>NC_136067.1:1618801930-1623901930 GCF_964261635.1 Lissotriton helveticus
GAGGGTGGGTGAGGGTGAGGGGTTGAGGGTGGGTGAGGGTGAGGGGTTGAGGGTGGGTGAGGGTGAGGGGTTGAGGGTGAGTGAGGGTAAGGGGTTGAGGGTGAGTGAGGGTGAGGGGTTGAGGGTGAGTGTGAGGGGTTGAGGGTGAGTGAGTGTGAGGGTGAGGGTGAGGGTGTGAGGGTGAGGGGTTGGGGGTGAGGGGTTGGGGTGAGGGGTTGAGGGTGAGGGGTTGAGGGTGAGGGGTGAGGGGGTGAGGGGGTGAGGGGTTGAAGGTGAGTGAGGGTTGAGGGTGAGTGAGAGTGAGGGGTTGAGGGTGAGTGAGGGTGAGGGGTTGAGGGTGAGTGAGGGTGAGGGTGAGTGAGGGTGAGTGAGGGTGAGGGTGAGTGAGTGTGAGTGTGAGGGGTTGAGGGTGGGTGAGGGTGAGGGGTTGAGGGTGGGTGAGGGTGAGTGAGGGTGAGGGGTTGAGGGTGAGTGAGGGTGAGTGAGGGTGAGGGGTTGAGGGTGAGTGAGGGTGAGGGGTTGAGGGTGAGTGAGGGTGAGGGTGAGTGAGGGTGAGTGAGGGTGAGGGTGAGTGAGGGTGAGTGAGTGTGAGGGTGAGGGGCTTGAGGGTGGGTGAGGGTGAGTGAGGGTGAGGGGATGAGGGTGAGTTGAGGGTGAGGGGTTGAGGGTGAGGGGTTGAGGGTGGGTGAGGGGTTGAGGGTGGGTGAGGGTGAGGGGTTGAGGGTGGGTGAGGGGTTGAGGGTGGGTGAGGGTGAGGGGTTGAGGGTGAGGGGTTGGGGGTGAGTGAGGGTGAAGGGTTGAGGGTGAGTGTGAGGGTGAGGGGTTGAGGGTGAGTGAGTGTGAGGGTGAGGGGGTGAGGGTGAGGGGGTGAGGGTGAGTGAGGGGGTGAGGGTGAGGGGTTGAGGGTGAGGGGGTGAGGGGTTGAGGGTGAGGGGTTGAGGGTGAGGGGTTGAGGGTGAGGGGTTGAGGGTGAGGGTGAGGGGTTGAGGGTGAGGGGTTGAGGGTGTGAGGGTGAGGGGTTGAGGGTGAGGGGTTGAGGGTGAGGGGTTGAGGGTGTGAGGGTGAGGGGTTGAGGGTGAGGGGTTGAGGGTGGGTGAGGGTGAGTGAGGGTGAGGGGTTGAGGGTGAGTGAGGGTGAGGGGTTGAGGGTGAGGAGTTGAGGGTGGGTGAGGGGTTGAGGGTGGGTGAGGGTGAGGGGTTGAGGGTGGGTGAGGGGTTGAGGGTGGGTGAGGGTGAGGGGTTGAGGGTGAGGGGTTGGGGGTGAGTGAGGGTGAGGGGTTGAGGGTGAGTGTGAGGGGTTGAGGGTGAGTGAGTGTGAGGGTGAGGGGTGAGGGTGAGGGGGTGAGGGTGAGTGAGGGGTGAGGGTGAGGGGTTGAGGGTGAGGGGGTGAGGGTGAGTGAGGGGTTGAGGGTGGGGGTTGAGGGTGAGGGGTTGAGGGTGAGGGGTTGAGGGTGAGGGTGAGGGGTTGAGGGTGAGGGGTTGAGGGTGTGAGGGTGAGGGGTTGAGGGTGAGGGGTTGAGGGTGAGGGGTTGAGGGGCTGAGGGGTTGAGGGTGAGGGGTTGAGGGTGAGGGGTTGAGGGTGAGGGGTTGAGGGTGAGGGGTTGAGGGTGAGGGGTGAGGTGAGTGTGAGGGTGAGGGGTTGAGGGTGAGTGAGTGTGAGGGTGAGGGGTTGAGGGTGAGAGGTTGAGGGGTGAGTGAGGGTGAGGGGTTGAGGGTGAGTGAGTGTGAGGGTGAGGGGTGAGGGTGAGGGGGTGAGGGTGAGTGAGGGGGTGAGGGTGAGGGGTTGAGGGTGAGGGTGAGTGAGGGGTTGAGGGTGAGGGGTTGAGGGTGAGGGTGAGGGGTTGAGGGTGAGGGGTTGAGGGTGAGGGGTTGAGGGTGAGGGTGAGGGGTTGAGGGTGAGGGGTTGAGGGTGTGAGGGTGAGGGGTTGAGGGTGAGGGGTTGAGGGTGAGGGGTTGAGGGTGAGGGGTTGAGGGTGAGGGGTTGAGGGTGAGGGTGAGTGAGCGTGAGGGTGAGTGAGGGTGAGGGGTTGAGGGTGAGAGGGTGAGGTTGAGGGTGAGTGAGGGTGAGTGAGGGTGAGTGAGAGTGAGGGTGAGGGTTGAGGGTGGGTGAGGGTGAGGGGTTGAGGGTGGGTGAGGGTGAGGGGTTGAGGGTGTGAGAGTGTGAGGGTGAGGGGTTGAGGGTGGGTGAGGGGTTGAAGGTGAGGGTTGAGGGTGGGTGAGGGTGAGGGGTTGAGGGTGGGTGAGGGTGAGGGGTTGAGGGTGGGTGAGGGTGAGGGGTTGAGGGTGGGTGAGGGTGAGGGGTTGAGGGTGGGTGAGGGTGAGGGGTTGAGGGTGAGTGAGGGTGAGGGGTTGAGGGTGAGTGAGGGTGAGGGGTTGAGGGTGAGTGTGAGGGGTTGAGGGTGAGTGAGTGTGAGGGTGAGGGTGAGGGTGAGGGGTTGAGGGTGAGGGTGAGTGAGGGGTGGAGGGTGAGGGGTTGAGGGTGAGGGGGTGAGGGTGAGTGAGGGGTTGAGGGTGAGGGGGTGAGGGTGAGGGGTTGAGGGTGAGGGGGTGAGGGTGAGTGAGGGGTTGAGGGTGAGGGTGAGTGAGGGGTGAGGGTGAGGGGTTGAGGGTGAGGGGGTGAGGGTGAGTGAGGGGTTGAGGTGAGGGGGTGAGGGGTTGAGGGTGAGGGGGTGAGGGTGAGTCAGGGGTTGAGGGTGAGGGGGTGAGGGGGTGAGGGGGTGAGGGGGTGAGACGGTGAGGGGGTGAGGGGTTGAGGGTGAGGGGGTGAGGGGTTGAGGGTGAGGGGGTGAGGGGGTGAGGGTGAGGGGGTGAGGGGTTGAGGGTGAGGGGTTGAGGGTGAGGGGTTGAGGGTGAGGGGTTGGGGGTGAGGGGTTGGGGGTGAGGGTGAGTGAGGGGTTGAGGGTGAGGGGGTGAGGGGTTGAGGGTGAGGGGTTGAGGGTGAGGGATTGAGGGTGAGTGAGGGTGAGGGGTTGAGGGTGAGTGAGGGTGAGGGTGAGTGAGGGTGAGGGGTTGAGGGTGAGTGAGGGTGAGTGGGGGTGAGGGGTTGAGGGTGAGTGAGGGTGAGGGTGAGTGAGGGTGAGGGTGAGTGAGGGTGAGGGTGAGTGAGGGTGAGGGTGAGTGAGGGTGAGGGTGAGTGAGGGTGAGGGTGAGTGAGGGGTTGAGGGTGAGTGAGGGTGAGTGAGGGTGAGGGTGAGGGGTTGAGGGTGAGGGGTTGAGGGTGAGGGGTTGAGGGTGAGGGGTTGAGGGTGCGGGGTTGAGGGTGAGGGGGTGAGGGGTTGAGGGTGCGGGGTTGAGGGTGAGGGGGTGAAGGGTTGAGGGTGAGGGGTTGAGGTTGAGGGGTTGAGGGTGAGGGGGTGAGGGGTTGAGGGTACGGGGTTGAGGGTGAGGGGTTGAGGGTGAGGGGTTGGGGGTTGAGGGTGAGGGGTTGAGGGTGAGGGGGTGAGGGTGAGGGGGTGAGGGGTTGAGGGTGAGGGTGAGGGGGTGAGGGGTGAGGGGTTGAGGGTGCGGGGTTGAGGGTGAGGGGGTGAGGGGTTGAGGGTGAGGGGTTGAGGGTGAGGGGTTGAGGGTGAGGGGGTGAGGGTGAGGGGTTGAGGGTGAGGGGTTGAGGGTGAGGGGGTGAGGGGTTGAGGGGTTGAGGGTGAGGGGTTGAGGGTGAGGGGTTGAGGGTGAGGGGGTGAGGGTGAGTGAGGGGTTGAGGGTGAGGGGGTGAGGGTGAGGGGGTGAGGGGTTGAGGGTGAGGGTGAGTGAGGGTGTGAGGGTGAGGGGTTGAGGGTGAGGGGGTGAGGGTGAGTGAGGGGTTGAGGGTGAGGGGGTGAGGGTGAGGGGTTGAGGGTGAGGGTGTGAGGGTGAGGGGTTGAGGGTGAGGGGGTGAGGGTGAGTGAGGGGTTGAGGGTGAGGGGTTGAGGGTGAGGGTGAGGGTGTGAGGGTGAGGGGTTGAGGGTGAGGGGGTGAGGGTGAGTGAGGGGTTGAGGGTGAGGGTTTGAGGGTGAGGGGGTGAGGGGTTGAGGGTGAGGGTGAGGGGGTGAGGGGTTGAGGGTGCGGGGTTGAGGGTGAGGGGGTGAGGGGTTGAGGGTGAGGGGGTGAGGGTGAGGGGTTGAGGGTGAGGGGTTGAGGGTGAGGGGTTGAGGGTGAGGGGTTGAGGGTGAGGGGTTGAGGGTGGGTGAGGGTGAGGGGTTGAGGGTGGGTGAGGGTGAGGGGTTTAGGGTGGGTGAGGGTGAGGGGTTGAGTGTGAGTGAGGGTGAGGGGTTGAGGGTGAGTGAGGGTGAGGGGTTGAGGGTGAGTGTGAGGGTGAGGGGTTGAGGGTGAGTGAGTGTGAGGGTGAGGGTGAGGGTGTGAGGGTGAGGGGTTGAGGGTGAGTGAGGGGGTGAAGGTGAGGGGTTGAGGGTGAGGGGGTGAGGGTGAGTGAGGGGTTGAGGGTGAGGGGGTGAGGGTGAGGGGTTGAGGGTGAGGGGGTGAGGGTGAGTGAGGGGTTGAGGGTGAGGGTGAGTGAGGGGTGAGGGTGAGGGGTTGAGGGGGTGAGGGTGAGTGAGGGGTTGAGGGTGAGGGGTGAGGGTGAGGGGGTGAGGGAGGGTGAGGGGGTGAGGGTGAGTCAGGGGTTGAGGGTGAGGGGGTGAGGGGTTGAGGGTGAGGGGTTGAGGGTGAGGGGGTGAGGGGTTGAGGGTGAGGGTGAGGGGTTGAGGGTGAGGGGGTGAGGCTGAGGGGGTGAGGGGTTGAGGGTGAGAGGTTGAGGGTGAGGGGTTGAGGGTGAGGGGTTGAGGGTGAGGGTGAGTGAGGGGTTGAGGGTGAGGGGGTGAGGGGTTGAGGGTGAGGGGTTGAGGGTGAGGGGTTGAGTGAGGGTGAGGGGTTGAGGGTGAGTGAGGGTGAGTGAGGGTGAGGGGTTGAGGGTGAGTGAGGGTGAGTGAGGGTGAGGGGTTGAGGGTGAGTGAGGGTGAGGGTGAGTGAGGGTGAGGGTGAGTGAGGGTGAGGGTGAGTGAGGGTGAGTGAGGGTGAGGGTGAGTGAGGGGTTGAGGGTGAGTGAGGGTGAGGGTGAGTGAGGGTGAGGGTGAATGAGGGTGAGTGAGGGTGAGGGTGAGTGAGGGTGAGGGTGAGGGGTTGAGGGTGAGGGGTTGAGGGTGAGGGGTTGAGGGTGAGGGGTTGAGGGTGAGGGGTTGAGGGTGCGGGGTTGAGGGTGAGGGGGTGAGGGGTTGAGGGTGCGGGGTTGAGGGTGAGGGGGTGAGGGGTTGAGGGTGAGGAGTTGAGGGTGAGGGGTTGAGGGTGAGGGGTTGAGGGTGAGGGGGTGAGGGGTTGAGGGTATGGGGTTGAGGGTGAGGGGTTGAGGGTGAGGGGTTGAGGGTGAGGGGGTGAGGGGTTGAGGGTGAGGGGTTGAGGGTGAGGGGTTGAGGGTGAGGGGGTGAGGGGGTGAGGGGTTGAGGGTGAGGGTGAGGGGGTGAGGGGGTGAGGGGTTGAGGGTGCGGGGTTGAGGGTGAGGGGGTGAGGGGTTGAGGGTGAGGGGTTGAGGGTGAGGGGTTGAGGGTGAGGGGGTGAGGGTGAGGGGTTGAGGGTGAGGGGTTGAGGGTGAGGGGGTGAGGGTGAGGGGGTGAGGGGTTGAGGGTGAGGGGTTGAGGGTGAGGGGGTGAGGGTGAGGGGTTGAGGGTGAGGGGGTGAGGGTGAGTGAGGGATTGAGGGTGAGGGGGTGAGGGTGAGGGGGTGAGAGTGAGGGGTTGAGGGTGAGGGTGAGTGAGGGGGTGAGGGTGAGGGGTTGAGTGTGAGGGGGTGAGGGTGAGTGAGGGGTTGGGGGTGAGGGTGAGGGGTTGAGGGTGAGGGTGTGAGGGTGAGGGGTTGAGGGTGAGGGGGTGAGGGTGAGTGAGGGGTTGAGGGTGAGGGGTTGAGGGTGAGGGTGAGGGGTGAGGGGGTGAGGGTGAGGGGTTGAGGGTGAGTGAGGGGTTGAGGGTGAGGGGTTGAGGGTGAGGGTTTGAGGGTGAGGGGGTGAGGGGTTGAGGGTGAGGGTGAGGGGGTGAGGGGGTGAGGGGTTGAGGGTGTGGGGTTGAGGGTGAGGGGGTGAGGGGTTGAGGGTGAGGGTGAGGGAAATCAAAAATCCCATCTCAGGGGCTTGCACTAACACCTGATCCTTTAAAGCAGCATGAAAAAGTTGGCACAGAATCTGTAATCAAGAGAAACATATTTATTAAATTACAACAAGTGAGGCCATGTCACACAGAAGCTGCAACACTCTGTATGAGGTGGTCTGAGGACTGAAGGCCACAGTATCTCTTATATACCCTCACAGGGGCTAAAAAAGGGCAGTACAAGTGCACATAAGAAGAGTTACACACATAGATGGTCATACAGAAAATACACAGTCGACAAGTAGGAGGAGCTAACAGTTTTGCCAATGCTAGCAAGCACATCCTGACAGTTACAGAATATTAGCAGCTGCAAACACAACTGAGCATGTGCAAAGTAGTAGGAAGAGGCTAAATATACCGAGCAGAGAACAGCAAGATAGGACTGAGTACATGGTGAGCACATGGCCATCTAAAATGCCTGCCAAATACAAAATGGATTCCATAAAAAGACAAGATAGTCTCTAAATACAGGATGTCTTCTGCTAATGCTTAATCTAATCGCTGCTAAATTACGACAGACGACCCTTTCAGCATTAGCTGAAGACATTCCCATGATCCAGTAAGAACATAGAAAATATTTTTACATTAATTTTCACAATTTATCAATATCCTAATTCATTGCTAGAGGAGCATTTTCCAGTCTAAACATTTCACTAAGGGTATCAGCAGGAATCCAAGAAAAACGGGCATTGGATCATAATAAACATACAGACAGTAGGGGAAAGCAATGGCCACTATTATAAACAGAATTATCATTTTTCTTGGCCTGAGCTAAAGCAAATCCTGAAATTATCTAGTAGACATTTTCAGGGCTCCTATGCATTTCAGTGACTATTCATTTTAAATTTCAGAATAGCTAACAGCTCATATCTAATAAAAACATTTTCCAATTGACTGTTACATTTTCCTTTTATGATGGCTAGAACATCAAGCATATCTGGGACCAGGAGGACCACACAGGGCCATAGGAATTAGGGCCAAGAGCTGCAAAGGGCTGCTCTTCAAAAATGGGACAACTAAAGGGATACATTATTGACAAAAAAGAGGAAGTCCTTGGGGAAATTGAAGCCGCTGTACAACCAACCAGAGGGGGAGTCTTCTCCCTGTGTCCGTTTGAGCCTCACAGGCAGGCTCTTGTTGTTTCCACGGTGGAGCTGCACAACTCGCAACTCAAGAATCACAGTCCAGTTTCAAGGGAAAAAAGTCTCTTCTTTCAGGATAGGGCAGTCACCCAACAGGCAAATGCTCTTAGCGATCCTGTCCAGTGTCTCAAACAGTGCACCACTTTTCTTCACTTCAATCTAACAGGCACCAGTGACACAGAACTTGAACCCTAATCTCAAGTCCTTCCCTATCTCCTATATTGCTCTGCTGGCGCACTGCTCATTCGTTGGGGCTACACATTTGCATCCAGTGTACCCAGGTATCTCTTGACCAACAAACAAAGGTGCAAACTTGTATTCACTTTAGGACCAGAAATCAGAGGCCTTATTCTAGGATCTCTGAAGCAACCCTTGTTTCAGAAGGGGTCACCTCAAGCAAAGCCTCCTTGCCATTCTGGTCGGTCTGTGACTCTCAGCTGGGCATGATCCACGATTTCTCCTTTCTGATTTGTGACCCCGTCTTTCGCTCAAAACAGTGGCAGGGGTACACACTTAATCACAGGGCTTCCACCTTCACTGAGGTCCTGGTTGCCAGCAATGCTTGTGCTGGTTACCTTCACTTTGGCTTCAAGCTGCACTGGTGCTGACGCTGACTCCCCAGGCTGAATCTGATGTCCGGGCCCCTCTGGTAGTGGTTTGTACAGCAGCAAATATCTATTGGTGGACAGAACAAATTGTCTTTAGACAAGGCACAGAAACAGTCTATCAACAGAGTGTTAGAAAATACTTCCTAGTCTTGGGATGCCCCATATATTAGCAAGGCACCCAAGAACCACTTCCATCTATCTATGTGAGAGTAAAGAAAAACACAGGCTGGACCTATTGGCAAGTATACAAAAAACAATTCATTGCAGGGGATTTGCAAGCAGGTGGCCTGCAATTTTCAAAGGAGTGGCCATACACCATGGGACTATAGTGATCTAAAACAAAATACTGTCATTGTCATAGAGTACAAAGACAAAAGGTAGTAGGTAAAACAGCACCTCTAGCCTCTTCAATTGGGTTTCCATGTGAGAGCATACCCTCTACCATCTAAAGGAAAACAGCTACATACAAATTCTGTTTGAGTGGATGTTTTCACACATAGTGACATTGTCTAAGGGGGTAAACAAACTTTCCTCAATTATTAAGTGCAGTTGTTCCTAAATTCCTTATCTAGAACACCTCAAAAAGAGAAATCACATAATACAGATTATCAGGGACATGTAGACTAATTGTGAGTCAGGTGGACTATACAATACAAAAGCTAATAGCAATGTAGAAACAACAGACAAGAACTAGAGTCCTGGTATTTCCATGATTAGGACACATCTGATCCCACCAAAAATTAAGGCAGCAGGAAAAAA
Organism: Lissotriton helveticus; assembly: GCF_964261635.1. Lineage (NCBI taxonomy): Eukaryota > Metazoa > Chordata > Amphibia > Caudata > Salamandridae > Lissotriton > Lissotriton helveticus. Next base: position 1,618,810,543 of record NC_136067.1, read on the forward strand.
GAACTAAAAACCAAATTAGAATAGGCATTTGAATTTGTCATACTAAATACACGTGAAAGTATCTCCTATTGAGGTGGACAACTGATCTTACTATAATCTATCACTACCCTAACAGTCAGACTAGAAAACATCAGAGTAGGCCTGAAGAAATTTTGAAAACCAGTTTGGTCATACAAAAGGGAATTACACATATTATAGAGGAACCTGATACATCACTGTAGTCTGGAAATGTAAACCTCTAAATGGTGAAAGAAAAACGAAAAAGAAAATAGGACTAGAACACAGCTAAAATCCCCAAAAACTAGGCACAATGTGACATCAATCAGGGGAGAAGCAGCAAAAGAAAAATCTATAGGAAGGACAAAAAATGACTTGGGTGATAATCAAGTTTGTGACATAATACCAAAAGCATGGATACAAAAGTCACAATAGTGCAGAAATCTGGACTCTACCACTGGCCCCTACACCATATACGGTAATGTCAGCTAATGGTCCAGGTCCTTCTGCAGGGAAAAAATGAAAAGTTTAGGTCACCTTTAACAAGAGCCATAAATCTATAATTTCATCCTTAGGTTCAATCAAGGATACATAAATGTGAGGCTGCCTGTTCCTTAAGGGAAAAATAGCAGTAACGACTAAAGGTGGCACACTTTGCTGTATATATTATAACCACATAGGCATGCACTTGGTGAAGTGCTGTCTTATAACAATATCATATATCATAATTTAGTATCAACAAGTTTAACCACTTAAGTTTTAACCACTGTTGCTCAAAGGATATACATCGTCATGTCATCCCTTCACAACACAGAAAAACTTACAAAAGCACCAACATGGATCACAAACATACATAATATAGGACATTTCATGCCAAGCCATCAGATATACTTTGCTATATACCGAAGCACAGAAAAAACACAATAGCATGCAACACCATTTCATGCACTTTCTGCACAATAAACACTCCAATAACATTAAAAAAAAACATTCGGGCCCATTTTAATTTTGTCAGACTTATACCTAAATAACACCTTCTTTTAATCCATCCTCACCCTTTTGACAGCAGATCAAGCAGTCAGTGAAGATCAGCTGTCAAATATAACTTACTGTGTCGCGTCAGACACACAGGAAAAGCAGGGAAAATTCATAGAAGAAATGCAAAAAACATAAAAATGCACAGATAATTCATTTCAAAGAAGTCATAAAAACACATCTTTGTTTCATCATACAGCCAATACTTCACATAACACGCAAAATCTCAAGTAGAACCACCCAGTTTTTGTAAATGTACAAAATCTCTTAAGCAAAAACTCTTTCACAGCCTCTGCGTGTCCCTTACACCAACCCCCCAGTTTAGGCCCTGCTGTTTATAAAAAGCCGTGTCAGGAATGCACTCTTCAAATGTCGACGTGAATGGCTCCTTTGCGTGACGCTTTTCCAAGCAATCATTTCACCATTTGTTGTCACATACTCCTAAGCCCCCACCACACTGACCTAAAGGTCAAAATCTGGCTGGAGCACCAAGCTTTCTTGTAACCTCCCTGGGACCCTCACTGTGAAACTGACAAAGACAATAAGTCTCTGCAAGTCTGTGCAATAATCAACCCTATTTAAAAAAAGACATTTTAAATATATTACTTCTTTTAGAGAACTACAATTTATTTATTCTCAGAGCATTAACACATTTACTGTGAATAATTCATGGAACATAACAACACACCATACCAGCTTCAGAATAAATGTGTGTCACTGTGCTATGCAATGCTACACATTTTATCAACCTTAAATGAATGAATGGCTCAGTAGGCCCCGCTGAAGTCAAAACCTTCAACCCTGATATTAAACACAAACCTCTGCGCTGGGCACATGAACTCACTAAGCTATGAAAAAGCAAACGTGCACATTTGTATTATACTTGAATGTATGCATTCACTGAAGCCTAAGGCATTATAAAACTAGTTTAAATGGCAAGAAAGCCTTTTAAAATGGTCTATTTAACACAATATCGACTTTGCAATTTGAGGCACTTAGAAATAAATAACCTATAATTGTATTACATATTAATCATCCTCAAAATGTTCTTTAGAGATTGCAGAAATCGGACTTAGACATATCTCATATAGATCTTTAAAAAATGAGTTCTTACGCCTGCACCAAGTGAAGGTCCCATACATAAATGTCCTCATTATGCAGTACTGCACAACTTAAATTAAATTATAATGCTAGGAAGTCACAGTATGAGTATTACGCTTTATGAATATCAAAAAACGATTTTAAAAAGCCCTTATTTTTTCAAAAATAATTTTTTTTATGTCATAATTAAAAAAATTACTCTCCATATTTCGTTTTTGTAATAATCCTATATCTTAAAACCAAGCTGCATCCCTATTATAAATCTGCCCCTTGCTTATCTTTTTAGAGCAGTCATTCGCCTAAGCATATAATCTCAATTTTAAATACACGTCAACTTCGCGCCACTTTTGTTTGAAAAGGACAATGATTTTAGCAACAGAGCCATAAATGCTAAAAGAGAAGGGAAATCGCAATTAAAATGTCTGTCTGTGATACAAATAATTAACCTTATTTTTGTAAACCTTGCTTTCAAAATAACACTCTCAAATGCAAAGTTGCACGTTTAACTAAGGAAGAAATCCTGGCTAAATAAACATGGCCTGCGAAAACAACAGCTGTGTCCTTGACGGCAGGCCCTACCCAGTGTTGAATTTCCTGGTGGCAGCCTTACTAAAAACAGACATTCCAAGCTTTGAAATGCGTGTGCAAGAATACACATTTCGAGTTCAGAAAAATTCACTCCAGCTAAACTGTTTTGTCCGTTAACATCTAATGCGATGTATAGGAGTAAACATGTTATGAGAGTCTCGTCTACAAAAACACACCATTTCATTTTTCTGCTGTAGGCCTTTAATATTCCTAGTGAATAAGAATTTTAAGTTTATCCCTTAAACATTTAACAATTGTACATGTGCGCTATTCCTTACCCTATAACTTTAAGGAGAAACATATAGTTATGTTTAGCACATCACATAGGTCATTCCTGAATTTCTATCAAATTTTTCCCTAATATTAATTAATCTAACATTATGTTTAACAGACTGAAAACATCAAAAATAACCATAAAAAAGCATTTGAGCTCAGTACAGACATAAACAGAAAGGGGTAAAACACAAAAGACACACAATACAGCGCGCTTTAGCCATGTTTCGTAAATAGCGACGACGCAATGTACAAGCAAAAGTTACATGAATGGAAAAAACCCACAAACCAGCTAGACATTTAAACACACCTTTTAAACCATGGGTCAACACTAAAGCCAGAAACAAAACACAGCCCGCAGACTGCATCCAAACCACCTATGTAAATTCCAGTTGTAAGTCATATTTACAAGGAGAAACCCTATTCTCAACAGTATTCTAAAAACTGAAGTAGAAATACTCTCAATTCACTAATTTAGGCTGGCAGAACACCAAAAACCGGTCTGCATATCTTCATACAAAAAATTGCACAGAACAAAGGATCCTCATGTGTATTATGGGCATATTTAAATTCCCTGGGGAAAAATTTCACCAAGGAAGAAATATGTTTTCATACCTAAAACCTATTTTAAGTTTTCCCTCTAGGGGAAGCCGGCTAATTCAATTCATATCTCACTATGGTACCTCTCATAAAACTACACATTTTACATGTGAGTTTGGAACAGGCATGCAAACAAACATAATGCAAAATATGCATTATCATAATCTAAAATGGCACTTAATCATTGCGCCGCTCATAACCATAAATGGAGAAACATCTCCACATTACCTGCCTACATGTGTTGCAACGCATATATCACATAATCCATATCATAAATATGATCGATGCGATCATCCATACATATCCATATCCATATCCATATCCATAAGCCACAGCAAGCGTATCCTAAAACTGCCTTGCGAGTCACTGGCTACCATAAGCTCACAGTAATTACCATACAATGGTTCTTACCAAGCACGAGCGTCCAGATTCTATCTGCCAAGTTTTGAATGACCTAACAGTCTTTTCTTTTAAAATATTCACGCCAGAAATGTTCTCAGTCAGGGGTGCCATCATGTGGAGGATCAAAAATCAGTAAGATCAGAAGTAGACTGGGCTACAGAGACTAAGAACCCCCAGAATTGGTACTTCCTTTAGTAGAATCCTGCCTTGTCTTCCTCAGTAAATGTCTGTCTCCTGACCAAAAATCGCTCCTGCAGATAGTCACCGCTCTGATGAGCCCCAAGTTGGCGCGCCAAATGAGGGAAATCAAAAATCCCATCTCAGGGGTTTGCACTAACACCTGATCCTTTAAAGCAGCATGAAAAAGTTGGCACAGAATCTGTAATCAAGAGAAACATATTTATTAAATTACAACAAGTGAGGCCATGTCACACAGAAGCCGCAGCACTCTGTATGAGGTGGTCTGAGGACTGAAGGCCACAGTATCTCTTATATACCCTCACAGGGGCTAAAAAAGGGCAGTACAAGTGCACATAAGAAGAGTTACACACATAGATGGTCATACAGAAAATGCACAGTCGACAAGTAGGAGGAGCTAACAGTTTTGCCAATGCTAGCAAGCACATCCTGACAGTTACAGAATATTAGCAGCTGCAAGCACAACTGAGCATGTGCAAAGTAGTAGGAAGAGGCTAAATATACCGAGCAGAGAACAGCAAGATAGGACTGAGTACATGGTGAGCACATGGCCATCTAAAATGGCTGCCAAATACAAAATAGATTCCATAAAAAGACAAGATAGTCTCTAAATACAGGATGTCTTCTGCTAATGCTTAATCTAATCGCTGCTAAATTACGACAAGGGGGTGAGGGTGAGGGGTTGAGGGTGAGGGGTTGAGGGTGAGGGGTTGAGGGTGAGGGGTTGGGGGTGAGGGGTTGGGGGTGAGGGTGAGTGAGGGGTTGAGGGTGAGGGGTTGAGGGTGAGTGAGGGTGAGTGAGGGTGAGGGGTTGAGGGTGAGTGAGGGTGAGTGAGGGTGAGGGGTTGAGGGTGAGTGAGGGTGAGGGTGAGTGAGGGTGAGTGAGGGTGAGGGGTTGAGGGTGAGTGAGGGTGAGTGAGGGTGAGGGGTTGAGGGTGAGTGAGGGTGAGGGGTTGAGGGTGAGGGTGAGTGAGGGTGAGGGTGAGTGAGTGTGAGGGTGAGGGGTTGAGGGTGGGTGAGGGTGAGGGGTTGAGGGTGGGTGAGGGTGAGTGAGGGTAAGGGGTTGAGGGTGAGTGTGAGGGTGAGGGGTTGAGGGTGGGTGAGGGGTTGAGGGTGAGGGGTTGAGGGTGGGTGAGGGTGAGGGGTTGAGGGTGGGTGAGGGTGAGGGGTTGAGGGTGGGTGAGGGTGAGGGGTTGAGGGTGGGTGAGGGTGAGGGGTTGAGGGGTTGAGGGTGAGGGGTTGAGGGTGAGTGAGGGTGAGGGGTGAGGGTGAGTGTGAGGGTGAGGGGTTGAGGGTGAGTGAGTGTGAGGGTGAGGGGGTGAGGGTGAGGGGGTGAGGGTGAGTGAGGGGGTGAGGGTGAGGGGTTGAGGGTGAGGGGGTGAGGGTGAGTGAGGGGTTGAGGGTGAGGGGTTGAGGGTGAGGGGTTGAGGGTGAGGGGTTGAGGGTGAGGGTGAGGGGTTGAGGGTGAGGGGTTGAGGGTGTGAGGGTGAGGGGTTGAGGGTGAGGGGTTGAGGGTGAGGGGGTGAGGGTGAGGGGTTGAGGGTGAGGTGTTGAGGGTGAGGGGTTGAGGGTGAGGGGTTGAGGGTGAGGGGCTGAGGGTGAGGGGTTGAGGGTGAGTGAGGGTGAGGGTGAGTGAGGGTGAGGGGTTGAGGGTGAGAGGGTGAGGGGTTGAGGGTGAGTGTGAGTGTGAGGGGTTGAGGGTGAGTGTGAGGGTGAGGGGGTGAGGGTGAGGGGGTGAGGGTGAGTGAGGGGGTGAGGGTGAGGGGTTGAGGGTGAGGGGGTGAGGGTGAGTGAGGGGTTGAGGGTGAGGGGTTGAGGGTGAGGGGTTGAGGGTGAGGGGTTGAGGGTGTGAGGGTGAGGGGTTGAGGGTGAGGGGTTGAGGGTGAGGGGTTGAGGGTGAGGGGGTGAGGGGTTGAGGGGTTGAGGGTGAGGGGTTGAGGGTGAGGGGTTGAGGGTGAGGGTTTGAGGGTGAGTGAGGGTGAGGATGAGTGAGGGTGAGGGGTTGAGGGTGAGTGAGGGTGAGGGGTTGAGGGTGAGGGTGAGTGAGGGTGAGGGTGAGTGAGTGTGAGGGTGAGGGGTTGAGGGTGGGTGAGGGTGAGGGGTTGAGGGTGGGTGAGGGTGAGTGAGGGTAAGGGGTTGAGGGTGAGTGTGAGGGTGAGGGGTTGAGGGTGGGTGAGGGGTTGAGGGTGAGGGGTTGAGGGTGGGTGAGGGTGAGGGGTTGAGGGTGGGTGAGGGGTTGAGGGTGGGTGAGGGTGAGGGGTTGAGGGTGGGTGAGGGTGAGGGGTTGAGGGGTTGAGGGTGAGGGGTTGAGGGTGAGTGAGGGTGAGGGGTGAGGGTGAGTGTGAGGGTGAGGGGTTGAGGGTGAGTGAGTGTGAGGGTGAGGGGGTGAGGGTGAGGGGGTGAGGGTGAGTGAGGGGGTGAGGGTGAGGGGTTGAGGGTGAGGGGGTGAGGGTGAGTGAGGGGTTGAGGGTGAGGGGTTGAGGGTGAGGGGTTGAGGGTGAGGGGTTGAGGGTGAGGGGTTGAGGGTGAGGGTGAGGGGTTGAGGGTGAGGGGTTGAGGGTGTGAGGGTGAGGGGTTGAGGGTGAGGGGTTGAGGGTGAGGGGTTGAGGGTGAGGGGTTGAGGGTGAGGTGTTGAGGGTGAGGGGTTGAGGGTGAGGGGTTGAGGGTGAGGGGCTGAGGGTGAGGGGTTGAGGGTGAGTGATTGTGAGGGTGAGTGAGGGTGAGGGGTTGAGGGTGAGAGGGTGAGGGGTTGAGGGTGAGTGTGAGTGTGAGGGGTTGAGGGTGAGTGAGTGTGAGGGTGAGGGGGTGAGGGTGAGGGGGTGAGGGTGAGTGAGGGGGTGAGGGTGAGGGGTTGAGGGTGAGGGGGTGAGGGTGAGTGAGGGGTTGAGGGTGAGGGGTTGAGGGTGAGGGGTTGAGGGTGAGGGGTTGAGGGTGAGGGGTTGGGGGTGAGGGGTTGGGGGTGAGGGTGAGTGAGGGGTTGAGGGTGAGGGGTTGAGGGTGAGTAAGGGTGAGTGAGGGTGAGGGGTTGAGGGTGAGTGAGGGTGAGTGAGGGTGAGGGGTTGAGGGTGAGTGAGGGTGAGGGTGAGTGAGGGTGAGTGAGGGTGAGGGGTTGAGGGTGAGTGAGGGTGAGTGAGGGTGAGGGGTTGAGGGTGAGTGAGGGTGAGGGGTTGAGGGTGAGGGTGAGTGAGGGTGAGGGTGAGTGAGGGTGAGGGTGAGGGGTTGAGGGTGGGTGAGGGTGAGGGGTTGAGGGTGGGTGAGGGTGAGTGAGGGTAAGGGGTTGAGGGTGAGTGTGAGGGTGAGGGGTTGAGGGTGGGTGAGGGGTTGAGGGTGAGGGGTTGAGGGTGGGTGAGGGTGAGGGGTTGAGGGTGGGTGAGGGTGAGGGGTTGAGGGTGGGTGAGGGTGAGGGGTTGAGGGTGGGTGAGGGTGAGGGGTTGAGGGGTTGAGGGTGAGGGGTTGAGGGTGAGTGAGGGTGAGGGGTGAGGGTGAGTGTGAGGGTGAGGGGTTGAGGGTGAGTGAGTGTGAGGGTGAGGGGGTGAGGGTGAGGGGGTGAGGGTGAGTGAGGGGGTGAGGGTGAGGGGTTGAGGGTGAGGGGGTGAGGGTGAGTGAGGGGTTGAGGGTGAGGGGTTGAGGGTGAGGGGTTGAGGGTGAGGGTGAGGGGTTGAGGGTGAGGGGTTGAGGGTGTGAGGGTGAGGGGTTGAGGGTGAGGGGTTGAGGGTGAGGGGGTGAGGGTGAGGGGTTGAGGGTGAGGTGTTGAGGGTGAGGGGTTGAGGGTGAGGGGTTGAGGGTGAGGGGCTGAGGGTGAGGGGTTGAGGGTGAGTGAGGGTGAGAGGGTGAGGGGTTGAGGGTGAGTGTGAGTGTGAGGGGTTGAGGGTGAGTGTGAGGGTGAGGGGGTGAGGGTGAGGGGGTGAGGGTGAGTGAGGGGGTGAGGGTGAGGGGTTGAGGGTGAGGGGGTGAGGGTGAGTGAGGGGTTGAGGGTGAGGGGTTGAGGGTGAGGGGTTGAGGGTGAGGGGTTGAGGGTGTGAGGGTGAGGGGTTGAGGGTGAGGGGTTGAGGGTGAGGGGTTGAGGGTGAGGGGGTGAGGGGTTGAGGGGTTGAGGGTGAGGGGTTGAGGGTGAGGGGTTGAGGGTGAGGGTTTGAGGGTGAGTGAGGGTGAGGATGAGTGAGGGTGAGGGGTTGAGGGTGAGTGAGGGTGAGGGGTTGAGGGTGAGGGTGAGTGAGGGTGAGGGTGAGTGAGTGTGAGGGTGAGGGGTTGAGGGTGGGTGAGGGTGAGGGGTTGAGGGTGGGTGAGGGTGAGTGAGGGTAAGGGGTTGAGGGTGAGTGTGAGGGTGAGGGGTTGAGGGTGGGTGAGGGGTTGAGGGTGAGGGGTTGAGGGTGGGTGAGGGTGAGGGGTTGAGGGTGGGTGAGGGTGAGGGGTTGAGGGTGGGTGAGGGTGAGGGGTTGAGGGTGGGTGAGGGTGAGGGGTTGAGGGGTTGAGGGTGAGGGGTTGAGGGTGAGTGAGGGTGAGGGGTGAGGGTGAGTGTGAGGGTGAGGGGTTGAGGGTGAGTGAGTGTGAGGGTGAGGGGGTGAGGGGGTGAGGGTGAGTGAGGGGGTGAGGGTGAGGGGTTGAGGGTGAGGGGGTGAGGGTGAGTGAGGGGTTGAGGGTGAGGGGTTGAGGGTGAGGGGTTGAGGGTGAGGGGTTGAGGGTGAGGGGTTGAGGGTGAGGGTGAGGGGTTGAGGGTGAGGGGTTGAGGGTGTGAGGGTGAGGGGTTGAGGGTGAGGGGTTGAGGGTGAGGGGGTGAGGGGTTGAGGGTGAGGGGTTGAGGGTGAGGTGTTGAGGGTGAGGGGTTGAGGGTGAGGGGTTGAGGGTGAGGGGCTGAGGGTGAGGGGTTGAGGGTGAGTGAGGGTGAGGGTGAGTGAGGGTGAGGGGTTGAGGGTGAGAGGGTGAGGGGTTGAGGGTGAGTGTGAGTGTGAGGGGTGAGGGTGAGTGAGTGTGAGGGTGAGGGGGTGAGGGTGAGGGGGTGAGGTGAGTGAGGGGGTGAGGGTGAGGGGTTGAGGGTGAGGGGGTGAGGGTGAGTGAGGGGTTGAGGGTGAGGGGTTGAGGGTGAGGGGTTGAGGGTGAGGGGTTGAGGGTGTGAGGGTGAGGGGTTGAGGGTGAGGGGTTGAGGGTGAGGGGTTGAGGGTGAGGGGGTGAGGGGTTGAGGGGTTGAGGGTGAGGGGTTGAGGGTGAGGGGTTGAGGGTGAGGGTTTGAGGGTGAGTGAGGGTGAGGGTGAGTGAGGGTGAGGGGTTGAGGGTGAGAGGGTGAGGGTGAGGGGTTGAGGGTGAGTGAGGGTGAGTGAGGGTGAGGGTGAGTGAGTGTGAGGGTGAGGGGTTGAGGGTGGGTGAGGGTGAGGGGTTGAGGGTGGGTGAGGGTGAGGGGTTGAGGGTGAGTGTGAGGGTGAGGGGTTGAGGGTGGGTGAGGGGTTGAGGGTGGGTGAGGGTGAAGGGTTGAGGGTGGGTGAGCGTGAGGGGTTGAGGGTGGGTGAGGGTGAGGGGTTGAGGGTGGGTGAGGGTGAGGGGTTGAGGGTGAGTGAGGGTGAGGGGTTGAGGGTGGGTGAGGGTGAGGGGTTGATGGTGGGTGAGGGGTTGAGGGTGGGTGAGGGTGAGGGGTTGAGGGTGAGTGAGGGTGAGGGGTTGAAGGTGAGTGAGGGTGAGGGGTTGAGGGTGAGTGTGAGGGTGAGGGGTTGAGGGTGAGTGAGTGTGAGGGTGAGGGTGAGGGGTTGAGGGTGAGGGTGAGTGAGGGGGTGAGGGTGAGGGGTTGAGGGTGAGGGGGTGAGGGTGAGTGAGGGGTTGAGGGTGAGGGGGTGAGGGTGAGGGGTTGAGGGTGAGGGGGTGAGGGTGAGTGAGGGGTTGAGGGTGAGGGTGAGTGAGGGGGTGAGGGGGTGAGGGTGAGGGGTTGAGGGTGTGAGGGTGAGTGATGGGTTGAGGGTGAGGGGGTGAGGGTGAGGGGTTGAGGGTGAGGGGGTGAGGGTGAGTGAGGGGTTGAGGGTGAGGGGGTGAGGGGGTGAGGGGTTGAGGGTGAGGGGTTGAGGGTGAGGGTGAGGGGTTGAGGGTGAGGGGGTGAGGGTGAGGGGGTGAGGGGTTGAGGGTGAGGGGTTGAGGGTGAGGGGTTGGGGTGAGGGGTTGGGGGTGAGGGTGAGTGAGGGGTTGAGGGTGAGGGGTTGAGGGTGAGGGGTTGAGGGTGAGGGGTTGAGGGTGAGTGAGGGTGAGTGAGGGTGAGGGGTTGAGGGTGAGTGAGGGTGAGGGTGAGTGAGGGTGAGGGGTTGAGGGTGAGTGAGGGTGAGGGTGAGTGAGGGTGAGGGGTTGAGGGTGAGTGAGGGTGAGGGTGAGTGAGGGTGAGGGTGAGGGTGAGTGAGGGTGAGGGTGAGTGAGGGTGAGGGTGAGTGAGGGGTTGAGGGTGAGTGAGGGTGAGGGTGAGTGAGGGTGAGGGTGAGGGGTTAAGGGTGAGGGGTTGAGGGTGAGGGGTTGAGGGTGAGGGGTTGAGGGTGAGGGGTTGAGGGTGAGGGGTTGAGGGTGCGGGGTTGAGGGTGAGGGGGTGAGGGGGTGAGGGGTTGATGGGGCGGGGTTGAGGGTGAGGGGTGAGGGGTTGAGGGTGAGGGGTTGAGGGTGAGGGGTTGAGGGTGAGGGGTTGAGGGTGCGGGGTTGAGGGTGAGGGGGTGAGGGGTTGAGGGTGTGGTTTTGAGGGTGAGGGGGTGAGGGGTTGAGGGTGAGGGGTTGAGGGTGAGGGGTGAGGGGTTGAGGGTGAGGGGTTGAGGGTGAGGGGTTGAGGGTGAGGGTGAGGGGGTGAGGGGGTGAGGGGTTGAGGGTGCAGGGTTGAGGGTGAGGGGGTGAGGGGTTGAGGGTGAGGGGTTGTGGGTGAGGGGTTGAAGGTGAGGGGGTGAGGGTGAGGGGTTGAGGGTGAGGGGTTGAGGGTGAGGGGTTGAGGGTGAGGGGTTGAGGGTGAGTGAGGGTGAGGGGTTGAGGGTGAGTGTGAGGGTGAGGGGTTGAGGGTGAGTGAGTGTGAGGCTGAGTGAGTGTGAGGGTGAGGGTGAGGGGGGCACAAGTCCTAACAAGGAAGCAAAGCAAACAGCCGGAGAAGAGAGAAAACGGCAGGAATCGAAGTAAAGAGGAGGATGCAAGGAGAGGTACAGAGGGAGTTAGCATAAAAGGAGACATGGCCGGCGGCCGTGAAACTGAAAGTACGGCCGGCAGGCCGTGAATAATTAGGGGATGAGCGCACGCTGAGAAGCTGCCTTTGATGTGGTAATGCGAGGCAGGCAGGCAGGCGGCTGGTGGCATTGTGCACGCGCTTTTTAGGGCTTGCGCTTGCGCAATGACCTAAAAAGCACATGCACTTCAAGAAATCGCCAGTGGAATCGTGCTTGGGTAAACGCTGTTTAAGCCCCTATAGAGCTTCGCCAGCTATGCGCATGCGCACAGCAGGCGAGCCCTAAAAAGCCACCTCATTACAAACAGAATGGCTTTAACTTAAACGAGGGCGAGATCTATTGCATTTTCAATGCTTGTTTACTTTGGTTCTATCAAGAAGGCATTCAGATGTGTCACACATTTGCCATAAATTCTGAATGTTAGCACTCTAGTTGCTCATTAGATCACTGTAGTAAAGCTAGTGCTCACCAGGGAAGTCTGCTGCTAATCATGGTTTGCAGCCATTTTCCCGCATTTTTTATCCCGCGGACTTTCAGTCCGCATACCATTATCCCGCAAGGTCATTGACCTCGCATACCATTATCCCGCATTTTTTCAAAACGCATGTGCATTTATCACACATGCCTTTACAAAGAATTACGTTTTAAAGGCATGTATGCTAAATGCATTTGCGTTGTGAAAACCACGATGACGAGAGAGGTAAGTGGGTTTGTGTTAATTTTTTCGTGGGTTAGTTATTGTGTAGTGTAGTGTTGTGTAGTGTAGTGTTGTGTTAGTGTAGTGTAGAGTTGTGGTGGTTGTTTAGTGTAGGGTCATGCTGGGGGTAGTGTTTAGGGTTTAGGGTTGTGTTGTAGTGTTTGCGTAGTGTAGGGTCATGCTGGGGGTAGTGTTTTAGGGTTTAGGGTTGTGTTGTAGTGTTTGCGTAGTGTAGGGTCATGCTGGGGCTAGTGTTTTAGGGTTTTGGGTAGTGGTGTAGTGTTTGCGTAGTGTAGGGTCATGCTGGGGCTAGTGTTTTAGGGTTTAGGGTAGTGTTGTAGTGTTTGCGTAGTGTAGGGTCATGCTGGGGGTAGTGTTTTAGGGTTTAGGGTTGTGTTGTAGTGTTTGCGTAGTGTAGGGTCATGCTGGGGGTAGTGTTTTAGGGTTAAGGGTAGTGTTGTAGTGTTTGCGTAGTGTAGGGTCATGCTGGGGTGTAGTGTTTTAGGGTTTAGGGTTGTGTTGTAGTGTTTGCGTAGTGTAGGGTCATGCTGGGGGTAGTGTTTTAGGGTTTTGGGTAGTGTTGTAGTGTTTGGGTAGTGTAGGGTCATGCTGGGGGGTAGTGTTTTAGGGTTTTGGGTAGTGTTGTAGTGTTTGCGTAGTGTAGGGTCATGCTGGGGGTAGTGTTTTAGGGTTTTGGGTAGTGTTGTAGTGTTTGCGTAGTGTAGGGTCATGCTGGGGGTAGTGTTTTAGGGTTTAGGGTAGTGTTGTAATGTTTGCGTAGTGTAGGGTCATGCTGGGGGTAGTGTTTTAGGGTTTAGGGTAGTGTTGTAGTGTTTGCGCAGTGTAGGGTCATGCTGGGGTGTAGTGTTTTAGGGTTTTGGGTAGTGTTGTAGTGTTTGCGCAGTGTAGGGTCATGCTGGGGGTAGTGTTTTAGGGTTTAGGGTAGTGTTGTAGTGTTTGCGTAGTGTAGGGTCATGCTGGGGGTAGTGTTTTAGGGTTTAGGGTAGTGTTGTAGTGTTTGCGCAGTGTAGGGTCATGCTGGGGTGTAGTGTTTTAGGGTTTAGGGTAGTGTTGTAGTGTTTGCGCAGTGTAGGGTCATGCTGGGGGTAGTGTTTTAGGGTTTAGGGTTGTGTTGTAGTGTTTGCGTAGTGTAGGGTCATGCTGGGGGTAGTGTTTTAGGGTTTAGGGTAGTGTTGTAGTGTTTGCGTAGTGTAGGATCATGCTGGGGTGTAGTGTTTTAGGGTTTTGGGTAGTGTTGTAGTGTTTGCGTAGTGTAGGGTCATGCTGGGGTGTAGTGTTTTAGGGTTTAGGGTAGTGTTGTAGTGTTTGCGTAGTGTAGGGTCATGCTGGGGGTAGTGTTTTAGGGTTTAGGGTAGTGTTGTAGTGTTTGCGTAGTGTAGGGTCATGCTGGGGTGTAGTGTTTTAGGGTTTAGGGTAGTGTTGTAGTGTTTGCGTAGTGTAGGGTCATGCTGGGGGTAGTGTTTTAGGGTTTAGGGTAGTGTTGTAGTGTTTGCGTAGTGTAGGGTCATGCTGGGGGTAGTGTTTTAGGGTTTAGGGTTGTGTTGTAGTGTTTGCGTAGTGTAGGGTCATGCTGGGGGTAGTGTTTTAGGGTTTAGGGTAGTGTTGAGTGTTTGCGTAGTGTAGGGTCATGCTGGGGTGTAGTGTTTTAGGGTTTTGGGTAGTGTTGTAGTGTTTGCGTAGTGTAGGGTCATGCTGAGGGTAGTGTTTTAGGGTTTAGGGTAGTGTTGTAGTGTTTGCGTAGTGTAGGGTCATGCTGGGGGTAGTGTTTTAGCGTTTAGGGTAGTGTTGTAGTGTTTGTGTAGTGTAGGGTCATGCTGGGGGTAGTGTTTTAGGGTTTAGGGTAGTTTAGTTGTTTAGTGTATGCTAAAGGCTTATTCGTTCTAAAGGTTTTCGTTATTTTAATTTGCGGCCTAATAGTACATGCGGGATTTTTTTTGCGGACTGATGGTATGCGGACTGATGGTATGCGGGATTTCGTCATATATTCGCTAATCATACTTTCTATGGCAAAATGAACCCCCTCATTTTGTTCCTTTTTAAATTAAATGTTTTAAGAGTTACCACTTTATTCAAATCAAGATGGCTTCAGGTGTGCCATACCTTTGTAATAAGTAGGACTGTTAGCACTCTAGTTGTTCTTTAGAACACTCTGGGACATTCTGTCATTGGGCTATAGTTGGGCTACATCTGGCTGATATTTGGGCTACATTTGTTTTTTTTTGTCTCTGGTGGCCATCTTTGGGCTACATTGGGCTACATTTGGGCTCCAACATATATATAGCCCAATGTAGCCCAATATATATTTTTCAAAGTTAATTTTCGTAAAAACCACTGGAGCATATATCTTAAGACATAGCAAAGGCACATCGGGCTACCAGTCCCTACAATTTTGCCAAGTTTGGTGAAAATCCATTCAGCCGTTCGGGCTAAAAGTGAGGCCAACCGCCCTATGGAAAATTGCATGGGAAAAGCATGTTTTGGGACCCCCCTTTTTTCTCGGCCCCCCCTTGACGAAACCCCCCCAAATTTTCAGGGGCTGCTCAGAAACAAAATGTTCAATTTTCCTGAATATTTCAGCCAATTCTGTCCTCAAACGCCAAAGTTATTCGACAAAGAATTTTCAAAAATCCCATAGGAAAAAAATCCTAACTATATATACCTACTGGCTATCGCCAGTAGGTAATATATATTACCTACTGGCGGTCGCCAGTAAGTAGTTATAGTTAGGTTTGGCTACCATAGGAAATCCGCAACATTCTATTGGATATCACTCTGGCGCCGGTTGAGGAATTTGTGTGAAATTTTCCAAAATGTTGGCCAGCTCCGCTCCGCTCCTTCCCTGGAAGTTTCGGGGGGATTCGTGAAGTGGGGGCTGAGAAAAAAGGGGGGTCCCAAAACGTGTTTTCCCCATGTTAATTTCCATAGGACCGTTTGACAAGTCTACAGCCCGAACCGCTGAACGGAATTACGCCAAACTTGGCAAAATTGTAGGGACTGGTACGCAGATGTGCCTTTGCTATATTTGCTGAAAATTGCTCCAGTGTTTTTTTTTTTAATTAACTTCAAAAACACATATATATCTATAGGCGCGCTCCGAGCGCTCACGGGTACACGTACCGGGGAGTGCACCCGGCGCGCTACGGGAGTGCGCGAGCGGAAAGCTGATTGGCTGTCGGGTATCTGTCAACATTCTAAACAGTCCGGAGAGTCCGCCATCTTGTGTCTCGGTAGAATCGAGACACAAGAGGTGAAAAAAGAAAGGGGGATATAATTAAAAGGGGCAGAGTAGACATCCCCTGACCCCCTAGGTTTTCTGAGGGGGGCCTAGAAGGACCCTGAAAAATGTTTGCGGGGTAAGCACTGGGTGCGCTCCCGGGTGCGCTCTCCGGTACGCGCACCCTGAGCTCACCACGGGGAAAAACAGTGTAAAAATTTAGAGTAAAAAAAATAATGTAGAGTGTTTAGAGGAAAGTGATGCATTGCTGGAATGTGTCACAAAAATGATGCAACTCCAGCAATGCATCCTTTCACATGGGGCCAGTCCCATGTGAAAGGACCTGCGTCAGTGTTACACCTGCTGTGAGGCAGGCGCAAGATTTGGACGCAACAGCGTCATAAAAGTGACGCAGTGATATCTCTTAGATGTCACTGCGTCACTTCTACGACCCTTCCTTATGTCAATACGCCCCCTTTGCATACATTACAGCTGGCGCAGGTATAATGTGGCGCAGGGGTTTACAAAGTGACGCATCTACCTAGATGCGTCACTTTGTAAATATGACTCAACAAGGTGTATTTTTACAGCGCTGGTGCGTCACAAAAAGTGACGCATCGGTGGCGTAAAAGTGACGCATGGCCTCATAAATGAGGCCTTCAGTCTTCTACTCATGCGTCAAATTTAATGTATGACGCATTATGTCGCAAGTAGTTACAGATACGTCAGTATTTCTGACGTATATTTAAGCGCAAAAGTGATGCATTGCTGGAGTGTGTCACAAAAGTGACACAACTCCAGCAATACATCCTTTCACATGGGGCCAGCCCCATGTGAAAGGGCCTGCATCAGTCTTACGCCTGCTGTAAGGCAGGTGCAAAATTTTGACGCAACGGCGTTCTGAAAGTGACGCAGTGAAATCTCATAGAATACACTGTGTCACCTCTACGACCCTTTCTTGCGTCAATACGCCCCTTTTGCATATATTACACCTGACGCAGGTATAATGTGGCGCAAGGGTTTACAAAGTGACGCATCTACATAGATGTATCACTTTGTAAATATCACTCAACAAGGTGCAATTTTTACACCACTGGTGCGTCACAAAAAGTGACGCACCGGTGGCGTAAAAGTGACGCATGGCCTCATAAATGAGGCCTTCAGTCTTCTACTCATGCGTCATATTTAATGTATGACGCATTATGTCGCAAGGAGTTACAGATACGTCAGTATTTCTGACATATCTGTATGCACAAAAGTGATGCATTGCTTGAGTGTGTTACAAAAGTGACGCAACCCCAGCAATGCATCCTTTCACATGGGGCCAGGCCCATGTTAAAGGGCCTGCGTCAGTGTTAAGCCTGCTGTGAGGCAGGTGCAAAAATGAGGCCTTCAGTCTTCTACTCTTATTTTTTCTTTCACTTTCTCTGTTTCTTCACTGCCTTACTTACCTGTTCTCACACTCACTTGTCTTTATCCAGTCTGTATCTCCACTTTTTCCAAAACACCACTGCTCTTTTCTTACCCTTCCACACCCCCGTTCCTTTACTACATTTTTTTTCGCATATCCACATTCCCCATGTTCACTCTCCTTCTCCTCACTCTCCTTCCCCACACTCACCTTCTTTCAGTCCCCCTACTTCACTTCCCTTCTCCTCTCGTCCCTTTCTTTGCTTTCTCACTCATTTTCCTCTCCTCTCTCAATGCACTCCACTTCACTTACTCTTTTTCATTTTTTTAAGATTACAGCTCTTTGATGAGAGTTGGAGGTAGTTCTGAAAAGAACTTTTTTTTCTACTTTTTTCCTTTTTTTAACAAAAACAAAAACAGGGAATGGGAAACTGCTCAACAGGAGCAAAAAAAAATAATATATTAGGGCTGGGAAGGGCAGCGATGGTTCTCCAATGCTCGAACCATGAGCAGAACACTTTGTTCCCCATAGCAAAGTAGCTGATCACAATATCTGCATTTAATAACGCCTTTATTAAAAGCAGGCTGAATGTTAGGAATCAGCTCTTGTGATAGCCCCCTCCCTGATGTAGTTTCTCCCCCGGTTGAAGTAGAGGCCCCATCACTGGGAGCCTCTCGTGCCAGAGCCCTGACACTCTCCCGGGCAAAGTTCTGGGGGTGCCTCCTCTCGACATGTCGAATCATAGTGGAGTTTCCAAATGAATATTTCTTGGTGGGGTCACCCCGTGACAGGACAGTGTGACAAATCCTGCACTCCACCTTTGGAGCATTTACTTTTTTCTGATCATTTGGAATGGAAAAAAACTTCCATATGAAGTGTTCTTTTATCTTCGGCTGAGGAACCTCTTCATCAAGAAATCCCTCTGTGTCATCTTCACTGCTGGATACTCTGGCAGCCATGGTAATCCAAGATAGTAATCCAACAAAGATCCGAGAGCAAAAAGACAGGTCTTGCAGTCACAAAAGTGAAAGAAGAAGTGAAGGAAATGGGTGGGGATTTCATTCTTTGTAAAAAAAACTGTTATCAACCAATGAAAAGAGCTATTTTAAGGTCACATGACTTGACGCGCTTACGCTACGCGCACCGGAGCGCTTCCGGGGGCGCTTATGTGGCGCGAACATAGGCGCTTCCGGGGGCGCTTACGCGGCGCGCCTGAGTGAAATTTTGATAGCTTCACGGAAATGCAAAATCATTTTCATTTCGTAAATCAAAAATACTGCTTTTATAAGTATGGTACTAAATGTCTTCCATTATTATTTACTTTTCATACATATTTTTTTTTACGAACGCAGAAATAGCGCTTTCGGTGCGCTCTCGGGAGAGCTTACCGGTGCGCGCACACTGAGCGCACCAGGAAAAAATGAAAAAAATATATATATACATTTAACAAATGATTTAAAAAAATATATATATATATAATTAATTGTTGTAAAAAACAGCTAACAAAAAATAATAATCGTAGGTTACAAAGTTGATATACAAATGAATTAGCTTTTAAAAAAACTATGAAATTCACTGAAAAAACCATAGGTTTCACAAACGTTATAGTTAGGAATTAGCTTTTAAAAAACCTTTGAAATTCACTAAAAAAAACATAGGTTTCACAATCGTTATAGTTAGGAATTAGCATTTAAAAAACCTTTGAAATTCACAGAAAAAATCATAGGTTTCACACTCGTTATAGTTAGGAATTAGCATTTAAAAAACCTTTCAAATTCGCGGAAAAAACCATAGGTTTCACACCAGTTATAGTTAGCTGAACATTTTACTCATACAAAACCTTTGAAATTCCCACGTTATAGTTAGTTGGACTCACTATAACTCGCGCGCCCGCAATCCACTGCTGATGATGTCACATATTACATCATTCATGACATGGTCAGTGACATCACTGATGACATCACTGATGACATCTCAAATGACATCACTGATGACATCATCCATGTGATAATGCGATGCACCTCCTCACACTCTAATCTAACCTTTGAGGGCAGGACATTTAAACCTCAACTCACACCCCTACACATGAGCACTTGCACCTGGCGCTGAAGAGGCACACCACGCCGAAATGCATCCGCCATAGAAGGTGACAGATATCCATTCTGGCTTGTGCAGCATATTAAAGCGCTTTCGAAGTTTCCCCCAGCTGTGGCCTTTCTCTTTCTCTGAAGGAGGTTCGTTGGAGTAATTTCAGCGCGTTATCCAGTGTCGTGTTTCAAAGGCTCACGCTTCATCAAGAGGCCCTGTGTTCGCTGGATTCCGCTTTTGCGGTTTTCGTTTCTCCGGGGTACCGGAACCAACAGGGCTCACCACCCAGCAGAAGAAAAAAGTTTGACGGTGTTGATGTCTGTGTACACCACGAGGCAGGTAGGATTTCCAGGGCTGCCACGTCTGAAAGGATTCCTATGCTGAGGAGGTTGAAGTGGATGGGGACCAGAGAAAGCGCCGCTGCGCTAAAGTGCTCCAGGGTTTCGGGACAGTTCATAGACTTTGGAGCATTATTTTCTTTCCCCACCTCATTCCCACAAATACCTACCAGACTTTGCCACTGCATGCTGGGACTTGTAGGCGTTCTCTACCAGGCAAGCTACAGGAGGCATACACGCTGGGACAGCATTGGCGTGGGAGGAGCTGCGGTCTGTGAACGAGGAGAGGGCAGGACATTTAAACCTCGACTCACACCCCTACACATGAGCACTTGCACCTGGCGCTGAAGAGGCACACCACGCCGAAATGCATCCGCCATAGAAGGTGACAGATATCCATTCTGGCTTGTGCAGCATATTAAAGCGCTTTCGAAGCTTCCCCCAGCTGTGGCATTTCTCTTTCTCTGAAGGAAGTTCGTTGGAGTAATTTCAGCGCGTTATCCAGTGTCGCGTTTCAAAGGCTCACGCTTCATCAAGAGGCCCTGTGTTCGCTGGATTCCGCTTTTGCGGTTTTCGTTTCTCCGGGGTACCGGAACCAACAGGGCTCACCACCCAGCAGAAGAAAAAAGTTTGACGGTGTTGATGTCTGTGTACACCACGAGGCAGGTAGGATTTCCAGGGCTGCCACGTCTGAAAGGATTCCTATGCTGAGGAGGTTGAAGTGGATGGGGACCAGAGAAAGCGCCGCTGCGCTAAAGTGCTCCAGGGTTTCGGGACAGTTCATAGACTTTGGAGCATTATTTTCTTTCCCCACCTCATTCCCACAAATACCTACCAGACTTTGCCACTGCATGCTGGGACTTGTAGGCGTTGTCTACCAGGCAAGCTACAGGAGGCATACACGCTGGGACAGCATTGGCGTGGGAGGAGCTGCGGTCTGTGAACGAGGAGAGGGCAGGACATTTAAACCTCGACTCACACCCCTACACATGAGCACTTGCACCTGGCGCTGAAGAGGCACACCACGCCGAAATGCATCCGCCATAGAAGGTGACAGATATCCATTCTGGCTTGTGCAGCATATTAAAGGGCTTTCGAAGTTTCCCCCAGTTGTGGCCTTTCTCTTTCCCTGAAGGAGGTTCGTTGGATATATATATATATATATATATATATATATATATATATATATATATATATATATATATATATATATATATATATATATATATATATATATATATATATATATATATATATATATATATATATATATATATATATATATAAATGCCATGCTTTCGGGCAAGCACTCCTCCAGCTGGTGATTTAAAACAAAATCATTTTATTCGAATGGAACAGGCATCCTTCCTCCAATACTTTTGTCCTGCTGCCTGACCCGTATTTCTTCCCCAAAAGATTCAGGTAAGACGGGCCACTCGTGAACTTTCTGAAAGGTGGGTCCTGGAAAAGTTTCGAATTTGCACACATCCACTGGAGGATTAGGATTAGGCAAGTAAAATGCAGGGAACTGTGGGAGAGCAAAATGTGCACACTCGAACTGCCTCTGAGGAAAGAGCTTGTCAGCTCTGAAACGCGTCAGGCAGCAGGACGAAAGTATTGGAGGAAGGATGCCTGTTCCTTTCGAATAAAATGATTTCCAGCTCGATTATCCTCTGGAATGGTGCTCTTCGGAGTTGCGATACTTGGGGATACAACTCTCGAGAGACAAGGGAGACACATTGCGACTGAACTATGGGGTGGCTATAACTAAACTGGCGGACTCGGTGACCCGTTGGATCACACTCCCACTGTCCTTGGCGGCTAGAGTCTCCCTCATAAAAATGGTGGTTTTGCCGCGTTTTCTATATCTGTTCCTCAATATACCTTATCACCCGGGTGCTTTTTTTTTCAAAACCCTACGTTCCGAACTTATACGTCTGGTATGGGGGGGCAAACAGGCGCGTCTTCGATGGGCAGTCATGACACAGCCTTATAATGTGGGAGGTTTCGACATCCCTGATTTTGAAGTTTATTATTTGAGCGCACAGGCACACTACCTATATTACTGGCTGAAACCTGCTGCCTTCATGCCGCAGGTTGCAGCGCAAGACTGGATAGCCCACCCACTGCCATTGGACGGAGTGGTTCATGCACCCATATCGGTGTTGGAAATGCAGACAAATACGGTAACTTGTACAATGGATGCATGGCATAGAATAGGGAGACGATTGCAGACCTCGTTACTTTACACGGCTCGACTACCACTGACTTATCACCCGCAGATGGCGCTCCTCCAAGAATTGGGCTTCCGGAACATGTGTCGCCGTTTAGGGATTCGGACATGGGGCGATCTGTTTCACGACGGGATATTTCGTACTCGAGACAATTTTTTGGGGAATAGTACGCCTACCCCCTTAGAGATATTCTATTTTTTACGGTTGCGAGAGGGCCTGAGAACCTTACTACCCGACTTCCCTCGCGAACCCCCCAGTGTTGCCCCACTCACTATTGTGCTCAGTAGCACGGATGGTGCGCATCTAGTGTCAACCATATATAAGAGCCTCCGGAAGGAATTCCCGGCTGTGGAGAGCGCGGCTAGGACGCACTGGTCACATGACCTTGGCAGGGAAATCACGGATGACCAGTGGGAATATTGTTGTGCCCTATCGGGTGAGGTGATGTCTAGCTGTCGCTTTAAAATTATCCATTACAAGTTCCTCCATAGGCTATATTACACTCCGGTCAGAAAGGTCAGGTTCGGATTAGCCGACTCAGATAGATGCGAGAGATGCGGACAGGAGGGGGCGGATTTCCTCCATTTAGCGTGGAATTGCCTGCAGGTACAGGAGTATTGGTCGCAAATTAGTGAGGGCATCTCCCTTATGATAGGGATTACATTGGAATTAGATCCGCTACTTTTCCTGCTGGGTTATACTGCACGCATACAGAGGAATGTTAGGAAATACACTAATGTTGCATTGTTATTGGCAAGGAGACATCTGGCATGCAGGTGGGGGCGGGGTCGTGCCCCTAAATTCAAAGACTGGTTACAAGATATGTTATATTGTCAGGAGCAGTATGGAATTTTCTCGGAGCTACTGCCTTTGACATCTAGGCCGGCTGACATCTGGGGTCCACTGCAGACATACCTACTTTTACATGCACCACAAGGGGCGGAGGGAACTGACGTTCTTAATGTGACCCCAGCAGAGGAATTGTAATAGATACATGTGCAATACATAGGATCAGGGCGATAGGAGTGAGGAGTCTGAAGGCCATACTGCTGTTAACTTATTGGAGGTATAGGTTACCACCAGACTGGCATCTCTGTGAGGCTGCGCGACTCTGCGAGGCTGGCTGAACTGCGAGACCGTGACTGATTGCTGCTATAGACTATAATGCTGGTTTACTCTGCTTCTCACCCACACCACTATGTATTAGGAATGTCATGCCGCGTTTTTTTTTTTTTTTTTTTTTTTTTTGGGGGGTGCGAATACGTCTTGTGTCTGATTATTGTCATACCACACTCCCTACTGTTGTATTGCTCTGTTGACACTTCCATTGATTCACGTATTGTGTCTCCATTTCCTACCACCTAAATGCCTGTCCAATGACTGATTGCCCTGGTATGATGTAGCTCCTGATTTCATGACTTGAAGTTGGCTTTGCCCGAATATTTGCCCTGTGGTATTACTGTCCTCTTTACCGTTACAGAAATGTATGTGTATCGCTGCCGGCCTCATGTGGTTGTAGGCACACTGCTGTGTATGAAAGCACGAATTATAATAAAGGATTATAATCCAAAAAAAAAAAAAAATCACCAGCTGGAGGAGTGCGTGTCCGAATGCATGGGCATTTTTTGGGGAAGATATATATATATATATATATATATATATATATATATATATATCGGAATCCACAATCCTGCAGCACGGGACTCGAACAGACACCAGTACAAAAGCAGGTACAGACCACAGTGAAGAATGAAGAAAGTGTGTGCTTTATTCCAAAATGGGCAGCAGCATGACGTGTTTCGTCCGGCTAAACCGGACTTGATCACATGGTCTACCCAGAGACACAGGCGGTTATAAATACTCTATGCAACACAAATAGCTCCACCTATTAACAATCATAGACATAAAGAACATACTTCATTGTATATTCGACCTAGTCTTTTTTCACTGAATGCTGGCAGAAGATATATATTTAAAACTTCGACAACATGATTTCAGTAGAAAAAATAAAAAGTAAAAATGCACGTTATAACGTCATTCAACCTTAGTAGAGGTATAAAGGGCAAGTGCCCTAAACCGAATGAAAGTATGTACAGATAATAGAATCATTGAACGGTGGAAGATTGTTCTATGCCGTATTTACAGAAAACCACCCGCAAAGTGAGTAAGTGCTAATAAATAAAGTGCTAAGCATGTAGTTAATTGCTAATGAGCAAGATTACTAAGAATGTAAACAGTAATAACAGCAGATAAAGTGAAAAGTGCATAAAAAAGTGCAATAGTGATAAAAATCAATCTACTGGTAGTTCTCAATTTGATTATTTACTTTAAGGATACATTTAAAGGATCAACTATTCTGGATTCTGGTCAAACAAGTTAATAATCATGACTTACAAATAGATAGCAAACATGTTAATGTATCATGTTACAATGATGGTTAGATATAACATCCTCAAAGCATTCCAAAATTTCAGGTAAAACCATAAAAACAGTAAAACCCGAATTTCATAAATAATGCTAAAAAGAATGTTAAAAAAACGCTTAAATCTAAAAGCTGATTAAATTATCATTGCATATGAGAGGAGAAATTGATGGACCTTCATATTTAGTATAGATAAAAATATGTTTTCCAAAATTTGACATACTACAGAAAATTGTTGAGGTCCTCACCCATATTGAGCCCATTCAGGATTTTACTGTTGAGCAACGCTATATAATAGCTCTCTAACTGTCGCAGTTTTTTCTCCCTATCCCCTCCTCTCTTGGAAATGGGGACCGCGTCGATAACAAAGTATTTCAAATCATTTAGGTTATTGTTATGCACCAGTTTGAAATGACGCGCGACAGGATAGCTGGGATCAGAATTGACTATTGCACGTAGATGTTGTAGAATGCGGTTAAACACCTGTAACTTTGTGCTACCAATGTACTGAAGATTACAAGTACATTGTAGTATATAAACCGCATAATCAATCTTACAAGTGTAATGGTTGTTGATTTTGCTAATAGTCTCAGAAAACGCTGGTTTAAATTCCTTAGTGATAGCTCCAAATTTACGGGCCCTACAAGAGCTGCATTTGAAGAAACCAGATCTATTAGATAACCAATTAGGTTTAATCGTGACTTCAGGTCTAGATTTAACTAACACATCCCTCATAGAGGGGGCTCTGCGGAAAGTTATAGAAGGATACTCCTCCAATAAGGGTGCTAAAGTGATGTCAGTCCTGAGGATTGGCCAGTTAGACTGAACAATCTGTTTGATTTTACGTTCCTGGCAATTATATGTGGTGATTAATCTGATTTTAGTTTTTTCAGTTTTTTCATTCTCTTTCAAATCGGTTTCCTCCAATATAATAGGAGGGACCGGCGATACTGAAAGAGCTGGTGGGGTTTTAGTCATCACCAATTTCAAAGATTTAATGAGTTCTTTTTTGTCATAGCCCCTTACTAAAAATATATGTGTATATATATATATATATATATATATATATATATATATATATATATATATATATATATATATATATATATATCCCAGCAACTCCCACTCCAGGCGGAAGAGAGCACGCTCACGAAGGCTGTAACTTTAAGGCTTTTTATTCCATCAGGCCTTCCTCGACCTGGAAAACGTTTCTTTTGCTACTGCAGCCTTTGTCAATCTCACAGTAGAAACCCTTATTTTCACTAACATCTAATTCTTGTTCATTGCCCTCAACTTACGTGGAAGCAATCAACTTCCTGTATTTCCACCATCTTGGAACTGGTGTTTAATTCAGAGTTTTAACTATTCCACACAATTCCATTGGTTTGCATCTCTGTTTAACCATTCATGTCCTCATGAGCAAATTCTCTATCTACTACTTAAGGGGGCTTTCAGGTCCCACAGACATCCACCCTTATCCACCCTTATCTTGTTTAGACCAGAAGAGGCTGAGATATGGCTTCCCCTTACAACTGCTTTTAGAATGTCACACCTGGTGCCACCATTAATGTCACCCTATTGTTCTTTAATAAATAATCTTTGATCTACTTGACCATCTCATCCCTTATGATAGACTCCCAAAGAAATCTTTCATTGAGGCACCAACTCCCTCGTTTGCCCTGACTCAAGTCAGTCTCAATGGAAAGGTAGATCAGAGCATGATCTGGGATCGTTATGTGACCTAATTCAGCTCAGGTCAGTCTGTGCCTCAACGTAGACCCAGTTAGGAAATGGTCTAACCCAGAAAACTTTCTGTGTGTGGATTAATAGTAAGTATAATCAATATCCTCAGGATAGAAGGAAGCACTATGTGTCTATCATGCCCAGCATAAAGAAGTTCTTAATGTCATTGCTACTGGTCTCTCCCAGTCATATTTTAGAGCAGATCTACCGTTCCTTTGGTCCATGACTGCGTTTCTGTTGGGTATTTGATGTGTAAGACCACCCTGAGAATCAAAGTCAACAATCTTCCATTCCCATTGGCCACCACTTTCAGTATTTCATGTTGACAAATATTAGCTACCACCCTGTTTTGGTTGATCTCGAGGCAAAGAGATGGTGGAAAACTACTTGGATTTAAGGTGAATCCAGTTTTGTTCAATAAGTGTATTTCTTGCAAACAACACGCATCAGCTTTTGGTTCATGTAACAGGTTTAATTTTCCCTACATTTCACCTGGCTATTAAGACCCATCACATTCAATACAGTCAGCTATTCCAGAATAAGTAAGAGTGTGTAATAGACATGTAAAATGATATGGCCATTCTTTAGGAAGTGTGTATGTCCAACCTTTGATGTTGAGTGAGGAAATTAATCAGTGCTACCAAACCTCCATAAACTCTTGAACCAAACAAAAACTGAAAACATCTAAATGTAGCCAATCACAAAACCACGCCTTATCTTACTGGTATGACACTGCTTACTTACACAGAAACTCTGTAACAAATCTGAAGCCTCTGTCTGGGCATGGTGACAAGCTGCAAAATGTGTCCCCAAAATACCACTTGAACCATTGCCCTTGCCTTGGACATAATGGGCCCGATTCACAAAAGTAATTTGAGACAAAATCCTAACTTTACGACTTTTGGTATTCACAAAAGGCATTTAGTAGTAGTAGTAAAGTTAGGATTCCTACCTTTACTACTACTAAACTGACAAAAATCCTAACATTATGACTTTTGGTATTCACAAAAGGCATTTAGTAGTAGTAAAGTTAGGATTCATAACTTACCTACTACTAAACTGAGAAAAATCCTAACTTTACGACTTTTGGTATTCACAAAAGGCATTTAGTAGTAGTAGTAAAGTTTGGATTACTACCTTTACTACTACTAAACTGACAAAAATCCTAACTTTACGACTTTTGGTATTCACAAAAGGCATTTAGTAGTAGTAAAGTTAGGATTCCCAACTTACCTACTACTAAACTGAGAAAAATCCTAACTTTACGACTTTTGGTATTCACAAAAGGCATTTAGTAGTAGCAAAGTTAGGATTCACGAAAGGCATTTAGTAGTAGTAAAGTTAGGATTCCTAACTTTACAACTACTAGACTGAGAAAAATCCTAAATTTACGACTTTCGGTATTCACAAAAGCCATTTAGTAGTAGTAAAGTTCGGAATCCTAACTTTACTACTGTTAAATGCCTTTTGTGAAGTAGTAAAAGTCGGAAAGTTAGGATTTTGTCTTCGATTACTTTTGTGAATTGGGCCGATTATGTCCAAGTGAAATCAGACTCAACACAGCGGTTCAGATTTCCCGGTCAAATCAGCGCTCGTTATGGGTACTGTCCCTACGGCAGAACCACGCCGTTACACATCCCACACTTCCTTCGACTTGCAAAAGAATTTAGGGCGCACTCCTTCAGAAATTCCACAGCAGAATTTTATTTCGATCTTTTTAACATGAAAGCGAATGATCTACGCGTTTCGATGCTACCAGCATCTTGCTCACGATCAACTTTTCACTTTTTTTCAAACTCATTTAAAGGCATTCGAAAATATGTGTTACATCACTTCCTGTTTTGTGGTTACATTGCATTGTGGATATTATAGTTTTAATTAAAACCACCAGCGTGAGTTTATACTAAACAATTCAATTATTTCATTTAAGTTTTTTTGGTGTATATACATTCTTTTTATAGTACCGGAGTCTCTTTTTGTAACAAGGTCCCGCTAAATATATTTTATTATATTTTTTATTTTTTATTTCCTTTTATTTTTTATATTGTATTTTGTGCCCTCTGGTGGGTTTATGCAGTCTTTCTTTTGGGTTTTTGTAATCCCCTCAGTGGGATATTTCAAACAAAAGACCTTGTTTTCATTATTTGTCCATCTTTTCATTTCTTTTTATCTTCTCCAGTCTGTAGTTTTTTCTTTTTTCTTTTTTCTCATTTATTGTTTTTCTTTTCACTTTTCATATTCAGTGTTTTCTGTTTTTCAGGTACAATCTTTTTTTCTTCTCACTCCTGTTTCTTTAGCAAACGTTTATGATGACGTCTTTTATAAGTGAATATATAACTCCTCCAATTGATTTAGGCCGTGCGGGCTCAGAGTTCGAAAATTTATGATGTGGCGTGACTCTTTTTGCCTTAGTAGTTTTTCTCAGTCTCCCCTCGAATGTTTTTCGGTATTGTTTCAATGCCAAAGAATTTCAATTTTTGCCAGTCTCCATCATGTGCTTGTTCCATGTGTTTCGCAACCGCATTTGCTCTATCCTTGTGGGTGGTTGCTCTCACATGCTCCATTATACGTTTTTTCAATTCACATTTTATACTTCCCGCGTACAAAAGTGGGCATGGACATTCTATTCCGTATATGGTGTACTCCGCTTTGCATGTGATTAATTGGCGTATTTCCCATTTTTTCTTGTTTCACATCTGAATTTCCTTCATTTGTTTTGCAATTTGGCACATGCTACATCCATAACACTTTACGAAGCCGGTTGTTTTCAGCCAGTTATCTTTCTTTTTCTTTGTTTTGCAATGGCTATGAATCAAATGATCCTTTAGATTTTGTGCCCTTCGATAAGTAATTGTTGGGTGTTTGCCTACTATTTTGCCCACTGTATCATCCAGATGCAGAATTTTCCAATTCTTTCTCAGGCAGCACCTCGTGCTGCAACAACGCCAGTAGGAACAGAATCACAGCACACAAAATCAAACAAGAGGAAGAGGAAGAGGACGCCAATGGCTAGCAGCAAAAAACCGACAAGAAGGGGCAAAAGGAACAAACGAAAGTACAGAAAAAGTGGGAACAGAAACACGGAGTATGCGCCAGAAGAGGGGGAAACAATAAATGAACTACAAATTGTTAACCTATCAAAAAGAACAATTACAGAAACGGAAATATCACTACTAAAGAGGGGCATACATTTTTGTCCGAAAAAGAAAATGAACTTGGCACAAGTCAGAATAGATTTCTATCTATATATAAGAAAAATCAAACTGGCAAAATTCTTCGCGGAAAACACAATGAAAAATAAAAAGAACCAAGCATGGAAGATACAACATCAGATATAACAGCAAAATATGCTAATACCTATGCAACCCTGCTAAATTTGGATGTCATGGATGATGATGAAACATTTCTTTTTATCTTCTCCAGTCTGTAGTTTATTCTTTTTTTCTTTTTTCTCATTTATTGTTTGTCTTTTCTTTTTTCATATTCAGTGTTTTCTGTTTTTCAGGTACAATCTTTTTTTCTTCTCACTCCTGTTTCTTTAGCAAACGTTTATGATGACGTCTTTTATAAGTGAACATATAACTCCTCCGATTGATTTAGGCCATGCGGGCTCAGAGTTCGAAAATTTATTAAAATGATAATATCCACAATGCAATGTAACCAGAAAACAGGAAGTGATGTAACACATATTTTCGAATGCCTTTAAATGAGTTTGAAAAAAAGTGAAAAGTTGATCGTGAGCAAGATGCTGGTAGCATCGAAACGCGTAGATCATTCGCTTTCATGTTAAAAACATTGAAATAAAATTCTGCTGTGGAATTTCTGAAGGAGTGCGCCCTAAATTCTTTTGCAAGTCGAGGGAAGTGAGGAAGTGAGGGATATATATATATATATATATATATATATATATATATATATATATATATATTAGCAAAATCTTCAAACCTCCACGTGCAGCGGCGAAAGAAGAGACAGACCCCACGTTATCCAGGCAAGATGTTATTTATTCCGAGTGCCTTCCAAAATGCAACGTTTCGAGTACTGACGTACTCTTGTTCACACACATATATATATATATACACAGCCACTTTTATAATATATGTTAGAAGTAGTATCTCACATTAAAAGTACACCTACTATACAAATGTAGGTTTTGTAGTAGCTTAGTATTTATGTTTACACTCTTAAACATTTTGAAAACACTTACACTCACTGGATGATGTTGTCAGTGATGTCATTTGAGATTACATCAACGGTGTCACTGACGGTAGGAGGAGCTTCGCACGCAACCGTGATGGGCGCGTGAGCACAGGGCTCCCGGACCTTCGCCACCTCCTGCACTTATCCTGAATACTATCCTGGTTATGACGATGGGTCATTGAAGATATAACCCAGCTGATATAATAGCTGTTTTCAGAAATCGATTTGGACTCCGGGAACCGATCTTACGATACTCTGAACTTTTATGGCCTGCTCCGCGGAACTGCCCCGGGCTCGAGTCAATGGCCTGCCCAGGCAGTAACTCAACAACATTGGCCAGCCTGATCCTGCTCTCTACCCAGGTCTTGCTTTCGGTTTCGCTTTTGGCCTTGGACCCTCTCCCGCCTCGGTCTCGCTCCTGCTACCCATGGCGTAATCAACTCCGCAACTTCGCTCCAGTATCGTGATCGAATGTCACTGGTCGTCGTATGGCAAGTTATACCCTGTTCTTCTAGCGGACCCCTTTGGGTGATTATTACTCTCACATCTCCTGAATGTTCAACTAAGTTTGGGTCACCTGCTGAATTGTTGTGATGTATTGAGCAATGTTTTCTTAATATATTGATTTATTGGTGTTGTTTACACATCCAAGAGTGTTTATGGTGACAGTATATTTCTTTATATATATTGTAGGTTCCCTGGAATATTTGGATTATATTGTTTTGGAAGAGGTCCTGAAGAAGGCGGCCTCAAGCCGCCGAAACGCGCGTCGACCTGTGCAGGGTCTCTAACTGTGTTTTTGAGACCTATCAATTGGCATAACATTCTTGCTAATTTGAATTCAGCCCTTTCTCTTCCTATTGTGTTGTGTTGTTGCATGTAGTATGGGTATGACTGTGGTAGCAATTATTTGAGTGAGTGTATGCTATTAGGGACATTTTCACTTTGGGTATACTGTTATTTATTGTATATTTTGTATATTTTTTCTTCCCTTTATATGAATTATGTATATATTTATAAATTGTATTTGTGATGAAATGCCTAAAATGAATTGATATACAACGAAAAATATAGAAAGACTGAGAAACTAAAAGTAAAGATACAGTCAGAAAATAAAAAAACTTCCTAAATATTAAAAAAAATTGTTGTCAATCTGTCACCTTTCTTCTAATTTAAAAATGTTGAATGTTAACCACTGTATTGAGATTAATTGCCCATGACGGAACAACCTTTCATAGTGATGTTGCTTCTTCCCCTCTGTTCCGGGGCCTTATTTAAGTAATTGAGGGGGTCCCATTGTACTTGCTATAAGCATTCGCGGTTCTTTAACCGTGGGATTGTTCTTTGCTAATTATTGTTGAATCACAAGTATGGTTTTTTCTATATAGGTGCAACCTTGTTGGATTTATCACTTCATGATTGCATGTGACCGGCCCTTGGGCTTTATACTGGTTGAATTTTTGGGAGATTATTACTCTTACATCTCCTGAATGTTCAACTAAGTTTGGGTCACCTGCTGAATTGTTGTGATGTATTGAGCAATGTTTTCTTAATATATTGATTTATTGGTGTTGTTTACACATCCAAGAGTGTTTATGGTGAGAGTATATTTCTTTATATATATTGTAGGTTCCCTGGAATATTTGGATTATATTGTTTTGGAAGAGGTCCTGAAGAAGGCGGCCTCAAGCCGCCGAAACGCGCGTCGACCTGTGCAGGGTCTCTAACTGTGTTTTTGAGACCTATCAATTGGCATAACATTCTTGCTAATTTGAATTCAGCCCTTTCTCTTCCTATTGTGTTGTGTTGTTGCATGTAGTATGGGTATGACTGTGGTAGCAATTATTTGAGTGAGTGTATGCTATCAGGGACATTTTCACTTTGGGTATACTGTTATTTATTGTATATTTTGTATATTTTTTCTTCCCTTTATATGAATTATGTATATATTTATAAATTGTATTTGTGATGAAATGCCTAAAATGAATTGATATACAACGAAAAATATAGAAAGACTGAGAAACTAAAAGTAAAGATACAGTCAGAAAATAAAAAAAACTTCCTAAATATTAAAAAAAATTGTTGTCAATCTGTCACCTTTCTTCTAATTTAAAAATGTTGGATGTTAACCACTGTATTGAGATTAATGGCCCATGACGGAACAACCTTTCATAGTGATGTTGCTTCTTCCCCTCTATTCCGGGGCCTTATTTAAGTAATTGAGGGGGTCCCATTGTACTTGCTATAGGTGAACTGAACGGAGC
Source organism: Lissotriton helveticus (assembly GCF_964261635.1). NCBI lineage: Eukaryota > Metazoa > Chordata > Amphibia > Caudata > Salamandridae > Lissotriton > Lissotriton helveticus. The sequence continues at coordinate 1,618,842,531 of NC_136067.1, forward strand.
CATTTTCACCAGGTCTCGAGAACCCCTCGGGGGCACAGCTTCCAAGATGGCCGGCAAACCGGAGATCGAGAAGCGAAAGACCAAGTCCGTTCACCGTGGGGGTACCGTACAATCGAATGTCATGGACCGATACACTCATCCTAAAGGATCCCCCGGTGGTGTGAGTAAGGCCCTGGGAGAAGCGGGAGATGACTCGACGGCGGGGGACGATTTGACCTTACGTGATGTCATGGGCGCCATTGCCAGCATGAAGACCTCTATTGGCCAACAATATGAGACTCTGGCCCAACAACTTGACACTGTGGCAATCGGTCAACCTGATCAGGGCGGATTTAGCTAAGACCAATGAAAAAGTTACATCTCTGGATTTGAAGACCTCCAGCCTCACAACTGATGTCTCTGATCTACAAACGGAGGTCCGCAATCTACGGTCCTCCAACAATTTCTTTTCTCGCCGACTGGAGGATTTTGAAAGTCGAGCAAGACGAAACAATGTTCGTATTGTTGGGGTCCCTGAAAAACCAGAAAGCTCAACTGTGGATCTCCTCGTTGAGGACCTCATCGTAAACCATCTTGCACCTAAAGGCTTGAGCAACTTCTTTGCCATGGAACGTGCTCACAGGGTGCCGGGAGGAAAGCCTAATCTGGGTGCTACTCCACGAACCATAATTGCCAGGATCTTCAACTTTCGGGATAGAGACGCTATCCTGCAGGCGTCGCGGTTGGGTGGCCCCACGAAATTCGGAAATACCACGGTGAGCTTTTACCCGGACTTCACCCAGCTCGTGCAGAAGCAAAGGATGGGGTTCCAGGGGGTGAAGAGACGATTGAGGGACAGGGACATGAAATACGCAATGCTCTTTCCAGCTCGGCTGCGTGTGGAATATAGAGATGGGACATTTTTCTTTGATCACCCTGAGGTCGCTAGTGACTGGCTCGACACGCTGCCCAGGCAGCAGGAACACTCTGAACATCCTGGCGGAGTTGGAGGTGGCCCGATGGAGCAGGAATGAGAAATGGACCTGGTTTTCTGGATTACATACAGACCCTCCAGCTGTGGTTTGCTGACTCTTAAACTGGCTTGATAGTGGTGGCTACCCAGGGTTTCTCTTCCTCCTCCGGGGTTTCTTTTCGTAGATTAGTTATATGTTAGGGCGACAGGCACACTGCAAGTTGGGGTGGCTTTTGAGTCTAACGCAGGGGTGCAGGGTGGTGGGTCAGGTTTTGGGTATTTGTTGGTGGGTGGTGGGGGAGAGTTGTTAGTGTTTCGTTCATTTCAAGGCAATGTATTGATTGACTTCTGGATTTGGATGTTGCATTCGTTGTGGGGTGGATGCAGCAATTATTCCTGGGATGGAGGATAGGGGATTGAAATTACTGAGCTGGAATGTTAATGGGATGGGGGATAGGATAAAAAGGGGTGTGGTGTTACAACCATTGAGATGCCTCTCCCCCGATGTTGTACTACTGCAGGAGACACACCTGATAGGAAACTCATGCCATGCTATGAATCGGCGGGGCTACCGTCTTCTGGCACATTCTGGATTCACTACTGGCTCTAGGGGGGCGGGCTTACTGGTCAGGGGTTCCCTCCCTCTGGAGGTAGATGATATCATCCTTAATGATAGGGGGCGATATGCCGCCATTACTGGAAGATGGGAGGGGAAGACTATCAATCTGCTTTCCGTCTATGTCCCGCCTGGCCTTCAGACTACGACCTTTGCCGACTTGGGGAGAGTGATTTTGGGGCTTCCGGAGGGCATCCTGGTGGTGGGTGGTGATTTCAACTCGGTTGTCTCCGGGGGTGACGATCGCTACCCCCCCAGGGAACTCGTAAGATCACGGTCCTGGCTGGGTGGCTTCTTGGATACGTTGGGATTAATAGACTGCTGGAGGCTTCTGCACCCTGGGCAGTTACAATACACGTTTCACTCTGGTGCACACAGTAGTCTCTCGAGACTCGATTACATTCTGATGCCCGCTACACAGGCCTCTTCTGTCAGGGAGATTAGACATTTGGCTAGGAGTATTTCGGACCACTCCCCACTATGGTTTGGGATGGAAGCGAGGCAGGGAACTAAGGGCCGGGTAGCCCCGATTAACCCTTGGTATATCCGCGATACTAGGACCCGTGCGGAATTGATCCACTCACTGGATCGATACTTCAGGGAAAATGTGGAGTCTGTGTCATCTTCTATCTCGCTGTGGGAAGCCTTCAAGACTGTTATCCGTGGCCAGGCGCTATCGTTAATCAATGGCGCTAAGAAACGTAAATACGAGGCTGTGGTCCGACTTGAGACCGAAATAACTGACTTGGAAGGGGAATTGGAGCTTGGTGTCACTCAGGACAAGCTCCACCTCCTCAGTCTCAAGCAACTCGACTATAGGGCACTGGTAACGGACGCCGCCAAAGTGATGAGTAGAGAACAGCAAGGACGTTTGTATGATGTGGGAGATAAGGCCGGAAAGTTGATTGCCTCGCTAAACAAGAAGGAGAGGGTGAGTCGAGTGGTCCCTTTGATTGAGAGAGTGGATGGAGTGAGAGTGACTGACCCTAATGAGATTGTGGAGTGTTTTGCGGAATACTTCCAAACTGTATATTCCCCTGTATCCGACAGGCCAGAGCAGGACTCGCATTTGCTGTTAAGAGACATTACACTGCCCCGCTTGTCGGATTTAGATAGGGAATCAATGGACGCAACACTTTCCGTCGAGGAGGTGGACTGCTATTCGCTCCGTGCGATCTGGAAAGGCCATGGGCCCTAACGAACTCCCCATTGAGCTCTACAAACTGCGCCCTGATAGAATAGCACGGTATCTTCGGTCTATGTTTTTGGAGTCGTTAGATGTGGGCTCCCTCCCTTCTGATCAACGACTTGCATCTATTGTCGTGATTCATAAGGAGGGGAAACCACAAGATCGTTGTGCATCGTACAGACCTATTTTGCTCTTAAACGCTGAGCCCAAGATCCTCGCAAAAGTGCTCGCAAACCGCTTGATAACTGTAATTGGCGACATTATCCATCCAGATCAATCTGGTTTTATTCCACACCGTAACACGGCATTGAATCTGCGGCGCTTACATGGCGTCCTTGCGAGGGCTGCGTCGCTAAGTGAGCCGGCCATATTGGCCTCCTTGGATGCCACCATGGCGTTCGTTACGCTAGAAGGGCCGTACCTCTGGGCAGCCCTTGCGGAGTTTGGTTTTGGCCCTGTTTTTCTCGGCTGGTGAGATTGCTGTACGAGGAACCATTGGCCCAGGTGGTCGTGAATGGTAGAGTTTCTGGGCCATTTACCCTCGGAAGGGGTACGCGCCAGGGGTGTCCGTTGTCTCCGCTTGTTTTTGCCCTCGCTTTGGAACCCCTGGCAGCCTGGCTGAGGTGGGAGCCATCGATGAAAGGTATTTGGTGGACCCCGGATTTTGAGGACCGAGTGTCACTTTACGCGGATGATATCCTGATGTACCTCACGTCACCTCGGAATTCGCTGATAGTGTTATTTGATGTTTTAAATTCTTTCGGGAAGAATTCCGGCCTTGTAATTAACTGGTCTAAGTCTTGTGTATATGTCCTTTCGGGTGAATCTCCTCCCTTGCCGCGTGGTTGTCCCATACAGGTGGTGCAGGTGGGATTTAAATACTTGGGGGTCTTTATTGCCCTAGATCCTGTGGTCCGCTATGAACGTAACTTGCTCCCACCGCTTCAACGCCTAAGGACTGATGTTGTGGCATGGTGCAAACTTCCATTGTCCCCCCTCGGACGAGCAGCATTATTTAAGATGATGTCACTGCCCCGGTTCTTATATGCGTTACAAAATACATTTGATGTTATCCCAGCGAGCTACTTTCGAGAGGTGGACAGTCTACAGAGACAACTGATATGGGGTGGGCGATCCCGTATTGCCCTTGCCAAGCTGACACTCCCCTGGTACGATGGTGGAATCGCACTTCCAGATGTTAGGCGATATTATTGGGCCTCCCAGCTGGGGGCAATCAATCATGGCACGTATGGTCCTGCGTCGAACCCGCGTTCGAAATGGACAAGTGGCTGTTGCCTGGCGGGGATTACAACAGGGCGCTCTATACGAAATCTGCCGGGAAGATGCTCACGGGTCCAACTAAGATAGCGGTGCAAGCATGGTATCGTGCAAATGCTGCAATGGGATGGAAGGACAGATTGACTCGAGCGACTCCACTTTACGCATCCAAGAGGCTTGGCTCCCTGTGGAAGACGAAAGGCTTTGATAGGTGGGACGTGATTGGTATATGCAGAGTGCATGATGTCTGGGTCAAGGACAGGGTCAAGACTTTTGAGGAGTTGAAGGTGGAATACGAGTTGAGTGATAGGGAGTTTTTCCGTTATGCGCAGATTCGCCATGCGCTGACCTCGGTTTTTCCGTCGGGTACCACTATCCCGGAGGCATCCCCACTTGAAGACCGGGTACTGGACGGGCACGTCCCCGACAGTACAATCTCGCTGATCTATAAAAAGTTGATAAATAATCGGGTTGACCTCTTAGACCGTCTCAGAGAGGCCTGGACCGGCGATGGTCTGGAGTTGGACGATGAAGAGTGGCAGTCGGCGGTATCTTCGCCGAAGGAGGTTGCAATTCCGGCTGGTCTCCGGTTTGTGCAGCTTAAAATCCTCCACCGGATCTATGTGACTGGTCCTCGCCTTATTAGTATGGGATATTCCTCGGACGGGATGTGTAGGCGTGGGTGCGGCATACTAGGCACTTTTCTCCATATACTCTGGGAGTGCCCGGCGGTTGTGCGTTACTGGAACCGAGTACATGCGGTTATGGAAGAGGTCACGGGTGTCGCGTTGTTGCCTGAAGCTAGGAGATGTTTGTTGAATGTTTGGGAGCCGACTGACTATGATGGGGCTCAGACTCAGTGGGTGACCCTCGGTAATATGATTGCCAAGAGAGATATTGCGCAATTGTGGGGATCTCAGAGGCCGCCCACTGTTCTGGCATGGAAGGAAAACATGGACTGGTGTATGTTTAGAGAGAAGACAACATACGTGGCACGTGGCCAGCCCCGAAAATGAGGGAAAGTCTGGGGCCAGTGGAACTCCTATCGAGGTGAAATATGTACACCTCCCTTCACACACGTCGAGACAACTCCACCTTCCCCCTGACCCGACATTCCTACTACTGTTTCAGCTAAAATGCCTTCTGACTTGCAATTCCACTTGCTTTCCCCCATCCTGTATTGTTGATTGTATCAAAGTTGTATGCTTTCCTTCCTCGCAGGACGCTTCACCATTTGTAACGATTGTATTGCCTTGTTTCTTTATTGTGTATTGTTTATGTTTTAAAATTTTAATAAAAATAAATATAAAAAGAAATAAAAAATAGTGTCACTGACCATGTCATGAGTGATGTAATATATGAGGTCATAAGCAATGCATTTTTGGTGTAAGTTATAGTTAGCTCAACTAAAATCTTCACTTATTAAAATGTTGTTATTGTATAAGTGTTTTACTTGTTTAATATCTAGTGCTTGTTGTTATTAGGATATAATTTTGTTTTTAAAACAACAAGTTTATAATTTTTTGTGATGTTTTAAAGGTCATATTTTTAGTGTATGTATGTTATATATTTTAGAATGATTATTTTAGCATGATTTTGGATATTATAGTTATATTTTCACATGCAATATTTTTACAATTTCTATATATTTTTTTAAGTTTATAAATGTATCACATTTAACATTGAACATACTTATCAATTTTATGACAATATTGTGATTGTCTGTATTTTTGTACTTTTAGTTTTGATTTTACATACAAAGTATGTGAAGTCGGTATTTGAGTCCTCAAATTATTTTGACAATATCTTTGTTGCTGATATTTTTGCTACAAATATTTTGTCACACAACTGTCTGTAGTCTTCTTTAATAAATGCTGTCATGCTTGCCTCTTCCAGTCAGGCAGGAAGTGGACAGTGCTCTTGGAGAGGCGGTGTCCAGTGTCTGAACCTGCTGCATCTTCTTTGCCCTACCTCTATACCAGGGGGCACACACAGAGCTCTGAACCTCATCAGCACCTACAACCTCACGGTTTTGATACTCAGGTGGACAACTACTAGGCTACTTTATAGCTTAACCATTGATGTTGAGTGAGGAAATTAATCAGTGCTACCAAACCTCCAAAAAACTCTTGAACCAAACAAAAACTGCAAACATCCAAATGTACTAAATCACAGAACCACGCCTTTTCCTACTGGTATGACACTGCTTACACAGAAACTCTGTGACAAATCTGAAGCCTCTGTCTGGGCATGGTGACAAGCTGCAAAATGTGTCCCCAAAATACCACTTGAACCATTGCCCTTGCCTTGGACATAATGGGCCCGATTCACAAAAGTAATTTGAGACAAAATCCTAACTTTACGACTTTTGGTATTCACAAAAGGCATTTAGTAGTAGTAAACTTAGGATTCCTAACTTTACTACTTTAGGGCCTCATTTACAAAAAAAAGGATGCAGTGCTGCGCCACAAGCCATTTTGCTGTGCCGAGCTGCGTCATTTTAAAAGCCCAGAGATGCATCGTATTAACGACAACAAGACACATCCATGTTCTTTCCCCCGCGCTGGCACTCAATTGGCTGCCATGCACCAACGCAGGCACCCTTGCATCATGTTTCAAGGGTGCCTGTGTTGCGGGGATGAATGCTTTTGTGCAGAGAGGGACACCTTCCAGCACAAAAGCAATAATTGGTGGCATTTTCCTAATTCTATGCATGCTGCAAAATGCAACACACTTTGAAAGAAAAAAAATTAGGAGAAATAGAAGTATTTCTCCTCGCTGAGCCTCCATTCGGACTCATTCACATCTTTGCAAACATTGGTAAATCTGGGAATGTGTCAGGTTTCATGGATGTTGCATTGGAACACCCACAACAACACCCATGGAGTGCCCCTTTCACTCAGAGACATGCGGGAAAGGGGCCCACGTTTTCAAGACCATGAAAAGTTATGCAGGGTGATTTTACGTGGCCTTGTAAATATGGGCAGGCACACTGCGCTGACGGGGAGTCAAAAAAAGTGAGGCACCAGCAGCTCAATTGCCTTATAAATGCGGCCCTTAGAGTTTTGTGGACAGAATACTCTGTCACAAACGTGACACTGTACTCTGTACTCCAAACCAACTGCCCCCCATCCTATTTAGGGTCAGGAGGACCACCAGCTTTCAGTTGACAGAACCCCATTGACTCTGTAGAGGGAAAGCCTTCTCCGACAGCCAAATGGGGTAGGGGTCCTCCTTGGAAAGGCATTACACCCCCCGTCCCTATTTTGATTTGACGGTATGATGTTCTTTTTTTCTGTCCATCACTATCAGGTAAAACCTGGTGATGTATGCACATTTTTTTTTTATAATAATGACTCTCACACGCAGCATAAAAACTCTCTCGATGTGGAGAATTTGGTTGTGCTTGTTAATGACATGCTTCCTATTTCGGAGCTTGTTTTCGAAAAACAAAAACTATAGGAAAGTTTGGTGAATGGCTGTCAAAACCGAAGGTGGCTGTTCACCAAACCCTTTGTACCTTGACAGGAACTGTTGTGGTGGCAGCTCGTGTCAAGGGGTACAGAGATCACCCCTAAGCCAGAGGTGGTCTCTAACTGTGGCGAATTCTAATCCTTCACGGTGGTGGACTTTCTTCCGTCATCCTTCCTCCAAACATTGGATCAGGCCTTTAGTCTTCACGATTGGGTTGTATGCGGATATTTTTCATTTTTTAAGAGAGAATATTGAACACGAATCTGCGGACTGCCTTCTTTCCGTTCACTGCTTCCCAAGCAATTAGCCTGCCAGAACCGCATTCCATTGTCCTGACTTGTCTCCTTGAAGCAGGCCACATTCTTCTCAGCTGTTTTCATTTTTGTTATGGTACGCTGATAGATGCATTGTTATTTTCCATGGGTGGGCCAAAACCACGTCAGATGCAACACTCTTCCATAATCAGACATCCACCATTTCAAGCCTTCAATCGTTTGCATGCCTTTTGTCTATTTCACCGTCATTAGCATATTCTGCAGTCATGTTCATACATTCCAGTGAGGGCACTCCACCTCTGAAATTAACTATCCTATGTTTGGGGAATGCGTATTACACTACGTGAGTAAGATTTCTGTTTGACTTTAGTACTTAATAAGGGGTTCTTTCTTGATTAGGCAACAGAAGGCATACACCAACGTCTTTCCAACCCATCTAGTTGTCCCATTGTCAAATAGCTCTAATCTGAGCAAGGTATTAGGTTTTTCATTCGCCAAAAACAGTGCTTGAAATGTACATGTATACGTACTTATTTTTTAAAGAAATGCCTGCTCTCTATTGCATCTTGTGCAAGGCGATGGACCAATCTCCAAGTTATTACCCGGTGGTATGAGAGTTGAGCATGCACACATTTTCCCATACATATTCCCGCTGCTTATTGGAACAGGTCATTCTGCAACCACCTACAAGGACTGCCTATGCTGCCTAAAGGTCATTTGAAGGTTGAGATGCATAGTTAGTTTAATTGCCAAAATTACTATTTTTTTAAGTTGACGTCTTACCCACTTTTTGTGGTATGGTGAAACCAAACATGCACATTCAAACACAAAGAATCATTCATGTTTGGAGGTGGTTCACGTCATATTAGTACCCCTGCTTGAGCCATTTGACTTATTTGGGAAAAGGGCATGTTGTCAGCCGACCCACCATTGGGGAGGCAAGTGGTCGAACTTCTAATTGATGTAATGTTGTGATGCCGCACACAAAACAACTCAACTCAACTCAAACACAAGTGTATATGTCTCATTACTGCGATTTATTTCAAGCCAGGTGAGGGATGTTATATACAAATAGCTGACCAGATTATATTTCGGGCTGTGTGCTTCTTCTGGCCCTTAAATTCTCAATCAGATGGACACTTTGCAGGTTTATTCATATAATCCTCTCATTGTATTATCTGTACTTTCTATTGTCTTGTATCATCGGGAATCATTCACTGGTTGCACATCTGATATTACTCGACCATCATGATTGGGCAAGATCATTTGCCGGGTATAGCTGCTCCCCCACTGCACAGGAGTACTTCTAGAGAAAGCCCAGGCACACAGCTTTGTTCCACCAGCGGAGTGTGTGAAGAATTCCCTACTCCGTGCTCCGCGTAGAACGCAGAGTATAGGGCAAGTTCCCACTCCGTAGTGGAGCGGAGTTGGCCAGCCCCCGCCTATTGGAAAAATGAATAATACTTTAATAAAAACACCAAAAATAAACACTTAACTCTACTGCCGGCGTCCCCGGGCTGCCCTCCTCCTCTTTCTCGCTGTCTCCTACCTGGGTCAATCATCTTGCAAAAACTGCAGGTGGCGAAGCGGAGTTCCACGGAGTTTGTTCCCAACTCCATGGACCTCCGCGTAGCCCCGCTCCGGCAGCTTCACCCTGGGTTATTCTAGAGGCTCGGATACCTTTGCCTTCATGGGAAGATCTTTGCAGCACTTTAATATCAACAATATTATTTATGTTCTTCACTCTGACTCGCTCTGTGACGGATGAAGTAAATCCTGTTTTGCGTCAATGGGGCTCCATCATGAGCACCCCTGATTTGCTACAGCGGCACAATGTGGTAGGATTCAGGCATTGATTCCTGGTAGCAGGGCTGGCTTTAGGGCTGTGCGACTGGTGCGGTCGCACTGGGCTCTGACCTGGAGGCACTGACCTCAGAGGGACGCTGTTTTTAGCAATAACGCACGATTTAAAAGCACCTGCTGCACAGTTCCTTGAGCGTCCAGCTTTCAGGTAGCAATACAAATGTCAAGATAACTCTTGTGAATAATGTTCCTGCTAGAGAGAGAGATCAGAGTTTTGTCTAGTGGCAGTGTTAACTCCCCATAAAGTAGCACAGAAGGCTAATATGCCTGCAACAAAGAACAGATCTATATTTTATGTGGATAGCTGAGCGGGTTAGTAAAGCCAGCCTTTACCAGCGCTTTAAAACAAATGAAATGTATGTGAGAGAGGGCTATGGAGAGATGAGGGGCACTTTTGCCGGGTGGTTGTGAGGGAATCTGAGGAGGAGGTCATGGGGAGGTGGCGCCAAAAAAGATTGTCACACCGGGCACCACCAGCGCTAAAGCCGGCCCAGCCTGGTAGTGTTCAGATCACTGTTCTAGCTGCCTCAGTAGACAAGTACCACCACCACAGCGTGGACTTTAAGGTGTACACAAATGGAGACACCTCCTGAGTTCATCTTCATCCCCAGTGTCAGGATCATCAGAGAAGGAAATTAAATGATGCTATCTATGTTATATGCATTCACATGGGCGTTTTTGTTCTCCCCTGTTTCAATAGCAGGATAGTTTTTTATTAGCATTTCATGTGTGGTGACTTGCAACTTGCAAGCGACTACCTGGTCCATTATACTCTACCCCTTTTACAAATGAGAGCGAGGTTTGTGGCTTTCCTTATAATAACAAATCAGTGACAAACAACTTTTTTTAGAAAACAACTGCATCCTGTATTTAGTAAGCATAATGATTTTCCGACTTTTGTACTAAAACTAATGTTAAACTCAGAATTAGTCAAGCTCTCTGTGTCCCTCAGGCTGCAAAGATGAACTGATCTTTGGGTACCAGAGAGCTTATAACAGAGGCAGATGCTGGCACATTTTCAGTTTTTTCGCATTATTCACATTATTATGGATCTGCCGCGTTTGCAACAAAATGCATAGACCCAGATGCATCAAGCTAAAATCCGCTCGCAAAGGGGCGGATTCTCAGAATCTGCCCCTTTGCGACCAGTATTTTTGCATTTGGGATGCATCATCTCAAATGCAAAAATCGCAATTTAAGAAATCGCAAAATTGCGTTTACTTAAATTGCTATTGCATTTAAGGAATCTCAAATTGAGATTCCTTAAATGCAATGCATTAAAGTTAAAAAATTAGCGTTTTCGCTAATAGGGGGCGCAAATTACCATGAAGTTGAACTTCATGGTAATTTGCAAAAACTTTGAAAAATACACGAAAGTGCATTTTTCAAAGTTCCATTTTACACACAGACATGCCCTTAGGGCATGTGTGTGCAAGATGTACACATATGCAGATTTCAGGGGTGCAACAGGGTGTCCTTTTGACACCCTGGCACCCTTGAAATTGCAATCTCAGTTTGCGATTCTCTAATTGAGAATCGCAAATTGAGATTGTCTTCCCATTCATTCCTATGGGCCTAGAGGCCCATAGGAATGAATGGGGAGGTATTCCTTAATTGCGACTCGCAAATTGCGAGTCGCAATTAAGGAATTTTAAGAAATCGCTATTTTGTAAGCGAGTTCTTCATGCATGGCATTTTGCCATTCCTTAATAGCGAATCCTTATTTTTTGCTAATAAGGAATCGCACAATGGATGCTTGATGCATCTGGGGGATAATCTGCTGCATAATTTGCAGAATTTCACAAAAATAAAATTTTGCTTCTAGCTCAAACTGTTCAAAAGTTAGCAAAAACACTGTAACACATGTCGTCGTGTTGGTGTGTGAAACTGGTACTAATGAGTTATAACCTATGCCCAGACACTGGTAATAAGTGTAAATATAATAAAGTAATACTCTCGGGAAATGTACGGCGTTACTCCGCATAATTTGCCTATTCTTGCTCATAATTTAGTCAACTGTGCCACATAATCTGTCCCTCTCCTACCGCATAATTCCAGTGGTGTTATCTATACTCTCTATTGAGTATTGTGTTTGTTATTGTGTAATATTGTTTTGTGCACTTTACATTTGATCTGATCTCTTTATAATGTTAACATATTGTACATATAACAGTCATTATTAAACGTGTTGTGTATATACATACTCTAAATTCACATTTATACTTTATATTTGTGTGGATCACTGTCTAATATTGTACATACATTCATCAAAAACCCTCTTTTCATTAAAGTATTAGTTTCATCACCCACATTTACCTATAGAGTCAATGACCCTTAAGTGGCATCTACTTTGTGTTGATGGGTGACCACCTTGAGTGCCATTTGCTAGCGACCCTGAGTGTTTACTCTTTAGAGAGTTCAATGGCTGCTGTAATTACTCTGAGGGATCTGACCTGACATTAGACTTGCAGTTATAAGTCATTTTACTCATATGCAACATTACCTGCACAAATACATAATATTGTGCAGGAGTAAATTCTACTCAAGTAGACAGAAGTGGCCATTGCAGAGCCTTGTTTTCTCTAGAAAGCTTCAGAAAACCAGGAACTGGAAAGGTTATGTGTATTTTCAAACTCCTCTCAAGCTCCTTCATGCTTTGGAAATAGTTCATTTAGGGCCATATGTAGGTGGCCAAATACCGATCGGTAACACCGAAAAAGGGTCATTTTCGGTGTTACCGACAAAAATTTAGCCATGTGAGATGTAGGTAATACCGAATAGAGTCGATAATAACGAATCGGTAAAAACCATAAGTTACCGACTAGGAATTACCGAAACAATGAATACCGAATCGGTATAAACGATTCGGTAAAAACCCCAAATATGCTATGTAGCAAACCCCGGTAATACCGATTTTGGCCAAAATCGGTAATAACGATTCGTTAAATACCACGTTTCAGGAGCATGTGGTAATCAGGAGGAGTCTATATAAACAGACCCAAAATGCATCAGTGTGAACACAATGGCAGGCCTCTATCTCATAGCAAGGCGGCTACGCCTGAGAGCAGCAGGAATGAGGATCTGGAGACGTGAGGAGCAGGTGTACAGAGTACGCATCACTCTGTTCCAGTTGACAGACGCAGAAATACACGAGAGATACAGATTGCACCCACAAACCATCCTGGAGCTAATACGGGACCTAAGACCCTATCTGGAGCATCAGACGCCAAGGGCCCACGCAATCCCCACCCATGTCCAGGTACTCTGCTGCCTGCACCTCCTTGCATCAGGAAGTTTCCAGGGTGTGATAGCAGCAGTGGGTGGAGTATCACAGAGCTGCCTATCCCGGTTCTTCAACACCTTCCTAGACGCCATGATGGACAGAATGGAACATTACATATCCTTCCCCAGTACGCAGGCGGAGCTGCAGAGAACCAAGATGGAGTTCTATCAACTTGCCCACTTCCCCCACGTGATCGGCTGCATCGATGGGACCCACATTCCCATCTGCCCACCTGCAGCAAGTGAATACATTTACAGGAACCGCAAATCCACCCACTCAATCAATGTGCAGGTGATCTGCAATGCCAAACACATAATAACAGACATCGTGGCAAAATACCCCGGGAGTACCCACGATGCTTACATCTTCAGGAACAGTGGCATACATACACGTCTGCTTGCTGGTGAATTTGCCGACGGATACATACTTGGTAAGTAAATGTCACACACCCTGATGTACACCCTGGCACAAGCTGTTGGTCACACCAATCAATGCCACTTACTTCTCATCATAGGTGACAGCGCATATGCCCTCCGGCCTTTTATCCTCACACCATATCTGAACCCAACCACCCGAAGGGAGAGGAGATACAATGTGGCACATAGGAGCACACGCAACGTGGTGGAGCGCACTTTTGGTTTGCTCAAAAGCAGATTCCGTTGCCTCCACAAAACAGGAGGTGCGCGTCTGTACAGCCCCATCAAATGTTGCAAGATCATTGCTACGTGTGCAATGCTACACAATCTGGCCACTAAAAAAGGAACAGCAGTGGAACTAACTGAGTCAGAGGACGAGGACGAGGACAACCCTCAGCCAGAGCCCAGCGCGGCTGGTGCTGCTATTGAACATGATGGGAGACATAGACGGGCAGAGATTACATCACACAATTTCTGAGTGAGTAACGACACTGAGGCATTTCAAATTACATGTAGAGGTGTTTATTTGGCACACCTCCAGCATTGTGAGAATTGTCCAATTGGACATGGGTTACATCACCCATCACATGCATGTGGACAGCCAGTGTCCTTCACTTCTTGCGTCCCCGTGCTGCACGTGCATGTTCCCCATCGACACAGACTTGTGAGTCGGACCGTTCCTGTGCTGGGACATTACGTCCACTACGCCTCCTGCACTCGGTGGGTGAGGGTGTAATGCTACCACGGCTGGTAGCCTCCTCACTGTCCCCCCCCTTCCATATTTGAGGCCTTAGCATTCTGCATGAGCTCTAGCACTGAGGTCATGGACACCATCCCCCTGGCCACATCCCTGCTGCAATGCGCCATCTCCTCCTGCATGGCGATGGACCGGCGACACATCAGTGATGTCGTAGTGGCCAGCCGGTTCACCGACTTGGTATAGTCCTGGAGTCTCTGTCTCTCCCGGCGCATGCCAACACGGTCCTGCTCCAGCTGGCTGCAGAGGTTGTCCACCGAGGTTGCTACCCTCTCCATCCCTGCAGACATATTCTCCCCCATGGCACTGATACCCTTCTCCATCTTGTGCATATGTCTGTTAATGTTTGCCACCTCCCTGTGTAATGACTTCATCTCCCTCCATTGCAGGCGCTGGACCTTCAGCATGTTGCCTTCCAGTCCAGCAAACACACTGTCACCCTGCTCAACTGCCACTGGACTGTCTGGCCTTGCCCTGCGGCGTCGTGATGAGATGTTCGCACCCTCGGATGCAGAACCAGCCCGCTCCCTGTTGGATCTCTCTACGATAGGACTTTGTGCGCGCTGGCTGCCCTCCTCCTCCGACGCCTCCATCTGCTGGAGGGTGTTCACGGCATGCCTCCTGCCTGACTGTGGTGGTGGTGGTGGTGGTGGTGGTGGTGGTGTTGGTGAACGTCGCAGTGGTGACTGAGTGAGAGGGGATTGCGGACCTCCCTGGCGCTGTGGTGATGGCTGTGGTGGAGGATTGGCTGGCTGCGATGGCGCAGAGCTGGTGTTCCCTACAGGCATGCTGTCTTCATCCTGTTCACTCCCCTCTGGCCTGGCTGACCTGCCTCTGCTGCCCTCAGCTGCACTGCGAGATGACTCGCCTGAAATGACACAAATGTAAATATTCTCAATGCTCTGTCTGCAATGCCATTGCATTAAAGTACATGCCAACAGTGCACAGTGGTTATCCTGACCTATCCAATTCTATTACCATGCTATTGTGTTAGCTGCCCTGACAGTCCTGATCATGATTTCACACTGACTACATCACCCAGAATGCATTGCAGGTAAGCAGTAAGACATGGTGTGGAGTGGGAGCACATTTTCCACTATGGGGGTTGGGGTTGGGGAGGGGGTAGGGCAGCATGCTGGGCATGCTTCTTACCTTGTTTTCTAGCTGCTCTGGCGGAGGTGTCTGCGTCTCCCATGCCACTCACACTCTCCCGCTGGATGGTGGACTCTACCATCTGTTCCAGTGGTGTTGGCACTGGGGCTCAATTTTTTCCTCCTCCAGTTTTCCCAGCCAGCCTATGTCTCTCTGCCATCCTCTGTTTTGCTGTTTTTCTGAGGTCGTACCACCTCTTTCTGATGTCCTCTATGGTGCGCAGGGTCACACCTATGGCATTGATCTTGTCCCGAATGCCACTCCATATTTGCCTCTTCTGTGCGTCTGGCACTTGTTGGGACTGGGCTCCAAACAGCTTGTGGTACTCTTGGGTGACATCCTCGATCAGGATCTCAAGCTCCTTGTCGCTGAACTTGAGTTTTCTTTTTCTTTCACCTGCCTCCTTCTCCTTGTCCTGGCTTGCCATTGCAATGCTTGTTCAGTGGTTGTTTTTTTTATTTTCTTGGCTGTGTTGCTGCTGGCTCCTCAGCTCTCCTGCCTGCCTGCCTGCCTCACAGTGTGCTCCAGGCCCTGTGCACCTGGCTGGGTGTGGCAACTTCCTGTTTGGGAAGTAAATGGGTGTATCAGGATTGGCTGATTCACCAAAACGCTATTTTTTGAATTACCGAATCGGTAATTCCGATTTTGGGTGTGGATTCGGTAACCTTTCGGTATGTATTTTTATTACCGATCAGTTCACAATCGGTATTTAATACCGATTTGCAACGAATTGGTAATGTTTAACTAATTTTTACCTACATCACGTTTACCTCATTCTTAATACCGATTCGGTATGAATCGGTATTAAGGATTAGGTATTGGCAATTTACCTACATATGGCCCTTACTCTTACAAACAGCTAGAGTAAATCGATTTCCCGGTTTGGAACCATGGAAAAGCACACTCTAAAATCGTGAGGGTGAAGGAAAAGGAATTCTTCATCGGGAATATTAGTTCCTCTGTAGAGAAAAAAACTGGTGCCACAGCATAGCAGTACCGGTATTTTATATTCCATAAATAAACGCCATATACAATCATGCATTAAGGAAATGTCTCCACAAAAGAGAAAACACGCATTGGCAAAGCCAAGCGGCCTGGTTTGCATTTGAGTACTAAAATATTAAACATTGCCTGCTCCAGTAGAATAGTGATAATAGTGAAAAACGACATAGGCAGAATTTCACTATCAGGACATCTAAAACACACCAGTACGGTTGTATGACAGACCAACGCTGGGAAATACTCTGCATGCCTTTACAACGCATTTTTTACCCCACATTTTTTAGATCACATATGCTTTTACAATGTATGCCTTTACCACGCATTGTTTATATATATATTTATATATATAAACAATTTATTGGTGGGGGAGACCCCCCTATTTACCTTAAATGCGTGGTTAAGGCATAAGTTGTAAAAGAATATGCGTTCTAAAAACATGCATGGTAAAAAATGGGTTGTAAAGGTACAACCTGGTAAAAACCTCATTGTAAAATCTGTTTCCCCACCAGTCCATGTCCCAACTTTCACATACACTGCACCCTGCCCATGGGGCTACCTTGGACGTACCTTAGGGGAGCCTTTATATGTAGAAAAATTGAAGGTTTGGGCCTGCCAAGTGGATGTCCTTGCCAGGTCAACATGGCAGTTTAAAACTGCCTACATAAACACTGCAGTGGCAGGTCTGAGACATGGTTGCAGGACTACTCATGTGAGTGTCACAATCAGTGCTGCAGGCCCACTAGTAGCATTTGATTTACAGGCCCTGGGCACACACAGTGCACTTTACTAGGGTCTTACCAATAAACCAAATATGCCAATCATGGATAACCAATCATAATCACAATTTACACAGGGAACACTTGCACTTTACCACTGCCCGGTAGTGATAAAGTGGCCAGAGTTCTAAAGCTATCAAAACGAAATGCAGCACAGGGTCAAAAACAGGAGTCAGAAGCAAAAAAGACAGGGTTAAAACACGCCAAAGATTCCATGTCTGACACATGTTCGCACCAACTGAAAGTGGGGAGAACTACCCAACCTCATGGGAGTTCTCATCACTAAGGCAGAAGAACCTGGACAGACCATCAGCACTGGCGTGTTCTGTTCCAGGGTGTTGTTCCACCGCAAAGTCCATTCTCTGTAGGAAAATGGACCACCTCAACAGTTTTAGGTTCTCACACCTCAGGTGCATTAACCATCTGAGGGGCCTGTGGTCTGTCTGAACCTGGAAGTGAGTGCCAAACAAGTAGGGTCTTAGCTTCTTCAGCACCTAGACCACAGCAAAAGCTTCCCTTTCAATTGCACTCCACCTCTGTTCCTGAGGAAGTAGCCTCCTACTGATAAAGTTACGGTTTATCTAGGCCCTCTTCATTTAGCTGTGAAAGCACAGCCCCCACACTATGCTCTGAGGTATCAGTCTGCACCACAAACTCACAAACTCCTAGGAGAAGTCAGAAGCCTTGAGCACGGGCACTGTGCACATAGCCTCCTTCAGGGCATCAAAAGCTGAATGGCATG
Organism: Lissotriton helveticus; assembly: GCF_964261635.1. NCBI lineage: Eukaryota > Metazoa > Chordata > Amphibia > Caudata > Salamandridae > Lissotriton > Lissotriton helveticus. Next base: position 1,618,860,306 of record NC_136067.1, read on the forward strand.
CCTCAGTCCAGATCACCTGACGTGGCTGCTTCCTGGAAGTCAGCTCAGTCAAGGGGCAACAATGGTGCAACAATGGTGCCATACCCCTTGACGAACCTGCGGTAGTATCCAGTGAGACCTGAGAAGGCTCTCAGCTCTGTCTGGGTCTTGGGGGTTGTCCAAGCCAGAATAGTGTCAATCTTGAGTTGTAGGAACTCCACCTGGCCGCTTCCTACCTGGTGCCCCAAGTACACCACAGACCCCTGTCCTATTTGGCACTTACTTGCCTTGATAGTGAGGCCTGCCTTCTGCAGGGCCTTCAACATGTCCCAGAGGTGGAGCAAGTTATCTTCCCAACTGGAGCAGAACACTACAATGTCATCTAGGTAGGCAGCACTGAAATCCTCCAGCCCAGCCAGGACCTGGTTGACCAACCTCTGAAAGGTGGCAGGGGCGTTCTTCAACCCAAAAAGGCATGAGCTGGAACTGGTAGTGCCCGTCTGGTGTTGCAGATTCTGACCTCTCCTGTGCTACCTCGGCCAGGGCACTGCCAGTATCCAGACATTAGATCAAATGTACTGAGGAACATGGCAGCTCCTAGCCAATCAATGAGCTCATCAGTTTGGGGGATGGGGTGTGTGTCAGTCTTTGTGACATCATTAAGCCCACGGTAGTCAATACAGAGCCACAGTTCTGGAGTGTTACCGGGTGCAGCAGCTTTGGGAACCAAGACCACTGGGCTGGACCAAGGTCTGCTGGAGGGCTCAACCACTGGTAGAGCTAACATCTTGGACAACTCCTCCTCCTTGATGTCAACCTGTAAATCTTGTGCTTCATAGATGGACAGTCCCCAGTGTCAATATCGTGCATGCGCCAATGGGTAACACCTGGGGTGAGTGGGAACGGGGTGGCAAACTGCCCCAGCAACTAGCTGCAGTCACCCTGCTGCTCCAGGGTCAGTGTAGGGGAGAGGGCTACACCCTCTGCTGACCCATCCTGCTCCTTGGCAGACAGAAGGTCAGGGAGACGTTCACTCTCCTCTCCCCCCCCCTGTTGGACCCGGTCCTTTGGGCAGGTTCACCCCGTGACTTTTTGCTTTTTCCTAGCCTATTTTTGGAACCTGGATTGGTGATTTTAGGCCTCTGCGCACTTTTTCACTGTGGTACAGTGTAAAGTGCGCGTGCTCTCTGTGAATGGATGGTGAGTGACCTGCCCTCCCATAGGAATGAATGGGGAATATGTATGCCCATGGCAGATTCCTGATGCATGGGGAGTGCAGGGTCGAGTTTGATATGGGTGAACTCGTGAGAATGAATGCTGCAGAATGGTATATGCGGCATGGCTGTGTCTAGTCTAGAAGCGCCACTTTTAGAAGTTTCGAAAAAAATGAGGGGTTTGGTCCACTTGGGAAGGAGGGGGGTCGGACCACAAAATTTATACAAAAAACGATTTACCCACACCTCCATTCATTTATGATCGCCAATCCGATCAAGAAACAGAAATAGACTAAATTAATTGTGTCTATTTTGGCAATGATGATTTGCCTTTTTTTTATTTTGAATTATTTATAGAAGAGGAGATTATTTTTAAAGGCCGAATTAAGAAACACATTATCAACTAAACAAACGACCACATTGACATTAACACATATACACAAATCAATTATTACCAATTATGCATACATTTTCACATAATTTAACAATACATTTCAAAACAAGACACAAATTCTGAAAAATAAATACATAAACACATTCAAAAAGTATCTGTCAAAAAAAGCTGGTTTGCTGTACACTATTTACATATATATTCAATTTTTCAGCTTTACGCTTTAAATTGAGCAAAATGTAAGAAAATTCCTGGTTTATAACAAGTAATGAATCCTCGTATTTCACAAGGGTGAAGCACAAAATCTTCACAGAGCCGACGCGTTTCGAGTTCCGGCCTTACAATTTACCGAACTCTCATCAGGGCAGCATTAATCCTGTCTTTGACAGCTGGTTTTGACAAGAAAAAAAGAAATAAAATAATTTTTAGAATAGCTTCTATAAAGCCCTTATACTCTCACGTGGCTGCCACTGCATTGTAGAATCACATACCTGTTTGTTAACAGTGTAGAATTCAGATGTTGTATTAATTTCTTGCGGACAGCTTTTCAGTCTGCAACAAAGTATCACTCTCTATTTTAGAATCATGTCCGGAAACATTTTACCGAACTTATTTTTGACAAGTCAACGTGTGCTTAGAAAGAATGAATGTTGTCTTACGTGAATATCACTGTATCAACACTGATAAGGTGCACGTTCAGGCGCAGGTTCGAAATTCTGTAAAAGTAATGACTATTTTTACTGCCCAGTTCCGTTATTATGAAGAAAGTAAAACAAAAGGCGGGGCCATTACTCACTCGGTGTTCAGCGTTCGTGTGCTGTTTGTTTTCATGCTCTATAGCTTCGTTCTTTTAAACAGGAAACTATGAAAGGAAAGAACGGGTTGAACTTAGACCCATTGCAAAAGATGTATCACGACGCTGATTTTCTCTAGAAAAGCGGCGCTCACGTAGGTCACTTACCCAATTCCGCTGTAGGCGCACAGCATTAATGGGAGTCTGTTACTTGCCGGGGCAGTCACGGGTGAGCAAGGCAGAACATGTGAGAAATGTAGTTCCAGGTCAGGAAAAGTCACGTGACAACCGTGCACTACACAGGGGGAGGGGCCACCTCTCAAATGAATTCTGGACCTTATAGTTCTTTTAGTGCAAATTACTCAATCAAGAGTGGATTTCTTGATACAAGTGTACCACTCCAAATTAAATTCTATTCACTTCGCTCATACAGTTGAGCCCATTGTTAATGCTGTCAAATTTCATAATTAAGTACGCTTCCTTGTGTAATAATGCACTTTCACTATTTAGAGACTGTTGCTTTGGACTCATTGAAGCCAAGACTGTCCACTCAAAATCATTTTCAGAGTGATTGGCGGATATAAAGTGCTCCACCATGGGGGCAGTTAGGACTCTGCGCCTGATGCGTGATCTATGTTGCGTGATTCGAACGTTGACTTGTTGGCATGTTTTGCCAATGTATACTTTGTTGCATCTGCAAAGCACTGCGTAAACAACATTTTTTGTTTTACAGTTTGTGAAATTTACATGTCTCCACTTGATGTTATTGTGGTCAAATACATTTCCCTCCAAAGTTGAAGAGCAGGCTGTACAGCACCCACATTTGTGGTGCCCATCTATTGGTTTTAAATTCCAATGTGTAATTAAATCACTTTTAGGTTTTGGAATATAACTGTCAGCTCTTACCAGCTGTTGTCCAATACTGAGGTTTTTCTTCATGGCGAAGATAGGTTTAGGCATAGGGTATTCCAGATTCTCCAACAGGTGCCAATTTTTTTTAAATAATTTGCCTAAACTTGTTTGTGTGAGAACCAAAAGTCGTCACACACACAAGTTTATCCAACTCCAATTTGTCTTTCTTTTGTAGCAGACTTTCTCTAGGAGTGAATCTTGCTCTCTTCTTGGAATGCCTAAGCAGTTTTTTGGGGTATCCCCTCTTTGTCATTTCCTCGCAGAATGAATTAGCGTGGGAGTCAAATTCGGTCAATTCAGTACAGTTTCTTCTTATTCTTAACAGTTGCCCGTACGGGAGGTTTCCCTCAGGCACTGGGGATGTGAACTCCTGTAGTGGAGGATGGTGTTTCTATCCATCTCTTTTTTGTACAGTGTTGTATTCAATACACCTGCTACCGGGGCTATCGATACATCCAGAAATGTCATCTTTGATTTACTAGACTGCATTGAGAACTTAATATCAATGTGGATCAATACAAGACACATTGATATTAAGTACTGAAACTGTACTGAATTGACCGAATTTGACTCCCACGCTAATTCATTCTGCGAGGAAATGACAAAGAGGGGATACCCCAAAAAACTGCTTAGGCATTCCAAGAAGAGAGCAAGATTCACTCCTAGAGAAAGTCTGCTACAAAAGAAAGACAAATTGGAGTTGGATAAACTTGTGTGTGTGACGACTTTTGGTTCTCACACAAACAAGTTTAGGCAAATTATTTTAAAAAATTGGCACCTGCTGGAGAATCTGGAATACCCTATGCCTAAACCTATCTTCGCCATGAAGAAAAACCTCAGTATTGGACAACAGCTGGTAAGAGCTGACAGTTATATTCCAAAACCTAAAAGTGATTTAATTACACATTGGAATTTAAAACCAATAGATGGGCACCACAAATGTGGGTGCTGTACAGCCTGCTCTTCAACTTTGGAGGGAAATGTATTTGACCACAATAACATCAAGTGGAGACATGTAAATTTCACAAACTGTAAAACAAAAAATGTTGTTTACGCAGTGCTTTGCAGATGCAACAAAGTATACATTGGCAAAACATGCCAACAAGTCAACGTTCGAATCACGCAACATAGATCACGCATCAGGCGCAGAGTCCTAACTGCCCCCATGGTGGAGCACTTTATATCCGCCAATCACTCTGAAAATGATTTTGAGTGGACAGTCTTGGCTTCAATGAGTCCAAAGCAACAGTCTCTAAATAGTGAAAGTGCATTATTACGCAAGGAAGCGTACTTAATTATGAAATTTGACAGCATTAACAATGGGCTCAACTGTATGAGCGAAGTGAATAGAATTTAATTTGGAGTGGTACACTTGTATCAAGAAATCCACTCTTGATTGAGTAATTTGCACTAAAAGAACTATAAGGTCCAGAATTCATTTGAGAGGTGGCCCCTCCCCCTGTGTAGTGCACGGTTGTCACGTGACTTTCCCTGACCTGGAACTACATTTCTCACATGTTCTGCCTTGCTCACCCGTGACTGCCCCGGCAAGTAACAGACTCCCATTAATGCTGTGCGCCTACAGCGGAATTGGGTAAGTGACCTACGTGAGCGCCGCTTTTCTAGAGAAAATCAGCGTCGTGATACATCTTTTGCAATGGGTCTAAGTTCAACCCGTTCTTTCCTTTCATAGTTTCCTGTTTAAAAGAACGAAGCTATAGAGCATGAAAACAAACAGCACACGAACGCTGAACACCGAGTGAGTAATGGCCCCGCCTTTTGTTTTACTTTCTTCATAATAACGGAACTGGGCAGTAAAAATAGTCATTACTTTTACAGAATTTCGAACCTGCGCCTGAACGTGCACCTTATCAGTGTTGATACAGTGATATTCACGTAAGACAACATTCATTCTTTCTAAGCACACGTTGACTTGTCAAAAATAAGTTCGGTAAAATGTTTCCGGACATGATTCTAAAATAGAGAGTGATACTTTGTTGAAGACTGAAAAGCTGTCCGCAAGAAATTAATACAACATCTGAATTCTACACTGTTAACAAACAGGTATGTGATTCTACAATGCAGTGGCAGCCACGTGAGAGCATAAGGGCTTTATAGAAGCTATTCTAAAAATTATTTTATTTCTTTTTTTCTTGTCAAAACCAGCTGTCAAAGACAGGATTAATGCTGCCCTGATGAGAGTTCGGTAAATTGTAAGGCCGGAACTCGAAACGCGTCGGCTCTGTGAAGATTTTGTGCTTCACCCTTGTGAAATACGAGGATTCATTACTTGTTATAAACCAGGAATTTTCTTACATTTTGCTCAATTTAAAGCGTAAAGCTGAAAAATTGAATATATATGTAAATAGTGTACAGCAAACCAGCTTTTTTTGACAGATACTTTTTGAATGTGTTTATGTATTTAATTTTTCAGAATTTGTGTCTTGTTTTGAAATGTATTGTTAAATTATGTGAAAATGTATGCATAATTGGTAATAATTGATTTGTGTATATGTGTTAATGTCAATGTGGTTGTTTGTTTAGTTGATAATGTGTTTCTTAATTCGGCCTTTAAAAATAATCTCCTCTTCTATAAATAATTCAAAATAAAAAAAAGGCAAATCATCATTGCCAAAATAGACACAATTAATTTAGTCTATTTCTGTTTCTTGATCGGATTGGCGATCATAAATGAATGGAGGTGTGGGTAAATCGTTTTTTGTATAAACTTTTAGAAGTTGGCATAATTGTATAGTGAGTCTGCTGGCACGTGATTGGCTGATGGGCCTGGCCCAGGAGTGCCTGGGCCTGCTGGTAGATGGACTGTCTGGTGAGTAGGACGGGGTCTGCAGGGCCCCGGAGGAGGGGGGCTGAGTCAGCCGTAGATGAAAGGCCCCCATCTGCTGTTAGGGAGGGGAGGAAAGAGCGTCTGGTGGAACCAGGCTGTGCCTGTTGGCCCACCCCTGATGGCTCTCCCTCCTGATGGCCCACTGTCCCCTCTGACCTGAGGCTGACAGGAGAGGGAAACCAGATACACCCCGGGCTTAGGGGCTCGCTTACACAAAGACTTCAAAAGACTTCAAAGCCTTTTCTGTGTATAAGAAGGGGCTGTGTTCCCTTCCAATTTGTTCTTGTTTTCTGACTTGAATCTGCCAGGGGCATGCTGCTGCTTGGGTTCAGGGGAATCCCTGAGTCCTGCCCAGCCCCTGGACCTCTGATGGACTTTCCTGGACTCCTGGGGGACCCCTCTGCCTTGCTGGGCTGAGGGGGGGACTTTGCTTTGCCCCTTGGACGCCCTGTGACCATTGGCAGCATGGAGAAGCTGCATTTGCCTTCAAGAGGCCTTTTTCCTGTTGCTAGCGCTTGAGGGCGCTCTTTCTGGACTTTCTAGCGCTTAGGAGCGCTTTAGTTCGCTGATAGTGCTGGAAGCGCTGACATTTCTTGCCCGTAATTATTTGGTTATTTACGAGTGCCCACCTCGCTTAATTTTTATTTGAAAGACCCTCTCCGGGGCCGTGGACGAAGCCACGAAGGGGCCGCGACCTGATTGGCCGTCCCTCGGTGGGAGCCGCGCTCTGATTGGCCATGGCTGTAGGCCTGTCCCCGAGAGCCGCGATCCGATTGGCTGACTGGCCGAGGAAGTTGCACGTCAGCGTGAGGCTCGTCCCAAAGGCCGCGCTGGGATTGGCCCAGCGCTCGTGGAGTGCTGGAGGAGAAGAGGGTGATAGCGAGAATGGCCGCCCGGGGCTCCTGTGATCTGGAGGGAGCCCCGGGAGAGAGAGGAGGACGTCGTTCTCGCCTCCCCCGGCCGGGTGGAAGCCATGGTGGGCCCGTCTGGTCTCCCGTGAGGAGAGGGAGACCGGAGCTGCTGCGCCGAGGAAGGCGTGCCGAGGAATGGCTGCTGGGGCTCCCGTGTGCTGAGGGAGCCCCGAGTGAGAAGAGCGGAGGGGGCGCGAGGCACATGGTCGGTGCCTGCCCCTACCGCAGCCGGCGAGAGTGAGCCGCCGCCCGGAGGAGCCCCGCACCAGAGCCCGGTGAGTAAGAAGGGCTGGGGGGGCTCCGTGCAGCCTCTGATGGTGCCGATGGAGGCACAGAGTCAGGGCGGCCCCGATTGGCAGCGGGCTGCCCCAACGTTTGAGAGCCCAACGAGGCTCCGGGGGCCTATTTGTTTTGAGAGCCCCGAGAGGCTCTTGCCTGGCATTTAGTTATATTGAGTCCCCCGGGGGGGACTCCAACGACGGGGCCAACATTGTTTTTAGAGCCTTGAGAGGCGCCCTGCTCCATGATTATTTTAAAGAGCCTGTGTGCCTCCAACGTGGACCTAGCTGTTTGTAGACCCTGTGGGGCTCCAGCGTGGTGCAGTTTGCGCCTGAGGGCCAGTGAGGGCCCTGGCGCAGTGTTGATGATTCTCCAGCTGCCCAGCAGTTAGTGGGCAGCTGCACCGTTTAGGCGCAATTTCAGGAGAGAGTCCCTGTGTGGGACAGCGAGGGCACCGTGGTGCCAGGCCTTCCCAGCTGCGCAGCACTTAGTGCCAGCTGCAGCGTTTAGGCCCTTGTGAGTGTTCCCAGGGGCCCAGCAAGTAGTGGGCCCCTGCCTCGTTTAGGCCCCTGACATTGAGACTCAGGGCGTTCTAGCCCCAACAAGGCCAGATGGCCTAGGGACTGCCACAGGTGGTGGCTTATGTAGGTTGTGCGCAATTGTATGGTTATTTGCACCTCTGAATGTGATTTCTTGCATCATGTCTTATTCCTGCACCTCTGAATGTTTTTAGACATCATGTGACTTTTGCGCTACTGTATTTTCCTGGTACCTCTGAATGTATTTTTATTGCATCATGTGCTTTATTCTTAAACACCGCTGAATGTGTAGGTTTATGCATTATGTGTTTTTCTTTACTACTCCTCTGAATGTATATTTATGCATCATGGGTAATGTGTTCTGTCTTAGACCCCTAAATGCTGTGTGATACTTGGGGTGTTGTTCTTTTTAGTACAGGTGGTCCTAGTGAGGTCCTGGTCCCCTGCGTGACAGTCTCCTAAGGGTTTAGGGTTGCGTAGGTGGTACTTACCTGTTCCCAGTATTTGATATTTGATATTTGATATTTATGGAATTTTATAAAGCGCGGCTATCGCTCCGGGAGGAGCATCTTGGCGCTAAGCAAGCAGAAGATAGTTGGAGACGAGGAAGTAAAGTAGATCATATAGCTGCTAGGACTGAAGTGTCAGATTGCTGGAACACCCAGGTTTTCAGAAGTTTCCTGAAGTGGGGTTCAGTTTCAGCTTGCCTAAGATTAACAGGGAGGTTGTTCCAGGCTCTGGCAGCCAGGAAGGAAAAGGTTTTTCCCCCCTTGGTTTTTAACTTAAATCTTGGAATTATAACAAGATTGGTCCCTGAGGATCTTAAACAGCGTAGTGGATTGTAATAGGTAAAACGCTTGGAGAAGTAGAGGGGACCTGTTTTCCTGGTTGCTTTATATACAGTCAGTAAAAGTTTGAACAAGATTCTTTTGTGGAGTGGTAGCCAATGGAGGACATTGAGGGCTGCTGAAGCAGAGGATCTTCTGGGAAGTTTAAGCACAAGTCTGGCAGCGGCGTGTTGGATGCTTTGAAGTTTTCTAAGAGTAGACTTCTTCAATCCTGCCATCAATCCATTACAGTAATCAAGTCGGGAGAGAATTAAAGCAACCACGACTGATTTTCTAGCTGTAATGGGGAGGAAGTCGAAGAATTTCTTCAATGATCTGATGAGACTAAAACAGCATCCAGCAGTGATGCGAACATGATCATCGAATGAAAGGGATGTATCAAATTGAATGCCAAGGTTGCGTGCCGAGGATACAGCGCTCGGAGGGGCTTCTGAATTTTTAGGCCACCAATCTTTTGGGCAGAAGGATACGTCTTTTCCTAGAGGTATTATTTCGGTCTTTGCGCTGTTGCATCTGAGATGATTTTTATTTAGCCATAAAAAGACCTCTGAGAGGCAGTTCTGGAATCTATGTTCAGCATCAGGACATTTCCTATCAATAGTGACGACCAATTGAGTGTCGTCAGCGTATGATGTGGCGAGGATTCCATGGGATTCGATCACTGCAAGGAGGGGAGCCATGTAAATATTAAAAAAAAGGGGACTGAGTATGGATCCCTGGGGAACCCCTGATGTGATGGATCTCTCGCTGGATTTAAAGGGGCCTAGTGCAATCGTTTGCGATCTGTTAGATAAGAACGAAACTAACCATGCCAACACAGTGTCTGCCACGCCAATCTCCCGCATTCTGTTGATAAGAATGGCGTGTGAGATGGTGTCGAATGCGGCTGTTAAGTCGAGCAGGATGAGTACCACCTGTCTCCCCTCATCCTGCAAGAACTTAATAGAGTCTGATAGTTCTATCAAGGCAGTCTCTGTGGAATGGCCAGGACGGAAACCTGACTGTTGTGGGTGCAGAACCTGGTTGTTTTCTACATGAGTTTTTAACACCCCGTACACTAATTGTTCAGCAATTTTACCTAAGGCAGGTAATAGCGAGATCGGGCGCATATTAGTGAGATCAGTGGGGGACTTGTTCTGCTTCTTCATTAAGGGTTTTACAATGGCCTTTTTCCAGTCGTCAGGTACAATGCCTGAAGTGAAAGATTCGTTAATGATGGCATTGATTATAGGGTTTACAGCTTCAATAAAATAATGAAGGATACTAGGGGGGCATGAGTCTGTAGGAGCTCCGGATTTACAGGCAAGAATTGCCTTCCGGGTTTGTTGAAGCGAAATTTGTGGAAAATTGGCCAGAGTGGAAAAATTTGTGCCAGCTTCATGGGTAGTAAAAGTGGGTTGGGGAAAATCCTTCTGGATCTTGATGATTTTATCTGTGAAAAAATCAGCAATTTGATTGCATAAAGTTTGGGATGGGGGAATTTCGGGTACTAGGGCTTTAGGATGGGTAAAGGACTTAACAATGGAAAAGATGGTTTGCTGTTTTTGTTGGGCATCCTCTATGGCTTTAGTGAAATATTCTTTTTTAGCAGCTTTGATGTTGGAGAGATATAATTTCCTCTGCTGTATATAAAGTAGTCTGGAGGCTTCATCATAAGTTTTTCTCCATTTCCTTTCTTTAGTTTCTTTAGTAGTTACTGGATGTGATCTATAACTGTTACTTTGTGTTACAGTGAAGTTTATATACTTTTATTCTAATTTCTGACAGGAAAGTGATATTTTGCCTGACCAAATATGACCAAATATGTCCTCTACATATACCCTATGTTACATGTCATGTGCATGTCACCCATGCATATTTCCCGTAGTGGCCTGAATCACTAGGCCTCTGCAATCATGTCCTGCATTAGAAATGCCAGTCATCAAAGTCTCCCAAACATTAAGTTAGCATAAGGCCCATGTATTTGCATTGCATTGTGCACTTTTAAATAAATATGTAATGAACCCATTTTGTGGCGCAGCCCGAGCCACTTTTCTGAAATAAGGGTGTATCATGACTCCTGACACACTGAAGCTGCAGTTACGTCCCTCTGACCTCGCATACTTCTAGCTCAGCCGAGAGAAGCCCAGCAAGAGGCCAAGACAGTATTATGAATAACAGTTATCTGAGGAAAAGTACACAGAACCCGTCCGAGGGAGATAGGCCTAGCCATCCTGTCTCCATTTAAGTAAATCACAGTGCTTGCACCCATAGAAAGCTCATGCAACGAATAAATATGCCCTCTCTGTCTTTTAGTGACGAACAACCTTTGCTTCAGATAATACATCCCCTGACTCTAGATATCAGTTGTACTAGATGTGCTGGTCGCCTTGACATAAGAGATCTCTCTACTAGGTTGAAAGTCAGCTTCCACCCAGTTACACGTCAATTGCACGTCATGCTCAAAGTTGCACAATTAGGGCACAGTTCGAGCTGGTCATGCCAACTCCTCCTCTAAGTACCCACCCACCTATGACACCTACCTATCACACACCTATGACTCATCAAGTGTACACCCACATGTTCTTATCTCATTTTCTGTCTTGCTCTGCCTCGAGCTCCCTATGTACAAGGAGTAAAAAGTATATATATGATGTTTTGTTATTAAATGATTAGAAGACTCTTCCTGAACCTCTGTGGTGATGGAACATATTCTCCCTTTGACTCGAGTTATTGGAATAAAGCCCATTTTAACTCAGATACCACGGACTCTGCTTCTCACTTGATGCATGCTAATTGTTAATGCCTAGAAATTCAGCCAGGGTAATAATTTATTTACCACATAATTTGGCGCCCTTACAGTGACATATCCCTTTCCCCACTCGCCGGAGTTGTCGGTCTAGTCTTTGCCCCCTTCTACAGCCGTGACGGACTTCAAAGCGCACCAGCAGGTCTTCCTGCCACTCCCTCAGGCCCACGGAGGAGGACGGACTGCGACCAGGCATCCATGTGAGGCGGTGAGGAACGCGGGTCGTCTCAACCAGAGGCCCAGCCCGTGAGAGAGCAAGGTCCGAGGTCTCCAGAGGTCCACCTGTTCCAAGGCGCAAGCGTAGTCAAGTCAAGTTTCCGAGGCCTTCAAGTTTCAAGTTCTGCTTTCCTGGTGAGTACCACTATGGGAAATGTATCAAGTTTCAAGACGGGCTCATTTTAAATGAGAACGGTCAAGACGGGCCCACGGTAAAAGGTGGGCCCGGTAAAGACGTGTCTCAATTTTTTGGGACCGGTATGGTTGTACTGTATTTTCAGTGCACAAACTGTTTTTCAAGTACATGTTTAACTCTCTGTATCAGTTTAGGTTGTATCTGTATCTGTTTCAGTGTTTAAATTGTTTAGTGTGAATGATTGTTGATTGTTACAGTCTATTTTTGTGTATTGTGTTTCCATTGTATTGGTTTCTGTTTTCAAGATTACGTCAGATAGGGACCAGAAAAGTTATACTAGAATAGACAGTTAAAATCCGGCCTAGAGACACACCTGGTCATTTTATGTATAATAAGCATGGGCTAAACGCCATTTGGAAAAAGAAGTCAAGACCCTCTCAGAAAGACGCCATTGAGTTATGGCGCAAAGAGTGACATAGGAGAACAAAGAATGAATTCAATAAAGCAGAGAGAACTAAACAAGCCAAGAAATGCCGTTGTTAACTGGTATTTATCCCGTTCTGTCAGAAAAACTAGCTAAAGTGACCACCTCAGAAAGACCCAGTAGGTAGAGAACGCCACCACCTGTACCCTTTAGAGTATGTAGAATTAAAGCCGACAGCATCTAAAGCGTTCATTTCCTTGTATCTAGACAAGTCCCTTCTGGACTGCGAAAGTGCCTTGTGAGTAACTAGTTGGTTTATTTGTGAATTGCGCTTTGTGCTTAAGACTTGTGAATAGTTTGTTACATCCATGTGTGTAACGCCTTGTGAATGGCTTGTAGTTGCTTGTGAATAGTGACTTGAGATTAAGACTTGTGAGTAGTTTGTTGAATTTTCTTAAGTATAGCTCCTTGTAAATATGCCTTGTGAATAGCGCGTCATTTTTGTGACTTGTTGAGTTTCTTGTAAATATGGCTTGTAAATAGCGCCATGTAGTTATGGCTTGTGCAGAGCATGTTATCATCAGGTCCCTAGCCATTACGTTAGGCAGGAGAGAGCTGGATCTCTTTCAAGTGCTTAGAGACAATGTTTTGAAGATGTGCGTATGGGTTATGTGATAACGTGGAGAGATGAGTTCATGACTTTCCCATGTACTGCAGTCATTGGGGAATGATTGTGCTTCGGCTGCCAAAGAGTTAATATCTTTTATTGAGAAGGCAGTATTTGTTTTAACAAGGTGTTGAGGAATTTTGGCGGTTTTTTTTTTGGTGTTTGCGGGGGGGCGTGTTTTTGAGTGGAAATTCGTACCCGTTCCAGTGGAGGGATTTGGTTGCTTTTTGGTGAGGATTTAGGGAATAGCTTGGACTACTGTGATGCAAAATTTGAAAAGGATCTGAGCTGTGGAAGTGGTGGAAAAAGCATGTTTTGTGCGGGGGTGCGATTTGCCATGTTATCCAATGGGCGTATTCAGTTTGCAGATTGAATGGTAAAATGTTGCATGGAGGGTAAAGGAGTGTTTTTGTGAAGGGTTTTGTCTTGGAATACTTGATTTAATGTGTTTGGCTCAGAGGTCAGTATAGTTGTAAATAGACCAGTCGAATTGAGATACGGGTTTGCACCACGAAGAGTGCTTCAATGTTTTCGCGGTTGGAAAGAAAATATGAAACAGACCCTTCTTAGAATGTGCTTTTAATTAGTGTAATGCAACAGTGTTTTTTGTTTTAATAGGAATGTTTCTACAGAATATTTTTCCCAATGCAAGCTGCCCTTTAGAATAGCGTGTGAATGTTAGCACACTCACTTAGGAAAATGGCTATTTGTGATATTAATGAACGTGGCCCTTTTTGATAGCTATAATACACTACCATCTTAATGCATTGCTATGTGTCCCCTACATTAGTTTAATTTGCATTTAGTTTCAAGACTGACCTATGTACTTTGACAGACTGCTTCAATTAATATGTGCAGAGAACAGTCCCCACTAAAATTAGAAAACATGGCCTTTTGAAAAAGTATGAGTCTGGCCCTTTTAATAGGTAGAATAGAAAAGCTGACACACTTACTTATGAAAGTATTGGTTATGCAATGCAGAATTAAGAAGTTCGACATGTTATTTTCAAAAAAAGTAAAATATGGTGTGTTTCCATGCCATGATTGTTTTGTTCTGTTTATTTTTTCCCTTGCAGCTAGTAGCAGTACAGAATTATTTTAAAATGCTAGCATGTCACTCAGTTACAGAAAAATATATGTCTTTATTAATTTACTTTTTACCACGTTTTAAATTTTGCTTCAGTTAAAGTTAGAAAAGCTCTGGCCTGGGAACAGATATGTTTTGAAGTACAAGGAATGTGTTTTTGACCTTGAGACACAGTCCGAGACCGAGATGGCCTGGTTCCCAGTAAATGTTTATGTAAAGGGAGGGCTACTCCCTCTTGGAGCGAGCAGTGCCTGTCTTATTGACCATCCTCCAATTCTTTTCCGCGGACAATTATTGGCTGTCCTCCAGCTGAGTCAGGCTCTTCCTTGCAGCCAGCTTCATTGACTTCAGATAAAGTCACGCTTGCAAATGGATAGTTATTCCCCCAGTAGTGTAAACAGAATAATTGGCAGGAGTCTTGCTCTTGCAATGAGTTCAGCATCTGGCAGTCATTCAATTTTAGATCACAGTGTAGCCCGGCTTGGAATTGATTCAAAGCTCCGAGCGCAAACATAATTCTAGAGGGAGGGGCTGTTTCTCAAAGGAGTATCGAGGCTTCTAGGCCTTCTGTTTATGACAAGAATAATGTGGATTTTATTCAGATACATTTAGAGAACATATTGTAGTTAGTATGGTCATACTATTACCAGGATTTAGAGTAGGATTTATTGTAAAACTGCAGAGGTTTTGGATAGAGGTTCCCCAATATAAAATAGTGCTTTTGAATTGAGAATTCATTTTTATTTATTTATTTATTTTTATATAATTATTTTTGCTAGATTGATGACAGTGAGCCCTAGCATTTACAGTCAGACACTAAAGACAGCTAGACAGTATTCACATGCCTGCCAACACATAAACGACATTCTAATTACAGCAAGATCAGAACCAGACTGTGACATTGCATCTCTGACAGTCTTGCACTTTCTGTGTAAAGCAAGTGGTGTACAACACTTGCTTTCCAAGGAGGGTACACCAGGTAGACAGCTAACACAAGAACCATACAGCTCATTACTAACCTTTCACAGCCCAGGACACAAAAGGAAGTACGTGCCTTTATTGGCCTCACTTCTTACAGTATGCATATCTAGCAAACCACTCATACAGGAGGCAGCCATTTTGACTGTTCCCCCTTGGACACAAGAACACACCTTGGCATTTGAGGAATTAAAAAGAGCATTATGTCAAGCGCCAGTTTTAAGCGACTCCATGTTACAGTAAACATTTTATGCTGCAACACTTTTGCCCTCAAGTACAGTAAATGCATCACCACATGACTATGTGGAAGTAATGAATAAACCAAGACAAGACCTGACAGATATTGCACTTCTAAACCCAGACCTGACACTCTATGTGGATGGATCATGCATGAGAACAAGTACAGGAGAATTAGTAGCAGCGTATGCCGTGACCACAGAAGTCATAGAGACACAGAAAATAGACACCCTGTCAGTGCAAGCAGCAGAGCTCATTGCTCTGACACAAGCCTGCATAAGAGCAAAGCACTTGAAAGTAAACATTTATACGGATTCACAATATGCCTTTGGCGTAGTCTTGACCTCCCATGGGACCAAGATTCAGCACAGCCAGCTTATTCAAGCCCTGTTAGAAGCCATACATTTACCTACAGCCATTTCTATCCTGAAATATAAAGCTCATACCAAAGTTACAGACACCATTACCCAGGGTAATGGCTCAGACAGCACAGACACCACCAGACACGACAAGGACAGAGGTACCATTACTGACAACATGTATGACAGTCAGGGATCCCACACAAGATGTACTCGACATACAGACACATGCCACCACAGATGAGATAAAGAAATGGACTTTACAAGGAGGGATCCAGACTAACCAAGGTTAGATGACTAAGGGAAAAAGCACATGGTTTCTTTCAGATTCTATGATACAAATAATCATAAACACAACAACATAGTCCCGCACACTTAGGAGAGAAGGCAATGATAGACAGCTTACAGAATATTTGGTTTAACAAGCACCTATGTGCAACAGAAAGTGCGAACATGTATGATCTACGAACATGTACGATCTGTTGTCAGTTCAATCCAGGTAAAGGCATTCCGGTGGAACTAGGCGGATTTCATCCTCCTGACCACCCTTTTGAGGTTCTCCAGATGGATTATATCCAAAATGGACAGATGTAGAGGAATCAACAAACATGTCTTAGTAGTTGTGCACTGTCTAGATGGACAGAAGCATATCCAGTTCCAGATTATACTGCTGTTACAACAGCCAGACAATTAGTGCGCAGTACTTCCCCAGCTATGAATCCCCTCATGTGATCTATTCAGATAACGATCAGCCATTCTCCTCTGAATTAATGAAACAAGTGTCCCTTCGAGGAAATTCCATTGTGTCAGACACCCAGAAGCCGCAGGCCTTGTAGAAAGACAAACCAGACAATTAAGACAAAAATTGCTAATATCTGTACAGAAATAGGCGTGGATTGGATGGTTGCCTTGCCGGTTGCCCTCTTTTACATGCGTATGGTAGCTCATTCCAGAACAGGCCTATCTCCTTATGAACTTATGAACTATATGTGGGGTACGCCTATGCCTAAAAATGAAAAACTAACTGATGTTGACAGTAACATGCTGACAGATTACCTGGCTTCCTTGATTTCTGCACTACTCTCTTTTCATTCACAGGTTGCTGCCGCCTTCCCTGACAAACACCCAGGTCAAGGAACATGCCATAGCACCAGGAGAATTTGGACTCCTCAGGATCTTTGATCGTTCAAGTCCCCTTGAGCCACGTTGGAAGACGCCGAAGTTGGTGGAAGAACGTAAAGGCCGAACTCACCTTCATCACTATTTGGAACTTTGGATTTTCGAAACTTTAAAAAAAAAAAAAAAAAAGAACACTGACCTTTGCTAGAAAGATCTTAGAAGAGTAAGATCTAGTAAGTCAGACGTAGTTTAATTGTTTAAGCCCACCCGGTGGTGAATCGGTTAGACTCGATTCTGACATGCATAAGATCACAAACAAGAATAGTAAAAACGAGAATAGCAAGAAGAGAGATAAGAAGGAAAAGTACTGCAAGATAATACGCAGTAGATGTATAGTTACTTTGATCATCCTTTTTATTCTGTGCATTGTTATAATTGGTGTCAGTTTATTGCTACATGTTTTCTTTCCCATTTCCTCACATATACACTCTTCCAGTAACAGCACCGCAGAGCACACATTTAGTGACCTGCCTCCCCATGAACTGTCATATCGACTTGCACTACGTAACAATACATTTATTCGAATGTTACACCATTCTCATCAGACCAGCAATACGACCGATTGCTGGGTATGTGGCCAAATGCCTCCTTATCAAGAAACGAAGGGAGTTCTGCCATTCTACCCTTTACCGTTCTCACACAATGGTTCGTGTGGAGCATGGTTTGCTCTAATGACATCAATAGATAGAAGGTACATAGCTTATTCAGGTGGCTGGATATATGGAAACCTGAATAAAGTAATGAATGAAGCATGCTTTCCAGACAAAGACGGATTCCCCCAAGGAAAGGGATCCGATTTAGAGAATGAAGAGTACGAACAGGGAAATGCATCTGTTAAGTTTATAATGTTAAATGTTCAGCCCAAGCAAAACACAGGTCCACCGTTTATATCAGTCCTGCCAGCAAAAGGTGATTTATGTGTTAGTAAGAAAGGCTCAGTACATATGGGACACAGCAAGTGTAACACTGTAGTAGAGTTTGATGATAACGGACTATCTTCTTTCAAAACATCACGCCATACCTATTTCATTTGCGGTCAGACAGCCTACGTACATCTGCCCTTAGACTGGGGTGGGACTTGTTATATAGCATTCTTATTGCCACCCGTTTTTCTAGCCCCATCCAATTATCACAGAGATTCACGACTAGAACATGTTAGACAAAAGAGAGAGACAGATTCTGCAGGTATCGATCAGACTGAAACAGCATGGGAGCAATATACAGATTTCAACAAAGGATTCTTTTTCTTCATAGGTCCCGTCCAAAACAGTAAACTGATACGCAGGTTAACAAGGACTCTTGAAACAGTTGTAAATGTAACTGCATCTGCCCTGGCGAACTTGACCCAGGAACAGTCTGCTATTAGACTTGTCGTTCTTCAAAACCGCCTCGTTCTGGACGTCATCTTGGCGGATAGGGGCGGAGCCTGTAGAGTGATCCGATCTAGTTGTTGCGTTTTCATCCCAGATAATGCACCATCTGTGTACGAAGCAATAACAAGACTCCACAAGATTGCTCATGCCATACATCAAGACCCAGGCACATGGACTTGGTCCAGTTGGTTCTGGGGTATAATATCTGCATGGGGATGGAAAGTTATGTCCTTCCTAGGAATGGCCCTACTTATGGTATTTGGTTGCTGTCTCTGTCTGCAGTGTGGTCCGGCGATTTGCGGCCTGTGTGCCACTGCCTGTATTCCCCATCCACGTAAACAAAGAGTTAAAGATGAACAAATGATTCTGTATGATGAACTATACGGTCTCATGAATATAGATGTATCCTAAAGGGTTATGTAGGGAACAAGGAGGGAATGAGGAAAATGATATTTTGCCTGACCAAATATGACCAAATATGTCCTCTACATATACCCTATGTTACATGTCATGTGCATGTCACCCATGCATATTTCCCGTAGTGGCCTGAATCACTAGGCCTCTGCAATCATGTCCTGCATTAGAAATGCCAGTCATCAAAGTCTCCCAAACATTAAGTTAGCATAAGGCCCATGTATTTGCATTGCATTGTGCACTTTTAAATAAATATGTAATGAACCCATTTTGTGGCGAAGCCCGAGCCACTTTTCTGAAATAAGGGTGTATCATGACTCCTGACACACTGAAGCTGCAGTTACGTCCCTCTGACCTCGCATACTTCTAGCTCAGCCGAGAGAAGCCCAGCAAGAGGCCAAGACAGTATTATGAAAAACAGTTATCTGAGGAAAAGTACACAGAACCCGTCCGAGGGAGATAGGCCTAGCCATCCTGTCTCCATTTAAGTAAATCACAGTGCTTGCACCCATAGAAAGCTCATGCAACGAATAAATATGCCCTCTCTGTCTTTTAGTGACGAACAACCTTTGCTTCAGATAATACATCCCCTGACTCTAGATATCAGTTGTACTAGATGTGCTGGTCGCCTTGACATAAGAGATCTCTCTACTAGGTTGAAAGTCAGCTTCCACCCAGTTACACGTCAATTGCACGTCATGCTCAAAGTTGCACAATTAGGGCACAGTTCGAGCTGGTCATGCCAACTCCTCCTCTAAGTACCCACCCACCTATGACACCTACCTATCACACACCTATGACTCATCAACTGTACACACACATGTTCTTATCTCATTTTCTGTCTTGCTCTGCCTCGAGCTCCCTATGTACAAGGAGTAAAAAGTATATATATGATGTTTTGTTATTAAATGATTAGAAGACTCTTCCTGAACCTCTGTGGTGATGGAACATATTCTCCCTTTGACTCGAGTTATTGGAATAAAGCCCATTTTAACTCAGATACCACGGACTCTGCTTCTCACTTGATGCATGCTAATTGTTAATGCCTAGAAATTCAGCCAGGGTAATCATTTATTTACCACAATTTCTATATCTGCGAAGTGTTGATTCTGATAGTGGCCCATGTGGCCCTGTCTTGTAAATAATCCCTTGTGAATATTGCCGTGCCAGTTGGCACAATGTACATGTGTAATTTCTATCTGATATGTTTTGACAATACAAAAGTTATTTTAATATAACCTTGTGTGGAGTCTCTTTTGTGGTGTACCTAGTATGTTGTTGCTGTTGGGCGCTGACGCAAATGCTTTACACATCGCCTCCGAGTTTCGCCTAGACTGCTCGTGCCAAGCTACCTAGAGGGTGAGCAGGGGTTATCTTGGCGTGTGACTTCCTTGCCCTGACTAGAATGGTGGTTTCTGCCTGGCTTTGGCTTCAGCCTTAGCCTACCAGAAATAGCCGGTTCTAACATTGGTGGGTCAGCGGTGCGGATTTGGACTTGTGTTTGCGCAGTGCCATAGCGACAGCTGGCTACATTACAAAAACTCTGCGTTTTTCAGATAGTCACATATTTGGGATTATTGTTTTTGATTTTGTTTTTCCTCAAGAGTGTCATTTTCAGATGGTGTTCCTGCGCTTTATGTTTAGTGGCAGATGAGAGAAAATGACAGGGCGGTACGCCAGTAGAGAGGGGAGGTCCCCATAGATTAGGAATCCCTTGCTGGGTCCAGTGTCCAATTCCTGTTCCTGTCCCTGTGTGGGTAGATGGAAGAGAGGGAGTGTGGAGGAGAAATTGCTTGCTCAGGAGGGTGGTTATTCCCTGAGTGTAGTGTGTGTGTCTGGATTCCCCAGTATGGTAGGATCCAGTGGTGGCAGCTTCAATGTGTCCAGTGCGTGAATTCCCATTCCCAGTTCCCAGAGTATGGTGCCTGGTGCTCAGTAAGAGGGTGACAGGTTGAGAGTCAGAGGCAGTGAGGAACTGTCTCACCAGTCTGGAGGGGGAGTGCGTGGATGAGTGCTGTTTTGAACTGGAGGAGTTCGTGTGAGTTTTTTTTTTTTTAAGGAGCTTGCACGTGAGGTGTACCTCTGGTGGTGTGCAGGAGGTCCTGCAGAGGCATTGGACAAGAGGGTGGATGTCTAGCGGTGTGCTAGATGTCTTGCAGAGGCATTAGGGAGTGATTCTAAAAGTAGTGGCTTGTGTATCTGATGTTCCTGTGTAGGTGAAGAGGTTCATGTGTAGCCCAGCTAGGTCCCATTAGTATGGTAGGGGTGTAGGGGCTCACGCCCTGTCTCAGTGAAGGCGGAGTGAGTGTGGGACGGTGTGTCCCATGGTGGCCCGAAACCCTGTCTCAGGGCCTGGAGGGTTCCCTAAGGGAGCGCCAGGTCAGGGGCCTAGGCTGTACTTACAAGTCATTTGAAGAGGATCTTCCTGTGTCTAGAGGACGGGGAGTGTCTGTAATCAGAACTCCGGCGGTCCTGGTGTTGGGCAGTACCGCTCCTAAGTGGAGGGTGCAGAATTCCTGGTTCGCTGGGCATTTGACCGTCTAGAGTGCTTGACCATTTTTGGGGCCTCTGGAGGTCATTCCCCGAGGAGGGGGGAGGCCAGGTTCAGGTTCAGCCTGACCTAGAAGGAAGGGCATCTGTAGTCAGTGTCCTGACCGGTTGTTGGCTTCCAGGGGTACCGCTCCAAGGTGGGAGGGTGCAGAACTCTGGAGGGGGGTGCAGAGGGACGGTGTCCTTACTTCTGACCCCGGTGGGAGGAAAGTGTGTTGCTGATACGCTGCTGGCGTGCTCTGTCTAGCCTGAGACATACTGTGCCTGTGATCATAGAACTGGAAGGGGGTGCAGAAGGACGGTGTACTTCTGACCCCGGTGCAACTTGAGGGTTTAAATCCTATGTTGGGAGATTAGGAAGCTTCCAGGTCAAGAGGAATCTCTACCCAAGTAGATCAGCTAAAGAGACTGAGGGGGCTGCCCTTGCTGTGTGTTCTGGGGCCCACCTGCAGTTTGTTGTTTCCACTAAGGTAGAGGAAAGGGGGCTTTGCTGTGTGCTGTGTCCCCCCCACCTGCTTGAAGAGGGACTGTGCTGTGTGCTTTGTACCTCAGAAGTGGAATAGTTTCCAGGTGGTAGACCAGTGACGGAGTGAGGTCCTGATCTGGTAGGAGAGTTGTGTTCTGGTGAGTGCTTCCCTGTGAGGGTTATTCCTTCACCCTGACTAGAAGCAAGGGTCCCTACTTGGTCTAAGGTACTTAGCTCTGCCAACTAGAGACCCCCAGTTCTAACATTGGTATAATAGAGGTAGGGTGGGGCATTCTTGCCGTGACCTCTAGTCAGCCTGAGGGTGTGGACCCTAGGTTGTTGGATCAGTGGTAGTTGTAGCTACCCTGAGAGAGAGAGAGTGGCGATTGGCTATTGTGTGCCAGGGGCTACTGCCCCCACTCTGTGGATTGGTTAGGACCTGTGATGTTTGGATGGCCTAGGGCCTGGTCCTGACTGTGGATGACTAGTGTGTACCAGTGGGGTATCCTAGTTGTGCCAGAGAGCTGTGGTTGAGGGAAATCTATGTGGGTTCAGAGTGGCGAAAAACTGGAAGGTGGCCCTGCCGTGCAGGCCCGTGTCCGTGGTTTTGTCGCCCAAAGCATTGAAGACCATCAGTGTAGTGATTGGTCTACCCTGCGTTTTGGCTGGAAGGGGGATGTGTTGGACCCGGTCCTTTGGGCAGGTTCACCCCGTGACTTTTTGCTTTTTCCTAGCCTATTTTTGGAACCTGGATTGGTGATTTTAGGCCTCTGCGCACTTTTTCACTGTGGTACAGTGTAAAGGGCGTGTGCTCTCTGTGAATGGATGGTGAGTGACCTGCCCTCCCATAGGAATGAATGGGGAATATGTATGCCCATGGTAGATTCCTGATGCATGGGGAGTGCAGGGTCGAGTTTGATATGGGTGAACTCGTGAGAATGAATGCTGCAGAATGGTATATGCGGCATGGCTGTGTCTAGTCTAGAAGCGCCACTTTTAGAAGTTGGCATAATTGTGTAGTGAGTCTGCTGGCACGTGATTGGCTGATGGGCCTGGCCCAGGAGTGCCTGGGCCTGCTGGTAGATGGACTGTCTGGTGAGTAGGACGGGGTCTGCAGGGCCCCGGAGGAGGGGGGCTGAGTTAGCCGTAGATGAAAGGCCCCCATCTGCTGTTAGGGAGGGGAGGAAAGAGCGTCTGGTGGAACCAGGCTGTGCCTGTCGGCCCACCCCTGATGGCTCTCCCTCCTGATGGCCCACTGTCCCCTCTGACCTGAGGCTGACAGGAGAGGGAAACCAGATACACCCCGGGCTTAGGGGCTCGCTTACACAAAGACTTCAAAAGACTTCAAAGCCTTTTCTGTGTATAAGAAGGGGCTGTGTTCCCTTCCAATTTGTTCTTGTTTTCTGACTTGAATCTGCCAGGGGCATGCTGCTGCTTGGGTTCAGGGGAATCCCTGAGTCCTGCCCAGCCCCTGGACCTCTGATGGACTTTCCTGGACTCCTGGGGGACCCCTCTGCCTTGCTGGGCTGAGGGGGGGACTTTGCTTTGCCCCTTGGACGCCCTGGGACCATTGGCAGCATGGAGAAGCTGCATTTGCCTTCAAGAGGCCTTTTTCCTGTTGCTAGCGCTTGAGGGCGCTCTTTCTGGACTTTCTAGCGCTTAGGAGCGCTTTAGTTCGCTGATAGTGCTGGAAGCGCTGACATTTCTTGCCCGTAATTATTTGGTTATTTACGAGTGCCCACCTCGCTTAATTTTTAATTGAAAGACCCTCTCCGGGGCCGTGGACGAAGCCACGAAGGGGCCGCGACCTGATTGGCCGTCCCTCGGTGAGAGCCGCGCTCTGATTGGCCATGGCTGTAGGCCTGTCCCCGAGAGCCGCGATCCGATTGGCTGACTGGCCGAGGAAGTTGCACGTCAGCGTGAGGCTCGTCCCAAAGGCCGCGCTGGGATTGGCCCAGCGCTCGTGGAGTGCTGGAGGAGAAGAGGGTGATAGCGAGAATGGCCGCCCGGGGCTCCTGTGATCTGGAGGGAGCCCCGGGAGAGAGAGGAGGACGTCGTTCTCGCCTCCCCCGGCCGGGGGGAAGCCATGGTGGGCCCGTCCGGTCTCCCGTGAGGAGAGGGAGACCGGAGCTGCTGCGCCGAGGAAGGCGTGCCGAGGAATGGCTGCTGGGGCTCCCGTGTGCTGAGGGAGCCCCGAGTGAGAAGAGCGGAGGGGGCGCGAGGCACATGGTCGGTGCCTGCCCCTACCGCAGCCGGCGAGAGTGAGCCGCCGCCCGGAGGAGCCCCGCACCAGAGCCCGGTGAGTAAGAAGGGCTGGGGGGGCTCCGTGCAGCCTCTGATGGTGCCGATGGAGGCACAGAGTCAGGGCGGCCCCGATTGGCAGCGGGCTGCCCCAACGTTAGAGAGCCCAACGAGGCTCCGGGGGCTTATTTGTTTTGAGAGCCCCGAGAGGCTCTTGCCTGGCATTTAGTTATATTGAGTCCCCCGGGGGGGACTCCAACGACGGGGCCAACATTGTTTTTAGAGCCTTGAGAGGCGCCCTGCTCCATGATTATTTTAAAGAGCCTGTGTGCCTCCAACGTGGACCTAGCTGTTTGTAGAGCCTGTGGGGCTCCAGCGTGGCGCAGTTTGCGCCTGAGGGCCAGTGAGGGCCCTGGCGCAGTGTTGATGATTCTCCAGCTGCCCAGCAGTTAGTGGGCAGCTGCACCGTTTTGGCGCAATTTCAGGAGAGAGTCCCTGTGTGGAACAGCGAGGGCACCGTGGTGCCAGGCCTTTCCAGCTGCGCAGCACTTAGTGCCAGCTGCAGCGTTTAGGCCCTTGTGAGTGTTCCCAGGGGCCCAGCAAGTAGTGGGCCCCTGCCTCGTTTAGGCCCCTGACATTGAGATTCAGGGCGTTCTAGCCCCAACAAGGCCAGATGGCCTAGGGACTGCCACAGGTGGTGGCTTATGTAGGTTGTGCGCAATTGTATGGTTATTTGCACCTCTGAATGTGATTTCTTGCATCATGTCTTATTCCTGCACCTCTGAATGTTTTTAGACATCATGTGACTTTTGCGCTACTGTATTTTCCTGGTACCTCTGAATGTATTTTTATTGCATCATGTGCTTTATTCTTAAACACCGCTGAATGTGTAGGTTTATGCATTATGTGTTTTTCTTTACTACTCCTCTGAATGTATATTTATGCATCATGGGTAATGTGTTCTGTCTTAGACCCCTAAATGCTGTGTGATACTTCGGGTGTTGTTCTTTTTAGTACAGGTGGTCCTAGTGAGGTCCTGGTCCCCTGCGTGACAGTCTCCTAAGGGTTTAGGGTTGCGTAGGTGGTACTTACCTGTTCCCAGTAGTTACTGGATGTGATCTATAACTGTTACTTTGTGTTACAGTGAAGTTTATATACTTTTATTCTAATTTCTGACAAGTATTTCTATATCTGCGAAGTGTTGATTCTGACAGTGGCCCATGTGGCCCTGTCTTGTAAATAATCCCTTGTGAATATTGCCGTGCCAGTTGGCACAATGTACATGTGTAATTTCTATCTGATATGTTTTGACAATACAAACGTTATTTTAATATAACCTTGTGTGGAGTCTCTTTTGTGGTGTACCTAGTATGTTGTTGCTGTTGGGCGCTGACGCAAATGCTTTACACATCGCCTCCGAGTTTCGCCTAGACTGCTCGTGCCAAGCTACCTAGAGGGTGAGCAGGGGTTATCTTGGCGTGTGACTTCCTTGCCCTGACTAGAATGGTGGTTTCTGCCTGGCTTTGGCATCAGCCTTAGCCTACCAGAAATAGCCGGTTCTAACATTGGTGGGTCAGCGGTGCGGATTTGGACTTGTGTTTGCGCAGTGCCATAGCGACAGCTGGCTACATTACAAAAACTCTGCGTTTTTCAGATAGTCACATATTTGGGATTATTGTTTTTGATTTTGTTTTTCCTCAAGAGTGTCATTTTCAGATGGTGTTCCTGCGCTTTATGTTTAGTGGCAGATGAGAGAAAATGACAGGGCGGGACGCCAGTAGAGAGGGGAGGTCCCCATAGATTAGGAATCCCTTGCTGGGTCCAGTGTCCAATTCCTGTTCCTGTCCCTGTGTGGGTAGATGGAAGAGAGGGAGTGTGGAGGAGAAATTGCTTGCTCAGGAGGGTGGTTATTCCCTGAGTGTAGTGTGTGTGTCTGGATTCCCCAGTATGGTAGGATCCAGTGGTGGCAGCTTCAATGTGTCCAGTGCGTGAATTCCCATTCCCAGTTCCCAGAGTATGGTGCCTGGTGCTCAGTAAGAGGGTGACAGGTTGAGAGTCAGAGGCAGTGAGGAACTGTCTCACCAGTCTGGAGGGGGAGTGCGTGGATGAGTGCTGTTTTGAACTGGAGGAGTTCGTGTGAGTTTTTTTTTTTTAAGGAGCTTGCACGTGAGGTGTACCTCTGGTGGTGTGTAGGAGGTCCTGCAGAGGCATTGGACAAGAGGGTGGATGTCTGGCGGTGTGCTAGATGTCTTGCAGAGGCATTAGGGAGTGATTCTAAAAGTAGTGGCTTGTGTATCTGATGTTCCTGTGTAGGTGAAGAGGTTCATGTGTAGCCCAGCTAGGTCCCATTAGTATGGTAGGGGTGTAGGGGCTCACGCCCTGTCTCAGTGGAGGCGGAGTGAGTGTGGGACGGTGTGTCCCATGGTGGCCCGAAACCCTGTCTCAGGGCCTGGAGGGTTCCCTAAGGGAGCACCAGGTCAGGGGCCTGGCTGTACTTACAAGTCATTTGAAGAGGATCTTCCTGTGTCTAAAGGACGGGGAGTGTCTGTAATCAGAACTCCGGCGGTCCTGGTGTTGGGCAGTACCGCTCCTAAGTGGAGGGTGCAGAAGTCCTGGTTCGCTGGGCATTTGACCGTC
Source organism: Lissotriton helveticus (assembly GCF_964261635.1). Taxonomy (NCBI): domain Eukaryota; kingdom Metazoa; phylum Chordata; class Amphibia; order Caudata; family Salamandridae; genus Lissotriton; species Lissotriton helveticus. The sequence continues at coordinate 1,618,886,772 of NC_136067.1, forward strand.
TAGAGTGCTTGACCATTTTTGGGGCCTCTGGAGGTCATTCCCCGAGGAGGGGGGAGGCCAGGTTCAGGTTCAGCCTGACCTGGAAGGAAGGGCATCTGTAGTCAGTGTCCTGACCGGTTGTTGGCTTCCAGGGGTACCGCTCCAAGGTGGGAGGGTGCAGAACTCTGGAGGGGGGTGCAGAGGGACGGTGTCCTTACTTCTGACCCCGGTGGGAGGAAAGTTTGTTGCTGATACGCTGCTGGCGTGCTCTGTCTAGCCTGAGACATACTGTGCCTGTGATCATAGAACTGGAAGGGGGTGCAGAAGGACGGTGTACTTCTGACCCCGGTGCAACTTGAGGGTTTAAATCCTATGTTGGGAGATTAGGAAGCTTCCAGGTCAAGAGGAATCTCTACCCAAGTAGATCAGCTGAAGAGACTGAGGGGGCTGCCCTTGCTGTGTGTTCTGGGGCCCACCTGCAGTTTGTTGTTTCCACTAAGGTAGAGGAAAGGGGGCTTTGCTGTGTGCTGTGTCCCCCCCACCTGCTTGAAGAGGGAATGTGCTGTGTTGTTTGTACCTCAGAAGTGGAATAGTTTCCAGGTGGTAGACCAGTGACGGAGTGAGGTCCTGATCTGGTAGGAGAGTTGTGTTCTGGTGCTTCCCTGTGAGGGTTATTCCTTCACCCTGACTAGAAGCAAGGGTCCCTACTTGGTCTAAGGTACTTAGCTCTGCCAACTAGAGACCCCCAGTTCTAACATTGGTATAATAGAGGTAGGGTGGGGCATTCTTGCCGTGACCTCTAGTCAGCCTGAGGGTGTGGACCCTAGGTTGTTGGATCAGTGGTAGTTGTAGCTACCCTGAGAGAGAGAGAGTGGCGATTGGCTATTGTGTGCCAGGGGCTACTGCCCCCACTCTGTGAATTGGTTAGGACCTGTGATGTTTGGATGGCCTAGGGCCTGGTCCTGACTGTGGATGACTAGTGTGTACCAGTGGGGTATCCTAGTTGTGCCAGAGAGCTGTGGTTGAGGGAAATCTATGTGGGTTCAGAGTGGCGAAAAACTGGAAGGTGGCCCTGCCGTGCAGGCCCGTGTCCGTGGTTTTGTCGCCCAAAGCATTGAAGACCATCAGTGTAGTGATTGGTCTACCCTGCGTTTTGGCTGGAAGGGGGATTTGTTGGACCCGGTCCTTTGGGCAGGTTCACCCCGTGACTTTTTGCTTTTTCCTAGCCTATTTTTGGAACCTGGATTGGTGATTTTAGGCCTCTGCGCACTTTTTCACTGTGGTACAGTGTAAAGTGCGTGTGCTCTCTGTGAATGGATGGTGAGTGACCTGCCCTCCCATAGGAATGAATGGGGAATATGTATGCCCATGGTAGATTCCTGATGCATGGGGAGTGCAGGGTCGAGTTTGATATGGGTGAACTCGTGAGAATGAATGCTGCAGAATGGTATATGCGGCATGGCTGTGTCTAGTCTAGAAGCGCCACTTTTAGAAGTTGGCATAATTGTGTAGTGAGTCTGCTGGCACGTGATTGGCTGATGGGCCTGGCCCAGGAGTGCCTGGGCCTGCTGGTAGATGGACTGTCTGGTGAGTAGGACGGGGTCTGCAGGGCCCCGGAGGAGGGGGGCTGAGTCAGCCGTAGATGAAAGACCCCCATCTGCTGTTAGGGAGGGGAGGAAAGAGCGTCTGGTGGAACCAGGCTGTGCCTGTCGGCCCACCCCTGATGGCTCTCCCTCCTGATGGCCCACTGTCCCCTCTGACCTGAGGCTGACAGGAGAGGGAAACCAGATACACCCCGGGCTTAGGGGCTCGCTTACACAAAGACTTCAAAAGACTTCAAAGCCTTTTCTGTGTATAAGAAGGGGCTGTGTTCCCTTCCAATTTGTTCTTGTTTTCTGACTTGAATCTGCCAGGGGCATGCTGCTGCTTGGGTTCAGGGGAATCCCTGAGTCCTGCCCAGCCCCTGGACCTCTGATGGACTTTCCTGGACTCCTGGGGGACCCCTCTGCCTTGCTGGGCTGAGGGGGGGACTTTGCTTTGCCCCTTGGACGCCCTGGGACCATTGGCAGCATGGAGAAGCTGCATTTTCCTTCAAGAGGCCTTTTTCCTGTTGCTAGCGATTGAGGGCGCTCTTTCTGGACTTTCTAGCGCTTAGGAGCGATTTAGTTCACTGATAGTGCTAGAAGCGCTGACATTTCTTGCCCGTAATTATTTGGTTATTTACGAGTGCCCACCTCGCTTAATTTTTAATTGAAAGACCCTCTCCGGGGCCGTGGACGAAGCCACGAAGGGGCCGCGACCTGATTGGCCGTCCCTCGGTGGGAGCCGCGCTCTGATTGGCCATGGCTGTAGGCCTGTCCCCGAGAGCCGCACTCCGATTGGCTGACTGGCCGAGGAAGTTGCACGTCAGCGGGAGGCTCGTCCCAAAGGCCGCGCTGGGATTGGCCCAGCGCTCGTTGAGTGCTGGAGGAGAAGAGGGTGATAGCGAGAATGGCCGCCCGGGGCTCCTGTGATCTGGAGGGAGCCCCGGGAGAGAGAGGAGGACGTCGTTCTCGCCTCCCCCGGCTGGGGGGAAGCCATGGTGGGCCTGTCCGGTCTCCCGTGAGGAGAGGGAGACCGGAGCTGCTGCGCGGAGGAAGGCGTGCCGAGGAATGGCTGCTGGGGCTCCCGTGTGCTGAGGGAGCCCCGAGTGAGAAGAGCGGAGGGGGCGCGAGGCACATGGTCGGTGCCTGCCCCTACCGCAGCCGGCGAGAGTGAGCCGCCGCCCGGAGGAGCCCCGCACCAGAGCCCGGTGAGTAAGAAGGGCTGGGGGGGGCTCCGTGCAGCCTCTGATGGTGCCGATGGAGGCACAGAGTCAGGGCGGCCCCGATGGGCAGCGGGCTGCCCCAACGTTTGAGAGCCCAACGAGGCTCCGGGGGCCTATTTGTTTTGAGAGCCCCGAGAGGCTCTTGCCTGGCATTTAGTTATATTGAGTCCCCCGGGGGGGACTCCAACGACGGGGCCAACATTGTTTTTAGAGCCTTGAGAGGCGCCCTGCTCCATGATTGTTTTAAAGAGCCTGTGTGGCTCCAACATGGACCTAGCTGTTTGTAGAGCCTGTGGGGCTCCAGCGTGGCGCAGTTTGCGCCTGAGGGCCAGTGAGGGCCCTGGCGCAGTGTTGATGATTCTCCAGCTGCCCAGCAGTTAGTGGGCAGCTGCACCGTTTAGGCGCAATTTTAGGAGAGAGTCCCTGTGTGGGACAGCGAGGGCACCGTGGTGCCAGGCCTTCCCAGCTGCGCAGCACTTAGTGCCAGCTGCAGCGTTTAGGCCCTTGTGAGTGTTCCCAGGGGCCCAGCAAGTAGTGGGCCCCTGCCTCGTTTAGGCCCCTGACATTGAGACTCAGGGCGTTCTAGCCCCAACAAGGCCAGATGGCCTAGGGACTGCCACAGGTGGTAGCTTATGTAGGTTGTGCGCAATTGTATGGTTATTTGCACCTCTGAATGTGATTTCTTGCATCATGTCTTATTCCTGCACCTCTGAATGTTTTTAGACATCATGTGACTTTTGCGCTACTGTATTTTCCTGGTACCTCTGAATGTATTTTTATTGCATCATGTGCTTTATTCTTAAACCCCGCTGAATGTGTAGGTTTATGCATTATGTGTTTTTCTTTACTACTCCTCTGAATGTATATTTATGCATCATGGGTAATGTGTTCTGTCTTAGACCCCTAAATGCTGTGTGATACTTGGGGTGTTGTTCTTTTTAGTACAGGTGGTCCTAGTGAGGTCCTGGTCCCCTGCGTGACAGTCTCCTAAGGGTTTAGGGTTGCGTAGGTGGTACTTACCTGTTCCCAGTAGTTACTGGATGTGATCTATAACTGTTACTTTGTGTTACAGTGAAGTTTATATATTTTTATTCTAATTTCTGACAAGTATTTCTATATCTGCGAAGTGTTGATTCTGACAGTCGCCCATGTGGCCCTGTCTTGTAAATAATCCCTTGTGAATATTGCCGTGCCAGTTGGCACAATGTACATGTGTAATTTCTATCTGATATGTTTTGACAATACAAAAGTTATTTTAATATAACCTTGTGTGGAGTCTCTTTTGTGGTGTACCTAGTATGTTGTTGCTGTTGGGCGCTGACGCAAATGCTTTACACATCGCCTCCGAGTTTCGCCTAGACTGCTCGTGCCAAGCTACCTAGAGGGTGAGCAGGGGTTATCTTGGCGTGTGACTTCCTTGCCCTGACTAGAATGGTGGTTTCTGCCTGGCTTTGGCATCAGCCTTAGCCTACCAGAAATAGCCGGTTCTAACACCCCCCATAATTAGTAGCCAAGAGCATGGTTAAACTCAGACCTCTCAAAATGGGGCTTAAGGCGGGTCACACGCAGGACCCTCTAGGGGTTCCTAGGGGCCCACATGTCCACTAGGTAGGTGACATCACTCTTACGCTTGTTCCCTTCGTAGGGGCCAGGGGTGATGGAGCTCTACTGGCTCCATCACCCACATTTCTTGACCAGGCTGAAACCCAACCAGAGTGGTATTCTGGTCATACCAGCGTTTCATGACCTCCTGGCTTGCTTTCCGGTTCTGAGCGAGTTTCCTGAAGTGGGCTGTCTGGTTTCAGAAGGCCAGCATGTAGCCAAATACACCCTGGGGTTGCCTCCTGGGAGCTTACTTCCATTCCTCCTTCACCAAACTGAGAGTTCCTCTCACAGTGCACCCGTACAAGAGCTCAAAGGGACTGAAGCCAACCCCTTTCTCCGGCACCTCCCTGTAGGCAAAGAGAAGGAATGACAAGAGGACATCCCAATTACCCCATATGAGCTCTGAGAGACGCCCAGTCATGCCTTTCAGGGTATGGTTAAATCTCTCATCCAAACCATTACTTTGTCCATGGTTAGGAGCGGATAATTTGTAGTTTACCCCATACTCATTCTACATGGCTTTCATGTACAGGGACATGCTGTTGGTACCCCGGTCAGATACCTATCTCTTCCCAATTGGACGTTTTGGGCCTGGCAAGTGGGTGCACATGCCAGGTCGACATGGCAGTTTATAACTGCCCACACAGACACTGCAGTGGCAGGTCTGAGACATGGTTGCAGGACTACTCATGTGAGTGTCACAATCAGTGCTGTAGGCCCACTAGTAGCATTTATTTTACAGGTCCTGGGCACGCACAGTGCCCCTCACTAGGGTCTTACCAGTAAAGCAAATATGCCAATCATGGATAACCAATCATAATCACAATTTACACAAGGAGCACTTGCACATTCGAATTGATCAGCAGTGGAAAAGTGCCCACAGTAGTTCTAAAACCAGCAAAAACAAAATGCAGCACACAGTCAAAAACAGGAGGTCAGAAGCAAAAATGACAGGAGAAAAACACCCCATATATAACACAATGCATCTATGGGATAAAGAATTTAAAGTGTGATGATTCAGCTCCTCATGCATTACAAGGCAAGAACTCTTAAGGAGGTGTAATGACACACCAAAAAGCCAATAGCATGGGGCGAGAGCGCAATACTTTCACTGGGGCGAGCTAAAGCTCACTCTGAGTACATTATAAATTATTGGCAACAATATGTTAACAGAGGGCTGTACTGGCATCCAGGATTACACCAGAAAAGTTGTCACTACAAAGATTTGCAGACATGATCTTGAAAAATATTGTGAACCCCAGAAAGCTGAAAACTACTTCCCTGCAAGGTGCAGTCTTAACACTCTCTTTCTTAAATCAGACTCAGTGCCTAATTTAGTACTGAATGTAGCACATCAACATGGCAAGCTGGCCTATTACTTGCAGGGGGTGCCAAAACGTTGTAGTAAGACACTTACACTAACCAACAAGTTCCCTTGTTATCTGCAGCGGTTGTGGTGATGTGTGCATATTAGTGCCTTATAAAACTTTTAGAATTCAATCATTCAAGGGCAAACATGGTTATGTGTTCTGTGTTCAGACTCTCGCATCTGGATCATAGCAATGACCTGCTAAATTGTCTCCCAGACTTCACACTGGTACTTCTTCTGGGCATCATACAAATAGCAGCATGTCTCATCCAGGGCCTGAAGAAATATGATGACATCCCCTCCATCTTAATGGAACTCCATTGGCTCCCTTTTGCTGGCCCACACCATCCTTAAAACCATCCGCATCATTTGCAAAACCATCACACCCAACTCCCCTCCTTAGCTTGCAGACAAGCTCACCATCTCTCATGGATCCATTCCTAGCACACCCCTATCCAGGATGCCATAAGACTGCAGACTAATAAGTGTAAAAACGAAAAGGAAAAAACACATCAGCACGCCTTTTGCATCTATACACAGGAGCTCTAGACCACCATCCCTGTCTCCATCAGGACCACCTCAACGCTGCTCCAATTTGGGAAAGAGTTGAAGACTCACCTCTTAAAGAACATTATATCAAAATAGATTATCATATCATTTTATCTCTATGCTCATCATATTACTCCCACAATTCTGCTAGCACTTCTGTATATAAATCAGGGAGAGGACTGGAAAAAGTTGTGCATAAGTATAAGCATTTGTGCAATGGATGAACCTCGTTTCTATCAGTTCATTCTCTCATGTCCTCCTTTCTTGCAGATAGATGTCTTAGAGAGGTTCCAGGCAGCAGATAGGCTGTAATTGCAGGGTGGTCAGGGCACCTATGCCAGGCTCATTATCAGCGATTACTGCAGCCGCTGTACAAACATTATATAGCTTATCTCGCAGACAGAAAACCTTAAGCATTAAAAAAGAGGAGGTTAAGCCAAGTCGTCCCAAGGAGGTCTACCAAGGGGCCAAAGCGAAACATGTGTGTAACGGTATCTAATACATTTTGGGCAAACATATATTTGCATTTGTTTGCTGGCTTCCTTTGCCATATCACTTCCTTGGCAACAAGAGGAAGCTGATCCAGAGGAAATGGGAAGATGATTTATGACAACAGGACTCGCAGCAGCAAGCATTCAAACCAGGAAAAAAATCCATTCAATATAAACTATGGCCTTGATGCTGAATGGCTCAAGCTTTTCGATTGTACAAAGACCCAATTCTTTGAAGGCACCCATTACTGTTTGACGGTCATGCAAGACAAGAGTCTGGTGACACATCTATTTTTCCTACAAGAATATGTACCCAGAGTATGGTCTGCCATCCTGTAAATGGCAAGTTAGAGCACACACAGTGATGGTAGCAATTAACATCACTGGAGTAATAAAAGGGAGCTGGGTGTGCTTGGTGATCAGTCCCAAAAAAGATCACGGAGTGAGAGTTGTTCTTATGCCTCGCCAATCTTCGGCTCCACATTGGTGACATAGGAGGGATGGGTGCAGAACTCTAAAAAAGCAAGGAGCATGCATTTACAACCCAGGGCCTTCGTGTTACCTCCACACATCAAGCTGGAATCCGCTCTCCCTCTCCAGTGCCATAGGCCTGCCTATGACACAGAAAAAAGGACAAGCAACACACAGATCACTCAATCAGATTGCAGGCCACATTGTACTTCTGCAGCTGTGTAGTGCAGTGAAGCAAAGGCAAGTGGTACAAGAAAAGTGAAGCCGCGTAAGCCCACCTTAGGAGGCCCCGCCACTAAATCCTCCACCTGCAACGGCCATCCACTTTGGTAAAGTGATGTGTAATATATTCCCTTTCAGCTAACTGGCTGAAGCCACAATGCCTGGCGCTGCCTAGCTGGGCTATATGGATGAGCAAACTGAGCAATTATTTCATCGCCACAAGAGAAACATACCTCCTACTTCACTACCTTGGAGAGGGACTAAAATGCACATGATTACAACAAAGAAGTCAGTGCACAACTGAATCAAGGCTGCCGTTTGGTAGATCTGCGATGATGGATCCTGAGCAAACCTAGAATAAACCTAAATGAAATACTGACCATGGAAAGATTGTATAAGTTGGTCTATGCTTGGGGCAAAAGAGTAAGACACACATTCATGGCACTCTGGGAAATGTAGTATTGTTCGTGAAAAGTGAAAAAAACCTGTAGGCCAATGAATTTTTTTATCTAATCCGGTGCTGGGTTTGCTGTCGACTTTTGGACACGTGATTGCTCATTGGAAGTAAGCGGGAGGTGTTATAAATGACTGAGTAGGTTTAAATCAGTTGAATTAACCTTTTTCACGCAAAGATTTGTTGGGAGAGTTGACGAATAATGAATGCGCTACAACTTGAGGATTGAGCAATGTTTAGTCTTTAAAGCATCATAGCACGGTAAACGCGCTGCTAAACACTGAAAGATTACAGTTGAAGGAAGGCTAATGAGTTATACGGGTTAAAGGAAATTCGAGGTGAAGAGGGCTTTACAATAAGATAACACGCTGTTTGTTAAAATGTGGGGGTAACTCAATAGAAAGTAGTGGTTTAGGGTATATTCGACTAATGGAAAATCAGGGCAATTGGTATGTTGCTTTGCATTTAAATATTATTGAGTGCAAATATTTCAAAGAAATGTGTAAACAGGTCTTTTATTTTATTTACTTTTCACATTGTGGTTTTACATTGCAATCAGTAATATAATATTCAAGTTGATGGTTCTGTTGATCTTTTTATAGATACCTCTGATGAAGGGATCATTCCCGAAATGCATTGGGTGAATTTTAAATAAAAGTCGTGTCACGTGGAAACACATCCTGTTTATGAATATTCTTACATTGAACATGGAAATGGGAAAATAAATCGACATAAAGTGGAAAACTGAAAGGTGAAGAATAATTGAGTAAAACAATGGATGAAACGAAGAGTTGAAACATAAAATTGATTTATTGAATTCATTTGACTACAAACATGGCTGTGCAGCTGGAGTGAGATCGTATAAAGGTCCCTAGTGTGTTCATTTGCTATGCTTGGAGCCAGCACATTGGAAAAACGTAATGGCAAAGCAAGAAGCAAAGGAGAGTGAGAAAGTATCTCTGCCCATCAAGACTGAGACAGCTCACATCATTCTTACCAAGCCAGAATGGAAGCCAAACTAGTGAGCAATATGCATGTGGCTAATTTGGAGATGTGCCCACTCGGCTAATAATAACTGCCTAGCACAAGGCAAGTCATGCATGCTCTGCTTGTGGTCGCCAGAAGCACTTTGTAAAAGTGTGCAGAGGAGGTCCGAAAAGGCTAATGGGAAAAAGAGGGGCATTTCCAGTAATGGCAAGAGCCATTCACCCAACCCTTGCGCCATAACAATGTTGGATGCTCCCTCCTGCTGATGCCCCAGATAACAAGGATACTGCTCATAAGAAGAAGATCAGAGCATCTTTGTCATCTCTGTGATCGAGCAACAGTCAAAAGACAGAAGACACCCTCTCAAATTCAAGACGCAATCTATGGGATACAAGTGATCGCACTTTGCAATGTTAATGTCATGGACAAAGCACATTACAACCATGCTCCAACGTCGACCTGCTCTCCAGCTGATGAAAACCTGCATCTTTGCATGGAGCTGTTGCTACCCACTCCCTGTTACTGGTGTTTTTGTCACGACCATTCAGCACGAGACTCAAACTTTAAAGGCAAGACTTTTTTGACTTTATTGTTGTTGGCGAATACACAGGGACTCTGATCAGCTATGCACTGGCAGATACTGTAGGGCCTATTTTGTTAGCGTGTTGTGTCAACACAAAGGAAGATTATGCTATCATGAAAGAGTTCAGCGATCTCTTCAACATGCTTGGGTGCCTCAAATCAAACCTATCAATCTCCATATCAACATCATCAGACCTAACACCCTTCAGCACCGAAGGATTCTATTTCATCTCTAAAGAAAGTGGGAGCCAAACGGAAAGGAGTGGATGTCAGGGGGATAATCGAAAAGGTAAATTGACTCACTCCATGGGTCTCTCCCATGGTGGTAACCACAAAACATAACCAGCCTGATGCCATTCAAATGTGTACTGACATGAGACTGCCAAACATAGCAACCAAAATGATAGACACGTTGCAAGAACCCTCAACATCTTGGTAGCTCTCAACAGGGCCAAGTGGTTTTCCAAATGGGATCTGAATACTGGTCACCACCAGTGGCTGCTCGATAAAGACAGTTGCTGTATTGCCACTTTCTGCATCCATGCCTGTCTCTGGAAGTACAGAAAATTGAGCTTCGGAATCTCCTCGGCCGCTGACATTTTTCAAAATACAATAAGGGAAACTTAAAATAAATTTCTAGTTGTCATCACCTGAGTAAAGGTATTCTTATTTATGCCAAAGGCTACCCGAACACAACACAAGCCCAGAGAACACCCTCCACAGGCTGAGAGACGTCTGGCTGACCCTGCACAAGGCAAATGAGAATTTCTGAAAAACAGGATCACATTTTGCAGACACATATTCTCCAACTAAGAACCGGCATAGATTCCCAAATAGTCCAGTTGTACTACTATTAAGTCACCATACAATACTGTTACTCTTTGTACTTCCTCTAATGCCTTGTGAGGTCAAATGGTGATTCTCCACTTTGAGTTTAGTTACTAGTTGTATTGTGGGCCCTTGGCCTATGCTGGTTATAAACTGTTGGTGACCTGTAAAACCAAATAAAGATATTTTGCACAAAAATGCAAAAAAAATTCTAGTGCGTGCCAGTGCCCAAAACCGCTCTGGAAGTCAGAAGCTTCTTGGAAATTATAAAGTATTGTAGTCCTTTTATTCCGCATCAGGCGACCATGTTGTAAACTCTCGGAAACCTTACTAAATGAATGACCACATGAGTCTTTCAGAGATAGCACGACAACACGTGTAATGCCAATAAGTCTGCCATCCTGAAAAATACCCCTCTCCTCTACTTTAACACGCAAGTCAATACAGAACTGATCGGGAAGCTAACCCTTTTGGTCTAAAGCGGTAATTTTCCAACAACACCAGTGTGATCAATGGAATCCTATCACATTCACCAGCAGGGTACCAACAGAGACGGAGAAAAGGTACTCTCAGATAGAACACGAAGCCCTGGCAATCAGATTGGCATGCAACCATTTTCACTTGTTTCTATTTTGTAGGAAATTCACCATACAGACCACAAACTTTTAGTGTCACTTTCTAAAGGGACAAAGAAATTTCCCCTTTCAAGAGTTAAAAAATGTGTGCTTCAGGTGCTCTGTTATGAAGTCAGATAACCCGGCAGATTATCATCAAGGATTTCCAAGTATTACGATGTCGCACAGCCTTATCTTCTGACACTACTGCCCCGCGCCCACTTGGAAGGCGGACCTCGCCGACACATTTCCCCATGGCACTCATTAGTGGGAACAGGCCACTATCCATCTGGCAACATTGATGAGTATCACCATAGCTCTGTAACTAAGGATTTACAAAAACACAAAAAAGAAAAACCTGCAGACCTATATATCTATACCACTAAATGTTTTTCTGAATGAGAAGTGCTGCAATGGAACAACTTACGCCGCTGAACCTCAGGGCTGTCGGCCTTACGGCTGTGTTCATCTAATAATGTTTATATAATTATTGACTTACGCGGCTGGCCCTGAAGGGTTGTAGGCTGAAAGCTGTGTACCATGCACTTTAAGCAATAAAGGTCTTAAAAAATAAAATAAAAATAATAAAAAATAATAATAATAAACAGAAATATAGTAAGCACACTTGTGGGAATAAAACATTATTCCACCCCTTCTAAAAGATTAAAACAGTAATATTTATTATTGCACATGCAATGTGTTTAGGCCTAAAGTAGAAATCCCATTTTTAAGAAGGCAATATTAACAGATGTCTTGTATTTGGGATGTTTGCATACCTTTCGAGCAAGCATATTGTATTTTGATCATACTGATCACATTTTGGTTTAATAATTAAGGATTTGTCCAGAAAAAAAAAAATCAAGGATTTCCAAGTAGACCAGCACCTTGCTGAATTCACAGATATTACATACACCTCATATTCCAGTGAGAAGAAATTGATCCTGCTGCGCTTGCTGACCTTTGCAGGCAACTAGCAAACACTGCACTGAGAGATGATGGCTGGAAGATGCTTCTCACAGGACACACCACTAGAGACAAGGACATATGCCAGGAATTGTCGGACACATAGAAAGTCAGACACAAGTTGAGTCTCATTGAAGAGGTCACCCTCCAGATGGACGACAAAATAGTAACTCCCAAAAGCTTGAAAGATTATGGTGCAGACTAAAGACAGATTGCAGGAAAAAATGGTTCCCACAAATAGACAAGCTCACTGAAGCACTAATCAAGAATTGCTTACTCTGTCAAGCGAGAGACATTCAGAAGACCATGGCCTCCCTCATTACAGAGGTGCGTGTACAGAGCTGTGGGTTAAAGTCCGCGCAGACCTGTGAAGTCTAATGGGAAATCGCTTATATTGGGTCAAAATCATAGAGTCCACTGCATTTGACAGAAAGGTCTTTATCACATATGACCATATAGTCTGCCTGAAAATGGCCCACACTTTAGTGGACTAGAACTTCAGGAGTACATACAAGAAATACACATTCAACATCGCAAGGTAACACCCTGTAGGACGATGGTGGCGTTGAGCGACATTATGCATAATTATGGAAAGTGGAAATTACATTGAATGGGTGATTCATAACTTTCTATGCACCTATAGAAAAACTCCTACTTGTATGGTAAGGTGCCGAATTTTTGGGGATCCAAGAGTACACCGTCCCAACAGCTCCAGGGTGGGGCCCCGAAGAGACTGATTACAAGCATAGCAGACATTTGTTCCTAGAACAGATATAGAATTTTTTTTACCTTTAATGGACATCATAGAGAAATGTGATTCTACTGCAAAGAAAAATTACTATTGGGTTTGTGTTACTGTAGCATGAAGAGATACTTTAAATTCAAAATAATTACTACACAATTAAAAGAAAATGAAAACAGCATTGACATTGTAAGCATTGGTCCACAAGCCCTGAAACAGAAGTGCACTTCTGTTGAGGAGAATGTAAACAAGTGATCAGGCAAAATGCTTTTACACAAAGCAAAATGCTGCTGCACAAGGCAAAGTCATGTTACACAAAGGCAATTGCCCCAAGCTGCATGCTCTGGTGGACAAGAGCAAATGTGAGTGACTGTTGAATAGATAACAAGAGCTGACATAAAGGCCCCTTCTGTAAGTACATATCTATTAAATCTTTTTTTATATTATTTTATGACAGGAAGCTTACAAGATAGCTAAAGATGCCTCTAGGCCTGACCTAAAAGTACATTTATTGACACAATCCTCTCTGTTTTGCACTAAACATGGCAAGATTGTTTCAGATAAGTCCTTTACAAGAATAGCTCCTTTCTATGTTGGCAATCCTTTTGAGATGTTGAGTTAAGCGTTTGCTAAAGCTAGAGAAAACAGAGGATGTGGAGAGTGATAATCTAATGCAGGGATCTCCAAAGTCGATCCTGGAGGGCTGGATCCGGGGCAGAGTTTTAGTATATCCCCATTTTGATAAATGTAGTTATCTTAAAAATCTTGCATGGATCCGGCCCTCCAGGACCGTCTTTGGAAAACTATGAGTAACATCGTGCTCCGACATTTTGTTGTAAATATCCTCCTAGGAGTTTCTCCATTGGTGACAATCCCAAAATTGGACCTTCCTCTATTATAACGTAAAGCAATTGTTGATGAGACATTTGTCTGCTCTTCCCCACTTTTTCGTCAGGGGTCAAGGGAAACCTACCGGCTGTGACTAAAAGCCCTTGGCATGTAGAAGATGCTTCTTTCTCTCTTCTTTAAACAGCTGTTAATGGCCCCAGTAACAGAATTGGTGTTAGGGTTGCAGCATCCGGCCTGTTGAAGGGCATATCGCCACCAGAACATTGCTAAAAGTGATATTGAGGGCCCCCCCAGCAAAGTTCATGGAGGCCCCCCCACGCTCCGAACCCAGTCAGGAGCTCTCAGGCTCACCCGTGCACTTTTTTTTAGCAGTGTTTCATTGTTTAAAGCGATAAGATCATCAGTACGACAGCTGAGGCAAACTCCTAAATAAGTAGCAGATCTAGTAATACCTAGCGAGGGTGGGGTTGCTGCAGGTATAACATTTAGAATTGACTGTGTCTTGTTTAAATTAAGCTTGTATCCAGAAAAAGATCCAAAACGTTGTGCCTTTTGGGTTATCACCACTATAGCTTCCACTGGCCCCGTGGTATATATCGCAATGTCATCTGCATAAGCAGTGACTTTTAAAACCATACTATTGAAGGACACTGGTGAACTAAAAACATTATTGAGCAGATGCCTAATAAAGGGCTCAATGTAGAGAGCAAATAATAAAGGACATCCCTGCAGCGTACCCCGCTGAATACTAAAAGAAGAAGATACGAGACCGTTGAGCTTGATAACAGCAGTTCGTTTACAATATAGTTTCTGTACCGACGAGACAAACCTCAGACCGAGACCTAGAGATCTCATTGTATACCACAGAGACCCCCAGGCCACTCAGTCAAAGGCCTTCTCGGCGTCCAGCATCAGCATCCCAATCTGCTGATCTAAGTGGCTAGCTACATCAAATGCTACAATAGCTGTGTTTATGTGTGCTGCAGTGTCCCTACCCGGAACAAAACCATGCTGTTCTTCTGATACCAATAAATGGGTCAGGGGAGCTAAGCGGGAGGTGAGAAGCTTTGAATTTTTTTTTAACAGACCCTCAGGTGGGAAAGCCAATCCTAAAACTTTTGCGTTCAGGGAAAGCTACGGCACTGCTCCGCTCCTGCGGTTCGGAAACAGCCACCCCCAGTGTTCAAATGGCTGAGGTTTTATGTTATGTTATGTTACAAATTATTTATACAGCGCACGTACACCCAGGGGTTTCATGGCGCTACTGGAAACATACCACAATCAGAGGGAGGCTAAGCAAACGCTTTTGTAAACAACTGAGTTTTAAGTAGTTTCCTGAACCTGAGTAGGTCTACCCAGGAACGAATCTCCAGAGGAAAAGAATTCCAAAGTCTGGGAGCTAAGTACGCAAACCGTCGTCCACCTTGGCGCTTCCGTTTGCAAGCAGGCGTGTTCAGTAACTGAAGGTGCATTGAATGCAGAGCGCGAGGGGGAGTGTACCTGTTTAAAAGAGTATTGATAAAAATAGGACTCTTACTGTGCAATGACTTGAAAACTAGACATCCCGCCTTAAATTCTGTCCTCTGGGATATCGGGAGCCAGTGGAGTTTTTTTAATAATGGTCTGGCCGATTGCCATCTAGGCTGATGAAAGATTAGTCTGGCCGCCTGATTCTGGGCCATCTGCAGCCTCTTGATGAGAACCAGGGGCAACCCTAAGTAGATTGAATTTGCGTAATCCAGGTGCGATAGAATCAGGGCCAATGTCACCTGAACTAGCGCCTCATGGGTAAGCATGCGGCTGATTTTCCTTATCTTTCGGAGTTGCAGGAAGCACTTGGATACCACAGAACCTACTTGATTTTTTAGTGATAAGTCATTATCTATGATGACCCCAAGGCTCTTTACTGACATAGAGGGTACCGGTGAGGGACCAAGGTCCGTCGGCCAGTACTGTGGGCCCCAAAAAATCTTGCTTTTACCTGTCAAAAGTAGCTCTGTCTTGCTAGGGATAAGCTTTAAATGATTTTGATCCATCCATTGACGGATGAATAACATGGTGTTCTGGAAAACAGACACTGACCTAGGTGAATTGTCAATCGTAAAAGTGAGCTGAAGGTCATCTGCATAATTGAAGGTTGTTACATTCATATCCTTCAATTTACTAATCAAGGGAAGGAGATATAAATTGAATAGATGGGGTGAAAGCGATGAGCCTTGTGGGACCCCACATGATACAGATAACTTAGGGGCCGTGTAAGGGGCCAGACGTACAGATTGAGGATGGTCTTTGAGAAAAGAACTGATCCATTTTAAGGCCAGTCCCTGAATACCAGCCGGTCTGACACGGTCCACCAGAATAGTATGGTCGACCGTGTCAAACGAGGCTGATAGATCTAATAGTACCAGGGCTTGGGTTGTGTCTTCATCAGCCTTCTTATGTAAGTCATCCAATACTGCCAGTATCACAGATTCTGTTGAATGAGCAGGGCGGAAACCCACCTGGTGAGCGTCTAAATAACCAGACTGTTCCATAAAATTAGACAAGCCTTTTTCCACGTGTGCCTCCAGCACTTTTGCCAGGTAGGGGAGCAAGGAAATAGGGCGGTAATTGGATAGGTTGAGAGGATCGGCTCCAGGCTTTTTAAAAAGGGGAACCACAATCGCATTTTTAAACACCTTAGGAACATATCCCTGAAGAAGAGACTCATTGAGAAGAGTTATAGCAGCAGTTGGTAATGCAGTAAATATGTCCTTCAGTACATAGGATGGCCAATAATCCAGGGGGGAGCCAGATTTCATTTTAGATAATAAGTTCAGGAATCCTTGATCACTAATGGCCGGAAAGGCCTCTAAGGTAAAGTGATTAGTAGATAAGTTAGCAGAGGACTCCTTGGTATTTAAGTTAGGAATGCCTGCTTTAATAGCGGCTATTTTATCCAAGAAAAAGTTATTTAGGGAATTGCAGAGGTCTTGAGTAGGCATGGGAGAGGGTAAGATTCTATCAGCATTAGCTAGTTAATTAACTATAGCAAAGATATCCCTTGATGTATTGGATGAGTTGAGAATTCTAGAAGAAAAGTGCGAGGCCTTAGCTATACTAATAGCTTTTTTATATTCCTACTGTGCTAAGGAGTAGATCTGTTTGGATTCACTAGAGTAGTTTTGTCGCCACCTACGTTCTTTTTGGCGGAGTGCAAGTTTCTGCACTTTTAGTTCTATGGAGAACCATTTATGTGCCTCCGAACGAAGGGCCTGTTTTAGTTTTTTTTGTGGGACATGTAAGTTGCCAGCTGCCGATAACCAGCTTGAAATATTAGCATCTAGGAAATCCAGATCTAAGGTAGGTGATACTGGGAGATCAGTCAAGGTGTTAAGAAAATCTGTTTTATTTAGAGATCCCCATGCTCTAATCACACCTCCTTCAGCCAAAGGGGTCTTGTTATCTGTGGCCATAATTACTGAAAACTGAAGTAGATAATGGTCTGACCATAGGCAGGGTAAAATCGTAAGAGAAGATACAGTAATATTATTAGACCAAATCTGATCCAGGATGTGACCTTTGTTATGAGTAGCTGAGGTCACATGTTGAGAAAAATTCAGATGCATAAAAAATTCAGTAAGTTCTATAGAATAAGGCCCTTCTCGCGGGTCGTTTGACCAGTAGTAGACCAGTAGATTGCAATATTGGCCATTTGCTCACACAACTGTACAGGAAAATGTGGCATATGCCTTGGAGGCCTGTAAATCAGGACACAGATTAATGGTCCGGATTTCGATTCTAATTTAATAACCAGATTATCTACATCTGGTAGATCAAGAGGATCCATTGTCGCAAATTTATAATCATGTTAAATAATTGCAGCAACTCCTCCTCCCGTCTTACCGGGACGGTCTACATGGAGTATATAATAGTCATTGGGTAATGCCACCAAAATATCAGGCACTGAGTCAGATTTCAGCCATGTTTCGGTTAAGAACAGAATGTCAGGTTTCTCCCCTGAAAGTAAAGATGTCGAATTGGTGTTTTACTAATGATCTAGTATTTAAATAGAATATCCTTAACATTTTGTTAGTTGTTTTATTTGGGGGAGAAGTGGGATGCCTATACGGATGTATGGGGTGCTTTGGGACCTTATGGTACTCAGGCTGTGGTCCACAGATCCTTAGCGACCTCAGACGCGAGATTGTTGCATAATCAAGAGGGATGACTGAATGACGCATGGACCTAAGCTCCTCAGCGGTATAGCTAATAATTTGGGCATGGAAACTGGCCCCTGGGCCCCATCGGACGCGGACGGGCGCAGACGGGCTTGCCTTTGGCACGCCTTCGGCACGCCACCGGCGCGCCCGCTGCGCGCGTCCACTGCGCTCCCGCGATAGAGTGGCCATTTAACAAATTTCCTGCCTCCGTCTCCTCCCCCGCCCTTCGTGATTGGCTGGAGCAGAGGGTTAGGTTAGGTCGAGACTGCTAAGGAGCTCTGCACCGTGTGAGCAGCGCGTCAGTAACAGGTATGATACAATTGCATTAACCAAGTTTTAAAACCACAAAATTTCTAAGAGTAAAAGTTTTAAAAAAGCACCCTTCACGTAGCGGTATAATTCCCAGAGCCCGCTCCCGCTTCTGAGCCGTCTTTTGTGCAATTTCACGCCTCTGTCTCCTCCCCCGCCCTTCGTGGTTGGCGGAGCAGAGGGTTAGGTTAGGTCGAGACAGCTAAGGAGCTCTGCACCGTGTGAGCAGCGCGTCAGTAACAGGTATGATACAATTGCATTAACCAAGTTTTAAAACCACAATATTTCTAAGAGTAAAATTTTAAAAAATGCGCCCTTCAGGTAGCGGTATAATTCCCAGAGGCCGCTCCCGCTTCTGAGCTGTCTTTTGTGTCATTTCCCGCCTCTGTCTCCTCCGCCGCCCTTCGTGATTGGCTGGAGCAGAGGGTTAGGTTAGGTCGAGACTGCTAAGGAGCTCTGCACCGTGAGAGCAGTGCGTCAGTAACTGGTATGATACAATTGCATTAGCCAAGTTTTAAAACCACAATAGTTCTAAGAGTAACATTTTAAAAAACGCGACCTTCAGGTAGCGGTACAATTCACAGAGCCCGCTCCCGCTTCTGAGCTGTCTTTTGTTTAATTTCCCACCTCTGTCTCCTCCCCCGCCCTTCGTGGTTGGCTGGAGCAGAGGGTTAGGTTAGGTCGAGACTGCTAAGGAGCTCTGCACCGTGTGAGCAGCGCGTCAGTAACAGGTATGATAGAATTGCATTAACCAAGTTTTAAAACCACAATATTTCTTCTAAGAGTAACATTTTAAGAAACGCGCCCTTCAGGTAGCGGTATAAAACGCTGCAGTTCCTGAGGGCTGGGGGGGACGGAAGATTCTATAAGACCATCATGTGCTTCTCCCGAAGGGAGTTCTGGCAGTGGTATAATATCGGCAGCTCCTATTTTAGAAGCAAGTATGATGGACTCTGTTCGTGAAGAAGTATTGGAGTCAACTATCTCGGCCCTTCACCATGGTGTTGATGTCGCGAAACTATGTCTGCTAATCCAGATTGTATTCTTCATTTTAAGGGGTCTACTAATGAAGACTATTTGGCTCAGTTAAACAGTAATCTACCTTGTCCCAGCCCGGCCGGGTAGGGTGGATGAGAATGGCAGCAGCTTAATTGGTGGTAAAAATGGTATTAACAAGGGGGTGACTAATGAGGTCATGGACTCGGAGGATTCTTCGAATCCCTCTCTCAACACTCTCATACAGGGACAGGATAACTTGAGTTGCAGTATTAGTAACTGTAGCAGCGAAGCAGAGGCTCTTAGTAGTCCCAGGTATAATGCCCCAGAGGGGGGAAGAGCTCTCAAGGGAAAAGGTCCTAAACCTGTTCGGACTGGAAAAGGTGGTGGAGGCCGTGAGAATGGTGCTGGCACAAAGGCCCAGATCTCGGAGGCACTGGGATGACTTAAGGGGGCAACAGGCACTACAAAGTTGGGCCCGGGGATGAGTCCACTATGGAAATGGGTTTCATCAAAGGGCGAAGTGAGATCAATTGTCTCCAGACTATCTAATCCAGGGGTACATGGGAGTGCTTCAGTTAATACTCTGCAAACTGGTCAATTTGATCCTGCTGCTACTGCACCAGTAACCACCCCCGTGGTCCTACAGATTACTAGTACCTCTGACATGCCCGTGGTTAATTTACAGGTTCTGGGTAGTCTACAGATCGGGAATCCTGGTGTGGGTCATGGCTCTGCCCAAAAGTCATTGGGCGTGGAGTTTTTTCATACCATGGGGTCGGCATCCACTATAGCTAGTAACCAATCCACAGTGTCTAAACTCCTATCTCCCTCTCCTGCTATAGTGTCTACAGAAGATTTTGGAACTGAGTGCAATGTCGAGCTTACTCAGCATGTGGAATGGAACGGCGAGGGTAAGGAGCCATCACTCTTCAGAATTATGCAGGCACTCGCCATTCAGACAGAAGAAGCACAAGTCTATTACCAACAGGCTAAGGCTGACAGCACTGAAATGAAGCAAGCATTGTCTGAAGTTACTGTCAAGGTTTCTTATTTAGCTTCTGAGGTGTCCGACCTCCAACATCGGGTGGCAGCTGTGGAGGAGGTCAATACTCAAACTGTGAATCTGGTAAAATCACAAGATTCACAGATGGCTTTGATGCAGTTTAAAATTGAAGATCTCGAAAACAGGCAGCAACGTCACAATTTGAGGATTTTTGGGATCCTGGAAGGCAGGGAAGGTTCCGACCCACGACATTTATCGTTGATCTGCTACAGAAGGTATTTCTTGACTTAGAAGACTGGGACATGGACATGGACACACAAGTTCAGAGAGCACACCGCCTGCCGCTATTCCTTCCACAAAGCAGTCAAGCCAAAGCAAATTTTGCTAGGCATATTCTTGTATTTTTGGGCAACTTTTTGCTCCGTCTGGCAATTTTCTTTAAGGCTCGGCCCACGGCTCCTGTCAAAGTAGACACAATGTCAATTTTCATTCATTTTCAAATCAACTATGGACAAGCGATGCCAGCTCTGCCAACTTATGGACTCGTTCAAGGCTGTCTGTACACAGGTTTTT
Source organism: Lissotriton helveticus (assembly GCF_964261635.1). NCBI lineage: Eukaryota > Metazoa > Chordata > Amphibia > Caudata > Salamandridae > Lissotriton > Lissotriton helveticus. Next base: position 1,618,907,369 of record NC_136067.1, read on the forward strand.
TTACACAAGCCTGATCGCCTAAAAGTCATCAAGGACGGTCGCACTCATTTATATTTTTTAATGAGCAGGAGGCGAAAAAGGCACTCTTTAAGTGGCAATCTACTCCTAATGTTTGATTTGATGTCTCATCACAGCATAATATGAATGGGGGCCGACTCATAATTCTATTTATGACTTGATGAAGCTGCTTTAGTTTGCTTTGTATAGATACGTGGGCCTTTCTATTTGGTTTTCTTTATTAGGCATTCTTCTTTTGGTCAAATGCATTGCTTACTATTTTTGATGGTATGGGGGTGTGGTGTGTTCAGTGGGGAGTTTGGGGAGGGGGTGGGTGGGCGTCTTCCATATGCTGTCAAATCAGGACAGCAAAGAAGGAGGGTGATTCCTTTTTCAAGCTACGGGGTGGGTGGGTTGGAAGTGGAAGGGGTGGGAGAAGGTGGGGAAGTTTGTTGGGGAAGGGAGGGCTTAAATAGCCACTTCGCAGTTAAAAAAGCACAGAAAGTGTATAAACAGAGCACTGAGCACAGGTTTAAGGGTTTACGTTTTTTTTCGTATGGACGGAGGCTGATTTGACACTACAAAGATTATGTAATGTCGAGTGTTAAATTTATGAATTGGAACATCTGTGGGCTGAATCAGGCTAGTAAAAGATGACTGGTAGCCGAAGAACTCAAGGTGTTTAACCCTCATATACTTGGGCTCGCTGAAACTCATTTGGCTTTCAAGGATAGAACCTATTTCAAGCAACTTGGCTATGATTTGATTGTGTGCACGTCGCAGTCGGCATCTATCCGTGGGGTTGCTTTATTGAAGGCCAAATATTCCACAATAATGACTCTACGCACACAGGTCGGTTCCAGGGGAAGATGGGCAATTGCTCAGCTCTTAATTTTTGGTCATAAGGTGACAGTATGTATGGTTTAAGGCCCCAAAGTCGATTGCCCTGAGGTTATTTCTTTTTTATGCTCTGAACTATTGGAATGGGCCGGGGATCTCATAGTTATGGGAGATTTTAACTGTATCTTAGACAAAAAAAATTAAACTACCAATACTGCAGCAAGTGCTAGAATGGTTCAGGTGAGGGCAGCTATACAAGATTTGCTTCATATACATCAGTTGGAGAATATTTGAAGAAAACTTTTTCCTACAACACCGGGGTATACCTTTTTTTCTTATCCTCACAAACAGCATTCCAGAATCAATATGATTTTTGCTAGCTATGCTCTATTGGACAACTCCTCCATGGTGGTATGTCCCAAGGTAACATCTGATCATAATCCCATTATGCTTACTGTATATTTCGGTTCTGATGTGGAAGAACAAGCAAGGGAATTCTCGTTTCCTAGGCATCTTCTCAGTAACTCCGAATATGTAATCTACATGCAAGAGGTATTGAAGGAAAATATAGTAAATAATCTTTATACTGCATCTCTTGCAATAGTCTGGATTGCTTAAAGGCATATGTGAGAGGGGTTACACTTCAATACATAGTTAAGCAGAATCGGCTTAATGCTAGTCAAGTTGAAAATTAGCATAGGCTATTCACCGATTTAGAGCAGCAACATGCTCGAGCAATTGCCTTGAAGGACACTGGTGAACTACCAATATATTTACAGCTTATTGATATAAGAGCGAAGCTCAGTAGAAGACTAAAAGACAAAGTAGCCAACAACTTTTTTAAGTTCAGAACAAAACAGTATGAGTATGGAGAGTGGGTGATCAGAGGGCCAAGTCATAGGTTAAGCAAATGAACAGTGCAGATGGCTCAATTTTCTTTAAATCCCAAGATATTATTAAGCAATTAAGGATGTTTAATGCTAATCTATATAATGATGTAGTATCAAGAAAGGACTAGCTTAGTTGTGTTGGGAGACTCAGTGGGTACGTATGTCGGCAAACCAGTTGGTTTGATTATGAAACCCTCACCCACCAACCTAGTTGGTGGCATGCTTCATCATCGGGCCCACCACAGTGACACCGAATGTGTCCCGGGTGTGCTTCGACTCCAGATTACTGAGGAGCTGGTATACTTGCTGAGTGTGCTGTGTTGTGGGTGTGAAGGTGAATTAAAAGCTATGCAGTGGGTCCCAGTTCCCGAGGGTATATGGATAACTTTAATGTCTGGGCCCCTGCTAGCAGATAAAAAGGCAAACGGACGCTGTGGAGTGAGTTATGGGCTCCCACGTCCTGTGTGGTCTACATGTTTCAGCCAGGCCTTTTGTTTACATCTGGCTTTCCTCAGGACCAATGAGTATGTGTGGTGAAAAATAAACTATATTAAGTGGTTAGTGTTGTTTTATAAAAGTGTCGCACGCGCTAAGGTGCTATACGTGTTAGAGGGGGATTCCCTCTGCTTTACTGTACACGTAACATAAAGACACGAACAGACAGACATAAAAGGTAGAGTCAATAAGAATGGTATTCTTTTAACACAACATGTTGCCGGCTTCTAAGGTGTGTGAACGACCTAGACCGGCAGGTAGAGCGTGGCCATGTGGGTTACATGGCAGGTGTAGTTTATAGCGTTTAAAACGGGGTGGGGTGGTGGGCTAAACAGCGAGAAGAGCGTGATGTGCAGGTAAGTATTATACATTTTCCTCACACTTGCTGTTTGCTGTTCAAGCTTCCTGGGTCACCTGGCAGGGGGAGAAGACCCTAAGCATCGTAAAAAGGCATTGGTTACAGCCGAGCCTGTAGGGAGAAAGATTCTGCTGCTTACCTAGATCGTAGTGGTGAACCAGCATAGTTACTCACGGAATTGCCGATCTGTGTTCTCCTGAGACCTATCGTCCTGCTGCGGTGTCCCGAGTATGAGTGTGAGGTCCTCGGTCGGGTTTAAGTAGCCCGTTTGATTCACAGCACATGCAGCAGGGATTGGGAAAGTGGGTGCGGTCGCGCAGAAAGCGCCGAGTCATCTGCTGCCCTGCGCATGTGTGCGAGAGCAGTGCTAGTTGTAGCGCATGCGCATTGTGCGGGATCAGTGCTGGTCAGCGCATGCGCATTGCAGGTTAGTGGGGAACCACGGAGGCGCATGCATAGTGGCAGCGCTTAGAGGTAACGGCCCGTTTTGTGGCCGATTTTACAGTGAATAAATTACACAGCGATTTAAAAATGCACAGAGATTTAAAAATGGGAGAATTAAACAGGAGTAAGGTACAGACCGGGAACAGTCCACAAGTCAGAATGGGGCTAGGACTACAAACGATCAGGTTAGGTTGGTCTGTATAGATGTGGCTGATCAGGTGGTCAGCGAATTCCACGGGATGGAATCATTAAGCCCATCTATATGTGTGGAGAGGCGGTAGATCCAACGTTGTTCTTTAGTAAGGAGGGCTTTCTCATTGCAGTTGGATACTTCAAATTGTTCAATCACGGTCCACGTAAAATCATTTGGGGTGTGATTGTGGGTGAGAAAGTGTTCAGTCAGTTTACTTATATTTTTACCACAGCGCATGGTGCTTCTGTGCTCGGTCATTCTTGTCTTGACTTTCCGGGTAGTCATACCAATGTATCTGAGGCCACACTGGCACGTGATAAGGTACACCAGGTTGGATGAATTGCAATTAGTGAACTGGCGCTGTATCCAGGTTTTGCCATTTTCCAGGGCCAGTGTCTTGGAGGGGGAAGTCAGGCGGCAGACGCTGCAGTTGTTGCAAGGTTGGTGGCCAGTTATTTTTGGTAGGCCCCAGGCGTTCAGGATCGTGTTGCCTGTCGGACGGGGGCTTGTTCTTGGTCTGGTAGATACCAATTGGTCTTTTAGATTTTTTGCTCTTTTATAAGCGAAACGTGGGGTCTCCCACTCTCTTGTTCCTGAATTGATGATTCTCCAGTTTTTGCGAATTATGTTGGACACTTGATTTGAGGCAGTGTTGTAGGTGGTAACACATGTCAGAGTTGGTGTTTCAGGTGGTTTGATGATGGTTTCCAAGAGAGCCTCTCTATTCTGATTCTGCGCTCTTTTGCAGGTCTTGGTGATGATTCTGGTGGGGTAGCCACGGTCCTCTAGTTTGTGGACTAGTGCTTTGGACTGTAATTTGTAATCTTGAATCTTACTGCAATTGCGTCGTATGCGCAAAAATTGGCCGAAGGGTAAGTTCTCCCTAACCGGTCTGGGGTGGACACTGTCAAATCGCAGTAATGAATTTCGCGATGTTGGTTTGTAATGTGTGGTGGTTGTCAGGCCATTCTGTTCTGCTCTGATGTTGAGGTCCAGAAAGGCGAGTTCAGTGGGGCTGCTGGTACAGGTGAACCGTAGGTAGGTGTCACGGTTATTGATCCATATCAGGAAGTGTTTCAACGTGTCTTCATTTCCCTCCCAGATGATGAAAATGTCGTCGATGTAGCGACGCCAGGTTACAATGTTTGCTGAGAAGGGGTTGGTTGGTGTCTCGATGTGGGTCCGTTCAAAATGATGAACATAGAGCCCTGCCACGCTAGGGGCAAAAACACTCCCCATAGACGTTCCATTCGTCTGGAGCAAGAACTTGCCCTCATACTCGAAATAATTTTCTTTCAAAGCCAGGGCAGCACAATCAAGAATGAAGTGCCGGGGGGTACGATGTTGCCAAGTATCCTCCATGAGGACATCATGAAGTACTTGTAAGGTGGCATCCTGAGGTAAACTTGTATACAAGCTTTCTATGTCCAATCCGACAAGGAGTTGTGTTTCTGGGTTGAAGCCGATGTCCTTGATGATGTTTAGGAGATGTTTTGTGTCCTGGATGTAGGACGGTGTCTTCTGGACCAGCGGGTTGAGATAGAAATCACAGAAGCGTGATAATGGTTCTAGAAGAGATTGGATGCCTGACACAATCGGTCTGCCTGGGGGCGGAGTGACCCCTTTGTGCACCTTGGGCACTGTGAAAAAATAGGGTACTTTGGCATTTTGTGTGCAGAGGTAATCCGCCTCCTGTTTGGATATGTATTCTGCATCGCTGGCATCTTTGATGAGCTGGTTAATTCTCTTTTGTAGCTCTTCAGTAGGATCTTTTTTCAAACATTTATAATTCCGTGTGTCACTCAGGAGTCTGCGGCATTCCGTGTCGTAGTCGCTTTTATTCATGACCACGATTCCACCCCCTTTGTCCGCTGGTTTGATGATACGGGTGGGATCATTTTGTAAGCGCTTGATGATCTCCCGGTCCTGGTGGGAGAAGTTGTTGAACGTATTTTTGGGTTGAAGTTTCTCTATTTCTGAGTAAACTGCGAGTTCGAATGTTGTAATTTCTACTGGTATGCTAGCTGGTGGGGGGGTGAAATTGGACTTCAATCTCAGGCCTGTTTCATTGGTGTTCTCTGTGTTGTCACCAGTTTTCTCCTGTTTTTCGAAAAAAGCTTTCAGCTTGAGTTTCCTGAAGAACTCGGCTAACTCCACATGTTGCCCACTGTACTTGTTGGAATCCCCCCCAACAAGTACAGTGGGCAACAGAAGAAGATCCGGTGAGTTCCAACACACGGAACAAATCCCGGGAACAAGCAGGACCCAGCAAATAAAACCACCTCAGACCAGCAGCCCCCTGGTATTCAACATCTCAGATGTGCCTCTAACCAATGAGGAGACTGCAGTCCTCAACAAAGGACTGTCCTTCGTCCCCACCACCAGACTGGATACCTTCAAACTCCATGTGGAGTTAGCCGAGTTCTTCAGGAAACTCAAGCTGAAAGCTTTTTTCAAAAAACAGGAGAAAACTGGTGACAACACAGAGAACACCAATGAAACAGGCCTGAGATTGAAGTCCAATTTCACCCCCCCACCAGCTAGCATACCAGTAGAAATTACAACATTCGAACTCGCAGTCTACTCAGAAATAGAGAAACTTCAACCCAAAAATACGTTCAACAACCTCTCCCACCAGGACCGGGAGATCATCAAGCGCTTACAAAATGATCCCACCCGTATCATCAAACCAGCGGACAAAGGGGGTGGAATCGTGGTCATGAATAAAAGCGACTACGACACGGAATGCCGCAGACTCCTGAGTGACACACGGAATTATAAATGTTTGAAAAAAGATCCTACTGAAGAGCTACAAAAGAGAATTAACCAGCTCATCAAAGATGCCAGCGATGCAGAATACATATCCAAACAGGAGGCGGATTACCTCTGCACACAAAATGCCAAAGTACCCTATTTTTACACAGTGCCCAAGGTGCACAAAGGGGTCACTCCGCCCCCAGGCAGACCGATTGTGTCAGGCATCCAATCTCTTCTAGAACCATTATCACGCTTCTGTGATTTCTATCTCAACCCGCTGGTCCAGAAGACACCGTCCTACATCCAGGACACAAAACATCTCCTAAACATCATCAAGGACATCGGCTTCAACCCAGAAACACAACTCCTTGTCGGATTGGACATAGAAAGCTTGTATACAAGTTTACCCCAGGATGCCACCTTACAAGTACTTCATGATGTCCTCATGGAGGATACTTGGCAACATCGTACCCCCCGGCACTTCATTCTTGACTGTGCTGCCCTGGCTTTGAAAGAAAATTATTTCGAGTATGAGGGCAAGTTCTTTCTCCAGACGAATGGAACGTCTATGGGAGTGTTTTTGCCCCTAGCGTGGCAGGGCTCTATGTTCATCATTTTGAACGGATCCACATCGAGACACCAACCAACCCCTACTCAGCAAACATTGTAACCTGGTGTCGCTACATCGACGACATTTTCATCATCTGGGAGGGAAATGAAAACACGTTGAAACACTTCCTGATATGGATCAATAACCGTGACACCTACCTAGGGTTCACCTGCACCAGCAGCCCCACTGAACTCGCCTTTCTGGACCTCAACATCAGAGCAGAACAGAATGGCCTGACAACCACCACACATTACAAACCAACATCGCGAAATTCATTACTGCGATTTGACAGTTTCCACCCAGACCGCTTAGGGAGAACTTACCCTTCGGCCAATTTTTGCGCATACGACGCAATCGCAGTAAGATTCAAGATTACAAATTACAGTCCAAAGCACTAGTCCACAAACTAGAGGACCGTGGCTACCCCACCAGAATCATCACCAAGACCTGCAAAAGAGCGCGGAATCAGAATAGAGAGGCTCTCTTGGAAACCATCATCAAACCACCTGAAACACCAACTCTGACATGTGTTACCACCTACAACACTGCCTCAAATCAAGTGTCCAACATAATCCGCAAAAACTGGAGAATCATCAACTCAGGAACAAGAGATTGGGAGACCCCACGTTTCGCTTATAAAAGAGCAAAAAATCTAAAAGACCAATTGGTATCTACCAGCCCAAGAACAAGCCCCCGTCCGACAGGCAACACGATCCTGAACGCCTGGGGCCTACCAAAAATAACTGGCCACCAACCTTGCAACAACTGCAGCGTCTGCCACCTGACTTCCCCCTCCAAGACACTGGCCCTGGAAAACAGCAAAACCTGGATACAGCGCCAGTTCACTAATTGCAATTCATCCAACCTGGTGTACCTTATCACGTGCCGGTGTGGCCTCAGATACATTGGTATGACTACCCGGAAAGTCAAGACAAGAATGACCGAGCACAGAATTTGAAGTATCCAACTGCAATGAGAAAGCCCTCCTTACTAAAGAACAACGTTGGATATACCGCCTCTCCACACATATAGATGGGCTTAATGATTCCATCCCGTGGAATTCGCTGACCACCTGATCAGCCACATCTATACAGACCAACCTAACCTGACCGTTTGTAGTCCTAGCCCGTTCTGACTCGTGGACTGTTCCCGGTCTGTACCTTACTCCTGTTTAATTCTCCCATTTTTAAATCTCTGTGCATTTTTAAATCGCTGTGTAATTTATTCACTGTAAAATCGGCCACAAAACGGGCCGTTACCTCTAAGCGCTGCCACTATGCATGCACCTCTGTGGTTCCCCACTAACCTGCAATGCGCATGCGCTGACCAGCACTGATCCCGCACAATGCGCATGCGCTACAACTAGCACTGCTCTCGCACACATGCGCAGGGCAGCAGATGACTCGGCGCTTTCTGCGCGACCGCACCCACTTTCCCAATCCCTGCTGCAGGTGCTGTGAATCAAACGGGCTACTTAAACCCGACCGAGGACCTCACACTCATACTCGGGACACCGCAGCAGGACGATAGGTCTCAGGAGCACGCAGATCGGCAATTCCGTGAGTAACTATGCTGGTTCACCACTACGATCTAGGTAAGCAGCAGAATCTTTCTCCCTACAGGCTCGGCTCTAACCAATGCCTTTTTACGATGCTTAGGGTCTTCTCCCCCTGCCAGGTGACCCAGGAAGCTTTAACAGCAAACAGCAAGTGTGAGGAAAATGTATAATACTTACCTGCACCTCACGCACTTCTCGCTGTTTAGCCCACCACCCCACCCTGTTTTAAACGCTATAAACTACACCTGCTATGTAACCCACATGGCCACGCTCTACCTGCCGGTCTAGGTCGTTCACACACCTTAGAAGCCGGCAACATGTTGTGTTAAAAGAATACCATTCTTATTGACTCTACCTTTTATGTCTGTCTGTTCGTGTCTTTATGTTACGTGTACAGTAAAGCAGAGGGAATCCCCCTCTAACACGTATAGTACCTTAGCGCATGCGACACTTTTATAAAACAACACTAACCACTTAATATAGTTTATTTTTCACCACACCTACTCATTGGTCCTGAGGAAAGCCAGATGTAAACAAAAGGCCTGGCTGAAACATGTAGACCACACAGGACGTGGGAGCCCATAACTCACTCCACAGCATCCGTTTGCCTTTTTATCTGCTATCAGGGGCCCAGACATTAAAGTTATCCATATACCCTCGGGAACTGGGACCCACTGCATAGCTTTTAATTCACCTTCACACCCACAACACAGCACACTCAGCAAGTATACCAGCTCCTCAGTAATCTGGAGTCGAAGCACACCCGGGACACATTCGGTGTCACTGTGGTGGGCCCGATGATGAAGAATGCCACCAACTAGGTTGGTGGGTGAGGGCTTCATAATCAAACCAACTGGTTTGCCGACATACATACCCACTGAGTCTCCCAACACAACTAAGCTAGTCCTTTCTTGATACTACATATAAACTAGGGGATCCGGACTAGCCTACCTAGTCCTCTCTCTCCATTTTGATTTGCTAATCTATATAATGAGTCAGCCAGTTTTAATCATCAAATGGCTATTGATTACATACAAGTAAGTGCACTGCCTGCCTCGGATCCATCTCAAACCCTAGGGGTTGGACAGAAATGCGGATTTATTAGAAATGTATACAGCAATTGTGGCATTACCTTCTGGTAAAGCGGTTGGCGAAGATACAATCCCGCTTGAGTTTTACAAAACTTTTAGGGATGTACTGACTCCGGTTTTTCTTGAGTTGGTCAAGAGATACTGCAAGGTGGGGATCTGCCTCCCTCATGGAACAAAACTAATATCATAGTTTTTCCAAAAAAGGGTAAACAGGTGGAGGATATGAGCTCATGCCGACCGATATCCCTAATTAATGCGGTTACATGTTCTTTAAAAGGAAAATAAAATGCTGCTATAAGTTTTCAGTTTTGTTTATTCATATTAATACACTCCAAAGTGGAGTATTTTGCATTGCTTCATTTATCTTTGGTAACTGTCCATATGGGATTTTCTTCTGCATTCCAATAGGTCGAGCACTATTTTGGTGTGCCCTGTTTGTGCTGCTGTATGTCTAGGTTTGAGTTTGTCATGGATGTGTAACTTGAGCTTGAGCTTGATTATGAGTTAGGTGTAGGACGTTAATTTACAGACTCGTTCAATCGCAAGTTAAAGTCGATTTACAAAGGTAAACTCATACAGAAGTTTACTTTTGTTTTGGTATTCAAAAACTACAAGTTAATTTGCAACTGTGAAGACTCCACAGTTGGGGTGATAACTCTGCCTATATAAAGATGGACTTTTCCTACTTTTTATGCTCGGAGCTCCCTGTCCTGACTGCGGAGTCTCCGAAGATGTAAACTTACTAATAACTCACAGTTTTGTGAATACCCCCAAAAAATTCAACTTACACAAAATGCCTTCAGTCAAAAGCAGGCAGTTAAAATACCTGAAAGTGTAGGAATGAAAGAAAAGCTGTAACCCAATAAAAAAACTAAGTCCAACACAATAATGGAAAAACACAGTACATATACAGTTTAAGATTGAAAAAAAATAATATTACACACACATCTGCACACAGAGACAGATGAACATAAACTGCCATGGACAGGTGCATCTCTAACAGGTTGATTGCAGAAGATCACATTTTCATTCCACTATACTCCACCATAAATTCAGCACTACTAAACCACTATGTCAGATCCATGTTCTGCTCCAATAAACCATTCAGAACAAGGATAGAAACCAGACCAACAATCAACTACCTCAAATGGCACAGCACACAGGAGTGCCATGATTGACACAGTAAGGCTGGTACCCATAAACACGAGGCAGCTTGGGATCCAGATGATATAGAGGCTCGATATAGGCACCACAAACAACCCATTTCCATCATTAAGGATACCGTGGAGTCCAGCATAGGGATCCAGCGCATCGTCCTTTCTGGAAAATGCTAGCAATGCTATATTTCTTTGCAACACACCTCTAAGTTCGCAGCGGCCCTTTCCTGGCATATGTGGGTCACAGACCTTGTCCTGCACACAGGCAACACACTGATTGATGTGGCAGCCATTTCCTCACACCTCGCACAGGTAGTCCACTCAACAGGGCTCTCCACTGAACTTCACTCCTTACAACGCTCTCCTCTTCCTCACAGGGTACATTGGTATTGGCAAGCAGGCAGGGGCTGGTGCTCCAGGTGCAAGGGCAGGTGTTCTTTGATAACCTTGGTGATGTCCCGTCACTGAGCAGGTAGACTAGCAAGCATTGGCCCCCAGTCCTAATCATAGGCAGAAGTTTTGCAGAACTTCCCCTCTTCATGCAGCCCATCTGACTGCTTTGCATATGACAATTTTCGCGGTCACAACCTCCCCTTCTTGTAGTCCATTTCTAAACATCAAATGTGATGTGTGGTCTGAGTTTTTGAATTTTTGCTGGGGTTCTGATTCTTTTGGAGTACCAACTCCTGTGCTCCTTCTTTCTCTTGAAAACAAACATGTCACAGCAGGGGGGCGTTTCAAAGATGGCGCTTGGATTACTCACCTTTACGTGAGGCTCTTCTCTGAGCCCATCAACAACCATCCTGCCAATTAGAAGCACCAGGAATCCCCAAAACGAAGGGGGTTCCCACCACTGCACCTGCTGGTGGATGAGAGTGTCTGGACTTGCCCCTAATGGGGCAAACGAGGTCATTGATGGGCTACATGGTGAGCCTAGCCACAGGGACTGGCCCGTGCTTGGGGAGCAGTTGAGAGAGGGGAGGGAAGCACCGGGGGCTCGGGCGCAAAAGGTGAGTGACCACTGCTCACTGAATCTCACCATGCTGAGGAAGCCGGCCGGGGGCCAATGGTGCGACTGCATTACTGCCCAGTGTGGCCCAGGGATGAGGTGACATTGGCTGGCTGGTGGGGCAGGGCAACATGCGGCAGATGCGGGGGAAGGGTGCGCAGGAGAATAAGAGGAGGGCAGCATCGGAGGAGAAGGCTCTTCTCCACCGAGTGGGACCCAAAGGGGTCCATAAGACATTGAAGACTGGATCCATGCCTGCGCCCTCATTGTGGCCTGGCCCCACGAATGGGCGCTAATCACAGACTGGACATGGCTTGCTACCCGACAGTGAGTGGACTTGATACGGTGGGGAAGAAGGTAGCCCGTGGAGACCTCAGGACAGCGCACTCCTCCCTTGCGCACTCAGGGGATAAGCGACAGGATGATTTAATGCCACCTGAATTGCTGTGACACTAACTGCATGGCCCCACTGTGGCATCCTGCATCATTGTCACCATAGTTACAGGTATGGATCTTATGCTACATCATTATCCATGTCATTGTATTCTAGAACTGTGGCTAGTCAGTTATCAGTAGGAGATCGTTGTAGGTGAAAGCTAATCTCTGTACCTGCTTGTGTATTAAATATACTTATTGACAATTCCACTATGGAGCAGTCATTATTACAATGGCGACAAGCTGGGATATAATTTACTTCATTGAAAACATCGAATCCAGATCTCTCCAGACTGCTTCTCGTCGTGTCAAATAAGCAAGTATTTTTAAAATCTCTTCCAGTTAATCCGTGGGAACATTTATGCATTGATTGGCTAGGTCCCATCGAAGATAAAGATGGGAACAATAAACACATCTTGGTGGTCATGGACGTATTTTCAAAATGGCCTGAAGTAGATATTACGGAGAATTTTGACTCTAAGCATGTCATCAACTTTTTACAGAGCCTATTTATTAGAGAAGGAATCCCTAAGGAAATCTTGAGTGACAATGGTCCTCAATTTACTTCTGAAAAGTATGGAAAATTTCTGGAAAGGAACGGAATTTGTAAAAAATGTACTCCTATATATATAACCCAGCTGGAAATGGTTGCGTAGAAAGATTTAACAGGGTTATAATGGGTATTAGAACATTGGAATGTTGGGAGCTCCATTGAAAACAATGGAGTGCTCTGGACTTGTAATGGCTGGTATGAGCCTGGAGCTCCAACATTCCAATGTTTCTTTGTTCACAGCTCTGACTGTGAACAAAGGGTTCAGGGTGCCTGAGGGGATTCCAATCCCCTCACGCTCCCAATAGGCTTTGTTTTTTTTGTTAGAACATTCTGTCCTCTAGTGACAGAATGTTCTAATAGCCTTATAGCCCTTCGTAGATGGGCTATACCGCTATTAAAGTCCTTCTCCCTTGTTAAAGGCCCTCGCCTTCGGCTCGGGGCCTTTAACTCTGGAGAGGGCCTTTAATAGCCGGTATAGCCCTCTACAGCGGGCTATAAGGCTATAGTGTTCAAGCTGCAAAAAATGTTGGTAAAGATTGGGAAAAATAACTTTTGTCAACATTATGGGCTTATAGAATTACACCTACAGGAACTGGTTATAGTCCTTTTAGAATTTTAAGAGGAAGGGAACCCTTCAGCAAAGACAATGTGGCATGGAATGTAAAAGAAATCCATAGCAAATGGTCTCCAGCACTGGTAAGATCGAATATGAGGAGAATGCATGATTCTGGGAAAAATCAATTTGACAAAATGCACAATGCTAATGACTTTAAATTGAAAACTGGTGATTGGGTTAAAGTGAAATTACCAAAGTTAAAAAAGGTCTGAGCGAATATTCTTCACCTTTACAGGTTGTGTTGCCATATTCAAAATCAGCCAAACTTAGTGATGGAAACATTTGGCATTACAATAGGAAGAGTTTATATAACAATTCTAACTTAAATGGGAAGGATTTGGTTCCTTCTACTTCATTTTCCTGGATGTGGGATGATGTCATAGATTCAATTCCCGATCCTGATGGACCTTCATGTGCAAGGAATCCTTCTAATACGGTTTGTATGTCATCCTCTAATGTGTTGGATTATCCTGATCCACATTCTTCAGGTGATGTTTCTTCTATGCAGCAAAATGTACAGAATGTATCTAATACAACTCGTGCTGGGAGAGTTACAAACGTGCCAGTTAGATACAGAAGTTATGTAATGTAATCATATTTTTTTTGGTGTTAAGGGGGAATCAGGGTGTGTTATTGTAATACAATATTATACATTCAATGTTGTATTTATTTTTCTTGTATGTTGTATATCTAGACTCCTAATTGCACCATTATTATTCTCGCATTTTACCAGTCATATTTTTATATTATAGTTAGGTTCTTAGACTTTTATTTATTGTTCATCTTGATTGTTTTAGAAGTTATATAAAGAAAGGAGATGTGGCATCCTGCATCATTGTCACCATAGTTACAGGTATGGATCTTATGCTACATCATTATCCATGTAATTGTGTTCTAGAACTGTGGCTTGTCAGTTATCAGTAGGAGATCGTTGTAGGTGAAAGCTAATCTCTGTACCTTCTTGTGTATTAAATATACTTATTGACAATTCTACTATGGAGCAGTCATTATTACACCGACTGGGACTGGGCCCACGACACCATAAGAAACTTCATTTCTATGACCCCTACACAGAGAGAGACATACCTGCACAGCCAGTTGGCTTCTGGTGATGCTGCACCTAAGCATCACACGCCAGGGAAGAGGTGTGGACAGACCTCGCTTGACATCAGCATTCCAGCATTCCAGTAAGGGATATAAGACGCCTGATTCACTGCATGTTTCCCCCTTCGCTTCCACCCCCACACCCCCCTCCCCGCCCAGCACTCACCCCATCTAGCGACAGTGGCGAGACGGATCCCCAATGACAATACCCCAGGGCCCCCAAGTTTCTGCTCTGATGGCAAAGGCAAAAGTTTTACTGATTGTTTTTTGGCAGACGGTGTGACTTGGGTGGCTACTCCCAGGTCCCTCTAGATCTACTGTACTGAGGAGCTGCTCTCCATTTGATGCCCCCCTCTCTCTTGCCTCGGTTGGAGGCTTGACCGGCGCTGTTGGAGTTGCTTGCCACAGGTACCACGGGGCTAACACTCTATACCTGCTGACTCTGTTGCTGTGCTGTCCCCCAGCCCCTGCTGGCTACCTGATGTCAACAGATTCCAGGTCCTGGCACCTGACACGGATCAAGAAACAGTGCTGGGAGCTCCCGACTCAGTGACTTCTGATGGTGAATCCAAAATTGCCCCAGTAAGATCGCCTCAAGAGCAATCCCAGGCCTGTGACTCTTCCCATGCTGGTGAGTAAAACGGACCGTGCCTCTGCTGGGTGGGTGCGGGTGAGGAGTCTTGGTTGTCCCTTGGTGTTCATGTTTTACTGCACTGGGAACTCTTGGCTGTTCAGACTCCAAATTTGTGCCAAGGAAGACCAGCCCATTGTCGGATCTTCTAACGTACACCTCTTGGCCCAACACTAGAGATTGCTGCAAGGACTTAGTAGCACTAAGAACACGTCTTAGTTACTTAATTTTTTGAGAGGGGGACGTTGCGGCATGATGCCTGTTAGTGTCCAAGCCAAGGGCATGGGGGTGTTTGTAGTTTTGGTTTTTGTTAGGACCCAGCGGGGTTTGGTGAGAGCAAGAGTGCTGGGGTTGACGTTGTGGGGGCCTATTGGAAGTCCCTGAGAAGCCCCACAAAACCTATGGCTACCACATACAATGTACTGACTTGGAATATTAGGAGTATGAGGAGCCTAATAAGGTGACTTAGAATATATGAATACCTTAGGCGTACCCACATTACTTGCCCCCAGGAGACACACCTCACTGCCTTGGTGCTGGATAAGGTGTCCAGGCACTGGAGTGGGCAGGTGTTAGGCACTGGCTATTCGACGTATGCTAGAGGGGCTCTGATTTGGATCACTCCAGGGGTTCCATATATGCAGAGTAGGGTAGTGATAGACACTGACGGCTGCTATGTACTATTAGAAGGTGCAATGGATGGTCGACCTTTATCGTTAATCTGACTGTATGCACCTAACACGCTTCAGGGCGAGTTCCTACACACACTGGTGCTGGCCCTTCTCTTAGACCTCCAGGCATCTGGTATCTGGGAAGGGGATTTCAATTGTGTCCATTGCACCGCCATGGATTGCTTGGTTCCCCCCTTCCCCACCCCCTGGACCCAGGGGCTCCCAGCGACCATACATTAGACAGTGAATATCCACAGCACATCTCCACGGTGTCTGGTGGATGGGTCACTAGGGGTAAGCAGAATACTCGTACTATGTTCCGGGCCACCAGATACACACTAGGCTTGACTATATTTTCTGTAATGCAAAGTTTTGGTCTCGGGTGCTCAGTTCTGAGGACTTAAGCTGGACGATATCTGATCATCGTGTCCTAATAGTAGCCAGTCGATGGAGGGAGGGCAGGTCGCTGATACCAACTTGGCGCCTGCAAACAGAAACCCCCCTTAAAGCAGCATATAGACACCCTCAGCATAAATGTGCTTCATTATTACAATTTTACAGTGTACAATAGTTTAAACGTTGTTTTCACAATGGAGGTAAAACTGTATTTTTTCAAGAATATGCCTGGGTACATAAAAAAACAACATTATTTTACCTCTCCACCTGGAAAAATGCTGGGGAAATGTTTGAAAGTTATGTTTCATCTACTTCCAAAAATCAAAATTAATGGTGAAAGTATATTGTTGATACCTTTAGAGGAAATGTAACTTTAATGAAGTGTACTGTGTGCTGCCTGGAGGTAAACCTGTTTAGGAACAGTTTGTCTCTCAGCCCTACTTCAGAGGCTCAATGCACATTCCTGGCTGGGTGTTAACAAGACTGCTCCCAAAGGCTGGTAGGTCGACATCCGGGCCCAGGAAGGCAGGGTTTTTTTCAACAACTGGTCACTTAACTCAGAGTATCCATCTTGGAGGGAAGAAAGGAACAGTTGGCAGAATAAAAGACAGCAATAACACTTCTTTTTACTTGATGATACTAAATGGTGCTGGTAGAGGCTGTTCCCATCCATTCACAAGGCCATCCCAGACTTTCTGGCTTCACCCCAAGAAGGAGAGAAAAATAAGTACTGACTGTGACAGAGGGGATGCAAGCGACCAGGGAAGGGCCAGACCCCATGCAGACAGACTTAGAAGAGAGCCATGTTTTAGTTCATTTTTCTAGGAATGTTCACAGCAATCCAAATAGAAGGTGGTAAAAGAGTTCGGGATAGTGCAAGAGAATAGTCAAGATGGGTATATAAAATTCTCCAATTACTTGCTAGTGCACAGCATAACACTGGTACCTCACTACCTATTTCGCTTCCAAACAGCATTCCTGGACCTGGGAAGAACATGTTTTGAAGAAAGAAGACTTAAGGCTAGAAAAAAGACTCTAGGACTCATGGCACCTGCTGGCACACTAGGACTGGAAATGCTCTTGACGAGTCAAGTTATTTCTCTCTAGTCTGCCTGCTCCAGGGTCATGAAGAAAAGGAGAAGGACCCCTGACTCCTGCAAAGTTTAGCTAACCATTGTGTAACAGACAGGAGCACTATCTAGAGACCTGGTGCCTAGAAGACTGCCCTGGGGACTGCAGGAGTGACCAGGAGAAACTTTCTCAGCATTTGGAGAGAAGTCAGACTAATTTGTTCCACCTCAAACAGACTGAGACAGGGTGCTGAGGCTTGCCCATGGAGGCTACACCCTGACAAGGAAGTAGATTCATTTGACTCAGAACATTTTGCTTCACTGAAATCGAATTCAGTGGGAACTCATGGTAAACGCACCTGACCTCACAGTGCCTTGCCCTGCAATATCTTCCAGTTTTGCGATGCCGGTGTTTATGAGAACCAAAAAAGTGGCTACGTTCTAAGGTAAAACCATGGACCTTGTTGAGATTAAATAAAAATCTAATCCAGTGGTGGAAACACCAATGTGGCAACAAAATCCTGCCTAGTCAAACTTGGTTCTTTTGGTACCAAAACCAGCATCTTCAGCAGGAGCTTAACAATGACGTTTTACAGTTTTGAGGGACTTCATTGGCTACTGCCTTATACCTTGTCCTGCAAGAAGACATTGAGAACTGAAGAATTGATCAAGACCTGGAGTGATCTTTTTGGCTTACCAACTTCTGTACAATCATGCCAGGTTTGAAATCTCGGGAAACAACCTTTACAACGCAACTTTTACAACGCACTACCATTACAACGAAACTTTTACAACGCAAAAACTTTTACAACGCATACCATTACAACGCATGTTTTTACAACGCAAGTACTTTTACAACGCATGCCATTACAACGTAAGTATTGGTAAGTATATAATTATATTTAATATTTTATATGTTTGGTTATTTTTTTATGTTTTCAGTTTTTGGGTAAAGGGGTATTTTTAGGGTTTAGGGTCAGTTTTCAGTTTTTGGGTAAAGGGGTATTTTTAGGGTTCAGGGTCAGTTTTCAGTTTTTGGGTAAAGGGGTATTTTTAGGGTTCAGGGTCAGTTTTCAGTTTTTGGGTAAAGGGGTATTTTTAGGGTTTAGGGTCAGTTTTCAGTTTTTGGGTAAAGGGGTATTTTTAGGGTTCAGGGTCAGTTTTCAGTTTTTGGGTAAAGGGGTATTTTTAGGGTTCAGGGTCAGTTTTCAGTTTTTGGGTACAGGGGTATTTTTAGGGTTCAGGGACAGTTTTCAGTTTTTGGGGTACAGGGGTATTTTTAGGGTTCAGGGACAGTTTTGGGTTTTTGGGGTACAGGGGTATTTTTAGGGTTCTGGGTTAATTTGGGTTTTTGGGGTACAGGGGTACAGGGTAAAAAAAAATTACATTAATTAAATTAAATTAAATTAAATTATATTAATTACAATTAATTTAAAAAAAATATATTATATACTTACCAATACTTACGTTGTAATGGCATGCGTTGTAAAAGTACTTGCGTTGTAAAAACATGCGTTGTAATGGTATGCGTTGTAAAAGTTTTTGCGTTGTAAAAAATTCGTTGTAACGGTATGCGTTGTAAAAGTATGCGTTGTAACGTCATACATCCGAAATCTCACCTAGGTCCTAGCCAACAGCTTATTAATTTTTAGGGTGTTTTTTCTGCCTTAAAGGTTTTAAAGTTCTTGATAAGCATAGTGGGTGTCTTTTTGTTTATTACATTTTTGTATCTTTCTAAATTAGTTTGGGAATTTAATTGTGTTGTTTTCTTGACTTTAAAATTGTTGCTACTGCTTGAACTTAACATAAATTTATTTTAGGAATTGTCTACTGCTGGTGCCACAGGTACCAGATGTTGAGCACATTGTCTAAAAGCTATGTTTAGCCTGACAGTGGTGTATTAAGTGTGTAGGGTACCCTCTATCCAAATTAATAACTCTCTTTTTAACATATTGCATTTTACAGCTTGAAGCAAGACGCTCTACCTATCCCTTTAAGTGACATTGATCCACTTGTTAAGGTGTAAATGGTTATGGTGTTCTGTATTCTTGTCCTTGTGCTGTTTGTTAATTGTCTTACTTAGGGTCTTCAGTACATGATCATTCATTGGATCTGGGTATGCTGTAGCATAGATGGCTTGTAGCATTATTCCGGCTTGTTCCTGTGAGATATCTTTGCCCTTGGATCCCCGTATACTTAGGATTCCTCTCTTTATTATGTGAGAGTTTGCTATTATCCATTGAGCATGTATTAGATTAGACATTGACAGCACTCAGATTGTTCTATGGACAAACCTGGGGTCCAGGGGGAGTCCCTCTCCTGAGAAAGAAATGAAAAAAAGATTGGTAAATCTTTCATTTTAAAGCACATGAATGTAGCAATAAAGCATGGCTTATTAAGCAGTGGGAATGTATAGTCATGAAATATTAAACACCTTAACAACTGCTCCATATTTTCTTGCATTAATTTTTTCAACAGATACTGTAATGTGTAGATTGTTCTGCATGACAACTTTAGCCCTTTAAAATGTATGCTTGCCGAGTGTCTTGCACTGCATGCAGCATTAACTTTGGAAAAATATTCTCTAACCAGACTTCGGGAAGCATCCACAGATACTACCTGTAACCAGAATCAAAGAAGGGTATGCAGTTCCTTAGGGGGTCACCAAGAGTGGTGTGTACAAGGAGTAGAGGGAGGACATGGAATTCCTCCTGTCGGAACTAGGACCCTCACACACCCAGCCAGCTAGGTGTCATGCTTCATCATTTGGGTCTGCTCCTCATCGGGTCGGTGCTGCAATACCCCACGGGCACCGAAAATATCTAAAACTATTTATATATGACCATCATAGAGTAGAGCACAAGGGTCTGGAACAAATAGTTTTAGATATAAGTCGCCACTCTAGTCTGATTTTAATCAGGTGGGAGCCATCTCATTAAAATAGTTTTTGGACTACTCAACCTATTTTAACACTCACTTTCCCCACACTACATCTACACTTACCTAGGCCCCTTACTCACACCTCACCAAACAGCAAGGAACTAAAGATCTCTACCAAAGAGCCCCAAACTTTGGATGCCCGTCGGGTATTGCAGAGCCGACCCGACGAGGAGCAGACCCAAGTGATGAAGCATGACACCTAGCTGGCTGGGTGTGTGAGGGTCCTAGTACCGACAGGAAGAATTCCCTGTCCTCCCTCTACTCCGGATGCATGACATTACAACGCATACTTTTACAACGCCTACCTTTACATCGCAAGTTTTACAACGCATACCTTTACAACGCATAGTGCTTTTAGGGCTGGATAGTGAATTGTTTAATTTACTATTCCAACTCCAGTCCCCGTGGATAGTAGGGAAGGTGTTGGATAGTACATTAAACCTATTCCCTATCCTAGAGCGCCCCCCCAGCGCAATGCGTTGTAATGGTTTGCGTTGTAAAAGTTGCGTTGTAAAGGCACTGCGTGGTAAAAGTTGCGTTGTAAAGGTTGTTTACCCTCTACTCCTTGTACTCACCACTCTTGGTGACCCCCTAAGGAATTGCATACCCTTCTTTGATTCTGATTACTTGTGCAAGTATGCTGGACCTGTAACAAGCCCCTTGCATCCCCTTTTTTGATCACTACCTGTAACCGGTCATATAGAAATATATGCAGGCAGGTCTTTAAGTGAGATGAAAAAAGTGGGTGCTCTCTATAAAGTAACATGCCAAATACATTTCTGTGATTTCTGGGAATCCCTCATCACAACTTTAGGCGCCATCTTGGACAGGGAAGGCTGGCCGGATAGCTCTGCGCCCCTCCCACCCTCCTCCCGCCCCTACTAATTATGTATATAAACAACAGACCCGCCCGACCGCGCCAAAGGCAAGCCCGTCTGCGCCCGTCCGTGACCGGCCGGGACCAGGGCCCAGAGATGCTGCCCCTCCCATCACTTATTCCCCCGCTTCGCTCAGAAGCCTCCAGTGTCCTTCTTGTGCCCTTTCATCCACTACTTGGGATCATTTGGTGTCCCTTGGCATCTCGGCCGACCTGTCTTCTCCCAGACTTATCCGGGCACCAATGTCTGTCCCTACCCCGCCCGAGACCCGCATTCGTATATTGTACCTCAATACACGGTCTCTTCCTCAACATCATGCCGATATTTTTCTTTTGCTGACGGCTAAGAATCCCGATATCCTGCTGCTCACTGAGACCTGGCTGTCTGATCTTTCCCTTCCTGACATCCTGGCTGCTCTACCCCCCAATTACTACATGCTGAACGCCAATCGGCCCAATGGCCGCCGTGGCGGTGGGGTGGCGGCAGTCATACGTAAAGACCTGTCTCTCATCACGTCCTCCTCACTATGTCTCCCCGACGCCGAAAATCTCGTTATCAGCCTAGCAACTGAAGCAGGTGCCCTGACCCTTATTGCCCTATACCGTCCCCCTACCCCTATGCCTCTGTTCCCCGCCGCTCTCTGTGAGCAGCTCTCTGCCTGATGACTTCTTCAGCCCGCATTGCTATGTTCGGAGACTTCAATTATTGGTTCAATCACGCCGACGCCGGCCCCCACGCCACTGAACTGTTTGAGTCGCTTCTCAGCCTTAATTTGACTCAGCACGTCACCTCCCCTACTCATATCGGGGGTCATATCCTAGACCACATCTGGACACAGGGGGTGTCACTTTCCTGTCCGATTATCTCCCCTTGTGTCTGGTCCGATCATTCACTGATCGAGTCTTCCATCCTCGTAAAAGGTCTGGTTAGGCCTCCTTTCTTGGAGGGAGGGACTGCTCGGAAATGGAAGCTCCTCGATTCACCTGCTTTCCTTTCCTCCCTTGCTGAGACCCAGCCTCCTACTATCGACATCTTAGATGTTAACATCCTGGATGCTAACATCTCCACTTGGCTTACGACGGCTAGCGACCTATTTGCACCCTTGTCTTGCTTCCCCCGAACACGTCTTAATAACTCCCATAAATGGTACAATTCTGCCTTGAAACAACAACATCTTGAGCTACGCCAATTGGAGCGTAGATGGAGGCGTAACTATCTCAGCGCCGACAGAGAGGCGTACGTGCTCGCGCGGAAAGCTTACAAAAAGGCCATCACCATTACCAAGTCTGCTTTCATCTCTGAGAGAATTTTAACAGCTTCCAACAAATCCAAAGAGATTTTCAAGGTCCTTGGCGAATTAACATCGGACGCCAGGACACTCCCGAATCTGCCTCCTTCTGCAGAGTCATGCAATGCTTTAAATTCCTTCTTTATCGACAAGATCACCACAATCAAAAATTCTATTCCCCATTCCCTCCCCCTAGCCACAGCAGTACCCCCCGTCAATTCCTCTACCCTGTCCCGGTTCCCTACACTCGACCCGGAGTCCCTTGCCAAGTTGTCCACCCGTGTGAAATCGGGTTCCCCGAAGGACTGCTGTCCCCCGCTGTGCTCCGCGATATTTGTCATACCCTTCCACAATGCATCCTTCCTTTACTCAATTCCTCCCTCAACTCTGGCATAGTCCCCAGGTCATTTAAGGAGGCCGTACTGGTGCCCCTGTTAAAGAAACCCGGCGCGGACCCAGCGGTCCTCGCTAACTATCGGCCCATTTCCCTCTTGCCCTTCCTGTCTAAAATCTTGGAGGCACATGTTACTACTTGCCTCTCGCAATTCATCGAGGAGTCCAACTTCCTGGCAAACAACCAGGCCGGCTTCAGACCAGCCCATTCTACAGAGGCTGTGATTCTTGGCGTGTTGGACAACCTCAGAAGCAATGCCGACAGAGGACTTCCCCAGGCATTAGTCCTACTCGACTCATCGGCGGCATTCGACACGGTGGACCATAACATCCTACTCCACCGTGTCGAGTCCGCCGGAGTCTGTGGGCCTGCCTTGTCCTGGGTCAAATCTTTTTTAGAGGGAAGATCTCAGGCAGTTAGTTTGGGTCCTTTCAGCCCCACCAGCGTCTCGTCATCTTGCGAGGTCCCTCAGGGTTCTTCCTTGTCCCCCCTTCTCTTTAATTTGTATCTCCAACCCCTCCTTCATTCTCTAGGCAGGTGGGATGTCACCGTGTTCAATTACGCGGATGATTTGCAAATTATTTTCCCCCTCACCTCCCCTGACGCTGTTACCAACTTTCAGACGGCCATGACACACATCCAGCACTGGATGCACCAAAACCAACTCAAGCTCAACCCGGGCAAGACTGAGCTTCTCCTCCCTGGGAGAAGTGCCCCCTACTGGGGCCCCCAGTACTGGCCCACCGAGCTTGGTACACCCCCTTCTCCTGCTGGCTGTGTAAAGAGTCTCGGGTCATTATTGACTCTGGGCTCACTCTCAAGGATCAGGTGAGTGCAGTAACATCTTCCTGTATGTTCCAGCTATACAGGATACGGAAAGTTGCCCACCTCCTGACCCTCGAAGCCCTGTTACAAGTCTTAATAGCCTTGGTGATGTCCCGTCTGGACTTCTCGAACTCGATATACTACGGTCTTCCCAAATCCCAGCTGTCCAGGCTTCAGATCATCCAGAACCAGGCTGCTAGACTTGCACTCAAAATCCCCAGATGGCAGTCGGCCCGACCTCTATTATATCAACTCCACTGGCTACCAGTCAGTGAAAGAATAGCTTTTAAGGTCCACTGCCTGGTCTTCAAGGCTCTTACTGGTCTTTCCCCTGTTTTCCTGAAGTCTTTGATCACTCCTTACTGTCCTTCTCGCACTCTGAGGTCCACCCACCTCCAGCTCCTAGCCGTTCCCCGTGTCAAACTCACCAGATCTGGTGGTCGCAGTTTCTCTCATCTGGCCCCTAAACTTTGGAACTCTCTCCCACTTTCACTTAAGTCTTCCTGTTCCCTCCTCTCCTTTAGGAAATCCCTAAAAACATTGCTTTTCTCCCACTGCCACTAAATTCCTTTCTGCCCAACCTCAGGATCCTACCAGCGCCAGGAAACTCATGGTGACAGTGCGCTTAACAAATGCTTCTTAACATTAACATTAACATTAACATTGTGTGCCATCAGAGCAGTATTTTGGTTTTTCTCTGAGATGTATATTTATCCAGATAAATGGCACAGCAACTAACATATGCCTAAAGCCTGTCAGTATGATTGGCTTTGTCACTGGGTGTTAGCTGTTTAGGATACATGAGTAACAACTATAATTTATTAGAAATAATTAACATTAGAAATGTTTAAATTCTGAAATAGTGAGTTGTGAATTAAATAGCATTGAGGCCTATGGAAGGAGCATTGGACTTCAATTATGTGTGCTTTATATTAGATATGTACCCTATTTTTCTTTGCATATCTTGTCCTTCTGCCCATCTTCATCCCCCTCTCTTTCCTCTTCAACATCCTCTTTTCACTTCTCCTCGAATGCCCTGCCTCGCATCTCTTTCACTTCACCGCCCCAACATGCACTGCACTCCCTCAAATGTAGGCACTTTAATTTCTTTTACCTTTGCCCTGCAAATATGTTGACATCAGTGTACCCCCTTCACACACATATCCACAGAATTTCCGTTGCATATGGAATACACAAACATTGTTCTGTGTGCTCTGCAGAGAGGCCAGCCCGCGCTCAATCAAAGTCCCTCATAAACACCTAGCATGGCTCAAGCTTCAAAGTATGCACAGAAAAAATAGAGATAAACAACAACATTATAAAATAGCTAACTTGTGAGGAATGCAAGATTAAGTAAAGAATGGAAAATAAGAGAGGAACTAAATCGCTGAAATGCATTTCCTCGACATTTTAAACAGCATCAATGTTAACTTCGGGGCATGTACACATGGAGAGGTTTTAATGCCATACATCAGAGATCTGGCCACTGTAAGCACGTGTGACACAGTAAGCACATATCTCTCGCTTTGGGCCTGACTCGGATATTTGGATCCATTTCGCAAGGGAACAAATGCGCAGCTCTACTTCTAAAAGGAGCGAGCAATGTGCAGCAAGGGCCTGGGGTGTCACAGTGGGGGAGGTTAGAGTGATGAGGGGTCTCGGCACAATATACAGAACACAGGATTAGCTTGCAATCACTTACCAATACCAAGAACAAGGCACCAGATCAGAAGTGCTTGCAACCACTCTCAAGTATGATGAAAGGGTCGGAGCTATGTCTTTGAATGATGAACATCTGAAATCGCACAGGGATGAAGTCTCCTACACCTGAAACAATGACGCTTATTGCGTCACTGGCCTACATTGTGCATACAACCAGAGATCCCAATGACAATGAAGGGCTTAAAACAGAAAGCCCTGCGTCCTGCGTCACATTCAAAAAGTTGATTTACTGCCTGTCTCCGTCTTCTGCTTCAGAGTGAGGTGGGGCAGGCAGCCTGAAACAGCCAACCAGACTTAAATACATCAATTTATTTAGAGATACAATCGTATCTCTAAAATTGATCTATTTTATATTTTTTAATGTAAATGTTTAGACATTTTAAGAGGGGCGCTGCCCCACAGCCCTAATGGAGAAACCACCAGTGCCACGGGGTATGTTTGCCTTTATACCAGCTAGCTCACAGTGCCACTAGAAACACCTCTTACCAAGGAGAGAATAGTTCTTGGCAACTATCGAACATGACAACTCTGTCCCATCAGGGATCGTGGAAATAGTGCAATACTTTTCGATCAGTCACACGTGCTCACTTTGTCTCAGAGAGATACACAGAATAAACGGTGGGGACGTTTTCAATAACCATTCATTGAACCAGTGTCATTCTAGTGTAAAATAGGTGTGCTGAAACAACCATTAGACAGAAACAGATATAAATGATCATAAGCACCAACAGAGTAAAAGGATGGTAGATTTCTACCATATTGCTAAAACAATGAATACAAGAACGTATAAAAATACATGTCAGTAATAATGCATACTCCTACGATGCAACCCTGACTACATGTACCTAAGTGTATCTAGCATGTATGTAGGTGTAGAGCCAAGAATCCCTCTAGGATAAAGTCAACCCCATTACCTGAAATGAGAGACTGTGGGACCCTGTCTTGGTCTCAAGATGGACACCCCGCAAGGGATGTCAGCCCACTGCAAGCTGGAGTGTCTGCGTGCAGGAACCTCAGTGTCTCGCGTCAGTGTGTCAGGATGGAAGTCTTTTTTCTCCTCTCTCTGCCTCAGCAAAGATATGGTGTTTATATACCCAAAGTGGTACCCTCAGGGGTTCTACCTTGCTGTGTCATGTCGGACTTAGGATGACGGAAGGAATGACCCTTATGCATAGTTATTATGCAGGAGATGGTAGTCCTGCTGAGTTTCCAAGAATCCTCATGCATAATGGATGAGGCTAGTTTTCAGGGAAAACCTCACGTCCTGTAAGCAGTACCGTAAATAGGTAAAAGGTCAGTCCCTAGAACTGTTATGTAGTGTAATGGTGGGGGAGAAAATAGGTGAAAGGTTAGGTTGTTACCTGAGCCTTTATTGGGGTACCTATAGGGAACATAACAGGATTGTGTCTGTCTTGCATGGCCTCAGGGGCAGCTCCTCCGCTACGGTGTAGGAGCATCGCCCTACTGCTGGAACCAGCAGACGCACGTAAAATAAAATGATAATAAAGCAGTTAATATTAGTGATTTATTATCATTATATTTTACTCTGGAGATGCTGCCGAGTCTTGTGGGTGGGGGTTCTGGCAGCAGGAGGAGTGGTGAACCCAGGGCACTACCAGTGCACATGTAGGTTTAGCTGGCCATCCACGGCTGGCCAAACCTACATGCACACTTGGATATCTTCAATCTATTGCTTGGAGATATCTTCAGGGTACAGGAGCACAGGCTCCCAGGCCCTGCTTTAGCGCAGAACCAACCTGCTACACCCAATCCCTACGCTTCTTTCATGCTGGGTAATACCAGCATGAGAGTTGCGTCTGGATTTGTGCAGGGCATTCTGAAAGCCTGTGTGAGAATCGTCACATTGGCGGCTGGAGTTGAAGCAGCGGCAAGGCATCAGCCGTCAGGATTCAGGCAAGTTTTTTTGTTTTCTTATCTCCACTTCCCCCTGCCCCACTGATTTACCCAGCTTGTGGCCACCACTGCGTGCCCTTCCTTTTGGGCTGCTAAATTCTTTCTTGAAACTTTGCACATACACTTTGTTTAATATGCAGGGTTAGGATGTGTTATTTTCTTGGTCTTGTGACAGTATTGATGAGAAATGACTGTGGGAACAGATTTAATTTGGGTCGCTAATTTTATCTGTAACCTATCTGCCTCCACCTTTAGTCTTTTCCATTTGATTCAGTGACTTGGTTAATGATTTTGAATAATGTTATAATATTATGCACTTTTATTATTGTTTTATCTAACTGTATGAATTGTCACATGTGTGCTTTTGCTCGACAAATTGAATAACGTTTATCACTTGACTGCTTTACTCATGAACACCTTTTTTTTCCCAAGAGTAAGCATGACTTTCACCAGGAACATCATCATTAAGTCACACATAAGCCTGGATCAATGTACATATACTTATAGGAAATACTTCAGGTGTAATTTCACCTAAGTCTGAAGTAAGACACAACTACTCATAAAAAAATCTTTCTCAATTTGGACCTTAGTGCTCAGAAGATAAAGTGCACACCAGGTAGCGAGAGTTAGTTGATATGACATAGTCTCTAGTGAATAGGTTAAAGAGCCACTGAATGAGAAAGACCTAGAAGGATATGGGCAGAAAAAAATGGTGGCTTTTATCTTATTAGCCTTCCCTTTTAGAGACAGAGATTTTAGGCCTAGTAGATGATGGATGGCATGGATGTGCTGGGTTGAGAATGCCACCTCAGAGATATGAATAGGGAGGTTGTGTAGGTATGCCTCTGTTGTCATGAGAGGGACGCTAGCCACAGGAAGGTTAGGAGAGCATGGAGTCAAAAAGTACGAGGTGTGATGGAATACCTGACATCCACACATAAGTGTCAGGGTGCATGAAATTGTTGTATTTTGTGTCTGCAAAGATGAGCACCTAATTAATAAAGACAATTTGATGCAGGGTCTTCTTGGTCAGGTCACAGTTGAGCCCACAATATTATGGCATAGATTTACTCATGGCTGGGTCAGTTATCAGATCAAATATGTAGGTAATATAAAGATGTACACACAACCAATGTTGTAATGGAAAGTGAATTATTACAAAACCTATATTTGTAGGCTTTGGGCCTGATTACGGGTAGCAAATTTAACAACAACTCCTGTGTAAACACACGTTAGCACAGTGTTTGCATTTATAAGTAGTGTAATGCTTAGTGAACCTAATAATTACCAGGTTCAAAAAAGTTTACACCGTTTGTTTAATTTTGGCAGGTCAACTCCGCTGAATTCTAAGAAATGGAAAAGGTCTGGCATATAATAGGACATGTTAACTTTGGCATGGTAAGCACCGATATCTGAATGTTATTTCCCCAAAAATATGGTATACGCCATAAGCATCACATCTGATAAATCCTGAACACCTTGGTGTCTGATTTTTATCAGATGTAATAATTATTGCATCCGACAGGATCCCTCTGTGAGCCCCCACAGCGTATTGGGGCTGAGCCTCCCTACCACCACCCATATTTTTTTCTTAACTTTTTTACAGGGCTGGGGACTGAGTTCCTGAGTCCTAAAATGGCTGCCGCCACATCTTTGTTGAAGTGGTCCAGCCAACCAAATCTTATCTTGAGATTTGCCATCTCTGCTGATCCTCTGTGATGTGAATCATACATATATTTTGAACCTTAATTACTCTAAAACTACTTATTGGATTTCTAACAAATCACAAACGGCCTATTTTCTGGACCAAGGTCTAGCTTTTTTGTCAAATTTGGTGAAATGCCGGTCAGCCGCATTTGTAATAACTCTGTTCAATTTTCATAGGGAAAATTGCATTAGAAACATGAATTTTGCCCCCCCTCTTTTTCTCTGCCCCCTCCTGATTGATGACCCTAAAACTTTCCAGGGTGAAGCAGAGGTGGATAACCTGTTTTGGGGAAATGTTTCAACTAGATTTGCCAAACTGCACCAAGGTTATTAGCACACAACAGAGTCAGTCATGCGCATCCGCAAAGGGTTCGGTGCAGGGCCTTGCTCCCAATCCAATGCCCCACAAAGCCACTGCTGGGGTACGGCACTCATGGGGGGGTTGGGTGCCGGGGACGGCCATGGACCAGACCCTGCGCCCAACGTCACGCCGAGCATGACTTAAGGCTGTGTGCTATGGGGTGGGGTGAAGGTCTGCTGCGGAGTGGGTGCTCACGTGGGTTCAACGTAGAGGCTGGCAGCAGGCTGAAGGCTCTGCCCAGCAGGGAGTAGGGCGCCAACTGGGAGGTAAGGCGCTCAACACCATTCGGCACATGGCCGTAGGCAATGTTCTTCAGGGAGCTGGGCACCCAACCTCATGCTGTACATGGTGATAGACATCTTACTTTACGTGAAAAAACACATAGAGATTCGCTGAAAAAAACACCAAGGTCAACGTGAAGTAATAGTTAGGAATTGTAACAATATCTTACTTTATTGTTTAGAAAACCTTAAAAAAAATACTGAAAAAAACAAAGGCTAAAGGGACGTTGTAGTTAGTTGAAAATTCTGTTAAAACATACAGTTTGAAATCAACACAACCACTGATATATTTTTTTAAGCTTTAATTAATTATATTGTTTTCTTACTTTATATATAGTGATTTCCTCCTAGGTTATGTATGTCTAAATATTTGACATGAGATGTTTCCCTTTTTCTTAAAAAAAATTCTTAAAAAATAAAAAAAAGGAATTGGATGTGCAAACTACCTATTCCTGAAGTCACCATCTCCTCAGTATTGTGCGGTAAGGTTACGGATGCAAACATTTGTGTTTTTCAAAGTAACTAGTAATATTTCTTTTAATTTCATGAAATTATGCAAAATCAACACAAATGTTTCCTTCCTCAATTCAAATCTATACAGTAGTTTAGGATGAATATCTTTCTAGATTCACTCCTATGTTTCCTACCATTGTCACTGACCAAGCACTAACTTGTAGAGACAGTTAAAATGCAACATTGAAAACCTTTTACATAAATGAGTATACTGCAAAGGGGTGCACTAAAAGAGTCATAAAGACACCCTAAAGTTCATATTAACAAATAAGCGAAAAGAGTCCAATAAGCGTCCAAATATATGTCCATTCTCCATTCCGTCCATTGAATGCACAGGAGCCAATGTTTGTTGTATCAAATGTTATTTTTCCAGAAAGTTTTCTCAGCCCAGCCTGTGTGTTTATCTTGGAACTAGCGGCCCGCCCCGACGTTGTCCGGGGATGAAAATGAAAGTCTAGAAAGTTCTTTATTACCTGTGTAGTCGAGCAGTGCATACAAGGTAACGCTAGGTGTCCATTGCAGCCGAACATGTGACTCCGCTTGTCCAGCCAGTGTGGGGAAGCGCCACAGTGATAGGTGCCTCTGCAGCGCCAACGTTTAGCGCGTGTGGATGCAGTTTTGCCCCTTGGCCTCACAGTGTCCAAAAGCGGTAACTCGGTGCTGTGCGTGTGTCACCAACAGTCCGTGACACTTTTAATAGCGCCCCAGCGATGCTCAAGCGCCTCTGCACCAGCAGATGAATTGTGGAATTTTAGTTCGTGAACTGAACATCATCTGCGCCATCTTGTCCATTCCTCAGACCCACGTATGAACATACACGATAGCCATTTTAGGTACCATGGTCTCCCTGTTCAAGATCGATCATCAGCGCACTTCCCTGACCCTGCAAGCCTCCCCCATGCACTCTGGCTGACCCCGCACTCGCATGCGCAAGTCATGAACCCTCCTCTTCCGCATGACTCTGTCTTTGGGAATCACACCCCGCGCCTGACCAACACCTCCTTTTCCTTCCATGAATACCCCTCTTTTGATAAACCCTCCCTCTACGCTCGATTATCCACACTGATCCTTTCTTTCATGAATACCTCTCCTTTGATGACCCCTTCCTCTGAGCCCGATTGCCTGTACGGACCGCTGGTCATCCCTTGGCCTGAGGATACAGTTTATTGCCCACTACTGTATGCACTCGACCCTTTTCAAAAGACGCTACTATTAATCATGGCTTCCCCACCCCTTGAGATTCGATCAGGCGCACACATTCCAAAGGAATCGGCGGAACACTCAGCTGCGTGATAGCCTCCTCTTATTGTATGGGGGGTGAGGACCTCTACTGTAGCCACGTGTTGGAGTGAGCCGGAACTGGGGGGGGTACCGGGGATGTCATCTTTTGCTACTTCACAATGTCTTTATTGTAATAAAGAACGGTCACATGTCGCAAACCAGTGTATAAAAGGCTAGGTCTCAGAGAGGCTGTTAGAGAGCACCTCGAGACGATACTTTGTTGTCCGATCTGATGTGTTCTGCTCCGTCGGAATAAAACATGTTTCCTGTTTTCCTGTCTCCAGCGCGTGCCTCTTTATTGATATTCTTCGTATGGTATTAGAGGCGTTTAACGCCGGGCAAAATTACTTAAGAATCATCGACTATATCTCCTGACCAGTTTCCTGACTTTCCTCAATTGGCGTCCCAACGTGTGGGGCCCATCAGCGACACGTGGATCCAGTGGGAGAGGTCCCAACAACAGAGTGAACGACTGCAACGATCGGAAGAGCTCCTGTCCGATAGACCCTCGTCTGACAGCCGATCATCTGAACTTCACTGGTTCCGAGCAGACCTCCCTCGAGTGATCTACGGTCCTGACTGGGAACCATCAGGAGTGCCACGGTAGCAGCAGAGAGTAGAGGACGATCGGGCGCTGGAAGCGGAAGACAAGAAACTGTCCATGCGGTCCGGGTAAGGTCGTGACACACGACGAATTGCGAATTGATTGATTGTTTGATTGATTGAAATACTAGTATTTGCATTGTCGCTCTGAGATATTCGCTGCCTGCAAACGGGGAGGAATAGGAATATTCTATCTCCCTTTGCGGATAGTGAAGGGTAGGTAACGCGGACTTTTGTCCCCCATTGTAATCTGTCGTACCTATTTTTCTCCCCATTGATTGATTGTCCAAACATAGATTGTTTGGAGTATAGTTCTTTTGAGGTTCTCTGCTTGCAAATAACGTAGAATAGCCATATTCTGTCTAGTCTTTGCAAACAGTGAGAGATAGGTAGTGCGGACCTTTGTCCCCCGTTGTAATCTGTCATGCCTGTCTTCTCCCCACTGATTGGTAGTTGGAACAACCCGGACCGCTTATTAGAGATGAACCATCCAGCTCCATTGGAAGGCACCCCTAATAAAGACATGTTCATTAAACAAGGACTAGTCGCTATAGCTTATAGTAAGTTATGGCATAAATATACAAAAAAGGACCCCGAAAGTCAGTGGCCACTGATAGGTTCCTTTGATGATCATAAAATAAAAGCACTAGAAGCAGCTGTTAGAATAAATAAAGTAACACCCACCATGCTCGATAGTATCGGCATGTGGCGCAAAGAAGCAGAGCAACGAAGGAAAAGAGACGAAGTAAGAATAGGGAAAGAGTTGCGAAAGGCAGCCCACCTGGCAGCGAAGGAACTAGATGAAGAGATAAAAAGGAGAGAGGAAGTTAGACAAACGCAAGAATCGGGGTCGACAGGCCAATGCCCTGTTAGGACCCCCTCTACGCTCTACCCAGAGATGCCCTCCAAACAACGGGCAAACGACGAGTTACTGCTAGGTCCTCCGATCATCTACATGCCCGCTCCTTACGCCCCCTGCCAGCCACTGGCACAGCACCTACCAGTTCTGAGTGCGGGCGAGGGTGACCCTAGCGCTAGTGCCCCGGCTCTTACGGCCTCCGCACCAGCCACATTGGTAACAACATCAGATGAACTCGAGACTAGCAAGCAGCTAACGGCAAGACCAAATAGGTTGAGCAAAGACGAGCGGGATGGGATTAATAAGATAGCAAAGACACTGGTAGAACGGAAAGAGAGCGAAGAATATGCGATGGATATGTACAATTCACATGCCGGTAGCCACAGACGGCATTTCATTTTACGGTTCAGCTTCCACACCCTGAACGCATATGAGGATAGGTATCAAACTAAGGGTCCTGCTAAGCTGACGGCTCTATATAGAAAGATCGATGTTGGAGATGGGACTGAGCATGATGTGACGGACCTCTTCATGCAAACGCTTGAGGTTTTCCGCCATCTCACTGAACAGAAACCAGAGGTCAAGATCACAGTCTCTGAAACGGCTGAGCCGCCATTAGAAGTAGCCAACACTATGATGCCTATCAGAGAAGCCGCCCCCTACTGGGTTCCCCCAAGAGGTCAGGGAACAAATGACGATATCAACCAGGCAGACGCAAAAGGAAGGGTTGTGTACAATTGGGTTTACCAACCATGGGATCGACAAGATATTTTAACCTTTAGGCAAACCTTGCCTGATTTAAGGAAGAACCCGACAGCATTTTACACCGAATTAGGCACAGCCTTGGGCTCGACGATAATGACTCTAGCAGACATTGATTTGTTTATCGGGTTATGTTTGCCAGCTGACGTGTGGAAGCAAATCCGGAAAGCCGAACACACAGATCTGTTCGGACATACCTGGAATCAACTCAGTGAGCTAGATAGACGACGAGAGCCCGGAAGGAAACCGATAAAAGACATACTGGAACTTCCGGACAAAATAGTCCAGAAGCTAAAAACCTTGATCCCAGAGAAAAAGGTAGATTGGTCAATAGTCACGGCTTGCCGTCAGAAACCCCAGGAAGACGTATCAGAATACTTCTCCCGATTTGAAACAGTGTTCTCCGACTACAGTGGCCAAGACATGACCACCGCAACCGGATAACACCTATTTGTGCAAAACTACGTAAAGGGTCTGACACAAGAGGTTTCCCAAAAGTTACAAACAAGCGAGAGTAGTTGGGGGGCCTCCAAACCCGCCGCTATCCTCCAAATGGCTCAGTACTACGAACACCAAAAGAATGAGAATGATAGGGCAACCGAGAGAAAGAAGAAAGATTTGAAAGAAAGGGTGATGATAGCCCAGATACAAGGGGTGGCAGTCGGGAAAGAACTACACAGGGGGAGCTACCAATCGATCGCCCCTAGAAATCCACCCCCAAAGGACCGCACATCCACTCCCTACTCTGGACGTAGGGACATAGAAGATAATCAGTGTGCATTTTGCAGAGGATTCGGGCATTGGAAGTCTCAATGTCCGGCTCTTCTGGAACTAATTAAAAATAAAGAAACGAGGGACATGACGAATGGTCCCAGGACTAGAGGACAGGGACGGGGGTACACAAACGACACCAACAGCGACAGACCAGGAAGATCGAACACATTTGACCGTCCCCGACAAAACCAGTACCAACTATCTGACAGTGAGAACACCCCCCGACTTCGCATAGGACTGCCAGGGGCAAGGGAGGGATCCAGTCGAGCTCTGTGTTGACCAGCAAGGTCCTTACATCACCGCTAAGGTTCTGGGTACAAAGTCTCCATTCTTGGTAGACACTGGAGCAACACGTAGTGTATTATCAAAGCGACTGATTCCAAGGGCACCCTTGTCTGGCTCACACATTACATCGATAGGTTTCGATGGAACGCCCTCCACTAATCCCCTGTCTGTACCTATCTCCTTTGACCTAGGAAACAACCCCACGGACACAACATTTCTGCTCTCCTCCAACTCCCCTGACGTCATTATGGGTATTGATCTACTAAAACATTTCCGAGCTACTATTAGGTGTTCCCCAGATGGAGTCCGAGTCATCCTGTACGACAACCCGAGCATGTCCAGATCCTGCCCTGCACGACATATGTACTCTATCACTGATGCTGACCTAACCTTGCTCGACACCCTACCCCTGTACCTGTGGGCCAGAAACGACTCGGATGTAGGACGAATGATGATCGATCCTGTGCACATAACTGTTCGACCAGACGCCATACTCCCGAAACTCCCACAGTACCGGATATCGCCCGAAGGCGAGAAGGCATTGGTAGCGATTATTCAGTCCCTCGTAGATGCAGGAGTGGTAGAGGAAGTGGTTAGTAATGTTTGCAACAGCCCTATCCTACCCATTGTTAAGAAGCAAGGTGAGGGGGATGAAAAAGCGTACCGCTTCATCATCGACCTGCGAGAAGTCAACAAAGTGGTAATGCCACAGTACCCCGTAGTCTCAGACATCACCACCATTCTGACCCTCATCCCGTCCACTGCCACCACCTTCACCGTTATTGATCTAAAAAATGCATTTTTCTCTATCCCCATCCATCCAGACAGCCGTTATCTCTTTGGCTTCACCTTAAAAAACCGTTCGTATCGATTTTGTAGAGCTCCCCAGGGCTACACTGAAAGTCCCAGCATCTACAGCCAGGCCCTCAAAAGACAGCTGGACGCCGTCCAGCTACCAGATGGAGTGGTGTTGATCCAATATGTCGATGATATCCTTTTGGCGGCCGACACCACTCCTCTCGCAATCACAGCCACTATCCAACTCTTGCACTTTCTTGCGGAGAATGGCCACAAAGTCTCCAAAAAGAAACTGCAGTTCTGCCAACCTCAAGTGACATACCTAGGCCATCTCCTGTCCAAAGAAGGGAGGAAACTTACACCAGACCGAATCCAAACCATCCTAGACACCCCCATCCCAAACACACAGAAGCAAGTCCGTTCATTGGTGGGCCTTACCTCCTTTTGCCGACAATGGTTACCTAATTTCAGTCTCATTATAAAGCCCCTGCTCTCCCTGTTGGCCAAAGATGTTCCCTTCCCACTCCCTTGGACCCCCGAATGCCAAGCGTCCTTTAAGGAGTTGCGGGATGCCCTTTGCTCGGCACCTGTCCTAGGAACGCCAGATTATTCCAAGCCCTTCTCTCTCTTCACTCACGAAAGGGAGGGATGCGCATTGTCTGTTCTAACTCAGCCCATCGGCTCCAAACAACGCCCTTGTGCCTACTTCTCTGCCACTCTTGACCCAGTTGCCAGAGCTTTACCTGCCTGCCTTCGAGCAGTAGCCGCCGCTGCTGTCTCTATCCGTCAGAGTGAGGGAATTGTACTTTCGAACTCTCTCACGGTGTTAGTACCCCACGCAGTTGACACCCTTTTGAACCAGACCAAGACCCAACACCTGACTAGTGCGTGACTGACGGGGTACGAATTGACTCTACTTGTACCCCACATCACTCTGAAGAGGTGCACGACTTTGAATCCTGCTACACTGTTGCCCTTGCCTGAAAATGACCCCGATGTGCCCCCTATACACGACTGTGTGACCCTCACGGACGAACAGACCAGAAGTAGAATTGACCTTAGAGACACTGCTTTTACAGACCCTGATGGAGAGCTATGGGTAGACGGCTCTTGTATCAAACTCCCAGACGGTTCCACTTCAGCTGCCTATGCGGTGACAACAGCCCGAACAGTAGTTGAAACAGCCCGCATCATGCAACGATCCGCACAGGCGGCAGAGCTAATTGCCCTCACACGAGCATGTATCATAGCGACAGGAACCACGGCGAACATTTACACGGACAGCCAGTATGCCTTCGGGGTGGTTCATCATTTTGGGCTCTTGTGGAGGGAAAGGGGATTCCTGACGTCCCACGGCACGCCCATCCTTCACGGAGATCTAGTCTCCGCCCTGATTGAAGCAGTCCTCCTCCCCAAACTATTAGCAGTGATCAAATGCCAGGCACACAAGAAGGTGACGGACTTAGTTGGACAGGGAAACGCACTGGCCGACATCACTGCCCGAACCACAGCTGAGAATAGGACGACGACACGCATATATGTGACCAGGTCACAAGCAGAAAAATGGACTGACGCTAGGGAAACGATTAGGGACATCCAGTCGGCCAGCACACCTCACGAACTGACTGAATGGGCATGGGTGGGTCTGAAGGACGATGAAGGCTGCTGGCGGACAAAAGGCACAAACAAATGGTTGCTGCCTGACTCATACTTGATTCCCATGCTGACTATGGTACACTCCCCTGCACACATAGGTTCTGCCCCCATGATTGAACTCATTTCCAAAGTCTGGCACAACAACAAAATCCCCGACTCAGCCAAACGCCTGGTCCAGCAGTGCCTTATCTGCCTACAACACAACCCCGGGAAAGGAACTGTGGTACCCCGGGGAGGGTTTGGGATCCCCGATCACCCCTTTGAGATCCTCCAGATGGATTATATCCAGCTGGAGAGATGCCAAGGCTTGAAGTACGTATTAGTCATTGTATGTGCCTTCAGCAAATGGGTGGAAGCCTATCCAACCCGTGATAACACTGCCATGACTACTGCCAAAGTACTACTAAAAGAGTTTTTCCCTCGCTACGGCCTTTGTCGAATTTTATGGAGCGACAATGGCCCCCACTTCATAGCTGAAGTTATCCAACTAATCTTGAAGGGGCTGGGGGTAAAGCAAAGGTTCCATGCGGTCTTCCACCCCCAATCCGCTAGCCTAGTTGAGCGACACAATGCTACACTGAAACTGAAACTGTCAAAGATAGTGGCCACCACAGGACTCAAGTGGCCAGATGCCCTCCCACTGGCATTGCTATCGATGCGCTCCACTCCCACTAAGCACCACTTGACCCCCTACGAGGTGGTGTTTGGGCGACCAATGAACCTCTGGACTGCCCCCAAACCAACCTCCATTCACGACGTCCCCGACGTCCTGCTGTCAGATTATTTGTGCAAATTAACTAAAACGTTGTCTGTCATTCATCAACAGGTGCAGCAGGCCATCCCCGATGCTTCCAGGGGCCCCGTTCACGATATCCAACCGGGAGATTATGTTTTAGTCCGGAACTTTCAACGGGCAAAGAGTCTGGAACCCCGGTGGACGGGCCCCTGGCAAGTACTGATCACCACTCGGACGGCTCTTCGAGTGGAGGGAAAAAGGCACTGGCTGCACGCCCACCATTGCAAGAAAATCTCCTCAACCCTGGCCACGACAGAAAACGTCGACACCCAAGAAGAGCTCCTGAACAAAGACCGACCATCGTTGAACTGCTATCCTGATACCGAGGCACTTGAACTTGCAAAATTCTCTGATCCCTTTGTGCCATCCCGGGATGGGTATTTCCTGCGTCGAAAGGAGGGAGCTTCGGCTAAGTAGACCACGGACTAAGTTAAAATCTCAGAACGGTGACCTAAAACAACCAAGGGTTACCCGGAGAGAAGCTAAACAAAGTCTGTGGTTCTGCCCACTACCGAGCACCTTGAAGATGATGGAAGCGCCAGATAAGAAGATGATGGAAGCGCCAGATAAGAAGATGATGAAAGCAACAGGAAATACCCACTACAGGAACCCAAAGACTGACAATTTGCACAAATCAAAGACAATCGCCTTCTTCATTCTTTTCCTCTTTTGCCTCCTCCTCATGACTTCCTTCTGGATCTTGGAGGACAGCACACCCGCTCATCAGATATCGCTGGCCACTGCACAGCCAACCACCATGAAAGAGCATCACCTGATTTCCCTTTCGCCTCAGCTCCGAGAAAGGCGTAGGGAGTTCTGGAACAATTCCTTCGTGCAACTATTGCACCAGCACAACCTTGCTGCAAATGCCACGAACTGCTGGATCTGCGGGTTGCTCCCGCATGCCACTGGACACTCCATCCCCTTCATCCCTTCTCCTTTCTCAGTTCACGGCTCCTGCCTCGCCTGGTTGATCCTCCTGCAGGAAAGCCACAAGGTCAACGCCGCTTCTGGTCAAACAGTGTCACATTTCTACTATGGGTTCTGGCTGAACAAAACAGGAAGGACATCTGCCCCCTTTTGTCCTGTGACCTTAGGTTCCGCCTTTCCTATGAACATCCCTGCCAAAGAACGAGTCGAGATGCAAGTGCTCCACAATCCAGCTAGACCCACCTTCTCCCACCTACGGAAGCGAACGGCTGCCACTCTGACTGTGGCCCGGTCTGTCATCAATGTCACAGGTCTCGTGTGCCTCCAAGGCCAGGGAACACAGCTGATGGGTCACAGTTCTTGCCGCATCACCAGAACATTGGTCTCAGTGGATCCCCCCTCCTTTGTTGCTTCTCCGAATATGTACTTTGTTTGTGGCATCAAAGCTTACACTTGGCTCCCGAAAGGTTGGAGGGGTACGTGCTACATCGCCTTCATTCTTCCCCCCACGTATGTGGCCCCAGCCTACCACCACCGGCAAAAGCGTGCCGGAGACATTGGACAAGCCAACTCCACCGGAGCACAGTTCCAGGATGCGGTGAAGGGACTTGTTCCTCTGTGGGGCCCAATGGCAAATAGCCGTGCTATCCGACACCTGACTCAGGCAGTAGAAACAACCATTAACATCACGGCTGGCATCCTCGCTAACAACACGGCTGAGCTTCAGGCAGTCCGCCTGGTGGCTCTTCAGAACCGCCTTGTCCTAGATGTGGTTCTGGCCGACCGTGGAGGAGCATGTCGCATCATCGGCTCCAGCTGTTGCACCTACGTGCCAGATAACTCACCTTCAGTCTACAAAGCAATCGAACACCTCCACAGACTATCCTCAGAGGTTCACCAGGAGCAAGAAGGATGGTCGCTTGGAAGCTGGTTTTGGGACATTTTGAAGGACTGGGGATGGAGATTGTTTACATTTATACTGATACCAGTTGTGATACTGTGTGGGTGTTGCTTAGGTATTCAATGTTTGCCACCTTTGTGTTCACTCATCTCTAATTGTGTGTGCCCCAAGACTTTGGACTTTAGAACTGAGCACATGAGCCCCCTCTGTGAGATAGAAATACGTGGTCTTATGGGGATAGATCCGAATTGACAAACTGGCGAGACATGTTAAAAGGGAGGACTGTGGAATTTTAGTTCGTGAACTGAACATCATCTGCGCCATCTTGTCCATTCCTCAGACCCACGTATGAACATACACGATAGCCATTTTAGGTACCATGGTCTCCCTGTTCACGATCGATCATCAGCGCACTTCCCTGACCCTGCAAGCCTCCCCCATGCACTCTGGCTGACCCCGCACTCGCATGCGCAAGTCATGAACCCTCCTCTTCCGCATGACTCTGTCTTTGGAAATCACACCCCGCGCCTGACCAACACCTCCTTTTCCTTCCATGAATACCCCTCTTTTGATAAACCCTCCCTCTACGCTCGATTATCCACACTGATCCTTTCTTTCATGAATACCTCTCCTTTGATGACCCCTTCCTCTGAGCCCGATTGCCTGTACGGACCTCTGGTCATCCCTTGGCCTGAGGATACAGTTTATTGCCCACTACTGTATGCACTCGACCCTTTTCAAAAGACGCTACTATTAATCATGGCTTCCCCACCCCTTGAGATTCGATCAGGCGCACACATTCCAAAGGAATCGGCAGAACACTC
The DNA here is from genome assembly GCF_964261635.1 of Lissotriton helveticus. Taxonomy (NCBI): domain Eukaryota; kingdom Metazoa; phylum Chordata; class Amphibia; order Caudata; family Salamandridae; genus Lissotriton; species Lissotriton helveticus. The sequence goes on from NC_136067.1 coordinate 1,618,947,536, forward strand.
AGCTGCGTGATAGCCTCCTCTTATTGTATGGGGGGTGAGGACCTCTACTGTAGCCACGTGTTGGAGTGAGCCGGAACTGGGGGGGGGGGGGTACCGGGGATGTCATCTTTCGCTACTTCACAATGTCTTTATTGTAATAAAGAACGGTCACATGTCGCAAACCAGTGTATAAAAGGCTAGGTCTCAGAGAGGCTGTTAGAGAGCACCTCGAGACGATACTTTGTTGTCCGATCTGATGTGTTCTGCTCCGTCGGAATAAAACGTGTTTCCTGTCTTCCTGTCTCCAGCGCCTGCCTCTTTATTGATAATCTTCGTATGGTATTAGAGGCGTTTAACGCCGGGCAAAATTACTTAAGAATCATCGACTAAATCGCCTGACCAGTTTCCTGACTTTCCTCAGAATGCGCAGAAGTTTCGTCTGTGTGGGAGCTCAGAATTCGTCAATCATTTGCGCGTTTGCGCTGAAGGCGCTGAAGGTGAGCATGTGCTCTGTGGTTTTGTGACCTTGCCGCGGGAGGCGAACGTGTGTGTCCGCTCCCGCCGACGCCCCTGATCTGTCCTGGCATGCACAATACGCACTCCACAAACACGGCGTGGTGCACTTAGACGCCACACAGCGCGTCTACGTCAAACACCCCAGAACGCTATCCCCCCACACGACACGCCCACTTCGAGCACACGCCCATCGTTGTACAGCACAACGCCCACGCCCACAACTGACTACTTTCGCTTTACAGCACAACGCCCACTCCCACAACGGACTACTTTGTCCGTAACGGTCTTTTTCACTTGTAATGTATCTGTTGGGCTGGTGTATAGCCTATGTCCATCTGCTTATACTCGCCGTTCCGAATCTGTATGCGGTGTTCCGGTTGGCGCTGTGGTTCCGGAGCTTACCCGCCTCAACGGTTTGGGCTCTCACTTTATTATATTAGTATGGATATATATATATATATTGATAGCCCTCGGTTCCTTTTCGCCAGAATTTGCAGCGCTCTCTCGCCGGTTCGTAAATCCCCGCGGCAGAACCACGCCGCATTTAAACCCACAACCAATTCCCCCACCTGGGAGAAAAACGGGACGAACTCGCTTTTGTCTTCACTTATGTGCTTTTTTATTTAATCCTCACAGCATGGAGTTTCTCAAGCAGGCAGGCAAAAATCTATGCGTTTCGGGATAGCATATCCCTTGTTCACGATCAATTTGGCTACAGGCTCTCAGTCTCAATATAGTGAGTCACATTATTACATCATTTCCTGTTTGATGTTATTTTGGCCCTCGGCCTTCTGGATGATGTAGTTTTTTGCAATTTTTTTAATACATTTTTTTATCCGTCTGCATCGCCTATGTCCTTCTGCTGCAACTGCCCTTTCCAACGCTGTATTGGGTGTTGTGATTGGTGCTGTAGTTACTGAGATTACCCGCCTCAAAGGTTTTGGGTATCTCTTTATAATATTAGTATGGATTACAAAGTGGGTCTTGTGGCGGTGGGACCCCAAGGGTGGAAGCATGCTAATTGTTCACTATTTTGTGATATTCACTTGTGCGGTATGTCAGTGCCTTTACTGCTTTTGATGTTTATTTTCTTTTACATAAACAACGCTATAATATTTTAGACTACGTTTTGGAAACGTCACTTAGCAGCGATTTTAGAAAAATAAAACACCTTCAGAAAGAAAAAAAAAAAGAGATTAGCTGAAAAACCACCAAGGTAAACGTGACGTAATAGGTAGGAATTGTAACAATATCTTACTTTATTGTTTAGAAAACCTTAAAAAAGTATGAAAAAAACAAAGGCTAAAGGGACGTTGTAGTTAGTTGAAAATTCTGTTAAAATATACCGTTAGAAAGCAACAAAACCACTGATATTCACCACTTATACTTATCATAAGTAACTATAATTTGTGCCCTAAAGTAACTATACCTCACAACCTCACCATGCACTGCCTAATTACCTCACATAGTACATTACTCATGACATGTTCCATGACATCATTGATAACATCACTGTAACAACAGAAATTACATAATTAATTACTGCTTCCAGCCAGGAGCATGCCATAAAGCACTTCAAGGGCTCATTTACATATTTTCCCCTGTTTTCTGATACCTCAATCCGGCCAGGGGCCCCACTAACATGTTAGAAAATTGTAACGGGTGCTGCAGAGAACACAGCAACCCACCAGAAGTTTTTTCTTTAAATGCATGATCCCAGTAGAGCTTATCATTATGTTTAAAGCACTCTGAGCTGGAGCTGTATGCTTTTCAGCTGGAGTGCGGAGAGCTCTTGTGGTTGGTTCTATGTATGCATTTTGTGGGCTCAAGAGTGTTAAAGAAAGACTCATACACACAGTTGAAGTTGTTTGGAATATAAATGCTTTTATTGAAATATTTTTGAGAAAATAATTATAATGCATTGCCATGTATGCATTTATAAGGAGTATAAATATTTGAGAAAATAATTTTTGAGTATTGCCATATGTGTATTTATAAGGATTACCTTGGAATATGGCTATTTATAAATAATCATGGTGATTTTTTGACCAAGACAATAGGTCTGCTTTATATATGTTGGCCTTCTGGTTCTTGGACAAAGCGAGTAGCCATGCCTTACTTAAAATGACATCTCTATATATTGTTACCTTAAAACAATCCTCAGAAATGCACTGAAAACACCAGAGGTCAAATTAATGTTATAGTTAGGTCTGGTAATAATATCTTTCTTAACATAAAAAACTGAAAATTTCCAGAAAGAAACAACTGTTAAAGTGAAGTTATAGTTAGATGAAAATGTCAGTTAAAAAGCAACATTTTAAACTCAAAACACCACTTAAGTTCACCAGTTATGGTTAACTGAAATAACTATAACTTACAACCTCATCATGCACTGCTTATGACCTCACATATTACGACACGAATGACGTTTTCCATGACATCATTGATCACATTACTCATAACAACTGAAATTACATCAATTATGACAACACTGTTCATGGCAAAGGCAGTGAGGCGGGATCAAAAAAGGAAATAGGGAATCCTTAGTAGGTAACTCCAATCCATCTAAAATTAGATAAATAGCATAAATGAAAGGGAAGGCATTTACTATTCCAAAGAGTGCAGAACCAGAGGGATGCAATTTACTAGTTTAACACAAATCCAGGTAAGATTGGGGAAAGCGCGCTCCTGATCCTGGCTGTTTGGTGTTCCCTCTATGAACAGGTGATTTTGGGGTATACTGACAATTAAGATTTCCCTGCATGACTTCGCTGACGGTTATGGACGGCTGGGCTGCGCAGAGCGGTACGGTGAAGGACCGGTTGTGTGACGTGGACGAGGGTGAGCAGAGGCAGCACTCAAAACTGTTAATCCCTTGAGAGTGCCCCCTGTGATTAATGGCTTCTCTGGCACACCTTAACCCATACCTTGGGTAATAACATAAGCGCCAGGTCACTGGGGGCAAATTGGTGACTTTTGGGGATACGCCAGCCTCTCTGTGTGAGGGGCCACATGGTGCTTTCCAGCATTTCTCTGACCGCAACCTGTACTGACAATGCTCGTGTATGGAGTGGGACTACATCCCCAGACTCCACGGTAGCTAAGCGGGACCGGACCTTCGATGCGTTGGATCCACTGTTCTTGGTTCTCCAGTGGTGGTACTCCCCAAGGTACTGTTTATAAAATCTCTTCCTACAACTTCCTCTGTGACTTATCTCATGGTGGTAAAGTGGTAAAGCCTCCCGCAACAATAAAGCCTGGAACAAATTCAACAACATTAGATGAATATATTAGGACTATTGCACAGACACCCGGGCTAAAGGCAACATCTGAGACAGCACCTAAGGCATTGCCAATAGATAGAGGTGTTACCTCTAACGAGATAGTGTTGGACACACAGACAGGTTTAGCCCCTCAAGCCCTGTATATAGTGCCTCCTACAGTGACGACTTCGGATGGAGGTGCACAGGAGAACAGCTTGCTGTCCGTCAGGAGAACAGGCTGCAGTCCATGTCTCCACACAATAATGCCATCCCGGCCAAACGAAAGAGATGATAGGGACCAAAGAAAATGGTGCCATCTGCCAATGTGACGAATTGTTGAGCTGGGGGCCTGGGATCACCACAAGAAATACTTTTTTGTGAAATAAAATGGCTATTGCAGCACCTATTAACTCCTATTCCCAAAGCCTTGGGGCGATCGCGGACTCTTTGAAGCATCTTAGGAGTTTGTACCTTGTAGGTACTGGCACTAATCCACCTCAAACAGGGGCCACACTTCCAATCTTTGCACCATCAATAAATAGCTGTCATCTGCCCCAGAGTAGTGTAAAAGACCATACTGTTTGTAGTAGCCAGGATAAGCAATGCACCCAGACCTCAGCAATGAAGGGGTGTCCGAAACAACGATTATAAACTTACCCTGGCATGCAGCCCTTACGTGGCAGTTATACCCAACATCCCACCTTTGGCCCCTGGCAAAAGCGAATTCCATGTACAGCTAAAGAACAAAGTATTACACTGGCTCCATTCAAAGTTTATTTTCCTTTCGCAAAAGCAGACCACATCATGAAGAATTGGTTGGATTGGCCCCATGAAAAAGGTGTTCAAGGGGAACTGCATTATTATCAATTTTAAACAACCAAGGTTCGTGGGGGAGACCCTGGCAAAATTAGTGTCACTCATTCAGACTGGTAAAAGCATCATGCTTTTTCCTTTGGGCTATTTTTACCGATATTTACAACATGATCAGGAGACGCCCCTGCTCGACCATATGAGAACATATAGGGGGAAATTATTATTCTAACTCCAGTATAACAATAATTGGAGAAAGTGCATAAATTAAAGGGGGTGGGGTTTACTATTCAAATCCAATCCTACAAATCTTTGAGAGAATGCATAAATCAAGGGTGTAAGGCTATTTCAATCCAGCTAAAATTGAGGAAAGTGCATAAATGAAAAGGAGGATATTTACTATTCAAACGGCAATAAAATATTAATTAGGGAAAATAAATAATATAAAGGGAGTGATGTGGATAACACCAGTTTCACAAAAATGTGGGAAAGGTCATACATTTGGGGTGGGGGGACATTTACTATTCTACCTCCTGCCTGACAAATACTGGGGAAATCGTATCCATTAGAGGTAGAGATAATTATATTTCTACAATGTAAAATTATTATACGAATTTTAGAAATGACTTATTGGTGGTGTTGAAATAAAATCTATTTAACATTAAACATGTTTTGAAATGTATGGTTCACATGCAATATAGAATAATTTAATATAAACACATGAAATGTATTGCATAATGAAATTAATGTGTCACAAGCCAAAGAAACATAGATGATTTATAACACATAAATTAATGGACAAAATATTTTTAAATGCTTTAAATTTAAAAACCATACATAACTGCACTGCATATTTTATTTTAATTTGCATTAAAATGAAAAATAATTTGTTTTACTGAATTTAAAACAAAAATAACATTTAAAAAACCTTACCCTCACAAGCCCCTACTGAACCACTTAACCTATAGCGTTTTCATTAAAAGAAAATTACACAGCCCAAAATACATGAACCACTGAGCAAAAAAAAAAAAATTAAGAATATAAAAATGTTAAAATAAATATTTGTTTTAATTAAGCAGTATATTGATAAACAGGCAAATTGCAACATTCAAAATAAATATATTAAGTACCAGCAACATTGAAACATTGATTTTACTGTCAAAACATTAAAAAAATGATAGTGTACCCTGAATATTACACCTCTCAATATTTTTCAGTCAATGCTTTGACCACCATATTTTGGTTCACCAATATTTTGTAGACACTCTTCAGATGCCATACGAAAATGGTCAGTCCAGACAATTAATAGTTGGACCTTGGAGAACAATTGAATCCTATCAATAAATCTTGACTGTATAAAAATGAAAAGACGGATTGGCCAGGGTGTTGGAAGAGTTGTCAGAAGCCAAGTTGGCATGGTCAGACTACCAAATAGTGCATAATTGGGAATAGTTCAGTCAGCTGTCAGAGGTAATTCCAGGGCTTTAAGTGGGATGAAAAAACTGGGGAGGGGGTCCTCTTAAAGGGGCGTGGCCAATGTAATGAAGGGCGTGGTTTAAAAACACTTAAGATAAAAAATCTGTGCTTAACATAGTGTGCTGTCCAACTGGTATTTTGCTGCTTCTGTCATTGCATCCAGATATATAATACAAGTAACGTTACACCTACAAGTCAGGACTCTTAGCTTTATCAATGGTTGTAAGACAAAAAGGCAACAACTACGGCTCAGTTGTATATAATATTGAAAATACTTCAGTGCTGCCGGATGAGACTGCCAAAGAACTATAACGAGTCTCTTTTGAGTTACTTCAAAGGCAGTGAAGTGTGTGCTGCTGCAGAGATTAAACATTTTTTTCACTCTGAGGGTGAGGACAACAATGGAGAGCCCGATAGTCACCCGTCTCAGCACCTGCTATTTAGAACTGCCGGTGCTGAGCACCTGCAGGACCTCGACCACTTAAAGCACTGGGTAAATCTAGATACAGTCAGAGATGCTTTGCTGCATGGATAAATCCACTGGCAAAAGGGAGAGGATGTGGTGCTATGCAGGGCAGGACTGGCCATAGCGGGCACCAGGCATTTCCCCGGTGGACCGCCAGGGGTGGGGGGCCGATTTTGTTACAGGCGCCGTTTTTGCAGCATAGCTGAAATACTGGCTGCTGTAACGAAATCGGCTGAACCCGGCTGTGGCAAACAGCTCGGCCGCACCCCCAACCAGGCGGGCAACTAGAGCCAAATTTCGGGGGAGGCTGAAAAATATTTCGGGGGGGGGGGGGCTAATTCTTCCAACCACAGACAGAGTGGCTGTAAGAATGGGCGAACACACAACAAAAGCCTCATTTACAATGAATTGTCTTTTAAAGACCTGTTAAGTACTCTGGTGCCGCTGCAATTAGATGCACGCCAGCGCGCGAAGACGTGTCTGCCCGGGCTGACAAACACGACGGGGGGGGGGGGCCGTGAGCCCAATGGGTGTTGCGCGCCTGCCCCCCAACCCCCTGGGGAGCAGGCCGAGCACTTTGCCAGGTCTGGTTTTGGTTCCCAGTCCGGCCCTGGTGCTATGGCCAGAGTTGACGACTTTGGAGCTGGGAAGCCGGGGAGCCGGGTCCGAGTTTTGGCGTCCGCTCAACATCCGGCAAAATCAATGTGTTCTTGTGTAATATAACTGGTACTCTTACACAACGGTCCAATCAATACCTTTGGGCCACGTACGTGTTATTTAAAACTGGTAAAAACAATTAGGTCCCAACCGTAGGACGCATTGGCTTTGTCAATGCTTGTTTTTACAGTGCTCACTCTGAAGAGATCGCGCCTCCCCCGCTTTGCGGAGCTCATGGCTTTGGTTGACCACTCACGGAGGCTGAGAAAACTGGAAATCAATTGTGGTACACCAGTGCGGGTTTCCTCGCACTGCTTGTCACTGTTGATTGGCCAGAACGAGTCGTGGCAGACAGGAGGTTAAGCGGAAACATAAATTCCGTCACCATCGCGTTTCCTGGGACTTAGGTTCACAGCCAACGTTTCCTTTAATGGCCGTCTTTATCTGATTGTGTGGCAGTCTCCCAAGAAGTGTGAATAAATATTATCAAAGGTAGATTACAAAATCATATTTCAGGATGTAATGCGCTTAACTGTACACAGGGGGGACCCCTGAGCCCTTTTTCGTGCCTTCACGGAAATACTTTTGATTTTCAGCGAAGGGCGGGTGACCATTTCAGAGGAAGTTACTGCTGCGCGCTGGTGCTGTTCCCGCTGCTGCTGCAGTGAGTAAATGGGAGGGGCGGTATGACACACTCCGTCGGCATTAGAACACTTCACGTCTATTTATAGAAACACCACAGACCGCATAACTTACTCTACCACGGGGAAGCCGGACAAGAGAGAGAGAGAGAGAGAGCGCGAGGAAAGCTTGCAGCAGTAGTAACATGTTTCCATCTGTGGATGCTGCACGTTAACACATTGTTAAAATGCCAATAAGTGCACACCGAGGAAAACAATGCCGCTCACATGCTCAACTATGGTATTTAAAGTAAATAAACCGCTAGAAGTGCTCTGTCATAGGCAGAAGTGTTGCAGAACCAGCCAAATGTTACCCCCACAGACAAATAATAAGTTACTTAATTTTTTATATATAACTGTATATATATTTAGGCAGTACATACACTTGTATGTCTGGCCATGTAAAAATGATTACATGTATGTGTATAAGCGTATATCAATATATGGGTTCATGCCTTGGGTAGATATTATGACTATGTAATGTGTATATGCATTAACACTAAAAGGAGGGGGGCAGGTGGCCGATTTCGGCCCTGGGGACCACAATGCCCAGGGCCCGGTGTTAATATTAGGGGAAGGGGGCATTTAGCCCTCCTCCCTGTGCCGATTTTGGCCCCAAGAACCCCATTCCCCGGGGCTTGGCAAGATTTTGAAGGGGGGCACGCGGCCCCCTCCCCCGGGTCAATTTTGGCCCTGAAGACCCCATCCCCAAAGGTGCAGCACCAATTTAAAGGGGTAGGGGGTCTGTGGCCCCCCTCCCCCGGCCAATATTGGGACCAGGGACCCCATACCCCAGTGCCATTGTTTTCTAATTAAAGGGGAAGGGAGCTGGGCATCCCCCCTGCCTCAGCCGTTATCGGCCCTAGTGACCCCCTCCCGAGGTGACACTTATTTAATTAAAGGAAAGGTGGCTATGTGGCCCCCCTCCCCAAGCCTTGTTAGGCCTTTGGGACCACATTCCCCAGTGCCACTCTTTTAAATATAGGAGCGGGCGCTTCTGTCCCTTCTCCCCGGGACAATTTTCTACCCTGGAACTCCATCATCTGGAGCCCTGCATAATTTGTATGGGGAGGTGGCATGCGGTGGCATGCAGTGCCCCTCTCTTGGCTGATTTCAGTGCCAGGGACCCCATCCCCTGGGGCCTGGTGCAATTTTCAGGGGGAGGGAGAGGCACACAGTCCCCCCTCCTCCCCGGACTGATTTTGGCCCCCATCCCCTTGGATCCATTGGCATTATTGGGGGTAGGGGGCACCCATGGACCCCTTCCCCGGGCTGATTTCCAGCCTGGGGACCCCACCTCCCGGGGCCTGGCATTGAATTTAGGGTCATGATGGCACGTGGCCCACCTCCATGTGCCGACTGGTTCTCCTCCTATCTCCAAAACAAGACTCAAAGACTCAAGGTTAATCACTCATTATCGCAGACCACGTTGATCATATTAGGGGTCCCACGGGGCTCATCTCTTCCGCCCACTCTCTTCAACCTAGTCATGGAGCCTCTAATAGAAATTCTGAGCTCATTCAACATCCACTACCACATGTACGCTGACGATACCCAACTATACCTAAAAGTCTCCGCCCCAGAAGACATCCGTTCCCTCAACACAACTCTATGGAAAACTCAAAATTGGCTAGCAACCAATCAGCTCAAACTAAATACTAACAAAATAGAATTCCTCCTAATCGCCCCACCGAACCAGGCATCAGTCAGCGAAGAATGCTTGACACAGCTCTCTACTGCATTCCACAAGTCATTGACTCTGTAAGCTCACTAGGTACAACCCTCGTCTAGAACCTCAACATGGGGAAGCACATCAGTGCCACCACAAAAGGAGCAACTCACCAAATGAACATTCTTGGAAAATTAAAACCTTTCCTCCCCCCCCAATGACTTCAAGCATACAGTAAACTCTAGCGATTCCCAGGTTGGGCTATGGTAGTGCAACCCTCTCTGGACTACCCAGATCTAAACTGGCTCTTCTAAGGGCCTCGCTCAACTCTGCCAGAAGGCTCATCACTGGCTCAAAAAAATACAACAACCACCTCACCCCCGATTTCAAATCCCTCAACTGGCTCCCTTATGAAGCAAGAATACAGCTAAAAATTTTGTGCATTCCACATAAAGCCCTCCACTTCAAAACCCCTAGATATCTCCTCCAGAAGCTCAAACTCTCTGGCGGCTCCAGATCATCCAGAAGCTCCAACACCTTTCTTCTGACACCTCAGAGATTCCACAAAACGAAAAGTTACAGCCGATTTTTCTCTAGGATTGCCCCAAGCATTCACAATACATTTACCTCCTGAAGTCCGAATGAATCCAGTGATTGTATCCTTCAAGAAAGAAGTCAAAGGCTGCAGCGAGATGGCTGCGTAAAGGAGTAGCTCCGAATCCCTCACCCCAAAACCATAGATCCGATTAATTAATCCATAGCCAGTGTGGTTAAAGCCGCCAGGTGTGTTCCGAACTCGGCCGGGGCGGCAGTCGAGCCCGCTGAGCCAGCATAGCGAGAGTTGTGTGCTCCGTGATTTGTGGCCTCCCCGGAGCGGAACATCAGAACTACTTCAAGCCTCCTTCACTTCAGAAAGAAATTGAAGACTTAACACTTCAAATAGCACTATTTTAGGACCTGTAGAATGTTTGATTACGCCCAGGAAATTTGCACATTTTAAATAATGCCAATTCCTGCATATTACGTGGCTGCAAAAAGTTGTCTATTATTTCTATGTCTTGCTGGACACATTTCCTACTCAAAGCAGTCACCTCATATGATTGTTTTTTAACACAAGGCACCCCTCTGATTCATTTTGAAAACTGAATTTTGTATATTTTTGTGTATTTTTCATAACATTTCGTAAATTTCACAAAATACATTTTTCAATTTTGCACAGGCCTATCACTGCACTTTATAAGTCTTATTTTACATGTTCCCTGCTTCCTCGTCATGACTTTGACCACTGAATTCACCTCTGCTCCTTGAAGTTGATGTTAACGACCAATGCGCTCAAGCTCTTCACCCTCTTCATATTCCTAGGTGGCTTATTTATGTTCAATAGCATCACTGATCTTTCTGATCCTACTATCAAAAAGTCTCTTGTCTTTAAATTTAGACAAACTTGACTGTATTCAAACACATAAAATAACCCCCCCCCCCACACACACACACTGTTGGGAAAGGGTGATAAAATACACGCTCTCCTATAATAAAGGTAAGAAATACCCACAAACATGGATAAGGTGGGGCGGGGCCTAACCCCTCCAGCCTTGTGTAAGTAGCACACCCCACCATTTGACATAGTTGAGAAGTTACAATATTTACCCGTCGCACTTTAATTAGATAGGGCCTACTAAACACCCTCCCTGGCAATGTGATTTATTTATTTATTTATTTATTTATTTATGCATTTTTATATAGCGCGGACTTTACCTGAAGGTGTCAGAGCGCTTCACAAAAGGAACAGAAATGAAACATAATGAGAAACATTACAAAAGAACAGATTACAAAAGCATACATTACGTTACATAAGGTAATAGTGACATTTGTGAGCAAACAAAATACATGAGGTAGTAAAAATTGTGAGCAACCAAAAATACATGAGGTAGTAAAGGTAATAGTGACAATTGTGAGCAAACAAAATACATGAGGTAGTAAAAATTGTGAGCAGCCAAAAATACATGAGGTAGTAAAAAGTGCACAGGAGGAAAAAGTGACAAGTGTGCAGTTATAAGAGAAAACAAAGTATCATTTGAGGTATAATACTGCAAAAGGTGCTAGACACTCAGGCACAAGAACAAGCGTTATGTAGGCAAAGGAGGCACTTGTGCCAGTATCAAAGGTAAAAACATGTGAGAGGTAGCAAACCGTGTGTTACAAGGGCAAAGTGGTGTGTGCATGTTATACAAGGGCACCGAACACAAGTACATGGAAAATACTGCAAAGAGGCAGACACTCCAACCCCAGGAATACCCTGGGAAGGCACTTCCATGGTCGTGGAAATTGTCAGTATTGGGAAGTCTTCCTCCAAATAACAAGAGGACGTGAATGACTTTTGGAGGTGTCTCTGGAGGAGGAGAACTTTGAGGTCCCTTTTGAAGGCCTGGGAGGAGGCGGTGGTCCGGAGCAGAGGCGGAAGGGAGTTCCAGATTCTCACTGCGTTGCCTGAAAAGGATTGGGCCATTGTTCTCTCCTTCTTGAAAGTGGGAGGTTCAAGTAGAAGATTCTCCGCATTGCGCGAGGGTCTAGAGCCTCCCGAGAGTTTCAGTTTGTTCGCTAGGTAGCGAGGAGAGGAGGAGTGCAAGGCTTTGTGGGTGATACAAGCGGTCTTGTAGAAAGCTCTAGCCTCGAACGGAAGCCAGCGGAGGGTGGATAACATCGGTGTGATGTGATCGCTTCTTTTGGCCCCATAAATTAAGCGAGCTGCTGAATGGAAAACAGACTTAAGTGGGGACAGGTGAGATTTGGGGAGGCCAGTAAGAAGAGAGTTGCAGTAGTCTAGTCTGGAGAGGACCAGCGATTGCACCAGGGTTATAAGGTCCTGCTCCGGGAAGAAGCGTCGGATTCCCCAAAGAAGGCGCAGTTGGTAACGAGCAGATTTTGCAATAGAATTGATGTGGGGAGTTAGATTGAGTTTTTTGTCTAGAATGACTCCAAGGGATTTTGCGCTGTAGACAATGATGGGTTTATTGTTTAGTAGATTCATCTGATCCATCCATGATTGAACCGGGGGGGGGGAGAGAGTGAGGAGGAGAAGAGGAGGAATTCAGTTTTAGAGGGATTCAGAATCAGTTGATGAGTTGACATCCAGTTTTGGATGGAGTCCAGAGAAGAGCTTAGGAAGGAGAGATCATGAGTGGAGTCAACCTTGAGGTAGAGTTGAGTGTCGTCTGCATAGAGATGATAGTGAATCCCGGATTTGCTTAGGAGGTTTCCCAGTGGTTCTAAGTAGAGATTGAACAATGTGGGTGCAAGTATAGAGCCTTGAGGAACACCCTGACCTACCGCCACAGGAGAAGAAGGACTGTTCGCTATTTTGATCATTTGGGATCTGTCAGAGAGGAAGGATGCAAACCATTTAAGCACAGTGCCCTCCATGCGCATTCTCTGTTGAAGGATATTGAGGAGGGTGTTGTGATTGACAGTGTCAAAGGCTGCAGAAAGGTCAAGGAGAATTAGAAGACAGGACCCCCCCGAATCGAGTATCCTCAGCGCGTCATCAACCACTTGCAGTAGGGCTGTTTCAGTGCTGCAGTTTTGCATGACGCCAGACTGACAATTGTCAAGAAGATCATTGTCCTTGATATGACGAGAGAGTTGTTTTGCTACACATCTTTCTGTGATCTTCGCAAGGAAGGGAAGGTTAGTGATGGGGCGGAAGTTGTTGAGGTCCTTCGCATCAGCAGTGGGTTTTTTAAGCAGAGGGGTGACCTGGCCAGTTTTGAAGGAGACAGGAAGGGAGCCTTGCCAAAGGGAGAGGTTGATCAGAGTGGTCCAATAGGAAAGGGAATGGGTATAGAAGTCAAAGGCAATGGCACTGGGGATAGGGTCAAGAGAATGGTTGGAGGGCTTTGTTTCGCGTATGCACTTGAGAAGGGCATCTTCAGATATGGGGTCAAAGCTCTGCCAAATGGCTAAGGATTTGCGCTCCTCTGGAGGTGTAGGATGAGCAACCTGATCCACAAGTGATTTCACTTTTCTATCGAAGAAAATAGCGAAATCCGCTGCTCTCTTTGTAGAATCCTCCACCTTGGAGGTTGGGGGAGAGCAGCTCGGAGTCTTGATGAGATCGAATAGTTTTTTGGGTCTATTTTTGGCAGAATCAAGGAGGGTTTTAAAGTGCTTCGCTTTCTCAAGGAAGATGTGCTTGTGGTACTTGGATCTTGCTGTGCGAAGCATGGCTAAATTGTCAGTGGAGGGCAATTGCCTCCAATGCTTCTCCAGGAATCTTAGCTGCTTCCTTTCCTCATAAAGGGATTTGTTGAACCACGGTGCTGAGGGGGTGGGCCTTATCCTTTTGCTTTTGAGTGGAGCGACGTTATTAATTTCAGCTGCAAGAACTGTGAGGCATTGGGAGGTGAGATCGTCAACAGCTATGTTCGGGTCTAGCCTTGGAAGTGATAGCAAGGCTGATTCACAGAGGGGACTGACATCAATGTTTTTGGCATCACGGAACCAGGAGATGGCCCTCTTGGGTTGGCCAAGAGTTATAGAGTGTGAAAGTTGAAGAGTGAATGGGATGAGGTGGTGGTCAGACCAATCTACATGAATTGGGGTAGTAGTAGAAAGCATGCCTGCTTTAGAAATGACAAGGTCCAGGATAGCGCCTTTGGAGTGGGTTGATTCAGTGCAGTGTTGGATAAGATCATTTGCAGAGAGGAAGGTGGCCAGTGAGTTCGCAGGGGAGTCTTGCGGTGCGCCCCAGTGGAGATTGAAGTCACCCACAATGGTCTGATTGTCACTTTGAGAGTATTGGTCGCTGATGAAGTCTTTGAGATCTTCTATAAACGAAGAGCCACTACGAGGCGGGCGGTAAATGATATGGAATCTGAGCGGTGAACGGTGTTGCAATTGAAGCTCAAGAGAAAGGCATTCAAAGGTATGGGGGGGGCTGATAGGAGACGCCTTAAGTTGGAGGGCTTTTCTGAAGATGACTGCAACACCTCCCCCCGTGTTTTCAGTTCTGTCATTCCTGAATATGGAATAACCTGTGGGTAGTAGGAGATCAAAAATAGAGTGAGAGGTATCTTTGAACCAGGTCTCTGTGAGGAAGAGCATGTCAAGATTGTGAAGGGTGATGGTGTCGGAGATTTCAAGTTTGTGTTTTACTGCAGATCTGCAGTTGTGAAGCATACAGCGCAGCTCTGTCAAGACTGTTTTGGTGACGGGGGCACTTGGGCTCTGAAGGGTGATTGGGATATTGTACATATGCGGGGGTGCTCGGGAGGGTTTAGGTGGACGCTTTGTTCTGACAGAGGTGATGGTCGGAATAGTGTAGACAGTGGGGTTGCTAGGGTATGCCTGTTGAAGAAGGGTGGCGTTCACAGGCTTGTGTGAGTTAACGAGGTTTGCAGACGAAAGGTTGAGCTTGGCTGTGTTGGGGTGAGGGGGCGAGGTGCATCTCCGGGGAAGTTGGGAGGGAGTAGCGGTGCATGGAGGGGTGGAGATCTTAGAGCATAAAAGTGAAATGGCAGCTGTAAGCTGGGAGATGGAGGTGATCAGAGAGCCTAGCGTATTTTCCAGTGTGAAGGAGGCAGAGCACGGAAGGTTGGGTGGCTCGATTGAAATAAGGGGGGTGGAATTGGTGGTGGAAGGCAGGGAGAGGTGGGGGGACAGGAGGTGAGTCGGGGGGCGGGGTTCACAGGTGGGGAAAGGTGGAGGTTGGGAGCGGAAGTAAGTGAATTGGGTGTTAAGGGAGAGTTGTCATTGTTGGTGTTGCATGAGGGGGAGGAATTAAGGACAAATTTAGAGGGAGAAAGGTGCGGAACACGTCGGTAGGGAGGTAGGAGGGGGGAGGCCTGTGTGGCGTCATGGGAATGTAGGAGGTTTGGGAGGAAAAGGGGTGCAGTGGTTGCGGAGGTCCTGTCAGTTAGGAGAGGTAGCGTTGAGGGAACGGTCATCTGGCAGAGTGAGGGGGGTTGAGAGAGAGGGAAGTTGAGGAGGGGAAGTGTTTCTGCTGGGTCCGAGGGAGGGAGATGGAAGGGGTTACTAGGAGGGGAAAGGGGGTAGTGCGGCAGTACTGGAGGAGTAGGAGGGAGGAGAGAGATGCAGTGGGAATGTGGCAAAGACGGGGTGTATGACGAGGGGATGAAGGGTTGGAGAGGAGGGATGGAAGGAGGGCTAAGGGGAGCATAGGGAAAGTTAATTGGGGGAGAGTGTTGGAGGAGAGGTGGACTAAAGAGGGGGGTGATGGGAAGAAGTATGGGGGAGGAGAAGAAGGGGGTGATGGGAAGAAGTATGGGGGAGGAGAAGAGATTGGAGTATTGTGATAGTGCAGATGGGACGAGGAGCGTGTTAGCTAGTGGTAAGGCTGAAGTAATGTGGGAGGGGACATACTGTGGGGGGGAGGAATAGGAGATGAGGTGAGTTGTGGGGGGGAAGGAAGAGGGCCGACCTGAGCTTCTCGAGAGTGCAGCCAATTGGAGTGAGGTGGGGTCGGCAGAGGAGAAAGGGAGTAATGGGTGGAGCTGGAAGGAGAGTCAAGGGGAAACCCGGTTGCAGAGGAGGGGAGTAAGGAGGGGAAGAGGTGGTCACAGAGCGAGAGGCAGGAGTCTTTGGCAGGAGTCTTTGCTCAGCCCCAGTGCGGTTCGATGGAGCGGGTAGATCCGGTCCAGTAGAGGCAGCCTCCGCAGCCTCAGTTCCCACCCCGACAGCCTGGGGTGTAGCGGTGGCCCAGTCGCAATGAAGCCGGTCAGTCCAAAGGCTAGGGGATCAGCTGACCCTCCCGGTCCTTCCCGCTGGTAGGCGCCTCGAGTAGTCCGATCACAGTCCTCTGGGGCCCTCTCGGCACCATTCAGCAGTCCGATCCCACTTGCCCCTATGCTTCAGCAAGAGTCCTGTTCCCGCGTTGGGAGAAGGAGGGGGGAGGGGAACCCAGCTCGCAGTGCCTGCCTCCGCTATAGCGCCAAATGGGTCCCCCCGTAGCAATTGTTCTGTCGCCCGACTCTCCGAACTCCCAAAAGCTGTGGCAGAGGCCGCGCTCACCTGCGGCCCGCACCGGCACTCCCCTGCAGCGCCGCTTCTCTCCGAGGGTCAGGCCGCCACGCTCCAGATCGCCACGTGGTCAGGGGATCAGGCAAGGATCGTCACACTTGCCGCCACACTCCAGCTGGGTTGCCTCACATGCCTGTGGGGGCCGACTGCACCCCCCGAAAGGCCAGAGGCCAGGCCAACTCCAAATCCCGGGCCCAAACTCCGCCCAGTCGCGTGGGCCTCGGGATCAGCGCCGATCGCTCCCGGCGCTGGGCCGCAGACCGCGACCTCAAGTAGTCAGTCCGCCGTGCCCTGGCTCCGGGCGCCCGCGGATGTTAGGCTCCGCTCCCGCCCGGGGATCCGGGAACACAGCACCGGTCAGGCATCCCCTCGCCGCCAATGGCTCCCGGCGGCACCGCACCACAACGCCCAGGCGGACTCGTCAGCCGCCGCTCTTCGCTCCACTTCAGGACTTCTTGGGCTGCTCTTGTGTGTCGCAGCTCTCGGCGCCGCACCGGTCCCAGGCACCTCCGCCGGCCTCGGTACCGCGATGACGGGCTCCTGCGTCGTCGAGGGTCACACCAATGCTGGCCACCGCCGTAATAGGTCTCCGGAGCAACCAGCAGCCCCAGGGCACTCCGGGGCCCCCGCTAAACAATGCTTTGTAGGGCCTGGCGCCGGAGGGGACAAGAAGCACGTCCTACTCCGCCGCCATCTTGGCCACGCCCCAACACCTTTCTTCTGACACCTCAGAGAGTCCACAAAACGAAAAATTACAGACGATCTTTCTCTGGGATTGACCCAAGCATTTAGAATACATTACCTCCTGAAGTCAGAATGAATCATGTGATTATATCCTTCAAGAAAGAAGTCAAAGGCTGCAGCGAGATGGCCGCGTAAAGGAGTAGCTCCGAATCCCTCACCCCTAAACCACAGATCCGATTAATTAATCCGTACCCCGGCGTGGTTAAAGCCGCCAGGTGTGTTCCGGATTTGGCCAGGCTGGCAGTCGAGCCCGCCGAGCCAGCATAGCGAGAGTCGTGAGCTCCGTGATTTGTGGCCTCCCCGGAGAGGAACTTCAGAACTACTTCAAGCCTCCTTCACTTCAGAAAGAAATTGAAGACTTAACACTTCAAATAGCACTATTATAAGACCTATAGAATGTTTGATTACGCCCAGGAAATTAGCAAATTTTAAATAATGCCAATTCCTGCAAATTATGTGGCTGCAAAAAGTTGTCTATTATTTCTATGTCTTGCTGGACACATTTCCTACTCAAAGCATTCACCTCATATGGTTTTTTTTAACACAAGGCAACCCTCTGATTCATTTTGAAAAGTGAATTTAGTATATTTTTGTGTATTTTCCATAACATTTCGTAAATTTCACAAAATACATTTTTCAATTTTGCACAGGCCTATCACTGCACTTTATACGACTTACTTTACATGTTCCCTGCTTCCTCGTCATGACTTTGACTCGTACCACTGAATTCACCTCTGCTCCTTGAAGATGGTGTTAACGACCAATGCGCTCAAGCTCTTCACCCTCTTCATATTCCTAGGTGGCTTATTTATGTTCAATAGCATCACTGATCTTTCTGATCCTACTATCAAAAAGTCTCTTGTCTTTAAATTTAGACAAACTTGACTGTATCCAAACACATAAAATACCCCCCCCCCCCCACACACACACTGTTGGGAAAGGGTGATAAAATACACGCTCTCCTATAATAAAGGTAAGAAATACCCACAAACATGGATAAGGTGGGGCGGGGCCTAACCCCTCCAGCCTTGTGTAAGTAGCACACCCCACCATTTGACATAGTTGAGAAGTTACAATATTTACCCGTCGCACTTTAATTAGATAGGGCCTACTAAACACCCTCCCTGGCAATGTGAGTGCACCTAACCCTGCTGGCAAGGCTGGGAGTTTTTGGTGTATACTCAGGCAGGTGGTACATGCTTTTTGAATCGCTCCCCTGCCTATAATATAGGCCAGGATTTGACCTGCGAAAGTAGTCAGGCCTGTGAAACAGCATCGGCTCTCCCACTGTGATGCATTTTTTACATCTACCTAGTGTTCGGGGAAAATAGGTTTTCTCTGCAGATGAGGTATTTTACCATACAAAAGGCCACCATCTGTTTCCATTTGTTTGACAGGTGTAGCATGTGTTTGTGGGTTAAACAAGCAACTTCTGTGGTGCGTAACTCCTTTGATTTATAAACATCTTGACTTTTATAATCGAATACTAGGGAAACAAGATGGCTGCCCTCACAATTTATTTCAGAAGTATTTCAGCTTCTCAGATTGTGTGTTTTGTGTGATGTTTTGTTAACAGAGGATTCATTAAATCAGACTTTTTTAATATACTTTTTTTTTCAATGTTTGCAGTCATCGTCATATATTAACAGACGGGGAACAGCCATTACAACGCGTTTTTTACCAAGCGTTGATATTACATTGCATGTAGTTACAACGCATGCAATATGACTACGCGTGGTAAAAACCATGCATACCATTACATCGCATGCACTTTTACAACACATCCGATGTAATGGCTATCCACGTCGTTGTGAGGAAACTGAGGATGCTTCCTCACAACGACGTGCACCTCTGACGACGCCAGAAGCAGGAACCGGGAGCAGAGACGGCAACACTGGAACCACGAGGAAAGAGGTAAGGCTGATTGTGCTTGGGGTGGGGGTAGGGGTTTAGGGTAGGGTAGTGTAGTAGTGTTTTAGGGTTTAGGGTAGTTTAGGGGTGGGAGTTGTGTGGGTAGTGTTTTAGGGTTTAGGGTAGTATTGTAGTATAGTAGTGGTTTAGGGTAGTGTAGTGTAGGGGTGGGAGTAGTGTGGGTAGTGCTGTAGTGTCATAGTGTTTTAGGTTTTAGGGTAGTGTAGGGGTTGGAGTAGTGTGGGTAGTGTTGTAGTGCCGTAGTGTTTTCGGGTTTTGGGTAGTGTAGGGGTGGGAGTAGTGTGGGTAGTGTTGTAGTGTAGTAGTATTTTAGGGTTTAGGGTAGTGTAGGGGTGTGAGTAGGGTGGGCAGTGTTGTAGTGTAGTAGTGTTTTAGGGTTTAGGGTAGTGTAGGGGTGGGAGTATTGTGGGTAGTGTAGTAGTGAATTAGGGTTTAGGGTAGTGTAGGGGTGGGAGTAGTGGGTTGTGTAGGTGTAGGGGTAGGGTTGTCACTTACCTTGCAAACTTTAAACACGAGTATAGCTTTACCACGCATGCCTTTGCGTTGTATTGGCATGCGTGGTAAAGGCATACTTGTGGTAAAAGTATGCAATGTAATGACATGTCGTTGTCATTGATATCGCGTAGTAATACCCGCATTGTAATAGCACGCGTGGTATTAGTATGCGATGTAATGACATACATCCCTAACAGACAGATTCTCAAGGGCAGTTAACTCTGTTTTCTTTAAAATTGATGACCGAAAATGCACCAAACTTACAAAGGAACTAAATAGCACGCATTTGAAGTCTGTGGCAGTATTTTTGCTCCTTTTTTCTGCAAAGAATATACTATGGGAATGTCATTGTTAAATATAAAACCCTGCTTGTTTGAGTTTATGCTAATTATTAATACATTTGTGAGTTTTGATCCATTTTATGTGAATGCAAAGTGCGAATTTACAATTGATAACTATGCCATTCGCATTTATAACTTGAACTTACATTGTAATATGGGCCCTCTGACACCTGTGCTTTTTAAGGTCTTGTGCATCTGGAAGGACACTTATATTGTGGTGCATGGATCAATATTCCAGTACAGTAGAGTTATGCTAAATTGGGACCCAATTCACAAACTGCGTTTTAGATTACATAATGGAGTATTCGAGTACTACTATACATACATTTATATATACATAAAATGTGCATGAATCTGGTCGAACATCTCCGCCTTTATCTCTCCTCTCTACAAAGATGTCTGCCACATGTGCTGAGATTTCCCCACACATAGGTATAAGATGCCATAGTAAATGTGTAAGGAACATGGGGTAGTGGCTGAAAAATGGGAAAAAATACTGCTAAAAGGGCGGGGTTAAGGAAATTTAATGGAGGGGTTTAAGGAAGGACGTGTTAATGAAAACACACCAACTAAAGAGTAAAACAACTGCTAATAGACTTTTAATTCTGCAACAGATCTAATAGTAGCAAAACAGGCTCCAATGTACTTCTGTCAAGCCTTATAGTAAGTCAAACACTGCACATGGCCAACAAATGGTACTGCAATGCTCGCTCATAGAAATCAATGGTGGCAAGTAATAACAGTAGTAACAAGCATTGGCAATGCAATAGGTCTCGCAGTTGCAAGTGTTAAAGCTATTGGCATTGTTAATGACAATGCCTTTTATTTCTGTTACAAAAAACAATACATAAATAAAAGGCATTGTCATTTACAATGCTAATAGGTCAATCTCTCGCAAATGTAAGACCTACTGCATTGCAAATGCTTGTTACTAATTAGGATGATTAGTCATAGTCTAACAAGCATATCACAGAGGAACTGAATCACAAACAAAAATAAGTTCCAAGCCGCACGCCATATGAAATAAAGCTGTGCTGCGAGCCACAAAAAAGAAAAAGGGGGGGGTGGACGTCCCACTAATAATGGGCTCAAAGGAACTAAGTACCTTTGAGCAAAAATGATTATTAAATATAAATAAAAAATAAAGTATATGTATACACAACTCTTCCACTGGCGTATTTTGTCTAACCATGTTCTGAGCTCTGCCCTGTGGAGGACCACAGATCCTTGCTCGTCCTCCTCGTCCATAACTGGGCTGCGATCCTTAAGGTGATGAAGGTGAGTTTTAGGCAGCTGCCAGAGCATGGACTGCAACTTGAGGAGTAGTGTTGTGTGGGCTGCAGAGGCAGGGCTACAGTTTAACGAAGGATGAGAGCAGCCTGAAAATGAAAAATAAAAACCCAAACACCTAGAAGCGGACATTGCGACAGGTAAAAAAAAATAATAATAATGAAGCCACACACAGAGCATGGTTGAGGAAGGGAGGGGAATGCAACATGGAAGAAGACTCCGCAGAAGTCTTTAATTAACAGCGTCTGCTTCACAAACCATGAAGCGCGACATCTGTGTAGGGTGTTGGGGGTAGAGGGCAAGGAACAGAGCATATTTACAAGTTATAGGCAGCAAACCATGAAGCATGACATCTGTGCAGTGCGGGGGTAAGAGGGCAAGGAACGGAGCATATGTACAGCTTATAGTGCGACGTCCATAAAGCGGGCGCTGCACTGAGTTATTAAAAAAAGTTTTGGCAAGCTTCGCATACCCGCCCAGCTACCAAAGTTCCTAATTGAAGGGAAAAAAAGTTAAAGCTTGCCACGAGCCATAAATATGAAGAACAAGCACCGGTTTGCGGTGGTGGGACACGATGGAAGCCTCTCAGAGAAGGGGGGCTCAAGCGTGAGGCAAGGACACAATGCAAGCATGACAAGCAACACACGGGTGGGCGGGGCCTAAGGAAGACAGCCTCTCAGAGAAGGGGGGCTCGAGCATGAGGCAAGGATACAACACAGGCATGACGAGCAACAGACGATGGGTGGGCGGGGCCTAAGGGAGACCGGGTGTGCCCCAACCCCACTTCCAAAGAAGCCAGACAGAAAACCAACGACAATAGATCTCGCAAGCGGTTAGCGCATGCGCTGCGTTGCTAGGCGAGACCTAAAAACAGGGAAATACATGGTAAATGTTTTTAAAGGCTATACATTTTTTTAAAATATATATGTCTAATGTAAAGTTTTTCAATTACATTTTTAAATTATTTTATTAAGATATTTCTTAAAAACATATTTCAACAATGCTGACAACAGATGAAAAACACCTGCAAATGCAAGGAGGGGAGGGATTCATGACTCAGGATTCCACTGCCCATCCACAGGTGAAAAGCATTACAACACCAACCAAACACATGCAGACTGACCACATACGAAATTAAAACATACACCAAACACGTCTTTTTGGATTCAGTATGTCGGTGAATGTCTTTGTAGCTGTGCCCCTCATTATGAGGAACAATTATTTGAAGGCGGCAGTTTACAGGCAAGTAATCCACATCTTTGGCATGTGAAGGGAAACAGTCATTGCCAAATACTGCTTCTCATTTAAGTGATCCTTGAATTGGTTGCAGACTGGGAGCAGGAGCTTGATTCACCACAGCCCACTAACAGGCTCTCCAAGCCCATATATGACAATAGGGGCTGTACTCCACTTCATGGCCACTTGGTCTTTTCAGAGGGTCATTTCTGGCATCTTGCAGGTACGTAACTCTCAATGCTTGCAGGAGGACCCAGATGCATCACCTACACAATGAATCAGTTATGGCAATGCCCCAGTCATTGGAGCAAAGTCAAAGGATGGTAAGAGAATTCTATGCCCTTGCCCCTTCCCGTCTGCATTAGGTACTATTGATTGCACCCACATGGCATTTCACTCACCTCACGACAGGAAACACCTTTTCTGCAACAGACACCACTGGCACTCCATTAACATGTGAGTTGTCCATGATGCCAGGGGCAGGGTCACTGATGTGTTTGCTGCCTTTCCTAGACATACACTCAACAGTAGCATCTTTTGTCAGCTGCCTCTAGCACATGAGTTGGTTGCTCATGGTTTAGGGTAACAAGTGGCTCATAAGTTATAACAAACAAAGTAACAATGGGAGAGACAGGGAGATTCAGGAACACTCTCTTGATCCCCGATTCAATGTAAGTAAACAAGAAAAGAGAGGTTGAAGTCTCGAAAAAAGCCACATAAAGGGAGCAAGACAACTAGTAGAACTCACACCCTATTTGGGTGGAAAAGAAAGCCCTCACACACCGACCTAGTCAGTGTCATGCTTCATCATTGGGCCCCACCAAAGAGGCCGAATGCCTCTTTGGTGTGCTGCAACGCCAGAAGACGGCGGAGCTGGTTGTGTGAAATGGGCGTGTTGTGAGGTTAAATTAAAGATAAAAAGTGTCTAGAGGGTATCTACAAAAAGTTTAATGATTGATCCCTAGGACACGGTTAAAAGGTTTATGTGTCTGAATTTAGTGCCAAAGGTAATGGATTGGTTAATTCAGAATCAATATTAATCAGTCAACATGTTTCAGCCTTAAGGGTGGTTTCAATTTACCTAGGCATTCGTCAGGACGGAAATAAACCCCAGCGGTATGGACTCTCTAATCGTCCACCCTAACCTGGGGGCGTGAAAGTGAAAAATTTGTAAAAAAGAGTGAAAAAGTGCATAAAAAGGGGGAAGAGCGGGATGTTCATTCCAAAAATACTCCTAATTGCGGAGTTTATCTGCACCTGTGGGGCGAAAAACACAAACAAACACAGAAGACATACAAACAATTAGTTGTAAATATGGGTCATTGCGTTTCGTCCAAGGTGCTCCGTAGTTGTGGCATCCAAAGTGTACCCAAATAAACACTAGAGTTAACACCATCCACATAACCCTATAGGGATGATACCTCTAGCTCTGGGAAGTGAAGTGAAAAAAGAGAGTGTATTTTTTATATAAAAAACACAGCACAGAGTAGCTAAATAAGGGGTTAAAACACGATGTAAGTGCTCCAAGGGATCAATGGACCAAAGGTCTGTGACCCAGCTGAAAGGTTTAAAATACAAAACATATCTCACTTTAAAATATGGCGCTAACTGCACCATGGGTCTCGGGAGGGGGGTTGAAGCTTACCTGGCACATCCAGAAAATAGAAAGTAGAGGCTAGAAATGCACAGAATCGGGTTAGACTTAGCTCGATCATGTGGTGGTGGGTCGATCGTCGTGGAGTGGAAACTCACGCCCTCAACGCTCGCAGCCCGCTTGTGCACCTCGCATATCCTCAAACCGGACCCCGACGATAAGGAGCGGGGCCGGTGTGCGAGTTTAAAAGCAAGTCTCCCTTTCTCGGCAGCTCTTCCGGGTGGGCGTGGCTACGCGGGAACGAGTCATGGAGCGCGTCGGCCCTGGAGGGAGGGGCGCGGCGCGTCTCCACAAAGAGGCTTGTATTTAGTGGCCAATAGGGGAGCGCACTCAAGGGCACAAGTAAACAAACCTCTCCCAATGCAGAAAACGAAGCCTGTGCTAGGACAGCCATAAGGGCGACGTTTCATCACCAGGCATATTTTGATTTGCTTAAGTGCAATTGAAGCGATATATAAAATGGGGTGCACAGGGTGGGGAAGTGCAGACCCATTGGAAAGTCACGGGCAAGTGTGACCCCGTTACTACACATGGTACCTATCAACAGAAGGTCTATTGGCTCTCCGAGGGGTCAATAGGCTCCATAGTTATAGATGTTCAGTTTACAGAGAGGAAACAGATTACAACTACCAAGGATGACTTAGTCACTTTGTAAGAGAGTCAGTATAGGGAGGGGGGGGGAGGGGAGGAAAGGAGGACTGGGTTACCGTTTTGTAAAAAAGAAGTATATGAGGGGCCACAGCTTGTTAGCCCAGAACTGTATTCCATGGAATATCATCATTGAGCCCAATGATGTTGGTACCTAGACGGTATACCCAACGCTGCTCTTTTTCAAACAGCCTGCTAGAAATATTTGTGGTACCAGTGATTGCCTCGATAATTGTCCATTTCATATCATTGGTGGTATGATTGGAATCCAAAAAATGACGGCTCAACTTTGTTGTTGCTTTTTTACACCTAATATTGCTCCGGTGTTCACAAATACGCTGTTTCACTTTGCGTGTAGTCATGCCAACATAGCGTAAGGCACATAAGTTATAACAAACAAAGTAACAATGGGAGAGACAGGGAGATTCAGGAACACTCTCTTGATCCCCGATTCAATGTAAGTAAACAAGAAAAGAGAGGTTGAAGTCTCGAAAAAAGCCACATAAAGGGAGCAAGACAACTAGTAGAACTCACACCCTATTTGGGTGGAAAAGAAAGCCCTCACACACCGACCTAGTCAGTGTCATGCTTCATCATTGGGCCCCACCAAAGAGGCCGAATGCCTCTTTGGTGTGCTGCAACGCCAGAAGACGGCGGAGCTGGTTGTGTGAAATGGGCGTGTTGTGAGGTTAAATTAAAGATAAAAAGTGTCTAGAGGGTATCTACAAAAAGTTTAATGATTGATCCCTAGGACACGGTTAAAAGGTTTATGTGTCTGAATTTAGTGCCAAAGGTAATGGATTGGTTAATTCAGAATCAATATTAATCAGTCAACATGTTTCAGCCTTAAGGGTGGTTTCAATTTACCTAGGCATTCGTCAGGACGGAAATAAACCCCAGCGGTATGGACTCTCTAATCGTCCACCCTAACCTGGGGGCGTGAAAGTGAAAAATTTGTAAAAAAGAGTGAAAAAGTGCATAAAAAGGGGGAAGAGCGGGATGTTCATTCCAAAAATACTCCTAATTGCGGAGTTTATCTGCACCTGTGGGGCGAAAAACACAAACAAACACAGAAGACATACAAACAATTAGTTGTAAATATGGGTCATTGCGTTTCGTCCAAGGTGCTCCGTAGTTGTGGCATCCAAAGTGTACCCAAATAAACACTAGAGTTAACACCATCCACATAACCCTATAGGGATGATACCTCTAGCTCTGGGAAGTGAAGTGAAAAAAGAGAGTGTATTTTTTATATAAAAAACACAGCACAGAGTAGCTAAATAAGGGGTTAAAACACGATGTAAGTGCTCCAAGGGATCAATGGACCAAAGGTCTGTGACCCAGCTGAAAGGTTTAAAATACAAAACATATCTCACTTTAAAATATGGCGCTAACTGCACCATGGGTCTCGGGAGGGGGGTTGAAGCTTACCTGGCACATCCAGAAAATAGAAAGTAGAGGCTAGAAATGCACAGAATCGGGTTAGACTTAGCTCGATCATGTGGTGGTGGGTCGATCGTCGTGGAGTGGAAACTCACGCCCTCAACGCTCGCAGCCCGCTTGTGCACCTCGCATATCCTCAAACCGGACCCCGACGATAAGGAGCGGGGCCGGTGTGCGAGTTTAAAAGCAAGTCTCCCTTTCTCGGCAGCTCTTCCGGGTGGGCGTGGCTACGCGGGAACGAGTCATGGAGCGCGTCGGCCCTGGAGGGAGGGGCGCGGCGCGTCTCCACAAAGAGGCTTGTATTTAGTGGCCAATAGGGGAGCGCACTCAAGGGCACAAGTAAACAAACCTCTCCCAATGCAGAAAACGAAGCCTGTGCTAGGACAGCCATAAGGGCGACGTTTCATCACCAGGCATATTTTGATTTGCTTAAGTGCAATTGAAGCGATATATAAAATGGGGTGCACAGGGTGGGGAAGTGCAGACCCATTGGAAAGTCACGGGCAAGTGTGACCCCGTTACTACACATGGTACCTATCAACAGAAGGTCTATTGGCTCTCCGAGGGGTCAATAGGCTCCATAGTTATAGATGTTCAGTTTACAGAGAGGAAACAGATTACAACTACCAAGGATGACTTAGTCACTTTGTAAGAGAGTCAGTATAGGGAGGGGGGGGGAGGGGAGGAAAGGAGGACTGGGTTACCGTTTTGTAAAAAAGAAGTATATGAGGGGCCACAGCTTGTTAGCCCAGAACTGTATTCCATGGAATATCATCATTGAGCCCAATGATGTTGGTACCTAGACGGTATACCCAACGCTGCTCTTTTTCAAACAGCCTGCTAGAAATATTTGTGGTACCAGTGATTGCCTCGATAATTGTCCATTTCATATCATTGGTGGTATGATTGGAATCCAAAAAATGACGGCTCAACTTTGTTGTTGCTTTTTTACACCTAATATTGCTCCGGTGTTCACAAATACGCTGTTTCACTTTGCGTGTAGTCATGCCAACATAGCGTAAGGCACAGGGGCATGTGATGAGATACACCACATTAGTTGAATTGCAGTTAGTATGTGCAATCTGTGTCCAGGTCTTTCCTTGTTCCAACGAGAGTGTTTTTGAAGCCTCCGTTAGATGGCACACGCTACAATCTGAACATGGGTAGTGCCCTACAATCGGAGGAAAACCCCATGCCGCCGTGACTGAAGGGATTTTGGGGTTCGTCTTTTCTTTTGGGCGGGTGTGGACCAAAGCATCCTTCAGACTACGACCCTTTTTAAAGGAGAAGAGAGGTTTTTCCCAATCATCTTTCACTGATGTAATGATGCTCCAATGTTTATTTATTGTTTTCTTCATACGGTTAGACAGGCTGTTGAATGTGGTCACACATGCGAGTCTACTTCTTGGTTGTTGGTTTTCTCTTCCAGCAGAGCTTCTCTCGGCTGGTTTCTTGCTGTTTTGAACCCCTTACTTAGGGTTGAAAGTGGATAACCCCTATCCCTCAGTTTTTCGGTTAGACCAGAGGCTTGTTCCTTGAAGTCTGTTACTGTGCTACAATTTCGTCTCAACCTCAGGTACTGTCCATACAGGAGATTCTCCTTTAGGGGGCGGGGATGGAAGCTGCTGAACTCTAATAGATTATTCCTAGCTGTTGGCTTATGATGAGTTCCTTCAATGCTCTGGGACTTCCATGGGCAGTACTTTTGCCCCTAGTGTGGCCGGGCTTTATGTGGCAGATTTTGAAGTTAAATACATCCTACCACTAACCGCAAACTTTAGGCCTTCCATGCTTTTATGGAAGCGCTATATCGACGACATTCTGCTCTTATGGACAGGCAGTGATGGTGACCTGTACTCATTTCTGGTGTGGATCAATACCCTTGACCACAACCTGAGGTTCACTAGCACTATCAGCAAAACTGACATTGTCTTTCTTGATGTAGTAATTTCTGTGACTGACACCTGTTTAACCACAAAAACTCATCATAAGCCAACAGCTAGGAATAATCTATTAGAGTTCAGCAGCTTTCATCCCCGCCCCCTAAAGGAGAATCTCCCGTATGGACAGTACCTGAGGTTGAGACGAAATTGTAGCACAGTAACAGACTTCAAGGAACAAGCCTCTGGTCTAACCGAAAAACTGAGGGATAGGGGTTATCCACTTTCAACCCTAAGTAAGGGGTTCAAAAGAGCAAGAAACCAGCCGAGAGAAGCTCTGCTGGAAGAGAAAACCAACAACCAAGAAGTAGTACCACTCACATGTGTGACCACATTCAACAGCCTGTCTAACCGCATGAAGAAAACAATAAATAAACATTGGAGCATCATTACATCAGTGAAAGATAAATGGGAAAAACCTCTCTTCTCCTTTAAAAAGGGTCGTAGTCTGAAGGATGCTTTGGTCCACACCCGCCCAAAAGAAAAGACGAACCCCAAAATCCCTTCAGTCACGGCGGCATGGGGTTTTCCTCCGATTGTAGGGCACTACCCATGTTCAGATTGTAGCGTGTGCCATCTAACGGTGGCTTCAAAAACACTCTCATTGGAACAAGGAAAAACCTGGACACAGATTGCACATACTAACTGCAATTCAACTAATGTGGTGTATCTCATCACATGCCCCTGTGCCTTACGCTATGTTGGCATGACTACACGCAAAGTGAAACAGCGTATTTGTGAACACCGGAGCAATATTAGGTGTAAAAAAGCAACAACAAAGTTGAGCCGTCATTTTTTGGATTCCAATCATACCACCAATGATATGAAATGGACAATTATCGAGGCAATCACTGGTACCACAAATATCTCTAGCAGGCTGTTTGAAAAAGAGCAGCGTTGGGTATACCGTCTAGGTACCAACATCATTGGGCTCAATGATGATATTCCATGGAATACAGTTCTGGGATAACAAGCTGTGGCCCCTCATATACTTCTTTTTTACAAAACGGTAACCCAGTCCTCCTTTCCCCCCTTCCCCCCCTCCCTATACTGACTCTCTTACAAAGTGACTAAGTCATCCTTGGTAGTTGTAATCTGTTTCCTCTCTGTAAACTGAACATCTATAACTATGGAGCCTATTGACCCCTCGGAGAGCCACTAGACCTTCTGTTGATAGGTACCATGTGTAGTAACGGGGTCACACTTGCCCGTGACTTTCCAATGGGTCTGCACTTCCACACCCTGTGCACCCCATTTTATATATCGCTTCAATTGCACTTAAGCAAATCAAAATATGCCTGGTGATGAAACGTCGCCCTTATGGCTGTCCTAGCACAGGCTTCGTTTTCTGCATTGGGAGAGGTTTGTTTACTTGTGCCCTTGAGTGCGCTCCCCTATTGGCCACTAAATCCAAGCCTCTTTGTGGAGACCCGCTGCGCCCCTCCCTCCAGGGCCGACGCGCTCCATGACTCGTTCCCGCATAGCCACGCCCACCCGGAAGAGCTGCCGAGAAAGGGAGACTTGCTTTTAAACTCGCACACCGGCCCCGCTCCTTATCGTCGGGGTCCGGTTTGAGGATATGCGAGGTGCACAAGCGGGCTGCGAGCGTTGAGGGCGTGAGTTTCCACTCCACGACGATCGACCCACCACCACATGATCGAGCTAAGTCTAACCCGATTCTGTGCATTTCTAGCCTCTACTTTCTATTTTCAGGATGTGCCAGGTACGCTTCAACCCCCCTCCCGAGACCCATGGTGCAGTTAGCGCCATATTTTAAAGTGAGATATGTTTTGTATTTTAAACCTTTCAGCGGGGTCACAGAGCTTTGGTCCATTGATCCCTTGGAGCACTTACATCGTGTTTTAACCCCTTATTTAGCTACTCTGTGCTGTGTTTTTTATATAAAAAATACACTCTCTTTTTTCACTTCACTTCCCAGAGCTAGAGGTATCATCCCTATAGGGTTATGTGGAAGGTGTTAACTCTAGTGTTTATTTGGGTACACTTTGGATGCCACAACTACGGAGCACCTTGGACGAAACGCAATGACCCATATTTACAACTAATTGTGTGTATGTCTTCTGTGTTTGTTTGTGTTTTTCGCCCCACAGGTGCAGATAAACTCCGCAATTAGGAGTATTTTTGGAATGAGCATCCCGCTCTTCCCCCTTTTTATGCACTTTTTCACCCTTTTTTACTAATTTTTCACTTTCACGCCCCCAGGTTAGGGTGGACGATTAGAGAGTCCATACCGCCGGGGTTTATTTCCGTCCTGATGAATGCCTAGGTAAATTGAAACCACCCTTAAGGCTGAAACATGTTGACTGATTAATATTGATTCTGAATTAACCAATCTATTACCTTTGGCATTAAATTCAGACACATAATCCTTTTAACCGTGTCCTAGGGATCAATCATTAAACTTTTTGTAGATACCCTCTAGACACTTTTTATCTTTAATTTAACCTCACAACACGCCCATTTCACACAACCAGCTCCGCAGTCTTCTAGCGTTGCAGCACACCAAAGAGGCATTCGGCCTCTTTGGTGGGGCCCAATGATGAAGCATGACACTGACTAGGTCGGTGTGTGAGGGCTTTCTTTTCCACCCAAATAGGGTGTGAGTTCTACTAGTTGTCTTGCTCCCTTTATGTTGCTTTTTTCGAGACTTCAACCTCTCATAAGTTATAACACCACACATTGGGTCTTCATGTGCATCTGGGAGAAGGCATCTCCTACATCCTCACATTGCTAATTATAACACAGTAGACACACATTACCCTAATAGTGACTTCATGCATAGATATATTATGCAGTTTATTTAGAATAGAACCACATCTTGGGCCAGATGTAGGTGGCCAATTACCGGTCGGTAACGGCCGAATTCGGCCGTTACTGACCGGTAATTGGATTTTGAGCTGTAGGGCATGCATTTACAGAATCGGTATTTTACCGAATCTGTATTTACCGATTCGGTAAAATTACCGAATCGGTAAATACAGACTCGGTAAAATACCGATTCTGTAAATGCAGATGTAGCTGGCACATGTCAGAGTGCCACAGGGCTTTAAGAATCGGTATTTTACCACCCAATCCAATTGGGTGGTAAAATACAGAATCAAGGTGTGCATGCACATGTGTGCATGCACACCTGTGCCATGTGACACACAGACATGCCCTTAGGGCATGTCTGTGTGCCACATGGCGCACATGCCTATTTTTGGGGTGCCAGAGGGTGTCAAAGTGACACCCCCTGCACCCTTGCTAAAATCTGTATTTACCGATTCTGTAATTACAGAATCGGTATTGCCCATTGATTCCTATGGGCTGCAAGGCCCATAGGAATCAATGGGCAATACCGAATCGGTATTTACAGAAACGGTAAATACCGAATCTTAACGATTCGGTATTTACCGAATCTGAAATACCTACATCTCCCCCCTCTATTTTACCACCTCTTAAATACCGATTCGGTATGAATCGGTATTTAAGAGGTGGTAAATTAAAATTACCTACATCTGGCCCCTTGTGAAGTATCATGTTTGTTGATGTGTATGCTCTCCCCATCTCCTTACATCTTTCCAAAGTCCAACCACACAACTTTAACAGATGTACAATAGTGTACATATACATACTTGAGCTGTATTTAATTCCCTTTTAGTTATCCTTAAGTTATGCTTCAAATGCCATGACTATAAGAGGTGTGGAGAGTGCTGCTGTACTGTCTTGAAGTTGTGTTTAATATAGTAGTAGTCTTTTGTGTATGTCGGGGCTTGCATACAGACATTGCCCGTTAACTATGGCCCCATCTAGGTTCCTGAGGTGGACCATCAAACAGAGGTCAGTGTTTGCAGGTGCATGATTGTCTTACCTAATTCTTCACATAAACTACTAATATGGTTGCTCTATTAATGTGGTTTGGAAGTGTCCTTTAAATGATGAATGGCGGACTATTGCACAGTGCACATATACCACCCTGAGGCAATACTGTTACACTACTATAATATCACAATCAAACATGATTTGCTCAACCTATTGCTACAGTTACAATCCGCTTTCGCACTCATTCTATCACATTTACATATTTACACAAAAGTAAAATCATTCACATAGTTTACACAAGCATGTTTAAATCAATGCTGTGTCCTTTAAATAAGGTTTCCAGCATTATGAATAAACTTGCTTTAACATGTAACCTCCTCCCATATGTTTATAGATGCCTTCGCATGAGGGTTGGGCCCCCCATGTGTGTGGCTGTGACCTCCAGGTGTGGGATGGAAACCTTCATTCTGGGGCAGGGATCTCAGCCTTCCACTACAAACTGGAAATTGCATATAGGAAGCTGTTTTCTAATCATTCCCGGTCATGCTCTCTCCGAAACACCATCCTCATCCATCCTGTAAATGTAAATGTTGTAGTACTTGTATAGCGCCCAAATCAACCCACATAGGGTCTCTCCGGCACTTGTACGAATACCGCTGTGGAACCCTTCCTGGCTTTTCCCTGTGAGGTGCCCACTCCTGGGTACCCCCAAGGTGCAGCCAGGCATCCTAGCACTTTTGGGGCCGTTTGCTGCTGCTTCTTTGGCAGTTCAGAGCACCAGAATGGCTGCTGGACATAGACGAGGGATCCCTAGCTTTGCAAAAGAAGAACTGTAGATTTTGTGCTAGACAGGGGTCCAGAGACCAGGCTGAGGATTGTAGCACAGGCCCAGATTTGGAGGGAGATTGGCACGCTCTACAGTGCAGTGGGTGTCTGCACCTGCAGAGAGGAGTGCCTTAAGTATTAAGTGGACATTTGCCACTTGGCACACACAGAGGCCCTGGATGTTCTCAGCCTGTGCTCTCAGTAGATACCCCGACTAATATCATTGCTTGGGAGGGTCCTAAGAGCAGCCTGACTAATGCTCCATGCTCAGATGGAATCATTTGAGCACCTGAGAGACACTAAGTGAAATGTGTGTCTGCTAACATATGTGTATGTCTGTTATAAAAGTAATATCCAATCATGTCTAGTGACATTTTTTTATAATGTCCATGTTGCCTGTAACATATGTTGCCCTATTAAACGAATGGATTGAATGGTTGTTTTTTGTCTTCATGTTATTTTTTAATCACTTTAGTTGTGTTTGAAAAGTAATATTAGGTGGGAACAATGGACATGGACATTAAATATGCCCTTATTCTGGTGGGTGTGTATCTCATCAGTTAATGCAGTTTAAATATTGATTCATATAATTTTTATGACAACATTAGGGTATGTAAGACTGACGTCGCGTAGTCTTAAAGGGCTATCTCATAAGCATTTTTTTTCTAAATTCCATAAGCTTTTAAAACATTTTCTGGGAGGTCTAATGTTTTTGATTGTATATCTTTATTTAATACTTACAAATACAACCAAAACTCAAAATGAAATTCTACCACTAACTCGTTTCCATGCTGGGCAGAATGCTAGGAGGTCTGTTGCCTGAGAAGGATTGTTTGCCATGACTTAGTCCTCCATATGTATCTCCTTTCCAAGAAAGATGTCCTGCATAAAAGGGTTGTATTAATGTCTTTGGAATCATGACTGACTGTGTTAAAAAATAATGAGCATAACATAAACACTATGACAAATGGAAGGATTAGCTTAGACGTTACCATAGCAATGGGTAGTCAAAGTTTTGAGAATGTCTATCTTTTGTTTACTGTTGTAATTTCCTTGAAAAGTACTTCTAGTTTCCTTAAAAGGTTTTTGAAGTGGGTATATGCACTCATCATTTGTTTATTTTATTCTCCATTCCTTTTCACCATACAGAGTTGCTCAACCAATACTAGAGCACGATGTTGGGTGAATAACTACAAAATCCTCAGTTGCAAGCGAGGAGGAGGAACCAAACACCAGCAAGAAAAGTGCCCCCACTCAGAATCAAACAGGTCTCGGGGAGGAGGCTGTTGACCCCACTATGAAGATGGAAGATGTGGGCGATAGGGATCCTCCTCGCTAAGAATATGTGATCTCAGTGATGCCCCAAGAACAGACATATGAGGCTGGGTTTCCACCCAGCTCCACCTTACCTTCAGATGCGCCCATACCAATGGGCCTCCAAATTCAACCCATGCTCTAACTCCTCCTCCTTCAAGTGCCCACCCAGAACAGTAGCAGTCAAGGCATGCATTCGCACCACAAACCATTAAGCCCTCAAGTGTTGGATTTCTCTTCAATCTTAATTTGTCTCAATAGCTGCTCTCATGAAGGCTATGAGGCCCATAGCATATAGTTAGATAGTTGACTGTCAGTATATGTAGGAGTTGATAGAAGAAGTGAATGCTCTCTGAGAATCAATGTGTGACCAATCAAGGAATTAATGTTCTCTCCAGGCCTACAGTTATTATATTTGATCTCCCCTACATCCCACACTGCCTGCTGTTGTCACGTCTCCCACTTTGTCTGTTTTAATTCTTTCCCCCTTTCCCTCTGAATATTGCCTTTCTCAAAGGGTGTCTGGTCCTGCCGCAGCCAACCACATGTCTCTATCGAAAGAAGGATATAAGCGAACCTGAGGGTGGCCAGGAACGTTTACCTCCAAATCAGTGACTTTGTTCTGATTCCCCGTTTGATTTTGGGAAGTGAATTTATAATTTGGACTATTGACTTTCATTTAAGCATTTGCCTTTTTAAAAAACTGTTAACGAAATTTTTGGATTCGTTAGGTTAGACTTTCATTATAATATTGTTTCTACTATTACACCATTTTTTCAATAGATTTGGTCCCTAACATTCAAAAGTTGTTTTTTGATAATTTACCTACCCTCTCCAACTCTGCTCTCCCCTTTAAATGAAGACACTATGGGCCTGATTTAGAGTTTGGTGAACGAGGTACTGTATCACAAACATGAAAGATATCCCATGCCCCTTACTCCAAGTGCTATTGGATGTAACTGACTTGTAAATAGACGGGAGGGGCATCACATTTGTGAAGGAGTAACCCAAGCACCAAACTCTAAAACACGCCCTGTATTTTAATTTTGCCCATTCCCATGGACTGTCATAATGGACTGTCACAATTAGTTTTAAGTTACATTAAAAATAATATTTTGAATTGATAACATGTTTTTTAAAAATAAATGAATGAGAAGAGAGAGTTGATATTTGTGGAGTAAGTGGTTGTGGGTGTACTAATATGCAATGGTCTGGCAATTATGTGTACTACATAAGCATGAAGATACGGTTATGTAATCACTTCATATACAAGGCGAGCATAAATACTTTACATGGCAAAACACACATTAATTTTATGTGTGTTTAGACCAGGTATTATAAAAGTTTATTTTCAAATGTGCTCATAGGTTAGAGGTTTCTCAAACATGAATTTGTGAATCTTGCAGACAAACGTTTAACTTGTGTTTGAATGAGCGAGGTTTCATGAGAGTAGTGCAGTGAATTGGGGAATGATTGTAATGCCCCTATGAGGGAGTAGGTTGGAGCTCGTCTAAATCTCTTGCTAGTCCACATAGGTTGTGCTTCTGGGTGTGCTTCATTTTGTGGTTCTCTTTGTGGGGTGGTTTTGGATTGGGATGTGTTTATGGTAGTGTGGTTGAGTTGGGTTAGTGGGTGTTGAAGGGGGATTCACATAAGGGTGTGTGGGTGTCATAGGTTGTGATATCTCAGCTGAGTCTGTGCCTGCCTTGGCCCTGCATATTGACATTGACACTTGTTTGCTAATGCTTCTGCCATCTTCATGGTGAAGGCATGTTGCCTTACACACTCTTCCCATCATTCATGGTGCAGCTTTGCCATGTCTTGGTAATATTTTACAATATTATCCAAGGCAGGGGCTGCATGTCAAACAACTCGGGTAACCCTTTAATGTGATCCCCAATCTCATGCAGTCATCCCCAGGAAAAGAATATCCCCTTGCACAGGTGACTGCTGTCTGAAAGATTTGCCCCCTCGCCCCCCCCCCTTCTCCCTCCGAAGACAGAATTTGGCTAAGCCCCAGTATGTGTTGCTGTCTGGCTGAGCCAGCAGGTTGTCTATCATGGAGAGAGTTCTATCTGGGAGGTTGTGTTGGGGTGGAGGAGATATGATTGATAAAGGTGGTAGAACTCCTTTTCACCATGTTTGTCCTCTCTCTCAGTTGATTGAACGAAGACCGGGAATGCACCTGCATGGGAAGAGCGTGTTAGGCTAGTCAACTGAGATAACCACGGTTTGAGGGCTGTTTGGAGGGGAGTCCTGCACAGCAGGGACCAGCATCCCTAGCTGCTTAGATGTTGGCTGGGGACTATCAATCCTTAGAAGAGACCTCCTGCTTCTCCTCTACTTCTTGTGCAGCAGCCACAGATATTGCAGATGGGAAGAGTATAGGATTTTCTCCTGGGATGCCAACTATCCCCACTTGTGGATGTTGCAGCAGCATTCCCAGGCTCTGTGTTCTCAATATCTGCAAGAGAATGATCAAATGCATAAAATAAAATTTGCCCTCAATAATTCATCGGACTTAGGGGCCAATTACGATGGCGGTGAATCCGCGATCGCCGGGTCGGCGGTGAGGCCCGCCGGCCCGGCGGTCGCGGATTCACCGCCATCGACCTTAAAATTCCCACCGCCATATTAGGATGGTGGTGGGAAGGGAAAAGGTACCGAGGGGGGGCGTGGCTAGCAGGCCAACATGGCGGACGGAGTTTGCTAGTGCTCCGGTGCCGCCGGGGGTAGAACGATCCTGTAACCCACACCGGGGGGCTGTTTCTGCCTGAAAACGGCTGCATCCTGAAGCTCTTCAACCCCGACTGCCCTGCTGAAAATCCTGACACTCTGGCGGCGGAGACCCCTGAGTTACGCCGTGGCTGAGGGTGCGGCCTGATATCACGCTGCAGACCGGGGCCTCGAGTGGCAGAAGTGCCCGGGGAGCGAGGGCCGGAAGGTGACGACACGTCGGAGGCTCCGAGATCGGAGGTGGCCCCCGGAGCAGAGACCCCTACTCCGCGACGGCCGAGGAGAGCGGACGACACCCTGGGACCCCGGGTGCCGGGTGGAAAGGCGGAGGCTGTGAAACGGCCCTGTGCGCTGACCTAGGGCTCCGGAACGCGGACGCTGTGGCCCGAGAGCTCCCGCCGATGGTGGCGATCACTGGATGAGGTGCCCCACTGCCTGGCCTGCCCCCTGCCCGCGAAGACAGACGGTGAGAGGCCCGGAGGAGTGAGAGGGGGTCCTCTGGAGGCCCTGCGCTGGGCGGAGGACCGGGGCCTCGAGAAGCGTTGATGCCCCACGTCCCGGAGACAGCAGACTGGGGAAGGCGGAGGGCCCCCTGGGCTGGAGGCCGGGCCGGCCGAGACGCCCTGACTGCCCAGCTACGGAGCAGTGGAGCTGAGGGTGTATGGGCCTACCCCACGAGGCGGGCTGGAGACCGGGGCACCGGAGAGGCCTGAACCGGGACTGATATTGCCCCCGAAGCACCACAACTGCACCAATACCGACCGGGCACCAACTCCACGTCACCTGTCCATTGCTGGAGGCTCGGGCGGGGTGGCACCCATTGGATCCTGTCACTGTCATTGGCCCCTGACGTTCGCCGGATAGGGAGGAAGGCACAGCACCTCGGGGTGGACGGCGCCGCGGGAGGCCCCGACTCCCCTATAAACTGAGCAGGCCCGGGAGCGCACCACTTCCCGGCGGAGTCGCGGCGACCTTCACCGACTGCCTTGGGCTGGGAGTGCTGGGAGAGGCTGCCGAGAGGGCTACTGGGACGGCAGACGCGCTGCGGACGGCTGGTATTCACCCTGGGACGCGCTCCTACCACCAACTGGACACCTGGCGCTTACCATGGTGCGCAAAGGCGTGAAGAACGCGGAGGGCAAGGAAGGACCGATCATGGGCCCTACTCTGGATGCGGACCCTGGGGGCTCTGCGCCGCTGACCTCCACCCCCTCAGAGAGTCAGCAGGGCGATAAGTTGGACCTTATACTCAAAGAGATCAGGGACTCCAGAGCTGTGATGGAGACGCAGATGGGCACCCTCACCACTAACCTCTCCTTGCTTAAGGCGGACCATGAGAAACTAGCAGACAAAGTTAAGGATCAAGGCCTATCGCTGGCTGAGATTGCCCCGGCGGTAGCGGAACACACGGACTCTATCCAACTGATCCAGCGTCAAGTCAAAACCCTGATGGAACGCGTAGAGGATGCGGAAGGGTGCAATCGACGCAATAACATTCGCGTTATTGGCCTGCCGGAAAGAAGCGAGGGATCCCGTCCGGCGGAATTCATGGAACAATGGTTCTGAGATAACGTCGCCCCTGAAGGTCTGTCGCCGTTCTTTTGTGTCGAGAGGGCCCATAGGATCCCAACTGGCCAGCCTAAACCGGGACAGACGCCACGTCCGCTCATTGTCCGGGTCCTAAACTACCGGGATAGAGACATGCTGCTAAATCAGGCCAGAATAAAATCGATCATACCGTGGGAGAATAAAAGAATTTCACTGTACCCGGATTACACCACTCAAGTGCAAAAACAGCGTTCGTCATACTACGAGGTGAAACAGAAACTCCAGAAGGCGAAATTGCGCTACGCCTTACTGTTCCCT
This sequence comes from Lissotriton helveticus, assembly GCF_964261635.1. Lineage (NCBI taxonomy): Eukaryota > Metazoa > Chordata > Amphibia > Caudata > Salamandridae > Lissotriton > Lissotriton helveticus. The sequence continues at coordinate 1,618,986,373 of NC_136067.1, forward strand.
GCGCGCCTGAAGGTAATCCATGACAAGAAGACCCACTTTTTTGAAAGCCCCACAGATGTGGAGGAATGGATGGAGGTGATGGACATTGAGGAACGACTGGACCCGACACAAGACTCCACGGACGGTGGGCCCAGGGAAAACCAAACTCAGGGGGAAAACGGGAGTGGCGCCCGACGCAATCACCCTAAACAGCGTAAACCGACTGCCCATCAACAAAAGCAGGGACAGGTGGAGGCGGTGGCAGCAGTGGGCTCCTTCAGAGACGACCGAGAGACAATTAACACGGACACTGAGGATAGCACAGTCCACTCGGACTCGGACAACAGTATGGTCCTGTTCCCGACGGTAACACCGAGAGCCGCGGACGAACTTATGGATAATGCCCAAGAGTGATGCCTCCTATGGACCAGACCTGAAGTCTGAGTACACCACGATATCCTTTTCTGTGTGAACTGGGGGGCGGGGGCGGGAGAGGGGCGAGCTGTGTATGCTCGGAAAATATGGGTGGCCCTTCTTTGCTGGCGAACACTACGTGGCCTAACCAGGAGCGGGGAAGAAGACTTAGAGACTGGGATCGCGTGATGCGACTCCTGCATCCCCTGTGCTCCTACGGCCCTTGGCCGCTGTTTGCTGCCTGTCCCGGCACGGGACCGCCCTTGTTTCTCTTCCCCCCCCCCCTCCCCTGCCCCTTCCTCTCTCCCCCCCCCCTTCCCACTGGACGTGATTACATACACCAAACATTCCTGAATGACCTCTCCCGGCGGCGCCGTTGAGCCGGCGACTTGACCAGGCATGGCTCCATGGACACGGCCAACGCTTGGCCGACCCCCCAATAGCATATGCAACGTTACCTGTTTAATTAAGTTACAAAGTTTATGGTTCGGCACAGCGGAGTTCAGAGGCTGCGCCTCCACAGTTGGGGTTTGGGTTAGGGAGGGTACTGTCTCCTGTTTAACTTGGGCGGATCACTCACTAGAACACAGGGGAACACTCCTGGCGACACCTACACGGGGGTATGGCTGAAGTACAAGACAAGTATAGGCTGGTCACCTGGAATGTGAGAGGGCTAGGGGCAGTGCAGAAGAGACACAGGGTGCATGCTTTCCTGCTGCGACAAAAGGCACATATAGTGTTCCTACAGGAGTCACACATGACACACTCTGAAGCACTCCTGCTGCGGAAGAAATGGAGGGGCACTGTATTCTCTACCACATACTCTGCCTTCTCCAGAGGGGCCACGATATGGGTGCGGCACGGCACTCCATTTGTGGAACTGGAGAGGCGGACTGACGAACAAGGGCGCTATGTGTTGGTGAGGGGCACCTTGGACGGGGAGGTGGTAGTGTTGGGCAGCATATATGCCCCGAATTTCGACCAAGATAAATTCCTAGCTGCCGTGGGCCGGGCACTGACGGACTGGGTAGACGTCCCCTGGATTTTGGGAGGTGACTGGAACATGATCTTAGACGTGACCCTTGACAGATCGCACCCCCCCTTCAGGCGGCGGGGATACATAAACTGTCTGAATGTTTTGGGACATGGCTCCGGGGCTGGGGGTTGGCTGACATCTGGCGCACACTGCACCCGACACATAAAGAATACTCATGCTACTCCCCTGTACACAACCTGCATACCAGACTAGATAGATTTGTGTGCTCCAACTCAGTCGCGACTAGATGCGACACAGCAGATTACCTTGCTAAAACGTTCTCAGACCACCGGCCGCTAGCGCTTGACCTACACTGGGGTAGAGTACCCTCCCCTATCCCTACCTGGAGGCTTAACCCTGCGTTACTTGCGGATGGCCCGTTTCGGTCACATATAGCTGACGCCTTAACTGGTTACTTCGATACAAACTGGGACTCTGCGTCCTCGAACCTAGTGGTATGGGACGCAATGAAAACTGTAATACGGGGGGCTGCTATAGGCCGATTGGTGGGAGCCAGACAGGAGATAACTAGTAAACTATGCGAAGTGGAGAGGCGCCTGCGTGACCTTGAAAACGCGGTAGGGATGGACCCTGACCGACAAACTGACCTGCAGCAATGTAATATCGAACACGCTGAACTTCTAGAGACCCTGAGGGTGATGGATTACGGGGCCTATTTGAAACGACAACAGTCAGAGGCGGATAGATCTGGTGCTCTGCTTGCCCGGCTGGTCCGGGATGCCCCTGAGAGCCCTACGATAACGTCTATCCGGAACGCAGCGGGTGACCTGGTACACACTCAACTGGGAATCAACGCTGTGTTTAAGACCCACCTAGAGAACCTCTATGCTCCCCCCTCTGTTGAGGACGGGGACGGAATGACGGAATTCCTGGGGGAACTGGCGCTCCCAGTGCTGGCCCCTGGAATCCAAGCGGCTCTGGCCGGGCCTATAACACAGCAGGAAATAAAGGTAGCAATTCACTCACTTAATCGGGGCAAAACCCCGGGCATGGATGGCCTACCGGGGGAGTTCTATCAAACATATGCTGATGTGCTGGCCCCTGTCCTGGAGAAAATATACGCCATTGCGTACGAGGCGGGCCATCTCCCGGCTACCACCATGCAGGCCTTGGTGATTTCTATCCCGAAACCCGATAGAGACACTCGAGATGTAGGTAACTACAGGCCCCTCTCCATGCTCTCCACGGAGTATAAGATCCTAAGTAAAGCCATTGCCATGAGGATCCAACACCACCTCCCTGGCCTGATCCATACTGATCAATGTGGCTTCCTCCCAGAAAGGAGTACCTCCCAGAACTCGAGGCGGCTCCACGCCCTCATGACGACTACTCCTCACGACCTGCCACACGCTGGCTGTATAGCCCTGGACCTCTGTCAGGCGTTTGATTCCCTGACGTGGAACTTCATGTTCGAAGTCCTGCATCGCTTTGGTTTCCCGGAAGCCCTTATAAAGTGGATCCGCCTCTTATACACGGGTCCGACGGCCAGGGCACGCACGGGGAGACACACATCGGACAGTTATGAAATCCATAGGGGCACCCGACAGGGCTGTCGCCATTATTGTTTGTGCTGACGCTGGAGCCCCTGGCTATTGCACTTCGCAATAGAGCTGCGGAGGACGGCATACCGGTGGAAGGCACCGACCATATGCTCTCAATATACGCCGACGACATCTTGGTGTTCCTCCGGAACCTGCGAGGAGACCACTCGTCCCTGGCGAATATCTTCAAACGGTTTGAGGTCATATCTGGGCTGGCTATACATCCAGGGAAGTCCGTGGGCTTCTTCTTCCGAGATGGCCAGCGGCCCCCCCTCATACAGTTCGGGACCTACGAAATCCAAGTGGCGCCATCCACGTTTAAATATCTCGGAATACAGGTCTACCGGGACCCGGAGGCCCAAATTGACGGTAATATCCGTAAGGCCATTACTGGCCTCCGAGGCACCGGAGGCTTCTGGACGTCCTTACCCCTATCGGTAAGGGCGAGTGGCGGTCTCGAAGATGGTCCTGCTTCCCCGCATACTGTATTATTTTGTGAACCTGCCGGTTATGCTCCCGCGTCAGATATTTACCACGCTAAATACATTACTGGTCAACCTCATATGGGGCTCGGGGAGAAGGCGGATCAGCCTTAAAAAACTGCAATTGAACACCAGACAGGGCGGCCTGGGAGTTCCGGACCTGTGCAGCTACTACTATGCCAGCCAACTCCAATGGCTGACCCGGTGGGTGGCGGGCAGGGACTTGCATGAGATCGCTTACACGGCGGACAAATTAGCGCGTGGAGACCTGCACTCCCTCCTCTTACCCAATGCTAGGATCCCTAGAGATTGCCACCCCCTCCTACGCGTGGCCCTGACCTGCTGGAAGAAAGCACTGTCATACTCGACTGGGACCTCCCCGTATGCGGACAATATACCACTGCTGGGACTCCCGACACCACAGGGGACTCTAACACAACGTAGATTACGACCCTGGACGGAGACTGGGGTGGATAGGGTGGGAGACCTGTTCGGTGACGACACCATGCTGGACCACACCTCGTTTGTAGAGACAGCTGAAAGGGTTTATAGTGATTACAGATAGAAGGCGCTCTACCTAGAGTAAACGTTACGCTTCGTAGGGAAATAGTGTCTGTGGCGTGGTGCGTAAAGAGCGAACGGAGTAACCCTAAACCGTTCCAAGAAAATCTAAAAGACCTTCGTTATTGAAAATAGGAGCAATGCTCTCGCAACCACAAAGCAGTGTAAAAAACACACAAAACAGTAGTAACAGTAAGGTAGAAAACAACAGCAGATCTTATATTCTCAAATTTTTCAAAGACGTTTATTGGATCCACATTCAGCCGACACGTGTTTCGTCGTGTTCAAAAGTGGAGTCAACACGACTCTTCAGGGCTGACAAAAGATAAAAACAACATATGTATAGTACATTTTGCTTAAAGCACATCTTGTACAGAATTCAGTGTTACAGGTGTGCATGGTGGTGACAGTGAGTTTCCATCCACGGGTATTACGTGTCTAGCGTCCGTATTCGTGAATACAAAAAACAAGAAACCGTGCACATCTACATGCCTATATGGTGATGATGGTGCAAGCCATGCGTGATGCAAAACGAAAAACATAATGTATGTTTATTTGTTTTTGATACAGGGAATCGCGTCACCTGTTTTGTCATGCTCACGAAGATCCGCATTTGAAGAGGGATCAGGGTGCAAAAGTGTTTATTTTGCTCCAAAATAAAAAAGAGGTGTATCGTGCTCAGTGTTAAATTAAGGGTCTTAATGAAAAAAAGGGGCCTCATGCACATCGGATACATCACTACTATCAACTCTCGCATACCTGGTAAATAGACCCAGGCATCTATGGGTCGATGCGAAACGTAGGTATGGTTGAGAGAAGAATCTATTTGGCACAAGAGTAAGAGACTAAAGTTAAGAAAAAACGGGAGGAAAAGCTCAGAGCGGGCACGTGGTTGTAGTTACAGGGTGCCTTAAAAGTATAGTTCACTCTCGCTTACCCTGTATATAAATTGACGGGTAATCAATGTCTGAAAGATCCAAAGAACCCTGGTTCCGGGTTGGGAATTTAGAGTACGACTGATTTTCTGTCGTGGGCGCTCACTGAGGCGCATTAGTACAAAAAAGAAAGAGACTATAGGGACAAAAAGGGGAAAGTGCAACAAACCGTAAGCACACGCATGTTATATGGCATTAGAAATGCCAGATTCAGTTAGAATGGAGACAATAGTATGAACCAACTCGTAATACAAAATTAACATACCTAGACACGTGTAAGTGTCTGACTCTACCGGGAGGGGATCCAATAAGAATTAAGGGCTGGATTTTTGTTCCGTTATCTTTACGCAAGTAGTGCACTGAAATGGACAAAAACCAACAAAGAACAAAAGGAAAGGGGAGTCAAAGGGCCGCAAGAGTAACGGGCTGCACAACGTAAATGGCAAGTACACGGAGTGCCGTGGTCTTACCTGTAGTTTGGAATCCCTCCTCTGTGTGTTCCCGGTCGCCGTGTTCCAAAGACGGACACGTGACCGGAAACCGGAACGAATCATATAGTCTATGTCAAACCACAACTAGAATGCGCCGTATGAGTTACGAGGAACCATCGTAAGCCACCATTTTAGGTGAGGAAAGAAGTACAAAATACTTAAAACACTATTGGGGCACTAGCGGGTGAAGGCGGATCGCCTCCTTTGTTGAATAAACTGGCTAAGAACAAATGAGAGATGAGTATCAAGTAAGCCAGAATAACTCCGTATATCACCGAATGGTAGTAAACGTGTGTACCCATATTATAGACGGGTCTTGTTCAGGTTAACACATGATAAATTAAGATGTGACAAAATACAGATATGAAAATAAGAACAAAGGGGCAAAAGGTTGGTTACGCATGTCTGTATGGATCTACAGGTTCGCAGGTCATTTAGAATGAGAGAGAGGACTCTCTTACTGGTAGTAGTATTAGGGTAATATATATGTATGTTAGTATCCCCTATACGTGCATGCTGCTATATTGAATTGAAAAACCCCGATTGGTGCACCCATAAGTGTAGTTAAGAAATTCACACGGTGACTGGTGACACGACATCATATATGTATACATTACGATACGTACTCCTGTCTAGTTAGTGCGACTTCATGTCACCGTAGGTAGACTTAAGGATACAGTTACACCTTTGTGTCCATATGTATAACCATTACGACAACTGGCTTAAGTATTCATACACAATAAAATCACATGGTATAGTGACAATAAGGCAAAATGAACTAGACTTACTGGTTAATGCTACAGTACAGAGGTAAAAAATTACTTACAATGCAAACATCTATACAGTTCCCCTTCTCAAACAAACGCATTCATGTAAGCCAGCAGAGTAAGTAAGATCAGTTACCCAAAGTTCATGTAAACACCGAATAACTGAGCAGTAAGTATTCAGTTCCCCAAGAAGAATTGAAGCTCTGGGTCATAGTTTAGCCCGTGTTCCACGCATTGCAAACGCATGATCCACGTGGCCTCCCTACGTCTCAATGTAAGTTCCCTGTTACCCCCCCTAATGTATGGAGGGATTAAATCAATACCGAAGAAACGTACCTTCACTTCATCCTCAAGTGGTTGACAAGCTGCAACGTGCAGGGCAACCGGGTATTTGGGATCCCTTTTTTGAATAGCTCTCATGTGTTCTGCTAATCTCTCTTTAAGGGGTCTGATGGTACTGCCCACATATAACTTGCCACATTGGCATTCAATGATATAGACCACATATCTGGTTAGACATGTGATGTTGTGTCTGATTTTATAAGTGACACCATCATGGAAAATAGATTTCTTAATAGGGGCTACCCCCTTAGAATTCTGAAATCTGCAGAGAAAAGGGTTCGTCGCGCCCCTGCACGTTGCAGCTTGTCAACCACTTGAGGATGAAGTGAAGGTACGTTTCTTCGGTATTGATTTAATCCCTCCATACATTAGGGGGGGTAACAGGGAACTTACATTGAGACGTAGGGAGGCCACGTGGATCATGCGTTTGCAATGCGTGGAACACGGGCTAAACTATGACCCAGAGCTTCAATTCTTCTTGGGGAACTGAATACTTACTGCTCAGTTATTCGGTGTTTACATGAACTTTGGGTAACTGATCTTACTTACTCTGCTGGCTTACATGAATGCGTTTGTTTGAGAAGGGGAACTGTATAGATGTTTGCATTGTAAGTAATTTTTTACCACTGTACTGTAGCATTAACCAGTAAGTCTAGTTCATTTTGCCTTATTGTCACTATACCATGTGATTTTATTGTGTATGAATACTTAAGCCAGTTGTCGTAATGGTTATACATATGGACACAAAGGTGTAACTGTATCCTTAAGTCTACCTACGGTAACATGAAGTCGCACTAACTAGACAGGAGTACGTATCGTAATGTATACATATATGATGTCGTGTCACCAGTCACCGCGTGAATTTCTTAGCTACACTTATGGGTGCACCAATCGGGGTTTTTCAATTCAATATAGCAGCATGCACGTATAGGGGATACTAACATACATATATATTACCCTAATACTACTACCAGTAAGAGAGTCCTCTCTCTCATTCTAAATGACCTGCGAACCTGTAGATCCATACAGACATGCGTAACCAACCTTTTGCCCCTTTGTTCTTATTTTCATATCTGTATTTTGTCACATCTTAATTTATCATGTGTTAACCTGAACAAGACCCGTCTATAATATGGGTACACACGTTTACTACCGTTCGGTGATATACAGAGTTATTCTGGCTTACTTGATACTCATCTCTCATTTGTTCTTAGCCAGTTTATTCAACAAAGGAGGCGATCCGCCTTCACCCGCTAGTGCCCCAATAGTGTTTTAAGTATTTTGTACTTCTTTCCTCACCTAAAATGGTGGCTTACGATGGTTCCTCGTAACTCATACGGCGCATTCTAGTTGTGGTTTGACATAGACTATATGATTCGTTCCGGTTTCCGGTCACGTGTCCGTCTTTGGAACACGGCGACCGGGAACACACAGAGGAGGGATTCCAAACTACAGGTGAGACCACGGCACTCCGTGTACTTGCCATTTACGTTGTGCAGCCCGTTACTCTTGCGGCCCTTTGACTCCCCTTTCCTTTTGTTCATTGTTGGTTTTTGTCCATTTCAGTGCACTACTTGCGTAAAGATAACGGAACAAAAATCCAGCCCTTAATTCTTATTGGATCCCCTCCCGGTAGAGTCAGACACTTACACGTGTCTAGGTATGTTAATTTTGTATTACGAGTTGGTTCATACTATTGTCTCCATTCTAACTGAATCTGGCATTCCTAATGCCATATAACATGCGTGTGCTTACGGTTTGTTGCACTTTCCCCTTTTTGTCCCTACAGTCTCTTTCTTTTTTGTACTAATGCGCCTCAGTGAGCGCCCACGACAGAAAATCAGTCGTACTCTAAATTCCCAACCCGGAACCAGGGTTCTTTGGATCTTTCAGACATTGATTACCCGTCAATTTATATACAGGGTAAGCGAGAGTGAACTATACTTTTAAGGCACCCTGTAACTACAACCACGTGCCCGCTCTGAGCTTTTCCTCCCGTTTTTTCTTAACTTTAGTCTCTTACTCTTGTGCCAAATAGATTCTTCTCTCAACCATACCTACGTTTCGCATCGACCCATAGATGCCTGGGTCTATTTACCAGGTATGCGAGAGTTGATAGTAGTGATGTATCCGATGTGCATGAGGCCCCTTTTTTTCATTAAGACCCTTAATTTAACACTGAGCACGATACACCTCTTTTTTATTTTGGAGCAAAATAAACACTTTTGCACCCTGATCCCTCTTCAAATGCGGATCTTCGTGAGCATGACAAAACAGGTGACGCGATTCCCTGTATCAAAAACAAATAAACATACATTATGTTTTTTGTTTTGCATCACGCATGGCTTGCACCATCATCACCATATAGGCATGTAGATGTGCACGTTTTTTTGTTTTTTGTATTCACGAATATGGACGCTAGACACGTAATACCCGTGGATGGAAACTCACTGTCACCACCATGCACACCTGTAACACTGAATTCTGTACAAGATGTGCTTTAAGCAAAATGTACTATCCATATGTTGTTTTTATCTTTTGTCAGCCCTGAAGAGTCGTGTTGACTCCACTTTTGAACACGACGAAACACGTGTCGGCTGAATGTGGATCCAATAAACGTCTTTGAAAAATTTGAGAATATAAGATCTGCTGTTGTTTTCTACCTTACTGTTACTACTGTTTTGTGTGTTTTTTACACTGCTTTGTGGTTGCGAGAGCATTGCTCCTATTCACACCTCGTTTGTACTAGCCACGGGAGCACCTTCCCGCTTATACCTATTACACGCCTCGGTGACGCACTATGTGCGGCGGGCCTGGGCCCCACAACGAACGAAACCAGATCAACATGAATTGGTACACCTCTTGTACCACATGGGCACGGGTGGACACCTAGTGAAATGGTTATACGTTGGCATCAGGGAACACGTCCCTTCGCCGATTGCTACACTCAGGGAGACCTGGGCTGAGGACTCGGGGGAAAACATAACGGACGGGGAGTGGAAAATCATTCTGGGCCATCATAGGCGGGTGTCCAGGAATGTTAAGTTTCAGTTCATACAGGCCATGGTTCTCCACAGAGCTTACCTTACACCCCAGAGGCTACATCGGATGTTCCCTGCCACCGCACATAGATGCCCGAGATGTCACCAGGACGAAGCACACATTCTCCACATGCTATGGACTTGCCCGAAGTTACACACTTACTGGGGAACGATCAAACATACGCTACACTCCATAACTACACTCCAGATCCCTGAGGGAGCATTACCGTGCCTACTGGGGAACAGGAAACGACCCAAGACACGCAAGGCACAACTGAGATTTATGGATCTGGCACTGGTGCTGGCGATCAGGGCACTCACCATGAGATGCAAGTCACCCAGGGCCCCGCAGATAGAAATGTGGCGCAGCGATTTGCTGAAATGGGGCAAAGTAGAATCCGTGGCACTGCGAGACGAGGAGAGCAAGGAACTGCGCAAATATCCTATAGCTCAGGAATGGGATTCAATGTTGATAGAACTGGAGGAGATAGACCTGGACAGTTCGGGAGACACGGTGGGGTGAACTCACATATATGGCGGGAGGGGGCCGAGACTCACGGACACCACTGCGACTCACAAAGGCTAGACCAGACCTAGGGCTTTTACCAAATTCCAAATAAATAGAGTCACCTGACCCGGGTTGTGGAGTGTACAAGTGAGAACAACCAGGAGACAGGGGGTGGGTGGGCGGATGGGAGGGGGGATCAGTCGGGGCGTGATACTTATGTACGACGCGATCCTGGATTTTACGGACTATATTTGAGAAACATTCGGGATATGCTCTGACAAGCAATTTATAACTAAAATGTACTGCTCCCGCAAGTTAATGGTTATGAACACGGAAAAGACTGATGCATGTAATGATAAGGAAATGTACAGAAATGTATGATATCCTGTAACAGTCACGAATAAAGAGTTTAAAAAAAAAAAAAGACCGTCCGCCGTGGTCCCGCAAGGCGGGCCTGTTCCGGCCGCATTGCGGGACCAGGTACAGGGGGTATTAGAATGCCTGTCTTTTGCGGCGGAGTTTCCGCTGCAAAAAGACAGGCGGAAAGTGCCTTCAGGGGCCCGTTGCAGGCCCCCATGGGGGTCGGGGGTGGGGTGCTGCACGTGGGGGGTAGCTATGGCACCCCCCCTACATTTGCATGTACAAGGTGGCAGGCACCGCACGGTTCCTGCCACGTTGTACATTCAAATGTAAACATGTGTTTTTACATTGTGGCGGGATCTGCCACCCGCCACAATGTAAATATACAGCATGTGCCCGCCAGTGTGGCGGACGCATCCTAATGTGTCGTGCTGGACCGCCGCACCTATGGCAGTCGGTCCCGCTTGCACCACGACCGCCCGCCATCGTAATCGGCCCCTTATTCTGAAAGAAGTCACACTTGAACTTATTGACAAAGGAGTGCTCTTAAACATGTGGAGGTAAGGATTTATCCATCCATGGAAATGCAATTTGCATGCGATAGAAATACTTCCAGCTCCAACCACTGATGCTTCCTTTATAGACTGTCCCCAGAACATCAGCCAGGGTTAGCATGTAGGCCTGATTCACAAAGGTAAACTTACACTTTTGTGTAAGTTTGCTCTTTTTTTTTTCGTTTTCACCAACTGCGAGTTTAATTTTCCGAATAGTAATTTTATGACTGGATATTCCACACATATAAAAGATAGGCGAGAATTATCTTTTTATGTGCGGAGTCTCTCTCCACAGTTGTAAAATTACTATTAGTAAACTTAAACTCACAGTTCATGAATACGAAAAATTTATAGTAAACTTACACAAAATAGTACGTTTACCTTTGTGAATCGAGCCCAGTGCCTTTAGTGGTAAAGTATACCTTGAACCAGCAACTGTAGAGAAGAATAATGTAAAATCTGAGTTAGAGTTATAAGTCAAAGGAAAATAGTGTTGACACAAATGATTTCAATGGATAGAAATGTACATGAAATATAAACAAGGAAACATAAGAAATAAATAAAAAAATATGAAAAACAGAGAAGTTCAAAGGATTATATATAGTAGTAGACGTCAGTTGTTTACAGACGTACCTAATCAACCGATGGTAGACAGCTACTGCTACTGATACAATGCCCCTGATATAGTCTATGTGTTTTTGCAAGGTAGATGCCACCAGGGGCGCTTTTATCACTGTGGCCGACAACAGAGGTGTATACAGAGTAATAAGTCATCATAGCACATACATTCTGTTGGTATGGCGATGTGTTGGATTCACAGTAAAACAACCACACTGAGTCCTCACCTGAATTGTTATAAAGTCAGGTAAAGAAAGATTATTGTGCTGACATTACAAGCGATGGTGTACCATTAAGAAAAGCAATAAAGGATATTACAACAAGTAATTCTTTATTTATTTATTTTATTTGCAAACTTTTATATAGCGCTGGCTAGACCCGGAGGTATCATAGCGCTTTACATGAGGATCAACAAGTTCCAGGATACATAGTTATATCAGTTGAATCAGCGAGTTACAGGTTACATAGTGCCAACAGTTTGACTCAAAGAATCACAGAGGGAGGGGGAGTGAAGGAGACACGAACGGGGAGAAGAGGAAAACAATGTCAGATGACCGGCTGGGTAGGTGAGGGCCAAGGGTCCAGACTCCTCTATAGCTGCATAGGACAGCTCCACCGGGCATCGGCCAAGGTTGTTCGGTCTCCGCTGTAGGTACAAACAGATTTGGTATCCGCCCAGGGGGTGTCGTCATTGTTCCATTGAAGGGGGAGAGAAAGAGACACATAACGGGGAGACGAGGAAAAACAATGTCAGATGACCGGCTGGCTAGGTGACGGCCAAGGGGCCAGACTCCTCTATAGCTGCATAGGACAGCTCCACCGGGCATGAGTGACAGCAGACATAAACATACCAGTCAATTATAAAGAGAGAGACATGTTTAACCCAAATCCAAAAGAACAGCCAATATACTTCCCAGTCTTTACCATCCTTCTGCTGTGTGTGGTGTCTGCTGGGCTTCAATTTTGGTACAATGCTGGGAGTGTAAGGAGACAGGTTAGCAGGTGGTGGGTTAGCTGATAACCACAGCCCTTAAAAGTGGATTAAAGCAGGAAGCGGAAGAGCATATTTGTGTTAAAAACATGTTAATTTAGGTTCTACTTGAGTAAATTAGCTCATCAAAATGAAACATCAAAAAACAAAATTATGTTCCAACAAGCAAAGGTATAATACTCCCTAATAGTGTGTTCCTGACATTGATAGTATAATGGCATATATGTGTGTTTAGCGTTTGGAGACAGATCATGTATGTAACCCTGCCTTTTTAGGAGTACTCTTACTTGAGCTGCAGCAACCAATTTATTTGAAATGGTGACTGTATGAGAAGAAGGAAAAGTAAAGGGCAGCTAATATAAGAAGAATAGTATTTAAAGGGTGCATGTGTTAGAGGCTGTTTTGGGCATATGTGTGATTTATGCAAAATAGTGTAAGATGAGGTTGGGAAAAGTTGTGTGAGTGGCTTTAGGATAACTTGTAGGGATAAACAGGATGTTCAGTTCTTACAAGGCCTTACCTTAGAGTTGACTGCAATAGGAAGGCATGCCATATTGCAGGTTAGGATGCAGTGGGGAAAGTATGTATGCATTGCTTGAGGTTGGTGAGTCATACACAGAATCCAGGTCTGCTCTGCCTTGAGGAACTGGATTTTCCACCTGGCTCCCGGGGAACTTCACCCACCTCCTTTTATCCTGACATTTATTTTTCATGTCCCCACACAGTGTGGGCCTCCTCTCGAATGCAATTTAAGAGTTTGTGACCTCATGCCACAAGGCTGCCTTCACTGCTCTAATGCAGCTGTATGGAGGCAGACTATGTAGTTGCTTGCTGGGTCTGACCACAATTGTATCTACAAAGCCTAACTCTTCTGCATTGAAGTTCCTGTTCTTTCTCAGTGTTGTGAACTGCATCCTGAAGGACAATGTTGTTTCATTTTGCCTCAGGGTAACATGGTCCAAGCGGAAGAGGGAAGAACCTTGGGTGTGGGCTTTATTTATGTGCATTGAACTGAATAGGCGTTTAACGTGTATAGTACTCGCCTATTCCCATACATTCATGTCTCACCTAGGTGGTGCGGGTCTTCACATATTGTTGGCGGAGGCCTTCTCCCCAGGGTGGACATCCCCACAAATTAGGCAGAACGTGCAGCATGGTAATATATTCACTTGTAGTATCTTTACATTCATGAATTCAATTGTAGGAGTCCCATCGCCTCATTGGAGGGGCTGGAGTTATAAGTCTACATTTATACTTGGGAATGGGAAAGAGCTGAAATGTGAAGATTTACAACTATGTTTAGTAGTAGATCAACATGTGATTAGATGTACACATGTAAACTTACCTTTGTGAACTGGGGGCACTATGTGTTCTGTCTGATCCCCTATCCCTTCTTCGCCACATATGGATAAACCCATATTCATGGCCTTGGATAACGACATAAGTGTCCTTCAAGGTAAGAAGCCATATTCAAAATAGAGAGGAGCATAGTACTAGAGGGATAGGAGGGGTGTGGTCACCGTTGCTTAAGTGAGTGCTTTATAGACCTCAAGGAATTCAGGAGTGGTTAGAAATACCGGTACTTACATAGCCATATGGAGAACCTCTTTCCTATTTGACGGCACAGAGGCGCATGCGGCATGCCTGGGATGTAGGCCATGCTTTGGAGTTCATGGTGAATCTGTGCTGTTAAATAATTAACAACATCAGTGGTAAGGGGAGAAGAGGCCCAGGTTAAAAAACTAATAGCGCATCTCTGTTTTGAATTGATGTACAAAAAGGATTATTTGCAGGTGAAAAAAGCAGATGCCAATGAATAATATCAAAATGGACATACTGATGTTTGCAGATGGCATTTCCAGCTGTAAAAAAATCTGCAAGTGTGAAATAATCCGAAGTTACAGTGATAGGGTTGGTGGTGGCCAGGGGGATGTGGTAAACTCATACAAAGCTGTAAATTCGGATTGCTAAAACCCAAATTATATGCTTGGCTTTAGGCCCACGCCAAAGAGGAGTAACTTTGTAAATTAGGTGCGAAATTTGCCACACGCTGCCATATTTTCCATAGTGAGATTAAAAAAAAACGTACATGAACAACGAACACAAGGGGGCCGATTCACCGAACTAATCTGATATACAATCCCAAATTTAATACTTTTGGTATTCACAGAAGGCATTTAGTAGTAGTAAAGTTAGGACTCCTAACTTTACTACTACTAAACTGAGATAACATTCTAAACTTACTACTTTTGGTATTCACAGAAGGCATTTAGTAGTAGTAAAGTTAGGACTCCTATCTTTACTACTACTAAACTGAGATACAATCCTAAAATTAACTACTTTTGGTATTCACAGAAGGCATTTAGTAGTAGTAATGTTAGGACTTCTAACTTTACTACTACTAAATTCCTTTTGTGTAAATACCAAAAGTCATAAAGTTAGGATTTTGTCTCAGTTTAGTAGTAAAGTTAGGAGTCCTAACTTTACTACTACTAAATGCCTTATGTGAACACCAAAAGTAGTTAAGTTTAGGATTTTATGTCAGATTAGTTCTGTGAATCGGCCCCAAGCTTTCTATTGGAAACCTATCAGAAGTGCAGGGGCTCTGAAAGAGTAGTCAAGCGTGTGTGTGTGTGATTTCTTTGTGTGGCTCAAGGAGCAGACACAATCTATACACATCCTGAACCTGCTCCTTTTATTGATTCACCCAAGAAAATATTATGTGTCAGGCCTTGTTGAAGCATGGCTGTAATGAATACCACAGTATTTAACGAACAATTATTAGGTAATTCCCACCCTGACACAAAGCACAGTGAGAAGAATTCGGGAAAAATTCATAGCCACGTGGCTTGAGATTTGGGGAGAGCAGGGAATTGAATCCTCTATTTTTTTTTTTAAGTTTGTTTCCTGCTTGACTCCCTCTATAAGGCCTGTGATAAAATCAATTTACATTGTTTCCCAGTGCCACTAAGCTGCAATAAAATAAGTACAAATAAAGCACACAGTGTAAACTATAAATAAATATGACACCTAAATGGTAGGATGCACTGCCTAGGGCATTATTGACATCATGGTACTAATGGTAAAATTAACGAAAACGATGTTAGCATTCATGTCAATTTAGAATGCTTCTGTTTTAGAATCACTATAACCACAAGTGAAGTCAAAATAGAACAACAGGAGAAATAATATGTTTGAAACTGTGTGCACATGATGTTCTGAACATTATTATTTCATGATGTGCTGTAAATTAGGCATAACGCCTCAACTAAGCAGTTACTAATTGGGCTTTGTTCCTAATGTTTTTGTGCCAAAAAATACTAAATATTGTGCTAAATACTTTCTGGTTGTGAAATATTGGTTTGTGATTCGCCAAACTTATTTCTCTCGTGATATGTCTCTGGAGGTATGCACCTGTTACAACGCATTCGTTACTCCGCACTACCATTACAACGCGACTTTTATAACGCATACCATTACAACGCATTGCGCTGGGGGGCGCTATAGGATAGGGAATGGTATAATTTACTATCCAACACCTTCCCTAGGGTCCACGGGGACTGGAGTTAGAATAGTAAATTATACTTACCACTATCCAGCACCCCAAAGCGCTATGCGTTGTAATGGTATGCGTTGTAATGGTCGCGTTGTAATGGTAGGTAGTTGTAACGGTATGCGGAGTAACGTCATACATCCGTCTCTGGATTCTATTGCCTCATGTATGTATCATATGTGCCCACCCATGCATTACTCTTTGCATTCTTTTGTTTCTTTTGTATTCCTTCAATTCTTCAATAAAAAAGATTTGAAATAAAAAAAAATTAAAAAAAGAGAATAGCAAATGCAAGGTTTTAGCCCAGGTTTGTGTCCCTTATTAACATATTTCCTTGTTTTGTGTTTACTATAAACAATAGCCTAAAAGAGGTGCATTGTGAAAAAATATTTTCTCTGCACTACATGAATTAGAGTGTTAAGCATGAGTCCTCCACTGTCACCTTGATAATGGAAGAGTAAATGCATGGCCCGAATAATGATCCTACAAAAATGTTACTATGGAATTATCTGTCACTGCTATAAATATACAAATCAGACTTAACTGAATATGGTATGAAGTGGAGGTGCAAACAGGAGAAAGTAAAGCAGTGCAACATGCTAATGAATTGTTCCCTTGCCATGAATTTCTACAAGAAAGTTTTAGAATAAATCTCATTCGGCTTGAAAGAAGTGGTTGTGATGGGCCCATCAATAATACTGTTCAGTGATGTTTCAATTACCAAATCATTAGGCATCTGTAGGAGACCAGTGTTGATGACAGCAGTAATGGTATCAAACTTTATGTTGCTCAGAAAGTGGATGTCAACTTTGTTCAAGAAAATGTGTTCACATGCCTGCTTGAAGTCTGAGCAAGTTTATCATAAAGAAAAATCAAAGTCTGTGAATCACAGAGTCAGCTGACAAGAGGTCCCGCTGCAACCGGAATGGTCAAAACCAAAACAACTAGGATATTGCAAGTGTGGAAGACACCTGTGTAGTAGGCCAAATTTAGCCTTCATAATGATACAAAAATCTGAATTTTTCTGCACTGAGCAAGCTTTGAGAATTCTCACTGCTATTGCCAAGCATGAAAATTAGGTTTTATGTGTTAGAGGTTTCACAGTTTGGTACTAAATTTAACATTAGTGTATAAAATGGAAGCGGGGGTCACCATAGCACTAAGGCAAATCAGAAAAAGTCTCACAACTTCAACAATCTCTTCGATAATTAGTTAATGCATATATTCAACATGGCTGATTTGGAAAGAACATCTTCCATATCAGTGACAATCAGTAATTATTTGAGAATATGTTGGGTAGTTTCTTACCCGCGTATGATTAACCGTTTCATTGGATTCATCCACAAATCTTGTTGCTGCACACTGAAATGCTTCATCGATTTGCTGTGACTAGATCTGGGTTAATTTCACACTCTACTATGCCTAGTCAGAAATAGTGTCCCTCCACTTGGAGTAAAATAATTTTCTTACAGATTTTTTCAGAAAATACTTTAAATATAATTTTATTTGCTCTCTATCTTACATTTACGTGTGTACTACTTCAATGTTGACCTCATAATAAGTCTTTCAATAAAAACGAAAACTGGACACAGTCTGCAAGTGAGCGCTATATACCTACCTGACAAAATCATATTTCGTGCGAAGTGTGCAAAAATAACTCTTGCACCCGTTATACCACTACTATCAGGGTTTAAATGAGACATTGCTTTCTTGTATCATAACTTGGATCAAAGATAGACTTGGGCACACGAAGACAATAAATGACTTCTATAGATATGAACATCTAATCTCAACTTTAATAATGAAGTGTACTTTTGATAATATTTGGAGATTTACAGCAGAAAAGTCTGCTATATTTTTCTGGGAGAAAAGGACTATAATTAATGTGCAATTCTCTTAACCTGAGTTTTGCTAAAAGTTTTGAAAGCAGTGTATGAAGCATTTCTATTCTCTTCTAAGACTTTACCATAAGATCTCTGCACGTGGTGCTTGAATGAAGAACTCATTCAAGCACCACATTTAATGAATGGATGGTGTGGATGTAAAATTGAAGTTAGTCGTTTAGTGGAAAGGTTGATATCCACCAAGATAAATATTGAGATTTCGTGCCTGCCAGTTAGCTTGCAATGCATAAAAGATTTTAATTGAAAGAAATTGCATTTTTATTTGTAAACCTTTATTGCTAAATAACGAAAGAACCCAAGTTAGGTAGATGTATTAGCTCTCGAGTACTAATAGTCAGAGTCCACTTTCCAATGCAGCATGAGCTTTTATAATCTTCATCCATCTGCACTGTAGCATGCATGGTCCTGCCAAGGGACAATGTGCGGACAGAGAGAGAGAGAGAGCACCAAAGTGTGTGTGAGTGAAGATAATGACAGAAAAAGTGATTTTTAACCCTTACCAAGAATTTGGTTGCACCTTTCACACTTCCTCTTCAGGGTTGGCACACACTAGGTGACTTCGCACTGTTGGCCTTGGATAATCCCATGATCTCTTGTCAGTCAATAAAAACTTTATTTGGTTTGCTACAACCATAAAAGTATACACTTCCCATTTTATAAACCTTTTTAAAAACACATAGCTTAATACAATCATAAAAATGCTGCACATAGTCATTGCATGAATGATCTCGCAGCCCCTTTAAATACTAATCACGTCTTCCTAAAATTAATAAAATCACAATAATTCACATATATATGTCCAATCCTTCCAGTAGAATACATACATTACTATTACCTTTAAAAATGTAATCCCAATTTATACTAAGGGAGCTACTCGCTCCTGTTACTCGGTACACTGGAGAAACACCCTAACTCTGCTCATAAATTTCCCCAAAGCACAGGCTATATCTAATTTTGCCATTCCCAATAGAAGGTTAGCAGCTTGCATCCTATTCATAATCCTTGGTCTCTCTCTTGGCGGCGAGCTCACCTGCCCCCTCTGTGGCCTCTCCTGCGCTTCCTACTGTTTCTGCCAGCGCTACCCCTCAAGGTGGGTTGGTGACTCCGGCTCGAGGTGCGGCAAGTGGGCTATTTACTCAGGTACGGACGTTGCTTACGCGTTCCACTGTTGGGTTGGATGAGAAAACGGTAGTGGCTAATCAGGCTTGTCAGTGGGCTAGGAATAATATTTACTCACTTGAAGACATTTGGTCCACGTTGAAAGATTATGAACCCCTGATGCAGCAGCATGCTTTATGGCATATGTCAATGACCCTAATAGCGTTGTGGGAACAGGGCTATGGTGGAGCGGCGCCTGTGATTCTTCATGACATTAAGAACAGAGCCTATAGGGCAAATACTGGAATAAAGGATGTGTTGCAGAGTTTGCGGTCCTTGTTGGAATACAGAAATGAGTTGCCGTCGGCAGGAGAGCCCCATTTTCCTGGGGTGCACCCAATGCGTGAGGTACACCCTATTTTCCATCCTGAAGTGCCTGAAGTGGTAGACCCAGTAACTCATAATGTTACCAGGGCTCGTGTGGATGCTCATTTCCAAGAACAGTGGGTATACACGCCTTGGTAACGGAGCGAGGTTTTAGCCTTGAAAGCTCAGTTGCCTGATTCAAGGAAAAATCTGACGGCTTACTACAAAGAGCTGACGGAAGCAGCTTCATCGACGGTCATGACTTTAGCTGACATAGAATTATTTTTTGGACTACTGGTTCCGGTGGATGTGTGGAGACAGGTAAAGGGGACAGATCATGTGGAGGAATTGGGCGGTACTTGGGAGGAAATTAAGGACTGGGACAAGGAGTGGAAGCCAGGGGAGAAGCAGAAGGCTGAGATTTTGGCATTACCAGGACGAATAATACAAAATATGCACTCCCTTATTCCTCCAAAGAAAGTGGATTGGGATAAGTTGACTGCATGTAGGCAGAAGAAGGATGAAGCAGTTTCAGATTTTTTCACTCGTTTCGAGGAGGCTTTTATGGACTTCAGTGGCCAGGATCTATCTCAGGATGGAGGCTTGCGACTTTTCGTTAATAGATTCATAATGAATTTGTTACCGAAAATATCGGCTAGATTGCAGGCATCGGAGAATACGTGGATGACATCCACCCCTTCTGGTATTCTGAGTATGGCTCAGTACTATGAGCATAGAGAGAACGAGAACAAAGACAGACAGGAAAAGAAAGCCAAAGACTTGAAAACTAGAGTGTTGCTGCAGCAGGTGTCGAAGGGTCGGGGACGTGGAGCCCCACCCATGGTAGTGGGTCAAGGTGGAAGTAGTTACGGAAGGGGAGAGAAGAGAGAGCGTTTAGGGCAGAATCAGTGTGCGAACTGCAA
Source organism: Lissotriton helveticus (assembly GCF_964261635.1). NCBI lineage: Eukaryota > Metazoa > Chordata > Amphibia > Caudata > Salamandridae > Lissotriton > Lissotriton helveticus. The sequence goes on from NC_136067.1 coordinate 1,619,006,858, forward strand.
AAAGGAGGGGCATTGGTGGAGAGATTGTCCGTAGCTCCGTTCCAACGTTGGGTCAGGCAGAGGTAGAGGTCGGGGTGAATTTCGTCGGGATGACAGACAGTTTGATGAAGGCAGGAGACCAGGAAGAAATTATTTTGATGGAGAGAAGGATCGACAACACTTCCAAATGGAAGGTGACGCCAGTAGAGACAGACAATACTGCAATGACGCATATGCTATGGACGACTTGACTGGGTTCTCTCATAACTAGGACAGCGTAGGACAGAGCATGGGACCGGTTTCTGTGGATGTTGATCAACAAGGACCCTATGTGACTGCGGATTTGTTGGGGTCTTCTCAGAAATTTTTGGTGGACACGGGTGCTATGAAGAGTTCTGTGGCACGTTCTCAGGTCCCAGGGGCGGCTCTGTCTGGCAAGAATAATATCTCCGTAGGGTTCTCAGGTACTCCGGTGATTAGCCCCATTTCTAAGCCTCTTGCTCTTAAGATTGGTCCCTTTACTGTTGACTCTCCCTTCCTTCTGACTTCGGATTGTGGCGAAAATTTGTTGGGTTTGGATTTACTGAAGAGATTAAATGCTACGATTTACTGTTCTCCAGACGGTGTGTATCTCACGTTGGGTCCTACTGTCGCGCATGCGCAGCAGTGTTTTTTGAAAGACGAACCTCTCCCGGCTGAGTTTGTGGGAGTCCCGGAGACTCTATAGGCCAGTAGTGATACTGATGTGGGAAAAATGGATATAGCTCCTGTGTCCATCAAGGTTAAGGTGGGAGCCCGGCTGCCACGGATACCCCAGTACAAGATATCTAGGGATGGAGAGAAGGCTTTGCTACAGATAATACAGGATTTGATACGATCAGGTGTAGTGGAGGAGACAAACTCTAACAGTTGTAATAGTCTTATTCTCCCGATCCTTAAAAGACACTCAACAGATGCTAGCGATGGTACACCTGATGTCTATCGATTTGTGATTGATTTGCACCACATTAATAAGGTGGTTGAGCCTCAATATCCGGTGGTCTCCGACATTACCACGATTCTGACCATGATACCCCCCACGGCCAAATATTTTTCTGTTTTGGACTTAAAAAAACGCTTTCTTTAGCATTCCTGTGCATCCTGATAGTCGTTTTCTTTTCGGATTCTCATTGGCTGGCCGAAGTTTCAGATTTTGTAGAATTCCCCAAGGCTATACCAAGAGTCCCAGCATTTATAGCCAGACTTTGAAGGCTCAATTGGACGACTTAGAGCTTCCCAAGGGCAATGTTCTTTTGCAATATGTAGATAATCTTCTTATCGCATCTGACACCGAGGAAGGGTGTTGAGAAGCCACGGTTAAATTACTGCATCATTTGGCTCGCAAGGGACATGAAGTGTCCCTTCCTAAATTCCAATACTGTCGACAGGAGGTTACCTACCTAGGTCATCTCCTACCGAAGGAGGGGAGGAGGTTGACACCGGAACGCATCAAGGCGATAACTAACATGGCTGTGCCTAACACGCAGCGGGAGGTGCGAGCATTTCTGGGTATAACATCGTATTGTCGCCAGTGGATACCTAATTATGCCTTACTAACCAAACCCCTTCTGTATTTGACTACTAAAGAAGTGCACAAACCCCTACCCTGGACTCCAGCATGTCAAGAAGCCTTTGAGTTACTAAAAACTGCTTTGTGTTCTGCGCCTGTTTTGGGAACTCCTGATTACCAGAAGCCTTTTGTGCTTTATGTACATGAGGCGGAAGGTTGCGCGTTGTCTGTCCTAACTCAATGTTTTGAAGGGAAACAGAGACCATGTGCTTACTTTTCTGCTATGCTTGACAATGTGGTGAAAGCGTTGCCGAGCTGTCTAATGGCTACAGCGGCTGCTGCAGTCTCAATAAGACAATCGGCAGGGCTCGTGTTGGGTTCAGAACTCACAGTGATGGTACCGCATGCTGTGGATATTTTACTGAACAGGACGCAGACGCAGCATTTAACAAGTGCTCGTCTTACTGGTTATGAGATGACGTTATTTGCACCCCATGTTACGATTAAAAGATGTGCCACTCTGAACCCGGCCACGTTGATACCTATCCCTTCAGATGAAAAGGACGAGGAAGTCAATGATTGCTTGTTTCGGACAGAGGAGGAGACAAAGGGAAGGATAGATTTGACAGACACCCCCCTAGATGATCCCGACGGGGAGCTGTATGTTGATGGTTCCTGTTTTAAACTTGCGGATGGTACCTCAACTGCAGCATATGCAGTCACGACATTGAAAACAGTGGTGGAGACTTCTAGGATCCCGTACCACGCAGCCCAAGCTGCAGAAATAATAGCATTGATGCGTGCGTGTGAATTGAGTGAAGGACTGGACGTGAATATTTACACTGACAGCCAATACGCCTTCGGCATGGCTCATAGTTACGGGCGACTGTGGGCGGAGAGGGGAATTTTGACATCACACGGACAAAGGATTCAGAATGGTCCATTAATATTACGACTATTGACAGCATTGACGCTTCCCAGATGACTGGCAGTGATCAAATGTAGTGCACACAAAGTGGTGGTAGATGATGTAGGGCGGGGAAATGCATTTGCAGATCAGACAGCTAAAGAGACGGCTAGGATGAAACTACCACGAATGTTTGTGGCAGGACCAGCTAGGTGGGTACCGGATGTTAATATGTTTGCGAATACTGTACAAAGTGTGCGGAACATACAGGAAAAAGCAACTGACAATGAGTTGAGGACATGGAAGAATGGTGGGGGGGCGGTTGGACTCGGATGAGTGCTGGACGGATGTGACAGACAAAAGACGATGGTTACTCCCGGATGCGTATGTCCTCCCAGTGGTGACAATGGCTCATGGGCCAGCACACATTAGTGCAAGGGGGATATGTAAATTGTTATATCCAGTGTGGAGCAATAAGAACATTTCCAAGGTAGCAACCCATTTGGTGCAACAGTGCATGGTTTGTTTAAGACATAATCCGGGAAAGGAAACACCTGTTCCAGTTGGTAACTTTGCCCCTCCTTCTTTCCCTTTTGAAGTGATTCAGATGGATTATATTGAAATGGAGAGGGTCAGTAATCTCAAATATGTCCTAGTGGTGGTATGCTCCTTTAGCAGGTGGGTGGAGGCTTTCCCAACTAAGGATTGTACGGCTATCTCAACAGCTAAGATGTTGATCAAGGAGTATTTTTCCCTGTATGGCTTGCCCCGGGTGATCTGGAGTGATAACGGCACATCTTTTAATGCTGAATTGATGAAACAGATATGTAAGGGGCTGCAGATCTCTCAAAAGTTCCATGCAGCACAGCACCCCCAGGCTGCGGGTTTGGTAGAAAGGTTCAATGGGACACTCAAACTGAAAATGGCCAAGATACAAGAGAGTACAGGGTTGCGTTGGCCAGATGCACTTCCCCTAGCATTGCTTTCCACTAGAGTGACAGTCAACTCCAAGACAGGTGTCTCACCCCACGAGGTTATTTTTGGCCGCCCCGCCAACGTGTGGGGTGTCCCTAGACCAAAATGTTTCTCCAAAATTGAATATCCTTTGTTGATAGATTACCTGTATGCTTTGACTAAAGATCTCCGTTCTATTCATCAGCAGGTAGCAGACACCCTGAAACCGCTGCCGGAGGGGCCAGGCCATGCCATACAGCCCGGGGACTGGGTTGTCGTGAAGAAGTACCAGAGGAAGTCCTGTTTGGAACCCAGGTGGTCAGAGCCGAGGCAGGTGCTCCTGACCACCCGCACCGCACTTCGGATCCAGGGTCGAAAAGCATGGACGCATGCCTCGCATGTTAAACGTGTCCCCTTACCGCTGCCATATGATGAATGGGTGAGAGACGGCGTCGCTGATCAAGAGTGCGAGGCGGTTCCTCGGTACATACCCTTCTCGGATGCTTCATTGAGGGGTGAGGAGCCGGATAAAAGAGCAAAGAGGCCAGTTCTGATCGCAAGTGGTGAGGCCTCTTCTGATCACAGTGAGCAAACATCAGAGGATACGTCTCCTGCCACTGAGCCCCCCATTCTGTTCACAGATCCAGAGGTGTGAGGGAGCACTCATTATAATCTGCGGCCCAGAAAGGAGAAGAAAAAGTACTGAGCACTGGAAGAAGGGCTGAGATAGGGATTAGATGAGGACTGTGTTGCAGAATAGTTAAGTGCTAGGGATGGACTAATGGTAAGAGCCCTGGTGCATTGTCGAGACATTGTCGAATGGGACACTAGGATTGTGCCTGGGCCCAGATTCAGTGCTCCTGAGTTGCAAAGGCTGTGGGATTAGGGAACGAACAATAGAAGCCTGCCTGTGAGGCTTTAACTGACACAGGGAGAAGATCCCTTTTGAGGGTGAAGAACCCCTCTGGCCGGCTTCAGAGTGACTGGAACTATTTGAGTACCTGTTAGTTTAGTTTTGGACTTTTAGTTAGGGAAACATGTATCCCTTTGGTCGTCCCATCCCTGAGGAGGAGCAACCTTTTGCAGCCCCTCGTAGATCAGAACCAGATTCTCCATGGCTTGCTCTGTCACGGAAAGGGAAAGTGGTGGTCATAGTGATATTGATCATTGTATTTCTGATCATTCTCGGAATACTGTTTTTTCTCGATGACGCTTACCCTGTCCATAAGTTCATTCCTACCCCTTCCGCCTTGCCCGAACATATTATGGTTACTGTTAATTATGGTGAACAATGTATGCGAAAGGGCTATCGAGATAATGTTTTTATTAAGACTCTACATCATGCCCATCCCGTGTATAATGTGACAGATTGTTGGGTCTGTGGGTTGCTCCCCTCTGCTGCATATAAAAAGGATAGATTGCTGGTACTTCCTTTAACACCTGTGAATAGTTGTGTGGGTTGGTATACTTTAATTGGCATGGTGAAATTCTTTCAGCAACCTGATTTTCTGGACCCTCGATTACCTGGTACAGGATCGACGTTGACGATGCGAGTACGCCCTATGCCCACCACTTCCCTTGGACGGTTGTTTACTGATGGACGTTTTGATCAGACATTTCTGGAAACATGCTCGAGGAGGGTAGAACGTGACACCCAACGACACTGATAAAGTGAGGGAGAGTTTTCTACAGTTGAACTCTTCCCTAGCCTATAGACATCCTCCTTCGACAAATAGTAGTGGTCGTTCTTTGGTACCCCTGGCAGTTGTTGGGCCTTCACATTTTTTCTGTATCCTAGGGAGGGGTCCTATTAAGGTTGGGGACAGCTCCTGCAATGTGACTGCTTCGATTCGTCTGCCCCTTAGTCCTTCTTTAATCACTCCCCCGAATATTTACTTTGTATGCGGGGGCAATGGATACTTGTGGTTGCCTGAGGGTTGGGGTAGGGTCTGCTATCTGGCCTATTTACTTCCCCCTGTTTATGTAGCACCCTCAGATTATCATAAGACCCATCGGTGGTTTGCTATAATGCCTGGACAGCGTAAAAGGAGGGCACTCCAAGTTGAGGATGTAGCTCAGACCGACACTTCTTTGCAGCAATGGATGGATTTCTCTAAGGGCTTACTGCCGTTCTGGGATCCTATCTTTAATAGTAGAGCTATTCGGAGACTGTCAAGGGTGATGGAAAAGGTAGTGAATACGGAGGCAGATATTGCAGCCAATATGTCCATTGAGATGCAGGCTATGAGATTATTTACGATCCAGAATAGGATGGTGCTCGACATCATCCTCGCAGATAGGGGTGGAGCCTGCCGCGTCATCGGGACATCTTGTTGTGTATATATTCCTGACTCGGCCCCGACTGTTAACTTAGCTGTACAGAAACTCCATAGATTGGCAGCTGAACTTCATCAGGATATTGGTACTTGGTCACTAAAGACATAGTTGTGGAGTGTTTGCTCCTCTTGGGGCTGGAAGATTTTGATGGGTGTTGTGGGAGTTGTGGGTATCTTGCTGACCTGTTGCTTATGTGTTTATTGCCTTCCCCCTTGTTGCTCCATGTGCGCCAGCAATTTACGGGTTCCTCAGAGACCAACACGCAAATATCCAGTTTCCAATGATGTAGAGCTTTATGATATCCATTGGTTGATGCTTATTGATGATGATATTTTTGATTGATATGTTGCCCCGTCCCTAGCATTTGTGTAAAGGCCCTACCTTTTTAGCTAATAAAGGCTGCACTCATGTTAGCCACATTATGCTAAAAGGAGGGTCTGATAGGTTTCATTTTCCGATGCCCCGCCCACTCACACTTACGCTTATGAGTTAGCATAATGTGTCTAACCAATGATATATTCATTTATGCATAGAGGGAGAGGTGTGGCGCCGCGGCCAGGGCGACTGACGCAGGAATCTGGGGACCACGGTTCGATCCCCGGCTCCGGCGGCAGGTTAGCCCAGCACCATGTGACTCTGGGCAATAGCTCGCTTAATCTTCCCGACGGCCCCCAGCGCCTAGAGACCCTTACGGGTGATTGTGCGCTTTACAAATGTGGACTTTATTTACGTTTATATTCTCTATTTCAATATTCATTTATGTGTGTGACATTATTCAGTTTTCTTAGCTTAGCCTGTGTGCCACCATTTTGGAGTGCTTCTCTCTGTGTGCGAGTCGCACTCGCTCACCCCTCCCGTAGGAATAGAAAAAAAACCTGAACGCAGCAGTTTTCGTTTCTTGGCTAACTGTGATCGAAACTATAGCAAACTTCTAATCTGTGATGTTCCCATGTGCTGGAGACGCCGAGGCCTGGCTCCGCGGCCTTGGGCCGAGATAATCAATGTTGCCATCGCAGGTGCAGATGCTTCTTGTGTGAGGCCATTGTTCGCTCTTTCAGGGGTCCAGTACTTTTCCAGTATTCTGCTGTATCCTGTTATAATGTATTGCTGTGATGAGATGAGGCAGTCCTCTCGGCGCACTCTTAGGGTTGAGGTCGGACAGGGCCCTCTCATATGGGAGTTTGTGGCCTAATAAAATATCCTGTTTATTCTTCTCCGCTGATTTATTACTTGGTAACTATAGGTGAGTGTGGTAAGTCACTCGGGTGGATTTGAGCCACGCTTATTATCACTAATGGTAATTTTACCTCTACACCACTGGGAAATTTCGGGGGGGGATTCCCCTAACCCCAGGCGCTGCCAAAAACGTATTAAGGCAATACTGGTGGTTACTGTCCAAGCGGTAAATCCTAGCTCTATCCTTGCTGCTTATACCATTGATGACTTTGGCAATGAGAACAAGCTTTTTTAGGATATTTCCCTATTCTTTATCCCAACATTCTTTCCCACTTAGATAGAGTAACTCTGCCCCATATAAGAATTGTGCGGGGACCATTGCTAGGTATGCCGTTATAACTGGCCCATCTGACATTTCACTGTAAACACTGTTGAATCTTTTTAGACCCTTCACAGAAGCTGTTGCCCTCATTTTTAGGGCTTCCAGATGGGTAGACCATTTCAAATTGCTCGTAAACCATATTCCTAGGTATCTATATTCTATTACCCTCTCAAGTAATTCTGTACCAAGACACCAAGGGAACCTAGTCTTGCTTCTACCGAAACATAATATTTTGGTCTTCTCCATGTTCACTACTAATTTTTTATTTATACAGTATTCATTAAACATGTTTAATTTTCTCTGAAGACCTATCTCTGTCTGGTCCACAATCACCAGGTCATCTGCATATAGCAGAGAAGATATATGATTACCTCCTAATTTTGGACTAGCCCCTCTGGCCTATCTTAATTTCAGGGGTAAATCAGCTAAGAACAGGGAAAAAAGCAAAGGGGCTAATACGCACCCCTGCCTCAGGTCATTTCCAATTTGGATCCTCCCAGACAATCCTCCCTCCTCATCCAAGATTACCCGGGCCCAGTTATCTGTGTGTAAAGCCTGTATAAGGGCTAGCAGATCATTGTGTATTTTATACCCTACCAAGGTTGACCATAGCTGCTCCCTACCCACATGGTCAAATGCTGTGCGGAAGTCCACAAAGCAGCAGAATAAATTACCCCTCGGCTCTATCGACCTCCGCACGACCGCCCAGAGAGCAAAACAATGGTCCACCGTTGAATGCCCTTCTTTAAATCCACCCTGTTCTGGGGGTACTATCAGGTTATCTTCTACTCAATCTTTTAGCAGACCTAGGATTAATTTGGAGAATACTTTTTCCCCAATATCCAGGAGATTTATTAGGCGATAATTTTTAGGGGAATTTACATCACCTTTTTTATGTATCGGTCTAATGATAGTACCTTTCCAACTATCTGGCATAATTCCAGTATTTAATATTGTCAGAAACATCTTTGAGAAGAAATATGCCCACCAGTCTGGATTAGTTTTTATAATGACTGCAGGTAGATTATCTGGGCCGACTGCACGTGTTAAATTTAATCCAGCTATTATGGTCTTAATATGGCCTGGGGAGAACTGCACTATTACTTCTTCCTAACACCTGGCCAGCTGGTAGGTGATTTTCCCCCCATCCTTGGCCAATTGCCATAGATTTCCTCAAGGTAGGTTACCCACTTATCCTCTGGGACAGAACATTGCAGGGTCCCTACCGCTTTCCCCCTACATTCCTGTATCATTTTCCAAAAGCCTTTGACATTTTTTTCTTCAATTGCCTCAAGTAAGTTCTTCCAGCATTTTTCTTTAAAGGATCCTTTTTCCCCTCTAATAGTTACCTTGTATTTTATCCTCAACTTCTTAAGTGCTAGTGATGCTGCATCATTGTAGCTACGCCTAAGGCATCTTTCATATTGCCTAATGGCGGCCTTAACTTTCCGGCAGTCATCATCAAACCATGGTTTATTATTTAGATGTACTTTGGCTTTTCCTACTAAACCTTGGTTTCCCCATTTGATTTTTATCCTGAGGCATTCTACCAGTTGCCTTATTATATCCTCATACCAGGATATATCCTCCCCTGGTAGAAGATTTTTTAAATCGACTTTTATCTGGAATGCACTAAGTTTCTTTATATATTTTTCACTAATCCGGGTGGTAAGTCGCTTTGGATATTCATCGTCTACTTGTAACACTTTCTGTCTCGGCGGGTCCCTGATTACCTGCAGTTCCATCAATAGTGGGAAATGATCACTACCCTCTACCCTACGTACTTCAAAGTATCGTATTAAATGGAAGCACCATGCCTGGGTAAAAACATAGTCTATTGGGCACATTTGCTGCCCTATTTTAAAAGTGCGCTTTGCGGGCTGAATCGTTTCTTTCCTACCATTAACACAGACTAACCCTATAGCCCCCAGCAGCTGGCCAAGCTCCACATCTTGGTTTGAAATGTCACTGCTGGTGAACTTTGCAAACTCTATATTATATGCTCTCAACGAGTCGCTGTGCCAGGCGTCAGTTTTTTTGGGGTTTAGTCTATGGTTAAAGTCACCCAGTATTAGGAGCACATTTCTTGGGTAAATTTCATATAAGTCTTCTAAATCCTTTTTTAGACGTTCCAACTCCGCTTTATACTTATTTTTCTCCTCTTTCTGTATGTACACGTTTATAATGCATAGGCCTCCCCCACCTACATTATTATTTAGAATCAGCACTCTGCTACCTAATGCCCAATTACACTTTAATTCAAGGGGGTGTATATCTCTCGCTATCCTTGTAGAGACCAACGTCATCTGGCCACCTGATGCCCTACCTACTTGGTTCTTTCTTGCAGGTTTTACATGGTGTGTAAAGCCTTCAGTGACGGGGGTTTCATCGCACAGCCACGTCTCCTGTAAGCAAACAATATCAGTTTCCCAAGAATATTTTTGAAACCTTCCAGGAACTGTATTCTTTTGTAACCATTAACATTCCAGGACAAGATGCAAAGGCTGTGCGACAACCCAATTTCTTAATCGATGTTTCTCAGGTTCCCCTCTTCGTCACAGCCCAAATATGCCAATTCTCTGTACCTATTTCCAACCAAAACATCATCCTCCCCCCACCCTAACTTTTTAGCGATTATAGTGATTTCCAGGGCTTCCTTATTACCCCGTCCCGAGGTGATAATTTTTATTTGCCGCTCTCCCAACCCCGCATGGTTTCTAAGCAATTGTTTCCCTTAATTATGTTATGTTATGTTATGTTAGGAGAATTTATAACGCGCTCAGCTACTCATGAGTGTCCCGGCGCGGACCCAAAAAGGATAACAGAGGGTTTACACGAACAAATGTGTCTTCAATTTTTTCTTTAAAACGCCAAGGTCCTGGATTGTACGCAGACCCAGAGGAAGGGCATTCCAAGCAATTGCCACTTTAACTGAGAAGAAACAGCCCCCTATCCTCTGACGCTTAAAATGCGGGACCCGGGCCAGAGATAAAGATGAAGAGCGCAGAGAGCGCGTGGGCGTGTAGAAAGAGACGCGCTTCTGAAGATAGATAGGGTCAAGCCCGTGAAGCGCCCGGTGGGCCATGACCAATATCGTAAATTTCACCAGTGATACAGTCGCAGCTGAAGATGGACACTATCTCTGGATGACAGGCCCGAAAGAAGTCTGGCAGCAGTATTCTGCACCACCTGAAGCCTCCTCAGCCGGTAGCCAGGAATACCGGTGAAAAGGACGTTCGCGTAATCCAGTCGCGACAAGATCAATGCGCAGGTAATAGTTTGCCTTGCCGCCGGGGGGAGGAAGGGAAAAAAACTTCTAAAGGATTTCAGTAAGGCAAAGCAGCCGCCGGCCAGCTTCTTGATGTGGTCCGCAAAAGAAAGATCTTCATCAAACCAGACCCCGAGATTCTTAGCTGGCTGCCCAGTAGAGGTGGGACATGAGAACTCAGGGGGCCAGAGCTGTTCTCTGAAATTTTGAGGAAATGCGCCGAAGAGTAAGATCTCTGATTTTCCCTCATTACATTTGAGCTGTGCCTCTGCCATCCATTTAAAAATAGATGACCGGCAAATGTGGGCCCGGAGCACAGAATCTTCCCCCTTTACCCAGGTGAAAATCAGCTGGGTGTCGTCTGCATAGGCCAGCACCTTAGCCCCCAACGCCTCTGCTATATATAGCAGGGGAGTCATGTTGATATTAAATAAAAGGGGACTAATGGAGGAGCCCTGTGGGACACCAGTTGAAACTGACTGCGGAGCGGAGGAAAAGGGAGGAATCCATACCTGTTCTAACCGCCCCCTCAAAAATGAGCAGAGCCATCCCCACACAGCACCTGATAACCCTATACTGGCCAAGCGTGACAAAAACAAAAAGTGAGAGACCGTATTGAACGCAGCAGAGAGGTCAAGCAAAATAAGTGCCACCCTCCCGTCTGCATCCAAACAATCCCGAATGTCCTCTGCCACCTCGACCAGTACTGTTTCCGTCCTGTGCGACTGCCGGAACCCGGATTGAGCTGGGTGGAGCAGATCCTCCTTTTCCACATAGTCAGTAAGCTGTTTATTAACGGCCTTCTAGCAAACCTTAGCCAGGGCAAGGAGAAGAGAAATAGGCCGATAGTTCACTGGACAGCGAGGGTCAAGAGATTGTTTTTTCAAAAGAGGCAAGATCTTTGCCTTCTTCCACACCTCAGGGACCTCCGCTGTTTGGAGGGAAAGATTAATGATGGTGTTCATTTCCTCAATGACAACCTCAGCCGAGGATGCCAATAGACTCGCCGGACAGGGGTCAACAGGTGAACCTGATTTTAAGCTTTTCAGCAGTTTCAGGCAATCCGAGCGCTCAACGTCCTTAAATTCCAACAATGAGTGTCCCCCATCAATCACTGGACCCTCAAAAATAGCGTCCAGATGGCTACTACAAGATGTAAAAGTAGATTGAATGGCCAAGATCTTATCTCTGAAAAAGCCGGAAAGCGTATTGCACCAAAAGGGCGAAGATGGCATCGCACTAGTTGGGCCGCAGGGGACATAAAACTCTGGACAATTGCATAGAATTCTCAAGAGTTATTATTAGCCGCTTCGATACGGGCAGAATAGAATTGCCCTTTTGCCAGCTTAATAGCGGCATAATTTATCCTTTGCTTATCCCTAAGCTTACACTTAGCAGCTAAACAGTAACCACTCTTCCTCCATGCCCATTCCAGAGATTTGCAGTCATGCTTCAAAACTTTAAGGGACACGTTGAACCAAGGCTTAGATGGCGAATCTCTAGCTCATCTAACAGAACGGGGGAGAGCCATTGACTCAGCAGAAGTGGAAATCCAGCTAGAGAGCCCAGCGACCTGGTCCTCGAGTTCTCCAGCCAGCCTGGGTCTGGAAGCAGCCAAGGCCACGTTGAACTCTACAGGATCAATCCTGCCCAAGCCTGAGTTATGGCACAAGAGTGCTAATCCTTTGCCACATCTTCTCTTTTTATTATTCTAATTCCTTCTCTTAACATCTCAGCTTCTGCCTTTTCCAATGCAACTTTTATTAGTGCTGAGTGGAGAAGGACCTTTGTTATTTCTTCACCTCTGGTATTAAACAAAAACCCCACTTCTTTTAAATCATCTGTACTAACGTATTTTAAGCTGGGGCATTTTGCAAATGTCATAAGTAGCTGAGAGCGATTTAGAGGTTTTAGTTTCTTAACCCTTCCCCCCCTTTCCCTGTCCAATAGGTTCCAAAAATAGCCAGGTATCCATGGTCCTATTTGACTGTACAATTTTTAGACTTTCATCTGGCCTTCCTTCCCTTCTCTTCATATTCACTTCTTCTCTACCCCTGTTCCTACAGCCATTCCCCTGAATTGTGTTGCTGGGCCCTGCACCTATGGACGTCTCCATTCCCATTCCAGTGCTACCTCCTCCTTTCCCCCCACGAACTTCCTCAGCGGAGTCTTCACACTCTTTACAAGGCTTCTCCCTGATGCCCACCTAAGTTATTCCTCGGGTCTGAGGGTACTTGCTCCTATATCTGTGAAGGATAGCTGTTTTTATTTCTGGCATCACTACCTTGACCCTAGACCTTAGATCAGGGGTTACCTCCTTCCCATTCTCCTGTTGTTTTGCTACCTGACTTCTAAGTGGGACCTTTTTCCCCTTCCTCCACTTCGGGAAACATCTCCTTTCACTATATCTCTTTATAATCATGGGACAACGGGAAATGTACACTGTTGGCTCATCCTCTTTGGGTCTGCTCCCCCTTGTCCCTTCTTCCACCTCATCTACTTTAATCTCTATGGATCTTACTAGGGAAGGCATTTGGCTTTTGATATGAGTCAACTCCCCTATTATATTCTTAAACTGGTTACTTTGTGTTTTTAAAATCTCATTATTTAAAACTGAAACCTCTAGAATACCCTGCAAAGTTTTCTGGAGCATCAACATAACCTCAAGCAATGATAAACTAGAGGAACCCATCAAATCCAGACTATGCAGAGTTGGACCTGAAACGTCCATATGGACAGCATTGGCATTTACCAGTCTTTCTTTCACATTTAAACTAAATTCTCCTTGGGCAAAGACTTCCTCCTGCAAGGATTTACTCTGGATTTCGCTTTCTTCCGTCCCCACCTCTACTTCTATGTCCTGAATGATTAATGACTGAAACAGCCGAGGGGATGAAGACAAACGTGGTTCGATCGGGATCTTAGGGATATCATAGTTTGTCTGATTCAGAGATTCCACATTCATTGCCAGATCCTCTGTGATGTGTGGAGACTCCACCACATTCATCACCCTTTCTGGTGTCTCCTTCACTTTAAAATGCTTGCTCAAAAAGTCTTTAATAAATTTTGAAACTGCCGAGCCGCCTTTTGCGCCTGCAGACTTAGAGATCAACAGCAGTTGTTGACCATGAGCTCTTGGTTTTAGCACCGGGATTGAGATGAGTGCAATACAGACGCCATTATGGCCTGAAACACTCTTTCCTGACTGTCTCTACCCATATGCAGCTTAGAGGAAACCTTTTCTCAAAGTTTTTTTTCTTGGTATTTATTCTGTAGATTTGTGACCACAGAAGGGAGCTGGTCAGATGATGGAGACCTGAATATCACATTGTGAAGCAGATTGACGGTCATGCCTGTATACATTTGAGCATCCCTTACATGTTTGGAAGCACCTTATATGTGTCCTGGTGAGATCTCTGGATCTCTACGCTCCGTAAGACCGTTTCTACTGTGTCCGCTGAGGCCCGGTTATCTGGCTTGCTCTTTATCACATCGACACACATCTGAGAACACTCAAAGAAGGGTCACCACTTTTATTTATTGTTTATATTATTTTGGGACTTGCTGCACCAGTTGGGTAGCACCTGGCTTACTCTTTGCAGGCGATCCCTGTGTAGGGTACCAGAGCTACCAATGCCACCTGGCTGTCTCCCCTATCAGCTTATGATTTCCCCTCCTCTTTGCTCACCACCATTTATCCCCCGTCCTGTACGGTAGCTACATTTTTTGTACTTTCCTCCTTCTATTTCTTCTCCTATTGCAATGCAAGCTCTGCTCAAAAGCAATTCTCACTTGTTATGTTTACAAATCTCCCTCTCGGGTGTCCCCAAATGTCGCTATGCATGCACTAAACTCCTTAAAATGTGAGGCATTCGTTGTTGTCTCCAAGGCACACTTCCCTTTCCTCTCCCTCCTGCCCCCAGTCACTTTGCCACCCTTGTTAATTCAATATGGAGTCACTATAAAAGCAAGTGCCTCTCACTGCCTTTCAGGCGTGACAAGTCTGCCTGGAGCAGCCTGCTTGTCCTACACTTGTTTAGCCCAAAGTGGACAGATTCTGTAGTTCTTTAGTTCTGTGAACATTGGCACCATGCCCAGGCACACAGCGCGCCCTTGTTGCAGTACACTTACACCCACAGCGCTGATAGCACTGCAGGCTGCAGGGCCCTTTCAGCCAGCAGAGCTGCTGAAAGCCCCTCATTGGCTCTGATACCAGCTGGCAACACTTGAGAGAGCCCGGAGTAAATACGGATTGACTAATGACAGAAACCATCCAGCCATCTCCGTGATATCTTAAGTGAGAACGTGTATTATACCTTCCACCTGACTTAGGTCGAGCTATTTCTTTTTGCATCCGAATTTCCCACAGCTAAATTTTCCTCTTTTAAAATTGTAATTCAGAGCAGGGGTTTGGTGCACCGTTTTAAGTGTTTCACCCGCAAATGTGTGTCGCTGAACTTTCTACTTCGGGTTTGTGTTACTTAAGTGTTTGTATGTTGGCAGAGAAGGCATACTTCTGTGGTTTTTAGAATGAATGGGTTTTGTCGGAACGGGTCAGCTCAGGGCATCCTGGGGCAACGATTCTGCCAGACAGATGGCTCGACATCCGCTTCTAATGCCAAATGGTCATTTTGATGTAAATTTGTGAATGGTTTTCATAACCAGGCGGTTTTCTGGCGGCCTTCTGGTGTTCCCTTTCACTTGCCACTAATACTATGCTTGTCTTCGAGAGCTTTGCCTCTGTGCCAAAGTCGGCGTTCTAACGAGATAGTATGTGAAAGGGAAACCTTCAGGCGTGTATTTAGACTCAATTATGCGGCTGACTGTGGAGGGCTTACAGTTTAGTGCTAATTTCAGAAACGTTCGACAAATCTCAAAATTACAGAAAAGAAACCCAGCCTAGCTTACTCTTATGTTAATTTCTTATGACTTCTCTGTGAGTTCTCTTTTTGCTTTATCTCTCGTCGAAAGAGGCAGAGGTTTCATTGACCTGATATCCAGAAGGAAAACATACTTTATAGTGTATTCCTCTGTATTTATTGGGTTTTTTGAACGCTACAGATATAACATAAAGAATACAAGCATTTAGAATGCAATCGGTCTCGCATTTGTGAAAGTTAGAGCTACTGGTATTGTGAATGACATTATTTTTTACTTATTTTTTCTGTTTGGAGTGATTATTTCATGAAAAAAAGTGCACACTATACCATGTTATACGTTTTCCCAGCAACTGTACAGTAAAGCTATGGCTATGTTAACGTAAACTAAGAGGGCAAAGTGCACATGTCGTTGAGTAAAAAGAATGTTTTTATAATTTTAAAATGAAATGGATAGAATCCATACAATGTCAAGTATTTCAGTGTGTGAATGACCTCCCCTTGGCCGTAACTTGATGCTCCACTGTGATGGTGTCAGGACTAATTTATATGTGGATATGTGGATTTTATGTGTCAGTTGTGAATTATTCATAGGTTATGGCAGTGTATACATTTTTAGGTAGATTTGTATAAAGTTCTTAATAAGATGTAGTATCCAGAGACGAAATCTCTTTTACCATGGTGGACGACATTCCTCTGGTGAATTGTCACATAAAACTGTTGAAAGTGTTAGGGCATCTGATGGGATCTGAGGGAGTAAAACAGTGGGTAGTGCAAGACCTCCAGACTTCTATGAAAACGAAAATAGATGATGCTGACTGATAAAAATATGATACATTTTTCAGGCTTTGCTTAAAGTCGAAAGAAAATGTTGAGGGCTGTAATGCGTGCTAAAATGGCGACATGTGAGGGCAATCACTAACCTTCCACCGGATTTTGCATTAAAACCTTATCCAGGAAAAGGGAGCTGTCAGTAGTTAAAAAGAAATGAATACCCAAGCCCCAATGCATCAACTGGATAGCCAGTAAAGTTGAAAGTGAGTTTCAAATGGGATAAGTATATATTTGACAGGTTGATGTGCTAGGTTCTTCCCTGCTACGGCATCTTGACTGTCTGGGAAGCTGGGCCTCACAGCCCCCTCCAGCCGATCCTCTTAGCATGGAGGTAAGTAAAATTACTTGATTGTGGATACCGCATATACAGTGCAGAGAAACCTCTATGTGCCTGACCTTGGCGCTAAGAAAAAACTGCTGGGAATAAAGATATCCCCATTTTTTTTATATTTGAGAATACCTCTTTTATTGGCCGTCCAGTAAATAAAATCTCACGTGGTCCATGTTTAAAAATTAGGTTTGTTTTGTTTCCCCAGAATAATAACTGAACAGGAGACCTGCCGAGACTATTTACATTTAGGCATAGAATATGGCAGCCAAAGTACCCTGGTGCCCATCACATTGGCGATGTAATTCCCTGTTATTTATATAAAATAATAGGTAATAATGTGCGTTTATAGTTGTTTGACTGAGATATTACCCAAATCAGTGTCGTGTGCATGGGCAAATCCCAGTGGCGATGGCCTGGTGGGTATTCCTTGCGCAAGCACAAGAGGCTGCCTGCTTGGTACAAATACAGTTTTGTGCTCTATTTTACAGTTTTTTGACAGACTACAGGGGCTGTCCAATAACCCTGAACCAGGGACAATAGATAATACCACCTAACAAGTGGTTCAGGTAAATAATTCTAATTTAAACCATCAGACTTTGGAAAGAAAAAGAACTATACAAAAGAAATGGAATGAAGGAGCCTATACAAACAATTAAGCAATTTTACAAAACACTTATAATTTATTAAGCATATAATTATTAAAAAGGTTCAGAAAAGAACCATAATGCTCAAAAAAGGAACTGTTGGCAAAACAAAAAGAAACAATTCACATGCCAAACAAGTGGCTAACAAACAAACGTTATATATACAAAAAGGAACAACCAATACAAAATGATGTGTCCTTTACAAATTATGGCCACAAAAAGCGTCGACGGCGTTTCAACCGGCGTCCTCATCATCAGGACAGAAGTTCATTTGAGCGTTTAAATTTCTTGGAGTAAAACAAGCCAGTTGTTAACAGAATGGCGAATAGGTGAAGATTTCAACTTTAGAGTGATCAATCATGGAGGCAATCCAATGCTTTACTTCAGGCGTATGAATACTGCCTTCCGATGTCACCAATACAATTTGCCACTTGTTTGGCATGTGAATTGTTTGTTTTTGTTTTGCCAACAGTCCCTTTTTGAGCGTTATGGTTCTTTTCTGAACCTTTTTAATAATTATATGCTTAATAAATTATAAGTGTTTTGTACAATTGCTTAATTGTTTGTATAGGCTCCTGTTTTACAGTAGCACTGCAGTTTAAATTACTGCTTTAATGTCCTGCTATTGTATAATTAACCTGTACTCACCTTTAGTTTAACTGAAATGTGATCTTTGATAAAACCTCAGTGCTGCACTTTTATTCTGCATTGTTACAGCTTCTTGCGATACAAGCGCCTTGTGTCCGGTCTTCTCAGCACTGGAGGCACACAGAGCAGGAGGCAGCATTTCTTATGTTTATTAAAGCCTCTTCTACCTTTTAGAATCCAGAATCTCAAGCAGAGCTAGCTTAAGGCTTAGATACCTGCGTTTGCCTTTCACTGCGTGCTTGCACACCGCATCATGTTATGCAAGTATATCTGCCACGTAACAGTGTTCACCTCATAGATCATGGTATAGTGAGTCGCTAAATGTTACTATTAGGCTGTAAATTAATGCTGGCATGTTGTCCATTCAGATGTTTTATATGGCTCCCGTATGCGAAAGTAGAAATAGTGTCTCAATTATAATTAGGGCTCCCGGTTTTATGGTATTTATTTTTTTGCCATTTCCGTCTGTATTTATCCATATTTATTTTTTGGGCATTTTTTCTGTATTTATCCACATTTATTTTTGCCACAAGTAAAAGACGAAGCTACAGCTAGTGTTTTTCCACATTTATTTAAATTGGCTATGCACACATGTGCTCACTTAAAATAGGGATTTGTTGTGGCTTTAGCAGTGCTTTAAATGGTCCGGGACTGAGTAGTTTGAAAAGGAGAGCACCTGTGCTTCTCAGTTCTGCTATAAAAACACTTTAGGATAGAGTACAAGCACTTATCAGTAGCAAACATGTGCCAGTGCTTCTGTATTTCCATCGAAAGCCAGCTAGAAATCTGCCTTCAAATGTCTATGTTTTTCACACAGAAAGTATGAAAGGTTACCTATATTGGTGGTGGTGTGTTTGTGTGCAGATAGACAGACAGATAGATAGATCCCAAGCTACACGCCACGTCCTTTTGATATATATTATATATATATATATATATACGTAACAATGAAGGACGTGGCATGTAGCTTGGGAGCTCTCTGCTGCCAAAAGCTGTTTTCAATACCCCGGGAGGGGAGGGTCGGCTCTTTCACTGCTCATAGCTGCCAAGGTTTAACATTGCTATGTGTGACATTTTCATAATTTCAGTGTAATTATTTATGAGTGACATTTCAACGAGTATGAGTGACACATTCTCACAAGCAAAATCAATCAATGAAGATTAAAAGAACATATAAATATCAGAAATTACACCCATTTGAGCAACGAGAAACTCTAAGAAGATCATAAAACTGATACAAAGCACCAGAAATGGAAGGGCACCAACCAGAGATACACTGGTGAATGCATTTTTCAGTAACTGAGGGCAGGCAGACACTGCTGCTGCTCAGAAGATGACCTGATCATTCATGACCACGCGCTAGCCTAAAAGCACATTTTATAGCATGGGCCAGCTTGGTATTTACCGGCTCCCAGTGCTGCAAAGACTACCCACTCAGCAGGGGAGATTGTCTGAGGTTCTGCTAGAGTCCAAGAGCCCCCCTCATTATTCAAGAGGCCGCCCTTCAGCGGGGTGGGGGGTGTCAGAGGTACCGCTGGAGCCCACGAGACACACTAGATGGCCATCAGAGACACCCCCTCCATAGTAAAGTGTCAGTGGTACGACTTGAGTCTGCGGTGCTCACTCTGGGTGCAGCAGAGACATCTTCCCCATGGGAGAGTGTCAAAAGAACTGCTGGACTCTAGGAGACCCACCTCAGTGTGCAGAAGAGACCCCTTCAGAAGAAGAGAGTGTCAGACCCTCTCCGGGTGCAGCAGAGACACCTTCCCAGAAGAACTGCTAGACTCCATGAGACCACTCAGTGTGCAGGAGAGAGACCCCTTCAGAAGGAGAGAGTGTCAGATGGTGCTAGAACCTATGAGACCTCCCCAGTGTGCACCAGAGACACCCTTCGCCGTTGGGGAGTCAGGGATAGTGCCGGAACGCATGAGACCGTCTGCACGTGCTGCAGAGACGCACCCACTCCCCCTATGCGATACTCCTACCCCAAGAGAAGAGACCGCCCCTCATGCTGAGGGGTGTTTCAGACATGCCTCCCCGCCCTCTCTGCGGCCGCCGTTTGCCCCGTGGACCCCCAGGCGCGGCCTGCTCAGCCCAGGCCCCGTCATGTTTACGCAGCTCGGCCATATATTCCTGCCCCGTTTGGGTTAATTGATGGGGATGTGTGAGAAGCCACTCCAGGGGGCCCGAGGTATTCAATTCAAGAGTGAGCGAGAAAGAAGGGGGGGGATGAAGGAAAGGGAACTGGGGGAGGAGGGGACCAATTAAAGAGAAAGAAACAAACGTGGGAGAAGAAGAGAACACGGGAGGAGTTAAAGCAAGATAGACTTATGGAAGGGAGGTAGGGCTTGGCAAGGGGCGGGGGTGCTTGTGCAAACATTTGTCAGGAGAGGTTTCTTGCACCTCCGGGTAAATTCTCGAGTCTGTAGTTTACGAGGGACCGCGTTTCTCCTCTGCTGTGTGCGACTTTAGGGGGTACCCGAAAGCACTGCCTTTTTAAATCCCCCCATGGTGACTGAGGTTCCTGTGTAGTGCCCGCTTCCGACTGACGGGCATCTAGGCGCTTAGGTGCCATTAGGGGACCACTGGAAACTGCAGGGTTGAAAGCACCAAAGACTTGTTCACTCAGAAGTGCGGGAATACTCAAACTGCCAACGTGTGGGCGCTCCGCTGACTGGGTTATGGCAATGTGGACTCCGTGCCCATTCAATCATTGGCCTCTCTCTCTGCCAGCAGAACTCAGAAGTCAGGCGCGCAACACCCATTGAACTCAGCGGGCTTCAGCCCCCCCCCGTCGTGTGTGGCAGCCCGGGATGAGACAGATCCCGGGCACACACAGCCGCACACGAACGTTTCACAGGTCTTTAAAAGACCATTTGAATGTTAATTAGGCCTTGCAGTTGTTTTACCCCTTCTACGAGCCCCTACAGCTCCACTCTGCCTACTGATTAAAGGTTCAGCTCCCCCCGAAATTTTTTCTTAGCCCCTCCGAAATGTGTCTCTGGTTGCGCCTCTGTCAGAAGTGCCACATATATGTACATTCTATAATACTTTGACAATATGGACAGAACATACATTAACAATTAAATGGTAGTCTACGAATCAAAGCTGTGTCATGAGTGTCTGACTCTCCCCAGCCCTAGCCGGCTTCAGAGACAGCAGTTGACTTGGGAGTAGGTGTCCTCAACAGTTCCATCAAGAAGTGTCTTCCGGGCATCCAGTGCTCTCAAAAGAGTAAGTCAGTCCTTGCCTTTCACTCGCTGACCTCCCTTCCCCTCTTAATGCAAAATCCAGGCCAGAACCCTGGGTGGGCGGCCTCTGCCCCTCCCCCCCCCCCTCCCAACACTTCACTTTCTCTGTTTTGGGGGTGCGGCCAGTAAGGACTGACGGTCAGGTGGGGGGGGGGGATGCCAGGACCACCCCCGTTCCAAGGCCCAGCACGGGGTGGGGGGCATTCTGGGTACGACCGGGTTAACAAGTAAATGGTCTTTCAAAAGACCTGTGAAGTACTCGGGTGCGGCTGTGTGCGCGCCCGGGAAGGAATTTACAGAAGCAGGAAGGGCAGTGTGGCAGCATTTTCTAGTATTTTTCCGTTTTTTAAATATAAATACAGACAAAGGAAATATAGATTTCCGTCTGTATTTATATGTAAAAATCCGTGAATACGGAAAACCGGGAGCCCTAATTATAACGCTTGCAGTGGATGGACCCAAATTAAGTTTAATCAATCGGTGGCTGAGCGGTGCACCCCACAAGCAACAGGAAGTGGTGTACCACAACTTCTGGCAACGTAGAAGGCATCAAAAGAGAGTGATGATGCTATTAACCAATGGTGAGTGTGGGTGGGCTAAAAGCCCCTTCTGAGTTTAAAAAAAAAAGCACAATAGATCGTCGCCATAGCGACAGCGCATGCGCGCTGCCTACAAGCTCGACCTAAAATGCAAGCAACACATATCATGCACCAAATAATGAAAACAAGCACTGATAATAGAAACATGCCTGGATTTTAAGTTGGGAATGAAGACCAGCTTAAAAAGTGTGATTCTGAAAAATCTGGATTCGTGTAATCATTCTGAACTCGAGAATTAAACTTCATCGAAACATGACGAATTTGGTATCAAAAGACCGAGAATGACGAGCACACCATGTACAAATATTTTCAGCATATTCGAGTGACGATTTCACCTCGTAATCGTCATTTTCGTTCTGAACCCTTGGCCTCCATTTATGTGTTGCCCTTTACATAGGCCTTAATCCAGCTGAATTCAATTCCACAAGGACACGCACTCCTTAATCGACTTTCCTATGACCTGTGCAAGTTGGAACCATTGCCCCAGGTCGAACTCGTTAGGTCAGTTCCCCTCCAAGTTGCCGAACAAGATAGCATCAAGGTTCAACAAGCCATAAAACCATTTCAGCGCGCACACCTGCCGTAACTTGCTCACATCTGTCTCTACTCTTTTTTGCTTCACTTACTTTATGGTGGGGAGGTGCCTGTTTTATTGGGGGTCCACCGATATCTGATGAAATGTTGGGCCTTGCCGGGTGATTTGTTGTGGGCAGCACGACATGAAATATGTACATGTCATCATGACTCTGCTTTTCCTTTGTAACCAAGAACTGTAAATGATATACTGCAAATTCGAAGAATGTTTGCCTGAAGCTGAATATTCTGTATAAAAAGAGAAACCTGACTTTGTAAATTCGAGCAGTCTCCTGAGAATATACTTCCCGTGTGTTGTACTTCTAGGACACTTGTTACCTTGGTTGCAGCCAATAAAATCGATCCTTGACTTCACCTAGAAGACTCTGAGTTTCTGTGGTCTGAATCAGGAAGAACCCGAGGTCTCTGGGTGTACCCTGACACCGCTGGGTTACCGGTTCTGTGCCGGTTCTTAAAAACCCAGTACCTCAGCTGGCGCCCAACGTTTGGGGCGATTCCAGTGGTACCAGTCAACCAGAGGTTCGTGAGGAGCTTCGTGTGGAAATTCTGGAGGACGGCCAACCACTTCATCGACCCCTGCATGACGACGTAGTCCGAAGGTCTTTGCTGCGAGGTTCCCCGCTTCCCGACGGCTACAAAGGACTGCTGCCCTGGCTATCGCCCTGATTTGGACCCTTTAAGTTTGGTAGAGCGAAACACTAAGACGAGTCTTCTGGTGACGTCATCAATATCTCAGTTAAGTATAAGTGGAGCGTCTCCCAGTCCTTAGTTGGTCTTAGTCTTGGGTATCCTTTGGGATAATTGTTGGTACTTGCAAGCACCAAAACCGAAGGACTCGTGTATTCACGAGAAATATCGTAATCGATAATCCTTTGAAGTTTGGAACTAGACTAGAGAGAGAAAATGCCTAGTCTTAGACTTGGAAATTTGTTTTGTCTTGGTTGTAATAATAGGGACTCCCGATTGGAGGACTCATGTCCGGTTCCTCCGGTTGGAACTCCAACTTACGACTTATATGTGAAACATGGGGTAGGCCCCATCACATACAATGAAGTGTGGATCAAATACACCAGAAAAGATGGTGTTTTAAAATGGCCCCAATATGGTAGCTTTGATACCGAAATCTTAGATAACCTTGAAGTTAAACTTTTCAAAAAGAAAGCCCGGCCGGCGATGTTTGACTCTTTTCGCCTATGGCGTAAGGAGGCCAAACAAAAAGAAATCAAATTAGCTAAGAAAAATAAGAGAGAAGGGGGACTTTCAGTAATGCAAGCTGCTATGCAGTTTAAAGACAATGAAGAAGAGCAGATGAGTGAGCAGTTGCACAGGCAACGTAAAATGGCAATGGATAAATGCTATCCAGTTTTGCCGTCTCTTCAGCAAGAGGCAGCAAAAGAGCGTGAAAAGGATCCATTAATGTCGCATTTATTAAGTTCACCACCCCCCTATGCGCAAAATGCCACGGCACCCCCGCAATCTTTAGTTTTGCAACCTGTGCCTCCTGTTCCTCCACAGCACCCACCAGCTGTTCTTCAGCTGACTCCTGTCCATACGGTGCAGCCTCCTCCAGGCCCACTGACCACATCTGCTTCACCTGTGTTTTCTACAATTTTGCCTAATGTACTTTCTACTTCTCCTAATGCTCCCTCTACGATTTTGCCCAGTGCTCCTTCTATTTCTCCTGATGCCTCCTCTGCTATTGTCTCTGCCCCTGCCCTATCTCACCCCGTTTTTCCACCCGTTCTTCCTTCAGTTTCACCTTCCATTCGGCAGAAAATGGCCAGCACTGTCACTAACCTTTTCTCACCTCTTTTTGGGTCGCCTACTACGACCCCTAACATGGGACGAAGACAGTTGCGAAGTCGACTGCCTGACTATCAAGAGAGAGACTCATTGAATCGGTTAGCACGGAAATGGGTTATGGACACTGTAAAGTATGATGTAGAGTCTGTCATGGAAGTCTTCCATCAATGGGAAGCACCGACGCAGAGATATGTTTTTGAACAGATGTGCGTTTTCCTTTGTGAGGATTTGGAAGACAATGATCTGGAATGCAACCCGCAAGAGTTGTGTCGTGTACGGTTTAAGTTTGGAGAGGGCATGATTGTAGGTCCCGATGTGGAGAAAGCGGTTGAAATATTGTTATCATATTGGAGTAAGGGGAGCAGTTCTGGGTCACAATCTGAGCCTGGTGCGTCTAGTAGGAAAAAGGCGCGGCAATACCCGATGAGAGAAGTTCCCCCACAATGGAGAGAGGGCGACACAACTGTTTCTGCCACATTTTCAGCGTGTATGGGTACATGTCCCATGGAAACGAGCTGAAGTTTTTGTCCTTAAACAGACATTACCTGATCCGCGTAAAAATCCTGCAGGGTACTACAAAGAGTTGTCACAGACTGCTGGGTCATGTATAATGAATTTAGCCGATATCGATATGTTATTTGGGAATGTTGTTCCACAGCCTTTATGGGGTAAAATTCATCATGCAGATCATGATCAGGAATTAGGTGACTCATGGGCTAATATTGCTGCTGCAGATGCCCGACCAGTTGGTGGTGCTAAGCCTGAGCCTTTGATAGCAGAACTCCCTGGTAGAATAGTTGATTACATGAAAACGATAATGCCTGCAATACGCGTAAATTGGGATAAGTTGTCTGCATGCAAGCAAAAGAAAGAAGAAACTGTCTCAGATTTCTTCACCAGGTTTGAGGAGACATTTGTCGACCACAGCGGTCAAGATATGACCACAGAAGGTGGTCAGAGATTGTTCGTCGATAAATTCGTGCACAATCTGCTTCCAGAATTATGTAAAAAGTTAAAGGATTCAGAAAGTTCTTGGGCAGTCTCATCTTCAGCGCAGATATTAGCTACTGCACAATATTACGAGAATAGAGACAAAGACGAGAAAGATAGAGCAGAAAAGAAAACTAAGGAGTTAAAAACGAAGGTTTTATTACAGCAAGCATATCCGCCACGTGGTGGTGGTAATCAAAATAATAGTGGTCAGAATCATTACCAGAAATATTTTCAGCACTCTCAACAGTATCAGAGGAACTCGCAAAGAGCCGAGTACACTCAGCCACGTGTCCCTGTAGGCCCCAACCAGTGTTCGTATTGCACGGAAGAGGGTCATTTCAAGTATAGTTGTCCTATTTTCTTACAGCGTGCAAATGGTACTTCTGGTGTAAGAGGTCGGGGGATTCAGCAAGCGCCTAGAGGTAGAGGACGTGGAAACGTCCCTCAGAACGCACGTCCCCTTCCACCACAAAATTCTATGAATAGGTTCGATCAGCAGAACAACGCATCTGACAGGACAGCTCAATACTATGTTGATGATTACTATACAGAAGATGAGTATTTGGAGGGTAATGATTGCTAGGACAGCCATAGACAAAGAGAGGGAGTTGTTTCAGTTCCAGTAGATCAGAGTGGACCTTACGTTGAGGTGATTACATCAGGTGTGTCAGAGCCTTTTCTGTTGGATACTGGTGCTACAAAGAGTTCTATTATGCACTCCAAACTCCCTGGCGCACCTTTGTCTGGCGAAATGAACGTTTCTGTAGGTTTTTCCGGCGCCCCAGTTAGAAATCCGATTTCTGACCCTTTGTCTCTTTCTGTTGGTCCTTGCGAATTCGAAGCACCCCTCATTCTAACAGCAGGTTGTGGTGAAAACTTGCTAGGATTGGATTTGTTAAAAAGATTGTATGCGACTTTGTACTGTTCTCCTTCAGGAGTACAACTTACTTTAGGTAAGAAAGTGGTTTCCCCCATGTATTTGTCGAGGGATAAACTGCCAGCAGAATTGTCGTTTCTTCCAGATATTCTTTGGGCTGCTGGTCCTAATGATGTGGGTCTTTTAGAAATTCCACCATATGTTGTAACATTGAAAGCCAATGTTCAAATGCCACGAATTCCACAATATAGGATATCTAGTGAGGGTGAAAAAGCTTTGCTAGCGATCGTTCACGAATTGATTTAAAAGGATGTGATTGAAGAAACACGAGGCAACGTTTGCAATAGTCCTGTTCTGCCTGTTTTAAAACGAACTGATCCCTCTCAGCCGCCTGTGTACAGATTCGTGATTGATCTGAGAGAGGTGAATAAAATAGTTGTGCCACAATTTCCAGTTGTCCCCGACATTACCACATTATTGACTATGATTCCAGCATCTGCCTCTTGGTTTTCGGTGATTGACCTGAAGAATGCTTTCTTCAGCATCCCGATTGCCGAAGAAAGCAGGGATATTTTTTCCTTCAGTTTAGGAGGTCGCAGCTTCCGCTTTTAACGCGCTCCTCAGGGCTACTGTGAAAGTCCATCAATATCCAGTCAAGCTCTAAAAACACAGCTTGATACGATTGTTCTACCTAAAGGTGCTGCTCTTGTACAGTATGTGGATGATTTGCTCATTGCTGCAGACACTGAGGGAATTTGTAAAAAGGCCACGCTGTCATTATTGCGTCATCTGTGTGATCTTCATCACAAGGTGTCACTTTCCAAACTGCAATATTGCCGACAAGAAGTGACCTACTTAGGTCACCTCTTATCGAAGGAGGGAAGGAAACTGACCCCAGAAAGAATTCAGGCAATAGCGAAATTGAGTGTGCCAAGAACACAGAGAGAAGTGCGTGCTTTCTTGGGCATTACATCGTACTGTAGACAGTGGATTCCAAATTTTTCGTTATTAGCCAAACCCTTGGTGGCATTAACGTGCAAAAATACACCCAAGCCCATTCCTTGGTCTGAAGAGTGTCAGAACAGTTTTCTCGAATTGCGCATAGCATTATGTTTGGCTCCTGTGTTAGGTACCCCCAACTACAGTAAGCCTTTCACATTGTATGTTCACGAGAAAGAGGGCTGTGCATTGTCAGTGTTGACTCAGTTGTTTGGAGGTAGGCAGCATCCATGTGCCTATTTTTCGTAGACTTTGGATCTGGTAGCTAAAGCATTGCCAAGTTGTTTAAGAGCCACAGCAGCAGCAGCTGTTTCTATTCGACAGTCTGCTGGTCTAGTAATGAATAATACACTAGTCGTGATGGTCCCACATGCAGTAGACACGTTGTTAAATAGAACCAAGACACAGCACTTAACTAGTGCTCGATTGTCCAGTTACGAATTAACATTACTAGCGAGTCATGTGCACATAAAAAGGTGCAGTACTTTAAACCTAGCCACATTGTTGCCCATTGTAGAGAAATCAGGTGTTTCAGAACAGCACGATTGTTTTCTAAGAACAGAGGAAGAGACGAAAGGGAGAGTAGATCTATCCGATACTCCTCTTGCTGAATGTGATGGTACATTGTGGGTGGATGGTTCATGCTTCAAGCTCCCGAATGGTGACACGACTGCAGCATATGCTGTCACGACTTTGCATACAGTTGTTGAAGCTGCACGTGTCCCACATAATTCAGCTCAAGCAGCAGAATTAATTGCACTCATGAGAGCATGTGTGTTGTCTAAAGGGATGAAAGTGACTATCTACACTGATAGTATGCATTTGGAGTGGCTCACAGTTTTGGACGATTGTGGAGAGAACGTGGGTTCCTGACTTCGCATGGAGCTAAGATTCAGCATGGTCAGTTGGTGAATGAGCTTCTTGAATCACTGACCTTGCCTCTGCAAATGGCGATTGTGAAATGTAGTGCTCACAAGAAGGTGACTGATGATGTTGGTCGTGGAAATGCATTTGCTGATGAGATCGCGAAAGAAACGGCAAAGAATGTAATGAGCCGAATGTATGTTGCAGGCCCTGCAAGATGAACTGGTGATGTTGGAATGTGTGAAGACACAGTAGAGAGCGTGAAGTCCATTCAAGCTGAGGCCACAGAGAAAGAGTTGAGTACGTGGAAAGAAAGTACGGGTAGAATGGATGCAAATGGTTGCTGGATTGGATTATCAGAGAATCAGAGATGGTTGTTACCCGATGCATATGTGCTTGCAGTGGTTACAATGGCTCATGGAATGGCTCATATCAGCGTAAAAGGGATTTGCGAGTTGTTGGCTCCAGTATGGCAAAATTCAGGGATTCCCAAGTGTGCAGAGAATGTTGTCAAGAATTGCATGGTATGTCTGAAGCACAATCCTGGTAGGGGAACCCCAACTCCAGCTGGTCATTTTGCACCTCCTACGTATCCGTTCGAGGTTTTGCAGCTAGATTTCATTCACATGGAGAGGTGCAACAATTTAAAATACGTACTCGTTGTTGTTTGTGCCTTCTCAAGATGGGTAGAAGCCTATCCCCTAAAAGACAATACTGCCTTGTCCACAGCAAAAGCCCTTGTGAAAGAGTACTTCCCCAGGTTTGGAATGCCTAGAATGGTCTGGTCTGATAATGGAAGCGAATTTGTGGGTCGTGTGATGAAGAGAGTGTGTGAAGGGCTAGGTATTCGGCAGAAGTTCCACGCTGCAAATCACCCCCAATCAGCTGGATTAGTAGAATGTTACAATGGCACTTTAAAACTTAAACTGGCCAAAATCCAAGCGAGCACAGGTCTTAAATGGCCTGATGCCCTACCCTTAGCACTCCTGTCCACCAGAATGACTGTGCATTCACGAGTGAAACTCAGCCCTTACGAGATCGTTTTTGGCCGGCCAGCCAACATATGGGGAGTGCCTAGACCCACTAAGTTCAGCGAGCTTGAGCACCCTATTTTGCTTGATTATCTGTATGAATTGACGGCTAAATTGCGTGTTTTGCATCAACAGGTTCACGACACCCTGCCTCCGGTCTCTGAGACTCCGGGTCACGCCATTGACCCTGGTTCCTGGGTTCTTGTTAAGAACTTTCAGAGGACGAAGAACGACCAGCCCAGGTGGACCGGACCGCATCTCGTCCTTCTTTCCACAAGATCAGCCGTTCGGGTGGAGGGGAAGGCCAACTGGGTCCACGGGATCCATTGTAAGAAAATCCCTTTTCCTCTGCCTCATGACCAGTGGGTCCAGAAGGGTGTCGCTGACCCAGAACCTAAAACAGTGCCACATGTCATCCCTTTTAATGATTTGCATGTAAAAGGAACTGACTCTGAACGAGAAAATGAAAACATTTTGCACAAGGCTGTGCCACCATCCAAGCTGTTGAACACTACAGAGCCTGAACTCTTGTTCCAGGATCAAACCATACCTGGAAAACAACGGTATAATTTGAGACCAAGAAAAACGAACTAATAAAAGCGATTTCTTTTGCAATTTGAGACCAAGATCCATGGACTAATAAACAGATATTTCTTTTTTCCTCCCAAGTACTATTTTTGAAAGTGCAGCTCTCCCATCTAAGAAATTTGCTTATTTTTGTTTTTCGAACCGCCATCCGGGTTCCGCTGCTAGGGCCGCGGTTGATTAAAGTCTTTGGGGTGCAGCTAACGACGTTAGGTCGGTAGTTCTGGTTGGTCCAAGGGAGTTGCCCTAGACTGACAGAAGCATCCCTTAGCAGAGGCAACCTCCCACCGCGGGCAGCACTTTAGAGAGGATGGAGTTTCCCGATGTGGAGAGACCTGCCAACCGAACGAACTTTAAGCACAAATTATGTAACGTGATGACAAAGAAAAGTTTTATAATATTGTGTATTTTTATGCTACTCAGTGTAATGATATTTTTGATAAGTTATGTTTTATTCTCTTTTCGTGTAACATTTGGACCCACTGCATCACCCATACCTCCTCCTACTGTTTCCTCTCATTCTTTCCACCCCCTTCCTGACCATGAGTCCAATAGGAGACTGGAGTTCATTAATAACTCCTTTGTTCAGCTCTTGCACCAGCACCAAGTCGTTATGAACACAACTGACTGTTGGGTGTGCGGTCTTATGCCTCACACCACGGATAAAGGTATCCCATATCTGGTCCTGCCATTCAGTCACAATGGTTCTGTATGGGCATATAGGACAATGTTCATATATGCACACAAAATCTACCCCCTACGTTCTGTAACAGACAATCCTAGAAAAAGTGCTCTAGTCAAGGGTATAGTAGACATGATTAAGGAAGGTATTTCTTATGAGACTATCCCGAGAGATGAGACACTGGTATACATAGGATGGAACATGACTGGATATGGAGCTACTCTGAGTGAGAAATAGCAAGCTAAGAGATCGTCCCCGATTTGGATTGTACCCCATCAGGGTCATCTGTGTCTGCAAAGTAATGGCACGAATCCCAGGGCTCAGTTAGGGAAGAGTATCTGCACTAAAACATATGTTTTTGCAGCCCAGACTTGCCCCGCGTTTTTAGCAGCTAAGGGTACTTATTTCATCTGCCATGATAGAGCCTATACATGGTTGCCCCCTGACTTTTCGGGCTCATGTTTTGTTTCGTTTCTGTTGCCCCCCACCTACACAGCAGCGGCAGATTACCACAGGACAAGGATAGTTAGAGGTGTCTTGAGTACAGAAGACACTGCAGGTCAAGAATTTGGGGACTTTGCAAAGGGTTTTCTGCCGTTCTGGGGATCCATGGCTAACAGCAGGAACATAAGGCAATTGACAAGGGTAGTTGAGTCCACCGTGATTGAAACTGCTGGTGCCCTTAGTAACTTGACTGCTGAGCTCCAGTCGGATCGACTTATGACCCTTCAGAACCGGGTCGCGTTAGATGTCATACTTGCAGACCGAGGTGGGGTATGCAGATTGATCCAATCGAGTTGCTGCGTTTTCATCCCAGATAACGCTCCAACAGTGTACCAGGCCATCTCCAAACTACATAAGATTTCTGAATCTATTCATGTGGATAAAGGAGATTGGTCGTTAATGGGATGGTTCTGGGAACTGATATCTGCCTGGGGATGGAAAATCCTGATGGTCATTGGAATGGTCTTAGCCATTCTTTTCCTGTTCTGTCTATGCGTGCAGTGTGCCCCTGGAATATATGGCCTTTGTGTCACATCATGTGTAAGGAAACCTGTATCAAGAGACAAACTAAGTGCTAGAATGATGTTACAGCAACATCTCAATGACTTTAGGAATATAGATCTGGACTCAGATTAACATGAGGATAGATTAATTGCCTATGTAAGGGCAAAAGGAGGGTTTGTGGTTCTGAAAAATCTGGATTCGTGTAATCATTCTGAACTCGAGAATTAAACTTCATCGAAACATGACGAATTTGGTATCAAAAGACCGAGAATGACGAGCACACCATGTACAAATATTTTCAGCATATTCGAGTGACGATTTCACCTCGTAATCGTCATTTTTGTTCTGAACCCTTGGCCTCCATTTATGTGTTGCCCTTTACATAGGCCTTAATCCAGCTGAATTCAATTCCACAAGGACACGCACTCCTTAATCGACTTTCCTATGACCTGTGAAAGTTGGAACCATTGCCCCAGGCCGAACTCGTTAGGTCAGTTCCCCTCCCAGTGGCCGAACAAGATAGCATCAAGGCTCAACAAGCCATAAAACCATTTCAGCGCGCACACCTGCCGTATCTTGCTCACATCTGTCTCTACTCTTTTTTGCTTCACTTACTTTATGGTGGGGAGGTGCCTGTTTTATTGGGGGTCCACCGATATCTGATGAAATGTTGGGCCTTGCCGGGTGATTTGTTGTGGGCAGCACGACATGAAATATGTACATGTCATCATGACTCTGCTTTTCCTTTGTAACCAAGAACTGTAAATGATATACTGCAAAATCGAAGAATGTTTGCCTGAAGCTGAATATTCTGTATAAAAAGAGAAGCCTGACTTCGTAAATTCGAGCAGTCTCCTGAGAATATACTTCCCGTGTGTTGTACTTCTAGGACACTTGTTACCTTGGTTGCAGCCAATAAAATCGATCCTTGACTTCACCTAGAAGACTCTGAGTTTCTGTGGTCTGAATCAGGAAGAACCCGAGGTCTCTGGGTGTACCCTGACACCGCTGGGTTACCGGTTCTGTGCCGGTTCTTAAAAACCCAGTACCTCAAAAGGCCTTAATGGAGAAGTCAACATATATGAAGTGATGTATGTTGTCATTGTCTTAATACAAGCACAGTGCATTTCCACATCTTTTTTAGTGTTATTTGTAATGCAACATATAAGAACAGTCACAGATATGCATGTAGATTGGTAATGAGTAAGCATAAACATTGTTATTTGCAATCATGTTTTCTTGTCAAATCTGTGTGGGTCGGTGCATTTGTATTTTTTTTGTTAAAGTATCTTTATTGAAGATTTAAAGAGCAATACAAAAGAGAAATAACTTTTGTGAAGAAATGTATAGATCAACAAGTATTGCAATTTTTAATAAACATATTTATGTAACAAAAAAGATAGTTTTTTTAATTTGATATAAAAAGAAAGAGGAGATAGAAAGGAAAATAAAGTAGGAAAAGGTGCAAAAAGGAATGGGAGAGAGAAAAGAGGCATACAACGTAGAAAGAATATGTTAAGATAGGTATTGTAATAAGGTTCAAAAAGCTAAGTACTAAACAGAGGGAGTAGAACCTGGATAGTAGACACCGCACTCGAAACTTTCAGAGCAGCGTAAAGAAAATTGGGAATGTGTAATGGACTTAAAAAAAAACACTTACCGTCCAGCCAGCTGGCCGTCACCTCTCCTCCATCCTCTCCATCCTCTTCCTGGTTTCTGTGCGAGCAGGAAGCACCCAGGCTCCCCTAAGTATATCAAAACACTGCAGTGCAGCGTTGTGATTGGTCTGAGAGAGGTGGTTCCACGCTCAGACAGTGAATGGGAGCCTGGGCATGTTCTCCACACAGGCTATAATGCAGCCTGGTGGAGAACATGCAACGTGCGCATTACTGTTTGGCCGGCCCAAGACAGCCGACCAAACAGTCATGAGCACTTAGAGAGTACCACCAATCGTCCCCCTGTATTTCCCAGCCTGTGCCCGCCCTGCAAAACTGCCTCAACACAGAAAAATAAGATGATAATAACCTCATGTTATATAATATTGGCCCTGACTTAAACATGCTAATTCTTGGCATATTGAGACTCCATGGCATGATGCTGCACACCCTTGGTATACTGCTGGTCTAGCACAGTAGTGTTGAAACCTGGCATACATACATTGGGTATCCAAGCATGATGGTGGTTGCCCCTCATGTATTTAGGGCCTTAGGGTACACATAAATATGATAACTTTGTTGTGGTAATTGAGTTTATTTGACCAGGATGAGAAGTTTGTATTTAATAGTAAAATGTATGTAATTCCTGACCAGCTAATTATTAACGACCAAAGGATTACCTTCATAAATATACGTATCTACATGTGATATTGAGCAATAACCACTAATCCTGTCTGAAATTCTAGCCCGTAAATTTGGTGTAAGCTGTATTTTGTCAGAGCCTGTAAGGTCGCCATAACTTGAATGTTAGTCATAGCACTTTATTACAGGTCTACACAATCTGCCTAGCTCTGATCTTTGTTCTCTGTGATTGTGGGTTTCCCCATGTCACTTCATAGTGTATGACTGTGAATTTACTTGTAAGGTCATGATGGAACAAGCATTTACAATGCAACGGTTTCGCCTTTGGAAAAGTTAGAGCGATTGGCAATGTAAAGGACAATGCCATTTATTTATCTGTTTTCAAAACCAACACAAATAAAAATGTTGTCATTTACAATGCCAATAGCTCAAACTTTTCCAAAGGCGAAACCGTTGCATTGTAAATGCTTGTTGGTGTATGTATTGGCATAACGGGGACTTGGGTCATAGCCCTGTTAGCCCCCCATGCCCCCTCCCAACCACCACCCCGGGTATGATTGAGTCTGCAAACACCAAATATGACAGCAGCAGCATACTGCATATCAGTATATTGCCGCCATCTGTGCTCCAATGCGTGCTTCACTGCTCGAGATGCATAGGTGCAGACAACGAGGGCCTACCCAAGCTGTAAATGCACGTGTGCGCAAAAAGCAGAAGTGCCTGTGTGTACCTCACTTTAAAGGAGCACACCCTCACAGTTTGTTGTGTATCTTAGTTAAAATGTTTTGCGTCCTGGAGTGGAAGCTGTGCCGCCAGGCTTTCGCCTGTCCCTTCATTATACTGCATTAAACCTTTTTGGATCAATACGGCGTAATCGCATCATTACACAGTTGCAGCAATAATTAAGTGCCGCATGCAAAACACGACGGACAGACGGGGATGAAGGTCAGCGGAAGCAAAGTAACCACAGGGTTGGAGTATCAAGGAGCCCACGTGCATGTTTTATTTCACGGGGTCAATTCACTTTAAAGGGGAATGCCCCTATATCGGCCACTCCACCGTCTCGATGTCAAAGTCCCATTAATATATCTATCTTACAGAGGAAATTGTGCTCTACCATCACAGGATGTTGAATGTCACAGGGACTCGAACTTGATTCTACAGTTCCAAAGCCGCTTCTTCTCCGACAATATTCCCAACATTCTTGCATATTCCCAACATTCTTGCATTGCATTAAACGCATCTGCTGTCTGTCTCTTGATCAATAGACACCACCTTTCCGGCTCAGCCTAAATACAGACAAGCATACTCATGCCAACGTCAGGCTATCCAGTTTGTCGTGGGGTATGGCAGCCCTTACTGCATCACACCCCCACGGTGAGTGACTGCAGCAGCAACGCTCCTCCAATCACTCATTCGCCTTCGCCTGTTATCCTAATACAGTACTCCTCTGCCTGTGGACGAAGCACTATACAAGTGCATACATTTCGTCCATCTACATATCGCATCCAAAGACAAGATGCATTAAATACTGGATTAAACAAAACACCGAGCAGATCAAATAACTTTTTCAGTGCACCCTTACGATTGCCGCCGTGAACAAAGATAAATAAATCGACCCGTCTAAACAGACAAGCAAACAAAATGGCCTGAGGCATCCAGCATGAAGTTAAGCGACGAGATCAGGCTAGTGACGATACACCTATAGCATTAGTGGAGTAGCACACATTTTTTGGTCAGCTACAATTTGGCGCTGGTTATTTTTGGATGCCTGGTTCATCTAGTACACTACACTGGCGGAGGAAGAATCGACCGCTATGAATGGACTCAAAACCATGATGTTTGAAATACTGCTAAGCATTGGCTCATTTAAACAAGGTTTCCTGCTCCACATCCCACAACGGCATTATCCCACCTACTTCTAAAATGGGATTCCGAAACTGGTTGGGGCCGGAGTGTTGAGCACCCGGGCCGCCCAGAGCCTGCCCTTCAGTTGCCTCTTCGGACGACGTGGCCCAGCCCCCTCTCACCTGAGGCGCCACATGGAGCATTGGTCTCTGCCACCGACAGGCCTCAGCTCATGACTCCCCACGCACCGGTTCCCTTCCGAAAAACTGCTCCGAAAAATGTCACCGGAGGCCGTTTCCTCGCCGACGTCACTTCCGTCGAAGAAGGAACTCCACCACACAACCAACGAGGTTTGACGAGTGAGCTCTGAGGAAAACCAGTGAAGCCAGAGCGTCTCCTTAACCATAGAGTCTAGTCGCGGCTCTGACCCCCCCCCCCCCCCCCTTCATTGTTTGCAGGAAATGTATTCGAATATATATATAAAATATATGTGTCTGGTCGTGTAAACACAGTGGCCATCTTGGATGCTCCCTGATTTGGTTCCGCCTATTAAAGAGCTTGACGTATTAGAAACGTGGAATCCATGCACGTCTCCTCCTTGCTTTCTCATAACAGCAGCCCCCATGAATGATAACAAAACACTAGAGCATATGTAAAGAATGTAACCTTTCACAGCCATTTGAAGAAGAACATTTGCAGTTATATTACTAAACCGATGTAAGGATTACCCATGTCATGTTTCACTCAATTTTGCATAATGCCCACTAAGAATGTACCTTTAATGTTAATACAACTACATTTCAAAAGGCTACCGAGACAAAGAAAGAACATAGGTAGAACTGTGTAAATCCATGGACGGCGGGAGGGGGCGGGAGTGGACACGGACGGCGGGAGGGGGCGGGAGGGGGCGGGAGTGGACACGGACGGCGGGAGGGGGCGGGAGGGGGCGGGAGTGGACACGGACGGCGGGAGGGGGCGGGAGGGGGCGGGAGTGGACACGGACGGCGGGAGGGGGCAGGAGAGGACACGGACGGCGGGAGGGGGCGGGAGAGGACACGGACGGCGGGAGGGGGCGGGAGAGGCACACGGAGGGGGCGGGAATGGACAGACTACGTAACTCCGCCCTGGGAAAAAATCTCGGGAACGCCCCCGAATCTGGTCCGGCCTTGACGGACAGATGTCTGTTCCAATGGCTAGCCTCCATTTATGGAGCTAGCCAATGGGACAGGGGGGCGTTTTCCATTTTCCTTACTGGAATCAAGAGATTTCTCTGGAGGCGGAGCTAAGAGCTCCGCCCTCCAGCGAAACCTAAAAATGAAAGGAAGAGAAATGGAGAAATAGGCTATGAGTAATGACAGGCAATGTGAAAATGAATTTTCAGAACTGCATGCATCCACTTTTGCCACCACTTTCTCAAAATCAGCTTTGGGGGGTGAGCTTTGAAGATTTGAGGCATGGGTATGTCACACCATGAAAGTATTAGAATATACGGGGGCCTATTACCAAGCTATAGCGATAATTATCGCTAAGCTTGGTTAGCGGGCATTTAAATATCGCTGCGCTCCGACGATTTTTATCGCTTAGGAGCCTTGATATTATCAAGGTTTATCTCCTAAGCGATAAAAATCGGCCAAAATGCATGAATATCGCTGAAAAGTCAGCGATATTCATGCATTAGCGAGCAAATGCTCTTAGCCATGTTATCCATAGGTGGATAACATGGCTAAGAACTGCTCTGGCAGGCGTTAGCTTTTGGAGATAATCGCGCTTAGCACGATTATTTCCAAAAGTTGGTAATAGGGGATAGCGATGTTAGTGACTGTTTCCAGTCGCTAACATCTTGGCACGCCCACTCTGCATGTCATTAGCGATAATCATCGCTGACATGCAGAGTGGGCCCCTAAATGCCCGCTATCGCTAACTGGTGTTAGCGACAGCTAGGGAATAGGGCGATAAAATTATCGTCGCTTTAGGGAGAATTTGTTCCGCTAAAGTGGCGATATTGCCCTTGGTAATATGCCCCACAAACCTTTGAATTGAGAGTCTGAATTTCAGCCACTACTGCAAATGAAATAATAACAGTGGTTGTCTTTCCTTCCCCTCTGCCATGGTTGGTGAGGGTGATTGATGCAATCAACAAGCAATTATTATGTATTCCATACAGGGGGTTACAAGGTATCCAGTAAAACTCTGCCCTTTGTCTTTGTTTCTCTGGAGTCCATTTTACATGGAAGGGAGCTCAGTAGATCTTGTACTTATTTCAATAATTCCATAATTTAAACATACACCAGAGATCTTAAATCATAAAAAGTGGGTCTACTGGTTGGGAGTGGAGAAACTGGGTTTCACTGTAAATCAATCGGTGTGTGGTAAACCTCAGCCCCTGGTATCTGCAACATAGGGTGTTACTGGGCACAGTTCAGGGAAACAGTTGATGCTTAAAATGATCCCAATGCTGATGAAAGTGACAAGGGATAAATGGATATGGGATGGAATAGTTTAGCTGATACCCAAGTGTGGCAGAAACCTTAAGAGTGGTGCTTAATTTGCAAAAGAATAAGTGCTGGAATGCAAAGTTTTTCTCAGAAGACTTGCTATGAAAAGGACGGGTTACTTAATACCAAGGCTGTCTAGTCTAGATTCCACCTCATGACTCTTTCATCATCCAGTACACGCTCCCTGTCCCTTTATCTCACTCTTGCAGGTTCTCTTTTAGCCCTGATTTCTCCCTTTATCACTGTTTTCCCATCTTTCTCTTCCCCCTTTTTTCACTTGTTTCCACCTTTCTCTGTCTTGCTGTATGTAGGTCAATGTCTGAAGATCAAAAAAGTCGCAGTGCCCACAAAAAGAGTGCTGGTGGGTGCCACCTGCAACCATCGGCTCAAATTAAGTACATAAGGAACTATTTCTCTGAAATCATCCGTCTAGGACAGGATTTTCAGTTCAGCCTCACTGACAGTAAGAGCATCCTAGCTAGGTGACATCAAAACATGTAGGTGCAATAATTCAGGTAACAACAGCTCTGGTTTTGGTGCGACCAAGCTGACATGACACAGATGCGCGGCAGAAACTTTAACGTTCCTCTTGCATGAGAAATAAAAGTATTCTACAAAGTCCAATGATTCATATCAACCTCTTTAGGGCCATTCTCCCTGTCCACCACTTGGACATGTGAAGAGGTCAACCATATGACAATATAGGGTCTTGTAGCTGTACATCTGTTTCCTAGTAATGGGTTTGCAGCGGAGGGTGCTGTAGAACATGAATGAGGTGCATTGCTGTCTTTCTATCCCACTAATAGTAATGGAACAGTAGGAGATGCTACCGTTCAATATTGAGGTGCACTGTTACAGCTGTGTGTGGATCCTGGTACTACAACAGTCATGAGGTCTGCTTGCAAAATCTGGGATGCATTGATATATGTAGGCTTCATTATTTGAAAATAAGGTGATATAGGTAAGGATTTGGATGAACTAAGAGTGCTGCTAGTGGGTCAAAGTGTCGGCTTGGCAGTGGAGCTGCAGGTCAAAAGTGGGACGCTGTTGGAAATAAGTGTCAGTCCTAATGGGTGTGGTTTGGCAGAGCTGTGCTGCTATATCAGTCCTAGTATTTGTCTAGCCTAGCAGGTTTTCGGTGCATTTGGTTGAGCTGATGTACTGGATGTTCTGCAGATGAGGATTAAGGTGCTTTGCTGGAGCTTTGTATATGTCCAGGTAGAGAGGAACAGCATGTTTGTTCCAATACGGTTTTAGCCCAGGGTGCTGAAGGGCAGGGTTGAGATACATTGACAGAGTCATATTTGAGCTCGTATTCTCGAACTGAAGGTCGATTTTGCAGTCCCAGACCTCTTCAACTCCCAGGTCAGACTCCCAAGAGAGTTCTATTTTAGACTTATCTCTGTTCATGGGTAGTTGTGTTAAGCGAGAATAAATAGTAGAGGCCTTTGGGTGTAATTGGAGAAAACTGTTCCATGTGTTGTGAGAGGTGGAAGGTAAAGAGAGTGCATGTGAAAGTTGAGCAGGTGCATCGGAAATCGCAATTTGCAAGGTCAAAAATTTGTGTTTGAAGGAAGTCGGTAAATGGTACAACTCCTGTGCTTGCAAAAAGTGAAGGGGTATGCCCTGGTCATATAACTGGTGTACCCATATTAGGCCTTTGTTTCTCCAAGTTTTCCAATATATTGGTTTATTTTTGATTATTACCCAATTGTTGTGCCAAATTGTGGAGTTACGAAAAGTATTAAGATTGTGTGGGATTTGAGGAAGGGTGGCTTGCAGTAATTTACAAGAATTCTTGATTACTGGTGTGCGTTTCTTTTTAGTGTGACGTGTGAAAGAAAGAAACTCTTGAAATGAAAAAGGTTCTATAAATAAAGCTTAAAGGTCAACCCATAATGGTCTGCTGGATGTATGGTCAGATAACCAATGTGATAACTGCTTCAATTGAAATGCTCTATGATAATTGGAAAAGTGGGGGAAGTTAACGCCTCCTTCTGATTTTGGTTGTGTTAGTTTTTGTAATGCCATCCTTGGTTTCTTGTTATTCCATAAGAATGTTGTCAATAAAAAATGTATCTTGTGAAAGTGTTAGGTTGGAATAGGTAGTGGTATATTAGAAATGATATAGAGAACTATAGGGGTAAGCATCATTTTGATGGTGTCTAAACGACCCCACCAGGAAAGATGAAGTGGATGCCACCTTGCAGTGAGCATTTTTAATTTATCTATACATTTGCCTAAGTTGAGAGAAATAGATGTGACTAGAGAAGGAGAGAACCAAAGGGCTAAAATATTTTATATGTTTGAAGTTCCATGTCAAATTGGAGATCTGAAAATCTTCCTTAAACGTGTATTTAGTTAGGGGCATAATCTCATACTTGTCAGTATTTCATTTATAACCTGACACTAAACCATAGGCTTCAACCTCTTGTAGAAAAGTAGGGAGTGAGGTTTGTGGATTAGAGAGGAAAACTAATATATCGTCAGCATAGGCCGCTAATTTTATGTGTTGGGATTCAGACGTAAAACTTCTGATGGTTTGAACCTGTCGCAAACAAGAAAGAAAAGGTTCTAACGCAAGATTAAAAAGAAAAGGAGATAAAAGCCAGCCTTGGCATACACCCCTGTGAAGAGTGAAATAAGGAGATACAAGACCATTCGCGGAAATGGCTGCTTTAGGCTCGGAATATAATAAGGCAATCAGGGATATCATTTTTGGGCCAAAGCCGAACCATTTAAGAGCATGGAAAATAAATGGCCACGAGACTCTATCGAAGGCTTTCTCCGCGTCAAGGGCTATTGCAGCTTGTGAATCTGAGTGGTGGGACATCCTAGATAAAATACTGAAGAACAATCTTGTATTATCTGTGATGCTACGATCTTTAACAAAGCCTGATTGCTCCTTGCTGAGCAGTAAAGGGAGAAGCGGTTCTAATCGTATTGCTAGCGCTTTCGAAAAAATCTTATAATCCACATTAACTAACGAGATGGGTCTATAATGTTTGCAATATCTTGAGTCTTTGCCATCTTTCGGTATTAAACATATTAAAGCCTCTAGAAAGGAACCTGGTGAGTTGCAAGAGGAAGTGAAAGAGGAGATGAGAGAGTGTAAGTGCGCAATAAGCAATTGGGTGAAGTGCAAGAAAAATTCCACTGTAAAACCGTCAGGACATGGGGCTTTATCCTTAGCCCAGACCGCTCGATGTTGACTCTAACTCCTTTGCAATAATACTACTTATATATCTTTAGGAAGCAGGAGCAATGGTCATTTACAGTTTGTGGATCTGAAAAGAGATATATTAAAGATGCCCATTTATATTTTATAGTTAAGATGTCTATATTGAATATAATAGCATAACTGCAATAAGTGAGGCATTACAGTCAAACTGACATAGCCTATTGGAGTGCAGCACCCACTAAGATACTGCACAAAATGTTTTCCTTGGATGCCAGTTCCACTGCCTGAGCACAGGGCACAGCTTGTCTTAAACTGATTTCTGCAAACAGTTTGCCTCAAGTGCCTGGGGGTTTAGGGAGCCCTTGTGCACCAGTAGCTGACTTTCCTGTCCCTCTCCATGCTGACCAATGGTAGAAAAAAGCTCCTTACCTCTTCAAGGGCTATGGGTGCTCCTTCTGTTGGAAAATATGCCAGCATGGAAACTGAGCAAACCAAAGGGGAGGATGGACGGAGTGTTGAACATTGCAAGCACTCACCCCCAGGCAACTGATCTGGATTTAACCCATCATCATTCTTTAGCTCACTCTGCCACCCCAGTTCAAACATGGCCATATGCAAATCAGTCTGACCCTGTGCCTCATGGGAACAGTCCAGTCCGAACTGCCAAGCTATGTCTTCCCTGGACCGGAAACAAGCATCCTGGGACCGGTTTCTGGCTAATCAGCCGTCATCAGCCAGGCTAGCTTGAATCCAGTGGCAAAGTGATCAAGGGACCCACGTCTGGGCATACCCTGCCAACTTAAGGCGAACAAAGCAAAACCAAAGGGGATGATGGACGGAGTGTTGAACATTGCAAGCACTCAACCCCAGTCCAGCCCGAACTGCCAAGCCATCAATCAATCAATCAATCATATAATTTGTAAAGCGCACTACATACCCCCAAGGGTTTCAAGGCGTTGAGGGGTGGGGAGGAAGGGAGGGCTGCTGCTACTGGTCGAACAGCCAGGTCTTGAGTTGTCTCCTGAAGGTCTGGTTTGTCGTAGGATGAGGGGGAGGGTGTTCCAGGTCTTGGCGGCGCGATGGGAGAAGGATTTGCTTTCGGCTGTGTTCTACAGATGCGCAGGACGGCAGCCAGGGAGAGGTCTGCGGAGCGGAGTTTCTTGTTGAGTATGTAGAAGGAGAGTTGGCTGTTGAGATAGGCTGGGCCAGTCTTGTGGAGTGCCTTGTGTGCGTGGATCAGGAGCTTGAAGGAGATTCTTTGTCGACAGGGAGCCAGTGCAGGTTCTTCAGGTGGGGGGGTGATATGGTCGCTGCGCGGGATGTCGAGGATCAGGCGTGCAGAGGCATTCTGGATTCTTTGCAGCTTGATGAGCTTGGTCGGGGCTCCGGCGTACAGGGCGTTTCCGTAGTCAAGTCTGCTGCTGACTAGAACCTGGGTGACTGTTTTCCTTGTGACTGTCAGGATCCATCTGTAGATTTTACGGAGCATACGGAGGGTGTTGAAGCAGGAGGAGGAGACAGGGTTGACTTGTTTGGTCATGGTGAGTTTCGAGTCTTCCCTGAACCGGAAACAAGCCTCCTGAGACTGTTTTCGGGCTAATCAGCCGTCATCAGCCAGGCTAGCTTAAATCCAGTGGCAAAGTGAGCAAGGGACCCACGTCTGGGCATACCCTGCCAACTTAGGGCGAACAAAGCAAAAGCAAAGGGGATGATGGACGGAGTGTTGAACATTGCAAGCACTCACCCCCAGTCAAATTATCTGGGTTTAATCCATCATCATTCTTTAGCTCACTCCACCACCCCAGTTCAAACATGGCCATATGCAAATCTGTCTGACCCTGTGCCTCATGGGAACAGTCCAGCACCGAAACTGAGGCCGTTTATGGACAAACCTACTCATTCTGCAGGCCACTTGATCGATTCAATTGTTTCTAATTGTTGCGTTGATGTGACAGACATTATGAGTAACATCTGGGCGGGTCATACAACAACATATATTAATTGGAGATTAGAGGAAGGCCCAAGCTGTAGAATGCAAAATCCCTCGGTACCCCATTGAAGTTGGGACAATATTAATATGAGGAGACTATGGCGATCCTCACCAAGCCTATTCCACCTCTGTCTGGCGTGATTGAAGCAGATGCATTGGCAGTCACTGCTAATATGGCTGACCTATTGGCGCTCATTAAGACAGGGTCTGCTGGCCTAAGCCATCCCTCAGCTCCCTGGTTTAATGAGAAGCTCTGGGTTATGTACCAACAATGTAAAATGCCATGGAAAGGCTGGCGGGGATTGGCTTGGGGGCCCGTTGCGGGCCCCTTGGGGGGTGGTGCACTGGGGGTACCCATGGTACCCCTCTGCACTTCCCTGCACCAAGTGGCAGGCACCGCTTAGTGCCTGCCTCGTGGTGCAGGGAAATGATGTGCATGCCCTTTTACCATTGCTGACGGTGCTGCAGCCAGTAGCACCGTCCGCAATGGTAAAAGGCCAGGATGCTCCCGCCAGTATGGCGGATGCATCCTAATTGGGCCAGTGGGACCACTGCACGTCTGACGTCGGTCCCATCACCGTGATGATGGCGGGCGGACTGATGTTCGCCCACCATCATAATGAGCCCTTTAGTGCCTAGCTCAGACCTTTGAAGCTTCCCCGAAATTATGCATGCAGCTTTCTGACTTTTTTGACAATCAAATCATAGGCATTGTTGATGCTCTAAATACATCTCGTGCTGATACCAGTGTTGATGTTAATGAATTAGGAGACCAGCCTCTGACAATTCCAGCCTTATGCCCGTGCTCACTGGCAGAATTTACCACCATCACATTGGAAGATTCTGTGAAAGCCCTGTAAACCCGGCTCCCATGATGACCCTTGTCCCCTTCATATACTGACTGCTAATGCTGAGGCCATCAATCCCATTTTGAATTCTCTTTTAAATGACTCTTTATATCAGTCTATTGTTCCCAGCAGTTGGAAGGAGCCCAATTTGATTCCACTGTTAAAAAACACCTTTGGCAGACAAATCTATCCTAGCCAACTATAGGCCTATTTCTGTGTTTTCAGCTTTCTCAAATGTTCTTGGGAAACTAATCAATGCCCAATTGTCTAGCTACTTGGACTCAAATCAGTTGCTGCATCCATCACAATCAGACTTTCGCTTGGGACACAGCACTGAATCTACTTTGGTAGAGATATTGGACACTATCAAACTGGCCCTGGACGATGGGAAGCAAGATGCCCTATTGTTATTAGATTTATTTGTTGCGTTTTATACGGTTGCCCATCCTATCAAGTTACAATGTTTGCGGAGTATCGGGATAGGTGGGATCACCTTAGCCTGGTTGAGCTCCTTTCTGTTGAGCAGATGGAAATCATTTTGGATGCCACAATTTTCTTTCACTCCAAACCATTAAAATGTGATGTTCCCCAGGGCTCTGCATTAAGTCCAACATTGTTTAATGTTTATTTGTCTTCTTTGGCAGTCCTGGTGGAATCTTTTGGAGTGCAGATTTTCTCATACGCTGACGACTTGCAAATTCTTTTAACCTAGGATGGTATCATCTCTACTGACCAGAACAGATTTGAAGCATGTCTGTCAGTGATATTCCAGTGCAATACCAGTAAAACAGAAATCTTGGTTTTTAGTTCGCCCACCCCTTCCTGGGGCGGTGCTCCATCTCCTCCGACTCCTAACATGGCAGTTCCTTTCCG
Organism: Lissotriton helveticus; assembly: GCF_964261635.1. Classification (NCBI taxonomy): domain Eukaryota; kingdom Metazoa; phylum Chordata; class Amphibia; order Caudata; family Salamandridae; genus Lissotriton; species Lissotriton helveticus. Next base: position 1,619,051,562 of record NC_136067.1, read on the forward strand.
CTCAGAATCACTCCACAGTCTGTGGAGTAATCGGAGGCTCCTCCCGTCCTGGCTAACCTCGGTACAGCTAATTGCGACTGCAGATTGCTCGTTATGCCACACTACCGGATGTCGCCTCCCCTCCCAGGAACCTGGACCCTTGGTAATTGCCATTCATCTCCAGGGGCAGCTCCCTCTCTGTGCTGGATTCATTGTTGTCTACTCAAGTCTCCAACTTGAGATTCATGTAGAAAATCACAATTTTGAACACCCCGGGTCTCCCCCTAGACAACCTCGCAGGCGTCTTGCCTCCCCTAGCACACCACTTCTGGGTGCTAGCCTCACTACCCCCTTGGACTTGCCCTCCTGCAACCACGTAGCACTTACAACTCTGCAACCTGGCGTGAAGATGACCTGAACTCACAACAGGTCAAAACGACGTCAACCTCCCAGCACAAGTCCTTCGCACACGCTCGGTGGTTCATCAAATAATTTACCTTCTCCAAATCTTTGTTAATGAATCTGAACCACAACAAGTTTTTCTGTATATTAACACTATTGTTCCCTTTTGCGCTGTTTTTTTGCTGCTTCACTTGTCACTCTGTGACGTTAACCTTTGTCACAAGCACACATATGTTTGTACAGGTTACACGTACACTCAATGTAATATAGTGCCGTTTCCCCATTGTGTGTGACTACAGACTGCTCTTTGCCTAAATTGCTATAATGATTCATGCCTTCCTGTTTTCTTCTTCTTGCATCTGTTGTGCTTATTTTCAAAAAACTGTCTTTATGTATTACCTGTTGAGATGCTGTTAATTGTTATGAATATAACCACAACAATTGCCAATACTGCGACCCATTATTTCTAATCCCAATTGCCTACCACTGATTGAGAGAAAACAAAAAGGGAGGTACAAGGACTATTATTTGGTCCGATTAAATCAGGAATTTATTTATTCAAGTTATTTCATTTTAAAGAAAAATTATTTTTCAATTTTAGTTTTTTTGAAAGCGGCGATCAAACAATTAAAAATTTTTGTGCAAAAATACAAATCCAAACAAAAGTGACATTTGGAGCATTCACCTGTGTGTTCTTCCTAGCATTCATACCCACTCTACACATTCATCCTACACTACAACACAATATTTACAGTGATTGAAACTTTTTACATATACACATCACTTCTTATTTGCCATAAAGATAAACGTTTCAGATAAATTCTCTTTTTTATAAAATAAAGTTCAAGCAATACTGTTTTTTGCAGAGCTTTTATGGCAAGAAAACAGCCTGTTTTCTTGCCATAAAAGCTCTGCAAAAAACAGTATTGCTTGAACTTTATTTTATAAAAAAGAGAATTTATCTGAAACGTTTATCTTTATGGCAAATAAGAAGTGATGTGTATATGTAAAAAGTTTCAATCACTGTAAATATTGTGTTGTAGTGTAGGATGAATGTGTAGAGTGGGTATGAATGCTAGGAAGAACACACAGGTGAATGCTCCAAATGTCACTTTTGTTTGGATTTGTATTTTTGCACAAAAAATTTTAATTGTTTGATCGCCGCTTTCAAAAAAACAAAAATTGAAAAATAATTTTTCTTTAAAATGAAATAACTTGAATAAATAAATTCCTGATTTAATCGGACCAAATAATAGTCCTTGTACCTCCCTTTTTGTTTTCTCTCAATCAGTGGTAGGCAATTGGGATTAGAAATAATAGGTCGCAGTATTGGCAATTGTTGTGGTTATATTGATTTCAAAGGCTTGGCCTTACTGCTTGGGAGCCAGAACCCAGTAGTGTTGTTAAAAAAAAAAATTAAAAAAAAAAAAAAGTTAATTGTTATGTACAGGACAGATTTCAAGTATGTCTGTCAGTGATATTCCAGGGGATTCACTGGAGTAACCTCCAGTGCAATACCAGTAAAAGAGATATCTCTGGTTACATTTCCCCCACCCCTTCGCGGGGCGGTGAAGTTTGGGCCAGCTCTGCTCCATCTCCTCCGACTTCTGCCGCAGTAGTTCGGAACCTTGGTTTGATGTTTGCCAGTACATTTTCCTTCAATTCCCAGGTGGGCAGTGTGGTGGGAACTTGTTATGGCTTCTCAGATCTTGAGAAAGTTTCAGTTCTTGCTTCCCCCTCTGTGCCAGAAGATGGTGGGTCACCCCCTCATAACCTCTCAGCTAGATTTTGCCAATGCTTTATACTGGGGTCTTCATTGTACCAACTAAAGATACTCTTGTTGGTATAGAATGCCGCAGCCCAGTTTCTTTTAAATATTCGGAAGAAAAATTAAATCCATGCGCATCTCAAGGAAATGTATTGGCTGCCAATTCAGGAGAGAGTGAAATTTAAGGGACTGGTGTTGGCCCATCAACCTTTTCTAGATCAGGTCCACTTATCTGGCCAAAAGACTTATACATTATCATCCGGCTAGAAATCTGCACTCCTTGGATGCACTTCTGGAGGAAGAAATGGGGAGGTGCCTCCTCTGCGCTGGCCGCTTCCTGCAGGTAGGCCCCTCGTTTCTACCTGGGTGCTACTAAGGATGAATTCATCTTCTCTGCTTAACCATCCTTGTCGAGATCTTCCTTTTGCATCTCCATATTTGAGTAAAGTGTTAGTCTATCTACTCTGTTTAAATCACTGTGCCTACACCTTAGTCTATCTTCCCGATCTATCCTTTTTCTTTCTAGTCTTTCTTCCCTGATCAAATCTGTCCTTTCTTTTTACAGTTGCCAACAGGAACAAGATACCTTTCCCCTGACCATACCACGACCCAGTTTTAAACCCATACTTACTATACCTTCAGTGGTCATTCCTCCTCCTCTTACCTCAAATGCAAACCTCCAGAAAATCACATCTGCTAGCAAATACTCCTATCATCTCGGAGTTGTAAGGATTTGCCCAGTAGGCCTTCTTGAAAGCAATTTGCCCTTCCACTCCCTGCTGAGAAGTCAGGGCACTTTGCCACTGGATTCAAGCTAACCTGGCTGATGAGCAGAGATACGACAAAAATGGCCCCAGGATGCCTGTTTCCGGTTCAGGGAAGATGTGGCTTGGCAGTTCGGGCTGGACTGTTCCCATGAGGCACAGGGTCAAGACTGATTAGCATATAGCTGGGTCTGAACTGAGGCGGTGAAGTGAGCTAAAGAACGTTGATGGATTCAACCAAGATCTGTGACTGGGGGTGAGTGCCTGAAAAGTTTCAGCGCTCCGTCCATCATCTTCTTGTATTTGCTTTGTTCTCCCTAAGTTGGCAGGGTATGCCCAGACGTGGGTCCCTTGCTCACTTTGCCACTGGATTCAAGCTAGTCTGGCTGATGAAGGGTGTTAACCCAAAACCGGTTCCAGGATGCTTGTTTCCGGTTTAGGGAAGACGTGGCTTGGCAGTTTGGGCTGGACTGTTCCCATGAGGCACAGGGTCAAGACTGGTTTGCATATAGCTGTGTCTGAACTGAGGTGGCGAAGTGAGCTGAAGAACGATGATGGATTCAACCTAGATCTATGACTGGGGGTGAGTGTCTAAAAAGTTTCAGCGCTTCGTCCATCATCTCCTTGTGTCTGCTTTGTTTGCCCTAAGTTGACAGGGTATGCCCAGACGTGGGTCCCTTGCTCACTTTGCAACTGGATTCAAGCTAACCTGGCTGATGAGGAGTGCTATCCCGAAACTGGTACCAGGATGCTTGCTTCCAGTTCAGGGAAGATGTGGCTTGGCAGTTTGGACTGGACTGTTCCCATGAGGCACAGGGTTAAGACTGATTTGCATATAGCTGGGTCTGAACTGAAGTGGCAAAGTGTTCTAAAGAACGATCATGGATTCAACCTGGATCTGTGACTGGGGTGAGTGTCTGAAAAGTTTCAGCACTCCACCCATCATCTCCTTGTGTTTACTTTGTTTGCTCTAATTTGCCAGGTATGCCCAGACATGGGTCCCTTGCTCACTTTGCCACTGGATTCAAGCTAGCGTGGCTGAAGAGGGGTGTAACCTGGAACCCGTCCCAGGATGCTTGTTTCCGGTTCAGGGAAGACATGGCTTGGCAATTCAGGCTGGACTGTTCCCATGAGACACAGACTCGAGACTGATTTGCATATACCTGGGTCTGAACTGAGGTGGCGAAATGAGCTAATGAACGATGATGGATTCAACCAAGACCTGTGACGGGGGGTAAGTGTCTGAAAAGTTTCAGCGCTCCGTCCATCATCTCCTTGTGTTAGCTTTGTTTGCCCTAAGTTGGCAGGGTATGCCCAGAAATGGGCCACTTGCTCACTTTGGGCCCGATTCACAGAACTAACTTAGGACAAAATCCTAAACTTACTACTTTTGGTATTCACAGAATGCACTTACTACTTTTGGTATTCACAGAATGGATTTACGACTACTAACTTTACGTCCGCACTCGGGCCGGAAATTCCGGCCCGGAGGCGGAGCTTCCGGCCCAGGGGTGGAGCTTCCGGCTTGGAGGCAGAGCTTATGGCCTGGAGGTGGAGCTTCCAGCTTGGAGGCGGAGCTTCCAGCCTAGAGGTGGAGATTTCAGCCATGGCTAAATCCCCACCTCTGAGCTGGAAGCTCCGCCTCCAAGCCATAAGCTCCGCCTCCAGGCTGCAAGCTTCGCCCTCAAGCCGGAAGTTCCGCTTCTGGGCCAGAAGCTCCGCCTCCAAGCCAGAAGCTCCGCCTCCAAGCAGGAAGCTCTGCCTCCAGGCCAGAATTTCCTGCTCCTGTACATCTTCTCCTCTCTCTTTCACCACCTATGTCAATATCTTAATATCCAGGGCTTAATTAGGAGAATAACGAGTGCTGGCACCCAAAGCGCTGCTCAGAAGCTCGACTGGTTCTATTACATGTCAGCGCTCCGAATACTAAGGCTGCATAGTCCTGAATTCCAAATCAGGCCTGTTTAATCCACTGCCAGAGGCTGTCTGTTCCTTTACCTCACTCTTACAGGTTTCTGTTTTCTCCCTTAGTGGCGTTTTTTCCATATTTCTATTCTTCATTATTTCCCTTATGTTTGTGTTTTCCCTCTCGTGCTCAGGAAATATCTGATGCGGAAAAAATGCCAGTCCTCTAAGCTGGAGTGGCAGTGGCCCACACTGGCAATAACCGGCTCAAATTAAGCAATGTCCCTATCTGTACTAACATCAGACAGATATAAAGCCAAAGCATTGTAACTGGAACTTGCAGTGATGCAGACTTAGCTCTTGCTTTCGTGACAGAAATAACAAGCAGAAACAACAAGCAATAGGTCTCGCAATTGCGAGATTGTGACCTATTGGCATTGCAAATGACAATGCCGTTTATTTATGTGTTTAAAAAACAACTGCATAAACAAAAGGCATTGTTATTTACAATACCAATAGGACAAAGTTTCTAAAATGCGAGACCTGTTGCAAAGCAAATGCTTGTGGTTTCTGTCGCCAAAGCTAGAGCTAAGGGGCATATGTAGGTAATTTCCATTTTGCAATTCCCAAATAGCGATTATTAAGGAATCGCTACTTGAGAATAGCGAAATGGAATGTAGGTAAAAATTCACCATTTTTTGGCGAATCTCTAACATTCCTTAATTGCGATTAGCAAATTGCGAATCGCAATTAAGGAATGAGTGTCCCATTCATTCCTACGGGCTAAGAGGCCCATAGGAATGAATGGGGATACATTCTCACACTGCGATTTTCTTTGAGAAAATCGCAATTTGACAATCGCAATTCCAAGGGTGCCAGGGTGTCCAAAGGACACCTGTTGCACCCCTGGAATGTGCCTCTAAGTACATGTAGCGCACATACATGCCCTAAGGGCATGTCTGTGCGCCACATGGCACTTTGAATTAAAAACAAAAATACATTTTGAAAGGAAATCGCAAAATACCATCTACTTGGAGTAGGTGGTATTTTGCGATTCCTTAAGCCAAATTCGCATTTTAAAATTGCGATTCCTTAAATGCTTGAGCAAAATAAGGAATCGCAATTTTTGCTATTCCTTATTTTGCTAATGTGCACTTACATACCAAAGGGTCGTTGGCCATTCGCAAATGCCGAAATTCAGCGAATTTCGGCGTTTGCGAATCGCAAAGGCCTACCTACATATGCCCCTAAGTGTGCATCACTGTAGTTTCTAGTTACAGTGCTTTGGATTTATATCTGTCTGAAGTGAGTACAGATAGGGATATTGCTCAATTTGAGCCGGTGATTGCCAGTGTGGGCCAGCGGCCCTCATGTTTAGGGAAATGGCTCCCCATACTGTGCTTTCACATTAATAGAGACCTCACCCCTTTCTTTAGATGAGCCATGTGTAAAGAAAGGCCAGCGCCCGCTATTAAAGCGAAAGTGCGATATGGGGGGCTTTTACCAAAAAAAGCATTTGTTTATCAAATTGACAAACTAATGTTTTTTTGGGTAAAAGCTCCCCGTGAAACAATGTATGACGCTCTGAATGCGCTGAATGTTCCAGGCATGCATGTCGCGCTTGCATTAAGGGAATCTCATTAAAGAAAATAGTGGTACTAAGGAAGGACTAAAAAGTCTATTTACGAAACAGAAGCCAGCACTTACAAAGGGCAATGACACAAGCCAATGACAAATATAGGCGGATAATGGGCGGGGCTTCAAGTACATACTCCAATACAGCATACCTCCCAGGCTCGACCTAAAAATGGAATGTTGAATGTCATCACTGTTGTGTTGACAACAGGGCACAAGTCCTAAAAAAAGAAGTGGGGGGACGCTGACGTCATGACAGGAAGTGACGTCACGAAAGGTGGCTTGCACCATCAGACTCTCTCGCCCCTTAGATGCGATTGCATCAGCGAAGCCAGCGCGTGAGCAGCGCTCTGAATGGGCTCCGATCTCGCCCCAGAGAGGCCAAAGAGTGAATGTGTGGCTCTATTTGCTCCAGTTACCGAGCTCCCGGTCCCGGTAAAATAAGTGGGGGGACGACGTCCACCCGCGTGGTACCCCGATTCGAGCCCTGGTTGACAAGTCGAAATGCAAGAAAATATGGTTGCCTGACCTTAACAACACACTCTTCAGCTGTTGGAACAAGTGTGGTTTGGGCTTTATTAAAACGGGTACATCAATCAAAATAGCATTAAATAAATGTGTTTGTGTGCTCCTTTCCATCGTCAGCTTTCTTCCCATATTAGTTTGACTGTCTTAGGATATGATTTCCTGCTGAGGAGTACCTACCACACATTGTTGCAGGTCAATACAATATGTCTCCCTAGTGTATGACTGAATTGCATCACAAAAGGAAACGCTACCTTTTGGCACTTTCTTATGTGATTTCCTGTTTCTCAGCAGAATGCCAAACATGGCCATTCTGAACTATTTTGGAAGAATTCCAAACAGGCCTGAAGAGCTGAGGTGTAAGACTAGGCAATGAATCTGTCGAAAAGAATGATTTTTATCCAAGACATAGCTCCTAAAGACAGCTGCATTACCTCATCTAGGAAGCTGCATATGCTTCTAGCTTCTGTAAACAGGAAGTTGTGGATACCAATGACGTGATGAGGTTGCACAATCTTTCTGGTAGAACTCAATTCTTCCGGGAGACTTATTTATTTAAGAAATTATTGTATGCCACGTAGAGAATGAAAATCTGAACTTTCACGTTTAAACAGAAAAAAAGTGAATTCCATCCAGGAATGCTTCCAACATGATATCAAAACCCTACTCAAATAGGCAACATGGCAGACACGCTATTTCATCGATAGCGCTCCCACGGAATATTCATTTTATATTTTAATGTGTTATAGAGCACTCAATCAATTACATTAAATCGTTGCAACAGTGGAAGCAGCAAAAGTTAGAAGCATATAACGAAGAAGCAAGAATTGTGTCATTGGGCAAAAATGATGGAAATCTTTGAGCGACGGAAAAGCCTTCAGTGGGAATATTAAACGTTGAGAGAAATCTTTAACCATGTGACATTAGTCGAATGCTACCTGTAGGAAATAGCGCTTCGGCACCTCGTCAAAAGTAAGAAGCGCTATATAAATACAAATAGAAACCCTTGCACAAGTAAGGTGGTGGGCATGGGTGGACGGAGTCCCCTCAGTACTTTTAGAGAAGGGACCCCGTTCCCCTTTCCCAGTGCTAGGGCAGACTGAGAGATGTCATCTTGCGCCCAGCGCTGCATGTGTGTAACCTGCCCTCAGAATGCTTTTAACCCAATACCTCACTTGCAGCATTGCCTTTATTTGTGGTAGGGGGTGGTGGTGGGGGGGGGGGGCAGAAGCGGGGTTTCTGGGAAACTCTTAATTGACATGGAACAGAGAATGTCACTTCATTAGCGCTTCTATCCTTTAATTAACTGAAAATGTGTAGTGCTTTTAAGCTGAATAAAGAGCACTAACAAGAAACTAATATGCCACTAACAGCAAGGTGAGCTGTTCAAAAAACACATTCAGCAGGTTTTGTTAACAATAAAAAAAAGATCAAAATGTATTAGTTCCACAGGTCTGTTTAAAGATGGTGTCACCTTCAGCAACTTCTGAGCTTAAGCAATGAAATGTGGAAAACATACATGTGATTTATGACGGGTAAAACAAACCAAAAATATTCTTTCACATTTTTGTGTGTCTATATGTTTTTATGTTTTTATAACAAAAGCCTTTTCCATTTTCAGTGAGCGATATTATAAGGACATTTACTTTTTCTGTGATTTTTTATTTCACTTGGCACTTTCACTGATGAATTGGTGCTTTTTCACACTACTTTCTGATTGTGATATGGAAACTGGGGGCTAACATGTTGTACCTTGCGAAACTCAGGGGACATTGGGGCTGGCTCAGTAAATTTTTTTGTTATTTGATCTGCATGAACCTATGTTTCTGTTTTATACTGCTTGTGACTGATTTTAAAATTCTTTGATTCTTTCTGTATCTTACTTACGAGCTAAGGCACGGTTTCTCAGTTGGTCCCTCCATTCTTTCTCCTCCAAACGCAGCACTATCCGGTCAACTTTCTTGGGTGCCTGCCTAGTTTTTCTTGGGAGGCGGGTATTTAATCGAACTTGCAGCGAATCTATACTATTTTAGTGAATTTTAATTGCACTTTTCACATTCATATCTGAATTGATACTAGCAAATGGGCGGCCAGCCCCATACAAAGTTGCCCAGCTTGTAGCAAAATGGAGGAGACAGATATCCACATACTCTGCCCAGTGCCAAGGCTATAAGAAGGCAAGGTCGCAGTGGCTCCGTCAAATATGCAGAGATCTGGGAGTTAAACATTGTAGAGAGGCATACAGGATATTGAGATATGATACACATCCACCCATTGTGTTTTCTGTCGCACGTTTCTTATTTTCAATGTGGTGTGTGCGCAATGCCATTTTAAAGTCATCACCTTAACATGGGCCAATACACTGCACTATAAATCCCACGATTAACCTAGTTTCTTCTTCTTTCTTATTGGTACCTTTGTAAGTTGTAAGCAAGTATTTTAGAACTTTTTAAGAAAACGTTTTAATTATAATGACCAAAATGGATATTGAGTATCTCCTCTCTCCTCGATTGTTTATTGATGTTAGATCAGATTAGGTTCATCTTTCGCCTAGAAAAGGGTCTTTTACGAACTTAGGGGCATATTACCAACAGTTAGCGATATTTATCGCTAACTGAGCTTAGCGTTAGTTTTTTTAACACCGCGCTTCGCCCAATATTATCGCTGATATAACGTCCTATTACCAAAGCTTATCTCAAAAGCGATAATATTGCAGGCGTTAGCGTGAATATCGCTGGAAAACCAGCGGTGTTCACGCATTAGCGTGCAAATGCTGTTAGCCATGTTATCCACCTCCCATTGGATAACATGGCTAAGAACTGGTATTTGCAGGCGTTAGCGTTTGGCGATATTCACGCTTAGCGCAAATATTTCCATTGCTTCGCCTTTCTTGGTAATAGGCGATAGCGAGGTTAGCGACTGCTTTCAGTCGCTAACCGGTTGGGTATGCCCACTTTGCATGTCATTAGCGATAAATATTGCTGACATGCAAAGCGGGCCCCAAACCGCTCGCTATCGCCTGGAAGCTGTCGCTAACTGGTGTTAGCGACAGCTTGGTAATAGGGCGATGGAATTATCGTCGCTTAGCGGGCGAAAACGTCCGCTAAAGCGGCGATAATTCAATATCGCCACCCTTGGTAATAGGCCCCTAAGGGGCATATTACCAAGGGTGGCGATATTGAATTATCGGCGCTGATAATTCAATATCGCCACCCTTGGTAACATGCCCCCCCTAAGGGGGGCATATTCCTCGACCTATCAGCCGCATTCGACACAGTCTGCCACCGCACCCTAACAAGCCACCTCCACCATGCCGGGATCCAAGGAATGGCCCTGGAATGGATCACCTCCTTCCTCGCCGGCAGAACTCAACAAGTCCGCCTCCCTCCCTTCCGCTCAGCGGCCACCAAGATCATCTGCGGCGTACCTCAAGGCTCCTCGCTTAGCCCCACCCTCTTCAACATCTACATGACCCCCCTCGCAGCCATCGCACGCCAACACAACCTAAGCATCATCTCCTACGCCGACGACACCCAGCTGATCCTCTTCCTCACCAACGATCCCGCCACCGCCAGAGCCAGCCTCCAGGAAGGAATGAAAGACGTCGCGGAATGGATGAAGCTCAGCCGGCTGAAACTGAACTCAGACAAGAAGGAAGTCCTCATCCTGGGCTCATCCCCCTCTGCCTGGGACGACTCCTGGTGGCCCCCTGCACTGGGCACCGCCCCCAAGCCCACGGACCATGCACGCAACCTAGGCTTCATCCTGGACTCCTCCCTCACGATGACCAAGCAAGTCAACGCCGTCTCATCATCCTGTTTCAACACCCTCCGCCTGCTCCGAAAGATCTTCTGGTGGATCCCCTCCAACACCACAAAGACGGTCACCCAGGCCCTCGTCACCAGCCGACTAGACTACGGGAACGCCCTCTACGCCGGAACTACAGCCAAACTACAGAAAAGACTCCAACGAATATAGAACGCTTCTGCACGACTCATACTGGACATACCCCGACACAGCCACATCTCTGCCCACCTGAGAGACCTGCACTGGCTCCCCATCAGCAAAAGGATCACGTTCAGGCTCCTCACCCACGCTCACAAAGCTCTCCACGACACTGGCCCCGAATACCTCAACAACCGCCTCACTTTCTACACACCCACCCGTCAACTCCGCTCCGCCAGCCTCGCCCTCGCCACCATCCCACGGATTCGCAGAACCACCACCGGAAGAAGATCCTTTTCCTACCTGGCTGCCAAGACGTGGCTGGCATTCTCCGAGGGCCTTGATTGTTACAATGCAATGTACCACGTCTTTTTTTTTTAACTTTGTTTTCAATCAAATATATGTAGTTTTTATATTTGTGCTTTTATGACTATTTTTTGTTGAAATAAAGCTTTTTGAGATGCGTTGAGATATCTGTATTGATGCTGTTTTAGACTGCGTTTTGGGTGGGGAACCACAGCTGGGAGCTGGGCTGATACAGTAAATTATGAGACACTTTGACCTATTGGAACTGCATAAGCTTATATTTTATGATTTTTACTGGCTCTGATTAAGAATTCTAGGATTCTATCTGTATCTTACTTGCAGGTTGAAGCAGACATTGTGGCTCTGTCACAGGGGATCCTGCCATTCTTTCCCCAATGAACATGTCATTAACCAGACGCCTTTTTGGATGCCGGTCTATTTTTTGGGGGCAGGTAAGTACCCAATGGAACCCACCACGAGTCAATGCAGCACAGCAGTGGCTTACCAAAGGCAAACCCATGCCCGGCCCTTGCCTAAGGGTCAGTTATGCTGTGAGTTTCAACCAAGCTTGAGTAAGTCTCCTATCCCTGTCCCACTCACCCATGCACATGTGCTTAATCTCTATTAACCCCCTTTCTATGGGCCCCACAACGGATTTATGTCAGCCCTAAAGGATCTAGATCAGTATGTTGAAAACCCTTCATCTCTTATCTCTCATCCTACCTCCACATCCAGCCAAAACAATGGGCTTGTAATTATTGTTTGATCAGCTGTTCAAACTGCTACCTCTCTTAAAGATTTAGGGCCTCATTTATGAGACTTCTTGCGCCTCCGGAAGGTCACTTTTTGTGACGTTCCGTGGCGCAGAAGCCTGCGTGATATCTATCAGGCATCACTAAGCCACTTTTAACACAGTGTTCTGCGTTAAAGGTGCGTGCCATGAGTGTTGCTGGGGGCGTTCCCAGCAACATCCATTGCCTTTTGACACTGCCCTAGATTTACCCCGTTGTGCGCCGGCGCAGGGGAAAAGGACCGGAATGTGCCATATCTTATAGATACGGAGCATTCCTGCCCTTTTCTTTTGTCGTAGGGAAGGCAGAAGGAAGGCCTGCTGCGCAGCCCTACGGCAAAACCTCATAAATGAGGCCCTGAATTCTCAATTATAACTGAGATATTCTAGCTATCACTGAAACTTGGTATACCAATTTTACAGCAGACTTTAAAGACTTTACACCCAAGGCATATCAGTTTGTACAGATACCCCTCAGGAATTAGAGGAGACGGTCTTGCCTTTATAATCACAAATACTGCAAATATTGTAAATGTTTTTCGTGCTGTGGTTCTGCACTTGAAGTATTTATGGTGAAACTTTAAGATCATTGTAGTATCTTTTAGTCTTGTGTTTTAGCTTATCACCCGTCTCAGCCACAGCCAACGCTATTAATTCCGTTGTGCTAGCCTTGGTCTAAGTAGCCTGCCCTAATTCTTACCTGGTTCTTTTGGGTGTGCTGAATGTCACCCACATTGGTCAAACCCTACTCCGCTTCGGTGAAAAATGTTTTGATTTGTTTACTCTATTTAAACTTAACTCCATCACTTTCTTTACTACTACTAATCAGGGCCACTTGCTTAACATCATTAGTTTAGATACTGCCAGCATTCAGACATACTCTCCTTTCCATTTCCCATGGACTGACCACCTGGTAATAGCTTTTACCTGCAATCTCCCTAGGCGGCGAAGGATTATTAAATAAATTGCTTCTACTACTGAATGTAAAAATTGGAACAATACAGTCATTTGAGCCTGCAATAATAGGATGCATCTTTTCCAACTTTCACATTAGTGCTTCAATACAATACCCTGCTTTAATACTCAGCAGATATTTTAGCTCCAGTAGAAGTCATCCCCAGAAAAAGTTTTTCTTAATAGTTGGTACAGACTCAAGTTTAAAGCTCTCAATTACTCGCTTCATGTGATAGAACACCACTGGAGTTGGGTCTATAATCCCAACACCAAGGCTGAGTGGAGTAAGTTGAACCACAATTAAAAATATGCTATTAGGGAAACTAAAAAACTGTTTTTTATTCGAAACATAAATTAAACTCACAAATCATTCCAAAGCCAGATTTTCTGTTGTTAATATTTTTCTTGGGCCGTCTTCTCTGGAGGAGGCTATTAACGCAAACATGAAATGATTTTTGGGAAGAAAAATGAAGACATTAAAGCTTTCTCCGGATCCCTCTCCTCAGTCATCTATAGATAGTTCAGTTAATTTTTTAATCCTGTCACTGTATCTGTATTTTATTTTCCCCATTAGATGACAAGTAGTTTTGTCTGTTAAAAGCCTATAGCGTACCTCACAGCTGTGTGCTGGAATATATATGTTTTGGGTCATTTTAGGCTGTAGTAACTTTAGAAGTGCAGCTTGTGAATAAGAATGTGCTTACTGTTTTGTGGGTGGGCACACATCCCTGCCTAAACCCCTCTTTTCTCCTCCCTAATTCCTCCAATTTTGAAGTAAGTATTCCCTATGTTCCAGCCACTCCCCAGTGTCCCTCCCACATTTACTACAAAAGCATATACTTATGTGTGTGGAGACTCTGAGGCGGGGATGGGGATCTCCACACAGAAAAAGATAGGAGAGGCAAAGATGGAACCTCAGCATGTAAATTTAAAAATAACATTTTGTAGTGTGTTAGTAATATTCCTAACATACTACAGCATGCTGTTTGTAGAATAGGCCTCTGCGATCTGAAATTGAATTTAGAAGATTCCAAGCTTAAACTGTTTGTAAAGGCTTGCTGAGGAAAAGTGGGCGCAATAACAACAGCGCAATTTTAGTAGTTTAAAGTTACATATAATTAGGTATTTTGTTTGATGACAAACTAAATTCGGCTGCTCCTACATGTATAAAGGACAAATGTTGTGTTATGAGCTCCAACTGATATCCATTTTCAGTTATGCGTTCCATTCTGATTCAGCTCAAAATATGGGGGTTGTTTATCACTCTTTTATAGATGGGCATATGATCTTAAAATCTTCCCATCATTAATACATGCAGCTCTAGTTTGTTTATTCTATGCCAGCTACAATTTGGACAAGTTGGAGGTTCCTTTACCGAGAAAAACCTTAGGTGTAAGATCATCCATCTTATTTAAAACAATAAAGATGGAGTTGATGTTGTCTCCAGCTGAAGTAGGTGTCATTTTAGCTGTAATCTTTTCTTACACAGTATTGTTCATGTAAAACGTTATCCATGTAGGCATGTCTTATGAAAAGGACAACTGCTGCAAGACGGTATTTTCCTGCCATCAATCAAAACACTGGGTCTTTGCACTCCAAATACAGGCCCTCCTTAAAGATACAGAGACTTCATTTAAGTGTGTCTTTAGAATGAGGCAAAGAACAAGCAACACAAATCACCTTCTTACCAGTTGTTTTGGAGAGATTTTAATTGGTCAGCACCACATTATATGTCAGATTTGGAAAAATCAGAAGACAGAAGAAGGTGTAAGGACATTTGTTTTGGCCTACCACAAGTATGGGAAATAGAGGGATCCTGGGTGGAGTTAATGAAAGGGAACCGGATTTAGAGGTTGTGTTTAGGTGAAATGGATTTGGTGAAATATGCTCTGGTAGATTGACCCTGTATGTCCTGCATACAAAAATATTGCCCCAGTTGTGACTGGCAAATGATGGTAACAGTAACATTAAACGTCATTTGAATTAGTCAAGTTCTAATAAATTAATTTTTATTAATGTTTTTAGGCTCAAGTTCTATTCTATAATCCATTTTAATTGTATTGTTTAGGTTTTTAATGATTATTTAATTGTATTGTGTGATGAATTGGATTCTTATTATTTGAATGATTTAAAGTGTAAAAACAGAACAAACCTATTAAAAACGTATCCTGCTGATGTATAATTATTAGGAAGATGGCCCGGCAACATATGCAACTCAGAATTGGCACCCATCTATAGGTGTATTTCTTTTTAGCGAATTTGTAAGTGCAATGGTGAGATTTTATGGGCTAAACTAGTCTGCGCAATAATTTACTTGTTTTGCAAGTGTACCTCTGTTTTGCAATGAGAAGAATTTGAGAAACAACACTTCACCTTTTTCATATATTAAAAGTTGATTTTGCCTGTTCAGGTGCATTAAAGGCTCCTGAAGAGATTATTCCTTAAGAGAAAGGATGGTTCCAACCTACATGGAGAATGTGTTGATGACGGACAGCCATCACTTAGTCTACCCTGGCTAGATCAAAGACAAGTGGAGCAGGTAGGATACTTTCTACCGCATACCTACTGAGCTAATGTCAATACTTAAACCTGTTAACAATTCATGGTGCTCCATCTGACGGTGTTGGTTCTTAATCAATCCAACATCTTGCTATTGTCTCTAAATTTATATCTGCTTTACTTTTTTCCTCCAATTATGTATAACTGGTATCAACTCCTCAAGTTTTAAATGTGATGTCATTTCACTTTACTAAAGGAACCTGTAACTGAACCTAGACCCCCCTCCCCACCTAAAGTTCAGTGTCTCAACTCCCAGTCTAGTACACAATATTGCAACAGATTATTGTCCAACAGCCTTACACTATCCCTTTGCTCCAATAATTTGGTTACCTCTTTCCAATCCTACTTCTGGTCACTTCACCCCAAATACACATTCCTCTAACATGTTGCTAATTTAACCACTGCTGCTCTCCAAAACAACCTTACACTCCTTGCTCCTTCCGCACCCTCTTATCCTCTTTTACCATTGATCCCCCCTACTCTACCTTTCTTCCTAAAGACCCTCGCCCTCAATGGCTTCCCTTCTTACCTGTCTTGCAGGACCTTCTCTGTTGTCTGGCTATGCAAACACTCCTCTTCCAAAGATCCGTCCTTGGACCTCCAATTTTCCCCTGTAAATACTACCTCCTTTCCTGATATCATCTCCTCTTTCACTGTCCCCTACCATCTATATACAAAATGGAGATGATGACCATTTCTTCTTAGTGTCACTTTTCTCTTTTCCTTGCAGTCAAGAGCATCTGATAGACTCACTGTAATCTGTCACCTTCTCGCTAATGCCGAGTTAATCCGAGACATAGATGCTCTACTTGCCTTCTACATCCACATTAACTGCTACTTGTAGCTCAGTTTACTTTTCCTTGGATACACTAACTTCAATGCTTCTCAAGAAACCTTGGTGTCTGTTTAGGACCCGATATGCAGATGGAATCTTCTGCCACTCCAACAAAGTATCAAGTCCAATCATCTGTAAGATCTGTCCCCATATACCTTCCCATGCAGATAAAGTGTTGATCATTTCAATATTAATTAGCAATCTGGAATATTGTAATAGTCTGTTAGTTGGCCATTCGAATTATTCATTCTATCCTCTGGACAAAGTCTTACAATATGCCATCATTCTGACATAAGCTCCCCAGACACACACCATGATTTCTTCATCACCGCCATTCTGGGGTGGCTCTTTGACAAGAACAAGACCCTTTCCAACCTTTTATCACTTATCTTCAAAGACTCTCACGGACATCCCCTTTCTCTCTAATATTCTAATATTCTATGGCCTCACCCACTACCAAAGTTCAGCCAATGAATAGCTCCATACCTCACCAGGGCGCACTGTGATGCTTCCAGATTCCGGTCCTTTTCTCTCCCGTGACCAACACCCCCCACTCACCCCAACTGGACATTCCTTTATCAATTAAAGCACACCCTTCCCTATGGGTGTTGAAAACAATGCTAAAAATCTTCTCTGGCTGCTTATAGGCAATGACTAAGCAGCTTTGGTCAGTACCAGAATAACACTGTAAATATGCCATTGAGTTGCATGCTTTCATTTGGACTTTTGTTTGTCAATGTATTTTTCTTTCATTAAATGGCAACCTACTTCCCTTGATGGAGCAAGGTGGAGAAACAAATGTTTGTGTACCCCTTGCAAAATCATACTTCCATAATCATAACTTGAACTAGTTGAGTGATGTGTGAAATTAACCAACCTAGAATAAAAAGTTGCACCTACACAGACATACATGGGAACTAATTTTGCTTATGTTGCAATTATAATTAACTAATTATGTGATTCTGTCGTGCCCTGAACTAATAAGCAGCTTTGAGATAATGAAATGCGGCATAAATGTGCTTTTTGTTTACGTACTTTGTGGCAAAACATGAAGACAGGTGAGCATATTACGCCTAAATGTTGCTTATTTCGCTAGGTAACTACTAATAGGGAAAACCTTAGTAAGGGGGAGGTAAACAGAAGGGTTCGTTTTCCAAAATTAACGTTCGGTGGGTTTGTTTCTAGGATAGTTCCCATTCTGGCTTGTGAGGCCTAGTGAAAACATGGCTGTTATATTAAACTGCGAATAGAAGATGAACTGAGCATGCACAGCCCAAGCCCGAGTTCGAATGCGAGCTGCTTGTGCCTGAAGTGAATGTAGTTCAAGGACGGTGTGGCCTGGAAATCCAGATGGCTGCAAAAAAGGATGAGCACAATGGTTCTGAATGTGAGAAGATTCCATGAAGTTGCTAATTGAGAACAGGACTAGGCCGGACATTGCTTGAACAAAGAACCTTTTAAAAATCTAGCTGACGGAAGAAAAAGGAATATTGTAATGATGAGGTGATGCTCATCCACCCCAAATTGTCCAATCAGAACTTGAATTTAGGCTGAAAGTTACTCTTTTAGATAGATAGAGCTAGTGAAAAAGGTATAAAAAGTGCTGGTTTTACTGAGGAAAAAACTTATTTTCGATTTCCTCCAGAGATGCTGTCGGAATGCTGATTTTCCTGAGATGTAAGACGCTGAATCATTTTCTATTTCCCTTGAATGAGAGATGCACTTTAGTTGAGGGTTTTAGTTAGGGAAGTTAGGAGAATAAATTAATTTTAGGAACTATCTGTCTTTTGCTAATACTTGCATTTCTAAAATCTAAATAAAATGTCTATTTCTGAATTTTCTCAAAATAAATGAAAATAACTGTTTGAGCTAAAACTCTTATTCCTTTAAATGTCGGTTTTGAATAAAGAAATAAATAAAGTGAATAAACTTTTAGACATGCTAAATTTGCTTTTAAGCTGGTCTTGAGTTTTCCTACGCCTAATTTTTTACTAGCAGATTTGTCGACCACAGTGGTGGAGTGTCTAAACTAATGTTTTGTCAATAAAAACCATGGTAAACTCATTTGAACTGCAGGGGTAAATAGTATAAATATTTAGTTTAGACACTCCACTATGATACAGCAGCTCTCCTTTGAATTTCAGCGATCCATGAAGTAGGATGGAAGTGTTTTGTGAGTGACTCACGGTGTTATGGGCCCCACTGACGAGTAGACGTATGATTTTATACTTCAGGGAAAGGTGACATGGTTTTAGAATTTATTTCCGGAGTAGCGCTGCATCACCCTCACACAGTAATCAAATTGGAAGGTGTAAATCAACAACCCTGCTAATTACCCAGTGCACTGATGGATTGCCCTAGTGTACAATGTTTCTGAACAAATTATGTCTTGCATCAGTAAATAAATAAACAAATTGCTGTGGATACAGAAGAGGCACCAGTCCAATGACCTGGTGCCACTGGAAACCAATCAGGAATTGTTGGCAAAGGCTGTGTGGAGTTTCTCACATAAAGTAAGGGGTCAGTAAGTTTTCTAGGGAAATACAATATCAAGTATGTCTTCACAAAGCATTCCTTATGATTGTGAGCTCAGCTGAGCAAAAACAGACCAGAGCAGTATTGTAATATGTACAATACTAAAGTTAGTGATAAGGA
The DNA here is from genome assembly GCF_964261635.1 of Lissotriton helveticus. Lineage (NCBI taxonomy): Eukaryota > Metazoa > Chordata > Amphibia > Caudata > Salamandridae > Lissotriton > Lissotriton helveticus. The sequence goes on from NC_136067.1 coordinate 1,619,070,584, forward strand.
TTATATATGAATTATTACCAACAGAGGCAGGGAGTACACACAACTGTTTGTTTTCGTTGGTGGACAAACTGCATGTGGAAAAGGCCCTTTTTGGGGCCCTTCATGTGAAATACATGTTTGGCGAGTTGGTCCCTAATGCAGAATGATCCCACTGTCTCACCTTATCCCAAGACCATCTATATTGGTACTGACTATCATAGCAGCCTTATATGGCTGCCGAATTCTGGTACATGCAAGAGTGAGGCACTTTTTCCCTACAAGTGGCACACAGTGAATAAATAAAAGAAACCAAATAGTTGGATGAAACTGCTTGTATATAGTAGTAGAGTTAGGCACTGGCTAAGACATGTAAGGACCTAGAAGAAAAAGGACGAGTATGAACTATTATAGAAAATCTGCTGAGGACCCTGATTAGATTGGTCCAATCATTACAGTGCCTCTGGTCTCAGAGTAATCAGAGCCCCCAATGAACGTGGGTCACACTTTTCTAAAGAAGGAGCTCCTCATTAAAAGGTAAAATTTACCGAAATCTTTACATGGAGCTCTACTATTCAGTGCACATAAAATATTTCCAGTATCTACATTGTGGTGTGTCCACCTAAGCCCGTCTATTCTTTTTACTACACAGGTTCATCAACATCAATAACATTTCCTTTGATGTTTGCAGCATCTTAATAATGATTTTGCCCCTTCCCTATCTGACACCTTTGTTTGCGGTCTGAAACAATGTGAAGTGAAATATAAATCCTTCCTCTGTTCCTAACAGCTCCTACCATTGGTTTTGTCTTTGGTACCACTGGTTCTGCTCTAGTTATGCTTGGTCTCAGCAGTCATAAAGGTGAAAGCATGAACAAAAAGAAAACAGAGATCAAGGACTACTGCTAAGTATTAACTACATTTTTCCTCAATATGAGGAGGCTCTTGGATGGCTTGAAGTGGGACAAGCGGTGAAGTATGTGATGTGGTTGCGGGTCAAATGGTGCGTGAGGTCCCTTCCGCTCCTCGTGGTATTTTTGTGAATTGACCTCCTTGTACAGACTTAAAGACAGCTTTGAATAAATTGAACAGGTCCAAATTTTGGAAGCTACTGGTCTATTTGGATGTAGGTTTTCATTAGTGAGGAGATTATTTGATCTGCATGACTAAGGCATTGGTGTTGCATGTTGAGTTACCCATTGACATGTCTGTGTGGGCATGCTGCTGTTAAGCTTTAGATGACAGGTGAGACAGAGCACACGCTTCCCAAACAGAATTGCCCACAGAGGTGACCAAGTTTGGTTAGGTTTGAAATGTGTTAGTGCAATTAATTAAAATCATTACAAACTGATTTTCACAAGGTAAAAAAACATGGTAAAGCATCAAAGCTCAACACCAGAAGGTTCAAGTGAAGCAACACATTAGGTTCATTTGAAATACGAGTGCCCATTCCACTAAAAGCCAGCCCTCAAAATATAATTAATAATAAAATAAATGCTATAAATGGGAATAGGATTATATAAAATTCATAGACTTAAAGTGAATAACCCCTAAGAGGATTAGTCACTTGCTTGGTTCCGTCAACCCTTCAAAATAGAACAGAATGTGTATTAGCCATGGTCTGGGCGCAATTACCCAATGAGAGCAGAAAATGCATAGAACAAGAGTGTTGCCTTCACAGTGGTAACCACAGATGTGGCATCACAATCAGGAAAACAAGGAACTATTTTAATTAACATTTAGGGACAAAGGTAAAAGTAACAACCCAAAAGGGAAAAAAAGTGTTCAATTAAGGACGAAAGTACACATTTTTGAGGAACCCCAGTGCTTTAAGTCCTTATGAAGAACATCAGGTTTTTCTTGTAACTAAATGAGAGAAGGAAAATTAGATTTCAGAGACTTGGAAGGTCAGAGCTAAGCACGGAAGTGGTCAAAGTATAATCCCTAGCTGAGTCCCAGGCTAGCATAGAATGTGCTCCAGCACAATATTCCAACTTGCACTTTAACAGAGGAAAACGCTCATTGTCCATCTTACCAATTCCTATAAAAACTGACTGCTATTTTCCTTCATAAATTATTCTTTCCTTCCCTTGACAAATGCTAACCCTCCTAAAGCAGTTGATGACATAACATTTAAAAAATCTTCCAAGGTTTCTCTTGTCCAGTTTGTCAGACCCTACATATCAATGCAATCTTTAAAGGTGGATTCTTATTCTATCAGCAGAAGTGTGTCAAGAAAATATGAAATTAAACATACCCCAATGAATAATTTCAAAACTTTCAAAAGAGTTTTACTAAACAGGAAAGCAGTTCCTGTGTTACATCACTCCTGTGTACCTTACTCGGGAGAAACTCAACTTCTGAGCTACCTCCAGAGCAGTACCTCACTGCTGAAGGGAGTCAAGAGACGGAGCACATATAGGACATCCACTCTATAAGAGCCAAATTCTATCTTAAAACTAGCTTTTTCGAAAACTCATCTGACTTTTCTTAAACTCAGAAGGTTTCTAAACAACAATAATAGACATATAGATCAGTCATTAATAAACAAAGAAGGTGTGACAGAAACGAGGGCAATGAAACACAGGCTCAACTGCATAATACACAAACAAACTTCTTACGGGGTAACCCAGTATCCCTCAGAACATGGGCGATATAATTTCAGTATAAACTATGGTTCTGTCGGGTATGAACCTGATTACTTCAAATCATGTGCAAATCTTCCAACATGTGAATAGCCAGAATTATGTCAATTAACATGACCTCCAGAATAAATCTTAAAAAGCAAATCTTAAAAAGCAAATTTCTATGCATTTTTACAGGGTCTTGATATGAAAAAACAAATCATGAATGAAAAATAATTCAGTGATTAAAACGTTTGATGACCCTTTGCTTTTCTTTCCTTTCCTTCTTTTTGTCTGTTTGGATTTGCTTTTTAAGATTTGCTTTTTAAGATTTATTCTGGAGGTCATGTTAATTGACATAACTATGGCTATTCACATGTTGGAAGATTTGCACATGATTTGAAGTAATCAGGTTCATACCTGACAGAACCACAGCTGCATAATACAGCACAGGCGAATACAATGCTGATCGTAAGGTGCCAAACCAACCGCATCACCTGACCAAGGAAAAATTGTCATCAAATTCTGTCACAGGAACACTGGCAAACAGTGCTCAGGGGATAAATAATAACCTATTCCAAAAAACTACCACTGAACCAAATAACTAAGACTATAAATAGCAAAACCTGAAGCTAAGTAATACACCTGACATGAAAGCGGGTCTCACCACGTGACCCAGCCAGAGCCAATCAAAAGCAAAAATCCTCACCTCTGTCTCCCTCCAGGGCTCCTCGTATCATACGGGCAATAAGGAGAGAAGGAACCTAGCATACTTCCTGTTCTTTTGTTTGGCTTGACGCAGTCATCACAAACCACAATTTTGGAAGCATGTGGAGCATAAGGTATGCCCTGGGTTACTGGGCCTCCTGGGGTAAGCTACAGGCTTCTCTGTTAACTCCTTGGTAAGTAAGACAGTATGCAGAATTTATTGTCAGGCTAGGGTGAGCAAATTTCTCTGGGTTTTTAATTTTTATGAGTGCTCTCTTTTGCTCTTTTTGTGAGTATTCCTCGCTATGCAGTAGGAAATGCCTTTAATATATTGGAAGGGAGGATTTGTATAAATAATCCTCCTGTATTACATATGTAGCCTGATACGTTTGCCAGTCTTCCAGGCTTAGACTTTTATAGAGGATTGGTTACCTCTACATACACAAAGCAGGGCCAAATTAGTTTTTATTACAGGCTGTCTATTAGCGTAACCACTCTTGTGGCCTGTGTTATGTGCATTCTCAGGGCTGTGAACGTTTGCATGCTCCGCAGTCCTGTTTCTTAGTCTCTTCTCTTTCAGCTCAGTAAGAGATGCCTGTCAGCACTGCTGCCTTTCCTTCTTGCTGTGGTGTTTTTCCTTTGGCTCCTCCTTGAGATGTGAGTATCCTCTGCAGACAGAGGCAACATCACACGTCTGCTCATCTTTACAGTAAAAGAAGGGAGGAGAATACCATTGCAGCCTGCTTGTTTTTCAGGTCGAGCCTGGGTAGGGCATGCGCTGCTCTGCGAGGCATGCTGTATTTAGGTATGGACTTGAAGCTCCACCCACTCTCCGCCCATATTTTTCATTGGCTTGTGTCATTGTCGTTTGTAAATGCTGGCTTCTGGTTCTTTAATAGGCTTGTCAGTCCCTCGTTAGTACCGCCTTGCCTTCATTTGTAACCTCCCTTGAGGACTGGCCCTTTTACTTCTGCTGTTACACGGTATGTTTTATTACCAGTCTGTGAGCACTATTTTCTTTTAATGAGTTTCTCCTACTGCAGGCACAACATGCTTTCCTGCAATGGCGCCCGCTTTGCTTGCATCACTTGCGGGAAGCTGCTTTCACAATAGCGGCTGCTTCTTGTTTTTAGGTCTCGCCTATCCCATTCCGCAATGAATGGATAGGGGAGAATTATAGGGTTGGATCAGGAAAGGTAAACCAGGTGGCGGATTTCGACGAGTGCATGTGTCCGTGCACGCACATCCATCCGCCTGCCTCGCATCATTGCCACCAGCAGCTTCACTTCGATCCGCTCCCCCCCCTGCTGCACGCGCTTGCCATCCGCCTGCCTCGTGCGTCCACATCAAAGCCATCTGTTGCTCTCGGCTCTCTCTGTTAATTTAAATTGTTGGCTCGCCCACCTCTAATTATCAACAAACAGGTTTCATTCTCACCCTTGGTTGCAGACACCACGTACTGCACCTCGAAGTCTTTCAAACCATGTCTTACGGCAACGGCAAGATGCACTCATCCATGATTGTTACGGTCAAACCCCACCCCATACTCACCCATGATTGGACAGGACCTTGGGTTCTACAACTATTGGTTACAGTCGTGCGTCAATCATTTTGAACAGGGACGTTATAGGTTTTACTCCTTGGTAAGTCGTTTCCCGTCGTACACTTTGAGGTTTGCGATGCAAGCCTCGGTGTGGGCTTCCTAGACTCTTGACAGAAACTCGTACAGCTTTTAATGACAGTAGCGACCATTTCTGACTGACAGAATTTTTCATTTACCTCAAGGAAAGACATGAATGACAACCAAGAATGCCAACAAACACTCAGAGATACCTTTTTCAAATGCTGCGTTGTCAACAAATACTATTGTAGTTTATAGGAGTGACTTACATGTTTTATTTCAAATCTATGTAATTTTTCAATTCTTATATGTAAAAGTCTAATAAACAATAGAAATACATGTTTAATTAAGCATAAATGGATATAATTTCAAAGCGCTTGCTTCTTCTTATTTATAGGATCCCATAAATCCACATATGTAAGATGACCGCTATACTTATTTTCAGGGAGGTTGCGTTTCCTTTTGACATTCAGTATGTCCCTAAAATTCTCCCCTCCGAAGATGGCGACTGCACGTGGTAGCGTACAGTCGCGCATGCGTTCCTGGGAGGCGTTGTGTGTCATGGCGGCTCCCATTGAATAGGAAGAGGTAGATAACATCGTCTGGACTCGCTCGGAAGGTACGGTGAAGGTGCAGCGTTGGCAGAGTAAGGGTCCCTGGTAAATAATGTTGTTCACGATGCTGTTTGGAAAGATGACACGTTTAAAAGATGTGTGGCTTGGAGCATGGGTGTTACAATACATATATCATAGTGGTCTGAGTGGCTGCACGTGGATCTCGACAATCTCGCTTGCATAGCTGAACAATTTTCAGATTATTTTGTGTGACATTTCGGTGCTCTATGGAATCCATCATGTAACAACTTGCTGAGGGTCATAACATCCAAGAAACTGGGTACATTTCAGGTATTACTGTAGCAAGTTCGATATTAGGGTCTAGAAGTTACTCTTAGCGCTACTTAAGTTCTAATACAAGGTCAGTCATCTACATCCCATTTCTAGCATGGTCTGTGCCCTTACATTTTGGGGCTTTAGAGCCCATTCTTCATTGTATAATGGGAACGGTCAAAGGTGCACCTGGATATTACAAGCAACTTTGCAAGTGAGTGACTGAGCGCACACTCACTCTTCTTAACATTAGAAACTGACAGGTAAAGCTTGTGATGCGAAGCTGTGGTGAATGTTGCAACTTTGGAAACAGGTTCGTGTTTAGTGGTGCTTCTAATACAGCCAGCTGTAGTTTGTTGACTAGTTCATTCATGGGAATACAAGTCCCAATTTTTGTTAAACAGTCATTAATGTTCCAGGCTTACAAGACACTTCAACCTGGCAGCTATCTCATGAGCTTACTGTATGCCACGTTCTCACTTACAGTAATGCATCCTAAACAAGGATAGTCACAGAGAATGATGCTCTCCGATCAAAGGAATTTTAAATATGCAACTCCTTGCACTTAGTTAAATTTCATAAACTGTTGGACTACAACCAACAGTGCATCATATTTCTGTCCAATTAGTTTTCTGTTTTTAGTGGGATTCTACCACAGCTCATGGCAGGCTCACGTTTATTGCAAAGAGTTGAACTCGAGTTATTAGCTGTGTAGTAGCATTAATTCACGACAAATCAGTGCTACACAGATGCCAAAAGAAGTCTTCTCTGTGACATGGTCATCCAGTCACACTTTTTCTTAGCCAATATCAAGCACCAGTCTCTTTCTTATCGTTTCACTATTTCTGTGCCCTATTGAAAGGCAGAACTTGTTTAAGGCGTGACACATTGCCGCTTAGTCTATGCTAAATATTATTTCTTGCTTTAGGTAAAGGACAGGTAGCAGGTGCACTTGAGAAGGGGCTTTGGGTGACTCCGTAGAAGGCATTTTAACATTGTGATACTCTTAAAGATCAGTAGTTTAATTGACTAATGGCGGCCGGTTTTCTGACCCAAAAAGTAAGTGGGCATGAAATGCCTTCCTTATTACATTGTATTTGTTGGCCCACATGCAGCTGTGTACATTTGAGCTTGTCAGGGGCACAATACTCCTGCAAGCCGTGCATGCAGTTTCTTTAATCCACCTTCACTGTTCTCTACCACACACCGGGCTGGTGCACCTCTACATGCTGACACTCTTAAATCATCCTCAACTGTGTATGCATCTGTAAGATCTCTGCAGGCATCTTCAGTGTCTGCAGGCGAAGACCTGGTACCATTGAAATAAAAAGCCACAGCAAACTTTAACCCAGTATGGAAGCATGGTCTGCAGGTAATTTACTAGCAAATAAGTAAAAGGAGAACACATTACCCAAAGCTTTTTGAAGTCTGATCAATCAGATGGAAAAAATAATTATTTGAAGTGTCGGGTTCTCGGGGGAGTGGGTGGGAATACTGATGGGAAACAGGGAGATAAAATATTAAGTGTCAGTTTAAATAATAATAATGACTCTTTGCAGGAGTATAGATAACAGGTAAATGAGCGTACAGTTCACAGCTAAAACCCCTTCCTCCAACTACAAATCCACCCTCCAAAAACACCACCAACTCCACACTCCAACATCCAAATCCACCCTCCAACTACAACTTCAGCCTCCAAATCCACCCTCCAAATCCTCCCGTAAACTACAACTACGGACTCCAACTCCACACTCAAAATCCAACTCCACTCTACAACTCCACCATCCAACTCCACCATCCAACTCCACCCTCCAACTCCACCCTCCAAATCCACCCTCCAAATCCACCCTCCAAATCCACCCTCCAACTCCACCCTCCAAATACACACTCCAACTCCACCCGCCAACTCCAACCTCCAACTCCACCCTCCAACTACATCATCCAACTACACCATCCAAATCAAAATCCTACATCCAATTCCACCCTCCAAATACACCCTCCAAATACACCCTCCAACTCCACCCTCCAACTCAAAACTCCACCCTCCAAATCATCCCCCCAACTCCACCCTCCTACTCCACCCTCCAACTCCACCCTCCAACACAACCCCTCAACGCCACTGCTTCACTCAACACCACAGCATCACTCAATGCCACAGCATCACTCAACGCCACAGCATCACTCAATGCCACAGCATCACTCAGCACCACTCAACGCCACAGCACCACTCAACGCCACAGAACCACTCAACACCACAGCACCACTCAACGCAGCATCACTCAGCGCCACAGAATCACTCAGCGCCACAGAATCACTCAGCACCACTAAATGCCACAGCACCCCACAATGCCACAGCACCACTCAATGCCACAGCACCACTCAATGCCACAGCACCACTCAACGCCAAAGCACCACTCAGCGCCACAGCATCCCTCCATGCCACAGCATCACTCAATGCAACAGCATCACTCAACGCCACAGCATCACTCAACGCCACAGCATCACTCAGCACCACTCAACGCCAAAGCACCACTCAATGCCACAGCACCACTCAACACCACAGCACCACTCAACGCCACAGCATCCCTCAACGCCACAGCATCCCTCAACGCCACAGCATCACTCAACGTCACAGCATCACTCAACGTCACAGCATTACTCAACACCACAGCATCACTCAACGCCACAGCATCACTCAACGCCACCGCATCAATCAGCACCACTTAACGCCACAGCACCACTGAATGCCACAGTATCACTCAGCACCACTGGATGCCACAGCATCACTCAGCACCACTGAATGCCACAGCATCACTCAGCACCACTGAAGGCCACAGCATCACTCAGCACCACTGAAGGCCACAGCATCACTCAGCACCACTGAGGGCCACAGCATCACTCAGCACCACTGAACGCCACAGCATCACTCTGTGCAACCATTCAACAACAACTGGTTCTAATATGTTCTCTCAATGTTTTACGATGTATTACAAATGTAACAAAAATATGTTAATATTTCACTTCTGTTCTTGGATTTTCATCACAATAAAATACACTGAACATAATCTTCCCAAAAGTTATTTACAAAAGTTTGAGCTATTGCCATTATAAATTACAATAACTTTTATTTAAGTATTAATTATTAAAAAAAATAAAAGACATTGTTATTTGTAATATTAATACATCTAAGTCATGTAAATACAACACATATTGCATTACAAATGCTATAGGTGTCACGTTTGCGAAAGTTAAAACTATTGGCATTGTAAGTGACAAAGCTATTAATTTCGCTATTTTCAAAACCAACATATAAATACAAAATTTGTCATTTACAATACCAATACCTCAAATTTCCTAATGCGAGACCTATTGCATTGCAAATGCTTGTTTATGTTCAGTGCGCCATACGGGCTGTCACTTTCCAAGCAGCCCCGAACAATGGCGGCTGCTTCTTTATTTTTAAGTTCAGCGTGCCATGCACGCCTTCTCTTTGCAAGCAACCCGGGGTAATGGCGGACGCTTCTTGTTATTTTATGTTCAGCACGCCATTCATGCTCTCATTTTCCAAACAGCCGGGGACAATTGTGGCCGCTTCTTCTTCCATTGAACTCTATCAAGTGACCTGAAAGTATGGCTGCGCCCTATGCTACAGTGCTGGATGGGTTTTTTGACTTACAGTGGGAAGGAAATAAAGATGCAGTCTATGTGCGGGAATGCTTTAGTCTCCGCGTCTCCCGATTTGCGGAAATAATAAACCAAGGTAAGAGAGTACCATGGGCAGAATATACCAGGAATCCTGGGTGTGGAATACAGGGGGAGAGATTTCTTATGGGACGGAAGGGGAGCTAAGGCATCTGATTCCTGCACAAACAGAGGCGGAGTCAGCCGCAGATTATTATAACATACACAGTACACAGAGCAGAGCGTCACTGTTAAAAAATACATTATACAGATAGCGGAGCATCACTGCCAGGAACACGCTATACGCACCAGAGTCTCACTGACAGAACCTCCTATACGCACCTCAGCTGCAGTGAAAACAGCCAAAGTGCAACAGAGCCTCACTGTTAAACAAGCATTTGCAAAGCAATAGATCTCGCATTTGCAAGCGTTTGAGCTATTGAGATTGTAAATACCAATGCCTTTTATTTATGTATTTTGAAAACCTGCAAGCGTTCCGTAAACACGTACTTTGTACATACAGTCGCTGCTTATGAGAAGCAACATCTGGCAGTAACTACACCTCTTTTACTGTCAGCCTTGCTTTTCGTAAGCAAGGACCATAAGTACAAAGTGCGTGCTTATTCACCGCTTGCAGCTTTTCAAAACAAATAAATAAAAGACATTGTCATTTACAATGCCAATAGCTCAAACACTCGAAAATGTGAGAACTATTGCATTGCAAATGGTTGTTGTTATTGGCTATTTTAGCAAGAGGGATAGACCATGTCTAAGCTCCCTGCCTCAGTTTTGGGCACCCAGGCTTTGAGCTAGATAGCAATATTAAAGAAGAAAACTGAAAGGAGAAATGTGTATTTTTTTTAACACATATATAGATTTATGAGCTTAGATTAAGAATTCAAGACAGAAGGTAACAGAATGTTCAATATTTATGAAAACTGTTTATGCATTTAGACGGTTTGGAACCTTGATATATCTATATAAGGTTCCTTTTAGCAAGGATTTTTGGGGCACATGCATCAAGCTATTTTGCGATCGCAGTAGTGCGAATCGCTAAAATCATCCGTTTGTGATCGCAAAATAGCCCTAAGCAAGGCATCATCCAAATTCACAGACTTTCCCTGGTATTCGCAAAAATAGCGATTACCTATTTTGCAAATGTCAAAAAGTGAATCTGTTTTAGCAATTCGCTACTTGGCAATCCCAAACATTCACATAAAAAATTGACTTAAAGACCGCCTTTGACCTGGTTCCCCGAGACCGCCTGTGGACTATATTGGAGGAGATGGGGATTCCCCCACCAATCTTAAACCTTTTGGCACACGTGCACGAAGGTACCTATGCACGTATTAGATGGGGCTTACAAGGGCAAAAAACCGATAGGATTCCTGTGAACCGAGGGGTACGCCAGGGGTGCGTGTTAGCCCCAACACTTTTCTCTTTGTTTGTGAATGGTGTGGTCTCTTTTCTGCTTGAAAATAGACGCAGATGCTCCGGTCTTGGCGGGCGATAAAGTGCCCACCTTACTTTTCGCAGACGACACACTGTCTCGAAAACCCCCGTGGGCCTGCAAAAGCTGCTGAACCGCTTCTGTTTGTTTTGTGAACTTAGGAGCCTTGTCATTAACACCTTGAAAACTAAGCTCCTCTATTTCAATCCTAGTAAGTCCTCAAAGTCCACCCTCTTTCTTGATGGAGAACCATTGGAGCGTGTAAAAGAATTTGACTACCTGGGAATTAGAATTTCACAAAACCTGAAGTGGCAGCCCCATATTGATAAAATGCTTCTGAACCATAACAGGGTGGCTGGTGCTTTGGGGCGAGAACATCGTATGTCCACCTCCAAGCCCATTGCCCCTGCCCTGGATATATATGCTGCAAAAGCTGTGGGCAGTGCCCTCTATGGTGCAGAGTTGTGGGGTTTCGATTGCATTAGCGGTCTTACCACTTCCGAGAATAAGTTCCTCAGAGAGCTGGTATCCCTTCCAATGGGCACCCCCATCAAACCACTACTGAGTGATCTGGGTCGCCGCTCCATCCGGGACCTAGCCAGGCTACGACCTCTTTTATATTGGGCCAGGCTATGGCGGACCCCAGAGCTCTCTAAGTATCTAGATGGTTTGAAAGAGGTCATGAATCTTAATGGCTCCCATAAAATCAGCTGGATCCGTAATATTAAGAAGCTTCTGAACGACACTGGCTTGCCAATCGATTGGGAGCTTGGAGTTCCCTTATCTAAGCCTGAAATCAAGTGAGTTTACTGGAACTGGGTGGACGAGCAAGATCTAAGGGACCTAAACCAAGGAAGGCTGACCGAAGAGTTTAAACAGCACAAACCCAAGCCTCGTTTGGAGCCTTACTTGGATTTTATCAAAAAACCAAGGGATAGATCCCTATTCATTAAGTTCAGGTTGGGAAACCTACCCCTACACGATTACACCCGTAAGTGAAAGCCCCCGTACCAAACCCCACCTAACTGCCCAATCTGTGAAGGCATCACTGAAAGTATCGCTCACGTCTTTTTCGCATGCCCAGCTTATGTAAAACCGAGACAGAAATGGCTAAAACCCGCGTGTTTATTGCTCGGTACCAGGAATCATTCCATAGCACTTAGAATACTCAAGGCTGACACTAGTACAAGTTTAGTGTGTGGGGTTGCCAAATTTCTGAGCTGGGTTTGGATAATTAGAGCAAAAGCTATGAGATGACTCAGTTTTTTTTTTTTTTTAAAACCTTTATTAGTACAGAAAGGATATACAAAGCAGGGCCTACAACCGATCTGGCCGGCCACGACACGATAATACAGTCAAAAAGTCCAAATGAAAAATCATAGAACCAGACGTGAAGAAGTGCGTGCAATACAGTCGTAAAAAAGGGGGGGGGGAGGTAAAAGGATCTAGGCGGCCAGCAATCAGGAGTAAAATAAGGTTAATTTTATATTATAATATTGAGGCGTATGACAGGCTTAGCGACAACAAAGAAGTATCCGGATTCCCAAAATAAATCATTAGCAACAAAAGGATAAAGGGCAGTAATGCAGAAGTGTCCGTACTGTATACATCGGTATAAAAACAGATGTGGCGAACACAAATCAATAGGCAAATAGCAACAATATTGCATTCCCACCACCCAATAATACATCGGATACAGAACAGGGGGGCCGGAATAGCGACATCGACAAAACTAGCTCGTCATACTAACCTTTGAAGAGAAGAAAAAGGGAAGTAGGGGAGAGGGGAGAGGGGAGAGGAAAGAAGAGAGGGAAAGAAAACACAGATTAAAAGAGAGAATGCCGCGCTGAAGTAGGCGCCCCGTAGCGAGGAGCATATAAAGGAACAGGAATAGTGGCAGCGAGGGGGTCCTGGGAGTCGCAATGGAAAGCAGTAGAACTCTAAAGGAAGAACAGCAATGTTACAGACCCTACCCTAATCATACCACGGAAGGCAAGGACAGACACGGCACTCCCATTAAGATACACAAAAGGGCCATAGAACTAAAAAAAAATAAAACAACAAAGAAGACCCAACCCACCCATCCCACCCAGCACCCCTGTAGAAGGCTACGGCCTACCCTCCAAACAGCGCGCCTGTCGCCCTAAACCAGAACCCGAAATGTAGTAAAGACAAGAGAGAAAGGAAAGAAAAAGACAAAAAGAAGATGTGAAACCAAGGTAGTAAAGAGGAGGGAGGAGCATAAAGGCAAAAATAAGACGGTCGGCTACAGTCCTCCGCCCAGCCATACAATCATAATACGTGTGCACAGAACGACACTAACTCGAGCGCCACAAAACTTACAGAGGGGTCCCCCTCAGCTCTATGGATATAAGCCACTGCGTCATGAATCCGTTTATCAATAATCCAACGGGAACCATGCATCTTACCCCAATCCCTTCTTCACCGCAATTACCACCCACCAAATAACAGTGGAAAGTGAGCAATACGATATGAGGCAAGCACATAAATGAAAAAAATTACAAGAGAGACGCAGGTCAGAGAGGTCAATCAATAAGCAAGTGAACAAAAAGTCAAATAGGCAGTTCAAATGTTTCAGCAACAGCAACAGGGGCAGTAAAAGACAAGAGTTCAGTCCCGCAGTTCGTAAAGGCGGGGGTGTGCTAGCAAAATGGGAACAAGACCTCATCAAGGCAGAAACAAGCAGCAGGCCGCCATTTTTCTCAGGCATCCGAGGACGATCGGGCCTCCGCATGACGTCCAGGTCTCCAATTTCCAGACAACCAAGAGCCGGAGGTTCCAAAGCCATCGGCCTGTAGATCCGTCGATGGATAGTAGCAGCATCCGTCGGAGTTACCGAGGGGGGCGAAGCAATGGCATCACCAAGGCAAGCGGGGACCATGAAGAAGCGCCTTCCCAATATGGCGGCGGGTTGCAACGAGTCTCCAGGAGCACCAGGGGCCAAGGTCGCGTGTAAAGATCGCAAAGCATCAAGAACGTCGCCAATCGTAGGCTAATGTCCATCTGACCATGTTCCCGTGCAATCCAACAACCGGAGGCCGCCATCAAGAGGAAATCTACCTTTCAAGGCATCGGCAGCCATTTTGTAGAATCAGCCCCTTCACTTCTCTTCGCCACCCCCGGAACAGTTCACAAATGTAGGACTTTACAGATGTCCGGGGGGTCCCGGTCACGGTCGCCTCGGTGCAGAGAGGAGAGCCGCCCGAGGCGGAGGGTCACCTATACGAAAGCTGGCACCTTCCCACGGCAGAGCCCGAGCGTGAGGGTCCAGGCTCGATGGATGGAGCAGCGGCGGGGGAACCCCTTCACACGGTCAGTCCACGGAGCACCGCGCCCCGCACCAGCTTCACGGCCGCCAAGGCAGGCCCGGTTCAGGGTCACCGGGAAGTTCTCACAGTGGCTTTCTCCAGTGGTGCAGTCTTTCGGCCGGGGCTAACAGGTACCACAGCCCCGGGCCGGAGTCAATAGGCGATGCCCCGGTCTCAGCTCCACGAAGGCCCCGGTCCCTCGGGGGGGCACAGCTCCGGAACCGCTGCAAGCAGGAGCCTCCGGGTCAGACGGTGAGTGAGAGCGAAATGTTGCGGTTTCAAGTCTTTGAAAATCTGTCGTCTCTGGGCAGGATATGCAGCAGGATATGTGAGTCAGGCCGGAGGGCTGACGGAGCCGAGCTACAAGGCGACCATTGCGCTCGCAAGCTTGGCTCCTCCCCCGAGATGACTCAGTTTTAATTAATTTTTAATATCCTCAAAGCTGCTAATGTTTAATATGCCTCTTAAATTATTTATTGTAACATCAATGTTTTTACTGTAACCAACCTTGCAAAATGTAAGATTTATGAATTGTGGTTTTTCTTTTAAAATTTTGTATGTGCTTTTATGATATCTTGTATATCGAAATAAAGCTTTGAAGAATACATAAAAAATTAGCGAATTGCGAATGACCGTGGAATCACAATATATCAGTCGCAAAATAGCACCAATTCAAATTAGGTGGTAACCAGGAGATAACTATCTAATCAGGTGGAAACCATTGCAAGGTATTTGAACAGGCCAAGAAGGCCTCAGAATGTTTCACAATGGCAAAGCTCTACGTCATGTCAAGGAGGATGAGGCTACGAGCAGCAACACAGAGAAGGAGGATACAGGAGTGCATTTTTAGAGTGCGTGTTATATGGGATATGGGATATATGACAAATATAGGTTGGATGCAGACATGATCTATTTTTATTTATTTATTTATTTTATGGAGTTTTATATAGCGCAAACTTGACCCGAAGGTATCGGGTATCGAAGCACTTTACATAGCACCAGTTGCATTACATGAGGACACATTCATTTTTTATCTATGATCTGATAGCTAAATTGGATCCCCTACTGCAGGGTCAGACTCACAGGGCACATACCATCCCCACTCATGTGCAGGTCCTATGTTCACTGCACCTCCTAATGTCAGGTTGCTTCCAGGGTGTAATAGCTGGAGCTGGAGGGGTTTCTGTTGTAAACATATTCTGCCGGTTCTGGCTCTGCATCTCTATGCTGCTTAGTCTCTATCTTCTTTATGTGTTCTAGATCTAGTATGTCTAGTGTTATCATCACGGACAATGGGACGCAGCTAGTGTCACACAATATGCGTTCCTTTCTCTCTTTTTGTGGTGTCTCTCATCATCGTACCACTCTTTACAACCCACAGGGTAATGGACTTTGTGAGAGGATCAATAGACTTGTGAAAGGTACCATTCAATTAGCTTTGGCTAAGGAGGGTAATGTTCTGAATTTTGTTCAGGAAATGATTTCCGCGTATCGTACTACTGTTCATGCTGGCAAGAGCAGGTCTCCGTTTGAGCTAATGCGTGGTAGGCTGCCTGGGACAAAGCTGCTTCCTTCATGGGTGAGAGAACTTTTCACAAAAAAATAGCTGATGAGTCTAAATGTGTCAAATCTTGCTCACAAATTTCAAGAGGGTTTTTGTGAAAGTGAAACCGGGGAGAGTTTCTAAGGGTTTGACAAAGTTCAGGGGTCCATTTTGTGTAAGACAAGTGTTTCCTCATTATGTTGTTCTTTTAAATGGTGAAAAATTGATTGGAAGAAGAGTTGCTCTTTATCAGAGAAGTGGTTCTAATGGTTCTGGACCTTCTTTGAATAAGTCTACTCCTCTCTCTGATAATTGTAATAGCAATGGTTATATGTTTTCATCCACAGAAGAATGTGTTCCGTTTTCTTCTCCTTCTGACAGGTGTAGTGAAGGGGGTGGTGATGTGTATGATTCTGGGTTTTTCAAGTTCACAAGCTTTTGCAAGTTCTCAAACTCCTCAAATTACCATCGGTGAGAATGTTAGCCAGAAAGTTCAAAGGTATCGTAAACCACCTTCTTATTTAAATGATTACGTTTGTAATTAATGTTTTGTTTTGTTCTGCTTTCTTGTTCAAGGAGAGGAGATGTGTTGTAAACATATTCTGTCAGTTCTGGCTCTGCATCTCTATGATGCTTAGTCTCTATCTTCTTTATGTGTTCTAGATCTAGTATGTAATTCGTATACATTCTATGTTCTCTTGGGGGGCAGTCGGAAGACTGGTCAGCAGGCGTTGAGATGTAAATTGCTGTACTCCCGATTAAACCTATCTTTGACTACTTTATCCTGGAGTCTGGACGCTTTATCCACAACAGTTTCCCAAAGTGCCCTGTCGCGCTTTTTCAACTCTTTCCTTGACGCATGTTGCAGAGGATACACCACCACATAAGGTTTCCTACAACATCACAGGAATTGGGGCAAACCAAATTTGATTTCAATCAGGTAGGCCAATTTCCCCACCTAATTGATTGAGTTGATGGGACGCATGTAGCCAAACGTCCCCCCTCAGTGAATGAGTACATCTACAGGAACAGGAAATCATACCATTCACTGAATATACAAGTCATCTGCAATTCTAAACACATCATCACAGACATAGTGGCGAGTTTCTCTTGCAGTACACTTGAGTCCTACATCTTCCGACACAGTGGCATACACACTCGTCTCCTTGGGGGTGAATTTGGCGAAGGATACCTGCTTGGTAAACATATGTGTTACAGCAAACAAATGATGGATGGAATGCTGACAATGCAAACATTCTCCCCCAGTCAAAAGATCTGGGTTAAATCCATTGTTCTTTTGCCCACTACGCCACCCCAGTTTGGACCCAGCCATATGCAAATCAGTCCTCCCTGGCCTGGAAACAAGCATCCTGGGACAGGTTTCAGGGTATGTCACTCTTCTTCAGCCTGGCTAGCTTGAATCCAGTGGCAGGGTGAGCAAGGGACCCACGTCTGGGCATACCCATCCCACTTAGGGCAAAAAGGGTTACAGCAAATAAATGATGGGCGGAATGCTGACAATGCAAACATTCTCCCCCAGTCAAAAGATCTGGGTTAAATCCATTGTTCTTTTGCCCACTACGCCACCCCAGTTTGGACCCAGCCATATGCAAATCAGTCCTCCCTGGCCTGGAAACAAGCATCCTGGGACAGGTTTCAGGGTATGTCACTCTTCGTCAGCCTGGCTAGCTTGAATCCAGTGGCAGGGTGAGCAAGGGACCCACGTCTGGGCATAACCATCCCACTTAGGGCAAAAAGGGTTACAGCAAATAAATGATGGGGTGAATGCTGACAATGCAAACATTCTCCCCAGTCAAAAGATCTGGGTTAAATCCATTGTTCTTTTGCCCACTACGCCACCCCAGTTTGGACCCAGCCATATGCAATTCAATCTTGACCCTTTGCCCCATGGGAACAGTTCAGACCGAACTGCCAGGCCAGGTCCTCCCTGGACAGGAAACAAGCATCCTGTGACTGGTTTCAGGGTATGTCACCCTTCTTCAGACAGGCTAGCTTGAATCCAGTGGCACAGTGAGCAAGGGACCCACGTCTGGGCATACCAATCCCACTTAGGGCGAGAAGTGTTACAGCAAACAAATGATGAAAGGAATGCTGACGATGCAAACATTCTCCCCAGTGAAAAGATCTGAGTTATATCTATAATTCTTTTGCCCACTACGCTACCCCAGTTTGAACCCAGCCATATGCAAATCAGTCTTGACCCTGTGCCCCATAGGAACAATCCAGACCGAACTGCCAGGCCAGGTCCTCCCTGGACTGGAAACAAGCATCCTGGGACCAGTTTTAGGGCATGTCACCCTTATTCAGCCAGGCTAGCTTGAATCCAGTGGCACAGTGAGCAAGGGACCCACGTCTGGGCATACCCATCCCATCCCATCCCAACATATGTAACACTGTCTTGCAGACTCTCTGGTCATGGTGAAACATAGCAGTGAGTAATCTGTTGCCTTCTAAGCTGTAGGTGACAGCGCATACTCTGTGCGCTCCTGCATACTGACACCATACCTAAATCCAAGTACCCCAAGTAAGCAGCGATATATTGCAGCGCACATTTCAACCCGCAACATGATTCAGCGGACCTTTGGCTTACTTAAAAGCAGGTTCTGCTGCCTCGACAAAATTGATGGGCACTGCAGGACAGACCAGATACCAAATTGTGGCCACTTGTCCTATGTTGCACAACCTTGCAACTCCTAGAGGCATACCCCTGGAACTCTCTGACAGCAAGCTTGAGTAAGACAATCAGCCAGGACAACCAACACAAGCAGCACGTGGGCTGAGCGCAGCAGAGGGGAGACAGAGACGTGCTGGGATTACACAGCATTATTTTGAAGGTGGATAATGATGAGACTGTGATGTATTCCTATAGGTTCTGTATCGATCCCCCTATTCCTGACCCTATTCTGGTTAACGAGTTAACTAGCAGCCATCCCATGATGCAGAAACCGTTATCTGATTACGCCAGACCACGGCACAGGAGCGCGTTATCTGATTAGGTCATAACGCTTGCCATCTAATTAGGCAAAGCAATATTCCTCCAGCCCCTGATAAGGCATACGGAGTTCTCAAAACAAATCAAACCTATGACAACCTGGGAAAAACCCTGCGGCCATTGTTTTGATTTCACCGAGAACTTCAGTAAAAGAATGTGCTAACGACCAGCTCGTATGACATCCTTATTGACGTATCTATGTCCATCCTTACGTCAATCTCGGCACCTTACAGGTATAAATATTACCGACATCGCCTTAAGCAAACACACGCGGTGGTGACGAGATCGGAGCAGTGAGACTTGCCGAAGCCCAGCAGAGAGCGAAGCCCACTAGCTGCCCCGCCTTCCTGATGCGCTGAGAACGAGACGCTGCTTTCTCCTGCCGAGAAATCCAGCTCCGGCGCTTCCGAGCAGCCCTCGCAGGCAGCTTGGAATATCGAGACCTCAGACGAGAGATACTATCCCTCAACCATCCTAGACCTCAGGTACGAAGCTGAATAACCCCTTGCAGAGAATTCTTGAGTCAGTCACTTGGCAAAACAAACTTAACTTAAACTGCTACTTTCTATCCCCGCCCACGTATTAGGCTTAGGTCAGGTACACTGGGGTAGGCGTAATTAGAAGCACCAGTTGAGTACGATTAGTCAAATGTTTATATATATGTATCTATTTTATCCATTTTAAATAACCAATGGCTTAGAAACCATATCAATGTTTTTACAGTATTATTTTATAATTCTGCTTTTATTGTATGCACTTTACTTAACCATAAGTATTGCAATAATATCGATCCATTTCTCTTGTACGAGAAAAGAGACTGATCAATAAATAACATCTTTTATTGAACACGCCCGTCTCTTCCTTTTCTCTACAATCTGGTGAAACTAAGAATGCACGTACTGACTGAGTAAAATAAGTTGTCTTTTGTTTTCACACGACTCTAGAGATACACTCTTGATTAGGGGAGAGCAAAGTTGTCATGTTCTATGGTTGTCAGAAACTAAATCCCTTCTTGTCTATCCAGGGAGGTTCAACTCCTCCTTGCCTATTCGAGAAAGTTTCTAGTGAACTCTGAGCTAGTTGGCAAACCCAAAACTTTAAGTCTAATATCGACAGTAGAAGACCTAGTTAACGTCTGGTCTAGGTCTATACTATTGGAGGTATTATTCCAATGCGCAGAGCCTATTGGGATAATAGGAACTACACTACATGGCGCCCAACGTGTTTGGATAGGCGATAAAACTAACGCAAGACTTTAGAGTAACTCAGTCGTGCTTTTTCACTCAGACCCCTTTTTCCCATAATACTCCAAAGACGTCTGGAGTGGGTGAGAGGTAAAATCCGCCAAACCTCGCAGGAGGGAACTCCTATGTATGGTTCTTGGTTCAATCAACGTTGAAGGATACACAGTTCCAAAATATTGTGCATCTAATCTTTGTTTCCGTAAGAAACCTGATCTGCAAACAAACAGAATAACCTTCCTGACAGTAAAATGCCAGAAAGTGATGATGAAAGAGAGAGAGCTAGATTAGCAGCTGAAATAATAGAAGCTGATAATACTATGCAAGAAGCAGACCCGGATATAATACTCATCCCGGTCAACATAAGAAGATCTATAACGTTAAAACTTATAGACAATGGACTGACACCAAGAGGTGGTACAGTCATATTCGTAATTGAGGCACACGAATATCGGCAGACAGAGGTATTCTATTCATGGATAAACTTTCCAGCAGCAAATGCTGTAACAAAGGAGTTCCACTGTTATAAAATAGAGGAACCTCCGGATACCTACACTCCTTTCGAGGAAGTGGAGGTACCACTAAAATTTCAAGAGCACCTGCTCTTGTTTAATGGTGCCCTAAAACATAATAATCACATCACCAGGCTCGGTCCACTAGGTAGACCAGGAGCAACGTGGCCGGTCCTAGCCGGATACACACCACATCCAGACATCGAAAGGATGTCTGCAGCAGATGTTTTAGTACAACTAAAACAATTAATTAAAATATATAGACAACTAGTCCAATATGTAATGCGGACTTCAACCATCCAACCTGTAGTTAAAATTCCACAGCTGACCCCACATCAGGGGAACACAAATAAAATTACACCACAGAACATACAGTCCTGCCTAGGTAAAGTACCAGCTAAACGGGAACAAATACCATTCTGGTTAGCACAAAAAATCACCCAAATAGAGGCGGTGTTTCCAGACACCACCCCTGTGGATAAACACAGGATTCTGACTATCTGTCTTCCAATGGGAATCGCACCACACGTGGAGGACTGTGACACTTGGGGTACAGTCTTTGCTTCCATTTACACAAAAACACATGGTGTACCATCCATGTCGGTAATACCAGATGTGCTAAAACAAATTCAAGACGAATACGGTCCAGAACCCGCTTTAACTCTTGGTATGAAATTACTAAAAGACTTCAAGCAGGTCTCGGCAATATTACTAGCCAACATAAAAGGAGAAGCAGCGAATGTGGCGATCCGCCAGAGGTTAAAAGAGACAGATATAGCAGACCAACCAGCTGAAATTGCCAGAATTATAGAAAAATCCTATGAAGAACTAGGTAGAGATAGTTTGGGTGGAATACCAGTAAAGCCCCAACTAATTGAAAGTCCTGAAAAAATATTTATTAAAAATAATCTAAACAGTCAAAAGAAGAACTGGGATGGAAACAAACAATCCAATCCAAAAGAAAAGAGATTCCAGTCCAGAGGAAGGTCTCCTCGGCGGAGAGAAATATCTCCGGACCAAGGACCCAAGTCTCCCCAAAGGGAGCCCTCTGTGAAAAAATACAACCTTAGAAATAGGGATAACATAGAGAAACCGGATAGATATCAAGATTTTGATACACGTCCCTCTCAATCTTTTCAGACTTCCTCGCAGAAATCGGAAAGAAGAGGACGATCGGAACCCAGGGAAGGGCACGTCAAGTCCAAAGACAAGGAACCTGCTCATCCAAATAAAAAATTACAGTTTCCAAAAAAGAAGGTAGCCAGTATTAAAGTATTCAACAATGCCGAGAATACTGAGGACACAGCTGAAAAACGGAGAGTGGGCTCAGACAATGCTAGACAGCGCAGCAGAAGTGAGCATAGCACGCAAAGTCCTTATGAATCATCTGGAGACAGTGGACACGAATGAATACATTCAGGTGGAAACTGCAGACACCAGAGTTAGCAAACCTCACAAAATATATGAAATAACTTTACGTATAGAAGGGGATAAGACTAGGAAAATAAGGGGCCTTTTTTGGGATAATCTCTCCAAGGGCTATGACATCCTTCTAGCTGAAAAAGATTGGCCACCAGAGTTCGTCAGGGAGTGCCCACATGGCGAAGAAATAATTATGCCTGCCTTCTCAAATCATATTCCAATTCATAAAAAATATACACTTGCAAGAAAGTGGGCAGTAGCTCAGGCTCCTGCTTTATATAAAAATCATGTAGGATGGGATGAGGACTCTCCTCCTCACAAAATCCAGTTAAAATCACAACCTACTGCACAAAGGCAGTATCCAATCAAGCAAGAAGCTAAAAAACAGGTAAAAGAAATTCTAGATCAACTAGAATACCAGGGGGTGATTGAAACTTGCACCTCACAAATGAACAACCCTTTGTTTCCTGTCTCCAAACCAGACAATTCATATCGTCTAGTTTTGGATTACAGACACCTTAACTCATGTTGCAAAACTTTTGCAGTACAAAACTCGCATAGTGCTGCACTAATGAATAACATAGTGCGCAAAAAATACAAAACAACTTTAGACATCTCTAATGGATTCTTTTGTCAAAATATAGCACCAGAGAGCAGATACTTATCAGCGTTCTCAATAAATGGCGCTCAAAAAGAATTCTGTCGGTTACCCCAGGGGTACAAGAACAGCCCAGGAGTATTCTCAGCGAGGGTAACAGAGTTACTACAAACATATGATGACGAAGCATTATCTTATGTCGATGACATATACCTAACAGACGATGACTTGGATACTCACTTGAAGAGAGTGAACACCATAATACTTGGGTTCGCGGCAGAGGGTTACAAATTCAACTTTAAAAAATCTAGAATTGCCCATCTAGCAGTCCTGTTCTTAGGATATGAATTATCAAGTGAAGGCAAAAGCCTGGCTGACAATTTCCTAGAGAAATGTGCCGTACTCCAAGCACCTAGAACACTAAAAAACCTACAGTCAATTCTAGGCTTCCTAAATTTCGGAAGAACATACATTGCAAATTACGCAGAAAGGGTCAAACCCCTTTATGATCTAATAAAACCAGATTTAAAAAAAACCAATTGGACTCAAAAACACACAGAAATTCTGAGATCCTTACAAACAGATATGTTAATTAAAACAAAATTAGAAACACGTGATAACACACGCAACCTTGTGATTCGAGTCATCCCAGGAAGATGCGGATTCACATACCTGACCTCTAATGAGGGAGAAAAGGTACCAATTGCATTCAAATCGCACTTGTACACAGAAGCTGAAAAGAAATTCAGCATTAAAGAAAACATTGTTCATGCAGTTCAGACCGCAATAGCTAGAGAAAAAGATAAAGCTGACGGTAGACACATCACAGTCAGAACAGCGGAATCAGCCTTTGAGGCATTAACAACCCCGTGTAATTTACCAACAACAGCATTGAATCCGGAATGGATACAATGGGTGAATTCCATTACAATGGACAAAGTAAAATACTACCTTGATCCAGAACTAGAGGAACTAAAATATCTAGAATATGAAAGAATATTCCCTCTGCCAATCGACATTCTGCCATTGCGACAGTACGCTTGTGTAATCTATACAGATGGACATGCTCAACCATCCGTTTGGGGAGAACAAGCATACAACCCCACATGTGAGATTACAAAAGAAGTGTGGCGCGGAGGTATACTAAGACCTCTATTAACAAAAACACACTCAGTAGAAACTAATTCAGAACAACAGACTGAAATAATAGCATTGAAAATGGCGCTAGATAATGCAGATCGCGAATTCCCGACACTCATAGTGTCCGATTCGTATTACTGCGTCAAATCATATAACAGCGATTTACTGAAATGGATGCAAAACGGTTACAAAGATGACACAGGTGCAACAATAAAGCAAAAACTGCTTTGGGAACAAATAGTTCTGTTAAAAAAAGAACTACCAAAGACTCACGTGATACACTCACTGAGTCATCAGCGTGATGGCGTTCACGTTGCAGGGAATTCATTGGCTGAGAAAGCCACAGCGGTAGCAACTGAATCGGCTTCCGTAGCTAGAAAAAAGCGTGCAGTAAAATACATTGACGGTGAAACAATGCTGGCGGTGAAAACGTCATCAAAAGGCGACTGCTCAGCGTTACCGATCAGTTATCCACTCAAATATACATACATAATCGATGCGAACTCCATTCCTTTTGCTCGAATCCCTGGAGTGGGGGATAGAGTAATTCCAAACAAGGACAGGAAAACTTTGTTAATAGCAGACGCACATATGGGCGAGGGTCTCAGACACCTCAAACTAAAAGATTCTCTGGAAGAACTACAATCAGTGTACTGGTGGCCAGGCATGAGCCTGCATCATCACATTTTTGTAAAAAAATGCCCGGGCTGCAACAGAGATCGCAGCGGCGAGAGGAACGGGGTAATACCATGGCGTTTCACTCAATAAGGGTTAAAACAATAATCAGTGAAACAAGTGTAAATAATGCGTCCCATTAACAAATAAAGACTAGTTTCCACTTATAAATGTAGACCCCAGCACTCGGCTGACGTCGGGACTGTTATACAAAGATTTGCGAGTCTAAATGGCATATACGCTAGGAGCATGCTACGTTTGACCAATGTTTTCACTTTAGCCCTCAAGCTTGTGGGAAAGCACGGCCAAATGAGCATAGCGAAGCGGGATTCTTCTCACTTCCTTCC
The DNA here is from genome assembly GCF_964261635.1 of Lissotriton helveticus. Lineage (NCBI taxonomy): Eukaryota > Metazoa > Chordata > Amphibia > Caudata > Salamandridae > Lissotriton > Lissotriton helveticus. The sequence continues at coordinate 1,619,095,351 of NC_136067.1, forward strand.
TGAGGGATACGGGATGGTGTAAAGAAAAAACCAAGGCATAAAGCAATCTATAACAGCAAAGGTATTAGGTTCGGGAGCTGGGTGGGTCAAACATCTAATAAGTGTCCAACGTAGTCTAAACAACTTGCCAAGAAATTCTCTGAGGGGATTCAGTCCGTACGAATTACTGTTTGGGACTAGGATGCTAGTCTTAGATCTTGACAGTCAGACTTCAGTGGTGAAAGAAAAAAGCTTTGATATCAAAGATCGTTTGGCTATTTTACAGGACTTAAACGAAACAAGAAAAGACCTGAGCAACATAAAGTTGAAACAGCAGCCAACAACCACTGAAGAACCACCACCTGTCCCAGCAAGACCTGTCTGGATTCCAAAAATCGGGGATCTAGTCAGAGAAAAGATCGCGGTAAAGAAGGAATTTGGGCCTTCTTACAGAAAAGCAGTTCCTGTCTTGTCCATCAACGGGACAAGATCAGTTGTATTACCGCCACTTGCTGGTAAAAAGGAGAACCGAGTTGTATCCATCGACCTGGTAAAACCACAATCATGTGGCCGATAACAAACAGTAGGCCAAGTGGACTCCCGATAAGTAGTAGAACACCAAGGTTTGCTACAAGTACAGAGGTGCTAACTAAAAGGCTAATCACATTCGAAACGCCTACAGAACAACAACAAGGACTATGCAACAATGCAATGGACCTCACACCTCTGAAAACCCAAATAAAAACATTTAGTAGAGACACACCAACCTACAATGAAGTAACAAATGAATATGCTGAAGCTGCAAGAAACAGTAATCCTGAAGCAATTGGAACAATAGACAGAACGGCATCCGGCTACTTCATCAACTTTGATGATTCTTCTGAAGATCTAAGTGAATCAAAGACACAGCCATCAACAAAAACTTTTAAAGATAAAGCTAAGGAACTTTTGAAACAGCTGAAAGAAACCTATCTGATTTCTGTAGTGGATTGAATTTTGGGTGTCCTTTGGTGTATTTATCCTGATACTTTGGCTCATCATGATACTATGTTTGGGACGCTTCATTGAGGGAAAATATGCTAAAATGGACACAGCAAGCCAGAAAATCAACTTGATCCTCAAGCCACACACGTCTTCACACGTCAAGAAAAGAGAACTTTCTTCAGTCAATTTCACAGCCAATCCTATACCGGGTGGGGTAGCATGGGACAATACTGACTATGAAATTTATGGTCCGGTTGAGATCCTCAAATATCCACACCAAATCAAGATCTCGTTGAGTGACTTTGTAAAACCAAACTCATTTGCTGATGATTGGGGCTTTGAAAGTATTAATAACATGATGTCTGATCTAGTGATGTCTGCTAAATTTACCAAACATGATTATTTGCAGGGTTCATCTAATTATGATAGTATGTACTGCTACAACCACTATGGTAACCATTTTTTACATAAATCAGCACAACCTAGAAATGTTTTAAATTATAATCAATGGGAACATTGTGCAACCCCTCCAAAAGGAAGCTCAAGAACCTTTTATGACAAATATTCACATTTTTCAGGGTTCAACACAAGTAATGCTGAAACATTTTATTTCAAATTGTCAAATAAGACAGGAACAAAAACCATGCTTACAAACACGAAATTGATATATTCGGACTCATTTTTTGAACAAATGAATACATTTGGTTTTGATTATTGGGACAAAAATGTTGAAGTAAAAAGTGTTTGGGGTACAAAAGAATGGCAAGTACAAGGTATAGAATCATTGTTTAGAGCCTGCATGATCCCAGAACAAATTATATTCTTGAATGAAAGTATTCAACAAACTACCTGTCTTGGATTAGCCAAAATCAAAGACTTAAAAAAACCGTCTATTCCAAAACCAACAATGAACAGCAATAACTCTGCAGATGAAGAGATAGACGTAAACTATGTATTAAACCAAAACAGAACAAATCCTGATTGGAAACAATGGTTAATCTGGCCCATAGATACTAATAACTGCCAAGACAGATTCCTGAACAAAACACAGGGGTTCAAATTGACCAGGCCAGACCCTAGATATTCCCAAAGACAACACCCAGGGATAATCACCACCTACAGTGTGGGCAAACTCTGCCTTCAATGGCTACAAACTTCCACACTGACAGAGATTAAGCAACACCTAACTTTACTTACTGATGGCGCTGACTTGCGTGATTTCATTATAGTGTTAAAAATAGCAATATGTATGTACATAAGCGGCGTTCATTTATGTTCACAGTACCCCTTGGTGTAAACAGAATAGGTACCGCTAAAACTCTGACTGTGTTGTCCCACTAGCATAGACCCATGCACACACGTACACGACAGCCATTTTAGGTATCATGGTCTCTCAGTTTGCGGTCGATCGCCAGCGCCCCTTCCCTGACCCTGCAAGCTTCCCCATGCCCCTGACTGCCCCCTCTCCCACATGCGCGAGTCATGAGCTCTCCCCTCCCGCATGACTCTGTCCCTAAAGAATCGCACCCCGCGCCTGACCAACACCTCCTGTCCCTCCATGAATACCCCTCCTTCGATGACCTCTTCCTCTGAGCCTGAATGTCTGCACGGACCGCTGGTCATCCCTTAGCCTGAGGATACAGTTCATTGTCCACTACTGTATGCACTCGTCTCTCTCTTGAAAGGAGCCACTATTGATCATGACCACCCCCACCCCTGAGATTCGATCAGGAGCACACATTCCAATGGAATCAGCAGAACACTCAGCCGCATGACAGCCCCCTCCTATTGCATGGAGAATAAGGGCCTACTGTAGCCATGTGTTGGAATACCCCCATACTTTACAATGCCTTGATTATAATGACGGATGTGTGTGTCATAAACCTGTGTATAAAAGACGAAGCCTCAGAGAAACTTGTTAGAGCACCTCCCGAAGACACCATGCGAGTGTCCCAAAGGACATGCTCTCCTCATGAGTAATAAACCTTTTTCCTTGTCTTCCTACTTCCAGTGCCCGTCTCTTTATTTGGTAACTACTCAAGAAGGAAACAAAGAGTCGCCCTGCACCAGCAGCCTGGGCATCGGGTGCGATCGGTGCTGACCCTCTTTTTACAATTGGCGCCCCAAACGCGGGGTCCATCAGCGACATAGGGTCCGGTAAGAGAGGTCCAGACGATGGGGTGAACATCTAAATGATTGGAGTATACCTGCCTTGAGAGGGCCCTCGTCCGGCTGCCGATTGAATGAGCTTCACCGATTCCGAACGGACCTCTCTCGAGTGACCTATTGTCCTGACTGGAATCCCACAGGAATGCTGCGGTAAAAACATGGAGAAAGAGAACGATCGGGCGCTGGAAAAAGGAAGGCGAAGAAACTGCCCACATGGTCCGGTCCGGGTAAGGTCGTAACACACGACAAATTGAGAAATTGATTGATTGATTGATTGTTTGAAAATACTAGTATTGCCTATTGATTGCTTCTGGGAGATTCTCTATTTGCAAACAAACACAGAGTCGCCAGACTCTGTTTAGTCTTTGCAGATAGTGAAGGGTAGGCAACGCAAAACTTTAACACGTCGTGCCTATTTTTTTCTCCCCATTGATTGATTGATTGAATCGAGCATTGAATTGTTCGAAGTTGGTTCTCTTAGGAATCTTCTCTGCCTGCAAACGGGGAAGAATAGGAATATTCTCTCTCCCTTTGCAGAGAGCGAAGGGTAAGCATGGGCGTAAAATACGCTCCGATCGCGGATTTTCGGCAAATTCGCAATCCGCGAACTCTCGCGAATTTGTCGAAAATCCGTGAATCCGCTCGCGGCGGATTTTTTGCTTGGTTGCGGCGCGCGGCGTGGTGCACGGCGTTCACTTTCCGTCATTTAGCGTTTGCCGAGTTGTTTTTCTTTGTGAGTGCCGCGCCATTTTGGATCTTGCTGCGTGATCCCGCGGGAGTTTGGCGCCCGCGAATACGTAATCGCGGCTTGCCACCTTGCACAGCACACCTCGCGAGAGTTCGCAATTGCGAACACGTAGTTGCGGCGGAAAGGAACAATTTCGCACTCGCGAAATAGAGCTTTTGCAATTCTGCACAAGAAAATCACCAGCAAACAGGATAAACCTTCAGAAAATTATGATTTTTATCAGAATCACTCTTCAGGTTGACATTTGCATGACCTTTTTTTTTGCAAGGAGTCCATTTTTGGGGGGGGGAGGAAGGAAGTGCCCCACAGTCTCCAACTTCCTGTTCCTGTCCAGCAGGCTCCTCCCAGTGCTTTGTCCATCTCCTGGTCACTTTCATTTGGATCTGGAGCTGGAAGGATTACTTTTTGTGGGTGCTGCTGGATATTTGGATTTGAGGCCTTTTTGACTGTCTTTGGATCACTTTTGGATTAGAAATCAACTTTCACAAGTAAGTTTGTTTGGGGCATTACAGTTGCTGCAAGTACAATTTTGGAACTTTTTCAGAACATTAAATAAATTATATTGTGGGTAGCCACAGTATCCAGTAGGACCAGGGTTGGTTAGGGGTGCATGATACAACTGTTTTGTTGAATTTAAACACCATTGAGACCATGGATGGGCTGGGATTGTGCTGATTTTTGTCGTTTTTTTGGGCCTGCTGGTGTGGCCCTTTGCCCAGGGGTGGTGAGTGTTGCATGGGCCTAGTCTTTCTGTGGGGTGTCTTCTTGAATTTAAACATAATTGAGGCCATGGATGGGCTGGGATTGTGCTTATTTTATTGTTTTTTGTCGTTTTTTTGGGGCTGCTGGTGGGGCCCTTTGCCCAGGGGTAGTGGTGCATGGACTGAGTGTGCCTGTAGTGTGGTCTCACTCTCTTTAATGTAAACATCATGGATGGCATTGGATTGTGGTGATTTCTGGCTGTTTTTCTGTTTTTTGGGGGTGTACTGTTGATGTGGACTGGCCATGTGGGTGGTGGTGGTGGCCATCTTGAGTGCTGGCTGGTACAGGCAGCAACATGTGCTTGGGGTGTAAGGGGCCATTTTGAGGAGAGGCAGTGTCTGAGGCCTGCACTTATTTTGCATACTTTTCATCCATTATGCCCAGGGGTAGTGAGTGTTGCATGGGCCTAGTGTTTCTGAGGGGTGTCTTCTTGAATTTAAACACCATTGAGGCCATGGATGGGCTGGGATTGTGCTGATTTTATTGTTTTCTGTCGTTTTTTTTGGGCCTGCTGGTGGGGCCCTTTGCCCAGGGGTGGTGGTGAGATGAGTGTTGCATGGGCCTAGTCTTTCTGAGGGGTGTCTTCTTGAATTTAAACACCATTGAGGCCATGGATGGGCTGGGCTTGTGCTGATTTTATTGTTTTTGGTCGTTTTTTTGGGCCTGCTGGTGGGGCCCTTTGCCCAGGGGTGGTGAGTGTTGCATGGGCCTAGTCTTTCTGTGGGGTGTCTTCTTGAATTTAAACATAATTGAGGCCATGGATGGGCTGGGATTGTGCTTATTTTCTTGTTTTTTGTAGTTTTTTGGGGGCTGCTGGTGGGGCCTTTTGCCCAGGGGTGGTGGTGCATGGACTGAGTGTGCCTGTGGTGTGGTCTCACTCTCTTTAATGTAAACATCATGGATGGCATTGGATTGTGGTGATTTCTGGCTGTTTTTCTGTTTTTTGGGGGTGTACTGTTGATGTGGACTGGCCATGTGGGTGGTGGTGGTGGCCATCTTGAGTGCTGGCTGGTACAGGCAGCAACATGTGCTTGGGGTGTAAGGGGCCATTTTGAGGAGAGGCAGTGTCTGAGGCCTGCACTTATTTTGCCTACTTTTCATCCATTATGCCCAGGGGTAGTGAGTGTTGCATGGGCCTAGTGTTTCTGAGGGGTGTCTTCTTGAATTTAAACACCATTGAGGCCATGGATGGGCTGGGATTGTGCTGATTTTATTGTTTTTTGTCGTTTTTTTGGGCCTGCTGGTGGGGCCCTTTGCCCAGGGGTGGTGAGTGTTACATGGGCCTAGTCTTTCTGTGGGGTGTCTTCTTGAATTTAAACATAATTGAGGCCATGGATGGGCTGGGATTGTGCTTATTTTATTGTTTGTTGTCGTTTTTGGGGGCTGCTGGTGTGGCCTTTTGCCCAGGGGTGGTGGTGCATGGACTGAGTGTGCCTGTGGTGTGGTCTCACTCTCTTTAATGTAAACATCATGGATGGCATTGGATTGTGGTGATTTCTGGCTGTTTTTCTGTTTTTTGGGGGTGTACTGTTGATGTGGACTGGCCATGTGGGTGGTGGTGGTGGCCATCTTGAGTGCTGGCTGGTACAGGCAACATGTGCTTGGGGTGTAAGGGGCCATTTTGAAGAGAGGCAGTGTCTGAGGCATGCACTTATTTTGCCTACTTTTCATCCATTATGCCCAGGGGTAGTGAGTGTTGCATGGGCCTAGTGTTTCTGAGGGGTGTCTTCTTGAATTTAAACACCATTGAGGCCATGGATGGGCTGGGATTGTGCTGTTTTTATTGTTTTTTGTCATTTTTTGGGGCCTGCTGGTGGGGCCCTTTGCCCAGGGGTGGTGAGTGTTGCATGGGCCTAGTCTTTCTGTGGGGTGTCTTCTTGAATTTAAACATAATTGAGGCCATGGATGGGCTGGGATTGTGCTTATTTTATTGTTTTTTGTCGTTTTTTGGGGGCTGCTGGTGTGGCCTTTTGCCCAGGGGTGGTGGTGCATGGACTGAGTGTGCCTGTGGTGTGGTCTCACTCTCTTTAATGTAAACATCATGGATGGCATTGGATTGTGGTGATTTCTGGCTGTTTTTCTGTTTTTGGGGGTGTACTGTTGATGTGGACTGGCCATGTGGGTGGTGGTGGTGGCCATCTTGATTGCTGGCTGGTACAGGCAACATGTGCTTGGGGTGTAAGGAGAGGCAGTGTCTGAGGCATGCACTTATTTTGCCTACTTTTCATCCATTATGCCCAGGGGTAGTGAGTGTTGCATACTTGCATGTCCCTAGTCTTTCTGTGGGGTGTCTTCAATGTAAACATCATGGATGGCATGGGATTGTGCTCATTTTTCTGTGTTTTGTCGATTTTTTGGGGTGTATAACTGAACTGATGTTCCTCTGTCTTCCATTGCTTTTAGGTGCACAAGAAGACTCAAGAGAACCACCAGTGCCAGGAAGAAGTCCTGCAGCGGTGTGTGTGTGCAGCATAACGTCACGCGACGTCACGTCTGGACACAGAACCCTCTGCAACTCGTGCAACTGCTGCCTGCTGACCTGCTCTGAAGAAGATGGCCCCAAAAAAAGTAACCCGTAGCTCCTCTAGCAAGAAAGGTGCCAGTAAGGAGCAGAAGAAGCAAGTTACCAAGGACACTGGTGTGCCGCCCGCCCCTTTTTTTGGGAGTAAAAAAAAAAGTATGCCTGCAGCAGCAGCGGGATCTGCTGGGGACCAAGCTGGCAGCAGCACCCCCGCTCCATTGGGCTCAGTGCCACCACCACCACCAGGCCAACTTAAGTCCAAGGCCTTGAGTGCTGCAGAGGCAGCCAGTATAGTTCTTCAATCACCATCGACCAGTGATGTTGGCTCATCGCAAGAAAGCAGCAGCAATGTCCCTCAATCAACACAGGTTGTTGTAGCTCATCTGACGAGTGTTGAACAACCACAGCCGCAACAACAATCACATGTGCAAGTACAAGCCCAAGTACATGTGGAAGGAGAGGCAGCACAAGGAGATGCGCAAGCAGAGGTGCATGGAGGGTCACAAGTGCCCACAATAGTTGTTCCTCCCGAAGTAGGGGCACATCAGGAAATCGACAATCAAGGCGAGGTATCATTTGAGGAAGCCACTCCTCCTGATGATCCTTCATTGTCTTCCACACCCCTAGCAAGGAAGAGATCAAGGGTGGTGTCTACATCTTCTTCAAGCACACCTCCTTCTGATGATACGGATCAAACTTGGGAACCAGCACCACAGCCGTCTGAGAGTGAGGCACACCATGATCCGACAAAGGTAGTTAAGCGTAAAAGGAAGCTCGTCCAAAGTCTCAGAGTTATGGAGTGTGATGAGGCTCAACAAGAAGTGGCGGATACTGCTGCTGATGAAGACTCTGCCAATGACGACCCAGTCATCATAAAGGTCACTGCAGCCCCAGCGGGCATGCAGCAAACAGACATTTTGACCCTAGCCCGAAGAGCTGCTGAGCGTGATGATGATGATGATGTTGTCGATGAGGAGGCAGTGGAAACACCACAATCATTGGAGTTAAGTAGTACACCAACTCGTCCCGCTTCCATATTTCTTTCTGGCAAGAAGAGACCTCCATCCACCTCGACCTTAATTAGTGGCGGTGAAAGTGCACAACGTACAAAAGTTGGGCAATCCAGATCCTCCACTTCATCTGGCATTAGCTTCATGACCACCACCACCACTATCGCCGCCTCCTCCAGGTCCCACAGACACTTGAAGTCCCCAGTTTGGGACTTCTTTACTGTTTGTCAAAAAAATCCAAAGTTTGCCATTTGTACCCTTTGTAAGGTTGCAGTTAGTCGTGGTAAGCCAGGATCCAACTATGGTACCGGAGGCCAGAGAGGTCATCTTAGGAGACAGCACACTGTCAAATGGTTTGCGCACCTAGATGCGATCAAGAAAGGCCGAATTCAAGGAAACGTTGATGTTTCATCTGATGATGACGAGGAGGAAGAAGATGTGTCAAACACTTCCCTTACACCCAGTACCCCTGTCAGCAGCACACCCAATGTGAGGCACACTAAGAGTGTTGGAGCGAGTGAGACACCAACGCACAAAAGTTCACCAGCGAGCAAAACTGGGTCAACGAAGTCATTATCAGCCCGTAAATGCTTGGTCCAGGGCAACATTAGAACAATGCTTACTTCAGACGTGCCATATGAACGCAACCACCCACTGACGCGTCTGTATAACACTAAGCTGGCTAAAATGCTAGCTGTGGACCTTCTCCCTTTTTCTTTTGTAGAAGCGGTAGGTTTTCTAGAATTAGTGGCAACGCTCTGCCCTAAATGGAAGGTTCCTAGCCGGTTCTATTTTGCCAGAGTTGCGGTTCCAGCGCTACATGAAGATGTGCTGGAGGCGATTGGGGCAGCTTTGCAGAAGAGTGCTGTTCACACAATACATCTGACAACAGACATGTGGACCAGTGGCGCAGGCGCTGATTACATGTGCATCACTGCACACTGGGTCTCTTTTTCAGGTGTTAAAGCAAAGCTAAACGCAGGTGTTGACCCGGACAAAGTTTTCAAAGCTGCTCGGAAACATGCAACACTAGCCATGTTTGGCTTGGAGAAAAGTCACACAGCAGAAAACATTTTGGAAGAGTTTGACAAAAAGGTCTTGAAAATGCTATCCCCCAAAAAACGCAAGATTGGTTATGTTTCCACGGATAATGGCGCCAATGTAGTTAAGGCCATGTTGCAGGGTGGCTATTTCAGAGTGCCATGTTTGGCGCACTGTATCAACCTGGTAGTTCAAAAATTCTTGAGTGATAGAGACAGTGCAGCGTTCGCGGTAATGGCCACCTGCCGCAAAATGTGCAACCATTTCAGCCATTCTTTTAAGGCCCGGAAGCATCTGAGGAGGCTGCTACTTCAAAGTCGAATACCAGTGAAAGCACTCATCCAGGAGGTGGCAACACGTTGGAACTCAACCTTCTACATGCTTGAGCGTCTGTATGAGCAGTATACGGTACTCGATCACTATTTCTTCACAGAGGGTACATCTCAGAAGGAGGACCTGCGGATGAGTGCGGCGCAATGGGACATAGTTAAAAGCCTGACAGACATGCTTCGTCCTTTTGAGTTCTTCACGCGTGCAGTCAGCCAGGAGGACTGTAATTTGGGAAAAGCTATCCCATTGTTGTGCATGCTGGAGCACCAACTGATGGCGGTGTCTTCTGAGTTTGAAAAAGATATACAAAAAAAAGACCATTTAATTTTGTCTGAGAAATTATTAGAGCGCCTACGTGGTGATGAACGTCTTCAAAAGATCAAGTCAGAACAGCATTACATTTGTGCTACTATTCTGGATCCACGCTACAAAAAGGCGCTGGCAGGCGAAGCATTCTTTCCTTTTGCTGATGAAGATGTTCAAAATTACAAACATTGGCTAGCCTGGTCAGCCAAGAGGTTTGAAAAAGAACGGCAGGTTATTGAAGGAGAAGGCAGTACATCAGCATCAGCATCAGCAGGCCATCCCCAGTCACAAGAATCCACTTCTGCACCTGTGGCTGGGGCACAAGTGACCTCTCAGCCGTTAAAGACACCGGCAAGTGGATCATCTGCACCACACACAACACTAACAGTGGCTGCTGTGGAGGATTGGCTAAGTTTGCTTGGGTATGGTTCTCGAAAAAATGTCACAGGCACAGCAAAAAGTAAGCAAAGTGGAGGAACCGTTGATGACCTTGAGTCAATGGTGCAGGACTATCTGAATGACTCAACAGAGGTCTTTCTTAATGATGAGCCATTGCAGTATTGGCATGGCAAAAAACAATTGTGGCCACAGCTCTCCAACCTGGCTATAAACTATTTGTCTTGCCCACTCGCAAGTGTGTCTTCAGAACGTGTTTTCAGTGCTGCTGGTGGCATTGTAACTCCCAAACGGAGCCGCCTCTCGGCCAAAAATGTGGAGCGGCTGACAATGATCAAGATGAATCAGCACCTCATACCACCAGATTACAAAGTACGAGAAAGCACGCCGCATGAAGACGAGGAGGACGGCAACGTAGATGAGGGGATTTGTTCTCTGTTCGGTGGCACTGACCTCATCCTGCCTGAATTCGCAGAGTATGATGACGAAATCTTCTTCTTATTCCCTGACACCGAGGCCTGAAAATGAGACAATGAATCAATAACTTTCTTTTTCGTCCTTATTCACTTTTATTCCTGTTTGTCTCTCTTTCTTTGTTTTGCACAGTTAATTTAATTCAAACTTTAATCACCTAATCCCAAAAACAAGACCATCAGCAGAACTGTCTTCACTTGTTTGCTCATTGATTTGAAGGTGCCGCAGTCTACATTCCTCAGGTTCACAAGTTCTGAAGAACATGCTCCTCTATCCTCCTCCTCCAGACTGCGATTTCCCTCAAAGCAGAGTGCTGGATTACGCCCAATGAAGAAAGACTCAGCACTTGTGGGGGTGTTGAACTTCTTTGCAGGTGAGTTGACGGATTTGGGCACATTGCTGTGAAGCTCTAGTAATGGACAAAAGTGTTTTGGACCAAATATGAGGTGGAAATTTCTTGCCGTTTTTGCTGACTTGCTTGCCTTTGGGGTGCTCTTTGGCGGGGTTCCGGGTGTTTGTGGGTGATTTTTGGTGTCTGCGAGCACTGCTGCGACAGTCTAATCTTGATTGCATTTGCTTTTCAGGAAATCCGTGGTGGAAAACAGGAGTTATGATGATTGATGATGATGACCTAGCTGCACAGCGGCGCGTTTGGACCGAAGGCCGAGAGATATTGTAAGTATGAGATTTAGCTTTTTCGCTGTTTGGGGGTGTTGTCGGGTGTTTTTTTCCGGGTGGGTTTGCGGGTCTTGCCTGGGGCATTCCTGGGAAGGTCTAATACCGGATAGAAGTGTTTTGGACAAAATCCTTAAGGAACAGCCTTTTTTTTGCTATTTCTTCTGTCATCTTGCTCAATGTTGCGTTTTGGGGGGCTTCCTGCTGTTCGTGGGTGGGTTGCGGCCGGGGTCTCTGTCGAAGCACTGCTGCGACAATCTAATCTTGATTGCATTTGCTTTTCAGGAAATCCGTGGTGGAAAACAGGAGTTATGATGATTGATGATGATGACCTAGCTGCACAGCGGCGCGTTTGGACCGAAGGCCGAGAGATATTGTAAGTATGAGATTTAGCTTTTTCGCTGTTTGGGGGTGTTGTCGGGTGGTTTTTTCCGGGTGGGTTTGCGGGTCTTGCCTGGGGCATTCCTGGGAAGGTCTAATACCGGATAGAAGTGTTTTGGACAAAATCCTTAAGGAACAGCCTTTTTTTTGCTATTTCTTCTGTCATCTTGCTCAATGTTGCGTTTTGGGGGGCTTCCTGCTGTTCGTGGGTGGGTTGCGGCCGGGGTCTCTGTCGAAGCACTGCTGCGACAATCTAATCTTGATTGCATTTGCTTTTCAGGAAATCCGTGGTGGAAAACAGGAGTTATGATGATTGATGATGATGACCTAGCTGCACAGCGGCGCGTTTGGACCGAAGGCCGAGAGATATTGTAAGTATGAGATTTAGCTTTTTCGCTGTTTGGGGGTGTTGTCGGGTGGTTTTTTCCGGGTGGGTTTGCGGGTCTTGCCTGGGGCATTCCTGGGAAGGTCTAATACCGGATAGAAGTGTTTTGGACAAAATCCTTAAGGAACAGCCTTTTTTTTGCTATTTCTTCTGTCATCTTGCTCAATGTTGCGTTTTGGGGGGCTTCCTGCTGTTCGTGGGTGGGTTGCGGCCGGGGTCTCTGTCGAAGCACTGCTGCGACAATCTAATCTTGATTGCATTTGCTTTTCAGGAAATCCGTGGTGGAAAACAGGAGTTATGATGATTGATGATGATGATCTAGCTGCACAGCGGCGCGTTTGGACCGAAGGCCGAGAGATATTGTAAGTATGAGATTTAGCTTTTTTGCTGTTTGGGGGTGTTGTCGGGTGGTTTTTTTCGGGTGGGTTGGCGGGTCTTGCCTGGGGCATTCCTGGGAAGGTCTAATACCGGCTAGAAGTGTTTTGGACAAAATCCATAAGGAAACACCAGTTTTGGCACTTTTTGTAAGTTAGGGTTCGTTAGGGTTAGCCCTAGCAGCAGGATTGCATGTGTTTCGGGGGGTTCTATTGCAACGCAGTTCTGGTGTTGTAGAGCACTGTTGGAGCGATGCTGGCTATGGATACTTTTGCTTGCTTGCAAGTGGTTTGAATACAATCCACGGTCTGTATTTGGGCCTACTGTTACTTTCAAAGTACGTTTTGTAACCATCTTTCTGCTAGGCATCGTTTTTGGAGATCTGATTGGGGTTCTTCTACATTTTTGCGACTGGCTTTAGTAAGGGTCTTGGTGGGAGCATTGCTGGGAAGGTCAAATTTTGTTCTAAAACACAGTTTACAGTACACCTACCTTGAGGGGAAAGATCCGCTATAATATTTTGGCCATACTTATTTATCCTTAAAAAGGTGACTCAGACAGAGCACGCAATTTCAAAAATATTGTACTGTCTATTAGGGAAATCAAAGTGTCACTTTTTGAACCACACAGCGTACATACCTTTTATTTATTTATCAGTGGTATTGTAATAGCACTTCCTGTTTTCCGTTCAATAATTACAGGCCGGGTTTCAGTCAACATCCGCCAGGCAGGCAGTGGACAGGGTGTCTTCTGTCAGTGGTCACCAACATTGATGGACGAAGCGTCAACTGGAATGGAGGAGTGCCGCCAATAAGAGGAATTGTTTGCTGCATGCAACTTACTTACCAAATTCAACAGGACAACTCCAACAACATACGCAATACAGATACAGTATCCATTGTTTTATTCTATGAGTGTGACTGCATGTGCTTAGCTTTAGTTTGTAACCAAGGATTGTCTTTATCTTCAATTATTGTTTGTCCATGCTCTGCTTTTTTTTTCTTCTCTCAACAAAACCTACCCAAAAAGAAACCCCCATTCCCATCCATTTTACAAACCCTAACCCTCTTCCCCCGGGCTGTGTTGTTTTGCTTGATGTCTGACTAAAATGACATCAATAATTCCATACACTTGCTGGGGAGGATAAGGTCATAGCAACAGGCTGGTGAAGGAATACGAGGATATCTTCTAGACTTACTCAGCTTCAGTACTATATCTTCTAGTAGTAGTAGCCAATGTCAAATAAATTCAACGCAAGTACTAGTTATACTTGCAAGCAAATACTTTACCATTTGTTAGGCTACATTATGGCACTGTTCTAGTGTACTGTCACCTGCTATATTCTCGATCGTACCGTAACCGTTGTAATGCTACAGTAAGGACAAACAAGGTTTCGTTTTCTTTTTTTCCATAGGCATGCAACTGCCACTGTGTCACACCACTAGTACCACCGCAATGAGGAAATGTCACCCGCCCAGGATTGACAACGTTAATCCCCATTTCACGTGGAGCCAGCCCTGGGCCTAGCCCTAATTTCTAACACAAATTACAGGTAAGATAAGCGTTTGGTGGGAGGTAGTATAATGGAGTATTATTTCGGAGTAGACAAGAGATTGACGGTTGTACTACTAAAGTCCTACGACTGTTCAGGAAAACAAAGTTACTGTTACACCCCCGTCCCCCACCCACCAGACTGAAAAGCAGTAAAAAACAGGTATGGTCAGATAAAGTTTAAAATGTATATTTATGTAGCCCTAACAAAATAATCTCCCTCAAGACCCACCCTAACCCCAACGATTGTCTTTGAAACGTCCCAAAACGATCCCAACTCCCAAATCCCACCCCCCAAAAGTCTATAAAAAAAGGGCAAGGGACACTCCACTACTGGAGGGTGCTGGTGCATTTTGCGGCATGGGCATCATACTCCTTGCGGAGGGTGGCAAGCTCGGAGCGGAGGCCCTTCACCAAGTTCTTATACCTCTGGACCTCCTGCTCCAGGTTGGACATTCGGACTCGTAGGCGGCGTTGGCGTTCCTTGCAGCTCCTGTGGGGGGCAGCTGGTTTTTCTGTTGCTTGGCGGTGGCGGTTGGCTTTGTTAGCCCGGCTCGGTCCCGCTGGAGCACTGCGCATGCTGGCGTCCCGTGGGGTCACGGAGGAGGATGCAGCGGTCCCAGCCGAGGATGTTGTTGTTGCACCGCTCGACTGCGTGTCCTCCTCCTCCTCCAGGGCCACCAGCTGCCGATATTCGGCGACAGTGGCATCCAGCCTCCGTTGCCGGGCCATTCTAGCCTGCTCCCTCCGTGTTGTTGATTTGGAAGGAGCAACTATATGAAGAAAGAAAGACATAGTCTGTAACCAATGCTCCTTAGCATTAATAACACAAAGTGATTGAGCCGAAAGTTGGGTCACAGTACAAGTAGCAAATTGAAAGCACAGTACATAACTATTGAGGACAGTATCTATGTAACCTCCCACTTCTGCATCCTTGCTCTAACAAAATTCAACGACCACTATGGACTTCCATTACAGTCGACTATGACAGTACACCAGTCTTATTCTTCTTCTTCTCTCTTGTTTAGGAACATTGGTACGTTATCTCATGCAAGCCGGCAGAATGACATGGACAGCACAGTGAACTTGCACCCGAGAAAAAAAGTTGCACACCATGATGAGTGAGACAGACGTGCGTTACTGTACCGGTCCAGTACATGCAGGTGGTGAAGCTATTACTTTTCTATTACGGGTGGCACTGAGAATACTCTGTTACAAGGGCTACTGCTTAATTAATTTACCTTTCACCCTACAGTGGAAATGAGTACTAGAAAAGGAAAATGAAGAAGCTAACTAATTTGATTATCTATCACTTCACATGGGACGTATTTGATGACATATGGGATGACTTTAGGTGCTTTGCTTAATATTGAGTGAACAGTGATACACCCACACATGAATGACGTACTACAAGTAAACTAAAGTTATTAAGAGAGGTACGGAGTGTCCCTAATAACCAGATATATGCTGGGATTGCAGACGCAATACAAAGTACTGCTACTATTCATGGTAGTATTGGACACATTTACAATTTCTTTTCCTTGCCTTCCCTGCACTGGAACGGACGTGCGGGTGCGGTGGTACATGCTCTTCAAGGTAACACTTAGTTCATCCAGCGACCATCTACTCTCTCTAGATACACATGTGCTATCTAAGAGTCAGAGAATACCATGCTCCAGGCATCCATTCAGTCAAAGTATACGCACACATACAGTTTCTGTTTCACCCACCCAGGCTGCTGTCCTTCCACCCATCCTTGCTTCATCATTGACCCAGCCATGCACCATACCATATTCTTTCCTTCCCAGCCACCTCGGGGGCCAAGCAAACACATATCGTTCTTCTTTGCCAGCCATCATACAATTTCGCGTCCCACTTACTTACACCCTTCTTTCGCTTTTCGTTCATCCCATCCATCACGTTCGTCTAAGAACTTATTGGGATTCTTCTCACCAAAAACTTCACAGCTAAGTCGAAGTACATTTCGAGGAGGCTACTACCTGGTTGATTTGTAATACACCCGTGCAGAAAGCACACTATGCAGTCTTCAATCTCAATAAGTAAGGAATATATAGCTTACCTGTTTCCGCCACCACCGTTTGAACCCCCACAGGACCGTCCGTCGGCTCTTGCACCGCCTCCTCCCCAGAGTCCTCCGAGTCCTCGCCCAACACAGCCACCTCCGCGCTGGCCCCGTCACCAGATGTTACACCTACAAAGTACATTTAAGAATGTTAGAATACACCACTCACTACTATATAATATTTGGTCTAGGAGAAATGTTAAAAAAACAGAATACAATGTAATAATTTGTGACTGTCTACTCCAAAGTAAAAATTTCCCTTTTTCCAGGGAAGGCTGTTGTCTTGCTGCACTTTTATGCACAACTGATGAATGCTTGCTTTTTATTTTTAACACGCACCACTTTTTCTCCTAACAGACAGAAGCTTGACTCCTAAGAACACGACCAGGATCAAGTTCAAACCAGGTGAGAGCTCGGCTCGACCACAAGAAATGTGTCCAATTAATCGTCAGCACTAACCACTTTTCCGTTTTCAGTTAAATAGTTTTATGACAAAGTAGATTTTAATAAATGTGTTTACTTTTAATAAAGCTTTTAAACTTAAATAGACTCTGTGGTTTTTGGTCCTCCAGACTACAGTGGATGAGCTAAAGGTTTTGGAATTTTTGCAAGCATGAGTGCCTCTGACACTTCTTGACTGTGCTGTGACTCCGTACTCTCTTGTCCTGCGTACGATAATCTAGAGATCATTGGGGATCAATAATCGGTGACTTCGGGAGCTGAATGACTCTGCCACACTATCTAGTCAGTAAGGAGACAGTGCATAGAGCTATTGCTGAATAGAATGGGAGTCCAATGGAATTGCCAAATGTCCAATCTTAGTTAGCTACACAGACAGACTAATAAGAATAATCTAGTAATACCACAGGGAGTCATATTAGAGCCAGGATAAGAATTTATATCCAGTCTACAAGAAGATCAAAGACAATTTAGAAAAAATCGAATGAGGAACGCTAGGAAAAAATAGGTACTCTTTATTACAATTAAAACTTACTGGGGCCAGCAAAGGAGCCCTCGCCTGCCCGATCCTGGCCTGCATCCTGAACAGCACCCTCCTCCTCCTGTGTCCTCTTGCCCTTGGGGGGAGCTGATGTACAACATGAAAGAAAGAAAGACCAGAAAACATGGATGAGATTTGTCAACCAAATCAACAATTTCAAAAGAACAATAACAACATTTTTTGGAGAAATAGCAAATAGATAGACAACTATTCCACGGGATCTATCTCATGTGGTATACTACGTTATTCGTATTGCCTGATTTGCGGACCGTTGACTTAGAAAGTTCCTATGTAACTCAATAAACAGACTACTAAAGAGGTTTGCCTAGGCCTGGCACTGCAGGCAGCAGTCCGCAGCACGCGAAGTGACAGACAAAGTCCATCCTGCTTGCAGATCAGTGAATACTCAAACTATCAATCCACCCACCACCACCACTATTTCTTCTTATAGCCATGTGTCTAAAGGAAGGAGTGGACTTCAGTCTGTTGGGGCTGATTTAGAAGTCCCTTGCGGCTCATTTTCCTCCATTGTTGCGTGACTTTTGTGACGCTGCGGCAGAACAAAAGACTCGCCATGGTGTTGGTGCGGCGTATATATTAAAAAAAAAGAAATTATGGGCGATGCATCACGTTGTAAAGCCCTGCGCCATCAGGGGGCGTTCCGGCGCAAGGGAGGGCGTACCTGCGCAGAGACGAATCCTAAAAGTGGCTGAGGGAAATCTACAAGATGTCAATCAGTCACTTTTAAGACAATGATGCATGAGTCAAACCCTGCGCGCTTGAAGCCGACGTACGGCTTGATGCAGCATTGGGG
The DNA here is from genome assembly GCF_964261635.1 of Lissotriton helveticus. Taxonomy (NCBI): domain Eukaryota; kingdom Metazoa; phylum Chordata; class Amphibia; order Caudata; family Salamandridae; genus Lissotriton; species Lissotriton helveticus. The sequence goes on from NC_136067.1 coordinate 1,619,113,335, forward strand.
AGATAGGGTACTCCAGAGCATTGCTGGAGCTGCGCCATCGTTGGCACGCAACTCCAGCAATGCGCCGCCTTTACGGCACAGATGCGTAAGGCTTCTGTGACGTTTTGGGCCAATGGGTGGTGGTGGCATGGCACACAATTACTGCCGCATCCCTGCTACTTTGCAGGGATGCGCCGCTAATTGAAAATATGACCCTTAGTGTCTAGCATTACGCAGTTCTTATCTTTACACTACACTCATACATAATTTCTCAGGCCAATGAAATGAACACAATGTACAAAACAAATAAGCATAGTAGCAAGCAAGGCTACTGAGAAGGAGAGCAGTGCACCTGAAATGCATAGAAGATTTTGAAATATAATTTACCTACAATGTAATCGGCAGCATTATTGCTCTTGGTAAAGAACAAAGATTTGCAAATAACAGAGCCGGATAAAACAGAGTAGTGATGAATAGCTACTACTACTAGTACTCACCAAGCCCGGGGACCTCTACGGCGAGCGCGTCCAGCAAGTCCCGTTCCCGGTCCATGACATCGGTCCAGCGGTGGGTGGCCTGGTTATATGTGCGCCGGACCCCAGAGAGTTTATACATGGCCCGGCACACCTTCTCCCACCGCTTCCGGCGCTCCCGGATGCCATAGCCAGTCGCGATCTTGCCGCCTCCCAGGATCGTCTTGGGGAGGCGGCGCTGGACGTGGAAGATGAGTGCCGCCACTTCCTCCGCGCTGAAGATCTCCCGCGGCACCACTTGCTCCCCCCTCAAACGCCCGCACGGGAGCCGGGCACGGGGTGCGGGACCCTTCCCCTTCTCAGGGTGCTTCCCGGCTCCCTTTACCATGGTCTGGGCAGAAATAAACTTAAATGATAAAGAAGAAATAGAATAGTGAAGAAGAAAAGAAAAGAGTTTAAAAAAGTAGTTTAAAAGTAACTAAAAGTAGCAGAAAACACAAAAATATACAGCTAGAAAAATAGAGGGATAGATAATAAGTAAAATAGATTAAATAAACTTCAAACAAGCAAAGGATGGCAGAGATTCAGAGAGGATACAGAAAGCAAGCCCAGAACCATAGCAATGAATGAGAAACAAGATGGCCGCGCCCGTTCCCGACCGCGTGGGTAAGTTCGCACGAGATTTTCCTCGCGAGCACGCGCGAAATTGTACTAGCGAGCAGCACAGTTTGCGAAATTACACATAGCGGCCGGAAACGGAATTACGTCACGCAAACAAGATGGCCGCGCCCATGTACGACCGCTAGGGTAACTTGGCAAACGTATAGCTACAAGCGCCTCGCGAACACGCGCAAAAGCACGCGAACATACACGTCGCAAAAAAAAAATACGTGTATTCGCAAGCATTCGCGGCTCCCGAAATCGATCTCGCACGGATTCGCGCCCCAAAAAACGCGCGAAATTGCAGAAAAAACTGTTTTTGCTAAACTGAAAGCAATGAGCAGGTGCAAAAGTTCAAACTTAACATTTGTAACATTCACTGTAGTGCTTCCTGAGGGGCCCCTCCAGAGTTTGCAACTATTCTATGACCCTGCTATGACCCAAACAGCAGGCTCATAGAATAGCTACAAGTAGACCATAAAGGTCCTGTGAAATTTTTTTTAACTGCAACAGAAAGCAAATTACAGATAAGGAAGGAAGCAGGTGCCAGCCAGACTGGAACTTTCTAAATAACTGACATATTAATCAACCCCCAATTAATTCATGGCAGTTGAAGTAGGGGAGGTGTGCTTGCTTTTTTCACCCCCCATAAACTACAGTGATAAACAAACCTAATGGGTGGCAGTGAGGATGTACCAGAGGGTGGCATGGGTGTCCCAGAGGGTGGCAGTGGTGAAACAGAGGGTGCTGTGAACCTGTGATGATAAACCAGACGTAGAAACAACATAGTCGTGGCCGTTGCGTGCCGAAAAGTAAGTTCGCAATTGCGAAATTGTCCCAAAATCGTCGCGAACGCGCGCCAACACAAAAAACGGGAAAATCCGCAAATCCGCTAGAGTTCGCGTATCTTCGCGGATTGCGAATCCGTAAATCCGCAATTTCGCGTACGCGAGATCCGCTAAATCCGCCCATGCTTAGCGAAGGGTGGGTAACGCAAACCTTTAACACGTCGTACCTATTTCGTTCCTCATTGATTGATTGTTTGCCTGAACATTGACTGTTTGGGAATTGGTTCTTTTTGGAGGTATTCTCTATTTCGCAAACAAGCACAGAAGTCGCCATACTCTAGTCTTTGCAAATAGTGAAGGGTAGGTAATGCGGACCTTTGTCCCCCGTTGTAAATCTGTCATGCCTATCTACTCCCCACTGACTGATACGCCAGTTTCACCCGGACCATTTACTAGAGGAAGATCATCTGGCCCGACCAGAGAGCACCCCTAGTGAAAAGGACATATGAGATAATAAAGTGATCACTGTAACCTGTTAACAGAAAAACTTTAGCATGAAACAACCTGGAAAGAAGGGAATAGGAAAACGAATTCAGTAGGCCACTGATGAAAAATGAACTTTTTATTAAATAACGAACAAGTAAAACGATAACAATACTTAATGGTAAAACCTATTTAGTAACCCATAATGAGAAACCGGAAAACAATAAGAACGATAAACTGGGGAAAATGCAAGTCAACAGAACATCCGCCCCCACTCTGGAACCTTCCAAAGTGGAGCAGAGTTGCGGCCACGCCCAGCCGAAAGCAACCCATATAAGGCGGGTCCTGCTGCCAACAGTTGGCCAGGAGATCCTAACGTAGGGTGTAGCCGGAGGGGAGGCCGAGGCCAGCGGGACCCGGCCAGGGGATTGCCTTGACAACACCGGAGAGTTGCAGGGGGGGGGAATGTCTTTGACCCTCCCCTCTCTCTCCCAGTCCGGCCGCGGTGGCCCTTGAGAGTTGCAGGTAGTCCCGCCACATGCTCTTCCGGTCCGGCCACCAACGGCCGGGGGCTGGGGCCGATGGATCCGGCTGCAGCCGATGAGCCAAGGAACCCGTTTATGGGGCCAGAGCAAGGGGCGTCCGGCCGACATCCACCGGAAGCCCGGCCCAAAGACGGACGGGACATTTTTTCCTTTTCTCCTTCGTAATGGCAGCGACAACACGCCAGGCGCCACTTCTTTCTTTTATAATGGCTGCGACAACACTGGGGGGGATGTCTTGCACATGCCTCCGACCCCCCCGTCCTCATCGCCTGGTCCGGCCATAACAAATGTCAAGCAAGACGCCGTGGGGTGCATTGGGAGGGAGAGACGGTGCGAACAGGCCTCTCCCGCCTCCTCAGGTGGAGGCTTCCCAACTGCACCCTCAACGCTCCAGGCGCCCGGAAAAGGGTTCTTCCACTGTGGCGATGCTGCGGCGCCTCGCCCGGCAGGGTGGAGCCCGTCCGCTCACTTTACCCCGCGATCGCCGGTGGCTGCCGAACTCTCAAAATGGCGGTCGACCTGGCAAGAGCGGGCCCAGCATGAAGGAATGACCCGGTCACTTACTGACTCCACCGTCATAGTTCTCCACAACCTTGAAGATTCTAGAGGAGCCGCGGGAGTCCCCGACTCCCGCAAATACCCCCGATGGGGAGTGACTGCCATGATTGCCCACGGAACGATGGAAATGGAGCCGCAGGACGTCGGCGCTCCCATGCTGGCGCCAGCCTCAGTTTGAATGACTAGAATCCTGCAGACCACAGTCGGATCAGTTCCGGTGAAAGCATAGTATGACCCGGTAGGAACATTGTTGCCTCCCTCCCCTTTTTGACTAATGGTTCGAACCACCGATCCATTCTTTTGCCCTTTAACGGAACTTTTGGACTGCCAAAGGAAGCTCTGGGTCAACCACGAGTTAATAGACATTTAGACTATGCCTGGTTCTGCCTGACTGCACTCAAAATGGCGCCGATGCAAATGAAACTTTCAACTCCTTGTTGTACCCCGATTGTTCGGCCCTGGTGTCATGAGTTATGTATGGAGGGTTTTTATTTTTTTAACCGCATGAATTGATATAGGATGTGCACTGATTACGTGTTCGGATAATTAAGGGATTCAAGATGTGTACTGTCAGTTCGGGAAATGAATTGATATGGGATGCGTACTGGTTATAGGTTCGGACGATGAATTGATATTGGATGGGTACTGATTATGTGTTCAGACGGTAAATTGACATCAGATGGGTATGGATTGAACATTCGAACAATGAATTGTTGTTTGAATTTTGCACATCATGATTACTGAAAGTTGGAAGCCCAACACTTACGACACTCGCTCACACTGAAGTCTCGATATGATTTTATTGCGCTTTTCGCACCTTTTATGTGAAATAAACGACCATCGACTCCGCTCTAGCCTGCTCCGTGGCCGGTCCACGGGGTTGTAGGCCCGTATTTATGCATCGACATTCTTATTAAAGATTTTTTGAGAAAGCAACTATAAGTGTCCGTGTAAATTGATAAAGTCTTGAATGAATAACCCCTATTTTTCGATATAACTGAAATGTAGATGGAATGACCAAGCTCGATTACATAAAGGGTTGAAAAGGTATAACCCGTAGAAATATTGCAAATATGAAGGGTCGAATTTTAGTTGTGTATTTTTCCTTTTTATACAGCCAAAGGCAACCGCTGAAGATCCAGGTATTTAGCCCACACTTTATATGCTACCTGTATAAGAAAAATCACACTAGCGGTCCACCTGGGCTTAAACGCCCCGGTTGGCAGTGACTGCATCCTGTGGAAATAGGCCGAGTACGCAGTAAGTCAAAACCTTTCTGGGTTTATGCGCGCGAGTGCATATCAATGTAGCATGCTCTCCCCTCCCTTCTTTTCCCTCTCTCTGCAGGTCACCTCGGAAATGCCGACGAAAATGGTGATCCAGCAGACGAAGAGACGGGAAAAATAGTCTGATTATAGTACCTGACCGCGACAAACCCCGAATAAAACAAAAAAAAAAAAAACAAAAAAAAAGAATAGTGTACACGCATGATTAAGCATTCTTACATTTTAAACTAAGTAGGGAAAAGTTTAGGGTATTTCGAGGTAGGGGTTACACAAGTATCCCCCGCCGAGAGGACTAGGGATATTGCCAATATTTGAAAACCTACTACCGCCTTTTTCGCATCCACATAGGCATATAACTAAAAGCTGCCCCCCTTGCTCTCCAATTGACACCAACTGTTGTCTCAGCCTGGAAACGCACTTGCTAAAAATGACTCGGATAAACCACCGTGAGCATTAGCCCGACCAGGTTAGTACGTGACCAATTGCCAACGGCGTGAGTGTGTACAAAGAAAGCCACTAGTGAAGACAGCGAACGATAAAAGAGAAGAACAAAAGGTAAAAAGAGCTTAGGATGTTAAGAGGCGCACAAACGTACAGGAAAAGATAATTTTGGCCAATAACTGTTTTATGTCTTGTCTTGGATCTTTGTGTGTGATACATGTGCTGTCTCCCCCGTCTGAATTTGTGTGTACATGATGCATGAATATACGTCATCCCTCTGCCTGTGTTTTTGTGTTACTTAACCCTTGTTGTTCTGTGTTGTGCGCGCACTGAACGGCCCATTATTGTACACGTCTCTCTCTCTCTCTCTCTCTCTCTCTCTCTCTCTCTCTCTCTCTCTCTCTATGTCATACGTGTACTGAATGGACCATTTAGGGTGCGCTCGCTCACTCTCTCTCTCTCTCGCTCGCTCGCTCTCTCTCTCTCTCTCTCTCTCTCTCTCTCTCTCTCTCACACTCTCTCTCTCTCTAAAGCCCCCCCCCCTACGCCAGGACATTGTGCCCCTCCGGCACAAAACATAATTGGGTTCCCTCGAACGCAAAGGTGTTCAGCAAAATTGACCAAACCCAAAACGATTGAGACTTGCCATATTATTACCTCTCCCTTCTGCAAACAATAGAACCCGAGTTGGAAATGAAGGAAAGGACGGGTAAGACGACGGATGTCCCCTAATCTGGCCTTTTATAAGGGAACTATAGCGTCAATGGTCTTCTGTCTCTCAGCTCGTTAGAAAATGCGATCCCCAATGCCTCGATTGCCCCACCCCCTTGCACCTAAGCATGGATGTCCAGAGTACCCCACTTCTCCCGATCGACCCCAGCTCCCTGTCCAAACGTCCCCATTCCCCCGATTAACCCCAGCTTCATGTCATCTACCCTCGAAAGCGAAATTAATGACTCCGATTAACGTTCACTCCCCAAGAAGGGCATGTCTTACGTCCACCCCCTTTCTTCATGACGATAACGCCCCACATACAAGAGTTAGCCAACCCCGAAGGGAAATGTAAGATTGTCGATACTTGGGTTACAGGGAAGAACGAGTCTCTACATAAGGACTCGACTTTGAATTGTCTATAATGTTGCACTGTGTGTAAAGGTCCAATTTCTCTCCACGAACGCCACGAATGAGCACTGTACATTGATGAATTCCATGAGCAATGCACTCCTACAGTCTCCATAAATAACGACCTCTGACTGTGACCGATGAACTTATCCCCCACCTACACAGGATTGGGGACGGAATTAAGATGTATAAATGTCTTCTCCTGCCAGTTGTTCTAAAAACTTGTTTTCTACTCATTTAAAGATATAATAACCGGAGGAGAGGAGCTGGACGCGACGCACAGCCTGGCCACAGATCATGAAGCACACGTGACCGCAACCAAAGGTGGAGCCGCAGAGCAACGAGACGCGGGACGAGGCACAACTCTCAATCTCGGCAGATGAAAGAATGAAGGGCTGTCTTGAAGCCCTCGACTTGCTGACCCACTTGTGCCTGAAAGTCCCCACCCCCTTTTTCGAGTCCGACTGTTGGGCTTGCTTGCTCATCATCCTTTGCTCCCTTGGTCCCTTGGTGTGTTCGAAGATCTGGCCCCACTCCGCCCTCTCTTCCCTCGGTTATTCAACAAACTTTTTCATATAAACTTTGACTATGGACTGGGATTTTGCCACGGAAAAACAGAAAGACACGCAAGGCACCCCTAAGAATATGAGTTAGGAAACAGGACTGTGATCTAACAGCAGAGGACTGATCGCACCCTGCAACGCGTAGGGATGATTCCGAGCTGGATTTATAGCTCCACCGCCGGTGCTCAAAAGCGCCAACGAAAAGAAAAACGGACTAACAGAGTCTACCAGTGGTGGCTCGTCGTTGAAAAAGACATTTTCGCTAAAGACCCCCCCTTCCAGAACTTTCTACTCACCCCTTGACTAGTTGTTTACATCGAATTGCATTTCTCCCTCAATTTTATTGCTTACAAAAATGTTTCATCGATCACTCAAGCCCAAAGGTCACATACGGCACTTTTTACTGTATATTGATGTCGTCGAAGAAAAAGTCCCTTTAAACCCTGACTAAATATTATGCCCATCTTCAGGCTTGTATTTAGAACTCAACAAATGTAAAGTAACATGTATTATATTTTGCCTATCACATCGACTGTGTAGAAATTGAACGTGCTTATGTAAAAAGTGGCGACTGTTAAAAATAGCAATATGTATGTACATAAGCGGCGTTCATTTATGTTCACAGTACCCCTTGGTGTAAACAGAATAGGTACCGCTAAAACTCTGACTGTGTTGTCCCACTAGCATAGACCCATGCACACACGTACACGACAGCCATTTTAGGTATCATGGTCTCTCAGTTTGCGGTCGATCGCCAGCGCCCCTTCCCTGACCCTGCAAGCTTCCCCATGCCCCTGACTGCCCCCTCTCCCACATGCGCGAGTCATGAGCTCTCCCCTCCCGCATGACTCTGTCCCTAAAGAATCGCACCCCGCGCCTGACCAACACCTCCTGTCCCTCCATGAATACCCCTCCTTCGATGACCTCTTCCTCTGAGCCTGAATGTCTGCACGGACCGCTGGTCATCCCTTAGCCTGAGGATACAGTTCATTGTCCACTACTGTATGCACTCGTCTCTCTCTTGAAAGGAGCCACTATTGATCATGACCACCCCCACCCCTGAGATTCGATCAGGAGCACACATTCCAATGGAATCAGCAGAACACTCAGCCGCATGACAGCCCCCTCCTATTGCATGGAGAATAAGGGCCTACTGTAGCCATGTGTTGGAATACCCCCATACTTTACAATGCCTTGATTATAATGACGGATGTGTGTGTCATAAACCTGTGTATAAAAGACAAAGCCTCAGAGAAACTTGTTAGAGCACCTCCCGAAGACACCATGCGAGTGTCCCAAAGGACATGCTCTCCTCATGAGTAATAAACCTTTTTCCTTGTCTTCCTACTTCCAGTGCCCGTCTCTTTATTTGGTAACTACTCAAGAAGGAAACAAAGAGTCGCCCTGCACCAGCAGCCTGGGCATCGGGTGCGATCGGTGCTGACCCTCTTTTTACAATAGGACCGCGCAAACAGCGTCAAAAACGCTTCATAGCAGCCTCTATATATGCAGCTTACAACGAGGCCTGGAAGATAACTCAAATTGAGACAGCAGAAAGTATACGGGAAATTGACCGTATTAATTTGGAAAAATCGCTTTCTGTAGTGGACAATGGGTTAATGACTCTGTCCTCCAGAATCTTTTCATTGGACAGCATTGTGTCATCAGCAATCGACATAATGTCGCAAGACTTACTGTTGTTACAACACGGTCAGTCTCAATTGCGTTCTATTGTACAGCTTGGCTGGACGTTACAAAATCTGCGTTCAGGCTATGTGCCTTGGCGTTTAATCAACACAACGTCACTATTCAATATCTTTAACCTTACTGATAAACAGATCAGTATGGCACAGAAGGGTGCTGATTATACAATCCTGAGCATTGAGAAACTCGAGAGATTACCATTGACAATGTCAGAACGACCTGTCATTGAATGGATAATACATGGGATACTTAATATTCCGATATCTACTTTCAGGTTTCAATACTGCCAAAAATATATACAGGCTGGCATGTACGAAAAATTGGGTAAAGGGTACATTAAGACAACATGGAACTTGCCCTATTCACATGCATGTGTCAGTAATAAAGGACAGAAAGTGTTTCTTAGTGGCAATAACTGTGCAATGTCACTAAGCGGTACACTTCTGTGTAATGGAATTAGTTTGCATGGAGCCTGTGAAGGGAACTCAAATAACCTTTCATGTCACCAGCTAGGCACACCTGCAACAGAGATAGAACCATTCTTTAAAAGACTCTATAACGGGAGTTACATTCTAATTGTGGATCGCAGATGTTGTAGTCTACTGCCCGGGGTTCCTTATCTCATAAGTACGACTGCGAAGGTCATGTGCTGTGGACGCTTATTGTTCCCCAGCTCCTTTCCAGACAGGGAGGCAAGGGCATGGCCTAACTTGAAAATTACTTCTATTCGAGTTGATACTTTAAGCAGAATGAAAACAATGCTTCTTCAGACGCCGACCAGGCTCACGTCATCAAAAGAAACGTATGATCTCCTAGTCGCAAGGACGACTGCAGAGATTCACTCATTGTTATCAACTAATTCCCCCATACATTTCGCAGAAATCCTGAATGAAATCTTAAATATTTCTGATACCAGTGGAGTCTCAAATGTATTTAAGACAGTATTTTCGATGGCATTAACACCATTCAAAGCCATACTGGGTATTTTTCCAGACTTCGTCCATTCGATTTTTGGAGGAGTTCCCCTCATTTTGGGACTAATTGCAGGAATCCTATTCTTAGTCCTTATATTTCGTTATGGCAAACCATGTCACAGACAAAACACCTGCGACAAGGGAAGAAACAATCCGAGCCATTGGATACCGGGACCGGATATCAAAAATCCTGGGACTAACCCGGCTTAGAGACCTGAATATGACTTGGTTTCTTTCATTTCGACCGATATGGCAAAGATGTGTTTTACCTGTATTAAGGTGCATGCTGTGCGGAGAAGAATGCGTGTTGGACACCTGTCTGACGCTACAATCGGATGCGCCAATGGATGCAGAAACATTGTTGGGTCCGGTAAAGGCTCATGCATTGTGCTGCCCTCAACGGCTGCCAATCCTGATGACGGCATTCGTGGAAACTTCACCACTACGATTAAGGGGTAGTGAAGATCAAGATGAAAGCAGCATCGATCAGGTACAACCTTCTGTCAGCAATACTACTCAAAACGTCAATGGAGACAATCATGCACATGAATGCATGGTTACATCCTTTTCCGAGTTAGTGGAACTCTCACAGGAAGCTGTTGACAGCTTTTTCAGCAGTCTCAATGATATGATGTTCTCACCAGAGCAGAAATAATGACTCTTGAACAAGCTAGCACACGGCGTTCCCGACACCTTGAATTTGGCCTTCAACTTTAATAATAAAGTAGCAAGATCAACTTTTCCTCCAGTCCACGGACAGCAATTTTTTTAGCAGCCCCAAAAATTTTTTACATTTTACGGGACACTTTTCTTCTGCTTAAAGTAAGAACTATTCTTAGAGAACTAATTTCTGTTTTTAGAAACTTCATAGACATTAGCTGCCCGCTGGTATGTTCATAAATATTTTTTTTCTCTTGAACTGTGATGAAGTGGTCTCGAACTTTTCTTCTGTATTAAGAGCCATTTCATGTGTAATTCTCATATTCGATTACTAATAATGTATACATGCGTGATTAATTTAGCATTAGTCTACTGCTTAAGTGCATATAGTACATATGGCTATTTTATTTTTCCCGTACATTACATAATTTCGAAATGCATTATATGTATTTTGGGGTGGTAAGGTATACACGATACTCTACAGTATGTTTTACTATGCCTAGATTCGTAAATATGGCCATAGTTAGCGTGGAGTGGGTGTGATGTATTCCTATAGGTTCTGTATCGATCCCCCTATTCCTGACCCTATTCTGGTTAACGAGTTAACTAGCAGCCATCCCATGATGCAGAAACCGTTATCTGATTACGCCAGACCACGGCACAGGAGCGCGTTATCTGATTAGGTCATAACGCTTGCCATCTAATTAGGCAAAGCAATATTCCTCCAGCCCCTGATAAGGCATACGGAGTTCTCAAAACAAATCAAACCTATGACAACCTGGGAAAAACCCTGCGGCCATTGTTTTGATTTCACCGAGAACTTCAGTAAAAGAATGTGCTAACGACCAGCTCGTATGACATCCTTATTGACGTATCTATGTCCATCCTTACGTCAATCTCGGCACCTTACAGGTATAAATATTACCGACATTGCCTTAAGCAAACACACGCGGTGGTGACGAGATCGGAGCAGCGAGACTTGCCGAAGCCCAGCAGAGAGCGAAGCCCACTAGCTGCCCCGCCTTCCTGACGCGCTGAGAACGAGACGCTGCTTTCTCCTGCCGAGAAATCCAGCTCCGGCGCTTCCGAGCAGCCCTCGCAGGCAGCTTGGAATATCGAGACCTCAGACGAGAGATACTATCCCTCAACCATCCTAGACCTCAGGTACGAAGCTGAATAACCCCTTGCAGAGAATTCTTGAGTCAGTCACTTGGCAAAACAAACTTAACTTAAACTGCTACTTTCTATCCCCGCCCACGTATTAGGCTTAGGTCAGGTACACTGGGGTAGGCGTAGTTAGAAGCACCAGTTGAGTACGATTAGTCAAATGTTTATATATATGTATCTATTTTATCCATTTTAAATAACGTATGGCTTAGAAACCATATCAATGTTTTTACAGTATTATTTTATAATTCTGCTTTTATTGTATGCACTTTACTTAACCATAAGTATTGCAATAATATCGATCCATTTCTCTTGTACGAGAAAAGAGACTGATCAATAAATAACATCTTTTATTGAACACGCCCGTCTCTTCCTTTTCTCTACAATCTGGTGAAACTAAGAATGCACGTACTGACTGAGTAAAATAAGTTGTCTTTTGTTTTCACACGACTCTAGAGATACACTCTTGATTAGGGGAGAGCAAAGTTGTCATGTTCTATGGTTGTCAGAAACTAAATCCCTTCTTGTCTATCCAGGGAGGTTCAACTCCTCCTTGCCTATTCGAGAAAGTTTCTAGTGAACTCTGAGCTAGCTGGCAAACCCAAAACTTTAAGTCTAATATCGACAGTAGAAGACCTAGTTAACGTCTGGTCTAGGTCTATACTATTGGAGGTATTATTCCAATGCGCAGAGCCTATTGGGATAGTAGGAACTACACTACAAGACGAGATATTACATGGTTTCATTGTTGCTGTTATTTATTATGACGAAAATGTGGTAGTGGTAATGCACACATACCAGGTGCAAACTTGAATTATGACAGTCAAACTTAAACAATATAATCTTGCCATGGAATCTGAATGTCAGCCCTGACAAATGGTATGATACTGGTTACCTCACCAGATTACAGTTTTTCTCTCAATGCCACACTACTTTCTGCGGCCAGGCACTCCTGTGGGCCGTTCTCTGGGGTCTATCACATCCCTTGTGAAGCGTTCTGATGCAGAGGTGCTCCTAGTACTACAACTCCTGCATGTGAATACTGGTGCCAAGAGACTACTCAGCTGGAGGCCTCCTCACTCTCACCTCCACCCAGAACATTGTTGCCCCCTACTGCAGCATTCTGTAATTGCTCCACAGCATTGGTGACCTGTATGAGTCCCCTGCCACATCCCCACAGCAATGGGTCATTTCTACCTCCATACCCAAGGCACGAGGGGACAGCAGAGCTGTGGTTGTGCTCAGGCGGTTGATGGCCCTAGTGTATCCATCTAGGCGCCTATCAACTGATGATTCATTTTGCTTTGGGACACATGGTCTTCCTGAATCCCCTTGCATAACTCCTGGATGGCTTGGCTGACATTTGTAAAGTTCTCATTTTTATCCCTCTGTCCTTCCACCACCACTGTTGTGAGCTCCAACATGCTGTCCCTCATCTCTAACATGTTTTTAGCTAAGGAACCAAGTTGAGCCTGCAATAAATGTATGTTCTTGCCCTGCCGGCGCTGCACCTTCAACATTTGGGTCTCCGGCCCACAAAAAACATTGGAACCATCACCTTCAGCGTCTCCCATTTGAGCCCTTGCCCTGCGCCTCTGGTTGTGGACATTGCTGCGCCGCATCTGTAATTGGGATCTTGTTTTGGGGGTATGCCCAGCCTGTAATGTCTAAGGGTCAGGTTGGCACTCCTCTTCTATTTCAAAGGCAGGTAGTTGTGCCACTGTGCTCCTGCGTCTTGTGGGTGCAGGTATTGGGGTTGCTGAGGCCAATTGTATCTTCTCTCCTGACTGGGCCTGAGTCTCCAGGGTGTCATGGCCTTCACCTTCATCAGACTCCTGCGCAGATACATCTCTGATGTTAAACAGTGCAAGTTCCGTTTTTTTGTTGGAAATGTATGTCAAATTGCGCATAGTTTGGTTTAATAAAGTTATTTAGTGTCTATATATTTCACTTGCTTGATGTACTTCAAAGCACCTACGCTGTTGTGATCTCTCCTTGCCTTTCCTATTAGAGTTGCTGTCTGTTAATCCCATAATGCATTTGTGTAGCAAGTAAAATGTGGACCGGAGCAGGATGAGCAACACATAGCCTGATCTAACTTAAGGGGTATTTTTTTGATTTAGCATTGAATAGTCATTTGCATGCATCTTACCTTGTGAAGTACCGCTGAGGTGTCTATCTGGATGTCTCCAACTACAGCTTTAGGCTGAAGGGTTGACTCCACCAGGTCCTTCAGGGGTGTATTGGCAGTTTGGGTCGATGATTCTCCTCCAGTCTTCTTGCCATCGAAAGCCTGGCAGCAACCTTTTCCTTGGCACTGCTCTGCAGGTCATACCAGTGCTTGCGCAGATCTTCTATTGAGCGCTGTGTGATCCCCACTGTGTTGTTCTGGAATGGATTCCAAGCCAGAGTTTGTGTTTCTCCGATTTAGGGACCTGGAGTGACTGCTTACCAGAGTTTGTCGTGGCTCTTTACAACTTCCTCATTGAGGACTTCAAGCTCCTTCTTGCTGAACTTCAGCTTCCTCTTGAGCTGTGATGACTTCTTCTACTTGTTCCAGAAACCTTGCACAGGTTCAGATCTCGCAAAATGCTTCCTTCTTCTGTGCTTCTGCAGTCTGCCCCCTTCTCTCTCTCTCTCTCTCTCTCTCTCTCAGTACACAGGTGACAACATGTGCTGCATAATTTCCTGATTGTGATGTCATCATGCTGCATCGAAAATCCGGAATCGCTATTCGTGTTTCGCTAATTGTGGATTTACTTTTTTGCAAATTGGATTTTGGAACTTGTTGATAGCAACTGCGATTTTTACTGATTCACAAAAATGTTGCGAATTTATTGATGCATGGGCATTTGCGATGATCAAATATGGATCATAAAGTTGAGGCTTCTCTGAAAATAAAGTTTTTCTGGTTTGAATCTTGCAATGAGGGCAGCATTTTATGCAGTGTGTGTAACACAGTTTCTGGTCAAGGTCTTTCAAGCTGTTTCTACAGAAATCATAAAGGGGTAGAATGTCCTGATTTATTTGCTAATATACTATAGTGTCTTGTGAGTTAGAGATGACTGGAGCCTTTTGGTCCCTGACGGACTCTGTAGAACAGTGACGTAAGTGCTTGGGTGTGGGTCATAGATTTCATGATGTAGAATGTTCAGTTATTGATTACATGCTGAGGAATATAAACGTATAATACCAAGCCCTGTGTGTGGTGTGATCCTTTGCATGTACCCAGGCTGGGGAGGACGCTACAATTCCTATCAGTTGTTTCCTGTGATTTATTAAAAGCCTTAGCTCTTCCTACTGTTTCTAGTTTTGTAGCTCATCATCAGATTTATATCACAGTATGGAAGGAGGAGGGATCCTACAAGGAGTGCCTGCTTCATATGTATTTTTCTTGGAGTAAATTATTTGGGGGCCATCGTGAAGCTGTGCTGCATAAAACTTTCAAAAAACAGAAACATGTACAGCTATTCAAAACCCAAATCAAGTCAAATCCTCCTTGGATACCATGATCTAGGAAATACTAGAAAAATGTAATGCCCAGGCTGATAAAAAGAAATGTAATCAGCCCTTTTCATTTATGGGTCAGAATTCTAGGTCTCCCTCTCTCCTCCTCCTCCACCAAAGCCTAGAAAGCATTCCTAACTATATGGGGATCCCTTTAGAAGGGCTCCTCACATATTATCTTCAGAATTGGCAAGAAGATATTTCAGAAGCATGGGTTTCTCAAATTTTGGAACAAGACTATTTGTTGGAATTTGAAGAGACTATGCAAGACTCCAGTCTGGGTCATTCTATATATGGATCCAATAAAATGTTGTCTCTAACTTGTAAAATAGCAGAGCCACTTGCAAAAGAAGCGATTTTCCCCTTCCCAAACTTCAGAAAGGGGAATGTTTGTATTCCAGTGATTTTCTGGTTCCAAAATCTTCGGGAAAAGACTGATAAACTGAGAAACTTAAATAAGTTCTTATAACTGACTAATTTCAGAATCGAAACACTACAGTACATAATTCCATTGACAGATCCAGATAAATGGATGACAGCTCTTTATCCTCTAGATGATTACCCACATATACCCAACAAAATTGTATACCTTCCCGTCCTTTCCACTGATTGCCAAATTATTAGCTCGCTTAAGAAGGGAGAAGATAGATCTCATTCCAATAGCCCTCTTCTGGCTGAGAATGAGTTGGTTTCCTTTGTTGTGAATGATGTCCAAGGAAGTGGAGTGGATACTTCCGATCTCTCTTTCTACCTCTGATCATTTGTCATAAAATGTAGTTAACAGTGTGGTTGTTGAGAGGAGGGGTTTAAAGGTCTCTCCTCTCCTGTTGCCTCTCCAGTACAGAGATCTAGACATAAAGCAACTAGAACATGTAACAAACATCACTGGTTTCTAATTGGTGCTTGTGTAAGTCCTTAGATCTTTCTAACTGTGAGTCCATATGGATCCTGCAACTCCTTCAAGATGATTTTGACAAGGATTTGGCTATTACTACTTTGAGTGCTCAATGGGCATTTAGAGCCCATTAGGGTATCTCTCAAATCAAATCTTTAGGTAGTAGGCTCTTGAAGGGGTTTTCATTAAAGATGCCATAGATTAAGCCAACATCTCCATCTTGGAGTCCTCCATTGGTCCTTAGAGCATTGCACTTCCATCCTGTTGAACCACTGAATGAAGGAGATGTGAAACGATTGTCTATCAAAGCGTTTTTCTGTTGTAGCCATAACATCAGCCCATAGATTGGGTAAATTAGGTTGTTTATCCTTGAATCCTCTTATTTGAGAATCTTTTCAGATTGATTGATTCTCAGATTAGGTCAAAGTTTATCTCCTAAAGTTATTCCTTCTTTCAATCCAGGACAGGAAATAACGCTGCCTTCTTTTTTTTCCAGCTTCTACTTCCCTTGATGAGGAGCCCATTCAATGTTTCGAAGGCAATGTTTTGAAGGCAGTTAAGATCTATTTTTCAATGTCACAAGACAATAGATAATACAAGAATCTGTTAATCAATGATGGCATTTTCTGACATGATCAGAAGCTATAACTGCAACTTTGAGTAGATGGATCAGGACTGTGAGTTCAACGTCCTATGCTTTACAAGATACAACCTTACTGAGCAGTATCCTGGGCAGACCCACATGCGGAATTGCTTCTTCATGGGCAAGGCTTGTTGAGCTTCACTTACAGATATATTCAGAGCAGCCACATGGACCACTTTTTTCCCCACATTACAGATTGGATATTGGAAATCTTCAGTCCCTAGAGTTTGGTCCCAGAGTATTGTCAGCCACTATATCCTACAATATTGCTTTTTCTTGATTTTTTGCATATCATTTCTTAATGCATCAGTTCGGGAGTTCTGTTGTTTTGGGGAATCTACTTGCATTTTTTTGCTCTGGTAAATCCTAACATCTTCATATATATATATATATATATATATATATATATATATATATATATATATATAGATATATATATATATATCTATATATCTATATATATATATATATATATATATATATATTACCTACTGGCGGTCGCCAGTAGGTATATATAGTTAGGATTTTTTCCCTATGGGATTTTTGAAAATTCTATGTCTAATAACTTTGGCGTTTGTGGACGGAATTGGCTGAAATGTTCAGGAAAATGGAACATTTTGTTTCTGAGCAGCCCCTGAAAATTTGGGGGGGTTTGTCAAGGGGGGGCCGAGAAAAAAGGGGGGTCCCAAAACGCGTTTTTCCCATGTTAATTTCCATAGGGCGGTTGGCCTCACTTTTAGCCCGAACGGCTGAATGGATTTGCACGAAACTTGGCAAAATTGTAGGGACTGTTAGCCCGATGTGCCTTTGCTAGGTCTCAATATATGTGCTCCAGTGGATTTTGAGAAATTAACGTTTAAAAAAAGATATATATCTGTAAGCGCGCTCTGGGCAGCGCTCCGGTTCGCGTACTTTACGCATAACGGAACTTCGCGAAGCGAAGCTGATTGGCTCTCCGGTGTCTGTCAACATTCTAAACAGTCCGGAGCGGCCGCCATCTTGTCTCTCGGTAGGATCGAGAGACAAGAGGAGCCCAAAACAAAGGGGCAAATGACCATAAGGGGGCATAGTAGATCCTCCCTGACCCCCTAGGTTTGATGTGGAGGCTTTAAAAGGGCCCCGCAGGGCAAAAAAAACAAAAAAAAACAATTTTTGTTTTTTGCGTGGGGAGCGCCCGGTTCGCGAACCGGGAAGCGTACTGGGGAGCGTACTATGAGGAAAAAAGAATGATAGACTTTTAAAATATTGTATGTTTATTGATTGTTCGTTTTGTTGTTTATTTTTTTTATTTTTTTATTTAAGTAGCAATATGTAGGTACCAATGCAGAGTCAAAAAATTAATATACACCCTATGTAACATAAAAAAGTTGCACAGTATACTATAAGTCTGACTTTACATTATAATCAATTAGGTACTAGTTTATGAATTACATATAAAAATGATTAAAGTCTCGAACAATTTTTGATTATTAAATAATTTTATTTTTGTGATTCTTTTTCCAAATTTAACAGAACATTTAACAACAAATTGTCGGAAATGTCCTCATTTTCAATCAGCAAATCTACTGCATCTACACATTGAACTAATTCATGGTCCCGTGATTCATCCATGAAATCTGAGTCATCATTGTCCTCAATAACTTTTTCTGTGTTGTTCTCCAGAACAATTTTGAAGGAAATAATCTGCTCTCCTTCCATTTTCTTGCTGTAATTTGCATAAAAAATAAATATATCAGTAGAGATAGGGCACTGTTGGCTTTAAGTTCAGACAGGTACTTGTGAGTTTATAACAGAGAAGTAATCTATGGGCACTGTATGGTTTCAGGCGTGAAGTAGTACTATTAAAAAGTGCCTGTGAAGAAGTCTAAGTAAATTCATAATTATAGCACAGAAACCTAAATCAATCCATAATTATAATAAACAAGCCTTTCTCAATGTCTAACTCTTACAGAGGGACAGTATATAACTATCTGAAAATGTTTTCCCAAATTAATTTAAAGTGCATAACATAGTTCTCCTTTCAAATTTATAAAATAACATCTTACCTATTAAAAACAAGTTTAAGTTGTCAGTGAAAATGCACTTGCAATGTACTTCAGGAAGTAGTAGTCAAAATGGCTGTGTTTCTCTCTCTTTTTATATATATATTCAGGTACATAACCAATCAAATGTCAGGTAAAAAAAGTAGAAAATGAAAGTAACATTTTAATTGGTTGTCAATTCCAACACTTCAGATGTGTTTTGTGAAGTAATTTACCTCAGGGTATTTAGAGAGGTCTACAGGCTAAATGGCTAAATGGAATTCCAACCAAATTTGTGAAAATGGTAGGGATCGGTATGTAGTATGAGCTAATCTATATTTGGTGAGAGTGTCTCCAGTCGTTTTTCTGTAAATTACTTTCCCACCTTTTTTGATGGTGCGCTTCCCGGGGAGCGCCCCGGTACGCGAACTGGCGAGCGCCCCAGTACGCGAACCTTAAGCGTTACGGGAGTCCACCATTTTGTGTTTCGGTCGACTTAAGATACAAGATGGAGGGCAAATAATGTTCAGAATGGGTAGAAGTGGGCACGGTAGACTTATCTTGACCCCCTAGGTTTTCTGAGGGTGGCTGAGGAGGCTTATATGTGCGAAAAAAAACATTTTTTTTTTAAATTTCGCGCGGTTAGCTTCCGGTTCGCGTACCGGGTAGCTCCCCGGGGAGCGTACTTTGTTGAAAATTAGTGAAAAAAGTTAGAGTAAAATAATAATTGTGAGTGATCAGATGTAGGGTAGCTCTGAGAAGAGCTTTTGGGTTTATGGTACATTTAGGTACTTATAAGTAGGTACCAATGCACAGTCTTAAATTCAAAATGAAAACTCTGTTGCCCTCATCTGAGAAGTGAACTCCATCTCCTCTGTAGATATCTTGCATGTAGTAACGCAAGTTATTGTTGTACATGGAGCCCATTCCATGGTCTCTCATGTAAGCTGAAACAGATTTGTTTCCATGCTTCCTCGACTTCTCAATTTGTGGACAAAATTGGTTTGACCACCTCCATTTCTGTCTTTGGCATATATTTGAATATACCAAGGCAGTCTGAGGAAAAAGTGCCATTAATTGCTCAAAGGTGTCCTTTAAAAGCATTTCCAGACCTACCCCAGTCAAAGTGCCCAAATCATTACCTCCACAGTGCACAATTAACAGGTCAGGTTTTGGCAAATGCATAAAGGTTTTCACCAATGGTATCAATTGGTGACATTTTAATCCTCTGTGGCCAAACCACTTAATTTCCACATTTTGTAAATTGAGGTTAGGTAAATTTCTGTTCTCAGCATACCTCTGAGCCCAATAGATGTAACTATGTCCAACAATCCAGACAGAAAACATGGTGAGAGAAGGTTCTCCTGCAGTCAGATGAAATGTGGCAATGAAATGGCAGTTGAAAAAATAAGAGTTTAAAATGAAAAAAACTGTGGAGTTTCTGTGTTAATGAAGCAGTAACAGTGATTGGTGGATTTTGATTGCTGAAAACAGAAAGTTAGGGTGCATGGATGAGTTCTTTGAAAGATGTATTTTGAGTGGTCAAGAAAAAATCATTAAATGAAAGAATGCACTGGATATGCAGGTGCACTGAGAGTTCAGAGTTCAATTGAAACATTGTTGTGTGAACTTGCAAACACCAGAGGTCTTCCAAGAGGTGGTTGCTATGCAAAAAAAGCAGAGAGGGCAGAGGGGGGAAGGGTTTTGATTTGAAAAAAGTGAGGGAAGAGTTTTGATTGGGTGACATGAGAGATATGTGTGAAGAATTACAGCATTTCTGTGCTTTTGATAGCTGCAGACTCTAGAGTGCATACCTTTTGCTCTGCTGAAGACAAATTGGTGTGTTTCTGAGACTGTTTTGAAACTCATAAAGTATTTGCTAAGGTGAGAAAAGATTTCTTTACTTTAGATAGAGAATAGTGTGCTTTAAGGAGAAAATTATGAAGAAAGTTGTGTTTTTCAAATGTTGCTTTGTCTCAAGTGTTTTACAAATAGATTTTGTTTCTTTGAGAAATTGTAATTGGAGAAAATGTGAAGTATTAGTACTGACAGGGTTTTTTTGTGCATAGGAGCTGTGGAGTGTTTTCAAATTATGACTTGAAAATCGTTTTTGAGGAAAAGGAATGGTTTTAAAATTTATGACAAGGACATAATGGTGTATGCTTCTTTATAAGGCAATTGGGTGTCTCTGATGTTATTTTTCCCATTTTAATGTAAGACCTTTCCCTGTGGAGCAAATTGCTTGTAAATATGCTCCCACCTGTGCATGGCAAATTTAGATTTTGAATGTTTGCGTTACATAGCCATGTTAAAAGTGACCCAAACATGCTGCAAAGGCAATCAAAAAACGCTTTCATGTGTCTTAAGGACATTTTAAGTCATTTCCCCATGTGGAGTGTTTTCAAATTATGATTTGAAAATCGTTTTTGGGGAAAAGGAATGGTTTTAAAATTTATGACAAGGACATAATGGTGTATGCTTCTTTATAAGGCAATTGAGTGTCTCTGATGTTATTTTTCCCATATTAAATTAAAAGACCTTTCCCCGTTGAGCAAATTCCTTGTAAATATGCTCCCACCTGTGCATGGTAAATTTAGATTTTGACTGTTTGAGTTACATAGCCATGTTAAAAGTGACCCAAAAAAGTTGCAAAGGCTTTCAAAAAACACTTTCATGTGTCTTAAGGACATTTTAAGTCATTTCCCCATGTGGAGTGTTTTCAAATTATGATTTGAAAATCGTTTTTGGGGAAAAGGAATGGTTTTAAAATTTATGACAAGGACATAATGGTGTATGCTTCTTTATAAGGCAATTGAGTGTCTCTGATGTTATTTTTCCCATTTTAATGTAAGACCTTTACCTGTGGAGCAAATTGCTTGTAAATATGCTCCCACCTGTGCATGGCAAATTTAGATTTTGAATGTTTGCGTTACATAGCCATGTTAAAAGTGACCCAAACATGCTGCAAAGGCAATGAAAAAACGCTTTCATGTGTCTTAAGGACATTTTAAGTCATTTCCCCATGTGGAGTGTTTTCAAAATATGACTTGAAAATCGTTTTTGGGGAAAAGGAATGGTTTTAAAATATATGACAAGGACATAATGGTGTATGCTTCTTTATAAGGCATTTCAGTGTCTCTGATGTTATTTTTCCCATATTAAATTAAAAGACCTTTCCCCGTGGAGCAAATTCCTTGTAAATATGCTCCCACCTGTGCATGGTAAATTTAGATTATGACTGTTTGAGTTACATAGCCATGTTAAAAGTGACCCAAAAATTTGCAAAGGCTTTAAAAAAACACTTTCATGTGTCTTAAGGACATTTCAAGTCATTTCCCCATGTGGAGTGTTTTCAAATTATGACTTGAAAATCGTTTTTGGGGAAAAGGAATGGTTTTAAAATATATGACAAGGACATAATGGTGTATGCTTCTTTATAAGGCATTTCAGTGTCTCTGATGTTATTTTTCCCATATTAAATTAAAAGACCTTTCCCCGTGGAGCAAATTCCTTGTAAATATGCTCCCACCTGTGTATGGTAAATTTAGATTTTGACTGTTTGAGTTACATAGCCATGTTAAAAGTGACCCAAAAAAGTTGCAAAGGCTTTAAAAAAACACTTTCATGTGTCTTAAGGACATTTTAAGTCATTTCCCCGTGGGCAGTGTTTTCAAATTATGACTTGAAAATCGTTTTTGAGGTAAAGGAATGTTTTTAAAATTTATGTGCGCCATATGCCCCCAAATTTCTTTTTCAGGGGTGCAGCAGGGTGTTCTTGAGACACCCCTGCAACCTTGGAAAAATTCCTAATTTGCGATGAGCTAATTGCTAATCGCAAATTGCACCTTCATTCCTATGGGCCTCCTGGCCCATGGAAATGAATGGGTAATTTGCAATTAGCAATTTGCTCATCGCAAATTAGGAATGGTAAAGAATCGCTATTTATTCCTTAAAATTCGCTATTTAGGAAATGCAAAATAATTTGATGATACATATGGCGGTTCATCTCTAACAAGATAAGAAGCTTAGGGATAGATTTATGATGACTGGCGCAATGAAGTGGACATCACTTACTTCATTGGTAGGCCTTTACATGTATTATCTCCTCTGTATTCTTCATCAAGCGTAACTTTGATCTGCAATCCTGAGTAGGCCTCACCTTAAACAAACCTCTGGATAGGCCACACCTTATCGTCATCCTGAATTAATCATTTAAAATGCTAGGGACAGATTTATGATAGGTGTATGCCTCTTTTGCGCCACTGTGCGTCACTTTTGTGATGCAGCGGCGGTGCAAAAGATTTGCTATGAGGCGACAAAATTACAAATTGATGCATTTAGGCAGATGTGTCATGCTGTAAAAAAAACGTGCCACATGAAACCGATGCAGCAGTGATGCAAAAGATGCACCATGTTGCAAGACAGGCCTCACTTGGGGCCATATGTATCAAGCTAATTAGCATTCGCAAAGGCCGAAATTCTGCGAATTTCGGCCTTTGCGAATGCTAATTAGACAAATGGTATGTATCAAAGAAGTTTGATGCAAAATAAGGAATAGCAAAATTTGTTATTCCTTATTTTGCGATTGCACTGAAGCATTTGCAAATTTTGCGATTCCTTAAATGAAATATATCAAACAAAAAATATGCAAAAAATGCCATTAAGGATTTGCAAATTACCACCAACTTCTAGTTGGTGGTAATTTGCAAATTCTTTTCAAAAAGCTTTTTTTCCAAAAAACAAAAGGTGCCATATGACGCCCATACATGCCCTTAGGGCATGTATGTGCGCCATATGCCCCCAAATTTCTTTTTCAGGGGTGCAGCAGGGTGTTCTTGAGACACCCCTGCACCCTTGGAAAAATTCCTAATTTGCGATGAGCTAATTGCTAATCGCAAATTGCACCTTCATTCCTATGGGCCTCCTGGCCCATGGAAATGAATGGGTAATTTGCAATTAGCAATTTGCTCATCGCAAATTAGGAATGGTAAAGAATCGCTATTTATTCCTTAAAATTCGTTATTTAGGAAATGCAAAATAGTTTGATGATACATAAGGCGGTTCATCTCTAACAAGATAAGAAGCTTAGGGATAGATTTATGATGACTGGCGCATCACCAGGGATGTGCCAGTCATCCTGCGCCGCTGTTCCGCCACCCATGGTGTGCTGCATTTACAATGCGGCGCACCCTGGGGCAAAATCGGCACAGATGCGTGACGCATCTGTGCCGTAAAGGTGGTGCATTACTGGAGTTGTATCGCAAGTGCGATGCAGCTCCAGCAAGGCTCAGGGGTGCCCCATCTCCACAATGCTGCGTCAAGAACTATGCCTGCTTCAAGCAGGCGCAGGGTTTTGACGCAGCTTTGTCCTATCTGATTGTAAATGCGGCACACCATGGGTGGCAGAGCAGCGGTGCACGTTAACTGGTGCATCCCTGGGGATGTGCCAGTTAACATAAATCTGCCCCTTTACATTTAAGTATGTGCAGGGGACACAGAGTCGGTGAGGCTTATCCAAGGTTAAGAAGAGATGAGTCCTGTTCACTGAAAAATTGGACATAGGCTTCACCTCCTCAGCATCGCTGGACATGGCTAAATAATAGCTGCAAAATGTTACTCTTGTTAAACAATTTTACTATTATAATCTCTGAGATTTGTCTCTTACTCTGCAACATCTCATTGTTGTTATCTTTCTTTAAAGATAAAGACAACATCAACATGAGCGACAATCAGCAATCAGTTGATTTCGACCTCATCATTGAACTCATAATTGAAACATCAGTGGATGTTGATCCCTTGGATGATTTAAATCCTGAGGATGAAGAAGAACGTGATGAGGATGCAGATTTGTCAGAATTGTATGACATAGGATGGGAAGCTGACGTGCTTGAGCCTATGGAACTATAAACATTTATTTTAAAAATGTATAATAAATAAAAAGTAAAAATGTAAACCGTTTGATTTAAAATTAAAAACACCTTTAAAAACAGGTTATGTCTAGTGTCTTCAATAAAATATTAAAATATGCTCATAAAATTAGATCAGAATCACATATAAAATAGTAGAGGTAAAATGAATATAAATTCCATTTATTTTCTGCTATTTGTGTATTATATATTTGCCAAGCACTAAAAAATCTTCTATGTAAAAATGTCAAGTAGTGTGTTAAGTTTTTGATGACTGTTATTGATTTACTGTTTGGTAATAGTGGTTAATAACATTTTTTATTATATTTTACCACAGATTCAACTGCAGATCATTTCAAGATTTCAGCATGCCAACCAAAGAAAGACTGAGAAAGGCTGCAAAACGTCAAAGACAGCAGGTCAATGAAAAAAAGCAGCAGTCCTCTAACAAAAAGATTTGTCAAGTCACCAAGAAAGCACCGGGTAAGAGTACAAAAACATTCATAAGAAATATCTGTAGTAAAAAAAATATTACTACAGAAAATGTTTCAGTCCAGAAAAAGAGAAGCAATTCAAACGGAAAGGAAAGGCCAATGAAAAATGTTACTGCTAGAGCAAGAGATAACTCTGTGCATGATAGTAGAAGGAAACAACAGTTTAGGGACATTCGTAAACGAATGTTCCGCAACAGGATAATTGGCAATTTGTTAAAAAATATTAAGAAAGGTCAACAGAAAGTGGTTTTTTATAAGAGAAAAAAAATAGTTGAGAAAGTTATTGATCAGGCATTTGAAATTAAACGTAAGTTATTTATTTTGATAATCAATAGAATTAGGAAGCTAAACAAGGCAATTTATGATTTCAAAAGAAATAGTAGATGGAAGAGAATAGTTAATCGTAGTAATTTTTGTGAAGTTTTTTCTGGAGAATGGATGCATAGTTCAAGCTGTGAGGCATTTTTTAATGAGGAGAGTTATTTCCAGGATAATGATTTGGTGCATGCAGTTGACACCAGTGGTCGAGCTTATGAAGTGAAAGATGGTTGTCCAGTTGAAAAAGAAAAACTTGTGACAACAGAGGCAGAAGAGGTGTTAGGTAATGAGGTTTTAGGAAGACGTCCTAAGGGTCCTGTGTATACCTGGAAGTGTAGTAGTATTTGCAGTGTGCGACAGGATTCCATCAATTTGCTTTGTGATTTTGTACGGTCATTTAATAAGAAAAGTTTGAAGCAGAAAATGAAGTTGTTGCAAGAATTAGATCCTTGCAGAGTGAGAGAAGTGACAGGTTTGCATGGTCATTCACTGGCTTGTCTTTCCAGGAGAGTATGCCAGAGTGTTTTTCATCATTTCAGGATGCTAGCAGTGCATCATAATAAAGTGAGGAAATTAGTTAGAATGTTGTATTATGCTAAGAGTCCAGCAATTATGCTTAAACAATTATGCGCTGCTCTTTTGCATGGTTCTGAAATAGATGTGAAGAATATATGTGAAGAAATTGAGTTTTGTTACTTTGGAAGTAAAGAGGAGAATGTTGAAATTGACCAAGAAGAAGCGGGTAATGTGGAAGATAGTGTACAGGTTTCCAGTACAGATAATTTCCAGAGGGAAATTGCGACGTTTCAGGTGAAATCAAGTGAGAGGCCAAATTTCACTTGTGTGTGTTGTCGACGCACTTATTATAAGAATCAGACTAAGTTAGTGGATTTATATGCAAAAAGTGAAAGGGAAAATAATAGTGAATGGAAGGATTTCACAACATACTTGATGGTAGAAAATTGTTTTGATTTGGGATTGGATCAACGTGTGTGTACTTATTGTTGTAACAAATTAAATCAAAACCAGATGCCTGCTAGAGCAGTTCATAATAATCTGGAATTGGTTGAGATTCCTTCTGAATTGAAGGATTTAAATACTTATGAATCTATTTTGATTCAAAGTATCCATCCCTTTCAGGCTATTGTAAGAATGGAGCCAAAGACAGGGAAATTGCCTCCATCAGATTTACAGAGAGGATTAAAGGGAAGAGTTGTTTATTTGCCTCTAGATTTGAAGAAAAACATTAACACAATTGGAGTAGAAAAAGTGGAAGAGGAACCTCTGGTTATCTTAGTTAATGGGGTTCCGACAAAGAATAAGAAAATATGGCAAGATTTAGTGGATGTTAGGAAAGTTAAAAAGGCAACATTGTATTTGAAAAAAAATAATAAACACTATAAGAATGTATATGTTGCAGAAGAGGAAGTAAGTGAGGAAGAGGATAGCGATTTGTGTGCTGCTCAAATTGAGAAAGTAGAACCCTCTACTAGTGAAGAAATATATGAACATTATAGTGTTCATCCTTTGCATTCCAAGGAAGTCATGGGGAATGCTATTGAGTTGTTTCAAATGAAACAAGCCAAAGGGAGTCCCATTAGTGTTTGGGAGGAAAGTTTGGAAGCTCTGTGTTTCCCACAGCTTTTTCCAACAGGTCAGGGAGGAAGATATGATGAGCGACCTCATCAAATTCCTGCTTCTGAATACCGGACTTTGCGATTGTATGCAGGAGATGCTAGGTTTCGACACTGCATTCCCTATTTGTTTCATCTCCTGTTTGAAAGCGATCTGTCTGGACTGTCATATGCAGTGAACCACATCTTGAAAAGTGGTATACACATGCAAAACATCTCGGCAAGTGACTTTATGGATAAAGTCAATGTCCAGGACAGTATTTTGGATTCTCACCTGATTAATCTCATGGCGTGTCAGCGTGGTACTAATGAGTACTGGTACCGTCGTCATGGTGATTTAAAATGTATGCTGAGGAACTTAGGAACTCCCACATGGTTCCTCACTCTGAGCTGTGCGGAGTATGGCTGGGAAGACTTACTTGAATTTCTACGAGAGGCAAATGGAAACATCGAAAACATCGAATTCAAGACACCCGGAGAACTGTGCTCTTTGGATCCAGTCAATGTATGCAGGTACTTCAATCATAGATTTGAAGCTATGATGTCTTTCATCATGAATAAGAAGAATCCACCTCTTGGAGAGGTGTTGGATTTCTTCTGGAGAAAGGAGTACCAAGCAAGAGGTGCTCCTCATATACATATGTTGCTGTGGATCAAGGATGCACCTAAATTTGGAACGGATCCAGAAGACTCAGTGATGAGTTTCATACAACAGTATTCTACGTGTGCTGTTCCAAACGCAAAGGAGAAGAAAAGCCTAAGAGAAAAAGTTCTACGTTTCCAAAGCCATCGATGTGGAAAGTACTGTCGTCGTAAATTCCGAAACAAGGACAAGTTCCACACCAAATGTCGTTTCGGCTTTCCACGACCGGTGATTTCTAAAGGAAGAGTAAACAGTTTGATGTCTTCGCTGCGACATAATGTGATGAAGAAATCACCTAAAAACACATACAATTTGAAGAGGAACGAAGAGTCTAAGTACATCAACGACTACAACCCGGTGATTTTGTCCATGTGGAATGCTAACATGGATATACAGTTTGTGGCTGATAACTGTATGGCTGTGGCTCGGTATGTGACATCTTACATCACCAAAAAAGAGAAGACAGAATTGAAGGATATGTGGGAGGACATTTCCCATGAAAAGAGCCTCAGCAAGAAGTTGTACAGTTTCAGTCTGAAGATGTTGTCGCATCGAGAAATCGGAGCTTACGAATGTTCTGACCGGTTGTCTTCAGCAAGTCTCTATGCCAAGTTCAGGAGTATCGTTTGGGCGAGTCTTGGTCTTGCTGCAACGCGTAATCGAGTTCTGAAACCTGTGCGGGAAATTGAGTATTTGGCGGAAAAGGAGCCAAACAGTACCGACATTTTGAAGACCAACATGTTGGATACATATTATCCAAATCGAAGCAGTCACCTCGAGAATGTTTGTCTGTATGAGGTTCTTCAAAATTACATATTCAAGAGGAACATCAAAGAAGATACTGAGAAAGGAGTGTATGCTGTAATAGGAAGTGAGGGATGTCTGGTCAAGCAAAGAAAATGCCACTTGGTAAACCATCGAAAATTGAGTGGCGAATCTCCTGAAAAAAAGGAGTTTTTCTATTTAGCACTTTTGCAACTTTTCAAGCCTTGGCGTGCAGAAGAGGAACTGCTTGGAGATTTCCTCTGTTACGAAGACTCTTTCAATGCTGCCAAGGAGACCATAGAATGTCCTGATTTTCCCAAATATGTAGAAATGTTGAATGCGGAAATTGAGCAGGAAGCAAAGATTGCAGCCGAGATTGCCAGAGACAGTTCTCAGGACAGTCAGAGTTCTGCTTCATTGAGTCAGGATCCACTAGGAGGACCTGTTATCGAAAATGAAGCTGCCACTGCTATGAATGAAGTGGAAAGAGCCATGGCACATGCTCAGGAGGATGCGGTTAACTTAGAAGAGTTGGAAAGACAACTCAACGTTGAGCAGAGGAAAATATATGACGAAGTTACCATGCAAATTGATCATGGATTAAGTCATGACAAGAAAGAGTGCTCATGTACGTCGTTGAAGCCTGTCCGACTGTACGTGAGTGGAGAAGCGGGAACTGGAAAAAGTTTCCTTATTAAAGCAATTTCATGTTATTTGCAGGAAAGGACAGAGTCATCGCTGTCTTGTGTTGTCACCGCTCCAACTGGACTGGCAGCACATAACATTAAAGGGATTACTTTACATCGTTTACTGATGCTGCCAGTGGAGCATGACAACAAATTACAATATCACAAGCTATCTGGAGATGCTTGTTGTGAAGTTTCAAGAATCTTGAGGAAAATGAAACTTCTTATCATTGACGAAGTAAGCATGGTTTCCAATGTCATGCTTGCCTTTGTGCATTTGAGAATGCAAGAAGTTCTTAAAACAGAGTATGATGTGTTATTTGGTGGCAAACACATCATTGTTTTCGGAGATCTTCTGCAGCTGACACCAGTGAAAGGGCAACCTGTGTTCAAAATGCTCACGCATGAAGATACCAGGAAGTGCCTAGGGAGCATTGGCAACGTCAATATATGGTTAAACTTCAATTATGCTGAACTGCATGAAAATATGCGTCAGGCGAAGGATGAAGTTTACAAGACTATTCTACAAGATGTTAGAATTGGAAAAGTGACCGAGCATGGGAAAGAAGCTTTACATGCACGATTACTGTCAAATTTATATCCAGAACAAGATGTTGTGCCTGAGAATATTTTTCAGAAAATTACTGAGAAGAAATCTGGAATATGTTTGATGCCAACTCTTGCAGAATGTGCCAAATTCAACAACAAAATGTTGCATTTAGAAAAGCAACAGATTGTGAAACTGGAAGCTATTGACAGAGTAGAGCATATGGGATCAACAATTATTTTGTCTGAGAATTTGAAAACAAAATTGGATTCATTAGAGAAGACTATATCTAAAACTGCAGGTTTTGAAAAGACTCTGAATGTGTGCTTGAACTGCCGTATAATTTTAAGAAGGAATTTACATATTGAAAGAGGTCTGGTAAATGGATCAATGGGTAATGTTGTTGATTTTGTAAAATACAGAAATAGAGATGGAATTGAATTTTTAAAAATTAAATTTGATGGCATTGAGGAAGTACAGCTAATTGGTCGTTGTTCTGCTAGATTTTTGCTTGTGAAAGACTTATATGTTCGCCGTAAGCAGTTTCCTGTTTGCTTGGCATATGCGGTGACAATCCATAAATCGCAAGGTTTAAGTGTAGACAGTGCATTGGTGAATATTGGCAGTTCTGTGTTCAAGGAGGGTATGGCATATGTGGCATTGTCACGAGTTAGAACTTTATCGGGATTGTACTTGATTGAGTGTGATGTCACAAACATTTGTGCGGATCTAGATTGTGTTAAGGAATACAATAGGTTAAGAAGAGAGTATGCGCCACATTTGCCTCAATATCCTTTGTTTGATAAACGTGTGGTAGGCGGGAAACGAAGAAATGTGACCAATACTGGGGAGGTTGTAGCAAAAAGACGAAAAGTCGATGAACCTGAAATTATAAGCAGAAACAAAAAGGATTCTGTTGAAGATGTTGTTGGTTTTAAATTTGAAAACAGTTCTGGTGTCAACTGCTATGCTAATGTAGTGGTTAATGTTTTGTTTTCTCTAGAAAATGTAAAAGAAGAGATTGTGGTCAATTCTGATCAAAGATTTTGCAGTTTGTTAAATTCTGTGTTAGAGAAATGTAGCACTGATAGAACAAAAATAGAAAGTGTGTCTGAAATTCGAAATCTGTTAGACAGATGTTCAGGCCAAACACAATTCTCTCAAAATATTCAGCAAGATTGTCAGGAGTTTTTAATGTATATGCTTGATGTATTGCATGCTGAAGGTGTAGATGTAGATCACCTGTTTGGGCTTTCTTATCAATGGCAGCATGACTGCGAGAACTGTAGGGTATCAAGTACTACTAGTGTAGACTCAGAAAGATTTATATATTTAACTTTGCCAGATAGTAAATCAGTCTCTTTTAATAAACTAGTAAAAGCAGCTGATCACAACATGGAGTGTAGCCAATGTAAATCTGAAATGATGTCCACATTATTTATACGAACATATGGCCAGTATGTTATTTTAATGTTCCAACGATGTAGGCCTGATGGAACAAAATTGACAACTTTAATTAAAAATTTTGTGGCTTCACAGTTGTCAATATCAGGAAGGACTTTTGTAACTGCAGCAATTATATATCATGACGGTCCTTCAATATCATCAGGACATTACACAGCTTATTTAAAGTCTAGAAATGGCTGGTCATTCTGCAATGATTCTGTTTTAAGTTTTAAAAAAAAATTGCCGTATGACCTTAAAAACTCTTACCTGGTGTTTTTAAAACCAAAATTTTAGGGAAAGAGACATAACTTCTTACCATAACACTGGGCGTCATGGAGAAATAAGTGCACTTTGAATGAGTTAAAAAAACCTGTTTCTTTTTATAAGCTAATTGAAGCAGCCAATCAAAACATGGAGTAGAGGGAATGTAAGTCTGCAATGCTGTCTACTGTTTTATATTGCTTTGTGATTAAAAGTGATGTAGAGAATTAAATACTTGTAGTAGTCATAGAGATAGTGTAAGTCTGCTTCATAGTAAGCAGTATCAGTGTCATAGGAAATGTAGAACATGACTGAGCAAGAAGGGGAAGATATTACTAGTCCAGGATTGTGAAAATGATCTTCAACATTTTTATTGTGAAAGTTGCGGAAATACAACATGACGGGATTGGCTTACAAGAATTCTAAGAGTTATAAATGGCTCTGACATGATTTGGCCTTGTGGAAACGTGTGGTAGAGAGCAAGAAGTCATTTATTGTATGTAACATGTTTTTCAAAACGATGGAGGTTTTCTTTCAGAAAGTGGCGGTCTGAAAGTAATAACAGCACAACAGAGTGTAAGCTATTCATAGGACATCCTTCGACGTCATGGAAAGTAAGTTAACTTTAAGGAGTTCTGAATTCTGATTTGTTATGTTGTATGGTTTTTTTAAACACAATCATTTTGATTGTGTTTTTTTTCCCCGCTGTTATATGATGAATACCTTCAAGTCACTGTTTTTAGTGAAATTTGATACATTCTCAGAACAGCAAAAATAAACCATTTAACATGTATAATTAATTCTGTACTGTTTGCATTTATGATGTACATTTAGAACTGTGTAGGAGGCATGGAGAAGGAGAGGCTTCTGTAAGTGTCAAAGTTGTTGCATACAGTGCTCATATTCTACGTAGTCTTTCATATGATAGACTACATTTCCACAATGAGATACCTAAGCAAAGGAAACACAGGTGATATGATTGTGGAATGAGCAAAAAAAATTGCACGTTTTTCAATTATATTACCTGTGTTTCCTAACATTACACATCACATTGTGTAGATGAGGTTTAGGCCTGTTCCTGGAGACAGAGGAGGTCTGACATTTGTTCAAGAGTACAGTGGACATGACACACTTGGTTGGTAGGCCTGCACATGTATTTTCTCCTCTGTATTCTTCAACAAACCTAAATTTCATCTGGAACTCTGAGTAGGACTTACCTGAAACAAATCTGTGGATAGGTTACACCTTATTGGCATCTTAAAACAATCATTTAAAATGTTAGGGTCAGATTTATGGTGGCCGTGCGCCTCTTTTGCTCCATTGTGGGTCACTTTTGTGTAAAAGATGCACCATGTTGCAAGATAGGTTTCAGTTCATCTCCAGCAAGATACCATTAGTTTAAAATGTATATAATTAGCACTGTGTAGGGGGCATGCAGAAGCTGAAGCTTTTGTAAGTGTCAAAGTTGTTCCATGCAGTGCTGCACTTCTGGGTACTGTTTAATATGCTGCACTACATGTGCACTATGAGATACCTAAGCAAAGGCAACACAGGTGATGTGATTGTGAAATGAGGAAAAGAAACTCCACATTTTTCAATTACATCACCTGTGTTTCCTAAGTTTACGAATGACATTGTGCAGATGAAGTTTAGGTCTGTCCATGGACACAGAAGAGGTCTGGCCTTTGTTGAAGAGTGAAGTGGACATGACTTACTTCATTGGTAGGTCTTCACATGTATTATCTCCTCTGTACTCTTCAACAAGCGTAAATTTCATCTAAAACCCTGAGTAGGCCTCACCTTAAACAAACCTCTGGATAGGCCACACCTTATCGTCATCCTGAATCAATCCTTTCAAATGTTAGGGACAGATTTATGATAGGTGTATGCCTCTTTTGCGCCACTGTGCGTCACTTTTGTGATGCAGCGGCGGTGCAAAAGATTTGCTATGAGGCGACAAAATTACAAATTGATGCATCTAGGCAGATGTGTCATGCTGTAAAAAACCCGTGCCACATGAAACCGATGCAGCAGTGATGCAAAAGATGCACCATGTTGCAAGACAGGCCTGACTTCATCTCCAACAAGATAAGAAGCTAAGTCTTCTGTAAATGTCAAAATTGTTCTATATTTTGCTCAACTTCTATGTACTCTTTGATATGCTAGACTCCATCTGCACTATGAGATACCTAACCAAAGGCAACACAGGTGATGTGATTGTGAAATGAGGAAAAGAAACTCTGTTTCTCCTTCAATCTTTTCCCTTGTTTTTCTAATTTTTAAATACATGTTTTAATATTTTTCAAATGTTTGTTCTCTCTTTCACAGATTGAAAGTATAAAAACAAAAAGTGAGTAAGTTAACGACAATTATAAGGTAAATGTTTTGTACTCTTTTCGTTACATTTCTATCACATTCACCTACTAGTAGTTCGACAGCTTCATTTCTTTAACCCTCAGTTTCCTGCCTTTGCTACTTCCCTCATTCCTTTCTCTATTACCTACTTACTCTACTCCTTCCACTCCTTTTCTCAGTCCCTCTCTTCTCATAGTTCCTCACTCTTGTTCACTCACTCCGTCTCTATTACTCTTAGTGTCTTTGACTGATCACTCTTTCACTACTTGTTCATTATGCTTTCTCTCTGTAGTTCAAGCACACTAAGGGGCATATTATCGACACAGCCAATAAAATTATTGCTGTTTTTATTGGAAGAAAACTGTTGCAAAAGTGGTTTTAGCTGCAGTTTTCCGCCGCAAAAGCGGCTTTAGCGACACATTTCTGCTGATAAAAGCTGCAAAACTTTTATTGCCTATGTTGATGATATGGTTCTATGTTATTTACATTTCTTTGCTGTTTCAATTAATCTTTTCTGTTATTTTTTCTTTTCTGTTTTCTGTTTTTTCTCTCTGTTATTCCACATGTTTTAATCTTATTTTGAACATTCACTCACATTCTCCAAGAAACTCTTCTTTGTTATTGTTCTACTCTCTTTTTTTTCTTTCACTTCCTTATCTATTTTGTTTTTCACAATTATACCCTCTTCCATCTTTTCTTCGGTAAATAGATCTATTAAACAGTATCTCTGGATTACTCCCTATAGCTGTCTTTCTTTTAACATTACTCTCTGTTTACTTCCCTTATACTTACTCTTCTTTTTATTTTTTATTTTTTTTTTGGTTCGCTCCCTGTTCGCGTACCGGGAAGCGAACGGGGAAGCGAACTAAAAAAAAAAGAGCTTGCCAGAGTGCTAAACATTCTAGCAATTTTTTTTGGAAAGGGGAGGTAGTTCTGAAAAGAACTTTTTTTAAAATGTTTTTGTTGTTTTATATATTTTTTTTATTTTTCTGTACATTTTTTCTTTTTTTTGTATTTTTTGAACATTTTTATGTTTTTTTTTGTTTTTGATGGAGGGGAAACAACAAAAAACAGGCATTGAAAAGGGCTCAACAGGAGCACAAAAAAAAATTACTGTCTGGGGCGGTTCGGGCAATTGTGATTGTTAATAGCTAGGTTTATTAAATTAATGCTCATGTTACCACATGACAGCAATGCACCGCAATACATACAGGTATGTTTGATATGAGCAAAGTTCTCCTGAATGTTTGGCACGGTTTCGGGTGCCTCTGCTGCTGTCAATGATATTAGTGATGTTGACCTGGCCACAGGAGTTGTTGTTGGGTTATCTTGCATGTCACGTATCTCCGCCTGGCTGTAGTTCAGTGGATGCCACCTGGTCATGTGACGATGCATTGTATGGTTTCCGTAGCTATATTTTTTATCGGTGCCTCTAGATAACCGGTCTTTACAAATCAGGCAGGTGACATACCTAGCATTTACTTTTTTTTGCCCTCGAGGGAGTGAAAAAAACTGCCAAATAAAGCTGGCTTTCCGACGTGAAACCCGGGGCACCTCCTGTAAGAACTGTGGTCCTTCGGTCTCCTCTTCCTCTAGTTCATCCTCTTCCTCCTCTGTCTGGCTGATAAACTGGGAAGGTGGTCCTCTCTTTCCATGAGGAGGTGGAGGTGGTGGTGGGGGTGCACCAGCTGAAGCAACTATTGAAGCCATTGCTCAAGTCTCAAAAATGGTCTTCCTCTCACAAAGATGAAAGTCAGAGTGAGGAAAGAAGGAGGGTTTTTCATCATTTGGGAAAAACAATATTTCTAAACCAATGAAAAGTGTTATTTTTAGGTCACCTGACCTAGCCTTACATCATTATGAAACCAAAAGTGAAATGAACCAATGAAAAGTTTTATCAACAAGTCACATGACCTCTTACGCTTAAGTTACGCGCTGCGGAACGTGCCCCGGATCGCTTCCGGTTCGCTGCGCTTCGCGCCTCGGTTTGCGCTCCGGAGCGCTTCCGGGTGCGCTAACGCGGCGCGTCATAAGACGCATTACGCGGCAACGCGATACGTCGCGCTTTCGCGACGCGCCGCGGATCGCTTCCGGGTAGCTGCGCTTCGCGTCTCAGTTCGTGTACCGGAGCACTTCCGGGTGCGCTAACGCAGCGCGTCATAAGACGCATTACGCGACAACGTGATACGTCGCGCTTCCGCGACGCGTCACGATGTTGATTTCTAACGCGGCAGTTGCGCTAACGGAACGTTTACCGGTTCGCGGACTGGGTCGCGGCATCAAGGTGAGCTAACGGGAAGCTTCCCGGTTCGCGAACCGGGAGCGAACAAAAAAAAGTATTAAAAAAAAATTTATTAATAAACATATAAAATATGTTTTGGGATTTAAAGAAGAATACATTTTACAGCTACAGATATTAGCTTTTAAAAAACCAATGAAATTCACTGAAAAAACCATAGGTTATAGACCATATATAGTTAGGAATTAGCATTTACAAAACCTTGAAAATTCACTGAAAAAACCATAGGTTATAGACCATATATAGTTAGGAATTAGCATTTAAAAAACCTTATTTTACTCACACAAAACCATTGAAATTCCATATATAGTTAGTTGTACTAACTATATATCGCGCACCCGCAATCCACTGCTGATGATGTCACATATTACATCATTCATGACATGGTCAGTGACATCACTGATGACATCACTGATGACATCTCAAATGACATCACTGATGACATCACTGATGACATCTGAAATGACATCACTGATGACATCACTGATGACTACATTCAGTGACTGTATAATTCTGTAAAGTTAAAATATGTCTTACATATTGAAGAATGAGTGGATGTATAAGTGTCTTGATGAAGGATTTAGTAGGGGCATGACTGACTGTATGAGTGACTGATTAAATGTGTCTCACTGAGTGCATGGGTTAGTGACTAAACTGTCTTAATTTGTGCATCATTATGTCTGTTGTTCTGTAAACTGCTGCATGTGTTGATCAGTAGCTATATGATTAACTGTATGGGTTATTGATTGGTTGCCCAAGCATTTGTATGGGAGACTGAGTGTGTGTGTGGGTGGCTGGGAGGTGTATGACTCTTTGCATAGATGTGTGAGCAGTTGATTGACTAGATGTATGGGTTCAAAAGTGCATGTGGAAACAGCTGTATGGGCGGTTGACTGTGTGCATGAGTGTATTGGTGAGTGAATGGATATCTCAGTGCTACATGTTAAAGTAAGTACATATGTAAAATACAGTACATGTGAGAGTTGACATATATAAATAACTGTGCATAAGAGCCAGTGAATGTGTGAGTGGCTGTATGGATCATTGTGAACTTGTATCCAGGATTTTATAAGTCAGTAAATATGTTTTAGTATATGTTTGAATAAGTAAGGTGTGTATAACTGTATAGTTGAGGAAATGGAGGTGTGATTGATTCTTTGCATGACTGACTAAGTGTCTGAGTAACTCCATAGATGAGTGACAGTCTATGAGTGTCTGTTTACACTGAGTGTATCTAAGGTTATATTAGAGTCTGAAGAGGTTCATCGTATTATCACATGAATGATGTCATCAGTGATGTCATCAGTAATGTCAAATGAGATGTCATCAGTGATGTCATCAGTGATGTCATTTGAGATGTCATCAGTGATGTCATCAGTGATGTCACTGACCATGTCATGAATGATGTAATATGTGACATCATCAGCAGTGGATTGCGGGTGCGCGATATATAGTTAGTACAACTAACTATATATGGAATTTCAATGGTTTTGTGTGAGTAAAATAAGGTTTTTTAAATGCTAATTCCTAACTATATATGGTCTATAACCTATGGTTTTTTCAGTGAATTTTCAAGGTTTTGTAAATGCTAATTCCTAACTATATATGGTCTATAACCTATGGTTTTTTCAGTGAATATATATATATATATTTATGTAGTAATCTTCATTACTCTGAATTCCCCTTTCTCGTACCAATCATTAGAACCCTGCCTCCCTGGTTCTAATTAACAAAACCTGGATTCCTTTATGGTGTGCGATAGCAAGAAGTGTCACTATATATTGGCCGTATGATAGGAGGGGCATAGAAATCAGATGAAGGGGTGGATTATTGCTTTTGATTAGCTCTTGCTGGGTCACGTGATCCCTGGATGGAAGGTTAGACAGCTCATATAGTAACAATTATGAATGGACAAAGGAAGAGGAGAGTAGAGGAAATGTAGATTACTCCAAGTAATCTAGACATTCATCACTTTAGGTTACCCCTTCTCACTTACAACAGTAGTTAGTTGGATCCTGTATACAAATTGTGATGCAAATTGTCTGTGACTTACCAGGGCTGGCACAAGTCGGATGCCGACAGATACGCAGGACACACGCCAGGCAATACGCGATAATTTCAAGCACAGATTGATGAGTGTGCAGAACGGGACCACTTTATGTCCTGACATTTCCGACCACGCTCTGAGGAAGCCCCAGGCCGGACGGCCATGTAAAGGGGCGAAACATGTGTTGGCTATCACCTTTCTCTATTCGATTCTGAAAATTCGAATATAAGTCATACCACATAAAAACCTTTCAAAGCAACCGTATACTGGAATTTTTCCCGTGATTCGTGACAATCCTTAATTTGTCCTGACTTCCTTGTAAACTGGCACAAGTCAGAGGCTATACTTGGAAGCAGACCTTAGTTTCAAGCTGAATAAAGCCTACATTTCTTCAGAAGATAAAACTGCAGGTATGTTTCACAACAGAAAATGTTTTAGCTCCGTTACACTGCCCATGGTTTGTGTGTGTTGTAATCAGGAAGGGTTTTGACGGGAATATATATTTGTGTAATATGTGTGATAGCACTATGTAAAATGGTCATCCTTTGCTGAATAATTAATGGTAAACATAGATAATTGAAGCAAGGCTCCTAAGTGGGGATCATTGGTACACAAAGAGGCGCGCTGGTGCCCATGCCTGTGCTGATGTTTCCCATAATGTATGTATTTTTTAACTAAATTGCCAAATGTGTCGTTAGTTTATCCGTTTTCATTAAATCCGTGCCTTTGACATGCTTTGACCCCTTCTTCACACACATTTGGTAATGAAACACTCCAGAAAACGAGGCATTTGAAATTAAACACACAGTCGTTTTTCAGATTACACATATTACCTGTTTACACGTACTGATTTTGATAGTATTACATGCCTAGTTTCCTGTGGTAATAGGATTGCTTAATTGCTGCAAATGTAGGAAATACTGCACAATAGGCTGGCATTCATTTGAGCCACGCATTTCTTTAAAGCATTAAAATAAATAAAGTGGCGTTTCCCTGCACGCGCCAGCTGAGCACGAGCAGAATCTCAGCCTCAGGGGACTACAGATCAGCGCTAATCTACCGGGCTTCCCCGAGCCCCTCTGTCCCTGCGGGCCAATGAGAGCTAACCTCTCTCATGTCTGCTGATTCCGCCCTCTGCCTCCCCTCCAACATCCGCCCTCTGCTTCTCCTCCAACAAAAATACTCAGACTTCAGGATAGAGGGAAGGAAGGCCCCGGGGTTGCCAGTCAGCCAGGGGACGGGAATAGAGGGCACTGCACTGCAGCACATGGGAATAATAAAACAAGCATTGGCATAGCCAATAGGTCTCGCCTTTGGGACCTTATGTGTTGAGCCAGAACTTGTGGCTGTGTGAGCATTGTGGCTTCTGTACATAATGTTGAAAAGTTATGATAAAAAGTGTTCAGCATTTTTGTTACCTTTATACAAACCAAGACATTATATACAACTGAACAACCTGATTAAAAAAAGATTTTTAACACAAAAATTGTATTTGCACTGTTGGCAATTTCCTACTGCCTGTTCTTATGCTTGTTTGTTATAATTTTTTTTTTGTTATGGGGGAGCGGTACATAAATAACGGGGGAGTTGAGGTTGGAAAACAGTAATTATATTAGAACATGAGCAGTGGATGGACACTAGGAGAGAATCAACAGAGAAGCTGTGGGTAAATCAGCAATCATCATTCAATTAGTTTATGCCAACACCTGTCAACTGGGGCTGCCCGTCAGAGCCAATGGGAAGCTTCAATGGCTGCAAACCCTGAAGATAGAGCATTTTTAACATACTTAAAAGGGACTCTGGGGGGGGCGTGGCCTGCAGCCGGCGATGGTGGCAGCTTGAAGGGAGAGCTCCGTGATTGAAGCGGCCTCCTAAGCGATCCGAGTATTTATCCGCTATTACTTGCTCTCAAGCGGGCAGGCATCGCAGCCCAGGACCAAGCGGCAACATCCTGGCCGACCGGCACCTCGATCCGTGGTCGGGATCACGAGTTCGGTGCGGCACCGGTGGGGGCCTGTGCACGGGATCCGGACCTGGGACTGTCCTGGTTTGAAGGACGGACAGGAAGTGCAACATCCCGGGCAGTGGAGAACAGGAAGCGTGCCCTGAGACGGACGGAGGGGGAATCAGATTCTGTGCACCGCGCAGTGCCGCCGACCTTCCCTGCCTCGAAGCGTCTGATCGGAAGCCTAGCTGTGCTGCGGAGGTGAGGAGGGGGGAGGTCCGGCTGGCCTGCTGAGACGGGCGGCAGAGCGGAGAGCGGTGGCTCTGAAAGAGAGGCCGCCATCTTGGGATCGACTGCTCGGCACAGCGTTGACCGCACCAGCCCAGCCTCACGAGTGATTAACGGAGCTGTGAAGACGGTCCCCACGCATCGCCGGACAGCACATAGCGGCTTGCGGGGGGCCTCCCGCTGTACGGAAACGGGCCATACCGCCGAGCAATAGACCCTACGTAGAGACATATTCACACTGCGTCGGGGGTTGAAGGGCGCTCACAAGGACCCAACACTCCGGCCGAACTTAGTCTCATTGCAAGTGCTACTGCCCTGAGACTGCACGAGGGAGAGGGCGTAGTGCTCTGAAAGACACAAGAAGGGAAGTGGTGGGCAGCTTGAGGCAGTTGTGCCCCCACACAGCACGGGGGGCTATTGACGCGGCCAGCATACGGCGGAGCCAGACAAGATCGTTCCCCTGCTCCCACGGTGAACTGTTGAGGGGGAGTGATACGGAGCAGTGCCGCGGAGCCCTGGAAAGACTGGAGCACACCCACGACGACCTAAGGGGCCCTTGCGTGACAGCCGAGAAGAAGGACTAAGACCGGGCGACGTCTGGTGTGGATAACCATCTCGGGACACGCCGATTCGGAGGACCAAGGCACCGACAGCGTCCGCGGGAGGCGGACACCATTGTCGCGATGGCTGGCAAGGGGCCAAAACCAGGGACATCGCAATCGCGCCTTGATCGTTTTGCGTACGAGAAGCCCAGTTCACCTTCCCCAGACGCCAAATCTCAGCAGGGCAAGGCGGCCGAAGCCGGGGGAGGAAAAAAGGCAACCCTTGATGACGTCATGCGGGCACTCACGCAAGTCCAGACTACAGTCGGATCCATCTCGGCCGAAATAACGCTGATCAGAGCGGACTTCCACAAGATGTCGGAGAAAGTGAGCAATATGGAAGTGGTGACTAAGTCTTTGGTGGAGGATGTGGCAGAGCTGCAGATTGGGATGGATCGCGTCATAAAGGAAAATAAGGTACTGCGCGATAAGCTTGATGATCAGGAAGGACGCTCGAGACGGAACAACATTCGTATCATAGGTGTGCCGGAATCGGAAGACACGAGAGCAATGGACTTGTATGTGGAGGATTTAATTAAGCAGAAGCTACAGCCTAAGGGACTCTCGGCATTCTTCACGGTAGAAAGGGCACACAGAGTCCCCGGTGGGCGCCAAAAATCGGGCATGAACCCCAGGCCGATCATAGCGAGACTCTTTAATTTCAGAGATCGGGATGCAATCCTCCAGGCGGCGAGACTTTCCCCCCCACTCAAAATCCAGAATTCTACCTTGGCGTTCTTCCCGGACTACACGGCTGAGGTCGCACGCAGGAGGAGGACCTTCTTCGAGGTGAAGAAGGAACTGAGAGCCCGGGAAATACCGTACTCCATGCTTTTTCCGGCCAAACTTCGGGTTGTGGCAGATAATAAAACTTGGTTTTTTGATTCCCCGGAAATGGCACAGGAATGGCTGGAGGGGTGGAGACAGGTGGATCCCCCACGTCGCTCTAACCGGCAGAACAAGCACCGTACTGCGGGAGCCCGACAGAACTCACAGTCCGCAGGGGAGGGAGCGGAGGCTCATTCCCCATTATCTGATCTTCGAGAAGAGGGTGCTGATGAGGACTAATACATCGCAGTTAATCATTGACTGACCTGACTTGATTTTGAACCGGCAATGCCGCTGTGGACACTGGGCTGAGGGCCTCCGCGGCTGAAGTTGGGGGCCGCCGATACCGGAGGACCCTTCACCCCAACGAGCAAGTACTGTGTTTTGGGTTGGGTTCAAGCACTCTGCTGAGTTGGGGGGGCGGGCAGTTCTGAGTCCGTTGAGCAGGGGGGCAGGGAGGGGGGGAGTTGGGGGTAGGATGACTTTTTGGTTTTTAGGTACTACACTGGGTCAA
Organism: Lissotriton helveticus; assembly: GCF_964261635.1. Classification (NCBI taxonomy): domain Eukaryota; kingdom Metazoa; phylum Chordata; class Amphibia; order Caudata; family Salamandridae; genus Lissotriton; species Lissotriton helveticus. Next base: position 1,619,155,382 of record NC_136067.1, read on the forward strand.
TCACTGTACAGTATAGAGCGAATGCGTAGAGTAGGGGTACGACTGCGCGCACTGCGAAATCACTTCACACGATGTATGATGTGTAACGACAGCCGGCTGGCTTGTCGCTTTGTCTGCTATGATGGGGGAGGACATTAGCACGGGGAGGGCGTCACCACTGTGCCTACTGTCTTTGAATGTAAGGGGCCTGGGAGATAAAATAAAGCGGGGATTGGTCCTACAGCACATTAGGAGATCCAACCCAGCCTTGGTCCTGCTGCAGGAAACTCATTTGACTGGGCCCGCCGTTCGGGCCATGGATAGGAAAGGCTACAGTATGATAGTACACTCGGAGTTCACTAAGGGGTCCCGGGGTACTGGGATATTAATGCACCGCTCCACCAGGTTCATTGTACACTCAGTTAATACAGACACGCAGGGACGCTTTGCGGCGGTCCATGGACAATGGGAAGGGAGACCACTGAACATAGTCTCGGTATACATACCACCAGCTCTGCACACCGTAGCTCTTCCAGACCTGGGGAATTTTCTGTTACACCTCCCGGAAGGGGACTTAATAGTGGGGGGAGATTTCAACGCGGTGGCGCACAGCTCACAGGACCGATACCCAACGCGCACACGCACCCCGGGGCCTACCAAATTGTTTGAATTCATGGAAGCACAGGGTTTAGTGGATATATGGAGGCACTTTCACCCAGACGTCCAGCAATACACGTATTATTCGGCAGTTCACGATAGTCTGTCGCGAATAGACTACTTCCTCACATTGGGAGGGGGCCTTCTTAATATCACTGACACTAACATCAGGCCACGAGGGATTTCGGATCATTCCCCGTTAACTCTTACTTTATCCAGTCAGGTGCGAACACACAGACGCCTCTATCCTATCTACCCGGGGTATTTTAGGGAACCTGTAATAACCAAGGCTTTAAAAGCAAGTACGAAATTATATATCACGGAAAATGAGGGTTCGGTAGCCTCACATGTTACATTCTGGGAGGCCTACAAAACAGTCCTTCGCGGGCAGGCGATATCGGCCGTCGCACAACATAAACGCACGCAAAGCAGAGAGCTATCAGACCTGGAGAACCGACTCGCCGGTGCGACTCGGGCGCATGAAAGTGACCCGAGTGAAGACACACTTCACGCGCTCCGGCTGAGTCAACAGAGGCACACCGATCACCAGCGACGTATCGTGCTGGGTGGGATGGCGGCGACGGCAAGTAGAGTCTATGACATGGGCGATAAGGCAGGTAAACTCTTGGTATGGCTGGAGAGGAAACGTGGAGAGCAAAGGGCCATACTCCAACTCAGGGACTCGAGGGGGGTGCTACAGACTAGGCCTGACCGAATAGTGGAACTCCTCGCGGACCATTTTGAGTCTGTCTATTCCCCCGACACGGAAGTTTCGCGAGACATGGTGGAGGGATCGCTCATGGGGGTACCGACCCGTACTCTCCTCCCGGACGCCAGAGTCGAACTTGAATCGGACCTGACGTCAGATGAAATACAGGTGGCCATAGCGGCGTTGAGCACAGGGAAGGCATTTGGTCCCAACGGCGTGCCGATTGAATGGTACAAACTTATGTCCGAGACACTGTCCACTCCCCTACTCGAAATGTATAAGGAAAGCCGGGAACGGGGGAGCTTGCCCTTTGACCAGCGCATGGCCACCATAGTGGCGATTCCGAAGCCTGGCAAACCTCCTGAAGACTGCAGCTCATACCGTCCTATATCGCTCCTTAACGCCGAAAATAAAATTCTGGCGAAGCTACTGGCCACTAGACTGCTGCCGCACCTGCAGCACCTAATTCATCCGGATCAGTCTGGCTTTATGCCGCATCGGAGCACGGCGCTGAATCTGAGACGGTTGCACGGAGTGCTGGCACGCGCCCCGCGATTAACGGAGCCGGCTGCGGTACTCTCGTTGGATGCCCGAATGGCGTTCGACCTGGTGGAGTGGCGCTATCTTTTCGCAGTCCTAGAACATATGGGATTCGGCCCCGGCTTCATCTCATGGATCAGGTTGTTATACACCGAGCCAGTTGCGAGAGTGACGACCAATGGGTGTACCTCGCGGGATTTCCCACTAGCAAGAGGCACAAGGCAGGGATGCCCGCTTTCCCCGCTGCTCTTTGCATTGGTGTTGGAGCCCCTGGCCACCATTCTCCGCTCCACTCCCTTGCTGAAGGGCATACAGTGGGGTGACGGTTGGGAGGACAGGGTCTCCCTGTATGCGGATGATATGCTGGTATACCTCATGGATCTAGACGCGGGCATTCCGATCCTGCTGGCTATCTGTGAGACCCATGGAGCGGCATCAGGATATAAACTGAACTGGTCTAAGTCAGTGTTATTCATGATCCGGGGTGAACCCCCGATACTGCCTGGTGGGTGCCAGTTGATCGTAGAAACACGTACCTTCAGGTACCTGGGAATCCAAATCGCGCGGGACTCTGAGACGTTTTTAGAACTTAACCTGGTTCCCTTGATGACCAGACTGAGGGCGGATGTGCGCCATTGGAAAGCCCTCCCCCTGACACTACTGGGTAGGGCGGCGCTCTTTAAAATGCTGGCACTACCTCGCTTCCTGTATGTCCTGGAAAACACCCCGACGGCGGTTCCAGCGTTGTTCTTCCGCCAGGTGACGGCACAACTGACCACGCTGCTTTGGAGTGGCAAGCCGGCTAGGGTAGCTCAGCTGAAATTGATTAGGGATTGGTACAACGGGGGGATAGCGCTCCCGAGCCTTGAATTGTACTATTGGGCGGCGCACCTTAAGGTGATCAACCAATGGATTCATGCTACCCATGATGACCCGGTGTATGTGGCTGATAGAAGGCAATTAGGTACGGCTACCCTCCTGGCACCGCTCTATAATAAGGGTTTGGTTGGGAAGCTGGAAGGACCGACCAGGCACACGGTGACTATCTGGCATAAGGCACAGAAGCGGCTTGGATGGGAGGGGGTGATTACCAGACTCACGCCACTATGGGACTCCAGGGCATTTGGTACGTTACGTAACAGTAAAGGGTTTGATCGGTGGGATACCATTGGGATATCCACGGTGGGCGATCTATGGTCTGGAGGCGCAGTACTCTCTTTTGACACACTGAGGACACAGTATGACCTGGGAGTGACGGAAACGTACAGATATGTACAAATTAGACACGCACTTCTGTCTGTGTTGGAAGCTGGGGCGCTGGTCCCGGAGTCGGCTCCGTTAGAGGACCGACTGCTAACGGACTATATGGAGACGAGTGCTACTTCCCTCACGTACCGTAAGTTGTTGAACAATTTGCCAGATCCGCTGGGACGCCTGAAGGAAAAGTGGATGGGGGAGTTGGGGGATCTGGATGAGTCGGAGTGGAACGAGGCGCTGGCATCACCCAGAGAGGCTGGCATATCCATGCGATTTAGATTGGTCCAATTTAAAATTTTCCACAGAGTTTATTACACCCGCACAACACTCTATAGCATACACAGGGCGGACCATCCATATTGCTTGCGCAACTGTGGGGAGGAGGGTACACTGTTCCATACATTATGGGAATGTCCCACTATACAAAATTACTGGGGACGCGTAGCGCGCACAATCAGCCAGACGCTAGACACCCCTTTCACACCTACCCCTCGGGTATGCATATTACACGTGTGGGGCCCGACAGATCTATCACTACATGGGAAGCGTTGGGTGGTCATTGGAATGATGCTGGCGAAGCGCGATATAGCTCAGAACTGGGGTGCGCCGACTACTCCGACGCTGTCGCAGTGGTGCAGGAACATGGATATGCTTATGTTGAGGGAGCGGGAGGTCTATAAACAGAGACTCAACCCGCGCAAGTGGAATAAAATCTGGCAACCATGGAACTCGTATAGAGGGGATATTTGTGAGCCACTGCCGGAAGATGAGGATGTAGATAGTTCTGGGGAGGAGGATGAAACGGACTAATGTGACGATATCTGGGGTGGGCATTAGTGGGAGGAGTGCATGGGAAATAGAATGTGGTTTCGAGAAACGGGCTACTTGCTGGTCCAAACCTAAAGTAATATACGCATAAGCTTTACTTACACTGATAATATGATTGTCTTCTGATACGGTTGTTACACTTGACCCTTTTATGTGGTATGTCAGAGTTGGGGTGAAAAGAAAATTTGAAAAGTTGCTCCACTGAATGAATGCAGCTGAATGTTGAAGCTGCAATGTTATGATGATGCTTACTACTGATCATTTGTGAAGGCAACAATAAAAACAAATTTTCAAAAAAAAAAAAAAAAAAAAAAAAAGGGGACTCTGGACTGCGAAGATCCTTCCGTTGGTTGTCAAAGGTGCGACATATATCGTTCAAACCCTATGCTTTTGTTCTGGGACGGTTTATGGTAAAAACCCAATTCATCACACACAGTTTGCTGAAGAAAAAGTACCAGAAATGTAAGATCTGATAGTCTAGTCCAGTTACTTCTTCCCAGGGTGGTTTATGCCAGAGTCCCCGGTACAGCGTTATCTGTGGGGGTACCAGGGCTGTGGATGGGCTCTTCCCAATAACGCTTCAACCACAGGGTAGTCTGCATTCTTTTAGGAAGGTGCTGAAAACCTATTTGTTCACCTAATTGTGGTGCTCAGGGATCTTTTTCTCTTCGATAATTAACCACCAAGAAGCCTTAGAACAAACGTCAGTGGGTAATACAATGTAAAGGGAGACACAGGGTTAATGCTAAAATTCTGTTTCCACTCCTTTGGCAAAACTTTGCTTTGGGAGTGATATACAACAAGAGAGAGAGTTTCGGATTACAAACATATCTCCGAGGGGTATTTTTCACAATAGAATTTCAAGGGCATGACTAGAGGGGGGTTCTGGGGGCTGCTGGCTGCAGATGTGTGGGATTAGGAGGCACTCTAAAGGAAAGAGATGTTTATCTAGGTTGTCCTTTTCCAACTTTAGAAATCCGACAGGATTCTCCGGTGCTGGTAGCCTCGTGCCTAGGGTATGCTTACACGTCACTATCCATCTTGCATCGTCCATGACTGACTCTTCTCCAACCCAACTGAAACATTAAAGTCGGACGGTGACTATGTATTACATGACTAGTCCGCATTTTTTAAACCGCTTCTGCTGGCACAGGAGGCTAATGCATTCACTGCAGATATTTGTGTTTAATGTTATGAACATGGGTTTGAATCCTGGTCGAGCTGCTCAGCCTTCCATTCTTCTTAGGTTGATAAAATGGACTTCATTATGCTGGATAAGAATAAGCACCCATTATCGTTTTGTAGCGCCAAGAGACGCCATTGGGGGTGGATGTCCATTACACAGAATGCATTTGTTTTGTTAATTATGACCACTGATTCTACACCAGCTTAGCTGGCTTGCGATCCACTGTGCCCCAACCCTCCCTGACTTTCAAAGGTATCACGTGTTCCACCAGCCATTCCCATTCCATTACATGATAGTTCGAAGACCCCCCTTTCCAGACTCCACTCCCTTCCTTCCTTTAAACCCGCGAGTAGTGCGCGCATAAACAATGAGTGTGCCCTTGGTGGGTAACATTAGTGCCCCGTAGGACGCGAGGAGAAGGCGGGTCAGTTACAACTGTGAAAATAACATAAAGGGAGAGAGAGAGAAGATGTGGATTTGTTCTCCCTGGCAAGAGTTTTATAAACAAATGGAATCCACTGGTGGGTGGGTGTGGTCCCTACAATGGTGGGGAGCACATAGTGTTTTTTAAATACCCCTCACACACCAAAAGGACCCTTGGTGTCATGCTTCATCATTGGGGTCTTCGCACCCCTCTATGGGATGCGGCGTGCTACTACCTACGTCTACGTGGGAGCACCTGGCTCGTAGGGTGTACTCCAAAAAAAAAGGTTAATGGGCCCCCGGGCTGGCACTGGTAAAATGGTGTGTTGTGAGGTTCTTATGTATTACAATGTACATCACCTCGTGTGTGCGTCAACATGTTTCGGAGTGGAACTCCTTCTTCAGGACGGGGTGCACAAATCCCCACCTTACTCACATGGAAAGAAACATGTTTTTTCCTAGGTTCGCAAATTGCAGTAACCTCCTTAAAGAATTGATTTAGGTACAATATAGCCTCTATTTACAATTTTCACTTTTCTGCAGAATACAGATTTTGTGCAACAAATGTGAGTAAGGTGGGGATTTGTGCACCCCGTCCTGAAGAAGGAGTTCCACTCCGAAACATGTTGACGCACACACAAGGTGATGTACATTGTAATACATAAGAACCTCACAACACACCATTTTAACAGTGCCAGCCCGGGGGCCCATTAAAATTTTTTGGGGAGTACACCCCACGAGCCAGGTACTTTTTAACCATCACTAAATAACACTCCAAACCCCACCACTCATTTATTATCACAATCAACTTCACACACACCACACATATTCTGTGTAAAAAGTGCTCCCACGTAGACGTAGGTAGTAGCACTCTGCATCCCGTAGAGGGGTGCGAAGACCCCAATGATGAGCATGACACCAAGGGTCCTTTTGGTGTGTGAAGGGTATTTAAAAAACACTATGTGCTCCCCACCATTGTAGGGACCACACACACCCACCAGTGGATTCCATTTGTTTATAAAAAAAAGGGTCAGTTACAACAGCAGCCTTAAAGAATACAAGCCCGGGAGTTGAGGGCGCGCGCGAAAAGGAAATTTAAAAAAAGTCAGCGAGGCAGGATGATGGATGGTACACAATTGCCACATACTCGGTTAGAATTATGGAGTGCCCTGGAACGGGTTCGATATTTAAATGTACCGTTCATCGGTAACTGCTGCGTTTAGTTGATAAATTACATAGTACTAAAAGACATAGTGAATAAACAATGAGTGTGCCCTTGGTGGGTTAAATTAGTGCCCCATAGGACGCGAGGAGAAGGCAGGTCTGTTACAACAGCATCCTTAAAGAATACAAACCCGGGAGTTGTGTGCGCGCGCGAAAAGGAAATTTTAAAAAAGCCAGCGAGAAGTGGGCGCATAAACAATGAGTGTGCCCTTGGTGGGAAACATCTGTTTCCAATTACTGCCAACGCGATAATTGGAGACAGATGGGTTCGAAGCTCGTGCCTGATGACCCTAGGCCATCGAACAAACAAGGCGGGACAATCACCCACCTTGCACCAATTGCGTGCTGTGTTTTAAAAAAATGCAAAAACAACAATTGATGGACGGAATGTTGCACAATGGCAAAACATGCTCAGACGTGAGTCCCATGCTCTCCATGCCACTGGAATCAAGCTATCCTGGCTGATGAGGGCTGATAGCCAGAAACCGGTCCTAGGATGCTTGATTACGGTCCAGGGAAGACATGGCTTGGCAGTTCGAGCTGGACTGTTCCCATGAGGCACAGGGTCAAGACTGATTTGCATATGGCCATGTCTGAACTGGGGTGGTGTGGTGAGCAAAATAACGATGGATTAAACCCAGATCTGTGACTGGGGGTGAATGTTTTGCCATTGTGCAACATTCCGTCCATCAATTGTTGTTTTTGCATTTGTCACCACGAGTGGGACGGGTATCCTCAGACGTGAGTCCCGTGCTCTGCATGCCACTGTAATCAAGCTATCCTGGCTGATAGCCAGAAACAGGTCCTAGGATGCTTGATTCCGGTCCAGGGAAGACATGGCTTGGCCGTTCGGGTTGGACTGTTCCCATGAGGCACAGGGTCAAGACTGATTTGCATATGGCCATGTCTGAACTGGGGTAGTGTGGTGAGCAAAATAATGATGGATTAAACCCAGATCTGTGACTGGGGGTGAATGTTTTGCCATTGTGCAACATTCCATCCATCAATTGTTGTTTCTGCATTTGTGTTTTTAAAAAAGGCCCATACACAGGCCAATTGCGGGCTAAGAAATAAAAGCACACGCAAAAGCATGTGTTCAGAGCTCAAAAGCCCTTACTTAATGCCTTGCAGAGCACCGCTTGCATGCTGGCTCAGGCAAGACCTAAAAACAGGATTTATTTTTCTGACAGGATGAGTATGTGTGAGGCGCTTGAGATGAGCATCCGAGAGGGTTGACTTTAGGGCGGTTCGACCGGTGCCACCACCCGCCGAGTCCCAGGGTACTGTGTTTTAAAATGTCTTATGAGTTTAAACGCACCTGCTGCAGAGTACTTTGGGCGTCCAGCAATTTTCAGGCAACAATAAAAATGTCAAGATTACTCTGGTGATTAATGTACCTGTTTGAGAGAGAGAGAGAGAGAGATCAAAGTTTTGTCTAGTGGCAGTTTTGACTTATCATAAAAAGAGCAGATGGTTAATATGCCTTCTGCAAAGCATGTCTAACAGGCAGAGCACAGAAATGTAATTTATATAGAAAACTCAGGGCCTCATTTATGAGGACCCTTACGCCATCGGCACGTCACTTTTTGTGATGTTCCGTGGTGTGGAAGGCTGCGTGATATTTATCAGGCAGCAATAAGCCACTTTTTTTGGCTTAATGCTGCCTGATAAATATCAGTCCCTTTGTCGCAGTGTTCTGCATTAAAGGGGCGTGCAATGGGTGTTGCTGGGGGCGTTCCCAGCAACATCCATGGCCTTTTGATACTGCCCCAGATTTACGAGAAATCATAAATCTGAGGCAGTGCCAAAAGCTTACGCCTCCCCAGGGGAGGCGTTAGGGAGGCGCAACAGGGAGAAATATCTTTATTTCTCCTTGTTTTTTCTTTTTCTATGTGTGCTGCATTCTGCAGCAAACATAGAAAGAGGAAAAGCCTCTTGTGATTATTTTTGTACAGAAAGGTTCCCTTCCTGTACAAAAATAATCATCACCGCACCCTTGCACCTTTATGCAAAGGTGCCTGCGTTGGCGCAGGCTGCCCATTGTGCGCCGGCGCAGGGGAAAAGGACAGGAATGCGCCGTATCTTATAGATATGGCGCATTCCTGCCCTTTTCTTTTGCTGTAGGAAAACGCAGCAGGAAGGCCTGCTGTGCTTCCCTACGGCAAAACCTCATGAATGAGGCTCTCGGTGTGTACTTCTTTTGTAACAGTGAACCATTTGTTAGTAAAGTCAACCCTAACCACTGTGTTATGTTTGAAATGCTGAGTTGTGCTTCTCCAGACCAAGCACTCTTCAAATATACTGCTGACTAGAATGGATGACTTGACTCCATCCCCTTGTGGTCCTCCTTGTCTATGTAAAATGTCCTATAGATTGATTAACATACTTGTATGATCCATTGTCTCAGAGTAATGTACGAGTGATGTCAAGTGCTCTGACATCCTACATTGGTATGAGTAGAATTATAAATGAAATTAATTACATGTGTCATAGGGGCTCTGGAGAGATGAGGGGCACTTTTGAAGCGTGGTATTCAGGGAATCTGTGGAGAAGGGTGACATTTGAGGGTGCCAACAAAGATTGTTGCACCGGGTGCCACCAGCGATCAAGCCAGCCCTTGCAGCCGTGCAACGTAGTGTGATGCAAAAGGTGCAGCTGTCACTGCATTGCAGCATTGTTATGTTTGTTGGAGAGTACTGAATAGAGAAATAAAATAACTTTTGTTCCTCTGTTGCACTGTGCCTGTAGAAAAATAACTAATTAAGAGATGGCTTTGTTTTTCCTGTTAGCTTCTTCAAGTCTAAATTCACACACACACCAGCCTACAAGCAGCTGCATAAATTGTGTCTTCATGGTAGAACATTACTGGAATTGGAAACATTTTACTTTGGGCACCCATAAATTGAAGGTGAAGGCGCAGCAACAGAAAAGTGGGGGGAGTCACGAAGGGCGTAGTCATGAAAACCAGCCTAACAGTCAACTTATACATTTATTTTTGTAAAACTCTGCCACAAATAAATTGACAATAAGGAGAAACATTACATGACATCTATTCTGCCTTAATTGGTTGGAAAGGCTGCATTTTAAAATATCTTATGGGGTTAAGGCACTTGCTGCAGAGACCTTTGGGTGCCCAGTAAATCTCAGGGACTAATTATAATGGTAATTTAACTCTGGTGCTTAATGCACCTTCTGGAGAGATCTATGTTTTGTCTAGTCTCAGTGTTGACTCATAAAGTAACATATAAGGTTAATTAGTCTCCTGCAAAGCAGAGTGTGTAGCATGCAGATGACAGATTGTTATCTTATGTAGATAGGTAAGTGGGTTACTGCTTTTGGCACAGAGATCCTTTTATTCCTTCCAGTCGATAAATTGCAAATCCTTCTCATAAAGCACAGTGAGGAATGAACCAGCATCAAGGATACATATGCAAACTGCAAAGCATGGCTTTAGAACCTTATTGTTTTTTCTCAATCTACTATTATAAGGCTGTTAAAAAGGGTTTCCTTGGATAGCAATAAAGTCTTATTAGTACAGACAATCCCAAGCACTGCATTACGTTTTAACTTAAATAAATATAAACTAATGTTATAAAATATATTCAAATAGAACATATTTATTATTTAATTATCAAATATTTAACCTAGTTTAGTTTGTGAATACCATAAACTAGTACATTTACTCAAAAATTTAAATTTACTCAAAAGTCTAGTTTGTGAATCAGGCACAAAGTGTCCAGGTGGCGGAGAGTCATCTGGTAACCATATGCTGAGTGATTTTATAGCATTAGTTTGCTAATTGGCATGGCATTGGTGGTAATTCTTCAAATATAGACAAAGGTGTGCACTCTAGGTTTGCCCAATGGGCTGGGGTGGAGAATGTCATTAGACTTTGCATTTGACTTTATTTATATGTTTGATGTTGGCTGTAGGGTGCGGGGTTTTCCTATGGCAGTGCTCCGGGAGTGGGGTGAGGAGGATTGGAAGAAAGTAGAGATTCACCTCAGTAGTTGTAGTTAGATCAGAGGTTTCGTAGGAATAGTGTTTTTTGATTCCCTAATAACTTTGGCACAGTTTGACGAATCTTCATGAAACTTTCCAAGAAAAGTTCATTCACCTTAGCTCCTTCCTAGAAAGTTCCAGGGTTATCCAACAAATGGGGGCCAAGGAAAAGGGGATCCCATATGTTGATTTCTGATGTTACTTCCAATAGGAAAAGTCTGTTGTAGCTACAGAGAAAATGGCTGAATGAAATTACACCATATTTGGAAAAAAGTTAGAACTTTACTCAGAAAGGGTGCTTTTTGTGATTTGGTACAAATCCGTTTAGCAGTTTTCAAGAAATTAGCATTTAAAGCGTTGCTTTGGATGGTGCGACTGGGGCTGGAGCAGGGGCAGTAACAGCAAGCTGACCACGGAGAGCATTCAAGAGTGGGCAGGGGCACCCAGATGGAGAATGGAGGGCTAGCAGGAGGGGGCTGGGGCAGTAAGCTGACCATGGAGGCCAGGCTACAGTAGGTTGGCCACCTGAGGGGGTGGGCCAAAGACAACCCCTGATGTGCATGGCCGAAGGATGTGCATAGTTGGCGTGTTGGATGAATATGGTCATAGACCCCCAGAAATTCACTGAGAAAAAAAAGTTAAAGACATTATAGTTAAACATGATAGTATTATTTTCCCTTTCAGTAAAAAACTACAGAAATTCACTGAAAAAACAAAGGTTAAAGTGAACTTTTAGTTAGGTGACTAAATGGGTTAAAATCAACATTTAGAAATCAAAAACACTGAGATTTTCCAGGTATCGTCAGTGAACTAACGATACCTTGTGCCCCACCCTGCACTGCGTATGACATTACACATTACACCACTCATGACGTGTTAAATGATAATATTGATGACATTACTGATGACTAGATGCTTGTATCAAGGATGGGCCTGCAAGCAAGAGGTTGTATGTGTGAGGTAATCTAAAAGTAGCATGCTCATTGTGAGCCCCTTTCTACCAGCAATAAAAGAAAGACAAAATACTGTCCCTATACTCTTTAATTTGTTTAGGAAATCTAAATATCCTACAATTAGACCTCTTTTCTGTGATATACAAGCTTTAAAACCACTGAAAAAGTGGTTTAAAACCACTGAGTTAATTATAACTTGTGCCCCCACCATACACTGCTTATGACCTCATAAATCACATCATTCATGACATGCTAAATGACATCATGAAAGACATTACGAAAGACATCTCAAATGACATCATTGATGACATCAATGGTCACATCACTGCTGGCAAGCCCTGTGCCCAACCACTCACAGATCCCAACCCCACATTTTTCTTGTTTATTTAGTTAGTTTGTAAGTTTTTTTTCACTATGCTGCGGTACTCCAGCGGTACCGTAGCTGAAGTGCCAACCGTGGTAGCAATAGACCCTGCAAGCGTCACTTGTTGAAGCTTGTGGGACCATGACTCATGCGTGAGTCCCGCAGTTCTACAAAGGGGCTGTGCTGGATCCTGCACTAGTACCGTGGGACCCAATGCACAATTTCTTTTTATTTTGGCCATGACAAAGCTAGGGGTCATAGTACCCCTACCCTGCCACCTTCAATTTCATTTTTTTTTCTAAATATAGGATACAGGGACCAAGTCCCCGAGTCGTGAAATGGCAGGGCAAATTTTGTCTTCATGCTGTGGGCAGCAAATCGTATATCTCAGTACCGTGGGACCAATATTGGTCCCACAGTACTGAAGATGCCAACAGGAAAAAAGGCCTCTATTCCAATCGGAATGTTCTATTTTTTTTTTTTATTTGCGGTACTGCAGGAGTCTTGAAGCACTCTAATGGGACAAACAGTCCATTATCACTATAATTTAAACATTAATTTCACAAAAACGCCTGAATGGATTTACATCAAATAATGAAAAGCAAGCTTTATGATCCAACTTTTTGCCAAAATTGGTGTATTTCTGTTCAGCCAATTATTTCTGTATCGCTTCTCACCAATTCCTGTGGAAATGAACATGGAAAAACAATGTTTTGGACCCCCCCCTTTTACTCGGCAGCCGACATGGGAATGAGTCCCATGTCCTGAAATGGCAGCCGCACCATTTTCCATCAAGGTTGGCCAGCCAATCAGATCGTTCTGGTACCACGGATCCATCTTTGGATCTGCCATACCAAAATGGACAATAGAAGAAAAACCTCTCCTGGCAAATAGAATTTGAGTATTTTTTAAATTGCTGAATTTGAGTATATCCGTTGATCTTTTCAGGCCCATATAAACATAAATGTTTCTAAAATGTAACCTTTTCATGCCCAACTTTTACAACTTTTCAAATGATAATTTTTCATAACCTAATGTACAGAAATAGACCAAACCAACAAAAGAACAACCCTTGAGTAAAATTCTATTTTCATAACAAAGTTGGTTCAATTCCATTAAGCCATTTGTGTATGAGACTAAAATAGGAAATGGCACTTTTGGAGCCCCCTTTCTCCTTTCCTCCGCTTGGTGGATCGGCACAAAACTTGCCTTGAATGACCAATGGGGATGGACATTCTTCTGAAAAGCTTTGTGCAGATTCATAGGCCGATGCCAAAGTTATTAAGAAAACAAAAAAAATATTTATCAATGGAAACTATGACCTAACCATGCTAAATTTAAAATGAACACGGCAATGCCCTCCATGTGATGCAAGTGTTTTAGACACTGCAAGGGTATTAGGATTACATCATTTGCATAAAATAATCGATTCCCCACATCTGCCTTTCCCTCCCACACAAGCCCCTACCTCCACACCTGCCTCTCTCTCTGGCCCATACATGTCTCCTCTCATGCACTTGCCTTCTCTCACACACCTGTTTCTCTTTCTCTAACCCACACAAATATATTTCCCACTCCTGATCTCTCCCACACACGTGCCACCCATGTTTGGACGCAGAGACATAGGTGAAGGACTCTGCCATGTGCCGAATGTTGGTAGATATAGATGCTCGTTCTGTGTCAAGAGATTGTTGTGCATTGTAGGTTGCTTGGAAGAGGTAGTTGAACTTGGGATGGTACAGAACAGCATGTCTCCTACAAGGGGTGGCCACAATATATAAAATGGCACAGCGCTGTGCAGTGTCATGGCACATCACAGCACCTTGGGTTATATTGCAAGGCAAGGCATGTGCGGCACAGTACAACTTCTGGTGAGACATGTGGCAACAGTAGCACAGCATATGTGGTATGATATAGTGCAGAACAAAATGTGACTGCATGGCGCGGTGCACTGTGGACCAGGCTAAAATATGTGGCAAGGCTTGGCACCACAGGGCACGGCTCATGATGGCATGGCACTGTGGCACCCGCTGTTTCCATTGGCAACATCGACTGTGCTCATGTCTTTGCTTCTTCTGTCCCATGCAAACTCTATAGGATCTGTGGATTTGCCCTAGTGTCACCTATCCGTTGCTCTGGATCATGGTTTGAAGTGCTGGAGATGTGTTGGTTGCCCTGTGGGTTTGTTAACACACAGGGAGAAGTGGATGCTTCAAACGCTGTTTTTGCCTCCATAGAAGACACACCACTACAAAGAAACATGGTTACCTATATAGTGAAGGAGTAGGGTCCTTTGTACTTTTCCTTCTGCTCAGGTGCAGTTACCCTAGGTAAGCACTGTAATTCGGAGTGTTAAGTTATTGGGTGAGATGAGTTCACTCACGTAATGGTACACGCTTCATCATAGGCCACCTCATCTCACCCTGGTAGGATAGTACCACCATGGTGGACTCGAATTCACAATTTCTTTTAGGGCGTTCCTAAAATATTATCTTCTGGATAACATTCCAGGCATCCAGGTTAAATCATTAAAAATGCCTTAAGGCAAACCAGAAAGATTGACTTTATTAGGTGGAACCTAAAATATGAATAAAAATGCTATGATGTGGATTCAGAGGATGCTTTTAGGTACAATGACCTTTGTGTCCCACTGTTTTGCCAACATTCTTCTGCCTCTTAATAGCCATAAACTGGTATTGGGCATTCTTCAGGGCTCTAGAGGGATCTCTAATCTATGGTTATTTGTGGGGGGAAAAAAGAAGGGTAAGGTCCTACCCCTATGGTCCCACAGTTTATCTGATGGCAGGGGCTGGGTAGGATGACTTAGGGCATATCTCCTTGATGAATGTGTGATTACAGGAGTCGCACACCTGACTTCTGGGCTAACTCTAATAGGGTGCAATATATGACATATAAAGGGAGGGAGGACCTTACCTTTGTCATTCTAGTGGCTATGCCTTGCTTCTCTGCCTTTGGTTCTGTCTGTTTTGTGTGCTTGCTCAGTCCTGTTGGCGGTGCCACGGAGAGTGCATCCACTATCTCCTTCAGCAGATCTAGTTTAGGGTTATATCTTTGTTCTCTTTCAAGTATCCTTCTTAAGCTTCCCCTTCCCTTCCCCGTGACACAGCCTGTATATAAAGCCACCCTTTTCATAGCAGTGAGCACTGGGGCTGACTCCAAGCAGGAGCACCCACAGCATGGACATTGAAAGAAATTGGGTTACTGGTTAAAGGGGGTGAAACACTACTCAAGCAGGAACCACAATCCTTGTCATAGTGAAGTCACAAGCAAGCCCTAAATTAACCTGTGCTCAACCCTCGGGTAGCTTGGCACAGAGCAGTCAGGCTTAACTCAGAGGCAATGTGTAAAGTATTAATGCAACACTTCAAACAGCAACATGTGAAAAAACTCCACAACCCGCCCCAGTCCAGTCCTGCACAGAAAAATAAAATGATAATAACTTCTTGTTATTATCATTCTCTCTTCTTTTTGCAATGCTCAAATAGCAGTGGTGCGACGCTCCTCTGCCACTGGGAGTTATACAATTTTAAAGATTCCAGTGAAAATGACACCAAAAAGCACAAAGAGCTAACTGTGGATATCTGGTCACCCTGGACCGAGACAAAGTCACAAGTTCAGGTCAACCGCAATGAGGGGTGGTCAGCTACAGGACCCCAGTTAGGCCAGCCGAACAAAAGTAGCTTAAATCCTGGTTGCAGAGCGTTGTGAGATCCTACATCAAGGATGCGTCACACAGCCGAGGCATTGTGTCGGTTCCGCGGAGCTCTTGAGCTGCGATGCAAGATGCTGTGTCATCGTCAAGGATCAAGTCGAGGGCTTGCGATGTGAAGTCCACCATTGAGGATGCGTTGGCAGTCGAGGTGATGCATTGGTTCGGTAGAGCTGCGAGACTGTAATGAGAGAAACTACGTCATCGTCAATCGAGGTTGCTGTTGACGAGAGGTTTGTGATGCAAGAAACTTAGTCGGGAAATCTTTGCACAGGCTGCAGTTCCAATGCGGTGTGCGAAGTTGATGCAGAGTCCTTGCATTGGGAGAAGCCTCGCAGCAGAGGCGGTGCATCGGTTCTGCTCGGGTTTGAGCTGCGAAACAGAGGAGATGCATCCTGCTGTGCTGACCTGCTTCCAGGCAAGAGGGCAGCAGGCAGCAGGTCAGCAGAGCAAGGAAGCATCCCAGCAGTCCAGCAGGGGTTGCAGTCCAGCATAGTGGCAGTCCTTTAAGCTGCACTGCAGTCCTTCTTTCTGGCAGAGTGTCTACAGGTCCAGAAGTGTACTGACGAGTTGGTGTCTGAGGTCAAATATGTATACCCAGTTAAGGCCAGACTGGTCTTAACAGGCATGAGGCGTTCTCCAGGAGGCTGGAAGGGTTTGTGGGGGGGTGCTTTTGTTACTGGGGGCCGGTTTTGTAGCAGTCTAGCAGTTTGAAAAGCATTACAGAGTTCCTTGTTTATCCAACAATTTTGAGGCAGGAATAAAAGTACCAAGATAATTCTGGTGATTAATATACCTGCTTGAGAGAGCGTAGTTTTGTCTAGTGGCAGTTTTGACTCATCTAAGGTAGTGTAGAGGGTTCATGTGTCTCCTGCAAAGAGCATGTACTATGCAGATCAGAGAACAGTATTTTATGTGCATAGCTCAGCGAGTTACTGCTTTTGTCACTGAGATCCTTTTGTTACTGTACAGTTCATAAGTTACAATTGCAATCTTGCAGAAGGCAGCACACATGGAAACAGCAAAAACGAGGAGAAATCAAGCATTTCTCCTTGTTTCATCTGTTTAAGACCAGGTTTTCTCTGGTCTTATTTTAGGCGCTACCTCCTATTTATGCTGCCCTTGTAAATAGGAGGCGGTGTTAAAATCAATGGGTGTTGCAGTGAAACGCCCACTGCAACACCCATTGCCCTCCCCTTTCACGTTAAGTGGCTTAACACTGCCTTGTAAATAAGGCAAAGTTCCTACCGCCATCACAACGTCACTTAAAGGGACAATGTGGTGGCGATAGAGGCTTGTAAATATGCCCCCAAGTTTGGCCAAGAAACCTTCTCACCTTGAACAGTGAAAACTAAAGCCCCAACCTCACTTCGCCTTCCACAAAATGGCAGAGCTCAGTATAACTAATTTGCAGCCCCATCCTAACATTTTCTTTATCGAGTTTTTAAAAGTAGTTGTGTCGCCACCCTTCTACCTTTAGTGCCTGGATCTTCACTTTCCACCCACTGGAATGAAGCAAACATTTCCATTGCCTGGAAAGGTTCTCCTCTCCCCCATCGTGTGCCAGGCTAAACCAAGGGCATACAAATGGGTACATTTTGCTTTTGTACTGAATACAAAGAGAAAACGTTAAGGGTGAACAGCAGAAGACATCTGTCCCAGCATTTGCAGATTCTCTTTTTTCCAATTTTGCATTATTATTTTTTTTGTTTAAGAAATTTTTATTAATCATTTTCAAGAAAGCAAACAATACATATGTCATAAGTTGAAGGAAAAGGAACAATCAATATGTAGCATATACATATGTAATAATGGATATGTGAAAATGTAGGAGAAGAAAAAGAGAAAAAAAAAGAAAGAATAGGAGGAAACAAGGCGAAAAGAAAAGAGAAAAGAGGAAAAAAAAGAATATGAAAGAAATAAGAAATAGAAAAAGAAATACGTAAGCATGTGGGAATAAATACACAGCAATCAACTAGGAGATTTAGGGGAAAGATAAGTAGTAAAGGGAAGCCAAAGGAGATCAGATTTGATTTTCAGGGGAACAAAGTGGGATGAGGCAATAGCGATCCTGTGTTCATCACAAATAAAGTTCCACCATGAATGAACAGAAAGCTTAGAGTTATCCTTCCAGCACGATAAAATAACTTTAAAGGCAAGAGCAATAAATAGGTCCAATAATCTAGTAGAAGTAGCTACAGCATCAATATCAGTTGCTAACGAACCTAGATAAACATTCAATAATGATAATGAGGCGGAACAGTTAAACATTGGCATGCAAATATTCCAAACATCATTCCAAAAGGACAAAACCGAAGGGCATTCATATAACAGATGTTTAAGCGTACCCATTTCTTTGGAGCATGACCAACATAAAGGAGAGGACGTTAGTGAAAACTTATTAACGCTAACAGGGGTAATAATAACTCTATGATATATAAACAATAAAGATTGAGTAATACGAGCAGCAATAGAAACTTTAAACAATTTGGACCATAAACTTTCCCACGTCGAGACAGAAAGAGAAATATCAAGATCATTTTCCCAAGCAGTCTCAACATTTGATTTAGGACGATCTTTAACATTTGATAACAAAATTGCATAAACAAAAGCAGCCTTAGGCTGTTGAGTAGAGAATAGAGGATAGAGTGGGGTGGTAGGAGAAAAGGAGGGGAGAATATCTGGTAAGGAGTAAGATGATAAGTATGTTTGAATGGCAGACGTTATGATGTTGTATTCATTCAGAAAAGAAGAAGGCAAGTGAAACACATTTTGAAGTACAGGAAAAGAAATGACAGAGTTATCTGCAAAAAATTCATGAACGAACAAAATACCCTTTTCTTTCCAATATTTGAAATAAAACGATTTGCCTTTGTATTTAAGGAATTTGTTGTACCACACCACAGAGGATAAATAACACTGAAGAGGGGAAAGGTTGGAAGAGAAAACATTATGTAACAACGTTCGGGAGTAATTTAAAATAGGATATTTAGTCAAAAAAGAACAATTTGACATAAAGACTGTATGGTGGAATGAAAAATCCTTTAAGAGAAAGCGTTCCATGAGAACCCATTTAGGTACAGGATTATCAGTGAAACCATAAGCTAAGGAAAAGGATTGTTTGATCAAGAAGGCGGAGTGGTGTGTTTTAAAATTGGGAAATCGAACACCACCTTCAAGTTTAGGGCGAGTCAGTTTATGTAAGGCTATTCGAGGACGTTTGTCATTCCACAAAAATTTAGTACAAATAGAATTTATTCGAGAAAAATACGAATTAGGGATTTTAAAAGGAAGCATAGAAACAGTATAAAGAACATGAGGAGTAATCATCATTTTAACCGTATCTAATCTACCCCACCAGGAAAGGAACAAGGGAGACCATATTTGAAGAAGGAATTGAATTTTCTTTAAGAGGAAATCAAAAGTAAATTTTAGGGTGTCCCCCAAGGATGACGAAAACCATATACCAAGATATTAGATTTTCGAAGAACACCACACAAATTCACTATTACTAAACATGAATTTAGGGGAAGGACTTCCGTTTTGGTTAGATTAAGCTTGTAACCCGATATAGAGGAATACAGCCGTACTTCCTCCAAAAAATGTGAAAGGGACGCAGGAGGGTCGGCCATATAAACTAGTACATCATCCGCATAAGCAGACAATTTAATCTCCATTGATGGAAGTTTAACCACTTGGCTGCTAAGGGGTGTGGGAGTGGGTCCATTGACTTTCCATTGAAATCAATGGAAACTCCATGACGAGTTACCCTTGTCATTAGCACTGAAGGGGTTAAAGCCCGCAATTTTAGGATTGGAACGAATCCGTTCTAAATATGGCTCAAGACACAAAATAAATAATAAGGGGGATAAAGGGCACCCTTGACGCGTGCCCCTAGACAAAGAAAAAAACTTAGAGAACTGGTTATTAACAAAAATGCTGGCTCGGGGAGAAGAGTACAGGAGTTTAACCAAGGATATGAAGGAAGGACCAAAGCCAAACCATTGTAGGGTGCGAAACATAAACTGCCAATTAATTAGGTCAAAAGCTTTCTCAGCATCTAAGGACAACGCTGCCATCGGAATTGTGAGTTTTTTACTTTGAGCAATAAGATTAGAAAACATGCGATCATTGTCAGCAGCAAGTCTACCTTTCACAAACCCCGCTTGGTCCGTTTTAATCAACCGGGGAATAATGGAATCAAGACAGGAGGCCAGAATTTTAGCAAAAATGTTTAAACTCATAATTAATTAATGATATAGGGCGGACATTTTTTACACTGTGAATGATCCTTGTCTGGTTTGGGAATAATGATAATTAGCGCATCCAAAAAGGACCCAGATGCCTTAGCATCCGAAATAAAGGAATCAAATAGTTGTAGGAGTTTTGGAGCAAAAAGTGTATGAAAAGAGGAGTAAAATTCAACAGGTAGGCCATCAGGACCTGGTGCCTTTGATTTTTTGAGAGAATGAATGGCCCGAGTAACTTCCTGGATAGTAATGTCCTTCTCCAGTTGAGAAAAGTCATCTGCAAGGGATGGGGAGGGGGAAGGCCGTCAAAAAAGGATGTTAAGTTTACATCTAAAGGGTGTGTATCATCTGTATACAAGGACTTATAGTAATTATGAAAAACTTCAGCAATGTCTTCATCCGATGAAACCAGTTTGTTAATAGACTCATTGACCTACAGTTTTACGTTCTGATTTGATTTTTAGATAATTTGCTAGCATTTTCCCCGCCTTATTCTGACCACCATGGAATTTTGATTTGATTCTAAGGAGGGCATTACAAGCCTCATTAGTAATAATTTTGTTAAGTTCCGTTTTAGCTAGGATTAAGTCCTTAAGGGTAGTGGAGGACTTGAAGGAAAAGTAAGAGTGTTCAAGCCGTTTGATTTCCTGGAGTTGGTCTTCATATTTCTTTCTGTTGAGTTTCTTTTTCTTAGATAAGTAAGATATAGTAAAAGCACGAAGGGCAGCCTTGAAAGCGTCCCAATTATTAGGAATGGAAGTGTCAGACGGATTATTAAAGGAAAATAACTCAGTTAAAAAAACCTCAATTTCTTTCATGAAAACAGTGTCAGATAAAAGAGAGGAATTAAATTTCCAACAACTAAATTTGGAAGAGATGAGGTAAAGGTCTAGGGTAGTGTAAACAGGAAACATGATCTGAAATAAATATGGAACCAATCACAGACTTTTGAATGGACGGGAGCAGGTATTTACTGACCAAAACATAGTCCATCCTCGAGCGGGTGTGATGTACACTAGAGAAAAAAGTATATTCTAACAAATCAGGATTACACAACTTCCATGAATCATATAAAGGACGGGAGGCAATGGCAGATTGAAAGAGATTTGTCAGGTTGAAATTTACTGGAAGAGAGTCTATCTGAAAAAGGACCTAGCCATTGGTTAAAATCACAAGCAATGACAAAATCTGGGCAATCAATGGATGAAATAATGACTTTAATATCTTTCCAAAATTTAGGGTCAGGGCGAACCGGGCCGTATATATTTAACAATACCAATGTCTTATTCTGGAGAACCACCTTAGCCAATGCCCACCGCCCTTCATCATCATTTTGAGAGGAAATATTTTGAACATTTAATGCTTTGTGAAATAAAATAGCAACCCCC
This sequence comes from Lissotriton helveticus, assembly GCF_964261635.1. Lineage (NCBI taxonomy): Eukaryota > Metazoa > Chordata > Amphibia > Caudata > Salamandridae > Lissotriton > Lissotriton helveticus. The sequence continues at coordinate 1,619,176,872 of NC_136067.1, forward strand.
CCTTTTTTACCAAGAGCAGGGGAAAATACAACTTGGCCCACCCACTGCCGTTTCAGCTTAATAGATTCAACATCAGAACAATGCGCTTCTTGGAGAAAAACAACCTGTGAGTTAAGTTTAGATAAATGAGACAATACCTTTTGACGCTTGACCGGGTGACCAAGACCTCGTACGTTCCACGAGACAAAATTACACATGGTGGAAGAAGGGAAGGATGGGCGACACATGGAGTAGACACACTTCAAGGAGATAACTACAATAAGGGAAACAACAAACAAATACTTTACATGAGGAGAGAACTCCCGACAAACTAATAATACATATGAATACTGCGTCTAGAAACCGAGAAAAAAAACATCTTGAAGAACAATTAAGTAGGAGAGATCGTTCAGGAATAGAATCACATGGAAAAGAGGAGAGTAAGCAACAAAAAAAACAAATAGGGAAAGAGATAGAGAGAAAAAGAAAAGAAAGAATACAGAGAAGGATAAAACAGAAAAGAGTAGACAGATCAAGGCACAAAAGCCTGATCAGAAAGAAGTATAACAACCAAGACAGCAGGGGCATAGATACACTAAGGAGGGGACACAACCCCACGAGCTGCCAAAGAGAGGACACAGACAAAAGAAATTATGGAAGAATGAAGCCTCAAGAAAAAAAACATGAAACAGGGATAAAAAGAGAAAAAGTAAAAAAAAAAAAACGCCAAAGAGGAGACAGGTACAACGTCAAAACAGAACCAAAACAAGAGAGATATTAGTTAGCAGTGTGCATGTTGGAGGAGGAGACACTCTGCAAGAACGTGTGAAGCTTTTGTGGATCATCAAATGAGCGAGTACGACCATTATGGGTGATCTTGCAAAAACAAGGATGCAGAATACCATACTGAATGTTCTACTGTCTCATTAGAGGACGGAGATTCAAGAATTCCTTGCGTCTGGCATTCGTGGCAGTAGATAAATCCTGAGAGATAAAGATGTTGTGGCCAGACCATTGGAGACGTCGTTTAATCCTGGCAGCCTTCAAGACGGACATTAATTCTGTGAATTCAAGAAAGAGCATAATAATGCCTCGAGGCTTGGTAGAGTTGGAGTTTATACGGCCTAGACGGTGGGCTCTCTGTATGTTAAGAGGATTTGAGGCAGGTTGTAAGTTCAAAAGTTCATACAGGAATTTACGTAGGAAAGAGACCATGTCAGACCCCTCCACATTTTCCGGAATACCATAAACGCGTAGATTGTTCCTACGATTACGATTTTCAAGGTCCTCGGTGTGTAGCTTGAGTTTGTGGATTTCTTGTTCCAATAATGGGATTTTAGCTGAGGCATCCTGGATATCACTTACATGTTGCTCTAAATGCAGAACCTTGCTCTTCATAACCACCCAACGCTCCTCAATTTGGTTAAGCTTTTCATTGGTGGAGGACATGAACGGCCGGAGACCTCGAACCTCCTCCAGAATAGAGTCTAGGACAGGATTTGAGGAGGACTGAATAGGAGAAGGTGGGTCATTTTCAGGCCTCTTAGGTTTGGTTCCAGTATGTGAAGGTTTTAGATTAGGAGAGTCATTAGCCATGGTGATATCGGTATAATGTGATACACAGCGCTGAAATAGCAGGAAGTATGAGTGCACCCTCCGCAAAACCACAAAAATCAATACAGCTGGCAGAACGTTATTGTCCCAAAGATATCAGGTCAGCAATAAGAGTATGACAGAGAAACACACTTGGCACTAGAGGACGGGATATATGCCCTCCAACAACATAGGTAAATGGCTATGAACCAGTTTGAAGAGGCAAGAAAGTAAGCTGAGAAGAATCATAAAACCTCAAAAGAGGTATCAACATGAACCAATACAGTCAAATGGTACACCTGAATGGTATTTTTCACTACGAGGGTGATTGCAATGGAAATGGCGGAGAGAAAGCATGTCATCTCCTCAAAACAAGTAGAGCTAAAATGGCGGATGTAGTTCTTCTCAGCAATTCAAAAATTCAAATAGGAGGCTTAAAATGAAAAAGCACCAAGCAGGCAGCAATAGTCATCTCAGCTTATTCCAATCAATAAGCAAATGAGGAAAGAGCAGACTGTGAAGAGTCAAATGCATTGCAAGGGGAGTAGTGAAGCGCACACGATTATAGACACGGACGCGGGCTCAGCGGCCAAAATGGCGGCCGCCCGCGACGCTGAGGAAAGGGAAATTACCGCGATACACCAGTGTCCTTGTGCGGCAAGAAAACGTCTCGAATCCGATTCCTCATACTCTCCGCACCTTCCACCACATCTGCAGAATCCGAAAACGGTCTTCCAACGGATGAAAGAGGCTTTCACGGCATCTGGATGTCCCGACCGCAGCGGAGCTCACGGAGCCGCCGTCCTCATCCCTCGGTGCGTAAGCCACGCCCCCCAATTTTGCATTATTTATCCCACGTTTTGTCTTGCGTTGCTATGATCATGAGGGAACAGCTTCCTTCAAGCGCTGCCTAAATCCTTTAAACTTCCAACCCGTGAGCTGATCAGCGGTCCTTGTTAAAGTTGGGGTCTAGAGGTAGTTGAGCAACAGACTTTCGTCGGAATGTAGTGCTATCAAAGTTGCACTACAATGGGAGAGCAAACAGATACTTGAGAAGCTGTGACACAAATAAGAAGAGGCAAATGATAGTGACAAGGTAAGCCAGGTAATTGTAAGCAGTGGGCGGTCTCCAAACCCCTCTATGTTTATGGTAATCTACAATATGCCTCGCAAAAGGCAGCACATGTGCAGTCGAGTAGGGTCGACCTAAAAGCAGCCTAGCCCTATAGTAAAACTGCAAACCTCACATATGCCTGGTCCTTTGGGGAGGGCAAGTCAGTGGCTGGCACATATAAAGGCCAAAAAGTGGCCACCTAAACAAAAATGACTGAGAAACCCCCTCAGTCCCCAAATCCGACTTTGGTCAGTCATCATCACAAGTGCTTTATTCGGTTTGTAAAAAACAAATTCATAAAAGCAACATTTAAAAATCGCATATAAATGGAAGTTTTCAAGCATATCAAATACAATCTTTAAAAGTAATTTTAAAAGGATAAAATACTTAATAAGACAGTCATCTGAGCATTCTGCAGCTTTATAAATTAAAAAGTTCATTAAAAAGATGCTCATTATAATGTCTACGCCCTTTCAATTATATCATGTTTACATCGAATTCCTGAATCTTACAATCGCCTTTAAAAAGGTAGTTACAACTACAATGGTATATACATTGTCCAAGGTTTTTAATTTGTGATAGGCTCCTCTACAGGTTCGCAGACCCCATGATTTAAGTAGAGGTTTTAACAGTCTTTCCCTCGGGTAGCTGTAAAAAATGCAGAAAAAGATACAGTGGATGTTAGACTGGTACGATAAATTATCGCATGGGCAAGTTCTTTTATCTCTTGACCAGTCATTACAGTTTGGAAAAGTAATTATTCTGTAAAAGGTGTCCGTACGAAAACGGGTCAGAAGCATTCGGTTAAAAGGGGATGATTCTATCAAGAGATATTGTTGTATCCCCTCGGCCGTAGTAATCAAATGATGTTCCATAACAGTACTTTTGGCCTTTTCCGCCCGCCATCTATTACTCTCTAGATGTTGAAAGAGAAGTTTTTTCAAACTTATTCTGGACACCTTCTCCATAGTCGCAGGGTTTGAGAAAAATTCTAAATGTCCAATTTTTTTCAACAGATCCTTGACATATCTAAGCCATTTAATATTACCCGCTCCATCTAGGGCCAAGCAATCCTTTAGTACCTCTCTGTTCAGGGTAGTCTCTTTATTTACCCAGACATTATGCCCAAGAAGAACAGGGGCAGATTTTATAATATCTGATACGTATGGGAGAGCAAGTTCATTATGAACCACATATGTTGCGATGCCCTTAGGGATTGCCAGTAGATAACGAAGGAAACGATTTTCAGTCCTTTGAATGTGGTCCACCTGCTCAATCCCTCAAAGGCCTGCCCCATAAGTGCCAGTCGAGATACATTTAGCCTTGTATATCTGTAAACGTTTTCTGACTGGTCTACCACCCAGCCTTTTTGCAAAATTTATTGGGCGCCCGTAGCTCTTGAGAACGCAAGACCCCTGGTGGTTACAGCCTCCCACCATGAACCCCTCCTCTTGAAGTTTATACCAAGATAGGAGAATCTATCGGTAGACTCAATCTTATTGCCGTCCAAAAAGATTGGGCAGGGTATCCTTCTGTACCCTATTCCGCAAGACATGGTATATGTTTTTGAGACATTTACGCGGAGGCCTCTGACTTCCATAAATTCTGAGAATTTTTCCACTGCTCTTTGAAGGCCAACCCTTGTCTGCGACATAATAGCCGCGTCACCCGTGTAAAGGAGGATAGGTATAGCTGTCCAAAATGCAGTCAGTCTATCACTAATACCCAATCAGTGTTAATGTAAGACCACATCAACTGCGAAGTGGCGTAATGCAAAATGATGGGGCCCCCCTTCAGAATGTGATGAGGGGCCCCTGAGTCTCCCATTTCTCACCAATATTTATTGGTCTTGGTCTAAATAGGGCCTTCCTGAAGTACCTAATAGAGCACGGTAATGATGTGTTCTTTCAACAGTTTGCATCCTCAGATTGCATGCTATCTCAAAAGCCTCCTCTATGTTCCTAAACCCCTGCATGATATCAATTTACTTTTGATTGTCATCTCTCCTTTTTTCTTCAATGACACTTTCCTACTTTACATCCCTGCACACCTCCTCTCTCGGTCCACAGCCTACTCAGTCACATGCTTTTTTTGTTTTATCTCTATTATTGCATTTATGTAAATTCAAAGATCATAACAAATACGATTGTATGTAATACTCCTGCATCTTCGCTATCTCATTTATTAATTCAACCGACCATCTACATGAACTCACAAGCCACCTACTAATGAGCACACCTAACTCCTATTAATTTCATCTACCACAAAGAAACGCAAGTTATGCATGGAATGGTTTCCTTGAGAGAGAAGATTAATTCATGTAATCAACAATAACCAATAAACACAGGACTAGCCATTAACCTTGTGTTATCAGAGCATATTACTGCCTCGCATAGAGCATTTCAACGCCTCCTCCTGGGTTGTAAAAGCTCTATAAATGCTATAACAATACAAAACGATTAATATAATACATGGGATCCTACAATCCTTGCATAAATTCTGTCTATATTAGGACTTCTAACAGTCAAGTTCTGATATCTCCAATCACCTTTAATCTCGAAATGATGTAGCAACTCTACAGCAATAAGTTATTAGAGTCGAGTTGTGATGTCATAGTGCCTCCTGCCAGAGCCATCACCCGAGGTGAAAGACAGTCTCAGTGTAAACTGAAAAATGTTTGAAGACTTTACTTGCAAGTTAACCAATGGGCAATAGTAAAGCGCTACGAAACCTAGCTTTAGAAGTCATTTCCTGTGAAATAGTTTTCCCGTGACCCTGTGACCCGCCCCCAGGAATGGCGGAATTGAAGCAGACGTGAACGGTGCTGGATGCGAGGCAGAGTCGCGTTTTTCTCGGGCCGAATTTTCTCCCGCGAATGAAGGCGGGAAGACCCGGAGGTGCACCACGGCAGTCGGAGCGCTTGAAGTAGATTGCAGCGCAGCGCCGAGGTGTTATACAGCGGAGGTGTAGAGGCATGGTAAGCGTTTCCCACGGCGCATTGCTGGGCTTCCGTGGAAGAGACCAGGGACTTGGTCTTGGCGCTTTGTGCTTTGCAGCGAGGGGCTGCTGAAAATTGTCTGCTGGGTCTGGTTTGGTGCTCCAAAATCGATGGGGGGCAGTGTGGAGCTGCCTGTCAACTGCTTTCTGTTCATGTGCTGGTGCCTGCATCATTAATACAGCTGCTGGCACTGTTGAGTTGCTCTGTTTGGACTACAAAACGGTTACAGATTACAGATTGGAATTTTTGGTGATAGTTCAATAGGTGCCAGCCTTTCATTATCATCACGACTCAGTACCAGGATATATTTGTAAGTTGGTCCTCAAGATATTATTTTCGGACTTGTTTCTGACTTGTTTAATCCTGCGGGGAAAGTACAGAGGTATTTAGGAGCAGAGGGGGAGTGACCAGTAAAAAAAGAAAAAAAAAGGGGGGCCATAATGGGCAAACCGCAGAAAGAGGGTGAGGAGCCCTCAAAACTGAATAAAACAGAGTTGGCTCCTCGTCTGAATACAAAAACACGCCTCGCCCTAGCTAGGAAAGCTGCTCAAAAAGCAGCCAGAAATAAAGATAAAGACAGAAGTAAAGAGAAAAATAAAGAAGAAAATTCCGCAGAAGATACTCTTCCTGAATCTTCCGAGGACGAAGGACATCTTTCATCTTCCTCGTTAAATGGCACAGAGCCCAAAAAATAGCTACTTTGGATAAATCTCCAACCCCCAAGTCAGCATCATCGTTGGTTACCTCGTTGGTTACCTCTCCTCTAATAGTCTCAGAGTCTGTGTCTGCGTCTCCTGACTTGGAAGGGAAGAAAACAACTGGATCTGGCAGTTTGGAAAGTAAGAAGGATTATCCTCTTTTTGCAAAGAAAACTACTCCAAAATCGTCCATCCATCAGGCTCCGATGGCTCCTATCTTCCAGGAGGAGTCTGCTTCTTCTGTGTCATTGAAGGGTGCTGGTTCATCTGGTTTATCTTCGACATTGCCTCTCGAGCAGAGCCCGAAATCTTCACTTGTATCCCCAATACAATCCTCACAAACTGTGTCAGAGGAGTTGATAGCGAATGGGATCTCGGCCCAGAGCTCCTCCCAAAACTCAAGAGTACAAGAGGGTGTACAGATATCAACAGGAGAGGAAGCTCAGCGGAACATCAATAAAAGCCCGAAAGCTATGAACATAGATCCTAAGATGGATGAAACAGACTTATCTGGGACTGAAATTAGATATCAAATGGATATCCGTGAAATGTTGAATTTAATTCTGGACGAAATACGCGAGATAAAGCATAACCAACAAGTAGAGATAGCTACTCTCCACTCCAGAATGGATAAATTTGAGGAATCTATGTTGGTATTTCCCAATAGACTACAGGAAGCAGAGACTAGGATCGCAGTCCTCGAAGATAAGGTGAATTTGGTAATGGAGGAATCTAGGGAATCGGCCAAGAAGAAGGTCACGATGGAGCACAAACTTGAAGAACTTGAAAACCACTCGAGAAGGTCAAATCTAAGAATAGTAGGGGTTCCGGAAGGAGTGGAAGGCTCCGATACTATCCAATGGGTCTCCTCCTTCATTCTACAGAAAGTTCTTCCCGAGTTTGAGGGAGATTTGACAATTACAAGGGCTCACCGGGTGCCAGCGCAATGCTTCGCAAATTCCCCTTTTCCTAGAACGATACTTTTAAACTTTGCTGATTTTAGGATCAAAGAAAAGATTTTGTCCAAGGCCTATCAACAACATCAGTTCCCAGTGTCAGAAACAATAAAATGCAGAATTTTCCCAGATATGACTGCGGTGGCTGCCAAAAGGCGTAAAGAGTTTGTTAAGATCCTGCATTTATTTAAGGCTAATGGCGCCCAAGCATCGATTGCTCAGCAATCAAAATTGAAGGTTCTGGTCAAAGGGAAGTTCTATATGTTTTCTGACATTGAAGATGCACATACCCTCCTTAAGGAGATTTCTTCTGGTGCTAATGTTTGAAAAAGGAAAAAAAAAAATGCTTTCTCTAATAGTATGCTTGATCGATCTAATAACTAAATAACTAGAATGAAGGGGCGGTCCAGGGTTAATGGGTCGCATTAGGGTGTAGGAAGAAGACACCCAAAGAAGATAGAAGAGGGAGGAATGTGGGCTGCGTGGAGGGGGAGGGGGGCTCCACATTCAGAGGGGGGGCGAGGGTGGGGGGGGTAATTGCAGCAAAAAGGAACAAGTGCAGCAGGTTGTGTAGTGTGATTTCTATTTGGTACGGAATATGCAGAAGATTTTATAAGCTTTTAGATGAAATATAACTCAAGCGTTATCCTGTCCATAAATGCGAACGGTTTGCTTAATAAGCAGAAATATGGGGCTTTACTAAAATGGGTAATAACTCTTAATCCGCAGGTGGTCGCATCTTAAGACAAATACCCCGAAGTTGTTTTTGCCGAGATACTTTTCTGATGGGTTTTTCTCCTCAGCAGGGATAGCCCAAAAGGGTGTTGCGATAAATTTCGCAAGAAACCTCCCCTGGGAAATCCTTCAGGTTCAGAGAGATTCTAGAGGCAGATGGCTTTGGGTTGTAGCAAAGCTGTTGGGAAAAATGTTTAACTTTGTGAATTACTATGGCCCCATCCTTGATGATATTTCTGGCTTGCTGGAAATCAGTGAGATTCTAAGGGGCATCCCAGGGCAAATCGTAGTAGGAGGAGACTTCAATTACATCCAGGATTTGAGGAGGGACACTTCCAATAAGAACAAAAAACAATTAAAACCTAAGACAAAAGGTATATTTGAAGCACTGCTGTCAGAATACCAACTGCGGGATGCTTGGCGTTCTTGGAATCTAGATAAGGAGGCATATACTTGCTATTCTAACAGGTTTCGATCAGCATGCAGAATAGACTTTATTTTAACTTCCAGATCACTTCAAACCACTAGAACCTTGATAGGATGTAACCCTTTTTCGGATCATGGGAGGGTTGAAGTCGAGTTTATGATAGGAGGAATGAAAGGGGAGCGCCCCAGGTGGCAGCTGGATCGCACTCTTCTTCAGAATAAGGATTGGGTTGCAGGGTTCAAAGAGTGGGTTATCGAATTTTTCTCAGTAAATAATAATTCAGCTGAACCCTTCTCCGTCTGGGGAGCGTTTAAAGCAGCCGCCAGGGGTCAGATCATTGCGTTTTCCAGCAATAAGGCAAATAATCGCAAGCATAAAATATCCGCTCTTCAGAATGCTGCTGAGAGGGAATATGCTCTAAAGATCAATCCGCAGCCAAATCAATGGGAGCAGGCTAAAGCTATTTTAAGGGATTTTTTTACCTTAGAAGAGATAAATAGTTCAAGGGCCTTTCAGCAAAGGGTATATGAAGAGAGTCAATTGGCGGGGAAGCTTTTGGCTGACTCTGTTAGAAAGAAACAAGAGTCATCCTTCATTCTAAAAATTCGAGATCCTCATGGTGGAGTAGAAACTCAGAGTGAAGGAATTGCTAAGGTATTTCTGGATCATTATGAAAGTATCTACTCCACGGAGTACCAGGTGGAGGATACAATGATCCAGGAATATTTTGCTAGTATAGAAATTCCCAAAATCTCCAATTCCCGAAGTAATCAAATCTGGGATGAAATAAGCATTATCGAAATTCACGAGAGTATAAGGGCAACATCGGGGGCAAAGGCTTCCGGACAGGATGGGTTCCCTATCAAATTCTATAAGGTATTTACTAAGGAACTTGAAGAACCTCTAAAAATCTATTTAATTACATCAGATTAGGAGGAAAGGTCCCCCCAGAATTCAAAGAATCTACAATTATTAGCTTTGTTAAAAAGGAAAAAAATCCAGAAGATGTGAACTCCTATAGACCGATCAGCTTACTGAATTCGGATTACAAGTTATTGATGAAAATTTGGGCGCAGAGATTTGTTTTAGCAGCTCAAGAGGTAATCCATCAGGATCAGACAGGTTTTATTGCGGGTCGGTATATGGCAGCTAATACGGAATTTCTAATACAGGCTCTAGATTATTTTAATATAAATTCAACAGCTGCGTGTATTTTAATGATTGATGCAGAAAAAGCATTCGATCTAGTTAATTGGTCTGCACTTTTTTTTTCACTGGGTCAATTTGGATTCCCTGCTTCAATTATACAAATGATAAATAATATCTATGAAGGGGCATCAGCCCAGATAATTATTAATGCTAAACATGCTGGAAAGATTAAAATGAATCGGGGGACAAGGCAAGGATGCCCATTGTCCCCCTTGCTTTTTACTTTTTTTATCGAACCTTTAGTAACAAGAATAAGAAACAACATTGCTATTTTTCACCCCATCGTCGGGATGTCCAAATTAAAATTGTTCGCCGACGATATTATCCTATATTTGGCTCCTGAAAAAGAAAACATCATGAGTCTTATGAAGGAGCTTAAGGATTATGAAAAAATAGGGGGGTATAAGGTAAACGGAAAAAAAACGGAAGTTCTTGTTTTAAATACAAGTATAGATTTTCTTCCGATTTATCTTCAGCACCAAGCAGAAAAAAGGGACAGATACTTAGGTATTTATGTGACCAGTGAATATGACAAACTTTTTGCCTTGAATTATACTAAAATGAAGATTAAAATAAGGAATCTGCTGGATCGATGGTGTTTGCTCCCACTGTCATTGATTGGTAGAGTGTCACTAATCAAAATGATTGTATTGCCATTGCTTATATTCTTATTTAGCAATATTCCAATTAAAGTTAATACTGGTTTTTTTAATGAACTCGAAACTATGATGCGAGGTTTTATTTGGAATAAAAAGGCTTCAAGAGTCAAACTTTCAGTAGTTCAACTGGCGATTGATCAAGGTGGCTTGGCTCTCCCCCATTTTAAGACATATTATGATGCAGCCTTTTTTGATATTGTGGCAGGACTATTAAGGATTAGGCAGACAAGAGATAATTTTTTCCTGGAAAAAATGATACAGGAAGCAGGTTCTCAAATTCCTATCTTTTTAAAGACCGCTAAGCTCCCCAAGAAATCTAGATATAAGACACTAAAAGTGTATACAGCAAGATTACTGCTCCTTTTTAAAAAACATGGCTCTAACGGCTCCAATTTTTTGAGTTTGTCTGAATGTGCCAAAATGGGTCTTAAGATATCTTTGAATCATCTGAAAGATTGGGAACTTTCCGGGTTTAGGGAATTAAGACATTTATCTGTACAAAATAAGGTAATTAGCTGGCAAGAGATCTTAAATAGAATGAATAATTCCAGGCGACTTATGTTTTTAGAGTATTTACAAATGGTTTATTTTATTAGAAGAGAGATAGGTGGCCTGTTCATCGCTCCCTCTGCGTCGATATCAGCTTTGTACGGGGATAAAAATAAAGGCATAGGATTTTGGTATAAAAAGCTCTACTTTGCCAGCTCTTCTCCTATAATTGAGAGACATCTAGAGAAAATAAGCCTCTCGACACAATGTTTTCTTACAGATAAGGATTGGGAGCTATTGTGCCACCTGGGTAATAAAGCCCTCCGGGCGGCCAATTACAAAAGAATGTCTTTTTTATCACGTTGGCTCGCGTATTACACCCCGGAGGCCCTGGAGAGAATGTTCCCAGAAGTTGTGAACAAGTGTTTTAGATGTAAAGCCATGGGACAGGGAGGATGGTGTCATATCTTCTTTTCCTGTCCGAAGTTGGATTCTTTTTGGAGGGAGATAGTCGTAGATATGGAGCTGGCAACTGGGAAAGTATTTTTACCGGAGGCAGAGATGGCCCTGTTTGGCATATGCAAAGAGAGGAGCAGGTTTGATAAAACAGAAGAAGTATTTATTTTTATTTCTTGTGTAGTTGCACGGTCTTTAATCCTTCAGAACTGGAAATCCGGTGTGATTCCATCACATCTGCAATGGTTCAACAAAATGAGTAGAACTTGTAATTTTGAAAGAGCTTATGCAGGTAGGGTAGGAGCCATTGCAAGATTTGAAAGAAATTGGAAATATTTTGAGAATCTGGAATTGCTGAAAGGAGGATGATAAGGAGGGAGAGGGGAATGTGATTTTTTTTTTGTGTGTATTACTGCTGCTTTATAAAAATAGCTGTGATTGCACTTTATCGCACTAACGCACTTTAAAAATTGCACTTTATTGGATTATATCTCCTTCGGGAGTAGCACTTTATTGCAGCTTTTGCACTTGGTAGCAGTGATACTGTTCACTAAAAATGGTTTTTGCAAGTTTTTTATAATGGACCCTTTCTCTTTTATTCCTGTCTTTTTAATCTAGTTTTATCTCTTGTAAACTGTCTGGAAATTATCTGATTGTTGAGAAATCTTGATGTGAATAATGTCTTTGTTATTTAATTCTGTACCAATGATTTTATTTTATGAATTCCTACTGCCTTGTTCAATAAAAAATTTAAAAAATTTGAATAAAAAAAAAGAGAAAAAAAAAGAAAGTTTTTTTTTATAACTACATCTTTTGCAATAAATTCACACAAGTATGTAAAATGTATTTATAACATATTTACACTACTCTAATCCTACTCTTCTATTATAGATGTTTGGTTTGAAAATGTTACTGTTAAAATTGTTATAACGATGGATAAAGATTTTATTGATTAGTGATCTCATAAAAAATGAACACTTGGAGATATGAGGATTGTCAAATACCTATCTTATCCTTAATTATGAGTCCCATTATTCCCATTCATCGCTATAGAATGTTAACAGTTGAGACCCCGCTAGGTGATCAATAGACACAATTGCAGCTGCAGTTTCCCCCTTCCTGAAAAAAAAATCTAATCTAAAAAAGGGAGCAGGGTGAGTAGATCCTGATCCTAAGCCAAATGCAGTGCCCAAAGGGAACTCATGTGAAATTAAAATGTTAAACAATCCTATTTTTTTTTTTACATGGAGCTCGCAGACCCAGAGGGTGGATGCGCAAACTCATTAGCGCCTCTTGAAATTTGGCCAACCTGGCTCTCAGGTGTGTGAACTCCCAGCCCAGGATTCCTGGAGCCAGCTTTGCCCCCCCCCCCCAAGTTGCCAGACGTTGCATTCAGATTTGTCTATGGGGTGTGTGGTGATCATAGATCATACAAAAATGCACTGAAATAAAAATACAGAAATGTTGTGTGGGGTTTCCCCTCCCCGCAGTGCATTAGAACGTTGAAACTATTGAAAAAAATGTTTTTCGTTTTACTTTCTTTTTTAATTTACCTCATTGGGAGAGATTAAAAATATTGTGCTCAACTACCCCATTTTTCAGACAAAAGCATAGTTCAGCACTTATATAACAAGTTGCAGTTATTTTTTATTTTTTATTCTTTAACAGGGTTCACAAACACCAGAAAAGATTAAACATAATAAAAAAGATAACACTTTTTTTCAAGGTTTGGTGTAAATCTACCAAGGTGTAGGGGCAAAGTCATTAAAGATGCAAAAATGTTTTTTTTGCTACAGTGTAGTGTCACCCTTAACTGCAGAGGTGTGAATGTAGCCTCTAGCACACACATTCAAACATACACCTCCATGCACCAAATGTAGACAACTAAATGCCACAACGGAGGAAAAGAATGAAAAAAACAAGCATTAGCAAATCAATATCCCTCGTCTGTTGTGACCTACTGCCTTTTCTAATTGTTTTAGCCACACTGTGCACAGCATCCCTGATGTGTTGCTGCTTGGCTAAAGTAAAACAAAAAAAAACGATTAAGCATCCGCCTACGTAATTTCACGCACGTGCACCATGCATTTCCGGGTATGATCAGTAACTAAAAACAAAACAAAAGCATTTTTTTTTTAAGGCAGGCAAGTGGAGTGGGGCAGAAGCAAAAGGGAGCTGAAGAAACATAGGGGGTCGTAAGCGACACAGGGGAGGGTCTGGGACTCAGAAACAACTTGGGAGAGGGTGGTGGACATGAAAGCAACATGGGGAGGGTGGCAGGCACAGAAGCAACACTTGGAGAAGGATGAAGCACAGAGACATTGGTGTCACTCAAAATGTTGGGAGCCCCCTGGCAGAACGTGGTGGGGGGCCCTGAGTTTCCCATATCACACAATTTTTAATTGGTCATTGGCTGAATAGGACCCCACTGAAGGGTTGGCTTGCCCTTTGAAGTTTTAGGAAGGCCCCTGCACCACAAGGGCCCTGTGTTAAGCCCATTCACAGAGAAGCACATGGGTGAGAGCAGCAAGGAGTGGGGAGGGAAGAATCACACAGTGTACAGGCAACAGCACGAAGGGGGGGAAGAAGTACATGAGGGAGACAGCTGGAAAACACATGACCTATCTGTGTGTGCTTACACAAACAGAAAAAAGTAGTTCCTTGACACCGACTGCAGACACAAGGCTAGCACATACATGATAAACAGGCACTGCTCCAGGGGAGAGCAAACAGAAACTTGAGAAGCTGGGACACAAATACGAAGAGGCAAATGAGAGTGACAAGGAAAGCCAGCAATGGGCGTGCTCCAAGCCCCTCTATGTGTATGGTAATCTACAATATGCCTTTCAAAGGACAGCACATGTGCTGTCTACTAGGATCGACCTAAAAACAACCTAGCCCTATAGTAAAACTGCAACTCCTCACATATGCCTGGTCCTCTGGGGGAGGGCGAGTCAGTGGCTGGCAAACACACAGGCCAAAAAGTGGCCACCTAAAAAAAGAGACTGAGAAATCCCCCTCAATCTCCAAACCCGACCTTGGAGCAGTCCCTCTATCACTAATACCGATCAGTGTCAATGTAAGACTACATCAACTGAACAGTGGCGTAATGCAAAATGATGGGGTCTACCTTTAGAATATGATAGGGGCCCATGAGGCTTCCACATCTCACCAATATTTATTGGTCTTTATCTAAATAGGGCGCACCTGAAGGGTTGAGAGCCCTGATGTACTGTAGGGGCTGCAAGGCTCGGTGTAACGGTGTTACGCCCCTACAACCGCCCAATAAGCCGCTAGGGTGGAAGTGGGAGACCCGGCTGCTTCACCCCCCTTTTGTACCTCCTCAAGGCCACTCACACTCACCCCACCAATCCCCAGGGCATCTGGGAGATCTGAATGGCTCAGCACCAGAACCTACCTATCCCCTCTGAGGCCAGTTTTCAGAGGCCTGAATGCACCAGAACATGGGGTGCCTTTGCTTTCATCCAACTCAGGTGTTAATTCTTCATTAAAAGTCGAAAATTGATCACATACAATTTTATTAAAGTGAATGGGAGACGTGCAGCGTTTTCGTGGCTACTGCATTCAGTATTTTCAACATGTATGTTTTGGATAGCTGACCGCACTCCTGAAACCCTGCAAACAATTCAGCAATTGTGCGGCCCTCTCTCCTTCCCGTTCCCGTCCTGCAGGCACCAGGGAGTCTCCGCTGGAAACCCCGGAAAATACATTTAGAGCCAGCGCCGTTTAATGACAGTCTAGTAAAGCCTGACAGGAGCGCGCGGCCTAAGAAAGGCCCCTTTTTGTCCAGAATGTGTTATTATTTTTATTCTCCCTCCTTAGCGGAGCCGCCGGTGTAAAATATGAGCGAAATGAAAATGCAAAGCGCTGAACCTTCTTGGTGGGACAAAGACTGGTGTGTTGGAGCGGCTGCTCGGAGCCCGGCCTTGCCTTGGCATCGCTGGGGCGAGGGCTTGAGATGGCTGAAGATAGATGGGTGCCAGAGGCAGCTTAACATGGATGCTGGCAGCAGCTGGGCTAAGGTTCAGAAGCCTGAGAGCTCGCCAGTACAATCACCCCAGCGAGGCCTCGATGGTGCAGCAACACTGTGAAAACGCCAAAACAATTCTCTGTTCAACAATTGGATCTCCTGCTGGGAATTATCCCCCAGATTCATCATTGTCCCGTTTTGCGAGTCCTTAATATCGATTATTAAGGAATCGCTATTAAAGACTCGCAAAACGGGATTCATGTGGAAATCGCAATTTCATTTGCGATTTCTACGGCTTCCTTATTTGCGATTAGCAAATTGCTAATCGCAAATAAGTAATGACTCCCCATTCATTCCTATGGGCCCGCAAATAAGGATGCGATTTCAAGGGGGCCAGGGGTGTCCAAAGGACACCCTGTAGCACCCCTGAAATGTAAATGTAGACTGATGTTGCGCACACACATGTCCAAAGGACATGTGTGTGTGTAACATACAACTTAGAAAAATGCACTAAAGTGCATTTTTCTAAGTTTTCGCTATTTACCACGAAGTCAGACTTCGCGGTAAATAGCGGCCAAAAATAGCGATTTCGCAATTCAAAAATGGTTCATGAATTGCATTTAAGGAATCTCAAATAGAGATTCCTTAAATGCAATTCCTCGCAATTTAGCGATTTCGCAATTTGCGATTTTTGCATTTGGGATGATGAATCCCTAATGCAAAAAAAGCGCTCGCAAAGGCCCAGATTCGCAGAATCTGGCCCTTTGCGAGCCGATTTTACCTTCATGAATCTGTCTGTATATGAAATAATGCCTATTTGCATCCTTAAAATTCTAGATTTACCCATATTTTGTGGCCCTGTATGTAGTAGTTGTGGGGTGGATTAGGTGTGGCTCGGGAGGCATTTGCTTCCTGGTGCTCTGTTTGTGATTGCTACCCCAGTGGACTGCTTTGCAACCCTTATGTGTAAGGCGCGATATATAAGAGATGGTGGCCCTCCGGCTGGATAGTACATCAATGATGAGAACCAATTCTTGTTAGTTCTTACGCAAACCAGATAAACTGGAGCAAAACCGGTCAATTAGCGATTAGTGATGCACGGTACCTATGGCCGAAAAGAGGTTCGAAAGATTTTTGAACAAGGGAATGCCTAAGCAAAATTTACGGCTTGATGGCCTCTGCCTGGCAGAACCAATGGACTTACAAAGTCTGTTTCCACTGGTGTCATTGTCGTGCAACAGCCTCTGGATGGCTAACTCAGAATATGATCTAATTGTGCGATGATAGGTTTGGGTGTCTGATGTGGGTGAACATGTGAATCATCAGATCAAGTTGGTGGGAGGCAGGGGTGAAATCTGCAAGATCTGACTTGTCGTCTGATCTACTTGCTCACCTTTGGGAGTGTGAAGGCAGTGTCAACAACAGAATGCAAGTAAGCCTATAGGAACCCTGTTTACTCTCTATAGTTTCTACTCCTCGACCTTCCCCAATCCTGTGACCAGCAAATGAAATAAGAAGTTAGTAGTGCGGGGCAAGAGGTCAACCAGGCTGTGTCATCGGAGTTTAAAGGCTGCTAGATTCTCGTTTCACTACCCCTAACATTTTAGTGAATCAATGTTTATGAATTGACTAACGATGACATGAAATGGTACTAGCCATGATTTGTGGAACATTTGCTAGATGTTTTCTGCTTTGTATTTTTTTCAGATTTTTTTTCATATACAACCATAAAAAACAGAGCAAGTTGTTTTGCAAGGAGCGCCTCTGGTTCAGGCAGGACTATCTTGACACAATACACACCGCTCATGTCAGATTGTATATAGCACAGGTTCTCCCCCAGAGTCCCATTCTTCAGGCTTCTGTCTTCCTGGTGGAGTACCACAGGGCTCCTCAGCCTACTCTCTTCAACTTGTATGTTCTCTCCGTGGCAGTTAGGTTCAATAACAAATGTCTGGAATTAGCAGTTGGATGAGAGACAAGTTTCTCAAACTTTTTTTTTAAAACAGATTTTATTAATAATTTTCATTTTACATATTATGACTTATGCAGTACAATCGCCATGTGGGGTGGTACAGTCAGTATCATTATTACAGTGAGTTCTGTTGTTTGCAAGAGAAGAAATCAGGTAATGACAGTTCGTGCATTTTGCTCATACCACAAATAATCCACAAGGTCATAGATAAATGCAGCTTATCACTTTACAAACATACACAACCTGCAAACTAAGTATGTGAACACAACCCATCGCGTCTGTGTCTACAAGAAAACAAAAAGAGATCCCCAATTTATCCCCCCTCCCTCCAGTCCGTCTATCGTCGTTGTAAAGCATCCTAAATCACCTGTTGACTGAGGCTTGGCATACAACTGCACTATAAGAAAACAACAGCATATCTGACGTTGAATTACATTGACAACGACACCTGTTCGATGGGTCATATTCTGGCATCTATGATTGTCCCTTTTGAGGTGGGTTCTGAGTTCTACACTCTTTATTGCGAGCCGTTGTGGGTGTCTACAAAGTCTAATTCTTGCGCTTTAAGGGTTTCTAGCATGACGTCCCACTCCAGTGCTATCAGGATTTTACATAGTCCCTTGGCCTCCTCCCTTCGTCTAGCCGCACTTTCTGCACTACCTCAACGAATCAGTTCACTTTGCCACATGTGTGCAGAGGGTGATTTCTTGGATTTCCACTGCATGGTGATGGCCCTTATTGCTAGGATCAGCGACAGTTTCACATATCTATATTGTACTTTGTGTTTAGATTGGGATTTATGAAGGCCCAGGATGCATTCTTCTATGGTATTGGTTATGTCCCTTTGTGTGACTGCATGTGTATATTGTCTGATAGAGTCCCAAAACCCCCTTAGGTGTGGGCAGGACCATACCATGTAAGCTAGGTTGGCTTCCTCCCAGTGACATCTTGGGCAGTGGTGTTGCGTTTGCGGGAACAGTTTGTCCAGTCTATGGGGGTCAGATAGGCCCTGTGAAGTATCATGGTTTGGATGTATTTGAATTTTGCATTTCTTGTTAGTTTCTTAGGGCGTTCTATAATTTTGTCCCATTCTTTGTCTTCTAGAGCCCGCCCTATGTCAACTGACCATGTGTTTCGTAACGTATCGAGGGCTATCCCCGCGTGGGCACGGATCCCTACATACAACCATTTAATTAGGTGCCTACCCCTGCCCATATAATAAAGTGCTTTAACCAATTTGTGCATAGAAGGCTCCTTCCGATGTGGGGCCCAATGTGTTTTTACATATTGTACTATCGCCGCATGTAATATATATAAGTGGTCTGGCACCCCTGTCTCTCTAGCAAAGTTACCATAATCCAGTAGCTGTTCATCGTGGAATCAGTCCGACACCATGCTAACCCCTACGTCTAGCCAGGGAGCGATAGTGCGCTTCGTTATTCCTCCTGTCGCCAGTGGTATTTCCAATAAGGGGATGTTACCCGTGTAGGGAGGGTGTGGGCATGTGTAGTGTAGTGCCGTTTTCCAACATTGTAGCGCCGTGTTTAGCAGGGGAGGAAGGTGCTGGGGGAGTTTGCATTGCGGTAATAACATTGTATGTAAGGCTCCTCTTGTGATATCTCGCTCGGTGTATCCTATTTCTTGCAAATTACGCCCGGCAGTCCAAAAGGACAGCCACTGTAATTGACAGGCATAGTAGTATGCTGTGAGGTCCGCACTCCCAGGCCTCCTCCTCCGTGCCAAGCTGGAGCTTTTTGAGGCTTATCCTTCGTCTACTGGGCCCCCAGATGAGGTCAATAATCATAATATTTAAGAGTTTAAAAGTGTTCTGTGGGAGTAGCACCTGTAGATTTGTAAAATAATAAATCAATCATGAGAGGATCACCATTTTCGTTATAGCCACTCCTCCCATCACCGATAATGGTAATGTGGTCAAAAAGTCAATACTAGAGCGTAGGGCTCTGATTGCTCTATTGAGGTTGCTGTCCAACATATCGGTGGGTGTCCGATATACATGAATACCCAGATATTTAAACATTTGCGGAGCCACCTGTAATACTGTGGGCCCAAATAAGATAACTTTCTCAAACTTTATGTAGAAAAAACAGAGGTGCTGGATATTTGGAGCACAATAGTCTATCTGGTCTACAATATGGTGGCCAGAGTCTCCTGTGGTCACGTACCGCTCCCTGTAGATTCTGCAAAGAACCTGGGGGTCATCTTTGACAATACTTTGTCATTTGATAAGCAGGCGAATCGCACAGCTAGCACAAACTTCCATATCATTAGAACTCTGAAAAATAATTACTTTTCATTCCAGAGGAATTGCACAAATCGGTGGTCATAGAATTGGTCACATATCGTCTAGATTACTGTTACTCACATTACCTGAAGATTAACCAGACATCTCTTAACAAACTTCAGATTATTCAGAATGCAGCGGATTGACTTAATCTGGATATTCCAAAACATCTTTCGGTAGTCAAAGGCTTACAATCCTTCATTGTCTACCGAAGAAGAAACACATGGTTTTCAAAGTCCTTCGTATGGTCCACAGGGCGCTACACAATGCTAGCCCTGGGAGCTTCAAATCTACCTTTAAATGGCATACGCCTGGTAGGCTGCCACACTCTGCATCTAGGAGACAGGTGGTTGTTCAGGGCTTCGCCCATTCTGTTGCTAACTTTGGAAATCCTTACCATTCCACATCTGAGGTACCGAAAACATCCTCATCTTTCATAAGAATCTTAAAGCTTGTTTTTTGTTCGACCTAGACCATAGTGTCTTCCCATTTCTATGTCTTGCTGGCACTGTCGTGATATTCTCTAATGTTAGTGCCTAGATATCCTCAGGTAATGTTGTGCTGTATAAATATACCTAATTTCTCATTAGAATACATCCCTTCCATACTACCTCAGCTTAGTCTTCCCTCTCAAACCTCCCCCAGTTGACTTCATGGGTGCCCACCATCAGGGGGTTCTGTCATCCTTACACTCATTTCCCCACAGGTTACCAGGTCTTCCTCTACTGCCTTGCCATGCCTTGTGAGCCTGATATGCTGTTTGTCTGCAAAAGCCCATTCAGTTAAATCTCTTTTCCAGTTCACCTACTCCGGCATCTCGTCAATACCATTCCCAATGCAGCCTTTCTAGCCCCCCATTTTTAATCTCTGTCACCATGGGACAATGCCCAAGAGACACAGTTTGACAGAGTCATCCAGCGTCAGTCCCATGATCTGGGTCAGGTGCAGTAGTACACACCTCCAAAACTCCGCTATATGTGACAACCCCACATTGTGTGGAAGAAGTCTGCCGTCACCTGACCACAGCGTCCACATGCAGTAGGCATGTCAGGATACATTTTGGTGAGCATCTGTGTTAGTCATGTAAGTCCTATGCAAATTGTGGAAGTGTATGAACTTAAAACGTGCATTCGGGGACACCTGTGTGACTTGAGCACAGGTTTTTTCGTCTGCCATCATCAAGTCATAAGGAGAGTCTGTATTGCAGCGCTCCCGAGCCAAGTCAGGGCTCCCTCCACTGTTTGTCACTAGGGTTGCATATAGATGCGTCTACAGCCAGCCAATACCAGCAATTGTCTCACTGTGTCATGTTCCTGAGATTTAGCAAGAAACAGTGGTCAAATCCTCTATGCAGTATGTACTATCCGGGAAAAACGTATAAATTGGCCAGGTCCCAGCCCAAACCACTCCTGGGCCTGAAGCGATTGTTGAGGTATAAGACCCCGATGGTTACACATCCTCCTGCATGCCCTGCTGCATAGGAGGTATCTTTATCAATGTTATAAAAAGACCTCAATGCCCACAAGGTGCAGACCCTCCGCAAAGGTGGATCAGCGGAGAACCTTGCTAACCACCCTGAACCACACCGTCGCCAACTGCAGAATCAGGTATGGGATATCCTTCAGGACACCCATCCCAATTAGGAACACCTTGGAGAGCACATGCTGGCCATGTGTGTGTCAGCCAAGTTCATTTTTTTCTGATTTGGGGCACCCATCAAGCCAACTCACTGCATGCTGCATTTGAGTTGCAGCATAGTAAAGAAAAAAGTGTGGCATCCCTACCCCGCCTTCTGCCCATGAGAGTTTCAAATGTGGACAAACTTGCCCAGCTTCGCTTTCATGCACATACTAGGTCAGCAAGCAACCTGTCCAGCCGGGTAAACATCGATGCCAGCACCGGGCACATCATGCTCTGCAAGGCATACAGTACAGAAAGGAGGTGGTCCTTTCTCCATCCTCCATCCAGTCAAGGGTGGATTTTGGTGCCCCCTTCTTAGTCCTGAGGAAGACCCCGGCAGAAGAACCCAAACAGCCTACTTACCTTTTGGTGTCGAAACGTCGATTACATCACTGCCCTATGCCAGTTTGATCAACAGAGCTTGCTTCACTATGATAGTGTATTGCAAACAATGGCCTTTTACATGTCTCCATGATTATTTTGTAGTCAAGTGAAGCTGGCTCTAATTGTAATGTATTTGATGTAACTACCTTTCTCTCTCACTCCCCCAATCCTCACAAAGCGCACCTTACTATTTCCCCTTTCTTTCTCCCACCTCGTGAGGCACTTGATATAATATGCTGTCTCAGATTTATTCCGATGCTCAATATGATTAAATAATATTGAACGCTTTATTGTGTTGTGTAATTTGAATTAGTACCAGCTGGCATTTAATTACGTGCTTTTTGAATTGTCAGACTGGGACCACACTCTTTCTGTACTGCATTCTACCCAGGTCGCAGGACTTGTCTGGGTTTACCCTTTTGTGTAACTGCAAGGCATACAGGCACCTCGGCCAAAACATCATTTTTGTCAGGGTTACTTTCCCTATTACAGACAGTGGAAGCATTTTCCAGAAGTCAACAGATCTCCTCAGTCTATCTGTCACCTTCCCTGCATTCAGGTCGTTTTGAGCCTTTGGCTGCGGCTCACCCATATTCTTAAATACTGAGATCTTCCAGCAGGGGAACCACTTAATGCCCCAGTCGATCCAGTGGAAAAAGTCTGGATTTATCTATATTGGTTTGGTATCCTGAAGCCTCTGCTATGTTCTGTAACTCATCCAGAAGAAGGGGTGCTGATTGCACAGGGTCCCATAGATAAACTAGAGTATCGAGCACATACATCAATACTATGTGGTACGTGTTTCCCATCTGGATACCCCACAGCCTAAGGGTTATACAAAGCTGAGAGACTAGCGGTTCCACTGCAAGCACGTTCAGGCCCGGGGTGGGAGGGCACCTCTGTCTGGTCTCTTACTTATTCGCAGGCTTCAGAAAGGATGTTGCTTGTTTGCACCCTGCCTATCGATTTGGTGAAGAAAAGTTTATCCCATCCAAGAAACTCTGGGCCGAAACCCATGCGGAGCATAGTCATTCATATGTAGTGCCAGCCTACCATGTCGAAACCATGCTTCAGATTCAGTGCCGCCAGTGTAAGTCATCCCTCGTCCCTACGACAGAATGTTTAACATGGTATTGTATATCATGCTGCTCCCCAGGATAAAACCAATCTGGTCAGGATGGACCAGGTCACAGACATTCCTCAGGAGCCTATTTGCCAAAACCTTACACAACAATCTGACATCTGCATTAAGGATGGACAATGGACTATAAGAGGAGAGATGCACCTTGGTCTTGCCCCCGTTGAGTATCAAAACCATTACTGCTTCTCTCATAGTTGGGGGAGCACTCCTTTCTCCTGTGCCTCTGTGAAAACCCCTATAAGGGTCTCCAGGAGCGAGTCAGGCAGAGCCTCGTATAGCTCAGCCAGTAGCCCATCCTCTCCTGCCATCTTACCCCGAGTCATCTCAAGAGTGCCTCCTTAAATTCCTTGACCTCCAGTGGGCTATCCAGGCTGGGCCTCTGTTCTGTCGTGAGGCTTGATAACTCTGACCCATTAAGGAACTGCCACAGGAAGTCATATGACACCTCGTGGGTTTGGGAAAATCCCTCCTGCAGGTAAGCATCATTTATCTGATCTCTAGCTATCAAGGCTACCATGCTCTCTTCGGGTAAAGTATGTGTGTGTGTGAGGCTTCTCCATATTCACCAACCATCCCAACAGCCTGTCTGATTTATCACCCTTATGGAACAGTCTCTGTACTGTGTATGTGTATATTTAGGCAGCTTTGACCACACCTATTCCACTGTGTCTAGTGATTTGCACCAGCCGTTGGGATCCCTTTGGCCTGTCCGCAAGTTGGATCCCTAGGTTCATATGTTGCCTGTTCTTCCTCTAGGTCTAGGAGTTCATACTCCAGTTGACTCTTAACTCCTGAGGAATGCACTCCCCCTCAAAGCAACCTTATAGGTTTCCCACTCCCATCTACTATCAGTGGATTCCTGGTTCGCTCAGAAGAACTGCGCCATGTACTCCCTAATGTTTATGAGAAAAGGGCTGCCTGTCAGCACTTCAGGTCTCAGTCTCCACAGCAGGATTTTAGGTCTAGCCCGCCCTGAGTGCAAGGTCAGGAGTAAAGGCAAATGGTCAGAGAGTTATCTGTTAAGATAGGATGAGGAGATGTACATTTATCTGTCCTATCTTCTCCCTAACACACAATCTATCGAACTGCATCCCTCATGTACTGTGAGTAATACGAGTTTGTCCTGGCCCCTGATGGTGGTGTCTTCAGACACCCATGAGATGCAGGTCAGTCTGGCCTCTGTCAGTGCCTGTTCAATGTGGGACTTAAGGCTCTCATGTGGAAGAGATTTATTTATTCACCAGTCCTGGAAACAGTTGAAGTCCCCTGCCCCAGTGACCTGTGTTCCCAGATACAGGGCCATTTTCCTCACCTCCTCGGGAATTAAGGATCCATCAGCAATGTTAGGTGCATAAGTATTCACCAGGCAGGTCTCAAACTCGTTCAACACCCCAACTATTATCAGGTATCTAGTTTTAGGTCAGCATGCACCACCCTTGTGAAACCGAACACCTGACTGTATCCACATCACCACCCCACTGGCGTAACTAAAGTATGTCGCTGCAAGCATGTGTCCTCTTCATCACTGGCCCAATTTTACCACCTCGGCCTGGGGTGGTGGGTTTCCTGTAATAGCTAAGCAAATGTTATACCACCGGAGGTAGGATAAGACGTGCATTGCTTCAGATATCCGTTGAGATCCCGAAGATTCCAAGACAACAGCACTTAAGCCAGGAGCACTAGAAGTGGGCATGAGTGACCCCGACCGGGGCCAAGTCCAGTCCCTCCCCATACTTCTAACTATCCAAGCCTGGTCACCATCTATGCCTCCATCCAGTACCCCCTCACCAATTTCTGCCGTTGCTCATTGAACAGAACACATAGAAAAACAACACATCCTTAAAAAAAACGACCCTTTCCTCCCTCCCCTTCCCCACAGGCAGTTCCAAACCTTCCCAACATGTGGTATCACTGAGATGCTCTAACCAGAGGGCGATTGTATACCAGTCCCCCCCACCCTGTGGTTTTTCAGGGCCATGAAGCAATGTAAGTTAACAAACAAATACAAAATGAAAACAGGAAAATAATAAAACAATAAGTAAATCGTTGTTGTTTTAAGCGTGCAATCCACCAAGGGCTCCCCGCACCCGGGTACCCTGAGCCAATGCAAACTCACCAGCTGTAACCCTCTAGGAGGGGTAGGCCTAATCCTCGGGGTGGGTCCGGGCCACAGACCTCCCCCTTCATAGGGTGAGAGCACAGTGCCCGTTCCAGACACCACCCCACTCTTCCAGTAACTGAGAGTGAAAGCGCTGAACCAATGTAAACCTCATGTCAATATGCAATTCTTAGAAGCCCATCCAAAAGCAACCTTCACAGTCTTATCTTCTGGCATCTTCACCAGTTCACTTCGCGCTCTCACCCTAGAGGCGCTCTCCAAGGCTGCAAGGAAGTCTCATGGGGCTACCCCTGGATGTAAGTTCAGTTTCTGTCCTCTCTAGCTATCCAAAGCTGTCACCGGGTGTTTCAAGTTCCTCTGATGTAGACTACCGCTCGGGCCATCGTCCCATCCCCTTGGACTGTAATCCTCAATGCAGGTCTGTGGCTAGACACCCAGGCACCCAATCGCTGCCGGTATCCACCATCGTGCTCATTTCTGGCCACACCCAGGCTGCTCTCGAGGAGGAAGTGTGCCTGTGAAATATAAGCCGCCGGGCCGTTCAGACTTTGCCGTTGCCAACATTCTGCTCCAGACCTCGCTTCACCATCTCCGCCATCGTGCCCAACACCAGGGCTCACGGTCTCACAAGTCGAGCAGTTGTACAGCAGTTCTCGCCAGGATTCCAAAGTATTTAGTAAGAGGTGGCCAGGGTCAGATTGGAGACCAAAACATGCCCTGGCAAACTGCTCGGCCCCCCCCCCCCCATATGGTGAGGGGGGTGCAGCCGAGCAGTTTTCGAGGTCCGGTTGTGATCGATTTTGATATAGGAGCTGATACTGCCAACCCCTGGTACCAAATACGGCCCCCAGGGGCCCAAAACTGGCCTCCACCATAGTGGCCCACCGGGGAAATGCCTGGTGCCCGCTACGGCCAGTCTGGCTCTGGTAATGACCTATAGATGTATTTGGATGGTTCGAAACATCAACGTTTTACCAGTGATAATGAGTTCATAAGCTGTACTGAACACGTATTTGCCAGATCTTTGCTGCGCCCATCCAATCACTACTTTTATACGTGTCTCCTTAAGGGGCTTAAAATATGTTTTATAAATTCATTCTGAGCCCATTTTTTGGGTGGTTTTGCACTTTCCATTGAACATTGTGCCGTTGGTCACCTGGTTCACTTATTGCATATTTTTTAAAGGAATATTCTTAGTGTCTGTTCCATTTAGTAATCAGCTCTCAATGAATCTCCTCTTCCTTCAAGAGAATCCATTGCTTGCATATTGGAGAATAGAGGGTGTTTCAGAGGGCTCTGTCTATAGGCCCATATGTTCCAATAACGTATATGGGGATTATTGCCTCAAGTGATCTAGGCATTTCCTGCCAGTGACGTATCTGGCAACAGCTGTGATCCAGGATTAACACTACTCCATTTATGCAGGCATTCCAGCATAATTGACTGTTATACTTCGAGTCATCCACAATACTGCTGCATGGTATGGGAATCTGTTCCCGGGTATGTGACCTGCTTGCCCTTCCTTGTTTACAATTTATTGCAGAAATCATTAGTATCCTAGCTCGGAACCACAGAGCTGTCTTTTACTTCCACCTTCTTTTTAATCGGACCCAACTTTAGACAACCGTACTGAAAGAGGCAACACCTTTTAGGGCATCACGCTCATATGAAAACCTGCAGGCGAAAAAACAAGTTTACTTTTGATTAAGGAGAATGCCACCCTCCAATTGGCAGAAAACACAGAACAATTTCCAGTTGCTATGCCTGTAGCTCAATATTTAATGTGTACTGAAGTTCTTTAAAGCGGAAAGGTGAGATACAATGCTATAGTTTTACTTTCTACATGTTATATTTCAAGCTTGTTAACATATTTTCAGTGTTACTATCTGACTGCTTTTGAGGAGGATACAACCTTTCGAGTACCGAAATTCTCTTTTACAAATCGTTTCAGTGTGATTACTACATAGGGTCAACTGAAAATACAATAAGACTACGAATTCAAGAATACATTGGTCTAGTAAGCAAAGCCTAGAAGTGGGGTAGTAATATATATAGGGCACACTGCCCAGGTCTGTGCGGCGGCGCACTTTAAATTGGGTGGACCGCCAGGATGGGGGCCAGTTTTGGGAGCCTTTTTTGTTACCAGGGGCCAGCAATATCTGCCCCTTGTAACAAAATTGGCTGAAAACGGCCCAAACAAACAACTCGGCTGCACATTCTCACCCCTCCTCTGGGGTCCGGCCGAGCAATTTGCCAGGGCCGGTTTACGTTCCCAGTCCGGTCCTGCCCCTATATGCCTATCACTTTGCAGGTGGAAACAAGGCCTTCCTTTCAAATGAGGACAGAGACCCCAATGCATGTGTGTTCAGTGAGTGGCTGCACCCGCCTGCAAGGGGAATGTCTGGGGTGGGTTAGTTGGACCTCTTGCAGGAGCCGCCCTTCGGGGAGGCAATGACTGTGCACCACCTGTTCATGGTGCACAGTCAGTGCACCTCCAGATGGTCTCTTTTCCTTTGCGCCTGTGTCCATGATACATTGTGGGTGCCGCGGCAAAGTGTTTCCTTCATCAGCTTGTAGCCGCACCTATATGCTAATGAGGGAATACCCCTTAGAATTGTGCAGCACTACATGTGTGCCAATGCAGCCTATTTATCAGAAGGGACAAGAGGAACTGTGCAGTCCCTTCTTTTTTTATATATTTTTATTGTTAGTATCAAAAGATGGGACAAGTACATAGATAATAAATACAACAGCTTATTAAAATGAAAGTGCATATCAAAAGGAAATAGCATTGCAAAATACTATTGCAGCAAAATTCAGTCCGACAAAGCTAAAAGCAGCATAGATATGATACTCAGATAAAAACAAAGAAAATAGCAACCAAAACTCCAACTACAATTACTTACACAGAACAATATTAACCAGAGGCAAAGTTACACCATGAGTTGTTAAAGTTCTTAAGTTGAATAGTTCTTTTTGCATAGATCTGTTAAAAAAAATGAACCCAGTCCATTTTATTATGCCAATGAACCAAGAGCATTGGCTAGACTGAGTTCCAGCACTGCAGGATCAAGGAACGTGCCACCAACATCGCAATAAATGTAAACCTTTGTTTAGTGAGTGAGAAATTTCAGGACTTAGATCTATTCCTTAGATGCATATTACTAATATCTCAAAAGGAATCTTAAAAGGGTCTAAAACAAAAGTCTTATTCATAGACAAACTCAAAAAAAATAGCTCAATATTTCCAAAATTCATATGAAACCGGACAGGTGGCAATAACATGGAGCCAATCTCCCTCTGCCTCCGAATGGCATCTGGAACAATGATTACCCCCTAACAGACAAAACCTATTCACACATTCGGAGTAAAATAACTTAGAACTAAATTGACATTTCCATTTCCAACTCCTGCAAATTTGACTCAAAGTTTAGAAACGTAACTGAGCCTAGGGAAAGGGAAGCAAGATCAAACCCTTTTCTGAAGGGCTAAAACCAGACTCATTAAGTTTTTCACCAATAGTGCAGAACACACTACCGCTTGGCAGTTTATTGCAGCCTTAAAAGTACCCCACACTGAGGAAGAGAGGCAGAATCAAAATTAATTTGAAAGAAATTACAAACAGACGAGATCAGATAATAAAAGATTGTTAAAACTCCACCTTCCACCTAAAAAGGGGCCCGTCTCACCTAAAATCCAAAGAAATCACTGCATTGTCAGGGAAATTATTTGTAATAATTCGAGACACTAGACCACAAAAATACTGAGAAATCAAGAAAACGTCTAATCTAGACGTCACACTATTCCTAGCAGTGAAACAGGTATATCAACTAGGTAACGGAAATTGAAAATGCATTGGCTCTATAAGGCCAAAGTCAGACTTGAATTTTGCAATAAAGCCTGCTGTCTTGGATTTAGATTGGCTTACCTTCTTCCGTAAGGCATCTAATTCAGGATTCTAAAAAACATTAAATTCGCCCCCCCAAAATACTAGGCCTGTTAGAAAGGACAGCAAGGGAATACAATTTCTGCAGAGCCTCAATTTGATCAGAAATAGGCCCGTAGTAGTTTACAAAATCACTGGCTTACCCGACTAGAGAGGTGACCCTAATATATCTCACCAGGGGGTCATTAACAGAATTAATACTCTCACCCTTCAATGTTTGTCTAAAAGAACATTCACCCCCCTACAAGTCACGTTAGCTATATTGAAATGAGCACAGAGAAATACACTTGGTAATGAAAGCCTACAGCTTAAGAATAAGATTTAAGATGGGTTTCTTACAAAAACATCACATCAGGATTAAGAGCATTATTACAGTTAGACCTAATATTTGCTCCATGTTACAGGACTCCACCCTGACTACCCCATTGGTGAACCATCCTGTCAGCTTGAAATAATGCCACTGTAAAGCATCAACAAGACTTGAAACCCATAAGATACTACCATTTTTCTATTTAAACTACCCAAGTGCATCTTGCATCCAACCAACCGCCCCAACCCAAATGCGTCCAATGCCCAACCCACCATCCAGTCTGCATCCTTTTCCCCTTCCCTCTCCCCCTTTTCCCAACCCACATCATTTTCCGCAACACGATGCCTGCCCCACCTTAGGAAAGTAGGAGAGCCACCCTCCAACAAGGAGTGCCATAACACTGCTCACAAACAGTCATCACACAGGAAGGGAGCAAGATACCTCACCAGAAAAGATAGCAAAACAGCAATAGAGAGAAGAGCACATAAAGAAAAAGAAGAAAGCCCAAATCAGGGAAAACTCTTAACTAAGAACAATCCCCTTAACCATAATTAAGCAGACACAGTGTGCATACAAAGCCAGACTGAGATTCCTAGCCATTCTGATTTCCCTGAAGAGTCTGTAAAAAGTCTTGTGCACATTAACAGCATTGAAAACATGAAAATGGCCCTTATAAAGAACTCTCCATTTGGACTGCTGAAACAAAGTGGGATGTGCTCCTGCGGCTTTAAAAGCGACCAACATATTGCAGAATTCCTTTCTTCTTCTAGCAGAAGCAACAGAAAACTTGGAAGGAAAATTCCTCCGAAGAGTCGAATGATTTCTGTTTAATTGCTTTGGCCAGGATTTATTGCTTTATCTGATAACTGGGAAAATTGTTAATGGTCCATAATTATAGTGAAATTCGCAGTATATAGTTAGGAAGAATAAACCCGTGCCGTCCTCATTTTCAAAATTATCCAGATTGCTTATGAACTTGAGATTTGAACATCAGGAATGATTTTTCAACTCTTCCTTTTTATCTTTCAGCACTCTAAGCCCTTTGTCCAGGTCTGCCCCATGTTTTAGAACTGCCCCATTCAGATCTTCCAAACCTGAGACCTGCTGTCAAATTCATCGAGCCTGCCAGCCATGTTTGATCATTTTTGGTCTATTCCGTTCAATTTATTTTCAAGGTGGACCACCCCCGCTCTTGTGAGGCTTTGGAGCTTCTAACTTCTGCTTCTTACAAGATAGTCTCTAGCAGAGAATGGAGTGAAGGATCCAATAAAGGAGTCACTTCTGTAACTACAGCAGAAGGAGGCGGAGGGTGCTCAGTCAGAGATGACAGAGCTTGAATGTCCTTATTTACATTGGAGGTCAATTCAGTATAGTCTCTCTGAAGCAGTAACGAGGCCTGTAGCTTCGAACCTGAAAAGGACTGTGGAGGAGACTGAGATGATTCTAAAGCAGAGCAGACTGTGCTAACTGAGCGCTCCATACCCTTCGGTAGAGCAAAAAGGGGACATTGCCGACATTCGCCTGCCACAACCTGAGATCCTGCAGGGGGATCTGGCTTATCCACCGGCATGGCGGCATCACCTTATGAGGCTGTGCCAGCTAAGTAGTGCCATCAGCAGATGACTGCTGTAATTCCCTAAACAGTCCTTTCGTAATGGCCACCCTAAAAGAGGTGGATGAAGTAGCTTCAGTTCGCCCAGTCAAGTCTGTCGTTCCTACAATGCCCGAAGTGTGTTTACTGGCATCACAAGAGGTCTTTCCCTTACGTGGTGAGTTCCAAAAACTCTAAAGCTTCATCTGTTAGACCAGTGGTAGCTCGCATAGGGCGTGCTGCGGGGAGGTGTGGTGGGCGAGGAGGGGCAGATTGGGGGGGGGGGTAGTAAACTCAGGCATACGACAGAACAAAGGAACGTAATAATTACGTTCCTCCGTTCCATCGTAAGTCTGAGTTTACTACCTCCCACCCTGGCCCTCCCCGCCCCGTCTCACAGCCCTGCAGCATGTCCTATGCAAGCCGCCACTGTGTTAGACTTCAATGCTCAAACATTCACTCAACAGACACAAACAGGACAGCAGCTGAGCAGGCAGCAGGTGAAAGACTGACTACAAGTCCAATGCCAAACAAGCAAAGCAAGCCAGAACAGTTAAAGAATTGTAACCTCAGTAGCATTTAAGGTCTTACATATGTGTATCCTCACAGAAATGCTTCTTAAACCTATGGCGGCACTGGCTACCTCACTCCCTTCTCCTTGAGAGTAGCGAAGGGGCACTCTCTCTTTAGTGAAGATCAAATGAAGACCAAGGGGGACCTGTAGCAGATACCACCAATGGTTCCACCTGCCCACCTTCCCAGAGTGGCCTTGCTACAGATCCCAAATTCTTCTGGGTTGCCATTGCCGTTCCTGTTCTAATGGCCAGTTTGGCCAAGCCGGACCATATGCGCCATCAGCCACAACCAAAATCACTGCCTCACCACCCAAAAGCCACCAGGCTTATCCGAGTGTCTCCCTGTGCCCCTGTTCGCCTCCTCCAGCTCCACAGCTCCAGGTCTTCATGAATGCCACGAAAGTCCGCCATTACGGTGCTCTCTCCTGACTGTTCTGATGTCTGTTCCGCCCTCTCATGGTTCCTGCGAAAGGCAAAACATCACAGGCCATCCGATGCAATTGTACCCCTTTGCAGTCCCTTCTGTAATACCAAAGTGCCCCGGTGGCATAGAAAATGGATGCACATGCCTGTTGCGCCCCGGGGCACTTAATGCAGTACAGCCCCAGTTGTCCCCATTACAAGCAGTGATACAGTCACCTTTATTCCTTTATACAATTTACCTTTCATTATTATTCACTAAACACATAATGTCACTTAACAATATTTCTAAATAGTGTCTAGTAAGACTAGCTAACAATGCATGAGGAAAACGTTTTAAATAATGTACCTATATTTGTGGGGGTAGGTAAAAATGCATATACTCAAGAAATGATAAATGCATGGACGGGTGCAAGGAAGGGATTCTAGCACCTTAGCGCATTTGCCTAAGTGGCATTTTGCCTTAGTTGATGCTTTTGTGAACATCCTAGGCCCCTTTCTGATAGTAGTATAGGTGTCTGTCTAGTGTTGCTTTATTTTGCATGCATCTCAGATCAATGTGGATTCAAACAGCCCTGTTTTTGTTCAAAAGCTTCATATTAGACACACACGACAGTCAGTTTCTTAGCCATACAGTAGGGCCTTCACAATTATGTGTTCTGTTCTGAAAACACAGATTGTAGCACAGTACAATACAGAAAGCTGGGAGGTGCCTTTTTGGACTCTCTGGAGCCCCTGCTGCTTGTAGCTCTGGCCCACCCACATATTAAGAAATAATTATTATTTTTAAGACGGACACCAAGTTACAAGCAATCGCTCCACTAAAAAAGTAATGTCCAAAGTCACAAGCTTCTACTTATTCTACTCTTAGGGCTGTTTCAGTATGAGCCTTTAATGCAGATGGCCCCCAGATGACTAATTGTATTTCTAATTCATAGCTGCCCTTCATGCGCCATTGCATTCTAGTACTTCATACCATACAGTCCAATTCAGGCGAGTCTATAGTGCAATAGCCAGAATGCATCTGGTCACGCAAGTTAAATGCAGATCGAGAAGGCCTGCATCCAATGCAATTTTCAGGATCTTAATGTGAACCACACATACATTAACGAGACACTGTCCCACCTCTTAAAGCTTCTGGTCCAACACAGTAATCTTTCTTCTACAATTGTAATAATCTTGAATCGCTCACTTTATTTCCTGATAACATTCCATCATTCCTACACCCATTCCTTGATCTTTAGAGTGCTTCATTGCATCTATGTTAAGTTTTTACAGTTGTACCACCAATAGTGAAATGAAATTAAAATAGGTTTATAAAGCGCTCAAATACCAATTGGCATCAAGCTGCTACTGCCCATGTACACACTCTTGAGGCAAGAAACAGATCAGAAAAGAGCAAGATCAGACTGGAGAAAGAACAGACACGTTTTTTTTAACTCCTTTCTAAAGACTAGATGATTTTCCATTGCACTCAAATAGAGAGGAAGAGTATTCCACAGTTTAGCCTGTGGCTACCTAGAAAGATCTTCCTCCCCATCTCGCTTTCGAATTTAGGATTGACCCCCAGTTTCTTCTAAGTAGAGCGAAGAGGTCCACTGGTTGTTACCACTGAAATTTGGTTCTTATAGCACGTGGTCCTAAAGTATGCATGCAATGAACCAGGGTTTAAATGTGACTCTCTTGTCAACGGTCAGCCGGTGAAGCTTGACCAGCTCAGCAGCCACCGACTGATGCCTTGGGAGGTCTAAAATGAGCCTTGCTGCTGCATTTTGCGCAGCTGACAATTTCTTAATGGAGAACTTGTTGATATTCCAGTACAAGGCATTACAGTAATCAGCGCCACAACTGTTTTGCACTCAGACTGTGGAATATAGGGAAAGAATTTCCACAACATTCTAACCAAGTTGAAACAGGAGGATACAGTTCTGTTTACAATATATACATACTTACATTTAATCATTTGCATAGACAATGGTTTTCCTGAAAATCTGTCATCGCTCCAGAGAAATGGTGTCCCTGATGACACAACTCAACTTTTGTTTTAAACCATTCCATGTAGGGCCAAGTAAGGCAACAGCTTTAAGGCGTCTACTAGTATTGGCACCAAATTAAACAAAAGGCCTGGGAAAACATGTTTTAATTATAACTCCAGTTGGCAAAAAATCTGTAGTGCCTCGAGCGCTGTAAATCCTTGCATCTTTCCTGTCTCCAAGATGCACAGATGCTGACTCTTACCACTGGTGTGCAGTAACATGGTTTGGGTTGCAGTTAAATTCATGCAAAACTCAAGAAAATAACTCATCATGGACCGATCTCATACATTTTCCTGTGTTGTGCAAAAGTCAACAGATATTCACTCATCAAAAGTTGACCGCTGTCTCAAAATGATTATTGTGTATACCCTGTCATTAAATAGTTTAATGTATTTAAAGGGGCCATCTAGTGAAAAGAAAAATGCATGTCCTTTTACGCGAATCACTAATAATCATCAAAAAAGGGATCTGGAAAGTCCCTTTGTTTGAATATTCAGGACGGGGTTGTACAACCAATTATGACATCATTAACTGGATGTCTTCTTTAAAACATCACAAATCTCCTGCAGAAAACACGTGACGACCAGCCACCTCCAACACCACCACCACAAACTGCCCCACCCCCATAATTTAATGTTTTGTAGCTGCTAATATGTTTTCGACTTAAGTACAATTGGAGTCAAGATATGAGCACCTTGTGGTTACTCACTCATGACACCAACATTCTTCCCACATAGAAACAAAAGAAATACAGCACTCCGAAGCCCCCACATGCATGCTACATATTTAGCTATATGAATTCTTCAATGCAGTACATTTAAATGACAAAACATATCACATATTTACCTGTATTTTTCCAAACATAGATTGGTTGTCATCCTAGCAATACAACTCAGAAGACAATTGAGTTTCACAATCAATAAATGACAAGAATCCGTAGAAGCTCCGGTCGCCACCTGTTTTCTGCAGGAGAAGATTTGTGATGTTTTAAAGAAGACATCCAGTTAATGATGTCATAATTGGTTGTACAACCCCGCCCTGAATATTCAAACAAAGGGACATTCCAGATCCCTTTTTTGATGATTATTAGTGATTCTCTTAAAAGGACATTCATTTTTTCTTTTCACTAGATGCCCCCTTTAAATACATTAAATTATTTAATGACAGGGTATACACAATCAACATTTTGAGACAGCGGTCAACTTTAGATGAGTGAATATCTGTTGACTTTTGCACAACACAGCAAGATTTATGAGATCGGTCCATGATGAGTTATTTTCTTGAGTTTTGCATGAATTTAACTGCAACCCAAACCATGTTACTGCACACCAGTGGTAAGAGTCAGCATCTGTGCATCTTGGAGACAGGAAAGATGCAAGGATTTACAGCGCTCGAGGCACTACAGAAATTTTGCCAACTGGAGTTATAATAAAAAAATGTTTTCTCAGGCCTTTTGTTTAATTTGGTGCCAATACTAGTAGGCGCCTTAAAGCTGTTGCCTTACTTGGCCCTGCATGGAACGGTTTAAAACAAAAGTGGAGTAGTGTCATCAGGGACACCATTTCTCTGGAGCGATGACAGATTTTCAGGAAAACCATTGTCTATGCAAATGATTAAATGTAACTATGTATATATTGTAAACAGAATGATGGGCCACACTCGCTGTGGTTTATGCAGCGTGTGTCATCTAACCTCTAACACCAAGCACATTGACCTTGGACTTCCTTCCCCCTGGGAACAGAGATTCCATACTAATTGCAACTCGCAGGGGGTCATTTATCTAATCACATGCCCATGCCATAAACAGTACGTAGGCATGACCAGTCGGAAGGTGAAGACTCGAATTACAGAACACCGTAGCACTATTAGATGTGGCAGATCTAATACTAGGCTGACGGCACACTTCCTAGAGGTAGGACACACCTCGGAAGACGTAAGGTGGACTGTGATTGAAAAACTCCAGTTGGGTAGGCATGCAATGGATGATAGTCGAACCTTATTGCTGCATGAACAGAAGTGGGTCTACCGACTTAGGAGCCATATTGCGGGACTTAATGATGACATACCTTGGCAGACCCTTGGTAGGAGAACGATGGTTAGTCAGGAGAGATATTGACATCACTCTTTTTGATGAAATGTGTTTAAAGGCAAGTTTTTAACTCAGAAAAGGGTGTTTCCCTGACTACAAATATAGCGGGTCCCCCTTTATTAGCTTGAGCTCTTGTATTTTAATTAACCTGGGCGAGAGAGGTCATTACTAGGTCACATGAAATACAAAACAATCGATCCAGTATCCTTGGGTTGCACCTAGTAATGGTATTGTGGGCCACTAATCAACCCCACACTACAAACCCCCCCTCAATTACCCCCCTCCCTACCCCGACCCCCTCCACCCCACCAACCCGTCCGACTCCCTTGAATAATCTGTGGAGTGGGGTCTTTGTTTTGGTTAGACTGGGATACCCGGTTTCAAGAATGTTCTGACCATTACGAGGAAGAAAGAAAGCGTCTGTCAGATTGTTTTAAGGAGTTCTTTTCTACATCATTTCCACAATGAGGGCGTTTGCTACTAGTGCCTTTGGACACGCTTTTCATAAACTTCGCTCGGAATTCAGAGTGTAATATCTCAGGCGGGTTGTCATGACAACCACCGGAAGGTTGTACATCTCCCAGCACCCCCATACGTATTGATGCACAGACAAGCGCATGCTCTCTGGCGGCTGCGAGAGGGCGGGTGCATTAGAGAATTCCATTAAGTTACGGAGCCTCCTTGCGCTTGACACACTGCGCGGTGGTCCAGGAGCAGGCACTATTAGTGCGGATATCCGACAGAGCAGTAAGGAGTATCGTTATTGTTGGAGGGGGGTTTGAGTTAAACGACTCTAAGATTGTGTGGATGTCTCCAAACCCTGTTGGTGGTAAACACTCTGCATATAGGGGTTACCGTACTTGGATGCATGGAAGAACCTCATGTCATCCTTTTTTTCTCCACCTATTTACCGGACTGAGGTGAGGTGAGTAACAGGACTGGCAGAGATAGATGTCCTGAAGAAGACCAGGGTGACCAGCTTATTATTGGCACAGTTAGTCGGTCGAAACATGTTGGCACAAGCAGTTTAACCCCTTCGATGCTTGTGATGGAACGGTCCCGTCATGAGCGCCGGTTGGGCTGTGCTTATGACGGAACCGTTCCGTCACGGCCCACCCGCTTTTTAGAACCTTCAGCACAGCGCGAAAATTCGTGCCGCGCTGAGGGTGTTAAGAAGGGGTGTTGTGAGAACTTAATATTCTCTTTAGACACTGCCCATCATTCACTATTTTAATCCTGGTCGTGGAACCTATGAATTAAAGGTTCTAAGGGTATCCACAAGCCAGTTTTAAAGCATTTTCCCATGCTGCACTTTGTTCTATCACTATACCCAGTCACAGGGTGATACTCACTGTGTTATCACTGTTTCATTGTATTTGTGTTGTCATGTAAGTGTGTTATTGGTTTGTCTCTTTATTTGTTTCCCCCTCCCTATGCTCCATCCTGAGAGTGGCTACGCCAGGGCGTTTTGTAAGCAGACCTGATGATGAAGCATGTCACACACATTTGTGTGTGAGTGAGGGCAGTTTTCAAAACATATTGGTTTTTCCATTCTCATGTCTATTGTTGGGTGTATGTTTTTTTTGTTCTTCCTACCCCCCTTATGTGCATGTATATTGTAAACAGGACAGTATCCTCCTGTTTCAACTTAGAATGTTGCAGAAATTCATTTCCTATATTCCACAGTCTGAGCGCAAAACAGTTATGGCGCTGATTTTGTCTAGAATTGATTACTGTAATGCCTTGTACCTAAATATCAACAAGTTCTCCATTAAGAAATTGTCAACTGCACAGAATGCAGCAGCAAGGCTAATTTTAGACCTCCCCAGGCATCAGTCGGTGGCTGCTGAGCTGGTCAAGCTTCACCAGCTGCTCGTTGACAAGAGAGTCACCTTTAAACCCTGGTTCATTGCAGACAAGGCATTCATACTTTAGGACCACGTGCTACAAGAACCAAATTTCAGTGGTAACAACCAGTGGACCTTTACGCTCTACTAAGAAGAAACTGGTGGTCATTCCTAAATTTCGGAAAAGCGAGATGGGAGGAACATCTTTCTAGATAGCCATAGGCTAAACTGTGGAATACTCTTCCTCTCTATCTGAGTGCAATGGAAAATCATCTCGCCTTTAGAAAGGAGTTAAAAAAAATTTGGCTATTCTCTCTCCAGTCTGATCTTGATCTTTCTCTTTTCTGATCTGTTTCTTGCCTCAAGAATGTGTACATGGGCAGTAGCAGCTTGATGCCAAATTGGTATTTGAGCGCTTTATAAATGTATTTTCATTTAATTTCATTATGGTGATACAACTGTACAAACCTAACAGGGATGCAAAGAAGCACTCTAAAGATCAAGGAAGGGGTGTAGGAATGATATCAGGAAATAAAGTGAGTGATTCAAGATTATTACAATTGTAGAAGAAAGATTCCTGTGTTGGACCAGAAGTTTTTACGGGTGGGACAGTGCCTGGTTAATGTATGTGTGGTTCACATTTAGATCCTGAAAATTGCATTGGCTGCAGGCCTTCTCGATCTGCATTGAACTTGCGTGACCAGATGCATTCTGGGTTATGCAGTATATGCTCACATGAATTGGACTATATGGTATAAAGTACTAGATTGCAATGGCGCATGAAGGGCAGCTATGAATTAGAAATACAATTAGTCATCTGGGGGCCATCTGCATGAAAGGCTCATACTGAAATAGCCCTAAGTGTAGAATGAGTTAAAGCTTCTGACTTTGGGCATTACTTTTTTACTGGAGTGCTTGCTTGAAACTTGGTGTCCGTCTTGAAAATAATAATTATTTCTTAATATGTGGGTGGGCCAGAGCTACAATCAGCAGGGGCTCCAGAGAGTCCAAATAAGGCACTCCCCAGCTCTCTGTATTGTACTGTGCTACAGTCTGTGTTTTCAGAACAGAACACATAATTGTGAAGGTCCTGCTGTATGGCTAAGAAACTGACTGTCTTGTGTGTCTAATATGAAGCTTTTGAACAGAGACTGGGCTGTTTGAAACCTCATTGATCTGGGAGGCATGCTAAATCAAGCAACGCTAGGCACACACCTATACTGCTAACAGAAAGGGGCCTAGACTGTTCACAAAAGCATCAAAAAGGACAAAATGCCACTTAGCCAAATGCGCTAAGGTGCTAGAATTCCTTCCTTGCACCCGGTCCTCCCTTTACTATTTCTTGAGTATTTGCATTTTTACCTACCGCCACAAATGCAGGTAGAGTTTTTAAAATGTTTTCCTCATGCATTGTTAGCTAGTCTTACTAGACACTATTTAGAAATATTGTTAAGTGAGATTTTGTGTTTAGTAAATAATAATGAAAGTTAATTGTATAAAGAAATAAAGGTGGTGACTGAATCACTGCTTGTAATGGGGACAACTGGTGCTGTACTGCATGCCGTGCCCTGGGGGCGCAACAGGCATGTGCATCCATTTTCTGTGCCACCGAGGCACTTTGGTATTTCAGAAGGGACTGCAAATGGGTACAATTGTATCGGGGGGCCTGTGATGTTTCGCCACTAACAGGAACAAGGAGAGAGCACCGTAGTGGTGGACTATTGTGGTGTTCGTGAAGAGCAGGAGCTGTGGAGCTGGAGGAGGCGAACAGAGGCAAAGCGAGGCACTCGGATAAGCCTGGTGACTTTTGGGGTGTGAGGCAGTGATTTTGGCTGTGGGGATTGTGGCTGACGGCGCATATGGTCTGGCTTGGCCAAACCAACCATTAGTACAGGAACTGCAATGGCAACCCAGCAGAATTTGGGATCTGTAGCAAGGCCACTCTGGGAAGGTGGGCAGGTAGAACCCTTCCTGTTATCTGTTACAGGTCCCCCTTGGTCTTCACTTTGATCTTCACTAAAGAGAAAGTGCCCCTTTGCTACTCTCAAGGAGTAGGGAGTGAGGTAGCCAGTGCCGCCTTAGGTTTAAGAAGTATTTCTGTGAGGATACACATACGCAAGACCATAAATGCTACTGAGGTTACAATTCTTTAACTGTTCTGGCTTGCTTTGCTTGTTTGGGATTGGACTTGTAGTCAGTCTTTCACCTGCTGCCTGCTCAGCTGCTGTCCTGTTTGTGTCTGTTGAGTGAATGTTTGAGCTTTGAAGTCTAACACAGTGGCGGCTTGCATAGAGCATGCTGCTGGGTGGTGAGGCGGGGCAGGGGAGGGGGAGGGGCAGGGTGGGGGTTAGTAAACTCAGACTTACGATGGAACGGAGGAAAGTAATTATTACGTTCCTCTGTTCTGTCGTATGTCTGAGTTTACTACCCCCCCCCCAACCTGCCCCTCCTCGCCCGCCTCACCGCCCCGCAGCACGCCCTATGCGAGCCACCACTGGTTTAACAGATGAAGATTTATAGTTTTTGGAACTCACCCCGTAAGGGAAAGACCTCTTCTGATGCCAGTAAAGACACTTCGGGCATTGTAGGAACCACAGACTTGACTGGGCAAACTGAAGCTACTTCATCCACTTCTTTTAGGGTGGCCATTGCGAAAGGACTGTTTAAGGAATTACAGCAGTCATGTGCTGATGGCACTACTTAGCTGGCACAGCCTTATAAGGTGGTGTCGCCATGAAGGTGGATAAGCCAGATCCCCCTGCAGGACCTCAGGTTATGGCAGGCGAGGGTCGGCAATATCCCCTTTTTGCTCTAACGAAGGGTATGGAGCACTCAGTTAACACAGCCTGCTCTGCTTTAGAATCATCTAAGTCTGCTCCACCATCCTTCTCAGGTTCAAAGCTACAGGCCTCGTAATTGCTTCAGATAGACTATACTAAATAGACCTCCAATGTAAATAAGGACATTCAAGCTCTGTCATCTTTGACTGACCACCCTCCGCCTCCTTCTGCTGTAATTGCAGATGTGACTCCTTTATTGGATCCTTCACTCCATTCTCTGCTAGAGACTATCTTGTCAGAAGCAGAAGTTAGAAGCGTGAAAACCTCACAATAACAGGGTCTGGTCCAGCTTGAAAATAAATTGAACGGAATAGACCAAAAATGATCAAACATGGCTGTCAGGCTCGATGAATTTGACTGAAGGTCTCAGATTTGGAAGATCTCAATGGGGTAGTTCAAAAACATGGGGGAGACCTGGAAAAAGGGCTTAAAAAGATAAAAAGGAAGAGTTGGGAAATCATTCCTGATGTTTAAATCTCAAGTTCATAAGCAAACTGGAGAATTTTGAAAATGACGGTTTATTCTTCCTAACTATATACTGCGGATTTCACTATAATGATGGTCCATCAATGATTTTCCCAGTTATCAGATAAAGGAACAAATCCTGGTCAAAGCAATTAAACAGAAATCATTTGACTCTTCAGAGGAATTCTCCTTCCAAGTTTTCTGTTGCTGCTGCTAGAAGAAGTACGGAATTCCGTAATATGTTGGTCGTTTTAAAAGCCGCAGGAGCACATCCCACTTTGTTTCAGCAGTCCAAATGGAGAGTTCTTATAAGGGCAATTTTCATCTTTTTAATGCTGTTGATGCTGCACAAGACTTTTTAAAGACTCTTCAGAATAATCAGAATGGCTAGGAATCTCAGTCTGACTTTGTATGCACATTATATCTGTTTAATTTTGGTTAGGGGTATTGTTCTTACTTGAGAATTTTCCCTGATTTGGGTTTGCTTCTTTTTCTTTATGTGCTCTTCTCTCCATTGCTGTTTTTACTGTCTTTTCTGGTGAGTTTTCTTGCTGTCTTCCTGTGTGATGACTGTTTGGGTGCAGTGTTATGGCACTCCTTGTTGGAGTGTGGCTCTTCTACTTCCCTAAGGTGGGGCAGGCATCACGTTGGGGAAAGTGATGTGGGTGGAGAAAATGGGAAGAGGGAAGGGGAAAAGGGTGCGGATTGGGTGGTGGGTTGGGTATAGGACGCACTTGGGTTGGGGCGGTTGGTTGGATGCAAGATGCACTTGGGTGGTTTAAATAGAAAAATGGTAGTATCTTATGGGTTTCAAGTCCTGTTGATGCTTGACAGCGGCATTATTTCATGCTGACAGGATGGTTCACCAATGGGTAGTCAGGGTGGAATTCTGTAACATGGAGCAAATATTAGGTCCAATTGTAATGATGCTCCTAATCCTGTTTTGATGTTTTTGCAAGAAACCCATCTTAAATCTAATTCTTCTAACAGCTGTAGGCGTTCATTACCAGAGACAATTTCTCTGGCTCATTTCAATTTATCTAACATGACTTGTAGGGGGGTTGCTGTATTTTTTATATATACATTAAAGGGTGAGAGTATTAACTCTGTTAATGACCCTCTGGGGAGATATATTTGGGTCACCTCCCTAGTCGGGGTGAGCCAGTAATCGTGTAAACTACTACTGTCCTATTCCCGATCAAATTGAGGCTCTGTAGAAAATGTATTCGCTTTCTGTCCATTCTAAGAGCCCTGGTATTTTGGGGGCAATTTAAAAAAAATCCAGAATCCTGAATTAGATGCCTTACGGAAGAAGGCAAGGCAATCTAAATCCAAGACAGCAGGCTTTATTGCTAAATTCAAGTCTGACTTTGGCCTTATAGATCCAATGCATTTTCAATTTCTGTTACATAGATACCTGTTTCACTGCTAGGAATATTGCTACACCTAGATTAGATGTTTTCTTGATTTCTCAGTATTTGTGTGGTCTAGAGTCTCAAATTAATTCAAATAATTTCTCTGACCATGCAGTGATGTCTTAGGAATTTAGGTTGGACGGATATATGACGGTACCACGCGTACTTTTACAACGCGTACCGTTACAACGCTACTTTTACCACGCAAGTCGTTACAACGACTTGCGTGGAGGGGCG
Source organism: Lissotriton helveticus (assembly GCF_964261635.1). NCBI lineage: Eukaryota > Metazoa > Chordata > Amphibia > Caudata > Salamandridae > Lissotriton > Lissotriton helveticus. Next base: position 1,619,219,545 of record NC_136067.1, read on the forward strand.
CTGGATAGTAAATTTTTTTATTTACTATTCCAACTCCAGTCCCCGTGGACTCTAGGGAAAGGAGTTGGATAGTAAATTAATCTATTTACTATCCTGGAGTGCCCCCCAGCGCAAGTCGTTGTATCAACTTGTGTGGTAAAAGTAGCGTGGTAACAGTACCGCGTTGTTAAAAATGCGTGCTAACCGCTGTATACCAGGTTGGACGGGCTCCTTTTTCAGGTAGAAGGTGGAGTTTTAACGATCTTTTATTATCCGATCTCATTCGGTTGCAGCAACTCGTTTGTTTGTAATTTCTTTCAATCTAATTTTGATTCTGCCTCTCTTTCCTCAGTGTGGGATGCTATTAAGGCTGCATTAAACTGCCACTCGTTAGCTTGTTCTGCACTATTGGTGAAAAACTTAATGAGTCTGGTTTTAGCCCGTCATAAAAGGGTTGATCTTGCTTCTGTTTCCCTAGGCTCAGCTACGTTTCCAAACTTTTTTTTTTTTTAAATATGTTTTTATTGCGAAAATATAGAGTAGGTACAAAGTACAATGACATCCAGGTCGCATACGCAAATGGGATAACAACATGCTGTCACCAGGATAATACACAGCCAATTACGGCCCACATCCCGGAGGCTGGGCGGCGTAGGAGCAAAGCATGCAATGAGGATAGTAGAGATGCATTCGTGCCCTGAGGATACAAAACTATCAATACATTCGGCAATTTTCTCATTCTGAATTCTTATCGCGTATAACATTGCAACAATAACCACAACCCCCCAAAAAAACAACAAAGGCATCAATAGTACAAAGTCTAAGGAAGTAAGTCATAAATGTGGGGCCCAGCTAAGGCACGGACATTATAAAGTAGTCTGGACCTATGGGGATCGCAGCTATGTACAAACAGACATTCTAAGGAAACCCGGCGTGGGTACAATGGGCTCCTACACCTGATCCAGACTCCCCCCCTCGGAACCCTCCCCAGGACAGTCAGACTCCGAATCAGTGGAAGTAAACAATTCAGCGCTGGTGGCATCAGACTCATCCTCTGCTAGCCCCTCCATGCACAACACCCTCCAGGCAAGCAGATCATCCTGCAGTTTCTCATCCCTGCGAGTGCGCTACATGTGCGTCTCCTCAGCCAGGGCCCACTCTCTCGCATCTCTCAGCCAAAGGGAAAGGTTGGGTGCCCTCTGCCCCATCCAAGTGATGGCCACGCGCCTCCTCGCCAGGACCAACAAGAGTTGCAAGAATTTATAAGACAGTTTCTTCTTCCTGGGCTTGGGTAATAGCGCCAGGAGACAATGGAGCGGGTCCAAAAGGAGCTTGATATGCGTGGCCCGGGCAATGTGGGGCACTACTTTCCCGCAAAAGTCCTGAACCGGAGGGCAGACCCATGCTAAATGCAGAAAGCCCGCTCTCTGCGCACCACACCGCGGGCAAGTGTGGCGTCTAACTGCCAAGATGCGATGCAAGGAGACAGGGGTCATATAGGTTCGGTGGATGAAGTTAAAATGTATGAGTTTAAAACGTGCATTACAGGAGAGCTTGTGGGTCAAGAGCCCAATCCGCTTCCGCTGGTCTGGCTCCAGTGCCACCCCTAAGTCCGTCTCCCAAGCCGCCCAAGCCGGCGCCGTCGGGGGGGTTGAGTCTCGGTGCATGGCCGAGTAGAGAAGGGAGATCAATCGTTTGCCTCGCCCACAGGACAATATGATGTCGAGAGTATGCGTGAGTGGAGGGGCCTCTGGATACTGGGGCCACGTTGCCTTGGCCACGTCTTGAAGGCTCCGATAGTGGAGGAAATGCCCCCTTCCCAGCTCAAAGGACTCCCTGGCTCGTTCAAAGGATAGGAAGGAGTCGTCTGGGTAGAGATCCGCTAGTGTCTCACATCCACCAGAGCGCCACTCCCGGTAGGACATAGTTTCTTCCAACCGGAGTACCGGGGCCAAGATCCATATCGGAAGCTCCCTATGAAACGGCGCTCGCTTCAACACTCTCTCAACAAACCGCTGCCAGACTTCGGCCGTGTGGCGCACCACATATGACAGAGTGTCATCGGCGCCGCGGCCCTGCATCAAGGCCTCTCGTAGGATCTTTTCATCGACCGTACCAGCCAGCAGTGTCAGCTCCCAGTTCTTCTCCTCCGCAAACCACCTCGCCGCTGGGAGGAGTTGCGCCGCAAAGTAATATAGTTCGAAAGGCCTCCCTCCTCCCAACAGCGCACTACTGTGCGTAAAGCTACTCTGCTGCGCCCACCCGCCCGGAGCAGGGAGGTGAGGAGCGAGTCCAAAGTGCGAAACACTCGGGGAGGCAATGGACATAGGGTGTTCTGTAAGATATATAGGATCCTAGGGAGCATCACCATCTTGGAAACCGCCAACCGTCCCATGAGAGAGAGAGGAAGCGTATTCCAAAAGGTGACAGATTTGCGGAGGGCTATAAGCACCTTGTCAACGGTATGAGTCAGCAGGGCCTCATCAGATGTGGCCACCTGAATACCAAGATAGCGGAACGCCTCCCGCTCACAACGGAGGCCCAGGTAGGGCCTATCCACGCCTGGGTCCGGGACGCAGCCCGTCAGCGGGAAAACCAGGGATTTGTTAAGATTAATACGCAACCCAGAGGCCGCACCAAAGCGGTCCAGGATCCGCATCAAGACGGGAAGGGCCTCAGAGGGGGAGGCAAGATAAAAGAGTGCATCATCCGCGTATAGGGATATCACATTAGTAGTGTCACCCACGACAATCCCCCAACGCTGTAGTTCAGCGCGGGCGGAGACGGCAAGGGGCTCAATCGCGTGCGCGAAGAGGAGAGGGGAGAGAGGACAGCCCTGCCGGGTATCCCTCCCCAACGACCACTCCTCCGAACGGGCCGGTCCCAACCGCACCCTGGTCCGGATACAGGCGCGAAATTCAGGTCCGAACCCTGTCCTCCGGAGCACCTGCATCAAATATCCCCAGTGCACCGTGTCAAAGGCTTTAGCTAAATCGATCGACACCAATACATGAGGGCCCTCCCGTCCCCGTACCTCATGCAGGATATGGTTCAGGCGGCGCAAATTCATCGCCGTATTACGACCCGGGATAAATCCGCACTGGTCGGAGTGTATCAGCCGAGTCATGAGTCGGGCAAGGCGAGTGGCCAACAACTTAGTGAGGATTTTTGCGTCCGTATTATTCAAGGTGATAGGGCGGTATGCCGCGGGGTCAGCACTATCACCGCCCGGTTTTAAAATCATGCACACCTCTCCCTGGTTCATGGTGGGCGGAAGGGCGCCCCTCTGCAGAGCCTCACTATAGACTTGCAACAGGAGGGGAGCCAGGACGTGCCCGAAGGAATGGTAGAACTCTGCCGGATAACCGTCCCCACCAGGGGCCTTGGCACGAGGGAGGGCGGCCATTGCCGCAGTAATCTCACCCAGTGTCAGTTTCGCGTCTAGTTCTTTTTCCGCCGCTTCCGGCAAGGCTTGGAGGTTCAGTTCCTCAAGATACGAGTGATAGGTATCTTCCGTAACCGACGGGTCTGCCTCATACACCGTCTACAGATGATTCCGGAGGACCTCGAGGATATCGGATTCAGAGTGGACCATAACACCATGCGGGTCACGCAAGGCAACTATCCTTTCAGGTGCAAACTCACGGCGAAGTATCCAAGCCAGCAGGCGGGCAGATTTATCGCCCTCACGGTAGAGACGTTGCCGGTACTGGCCCAGAGTAAATTTGTCAAGCCGGGAGAGGATGTCATGGATTGATACCAAGGCGTCCTCCTCCGTATGTAGATCCAATGCTCCCGGATCGGAGCGGGACTGGGTGCGCCTAAGCGCAGCTTCAGCGTCCTGCAACTCAGACAGTAATTGTTTTCTGACCCCATAGGTGAGGCCCATACATGCTCCGCGCACCAATGCTTTCAATGCATCCCACTTAGCAGAATAGGGCAGCTCATCACCCCCCCAGTTTAGGTCCACATAGTCCGATAGTGATGTCGCTACATGATCCTTACCCACCTGATCCTGGAGGAGGTCAGCGGGCATTCTCCATGTGCGGGGGCGTGTAACTCGATCGGGCCACTACGCCACGCACGTCACAGGGGCATGGTCCGATAAATACCGGGCCTGATGGGTAACCGTCAAGGTGAGAAACGGAGTGAGGTTAGCCGCAAGCACGCGGTCCAATCTGCTATGTGTACCGTGTGTTGGGATGTAGCACATGTAGAGCTTCTGAGCAGGATGACAAGCCTGCCACACGTCCAGCGCCCCAAGATTGTGCATCACGTCCCGCAAACGCGCCATCATACGGGGCTTAGTGCCCGACCGGGGTGGATGGCGGTCCAACTCAGGGTGCAATATGCAATTAAAGTCCCCAAACCAAAGAAGGGGTGCATCCAAGCTAGGGGCCACAAGATCCTGGATCCGAGAGAAAAAGGCTGGGTCATCGGTGTTTGGGGCATAGGTGTTAAGCAGCAGGAGTTCCTTATCATCCAACCTAAGTCTCACCAATAGGTATCTACCCTCCACATCTACGTCAATATACTGAACAGCGCAAGGGATCCCCGGTGCCACCCAGATGAGGACCCCCCCTAGCATATGTAGAGAAGGAGGAGTGGAAAATCTGGCCCCTCCATTTCTTGGACAGGCGCTGAGCACCGTCGTCTAAGTGGGTCTCCTGCAGACAAACTACTGAAACCCCATGTCGTTTAAGAAAGGTGAGGACTCTGTGTCTCTTAGTGCAAGTACCCAATCCACGCATATTCCACGTTAAAAATGTAAATCCCATGGCTATTACGCCCGTTCGGGCCACAGTGGAAGTACAGCATGACCTGCCCCCACCCGGTCCCCACAGTAGTCAGACTGAAAGGAGGAGATCCATGAGGGAACCCTCCACAAATCGGATTCAACATACACATGATGCCAGCAACAACTTCTGCGTAAACCCCAACCCACCCTCCAGCAACCCCAACACCCGAAACATTTGCAAAAACAGATTCCCCACCCCCACCCACGAGCGAAAGGATAGCAACAAAGAAAAACGCCTCCCCGCCCTTCCCCTGCCAGAGCCAGGACGTACACAGCCACCCCATACAATCCACTCAACACACACTCACACACACCAAGTCAACCCCACCCACCCTCCCTCCCAGCTCCCCGAAGAGCCCAGGGAACCTAAGATAGTGCCTGGGCATGTCTATCCACCCCTATTTGCATTTCGGGCAAGTAGTTCTTCAAGGCAAAAGTTGGCCCCGCCCTCCTCCCCCGCCCCACATGCCAGAAGGGTGCAAGTCTTCCATCACAGTCTATGTATCCAAAACCCTCAGTAATAGCAAGGAGTTATGGTAGCTTACCAAAGTGTCAATATGAGGTCTCGCAAGTGGTGGACATCCACACATATAGGAACATGTACCTCAAATCAACAAGTTATTCCAGTCTTGGCTCAGGGAGGGCCGTCTCCGGGACCACCGGGATCGTAGAGTCCGTGGTCAGCGGTGTTACCTGTAGAGTATCTGGGACCAAGACATCACCAGGGGGAGAGCTCCCGGGCGATCCCGGCTCCGCTCTCAGCGGCGATACCTCCATTCGAATAGCTCCATCTGCTCCCACCATAGGGCGGTTCCCAGGAGATCCACGGGATCCAGATCGGCATCGTCCCCTCCCTCGGCGTCGCTTCTGTGGTCTGGTCCCCCAAGTTTCACGGGGGTCGCCTCACTCACCTGGGGGCAGGTCATATCCTCTGATCTCAAGCCACTCCCACACCTCCGCTGGCGTCTCGAAGAAGTGCGCTCGGCCCTGGGATAGCACCTTGAGTTTAGCTGGATACAAGAGCATATACTGGAGTTTCATATCACGGAGTTTTTGCTTGACTCCCAGATAGGATTTCCTTTGTTCCTGCACTTGTTAAAGTAAAGTAAAGTCCACATTTGTAAAGCGCACAATCACCCGTAAGGGTCTCTAGGCGCTGGGGGGCCGTCGGGAAGATTAAGCGAGCTATTGCCCAGAGTCACATGGTGCTGGGCTAACCTGCCGCCGGAGCCGGGGATCGAACCGTGGTCCCCAGATTCCAGCGTCAGTCGCCCTGGCCGCGGCGCACGTTGGGTGTAGTCAGGGTATATTGACACGCGGCTGTTTTCAATCATGAGGGATTCCGCCTCCCTTGCAGCTCTCAAGATACAGTCACGGTCTTTATAGTTCAGGATCTTCGCAATGAGGGCTCTAGGAGCCTCGCCTGGGCGCGGAGGGGGCACAAGGGCTCTATGCGCTCGTTCCACGACGAAGACGCCGGACAGACCAGACGGGCACAGATGGGTACGGATCCAGGTTTCTAGGAAGCGTTCAGGGTTCCCCGCCTCCAATCTCTCCGGCACTCCCAGGACCCTTATGTTACTCCGACGGGCCCTCCCCTCCGCGTCCTCAGCTCGCCTCTCCAAGGCTCAAATGGTAGATGTAAGTTGCGCAACTGTCTTCTGCAACGAGGCCACTTCACCCTGTAGTTGTGTAATATTGCCTTCTGCATCTGAAACCTTATCTACCACTTTGTGGAGGTCGGTCCGGAGTAGATTCACATCTATAGAAACAGTCTCTATTTGCCGCTCCAGGGCAGAGTGAGAACCCTGAATAGCTTTCAAAAGTTCGGCCCTAGATGGTTCCGCAGGGCCTTCGCTTCCGTCCTCGGGGCCCGTCTGGCGCGTTATCCTCTGTGACTGCAGGCGCGGGGTAGTGTATTGAACAATAGTGTTGGGTTGGGAGCCCTTCGAGGACCGATCCTTGTGTGTCGCCATACTACTAGATGGACGCTGTACTTGACTGGTGCGTTCCAGAGGACCCACTTTTGGCTCGCTGGCCTGGGAAGGTGAGTGCGAGGATGTCCAGACCACGGCCAGGCAGCGGAGAGGCCGTTGCAAGACTCGCATCAATCAGGACACGGGCTATGTCCAACGTCTGCCAGACGACCCCACAACAGTGGCAAAACGACTGTAGCAGGCTCCCGACCTCTGGGCCACGTTAAGAACTCAGCCGTGATCAGCGCCCCGCGTCTGCCAAAGGAGCGACCGGGGACCGTTCGTCAACGCACCCCTCTGGGGTCCCTCCACTTTCAGTCATCGACAGTTCGGGTCCGAGGGCTCCAGGGGCCCCCCTCCAGGCGGGCACCCACTTGCAAGCAAGTTGTATTCAGGAACTCCCCCCTCACATGCGGCTACAGTGCCACCCGGGAGCCTCCAGGGCAAGCTATCCAAGATGGCGGGCGAGCGCGAAACGGGCACCAGCGCCACCGCCACTCTCCAGGCGCCTCTTCCCACGTCTCACGCCAGGAACCGGGGCACCAGCAACGGGCAGCGGGGGTGTATCGTGCAGGCTCCCGTGTTGAGGGGGGAGGGGCGAAGCTTCAGTTTCCGTGTGTCCCGGCCAGGGGCCCAGAAGAGGCCGAGCACCCAACAATTAGGGCCCGTCAGGGGCCAGGGTCAGAAAACTCACGGAGTCCTTCGTGCCGGTCAGGGTCCCCAGAGTCGCAGGCGACCGTCAGCCGAACCTCGGCGGGATCAGCGCTGAGCCGGGCCGTCACAGCAGGGGCCTCGCCCGGGACGGGCGGCGTCGCGGTCCCACCGTCAGGCAGGCAGGAACTCCGGGGGTCCGTGGCCGCCAACCGCCACCACCAGATGCACCCCAGTGGTGTATTTCAGAGCGCCGAGGTCTGCCAGGGAGCCCCCCGTGCCAGGAGCTGTCTCGCGTCCGCGCCAGGTGGGCCGCTCAGCGGACGGGCCCACGCTCTAGGCCCAGACCGCGGCGTCGCGTAGTTCAAAGCGGCGCCGCGCACGTCGACGGCGCCACCACCTCCGCTCACAGCCGACCTCCGAGTTTCTCCGTCAGCCCAGAGGCTCCAGGCGAGTTGGAGAGGTTTCCGACATCGAATTCAGGGACTTTGACAGCCCAGGCAGGATGTTTGAACAGGATTCTGTGGGTCCTCGGGACGGAGCTGGTAGAGCTCACGTCCTGTCGGCCATGTTGCTTGGCCACGCCCGCACGGTTCCAAACTTTGAGTCAAATTTGCGGGAGCTGGAAATGGAAATGTCAATTTAGTTTCAAGTTATTTAGAACTGCAATTTTAGGCGTTTTTTCCTTGGTGGCGGCTCATTTTACCCCCAAATGTGTAGAAAGGTTTTGTCCGTTAGGGAGTAATCATTGTTTCAGATGCCATTCGGAGGGAGAGGGAGATTGGCTCCATATTCTTGTCATCTGTCCGATTTTATATGAATTTTGGACTCAATGAGCAATTTTTTTGAGTTTGTCTATGAATAAGACTTTTGTGTTAGACCCTTTTAAGATTCCTTTTGAGTTATTAGTAATATGAGTCAAAGGAATAGATCTAAGTCCTGAAATTTCTCATTCACTGAACGAAAGTTTATATTTATTGATATGTTGGTGGCATGTTCCTTGATCCTGCAGCGATTGAACTCAATCCAGCCAATGCTCTTGGTTCATTGGCATAACAAAATGGACTGGGTTAATTTTTTTGAACAGGTGTATGCAAAAGGAACTAATCAACTTAAGAACTTTAACAGCTCATGGTGTAACTTTTCCTCTGGTTAATATTGTTCTTTGTAAGTAATTGTAGTTGGAGTTTTGGTTGCTATTCATTGTTTTTTTATCTGAGTATCATATCTGTGCTGCTTTTAACTTTGTCAGACTGAATTTTGTTGCTATAGTATTTTGCAATGCTATTTCTTTTTGATATGCACTTTCATTTTAATATGCTGTTATATTTATTATCTATGTACTTGTTCCACCTTTTGATACTACCAATAAAAATATATTAAAAAAAGAAGGGACTACCTGGTTTCTCTTGGCCCTTCTGAAAAATAGATTGCTTTGGTACACATATAGTGCTGCACAATTCTAAGGGACATTCCCTCATTAGCATACAGGTGCGGCTACAAGCTGATGATGGCAACTCTTTGCCGCAGCACCCACAATGTATCATGGACACAGGCGCAAAGGAAAAGAGACCATCTGGAGGTGCACTGACTGTACACCAAGAAGAGGTGGTGTACAGTCATTGCCTTCCCGAAGGACGACCCCTGCAAGAGATCCAAATAACCCACCCCAGACACTCCCCTTGCCGGCGGGTGCAGCCACTACTGGAACAAGCATGCATTGGGGTGTTTGTCTTCCTTTGAAGGGAGGCCTCGTTGCCACCTGCAAAGTGATAGACATATAGGGGCAGGGCCGAACTGGGAACGTAAACCGGCCCTGGCAAACTGCTTGGTCCGCCCCCGGAGGAGGGGTGGGAATTTGCACTCGAGTTGTTTGCTTGGTCCGGTTTCGGACAATTTTGTTACAAGGGGCCGATATTGCTCGCCCATTGTGGCAAAAACTGCCCCCCAGGGGCCCAAAACCGGCCCCCACCATGGCGGCCCCTAGGGAAACGCCTGGTGCCCACCACGGCCAGTCCAACCTTGAATAGGGGGCTGGCCAGGTCTATGCCTGACACACCCAATTTAAAGGGCGCCGCCGTATAGACCTGCGGTACAAAAGGGGGTGGTGAGACCTGGGCAGTGTGCCCAATATATATCATATTACCCCACTTCTAGACTTTGCTTACTAGACCGATGTATTCTGGAATTCGTAGTCTTTTTGTATTTTCAGTTGACCCTATGTAGTAATCACACTGAAACGATTTGTAAAAGAGAATTTCTGGACTTGAAAGGTTGTATAATCTCAAAGGGAGTCAGATAGTAACACTGAAAAGATGTAACAAGCTTGAAAAATGACATGTAGAAAGTAGAAACTATATCATCGTATCTCACTTTCCGGCTTTAAAGAACTTTAGTACACATTATCTACCATAAAATATTGAGCTACAGTCATAGAAACTGGAAATTGTTCTGTGTTTTCTTTCAATAGGAGGGTGGCATTCTCCTTAATAAAAAGTGAACTCGTTTTTTCGGCTGCAGATTTTTATATGAGGGTGATGCCCTAAAAAGGTGTTGCCTCTTTCAGTACGGTTGTCTAAACTTGTGTCCGATTAAAAAGAAGGCGGAAGTAATAGCCAGCTCTGTGGTTTCGAGCTAAAATGCTACTGATTTTTGCAATAAATTGTAAACGATGAAGGGCAAGCAGGTCACATACCCGGAAGCAAATTCCCATAGCATGCAGCAGTATTATGGCTGACTTGAAGTATAACAGTCAATTATGCTGGAATGCCTGCATAAATGGAGCTGTGTTAATCCTGGACCACAGCTGTTGCCAGATACGTCACTGGCAGGAAATGCCTAGATCACTTGAGGCAATAATCCCCATATACGTTATTGGAACATACTGCCTATGGACAGAGCCCTCTGAAACACCCTTTATTCTCCTATATGCAAGCAATGGCTCCTCTTGAAATACAATGAGATTCATTGATTGCTGATTATTGAGTATCTCACAACACAATAGTAGAAGAACACACTTCTAACTAAAAAGAACAGACACTAAGAATATTCCTTTAACAAAATATGCAACAAGTGAACCAGGTGAGCAACGGAGCAATGTTCAATAGAAAGTGCAAAACCACCAAAAATATGTGCACAGATTGAATTTATAAAACATATTTTAAGCCCTTTAAGGAGATACGTATAAAAGTAGTGATTGGATGGGAGCGGCAAAGAACTTTCAAATACGTGTTTAGTCAGTCCAGTACAGCTTATAAACTCATTATCATCATTATATATCACTGGTAAAACTTTGATGTTTCGAACCATCCAAATATAAAATAATATTTAATATTAATATAATAATAATAATATTAATAATAATATTAATATTAATATTAATATCAAATGCCAAATCAAATGTCAAATGCTCTTGTTAAGTGCACATATCACCGGAGAGGTCTCATGGTGATGGGCAGACCTTCAGCAAGAAGACAATATAACAACCAGTTTACTGAGGAAAGAGCCAAGTCTTTAATTCTCCTCGAAAGCATCTAGGATCAATTATGGATAGAAGATGCGATTGTAGCTTATTCCAAAGCTTAGGGGCCAGATAAGAAAATGACCAACCACCGTTTAGAAATGTTCGAATATGTGGCAAGGGAAGGAGGAGTTTGGTGCTGGATCTTAGGGGTCTGTCTATAGGTCATTACCAAAACATCTGCTTTGATCATCTGTGGTGGAAGGTAAGGGGAAGAGAAGAATGTCGTAAGGGGTGTGTATGCTATACAATCTAAGTGAAGTGCGCTAGGAATAAAAAAATTACTTACAAAGCAAAGGACCATATGAGTCGCTGAAATTGTGGATAGATTGCTCAAGAAACTGGAAATTTCAGAGCAGCCAAATTAGATTAAATAACTATAGAGGAAAACAGATAGTAGAATTGTGCCCAAATGCTAGTTACTTATCAGAAGCAGCATGGGAGAAATCACACTCCAAGATGTAAGGATATTGACGTTTGTGAAAATAATGATGTAAAGAATATTTTTTAGCCATCAAAGATTGGTAATTCATTACAAAAAATAGGAGTACAAAGGTATCTTACATGAGGATGCACTTCTAAATAGTTGTAATGTAATCCATTGTGAAAAACAATTACTACACAATAAAATATATAACACCAAATAACAATGACATAGCATTTACATAAATGAGAAAATATAACATTTCATACCAAAAACAAAGAAATTAAATATGACTTACTGTTCTGTAACTGCAGATCATCCTCTGTGTGCACGTAGTCAAAAAGTATAATCCACCAAAAACTGGTTTTGGTCCCTAGTAACAACAGTCACGGGGGACCCGAGAGAGGCCGTAGAACCAAATATTGCTGCCTCAGTATGGGAAGGCCACTTCAAAGCACTATATAGTGACGGACCAATTGTATCTATTGAGGCGGGTTTCCTAACTCCAGTCGAACAACATGACCCACTGGAGTTTACGTTGGGGGAAGTACTAAATACAATAGGGCGACTTGCTTTGGGGAAAGCCCCTGGCCTCGATAAACTCCCTGGTGACCTATTTAGGCACCAACCTGAGATCTGGGCCCCCTACCTGCTAATCACATTTAATGCTATTCTGGCGGGCATGGAGATGCCCTGTACTTGGCTGGGAGCAGAGATAGTGCCGATTTTCAAGAAAGGTTCTCCCCTGCTCCCAGTCAACTACAGGCCGATCAGTTTAATTGATGTCCCCCAGAAACTCTTTGCTCGCCTCGTGCTGGATCACCTCCACGGTTGGATGGAGGACCATGAGATCCTAAGTCCCTTCCAGGCAGGATTCAGAAGGAACACATCCACCATGGACCAGATCTTTCACCTTATCCTCCTTTATTGGAAGACGGCAAAGATTGAGGGTGGCAGCCTCTACATGGTGTTTGTGGACCTCAAGTCCGCTTTCTATCTGGTGCCGCGGAAGAAACTATGGGGGGTTTTCAAGGAATTGGGTGTGCCACCCCAAATACTAGATATACTGATGAGGCTCCACGATGGTAACTTTGCCCAGGTCAGATGTGGAAGGGATGGGGCATTGTCTTCTAGGTTTCCCGTTGGCAGGGGGGTAAGACAGGGTTGTGTCTTAGCGCCGACCCTGTTTTGCCTTTATGTCAACGGTGTTATTTCACATATTGACAGTGTCCCAAATAATGACGCCCCACGGTTGACAGGCAGAAGGGTCCCGGCAATTATGTTTGCCGATGATACCCTTCTGCTTTCCAAATCCCCAATGGGGATCCAACGGACACTGGATGGGTTTTGGGAATTCTGTAGAAATCATGGCCTTGAGATAAATGCCGAAAAAACAAAGTTTATGATACTTAACCCCTCGGCATCTACCCGACCTAATCCAACTCTAGGGTCGGTAAGGCTGGGAAGGGTCATGACATTCCAATACCTGGGAGTAACCTTACATGCACATTTTTCCTGGGAGCCGCAGCAAGTAAAAGCCCACATGAAGCTTACGCAACTGGTGGGAGGCATTCTGAAGGTTTCAAACTCCTCAACCTTTAAGCCAGTTAGCCGAGCACTGGAAATGTATACAACACAAGCCAGAGCAGCAGCTCTATATGCTGGAGAGTTGTGGGGGCATAGCGGCAGAATTGAATTCACTAAAGTGGAATCAAACTTTATTAGACGATTGTTAGTGTTACCACAAGGCACCCCTCTTCTCCCCCTAAGATTAGATCTGGGACTTTCATCTATAGGAGATGAGCTAAAGCTGAAGCCACTCAGGTTTTGGCACAGGTTGTGGTCAACCGAGGAACTGGCGTGTTATAGGCAAGAATTGAAGCAAGTATTGAGCCTTACCAATTCGCACAAAATTCCTTGGTTGGCCTTCGTTAAACGTGAATTTTTGAGAGTGGGCCTGGCTGATATGTGGGAGGATCCAGAAAGGGCCTGTTCCAAGATTTCACTTAAAACACTAACAATGGTTTTTAAGGACAAAAGCTTAAGTACGGCTGTTAGTGCCCTCAATCTCGGCTCCCTAACTGAACAATTTCTGATTTGCAAAAGTTCTTATATGTTTGAGGACTTTATGCACATTGTGTTTCCTATTAGTGCAAAAAAACTTTTTATTCAGTGGAGGAATGGTACTTTGCCCTTAAAAGTTTTTACAAGTAAATGGTCTGCTACAGAGGATAAATTATGCCCAGGTTGCAACAGGAGTTCTGAGGAGAATGAAATGCATGTGCTTTTCTTCTGCCCCGCTTATAGCAGACCTAGGAAGTATTGGCTGCCACCACTCTGTAGAAACCTTGGTTTTAAAAATTGTTTACACTCTTTTAGAATTTTAAAGATCAGCACGCTAAGTTTTATCGTATTTGCAGTTTCTAAGTACCTACTAGCCATGTGGACAATCAGGCAGAAACTATTACCTATTAAAAATTGAATACTGAAATAGCGGGATGCATCAGGACTACAATTTATACTGTAAATACAGGTTTTATTTATATAATGTAATTAGTGTTTTAATGGCCATGTACATATCTCCTGCAAATCAAATGATTTCATGTCTGTATGTTTTTACTGTATCTTTTATGGCCTTGAGGGCCGAAATAAAGAACTTTTGGATTGGATTGGATTGGAAAAACTATTTCTAAAACGTCCCAACAAACAATTCAAAAATAAAACAAATCCAATAGAGATCGATCGAAATAATGCAAAGTATCCAGGAAATCCCCCAAAAGTAAAAAGAAAGAAAAAAAAAGAAATGCTCCTCAAATCTTGAAAAAAAGGAAATCAAACAAAAAAAATTGGCTTATAAAAAACCAAAACAGCTTCCCTTAAAAAGCATTTTTTTTAATCCAAATGTTTATTGGACACATTTGTAAAGAAAAACCTGAAAATTAAAGCAGAAACCTGGCCTCAAAAAACACTACAATAAAAAATCACATGAACATTACAGTAAACATGATAAGATCACATGGCCGATGGGTTTTTGAAACCCGGTGGATAATGTATCTGCCATCTTAGCACTGTATAAGTGGCGATATATAATGGGCTCATACAGTAAAAGAAACTTTATAAACGGGCAAGACTATTGCTTGGAGACAATGGCAGGCTCAGGAGCACAGGCTCACAGTCCGTGCTGGAGCGTGGACCCGACACTTCTCTCATGCTGGGTAATAGCATTTGGATTTTCGCAGAGGACTCTGGGAGCCTGTGTGAACATACTCTGAAAATGCGACAAGGCGGTGGACGTCAGGCTGCAGGTAAATATTTTTTTTTTATTATCCCCCGACCAACCCCACACTACCGCACCGATTTCTCCAACTAGTGGCCGTCACTGACAACAAATGTTGTTTATTTATTCAATAAACACTAAAAATTACTATAATCTGCAGTCCAAATCATTCCTATAGGGTTGGGTACATAGAATAGTCTAAATTGTCATACTTATATAAGGTGCTCAGACATCCCCAATTTCCCCGGACAGTTACGGTTTTACGAGTACTGTCCCTCTGTCCCGAAGCTTTTCCTAATTTTAAACATATGTCCCAGTTTTTGGGACAAAGTCAAGTCAACCTGCAAAGGAGAAGTGAAATGTGTGACTTCCTCAAGTAATTTTTCTCAGTAGCAAATCGGCTGAATGCATGCTGCAGCAGAGGAGAGACAGAGTGGGGAGGAGGGCAGAGGGGTTCTGGGCAAAGGTGATGCCATAGTTAATGTTGTGTAAGTATAGCTTGTAAATGTGTGGCTATAGCCTAAGCATATAATACCGACACATATATGCACAGCTCCCATGCAAAAACCGGGTCAGGCCAGTCATAAGTTAGACTAAAGACTTTAGTCCAACTTTTACGTCTGGTCTGTCCGGGTTTTTTCTTCTCAACACCTGGTCACCCTGATGGTTAGTAGTTGTGTTGATAGTATCACTAACAGTGCTGCCAGGGGCAATATGTGGTGCAAGCTGCAGCATCTCTTGACATTATATTTTACAAATTAACCCGTTCAGCGCGGCGTGTATTTTTGCGCTGTGCTGAACGTTCTTAAAAACGGGTGCGGTCATGACGGAACGGTTCCGTCATGAGCACAGCTCAACCGACGCTCATGACGGAACCGTTCCGTCATGAGCATGGAAGGGGTTAAGGACTGTTTGTGAGTATGAATGATCTAGAGCAGGGGTACTCATAGGACGGCCCTGTTAGCCTTCCTTGGCAGCCCGCGGACCTTGCAGACATCGTACCTGTGTTTTTTTTAAAGAGTGTCAGCACCGCCGGTTGCTGCTCTATGGGGGCTGGGCGATTCCAGGGATAGTCAGAGTGGAGATGCAGGGGCGCTAAGAAGAGGTCAAATACAACAAAGCCTCATTAACAAGTAAATGGTCTTTTAAAGACCTGTGACTAGCGCCAAAGGGGGGCTTTGATCTGACAGCTTGGGGGGTGAGAGTTAGAATTAAAGCTAGCGACAGATGTCACCCCAGGCCCAGTGGTGGGACACAAACCCCTGCGAAGCAGCAATTCTATGTCAGGACCGGAGGCGAGGATTATGCTCATTCTTTCTTCACATTTATTAACCAAATTTCAACAGCAGCTTATCACCATTTTGTAACAACAACTACATTTCCCACAACACCAGGGAATGAAAACAGTCTCTTATGAAGTCCTTTCACAATGTCCATGATCTCCCAGCTAATAAATCATGTTGCTATTTCTTGCACTTTCTCTTTCTTCACTGCTCGGCAGCTAGAGTTAAGTGCCTTTTCATTATTCTTGTTTGAGGCAGTGTTTCTCTCTTATTTGGCTTTGGTTGGACTGGGGATCGCTTGCCTTGTGTTTTTCTCTCCCTCAGATCCCCTGCCTGCCGCAGGAATGCTTGTGCTCTCCTTACGCGGCTTGGTTTCCTTGTACTGGGGCCGTGGTGCGGTCCTCCTCCCACTAGAGGGCGATGTGGGGGCGATGCGACTCAGGGTCCTAGGAGCGTGTTTCAGTCAAAAAACGGACGAAACGCGCTCCGGTCACCCGATTCTGTCCACGCATGTGCTGCCTATCAATTCACCCAGGTTTCCTGGGTCAGGACTGTACCCTGACTTTTGTTTCACACTCGCTTTGCGGGTCGGTAGTGGTGCGGTGCACCGTGAGGGCTTAGTCTCTCCACGCCTGTGATGGGTAGGTAACAGAGTGTGTGGGGCCTCGAGCCTGTTACCACACGGACACCTGAGGTAGGCAGTTGCTTCCCGGTGGATTTGGTGGGAGTTGTGGTGTCCTGGGGCTGACTGGCCATTAAAGCTGTGCCTTTGGCCTTTTTATACCCCTGAAAGACCCTCAGCTATTGATTCCTCGCACTACGCGTGAGTGTGCTCCCTGGTGTGGCCCAGTATCTGGTTACACGCTGCTTATTATTAATTATTATTAATTATTGTTGATTGGCATCACGGTTAAGATGGAGCACGAATATTATGAGGAGCAAGACTCCTTGGCTTACTTACAGTGGGACGACGACTTTTATAATAAAGTAGACAACTCAATTTACAAGGCGGTCACGGATCTCATGACTCCGATGGAGCAACGCCCGGCAAACAAAATAGAGCAATTGTGCGCGAAGGTGGGGCAGTCCCCCCCCTGCGGCCCCGGTACCATGAGGGGAGTCAGGGCCGGACCAGACAGATGGACAGGGACCACCTCCCCCCAGGAAAAAGCATGAAGAGAGGGTTGATAAGGATGCTTTCGAGCACCTTAAGCGGACTTTCTTGGAACATACTGCTCCCATAGTGATTCCCCAGGCTCCCGCTCCTTTGAGTGAGGAGCCTCAACCGGCTTCCCCTCAGACACAGCAAGGGGACACCCCGGATGTTTCAGATGATGAGGCAGGCTCCTCGAGGTCTTGGCAGCCATCGGGGTCTACTGACCCTCCGAAGGCAGGCATAGCAGACATGTTGGACCTAGATGATATTGTACACACTAGGACGGCGGAATGGGTTCCCGCGGAAAAGGCGGCCTTGTACGTGGCATCTCGCCTCAGGAAGCCTTTGGAGAATGAGGCTCAGAGTAGATTGCGAACTGAATACCCCCGGCCTAACCTATAGGGTAAAGTGTCACTCACCCCCGAGATCGAAGGGAAAATGGCTACCTTTCTGGCTAAGTTTATTAAGGACACCAAGAAAGGGATAGATCGATCATGGCGCTTGCCAAGACAAATTGCTGGACGCCATTGGTCCAATGACGAAGATATTGGACATGGCGGAGGAGGCCCGTAGTTCAGGTTCCCTAATTGACCCGGAAGTCCTGTCAATTTGGGGGCAGCGCACAATCTGATTTATGGGCAATGCGAACTGCGCGCTCTCGACTGAGAGACGTAGATCACTTCTGATGAAGGTTGATCCCAAGCTTGGGGATCTGGCATGCTCAGAAGGCAGGGGCATCAGCGCAAGGGGGTTTGTTTGGCGAACCTTTTATTAAAGAACTGGGAAAGTTTGTCACCACGTTCACGTCCTTGGAGAAGGCACAGGCAAATATCAAAAGGGTCTTCAATCCTTGGGTTTTCCGCAGGGCCGGTCAGGGCAGGAGCCGCCCGCCCGGCCATGCTCAGAACCAGCATTCCCAGGGCAGGGGGCAAGGCTCTGGGCGTGGACAGTACCAGACGGACCAGCGATTTAACAACTTTTACCCGACCAGGGGGCAGCGCTTCCGAGGCCGAGGAGGCTACAGAGGCAACGACGGAAATGCCAACGGTGAGTGTTTTGCCGGCTGCACAGGTGCGAGTTGGGGGCAGGCTGGCGCAGTTTTTCCTCGCTTGGGAAGCTCTTACTGGGGACGCTTGGGTACTTCAGACGGTCAGAGGGTTCCAGATAGAGTTTTACGGTTCCCCTCGCCAAGACATTTGTCCCCGTCCAATTGTTTTCTGCGCGGCAGACGCAGCTATGGTTCACGAGGAAGTGACCGATTTTTTTCGCAAAGGGGCAGAGTGTCGGACGGAGATTCACCCAACGGGGTTTCTAAGCAATATATTTTTGATGGACAAGGCCAACGGGGGTCGGAGGCCGGTCATTAACCTTTGGGAATTCAATGAGTTGTTGGTGTACAGGCATTTCAAGATGGAGATCATTCACCTGCTCAGGAATGTACTCCTGCTACTCGATTGGATGGTGAGGCTGGACCTGAAGGACGCGTACCTGATGGTACCGATCTTTCCACCGCACAGGCGGTTCCTCCAGTTTCTTCAGCGGGGACAGGCTTACGAGTTCCGATGTCTTCCGTTCAGGCTTTCTTCGGCCCCGTGATGTTTCCCCAAGGTCCTCAAGCCGGCGGTGGAATACTTGAGGGTGGACGGGGTCTGGATTATCGTCTATTAGGATGATATGCTTCTCCTGGCTCAGTGCCCCTTACAGCTGCGGAGTCATCTACAGATGGCGGTGTCCTTACTTCAGGATTTGGGGTTTGTAATCAACAAACAAAAATCCCTCCTGGTCCCGACTCAGAAGGCTTCCTTTCTAGGTTTTGTGATAGACTTCATCTCTGCCACGCTCAGTCTGCCCTCCAGGAAGGTGGTGAAGATCCGCCAAGAGATCCGTCAAACCCTGGCCAAGCAGGGGACTTCCTTACGGCAGATTGCCCATCTAGTAGGTATTTTCTCGGCCTCTATTCAGGCAATCTCTCTGGGTCCGTTGCATTATTGGGCCCTTCCGCGCTTAAAAGCGCACCATCTGCGGAAAGGCCTGACGTACCCGCAGGTGGTCCCGCTGACGGAAGAGGTACGCGAGGAATTGGAGTGGTGGCTATCCCACATGGAGGCCTGGAACGGAAGACCAATCTTCGGTTCCGCTCCCGACTTGGTGATAGAGACGGATGTAAGCCGGGCAGGCTGGGGAGTGCAGTGTGGGGAGTTCTCCACCGGGGGAAGTTGGTCTCCTCAAGAGCAACAGCTTCACATCAATTGTTTGGAGCTTCGGGCGGGCTCCTTTGTGGTCCAGTGCTGGACCAAGGACCGTGTACAAGCTTCGGTTCTCCTGAAAATGGACAATGTGTTGGCAGTCAGGTACATCAACCACCTGGGCGGCACTCGGTCCAAGGCCTTGACGAACATGGTGAAGCAATTTTGGGAGTTCTGCCTCTCCCATCAGATATCGGTCACGGCGGAATATCTTCCGGGAAGGGAGAATTTAGTGGTGGATTGGCGCTTCCATTATCCTCGAGATGCCAGTGTTTGGAAGCTGGATCTGGAGATTTTTCATTATCTGCAGGAACAATGGGGCCCTTTCTCCATCGACCTCTTTGCATGTCGCTTCGATCGGCAACTTCCCATGTTCTTCAGTTGGAGGCCGGATCCTCTGGCAGTAGCATCCGATGATTTCAGGCAGGACTGGAATTGGAATAGCGGATATGCATGTCCCCCCTTCTCCATGATCACCCGGGTGGCGGTCCAGGTTCGCAGGCAGGGAGCCTCCATGGTTCTGATAATGCCGTTTTGGAGGTCGCAAGTCTGGTTCCCGGTTCTACTAGAACTTTCTTGGGATTCTCCAATCCGACTCCTCCCAACTCCCCATCTCCTGTTAAGTCTGGAGGGGACTCCTCACCGGTTGGTGGAGGAAGGTTCACTCCAGCTTATGGCTTGGTGGATTACAGGCAACACTGGAGATTTCCGGGCCTTTCGAGCCACGATGAGCTCCTTCTGGCCAGAGCTTGAGGGAACAGCACGTCCAAACGATACAAATCGGCCTGGTCGCGATGGGTATGTTGGTGGATGCGACGGGAAGTGGATCCCGTGGTTGCAAATCTGACCCATGTTCTGAATTACCTAGCGGATTTAGCTCAGAAAGGCTTGGCGTATAGGTCAGTGAACACGGTCCGTTCGGCTATTTCGCGGGGCATGCTCCAGTGGAGGGAGCTCCCTTAGGGGAGCATTCTTTTGTGTGCAAACTGCTCAGGGGCATTAGATTATCCTTACCTCCAGAAACCCGCTATTCTGTCCTTTGGGACGTGAACCAGGTTTTGAATTTATTGTTGTCTTGGCAACCGAATCGCTTCCTTTCCAGGAGGAAATTGTCGGCCAAATTGGCGATGTTGCTGTGTTTGGTGTCGTGCAGGAGAGTATCAGACGTCCGTGCTTTGGATAATACAGCAAGGGGTTTCTACCCCGAGGGAGTTACCTTCACGGTGAGTAGATGCACTAAGTCGAATACTCACACGATTTCTTATCCTGCTTTTGTAGAGTCACCTAAGCTCTGTGTGGTGCAATGCTTGAAAGCTTATGAGGAAGCCACGGAGGAAGTCCGCCCTCCGGGCGAGCGACAACTCCTGATAGCCCTTAAGAAGCCATTTAAAGCAGTTTCCTCCCCCACTATAGCACCTTGGGTGCGGTGGATCATGCAAGAGGCGGGCATTAATACAAGAGCTTTTGGTGTGCATTCAGCACGAGGAGCGATGGCCTCATAGGCGTTTAGCCTTGGTGTGCGTTTGGAGGACCTTATGAAAGCAGCGGATTGGTCATCGGACTCTACCTTTAAAAGGTTCTACTTTAAGCCGCTGCTGAATATGGCTCATGTGGTCGTGGACAAGCTTTAAAGGAGCATAATCCTCAACTCCGGTCCTGACATAGAATAGAATTTTGCCTAGCCTACGAGAAGGTACGTTTCAATTCTTTTAAGGACGCGGAGGTGAGGATTATCCTGCCCAGCAAGCGTGTTGGTTGCTGTCCCACCCCGTATGGATGTAAGTAACTATTTTTCAATTTCAAAGTTTCATGACATATGACTGGTGGTTTGTAGATGCAAAGATAGTTATTGCTTTGATGTTTACAGTATCGGTTTTCATAATTGAAGTTGTATTTTGGTTGACTTGGTTTTCTGGATTGCTAATGCCGTGATTAATTTGTGTGGTTTTTTTTTCAGGAAATGAAAACGCGAAACAGAATGCATAAACATGGGAGAGTTCCTGCAACGAAGAAAGAGGAAGTGCAGGAAGTAGCAAGATGATTTATTAGCTGGGAGTTCATGGACATTGTGAAAGGACTTCATAAGAGACTGTTTTCTTTCCCTAGGGTTGTGGGAAATGTAGTTTTTGTTACAAAATGGTAATAAGCTGCTGTTGAAATTTGGTTGATAGATGCGAAGAAAGAATGAGCACAATCCTCGCCTCCGCGTCCTTAATAGAATTGAAACTTACCTTCTCAAAGGCTAGGAACATTTCTATTCAGAGAGAACACGAGCTGGCTTTTACATTACACAGGGAGAGGGGGAAGTGGGGTGCTGTCTCTGGGCTGGTGACTGGGACGTGTAGACACAGTACATGTTCACTGCCCGAGGCACAGAGACAGCTAGAGACAGAAACAGACAGAGATAGACAGGGACAGACAGAGACAGGGACAGACTGACAGATAGAGGCAGAGACAGATAGAGGCTGGGACAGACAGAGCTAGATAGAGGCAGAGACAGGGACAGACTGACAGAGGCAGAGACCGATAGATGCGGAGACAGAGGCAGGGACAGATAGAGATAGAGACAAAGAGAGAGAGACAGAGAGAGACAGAGATAGAGGCAGGGACAGATAGAGGCAGGGACAGATAGAGGCAGAGACAGATAGGTGCAGAGACAGATAGAGGCAGAGACAGACAGAGACAGGGACAGAGAGACGGACACGGAGACAGAGGGAGGGAGACAGGGACGGACAGGGACAGGGACAGACAGGGGCAGAGACAGACAGAGACAGAGACAGACAGGCAGAGAGACAGAGAGAAGGAGACGGAGAGCGAGACGGAGACAGAGACAAAGGGAGACAGAGGGAGAGAGAGAGGGAGACAGAGGAAGGGAGACAGAGGGTGACAGAGGGAGGGAGAGGGAGGGAGACAGAGAGAGAGAGAGAGAGAGAGAGAGACAGAGAGACAGAGGGAGACAGAGAGAGAGAGACAGAGAGAGAGGGAGGCAGAGGGAGGGAGGCAGAGGGAGGCAGAGGGAGGGAGCCAGGGGAGACACAGAGAGGGAGAGAGAGACAGATAGAGGGAGGGAGATATAGGGAGGGAGATAGAGGGAGGGAAATAGAGGGAGGGAGATAGAGGTAAGGAGACAGAAGGAGGGAGGGAGACAGAGACATACAGAGGGAGACAAACAGAGGGAGAGAGAGAGAGAGAGAGAGGGAAGGAGACAGAGGGAGGGAGACAGAGGGAAGGAGACAGAGGGAGGGAGACAGAGGGAGGGAGCCAGACAGAGGGAGGGGGACAGCAGAGGGAGACAGACAGAGGGAGGGAGGGAGACAGAGGGAGACAGAGGGAGACAGAAGAAGGCGACAGACAGAGGGAGCCAGAGGGAGGGAAACAGATATTGGGAGACAGAGGGAGGGAGATAGATAGACGGAGACAGACAGAGGGAGACAGAGGGAGGGAGACAGATAGAGGGAGACTGACAGAGGGAGGGAAAGGGAGGGAGAGAGGGAGGGAGACAGACAGAGTGAGTGAGGCAGAGGGAGATAGAGAGAGAGAGGGAGAGAGAGAGAGAGAGATAGAGAGAGGGAAGGCGACAGAGAGAGCGAGGGAGGGAGACAGAGAGAGCGAGAGGGAGGGAGAGATAGAGAGAGGGAGGTAGAGAGAGAGAGAGAGAGAGAGAGAGAGAGAGAGATGTGTGTATGCCGGGTCTGGTGGCTCAGTAGACGAAGGCGTCCGCTGCAGAGGCCTGTGTTCAACCTCATGGTCATAGTTTATTTTTCTTTCTAACCCCGCCTCCCTCCCCTTTGACCCCGCCACCACCGGTGCGGCCCTCGGCCACAAACCACACTGTAAATTTGGCCCCGATAGAAAGTTTGTGATTACCCATGATCTAGTGGCACCCCCAGAAGGGGGTCATATACAGCAAGTAACCCTTGCAAGTACCTGTTTTTAGGCCTGAGCCAGTGCATGCGCTACTCGGAGAGACATTTAGCATACCGGTTTTGAAAGCACTGCCACGGCCGACCTAGCGCTTGCGTTCACGCGAGTATGCACACGCGCAGCCGCCATCTGCCTCCCTTACAGCGCGATCACTGCTGCGTGTGCCCCACTCGTGTGAGAGCACGTCCGATCACTTTGGCTTTCACGGCCACGCGTCCGTTACTTTTATGGCCGCGCGGCCAATGCTTGTTTCCTCTGGTGCTCGTATTCTGTTCTCCCTTTCATCTTGGCTCACAAACACGTTTACTTCCTTTCCGTAAATTTGATGGAAATCTGGCTGTACGCCAGCTCAAATATGTTTCTTCTCTTTGCCTCTCCTCTGTAACCCATAGCGCCAGGACGCCATTGATGCTGATCACGCGGTTTATGTTCTCCCTTTAATATTGGCTCACAAACACGTTTACTTCCTTTCCGTAAATTTGATTGAAATCTGGCTGTACGCCAGCTCAAATATGTTTCTTCTCTTTGCTTTTCCCCTGTAACCTCCTAGCGCCAGGACACCATTCATGCTGATCGCGCGCTTTACAAAACAATAAGACAAACAAATACAAAACAATAATAGTCCCTACCACTTGCAGAACTTGCGCTACATATCTTATAACGTTCATGCTTAACTGAGGAACACTATTTTGATTAGAGCAGTTGACTGAATCGTTAAACTTATATCTGCGCAGAAAGTATCATTCCCTTCCAGTTTGCAGAAATAAGTACATTTTAGCTTTAGCAAGGATGATCGGAGGCCTTGACACTGTTAAGGTAGGTTAAAAACTAACCAGCCAGGCACATGGATATTGTTTCTTTATTTTTTCATGATGTCGTATGGTTAAAAACTGGTATAACCCAGCAGCACGTTTCAGCCTAGGGTTATCTCTTGCCTCAGAGCAAGGGCATGGATGGGCTTGAGAAATCCCCAGACTTCTATTATATAAGAGACAAAGTACCCTACTCAGCGCATTATTAGTACATTAAAAGATAAGGCTCTTTCTGGTTCGCTCCCTCTAATGCTCGGCTCTGCAGTCGGACGTTCAGCCGCCCTCTCTTCTTTGCTTCCTCGTCTTTGTCTCTGTTCCTCCCACTCTAGGCTTTCGCTCTTCCCTTCTCTCTCTCTCTCCCTCTCTTACTTCCTCTCCTACGGTGTCAGGGTCCTGCTTTCTATTTCTACTTTCCCAGCCTGCCTCTTATCACCCGTCCAGATTCGCTCTGAGTGCCGAGGTACAAACTGGCATCAGACTCCCTTGCTGCTCCATAAATGGCAACTGAAAATTAAAGCCTTGAAGTGCCACCTACTGAAAATTTCTGGAATAATTTTCCTTTCCGAAAGACTGGGAATTTTGGATTATCGGAGCAGACAGACGTAATAGCTTCATGCAAAAGACAGCTCTCTGCATTATTTTATTCTAAAAGCCTTATCATATCGTCCACTCAGGGATGGCGTGTTTTTGTCAATATAACTTTAACAATTCACTGAAATATGCGAGGCGGGTGGAGGCGCTGGGGTAATGGGCTCGTCTTTTGACCTTAAAAGGGTCATTCCATGTTAACTATGTGCACAACCCAATTACCACATCATTGGATCTCCTCTACGTTCCCTTCTGTCCGATTTCTGTTGCACTCTACAGCAAAGCAACGCCTGCTCCGAAGTTTATAATTCACAGCATTCACATTGTGTCCATTGGCATCGGACATTTCTATTCTCTTGGCCCTCGATACCAAACCACGCTTGTAAATCCTGCCCAGGAAACGAAATATCGTTCTCAACATGCAACATCACCACGCCTACACACAGACTGTCAAGATCTCTGGCCCTGTTTAATTAAATTGTGAAATTGCGTCCTTTGCCCAAGAGAAGACACTTACCGAACCAGGCAGGGGCCTGCACACTTGCTCTTTGTTTAAGGGGAATTGCTACCATATATAAATGACGACAGATCGTAATGTGAAATCTATATCTGTTTCTCTAGTGTGGTTATTTTGGGTCTAGTTAAACCTAACTATTAGTGCCTGCATGTGCACTTAGGCCAAATATATTCAAAATGCAAAGACAGCACTTATTCCTTTTCACAGTCTGGAGTCTGAAACATTCCAGACCTTAAAGATCTCAAAAGAGCCACTGTCCCCTCTGCCACTCATTCATGTCCTCTTCCTTACTGTTTTCAAATGGCAAGATGATAATTAAAACAATGACTTACGGGAAACTTCATTCTTTTCCCTGTCAAGCATGCCATGAGCTGTCCCGTCCATCACAGGCCTGTACTAGAAAAGCAAGCATTGGCATAGCCAATAGGTCTCGCCTTTGGGGCCTTATAAGTGTTTCAATGCAACAATTAATGTTGTTGCACCAACTAAATACTTATAAGGTCCCAAAAGGGAGACCTATTGGCTATGCCAATGCTTGTTGGTTTTGCAGTAAGACTCATGCCGCTCACTTTTTTCTCGACATGTGGTGCTGACGTAGAAGGCGGAAGTCCCATTGTAACAGTACGCAGCGCGTTCTGTCATGCTGCTCTGCTCTGAGCTGCTGTTACACGCCACAGCACAGCAGCGTTTCTGTGACTCAAGCGCCTCATGTGCCCGATAATGTGATTTAGCTGGAAAAGTGCTTGGCTTTCTGATTTGTTCAGGCTTGACCTGCTGTGGTCTCAAGAAAGCAGGGAATGGTGACCCGAGCCTCAGGGGAGTCGTAAGCCCGCAGAGCACACACCCCTGCATAATTCATAATATCCGACAGTGGTGGGTCCCAGGAGGCCATCAGCTGTGTTGTGTGCGTGAAACTGCACATCTGAAGTCTCCTTCCGGTCGGTTAGTGATGGCTTTATGTCTAACAAGGAGTTTGGGCCTAAAGCTTGCTCTGTGGTAATTTGGTGGGCTTTATGGTGTGGCTAAAAGAATGGTTTGGAACCAAGGCATCTACATCCTTCTTAGTTTGGGGAGAGGGGACCCCCAACCCTCAGAAGGCCACCATTCTGACAGTTTGGTAGTGTGGCACAGCCTGCCTCATGCCGATGTACACATTTGTACATATGTATACATTCTTTTGTGTGATTTCAGTTTTTTACTCGTGTTTCCTGACGTTTATTTTCCATTCATTTACCACGAAGCAAATAACACGCATAACGTTTACCACGCGTCACTCACCACGCAAAGGTCTTTCCCACGCGTAAACCTTCAACGACCGTCTTTACCACGCGAGTGGTATTCCTTCCTGTCGTCGTTCCGCAAGTACGATCTGCGTTGGCTTTGGGGGGCTGGGGGGAGGGGGGATTAAGGGGCTGGGGGGCTGGGGGGGGGACTGGGGGGAGGCTAGGGGGGGTTGGGGGGGTCTCCCCCCCCAAAAAAAAAACAAGCGGATATTAATAAATAAATATGAAGAAAATTTCAAAAACGTAAAAAAAAACGCTCTACAATGCCTCAAAACGCTGAAGTAAAAGAGCACGTCATAATAGAAGTCCGTTATCAGTTTTGATAGACGTGTTTTGACGCTTGTTTCCGTGGTCGGTGGAAGAAAGGGCTGATGGTGAAAGACGTACAGGGGTAAGATATGAATCAAAACTTTGTAAATTAGGGTATTAATTAAGCGCATTATGAAAAAAATAAAAATATAATGTAAGGGAATCTGTTTATTATTGTTTAAAACATCGATCTTTTCCTTCGTACTGCATGTAGCCTATCAGTATCATTATGTAAATGGGACGTCAGATGTTTCGTAACGTTATGATTGCGGAGTAAAAACATGCGTTGTCAAATGCTGCGTGCAAAAGACACATGCGAAGTAAAATTCGCGTGGTAAAGGCATGCGTGGAACTTGAAATCGTTGAATAATCATATATTCCATTTTTCAGTCATTCAGTTTATGTTAGTTAAACTGATTTTCGTTTGTTTCTAATCCTTCGGCAATAAGCGACTTAAGGGGATGAAAATGAGAGTTACATACCTTCATCTAAAAATATTAAATTTAAAAATACAAATTTTAAGTGGTGTTCGACATGCGAACGTACACTCTTCGGCTTAACAAAAAAACCAATAGAATCAGATTCACAAAAAACAGAATTATCGAGGAAGTGTATAACTTTCTCGCAGAATTTACTTAGGTTTCCTGTTAGGGAAGATATGCCTGTCACAGTTGTTACACGAGTACTCCTGGAATTTTCTTAAGAGTTACATGATCGCATGAAAAAAATGAATGGGAAAATCCTGGTCAAGTGCATATGCACTTGTTAACCATTTTCTCTCTTTTTCTCAAAGGGAATATGGGGCATATTACCAACAACTAGCGATAATTATCGCTATGTTGGCTTAGCGGCAATAATTTTATCGCCGTGTTGCAGCGATTTTTATCGCTTAGGAGCCTTGCTATTATCAAGGTTTATCTCCTAAGCGATAAAAATCGGCCGAAATGCATGAATATCGCTGTAAAGTCAGCGATATTCATGCATTACTGAGCTAATGCTCTTAGCCATGTTATCCACCTCCCATTGGATAACATGGCTAAGAACTGCTCAGGGCAGGTGTTAGCTTTTGGAGATATTCGCGCTTAGCGCAAATATCTCCAAAAGTTGGTAATAGGAGATAGCGATGTTAGTGACTGTTTCCAGTCGCTAACATCTTGGCACGCCCACTTTGCATGTCATTAGTGATAAATATCTCTGACATGCAAAGCGGGGCCCAAGATGGTCGCTATCTCCTACTAGCTGTCGCTAACTGGTGTTAGCGACAGCTGGGTAATAGGGAGATAATTTTATCTCCGCTTTCTTGGCCTTTAAAGCCAAAAAAGCGGAGATAAATCCCTTGATAATATGCCCCTATATGTTTCCCTGTGGGGATATCTCTTACCAATAGGCGCTATCAGTTTGGGTGTCATCTATCCCCATTTCCACTTAAATGTAGATTTACTCCTGTGTTTGACGATTAAGAGTCTGATTTGATTTGATTTGATTTGATTTTGGGTTTTATAGAGCGCATAGCTGCCCTAGGGCTTCCCAGCGCTAGTGACCACTGTCCTGTGGGGTGAGGAAACAGAGGGGAGGGCTCAGGGGAAGAGTAGGGTCTTTAGTTGTTTCCTGAACCTGAGGTGATTGTGTTCTTGCCTCAGGGAAAGAGGAAGGGCATTCCATAGTCTGGGGGCGTTGTACGAGAACAGGCGGCCGCCTGTTCTGGACTTCCTGATTCTGGGGACGTTTGCAAGGGAAAGGGAGTTTGATCTTAATTGTCTACTAGACTGTTGTTTTGTCACAAGTGGCCTAAGGATGGGAGGGCCTTCATTGTGCATAATTCTATGAGCTATGCACAGGGATTTGAAGTTGACCCGTTCCCTTACTGGCAACCAGTGCAAGCTTCTAAGAGCTGGTTTGGCCGAGTTCCTTGCTGCGGTTCCTGTGAGGATTCTGGCGGCCGCATTTTGTGCACATTGAAGTTTGTGGACTACAGAGGCTGGGGCCCCCAGATAAAGGACATTGCCATAATCCAATCTGCAGTTCACCAGCCCCTGCATTAGGAGCTTTCTGGAATGGAGGGGGAGTAGATGTAGAATCTTTCGTGCCATCTTTATAAGGCCGAAGCAGGTTCCCGCGGTTTTCCTAGCTTGAGTCCTAAAACTGAGCTCCTGGTCCAGCCATATCCCAAGGCTCTTTACTTCGGGTTTGGGGGATGGCGGGGTTCCCATGCATGGTGGCCAGGGAAGGGGAGTGGGGATTTTCTTAGGGTTTCCCAGGAGGAGTATTTCTGATTTCTCCCCGTTCAGTTTTAATCGGGAATCGCACATCCACTGGTGTACCTTTTCCAGACAACTGAATAGATTAGGGAGGGCGTTGTCTGATTGGTTGAGGGAAACGACAAGCTGGGTGTCGTCAGCATACATTATTGATTTAATGCCGAAAGGCTTGACAACATCCTCGAGTGGTTCCATGTACACATTAAAAAGTGTGGGGCTCAGGGAGGATCCCTGAGGCACCCCACACTTGAGTGCTTGAGCCTTGGAGGTGGAATACCCATCTGCTACTTGAAAAGACCTGTCTTCAAGGAAGGATGAGATCCAGGCTAATGCGGAATCCTCCACTCCTATCAGCCCAAGACGGTGAACAAGGGTTGCGTGGTCCACCGTGTCGAAGGCGGCACTCAGGTCGAGGAGGATCACTGCCACTGATCCTCCTGCGTCCAATATGCCCCTGGCTTCTTCGACTATGGCTAACAGTGCGGTGTCGGTCCCCTGTCCTGGTCTGAAACCTGTCTGGGACTGGCGGAGAAAGTGATTGGTTTCTAGGAACTCAGAGAGATGTTGGTTTGCAACGCGCTCGGCGATTTTGCTGATAGCCGGTAGCAGTGAGATCGGTCTAAAATTAGATGGGTCTGGGGGGTCTAGATGCGGTTTTTTTATGAGAGCTTTGACTGTAGCTTTTTTCCAGTTTGCCGGGACTGTGCCATTTTTGAAGGAGGCGTTGATCAGATTGGTGAGAGGGGGAGCTATGGTGGAAGCAACTAGCTTTAGTTTACTGATCGGGGCTGGATCTGATGGAGCGCCGCTTTTGACTTTATGTAGGACGTTAAGGAACGTTTCGGTGGTGATTTGGGGGAAGGAGGATAGCCTCGGGGTGTCTTGGCGGGGGAAGTGGTTAGGGCGTCCTAATGCGATCAGAGCAGGCGGGAGGGAAATCAGGATTTTTTCGATTTTTTTCGAGAAGAATTCGGCCATCTGATTACATTTTGCGCCGTCCAGGTCTGGTGGTGACGGTGGGTCCTGAATTTTGGTGAGGAGTTTAACTATCCTATAGGTTTCTTTTGCGGAATTTGCCGCTGAGGCTATTTGCTCTTCGAAATGGGAAGCCTGGGCTGTTTTGAGTGCGTTTTTATAGAGCCTGATATGGATTTTATATTCACTTCTGTCTTCTGGGTTCCAGTTCTTTCTCCATTGGCGCTCTAGCCTTTTGCCTTTCTTTCTTAGTTCGCGTAATTCATCGGTGAACCACGGTAGTTTGGAGGATTTCCTGGAGGAAGGGAGGGTTTTGAGTGGCAGGACTGTATTAAGGGAGTCGCTAATCCATTTATGTAATTGGATTTCAGCTTTAGACGGATCTGGGTCTACTGTAGGTAGAGTGGAGGACAGAGAGCGTTCCCATAGGATTATGTCTAGTTTTTTCCATGGGCGTGACGGGACCTGGGGGCGAGGAATATCCACCATCTTCCCTGGAAGTTGGAATTTAAAAGGAACCAAGAAGTGGTCTGACCAGGGAAGGGGCAGGGGAGTTTGAGCAGATAGTTTGGAGAGATTAGAGAAAATGGGATCCAGTAAATGTCCTTTCGTATGAGTGGGATCATTACTGAGAAGTTGTAGGTTGAGGGAAATTAAATCGGTTTTTAAATCTGTGGCGAGTTTGTTGTATTGATCATCGAAGTGGAGATTTAAGTCTCCGAGGATTGTAAAGTTGGGAGTCACACAGGCCAGAGATGAGATGGCATCCATAAGCGAGTTTATGAAGCGCCCTACCTGACCAGGGGGGCGGTAGATTAGGACCCCAGATAGTGTGGTAGGTGGCGGCAGGTGTAAAGAAAAAAGAACATTTTCACTATCTAGGATGGGGCAGTCTTTAAACTGACAAGCAAGGTTATCTCGATAGATAATCGCAATTCCCCCCCCGGTACCCGTCGGTCTGTTGAGAGTTTTAATGAGGTACCCGGGAGGTAGAGCTTGGACAATATCCGGGTCGGAACTCGTGGATAGCCAGGTTTCTGTTAAAAACAGAACGTCAATGTCCGACTCTGTTAGTAATAGGTTGATTTCTGTCTGGTGTTTTGGGAGTGACCTGCAATTCAGCAGGGCCATCTCCAGGCAAGCTGGTTCGGGAAGGTGGGAGGGCGTAAACCTGAAGGCGCAGTTCGGACACCTGGGATGCTCATCTTCCGGGCTGATGGGTCCGATGCACCTAGTGTTTAACGGTACTCTGAGTTGGTACAGAGTTTCCTGTGAGTATTTGATACGGGGGGTTTCGGGACCGGCCAGGAGTATAGGCTCTGGGCTCGGTCTGGCGCGGACGGGCGCAGACGGGCTTGCCTTAGGCGCGCCTTTGGCGCGCAAACGGCGCTCCCGCTGCGCTCGTCCGCTGCGCTTCCGCCATAGGCACATTTTATGGTGGTTGATTGAGGGAGGGGACAGGAGGGGGCGTGGCCAAACAAGTGGGCGTGGCCTGAGTCCTCGCGCTGCGAGCGTCCGAGGAATGGAGCAATTAAGAGTCAGCCGGCAGCGTTAGGGTCCGCTACCTGAGCTGGGTGAAGTGCTCGATTGTTAGCAGTTGCAGAATGCTGTGGTGAGTTTTAAAAAGCTAGCACACATAAATCAGTGACAGTTTTCAATTTTTAAAAAGCAAATGCAATGCGCTGCGCGCTCTCCCGGCTTCCGCCTCAGGAGTGTGGTCAATGGCTACCTGGCGCTTTTACTCAGCGTTTAAGTAGGCGTCTCGGGGGGCGTGGCCAAACAAGTGGGCGTGGCCTGAGTCCTCGCGCTGCGAGCGTCCGAGGAATGGAGCAATTAAGAGTCAGCCGGCAGCGTTAGGGTCCGCTACCTGAGCTGGGTGAAGTGCTCGATTGTTAGCAGTTGCAGAATGCTGTGGTGAGTTTTAAAAAGCTAGCACACATAAATCAGTGACAGTTTTCAATTTTTAAAAAGCAAATGCAATGCGCTGAGCGCTCTCCCGGCTTCCGCCTCAGGAGTGTGGTCAATGGCTACCTGGCGCTTTTACTCAGCGTTTAAGTAGTCGTCTCGGGGGGCGAGGCCAAACAAGTGGGCGTGGCCTGAGTCCTCGCGCTGCGAGCGTCCGAGGAATGGAGCAATTAAGAGTCAGCCGGCAGCGTTAGTCTGATGTATATGTTGGCAGTAAGCATACTATGTCTCAAAGGCGACTGGGTATCTAGCACTAACATAATGGTCTGCCCACCGAATTTAGATGCAGTCCAGGCAGATCATAGTTTGACAATGGCTGAGACTACCGGATCTCTGCAATGGCCAAACTTCTCCGACAGCCCGATTGAATAAGGGTCATCAGAGAAATAGCTACATGTCTGCCTGCCCAATTTAGATGAGCGGACATATGGCTGTTTTTTACTGCCTGTCACTGCAAGGAAAACCCTGGCAGAAAGGGGCAGTAAAAAAAAAAAAGAAATGCCCCACTCCCCATGGTAGATGACTCCCATGGCGATGAGGGCATTGTTTTTCTTGTTTGTCAAACATAAAAAACCTTCTATGGGGTTTTGTTTTTGTAAATAAGAAAAATAAAAAGTTTTGAAACTTTTACTTTACGGCTTCATCATGTTTGGCGGAGCTGTATGGCAATGTTCCAAGATATTCACAGGAAACACAATTGATGGCAGTTCTTGTGAATGGTAGAAATGTTTGTTGGCTGACTGAAATTTCAAAATTTGGCAGGCGGGTACTCTGTCAAAGCGAATGAGCAGTGTTACCTGGAAAAAGTACAATCCTGGACAAAGTACAAAGATCAGCCCCTAGATCTCTGATTGCCTGCCTTCCAGCTATGTTAATAAATATCACATGCATACAGATGGGAATATGCCTTGCAGATGTTAATAAAAATGTAGAAGCTCAGAAAACAAAAGTTGTGGCTGTTCACCTGTTTTGCAAGACAGCACTGTCCTGTAGTGTCCACTTCTTTTCAGAGTAGACTTATTTTCATGTAATATAAAACAAAGCTAGTGTAGTATTATGACGGAGTGAAAAGATTTACACGTCTATGTTGCAGCATTGTGATAGTGCAGACTGGACCCAAAATGGTGTCATCTGTTAGAATTTAGGGCCTCTTTTCCGCGGTAATGGACCTTGAAATTGTGTATTAGGAGGCACGCAGCAAGTTAGACATCTCAAAATTGAATTTCATTAACAGTTTAAGTTCAGTCAATGATGAGAGTTGTATTGTCGTTTTAAAACTGTATTTCTCATTAAGAGATTAGTTAAGTTCTTTCTTTAATTTTTGATCTTTATTTAGTTAATCAATCAATCAAATATGTTTACAGAAAAACCATTATAAGAAATGGTTAGAACAAAGCATCAAATAATAAGATTGCATTGAGCGTGTTCCACAAAGGAATACGTTCCCTATTCCATAAAGTAGGTCCAGGGCTTGAGATTCTAAAGAGTTCTAATTCAAAAAGAGTGAAATCAAAGGAGCATAAAGCGTCAAAGTCGAATTAGAGTAGCAGAACTCCCTATAAAGAGTAGTTCATAAGACTCAGCTGAGTCTTGATTAATCAAAATAAGTAAGCATACACTTGCAGTATTAAGCTGTCAAATCAAATACCAAAGAGAGTCTATGGGAAAAGCAGCAGCAGTAGCCACAACCGTCAAGAGTACGGCCAGGGGAAAAGAGAAAAGCTGGATTCCTGAAACTACCTAGGAACACGCACTAATATAAAAGTCAAGAAAACAAGTCAAAAACATTGTAGCAGACTTTCTTCTCCACGAGCCAATCGTGATACAGAATCCTTCGGTAAGCAGGTTCAGCTTCTACGCTCCCACGAAAATACATGTGGATTAAACTTTTTATCATATGGTTGGCTACACAGTTCTATACCTCTACTTGTTTCACTGCGAGAAGAATGAACTACTAACAAAAGACAATAATCACTTCTAGGAAACACATTCTTTTAAGCTATGAATCAATCATTATTGTTTAAATGCAAAAGTTATTCTACTCAAACCCCTGCTCAGACTTCATCAGACGTAAGCCCTTCTTGATTTACTTATTCTCCTGCAGCTCTTTATAAAATTCTTGAGCAGCGCCATCATTCAACATCTCTGGAGCAGTATTGTATGAGTAGTTTTCCTCAAGCTTTAATGGGACCTGCTAGCTGTTTAAATTGCAAATTCAACTTTATTGTTGATATTTGTAAAGATACTAAGGGGAGGGTGATGAGTTAATAGACAATGTTTGTTGCTCCACAATAGTTCCGGTCCCAAGCAACTCGATTGTGGATGTTTCTCCTTGGTCCATCAGAACACACACTCATTTAATAGTTTGTTATGTAATGTTAAGTCCCTGCCTAAACATTTCACTGAATGCTGGGATCTTTTTGCTTCTCTTCTGCCAGAAATAGGCTTTTTCACAGAAATCTGGTTAAGCCCTACCTCTCTACCTGCCTTGATGTTGGCTCTCCCCGACAACTATCGACTGTTGAAGGTTGGCAGAATAGGAAAAGTCAAGGGAGGCATTGCTATTGCCTTTCAAGACACATTCAAAGTCTCTGTTATTGACACCTTAAGTGCGGACTGGGTAGAACTTTGTATCTTTACATTGGAATTCCATTCTAAAGACTGCTGGAAAGGTGCTCTACTCTATCGGCCTCCTGGCCCAAAAAAGATTTTAGTCATCGCCTGACTGAATACTTAGCCACTTATGTGCTGTTGTCACAACAATTTCTCCTGCTTGGTGGTTTTAATTTTCATGGTGAAGATCTTTTAGACATGGAAGTAGTACATCTAAAGATATTAGGACTGCATCGAAAGATTGAAGACCCTACTCACTCGGCAGGTCACATTCTGAACTTATTTTTCACCACTTCTAATGCATTGATCTGTGGGCATACCCTGTCTTTGACCTGGACTGATCATTCATTAATCTGCTTTCAGGTACCTAAAGTACAGAGATCTGAGAAACCAAGGTCTGTGCAGAAGAGAGTCTCACGACAATGGCAGCACATTACTCCTGATATTTTCACTGAAAAGTTTGATTTCTCTGCAGCCACAAAGGGCCAAGGTATAAATCACACCGTGGCTCACTATCAAAAGGTCTTTAAACGGGGAGGAGCTTCGCGCGCAACCAAGATGGCCGCGTGAGCTGAGGGCTCCCGAGACCCTCGCAACCTCCGGCATATATCCTGAGGATAATCCTGACTTTCTTTATGTCTCCGTGAAGACGAACCACGGTAGACACGAACACTGCAATCAGAACTCGAATCGGACCCGGGGTGCCGAAGCTGTGCCCATTGAGAGTTGCGGCCTTCTACCCACGCAATGCCCGGCGGTGGTGTAGGTGTGATGCCCGAGCTGAAGTTGAACAACATCGGCCAGCTGTGAAGGAGAAGACCGGGTGGGCCTACTTTCACTTTCGTTTCTGCTGGATGAGACGATCCCGCATGAGTAGTCATCAGTCTCCTGCCGTTGTGGTTTGACCTGCGCTCCAGTGTTAACATTTATGACTTGCATGACTTCACAGCGACTCCGAAGCCGGACTCTTGGGTCGATTTTGGACTCCTCGCCGGCGGCTTAGTGAATCATATTTCTCGACCTCGCCTGTACATTGGATGTGGCCTACTACTCGGCTCTTGTGTGTTGTCGCCATCTGACCTTTGTGGTAACCGTCTACATGACCCCTCGCCATGGCTGGCAAGCCCGAGGGGGACAAGCAGAGGTCTAAGCCCACTCGACGAGGTGGCTACACCCAAACCAACAACATGGATCGCTATGCTCAGGCGAAGGTATCACCCGGTGGGACGAGCAAGACGCCCGAGGGAACAAAGGAATCGTCGACCCCGATGGCAGACCTCACTCTGCAAGACGTGATGGTCGCTATTGATGGGATCCAATCGTCTCTTGGCAAACAGATGGAGACGCTAGCTCACAAACTCGACACTGTTGCCATAGATGTGAATTTGATACGCACTGACCTAGCGAAAACTAACGAGAAGGTCAAATCACTTGATATTAAAACCTCTGCCCTGACGGACGATGATGTTGAGATTCAAACGGAGATCCGCAATTTGAGGGCCTCTAATGATTTCCTTGTGAGTCGCTTGGAGGATTTCGAAGGGAGATCTAGACGGAACAACGTTCGCATCATAGGTGTTCCGGAACAGGCCGAAGATTCTGCGACTGATCTCTTTGTTGAGAACTTGATCACGAACCACCTCGCCCCCAAAGGGCTCAGTAACTTTTTTGCTGTGGAACGTGCCCACAGAGTCCCTGGTGGGAGGCATAAGACTGGGGCCCCTCCGCGGCCTATTATCGCCCGGATTTTCAACTTTCGTGATAGGGACGCTATCCTGCAGGCTTCGCGTTTGAGTAGGCCCATGAAGTTTGAGAACACCACCATCAGCTTCTACCCTGATTTTACTCAGGCAGTCCAGAAGCAGAGACTCGGATTTCTGGGGGTGAAGAGGAGACTTCGTGAGATGGGACTCAAGTATGCCATGCTTTTTCCGGCTAAACTGCGCATTGAACATGCTGAGCAAACTTATTTTTTCGACCGACCAGAAGTGGTGGCCGACTGGCTTGAGACACTCCTGGCCCACCGCCCGCAGGAAGGGCAGGGCAGTGGGGCTGAGGGCGGAACGCCGTATCAAGAATGACTCTTTTGCGTTTGTTTGGCTCCTGGGCTACTGCAGACTTTGAACTATGATTCGTTGACTGTGCAGTAAGATTCACGGAGACACTTGTGGAGGGGTGGGGGAAATCGGGGGGTCGTTTTCCTCCTCCATCTAGACTTTCTGTAGATTAGTTGGGATGTGGGGGCGACAGACACACTGCAAGTTGGGGTGGCTTTTTGGTCTTACGCAGGGGTGCAGGGTGGGGTGTGTTGTAACGGAATGGGGTTGGGGGGTGGGGTGTGTTTGTTTTTGAAGTTTTGTTTTTGCAAGGCAATGCATCGTTTACATGTCTGATTCAGGTGCTGACTGTTACGTGTGGCTGGACTGTCCACTTTGTATGGGATGGGGGGTAGGGGCTGAAACTATTGAGTTGGAATGTGAACAGGCTGGGAGATAGGATCAAGCGGGGTATAGTGCTGCAACTGATTAAACGCCATTCCCCTGATGTTGTCCTGCTTCAGGAGACCCATTTGGTCGGAAACACGTGTCATGCAATGAATAGGAGGGGTTACCCTTTGGCTGCTCATGCGGGGTTCTCATCGGGCTCCCGAGGGGTCGGTATACTCCTTAAAAATTCATTTCCTCTGGAGGTCGACACAACGATACTGGACGATAGAGGCCGCTATGTTGTTCTTACTGGCCGTTGGGAGGGTAAGGCACTGTCCCTGGTATCAGTATACGTCCCCCCCGGGTTGCAATCCACTACCTTTGCGGACCTAGGGCGGACTCTCCTAAATCTCCCTGTGGGGCCATTGATACTGGGTGGTGACTTTAATGCTGTCGTTTCAGGTACCTTTGATAGACACCCACCGAGGGACCTCAAGAGCTCACAGAGTTGGCTACACGACTTTATTGGTACTTTGGGTCTGGCTGATTGCTGGAGATTGTTGCACCCCTCTCAGCGACAGTATACATTTCACTCTGGTGCACATGGTAGTCTTTCGAGAATTGATTATGTTTTGGTGCCTGCCGCACAAGCGGCGTCTGTGGCGGAAATTAGGCACATGGCTAGAGGAATCTCTGACCACTCTCCTGTTTGGCTTCGAATTGACCTCTCTGTGGGACCGGAAGGGAGGGTTGCGCCAATTAATCCCTGGTACCTTCGTAATCCTAAAACACGGTCTGCCTTGGTAAAATCACTTGACTTATACTTCTTGGAAAATGAGGGTTCCGTGTCATCTGCGATATCGCTTTGGGAGGTCTTTAAGACGGTTTTGAGGGGACAGGCTTTCTCGCTGATCTCCGGTGTCAAAATCAAAGAGATGAGGCTGTAGTTGAGATTGAAACGGAGATAGCAGACCTGGAGTCTGTTCTGAAGCATGACCCTACCCGCGCGAACATGCATCTACTGCGACTAAAGCAATTAGATTACAAGGCGTTGGTCACTGAGGCGGCTAAGACTATGTTCCGTGAGCAACAGGGCCGCCTCTATGATGTGGGAGATAAGGCAGGGAAATTGATTGCTTGGCTGGACAAAAAGGAGAGAATTCATCGCGCAGTGCCTGTGATTGAGATGGCCTGTGGTACGCGGGTGTCTGATCCGCTTAAGATTGTTGAATGCTTTGCGGACCACCTCAAAGCTGTGTATTCTTCTGTCTCGGACAGACCGGAAGAGGACTCCCACTTACTGTTGCGAGACATAGCCTTCCCCAAGCTTACTGAAGAAGACAGGGATTTTATGGACTCTGCGATAACCGCGGAGGAGGTTGCCATCGCAATTCGTTCCTTGCGTTCTGGTAAGGCCATGGGACCGAACGGATTGCCGATAGAACTGTATAAGTTGCGACCTGATAAGATAGCCCCCTATTTGCGAGATATGTTTTTGGAATCTCGTGAATGTGGCACTCTACCTCGGGACCAGTGGCTGGCGACGATTGTTGTTATTCATAAAGAGAGAAAACCAAGAGACCAGTGTGGGTCGTATCGGCCTATATCGCTCCTGCATGCCGAGCCAAAAATTCTAGCTAAGGTTCTTGCGAACCGGTTGATTACGGTCATTAGTGACCTCATCCATCCGGATCAATCCGGCTTTATTCCACATCGGATTACTGCCCTTAACCTCAGACGGCTTCATGGAGTTCTCGCGAGGGCGGCGTCATTGCGTGAGTCGGCCATTTTGGCGTCCTTGGACGCCACGATGGCTTTCGATACTATCGAGTGGCCGTATCTGTGGGCAGCACTCGCCAAGTTCGGTTTTGGTACCGGGTTTATAGGATGGGTGCGACTTCTTTATGAGGAACCCCTGGCGCAGGTGGTGGTGAATGGTCGCGTCTCGGTTCCTTTTGATCTTGGGCGAGGCACCCGTCAGGGATGCCCGCTTTCACCCCTTCTGTTTGCCTTGGCCCTCGAGCCACTTGCCGCCTGGATTCGTTGGGAGCCATCTATAAGAGGAATTCGGTGGTCCCCTGAGCACGAAGATCGCATCTCGCTCTATGCAGACGATATTCTATTATATCTGACCTCGCCCAGGAAATCCTTATTGGTTTTTTGTGATGTCCTAGCCTCCTTTGGGAGGAACTCGGATTTGATGATCAATTGGGCGAAGTCCTACCTATACGTGCTCTCAGGGGACCCGCCCCTTCCTCCGCGGAATTGCCCCATTCAGGTGACACAGGCAGGATTTCAATATTTGGGTATTTGGATTACCGCAGACCCCGTGGCTAGATACAAACGCAATCTCCTTCCGCCCCTGGTTAGGCTACAGCGTGATGTCTTGGGTTGGCGTGGGCTCCCCCTCTCACCACTAGGGCGCGCGGCCCTTTTTAAGATGATGTCCCTACCTCGGTTCTTATACGCACTCCAAAACACACTAGATGTGGTCCCCGCCAGTTATTTTCGTAAGATTGAGAGCCTCCAGAGAAAATTGATATGGGATGGCCGACCACGCATTGCCCTGGCGAAGTTAACTCTTCCGTGGAACGACGGGGGCATCGCACTCCCGGACATCAGGAGGTATTATTGGGCGTCCCAACTTAGTGCCATCAATCATGGCATGTATGGCCCTGCACTGAACCCGGCATATGTGATGGATAAACTGTTGCTTCCGGGGGGTAGCTACTCTAGAGCTCTATACTCGACATCGGTGAACAGGTCATTGTCTGGGCCAATTAGGGCGGCCGTCCGGGTGTGGCATGATGCTACCGCCTCCTTGGGCTGGAGGGGCAGACTGACTCTGGCGACCCCACTCTTTGACTCTGAAA
This sequence comes from Lissotriton helveticus, assembly GCF_964261635.1. Classification (NCBI taxonomy): domain Eukaryota; kingdom Metazoa; phylum Chordata; class Amphibia; order Caudata; family Salamandridae; genus Lissotriton; species Lissotriton helveticus. The sequence continues at coordinate 1,619,259,398 of NC_136067.1, forward strand.
GGCTTGGTAATTTGTGGAAATCCAAAGGGTTCGAAAAGTGGGATCTCATTGGACTTAGCAAGGTGGGAGATTTGTAGGTTAAGGGACAGGTGAAATCTTTTGATGTTTTGAAAACGGAATTTGAGCTGGGGGATTCGGAGTATTTTAGATATATACAGATCCATCATGCTTTGATGTCAGTTTTCACTAGCGGTGAGTCGGTTCCCGAATCGACTCCACTGGAGGATAGATTGCTAGATGGTCACGTTCCAGACAGTACAATCTCCCTGGTGTACAAGAAACTGATTAATGACAGAGCAGATCTCCTATTACCACTACGTGACCGGTGGGTCCAAGACGGTCTCGAGTTAGATGATGAGGACTGGCAATCTGCTGTCTCCTCGCCTAAGGAGATTGGGATCCCTGCGAGACTCCGACTGGTCCAACTTAAGATTCTGCACATGGTATATGTCACTGGTCCCCGTCTAGTGCGTATGGGTTTTTCTGAGGAGGGGCTCTGCAAGCGGGGCTGTGGCTCGGTGGGGACGTTTCTTCATATTCTTTGGGAATGTCCTGAGGTTGTTGCTTATTGGAACGGAGTATATAAGGTGATGGAGGAAGTTACGGGTGTCTCTCTCCTACCGGAAGCTATGCGCTGTCTTTTGAATGTCTGGGAGCCCACGGATTATAATGCGGGCCAAATTCAGTGGGCGACCCTGGGTGCCATGATAGCAAAACGTGATATTGCACAATTGTGGGGTTCGCAAAGACCACCTCAAGTCGAACTTTGGAAGGAAAACATGGACTGGTGCATGTTTCGTGAAAAAACTGTGTATGTGGCCCGGGGCCGTCCACGAAAATGGCAGAGTGTGTGGGGACTGTGGAACGCTTACCGTGGAGATCTATGCACTCCCCCAATGATGGATAACATTGATGCTCCGATGTCTCCCTAGCTCTGTTTTCACTGATTGTAATTTTGCTTTATTGTTTGCCCCTATGAATCCCCCCCCTGCATGTAATGTTGATTTTTCTCTTATTCACTGTCTGGCCTCGCGCCCGTGACAGCACTCTGTATTTGTTTATGCCTTGCTTGTTTTTATAATCAATAAACATAAATACAAAAATAAAAGGTCTTTAAACTCTACCTTTGATCAGATTGCTTCTCTTACAATGTATTATAATAATAAACACTGGATTCATAAACTTTGGTACACCCCAGAGGTGAGACAGGAAAAGCCATTATGTAAATAGTAGGAGAGACGTTTGTGTATGACTAACAATCCCTGCGATAAAGAGGCATATAAAGAACAACATATTAAGTACCATCGGAGCATTAAAGTTGCTTGCAAAATCTGTATCACTAATCAAATTGGCCACACTAGAAACTTTTCTAAAGAGCTTTTTAAAGTTCTAAATGATTTTATTAATTCCCATGATTGCTCTAAGTCACTTCAAACCTTCTCAGGAATTATGTAACTCTCTTGATAGTTGCTTCGAGGCTAAAATCATGACAATTTATCAAAACTTTGCCTTGCCTTCTAACCAGCCTAAAACTGAGCTGAATTGTAATACTTCTCTCGGGAAAGATGGACACAGTTTAGGGAAATGTATTACTCTCTCTCTCTCTCTCAAACAAATACAGTGTGCCATAAAGAAGGACAAATCTGGTTCCTTCTAATCTGTGTCCGGCTAGGATCTTCTCAGTGCATCTTTCTATCCAGATTTTGCCGCCTATTAGATCCTTGTTTAATGCATCAATAGAGACAAGGACATTTCCTATGGCCTGAAAATCCGCACAGTTTATGCCTATTCAAAAAAAGGCCAATTTAGATCCCTCAATCCTCTCTAATTATCGGCCAATGTCCTTATTTCCATTTCTTTGCAAGATTTTGGAAGGTCTCATCATCAAACAGCTGTCAGGCTATTTGGAGGAAAATAACATCTAGGACCCTTCTTAATCTGTATTCAGGTCTAAACACAGCACGGATTCGGCCTTGGTTGCAGTGATAGATTCCATAAGATGTTCTTTGGATACTAACACTCCCTCTATGCTTGTGCTCGTAGACCTGTCTGTAGCTTTCAACACTGTGTTGCATGATAAGTTGTTGCTTACGCTAAATGAGATAGGGATATATGGGACTGCTCTAGAATGGTTCTTGGACTTCTTGGCGAATAGTACTCAAGTCATCTCGTTAGGTGACTTTAAGTCACGCACCATGATGACTGATAAAGGTGTACCCCAGGGAGTATTTTTGAGCCCCACATTGTTCAATATATGCCTGGCCCCGCTAGCCAAACTATATTTTGGCTTTGAAATCCTGTCTTATGCTGATGGCACTCAGATGGTTATCTCCTTTGAACACAACTTGGACAAAGTTAAGGAATGCTTCGTCAATGGAATGAAAGCATTGGCAGAGTGGATGTCCAAGAACTACCTTCAGCTGAATGCTGAAAAGATGGAGATTATGCACTTTGGGAAAGCCCAACAAATATGGACTCCTGACTGGTGGCCACCAGAATTAGGAAGTGATCCTATCCCCAGTCAGGTTGTAAAACACACCAATGTTAAATTGGATCAAGCTCTAACAATGAAAGAGCAGATCCTATCAATAACAAGCACCTGTTTTTACATGTTTCGGCTTCTGAGGAAAGCACTGCCTTTTCTGCAGCTTGTAGCTAGGAAATCCTTGTTACATGCTATTGTTGTCAGCAGGCTTAGTTATGGTAATGCTCTTTTGGCTTCGGCCATTCAGACATTACTCTCCAAGCTACAGATCGGTAAGAACATAGCAGCAAGGCTTATTTAGCGAGCGACCCTTAACCCTTCCAGGTAGGTCGCTCCCCCTCCGCACAGCACCGTCTGTGCCCGTTCTCTCCCTCGCTGCCCCCGTGTCTCTCTGCCCGTTTTTTTCTTCTGCTCCCCTCACGGCCCCCGTGTCTCTCTGCCCATTTTGCGTCCTGTTGCTTAGCTGCCTATACATTTCTGTGACCTTTCTGCCCTTTCTTGGGACATTTTCTGCCTCTGTGCCACTCGTTTCCCCCCATTTTTTGTGACCTTTCTGCCCTTTCTTGGGACCTTTCTGCCTCCTGTGCCACTCGTTTCCCTTTATTTTTTGTGACCTTTCTGCCCTTTCTTGGGATCTTTCTGCCTCCTGTGCCACTCATTTCCCCCGTCTTTTGTGACCTTTCTGCCCTTTCTTGTGACCTTTCTGCCTCTGTGCCACTCTTTTCCCCCTGCTTTTTTGTGACCTTTTCTGCCCTTTCTTGTGACCTTTGTGCCTCTGTGCCACTCGTTTCCCTCCAGATTTGTGTGACCTTTCTGCACCTTTTTGTGACCTTTGACCCCGCTCGCAGGCAGGTCGTACCCAGGTCGCACCCTCGCCGCTGCTCGTCACCTGACTGCCTGGTTCCAGCCTCCCCGCTGCCTCCTTGTTTCCTGGGTTTTTCCCTCCCCTCTGCCCTGTGCGCCACTTCCCCCTGCCCCCCCTGCCGCTCCCGATCTGGCCCTTTCCTGCCGCTGCTTCCCTGCAGCCCCGCCCCCCCCCTGCACACCCAGTCGTCGTCCTGCTCCTGCCTCCCAGCTGCTCCTCCCTCCCAAGGCACCTCATATGCAGGCCAAGAAGTGCGCCTAAAGCAAGCCCGTCTGCGTCCGTCCGCGCCTGGACCGCACCCAGCGCTAGAACCCCTGGACCCCGCGAACGCCACAACTCCAGAATCCACTACGACGCCTGCACCCTCCAAGCACTCAATGCCAGCCGAAACCACACCTGCACCGAGACCTGGTGGAACGACTCCTCTGCACCCGACATCGCCATAGCCATCCCAGATGGTTACAAGATCACCGCAGGGATCGTGCCTACGAAATCGGAATAGCCATTGTCCACAAGTCCACCCTCAAGGTCACCACCCACGCAGATGACACCCTCAACACTGCCGAACACCTGCACTTCCGGATCCACACCGACCCCAACACCACCCTCAGAGAAACACTCATCTACAGACCCCCCGGACCCTGGGATCAGTTCAGTGACTCCATCGCCGACCTCGCCAGCACCCACGCACTCGCCTCCACGGACTACATCCTCCTCGGGGACCTGAACTTCCACCTCGAGAACAACAACGACGCCAATTCCGCCACCCTGATCGACAACCTCGCCAACCTCGGCCTCAGACAACTCGTCACCGCACCCACCCACACCGCCTGCCTCACGCTGAATCCCGTCTTCTCCACAGGCTCCCAGGTCGCCTTCGACCACACCACCGAACTCCACGGGAACGACCACCGCTGCATCCATTTCACCTTCAAGAAACCAACCACGCACCACCGCACCCAACAGCGGCCTCGCCGCTGCTGGAGCAAAGTCACCGAAGACCAGCTGATCACCTCCCTCGCCAAGAACCCACCAACCGACCACACCAACCCAGACGCCGCAGCCCGAAACCTCAGACAGTGGATGGCGACTGCGCCAACACCCTCGCCCCGCTCAAGAAACCCTCCAACAGCCACGCCAACAAGAGAGCCACCTGGTTCACCGACAAGCTCCTGACCTCTAAACGCACATGCCGGAAACTGGAGAAGACATGGCTCCACGAACGCACACTGGATAACTACGCAGCCCACAAGGACGCCACCCACAGACACCACCACCTCATCAGATTAGCCAAGAGATCCTCCTTCAAAGACCGCTTGGATAACAACGCACACAACAGCAAAGAGCTCTTCAGCATCGTAAAGGAACTCTCCAACCCCAGCGCCAACGACATCCCGCCCTCACAAGAACTGTGCGACTCACTAGCCATCTTCTTCCACCGCAAGATCGCTGACATCCACGACAGCTTCAACACCACAACTGCCCCAACTACGCCAGACTCCACCTCCCCTGTGAACACCACCAGCGCCAACCACCTGACCTTCTGGTCCAACATCAACGACGACGAGACACGCAAGGTTATGAACTCCATCCACTCAGGATCTCCGTCTGACCCGTGCCCACACCACGTTTTCAACAAAACCGACGCAGCCATCGCACCCCACCTACGGAAGGTCATCAACATCTCCTTCGAAACAGCGACATTCCCGGAAAGCTGGAAGCACGCCGATATCAAAGCCCTCCTCAAGAAGCCCAAAGCGGACCCCAAGGACCTCAGCCTGCATGTACAACAGGGAAATGCGCATGACTATTTTGAGAAGCCTGAGAGGGTGACCAAATAGTCACTGCGCACTTAGGAGTGGGCAAACCACTCCTCCCCTGCCCTGCAGCCTCACCCACACCCTCACGCAAAGCTGCCGCAGCATGAGGACAAAATAATATGATAACAACATCACCTAATTATCATTTTATTTTTCCCTTTCTTAACTGCTGAAGAGTAGTGCGGTGAGTCTCCTCCACCTTAGCGGAGGAGACGCCACTGGAAAGGACCAAGATGCCTAACCCAGAAGCTTAAACGCTATCTCCCAGTTAGGAATGTGTGATCAAAGGATAAAGAGCTACTTACTATTCCCTTCATTCAACGTTTAAGGTGTGGCGGCAGATATTCTTGGAATCGGTTACCTTTTCATATTCGCACCTGCTTTGATTATATCAAATTTAAGAAATTATTAAAAACGTTCTTATTTTAATTCTACCCTTTGGTGCTGCTGTTGTGTCTTTCCGTAGCTCCGAGATACCCTTTTGTGGTGATTAATGCGCGATACCAAATTAAAATAACATAACATATGAAATATAAGAAAATAAGAAGTTCATGTCACTCAGGAATATAATGTTGCTTAATAAAGTAATGCATTTTGTCAAACCGAAACATTCTGCAGTTATGACAACATTTCTAAGCATGTCATTCTAAGGTCAAGCTTCTACATCACGTTGTGCCCATATCAGCAATACTGTGTTCCCTTTTAGCTCGAAAAACTTGATTCATCGCCTTTCTGTGTAGCCTACATCAATTACAACGACTGCCTACTGCGAATTAACACATTTTAAATGCGTTGCAGTTTAATATTAAGTTTTACACTTTTTATTGCACATTTAGCATACTATGGTAATTCATTTCACTCAAATATATAGACTTTATTAATTGTAAAAGTGAATATGCACTCACTCGTCATGCCACTTCCGCAATTAAGTTGAACTGAGGTGCGAAAAACATGTGTTTGCAAATAAGGCCCATTCAGACTACTTAGGTTCCCATTTACTAATTCATGGATATGGCTAGGTACAAACAAAACCTCCTTCCACAGAGCTCCTCCCTTTTTTCCGTGGGAAATGCAACAAAGGAATTTACATGGAGAGTAGAGGTTGGTATCACCGATTGTGGGAGTATTCTCCCACAATCGCGTGCCAGGTTCGTTCAGCGCCTTGGTGCCAAATAGGGCCCACCCCTCATTACTGTTGTGGCATCTCTAAATCAAGATCCATTCCTGTCAAGCTTATCAGTATCGCTGAGATGCAAGTACCTCACACTACACAATAGAAGCCCTCTGGAAACCCTACCAACCCATGTCCACAGCCGATCAGATGTAAATTGAAGCATTTTCTTCTTACATTTTATCATAAATAGCATAATAAGGCACAGTTTACTAGTACGGTGTAACTCCCTGTACCTCGGACTTCCATTATATCTAGTCAAAAGACTGTAACTTGTGAGGAATCAGGCCGCAAGACTGATTTTTCATCTGCCTAGATGGCAACATGCCTCCCCTCTTATGAAGAAGCTACATTGGCTCCCCGTATCCCAACGCTGTGCCTTCAAATTCTGCTGCCTTATTTTCAAATCCTTTCATGGCACTTGTCCAATATCACTCAGAGATACATACCCACCCACAACTTGCACTCAGCCCATATGAACTTGCTGGTATTATAAATCAAAGCGGTTAGGTGGCAGCAGATTTGCGGCCCCTCGCTTTTGGAACGTGCTACCCCTTAACATCAGATCCTGCACAGACCTCCTAAGATTCAGGAAACTCCTCAAAACATGGCTGTTTACTCAGGCATATGAATAACCGCCCAGGACTCTGGTCACCCCTATATACAGCGCCAAGAAACCAACCAGTGTACTGGCACTCTAAAAATAATTTTAACATTTAACATAACATATAGTCTATCATATTGTTCTGCAGCAGAGACCATTCATGCTTCTATTTAACCATTGAACAGTATTTATTTTTGAAACCTTTATTCTTTGTTCGGTATCCATTGTTGGAGTTTGGTTATGTTTGTTACTCATTTTATGTTTTTAAGGCCTCATGCCCCTTCTGTGTTATCTAGTCACTGAAGCTCAGCGTGAGCCATACACAAAGAAAATCTGTTTACCTGTTTATATTTACAATCAACCTTCGACAACGCCATATCATCAACAACAATTGCCATTGCAATCCCAAGTCCAAGAGTGAAGTACCATTGAATAATTATTGTACACCCACTCTGGGTTATTTATTTTAGCCCTGGCATTTATCCTTCTTGTGTGCAAACTCATCACCTATAATTACTAGTACCGTTCAGTGACCCCCTACCGGTCCCATGCAATTACATGTTAAACCTCATGGAATGGGGAACACTGCCCGGACATGGCCAGGCAAGCCGACTCTGAATTTCCAATTCAATGGAGTTTAATGCTTCGAGTTACCAACTGCTCTGGGACAGGAGTAGAGCGAGGGGGAAGACATGTTCTGGCAGCCATGCTCCTCCCTTACAATAGAATGAGGTTAGGCTGTGTTGGGTCTGAGATCTGTCTGCTGTTACAGTTGAAGCTTAAAGCAATTTTACTGGTCGTGATTTCCAGCCAGTAAAATCGGATGCAGAGTTCCTGCACCCGGGAAAACCAGGTGTGGAACACAGAGCCAGTTGTATGTGGAATTCCGCTCCATCTAACTTGTATTCAGGACCTAATACTCTTACATTCCACTTATCTGCAATGGTGGAGGAAGGAGGAAATGAAGATTCTGATGCATCAATGTCGAATTATGCATTACCACCTTGTCCCTATCAATTGTCATACAGCTAGATTCATGAAAGGGCCGTTTTGCGAGTCTTTAATAGCGATTCATAAGGAATCGCTATTAAGGACTTGCAAAACGGGATTCATGTAGGAATTGCTAAATAAATTGCGATTCCTACACATTCCTTATTTGCGATTAGCAAATTGCTAATCGCAAATAAGGAATAACTCCCCATTCATTTCTAAAGGCCCATAGGAATGAATGGGGAGTTATTCCTTATTTGCGATTAGCAATTTGATAATCGCAAATAAGGATGCGATTTCAAGGGTGCAGGGGTGTCCAAAGGACACCCTGTAGCACCCCTGAAATGTGAATTTACACTGATGTTGTGCACACACATGTCCAAAGGACATGTGTGTGTGTAACATGCAACTTAGAAAAATGCATTTAAATGCATTTTTCTAAGTTTTAGCTATTTACCACGAGGTTTGACTTCGTGGTAAATAGCGGTCCTAAATTGCGATTTCGCAATTTCAAAATGGTTCATGAATTGCATTTAAGGAATCTCAAATAGAGATTCCTTAAATGCAATTCCTCGCAAATGTGCGAATTCTTTATTAGCGAATTTTGCATTTGGGATGATGAATCCCAAATGCAAAAATTGCACTCGCAAAGGGCCAGATTCTCAGAATCTGGCCCTTTGCGAGCGCAATTAAGCTTGATGAATCAAGCTGATAGTCTTTATGCTATGAGAGTGAGCCATGTTCTTGTAAAACAACTGTGCGAGCACTTTAAGTTAAGAACTTTCAGCCCCTCACACTTTCTACAAGTAAAAAAAATAACTGACCCTTCACAAGGATGTTTTGCTTGTCTGTTTTCTGTAGGCAGACTGCACTGGAAGCTGGACGATGAATGCTGCTGACATATTCCTATGTTCACTATATTTCTTCTTTTTGATGCGACTTGGTCGCAGTGCAGCCTATGTGTCATTGGCTGTCTCTCTGACTTTGAGTTTCACGGGCAGTGTCAGACCCCATTGAAGAGCAACAGGGCAGACAGGAGCAAGGGACTTCAACCATGGTGGTTGAGGTTGTTTGTCACTGGTGTCCTGGAGTATGTCCTAGTGTGGCTCAGCAAAGTGGACCAACTACCTACAGCCCTTCCCACAATTGGTCTATGAGAAGGGAAGTACTTTAATCACATAGCTGAACTAAATACAACACAATTCAATGGAAATGACACACAGGGTTTGAACGAAATTGCATTAAACAATAAGACACAATGCCCCTTGCCAGTATCTCCCTTCTTCTCTCTGTGGTTTAGATCCTGTATTGACTGTCTCAAACACACTATGGATTTAGGCAGGTGCAGAAGGCTCAAGTACTCTGAAAGGTGAAAGGCGCAACTCAGTTCAATTTGTCTTCTTTACCAATTGGGCAAAAACTCCTTGCATGGACAAAAGAATCGTCTGCACGCATGTAGTCTCTTGACCCTGGTGTAGGCTAGGCTTCATGTTTTACCTGAACGTTATGTATCAGTTCGGACAGTCTGGGCTCCTGCCCTCAGGCCTGCCACTTATCTCCTACGGGGACTTCATTGACAGTCTGATTCAAGTCGAAGTTCATGGGGGCAATCAGTGAGGCACATCTGTGTGGCAGCAGTTGTCTTCAGCAGTAGCGGCCACCAAGCCAGCTACAGACACGTGTTTGGGTGTGGCGGTTGCGACCTCCAGGCCGAATCCTTCATGGTGGTGTCCTACTGGCACATGCCACCTACAAAATGATCAAGGTTACCCACTTTTATACATGTTATCCAGATAGGAGATGTGGATGCCCTGCTTAAGTTTCACTACCTGTTTGGATAGGCTTTTTCTCAAACGTCATTCTCAGGCTGCTCTCCAGACATAGCCTTTGTGCAATCTGATCGCTCCAACAGCCGGTAGCACTAGGGCAGGCCTCAAGCAAGAGTAAGCAAAGCATGGGCACAACAAAGTGGGAGATCTCTACATCTGATTGTCACCTTCCTGATAATAAGGGGCAGAAAAAAGAGCATGGCCTGCCTAGAAACATCCTCACCCTGAGCAACAGAAACTAAACTCCTTCTCCTCAACCCTACCATGTACCAAATGACAGTGCTCCGAAGCCCTTTCCTTACAAGGTAATCTTTACATTTCTAAAAGTTGCCCTGTCTCCATCCTTTTTCACTTCAGCATCTGGGTCTCCACCTTCCATCTACAGGAATGTATTGTATTGCATCCATCTTGTTGTCCATCTTGTGCCATGCTAAACCCAAGGGCATCCAAAATGTAACGCATTGGCATCAGTACATCAGACAACATTCATAGCCCTACTACTATACATGGGATAAAGAATCACCCCACATACATGCACATTACGTGCACATGGGATGCCAGCGCATGGTAAAGGTGTGTCATATAGCTGAGAACATTCCAAGAGAAGAGCGGTATGCTCGCCTCTACTTAATACGGAGAAAAAAGTCTGGTTAAACCATACATTAAACGAAAACAGAACGCTGCTGCAACTGCTTTATGTGATCCACCATGGACAATGATAGGGGCCAATGCCCATTATGAAGAAGCACTTGGTGCATCCCTCCAGGTCACAGAAGTGGTTCTGGTCCTTCTATTACGAGGGACAGCCTAGGCTATTGCGCACACACTAGATTGGTGTAACGCAAGGGCCAAAATAAAAGGTTACCTGTTCTATGTGCAGTCAAGCACTCAGGGCAGAGGTACACACCTCTTCACCTTGCAGGAGACATTCCTGTCCCAGCAAATAGGAGTGTCTTTCCTTGAGGGGTTTCCCATCTTGATCCATGGCATTAGCACTCCAAAAGATAGATAATTACATGCCTGGTTGTGTTCCTTTGTGGTGCTTTGAGTGTCATTTTGGACCTTCTAGTCCTTCAATAAATGTTGGCCTGTTAGTAACACAGCCCTCTACATAGTGGATGACATTCATATGCATAATTGTGACCGTCCTATTGGTTTCCAGACAGTTGCCTTGTTGTTGAAGTGAGGTTTTGGAACTTGTTTATGATTTGTGGGCCACTGTCTCATGATGGTGATCGAATCCTTGGAACTACTTTCTATATAATATAGACTATATTATATATAATGTAACAACAAGATTGTTTTGAGAAATGAGCGCAAAAGGGCAATTCTTTGGATAAGTACATGTAATCACAATTAGACTGACTCCCAATCTTCCTTTTCACAGTCCTAGGATACCTACCCTCCCACACCGCAGTTCAGATATGACAAACAGGACTTCTGGGCATGGAGTCAGGTATTTGTGACCTCCTATTGGAGGTGGGTGGCTAAAGGTTTTTGTTATTTTTAAAGGGCTAGCAAGTTTGTTTGTTTCCCTACCTTGTTTATTTCCATGACTCTCCGAGAAGATGTGTAATGCCAAACATCCACTCCTTGAAAAATTGGAACTGTAAACACCATCCTATTCTACTCTGTGGCACTACCGTTAATTCAGACTATGGCAGAAAGGTTTTGATCATGCCGACACCCACTTGTAGTGGAAAAACATCAGATGAAGGGCATTCCTGGCACAAAGCTCAAAATGGATGGAGATGTCTGCTGAAGAGCTCTCATGGCCTCACCCCCCAAAATGGCAAATTTTAAGGAAAATGATTGTAAAGCATGCAGGTCTGACTAGAATGTAGCCAATTGGGAGCCAGTGAGTGCTGAACGTCTTCTGTTGTTAGGGCCAAGGTGATACCAACCATGTGTCTGCTCTCTGAGAAGTCACACACAGGGCAAAAGCTGGCTAGAATCCATTAACTACATCATCTAGGATGCTAGAGGATGGTGGGTATTGTCAGTCAGGTCAAAAATATCACCCTCTTGACCTAATACCTGTTAAAAAAGTTATAGAATGAAATCTAATAGCAGTTATAAATTGTAGTGTAGTTCCTATCTTCCCAATAGGCTCTGCGCATTGGAATAATACCTACAGCAGTAAAGGCCTAGGCCAGACGTTAACTAGGTCTACTACTGTCGACACTAGACTTAAGTTTTGGGTTTGCCAGCGTAGCTCAGAGTTCGCTAGAAACTTTCTCGAATGTTCAGGAAAGAATTAACTCCCCTGATTAGACAAGAAGGGATTTAGTTTCTGACAACCATAGAACATGACAACTTTGCTCTCCCCTAATCAAGAGTGTATCTCCAGAGTCGTGTGAGCACAAGGCAATTATTTTACTCAGTCAGTACGTGCATTCTTAGTCTCATCAGATTGTAGAGAAAAGGAAGAGACGGGCGTGTTCAATAAAAAGGTGTTATTTATTGATCAGTCTCTTTTCTCGTACAAGAGAAATGGATCGATATTATTGCAATACTTATAGTTAAGTAAAGTGCATACATTGAAAGCAATAGTATAAAATAATACTGTAAAAACATTGATATGGTTTCTGAGCCATATGATGTTTAAAATGATTAAAATATATTTACATACACATATACATTTGACTAAACGTACTCAACTGGTGTTTCTAAATACGCCTACCCCGTGTACCTGACCTAAGTCTAATGCGTGGGCGGGAATAGAAAGTTACAGTTTAAGTTAAGTTTGTTTTTGCCAAGTGAATAACTAAAGAATTCTCTGTGAGGGGTTATTCAGTTCTGTACCTGGAAGTTAGGATGAATGAGGAATGGTATCTCTTTCTCTGCTCTCGATATTCCAGGCTGCCTGCGAGGGCTGCCCAGAAACGCCGGTGCTGGATTCTCGGCAGGAGAAAGCAGCGCGTCTCTCAGCGCGTCAGGAAGGCGGGGCTGCTGCCAGCGGGGTCTGCTCTGCTTCTGGGCTTCGGCAAGTATGGCTGCTCCGTCTCGTCACCACGCGTGTGTTTGCATAGGGCAAGATCGGCAATATTTATACCTTAAAGGTGCCGAGATTGACGTAAGGATGGACATAGATACGTCAATTAAGATGTCATACGACTTGCTCGTTAGCACATTCTTTTACTGAAGTTCTCTGTGAAATCAAAACAATGGCCGCACGGATTTTCCAGGTTGTCATAGGTTTGATTTGTTATGAGAACGTCGTATGCCTTATCAGGGGCTGGAGGAATGTCGCTTGTCTAATTAGATCTCAAGCGTTATGACCTAATCAGATAACACGTTCCTGTGCCGTAGTGTGACTGCGTCAGATAACGGTATCTGCATCATGGGGGCTTTTCTTGCCTCATGGGCTGACTGTTAGTTAACTTGCTAGTTAGTTTAACCAGAATAGGGTCAGGAATAGGGGGATCGATTCAGAACCTATAGGAATACATGACACCCACTCCACGCTAACTATGGTCATATTTACTAATCTATGCATAGTATAACATAGTACAACATACTATAGAGTATAGTGTATACCTCACCACCCCAAAATACATAAATGCATTTTGAAATTTTCAAATATACTGAAAAATTGCAGTCATATATATTGTATGCACTTAAGCTTTGAATTAAACGCTAAAGTAAACACGCATTTGTAGACATTATTGCTTATTTGGTATATGAGAAATACACATGAAATGGCTCTTAATATGGCTATACAGAAAGAAAGTTCGAGACCATTTCATCACATAAGAAAATATTTGTGAACATACCAGCGGGCAACTAAAGTTTATAAAGTATCTAAAAATAGAAATCTTAGTTCTCTAGGAATAGTTTCTTACTTTAAGCAGAAGATAAGTGTCCCGAAAATTTTGTAAAAAATAATTTGGGGCTGCTAAAAAATTGTTGTCCGTGAACTGGTGGGAAAAATTGTTCATGTGACTTTATTTTTAAAGTTGAAGGCCGAATTCAGGGAACGCCGTGTGCGAGCTTGCTCAAAAGTCTCTATTTCTGTTCTGGAGAGAACATCATATCATTAAGGCTTTCGAAAAAACTGTCAACAGCTTCATGGGAAAGTTCCACTAAGTCGGAAATAGGTGTAACCATGCATTCGTGCGCATGATTGTCTCCATTGACATTCTGATTCGCATTGCTGACAGAAGGTCGTACCTGATCAATGCTGCTTTCATCTTGAACTTCACTACTCTTCAATCGTAGTGGTGAAGATTCCAAGAATGCCGTCATCAGGATTGGCAGCCTTTGAGGGCAGCACAAAGCGTGAACCTTGGTAGGAACCAACAATGTATCTGCATCCACTGGCGCATCCGATTGTAGCGTCAGACAGGTGTCTAACACGCATTCTTCTCCGCATAGCAGACATCTCAATACAGGTAAAACACATCTTTGCCACATTGGTCGAAATGATAGAAACCAAGTCATGTTCAGGTCTCTAAGCCGGGATAGTCCCAGGATTTTTGATATCCGGTCCCGGTATCCAATGGCTAGGATTGTATCTTCCATTGTCGCGAGAGTTTGATCTGTGACATGGGTTGCCATAACGAAAAATAAGGACTAAGAATAGGATTCCTGCAATTAGTCCCAGTATCAGGGGAAGTCCGCCAAAAATCGAATGGACGAAATCTGGAAAAATACCCAGTATGGCTTTGAATGGTGTTAATGCCATCGAAAATACTGTCTTAAATACTTTTGAGACCCCAGTGGTATCAGAAATATTTAAGATTTCGCTCAGGATTTCCGCGAAATGTACGGGGGAATTAGTTGATAATAATGTATGTATCTCTGCAGTCGTCCTTGCGACTTGTAGATCATACGTTTCTTTTGATGACGAGAGCCTTGTAGGCGTCTGAAGAAGCACTGTTTTCATTCTGCTTAAAGTATCTATTCGAATAGAAGTAATTTTCAAACTGGGCCATGCCCTTGCCTCCCTGTCTGGAAAGGAGCTGGGGAACAAAGAACGTCCACAGCACTTGACCTTCGCAGTCGTAGTGACTAGATAAGGAGTCCCGGGCATAAGACTACAACATTTGCGGTCTACAATAAGAATGTAACTCCCATTATAGAGTCTTTGAAAGAATGGTTCTATTTCGGTTGCAGGTGCGCCTTGCTGGTGACATGAAAGGTTGTATGAATTCCCTTCACAGGCTCCATGCAAACTAATTCCGTTACACAGAAGCGTGCCGCTTAGTGACATAGCACAATTGTTGCCACTAAGAAACACTTTCTGTCCTTTATTACTGACACATGCATGTGAATAGGGCAGGTTCCAAGTTGTTTTAAGGTACCCCTTTCCCAATTTCTCGTACATGCCAGCCTGTATATATTTTTGGCAGTATTGAAACCTGAAGGTTGAGATTGGAATATTTATGATTCCGTGGATTATCCATTCACTGACAGGTCGTTCTGACATTGTCATTGGTAATCTTTCTAGTTTTTCAATGCTCAAGATTGTATAATCAGCACCCTTTTGCGCCATACCGATTTGTCTATCAGTAAGGTTAAAGATTTGGAATAGTGACGTTGTGTTGATTAAACGCCAAGGCACATAGCCTGAACGCAGATTTTGTAACGTCCAGCCAAGCTGTACAATAGAACGCAATTGTGACTGACCATGTTGTAATAACAGTAAGTCTTGCGATAATATATCGATTGCTGAAGACACAATGCTGTCCAATGAAAAAATTCTGGAGGACAGAGTCATTAACCCATTGTCCACTACAGAAAGTGATTTTTCCAAATTAATACGGTCAATTTCCCGTATTCTCTCTGCTGTTTCAATTTGATTAACCTTCCAGGCCTCATTGTATGCTGCATATACAGAGGCTGCTATGAAACGCTTTTGACGCTGTTTGCGTGGTCCCATTATGAAATCACGCAAGTCAGCACCATCAGTAAGTAAAGTTAGGTGTTGCTTAATTTCAGGCAGTGTGGAAGTTTGTAGCCACTGAAGGCATAATTTGCCCACACTGTAGGTTGTTATTATCCCTGGGTGATGTCTTTGGGGATATCTAGGGTCTGGCCTGGTCATTTTGAACCCCTGTGTTTTATTCAGGAATCTGTCTTGACAGTTATTTGTATCTGTGGGCCAGATCAACCACTGTTTCCAATTAGGATGTGTTCTGTTTTGGTTTAATATATGGTTTACGTCTATCTCTTCATCCGTATTAGAGCTATTGCTAAACATTGTTGGCTTTGGAATAGACTGTTTATTTAAATATTTGATTTTGGCTAGGCCAAGACCGGTGGTTTGTTGAACAGTGTCATTTAAAAATATCATTTGTTCTGGGATCATGCAAGCTCTAAACAAAGCTTCTAAACCCTGTACTTGCCATTCTTTTGTACCCCAAACACTTTTCAAATCAACATTTTTGTCCCAATAATTAAATCCTAAAGTATTCATTTCCTCGAAGAATGAATCTGAATATATCAACTTTGTGTTGGTTATCATGGTTTTCATCCCTGTCTTGTTTGACAATTTATAATAAAATGTTTCAGCATTACTTGTGTTAAAACCTGAAAAATATGAATATTTGTCGTAAGCAGTTCTTGAGCTCCCTTTTGGAGGTGTTGCACAATGTTCCCATTGATTATAATTTAAAATATTTCTAGGTTGTGCAGACTTATGTAAAAAATGGTTACCATAGTGGTTATAGCAATACATACTATCATAATTTGTAGAACCTTGCAAATAATCATGTTTTGTAAATTTAGCAGACATTACTAAGTCAGACATCATGTTATTAATGCTTTCGAAGTCCCAATCATCAGCAAATGAGATTGGTTTTGCAAAGTCACTCAAGGAGATCTTGATTTGGTGTGGGTATTTCAGGATCTCGACCGGACCATACATTTCATAGTCAGTGTTGTCCCAGGCTACCCCACCAGGTATAGGATTGGCTGTGAGGTTGGCTGAAGAAAGTTCTCTTTTCTCGACGTGTGAAGATGTGTGTGGTTTGAGGACCAAGTTGATGTTCTGACTTGCTGTGTCCATTTTAGCATATTTTCCCTCAATGAAGCGTCCCAAAGTTAATACCATGATGAGCCAAAGTATGAGGATAAATGCACCAAAACCCACCCAAAATTCAATCCATGGAGAAATCAGATATGTTTCTTTCAGTTGGTTCAAAAGTTCCTTAGCTTTGTCTTTAAAGGATTTTGATGATGGCTGTGTCTTTGATTCACTGAGGCTTTCAGAGGAATCATCGAAGTTGATGAAGTAGCCGGATGCAGTTCTGCCAATTGTTCCAATTGCTTCAGGATTTTTGTTTCTTGCATTTTCACTTGGTACTTCATTATAGATTGGTGTGTCTCTGCTAAATGTTTTTATTTGGGTTTTCAGAGGTCTGAGTTCTATTGCATTGTTGCATAGTCCTTGTTGTTCTTCTGTAGGCGTTTCGAATGTGATGAGCCTCTTTGTTAGGACCTCTGTACTGGTAGCAAACCTTGGTGTTCTGCTACTTATTGGGAGTCCACTTGGCCTACTGTTTGTTATCGGCCACATGTTGTGGTTTTACCAGGTCGATGGATACAACTCGGTTCTCCTTTTTTCCAGCAGGTGGCGGTAGTACAACTGATCTTGTCCCGTTGACAGACAAGACAGGAACTGCTTTTCTGTAAGAAGGCCCAAATTCCTTCTTTACCGCGATCTTCTCCCTGACTAGATCCCCGACTTTTGGAATCCAGACAGGTCTTGCTGGGACAGGTGGTGATTCTTCAGTGGTTGTTGGCTGTAGTTTCAACTGTATGTTGCTCAGGTCTTTTCTTGTTTTGTTTAAGTCCTGCAAAATAGCCAAACGGTCTTTGACATCAAAGCTTTTTTCTTTAACCACTGAAGTCTGACTGTCGAGGTCAGAGATAATCATTCTAGTTCCAAATAATAATTCGTACGGACTGAATCCCTTCAGAGAATTTCTTGGCAAGTTATTTAGACTACGTTGGACACTTATTAGATGTTTGACCCACCCAGCTCCCGAACCTAATACCTTTGCCGTTATAGATTGCTTTATGTCACGGTTTTTTCTTTCAACAATTCCGTTCCCCTCAGGGTGAAATGGACAAGAGTACCGCAATTGCACGCCCATACTGACCATGGCCTCCTTATAAGCCCGAGAGCTAAAAGCAGGACCATTGTCCGAATGCAGCATGCCAATTGCGTATGTGCCGATAAAGACTCGCAAATCTTTTATAACAGTTCTGGCGTCAGCCGTTCACTGGGGCCACATCCATATAAATCTCGTGCATGAGTCCACTGCAACCAAGATATATTTATAGTTACCATCCCTTTGTAAGGGACCGCAGTGGTCTAGATAAACACAGGCTAATGGTTTATCCGAGATTAGAAGGGGCGTCTGCGCTGGACGTCTCACCGTTGATACTTTCATTTTTTGACATATTTCACATGCTAGAACATAGTTCCTCGTTTGTCTTCTCATTTGTGGCCACCAGTATCTCTGTTTTAATAATGATACTGTGGCTGAGACGCCAGCATGGATAGAAGCAAGCCCTTCGTGTGCCGCTATTATTAGTCCTAACCTATGTTCCATGTTTGGAATTGCCCTATCCCCCACTCCAGGGATTCGAGCAAAAGGAACATTGTTTGCATCAGTTATGTATGAGTATTTTACTGGAAAGCCTTTAGGGAGTGGTTCTATCGAATCCTTTTCTGAAGCGCTGACAGCTTGTAATATTTCGCTGTCTATTTTTGTTTTTGACCGGGTGACGGCAGCTACGGAAGCCGTTTGCACAGCTGCCTTCGCGTCCTCATCAGCCAATGAATTCCCTGCAACGTGAACGCCATCACGTTGATGACTCAGTGTATGTATCACGTGAGTCTTTGGTAGTTCTTTTTGTAAAAGAGCTACTTGTTCCCAGAGCATTTTATGCTTGATTGTGCCACCTTTCGCATCCTTGAAACCGTTCTGAAGCCAGATCTGCAAGTATTCATTATAAGACTGAACGCAATAATACGAATCGCACACTATGAGTGTGGGGAATTCTCGATCGGTATTTTCAAGCGCCATCTTGAATGCTAGTAGTTCAGCTCGCTGAGCTGTACAATCTCCTAGGGATTGTGTTTTAGTGAGGGTTGGTTTAAATTTCCCTTCGTGCCAACGACCTTTAACAATCGCGCACGCCGCACTGTAAGCTTGTTTACCCCCTACTGCGGGTTGTGCTGATCCGTCTGTATATATTATACAGCCGTAGTGATCTAGAGGCAGAATTTCGGTTGGCGGAGGACATTCAAATTCATATTGGAGAAATTCTTGTGTTTTTAAGTAAGGATCAAATTCGTACACCACGTCTGTTGCAGCAAGAGAGTTAGCCCATTGTATCCATCTTGGATGGAGTGCTTTAGCATTTGGAATGCTTGCCTTTGTTACCGCCTCTAAGGCTGGTATTGGTGTCACGATTACTATTCGTTTACCTTGTGCCAGGGCTCGTTCTTTTGCTATAGCTGTCTGTGTTGCTGTAAGAATTTTTTCCGTTGGGCTAAATTTCATTTCAGCCTTAGTGTACAAGTGTGATTTGAATGCAATTGGTACCTTTTCTCCCTCATTAGAGGTTAGGTATGTGAATCCGCATCTCCCTGGGATGACTCGAATCACAAGATTGCGTGTGTTATCACGTGTTTCTAATTTTGTTTTAATTAACATGTCTGTTTGTAAGGATCTCAAAGTTTCTGTGTGTGTTTGAGTCCAATTGGATCTTTTAAAGTCTGGTTTAATTAGATCATAAAGGGGTTTGACCCTTTCTGCGTAATTTGCAATGTATGTTCTTCCGAAATTTAGGAAGCCTAGAATTGACTGTAGGTTTTTTAGTGTTTTAGGAGCTTGGATTACGGCACATTTCTCTAGGAAATTGTCAGCCAGGCTTTTGCCTTCACTTGATAACTCATACCCTAAGAATAGGACTGTCAGATGGGCAATTCTGGATTTTTTAAAGTTGAATTTGTAACCCTCTGCTGCGAACCCAAGTATTATGGTGTTCACTCTTTTCAAGTGAGTATCCAAGTCATCATCTGTTAAGTAAATGTCATCGACATAAGATAACGCTTCATCATCATATAGTTGTAGTAATTCTGTTACTCTCGCTGAGAATACCCCCGGGCTGTTCTTGTACCCCTGGGCTAACCGACAGAATTGTTTTTGAGTGCCATTTACTGAGAATGCAGTTAAATATCTGCTCTCTGGTGCTATGTTTTGACAAAAGAATCCATTGGAGATGTCCAAGTTTGTTTTGTATTTTTTGCGCACTATGTTATTCATTAGTGCAGCACTGTGTGAGTTTTGCACTGCAAAGGTTTTGCAACATGTGTTAAGGTGTCGGTAATCCAAAACTAGACGATATGAATTGTCTGGTTTGGAGACCGGAAACAAAGGATTGTTCATTTGTGAGGTGCAAGTTTCAATCACCCCCTGGTATTCTAGCTGATCTAGTATTTCATTTACCTGTTTTTTAGCTTCTTGCTTAATTGGGTACTGCCTTTGTGCAGTAGGTTGTGATTTTAACTGGATTTTGTGAGGAGGAGAATCCTCATCCCATCCTACATGATTTTTATATAAAGCAGGTGCTAAGGCCACTGCCCACTTTCTAGCAAGTGTGTATTTTTTATGAATCGGGATTTGATTCGAGAAGGCAGGCATAATTACTTCTTCGCCATGAGGGCACTCCCTGACAAACTCTGGTGGCCAGTCTTTTTCAGCTAGAAGGATATCATAGCCCTTGGAGAGATTATCCCAAAATAGTCCCCTTATTTTCCTAGTCTTATCTCCCTCTATACGTAATGTTATCTCGTATATCTTGTGGGGTTTGCTAACTCTGGTGTCTGCAGTTTCCACTTGAAGATATTCATTCGTGTCCACTGTCTCCAGATGATTCATAAGGACTGTGCGAGCTATGCTCACTTCTGCTGCGCTGTCTAGCATTGTCTGAGCCCACTCTCCGTTTTTCAGTCGTGTCCTCAGTATTCTCGGCATTGTTAACTACCTTGATACTGGCTACCTTCTTTTTTGGAAATTGTAATTTCTTTTTTTGTTGAGCAGGTTCCTTGTCTTTGGACTTGGCGTGCTCTTCTCTTTGTTCTGATCGTCCTCTTCTTTCCGATTTCTGCTAGGAATTCTGAAAAGATTGAGAGGGACGTGTATCAATGTCTTGATATCTATCAGGTTTTTTAATATTATCCCTATTTCTAAGGTTATATCTTTTCCCAGAGGGGTCACTCTGGGGTGACCTGTGTCTCTGGTTCGGAGATTTCTCCCTTCGCCTAGGAGACCTTCCTCGGGACTGGAATTTCTTTTCTTTTGGATTGGATTGTTTGTTTCCATCCCAGTTCTTTTTTGGTGAATTATTATTAAAAAATATTTTTTCTGGACTTTCAGTCAGTTGCGGTTTTACTGGTATTCCACCTAAACTATCTCTACCTAGTTCTTCATAAGATTTTTCTATGATTCTGGCAATTTCAGCTGGTTGGTCTGCTATATCTGACTCTTTTAATCTCTGGCGGATCGCCACGTTCGCTGCTTCACCTTTTATATTGGTTAATAATATAGCCGAGACCTGCTTGAAGTCTTTCAGTAATTTCATACCAAGAGTTAAAGCAGGTTCTGGACCGTATTCGTCTTGAATTTGTTTTAGCACATCTGGTATCACCGAAATGGATGGAACACCGTGCGTTTTTGTGTAGATTGAACCTGAGACTGTACCCCAAGTGTCACAGTCCTCTATGTGTGGTGCGATTCCCATTGGGAGACATATAGTCAGGATCCTGTGTTTTTCTAATGGGGTGGTGTCAGGAAACACCGCCTCTATTTGGGTGATTTTCTGTGCCAACCAGAATGGTATTTGTTCCCGTTTAGCCGGAACTTTACCTAGGCAGGATTGGATGTTCTGTGGTGTAATTTTATTTGTGTTCCCCTGGTGAGGGGTCAGCTGTGGAAGTTTAATCGCTGGCTGAATTGTTGAAGTCCGCATTACATACTGGACTAATTGTCTATGAATTTTTAGTAATTGTTTTAGCTGTATTAACAGCTCTCCTGTAGACATCCCTTCGATGTCTGGGTGTGGTGTGTATCCGGCTAAGACCGGCCACGTTGCTCCTGGTCTACCTAAAGGACCGAGCCTTGTAATGTGATTGTTATGTATTAGGGCGCCATCAAATAAGAGCAAATGCTCTTGGAATTTGAGTGGTACTTCCACCTCCTCGAAAGGAGTGTAAATGTCGGGTGGAACCTCTATTTTGTAATAGTGGAAGTACTTTGTTACAGCATTTGCTGCTGGAAAATGTATCCATGTATAGTATACCTCTGTCTGCCGATATTCGTGTGCCTCAATTACGAATATGACTGTGCCACCTCTAGGTGTCAGTCCATTTTCTATAAGTTTTAAGGTTATAGATCTCCTTTTGATGACCGGAATGAGTATTATATCCCCGTCTGCAGCCTGCATGGTAGCATCAGCTGCTGCGAGTTCAGTTGCTAATCTAACTGCCTCTCTTTCTTCATCACTTTCTGACATTTTACTGTTAGAAAGGTTATTCTTTTTGTTTGCAGATCAGGTTTCTTATGGAACAAAGATTAGATGCACAATATTTTGGAACTGTTTATCCTTCAACGTTGACTAAACCAAGAACCTTACATAGGAGTTCCCTCCTGCGAGGTTTTGGAGGATATTACCTTTCACCCACTCCAGACGTCTTTGGAGTATTTGGGAAAAGGGGTCTGAGTGAGAAAGCACGACTGAGTTACTCTAAATGTCTTACGTTAGTTTTATCGCCCTTTCCAAACGCGTTGGGCGCCATGTAGTGTAGTTCCTATCTTCCCAATAGGCTCTGCGCATTGGAATAATACCTACAGCAGTAAAGGCCTAGGCCAGACTTTAACTAGATCTACTACTGTCGATACTAGACTTAAGTTTTGGGTTTGCCAGCGTAGCTCAGAGTTCGCTAGAAACTTTCTCGAATGTTCAGGAAAGAATTAACTCCCCTGATTAGACAAGAAGGGATTTAGTTTCTGACAACCATAGAACATGACAACTTTGCTCTCCCCTAATCAAGAGTGTATCTCCAGAGTCGTGTGAGCACAAGGCAATTATTTTACTCAGTCAGTACGTGCATTCTTAGTCTCATCAGATTGTAGAGAAAAGGAAGAGACGGGCGTGTTCAATAAAAAGGTGTTATTTATTGATCAGTCTCTTTTCTCGTACAAGAGAAATGGATCGATATTATTGCAATACTTATAGTTAAGTAAAGTGCATACATTGAAAGCAATAGTATAAAATAATACTGTAAAAACATTGATATGGTTTCTGAGCCATATGATGTTTAAAATGATTAAAATATATTTACATACACATATACATTTGACTAAACGTACTCAACTGGTGTTTCTAAATACGCCTACCCCGTGTACCTGACCTAAGTCTAATGCGTGGGCGGGAATAGAAAGTTACAGTTTAAGTTAAGTTTGTTTTTGCCAAGTGAATAACTAAAGAATTCTCTGTGAGGGGTTATTCAGTTCTGTACCTGGAAGTTAGGATGAATGAGGAATGGTATCTCTTTCTCTGCTCTCGATATTCCAGGCTGCCTGCGAGGGCTGCCCAGAAACGCCGGTGCTGGATTCTCGGCAGGAGAAAGCAGCGCGTCTCTCAGCGCGTCAGGAAGGCGGGGCTGCTGCCAGCGGGGTCTGCTCTGCTTCTGGGCTTCGGCAAGTATGGCTGCTCCGTCTCGTCACCACGCGTGTGTTTGCATAGGGCAAGATCGGCAATATTTATACCTTAAAGGTGCCGAGATTGACGTAAGGATGGACATAGATACGTCAATAAAGATGTCATACGACTTGCTCGTTAGCACATTCTTTTACTGAAGTTCTCTGTGAAATCAAAACAATGGCCGCACGGATTTTCCAGGTTGTCATAGGTTTGATTTGTTATGAGAACGTCGTATGCCTTATCAGGGGCTGGAGGAATGTCGCTTGTCTAATTAGATCTCAAGCGTTATGACCTAATCAGATAACACGTTCCTGTGCCGTAGTGTGACTGCGTCAGATAACGGTATCTGCATCATGGGGGCTTTTCTTGCCTCATGGGCTGACTGTTAGTTAACTTGCTAGTTAGTTTAACCAGAATAGGGTCAGGAATAGGGGGATCGATTCAGAACCTATAGGAATACATGACAAAATGTAAAGCATTTTGTAAATCTACAGCAAAAGCCTGCACCCTCAGAAAGCTACACACAGAGGCTTTTTTGGGTCGCACAGTTACCCCACAGGTACTTTCATGAGACACTGATTTTTCTGTAAGTATTTTTAAACTGATGGTTGAGCTTCATTTTCGCTAACTGTGCCCTTATTCAAGTACATTTTTTGATTCGAATGTGCCTTGGTTTTCTCATTGATCATGTTCTGTGCCTCTCGCAGGTTCATTCTTTCCCAGTTAGGCCCCTGTGGGTTGCCGCAGTTACATAGAAAGCCTCTTCTTTTACCTACCTTCTCTACATAGATTTCGATCCACTTTACCTATCTTGACCATACAATCATAAGGTCATTTACTTATTTCTCTTCAGACTCATTGCACTGTAGCTTTCAGCAATCTTCAGTCCTGACTGAGGAAGGCCAGAAAATGTATATTAGGGCTGAAATATTGACATTGATACAAGTAGGTATAGGGGAGACCAGAATTCACTGCCTTTTAGAACAGTCTCAGTCACTTAGTTGCATTACTTTGTATGCTTAAAGTATAGAATCTATCCATCTATCTAAGATAGATAGATAGATAGATAGATAGATAGATTGAATGAAGATGTCAGCCGGCACTTGCCCCCAGACAGAGTGTTAAATGTCAACTTATTAGCTCCACAAAGACCACAGATGACAATATTTTCTGGTGATTAACAAGCCTTTTCCATGTATATATATACACATGGAAAAGACTTGGTAATAGCCAGAAAACATCGTCTTCTGTGGTCTTTGTGGAGCTAATAAAGTTGGCATTTAGCACACTGTCTGGGGGCAAGTGCCCCCAGACAGTATATACAGTGTATTATGTACAGTATATTTATAAATAGGTTACAGGGACAGTATAGTTAAATTACAATTTTACACACACAAAACCATAGAAAATTCAGCAGTTATAGTTACAGTTATCTCAAGT
Organism: Lissotriton helveticus; assembly: GCF_964261635.1. NCBI lineage: Eukaryota > Metazoa > Chordata > Amphibia > Caudata > Salamandridae > Lissotriton > Lissotriton helveticus. The sequence continues at coordinate 1,619,284,327 of NC_136067.1, forward strand.
AACTATAACTCGTGCCCGAAAGTAACTATAACTCGCGCCCCCACCATGCAGAGTTTTCTCATCAATAATTTCACTTCAAATGTTGCAGTGATATTATCAATGATGTCATAGAAGATGTTATGAATTATGTAATATGTGAGGTAATTAGCAGTGCTTGGTGAGGGCATGAGTTATTATCACCTTAGGGCACGAGTTATATTGAAATGTTCTGTTCTGTTTTCTGTATACACTTTGTGTGCCGGTGCCTGCTTGTGACTTCATGCTGGACTTCCATGACCTTTGCATTATTTTTCTAGTTGGTCACGGAACTCCTTGGTGACTTGCAATATCCTTAGAATATACAGCAGATGGCTGTTTATCCCATATACAGCACATAGATGTATTTTACTGTAATGTATCCATCAGTAGTGTATGATTAGAAATGACACCCCTTTACAAACGTCCCCAGACAGAGGTGTGCTCTACTATTGTTGGCTCTATTAACCAAGTAGACCATGCTGTACATTAGGATAAGAGGATGGGGTATCTAAAACACCACATCATGTTAGGAAAAACATCCTTACTTCCAGTAGGTAATCTAGGATTAGGATGCAAGAAAGCTATAATTTATTCAAACCTCAAAACGCGACGCCCCAGACGAAAATCTCCACACGGTGGAAAACAAACCCCAGAGATCCTACATGAAAGAAAGTCGTTTGTTTTTACCAGCACCTTATAGCATTTGCTTCTACTTCATGTTTATGCTGCAGTCGGTTCCGTCAGTAAGGTGGCTTTTTGGTATGATGATTGAAACTTAAATTGCTACCAAGAGCTCATCTTATACATGGTTTAAACGTCTAATGTATTACTTCTTTCAAATACATCATTCAGTAACAGACACCAGAGCTGACGTGAGCTTAGTCCCAGGAGGCCATGCATCTTGGACAGAGGGGTTACAGATTACAATTTCAACTCCCTCAATATGGGGTTCTAGACCAGAATCGTGCTATTTCATACTTTACATTTTCCTCCTACATAGCCACTCAGAGGCTATCAGATTTGTGCTTCTGTCTTCTCTGGTACTGACAACAGCCCCATACCAATGATACCCTCATAATTATCTCATATTTATGACCAATCAGATGTATTATCGCCCTCATGCACATATCTCAAGTAATGTTCTCATCAGCCACTCATGCTTTGTTCTCATAATACTGGCGTAACCCATATCACATACACACCTGATGGAGCAAGGACCCGTTGAAAAGAGACTTGCTCGGACGCAATCTTCTCAAGTAACCTTTAACCACGTATTAACTTTGTATTGTGAAAATTAATATGAACAACATTATATATATATATATATATATATATATATATATATATATATAAATATATATATATATATATATATATATTACCTACTGGCGGTCGCCAGTAGGTAGTTATCGTTAGGACCTAGTTTCCATAGGAAATCCACAACATTCTATGTGGAATAACTTTGGCGTCGGTGGACGAATCTTTGTGAATTTCTCCAAGAAAATGGTCTGCTTGGTGCCGCTCCTTCCCTGAAAGTGTGGGGCCGAGAAAAAAGGGGGGTCCCAAAACGTGTTTTCCCCATGCAATTTTCCATAGGGACCTTTAGCCAGGGCTACAGCCCGAACGGCTGAACGGAATTACAAGAAATTTGGCAGAGAGGTAGAGTTCTGTTCGCAGATTGTGCTTTTTGTTAAATGGTGTAAATCTGTTCAGTAGTTTCTGAAAAAATTGCAAGTAAAATCATAGTGATATCTAGAGACGGAGTTCAGCACGCGTACTGAAATCTATTCAATTACGAGCGCGAGCTGCATGATGATTGGCTGTGAACAGGAAGTGTTGGCGGCCATATTGTGCCTCGCTAGAACCGAGTCACAAGAAAACAGTAAAACAAAGTTCAGAAATAAGGGAAGGGGGTAGGGTAGAGACATTCTGACCCTCTAGGCTTGCTTAGGGGGTCGTCCATTGATGTTTAGGCTCTATTTTTTATTTTTTTAAGAAAAATCGTGGCGTACGCGTATGGAAATACGTAGAATTACAAGCAGGAGCTGCATTCTGATTGGCTGTCAATACTCCAAACTAGGAAGTGTTGGCAGCTATGTTGTTTGTCGGGAGAGCAGAGTCAGAAGAAAACAGTAAAACAAAGTTGAGAAATAAGGAAACGGGGCAGGGTAGAAACATTCGCCCTAAGTTGGCAGGGTATGCTCAGACGTGAGTCCCTTGCTCACTTTGCCACTGGATTTAAGATAGCCTGGCTGATGAGGATTATGAATCCGAAACCGGTCCCAGGATGCTTGTTTCCGGTCCAGGGAAGATATGGCTTGGCAGTTCGGGCTGGACTGTTCCCATGAGGCACAGGGTCAGACTGATTTGCATATGGCCATGTCTGAAATGGGGTGGCAGAGTGAGCTAAAGAATGGTGATGGATTAAACCCAGATCAGGTGACTGGGGGTGAGTGTTTGATTTCCTCAAACGCTCCGTCCATCATCCCCTTTTGTATCGCTTTGTTCGCCCTAAGTTGGCAGGGTATGCTCAGACGTGAGTCCCTTGCTCACTTTGCCACTGGATTCAAGATAGCCTGGCTGATGAGGATTATGAATCCGAAATCGGTCACAGGATGCTTGTTTCCGGTCCAGGGAAGACGTGGCTTGGCAGTTCGGGCTGGACTGTTCCCATGAGGCACAGGGTCAGACTGATTTGCATATGGCCATGTCTGAACTGGGGTGGCAGAGTGAGCTAAAGAATGGTGATGGATTAAACCCAGATCAGTTGACTGGGGGTGAGTGTTTGATTTGCTCAAACGCTCCGTCCATCATCTCCTTTTGTATCGCTTAGAAACATTCTGAGCCTATAGTCTTGGTCAGGAGGTGGTATATGGATCTTTAGGCTCAATTTTTATATTTGTAAAAAAAAAGAAATGTCGGGGTACTCGTGCAGTACTTGTACGCAGTGGAAAAGGTGAAAACAAAGTAGAAGTCCGTTTTATTCATTAGGTCCCGGGGGGGCAAATTACGACGGCAATTTTTCTGCATAATGGGGGCTTGTAAGGTGCCCCGAGCACTGTAGAACGGCACTCCTCTAGTTTTAATTTTGAAGTTTGCGGGGGGGTTACGGCCTTACTCCCCGCAGTCTTGCTGAGCGGCACCCCTCGGGCCTTTTAAAAAAAAAAAATGTTTTGAGCTTTCTCTCTCTCTCTTCCCGTACACGTCGCGGGGAATGCTACCTTTCTGGGGCAGTGATATGTAAAATGACCTTCCAGCTCCTGGTACCTGCAATGTCTGAAGATTTTTTTATTAATGTCGGGAGGTTGGTCTTGATAATACGTCCTTGTTAATTGCCATAGAAGCCTATGTTCTGGTGTTAACATGGGCTTCTATGGGAAATAACAAGGGGGTATTATCAACCTCATTATCGCCGTTTTATCGGCAGTTTCCTGCCAATAAAACGGCGATAATTTTAACACCAGTCCTTGATAATATGCACTTAAGTTTACAGGTCAAAAAAAGAGCAATGAGCCATATTATCAACAAAAGGCGATACATTATCGTCGCTTTTATCGGCAGGAAACTGCCAATAAAGCGGCAATAATGGGCTTGATAATATGCCCTTGTGAATAACCATAGGAGCCCAGGTTAACACCAGAACCTGGGCTGCTTTTGGAAGTTACAAGGGCCTATTATCAAGCACATTATCGCCGCTTTATCAGCAGTTTCCTGTCGATAAAAGCGGCGATAATGTATCGCCTTTTGTTGATAATATGCTCCTTCATTTCTATGATAGTATGTAAAGCTTTCCTTTTTTTTTGGTGTAGCAGTTGTGCTCTCTTCGTATGCTCAGCATCGTTTCGAAGCCCACATTTTCTTTTTCTTCAAGATCAACAAGCAAACCTTTCTTTATATCAGTTAGTAAATCTGTCGCTTTCTTTTCCTGGTTCATGTGTGTCATCCGCTGCTGTACTTTTGTACAGTATTAATATCATATTTTTTATATATTTATTTGAAAGGTAGTGCCGAGGCGCCAAACGTTGATTACGTACTCCGTCCACCGCCATTTTAGTAGTTTCTCACCGTTGTTTTTATTATATCTGTTAGTTAGAACTCAGTAGTTTTCAATCCTAGTCTTGAATATCTTACTATAGTATTTCAACATTATTTTTATTGTGGGCCGTCATACCCCTCCCCCACAAAATAAAAGAAGTATGTAGTTTTTTTAATTAACTTTTATTAAACAATAAATATAAACGAAACTCAATTATAACTATATTAGAACTGGAAAAATAACTTAAACAATGTTATAAACAAATCGTGAAATGGATTCCATAAGGTGTCCGATTGGTAATCTGCAAAAGAAAATTAGAGTTTAGAATTATTTAGATGTGAGTAAATGAGCTGAAGTATTACGGGGCATATTATCAAGAACGGCGATAAAATTATCGCCGTTTTAGCGGCAGGAAACTGCAGCTATAGCGGGGATAATGGGCTTGATAATATGGTGTTGTGAATTCCCATAGTAGTCCAGGTTCTGGTGTTAACCTGGGCTACTATGGGAATTCACAAGGGCATATTATCAAGCCCATTATCGCAGCTTTAGCGGCAGGAAAGTGTTGCTAAAGTGGCGATAATGGGTTTGACAATATGTTCTATGGAATTCCAATCGAAGCTCATGTTAGATGTCCTTCACATCTAACATGAGCTTCGATTGGAATTCAATAGAGCATATTATCAAACCTATTATGGCCACTTTAGCGGCAGTTTGCTGCCGATAAAGTGGCGATAATTTTGTTGCCAAGGTTGCATAATATGGTCCTCTCTACTATCATAAATAAAAGTTACACTACAGTTTTATGAGTGCAGCGTACCTGGTACGTTTTACTTGTTATTGTGCCGCATTCAAGTGGTGTCTATATGGAAGTGCCTACTGCGTTACTGACGCCCGTTATGGCGACTGATTTCTAATGCATTGCTATGAAGGCATTGTATATGTAGGCTGCTGTGCTTACCTTGTATAAAGAGTGCGGCCACCGGAGTTCACCATTCGACTTGAACTCTGCTTCTATGCGTCAAAGTATATTCAATAAGTTGCAGAGAATTCCATTGCTGTTGCTCGATAGGCCGTGGTTGCTTCTGAAGGATGTTTGCTGAAGGAAACAAAAGGACGTTTTGATTAGTCATCGTAAACTGAGTTGCGTTACTACTATCAAAAGTGAATTTTAATGTGGGTTCTTAATATTTCGTAGTTAGACTGTTGCAGCTCCAGCAAACAAAGGAAGATGAATAAGTTAATAGAGGCCTGGGACGGCCTCGTAATGCAGAAAAAAAATACTATCATGGACGCACAATTAATAATAATAGAGACCTAAGCATGTGGCGTAGTACAGAAATACGACACAGAAATGTATGCACGCACAATTTTTAAGATTAGATGTGTATAGTACCTCGTTACTTATAAATAAATATTTCAATTATGTAAGTACAATTTAAAAACATTGAGGGGTAGGAAAGCCATATGAAAGATAACAAAATAGCCTTATGCATATACAATTTACAGTGGAGGCTGATGTTGTGACGTCTTGTCTTACCTTTGCTTCTGTCGTTTTTTGTCGTGTCTTAAAAGGCTGCGGTTTCGCTGAGTCTGGGGTGTTTTCGACAGTCTGTCTGTCACCGCAGCACAGGCAGGCAAAAGAGAGCATGCTCATGCCAGTGCCCGCATTATATGGGAAGCGCGGGGGCTGACCACACCAAGGCCAGGGCCGTCATTGGTAGCGTTTTCGCGGTCTGTAAGAATGATGGCCCTGGGGGACATGCCATTGGGTAATGTATTGGTTTCCAGGCTAAATGATAGCAATCATGCTAGGTGGTGGCGGGCGTGCACCGCGCATGTGCAAGTATGAGTGTGTGCACTAACGATTAACAACAGAGAGAGATGGGGGCGGTGTTATCATGTGCGCAGAGGCAGGCCCAGAATCGGATCTGCAATGAGTCAGCACTTCTAATCATTATCCTTTTTTTAATTAACTTTATTTTTGCATTTTCAAAAGAGAACATAAGAGAGGTTTGACTGTGCGATACAGAGCACTAACACCAATGACACAGAGTGCAAGCATGGCCCGCGTATACAGCAATAAAACATGGCAAAGGAAGAGCAATATCCCAAGCATGACACATATCAAATAGAAACATCAAACAGCAATCATTGCACAGTAGAGTCACAGGTCATAGATCAAGATAATGAAATCCGTGTGGGAAATAGGCAGTTATTGGCTAGGGCATCAGACAATGAGAGCTGTCACGGAGGTGTTGCATGTGCGGAATCCAACTATACAGGTACATAGAGGAGTGGTGGTCGGAAGTAGTGCTCACTGGTGGTAGTACATTTGTGTGGAAGCAAGCGCAGTGTAAATATGTATCGTCACCACCATGTGCTTCTCCCCCACTCGGGATGTCCTCGTCCGCTCCCTGGGCTTACAGATATGTGACTAGGGGACCCCAGATGTCTTTAGGTCTGCTGGAGATCGGGAGTGTCTCAGCAAAAATGCTAGATTGTTCCTGACAATAGGTCAAATCTGCGAGCCAGTCCTTAAATTTTGGGGCCCTACCACGACCCCATCTACAAGCTACGCGGCGTTTCGCGAGAAGCAAAGCTTTGTCTAGGAATTTCCTACAGGACTTGGGGATGTGCAGCTTATGTCCCAGTAACATCAGCAAAGGGTCTAGGCCTATCGAGACCCCAGTCATGGACTCTAGGGCAACATGTACACATTGCCAGTAGGCATAGATCTGGGGGCATTCCCAGGCAAGATGATAGAAACCAGCATGTTCCGCGCGACAGCGTTCGCATCTATCATCCCTGGACAGGTGAAACCTGAATTTCCTCACCGGGGTGTAGTATAGTCGTTGTAAGAACTTATAGTGGATAATCCGGAGTCGGCAGCTGGCAGGTATCCTAGGCGTGAGGTCGCAGCAGTAGAGCCACTGTTCATCAGTAATCTCTGCAGCCAGGTCAGTGGCCCAGTGCGAGCGGGCCGGGCTTACTAGACCGGGACAGGACGTCCTGACGAGACGATACAGACCCGACACCAGGTGCGAGCCATCCTGCGAACTTAGCATGAAGTGTAGAGGAGGAAAAATCTCAGGCTCAGTGGGAAAGTCAGGAAGAATCTCCCTCATCCCCTGACGCAGTCTCATATAATAGAAAGAGTCAAGTGGGGTGGGCGTGTGAGATTTGAAGAAGAGATCAGCAGAATTGAACTGGCCATCGGTGAAGAGGTCACCCCAGCGTAGGACTCACAGACGCTGACAGAGTGATTGAAAGCCGCGCTCCTGGAGGAGCACCAGTTTGGGGTGATACGCCAGCGGCATCCGGGGAGAATATGGGAAGAGGGATCCCAGTAATTTCGCCATTCGACGCCAGGCGTCTATGGTGCACGTGACGGTAGTGAACGGTGTTTCTATGGATTGCACTGAGCAATGTATGAGCCGATTCAGTGGGAGGGGGTTCGCTATCCAATACTCTACTGCCAGTTGGGGCATGTAGGGCGTGGGGATCATCCAGTGGTATGCATAGTGCGCCTGAGCGCATACATAGTAAGTCTCAAAATCAGGAATGTCAAAGCCCCCTTTTGCATACGGCTGAGTCAACAATGACCATCGCAGTCGGGGTTGCTTACCCCCCCAGAGTAGCCGGCACAGTTCAGCCCTCAATGTCTAAAAGAAATACGCACCCGGGTAGTAAGGAATATTAAGAAAAAGGTACAAAAAGCGGGGTAGTACTACCATTTTGATAAGAGATGCCCTCCCAGCCATGGACAGTGGAAGGGAGATCCATCGTAACCGATATGATGAGTGTCGTAATCGCGACCCCGTAATTCAGGCGTAAAGTCTCATCTTTGTCGCGGGAGATCTGGATACCCAGGTAGCGGAGATCAGTTCTGCACCATTCTAAGGGGAAGTCGAGCGGGAAGTCGGTCACTGCATCCGTAAGGGGGTAGAACTGCGATTTAGCCCAGTTGATACACACCCCGGATAGCCGTCCAAAGACTACGAATTCCCGTAACAGCAGGTTTAAATTATGCAGTGGATCTTTGACGTATAACGTCATGTCATCAGCATACAGAGACAGATCGATCTGTCGCTGAAAGCACCGAATGGCGCCCTCTCGATGCAGTTGACGGAGTCTGCAGGCCAATGGCTCAACGGCAAGCGCAAAAAGGAGGGGGGAAAGCGGGCAGCCTTGTCTGGTGCCTCTCGTAATCGCAAATGATGGAGAGAGACAACCATTTATCAGCACTCTCGCCAATGGCTGCGTGTACAGTAAGTGGACCCAGGAGATGAATAATTTAGGGAAACCCATGCGGGTCAGAATGGAAAAAAGGTAGGGATATTCGACCGAATCGAAGGCTTTAGTAGCGTCTAAAAAAAACGCCGCAACTGGGGTATCGGGGTGCACTGTGTGAATTAGGGAGAAGAGTGTACTTAAATTATGGGAAGTAGAACGATTGGGGACAAAGCCAGACTGATCGGGCAATACGATTCGGGTCATAAGGAGGGATAGCCGGGTAGCAAGGACCTTCGCCAGTACCCTCACATCGCAGTTCAACAAGGAGAGTGGGCGATAAGAATCACAAGCGTTAGGACTCTTGCCAGGTTTCAGAAGGGACGTAATAACAACCTCGCGCATGGAGCAGGGGAGCATCCCGTCAGCTAACGATTCCTCAAAAACCTCTTTAAGGACCGAAGCCATTATGTCTATATAAGCCTTGTAAAACTCGGCAGGCATGCCATCTAGGCCAGGCGCCTTGCCATTGCTGAGAGACATGATGGCATCCCTGATCTCATCTAACTCAAAGGGGGCAGCCAGAAAGGTCCTATCCACATCACTGAGCCAGCATAGGGCCACATTGCCAAGGAAATCATCAAAAGACATGTCTGGGATCACAGCGGTGGTGTACAGTGTGCGATAGTGCGATGTAAAAACTGTCAGAATGTCATCCTAGTCGCGAACTGGTTGGCCCTGCGTGTCAAGAACTTCAAGAACTGTGTTTTGAGGGAAAAGCTGTCTTACTCACCTACAAAACATTAACCAACAACATGCTGGGAGACCTAGTGAAACTTAGAAGTACTTGGGAGAGTGAGGTAGGGGCACTTGAGGACTTGGATTGGGAGATGGTGTTATTGCATCCCCGAGATGTGGCGATTAAATCCAGACTCCGCCTCATACAATACAATGTGCTACACAGAACATATTACGACAGGGTGCGTCTCTATAAGATGGGGAAAATAGAGAATGACAGATGTCTTAGATGTCACAGGGCAGGCGGAGATTTTTATCATGTATTATGGTCATGTGGGGTAATTCAAATTTATTGGACCCGCATTTTCTCAGAACTACAGGAGATACTGGAGGTACCACTTACACAGGAGCCCAAGCTGGCTTTACTAGGGATGTCTAATGACGTGGATCTGTCCCGCCCTCTCATGATCTTTCTGGTTTTAGCCTTGGTGGTGGCAAAAAGAGACATAGCGAAACAGTGGGGGTCTCCGATCCCCCCGGACTTGGATGACTGGAGAACTGGGCTAGACCTGTACATGGCGGCAGAGAGGGTGACCTACAAGTCCAGAGGGTGCCCTAAGAAGTTCCGAAAGATTTCGTCCAGATGGAGACACTATCATGGGCTCGATGGAGGGTTGGGGGATGGCTGAGCCTGTTCTTAATTTACTGGTTTCCGTGGGTGACGACGGGAGGGACGGGGATGAGACGTTCAGAGAAGCTTATTCTTCGATCAGAATTGTTTTTCAACTGTATAAGGTGCCACATACCAACTGCTTACGATTGTGGGGAGGCGGGTCCGGGAATAGTGGGATGAATGTTGCCAAATGTATGACTGCACTGTTGAGCTTTACTCAAAATGCAAATAAAAAATGTTTATAAAAAAAAAAAAATTTGTGTTTTGAGTATGTGGAGGGCGTGTTAACAGTGCCAGGGCTCTACCGGGTCTATCTCCCTCGCAGTATTTTCTCGCCTGCCAATATTTCCCCCTAAATTTAGTCTCTCTGGCCGCCTCTTCTTCGTACATTGTCAATTTTTGCCTAAATTCCGCGTGGGCATCAGTCCGGTCACCCGACGCCATACGAACCTCCAGGTCTTTTAGCTCCCGAACGAGGGTGCGCAGCGTGCGCTGTATATCGCGCAGCACTCCAAAGCTCTTCGATATACAGTAGCCCCGAACCGTAACTTTGAATGCCTCCCAGATACTTTCGACAGAGTCTACGGACCCCTTGTTGCGAGGGAAGAAAGCGGCGATCTCTTCGCTGAGTTCGGTGCGAAACACAGCATCTAGGAGGGCAGCGGGCTGTAGCTGCCAATGTGCACGGGGGCTATCCCAACCAGGTTTTCGCGTGAACATAGAAACCGGGCTATGGTCGGAGTACGTCCTGGGCAAATGAATTACTCTAGTCACCCCAGCACTCATTTCTCTAGACAAGAATAGGTAGTCTAAACGAGCCCATGTGCCCGACAATGACGTGAAGTGTGTGCCCTCTTTCCGTAGGGGGTGTGCGCATCGCCAAGCATCTACCAAGTCGCCTTCAGTGAGTACCCCCAGAAGAGCCTCTCTAGAGCGGGGTTTGTAGTGTGCGATTCCATCCGCCCTATCCTGGAGGGGTACCAATGCCACGTTAAAATCACCCCCCAGATGACATGTCGGGACCCCACGTCTAGGCTCTTACCCCACAATGTAGTGAAGAAATGTGGCTGATCTACATTAGGTACATAGCAGTTCACTAGTGTGATAGTGTCGCGGCCCAGGCGTCCCCACAGCAGAACAAAGCGACCATCCCTATCTGTAAGTTCACCACACACCTGAAACGGTACATTACGTCTAATCAAAATGGCTACCCCCCTCGCATAAGTGGAGTAAGATGAAAAGATGCGGGCATGAGCCCATTTGCTTGCGAAGGTGGTGCGTGTCTGCGGCGATAGGTGTGTTTCCTGTAACATGACGATCTGGACCTGATGGCGATCAAGGTATGCTATCACATTCCGGCATTTCTTAGCATTATTAAGGCCCCTAACATTCCATGACAGACAGTGCAACTGCGTTTTGTGTTCTATCCCCGCCATAAGATTAAGGTCATTGCATAATTATAGCCACACAGGTCATCAGTCACCGAGCCAACTCTTCTCCAGTGAGGCCCAGCATAGCACAAGTCAAACAACTGTATCCCCCCCTGCAAAGAAAGATCTTACCCACAACAATTCCCCCCCACCCACCACTGCATCCCAATCATGCCAGCAGCCACCATTGCCCTCCCTTTCCCACCCTCCCAGTACTCTCAGCAACCTCAACATGACAAAAAAAGAACCCAAACACCCGCCCACCCCCCAACCCTCAGAGTTCAGTGTCAATTGAAAAACAAGTCCCATGTGTGGGGTGTACCCGTAGGGGGAGTTGCATAGATAGCGCACAACCACAGTACCCCCCTCAAGCCCCGTAGCCTGTGCCGCCCTTGGGTGGGACCGAGGAGGGACTGTGGACCCTGGAGTACATTACCACTTGATGCATGTCGCAGCTCCGAGTCCAAACAACCAGCCGTGTCCATCAGAGGAAGAGGGTGTGCTATAAGCAAACCCAAACTACCACATGCAGTCTGAACAAATCTGTATCAGGGACAGGTCAGACGTCTGGGTCCGAGTCGAGATGGTTGTCAACATGCGCTGCACCACGGTCCCTCGGCCCATCCCGCGCTCTCTTGACCACTTTGAGGTAATCTTCCACCTGTTGCAGATGGGTAAAGAACCTTTGTTTCCCTTGATGAGTGACCCGGAGTTTAGCAGGATACAATAGGGCATAATCCAGTTGCGCAGCGCAAAGTTTTTTCTTCACCTGAATGAACTTGCGTCTCTGTTCCTGGACCACTGGAGTGAAGTCAGGGTAGATGGAGAAGGTGACGCCGTCATAGGTCAGGGATTGCCTGGTGCGCGCCGCCCTCAACGCAGCATCGCGGTCGCGATAGTTCAACAGACGAGCTGTGATGGGCCTCGGCGTAGCGCCCGGTTTGGGCACTGGGCCCAGAGACCTGTGCGCTCGTTCGACTATGAACTGCGAGGAGAAGGCCTCGGCGCCGACCGATGTCTGAAGAAGTTTTTCAACATACAGTTCCATCCTGCCCGTGTCTGTGGACTCCGGTATGCCCGTGACGCGAATGTTGTTGCGTCTGCTGCGGGCCTCCAAATCCTCGTTCTTTGCAGCGATGACCCGCAGCAGATTATTCATTCGGGCAAGCTGAGTGGCATGGGAGGCTGCGGCATCATCGACATCAGAGATACGCTGTTCCGTGGCTGTGATCCGCTCCTCGTGCCGGTCGACCTTGTGCACAAGGGTGTCCATCCTTGATGACAGTCTGTCCACCTTGTCCACCACTGTGGCAAACCCTTGTCACATCTCTTGCAGGATTTGTTGCATGTCCTGAGCTGCAGGGGGGGAAACAGTGCCAGACACACCCGCGCCGTCCACGCCGGACTTCTCACTCGGCGTTTTATGGGTTTTCTTAGCGGCCTCAAATGATAGTTTCTGTTGGCGATTATCCTGTCGGACCATCGCGCCACCACACGATGCCCGGCTAGCGCGCTCCAGGCCAGAAGATGAAAGGAACCTCGATATCACCGAGCCGGCAGATCGGGTGTCCAGTTGCGCCCCTGGCACCAAACAGCACACGACGTCGGCGGTCTCAGAGGCCTCCCCCCTTCCCGAAGGAGGTGTTATGGCGATGGGGGGGCTGCACTCAGCACTGCACCCCATCAGGGTAGTCCACGGGGCGCCACCCAAGGCCCAGCACGCTGTGTCCACGTCAGGTGCCCCCAGCAATGTCAGCTCCTGCAAGATATCGCCACACCAAGATCCAGTGCAATGTCCGAGCTCTGCAATGCGGGGTAATGGCGGGGGGGCGTCAGTCAAGGCCCGCAGCACTCACAAGTTGCACTCAGTACGGCACGGTTGCTGCCGGAGAACACAGAGGCGCCCGGGGTCCGCAGCTCGCAGAGGTGCAAGGGTGCAGCAGTAGGAAATGGCGGGCGTCCTCTCCGACGGCGTCACGCCAGGCACCCGTCCAAGCGCCCCCCAAGATCCCAGCACTGCGGTGGTACGCCCGAGGACCAGGAGCCAGAAGTGCAGGCACGTTCCGCGGGACCCCCAGCAGGCCGCAGCGTCCGCCACGATCCGGCACCCAGCAGCCAGAAGTCGCGGTCGCCACAGAACCTCAGCTGCGCCGGTCCAGCTTGGGAACAAAGGAAATAGTCTAGGGGCTGGGAAAAGAAGCAGTGGGCACAACCGTGAGTCCCCAGTCCGTCAGGGGAAGTCCGGCTAAGAGGCTGTAGGCAGGGGAGTCCGGGCCGCCAGCTTACCGGGGTGAAGTCTTCCGTTGAGGCCCACCGCCTCGTGGCGATCCACGGTCTGTCCTGCTCACAGGGAGCCGCGTCTGGGCACACAGCAGCTCCGGCGGCTGTTCCGGTGGAAAACAGCGGGTCTCAGTATTCAGGCGTCTCTGCACAGTTCCGTACCAAACTTGGACCGAGGCGAGAGGATCAGTGCCGGAGCAGAATGAGTGGGTTTCGGAGCCGCTAAGACACCAGTGTGCAAGGATTATCGGAGGATGTCTGCTCCAGGGTACAGGAGCCTCACCGTCAGGCGTCCATTCTGTGTGCGCGCCCTCTAGCGACCCCCTTCTAATCATTATCCTTAGCGCGCCCTGAGCTCTGATTTGTCACTGAGAGGGTGATCGCACCATAGTTTGTACTGCTTATCATACTCAGCGTGTACCCGCGCATACGGTACGAATATGGTTTGACGTTACGCGTCGCATCAAAGCTTCCGTGTGACGTCATGTACGGCGTTCTGTACGCGAAAGGGGGCAATGTTTCTACTTGGTTTAAAATATGTATGTATTTAATGTACATACTAAGGGCAGACATTTGGGATAACTATGAATTTTTTTAATACATGTAACAATCATATATTACTTTTAAAAAGAATTACACAAATCGTGGTAGAACATCATGCGTACTCGTATTGAAAGAGCTGCGCAAGTGCATCATAAGCGTACGCAAAGCCATGTGACTTTAAAAGTAGAGATTTGATTGGTTCATAACTTTTCCTATTGCGACTGTTGAAAGTTCCGTCCCATTATAATTATTCGACTTTGACTTTCAAAGAAGAAGCATTTGTTCTGAGAACCTTCTCAATTAGAAGGAAGATCACCATAATAAGAGCGATGGAGTCATCTTCCAGCAGCTCTTCAGAGGGAGATTTCATTTCTGAAGAACGTCCAAAGAAGAGGAAAGAAGCTCTAATTTGGAAGTTTTTCACTTTTCCAGAAGGTCAAAAAAAGGTTAATGCTCCAAAAGTAACCTGTAAAATTTGCCAAACAACTCTTTCAAGGGGTGATCCATGTAAAAAATACTACTTTGGCGCAGCAAATATGGTGCGACACGTGAAGAACTTGCACCCCAAGAACTGTGCTCGAGCTGCAAGACGGAGGTTGCACGAGAATCCATCTGCTACTGCACAAGCACATCAACTGCGGCAGCAGCATTTTCAGCAAGCAGTTCACACCCACAAATTGATTCTGACTTTGCTAAAGTTAAAATCCTATGCATTTATTGCGATAAACTTTTGTGTTATGGGGAACAGTCTATAGACTTGATGAAACGCAGTATGCAGGATCATTGCTGTCCACGACATTAGTTGTTCTTTTTTTCATTCTTTTGTTCCGCTTGGAATTTGTTGAGAAAGCACAAAAAAATACAAAAGAAATAAAAACAGTTCTTTTTAGAACTACCTTCACTGGTCAAAGAAAGAACTATCAGCCTGATTCATGTACAATCCGTTTTGCGTGGCCCTAATAGCGAATCATAGCGACTCGCTATTGAGGACACGCAAAACGGCATTCATGTAGGAATTGCTAATTAAATAGCGATTCCTACATGTTCTTTATTTGCGAGTAGCAATTTGCTACTCGCAAAAACTCCCCATTCATTCCTATGGGCCAAGAGGCCCATAGGAATGAATGGGGAGTATCCCTTATTTGCGAGTAGCAATTTGCTACTCGCAAATAAGATAGCGATTTTAAGGGTGCCAGGGGTGTCCAAAGGACACCCTGTTGCACCCCTAAAAAGCACATTTGAACAGGTGTTGCGCACACACATGTCCAAAGGACATGTGTGTGTGCAACATGCAACTTAGAAAAATGCTTTTAAAAGCATTTCTCTGAGTTTTTGCTATTTACCGAGAGGTCTGACCTCTCGGTAAATAGCGGCCCCAAAAGTGCTAAATTGCAATTTCTTGATGTGTCATGAATAGCATTTGAGGAATCTCTAATATTTGCGACTTCTTAAATAGCGATTTTTGCATTTGGTATCATGAATACCAAATGCAAAAATCGCACTCGCAAAGGGCCAGATTCTCAGAATCTGGCCCTTTTGCGAGCGCTAATGGCTACATGAATCAGGCTGTATATTTCTATGATAGTGTGTAAAAGTTTGTTAGAATGAATGTGTAGTTCATAAATGAATGAATGAATATGTTACTAGTGTATGGAGAATGTGAAAGTGCAGAACTATAAGGAACTGCTACAACATAAATCTATAAGGTGTGTATCTATAGTATACTGTAGTATGTCCGAAGCACTTGAATGTATCATATGTACATAAATATGTTATATGTGTATGCTTCAATTTGCGCTGCTGGTGAAAGTGCCTGGGTAAATTTGTATGTGTTAGGGGCGGATTTACAATCCCCTTGTGCCTCTTTTACACAGCCATTACGTCACTTTTGTGACACAGGGGTGGTGCAAAAGATGTGCCATGGTGTGTGCTATTAACAATGTGATGCTTCTGGAGGGTGTATTACATTGTAAAGCGCTGCGCCAGAAGAGACTTTCTTGTGCAGAAGGGGGTGCAGCAAGGCCTAGTAAAAGTGACTGAGTGAAATGTATAACATTTTATTCAGTGAGTTTTGAGCTTATGCTGCGTCAAAACCTTGCACGTGCTTGAAGCTGGTGTGAGGATTGATACAGCATTGTGAGCATAGGGCCCCAAGAGAATTGTTGGAGCTGTGTTATACTTGCAACCGACGTCAAGCAATAATTCATCCATAAATTACTTTGCAATTTAGTTTTGTTATTATTTAATAATAAGAATATGAAATATAATCTAAAAAATAAAATAAATGTAAATATTTATATTAAAAATATAAGAAATTAGTATAAAAAGAAAGACATAATAATTAATACATTTATAAATTATCATTTTAAAAAACCTTTGAAATTCACTGAAAAACCATAGGTTTCACACACGTTATAGTTAGGAATTAGCATTGAAAAAACCTTGCAATTTCATTGAAAAAACCATAGGTTACACACACATTATAGTTAGGAATTAGCATTTAAAAAACTATGCAAATTCATTGAAAAAAACATAGGTTTCACACGTTATAGTTTTTTTTTTTTTATTATTTTAGTTTGATAATTTTGGATGGGTAACAAACAGTGACCCAAAATATAAGCTCCAAAACTCCCCTCCAACCCCCTAAGGTGTGAATGCATCCTCTTAGAGTCCATCTAACTTCCTAACTACATTTCAGGGAGTACACAGCCATTTAGCCAACAACCCAGTAAGCAGGGCAGGCAGCGCACACATCACATAGCACTGCTAGCACATACAACCTAGTAATTACCAATCAGCGACAACTCTAATTTCCACGGCGTCAGCCCTCCAGGTCAGAAGCGCATTAGGTGCCTCAGGTATAGCTTCCACAATACCTGCCAGACTCAGCCTTTCTGCGTTGCAGTGTCGGTGGCCCCATCACCTTTGTTCACAAGATAAGTTTGGTAAAGTCCCCAGAAGTTCTTGGGCCTACTCGTGGGGGGAAGGAGTTCGCAGTAGTTCTCGGATTTCGTACAGCAATATACCATCTCACGTGTCCATCTTTTA
This sequence comes from Lissotriton helveticus, assembly GCF_964261635.1. Lineage (NCBI taxonomy): Eukaryota > Metazoa > Chordata > Amphibia > Caudata > Salamandridae > Lissotriton > Lissotriton helveticus. Next base: position 1,619,301,326 of record NC_136067.1, read on the forward strand.
GGAGTCGGAGCAGGGACCCTCATCCAGCAGCATGCTACTACCTTGCGCGCTATTAATAGCCCCATGCACACTATTCTACACACTGATGCAGGCAGCTGCTTAGTGTACCCCAGCAGAGCCATCATAGGGTCCGGTGTTATATCAGTGTCTACAACTGCGCTGATTTCGGCAAAGACCTTATCCCAGAAGTCCCATATTCCAGGGCATTGCCACGCTAAGTGCAGGAACTCCGCAGCAGGCGCGCGACACCTCTCGCAGTCTGCTGTAGCTCTTAGGCCATATCTGCAGAGTCTGTCCGGTGTGTAATATATTCTATTAAAAAATTTGAAATGTATCAGCCGACGTTGGCCATTCAATGAGAGCTTCCTAGTGCTGGTGCAGCAGTATTTCCACATGTCATCATCCAGTGTCGTTTGTAAATCAGACTGCCATGTCAGCCGTGCTTTAGTATATGTGTTTTCTCTGTGTGTTTGTGACAAGGCGTACAAGTGAGACAGTAGTTTCTGGGGAGAAGTGGTCTTGAGTATATATGTGAGCTCTCGCACTTCAGGTGGTTCTGCCATGTCCCCTCCCAAAAGCTCAGAAAGCGCATGGCGGACTCTATAATCTCAATAGTGGTGATGGCAATTCCAGGCTATTTACTGCCTGTTCCCAAGTCTTGACAACTGCATCAACAAATAGGTCTCCTGCAATCTTAATGTTTAGTTTCTGCACTGCAGCTACCACCCCTTTCTCCCGAAGAGGAGGCAACCATCGGACCCAGTCTATAGGCATAATAGGGGAGTACAGTAGCGCACCATTTTTGTATCTGCAACAAACTAGACCAGGCGTGATTCGTGGATGTACTGGAATCTAGAATTCCAGTCCTGCGATCTGTCGGCTCAAACATCGTATGAGGGAGTGTGAGAGGTCGGGCGAACAGGGTCTCCACCTTTACGTGCGGTATATCTCGATTCCCGTGTACCCAAGTGTGTAGGTGAGCAGCCTGCGCTACCCTGTAATACAATTTGAGGTCAGACGCGCCAAGGCCACCCATGGAGAAAGGTAGAGTGAGGAGCGACCATTTAGCTCGGGGCTGACCTCCTGCCCAGGCAAGCTTTGTTAATAGTTGTTGCAGCCTCTGGAAAAACACCTTAGGATGCACCATCGGAATGGATGTAAATAGGAATAGGAATCTGGGGAGAACCACCATCTTCATAATGGCGATTTGTCCCAATAGGGAAAGTGGGAGCCTACACCAGGCCTCCACATCATCCTCCAGCCTGCCAAACGCCATTCCGTAATTTGCCCTAAACATGATCTCTGGGTCTGTGTGCAGGTGCACCCCTAGATATCTAATCGTGTCAGTTGTCCATAGGAGTGGGTACTCCATGGTGGTGGGTTGTGTGATTGGGGTCAGGGGGAACGCCAGTGATTTCGACCAATTGACCTTTAATCCAGACAATGCACCAAAACGGACCACCTCTCTGAGGATCGCCGACAAGTTGTTGTCAGGGTCGCAGACATAAAGCAATGTGTCATCCGCGTACATGGATACCACTATCTGATAGTTTGGGAAGCTTATGCCCCTAGTGCCATGATACTCCCGCAGGGCGCAAGCCATGGGCTCCGCCACAAGGGCATATAGCAGAGGCGAGAGTGGGCATCCCTGCCTAGTTCCCCTTGTGATTGGAAAAAAGTCTGTGACCAAGTCATTCAATCTGAGCCTAGCACGTGGCCGGAAGTACAGTGCCCCTTTCATTTGGATCAAAGGTTGTCCCAGTCCCATTCTCAGTAGAACTTTCTCATGAACGCCCATTCAACGGAGTCAAAGGCTTTCTCCATGTCCAGGAAAACCGCTAGTGCCTTCCTATCCTGTCTGACATGCTGTATTGTGCCTAGGACTGTCCGGATATTATATGTAAAATTTCTGCTCGGGATAAAACCCGCCTGCTGAGGGGCAACTAATTCAGGTCGCCAGGCAGTGGGGCCTGACTTTGGTCTCCTACGCCGACGATACTCAGCTAGCGGTTACTCTCAGCGGGGACGCGGAGCAAGATGCCCCCAGGTTTCGGAACGGACTGAAGGCGGTGGCCAGCTGGTTGACAGCTAACTGTCTCCAGCTCAATGCCACCAAGACAGAGGTTATGGTTGTCGGGAAGAGAGTGGACTTTTGGGGGGACCAATGGTGGCCGCCGGAACTGGGACCAACTCCGACCCCGGTGTCTGAGCTGAAAAACCTGGGAGTTTGGTTGGATGCCGGCCTCTCCTTTGTTGGCCACACCAAAAAAACAGCCGCTTGCTGTTTCGGCTTGTTGCGAGGATTACGACCCGTTCTCAAATACTTTGACGCCCCTACCAGGCAGCTGGTGATTCAGGCCACTGTCATCTCGCGCCTGGATTACGCCAGCTCCCTCCTGGTTGGAGCTAATCAGGCGGAAATCACCCGTCTACAACGGGTACAAAATGCTGCGGCTAGAGCGATCGTTGGCTTGCCCAGATTTTGCTCGGTGTCCAATGTTCTCCGTTCCCTTCACTGGCTTCCAGTCAGGAAGCGAATTCATTTTAAGGTTCTTTGTTTAACTTTTAAAATACTGAAAGGTATTGGCCCTCAAATTATGTCCAGCTTATTGTCCTTCTATGTACCCACACGTGCCCTCCGTTCCCAAGGTCAGGCCCTCGCCGTTGTCCCCAGATTCAGGCTTAGCCGTTCGGGAGGGCGCTCCTTCCGCGTTAAAGCGGCTTCCATCTGGAACTCTCTTCCGTCTGATATCCGCCTGATGGAGGACCTTATGCTCTTCAGGAGAGCAATCAAAACCTTTCTGTTTTAATTCCAGTTATTCCAAACGCCTTGTCTGTTCTTGTTGTGTTATTGTCCTACCGTGTCACTGCGCCAGGACGCTCCTTAGCTGGAGCAGCTGTGCGCATAACAAATAAAGATAACATAACATAACAGGTGCTAGAAGGGCCAACCGAGTGGCCAAGACCTTGGCAAACAGTTTTATGTTCACATTTAGCAAGGAGAGAGGCCTATAGGAGCTACAGTCTTCCCTAGGCTTGCCCGGTTTCAATATCGTCACTAGTAACGCCTCTCTCATCGATTCTGGCATACTTCCCTCCACACATATATCATCAAAAAGAGCCGATAAATGCGGGATAAGCTGGTCCTTGAAGGCTTTATAAAATGCCACTGTGAGGCCATCCGCGCCAGGAGCACTTCCCGACTTCATGGCAGCCAGAGCATCCGAAATTTCATCTTTTTCTATCGGCTGCATGAGGAATTCCCTATCAGCATTTGTTACCATGGGAATGTCTATATGGCTACGGTAATCATCAATGTTATCCTCAAGGTCCCCGCCCCGTGACGTGTACAGTTCCGCATAGTAAGTCTTAAATGCATCAGCTACATCTAGGGGATCGGTAAGGATGTCACCATTGGGCGACTTTATTTCTGCAATAGGATATAGTTTTCTCGCCCCTCCGATGATCCTTGCTAGTAACGCACCAGGCCTGTCACGCTCTCCATATACTCTAGCCGTGGCATACTTCCCCATGTGCTTAATTTCTCTATCCGCTTCCTCGTGGTACACGGCCAACAGCTTTTTAATTTCAGCATCCACCGCCTCGTCTGCCTGCTTACTCTGTCTCTGCTCTAGGGCCCACAACTGCCTCTCCAGGTCTGCCAGTCTCGTCCTAATGGATTTAAGTATCCCAGAGTGCTTCGACATGGCCACCCCGCGTATATACACTTTGAAGGCTTCCCAGACGACCTGAAAACTCTCAACCGAGCCCAAGTTAGTATCAAAAAATGTGTCTATGGATTCTGCCAATTCACTCCTGAACACTGCATCCAGCAGAGAGTATGGCGGGAACCGCCAGGTAAAAGGAGGGATGGATCTGCCCGGAGTCAGTAGCTCCAGAAGAACAGGCGAGTGGTCTGACAGCGTCCTAGGGAGCACCTTACAGCCACTAATCATACCCATTCTGGAGGAGGGGACCAGCCAGTAGTCTATCCTGGTGTGTATGTCATGGTAAGCGGAATAATGCGTATAACCTCCCTGTTGTGGGTAGCGAGACCGCCATACATCTTCAAGGCCCAGCAAGTCATAGTCCTCTGCAGCTCTATTACTGCCGCCGACGGCCTACGATGTGGACCAGCTGACCTATCAAGGGCGGGGTTAAGAGTGAGGTTCATGTCCCCCCCCACAGAAGGAGATTCGGATCGTATTGTCGTGCTTTGGCCGCCAAGGCCCGATAGAAATCAGGAGAATCAAAGTTGGGACCATAAGTATGAACAATCACCAAAGTCAGGCGGAGACCAGAGCACCTGGAGATAACGTATCTGCCCTCAAGATCGGCTTCTAGTGTGTGCTGTTGCAGTGTGGATTTCGGATTTACCCCAGTCATCACACCACTGGCATGTGTAGTAAAGCCCGCCACAGCTATATTCCCTTCTAGGCCCTTACATTTCAACATCTTACTGTTAGTAGGGAGGTGAGTCTCCTGAATTAATGCTAGATCAATATGTTGGCGTTGTAGGTAGCTAATTACCTTCCTAACCTTTCTATGGTTGTTAAGGCCACGTACGTTCCATGTGAGTATCTTAAGCCTGGAAAGGGTTGTGTGGCCCGTGCTATCCGTCATTACCGCCATTCATGTAAGTCATGAGTGTCGCTGCTATGGACGCCGCCTGTGTGCGCCGTGTAGGCCCCGTGTATGAAGGAAATCGGTACATCTTCCCATGATTGAATGAACACACCCATCCCAGAACCACTCCACCCCCCACCCACAGCAGGCCAACCCCAACTCGGCCTAGCATGTCAGCTCCCCCCCCTAGTTTAACTTCCCTGAAAACGCCAAAAGGCTCCTGAGGAAGCCGCAGATGCACACAGCGCTAGGGCCGAGGTTGCCAGAAAAAAGTCAGTAACTTCGAGAAGCCCCGACTTGAAGACCACCCCTGACACCACCGCCGTACATTGTAATCTCAACGGGAATCAGTATAGCACTGTAAAACACCCTAGACACCATTCGCCTGATGAACTCCATCCACTCAGGATCCCCTACAGACCCATGCCCCCACCACATCTTCAACAAAGCAGACTCCATTATCGCACCCCATCTCCGAGACGTCATCAATTGCTCCCTCAAGTCCGCCACATTCCCAGAAAGCTGGAAACACGCCGAACTCAGCGCCCTTCTGAAGAAACCCACAGCTGACCCCACCGAACTCAAAAACTACCGCCCCATCTCGCTCCTCCCATTCCCTGCCAAAGTCATTGAGAAAGCCATCAACAATCAGCTCGCCGCTTTCCTCGAAACCAACAAATCACTCGACTCCTCACAATCTGGCTTCCGAGCCAAACACAGCACCGAGACCGCCCTCATCGCAGCAACAGACGACATTCGAACACTACTGGACAACGGAGACACAGTCGCCCTCATCCTCCTTGACCTCTCTGCAGCCTTCGACACAGTCTGCCATAGCACCCTGATACAACGCCTCAGAAACATCGGAATTCAAGGAAAAGCATTGGACTGGATCATCTCGTTTCTCGCTGGAAGAACTCAGAGAGTCCGCCTCCCCCCTTTTAAGTCAGAGGCCACCGAAGTCATTTGCGGCGTCCCGCAAGGATCATCACTCAGCCCCACCCTCTTCAACGTCTACATGAGCCCCCTCGCAACCATCGCACATCAACAAAACCTCAACATCATCTCCTACACTGATGACACTCAGCTAATCCTCTCACTCACCAAAGACCCAATCACCGCCAAAACCAACCTACATGAAGGGATGAAAGAAGTAGCCGAATGGATGGAGCACAGCCGTCTGAAACTGAACTCGGACAAAACGGAAGTCCTCATCCTAGGTGCATCCCCTTCTGCCTGGGACGACTCTTGGTGGCCAACAGCCCGAGGAAAGGCCCCCATACCGACGGACCACGCACGGAACCTGGGCATCATCCTGGACTCCTCACTCTCGATGACCAAACAAGTCAACGCCGTCTCATCATCATGCTTCAACATCCTACGCATGCTCAAAAAAACATTTCACTGGATCCCCACCGAAACAAGAAAAACGGTCACCCACGCATTGGTTACAAACCGTCTGGACTACGTAAACACCCTCTACGCCGGTACCACCGCAAAACTGCATAAAAAACTCCAACGCATCCAAAATGCTTCAGCCAGACTCATACTAGACATCCCCCGCACAGACCACATTTCCGTTCACCTGAAGGACCTTCACTGGCTCCCCGTCAACAAGAGGATAACGTTCCGTCTCCTCACCCACGCACACAAAGCCCTTTACGAACTTGGACCTGATTGTCTCAACACGCGCATCTCCTTTTACACCCCCACCCGCCAGCTGCGGTCGTCCAACCAAGCCCTCGCCGCTGTTCCGCGCATCCACAAAGCCACCATGGGGGGAAGATCCTTCTCCTACTTGGCGGCCAAAACCTGGAATTTCCTTCCCATCCACCTCCGCCTTACTCAAAACCACCTGCCTTCAGAAAACAGCTTAAAACCTGGATATTCGATAAGTAATCCTCCCCCCCTTCCTCAAGCGCCTTGAGACCCTCCGGGTATGTAGTGCGCGATATAAATTCTAACTTGACTTGACATACAAAATCCCAAGCGTGTACAGAGATTAACCTCATATCCACCCACGAGGAGTGTTTTACCAGAGTGTAATGTCCAACATGTTTATATACTAGCAGTGCAAGACTAAATCGTCTGGAATGGTCTCACCCATCAGCCAGTTAGTCTGTTCTCTTGCAGAGGCACAGGATGCCCGTGCATGGCTCTCGAGTAGGAGTAGAAAAGGTGTTCCTATCGATGGCAAGTATCTGATCTAGTCCGAGGTAAAATACCCAGTACAGAGTCTCGTCTCATGGCCTGATCAGCACATCTGCCCACACTCTCAGTCCTGTTCTTCCAATTGGCTGTTGTTGTTCTCTCCTTCGTTCTGGCCGCTGGGGCTTCCTCGACGGTCTTTAATCCAAACCTTTAAGGTCTTTTGGAGATCCTTCGGGTCCGTGAAGAAGTGGGAATGGCCCTGCCGGTTGATTCTTAACTTTGCTGGGTACAGCATGGCATAGTCCAGCCCGAGATCACGCAGCTGTTTCTTAAAGGGAGCAAAAAGTTTGCGCTCTTTCTGGACCTTTGCAGTAAAGTCCGGATATAAGGAGATTTCTGAGCCTTCGTATTGCAGGGTCTTCTTTTCTCGAGCGATCCGAAGAGCCGTGTCCCTATACCTATAATTCAATAGTTTTGCGATGATGGGTCTTGGGGGAAACCCCGGACGAGGTCGAGGGCCCAGTGTGCGGTGTGCTCTCTCCACAATGAACATTGGCAAGAAGACGTCGTCCCCCAGCAGCGAGAGGAGGAGTTTTTCAACAAAAAGTTCAATTTTTCCGGTGTGTGTGGTCTCTGCAATTCCAGTGATCCGTATGTTAGAGAGTCGCGAGTGGGCTTCCAAATCCTCCGACTTGTCTTGTATCACTTGTAAAAGCTTGCCAATCTGTTTGCAGTCCTTATCCATTTACGTTTGGGCTTCCTCCCCCTCCGTCAAGCGCTGCTCCAACATGTCCAGGCGCTCAGCATGCTTATCTACCCGCTCAGCCATGCGGTCCATCCGGTAGGTGAGGGCATCAATCTTAGTACCGATAGACGCCATACTGTCTTGCAGGCCCTTCTCCATAGTGAGTAGATCGTGCCTTCAGCCCCTCTGGGTGTGACCGCACCGTTCGCTTCTTGGGTCTCTGAGGATTTGGCACGGCGGCTCTCAAAGGGGAGTTTACTTTGAGTCTTATCACCTTTACCCATGTTGAAGTGAGGCACCTTGTCGTTGTAAGGAAAGTCACCTCAAGTAGTCAGGTACACCAAATGGCGGGCAGCAGGACCAGCCCCCCTCGCAGGATGCCTCACCAGCAGTATTTTGCTATGTCACTGAGCCAGTGGATCACGGCGGGCCCACCTAGTGCAGCAGGCTGGTCAGTCCTCTCAAGACAGCCGTGCCGAAGCTGGGCTTTGCGTCCTCTCTTTCAACGCAAGTCAGCATAGCTCTCATTCAGTGGGCCCCAATCCTGAGAGAAGTGAGGAGGCCTCACTCCCGGCGTGAAAGCACACCCGGCTACTCCGCCTCCACTGTCGAGGGTCCCTCCGGTTCGGGGCTTGTAGGCCTCAAAATCTTCAAGGACGCTGTGGGCAGCAATACTGGAAATGCCGTTCGGGCCGCTGCAATCCGCTTCCCACCAGCCAGGGGGGGGCCAGCGCTGAGTAATGCAGTCGGCGGACGGAATCCAGAGGGGAGGGGGGAGGCAGTCGATCTAGGGTGTCACAGAGAGCCCCCACTCACCTCCGTGCCAACCCCTTCTAAGCGCCCGCGTCTCGCCCCCAAGGTGGGTCCAGCGGCCAGGATGGTAGCCACTCGTCTCAGCGGCCCTCGTCTCAGATCTTAAGGGCTGTCTCTCAAAGTTATGGTGGAGGTCCGGCGCTCACCGGACCCAAGCCCCACCGCGCCGCCGCACGTCGAGTCACGCCAGCCAGCGTGCGATCAACTCAAGTCCGCGGCTCTGCGGCCCAGCACAAGCGAGGTCTTGCTGTATGCCGGCAGCTCCGAGCAGGTCAATCAGATGTAATTTCGCCCGCACCAGAGACCGGAGGCTTTCAGCCGGCCTATGGTGCGAGTCATTTGAGATGTCATCAGTGATGTCATGAGTGATGTCACTGACCATGTCATGAGTGATGTAATATGTGACATCATCAGCAGTGCATTGGGGGCGCGCAAGTTATAGTTAGCTGAGCTAACTATGACGGAGGAATTTCAAAGGTTTTGTATGAGAGAAATGTTCAGCTAACTATAACGTGTGAAACCTATGTTTTTTTCAATGAATATATATATATATATATATATACACAAAAGACAGAGAAGCTTGCCTATGTGTTTTATTAACCAGTAACTTGAGTGTGGTTCTAAAATGGTAGCTAACTGCAATTCTTTAGTACCCATGCGTCAACTGCATCTACGTAGTATGACATACTTTTGCTTGGAGGAAAATTCTATCACTTGCGCAGTTGCTAACAAGATGGGTGTTGTGAAAGGCACATGCTTGGCAGCTGCTTTGCTGAAAACTAAAACAAGTTATTTTTACTAATGCTAATGCGGGGAAAGCATTAACAAGTAAATGGGGTTAGAATAGAGATAGGTGGTATACAGTGAAACCATTTATTTCTGAAAATAACATTTGTTTTTCAGACTTTATTATTAGTGCATCTTTGGGCCTCCCAAGCTTGACAGCAGTAAGCAGAGTCACATGTTTGAAAGACTTATCTGCGCATGCCCGTTGAGAGTGAACCCGGAACGATGACTACAAACTTGAATACAAGCCAAGGCCACTGGCTTGTATTCCTGGCCTGGGAACCAAGTGGTGTAGAGTTCACCAGGATGGAAGAAACTCTGGAAACTATTATGAAATGTTGCAAATATAATGTGAATACGGGTGGGAAATAAAGTTTGAATAAAGAATTAAGGGGATGGGTTTATTAACAAAAGGCTAACTGAAAAAGAGTAATATGTAAGCACGGTGTGATGATCACCTCCCCTTGCCTGTCCAATCAGATTTGGGAGTTTCATGATATTGAAACAATTTTGGGAGGTACGAGAACAATGTAGGGTATAATTGAGGTAGTTTTTAGTTCATTAGTGTGCATGAGACCGGGATACTGTCCGAGAGACGTTGATGCTGAATGCTGCTGAGACCGAGATGTTGTTGAAGTGACAAGAAATGCTGATTAAGAATCAGAGAGGGGTGCTACGCAAGCGTCGGTGATAGAGAGGTCATCTGTCCTGTCCTGATTCCTGTCCTGAAGCCTTTGGTCGCCAGATCTTTCCTTGGGGACCCTTCCCAGCCCCTTGGACAAGGGGTTGGTTTTCACACCTTACTTGGTAACTATAAATATACGTTTGTTTATGTGCCTATGTTCTTTTCTCTCTATCCTCTCCTTTCCATGCATTGTTGTTGCGTAGAATAATGAATGTACTTGATAATTGATTTATTGAACCTTCCTTCCATGAATAGACGAAGACTTTTCTGTACTTTGTAAGTGATTCACATGAAAATAATCTCTCAGATAAAGATTTTAAAACACTTCCCGACTCAGTGATCATTTAGTATTAACAGATAACTTGATCTATGTTATTTCACATCAACTAATTCAACTTATATGGTCCATTAACCAGAGGAAATAATGTTTTGATCAGTGAAAGATTAGTTAGGAGCCAGAAATAACTAAGCTTGATTTGGTAAGACAATCATAAAACATGCTCCCAGCGGTTATTACCAGGTTGTTGTGAATTGAGTGTGTGGGCCAAGGTGAATATATAGTGTTGTATTACCTTTTGCTGGTAACCCGCTGGATCAGTTTTCTGGTAGCAGAGCTATGGTTATTATTGACTAGTTTGGTGATTAGTATTGATTATTGATGCTGATTATTGATATATGTTTAACAAAAAGAGATTGTATTTTGTTTTATGTTGTCCAGAATTCCCCGGAAATTGAATAGCTGGTGGCGATAGAAACCACAATGCAGTGAGGTTACTCATCTGTTGGAATAGCACTGAAAAGCTATGCAGCCTGGCAGTGTTAAATTAGGGGTTATTTTGTAATAAAGGTGAGAGTGATTGGTAGCAGAGAGTTCGTTGGTGAAACTTTGGTCTTGTATCACCTAGTAAGGGTAACACCGAAGGAGTAGCAGGTTCTTCTGAGCTTGATTGAAGGGTAAACGGAAAGTTTTACTTGCAGTGTATGGAAAGTAAACGGAAGGTCTTACTTAGAGAAGAGTGAGCGTAAGGTTTTACTTGCAGTTGAAGGAATTAATCTATCCTTTGAATTTAGTGGAACAGACAGAGTAGCGAATGTTTTTATGTTGTTACTAAAGGATTTAATTTGAAAAAAATAGAGAAAGAAGTTTCTCGTATTACCATGTAAAGGGAGGGTCAGTCCCCGGAGTAGCACTGACGTCACAGTGAGCCGCACTGGGCTACGCTGAAACAGGTGGTGTGTGTCTGGCACAAATTTTTAAAAGTGGGGTCGGTAGTAAGGAGCAAGACTGACGACATCCTAACGGCCGCGCTGGCATTGGTTAGACCACAAGCGTGACCTAAAGCGTGATTGGAAGCTTGAGTGAAAGATGAATTTAGATTGGCTAGCGGAAATTTGTGTACCAGATTCTCATTTGCCCTTTGGTACAAGTTGCCAAAAACAGAAAGCTTGAAGTTTCGCAGATTTGAGCTACCTATTGGGTGTCCAAAATGTACGGAAAAATTAGGAAAATGTAATTTATAAAGAAAATACAAAGTTCCTTTAGGAAAGATAAACCTGTTTTGACTAGAGAGGGAATTCCTATTCTGCCACTAAAAAGCCTCTCTCCATCATTTATTATGATGGAGAAAGGTTATCATACATAGGTATGGATGGAAAATGAGATGGAGTATACAAAGGATGATGGTATTTTAGCTTTTCCAGAGCAGGCACCTTTAATGAAAGAATTTTACAAAATTTGAGAATGAGGATGTATAAATTAGAACCAAGACCTAGATTAACTCAGTATGACGCATTAGAAGAATGGGAAACTGAGTCATTTGAGAGAGAGAAGGGTAGAAGAGGAAAATGTACCGGATTTTATATCAGAGGTATGAGTGGGATGTGTGTAGAACAGATGAAACAGTGGAGAAAAGCAATGGTGTCAGAAGGGTTGTATCCCGTATTAATGGCTGTTGAACAAACAGGGAGTAAATGTAAAGAAAAATTGAAAGACTTGAACGCAACAGGGTATGGCGAATCACATGATGAATTTTTGGAGGATATTCTGACTGAAAACCCTCCACCGTATCAAGAAGGACCAAATAAAATTACACTGAGTGCACCAGTATTGGGACCACCTTTAATTCCACCGGTATTACATGATCAACCAGTTAATAGAGTATTATATGATAAAGAAAAAGAAGCATTGAACAAAAATAGAGAAGAATTTATACAGAAAATAACTCAGTTAAATGTAACCCCTGAAGCATTGACAATACCCGTAACTATAGGTCCTGTTGTCCCTTTGTATGGAGACAAGGTAAATTGTCCAAAGCCACAAGTTGCAGCGACTACTTTGAACAATCCCAGAAAAGAAATTATAATTACGGATGACCAAGCCAGTGAGTATGATTCCGTAATTTCATTAATGGTTCTACCAATAAGAGACCCAGTGGGTGAAACCCCAAAGAGAGGTATGCCTAGTAGTTCAAAAGAAGGAAGGTCAGTGACATCTTCAGGAATCCGAAGTGCCACAGCAGTAACTCCAGAAGATTTAGAAAGATGGGCACAAGGGATAGAAAAGCAGAATTCACCTCCTAAAATATTAGACATTTATAAATTAAAAGTGGAATTGGAAGAAATTATAGCTGGAAATGTGCGAATAGATAGATTAAACACCTACAATGTAGAAGAATTGTTCATATGCAGACATATAACTAGAAATGCAAGAATATTACATGAAAAGTTAACTGAACTTGCATCCGAGATGGGAATAGACATAGGCAAATCAAAAGTATTACAAAAGCCCTATCGAGTGGATTTTTCAGACAAAGATTTAGAAAACATGAATGTGTCTGGAAGGAAGTTACAAGTGAAAGAATTGTTGAGTATTTTACAGAAATGGGGAGAGATTAACACATGGAGAGTAGGATGGCTGAAGAAAAAGGAGGAAGCACAGGCAAAGGAAGCCTCCACTGCATATCTAATGAAAGAAACAGGGAAAGTAGAAAGATTGTGTCCCATGAGAGAGGTAGCTGGAGGAGGACATGTTCATGTTCCATGGAGTCGACAAGATATTTTGTCATTTACAAATGATTTTCCGAAGCTGAGAGAAAAGCCAGTTGAATGGTACAAGCAAATTGAAAGGTTTGTTAAGGTTTCAAAAGTTTTGTTGAAAGATTTAGATGGTTTGTTTGACATAGTAGTGCCTGTAGATTTGTGGACAGAATGTAAAATCACAGTTGATTGGCCTAGCGATGAATATCCTAGAGATTCGAAAACAGGAGCACCTTACGAGTAAGTAATGAAGAAATATCACCAAGTAATTAATTTCTTGAAAAGGAAGATTCCACCAAAAGAATCAGATTAGGTAAAGATAGAACGACACAAGAAATAAATGAATCTGTTCACGCTTATTATGAACGATTGTTGCAGGTGTTTAAGCAGTACAATGGATTAGAGAACATTGGAGACAAGGATATGGGACATTTGGGTATCAATTTGTTTATGGTTTGAAACCTGAGATTATTCAAATGATTCAGCAACATATGCTTTGCTGGCAAAGCAAAAGCATTGATGAAATATTGAAGTACGCCAAATATTGTGGCGATGATATTGAGGCTATACATAAGAAATTAAAGGAGAAGATTGTAGTGTAGTTCCTATTATCCCAATAGGCTCTGCGCATTGGAATAATATCTTCAATAGTATAGACCTAGGGCAGAGGTTAACTAGGTCTTCTACTGACGATATTAGACTTAAAGTTTTGTGTTTGCCAGCTAGCTCAGAGTTCACTAGAAACTTTCTCGAATAGACAAGGAGGATTTTAACCTCCCTGGGTAGACAAGAAGGGATTTAGTTTCTGACAACCATAGAACATGACAACTTTGCTCTCCCCTAATCAAGAGTGTATCTCTAGAGTCGTGTGAAAACAATAGACAACTTATTTTACTCAGTCAGTACGTGCATTCTTAGTTTCACCAGTTTGTAGAGAAATAAGAGATGGGCGTGGTTCAATAAAAGATGTTATTTATTGATCAGTCTCTTTTCTCATACAAGAGAAATGAATCGCTATTATTGCAATACTTATAGTTAAGTAAAGTGCATACAGTAGAGACAGAATTATAAAATAATACTGCAAAAGCATTGATATGGTTTCTGAGCCATATGATACTTTAAAATGGATAAAATAGATATATACATATATACATTTGACTAATCGTACTCAACTGGTGCTTCTAACCACGCCTACCCCAATGTACCTGACCTAAGCCTAATACGTGGGTGGGAGTAGATAAGTAGCAGTTTAAGTTAAGTTTGTTTTGCCAAGGGACTGACTTGAGAATTCTCTGCAAGGGGTTATTCAGTTCTGTACCTGAGATCTAGAATGATGGAGGGCTGGTATCTTTTATCCCAGGTCTTGATATTCCAGCTGCCTGCGAGGGCTGCTTGGAAGCGCCGGAGCTGGATTTCTCGGCAGGAGAAAGGCAGCGTCTGGTTCTCAGCGCGTCAGGAAGGCGGGGCAGCGTCTGTGGGCTTCGCTCTCTGCTGGGCTCCTCAGCACGTCTCGCTGCTCCGATCTCGTCACCACCGCATGTGTTTGCTTAAGGCAATGTCGGTAATATTTATACCTGAAAGGTGCCGAGATTGACGTAAGGATGGACATATATACGTCAATAAGGATGTCATATGAACGGGCTCGTTCGCACATTCTTATGCTGAAGTTCTCGGTGAAATCAAAACAATGGCTATGGGAATTTCCCAGGTCGCTGTAGGTTTGATTTGTTTTGAGAACTCCGTATGCCTTATCAGGGGCTGGAGGAATATCGCTTGTCTAATTAGATGGCATGCGTTATGACCTAATCAGATAACGCGCTTCTGTGCCGTGGTGTGGCTTAATCAGATAACGGTTTTTGCACCGTTGGATGGCTGCTAGTTAGTTATTAACCAAACCAGGGTCAGGAATAGGGGAATCGATACAGTACCTATAGGAATACATCACACCCACTCCACGTAGACTATGTCCATATTTACAAATCTAGGCATAGTAAATATCAGTAGCGTTTATGTATACCGTACCACCCCAAAAATACATTTATATGCATTCCGGAAATTGGATTTTTCTTAGAATATATGAAACACAACCACATATACTGTCACGTATACTATATGCACACGCTGTCTAATAATGCTAAACATATAAAGCATGAATGAATGCGAAAACTACACATGAAATGGCTCTTAATACAGAAAAAATGCGAGACCATTTCATCACAATCATAAAGTTATGTATAATAGTACTAGAGGATAGCGAATGTCTCGTGATTACCTAAAATAGAAATTTAGTTCTCTAAGAATAATGTCTACTTTAAGCAGAAGATAAGTGTCCCAAAAATCGTAAATATTTTGGAATTGGGGAAAAGTTCTTGCAGTCTGAAAAAATGAATAGAAACATTTTTCATATCGCTTTTCTGTAAAAAGTTGAAGGCCAAATCAGGATGTGGGGAACTCCAAGTGCTAGTTTGCTCAAAGTTATTCCTGCTGCTCTGGTGAAAACATCATATCGTTTAGACTGTTGAAAAAACTGTCAACAGCTTCTTGCGTAAGTTCCACTAATTCGGAAAAAGATGTTATCATGCATTCATGAGCTTGAGCATGATTGCCTCCATTGATGTTTTGATCAGCATAGCTGACTGAAGGTCTTACCTGATCGATGCTGCTTTCATCTTGTACTTCACTACCCCTCAATCGTAGTGGTGAAGACTCCGCGAATGCCGTCATCAGGATTGGTAGCCGCTGGGGACAGCACAATGCATGAGCCGTTACCGGACCCAACAAGGTATCTGCATCCATTGACACATCCGATTGTAGTGCCAGACAGGTGTCCAACACGTATTCTTCGCCGCATAGCAAGCATCTTAATACAGGCATAACACAATTTTGCCACATTGGTCTAAATAAAGAAACCAAGTCATGTTCAGGTCTCTAAGCCGGGATAGTCCAAGGATTTTAGTCACCCGGTCCCGGTAGCCAATGGCTAGGATCATTTCTTCCCTTGTCGCAGGTGTTTTGTCTGTGACACGGTTTGCCATAGCGAAATAACAGGATCAAAAATAGAATACCCGCTACTAGTCCTAAAAGGAGAGGGAGTCCGCCAAAAATGGAATGGACTAAGTCTGGAAAAATACCCAGGATGGCTTTGAATGGAGTTAAAGCACCCGAAAACACTGCTTTAAATACACTGGAGATCCCAGTGGTATCAGAAATATTTAAGATTTCGTTCAGTATTTCTGCAAAATGTATGGGGGAATTAGTTGATAACAATGAATGAATCTCTTCTGTTGTCCTTGCAACTTGGAGATCATACGTTTCTTTTGATGACGTGAGCCTCGTCGGCGTCTGTAGGAGCACAGTCTTCATTCTGCTTAGAGTATCTATTCGAATAGAAGCAATTTTCAAATCGGGCCATAACCTTGCCTCCCTGTCTACAGACTCGCTGGGGAACAATACATGTTCACAGCACATGACCTTCCTAGTCACATTTATGAGATAAGGTTTTCCGGGCAGCAAACTACAACATCTGCGATCTACAATTAGAATGTAACTCCCGTTCGAGAGTCTCCTAAAGAATGGTTCTATTCGTGTTGCAGGTGTGCCTAGCTGGTAACATGAAAGGTTATTTGAAGTCCCTTCACAGGCTCCGTGCAAACTAATACCCTGACACAGAAGTGTACCGCTCAGTGATCTTGCACAATTATCGCCACTGAGAAACACTTT
Source organism: Lissotriton helveticus (assembly GCF_964261635.1). Classification (NCBI taxonomy): domain Eukaryota; kingdom Metazoa; phylum Chordata; class Amphibia; order Caudata; family Salamandridae; genus Lissotriton; species Lissotriton helveticus. The sequence goes on from NC_136067.1 coordinate 1,619,317,888, forward strand.
CTGGCCTTTATTGCTGACACATTCGTGTGTATAGGGCAAGTTCCATATTGACTTAATGTATCCTTTACCCAACCTTTCATACTGGCCTGCCGGTATATATTTTTGGCAGAATTGAAACTGGAAAGTAGTTATCGGAATATTTATTATTCCATGTATTATCCATTCAATGACAGGTCGTTCTGACATTGTCAATGGTAATCTCTCAAGTTTTTCAATGCTCAGAATTGTATAGTCAGCACCCTTCTGTGCCAAACTGATTTGTTTATCAGTGAGATTAAAGATATTAAATAATGACGTTGTGTTGATTAAACGCCAAGGCACATAGCCAGAACGCAAATTTCGTAACGTCCAGCCTAGCTGTACAATAGAACGCAATTGGGACTGACCGTGTTGTAACATCAGTAAGTCTTGCGATATTATATCGATTGCTGAAGACACAATGCTGTCCAGAGAATATATTCTGGAGGACAGAGTCATTAACCCATTGTCCACCACAGAAAGTGATTTTTCCAAATTAATACGGTCAATTTCCCGTATTTTTTCTGCTGTCTCAATTTGAGTTACTTTCCAGACTTCGTTATAAGCTGCATATATAGAGGCCGATATGAAACGTTTTTGACGCTGTTTGCGTGGTCCCAATATGAAATCACGCAAGTCAGCACCTTCTGTAAGTAAAGTTAGGTGTTGCTTAATTTCAGCCAGTGTGGACGTTTGTAGCCATTGAAGGCAGAGCTTGCCCACGCTGTAGTTTGTTACTATCCCTGGATGTTGTCTTTGGGAATATCTAGGGTCTGGCCTAGTCAATGTGAACCCCTGTTCTTTGTTCAGGAATCTGTCTTGACAGTTGTTTGTATCTGTGGGCCAGATCAACCATTTTTTCCATTCAGGATGTGTTCTGTTTTGGTTTAATATATGGTTTACGTCTATCTCAACATCTATAGAGCTATTACTGTTCACTGTTGGCTTTGGAATAGACAGTTTGTTCAAATCTTTGATTTTGGCTAAGCCAAGACAGGTAGTTTGTTGAATGGTGTCATTCAAAAATATAATTTGTTCTGGGATCATGCAGGCTCTAAACAATGATTCTATACCCTGTACTTGCCAATCTCTTGTACCCTAAACAGTTTTTGCTTCAATATTATTGTTCCAGAAATCAAACCCAAATGTATTCATTTGTTCAAAGAATGAATCGGAATATATCAATTTTGTGTTTGTAAGCATGGTCTTCATACCTGTCTTATTTGCCAATTTGAAATAAAATGTTTCTGCATTACTTGTGTTAAACCCTGAAAAGTATGAATATTTATCATAAAATGTTTTTGAGCTATCTTTTGGAGGAGTTGCACAATGCTCCCATTGGTTATAATTTAAAACATTTCTAGGTTGAGCAGATTTATGTAGATAATGGTTACCATAATGGTTGTAGCAGAACATCTGATCATAATTAGACGAACCCTGCAAATAATCATGTTCTGTGAATTTAGCAGACATAACAAGATCAGACATCATATCATTGATACTTTCAAAGTCCCAATCATCTGCAAATGAGCTTGGTTTTACAAAGTCACTCAATGAGATCTTGAATTGGTGAGGATACTTCAGGATTTCAACCGGACCATAGATTTCATATTCAGTTTTGTCCCATGCTTCACCGCCTGGTATGGGATTGGCTGTGAAGTTTACTGAAGAAAGTTCTCTTTTCTCGATGTGTGAAGATGTGTGTGGTTTAAGGACCAAGTTGATTTTCTGGCTTGCTGTGTCCATTTTAGCATATTTCCCCTCAATGAAATGTCCCAAACATAGTACTAGGATGAGCCAAAGAATGAGGATAAATGCACCGAATGCCACCCAAAATTCAATCCATGGAGAGATCAGATAGGTTTCTTTCAGCTGTTGAAAAAGTTCCTTAGCTTTGTCTTTAAAAGTTTTTGTTGATGGCTGTTTTTTTGCTTCACTCAGGTCTTCAGATGAATCATCGAAGTTGATGAAGTAGCCGGATGCTGTTCTGTCAATTGTTCCAATTGTTTTTGGATTTTGCTTTCTTTCATTAGCAAAGTCTGCAGTTACATCATCATAGGTTGTTGTTTCTTGATGAAAAGTTTTAATTTGGGTTTTAAGAGGTTCAAGTTCCATTGCTTTGTTGCATAGTCCTTGCTGATTCACTGTAGATTTCCCAAATGTGATCAGTCTTCCATTTTGAGCCTCTGTATTCGTAGCAAACATTGGTGTCCTGCTACTTCTTGGGAGTCCACTTGGCCTACTGTTTGTTATCGGCCACATGATTGTGGTTTAACCAGGTCGATGGATACAACTCGGTTCTCCTTTTTACCAGCAAGGGGCGGTAGTACTACTGATCTTGTCCCGTTGACAGACAAGACAGGAACTGCTTTTCTGTAAGAAGGCCCAAATTCCTTCTTTACCGCGATCTTTTCTCTGACTAGATCCCCGACTTTTGGAATCCAGACAGGCCTTGCTGGGACAGGTGGTTTCTCTTCAGTGGTTGTTGGCTGTTGTTTCAGTTTTATGTTGCTCAGGTCTTTTCTTGTTTCATTTAAGTCCTGCAAAATAGCCAAACGATCTTTGATATCAAAGCTTTTGTCTTTAACCACTGAAGTCTGACTATCAAGATCTTTGATTATCATTCTAGTCCCGAACAATAGTTCGTACGGACTGAACCCTTTCAGAGAATTCCTTGGCAGGTTATTTAGACTACGTTGGACACTTATTAGATGTTTGACCCACCCAGCACCCGAACCTAATACCTTTGCTGTTATAGATTGCTTTATGTCACGGTTTTTTCTTTCTACGATTCAGTTTCCCTCAGGATGAAATGGACAAGAATACCGCAATGCAATGCCCATGCTGGTCATGGCCTCCTTATAAGCTCGAGAGCTAAAAGCAGGACCCTGATCAGAATGTAGCATGCCAATTGCGTATGTGCCGATAAAGACTCGCAAATCTTTTATAACAGTTCTGGCGTCAGCCGATCGCTGGGGCCACATCCATATGAATCTCGTGCATGAATCCACTGCGACCAAGATATATTTATAGCTACCATCCCTTTGTAAGGGACCACAGTGGTCCAGGTAAACACAGGCTAATGGTTTATCTGAGATTAGAAGGGGCGTCTGTGTTGGTCGTTTCACTGTTGATACTTTCATTCTTTGACATATTTCACATTCTAGAACATAGTTCCTTGTTTGTCTTCTCATTTGTGGCCACCAGTATCTTTGTTTTAATAATGATACTGTGGCTGAAACGCCAGCATGTACAGAAGCAAGCCCTTCGTGTGCCGCTATAATGAGCCCTAACCTATGTTCCATGTTTGGAATTGCCCTATCCCCCACTCCAGGGATTCGAGCAAACGGAACATTATTTGCATCAGTTATGTATGAGTACTTTACTGGAAAGCCTTTCGGGAGTGTTTCTATTGCATCTTTTTCTGTAGCGCTGACAGCCTGTAATATTTCACTGTCTATTTTTGTTTTTGACCGAGTGATAGCAGCTACGGAAGCCGTTTGCACTGCTGCCTTCGCTGCTTCGTCAGCCAATGAATTCCCTGCAACGTGAACGCCATCACGCTGATGACTCAGTGTATGTATCACGTGAGTCTTTTGTAGTTCTTTTTGAAAAAGAACTATTTGTTCCCAAAGCATTTTATGTTTGATTGTGCCCCCTTTTGCATCTTTAAACCCATTCTGAACCCAGATCTGCAAATATTCATTGTAAGATTGGACGCAGTAGTACGAATCGCACACAATAAGTGTGGGGAATTCTCGATCGGTATTTTCAAGCGCCATCTTGAATGCCAGTAGTTCTGCTCTTTGAGCTGTACAGTCTCCTAGAGATTGCGTTTTAGTGACCACTGGTTTAAATTTTCCTTCGTGCCAGCGACCTTTAACAATCGCACACGCAGCACTGTAAGCTTGCTTACCCCCCACTGCGGGTTGTGCTGATACGTCTGTATATATTATACAGCCGTAGTCTTCTAGAGGCAGAATTTCGGTCGGCGGAGGACATTCGAATTCATATTGGAGAAATTCTTGTGTTTTTAAATTGGGATCAAATTTGTATACCACGTCTGTTGCAGCAAGATAGTTAGCCCACTGTATCCATCTTGGATGGAGTGCTTTAGCATTCGGAATGCTTGCCTTTGTTACCGCCTCTAGGGCTGGTATCGGTGTCACGATGATTATTCGTTTACCCTGTGCTAGGGCCCGCTCCTTTGCTACAGCAGTCTGTACCGCGGTCAGAATTTTTTCCGTTGGGCTAAATTTCATTTCAGCTTTTGTGTACAAATGTGATTTGTATGCTATTGGTACCTTTTCTCCCTCATTAGAGGTCAGGTATGTGAATACGCATCTTCCTGGGATGACGCGAATCACAAGGTTGCGTGTGTTGTCACGTGTTTGTAATTTTGTTTTAACTAACATATCTGTTTGTAAAGATCTCAAAATTTCTGTGTGTTTTTGAGTCCAATTGATTCTTTTAAAATCTGGTTTTATTAGATCATAGAGGGGTTTAATTCTCTCTGCATAATTTATAATGTAAGTTCTACCGAAATTCAGGAAGCATAGAATTGATTGTAGGTTTTTTAGTGTTCTGGGTGCTTGGGTTACAGCACATTTCTCTAGGAAATTGTCAGCCAGGTTTTTGCCTTCACTTGATAGTTCATATCCTAAAAATAGGACTGTTAGATGGGCAATTCTTGACTTCTTAAAGTTGAATTTGTAACCCTCTGCTGCGAACCCAGGTATTATGGTGTTCACTCTCTTCAAGTGAGTATCCAAGTCATCGTCTGTTAGATAGATGTCGTCGACATAAGATAATGCCTCGTCATCATAGGTTTGTAGTAACTCTGTTACCCTCGCTGAGAATGATCCTGGGCTGTTCTTGAACCCCTGGGGCAAACAACAGAAATTCTTTTGCGTGCCATTTATTGAGAACGCCGTCAAATATCTGCTCTCTGGTGCTATATTTTGACAAAAGAAACCATTAGAAATGTCTAAGGTTGTTTTGTATTTTTTGCGCACTATGTTATTCATTAGTGCATCACTGTGCGAGTTTTGTACTGCAAATGTTTTGCAACATGAGTTAAGGTGTCTGTAGTCCAAGACAAGACGATATGAATTGTCTGGCTTGGAGACAGGAAACAAAGGGTTGTTCATTTGTGAGGTGCAAGTTTCAATCACCCCCTGGTATTCAAGTTGATCTAGGATCTCTTTTACCTGTTTTTTAGCTTCTTGCTTAATCGGGTACTGCCTCTGGGCAGTAGGTTGTGATTTTAACTGGATTTTGTGAGGAGGAGAGTCCTCATCCCATCCCACATGATTTTTATATAAGGCAGGGGCTTGAGCTACTGCCCACTTTCTTGCAAGTGTATATTTTTTATGAATTGGAATATGGTTTGAGAAGGCAGGCATAATTATTTCTTCGCCATGTGGGCACTCCCTGACAAACTCTGGAGGCCAGTCTTGTTCAGCTAGAAGGATGTCATAGCCCTTGGACAAATTATCCCAAAATAGTCCCCTTATTTTTCTAGTCTTATCCCCCTCTATACTCCATGTTATTTCATATATTTTATGAGGTTTGCTAACTCTGGTATCTGCAGTTTCCACCTGAATGTATTCATTCGTGTCCACTGTCTCCAGATGATTCATAAGGACTTTGCGAGCTATGCTGACTTCTGCTGCGCTGTCTAGCATTGTCTGAGCCCATTCTCCGTTTTTCAGCTGTGTCCTCAGTATTCTCGGCATTATTGATTACTTTAATACTGGCTACCTTCTTTTTTGGAAATTGTAATTTTTTATTCAGATGAGCAGGTTCTTTGTCTTTGGACTTGACGTGCTCTTTCCTTTGTTCTGATCGTCCTCTTCTTTCCGATTTCTGCGAGGAAGTCTGAAAAGATTGAGAGGGACGTGTATCAATATCTTGATATCTATCAGGTTTCTTTATATTATCCCTATTTCTAAGGTTGTATTTTTTCACAGAGGGCTCCCGTTGGGGAGATTTGCGTCCTTGGTCGGGAGATCTTTCTCTCTGCCGAGGAGACCTTCCTCTGGACTGGAATCTTTTTTCTTTAGGATTGGATTGCTTATTTCCATCCCAGCTCTTTTTTTGAGTGTTTAAATTATTTTTTATAAATACCTTTTCAGGACTTTCAACTAGTTGGGGTTTCACTGGTATTCCACCCAAACTATCTCTTCCTAGTTCTTCATAGGATTTTTCTATGATTCTGGCAATTTCAAATGGTTGGTCTGCTAGATCTGTCTCTTTTAACCTCGGGCGAATCGCCACATTTGCTGCTTCTCCCTTTATGTTGGCTAATAATATTGCCGAGACCTGCTTGAAATCTTTCAGTAATTTCATACCGAGAGTTAAGGCGGGCTCTGGACCATATTCATCTTGAATATGTTTTAGCACATCTGGTATTACTGACATGGATGGTACACCATGTGTTTTTGTGTAAATGGAAGCAAAGACTGTTCCCCAAGTGTCACAGTCCTCCACATGTGGTGCGATTCCCATTGGAAGACAGATAGTCAGAATCCTATGTTTCTCAACAGGGGTGGTATCTGGAAACACCGCCTCTATTTGAGTGATTTTTTGTGCTAGCCAGAAAGGAATTTGTTCCCGTTTCGCGGGTACCTTACCTAGACAGGACTGTATGTTCTGTGGTGTCATTTTATTTGTGTTCCCCTTATGACTCGTCAGCTGTGGAATTTTAATTGCTGGTTGGATTGTTGAAGTCCGCATTACATATTGAACTAATTGTCTATGTATTTTTTATTAATTGTTTTAGCTGTGTTAAAAGCTCTGGTGCAGGCATTTCTTCAATGTCTGGATGTGGTGTATATCCGGCTAGGACCGGCCACGTTGCTCCTGGTCTACCTAGTGGACCGAGCCTGGTGATGTGATTATTATGTTTTAGGGCGCCATTAAACAAGAGCAGGTGCTCTTGGAATTTGAGTGGTATTTCCACTTCCTCGAAAGGAGTGTACTCACTAGGAGGTTCCTCTATTTTGTAATAGTGGAAGTCCTTTGTTACAGCGTTTGCTGCTGGAAAGTTTATCCATGAATAGAATACCTCTGTCTGCCGATATTCGTGTGCCTCAATTACGAATATGACTGTACCACCTCTTGGTGTCAGTCCATTTTCTATAAGTTTTAGGGTTATAGATTTCCTTATGTTGACCGGGATGAGTATTGCATCTGGGTCATTTTCCAGCAGAGTATTGTCTGCTACTAGGAGTTCAGCTGCTAGTCTAGCTGTCTCCCTTTCTTCTTCAGTTTCTGACATACTATTGTCAAGAAGATTATTTTATTTATTTGCAGATCAGGTTTCTATGGAAACAAAGATTAGATGCACAATATTTTGGAACAGTGTATCCTTCAACGTTGAATAAACCAAGAACCATACATAGGAGTCTCCTCCTGCGAGGTTTGGCGGATATGACCTTTCACCCACTCCAGACGTCTTTGGAGTATTATGGGAAAAAGGGGTTCTGTGTGAAAAAGCACGACTGAGTTACTCTAATGTCTTGCGTTAGTTTTATCGCCTATCCAAACGTTGGGCGCCATGTAGTGTAGTTCCTATTATCCCAATAGGCTCTGCGCATTGGAATAATATCTTCAATAGTATAGACCTAGGGCAGAGGTTAACTAGGTCTTCTACCGACGATATTAGACTTAAAGTTTTGTGTTTGCCAGCTAGCTCAGAGTTCACTAGAAACTTTCTCGAATAGACAAGGAGGATTTTAACCTCCCTGGGTAGACAAGAAGGGATTTAGTTTCTGACAACCATAGAACATGACAACTTTGCTCTCCCCTAATCAAGAGTGTATCTCTAGAGTCGTGTGAAAACAATAGACAACTTATTTTACTCAGTCAGTACGTGCATTGTTAGTTTCACCAGTTTGTAGAGAAATAAGAGATGGGCGTGGTTCAATAAAAGATGTTATTTATTGATCAGTCTCTTTTCTCATACAAGAGAAATGAATCGCTATTATTGCAATACTTATAGTTAAGTAAAGTGCATACAGTAGAGACAGAATTATAAAATAATACTGCAAAAGCATTGATATGGTTTCTGAGCCATATGATACTTTAAAATGGATAAAATAGATATATACATATATACATTTGACTAATCGTACTCAACTGGTGCTTCTAACCATGCCTACCCCAATGTACCTGACCTAAGCCTAATACGTGGGCGGGAGTAGATAAGTAGCAGTTTAAGTTAAGTTTGTTTTGCCAAGGGACTGACTCGAGAATTCTCTGCAAGGGGTTATTCAGTTCTGTACCTGAGATCTAGAATGATGGAGGGCTGGTATCTCTTATCCCAGGTCTTGATATTCCAGCTGCCTGCGAGAGCTGCTTGGAAGCGCCGGAGCTGGATTTCTCGGCAGGAGACAGGCAGCGTCTCGTTCTCAGCGCGTCAGGAAGGCGGGGCAGCGTCTGTGGGCTTCGCTCTCTGCTGGGCTCCTCAGCACGTCTCGCTGCTCCGATCTCGTCACCACCGCATGTGTTTGCTTAAGGCAATGTCGGTAATATTTATACCTGAAAGGTGCCGAGATTGACGTAAGGATGGACATATATACGTCAATAAGGATGTCATATGAACGGGCTCGTTCGCACATTCTTTTGCTGAAGTTCTCGGTGAAATCAAAACAATGGCTATGGGAATTTCCCAGGTCGCTGTAGGTTTGATTTGTTTTGAGAACTCCGTATGCCTTATCAGGGGCTGGAGGAATATCGCTTGTCTAATTAGATGGCATGCGTTATGACCTAATCAGATAACGCGCTTCTGTGCCGTGGTGTGGCTTAATCAGATAACGGTTTTTGCACCGTTGGATGGCTGCTAGTTAGTTATTAACCAAACCAGGGTCAGGAATAGGGGAATCGATACAGTACCTATAGGAATACATCACAAGATGATGTGGGCATAAGTAAAATTGGCAGAACAGCAGGAAAATAAGTTAAATGGTCAAATGGAAGGTCAGGGAAAGGAACAGAATCAGAATGATAGTGTGGCAAGTTGTGGTAAACAGAAAGGACGGACGAGTAGAGAAGATGCAAAGAAAAGTTTTCATTGTCATGGATGCGGAAAGCTTGCACATTGGAAAAAGAAGTATAAAAGTATTCAGAATAATAATGGCCAACTCAAAATTTAAATCCACAGACGCAGAATGAGGTGTTTGTGAATCAACTGCAGCAGGTAGTTAATCAGAAGTGCCAGTTGCCTCCTGTCCCTATGCAACATTTTGTGAATGGGACACAGTACAGTGCGGATGCTGAATTTCAAGGAAGTGGTAAGAAAAATTCTGTAGTTTCACAATATTTTTTGCAGAAAAGTAACGAAGAAAACATTTTAATGCAATGACGGTGCCTGGAGGGGGGGGGAGGGGGGAGTAAGAGGAATATGTACTTGTCGCATCCTTGTTGCCAGATCAGTCAGGTCCATTTATTGATGGGAAAGTGAAAGGCAATGATATCACTTTTATTTTGGATACTGGTGCTACCCGTTCTACTGTGAGAACAGCAGACATCCCAAACCTACCCCTCTCGAGTGAAGCGATCCAAGTAGTTGGAGTTTCCAACCGGCAGATTAGAACCCCACTTACAAAACCTAGAGTATTACCAAATGGTCAAACAGGGCATTTTAAAAGAAATAATGAGCAGCCCTTGTAATTCACCCATAATAGGACCTAAAAAGCCTCGTGGAAAATATTGGATAGTCCAAGATCTAAGAAATATTAATAAGATTGTAGTACCATGTTGTCTTATAGTACCGAATCCAGCAGTAATTCTATATCAAATGCCTTGGAACGCTGGATGGTTTACTGTAATTGATTTATGTCAGGCCTTTTTCTCAATTCCTTGACACCCTCACAGCCAGTATCTCTTTTCATTTAAATTTGAGGACCATGTTTATGTATGGAATCGAGTCCCTCAAGGGTATACTGAAAGTCCTTAAATTTTCAATCAGATTTTGAAAAAGTGTCTAGAGAAGCTAGTTATGCCCCGAAATTCTGTCCTAGTCCAGTATGTAGATGATTTGCTCATGGCTTCAAACTGTAGAGATGACTGTGTCACTGATTTAATTGCATTACTAAATCATTTGGCTCATGGAGGACACAAAATATCTCCAGAACAATTGCAATTTTGCCGAACAGGAGTAAAATATTTAGGTCACCAAATAGAGAGAGGTATGAGAAAAGTGACCACTGAGAGAATCAGAATAATCAGGCAAATGCAATTGCCCCAAACGCAGAGAGAAATCAGAATGTTTATTGGAGTTGTGGGGTACTGCAGACAGTGGATTATTGGTTTCTCCTTACTGGCAAAGCTATTAATTCCGATGACACGAAAAAGAGTAAAAGATCCAATAGTTTTGGACGATGAAAGTGTGGAAGCATTTGTAAAATTACAAAACTGTTTATGTGAGGTCCCAGCCTTAGGCATGCCTGACCATACAAAATAATTTGCTCTATTCTGCTGTGAAAGAGGAGGTTGTGCCCTCTCAGTCTTAACACAAAGGCCTGGACTGAGCCGACGTCCAGTTGCATATTGTTATGCTACTTTGGATCCTGTGGCTACAGCATTACATGCATTAAAAGCAGAAGCTGCTACTTGTATGAGCATAAAACAAAGTGAGTCAATTGTAACCGGGCATCCTTGTAAAAGTGTATATTCCACATTCAGTCGAGATTCTATTAACAAGGCCTTGAACACAGCATTTTACCCCTAGTTGGATGACTAAGAATGAAAAAATAATTCTGGAAGCTGAAAATGTGAATGTAATTTGGTGTACCGTGGTTAACCCAGCTACACTATTGCCAGATTCAAGATGTGAAGAAGTGAGAGATGAGGTAGAACATGATTGCTTAGATGTGACCGAGATGTGCACTAAGCCCCGACCTGATATACAGCAAGAGCCCCTGAAAGAACCTGACCATGAACTATTTGTTGATGGTTCATATTTTAGGCATGATGAAGGTGGATTGAGTGCAGCTTATGCTGTATGTGAATTGACTGGAGTTGTTGAAGCATCCTATTTACTTGGAGTCAAGTCTGCACAATTAGCCAAATTGATAGCTTTAATTAAAGCATGCAAAATTGGGGGAAATTGGAGAGTAACCATATTCACTGATAGCCAGTATGCCAGTATGCTTACGGGGCTGTGCATGACTATGGACAACTTTGGCTGCAGAGGGGATTTATGACTTCATCAGGATCCCCTATAAGAAATGGGAAATTTGTAAAAGAACTATTAGAAGCAATACAACTACCAAAAGAAATAGCAGTGGTCAAATGCGCTGCTCACCAGTCAGGAAATTATCATGTGACAGCTGGTAATAAATTTGCTGACCAGGTTGATCAATATTGTGACAGCATGTCAATAAACAGAAAAAGGGAAACAAGTGGAATCAGCTGTCAACTCATGTCATTTTCAGTTATGGAAACATGGGAAGAGGTGAGACGGTTGCAGGATGAAGTGGAAGAGAGTGAAAGGGAAAGCTGGATAAAACAAGGTTGTGAGAAGAGGTCAGAAGATGAAATGTGGGTATACCATGATGTCAGACCAGTCATGCCAGATCGTTTGCTCTCACAAATGGCGAGAATGTACCATGGAGACACACATGTAGCCAGGGACGCAATGATATGACTATTCAGACAAGATTGATACAATCCAAGGTTCAGGGTAGTTGCAGAAAGTCTTTGCCAGCGATGCTTAACTTGTCAGCAAATAAATCCAGGCATAAAGACAGTGGTCAGTTGGGGAAAGATTGGAAAAGCAGAAGAACCTTTCATAAGGTTACAGCTAGACTTCATTACATTATGACCATGTAAGGGAATGAGATACATCTTTGTGATAGTATGCTTGTTCTCAAAATGGGTGGAAGCATACCCTACCAGGAGAATTGACAGTATGACAGTTGCAAATTTGTTGTTGAGGGAACTAATTCCACGTTTTGGTTTTACAGTAACTTTGGAATCAGATAGAGGACCTCATTTTAATAATGAAATAATTAGAATAATCTGTGAAGCATTCAACATTGAACAGAAACTGCACTGTGCATACCGCCCAGAAGCTTGTGGAGTGGTAGAATAATTGAATGGCACAATCAATCGAGACTGACCAAGGTGTGTGCATCCACCTCAATGAGTTGGCCAGATGCATTGCCTCTTATGCTGATGGGACTCAGAAGTATCCCTGACAGAAACACAGGTCTGAGTCCCCATGACATTACCATGGGAAGAGCAACCAGAATATATCTGATGATCTGGTATTGGACTATTGCAAAAGGTTGGCTGACCTAGTGCGTTCTATCTCTCACCAGGTTGGAGAAGACGCAGTGACCAGGCAGCCAGATCAAGCCCATGGTTTAAATCCAGGAGATTGGGTGGTAGTAAAGAATCACACCTGAGAGTCATGCCTGGCACCAAGGTGGGACAAACCAAAGCAAGTCATATTAGTCACCACCACAGCAGTGAAGTGCGCAGGTATACCAAACTGGATTCATGCCAGTCATACCAAAAATGTGCCAGCCCCTGGTAAAGAAGGATCAGAACTAACTCAAACAGTTGGGGCAGCTGAAGGTTGTACAGTTGAAGAATCTATTGCACGAGATTCAAGGGAAACTGACAGAGAGCAACCGAGCACAAGTCAGAGGACTAGATACCAGTGGTTGACAAACTGAAAGTGTTCATCAAAACAAGAAGCAGAACCAGATTAGAAGTGCAGGAGATTAGAGAGGACCAGTTTAGAAGAACACGCTCAGGTAAAAGAAGACAAAGAAAGTGGTGACCCTGAGCAGGACTAGATAGGGACAGAAGAACAAAGTCAGGTACATCAACCAGTCGAAGAACCTGAGCAGGGACAATCAGGCATAGAAGAACACGTTCAGACGACAGAAGGTCAAATTATGATAAGACCTGAACAGGACCAGACAGGAAAAGAAGAACACGTTTGGGAAGAAGAAAAACAGATTAAGAAAGTACCCGCACAGAACCAGTTAGAAAAAGGAGAACGAGTTCAAGCAGAAAAGTCCACACAAACAAGTCCTGAACAAGGAAAGGTAGTGAGGAACTCAGAAATCGAAGAAACCCAGGTTGTGCCATTACATAACGAGAATAAGAGAGCTCATGAAAGAGAAGAACAAGGTGAAAGTGCAGTAAAGTTTAAACGGGTCAGGAAAGGTGATAATTGGCCTGGGGGAGTCAAAAGATTGAAATATTCCCAGAGAAAAACAAATGAAGATCCAGAACAAGTGAATGAGGTTACTAGCCAAACTCAGACTGAGCAGTCAGTTACTAGAAATGTTCAAAGAAGTCCAAGACTAAAGGTTTTGAATAGCAAATTCAAAGGACCTGAATGGACTTATGTGATTCTTGAAGAATTAGAGAATCTAGATTTAAATGAAGAATCAGATGAAGAAATAAATGCTGAAAAGATTGATGAAAAGGAAGTGAGGCCTCCTGGAAGTACTGAAAGATTCTAATTTGTAACTAAAGAAAGAAGAGGAATCTTCTAGAGTCAAAATGGCTGAGAACAGAGTTGCAGAAAGACCAAAACGAAGTTGTATAAATAAATGCTGTAGAGTTTGCAGATTTAGTATATTATTAGTGATTTTAGTATGGCTATTCCTAACAATAGCGGTTCCTTATCTTATGATAACGGACAAGAAGAATGACACAAATACTAATGAAAAGATTGCTAACCAGAAAGGAGATAGAGTAGAATTAGAAGCATCAGATGAGACAGATTTACATCACACCTTAAAAGATAATAACACTTCATTAAATGTATTTACAAAGTTATTGTTTCAGTATGTAGACACAATGGAGATTAGTGATTGTTATGTTTGCATGAAATTACCTACTTTAGTAGATGAAGGAGTGATGTATAACCATTTACCTTTAACATATGGTATTTCATGTAGTATATTGTCAAGTTTATTTTATAGAACAGGAAAACTGCAATATTATTATTCAAATATAGATGTAGTATTTACAGAAATTCCTATTCGTAAGAATGTGAATCCAGGACGCAGTAGTTTAGATGCACAATTTATGGGTGAACTTTTCTTAACTATAAAGTCATTAGATATAGAAAAGGCACATAAAAACAATCTAACATGCTCATTATGAAAAGAAGAGAAAGTGTTTTCAAACTTAGTTGAAGAAAGGAGACAGGATTTCCAAAGAAAAGCTGCTGAACAGAAACACCATATTCCACCATGGGCTGAGAAAGAGGGAACTTACACAGCTGGCAAGGCTCATGCTGGAATGTATATTTTTTCTTTGCAGTAGTGTGGACCTGGTCCTGATGAAAGCCAGGTAGGTTATCATTTCCTACGAGGGCTGAAACATACATGTAGACCTATTACAACTTTTTGACGACAGTTATTATTTTAAACTGTCTACACTCTGTTTTTAGATTTTGACACCATGATATCTCCCTAATAAAATGTATCTTTTATATCATGGTAGCCAATTTTATACTGCACCATTGACTTTTCTCACACATTTTTTTTAACACTGCAAAATTCATCCCACACCACAGAAAAACACATATTCTATGGCATGACCCATCACTGGTGGTTCTTTTGGATTGGAGCAACACACGATACCATCAGGTGTGTGGCCCTAAATTCGGACCATCTCTTCACAAATCCCAGATGATGAAGCTCTGCCATTGGGTGGGCTGATGGGATTAATTTTTTTTTCCCTTTGAGAACACATTTTGGGTATTAAATGAGCTTACTGTGGTTTTTTGCCCATGTCGATTGATAAAAAATGTAAATGTAAATGTAGTGCTTATATAGCGCACGTATCACCCCCCCAAGGGGTCTCAAGGCGCTGTACACATACCGCTGTGGAACCCTTCCTGGCCTTTCCCTGTGAAGTGCCCACTCCTGGGCACCCCCAAGGTGAAGTCAGACATCCTAGCGCTGTTGGGGCCGTTGTGGAGATTAAGCAAGCTATTGCCCAGAGTTGCAGAGTGGGACCCATGCTTAGAATATGCACCGAGGCGAGAATGATCAGGTCCGGGGAAATTGAGCCCAAGACCCACTGAGGCGGGAATTGAACCCTGGTCCGGGCCAGACCTCTGCATCAGGGTCTGCCGCTCTAACCATTGAGCCAGTGACATTTGTTTTTGTTTAGCTATACTGTGAATGGGGGTATAGTGTTATCTGGTCTTTAAATATTCACTCCTAAGACCCTCTATCAATTGTGTATTGTATATCATGCTGGAATGTCCCTAGACTTTGTGAAGACAGGAAAAAGATGTCTCCATAGATTAAAGACAGATTATAATAACGTATTGATTGGTTCCAGTGAATGTGAACATAACTTCCTAATCTTGGGAGGTTGGGGACTAAAAGGGGGAACTGATCCAGTATTTCCTGGTGTTTACTACGTGTGTGGTAATAAAGCTTATTATAAGCTGCCTGCACGATGGTACAGGAGTTGTTATTTCGGAATAGTATTTCCGAATATTTATCATATGAAGAGAATCACTGGAAGCAATGAAAATACTAATGAACTAACACAAAGAAAAAGAGCTTGTTTTTCAGAAAGAATAGGTGATATATTTAGTGCATTGATACCTTCAGTGGGAGTGGTTCTAAATTCACAGTTGATCGTATTTCGACTGATACTGTTGGAGGTTTCTTGATGATTAATACAGAAATGGTTGCAATAGATCAATGGTTTTGCACAATTGACTTGCGCTCGACATATTATTAGCAAAAGAGGGTGGAGTCTGCAAAATGTTGAAAGTGCAACATTGTTGCACTTATATACCGGATAAAAATACAGAATTTAAAGGATATATAAAGAATATTACAAAAATGCCACGAGAGGGTGACAGTGTATAGAAAAGACTAACAAAAAAGCATTTCTAAAGTAAGGACTTGGTTTACTAATATAGGGAAAAGTTTTCTTGAACAAGTTGTATTTCCCTTAGTAGGTATAGCAATAATAGTTTTGTCAATAATAATATGGTTTAAGTGTTGCACTAATAAGTTGAGAAGAAGGAGATGTGAAATAAATGAAAAGGGAACCAAAAGAAAGTGTGATGAAATACAATTGAAAGAAATGAAGGGAAAGCTGTATGACAGGATGAGAGAAATAAAGACTAAAAACAGAAGGAAAAGATAGTGAAAATTGCTAAGAGTTGGAATCTGATTAGGGATGGATAATTTTGTGATGGCTTTTAATTTGCCATCAGAGAGGGGATTGATTGAGCAAGGACTCGTAGAAAAAAGACTTGCTCAGACGCAATCTTCTCAAGTTACCTTTAACCCCGTATTAACCTCGTATTGTGAAAATTAATATGCACAACATTATATATATATATATATATATATATATATATATATATATATATATATATATATATATATATATATATATATATATATATTCCAGCTCCAACCGTCCCTCAATCCAAGGAAAACGATCACGCACTCACGGGGGTATAGATGCTCAATTGATTTATTTATCGGCTTTTTCCAACAAACAGACAGACGCGTTTCGGACTGTGAGTCCTTCGTCAGTGTCAATGCATGCAGTGTTACCCAGCATATTATATGCAAACTTCACTTCCTGTCACATGTGAAGGGAAAACAGACACCATTGCATACTGAGTAAATGGAGCGGCCATTTCTAAGTGAGTACTTAACATGCATAGTTCTATTTGCACCATGCAGGTTTGACCCTTGATTTATACTGATTCCTACATTCACTTAATGGCAGTGAATATTACAATCTCGCCGTGGATCGGCAAATCACGGAATCCAGCGAATCCTATTTACAAAGTATTTACATAAATTACAACATCCCAAATCAAATTTATGATCGGAGTCCCATTGCACCATGGGTTGCTTGTGAATCATCATTATTTGCATTTCATACAGAAACAAACCCAAGTCGGTCACAAATCACAAAGATCTCGCCGTGTATCGGCATGTCACCGACTGTGGCAAAGCGAAAAAATCTTGATCAAGCCAAATTAGCATTATGTACAATATATACAATATATCCGAGTTCATCCCTTATGGTCATCATTGCATGTTACATTTTTCTATACCATTTGAAGGGGAACCGGAGGAAAAGTATAGAGGAAGAGGGTATATTCACGGTGGGGGGAAAAAAAGAATTAATTAATTAAGCAAGTGGGAGAAAAGAAACAAAAGAAGAGAAATTGAGAAATAATTAATATTGAAAGTTCACAGAGATAGCGGAGATACAAAATAGGCAGAGATGATCTGACTAAGGCTGCAAATGACACATGTACCATACATGTATAGGAAAGACAACACAGAGCGAATAATCATTGGCAAATGTAACTGCAGGTTCCAAAGTTCACATTTCATCCTAGAACTCCTGCATGTATACATTGGCTACGCTCAATTCAGAAAGGGGAGTGTCTAGAGTCTTAGACTATTTACCCAAATGGACACCTAATTCCTCTCCAATATTTAAGCCCCCAGGCTGTTTCGTCTGCATGTCAATTATATGACGTGATTCTAGTCTACGTAGACGTGTAAGTCTATCTCCACCTCTGGGGTTTAGGGGGACAAGATCTATTCCGAAATATTGGAGAAGTTCTCGATTGCTCTGGTGCGATTGGGCGAAATGTCTCGCCACAGGGTATGTTATGTCCTTGTTCATAATGGCCCGTTGATGTTCTAAGACACGCATTTTAACCCCATTTATTGTACTCCCTATATATTTGTGCCCGCAAGGACACAGAAGGCAGTACACCACATATGGTGTTGTACAGGTTATGAAATGCTTAATCTTCTTTGGTTGTTTCAGGCCTGGGACAGAATAAGAGAGAATTCTCCGGCTATTTTCACATGCGAGGCATTTCCCGCAAGGAAAAAATCCAGCCATGTCTCGCAATGTACCCTGTCCGGAAATTTTCATGGGTGTTAGATGACTCTGTACCACCATATCCTTGATGGAACGTGATTTCCGGAAAGTGATCAGTGGTCTCTCCGGCACATCACTCCCAATCACCGGATCAGTTCGCAATATATGCCAACTCTTGTTGAGCATCCCTCTGAGGGCATTCGCTCCCTCTGAGAAAGTGGTGATCATCCTGAATTTGTTAATCTTTTCGCTGTCTCCCTTTCTTTTAGAATCGCACGTTAGGAGCTGTCGCCTGGGGATCCTAGATACTTTGTTCAAGGTTAAATCTAACAATTCTTGATCATACCCTCTCATGCGAAATCTCCGCGTGCACTCCTTTGCAGCTATTGTAAAATCCTCCTCACGGGAACAGTTACGTCTCAGCCTTAGTAACTCGCCATATGGAATACTTTTTACTAGGCTGGGTGGATGACTACTCTTTGCGTGGAGGATACTGTTTCCTGCCGTGGGTTTTCTGTAGAGGGTAGTTTGTAACTTTTCATCCTCTACAAAAACTTTAAGATCTAAGTAGTGAACTTCCTCGCTACTCACATCAGCAGTAAATATCAGATACAGATCATTATTATTCAGATCCCTGATAAAATTGTTGGCTTCTGTGGAGGAGCCCCTCCACACCACAAACAAGTCGTCAATGTAACGACGCCACACCACAATGTTATCCGCCAATTTGCTGTTTTCCCCGGCAATGGCCACCTGCTCCTCCCACCAGCCCACGAAAAGATTCGCGTAGCTGGGGGTGAAGCAGGTTCCCATGGCGGTCCCCGAGATTTGTTTAAACAGGGTATCCTGAAATAAAAATATATTATTCTGAAGACAGAATTCCAGCATTTCGATTAGCATTACACCATGCTCCCTGTATTTCCCGGGTCTCTTCTCAAGAAAATACTTGACAGCCTATATATATATATTCAATCACCTCCTGGAAATTCTGAGCATAGAGAAAGAACCAGAGTCGAAGCCCCAATAGTGTGCAGAAGGGTTTATTAGGCACAAGAAATACTACCCAACGCGTTTCGAAGTCAGCCGACTTCTTGCTCACGGGTCCAGGTCTGTTCCATTACCATTCCTTTTAAAGTGATACAGACACATATTTTTTGCGTGCATGTGACCAATCAACATAAACAAAATACTCACAATGTTACAATGTTGCTAGTCTTAACCAAGTGGTTGTTAAATTCTTGCAAGGGTACAATTATTGACACAATATTATCACATGTTGGAACCACATGTTTATGCATATTTTTAAATTAACAAGTCCGTTTTAGGTCAATAACATTGCTGTTGTTTGTTCCCAAAATTATTAATACGGAACATTAAAGTCACAAACTAGTGCCCCAGTGGGCATGATGCTGTTAATAGGAGCGATAGTTCCTGAATTGTTTTGCCCCAGTGGGCATATATCTTCATGTTTTTCCAAGTTAGTGTCCTCACCCTGCAAGGCAAAGAAAACAACATTGATAATCTTACTTGTGTTCATCTAGGTTGTGTATGATCACACTTATTTAAAACATATTAAAATCCATCGGAATGGGGAAATTTCTAAGGCAGCTGTCGTGGTTCAACATATCAATAAACAATTCTAACTGTATAGATGAATTGCCAACTCATCACCCACATTATGACCCTTAGGCTGTAAAGTGTCATACTGGATGATATATTTTGATTCCAATTTGCGGAGCTCCAGCCATCTGTTCCCTCCCCTTTCTCTTTTTTCAATGCAGTCAATTACTGTAAATTCCAACAGGTCAGGGTTTTGTTTGTGTTCTGTGGAAAAGTGTCTTGCCATTGGGTACTGTTGATTTAAATTCTTTATTGCCCTGAGGTGTTCCAGTATTCTCATTTTTGCTGGTTTGGTCGTACACCCAATATAAAATTTGTTGCATGGGCAACGAAGCGCATAAATCGCAAAATCAGTATTACAATGGAGATGTTTATTGATTTTATGCGGTTCATGATCCAATGACAATTTAAGTGTTTTACATTTGTGGCTGTGCCTGCAGGCCTTACATTTCCGACATGGAAAGAACCCTTGGATCGTGTTAGCTTTTTTAGGTTCCTTGATCAGAGTGGAAGTTAGACAGTCTTTTAATGATTTCGACTTCTTATAGGTTATTGCAGGTTTCTCATTAAGAACTTCCTTTATATCGCTGTCTAATTTTAACACGTCCCAGTATTTATTAAGACTGCGACGGACATGCAATGCCTGACTGTCATATGTGGTGATAAATCTTATTTGTTCCTCACTTTTATCGTGTATTTTGGGGATAAGTAGATCTTTTCTGCTAAGTGAATCAACTCGATCCTCTGCCTGTTTTATTACGGATCGGCTGTATCCCCTTTCTAGAAATCTTTTGATCATGCAGTTTTTTTCACGTATGTATCCTTCTAGGGTGCTACAATTGCGCTTAGCTCTTATAAGTTCTCCTACCGGAATACTTCTAATCAGGTTAGGAGGATGACAACTATGCGCATGTAACAAACTGTTACCTGCTGTGGATTTTCGGAATAGTGTACTACATAAACAGTCATTTTTCACTTCCAATCTCACATCCAGGAACTCAAGTTCTTTTTGACTCATTGTACTGGTGAAAGTTAGGTTCAGAGAATTATCATTAAGTATCATTACAAATTCCTTTGCCTCATCCAGTGTGCCATCCCAGACACAGAAAATGTCGTCTATATAGCGAGACCAGAGGACGACGTGGGCACTGTAGTGGGAGATGTTTTTCACCACTAGCTCCTCCCACCAGCCTAGGTACAATCCCGCCAGGCTGGGGGCAAAGCAAGTACCCATCGCCGTCCCCCTGATCTGTTTATACAGCTGCTTATGAAAGATGAAATAATTGTTTTGGAGACAAATTTGCATCATCTCCAAAAACATATGGGTGTGCATTAGATGTGAAAGTGACCTGCCCCTCAAAAAATATTTGCTAGCATCTATACCCAGGTTCTGTGGGATGCTTGTGTACAGGCTAGACACATCGAGACCAATTAGCCAATACCCCGGCTTCCATTTCAAGTTATCAATGATACGTAGAAAGTCGGAGGTGTCTCTGACATAAGAGGGCAGTGAGTGCACGAATGGCTGTAAAAAATAATCGATGTATGTCGAAGTATTTTCCAGCAGGCTCCCTATTGAGGAAACAATCGGCCTGCCAGGGGGCACATTAACATTCTTATGTAACTTGGGTAACAAGTATAGAGCTGGAATTTTTGGATATATATATACACACAAGAAAGAGCAGTTTGCCTATGTGTTTTATTAACCAGTAACTCGAGTATGATTCTAATATGGGCACTAACTGAAATTCTTTAGCACGCATGCGTCAACTGCATAGTAGTATGATGTACTTTTGCTTCGAGGGAAATTCTAGCACTTGCGCAGTTGCTAACAAGATGGCTGTTATGAAACTCACATGCTAGGCAGCTGCTTTGCTGAAAACTAAAAACAAGTTATTTACTAATGCTAACGCGGGTAAAGCATAAATAAGTGAATGGGGTTAGAATAGAGATAGATGGTATACAGTGAAACCATTTATTTTTGAAAATAACATTTTTTTTCTGACTATATTATTAGTACGTCTGTGGGCCTCCCAATCTTGAGAGAAGCTAGCAGAGTCACATGTTTGAAAGACTTATCCACGCATGCCCGTTGAGAGTGAATCCGGAACGATGCCTACAAACTTAATACAAGCCAAGGCCACTGGCTTGTATTCCTGGCCTGGGAACCAAGTGGTGAAGAGTTCACCAGGATGGAAGAAACTGTGGAAGCTATTATAAAATGTTGCAAATTCGCGTTATAAAATCCTATATAACATAACATATTTGCAGCAGCGCCCCCACGCACCAGGATACTCCAGTAGTAATTGAGTGCGTTATAAAATCCTATATATATAATGTGAATACGGGTGGAAAATAAAGTTTGAATAAAGAATTAAGGGGATGGGCTTATTTACAAAGGGCTAACTGAAAAAGAGTAATATGTAAGCACGGTGTGATGATCACCTCCCCGAGAATAATGTAGGGTATAATTGAGGTAGTTCTTAGTTAGTTAGTGTGCTTGAGACCGGGATGCTGTCCGAGAGACGTCGATGCTGAATGCTGCTGAGACTTAGATGGTGTCGGAGTGACAAGAAATGCTGAAGAAGAATCGAATTGCAGAGCTGTATATCTTAATCTACTTAATTTAGAAGAAGATCACGGAAGAATCTCGAGAAGGAAGAGAGTGTCAGAGAAGGGTGCTACACAAGCATCGGTGATAGAGAGGTCATCTGTCCTGTCCTGATTCCTGTCCTGAAGCCTTTGGTCGCCAGACATTTCCTTGGGGACACTCCCCAGCTCCTTGGCCAGGGGGTTGGTTTTCACACCATACTTGGTAACTATAAATATACGTTTGTTTATGTGCCTATGTGCTTTTCTCTCTATCTTCTCCTTTCCATGCATTGTCATTGCGTAGAATAATTAATGCACTTGATAATTGATTTATTGAACCTTCCTTCCATGAATAGACGGAGACCTTTCTCTAGTTTGTAAGCGATTCACAGGAAAATAAACTCTTAGATAAAGATTTTAAAACACTTCCCGACTCTGTGATCATTTAGTATTAACAGATAAATTGATCTATGTTATTTCACCATCAACTAGTTCAACTAATTTGGTCCATTGACCAGAAAAAAGAACTTTTGATCAGTGAAAGATTAGTCAAGAGCCAGAAGTAACTAATCTTGATATGGTAAGACATTCATAAAACATGACCCTGGTTATTACCAGGTTGTTGTGAATTGAGTGTATGGGCCCAGGTAAGTTTTGGATTACCTGTTGCTGGTAACCCGCTGGATCACACCTACCCACGTTCAAGTTACGCAACACAAAATGTATCTGTGTTCTTACACATTCACGTTATTTTCTGCTCATGTTGCATGTACAATAGACTGAATCATGCAGTTAATGCACAATACATTCACTTCTGCTTTCATTTAAACGACCCCTCCACACATGGCTTACACTTTGGAAACACTAGTTTAAAGGAATATTTCTCTCTCACATTTAGAATAATTCAACTCACGCATTTGCAAATATGTTTTAGTATCATAGTTGATCTCTTCATCACATATTTTTCAATCCTTGAGAAAAAAGATACCCGAGTCCCAAGTTGAAAAATCCCAGGATATGATAGTGATTTCCAATTCATCCACTGACTAACATCTGGAATATATATATGGTGGTGGTGGAAACTGTGGGGTAACGAAGTAAATGAATTGTAGAGCTGTGTTCTCCCCCAATGAGGACGCTGGACATTAGTTGATTAATTGTGATTTATTTATAAATTCTGCCCCAAAGAGCGCCGAGCCGCATCCGCTCAGTGTCGGCAAATTCGCGCTCTTCTCTCGAGCTGCGCGTGCATCCCTCAAATGTCCTGGCCGCACGTCACGCCTGTACGTGACGTGCGTCAACTAGACCGCGCCGCTACATATCTCCCCTTTTTACCCAACAAACATTAAACTCACTGTCCGTCGCTCATATCAAAGTCTCGAAATCTGGTAGGCTTAACCACCGCTCTACCACTCCGTGTGAGCCTCGGGGGGTCAGGCGGGATCGCTCTCTCCTGCGTCTCTTCGCTCCTTCCTCCACTCTCAAGCGCGGTCGCGCCTCCATCTCGCCTGCTCATTCCCGCTTCACCAGCCAGTCCTTGATCACCATAGTCTATTCTCTCTCTCCGCTGTTCTCCTTCGCTCATCTCCAACTCTCCATTTGATCGTTCTTGTTCCTGAGACCCTTCTTCTCCATCTCCTGGGTCCTCTCCTCCTCGGTTCCATCCTTGCACTCCGCTGCATCTAGCCATGCGATCCTGTGACCACACGTTGCCATCACTCAGTAAAGCCGCTCTACCCCTCACTTCCTTGACTTGCAGGGGCTTGCTGTATTTACTCTCTCCTTTCCTCCTTAGCGTGGCCAGTTTTACTCGCACCCATTCCCCTTTCTCCAGCTCGGTCTCCTTCACATTTCTCCGGGCGTTGTAGTGTCTAGAGTAAACGGCTTGTGCTTTCTCCAGGTTGGCTCGCACAACCGCAGGGGACCACTCACTTGTTATGACTCTTTCCTTCCACACGCGGTTGTCCCGGGTGAATGGTTCGCGGCCTCTCAGTATTTGAAAAGGGCTGTACCCTGTCCCTGTGGGGGTGATCCTGTACGCCCACACCATGCGTTCAATCTCTCTTTCCCAGTCCTTATTGTTGGAGATGGCTGCCTGCACAGAGCCCATTACCACTCTGTTAAATCGCTCCACAAGTCCGTTCCCAGCCGGGTGGTATATGGACGTGTGCTTTGCTAGAATTCCATTTCTTTGCATAAAGTTACTCCATTTCTCTGATTTAAATTGGGGGCCATTGTCGCTTAAGATGGACTTCGGGATCCCTTCCCTCACGAACGTGTCCACCAGGAACTTTATGATGGTCTCGGTGTCCATCGCCTCGTCTATTTTCAGCTCTGGCCATTTCGAGTACCTATCCACCATGACACACACATACTTCTGGACTCCATGCCCATCCAGGATAGGGCCCAATATATCCACGGACAACTCCTCCCACGGATTCCTTGGGGGGTCAAATTTGCCAAGGGCTGGGCGGAGTGGTTTGAGCGTTTTGTCTGCCCCTTGGCACTGGGGGCAGTCTCTGATGTGCCTCTCGGCCCTCACGTCCATCCCTGGCCACCAGTAGTTTTGCTTGGCCCTTAGTTTCAGTTTTCTGATCCCCAAGTGTCCCTCATGGAGCATGTCCAATAGTTGGGGGATGATTTCTGCTGGGGGGATGACTTTCTCCCCTCTGTATACAAACACTCCTTGGTCGTCCATCGACAACTCTTCTCTGACTTCGAAGTAGGGGTTGAGGCCTCCACGGGTCAGTCTCTTCTCAGGCCACCCCTTTGTGATGTAGGATTTTACTTCCTCCAGGACTTGATCTTTCCCATAGGCCTGCCTCCACTCCAGATGCCCAATGGTTTTCTCTTGGTCTTCCATGAGTGCCACCATTTCTTCTGCCCCTTCTTGGTTCTCTCCTGTCTGGTCCATAGCAGCCGCTCTACTCAGGTAGTCTGCCACCTTGTTCCTGCTGCCGGGGATGTGTTCTACATCGTACCTAAATTCTAACAATTTGAGGGTCATCTTTGAGATCCGCGGTGTGGCACTTGCGTGTCCGCTGGACGTTAGCACCTTCAGTAGGGGTTTGTGATCTGTCTTTAACAAGAACCGTGTGCCCCACAAGAACTGCCTGAACCGGGTCATGGCCCATACAACCGCCAGCATCTCCTTTTCAATTACACTGTACTTCTTCTCAGTCTCACTGAGCGTGCGGGATGCAAAACTGATCATCTCCATCCTCCCTAGACCTCGATCTTGCATAAGGACAGCGCCCAGTCCCTTGTCGCTGGCGTCCGTGGTCAGTACCGTGGTTCCTTGGGGGTCGTATCCTTGGAGTGGGACTGCTCCGGCCACCTCTCTCTTGACAATCTCGAATTCACTTTGCGCCGCCTCCGACCAGCAGAATTCCGTGTTGTCCCGTGTCAGCTGCCTCATGTGATGGGTTTTGGATGCGAAGTGCTGCACGAACTTACTATAATATTCCGCCATTCCGAGGAACGATCGGACTTCTTCCTTGTTGGACGGCGGTGGCGGCTCGCAGATGGCTCTCACATTGTCTGTTTTCGGGGTGACTCCTCGCACCCCTATCTCATGCCCCAGGTACGTGACGGACTCCATTCCTATCCGGCACTTGGTCCATTCGGCAGTGAGGCCCTTATTCTCAAGGATCTTCAACACCTTTCCTAGTTTGTTGTTGTGATCTGGCCTGTCACGCCCCATTACCAGGATGTCGTCCTGAAAATATTGGACTCCTTCAGTATCTTTGAACAGTTGGTGCATCAACTTTTGGAACACCGCAGCCCCCGAGGCCAGCCCAAACGGCATGTGGCGGAACTGGTAGCACCCGAATGGGGTGATGAAGGAAGTGAGTTTTCGGCTTTCCGGATGCAGGGCGATCTGGTGGTAGGCGGAGGTTAAGTCTATTGTGGAATACCATTTGACTCCCCTGGTTCTGGCCAACATTTCCTCGATCCGGGGTAAGGGGAACTTTTCCACCACTATGCTCTTGTTCAACTCACGTAGGTCGACACACAGCCTGATCTTCCCGCTGGGCTTCTTCACTACCACTAGGGGTGCAAGCCACTCCGCGCACGTGATAGGTTCTATGATCCCTTTCCGTTCCAGATCCAGCAGTTCTTCCTGCACTGCGTCCCTCACCGCCAGAGGCACATTCCTCACCTTGTGGGCGACCGGTACTGCATCGTCCTTCAGGACTATCTTGTGTGCAAATTTTTCCATCCTTCCGACTGTGCCTCTGAACACCTTGGGGTACTCTTCCTTCCATTTGTCTAGGTCGGGCCAGGTCCCCGGTTCTGCGAGTAGTATCTGTTCCTTGCCCCCTGGGTCCAGCTTGATGCCCAGGTCTCCTTGGTCGAGCCATCCTAGGACCGAGGGTCCTCTCTCAGATATGTACAGTTTGCAGAAGGCTGACCGGCCTCTAAACTTAAAATCTAATGGTCTGAATCCTGCCATGGGAATGCGGTCCCCGTTGTACGTCACTGGGCGGATGTCCAGCTTCTCCAGTTGTGGGCCTAAGTGTGGTGCGAAACTCTCCTCCCACACCGCTCTTTGGATGATGGTGTAGGGTGATCCGGTGTCAGCCACGACCTTTATCGGTATTCCGCCAATCAGCATCTCCAGGACCTGTTTCATCGTTCTCTTGCCGTCAACGTTCAACACTTGGCCATCTACGCTTAGTGCTTGATCTTCTATGTAGATGATTGTGACGACGTCATCCTCTGCGCCTTCCTCTTGTTCTTCGTCGTCCTGTCCGACATACTTCACCATGCTCTACGAGGACTTCCTCCGACACACCTTCTCATAGTGGCCCACTATACCGCAGTACGAACATTTGGCGCGGAATGCTGGGCACTTCCTGTCGTGCGCCTCGTGCGACCAGCTCCCGCACCGATAGCATGGTTTCTTGCTACTACCCGCTTGTTTCCCTATTACCATTACCTCCTTTAGGGTGGTGTCCCCGCTGGCCCACAACTTGTCCTGCACCGATGTGCACGTGGTATGCATCACCACCTGGTCTTTGATGAACTCCTCTTCCCAATTATCATACTTGCACGTGGCCGCTAGTCTCTTCAAGGCCGCAACATATTCCTCAACGGTCTCTCCCGGGCGTTGTTTCCTTTGCTGAAAATTAAACCTGTCCACTGAAACGCACACCGCCGGCCTGTAGTGTTCGTTCAGGTCTTCGATGGCATGGGCATACACGTCCACGTCGGTGCTTCCTCTCTCCTTTGGCACTAGGCGTTTGTAAATTCTCAGGCCTTCTGGGCCCAGGTTGAGCAATAAAATGCGTTTCTTCCTCTTGGGATTGAATTGTTCCTCACTCTCATCCTCCAGGACTCCTATGAAATTATCGATGTATTCCCTCCAGTCTTCCCACTTCATAAGTGGTTCCCCTGGTCTGGGCAGGAACTGCACTGGCGCCATCGCGTACCCCGCCTGCGCACTCATTTTCTCGCTCTTGATCGCGGGATGTGCGCTCTCTTGGCTTCTGGGACTTCCTGGCGCGTTATCCTGTTCTTCCTTGACTGTTCGTGCTTGAGGACTGCCCTCGTCCGCCCCCTCAATCTTGCCTGGGGGATCCAGCGCGGTCCTGCCTGCCTGGTGGGTCGCAGCGTGCTCCGGCGCACTTTGCTTTGTGTCTGTGGGGCTTGGGCTACCCCTTCGGGCAGGTAAGTACCTCCTCTGGGCTGTGCTGTGCTCTGCCACGCTCTTTGGGGTGTGGTACCTGTGTGGGGGGTGCTGGTCACTTCTCGGCCGCCTGCTCCTCCTGGTACCAGGTGTCTCGTGGTCCTGTCCCTCGCCGCGTGTCCTCTAGCCACCTGTAGATGCTGTTTCCTTGGTGGGCTGGTTCTGTGCAGGGGGTGGGGGGTCTAGCATCCCACCTTCATCGCCATTGTAGAGCTGTGTTCTCCCCCAATGAGGACGCTGGACATTAGTTGGTTAATTGTGATTTATTTATAAATTCTGCCCCAAAGAGCGCCGAGCCGCATCCGCTCAGTGTCGGCAAATTCGCGCTCTTCTCTCGCGCTGCGCGCGCATCCCTCAAATGTCCTGGCCGCACGTCACGCCTGTACGTGACGTGCGTCAACTAGACCGCGCCGCTACATGAATGCAGTTACACAACAGCTTCAGGTGTGCTGTGTTCTATTTTGATGGAAAATACGTTGTGAGGTATTGTCCAACCTCGACACCTAGCACCTACAGAGAAAAGAGCGTGCTGTTTAAGTACTGTTTGGTGAGAGGATATATATATATATATATATATATATATGTATGTATGTGTATATATATATATATATATATATATATATATATATATATGTGTATGTATTTATATACATATATTCTCGCTCCAAATACACCCGTTTGGTGCACTCGCAGACAGGTGCTGCTCAGATGCGGGGTGCATCCGCATATCAATTAAAGCTGCAACTCTCCTCCAACTCCAGGGAAATCCCAAGGAAGACAGCACTTGTGGGGGCAAGTTCTTCAAGTTTATTTCACGCAGAACACAGGCAATTCAACAGACGCGTTTTGGCAACGGCCTTCTTTGAGGTTTACCGAAAATGCCGGCATTTCCTGTTATTTAAACAACATAGTTAACAATCAAAATCTGATAGAGGGCTCGCCATCTTAGAGTGTCTCATAGCTGCTATACATGCGACTCAGGCTTCAAAACATTAATAACCTTATCTAGGATATCATACATGCTACATAGCTGATGGTGTATGCCAAATCACATAAAAGGGCTCGAGAAAAATCACCCGGGCCCACACTAAAAGTGCAAAAATTCAGAGTGCAAAAATTCCTCAAATCCCGTCCAAGATGGGCACAATTCATGCTACTCCCCTTCAACTCAATCATGCCCTGAATGGGCGTGCATTAAAGGAAATCACCCTCAATTGATAAATTGATAATCACGGAAATTAGATTACCCGCACAGGATTATATACAGGGACAGCAATATCTACAATGATTACAATATTTACAAAAACCTCTAAATGCTGAGAATCTATGCATACAGTCACTCAAAAGGAGAACAGCCTACATGGAATCTGCCCCATCAATGGCTGAAATATAGGATCACACTTATTCAATACATAAGACTCTGTACTTCTCATAAACACCGTAGGCTGATCATCATTCTAAGGTGATAAATGAAAAGAGATTGGAATAAATTAAAAATTAAATTAAATTAGAAACAAAATAAAGAAAGATACATTGCTGAAAAAGACAAGTCCATCATTCACCCAGATGCACCGCCAGTTCTACTAGGATTTCATTGACTGAGGGAAGAAATCCAGGATTGCAGATTTAATTTAGAAAGGATTTTATCTTAAAGTTGTCCCCTCTTTCCTTTTTAACCTGGTCCTGGGCCGCTGGGAATAAAGTATTATTTAGCAAGGACTCCCAGAGA
This sequence comes from Lissotriton helveticus, assembly GCF_964261635.1. Lineage (NCBI taxonomy): Eukaryota > Metazoa > Chordata > Amphibia > Caudata > Salamandridae > Lissotriton > Lissotriton helveticus. The sequence goes on from NC_136067.1 coordinate 1,619,347,413, forward strand.
CAATTGTAACTTTGCACCACTTCATTAGCACTTTTCCACAACATCAACACAAAAATCCAGCTCCGCTGTAACCAGGCATCGTAGCACGACTGGGTGGCACTCGGCTACGCAGTTGGGACTCCGATGATGAAACATGCCACCAACTAGGTTGGTGGGTGAGGGGTCTTTCAATAAACCTAATGGGTTTTGGCTCTTAAAATAAAGTACTAGTGGGTCGACTATATTTGTGGGTTCGTCCACAGTGCTTTTTGAATAATGTGTGGAGTCAACTCCTCCAGGGTGCTGATATCTCAATGTGTCTACCAGCCCTAGATCGGTGACCACTTGCATCCTTCTTCAGAGAGGGCTACTGTAGCTCTATCTTCTGCCCTGACCTATGTCCTATCCATCACCTGATTCCAGTTATCCCTTAACCCTATCATTAAGGATACTGTTGCTTTGGCTAAGGTTTTTTGGATCATATGCCGAAAAAAGACTTCTTGCCCCGATTATGGGCATATACCACTGCCAGTGAGATCTCTCTATACCTCAATTGACCATTCAGAAGAAGCAAACAACATTATTCATCTAAATAGAACTCCTTCAAGGAAAAAACAGCATTGATACAAATATAATGCCCACCTCTCTTGTTTTTGCTGAGGAGAAATATTGTAAGGCAAATTAATGGGATCTTATACTAGGAAGCTATGACTTCCTCGAGGGGCTCAAACAGCCATCATTTTTTTTTACGTCGCCAAGAAATATTTCACTCAGGCACTAATTGATTATATTACGTCCTAGCTTAGTACAAGTTCCTATTGTTGGGTGATTTTAACTTCCACAGCAAACTCTCTGACGACCCTGGAGTGTCACAATATTTAGCAGAGTTAGAGACATTAGGGCTCAAGCAAATACTGTCATGCCATGTGCATAGTGCAAAATATATACTAAACCTTATTTTTACAAATACTATGGAAACAACATGTGAGCCTCTGCTTCCTATCACTTGGTTGGATCATCATCTGATCATGTTTGCCATCCCATGTTGGAACGCTTCAATCAAACCTAGGGAAGAGGTCAACAGACCTCGGCGCCCACAGAAAACAGTGACCCTTACACTTTTAGTGAGGTCTTTAAGGTTCACTCTCTTGCTTCCTACTCAGATGTGGATACAGCTTCGTCCGCTTACCGGGATTAACTAACTACCACACTTGACCAAATAACCCCTCTTAAAAAATCCATGTCTGTCTCCCCTAGAAATCGAGCTCCATGGTACTCTGACACCCTGCATCAGAAAAAATTGGTTTGCAAATGTCTTGAACGCAGATGGTGCCTTACTAAGCCTCCTGAAGGTATATTAGAATATCAGACCAGGCCAGGAATCAATCATAACATGATTCAGTCAGCACAAAAGCACATCTAACTTCAATAATTGCCAACATGGGCTGGGCATTTCCACTAAAGAGTTATATAAAACCTTAAACAGCTTTATGAAACCACGTGCCTGTGCCTCAATAATTGTGGCTTATAAAGACCTCTGTGACAACTTAGCTGACTTTTTTGAAGATAAGATTAGTATAATTAATAAGAACTTTTCAGCCAGCCCGGAATGACCGGAAAGGGGAACTGATTTAAATTATCTGCATCCAGACGCCACGGCTAGCTTGAAAGATTTAAAATTCTGATCTGTGGGTCAGGTGCAGGAGATGCTCGCTCTCCCTAAATCTGGTTCTCCCCAGGACTTATGTCCTCCTAAGGCGGGCAGCTTAGCAAACTGTCTGACACCAGCAGTTAGGGAAATGTTTTTTTTTATTTTTTTTTTATTTAAAAAAAAACCTTTTATTGGCATCATCATGAATATACAAAAACATACAAATATATATATATAGGTGGAGTGTACATTTAGCCATTTTTTTGTGTCTACAGTCCATTTGTGGATGCGCGTTCTTTCCGTTCGTTTCCCCTCAGTTACGAGGAGGGAGAGGAGGAAGAGAAAGAGGGAGAGAGGGAGAGAGAAAGGGGGGGGGGGCTGCGTTCCTTTACTGGGGTTTCCTCAGGTGGTTGTCGAGTGGGTCCCACATGTGTAGTTTGGCGTTGTGTTCTTTCGAGAAGTTGCCTGTGATGTTGTCCGCCCCTCTCAGGAAGGTGACCCAATTAATCCATGTTTTAAAGTTTGCTTTGGCTGTGTTCTTCCAGTTAGTCAGGATTATTTTAAGGGCTGCCGTGAGGAGTAGGTCTAGCAGTTCTCTCTCTTCTCTGCTTTCTAGATTCGCGGTCATGAGTTCTGTCGCCAGGCTTACAAAGCTAATTGTTAGGTCGGCTTTGAGCATATCATTTATGAAGGTGTTGATTTGTGTCCAGAACCTCTTGACCTTTACACAGCTGAAGATGAGGTGTTCGAGGGTGCCTTCTTCTTTCTGGCAGTTCCAGCAGTTTCCAGATTCTGCAATGCCGACCTTGTGGAGCCTGGATGGCGTCCAGTAGGCCCTGTGGAGAAGCCAATACTTTGTTTGCGCTAGTTGTGGGGTGACTTTGTTTGTTGTCGCTGAGCTCCACATTTTTGCCCGTTGTATTTCATTCAGTTGCCTGCCTAGGAGCATCTCCCATGTGCTGGTGGCCTTCTTGTTCTGCGCCAGCGTGGAGGGGCTTAGGACCTTGTAGATCTTTGCAGTTTGGTGACCTGTTGAGTTGAGGGCTTGCAGGTACTTGATGATTCCTGGCTCTCCTCTGTGTAGGTTCGCTTTTGTTATGGCTGTCTTGATCTTTAGGAAGTTGTAGAGCTCTTGGTTTGGGAGGTTGTGTAGCTGCTGTAGGTTCTGGTACGTCAGCGGTCCGTGCTTAGCTTCCGTCTGGTTGGGAAGGCTGATGCCTTTCTCGATCCATGTGTGTAATATCACTCCATGATAGTTTACTTTCGTGTTGAACCAGATCGACTCCCATGTTGAGCCTTTCAGCTTCTGCGCCATGCGCCTGTCTACTTTCATCAGTGCTTCTCTCGTGTGCTTCAGTATGGCGTTGGTTTTTTGTGGGTGTCTGTTTGCTGTTAGGAGGGCTATTGGCTTGAGCCCTCCCAGGATGTCTTGTTCGACCTCGAGCCATACTGGTTTGTAGGTTTGTGTGTCGTCTACCCAGGCAATACCCTGTCTCGCCAGGCATGCCGTTTGGTATATTTTGAAGTTTGCCAGGTTTAGGCCTCCAAGGTCCTTTGTCAGTCTTAGTTTTTGTAGGCTTATCCTTGGTTTTTTGTTTTTCCATAAGAAGATGTTTATGAGTTGGTCTAATTTTTTGTGGAATGTCTCTGTCAGTAGGAGTGGTAGCATTGTTAGCGTGTAGTTTATCGCTGGGGTTATCATCATTTTGATGGTTTCTATTCTCCCCCACCAGCTTATGTATTTTGGCGACCATAGTTCTAGCCTTTCTTTTATTTTTTTCAGCGTAAGGTCTTCGTTGTGTTGTAGCGTTGATGTGAGGTCTCTTCCAAAGTGGAGTCCTAGATATTTTAGTGGTTTCGTCTGCCATGCTAGCCCGGATTCGCCTAGGACTTCTCTTGTGGTGTGGACATTCATTGGCTTGCACTCCGATTTCTCCTTGTTGAGTTTGTAGCCTGAGGCTTCCGCGTACTCTCCTATTGTGGCCATGAGCGCTTTTATTGACGTGGAGGGGTTTGCCGTTGTGATTAGGATGTCGTCTGCGTACGCCGCTAGTTTGACTGTCTTCTCTTTGATCTTGACACCTGTTATACCTACGTTGTCCCTTATTCTGGCTAGGAGGGGTTCTAGAGCAAGCAAGAAGAGGCCGGGGGAGAGGGGGCATCCTTGTCTGGTGCCTCTTTCCAGCGTGAGCGTTTCGGATGCACTCCCGTTTACCACAATTTTAGCTTTCGGTTTGTTGTAGAGGGCCATGACCATTGCCGTGTATTTTTCCCCCAGTCCGAAACTCCCCATGCAGTTTCGCAAGAAAGGCCACGAGACTCTGTCAAAGGCTTTCTCCGCGTCCAGCGCTATCATGACTGCTTGTTCATTGCTTCTTGCTGTGTGGCTAATCAGATGGCACAGTAGCCTCGTGTTGTCTTGCGATAGCCTGTTTTTAATGTATCCCACTTGTGAGGTGTGGATGATGTCTGGCAGGATTCTGTTTAGTCTGTTGGCTAAAACCTTTGCGTAGACTTTGCAGTCGACATTTATTAGCGAGATTGGTCTATAGTTCTGGGGGTGTTGTGGGTCCTTCCCCTCCTTAGGGATTATGGTGATATTGGCCTCGCACATGGACTCTGTCATCTTCCCGTTCTGGATGCATGTCGAGTACGTTTGTGCCATTAGCGTTTTAATGTGTTCTACAAAGATTTTGTAGAATGCTGCGTAGTATCCCTCTGGTCCTGGCGCTTTGTTCTGTTTTAGTTGGCTTATGGCTGTTTCAATCTCTTTTTCCGTTATGTCGGCTTCGAGCGACTCTCTCTCCTCCTCCTTGAGTTTTGGCAGATTGGTGTCATTGAGCAGCTTTAGTCCAGCGTCTTTGCTCAGGTTCTTGTCCTCAGTGTACAGCTCTTGGTAGAATTGTCTGAAGACTTCTAGTATTCCTTTGTTCGTTGTTTGGGACTTCTTCGTTTGATCTGTTATTGCTGCTATCGTGTGTTGCCTCTGTTTTGCCTTTAGATAGGATGCCAGCTGTTTCCCTGCTGTGTTTGCTGCGCATAGGTTGACTGATTTGAACTTTGTTAGCCAGGACCCTGCCCTCTCGCTTAAGATCCTGTTCAGTTCGTATTTCTTTTTTGTGAGCAGGGTGAGCGTGTTCTTGTCTGTTATGTTTGCGCAGTGGCCTCTCTCCAGTGCTGTTATCTCCTCCTCCAGCTCAGAGATTTTCTTGTTTCTGCTTCTGTTCATCCTGGATTTGATGTTTATTAGTTTCCCCCTTAGTGTCGCTTTGAGGGCGTCCCATATGATGTCCTTCCCTACTTCGCCATTATCATTGTGCTCGAGGTATTCTTTAATTGTGGCTTCGATTTCTTTGACGTTCTCTCTGTTCTGGAGGATGTCGTCGTTGAGCCTCCATCTCCTCGTCGGGCTTTCGTTGTGTTTGCCACTTAGAGTGAGTGTTATGTGAGCGTGGTCCGAGATGGTTATCGGAGCTATCTCCGTCTGTTCTATAAGGTGCGTGTGAGTGTTGGACATCAGTATGTAGTCAATCCTGCTGTAGGAGTTGTGTGGGTGTGAGTAGAAAGTGTACTCACGCGCTGATGGATGTTGTAGCCTCCATGGGTCTGCTAGATGCTGTTTGATGCACAGGTCTTTCAGGGTGTTATTGCTGTTGTTGGAGTTGTGGCTCGGTCTGTTTGGGTGCCTGTCCGTTGCCTAGTCCATTGTTTTGTTCATGTCACCGGCTGTGATCAGGAGGTCCTCATGGGGCAGGGCGGACAGTTTGCTGTCCACTTCCTGCCAGAATTGTTTATATTCAGAGTTGGGGCCGTATATGTTGACCACGTGTATTCTGTCGCTCCCTCTTTGGACGCTCGTTATTAGCATGCGGCCGTCCCCGTCTGCGTCCGTTGTTTGTGTTGTTAGGTTGGCCCTCTTGCTCAGGATCGTTATTACTCCTCTTGTCTTCCCTTTTGCTGGTGAGCAGTGTATTTCCCCTATCCATCTAGCCTTGAGTTGTTTCGCTTCGTCTTCTGAGAGCTTGGTCTCTTGCAGCATGTATACGTCTCCCTTTAGTTTGGCCAGGTGTTCTAATATTTTCCTTCGTTTGACCGGGTGGTTCAGTCCTTTAACGTTCATGGATACTATCTTCAGGTCAGTAGACAGGCCAGCTTTTGTTGGGTCTGTCATGGTGGTCTGGTGTTGTCGCTGGTGCCTTGCTTTTTTCGGCCCCCCCAGGGGGTTGGATGGGAATAGAAAGAGGGGAAAGGTAAAAGATGTATGTAGAAAAAGGAAAGAATAAATGGATTTTGTTCATTACACAGATGGAGGCTGTATCATGTACTGTCTTGTCCACCTGCTTCGCTTCTTCCCCCTGCCCGCCCACCTCCCCCCCCTCCCCCCCTCCCCCCGTCAGTAGTACCTCGGGTGTGCGACAGCGAGGGTCCTCACACTCCCCCCCCCCCAAGTCCTTGCTAAGTCTCTGGTGTTGGGCTGGCCCCCAGCCCTTAAGGTTTCTTCGTCCGTACTGGTTTTAAAAAAGAAAAAGAAAAAAGGATATGGTTGTTGTTTTCCTGCCTCTTCTTCCGTGGCTGCGATGGCTCTGCTGAGGTAGCTGCTTGTTGTGCGATTGTCTGAGGTAGATTTGTTCATTTAAGTTCAGAGTCTCAGTGCATGGTTGCGCATGCACGTTACACCTCTTTGCTGAGTCTCTGGTGTTCTGCCTCTTCTTCCGTGGCTGCGATGGCTCTGCTGAGGTAGCTGCGTTTGCTCTTGTTGTGCGATTGTCTGAGGTAGATTTGTTCGTTTAGGTTTAAGTTCAGAGTCTCAGTGCAAGGTTGCGCATGCATGTTACACAAGCACATTCTCTTTCCTATTCCTCCCCTTCGTTTGTTTCGTCCGAGGACGCCCTTCGCTTCGCCCCCGGGCTTGGTAGCTCCATTTCTTCTGGTTCCGGCCCTTGTAGGTATCTGTGTAGGTCGTTGGGGTCGTCGAAAATTCTGCTTCCGTGCCTGTCTGTCACTCTCATTTTTGACGGGCCCGCAAAGGTGAAGGCGATGTTCTTTTTTCGCAGGTGGTCCCTTTGGGCTAGGAAGCCTTTCCTCACCTCGACTGTTAGTTTGGAGAAGTCTTGGGTGATTGTTACTTTGCTTCCGTTTACCAGCATCGGACGGCCTTTCCTGGCTACGGAGAAGATCGCGTCAGTGTGATTTTCTCTTAGCGGTTTGCATATTATAGGCCTCGGGGCATTGCTATTCGCTTGCTTTCTGGCCGGTATGCGATATGCTTTGGTGATTTCGAGCGGTTTGTCGAAGCTGAGTCCGGTGAGCTTGGGTATTAGAGACTCCAGCATTAGGGCGCATGCCCCCGGTGTATCTTCCTCCTCCTCGGGCACACCCAAGAGTCTTATGTTGCCTTTGCGGCTCCTGTCCTCCTGCTCCGCCATGGCCTTTTGTAGCGCCGTCGTTCTCTTTATCACCAGCCCCAGGTCTTTGTGTGTTATGGTGGCATTATCCTCCAGCAGGCCAATCCTTTTCTCTGCCTCGTCTATCCTGCCGTTGGCTTTGCTTTGCTCTGCTCTGATCGCTATTAGCTCCATCTGGATGCTGTCTACTGTCTTTTTCGTGGCCTTTGCCAACTCGTTCCCTTCTGTTATTTTCTTCAGGAGAGTGTCTAGTGTGATGGTCCCGTCACCCTGGCTGCTGCGCTCCTTGCTCGGGGAGGCTGGAGTTTCATTCTTGCTCTTTTTCAAGTCGTTCGCGCCGTGTTTCCCGTCTCTCCCTGCCATGGCTTCGGTGCCTCCTCTGGCCTGGCTAGTCTTGGGTCTCCCTCCTATTGGCGGTTGTCTTGTGGCGGCTCTGTTTCCTTCCTTTCCTTCTTTGTTCCTAAGGGTGCTTATTGCTGTTAGGGGGTTGTCTCTGAACCTGGGTGGCCACTTGACCACTCTAGTTTTTGTCCTGTACTCCGCCAGCCTCTTGCGGTTCTACCCCTTATCCTGCCTTGCTGCGCTCTCTCCAGCTACGAGATTTTAAACCGCAGTTAGGGAAATGTTTAATCTCTCATTGTCTGTGGCCAAAGTGCCAAAGGAATGGAAGTGTGCCCAAGTATCTCCTTCTTAAAAAGCCCTCAGCAAACCCCTATCTCCTATCTAACTACAGACCGATTTCACTGTTACCTTTGCTTGCAAAGGGCCTAGAAAAATACATTAACACATAGCTGCTATCCTTTCTTGAAGGGCATAAGATCTAAGACCCCTCTCAGTTGGGTTTTGGAGAGCAGTACACAGACTGCACTGTTTGACATAACTGATAACATCAGGCTCTCTCTAGATGCAGGAACGCCGGTCATGTTAATGTTACTGGATCTATCGGTGGCCTTTGACATGGTCTCTCACTCCATCCTAATCTGCAGACTCCATAAGGCCAGTCTCCAAGTCAGGGCGCTACACTTGCTCATGGACTTCCTTGATAACTGCACACAACGTGGCTGCCTTGGCCCTCCTTTTAAATCAAGACTGATGGAAGTTGGCAAGGGAGTTCCCCAGGACTCATACCTGAGTCCTGCACTATTTAATATCTATGTAGCGCCGCTACAAGACCAAGACTCTGATATATATAGAAATACAATATACGTGAATATATACTGGAGATATTCAGCTCATGTAGGTTGAGACACATCTGATGTTTTACCGATTGGTCCACTCAAAGAAGTCGATACCTAAGACAGAAACATTGTATTTAATGATAGAGCAGTACCACCAGAATAGAACTACTTCTCCAAACCCTCTATCTTTCTGCTGCCATAAGACTGTCATACCCTCTCGCTATCCAGTATTTCAAACCCAACAATGTTCAACAAATGAAAATAACCTTGAGTTCCCTCCTTTCCATTCACGATTAAATTCCTTTTGGGGAACGAAATGTGTCTCATGACCTTTAACCCCTCCTGCCTGCTGCTTCCCCACTCCCATGCTCACCAGTATACATTCAAATATCATTTGGAGTCTAATAAGGGGTTGGAGCCCTGGACTGCTCCCATAATCATTCTCAGTCTGCTTCTGAGGGGCTGGATTCTCTAGAGGTATTTCTCCCATGTCGATGTGCTATGCTTCAGAGATGGTCACTAATCACCCTCTGTTCTTAGTATATGTCTGCTACATTTGTTTTACTGTGCCTCTCATTTTCTTGAAGGATATCCTCTATCTTTCTCTCTGTGGCCCGGGTGTCTGGTCGCCCTCTTGAGGTTCCTCATGTGTCTGATGGGTGTCTGCCACTGCAGGATATTCTTCAGTTCTGGTCAACTAATTTGTTTGGTATTCGGGACCTTGACATATAAAGATTGTGGCCAAACTGCTTTCTGTGTTGCGCTAAGGAAACTAAATAATGGGAGGAAAGCTACCCTTTGCTTTGAGTGTGACAGCCAACATTGCTTGGGAGAGGAGGTTGGGATACCCCTCGAAAGAAAAGTCCCCTCTTCTCCTCATCACTTCCATTATCTTTTCTTTTTTTGTCAAGGAATTGCACCCTCATAAAGATGCCCTAGAGTTCCGGCAGAGGGATATTGTAATTTGATAGGTTCTTATTTGTGGTGCTATAGCAGTGATTTAACCAGCCTCTGCCCAGAATTCTTAATGTAATTTCTCTTGGCTCCCCAAGATGCTCCCTATATCCTTATTCTTTTACACCGTAAATGGTTTTCAAGGTATTTCATATGCCCCTTTAGGATAATGTTCTGTCTGAGTTGTGGTAATAAAGAGGTGATGTAACCAACCTCTGCACAAAATTCTTACTGTCATTTCTCTTAGCTCCCCAAAACGCTCCTCATATGCTTATGCTTTTATGCTGGAATTGATTTTCAAGGTTTTCATATGCTCCTTTAGGATAACACTCTGTTCTTGTACAACAATAGGTTTGTGTCATCGAAATTCTTGTTCTTCTACTCTCTTGTGAGAAGTTGGGTTGTTGGTTGACTGGGGGTGTATGCCTTGGTCAAGCAACAGCCTCAATCCCTTGCAGGGTGAACCACAAAAAGTATCTAAATTAGCCTGTGCTTAACCCTGGGTAGCTTGGAAGAAAAAACAGTCAGGTTTAACTTAGAGGTGATGTGTAAACAATTTATGCAGCACACACACATTAATAAAGTAAAAAAACAACACAAGAAACATACCAAACCAATGTAGAAAAATAAAGTAAATTTTAATGAATTATTTGACACCAAAACAACAAAAATCCAATCAGTAGAACTGGACTTTTTTATTTTTAAAGTTTAAGGTTCAAAATAGCACCTAAAAGATCAAAGCGCAAACCGTGGGCATCTAGTCAGGCGACCGGGATAAAGTCGAAAGGTAAGGCCGACTGCGATGGAGCGTGATTTGGATACAAGGAGTGGATTGGACCCTGTCAGAGCTTACCTTCAGACTTCCAGATACAGCAGCAGTCTTGCAGAATGCACAGCAGGTCACAGCAGCAGGCAGTCCTCTGAGAGTCCTTACACAAATGAACTGAAGAGTGTGTCTGAAGGTCCTGTTTTGATACCCTGTTGCCCTCCTTCTGGAAGGTTGGTGAAGCGTGTGGAAATGTTCTTTGAAGTCTTCCTTGCCTCCCCTGCCCTTGCTCTGAGCTGGCTACAGTGCCAATACAGGAGACGTATGGCCCTCTATTGTGTGACTGTTTGGGGGAATTCGTAAAGTCTAAATGTCAGCTACACGCAGTCATCTGACCCGAGACAGGCTGCAGGCAGAAAGGGCTTCGGACAGGAAAATTCTAACTTTCTAAAAGTGGTATTGTCTAAATTGCAATGAAAAATCGACTTTTACAATAAAGAAGGTTTATCATTAGAATTTCATAGGTACCATGACATATCGACCTACTCTCCATTTGGATTTACAGCGTAATAGATGTAAATAAGGAATCCCCAATGTTATCCTATCAAAGGGATATCCTCACAGTAGTGAAAAACGAATTTGAGGATTTTTCACTACCAGGACATATAAAACTTAAAAGTACATGCCCAACCTTTTAATTACACAGCACCCTGTCCTATGGGCTATCTAGGACCTACCTTAGGTGTGACTTGTATGTAATAAATGGGGAGATTAAGGCTTGGCAAGGGAGTTTAAAGGCCAAGTCGACATGGCAGTGGGACACTGCGTTCAGGTGGCAATGGCAGGCCTGGGGCATGTTTTGGAGGGCTATTTAAGCAGGTGGTGCATTAAGTGCTGCAGACCCACTGGTAGCATTTACTTTACAGGCCCTGGGTATATAGTATAATACTCTACAATGGATTTATAACGCTTTAGCACGCTGCACCTGAATTGTATTTTAAACTCTGTCACTATTGTCTTCACTTACTGTTGATTTTAAAAACTGTAATTGACCACGAAGCTCACCTGAGCAAAAGCGCCGTACTCACGCGCTCAGCCTGCCCTCCCAGACCCTCCAAAACACAGCGAGTCCCCGCTGTCAGAGGGGGAAAACGCCCACACCGCCAGCGCGGTCAAAGGCGAAGCCACGCCCACTGCGAGGCCACGCCCACCGGACTACTTAAACGCTCGTAACAGCGCAACACTCATTTCTGATTAATTTCCCTCTGAGGCGGAAAGCCGGAGGTTAGCACGCTGCACCTGAATTGTATTTTAAACTCTGTCACTATTGTCTTCACTCACTGTTGATTTTAAAAACTGTAATTGACCACGAAGCTCACCTGAGCAAAAGCGCCGTACTCACGCGCTCAGCCTGCCCTCCCAGACCCTCCAAAACACAGCGAGTCCCCGCTGTCAGAGGGGGAAAACGCCCACACCGCCAGCGCGGTCAAAGGCGAAGCCACGCCCACTGCGAGGCCACGCCCACCGGACTACTTAAACGCTCGTAACAGCGCAACACTCATTTCTGATTAATTTCCCTCTGAGGCGGAAAGCCAGAGGTTAGCACGCTGCACCTGAATTGTATTTTAAACTCTGTCACTATTGTCTTCACTCACTGTTGATTTTAAAAACTGTAATTGACCACGAAGCTCACCTGAGCAAAAGCGCCGTACTCACGCGCTCAGCCTGCCCTCCCAGACCCTCCAAAACACAGCGAGTCCCCGCTGTCAGAGGGGGAAAACGCCCACACCGCCAGCGCGGTCAAAGGCGAAGCCACGCCCACTGCGAGGCCACGCCCATAATACCTACTACAAATGTGTCGGCCATTCCAGCGCAGCGGACGAGCGCAGCGGGAGCGCCGTTTGCAAGGCAAGCCCGTCTGCGCCCGTCCGCGCACGACCGGGCCTAGGGCCAGACCCCCTGGCACCCAGAGCCTCCACCAAAACCACATACTCCCGTCGTGACCTTTTAAGCCTCAGACCTTCCATCGCCCCCTCATGCAGATATATCCATGATATGAATGGACCCTTTGTCAGCTGCACAAACTGCCAGCCAGCCCAGCTTAAACTCCCCACACGAGTGCTGAAGCCCGCAACCCTCAAACCTGCCTCGCTGAACTGTCGCTCCCTCCCTAAACATGCGACACCAATCCACCACTTAATAGAAGACTACGAGATTGACATTCTCTTCCTAACGGAAACGTGGCTCACCCCACACTCTGACTCGGACATAGTGTTAGCCACACCACCTGGATTCCTCATCCAGTCTCTCCCTCGACCACTAGGTAGAGGTGGAGGTATTGCCATCATCTACCGAGACTCTTTCATCTGCAATTCCAGCGACGCACAAATCTCAGACTCTGAAAGCCTTCAATTCTCAATCAAACTAGACCCTACGAATTCCCTTTCAGGGATTCTAGTCTACCGTCCCCCCGGCCACCCTGGTTCCTTTCCCAATGCCCTCTTAGACACTGTAGCTACACAGGCTCACTCCGTCACGAATTTTATTTTAGTGGGAGACTTGAACATCCACTTCGAAGACACTTCAGATTCTGGAGTAGTCGACCTGATCACTGAACTAGCGGCCTCGGACCTCCGTCTCCTTAACTCAGGAGCCACTCACATTAAAGGCCACCTGCTGGACCCAGTCTTCACCAGCTCCCCCGCGATGCAAGCAATAGACTCCATCCCCCTTCCCTGGACGGACCACTTCTTGGTCCTATTCCAACTTCCAGGTTCCCTTAGGAAACCTCAGAAATTGCCCACTTTCACCAGAGGCAGGACTTGGTCCAAACTTCCCATTGAAGAATGGGCCAATACCCTGATATCTACTGCCCCGATTCATGAAGATATCCCGGACAACGCCGATAGTAACTTCAGAAATTGGATCACGACCTCCCTTGACTCCGTGCTCCCACTCAGAATGCGCGAAGACAAAACCAACAACACGGGTTCTGCACCGTGGTTCACCCCAGAACTTCGTCAGCTCCGCAAAAACTGTAAAAGAGCCGAACGGCTTTGGAGAAAAGACTGGCATAATGCCAGCAAAGAGGCCTACCACTCCTCAGTCAAAATCTATAAAACTGCTATTAAGCTCTCCAAAGCCTCCCACTATGACACCCGGATAAAGGAAGCCTCAAATTCCTCTAGGGAATCCTACCTCATCGTGAAGGAGCTATTGAAAGTTCCCATCTCTCCCTTGTCCACCACCCCCCAGGTAGACAGAAGCAATGACCTAGCCACATATTTCAACAATAAAATCGCCCGTATCCTCACATCCCTCCCTCTTCCTAGCTCCCCCACCCGCAGAAATATTACTCAGCCCCCCGGTCAGACGGGAATACGTCCCCAACTTGAGACATTCAGGCCAGTAACGCCTAACGAGGTGGAAGCAACCCTGAATAAAATAAAAAGCGGATCTCCTTTAGACCCTGCACCCTTGAGATTTCTCAAAAACGTGGCCCCCGCTATCACCCCTACACTCACGGAGCTTATCAACTGCTCACTTGCACAAGGATCAGTCCCCGACAGCTGGAAAAGTGCAGTGGTGAAGGCACTCCTTAAAAAACCTCAGCTTGATCCAACTGATATGGCAAACTACCGACCCATATCCCTCCTCTCGGGGATTAGCAAGATTACAGAGAAACTGGTGAATAGTCAACTCTCCCGATTCCTCGAGACAAATAACATCCTACGGCAATCCCAAACCGGGTTCCGTCCGGGACACGGTACAGACACCGCCCTTCTTGCCGTCATCGAGGAAGCAAGGCGCATTCTAGACTCAGGAGGATCAGTGGCAGTGATCCTCCTGGATCTGAGTGCCGCCTTCGACACGGTCAACCACCGTGTCCTCCTCCATCGGTTGGCGACAGCAGGGCTCACCGGGATGGCACTCAGCTGGATAGAGTCCTTTCTCACCGGACGCACGTTCCAGGTCTGGGACGGTGAATACCACTCGTCCACACTTCCACTCACCAGCGGGGTTCCTCAGGGCTCCTCCCTGAGCCCCACGCTTTTCAACGTGTATATGGCCCCTTTGGAAGATGTGGTATCACCATTCGGGATAAAAATCGTGAGCTACGCTGACGACACACAATTGGTCGTCTCCCTATCCCAACTAGACGACCACCCAGACAAATTACCAAACTGTCTCACCGAAATTCACGGGTGGATGTGCGAATCGTCATTGAAACTTAACGGTTCCAAAACCGAAGTGATGCTCATGGGCAAACAATGGGCGACCATCCCCCCGGCGATCTGGCCAGACGTGTTCGGGGAAATCCCCACCCCGAAACACGAAATCAAGACCCTCGGAGTCTGGCTAGAACCCGATCTCTCAATGAAGACCCAAGCGGCCAAAACGGCCGGGACCTGTCTTGGGCTTCTGCGGACTATCCGCAAAATCTTCCCCCTTCTACCGCCCGTGTCCAGGAAACTTCTAGTTCAGGGCCTCATAATGTCACGGTTAGACTATAGCAATATGGTCTACCTGGGTGCGCCGGAAGCTACCTTAGAGAGACTGCAAAGAGCCCAGAATGCAGCAGCTCGCCTAATCATGAGCGTACCTCCCAGAGTATCCGCCAAACCCGCTATTAAGGCTCTGCACTGGCTCCCAGTCCGCCAAAGGGTGAAATTTAAAGCCATGTGCACGGCCCATAAATTAATCAATGGCTCGGGACCTGCGATTCTCAGCGGCTTGGTCACCCCTTACATAGCACCGAGAGCTCTACGGTCTGAGAACGAGCACCTGGCCAATATCCCCAAATTCAAGAGGACACGTACCGGAGGCCGACGTTTCTCTGTAAAAGCGTCCACTGGTTGGAACTCCCTCCCACGCTCCCTCAGACTGGAGCCCAATTACCTGACGTTCAGGAAAAAACTTAAAACCCTCCTGTTTCCTAAATAAACCCTTCTCCCTTATCCCCCTCAGCAGGATTTAATCTCTATAGCGCGGGGATGCCCTCGGGTCACCAGGCGCTTTATAAGTTGCTAAAATAAATAAATAAAATAAATAAATAAGTAAATTGAATATGCCAAATAGGTATAGGTCAATCATACCATATTTAGGGGAGTGAGCACAGGCACTTTAGTAATGGTTACCAGTGGTAAAGTGCAGTGTCCTAAAGCCAACTAAAGCAAACATCCAGCAAGAATTGGATGTAAGTAGACAAAAGGTATGGGGGAAGAACACCCTAAGGCTGACAGGTCTCACATCTGTCATCTGCTGACTCCTTCAGCTAGAACACCCTCTCGCACAGTTTATTCAGATTTTTCTTTACTTCGTCGAACACCTGTTTCATTTCACCCTCCAGCGTGTAGAAGTCATCTCATAGGCTATAAAAAAATGTCTACTATAAATGTCATGGTGAAAGATACTCCAATCATTGGAAAATCCAATAAACAAAGAATTTTTTTTTTTAAAAGATACTCCAATCTTAATGGCCTCTGCCACGGACAGGCACGTGTAGGAGAATCTGCTTGCCTTCTTTACTTTTGAAAATCTGCTTTTTGCAAGGCAGGATTTAGAAGTAGTTCTTTCACAGATGATTGTGCTAGTGAATATCGTCCTCCAGAATATTGTGGGACAAGAATATATTGTGGACAGAATATTGAGTGACAAAATATCAAAAGATAAGTGCATATAGGGACTATAGATGTACTATTCCTAACTTCACATCTACATACCTTGAAGATATATATGCTGCATAGGTACATATGTGTGAAGTTATGTATAGAAAATGTATACTTACTTACCTGTCAACATTTATTTTCTATATTTGTCCTTGATATTGTGTCCCATCGATACACAGGGTTTGTTATTCCGGGTACACACCACACAGATTGAGTATTCCTTCCTCTAGAACATGCTGGGTATTAATATGTGGGATAGCCCTTTATGGAGTATTGACCTTCTTTGACCAGGTTAACGTGAATGGCAGGTCAGTCATAGAATAAGTCAGTTGTACTACTAAATAGCGTCACCAACAATATTGAGATAGAAGAATATCGAGGACAGAATACCAAGGGACAAAATATCAAAATGTAAGTGCATGTAGGGAAGTATAGATTCACTAATAATAACTCCACAGCTACGTATCATGAAGATATATGTACCACGTAGGTGCATACATGTGGATTTAGGGACAGAAAACCAAGACTTACCTGTTGATATTTTTTTTTATATTTTGTCCTCAGTATCCTGTCCCACCAATATTGTGGGTTTGATATGTAGGATACACACATAAAAGTATAGTACACAGTGGCTTTTCCAGTGCACACACTCCAGTCCCTTAAATACACACCACTATGCCAGTTCCACCAGCATTGGGGATTATTCCCCTAAATAGTAGCTCTGCCTCTTTTATTTGATAGTGACCTTCTATAGAGCATGTTAGGTAAATTACCTAATGTGCAGGCACATTTCAGGTATCTCACTTCCACTGTTGGAATTGTTACATCACACCAGACAACTGAAGACCTAGGGATATATTTACAATAAAGTGGCAAAGCGTGTCGTTAAGCCAAGAAGGCGAACAATACGCTTCCTCACTTCGGAAACGCAGGGCTGCACCATATTTACCGGGATAAGGTGCAGCCCTGCGTATCCCCTGCGCTGGCATTAACTTTAGCTGCCTAGTGCCAACACAGGCACCCTTGCACCATCATGCAAGGGTGCCTGTGTTGAGGGGAAGATTGTTTATGTGCAGGAAGGACTCCTTTCCTGCACAAAAACAAGCTTTAAATGCTGTTTTGTAACTTCTATGTGTGCTGCTTAATGCAGCACACATAGCGGTTGCAAAACTGCATTTATTTTAAATGATTGTTTATATGCAGGAAGGGGGACATTAATATGGGCCATTAATTGCCCATATTATGATATGTGTGCTATACTTGCGCTGCTCCCGCGAATCAAGCTAAAGATTCCAAGTTAATTTTTAGCCTCCAATTTCATATTCCTGCACTTTTACAGAATGTTTTAATTGTTTAAATTTTACATTGTTATTTAGTTAAATATACTTTATTAATCTACTAATATTATTCAATCTTCTAAACAGTTGTGGACCCCCTGAGTAGGTGTTAAAAACCTCTGGTTTAAGAGGGAGATTATGAAGGTGGCAGCATGAGCAGTGATTTGCCTACCTGTAGTAGCCATCTATGTCTTACACCTTGGCAGAGTGTCTATTTAGTATTTCAGTCAGAATAAATCCCCAATCATGGGAGAAGAACAAGTTGTGGCTGCATGTCTGGTTGTTTGGTACTCAGGAGGGCACACTTCTCTTTGAGTTGCGTGGGGTAGAAGACGAGATGGCCCCTCACACTCCATATTTACTGCTGTCGTGATATAGGAGTATTTCTAGGGGCTGTCAACTTTTCACCTGTGTGAGATCAGGTTAGGCTTTTCCCCTCCTATGCTGCACTGAAAGATCAAATCTCTTTCAATGACCCCTCCTCAATGTACGACTTCTCTAAATGATAGCTGAACCTCTGCCACTTTGTGTTAAATCACCACATAGCACTTATTTGGCAAGGTTATGTAAATCACTCCATCTAGTTTGGAGTTCTACCACTCCTCCCCCACGCCATTCTGAGATATCATGTTCTTTATCTTCCCCACAAACTATCTCAGTGTCTCTCATCGGGACACAGGGACTCCCCCTCTGCCATTTGTTGATCTCTGCCTTCTTTCTTTTACGTACTGTGAGGAGTTTTCACCACTGCTGCCAGGTCTTGAATAGCTGGTTGCTAGCTAGGAGGTCTCCAGGTCCAGCTCAGGTAAGCATTTCACTCAAATTTCTATAGCATCTATCTCCTGTCATTACAAAGAGTAGGTAGAGAGTGTTTCGTGAGTTCTGTTGAAATCACTCTTACTCCAGCCCCAACTCAGCCAACCACCACTCTTGTGTGTCCCAGCCCCCTCTGTCTCTGTGGTGCATTTCCCTCTCCTAGGCCATTGCAGCATGTTTCATGGACCCTCAGCAGAGAGTTCTCATTCCCACTGTGGCTCTCTCAATTCTTCCTCCTCAGGCCACTGTTTATCCACCCAAGACAAACGTGAGAAGAGCTGCTGCTATAGAAGCCAGGGTTCCTCTATCTCTCATTCTTTTTTGTGGCGTCTAACCAAACAGTTCCTCTCTTTACGTCTAGTCCCATAATCATAGGGTTCATCCTCTCTAAATTGCCCCAGCTATATATGCTGCTGTCCCCTTTACACCACAAATTACAGAATTTATAAATATGGCTGTTAGATATATTTATGTATGTTTGCAAATCAGTTTCACATATTGAGAATTGCTGCGACCCAATGAATCTACCTTAGATTTGTGTAGATTTGTGTATGACTGCTAATATGGAAAAATCTAGCAATTCCAACTAAGGGGCACATTAGGATAACGGGCAGATCGCCACCGCCCGTATGGCGCTGGCGATCCGCCTGCCAAAAACCTCCGCCCGCTACTAATTTCCTCCCTCCACATTACCATGGCAGGGGGGAGGACCCTGGCAGACGGGAAGACCGTCCGCCGGTTTTCCTCCGGTAGGCAATCCGCCCGATTGCCTACCGGGTGGAAAAGCAGTTTATATGGTGGCGGTGTCTGTTAGACACCGCCAGCCATATTACTATGAGGGCAGAAGCATGCCTTTCCGCAAGCCTTGCGGGAATTGCTTGTGGGGGCCCGTTGTGGGCCCCCAGGTACTCTAGGGGGTGGGGGGAGCACATGGGGGGTACCTATGGTACCCCCCTGCAGTTCCATGCACAACATGGTAAGCACCGCGCGGTGCCTGCCATGCTGTGCATGGAAGTGCACGACATGCCTTCCAGGCATTGTGGCGGGTGGTGCTGAGTGCACCGCCCGCCACAATGTTAGGAATGCAGGATGCACCCGCCACTGTGGCGGGTGCATCCTAATGGCACCCAAGGGACCCCCGCCCTTATGGCGGGCGGTCCCTTTTTACGACGGGTCCACCCGCCATCCTAATGTGCCCCTAAATCTCAGGTCAGTGTTGGTTCATAGCAGGACCATAGCAGGACCAATGAATCTTGAATGGCCTAAGCGTGGTAAGGAGTTGGAGTAGTTACCATCACTCTGATTGGGTAAGCAATTTTAGGACCTGCAAACAGTATTTTCAGTTTGATGTGCTGGGGCGTCATTTGCTAATTTGAGAACTAGCCATTGCAAGGGCTTGCTTTAGCCTTTCGATGGCCGATTGTGAGGCAATGGACCTAGTTCTACTAGTTGAAGCAAAGTAAATTCAAATGGAATGATGTCAGGTCAGATGCCTGGGTTCAAGTATGAATAGTCACGTTACTATGTCAATCACCTTCTTACCTCGTCGCAGGGAATGATGGGAAGTGTAGTTCATTGCTTTCTCGTCTCTGGTGGTAACGTTAATTAGAACTCAAAAGTTTTAAACAGAATAGTGATGGTGTCACTATTCCACACCATATGTTGGTATTATAATTATGAACTCCATGATTTTAACGTGCTTCCCTTGTGTCTAAATTGGAGGCCCAGTGTACCCTCACTGTAGTTATAAAAAGGGATATTACTGGGTGTTCATGTATTGTACCAAAGTAAGGGATAAAAATCTATGTCAAACACGTTAAGCACCTCTTGAGAAAAAGCGCTACCGTGGAGGGGGACTGTAAGAATTGATCTGGCACTTTTTGATGTTCAATACTTTGAGTCTCAATTCTTTACCGCATTATTTATACTGCTTGCAAATATCAAAAATGTAGGGCCTGATTACGAGTTTGGTGGACAGGGTTGCTTCATCACAAATATGACGGATTTCCCGTCCACCAAATTACAATTACATTATACCCTATAGAACTTGTAATTTGGTGGATGGGATATACGTCACATTTGTGATGAAGTAACCCTGTCCGCCAGGCCCTTAATTCTTTTATATATACTGTTATAGGTACGTTTTAGGTTCTCTTAAAATTTACAATTCTTCAGCAGGATTCAGTCTACAACATTGTCTTAGTGCTTTTGCCTAAGGTAGAACACAAGATTTTGTAGCCATAACCTAATTGGTAGACATATCAGGTAAAGCACAACACTTCGGCACCATCACAAGGGGCACAATGAAAGGACCAGATAATAATACCCCTGGTATTACAGATACAATATTACAGGAGAAGTACCAGGATGCTAATTTTTCATATCTGGATTGGGGAATAACTTTGGGAATGCAGGAATACGTCATTATTTTCTTCATGTTTTTCCTGAATTCTGGCCCAGTTTCAGGGTTTATTTCCACCTGGCTTTTGGAGGTGAACCCGTCCCATAAATAACTGGACACTTGTAATCCCGTCTTCATACTGCCCTATTTGTAATTAAGCCCTAAGGGCACTCACCACCACTAGTCAAAAGATAGTGCTATTGGGAGGGCATAGCCTATATAAAGAATAATTAGAAAGAAAAGTGAACTCTATTATAAAATCATACATTCCTTCTTGCATTTCCGCATTGTTCTAAGTACTTATTTTAAAATGAATAGCAGTCGGTTCCTTCATAAAAAGGCCAGATGTGCTATTTAGTACTATTTTGGCATTTTTAGTAGTTATTATGCAGTAATTTCCCTATTCTTGGACTATTCATGTATGGACATTTCAGCATTAGTCACAAAAGTTAGGTCAAAATAGTAAAAAAAAAATTGCTTTTGTTGGATTAGTCATACACTTAAAGCAAAATTATTGTTTTTTTTTATATTCAGAATTTTAGAAGTGCTCCTGATGTAGAAAAGTCAGCCCATATCGCACCCGATGCCCAGGCCGCTGGTGCAGGGCGACTCTTCGCTTCTATCTTGAATAATTATCAAATAAAGAGACGGGCGCTGAAGGTAGGAAAACAAGAACAGAGTTTAATACTCATGAGGAGAACATGTCCTTTGGGACACTCGCAGAGTGTCTTCGGGAGGTGCTCTAACAAGTTTCTCTGAGGCTTCGCCTTTTATACACAGGTTCGTGGTACACAGGCATCCTTTTATTACAATCAATACATTGTGTAGTATGGAGGTATTCCAACACGTGGCTACAGTAGGGGCCCTTATCCTTCATGCAATAGGAGGGGGGCTGTCACGCAGCTGAGTGTTCTGCTGATTCCATTGGAATGTGTGTGCCTGATCGAATCTCAGGGGGCGGGGTGGTCATGATCAATAGTGGTTCCTTTCAAGAGAGGCGAGTGCATACAGTAGTGGGCAATGAACTGTATCCTCGGGCTAAGGGATGACCAGCGGTCCGTGCAAACAATTAGGTTCAGAGGAAGAGGTCATCACAGGAGGGGTATTCATGGAGGGACAGGAGGTGTTTGGTCAGGCGCGGGGTGCGATTCTCAGAGACAGAGTCATGCGGGAGGGGTGGGCTCATGACTTGTGCATGTGAGAGCGGGGGCAGTCAGGGTGCATGGGGGGGAAGTTTGCAGGGTCAGGGAAGTGTGCTGACGGGCGATCGTGAACAGGGAGACCATGATACCTAAAATGGCTGTCGTGTACGTGTGTGCATGGGTCTATGCTAGCGGGATAACACAGTCAGGGTTTTAGCGATATCCGGTCTTCTTACAACAAGGGGTACAGTGAACACAAATGAACGCCGCTTATGTGTATATACATTTGCCAATTTCAACAGTCGCCGCTTTTAAACATAGTTAGTACATTTGTGTTTACCCCAACTGAAGGAGTGTGCATATAGTCATGTGTGACCAATTAAATAACGTTCGTCAAATGCTAGAAAATTGCGTACAGTCATATGCAGTCGATACAATTGGCGGAATACGGTACATGTGGATTTACATTTGCTGCGTTATTCATAGATCGGCATAACACGTAGTCGAGGGCAATCAGGAAAAACGTTCCGACATATTATAGACTTCAAGTTCTGACTTTCTTTTCAATGACATCAACATATAGTAAAAGTGCTATATGAGACCTTTGGACTTAAGTGACCGAAAACATGTTTGAAAGCAATAAGAATTGAGGGAGGAATTCAGTTCGATGTAAACAACTAGTCAAGGGGTAGGTAGAAAGTTCAGGAAAAAAGGGGGGGGTCTTAGTGAAATTGTCTTTTTCAACGACGAGTCACCACTGGTAGACTCTGTTAGTCCGTTTTTCTTTTCGTTGGCGCTTTTGAGCACCGGCGGTGGAGCTATAAGTCCAGCTCGGAATCCTCCTTACGCGTTGCAGGGTGCGATCAGTCCTCTGCTGTTAGATCACAGTCCTGTTTCCTAACTCATTTTCTTAGGGGTGCCTTATGCTGGGCACCTGCGTATCTCTCTTTTTCCGTGGCAAAATCCCAGTCCATAGTCAAAGTTTGTATGAAAGAGTTTGTTGAATAATCGAGGGAAGAGAGGGCGGAGTGGGGCCAGATCTTCGAACACACCAAGAGACCAAGGGAGCAAAGGACAATGAGCAGGCAAGCCCAACAGTCGGACTCAAAAAGGGGACGGGGACTTCAGGCACGAGTGGGTCAGCAAGTCGAGGGCTTCAAGGTAGCCCTTCATTCTTTCATCTGCCAAGTTTGAGAGTTTTGCCTCGTCCCGCGTCTCGTTGCTCTGCGGCTCCACCTTTGGTCGTCACACGTGTTCCATGATCTGTGGCCAGGCTGTGCGTCACGTCCAGCTCCTCTCCTCCGGTTATTATATCTTTAAATGAGTAGAAAACAAGTTTTAGAAAGACTGGCAGGAGAAGACATTTTTACATCTCAATTCCGTCCCCAATCCTATGTAGGTGGGGATAAGTTCATCGGTCATAGTCAGAAGTCGTCATTTATGGAGTCTGTAGGAGTGCATTGCTATGGAATTCATAACCCTGTTCGGCGCTCATTCGTGACGTGCGTGGAGAGAAATTGGACCTTTATACACAGTGTATCATATCAAACTCAAAGTCGAGTCCTTATGTAGAGACTCGTCCTTCCCTTTAACCCAAGCATCGATAATCTTACATCTCACTTCGGGGTCGGCAAAACTCTTGTAAGTGGGGCGTTATCGTCGTGAAGAAGGGGGAGGGGGTGGACGTACAATATGGCTTTCCTGGGGAATGACCGTTAATCAAGGTCATCAATTACGTTTCGTGGGTAGCTGACATGAGGCTGGGGCTAATCGGGGGAAACGGGGACGCTTTGGACAGGGAGCTGGGGTCGATCGGGAGAAGTGGGGTACTCTGGACATTCGTACTCAAAGGCAGAGGAGCGAAGTAATTTGTGCATTGGGAATTGCATTTTTTAGCGAACTGAGAAACAGAAGGCCATTGACGTTATAGTCCCCCCATAGAAGGCCAGATTAGGGGACATCCGTCGTCTTACCTATCCTTTCCTTCATTACCAACTCGGGTTCTATCGTTTTGCAGAAAGGAGAGGTAGTAACATGGCAAGTCACAATCGTTTTGGTTTCGGTCAATTTTGCTGAACACCTCTGTGTTCGAGGAGGCCCAATTAGGTGTTGTGCCGGGAGGGGCACAACGTTACCATAAGGGAGGATGGAACAGGAGGACCTTCAGAGAGAGAGAGAGTGAGGGAGCGAGAGAGCGAGAAAGAGAGCGAGAGAGAGAGAGCGAGAGAGAGGGAGAGAGAGAGAGAGAGAGAGAGAGAGAGAGAGATCGAGAGAGAGAGAGAGAGCGAGATCGCACTCTAAGTGGTCCATTCAGTACACGTGTGACATGGAGAGAGAAAAGAGAGGGGAAGAGAGAGAGAGAGGGAGAGTGAGACGTGTACAATAATGGACCATTCAGTACGCGCACAACATAGAACAACAGGGGTTAAGTAATACGGAAACACAAACGGAGGGATGACGTAGATCCATACATCACGTACATACAAACTCAGACGGGGAAGGCAGTACATGTATTATACACAAAAATCCAAGACAAAACATAAAACAGCTATTGGCCAAAATTATCCTTTTCTATATGCTGTGCATCCTTGTCATCCTAAGCTCTT
This sequence comes from Lissotriton helveticus, assembly GCF_964261635.1. Lineage (NCBI taxonomy): Eukaryota > Metazoa > Chordata > Amphibia > Caudata > Salamandridae > Lissotriton > Lissotriton helveticus. The sequence continues at coordinate 1,619,371,317 of NC_136067.1, forward strand.
TTGTTTACCATTTTCTTCTCTTTTATTTGTCGGCTGCCCTTACTGGTGGCTTTGATTGTACACACTTACGCCGTTGGCAATTGGTCATGAATTGACCTGGTCGGGCTAATGCTCACGACGGTATTTTCCGAGTCATTTTTAGCAAATGTGTTTCCAGGCTGAGACAACAGTTGGTGTCAATTGGAGAACAATGGGGCAGCTTCTAGTTACTTGTCTACGAGGATGCGAAAAGGAGGTAGTAGATTCTAAATGTTGGCAATATTCCTAGTCCTCTTGGCGGGGGATACTTGTGTAAACCTTACCTCGAAATATACCCTAACCCTTTCCCTATTTAGTTAAGCGTGGAGTGATTAATCATGTGTGCACATTATTTTTGGTGGTATTATTCGGAGTGCGTGGGCACCATAATCGAACGCCTTTTTCCCGCTTCTTCGTCCGCTAGATCACCATTTTCTTTCTTTGTATTCTTAATCGATGTTCCAAGGTGTCCTGCAGAAAGAGGGAAAAAAGAAGGGGGCGGGGCAGCATTTAAGAATACAACAGCGTGCATAAACCCGAAAAGGCTTTTACTTACTACATACGCGGTCTATCTCCCCGGAACGCAGTTCTTGCCAATTCGGCATTTAAGTCCAGATGAACCTTTTAGTGTGCGAGAGATGATTATCGGAAGCCGGTGGATAGCATAGGTCACCCAAGTGTGATATTACGGATCGTATGTAGGGAGGCCAGATAGCACTCCTTTGGAGCGACTTAGGGGCATTTTAGCATAATTTTTCTGATACAGGTAGCATATAAAGTATATACTGAATTCCAGGGTCTTTTAGCGGTTGCTTTAAGCTGTACAAAAGTGTGCAAAGTACATACAACAAAAACCTGTACCATTCATTTTTGCAGTATCTCTGCGTACTATACTTTTTAATCCTTAAACAGTGGTTATGTATTCGAAACTTACTAATTCACACGTGACAACTACGTTTGCTTTTTCCAGAAAATCTTTAATAAGAATGTCAGTGCATAAATATGGGCCTACAACCCCGTGGGCCGGCCACGGAGCAGGCTGGAACTGTAGATGTGGGGATACTTTATTCGTAAAAACTTTAGTGGAGTCGGTGGTCGTTTATTTCATAAAAAGTGCGAAAGGCGCAATAAAAATCACATTGAATCTTTAGTGTGAGGGAACATCATAAGTATCGAAATTTCGAACTTTCAATAATCATGATGCGCCAAATTCAACAACAATTCATTGTCCGAATGTTCAATTAATACCCGTCTGATGCCAATTTACCGTCTGAACACATAACCAGTACCCATCCAATATCAATTCTTTGTTCGAACATATAACCCGTACCCATCTCATATCAATTCATTTCCCGAACTGACAGTACACATCCTATATCAATCCATTGTCCGAACTCATAACCAGTACACATTCTATATCAATCTATATGTTTAAAAAACTTCATACATATCCTATGACATCAATGCTGAGCAATCGGGGTACAATAAGGAGTTGAGAGTTTCATTTGCATCGGCGCCATTTTGGGTGCAGTCAGGCAGAACCAGGCATAGTCTAAATCTCTACTAACTCATGGTTGGCCCAGAGCTTCCTTTGGAAGTCCAAAGTTCCCCTTAAAGGCAAAAGAAAGGATCGGTGGTCTGAACCATCAGTCAAAAGGGGAGGGAGGCAACAATCTTTTTATACCGGGTCATACTGTGCTTTCGCCGGAACTGATCCGAACTGTAGTCTGCAGGATTCTAGTCATTCAACCTGAGGCTGGCGACAGCATGGGAGCGCCGACGTCCTGCGGCTACATTTCCGTCGTTCCGAGGGCACTCATGGCAGTCATTCCCCATCGGGGGTATTTGCGGGAGTCGGGGACTCCCGCGGCTCCTCTAGAATCTTCAAGGTTGTGGAGAACTATGGTGGTGGAGTCACCAACAGACCGGGCCATTCCTTCATGCTGGGCCCGCTCTTGCCAGGTCGATCGCCATTTTGAAAGTTCGGCAACTACCGGCGATCGCGGGGTCAAAGGAGCGGACGGGCTCCACCCTGCCGGGCGAGGCGTTGCAGCATCGCCACAGTGGAAGAACCCTTTTTCGGGCGCCTGGAGCGCTGAGGGTGCAGCTGGGAAGCCTCCACCTGGGGAGGCGGGAGAGGCTTGTTCGCACCGCCTCTCCCTCCCAGCGCACCCCACGGCCTCTCGCTTGATATTTGTTATGGCCGGACCAGGCGATGAGGACGAGGGGGGGGGTCGGTGGCATGTGCAAGACATCCCCCCCCCCAGAGTTGTCGCAGCCATTATAAAAGAAAGAAGTGGCGCCTGGGTGGCCTCTCCTCTCCCAGGCCCTCCATGGATGCTGGTCCAGACTGGGAAAGGGAGAGAGGGACAACCTGCAATTCTCCAGTGTTACCGCCACCGCGGCCGGACCCCGTCGGCCTCGGCCTTTGGTTGATGGTGGCCGGACTGGGAGAGGGAGGGGAGGGTCGAGGACACGGGCATTCCCTCCCCTGCAACTCTCCAGGGTGGTCGTAGCAATCCCCTTGGCTGGGTCCCTTTGGCCTCGGCCTCTCCTCCGGCTACACCCTACGTGATGATCTCCAGTCGACTGTTGGCAGCAGGACCCGCCCTATATGTGTTGTTTCCGGCTGGGCGTAGCCGTAAACTTGTTGCACTTTGGAAGTTTCCAGAATGGGGCGGATGTCTGTTGCTTTGTATCTTTCCCAAGTTGCCGTTATTTGGGCGTGGCAGGCGGTGGGACAGACATGTTTGGGGCAGTGAGGGGCAATGAAACCTCGTTGCCTTGTGACCGTTGCAATGTCACGCTTGGTTTCTCTTACTGTTTTCAGGTTTCTTATTACGGACTTTTTTCTAACGTTTCTTGTTTCTAGGATACTCATAGGTTTTATCGTTAAGTATTGTTATCGTTTCCTTGTTCGTTATTTAATAAAAAGTTCATCAGTGGCCTACTGATTTTCGCTTTCCTATTCTTTTCTTTCCAGGTGGTTTCATGCTAAAGTTTTCTGTTAACAGGATATAGTGATCACTTCGCTATTATTGTATATGTCCTTTTCACTAGGGGTGCTCTCTGGTCGGGCCAGATGACCTTCCTCTAGTGAATGGTCCGGGTGAGACTGGCGTATCAATCAGTGGGGAGTAGATAGGCATGACAGATTATAACGGGGGACAAAGGTCCGCATTACCTACCCTTCACTACTTGCAAAGACTAGAGTATGGCGACTTCTGTGCTCGTTTGCAAAAATAGAGAATACCTCCAAAAAGAACCAATTCCAAACAGTCAATGTTCGGTCAATCAATCAATCAATGAGGAATGAAATAGGTACGACGTGTTAAAGGTTTGCGTTACCTACCCTTCACTACCGGCAATGGGAGGGAGAATATTCCTATTCTTCCCCGTTTGCGGGCAGAGAAGATCCTTAAGAGAACCAACTTCGAACAATTCAATGCTCGATTCAATCAATCAATCAATGGGGAGAAAAATAGGTATGACGGATTACAATGGGGACAAAAGTCTGCATTACCTATCCTTCACTATCTGCAAAGACTAAACAGAGTATGGCGACTCTGTGCTTGTTTGCAAATAGAGAATCTCTCAGAAGCAATCAATAAGTAATACTAGTATTTTCAAACAATCAATCAATCAATTTCGCAATTCGTCGTGTGTCACGACCTTACCCGGACCGGACCATGTGGACAGTTCTTCGCCTTCCTTTTCCCAGCGCCCGATCGTTCTCTTTCTCCATATTTTTACCGCAGCAGTCCTGTGGGATTCCAGTCAGGACAATAGGTCACTCGAGAGAGGTCCGTTCGGACTCGGTGAAGTTCATTCAATCGGCAGCCGGACGAGGGCCCTCTCAAGGCAGGTATACTCCAATCATTTAGATGTTCACCCCATCGTCTGGACCTCTCTTACCGGACCTTATGTCGCTGATGGGCCCCGCGTTTGGGGCGCCAATTGTAGAAAAGTCAGCCCATATCGCACCCGATGCCCAGGCCGCTGGTGCAGGGCGACTCTTCGCTTCTATCTTGAATAATTATCAAATAAAGAGACGGGCGCTGAAGGTAGGAAAACAAGAACAGAGTTTATTACTCATGAGGAGAACATGTCCTTTGGGACACTCGCAGAGTGTCTTCGGGAGGTGCTCTAACAAGTTTCTCTGAGGCTTCGCCTTTTATACACAGGTTCGTGGTACACAGGCATCCTTTTATTACAATCAATACATTGTGTAGTATGGAGGTATTCCAACACGTGGCTACAGTAGGGGCCCTTATCCTTCATGCAATAGGAGGGGGGCTGTCACGCAGCTGAGTGTTCTGCTGATTCCATTGGAATGTGTGTGCCTGATCGAATCTCAGGGGGCGGGGTGGTCATGATCAATAGTGGTTCCTTTCAAGAGAGGCGAGTGCATACAGTAGTGGGCAATGAACTGTATCCTCGGGCTATGGGATGACCAGCGGTCCGTGCAAACAATTAGGTTCAGAGGAAGAGGTCATCACAGGAGGGGTATTCATGGAGGGACAGGAGGTGTTTGGTCAGGCGCGGGGTGCGATTCTCAGAGACAGAGTCATGCGGGAGGGGAGGGCTCATGACTTGTGCATGTGAGAGTCGGGGCAGTCAGGGTGCATGGGGGGGAAGTTTGCAGGGTCAGGGAAGTGTGCTGACGGGCGATCGTGAACAGGGAGACCATGATACCTAAAATGGCTGTCGTGTACGTGTCTGCATGGGTCTATGCTAGCGGGATAACACAGTCAGGGTTTTAGCGATATCCGGTCTGCTTACAACAAGGGGTACAGTGAACACAAATGAACGCCGCTTATGTGTATATACATTTGCCAATTTCAACACTGAAAACAATGACAGTATATGTTGTACAAGAGTACTGTTGTGTAAAATGTATGCATGAAGAATTTCCACATTGGGGACATTTCTGCAACAGGGAATTTGGTGCTACTATGCTTATGTGGGTTTCGAGCTTTTTTGTATTTTCTCCACTTGGAAAAAAAATATTGTGGGGAGTTCCTTCTCCAACCCTACCATCAAAATGTGGGTGGTGTTCTCTGCTTTTATCAGCTCCACCACCCCACAAAATGCACTTGCTACTGCTTTTGGCAGGACTAAATTTACAAGATTTTTCAAGTTGGAGCATTACCTAACATAATGGTATGCAAATCCCCACAAACGTACGGGTTTCTGGGTATTCACCTACTTACGAAGGTAGGGTGTGCAGACTAATTCAATTTACAGTTGGAAAAAAACAGCTTACTTAGTGGCTTGCAAGTTAAATTATATGCACATCTGTACTAAAGTTGGGACCATCAGTATCTTTGTGAGTTGCGTTCTATTGATTTTTATCTCCCAACTGTTGAAAACTTGTTTTAAGTTGACTCTAGGCACCCCATCATCTTCGGTGCTTATGATTTTGTGCTTGGCAAATTATTAAAGCGGGAGCCAAAAGATCATCAGGAAGACGTGGTTTGCTTTTCTGAGCAACTACATGGACCCTGGTAGTGCGGGTTCTTTGGCTTACACACTCAAACAAGCATTTATGCACACATACATGAGAACACACACACATTGACACACATAAACACACATATTGATCTACATAGACGTGCAAATACATTCATACAAGAATAACTTTTTTGGTACACAGTCACACACAGGTCCATGCACAAACACACAAGAACTAGTTAGGGTTCATCCTAACAACATATACGCCAAATTAGCTTGTCTTACTTTTTACACACTCCAATAGTCAAAGGTAATGAAAGACCTGTTGTATTAAAGGGTTTTACAAGTGATACTGCTAATTTTTTTGTCTCACTAGACAGTCAGGCACACACACTGATACACACACTTACACATACACGTATACACACACCCAGGTGTGCATACAAATGCACAAATGAGACACAGCAATCTGATCAACGTTGGGCCATAATCTAACAAAGCAAAAAAACATACATAATGTCAACCTAGCCCCACCTCCTCCTTCCTTTCCAGCAAAGGATGGTGGCTGTTGCCTGGTCTTGCCTTTGACAGAAGCTACCTGCATATTACACAACCTTCAGCAGAAAGGAGCAGGGACACAGCTGTTGGGCTTCTTCCAGAGCCACCTCGTGCACCCGAGGCCTGCCTGTTTCCAAAGCCAGCACCGAATAATAATGTTGTTTTACAAGGCTGCTCGCATTTTGCTGTTCTGATTGTGGTTGGTGTGTGCTGGCACATTTCCCAGAGATGTAGGGACATGTGGGTGGATTCCAGAAGATTCTAGTCACCTTTAGTGAAAGGACAACATATGGCACTGTTCCTTGGACGACACTACAGAATCTCTTTTTGCCCTTCAGATAAATTCAAGGACAAGCAAATTGAGACTGATGGCATTGCAGGCAAGGAGTGTGGGACAAGAGTGCCCTTGTCAATTGTCAATCAATGAATCAATAACTTTATTTTGCATTGTTTCCAGTTCATAAAAAGTACAAACATTAAATCACATCACACATATATAAAAGCAAATAGTATAAATAAATGAAATCATTTTAAAAGCAATTGTTTCCGAAGGGGTAAAAGTTTATCAGTCAATAATTATCCCATGTTTCTCTTTTTCCGTTAAAGAAAACAAAATTGACCCCACCCCTCAGATTTCAAATCCTTTAAACGATTAATGTAAAAAATCACAATATATTATGTTGGGGGATGGCAAAATCCCCAGATTTTTTTTCAGTCCACAAGAATATGGAACTTTGCATTGCATGCGGTACATCGCATGCCATTACAACTCGGCCGCGTTGTTACATTGCATATGATTACAAAGCAAGTCGTTACAATGACTTGCTGTAGAGGGCGTGCTGGACTTAGGAACAGTATAATTTACTATTCCAACTCCAGTGTGTGCAACAGTAGGGAAGGTGTTGGAATAGTAAATTATACGATTCCTTAGTTTAGCACGCCCCCTACAGCAAGTCGTTGTAAAGACTTGCGTTGTAATCGTATGCGATGTAACAACGCGGTTGCTGTGACGACCGCGTTGTAATGGCATGCGATGTAGCTCATGCTATCTAAAGGCTGTTTCCAGTCCAGAATTGCTCAGTTTCATTGTCCAATAAAATCATCTATTGATCACTCAATCACACATAACATTGAGCTGCATCGAGAGCCGCTGTTTCAAGGAGGCCCACAGAAACGATGCCAAAGCATGCACACCAAAGTGCTGTCCGGGAGTTGGAGTGATGTTAAACACTGGGTACAATTAAGACTACGCAGCAGGGGTACTAAAAATCTCTTTCTCGGAGAAGCGTAAAAGGGACAAAAAAACAGGATGTGAAGGTCCGACTGAGTTGACTCACCATCACAAAGACAAGGGGGCAAATCCTTTATTGAGTAGACCTTTGCCGGGAAGCCCAGCATGAGTGGAATATAGTTCAAACGAAATCTAGTCAAAATGAACTGGTTTTGTGGGTTAAGGGCAACTGCCAAATATGGCTGAACTTCAGACTTTGCGGGAGGGGACATGTGGTATAGGCCTACTGTATGTTTATTTTTGTTTAGCTTCCATCTAACTGCAGGGGCTCTATCCAGAAAAGCCTGTTTTAACTGTGACTTTGGAAAGTCAACACACCTAGAGAGAGAATCAAACAGATCCTGTAAACCCAGATCCTCTAAGGTTAATTTACCATAATGTAACCAAGGTATCTTATGGGCGAAATCCAACTTTAGGCAGTCCATCAATACTGCTTGATTCAGTTTTACTGTCTCCTTCCTCCATATCAAGTGGCAAAGTAATAGTGGCACCTCACGGATGGAATCTGTAATATAAGATAAACCCAACTCCAAGTGGCAGATCAAGTTAGCACAACTGCGAGGGAGCGATAATCTTTCGACTAAAGTATCTTTGTAGAGGTTCTACGTCTGTCTTCCCCCAAGCTTCTGCCACATATGTAGTGATAGCTCTTGTCTTAGATAAATAGATATTTATTATTTCGGGGACGGGACTAGAGCCCAGTTTCTTCGCAAGGATACAGATTGCTAAGATGCATTTTTCTAGCTGAAGTGCTCTATTTAGTACCATCTTTCTCCATGTGGGACTTTTCATTAAAAAATCCCTAAATAGGTGAAAGATTCCACTACCTCTAACCTGCGATGATGTATACTAAAGGCCAGAAGCTTCTTAGGGGGGGGCCCATAATAAGTATGTGAGATTTTGTTTAATTTACATGAAGACCCAAATTTTCCATGAACTCAGTATACTCCTCTATGAGTCTCTGCGGTGCGAATGCTGACCTTGCCAAATGCACTGCGTCATCTGCGTAGAGTAGTATCGGAAGCAGGGTTGCCTCAATACTTGGTGCATCCCTGACACCACCTGTCAAAACTTCCCCCACCCTGTTAGTATGAAGGGAAAGACTGCCCTTGTCAATTATGTGCTCACAAACCTTCGGTCATTGTGATGAGGTCCGGCAGCAGCTCCTGTAGGAAGCAAATACAGAGCTGTCTCTGTGCCAAGAAAGGGTTCCAATATTCTGGTCATCCATTCCTAGCTACTTCAGGGCCATTGTTTCCCACCTTTGTTAATGTGGATATCACCAGGGTTGGTGTCCTCGTGTGACCTTGGAACACTGGAGCCCTTGGAACCTTGGGTTCTAAATCTGACTTTGGCCACTAACCACAAAGGTATGCTGTCATGGGTAAATCACTTCATCACCCTCTGCTCGAAATTGGATATATATACAATATAACATAAATATCTGTGATGTCAAAATGTAATTGTGCAGTGTTTCATAAATGACTGTCCCTGTTATGTTTTGACCCCTCCCTCTATGGAATTTTGATTTCTGTAATTTGGTTTCTACTGGACCTCTAACACGATGCGGTTATATTTACTTCATGTTTCAGATGCACCTGCTACAATGAAAATGTTTTCCGTAAAGTCCTCTGTTGCTTCTTGGAGCTAGCTCTGCACAGTATCAAAGACCTAGAATGAAGGAATAGTGACACCACACTTAGCATTTGGTCATCCAAGACCAGTACCTATGGTTCAGAGTAGCCTGTATTAGCTATGCTGTGTAATAGAAACTGAAGGGTCGACTCAAAAAGGTATAAGCTAATACAGAGTGCGGATCCCCAAATCTCACCTGTCCCCACTTAAGTCTGTCTTCCATTCAGCAGCTCGTTTCATTTATGGGGCCAAAAGAAGCGATCACATCACACCGATGTTATCCACCCTCCGCTGGCTTCCCTTCGAGGCTAGAGTTATCTACAAGACCGCTTGTATCACCCACAAAGCCTTGCACTCCTCCTCTCCCCGCTACCTGGCGAATAAACTGAAACTCTCTGGAGGCTCCAGACCTTAACGCAATGCGGAGAATCTACTGCTTGAACCTCCCACTTTCAAGAAGGAAAGAACAATGGCCCAATCCTTTTCAGGCAACGCAGTGAGAATCTGGAACTCCTTTCCGCCTCAGCTCCGGACCACCGCCTCCTCCCAGGCCTTCAAAAGGGACCTCAAAGTTCTCCTCCTCCAGAGACACCTCCAAAAGTAATTCACGTCCTCTTGCTATTTGTGAGGAAAACTTCCCACTACTGATAATTTCTACTTTCCATGACCATGGAAGTGCCTTCCCAGTGTATTCCTGTGGTTGGAGTGTCTGCCTTTTGCAGTACTTTCCATGTACTTGTGTTCGGTGCCCTTTTGCAACATGCACACACCACTCTGCCCTTGTAACACACGGTTGCTACCTCTCACATGTTTTTACCTTTGATACTTGCACAAGTGCCACCTTGCCTACGTAACGCTTGTTCTTGTGCCTGAGTGTCTAGCACTTATTGCAGTACTATACCTCAAATTATACTCTGTTTTCTCTTATAACTGCACACTTGTCACTTTTCCTCTTGTGCACTTTTGACTACCTCATGTATTTTTGGTTGCTCACAATTGTCACTATTACCTTTACTACCTCATGTATTTTTGGTTGCTCACAATTTTTACTACCTCAAGTATTTTGTTTGCGCACAATTGTCACTATTAACTTTACTACCTCATGTATTTTTGATTGCTCACAATTTTTACTACCTTGTGTATTTTGTTTGCTCACAATTGTCACTATTACCTTATGTAAGTAACGTATGTTTTTGTAATCTGTTCTTTTGTAATGTTTCTCATTATGTTTCATTTCTGTTCCTAATGTGAAGCGCTCTGACGCCTTCGGGTAAAGTCCGCGCTATATAAAAATGCATAAATAATAATAATAATAAAAAAATAATAATAAAAATAACTGTTTTCAGCACTTGCAGCCCCAGTTACATAATATATACACCATAGATCTTAATAGCACATTATTCAGCCAAAGGCAGACTCGAGATACTATGGGCAACTAATCAGTGGAAATGTATTTAATGGAATAGATAGATGAAAGAACTTGAATTAGATTCTGTTAGACAGAGACATTCCTCCCTCTTGCAGATACACTAGCATGGTGCAGAAGACATGCCTGATTTCTGGTATACTGCAGGTGGAAGTTGAAGTTACTTTTGTGTTTTATAATCATTGACTTCCTCTACCAGTAAGAATACCCATCTTATTCTAAATTTCAATTACCTCTTTTGTCTTAGGCAAACACAAGGAGATGATGGACGGAGTCCTGAAACTTTTCAGACATTCACTTCCAGTCACAGATCTGAGTTGAATCCATCATCATTCTTTAGCTCACTTCGCCACCTCAGTTCAGACCCAGCTAGATGCAAATCAGTCTTGACCCTGTGCCTCATAGGAACAGTCCAGTCTGAACTTCAAAGCCAGGTCTTCCCTGGACCGGAAACAAGCATCCTGGGTCCGATTTCGGGGTAACACCCCCTCATCTGCCAGGCTAGCTTGTATCCAGTGGCAATGTGAGCAAGGCAGCACTTTTGAATGGATTTTGTCTACGTACCAACTCGCAAATGAATATTGCGTGTACACTCTTCTATGTTTGTGGTAAAGGATTGGCCTATGCAGTGGGTCCTTTTCCTGAAAGGTTGGTTATGCTAAAAAAATGTCAAAGCAATGCTAAATATTTTGATTAAATATTTTTTTGCATAAAACAGTATCAGCACACCACGTTTTCACCAATGTGCACTACAGCATGACTTCTGGCAATCGAAGTGTCTTTTGTGAAGATAAGACATTAAGGGCCAGATTTACCGATTCTAAAATACCGAATTTTACCGATTCGGTATTTTAGAATCGGTAAATGATATGTAGCTAATGATTCGGTAAATTTTGCTGAATCGGTAAAATTCGGCAAATACCGATTCGGTATTCCCCAGTCATTCCTATGGGCCTGGAGACCCATAGGAATGAATGAGAAATACCGAATCGGTAGTAGGGGGTAGACTTACAAGGGTGGTAGGGTGTCACATTGACACCCTGTTGCACCCCTGTATAGTGCATGGGTGCACATGTGGCACACATACATGCCCTAAGGGCATGTATGTCTGCCACATGGCAGAGTTGAAAAAAGCACAAAATTACTTTTTTTAAGGTTTTCGATATTTACCACCAACTATTAGTTGGTGGTAAATACTGAATCCTTAATGCACATGGGCACTCTTAGATGTGCTTGCTACATATCATCTTCCGATTCGGTAAATACCGAATCGGTAAATACCGAATCAGTAACATCCGATTGGTATTTACCGATTCTTATTTACCGAATCGGTATTTTTGGGGCTCCTACATTACAAATTCCCAATACCGGTCGGTAACGGCCGAAATTCGGTGATTTCGTCCGTTATCGACCGGTATAGGGCGACCTACATCTGGCCCATAATGTGGAATGTCATTTCCTGCCCTACACCTCACGCTCTCTGTAATGTGCTAGAATACTTTGCATATAGTGGAGATACGCCAGAACTAAAAATCTGCAGCTAATCAGAGGGACCTTTTCTGTTAACAGAGCTCTATCACTTTAACATCCACGTTCCCTTTGACTTACTCAATGTGTTTGTTTAGATGAGTTTCTTCTTCTATACAAGGGAATATTTGCATTCACACAGTACAGTCCCAACACTGTGCACTGTGCTGACACGTTTTTATTGTCGAGAAAAATAGTGGAAAAATGTGCAGAATTAAAGTGCAGGCTTTAATAAAAATAAATGCAAAAATTGTAGTAGGCAACCATACTTATTCGAGGAGGCCAAAACAGCTAAAAAGACTTTACTTGACCTGAAGCTGAGATGACTAAAGAATATTGACATAATCTAAAGAATAATAGTTGCATACATGTTTTCAGCTAACTTTGCAAATGTTTCTATTTACATAAGGATCACTGTTAAATAATGAGTGGAGACTTGTCATTTAGTAAGGTAATGAAGAATTTCATATACGAAGATGCAGCATTTTTAAAGAATATAAATGATGTAAAAAGTAGAATAAATAGCATTGTAGTTGATAAGAAATGTTTCACTTAACACTGTTGCTTAAGCTCATTGTGTTGCTGGTGAGAAGACGAGTAGTGATCCAGTTCCCATGAGAGCGTCGAAAGATGATTGGCTGACTGAAGAAGAGGAGACGACTGAAGGCAACTATGAAATTATGTGTTGTTTATATAAGTGTGTGTTCCTAGAGTAGGAGGTAGATGCTTTGCCACAACCCTTTATGCTTTTTTATGAGACTCTATTGAGTTTCCTTGAACCTCTTTTCATTAGAAGTTCTGCTTTTGTTGATCATTGAGTTAACTTTAATTCTGAAGCTTTATGCTTTCTAACCTCTCTCTCGAACTTAGAACTCCTTATGGGTTCCAGCTGACACCATTTCATTTCCATTAGTAGAACAGGGTTTCATTCCTTTATGGAATGCACTTTTATTGCAGTTATTGATTACTTATTGATTTCTAATGAGATTCTTGAAATCATTGAATTTAACTTGTAATGGAATAAAAATGAATTAAAAAAAGATTTTATTAATAAAACCCCTTTAGCTCATACTAAACTCTCATTATTGACAGAAGTAGATAATACTTTGTGATGTTATTTTAATGTGAGGTGCAGCTCCTGGTTAATCTCAGCCATTGTCAAAGATCTATCGACCTGAGAAGTAAGCAGCCGAGATTTTCTCCTTGATGTATGGTAAACCAATAACTTAACTGTGATCCCTCTCCACCAACTGAATGAAATCCAGCTACAGGAACTCTGTTAGTGTTCTGGTGAATAAACTCAGTGCTTTTGTCTGTACATAGGCAGGACACTGCATTCAGTCCTGAGCCCTTTTCCCCCCTTACGTGCTCTCCCTTCCTAAACACCTCTCAGGGAATTGTGCGGGATTTAGTATTCCCTTTGTTGAATTCTGGCTGCCATTTTTATGTGAAAAGCCTTAACACTGGGCTCTTTGTTCAAAGTCCTACAGAGCTTTTATAGTCTGGCATATGACACAATTAAAAAGTGAAATATGCACAGCAGTTGGTAGCCCAAAAGAAGAGGAAAGGCAGGCCATCTGCACCTCACTGTCATGTGCAGAAAGGAAATACACAATAAATCACCTTTTTTAAATTCCAGTTACAATGAGTCAGTGCCTAGACCCAGTCAGGACAGTAGAATAAGGACACTTTACATGTTCCCAACTGTATTGCGTGGACGGGATGGAACTAATGGTGCTTTCTTACAAAACCAGGGGGCATATTATCAAGGTACGGCGTTAAAATTATCGCCGCTTGAGCGGCAGGAAACTGCCGCTAAAGCAGCTATAATGGGCTAGATAATGTGCTTTTGTGAATTCCAATAGAAACCCATGTTCTGGAGTGAACATGGGCTTTTATTGGAATTCTCAAGGGCATATTATCAAGCCCATTATGTTATGTTAATGGGCATTTGTTGAGCGCACTGTCACCATGAGTTTCCTGGCGCTGATAGGACACTGAGACTGTACAGGAGAGAATTTATTGGGAGTGTGAGAAGAGCAGAGTTTTTAAAGATTTCCTAAATAATAAGAGGGAATATGAAGTCTTGAGTGAAAGTAGAAAAGAATTCCATAATTTGGGAGATAGATGAGAGAAGCTGCGGCCGCCTAATTTGATAAGTTTAAACCGGGTAGTGACTAGAAGCTGAAGGTGAGTGGACCTCAGGGTACGGGAAGGGCAGTAGGGGGTAACCAGGGACTTCAAGAAAGCAGGGGAGGGACCAGTCAAGGCTTTAAAGACCAGGCAGCCAACCTTGAAGGCTATTCTTTCACTAACTGGAAGCCAATGTAGTTGATGTAGTAAAGGTTTGGCCGATTGCCATCTGGGGATTTTAAATGCCAGTCTGGCAGCCTGGTTTTGAATGATCTGTAACCTAGACAGCAGGGATTTGGAGAGGCCAAGATACAAGGAATTGGAGAAATCCAGGCGGGACATCACCAATGCTATTAGAACTTGTAGCAAAGCTTCAGGGGTCAAGAGGTGGGCAGCTTTCCGTATCCTGTGTAGCTGAAACATACAGGAAGATGTTACGGCACTCACCTGGGCCTTAAGAGTGAGCTCAGAGTCAATAATGACACCGAGGCTCTTTACACAGCCAGCAGGAGAAGGAGACGGACCAAGCTCGGATGGCCAATACTGGGGGCCCCAGTGGGAAGCGCTTCTCCCAGGGAGGAGGAGCTCAGTTGTCCCAGGATTGAGCTTTAATTGATTTTGATTCATCCAATGCTGGATGTGAATCATGACCGCCTTAAAGTTGGTGACGGCGTCAGGGGAGGAGAGGGGAAAAATAATTTGTAAATCGTCAGCGTAATTAAATACGGTGACGTCCCAACTACCCAGGGAGTGAATAAGAGGCTGAAGATACAAATTAAAAAGGAGGGGGGACAGAGAAGAGCCCTGGGGAACACCACAGGGTGATGGTGCACTGGTGGCGCTGAAGGGACCCAAACTAACTGCTTGAAATCTACCCTCTAAGAAGGATTTAACCCAGGACAGGGCGAGCCCGCGGACTCCGGCGGACTCGACACAGTGGAGTAAGATGTTATGATCCACCGTGTCGAATGCCGCCGACAAATCCAATAGGACCAATGCCTGGGGGCGTCCTCTGTCAGCATTACATCTGAGGTTGTCCAACACGGCGAGGATCACAGCCTCGGTAGAATGGGCTGGTCTGAAACCGGCCTGGTTCATTTCCAGGAAGTTGGACTCCTCGATGAATTGCGAGAGGCAAGTAGTCACATGTGCCTCCAAGATTTTAGACAGGTAAGGCAAGAGAGAGATGGGCCGGTAGTTGGCGAGGACCGCTGGGTCCGCACCAGGTTTTTTTAACAAGGGCACCAGTACGGCCTCCTTGAAAGAACTAGGGACTGTGCCAGAATTAAGGGAGGTGTTGAGTAGGGGTAGAATACAGTGCGGTAGAGCATGACAAATGTCACAAAACACAGAAGGGGGGCAACAATCCTTAGGGGAGCCAGATTTCACCCGAGTAGCCAACTTGGCTAAAGAGTCGGGATCGAGTGTGGGAAAACAGGTCAAAGTGGAGGTGTTGATGGGAGGGACTACAGCGATAGCTGAGAGAGGGGAAAGAGGGATAGACTTTTTAATTGCCGAGATCTTGTCAATAAAGAAGGTGTTCAAGGCATTGCATGACTCTGCGGAAGGAGGCAAATTCGGGAGTGTCCTGGTGTCCGATGTTAATTCACCGAGAACCTTGAAAATCTCTTTAGATTTATTGGGGGCTGTTGATATTCTCCCAGAAAAAAAAGCAGACTTAGTTGAGATGATGGCTTTTTTATATGCTTTGCGTGCGAGCACGTACGCCTCCCTGTCTGCACTAAAATAATTGCGCCTCCACCTGCGCTCCAATTGGCGTAGCTCGAGGTGTTGTGATTTTAGTGTTGAGTTGAACCATTTGTGGGATTTGCTATGGCGTGAGCGAGGGAAACGGGACAGGGGGGCGAATTGGTCGCTGGCAGTAGTAAGCCAATGGGCGATATTGGCGTCCAGTATATTGACGCCAGGAGCATTACTGGGTAGGGGCTGAGTCTCCGCAAGAAAGGAGAGAAAGGCAGAGGAATCAAGCGCGTTCCATTTCCGGGCGATCCCACCCTCCAGAGGAGGTGGCTTAACCAGGCCCTTTACAGAAATAGAGGACTCAATCAGCGAGTGGTCAGACCAGACGCAGGGGGAGATACTCGGACAGGAGAGCAATACCCCCTGCGTCCAGATATGATCCAGAATGTGGCCCCCGATGTGAGTAGGGGTGGGGACATGCTGGGACAGGTTTAAACTGAGGAGTGCCTCAAACAGTTCAGTGGCGTGGGGGCCGGCATCGGTATGGTTAAACCAGTAATTGAAATCACCAAACATGGCGATGCGGGCAGAAGAGGTCATCAGGGCGGCGAGCTGTTCACTAAGGGCAGCGGGGAACAGGGGCATAGAGATGGGGGGGCGATATAAGACGATAAGGGTCAAGGCACCAGCTTCCGTTGCTAGGTTGATGACAAGATTCTCAACCTCAGGGAGACATAGCGAAGAAGACGCAATAAGTGTCAGATCTTTACGTATGATTGCCGCCACCCCCCCCCGCCACGACGAGCTGTAGGCCGGTTGGCATTCAACATGTAGTAGTTAGGAGGTAGGGCAGCCAGGATGTCGGGGAGGGAGAGATCGGACAGCCAGGTCTCAGTAAGCAACAAGACTTCAGGGTTCTCAGCTGTCAACAGGAGAAAAATATCGACGTGATGTTGGGGGAGGGAACGTGTGTTAAGATATAGTATACGAATCTGGGTCTCGGACGAGGTGGGGGCCGACAAGGATTTTTGGGTGAGCCTAGGACAAGGTGTGTCAGCCGAAATGCCAAGGGATACAAGGCGGTCCCAGATTGTAGACCGAAGAGCGCAGGGAGGGTGCTGTAGACCTCTAAGTGTGGCAGGAGAGTAAGTAATGGAAGGGGCAGCGCCCCAAGGCCCTGGGCCCGTCTGGCCGCGGACGGGCGCAGACGGGCTTGCCTTAGGCGATAATTTTAACGCTGTTCTTGATAATATGCCCCCATGTGAGTGTGGCATCCGAATGCTCACAAATTGGCTTCTTGTAAGTAGGAAGGTGCATGCTTAGATTCCTGGCAGTTTTTACCCAAGAGGGACGTGCAATTATTACTTTTAGTGACATTTCCAGTCTGGCATCTGCAAAGGAGGCTGTTTTCAACAGTGCCAGACTCAACTGTATCATATTTGCCGCAGTCATGCTATGGTAATTCTGGTGCATTTTGCATTACAGTTTCCCAACACTGTTGAGCGATTGCCGCTGAAAGTTAAAATTGTTCAGAATACAAGAGTGGTCTAACGAACTGGTAGTTTGTCATTATCGCTGGTACTTTTTGATAGCTGCTGTTGCTAATGAAGTATATACCACAAGGAAAAATAAAATTGAGTAGTGGTTAAAACTAGAATGCGCACAACACTGTTGTCATTCCTATGAAGAGCAGCGTAGAAGGTCACCAACTCATCACATATGCTCACAACGTCAGGGCAGCTGACCTTATGACCAGCTCAACATTTCCAACCATGATTTGCTATAGGCCACCCAACACATAATGGCGGAGAGAACTAATCACAACATTTTGACCTGTATATACGGAGGAGAATGGCCAATACTCTTCATTTATCGCCTTAGCTAGTTATTACTCTGCAGGGGCACAATCTAGCCTCCATTTGTGTGGGGTGGAAGTTGAGATGCTAACTTTGTAAAGTGCTTCTCATATACAAAACTTCAGAACGTGGGGTTGCAATGTGACAAGAGTTATGTAATGTATTGCCACAATGCCTACCTTTCACATAAAGTTGAAGGGTGAAGTAATGTAGGGTGATAGGGCATCTCCAGTGTGGACACAGAACCATGGTGTCCTAGCCACTGAGAGGGAAGCCGGTACCGGGAGGTCCAGAAACACTTCAGTGCATTTGGTAACCAAAGGGGATGCTCTGGATGCAAAGATGAGTTAGTGGGATATAGTTAGCATATAGTGTGGTGTTTGGGGAGCCTATTAAAGTATGAGCAGAGGGGAGGTATGAATGTTTAACGGTGGGAGATTTTGTAGTGGCCTCATTACACAATTCTGCCCAGGAGTTACTTTAATATATGACCAGTGTGCACTGTGTGATATAGTTAAGTGGGCAATTTGGCCATTTGATCAAGAGGCACGCTATTAAGAGAGCCCGGACTACAGAATCCTACTTGCTATCCACGGGTGTACCTCATCTATATCTGTGTACTGCTCACCCTTTTCTCTAACACTTCTTGAGTAGGCCTGGGCAGAACTCGTGGAGTTTCACTTGCAGAATTCAGCGGAGTTATAAAAAAACTCCTTGAGGTTCCGCTGAATTTTGCAAACAGGTGGAAATAGGGATGTCGCACACTGGAGCTGTGATTTAGCACCAGGAGCTCGTTGAAAAATCGGTGCAAATGGCACTCCGCGACGCACCAGAGGGAGCAGCTTCTCAAGATGATTTTGCTGCTGCTCAAGTAGAATTTTGACTCGAGTGGCAGCTTCCTGACCACAAACAGTCGCAAACGCCCACGACTGCCTACATTGGAGAAATCTCACCAGGTGCCCTCCTAGCATCAAAATTCACGCTAAGGGATGCGAAATCTCACTCGCCAACGTACTGTTTTCAAGCCGCGTACGGGCGGTTGGTGGAATTTGGCCAGAACTCTGCGTTATAAGGGTAATCTGAAGTAGCCAAAATTCTGCCAATTCCGCCGGCAGAGTGGAATATATTCCTCACCCCTAATCTTGAGGGCTGATTGTGGACCTATCGCCTACGGCCTGAAGGTAACCCAGGCCTCTTGGGGTTTAAGTAGCACTGATCTACTTGGTTTGAATGTGATTTTTTTGTTCCATTGCTAGGCTACTGTGTTATGCTGCTGCATTATACTGGAGGTCTGTCTGGTGTGTAGATGTGTGATTTGTGCATATGTAGCTGTTTTTGCTTTTCCTGCATGTATGTGGGTGCATCAGCAGTGGCAGTGTATTGTGTGGAAACAGCGACTCGTGGACTTACTTGTCTATCTCTTTGTTGCAGGCTGCATCTCATGAAGCTTTACGTCTTGCTTTTATTATGTTTGTGTGCACTAGCACAACAATTGAACTTTTTTTTACATCTCCCAGCATGCCTGGTGTTAGCAGTAGTCCACAGCATATACACCTTTTTTCTGAATTGTTCACTGTTCATGCCAGGACACCTTAGGGATTTTTGGGGTTCCGGGAAAAGCATATTGGAAGGCTCCTTGTTCAGAAACCGTCTAGCTTCAATCCGTCATGAATCTAAACAATATCAAATAATAGGTAAAACTTTGAGAAAAGGGGGACCCACAAAGTGAGCTGAAAGTTCAAGTTGCACAACACCCACCAGCCAAATAATATCAACGGAAAGTGGAAGAGCATCATTTTTGCTCCATTCTTACATGTCATAAATACGCAATATATACCTGCAATTATCACTACATACTTGTGTGTCCTAATGTCATCAATGTAAAGTGTTGCACTTGACATCACTATTGAAGTGCACTCACTGTAGAATTAGAATATATACACTGTGTGCCTTAACTGTAGTAAACAACCTTAATTGTTTGGGTGATAAAATAAAACTATCCTTCCACTATTCAAATGTATTTATTTTAGAAACAAAAAGACTTATGTAATGTGTGCACTAATGTTTCATATTTTCATTTATTATGTAGTTCTTAGTCACATCTATATATGTGTACTCAAGTTATTTCATCTGTATGCAACATGTAATATGAATCTACTGTACTGACAGTTGTATTCATTCATGGTTGAATGTGCACCATTGATTTAATACGTGAACTTGTCATAACTAGGCCCGTATTTCTTTCTGCGTGAGATTCTCTTTTACATTTCTGCTTGCCTGTCTTCTCCTTGCAGGTACATTCACATGGTTTGATAGTTTGAGAATAGATGTAACTCTGTACTAGAGATAGAGAGAGCCTGAGCAGAAGACTATGACAAGGAACATAGAGAGCCAGAGCGTTAACAAGAGGTTTCCATTCAGCACTTTTGTAAAAGCTCACAGATGACCAAGGACAATACAGTTCCCATGTATGGCCTGGGAGAAACCATTAATCTGTCAGCTCACAATGTGAGAGTGAAAAGGACATGGAGCCCTTGGTGATGCGAACAGAGGGGTGTTATTTTGGGGATTCTGGTGAAAATAACTGGAGTTCACACTGTCTGAGGTAGAGCCACTTTCCTTTGGATTGTGAGAGGTGCAAACCTCTATTTTTTTTTTTTAATAGAGTTTTATATAGCGCGAACTTGACCCGAAATCGGTATTAGTGCGCTTTACATAGCACCAGTTGCATCACATGAGGACACATTCATTTTTGTTAGGTACAGGGAGATTAAGTGATTTGCCCAGAATCACAGGATGTGCAGCGTCATTGCCGAGACTTGAACCCAGTTCTCCAGATTCGAGGTCGACCACCCTAGCCGTTAGGCCAACTCCTCTCTTCTATGCTCCCCTTTTGACTCTTGCTGAGTGAGGTTTAGGCTAATACTAATTTCCCTGTCCCAAAAAGACTCTTGACCGAGCTTCTGAAATGCTGACGCCTTCTTGTACCTTTCCACACGTTCTGGCATTTTCTATTTTTCTGTATTTCCCTGATTTTTTAGATCCTTTTCGGGTTTAAACCATCATCTTTACTTTGTACTTAATCTAGATGATTTTAAACTTCACCCATGTATAGAAGAGAGAACCAGAAACTCTTCTCCGAGCATCACATTCTGTTATTGATCTTTTGTTTTGCTGTGACTGAACTTCTTGCCTGCCTCATTCTGGTACTTTGGAACTTCTTTAGGAAGTTGGGTGACCCAGTTGGTATTCTATATCTTTCCCGCATGATATTGAGATTTATCTATCTTAACTTGACTGCTAACTTGTAAAAAACCTTCTCAACTTTAGTCACTGATTCCTCATCCTTTTTGGATAGCCAAAAAGGTTGCACTGTTCATTAATTTTTTTTCCACAATATATTTTATTTGCATTTCTTGCCAAATAAGGCCCACAGGTCCTACATTATATATGCTGTAATTATAACATACAGGTATGGCACAATGTTCTTCTGATGTGTATATTTAAACAAAGCAGTAACAAACACAACAACTAGGCGTGTTATGCCCACGAGACGTCTTCCTAGGGGTTCCCGTCCACATCCAGACGTCTTCTGGTGTATGCATAATGGACTAGTGTTGGGTATTTGTATCTCTACCTGGGCATGTCTTTTGTGTCCGGTGGCAAGGGTGGCAGCAAAATGTCTCGGAAATCTGCCCAGCACTGTCATATCTTAGTGTGTTTTCGGGGGCACCCTCGGGCTATGAATATTGGTCAGTCCATGCAGAAGTCCATTCTCTTGTTTCCAGACACCTATTTAGGGAGGAGAGGGTGCCTTCCAGAGTCGGGCTATGTCTCTCTTGGCCAGGGTGAGGCCCAGGAATATGAGATGTTGCTTGTATCTATTACCCCCATTTTATCTGTAATGTGTAGAAGGGCCAGTTTTGGAGACTTGGGGAGATCGCAAGTTAAAACGTCGGATAGGCACGATAGGACCCCTTGCCAGAATCTGTTAATTACATTTTTAATGAAATGCCAACTCCCTTTACATCTCAGTCAATGAAAAAGGTCCATCGGATAAGAATAGTAAGAGGGTTGGCCCAGCGTTACAACAACAGCCTGAACAAGTATTGCCCAGATCTATTTCTTTTTCTGCTCGCATTTTAGTATTTATTGTCCCAGAACAATATTTTTCTTTGTATTCAAAGTCTAACTAGCCTGTTCCTCTCACTGTGGTAAAGGTACAATAAAGGTTGATGTTAGTTGATGTTTACGTGAATATTGGATAATATTAAAACAAGACATTTGCCCATGGTGCTTGGAATTGTAACTTTAATTGCCAGATAATCACAAATATATAGCAACTCATAACTGGCATTCTCACTACCTGAGAGAAAATCAAAGCACAACTAACACAATTTTCTCCATTCCATTGGTGAAACTTTCTTGTGAATTCTCTCCATGTTCCTTGCCTCTCCCCTACTCTTTCCATGTATACAGTTTTTTGGCTAGACATTGTCCTTTGGCTCTGTTAAGAGAAATGAAAGGAGGCAGGAGACAGGTAAAGAGAGATGATGTACAGATTAGTAAGGGCTGGAGAGAGATAGAGAGTGGAGGTATAGAGTATGGAGAATGAGAGGTAGGGTAGAAAGTGATGAGTGTGAGAAAGAGGTCATAGAGATAGGGGAGAGATACAGGGAGCTGAAATGGAAACAGACTAGTGAGGGGCAGTATTGGGGCATGGTTCAGAGATGAGTATGAGCGAATGGACACAAATGTACAGGTAAGCAAAAAAGTGGAAGTGGGAAAGACAGAGATGTTTTGGCAGAGAATAGGTGAACAGGTGAGGCGAAGAAAGGCGATATAAGACATGAAGATTCAAGGAAGAGAGAGGGGCAGAGCGTGATACAGAGAGCTAACAGTGGTTGTCAGAGAGAAAAGGAAATAGAGAAGTAAGAAAGAGGAAAGGACATAAGATTAGTGTTTGGTGAGTTAAAGAGAGATGCGATATGGCAGGATAAAGAGGTAGAGAGAGGTAAAGGAGAGAAAGTTAAGGTTAAGAGGATATAGAGAGGTCAAAGTAGACAGAGAGAGGTAAGAGAAAGTTAGAGGGAGGTAGAAAGAAGTAGTGAGAGAGGTAAAGAGGGGTACGTGAGGTCAGGCGAGAGAAATTATAGATATAGAGAAAGGGGATGTAATGAAGAAAAGGTATATAGAAAAGTAGAGAAAGGTGAGGTAAGTATAAGCAGAGTGAGAGAGTAAGAAGTTGAGTCAGTCAGAAAGAAGGAGTGAGGTTGAAATAGAAAACAAGAAATGGGCGAGAGGGATAAGGGCATCTTTCTGTTCCAATCACTTCATTGTTCTTGAAACCTACTGATTTAGGTGGTAGGCTCCTGCTTTAGCTGCAGTCCTACATTCTATGGATATAAAGCTAGCATTCTATTGCATTGAAGCACAACTGGGTGTCCTCCACTAGCAGTGTGTGACTTCTAACAGATCTGCATGAAGACTGGCTTAAACTGAGAGTTGCAACTGTGTTCATCATATCAAGGCGGCAAAGACACCTTACCTTCATGTATAGCCACACTAGAGTTTGGATAATTGATTTATTGGAAAATGCGGCAGTGGTACGTTTCACACTTAGGACCTAATTTAGAGTTTGGTGGATGGCCCGTTTTTCCTCTGCCACGCAGTAACTGATCGTTCCATCAAGCTGACAGGATTCCATCCACTGTACTTGGGTTTTGGCCCATCATGACGGAGTACAGTCGATTGGCCCATCCTCAATCCCCTGCCATCTATTCCTCTGTCCACCGCCTCTTAATAGAACTCCGACAATGTTGGTATGGCATACATCCGTCTGCCATATTTAGAATTGACTACTGTCAGAATGGGATGGAGGGACCCTTACAATGGAGGACAGCAATGACAGGCAGGGTTTCCGATGGCAGACAAGTCCATCAAGCTGGCAGACGCGTCTATCAGCACTCACTTCTTCAAAATCAACTTATCAGCATCACCTTCAGCTCACACTACAAATGACACTGCTCAAACCACACAAACCAGTTACCACTCACAACACAAAGCATCAGCAGCTAACCTATGTCACATTTGTGTTTACAATGTCTGGAAGAAGAAAAACAGATATTGTGAAAATGGGTTAAATTCTATGGTGGATGAGATAATTAGAGTTGAGCCACAGTTGTTTGAAACAAACTCTCCATTTTTCTACTTCCACCAGGGTTTGAGGGAAAGTCGGCCAGAAACATGTCTACAGTCCTTGTAGAGTTTCATGTATCATCCTTGATTGAAATATGTAGGGCAGCGGCTTGGGCTACCCCCTCTACTGTTAATAGACTTTACAGGGCAATGCAGGAGATGGAGGTGGTTAATGTTTTTGGTGCTAAAGTTCTATTATCTTTGAGGTAAATAGATCTAGAACCTTTCAGTTTTGGCTTGGAATTGAACAAATGTTGTTGCTTCAGCATGAAGGTTCAGGTGTCCTGGTGTTCTTGATTACTTACTATGTCTCATTAAGTAATTAAGCAAAGCAAGAGGCGGCGAGAAGGTAAAGCTTCAATTGCTTACCCGTAATTGCTTTACTGCTTTGATTAATTACATGTTAGCCAAGACAACTGTGGTATTTGGCTTGAGACATCAAAACAGGAAGAGAGGATGATGGGAGGAGCTTTTATTCTTTCACTTTCTATTGGTGTGTTTGCGAGGCATAAGGGTCTCATTAAGTAATTAATCAAAGCGAGAGTAAGTCTCAGAGTAATGCAATTACCATTAAGTAATTAAAGCATTTCCCCTTTCTTATCTGTTTTCCGGTCACAAATTCCTCCAGGTATTGCTGCTCAGGGGGCTTAGCACGGGGAAAAATCCTGGACCAAAGACAATTTGCCCCCAATTTCACATTCACCACAGGATTCTGTGTCAGAATGTTAGTGGTATGCGTGGAGGTGGAAGGTCACGAGGTATGGATAATGCATCTGTCCTAATAGGACGGTGTCCATGGATTTGTGTGCATAAAAATGTAGCGAGATAACAGTAGCCGGCTACCAGAAATTACGCAATAAACCTTAGATAAGAGAGCGCATTACTAAGAATGTGGGAAACTATATACTTATGCACTACATTTTCTGTACAGCGTTTTTGTAAGTCTACCCCTGTGTCTATAGTACTTGGAAAGTAACCCTGGGCGTAGTTCGCGTAGTCGCTCTATGCGTAGCACTTCACACTACGCAAGCTACGCGTACGGTAGGGAAAATGCTGTTCGCACTGATTGCACAGTGCCGGATGCTTGTCCGCACTGTGCAATCATTGCAAACGGCATCTTGCAAAGTGCAGGCGGTCATTTTCTGCCGCTCTAGTAGATTTGTACTCAAGCGGCAGTTTTCTCAACGCAAACTGGTAGTTTCTCATTGCGAGCGGTCGTGAGCATACGCGACCACTCGCAATGAGAAACCTGACCTCCCCGCAATGAGAATCTCGCCGGGAGGTTTATTTTCCACGCTTGCGATCGGCAACTTGATGTTGCTGATCCCGAACGAGGAAAAAGTCTCACTGGGATGTCATTTTGCTCGCTCGCAGTCGTCAAATCAACGTTGAGGACCACGAGCTAACAAAAAATGCCCGCTACACTGCGCGTTTTTGCACTGTGCTACGTGCAATTTGCGTAGCGCATAGTTGCGCAAACTACGCAAGTGTAGCGTATTCCTACGCCCAGGGCTATTGCAAAGTAAACAAATAAAGTCACATCTGCTGTTAATACACCCATAGGAAAGAAGCATTGCGATCCGGAGAGCTAATGCACAATCCCACATTTGTCATTTTTACACTTATCCGACACAAGGCATCACAAACTCCACTAAATACATATCTCTTCAAAAAACACAATTGCACATTGTCGGAGGCTAAGCAAACCTCACTCGTTCTTCTATAGTCTGGAGTAGTTCAAAGCACTGAGGTCTGTATTCCGAGAGCTCCGAGTCACCCCCTATCAGTCATCCCTCTTCTCCACACCCTCAAGCAGTCCCTCCCTCACCAACGAACGCTGCTTCGTCCTCCTAATGCCGTCACAATCTTTCTCTTCCCCGTTCCTCCTTGTCAAAACTGCAAGTGTTCAATCATGGAGGGACCAGATGAATCTGCTGAACAATAAACCCATCATTGTCGACAGCGCAAAATCCCTTGGTGTCATACTCGACACAAAACTCAATCTACTCTCCCACATTAATTCAATTGCAAAGTCTGCCCGATTCCAACTGCGCCTTCTTTGGGGGATTCGTCGCTTCTTCCCGGAGCAGGATCGTAGAAACCCTGGTCCAATCGCTGGTCCTCTCCAGACTGGACTACTGCAATTCTCTTCTGACTGGCCTCCCCAAATCCCACCTATCCCCCCTTAAGTCTGTTCTACATTCAGCAGCTCGTTTCATTTATGGGGCCAAAAGAAGCAACCACATCACTCCCATGTTATCCTCCCTCCGCTACCTGGCGAATAAACTGAAACTCTCTGGAGGCTCTAGACCATCACGAAATGCGGAAAATCTACTGCTTCAACCTCCCACTTTCAAGAAGGAAAGATCGATTGCCCAATCCTTTTCAGGCAGCGCAGTGAGAATCTGGAACTCACTTCCGCCTCAGCTCCGGACCACCACCTCCTCCCAGGCCTTCAAAACTGACCTCAAAGTTCTCCTCCTTCAAAGACACTTTCAAATGTAATCCATGCCCTCTCTATTATCTGAAGGAAGCCCTTCAATTATTGAAAAATTTACTTTACATGACTATGGAAGTGTCTTCCCAGTGTGTTCTTGTGGTTTGAGAGTCTGCCATTTATTGCAGTATTATCCTTTCACCTGTGTTTGGGACTCGTGTGTAACATGCACCCGTCACTTTCTCTTGTAACACACTGTTTTCTACCTCTTACATTTGTTTGTTTTCGATACCTGCACAAGTGCCACCAGTGCCTACGTAACGTTTGTTCTTGTGCTTGAGGGTCCTTCATATATTGCAGTATTATACCTCTGTTTATTTTGTACGCTTTTGTAACCTGCACACGTCACTTTTTCCTCCTGCAATGCACCGTTTGCTACCTCTTGTATTTTGTTGGCTCAGGATTGTCATTTTTGCTTCATTTAATGTAACGTTTGCTTTTGTATTTTGCTCACTTGTAATGTTTTCATGTATCAGTTCTGTTCCTATTGTGAAGCGCTCTGACACCTTCGGGTAAAGTCCGCGCCATATAAAAACGCATAAATAAATAAATAAATAAGTGATGGCTGTCCTCGCTTGACCACGCGCCAGCACCAAAGCATCATTTCATAGTGCTTCACCTCTTCATTCAATCTGCATTTGTTTTCATGTACAGTTCGTTTTTACTCGCCTCTTCCCACACCACACTCTTTGGTTTATTTTTGTTGAAATGCCCTAGTATGTTTTATTTTGCACATGCGCAGACAGACTGCCTACACAGCCGTTCGTGCTGCACCCCTGGCTCTGCACTCACAAGAAGATTTGTGTGATGCTGCGGTTGGGTTTTTGACTGTGGACTCCTAATGCTATCTTTTCCACTTGACCACATAGTGTAAAATGAATCCCCCAGCACTACAGGAATACAATGTGAGAAAATACACTGTCATACTAAAAGATAAAAATAAAAAAAACACTTATAATTCAAAGATTAGGGCCCTTGGAAAGATCTAAGCTGTCTACATAGATAATCGGCTGTTTTGGGTCCAGTGCTGCACAGCTCTAAAATGTGGTTATGCAGTTATGTTTTCTGGAAAAGCAACTTAGAAAAATGATTAAAAAGCGATCACAGCACTCAAGCAAACAAATGTAAAATCTCAGCCCAGTCCCAGTTCTTGCCAAGACAGAGAAATATGAACTATTCCCAGCCGAAAGAGTTGTTGCCTTGTCAATGATCTGCCCTACAATAGCAAAAAGCCTGCAATTAAAAACAAGATCATTGTTGCTTCTGTCGGGTGGTGCCCAGGCCCAGACAGGCCGTTGCGGGCACCGGGCAATTCCCCGGTCGGCCGCAAGGGGGGGGGCCGTTTTTGTGACAGGGCCGTTTTTGCAGCAAAGCTGCAAAATCGGCCCTGTAACAAATTCGGCGGGAAAGCGGCCCTGGTAAAGAGCTTGGTGGCATCCCCCCTCTCCCCCAGGGGGAGGAGGGGGGCCGGCCGAGCACTTTGCCAGGGCCGGTTTTGGTTCCCAGTCCGGCCCTGGTGGTGCCTTCCTTTGACCACTGGAGAGTGCTAAGGGAATTTCAGAGTCGGAGTCTTCGAGTGACAGTGCACTGATCCATGGTGCACAAGGACTGAGAAAGACAGACAGGGACATTCATCGCCACAATAACCACAAAGGGCAACAGAGAACAGCTTCAGGATTCTAGCCAGGGACACAGAAACACCCTGAGCAAATGCAGCTGTTCTAAAAGATGTTCGCTGTGCACAAGCTGTGCTTGAATCAACTCTGCTCCCTTAGAAAATGGTGAAGGTAAAGATTCACAAGTGGGCACACCTCCAACCGTATTTGGGATGGACTGAGAATATAAATCATTGGTTTTATTTAACATATTTTAGATTAAACGTAATCCTTTTTAAAGTTGCTTTTCCGAAACAGTGTGCATGGCAGTGTGACCTACCACCATGTCACTGCAATAATACCACAAGACAGAGCACATGTCATTTTATTCTATTTGTCCACTATACTCATGCCCAATAAGTGCTTTCTTAATTCCCTTGTTGCGTCAGGCAGGGATTAAGCATTATTGGTTAGTAATGGAATTTTTACAAAAACTAACTCCGACAAACATATACCATGCAGTTTTAAATTTTATCAGACATGGGATTGTGATTAAAAACCATATGTAAAAATTTATTTTCAATAAAAATATTCGAAATAAAAAAAAAACTGCTGAGTATGGAACTCTTTAAATGGATGTTTTACCTTTTTTGACAAACTTGGTTCTTATTATAAACCATTTATGATAGAAATTTGTAGAATGTGATTTAATGCAAGATTTTTATTGTTTTAATGATCAAAATTTTATTTTTACGCCCAAGTGTATTTATGCTTATAAATATGATATTTTATAAGCTTTTACATCTCTCAAAGAATTATAGTCCTCAATGAGTTTCTGGAGCACTGCCCCATAGCTGTGGACTTAAATTAAACTTTGGTTAAAGTCGGCCTTAAAATCCCTATTTGTCAGTAAGACTCTTTTCTTTCTTTCCTCTTGTGTTCACACCCCATTGTAAAGTGCAAGCAAGAAATATAGAGAATAGTACCTGAGATACAGATGTCCATCTGATTGGGACTAACTGGAGTTGGATGCTGTGGAACTAGATGTAAATTACATTAATACTTGCAACTCTCTGCCATCCCTCTGTACAGTTGGATACCACCTCTGAACCACGTGGGATCCACCACATCTGTCATTTGACAACAACATCATCACACAAACACACAACAGCGACACTCATGTCATACATGAATTCCCTATCATATACTGGATCCACAAACAGATGTATGACAACAACAGACAATCACACACACACATTCTCTCTCTTTCTCTTTCTCTCTCACCCTCTCTCTTACTTCAAAGGCAGCTTGCAGTGCTGCCGCCTGGGTTGTTATTGCTCTGAGTATTAAAAGGGGTGTTTGCACTGCTGCAACGAGCTGTACACATTTTGTATATGTAAGGAAATCTTCCACCACTGCTGCATGTGTTGCAACTTTTCTGCATGTTGAGAAGAGAAATTCACTGCTGTTGCTGCCCCTGTCCTATAATTCCTGTAAGTGGTCTTTGTGTTAGAAAAACTATTATTGTTGCTGGTCACGCTGTACCTAAATATCACGATAGTGAATCTTGAAAATAATCTTTCACTAAAAATACCTAAAATGATTGTCACTGTCATATAGTGAGTCGTCGTGGCAGGGGAACAGTGAAAAGTGCAAGGGGAAATGCAGGTTGCAAGGGTGGAGCACAGTAGGAAAGGCAGAGCACAAGGGAGGGGGACCACAGTGTGCAAGGGCAGGCAGAGTGCTGGATGCAGGTTACAAGAAGAGATGCACCGGGTAAGGGGGAGCACAGGGAGCAAAGCGAGGTACCGGGAGTAAAGGGAGAGGAAGAGTTCAGGGCAGGCGCGGATCCTCCGCTAAGAGCAAGTCAAAAAGGAAAAAATAACGCATTGTTATTAACATTTTGTTTTTCCATTGTTGCTCAGCTGGTTTGGGGTGGGGCAGCGCTAGGCTATCACAGAGGACCAGGTGGAGGAGTGGTGAGTACTCTCTTAAGTACGCATGACGGGTTGGACAGCCGTCTTTGTCTAATAGTCATGCGCACTTAGCATGTTCTCCACTGGGCTGTAATGTGCAGCCTGGGTGGTGAACATGCCCAGGCTCCCAGTCCCCATCTGACCGATGAACCAAAGCATTCAGACCAATCACAACGCTATCAGCAGCATCGTTATTGGCTAGGGGAGTCTGGGACCCTGGGTGCTTCCTGTTCCTGCTTCCTGCCCCTGGAGTCCCGGAAGTGGGCGAAGAGGAACATGACGCAGCGGCTGGCAGGTAAGTGGTTTAAAAACATGTTTTCATTCCCATTCCCCTCCCCCACATCGACCCCCCCCCGACTCACCCCCTCCCACTCTCGTTAAGTAGCAGCCATCACTGGTTCAGGGCAGAGTGCAGTGTGCTAAGGAGTGCAGGTTAAAAGGAGGAAGAGAAGTGTAAAAATGGTGCAGAACGCGGTGCAAGTTGTAGCACAGGATTCGATTCATGCAGGAATGCAGGGTGCAATGGGAGAGTACAGAAGTGTGGCTCATTCTAGCCACAGCACCTCCAGGCAGGTACCAGGCACCCAGCACCACTGTATTTGCCTTTCATAAAGCTCATATACAGTAAAAAAAATCATAGGGCAATACTGGGTATAATACATTATGTAAGGTGGGAATAGCACACAAGGCCAGGTGGGTCAATGTGTTATACAAGAACACCCCTGTTCTTGTATAACATTATGGAGTTATACAAGAACACCACTGTTACCCCTACACATCTGGAGCAGTTTTTCAAGTAGTATGGGACATTATAAGGCATTGTGCTAGGGTGGGGGTGTACACTGCACAAAAGGTGGACCGCGTTTCAATGTGTGCCTTCCTTCAGACCCCCCAACCACCCTGCACTACCACTTCCTTAAGGCTCATTTGAAGTGCAAAGATGGGGGCATGGTTGCAAATGCATGGCTGCTACCAATGCTCATCTTGGACAGTTTCCAGTTGTGAGGGCCACATCGTTGGCATTTGCCCAGTTGTCAAAATGTATATAGTGCAAACTTGGTCAAGTATCTTCACCTCCCAACAATGACCTGCAACCCAACACCACTGGGCTTACCTGTAGGACAGCTTTTCTCTAGTGTAAAATACATAATAAAGCAATGTGAGGATAAACAGGTAATCCTACCTAGTGTATGGTTTTTGCATGGCTCATGTGGAAAGCATTAGGTTTGTGCACAAGGACTTGAGTGCAGCCCTAGTACTATTGTTGCAAACTTGGTCTGGTTGTGAACAAGCTTTGTGTCATATACAAGAGTATGGTTGAAAGAGCTGCACTTTATTAATTCATGCCTTAACAGGGTTGGCCATGGTGGCCTATACTCATACACACTTTCCATGCACACAGGTGTAACACGGGAACCTTCATTTTTGTCTCAGCCTTCTCCTGTGTCATTTTATTGCCTAATTGGTTCATACCAGTGTGGGACAGACATGCTTTAATAGTTTTTCTAAATTTAAGGTGATCCATGCACTTTTTTTATTCAACCTGGGAGGGTGAACATGCGAGTCTTTTGGTACCTGAGAATTTTATCCAGAGTTGCTAATTTTATCTCAGGTTTCTCCTAGGGTGATAGTGTCGAAGCTTGTGTTGCATGAAGATTATGCCTACGCCTGAAACATGATAAATAAAACCTTGGGGGAAAGTTTCTCATTAAAAGGAGCAAGTGAAGAAGCACATTGGACCTCAGTAATGTATTTTCATGATGGCTGATTCAAGAGGAATTTGGTGGTGGTGCCCTGGATCCCCTAAAGCTTACATAAACGTTAGGTAGGGTCATTCCATAAACCTTAGTAGGGCCACCCAGGTATTTGGCATTGGTGTAACCTAACATGAAAAGCAGAAGTGCACTGGTAGCTTGGGCCCACTGAAGAAACCACGAGAATGTGAAGAGTCATGTCAGGGTCTGGAAAGATGGTTTACTTTACTGAATTACTTACAGTGTTAACAAACAAAAAATTGTATATGGAGTGCTCGAAGTCCCTTGAGCCTCAGGGTTCATGGCTGAGTGGTAGATCAGTTTCTACAAGTTAGTATTTCTGTTATTCATGCATTCAGTTTCTGGTAACTGTAGACCTCTCAGTTCTCAAATGCTGGCAAACTAGGGCCAAGCCAGCAGTGGTTTCTGTTTGTTGTTTTCTTCTCCATCAGGAAAATCTGGGTGTCATAACCTATTGAAGGGCCACAGGGCAGGCAGGAGTTACTGTGTCACAACCATGGTGGTTGAGTTATTTTTATCATCGTTGTCCCACCGCCTGACCTACAGATTGAACACCAAGTTCACCCTTTCAGAACTTGACCCTCAGGGTAGTGGGATGAGCAGTCGAAGCCTTCTCGGGGAGGTAGTGTGGGGGTACAGACTCAGAGCTCAACATACCAAAATAGCATGGCATAATGGTTGTATAATCCAGTGCTTATCTTTTATAAAAGAGTAGTATTTTATTAAACAAGAAAGTAAATACCAATATATGCCTGCAAGCACAGGGTTTCCAATAGGTAGTACAACAAAATAGGCAAAAGCACATCAGGTTCAGAATAATGTCACAGGTGCAGGCTCACTGTGATTAGCGTAAGCAGACTTCTGTATCAGTAGACTGTAGTCCAGTACTTCAAAGCCGCAATCACTGGCAACCCCTACAATTGCTTTTCATAAAAGTAAATGAATCCTAATATCTTGTGACCACAAGTTCAATGGTGCAGGAGCTATATGAGTGTTGCAACAGTGAGGTCTCCAACTTGAGGTACTAACTTCAGAGTGCATGTATGACTAGCCTGCATTTCTCTGATGTTGTTTGGCAGCTCTGTGGAGACTGCAACTGGTCAGACGCTGCGTGCTTTCCCAGGTGAAAAGGCCCAAAGCAAAAGCTCCTCTCACGAACAAGTGAAGATTCCACCCTCCAGGGAAGGTGATTCTTCAGTTTTCAGCAATCCTTTGGTCGTCTACATAGTTATCACAGGAAATCGCGTATCACGCACAGTCTTTGGAGGGCACAGACACAGTGGTACAATCTCGTTCTATCCTCCTGGTTTGAAACAGTGCGCCGGTTATGATCTAAACAGCGTTCGGTAGGTGGGAAGTCCCACTCAAGCACTTAGGTAGCCCATGATAGTCAATATTTGTGGGCTGTCCCTAATATTTGGGCAGTCTCCTCTTGCAGAGATATCTTCCGCTTCCCTCACGCTGCAGCCAGGCAGGCCCCAGTATCGAGATAGTCCCTCTACATTTCCAGCAGCATCTTGTAATGTTTCCAGGTGATGTTCCCTCACCCCTTGGAGACTGGTTGACAGCTACACCAGCCTTGGATCTCAGGGATTCCTCGGGTTATGAGCAGAGTACCATAGTCAGGGAGAAATCTGGAACCCATGGGGATGTTTCAATCTCACTTTTAATGTCAAGCTGAAGACAGGGAATGTTGATTACACTATGAGCGTCCTGGAAAGGTTCAAAGCAGATCACTTTCTAAATGTACCTTTTCCTTTGCAGAACCGACACAGTCTTTGTTTCAGGTGAAGTGTTCCACAGCAATTAGTGATAATGGAAGTCTCAAACTGGAACACCCAAAACATGAGCATAACCACGCATGAAGACCTTGCACCGTTGGGATTGGCATCTCTGGAAGGGACAAAGAAGCAAGCCCTGTCAGGAAGATTCATTCTACACAGAAACAGAGAGCACTGTCTCCAACTCCCCACATTCTCTATCAAGACGAATGGTAGTGCTCAACCACAAGAGGTACAGCAAAATGCTTATTCCTATGTTTTTTCTGGAATAACAAGACTTTGTGTAGAGAAAGTGAGAGGCAAAAGAGATTAGGACGGAAAGGTCTCATCCACTTGTTAATGACATGCTTCATCATTGCCCTGTCCATCCCACCATATTAAGATGATACCAACATGGTGGTCTCGACCTCATAAAGGGGGAGAACAGAATATATGTTTTATATATTGGGTCTAGATAATAATATAGAACAACCTTATTGTAAACTCTGATATTTCATTTATTTATGGGTACACAATGCTGTGTTAAAAAGAAAGGATGATGTTACAGTGAGGCTGACTTGAGCATCCGTATTTATAGTTTGCCAACATGTTTTGGCCATGATAAATTCCCTCATAAGAGGGTCTGGAGTCTTAGTCAGGTCATTTAAAGATAATCCTATTGCCTGTTCTTAAGTACTAATTTGTAAATGCAGACAAGAGTAAGTCTTGCCTGCCCATCTCACTTGTAAATAAACAAACAGACCTAAGGTTAATTGTCATAGCCATCTGTCCTATTTATGAAGAATCTCTCACATTTAGTTAACCCTCTTGTTTTTCATGCATGTAAGTGTTGCCTTCTCAATAGTGTACTTCTCGTGGTACATTTGTGGAATCACAGCACACTTGCCACATGTGATAAACACTGGTGAATATGCACAACTAGTGAACCTACTTACCCTAATATTGTAGGGTTCAAACCTAACAGTCACACAGGGGAGGAACCTCTCCTGTAGTCACACATTTGTACGAAAAAATAATAAAAAATAAAATAAAAATACTAAAGGAAGGCATCTTCCATCTACTCCTGGGATAATCATTTTTTCAGCTCTATCACATTATAAATGATCCAAGTTAATTATAGGTGAGAATTACTTTTTTTCTCACGTTGCGTAGGCTATCATAATAGCTGAATTGCGGGCAATGGTCATCTGTCTCATAGAGGCATACCCTACCCAGATAAACAATACCTGTTTCACAGTCGTAATTACACAGGCTAGTGCTAGTCACACTGAAGTTATTGATCTTGATTGGTGATACGAATGTTTCCCCTCTTATATAGTACACAAGTCACAGGGATAGTTACTCTACATCTCACTAATGGTTG
This sequence comes from Lissotriton helveticus, assembly GCF_964261635.1. NCBI lineage: Eukaryota > Metazoa > Chordata > Amphibia > Caudata > Salamandridae > Lissotriton > Lissotriton helveticus. The sequence continues at coordinate 1,619,406,101 of NC_136067.1, forward strand.
TAGATGACATCAGTATTTAAATAGCAGCAGCATCTGGAATCGTTAATCATTGCAAAACTATCTTGTATCATCATACATTAGTTTCACACTTTATTGCATATATCCATTACACGTTATTTTCACATGCTATCATATCAACACACAGATTCAGCGCCCCAGTGTGTGATACATACATTCCACAAATAGAAGCCCAGGAGAGAGGGGTCCTATAAATGCTGGCTTTGCAAAGTACCTGATAGCCCCTATCCCCCTACACCTTACTTTGTAAAGTCTAGGGTTCCATCCATTGACGTAAAATCCTGCCAGTGCACTTCCCCTCCTGGTGAAGTGCATGGCGGATACTGCGGTTACATTAGGTAAGCCAACATGTGTCATGTATCTCAGTGCCGTAATACATCATGCGTCATAGGTGAACATGGGAAATGTGGTCCCTTTCCTCGATTATACATTGCTCCTAGTGTAAGGAGGCTGCGGGAAACAGTCAGTGGATTGCATACTACTCTACTTGAGGAAATTCATTAGGGGTTGACACAACTATTTTAACGGTGAAGTTATTTTCAGTGACACGGCTGGGGTTGCTAAGTCCTGATCAACCTGAAAAATATTGGGCTGATGATTTTTTTGATTCAAGGTACCTACTCCAGAATTGCTTGTTCTCAGTGACAATTTTTACCATATCCATTGAGAAACTAATGAATCCCCTTTATCCGTTTGATAACTAACCTGATTGGTTCCCCTCATGGGAATCATGTGAATCATGTGTAGGTGTAGTGAAATTGTATAACGTGTATGTTTTAAATTAATGCAATATAGGCAAGCATTTAGATGCCTTTCTATCTACCTTTAAATGGATTCCCTTTTCCCTCATGTGGAGCAGATACCCTTTCTCACTGGCTTGCAGACGTTTCTTTGCCTGCAGAATCCCCCTATCTATTGCTTACGAGCAGATGTTTGTAATTCGCATTCAGTGGCTTTCTGGCAGAATCTTTTTATCCTGACATCTTCCCAAAGTTTCCCTGAGTTTTCCCTAACTTAGTAGTGTAGGGTGTTAACTTTATGAGAGATCTGATCTTTCTCACATTTCCTTTTGAGATAACATTATAACAGTTCGTCTTTGCTCTTACGATTGGGATAGCTTTGACTATATTCACTAATGCATTCCTGCATTGGCTATTGAATCAACAACTAATATTAATGATTACGTTTGTACCTTTGCACATCTTTTAATAAAACGTTTGTGGTTTTTAAAACTATCACTCGTTGTCTTCCTTGTGAGGCCAAATGTGCTTCATGTTATAGAAATATATTGAATTTGATGTTAGCCTCAGTCGGAACTAAAGCTTCATCGAATGGTGCTGTTTGAACTTGGATTTGCACCAGAATTCACAAGGAGCAAAGCACCCTATCACTGTGCACCTTGAAACACAAACAGCGAGCCTCATAAACATGCATGAGGGATCATGCATGCTCCTTGTTCCAGAGAGCTGCAAAGGTTGGAAGAATCCTTCAAAGGACAGCAGACTTCCATACCTGCTTCAGTAAACTCAATACAAAGGTATTGGATAAGGGTTGGTGGAACTAGCGGAGTTTCACTCTGTAGAATTCCGCAGAGTTACATGTAAATTGTCAAGATTCTGTGGAGTTCCGTGAGCAGATGGAAATCGGTGCATCCCTCTGCTTCTGCTGATTTTTAGCGCTGGGAACTTGTTCTGAGCTGCAAAATCAGCATGAACAGCACCACCCAGCACCCCAAAGGGCATTGCTTCTTTGCTGCCACTCAAATACATTTTCTACTCGAGCAGCAGCTTTCTCAACTCCAACAGTCAAGACTGCCCACATTGAGAAAATCTTGCCTGGTGCTTGTCTAGCACCCGGATATGGTGCTAGGGGACCGTTGGCAAGCCACGCATGTGAAATAAGTCCACCACGTAGCGGTTGGCGGAGTTTGGCAGGAGCAAAGAGCTATAAGCATAACGTGGAGTGGCCAAAACTCTCCGAACTCCGGCGACAGCAGAGCAGAATTGAACTCCCTCTTCTAGTATTGAAACGCTTTACATGAGCACCAGTTACATTACACAATGCACAAGTTTTGTCCTCCTGGAATTGCACCCCATTCCTGCACGATATGGCATGCATGACATGGTTCATGCTACACCAAGCAGGAATGTGCTGCAGACACTGTCACGACGGCGGTCTGGTGTTGAGGCTCTCATATGAACCTTAAACAGCCACCACCGTAAGACTGCTGCAGCACCGCATAACTTCCCTAGATTCAATTCTAAATCCAGCAGGTGACCGGCACTACAGCCTTGGTGGTTCTCTTGCGAACATAATGGTGGCGATGCGTAGTAGGACCGCCAAAGTCGGAATAAGGCCCTAAGTGATTTTCCCAGAATCACAGGATGTTGAGCTCTCACTGAGACTCAAATCTGGTTCCCCAGTTCCAAAGTTGGCAGCTTTGGCCATTGCACCGTGTTAATAGTCCACGGTTGTTTACTTATACATTGGAGGTGGAGGTGGTTGTCACTTGCCTACGATAGCTGGTAACCATCCAGAGCTTTACAAAAGCCATTTCTTTGTGAGTCACAAAGAGGGGGCAAACCTCTTTACTTTCCACCTTCTCTTTCAATTCACAAAAAGATTTGCAGTGTAAATGTTGCGATTCTCATTGCCGACATCAGTTCATTGCTAATGGCCGTTATACCTTCACAAAAACAGTGGCATTCTCAGTGCTTAATTTGAGCCGGAGCACTTAATTGTCAACACCTACACTTGTGACAGTCTACCACAAGGTAGCGCTATCTTGATAATTTATCGATGACCACAACAGATAATTAGTAATTTAATATAAATTAAAAATGACTTTTACCTTCTGCTCAAGCTGTTCTTATAGCTTTGGGTGGCTTAATTATTCCGAATTGTCAAACTTGTAGGAGTGTGAGGGTTAGTGTTGTGTTTGTACCAGCGGTAGAAGTGGGTGGGATTGGAAGGGCACGGCCTGCCCCTACTTATAAAAAATATTTGAGTCCGCTCCCCTACTTCTGTCTTTCAAAAAAAGCATCCAGGGACGGCAAGAATAGTTCTACTTTAAAACGATAACTTTTTCATTCAGCTTCCTGGGGCGGCTCTCACTTCTCTTGAACTCCAGAGGCTGCAGCAGCCCCTCCCTGAGCTCTCACACACTGTGGGCAGGCCCATTGTCATTCCGATTAAGGCTGATTATCCCATTTCGAATGACAATGCACCCGCCCTCTGCCTTTAGCATGTCATGTGCCAGTGAGATCAGTGTTAGTGATTACAGAGGAGGTTTCTCCAAACAGAGTACTGTGGGGAACTTGACCCCTTGTGTAATTTGTCAATGTTGTACACAGAGTGAACAGGGCAGGAGCAGTGATGGGACAGAAGAGATGACAGGAAAGGAGAGGTGATGGGGCAGAAGTGACCGGGCAGGAGAAGTAACGAGCAGGAGAAGTGACAGAGCATGAGAAATGACAGGGCAGGAGCAGTGACGGGGCAGAAGACGTGACAGGAGAGGAGAAGTGATGGGGCAGGAGAGGTGATGGAGGAGGAGAAGTGACGGGGCAGGAGCAGAGATGGGACAGGAGCAGTGAAAGGGCAGAAGAGGCGACAGGAAAGGAGAGGTGATGGGGCTGGAGAGGTGACCGGGCAAGAGAAGTAACAGGCAGGAGATGTGATGGGGCAGGAAAAGTGAGAGGGTCGGAGAGAAGGCGGGGCAGGAGAGGTGACAGGGCAGGAGCAGTGACGGGACAGGAGAGGCGACAGGAAAGGAGAGGTGATAGGGCAGGAGAGGTGACCAGGCAGGAGAAGTAACGGGCAGAAGAAGTGACGGGGCAGGAGAAGTGACAGGGCAGAAGTGGTGACGGGACAGGAGAGGCGACAGGAAAGGAGAGGTGATGCGCCAGGAGAAGTGATGGGGCAGGAGAAGTGACGGGGCAGGAGAGCGGTGACTGGGCAGGAGCGGTGATAAGGCATGAGCAGGAGTGGTAACTGGGCAGGTGCAGTGAACGGATACGAGCAGTGAAAGGGGAAGCAGAAGTGATGGGACAGGAGAAGTGATGGGGCAGGAGGGTGATCGGGCAGGAGTGCTGACCAGACAGGAGCCGTGAATGGGCAGGAGCGGTGATGGGGCAGGAAAAGTGATGGGGTAGGAAAAGTGATGGGGCAGGGGCAGGAGCAGTGACGGGGCAGGAGAGGCAACAGGAAAGGAGTGGTAACTGGGCAGGAGAGGTGACTGGACAAGAGAGGTGACTGGACAGGAGAGGTGACCAGGCAGGAGTGGTGATCGGGTAGGAATAGTGACCGGGCAGGAGAAGTGACGGGCAGGAGAAGTGACGGGGGAGGAGAAGTGATGGGGCAGGAGAAGTGATGGGGCAGGAGAAGTGACAGGGCAAGAGAAGTGATGGGGTAGGAGAGGTGACGGGGCAGAAGAGGCGACAGGAATGGAGAGGTGATGGGGCTGAAAAGGTGACCGGGCAAGAGAAGTAACAGGCTAGAAATGAGATGGGGCAGGAGAAGTGAGAGGGTCGGAGAGATGACGGGACAGGAGAGGTGACGGGGCAGGAGCAGTGACAGGACAAGAGAGGCAACAGGAAAGGAGAGGTGATGGGGCAGGAGAGGTGACCAGGCAGGAGAAGTAACAGGCAGAAGAAGTGACGGGGCAGGAGAAGTGATGGGGCAGGAACAGTGACAGGACAAGAGAAGCAACAGAAAAGGAGAGGTGACGGGGCAGGAGAAGTGATGGGGCAGGAGCAGTGACGGGGCAGGAGAAGTGATGGGGCAGGAGAGGTGACAGGGCAGGAGAGGTGACGGGGCAGAAGCAGTGATTAGGCATGAGCAGGAGCAGTGACAGGGCAGGAGCGGTGGACCGACAGGAGCGGTGAACGGACAGGAGCGGTGAACAAAAAAACTATGGATTTAGGGCCAGATCTCTGTACTGGGGTGAATGTATGACATTGTTTTGCAATCTGTCCATCAGTTGTTCTTTTTGCCACCCCGAGTGGGACGGGTATGCCCAGACGTGGGTCCCGTGCTCTCCATGCCACTGGAATCAAGCTATCCTGGATGATGAGAGCTGAAAGCCCGAAACCGGTCCTATAATGCTTGTTTCCAGTCCAGGGAGGAGCTGGCCTGGCAGTTCAGGCTGGACTGTTCACTTTGGGCGCAGGTTCAAGACTGATTTGCATATGGCTGGGTCCAAACTGGAATGGCATAGTGAGCAAAAAACGATGGATTTAGGGCCAGATCTCTGTACTGGGGTGAATGTATGACATTGTTTTGCATTCTGTCCATCAGTTGTTCTTTTTGCCACCCCGAGTGGGACGGGTATGCCCAGACGTGGGTCCGGTGCTCTCCATGCCACTGGAATCAAGCTATCCTGGCTGATGAGGACTGAAAGCCCGAAACCAGTCCTAGGATGCTTGTTTCCAGTCCAGGAAGGACCTGGCCTGGGAGTTCGGGCTGGAATGTTCCCATTGGGCGCAGGATCAAGACTGATTTGCATATGGCTGAGTCCAAACTGGAATGACATGGTGAGCAAAAAAACAATGGATTTAGGCCAAGATCTCTGTACTGGGGTGAATGTATGACATTGTTCTGCATTCTGTCCACCAGTTATTCTTTTTGCTATATTATGATTGAGCAGCTATTTGGCTGACATGAAGATGAAGGAGCCTTTGTGGGTTTCCGTGAGTCTAGATTCTCCTGAAGAGTCCCTTACTCTTCTGAGCCCTGCTTAACACATGTGTATAGTAGGAGCCCTGTACTCATGTCCTCAATGTTTGAGACAACAAATACTCATGGATTTCTGAACAATGAGAGTAAAAGCATTAAGGTAACATGTTGTTCCTGCTTATATTTTGCACCCTTTACATAAACCTGTATTCCCTACGAGTGCTTGCTTTTTTCTGAATTAAACCTCAAATAAACATGTTTATCTATAGTTTGAATTAAATAACATTGTAAGCTGTAACTGGTCAGTGAAATGCTAAACATACTAAAAATTGGTATGTTTGGCTTTTCTAGCCACACCCCTGACTCCGCCCACTGATCCAATCTTCGGTTATTCCCGTCCCCTGATTCTCCACCCACAGTTCCCCAACTTTTTTTTCCCCACTTCGACCACTGGTTTGTACTGTCATTAGCAGCGCTGGCAGGGGCAATGTCTGGTGCAGGCTGTGGTGGCCTCCTGATGAGAGCCCCGGCACTTTTTTTTTTTTTTTTTTACAAATTAAGCAGTGGCGCATACTGCATATGATGCACCTGTTTCCTCGGAAAGCCCAGTCTTCAACGTTGTACAGTATTCTATATATACAGATTTCTAGGAACAAGCATTCGGAAAATGATTTCCAAGCATTTGACAAGCATTTGAACAGCTAAATTTCTTTTTTCGCCGAACCCTGGGATTCATTGCTTTGTCATCTCCCCAGCTGCATCCTCCCGCGAGCAGGTAGGAGTATTAGTCGGCAGCCGATGACTGTTCGTCGTGGGGACTTAACTAAAAGCATCATGCTGCTTCCGGGGGCCTACAGAGGGGACGCAAGCGACGCACACGCCGCTGCCCTACGTAAGAGTGGATGTCACTTGTGCGCGTGACTGCTGCAGCCTGTGGTGAATCACAGCCACTTAAAGCTTTGTGTCATCAGTGACCGTGGGTTGAAATATCACGGTAACCCAGCGCATTGTTTCAGAGAGAGCTAATCAGCTGAACTCGTATATTAGTCCTTAGGCGAGCGAACTGTGTCTCTGTTGTTTCTTATATTGTGCCCCCGTCGAGCATGCTGGGGTGTAGAACTATATTTATAGGTCGGCATTTGCTGCACCACATTAAGATTCTATGTGTAAAATAAAAAAGTCTCCATTTACTTCTGATTAATCCCATTTTTTTCTAATACAATTTTGAGTTTAGTTTGGAGGAAAATGACTCTCCATTCGATAGGAAAAGTTTTCACAATAGATATTTCTTTCTTTAAACACCAGTGCTTTAAATTGAAAAAAAACATAAGGGCAGGTGCTCACCAACTTCAAATGGGGGGAGGGGGTGGAGATCGGGGAGGGCTTCAAAGGGAGGTGGAGATCGGGGCCGGCTATGGGCGAGGTTTGGAGACATTTTTTCAAAAATAACAGATTCCTAGGCAACTGGAAGGCCTGCAGGGTGGCACCGTCACGTCAAGCAACACAAAAGATAACATAAGCTGCAGTGTACTGAACAAATGATAACAAAATAATTAAACAAATATTATTCATTTATTACAAAAAACATACATAAAGAATTAAAACCAATGTGATTAACAAACATGGGAATGGTAACAATGTATATCAAATGATGTAGGGCATGGAATGATACAAGAAGCAATATATAAAAATGAAATGCACATACAATGATAAAATTCAATACCAGACAAAAAGTTAATACAACAAAGTGGGTTAGATGTTGATCTTTAGGAGATAAACATTAAAATTTAGATTTTCTTGGTGTACAACTGCAATCCATGGCCGGCTTTAGCGTTGTTGGCACCTAGTGTGACACTCATTTTTTGGCGCACACCCTGACTGCCGCCTCTGATTCTCTCATGAACACCCGGCAAAAGTGCCCGTGCTCTCTCCGTAGCCCCTCTCTTACATACATTTAATTTGTTTAAAGCACTGGTAAAGGCTGGCTTCACTAATAAGAATGTATATCTACCTAAACAAATCCTTTTCAGCAACATTAGGAATAGATAATGATAGACTGAGGGAGAAAATAACATAATATCCTATTTTATGCAGTTTGCATGCAGCTCTTTCATTACAGTTCGTAACAGTCACTGTTCTATATTAGGGATGAATCTTATGTACTGTGGTAACAAAAAACAGTAATTAACTCAGCTATCCATATGAAATACACATTTGTGATCTGCTCAGTATGTGTTCTTTGCAGCATGCATATTAACCCTCTTCTACTTTATGGCAAGTGAAAACTGCCACTGGACTAAACTCTGACCCCTCTGTCTAGCAGGAACATTATCACAAGAGACATCTTGACATTTTAGATGCTGCCTGAAAACTAGACACACAAATAACTCTGCAACAGGTGTTTTTAAATCATAAGTTATTGCTAAACACAGTGTCGCCCTGAGATCAGCATCCCCCTCCCTCGGTCAGTGCAGAGTGCGGCCGCACCAGTAGCACTGCTCTAAAGCCCACCCTGCTGCCATCTGTATTCATTTTGTCTATGCGTGTACGAAAGGGTAATTTTGAAAGTAGCTGTCACATTTCCTGTGTGCAATATGCCTCTGCAGATAGGACACATGTAAGCTATATGTATTTTCACATTATGCACAATTATTGATACTGTGTGCAATTTGTGAAAGAAACATGCATAATGATAAACCATGATCTCTTCCTAGGTAGGAGATTGGCAAATCTTGAGGGCAACAGACAAGTTGCCTTAGTGCAAGTTAGTATAAGGAGTGATAGTTCAGAAGAGGGAAAGTGGCATTACATTTGGGGTGGTATGCTGGAGAACGTTGCTGAGTTCATTCTCCAATGACATTCTAATTGAGGTCAAGTAATTTGCCCACGAGGAGCACACAAAGCAGACCCTGTGAGACTCAGGTGTACTGAACTGTTGAGGGGTGTCCAATAGGTTTAACTTTCCTTGGTTACAGATTTGGCTGTGACTTCAAGCCAACGTTGTACTCACTAGCACAGTTATGAACATAGTCAAGAGCATGGAGACAGAGGCATATCGCAACAGGTAGGCATGTGTATAATGAAGGGACAGGGCAATGTGCCATTGAAAGGAGCATAGTACAGGGCCACCTGTTTTGAAGGCTGAAGCTGTGCAACAGTTATTGATGAGAATAAAACTGCCTGAAAAAAGTATGTTTTCCATTTGAAATAGATTTTATGCTTGCATTTGTATCCTTTATATTTGTTTATAGATCAGCATTTAAATGGGAGCTGCAAAGCGTATGAGGTCCCTAAAATGAGAATAGATTGCTTGCTCCCCTACAAAATTCTTGCAGGACTCATATTCAAACACTGAACCACTTAAATGTTATGTTAGGGTAGCCAGATGACTAAAAAGAATTTAAAAAAAAGAAAAGAGCCTTTCCTAGAGACTCACTTTGTGATACTTTGCTACATGGTGTCCACCCACACTTTCCCATAGCTTTCTTCCTGCTCTCTTCCTCCCCTCCTCCTATCTACAAAGCACATTTTTTCCATGCCCATTTAATCTCACCACTTGCCTTTTGTCAGTTTCACAGACCTAAACCTTGTCCCATAACAATTTCTTCTTCCTGTCCCTCACATCTTGCACCTGTTTTCCCTGCAATATTTGTCTATCCACAGCCCCCCTTTCTCCTCTGCCTTGTTTGTCTTACTATCCCTTGTCCTGTCTCTTATTTTCCTATGTTTCTCTCCTCCTTCACTCAGTTGCATATCTTCAGTACATCTGTGGCTGCTAAAGGTTATGTGCATGCATGTATTGACTTTGTGAAAAAAAGCTGTAAATCCGACAACATGTTATCAAGCCAGCTAAGTAAAATAAACAAACTTGAATGGGTTCTTATTAAATATCCTTAGTATGCCATAATGATAAACAGTATGCACTTTGTAAAGCAAAATGTCATAAACTAGCAATTCAAATGTATTCATGTCAGTAAAGTAAATGCATCAAAGAACAAACACTGACTCTGACTTCTACTGTCTAATAGAAGGACTACTTGACCACCATTAACAACAATAGGAACACAAGTGGAACAATAGAATCATCCTCAAAATCCCATATAATAGATGAACAGCCCATCCATAGCAAACCAAAGAAAGCACATAAATGTCAATGGCTGGGATGAGCTGGGTCAAAGCCCACTCTCTGTACTACTTCTTGCATGTATACATTTTAAAGTATTGGTAACATGAGGTCTCCGAGACAGCTAAGGTTGTCTGTAGCGAAACCTAACAGCCACTTACACCACAAATGTGGTGCACTAAAGGTGAAAACGGAAGCGTAGGCAATCCTGGGTAATTTGTTTTGGCAGCACATCAGGTAGCATTCAGCTCACCCTTTCTTTTCTTTACTCTCCCCATTAGGTAGAGAAGTAATCCTTTTGGGCAAACTAAATGGCAAAATGGAGAATAATTAGGGTGATCAGTGTACTGTTCCAATGATTACTGACACGGGTAAGCTTGCCTCAAGGATTCTGTTATTCTTACAATGCACACATGAGTAGAACAAATTGAAAATACAAATCAAAACTCAAGAGCAATGACCCTTTGGTGCAAAGACAGAGCACTACATTGTCCATCTGCACTCTCCATCCGGTCACCCGAGGGACTGTCCTTACCCTACTTATTGTTGTCATGTATCAGTGAGGCGTTAACTGAAAAAGCGATACCTCCGCATGTTGGAAACCACTTGGAGGTTAGTGATGACACTACATCTTCCACAACTCATTAAGCATGTAACCAGTCTCTCCAGAGGTTTGAAGTTTTGGCCTGAGCTAGAGCTTTGTGATACAGGGTGAGTGCGACAAAGAGATAACGGTGATAGACATTCGGTATCAAAGGTGAAGTAATTATTGGGTACATTGCGGATGATAGATTCTTCCATATGTCTTCACTGACTTAAGGAGCACATCACAAGGTTCCATCTAGCATTTGGAAGAATTTTGAGTCATGCTATGTCCTCTTACCACTGGTGAGCATTGAGCTGTAAATGTTAGTTACAAATCCAGGGCTGTTGCAAGATTTTGTGGATCCCGGGGTATAACATTTGACCGGGGCCCTCCTAACAATTTAGCACAGCCAATGGGGCAAAAAATAGGGAAACATCCTTTACAAGGCAACTTTTACCACGCAGTGCCTTTACGACCCAACTATTACAACGCATGTCATTACAACGCATAGCGCTGGGGGGCGCTCTAGGATAGGGAATAGATTTAATTTACTATCCAACACCTTCCCTACTATCCACGGGACTGGAGTTGGAATAGTAAATTAAACTATTCACTATCCAGCACCCCTAAGCGCTATGCGTTGTAAAGGCATGCGTTGTAAAAACTGCGATGTAAAGGCATGCGTGGTAAAAGCATGCGTTGTAATGTCATACATCCCAAAAAATATGCTACAATTTAGTGATGACCACAACAACAGTTAATTAATAATTCAATATAGATTCAAAATGAGTATTACCTGCCGCCCAAACCATTATTATCACTTTGGGGGCCTGAAATAGTCCAAATTGTAACACTTGTACTGATTAGTACTTGTGTTGTTGCTATCGTTGACAGCATGGCAGGTGCAATGTGTGGGGAAAGCTGCAGTAAACTCCGGATGAGAGTCCTGGCATCTATTTGTTTTTCAAATTAAGCATGTGTTTACTGGATGACAAGTGAGCAGGTAGTCTCAGTCCAACACCATAAATTGTTTGTCAAAGTTTATAGTCCATGTGTGTCAACATTTATCCTGTGTACTAAGGAATATATTGAAATGAACTTTTTTGAGATAAGGCAGATGAACCTTAGTTTTTTGAACATATTCTCTTTAGAAATAAGCAAAACACTCTTATGTTTGATCCTATTCTAAATGACATCACTGAGATCCTCATACTGTATTATGGTGCTGTAGTGAAGACATCACCAAGGGTTCAGGTGTGTATGATTTGCATGAAGCCTCTGACACATATGCCTGGAGTCGAACAACTCAAACCAACACTTCATGAAGGAAGGGGAACTCTACTTTCCACCAAAGTAGACACTCCATGGCCACAATGGCCCTATTGTGTCAGACGCTTCCTGATATTCCTTGGAACATGGGAATCAGTAATCATGATTCTGTAAGCTGAAGTCCTTTCATTATCTAGGCAGATCGCCCTGTAAACATATAACATCTTTTAATTCTTTCAGTTCCTGGATTCAATGCGTTCTCCAGTTTGGACTAAGTTGATCACAGCAACTTCTGTAGGCTCCTCTTGAGTAACACCAATTACATCCACTCTGTTCAGGCTACTCTAGCGGCTTCAGAAGCTACATTTAGCTACAAAAACCATCAATAGGAGTTAGTCAGATTAAGGTCCTTTCCTGGCTTGTCACAATGAGCAATAAATAATTCTACAGTTACTGACCCCATTTCTGATGTATGCTGCCATCCTGGCTTTCAGAGTGCCAAAAGTGGTGAAATGGGCTTGATGCTTAGTGACAACTGCGAACAATCTTCCATAGATGATTAAATTAAAAACTTCACATCACATGCATGCACTACTTAAAGGGAGGATGTGCACCTCACTGGCACTTTATATACAGTGCTATTATAGCACCTCGATATTAAGACCCTCTTCACGAATGATCCAGAGTTATCCCGCTGCCTGGTCTTGATAAATAGGGGTGGCGAGAATAACGCCAACTACACATTTTTGGGGAATAACATTATGGAATCGTTGTTCCTGTGTCAATCCCTGCTTGTTTTCCCCGGTGCTTCATGCAGATATTCTAGCTGCTTCTCGCCGTGTGATATATCACACTATATAATTCCAATGAACCTGGTAACAGTTGTTACCAGCCCTCTGCTAAATAAGAGCTTCTTGTAGTGAGGGTCTCAGGGTATACCAGCTAGAGGAAGTATGGGGCTCTGCTATAATCATAACACGTGCCGAATACTTCCATCAAGATACAGGTAGATGCCCTTCTCACAGTGACAGTGTGAAAGGAACAGCTGTTATAGACAACTCCTAAGAAATATACACCTCCTACGCAACACTCACAGGAAATGTAATGTCCCATACCTTTGCCCTTCTTTAAATATCTCTCACTAGCCCAAGATGCAAGACCAAGCACCTTGGTTTCCATCGACAAGGACGAGGAAGGAGAGTGAGAGCATGGTGAGGAGGTGGCAACCACAGCAGGTCAGTGCCTTTTTTAAATTTATGAATACATTAGGGAGGGTGGAGGGGAGCGGGGTTCCACGGAGTTTTTTCCAACTCCGTGGAACCCCGGGCGTAGCGGCACTATGCCTGCTCCGCCCGGGGTCAATTATAGGCAGAAGGGTCACACCCAGAAGGCCAGTTAAAGGCATAGCTTCGGGGGGGGGAAGGTGTTTGGGGTGTGATAAACCCAAATTAATGCATACTTGCTCTGATAGATAGGTCTGTGGGCCCTGAGTCAGGTCTGATATGTCTGTGTCGGTTTTTTCATCATGAGCCAAAAATAAAAGAAAAAAAAGTCACATCTGATGTAAAACAGGAGAGAGATACAGTGCATACATCTTTGGCTAAAGTTCAAAATGTGGAAACAGATAACCTGGAAGCAATACCAACTTTTCCGCTTGTCCAAACTGAGTGACCCTAGACAAATATTTTATTTAACAGTGCATCGTTTTTTATGATCACGTAGGAGAGCAGTTTTAAATACTTTAGTACAGGTTGTGCACTTTGCACGGTCCTCTGGACTAAAATGTTGCTCCATCTGTAATAAGAATATAGGCCAAGTGTAGGGTTTACATGACTACTGACTTGCCTCTTAGTTCAGTGTTAGTTTTTGCTCTCATTGGGGGAGAGCCATTAATGTTTCTAAGTTCATGTTTTAAGACTATCACTTTTAATAAATGTCTGTCTATACAGTGGTGTAATATAACACACTAAGGTGAAATGCGTCTGCATGTTACAGAAATACACTTTTTTGAATTTTGAAGTGACTGCATTATATTTTTACGTTATGTTGTTGCACAATATACATGCCAACATTTTCGTGGCTTGGCCCATGCACTGATTTCTAGACCACAGTCAAAGCCTGGGCTAGGCTCTGGCTTGCTCTATTAACCGCATGCGCGCTAGCGGTTTTCCCGCTGCGCGCTGCGTTTTAAAAAAAAACGCGTTACATGACGAGCTCACCTCATCATCAGCGTAGGAGCGTCGTCGCTCATGACGAGCTGAGCTCGTCATGAGCGCGGAAGGGGTTAATTTGCTGATGCACTCAACTTTATTTGCGACTCTGGCTTAGTACTTTGGGCCGTCAGTCACTTGATAAAGTGATATTTAAAAGACAAGGACTAGAAACATGGAGCCCTGCCTACTTGAACCAATCTAACAACTTTACTGTCAAGATTTCTCATAGCAGAGATGAAGAAGAGAGCATGCAGTGAAAATACATTTAAAACAAGTGACACCAGGGCAGGGTCTTTAGGTTGTTGTTGTCAGACTCTTACTTACATTTTTCAGGAACGCCATGCAAAGATGAAAGGTCCCAACTTCCCTCAGCCACTATCGCACCCAACTGAGTCAAAGTGACAACAGTAAACCAGGGGAAGAAGGGAAAAATAAAGCAGAGAAGGAGGAAAAATAAGGTGTCCCTCGATTTCCTCTACTCAAAGACAGGACCAAAACGCCAGGAGAAACCCCTATCAAATAGACAGAGACAGAATGGGTAAGTATTCAGAAGGGCTGAATGTAACCATTAGTATGTGGAGAGCATGTGTGTCTCTTTAAGTACCTGAATGGTTCCCTTCTCCCGTTGGATAATGACAACTTGTTAGAGTGGAGCTTATTTGTCTTTGTCTATGGAAAACAAAAGGATGGGCGTCAGAGAGGGCTGCGTAATAAAGAGATGCTACAGTAGCGTTTTTTCTACTGCCCTACATGTGGTGCCAGTTCAATCCCTAGGGGGGGACAGGAAAAACACCCGCGATGGGGTTTTTCCTGGTGGCAGATCTGGAGGAAATTAGGACAGGCAGGAAAGGTTTGGGGGCATCAGGAATAGGTTTGGGCAGAGGGAAGCAGGGGAGAGAAGTTGGAGTCAAGAGGTAGGCAGGAGATTGAGATAGGCGTTTGGGGAGGAGGTTTAGGATGAACAAGGTGGGCAATTTAGTTGATAGGGGGTCAGGGCTTAGGGGATGGGATGTTAGCTTGGGTAATGTTATATCCGATATTATGCAATTGTATTGTACTGCCTACCTGTCCAATAAAGCGACCTTTTACCCCACTTTGGCATGAGGCGTGGTTATTGCCCGATGAATATATAACCATAACACAATATGCGAGTAGAAATAAATTCCTTCTTAGCATCAGGAAGGATTAAAAGGGCATTCCTTTATCTTTCAGGAGTAGCCTTTGTGAACATAAGCAGAAAAAGAAAGAAAAAGAACATCTCCATGGGCAAGGGTTTTCATTAGATAAGTATTTCTGACATTTAAAGTAACATTTATTCAAGAGCAGTGCAGAAAGTGCTGCTACTGTGATATGCCGTTAAAGGCTTTGTTATTTCTTTTTCTCATCTGGCTTGTAGCAGGATTCAAGGATCTTTCCAGGCAGGGGAGACGCGGGAGCAGACGAACAGGATCAATGGGAAATCTCCAGATGGACAGAACGCGACGCCAAGTAGCCGCAGGCTGAGGATGCGATGCGAGAGCAGGAACAGGAGCAGGAATGCCGAAATCTCGACGGTGAACCGGAAGGAGGTGAGTAACCCAGAAGAGCCCCCAACAGGTCCCGAACACTAGAACGCGAAGCATTCCAGTGCGGAATCAAAGTATTTTTATGCTCCTCGCTGGTATCCCCATACATGACGCAGCGGGACCGGCAGTCCTGACAGTTTTACTGTATGTGACCTTAGTCATGAGTTCCCAGGGAGAACTACAAGGCCCTGGTGGGATGGGCAGGGTCGTAACTTCAGTGGTGGTGTTTGGGGTGTGACACCCCCAAATGCATTCTTGGTTCAGTATGTGGGTCTGGGGGTCCTGAGTCAGTTCTGCTATGTGTGTTTCACTTTTACTCATCCTTCTCATTTCACTAGGTGCTTTTAACTCGTTCATTTTCTGGAGCAGAAAATTAAATATATAATAACTGGTTTACCAATTTTTCTTAAATCTTACCTGTCAAAGTACTTCTTGAATATGCATAAATGTACTACTTTTGAAATTCATTAACATTGGCAGTAGGAGGCTTGGAAAGCTGTGCTAGTATGACATTTCCAGGCTTACTACTGGAAATCAAACACCCGAAAGGTGAAGAGATGATTGCTTGCAATTAGTCTGATCAGGGGCAATAACTCCGGGAAGCAATCCAACCCATTGTTTTTTGTCCAGTGTGCCTCTCAAGATAAAGGCCCACCTAATGCAAATCAGTACTGACCCTGTCCCTCATGGAAACCCTGTCCCCCTTCCGAAATCTCACTGACTAAGCTATGCCTCTGCTAACAGCACCTATAAAACAACCAGATTAATTCACGTTTGGTACCCAGTGCAGTGTGAGCCAGCCAGTCAGCCCAAGACCCTCTCATATGTTCATTCTGGAAAACAAATTAGCTCGAATCTGAGAAAACAGATGACATTTTCAGTTTTGTGTCGAAGTACATTACAGATGTAAAAAAAAAGAACATAACTAAAGCAGTCGTAAGCAGGAGTACAAGCCACTAGCAAAGGAATTGTTATGGCAGGGCTCGTAAGGTGATGATAAAATTCAGTATTGGACGTTAATTTTGACATGGAGGGGGGCAGGTGGGTCACACATATACACTCATTTACCTCCATACATTCACAAACGCATGCACACACACATTCACAGCACTCACGCACAATAGATTCATATATTTTTACATACATGTACGAACACACAAACATTTAAAAACAGAAAACATACCCATCCTGCAGCTCCAGGAGAGGAAAGCCTTGGAGGCCCCGGGAGGTTTGCAACTGCTGCCTTCTCTCATTGTCAGCCAAAGCATGAAGGCATCAGTCGCACACTCGTCAAAGAGTGGGATGGGGTCAATAAGACTACTGATCCCACCCCATTCTGTGACGAGGTGTCATTGATTGACTCCCGGCACTGAGCTCCTCAGGGCTTAAAACTGAAGCGCTCATTTCCAGATATCCTTGCTCTGCAGGAAACATGGTCCAACTGGCCGGGAAAACCACCAAGAAAATGAAAGATGCAACGAAAGATTATCCAGATATCCTTGCTCTGCAGGAAACATGGTCCACTACTCCCTTCACACAAAAAGGATATTATGTCTATGAAATCTCCGCAAAAAAATCTAAAAGGGGTCATGCGAAGGGAGGTATGGCAATCCTGCTGAAAGAAGATTATTCTTGGTCACAAGAAATAATTGATACATATTCACATAACCTACAATGTATCAAAGTTCAATTTAAATTACAATCATCTGATATCCATAAGAAAATACTACTTTTCAATATCTACGCTCCACCAAGTAAAAAATATGACCCTTTATTCGATCATCTACTAGAGACCATAACTAACATCCTCGAAGATCAACATCATCTATCATATATCATTATGGGCGACTTAAACGCTAAAATATCGAATAGTGAAATAAAGAAATGGTCTATATTATTTAAGGAGGAATCACTGGAAATATCACTCCCGCAATTTCCAAAAGGAGTAAAGTCGGATAAAAGAGGAAGCTCATTATTATTATCATTCCTTCCAAGCATAAATGGGACAATATTAAATGGAAACATCAATGGAGATAAGCCAGCTTCATTCACTAGGCAAGGAAATGGAGTCCCTTCTATTCTTGATTACTTCATATGCGGGAATGAAGTAAAAGAACAAATTACCCAACTGTCTGTTAAATTCAATGAGGAAAGTGATCATGCACTCCTACGTTTAACAACACTCTGGACGCCACAAACTACTTTCCAGAATGAACCCATATTCTATAAATCCAAAATGGAAGTAAACACAGTCCAGCGCCGGATCTATTGGGGTGCGGAAAATTTGGATTATCTGAAGGTACTAATAACACAAACTCAACTATTAACTGCCATTTACTCTGATGACCCTATAAAGAACTATGAAATCGTATTAGACGAACTTAAACACGCCATACAAAGTAAATCAAAACAGGACAGACCAACACAAAGAAAATGTGCCAGCAAGAGCAAAAATTGCAATCAGCCAACTATAAAAAAACTTAATAGGTTGATTCGAGCTCAGTACTTGAGTTACTCGTCAGTAAATAAAGTTGAAATAAACAGACTAAAGAATCAAATTCGAAGACAAAGGGCTAAACAGGAAAAGTTGAAACAGGACCGTAATTGGATTGATATCCAACTAGCGGCAAAGCAATGCAATCAACGAAAATATTGGTCTTTGATAGCGAAGATGACGGGAACTACAAAGAAGCTAGAAGCAATCCCTGTCTCTGAAGATGACTGGGGTATATTCCTAAATGATCTATACAAACCCAACCTGAATTTAATGGTGAGAAAGGACATTGAACAAGAAATGGTAACCAATGATATAAAACTCACCAAGACCTCGGCAGTGTCTATTGCTCTGAATATCAAAAAGGCAAGAAGTACGGGCGCATCCGGCCCTGATCAGATTCCTATCAAGGTTTATCAAGCTGACCAAAAAGCATGGGGCCAGATGCTCGCGCCATTATTCAATTATATATTTGACTCCGGGAACATTCCAAACTCGTGGAAAGGAAGCACAATAATTCCAATATATAAAAAAGGAAAAAGGAGTATAGCTGGAAATTATAGACAAATCGCTCTAATGGATGCTGGCGGTAAGATCTTTGCTGCAGAAATACTTGACCGGCTGAAAACTTGGGCATTTTCGAAGGGACTAATTCCCATGTTTCAGGCTGGGTTCCGACCGAACCATTCAGTTACGGACAATATAGCTACCCTTCAATTTTTATTAGACAAATACGTAACCGGAAAATCTCAGCCAATATATGCAGCCTTTATAGACTACTCTACTGCCTTTGACAGGGTGGATAGGCCGACACTATGGACAAAATTGAGAAAAATGGGTATCCCTGAACCACTATTACAATTAATTGTGAACCTGCATAGTAATACCTGGTGCCGAGTTCAAATGGGGGGGGACAGGGGCCTGTCAAAGAAAATACTAACATCTAATGGCCTAAAGCAAGGGTGTCTTTTGGCCCCGATTCTATTTTCCCTATATCTGAGTGACCTACCATTACATTTACAACAAGGGCTATGCACTCCACCGAAAATGGCCGCTCAGCGCATACATGCTCTGCTGTATGCGGACGATATAGTCTTGTTCGACCTGACACCTTTTGGACTCCAAAGTCTTCTAGATATCTTATACAACTACTCGAAAGAACACTTCTTAATTCCAAATATAAGTAAAACAAAAGTAGTTGCATTTTCAAACAAGAAAAAAGATGTGAAGTACCAATGGAAACTGGGAGGAGAGACTTTGGAACAGACAAAGGAATATACCTATCTTGGTAGAATCTTTTCGCATAATATGAATAACAGCAAACAAATTAACCATTTAAAAAGGAAAAGTGATCTACATGCCGGGGCGATGTCACGCCTGTACACGACTACTGGAAGCAGGCATTTTTCAGCATTAATAAAAATTTATAGAGCCAAAATCACCCCGGTTCTATCTTACGCCTCTGAACATATTCCCCTAAAACAATGGAGTTATATGGACTTAAATGAAGGCAAAATATTAAAAGAGTTACTGAAAGTTTCCAATTCGACACCAGTACAGGCACTAAGATTGGAATGTATGATCACAAGCGCATATGCGACATCAGTAGCAAGCCTCATTAGGTGGGCCTTTAACCTTCTCCATTCCAAAGAGGGTACCCTACGACATTTGTTAAAAATCGAGACTTTTAGTAAGGATACCATTAACTCTACATTTCTTAAAAACTTGGGAGAGGCTTTTTGTCTAGCAAAAATTAGTGCAGAAATGTTATCATCTTGGACACCCGCACAACTCAAACTATTTTAAAAAAAATTTTCTCCCAAATTGAGTTACGAGCTAGATCACTCCCACTGCACTAAATTATCTATGTACAAGACTTATGCTGACTCCCAAGAATATAAACAAAAACCGCTATATCTGGAATACACTCTTACTCATGGTGCAAGGCGCGCGATCATGTTGTTACGTTTGGGTATACTCCCCTTATTATCCTTTACCTCTTCCTGGAAACAAAACAGCACCTCGCAATGTAATCTGTGTCAGGGGGGCAAACAGAATTTAGAGCATCTGTTCTTTATATGTCCAAATAAAAATGTTGTTATTGCTAGGTTATCATGCTTAGAGCCCATATATCGGTCTTGCAGGATCGTTACCGCAAGGGATTTTATTTCAGTATGCGTTAAGCCACCAAATGAATATGTTTGTTATAAGATTTTTAAATTTTTGAAAATTTCATTGAAAATGTATTAAGTTGTAGGTAAAATCAAATGTATTTTCTTTTAAATAATTTTGTGGTCCTCGAAAGAGTACCGAAACAAAATAAAAAACTTTTGACTTTGACTTTGACTGAAGCGCTCAGATCCGAGGCAATCGGGGATTCTCCCCCTCATCACGAGGGGAGAGGGGGGCTCAAGGCACTTTTGACAGGATGAGGAGGTGACACCAACAGGGTTGTGAAATCCTTAGCCTAGCAAAATTCAGCTCAGGCAGCCAGAAGACTGTGCATTTAGTGTATGTCTAACTCCTGGACAGGTCTGGTCCTAGGATTTTTGGGGCCCTGGGCAAAAGGGAAGATGTGAGGCCCTTCTAATTTGCATGTGTCATCACAAGAAGTGACATCACAGAAAGTGACATCACGGGACTTCTAATCTTCTTTGATATCGCCAAGTGACCTTGTGTGGATATCAATAACATGGATAAAAAGATAAATACCCAAATGAAATAAGTCAGTCTATTTTAAAGCTGTTTTAATTGGATTACATCAGCCACATTGAACGGAAAAGCTAAGCACAGGTCTCAAAAAGATGTATTTCCTTACTCAGCGTTAAATGATTGTTTCCAGATTTGTGCTTGATAAAAGATTCAGAGTCAATATACAAAATACCTCTCCAACCAAAATCAAACGAAAATCCGTATCAACACGGAAGTTACATTTATTAATTCCGAGATTAGTTACTTGTTTTTCTTTATGTTATTTTTAGGAGTTTTTTTCCCTTTGTTTCAAAGACAGTTTAAGACATATATCTCTATGTCATTTATGATATTTACATGGACAGTATAAACAGACAATGAAATATGTACATAATACACAACAAAATACTAAGGTGAAAAACAAGTAACTAATCTCAGAGTCAATAAATGTAACTTCCGAGCTGATTTGAATTTTAGTTTGATTTTTGGTTGGAGAGCTATTTTGTATATTGACTCTTAACCTGATTCCAGTCTCTCCATTCCTTAATGGAATCACTCCCCTTTGACATAACTCTGATAAAAGGTTCAGAGCACTGCGGAATATTAATTGAATGGCATCACTATGGTAAAAAGTATGCATCCAGGTACAGTGAAATAAAGTTTAGTTCTAATACTTGTACCTTTTCATTTTTATTTGAAAGCTTTATAAATCAAGGTCAGAACTAAAAGCGCAGCAGAGTTCTGTAGACACAAAGCAAAGCATGTATAGTAGACAGGCGCCATGCCTCCATGTGAGACTGCATCAATGAAGGGTTAAAATCACCCCTGTACTGAAAAGGCTTTTTAAAATGTGATTTTTTTACAGTTCCCAAACTTATAAGTCATTTGATTTATTCATTTAATTTGCATCTTTTACTGCTGCATTTATGAAGGAAAAATGACAAGTCAATTTCCAGAATGCTAGAAAATAACAGCAGCACTGCCTACATGCGGTATAAACAAGCAATTTGAGACATCCTCTGGTGTGAGTCTGTGCTAGGGAGAGTTACAGGGGCGTATTTATGACAACGTGGCTCAGTGCAGAGCAGCACAGCAAGTCACCTTGCTGAGCTGCACTGCGCCACTGGGAAAGGGCAGGAATGCACTGTTTTTAAGGCAATATGGTGTATACCTGTCCTTACCCCAATGCTGGCGCACAATGGGCTGCCTAGCGCCAATGCAGGCACACTTGCACCATCATGCAAGCACCCTTGTACCACGATGCAAGGGTGTCTGCATTGCACGCAGGGTTGTTTTTCTGCAGTAAGGTGCACTTTCCTGCACAAATTCAATCCTAATATGCCTTTTCCTCTTTTAAGGAGAAATAATGATATTTCTCCTTGTTATGCCTCTCCTACGGAGGTGTATATTTTTGGCGCATTCCCAGGTTTACCTGTTCTTGTAAATCTGGGAATGAGTTAAAAGCCATGGATGTTGCATAGGAACACCCACGCAACACCCATGGAAACGCCTCCCTGGTTACATCACGCGAGATTTATGAATCCACACAGGGCAACGCAAGGTGACCTTGCGTGGCTTCATAAATCTCACTTTTAATTTTCAGTGCTCTTGCACCACATTCCGTGGTACAAGAGCGATGCAAAGGAGCTCATAAATATGCCCCACAGTTTTCATATAAATCCCTTGCACTGTGACTGCCAAAATGTTTGATGCACTTATTTTGAAACCATTAGTGAAGTCAGTAGCGAGGATAAGGCAGTGGAACGCTTTGATGTGACTGGAAAAAAAGTTTGATGCACTTATTTTGAAACCATTAGTGAAGTCAGTAGTGAGGATAGGCAGTGGAACACTTTGATGTGACAGTGTTCATGCAAGTGTGTGTGTTTGTTGCACCAGTATACCAGTACTGCTTATTCCGGATGTACGTTGTTACAACGCATGCTTTTACTACGCATGCCTTTACAACACAGGATTTACAACGCAAGTCGTTACAACGACTTGCGTTGGGGGCTGCTGGATAGTGAATAGTTTAATTTACTACTCCAACTTCAGTCCCCGTGGATAGTAGGGAAGGTGTTGGATAGTAAATTAAAGTATTACCTTTCCTAGAGCGCCCCCCAGCGCAATTCGTTGTAATGACTTGAGTTGTAAATCCTGCGTTGTAAAGGCACTGCGTTGTAAAAGTTGCGTCGTAAACGATGTTTCCCGCTTATTCCTGCTGCTGCTATGAGATGAGAGTTTAAGCATTTGTATCATCTGGACAGAGAAACAATATCAGCAGCTAGGTTTTGCCTCAAGACTACTGAGGAACAGCTCTGTTTCTTAGCTAGAAACTAGAGGCTAATGCCTTACTCATTACCGGAGAATTGGTCTTACATACTCTTGGACTCATTAAGAAGTTCTTGCATTGCATTGCTGCGGGGGTGTAGCTAAAGAGTTCTTGCTGTGGTGATGAACTAGGGGAGGGACTGCTGTGGAGGACCCACTATAGGGGGCGCATTATAAGTATATAAACAGGTGGGACTTAAAATAGGGAGTCAGACTTTGTTGATGGGAGCATTACATGGAACTGCAATAAGTTTGCCATACCGGGAGGCTAGCACCGGCTGGCAGGGGTCTCAAGGGTGCTTTTCTCTGCAGCGCTTCTGAACAAGGGACAGAGAATGCACCATTGAAAAGTTTATTTTGGACACCTTGCCTATTGCTACAAGCATTATATACTCCTCAGGCACAGCTCAAGGCATTATAAGGCTCTCCTCAGACCCTTACACTTAAAACAAAACATGATACAATTTGTCATTACTATTTTAACATTCAAGTAGCAGTTGAGTGGCACTCAAAATGTTAGCACTGAGGCCAAGGAGAAGGGACAACCATGCCTGGTCCTTGCAGCCTGATGCAGCGCTTCAAGGCTAAAGGGACTGTGCTTTGCTAAATCCTGCCCTGCATGTCAGTCTTCTGATGCTGAGAGCCAACACAATTGCTGATTTTACTGCTGCCCACTTCCCCACCCACTGTTTTCCTTTTCCCCAGTCCTGCACCCCCAGGAATGCCACCATGCCCTTGGACCAGGGAGGTCAAGAAGCCTCCCTTGAAAGATACATTTGTGATGTGAATGAACTGGGGAGGGGGCACTGGAGGAGCAGGTGGGCTGACTGATAGTGTGGCATTTTACATGGAAGTAGGGCACCATGTTTTCAACCTGAGCGCAGGGCCCTGGGCAGCTGCCCACATTGATCATGCTTATCACTGGCATGGCCCAGACTCTTCCCTTCGCTCAATGATTCTGCCTGTCACATACACTGCTCCTCTTCCCCTTTCTATTTCCTCAAGCCTCTTGCTCTTTGTTGCCGTTCTGCCCCATTACATTCATCTGTCACCTCTCTGCTCTACTTTTACTCTAACATCCCTCTCCACCTCTTATCTTAAGTTCTTTCCTTTGTTGTACCCCCTTTATATGCACTGCACCACCATTCTCTGTACTTCACCCTTTTCCTTTACCTTAGGTAAATAGTGTTGCTACATGGCTTGTTTTCTACTGGTATTGCCCTGGCCGGAAAAAAAGAAGCAAAATGTCCTAAAGCGGATATTTTTAACCCTTACCTGTACATACTTCAAACAGCAGGTATAAATAGAAAGAACTTTTAAAAGTGTTCTAGAAATGCATTAACGATACCTGACTACTGTTACAGTAAATAAAGGCAGAAAAGTCATGTTACAAATGAATACCAAGTATATATTTTTTTCATTATCAAAACAGAATATTCAAGTGATGTGCGTCATTTATAACATCAACAGGATATATCGATTAGGATTCTTAGTCCCCACCACTTTGTATATATTAGCATTACAAACATAAATCAAAAACATATGTATCCAACAAAGCCTAATGATGCACCTTATCATACATGTGATTGTTGTGGTTATCCGTGTCTCTAATATATGTAGCATGGTATCCTTATTAACTCGCCCTTCCTACTGAAATGTTGTAATCTTGTTTTCTAGCTGACCATCCACAATATTGTGTGTCTCCAAGGGAATATTCCTGTATGTGGCCCACCCTGTCCATATTTTGACATGTTTTTGTGGATTGCCGTGGGCTATGAATACCATCCGCTCTAATTCCATAATGTAATCCATGCCCTTTTTCCATATCGATACACAAGGTGGAGTGCCTGCCTTCCAGAGCCTGGCTATGTCCCATTTTGCACGTGTGAGGCCTAAGAATTGAATGTGCTTTTGTAAGGATTAACCCAATTCTTTTTGAGCAGTGTAAGAGTACAAGTTTTGGGGATCTGTGAACGTCCCATGCTAGTGCAGCAGACAGGCAATTAAGCACTCCGCTAGAATCTTTGCAAGGCAGGACATGTCCAGGTTGTATTTAAAAAGGTGCTGTTCTCTGAACAACACCGAAGTAACTGAGGGGAGGCGATCAACCCACCCTTCCACTGTCTGTGTTGTCTATAGCACACCCTGTATAAATATTTAAATTGGATAAAGTGGAGGTGGGATGATATTGCGGCTTTCCGTGGTGATTGAAGTGCCTCTGACCAGTCATCGTTGTAGATCGGGCCTACATCCGCATCCCATGTAGTGCGTAAGGTAGCTAGGGTCGTGGGACTATTCGTCACCAGAGTCTGATGAATTTTGGAAATTTTATGGTCCCCTAAATCTTCCATCAGGAGTTTGCCTTCTAATGTGCTAAATTCTGGCAAAGCAGTTAAATCCTTGATATAAGGGTGTAGGGCATGCCGTAGTTGTAGAAATTTATAAAATTGGGGTTGGACCATAGAGAATTCTTTTTGGAGATCCTGAAAGGATTTCAAGACTGGTCCCTTCATAACATCTCCTGTAGTTGAAATTCCAATACGATCCCTGCCACCAAATCCCTGAAGATGTGACACCTGCGTAAGTAGGCGATTTTGCCATAGCGGGGTCCCATGAGTAAGGTCCCCCACCTACTGATTCGGCAGAGGGTTTGTCATCGAGTCATAATCACGACTCGTGTTGCGGGGGGAGGCCTTTGGGGTCAGACTTACTATTTAGAAATTAATATAGGGAAGGTTCTCCCATGATCTATCGTTCAACCCTATATGCGGGTTCGTCACTGGGCCCATACCACCCTTCATTCAGGATCTGTAGCTGTGAAGCCGCATAATAGAAATGTATGTCTGCGGTAGCGATACTTCCACAATATGTGGATTGTGTACATGTGCGTAATGCAACCCTGGTGGTGCTGCCCCCCTCCCCACATAAATTGTCCCAATGCATCAATTGACGGAACCAGGTCGTAGGGATCGGGTAGGGATGAGACTGTAGCTGATAGAATGAATTTGGTAGAGAGACCATCTTGAAGATGGCTGATCTGCCCATACGGTGACAGGGGGAGTGTGGACCATGTCTTCATCTCTGCTTTTACCTTGGCTGCCGTGACTTCTAGGTTTTCCCTCCAGGAGATTGTTTGGCAATCTGATATGAAAACGCCTAGGTAGGTGAAGCCATGTGTTACTGATGTCAGCAGCTCTGCCCACCAGCTTTTCCCAAGTGACCCTCTGATTGGTCAGATTTGTGATTTAGAGACATTCATGTAAAGGCCGGATGTATCGCCAAAGAGGCACGACTTGAAGTGTACGGGGACCTGTCTGGTGGGGATCAGTTAGGAAAAATAGGATATAGTATTTATTTAAGTTCTAATTAGTATAACGTCTTGGACTTTGCAGACTCTTAAAAAACAACACATGGCCGGCATTTATCTCTTGGAAAGCTGGCAGTCCTAAGGTGAGCAATGTTCATTGTGATGCAATGTGTCTCTTTCTTTTATTTTGAGTCCTGCAGGATACCCTTCTGTTCATTCATGCAGGGGCTTGGCCCACTTCACACCTAAGGGCACTTTAAATACCCATCGAATCGATGTTCTCATGCAGACGCAGCGATTAGTTTACTGAAGCTTTTCTGGCCCATGGCTGCGATACCCAGGGGAGAGGGCCATCGCCCTTAGGCCTCACAGCATTGCACCACCATCATAACCGAGTACTTTAAAAGGGACTGCTACTAGGCCCCTCTTGCATGTTAACAGGCGCAGGTCCCTGGGCAGCTGCCCACACTGCCCATGACTAGCACCGGTCCTGCTCCTGGCTGCCTGACCTGAACAAGAAAGAGTGTCTGTCAGGCTGACCTTTGCTCAGCCTGACAGACACTCTTCACGTGTGGAAAAAGTTGTAAGGGTGTGGCCCCTTCGCCCATATGGACGGGCCGCGGCTGATAAAATTAGATGTCCAAGTAATTTCATTGTGTGAATCTGGATAAAAATATTGCAATGTCTTTTCGTACCCTTTTCTTCACTTACAAAATTATTTTTTAAATAATTTTTGGATATCATCATTAAACATTAGAATATTAGGTAGGCTGTGTCCAAGGAACAAAGAAAATACACAATAGCAAAATAAAGAAAAAGTGAAAATCAAGCCTAGAGAAAAATGCCTCAAAGGCTGTAGGAATGCTGCGTAATATTGGACGTAAATAGTTTGCGAGGCCTGAGAATATTTTGGACAACATAAAATCGTATAAACCAATTCCTTACGGGTTTTTTTTCAGTCCAATCACATATCTCCCAAAAACTATAGATTGAGCACTACTTCATTCATTAAGCACTACATGGTGACTTCCCAAAGGTCACCAAAAGCAGCAGTCTAAGAGCAGGGCCTGTGAGGAAGAACAAGTGATTGTTAGTTTCCATATGAATTTTATGTTAGATCAAGTTATCAAGACATTTCTTTCCTTCAACATTTGTTAGTTCTTTTCAAAAGAAGGAAGATGAAACCACTTCAAATGTTTCTTTGTTAAATTTCATAGACGCAAGAGAGGAGGTTTGCCTTCCATCTCACACTTTCCAAACAGATCTCAAAGGGAAAGTACTGCCATGCATGCCCAGTTGGCTTCACCCATACAGAAACTGGTCAGAGACCAGCAAATGCTTGCTATGATTCAGCAGCCAAATGATACTGGAATCAAATCCCTGTAATTTCTGATTCAGATTCAAAGCCTGGAGCCCCACCTTGCAGCACCTCATTATCACCTGATTATCAGAAAGAAGCCTAACTCTTTGTTCTATCAATTACGTTCTACATTCCTTGAATCCTGGAGGCCATCTAAAACTAGAGCAGCACCAGCAATGAGTGCTCTGGGGGCATTTAAATGTCTTCTACAAACAGAATAGCCCCCAAATGCTAAGTTAAAAAGTATTTTAATGTTCATATTTCCAACGGCATTACTTGTCGCCTTTTCCCTATGGCGAGCCCAGTAAAAATAGTTTGTATATGAACCACTACCCCTCCACACATCCCCTCCATAATACTTACTTCCTCAAGGTCTGTTAGATATTGTAAGGACAAATTAATGTATCTTCTGCATGTAAAGATGCTAAGATTTCTTTTTGTGGGAGGAAAATACATATGTTTTATTGATTGATTGCTAGCTGCATTGTGATTGCTGTAATGTATTTGGTTGAAAGTGTAAAATGCACTGCAATGAGGCCTGCTTTTCTTGATCATAGTACAATCTAAAGCTAGCAAGAGGGTTCAAAGTCAAGTTAAGGACTTGTGGCTGACACATATTGTGACCTGAGGGTCATGAATTCAAATACCAGCCAAACCAACTGGTTCTCATTCTCAGTAAACTGAGTTTTATTAAGTAGGTAAAGGTATAATTTCTAACACACAGTGGCTAGACACTGCAAAAACTGGAATAAGGCAATAAGGTCCTCTCTTAGATACTTGCTTGCCACTAACTTAACAAGGATCATTGTAGACTCCATACCAACCCGCGTGGAATAAATTCTCTCTTTATTCATTCTATTACCCTACACATGTGCCCTGGCAGACATGCGGAAAACAAGGTTGAAACCCACCAAGAATGTGAGCAACAGGGAATACATGTGAGGTTGGTGTGTAGGAATAGCAAAAGCAGAGCAGCACAGCTAGTTAGTAGACTATTAGAGAACATAAACCTTGTACTTTAGATCCAACTAGTGCAATGTCCTGCTCTGCTCGTCACGCAAAGCACTACTGACCACACATAAAATGCTATGGGAATTAAATGGTGGACACTGGGAAAGGGGAATGGGATAAGAGACACAACAGACACTGGATTTCTTTCTCTGCCTTGTCACTCTGCTCGTTAAGGGTGGTTCCAGATTGGAATCCATATTTAAAGGCAAATAAAGAAGTGTTTAGCAATCTGGTATTAACCTCTTGAATCTAACTTCTACTGTTAAATGATATACTTTTAGGCCATCTTTATGTAACCATCTCTCAGTCTCTTGATATGAACAGATGTTTCCTGAAACTGAAATGCAAGACATAGGCGACCAATGTGGCGCTGACCTCCCTCTCTATCAGTGAGACAACTACCTCTCATTTCAGACATGTGTGTGTTCTGGAATTAGTTGGTTCTTTTTTGATAACCTTCGATGCAACGGGAAAGTAATTAAATATTTGTTAATGCTCTGTAATCCCTTTCCTGATAGCCCGTATAAACATTATGATACTTTAGTGCACATAATAAACACATAGCAACATCTCTAAGATGCCTAAACATTAGGAATCATTCTGTTCCTTCACAAAAAAATTAAAGTTCCTGTGAGTACAAAGGTTCCCGAAGTTTTCAGCTTTAAATGTCTAATCAAGAACTGTCCAAAAGCTTGATTCCTTGAACAAGCTTAGCTCAAAGTTCTTTTTTTCAAACATGTTGACATCTAGAATATTTCTCTCTAATTAGGATTGTCTCAGCAAACTCTGAAGATGATAATTTTCTCAAACACAAATCATTTACTCATGAAGCAAGTATTCTAGATGCAACAATATGGCAATATGATTGTCTAGCAAGAATGCTGTGAAGCTTGAGCAACCTTATGCCCAGTAATCCAAGACGGCTGCCGCCATCTGTAAACAGCATGATGCACTACATACCTCCCCAGGGAGTGGTCCTAAAAACCTTTATTGTGATCGACCTGGCATCATGCCACCTTTTCATGCCTTAAACACATTTATTTACCAATCTTTGCACTCTTGTAACGTGATGCACTATCCTGCACCAAGTTTTAGCTTCAGGTAGTGATATCCCATAGGAGCGAGAGGCAATCCCAAAAGAGAATTCCCAGCGCCGCCCATCGACTGTATCCATTCGACCCCAGTATAAAGAATCCAGGACAAATCACTGTTCTCGAGAAAGGGGAAGTAAACAATAAAGAAAAGAAAATCAGCGTGCTCTGCTAACAAGACCCCTCTGAATGTGGTCACCCCTTCCTTGGACAATATGACTTTATCTTGTATGCATCTAACAAATACAAAGGAGACTGGTACATTGCAACATCTTAAATCATAAGTAGTATTAATCTTATTAACTTGTATTTTTTGCTTACCAATTAACTTCCCTCTTTCCTACTGTTTAATTCTGGAATGTAAGTCAGTGTATACAATAAGTCCTATGAAAACTCAAGGAAAAGAAATTACGAATGAAAGCTCAGGAAAACAAGGTGAATAAATGTAGAAGCCCCATAGGAATCAACATTACCTATAGACCTTTTAAGAAGGACCAACATGGTAGTACTGCTTTGCTTCTGACTATTTGTTAAAGTAAAAAAAAAACCACATCAGATGTTATGGGATTAATCATAAGTAACATAAAAATTGTGATAGCGTGCTTATAACATAGTCTCTTTCTGTTCCAGGAGTTTTAGAAATTCCCAAAAAGATTGGATTTTCCAGTCAGCAAGACTCCATAAAAGTCCTTGATTAGGCTCTTACTAATTTACTGATCATGTCATACCTCACAACTATCTAAGTTGATCTTAACAACCTTATCAAGATCCCTAATGAACCTTTAGCTACTCCTCCCAAAAGCAGTTGACTCCCCATTGTGGCGTATGCTACATAACTACTGGATAGCCGCTGCACACAGAATAGAGGTGACTGATACTATCATTGCCTGTGTCCTTGATCTCCTTGATTTTATCACAACTCGATTCAATGATACCTCACAGATCTTTTTAGTTCCTTCCCTCCCACCCCCCAGTACTCAGATGTGATCATTATTATAGGTGCAGGGTGCACATCTGTAATTATTGCAAAAAATTCAATTGAATTGAAAATTATTCATGCCCTTCTGTAATCCTCATTCAAGGGCCTGCTCTTGGAAACATCTATAACTCCCATAATCAGTTAAACACCATTTACGACCCCCTGGGTGATAACAATACTTTCCTGCAGGATTACTTGGAATATTCTACAAATCATGAGAATCTCTACTGGGATAACCGCAAGTAAGTAACAGTAAATTTATTCTCATCATTCCTGCAGGGCACCAATCTTCTGCAAAATTATTACAAATCCATTAACACCAAAGGTGCATTCGCAATTTTTTCATTTCTAAGGATTCATTACTGACTACTAATGAACCCAATCCTGTGAACTGGTCTGATCATCTGCTGATTCCTTTCACTTGTATACAATGTAGAACCATTGGTCAACCAAAAAGGGAAGTTATGTGTTGTTTTATTTGTGTATTGATATTGACATTATGGCTATTGGCACAACAAAGTCTCCTTTTTTCCTTTGCCCGAAACCAACATGTCAACATCTCGGCAGAGAAATATGATCATTGCATTAAAGACCTGCTTGAGGGGGATGTGGCCTGGCTACCGACCAAGATGGCCATGTAGCACTGTAGCTCCACCATTCTACCCGCCATCATGCCCCATCCGCACCAATACTGTGGCAATCTGCTTACGGACGTAAGAATCTGAAGCCGCTGAGTGCCCTCTTGGGGATGTGGGCACCCCAACACCTGGAGACGTAGCAGCGCTCGAGATAGAGTGATCAGCGCATGGAGCTGTTTCGCCCTGAGGCCAGCGGGCGTGCACCGGAATATACATGGGGGCCAGTCTTGCGGCCTCGCAGTGGCGGCATTCTCCGGAGAAATATTTGTGCAGCAGATGACGCATCTACGCGTCTTGGAGTGCCCCCTGGGCCCAAGAGTGCACCATAATCCTGGGATACTGCGGTGTGCCATCCGTGGTGAACGGAAATATTTGCGGCCTAGTCTGGAAGGCCGGCGTGAAATGGGGTGACACTCCGATAGGGCCTGCTTCGCTGCTTTGAGGCTCGGCGCTGCCCGGAGGCTGTGAAGCTGTGGAGGCCGTCCACCCTGAGAGAGATGCTGCACGGCACTACCAACCCGCCACCCTGAGCTACTTGTGGCACCTGCATGTATTGAACTGGGCAGGCAGGGTTTGTTGAATGCTCTCCTGGTGTGGCGTCCCAACCCCGAGAGATGGTGAGATACCATTTCCGCAGTGGTCAGCATCATATCCCACATCCTACGACACTTACCAGAGCTTCGGTGCATCCTGAACCACAAAGTCTACATAAATCTGATGCTCTGTACATGCCTTCCTACTTGTATTGATGCATTTCACCTCCACTGAATCTGCAGAACCTGGTTGGCTATTGGTTTTAAACATGTGTTACTCACCTTTCTTGCGCTTCTGTGGCCACTAGACATCTCAGGGGGTGGGGGGGGGGGGCAGGGGGGCACAGATCGCGTCATGGTGTGTAAAGACCCTAAACAAAGGGTATTACAATTTTCCAAGCCCAGCAGTTCATCAGTGAAATCTTGCTCCAACATGGCAAAAGGGGGTGCAGAGGCTACTCGCCCTGAGAGTACCCCTCCGAGTTCGGATGCCATAATGACAGAAGTGCCCACAGGCTTTCGTGTCCTGGACGGCTGCTTTGACTCCTTGGAAAAGCTCGTGGACACTATGGGGGCCAGACTAGATATACATAAGTGCTGCTTGGACATTGCGAAAGGCAGGGTGTTCGATCTGGAAGACGGGGCCGCACAGTAAGTCAGAGATTGGACTGGATGGAGAAAATCCTAAATCTGTGGCCATGAAGAATGAAGATTTGGAGGTGTATTTTGGGCATCTTCGAATCCACCAACACTGGCCTCATGAATCTTTTTGTTGAAATCTTACTCACAGACTTATTCGGAAAAGAAGCCTTCACTTCCACATTT
Organism: Lissotriton helveticus; assembly: GCF_964261635.1. Classification (NCBI taxonomy): domain Eukaryota; kingdom Metazoa; phylum Chordata; class Amphibia; order Caudata; family Salamandridae; genus Lissotriton; species Lissotriton helveticus. The sequence goes on from NC_136067.1 coordinate 1,619,438,805, forward strand.
ATTATTAAGAGGGCACACCGCACACTCCGACATTGACCTACCCCTGCACCCCATCTAGACCGATCACAGCTCGCCTCCTGAACTTTCGGGATAGGGACACTGCGTTGCAAATAGCACGAGAGACTGTTTTTTTCTGCTGGCAGGGATCTACAATCACACTGTTCCCAGACTTCACTGCTATGGTTCAGGAGGCAAAGAGGAAGTTCGCTGGAGTGAATGCCAGGCTCCGAAACCTAGGTCTCAAGTACCGAATGATCTATCCAGCTCACCTGACCTAGTTTAGGACACCCCCTGCGCCGCACGGCCACCAGCCGCTGCGTGTGCCTCGCCGCCTGCCTGTCTCGCTGCTCCGGCTGCCGCCGCGTGACCACGCCCCCTGCCATCGAGCGGCGTGGTCTGTGCTCGCCTGACCTGCTATCTTGCCTTGTACCCCTGCATTACTGTTTTGTTTTGTTATTTTGTCTCCCTCTAGTGCCTGTTTTGCCTGTTTTGTTGCCCCTGTCTCATCCCTCCCCGCTCCACGCTTCCCGCCACCGCCGCTAACCCCGCCCCTTTTTTCCTTCTGTACCCTCCCTGCTCCCGCCTCCCAGCTGCTCCGCCCTCCCTCGCACTTGGCCATATATGGCGACCGTGCGACGCAGGTGAGTGTGACCTAGTTTAGGACACCCCCCGCGCCGCACGGCCACCAGCCGCTGCGTGTGCCTCCCCGCCTGCCTGTCTCGCTGCTCCGGCTGCCGCCGCGTGACCACGCCCCCTGCCATCGAGCGGCGTGGTCTGTGCTCGCCTGACCTGCTATCTTGCCTTGTACCCCTGCATTACTGTTTTGTTTTGTTATTTTGTCTCCCTCTAGTGCCTGTTTGCCTGTTTTGCCTGTTTTGGTTGCCCCTGTCTCATCCCTCCCCGCTCCCCGCTTCCCGCCACCGCCGCTAACCCCGCCCCTTTTTTCCTTCTGTACCCTCCCCGCTCCCGCCTCCCAGCTGCTCCGCCCTCCCTCGCACTTGGCCATATATGGCGACCGTGCGACGCAGGTGAGTGTGACCTAGTTTAGGACACCCCCCGCGCCGCACGGCCACCAGCCGCTGCGTGTGCCTCCCCGCCTGCCTGTCTCGCTGCTCCGGCTGCCGCCGCGTGACCACGCCCCCTGCCATCGAGCGGCGTGGTCTGTGCTCGCCTGACCTGCTATCTTGCCTTGTACCCCTGCATTACTGTTTTGTTTTGTTATTTTGTCTCCCTCTAGTGCCTGTTTGCCTGTTTTGCCTGTTTTGGCTGCCCCTGTCTCATCCCTCCCCGCTCCCCGCTTCCTGCCACCGCCGCTAACCCCGCCCCTTTTTTCCTTCTGCACCCTCCCCGCTCCCGCCTCCCAGCTGCTCCGCCCTCCCTCGCACTTGGCCATATATGGCGACCGTGCGACGCAGGTGAGTGTGACCTAGTTTAGGACACCCCCCGCGCCGCACGGCCACCAGCCGCTGCGTGTGCCTCCCCGCCTGCCTGTCTCGCTGCTCCGGCTGCCGCCGCGTGACCACGCCCCCTGCCATCGAGCGGCGTGGTCTGTGCTCGCCTGACCTGCTATCCTGCCTTGTACCCCTGCATTACTGTTTTGTTTTGTTATTTTGTCTCCCTCTAGTGCCTGTTTGCCTGTTTTGCCTGTTTTGGTTGCCCCTGTCTCATCCCTCCCCGCTCCCCGCTTCCCGCCACCGCCGCTAACCCCGCCCCTTTTTTCCTTCTGTACCCTCCCCGCTCCCGCCTCCCAGCTGCTCCGCCCTCCCTCGCACTTGGCCATATATGGCGACCGTGCGACGCAGGTGAGTGTGACCTAGTTTAGGACACCCCCCGCGCCGCACGGCCACCAGCCGCTGCGTGTGCCTCCCCGCCTGCCTGTCTCGCTGCTCCGGCTGCCGCCGCGTGACCACGCCCCCTGCCATCGAGCGGCGTGGTCTGTGCTCGCCTGACCTGCTATCTTGCCTTGTACCCCTGCATTACTGTTTTGTTTTGTTATTTTGTCTCCGTCTAGTGCCTGTTTGCCTGTTTTGCCTGTTTTGGTTGCCCCTGTCTCATCCCTCCCCGCTCTCCGCTTCCTGCCACCGCCGCTAACCCCGCCCCTTTTTTCCTTCTGTACCCTCCCCGCTCCCGCCTCCCAGCTGCTCCGCCCTCCCTCGCACTTGGCCATATATGGCGACCGTGCGACGCAGGTGAGTGTGACCTAGTTTAGGACACCCCCCGCGCCGCTCGGCCACCAGCCGCTGCGTGTGCCTCCCCGCCTGCCTGTCTCGCTGCTCCGGCTGCCGCCGCGTGACCACGCCCCCTGCCATCGAGCGGCGTGGTCTGTGCTCGCCTGACCTGCTATCTTGCCTTGTACCCCTGCATTACTGTTTTGTTTTGTTATTTTGTCTCCCTCTAGTGCCTGTTTGCCTGTTTTGCCTGTTTTGGTTGCCCCTGTCTCATCCCTCCCCGCTCCCCGCTTCCCGCCACCGCCGCTAACCCCGCCCCTTTTTTCCTTCTGTACCCTCCCCGCTCCCGCCTCCCAGCTGCTCCGCCCTCCCTCGCACTTGGCCATATGTGGCGACCGTGCGACGCAGGTGAGTGTGACCTAGTTTAGGACACCCCCCGCGCCGCACGGCCACCAGCCGCTGCGTGTGCCTCCCCGCCTGCCTGTCTCGCTGCTCCGGCTGCCGCCGCGTGACCACGCCCCCTGCCATCGAGCGGCGTGGTCTGTGCTCGCCTGACCTGCTATCTTGCCTTGTACCCCTGCATTACTGTTTTGTTTTGTTATTTTGTCTCCCTCTAGTGCCTGTTTGCCTGTTTTGCCTGTTTTGGTTGCCCCTGTCTCATCCCTCCCCGCTCCCCGCTTCCCGCCACCGCCGCTAACCCCGCCCCTTTTTTCCTTCTGTACCCTCCCCGCTCCCGCCTCCCAGCTGCTCCGCCCTCCCTCGCACTTGGCCATATATGGCGACCGTGCGACGCAGGTGAGTGTGACCTAGTTTAGGACACCCCCCGCGCCGCACGGCCACCAGCCGCTGCGTGTGCCTCCCCGCCTGCCTGTCTCGCTGCTCCGGCTGCCGCCGCGTGACCACGCCCCCTGCCATCGAGCGGCGTGGTCTGTGCTCGCCTGACCTGCTATCTTGCCTTGTACCCCTGCATTACTGTTTTGTTTTGTTATTTTGTCTCCCTCTAGTGCCTGTTTGCCTGTTTTGCCTGTTTTGGTTGCCCCTGTCTCATCCCTCCCCGCTCCCCGCTTCCCGCCACCGCCGCTAACCCCGCCCTTTTTTTCCTTCTGTACCCTCCCCGCTCCCGCCTCCCAGCTGCTCCGCCCTCCCTCGCACTTGGCCATATATGGCGACCGTGCGACGCAGGTGAGTGTGACCTAGTTTAGGACACCCCCCGCGCCGCACGGCCACCAGCCGCTGCGTGTGCCTCCCCGCCTGCCTGTCTCGCTGCTCCGGCTGCCGCCGCGTGACCACGCCCCCTGCCATCGAGCGGCGTGGTCTGTGCTCGCCTGACCTGCTATCTTGCCTTGTACCCCTGCATTACTGTTTTGTTTTGTTATTTTGTCTCCCTCTAGTGCCTGTTTGCCTGTTTTGCCTGTTTTGGTTGCCCCTGTCTCATCCCTCCCCGCTCCCCGCTTCCTGCCACCGCCGCTAACCCCGCCCCGTTTTTCCTTCTGTACCCTCCCCGCTCCCGCCTCCCAGCTGCTCCGCCCTCCCTCGCACTTGGCCATATATGGCGACCGTGCGACGCAGGTGAGTGGGACCTAGTTTAGGACACCCCCCGCGCCGCTCGGCCACCAGCCGCTGCGTGTGCCTCCCCGCCTGCCTGTCTCGCTGCTCCGGCTGCCGCCGCGTGACCACGCCCCCTGCCATCGAGCGGCGTGGTCTGTGCTCGCCTGACCTGCTATCTTGCCTTGTACCCCTGCATTACTGTTTTGTTTTGTTATTTTGTCTCCCTCTAGTGCCTGTTTGCCTGTTTTGCCTGTTTTGGTTGCCCCTGTCTCATCCCTCCCCGCTCCCCGCTTCCCGCCACCGCCGCTAACCCCGCCCCTTTTTTCCTTCTGTACCCTCCCCGCTCCCGCCTCCCAGCTGCTCCGCCCTCCCTCGCACTTGGCCATATATGGCGACCGTGCGACGCAGGTGAGTGTGACCTAGTTTAGGACACCCCCCGCGCCGCACGGCCACCAGCCGCTGCGTGTGCCTCCCCGCCTGCCTGTCTCGCTGCTCCGGCTGCCGCCGCGTGACCACGCCCCCTGCCATCGAGCGGCGTGGTCTGTGCTCGCCTGACCTGCTATCTTGCCTTGTACCCCTGCATTACTGTTTTGTTTTGTTATTTTGTCTCCCTCTAGTGCCTGTTTGCCTGTTTTGCCTGTTTTGGTTGCCCCTGTCTCATCCCTCCCCGCTCCCCGCTTCCCGCCACCGCCGCTAACCCCGCCCCTTTTTTCCTTCTGTACCCTCCCCGCTCCCGCCTCCCAGCTGCTCCGCCCTCCCTCGCACTTGGCCATATATGGCGACCGTGCGACGCAGGTGAGTGTGACCTAGTTTAGGACACCCCCCGCGCCGCACGGCCACCAGCCGCTGCGTGTGCCTCCCCGCCTGCCTGTCTCGCTGCTCCGGCTGCCGCCGCGTGACCACGCCCCCTGCCATCGAGCGGCGTGGTCTGTGCTCGCCTGACCTGCTATCTTGCCTTGTACCCCTGCATTACTGTTTTGTTTTGTTATTTTGTCTCCCTCTAGTGCCTGTTTTGCCTGTTTTGTTGCCCCTGTCTCATCCCTCCCCGCTCCACGCTTCCCGCCACCGCCGCTAACCCCGCCCCTTTTTTCCTTCTGTACCCTCCCCGCTCCCGCCTCCCAGCTGCTCCGCCCTCCCTCGCACTTGGCCATATATGGCGACCGTGCGACGCAGGTGAGTGTGACCTAGTTTAGGACACACCCCGCGCCGCACGGCCACCAGCCGCTGCGTGTGCCTCCCCGCCTGCCTGTCTCGCTGCTCCGGCTGCCGCCGCGTGACCACGCCCCCTGCCATCGAGCGGCGTGGTCTGTGCTCGCCTGACCTGCTATCTTGCCTTGTACCCCTGCATTACTGTTTTGTTTTGTTATTTTGTCTCCCTCTAGTGCCTGTTTGCCTGTTTTGCCTGTTTTGGTTGCCCCTGTCTCATCCCTCCCCGCTCCCCGCTTCCCGCCACCGCCGCTAACCCCGCCCCTTTTTTCCTTCTGTACCCTCCCCGCTCCCGCCTCCCAGCTGCTCCGCCCTCCCTCGCACTTGGCCATATATGGCGACCGTGCGACGCAGGTGAGTGTGACCTAGTTTAGGACACCCCCCGCGCCGCACGGCCACCAGCCGCTGCGTGTGCCTCCCCGCCTGCCTGTCTCGCTGCTCCGGCTGCCGCCGCGTGACCACGCCCCCTGCCATCGAGCGGCGTGGTCTGTGCTCGCCTGACCTGCTATCTTGCCTTGTACCCCTGCATTACTGTTTTGTTTTGTTATTTTGTCTCCCTCTAGTGCCTGTTTGCCTGTTTTGCCTGTTTTGGCTGCCCCTGTCTCATCCCTCCCCGCTCCCCGCTTCCTGCCACCGCCGCTAACCCCGCCCCTTTTTTCCTTCTGCACCCTCCCCGCTCCCGCCTCCCAGCTGCTCCGCCCTCCCTCGCACTTGGCCATATATGGCGACCGTGCGACGCAGGTGAGTGTGACCTAGTTTAGGACACCCCCCGCGCCGCACGGCCACCAGCCGCTGCGTGTGCCTCCCCGCCTGCCTGTCTCGCTGCTCCGGCTGCCGCCGCGTGACCACGCCCCCTGCCATCGAGCGGCGTGGTCTGTGCTCGCCTGACCTGCTATCCTGCCTTGTACCCCTGCATTACTGTTTTGTTTTGTTATTTTGTCTCCCTCTAGTGCCTGTTTGCCTGTTTTGCCTGTTTTGGTTGCCCCTGTCTCATCCCTCCCCGCTCCCCGCTTCCCGCCACCGCCGCTAACCCCGCCCCTTTTTTCCTTCTGTACCCTCCCCGCTCCCGCCTCCCAGCTGCTCCGCCCTCCCTCGCACTTGGCCATATATGGCGACCGTGCGACGCAGGTGAGTGTGACCTAGTTTAGGACACCCCCCGCGCCGCACGGCCACCAGCCGCTGCGTGTGCCTCCCCGCCTGCCTGTCTCGCTGCTCCGGCTGCCGCCGCGTGACCACGCCCCCTGCCATCGAGCGGCGTGGTCTGTGCTCGCCTGACCTGCTATCTTGCCTTGTACCCCTGCATTACTGTTTTGTTTTGTTATTTTGTCTCCGTCTAGTGCCTGTTTGCCTGTTTTGCCTGTTTTGGTTGCCCCTGTCTCATCCCTCCCCGCTCTCCGCTTCCTGCCACCGCCGCTAACCCCGCCCCTTTTTTCCTTCTGTACCCTCCCCGCTCCCGCCTCCCAGCTGCTCCGCCCTCCCTCGCACTTGGCCATATATGGCGACCGTGCGACGCAGGTGAGTGTGACCTAGTTTAGGACACCCCCCGCGCCGCTCGGCCACCAGCCGCTGCGTGTGCCTCCCCGCCTGCCTGTCTCGCTGCTCCGGCTGCCGCCGCGTGACCACGCCCCCTGCCATCGAGCGGCGTGGTCTGTGCTCGCCTGACCTGCTATCTTGCCTTGTACCCCTGCATTACTGTTTTGTTTTGTTATTTTGTCTCCCTCTAGTGCCTGTTTGCCTGTTTTGCCTGTTTTGGTTGCCCCTGTCTCATCCCTCCCCGCTCCCCGCTTCCCGCCACCGCCGCTAACCCCGCCCCTTTTTTCCTTCTGTACCCTCCCCGCTCCCGCCTCCCAGCTGCTCCGCCCTCCCTCGCACTTGGCCATATGTGGCGACCGTGCGACGCAGGTGAGTGTGACCTAGTTTAGGACACCCCCCGCGCCGCACGGCCACCAGCCGCTGCGTGTGCCTCCCCGCCTGCCTGTCTCGCTGCTCCGGCTGCCGCCGCGTGACCACGCCCCCTGCCATCGAGCGGCGTGGTCTGTGCTCGCCTGACCTGCTATCTTGCCTTGTACCCCTGCATTACTGTTTTGTTTTGTTATTTTGTCTCCCTCTAGTGCCTGTTTGCCTGTTTTGCCTGTTTTGGTTGCCCCTGTCTCATCCCTCCCCGCTCCCCGCTTCCCGCCACCGCCGCTAACCCCGCCCCTTTTTTCCTTCTGTACCCTCCCCGCTCCCGCCTCCCAGCTGCTCCGCCCTCCCTCGCACTTGGCCATATATGGCGACCGTGCGACGCAGGTGAGTGTGACCTAGTTTAGGACACCCCCCGCGCCGCACGGCCACCAGCCGCTGCGTGTGCCTCCCCGCCTGCCTGTCTCGCTGCTCCGGCTGCCGCCGCGTGACCACGCCCCCTGCCATCGAGCGGCGTGGTCTGTGCTCGCCTGACCTGCTATCTTGCCTTGTACCCCTGCATTACTGTTTTGTTTTGTTATTTTGTCTCCCTCTAGTGCCTGTTTGCCTGTTTTGCCTGTTTTGGTTGCCCCTGTCTCATCCCTCCCCGCTCCCCGCTTCCTGCCACCGCCGCTAACCCCGCCCCGTTTTTCCTTCTGTACCCTCCCCGCTCCCGCCTCCCAGCTGCTCCGCCCTCCCTCGCACTTGGCCATATATGGCGACCGTGCGACGCAGGTGAGTGGGACCTAGTTTAGGACACCCCCCGCGCCGCTCGGCCACCAGCCGCTGCGTGTGCCTCCCCGCCTGCCTGTCTCGCTGCTCCGGCTGCCGCCGCGTGACCACGCCCCCTGCCATCGAGCGGCGTGGTCTGTGCTCGCCTGACCTGCTATCTTGCCTTGTACCCCTGCATTACTGTTTTGTTTTGTTATTTTGTCTCCCTCTAGTGCCTGTTTGCCTGTTTTGCCTGTTTTGGTTGCCCCTGTCTCATCCCTCCCCGCTCCCCGCTTCCCGCCACCGCCGCTAACCCCGCCCCTTTTTTCCTTCTGTACCCTCCCCGCTCCCGCCTCCCAGCTGCTCCGCCCTCCCTCGCACTTGGCCATATATGGCGACCGTGCGACGCAGGTGAGTGTGACCTAGTTTAGGACACCCCCCGCGCCGCACGGCCACCAGCCGCTGCGTGTGCCTCCCCGCCTGCCTGTCTCGCTGCTCCGGCTGCCGCCGCGTGACCACGCCCCCTGCCATCGAGCGGCGTGGTCTGTGCTCGCCTGACCTGCTATCTTGCCTTGTACCCCTGCATTACTGTTTTGTTTTGTTATTTTGTCTCCCTCTAGTGCCTGTTTGCCTGTTTTGCCTGTTTTGGTTGCCCCTGTCTCATCCCTCCCCGCTCCCCGCTTCCCGCCACCGCCGCTAACCCCGCCCCTTTTTTCCTTCTGTACCCTCCCCGCTCCCGCCTCCCAGCTGCTCCGCCCTCCCTCGCACTTGGCCATATATGGCGACCGTGCGACGCAGGTGAGTGTGACCTAGTTTAGGACACCCCCCGCGCCGCACGGCCACCAGCCGCTGCGTGTGCCTCCCCGCCTGCCTGTCTCGCTGCTCCGGCTGCCGCCGCGTGACCACGCCCCCTGCCATCGAGCGGCGTGGTCTGTGCTCGCCTGACCTGCTATCTTGCCTTGTACCCCTGCATTACTGTTTTGTTTTGTTATTTTGTCTCCCTCTAGTGCCTGTTTGCCTGTTTTGCCTGTTTTGGTTGCCCCTGTCTCATCCCTCCCCGCTCCCCGCTTCCCGCCACCGCCGCTAACCCCGCCCTTTTTTTCCTTCTGTACCCTCCCCGCTCCCGCCTCCCAGCTGCTCCGCCCTCCCTCGCACTTGGCCATATATGGCGACCGTGCGACGCAGGTGAGTGTGACCTAGTTTAGGACACCCCCCGCGCCGCACGGCCACCAGCCGCTGCGTGTGCCTCCCCGCCTGCCTGTCTCGCTGCTCCGGCTGCCGCCGCGTGACCACGCCCCCTGCCATCGAGCGGCGTGGTCTGTGCTCGCCTGACCTGCTATCTTGCCTTGTACCCCTGCATTACTGTTTTGTTTTGTTATTTTGTCTCCCTCTAGTGCCTGTTTGCCTGTTTTGCCTGTTTTGGTTGCCCCTGTCTCATCCCTCCCCGCTCCCCGCTTCCCGCCACCGCCGCTAACCCCGCCCCTTTTTTCCTTCTATACCCTCCCCGCTCCCGCCTCCCAGCTGCTCCGCCCTCCCTCGCACTTCGCCATATATGGCGACCGTGCGAACGCGCAGCGGGCGCGCCGATTGTGCGCCGAAGGCGCGCCAAAGGTAAGCCCGTCTGCGCCCGTCCGCGACCGGACCGCGCCCAGCGCCAGGACCCCTGGCCCCCACCGACGGAAGACGACCCGACTGTCCTACAGCGCCACCGACCTCATCGCTCTCAACACCGACGGAATCCCTGGATGCCACCAGGCCACCCCGAAGCACACCCACGGACCCTTCAGCTGCAACGCCTGCAAGTTCACCTGCACCCGGACCTGCCCCACACCAGCACCATCCAAGCCAATCACCAGCAACAGCCACCTCAAGTGCATCCTGATCAACACCCGCTCCGTACACAGGCACGCCATCGAACTCTGGAACCTCCTCGACACCACAGCTCCTGACGTTGCCTTCCTCACGGAAACCTGGATGAACGACTCCTCAGCGCCCGACATCGCCATCGCAATCCCAGAGGGCTACAAGATCACCCTGAGAGACCGCGTCAACCAGACTGGAGGAGGCATCGCCATCATCCACAGGGACACCATCCACATCACGACCAACACCGACGACACCCTGAAAACCGCCGAACACCTACACTTCCAAATCCACACCGACCCGAGGACCACCCTCAGAGGCACCCTGATCTACCGACCCCCGGGACCACGCACACAATTCAGCGAGGAGATCGCCGACTTCATCAGCCCGCATGCCCTCCCTTCCGCCGACTACATCCTCCTGGGGGATATCAACTTCCACCTGGAGAACAACAACGACCGCAACACCAGCACCCTGCTCGACAACCTCGCCAACCTCGGACTCAAGCAGCTGGTGTCCACCCCCACCCACCTCGCCGGACACACGCTCGACGCCATCTTCTCATCCAGCGAAGACATCGCCTTCAGCCACGCCACTGGACTCCACTGGACAGACCACAGCTGCGTCCACTTCACCTTCAGAAGAACGACGATCCACCACCACCAGCAACCGGTTGCTCGAAGAAGCTGGAACAAGATCACAGCCGACCAGCTCGCCGCTTCCCTGAGCCAGCACCCCCCCGCCAGCTCAGCAAACCCCAGCCAGGCCGCCAACAACCTCACGAAGTGGATCATCAACTGCGCGGACGAACTCGCCCCACTGAGGACCCCGCCTAGCAGACCCGGCAGCAAGAAGGCCCCTTGGTTCACCGACGAACTCAAGAGCTCCAAGAAGAACTGCCGAGCCCTCGAGGAAGCCTGGAGAAGGGAACCAACACCGGACAACATGACCGCCCTCAAGCTTGCCACCCGAATGCACCACCAACTCATCCGCGCCACCAAGAAAACTGCATTCAAGGATCGACTGGACAACAACGCACACAACAGCAAGGAACTCTTCAACATCGTGAAAGAGCTCTCCAACCCCAACGCCGGAAACAACGACATCACCCCATCACAAGATCTCTGCAACTCCCTCGCCTCCTACTTCCACAACAAGATCGCGGACATACACAACAGCTTCAGCACTCAACCGACGCATGCCACGACCGAACCACCGCCCCCCACCACCACCCTCCGCACCTGGACTCCGATCAGCACCGAAGACACCATCCAAATGATGAACTCCATCCACTCCGGATCTCCTACCGACCCCTGCCCTCACCACATCTTCAACAAGGCCGACGCAGTCATCGCACCCCACCTGCGGGACATCATCAACACCTCCTTCGACACCGCCACCTTCCCGGAGAGCTGGAAGCACGCCGAACTCAGCGCTCTACTAAAGAAACCTACGGCGGACCCCACCGAACTCAAGAATTACCGCCCCATCTCGCTCCTCCCGTTCCCAGCCAAAGTCATCGAGAAGACCGTCAACAAGCAGCTGGCCACCTTCCTCGAGACGAATGGATCCCTGGACCCTTCACAGTCGGGCTTCCGAGCCAACCACAGCACCGAGACCGCCCTCATCGCTGCCACCGATGACATCCGAACCCTGATAGACAATGTAGAAACAGCGGCCCTCATCCTCCTAGACCTCTCCGCGGCTTTCGACACTGTCTGCCACCGCACCCTAGTGCAGCGCCTCAGCAACGTCGGAATCCAGGAGAGAGCACTGGAATGGATCATCTCCTTCCTCGACGGAAGAACACAGAGAGTCCGCCTACCACCGTACAAGTCAGAGGCCACCGAAGTCATCTGCGGCGTCCCTCAAGGATCATCGCTGAGCCCCACCCTCTTCAACGTCTACATGAGCCCCCTCGCAGCCATCGCACGCCAACACAACCTCAACATCATCTCCTACGCCGACGACACCCAGCTGATCCTCTCCCTGACCAACGACCCCGCCGCCGCCAGAGCCAACCTTCACGAAGGGATGAAAGACGTAGCCGAGTGGATGTCGACCAGCCGCCTGAAACTGAACTCAGACAAGACGGAAGTCCTCATCCTGGGCTCCTCGCCCTCCGCCTGGGACGACTCCTGGTGGCCCCCCGCCCTGGGCAGCGCACCCAAACCGACAGATCTCGCACGCAACATGGGATTCATCCTGGACTCCTCCCTCACCATGACCAGACAAGTCAACGCCGTCTCCTCGTCATGCTTCAACATCCTGCGCATGCTACGGAAGATCTTCCGGTGGATCCCCACCGAGACATGGAAGACGGTCACCCAGGCACTCGTCACCAGCCGACTGGACTACGGCAACGCCCTCTACGCCGGAACCACCGCCAAGCTCCAGAAGAGACTCCAGCGGATCCAGAACGCCTCAGCCAGACTCATCCTCGACATCCCACGACACAGCCACATCTCCGGACATCTGAGAGACCTGCACTGGCTCCCCGTCAACAAAAGAATCACTTTCCGCCTCCTCACCCACGCACACAAAGCCCTACACGATCAAGGCCCCAACTACCTCAACAACCGCATCAACTTCCACGTTCCCAAACGACATCTCCGATCAGCCAGCCACGCCCTCGCCGCCGTCCCCCGCATCCGGAGAACGACAGCGGGAGGAAGGTCCTTCTCCCACCTGGCCGCCAAGACCTGGAACTCCCTTCCGACCGACCTGCGCCTGACCCAAGACCACCTCTCCTTCAGGAAGAAGCTCAAGACCTGGCTGTTCGAGCAGTAGCAGCTCTCCCCCCCAGCGCCTTGAGACCCTCCGGGTGAGTAGTGCGCTATATAAATGTCTGTGATTGATTGATTGACCTGCGAGTAGACATTGCAGGGAGATACTGAGTGTTTGACACAACTACAGTGGCCCACGAGTTTTGCCATGACTACAAAGGTGCAGGTGGCACCCAAGGAAAAGACCCTCCCAGAGGCTCCCCTCCGCATAGCTGATCGACAGCCAGTGTGAAACTGTTCTCTTCGGAATGACCCATCCAGCTGAACTCGATTGGTTGGTCAACTTACACTGAAATTTCCTTTTTCAGGGTGACCGATAATTTGTATTTGTACATTATTCTGTTACAAGGTTGGGTAGGATGGCGAGGCGTTGCCCCCACCCAGGTGTGTATCACATTAGATCTGTTGTACTGTTTAGAATACATGACACTGTTTCCCATTCCCCATTATCTGGGGTTGTTTTCCATCGCATTTCACTTATTAGGCAATGGGGTTTGTCCCTGCGGTTGGGACTGAAGGGATGGGAGGGGAGCGGAGGGGGGGGAGGTTGCATGTTGTTTCTTTGTATTATTGCACCTGTCTCTACTCACTCAATGTAGCTGCTACAAAGTTCTACAAGTGATGCGCACAGATACATTTTCAAGCCTCGCAAATGATGACCTGGGATAAATGGGCAGCTTTCTCAGACCTAGCGCTACTCACTTGGAAATGTTAGGGGTTTAAATAATGCTAGGAAAGGGAAGCAGGCAGATATTGCGTTTGTTCAGGAAACGCATTTACAGAAGGCTACAGTCATGCACTTTGCTAATACCTGAGGCCCCCACAGATACTTTGCAAACTACAGCACGTACACTAAAGGTACAGCTGTTCTCATACAATAGCGCTTGCCTTTCCAATTCTCAAGGGTTCGCACTGATGGTGAAGGACGGTACATTATGGTGGTGGGGCACCTAATGGGATGACAGATAGCTTTTGTCTGCATCTATGCGCCTAACGTCGATGATCCAGACTTCTTTCACGCATTACACTCACAAATTCTCCAGTTAGACGTGGACTACATTTGCATGGGCTCACCGGGCTCTGCTAGAGCTGTGCGACACACTGGGCCTCATAGATGAGTGGTGTCACTGCCGACCAGGGGACTCAGCATATACACATTACTCCGCACCCCATCACACTTGGACAAGAATGGATTATTGGCTTGCGTCCCCTGCCTTGGCGGCTTGGTATAAGGCATCCAACATCTAACCAGAACCCTCTTGGACCACTCCTCAGTGGTGCTGGTTCTCGGGGTCCTACGACCGAAGGGATGCGAGAGACAGAGGAGGTTCCCTAATCAGGCATTACTGGACGGCATTTTCCATGCGGAGCTCCATGGCACAATTATCGAATACTTTGACATAAATAATGGGTCTGTAAAATCCTAGGCCATCTACAAGGGGCGTGCATCTCCAAGCATCCTGGGGTCTTGGGGGACTTGAGGCACACACTAAAGCGCATAGAGCAGCAACTGAGTTTACTGGTTCAGGAACAGGCAGAGCGACCCGAACTGGCACAGCAGGGCCGCAGATTGATGCTTTTGACTGAGTTCAGGGAGGCCGCGGAACGTGAGGCATGTTTTTTGAGCAAATATTCTACATCACGCCGGTATGGTGAAGATGAGAGACCTTGCCACACGCTGGTGCGACTATTGAGACCCTTGTTGTGTCCTTCAGACAGGTTGGACCAACTTAGCTAATCGGCACTAGGCCTGACACGTGGCCCTAGGAATAAAGGATGCAGACACGGGAAATAACTTGCTGGCTCTCCGTGCGCCCGTCTCAGAATGGCGTACGTGCGTGCGGAGCCTTTCTTTATTATAGGCGGTCACATGACTTCCACACTACACGCCCCTTACGCCAGGGGCGGATTATGAACCCAAAACATAACATTCCTCCTAAAACAAGAAAAACTCAAAACAATAATTCTCAGACAGCTGCACCCTTCCGTCTTGAGGGGTAGTCTATTGTACTAATCTTCATAGACTTCAAGTTTACTTTCAAAACTGCTCCCAACCCGTAGGACACATTACGGAACATTGTATTTAACTCTGATACATAGAACAGTCTTACGTGAGATAATCGCGTAGTCGACAGGAAGGCGTCGGGTTACGTCTCAGCCTTTGATCCACGCCCCTCTGGCTTGAACAGTCTGTCTCTGGGGCGGAGCCGGTCTCAGGCGCCTCCATGTCGGGCTCCTCCGGATATGACACCCCTTCCTGGGCCTCCGCACCGCCTTCTGTTTCCTTGATCACCGCCCTCGGAGTGCTACTCTGTGTGATCTCGAGACTGGGCGTCGGCTCCCTGCCTGGCAAGTCCTGGGCAGTTTCAGTTTCTGTTACCAGAGGTGGTGAATCCAAGGCGCTCAAACCCCCATGGAAATGTTTAAAGTGTGACACATTCCTGGTTACAGTCTCCCTTCCGCGGACCACAGTGACGCGTGTTCCTTTAACACCAACCACTCGCCAGGGTCTTCTCTCATAATTCAAACGAAACTTTCCGCTCGTCACCCTGTTACGGAGAAGCACCACATCTCCTCTGCTGAATTGTGTCACCATGGCTCTTCTCTTGTGGCTGATTTTAGCAAATGCAGTCTCTCGCTTGCGGGCAATTATTTCTTCATTCACGGGGGCAGGGGCCCATTGAGGGTGGTGAGGAATAGAATCAGGTACAATCCGTCCCATCAGGAGATGCGCCGGGGCTATCCCGGTAGTTGAATGGGGGGTTTGTCGGTAGATGCGAAGAAACGTGAAAATGGCCATCTCCACGGACTGTCCTTTGTCATGAGCAATGCGAATCACTTTATTAAGGGTCCTCATGAAGCGTTCCGCTTCCCCATTCGCTTGTGGCCATCGGGGAGTGATGCGTCGATGCCGAATGCCCAGAGATGACAGATAGGTGGCCAGTTCCTGTCCTTGAAATGGGGGTCCATTGTCTGTGCGGATTTCGCACATAGCTCCATGGGTGGCAATAATCTTCTCTACCTTCGGGATCACACACTCTGCGCTGGTGCTGGCTATTATTTCCACTTCCGGATACTTGGAATGGTCATCAATCATGACCAGCGTGTAGTTCCCATCCGGGAGGCTGCCAAAGTCCATGCTGACCTTGTCCCATGGCTGTTGTGGACGAGGTTCCACGGCTATCGGGGCTTCCCGAGGAGCTTCCCCCGTCACCTGACACGCAGCGCATGCCCTCACCACCTGCTCCACCATGTCATCCATCAGAGGAAACCACACCTTTGTCCGTAAGCGTGCCTTGGTTTTAACCATGCCTTGGTGACCTACGTGCGCTAACTGTATGACTTGATCAGTGAGGGCTGAGGGTATCACCAAGCGATGCCCCCGCAGAAGGCATCCGGCCTCATCTTCATTGAGCTCCTCTCGGACATGGTACAGACTCTCCATTATTTTCTGAGCTCCGGGCGTGAGCATCTTCCACCCCTCCTTGGCCCGATTCCAGTTAGTCGTGTGAACAAGTTCTTTGGCCCTCTGGAGGCAGGCGTCCTGCGCTGTGACACTCACAATGTCGCTGAGAGAGATGGGACGAGGGCAAGATCGCGCCACCACCCACCTGACATAGGCCTCTGTTTCTTCAGCTTCCTCCATCTCCTCAGCCGTGGCTGGTCTGGGATGTCGGGACAGATAATCTGCCGGGTTCTTGGCTCCGGGCTGATACTCGATTGTACAGTTGTACTCCTGCAGTTGAAGCAGCCACTTTTCTATGCGAGGCGGGGGCTTGGATGAGGTTCCCGCAAACAGGGACAGCAGGGGTTTGTGATCGGTCACCACAGTGAATGGCTTGCCATATATGTAGAGGTGAAAATGTCGGCACCCCCAATGAATGGCAATCGCTTCCTTCTCAATCTGCGAGTACCTCTGTTCCGTGTCCGTGAGAGATCTGCTCGCAAAAGCAACAGGCGTCCAGTCGATGTCGTCTCTCTTCCTTTGCATGAGAACCGCTCCCAGTCCAGCAGGCCCCGCATCCACAGCAATAAGCGTGAAGTTGCGGGGATCAAAGAAAGCGAGAGTGGTGTTGTTGGACAGAGCCTCTTTGATGTCTCGGAAAGCTTTATCTTGCTCAGGCCCCCAGTGCCAGGGAGTGGAGTCTTTGGTGAGGTCCCGCAGGGGGAGCGTGAGGTTAGCCAAGTCTCTGATGAACCGGCCACAATAGTTGACCATGCCCAGGAAACTCCGGACTTCAGTAACGGTCTGCGGGGGTGGCGCATCTTTAATGTCCTTCACCTTATCCGGGTCCGGGTTGACACCCTCGGCTGAGAAGACGTAACCAAAAAACCCTCGTTGGTCCCGCAGGAATTCACACTTTTCTCGGTGGAGCGTTAGTCCCGCGTCTTTGAGTCTCCGAAACACTTGGGCCAGCCTTTGATTGTGCTCCGGGATGGTGCGGGCATGTATCATTATGTCATCACTGACATTTATTACTCCAGGTATTCCAGCGATTAGCTCCTGGATGACATTCTGGAACACCTCCGCTGCACTGGAGATTCCGAAGCTGAGGCGAGTGTATCTTCGAAGGCCGATGTGAGTGGAGAAAGTAGTGATGTTGCGCGACTCCATGTCCAACACCAACTGGTGGTACCCTGACCGCAAGTCCAGCTTGGAAAACCAACGGGCACCTGCCATCTCTCCGATGAGGTCATCTATGGTGGGCGTGATGTGGCGCTCCCGTTTTATGGCAGCATTCGGGAGGCGCATGTCCACGCATATCCTGACCGCTCCGGGTTGCTTCGGTTTCCGGGTGACCACGATGGGCGAAACCCATGGGGTGGGACCCGAAACTTTTTCGATTATGCCTGCCGCTTCCAGTTTGTGCAGTTCTTCTTCCACCAGCGGCCGTAGATGGAACGCAATGCGGCGATGTCGCAGAGCCACCGGCTGCACCGTTGGGTCAATGTGCAGATGAATTTCTCGGCCTTTGAACTTGCCAATGCCCTCGAAAAGGTCCGGGTACTCCATGAGGAGATGTTGGACAGATTCCTCATGGACCCCGAAGGCGAATGTCACCACTCCCAGGTCTTCAGCCGCTCTGCAACTCAGCAGCATGCCTTGGCCTTCTTCTGACACGAAGACATTGGTTTTGATCGTCTTGTTCCCATGGCGGATTACCGCTTTGAACTTTCCTCTAATCTCGAGAGGGGTGTCTTGCCCATACGCGAAGACAGTGATGGGGGTGGGACGCAGTGCTGGAGGCGTGGTCATGGTCCTGTAGAGGGAAACACTCATCAAGTTTATGGATGCGCCCGTGTCCACCACGGCTATAAGATCTTGGTCCGCTACCTGTATGGCGCATTGGGGCAGGGGCCTGGTGCGGCGGGCAGCGGTGCCAATCATGTGCACCTTGTGCACCGACCGTTCTTCTTCTTCGTCATCATCCATGTCACTGTGACTCTGTTCCCCCTCCACTATGGCCTGCACAGCGGGGCGTGGTTTACGGAAGTTCTTCGATCGGCACACCCTTTCAAAGTGATTCTGCCGGCCACATCCCGAACACCGCTTGCCCCGTGCTGGGCATTCTGCCATCTGGTGTCGCGGACCTCCACAATACCCACATGACTGTCCCGACGCTCCACCCTGAATGGGCGGTCTCTTGGGCCACTTGGTGGGCGTGTGTGTCTGTATCTTGTTGACCGGTTCCACTTTGACCGATGCCTGCAACGCAGCTTCCATGTGCGCAGCCCTAGCTTTGGAGAGTTCTTTCGTGCGGCCAAGAGTTAGGATGTCCGTCAGCGGCTTGCCAGACTCCTCCAGAATCCGTTCCCTTAATTTGGCCGACGCACATCCCTGTATGATTTGCCCCCGAATTTCCTCAGTGGTATCTTGAACCCACACGTGAGCGCCAACCTTTTGAGCCTGGTGTGATATGTGTCCAGCGATTCCTCGGGCAGCTGGCGCGCTTGTCTAAACACAAATCGTTCGTAATCTTGATTGGCCATGGGCTCAAAATGGGCATTGAGGGCATTAATCAGCGTGTGATGAGTTCTGGGGGTCGCCTCCGGGAGGGTCCGAGCAATGGAGTGTATGTCCTTGCCGCCGAGATGTAACACCATGGCCCGTTTCTGTTCCTTGTGCGTCTTCGTAGCTTCAAAGAACACTAGTAGTCTATCCACCCACTCCTTCCATTTGGGAGCGAGCGCTGAGGGCGCCCCCTCCACCACAAAGGGTTCGATGGGCGGAATCGTCGCCATCCTCCCAGGCGCGCTTGCGCGGAGGTGGGGTCCGCCGCACGGCACGAGCACCACGAGCCGAGGGACAGGCTCGCGGCCGCCACACGGGGCAGGAGGCAGGTACTCTCACCCAGCGAGGATCCAGCAGCCACCCTCGTCGCCAATTGTTGTGTCCTTCAGACAGGTTGGACCAACTTAGCTAATCGGCACTAGGCCTGACACGTGGCCCTAGGAATAAAGGATGCAGACACGGGAAATAACTTGCTGGCTCTCCGTGCGCCCGTCTCAGAATGGCGTACGTGCGTGCGGAGCCTTTCTTTATTATAGGCGGTCACATGACTTCCACACTACACGCCCCTTACGCCAGGGGCGGATTATGAACCCAAAACATAACAACCCTCTATGGGGCAACCATGTATCGCGGCGCTTCGCTACTCACAGGCGCTCAGGATATTTGGGATGAATTCCTGGGCTACTACTCTCAGGTATATTCGTCGTGCATAACACACAGTGAAGATGATCTTAAAGCATATCTAGCCGAAGTTGCACTAGTGTGGCTTGAAAAAGCTATGCAACAATTTTTGGCGGAGCCATTTACCTCGAATGAAATCATTAGCGCAATAGATGCCATGAATGGCTCGACCGCACCAGGCCTTGATGGGTTTACGGGTTATTTTTACAAAGCCTACAGGTCCCTACTAGCTCCATATCTCCTAGAGATATACAACGACGGCTACTGCCCCCCACTCTTTGAGAGGAGGTGATCATTTTGCTTCCTAAGCCTGGCAAGGACCCGCTCCTTTGTGGGATATACAGGCCACTGTTGTTATTAAATTTGGATTATAAGATTCTGGCAAAAATGACAGTACTGTGACTGGCTCTGCTGTTTGATTGTATTATTTCACCTGTCCAGTCGGGCTTTGTCCCACACCGGTCCACAGCCCTGAACCTCTGAACACCTTTTGCTACTATTAGCAGGATAGACCCCGAGGTTCCGGCAGCCGTCATGCTCCTGGACACGGAAAAGGCTTTTGACTCCCTGGTGTGGCCCTTTGGCTCTCCCTATCGTTAGCTGGGAGAGTAGCAATCATTAAAATGGTTGTGCTCCCCACGTTCTTGTATTTGTTTAAAAACATACCCATTCCGCTATCCAACAGCTTTTTTCGAATGCTTCGCTCACATCTTATCAGACTGACGTGGGGTGGGAAAAATGCAAGGGTCAGTTGGGAGACTCTAACCCTGCCATATGAAACGGGAGGTCCCAAATTTTTAGATTTGTTACTTAGTGGCACAATGCAGCTTTGCACACTCCTGGTACCATCCCGATGCACACATCCCTTACTCCAAACTTGAAGCTGACCTGGTGCATCCTACGCCGATTAAAACTATTTTGCCTGAGGGATTTCCCAGAGACCCTCGGGATGTGCAGACCGTGTCCACCACTTGCTGGGCTTGGAAGAAACTAGCGGGTGTGACTGGTGGCCACTCATTATAATGCCGATAGTCAACAATCAATGCTTGCCCATCACGGCAGAAAAGCTGGTACAGCGAATAGTTACTTCATACTCCTTGGATACAACTAGGGATTTATTTCCAGGTGGGTATGATTTCACAGCTCGGAGGACGAGAGGTTCAGTGAAGCATCCTTTATGGACAAAATCATTCTCAGTAGCCTTCGTAGTGCGCTAAGGGCACAAATCGCTGAGTTCCCTCTGGAGCCGGAATCATATTCACCACTGACAATGTTGATCACCAACACAGGGCGGGACCATCTGGTTTCAAAGTTGTACAAAGCATGCATGACATTAATTCCCGCCAGAGAAACCAAAGTCCGGGAGATCTGGGAGTGAGACCTGGGACACCCTAAAGAGGACTCTCATTGGTCCTACTGCTGTACTCAAACTAAGAAAGTGTCTCTGAATAGTCGGCACAAGCTGATCCACTCCAAGTAACTATGGAGGGCATACATGTCCCCTGCCAAACTTTACTCAGTAGACCCCTCTCGACCGCATACAAACCCCAAATGTGGGGCGCATCATGCAGACTTTGCCCACATGACCTTGAATTGTGTGAAAATAGGAGGGTATTGGAGAGCAGTTTACACAATTCTTTCACTTATGACTCGCCTTGACCTACATCCAACGCTGGGGGTGGTCCTACTGGGGTATGTCCGCAGCATCCCAAAGCAGTTGCGCCGCTTCACTTCTATTGCGTTACTGCTCGCTAAACGGGAATTAGCTCTCCACTGGGGTAATAAGGTCATTCCCACCACAAAGGCCTGGCTAAATAGCCTTATTTATTGTAACACAAATGATGACTTGTTTGCAACCCCCTACCAGTGACATCCAGGCCCAATAATATATGAAACCCTTTGAAGAATTACCTGCTAGAGGTCGAATCACCCACACCTTCACAGCCGCCTGCTGGGATAGACCCCCCCATGTCCAGACTAACTAATGGTATTTGTCATATGGTTTTTGGAATGTACGAGGTCCATCACAAGGGAGAGTGGTGCTTAGAACCAAGGTAATCCAAATGCTACCTTTAACTGCTACTGGCGAAATGTGTTTGTTGTGATTTTTTAAGTCAAGAATTATACATTGAACTGTGCCTACTATATTGCTGCATTGAGGACATGTATCATATTGTTGTGATATTACATGAAAATGGTAAATAAAGTTGAAAAAAAGACCTGCTTGCTTGATGAATTAGCACCTCTTAAACAACAAGCATTGGAAATGCGATAGGTCTCGCATTAGGAAAGTTTGAGCTTTTTGGGCCCGATGTAGGTAATTCATATTTACCGACTCTTAAATACCGAATTTTACCGATTCGGTATTTAAGAGTCGGTAAATATGAAGGGGGGAGATGTAGGTATTACAGATTCTGTAAATATCGAATCATTAAGATTCGGTATTTACCGATTCTGTAATTACAGATTCGGTATTTCCCATTGATTCCTATGGGCTTCAAAGCCCATAGGAATCAATGGGAAATACGATTCTGTAATTACAGAATCGGTAAATACCGATTTTAGCAAGGGCTCAGGGGGTGTCACTTTGACACCCTCTAGTACCCCAAAGACGGGCATGTGAGCCATGTGGCACACAGACATGCCCTAAGGGCATGTCTGTGTGTCACATGGCACAGGTGTGCATGCACACATGTGCATGCACACCTGGATTCGGTATTTTACCACCCAATTGGATTGGGTGGTAAAATACCGAATCTGTAAGGGCTGTGGCACTCTCAGGAGTGCCACCTACATTTGGATATACCGAATCGGTAAAAATACCGATTCGGTATTTTACAGAATCGGTAAATTTACCGAATCGGTAAATTTACCGATTCTGTAAAATATATGCCCCTACATCTGAAAACCCAAATACCGGTCGGTAACGGCCGATTTCGGCCGTTACCGACTGGTATTTTGGCTCCTACATCTGGCCCTAGGTCTTATAAATGACATTTTTTTTATTTGTGTTGTTTTTTAAAATAGCTATAATAATAGCTTTGTCATTTACAATGCCAATAGTTATAACTTTCGCAAATGTGACACCTATAGCATTTGTAATGCAACATGTTTTGTATTTACGTGACTTAGATGTATTGATATTACAAATAACAATGGCTTTTCATTTTTTAAAATAATTAATACTTAAATAATTTATTTAATTTGTAATGTCAATAGCTTTAAGTTTTGTAAATAACTTTTGTGAAGATTATGTTCAGTGTTTTTTATTGTGTCGAAAATCCAAGAACAGAAGTGAAAAATCAACATCTTTTTGTGATTTGTAATAAAGCTTGTAAGCTTGAAAACTGCTTGAAACATTGAAAGAACATATTTGAACGAGTGATGTTGTGGTTGCGCTGAGTGATGCTGTGGTTGCGCTGAGTGATGCTGTGGTTGCGCTGAGTGATGCTGTGGTTGCGCTGAGTGATGCTGTTGTTACGCTGAGTGATGCTGTGGTTGCGCTGAGTGATGCTGGGGTGGTGCTGAGTGATGCTGGGGTGGTGTTGAGTGGTGCTGTGGTGGTGCTGAGTGATGCTGCGGTGGAGCTGAGTGATAATGTGGTGGTGCTGAGTGATAATGTGGTGGTGCTGAGTGATGCTGGGGTGGCGCTGAGTGATGATGTGGTGATGCTGAGTGGTGCTGTGGTGGTGCTGAGTGATGCTGGGGTGGTGCTGAGTGATGCTGTGGTGTTGCTGAGTGATGCTGTGGTGGTGCTGTGGTGGTGAAGAGTGGTGCTGTGGTGGTTCAGAGTGGTGCTTTGGTGGTGCAGTGTGGTTCTGTGGTGGCGCTGAGAGGTGCTGTGGTGGTGCTGAGTGATGCTGTGGTGGTGCTGAGTGATGCTGTGGTGGTGCTGAGTGGTGCTGTGGTGGTGCTGAGTGGTGCTGTGGTGGTGCTGAGTGGTGCTGTGGTGGTGCTGAGTGGTGCTGAGTGATGCTGTGGTGGTGCTGAGTGATGCTGTGGTGGTGCTGAGTGGGAGATGGGGAGAGGGAGAAAAAGGAGAGCAGGGAGAGGGAGAGGGTAAAGAGAGGGAGAGAGGAAAGAGGGGGAGAGAGGAGAGAGGGGGAGAGAGGAGAGAGAGTTGGAGATGGGGAGAGAGGAGAGGGAAGTGAGGGAAAGGGAGAGAGGGAAAGGGAGAGAGGGTAAAGGGAGAGAGGGAGGGTAAGAAGAGAGGGGGAAGACGAGAGCCAAGGACGGAGGGGAGAGAGAGGGGAGGGAGAGAGGGAGAGAGAGACAGAGAGAGAGAGGAGAGCAGGCAAAGGGGGAGATGGGGAGAGGGAGAAACGAGCTCACAAAAACAATAACGCAGTTCACATTCTTAGGCAATATTTCACGATAGTAAAGTACTTTATTTTTTTTATTTTTTTTTTTAAGTTTTATATAGCGCGAACAAGATCTTTGCAGCTATCAGAGCGCTTTACAAATACAGGGGGTAAGGAAACAGGAAACATGGGAGTGATTAACAAACTTTTGAGCAAAGAATAGTTGTAGGTAAAAAATTAAAAAGCAAAATAGGGTAGGTACATGGTGGAGCATAATAATTGACTAAAACCAATGATACAAATCGACAATCAGACAAACAATAGTGCAGATAGGTGTAGAGTCTCAAATAGATCCAAAGTACAAGTTCAGGTGAATTTAGTCATGAGGATAGCTTTTACTTCTTTTTTAAAGAATGCAGAGGAGGAGATAAGTCTGGTTTCAGGAGGGAGTGAGTTCCAGATCCTGGGTGCCATTCCTGAAAAAGAGCGTTTATATGTTTTTTCCTTCCGGAATCTACGAGGTTTCAGGAGAAGATTCTTTGTGCTTCTAGTGGTTCTTGAGCCACCAGATATTGTCAGTGAGATAGCCGGGTGAGTTGTGGTGTACAGCTCTGTGCGTCATGCAGGCAATTTTCAGATGTATTCTGGCTTCAAAAGGCAGCCAGTTCAGGGATTTTAAGTCAGGGGAAATATGCGAGTGTTTTTTTGATCCAGTGATGAGTCTTGCTGCAGCCTTCAAAGAGGCTCTTAGGGGTGCAGTTGTAGATAGAGGGAGTCCGCAAAGGGCGACGCTACCGTAGTCTAAGCGAGGAATGACTAGGGCTTGTACTGCAGTTTGGAAGTCCTAGGCAGGGAGGAAGGGTTTAAGTTTCCTCAGGGTATTGATTTGGAAATTAGCTCCCTTAGTTGCCTTGCTGATATGCTGCTGCATGTTGAGATTGGTGTCAAGTGTAATGCCTAAGGATTTCGCTGAGTCCACGATGGTAGGTTGGACATTGAGTGCAGTTAGGTGCTTAAGCCAAGTTTGAGTGGTGGAGATTTTCGCGGGAGGTGAGATCAGAAGGAACTCAGTTTTCAGAGCATTGAGTTTGAGGTGAATATCGGCAAGCCATGATTGGGTGTTTCTGAGCGTTGAGTTCAGAAGTTTGATGTCTTTGGGGGATTGTAATTTGAGATATAGTTGGGTGTCGTCGGCGTACATGTGAAAGTGTACATTAGATGCTTGTAACAAGGTGGTGAGAGGTTCCATGACCTGATTGAACAATGTTGGGGATAAAGAAGATCCTTGTGGGACGCCTAAAGTTACAGGCACTGGTGGGGACATCAAGTTGTTGCTCTTGAATTTCTGAGCCCTGGTATGCAGAAAGGAGGTGAACCATTTGAGAACAGTCCCAGATAGACCGATTCTGGTGTTTAACAGCTCGAGTAAGTTTTCGTGTTTGACAGTGTCAAATGCTGAGGAGAGATCAAAAAGGATGAGGAGGCAGGTATTGTTTTGATCTAGGATTTGGAGTGCGTCATCAATTATGTGTGTCATAGCAGTTTCAGTACTGTGCCCTGCTCGGAAGCCTGATTGATGAGGGTTGAGGAGGTCAAACTGATCAATGTGTTTTGTCAATTGGAGTTGTACGCATTTTTCCAACAGTTTTGCAAGTGTGGGAATATTGGTAATAGGACGGTAATTGTTTAGGTCAGTAGGGTCCGCTGTTGGTTTCTTGAGTATAGGTGTAACTTGTCCAATTTTGAGTGAGTCGGGGATGAGTCCTTGTTGAAGTGAGCTGTTAATAATTTTGGTCCAGAGTGGGAGGAGTAATGGGATGAAGTCTTTTACAGCGTTGGCAGGAAGAGGGTCTGTGAGGTGATTAGAGGGTTTCAATGTGCTGAGCAGTTTGGCAATTGTTTCTTCTGACTAGGTGTCAAAGTATGACCATGCAGCATTGTTTTTTGGTTCAGTGGGTGTTATGCTGTAGGGGTTGGAGTAAAGGATTACGTCATTGCGAAGATCGCTCCTTATGTTATCAGTCTTTAATTGAAGAAAGCAGAGAAGTCTTCACATGATGGTATATCACCTATTGTGTTATGTGAATGTTGGGGTTGTTCCTTGGATTGTGTTTTGATTAGTTCAAAGAGTTTTCTTGGCCGGTTTTTTGCTTGATCGAGCTGAAGGCTGAAGAAATCTGATTTTGTGCGCTTGATTTTCCTGAAGTAGGCGTTTCTCTTTTTCTTCTGAGTTTTAAGGTGCAGTGCCAAAGGGGCTGATCTCCAGGTGCGCTCTGCCATTCGCATGGCTCGTCTGTCTTCATTGAGTCTACCATCGTACCATGGGTTGGAGTTCTTAGTGGAGACTCTTTTCAATTGCAAGGGGGCGGCCTCATTGATTATTGAGGTCATAGAGTTGAGGTAGTGGTCGGTCAAAGATTGAACGTCAAGAGCGCGGGTAGGGGGAAGGAGGAGATTGCAGCAGTGGGAAGGTAAAGAATTTGGGTTGAGTTGCTTCAGGTCCCTTTTCCAGACCTTGGGTTTAGTGGCTTGAACCGGGTTAAGTTTAACTTTTTCATTGATGAAGAATGTGATAATGTGGTGGTCTGACCAGTCACAGGGTTGGATTGACTCAAGCTGGGTAGAGTTATCTTTGGAGATGATAAGGTCGAGGATAGAGCCTTTATCGTGGGTCGGGCTTTTGCAGATTTGGGTGAGGTCAAGAGCATTGAGGTAGTTTTTGAGACTATTTACCACTGCGTCATTGTGATCGTTCCAATGGAGATTGAAGTCACCAAGGAAAATTTGAGTGTTTTGCCATCCGGAATAGGTTGATATTGTGTCCATGAGTTGTTGGGTGAAGATGAGGTTGTCTCCAGGTGGGTGGTAGATGACGTGTAGAGAGCATACAGGTTTGTTCTCGCTGATGACATCGAGGCAGATGTATTCGCAGGAGGTAAGTGGGGGGGAGGTGATTCTAGTAATTGAGAGGTTGCTCCTATAAATACATGTGATTCCACCGCCTGTCTTGCTGGACCTGTCAAGTCTAATGATGAGGTAGTTGGGTGGAACTAGAATATCCATGATAGGTGTAGAAGATTCAGTTAACCAAGTTTCAGTCACAATGGTTAGATCAAGGTCCAGTGTTTTGATGAGATCGGCGATGTCGGAGGAGTGTCTAGGGGCCGATCTGCAGTTGAGAAGTATGCATTTGAGTCTGGGGGTGTAGAGGGTGGTGGAGGGTTCTAGAGTGAGGGGGACTTTTTTAAGGTTATTTGGGACGGAGCCTCTGTTGTTGTTTTGTGTGGAGTGCCTAAGGGGATTAGAGTGAATTGTGGGGATGGAAAGGTGTGTGGTGGCTAAGTGGTTTTGGGGAACTGGGTCATAAGAGCGGAGGAGGGTGCGTATGTCATGGTCCGAGAGTGGATTGATGGTGCGTCGGGAGCGGTTGGTGGGATTGCAAGCGGGGATAGAGGTCCAGTGTGGGGAGTTTTGTGTGAGAGGGTGAGTAGGAAGGGTGGGGGATTTGTTAGGAGGGGGAGTGGTGATGGGTAAGGGGTGTCTGGATTGTGTGAGGAGTAACTCTTTGAGGGTGTGTAGATCTTCTTTGACTTGGAGGAGGGTGGACATAATCATGTCCAGCGTGGGATTGGGAAAGGGGTTGAGGATGGGCACTAAAGGTGAGTAAGAGACTAGTTTACTGTAGTGGAGGGGGAGGGGAGTGGTGTTGTTGCAGGGGTTGGTGATATTAATGGGTGGGCTGTTGTTCGGGAGGATAGGGAGGTTGGGGGGAAGGGTGTGGTTGAGTTAGGGTTGGGGAGGAGGTTAGTGGTAAAGGTGAGGGTGTTGGTGGTAGAAGGGGTAGGAAAGTTGGAGGGGAGTGGTGTGAGAGGATTAGTAAGGGGGTTGGTGTTATTGGGCCGGGAGTAATTGTTAGGAGGGGGAGAGACGTTGAGGGATGAGTGTAGGCTGGGGGTTGCGGGGGTGCAGGTGAGGTAGTGAGGACTGAGAGTGGGGGGGGGATAGGTTGAGGGATGAATGAGAGCTAGGGGTGTCCAGGATGCAGGTTGAGTAGTGGGGACTGAGAATGGGGGGGAAGAAGTTGATGGATGATTGAGGGCTAGGGGTGGCGCGGGTGCAGGTGAGGTAGTGGGGACTGGGAATGGGGGGGGAGGTGGAATGAGAGAAGGACCTGTTGTGGGAAGGGGGAGTGCAGTTAAGGGAGGTGGGGTGTTCTGAGCGTCTAGTTGGAAGTGGGAGGGGAGGGTTGCGTTGGGGTGTAGAGGGGGTGGGGGTGGGGAGGATGTAAGAAGAGGAGTGATCTACGCCTGTGATTGAGGGATGTGAGGTGACAGTAGTGGGTGGGTGATGGAGTAGAGTACTGGGGGGATGGGGGAGGTGTGTGTTAGTGGTAGGAGGTGCTGTGGAGTCAAGGTTGTTAGGGTCGGATGCCTGATGGATTTGAGTCTGAGGGTTGGAGATATAGTCTTTGAAAGCGGGGAACAGGTTGTCGAATAGGTCAAGGTTCCTGTCTGTGGATTGAATTAAGATAGTGCCATTGTTGTAGATGGTGATGGTTGCTCTAGCTGGGAAGAGTTGGGATGGAGTGGTGGACAGTGTTAAACCATGGGCGGATTTCCTGGTGGCGGAGATAGTGAGTAAGGTGAGGAGTGCTTTTCTCTGTTGTGCTCTACGTGTAGTGTAAAAGATGATATCGGTGCTCTTCGCTCCATTGTTTAGAGAGAGGTAGGTGTCTACAAAGGGGGTTTCAGGGTGGGACTTCAGGAAGTTGTGTTTAAAACGTTTGGTGTTTTTTTTAGAGAGCCCGGGGGGTAATTAATTTTATATGTGTGCTTGCCCGTGCGTTCCATGTTGGGAGTAGAGGTGTAGGTAGGTGTAGGAGGTTGTGTGGGTAGGTGTAAAAAAGGGCTATAGTAAGTGCGAGTAAGGTGGTTAGTCTAAAAAGTGGGCAAGCAGGAGTAGAGGATGTGACTAGTTTAAAATGGCCGCTTCCTTAGGCATGGTAAAGTAAAGAGGAATGACTAGTCTAAGATGGCCGCCAAGTAGGGGAGATAGAGACAAGTCTTGTAGTCCTTTTTTGATATTGATCTTTGAGACCAGTAAACATCGGTGGTGGTAGAGAAAGCAGCTTGGGTCTGGAAGTGATGTGACCCCATGATCCAACTACCGTGTGCCCTTTCGTGTAGCTCCTACACGAAATAGGTAAAGTATAAAACGTATATCTGCACATAAACTGTCTATGTTACGGGTATAGGGAGAGGGGCAAAATGATGGACATGAAAACAGGGAAGGGGCGAGGGAAAAGGAGTGAAAGCAAGAGGCACAGATGGGAAGAGAAAGATTAAAGTAGAGAGGTAAATCTAAAGCAAGAGAAGGAGTAATAAAGAAGGGGAGAAAAAGTGGAACTAGGGAAGAAAAGATGGAGAGAAATACGGACAGAAAAAGCAAATTAAGGGAAGACAGAGAAGGGAAGACAGAGAAAGTAAGAAAGAAAGTGAGACAAAAGGAATTCAGTGCGAGGAGACGAAAAGAACAAGTAAAAAAAAAAAGTTAAAATAAAAGGAGACACGGCCTGGCGGCCGTGGAAGTTAAAGTACGGCCGGCCGGCCATGAATAATTAGGGGAGGAGAAATGCGTGAGGCAGAGCACAGGGGGCGGAGCGGATACCTTTGAAGAGCTGCTGGAGGCACCACGCTGGGGAACAGATGCTGTTTACAGACTTAAGATTTGATCTCATCTGTAGGGAAGTGTGTAAACGCTGCCGATACCTCATAATAATACATATAACTGAAGCCACACGAAAACAAGATGACCTGGGTACTGAAATATTAAATATACAATTATACTGGCTCTTAGTGCAAAGCAGAAATCCGATCAGCTCCGGCTTGGGTCACTCTATAAAGTTAATGGTTCCACAAGCTCTAGTGGCACTGAACTTCAGTTAACAGTAAAATGCTAGTCTACGTTTGAACATTCCATTGAGACACATGTGATTCACGTAAATATTATTAGTACGATCAAGCTGGGGCATGCAATGAAGTCACAGCGCAATAGAGCAATGTGGAAAACCCTGTGTAAGAGTGTTTAACTGATGAACGAGAGTTCAGAATAGAGAGGACTGCAACGAATACGATAGCATCATGCGGGAAAAAAGCGGCCATATTTGAAATTACATCGTGACATACGGAAGGCTGCAGAGCCTGCAACTGAGCCAGCGGGGGTGCCAGTAGAGAGTTGTTTCTACCCAGCGTCGAACGCGCGAGACTGACACTGACGTGGCCGGGGGGACACCGGGATCCGCCATCTTGTTTGAAGGGAACCAACGCCTCGGAGGAGAAGCGGAGGCAACGCCGACTGCGGGCGTGGGAGAGAGCCGGGGACAGGCAGCATAGGGTGAGGAGCTTGGTCGGGCACTGCAGGCTGGGTAAGGGAGGGAGTGGAATTAAACAAACTAGCCTGAATATAAAGGTACAAGAAAGGGCCGGGAAGTAAGGAAAGGCCTTAGTTATAGGAAAAGGGTAGGAGGAGGGTTAAGAGAGGAGAAGCCCCGGTGTGGGCGGGGGGGAAGTCGGTTCAATGGTGTATCCTTCACTGAGTACAGCAGAGGGAGATCAGCAGAAAGGAGGGCTGCAGAAGAAATGGGCGGGTAACAATTACACGGATGGGCTGGGGGTGGCGAGAGGAGAGAGAGGTGATGGTTGCTGTCTTGTTCGGTAATTTGGGGTGAACTCAGGGAGATAGGTGATGGGGAGTGGATCCCTCGTTTCTAATGAGGCATGAACGTTGGTATCTACGTGGTGTAATGTTGTAGGTTGTGACGGCAAAGCACACTTGTATGTGGAGGGAGGTTGATCACTGGATGAGTAAGTGGGCTGACATGGCGGTGTAAAGCTGAAGCACTTGGGAGTTGGTGGAAGTAGTAGTAAAA
Source organism: Lissotriton helveticus (assembly GCF_964261635.1). Classification (NCBI taxonomy): domain Eukaryota; kingdom Metazoa; phylum Chordata; class Amphibia; order Caudata; family Salamandridae; genus Lissotriton; species Lissotriton helveticus. The sequence goes on from NC_136067.1 coordinate 1,619,468,951, forward strand.
ATAGGTAATCGGATAATTAGTGCACACTGGACAAAAGCTGTTAAACGTTAGGGTGAAACACTAGCTCACCGTTCCCTTAGAATGAGAACAACATACATTGTAATATAAGATGATTTAATTTCAAATGAGTTTAAAATCCACCATTTCCAATATCACACCATATCTGTCTTACATACATTTGAAGTAAATCAACTGCCTTATATTCAAGTTTGGGCGTATCGTTAATAAGTGAAATGGCCTCCATGTATATTACCAGAAAGCGAGTGCTTGGTTGGGTCCTTCCAAATTTTCGTAGATTAACCTTGAGAGCAGTCCTAAACGCACCCATTTGGCAGTATTTAATGTTCTCAGTAACATCCGCCCTGTATCACGCTTACCCTTCCTATATCACTGCCCACGGTCTCATGAATAAAATTCAGTTTGGTTTGCAACAGGGTTCCAACACGGAGACTGCTCTCCTACAGATTGTGGATAATGTTCTAAGATTCCTCTACTAAGGAGACTCTTGTCTCATAGTGCTCCTAAAACTTTCTGCTGCTTCTGATACTGTCAATAATTTCTGATTAACTTTGTCAAAGACCCTTATGAGGGTAATGCTTGCCTATGGGTCCTCATGACTTTAATTTTCCTGCCAGTCTTTCACATAGAATGAACGTATACCTCAGCATTGTAGCAAAGAAGAAGACTGCTTCAGCTGGCAGAAAAGATGTTTATCCACATTTGAAGTAGTGCAGCAGCAAGATCCAAATTTGCACACATGCTGAGGAAAGTTTGACATCATTTTTCAGTTGATGCACCTGAGCCGCATATTCGTTTTTCTTGTCATCTGGATCTCGTCTCTAAATTATACTCAGTAACATAGAGGGATGCAGGCTGGTCGAACCTTCTTTTCTTTGGTGCAAGAACCTCACAATCCTGAACATGAAATTGTAAAGACACTATGGGCCTTATTATGAGTACGGTGGTCCATCCGTCCGCCGTAGCCATGGTGACGGTGCGAGCATCGTGGCACCGGCGGTCTTATTGCCCCATTACAACGGGCAATCAGACTGCATTGGCACCACTGCAACCAACAGGGATCAGTGATCCCTTGCGGTGTTGTGGCGGGCTTGAAGCCGCAATATGCTTGGCAGGGCAATTGCGGCCCGCCAAGCATATTATGAGTTTTTTCTCCACCAATGTTTTCACTGCAATGAGTCCGCCATGAAAAGTGTGTCAGAGAGGGAACATAGGGGGCCCTACAGGGCGCCCTGTTGCCTCTGTGCCATGGCTCACATGCAGGGGGCATATGGTGTGGCCCCCTCTCTGCATGCACCAGTTCCAGTTCCTGTAGGGCATGGACTTAACAGTCCATGCCCTGCAGGAATCTTTAATGGCCTTCCTATTGAGGTGCCTTTTAAGGCTGTCCTATGAGCCTTTAAATCGGCACCGCCGTGTGACTGCCACAGCACGCCGCAGCACGGCCTGGCCTCAATTCCATTTGGAATCCAGCAGATGGCCTAATTATGTCAGTGGCGGTGCGGGAGCGGGGCACTGGCGTAGTGGCCTGTTCCCACACCACCAAAGTAATAATAAGGCCCTTAGTCTTCCACCCAAAAAAAACTTGCCAGGTAACTTAGTTAGGAGCTAGTTCTTGGAGTATCTTGAGTGTCTCTTCAAGGAAGCTGGAGATGCTTGTCCTGATCAGCATACATTAAATTGTTCTCAGAAGAGCTTTGTCCCCAATGAATTGTGATACATACAGTACTTCTTCCAAATCTTTTCAGATCCTCTGTCTGCCATGGTGTCTCTGCCAGAGAATATCATCTCTTACACCCATCTCTTGAGCAGGTAAACCTAGAATAAGAAACAATTTCAATCTTGGTGCTTTTATACTTGTACATGAGACTCACAGCTCCCTCTGTGTCGTCAGCCTCCTCCACCTGAATCAATGGTGACTTAACGATCAACATTTTAAAATGGAAAATCCCTCCATTCCTAGATAGGTGTCTGAAAATGTTACTTCTCTCAGGATATTTTGAACTTTTGAATACTTTATTGAGTGCCACGCCACCCCCCATTCACTTCTCTCAGGCCACCATCTGCAATTTAAGCCAGGAGAACCAGATAGCTGCAGATTTGGCATTCAGAATCTGAAGGTGGAGATCACAGAAGCCTAAAATACAAACAACTTAAACACAGTGGCCGAGGAAATCTCCATGGAGCAACTAAAAGTATTCTCAGAATATCGAAGTAATGCTACACTAGTAGCAAGAGTGTGTTGATGAAGAGAAAAAAACAGGTGCAAGAGGATCTCATTGGTCTGGAACAGTTCAACTGTGAAATGGAAGATCCCCACAGTGTCACTGTCTTGCATGATCAGGATCCCGGGGACGAGCAAGGCCAAGCTAGCGTGTTCTTGCTGAAAGAAATGTCACAAGAGTTACAGATTAAATACTCAAGAGTTTGAGTGAAATCTATCATCTGGGAAAAACACTCTAATTAGAAAGTTGCCCAGAGTGGCCCCTCTAATTGTTATTATTTGTACATGAATTAAATAAGATTTGATCTGATTTACACACAGGCTTAGGAGTGAACCTTGTCCAAAGTTGTAATCGGATCCCACTAGTCTCATTGACCACAGGTTCCCTAGATAAAGAAAGACATGTATTTTCATTCATCTGAGGTGTGACTCTGCATTCTTTCACTGCATTCGTATGTTGGCCAACCTTGAAGAAGTAATGATCACAAGTCGCAACACACCTAACTTTTGGTGTACTGTTTTCACAACAGAATTGCAGGTACATTATAACATGTATTATTCTTAGTTTAAAAAAATATATTTCTGTTTACCAAGTAGTAAAACTGCAACCCAGGAGCTACACTATTGTAAAGCATCCCCTAAAAGAACACTACCAAAGAATACACATGGAGCTGCCATTTCCGCTCGAATTCCTTCAATTTTCACAGGCTTTCTATAGGTTGATAAACTATTAGAACCCAAAGAAGAGTTTTTGTCATTCAGGGGTTCCGCTTTACACACCACTTTGCTCAAGGTGCTGCATTGCGACTTCTAAATGTCACTCTTGCCCCTCCAGTTTGGGGATGGAAATGGATCATCTTGGCCACATCTACCTACCCAAATGCTGGCCAATCAGGTTGCGTAAAACAATCGAATGCTTTGAAATTGAGATGTAGAAGAGCAGAAGTGAAAAGCTCCAACATAGTGCCACTTGAGCAATTACTCAATGGACAAAATGTGATCCTATTAACACCCTCTGCTAAGCTGGTAGAGATACCTAGATTCACTAATTACCACTCTCCACTCATCCAGTGGCAAACGTAACCTGGGAGGTTATGCCATGTTTCCATCCATTCAGGGAAGCCTGTTTACAAACGGTGTTTTGTCGTACATATAGTAGTACTACAATAGCACTACTAACGTACTACTAAATGGTATTCAAAGACCTTCTTTCAAGGGTCTACACCTCAGCCTCTTCTATCATACTACTAAAGGGAAAGGGTAAAGGGAGGAGTAAGAAGCGGTTATAGAGGGGTTAGGGAGGTTTTTAGTGAGGGACATGCACCCACTCACAAAAGTGTAACCCCCATAGCTATTCACAAACTGCAGTTCTGGATTTACTCTCCAGAAAGGACCCAAACAGTCGAAAATATACTTCAGCTAAGAGCTGGAGTAAGCCCAACACTACCCATGGCCACTCACAGGTACTTCAACACCCTCCAATAGAAAATAGTGAAGGTAGGGACTTAAAATAAAACCCATTAGGATCTAATGAAAAAATAAATTAAAATATTTAAAGTTTAATAATATAATGATGTATTATTCAATGCTAAAACAGTTCTTAAAACGAACGCTAATTATTACATTATTTTTAAACATGTAATTAATATTTTTAATGTATACATTAATGTACCATTAATATGTAGTAAACATTAGATCACTGCTAATTAATTCTAAAGATCACTTTTAATAATGTAAAATACACAAGAAAATATTTTTTTACTTTAGCCTGTCTTTGTCTAAATACTCAGAAAAATCTTTTTAATTGAAATTTAATATAATAAAAACAAATGATCATTTAACATTATGTTAGTAGTGTTGAAACATGATCCTACATTAATAATACATATATCAAATTAATTAGCCTTGTTAGTTAACTTTTAAAGGACATTTAAAAAAAGTTGAATACATTTTTCCTTATGTGTTAATTACTATGCACAGTTCTCCGCTTCAATAGTGGAGGTCTCCGTCAAGTGTGTGGAACATTAAATACTGTAATAAATCCATTACAATTAGTAGTTTTAGGGTAGTTATTTAATTTTTTACTGATTCCACCCCTATGTCAGGGGTGGGAACATATAAGTCTACACTTTTCAGTAACTTTACATTCGGAAATGGTAAATAGTTTATAGTTTAAAATAGTAAAGTTGCTGAAATGTGTGAGAGTAAACTTACATGTGTAGATTTACTCATGTGTAGATTTAACTTTGTGAACAGGCCCCTGATGTGTTTGTTGTTAATAATAAAGGGTTGGTTGAGTTGGAGGCCTGTGAGTGCCTTCATTTTACAACCTTTTTTTAACAAGGTATGAAGAAGCACTTCTGGATTTTTGTTTGTGTGTGTGTGTGCTTATTGTTTATACACTTCATCATATGGTTTGAACTTCAGTATAATCTCAGGAAGAAAAAGTCACATCCAGCATAACTAACGTAATTATTAAAGTTTGAGTGGCTACATTTGATAATGCATAAAGAGACTTATAAAAAGCAAAAAATAAAACATTATATATTATTCCCTAATTACATGTGGCCAAGGTCCGATTCCACATTCCCTATTTACTCCAAAGTTAGTGGAAAAACAGATGAAACATACTTATAAAAATAGCTAAAAACGAACACGCATTCTGACAAGGACGATACCCTTCTTTGGCAGTGTAAATACAAGGTTGCCAGTTTTCTAGAACATGTAGTTCTCTTCCTCAGACTAAAAAAGGCAGATGACTAGGCCGTTACAAAAATAATATGCATTCGACTATAAAGGCACCAAACATGCAGGATTTTATGGTATTTGTTTAGTTCACTATTTCCCTAAAATTGTAATAGTCGCTTGATTTGATGTTGTTTGTAAGCATTCTTTCTACTTTTCTGAGTAAGTGAAAATATTCAGTTTTACCTCCAAACTGTGTCACGTTATACTCTGTTTTGCAACCATTTTAGCCACAAACTCATTATTATCAGCATTTCAATTTACTCTGATCCTTAAAATATGATCTCCATCATTACCAATTCACAACCGAGGCACAGTATTTCTGACATTTCTGAAAACAGCATATGGATATAATTTTCTAAAGTAACTTACAAGTATGCTTAGCCCCAGCTGTTTTTATTAGATTTTCCAATGTTTAATACATACAAAGTTATTCGGGACAATTCAGCCATATAATATCTAAGTAAGAACAAGGTTTAATTTTATTTAGACAGTTTTATAAAGGGCAAACATGACCCTTGCGGGTATCAGAGCGCTATGCACACAGCAAAAACATGAATAAACTCCATACAATAGAAGTCAGTATAGTGACACCACAAGGAGTACACAAACAAGATCAGGGAACAGGTAGAGGGCCACACTAGACTCATTGCTCCTAGGGTGTAAAATTTTTCCTATAACATTTAGTAAAACAAGCAAAGTGAACTTGACACGACATAATACAATACTTGACAGACCTGAAGGGTAAGGGCCCTCGGGTAAAATAACAATTAAGAACCAAACCTAAAATAAATGGAGAACAATAAGTTGGGAAAAATGTCCGGTCTGTCAGCAAGGGGACATGTAAAAGAGAACACAATGATGCAGTTAATGATCACTCAGGAAAATCAATTTGGTCTGTTTCTTGAAATAGGCAGTGGAAGGATTGGCTCTAAACTCCGAAGGAAGATCGTTCCAAATTCTAGGTGCCAGTCCGTAGAAAGCCCGTTTGTACGCACTTTTCTTATTGAATTTGGGTGGTTTCAAGAGAAGTGTGGAAGTACTTCTTAAGTTCCGATTGGAGTCAGAAAGAAGGAGCTTGTTCGCAAGATAGGCCGGAGTGTTGTAATGCAAGGCCTTATGCGTGAGGCAAGCTATTTTTAAGCGAATCCTCGCTTCAATAGACAGCCAATTAAGCTGCACAAGGTCAGGTGTAATGTAATCGTTTGGAGCCTGTGATGAGTCTGGCCGATGCGTTGAGAGTGGCTCTGAGAGGGGCCAAGCTCGTTTTAGGAAGCCCTGCAAGGGTCACCAGACCATATTCAAGACGTGAGATCGCCAGGGATTGTACTGCAGGTTGCAAGTCTTCGGTCGGAAGGAAAGGTTTGATTTTCTTGAGGGTGTTAAGATGAAAGTCGGCACCCCTAATAGTGACACTGATGTGAGCTTGCATTTTAAGTAGTTTGTCAAAGGTAATGCCTAACGATTTAGCGGAATCAACCACAAGAGGGATGCAGTTAAGGGCTGTGACTTGCTTTAGCCAGTCCAGGGTAGGTGCAGAGTGATTGTGGTGGGCAATAAGCAGGAATTCAGTTTTGAGGGTGTTCAACAACAGATGGTTCTAGGCTAACCATTGTTCAGTTTGCGAAAGGGCTTCATTTAGAATTGTAATGCCATCTAGAGAGGAGATCTTCAAGTAAAGTTGTGTGTCATCCGCATACATGTGGTAAAGAATGCTAGACTGGTTCAGAATGACAGTGAGAGGTTCCATGAAGAGGTTGAAGAGCGTGGGCGAGAGTACGGATTCTTGCGGAACTCCAATCCTGACCCGGGTACTGGAAGCAAGGGACTGGTTGAGTGCAGTTATGTAAGAAAGATGTAAACCACTTTAGGACCAGTCCCGCTAAACCCATCCTACATTGTAGACGATTAATCAAGGTTTCGTGTTTGATGGTGTCGAAAGCAGAAGACAGGTCCAGAAGGATTAGAAGACAAGGGACATTCTGATCCAGGCATTTCAGTGCGTCATCCACAATGTGCGTTAGAGCAGTTTCCGTAAAATGCTCTGCTCTGAAACCTGATTGATAGAGGTCCAGTAGTTGAAATTTCTCTATGTGGTTGCAGAGCTGCTTGTTGACACATTTCTCGAGAAGTTTGGCTAACGTCATGATGACAGTGATAGGTCTGAAGTTGTTGGGATCAGATAAATCTGAGTTGGGTTTCTTGGGGAAGGGAGTGACTTGTCCAATTTTGAGGCAATCAGTGATGCTTCCCTGCAGAAGAGATTCATGAATAATCCACGACCAAATAGGTAGAATGGCCAAGTTGAGATCTTTAAAAAATTTAGCAGGAAGTGGATCATTGAAGTGATTGGCCGGTTTTAGAGTTGCCATCTAGTGGAGTATTTCTGTGTGATCTGGCAGGATAAAGGAATTCCAAGAGGTGTCATTTTTGGGAGAACATACAAGAGAAAAGGAGATCGCCGAGGGAACCACCAGTTCCTCTGGAGAATAGGTGAAGAGTGGGGACGGCACCATGGGAATGCCGGGTTGGAGCTCCAGTTCGATTTTCCTAGTTTTTTCTGAGAAGTGCACTGTGAATTCCTCCCCGCTAGGAAGTGGAGTCGCGGAGGACAGGTTTGGGTTGGAAATGTGGTTTGCTTGCTGTTTGATGATTTCAAAAAGCATCTTGGGTCTGTTTGTGGCGCCGTCCAGTTGCACTCTGAATTGGTCAGTTTTGGCAATGCAGATTGTTTTATTGTAAGCACTTCTCATTTTCCTTAGCTGAGAGAGGCTGGTGGTGGAAAGCTCATTTCTCCAGGACCTCTCTAAAAGTCCAAGTTTGCGGCATTCGTCATTTAGGGAACTATTAAACCAAGGTTTGGATTGTTTAAGGGGAATCCTTTAAGTTGTTTCTACACAATAGAGTGAAAGATATTAGTCATAGTGCTAATGTAATGGTCAGAAAGATCGTCCAGGTTAGTCTTGTTAGGTGCAGGCTGAAGTCTATTCATGGTGATGGAAGTAAGAGCATTGATGTTTATGTATCTCCTGTTGCAAGTCCATTGTTTCGCTTTAAGAGGTTGTCCCTTTCTGCTAGTCTACTTTTTCAGTATGTAGAAGGGAATTTGATGATGGTCCGACCAGTCACAAGGTAGGATGTCCTTCAGTTGAATGAGATTGTCTCTAGCAATAATGAGGTCCAGGTTGGCGCCTTTGATGTGGGTGGGACCCTTACAGATCTGAGAGAAGTTGAGATCGGACAGGAAAGTCTCAAAGGAGCAATACATACAAAGTTATTCATGACAATTCAGGCATATAATATATAAGTAATAACACATATATTTCAATGGAAGTGTGACCCTTACTTATCTCTTATAAATTGTATGATTTACATAAGTGCATCTACTATGATTGATTTTCTACAGATAATAGAAGAAAAAGAAACATCGTACATCACAGTAACAAACAATATCACTGCAGATCAGTGATTCAAACTAGTCATCCCTCACTAACTTGTATCAGAATAAGACAACCTCCCATCAGTTTGTCGCTGTGTATTTCCTATTAGTATCATACAAAACAGGGTACGTTTGTTCCCCCAGTGACAAACACCTCACTACTATTTCCCATCCCCTATTTCAATCCAAGATGCCTGCTGTGATCATCGACCATTCTAAACCCACTCATAATCTTACTTCATCACTCTTTGGCACCCGCCTCTGAACAAATTAATTTAGGATCTGAACCAAGCCTCACACCATCCTTCTTGGGGTGTAAAGCCCCACCATGACTGCAAGGAGCAAAGCTTAAGGGTGTCAGATCTATTCACCCAGAAATATCACTTTCAAGGGAGGCCTGTTTTTGTCACAAATATGCCACCATGGGAAACAGATTGGACCCCAACAATTCCTTCATGGAGGTTCACGCCTCAGCTAGGAAACCTTTAAGCACAGGAGGCATTTTCAATGATTTTAGTGTTCCGTTATGTCTTCATCTATGCCCTAAACCTCTGAATTCACACTCGAACATCCTCTTTTTTTGGGAGTCATCTCAACCCAAGGTCTTCTAGGTTAGGGTTACCAAGTAGATGAAGTATTCTCACCGCAATAGGTGGATATAAAATAGAGATTACTTGATTTAATTTCGTATGCCAGCATTTATAATACCCCACTACTCAAATCTCATGCATCAAGCTAGCCAAAAAGAGTCCTTTCTGAACCCTACCTACTTGAGCCGCGGATTGAGCCCCGCTGTCTTCATAGTCCTGCCTCTCTGTCAACCGGCAGGGAAGCGTAAGGAACAGGAGTTGATTTTGGAGGAGTAAGATGCCGGTGTGCTGTTCAACTGAGGCGGCGCAACCCACTTGGTTTTCTAATTACCAGATAAGACTGCGAGCAGGCACGGCAACCCACTGGGGTAATACCATGGCACCACAAGTTCCAGGCAGCCACGGGAGTGGCCACACCCATCAGGGCGGGGAACTATGATTAAAAATGGTGCATCAAACACTGCTGATACCTTCCGCTGTACTGAAGCCAGAGCCAAGGAGGAAGTGCTCTATGAGCACGAAACGCGTCGGCAGGATTCTTCATTATTATTTTGTTGGCTTTCAGCTGTCATCCATGCGGTACCTTCAATAAAGATTGTTGCAGCAAATACTCACCTGTTGAGGGCTCCATTCATCGCAGGCAACTTGGTTTGATGTGATATTAGCGGCACCGCCTGAACTGCGGATTGAGCCCCCTGTCTTCACAATCCTGCCTCTTTGTCAACCGGCAGGGAAGCGTAAGGAACAGGAGCTGATTTTGGAGGAGTAAGATGCCGGTGTGAAATCAACTGAGGCAGCGCAACCCACTTGGTTTTCTAATTACCAGATAAGACTGCGAGCAGGCACGGCACGCCACTGGGGCAATACCACGGCACCACAAGTTCCAGGAAGCCACGGTAACTGCCACGCCCATCAGGGCGGGGAACTATGATTTAAAATGGTGCATGAAACACTGCTGATACCTTCCTCTGTACTGAAGCCAGAGCCCAGGAGGAAGTGCTCTATGGGCATGAAACACATCGGCAGGATTCTTCATTATTATTTTGTTGACTTCCAGCTATCATCCATGCGGTACCTTCAATAAAGATTGTTTCAGCAAATACTCACCTGTTATGGGCTCCATTCATCGCAGGCAACTTGGTTTGATGTGATAGATAGACCAAGGCCTCTGAGAAGGCTGAAACGCGTAATACGGGCAGGCTGCTGATAACTTGAATAAAATCACTCACCTGCACCTTTGGGTCGGCTCTCGTTAGTTCCTGTGTAGTCCCGGGCACGGGGGATTGCAGGAGTGGAAGAACAAACTTGTTGATTGATATATATATATTTTACTTTAGGTGGGATTGTATTTATTACATTTCCGAAAAAGAGTTTGATTTGACTAAACTAGATGCTAATATGAAAGCTATCACCCTTATCCATCAGTCCATGAAGCACTAATTGAAGACAGCTCAGGGTCACTTCTCAGAGCAAAAAGAGTCATGGTACATTCTCATTGACACAATATAGAAAGAAATGTGACTGGATTCCTTGTTCTCCTGGTACATGGGCCTTTGTATTTGTCCTATCATTATGTTTCTTAATAACGTGCTGCATGATCTCTGTGCTTTAGGTATCAATGGGAAATGCGCCTTATGAGAAAGGAGGTTCTCAAAAGGAGATGTCTAGGGTTTATAGAGGAGATAGGGGCCAAGGAGTTTAAGGAGAAAGAGGAGTATAATAAAGAGATAGAGAGATTAATAATCCCGGCCCCCTGATATTTCTCCATAAAATATTGTTGTCCAGGGATTTTCAATTTTGATTTATGTTTTTGGATCATTAGAAAAGTAATTTAGCTAGGGTAGACATTACTGATTCAGCCCGAATCTTTCTGGACGACATTTTTAGAAATGGCGGATGTGTTGCAGTGATGATGTAATATTTCAGGCACCATGAGACTTATATACTTCATTTTGGTATCAAAACATAGGTTTTGGGAGTCACACACAGTCTTATAAAGACAGAAAAAACTCATCAGAGCAAATCTTCTGCCATTTTTCAAAATGGGGCTATAATAGAGAAAGAAGAGACATATATAGAAATGAAACAAATAATATTTGGTTGTAATCTTTTTATGTAAACACCAAACAATGTTTAAGATCTGAATATGAAAAAAAGTATGTTTATCGCTCCTGTTTTAGACACATTTTCATAGTTAATTTTATTTATTTGTTGCGGCAATCGCTTGTGGTACGTTTGCAGAATGTGAACATTTGAGGAGAGAATATCGACAGGGACAACTTTCCGTAGCACGGGTTTTGCAAGTACATGTACGTGTAAGCTCTGTGGGTAGAAGCTTTAGAAATTTCGTAGGTTTTAGGACCACATCAATATCTTCCCAACCAAATTCACACAGATCTTTCTCTACATATGTATGATCCAAAACATTTACACATCTTCTGATCAAGTAGATTGCTCTTTTAATATGCCGTATGACGTTGTGGAAGGTCACTTAGTGGGATTGATCTCTTGAACTCTCTGTACCAAAGATTGTCAAATGTATCAAAGTCAGAACTGATTTCCCACACATGCACAAGGCATTTTTCAACATCTTTAAAAAAGCAAATTTGTGTTCTGTCACGGCAAATGCTTTTAGAAACTTCACAGGTTCAGCAGTTAAAACTCCAAGCTTTGTTCCAATTTTGCCCATAGTGTCATCACTCTTAAGAATATGTGCCTTGATAAGCCCCCTGGGCATCTATGGGTCAAGCTTTTTGTACAGAATATGAAGGGGAATTAAGTGTCTTTTCTCGCCTGTTCCATAATGTATCCATAACTCTGACAATCCGTGACTTGTAAACATTGCAACAATTCTAAGTCTCACAATAATAACATCTATGTAAATGACTCGATTGGAACCATTTCGAACAGCCCACTCAACATGTGGCACAACACGAAGGTCAGTTTCCCGCAATTTGTTGTTAAGTTTGTGAACAATATGGCCCGTACCTTTTGAATATATCTCTGCAGGCACCAATTCCTCATTGACAATCATTGCAATAATTGGAAATTCAGTATTCACTGAAGCATCAGCAATGTTTTGGCGAGTTAGTATTTCATAGTTCATCTAGTTTGATGTTGTTGACCAGAATTTATCAAGTTGCACAGATATGAGTGTTGAATTCTGCAGACAAGGTCAATTGTTCCACTTGTAGACATATGTCTGATTCGCTCACATTCTTTGACGAATAATTCAAGATAACTATCAAAGACAAGGTGCATTTCTTGCTATCTGCAGAACAATCTGAATAACCTCTCTGAAGTTTTGCCTGGATGAACTCTTGAGCATTTACTATAGTGACATATATTCCAAAACAACGGCTGTTTTCAATGAGGACTTCTTTTCGAATTGAAATTCTGCAGGTGAAAGCTTTTTTTTAGCTCTTGTACTAGTTTGTACTTTGCTGGTGTGGTTGCAGCATCTCCATCAAATAATGCATTTGTTGGAAGAAGACCATGTGACAGAATGTCCTTGATAAATTCACCCCTTTTTTTGTTACATCCATCTCTCTATGTCACGGGTACTCATAGTACGGCTCGCTGGCCGCCAGCGGCCCGGCAAGCCTTCCTTGGCGGCCCGCGGACCTTGCAGACATCGTACCCGTGTTTGTGAATTTTTTTTTAGAGTTTCTGCAAACACTGAGGGTTTCAGCAGCATAACTCTGAGAGACTCTGCTGCGAGGCCAAGGCGATTCCAGTGATAGAGTGGAGCTGCAGGGGCCTAAGAAGAGGTGAAATGCAGCAAAGCCCCATTAACATGCAAATGGTCTTTTAAAGACCTGTGAAGTGCTCAGGTGCGGCTGTGTGTTTGTGTGCCCCAGAGGCTGTCTCAGCCAGGGCACACACAGGCAGGGCAGCCGAAAACAGACTGGGCGGAGCTGCTGCAATTGCGGAAGGCAATGCCCGGCAGGCACTCATGGTCATGCGGAGCCCAGTGGGAGCCCGACCCAGGAGCGGCTGGTAGGAGGGGTCCTTCGGGAGAAGATCGCCCCGAGAAGTATAGGGGCTGTGCGATGCAGATCCAGACCCCCTGCTGGCTGGTGAGGTGGCCCAGTCCTCTGTGCTGCTCCGTGATGCTGTCTACGAAGCGAGGGTCGGGGGAGAATATGGAGCTCTACGGGTGCCCCCCGCCAAGAGGATAGTGCGGGCCCGCTGGAGAGGAGGGTGGTTCCGGAGCAATTTCTGACCAGAGAGCTCAGCTCGCGGCTACACTCCGGGGATCTGGGCGGCGCAGTGTGATCTGTGCGAGCGCAGCGGGATTCCTCCTCATCGTGCAACAGAAAACGGCATAAAATATGGGGGATTTCCCAGCCCGATGCGAGTGCTCCCTGCATCCGAGTGGTGTGTCCTCCTGTAAAGCACTGACCACATACAGTGGGCCAAGCTCAGTCCTACAAAAGACCACAGGAACCACTCAATTATTACCGTGAGCTAGGAAATAACGCTGCCTTCCACGCGAAAGGCCAAGGGGCCCTGGAGAGACTTACACACATCGCAACCTTGCCAATCCTCGTCCAGCTGCACATTGACAAGATAGCAATAGCCTGAGACTAGGCAGCCTGGGGACATAAAGGCAGTGATCCATCGTTGCTCGTACCTGTGAAGCATGAGAGGGGGCCACACCAGCAACCTGAGGTTTAAGGATGAGGGGGGTTGCTACCTACCCCCACTAGACCAACAAGCTAACAGGCGGGACCAGGGTGCGCAGTGGACACATGCCCATTCAGCTGAGACCCAGAGCCGCGCAAACCCCCGCCTGGTGCTCAGTGACATCACAACCCTTGGAACCAACATAGAGCACCGGAAGACGACAGGGAAGGTGTTTTGAGGCGGCGTGTCCCAGAAGGAGGGAGACAGATGGAGACAGAGAGAGGGAGACAGAGAGAGGGAGACAGAGGGAGGGAGAGAGAGGGAGATAGAGAGAGAAAGAAAGAAAGAGAAAGAAAGAAAGAAAGAGAGATATGTGTATGTCGGGTCTGGTGGCTCAGTGGACGAATGCGTCCGCTGCAGGGACCTGTGTTCAACCTCATGGTCACACTTTGTTTTGTTGCTCTAGCCCCGCCCCCTTCCCCACTGACCCCACCCCCACTGGTGCGGCCCTCGGACACAAACCACACTGTATATTTGGCCCCCGAGAGAAAGTTTGTGAGTACCCATGCTCTATGTGCTTGCAAACGTTCTATTTTATGTAACCTATTTTGTAGTGGCTGGTTGGACGACACTCTTATTAAAGCATGGAAGTTTAGCTTTAGTGATTCTGTCAAACAGCCGTTTCTCTTTCAATACTAATCTCTCCTGCTTCAGTTCTGCACATTGTTTTTATCTATGCTCCAGGACATCTAGTAGACGTGTCTTTATATCGTTATCCACATATTATTTGGTCACAAAGTTGGGTAGTTGCACAGGCTCAGTCATTTCAAAGGGACTTCCTTGCTGCTGCATGAAATGAAGAAGGCCGTCAACATGTTTATTAAAACGTTCCCCTCTCTTTCCAACAAGTTCGTGGTGCAGAACAGTTTCACAATGGTCCATTAATTTTGAATTGGTCATCTCTCTGAAAACATTGCTAATAGAACGGACTTCAAGGTAAACCAGCTGCCATTGAGCACCATATTCACTTTTACGTGTCTGATCGACAATTCCCTTGGAGCTTTTCTGTGATCTCTGAGTTGTCTGTTCCAGTTTCATTTCTGGAGCCACAGCCTTGAACCTTCCCTCTCCATCTTTCTCCACAAAATGTCTTTGGATAAATTTTCTGTAAAGGTATGCGTTTTCTACCTTTAGCTTCTTTAATCTTTCCAAATACCAATACCTCATGTAGTCTATGCAATCAAATTCATAAAACACAGTAATCAGTGACTCTACAGTCTTCATGTGCAGCTCCCAATCACCTTGTACCAAGTTTGTAACTAGAGCTATCATCTGTAAAATATTTTCCCAGTACTTGCAAAGTTCAGATTTTTTTCACATTCTTTGACAAACTCTACAAACTTGGTTTTTAGGTTAACACTGCCAGGCTCTGTATTATGTCTTTTGAATGAAGTGCATCCTGTGCCTTGTTCACTTCTGAGATAAGACATGCAAGATCTAATTTGTCATTCTTGTTCCAGAAAGCATTCCAACGCAATGTTTCTATAGCCTCAGATATGATAGGCATACCCTGTATGAATGAACATAATAAGTTATGCTCAAAACAGACTGGACAGTTTAGCTTACAAAGATTTCAGCCTCAATAAGTGCATTGTCTATGCCACATTCACTGAGATAACTTAATGCACACCACAATGCAACTTTTGTCATGTGGCAAAAGCCTATCATTGGATAAAGATCATCAAATTCTACTGGATTGCTCATACAAATGTCAGCTACAATACACCTTCATTGCAGAAAATTGGCAGGATAGGCTGGTTCTCAAGCTGAGAACACACATTTTGGAAATGGTTTAAAGCAGTGTATACTGTTGAGTAGTTTGTGACTGGAGATGGTATTACTGGTAAAAACCCAACATTCTTTAGTAGAATGGTATTCTGGGAGATCAGAGCATGAATTCCATCCCACTGCGGAACTGATTTTCATCATTCTTCAGTCCGCACCGAATAAGCGATATCATAAATTCAGTTGAATCAGCCTTGGGGACCATGTCATCAGGTAGAAGATCCATGTCCCAGCCACATTGAAACTTTCTGGTAGACTGGGACGTGCTGATAGCTTTTAGTGATTTTGCACATGTTGGCAAGCAGTTAGGTTATATGTTTGCAGCTTCGTTTGTTTATGCCCACAGCTTGTATCTCTGCAGCTACTTCATTGGTACAGTCTTGAAAAGGCACCATGGCAGTATCCTGTGTGCTGGGTGTTCCAGACAAAAAAGAGCTGCCTTCAAAATCAAAATTATCAAGAGCAGCAATTGTAAATCCTTTCCTGGTTAAGTGACTTGGAAGTGATGTGCTGTTGGATTCACAAAATCTTACAGCATGGGCTTCTAACAAGTTCCTGCTCCACACTATGTCATTATAAGTTGTTGATACACCAATCCTATTCATTGAAGTGATTAACTCTCTACTTTTGCCCTTGTCATAGATTGTGTGGGCAGTCATCATGTGTAGCGGAGTTTTCTTTTTGCCATGATGTAATTCATAAATCATGATTTAGAAAAGACAGTACATTTGCACAGCACAAGCCTGTCGGTTCAAGGGATTGTCTTCTACTTCTTTGCTTATATCTTCAAAGCTATCATCAATGTTGTTGGCTTCTGTTCCAAACTCAAGAACTTCAGTTTGTAATAGGTTTGCTTTGCTGATATTAACCAATGATGTAAAAAATGTTAAGACAACATCAGGCATTCTTGTTGACCCATGAGGATCACAAAATGTGTCATTATGTTCAAAATCTATATCTTTCAGGACATTTCTTAAAATGGTATCTGCTGATTTAACTGCATCCTGTGATTTTATTTTGGCAGCAAAAACTTCAGGAGTCGAATCAGCTGAGAACACACTTAGGGCCAGATGTAGGTAAAACGTATTTACCGATTCTTAATTACCGAATTTTACCGATTCGGTAATTAAGAATCGGTAAATAAGAAGTGGGGGTATGTAGGAACATCCAGATGTTCCATTTACCGAATCGTTAAGAATCGGTATTTACCGATTCGGTAAATACCGACCGGTAATGCTCCATTCATTCCTATGGGCTTTGAAGCCCATAGGAATGAATGGGGCATTACCGGTCGGTATTTACCGATTCGGTAAATACCGATTTTGACAAGGGTGCAGGGGGTGTCACTTTGACACCCTCTAGCACCCCCACAAAAGGTTCAGGGGCCATATGGCAGGCATACCTGCCCTAAGGGCAGGTCTGCCTGTCATATGGCACAGGTGTGCATGCACACATGTGCATGCACACCTGAATCGGTATTTTAACATCAAATACAATTTGATGGTAAAATACCGATTTTGTAGGCCTTGTGGGACTCAGAAGAGTCCCACCTACATATCAATTTTACCGATTCTGTAAATATACCGGTCGGTAAATTTACCGACCGGTATATTTACCGAATCGGTAAAATTACAGATTTTCCCTGTTTACCTGCCCCTACATATCAAATGCCAAATACCGGTCGGTAACGGCCGAATTCGGCCGTTACCGACCGGTAAAACCCTACCTACATCTGGCCCTAAGTGGCTAATTCCTTTTGTTAGACTGACAAATACGAATTCAATCATTGTACATTCGAACCTTGAAAATCATAATTTCATTATTATGGATTAATACAGTTTCATCAATGCTTACCATTATTTCTCTGATCTCACTGATTGTGATCCCATAGCCAGCACTTAAGAGTGGCTTTAAAATTGAATTTGCTTTTTCAAAGGGTGCAAACTTAACTGAAGGCTGGCGGTTACGTTGCTGCTGGGAACTCATTGTACATTCATCATTTCGAAAGTATGCACGCATGCAGGTCGGGTGGACATACAAATCCACTGCAAATACATTCACCTCGTTGTTTTACTCATTTTGGAAGAAAGGAACTGTAGATAAAAACATGTTTGTCCTTTGAGACTCACACACACTGTACTTTGTTCTTTCCTCAATCCCTTTGGTCCTTGTTCTGGATAAACCAAACATAACACATTGAATATCCTCTGCTTTCTGATCAGTTGTTGGAGGTGGATGAGGGGTACCATTGATCTTCTAAGTGGATGGGCATTGGGTTTGGTTGTCTACAATGATAAAATATTTGATCCTCTTCACCTATCAGTTTTAATCTTTTGTGAACTTCGACTTGCCGTATTTCTGCAGCATCTCGAACTCTCTGCTGTCCAGCCTTAGTTGATGTTAGCTTTTCTTTCAGATTAGTTTGGCATATGATAAAGATCCTCTGCTACCACCTGCTTTGTTCATGTTTACGAATTTTAGTCGACAGAAAACCTGAAACAAAAACAATATTAAAATAAATGACCAATATAATGGCACAAACACATCATTACAGAGCCACCATTTTGGAAAATGACTGAAGGTTTGCTCTGAGGAGTTATTTTCTGTCTCTATTAGACTACTTGTCCCCCAAAACCAATGTGTAAGTATATGGGTCTCATGGTTCCTGAAATATTACATCATCACTGGAACAAATCCGCCTTTTTGAAAAATATCGTCCAGAAAAATGAATCCCGGATAAGGAATGTCTATCCAAGCTAAATTACTTAATTAATTAATGATACGAAAACACAACTCAAAAATAAAAATCGCAGGACATTTTTTTTACTTTACTCTGGGTTGCATCCCAGTCCATCATTATTTTACACACAATGCCACCTCCATTTGGGCCCAGACATTTGAAAATCAGTCCTGAGCTTGCCTTAATGTGAACAGTCCAGCCCGATCTCGTAAGCCAGGTCCTTCTTGAACTGGAACACAAGCAACCCAAGACTGTGGTTTAGGTATGTCAACATCTGCAAGATCATCATCAGCACCTAAGACACCTCGGTTTCAATGTCGAATTACAAATTAAATGTATCTGAGATTAGCGAATGGACGTCAACAAATGGTTTGAAAATTAACTCATCAGCACTGAGATATTGATTCATACCTAGAAGTCCCTATTACTACACTCTAATCCTTCTAATGTTTTTCCAACCTTAACAGGCTCTTGTCCTCCTGAACTGAACATCTATTCAAAACTCACCCTGCTATATCCTATGTTTTATCAGTGTATGATGCTAGAATATTTCCTTACATTGAATTCCATACTTGGAAACTGTGACAAAGGGGTCGGTGCCGTCTTACCAGCAACATGTCAAATGTTGATATGTTTGCTAATCCAAATTCCAAACTACAATACTCATCTTCCTGTTTGCAGTTTGGCCACATATCCACTTCAAACCTTTTTGCGTCATTTCCAATCTTAGGAAGTGCTGGCCAGAGGTTCGAACTATCCTTGTTTACACATATGACTTTTTATTTTTCCGTATAGGAACAGAAGCATTCCAAAATTCGATTTTAATGTGTAAATAAATGTCTCACAGGTGATAGATTTTACAAACAGGGCAGGTGGCAGAGGGCATCTTTGTCCTGTGACTCCCTACTGCAACTCCTCGGAGAGAATTCCATTTGTACATATTGTAGCTACCGAAGTCAAATATACCAAAGACAGCAAGTAAATATATGATTTATTAAAAAAATAATGTCAAGTAAAGGTCATACCCACTTCTATCTCACTTAGCAAATTACGTCTTGGCACCAAACACATGTTCACTAAGTTTAGGTCTGATTTAGGATTGATGTCCCCCAGGCACTTGCCAGATTCACATGCTTCCCCACAAAGCACGCATTCTTCTTGTTTACAAATAGATAGTCATGTCAATGATCAGCTATTCGCCAGGAATTTAAAAAATATTTTACTCTCTGCATTCGGCAGAGATATAAACAGAGATATAAACAAATACAGCTCATACTTGAAGAGAGCTTTATTATTTTTGTAAAGGCTTTTTAGTTGTCATATTGGAAGTATAAAGTTGTTTTTATAGCCACTGCAACGTGTTTAAAATAAATATGTGGCTCAAAGATGGGGGTAATGTTGGTTCTAGTCCTTTGAAGGCAGGCTCTATTGCACTTATCACCTCCTCTAAGGTCAACTATCTGTGTTTGATTCTTTTGTAGGTATTTGTGTTTTGCCTTTTGGTCTCATTAACGGATGATTACGTAACATATCTTTAATACAATTCCACTTTTCTCTAATTTAGAATGTAATTAAAGATTGGCTTGATTATTAGGATTTGCTCTGGGCGAATTTATCAATAGTGTAGTGGGGCATAGGAGTGTGAGGGGTCCACTTCACCCAACTTAAAAGCAGTTTTTTATTACAAAACCAGAGATGGGTGGCCCAAGTACTGTAAATTTATCAGGGCCATAGCACTAGGTTACTACCATTGCTCCTGGCCCATGGCTCCATAGCCACTACACTGGTTGCCCTCAATTCACCTAAACTATTCTTGATTGCAGCTTTGTTG
Source organism: Lissotriton helveticus (assembly GCF_964261635.1). Lineage (NCBI taxonomy): Eukaryota > Metazoa > Chordata > Amphibia > Caudata > Salamandridae > Lissotriton > Lissotriton helveticus. The sequence continues at coordinate 1,619,489,012 of NC_136067.1, forward strand.
CAACCATTATTCCAAGTCTTTGTCTATGGTCCCTGTATCCTCCCTATCTTCTCACAGTTTCCATACTGAGAGGTTTTTAATTCATGAAAGGGCACATTTCACTCCTAGTTTGGTTCTCAATTGTGTGACTTGCTGAAAGATCATAGTAGCTTAGATCGACTTAAAATAAGCAAGGGTTTCATGGGCAGCTTGTAAATATGTAAGCTTCTGGCAGATCTTTTTCCAGTCTTGATCTCTTTGTCATTGGATGTTCATCCCATAAATGAATGTCATTCATGCATCCCATACTATGAAGAGGCTGGTGGTTCGGGGTACCAGATTCCTCAACCTACCTTGTCGTCTTTGGTATAGTTCTCTTATCCACCATCAATTGGCTGTCCACCCTCAAATTATATTTCTTGAGGATTATCATCCTGAGGTGAGACATTTTTGTGGGATCAGGGCCGAAGTGGGAATCAAAAGCAGCTCTGGCAAATATGTTCAAACAAACTCCACGCCCTTTGTCACCTCATCCATCCATTTTAAGGGCACGCCATCTCTTCCCTCTCACTTCTCTTTCTCTGTACTCTCTCTGATCTCTGCTGCTGCTGTCCTGCTGTAATTACCATCGGGGAGCTAGAGAAAATGAGAGAGTTGCTAACAGAGGCCGGGAACTATAAAAGCCAAACTCCACTTGCTCCAGCCCCCTGAGAAAATGATATATGGCAGTTCAGCCCTCCCTGGGATGTGACAGCTTCTGAATCTCAGTTTGATGGATGATTGCCAAATAATGTACAGAAGCTCTCAAAACCATGAAGCATTGTGAGACCTAGTTTGTGCCAACCCCCCCCCCCCCACCCCCCCCCCAACCCCCCAGGGCAAACAGAGGCTACTGGGCCCCATTTAATGACAATTAAAGTTGTTGGAGTCCCAAGTCCACGATATTATTGGACTCCAGACTAGATTGCCAATCACTACTACTATTGAGTACTTGATTCTTAGCATAGCTTGACAGAGCAGCCCAAGGATTACTGAAGGCAGCTGTCAGGGTTAGACATATTAAACTAAAAAAACACAACACGTGACTCAATTCTTCCATCCCCTTGGTCTGTTCCTTATTTTATGTAAAGAACAGTATACTTCAATAGACATAAATCTCAACATTATATATAAAAGAATGTAGAGCAAAGAAACCTGAACTGTCTAGCTACTTACTAGTCTGATATTAGACCTAAATCTCTAATATTGTGCCAATTCACTAAGCACTATAAATTACTTTAATGTAGAGCCTACCTATGATAATGTTCTTATGCAGGTAGTGATTGCGGTCCTCTTTAGTGCTGTTAAAGCATAGCCCACATTACATTAGGGTCTCCATTGACTTAAATGGGGACTGTTTAGAGTGTTCTTGCAAGCATTGCCATGTCAGGCAAATGCACTGTGCACCAGTAGGCGGACAAACTCTAAAAGCAATGATCTCTGTGATCACCTTGCTGAAAGTGAAGCCAAGAGCTTAAACCATGCCACAGCAGGCAGAGCTCTTCGCATTTCAAGACAGTCCAGCAGCTCTTCCAGCAGGTTTTGTATTCTAGTTAAGCCCAGCCTTCAGGAGCAACAGAGTCTAGACTCTACCCCTGGATCACCGTCTCTCCCAGTGATACTAGTGCACAGCACTTCCACAGCCAAACATTGACCAAGCAGGGCAGTACCTCATAGCTGAACATTCAGCCATCTTGCATGTGTAAACCCTTCCAATCAGTTACTGCATGATCAGCTTGTGCCAGGGTCATGGACAACAGGAGCCGCTCCTAGGCTTGCTCTACCAGGCCTTGGTATAGATATTTAATAGACCCAGGCAGCGGTTGTGTGATGGAACCACGCATGTGTTTACCACACACGCTGGTTCCACACGGTCTCACCCATGTAAGTCTTAACCACACATATGCCTTTACCACACATGCCTTTACAATTAATGATGTGTTGTTAAGGCATGTATTGCAAAGGCATTTGTAGTTAAGACTTGACAAGCAAGTCTTACCCCCACAAACCCTGTCCCCTCCCCGAGTCAAAAAACTACCCGTCTTCCTCCAGAAAAGCAACCCCTCCCCTCCGAGCCCTAAAAACGTCCCTGCCCCAGTCCAAAAAAGCTATCCCGCCCTCCCTTAAGCCCTAAAAACATCACCGATCCCTGCTCCCTGACCTGAGCCCTAAAATGTCCCACAAGTCTCCGCCCTGATGCCCAAAACTACCCCGTCTCTCCTAAAAACCAATCCCTCCCCTCTAGCCCTAAAAACTTCCCAGCCCCCCAAGCCCTAAAAACTACCCCGACCCGCCAGCCTTGAAAACGACTCCGATCCGCCCAGCGCTGAAAACTACCCTGACCCCCAGCACTGAAAAATCCCTGACCCCCATCCCTGAAAACTTAGCCTACCCCCAGCCCTGACAACCACCTCCCAGCCCATCCAAACTACCCCTAAACCCCCACCCCCCAAAACCCGGCAACAGCCCCACTTACCTCACCGCGTCCTTTGGCTCTCCCGATTCTTCCTCCTTCCACCAGCAGCAGCTAGACCACGCACTGCTTTAACCATGCATAATGCATATGTGTGGTTAAAGCAAGTGTGGTATCACTTGTGTTGCTGCAACACATATGGCTGAGCCCGCATTGTTCCAACTGTTATCCCTAGGCACTAGACTATAACTTTAGTAGATGCAGATCAGTCAGGAAGAAAAGGAGGGTCTGAGAGACCTTTGGCAGAGGTATGGCAAAGGCATGGCAGCAAATGGTCCTGATAGCCAACCCACAGGACAGTGTAACCCTCTACAGCCAAATCCCTTGTTGGCAACGAATGCTCAAAGGGTGAACTCTCCCAGTGCCCAGTGGAATGGGCAGCGTATCGCTTAGCACTCCATCTTTTCAGGTTGTCTCACACATTGAATTAAAAACTGATTCCCTCCTCCTTCATTCTGCCAGACATGCTTACAGTCCTCACCCACAACCCATAAAACACATATAAATTGTACATGCATCCATGTTTAGTCCTATCATCATTAAGTGAAGCACTCAGGTAATGGAGTCTGCCAGAACCATTCACATAAGGGGATACCAGTAGGCATGTGCTCACAGAAAGAGATGGGCAAAAAGACTGGCAACACATTTAATGAATACCCACTAGCCAAGTCAATGTGTTGCGGCTACATCGTGTCTTAATCACAACAAAGAAAGTCCATTGTTTTCAAAGGGGCAACCATGTATTAATCAGGTTTGTCTCTAATATATTATCTGACAGTGGCGTCCAGCATGGCTCGCGGGTGGCAGGGCAGGCACGGGATGTTGCCGGGGGAGGGGAGGTCGCTCTGGGGTGGAATAGAAAAATAAACGTACCTTACCGCCGGGTCCCACGTCTCTGCTTCTGCTCTCCTGCCTCCGACTCCAGGAACAGGAGGCAGGCAGCCAGGCTCCCTCCCTTAAGCCAATCAGAACGCTGCAATGCAGGCTTGTGATTGATCTGGGGCCTGGAGGGGTGGATATGTTCTCCACGCAGGTTGTAATGCAGCCTGCATGGAGAAGGGGAAAGTGTGCATGACTCGTTTGGGCTGTAAATCACTACGTGGTAACCCAGTATCCCTCAGAACCTGGGCAGAATAGTTTATTGAAAACAATGGTTCTGTCGGGTGCCTAAGATAGTTATTCAAAACACATATACATTTTTCTCTGCCTTTTTATGTATTGTAAAATACTTAGATCAGTCATTTAATGAAAGCCTAGTATCACAGCAAATCCCAAACAAGGAAAACAGAGTGAAAATATCTTTTTAATCAATGAATTACTCTCATTCATGAACACTCTGTTTGCATCACATATAAATTAATCAATGAGACAAAAATTTTCACTTCGTTAAAGACGGCGCATATAGAAACAGTGCGTGCATTGTGACATAAAGTGCATAAGTGCATAAAGTGAATTCTATACAAAAGTGATTGAGAGGGAAGAGGAAAGGGAAAAGCTTTTTGGGCCAGTTTCTGTATTAATACTCGTAATGTATTCAGTAAGCCACTACACTTGGCCTTGGTAACTGAATATTTTTTACTGGTCCAGTAGATATCGTCGACGTTTCGACCCTATCCGTGTGCCGCGGTCGTCTTTGAAGAATTGTACTATTCTCCAAAGACGACGAAGTGAAATTTTTTGTCTCATTGATTAATTTATATGTGATGCAAACAGAGTGTTCATGAATGAGAGTAATTCATTGATTAAAAAGATATTTTCACTCTGTTTTCAATGTTTGGGATTTGCTGTGATACTAGGCTTTCATTAAATGACTGGTTTGGGCAGCCCTAGAGGGCCGACCAAACAGTCATTGGGCACGCAGGAGAGGGCGAACCACTCCTCCCCTGCTCGGAGAGCAGAGCAGCCCCGCCCACCCGCAAAGCAGCAGGAAGCATAAAATTATAATAGCGAAAAATTATTATCATTTTATGTTTCTATTATGTACGCCACACACTGCTTAAAAGCAGTGGGACGATGTTCCACCGCCATAGCGGAGGAGCCACCCCTGCTATCTGACAAGTGTTCACTGAGTACATTTTATAATTGGAGTACCTCAGCTAGAACACTCAATTCAGTCACAGCAAATTGTCATTTGTTGTAAAGTTCCAATAGGTTACATTCATTTTGTCATGGATGTATCTTCGGAGGACCCATAATATCTGGCTTCTATAAAGACATTTACAAGAAGACAATCAGCCACTTACCCATCCCCAAACGGCCATTTACATTCCAACTTAATATGTTGGAAGAAACCAGCACTCGTGGAATTATTGTCTCAAATTTAGTGGAGTTGCATAATTAAAGTTTGCATATCACGTTCTGTTGCTCTGTGTCTCCAGGTCATTACAAATAGACTCATGCAAAGTCTTTTGTATTAAAGAAAACACATCTCAAAAGGGGCTTACAGCCTGCCTTTACTTTCCATATGCTTGTCACTCTGTTTTCCTTGCTTTCTATTGGATGCAGCATGCTATTTCCTGTTATGTTCATATTTCTCTTTGTGTGTTTTCTTATCAGTGGTGCTTCCTTTGAACTTTCCCTCTACCTTTTATGGTACTACCTTTTTTTTGTGCTCAAGCATGTTTGGCGACTGTGTGTTATTTATGTAGCTCTCCCAATTCCATGCCTAGCATCAACCCTACTTGTCCCCTCTTCCACCGACCTCTTACCCAGGTGCAGCAGCAGCTTGACCACCTGTGCTGCTCCTCCCACAGATTCTTATCATCTTGGACCCTCAGCTGCTGCTTTGTCCTCTATTAATATCAATGGGGTAACCCAGCAAAGTCCAGAATCTGGGTATGGTTACAGTAAATGAACAATGGTTCTGCTACAGCAATTTTCTAAAAGATAATTCCTTCTTTATATACATCCACCCAATGGAAGGAACCTTCAATTAAAGAAAGAAAAAAAAACAGTTATTTCTCCACTATTCTAAAGCGTAAGAAAGACACTAACAGAGTAGTGAAATGTGAATAATTCATATATGTATTAATTTAAAGAGGCATGACATCTACCCCCAGATGCATCAAGCACCCACTCTACGAATTCTAAATAGCGAAAAATACCGAATCGCTATCTAGAATTCGCAGAATGGGATGCATCATCAAAATCGCTAATCAACTGCGATTCGCAATCGCCCGCAATCGCCGTATGCGAATTACCCAAAATCGCTATTAAATCGCAGAATCGTCTGTTTCCCAACCCCAAATTGCGATTTCGCAAATACCAAAATCGCAAATAGCGATCTCGCAGATTGCGAGATCGCATAAACGGGAAGTCGCATTTTGAGCACAATGATGACATCACAACCAGGAAGTATGCAGCTACATGCCTCATTTGGAACACAGAGCTGGATAGCGGAGGAGGCACAGCACTGAGCTCCAGGAGACACACCCTGCAGTCGCAAGACAGGACACACATTGATACCAGAATGTCCCAGGATGCAGCAGGATCCAGTGAGGCAGGCAGGAAGTGGAAAATCAAGTTCTCTGAACAAGAGCTGGAGTACTTGATAGAGGGAGTCAGCAGGGACCATGACAAGCTGTTTGGAAAGCTTTCCCCGAAGGTGCCTGAGGCTGACAAAAGGCGCATCTGGCTGCGCATCAGGGCAAAGGTCAACGCCGTTGGAGTGACACAGCGGTCAATCGATGACCTCAAGAAGAGGTGGTACGACCTCAGAGGCCATGCCAAGGAGCGCATTGCGGAGAGACTGGGGGAGAGACTGGCCACGGGAGGAGGAGACTCCACAGTTCCTGCAAACACACCACTGGAGGACCAATCACAAGGTAAGAGCCATGCAACTGCGACCCCCATCCCCTAACAATGTCCATGCCCCCAGAGCAAGCCATATTGGTAACCCCAGTAATGCAGTCTCTGCCCATCCCAAACGCCCAATTGCATTGTGGGACCTGTAGTGTGACAATGTGCCCTGATAGCCACACACAGCCAGAACAGTCAAGTGAAACATACCCCTAAAGCCAGTCAGGCAATGCAAGCCTGCATGCATGTTGCTACATCCCAGGTGCCTGAATCATATCATTAATCATGCACTCATTCACATCACAGGTACTGCAGATGCTGAAACGTCTGATAGCGAGACACTCCATATCGTGGAGATTCCAGATGAGACGGAGGGAGAGAGCCAAACAGCACCTGGACCATCACATGCACCTGCACCTGCACCAGCACCTGGACAAGCACCTTCCCAAACGCACAGGGCCACCCCTGCAGCCATAGGAGGAGCTCAACCACCCCAGGCGTCACGCATGGCAGTGGAGCAGACCCCACCACCACCCAGGAGGCAGACACGCCGCACAGCCACTGTGCGGTCCCAGGCAAGCAGCAGGTTGAGGCAGCAGTGCTCTGTGGCCACACCACCAGACATGGAGCAACAGGCACAAAATCTAGGGTGAGGAATTGAAGCTCGGATGCTTGCTGTGCACCACAAGCAGGCACAGCAAATGGCAGACATGCAGCTGCAGCTGTACAAAACTGTACGCAATATTAACCAACTGACTGAAAGTGTGCAGGAGCTAACTGCTGCTGTGAAAGAGAGCAACCAACTGATGGTAGCGCAGCAGGACATCACCCGCCGACGCCACCGCCAGCTGCTGACACGGATGTCTGCCTATACCCGGTCAAACCACCTCATTGGGAACGCCACTTCACAGTTGTCGCGCAGGTCACTGGCCATGCAGCTACAGATGGTACAATGCTGCCAAGATGTAGCAAGGGCCCTGGAGAAGGTCACCACCGCTGTGGAGAACCAACTGGTGTGCGGCCATGGCCTTGCAAGTGAGGGTACATCGAGCCTGAGCAGCCTGTCTGTGCCGGTGCTACCTGAAAGGCGCCGCAGTTCCAGGCCCAATGCTGCATCACGGCCGGACACTCCCAACGTGGACTTGGAGAGGCGACAGGGTGAGTCCAGCAGGAGGCGCCAGTGACTGACTATACTTTACCGGCAGTGCCATGGTGAGGTAACCACACATGCCTGCTCTGGATACAAGAGCCTGTATGACGCAATACAGTTGCAAAATTGTTGCTGATTTAAAGCACATCTAGAGCTTGTTGTCCAAAAAAATAAGAATTTATTTTGAACACAAATCTTCCTCATGTCATTAATTCATGTGGCATGCATGAGTGCAGTGTTGTGTGAGGGTTATGGGTGCACTAGAAATAGTAAAGTGTGATGTTGTTGCGGCGCCTGTGTCCTTCAGCAGGATTCTCCCCCGTGCATGATGCACATGTGCAGGTGGCAGGTTGTCCCCCTCCGACTCACTACCAGACACCTCCACAGGTATCCTCCGCTTGGTGGCAATATTGTGGAGTATGGCACACACTGCCACGATGCAGCAGCAGACCTCAGGCTGGTATTTAAGGGCCCCACCAGTCTTGTGGAGTATGCGGAATCGACTCTTTAACATGCCAAATGTCCGCTCAATAACATTTCTTTTGTGTATGTGCGCAGCATTGTAACGCCGTTCCTGTGGTGTAGCAGGGTTGAGGTATGGGGTGAGGAGGTATTCACGGAGGCAGTAGGCGCTGTCACCTGAAGGATAGGAGCAGAGGGTCAGTGCCTGTAATGCGAAGCAACATGGTCTAGACATACTGTATGTGGTCATGTGTACTTACCTAGGAGATGTCCTTCGCCAAATTCACCCCTGGCCAATCGGGTGTGTATGCCGCTGTGCCGGAAGATGAACGAATCATGTGTGCTCCCCGGGTATATCTGTGATGATGGTCTTCGCATTGCAGACCATCTGGATGTTGAGTGAGTGGTATGGCTTGCAGCTCTGGTACATGTATTCGGTCTCAGCGGGTGGACAGATGTGAATGTGGGTGCAGTCAATGCAGCCAATTACATGGGGGAAATGGGCGGTGTGATAGAAGTCCAGTTTAGTTTGCGTTAAGTCCTGTTGGGTTGTTGGGAAGGTGATGTAGTGGTGGATCCGGCTCAGCATGGCGTCCAGGAAACTCTGTAGGCAGCGTGACAGTGTACTCTGTGATATACCCCCTGCATATGCGACCATCCCCTGGAAGCTTCCAGAGGCCAGAAGGTGCAGGCAGCACAGGACCTGGACATGGGTGGGCACGGCATTGGTCCTCCGTGTTGGGTGCTGCATCAGGGGGTCAAGGTCTCTGATGAGCTTCTTTATCCTTGCCCCATTGAGCCTGTATTTTGAGTAGATCTCCTCTTCAGTCTGTCCCCGGAGTGTAATCCGCAGCCGGAAGATGCGCTCCTGGATCCTGCGTCGGTTTTGGGCTGCAGCCTGGAGCCTCAGCCGCCTTGCCACGATGTAGAGACCTGGCATTATGACTTTCCTCATGTTCCTACTGAGTCTCCTTAAGTGTGTTTGATTTACCCTACACCTGTTTCTTGTTTGCACATAGTTGATTGATAATTCAAAACTCAACACGGACTACAACGTTTGATTTTCATATACGTCGTCGTTTCGACCCCCTGTTTGAAGTGTAAAGTTTATGACCATCACTATGGGGTCTTCATCAGGACTAGGGAAAGAGTGTGTGATACCGCGTTCCTCAAATATGGCAGCCTCACTTTAGAGTGTTCTTCTTGATGAATACATTATGCTTCCTCCAATTTCTAAGATGTGAAATCACAATGTCCACAAGAATGTAGAGCATCAGATGAAGGGAAAAGGGACTATATTCTCTGCTCACAGAATAATTTCCAAAATGGACTACCTCTGGCGGTGGAGCTCGGAGATCAACAGATTCCTCTTTATTGCAAGGGCATACAATTTCCTGCCCTAAAAGGCACCGATCAGTAACGTGAGTGCGTGACGTGTCAGGCGCAAAAATGCGGATACCCCTCGCCGTGCACACGCACACCAGCAGGGCTCGAGTCGGGGTACTACACGGGTGGACGGCGTCCCCACACTTATTTTACTGCGGGGACACTGTCCCCCTGCCAAACAGCTGGACTTCACTCTTTGGCCTCTCTGGGACTAGGAGCTCAGCACCTTTCGTGACATCACTTCCTGTTGTGACGTCACTTCCGGTGACAGCATCCCCCCCACTTCTTTTTTTACGACTTGTGCCCTGCACACCAGACAGAGCTGAGTCCCGATATATTACCCACCCCACAGTGATATCAAATCAACAGACAGATTATGAAGTGCTGCTTTAAATGCAGGCAGGGGTCAGGTTTGTCAATGAGAGACTTGCAGTTGCTTACAGCACTGGATTTGTTATGTGATGTTACCTCATGTTACTCGTATTTCTATAGCACATACCTGACATTGGTATAACCTCGCAGCGCTGTAAGCTGACTGGAATGTGCGTCTGGTATGTCAAGAGCTGCCCAAGCACCATGTCATTCTTTCTGAAATTCATGTGTGTTAACATTTTGCTACAGTAGCTCCCGGTGTCCATTCATTCACATCGAAACGCTCTGCTCACAATCAGTCCAAAACAGTATAAACACTATTGCCCAGTGTAACAGGACAGGGCGCTGACGCCTCTTTTAGAAGTCTCACAGCGCTTCACACCTACATTATTGGACTCTGGGATGCCGACACCATCTGACTCTAGGAATCCCAATTCTACAATTTCTCAGAATATGCAACAGGCGAGGAGTCTGTAGCTATTACATTGGTGCCTTGCCTTGTTTACATAGTAACTTAAATGTTGTTTATAGAAAAGGACCTGAAGCCATTGCCAATCTGCCAAATTTAAAGCTTGTCGCAACACTGCAGGCCCTGTAATGTATTCAGCTCTGTCTTTGCCCTCACACGATGAGTACATTATATACATTGAGCAAACCTTGCGTACCTGAGGAAGGCAGGAGCTCAAATGCTGCAGTGCACATTTTTTCTCCCCTAGGTCTATTTGTTTGACTTTTATATTTCGTGTACCTGTGTGCTGTTGTATGCAGACACTGGTGTTTGTGTGCGCATAGTACAATGTTTACGTGGCATTTTCTACCAAAGTTTGGCCTTTTAATAGCATTGCGTGCAATACGTGTCGCGGTTGTCTGTGCTATATATTCATGTTATCATCCTCAGAAGGACGAACGGTTAAGGATGCCAGTGACAGCAGCGAGCACTTTAACCTCAGAGCTATAGTGCCTTTCGAACAGTGAAGTACAGGTGTTATCCATAGCAAAGGGGAGTGATGATCATAAATCAGGGGCGTTTGGCTGAGGTCATGTATGTGTGCACCCCAAAAGTCAGCAAAAATTGCAACTGTTACCATCACTATATGGGCACCAGGCAGCAAAAATGTCGCATTGAGAAGGTGACACTGTTATTACACATATTGCAAAGCAGCATGAGGTGCTGAAGACGGCTGAAATGTCAGAAACCAGTCCTCGGAAGCTTGTTTCGGGTCCAGGGAAGGCATGGCTTGGCAGTTCGGGCTGGACTGTTCCCATGAGGCACAGGATCAGACTGATTTGCATATGGCCATGTCTGAACTGGGGTGGCAGAGTGGGCTAAAGAACGGTGATGGATTAAACCCAGATCTGTTGACTGGGTGTGAGTGTTTCATTAGTTCAGATGCTCCGTCCATCACCAGCCCCTTTTTTACCGCTTTGTTCGCCATAAGTTGGCAGGGTATGCTCAGACGTGAGTCCCTTGCTCACTTTGCCAAAGGATTCAAGCAAGCCTGGCTGAAGACGGCTGTAATGCCAGAAACCGGTCCTAGGAAGCTTGTTTCCGGTCCAGGGAATGCATGGCTTGGCAGTTCGGGCTGGACTGTTCCCATGTGGCACAGGGTCAGACTGATTTGCATATGGCCATGTCTGAACTGGGGTGGCAGAGTGGGCTAAAGAACGGTGATGGATTAAACCCAGATCTGTTGACTGGGTGTGAGTGCTTGATTGGTTCAGATGCTCCGTCCATCACCACCCCCTTTTGGACCGCTTTGTTCGCCATAAGTTGGCAGGGCATGCTCAGACGTGAGTCCCTTGCTCACTTTGCCAAAGGATTCAAGCAAGCCTGGCTGAAGACGGCTGTAATGCCAGAAACCGGTCCTAGGAAGCTTGTTTCCGGTCCAGGGAATGCATGGCTTGGCAGTTCGGGCTGGACTGTTCCCATGTGGCACAGGGTCAGACTGATTTGCATATGGCCATGTCTGAACTGGGGTGGCAGAGTGGGCTAAAGAACGGTGATGGATTAAACCCAGATCTGTTGACTTGGTGTGAGTATTTGATTGGTTCAGATGCTCCGTCCATCACCGCCCCCTTTTGTACCGCTTTGTTCGCCATAAGTTGGCAGGGTATGCTCAGACGTGAGTCTCTTGCTCACTTTGCCACTGGATTCAAGCAAGCCTGGCTGAAGACGGCTGTAATGCCAGAAAACGGTCCTAGGAAGCTTCTTTCCGGTCCAGGGAAGGCATGGCTTGGCAGTTCGGGCTGGACTGTTCTCATGAGGCACAGGGTCAGACTGATTTGCATATGGCCATGTCTGAACTGGGGTGGCAGAGTGGGCTAAAGAACGGTGATGGATTAAACCCAGATCTGTTGACTGGGTATGAGTGTTTGATTGGTTCAGATGCTCCGTCCATCACCACCCCCTTTTGTACCGCTTTGTCATGTTATGTTATGTTATGTTATGTTATGTTGCATTTATAAAGCGCTCAGCTACTCAAGAGTCCCGGCGCTCGCTTCCGAAATAAAAAAGTAGCATAAGAGCAGACTTAAAAGAGCAACGTTTTGAGTTTTTTATTTAAACATCAGAGGATCTTGAATGTTCCGCAGGGCCGAAGGCAAGTTATTCCAAGCCAGCCCCGCGCGGCGCAAGAAAGAATTGCCACCCAGGCGCTGACGCTTGAAACGGGGAGTCTGTAGTAAAAGCTGGTTGGAAGAACGCAGATGTCTCCCTGGTTTATAAAAGGCAACTCTGGCCTGCAAGTAGACAGGGCCTAACCCATAAAGGGCTCTATGTACGATTGTTAGCATTTTAAATTTAATGCGTGAGTCCACGGGAATCCAGTGAAGAGCACACAGATGCATCCGGACCGACTGCCTGGCAGATAGTCCCTTCAATAGTCTAGCATCCGAGTTCTGGACCACCTGCAATTTCCTCACTAAGTAGCCAGGGCAACCAATCAGCAGTGCGTTCGCATAGTCCAGACGGGACAAGATCAAGGCGCGAACTACCGTTTCCCTGGCACACCCCGGCAGATAGGGAAGAAATTTCCTCAGGCTTTTTAACATGCCGAAACAGGTGCCAGCCAGTTTCTTAACATGCGTAGTAAAGTTAAGATCTTCGTCAAACCAGACACCTAGATTTTTGGCAACACCTTTATTCTGCAATGGACAAGGGAAGTAAGAGGGCCACAGCTTCTCCCTAAAGTTCACTGGGAAGGAGCCATACAGTAACACCTCTGATTTTCCTTCATTGCATTTTAACTGCGCCTCTGCGAGCCAGAGAAAAACTGAGGATAGACAGTGCTGGACAGACTCAACCGAGTCGTCCTCCCTAGGCCAGGTGAACAACAGCTGAGTATCGTCCGCATAGGCCATCATTTTCGCCCCCAGAGACTCTGCCAGAAAGACAAGCGTGGCATATATATGTTGAAAAGAAGAGGGCTAAGTGATGACCCCTGCGGGACCCCAGTCAGCACCGGCAAAGGAGCAGACGCACACGGGGGAAGCCAGATCTGCTGTTGTCGATCGTCCAGAAACTAACAGATCCATTTCCAGGCCGAGCCCGAGATACCAATCTTGTGGAGGCGCTTGAGAAGCATAGCATGGGGCACAGTGTGGATGCCGCAGAGAGATCCAGCATAATCAGTGCAGCTCTGCCGCCGGCATCCAGACACTCGCGAATTGCCTCCGTGACCTCCAACAGCGCCGATTCCGTACTGTGAGAGGCGCGAAAGCCCGATTGAGCTGGGTGGAGGAGGTTGGCCCCCTCAACAGAACTAGTAAGTTTTGAGGTAACCACCTTCTCACAAACCTTTGCCAGACCAGGCAGCAGCAAGATCGGCCTGTAATTCTCAGGTGTAGCAGGATCCAATGTAGGTTTCTTGAGGAGAGGGAGGATTAAGGCATGTTTCCAAGATTTGGGAACCCACGCATGGCACAGTGATTTGTTAACCATTAGATTCACCTCACCATTAACGGTGTCAGCTACATCTGCCAACAATCTGGCTGCTCAAGGATCATTCGGTGAGCCAGATCTAAGGGCCGTGAGAATTTTAAGATAGTCAGCAAGAGCGACCGGTTTAAACTCAGAAAAATTGGATGTAGGGTTGGCACCAGGTAGAGACTCAGAACGTATCACCCTAATATTCCTAGGGACCGACACGAAGGACTCCTGAATGCGAAGTATTTTGTCCCTGAAAAAGGAGGCAAGAGTATTACACCAAGATTCCGAGACTGGGGTCACAGCCGCCTGCGCGCTTGGGACCAAAAAGCTCTGCACTATGGCGAACATTTCTTTCAAGTTATTATTTGCATTTTCAATGTGAGACGCATAGTGGAGGCCTTTTGCCTCTTTGATGGCTCCATAATAGAGTTTTTGTTTAGCTCTGAGAATCTTTTTATCCTCATGCAAATAACCCCTGGACCGCCATGCCCTCTCAGCCATTTTGCACGCGTGTTTCAGAATCCTCAAGTCTGGGAAAAACCAAGGCTTAGAGGGGGAATCCCTCCTCAATTTTTGTTGACACGGGGCCGATAGCGAGGCCACCGAGCTTGTGATCCACTCAGAAAAGTGTGAGATGTTATCTTCCAAATCCCCTGAGAAAGAAGGACGGGAAGTATTCAGAGAGGCACTCAGTAGGCTTGTGTCCAATTTCCTAGAGACGGGGGGTCGCTAGCAGACAGATTGCCGAGAGGGATTCCCCTCCTCCCAAGAAAAAAATATGGGGAAGTGGTCTGACCAAGAGACCGGCATCGGTTTTTCTACTGCCAGGTCAAAGTTAGCGCCAATGGTATCTAGGGTGTGCCCACCAGAATGGGTGGGAAACAACACTCTTTCAGAAAGGTTGGCCAAATGAAGAGCGTCAGCAAAGTCTAAGGCGTCAGAGGTCTCTGTAAGATCCAGGTGTAAGTTCACATCACCCAGGACCAGTAGTTTCGAATAGCGCAATGCTCGTTCCGACAGGGCGTCCCCACAAGAGTCTAAAAAGCCCATAGACGGGCCAGGCGGACGATATAGCAGAGATCCCCCCAGTGTAAAATGGGCTGAGAGTTGCAGGCTGAAATTCAGGAACTCACAATCGCCCCAGAGGGCAGATGGTTCGGAAAGAAAAGACCACTCATCCCTGTACCAAATGCCAAGGCCGCCGCCTCTCCCAGTAAGGCGGTCAACCCTGTGGACTTTGAAGCCAACCGGAGTGGCAAGGACCACAATCGGGTTGGAGAAGGTATCCAGCCATGTCTCTGTTACAAACAGAATGTCAAGATGGTTGTCAGTGATAAGGTCAGCTATGTCAACTGAGTGTTTCTTTACTGACCTTGCATTGACCAAGCAGGCCTTGAAACTTCTGGTGACAGATGGAACAGGCTAGGGCGTGAGGCAAAACCCACAGTTCTCACAAACAAAATTCTCAGTGGGGTCAAGGGAACAACCTCCAAGAGTGGAACACGCCGCGGGCTTCAGGGCTTTGATCCAATCACTGGACTATTGCGTGGTGACGATGTTACTCGAGGCAGAGTGGCTCGCCCTGAGCACTGACTTAGCCCTGACGGGTGCAAACGGGCTTTGGTGCGCAGCGCGCGCTATGCGCTTGCGTGGACATCTAGAAGTAGTCAGGCTAGTGTGAACACTAGACCACTGCCCCACCAAGATGGCGCCCAAAAATCAGGCCAACACTCCCCAACAGCCTCGCTTTGTTCGCCATAAGTTGGCAGGGTATGCTCAGACGCGAGTCCCTTGCTCACTTTGCCAAAGGATTCAAGCAAGCCTGGCTGAAGACGGCTGTAATGCCAGAAATCGGTCCTAGGAAGCTTGTTTCCGGTCCAGGGAATGCATGGCTTGGCAGTTCGGGCTGGTCTGTTCCCATGAGGCACAGGGTCAGACTGATTTGCATATGGCCATGTCTGAACTAGGGTGGCAGAGTGGGCTAAAGAAGGGTGATGGATTAAACCCAGATCTGTTGACTTGGTGTGAGTGTTTGATTGGTTCAGATGCTCCGTCCATCACCACCCCCTTTTGTACCGCTTTGTTCGCCATAAGTTGGCAATGTATGCTCAGACGTAAGTCCCTTGCTCACTTTGCCACTGGATTCAAGCAAGCCTCGCTGAAGACGGCTGTAATGCCAGAAACCGGTCCTAGGAAGCTTGTTTCCATCCAGAGAAGGCATGGCTTGGCAGTTCGGGCTGGACTGTTCCCATGTGGCACAGGGTCAGACTGATTTGCATATGGCCATGTCTGAACTGGGGTGGCAGAGTGGGCTAAAGAACGGTGATGGATTAAACCCAGATCTGTTGACTGGGTGTGAGTGTTTGATTGGTTCAGATGCTCCGTCCATCACCACCCCCTTTTGTACCGCTTTGTTCGCCATAAGTTGGCAGGGTATGCTCAGACGTAAGTCCCTTGCTCACTTTGGCACTGGATTCAAGCAAGCCTCGCTGAAGACGACTGTAATGCCAGAAACCGGTCCTAGGAAGCTTGTTTCCATCCAGGGAAGGCATGGCTTGGCAGTTCAGGCTGGACTGTTCCCATGAGGCACAGGGTCAGACTGATTTGCATATGGCCATGTCTGAACTGGGGTGGCAGAGTGGGCTAAAGAACGGTGATGGATTAAACCCAGATCTATTGACTCTTGATTCTAAACCATGTCTCCAATGCATTGGCAACCAGTCCAAAAAGTGCCCTGCCTTCCAACGTTTCATCCTAAACCATGTCAGCAGAGCATCCAGTCCAAAAAGTGCCCTGCCTTCGAAGGTTTCATCCTAAACGATGTCACCAGTTCATCCAGTCCAAAAAGTAGCCTGCCTTCGAAGGTTTCATCCTAAACCATGTCACCAGTGCATCCAGTCCAAAAAGAGCTCTGCCTTAGAAGGTTTCATCCTAAACGATGTCACCCGTGCATCCAGTCCGAAAAGTACCCTGCCTTCGAAGGTTTCATCCTAGACCATGTCACCAGTGCATCCAGTCCAAAAAGTGCCATTCCTTTAAGGTTTCTGACTTCTTCGTGGACATTTTTGCCATGATCTGCTGCCTGAGCAGACAGGTCCGAAAAAGAGGCAGAAAGGGAATAGGTGATTAACTTGGAGATATTTGTAAACAACACTGGTGAGAATGTTAATTTTATCTTTTTAAGTTCCACTCTTTCGTTATTGGCATAGCCTAGACAAGAAGTTTTACCGAGCACCCACAGGGTTGCTGCCTTCAAAGTCTACTTAGATGACAGGAATGTGGATGTTTAATGTCAATGACTGTGCATTGAGAACCCCTACATTAAGGGCCAAGAAGTTGAGAGATTTGTATGTTTACAATAGCCTTGTCCCATCTGATGAGATCACAATGTAAATGTTCCATCTCTCTTGACTCTTCTTTTTTCTGTATCATTTATTTATTGACTTATGCGATAGAAGGCAATTTGAATATTTTTAGATGTATGTTGATTTTGAGCCATTGTTGTCTGTAAGGCTCTGTTCAGTGCTAGTTCCCCAACTTTGCTCCTGATATGAGCATGCATTGCATCATCCAATTGTTTTTAAGTTTAGAAGCTTTATTGAAGATTATTAAACAAAGTAAAACATCATTACAAGAGCAAATGAGTTACAATAAAATATATATGAATGTTGTTGGAACATAACATTTGTACAGGCAATCCCTAAAAAAGGAAAATAAAACTATACATAGGAAAAAAAAACTTTTAAGATTTTTGAAAAGGGAGGGGAGAAAGAAAATGAGAAGAGAAAGAAAGAGAGGGAAAAGGGAGGGGGAAGTATAAAAAAGAGAAAATGCAGTTCAATAACAACAACCTCTATAAAATAAGTTATACAAAGAGAAATAATAAAGAACAAAAGAGTACTGTAAATGAGAGGAAGTAATGGCTTCAAGGAGGATGAGTGGCTAGATATGCTGTGAGAGGTGACCATAATAAGTCTTTTTTAATTAATAAAGGTGTTGAAGTAGCAAATGAGCAATCAAGTCTGTGATAATGGCATAACACATTCCACCAAGCTAGATATGAGATTTTGGAGATGTCTTTCCAATTGGTTGTAATAATTTGGAGAGAGATGGCTATAAATAAATCTATACATTTTCGTACATTACATTGAACATTCCATATTGGTGAGGAACCCGCTAAAAATATATGTGTAATCTCAAAAGGGAAATTGTTGGATACAATAACATTTAATTTGGACCAAATCTGAGACCATAGACTTAACTAATGGACAATGAAAGAACATATGTAGAAAATCACTGTTCTCACTTGGATATGACCAACATGTTTTGGATTCTATTAATTTGAATGTGTGCAAGTCAGAGAGGGTAAAAAAAAGTCTGTTATAAAAGAAAAATAAAGTCTGTGTACTATTTGCAGAATGGGATAAGGTATGTATTTTGGACCAAACAGAGTTCCAAAGCTAAGGGGAAATTTCCTGGGCCAAGTCTTTCTCCCAAAGTAGTTCTGTTGGCGACTTAGATCTGTCTGTTAAAGGACGGGAAAGTAGTTTATAAATGGTAGAGGCTTTGAGTGGGATAGAGAAATCAAGCGTAAAGGAAGGGACTTGAGCAGGAGTGGCTGAAGGGCAATCCTGAGAAAAAATTTGAGAGAGAGAGGTTTTCAAAGGGGAGTATTGAAGAGAGTGTTGGAGATATTGAACGACTCGCGGAGATCTGAAAACTCCCTTGGTAAATTATCTTTCAATAAATGATCAAGAATGATAATACTTTCATCAATCCATTCCTTCCAAAAGAGTGCTCTGTTATTGATCTTTAGGAATTTATTGTACCATATTGGAGATGCAAGCGAAACCGAGAAAGAGCTTTGGAGTGATTAAAAATGGGGGTGGAACGATGTTTCGGGGTTGAGATATACGAGTGGCTATAAGAAATGAAAAGGGTAAGAGTTGAACAAGTTCAAGTGAACTCCAAGCTGTTAAAGGAGGGGCGGGAGTATCAGCTAAAAAGAGCCAAATTGGTTTTAGTGTAAAGGCAGAGTGATACCGACTAATGTTAGGAAAATTGACTCCGCTTAAGTCTTTGGGTTGCTGAAGACGGGAGAGAGAAATCCTAGCCTTGCGATTGTTCCATAGAAATTTTTTTAAGGAGCGATTTATGGTACTAAAGAAATAAAGCGGAAGAGAGACCGGGAGCATAGAGAGGTAGAAATTAACAATGGGAAGGAGCATCATCTTGATAGTAGAGAATTTGCCCCACCAGGATAGAAAAAGCGGGGACCAACTCTCCATAAGAGCAGAGAATTTTTTAAGTATTTCTGTGTGATTAATTTTAATGGTTTCCCTAATAGTATTTGCATAAAGGATACCTAAACACTTAATGTTCTTGGGATTCCATTTAAAGCCAGAGCCATGAAACATGTGGGAAAGACAATATTTATTTAAAGGTAAGACTTTGGACTTGTCAATATTAAATTTATAGCCTGAGACTGCGGAATATTCTTGTAGTAAGGAAAAAAGCTGGCAAAGAAGTGGAAGGGTTAGAGATGTAATGCAGAATATCATCTGCATAAGCAGTGAACTTAATGTCAATATCCTTAAATTTGAAACCAGTGTATAAAGGCGAGCACCTGATTTTTTCGAGAAAAGGCTCTAAAGCAAGAATAAAAAGAAGTGGGGAAAGGGGACATCCTTGCCTGGTTCCTCTATATAAAGTGAAATATTTAGATTGACAACCATTTGCCTATATAGAAGTAGAGGGGTTAGAATAAAGTAGTTGAACATACCTAATAAAAGGGGGACTAAAACAGTGCCATCTTAACTCTCCAAACATAAAATCCCAGCTCACCCTATCAAATGCTTTTTGGCAGCCACAGGAGAATCCAATTTAGAGGCAAGATGGATGATGTTAAGTAGAGTTCTTGAATTGTCGGTTATAGTTCTCCCTTTAACAAAACCAGATTGATAGATGTTAATAAGGTCAGGGATTACTTTATTAATACGAATGGCTAGTATTTTAGCAAACATTTTACAATCAATGTTAATCAAAGAGATGGGTCTATAGTTTTTGCAAAGAGAGGGATCTTTGTCCTTTTTAGGAATTAGACATAACATTGCTTGGGTAAACGTTCCCTTGGATTCGCTTTCGTGAAGAAAATGATTTATCAATGAAAATAGATGGGGTATTAAGGATTTTTTTTAATTGAAGATAGAACCGAACCATGAAGCCGTCAAGACCAGGTGTTTTGTCTTTGGGTAGATGATTGATAGCGTTGATAATTTCTGTTTCTGTAATAGGAATGTCCAATAAAGTAAGATCCGTTGAAGCAGCAGAGGAATTTGGACTGGATTGGAAGAAGGAATCAATTTGAGCGGAGGTAGGAGTAGACTCTGGAGTATAAAGGTGTAATACTGGACAAAGCATTCAAGTATTTTTTCATCAATAGTATGGGGAACACCGGAGTTATCAGTAATAGTGAAAATGTTAGACTTCTGTTTCTTAATTTTAAGGTAGTTGGCCAGAGATTTGTCCGCATTATTTCACCCGCCATACATTTTTGCGTTAAATTTAAGGAGGTGCTTACAAGCGGAAGCCCAGGAGTGTTTATTAAATTGCATTTTGGCTTTGATGAGGGAAGAGAGAGTATGGGTAGAATTAGTGATGAAATATTGGTGTTCCAATATTATAATTTGTTTAAGGATGAGAGAAGAATCAGAGAAGGCTTTTTTCTTCTTCTGAGCTACAAAATCAATAATAAATCCTCTAGCAGCGTCCTTAAACGCATCCCAAATGAAATGAAATTGAGGAGTTGAGGTAAGGTTGTTCAGAAAGAACTCATCCATGAAAAGTGTAAATTGTTCAACAAACTGGGGATCTAAGAGAAGAGAGTTATTAAAGCACCAGCGACGAGAGGTGAGGGGAGGTGACGGAAAATCCATATCTAGAATAACCCGGGGAGTGATTTGAAATAAGGATGGAACCTATTTCTGAGTTGGTAATAAACTGCAGAGCATGCTGGGTGAGAAAAATATAGTCAACACGGGAATGAGATTTGTAGACTGGGAGAAAAAAGTAAGTTCTAGTGTATCAGGGGGAGAGACACTTCAAGTATTTATTAGGCCTCTGGTTGAAATTGCTTTATGGAATATTTTCTGCATCTTGTTGGGAACATATTTAGTTTGTGATTTGCGATCTAGGAAGGGATCCACAAGTTGATTACAGTCTCCCCCCAGAATCAAATCATCAACAGCATGTGAAGAAATAAGGGTAGACAATCATTCCAAAATTAAAAGTCAATACCATTCGGACCACAAACATTACAGAAAGAAAGTTGAGTGTTGTTAACAGTGGTATTTAAAAATAACCATCTACCATTGTCTTCATGAAACTCATTTTGTAACTGAACATTTAAAGATTTGTGAAATAATATAACCACACCATGTTTGTTATTTACAGCTGGAGAGCAAAAAATGTCTCCTACCCATTTTTTACGTAGAGAGGACAAGAATGTAATTTGAGGTGCGTCTCTTGTAACAGACCAACATGACATTTTAACCTCGCTAAGTGAGATAAGACACGTTGCTTCTTAACAGGGTTACAAACACCTTTGACATTCCAGGATATCACACGAAAACCTTTCATTTATAGGATACAAATATTGATAAGCATAAAAATATAGACAGGTTAGAGAGAGAAAAGAAAAGAGGTAGAAGGGCAGAAGTAGAATAATGAGCAAGAATACCTGAAAAGCATAAAGAAAAGAAAAATATATGTAGACTGGCCACAGAATGCAAGCGGTGCCATATAATGAGAATGTAAAGAAAACTTAAGATAGAAAAAAATGGGTCATAGAAAAATGGAAAAGAAAAGTAAAGAATATAGAGAGGAGGAAACAAGGAGAAAAGAAGAAATAGGGAGCATTGTCTCCCAAAGGAATAAGGAAAGAGAAGATGACAAGAAGCCGAGAGGCTTTAGTCATGATAGTCAAGGAGGAAAAAACAAACAATGTTGAGGGAGGGGGGACGGAGAAAAAAAACCAAGACAAGCACATCACTGGGGGGGCATCGAGAACAGAATTCGACAGTAAACATCAGATAAATAGGAAGGGATAGGATAATCCAAACAGAACATGCTAAACAAATGATACAGTGGTACAGTGAGAAAGAGAGCGTACCAGGACTTAGGGGAACCCATCAACTGGATATGTCAAACAATGTAGACAAACGAATGGTGTAGGCAGGGATCTTCAACCATAGCATAAGATAAACCTAAAACAGACAAAAGAACAGTTCACATTTAACAGTAATTAAGAACAAACACGTTGACCTAAAGAGAAAAAGCAAGGAATTTTTTTTAGAAGGCTATAACAAGACAATCAATGTTTGCCAAGTTCCATGTGCTCTTCTCGGTGGTTGTGGATGAACTTCCGAAGATCAGCTGGATCATCAAATGAAAATGTTCTGTCTTTGTAAGTCACTTTGAAGAAACAGGGGTGTATATGGCCATAGCGAGCATTCATGGATTTCAAGGCGGTCTGAGATCTAGGAACTCCTTGCGCCTATTGGCAGTTGTTTTGGACACATCTTGACTGAAAAAGACTTTATGACCTGACCAGATCATCTGCTTATGTTGTTTGACTACAATGAGGATAGCCATTAGGTCAGAGTATAGCAAAGAATAGGCAATTATACCTCTTGGTTTGGTGGCAGAGGATGCATTTTGAGGCCCCAATTGATGAGCTCTTTGTATATTGAAGTCAACTGTTTTAGGGAGGCCAACAATCTGTAAAACCTGAGATTTCAAAAAGGCGATCATGTCGGATCCCTTAGACCCTTCTGGAATTCCATAGATTTGTAGATTATTACGCCAATTGCGATTTTCTAAATCCTCTGTAGATTACTTCAGTTGTTTAACCTCCTTAGTCAGAGTCTCAACTTTAGCAATGACATCCTGAGCATCGCTTACCTTTTGTTCAACATCTTTTAGTCTCATATCCAAGCCAGACCATTTTTCTTCAATTCTTTGGAGAGTGGTAGTAGTATCTGACATGAATGGGTGAAAAAGACGTAGTTTGTCCATAATATCCTCTAACGTGATGAGAAGAGGAGATTTAGTTGGAGAGTAGGGATCCTTCTTTAGACGTTTGCTGTTATTGCCTGTAGAATCTTTACGGCCCCCAGAAGCAGACCCTGAAGTGCTATGTGATTTATTGGAGTGTGTGAGATCCATGTTGGAAGAATGCAGAGGGTAGCAGAACAATGACGTAAGCACATAGAGAAAAAGGGAATGAATTTGTCAAGGATCAAAATCTGGAGTGCCCGGTTCAGTAGGCTAAGTTGACGCAAAGTGTATAAAAAGCATGAAAATGCAGCCAACAAAGTACGAGAGAGAACTATAGACACAAATGGACTAAGCAAGCAGTAGCGTAGATCTGTCCAAGGGCAAGCAAAGTCACTAAAACAAGTTCCAACTGCTACAAGGAGAAGGGCTAGCACAGATGGAGTTACTGCTCCTTTAGCGAACAAAACAGGTTCAACGAGTCTGCCAATTATTAAAACAGCAGATTGGTAGGCGCCTTAACGCAATAGCAATGCCAAAAGTCAAAGTAAGTGGGAGGAAACTGTTGAAGAAGACTTAGTAGATATACTTCAAAGTAAGAAGTAATGCAGGTTAGTACAAATTGATATCTATGCCCACATAATGCTAGCTGGATGCCACAGCTAAAAATGCAGAATTAAATGCGTCATGAAAACATGCATGCAGCGGCGAATGCAGACACTACAGGGTTGGTAGATATGCCCACCTTGCTATAGACATGCATACAGAGTCAGCTGCCATCTTTGTTGGGCTAAGGTGAGGAAATAGAGAGGAAAAAAAAGAGACAGCACACTTGCAGGGAGCTCAACGCTCAAAGCACAAAGAAGTCTGAAGCTAACAAGTTGGAGAAGGACAGGCTGATCTTTGCTGCTCCACTTTCCTCATTCAAACAACTGTTGGCACAGGTGCATTCAGCAGCCGCCACCAAGTTGAGGTGAAATTCCATTGCCCTACTTCAAGCGCGTGCAAAATGGCGTCCGTGGTAACAAGGTGAAGGTGGCAGAACTAAAAAGTGATGAAAACGAACCTGCTGTCACATATCGGTGGTCGGAAACATGCCACAGCAGTCCCGACGGTTTCTGACGTAATTGCTGCTACGGAGAAGCAGGAACAAAGCCGAATAGCGGTCCCTTCGCGGCAGAGTAAATGCCAATTCTGTGGAGCCTCCTCAGGATGCGGCCATCTTGCCGCCACGCGTTCCCCACATCATCACATTTTTGATGAAAGCTTTTTCCCGTCAAAATTCATGTCAGGCTGTTCCCCACTCTGCCATACAATGTTCAAAACATTCATTAGAGCGTGCATGTTTTCCACCAGAGCCTTGCTGCCTTCAGTAACTGCCTTCAGCTCGGACCAGTGGCTGCCACTGATGTTGCCTCCTCCTTCCAGAGTCTGCTGAGGTTCCACCAGACACACTAACCCTTTAGGACATCTAAGTGTGTTCCTTCTCTTAAAACTCATTTGATTATTACAGTTTGATATAGCTCCTTTCTGACTCTTGAGGAGCATGTAGGCTTGTGAAATGTCAGCCCTTTGCCACTTTTAAGTTCAGGTAGTGCTTACAGTGGCAAATAATGATATGCATAGGATCCATATTCTACAGAATACTGGAGTCCGGATTGAGAGGCATCCACTGACACTTATGATAAATTGAGAACTGCTTCCATTTCGGAAATATTCCTATCACTAATCAAAAAATCTGACAGCAATGGTTGTTGGCCATGCCCCTTCTGTGTATTAGGGTATAGGTAGTGTAATACTTAAAGTCTGAAAAGAGAAGGGGGTGTGATGAAAAGGCATGCTACAAATATCTAATGTATAAGCAATAGTTTACTTCTTTGTAGAAGAATATGTATGTTTATTATTTCTTCCAGTCTCTGCACTAGCTCCCTCTCCCGTCCTTACTGCATCAGGAAGAAATTGCAAGTCTTTCCATTAAGCCTATTCAATATGCATCCCTGACCTCATCTGCTTCCCAAATACCCACTTTACAACTCACCAGACATTTATTGTAAAATGGCTTCCTTCGTGTAGGCTCTTACTGGCACATGCATCAAAGTTTTTTGTGATTGCAAACCATGCGATTCGCAAAAATCGGCCATTTACGATCGCAAAATTAGCTTTTGTGATGCATCAAAGCTCAAGGCCCTCGCAATTTGAGAATTCGCAATTAATTGCGAGTTCTCAAATTGCAATTGCATTTATGGAATCGCATTTTGCGATTCCTTAAATGCAATGCAAGAACCACTTTGAAGTAGCGATTTCGCTACTAGGGGTCGCAAATTACCATGAAGTTGAACTTCATGGTAATTAGCAAAAACTTTGGAAAATGCACTAAAGTGCATTTTTCAAAGTTGTAGGTTACACACACACATGTCCTTGGGACATGTGTGTGTGCAACATTTGTGCACATATCAATTTCAGGGGTGCAACAGGGTGTCCTTTTGACACCCTTGCATCCTTAAAATTGCGTGCGCAATTTGTGAGGACCTATTGGCACTAACAAATTGCGCATGCAATTCAGCATTCATTCCTATGGGCCTATAGGCCCATAGGAATGAATGGGAAGCCATTCCTTATTTGCAAATCGCAATTTGTGACTCGCAAATAAGGAATGTGTAGAAATCGCTATTTTTATAACGATTCCTACATGCATAGGCTTTTGCGAGTCCTTAATTGTGATTCCTTAATAATAGTAATTAAAGACTCGCAAAATCCTAACTTGATGCATGTACCTGTTAGTGTCTTCTCCTTCCTATTGTCTCCTAAACACCTTGTTGTCCAATCAACTCTACCTTGGTTCACAGAGTATTGCTTTCGGTCCATTATGGACCTCACCCAAAATAAGTTTGTTGAAAATGCCATTGTTTAGATTTATCACCTTTTATCTGCAGCACTCCATTAGACTATTACCATTTGCTCTGCTTAATTTGTCAAAACAATTAAGTGCCAGGACCCTCATCAGGAGGCAACTGCAGCTTGCAGCACTCGTTGCCACTTCCAGCGCTGCCAATGACAGTACCATATTAACGAAATAAACAAGAGCAACCTTTTGGGTACACAGTTCTTAGTAGAAAGAGGTTTATTAAAGAATTGGTGCAACGACCCCCAGAGGACAACCTCTTAGCTCCACAGCCAAGCTTTACTGCTGGACTCCACAATCCAGATTCCAGCTGAGGAACATTGTTGCTATGCAGTGGCGGCTCCTCAATAGGGGCGTTTAGGTGCCGCCTCCCTGCTTTCTCGCAGTGGGAGAAGGCAGAAACAAAAATGGTAATAACTACCATTTGTTTCTGCCTTCTCGCATGGCGAGAAAGCTGAAGTTCCTGGTTGGGAGTGGGCGGTGTTTCTCGAGGGCAGGGGGGAGTGGCTTGCCCACTGTTGTTCATACTGACTGTTTGGACAGCCTGAGGCCGCCCAACCATTCAGTATGAACAACAGTGGGCAAGCCACTCCCCCCTGCCCTCGAGAAACAATGCCCACTCTCCCTGTTCTCTATGTATGCTGCAGCATACATAGAGAAAATGGCCCGGGTGGGGCAGCGGCCTCACCAATCGCAACGCTGCCATTGCAGCATTGTGATTGGTGGAAAGGGAGGGAGGCTGCCTGCAGCCTGCAGCCTTCCTGATGATAAGTGCTGCAGAATTCAAAAAGCAGGACGGCGGGAGTCGGGAGTCTCGGGACTTGAGGAAAAGCGAGACGGTAAGTTTAACTTTTATTTTATATATATTTTTTCCCTTAAACCCTTCCCGCCTCCCCCACATCCCCTCCGCAGCGCGATGACCCCATTTCCACGCACCCCCAACCCGCCCGTAATACCGGCCGCGACTGAATGTCCATATAATATCCACACCAGTAAATTAAGCTATCCAATCCTTGCAGGATCAGTTAGTATTTCTATTTTATTATTATTTTCAGTTTTTGAATAGCAACAAAATGTCCGTGTAATTTACTTTTTAAATGAGTAGTGACCTTGGAGAGAGTTGGAAATTATTAAAATAGGGGTGTGGGAGAAGACGGCATAACATGGGCGAAGTGACAATCGTGGGGCGGAAGTACAGACGGGGTGCACAGATGGGGGGCAGAACAGGAATTAGTTGTATAGATGTGGTTACATGAATGGGGAGGAATGGAAGCAAAGATGTATTTCTCTACATGTTGTTATTTTAATTGCACCAGTCTACCCCCTCTTCGAATTGAATTGAAAGAAAATGTATAATGTGCAACTAAAACCCGAAGGCATCAAGGCGCCTATCAAAATAAATCACAAAAAAGGCAAAACAGAACTACAGGTATGCTTTAGCAAATAGCCGAGTCTTCAGGGCCTTTCTAAAGGACTGCATAGTGGGAAGGGACTTAGGACCAGATGTAGGAGCCCTAATACCGGTCGGAAACGGCCGATTTAGGCCGTTTCCGACCGGTATTAGGGTTTTCAGATGTAGGGGGCTTAAAATTACAGAATCAGTATATTTACCGATTCGGTAAAATTACCGATTCGGTAAATATACCGATTCTGTAATTACAAATGTAGGTGGCACACTTTACAGTGCCACAGGCCCTTAAGAGTCGGTATTTTACCACACAATCCTATTGTGTGGTAAAATACCGAATTCAGGTGTGCATGCACATCTGTGCATGCACACCTGTGCAATGTGACACACAGACATGCCCTTAGGACATGTATGTGTGCCACATGGCACACAAGCCTATACTTGGGGTGTTAGAGGGTGTCAAAGTGACACCCCCTGCACCCTTGCAGGATTCGGTATTTACCGATTCTGTAAATACAGAATCGGTATTTCCCATTGATTCCTATGGGCTTCAAAGCCCATAGGAATCAATGGGAAATACCGATTCTGTATTTACAGAATCGGTAAATACCGAATTTTACAGATTCGGTAATTCAGATTTTAAAATTACCTACATCTGCCCCCTTCCCATTTACAGACTCTTAAATACCGAATCGGTAAAATTCGGTATTTAAGAGTCTGTAAATGGGAATTACCTACATCTAGCCCTGAGTTTCCACAGGAAGAGCGTTCCACATTTTTGGTGCTATGGTAGAAAAAGCTCTGCCACCCCATTTAGCTCTGTGAATGCGTGGTACTGATAGCAGAGACTTGTTGGCGGAACGCAAATTTCTAGAAGGGCTGTAGGGGGCCAGGAGAGCACCAATCCCTGCTGACCTATTTCTCGCTAAGGCGCCATAGGTCGGGAACATGATTTTAAAGGAAATCTTATCCTCAATGGGTGTTACGCAGTTACGGAGAGCCTACAGTAGCTAATATGAAAAATAAGAGTGAATGTATGTGAATTAGTGCTGTGTGCTTTGAATGGGTGTGTGCATGGGTATGTGCTAGCGAATGATGGGTGTATGTGTGCACGCTTGTGAATGGATGGGTGTGAGTGCACATGTAGATGGGTGGGAGTGAGTATGTGTGTGTGGGTGCTTGTGACGGATGGGAGGAAGAGAGTGTGCTTGTGCGTGCCCGACTCACTACTCATCGACATTACGAGCCGCCACTGTTGCTAGGAGATACAAAGGAGTCACTGATGACTAAGATTAAATGAAAACATACCACATCTCTTCTTCTTAAAAGAGAACAAAACATTTAAAACAAACCATATATTTGGTAATCTTAGTTACACTTTAAAGATTGCTAAGTAATGGCAAACTAATAACAAATGTACCTCTCCAGTTTATTTGGTTTCATTTGTAGATGCTCACTAGGAACTCTTCTACCATCATCAGTAGAATTGTCAGTTTCAGAATTTTTCATCATCCAATACTTCACCTCAGCATCATTGCACTTAACAGCTCTGCGAATATTCCACCACTTATCATCATCAGATAATCTAAGTAGATTACCATCAACATTTATTACTTTCCTAGGTTCAGACAACCTGGAAGTACCCTTCTTCACAATGTTACCAGGACACAATCTGACAAAATCACCTTCTACAAACACTCTACTACACTTTCCAATTTTGTAATTATGTCTTCATTGATAAGTGTCTTTGTATCTTGCCACTTTTTTGTGTAGATCTTCCTCTATTACATCTTTCTTACCACTCCTACCCATCCATGCAGGTACCGCTGCAGTACAAGGGACCCTACCTTTAAGTAAGCAAAAAGGAGTTTCACCAGTCACAGAATGTGGAGTGGTTCTATAGTTCCACAACATTTTCGTCACCTGTGTCCTCCAACAATTATTCATTGATACAGCCATTTGAATGTTTTCTCCC
Organism: Lissotriton helveticus; assembly: GCF_964261635.1. Classification (NCBI taxonomy): domain Eukaryota; kingdom Metazoa; phylum Chordata; class Amphibia; order Caudata; family Salamandridae; genus Lissotriton; species Lissotriton helveticus. The sequence goes on from NC_136067.1 coordinate 1,619,517,938, forward strand.
AGAACCCGGTTGAAGTGCTCACCCAAACCATTTCCCCATGGATGTTAAACTGGGGTTTTCAAATGTTTAATGCCCCACTTCTTGAGAAAGTCACTGAACTTCGGGTGAGAATTCATTTATTTCTGCCGAAAGTTTACAGAACTGCATCTGACAATTTATGAAACTTATTTAACCAGCGCACGCAGCGTTGAAGAGTTAATCGATGGTAAGTGACATTTCGGATCTTGTTTACTCGTGTTTGTGAAGAGATTTGAAGCAGCACAGCGCAGCGTATTTGGATTTCTTGGAATTCTTGTTCCCTCAAGATGACTGTGACAATGTGGTAATGAGTACATATTAGTATAATTGTCCCGATTGTTGAGAATTTTGGTGTTTGTTTAACTATAGCATTACGTACATAATTGGGTATTTAAAATAGAGTTTTCTTCATTTTGTCAAGGCTTCACAATCTATTCCTCCTCTTCCTACATTCTGCAAGAGCCAGGTCCTACTTGCATGGAATAGGAGTATTGGAAAGAATCTTTTACCACCTACCTAGAAGCTATTGGAGGGGACGAGTTTATTGCAAAAAGGAAGTTAGCTATTTTGAAACTCAGTCTCGGGTGGAAGGTAGAAGGGTCTTAAGTACTTTGCCAAATTTCCAACCCAGTGTAAGAAATAGTGATGCAAGTTCAGATGAAGATGAGGATGATGTGTATGAAAATGCCATGTCAGCATTAGCAGACAACTATGGGTAGAAGTTAAGCATAGTTGTAGAATGACATAAGTTTTTCTCACGTTCCCAAAAACAGGGTGAAAAGATTGAGCAGTATGTGGCTGCTCGGAGGAGGTTAGCAGTAACTTTAAGTTTAAAGACTTGAGAGACGAGATTATCAGGGATCAACTAATAAATAGAACTAATATTTTGAAAATCCAAGAGAAATTGTTGAATTTGAACGATCCTACATTAGACAAGTCAATAGAAGTAGCGAGACGCATGGAAAATACTACTCAAGATGTTAAAGAATTGTCAAAAAATACTGTGAAGAGTGATATAGATGCTAATAAGGTATGCGTGTTCAGTGCTAATACTAAAAGAGCTGTCAAGACGGACATTGAGGATAAGAAAAATGTTATTAGGAAACAAAAAGGAAATTATAGAAGGTCATGTTATATATGTGGTAGCAATAGGCACAATGCTGATCCCACTGATTGTCCTGCTGCCAAGAGCTGCTGTTACAAATGCAGGAAAATAGGTAATTTTTCGAGAGTGTGCAAGGCGGAAGATTTCCTCAAACAAAAGAAATCAGTAAATGCAATAGATAATACCATGATAATGCATTCCACAGATGAAAAACAATTTGAGAATGTTACTGATTTAGAAGTACTGGTGGTAGAAACTGTTAATGCAGTGAATGACAAACTAGCAGAAGTGTACATGCCTCCCATATGTGTGATAACTATATATGACATGGATGTACATATGTGGGCGGACTCTTTTTCCCCTTTTACTTTCATTGATAAGCAGAAATGGCAAGAGTTGTGGGCTACAAATTTGATATCAACCAATGATGAAGCACAGGGGTATTGTGGGATGAAGCTACCTGTATTGGGATATTTTAATGCTACTGTGCAATTTAAAGTTAGAAAAACTATTGCAAAAATATATGTAGTAGAAAATGGGAACTGTTTGTTGGGGCAAAAAAAAGAAAAAAAAAAGTGGGCATTATCCTTTGTAAGTCTTATTGACTGATTCTCGCAATGACAATAAGTGGGTTGAGAAGTTTCCTAATTTATTTAAGGAAGAACTAGGATTCCATAGGGATTTAAACATCAGATTGTATTGATGAAGGATGCTAAACCTAAGTTACACAAGGTCCGTATCATTCCCATGGCATTAAGAGGAAAGTTGAAAGATGGGCTTCAAGGGTTGTGCAAGGACAAAATTATAGAGCCAATAGAAGCATTCGATTGGTTAAGTCCAATTGTTATCGCACACAAACCCAATGGGAATATTCGCATGTGTGTGGATTTGAGAGACTTGAATGAGTGAATTTGGGTTGACAGACACCCTCTACCACGCATAAACGAAATGTTGTCCAGTGTTGCCGGGGGTAAGTATTTCACCACACTGGATTTATCCAGTGCCCATCACCAAGTACGTTTGCAACCGGAATCAAAGCACTTGACATCTTTCATTACACCTGAAGGGGCATTTCAGTTAATCAGAATGCCTTTTGGGCTTGCCTCGGCATCAGCCGTGTTTCCAAGGGTTATGCAAAAAATGTTGAAGGATGTAAAGAATGTGTTAGTATTCCAAGATGACGTTTTAATATGAGAAAAGAATGAAGAGCATCATGATGCTATTCTGAGAGAAGTACTTACTAAACTAGAAGCGTCCGGTCTCACTATTAGCCTGGAAAAAATTAAATTTTGCCAACAAGAAGCTAATTAGGACACACATTGTCCTTCAATGGAATTAAACCAAAGTTAAGTTTGGTGGAAGATCTGGAAAAAGCTCCCTCACTGCAGAACAAAGATCAATTAAGATAGTTTCTCAGTTTAGACGAGTATTATGACAAATTTTGGTACCATTTTTCTAAGGTAGTACATCCCTTACGCGAGCTCATGAGATAAGAGGTGGTGTTTATATGGTCAAATGAGTACCAAGCGGGGTTTGAGGCAGTGAAGAAGGCGGTAGCTAGCCCCACTGCTTTGAAGACATTTAACCCACATGACAAGACCATAATCATGATGGATGCCATGGTACACCCACCACAACGTCACAGCGCATGTATAACTTTCCCCAAACAAATGTTGCTAGGCAACAGCGATAAGAATGACGTCTCACTCTGAATGTGTAACAACGATTTGCAACGTAGGTTTTCTCACGTTTTCAGATGCTCTGGAATAAAGAAAGCTACACTTCGCAAGCTGTAGGTAATCACCAGCAAGCTGATCACGAGATGGTCATCACGCAATGCTCCCCCGCAGCCAGAACCGTTGCAAGGTAGTGGGCGGCGCAGCAAGCAGAGGGGAGTGTTTACCTTTGAACACTAACCGCCTCCGGACCGAGACTCCCTCATCCTAAGTAATGAGCATTGGTTGAAGTACACTTACAGTAGCAGAAATCTCCTCACACAGTGACGGTGTCCAACACAGCACGATGACCAGGCTGGGGGGTCAACAGATACCCCCAAAAAATGACATCATACGAAATCCAATCCAGTTACAGTTGTAACCAAAAATGAATCCCTTGTAGATATGGTGCAAGTCCTCTCCAAATGCGCTACCCATCCTCGTCGCCAATTTTGGGATCACAGGACACGGTTCTTAGTAGAAAAAGGTTTATTGAAGAGTTAGTGCAACGATCCCCAGAGGCCAACCTCTCAGCTCCACAGCCAAGCTTCACTGCTGGATTCCACAATCCAGATTCCAGCAGTAGAACTGTGTTGCTAGGAGACACAAAGGAGTCACTGATGACTCACTATCAGTATCAAGCATTTATTAAGCGCTGCTACTCACCCGTGAGGGTCTCAAGGTACTGGGGGAGGGGGGTTTTGCAGGTTCCAGTCCATCAAGGAGGGGGTTTGTCGAAGAGCCAGGTTTTGAGGTTTCCTGTGAAGATGGGGAGAGATGCTGTCTGTCTGAGGTGGAGAGGGAGGGCGTTCCAGGCTCTGGCCGCGAGGAAGGAGAAAGAGCTGCTGCCTGATCTGGTCTTTATGGTGCGGGGAACCTCAGCATAGGAGAGCTGGGCTGATCGTAGGGTCCTTTGGAGTGCGTGGAATTTAAGTCGGCTGTTCAGGTATGCTGGTCCGGTGTCGTGGAGGGCCTTGTGATAGTGGGTGAGCATCTTGAAAGTGACTCTAGCTTCGATGGGGAGCCAGTAAATGTAAATGTAAATGTCATGGTACTTATAGAGCGCACTGTCACCAGACGGTCACCTTGCGGTGTCGCCTATTCGGCTTCCTGGCGCTGATACTCATACCGCTGTGGAACCCCTCCTGGCTTTCCCTGTGAAGTGTCCACTCCTGGGCACCCCCAGGGTGAAGCCAGGCATCCTTAGCGCTGTTTGGGCCGGTGTGGAGGCTAAGCAAGCTATTGCCCAGAGTTGCAGCGTGGGGCCCGTGATTAGAATAGGCACCGAGGCGAGAATTAACAGGTCCGAGGAAATTGAGCCCGAGACCCCGCTGAGGCAGGAATCAAACCCTGGTCCCTGGCCAGAACTCTGCATCAGGGTCTGCCGCTCTAACCATTGAGCCACACTCCTCCAGTGGAGTGTGCGCAGATGCTGGGAGATGTGGCAGTGTCTTGGCAGGTTGAGGACTGTGGTATTCCATGCCCGTGACACGTTTATGGTTCTTAGAACCTGTAGTGTCATGGTAGAATGTAAGGGGTGATGTTAGCGGCTGCTGAAGGGAGCGGATGACTTTCTACACTGTTCCCTGCTGTGGATGTTAAGCTGTTCCATACTTCGAATAAAACCTACTTGAAACCTTCTTCCTCGTGGACCCAATTTCTACACAACTATTGGCGACGTTTGGGAGCACCTTTTATCAAGGATTACTAGGTTTCGGAGCAAAGTGGAACAGCGTTCACTTTTCCATTCGTTTTAAACGACTAAAACTAGACTGGACTCATTTGCAAACTTAAAGATTGCACTGACCTTCATCCGTCAGTTGGACTACTTTCATCGCATTGGTAACGTTTTTTTTAACTTTTTCTGACTTTAATGTACTGCTTATATTGCCGTTAGTGAGCGCGCTGTTTAAACTCACCCCAGTGTTCTTCTCCCGCGCCTCTCATCTGCGTGTCTCCGTGTTCTCCTGAATGCGCTGACCATTGTTGAACAACCGCAAAGCATTCTGGGACAACGCGAGGCATTGTGTGATCGCGAAGCACTGTGGGAGTCACCCTTCACCTCTCATGACGCTGTGACGTCATTTACGTGCCTCCATCTTGTTTTTCTTTCGTTTTTTTTTCTTATTTACCATCTGGAGCCTTTCAACCTCATTTACACACCGGAACAACATTTCTCATTCGAAATAAGGTATTTATATTTTCAGCGTTTCCTCTTACAACTTGAAACAATTAACAGTTTTCAACTTTTCTATTTAAAATGTCAAATATTGCAGCTCCTCCTCATTTTCTACAAACTGCTGGTGATCCAAACATTGAATGGGATTTATGGTTTCCAATGTTCATGGCATATGTTGATGTTCTTGAAAAGGATGGATGTTCAGCCAAACGCAAACTAGCTCTTTTAAGACATTGTTTAGGCGGTGCTGGCATCAAAGAATTTGACAATCTTCCTCCAATTGATGAAGCTGGAGATATTGCTATTTTTGAGAAAGCTACCAGACAGATGAAAATTCGTTTTGGTAGGAAAATAAACACAGTTATGGAGAGGTTCAAGTTTTACTCTCATGTACAGAAACAGGATGAATCCATTGAGGACTATGTTTCCGCTTTACGTTCATTAGCTTGTTCTTGTGCTTTTGAAACCATTTCTTATGAACAGGTTCTCAGAGACCAGATCATGATGCGGACCAAAAGCAAAAAGATCCAAGAAAGACTTTGGTTAGGCACTGAATCTTCTCTTAGCGCAGTAATTAATATTGCCAAGGGAATTGAGCAGTCCGAATTATTTGTATCTGAGATTCGAGGTACCACATCTACTTCAAAGCCACAGACAACTGAACCTGAAGTTTCTTTAGTCAAAAGCCAAGTACCTTCTAATCCTAAAGGTGTTTCAAGAAAGACTATGATAAGAAGTTCGTAGATAATAAGAACTTCTCTGATACAGATATTTTCAAAAAGAAATATTGCATGTTATAGGTGTGGAAGTCCTAATCATCTAGGTAATTACAGAGGATGTCCTGCTTGGGATAGAATTTGCGTAAAATGCAAGAGGAAGGGACATTTTGGTAATGTTTGTCGTTCTCTCCAAAAAGTTAATTACATTTCTCAAGAAGAAGAAGAGGTTCTCAACAGTTTTAATTGCATACTTTCTGTTGATGAGGTTGAACACAAACAATTTCCTTCTTGGCCTATTTTAATTGACAACATTTCTATTGATTTAATGATAGATTCATGTTCATGGTATACTATCATTAGTTTGAAGTTGTTCAATGACTTGTGGAAAGACAGGGAATTGTTAAAATCTGATATTCAACCCGGCAGGTTACACAGGAACAAAAGTAAGCCTAGAGGGTTTCTTTTGGGCTACCATCCAAGTCAAAGATAGAGTCACCAAAGGGAAAGTATATGTAGCTACTAAGGGAGTAGCCATCCTGGGGTGGCCACATCAACATGATTTAGGAATCAAACTTGATCCCAATTCCAATCCCCCTGTCTCTTTCACAGATTTGAATGTACTTTCCATGTGTGAAACTAATTCTTGTAAAATACCTGAGAATTCCGTTTTTGTAAACAACCTTAAGTTGAATTTTCCTGAAGTGTTTAAAGATACTCTTGGGAAATTTACTAATTTTAAACACAAGATTATCCTCAATGATGACGCTGTCTCTGTTAGACATAGAGTTAGGAATGTTCCTTTAGCCTATAGAAGCAAACTTAGAGAAATTTTGGATGACCTTATTTAAAAAAAAAATATTGAACCTATTGAATCTTCCCCGTGGGTTTCTCCCATTGTTTTATCACTTAAGAGTTCAGGAGATCTTCGCTTGTGTGTTGATCTCCGCAGCTTAAATCAAGAAATCTGGGTTGACAAACATCCTCTACCCAATATTCACGAATTAATTTCTTCTCTTTCTGGTGCCACTGTGTTTTCCACAATTGATTTGGCCAGCGCATACCACCAGGTGGAATTGCACGAAGACTCTAAGAAATTGACTGCATTCGTTACCCCGGAAGGTATGTTTCAATACTTGAGAATGCCTTTCGGGCTAGCTAGTGCCGCCTCTGTTTTCCAACGTTTAATGAAAGAGTTGTTAAAGAATTGTAAAGGGGCAATAGCTTTTCAAGATGATATATTAATCTTTGGCAAAGATTTGCAAGAACATGATTGTAATCTGCATTCAGTTTTAAGCAGTGTGCAAGAGAAAGGTCTCACTTTAAAATTTTCAAAATGTAAATTTAGACAATCACATGTTGAGTACTTGGGCCATGAAATTTCTTGTGATGGCATCAAGCCAAAAATCAACCATGTTAAAAGTATTACCTCAGCTCCTGTTCCCACTTCCAAGGAGCAGTTATTATCCTTTCTTGGTCTCACTGAATTTTATGGGAAATTCGTACAGAATTATTCAACGATTGTTCATCCTTTACGATCTTTACTTAAAAAACAAGCAACATTTGTTTGGAGCAACGACCAGCAAGTTTCTTTTGATACTCTCAAAAGTAAAATTGTTGAGGCCCCTTTCCTAAAACCATTTTCTGTTGCCAAAGAATGTATTGTGTGCGTGGATGCTAGCAATGTTGGCCTTGGTGCTGTTCTGATGCAAAAAGATAAATTTGGAGAGTACGTCGTTTCTTATGCTTCTAGGACTTTGCGTGGGGCTGAGTTTAATTACTCTACTATAGAGAAAGAATTACTTTCTTGTACTTGGGCAGTCCAGCATTTCCGCCAATTTCTTTGGGGCACAAAGTTTTCTTTGAGGACAGATCATAAACCTCTTGTCAGTATGTTGTCAGCAGGTGGGGGCAGGATCCTAACTGCTCGTTTAGCGAGACTTGCTGCCAAGTTGCAGGAGTATCGTTGTGAGGTTACTTATGTTCCTGGACGCATGAATGTTCATGCAGATTTCATGTCACGTTTTCCTGTCAGTGATAGTTCTAATCTTGAGCAGTTCGATGAATGTGATGTCGCTTTTACTTTGTCTGATGTTAACATTATTTCAGGTAATGATCATTCCAACTTGATTTCTGAAACCTTATGGGCACAAGCTATGCAACTGGATAATGTGATGTTGAAAGTGAGAACCTTTTTAAGAGATGGTTGGCCTGAAGAGAGGAAATTGAATGGTGATTTGGCCTCTTTCTTTAAAGTTAGGGACAAATTAATGGAAAACTTTGGCATGGTTTTTAGATCTGATAAAATTGTTCCTCCCAAGGATATCAGAGAGTCTATTTGTAATCTCGCTCACGAAGGACATATGGGGATGTCTACTACAAAAAGAAGGATTAGGGAATTTTACTGGTGGCCCAGTATGGATGCTATGATTGACAGGTGGGTCAGGAACTGTACACCTTGTTCTTTGAGTGATAAAACCGTTAAGCCAGTTTCTGCTGGTGGCTTTACGCCCATTGAGTTTGTTCAGAGTCCTTGGCGTAAGTTAGGTGTTGACATTATTGGTCCTTTTAATTATCAATCCGGCAAAGATATGTTTGCTGTTGTTTTAGTCGACTACTTTTCTAAGTGGCCTGAATTAAAAATTGTAGACAAGGTCAATTCTGATGTCATTATTGAATTTTTGAATGAAGTTTTCTGCCGAGAGGGTTTGCCTGAAGAAATTATCTCTGATAATGGTCCTCAGTTTGTCAGTGCTGTCTTTACATCTTTTCTTTCCAGCTGTGGAATTACTCACGAGAGAGTTTCAAATTATTTTCCTCAAGCTAACGGTCAAGTTGAGCGTTTTAACAGGGTCATTAAGGAATCTTGTCAGTTAGCTTTACGTAGCGGATTGAAATGGAGAGAAGCTTTGCAAGCTACTCTTTTTACTTATCGCATGTCCCCTAATTCTGTGACTGGATTATCTCCTTTCGAGATGTTGCGTTGTAGGAAACCTGGCTCCAAGCTCATGCCCTGGTGGTTGAAGACCAAGGTTAAAGACTACTTCGAATTGGATCTTAAAGGTGTTAGAGATCGTGTTAGCAAATACCAAGCGAAAATTTCACAAAGTTTTCCCCAGAAAACTAACTCTCCTAAGTTACGTGTTGGTGACCTTGTGCATGTAAAATTTGGTGGTCTTGTTCGCAAAGGTGTTTCTAGATGGTCTAGTCCTGTTGTTGTCACAGAGGTTTTTAGTAAAGCTGTGAGAGTTGAGGGTGGGAAAATTTGGAATTTTTGACGTATTTCCTTATGCAAGCCTAATTTTCCTCTGTCCACACTTCAACAACCCAATCTGGAGTCTTCTGAACACCCACTTGTTGTTGATAATGATTCTTGCTTTTCAGGTACTCATGAGATTTTTGATCATCTTTCTCATCAAAATGAAGGTTCCTGTCATGATAATTCAACCAATGTTAGCACTTTTGATAATACTGTTCAAGTGAATGTTTCCAATGACAATCTTTCAAATTCTCCTCTTCATGACAGTGTTTCTTCTAGTGTTTCCACTAATTGTTTTCATGATTCAAATGTCTCCCGTAGGAGTTCTCGTGTGAAGTTTATTCCTCAGAAATTCAGAGATTTTGTTCGTTCTTAGTGTTTTTTTAATTTTCTTTTTCTTTCATTAATTTATTTTTTTTTGTTAAAGGGGGGAGGTGTGTGGTATTCCATGCCCGTGACACGTTTATGGTTCTTAGAACCTGTAGTGTCATGGTAGAATGTAAGGGGTGATGTTAGCGGTTGCTGAAGGGAGCGGATGACTTTCTACACTGTTCCCTGCTGTGGATGTTAAGCTGTTCCATACTTCGAATAAAACCTACTTGAAACCTTCTTCCTCGTGGACCCAATTTCTACAAGGACCAGTCTTGCGGCGGCGTTCTGGATGTTTTGGAGCTTGCGTGTGAGATTTTTGTTTATTCCAGCATGTAGTGCGTTGCCGTAGTAGAGTCTGCTGGTGACCAGGGCATGAGTGACGGTTTTTCTGTGTTCGAGGGGGATCCATTTGAAGGTCTTGCGTAGGAGGCGGAGGGTGTGGAAGCAGGAGAATAAGACGGCGTTGATCTGGCGTCCATTTTGAGTTCAGAGTCTAGGATTATTCCCAGGTTGCGTGCGTGGTCCGCATATATACACACACACACCAATCTCTCTGTCAAGCAATCCTGAGAGGACTCTAAGAGGTGCTCCAGGAGTGTGATCAATTACAGATTTATTAATCCATTACATAGTATGAGTTAAAAAAAGAACATAAATAACAACAAACTAACATCGCTAACAACTTCAGATTGACCATAATTCTACTGTGTAAACCACAAACATATAGTAAACCAATCCCAATTTCCATCATACAGCAAACTAGACACTGCTCTTCTCCAGCACTAATTAGGAAGTCATGTCTGCCATTTTCTAGCATCATAGTACTCGTTTTTCACATTCTTTTGTTCTGTTCTCCACTACCTAATATCCATCCACATTGCAGATTCATTTAAAAAGCATTGGTTGCATAGTTGCTTCATGATAATAGCCTATTTATACATATATATGCACCCTTCATCAAATATATTTATCTATTGGCTTCCCTTGTGCTTCTTCCTACCACAGCCCATACACATCAAATCAAAATCAAATCAAACTTCATTCATTTTTTTCAGATAAACCATAAGTCAAACAAACATCATAAAACTCCACATATGTTTAGAGTAACAAAACAATGTGACCATTATGATCTAGTTACAATATAAAAGTAAATCCCATAATCAGAGTTAATCACAGCTTGACCTAAGCATGATGGTGGCCCTTAAAAAGCTGACCGTATGCAGTACGGTATCATTTGAAAGAAGTAGTGAAAAGATAAAAACCGGTCTCACCCTCCTAAAACAAGCCTTTTTAAGAATAGGAATGATTAAAGACTTTCTAGGAGCCTCATAAAAACTACAAAACATTAAACAGTGCATCATGTCCCAAGGAGACCGACCGTCACAGCCACATTGCATGAGGCACTGACCTCTATAAACACCACCGGGTTGGGCCAGGAGGTAGTGAAACAGGTCAAGTCTAAATCTGGTCAGCATGAAGCGATCATGGTTGCTTTTGATCCCTAGAAGATATTGTTTCGTGGTTGGCACAGTTTTTAATCCAATGTACCTACGCAGACTGGGCTTGCTCAGCTCAATTTCCTCTCTAACACAAAAGTGCCTTCTTAAAAAACACTATTTTACGCAGGAAAAGTCCCTCCTACATGTGCCCTCTGGGTTATCAAATAGATGCGCCCTTCCCAGGCAATGGAGGCCTTCTCTTACATACTTTAGCCAGCAGGTACGATTAACATAATCAAGGGAAAGACAATCCTTTAGAATATTCTTGCCAAGTGCATTTTTGTTCTTAGCCCAATTCTTTATCCACAATGCTAATGGACAAAACACCAGCTCATCTGAGAGAAAAGCCATCCCCAGCTCTTCGTGCACAACGTAAGATGGGACGCTCTGCGGTAATGAGAGTACCCATCTCTGGAAGGTGTTTTCTGCCATTTTCAAGGCCTCCAGCCCAGTGTGACCCCATATCTTGCTCCCATAACTGGCCTTTGCAATACATTTAGCTCTGTATATCTTCAAAAGGGCCCCCATCGGTTCCCCCCCTCTCTTGAAGCAAAGTTAAAAACAGCTGCAGTCGCTCTGACTAGGTCCCCCCTCTTCCGAGTAATCAAGGGGGACCAACTCAGAGCGTTGTCAAACACTACTCCCAGATAAGAAAAGATGTTTGTCATCAGGATTGTCTCGGTTGCTATCTTAAAAGCTCATACTATAAGCCAGTGGCCATTTTACTGGGACATAAATATAGTGCCACTCAAAAACAGTTTTCCAACAATACGCTAGGAGACACTTGACTTAACCAGTGATTGCTAGTACCTATATATGCTAGGTTGTCTTTACAAATGTTCCTTAGTAGTCAAGGCATTTATTGAAAGTAACAATATTGTTTCATCAGCATATACTGAAATTTGGAAATGTTCTTATCATATTGAAAGCAAGCACAGTGCAGTATAGTAGCAAAAGTTTATATGTAAATTTTTATGTTGAAGCCACACACCCTCAATTTTGTGAAGGACACTTTAAGCAGTAATATCTTACTCATGAGGGACATTGCAGCTTTGTGACAGACTTGTTAATCACTTGGGGACTTATTTACAAGAACGTAAGGCAGTGCGGTGCCGCAGCCATTTGGCTACACCACGCTGTATTACTTTCAAAGCAAAAGGATGTGTCATATTTACAACAATATGACATATCCATGAGCTTCCCACTGTGCTGGCGCACAATTTGATGCCATGCACCAACGCAGGCACCCTTGCACCATGGTGCAAGGGTGCCTGAGTTGCAAGGATGATTGTTTTTGTGCCGGAAGGGACACCTTCCTGCACATAAACAATCATGAGAGGTGTTTTCCACTTTTGCAGGACGTATTAAAAGAGGAAAAAATGAGGAGAAATAAAAGTATTTCTCCTTGTTGCACCTCCCTACGCCTCCCCTGGGGAGGCGTCGGATTCTGACGCATTCCCAGGTTTACGAACAGTTGTAAATCTGGGAGTGCGGCAGAATTCATAGGTGTTGCATGGGAACACCCAGAGCAATACCCAGGGAATGCCATAAAGTGCGGCATGAAAAGGGGCCATGTTTAAAGGAACACAAAAAGCCACACAGGGTGGCTTTACATGATCTTGTAAATATAGAGCACCACACTGCGCCACCGGTGCGTAAAAAAAAGGAGCTTTTAAATATCCCCCTTGGTTTTGACTTGATTAGGACATCTAGTAGAGTTCTGAAGGGCTGCAGTCATGTTAAAGACTTCATTCTGTTTTTATGTGACACAAAAAGGACATTTAGTAATTACTTGAGGTAACTGTAGCTATGGGTAGTGTCAGCCCGATTGCTTTTGTCAATGCTTGTTGCTGTTGTCACCGATAGTTGAACACAAGAGGGTGCAGGAGATTTACAGATGGGGCACCGATCCTACCAGCCCCCCCTCCTACAGTAATGGTACTGTCCTGCCCTACGATGCCACTAGGCCAGTACCATTTCTACTCCTGTATTAGGAGCGGCGTGTCGTTATGCAAGTAAACGAGGCCGAGTAAAGCTCTTAAGGTCAAAGCTGAGATAAATAATGCAGCTAACTGCTGCCGCGTGAACAAAAGGCCGTTGTGAGCTGTGTGCTGAGAGTTGGTGAGAGTTTGCATTCTGCCCTTTTTCTGTGGGAGTTATTTCCTGTTGTTGACTGCATGCTTTATTTAGAACCACCTAGCAGAGCAGAGGAGAGGGCTGGCGGATTGGGCGCTCGCAGCCCTTTCTGGCTGTCTGCAAGAAGTCACATGCTTCAACATTTTATGTGATTAGGGCACTTTCTAAAACCTTGAACGCTTGTTGGACTTTCCTTCCTAAAATAAGAGACAGCAGTCAAAGCAAATAGTATTTCCTTGCTGCCTAATATGGTTTTTACAAGGAAAGAAATCTAAAGACATTACAAACTGGATGTTAACATTTAACAAAATATTAAGTGAAGGGAGCTACTATAGTGGTTAATTTATAAAAATAAAAATAAAAAGAAGTGCTGGGTATCTCTTCAGGAGGCACCTTGCACCAGTACATTTTTTCCTGTTAGCGCCACCTAAAAGATAACCAACTACTAACCATAAAAGTGGGGAGAGGCTTGGCGTAAGGGCTGGAGCTGCCAGCTTCTGAGCTGGGGAACCAGGGGGCATATTCTCAAGGGCCATTTCGCTGCTTTTTTGACTTTAAAAGAAAAAACAATGGCGAAAATGACATTGCCCTATCTACAAGGGGATGTTAACATGCATTGGTGCATGTTAACACCCGTTTTCCCGATGCCTCGCTTTGCATCTCTAATGAGATGCAAAGTGGGTGTCACTGGGCAGTACTTCTTGTAAAATATTGCTGATGTGCACATCGCGATATTTACAAGGAGGCCCACGCTTGTTTGCAGACGTTAGTTTTTGGCGAAAACCCCGACATCTGCAAAAAATGCTGACTTAAGTATACTTACCATTGGGGGTGGATTATGCTGATACGACCACATGGTCGTATCAGCAAGGTTATCGCCGTTTTCCATGGAACATCACTGAAAAACCAGCGGTGTGCCATGGAAAACACAGCTATCGCTGGAAAATTATCGCCATTGCGCTATGCGTTGTTGATACAGCTGATAGAGCTTGGGCTCACCTGCTCAACATACTCACCTGGGCCCATATATCTATATATGTATATTGAACAGGTAAACCTACACTCAATCAATTGGGATTTTACTATTCGGGATTGATACCATTTTGTGTTACCAATCCAAGCCACCATTACCTATAGACCTAAAGGATCAAGGGAGTTAGCAAAAAAATAGGTAGAAAAATAACACTCAGCATTTCATAGAATAACTACAGACTCTGGAAAATGTAAGTTCTTTTATCTAAGAAAAATCTTTGGAGAGTTTTGAAAACATTATTTCAATTAATTTCTTATTCTATTTAGAATGATGCAGATTTAAACATGAACATATGAAAATAATTTGGAGAGAAAATATCGATAAGCATTTAGACAAATGGTGGGTAAAGAAAAGGAAAAATAATACAATGACAAATCCACACTTTATAGTTACCTAGAATGGTGTGGTGACCAACCCTGACCACGGGTTGAGTCAAAGAATAAGAATTCCCAATCTTCCAGGATGACATAAGTCCATTCAGAGCCTCTGAACTTATTATTCAGTCTTTTCAATCGCGGACTTTTTCTTGTGGAAAGCCCAGTTTGACTTGATATTTCTTTACTTGCTCTGGTTCTTCATTTATTGATTTAAGACGAAATTTTATTTCTTGACAAAATCAGGCCAATTATCTCCCTTTCTGAGTCTTTTAGCGGTCACTGTGCTTTGTTTTTCTTCAATTGCTCTTTTATTCTTGTTCAGTTGTGGCACAATTTGTATATCTTCATCATCTGTATTCCTCTCTATCTGACTTGGTCCAGGTCTTGCTTCAGTTTCTTCTGCCTGGTTGCTAATCAGACCTTGTTCAGGTGTGTGCTGCAATTGACTTTGATTTGGTTTGTTTTCTTCTTCCTGAACACGTTTTCTACATCTATCTGATCCTGCTCAGGTATCTCGATCTCTTGTTCTTCTTCTTCCTGAGCCTTCGCCCTTTTACCTATCTGCCCTTTCTCAGACTCTGGAACTGTGACAGGTATCTGGAATGTCTGAGTATATTGATCTTTCCTTTTCTGTTTCTCCTCAGAATTACTATTGGCTTTGATTTCTATAATCTGAGTGCGTTCTTCTATTCCTGACTCATCCTCACTATCACTCTGTCTATCTAAATAGGTCTGGCTTCTTGTTCTCACAACATCTGCAGGAATGTCTATCACTGGAATCCATTCATCCTGACTGGTGCTTGGTTGTTCATCATCAACTACTTCGGAATCACTTTCTTGAGACCCCTCAGCTGCACAATCTTCAGCTTCAGTTTCATCAGGTTCAGCCACTCTTTTTGTATGCCTTGCATGGATCCAGTTCGGAATTCCTTTACATTTTACTACTGTAGTGGTAACCAATATCACTTGTGTTGGCTTTCCCTACCTTGGAGCTAGACAAGATTCTTGTGTATGTTCTTTTATTACAACCCAGTCACCTAGAATCAGATCGTGTGCTGGAGTTGTTTGCCTGGTGACAGCGTCTTCTCCAACCTGGTGAGAGATAGAACGCACTTGGTCAGTCAGTTCTTTTCAGTACTCTAGTACTAAGTCATCAGATATATTTATCAACTTATGTCCTGGCACCCATGCCTGGCTCATTGCTCTTCTCATGAGTATTTCATGAGGACTCAAGCCTGTTTTTCTGTCTGGAATGCTTCTGAGTCCCATCAGAGCAAGAGTAAAAGCATCTGGCCATTCTAATCTAGTTGATTCATAAATCTTTCCCAATCTTGACTTGATTGTGCCATTCCGTTAATCTACCACTCCAGAAGCCTCTGGGCGGTATGCACAGTGCAGCTTTTGCTCAATTTTAAATGCTTCACAGATTAGACCAATTATTTCATTATTAAAATGTCTTCCTCGGTCTGATTCAATCGTTACTGGAAAACCGAAACGTGGTATGAGCTCTCTAAGTAGTAATTTTGCTACTGTGATACTATCATTCCTACGTGTAGGGTAAGCTTCCACCCATTTTGAAAATAGGCAGACAATGACAAGAACATACTTTATTCCTCTGCAAGGGGGTAACTGAATGAAAACAATCTGAAGTCAAATAAAAGGACCTTCTGCCTTTCCAATCTTTCCTGACAACACCACAGTTCTTTTCCCAGGATTCATTTGTTGGCATACCAAACACCTATGGCAAAGACTCTCAGCAACATTCCTGAACTTTGCATTGAACCAAGTTTGTCTGAATAGTCTTATCATAGTGTCTGCCCTGAGAATCACCATGATACAACCTAGCCATAGGAGCAAGCATACAGTTTGGCATCACAGGCCTTCCATCAAGGTAAACAATGACACTATCTCCAGCCCTTCTCTGACATCCTATGTTTGCCCATTCTTACTTTTCTTCCTGTTCTGCATCATTTTGCAAATCTTTCACTTCTTCCCACGTTTTCACTTTCTCAAGCAACATAAGTTGGCAGCTGTTTCCTTTTGGTTCAATTTTCTTGTTTATTGCCATCTTATTTTTGGCACAATATTGAGCTAATTGGTCAGCATATCAGTTACCTGCTGTCAATCTGTCGTTGCCAGATTGGTGAGCAGCACACTTGACAACAGCTACTGTTTCTGGTAGTTGGATTGCTTTTAGCAAATCTTTCACCAAATTTCCATTTTTAATAGGAAACTCCCTTTGCATCCAGAGTTGGCCAAAATCATGCACAACTCCATAGCCATTTTGGCTATCAGTATAAATAGTCCCTTTCAGATTTTTCCCAAATTTACAAGCCTTTGTCAATGCAATTAGTTCAGCTATCTGTGCAGATTTTATGCCAGGTAAATATGATGCTTCAACTGGACCCCATAAAGTACAAACAGCATAAGCAGCACTCAAACCTCCTTCCTCATGTCGCATACATGAACCATCTACAAATAGCTCATGTTCTGAATTTATTAGTGGCTCTACTCTTATGTCTGGGCGTGGTTTAGTACAGTATTCTGTAAGATCAATACAATTATGTTCAATTTCATTTTTAACTTCTGCAAAGTGCGATTCAGGCAACAATGTTGCTGGGTTCAGAACATTACACTTAGCAATTGTCACATTTTCTGCACCTACAAGAATTCGTTCATACTTAGTCAGCCGACTAGGTGTTAGGTACTGAGTTTTAGTCCTGGTTAATAAAATAACAACTGCATGTGGGACATACACTGTTACTGGATGTCCCATGATAATGGACTCACTTTGCTCAAGACTCATGCAAGTTGCTGCTACTGCTTTTAGACATCCTGGAGATGCTGCTGCCACTGGATCCAGTGTAGAGGAAAAATAATCAACAGGTCATCTCATCAGACCATGAGTCTGAGTCAGAACTGAAAGTGCACAATTGTGTCTTGTATCACAAAATAACGCAAAGTCTTTTGAATAGTCAGGCATTCCTAATGCTGGAGCTGAACATAGACAAGCTCGTAATTTCAGAAAAGATTACATGCTCTCATCGTCCCATTCTACAGGGTCTTTTGCTCTTTTCTTTGTCATTTGTATCAATGGTTTTGCTAGAACTGCAAATCCCACAACCCCTTGCCTGCAGTAACCTACAACTCCAAGAAACATTCTGATTTCTTTCTGCGTTTGAGGTAGATTCATGTTTTGAATTATTCTGATTCTTTCAGAGGTAACCCTTCTGACACCTCTCTCTATCTGGTGCCCCAGATAGTTCACTGATGTGGTACAATATTGTAATTTTTCAGGTGATACTTTATGTCCTCCTTTACCTAAATGATTCAGTAAAGCAATTGTATCAGTAACACAGTCTTTTCGATTCTTAGATGCCACCAGTAGGTCCTCTATATATTGCACCAAAACTGATTGTCCGGGCAATATTAGAGATTCAAGGCACTTTTTCAAAATCTTATTAAAAATCGATGGACTTTCCGTGTACCCTTGAGGGACGCGATTCCAAACGTAGATATGGTCGTCAAATTTGAATGAGAAAAGATACTTGCTATCTGGATGTAATAGTATAGAGAAAAATGCATGGCAAAGGTCTATTACAGTGAACCAGCCTGCTGTCCATGGTATTTGATACAGAATCACAGCAGGGTTTAGCACAACTGGACAACATGGGACGACAATTTTATTAAATTTGCGGAGGTCCTGTACGACCCTGTATTTTCCGCTCGTTTTTTTATGCCAATTATGGGTGAATTACATGGACTGCTCATTATTTCCTGCAAAATTCCTGCTACAACCAAACATTTTATTTCTAGTGCAACTCCTGCTTTTATTTCTCATTTTGTACTGTTGAATATTTCGATAAACTGCACCTTCTTTTACTGTCACTTTTACCGGGTCAACATTTGCCATTAATCCTACATCTTTTCCTGTGAAATCCCACACTTTAGGATCTACCGTATGTTGTAATTCTTTTGGCAAGTCTTCTATGGTAAACTTTTGTTTTTCAGTTTCCTGTTTTGCTAACATAATTTTATAAATTCTATCTTCATCTGGGGTTTGAATTTCAACACCATTTGGTGTACAAAAGATAGTGCAGTTCATTTTGCACAGCAAATCCCTACCTAACAGATTTACGGGACTGGAGTCACATACAACAAATGAGTGCAATTACCTATTTTGACTTCCATTGGTTCTGTAACTGGGGTACTAATTTGTTTATTAGAAACGCCCACTACTTGGATCGCTTCTCTCGAGAGGGGTAGGTTTGGAACATCTGCTGTTCTCACAGTAGAACGGGTAGCGCCAGTATCCAACAGAAAGGTAACATCATTTCCTTCAACCTTTCCTTCAATATATGGACCTGACTGATCTACCTGCAAGGATGCACCAAGTACGCACTCCTCGTCCTCCTCCCTCCGGCACCGTCAGAAACTGTCTTCATCAAAGTATGAGTCACTCAAAAGAAATTGGGGTGTCACTGTGTCTCTTTTATCACTTCCTTCCCAACTTGTGGTATCTACACTGTATGTAGGCTGACTCCCAGGGTTTGGCATAGGCGCCAATGGTAACTGGTTTTGTATTACCTGTTGTTGCTGCTTTTTCGATACCTCATTCTGCGTCTGTGAATTCAAATTATTATTTTACACGTTATTATTTAATACAGCCTTACACTCATTCTTCCAATGCTCCAACTTGCCCCCACATGACAAGGACATTTCTTTTTAGCTTCCTCTCGATTAAACTTTGCCCTAGGTTTATTACCATTTCCATCTCCTTGGGTCTGAATATTTTTCATTTGGAGTTCTTGTTGCTCTGCTAATTTTACCTGTGCCCACATTACTTTTTCTTCTAAATTCTTTCGTTTATTGTCCAATTCATCTTCACAATATTTTGCATATTTTAGTATTTCATCTACAGGTTTGGCCTGCCAGCAGATTTTATGATCTTTAAACCATTGTGAAATTTCTGGTTTTAGCCCAGACACAAACCGATAGATAAAATGCGTCATATCTTTGGTGTCAATATTTTCTAAACCACTATACTGTTTAAAAACTTGCAAAAGTCATTCATAATATGCATGTGCAGATTCAGCTTTATTCTGGGTAGTTCTGTCTATTCTAGTCCAGTCTGTCTCTTTTGGAGGTACTTTTACTTTTAAGTACAGTTTTACCTGATTATATTTCCTCATCACCTCATCTGATGGTGCTCCTGTTTTTGGGTCTTTAGGATACTCATCATTTGGCCAGTTTACTGCAATTTTGCATTCTGTCCATAAATCGACAGGAACAACAAAGTTGAATAACCCATCTAGATCTTTTAGTAATACCTTTGAGACTTTTACGAATCTCTTAACCTGCCTGTACCATTCTACAAGTTTCTCTCTGAGTTTTGGGAAATCATTTGTGAATGACAAAATATCTTGTCGGGACCATAGGACATGCACATAACCTCCACCTGGTACTTCTCTCATTGGACACAACCTTTCCACTTTCTCTGTTTCTTTCAACATATATTCGGATACAGTGTTTTTCCCTTGAGCTTCTTCCTTTTCCTTTAACGATCTAGCTTTCCATCTGTCTATATCACCCCATTTCTGCAATAATGATAACAATTCCTTAATCTGTAATTTTCGACCTGACACATTCATATTTTCTAAATCTTTGTCAGAAAATTCAGCTCGATATGGTTTCTGTAACACTTTCAATTTACCAATATCAATCCCCATTTCATTTGCCATACTCGTCAATTTCTCGTGAAATGTTTTTGTATTTTGGGTGATACTTCGACATATAAACAATTCATCTTCATTTAATGCATTCAATCAGTCTAATCCCACATATCCAGCAATCATTTCTTCCAATTCCACCCTTAATTTAAAAATATCCAATGTCTTTGACTGTGATTTTGGTTTTTCTATTTCTCGGGACCATCTTTCAATTTCTTCTGGGGTAACTACAGTAGCACTTCTCGTACCTGAAGAAGTTTCTATTTGCACCTCTCTAGAATTTACAGGTGTGGTTTTCCTAGATGAGCTACTTGCTGGTTCTCTTATAGGTAAATCCATTAAAGAAATTTCTGACTCACATTCACTTGCTTGGTCATCCACTATCAATGTTTCTTTTCTTGGCTGCACTACAGGTGTAGTTAAAACAGGAGGTCTAGGACTGGTTTGTTTATCTCCATATAAAGGAACAACTGGACCTATAGTCAATGGAATTGTCAAAGCTTCAGGACTGATATTTAACTGTGTAATTTTTTGAATTAACTCATTCCTTTGCTTAATTATTGCTTCTCGTTCCTTTTCCTGTAAAACTTTTTCTAATGATGCCTCATGTAACACTTGTGGAACTAAAGGTGGCTTTAAGAACGGAGCACTAGGATTTGCCTGATTCTACTCTTCATTTTAAGGTGGCGGATTTTTCATTAATAAATCCTCCAAGTAATCGGTGAACAGCCTTTACGACGCGGCTGTTACACTGCCGTGCCATTACAACGCGGTCTTTTCAACGCAAGTCGTTACCACGACTTGCGCTGGAGGGCGCTGCAGGACAAGGAATTTTTTAATTTACTATCCAACACCTTCCCTACTGTACGTAGGCTGGTGTTGGAATAGTAAATTAAAAAATTCCTAAGTCCGCACCCCCTCCAACGCAAGTCGTAGTAACGACTTGCGTTGAAAAAACCGCGTTATAACGGCACGCGTTGTAAAAGTACGCGTCGTAATGCCGTACATCCCAAGTAATCATCTTCTGGATCAGCACTTGTCATTACATTTTTAGTTTTCTCAGTGCTTTTACTCCCTGTTTGTTCTTCTAATGCTCGGACAGGATATAATCCTTCCACTAGCATAGACTGTCTCCATTGTTTCATCTGCTTATCTCTCGTCTCTTTAGGAAATTTAGGATAAAATGTACTTATACTTTTATCACTTCTAGATCTGTCTCGCTCAAAAGCCTCTGATTCCCATTCCTCCAATGCCTCATATTGGGTTAATCTAGGTCTTGGATCTAATTCATTCATGCGTGCTCTTAAATTGTACAAAACTCTACCATTGAAGGTACCATTTTCTGGAAATGCCAAAATTCCATCATCTTTTGTATATTCTATCCAGTTTTCTAACCATATACAAGTGTGATAGCCCCTTTCAACCATCATGTATGATGCGGGCGTATTCGATGATGGAATATTAATCCCTTTTCTGGTTTTTATTGGCTTATCCTTTTTAAAGAAATTGTTACTTTCTTGACAAATGACATTTTTCTTTTATCTCTGTACATGATATAAGGTCTCCTTCTTATCATCTGTTCTTTAGCAAAACCTAGATATTTTCTATCTGGTCTATTTCCTATGAATCCTGGATCTAAATGCCACATATATTTTATGCTGCTTTTACTTCCTAATGTCACTCAGTTTGTTTACAAGAAACCTTCCAATACAAAAGTGTTTCTTATTTTCAATGACCAATTAACTATTAGAATTCAAAATAAATTCAACCAATGGTTGCGCTGGATTTGTCGTGAGACAAGTTCTCACGCTCCTGTACTCACCCCTCCTTTACAATATTACCTCAGCTACACACCCGCTGTCTCAACCAATACCAGCGTGGCTCTGAGTGATGTCAGCGCTGCTCCGCAACTGACTCCCTCCTTTGCAAGGTAATACGAGAGATTTATTTTAAATGCTCATTTTTATTAATTAACAACGTAAAAACATTTGTCACTGTGTCTGAGTAACTATTTCAAAAGAACTCCCTACCATTTACTCTTCATACACAACAAGCAGATCCCTTCCGTCTACCTTTCACTCAAGCATCGAAGAACGTGTTACTCCCTTGGGCTTACCCTTTCTAGGTTATGTAAGGCGAAAGTTTCACCAACGAACCCCTTTGCTGTCAATCAAGTTCAGAAGAACCTGCTACTCCTCCAGTATGACCCTTTCTAGGTGATATCACACCAAAGTTTTACTAGCGAACTCTTTGCTATCAATTAGTCACACATTTATACAGAAAAATCCCTAAACAGTGTTTCCATTTTTACCTAACCATGCACTTACTTCCTCGGACAAGTGACCTCACTACAGAGTGGCTTCCATTTACCACCTGTTATTCTGCCCCCAGGGTTTCCAGACAAAACATAAAACAGGTACGAACAATTTTGGTTAATGCATAAAATCAATAAAAGCAATAATTAATAATTGGATCAATAATCAATACTAAACTAACTACCTATCTACACTAATCCTTAACCTTATCTCTGCTACCAAAATAACTGATAGAGCGCGGGCTCACCTGCTCAACATACTCACCTGGGCCCATATATCTATATATGTATATTAAACAGGTAAACCTACACTCAATCAATTGGGATTTTACCATTCGGGATTTATACCATTTTGTCTTACCAATCCAAGCCACCGTTACCTTTAGACCTAAAGGATCAAGGGAGTTAGCAAGAAAATAGGTAGAAAAATAACACTCAGCATTTCATAGAATAACTACAGACTCGGGAAAATTTAAGTTCTTTTATCTAAGAAAAATCTTTGGAGAGTTTTGAAAAAATGAATTCAATTAATTTCTTATTCTATTTAGAATGATGCAGATTTAAACATGAACAGGTGCAAATAATTTGGAGAGAAAATATCCATAAGCATTTAGACAAAGGGTGGGTAAAGATAAGGAAAAACAATACAATGACAAACCCACACTTTATAGTTACCTAGAATGGTGTGGTGACCAACCCTGGCCACGGGCTGAGTCAAAGAATAAGAATTCCCAAAGTACAGGTGCCAGCAGGAAAGAACAGGTGCAGATCAGTATCAGAACCAGGACAGGTTACGGACCAAATTGGATCAGGACAGGACCACCACAGGCTAAGACCAGCACCACAGCTAAAGTTCAAACGCCAGTGTTGTAAACCCTCTCTGCAGCTAACAGTCGAACCCCGATTGGGTCTCCTTCCCAGAACCCCGGTTGGGTAATCGAATCTTCTGACAAAGTGCTCAGCCAGCAACTCTGCTCCCGATCACCTATTGAGTGTGTTGGGTCAGTGACAGGTCAGCTATTCGGACAAGTCGGACAAACTAACTAGATAAGCCTACCCTAGTTATACTATATTCCAAGTCAGTGTACCACCCCCAAATGTTGCAAATGTGTGAATCCCACAATTTTATTGGACAAAGGACGAGGAGTAGTCATCACACCATATTCTTATGAGGTAACTTGTCAATCATGTATTCAAATTGTTCTCTCCAATAACTTTATCTTCCCATGTACTTTTATTCCGCCCGGTAGTGAAATGTAAAAATAAGTTATAAAAAATATTTTATTCAATTCAGCTTCCTCTGGCAGGGTAAGGAGTTCACTCTTCCCATAGTTCTTGCCATCCATGTCTGATTGGCTTGAGTTCAAGGCTACAGCTTCAGTGGCTCAGAACTTTTGTCGCACAGGCGCAGTTTCTCCAAAGATGGAGTTCCACAGAGTATTTAGGCCCAAAATTCGTAACATGTAAAAATAGAAAAGAAACAGTTTTAGAGACACAGAATAAATGAATGCACTGTATACCACTTCTTTCTACTCTATTTCCATTATTTTATTTTAAACTATTGCATTAGATATTAAGTAAAAACAAACAGCTTAGCAAAGGAGCGATGCAAGCTTCTTGCACGTTAGGACACAGAACAGCCATCTTAGTTCTAGTGTGCAGAAGCAAAAGTATACCCACCAAACATATCACGTGAGCATGACAGACGCATGTGCAGTAGAAAAGCCCGCGTAGCAGCAGCCATTTTAATGCGAGCGGATTATAGTTAGTAAAAGCACATAGACAAGCATCCCCTAGATGTCTAATATGTTGTGTAATGCAATATTAATAAGACAAAACATGTTAGTTAGTACATTAATACTATTTCGAGAGGGTTGAGTACAAGCAAGTCACTTTACGTGTGAAACCTTGCTCCATCACAGCGATAGTATAGCGATAATTGCCAGCGCTAGCCGGCGATTAATAATTTCTCGTTAAGAGCGGCCAGCGATAATTATCGCTGCTGCTTGATGATATGCCCCCAGGTTCGGGTCTCGGCGTTGGCTCAACACCCTGTGATTCTGTTCCAATCACTTAATCGCCCCATAATGAATGTGTCCTTAAATGGTGCTCATGAAAATCGCTGGTGTTGATGATTAAGTGCTGGGGCTGCAGCAATCATCATTTTAATGTGCATAGAAGCAAATCAATTGGGTAGTGTGCGCTCCTCAAATAAACACAAACATTATTTTGCGTTATTTTACATTTTTAAATTGATGATGACAGGTCCATTTCAATAGCAGTAATCCCGCAACCAGAATTCCAATGCAAAAGTTTCTGGGAATTCTGCGTGTTGGAATACTGTGGTATCGAGTCCTTCCGGTAATCAATGGAGTAGTTAGAGTAATAAAATACCTCCCACTTTGAACCATGTTCGAAATAGCTCGGAGCAATGGGGAGGGGGAATCGAATCCAGCAGTAATTCAGAAGATTGCTTCCCCTTGTGTTTTTTTTTTACATTCTTAAATGTTCTTCTTTCCATCTCTGTCGTTCTGTCAGTAGCTTGTCCTTTCTTCTCTCTATCGATGTTTCGGTCTTTTTCCATGTTACTTTCCTTCCTTTTTTCATTTATGTACTTTCCCATCCATCAATCTTCTGTCTTTTCCATCCACACCTTTCCTTCTTTCCTTTCCTCTTTATTTTATCAATCCTTCTTACTCTCCATCCGTCTTTTTCCTTCCTTCCTTTTGAATACATCATTCATCCTTTGTTCTTGCTATCCTATACTCCATCCGTTCATCTATCCTTCTGACCTTCCTTCCTTCTTTCCTTCCGTAACTCTATCTTTTCTTTCCTTTAATTCAACCGTATCTCATTCATCTCTCTCTCTATTAATCCATCATCCAGCCTGCGCCACATCCGCCTCTGCTGTCATGATCTATCTATCCCTAATTAACTCTCTGTATTAATCCACCTCTGCATCCATCCATGTGCTCTCCGTCCTTCTCTTCTTCTCTCTCTTTCTCTCCACTCTTCCATCCCTGTCTTCCTTCGACTGCAATAGGTCATTTTAATAGCTTCTTGAAAAACACAGACTCCGATCATAGTTAAAAGAGCCATAAAAACAACAATCAATAATCATCTTCCCTCTAAACCCATCTACATTTATCATTTCGATTTATCCAACATGGAGTGACCAGAAAAATTATTTTTTACATTTTTATTTCATTTTACATTCTTTATTTTCTATCGAATTTTCTTGTGTTTATATATTTCATATTTACATAAACTTCCTTTATTTAGATACAATACTTAAAAACTCATACCTCGATTTCACAAGCAATACTACAATGAATACAATGTGAAGACAGCACATTACATTACAATACGATGTTTGATTCACCCCACTCACCAATCACTCTTTCTCATTCATACATCACTCCCATACACTCCAATCCGGATTCTTGTGAGTACCAACCTTAAAACGAATCAATGGAAGGCTAGAGAAGAATGGTCTCCTTGGTGGCCTGTTGTTAAAGTTTTTTGATCTGGGGACCATTGGAGTTGTACATATGGAGTGTATGGAAGTGATGTATGAAAACGAGAGAGTGAATGGTAAGTGGGATCGATTAATCATAGTATTGTAATGTCTTCACATTGTATTCATTGTAGTATTGTGTGTGAAATCTATATGAGTTTTTAATAACTGGATTTATATTAAAAAAAGTGTATATGTAAAAAGGAACTAATAAACTCAAAACAATTCGTTAGAAAATAAAGTATGTAAAATGAAATCAAAATGTAAAGAATAATTTATCAGGTCACTTCATGTTGGATAAATGTAATTGATAAAAGTCGATAGGATTAGCGAGAAGTTTATTATTGATTGTTGCTGTGGTTTACCCTTGCCTGAACCTTTTAGTAATAATTTGGGTATTCCCTGTGATTGATAATTTTGCCATAAAAACAGCATACAAGTTTCATATTACACAAAATAGCACAGTGACACCTACTATCCTCTCACTTTCTAAAGAGGGGCCTTATTGACATGCCTACCCGCAATGAGCCCGCAGAAGGAAGATTGAAGATAGGAATCAGGGTTTCTGCATTTAAATCCTGCAATAATCTTTACCTAATGACATTGGCATTGGGGCGAGGGGTGTTAGGGCTAGAGCAGCCTCAGGCTTGTGGTTACACTCCATTAATTATAATTCCTTACTTCGCAAGAGCTCCTGTTACCATCTGAATGAGGAATTACAAGACTCTCAATATATGTAAGAATTATAAGGAACATAAGCTTACTAAATGTCACTACGACCATTGAATTGCACTACAAAAAATATTTGCTCCTAAAATATTAGCCTGTCCTGCACAGGGCTAATGCAAGGGTTTTCAGAGTCTGAGACAGAAAATCTATTTTGGGCACTCTCTTTCCTGACAAATATGCATTTTTTGGGCTATTTGATGCAATCTGTCACCCTATTGTGCCTATTTTTGATGGCAAGGCACCTGTCTGCAAAAGCCTTACAGGTCCTGGTTCTGAAAATAATTAGAGTAAACCACCATGTAAATAATCTTAAACCTTTGGTTATAATAATATGGGGAAATGGCCACTAACTCCTGGTTTAGCTATACCTAGGAATGCATACTTGGTTCCATGATATCCTCCTTTGTAATGTTAGCCATTGCCTGCCTAGTGTAACCAGTGGCATAAGACAGGCCCCCTCAGCCCCCACGGTGTGGGGGGGGCCTGGGCTTCAGTGGGCCTCCTCAGCACAGTACTCTAGCCCCAGAGCTCCTGGTTAAACTTGGAGCGGGGGGGGGGCCCCTCAATGAACCTTGCGGGGGGGGGGGGGGGAGCTCAAGTTTCGTTATGCTCCTGAGTGTAACGTGCTGTCCTCGAATCACGCCTGGATGAAGTGACTCAAGCCAACAACAGAATTCCTTCTTATCACCCTCAAATTTCAAAACAGATTTGCCCCGGCTCTGCTGAATGAACTGAACATTTGAGTTTTATTTCCAGGCTCCAGTCCCAGGATCAACCATGTAATCATGTAATCTGTTATACCCACGCTCACACCCTCTATTCTTTGACCAATTTCTTGCACACAGGTAGCAGGTATAGTGTTGGGTCACCATGTGTTAGGGGCTCTGAATCTTGGAAAGCTACCCCCACCAACATAGTAGATTCCTTTCTTCCTTTCACTTTCTGTTAGCCATAAAATCTCTGCATGCTCTCCTTGCCTGTTTTCCCTATGTATGACCCCTAGCAATGATTTATCATACACATCACTTGCACCGCTCTCTATCACCTGATTTGGCCTAGTTTGTAACCAGTGCTTAATTTGAACCGGTGGTTTCCGGTGCTCAGCACCGGCACTTCATTTTCAACACCGGCGCTTGTAACAGTTTGCCACAAAGTTGCTATGTCTGGCTAATTTAGAGATGACCACAACAGTCAATTACTAATTCAATGTACATAAAACATTGATGACTATTACCTGCAGCCCAAGCCATTCTTATAGTTTTGAGGGCCTGAAACAGTCCGAATTGTCACACTTATAGGAGTGTGATGATTAGTTGTTCTGTTGTTACTATGAATAGCAGAATGGCAGAGGCAAAATGTGTGAAGCAAGCTGCAGTAGCCTCCTGATGAGAGCCCTGGCATTTATTTGTTTTGCAAATCAAGCACTGGTTCGTACTGAATAAAAATTGCAAATAAACAAATCGGTAAAGACGATAATAGATTTGTTGGTTATGAGGAGTACTTTACAGCAGCAAGATAGGGTGGCCAGCCAGGGTCTTTAGTTGACCTTTGGGTGGACTCTTTGTTGTGGAGTGGGTTGCGGGCTTGAATGTTGCTGATGATAAAATCAGAGAAATGTGGGTTTGCTTATTCTGGTAATCATGCATAATGCAAACAAAGCAGCCAGTAATATAGAAATACTAGCAGATAACAACAGGCATTACACCCACCTGGAGAGGGAGTGCACACGTTTCTCTCTCCACCTGGGTGATGTGGGGGTTGAAACAGTTTCAGTGGCTTGTTTATTTGCCCACCCAAAATTGGAGTTCCAGCCCAAATATCATTGCCTTTTTCAATTGTTACCCATGGCCCTCTGACTTCGATTAGGCAAGATTGTGAACATCTTTAGTTTTTCGCCCTTCATTGCATGAATTGAGGGAAGGTGGGAGAGACAGTATTTGGATACAGTGGGCCTAATTTATGAGGCCTTGCGTCAGTTTTGCGCTTCCGATGCGTCACTTTTTGTGACGCATCGGCGGCGTAAAACATGCCTCCTGATGCGCACTATTTACAAAGTGACGCATCTAAGCAGATGCGTCACTTTGTAAACCCCTGCGCTACATTATACCTGCGTCAGGTATAATGTATGCAGAGGGGGCGTTCACCCCCAAAAAGCCTCGTAATAGTGACGCAGTGAAATCTATGAGATTTCACTCCGTCACTTTTAGGACGCTGTTGCGTCAAAATCTTGCGCCTGCCTCACAGCAGGCGTAAGACTGACGCAAGCTCTTTCACATGGGGCCTTCCTCATGTGAAAGGAAGCATTGCTGGAGTTGCGTCACTTTTGTGACACACTCTAGCAATGCGTCACTTTTGCGCCTACAGATACGTCAGAAATACTGACGTATCTGTAACTCCTTGCGACATGATGCGTCATATTATAAATATGACGCATCAATCATGTCGCAGGGAGAGCGCACTGAAAAGTGACGCATCGCTGTTTTCACGCAGTGATGCGTCACTTTTCATAAATGAGGGCCAGTGTCTGGGCATCACGGAACCGAAACCGGCCCTGGCAAACTGCACGACTGCTCCCCTGGGGGCGGAGGGGGGTGCGTTTGAGTAGTTTGCTAGGGCCGGTTTTGGTAGATGTTGTTACAGGGGCCCGATATTGCCGGCCCCCGGTAACAAAAACGGATCCCCAGGGGCCCTAAACCGACCCCCACCCTGGCGGTCTACCAGGGAAACACCCGGTGCCCGCTACGGCCAGTCAGGCTCTGAGCATCAGGAGGACATGTTGGAGGTTTCACAAGAATACTTGCTGCACGACGGACATTTTTTACAATGCGAGCACTACTTTCAGTCAATTGGTACACAAACAAATCTACATTTTTCTTTGGAACATTTTTCCACCTGAATGAGACATTGGCAAAATAATTCTGAAAAATTCAGAATTCCTATACTGATATCCTTTTACAAAGTAAATAACTGACTATGATGGAAAAAGCTACATATTAGATCCTCTTGTATGTTATGCGGTGCCCGCCATGATTGGATTCTCACTCCCACAACGTTCAACCCCAACCTAGAAAGCACTCGGCCGATCACTGTTGGAGTCCATAGTTACAAATCATCAACATGCTCGCGACAGACAACTTACCTAAAGACCTTCAAACTGCGATAATTCCTCATGACAGTCCAACTATGGATGGCGGTCTTTCTCCTAATTTTAAATCCACAGCAAGCCGAATTCCTTCTCAACATCCTCAAATTTCAATACAGATTTGACCCAGCTCAAATGAATAAACTGAACATTGAAGTTTCCTTCCCAATACCAGTCCAGAAAGTAAATTCTCAGGGCTTTGCCCTGGATGATATCCTATCAATATCCCTTCAGATAAATATACTCCTCAAATCAGCTAAATCAGCCCACACAGCAAATAAAAGAGAAATCAAAAGCTTTCTATCTCCCATGCAAATGAAATTGATCATGTGTTCATATCTCAACTCACTGGCATTTGCCAATCATCTTTGCATCAGCCATTTTTTACTCAAAGCCAGACTTGTCGCAACCAATGGACAAACACTGACTTGCGATAGAAGAGAAGGTCACATTTGAATTGTGCTGACTAGCTTGCAAAGCTGTCCATAAGAAAAGCCCTACCTTTCTGGATAATCTCCTATTTCATGTGTCTTACAGGATCTGAGGAGCAAGTAGTCTTTCTTGCTGGAAACAATGACATTTTCAGTAACTAAAGCCTTGAAACAGTCCTTCACAGAGAGTCCCAGGCACCTACAGAACTTTCTCCTCACCCTTCTGTGAACTCAGCCCACCATTCTATCCTTCATAAAGTTATTGAATACACTTCTTTTGCGAATGCAGTTAGCCTAACTGTCCCTCCGAACTATTTATCCTCACATCCATAGTACTAAGATGCTCATGACTATATAATCTGTGTGGCTGTTACTTTTCTCCTGAAAAAGCATATCCAATGCACTACCCTATTTCTCATCCTGTACCTCTATCAATATCTTTAATCTGCATATACTTACCTTCTTTATGCTTCTATATACTTTCAATGTACTTATGGATCTGTATATTTATCACTTTCTTCTAATTTAGCATTTCCAATGCACTACCCTATTTCTCAGCCTATACTTCTCTCAATATATCTTCTAGCCCAACTTTGTGACTCATCTCAAACTTCTTTCTACTACTCTTTCCAATGCACTACCCTATCTCTCACCCTATACATCTATCATTATATCCTCTACTATGTTCCCCAAAATAGACCTTTCTTGACTCTCTCATACTCAACCCCTCCTTGCATCATCTGACACCTCTTTTATTATACTGATCCCCCAAAACAAACCTTTCTAAACTCTTCCCTCTGACTCATCCCCTCCAAAACCCATTTTACTCATCCAAAAGCCTCCTCCTAGTTATATGACCTAAACAAAGAAATCCTTCACTCTTCTATCCCTCCACTATCCTTTTCAATCAAAATAACAGACTAACATGTTCACTTCTCTAATTCCATATTCCACTATACTAATTCACCACTAATCCTTTATAGGTTCCAGAGTAGCGTGCAACTCGCCAACAAAGCGTTTCAACACCTCATCAGGGTTACCAACGCTTTATAAATGCAAACCTTTTTCCCCTCCCCAACCCTTCTCAAACCAAATAACTAACTAACATATCCACCACTCAAACTACTTCATATTTCACTATACTAATTTTCAATACTAATCCTTTATGGGTTACGGAGTAGCCTGCTACTCGCCAGAAAAGCGCTTCAACACCTCATATGGGGTAGCAGGCGCTATATGAATGCAAACCTTTCTTTCCCTTCTATCCCTCCGCTATCCTTCTCACTTCAAATAACTGACCAATAACCACCACTCAAATTACTTTCATATTCCACCATATTAATACCCACTAATCCTTTATGAGTTTCCTGAGTAGCGTGCTACTCACCAAAAAAAGCGATTCAACACCCCATCAGGGGTAAGAAGCGCTATATCAATACAAACCTTTTTTCCTCTTCTATCCTTCTGCTATCCTTCTGAATCCAAATAACTGACTAACATATCCACCACTTAAAATTTACTTGCATGTTTCACTATACTAATTCAACACTAATCATCTATGGGTCCCGGAGTAGAGTGCTACTCGCCGAAAAGCTCTTCGATGCCTCGTCAGGGCTAGTAGGAGCTATACAAATGCAATTACAATACAATACAATACATTGTCTCTACATTATTTTGAATTGTTCTTGAGTGAATTGAACAATAAAATGCTACTATTGCTTGCAAGGTTCTTTCTTTATATTTTCCTATTACAATGTAAAGCACTCTAATTTTGGTTAGTAGAACTGAATTATAAATAAATGTTAACTAAATAAAAACAATAACAACAATTATTTAGGGCCACTAAGTATGATGAGCACTATTTTCCAATCCCCCAAAAATTTGTTTTGGCATCATGTCAGATTTTAGTGTGTGATATGATGTAAAGGATTCCTTGATGAGAATGGCTTTAATGATATAAGTGATGACACATGTTTAAAAAATATTTTTCAAATGTTGCTATATCCGTTACATATTTGCTTAAGATAAACAGTAAGCTAAACAATCCCTGGCCCAGCGTGCAAGTTCAACACCCTCAAAATACATCAGTTTCATTGAGAGGAGGAGTTTCGACCCACAAACAAAATCTGGAGGGCGGGATCAAAAAAGGACAAGTCAATCAAAAACCTGTGATGAAAAAGTAGGTTCTAGAATAAGGTGAAATGAGACATAAATGTAAAATTGGGAATCAGCCACAGGTTTCTAAACATGCAAAAATGATAAATTTGTAGTTTCAAAGACAAACTCCCAAATCAGTCAGCACATTATAGGTTAGAAAAGGAGTGGAAGATAAGTGGAGATTTTCTTCACTGTGTAGTGATGTTATCATCTAACAAACATGTCATGGCCTGCACGCATTTAGCCTCCACTTTAGGGAATGCAGATTTGTGTCATACGGTGCATCTCTTTTCAACCCTGCCCAAAGGTAGACGGCTCAGCCCAAACTAAGGAGGTGCACTGCATTTTAAAAAAAGTTTTTAAGATTTCATTGGGCTTTCCATGTTCATTCCTGTCTTAAAATGAGAACGCCACTTACTCTCCTATCTTGGAACATGAAGGGTCTACATAGTGCAGCAACTATGCAGAAGATCCTTGGTAGTATTGTTGGTAAAGGAGGCTAACCCATTTCCTGCATCAGGATTGGCACATATCTTTCATCAAAATTACAGCTGGGTCTCTAGCAACTTTGCACATGGACCAGGTTTTTTTTCTTTTCACTTGAAAATGGCAATGTAGTTTCCAACACTACTTATAAAGATGTCTTAGGTACAAGATAGTATTATTTATGGGAGTGATTTCTCATATAACTAGGATTTAAAGGGTTGTGTGTGGGACCCAAGACATTAAGAGTGGGAATGATTAGCTAGGATATCCACAATTACAAAGGTAGAAGATTATAGATACAAAAAGAACAATTGATGGACAGAATGCAGAACAATATCATACATTCACCCCAGTACAGAGATCTGGGCCTAAATCCATTGTTTTTTTGCTCACCATGCCATTCCAGTTTGGACCCAGCCATATGCTAATCAGTCTTGACCCAGCGCCCATTAGGAAAAGTCCAGCCCGAACTGCCAGGTCAGGCAGGATTCAACCCAGATCTGTGACTGGGGGTGAGTGTCTGAAAAGTTTCAGCGCTCCGTCCATCATCTCCTTGTGTAAGTTGGCAGGGTATGCCCAGACCTGGGTCCCTTGCTCACTTTGCCACTGGATTCAGGCTAGCCTGGCTGATGAGAGCTGTTAGCCCGAAAACAGTCCCAGGATGCTTGTTTCCGGTCCAGGGAAGACATGGCTTGGCAGTTCGGGCTGGACTGTTCCCATGAGGCCCAGGGTCAAGACTAATTTGCATATAGATGTGTCTGAACTGGGGTGGCGAAGTGAGCTAAAGAACGATGATGGATTCAACCCAGATTGTGACTGGAGGTGAGTGTCTGAAAAGTTTCAGTGCTCCGTCCATCATTTCCTTGTGTTTGAGCAGATTATAGATGTCATACAACAACTAAAAAAAAGTAAAGGACCTGGTTGGAAAAAGGAATATGGCTGATTTCTGTATGCAATATACATAGAAAATTGCCTCATTTTCATGAAATCGTATAACTTTTACATTTGTGGAAGAATCCTAACAAAAGCGTTTTCTATATCTTATTTAAATGTATTTAAAAGCGTAGTGGTGTGGCTCACTGGTTAGAGGCGGCAGACCTGGAAGCAGAGGACGGCCCAGGACCAGGGTTCAATTCCCGTCGCGGCAGGGTTGTGGACCAGGGTCAGCGGACTCGATAATTCTTGCTTCGGTGCCTACTCTAACCAGGGATCACACTCGGCAACTCTGGGCATTAGCTTGCCTCATCTCCACAACGGCCCCCCACATACACCGGGGATGCCTGGTTTCACCTTGGAGATACCCAGCAGGGATCATCTCACAGGGAAAGCCAGGACGGGTTCCCCAGTGGTCTACAGCGCTGGGACGCCCCATTGCTGGGGTAGCCATGCGCTTTACAAGACAACCTAACATAACATAACTGACAAGTAAGGGATCAATTAAAGGGCAACTTCCTAATGAAATGATTAGTTTGTTGAATCAATTTTAGCAACTACAGTGATATCCCCATAACTGTAAAAACTCTTTTATTAAGCTGTGTGGCTTATTTATGGTTTGGCAGACAGGGAACCCCACCCTAAAAGTGGCGGAGTACCCTGTATGCCAAACTCTCAGTTCACCCAATTAGTTTAGAGTCAGGCAAGCTGTCATTTTTCCACCGGTTGAGTCTCTGCTGGTTCCACTAGATCAAACCACAGACCAATGGCTCGACCCCACGCGTATACAACCCTATTTAGGGCATCATTTTCTGATTTGTTTTTTCCTGCTCACAACCACCAGGAAAGTTTTGAACAGGAAAGCAAAACCTGACCTGAACACACTGGAAGAAGACTCACAGGCCAGACTCAGATTTATATTTCAATACACAGATATTTAGAATCCATCACATGACAGAAGTTTCACAAAGAATTCAAGCAGGTTCTCACTTGGGCTCATGAGAACTGGGAAATTGTCTTCAATAGTAACAAAAATCGAAAGTGTTTTTGCCTGAGCAAGCTTTTTTTTAACTTCATGTCTCAAATACCAATTCGCGTCATGTCTCAGAATAAGAGAACATGGCTGAAGCAGGCTACAATTAAGCTTAGCAAACCAATCAATCAATCAGAGTTGGTAAAGTGCAACTACTTACTCATGAAGGTCTCAAGGTGCTGGGGGGTGGCTCCGTTGAGTGCTGCGGTCAGCCGAGAGCCAGGTCTTGAAGTGCTTCCTGAACTGGGGCAATGTGGGATATTGCCAGAGGTGGAGGGTGTTCCAGGCTTTGGCTGCGAGGTAGGAGAAGGACTTTCCTCCAGTTCTGGTCTTGTTGATATGTGGTACAGTGGCCCAAGAGATCTGGGCTAATCGGAAGTGTCTTTTGGGTGCATGGAAAGAGAGGCAGCTGTTCAGGTATGCCAGTCCGGTGTTGTGAAAGGCCTTGTATGCATGAGTGAGGAGTTTGAAGGTTATTCTTCGGGGTAGAGGGATTTCTGAGGGGGCGGAGGGCTGCCAGGAATCATTCCATGTGGAGGGGGTGGAGCCAAGGATGAGGACTTCTATCTTTTCTGAGTTGAGTTTCAAGCAGCTGTTCTTCATCCAGGTGGTGACAGCTCTCATCCCTTCTTGGAAACTGTGTTTGGTGATGTCAGGTTCATTGGTGAGGGAGAGGATCAGCTGGGTGTCGTTGTGATAATTGCAAGGGGGGCCTGTTAGCACTTTCACAATCATCGCCCTCTTGAGCTATTTTATGTGTACAACTTTCAAGATAATTCACTATTATTCATCAATATACTTCATGCTTGACATCAGCTCCATGACTTTCTAAAGTACCATAATCTGACTTCTCAATAAAATCTTAATCATTGTCAACATCATAGATTATCAACAAGTCAGATGGGAAAATATCTATGAAGATTCAATAACTGCTTCTCTTCCATTTTCACCTGGTTTGTTGAAAAAGTATGTGCAATGAGATAGTTAAGGTGCCCTTCAAGTATTCCCAAACCAGTTTGTGCCCTACCAGAACCCGGTTCAGACTTCAAGTTAGTTCCAAATAACTGCCAGGAGTCCTTTTCTCATGGATGGAATGTTACAATAGCTTTATAGTTCTTCTGCCTCAGGGACTAACACTAAAGGCGGCCCTCAAGATCAGGGTCTTTAACAAACTTTCTTTGCCCTCGGCAGCAGGCTATAAAACTCAATCATCAACATTATTGTTACTTTGTCACTTTAGCCACCCAGTCTATCTCCAGCAGCCACAAACAAAACATGTATATCACAATCTCTAAGTGAATAGATTAATTAACCACCTTGTTAGAGCAGGCGGAAAGTGTCAGCATGCAAGCTGGTGGGGAGGGACAGAGGGGTGAGTTTACATGGGGGTTCAGGCAGGCATGAGCTTTTCAGGGGGGAGGGGCATGGTTTTCTCTCCCATGATGCTCAGGGGCGGGGCTGTGTTCCTGCCCATAGCCCCTGTCCAGCTATCATGAAACAGATTGCCCGGTGTTTCTGTGTCAGGCGTTATCGGGCACAGAGTTAATGGACCGACAATTCAGGGCTCAGAGACACCGCAACACTCATAAATGTATCAGAATTTCACCCAGACATATCGCTCCATTTAATGTTCCCTCACTTGGCACGAGGCACTCAGTCAGCAACATCTTTAATGAAAATGGCTCAGGATGTTTTTTTGTAGATCTTATGGGAGGATGAAGTAGCCCTTCTACTGACCCTTTCATCAGAAGTGACATCCAACAGCTCATGAGACAAGGAAGTCAAACTATCATTTGTTATCTATGTCAATCGCTCATTCAGTCAAGCGGCCAGTCCAGAGAAGTGATAAAACACGACATGATCACACACTCTAATGCACAAGGGCACATTTTTTTCAAGTAGTGTCTCAAATTATTGCCTTTGACTCCTCATGCCATCTTTAATGTCATCTAAATTAGTTTAAAAAGAAAAAGGTAACTTTAATGCTGCATAGCTTCTCATACAGCGTATGTACATACCATAGCCAAGGCCTATGGCTCTTTGGATGAGCCAGAGTTGACCGAAATACCTCCTCCCCAGCGCCTTGAGATCCTCACGGGTGAGTTGTGCGCTTTTCAAACCCCTGATTGATTGATTGAATTAAATGATGCAATTGGGTGGCCTTGGTGATTTGTGCATGATTATAGATGTGTGGCAATTGCCACATAATTCATCATCTGCTGCATAATCTGCAGATTTTCAGAACATTTTTTCTAGCTTACGTGGTGCTAAAGCAGAGGCGGCCTCGCAGAGGGAGTGCTGCGAGGCGGTGGGATGAGGCAAGGTACAGGGGGGTAGTAGACTCAGACATTCGACGGCCAGGAGTAAAGTAAGTAAAAAAAACCAAAAAAAACGATTTACCTTCTGCTCGCTGCATCGCCGAGTTGGCGATGCTGCGAGCGCAAGGTAAATTGTTTTATTTATTTATTTACTTACTTTACTCCTGGCCGTCGTATGTCCGAGTCCAATACCCCCCACCCTGCCCCACCCTCATCCTGCCCACCGCCCGCAGCAGTCCCTCTGCGAGCCGCCACTGTTCAAAGTTACTAAAATCCAAGAACATCTGTTGCTTTGCAGTGTAAGGCCCTTTGCAAACCTTGACTGGTCATCTTTCTGTTGCTTATTGCTATATTTGGGTGTTAAACTGGTACTAAGGAGGTACACCCAATGCCCAGACAGTGTTAACAAGTGTAAAAAGTACTAAATATTGAATTCATGCTATTAAAAAAATGTGCTGCATTATGCTGCTTAATTCACCTTTTCTTGCTGCATAATCCATTCAACCTTGCTGCTTAATTTGGTACTCACCTGCCGCATAATTCCAGAGGTCCTGACCATAACTTTAGTTTATTTGAATGACAGCTATACAAGTTTATTTTTTTGTAATGCGTAAATGTTTCATTTTTAATCGTGCCTGCATACATCTTTAAATGTAAGCTTGTGCACTGTGTAAAACATTCTGTGAGCATCCACGGTCAACAAGCAGCTGAACGCCTCCGTGGTTTAGATGTGAATACATACATAATATTTATCTGTTTCTGCATTCAAGTTTACAATAAACCAAAAACTATATCTTAGCTTTCTCTTTAAAATTGGCCTTTATCTAGTAAAGTGAGAGATACGATACTGCTGTTATTTTAATTTTATGTGACGTCACAGCGCATGAGGTAATTGATTATTACCTATGCTAATTTGTCGACCCGCTATTTTTAAAGACTTGTGCCCTGGGGACATGCATAGTACGCGAGCTTCCAGGGACTGAAAAGGCAAGTAAGGTCGGTCCTCCCAGGAGCTGCATTCCGTGCCCATCCTCAGAGGAGCTGCTAAGGCTGCCCTTTGCTGGCTTTCCATGTCCGGAGGCCCCACAGAACAGGACATCCGGCGATTGTTCGTCCGAGGGCTGTCGAACACCAGCAGCATCTGAGCAGGTCAGATCAGAAGTCAGAACACCCAGATGACAAACCACGCACGCTGTAAATCAGATGAAAGAATTTGTGGAGCCGAACACCTTCCTGTTGGTTTTAGTGTGAAGAATGAAGGCAAAAACAGCCTCGTTTGCTCTGCGGTCTGTTAGACTACAAGCATTAACAAATGTAATCACATACCACCGTGATCGACAGACCTCCACTGGCTACCTTTGGAGGCTAGAGTCCATTGTAAACTCTTCTATACGATGTTGAAAATAGTAACTATTTTCACCTTTGCCTTTACATCTCTGGTGACATCAGAACCCTAAAGAGCAGAGACTTCACTTCAAGAAGAAGAAATTAAAAATAGCCTCAGTAGCATCTTTTTCAGGGCGGCCCGCTAATGTGGGACTCTGTCAGCAGAAGACGTAAAACACTCCTCTTCTACTTACACTCGAACGTTTAATATGCTTTCTCTCAATTTCCATAAAATAAAATACTAAATGATGCTTTCTGCTTGCAATAATTTTGCCTCTGACGTGATCGCCTCTTTTCTCTTATCTTCTTCTGAATCGTTTCCTTAATGCCCCTTTTGTCTTCTTAATCTTTTAGACACACTGAGTTCACGTTTGCTATGCACAATTAAATGTATTTGTCCTGTGTACACGTCCTTGGGCTTTATTTTTTCTTATAAAGCGCTCTGGCACCCTGGGTAATAGTAGTGCTATATATAAATAGCAGGGGCGGCTCCTCTGTTTGAGTGGAGGGGTGCCACGCCACTTAAAAATCCCCCCAAAACCCCAGAGATGAAAAACAAAATGGCAATTAATTACCATTCTATTTTTCATCCCCCGTCCCGAGCGTCAGGACAGGGCGCGGCCGCTGCAAAGTGACAACAGCAAGGAGGAGAGTGGGCTGATATTGCATTGTTTAAAGTGCACATGTCTTTTTGGCCTGCTAGCTTGCACCGGCCAGTCATGCATGCGCACTTTAAACATCTCTAACCCAGCCATCTTAAGGCAGCAGTGTTAGAGCAAGCCAAAGCCTCCAGAGAGCAGTGGAGCATCGAGTTAGGCCGCTCCCACCAATCCTAGCACTGCTGTCATGCTGGTGAGAGCAGCGCCGGGATTGGCCAAGGGAGTTCCAGCATCCAGTATAATCGAAAAAAGAGGTCAGGAGCCAGGACGTCGCTAATTTTGATAAGTTGTTTTTTATTGTTTTATATTATTTTACAGGCATGTGCCTACCCCACGACCTCATAGATGCTAGACGCCACTGGTAAATAGAGAAATAAAGAAAATACTCTGTCCTACTCTTGGGGCTCTCCTTTGGTCTGGTCCCTTCCTGAGGCAGCCCTTCGAAGGCTAGGGTCTTGCCTCAGGGAGGCACCATGCGGACAGCTGAGCACCTTCCTTCTATGAGTCATGTCCCCTCTCAGCCGCTACTCTAGCTTGCAACTGATTCATTCTCCCAGGTTGGCTTCAGACATGGTCATCCGCCCACCTAATCAATTACCCATTCACAGAAGGCACATTTGCAGCCAAACGTGTACCATGCACACCATCAGATCACCCTACTCTGGGACACCTAATGGTTCCCTCACCTATGTGCCACACTGCCACATACACAAATCAGCAGAGCTATGCAACCAGCTGGTATCCATCTTCCTTTTAGCGTGTTGTGTATCAGTCACCTTTGGCTGAAAGCACTTTCTTCCTCTGTAGAAAGTGAGCCCTGCAATGAGGAGGAGCATTTCAATCCAGTAATGAAAAGCTGCAATTTCTAATTGAGACATTAAAAACATGCAATTTTAGGAAGAAAAGAAATGAGTAATTATTGTAAAGGCTATAATTAGATCCAGAATGTGTTGCTTTTTGATTCCAAAGAAGTTGGTGAGCAATCTAAAGCAAATTGAGAACACCGTGGCCAGAACAGCTGACACTGCAAGATCAGACTACACAACTCTTACCATCATAAGACCTAATTATTGGATCTCCAAGGTGTCCAGAGTAAAAGCTGAAGCAGTTGGAGGTTTGCATAAAATAGAAGGATTAAATCCCACAAAGCACTGGTGGGGCTAGAATCTCTGTGAGATCTACATCCTCACATATGGTAAAATAACCATGGTTCAAATGCATCCTGTAGAGGAAGCACCTTCTGTGTGAATAGCCCCAGGCACATAATTCCCTCCACACTCACCTGGCAGTATTAAAAAAAAATAGCACAACATTATATTTAGGATGTTATAGTTAAACATATCTTTCATGACAAAGAGTACCTTGTTTGTTTCCATCTGCAGCTATATGTTTGAGGGATTAATCACTGTATTACCCTGTTTAGTCAGTCAGTCAGTCAAATACTTTATTGCGATAACTTAATATCATACAAAGACAATGACAAATGTATAAAACAATAACACATACATTAAAAACATTTAAGAAGCAGTTTAAAAATGACAAATTTAAAAAGAACCAGCAACGAATTAATGAGACCAACATACACAATATTACATATTAAGATCAGCCTCGCTGGTAGAAAGTGCATGGTGCAAAAGTGCAAAAGTGCAAAAATACTAAGAAATATTAAAAAATATGCTAAGGGTGTCCCATGAAAAATAGTTAAAACAGGCAACTACTAACCATGTTACATCAGTTCTAAGAATGCTGACCCAAAAGGTCAACATACTAGCTAAAATGTTAATCTGTAATACAAGGGCAAGTAGGCACATTTTTAAGTCTAATATTCCTGCTTCTAATAGCTCTCACCAGGAAACTAGCCACATAAAACATGATCCTGGGAGTTTGTAGCATTTGTAAGTAAATAAGAGCAGGTCTAACCAAAATAAATCCTGCCTCCTTGAGTATAGGTACAAGAAACATTTTCCGAGCTTCATTATAGTGGCTACAAAACATTATAAAATGCATGGTACTTTGCTCGGAAAAATGATCACAAGAACATGGTGGTGCCTTTTCAGGGCTGCTCCAAACAGGATAAAACCCCAAGCTAAAATGAATCAAATTAAATCGAAAACGAGTTAAGATAAACCTGTGGTAAGGATGGGTCACCACATTAAGATAATTGTCAGGACCATTGGGTATAGCCAACAATATACTGGCCCTGACACAGGGTTTCCTCAACTCAATTTCTTCCCTCTCCAAGGATAGGAGCTCCTTCATTCCAGTTTTAATGTAGACTATATCTTTTAGCGTTAGAGAATCAGTGGCAGTATAAAATTCAGGCCTCCCTAGCTTCAAAAAGTTTTCCTTGATGTACATCAACCACCTAATCCTATGTGCGTTATCTAGTTTCATACAGTCCCTCAGTATGGTATGATTAAGAGGAATTTCTGGGTTCAGCCACAACCTCATCCAAGCAACTAAAGGAGCTGTTCTAATGAGATCTGAAATGTAGCCTTCCCCCAATTCCATGTGAACTGAATAGGTCGGGGTTGACTGGGGGACGCCCAAAACAGATCGGAAAAATTTATTTTCCATTGTCTGTATGGGTTCCGTACCCCTATACCCCCACACTGAGCCACCATATGATGCAACTGAAATGCATTTAGCTTTATATATTTTGCTGATAGCTGCAAATGGCCTACCCCCCAGTTTTTTAGAAAACCCTTGGAGGGCAGCAGATGTCCTAGCCAACATTGATGCTCTATTTATAACTTGAGGGCCCCAGCTACCATTGACATCAAAGGTGAGACCCAGGTAAGGAAAGGAGGAAACACGTACTAGCTTTTCCTGCCCACAAAGGAAAATTTTATGGAAGGGTCTCCTAGAGGCCCTCCCCATAAGCATAACCTGTGATTTTTTTGCGTTTATTTTCAGGTCAAGTGAGGCCATAAAAGATTCAAAGGCGTCCAGGAGTCGTTGAAGCCCCACCCCAGTACGAGCAAGAAGAACGGCGTCATCCGCATAAAGGAGGACTGGTATCCCCTGCTCTCCTGCTCGTGGGATGTCGTTAGTGACGCCCCTAAGGGCTGGCTCCAGCGAGTTCACGTAAAGCGAAAATAACAGTGGTGCCAGGATACATCCCTGTCTTACTCCTTTTTCAGACGCAAAGACGTCTGTACACCTTCCGTTCATTGTGACTCTAACTTTAGCAGTAAGGCCAGTGTGTAAATCAGCTAGTAAATTAACTATGGATCTATCCAGACCCATATCGAGTAACTTCAACCAGAGCTTGGATCTGTTGACCATATCGAACGCCGAGGAAAGGTCCATGAACCCAAGATACATGGACCCGTCCATAGCCCTGGTGTATTTCTCGATCAAAAGGTGAAGGTTAAGACACTGGTCCAGGGTACTTCTTTTAGATCTGAACCCATATTGCACATTGCTCAAGATGTCATTCTCAGTAGCCCATTCATTCAATTTCACCAATATGACTCTCCCAAGAATTTTAACTGAAGAATCAATCAGCGAAATCGGTCTGTAACATGCAGGATCCTGCCTGTTTCCTTTTTTAAAAACAGGAATAATTATTGATGTTTTCCATGACTTGAGAATATTATCACGGTTTAAGGCATTAAAGACCCTGCAGAGCAATCTTGACCAGAAGTTAGGGAAGCATTTAAAGGCATCAGCAGGAACGCCATCTGGTCCTGGTGCCTTTTTCTTTAAGGTACGTTCTATTGCAGATAATACTTCACAGACTTCGAAGTGCAAATAGTTCCCTAGTGAAATGGTATTATCTTCCTGTTCCCTAGTAACAGCGATATTATGAGCTGAATAGATGTCTCTAAAATGCTTATTCCAACCCTCATCAGGAATATTGGTTTCTAAGGGGGAGTTATCCTCCCCTGTGAATAAAGGTTGGTTGACAATCCTCCAGAATTCTCCACTATTTTTTAAAATGGCTTGGTCAGTGAGTTGAGTCCAAGCTTCATCTTTAAGCTGTTTTTTCCTTAATGCAATGGCCTTTTTATAAAGTGCTCTACTGTTGCTAATAAGGTCGCGATCTTTTGGAATAGTTTTCAATGCATTAAGCAATGCAGAATGTGCTTTCGAGCAACTATGGTCAAACCATCTTTTAGGAGGTTTCGGCTTTGGACTGCTAGTCACCGAAAGCCTGCCATTTATCTTATTACATATGCTACTAAATGCAAAGATCACTTCCCCATCGTTAGAGTCGCTAGATAGACACACTCCTACCTCCTCCTCAGCTTCTAAAAGAATTTCTTGAATGAAGGGTTCTGGGATTATACTATCCCATTTCAATTTCCTTCCCTGATCCTTAACTTTAAGCTTTTTTATCCCATAGCAAGAACCATGGTTGCGCCCCAAAAGATCAGACACTACG
Source organism: Lissotriton helveticus (assembly GCF_964261635.1). NCBI lineage: Eukaryota > Metazoa > Chordata > Amphibia > Caudata > Salamandridae > Lissotriton > Lissotriton helveticus. Next base: position 1,619,561,571 of record NC_136067.1, read on the forward strand.
AGGTCCAAGGAGACTGGGTTATGATCGCTAAAAATAGAAATCACAGTTCTATACATTAAAACCTTAGATAAAAAACATGCAGAAATAAAAATATAATCAATAACAGAGTCATTGTCTGAGCCCTTAAAGGTAGGGGCCCTATTCCCCTCCTCCCCACAGCTTGATTCATAAAGGTTCCATCTAGCGAGAAAGTTTTCTAAACAGCCCCCCTGTCTGTTATGTTCAAGATGGACCAATACGCCATATGGAGGGGATTCTGAGTCATCGCAAACACACATGAGTGAGCAGGGGTGTATATTAAAATCCCCCCCAAAAATGATTTCAAATGCTGTAACATCCTCACTATAGACTGACAGAAAATGGTCCAATCTACCAAGGCTATATGTTGTACAGTCGGCAGCATTGGAGTTATAAAAATTAATAAACAAAATATTAGGAGATTCCACGCGAGACAATTCAACAATAAGACATTGCTCAGATCCTGAGTCCCTTTTCTTAAGGCTACCTTTGATATCTAATTTGAAGAGGCTTAACAGTCCTCCCCTCGCTCTTCCTGCCGTGCTAGTCACTGCAGGGATACAAAAATAGCTGTAACCATCAGGAGAAAAACAAGAATTTGTGTCCCAGGTTTCCTGCAAAGCAATGATGTCAAACCTAGATATAAATGACAACCAAGGTGCGTTACCTACTTTGGACTTTATGCCAGCTATATTCCAAGTAAGTATACTGAAGGCTGACACGCTATTCTCTATCTGGCTAGAATGATCTGACACACTATTCTCTATCTGGCTAGAGCGATCTAACAAGAGTCAGTCATTATGATCCAGAAAGGATAAGGGTGCAAATCGATTAGACAATAACAGGGGTTGGGCAAAAGGATTCTGACATACTCTGGGGGCGGATTGGTTTACAGTATTCCGCTGTTGTTCCCAGCCCCTTCTATAGTTTGGGTCAGAATTAATATCCCACCCGAAGGCTGGTGTTTTAGGGTAGGTGACATTCTGCTGTTCCCCATAAAAGAACTTCAATGTTAATGGTACAACAGAACCCTGCCTACGTTGGGGTGGGAGTAGGTTAATAAGAATGTTAGGCAACACACCTGGATGCAAAAAACTTACTGCCACGCAATCCCCCTTAAATTTTTTAGGGCGATTACCTAGCCATGACACCCTTTTAACAGTTTTGATCTCTTGAGCCAGCAATTGACCCCCCCCTGGAGCTAACCTGATGTTAGTAGTGAGCCACTGTAAGGCTTTGTTAGACAAAGAGGAAGGGGATTCTTCAGTGCCGGCTTCTAAGGGTGGAACATTCGCCAATACCAAAACGACAGGGGACGCTTCGACTATAAATTGAAGAGGATCCGTTAACTGAGCATGTACAGGGGGTATCTCAACCGTTAGCGGACCATCCCCTCTATTAGTATTGGGAGCAACAGGTTTTGGATCAGGTGGCTGAGATGGTAGGTTATTTGTTACGTCATCCGTAATCTGCCTCTCCTGATCATCATTTCCTCTGCTATTTTCATCCAGGTTTGCTACCAACGTCGTAACATTAACAACTCCCTCTGTTAGTTTGTTCAACTGCCCTCCCAGCTTTTTGACTTCAGATTGTAATTTATCGATTTTAGAGAGTAACGGTTTAACGATGGATTTGATTTTGCTATCTATTAGGTCAGCAAATCTTGCAAACAAATCTTCATCATAACAAACATTAATCTCCGCACTTCCCCCTTCAGCTTCCTTTGTATTTGCCTTAGGAATGTTTACCCTCTTCCTCCTAGCCCCAGATCTTAATCCCCCCCGTCTAGGTGGATTTTTATTTTTTACAACAGCTAATCGTGAAGTTTGTTCAGTGGTGGAAATGTCTTCATCTGTGAGGTCAACACGATTATCATGTTCCATATCACTGTCAGAGTTATTTCCATGCTCCACGATAAAGACCTCGGGACCAGACAGCATATTATCATTTGGAGGGCCAGATTCCTGTGTAACCGGGCAATTTGAAGAGGCCTCAAAGAAAGTCTGAAGGGACACTGCATCTTCAGGTAAGGGGGATGAAGATGGCGACAAACGGTGTAACTCAGGTGAGAGACTCAGACCCAGCGATTCTCTCCTCTGTAAGTTAATTTTTTTCACTGTTTGCACCAAATAATTTTCCATTGTGTTAGCAGGCTGTGGGAGTGGTGCCGGACCCTTTTTGGGCATACTGCTAGTAGCTAACAGGGAACCAGTACCCCTCAAGCAACAGCAAAATATATATTAATATAGAACAGTCTTACTTGAGCAGTAGAATGCCTCGCAAACCGCACGCAGGGTTTCTGGCCCTGCCCTGCCTCCTCGTGCCGATGAGGGCCGTAGAGGGCCCGCCCTTTGCCCGGGCTTAGCCCCGGGCGTCCCGCTCGCGTCCCGCGACGCGGGGGTACTCCTCCTTTTGAGAGCCTCTGTTGGCGCTCTCTGAGCGCTGCCGCGTCACTCGGACGCGCCGCCGCGGTGCCTGCCGGGAGTTGGAGTCTCCCGGAGCGGCGGCGCGGAGTCGATGGTCCCCTGACTCTTGGCGGTGGCGGCGGCGTGGACAATGGCTTCTGCCCACCTCGGTGAAGTCAGGTAAGTGATTGTGACTCTCGGCAGTGGCGGCGAATTGCTTGTGGTCTCCCCTGTTTAGTCATATGCCTGTGATACTCAGGAAAAATGGGGAAGAAAGCACTGTTTTTTCGATGCCCATATTGCTAACCTGCATGTGTAAATAAGGCCAAGTCTCCCGAGACTGTGCCTGGCTGTGGCTTTCTGCATTGAAATGGGAAATGGATGATTCCTTAAGGGCCGTACTACTGAAAGTCAACCCCAAGAATATCGTGGCACGAGAATATCGAGAGACAAAATATCGATATTAGTGCATATAGGGAAGTATAGATATAATGTTTATAATTCCACATCTACTTACCTTGAAGATATATATATATATCGCCAAGGTACATATATGCAGAGTTAGATACAGAAAATCTTTACCTGTTGATATTGCAGTTTTGATATTTTGTCTTTAATATTCTGTGCGATCGATATTCTAGTTTCCATATTCAGGGTACACACCTCCTTAGGCAAAATCACAAAAGAGCTTTGGATCCAACTGGATGTATGACATTACAACGCATGCTTTTACATCGCATGCCTTTACAACGCAAGTATTACAACGCAGTCCATTACAACGCATAGTGCTTTGGGGTGCTGGATAGTGAATAGTTTAATTTACTATTCCAACTCCAGTCCCCGTGGACACTAGGGAAGGTTATTGGATAGTAAATTAACCTATTCCCTATCCTAGAGCGCCCCCCAGAGCAATGCGTTGTAATAGTTTGTGTTGTAATGGTTGCGTTGTAAAGGCTCTGCGATGTAAAAGTTGCGTTGTAAAGATTGTTTACCGATCCAACTACTTGGTCCAACTTTTGCCACCCCAAGCAAACCATGCATGCTTTGGTGAAATGTACAATGTGTGTGGCTATAAAGACAATAAACAGATAAAAATGTAATGTACTTGTCCAACAGCAGAAGGCAAAGATACACCTTGGTCGCTGCTATAAGAACATTAAAAAGTACTTTGATGATTGAAGCTATTTAATTTACATGGATGCAGTGACACAATGTTTTGCCTATCCTTGAGATCTGAGCAATTAACTAAAATTAAAGTTTTGAGTTTGGACGTTTAGGTCAAATGAAAGCACAATAGGTCATATGTACCTAATCAGTAAAATATCCAAAGGGGATTTTTAATATAATCAAATTTGGTCTTCTGGAAACATTTTATGAGTAGGGAAATTGTTACTGAAAGGTCTAAAGTGTTCCAAGGGCAAAATTGTTAGTCAGTGGAAACCACCTGGAAACCCATGGTTTAAGAAAGGTTGGGAGGGTATTGTGTTAGCTAGTTTTTTTTTGTTTACTGACATATAATATGGTGCTTCTCTTTACTTCTTCTTGTCACCCCCGGTTTCCTGTTCTCGTTCGAATGCCTCATGTGTTCTTTTTTTTCTTACAGACTGCCCACCCCCGCCAAGAATGTTGTGATGTGTTTAATACTTGATAGTTGTAGAACATGTTTAGTACAGCTGGTGATTTACATCCTGGGAAAATAGATGCATTGTTATCTACATTCGCAACTATTTCTATAGATTGATATTTTGTTTGTTATATATAGTGGAAGAAGCTCTCCCGCCTAGGGAGAGAACAACCCAACGCACTACTTTCAAAGGACCAAAGGTCTGATTCATTACTTCAACTGTGAGGATATTCGTACTCAAGATGAAAGAATGTTCAAATGTATGATTTATTCATATCCATATCAGGATTTCAATATAGATGGTACATGTCAATAATCTGTATTCCACACGTATGTTCACAGACAAAGGAGGGGCTCTGGTAGTCATGGATACCAACTTCTACATGGACAAAATCACAGCTCATGTCGGAGATACCGACACATATGACATTCTCCCTGGAGATCCCACCAAGGAATATACTAATGATTTGATGATCATCATCAACAAGGCGTTTGACAATGGCACTATTAACGACAAAACCAAAAGATATCTCACACCCACCAATCCCAGACCTCCTGTCTTGTACTTACTACCAAAACTACACAAACACCCGTCAAATCCGCCATGTAGACCCATTGTGTCTACTAGAAACAGCATTCACGAAAACGTAGGAAAATTCTTGGATAAATACCTCCAACCATTTGTCATCTCAGCGGATTCTTTTGTAAAAGATACAACAGATTTCATCTTGAAATTAGAACCAGTCATGAATACCCTAAAAAATGATCATCTCATCATGTGCACCGTGGACGTTAGTTCCCTTTATACGTCAATCCCCCATGACGGGGGTATTGATGCGATTGAGAGCACTTTGGCCCATTCTGACATTGACCAAGATCTGAAAATATTTCTGATGGAACTGACTTTGTTTACGCTATATCATAGCTATTTCACCGTCTCTGACAAATGGTTTTTACAGCTTAATGGTACGGCCATGGGAAATTCGGCTGCTCCTTGCTACGCCAATATTTTCATGCGAATCTTCGAAGAGAATCACATTCTCTCCCAAGACCTTTGGCAAAAAAATGGTCGATTATATCTGCGGTATATCGACGACATTTTTTTACTTTGGGCAGGCTCTAATGAGACCCTCATTACTTTTCTCAACACTTGGAATCAGGTCACACAGCGTATTCAATTCACTTGGGAACATAGTACATCTTGCGTCCATTTTTTGGACGTGAAAATACTAAGAGAGGTGGGAGACTGGTCCACTACAGTCTTCCGCAAGCCCACAGACAGAAACTCTACCCTACATTATCATAGCTTCCACCGGATGGGACTCAAAAACAACTTGCCATATGCTCAGATACTCAGGGTGAAAAGAATCGTTTCCAGGCCTGATGAGAGCAAGACTCAGATCAAAACTGTCCTTGATCGTTTACGCGCAAGGGGATACCCTAATCCCATTTTGGATTTGGCTATCCAGCGAAGTGAGAAACTCAGTAGAGCATCTTTGCTACAACCGAAACGCAAGACCCCCACCGAACGTATGGTGGTAGTCTCTAAGTTTTCTAAAGCCTCTTCACAATTTCAAAGGATCATTCGTAAACATTGGTCTATCTTGACACATGAGTCTGATTTTAATGGTTTATTTTCAGAACCCCCCATCTTTGCCTTCACCAGGGGCAGAAACCTGAAAGAGATTCTGAACAACACCAGCAGTCCCAAATCCGCAGTGATATACAGTGGCTTTAAACCATGCTACAACTGCAGCAACTGTCATAACAGCATCCAAGGCAATACCATGAACCACCCGATGAAAGGTTTCCCTATCAAGTTGAAGGTCAACGCAACGTGTAGCAGCAAGAATGTGATCTACGTTCTTAAATGCCCATGTGGCAAATGCTATGTGGGCCACACTGAGAGAATGATTCGCACGAGAATCTTGGAACATAAGAGCAACATTCGAACTGAAAATCAAAAATCTAGTGTTGCCACCCACTTCCTTGAGCACAGACATACAGTGGCTCAGCTTAAATTCCAAATATTGGAACAAGTTCCTATCACATGCAACAACAAGAACCACCTACTAAAGAGAGAGAACTTTTGGATCCGGTACCTTTCCACGATGGCCCCGTTGGGTCTCAATGATCGCATTGAATTTTTATGTTATTTGTGATTCTTTTTGTCATCCTGTTTTGTTGAATTATCTCTGATCTGTCTACTTTACTTTTGCCTTACTGGTTTGCACCTTTCAAGATGGCGCCCACACTCTATTCATTACGTTTAGTCCTATCTCTATGTTCACTGTCGTGTATATTCTGACTTCCTGCTTTCTCACTGCGCGTTCACCTCGTGGAACTCTTCGGAGTCCCGCTGTTACATTCACACGAGTAAGTACCCACGATCGGGGACTCGTTTTCTTATTGCATGATTGGTGGTGGTTACTGGATTACTGAAGATATATTCTATCTTGTGCACCCGTTTGATTGAAGTAGTCACTATATATAGCGTTTCACTATGGTTTATGGTCCGGTTGTGACTTTTGGTTCTAAGGCTATAATTTCATTTACAGGGTCACATACTCTCGCTTCTCTGTCACGTTCACGCAGTTGAGCATTTCTCATTTTTCAAACACACGTTTACTGGGATTGGATTCTTGTTTGGTTTCTGCTGATATTGTTACATGCGTATTACATTTGGTTCTTGTATGTTTTTGTTTGTAGAGTAATTCCCCTGACGACGGGCCATGCCCGAAATGCATTGGGTTGTGTGATGTGATAACACACCCGAACATACGTGTGGAATACAGATTATTGACATGTACCATCTATATTGAAATCCTGATATGGATATGAATAAATCATACATTTGAACATTCTTTCATCTTGAGTACGAATATCCTCACAGTTGAAGTAATGAATCAGACCTTTGGTCCTTTGAAAGTAGTGCGTTGGGTTGTTCTCTCCCTAGGCGGGAGAGCTTCTTCTACTATGTCCATTGACACACTGCAAGGCTAGACAGTGTTTTCCACCCTCCTGCACACGAAAACTCTTTACAAGTCTTCATTTTCAAGGAATACCCTTGCTGTGCGAGTACCACTTTTTTCAACATTGTTATATATAGTGTACATATGCATAATTATTGCATGTTTTAGATATAAATTAAGCCAGCTACACAAAAACACTTTACACAAAAACATTTTAAGGATGTGTCCCTACAGTTATAGATACAAACGCGGCTGTTCCTTTATGTAAAACGGAATCTTTAGTTGTGTTTGAAGCCATCATGATTACTGTTTCTGCTGAATATTTCTGCTTTTGTGGGATGCTTTTTTTGCTCTGAATGTAGCTGCATATGGGCACTTTGTAGGCCAGGGGCCGTATTACGTATGTGGTGCATTTTCCTGGTTAGCGCGGGGGTCACCTCTCAAAAGGTGTGCCAGCACCTGCTGTGACATGCGAAACGTGTCTCATATATATGTGTATATATATATATATATATATATATATATATATATATATATATATATATATATATATATATATTACCTACTGGCGGTCGCCAGTAGGTATATATAGTTAGGATTTTTTCTCTATGGGATTTTTGAAAATTCTATGTCTAATAACTTTGGCGTTTGTGGACGGAATTGGCTGAAATTTTCAGGAAAATGGAACATTTTGTTTCTGAGCAGCCCCTGAAAATATGGGGGGGGTTCGTCAAGGGGGGGCCGAGAAAAAAGGGGGGTCCCAAAACGTGTTTTTAACATTGAGTTTTCCATAGGGCGGTTGGCCTCACTTTTAGCCCGAACGGCTGAATGGATTTGCACGAAACTTGGCAAAATTGTAGGGACTGGTAGCCCGATGTGCCTTTGCTAGGTCTCAATATATGTGCTCCAGTGGATTTTGAGAAATTAACGTTCAAAAAAAGATATATATCTGTAACAGCGGACCAGGCAGCGCTCCGGTTCGCGGACTTTACGCGTTACGGAGCTTTGTGAAGCGAAGCTGATTGGTTCTCCGGCGTCTGTAAACATTCCAAACAGTCCGTAGCGGCCGCCATCTTGTCTCTCGGTAGGATCGAGAGACAAGAGGAGGCCAAAGCGAAGGGGCAAATGACCATAAGGGGGCATAGTAGATCCTCCCTGACCCTCTAGGTTTGATGTGGAGGTTTTAAAAGGGCCCCGTGGGGCAAAAAAAATAATAATAATAATAATCGAACGGCTGAATGGATTTGCACGAAACTTGGCAAAATTGTAGGGACTGGTAGCCCGATGTGCCTTTGCTAGGTCTCAATATATGTGCTCCAGTGGATTTTGAGAAATTAACGTTCAAAAAAAGATATATATCTGTAACAGCGCTCCGCTTCGCGTACTTTTCGCGTAACGGAGCTTTGCGAAGCTGATTGGTTCTCCGGCGTCTGTAAACATTCCAAACAGTCCGTAGCGGCCGCCATCTTGTCTCTCGGTAGGATCGAGAGACAAGAGGAGGCCAAAGCGAAGGGGCAAATGACCATAAGGGGGCATAGTAGATCCTCCCTGACCCCCTAGGTTTGATGTGGAGGTTTTAAAAGGGCCCCGCGGGGCAAAAAAAAAAATAATAATAATAATCGAACGGCTGAATGGATTTGCACGAAACTTGGCAAAATTGTAGGGACTGGTAGCTCGATGTGCCTTTGCTAGGTCTCAATATATGTGCTTCAGTGGATTTTGAGAAATTAACGTTCAAAAAAAGATATATATCTGTAACAGCGCTCCGCTTCGCGGAGATAAAATTATCTCTGTATTACCTAGCTGTTGCTAACACCAGTTAGCGACCGCTAGTAGGAGATAGCGACCATCTTGGGCCCCACTTTGCATGTCAGTGATATTTATCACTAATGACATGCAAAGTGGGCATGCCAAGATGTTAGCGACTGGAAACAGTCGCTAACATCGCTATCTCCTATTACCAACTTTTGGAGATATTCGCGCTAAGCGCGAATATCTCCAAAAGCTACCACCTGCCCTGAGCAGTTCTTAGCCATGTTATCCAATGGGAGGTGGATAACATGGCTAAGAGCATTAGCTCGGTAATGCATGAATATCGCTGAGTTTTCAGCGATATTAATGCATTGCGGTCGTTTTTTATGGCATTTGCGATAAACCTTGATAATAGCAAGGTTTATCTGCGATAATTTCTGACGATGCTTAGCGGTAAAAAATTCGTTGCTAAGCATCGTTAGGGATAAATATCGCTTAACTTTGGTAATATGCCCCAACGTCTGTTAACGTTCGATTCGAAGGAAATCAGGAAGTGTTGAAAAACATTGTCTGCGCCATCTTGCCTTTTTTCAAATGCCACACTTTTGTCGTGCACGGCAGTCATTTTAGATGCCTTGACCAGACCCACTCTCTGCACGCTGTCGATCCTTAGCATGGCTCCCCACCCTCGCAAGCATCTCCCCCAGGCACTGGTCACCCTCGTTCTCTGTCTTATGCATGGGTAATAAACCTCCCCCCATCTGCGCTGCTCTTCCCTGAGAATCACACCCTGTGCCCGCCCGACACCTCCCTTTTGCCCTATTCACTACCGCACCCTCTGACACTCCTTTTCCTCTGTGTCCGATTGTCCAGGCCGGTCCTAGGCTATCAGCTAGCCCTGCAGATGTAGTTTATGGCCCCAGCTGTAAAGAATCACCCCTCTTCAAAGGAGTTATAGTAGATCAAGGCCCACACTCGATGAGATCCGTCACAGCACACGCGTTCCTACTATCTGAAAACCATCCTGTATTGTGATTGGGGAGGGGACCGAGCCTAAAGCGGAAGATTCCAGGGATGACTCTTTGTACATCAAAGTTTTTACAATTATGTGTCACATTAAAAATATATAGCACTCCAACAAAGTAGTAAGATTATAAAACTTTAATAACTTATAAATATATACAACAAAACAAAAACAGTAAAAACATATAAACATTTTTAGGGAAAAACAACGAAGTAGCGGTCGGCTGTGCGAATAGTCCCAACGCAGCACAACGTCCAGATTTCTGGACGGCACCCAGGTGATGTTGCCTGGGTGCCGCACTGATTTCGGCATCCGGCGTGGGGCGTCGCGGGGGGTGGGTCATCAGTAGCAAACTGTTGTGCGAATAGTTCCAAGGCAGCAGAACGATGGCACCAAGGTGATGTCCAGTAAGTTGCCGCACTGGTTTTGGTATCCTACAATGCTGCTCCGAATAACGGTGTGGGGCGCCCCGGGGGGGGGGGGAGGCGGCGTGAACGGGCCTCTCCAGGTGGAGTCTCGTCTGTTGTAGTGGGGCGCCCCTTTACCGTTTCAGTTGCCATTCCGTCCGCTTTTGGTCCACTGTGTCAAAAGCCGCAATTCAGCTGAGTTGCGCCCACTCTTGCGGTGCAGCGATAGGCGGCTGCCACAGGACTCTCAAAATGGCGGCAGGCTCTTTTCTTTTTGGGCCTGGTCCACTGAAATGGCCCTGGGACACCTTGGAAATCGGACGCTTGTCTGCTAGGTCTTGGACCCCATTCTCGAAAGCGTCCCCTCCGCCTTGAGGATTCAACAAAAGTTTTGGGGGCCCCCGACTCCTGCAGGCTTCTGGTGGGGAGCGGCTGCCATGATTGCTCGCGGAATGACCACGACGGAGCCACGAGATGGTGGTGCTTTCATGGTGACGCCAGCTTCAGTGTGAAACATCCAGAAACAAGGTGGGGCTTTCATCGTTTGGGAAAAAAAAAGTTTTCATCCAATGAAAAGTGTTATTTTTAGGTCATATGATCAAGCCTTCCATCATTAGGAAACCAAAAGTAAAATGAACCAATGAAAAGTTTTATAAACAAGTCACATGACCTGTTATGCGGCATAGGGTATAAAATGCGGAGAAAATACGTTGGCACGTGAGGCGGCGTCAGTAGCGGACCGATGTGCGAATAGGCCGAAGGCAACACAACGCGCCAAGATCCGGATGGCACCGAGGTGGTGTCCAGCAAGTTGCAGCACTGGTGTGGCCATCCTACAATGCTGAAAGTCGGCGTGGGGCGCCCCGTTGGCCTGTGAGTTTGCGTCAGTAGCGGACCGATGTGCGAATAGGCCGAAGGCAGCACAACGCGCCAAGATCCGGGTGGCACCGAGGTGGTGTCTAGTAAGTTGCCGCACTGGTGTGGCCATCCTACAATGTTGAAAGTCGGCGTGGGGCGCCCCGTTGGCCTGTGAGATGGCGTCAGTAGCTGACCGATGTGCGAATGGGGCCAAAGGCAGCGCAACAATATTTTCGGAATAGAAGACACCACAAGGCGCTGAGATGCCAAGATCCGGATGGCACCGAGGTGGTGTCTAGAAAGTTGTGGCACTGGTGTGGCCATCCTACAATGGTAAAAGTCGGCGTGGGGCGCCCTGTTGGCCTGTGAGATGGTGTCAGTAGCGGACCGATGTGCGAATGGGGCCAAAGGCAGCGCAACAATATTTTCTGACTAGAAGACACCACAAGGCGCTGAGATGCCAAGATCCGGATGGCACCGAGGTGATGTCTAGCAAGTTGCTGTACTGGTGTGGCCATCCTACAATGCTGAAACTCGGCGTGGGGCGCCCCATTATCCTGTGAGATGGCGTCAGTAGCGGACCGATGTGCGAATGGGGCCAAAGGCAGCGCAACAATATTTTCTGAATAGAAGACACCACAAGGCGCTGAGATGCCAAGATCCGGATGGCACCGAGGTGGTGTCTAGTAAGGTGCACTGGTGTGGCCATCCTACAATGCTGAAAGTCGGCGTGGGGCGCCCCGTTGGCCTGTGAGATGGCGGCAGTAGCGGACCGATGTGCGAATGGGGCCAAAGGCAGCGCAACAATATTTTTGGAATAGAAGACACCACAAGGCGCTGAGATTCGGTTAGCACCGAGGTGGTGTCTAGCAAGCTATGCAGCTGAGTTGCGTGCGCACTTGCGGCGAATAGGTCGAAGGCAGCACAACAATGTTTTCTGAATAGAAGACACCACAAGGCGCTGAGATTCGGTTACCACCGAGGTGGTGTCTAGCAAGTTGCTGCACTGGTGTGGCCATCCTACAATACTGCTCCGAATAACGGCGTGGGGTGCCCGAAGGGGGGGGGGGAGGCGGCGTGAACGGGCCTTCCTAGGTGGAGGCTCGTCTGCTGTAGTGGGGCGCCCCTTTACCGTTTCAGTTGCCATTCAGCTGAGTTTTGGCCGCTCTTGATGCTACAGCGACAGGCGGCTGCAACAGGACTCTCAAAATGGCGGCCTGTTCTTTGGATTTGGGCCTGGTCCACTAAAATGGCCCTGGGACACCTTAGAACTCGGACGCTCAATTTTTTTTTCCTTTCCTCTACATGCAAAAAAAGGTAAATGCCCGGTACGTTATACGCTTCATCTGCCACGATGTACTCTCCAGAGGAACCGAAAAAAAATATAGTTATGGTAACTATACCATGCATCGTCATATGGAGAGGTGGCACCAATTAATTATAGTGCTGCATAAAAGAGAGATTTGGAGGAGAACCCCCGACCTGCCAGTACATTCATCAAAGAAGTGGCACTGACAGCATCAGAGGCAAGGGAAACGGTCCCAAATATTTAGAAGAACTTTGGAAAGATTAAAATGACATGTTTAGATTGTGGCAAATTAATTTCATGTGGACAGATGAGTGTTACTCTATAAATACAGCATATGAACATCATCATAGTCGATGGTTGGTAGAGACATTTTGACTATATCCTGGACCTGCCCGTCCTCGCCCAAAATGGCGCCGGAATAAATGGGACTCGTAACTCCTTGTTGTGTACTGGTTGCAGAACCTTGAAATCACGAGATACGTATGCAGTTTTGAAGCACATGGCGGGCGGGGACGAGAATTGATTGAGTATTTCGACATCCCTATTGATATTAAGTTCTGATGTGTTATTGATTACTGTACTATTGAAAGTTCGAATTAACGTCACGCATGGTACTTGCCCGCAAATGTATATCTAGATAATTTTATTGTAACTGGCCCTGTCGTATTTTAATTATAAAATGTACGTCCACCGATTCCGCAACTGTTAGACACCTTGGTTCTTGCAACCTAATGGCCCGCCCGTTACGTTCCTCTACAGTGTAAATGTCTACTCATCATATACGATTACAGTTTGCTCCGTGGCCGGCCCACGTGGTTATAGGCTCGTATTTGTATAATGAAATTTTCACAATAAAGGTTTTTAAAAGAAAACATGGTAGTAGTATATACATTGGTAAAGTTTTTAATAATAGTCACTGTTTTAGAATCATTAAAAGGCTAGTGAAATAAAGCAGACCAATTACATGAAGGGTAAAAGGTATAATACGCAGGAACGCAGTAAAGATAAATGGTCAAGGGCTGTTGTGTTTTCTACTCCTGCAACATAAAGTGATCGATAAGAATCTCATATTCAGGCGTATCGGCGACTAAGACAGCAGGTCGACCCTCTTTTGCTCAACGGCTCCGTCATGGGACGAAGAAACGCCCTTTTTCTCGAAAAAAGAATATATTTTACTTGCAGGACAGTTGTAAATTTTCCGGGAAAGTACATTAGCCTGGAACAATATAACATATATTTAAGAAAAAATAATGTTCGGAAGTAATAAAAAGCGTAATTTTTAGGTCATATGACCAAGCCTTTCATCATTAGAATAAGAAAAGTAAAATGAACCAATGAAAAGTTTTATTAACAAGTCACATGACCTGTTATGCTTACGTTACGCGCTGCGCGTCGCGCCCCGGATGACTTCCGGATGCGCTAACGCGGCGCGTCATATGACGCATTACGCGACAACGCAGGTCCAGAATATAGTCAAAATGTCTCCACCAACCAGCGGTCGGAACACAACCCCTTTCAGCAGGCTAAATAGTTCTGTTAAATGACAACAGAAGGGACAGGCAACAAGAACCATCAGTCAAAGAGGGGAGGGCTAGTTCTTCTCTACCGGGTTACATTGGGGCGCTACCGGAACTGATCGAATTGGTAGTCTACAGTGTTTCTGGATGTTTCAGACTGAAGCTGGCGTTAGCATGAGAGCACCACCATTTCGTAGCTCCGTCGTGGCCATTCCGCGAGCAATCATGGCAGCCGCTCTTTATCGTTATTTTGGGCGGGGTGGGTGGCGGAGCCGAGCTGTATTGCAGCCATCATGGTGTGGAGTTCAGTTCATCTCACTAGTTTCGTATTTGTCATGAGGGGTTGTTCTTAATGTTTCTATTTTAGCGAGGTCAAAAAGAGATCCCATTAGTGGCCTACTGATTTTGCTCGATTCCTTTTGTTTTTTTACACGATTTTTCGTTATCTGCAAAGACTAAACAGAGTATTGCGACTCTGTGTTTGTTTGTAAATAGAGAATGAACCAAAGAGAACCAATTCTAAAACAGTAAATGCTTGGATAACAATCAATCAAATGGAGAGAGAAGCAGGCACGACGTATTACAACGGGGGCAAAGGCCTGCGTTAACTACCTTTCACTATCTGCAAAGAGAGAGTACTCCTAATAGAAATGAGGGGGGGGGGGCAGCATTCAAAGCAGATCAGTGTGCATAAACACGAAAATGTTTTTACTTACCACGTACTTGACATTCGACAGCTTATGATATTTGCTATTAAAAAACCATTGAAATTCACTGAAAAAACCATAGGTTATAGACCATATATAGTTAGGAATTAGCATTTACAAAACCTTGAAAATTCACTGAAAAAACCATAGGTTATAGACCATATATAGTTAGGATTTAGTATTTACAAAACCTTGAAAATTCACTGAAAAAACCATAGGTTATAGACCATATATCGTTAGGAATTAGCATTTAAAAAACCTTATTTTACCCACACAAAACCATTGAAATTCCATATATAGTTAGTTGCACTAACTATATATCGCGCACCCGCAATCCACTGCTGATGATGTCACATATTACATCATTCATGACATGGTCAGTGACATCACTGATGACATCACTGATGACATCTCATTTGACATCAATGACCACATCACTGATGATATCATTCATGTGACAATACAATGCATCTCCTCACATTTTAATATAACCTCTGTTTCACCCAGTGTTAAATACAGAGTATAATTTTTGAAACCATTGACACACCAATACTAGTTACTACATACGCACTCACTGATTCCTACGTCTACACACACCTTCACTCATTCACCCATACAATCATTCATACATACAATCACTCATCTTTACAACACTATCATATGCACTCATACACCTATACAGACACTCACAGTCTGCCACTCATCCATGGAGTTACTCACACACCTAGTCAGTCCTGTAAAGAATCAATGACACTTCCATTTTCTTGTCTATACAGTTAAACATAGAGCACCTTACATTTTCAAACATATACTAACACATACTTACCTTCTTATACAATCATTGATACAAGTACACATTGATCTGCACAGAGTCATACACCTCCCAGCCAGCCACACACACACTCAGTCTCCCATACAAATACTTGGGCAATCAATCAATAACCCATATAGTTACTCATATAGCTACTGATCAACACATGCAGCAGTTTATAGAACAACAGACATAATGATGCACAAATTAAGACAGTTTAGTCACTAACCCATGCACTCAGTGAGACACATTTAATCACTCAGTCATACAGTCAGTCATGCACCTACTAAATCCTTCGTCCAGACACTTACACATCCACTCATTCTTCAATATGTAAGACATATTTAAACTTTACAGAAACAAAAAATCACTGGATGTTGTTATCAGTCATGTCATCAGTGATGTCATTTGAGATGTCATCAGTGATGTCATCAGTGATGTCACTGACCATGTCATGAATGATGTAATATGTGACATCATCAGCAGTGGATTGCGGGTGCGCGATATATAGTTAGTGCAACTAACTATATATGGAATTTCAATGGTTTTGTGTGGGTAAAATAAGGTTTTTTAAATGCTAATTCCTAACGATATATGGTCTATAACCTATGGTTTTTTCAGTGAATTTTCAAGGTTTTGTAAATGCTAATTCCTAACTATATATGGTCTATAACCTATGGTTTTTTCAGTGAATTTATATATATGTATATATATATATATATATATATATATATATATATATATATATATATATATTACCTGCTGGCGGTCGCCAGTAGGAAGTTATAGTTAGGTCCTAGTTTCCATAGGAAATCCACAACATTCTATTTGGAATAACTTTGGCGCCGGTGGACGAATCTTCGCGAATTTCTCCAAGAAAATGGCCTGCTCCGCTCCGCTACTTCCCTAAAAGTTTGGGGGTGATTTGTCAAGTGGGGGCTGAGAAAAAAGGGGGCTCCCAAAACATGTATTCCCCATTTAATTTTCCATAGGGACCTTTAGCCAGGGCTACAGCCCGAACGGCTGAACGGAATTACACCAAATTTGGCAGAGAGGTAGAGTTCGGTTCGCAGATTGTGCTTTTTGTTAAATGGTGTAAATCCGTTCAGTAGTTCCTCAGAAAACCAAGAGTAAATTCATAGCGATATCTAGAGATGAAGTACAGCACGCGTACAGAAATTCGTACAATTACGAGCACGAGCTGCATGCTGATTGGATGTCAACTGTCTGTCAACACTCCAAACCAGGAAGTACTGGCAGCCATCTTGTGCCTCGGTAGCACCGAGTCACAAGAAAACAGTAAAACAAAGTTGAAAAATAAGGAAAGGGGGGAGGGTAGAAACATGTTGACCCTCTAGGCCTGCTCAGGGGGTCTCACATGGATCTTCAGGTGCAAAATAAAAAAAAAATAAACATAAAAAAACCGCGTTGTACGTGTATTGTACTCGTACGCGTTGGAAAAGGAAAAAAAACTAGAAGTTCGTTTTATTCTTAATTAGCTCCCGGGGGGGCCAAATCCAGGGGGCAATTTTTTTCTATAATGGGGGGCTTGGAAGTGTCCAACAGGAAGAAAAGAATGGGGAAAAAAGTAATGTTGAGGACAGCGATGCTCCTGCTTCCTGCGTTTTATCAGGTCAATAGACTGTTTCCCATAACACAAAAGTTTATTGCAATAAATGTATAGAATTTTTACTTGAGCAAAATCAGGATGAATTTGTGGGTGTGGACTGTTTGCTGAAAATGCTGGTGCAGCAGTTGATGTGTTTGGTGCAGTAGCAGGTGGGTTGTCCTTCAACCTCTGTATTGCAGCTCGAGCAAAGCTGTTGGGGTGTAAGTTCTTCACGTGTCGCTCCATATTTGCTGTAGTAAAGGAGTATTTTTGAGATGGATCACCCCTTGAAAGAGTTTGGAAAATTTTAGGTTACTTTTGGAGCATTCACTTTTTTTTGCACATCTGGAAAAGTAAAAAACTGCCAATTAGAGCTTCTTTTCTCTTCTTTGGAGGTTCTTTAGGAATTAAATATTCCTCTGAAGAATGGCTGGAAGATGAGTCCATTGCTGTTATTATGGTAAAGTTTGTTCTATTTGATAAGATTCTCAGAAGAGATGCTTTTTTTTAGAAAGTGAAAGTAGAATTATTAAAATGGGACGGAAGTTTCAACAGTTGTAATAGGAAGTGTTATGAACCAATCAAATCTCTTCTTTTAAAGTCACATGGCTTTGCGTACGGTTACGCTGTTATTAAGGTGCTCTTAGCATGCAAGTACGCATGACGTTTCACCGCGATTGGTGTAATTGCTTTTAAAAGTAATATAGGATTATTGGAACTTAAAAAAAAATGTTTTCATAATTATCCTAGATAATGTGTTCTGTTAGTATGTTCAATAAATACATAAATATATGTTTTTAAACAATTAAAAACATTCGCGTCTTTGCGTACGGGGCTCTGTACATGACGTCACACGGAAGCTTTGATGCGACGTGTAACGTGAAAGCGTATTCGTAGCGTATGCAGAGAATGAATAGCAGTACAAACTATGGTGCGATCACTCTCTCACTGTCAAATCAGAGCACAGGGCGTGCTATGATAATGGTTACAAGTGGTCACTCATTTTAAATTCCGATTCAGCTGTGTGGCTTATCCACGGTATCATAACGTTACTTTTTAGCCTGTTTAAGATTTGCATGAAATACTATGCTATAGGCAGATATGGATGTTTAGGCAGCGCTTATCTCCATGAAGCTTGGTTATTATCATGTACATATAGGTGTCTCAGGGAGGGAAAAGAAGTCTATGTGAATGGCGAGGGTTGCACAATAGCACCAGATCACTCCTTAATTTGTAGACACATACAATTGCATGGCTCTTGTAATCAAGATGCGCCTAATTTGGTGTGAGTATTGAAAGGCACTGCGATACCTGCTATCATACCAACGTTCAGTTTACTGGAAACGTGAGTTATTTAATTTGAAATAATGCAGATTGTTGTGCAATGTTACCAGGCATCGGTTACGTGATTACGGTAACTGAGCGTATGGTTTGCTATAAAAAAGTAATTTTTACTCCTCTGCATGGGAAGCTGGATGTTTCCATCTGGCCGTCGATTGCGACCTTGAAAGAAAAGTCAACCAAATGAGCCATATAAGAGCGCTATTGTCTCAAAAAGAGGTCGCTCTTACATCTGCTAGAGAAACATTTGTCCTTCATGTAGCAAACACCCGCACAGAAGTGTATGATTTATTAAATACAGACGTGCCTCTGTATTTTGGGGAGTTAATTCAGAGTATCTTTAATGCGTCCTTGATTACGGGGTTACCTTACTTTTTTAAAGTTAGAAGCAGTGCTCTTGTGACTTCTTTTCAAAGTATATTTTGTGTCTTCTCGGCATTTTTTCATTCGATGTTTTCCAGCATCTTTGGTGAATTACGCTTAATACTCGCATTGGTTGCCGGTGTGCTTTTATTAATTTGTTTACTTCAATATGGATGCACATCCTGCAGCACACGACAATATGTCCCGGCTGTTGCTGCTCCGCAACCAAATGCTTAGTTATTACGGAGCGCTGCCTCTGGCAACATTGAGTGCAGCTTATGGATTATCATTTCGATTTTCCTTTTTCACATGCGTTCAACCTGTCTTCCATTGCCTGAGCTGCGATTTCGACTGGGCCCTGGATTTGTGTCTCTGCAGTACGGTGTCTCCCAAAGCGGATTATGACCAGCTGATGAGCCCCTTAGTGGTTCATGACTTGCTCTGTTCCGGCGGCGGGATTATGGCCTTAGCAGCGATACATGGAATAATGGGATGTTGGAATGTTTTTGCAGCGGCGCTTAACTTCTTGGCACACAGTTACATTGAAGATGACCCGAGTTTTCCTCCGATGGCGATAGAGGCTCCGGTCGTTGAGGAACATGTATGTTCATTCCCACTATTGAATTGGATGGCTGAAATGTTTTCAGATGAGAACAATGGACTCTTGGAGGCTGTTGCTACATACTGTGCTAATACGCTGTTGGATTAAGACTCTTTGATTTTTCTACCTATTCTTTATTATTTAGTTACTGTTTTCTATCAAACAGCGAATCATTTTTTATGCAAATTTGAACTTGACTCTGCTCTTCAGGCTTGGACTCTGCGTTCCTAGTTCGCCCACGTTTATATCACGTGGTTCTATCGAGGGAGGGTGTCGTGGGCTGAGCCTTGCACTCACACCGTGTTAAGTTAGCATGGGTTCATTAGAAGATTAAATGCCATTTTTGCTTTCCTGCTCTGCTTTGCACACGACACGCAATTTTGATATTGTTTAGAGAAGGCTGAGTATTTTGTTTCACATGAGAATAATTTGTTATGCTACATTTCTAGACCGCCTCGCTAGTTTAGTGTGTATAGTGAGAGCATGGAACATTAAGGTTATCTTGTATACTCTGTCTGTTATTCGGAATGATCCTCGCACGTTTGACCTATAACACATATGCAGCTGTGGCCACGTCTGATACTGGCGTGTTTAATAATGTATTGTGGAGGCATAATTAGACACAGTTGGAGAACATTGGTATCCTGACAGTTTGTGCAGAACTCAATGTGATCCACTACTGCTGAGTACCAGAGGTATGGGGCCGTCCATGTAATCCTATGAGAGCTTCTGTAGTTATAAACTAACCTGGTAGGTAGGGAGGATGAAATGTAGGTATATTTTAAACCTGTTTCCCGTTAGCAATATAAGATGCTTTCTCCCTTTGTATTTTATGGAATAGTAACAATGCTGACAACCTTGTTTCTGATAATATGTTTGGTTGTATTGTCTACGGTACTCCTTTTTTTTGGACTGGTGTAAGACTATAAACGAAAGAGTGCTCTTTTTATCTACCTTACTTGAGGTAATCTAAGTCGCATGTTCTGGGTTGACTAGTCATTGGTGTTTTTGCTATAGGACGAAGAACCAATGAGTCTCTGATTGCTAGTCTGGTAGGGGGTTTGGGTACGAAGGTGGGTTTTGGTACAGCGTAATTCATTGAGGTCCTAAGTCTTTATGCACAGTTCTGTCTAGGAGCAGAATTCCTGCAACAGTAGTTACAACAAAAAGGCTCGATAAAGGGCCTTGAGTTTGAATCAGAATATGAAATTGAAGAACAATTGATAACCCCAGCCAAGAAAGGGAGCAAGTGTGCAAATTTACAATGTCTTCGGCTGGGGTACTTGTTACAATAAAAATGTTCAATAAAGGCCTGCACTTTGAATAGGAATATGAAATAGAAGAATAATTGATAATCACAGCTAAGGTATGCAGCAAGTAGTTGTATGTGTGGATGTGTTGATTGAGTGGAAGATGAAAAAGGTGAAAAATAAGAAAAGATGGAGACACACAAAACTACCCACTGCCTTGTCAGTAAAGAGAATCTTTGGATTTCCAGCTCATTACACAGATAGGGTGTTGAATTCCGCAGTGGGAGCAAGAGAAACGAGTAGCACATCTAAGGAAGCAAGCTAGTGCATAAAGTACACATAGTGTGCGGTAGTAGGGACCCAAGAAAGGACGGAAGTGTGGAAATTGCCCACTGCTATTGATGGGTAGTAGTTACGAAGAAGGCTGAATAAAGGGCCTGCACTTTGAATTTGAATTAAAGAAGAATAACTGATAAGCCCAGCCAAGAAGGCAGTAAGTAGGTGTGTGTATTTGTGGATGATGTGTTGATTGAGCAGAAAATGAATAAGGTGAAAAATAAAAGAGGCTGCAGAGATGCAAACTTTCCATTTCTTTGTAAGGGAAGTGGGTGTTTAGTTTTCCAGTGCATGCATATATATATATATATATATATATATATATATATATATATATATATATATGTATATATATGTATATGTATATATATATATATATATATATATATATATTCACTGAAAAAAACTTAGGTTTTAGGCATCTTATAGTTAGGAATTAGTATTTAAAAACCTTGCAAATTCACTGAAAAAACCATAGGTTTTAGCCTCGTTATAGTTAGGAATTAGCATTTAAAAAACCTTAGAAATTCACAGAAAAAAACATAGGTTTCACACATGTTATAGTTAGCTGGATGTTTCACTCATACAAAACCATTGAAATTCCCCCGTTATAGTTAGTTCAGCTAACTATAACTCGCGCACCCGCAATGCCCTGCTGATGACATCACATATTACATCACTCATGATATGGTCAGTGACATCACTCATGACATCACTCATGGACTCTCAAATGACATCACTGATGACATCATCCTTGTGAAACAGTGGCAGACCTCCGCTCACCCTAATATAACCTTTGATAAATAGATTGAAAAATAGACACTACATTTTTCAAAACAATGGAGATACCTATATCAGTTAGAAGAACCTATTCAGTTATTCCAAAATCTACATACATATCCACTCATTCACCAACAGTTCTATATAGTCACTCATACATGTAGTCACTCATCATATGTACTCATACACCTATACATATTGTTACACACTAATAGTCATCCATAGGGTTGCTCACACACATACTCACATATGCAAAAAAACTATCAAACATCCATTTACTTCCATATACAGCTATACATACACTACTACACTTACTTCTACATAAACCTACACATACTTACTCTCTTAAACAATGACTTATAGAAATACATACTTATTTATATAGCAACTCTTCCAATCTTTCACTCTCATATATACTCACTTATATACATCAATGCTCACATATACTAGTTTAAAACATATGTACTTACTCTTAAAGATACTATTGAGACAGTCATTCACTCACTTTCACACACATACACACACTTATCTACCCATACATCCCTGCACACATGCTGTCTTCAAAACACATACAAACAGTGAGTCACTTATTCATGCATCTATGCACTAAGTAATATCCCACAGCGAACCATACAGACAGTCATACTGATACTCAAAAAACCAACTAATAACCCATATACACATTCATGTAGCTACTCACCAACCCATGCAGCCAGTTATACACAAAGTGAGACAGTGATAGAGATATTTAAATATTTAAAGATTATTCGCTAATACATGTATTCACTAAGATACACTTAATAGGTCAGTTATACAATCAATTTTACAAAAAAAACATCCATTTAGATACTTTTTTACCAATTTATTCTTCCATCAACCTTTAGATATAAATATATTTAAAAAAATTATTTTTCAGAAAGACACACATTCACTGGATGATGTCATCAGTGATGTCATCAGTGATCTCATTTGAGATGTCATGAGTGATGTCACTGACCATGTCATGAGTGATGTAATATGTGACGTCATCAGCAGTGCATTGCGGGCGCGCGAGTTATAGTTAACTGAACTAACTATAACGGGGGAATTTCAATGGTTTTGTACGAGTGAAACATCCAGCTAACTATAACATGTGTGAAACCTATGGTTTTTTCAGTGAATATGTATATATATATATATATATATATATATATATATATATATATATATATATATATATATATATATATATTCCAGCTGTGTGAAGACAAGCCACACCAAACCGATTCAGTAACTAATATCCTTTATTTCATTGGATTTTAACATTCAGCATGACGTGTTTCGGCCTGTATGATGGTCTTCACCATGATACAATTGGTTGCATACCTTTTAAAATCTCAATGTATAAAATTTTGAGTCCATAAACAATACTTCTCCATAATCCGATTCAGTGAACCAGAAATAATGCCCATAGTGTGGTAATTCGAGTCACTTGATGGTTTACTCTAAAGCTTACACTACATTCACCATAATGCATTGTGTTGGCAGAGTTATCCATTAAAGTCTATATGCTTTTGAAAGACAGAGTTCATAACAACCCCATGCTAGCCTCAAGGAATCCAATTTCATATAGGGCTACGGGATGGTCCGTTCTATGTAGACAGTCGCAACGTTCACACATGGTATACAATTCAATTTTGTTTGCTCTTACTAGGTAGTTTTAATTTCACCACGTTTCTAGTCACTTTCTTGTTTTGCGCTGCTTCCTCACCACACCAAGAGTCACATGTGGGATTTAGTATCCTTGATAGTGTAGTAACATCTTCAAAACATCCCTGAGCTCCTTCCTCACAGTGAGGGAGTTGTAGCCCTTAGTGGGACTAGGTTTTCTCACTAAGAGGAGATACCTTATGATGCCGGGGCTGGTGGCTCATTGGACTAATGCATCCACTGCAGGCGCCTGTGTTTGACCTCGTGGTCACAGGTTCAAATCCCGGCGGGTCCACTCATCCTTTCATCCATTTGAGGTCGATAAAATGAGTACCATTGAGTTGGGTAACAATATACATCTGTTATTTCAGCGCCAAGATGCCCCGTTGCTGGGGTGAACGTGTGCTTTACAAATACATTCGTCCTAAAAGGGATTTCTCCCATATGGAGATTTTGTGAGACACCAGCTCGTCACTTCACAGGCTTTCTTGTGCCAATACAGACCAGAGGATTTTTTGTGTCATATTTGTAATTCTGAGGGGGGGGCGTGGTTTGGACGTCGGCGAAGATGGCGGCGTGAGTCTTCACCTCCTCCCATGGTGTAGCTCAATCTCGTATTTCTACCCACAATCCGTGGGGACCGATACCATCTTTAGTGGAAAAAAGGCAGCGGAAGGTGGCGTGTTTTTACCGACCTCGCCTGGAAAGTTCATGGAGCTCAACGAAAGTGCTATTTGACACTGCATATTCCGGCCTCTTACCTGACCGCATTGGCATCGAGTCCGGAGCTCAGACGCGACTGAAAACGTTTGAAGCCTGCTAGTGGACCCACAGTTTCAGTCTCGGCGACCGAATTCTTCCTGTGTGGTGAGAGGGCATTGTTGACCGGCGGCTGAAGGAGAGTGAACCGTGCACCGGCTAAATGCTCAACTGTTCCCCGGTAAGGCGGCGCGTGCATGCATACAAATTGGCAAGTGTCCTTGCTCTCTACATGGAGAGCTCCTGATGAAATGTGCCCACATCGTACAGTATTACTTGCGGAAGGCACCGAGTGACACCAAATGACATACTCGGACGTATGTTTACTGAAGCGGGTTCGCAGCGGCATATAGACATCGCACACCCGCTGTATGCAGCCTATCAGGTGCTTACGCAAAATGGCGGTAACTGACACCGAGCAACAGTAATCCGACTAATGCGGAGCAAAAGTTAAATGCTGTATGTTGTCGGCAGCGGGAGGACATAAAGATCGTAAAAGGCATAGGCGAATGTTAATCAGTTCATCTGTATTGCGCACCGGCAGCAAACTTGGTGACAGTTAAAGCAGTAAATCAGACTGTGACTGTGCTGGATATTATTGGATATTGTTAACCAGAACAAGAGGTGACCCACGCAGTTGAAGCGAAAACAGTCAGCAGCTTAGGGGAAAATAGATGACAGTCGTCAGCTATCTGGTCTAAAGTGTGCACATTGCAGGATCTTTTGAGGTAACAAATTAAACGTTTCTTCATGTTGCCTGACCTCAAAATGGCCGCCGCCATAGGAATGCATAATCCTAACCTCAGTCTTGCCTGACCTTGTTTTTTTATTTATTTTTTTTAAAGAATTTTTATTGCAGCAGGAATACGTGTACAAACTAGCCCCCAATGAGGGCAGCATCATACTTTCGTGGTACAAAAGTTCTGATAAGGAAAACTTAGTCTAACACGGCCATTCAGCTCACACCCCGGAGGTCGAGCGGCAGTATACAGTAGGGCATTATTCGCTAAGAACTGTAAGGGTACTCACAAATAGCTGTTTTTCAGGTAGTGCATATGGCTGCGTTTCTAACCATCCGGTTCCCCCTGTACCTGTTCTAGGGAGCATTGAACAATAACAAACAACTTTCTACCCCCCTCTCAGTCCCCCCCCTAAACCCCACCATTTCTTCCCCCCCCTATCTCCCTACCCTACCCCTCCTCTCCCCCCTGGCATGTCAGAGGTCCACAAGAGCAAGCTCGATTCCCCCGCGGGCACAGCAGGTCCGAGACCGACAATCAGGATTAAGCAGTAGGAAAGTGTAGTCAACACGTGGGGCGCGGGGCGATCCCAGGAAGGGTCTGGGCCGAGCACCCACCCAAGCCATGGTGTCTAAGGACCAGGGCTACCTGCGGGGGAGCCCTCGCTGTCAGAGGTCGGCAGCGTGAGTTCTAGTACCAACCGCCCCCAGGCCCGGGCCCGTTCCAGAGCAGTATCAGTGCCCGCCCTAAGTGCCAGTTGCAGACGTATCTCCCCCTCACAGCTGGCCCATTTAGTGAGCTCCGCTCGCCACCTCTCCACTGTGGGCCCCCTATTTGCTTTCCATTGGGACGTTATGGCTCCCTTCGCTAGCAGCAGACCCAGATCTAGGAACTTACTAATGATTTTGTTTTTCGATGTGTGTGGGAACCAGTGTGTCTTGCCTGACCTTATGATGGCCGCTGCTGTTGTAAGATCTTAACTCTACAAACTAATTCTGCTTCAAACCTCGATAAAACAACCTATTGCTTACAGTCTATTGCTTACAGTTTATTGCTTACAGCACTCAGCCAACGATCTATAGTTTACAACTAACCCTGGGCGTAGTACTTCGCTACGCCCACGGAGTGGGCGTAGTGTTGCCTACTTCGCCATATACAAAGTAGGCGTAGCAGGCAACACTACGCCCACTCTGTGGGCATAGCGAAGTTGCCCGCCACCCGCCTCCCTCCCGCTCTCCCTAAATACTTAAATAACATTTTTTTTAAAAATAAAAACCACTTACCTTGTCGGCTGCGTCTCCGGGGCTCGCTCTCATAATCTCACGAGAAATGCGCATGCGCGGGCGGCCGCACATGCGCATTAGTATCCAAGATGGCGGCGCGATTACGAGAGCGAGCCCTGGAGACGCAGCGGACAAGGTAAGTGGTTTTTATTCTTTTTTAAAATGTTATTTAAGTATTTAAGGAGGGCACGAGGGAGGCGGGAGGCGGGTGGCGCGTAGTGGGGCTACACGAAGTGCGTAGGTGGACGTAGTTTCTTGCCCACTTCGCGTAGCCCCACTACGCCTACTACGCCCAGGGTTATTTACAACCAGCATACAGTCTACAACCCGCAGCTTACAAGTCTACAGCCTACAAACTACATAAGAACTGCATAAGTAATACAGCCATCACATCACCGCAAATATGGGTGAAAAAGAAGCCAAGAACCTGAAGAGACTCAAAGCTGATCCTCCAAATCCTGACTCTCCTACTAAGGGTAAACGTGACATTAATGCAACAATGGACATTAAGTAAATTGGCAGAGGTTCACGATCTTGCAAAATCAACGAAAGAAGAAATTTCCGCAATTAGATAGGACATTAGAGACATTAACGTCAGATTATCCGAAATGGAAAACAGAAACAGCCAGCTTGAGGACGCAGACACCAAAGTTTGTAAATCCCTCAAGAGTCTGATGACCACAACAGACTCTCTAAAGAAACCGCTGTCGGAGCTCGAAGATAGGAACAGAGGAGGGAACCCAAGAATTTTTGGGGAGGAGGATTCCTGTGGATCATGCATCTCCTTCCTGGAAACACGGTTCGCACAGGCAACTAACTTATCCTTTAGCAAACCTTTGGAATTTGATAGGGCCCATAGGGTCCCAACCAGAATTTCTTCACATCAGAAAGTACCAAGGCCTATTATTTGCAAACCTCTCCGCTATCAACATGTGGAACAGATCCTGACCTTTATGCGTAAGAACAACCATATCCTGTGGACAAACAACAGAATTTATATCTCTCAAGATTACAGCAAAGATACGGTGGACACTAGAAAAGGGTTCCTAGCACTCCGCCCTAGAC
The DNA here is from genome assembly GCF_964261635.1 of Lissotriton helveticus. Taxonomy (NCBI): domain Eukaryota; kingdom Metazoa; phylum Chordata; class Amphibia; order Caudata; family Salamandridae; genus Lissotriton; species Lissotriton helveticus. The sequence goes on from NC_136067.1 coordinate 1,619,588,791, forward strand.
TGCGCTCTTTGAACTACCAATTTGGCTTTGCAGGTCCGGCCAGATTCAGTGTGATGATCCAAGGTTCTCCTCACTTTTTCACAGACCCCCAACATCTAACGAGATTCCTCGATGGCCCAGACAACAACTCCATGGATACAGCAAGATCGAGTTCCACCAAGGCAGGTTCTTAGGCGCTTTACTTATATTGACGTTCTATCTCTTTGAGGTTTCTGGGGATCTGTTGACTCCGCCACTTTAGAAGTTTATATAATCAGTACATTTAGAGTCACCCATGGCCAGTTCTGTTTCTGATCTCAGAGACTCAGGTAATCCCCGGTACCATATTCCTGTTATTCCTGTTAAGGTTTTACACAAAGTTGGCCAGTTAGATTTTCCGTCATTCACTTAAACTAGTGGGTAGCTTAGGATCTTTAACTAGGTTGTGTTATACTACTCGTATATGGCTACATTGATCTAGTGCAATTATTGTACCAACTATGAGATACTTTAGGTTCTACACGATGCTCATGAAAGCAAGTATTCAAGCTAATAGTTCGGGTTGGGTTACTGTTCAATTCAGTATGTTTTCATTTGTATTCATTTGTATTTAGTATGTTTTCATAAGCGTAAATTGCTAGGGTTTCTACAATGCTGCATTCCTATGCTTTTGCCTCATGTAAGTTCTAACTTCATCCGTACATTCCTTTCCAGTTTTGATTAGCAATGTCGAAACTGGGTGGGTAGGGATGGGGTTTTGAACCTTATTTTTATTTTCTTACTTTTCATTGTCTGTTATTTTGTCCATATTACAGTCTAGTATGACTATCCATGAACAGTGTATAGTTATAAAAGACATGAAAGATACTAAGAATTTTATGCAAACTCTGATCTATTTTGATCTAGACAGGTGCCTTTCTTATCTTCTTATTAGCATTGCCCATGACAGAGATTTCATGACTAAGTATACAACCCACTCATGACAACTCTACCTACCTCAGGTGCTTTGGTATGTAATAGCTTTAAGATAATCTCACTGAATGTAAAAGGCATTAACCACCCTATAAAGCAGAAGAAGATACTCGACTATCTTCATAAACAAAAGGGAAATATTGTTCTTCTTCAAGAGACGAAGATTGATTCAAAACAATGTAATTCTCTTAGAAGCAAATCGTACAGTGAGGTTGCCAGATCTGACGCCTTAGGGAAAAAGAATGGGGTCCTGACTTTAGTGGCAAGGAAATCCAATATCGACATACCGACTAGCATGTCAGACACTAAAGGGAGGGGAATTTCATCAAAAATGTCCTAGATCAATAAAGAATTCTATGTCACTAACATCTACGCCCCTAACAAGAACGAACCAGATTTCTGGAATGAGCTAAGCAAACATTTCCAAACGATTCCAGATGCTGCAATGCACATAGTAGCGGGTGATTTTAACTTACCCCTGGACCCAACATTAGACAGGGACTCCAGTTCCCCTTTTCGCCTCAATAACTCTCGTAAAGCCCTTGCTCACGCTTTAACTTGATAGATTCCTGGAGGCTACAAAACCCCTCTGGAAGAGATTACACCTTTTACTCAACACCACACAACACCTACTCACGCATTGACTACCTTCTTCTCTCCGGCAATGCCATTTCCAGAATTGAAGAAACCTCGATTAAACCAAGAGTAATCTCGGATCACTCTTGCATCACTTTGTCTCTGTCTGAACTGAATTCTACCAAGAAACAAAATATCTGGAGGTTTAATAATGAGGTATTAGAAAAAGAATCCCATAAACAGACTATTGAATGCACAATAGTAGATTATCTTAAAAACAACAAAGAAGGTGAGACATCAGACCTTGCACGCTGGGAGGCTCTTAAGTGCACAGTCAGGGGAGAAATCATTAAAATTAGAACGGCGATGAATAAGGAATACAATAGCTGTTGGGTAATAAGTCCATTAAATTGGGTAATACATCCTCCAACTCTCCTCAGAGCGAAGAAAAGCAAACAGACCCCAGCTGCCACAATACAAAGGAAATGTTCTTGCACCTTTGTCCGTTTATTGGCATGCCAAGGCAGAAGGCAGACTCAGTGTCACGTCTTGGAACAAGCTTCTTCTGCCCCTCATAGATATTCAGAGGAGAATATATAAGGCAGAAAGTGCAGTCATCAGTAAAATCATAAGATGTGGACAAGGCCGAATACGGTTGTACATATACAAATAGAAGTGTCATGCAAGCCCAGGATATAGAGCAATATAAGGGCACAAGGGACCAGAAAGCAAGTTTAAGCAAACCTACAAGACTCAGAGGTTTTTCACAGCTGTTAACCAAGGACGTGTCAAAGAGGGCAATACAGGTCCTCGGGTCAGGCTTTAATAGATTTGTAAAGGGAAGGGTGTTTTTAGGAACACAGAGCAAGCAGTTTGGTCAGAGCAGGCCTAGTTAGCTCAGTGGGTCTGAGATAGTGTGGAGAATTTGGGATTGATTCACTTATTTGGCTGAAGCAAACATATAGATATACTTTTTTCCTCACAATATCCCTCCTTTTTGATAGCAATATCAAATACCATTGTAAGAAAAATATGAATATATATACTTATGGTAGAAATATAAAGTATTAATAAAGTACATATCTTTGACTAGCATTACACAGTGTTTAAATAACGTGCATATATTGGTGTAGACCCATCCAAGAGGTATTCATTTTTCAACATAGATAAAATTATATACTAATGCATTTATATTATATATCTATAGTCATTAATTGAAATGTTTCTTTGTGTGCTTTCTCTACCTCCTGTTGTATTTGGAGATATTTGTAGGCTAGCTCCTGCTCTGTAGGAGGTAGAATTTTAACTGTGGAAATTGAATGGATGCTTTTACTACACAATTGCTGTACCATGGAGCAGCAACACTAAAGACAACACAAAAATATCACGCCGTTTTCTGACCTTTACTCTGGCAAGAAACACGACCGGGAGACTGATGTAGAAGCAGACCATGGAACTTGTTCGTAATGCATAGTGACACATATCATAGTGTTCACCAGCCATAGTGTACTGGAAGCTGCTATCGAGAAACCACAGTTGTACTTATAAAGTTGTTACTGAGATACAGAGATCTATATGTGCCATCTGAAGATCGCCTTACTGGGTATACTCTTCATTTATAATATATCCCCTGAGGAAGCCCAACTTGGGCGAAACGCGTTGGCTGTGTTCATCTTTTTCAAGATACTGTATGAAGATTGAAATAAAATCATCTTATGAACATCTATGAAGGACTATTATTCATTCATGAACACATACAAATACTGTGTCTAGTACTTTCTTTGCACAGTTTGCATTTTTGTTGCCTCTCTATTCCTTATTTGTTCATAATATTTGAGGCTCTTAACCAGTGGACCTCAGAGGTGGGCAACATTGGCAAATAAGATTTTGCTGTTCCTCTTTGTATATTGTGGGTAGTGCAGCTCGCAAATCCTTACTGCCCCTTCTTGTTTTGTGTGACACAAAAATATCACTATTGTTAAAAAGATACCCAGTAGCGCTAAAAGTAAGTGCTTTAACCATCCTGTTGGTAGCCATGACCATAGCCAGGACCAGTCATCAGAATATGTCATTTTCCCTGCTCCACGGTATATTTGAACTGCATTCTTAATTTGTGCCACACCCCTTGCTATGTTTCCACTTTTGTTTAAAAAATAACAGCAAGAGGAATTTAATAAAACACATAGTCCTCCTTGTTGTAGTGTCAGGAGGTCAACTTCAATTCGGTGTTGAATAGTCATGTCAGCTACTGAATTAATTTCCATCTGCAACTGTTGAAGTGCATCTCTTGTTGCATTGAATGCTACAGCTAGCTCAGCAGACATATTAACTAGGGCCGATTCTAAATCATATACCCCATATCCAGGAATAAATATACGCATTAGTTCAAAGAATAGACCTTGTCTAGTTTCCAGAATAGGTGCATGTATATCTCTTTTATATCTATGAGCAAAACTCTCCAAATTTAGTTGCTCATGGGCTGCAATGTGTGGCACGACTGAAATGTTTGGTGTAAGATAAGAAATAGCACACATGCCTTCCCAGTGCCGGGGAAGCACCTTGTATGCTTACTTTAGTGCCACAAATAAAATACATTCTGAACTGTAACTGTGTGTCCAATAGGAGTTGGTCTAACGGCTAGGGCGCTCGACCTCATACCTGGGGATCTGGGTTTGAGTCTCGGTAACGACGCCAAAAACCTCCTGTGATTCTGGGCAAATCACTTAATCTCCCCGTGCCTAAAATGAATGTGTACAATAGGGGGTGGTGATGGACGGAGGATCAGAACCAATCAAACACTCACACCCAGGCAAAAGATCTGGGTTTGATCCATCACCGTTCTTTAGCCCACTCTGCCACCCCAGTTCAGACATGGCAATATGCAAATCAGTCTGACCCTGTGCCTCATGGGAACAGTCCAGCCCGAACTGCCAAGCCATGCCTTCCCTGGACCGGAAACAAGCTTCCGAGGACCGGTTTCTGGCATTCCAGCCGTCTTCAGCCCGGCTTGCTTGAATCCAGTGTCAAAGTGAGCAAGGGACTCACGTCTGAGCATACCCTGCCACACTTATGGTGGCCAAAGCGGTACAAAAGGGGGTGGTGATGGACGGAGCATCAGAACCAATGAAACACTCACACCCAGTCAAAAGATCTGGGTTTGATCCATCACCGTTCTTTAGCCCACTCTGCCACCCCAGTTCAGACATGGCTATATGCAAATCAGTCTGACCCTGTGCCTCATGGGAACAGTCAACTCTGCAAAAAAAAAGTGAGATATTTACTCAGAGGAAGGCCTACCCCTTCAGGAAAAGTGTTTTGGAATTGATCACACCATTTGTATCAATCCATGAAGAATTTATAATCGTAACATTTGCCCATGGTGCCATGTATGAGAAGCGAGCTGACCATAAGGGGTATTCTAATATTTTAGAAATCACATTTGGTGCCCTAGCATGCTTATTCTTTTGCTCAATAAATTGATCATATAGAAGACCATCAGGTGTTATTAATAGTGTCTCTCCATCTACAATGATCTTCCAGTAATGCAACGTATAGTTTACTTGTTTTCCTCGTAGCTTAGCTGTCCCATTCCTACTTACTAACTGTCTGTCTTTTATGTTCCAATTCCCTGTGATATTATCAAATTGTAATATGTTAGGACACTGGCTACTTTTTAAATGTGAAAAACAATAGATATCAGGAGGTCGGTAAAACATGCATATACTGTCCTTAATGATATGTTTGACTAGGGAACAGTCACCAGGTCCATTGATGTTGATACCTAGTGGCCATCAAATGATTCCCATCAGATACCCAACCTGTGCCGCCCTACATCATTTGGGATCCTTCAACCGAAGGTAGTGATGTGTTACCACTTCAGGATCAGGTGAACTGCCACCTAATCGAACGGAAGGGATCTCCAATAGAGGGAATTAGTCAATATGGCATAAGGAGGGTAAATGACTAGCAGTGCAAAAAATGAAATTTAATGTTAGTGCATTGAAAGTGAGTGATATAAAATGGGTTATGAATATGGAAGAATGTATTTTAATAATATCCAATCCACACCCAATGATAAAAGACAGTGCAAAGTAGTGTTAAACAAATAACTACCCAGATTGTGTAAAGGTCAACATGTTTCTGCGGTATGATGGAGTCTCGAGATCTCCTCCTGCTTCATCAGGACCTCAGTGAATTGCTACTGCATCAGTGTTTATAAATGAAAAGTGAAAAAAATGTCACCTGTAATTCGCCTGTTCGAAAATTCATGAAAATCACAGTGGCGGGCAGGGCATACATAGAATAAAAAAACAATTTATCATTAGCGACAGGTTGCACAACCACATTGTTTATGTGTACAATTTGAAAAAAGCCAATCATTTTATTGATCACAGCGTCTCATATAGTAGACTACTTGAATTAAATGCCATCCTTTTAGCAATTTATTAGAAGAAACTAATTAGCTTCACTCACCCAATTTGTGGGGAATAAACACCCCACCTCACCTGGCTACAGCGCAGGTATAGATGGAGCACCGCTCTGAGGGAGGGAGGGAGAGAGGAAATAAAAAGGAAGAATACAATAACTGTATAGACAGCAACTAGTATTAGTAAAAAACGCAGAATTATTAGAAAAGGTAGCTTATTTAGAAAATAATGCATGTGATCACATACTGCACATGCTACAAATATGCTACAAATATGGCCTATGAATTGTAATTCTCAAAGAGATAGCACTCCTCAAAGCAATATCAAGGGCTCACACACTGGTTTGATCGTTACGCCGAGATCGAATGCATATTATGTTTACCAAACAACTTCTGTGACTAATACCACTCATCGTCTCAGATGGAACCACACAGAGACGTGACCAAACCGTTTATACATTCGTAATTACTGACAATTTGTTAGTCCACAGACTCTCGCTTATTTCGCGTTAGGAATAGACAGTCACTATCGTGTGAAGGAGACCGCGTTCGAGACCAGCAGTCGGCTCTAGTATACAATCCTGCGCAATGCAACGCTGAACGCATGTTATGCGTCCTGACATGATTACTATTTCATAAAACCAACTGACACTCTCCTGCCCTGCTTACCTGTCCGTCGGTACTCCGGACATCCGTCTTGGCTGTCATGGAGGGAGGCACCCGACCGGACAGGAAGCAGGCTTTTGTTGTTCCTGGGGCGTGATGAAGTCGCGCTTGGATGACGCTGTTGCGTCAACATGCGTGGCGCTTGTTAGAGTGGTAGGGATTTGTAGTTCTTACACGGTGTTGAGTCGCGCTTAGATGACGCTGTTGCGTCGACATGCGTGGCGCTTGTTAGAGTAGTAGGGATTTGTAGTTCTTACAAGGTGTTGAGACCAGTAACTCCGACCCGATAAGATATTCTACATCTAAATGACCGAAGTCTATATCTGAGTACAAAGCTACTGATAATGAAAGTAACTTAACAAACAGTGTTGACATCGCATTATCACTGTCCATGTACATATATTTATTTATGGAACGAAAACACCGCAGGTTTATGTGTAAGATCAATATGTCTAGAGCACTTTATCAATAAAGTGTATGGCGTATTTTTAAGTGGCGCTTTTGTGGCCACAGGCATAACATGGTGTGTTAGTGACAGAATACTATGAAAAGTGGCCACTACTACAGAACAAGGCTGCGTGCATGTTATTTATATCAGTCTCAGCGGCCACTCGTGCAGAGTATTTGCAACTGTGTAGGTGCAAGTTCCCTATCCCTTGGGCACTGAAGAATCCCTGTCAACAGTTCATATTTTGACAATGTGGTGCACAGGGATAACGCCTACAGGATTACATCTGGCAATGGGGGGTGTTTTTACAGTGACATCCACGGAATGTCATCGTTCAGTCCTGATTTATGGGTCTGTAATTTATACACCCACCTTTGTTCCCATTTGAAGAGGAACATGCTTATGTCGGCAATGTGCACTGGGATGGTAGGTTGTTCTAAAACAGTCCACCTTATCTCTGTAGGTATGTGCTGTGCCGCTACAAAATGACTGGTGAGTTTGGTGGACAATTTGTTACAACGTATGGAACTCTTATGTTCTGATATTCGCAGTTTTACTTTGCGTGTTGTCACGTACATCTTGTTACACGGACACTTGATGAGATAGATCAAGTTGGCACTGTTGCAATTGGTGAACTTACGTTGTTCCCACGGTCGCTCCAACCTAATGTCAATTGTTAATGTTTTAGATGTCTGGGGACAAGCTGCACATTGTCCACATGGATAGTGTCCTATTACTGCAGGCATATCCCACAAAGTCCCCACAACTCTCGGTCCCTCCTTCCTAGGTCTTGTATGGACAAGCTTGTCCTTTAGGTTTTGTGCTCTTTTATATGCAAAAAGCGGAAGAGGCAAAGTGTCTTGTCCAGTATTGAGGATACCCCAATGTCTTTTCACAATCTTAGTAATTTGATTAGACAAAGTACCAAACGTGCTCACACATGTCATACGTTCGGTCTTAGGCTTTGGAGGCAAGATTTCAAGCAGGCTGGCCCTGTTGTTATTGGCAGCTCTTTTCTTGGACAGTTGAATCAATCTTTTTGGATATTCCTTATGTGCCAAATCTCTGGAAAGACCTTGGGCGTGTGTTTCAAAAGATACACGATTGGAGCAGTTCCTCTGTATACGCAAAAATTGCCCATAGGGCAAATTATCCAGTAGGGACTTCGGGTGGCAACTGTTGTAATTGAGCAAGGAATTGCATGCCATCGGTTTGCGATAGAGTTCTGAGGCTAAACCGTTAGGAGTTGCACGGATCAGCAAATCCAAAAATGCCAGTTTCTCAGTATCGAATTCCATGGTGAATTTCAAAAATCGATTCCTTTGATTAAGCCATACATGGAACTCTTTAAGCTGTGTGGGACTACCACGCCACACGACAAAAATTTCGTCAATGTAGCGCTTCCAAGTCCGCAGACACCCTAGATGGGGATTGGTGTCTGCGAACACATGTTCCTGCTCGAAGTGATGCACGTACAGATTAGCGAGGCTCGGGGCAAAAACGCTGCCCATGCTGGTCCCGCTAATCTGCAAGTAGAGACTATCCTCGAAGCCGAAAAAATTCTCAGTCATAGCCAGCGTGGCTAGAGTCATGATAACACTAACTGGTGTTATAGAGTTAAGGTCTCTCGCTGAAAGTAGTGTTTCTATGACTTCCAATGTCTATGTTTGGGGTATAGACGTGTATAAACTTTCAACGTCGAATGACACCAGAATATCAGTTTGTTCATTAAATTCAATGTTGGGTAATAACCTCAATACATCCTTCGTATCCATGAGGAAAGTAGGCATTTCTTGCACCATTGGTTGGAGGAACACGTCAACAAAGGTCGACAGGGGTTCCAAGAGTGAACCTATCCCCGATATTATCGGACGCCCTGGAGGAGGGCGTTGGATTTTATGGATTTTAGGTAACTGATAAAAATAAGGTACAGTTGGATTGAGTGTGCGAAGAAATTGTCCTTCCTTAGGTGTAATCCACCCTTCACTCAGTGCCTCTTCAACGACATGGCCAATTGTCTTTGTCAATCTCTCAGTTGGATCTGTGGAGAGTTTGCGATATGACCTCGTATCGTTAAGCTGTCGTAGGCACTCATTGCGATATATGACGGCATCTAATATAACGGCGGGTTTGACGACTATTAGGGGGTTGTCGGCCAGAGACTGAACAGCATCTTGTTCCCGCCTCGATAGGTTATAGAAGACTTTTGGTCTGGTTTTGAACAATTCTTGCAGATCGTGGTCCACTGCCTCCTCAATGGTTGAAACCTTGGATGGTAAGTCCATGGTAGAAGGATTGAAATTTGACGGTTTCTTTAAGCCTGTGTTCTCATAGTTATTCAGATCAGCTCCTTTTGGTTTGTTTGCAAACATATAATGGAGTCTGATTTTCCTGTAGAATTTACCCATTTCGATCTGTGCTAGGAACGGGTCATTCACGTTGGTGGAGACAAACCCAAGTCCTTTATTCAGTGTGGATTCCTGAATGTCGGTAATAGGTTGGGTACTCAAATTCATCACTAGACTGGGGCTGAGGTCCCTGCTTGGTCCTGCGGGATCTTTTTCCCGCATCTCAGGTCCATAGTCTGTGGTGGAAGATTCCACCGAACCTGTCCCTGCCGGAATGTTCTTTGCCGACCTCTGCCTCTCCGGCCTGATCCTAAAAAAGGCTGCTGATTGTAATCTCCAAAAAATTGTGCTGGAGGGCCATAAGGTTTTGGTATTTGGGGAAAAGGGGGTGGCCCCCAGGGCATGGGTTGCCACCAAGGTGGATATTGGGGCTGAGAAGCAAAACCTCTCCATCCCCTTCTATTATTCCCTCTGCCCCTTTGTTGAGAGGATACATTCCCCGGGGTAGAACCCTCAGAGTCACTAGATAGCCCATCAGAGCTGGAGCTCCCATAGTTGGATGCTCCCCTTTGTCCATTTCTTACATTGGTTGGGGGTATATAATCCTCACTTGTGTAGGGATACACTTTGTCCATTGCGAATTTCGCTAGATCTTTTTTAAACTTTTCAAGCTTTGTGAACAAAATGGAGTCTTTGAACTCTTTAGCTGTTTTATTACCCTCTTCTTGTTGTTTAGCAAAAGCTTTGGACGAGGAGACAGTAGCTTTAATCTGACCCTCTAGGATCTGGATTTCCACCAGTATCTTGTCTGCAGTTTTCTTAGCAGTTTTAATGATGAGTACCAACCAATCGCGGGTACATTTCCACGCTATAAGCGACCAATCTCTGAGGAAGTCTTTGTCATCTAAGAATAGGCGCGGTGCATTCCCAACTATTAATCCACTCAGCGCACTATTACTTCTTAGGTAATCCACCATTACTATGCCGTGTACACAGACCCTGGCTTGGTTTTTCTTCAGCGTCAATACCTTAACCCAACCTTCTTCTGCGTTGGTCGGAATCGCTGACATCATGTCTAGCATACTAGGATTTTCTGAAAGTATACTCTGAATTTCGTCATCATCGAATGCGAGGCCTAAATTGGTAGCCATTGCTATGTAATACTAATCTAATGCCAACAGTAAAAATTCCTCAACTCAATAATAACCAATGACCTTCCCCACTCGAATAGAGTCAGATTTTGGAGTTTAGACCTGCAGTCAGACAACTGCTCTAGAACAAGTAACTACGAAGAAGGTCAACAGGGGAATATTTAGTGACCATCCACTGATATCATCCCCTAAGTCACGTGAAAAACAATAGATATCAGGAGGTCGGTAAAACATGCATATACTGTCCTTAATGATATGTTTGACTAGGGAACAGTCACCAGGTCCATTGATGTTGATACCTAGTGGCCATCAAATGATTCCCATCAGATACCCAACCTGTGCCGCCCTACATCATTTGGGATCCTTCAACCGAAGGTAGTGATGTGTTACCACTTCAGGATCAGGTGAACTGCCACCTAATCGAACGGAAGGGATCTCCAATAGAGGGAATTAGTCAATATGGCATAAGGAGGGTAAATGACTAGCAGTGCAAAAAATGAAATTTAATGTTAGTGCATTGAAAGTGAGTGATATAAAATGGGTTATGAATATGGAAGAATGTATTTTAATAATATCCAATCCACACCCAATGATGAAAGACAGTGCAAAGTAGTGTTAAACAAATAACTACCCAGATTGTGTAAAGGTCAACATGTTTCTGCGGTATGATGGAGTCTCGAGATCTCCTCCTGCTTCATCAGGACCTCAGTGAATTGCTACTGCATCAGTGTTTATAAATGAAAAGTGAAAAAAATGTCACCTGTAATTCGCCTGTTCGAAAATTCATGAAAATCACAGTGGCGGGCAGGGCATACATAGAATAAAAAAACAATTTATCATTAGCGACAGTTTGCACAACCACATTGTTTATGTGTACAATTTGAAAAAAGCCAATTTTTTTTTTTTTTTTTACTTTTTAAATGTCCTAAGTATCGCGAAGCTGGGTTATATCCTGAAACATGATGCTTTAAGCATACAGGAAATGCTTTTTCCTTGTCTTTATATTCTACTGTAGGAGACACTTGGTATTGGGCTTGAATATTTGGCAGTATGGCACAACGTGGGTACCATCCAATCCTTCCTTCTCCACAATCCCAGGTTATATTGGATATGAGGCATCCTATACCTTTTGCATAATTTTGTATAGGCACAGGTGTTTCATAAAGGCCAATAGGGTCGCTGGGGTGTCTGGATAATTCTCTAAACATCCAGCAATTTTGAAGACCTAAAGCCTGGGCAACTTACTCATGTACTGCAATGGGGGGGATAGTCAGCAGGTTGTTGCAGTACAGGTAGCACACACATAATTAAGGTACTAAAAAATATTGTTAGCATAATGCAATGAATTTTCTCGACAGTGGTAAATGTCACTTTCAGAATTAAAAATGTTGTTAGGCAGTGTCTTTCTGTCTCAGTTCCAGGGTACTTTCTGTAAGTGTCAATAATGAAAGTCCTTGTGGTGCGCTGTCATCTGCTTCTCCTCCTGGTCCGTAGTCGTCTTGTTCACGGGCGGTTTCACTGACCTGCCCTGCGTGCTTTACTCAACAGCATCAGTTGGTGTCACCGTTTCTGGGACACTTGATGATGGACCCTCAGCGTTGTTGTTAGGAAAGGTCTGGTCTGTCTCCCCCTTGTCCAGTGTTTCGTGCTGCTCCACTTGTGGCAGTTGCTCATCTGTTAAAAGTGCCTCTGCCTCAGGCGTTGTTGGTGCAGCCCTGCATGGTGCTCCGTGCAGCCACTCGGGACGTCCCTGCACCTTTAGTGATGTTCTGGTAACCAGGAGCACAACATGGGGTCCAGTCTACCTAGAAGTAAAGAAACATTATTTATTTTTCTCACCATGACCATGTAGCCAGGTTTCAAAGGGTGTGTTTGTTCAAAGGAAGGATGGGGCAAAGCTTCCTTCACTAGGAGATGGTGATGTCTCAAGACCACTGACAATTGTACAGCATTGTCAGAAATCTACTCATCCGTCCACAGCAGTGCTGCTTGGGATGCTGTGAGAGGCAACCTCAACCCCACCGACATAGGCCGTCCCATCAATACCTCATGGGGGGACAAGAGTTGTTCTAGATGGTGTTGCTCTTATGGCACGCAGCACTAAAGGCAGCGCATCTGGCCATTCCAGGCCTGATGCATCAGTTGTTTTGCCTAATTTATGTTTTATTGTGGCGTTCATTCTCTCCACCTGGCCTGAACTTTGTGGGTGGTAAGGGGCATGCAGTTTCCACTCTATTCCCAAACAGTCACACATCCTTTCCACAGTGGCAGCAACACATTCACCCCCTCTGTCACTGTTTATGCTCTGGGGGACCCCAAATCGGGGTATTAAATCTTTCATCAAGCATCGCACAACAGTTGCTGTATCATTCTTCCTAGTGGTAAACGCCTCCACCCATTTTGAAAATTGATCCACACATACCAGCAAATACTTGAATACATTCACTGGGGGCATACAGGCGAAGTCTATTTGAATGTTGGTAAAGGGACACTCTGGTACTGGCAAGTGATCATGGGTAGCGGAGGTTCGACCTTTAGCATGTTGGGCACAGACAAGACATTGGGAGCAGAATTGTGCAGTGAAAGCTGTTATCCCTGGTGCAAACCATTCTTGTCTAATCAAAGCATTTATCCCTCCATGAGCCATGTGAGTGGGTCCATGGGCAAGCCTTGTAAGGGGCAGGAACATACTGCGTGGGGCCACAGGCCTGCCATCCTGGTGGACCCACAATCCCTCATCATTTGGCTCACATCCAGCATCAATCCACACTCTTTCTTCCTCTGGAGGTGCAGACCATTGTGCTTCTTTCAAATCAGCTAGCAACAATTGTCTCTGAATCAGCTGTATTTTTGGAATACTTTTTGCCATTGAAGGCACCACCTGTACTGGCTGTAACATGCTCTCTTTTGCTGCTGTGTCAGCCATTGTGTTACCTCTTGCTATCTCAGTGTTAGCTCCTGTATGTGATTCACAATTTATTACTGCTATTCTGTTGGGCAGTAGTATTGCCTGTAGCAAATTCTTTACAAAGAGGCCATTTTGAATGTGGCGTTCCTGCTGCTGTTATGAAACCACGACACTGCCACAGCTGGCCAAAATCATGGACAACTCCAAAGGCATAACGTGAATCAGTGTAAATATTAACATCTTTCCCCTCAACTAGGATGCATGCTCTTGTTACAGCAAACAGCTTGGCTTGCTGGGCAGATGTGCCAGGGGGGAGGTCTGCACTTTCAACTATGGTGTCTACTGTTGTTATAGCAGACCCTGCTCTGTAATCAGTGTCTGTTAGTCTGCTGGAGGAACCGTGTACCACTCATAGTCAGTTTTTTCTAATGGTGTTTGCTGCAAATCTGGTCTGGGTGAGGTGCATGTCTCTACAACGTCAGCACAGTCATGGTCAGGGGTCTCATCTGAATCACCTAGTGGAGGTAATAATGTTGCCAAATTAACAGGTGGGCATCTTTTAATGGTGATATTGGTGTTAGTCAACAGAGTGACCTCATAACCTGTTTGCCTGGCGGCTGAAAAATGTTGTGTTGCTGCAGATGACAACAACAACTGTACCAAATGTTGCACATAAACAATACAACACAATGGGAGACGTCCTCTCTACCATCACAGCTGCTGATACCACTGTTCTCAAACAAGCTGGATGCACAGTTACTGCTGCAGGCAAAGTCACAGAGTAGTATCCCACAGGTCTTTTTCCTGAGCCATGCTGCTGTGTCAGCACACCATTTGCAATGCCATTTTGCTCTGATACATAGAGATGGAAGGGCAGTTTGTAATCAGGCAGCACCAGGGTTGGCGCAGTACACAAAGTCTCTTTCAGTTTCTTAAAACAGTTTGCAAGTTCATTAGTCCATACAATGTTGTTGAGAGCATCTTGTAGTGTACATTGTCGCAGGATGGCATCATAGGATCTGTACTCAGGGATCCACTGGCAGCAGTAGTTCATCATCCCCAGGAATGACAGCATTCCTTTCTTGGTGGACGGAGGCTGCATTTCCTGAATCATTTTTATCCTGTCAGGTGATATGTGGCGTGTACCTTTGGATACCACATAACCCAGGTAAGTCACCTCTTTTTGGCAGCACCGGAATTTTGACAATGAAGCTTTGTGTCCTCTTTTCTGGAGGTGATTCAGCAGCGCTACAGTGTCTTTTTCACAGGCCTCAAGTGATGAAGATGCCATGAGTAGATCATCAGCGTACTGCAAGATGATGCTACACCCTTCTAGGTGTAGGCTATCCAGGTCTCTCTTTACTGCATGCGCATAGACCGTGGGACTCTCAGTATAGCCTTGAGATAGTCTTCTGAAAGTAAATTGGGTATCTTTCACTGTGAAAGCAAAAAGGTACTCTCTCTCTGGATGGACTTTAATACTGAAAAACGCAGAGGAAAGATCAATGACTGAAAAGTACTCTGCCTCTACAGGTATAGAAGATAATATAGTATTGGTGTCAGGCACAACAGGTGCTAAGGGAACCACAAGGTTGTTTATCTGTCATAGGTCCTGTATGAACCTATACTGCCCAGTATTGCTCTTGGGCAATGGAATGATAGGACTATTATAGGGGCTGGATGTCTTTTTAATGATACCTTGTTGAGATTCAAGAGAGATTCAATCACAGGTTTTATTCCCTCCTCTGCCTGAGTACTGACGGACATACGGTAATTCAGCATTCTCTTTAAGTGTCACTTTATGGGGAGGGCATGTTTTCAATAATCCTGTCGCATTTTTGTGTTTTGCCCAAACCTCTGAGTTCACTTGCTCTAGGACCTTGTTTTTAGTCAGCTGTAAAGCCATATTCCCTTAAAGCTTGTCAAAAACTGCAGTCCAGTCCTTTCTGTTCATACACAACGTCCAACACCACCCTTCTCCATCTCCTAACACAGACACCATTCCTAAAGGAAATGTAAAATCCTTAGTTCTAGGTAAGTCCTAAAGGCGTTTGACCATGGGGCCCAAATCCTTAGAGTAGTAACCTGGTGCTACAGCTATGGATACATGGGGTTCAGAATCTGGCACTTGAAACAATCTCATTTCCAGTGGTCCTAGTTCAATGTCACGGCACACCCTTCTTTTCCTACATATAATGTGTGCTCAAGCAACTCCATTGTCCAGGGCAAATGTTTGTCTGCCATGTAGTCATACCATTCAGGCACTGCTCCTGTGAAAAATGCTGCAGTACAGTGTATGGGCCCGGGTACTAATGTCAACTGCAATAAATGAGTGACCAATTCACTCTCAATGTCAGGGCTGTATTTAAACAGTTATTGAAACATGTTTTCATAAAAATCTCCATGTAATGGTGTCCATTGGTAACGTGTTGGAGAGAGAGACAAGATGGGGGGTGCACATAACACAGAGTCCTCACTTAATTTTCAAGCAGTAAGTGTTCTATTAGCCAATTCTAACCTGTCCTCAGGTACTTGTAAGTAAATCCCATTTTGTGAAAAATATAATGTTGCTTGCAATTTACAGATGAGGTCTGGTGACAGCAGAAACTGATGGGTCATTGTGAAGTCATCAACAGAAACTGGTAGGGGTTCTGACAATTCTTCATTCATCATCATTCCATTTACTGCTATAGTAGTGACTGTTTCACCACTACCAGGACCCAACTTGTATCTTACTGCGGATAGGGTTGCACCACTGTCTATTAGGAAATCGATCTCTTTATCTCCTACCTTAATTTGAAACATGGGATTCTCCTCTGGTGTCTCTGATACCTTCATCATAAAGCACTGTGCTCTGGTTGTTGCAGTTGTTTGTCCCATCTCTCTCTCCGTGTGGTCCTATGCTGATCCATGTTGCTCCTGGAAAGGATTGCTCAGGGAGTGCTGGGTCTGCTTCAGGTCTCTGGGCATGGGTGGTGCAGATGGCTGGGTCTCATTTCTGTCACACTTTCATTCCTGTTTCTATCATTTCTATTATACTGATCACTTCTCTCATTCCAGTCCCTTCTACCTCTATTTTTCTACAATTGAGTCCCCAGTGCCCATACCTCCGGCAATTATAGCACCGATCCCTACTCTTGTCTCTCCTCTGGTATCCTTGTCCATTATCCTCTCTTTGCTGTGCCCCCTGATAGTACATTCCTTCTGGCTCCTCCTCTCTTTGTATTTGCTGCAACATCATTCCTTTGTCATTTTTAGCGATGTCCTTCCTTACCTTAAAAATACCATCTCTTTCCATAGTTATGAGAAGCGTGCACAACTCGTGATATCCTGTAGTGGACTAATCAGGGTGGCGTAGTTTACAACTGTGGGCCACAGATGCCAGCAATCCATTTATAAGGGTTTGCGTAGCCAATACCTTATAGGCCTCTGAGGTGCGAGGTACCCCTGCACTGTTATCCCATGCTTCATTGTACCTTAAGATGTAATCAGCCACTGACTCATCTGGCTTCTGCAACGTGGCAATGACTTGAGAAAAAGCACCATGTTTAACTGCTAGGCCATTAATTGTGTCCCTGATTGACTCTAACCAATTAATCAATCTATTTACTGTGACATCCATATTATTAGTCAGTATGGTTCAATCCCTTTCCTGTGCAATTTGGAATGCACTTTTTATCAAAGACCATCTGCTCCCATACATTATTTTTAATAGCATTTCTACATCTCGAGGGAAGTTGGTATCGGCAAAACATATTTTATGAAGCCACTCATAATATTTTACACTGCCAGTCAGTGGGTCAGGCGCGTCCTTGGTCATTTGGGTTGCCTCCAAGGGGGTCCATGGCTTTAGCATGGCTGTCCCCCCAACACTATTTTTGGTGCAGTTAGTTTAGTGTTCAATAGTATGCCATCAGTATATGAGTTCTCACCCTTTCCCTTTAGGGTCCGTGTTCGTGACCGTATATGTATCAGCCGTTTCCTCCTCTCTAGCTTATCCTGTAGTTTATTAGTGGAGCGTTGTATTTCCTCCCTATCAGTGTTCACTTCTTCTTGGAACGTATCTGCCTCTTTCCTCAGGTGTGTCAACTGCTCATGCTCCTCCTCATTGTTTCTCTCTTTTGCACTCAGCCCTAAATCATCCCTCAGACCAAAAGTGGAAGGTTGGGCTGGGGATTCAAAAGCATGTAGCATGTCCCCTCCTAAGGATAAGTGCCCACTCAGGACTGGTGTTCTAAAACTGCCCTCTCTGGGGCTAGTTGGTATGCCAGGTACCCTGGTTAAATCATCTTCCAGGGATATGTTGAAATAAGGTACACATGATAAGCTTGGTTGTGAAGCCAGTGCTTGCTCAGGTGTGTTATGCCTCTCACACTGTATGTAGGGGCCTGAAAGTGATGGGTAAATTGAAGTTGCTGGAGGAGGGGATGAGAATTGAGGTGCAGGAGAAACAGGCCCTGCAGACTGGATGTTTTGTCCCAATGTTTGGTGGCTGTTCTCATTGCTGGCTCTATCTGGCTCTATCTGAGACCCAGGAATTAAATTCACTATTTGCATCTACTCTCTGTCTTTTCCTTTCTTCTTCAGTAAGCAACAAAATCTCCTCCTCAGTCAATGCGCTACTAGTTATTTGCTCATTGTCTGTTCCTTTCCCCAGTTTGACAAAAAGGCCTTGAGGCTTGGAGCCGATAAACAGTTTTTTAAACTTATTTATGTCAATATTTACTTGGCGGTGCGTCCAAATACATAGCAGAGCAGCAACCTGTCTAGAAGTAGTGGCATTTGGTATTTCTTTAACCCGGTCTGCTTCAATTGTTGAAAACTCACACTTTTGCCATACTGACAACAAATGCTGTTCTGTTTGCACATAGTTACTTAATTCCAATAAACACTGTCTATAAGATGTGGGCCAATCTTTTGCTAATTCTAGCTCTTTTTTAGTAGGCTTCTTGCACTCACTATTCACCATTGCTATTGCAGAACAGTGTCTGTATTCAGTGGAAGCATTCCCCTGTCCTTTCTTTTTTGAAAGGATAGCTTTCTTTTTTGCAATTGAAAGCCACTGCTGTAAACAATCTTTTACATAATGTGAATCCTATGGTGGGTCACCCTCTAAGTGTAGGGAAAGCCCCCGGCCCTGATGGGTTTAATGCAAAAATCTCTACTAATATTTATACCACAAATTATGTACCTCTGGTCAAGTTAATGTAATGCCAGGAGAAGCCATCATAGCAGTTATCCCCAAAGAGGGGAAAGACCCAACACTTCCAAAAAATTACAGACCAATCTCCCTAATCAACCTAGATTGCAAAATATATGCTATGATCCTTGCCAAACTACTTAAAAAACTTTTATCCAAACTCATCCCCCCTCACAAGTCGGTTTCCTAAAGAACAGACTTTCTAGTGACAACACACGCATCCTGTCTCATGTTTTGGAGAAGGCCAAACTTACGGACTCCCCAACAGTTGCTATTACATTAGACGTGGAAAAGGCCTTCGATAAAGTAGACTGGTCCTATTTGGAAGCAGCTTTAGGTAAATTTAACCTAGGAGAGAACTTCACGTGTAAGGTAATGGCACTTTATTACAATCCCTCGGCCAAAGTTAGAGCGGGTGGCTGCATTCCGTCCTCTTTCAAGCTGGAACAGGGAACTAGACAAGGCTGCCCCTTTCCCTCTCTCTATTTCTACTTGCAATCAAACCCTTTCTCTACCATCTTAGGAATAATGATCAGATCACAGGGGTTTGTTTTGACGACTGCACGGTAAAAATCAGTCTACGCTGATGATGTTTTAGTGGTCTCTGAAAATGCGGAGTCTGCCATTCCGTCTTTAATGTCCTCAATAGGTGATTTTGCAAAAATCTCTGGGTATAAATTAAATAAGGACAAGAACGAAGTAAAAACTTTGAACAACTATGGCAATAAGGAAATTATTGGTGGCTCCGGCCTTCTGTGGCAACCTAAATGCTTCAAGTACCTGGGCCTGAATTTCGAAAAAGATCTTATCACTGCCTTAAAAACCAACAAGAACTTCCTCTATAAGAAAATCTCCACTCTGCTTGATGGCTGGTCCCCAAAATTCTTGTCCTGGTGGGGTAGAGCTGAGACATTGAAAATGATGATCACCCCCCTTGTCAACTACTTAGCCAACATTCTTCCAATGATGCTATCAAATGATTTCTTGAATAAAATCTATAAACTGTTTAATACGTTCCTATGGCAAGGCAAGAAACCCAGGATATCATTGAATAAACTCCAATTACCCAAAGATAAGAGCAGACTGGGTCTACCGAACTGTAGGAACTACCAAACGGCGTATCTTCGTAAACAAGTCTCCAACTGGCTAATCCCCCAAACAGACAACACTCCGGTCTGGTTGGACATAGAAAGGTCACTCACAAAAGGCATGCCTCTAACCGCTCTATTAACAGTGGACGTTTCCGCTTTTCCCCACTTAAAATATATTTTGCTCAACACTAAAAGAGCCCTGTTGCGTCTGGACAAGCTCTCCAAATATAAAATCAATAGGTCCAATTATGGCATAACCTGAGCCTGAGGACAGATGGGAGGACACTATATTGGGAACACTGGTCTAAAAACTGAATAAATCTAGTCAAAGATCTCTACACAGGCACACTACTGTTGCCTTTTTCAGGCCTTCAGAATCGTCACAAACTTACACCGCTAGATTTTTACAAATTCCTAAAACTAAAATCTCTTCTCCTGCTGCTCTCCATCAAACCCTGTGACCCCTCGATAGTCCCCAGGATATCCCAGCAAGTAAAATCCGGACATAGTGTCCCTCAGATATACAAACTTCTTTCTCCCAACCCCGCAAACAACACAAGAAATGCGAAGCAAAATGGGAATCCGAACTTAACTCCTGTAACATCCCATTTTACTGGGAGAAAATTCATTTGACACCATTCTCGAACAAAATATTACCCATACTTTCCCAAACCAAACTAATGTTAATAAATAGGACATATTGGATGCCCGAGAACATTTTTAAACTTAAGCTCAGCGACAGCCCCATGTGCTGGAATTGTAAATCCCACATTGGCAGCTTTGCCCATATGCTCTTTTATTGTCCAAATTTACAATCATATTGGGATAGGATCTACAATTACATAAATAAGACCTTTAACATCCTCCCTCCTAAGTAAATTTCCTATATTCTACTAGGTGTATTGGATCCTAGGATCAAAGACTTGCAGGATCGTTATTTATTAGACATTATGCTCACTTTAGCGTGTAAAGTTATCCTGAGTAAATGGAAAAACTCTAGTGAAGTATCCTCTAGAGCGTGGCAGGAATGGCTTTCCTCCCTAAGAGGAGCTGATAGCGAATCCCTCCACACCTCCCCTTGGCGTAATTTCCACAAGAAACTGTGGAAATCCCTTGACCCCTCCAATTCATCTTATGACCCCCCCATGAACACCTTAGGTTTTGACTCAGATTGTAATGCCTTCTGTACTCCTCTACTGTAACGTACCACTGTCCACGCTTTGGGAAATATGTCTTTGCTTGGTCACCTGTATACTAATATGAGTAATATCTGCCGTGTAGGCCCTTCTTGGAACTTGAGCATTTATTATTATTAATATTATTGTTATTTTATTTACTTATTCTCATGATGATTATTATGATAGTTACTGTTGTCAACCTTATCATCACTGTAACAACTTTCTTATATGGGTATTCAGATGCTGTCCTATTATTTGATGTATTATTGTAATTATTTTCCCTGCCATTTGTTTCTTTGTTTGCTTGTTTTATAAATTTCAATAAAAACGATTGGAATAAAAAAAATATATATTTGTAATTCTGAAGGCATAACTAGAACAAGGGAATGCAATATTAGAGGACTTCCCGTCATTGGATAATCAGCAAATAAAACAGCAAGCATTATTTTGAAGGCAAATTATCTTATAAAATACTCCCTCATTGTTGTTCCATCTTCAGTGGCTTTTATTGAACAGTCCATTGGCTACCATTTTTGGTTTTCCTTAGAATTTAGGGTCTCATAAAGAAGTTGCCAGTAACCATGCATCTTTCAAAAATTGGGAGATGCCCTGTCCGTCAATCAGTTGTATTGTCTCATTTAAAAGTGGGGAATTCCAGTTTCTCAGCTGTCACCTCTGTCAGAAACATCCTGACCACCAACATTTTAGCCTTCTGATGTCATACTAATCAGTCTTTGTCCTTTTCCAAGGCTCCATGTATATTATGGGGAAAAAATGAATTTATGAATTTCATGTGCTGGAAGAAATCTTCCTCTGCCTCAGGGACATTGATTTTACATTTGTCTTTGAAATGCCATGGCAAGTCAGATTGCCCGGTATTGTTGGTATTCCAACTCATTCTTAATAATGCTTGCTCTGCAGTACTCCATACACCAGACATTGCAGCACTCATTACCTACCACAGATTTGATGCCCTCTTCATCACAGAAATGAGCCTCCCACATCCTCACACATTCTAGACATCCTTTTTCACAAAGACTACAACATCCATTGTGTGGACGCGCACATAAGAAGGAAGGAGGCCTGGCTGTCATCAATAGGTCCCCATGGTCGACCACAAACCAGGCAAGCTAGTGACACTTCACTCCAAGGAGATCCTGACATCCAAACTCTGCAACTCAGACTGGCACCTTTAAACTCATCTACAAGCCTCCTGAGCGGAACAAGGGTTGCATTCATGAATTCTCTGATCTTCTTGGCACCTCATCCATCCAACATCCCCACACCACTGTGTTGGGTCACTTCAACTTCTCGTACAACAAAAACTGAAACAAAACAAGAGATACCTTCCTCAACCTTACCAACAACGAGATACCCTCCACAACCTTATCAACACTCAATGTAGTACAGTATGTTATTAAGCCAACACACTCCATATACCACATCCTTGATCATGTCTTCTTAACATCACCAACAAGCAAATGCAAACCAATGAAAATTCAGTGTCCTACCAACAAACTAAGGTCAGTCCAAAAAAGAAGCACAAACCTTCAGATACTTCAAAGAGTTAAACCTTGAACTTATCTATCACCCTGTCAACTCATGTCTGATGCCAACACCCTTCTAAATTACTTCAACACTGTTTTGGAAAACTATGTGAACATCAACACTCAAATCCAAACATGCATGTGCAAGCCAAACCCTTCAGTACTCTGGAGACCTTTAGTGACAATAAATGCTCCATCCACAGACAGGAACGAAAATGGAAGGAGAACAGAACTCTCAATGGCCTCATAATATTTCAGTCCCTCAGTACAAAACTCAGACACCTCATCACTTCAACCAAAGCAACGTACCATAATAAAACCATCCATGAAGCCACGAGCGGAACACTCTTAATGACAATCAAACACTGCATCAATCCCCTGCCTGCCATTCCTATCCCACACTTCACAGACAAGCAACATGCCTTCAACCTCTTATTCAGTAAAAAAAATACAGAAATGTAGGTTTCTTTAGGAATGGGGGATCTGGCCTGTGTAAGTGCTCTTTTGTCAGGGGTGGCTTTTAGTTGGCTGGCTAAATCCTCTCCTGCAGTCTCTGTATAGTGCAGGGACATCTCTGTTTGAGGTAGCTGCACACTTTACAAATGCTTATTGTATTGTATTGAGAAGATGCCTTGAGTGAGGGAGCATTTAACATTCGTGAGTAGGTGTCAGCTCTGATAGCTACGCATGTAGGTCGGATGGTACCTCGGCGTTAGTTTGATGCAAACAAGGGGTCCACCTATTGATCGTCTCAATTCTGAATGCTCTTAAAGCACAGCATGTTGATTTGATCAAGCGAGGGAAGGAAAGGATGGGGAGAGCGGGGAGGGAGACCTGTGGAGAGAACATACATGTAGTACCAGCTAGACATAACCCTTATATTAAAGATATACATCTGCATAAAATTCTATACCACCATCAGTACCTGCAAAAGAAAACAACAAGGCTGTGCCTTCCTAGCAATTCTAGAATGGTAATGGCTCTCTTTTCTTGAGTCCAATAAACCAAGCGCCGAGCAAGAATTCCGATAAAACAAAGAGGAATTTAAGTACAGAAACAGGCTGTTCAGAAATGAATACTCAGTACTAATAATCAGAATTGACGCTGTCCAGAGATACCCACCCTTTCATATGCTGTAATTAGCTTCACAGGGGTAATCCTCACAACATCCATAAGCCCCCTGTTACTAAAAGACAATGAAAAGGTAGGGAATCAATGAAAGGCATTATTCACTAAACAGAATACCCACTGCTTTATTGCAGCATAAATTCTTAGTGTCAGCTTTTCAATACTGTGTATGAATTGATAATAACGTAAAAAAACGAAGGACAGCTATACCAGACTGCTGTTGTTTCTCCACAATAATCCAAAAGCAGAACGGATTCCAGTTCTTGTACTGCAGTTTCTAAACACAGCTTTGTCACTTGGTATTCCCAGGAATAACCCCACAAGTGTTGTTTCTAAACACGGCAGCAGCGTGTTCGTGATTGCTCCCAAAACAAAACTCCTCACACACCACTTCCTTCACAGTTGAGCAAGAATAAATCACGTTGCACAGCAGTACTCTGTTTCCGTCACGGCGGACTGAAACACACACAAATCAGCGCGTACCTCATAAGATGCCATTTGGGGCCCACCAGTAGGAGGGGGGCACTGACCACAGACACAGGAATGGTGTGATAAAGTCCGCTTTATTGGAATCAGGTGCACCCTGCCTAACCCCAACCTTGGCCTGCGCCGCACAAAACTATGTCTCACTAAATAAGTGAATGCCTGACAACCCCCATCCACCACCCCTAAATGGATCCCCAACATTTGCAAACTCATACATCAATATAACATCCCGTCTGTAACCTACCCCCCTGCCTACAATTGCAAACAACCTCAGTGTCCCCCACCGCCTACAAAAAGCCAACCCAGACCTCTTCTAATACCCCCAACTAACCCCTTTTAAGTAGGAGAAGTGCCAAAGAAAAAAGGCAGATACCAGCACCTGATCCAGCGACAACACAGCTGTTCCCTACTACCTACAAACACCTGTGCACCATCATCCAAGAAAACCTCCTCCAAAAACTACAATCCCCCCGGAGAAACCCCCCTCCCCCTCTCCCATGGATACCTGTACACTGGGCGGGCGGGAGGGAAAAAACATGAGCCCCAGCGCTTTTCCCCGGCTGCTGTGTCACTGTCCCACAAAATGGTGGACAGTGACACTCGTCTTCCTGCTAAGGTCACCCCCAGCCCAAAAATAGCCCAAACATAGCCCAACAGCCCACCCCCAGCCCAAACAGCCCAAAAGCCCTTCCTGTCCGTCCCGGCCTGAGTCCCCCTCCCCTCCTACCGGCCCCAAAAACCCTGTGGGGGCAAGCCTCCCGATGGTCGTCTGCCCCCCCAAATCCCCATTGGGGCCCACCAGTAGGAGGGGGGGGGGCAAGGACCACAGACACAGGAATGGTGTGATAAAGGCCGCTTTATTGGAATCAGGTGCACCCTGCCTAACCCCAACCTTGGCCTGTGCCGCACAAAACTATGTCTCACTAAATAAGTGAATCCCTGACAACTCCCCCACCACCCCTAAAAGGATCCCCAACATTTGCAAACTCATACATCAATATAACATCCCGTCTGTAACCTACCCCCCTGCCTACAATTGCAAACAACCTCAGTGTCCCCCACCGCCTACAAAAAGCCAACCCAGACCTCTTCTAATACCCCCAACTAACCCCTTTTAAGTAGGAGAAGCGCCAAAGAAAAAAGGCAGATACCAGCACCTGATCCAGCGACAACACAGCTGTTCCCTACTACCTACAAACACCTGTGCACCATCATCCAAGAAAACCTCCTCCAAAAACTACAATCCCCCCGGAGAAACCCCCCTCCCCCTCTCCCATGGATACCTGTACACTGGGCGGGCGGGAGGGAAAAAACATGAGCCCCAGCGCTTTTCCCCGGCTGCTGTGTCACTGTCCCACAAAATGGTGGACAGTGACACTCGTCTTCCTGCTAAGGTCACCCCCAGCCCAAAAATAGCCCAAACATAGCCCAACAGCCCACCCCCAGCCCAAACAGCCCAAAAGCCCTTCCTGTCCGTCCCGGCCTGAGTCCCCCTCCCCTCCTACCGGCCCCAAAAACCCTGTGGGGGCAAGCCTCCCGATGGTCGTCTGCCCCCCCAAATCCCCATTGGGGCCCACCAGTAGGAGGGGGGGGGGGGCAAGGACCACAGACACAGGAATGGTGTGATAAAGGCCGCTTTATTGGAATCAGGTGCACCCTGCCTAACCCCAACCTTGGTCTGTGCCGCACAAAACTATGTCTCACTAAATAAGTGAATCCCTGACAACTCCCCCACCACCCCTAAAAGGATCCCCAACATTTGCAAACTCATACAACATCAATATAACATCCCGTCTGTAACCTACCCCCCTTCCTACAACTGCAATAAACCTCAGTGTCCCCCACCGCCTACAAAAAGCCAACCCAGACCTCTTCTAATACCCCCAACTACCCCCTTTTAAGTAGGAGTAGCGCCACTCGAAAGCCGCATTAGCGTCTTTCGACCCCCCCCAGGACTCCAGCCTCCTCGGGTACATGCTCACCCCCAAAGCCGCATCCAGTGCCTCCTTCAACTGCACGATGTATAGCTCCATCCCATACCGTGATAGATGGACCCCATCCGCCCGAAAGAAATACACCGCCCCGTACCTGAGCTCGGGATGCTCCATCCTGCTTATCCCCTCCCTGGCACAGAAATCCTTCATCTCCCTGTTAATCTTTCTCCTCGTCCTGTCAATAGCTCCCGGGCGCTCCGCTCCCCTCCAACACCTTCTAGGAATAAAATCCGACCAAATCAGATGACACCCTGACCATTGTCTCTTAATCTCCAACAAATCTCGCTTCATCTGCTTGACCAGTGCCAAACCTTTACATTGCACTAGGTCATTTTCACCCAGATGTATGACTAACACATCCGGGCACCCCCACCCCTAACTACATTATTCAGCAAGGGCATCAACTCATGCCAACGCATTCCCCCTTTCCCCGCCAATGACACCTAAACAATCTGTCATCCAATTCCAAGTTGAGCGTCCGGTGCTTGTCCCATTCAGCCCTCTCAGCCCGCTTGACAAATGAGTGTCCCACAATGTAAATGTTCAGAAGCGCCACCTCTGGCCCTGCCACAGCACCTTCAAAGACACACACGTAAGAGGGCGAAGCATAGATTTCAGACCGTCCCCGCTACCCCCGCATTCTGACATATCGCCTGTAACAGTCAGACTTCCATTGCCCCAGCCGCTTGATCTCTTCCGTCCCCCACCCACACCGCGCTGCCTCCATCGCCGCCCCGATCCTAAAGGAGTGCGTCCCAAACGCCTTCGGGTCCTCACTCATAGTCCGTAGGGCGTGCCGCAGAACCCACAAAGCCTGAGCCGACGTCACCCTGCCGACTTCCTTCCAACCGAAGACCTCATCATCCGTTGCCCGTCGACCCTCCGCCAGTCGGCGACCCCACATCGCCAGACACACCTCCTCCCGACCCCCCGGTCCCAACACCACCCACGTCCCTACACCCCTTTGATCCGTCTTTGAGCGCCGCAAGCGCACTGCCACTTCCCGGGCCCGCATCTCCACGTCCTCCCACTGTAGCCCTCGCCCTGCTTTCACACCCACCAGCTCCGACACCCGAAAATCTCCAAAAAACAGCCAGGACCTGAGCGTGGAAAACAAAACCGTCTCCTCCCCGTTGCGACCACTGACGGCAGCACCCCAATCATATCCACCAGCAAAGCCCCAGTGATCGGCCGACGCTGCGCCACGCCCGCTCCCCTCTCCCTCGCCCAACCTTCCAGGAAATGAGTCCCCAACTCACCCGTCAACGGAGGGTACCCCCACCACAACTTCCCCATGAACGCCACCGCCGCCAGCTTGCCCGCAATCGTGACCCGCGACAATCCTCTGTCCATCAAGCTCAACATGAATCGTACCACCTGCTCCTCTCGCCCCCAGGGATCCCCCCGCCTTACCGCACCAGAGCGCCGAAACTCCTCCCACGCCTGTGCATACGCCTTCCACGTGGTTGCCGCCACCGACGCCCTCACCAGCTGAACGACCCGGTGTCTCCCACCGACCAGAGCACCCCCGGGACCGGCGTCTTGGCTGTCTCCGCCGCCGTGGCTAGCCAATGGAACCTCCTCCACTGTGAACGAGACAAGGCATCCGCAATGTCATTGTCCACTCCCGGCACGTGGCGCGCATGAAACATAATGTCATTCTCCAAACAGCGCAGCACAAAAACTCTCATCAGCTTCAACACCTGGGGGTCCCGCGCCGACTGCCTGTTCACCACATGCACCACCGACATGTTGTCCACCCGGAACAACACCCGCTTGTGTGCCAACTCAGCTGCCAACACCGTGACCGCCACCAACAATGGAAACAACTCCAGGAAAGCAATGCTCCGCCTCCCCGCCTGCCAATGTGTAGGCCATTGTTCCGCGCACCATCTTCCGTCCCAAAACAGGCCAAAACCGCCGACACCCGCCGCATCGGAGTACAGCGTCACGTCCCACTCCCAATCCTCCGACGGAGCCATCGGCACACCATTGAAGCGTTCCAAGAACACCCGCCACATCCGCAAATCCTCTTTCAATCCCGCCGAGAGACGCACGTGGTGATGAGGCAGAGTCAAGCCCGACAGCGCCAAACCGAGCCGCCGACAGAAAGTACGACCCGCTCACACCACGCGACATGCGAGTTAAGATGCCCCAGGAGAACTTGCACCTCCCGAACCAACACCTTCTGTTTTCCTAGCATGTCGCCCACCAACTCCACCATCACCGACCTCTTGTCCTCCGGCAGGCGAGCTTCCATGGCCGCTGAGTCGAGCTCTATACCGAGAAAGGACAACACCGTACTGGGACCGTGCGTCTTCTCCAGCGCCAGGGGAACCCCAAACTCCTCCATCATCCCCGCCAAACTGTCCAGCAACCGCTGGCAGTCCGTCGCACCAGGTCGCCCCACCAGGAAGAAGTCATCCAGGTAGTGCGTCATCATCTCAGAGCCTGTGCGCCTGGAAAAAGCCCACTGCAAAAAGGAACTGAAGCGCTCAAAAAGCGCGCAGGAGATGGAACATTCCATCGGCAGCGCCTTGTCCACAAAAAAGCCACCGTCAAACTGGATCCCCAGTAACTGGTGATCCTCCGGGTGCACCGGGAGCAAACGGAATGCCGACTTAATGTCACAATTTGCCATCATAGCGTCCCGCCCTACCCTTGACACGAGCTTCCGCGCCACATCCACCGAGGAATAGGACACCGACGCCAAGTCCGACGCGATGAAATCGTTGACTGACCCACCCGCCGGCCACGACAAGTGTTTAATCAGCCGGAATTGCCCCGGCTCCTTCTTGGGCACCACCCCTATCGGGGAAATAATCAACCCCGGCAGCAGCAGCTCCGTAAACGGGCCCACCATACGGCCCTCCTTGACCTCCTTGAACAGCTTCTCCCACACAATGCCTCTGTGAGCCTGCACCGATTTCAGATTGTCCGCCCAGCGCGCAATCTGCGGGCCCTCATAGCCCAGCCAAAAACCACCCGAAAACCGCTTCGCAACACGGCTGCGTCGTCTGCCCGCGGGTACTCCGCCAGCCATGGCTCCATCTGCGCCACTCTAACCGGCGTACAAGCCTTTTCCCAAAGTCTCCGACCCTCCCCGGCCACCGACGCTCCCCAGCCACCTCCCCTCCCCCGCTCTGTGATCCCCCTCCCTGCACTCCGCCTTGAGCGAGCTGCTGTCCTGGCGGTCCCGTGACACCCCAGCAGCGTACCACCGGGTGACGCCGCCCGCACTTAGAGCACTCGTGCCGGAAACGGCACACCTGCCGGCCGCATGCCCCTTATTGAAGTCCCAGCAGGCCCCGATTGTGCTCTGACTGTTGGGCTCCCCCTGATCCACCCCCCGCGGGTGGGGCGGGCTGAAAAGGGGGCCGGCGCAAGCGGCAAACCGCTGGCCGTATAGACAGTGCGACCAAACTTGGCACCACCCATCGTCTGCTGGTAAAGGTCTGAATCCAGCTCCACCCACTTCGCCTCCGGGTCGCCCGCCATTCGCGCCTGGAACTCCTCATCATAATGGGACCAGGCATACCCCCATACATCACTTGCGCCCTCCGCACCACATCCATGTACTTGAATAGCGCGATGGACCGATCCGGGAATTTTTCACAATATACGCTGGCGTATATTAGAAAAGCCGCCGACCAATTGTCGATTGTCAACGGTACCTTGGGGCGCCGCGCCAACTCCTGCTCTTCCTCCTTGGACCCCTCCTTCGACGTCAGTTCCCTATGCAACAGCTTCAGAATGTCAATGTACTCCCCTTTCCAGATCTTCTCCCTCGTCGCCAGCGGCAAGTGCGCCCCCAGCGGCTTGGTCACCCCCATGTAGGTTCCGAACCGGCACCACCAAACTCTCCTTACCCAACCCGCCCTCCGCCGCGGCCGCCCACGCCACTGCGCCTCCTGACGCCGTCCCGCCAACGCCCGACTCGACCGCGCTTGCCGGTGCCGCGCCATCCATTCCCACCGCCATGTCTTTCACATACCAACCCTTCACCAGCCGTCCCTCATCATCCCCCCAAGTATCCGTCCCCACCGACACCTGCACACAGCGCCTCTTGCCCGCACCACTCCCCACTCCGTCTCCAAACTTACCTGGCGTCAAGGTCGGCGTCCGAGCTGGATCTCGCCGCCTAACCAGAGGAGCTGAGGGGACCGTCACCCTGGGCGTGTCCTGCTGTGGCCGAACCTGCAACACACTGCCAACAACATTACTCCCCCTCCCGTATCTCCCCCTCCTCTTCCGACTCCCCATCCCCCACATCCTGTGGCCCCCGGCCGTCCCCACTGGACTCCAGCCGGCTCAACCTCGCCTTCTCTCTGCACACCCGCATCAGATCCACCAGATCCACGCACTCGCCCCCTCCTGCACTCAAACCAACAGACAAATTAACAGGAGCCGTATACACCCCCCTACCCCCGGTGGCCGATGTGACCCTGGCTGGCGGTGACTCCTCCTGTCGCCGACCGACGCCGTCCCATGCCATGTCCCACGTTGGAGCGCGACCGCCCGTACAAGGCAGAACCGGCCCATCCCCTCGGTGGAATGGAGCCGCATGCTGCTCACCCGAGCCCCTCGCCAACATGTCCTGCCAATGAAAAAAGGTGAAGTCCAGCATGCCAGGGAAAAAAGGCCCTTCTTGCCCCCCCCACGCGCTGCCCACTCCCAACCCCGCTGTGCCCCTCGGCCCCACCGCGCAGAGAGTCCTGTCCCACTCCCCGGCCACCTGCCCCACCCCTCCCCCCATTCTGGCCACTGCGGTCTTGCACCACCCCCCCACCCCCCGGAACTCCAACCTGGTCCCACCCCCCCAAACCATCCCCCCCACTCCCCGTTGCCTCACCCCTGTCCCCACCCACCAACCGCGCGCCCCCTGCCACCTCCGCACCCCCCGCACCACCCCTCGGCGCCTGGACCCCCAGTCAAGCTCACTCTCTGCGCCCCCTTGCCCCCCCCCTCGGTGACCACCCCCCCTCCTCCCTCCCCCCCCGCCCCACCTCCTCCATGTCTGACTCTTCAATTAAGAGAGGGGAACCCGCTCCCCGGTCCTGGCCTGACCCCCCTTCCCCCCCCACCCTCTTGCTCCTGTAACACCCCTGCACCCCTCCCCGGGCCCTCCCCGGCTCCTGCTCCCTGGCCTTCACCTCCTACTCCTGGCACCCCCACCCCCGCGAACTTCCGGGGCCCCTGCCCCCCTGTCAGGGACGGCACTGCCGTCTTCCCCAGCCCCCCACCCCCTGCCCCGCCCACAAACTCCAACGCATGGCGTCCCCGGGGCCCTCCAGCCCCCCTCACAGTCTTCAGCACCTTCCCGCGCCTCGCGGCCTTGCCTCGCCGGCCTCCCCCTCCCTCCTCCCGCCCACCCCTCCCACCTCCCGGGACCCTCCGCGGTTCTGACCGCGGAGGCCCACAAGCGATCACCGCTGCCGCGGCGCCGTTGGCAGCGCGCCGCAGCGGCCTTACCTGGAGGTCGGGCCGCACCAGGTCCATGCGGCCCGCCTCCCCCAGCAGCCTCTTCGCCTGCTGGACCTGGGGATCGCTCAACGCCGCCATTGTCTCCGCGTTCAAGGATGACAGACACTCCGCTACAGTCCACCGCTCCACCGACAGCCGCGACGCCACCGAGCCCCAAACCACGGATCACAGCCTAAAAACCAAACAAAAAACACGAGCCCCAGCGCTTTTCCATGGCTGCTGTGTCACTGTCCCACAAAATGGTGGACAGTGACACTTGTCTTCCTGCTAAGGTCACCCCCCAGCCCAAAAATAGCCCAAACATAGCCCAACAGCCCACCCCCAGCCCAAACAGCCCAAACAGCCCAAAAGCCCTTCCTGTCCGTCCCGACCTGAGTCCCCCTCCCCTCCTACCGGCTCTAAAAACCCCATGGGGGCAAGCCTCCCGCTGGTCGGCTGCCCCCCCAAATCCCCATTCCGTCACGGCTAGGATATCTATGAATTAGAAAGTGCAGGGGTTGGAGCCATTTCCTTCACGGCTTTGCGAGCTGCACCAGTAACCAAGTGCCAAGAAAATGTTAATGGACTTTGCCGGTAAGTATGACCCTGAAAACACTAG
Source organism: Lissotriton helveticus (assembly GCF_964261635.1). Taxonomy (NCBI): domain Eukaryota; kingdom Metazoa; phylum Chordata; class Amphibia; order Caudata; family Salamandridae; genus Lissotriton; species Lissotriton helveticus. Next base: position 1,619,620,971 of record NC_136067.1, read on the forward strand.
ACTCCAAAAGGAAGTTATTAAACATTGGTCCCGAAGCACCGTTACCACACCGCCAAGGACCGGGGAATGAAGAGAAGCGTCTGTCTTCTCTCAGGATGCGGGAAGAATAACCGGATCAGATTCTTTGCCCGGCTTCCCTAAATTCCCGTCCCGCTGCCAGAAACATGTCATCACGTATTCCGATGTGGTGCACAGCCTGCTGGGAGATATAGTCTGGTAAACGCGGGCTGAGTCAGGATCGATCCCAACAACGTTCAATATTGGCTCCACATAACAGTAGGGGTGTGAGAGCTTCCCCAGAGAGAGCTTCGATGAAGGACAGAGGTAAGACAAACTTCATAGGAAGTGCGTTTGAAGGAGATGAGTGTGTCTGCGAGATCATCAAGAGATAGCACTTTGAAGGATGACCATTACAGGATTCCACGTTAAGTGGTGTGGTCTGAGAGGAGAAGCAAGCTTTGTGTTGCTGATGGGCTATAGCCTATATGTAACTAGTACATACACTTGATGGCTCACTGCTTTTGAGCTTTTTCTTGTGTAAGCATTCAATGGCAGCCACACTTGATCAACATAACACATCAGAGCGAATGCACACTTTGGTTGGACATTTATGTTTTGAATTTATGGATAAGTACTGATAGAGCATAAACATTAGCTTTCATCCATTGCTACAATCTTATCCTAAAAATGATTTGTGACATTATTTTACAATAATGGCAAATGTGTGTCAGGTTATAAAGATTAAGATTACACAAAAACGAAACTCGATTTAGATACTGCATCGTAAAAGCATACAGAATGTTAAAAGTAGGTTTCCGGTAACACATAACAGTCAATAAGCTAAAGTGAAGTTTAACAATTATATTGACATGTTTTCATGCGTGAATGAATATGGTAAATAAACAATAACACAGAACATTTCTCATGTGCAAGAAAAATGGTTAATAACACTAGAATGTGTAGTGTGAGCACTGATATTGATGAGAAAAACAGATGTTACACAAAGTAATGTTATAATTTGAGCTTTGTGAAAGTTTATTTCAAATATACGTAAAATCCTGAAAGATGTATTAACCTAAAACGTGTAAAGAGACTTACAAAATTATATGCGAAACAATAGTGAAATGTTATAAAAAAGAATGTTTTTGGGGGTACCATATACTTATATGACGGAATTTAAATTCATTAATCTGCCTAATAGAAGAACTAATGCACTGTTTTGAATAATGTAAGATTCATATTTTAGCACAAATTCCTCATGCACAAATTGTGTTTCATGAAGGCCTCAAAACTTGCTTTCTCTCCTAGTATAAACTTATGAACTGAATAGTCTGAAGACTATAGGAGCCTTTAGTAAAGTTTCTACTTGTGTTCTAACATTCAAATGATTCCTTTCACGTTTGTAGCTTACTTGACTAGACTTGCAATACAATTGTTATTTCCTAGAGCACAATGCTTGGGAAAAGACTGAAAAATGGACGAAAACATTGATTCGCCTACCTATTAAGTGTTACAGCCAATCATATAACTAAAGAACAGTGGTCCTAAGAAAAATGCAAAGTAATAGATTACTTAATTTTTCCGGATTTGTATACTTTTACCAACTACATCATCTCATCCTATCGAAAACTGACCAATGGGACAGAGAGGTTCGACAAATTTGGTGATGTCAAAGGGTGTAAACCTGGAATCAATGGAGTATTATTGCGTAAACTGTGAACATGGGCGGTTCCTATCTTGTCCATCTTCCCTATACCCATCTTGCCTTACAGAGACTGACGATTTGGACTTCCAGAACATGACTGGGACAAAGCGTTTGCTACCGGCTGGTATGCTTGCGTACTGGAACCTTTCCATCTGAAAGGGTTCTGACAAGCATCTGAGGCATTGACGCTGCAGTGTGGACAGGGGCAGACAATTCTATCCTGGAACTGGTTATTCGGAAAAGTACTGAACTTTCATTAATTGGGTTGGTATAAGAAACAACTGATTTTCCTATATTTTTCCTATCTTAGGATAAAATCCATCTCAGCTGAGAAAGATAGCTCCCTTCATGTCTGGATTTCACAAGCTTGTTAATGCTTATTAAATCTGATCGAATGTAATGATTAGATTGTATGCTAATTATTTGAAGCCAGATGAAAATACAATTCAATATAGAAATTTCTGCTGATTCTGTTTCATTATTTGCTGTGGCTAAATTAATCTGATCTATGATCAACTAATCGAGTGGTAGAAATTACCTGGGAGGTTACCTTAACTTATTGAATACTAATAATTCTCTTATTCTATGTCCTCATATGATAATTGTTCATCCCCTAAATATTCTGGTCCCTTTCAGCACAGAACAACATCCATCGGAGTACCTAATAGATTTGATATGGTAGCTGAGTTATTCTGAAATAAGGGAAACTAGATCAATTAAAACAAATTATGAGGCCCAACACGTTTGCGCTACAACAGTACATGAATGTGTATTTCACTTCTGGGCAATAAAAAGCAGGGTTTATTAAACAAAAGAGACTGTGAATTCTACAGCAGTACTCCTTCATCATGCTATGCATGTTAAAAAAACAGCTTAGCTCAAGATGGCGGTCTCTTCTGGAAGGGCATTCTTAATTCATGCTTTGTGTAAAGATATTTCCATTCCTCTTTGTCCCTTTCTACAAGTCTTTGACGAAGAAGAATTCGATGTATACCCCTAACCATAAGTACTATATAGTCTATATTGGTTCTTCCTCGAGAATGTTTAATAAGATGTAAACACAGCAAATAAACACAATGAATAATAGCAGCGTGATGAATACACTATGCTCATTTGTGGTGAAGCCACTCATTGATGTGCATTTATACACACTGTTGAGTGTGTGGTATTTGAGAGTTCACAGTGATTCTGCTCAAGTTTTGATTGCAAGCTCAATAAATGACAAACTAGCCTAGGAATGTATGTTGTGTCTGCTTTATTTTAATTTTAGAATAACACATTGATAACACGCAGGAGCTCTACATTATCATTTTGTTATCCAATTTTTCACAGGCATTTCATAGAGTGTGGATCTAGCTCTGAAGAACAGTGAAGCTCTTCACAAAGCACTTTTCTGTTGTATCAATTTCTTCTTGAACACAAATGCTGGAATTGAACTTTGTGTTATGTGGTCTGCGGTGAGGAAGTGGTGCAGAGGGACCATGCCATCCAGACAGTGCTCTATGCAGGTATTTTTGTAAAGTTATGATACACAATAATTTGCGGCATATAGAGATAACAGTGATTTTCACAGAATGACACATGCTTTTGTCAAATGCTGAATCCAGTAATACCCAAGCATAATGGCTGGGAAATAGCATTCTCCTCAGACTGTGGTATGATTGTGACCAAGTTAAATCACTAGTTAGGCTTACACGGAGGGGATCCCCCTAACACTGACCTTATTCTACCTCAGTGTGTTGCTACACAAGGTACCATGGTGCAGCCTTATAGACCCAGCCTACCATCTACTTCTTTATTCCTCATCTGTGGCCCTTAAGTCAGCCTATGTTAGCTCTATGAAGACTTGAAGCATCTGAAGTGAAGCCCCTGACAGGCGCTCCAAATTCCCATAGGCGTCTAAGGCCTTTTTACCCTGCTCGTGCCCCTTCCCCGCAGCTATTTGACGGCACCTTGCTTAAAGGGAAGGTGAGGCGTCACTTGCTTTCTAGGCCCGCTGGTTGTCAAGCCTCTCCAATCGGCCCTCAGTGGTTGCTATCACAGTGCTGGCGCTCTTGGCCCAAGGACACATTATTGAGGGCCAGGACAGCTTTGGGCAACAGATGGAGAGCACTATGCATTCTGGTAAGGTTTGTGAATGAATGAATGAATGAATGAATTGAAACTTGTAACACGCGACTTAGCCCAAGGGCATCAAGGCGCCTAAAAAGATGGTACAGCTGCTTATAATGTGAGGTAATGCTGAACTACAAGTAAGCTTTGTGGGGGCCATTAAACCTGCCTGCAGCCATAACAACAAGGGGCGATGCAATCCAAAAACAAAAATAGCAATATAGATACCCATAAAGATGAGCTGTGGGAGTGTGAGGCTGACACTGAGGCCCTGATTCATAAGGGTTTGAGTATTACCTCAAATGCTGCAAAGAAATCGAGAATCACAGACTTTTCAAAACTCCTCACAAACACTGTTGCAATCTCCGGCCTTCCTCTCTGTGGGAAGCAAGCAAGCTAATAAGCAAGCTTAGATCTTCCTCCATCTAGTGGTGGAGGACTTTGGCCTGGAAAACAGGAGGGCATTCACTTCGCATAGCGCATTCAACTAGTTCCTACACGGCGCTCCCCATAAACACCAGTCAGCTTTATGTCTCTCTTGTAGGGGTGCCGCAGCCGTCTCTGGAAGGTGACATTTCTGCAGGAGATGGAATCGATCCTCCTCAGCCCATTTGGCCCGCCTGAGTTGGTCTACCAAGAGAGGGGCGTGGGGATTACAATCATTTACTCACGCCCTTAAAGTTATCTCTTGCTCAGCGACATTCGCCATCAGAGCAAATTCCCATAGCTTATCCGAACTTACCCTACTTGAATGATTGAATGAACTCAAAGGAACTATTTAGGAATCACCCTCTAGTCAAATTGGGCAGCTGCTAAGCGGGGTTGATGGGGCTGCCAAGGAGGTTGAAAGTATGCCCGAAGAGTAGGATATGCTGGCGACTGAACGCAGAAAGAGATGGGTGAACTGATAACACAGCCTCCCTGCCCTGCCCTCATGCCCCGGTGGCACCAATCTGGGACTCTCCTGTACATAACCCGGACATAATTTCTTCAGCTCTTACATCTCACTCTAATAAATTAGTCCCATCAGTACTTTCTGCTATTCTGGAGTAAGTTAAAGGCCCCAGCATTCAGCAAGACATTGGCCTCCCTAGGATGTGATGGCCGAAGGAGGGCTCGGTGAAGGTGCAAACTTAGACTCGCACAACCAATCCCAACTCTGAAAGGTAAGGGGCCAGAGACAAGGAAGTTCTGATGAAGCTTCCCAGTCCAGCAACGTATCTTCCACTCCTGCACCTACCAACACCATTTTGTCGCTTCCAGGGCTTCCGGACAAAGTGCACCCCACAACCCCTACACCTCATAAGTTGCTTTCTAAAAAGTGGGGAAAACAGCAGAGGAAGGGATGAAAGAACCAGGGTAACCGAGCTACCCATCCCAGGGATAATACAGCACTACCATCTACCCAACCAATATCCAGTCTCATGGCTCGGGCACAACATTGGCCATTCCAGCACCTCTTCCTACTGCAGAAGTCTTCAAACTGTGGGGCACTTCCCTCTGGTGGTCCATGGTTGTGTTCCAAGGAGGCACAAATGCCTTTAAATACTTGTAAATGAACATGGCCTGGAAGCGCAATGCTGGTTATTTATCATGTTTCCAGGCTGTATTCATTCACATCCAGGGCTTAAAGTGCATAAAAAGTATGGCAACTGTGATTCCGAGTGTTGTGGTGATGTGGTCATGATATGGCGAAGTGGCTAAAAGTAGCAACATTTTCTTTAAGAATTTAGTTGTTTTTCCACCTTTAGCCAAAAGCTTTTAAAATAATGCACATATCTTAAATAAAAAATAAATGCAATTTAAACTAATCTCTGGGAACGCTCTCTTTTATGTTACAAAACCTCAGTTGGTTAATGTGATCACTGTACATGTCTGTTTGTGAGACCAGAGAGTCCCAAAATGGAATCCTGGTTGGCGCAGTGCGTTAGAGTGACAGGTGTTTATAATAATATGCAAGTCTTTATTTAAAAAATGTATTGTATACAGTATAAGCAGGGCCACTAGAATTATGCAGCAGTTGAAGACCAAATTATGTGGCATGGTTGACTAAATTATGCAGCAACCAAATGTAAAATATGCGGCTTAATGTAGCACATTTGTGATAGTATCATTTCATTATTTGGTCAATTTTACACACGCTAACACTACCTGGGCAAATGTTTCACATCATTAGTAACAGTTTAACACCTAAATTCTGCAATAAGCAACAGAAAGGTCACCAGTCACCCTTAGTGATGGGTCTAGCACTGCACAACAGCATGTGCCACTACGTTTTTTCCAGTAACGTTTGATCCATTTGAGCTAGAAACAATTTTTTGTTAAAAACAGCAGATTATGTAACAGTTGGATCACCTCTCAAAAAGAATAGATGTGTCACCACAAAGCTTCAAGTAACCCCAAAAAGTAAAGCCTGTACTCGCTTCAAAGCAGCCTTTCCATTTGGTGTTTAATCAACTGCACACATTTACTTTTCTTTCGGGTAGCAGGTACCCTGGTGAAAAGGTCTGTTACTTCTTCAGCTCTCTGACAATGGCTAGCGTCAAAGAGATGGCCCAAAAGAGAGGCTGCTATGTGCGGGCTAACTTTTTCGTTTACAAATGGACAGGCACAGCTTCCGCAGGAAGATGCCCTGAGGAGGTGGAGATTAAGGTGGATTAATTTTCTTTAAATGGTCATTACTACCACAAGTACAGTACAGCAGGTGCAGTGGCACAGAGGAATGCTATGAGGGACCACTGCGCTAGAATGATGGTTGTGTTACTAGCAGAAAGGTGGGTGAGAACCCCTTTTCCTTGTTAACATTAGGACTCAGGTCACACCTACTGCAGAGGGAACATGGCCCAAGCAACAGGTGTGTTTTCCCCCCTTTCTTTTTTTACACAAAGGCGTAAACAGCCTGCTTTAGGGAGCCTGGGAGTGATGGCCCCCTGGAGTGGACAGAGGAGTAGGTATCAATTGTGCCGCAGGTGCAGTGGCATGGGGGCCATCAGTGTGAGTGGTCAACTAAACCCCAAGTAGTGTTGTTTTAGTTTTACTATTCTTCCTTTGTTACGTTATGCCCCATTGAACTATTGCTGTGCCAGTGTTGCTTTAGGCCTCAGACCAATGGCCCAAGACAGGGGACATTGAAACAGAGGAGACACCTTAACTTAGACGTCAGAGAGATGGCAAAGCGGGAAATGGGGCAAGATGGAAGCCCATGTTTTCAACAAGGGGCAGAGCAGACTACCCAATTCGTAAGGTAGTCACTCTCATTAGTTAAGCCGGTCCAGTGGCACTGGGGCCAAGGATGGTAAGGGGCCCCTGTATCACAAATATGACTGCCATCATTTATAAAAGAGGCATGGATGCTAATTTTCCTTGCTAGTATTAGGGTTGATAACACCCTTGTTGCAAAATGGCAGGCAACACATGGGAGATCACATGTAAAAGGAGTAAAAGAGCCAGAGGACACAGCCTGCTACTCAGGGCGGCAGCTATCATTGGTGCAGCAGGTGCCGGTGCAGTTGCATCGGGTCCCAGGAGTTTTTGGTCAAGTTCTGTTTTTACTTGATATATCTGCTTGTTTATAAGTCTCACATTTAGTGTGGATTATGAGATACAGAAAAAGTACCCCTGAAATGATAAGCTCGCCAACTAGACAACTCTCCAAACCTTTATGGCAGTATTTAGAGGAGCAGAAGGGGTTCTGCTCCTCCAAATACTGCCATAAGGGTTTCGAGAGGGGGCCCAACTTGAAAGGTTTTGCTTAGGGGGCTCACAGCAAAAGGTTTGAAGACTTCTGTGCTATTGAGACCATGTCCCCTCAGGTAAAGCAGTCTTATCCCATTTTCCACTCAACTGTTGCTTCCAAAACAGGTCAGTTGCAAGCTGGGGGGCGGGTTTGGGGCATCTGCAAACAAGAGTCCTCTTCTATTCCACAGGTCTCTTCCCAGTCTTGTTCAACTGTCCATTGTGATCCACCAATTATTATTTTCGGGCATCCCTCCTCAGCAAAGCCAACAGCTCCCTGTGTGCTCTCTGTTACACCTCATGACATTTCCACCATCCCCATGGAGAGAGTCACCTCTGATTATGTCAACATGGAGGGAGCTCTCTCAGATAATCATCATCAGGTCCAGCATTTTGCTGCTTGCCCCAACAGCGTAGTAGATGGTCCTTCTTTGCCTGGCGGCACTGGCGCCCAGGCTCTACCACCTTCACCTTTGTTCTTGCGACAGAAGCCAGTGAACATGGACTATCCTACCTATTCCAATTTTGAGACCTATGCTGAGGCCATCGAGCAGAGTACTGGCAGGTCAACTTCAGCCAGCTCGGAGGCTAACAGTAATCCACATTTGTGCACGAAGTACTGGTGTTGATTCCGAGTTACAACTTCAAATGCAGGCACGACATCCTCAATAGGAGTGCCATACACAAATTGATTGGCACCTTAGCAGGCCTGGAATATGTAACATCTAACGATGTTTAAGCCTCACCCCAAGATGTGTCGTAAAGACATAACGTGGATTTATTGGTCCACTCGGGAGATTGCTAGTAAGGTCCTGGGGGGAATGCTCAGAGTCCTTTGGTGTTCCCAGTGGGGAAAGGCAAGGTTGAGTCCTTGCGCCTTTCCGCTTCAAACTCTACATCAACCATTTGGAGAGGACCTTGGTCCAAAGGTGCTGGGACTTTCCGCAGATCAGCTAGGCCCTATTCCAGCTCTGCTTTATGCAGAGGATGTATGACATTACAACGCATGCTTTTACCACGCATGCCTTTACAACGCAGTTTTTACAACGCATGCTGTTACAACGCATAGCGCTTAGGGGTGCTGGATAGTGAATAGTTTTATTTACTATTCCAACTCCAGTCCCCGTGGATAGTAGGGAAGGTGTTGGATAGTAAATTAAATCTATTCCCTATCCTAGAGCACCCCCCAGCGCAATGCGTTTTAATGACATGCGTTGTAATAGTTGCGTCGTAAAGACACTGCGTGGTAAAAGTTGCGTTGTAAAGGATGTTTCCCTTATGCGGATGATGCTGTCTTTATGGGGCGTACTCCCCTTGTGTTGCAGCACCTTTTAGACCGATTCTCTGCCTTTATGGAGGGGTTTGGATCTCAAGGTTAATATTAGCAAAACCTTTGTTATGCTTTGTAACCCTAAACGTGCGGTTAAACCAAAAACAATTTTGCACTTTAAACTTATTCAACGTACGAATAATTTCACTTATCTCTGGCTTGTTTTCAGCAACCCAAGTTCCTAGCGTCAGCTGTTGGAGGCCAGAAATAGGGAGTTTGTGCGGAGTACCAATGCTCTATTTCTCTTTGTTGCTAAATTGGGAAGGAGACCTGTACATCATATGCTAAAAATCTACCAGGCAAAATGCATAGCCGTAGCTACTTACGGGGCCACAGTTTGGGGCTCAATAAAGCAACAGGGATACAGCAAACTGAAAACAGGTTTGCACGTTGGCTGGTTTCACTCCCCCTTTGCACCGGTACTTTTCTCTGTTTAAATGCATTGGGGTTAATCCCCTTGGAGGACAAAATACAGACCCACCCCTTTATGCTGTGGCGAAGAGTCCGGTCTAATGAGGCACTGACATTAAATAGAGTAATCACCGAAGATTGCCTGTCATTGGATCGGGCTTTAAAATCCACTGGTTGAGAGAGATTAGGGATATGACTTTGGCTCTGTCTAGACCTGAGCTGTTCCAGAATCCATCTTCCCTTCTCTCCCTTAATAAAAGGACAAGGAGGGACGTGTTTTATGCTAAGCTTGGGGCAGTAAGGTGGGATAAAGTTAGAGCCATAGCTTATAGCTTGCTGTCCCCATCTGATGGTCGCAGCCACTTTTGCTACTTAGCGCCCAACATTACCAGAACTTCCTTGTAAGGTTTAGACTCAATTTATTCCACAGGCTATTGGCATTCCATTATTGTAACAAGTGGAACCGTAACTTAGATTCCTGTGCCTGTGATTCGATTCCTCTACAAAGCAGTCTACATGTAGTGTTACATTGTAGTTCTAATACCCTACCAAGCTCACTTACCATTAAAGTTCTTTTGAACAAACTTTCCCAAAGACATTGCATGCAGGCAATTTATCTCCTACAGCGCCTATCCTCTAACGAAATTCTAGCAACTGTTTATACCTGCCTTAAAGCGGTAATAAAGATTAGGCAAAATCAGGGGACTAGAAGGGAAGTAAACTCCAGGCCTTTCATTGATCACTGATTCTGGATTACAAGATGATGCTGTTTCATGTTGGCCCAATGGTAGATCTTCCTCTCCTTTTGTTGTAATTTGGCAGCGATCGGGGTTAGCATTTAGCTGAATCCATCTTGGATTTGGCAGCCATCTTATCTGCCATGTGCTCACCATGTGCTCTGTCCTACCTTGCTGTCTTTTGCTCTTGTATTCTGCCTAGAGACAGACTATATTTAGGTTCTGCTACTCTGCAGATGCGCAGAGGAGACTGACTCTCCATGCACCTGTTTGTAACTCGCAACTGTCAGGGTATTTCTGTAAGAACCAGCAAACTGTTAGCTCCTCCCACTTGTTGACTGGGTATTTCTGTATGACCTTTTATGTATGTAAGCCTTCTCTTCTTTACTTGTACCGCCTTCTTTTGAGCCCCTGTGTGGGTATAAAAGGAGCATGTTCCTTCTGTTCAGTGTGCTACTTCATACACCACCTCTTGAGGTTAATAAAGCGCTCTGTTTTATATTGCAGTTTCCATGCCAACTTCTTTCCTATTGGTCTGAGGACTTGTGCAGAGAAGGGCGAACCCTTAGCACTGGTGGGCCTGGCTGAGGTCCACCACGACAAATTGGCGCCCAACCAGTGGGGCTCATCGGCGACTCGGATGCCCGAAGGAGTGGTCGAAACGAAGGATTGGAATCTCGCTACGGATGATCATTGCCCGAGGAGACCCGCGTCTTGGCAAACCACGGCATTTTCCCTCTCTTTCTGATCTGACCATCCAGGTGGTGCCGGTCCTCGACTGAGATCTCTTCTGTTGATTCGCCGTGCAGTGACCGTTTGGTCGATTTCAGAACTTGGCAGTTGGAATCTGGACACCAAGGGATTGGTAAGAGTTGGTGTGCTACAACACTTGCTGTTGGTTTTGTTGAATGGGATTTGTAAGGTCATTTTTTCGGCGCTTGCTGTGGCTTTAGTATTGAATTGTATTGGCCAATTCTTGAATTGTAAGTAGTTGATATATAAATTGCAATTAATATAGGCAGGTAATGAGGAGAATTTTCTCTATTTTTCATTGATTTGAACGGCGCACCATACGAAGAGTACTTTAAGCGCTACTTTGGTTATAATATTGCATATTCTGCACTATTTTTGGCATGCCTGTTTCTAGCATACTTCGAAGGATGTGTTGCTTTTGTAGTGGTACCAATTTGAGACTCGACGAAGCACAACCGGCTCCTCCAGAGGGGACGCGTAATAGGGAAATGTATATTAAATATGGTATTTCTTCTATAATGTACAGCACGTTATGGAATAAGTACACTCATAAGGATCCTGAGTTGCATTGGCCTATGCATGGGTAATTTGATTTACGAAAGATTCAGTATGTGGAGCAATGTATGTTCAAGCGTAAGACTAGGCAAGATATGTTTGACTGTGTACGAGTGTGGGAGAAAGAAGTGCGTGAACGAATGAAGCAATTGCAAGCCTTAATTAAAAAAGAACAACGGAAAAGTATTCATGCGAAAGCATTAGAATTAAAAAATAAAGAAATGAAAGAACTAAAAGAGAGAGAGGATAGGGAGCGCCATTTGCAGATAACTGGCCAATACGTTGTTCGGCAACCCCTTTATCCTGTCTAAGCATGGGCTGAAAATTCGCGTAAGTGCTTGGCTGAAAATGTGTCCCCGTGATTCGCGGATTTTACCGCGATTTCGCGATTTCGCGATTTCGTGATCCGCGAATCTAGCGAAATCGCGGTAAAATCCGCGAATCACGGGGACAAATTTTCAGCCAAGCACTTACAGGGTTATAGCAGCAGGTGCAAAAGTTGAAGCTAATTTTTTGTAACCTTTTATAAAAGGGTAACAAAGAAATTAACTTCAACTTGGGCACCTGCTGCTGTAAGCCTGTAAGTGCTTCCTGGCGCCTCGTTGCCTACTTGCAACTATTCTCTGACCCTGCTCTGACCCTTGAAGCAGGGTCAGAGAATAGTTACAAGTAGGCAATGAGGCGCCTGTCACGAAAATTAAACCTCAACAGGAAGCACTGACAGATATAAAACCAAGCATTTGCAATGCAATAGGTCTCACATTAGGAAAGTTTGAGCTATTGGTCTTGTAAATGACAATTTTTTTAATTTATGTGTTGGTTTTGAAAATAGCTAAATTAATAGCTTTGTCATTTACAATGCCAATAGTTATAACTTTCGCAAATGTGACACCTATAGCATTTGTAATGCAACATGTTTTGTATTTACGTGACTTAGCTGTATTGAAATTACAAATTACAATGGCTTTTAATTTTTTTAAATAATTAATACCTAAATAAAAGTGATTTTAATTTAGAATGGCAATAGCTTAAACTTTTGTAAATAACTTTTGTGAAGATTATGTTCAGTGTATTTTATTGTGACGAAAATCCAAGAACAGAAGTAAAATATTAACATCTTTTTGTGACATTTGTAATAAAGTTTGAAACATTGAAAGAACATATTTGAACCAGTTGTTGTTGAATGGTTGCGCAGATTGATGCTGTGGTGGCGCTGAGTGGTGCTATGGTGGTGCTGAGTGGTGCTGTGGTGATGCTGAGTGGTGCTGTGGTGGTGCTGAGTGATACTGGGATGGTGCTGAGTGATGCTGGGGTGGTGCTGAGTGGTGCTGTGGTGGTGCTGAGTGATGCTGTGGTGGTGCTGAGTGATAATGTGGTGGTGCTGAGTGATGCTGTGGTGGTGCTGAGTGATGCTGTGGTGGCGCTGTGTGATGCTGTGGTGGCGCTGAGTGGTGCTGTGGTGGCGCTGAGTGGTGCTGTGGTGGTGCTGATTGGTGCTGTGGTGGTGCTGAGTGATGCTGTGGTGGTGCTGAGTGATGCTGTGGTGGTGCTGAGTGGTGCTGTGGTGGTGCTCAGTGATAATGTGGTGGCGCTGAGGGATAATGTGGTGGCGCTGAGTGATGCTGTGGTGGCGCTGAGTGATGCTGTGGTGGCGCTGAGTGATGCTGTGGTGGCGCTGAGTGATGCTGTGGTGGCGCTGAGTGGTGCTGTGGTGGTGCTGAGTGATGCTGTGGTGGTGCTGAGTGGTGCTGAGTGATGCTGTGGTGGTGCTGAGTGATGCTGTAGTGGTGCTAAGTGATGCTGTGGTGGTGCTGAGTGGTGCTGTGGTCGTGCTGAGTGATAATGTGGTGGTGCTGAGTGATGCTGTGGTGGTGCTGAGTGATGCTGTGGTGGCGCTGAGTGATGCTGTGGTGGCGCTGAGTGATGCTGTGGTGGTGCTGAGTGATGCTGTGGTGGTGCTGAGTGAGGCTGTGGTGGTACTGAGTGGTGTTGTGGTGGTGCTGAGTGGTGCTGTGGTGGTGCTGAGTGATGCTGTGGTGATTCTGAGTGATGCTGTGGTGGTGCTGAGTGATGCTGTGGTGGTGCTGAGTGGTGCTGTGGTGGTGCTGAGTGATAATGTGGTGGTGCTGAGTGATAATGTGGTGGTGCTGAGTGATGCTGGGGTAGCGCTGAGTGATGATGTGGTGATGCAGAGGGCAGAAAGGCACAAAAAGCAGTCTAACAAAGGGCAGAAGGGCAGAAAAACAAGGGAAAAACGAGTCTAACAGAGGGCAGAAGGGCACAAAAAAAACAGTCTAACAGAGGACAGAAGGGCAGAAAAACAAGGGAAAAACGAGTCTAACAGAGGGCAGAAGGGCACAAAAAACGAGTCTAACGGGGCAGAAAGGCACAAAAACGAGTCTAACAGAGGGCAGAAGGGCACAAAAACGAGTCTAACAGAGGGCAGAAGGGCACAAAAACAAGGGAATAACAGAGGGCAGAAGGGCACAAAAAACGAGTCTAACAGAGGGCAGAAGGACAGAAAAACAAGGGAAAATTAGTCTAACAGAGGGCAGAAGGGCAGATAAACAAGGGAAAACGAGTCTAACAGAGGGCAGAAGGGCACAAAAAACGAGCCTGGGGTAGCGCTGAGTGATGATGTGGTGATGCAGAGGGTAGAAAGGCACAAAAAGCAGTCTAACAAAGGGCAGAAAAACAAGGGAAAAACGAGTCTAACAGAGGGCAGAAGGGCACAAAAAACCAGTCTAACAGAGGACAGAAGGGCAGAAAAACAAGGGAAAAACTAGTCTAACAGAAGGCAGAAGGGCACAAAAAACGAGTCTAACGGGGCAGAAAGGCACAAAAACGAGTCTAACAGAGGGTAGAAGGGCACAAAAACGAGTCTAACAGAGGGCAGAAGGGCACAAAAACAAGGGAATAACAGAGGGCAGAAGGGCACAAAAAACGAGTCTAACAGGGGGCAGAAGGGCAGAATAACAAGGGAAAAACGAGTCTAACAAAGGGCAGAAGGGCAGAAAAACAAGGGAAAACGAGTCTAACAGAGGGCAGAAGGGCACAAAAAACGAGCCTAACAGGGGGCAGAATGAATCCCGCCCTGCGTGTTTGTCCACGAAGATGCCACCTTTTTGTGCAATACCTCTACTCAACTGGAGTACTTTCTACTGTCTAATCAGTAAGTGCTCCCTCGTTGGCTAAATGTATAGGGGCAGATTTACAATAACTGGCGCATCCCCAGGGATGCGCCAGTGATTGTGCGCCGCAGCTCCGCCACCCATGGTGCGCCGCATTTACAATGCGGCGCACCATGTGGCAAAAACGGCACAGATGTGTCACGCATCTGTGCCGTAAAAGCAGGGCATTGCTGGAGCTGCGTCGCGCTTGCGACGCAGCTCCAGCAATGCTCTGGGGGGCCCTATCTCCCCAATGCTGCATCAAGCCTTGCGCCTGCTTCAAGCAGGCGCAGGGTTTTGACGCAGCACTGGCCTAAAAGTGACTGAGTGAAATCTTGTAGATTTCACTCAGCCACTTTTATGAGGCGTTCCTGCGCAGGAACGCCCTCCCCTGCGCCGGAACGCCTCCTGATGGCGCAGGGCTTTACAACGTGACGCATCTCTCAGATGCGTCACGTTGTTAATACCCAGCACCATGGCGCATCTTTTGTGCTGCCGCTACGTCACAAAAGGTCTCGGTAGAGGGTGGCAGTGGTGAACCAGATGGTGGCAGTGATGAACCAGAGGGTAACAGTGATGAACCAGAGGGTGGCAGGGGTGAACCAGAGGGTGACAGTGCTGAACCAGAGGGTGGCAGGGGTGAACCAGAGGGTGGCAGGGGTGAACCAGAGGGTGGCAGGGGTGAACCAGAGGGCGACAGGGGTGAACCAGAGGGTGGCAGTGATGAACCAGATGGTGGCAGGGGTGAACCAGAGGGTGGCAGTGGTGAACGAGAGGGTGGCATGGGTGAACCAGAGGGTGGCAGTGGTGAACCAGAGAGTGGCAGTGTAGAACCAGAGGGTGGCAGTGCTGAACTAGAGGGTGGCAGTGGTGAACCAGAGGTGCTGTGATGAACCAGAGGGTGGCAGTCGTGAACTAGAGGGTGGCATTCGTGAACCAGAGGGTGGCAGTCGTGAACCAGAGGGTGACAGTGCTGAACCAGAGGGTGGCAGGGGTGAACCAGAGGGTGCTGTGATGAACCAGAGGGTGGCAGTGGTGAACCAGAGGGTGGCAGGGGTGAACCAGAGGGTGGCAGTGGTGAACCAGAGGGTGGCAGTGCTGAACCAGAGGGTGACAGTGGTTAACCAGAGGGTGGCAGTGGTTAACCTGAGGTGCTGTGATGAACCAGAGGGTGGCAGTGGTGAACCAGAGGGTGGCAGTGGTGAACCAGAGAGTGGCAGGGGTGAACCAGAGGGTGGCAGGGGTGAACCAGAGAGTGGCAGTGCTGTACCAGAGGGTGGCAGTGGTGAACCAGAGGGTGGCAGGGGTGAACCAGAGGGTGGCAGTGGTGAACCAGAGGGTGGCAGTGATGAACCAGAGGGTGGCAGTGGTGAACCAGAGGGTGCTGTGCCCATACATGACCGCCTGGGTAACTTCGCCATGCAAGCTGCCCGCGAACACGCAAAAAGCCCCGCAAACACGCAAAAAACCCGCAAACACGCAAAAACCCCGTGACCACGCAAAAATCCGCAAATTCGCACGAATTCGCGGATTTTGCAGATTGCGAATTCGATTTCACGCGAATTCGCGGAACACGAATTCGCAAATTTCGCCCATACTTAATCCTGTCCTTCATAAACCGCAAGATGATTTCTTGTTATTAGATCGTTCTCCACCTCCGTATATTCCTCCTTCTGCTCCTTTACTTCATGACTCAGATGAGGACTCTGCTACAGAGCAAAAAAAAATACGGGAAACTCGTTCTATGTTGTCCACTCAGCGTTCATCTGAGATTAGACACGCTGCTCGCAAAGCTGTTCGTAGTGTTGCCCCAGCTTCTGAACTTTTAGATGAGATGAAAGGCTGGCAGGAAAGAGAGCAAATACATTTTACTGAGGTATTTGCTGCAGACGTTCTTGAGCGGTTTAGGAAGCATTCTGAGGAACTAGAGCCTGTTGATGTAGCAAATGATTGTAAACAAATGCGTGATGGTCTTTTTGCCTTTTCTCAGGTGGCTGATTCAATCAGACGTTTGGTTAAACTGCGTGCTGAAGCAGCCCGTTTGCGAGTGGAGAAAAAAGCAGCAGAGGCAGCTACACAAACATCTCAGACCGACGTGGAACAGATACGATGATGATAGTCCATACGAAACCCATGCGGGAAGCCGCACCTTTGTATGTTCCTCCAAGAGGCGATGGAACAAGTGATAATAAGGATTCCGCTAATGCAAAGGGTTATTTTATTTATAATTGGGTTTATACTCCTTGGAATAGAGCGGATGTTATGGCTCTTAAAGCTGCATTGCCTGATCCGCGGAAAAATCCAGCCGCCTTTTATGAGGAAGTGGTGGGTGCCATTAATTCTTGTACTATGACTCTGCCCGATATAGATATGTTTTTTTGGATTGATATTACCCCCTGATATGTGGAGCACTATTCGTAAAGTTGATGATCGTGCGACTTTTGGGGTGCTATAGAAAGACATAAAATTGGAGGACGCAGAAACGGAACCCGCACGAAAGCCATGTCGACTGATTTTAGATCTCCCCGCAGCTATATTAGTTAAGTTAAAGACGATTATTCCCCCTAAAAAGATAGACTGGACTATGTTAACGTCTTGCAAGCAAAAAGTAGATGAATCAGTTTCTGACTTTTTTGCACGCTTTGAGGAGGCATTCCATGATTTTAGTGGCCAGTCATTGACAGATGACACGGGCAGGCATCTATTTGTCGATAAATATGTCGCAAACATGTTGCCAGTCGCCTACGGGCCAGTGAGAGTTCATGGAATACCGCTTCTCCGGTTTCTCTTTTAACTATGGCTCAGTATTACGAGCGACAGGAATTAAAGCGAAGGGCAATGAGGAAAAGAAGACTAAAGAATTAAAAACAAAGGTTATGTTGGCTCAGGCTTATGGTCCGCCTTCTAGAGGTAACGATAGAGGTGGACGTGGATCTTATGGTTCGTCTTTTCCTTCTTACACTCGTTGTTATATGTCTGTTGACCAGTGTGCGTACTGCAGGAAATTTGGACATTGGGTTTCTGATTGTCCGACATTGCGTGCTCAGCAGTATCCACGTGAACGGGGACAAATGAGAAATCGCTCAGGATATTCAGGGCCTAGAGAAAGCACGGGTGATCGTGCTAGGTTTGATGCTAATACACGTGGACAGAATGGGTTTAACGCTTTTGATAGACGGAACCAATATCAAATGTCCGATTATTTGCCGTCTGATTTAAAAGTTTCTGCTTATGCATAGGATCGCCTAAAATGGGGTAAGGAATCAGTGGAAGTTCCAGTAGATCAGCAGGGTCCCTATGTTACAGCACATGTTTTGGGTTCTACTTATCGGTTTCTGGTTGATACAGGAGCTACTCGTAGCGCCTTGTCTAAACAATTGGTTCCAAGGGCTCCCCTGTCTCACTTAACCATTACATCGATAGGTTTCGATGGAACACCTTCCCTTAGCCCGCTGTTACAACCACTTGCATTCCATGTTGACAAATGTACTACTCCATGTCCATTTTTGCTTTCTCTGAACACACCAGACAATATTGTGGGTCTGGATGTGCTCAAATATTTCAGGGCTACGATACGATGTTCTCAGGAAGGAGTACGTGTAATTTTGAATGATAATTAATTAATTACTCCGTGATTGAGAGATCCTGTCTTATTAAGGAGGACATTGCATTGGCTTCACTCCCTAGTACTTTGTGGGCGAATTCAGACACCGATGTAGGGCAAATGATTATTCCACCAGTACACATCAGTGTCAAGTAGGGTGCTTCATTGTCACGCTTGCCTCAATACAGGATTTCACAAGAAGGGTCCATGATTTAATTGAAGTAGGGGTTTTGGAAGAGGTTCCCTATGACATTTGTAATAGTCCTATTCTACACATTTTGAAAAAAGGCACTGACAATAGGATTTACATATTTATCATTGATTTGCGAGAAGTCAACAAGATTGTAGTACCACAATACCCTGTGGTTTCTGACATACCGACATTGCTTACCGTGGTTCCCCCGACAGCAACTACTTTTTCTGTGATCGACCTGAAGAATGCTTTCTTCTTGATTCCTATTCATCCTGACAGCCGATATTTGTTCGGCTTCACTTTGAATAATCGATCGTGTAGATTTTGTAGAATTCCTCAAGGGCATACTGAGAGTCCTAGCATTTACAGTCAAGCATTGAAAAGACAACTTGATTCTTTCACTTTGTCTGAAGGTGTGGCTCTCATTCAATATGTTGATGATATCTTGTTGGCAGCCGATACACCTGAACAGCGTGAGCAATGTACTCTATCTTTACTTTCCTTCCTTGCTTCACACCACATGGAAGAAATTGCAATATTGTAGACCGAAGGTAACCTATTTAGGTCACCTTCTGTCTAAGGAGGGTCGTGCACTTACACCAGATCGCATTCCAGCAATTTTAGACACACCAGTACCTTCTACTCAGAAAGATGTCCGTGCATTCAGTGGTTTGACTTCGTTTTGTAGGCAATGGATATTAGGGTTTTCACACATTGGTAAACCGTTGTTAGCGCTTCTGACCAAAGACACTCCAATGCCCCTTCCATGGACAATTGAATGCCAGAATGTTTTTTGTCAGATACGACAAGCTCTTTGTTCTGCACCAGTGTTAGGCACTTCAGATTACACAAAGCGTTTTATACTCTATGTTCATGAGAAAGACGGGTGTGCATTGTCAGTTTTAGTACAGCCACACGGGGACAAACAGCATCCCTGTACGTATTTTTCAGCAGTCCTTGATCCCGTTGCTCGTGCATTGCCTGGTTGCTTTCATGCAGTTGCTGCAGCACAAGTTGTACATATGTGTTTCCACCATACATCAATCATGCAATCACTAATAATTGAGATCCTTGTTATTCAGGGTTGTCAATAGGTGTTTATTTCAGGAGACGTCACAGCCAACACGTGTTTCGTCGGTGGGGAATGTAACCCTTGACTTTTTCAAGGCTGTTAGATGAAGAAAAGTGACGTTTGTAACATTCAAGTTGCGGTCATTACATGATGTTACAGTACACAGAAATACATTTTTTTGTTATGTTACCATGCGCAGGTGGTGATACGGATCTTACATATTGTGCATATGTACTTTGGATAGTGCCACTTTAAATGTATGTTTAGTTTTACATTGACCACTAGGTATATACAGCGTACTTCCAAAATTTCAGAAGTCAAATGGTAGAATTGGGTCCACAGCTCTCACTGCAAGAGAATGTTGCCTACCTTGGTGGAACCTGCTGTGCTGACTGATCATCGAGAGATTCTGGAAACGGAGAAGGGCCACGCTATCTCACCTGAAGAATCTGAAGGAGTCTTCCCGGACCACACGATTCCTGGAACATCCCGGTACCAGCTGAGACCGAGGAAAGAATCTGCAATTTTGAAAAAGACTGGTTGAGCAACCGCCCTGGGTTGGTGAAACGGAGTGCCGATGTGGCAAGGGGGGGGGATCACTCTGGGGAAGTGACACCCATCTTGACCCTCGGGGAAGAAATCAACGGCTGCCCAGGGATAAGAGCTCCAACGATTACTTCAACAAGGGAGAAATCATGTCTGCAAGAAGATCAACTGTTGTTAAAATCATCTGTGCTGTAGGGTTTGTTGTTGCTATGGTGGCTATCGCAGTAATAACCTGGTTTGTGGAGAAAGTGGCTCCTGCTCGACAGCTTTTGATCGCCACTACTCCAATACCAGCTGAGTATCATTATTTTACGCTTCCCTACCATGAGCAGAAGCATCGACAGTCCTACCTAAATAATACATTCATTCAGATATTGCATCATACTCATAATGCCACAAATACTACCAACTGTTGGGTGTGTGGGATGATACCTGCCCACCAAAAGAAAGGGGGAACACCTTTTATTCCTCTTCCATTTTCACATAATGGTTCTTGTCAAGCTTGGTTTGCGCTTATACCTGCTTTTGGAGAGACGGCGATAGGACGGATTAATTATCATCTTAATAAAGTGTGTTACCCAGATGAAGATGGTAATCCACAAGCTGAAGGAACTAAGTGGAAATGGGAGGAATACCGTCCTGTGAACATTTCTATGCCACATGTTTTCCAAAACATGAGAACTATTAAGAACAAGGGACTATTTATGATTTCTGTGACCAGAGCTAAAGCAGACTTATGTATAGGAAATGTTGGGAGAATTCCAGTGGGGAGAAGTGAGTGTACTGTGGTTTTGACTATTGAAAGTGCCACTAATCTTAGTTTTATCTCATCACATAATACATATTTCGTATGTGATAATAAGGGGTATTACCAACTCCCAATTGGATGGTCTGGGGTATGTTACGTACCATTCTTGTTACCCCCTGTATTCCTAGCCCCTCCATCGTATCACCGTGATTTCAAACTGTACAATGATATCTCTAAGAACTGATACAAAAGGACAATAAGTACAGATGAGGTTGATTAGACTGACACTACTCTGCAACAATATGTCGACTTTAATTTGGGCTTGTTTTTCTTTGTGGGTGCTGCATTAAACAGTAGAAAAATAAGACGATTGACTCGTGTTGTGGAAGCTGAGACCAATCAGACAGCTATGGCACTTGGCAACATTACTGAAGAGCTGCAAATTGCAAGGATTGTAGCACTCCAGAACCGTATGGTCCTTGATGTGATACTAGCTGATCAAGGTGGTGCATGTTGCATAATTGGTAGCAGCTGTTGTGTCTACATCCCGGACCACTCACCTTCAGTATTTGTTGCGATCTCGAAACTGCATAACATCACTGCTGAGATTCATACAGAGACTGGCACCTGGACTTTCGCCAGCTGGATGTGGACACTTTTTACTACTTGGGGTTGGAAGCTGCTGACCATTCTTTGTGTAATACCGGTGATATTATTTACATGCTGTGTATGTATACAATGTGGTCCAATACTCTGCTCTGCCTGTATTTCTGCCTCAACACCTGCCAAGCGAAATGTTGCAGAAATGAAAGCACAACGTTTATTGAATAAAGAAGTCACTGAAATGATGAATATCAATATACAAGATGAGAACCTAGATTACCCCAAATAAACGAATGTCTTCAGCTAATGCTAAAAGGGTTGTCTGTTGTAATTTAGCAGCGAGCGGGGTTAGCATTTAGCTGAAGCCATCTTGGATTTGGCAGCCATCTTGTCTGCAATGTTCTCACCATGTGCTCTGTCCTACCTTGCTGTCTTTTGCTCTTGTATTCTGCCTAGAGACAGACTATATTTAGGTTCTGCTACTCTGCATATGCGCAGAGGAGACTGTGACTTTCCATGCACCTGTTATCACGATTTTCTAAATTAAACTTTTTAACTAATTTTGTTGTGGAAAATGTTTTATTTGTAAAAATGCACTTGCATAAACAGACTCCTTCTATCTCCTATAGTTCCACCAATTAAAAGATGTGAATATCCAACCTAAGGAATCAACAAGAATGTCATCCATCATCAAGTTCCTAACTACAATCATGATATGTCCCCTAATGTTTTTAATTATGGTTCTATAGAACCATGCACCAGGTGTGAGAATACACATAGGCATGTGATAAATATGTTAGGTATATGTAAGTAGAAAAACTTTCACCACATTTGAAATTATATTGCAAGAGGGACCAACTTTCAATCAATCAATCAATCAGCATTGGTAGAGCGTATCTAGGCTTTAGGGTGCGTGGTCTCCGTCGTGCCAGGTTCCCATTCAACAGGTCTTGAGGAGATGGCAGGAAGAGGTAAGAAACAAGCAGAGACAGGCAAATAGAGGGCAGAAAAATGAGCAAGCAGAAAGGCAAAACAGAGTGCAGAAAAAAGAGCAAGAAAAGCAAAACAGAGGTGCAGAAAAACGAGCAGAAAAGCAAAACAGAGGGCAGAAAAGCAAGCAGAAAAGGCAAAACAGAGCAGTAGAGGGCAAAACCGAGGGCAACAAAGATTTGGAAAAAATGCTAACTAGAGAGCAGAAAAACAAGCCGAAAGCCAACACAAAGGGCAGAAAAACGAGCAGGAAAGGCACAAATGAGCAGAAGAGAGCAAAACAGAAGGCATAAAAATGAGCAAGCAGAAACGGCAAAAGACGGGGCAGAAAAAAGAGCAGGTAAAACGAAACAGAGGGGGTAACAAGCAGAAAATGCAAAATATAGGACAGAAAAACAAGCAGAAAAGTCAAAACAGAGTAAGAAACGAGCAGAGGAGGTGCAAACAGAGGGCCAAAAAACTAGCAGAAATTGCAAAACAAAGGGCAAAAAAGTAAGCAGAAAAGGCAAAACAGAGCAGAAAAGGGCAAAACTGAGGGCACAAAAATTAGGAGAAAAGGCAAAACGGAGGGAAGAAAAACAAGCCGAAAAGCAACACAGGGGGCAGAAAAACGAGCATGAAAGGCACAAATGAGCAGAAGAGAGGAAAACAGAGGGCAGAAAAACAAGCAGAAAGGCAAAACAGAGCAGAAGAGGGCAAAACACAGGGCAGTAACACAAACTGAAAAGGTAAAACAGAGGGCAGAGAAATTAGCAGAAAAGGAAAAGTGCAGAAAAACGAGCAGGAAAGGCAAAACAGACGGTTGAGAAACTGGCAGAAAAGGCAAAAAAGGGCAGAAAAACTAGCGGAAACAAGTAAAACAGAGCACAGAAAAATTAGCTGAAAAGGCAAAACAGAGAGAAAAACAAGCAGGGGGCACAAACAGAGGGCAGCAGGTAGCCAGGCAGCAAAGGGTAGGAGACTGCAGTCAAAATGATGAACTGGAAACTGTCGTAGAGGAGCTGGCACAAGGACCTGCTCAATAAGGTCGCGCTGTGGCCTCCTTTAAGTAGGACCTGGGGGGATGGCGGGGCATTGGGTGGCGGGAGGAGGGAAACGTTGTGAGGAGGGAAACAGGAAGAGGTGAAGAAACAAGCAGGAAATGGCAAAGTAAAGGGCAGAAAATGACCATAAAAGGCAAAAAGGAGGGCAGAAAAGAAAAAACAGGGTAGAAAAACTAGCAGAAAAGGCAGAACAGAAGATGGCAAAACAGAGGGAAGGAAAATGAGGAGGAACGGCCTAACGGGGCAGAAAAACGAGCTTTAAAAGGCAAAACGTAGGGCAGAAAAATGAGCAAGAAAGGCAAAGCAGAGGGCAGAAAAACAAACAGAGGAGGCACAAACAGAGCGCAGCAGGTAGACAGGCAGCAGAGGGTAAGGGACTGCGGGCAAGTTGAAAAGGAGAACTGTCACAGGGGGAACTGGCAGGAAGACCTGCTCCTTTCACTTATGAGCATTGCGAGAAAATAGTGTAAGGCGAAACAGTCTCACATAAGAGTACCAATACTTTAGTAATCAATGGATTCAGACAGTGATTACTAAATAATCTGAAGAATGCATAACATTCTTTCCTCAAATCAAATTGTTATGACATGGATAGTTTGTCTGAATGATTGTACAAGAAGGATTATCCTAAGCAGTGTAAGTTGACAAAGAAATGTTCTTCAAACGTTCAACTGTGGTAACAACATTGTTGAAAAGTGTTTATTGCATTTATGTAATTCGCCAGTGTGAGAAACTGGGTTGTTGGTTGAGGAGTGGATGAACCCTTCTCAAGCAGCAGCTGCAATCCTTGCCAGGGTGAGCCACAACAGTCACTAAATAAACCTGTGCTTAACCTTCTGGTTACTTGGCACACAAGCAGTCAGGCTCAACTGAGAGGCAATATGTAAAGTATTTATGCAGCCCATAAACAGAAATACAGTGAAAACACAGCACGAGGAAAACCCCCCACTGATTTAAAATAATAAAATAACATATAATAAATATTTGGCATCAAAACAGCCAAACTTCAATTTGTTGAGCAGGAGATATGCAATTTTTTAAAAGATTTATGTAAAAATAGTGCCTATAAGTACAAAGTGTCAACTGTGACTGGGACAAAGTCACAAGTTCAGGCCGACCGCGATGAGTACGGACCGGATACAGGGTCAGGTACCTTATATCCTTGACGCGGGTCGGTGCGCCGTGCATCGGCAGTTCTGAGGAGTGCTACCGGGTCCTGCATCGGATGCGTTGTGCGGTTCAGTATCGAAATATTGAGGGACAAAATATCGAATTATCAAAATATCGACGCCAAAATACCTTGGGACAGAATATAGAAAGCCTATCTACAAACAGGTAAGTACTAAAATATCGATTCCCAAAATATAGAATTTTAAAATATAGTTAAATAAAATATCGAATTTTTTAAGTGTATTAAAAATACTAGAAATGTAATTAAATAATGAACATAATTAAATAAAACATAAATAAAATAATGTAAAAAAGCTTAAAATGTAAAAATAATAAATGAAATGTAAAAAAAGTTTTCATATATATTTACTTAATAATATTATAAAATAATTATTCATCTTAATTATAAAATATTTAGAACATTAATAAAAATATATTGACATACATATATAAACATATTATTTAAATATGAAAATAAATATAATAATTAAAATAATAATTTGTAGGGTAATTAATAATGAGAGCAAGAGTAGTGAAAGTGTTGAATAGCGTAGGTGTAAAAATTACTATTCCCACTCCAGAGAGTGCAACAGTAGGGAAAACATTGGATAGTGTAGGGGTAAAAATTACTATTCCCACTCCAGTGAGTGCAACAGTAGGGAAAGCGTTGGATAGAATAGGGGTAAAAATTACTATACCCACTCCAGTGAGTGCAACAGTAGGGAAAGCGTTGGATAGCGGGAGGGTAAAAATTACTATTCCCACTCCAGAGAATACAACAGTAGGGAAAGCGTTGGATAGCGTAGGGATAAAAATTACTATTCCCACTCTAGAGAGTGCAACAGTAGGTAAAGCATTGGATAGCGGGAGGGTAAAAATCAGTATTCCCACTCCAGAGAGTGCAACAGTAGGGAAAGCGTTGGATAGCAGGAAGGTAAAAATGACTATTCCCACTTCAGAGAGTGCAACAATAGGAAAAGTGTTGGAAAGAGGGGGGGTAAAAATTACTATTCCCACTCGAGAGAGTGCAACAGTAGGGAAAGAGTTGGTTACCGTAGGGGTAAAAATTACTATTCCCACTCCGGTGAGTGCAACAGTAGGGAAAGCGTTGGAAAGCGTAGGGGTTAAAATTACTATTCCCACTCCAGAGAATGCAACAGTAGAGAAAGTAATGATTTAATATTTAAATAAGAATAAATTAATGATCAATACCAATTTAAAATTAAATACAATTAATGGTCAATAAAAAAATATGTAATAATTAATTAATTATAAATACCAATACATGTTATTTATTAAAAAGGAATCACCTATTAATAATTAATTAACAACGAATTACTTTTCTATAGCAAAGCTATAATAATGTATAAAAAATTACCAAATAATAAAATTAATTACCAATTAATAATTCATTAACAATTAATTATTTATCAAAACATATAAATACATATTTACTTAATTACAATTAAATTACTCCCCACCCTATTGCCCTATAACCCACAACCCAGTCCAAATAATAAATTAAAACAATTAACATATTTTTCAATTAATTCAAACTTAATTACCAATTAATAAAAAATTATTATCAATTAATAATTAACATGTAATTATCAATACATGCAAACAAAAATACATATTTACTTAATTACAATTAAATTACTCCCCACCCTATTCCCCTATAAACCCACAACCCGCTTCAGAACTAAAACATAAAATCAAATTAAAAATAATTATTAATTCATAAAAACTCATATTTGATTTACTATAATTACATTACTTCCCACCCATTTCCCCTATAAACCCACAACCCGCTACGGAATTAAAAAACATTCATTATTTAAAAAAAATTAAACATACATTACAAATATAATATATATTTTTAACACATATACTAGCAAACACAACACTAAAAAAAAAATTTGATATTATGGAAAATGATATTTTAAATTCGATATTATAGGTATCGATATTTCTTACCTTAAATTCGATATTCTGACCAACTATATTTTGGTCAGTCGATATTCTGTTCATTCTATATTTTTTGTTCGGTATTCTGGGCAGTCGATATTTTGAATTCGATATTTAGAGTGTTCACCGCGTTGTGCAGTATCAGATTTGATGGGCATTGCAGGGTCATGTGTCGAGATGCATTGCGCTGCTGTGATTCCAATGAGGAGCGTGAGGGCCGCAATGCGAGATCCATGTCGAGTTGAGTCGCACTGCGTCAGTACCGATGAGTAGCTGCAAGGGCTACTGCAGATTGCGTTGTGCTGTGTCAATACTGAAGGAGACCACGGCTGGGCTGGCAGAGCATTTAATTCCCACTTCCAACGGTCCAGGACTGGGGGGGCACCAATTGGGGGTTTAAGACTCACAGCAGGCAGAGTCCAGGTGCAGGGTTCAAGATGGTTGGAGCCTTTTCTGTCCCTGAGGCTTTGATCAGGAGGCCAGCCAAGTAGCCCTTGCAGTCACTTTGGAAGTCCTAGGTTCAAGGAGAAGTACAGGGCTCAAGCAGCAAGTCAGACCTCTGGGACTAGGAGAATGCTTCAGGCAGCATGGCAGTTCTTCTTGGTGCAGCGTATCAGTCTTCTGAAGTGAACAGCAGGCCACAGCAGCAGGCAGTTCTCAGAGAGTCCTTCTGCAGGTCCAAAACGTGAACTGCAACTTTGAAGTGGACAAAACTTCTGGAGTCTTTCCCCTACAGAAGTGTCCGGAATTTCCTGCTTCCCTGCTCTGGTCCCAGTTTGTCTGGAGGCAGAATGAGCTACTGCAAAGCTCTTTGTGAATGTGCTGAGGCAGCCCCTTTGAGGTGCAAGTGTGGTAGGGGACTGCACCACCCCCATCTTGCCTAGATGGACCATCCTGCCACCACCCAGTCTCTCTACTGTGTGGCTGTCTGGGAGGTAAACATAAAGGCCAGCTGCAACTCACACCTAGGCATGTGACCCACAAGCAGGTTGTAGGCAACAAATGGTTAGGACAAGAAAATATGAACTTTCTAAAAGAGCATTTTCAGAATTGTGACTTCAAATCCACCTTTACCATTAAAGCGAGTTTTTAAATTACAATTCTTTAGAGACCAAACTTAACATTACCACCTATTCTCAATAAAAACGATATCACTTTTTAACTGTATTAAGGCACCCCAATGTTATACTATGGTAGAGGTACGCCTTGCAGTAGTAAAACATATGTAAGAGTTTTTCACTACCAGAACATGTAAAATGTAAAAGTACATGTTGAACGTTTTTTAGACACACTGCACCCTGGCTTGTGGCCTGTTTAGGGGCTACACTAGGGGCGATTTATATGTATTAAAAGGGAAGGTTTAGGCCTCGTAAAAGGCTTTATCTGCCAGGATAAAATTGCAGTTTATAGCTGCATATGCAGGCCACAGCAGCAGGCAGTTCTCTAAGAGTCCTTCCGCAGATCCAGAAAGTGAACTGAATAGAGGGTCTGAGGGTGCTATTTTTATACATGTACCCGCTCTGAAGTGAAATAATCTTCGGGAGTCCCCCCACCCCCACTGTAATGTCTGTAATTCCCTGTCTCCCTGCCCTGGTTGTCTGTGGCACAATAACCTAGTGTGACACCCTTTGTGAGTGTGTGTGCAGAGGCAACCTCTGTGAAGTATACGTGCTGTAGGTGACAGCTCCACCCTCATCCAGCCTAGATTGCCCGTCCTGCCACCACTCATTGTGTGCTGTCTGGGAGGAATACATAAAGTCCAACTGCCACTCACACCTAGGCATGCGATCCAGGAGCAGGCTGCAGGCATTAAATCGTTAGGACAAGATAATGCTAAATTTCTAAAGTGCCATTTTCAGAATTGTGACTTAAAATCTGACTTTACCATTATAGAGGGTTTTAAATTGCAATTCTTTAATGACCAAACTTGATATTCCAACCTACTCTCAATCAAACTTATCACTTATTAAATGTAATGAGGTAACCAAATGTTATCCTAAGGAAGAGGGAGGCCTTGCAGCAGTGAAAAGAGAGTTTTTCATTACCAGGACATGTAAAACTTAAAAGTACATGCCCAACTTTTGACATACACTACACCCTGCCTTGCAGGCTGTTTGTGGGCTACCGTAAGGGTGACATATGTATAAAAAAGGCAGATTAAGGCCTGGGTTTTTTGTCATGTGGTAATGGCAGTTTATAACGGCATACACATGCTGCAATGGCAGGTCTGAGAAATGTTTTAGGGTGCTACTTAGGTGGGTGGCACAATAAGTGCTGCAGACCCACTAGTAGCATTTAATTTACTTGCCATGGGTATATGGTATACCACTTTACTAGGGACTTATGAGTGCATTTAGTGAGGCAAATAGGTGTAAGCATATTTGACCATGATTTAGGGACTGAGCACAACCGCTTTAATACTGGTCCGCAGTTATAAAGTGCAAAGTGTGTTAAGAGCCAAAAAAACAGGTTCAGAAAACAGGAGCGGTGAAGGCAAATGGTCGGGGAGGACACTGCAGAGAGGGCAAGGTCCAAAAGCCACTGAGGATTAACATCTGTACTTTCATTAATTTAATGAAAAGTGGCTGTCTGTCCAATATGACAGGCATTTTATGATACATCTAAATGAGATTGTGTGCACTAAACACTGGAGGCCCAATTCACAAAGGTGTTGAGCTTACACATATGCATACTTTAATGCTTTCTGGCAGCTCTAGTGCATTCTGTTGTCACTCATGAATATATTATGCATGTTATAATTTATGTGTGAATAAGGATCATATTCATGTACAATGCAGACTTACAGCAATTCCACTAGTCATACATGTTTGTAAAATATGGAAAGCCTACACTCAGTATGCATACAATTGAGAATCTTGTAAAACGTTTTACATTTTTGGGTAATTTGAACTATATTGTCCTGTGGAAAAAAATGCAATGTAACCAATTCCTACATTCTGCTTTAAATTAGGCATGAATAAGTCACTCATATAAGTGATGTAAGTGCATTTACAGATCTTTGTGAATGACAAAGATTTACTACTTTTGGGTAACAGCTACATTTGCTTCGTTTAAACTCAGATTTGTCACTTTTCAGCCATAGTAAAAGGATGTGTGCGGTGTGGTCAGCATAGATTTTGTGTATGAAGGGATCCATTCTTGCACAAAAACTATGCTTTAAAGCAATTTCCTTTTTTGTATGTGTGCTGGAGAATGCAGCACAAACCCAAAGAGGAATAATGAGGAGGAATACAAATATTTCTCATTGTTACGCCAAATTTAGGGAACCGCAGGATTTTGGTGCAAATCCATGTCTGCAATTCTTTGAACATATAACGAACTTGCATCAAAAACCATGGGTGGATGTATGGGAACACCTATGCACCACCCAAAGAAAGCCCAGAGGTCTCAAAGTAACAAAAGGCAGCTCATTGTGCTGTGTTGCATTAATTTTGGTTACAAACATACACAAATCTCCATTTACATTGGTTTGTAATACCGACCTGGATTTTGCGTCAAGTTTGCGATACAAAAGTAAGACACAACCCGATGCAAAACCTTTGAAAATCTGGGCCAAAAGGTATGAATTTCTGACACACGCATAAATTACATAATTTTACAGCCATATATCTGATTTTTGCCAGCAAAAACTGTGTGACTTGACCTTTCAGTGCTAGTTAGGCATGCTACTTGTGCAGAAGGAACCATTACTGTTACGAATTCCCCCAAATATAATCAAAACGTGTTCTATGTCAAATAAGCACTGCATTGCTAAGATCTTGTATTGTTTTGTATGAAAGATTATATATTTACTCATCATTTTTTTCACATTCATGATATGCTAGGGCAATGTATTTTCATAGAAGAACATCTAAAAGCCATCTTAACCTGACCAGACAGGAACAAACTGGCTTCCTTTCAGACGAAGAATGAGATGTATTGATAAGGTTTCTGTAACATGACAGCTTCTCAGCATCACACTATATGGAGCAGTAAGTACATTTTTCATATGTTTATATATCAATGGAGAGAAACATTTCTTCACTGCTGCATATTGTTTATTCCAGAAAATCAAAGAGCATACTTCAAGTGTGTGCTGTTGCTTTGTGTTTAAATGGTTTGTCAAAATAACGTTCACCCCCTCTTTGTGAGATATTGTAGTGTAACTCACCACTTCATCTTATAAGAAATGGTATGAGTAGTGCAGCTAATATTGACAAAGTAGATGTATCTGATAAGGATACATGTGTGTGTGCGTGTGTGTTCGTGCGCGTGTGTGTGTATAGGCATGTGTAATAACTCCTGCTATGAGGACTAGATCGGTCCTCGTAGTGTTGGTAAACACTGATAGAACACAACTGTCTTTGTGAGTGTGTGTATAAGAAGACATGTGGTTGGCACACACAGACCCAATTTCAGGTAACATAAAGGCTCCTCCTGTGAGTCGCTCAGCTGCGTACCAATATCACCAAGAATAATGAATGCCCAACTGTCTCGTTCATGCACTTCAACCGTAAACCTTCGTTCGTATTCATTTGTGGGGGGGGGGGGAGAACGGGGTGAGAAGGGGCATTCTCTGATACGAGAATATACTGCAAAACATAATAAACTGACAACGTGCTGGTACTTACAATGCAATCTCTTAGTAAAATTGTCAAAGATTTTTCCGTATCGGTCATATGGGCCTTTGTTGGTTGACTTGAGGCACAGTAAGGGAGAAGACATCAGCAATGCATTTCTAGCTTGTGATGCCAAATGTGACTACAAAATAAGCACCACGAATCAACCAACCAAATCATTACTCGAAAGAGCATCTGCAACATC
Source organism: Lissotriton helveticus (assembly GCF_964261635.1). Taxonomy (NCBI): domain Eukaryota; kingdom Metazoa; phylum Chordata; class Amphibia; order Caudata; family Salamandridae; genus Lissotriton; species Lissotriton helveticus. The sequence goes on from NC_136067.1 coordinate 1,619,652,240, forward strand.
CCTACAGTTTCCCATCGCATCAAAACTTGGACTTTAATTCTCAACCTTGAATATCTTTCCGTCCTCATACATGATGAACACAAGGCCTCTTTAGACCATTAATTCACTACGGTCTCTGCCAAGTTCTTCCATTCAGACCTCACTATCAGCTCTCTAATACAAACAATAAGTCTTTCTCTAACTAATGAAAATCATGATAATACACCTGCAAAGAAAGAGAGAATATGCTGCCATACATATCAATACTGTAAACGCTAAGGATTGCTATGTATGTAAGCAGTTACCTGCTGCTGCTGCAGGAGGCATTACCTATTACCATATTCCTCTTCCCTATGGCATCACATGTAGCATTTTACTGAGTCTTTTATATTGACAAGGCCATTTTCATGATAATTTTTTAGAAATGATCTTCCTTTATGGCTTAAAGTCACTATAGTTCTTTTCCCTACGTTCATACGATGGCACACAACACATCTGTGACACAATCCTTCAACCATCAATCTGAATCAGGGGTTAAATCATTTAAGTCAAAACACCCAGACAATGGCATCCCTTCCAACATGTGTGTGACAGTGAAAATGTCTATTAAACAACTAAACAAAAAGCCAATACTGCAACAATTTGTTTAAAAAAGAAGACTGAATCGCTACGCACTAAGAATAGAACTAAGCGCAAGTCAGGACAATTTTGTCAGAATAAATCACATTTATTTATTATCAGAGTTTGTAGTTATTCATTGGTTTAAAGTTCACCTTGAAATTCAAAACAATATTAATACGTACAATACCGAATACATATTTTCATTAAAATGACATCATCACATAAATAGTACAAATTAGTGTAAAAACAACATTCATACGTGATTGATCAATATTCTCATTCAAAACTAACTCTTTCACACATACCAGGCATACACAAGACAATATTTACAATCTAGAATGTCACAAAATCAATTAATACAACAAAAACAGCAAAGACACTCTTTCAATGTAGTTTAAATGATTTGTAGAGTCGTAGCAAGCTATTTCAAGAATAGCGGTCTTAAGGTGAAGGAAAATGGTCTACGCGTTTCAAACCCTTATTCAATTGGGGGGTTCTCATCAGGACCTCAACACTGTGAGAAAGAGAAGGGGAGAGCTGTCACTGATTCAGGATCATAATGAAGGGAAAAAAACACAAACTAGCTGCCAACCTCATGCTCGACCTCTTACCTTTGGTATGGGTACACACTAATGTGAGACAAGCCGGGCGATGACACTCTAAAAAACAAATCAGTAGATGCATATAGTCAATTGACCCCTATGAAAACATAGCCAAATCAAAACATGTCTCTCAACATCGCCCATAGGGACGGCAGAACATAGACTTACGTGCTTTGTGTCAATATCGTCTTTTCTAAGTCTGAAAAGGAGAGGAATGGTCTGTCAGTGGAAGGAAGCATTAAGGAAATTGTCGGAAAGCTAGGGGGAGGGCTGAAGGGTGCTTACTTGGTGAGTTCCAATGTTCGGCAAAGAATTGTTAGAAGGAGGACGGTCTGGAAACTATCAGAGACCTGCGGGGAATAGAAAGCCTGTGTAAGGCGTCTGTGCGCGAGTTGCTGTGGGGCAGTTCTTAGATCTGGCCACTCGGGCGGGTTACCTTTCGCCTGCTGGCGTGGTGTCTCAGAGTAGAGTCCGCTCTGTGTCCACTAGTCGCATGGATCTCGAGCTGGCGTGCGGAGTACGCCTATCACCGCGATTGTGCTTCCGGGTCGCGGTGCTTCTGGGAACCGTAGTTCGAAGCTGGCTTGGGAACTACAGATCTTCGGTGGAAACGACTTGGGAGGCGCAATTGCAAGCTGGTGCCATAGGTGTCGGACTGGCGTACAGGGGACTCCTATGGGTGCATGCGTCCAACCGGGTTGGGTGCCTCTGGGAAAGGTGGTTCAGAGGTAACTTCTTGAAAACTGCAACTATTCAGAAAAAGCCACTTACAGGAGCTGATCTGTGCAGTATTCCTTCAATGTTCGAATGAAAAATTAATTCAGCCTGTACAATTCCGACATTTCATTTAGGCCTTCCAACGCGGTGTTGAATTTCAAAATCAACATTGCTTCTCTCTGCAGCAATTTTTTGTCCAAATCGCTACCTCTCAAGTCTTTCTCCACTTTCAATATCACTGTCCACTTTAAGTCTGATTCAGTGTGTTCCATATTTTGCCAATGGTTCACATGTGGTGCTGTAAGGGTCTTAAGTCTTATTCGTGACTTGTGCTGGGTTATGCGTGTTCTTACCTCCTGATTGGTTTTGCCTATATATAATAGGCCACACGGGCACTTAATCCCGTGTATCACATTTCGTGATCTGCAATTCGTAAAGGAATTATGTCTCCAAAAAATGTTTTTATGTTGAAAGACCAACCCTTCTTCAGTGGAGGCGCAGCAAATGCATGTGCCGCATTTCTTGTGTCCAACAATTGGCGGCAGACCAGCATAAGTTCTCACTGACATGACTTCTTTTTGTGGCAAAGCGGCTCTAACCAAATGATTACCAATTGTTCGGTTTTTTTCAAAACGCAAATAATGGCTTTGCATTTAAGGATGTGTGCAGGTTTTTTATTAGATGCCAATTGTTAGCTACCACCTTTTTAAGTAGATTAGAGTTCAGGCAGTATGTTGAAACGAAGACAATCCTGTCTGTTTCCTTCTTGATTTTTCTTTCTAGTAAACTTTGCGTGGTGCCCACCATGCGCGTTTCATCGATCTCTTGAGGAGTTTTTTTGGGTAGCCACGTTCCAAAAGATTGTTCGTTAATTTGGTGGCATTATTTATAAATTCTTCTTTGACGTGGCAATTTCGGCGAACTCGTAAATATTGCCCATAGGGTAAATTTTCTTTCATACTCCTTGGATGATTGCTCTTAAAGTGTAGAGACTTGTTGCGATCAGTCTCTTTTTTATACAGAGTGGTAACAAGTCCTCCTTCTGCAGGGTAAACCTCAACGTCCAGAAAGGGCATCCTGTATTTGGAGAAATTCAAACTAAATTGGATCTCATTTGTCCTATGGTTGAGCCATAGATGGAATTCTTTTAGTTGGTCTTCCTGTCCTGTCCATACAAAAAAGACGTTGTCTATATATGTGCTCCAATGTTCAATATATTCGAGGTAGGGGTTGTTCTTATAGACGAAAGTTTTCTCATATGTGGCCATAAACAAAACGGCCAACTCTGGGGCAAAAGGGCAACCCATTGCCACTCCACTTGTTTGGTAATAAAAGTCACCATCGAAATTAAAATAGTTCTTCTTTAGAGCAAAACCGGCTAATTTGAGAATGAACTCAGTGGGCACTCTATGGGGTCGGACTCGTGTGTCAAGGAAATATTCAAGCACATGCCGTCCATCCTCCTGGGGTACTTGAGTATATAAGGACGCCACGTCCATGGATACTAAAAAATGACTGTGTTCCTCAACTTTTATTTCACTGGTTTTATTTATGAAGTCAGTCGTGTCTTTCAAAAAGGATTTGACTTCTGCCATGAAGGGTTTTAAGAAGTGATCCACAAACTTCGATGCTGGTTCCATAAGGGATTCACAACCTGAGACGATTGGTCTCCCTGGGGGTTGTGTCTCACTTTTGTGTACTTTTGGCAGTACATAGAAGAGCGGAATACGTGGATTGTTTATTTTTAGGTATTCTGTCTCTTTTTTACCTAGAAAACCTTCTTCGAAACCTTCATCTACTATTGCAAATAGGATGTTTTTAATACTTTCGTGGGATCTTGGTTTATTTTTCTGTAGCATCGTCTATCGTCTAATTGACGTTTTACTTCAGTCACATAAAGCGACCTGTCCCAAAGGGCGATGGCTCCTCCCTTATCGGCTTGTTTGTAAATGACCGATGTATCATTTCTTAAGTCTTTAAGAGCCATAATTTCATTTTTTGTTGTGTTAAATTTTGTCCATTTTCTGCTTTTTTCCATATCTGTAATTGCTGAAAGCAGTGTGCTTTCGAAAGTAATAACTTCCTTAGGAATTTTGTTACTAGGGGGAACAAATGATGATTTCTTTTTTAAACCAGTGTTCTCCAATGATATTTCGAGCGGATTTTCAGCTAAAAACGTCTTTAGTCTGACTTTTCTGCAGAACTCTAGGGTTTCCATTTTGAGTTTAACGAAGTCAGTAAACTGGGAAGGAACAAAGGAAAGGCCCTTTTCCAATACACTTGTTTCTTCTTTGGTTAAGATTTTTTTGGAAAGGTTAAAAATAGAAGACTTTTTTAATTCTTGTAATTCTGTCTCCTGGTAGACATTTCCCATGGTTGGTGGTTGAAGCGCACTTTGCCCCTTGGTTTTGTCTGGCCTCTCCCTAAAAAAGGCGTTTGGTGATTTAGTTGTGAGCCTCTCCTATTGTTGAATCTCCTAGGTTCCGGGGTTTCGTTTTCGCTGCTACTACCCGAGGAAGATGTTTCGGAAAACGTTATATAATTATTCGATGACCTGCCTTGGTATTCCTGCAGATGTCTGCGTGCCTCAGGTCGGGAATAGAAATCTGTTTGAAGATAGGGATAGACTTTGTCTATATTAAAATTACGTTTGTCCTTCTCAAATTGGGTGGTCTTCTGATTAATAGTATAGTCTCAAAATTCGCCTATATCTTTCTCCACTTTTTCAAGGAGGGTTTTTGCATCTGTTATCAATTGATTGGTCAAAATTGCTTTTTCCAGTTTAGATATTTCTTCCAGTTGAATTTTGGACAGCCTTTGTGCCGTTTCGACTGTCAGGACCATTAGGTCACGGCTGCACTTGGTCTCAATTTGGCTGTAACCTTTTTTATAAATCGGATCCTCGGTAAAGAATACTGGGACATTCTTTATTTGAAGTCCTGCCGGTATTGTACCTGCTCTAAGATGCTGTAATAAAAAATGACCGTGTAAGTCGGTACGAATTTGTTTCTTCCTAAGCCTTACCAGGTTATCGGTTTCATTTTGATTTTGGGCAGTGACACTGAGTGTGGCAGAGGCGAAGAGGGGCGGGGCAGCTAGGAGGTTTTTTATATGTTCTTCGCTATAAGCGAAAGTTTCTGCATCTGACATACCAACACTAATAAGCCAACAACTAAACAAAAACTCTAAACAATACAACAAGATATCACTGGGTCCCAACAAAACTCATAGTAGGACCTGATACCTGCACTCACTTATTCTCACAGTTACAAACAACAAAGTTACCAACAAGGGCAACCACACAGGCAGCCGCCTGCAAAATCAGTGAAAAAACAACACTGGGTGTGGGCTCCCCACAGTAAGGCCAAGCCTCAATATCACTAAACAACTAAACAAAAAGCCAATACTGCAACAATTAAAAAAAAGAAGACTGAATCGCTACGCACTAAGAATAGAACTAGGCGCGAGTCAGGACAATTTTATCAGAATAAATCACATTTATTTATTATCAGAGTTTGTAGTTATTCGTTGGTTTAAAGTTCACCATGAAATTCAAAACAATAATAATACGGACAATACAGAATACAATTTTCATAAAAATGACATAATTACATAAATAGTACAAATTAGTGTAAAGACAACATTCATACGTGATTGATCAATATTCTCATTCAAAACTAACTCTTTCACACATACCAGGCATACACAAGACAATATTTACAATCTAGAATGTCACAAAATCAATTAATACAACAAAAACACCAACGACACTCTTTCAATGTAGTTTAAATGATTGGTAGAGTCGTAGCAAGCTATTTCAAGAATAGCGGTCTTAACGTGAAGGAAAATTGGGGGTTCTCATCAGGACCTCAACACTGTGAGAAAGAGAAGGGGAGAGCTGTCACTGGTTCAGGATCATAATGAAGGGGAAAAAACACAAACTAGCTGCCAACCTCATGCTCGACCTCTTACCTTTGGTATGGGTACACACTAATGTGAGACAAGCCGGGCGATGACACTCTAAAAAACAAATCAGTAGATGTATATAGTCACTTGACCCCTATGGAAACATAGCCAAATCAAAACATGTCTCTCAACATCGCCCATAGGGACGGCAGAACATAGACTTACGTGCTTTGTGTCAATATCGTCTTTTCTAAGTCTGAAAAGGAGAGGAAGGGTCTGTCAGTGGAAGGAAGCATTAAGGAAATTGTCGGAAAGCTAGGGGGGGGCTGAAGGGTGCTTACTTGGTGAGTTTCAATGTTCGGCAAAGAATTGTTAGAAGGAGGACGGTCTGGAAACAATCAGAGACCTGCGGGGAATAGAAAGCCTGTGTAAGGCGTCTGTGCGCGAGTTGCTGTGGGGCAGTTCTTAGATCTGGCCACTCAGGCGGCTTACCTTTCGCCGGCTGGCGTGGTGTCTCAGAGTAGAGTCCGCTCTGTGTCCACTAGTCGCATGGATCTCTACTGGCGTGCGGAGTACGCCTATCACCGCGATCGTGCTTCCGGGTCGCGGTGTTTCTGGGAACCATAGTTCGCCACCAATTGTTGGACACAAGAAATGCGGCACATGCATTTGCTGCGCCTCCACTGAAGAAGGGTCGGTCTTTCAACATAAAAACATTTTTTGGAGACATAATTCCTTTACGAATTGCAGATCACGAAATGTGATATACGGGATTAAGTGCCCGTGTAGCCTATTATATATAGGCAAAACCAATCAGGAGGTAAGAACACGCATAACCCAGCACAAGTCACGAATAAGACTTAAGACCCTTACAGCACCACTTGTGAACCATTGGCAAAATATGGAACACACTGAATCAGACTTAAAGTGGACAGTGATATTGAAAGTGGAGAAAGACTTGAGAGTTGGCGATTTGGACAAAAAATTGCTGCAGAGAGAAGCAATGTTGATTTTGAAATTCAACACCGCGTTGGAAGGCCTAAATGAAATGTCGGAATTGTACAGGCTGAATTAATTTTTCATTCGAACATTGAAGGAATACTGCACAGATCAGCTCCTGTAAGTGGCTTTTTCTGAATAGTTGCAGTTTTCAAGAAGTTACCTCTGAACCATCTTTCCCAGAGGCACCCAATCCGGTTGGACGCATGCACCCATAGGAGTCCCCTGTACGCCAGTCCGACACCTATGGCACCAGCTTGCAATTGCGCCTCCCAAGTCGTTTCCACCGAAGATCTGTAGTTCCCAAGCCAGCTTCGAACTACGGTTCCCAGAAGCACCGCGACCCGGAAGCACGATTGCGGTGATAGGCGTACTCCGCACGCCAGCTCGAGATCCATGCGACTAGTGGACACAGAGCGGACTCTATTCTGAGACACCACGCCAGCAGGCGAAAGGTAAGCCGCCCGAGTGGCCAGATCTAAGAACTGCCCCACAGCAACTCGCGCACAGACGCCTTACACAGGCTTTCTATTCCCCGCAGGTCTCTGATTGTTTCCAGACCGTCCTCCTTCTAACAGTTCTTTGCCGAACATTGGAACTCACCAAGTAAGCACCCTTCAGCCCTCCCCCTAGCTTTCCGACAATTTCCTTAATGCTTCCTTCCACTGACAGACCATTCCTCTCCTTTTCAGACTTAGAAAAGACGATATTGACACGAAGCACGTAAGTCTATGTTCTGCCGTCCCTATGGGCGATGTTAAGAGACATGTTTTGATTTGGCCATGTTTTCATAGGGGTCAAGTGACTATATGCATCTACTGATTTGTTTTTTAGAGTGTCATCACCCGGCTTGTCTCACATTAGTGTGTACCCATACCAAAGGTAAGAGGTCGAGCATGAGGTTGGCAGCTAGTTTTTTTTTTTTTCCTTCAGTATGATCCTGAATCAGTGACAGCTCTCCCATTCTCTTTCTCACAGTGTTGAGGTCCTGATGAGAACCCCCAATTGAATAAGGGTTCGAAACATGTAGACCGTTTTCCTTCACCTTAAGACCGCTATTCTTGAAATAGCTTGCTACGACTCTACCAATCATTTAAACTACATTGAAAGAATGTCTTTGGTGTTTTTGTTGTATTAATTGATTTTGTGACATTCTAGATTGTAAATATTGTCTTGTGTATGCCTGGTATGTGTGAAAGAGTTAGTTTTGAATGAGAATATTGATCAATCACGTATGAATGTTGTCTTTACACTAATTTGTACTATTTATGTAATGATGTCATTTTTATGAAAATTGTATTCTGTATTGTCCGTATTCTTATTGTTTTGAATTTCATGGTGAACTTTAAACCAACGAATAACTACAAACTCTGATAATAAATAAATGTGATTTATTCTGACAAAATTGTCCTGACTCGCGCTTAGTTCTATTCTTAGTGCGTAGCGATTCAGTCTTCTTTTTTAAAAAAATTGTTGCAGTATTGGCTTCTTGTTTAGTTGTTTAGTGATATTGAGGCTTGGCCTTACTGTGGGGAGCCCACACCCAGTGTTGTTTTTTCAGTGAAAATGTCTAGCCATTGGGGACCGCAAATTATCCGTCAATACAGGTCTTCCATCTGCTGAAACCCAGATGTCATCTTCCCTGTTATCACAACCTGCTCTGGCCTAACCCTGCTGTTCTGCCTCTGGTACTTCCTCCTGTACCTTTTCACTTCCTCCCAAGTATCAGTAACAAAAGGTTGTAATTGGTTTCATATTCAGATTCATTTATATATTCTCCATTAAATGTTCGGGTCTCATGAGCACAATATCGCACAACCTCATCAGCATGTCTGTTTCCAACTGTTACATGCTTGTCTCCGCTCCTGTGGGCCAAATATTTTACACCAGAAATTTTGGCAGGCAACAGCAATGTCTCCAACAATCTCATGACATGTTCTCTCTTCCGTATGGAGTATCCTGATGACATCATGAATCACCTCTGTGACCATAACTGTCCAAAATCATGAACCACATCAAAGCCATACTACCTGTCAGTGCAAATAGTCACTCTAAGCTGTATAGAAACACAGCAAGCTCTGGTAAGAGTGATCAGTTTGGCCACTTGTGCAGAAGACACCCTTTGGAGCCAGGAGGCTTCCACTACCCCGTAATGGCGTAACTGTACAGACTGTGTATGCAGCTTCCAGGGATCCCCCATCTCTCAGGCAGGACCCATCGGCAAGCAGCATGTAATTGGACTCTGCCAGTGGCTCATCTTGTTTATCTGGTCTTAGCTTGGTACATAGGTCTGTGATATCGAGGCAGTCATGCTCCACTTCCCCATTATAATTTTCCTTTTCGGGCAAAGGTAACAATATAGCAGGATTCAAAGAAGCGCACCACTTTAGAGTGATTTTCTCAGCTGCAAGTGTAATCTGCTCATATTTAGTCAATCGGCTGATGGTCAAATGCTGAGTGTGTGCACGCATCAAGAATTACACAGTATGGGGCTGCATCACAGTAAGAGGGTGTCCCATGACAATACTCTGACATCTTTCAATGCTCACACCTACTGCCACTGCTTTGAGGCATCCAGGCAGTCCTGTCGCTACAAGATCAACAGCAGCAGAAAAATAAGCCACTGGCCTCCTTTCATTATGATTTGCATAAGCACTGAGAAAGAGCAGCACTCTCTCTCACTGCAGAAAATGTTTTGTATAATCAGTCATTCCCATCGGTGGGGCACGACAGAGACTTTCTCTCCCAAGGAAGGCAATCAAACAGCCATTATCCCATTGTACATGATCCATAGTGATAGACATGGATTTTGTCCTCTATTCATGTCCTTGTATTTAACTGCACTTACATTGTGTGTTCTTTGCCTTGCTCTATGTTTATGGTTGTGCTTACTTTTGATGGCTCCTACGCTCAGCAATCTTTCTCCATGGCATCCAACTACAACCTTGTCAGTTTCAGCTTTTACTCTTTAGAGACAGGACATGCAGGACTTGAGCTCTTTTATCTCGATATTAAACTTATCATCATCATCAAATACTTTATTTTCGATCACAAAGATCTTATAAAGTGCAAGGTGCTATAAAATTAGTACAAACAATAAAATAACATACAAAATACAATAAACAACAATGGATAAAAATGTGCAAAATACAATTTACAGCATTGTATAAAAAAAGAAATACAGAATTAAAAGTTGATAAAACGAAAGGTCCCCGATTTAGCATACAGTAATTTTGAAGACAATGTAACACATTTAGAGCATTTTATCCATAGTGCATACCAAAATCTAGTGAGACCAAATACCGCGACCCTACGTGTATCCGTGGCTAGTATTCTCATGGCCTCCAAATAGTGTCCCGGAACTAGCAATCTGCATAACGGCACAATCCACTTGGTCTTCAGGTTTTTTGTAGTGGGGGCAGAAAAACTATTGATTCTGAAAAAGCATTGTATGCTGGACACTGATCGATACTAAACTTATATTTAAACCACGTCAAAGCCTTCTTTCGTTACCTGTTCTTCCTCATCACAACATGTTTGGCGACAAGTGGAAGTTCAGGAGCCCACGGTCATTCCTGAGTTTTTGCTGATATCTTCCAAGACGTTGTTCTGCATGCTGATTCTTTTCATCACTTTCTTGGCTGCCTAGCCGACTCCTGAGGCCTTCCTCTGTCTGCAGGGGTCACGTCAAATTACTGGGAGCATAGGATTGAGGATACCTCAGTGGCAGCCGACTACTCAGGAATTGCTGCCTCTTTGACGGCCCTTCTATGGATCTTGGGCATGTGAGTGATGCCTGCAGGGCACTAGTTCCATATGTACCATGTCAGCTGATGCCTCGCGTCATAGTTATACAGCAGCCATTTTGGGTTGGGTCAGAAACCCATTCTCTACCATTGCAGTGCTGTATTCGTACTCCGGTCATCACACTGAGGTAATTCAGACATGCCAACCCTCCCGATTCAGGCGTGAGGCTACCGATTTCAAGGCTAGTCTCCCGCCTCCCGATTCCTACAAGCAAAAACCCGATTCCTCGGGGTTTCAACTGACAGGGCTTGGTATTGTGTAAAGTTCTAATTCTTCCAGCAATAGTCAGAGTGGCAATGCAGGGGCTCAAGAAGGGGTGAAAAACCAACAAAGTGTCATTAACAAGGGAATGGTCTTTTAAAGAACTGTGAAGTATTGGGGATGGGGGGGGGGGAGGCAGCTTTGTGTGCAGGGGAAGCTTTTTCAGTCCAGGCTGCCACAGGGGAGTGTGAGGGGGGTAGGGGGGTTTGGTGTGGTGCATGCACTGCCAGCAACCTGCCAGGCCAGTGCACAACACGTGGATCACCCTCTCTCTGCCTGCCATTATGCTCCATGCTTCTCCGGATTTTCTTTTTTAAATCTCCCACTTTGCTCTTCTGAAATGTTGGCATGTATGGTAATTACATACCACTTCAGTCGGCTGATATGACAGAGTCCTGATTTCATTGTGGGCACATCTTTGCAGCCAGTAGCACCTTAATAAGGTATTCATTCACCACTTTCTGACATTATTTTCACTTTTTAAAGAAAAGTAAGAAGAGAAAATCAGGCTGATTTGATGGAGTTCAGCAATGTTTACCTTACAACAATATATCCAGGTCCAGCCTATTCTCCCGAACCCTGGTAAACCTCCACTTTCATGGAAAAAATGGTTCAAATCCTTCGAGAATTTTATTATGGCCATTGATGCTGAGAAATTTTTGCCAAAAAGAAAAGAAGCTATCCACTATAGCAGAGTTCTTTAATCGGTGGAGGTGCGACACCATCTCAGGTGGGGCGCGCACTTCACCCTAAACTCTTACCTTTGTTTTCCACTGTCCCACGTCGTGAGTCGATTGGAGAACTATGGAGCAGTAGCCAATCAGCGGATGTTTAGCGGTAACAGAGGGCTGTAGGGGGGAGGGAGAGGAAATCGATGGGGCACTATGTGCCCATGCTTTTGTATTTTCAAGGGCTAACGACTCAGGACGGGGTTAGTTCCTAAAGCTAAAATGCTTCAACTGCAGTAGAATTCAAGGAGTCTCCTCTGTTATGAAACCGAAAGCAATGAACATTTCAGCTATAGGAATTAACCTCGTCCTGGGACGGTTAGCTCTTCCCAGAAAGGAGTCAATGGTTCTCTTAAAATTACACAGGCATCTCCTGGGGTATCAATGCCCCTGTTTATAACTGCATTCCAGGGCTGTGGTAACTTCAGAATCTGCAGAAAACAGTGTTTGTCCCCAATTTAGGATTACAAATTCTGCGCTAAGAGAGCTTGAAACTCGGATTTTAACCACTTAAATTCCGGCAGGGCACTTTACATAAACCACACCCTGGAGTTCCGTTGGTTGTACTGCAATGCATGTCCTCTGCTTCCACCTTCGACATGCCATGCACGGTTTGCCTGCTATGAATAATGCCTACACTTGCCTAGTTCCATCTCAATATTTGTATTCTCACATTGTCTTGAAGTGCTTCAAAGTGCCAAAACATGACAAGGTACCATCATTGACTGACATACAATACGTAAATAGGTAGATAACATCTGCGGAGGCATCCACTGTGCTACACCTGGGCCACCTGAACCCCAGGGGTTTCAAAATGTATCAGAACGTTAAATCAATTGCCTGCTCTACAGGAATAATTAGACAATCACAGAAATCCCCATCCTTTCCACTGCTTCTGGTTTCTATAACCTTTCTATTTATTCTACTCGTACGACTTTCATACTTAAGTATGTCATCCAATAAAGTGAGACAGGCACCTACTCTGGACCAGAAGGATGAATGTCCTCTCGGCTACGCCCGCCTGGCTGGAGGCAATGCAGGTGTAATTACCAGCGTCCAAGGCCTGCAACTGAGAAATACTGGGAGGAAAGGGGAGGAGAGTAAAAGTGACACAGTTGGTTTATGTCTTGCTTTCAGTTACTGCACAACTTCCTTCAGTATAGGACAGAGGGGTATCAACACCCATGGACTCTTGTTGTAAAATGTGCCCTTAACATTGGTTTACATGCCATTCCCACAATGCATTGCGCATTCGAAGGTGATGTGCTACATGTGTGATGTTGTCTGCGCTTCTATATCAGTGTGCTGTCACTCGGAGCAGTAGGACATCATGAGGCCTGTAATGCCCGTAGGGCTAAAAGGGCTTCAGCCCCTCCCCCCCCTTTGTTGTGTGTCTCAGCTTGGGCTGCTGCAGCTCGAGTTGCTGAGAGGTCGGCTGGGCAGTGTCTGGAGTCTTCTCTCCAGCACGCCCCAGTTTTTCACAGGTCTTTAAAGACCATTTGCATATTTACATACCTTTGGAAACTGGTTACCGAAGCTTAGATTTGTTTCTGGTTCCAGTACCCCTGGGGCTCCCACTCTGCCTATTCCTTACATTTGTATTTTACATTTACTGCCCTAGTGTGAGAATGCATTTCATGAAAAGGGATATAAAGTAGGGTTGCCAAAAGAAAAATACAAGCCATTTGTTGTTTAAAGAGCTTGCAAAGGCCTCATCTTGACAATGATAGGGGTATAAACATAATAGTATGTATTCATTTGTAATGTGACTTTTCTGTCTTTGTTCCCTTTAAATATCAGTCATGGATCATTCAGGCAGCCCTAGACCACAATTAAAAATGTTTTCTACTTATATTTGCTGTTGGAAGTATGCACAGATAAGTGCTAAAAATACAGCTTTGTGTGACAGTTTATTTTTGTACAGCCAGGTACATAGATCGAATGAGCTGGCAACACTAATCACAAGACTGGAAGTTTGTTGCAAGATCAACATATTATTTATTTCCTCCACCTGCACTCACAATGCACTTGCGCTGGCCACCCTGTACCTCACCCTGCAGTCACACGAGCAACCTACTCAACCTGCACTCATGTGACACTTTACTCACCTGTCCCCCTCACTGCTCAATCTGCAATCTCACTCAAATAAGCCCATCGTGAACCATACATTAATTTGTCCCACTCTGCACTTACATCCACACCCAAATTCATATGGTCACCTCACTCACCCTGCAGTCACTACTCTTAACCTCCTCTCACACTGTTGCATCGCTCACTGTGCACTCCCATGGGCACTCCTGCCACCCACACAGCGTAGATGGTTAATGTGCCTGCTACAAAGAATGTGAACCATGCAGATCAAAGAACTGAGGGGCATATGTATCAAAACACAGTTTTGCGGGTCCTTAATAGCGATTTTTAGCGAATCACTATTAAGGACTCGCAAAATGCTATGTATGTAGGAATCGCAATAATAATTGCTATTCCTATGTATTCCTTAACCCCTTCCATGCTGGTGACGAACCCCAGCCGTCACGCTCCACGGTGCTCGTGTGCTGATGACAGCTGGGGTTCGTCACGGCCCCGCCCTGTTCGTGCGGTTGCCGCACACGGGGGGAATCGCGGCCGCACGGAAGGGGTTAATTGTGAATAGCAAATTGCGATTCGTAATTAAGGAATACCTTCCCATTCATTCCTGTGGACTAGAGGTGCATAGGAATGAATGGGAAGACATTCGCAATTAGCGAGTACCCATTAGGTACTCGCAAATTGCGAATGCAATTTCAAGGGTGCAAGGGTGTCAAAAACACATCCTGTAGCACCCCTGAAATATGTATGTGTGCACATGTATGGGCATGTATGTGCGCCACATGGCACTTTGAAAAATGCACTAGTAGTTTTTAATCCCGGTGCACTCCAAATTAAACTAAATTCAACACAAAAAAGTTTTCAAATTGATCTTCACATTTATGGTGTGCTACAACATCCGTTGCACTGTGTCAGTCAGTGCCCTATTGATTAGTGCTTCATAGGTCCGGAAAACCAGTCCTTGGGTGTGTGCACTTTTACATGAAACTTTATGTTTCTTCACTTCTTACTATAATTTTGAAAGAATTGATTCCACTATTTTTGAAACTTCACTTGTTGTTTCATTTATTATTTCATCCAAAAATTTGATAGGGGCCACATTTTATATTAATTTATGATCCATACAATGTCACACTTTTTATAATACCCAATGCATTTCGGGTCCAAAAAACGACCCTTCCTCAGGGGTCTAAAGGAAAGATACAAAAAAACAGATGAGGCTTTGGCAATTGATCACTTGAAAACAATACAGCATAAATTGAATGTTTTAAACAATTAATACATGTCCAACTCATAATATAATACTAAATCAGAGGTAAAAAATTCTCTAAAGGCTGGATTGCAGTGCATGTTAATATGTACTTTTGTAGTTTAGGACGGAAACCTTGATGGGGCATAACATGCCAATACTTGCGTATAGGGGCGCAACTAGACCTGAACTTCGGGGGGCTAACACTCCCAGCCAGGGCTGGCCCTAGCACTGGTCGGACACAGTGCAACAGTCTTTTTTGGCACCCCCTCCTCCATTTCCTCCTTCTCCATGAATTCCTTCACTTTTCTCCTCACCAACAATTCACCTCATGGCTCAATAGCACCTTTTTGACAAACATTAATTATTTTTATAGCGCTGCTCATAGTTTACTCATGAGCCCAAATTTTCTTTGTTACACATACATCCGGTATCATTTGTTTTTGTGTAAATACTTTGTTTTGCTTTGCACATCTTTTTTGCAGTAATGTATTATTAGGTCCTGATGAAAGCCAGAAACATGTTGACCATTATACCATCTATTTCTGGCAGTTATTATTAACTGTCATACACTTTCGTTTTAACATTGACACCATGATTGTTCCCTATTAAAATTATTCCTTGTTGTCATGGTAGCCAATTTTAAGTTATACACTTGTTTTTTGTTTACACATTTTCCTCACTGCAATTAATATCTCACACCATTTCACCCATTTTTTGGTATTGTATGGTTTGGATCCATCGCTGGTGGCCTCGGAGAAGTGGAGAATAACACACTATTCCAACAGGTGTGTCTCCCTATCTAGACGAGTATCCATAAAAGTCCCAGATGATGATGCTCCGCCATATGGGTGGGCTGATGGGATTCATTTCCTGTATATGGTGACACTTACATTATTTCAGACACATAGTCTCCTTATTCTACCTCTGTTTATAGTATAGACCGCTGACAGTCATGTATGTTTGTTTCAACACAGGATGTCACCCCACCTAAAGATAAGGACACTTAAGATCCTTCCTTGGTATGATGAGTGAGTACTACACTAGGTTTATTCAAGGGTATGCACTGGTTGTTCAATCGCCCCGTACATTATTTCAGAAGTGTGTACAGTTTACTTGGGCTGCTGCTGACCAGGCTTTCTCGAGTGTCAAGAGTTTGATCATTGGAGCACCGGACTTACCCCTTTTAGAACTGAAGGTAAGTGCATTCTAACAGTGGCAATGGTTCGGCAAAGGCTTCGGCAAAGTTGGTCAGGCTGGTTTCTTGTTTGCAAGAATGCAATTGTTAAATTGACTACATCCTTGGGGGAAAGACCTCTAGGGCCGATTGTTTGCCCAGGATACAGGGTATTGAATAAGCTGACGTTCCTGATGAGGTTGAGTTTGTGGTGGCCACATTGGATGACATTTTGAGTTCTTCTGGTTTAGTGTCCCATGATAAATAGTTGAATGCCCTTAAATATGACAATTTTTTATCTGTGGTTATAGACTTTGTCAGAAAAGGGTGGCCCAAAAAGAGGTCCTTAGCCCCTCCTCTCAAACCTTTTTGCATGTGGTGAGCAAACTATCCATTCTAGATGGTATTCTGTTACATAATGATGTCACAGTTCCTCCCTCTGCTGTTAGGTCCAAGCTTATTGAAGCTGCTCACCAAGGCCATTTACGGGTGGGAGCTACCTGTAAAAATCTAAAACAATTCTTTTGGTGGCTTTCATTAGATTCCCAAGTTGCGAGTTGTATTTTAGAATGTAATACTTGTTTGCTATCAAGTAAGCACTGGGTCAAACACCAAACACCTTTATACACTGTTCCACTTCCTAATGATGTGTGGTCTAAAGTTGTATTGGATTTTGCAGGACCCTTTGAAATGTTACCTTCAGATAAAAGATTTCTGCTATTTTCAGTGTGCTATTTCTCTAAATGGGTGTATTTCGAATCTGCCCCCCACCACCAGTACTGCTATGGTCATAACATTTTTGAAGAAAGTCTTTGATACTGAAGGTTCGCCAAGGGAGTTGGTCATTGACAACTGGACACATTTCACTTCCTTACAGTTGAAGGAATTTCTCCATAACTTTCACATCAGACATTTGAAAATGGTCTGATGCAAAGGAGGAACAGGTTCCTTAAGAAAGGAATACAATCTGCCTTCTCCAGCAGAGCTCCTGTTGAGGAGTTCCTTAGGAAAAAGGTGTGGGCACACCATCTTACTCCACACTCCACCACTGGCCCGTCACCTTTTTTGCCTGTTACGGAAAAGACAACCAAAGTCTGAGCTACGTCCTGATTGGGTTAAAGAACGTATTCAAAAAGAGAAAACTTATCAATGTAAAATCAATAATATGGTCAAAGAGAGGGTTGATGCACTCCAGTCTGCTCATAAAGCTTACTATGATAAGGTGCATGATGTAAAGAATGTGGATTTCAAGGTTGATGATTGGATGTTGACCACGACTCACCAGGGTAAGAAAGGGGGAGTCAATTTTTTCTGAGCCTGTGCAAATTATTAATGTTTGTAGAGGCTCAGTTCTACTGCATGAGAAATGTTGGTGGAGCAAACGGGCTCTCGTGATCATTACAACTAAACAAGCTCGTAGAATTTGCTCACATATGCCTTATCTTCCAACTCTGAAGCAGACATTGTCAGTATGTTACCCCAGGGATTCCTGATACAGTTTTACAACAGAACTCAGGGAAAGGGAGGTGGGCTGGCCATAGTTTACAGGGACAAGTTCACCTGCAGGATACAAGAGGGAGGAATCTCGGACTGTGAAAGTGTTTATTTTAACTTACAAATCACGCCAAACAAATCCCTATCCGGGATTCTTATATACGGCCCCCCCGGAAGCCTAGGACAATTCGTAGGCTCACTGCTAGAAACCACAATTACATCCTGTGCCGCGACACCTAATTTTATTCTACTAGGGGAC
Source organism: Lissotriton helveticus (assembly GCF_964261635.1). Classification (NCBI taxonomy): domain Eukaryota; kingdom Metazoa; phylum Chordata; class Amphibia; order Caudata; family Salamandridae; genus Lissotriton; species Lissotriton helveticus. Next base: position 1,619,670,127 of record NC_136067.1, read on the forward strand.
TTGAACCTTCATTTCGATGACTTCTCTGACAAAATAGCAGGCGATCTTAAATCTGAGCTTAATGCGTTTGACCTCCACCTAAAAAACTTTGAAGCTACACACACAAAAGGACATCTTCTCGACCCCATTTTCTCAAACATCCCTCAGCTAGAAATATCTCCCTCTCTCCCCTTACCTTGGTCGGACCACTTCCTTGTCCGGTTCGCATGGCAAACCAACACGGACTGCCCGTAGGCTCAGGTGCCTCGTACTCTGGAGAGAGCATGGTCCAAACTCTCCTTTGAGAGCTGGACCCTTGAACTAGAACACACTGCCCCTCCCACTGATCCCAACACACTGATAGCTGACACCAATTTTACCAATTGGCTGACTAATACCCTGGACTCAGTAGCACCCAAGAAAAAAATGAAAAAGAAGAGCAAGGCTTTCAAATCACCATGGTACTTTCAAGAGCTTAGAGACCTAAGAAAAACCTGCAAAAACCTAGAACGTAGGTGGAGGAAAGATTGGGCCCCCCTCAACAAAGAGAAATATAAAGCAGCCATGAGGATTTACAAATCAGCTCAGAAAACAGCCCAAGCTTCCTTCTTCTAAGAGAAAATTAGAACGTCCTCCAACTCATCTCGAGAGACATACAAAATAGTAAAAGATCTGCTCAAAATCCCGAACCCCCCCGCTGGTGCAGGATACGTCGGATACTAGATGCAACCAATTAGCGGCCTTCTTTGAGAGCAAAATAAAGAACATCCTACAATCCCTACCGCTAAAGTCACATATCTCGGCCCATGCGGATCTCACTGCCGCAATCACAGGCCCCACTTTGGATTCCTTTACCCACATATCCAAAGACGAATTTCAAACTGCTCTGTCCGCCATGAAGAGTGGATCCCCTAATGATCCGGCTCCCATGTATATTCTTCAGCATGCGGGACCTACCATCTCCCCTTTGGCTACAGACCTTATTAATGCTTCGTTCGACCAAGGGGTGGTTCCCCCTGGCTGGAAACAGGCAGTAGTAAAGGCGCTACTAAAGAAACCAGAACTTGACCCCCATGACTTCGCAAACCTCCGACCAATCTCTCTGCTGCCAGGCCTTAGCAAGATCGCAGAGAAAACTGTAAATCAACAACTCTCTGCTTTCTTAGAAACCAACAGGCTGCTCCGCACCTCTCAAACCGGGTTTCGCCCTGGCCAGGGGACTGAGACCGCCCTCTTAACAGTGGTCGAGGAAGCAAGGTGCATCTTGGATTCGGGAGGATCGGCTTTGCTGATCCTCCTGGATCTAAGCGCAGCATTCGATACCGTGGACCATAAGATCTTAGTCCAGCGCCTTGTCAACTTAGGGGTAAGAGGCACCGCTTTACGGTGGCTTACATCCTTTTTGGAGAACAGAACCTTCCAGGTTTGGGAAGGGAACGCGCGCTCCAAGCCTTTCTCCCTCCAGTGTGGGGTGCCGCAGGGCTCGTCATTGAGCCCTACTTTATTTAACATTTATATGGCCCCCCTGGAGGATGTTGTCACCCCTTTTGGGATTAAAGTTGTTACATACGCTGACGAAACCCATTTGGTTGTGTCGCTCTCCCTGGAAAAGGACAATTCTAAAAACCTGCATAACTGCCTCTCAGAAATCTACACATGGATGTGCGACTCTCGACTTAAATTAAATGGCACAAAAACAGAACTCATGCTTTTGGGCCAGCAAATTACATCCCTTCCCACCTCCATCTGACCCATGTGCCTAGGGGATTTCCCTCCACCAAAGAAAGAACTCAAAAGCCTAGGGGTATGGCTGGAGCAAGACCTCTCCCTTAAGACACAGGCCAAAAAGACTGCTGGTACCTGTGTGGGCCTACTCCGCTCAGCCCGTAAGATTCTCCCCCTACTTCCGACACAATCCAGAAAGTTACTCACTCAGGGTCTTATCTTATCCAGACTGGACAACAGTAATGCCCTCTTTATGGCCGCTCCAGAATCTACCATCAATATCCTTCAGCGAATCCAAAACTCAGCGGCTAGGCTGCTGACAGGCACCTCCCGGAGAACATCGGCCAAACCAGCACTCAAAGCTCTTCATTGGTTGCCTGTCCGGGAAAGGATCAAGTTTAAGGCTCTGTGTATCACCCATAGATCCCTTCAGGGCAAAGGGCCCCCTATCCTTGGAAAAATGCTCTATCCCGACAAAACCACCAGGACCCTGCGCTCTTCTCAGGGTAACCTGGCCACGGTTCAAAGAGTTAGGAAGGCCCGAACTGGAGGGCGGCGTTTTTCGGTCACCGCTGCAAACCTGTGGAACTCCCTGCCGATCAGTCTTCGATCCGAACCGACCTACTTGAAGTTTCGTAAACTCCTGAAGACACACCTGTTCCCACAAGATCCATAATATCACCTGTCACCCCCCCTAGTTCCCCTCAGATTTCCTCTGCACCCCAGCGCTGGGACGCTCCCAGGCAGCCATGCGCTTTATAAATCCTTTTTCATTCATTCATTATCTTCATGTGGAAGGATGTTAAGACTCTTACTCTACTGTGTCCAACACTTTTAAATTATACACGGATTTGGATCTCACTGAGGTGAGTTCAAAAGGTACTTCCGATGAATGTGTTGACCTTAGTCCTTCTGAATGTACTAGTCAGGAGCTACTTCTTGCAATGTATCCATGCCTGTAAAGTACAAAGATTTTATGTGCACTGAATTATTTTCAATTCTTTTGTTTTATAAGGGGGAAGATGATGTAGCGATAGACATGGAGATTGGCCTTGGTTTATGTCCTTGTATTTAACAGCACTCTCATTGTATGTTCTTTGCCTCGCTCTGTGTTCATGCTTGTGCTTACTTTTGATGACTCTCACGCTCAGCATTCCTTCTCCATGGCTTCCAACTACAACCTTGTCAGTTGCAGCGTGGACTCCATGGTGACAGGAAATGTGGGGCGGGTACTCCTTTATCTTGATATTAAACTTATAGCTAATCCACATCAAAATGTTCTTTTGTTACCCGTTAACAGTCAGCCTCTGTAAGGGCTTGGCCACAAGGGAAAAGTTGGGTATCCACTATTGACAGTAGCCCACCATTCTCAAAAACCTCCTGACTTCTTTCTATGTGGTTGGTGGACTCCTTTTCAGAATCGCCGACATTCTTTCTTTTGACACCTTCCTCGCTTACTTCTCAATGTGATGCCTGAGATAAATGAATTATTTTTGACAATACTGCAACTTACTTGGGACACTTTATGACCATTCTCAGCCAAGTGGTTTTACAGTGCAATTGTTCTTGTTTACATGCTTCTTGGGTATCTGATACCATTAACAGATCATTGATGTAATGAACCAAAATGGAGTTGTAGGGCATTATAGGGACTCAAGGTTTTTTTTAAGGATCTGATTAAAGACTGAGGGACTCTCGGTATACCTCTCTGGGACTCAACAGCATGCCAAAACATAGTTCTGAAACCAGAAGACGAAAAGGTGCTTACTGTTCTCATGCAAGGGTATTTAGAAAAATGCCTGGCACGAATTGATCACAGTAAACAACTTAGCCTCACATGGATTTTGAAATAAAATCACAGCTGGATTCAGAACCGCAGCACAGCAAGGAACAATGTTATTAATCTTCCTCAGGTCCTGCACGATGCAGTACTTACTGCTAGACATCTGCAGGCCCATGATGGATGAGTTACATGAACCCCCCATTATCTCTTTCAAAATGCCTTGTTGTATCATTGACTCAATCACCGGGGTAAAACCAGCTATTGTTTCTGGAGTCAAATTGTACTGAGGAGTTCTTGGATTTTCAGCATTAGGTCTAACATTTAGACAGACATTCTCAACTTCTTTTATGAGACCTATGTCCTTTCCTGACAAGTCCCAGACTTCAGGTTTTTCTGTGTCTCTAAGACCTGGTGGCAATTATCATTTGTCATCAAGGCTGGCCAGTGACTCACCAATTTGCAATCAACATCTTTGTCATGAGTCTGAAACTCCATACCTTTTGGCATGCAATAAATGGTGCAATTTAGCTTGGACATCTAATGATATCCTAAAAGATTCACAGGACTAGAATCACACATCACAAACTGATGTCTTTCTTCAAAGGACCACATTTTAACAGCACTTCTTGTGTTACAGAGTTTGTCATTTCTTTATTTGCACTTCCTACAACTTGAATTATTCTTCCCGACGGGTAGGTTTGGAACTTCCACTGTTCTAACAGTGGAATGGGTAGCACCAGTGTTGGTCAAAAATGACATGGGGATGCCATTCACAACCACACAATCTTCCTCCCCCCATCAGGGTCATCATTGTGAGAGACATGAATCATAGCCCTCAAATGTGTCAAACACAGGAAATTGCTGAAACGGATTTTGATTCTGGAAGGAATTCTGATTAAGATGTGGGATCTGGTTGGAATTAAACCTAGGACCAATTGCATTATGCTGAGGAATCGGAGCTTGAGGAACTTGCTTCACTGGAACTTGTATTTGTTATGTTATGTTATACGCATTTATACAGCACATGTACACCGGACAGACTCTTGGCGCTAGATAACAGAACTACCACACAACACTCGCAGTTTTAATCATAGGCTTGTTTAAAAAGCCATGTTTTCAGCAGCTTTCTAAAACTGCCATATCATGTGGTCATCCTGATTTTAGCTGGCATGGAATTCCATAGTTGAGAGGTGAGTATGTAAAATCTAGCACCACTAATTAGGGCCTAACTAGGAGTCTGGCAGTCCGGGGACCACCAGACTCATGGTGGCGCAGCGATTGCGGATCCAGCCACCGCCGCACCCGGACTCCAACATCCCGATTACAACTCGGGCAGTTGGATTGCCCTAAGACCCCTGGCTCTGCCAGGGAACCGCCGTTCCCTGGCAATGAGTGGCAGTCAGAGGCCGCAATAAACTTGGCGGGACCGCCATGGTCCAGCCAAACATATTACGCCTTTCCTCTCAGCCAGGCTTTTCATTGCGGATCCACCACCATGGAAAGCCTGACAGAGAGGAAACAAAGGGGCCCTACAGGCCCCCTGAGCTTAAAAAATATGTGAATGCACACAGGGGAGCATAACATGGACCCCCTTGAGTGCATGCACATAGGTTCCTGCATGGCATTGGACTATTAAGTCCATGCCGTGCAGGAACCTTGTGAGGTGTTCCCATTCCGGTGCCTTTCAAAGGGCACCGCAGGGAGAAGTGCCATGCCACCCGCCAACCATACCACTGAAAAGTAGTAATTTGTTGGGCAGGCGGTGGGGACCTTTGGCAGAGCTGTGATGCTGCAGTTTCCACCGCAGCGCCTCCACTCTGCTAAAAGGTCATAGTTTTGCCCCAAGTGTTTTCTTTTTAAAAGGAGGATTGTTAAGCAGATTCAGATGGGAAGATGTGTATTTTTTAACACAAGTTGAAATGATGCATGGACTATTGCCATATAAAGATTTAAAAATAATGCAACCAGTCTTAAATACCATATGTTGTTTCACCAGGAGCCAGTGTAATTCCCTCAACAGGGGGGTATTGTGGCATTTTCTAGGTTTTTGAGAAATTTGGTTCTGTACCAGTTCGGTTAAGGCCCTCCGGAAGAGCTAACTAGAGGGAATTTGCATAATCTAACCCAAAATTTACTAATGCCATAATTACCTCAATGAGGGCTTCAAAGGTCAGAAATGTACTGATTTTTCTTATTTAGTGCAGTTGCAGGAAGTAAGACGATATAACAGCTCATATTTGGGGTTTCATGGACAAATGATTGTCAATCAAAACCCCAAGGTTCTTGACTGAGGAGCTGGGGAGGGGTGGCCATTTCTGCTGGCCAAAATCTAGGATTCCATGTGTCAAGCTTGGTACTGGGGTTTCCATCTTGTCAAAATGTAGCTTCAGCTGATTGAAGTTCATCCAGTCCTTATAGACAACAGTGTATTTTGAAAGGCAACTTGAGAATCCGGTGAATTGTTGGTAGCATTGAATATCATCTGCATAATTATAAATCTTCCCCTTCATCTTTACCAGAGACCGTAGCAGTGGATGTATATATAGATTATAAAAGTGGGGTGACAGAGAGCACCCCTGAGGCACTCCACAGGAGTCCTGAACCTTTAGGGAGCTGAAAGGGGATAAGCGGACCGACTGGCAACGGTCTTTTAAAAAGGATATTATACAGTTCAGCGCTGAGTCCTGGAGATCTGCAGCACGAACACAGTTGATCAAAAGATCATGGTCCACCGTGTCAAAAGTAGTGGAGAGATCAAGGGTTGCCTCTGTCCGCTGCCTCTCTCATGTCACCCACAACTGATAAAATGACAGCTTCAGTAGAATGGGCTGGTATTATTTCATTTAATTGTGGAGTTTTGAAAAATCAGATTGTTGTACAATGCAATGTAATTTTTAATATGTCACCTACACACCCTCACTTCACGCACTTGTAACTGTCTCTGTGAGCACAATATATCACGAAGCAAATACATGATAAAGCAAATTTATGGAGATAATAAATTTGTTGTCATAAACCAACTAAATCCTGTGTCCGTGCTAACTAAGTAACTGAGTCCTCTCTGGACACCTATGTGAAATATGTTTAAACTGATTTAACCCCCCTTTCAAAACGTATTCAGGCCAGGCTGCTAGAGGACCGTATAGGACTCACTGATAGTCGGTCACTCGACCAGTGTAGAAGTGCTTCTGTACTCAATTGGAGCAATGACATAGGATGACTGGAAAAAGATGCTGTCCTCGATTGTTATAATCTTATCAACAAAGAAATCATTAAGAGTATTACATAAAATCTGAGTAGGCTGGATCATTGCCGTCACTCTGGGTTAGATAATTCGGCAATGATTTTGAAGATTTCTTTATATTTGTTGATAGAGTTTTGTAATTTTATCAGAGAAATATGCCAATTCGGCATGAATAATGGATTTGTTATAGTGTATCAAATGAAGCAGATAAACTTCCTTTTTCCTGGGCGAATAGCCCCTGCGCCAACTACGCTCAGCTCTACGAAGTTCAAGTTTAACTGCTCTTAACTCTTCAGAAAACGATCTGGTCCCTCATGGCGTCTAAGTGGTCTGATCATCCGAAGGGGGGACATGCAAATTGCTGGCTTCTGTTAGCCAAGCGGCGATTTCTTCCTCCTGTTGGTTAACATTAGTTTTTGTACTGGGAGGAGTGGTGGACAGTGAGGTGCAAAACAAAGCAATGTTTACTAAGGCCTGATTTCTGGATGAAATTCCCATTGATAGAGGGTTTAGGGAGGACCAGTTCAGTATGCGCACATTTTACTAAATGGTGATCCGAGCATACAAATGCCATAATTGTCATATTAGACATTGACATGTTGATTGACCCCACATGATCTAAGGTGTGGCCTAATTATGTTCAATCTGCTTAACATCGAGAAATCCATGGACAGGTGCCCACCTGTTTCCTCATTGGCCCAATAATTAAAATCTCCAAGTTTTTTTTTTCTTTTTTGTTTCTTGTCCTCATATGACCTCCATGGCTAAAGCAACCTCTCGATCTGATCCGCCCCTACTTCTCGTGACTTAGTGGTCCAATAACAGCTAATGTACTTACGAGAACCACACATCATGAGCTGACCAAGAGGTATAATCATGGGACATTATAAGGGAGTATAATCAGGATCTGCATTATGGAACAAGTTCCAGAGTAACCCAAGATCTATTCTCTCTCTATATATATATTAACCTTCTGGTCCAAGACCCTATAATATCTCACTGCATTCCACCAGGCTCTCCTTGTTGGTGGTGTCACCTGACGCCATATCTTACAAATCTCCCTCCTCGCCAATAGGATCAAATAGAACACTAATTTATTCTGTATCCCTGTGAGGCTCAACATCCGGTCAGGCATCAAAACAGTACCAAACATAATATGGGAAGGGCTTACCTCAACCTCGATACCCAGGACATCAGATATCGTCTTACCCACGTTACCCCAGAACTCTTGAATCACGGGGCAGGATGCAAATACGTGAATATCATCTGCCTTCTGGGCACCACATCTCATACATCTTGCTTCTTCATTACCCTTTATGTTGGAGTGGGTTTCTTCTTAATGCAGCAGATTTAATCAGTGGGTAAAGTGTGTATATAGATACTTGCCAGAGATGTTTCAGCTCCTCACCCGGCAAGTAATTCTCCCAGACCAAATAAGGATGTTGCAGCTTCCTATCCGCCTGCAGTAAGGAGATGATTGTACCACTGTGCTACTTCCTTCTTTTTCTGAATCATATCCTGTAACTCAACTTCCATGGAATTATCCTCTAGGGACAGCTAATGTTGACTCTTACACCTATTGGCCATGCTTAGGACTGCGAGTATTTCAATCGCTGTTATATCTTGGGTAAGCACATTTTGGCTGTCCGAAGACAGCTTTGTAAGCTGTTTCCCGTCAAGCCACTGATCTATGACATCTTCCTCGACCGTAAGGTCCTCCGAATATAGACCTTGAAAAAATTCTATGAAAGCCTGCTCAATTTCCCCTTTACCTTCCGTTACATTGCTACCCACCTTAATCTTACTTATATAGTTAACGGATCTCAACTATGCTCTTCATAGCGAGGAGTTTGCCACAATTCTCACCCTGGTAAAAATCCCTCATTTTGTTTACCTCCCACTTCTGCAGCATGAACTCTTCAGTCTTAAGTCTGAACTTTAACTGGAGGTCTTCAACCCTCCCCCGGAAACTTTCTTTCTCTATACCCAAAACCTGTTCAGCCTTTAAAGCTACCTCTGCCTCAGCTAACTGGTTCTCGAGGTCAGCTACTTCCCTTTTTTCCGATCTTGCCCAGCCCACCGCAGCACCCCTTAAAGTCCCTCCCAGTGTGGCTTTAAAGGCATTCCACACTATATATAAGGGGGCCGAATCTAAGTTATGCTGAAAAAAGATGGCAGATTCCCTCTTTATCAAATCTGGGAGAAAAGGTTGTATAAGTAGTCTCCTGTTCAGGGTCCATCTCCTCACAATGGGCTCTGATGGAAGTTCCAGCCTTAAGGCTATAGCCCCAAGATCGGAACAATTAATTGGTAGATATTCTATTGACTTGGCTTTTCCTACTTCCGGCAGTTCTCTAAAGATATAGTCAATTCTGGAATAATGGCCATTTTTCTTACTTTAAAAAGAGCATTCCCTGGCGTTACCCATTTTTTTCGCCAAACGTCACACAGATTAAAGTTTTTTAGAATTGCAGAGAGATGGGCTTTAACCAGAGGTGCAGTAATCTGAGTTCTTGGGGAGGATCTAGCATGCTTGTTGTTTAACAGCACATTAAAGTCTCTACCTAATATCAAAGGGGCGTCAAAGTCCGCCAGCGCAGTACAAAGATTATTAAGGGGGTAGTGTCATCCACATTAGGACCATGGTAATTCGCCCACGTGTATTTAGTGCCCTGGCTTCTCACCTCAGCTATTGGCCAGCGTCCTCTTTCATCCACCTGCGCCTTGATAAGCTCCACTCCTGAGTTTGCTTTGAGGATTACGGCCACCCCTTTCGAACAACATTGTTGATCAGAGACTACCACCTTATTGACCCATCTTTGCTTATCAAACAGAGTCTTACATTCTGAATGTAGGAGGTGGGTTTCTTGGAACATAAGAATCCTGGCTGGACTATCCTAAGATAACCCCCCAGTAAAGAGCTACCCCCTTTTCCTAGTCATGTTTCCACCCACGGCTAGATCTACATGCAAGTAAGTCATATGAGGCCCCTGTCAAGGGTTTTTTGTTGTTGTATTTTTTTCCCAATGCTCCCCACCCACACTCGTGCAGTGCCCCCCACCCACCCACCCAAGGGAACCCTCCCCGAGCATTCATTGGCAATCAAGATTGCCACTTCGTGCCGGGGCCACTAACCTCAAAGAGAAAATAAAGAAAAGTAATCAACATTACAAAAGTTTAACTCCCTTAAACATAATTATATAGAAAATTTCAGCAGGCTGTGGACTTGTTGTGTGCCAAAAAGTTATCCACTTCCTCAGGGGATCTGAAATTATACATCTTATTGGCCCGCATTACTTTCAGAAAAGCTGGAAATCTTAACTGTACTGGGGCGCCAAGCTCTCTCAAGGGATCCATCTTACCCAGCTCCCATCTTCTATCCTCTGTCATGCGGGAGCTATCTGACCTTATTCTGAAGGATACATCTTGTACCTGAATACTCTTACGCTTAACTGCAGCACCCAGTAATTGTTCCTTAAGAAGATATAATAGGATGTATAATAGGATTTTTCTGTTTTCTTTCCATCCAGGGTTTAGCTTAAATGGGTCCCTATGGATCCATTGAATCTCCGTTTCCCAGACAGATGCAGAGGCAACCTGCGGAAAAGCTTTAGTCAAAATCTCAATGACAAGTTTTAATGTTTTCCCCTTCCAGTCCTTCTTTCAAGTCCAGGACCCTTATGTTGTTCCTTCTAGAATTATTTTCGAGTCTCTTCAGCCTTTCCGAGAAGTCCCTTTCCTTTTCCTTCAACCTAGCCAGTTCCTGAGCTATGTCCTTCACATCCAGCTTCAACTCCCCACTTTATTCTCAAGCCCGTCCTTACGGTGCGTTAGCACCAACAGATTTTCCTCTAAGCTAGTACATGTATCTTGGATCTTCTTCTGGTTTATTTCTGAGGTGGAGAAGCACTCCTTGACCTCTAAGGATAACTGGTTCAGCAATGCTTGTATCGGGTCCAGGCCGACCATAGGAGCTGCTACAGGGGTCCCCTCAATTGGTAGGTCTCTTGTCAGGTCACCTTCCTTCTGGCCCCCCTCCCAGATTTAGGATTAAGTAGAGAGGAGGACCCAGACATGGAAACTCCCTGCTTAGTCAGTTCCCTACCACCCTGTGGGTTAAGCTTAAAGTAGGATCTGAGTGTAGGGGTAACTTTTGCAGGCGCTAAGTTGGTTTTTTCTTTCTTTCCCCTGCAGGGATGGGCTTCCCTGACTTAACCGGCAGCTTCCTAAATTTATGTTTACTCGGGGGGGACCCAAGAAGTAGGCTAGGCTGCATATCTTTTTGGGTGGGTAATTCTTTCCTAAGGAATGTACTAGATCTCAGCGTATACCTCTTCCGTAGTAAAGCCTCACTATCTGGGTTAGGATTGACAGGGAGGGCAGGCAGCGCTTTATGTTGTTTCTTCCCCCCACCACACAGGGAAGCTAACTCCATATGCCCAGAGGCTGTGTCATACCTAACTATGCCCCCTACACCCTCTTTTACGTTACTTAGCTCCTTAACAGGGCAAAATTCTAAAGGGCACCCTACCTGACCCCCTGAATACAAAGTACACACCTCAGTCTGGGGCCAGCCAGTATCCTGGGTTCTCTCCATGGAGCAGAGTGTGCAATGTGCTGCAAGGTTGACCCAGTAACAAGGGCTCAGATCGAAGATCTGAGACCGAGCTCGACATAACTCACCAAATTCTCCTGCAGCCCTGAAGAGCGTGAAGACAGATCCGCCACACATCCAGACAGTTCAAAGCAAGATAAATGCAAAGATAGCCCAGGCTCATCCGTGCCTGGCTTTCAATTGTTTTATTTCCCTCACGTGTCACAATTCCGACTGGAATGGAGGCTCCCCTCGCTGTGCCCCTTCAACCTCTACCTGTCTCCGATAGAGTTCTGGTAAAATTCATGTAAACAACATGAGCAGTATCTTTAGCACAATTTTCTTCAACAAACCAGCCCTCTGATTTCAATCTGTATATCACCTGTAATTGTGTGGTAGCGCTCTAGTGTTTCTAGAGCGGAACAGGAAGCTGTGACACAGGAAGCGGAAGGCGGCCATATTGTTTGCCTGGCGCCGACCGCGAGCAACAGCTAAGCCCCGGCGCTCCGTAATAAAGACTTAATTAAATACATAAGTCTGGTGCCTTACTTCATTACAATGGCGACGAGTCGGGATGTTTAAATACCCGAACGCTCACGCGAACCCAGCGAGCGCACGCATCTAGCGTGAGACTCCGAACGATCGACGGAGCGCGGCAGAGGAGCCCAGGCAGAGCGGCAAAGTGGCGCGAAAGGGAACCAGCACACCCTCAAGCCAGGGGGGAGCCCAAAACTGACACCAGGGCCCAAAAAAAAACGGACACTGCCCAGTGGAACCGCACCCAGAAGGGGAAGAGAGCACAGCAGGACATCAGAGGACACCCACAGAGAGACATCAAGGTACCAAGCTCAAAATATCACTGTGAGCCCTCGTTAGTGTCCAGGCACCAAAGCAAAGCGGCGCACGCTGGCGGAGACTGCAGGCCCATCGCGTCCAGGGACAGGAGGCAGCTCGCAAGCAGCATCTATCACCACAAAGGGTGGACTAGGGGAGGACAGCGAGGGAGAGAACAAGGAGGACGACGGAGGGGAACAAGACGCCCCGGGAAGTCCGGCCAGACAAACAGTCACTGTAGCTAAGGTCAGGAGGAACGCCCCAGCCATGGCTAACCAGAGCACGTCCCTCACCCAACTAGTCCCATTCCTAACGAAAAGCGGGGAACCGGAAAGAAAATGGGAAGACTGGAAGAGGTACTTCCTAAATTATATAGAAGCGCTGGAGGAGGAGGGTGACACCCAATTTACGAGCAAAAGGAAAAAGAAGATTTTGCTTCACAACTTAGGCCCAGAAGGGCTCAGGATATACGACACCATTGTGAAAGGTGAGAGAGCAGCGGGGGACCCTGAGGTGTTCGATCATGCCATTGAGGACTTGGACGCACATTACACCTGTGGTGTGTGTCGCCATTGACAGATTCAACTTCTTCCAGAGGAAGCAAAAGAGCGGCGAATCTGTGGATGAGTACGTTGTGGCATTGCGGAAGTTAGCCCTCACGTGCAAATTTGGGGGACTGCATGATGAACTCATCAGGGACCAGATAATCATGCATACTTCCAGCTCTCATATACAGGAGAAGCTGTGGGTAAATGGCGACGCTCCTCTCAAGGAAATCTGGGCGATGGTCAAGAAGGCTGAGCTATCGAGAAGGTGTGCTCAGGCAGCGAAGAGAGACGCCCAGGATTCACAGACGGTATGCAAAATAATGGCGCCAAATAGAAATGACCGTTGGAAGCAGAACGAAACGCGGAAGAACTATGGAGGAGGTAGAGCTGACGTCGCCGCCAGTCCACAGGCGGACAGCAAGTCACACAAAGCAGGAAAAAACCAGTGTTACAAGTGCGGTAGCAATGCCCATCTAGGAAACGACAAGGCGTGCCCCGCATTCAGGGCCAAATGCTCCTACTGCAACATCTTTGGACACTACGAGAAGGTGTGTCGCAGGAAACCCAAAAACGCCATGGTGCGTTTAGTGGATCAAGAGCAGCGAGATGACTCCAACGATCAAGACGACACAGTGGAAGAGGAGGAAATTCTGTACATTGATGTCCAGATACTAGAAATGGATAGCTCCAACGCTGATAGACCTCGGCTCGACATGCACATAGGGGGGATACCTTTAGAGATGATCGCAGACAGTAGAGCGCCCATATCCATCGTTCAGAGACAGGTCTGGGAAAACAACTTCGCGTCAAGAATTAAAGAAACCCTTCTACCCATGGATGTAAGGCCGGTTACGTACACCGGACAAAGGATCCCCATGTTGGGATACTGTCCGCTCAGGTTTGAGTTCAGAGGCCGCCAGGCGCAGTGCAAGCTGTATGTCGCGGAAAGAGGCCCGTCCGTGTTGAGTTGGAAGGACCAAGGAGCATTAGGGATTCAGCTCAACCCGGGAGACATTGAGAAGATCCTACTCATGGATATGGAGGTCAAAGAAAATGTGCAGCTGTGGCAGACGACGTATCCCAAAGTCTTCAACGGACAGATTGGTGAACTGGGAAAATACACGCACCTCATCAAGCTGAAAGAAGGAGCGGTGCCAGTGGTGCACAAAGTGAGGAACATCCCGTTCCGCAGCAGAGAGGCCGTGCAGACAGAACTGGACAGGCTGGAAAGGGAAGGTGTCATCAGGGCGATTGAGAGCGCAGAGTGGCTTTCTCCCCTGGTTGTTGCCCAGAAACCAAACGGCAAGGTACGTCTCTGCGTGGACTTAAGGGAATTAAACAAGAACATTGTCATAGACAAATTCCCCTTACCGCGCATCAGTGAAATGTTGGCGAAAAAGATGTCACATGGTTCTCCACGGTGGACTTGTCGTCGGCCTACCATCAAGTGAAGCTTCATCCGTCGTGCACCCACCTCACATCATTTATCACACCGTTCGGGTGCTATGAGTTCGTGAGGATGCCTTTCGGCCTAGCTTCAGCCGCGGCGGTCTTCCAGAAGATCATGCACAAACTCCTGAAAGATGTCCTTTTCTTCCAGGATGACATTCTGGTAATGGGGAAGTCGAAGCAAGATCACAATGTAAAACTACACAAGGTGTTACAGAGACTGCAAGACAACGGGTTAAATGCTGAATGGACAAAATGCAATTTGGGAGTCCAATCTGTCACGTACCTTGGCCATGAAGTGAGCGGACAAGGAATAACCCCAAAGAAGACAAACATGAGAGCCATTATGGAGGCGCCCACTCCGGAAAAGAAGGAAGATGTTCGGTCATTCCTGGGAATGGCCGAGTATTACAGCAAATTCATTCCTCATTTTGCAACGAAGACCCACTATATACGACAACTGCTCAAGGAAAGGAATAGATTCCAGTGGGGAAAGGAAGAGCAAAGGGAGTTCGATGCGCTCAAGCAAGAAATGGGCACAGCCATTCCCCTCAAGGGATTCGACCCAAAAGCAGAGTCCATTCTCACCACGGACGCCAGCGACCGCGGCCTCGGAGCGGTACTGATGCAGAGAGCGGAGTCAGGAGAGATGTCAACGGTCAGCTTCGCCTCTCGCTCGTTGGCGCCCAATGAAGAGAAGTTCAGCGTGGTGGAGAAAGAAATGCTGGCAGTGGTCTGGGCGGTGGAGAAATTTCGGCAATACTTGTGGGGAGCCAAGTTCCTGGTGAAAACCGATCACAAGCCCCTAGTTCGTGTCCTGACATCAAGCGGACATGATCATGCTACGCCGAGAATCGCCAAGATGACCCTTCGGCTATTGGACTTTGTCTATGAGGTTGAGCACATTCCGGGGCCACAGAACAAAGTGGCCGACTTCCTGAGTAGGGCGGCAGCCATGGACGAGGCGAGGAGCGAAGAGAGGCAAGAGTGGGAAGGTTACGTGGTAGCCACCATCCAAGACACTGAGGAAGTGATAAGCGCCCAGGACTGGGAAGAGGCCTACAAGGAAGACACAGACCTAGAGGCCGTGAAAGGATACGTAGTCCATGGATGGCCAGAGAAGAGACACTTGAAGGAGGAACTGAAGAGATACTGGGAGGTCAGAGAGGAACTGTCGTTGGCAGAGAACCCGGTGTTCCTACTCCGAGGTGACAAGGTAATACCGCCCGGAACATTTTGGAGCGTTTGATGTCCTTGCTGCATGAAGGGCACCAAGGTATCACGAAGACGAAAGCTTTGGCCAGACAAGCATACTGGTGGCCTGCCATCGATGTGCAAGTAGAACGGCACGTGCGCACATGCGAGTCTTGTGCAAGGTCAGACAAGTCCCAGAGCATGATGAGACCGCCTTTGGGAAGATTTCCGATTCCGGATGGCCCATGGGAAAGGTTGTCAGTGGACATAATGGGGCCAGTCCTAGACAAGGAGGGTACTCAGAAGTACGTGGTGGTTGCAATTGATAAGTACTCCAAGTGGCCCGAACTACAAGTCTTGGAACGAGTGGACACCGAGGCGGTAATACGTTTCTTGCGTGCCACATTTGTCAGTGAAGGCATCCCGAAGATCATCACCTGCGACAATGGTCCCCAATTCACTTCTGAAAAGTGGATCGTTTTACCAACAGAAACGGCATCGAAGTAAAGCACACCCCGATCTACCACCCGGCGGGAAACGGCCAGGTGGAGCGTTTTAATCGGGTGATAATGGGCACCATACAGGCAGCCATTGAAGATGGTTTGGACTGGGAGAAGGAGCTAGAAAAAATGATTTGGGCATACCGCATCACGCCAGGGAGCACAGGATACAGCCCTTTTAAGATCTTAAGAGGTAGAGAAGCCTTCACCAGAGACAACACAGCATGGAGGAAATTGGTGATACAGAGCAAGTGGTCACCGGCGGTGGTCAGAAAGAATCTAGAGAGAGCACAAGAAGTCTACACTGCTCATTACAACAAAAGACGAAACACTCGAAGTACAGAACTGGACAAGGGGGATTGGGTGAGGGTGAAGCTAGCCATCATGAAGAGAAAGGGGGAAAGCAAGTTTTCACCTCCCCTCAAAGTAGTGGAGCCCTATGCCCGGTCAGCCCTGCTGAGCGACGGAAAGATATGGTCTATGGACAGAATGGCAAGGTGCAGCAAGATACTGAAGTGGGAAGAGGAGACGGAAGAAGGAGCAGAGCAGGTCTTCGAAGATGGAGTAAGTGAAGGTGGAGAAAGGCAAGGAGAGAACGAGGAGGGTGCAGAAGGACAAACAGTAGGTGAGGAAAGCGTGCGGAGAGAGACAACAGAAGGAGGAAGCAGAAGCGAAGAAGGTAGTGAGAAGAAGGCAAAGGACAGAGAAGCAGAAGGTATGAGAGAGCGGATGGAGCACAAGACGACAGGAGGAGAGAGAAAGGATGAGAGAGTGGAGACTCGAGCAGGAAGAAGAGTTAAGGTACCTGAGAGATTCAAGGACTATGAGATGGACTGGAAGTAAGACTTTTGTAAATTTGTTTATTGTGCATTAAGGGGGGAGATATGTGGTAGCGCTCTAGTGTTTCTAGAGCGGAACAGGAAGCTGTGACACAGGAAGCGGAAGGCGGCCATATTGTTTGCCTGGCACCGACCGCGAGCAACAGCTAAGCCCCGGCGCTCCGTAATAAAGACTTAATTAAATACATAAGTCTGGTGCCTTACTTCATTACAAATTGTAGTTTTTAGCAAGAAGCGGATTCTATACATTTAGCGGCGAGTCACGTTGATGGCCTGAACACTGGAGACACATTTGCTGTACCAGCAGCAGTATGCAATATTGCAGATTCGCTACTTCACCACATCAGGGCCCTGCCAGGATTGGGAGAAAGAGACCGGAGCCAAAGCACGCTACCTCAGAGACAAAGAGGAAAATGATGCGGGAGACGCAGGAGGTGCCTGAGGCACTGGAGGAACCCGATCGACAACCGCCCACCCGCCAAGACCTGTGAAGCGGACGAGGGGATCGCTGAAATCACCACCGAGATTCCAGCGCAACAGTGGGAAAGAAAGAATCACCGTCGCAGCCAGGCAAACTCAAAGGGAGTTCACATCAAGAGAGGTTAGTGAGAGCGGCTTGCGACCAGCTTCCTAGCTGGCCGCCATGTTCCCCACCTAAAATCTCTAATTAAGAGGATTTTTTGCATACTCAGTTACTATAGGGGAGTGAAGTCCTGCCAAAATGTGGAAAAATAGGACATATAATCCAGGAGCCTATATATCAGACCACAAATGAAAGAGGAAGTTATGGTACGCAAGGTACATAAGGACCTTGCGTCCTTGGCATTATCACATTCTGTGGCTTTTACAGGGTTGCTCACCTGTGTCTACACAAACCCTGAATTTTGAACCTAATCCTCATTAACTACTCTGTTGGGGCTGAGATGGCTTCCAATGCCCTAATTTGTTACAATAATAATGTGGATTAGATTTCTTCAGAGTTGCCACATCGATACCAGTACTTGGGTCAATCGGGACCCCATGACTTTTACCCTATTGTGGGTAACCATGTCCACCCTGCATCACAGGAACTTCCTGCTGATACACAACTTGCTTAGCTTCAACATTCCCTACATACGGTTGGTTCTGACTTCCTCTTTGTGCTGCCTTCATACAGGCCAGCATGAGCTTTTCCTTCAACCGCTTCCGATTCATTTCAAATTCATTACTGCAATATTTTGCATACCTCAAAATCTCATAGATTGACTTATTTTGCCAACAAATTAAATGCTGTTGAATCTCAGTGGCGGCTCCTCTGCTAAGGCGGAGGAGCATCGCCCCACTACTCGTTGAGAAGTGGAAAATAAAAATAAAATGATAATAACAAGAAGCTATTATCATTTAATTTTTCTTTGCAGTACTCCAGCCAGTTTGGGCGGGGTGGGGCTGGGGTCGGCGCCGTCAGAGGGAGCAGGAGTGGTTTGCACTCTCTTCCTAAGTGTGCATGACGGCTTGGCCAGACCTCTGGGGCCAGCCAAACTGTCATGTGCACTTGGCATGTTCTCCACAGGGCTGTGTTGCACAGCCCAGGGGAGAACATGCCCAGCCTCCCAGGTACTGCCTGAGCTGGACCAATCACGACACTGCTCCTGCAGCGTCGTGATTGGTTGGGAGAGTCCAGGAACCTGGGTGCTTCAGGTGGCAGAGAGCGAGGACGGAGGAGAGACGTGCGGCAGCGAAGAAGGTACGTTTATTTTTATGCCTGCCCCCCTCCTGCCTCACCACTACCAGACAGGGCAGCCACCACTGTTGAATTATCAAACTAACCTCAGGTCTCAATCCTGTCACAAAAAGACACAACACTTCCCATGTCTTTGGTTTCGGGAGTTTCCATCCCACTGTACTGTCTAAATACTTGGAACAATTTCTCATAAAAAGCATCCTGGGTCATTCTGTCAATCTTAACACAATCAATATTCTTCGCTGGCACACTCTCCTTCCCTTTTGATACGTTTTCATCATCAAAGTTGACAGGGCATGAGATATCAGATTTCTCTGAGGCTCCTTGTCTAGCCACTGTAAAGCCACTTTACATTGGCCCACAAATTACTCGGTACTACAATGTCAAAAAGAGTATTCAAATATACCCCCAAAACCTGTGAAATCTTTGCAAATCAATCAACCTGGGTGTACCACTCTACTGGCTTATATCTCAATTTAGGAAAATTGTTCGTAAACGAAGCAAGATCACTGCTACTCCATGGTATATGAACATAACCTCCACCAGGCAACTCTCTCAAGGGTAAATTCTAAGCCCCTTCTCCATGTATCAAAGACAGAGGTGTCTCTCTCTTTGATATCTTCTGATCCTTCTTCTTGACCCATCTGCCTTCCCACTTGTCCAATACACTCCATTTCCAGATGCTACCAATTAACTCCCTAATTTGAATTTTTATTCATGACATCCTCATACTGGGTATGTCGTTTTAGTCATAGCATACACTTTAACCTTTCTGTAAGTATTTAGTCCTCCTCAAATCTACATCGTACACTTGGACAGCTTATCATGAGCTTTTTCAGCACGCTTAGTAACATCCTTGCAAATGTATACAAGTTCATTCCCTTGATGGGTATCCAAGAAGGAAAGGTCAAAATTTCCTAATATCATCTCATCCAATTCCAATTTTAATTAGACCACAGACTGGAGTTCCCTGGTCAATCCTTAACCCCCACCTTCTCTTGGAGACCCATCAAAAAACCTAATCAAATCATCAAATTCCTGTGAATTAACACCATTTTGAACTCCAGAGGTATTGGCACTATCCCTTCCTGGGGGCTGCTGCTTGGAATACACTGAAGCAAATTCCAAATGGACAGGTGAGAACTTTGTGACATCTGAGTGGCTACCTTTACAGGGGTGAGTCCTGTTTTACTCATCACTGACGATATGGGAGCAACATATGGTGGAGTCACTATATTTAGGACTAAAGGAGTTCTTCCCGTGCCTCCCCATACAGGGGCAACAGGAACAGTACAACAACAAAAGCCCACAGCAGGAGACCAAGGTTTAGCACATTGACTTCTTCTGTTTCATGAGTTGTTATGGTGCAGGCACTCTCCACATCCACTGCCAAGGATGTCTGTTATGCCAAAGATTTACAAAAATTGTTGAGAGGTGCACTCGGTAATATGTTCAGCATGAAAAAGCTCAAGAAATTTGAGGATCTTCAGTTCCTTCTTTATTGATTTCTTTATTTCCGTCTTTATAAAATACAATGGCACAGCCAACGCGTTTCGTTCCCTTTCGTGCCTTGGGAATTTCGTCAGGGCAAAAGAAATAGTTGCAGTCTCAGTCCCACAGTTCAAATGCAAAACAGCATGTTCCTCATACGCGCCCATAGAGCATATTGTCAATAATCCAACTGTCCAAATGCCTTCAGGTGAGTTAATTTCCCAGAGAAAAATCCAATTCCATTCCTGTGTGTGATCGAAAACAATAACGTTCACCTGACAAGGCGTGCGGTGAGTCTCGCCCCCTAGGGGCGGCCGGAGGTCCTGTGCGTAAACAGGTGCTTCAAAAGGATATGTGCTCAATATCGGGTGACGTCTATTCCGATGTCCGAGAGCAGTGTAAGGCACCGCCACAAAACCTGTGATATGGTTTGCAGCACTATCTACTCCTCCGTCTGCGTTTGGGAAAAATGATCCTCAAACATCCGCCATGCCCAGCGTCATTCCTTCAGTCAGGAAACCAGTCACGTGAATCCTCTATGCTGAACATATTACCGAGTGCACCTCTCAACAATTTTTGTAAATCTTTGGCGCAACAGGAACAGTAGTTGACATGTTTACTCCGGTCAGAACCATCAAGGCATGTGCTGTGATTCTGGATGAGACTGGTTTATAAAAAGGAACTTTTTGCCCCATATGCAACAACAGCAGTTGTTGCATTTGGGGCATTAGAAAAATTATAGTTAACAAGAGCATGATTCCCCGAATTTTCCTCCACTGGCTTCTGACATGTATTAATTGGAGCGGTGGCTCTCTCAGTGTCTCCACTAGTAACAGCACCACTCATCCCTTTGAACTGGGTCACATTATACGATGGTGGGCGGGTTGACAGTAACACATCTAGAAAGTCATTGCTAGAATTGTTATACTCGCCTGAGCCCTCTGCACTTTCAACTTTATCCCATTTTTTTCTTTTCTGCTTCTGTGGTTCCCCACTCATCAATGCAGGGTATGACTTAATTCCCTCAATTATGTCAGCTCTCTATTTTTGTTGTTCCGGATCCCACCTTGCTTCAGCACAGCTGCGTAGTGACTTCCTGACTTTACCCTGATACCTCGCCTTCTCCTTAACATGAGCTGCATGCTCCCAGGCATTAAGTGCCTGATACCGTCAGGTCAAGGGGTGGCTTTATCACATATAATACCAGCCGCGGCCCGTGGAGGGAGTTCGGTGGGGCAGGGAGGTGGTGCGGGGGAGGGGCAGGGTGGGGGGTGGTAAACAACGGAATATGGATAATTGTAGGTAAGTAAACAATTTAATAAATAAAACAAATTTCGTAGCGCACCCTGCATCGCAAAATGCGATGCAGGGTGCACTGGCCGCGGCTGTATAATACCCTTCTCAAATTTTCAATATTTCTCAAATTAAATGTCCCATATTGAGGAAACATCAAAGCCACGAAAAACAGTGATCTTATGCCATTGTCTTAGGCCAAATGCACATGTGGAGCCTACATTAATGGCCATATAATGACCTGCTGTGCCTTCTGGCGACACCTCTTCTCCTTCTCGAACAGGGACACTTACATCTCAGCTAACCAAATCCTGAATAGGCCTAAAACATTTCATTTTTCAACAATAATTTCAACAATCACAGACAGAATTTTCATTTTAAAACAGGAAATAATTTCTGTAACCACAGTTCTCGTTCGGCGCTAACAGCCAATTTCCTTCTACTGGTTTCTTCCCAAAATGTTGGTGTCCTTCTTCTACTCACAGGGGGAAATTACACTCCACATTAACAGCACCACATGCTTGCTCAGCTGAGGAGGCTCTACCATGTGGGGAGACCCCCACTTCCATTTATAGATTTTGGGTTTTGGGTTTTTCTCCAGGTCTTGAAGAAGACTGAGACGTACATTGTGGTGCAACTATATGTATGACATGGAGCTAACAGGCTCGTGAACGCTGAAGTGCAGATGGAAGTTTCAGAAAAGAGATACAAATTGTCATTCCTCACAAAAGTCAATAATAGCACCAATCACAGCATTCCCTTTGATTTCGTATGCATTGTGTTGATGTTTTAGTGCAGCATCTGAACTCTGTAACAAGGGAGAGTTTGAACCCTAATTGAAGGGACGGTGTACCAATCTTTAATGTCTTTAATCAGGGAACTGATTACAAACAGTTCTTTCGAACTTGTCCTGAAATTCAAAACAAAATGTGCAAGTCTTTCATTGATTAAACTGAACAAAAAAATGAAATCTGAAGGGGGTTTTAAGTTTCCTGATTTTCAGCGTCAGTATTCTTCCTTCTGTTTTAGGCAAGCATGTTAACTATTGCATCTGTAGGACAGCAGTAAGATATCGAATTTTTATGGAAAACTCATTACTTGTATTTTAAACTTCTTTTTTAAAGAACAACTACATTTGAGCAAACGACAATCTATAAATACGTTACCAATATTTAAAAATAATTCTGCGGTATAACAACATTTCTTATCTTCCATGATTTGATATAATAAACTTTTAAAGATCAATAATATGTCTATTTTTTGGGAAGATTGGAGTGAGAAAGGTTTGTCCTGGATTTTCCAACCACTAAAGGATGAATCTTTCATTTCTTTTTTTACTCCTATCTTGGCAGGGTTCAGGAATATCTGTCATGACTATCACTTCTATGGACACCAAGCAAACCACACAGACAAATTTGTCCCCTGAGACCGTCTCTGTTTTAGTGCCTCAGGAGACTGACATTCTGGTTCCCCGGGAGAGTCAAACCCATATCTTTTAGGTTCACAACTGCTGCCCCATAGCAGTGTAGTTGCCTGCATTGGTCATCTCTTGAGTCAAATCTGCTATTTTTTTTTGTTTAAATCTTTTTATTAACATTTTTGCACATTTTTATTAAAACATACAGTCAGAGCAGCGCTCATGCATCAAGTGGAAAAAGAATTGAGCCAAATCTGCTGTTGAGGGCAAGTTTTAGGGAGATTTCATTTGTGACAAGATCTCCCTGTAGCTTGCATGTCGCGATTTGGTATCTTGGTCGTCTTTTCTATATAAACTGTGGCTAAAGCAAGGATATCAGTGCTTTGCCTCAATGATGCCAAGAACGATTCTTACCTGAATCCTCACTTCCAAATCAGCAGAACTCTCTTTTGGGTTTCTGGTCTCTGTTGGTGCCTTTTCTAAGTGTTGCTTCTCTTCATGGGAAGTCCAGGCAGTCTTGAGACCTGCAAAAGAAGATACAGGTTAGAGGTGCAGAAGTGCTCCAGGCACACTAACATTTGAAACACACAAGATTGCATAACATTAGGAATGTGGTAACAAACGTTTGCGGGAGACATTCTGAATATCATAAAAACTCTGTGAGGTGCACAACTTATGTACAAGTACTCATCGACCCTCACACAAAGGTGCACGACATATATTCAAGCGTTCAGTCTGGATAAAAGACCCACAAGTTCTGAGATACATCAGAACTTCGGCTGGAATTGAAGAAACAACATACAAAAGAAAACTGCAAGGTGCAATGAAGATGGTAAATGAAATTCAATATATTATAGATGGTGACTAAGAAAAAAACCTGTTTTTGTATAACACTGTGAAGCCTTCTTAGTTTCTGTTCGCAGAGTAACATAAAGCCTTCTGAAGAAAGTACAGGAAGAGATTATTTAGTGTCTGTAATGTTCTGCCTCA
Source organism: Lissotriton helveticus (assembly GCF_964261635.1). Taxonomy (NCBI): domain Eukaryota; kingdom Metazoa; phylum Chordata; class Amphibia; order Caudata; family Salamandridae; genus Lissotriton; species Lissotriton helveticus. The sequence goes on from NC_136067.1 coordinate 1,619,693,727, forward strand.
CCAATATTTTAGGTAGATGGTGCAGGCAGCATGGAACTGGACAATGAGAGAGAATAGCAGAAACGTCTTACTCATGTCCACCTTATTTTATGTGAGTGCCAAAGGAGAGTCAAAAAATAAATAAAACTAGCAACTAACAGCAGTTAAGAGCAAACATTGCATTCACCTATCATGACAAATACTACCCTTATTCCTCCTTAGCCCTATCTGACTCTAATTTGGTCACCTGAAGATTGAGACTCAGATGCATATTTATGAGCTCCTTTGAGCTGCTGAAGAGTCACTTTGTGTGATGCTCCAGCGGAGCACACGGCTAAATTTTATCTATGAGGCCACGCAAATCCCCTTTGCTTAGCTTTGAATGGCCTCATAGATATGGAGTAATGCAAGGCAGCGCAAATCACTGCGCTAGAAAGGTGTTCCATGGGCGTTGTAGTGGGTTTTCCCATGCAGCTCGCATGGATTTTGAAACCACCAGATTTACAAAACAATGTAAACCTATGGTTGCGCCAAAACCTTACGCCTCTCCAGGAGAGGCGTAACGAGGATGAATAACTTTGTTTCACCTCGTTTTTTTCCTCTTTCCACGTGTGCTGCATTATGCCTCCCAGAATTGTTTTTCTGCAGGAAGGTGCCCGTTCCTGCACAAAAACAATCCTGCCTATAATACAGGCACCCTTGCACCATGGTGCAAGTGTGCCTGCATTTATTTTTTATCATTAATTTACTGATTTTGTTGATATAAACAATCCAAACGGTATTGACAACGTTTTCATTTCAGAAGTCAACGCATATTATACAGTGTACTGTCTGTGAATATTATCATTAACATACTAATCCTTCCATTATATTTGCTATAAGCAATCGGCATTTACATGCATAAATATATCCATTCTCATAGATGTTGTGCCTTTACGCATTTTGATGACTCTGTAATCGAGCCTACCAACCTAGAATATAATAACCTTCCCCAACTCCCCATTATCCCACCCCCCAGCCCCTATCTGGATCATTGCCTTGCTCGTCGTCGTATAGTGCAATTGTACAGTTATTCTTTGGGTTGTCTAGTCATACCTAATGTTTTATTCCACTTTCTCATATTAGAGAGTGGTGTATAGTGGGACTGTGTTACATGGGTTCAGCGTCTTGTGGAGTAGGGTGCTGTTCTTGCTAAGACCCAGTGGGTTCTGCCAATTCCTTAGCCTTTAATGCTGCCAACATCTGGTCCCACTCCATGGATATGGGAATATTGCGTACGCTGTGTAATTCCTCTCTTCTGACAATGGCACTTTCCGCCCCACCCCATCGGACCATCTGTGTGTGCCAGGCGTGTATTGAGGGGGAAGAAGCTGATTTCCACCTCATTTTGATGGCTTGTTTCGCTATGAGGATCGCCATATCTGCACATTTGTGCTGTATTCTCCTATTTTTCAGGTGGGGGTGTAGCCCCAATAGGCAGTTATCTGCTGTATCCCAGACGGAGGTACCTGTCGTGTCTTGAATTACACGTCCTATTCATGACCAGAATCCCCACAAACGTGGACAATCCCATAACATATGGAGTATATCAGCATCCATTGTCTTACATCAAGGGCAGCAGACTTGTGCATCTGGATATATACAGGTGAGGCGATGTGGGGTAAGGTATGCCCTATGTAAGATCATATATTGAATATACTTGAATTTAGCATTGCGGAATACTTTTCTGGGGAATTCTAGAGCATACTCCTACTCTTTGTCAATCACGTCTCTACCAAGATCCCTGACCCATTTTTCCCGTAAGGACATTAGAGAGATACCAATGTGTGTTCTAATTCACCTGTGCAGACAGCGGATTAGGTGACGTCTCTCCCCCATCAGATATATTGCATGTACTTGTCTGTGTGTGCGGGGTTCATTCCAGTTCGGGGACCAGTGTTTCTTTTGTATAATGAACTATAGTAGCATGCATCATAAATAGTGTGTGGGGAACTCCCTGGTTGCAGATGAAATTGTCATGGTCCGCCAATGTGCCATCTATAAATAAGGCTCCTACTGTTGTCACTCCCTCATGTGCCCATTAGGAAACCCTTCATCTTGTAATTAATCCTGTTGCAGTAGGTATTCTCAATAGTGGAACATTAGGCGACTATGGGCCGGTTCGTTTGGTATATTGCAATGACCGCCTCCACTATAGGGGGGCTGTCTTGAGCAAAGAGGGAGTCTCGAGTGGTATTCTGGAGTCCTGCAATAGTAGTGTGTGTAATGTATCTCCCTCTAATCTATGTGTTGTGTACCCAATTTCATTTAGATTGCGTCCTAATAGGCTACTGAAATGGCACTGGCGTAGGGGAAAAGGACATGAATGCTCCATATTGGATAAATATGGTGTACTCCTGCCGTTTCATTTTGGCGTAGGGTAGAGCAGCAAAGTGACTTGTTGCACTGCCCTATGCCAAATCCCGATAAATGAGGGCCTCAGGGACCAATTCTAATAGGAAATCAAAGTTGGGAGTACATGAGATGCCATCGCTGGACTCCAGGTTAGAGGCTGCGCCTTGTTTAGTGGCAGTAGTATCAACCATGAGGAAGCAGTGAAGCAAAGCATAAGTTAAAGGGTGGCTATAGTCTTATGGTCCTAGCAGAGGAACATGAAAGGCAGCATGCATGTGTTAGTGCATACATTGTGTCAACTGCATAGCAACCACTGTCCACAGCTTTTCCTGGGATAGGCCTCATGAATCCTGATGCGAACTTGGGATCAATTCCAGGATATATTTCAAATTCAATCCCCCACTTTGCATAAGGGAGAACATTTCCAGTCTTCAAAAATCATATATGCAGTTTTTGATTTGTTCAGCAGTAGAATCGCTACTTTTGACTTAAACAAAGAGATTGGACCAAATCATTTACTGAAAGAACTGCACTAGTATGACTGGAGATGAGTGACATTCAGCGATGAAATCCATCGGAGCAAAAAAGGAGAGGAACATATTTAGCTCTGTAAGGTGTTGCTATATACGAATGTGGCAAGGAGCATCGAGTGTGACAAATCTTTAGCGTGATGAGTCAAAAAACCACATACATATTGTTCAGTTTTATGATTAACACATACTATTTGTATATCTGATTGAGGATAATAGATGGAAGATTTAATGCCACGTATGACTAATAATACAGACCAACATTTGAAGCCAAAGTAAGAGTTTCAGTCTTTTATGATTATGGAAGGGAATCTATGTAGATGTATTATCTGCTTCATTATATGGAAGCAAAGGATGGGGCAGAAGGCAATGTTTGTCGAGGTGTGAAGTGTCCCACCTTGGTGAATGAGTCCATTACAGTCAGCACTGATGTGAAGCCATTCGATGGTGGGAGATTGACAATTTGATCCATCTAGAATTAATATCATGGACTACCAGGACAAACGTCTGGAAGCAACAAACTGTGGGGCTTCTGATGAAAGTGTTATGCATTTACACATTCAGACCATGTAGTATCATACTTCCTGAAATGCTTCCACCATTGAGGCCACTAGAATAGGCAAAACCCAAAATCGTTTGAACCTTGTCAATCTGGACAGAGTCGGCATAGGAACCCAAAGCAGCTGTGGCAAATTTTGTCAGACCAGCCCCTATACAGTGCATAGCGAGAGACTGCAGCAAGCGAGCCTGACCACTACAAGCGGGTTTGGGGGAGAATGTGCAGTATATAACACATTCTTCATTATATATTCAATTGTATTAATTTTTAAAGCATAGTAAATGATGACCTTACAGTGCGCCAATCTTTATTTTGGCTCTTCGATGAATCCCTCACTACCACCCTCCAACAGTACCTCTCATCTCATTTCTTTTTACAACACATATATAATCCTTCTTGTGTAAGTCTGTGTATAGAAAATGTTACATAAGACAAAGTGAACTACAAGGTGTAGGATTCACATCTCATCCATACCGGTAGGCATGTTTTAGGAGTCCCTGATCTGGGGAAGTACTAACTCAGGATTCAGAATGTAACACAGTGGTTAGGGTTGACATTGCTATTAAAAATGTATTTCTACCCAAACACCCTTTTTAGTAAAATGAGAATAATGAAACACTGGGAAAAACATAACTTTTTAACCTAGATTACGATTGCAACTTATGAACTGCACAGTAACAAAAGGATTGCTGTGACAAAAGCAGCAACCCAATGAGCTATGCACATAAAATACTATTCTGTAATCTGCATAGTACATACTCTTTGTAGCAGGCATCTTAACCGGAAAACAACAGTTACAACGCATGCATTACAATGCATGCTTTTAACCTGCAAGCCATTACAATGAAAATGGCTTGTGGTAGGGGGTATAAGGTGTTGGATTTAACTTCAACACCTTCCCTACTGTTACACAGACTGGAGTTGGAATAGTAAATTATACTATTATAAACTCCAGCGCACCCCCGACAGCAAGGCGGGGTACAAAATTGTGTTGTAATGGCATGCGGGGTAAAAGCATGCGTTGTAACGTCATACAACCATGTTAACTATCTGCTCCACTTTAGATGAGTCAAAACTTCCACTAGATAAAACTCTGATCTCTCTCCAGGAGGTACATTAATCACCAGAGTTATCTTGGCACTTTTATTGTTGCCTGAAAACAGCTGGATATACAAGGAACTCTGCAGTGCTTATAGAACTGCTGCACGGCAACAAAACCAGGCACTAGAAACAAATGCGGCAATCCACCCTTTCAGCCTCCCAGGGAAAAGCCTGATGCCCGGTATGGCCAGTTCGGACTTGCCGGTAGGACTTGTAGTAGGAGTGTCATGACACCATTTAACTACATGAGTTATCTGTATTTTATTTCAATATTACAGTTTTTTATAGCTTTGTGTGACTTCTTTCCTCTTGCATCTGTAATTGCTTTAGAAATTTTGTTTTGGCTGTGACAACTTTTTTCAAAAACGTAACATTTTACAAATGAGTCCCAGTATTAACCGTCAGCTCACAGTACAGCTGACGGTTAATACTGGGACTCATTTGTAAAATGTTACGTTTTTGTATTAACCGTCAGCTGTACTGTGTCTTTAACCTAGTAGATAATGGATGGAAACCGTGAACTGCGAAAAACAAGTGTTCACATTGCCTGTCTGTGATTGTATACCTTATTAAACACAATAAATTGTCTAATGTTTTTTTAAATATTTTTTGTGGCTTTTATAAAAGATAACAAAAGGGGGAACATGGCGATAGGACTACAATACAATTAAATGCTAGCATTGTTAGATAATTGAAGCAGAAGGGGAGACATTAACACAGTCGCCGCTGGTACAACAAAATGGATCAACACTGATTGTAAAATGCACTTAGAAAGAAGGCCCTGCAGCAATATCAGTAGCTTCAGACAGTCCATAGTAGTCCATCCATCTCCTCCATATTTGCGTGGGCATCTCCCACTGTGATAAGTTACTCTTTTTGCAGCCATAAATGCATCCATACCCCCTCCTCCATTCAGCCAGAGTAGGCTTCTCTGGGTCCCGCATCGATTGGCCCAGTCTCGTTTGGCTACTATCAACCCTAGATTACACAATACAAGTTTCATCCTTGTAACATCAAAATTGTTGGGTATCTCCAAAAGGACATATATAGGGTCTTCCGGTATCTGCACCTCTAGGATTCCGTTGAGTTCAGAGAGCGCTCGGCGCCAATATGTCTGTATGGTAGAGCATGACTATACTATGTGGATGAAGTCTCCCCATTCCCACACACATCGTAAACAATCCAGTGAGGCTCCTCTGCAAATTTGATGTAATCAGACCATGTCAAAATAAATCCTATGTAAAAATTTTAATTTGATAAGACATAGCCGGATCTAATTGCCACTTCTCTCTGGAACATCAATGCCGCCTCCCAGTCAAGATCTTCGAATGTACCGACATCAGCTGCCCAAGTAGTTCTAAATTTTAGAAGGGTATCAGGCATACTATTGTTAATGGTTTTATATGTGTACAACTCTGCTTTTTCTTTTAGCTCATCCTCTAGGAGAGCGAGTTCCGGGGAATATTTTCAGCTTTCAATGCATGTTTATGTTTATGTTTAGGCAACTTGTATAGGGCGCAAATACCCTGGGGTGTCTCGGTGCTTGTGGACTTAAACACAGAATGGTATTCGCAGCAGAGGGGATTACTGGTTGAAAAGCCAGGTTTTTAATTGTTTCCTGAATGCCATGAGTGTAGGACTGGTTCTAATGAAGAGGGGGAGGAAGTTCCAAAGTCTGACGTGGTGACTAGGAAGCGCCGGTCTCCTCATGAAGCTTTCTTGGTACGTTGGACAGGTAGTAGATATGCTGTGGAGGAGCATAGTGGTCTGTTGGGTGTGTATAGACAAAAAGCTTATTTTAGAAACTGTGGTCCAGTGTTATTGATTGCTTTGTACGCAATGGATAATGCTTTAAGTTTGGTCCGGCTTCCAATAGGCAACCAGTGGAGTTGGCGAATTGCAAGTGTGATGTGTTTAAACTTGGGGATGCCGAGTAGAATTCTGGCTGCCGAGTTTTGAACCAACTGAAGCGTGCTGAGGGCTTTTTCTTGGGCATTAGGCAGGAGTGCATTGCAATAGTCTGTTTTAGAAAAGATTAATGTGGTCATCAAAGTTTTGCCGGCGGAGGCGGGGAGATATGGTAATAATTTCTTTATCTTTTTTAGGATATAGAAGGAGGAGGAGACGACCGCATTGGCATGGTGGGTGAACGAGAGCTTATCATCGAACAGGACCCCCAGGTTTCTGACCTTGGTGACGGGTTCTGGTGGTGGACCCAGCTCATTGGGCCACCAGGTAGGGGACCACCCTGGGGTGAGGTTGCCGAAGGTCATAACCTCCGTCTTGTCGGAATTTAGTTTTAAGCAGTTGCTCGTCATCCAGGAGCTGATCACTAGCATTCCCTCCTGGAATCTTGAGGCAACTGCTTTGCCATCATTATGAACTGCTAACACCAGCTGCGTGTCATTGGCATAAGATGTTAGACTTATCCTGTGTGTTTTGATCACCCTCGCCAAGTCCGAAACATAGATGTTAAATAAGGTTGGATCCTTGGGGCACACCGCATGGGAGAGTGAAAACTGGTGAATAGAAGGTGCCCAGTTTTACTGATTGGGTGCGATTGGCAAGGAATCAGGGTAGGAGGGCAGTGGGGTTGATGCTTAAGGAGAAGACCTGGTCGATGAGGGTGGCGTGATCGACCGTGTCAAAGGCAGCGGACAAGTCCAGTAGTATCAGGACTGCCGCGCCGCCTTGATCTAAAATTATCCTTATCTCATTGGATGCTTTATAAGGGCCGTTTCGGTTCCATGGCCTTTTCTGAATCTGAACTGAGTGTCATCCAGGAGGTGATTTTGATTTTGATCTCCGATAATTGCCTGTTCATTAATTTTTCAAAAATGTTTGCTGGGAATGGAAGACAGGCAATAGGACGGTAGTTTATTGAGGCAGAGGGGTCAAGTGTGGGTTTTTTCAGAAGGGGTTTAATAACTGCCTTTTTCCAGACTGAGGGATAGGAGCCGGTGATGAACATTGAGTTACAAATGTTGGTGAGAGAATGGGTTATGGCTTCTGGAATGAGTTTTAGGATGGAAGGTGGCAAGGGTCAAGAGGGGAGCCCGATCTTATGGAGGAGATTAATTCTGAGATCTGTTCGGGGGAGACCTGATGGAAATTAGAGAAAGTGGTGAAAGCAGTGCTGGTTGGGGGGTAGGGATTCGTGGCAGGTGGGAGGATTAGCGAGTTTGTTTACTACCTGGAACAACTGTTTGGAGGAATTTTGAGCCGATTCAATCTGTGTTAAATAAAATGTACTTTTCTCAGTGATAATGAGGTGCTTATATTTGGCTAGCGTGTCCTTGTATATTTGTTTGTCATGGGTGTTGTAGTGTTTGCGCCAGTGTCTTTCTAAGTTTCTACAGTGTTGCCTTTGGAGTCTGAGCGACTCTGAGAACCACGGGGCGGAAGGGGTAATCCGATTAGCGGAGATAATCTTAGGTAGCGCCAGGTTACTGTAGGCGCAGTGTAACCAGTGTAAGTACTTGTTGGAGGCTATGTCAGGATCGGAAGTGAGATCATCTAAAGTATTGGAAAGGGTAGTTGTAAGTAGGGGATGTCAATGTTCTTCCAAGCTTGAGTATGTTTGGGAATATGGGCGTTGGGGATGGGAGGTTGGTGTTCCGGGGTTGGATGGTGAAAAGTAATGCCGCATGATCTGTCCGATGTTGCTGTAGTTAGTAAAAAGACTGTCAAGAGTGTGTCCCGCTAGGTGGGTGGGTTTGGTTACTAGCTGAAAAAGGCCGACTGCTCGTAGATTGGGAGAGAGGAGAGCGGTGTCCTTATCATTAAGAGATTCTAGGTGGAAATTGAAGTCTCCTAGTATAATATAATCGGGGGCTCCTGCTATAGGCTCTATTAGGCTATTTAGGGCTGTGAGGAAGTTTGTTCGAGGGCCTGGAGGGCGGTAGAGGAGAGTTCCTTTAAATGATTGGTTATTGGAAAGGGCAATGGAGAAGGTAAGTGCTTCACAGACCGAAGAGTCTAAGGTTTCTATTTTAGTGTGGTATTGCTCTTTGTGGATAATGGGTAGGCCACCTTCCTTTCTGATAGGCCTGTCCTGCCTGAGTACACAGTAGCCATCAGGCATAGCAGAACAGAAGTCTGGTTCCGGAGGAGGGGTCACCCCAGGTTTCTGTAATGAAGAGGAGGTCTAAATTATGGCTTGTAAATAGCTCTAGGATATCAAATTTGTGTTTAGGGAGAGTGCGGGCATTTATAAGAGCAGCGCGGATGAGTACCGGGGGATGGGGGAGGTGGGGTGGTGTAGGGTAGGGAGATGGGGGGAGTTTGAAAGTACATACGGGGCACTGAGTGGGTGCTGTATTAGTGCTGGAGTATGGAACAAGAGGGAGCAGTGGTGCCTTTTGGTAGAGGTGTTAATCTCTCTGAGCTGGGATGAGGAATAGGTTAACGTGTTGCAGTTAGGTGAGCAGGTGATAGGGCCGGGGGGGTGGGGGGCTGGGATCGGTCCAGGCGCGGATGGGCGCAGACGGGCTTGCCTTGCATGTGCGAGTTACATGTATCAATAGTGTTGGTGATCATGGAGTTGGAATTCCCTCTGGAGGGAGGAGAAGGCCATCAAACCCCCCTCATAAATGGTCTAATGTTGTTCAAGAACAGTTCGTTTTCTAGAAAAAAATACAGGTTGCTCAGTTAGTGTGATAGAATGGCCTCAAAAAAAGACATCAGTTTATACTATAAATGGCACATGGGCATCCAGATGTCTTCTAACTGAAGCTGCAGTGAAACTCTTTTTAAGACAGAAGGACAAAGGCTTCATCATGAGCCTTTTCACACTGAAATGGAGCTCAGATCGTGAAGTGCCTAGTTTTATTGAACCTGAAAAGTTTTAGCGAAGAGCATGCCTACATATAAGCTAGCAACTAAATCTTCTTGAGTCTTCTGGTCTAGAGCATAAAAAAATTATACTTCATCTCCACAAAATGGCACTGTTTTACATTTACTGAAGTTGGTATTTTTTATTTTTATTTTAACATAATTTAGTACATTCAGCTTTTTCAGTAAACCCTTACTGTTTACTTTAATAAGACAGTTTCTTTAAGGCCTGTTCGTATTATTGAGTAGTACGCCACCCTTAGGGGTCCCACAGCTAAGTTTGAAATGACTTTCAAACTGATTAACCAAGGACGTGCTTTGTCCGTCTTTCTTTTCGAACAGTTGCTTAGGCAACTCCTTCCCAATAGTGCATTTTACACTCAGATTAAGTATGTCAGGAATTAAGCCCAATGAAAACAATGTTTACACAGAGCTGAAAATTATAATGGGCCTGATTCAAGAAGCTATTTTTTCATTTTTTATGTTGAATTTTCCAAATATACATACAATTATCATTGATACATCTGCATCGAATTATTGTCCACTGTAGTTCCTGTGTTGGTAAACCTAGAGTACAAAATTATCCCAGTAACAGAAACCATATCTAAAACAAGACAAGTCCATAGTCAGTGGACAAGTTCTCCCGTTCCTTCCCCACGACAGTGCATCCAGATTTTATGGAGTCGAGGGGAGGTCAGATTCACAGCTGTAGTCCTTGTGTAGCCATTTGGCACTCCCAACAGAAGGAAATCCAAAACAGTTTGTGGATCATCAGTTGCCCAACATGCCCGCACCCATATAGCTACAGTATAATATGCCGCAGCAGACCAATCCCAAATTCCTTCCATGTCCAAATCATATCCATCCCCCAAGAGTATGCAGCTGCCAGTGTTCCTGGTTTTAGACTACAGTATTACCTACCACATCTGCATCTAGGTCACTTATGATTTATTATCAGGTATAGTCTTTTCTCACGGAGGTCTGGCTCCCGGGGGTCTTGTGGCATATTTATATTCATTAAGCCGTTTTCAACCCTAACTTAAGATGTGATAATGGGTAAATTTATGAGTGAAAATTCATCTTTGATATTCAGAACTCAATCAATGAACGATACAATGGTGTAGACATTACTGTGATCAATTGGTCCTTTATCCCTTTATCCTTTCTAGTGAGAGGTTCAAAGAGAGTGGCACAATGAATAAAGACCACTAACTCTCCATCCTAATGCGAACTGAATCCAGTAACATTGTAAGACACTGCTTCTCATCGGCAAAGGGAAACCTGACAGAGACTCAAGTCACTGGGATGTCCCGTGCAGATAATGTGGTGTTCTTAAAGTAATTTGTTAACTCCAGAGGTGAAGATTTCGATAATGGTTTTTTGTGGTCCTGACTTTCCAGTGGTTGTGGTACCTGCTAATACAGGGGCACCCAATGGACTAACTGGTACTTACTGAGGACAACAGCTCACCTTTGTTTAGGGTCAGGGTGCCACCAGACCTTCAAAGTGTGATATCTCAAGAATCATAACTTGTGTGACTCAGACATAGGAATAAGCCCCAAGAGTCCTGCATTCCAAGTGTGACACTCTAATTAGCCACTTAGTCTAAGATCAGAGGGGCAGCCTTCCACGAGATTAAAAAGTGTGTTTAGGTACCTTTAGATAGGTTGGGTGGGTGTCCTGGTAGCAGACAGAGTGGCTAGTGCAGGCTCATATGCAGGCAGAGGACCTTGGTATCTCTGCCACGTCCTCAACCTCCACTTGAAGCAGATCTTTTTTTTGGTCCTCATTTGCCCTACTCACTTCTAGCTGACCACCTAGGTCCCCATCTGCCTGAGTGATCCACCCTCGAGAAGTACTTGGATTCTCAGTTGGGAAGATGGTTCTGACATTCACGGGGTAAAAATTACCCTACACCCCAACTGGAAACTCAATTGGCTGTAAACATTGGTCCAAATGGAGAGCCAGAAAAACTCCCAAGCCTCTCAGGTTTGCCCTTGGGGACTACTCCCCGCCTTCTTTTCCCAACCATGTGGTCAAGTGGGCCCATAATTCAGTTATTTTTACGTGGGGGTGAGTCGAGCCCATTTTGCTGTTACGCCCCTCACAACATGCCTTGTGCACGGTCAGCATTTCGTTTAGGAAATACAGTACAGGGCATCAGTTGTGGTTCTTGTTCTTTGCTGGGGTATTTTGGTAGTGTTCACATCCCTTTTTATGTTTTTACCTGTGTATCTGTGTTGGATCCTTTTGTCACACCAACCTGCAGGCAGGATTGAGGGGTGATTACTAGTGGGTGGGGCAATGACGCAATATAAAAACTGTGGCCAGACCCAACAATGTATTTGGCTTTGAGTCTTCAGTCTCATACGTCCATGGCCCCTTGCTACTTCCTGAGTCTACGTCTTGGAGAGTGACAATCTAGTTGACTTTCTTGTCCGTGACCTTATTTCCAGATTTTGCTGCAATATCACTTGCAGCTCGGTGCGGGAACCTTACAGGGTCTTTTTAGCCTTGTTTCTTTTTGCCGCCCTGCCCTAAGTGCATTGTCTCATGCACTTCTTCCAATTTACTTTGGATTTGGCAAGGTATCTTGGCATCGTGTTTTCTGACTGCACTGCCAACCGAACAACAGCACTTTGCGCATAAGGGTGAATTGCAGGTTGCAATGGAATTCTCACCTCTCATGCTGAATATATTTCCTTTCTTCCTAAAGATCATAAAGGTCAGTGCACTGACAAATTAGGTCCATGGACCTTGTGGGAGCCGCATATGTGACTGTGGTTTTTTTCTAGTTCTTTGTTTATCTAATTACGTCATACTTCTTGGATGAGCCTTCTTTTTTTGTTGATTCTTTTATTCCCCCCTGATATTGACAGCTCACTTTTACAGAGAGGATGAGAGGGTTAACTCTCTTCCCTATTATATCTGCTGAAGTCTTTATAATTGGTGAGTTGGAGAGGGGTCTAACACAGAGATATAGTCAGTGTGGGTGGATTTAAGGTACTGTACGTGTATATACTAATTGGCATTTTATTTTTGTTGTTCCTTTATACATAGTATCTGCCAAATGGGATTCCCTGAACAACCTTGTGGAGTGTTGGAAAACTTGTATTTTCTAAATAGCAGATGACTGACTACTCCCGGCTAGTCCCGGGGGATCATGAACATAGAAAGGTTGACTGTTGTACGCGGTTTATGTGCAGTGGGTGTAATTAAAATTGCAGTGAATACCAATAAAACAAGCGATGTGAAAAGTGTGTAAAACGCGACGCAAATCATACATGTATTTCCCAGTGGTTGCTACAATAACTCATCTTCATGTGACAAACATAAAAAAGGCGATTTGTCTGTGAGTCTGATCTGGATGCCCATTACATCCATGTAAACCCTATATTCAAACATTATAGTGTGCTCCTGAACACTTGTAAACCCATGTTCAGACATGGTACAAACAATATACAAACTATAAACAATATGATAATAAATTAAACTGGAGTTCAGGAAATAAATCAGAGAGTACAGGCAGTCTATAAATAACATTGAAATTCCATCCGGTCATTTAACCCGTTTGGTTTAAGTGAGTTCAAAAGTCGGATCCAATAGGTTTCTCGCTGTAGAAGGTAGGTGTGGTTATATCTGCCTTCTCTCCTTTCAATTGTTTCCAGGACACAAAATTACAATTGCCAGATGTTATGTTTTGCTTCAATGAAATGATGTGCTACTGTTGAATTCAGTTGTTTGGTCCTTATATTACTTTTAACTTAATTTACTCAGATTTTAAGTTTTCTTTCCGTTTGTCCCACGTATACCTTCCCACAGGGGCATTTCAGTAGGTAGATATTGTTGGTTGAGTCACATGTAGTATTCACTTTTAGTTTAATGTTGTGTCCTTTCATAGGATGTGGTATATTTGCTCCTGTGATAACAATACTACAATTGTTGTAATTCCAGCAAGGAACTGTACCTTTATATGTTTTTGAGATGGATTGGTTTATGGGTTGTGTAATGATTTCCCCTATGTTTTTCCCACATGTGTACGCGAAGATGGGTGCTTGATCAAATATATGGTTGAAGTCCGGCTCAAGTGTCAGGATTGGCCAATGTTTCTTAATGATCTTCTTGTGCTTTTGGCTCAACGTAGAGAATTTAGACACTATTGTTATGCGTTTTTGTGTAGGTCTCTCTTTCCAAGTTAAGGATTCTTCTCTTGATATTTGTTGGCTGCGATTTCTAGCCTGTTGTAATATTTCCTCCGGGTATGCCCTTTGTCTGAATCGTTGTACCATCTCCTCTGTTCGTTCTGTGCAGGTCTTGGGATCTGAAACAATCCTTTTTACTCTTAACAGTTGTGAAAAGGGCAAATTCTGTTTTAGAGCTAGTTGATGAAAGCTTCCATAGTGCAAGGTGTTGTTCTGCTGGTTTCTTTTCTGAATAGATCTGTGGTAAAGCCCGTGTTTTTTCTAGTGATTCTTATGTCTAGGTATGTTATAGACTATAACTGGACCTCATGGGTAAACTGTATTTTGTCATCGATTTGGTTGAGTTTGTTGAGTAAATTTTGGAGCTCCAAGGCCGGTCCATTCCAAAGGATAAAGATGTCATCTATAAACCTCAGAAACATTTTTGTATGTTTTTTCCATGCAGGTGTCGACAAAATGTACTTTTCTTCAAATTGATTCATAACGATGTTAGCGTACGAGGGGGCTGATTTGGGAAGAACACTAGAACTCTTGTATTAATATTGTATAATACTATACAAGTTTTTTTCCATGGGACAACCTTAACTTTCCTTTTATGTTCTGACCCAACAATATCCTGAGTAATTATATTTAGTTGCTCCATGCTTTTAATAGTTCTTACCATTATCCAAATACATTTTTCTATCATGCTTTCTTTCCCTAACAGATTCTATAATTATATTATTATTATTATGAATAAGCTCTATGTTATTCATCTATTTAAGAAATGGTATCTAAGACAGGTTAGAGCAGCCTTAATTTACTTGCTGATGTTACTGGACCAGTAGACTTGTTTTGTGGTTGCAACCTATCTAACAGGTGCTGTTCAGCTGAGATTGTGATTAAGGTTTTATTTTTTTCAATGTCAATTTTATTGTGACTATTCTGTTATATAGATTATTTATAGATATGTTCACTACCTTTTTAAACCACATGCTGTGATGGATTTTATATTGATGTATGTCTTCTTTTATTTTATCCAATTATTCAATGTTTTATCTTTTATGGATTTATGAGGCAAAAACCAAATAAAGATTTACTAAATGAATTAATGAAGTATCTGGTTCATTTATCTATGTTACCAAAATTGTTCTCAATTCAAATTGGCAACTCTCGCATTTTACTAATAGGTTTTTCTAGGAATATCAGCTGTCTGATATACCAGGAACCATAAACTGAACTGAAGTATTTAAATTCCTAGCTATAAACAATATTTTTTTGTATAAAGTAATTTCAGACCATTTCACACTATTTAACATCTTGAACCATTTTCCTTGTTTATTGCACTTAGAGATGCTTTACTTGCTGTGAAATCAATCATTTTTTCAGGTTAAGTGCATTTAGTGACACTCCTCATATTACCAGTATGAAGAGCTACTGAAGAACATGTTATTCTTTATTTGTGATTGAAATACAAAGAGAGCAGCTGGCTTCTCTGTTTTGTTTGCTGAAGGCATTCAAACTCTAGTTTTTGATATAATCAGTATTTTTAGGATTTCTTCATTGCAGATGTACATTTATCTTAATCCTCAGTGAAGTTATGGGAGTCTGCTGAAAACACTACGGCCCTCATTTCAGGGAAATTGGTGTAGGGGTGAGCCACAAGGCTTCTTGCTGCTCTGCCCTCTGCCAATCTGGAAGGGCAGCAATGCCCCTAATATATACATTACAGTACATTCCTGCCTTTTCCCCTAATCTGGCTCACAAATTTCTGCCTAGGGCCAACGCAGGCACCCTTACACCATGGTGCAAGGATATCTACTTTGCATGCAGGATTGTTTTTGTGCAGGAAGGAACACCTTCCTGCACAAAAACAATCTTGAGATTAGGTTTCCTCTTTCTATGTGTGCTGCAGAATGCAGCACACATAGAAAGAGGAAAAAACAAGGAGAAATAAAATGACGTCTCCTCGTTATGCCTGTTCTGGCGAGACGTAACCTTTGGGCGCTGCCCCAGGTTTACGTGATTAAGTAAGTCTAGAACAGCGTCAAATTCCATGGGTGTTGCGTGGGAAAACTCACCGCAACCCCCATGGAACGCCTTCCTGGTGCAGAGTAAGGCAACGTTGTGACTTGCACTCCTTTTTCGTACTCCATATCTATGAAGCCATGCCAAGCCACGCAAAGTGGCTTTGCGTGGCCTTATAGATATGATTGAGAGGCTTGCACCGTTGGAGCGCCACAAAAAGTGGCACTCCAGCGACGCAAGCCTCTCATAAAGAAGCCCCTTAGCACATGATTAGCTACATGAATATCTGAGAATACCAAGACCACCCAGGTCTTTGCCTTGCTTCTATTTCCAATCATATAAATATGCTGCTGTATGTAATCTCAGCAAACTCGCAGACACAAACAGGTTTTTTATTTACACAATCAAAGGATACATTACGTTGAAATCGTACCAACTAGTGTCCTTTGTGCTTCCTATACACACACATGCGCACACACACACACCCACACACATATCGATACGGTGTCCCATATGGTCAGGCCATATGGCAGGTATCAGATGCAAGTAACATGAATGGCTCCTGTTTTAGCTCCTGGGGCGCAACCACAAAGTAACAACTCAATTTTTTACAATTCAACTTAAGTGCATTACATGTGAGGTACCCCAGGGTGCATCACTTTGCCCAACATCGTTCAATATCTAAGTGCCATCTCTGATAAAAACTGATCAGATCTTTAAGCTGGAGATATGTTGTTAGTAGCTTGCTGGACGTGCAACAACTCCTTCCATAGCAAACTGCCCTACACCAGAGCATATCATTCTCATTCGAAGCTTTATTTTACAATAAACTAGGCTGTTCAGCCCAAATAACAAAACTATCATCCTCATGTTTTTTTCACTTTAAATTATGGAGGATGGTATTACTATTTTTATTTGTGGTCATTTGGGCAATTATCTGTCAAGCTTGAACTACTGTCATTCACTCCACCCAGCATTACCTAATCCACAATCTCTTTGAAGCCGATCAAAGATTGCGAAGGGGGTCATAAGTGGCATAACACAAAATGATGGGGCCACCCCTACAGAATGTGAAGAGGGGCCCCTGAGTTTCTCATATCTCACTTTTTATTTTGGTCTGAATGGGGCCCTTGGATGGGTTGGGGCCGTCTGAAGGGCCCCTAGATATGAAGTAATCATCTTTTGAAGGAAGGAGGGCCTTTTACAATAGATATCCTTCTCACAGGTGAATTTGACACACTTGTCGATAGGCCTTCAGTGCAACTGCTTCAAGGAGTCAGGTACTTGAATCCAACATGACAGTCATAAGAGTATTCTGGCTGCCAGATTTTGTATGATTTGCAGTTTTTAAATCTGATATTTTAACTTGTAAAAGAGAGAGTGCCGGTGCCCAATGATCTGCTCAGAAGCCTGCGACTGATACAATTAAACATCAGGGGGCGGATACCAGTGCTTAATTTGTAGGGCCCTTCTCAGATGTCCACTGCAGCCTGCACCATACATAGCCACTGCCAGCACTGCCACTGACAGTACCAACAAAACAACTAACCATCGCACTCCTGAAAGTGTGACAATTCAGACTATATCAGGCCCAACAAAGCTATAATAATGGCGTGAGAGGCTGGTATTATTCATTTTCAATATGATTTGCCTTAATAAACACGGATGTTGTGCTCATCTAAAAAATAAACAGACTGCGCCACCATGTGGTGGACTGTCACTAGAGCTGGTGCTGACAATTAAGTGCCGAAACCACCTGCTCAAATTAAGCACTGCAAATGGGACCGAGCCATTTCATATGAGCAGCGGTGTGGAACTCTCTTCCTCCTTCAATGTGCCTTATGAAAGACCACTTATGCTTTGGGAAGTTTGGAAAATCTTGGGCACGATTCACAAAGGTAAACTGAGACGAAAGTCTAACTTTACGTCTTTCGGCCTTCACAAACGGCATTTATGAGTAGTAAAGTTAGACTTTTGTATCAGTTTAAGTTACGTTTTGTCTCAGTTAGATTTAAGACCAAAACTTAAGGTAAACTGAGACAAAAGTCTAACATTACTACTCGTAAATACCCTTTGTGAATACCAAAAGTCGTAAAGTTAGACTTTCTCCTCAGTTACCTTTGTGAATCGGGTCCATTGATTTTTAGAAACTAACGAATGACACGTTCATTTTCTGACATTAGGCGTGATTGGTGTTAGTCTAGCGCCAGGAAGCCCTTTGTGATAATAGCGCTTTTTATAAATAATAATAAATACAAACAAATGATGCATCACAGATGCATCACATACTCTCATGTGTCTGAAGTACCAGTAATGCAAAATACCACACCTCTCTCTCTCCGCGACAACAAAAGACAAGAACAAGTACAATGACACTGCCAATCACAGGAACTGGGAAAACCACTCCAATGGAGGAGATTAGTGAACGAAGACCTGAAACTTAACCCAAGTATATGACATCCTAGCAAAACACACAAGCCACCTCTCAAATCCTTCAGTAATCAGCACGAATCCAATGCAATTCCACCACAATAGTCATTAAAACAATTCTAATTACTATTATTATTATGAATATTATGTTTGCACTTTTGTTGCTTCTCAGTGACTATAAAAAACAAATGCTACCAATCAACCAATTTAATGATATTAGGATGGATTGTAAGAAGGACTAGTCAGGATATCTCAGTCACTGCATATCTCAGCACCCAACACCAACCAACCACGCACGCAACCTGGGAGTCATCCTCGACTCGAAACTCACCATAGCCAACCAAATCAACGCAGTCTCCTCAACCTGCTTCTATACCCTCCACATGCTCCAAAAGATCTTCAGACGGATCCCTACAGGCACACGGAAAACCGTCACCCACGCCCTCATCAGCAGCAGACTCGACTACGTCAACGCCCTCTACGCCGGAGCCCCGGCCAAGCTCATCAGCAGACTTCAAAGAATCCAGAACGCCTTGGCACACCTGGTCCTCGACGTCCCCCGCCGAGACCACATCACCCCCCACCTGAGAGACCTGCACTGGCTCCCCATCAACAAAAGAATCACCTTCAAACTCCTGACCCACGCACACAAAGCACTCCACAACACCGGCCCTGAATACCTCAACAGCCGACTGTCATTCTACGTACCCAACAGAGAACTTCGCTCAGCCGACCTCTCACTGGCCACCGTCCCACGCATCCACAGAACTTCCTCCGGGGAAAAATCCTTCTCCCAACTAGCCGCCAAGACCTGGAAGGCCCTCCCTCTACACCTACGGCAGACAGACGACGCACAGACCTTCAGGAGACTACTCAAGACCTGGCTCTTCGACCGCTAGCTGCAGCCACCCTCCCTAGCGCCTTGAGACCCTCACGGGTATGTAGTTCGCTCTATAAATCCTTGATTGATTGATTGATTGATTGATTAAATCAATGATCCAACCTCTGAGATCATCACTGTCGCAAATCTAGGCAGAGTTACATTTAGGGAGAGGAAAGTTAATGTTATTTTGTTATTTTACCTTCATTGTCAGAGTCACCTTGAACCCCTACTTCACAGAGTTTTCAATCAATGTATGGATTCAGAGACAACTCCCTATTTAGTAACAATAACAATAACAAATTCTGTGTGGCTAAATTCCTGGGTTGGGCGTGGTTGATCCGTATTAAGAAACTGAATTCCTATCAATTAACTGATACAACATGAAGCCTAATTAACTGTTATGACATGAAGCACATATCGTATGGTTACAACTTTTTATATATTATATGAGATGTCTGTAGTTTTTTTAACATATTTTTATGTATTGTATGCTGTCTTTTATGAATTTTACTTCGAAATAAAGACATAATGAACTGAACTGAAATAACATTCTCCTATCAAAAGCTAAAATAAAAGGGAATTGCTGTCATGCTAAATTCAATCGCCATATAAATGTCAGGGACACAATCCCAAACAGTTATAATTTGGAAAAGTGTTTGTGAAGACCGAAACAAGAAAAATGAAATACAGGTTTCATTATCTTTAGAGACTACAGCATGAATGTGGTTTTCGCATGTATTGAATTTCAATTGTATTTATATAATGCTTACTAGCACTGAACAGGTGTTAAAGCGTTTTACGATGAGAAGCCCAAACTTAGAGGTCAATCCATTCATTATTGAGATTAGCCTTGTGCTCTCTAAGAATCCGTTCCATGCATTTTCTTTAGTTTCTTTGCAGTTCACTAATGAGTTAGTGTGATCATTAGAGGGATGTGAGAAGCAAATGGTTGATGGAATGAATAGATATTGTTAGGGTGCAGGGACATAGGGGTCTATTAGGATGGCAGGTGGATCGCCACCGCCCTACCGGCCTTTCCATGGCGGAGACTCTGCCATGGAAAGTCATGCAGTGTTTTCTTTGGGGGCCCGTTGCGGGTCCCAAGGGGGGTGGGAGGGTGGGGCTGCACTTGGGGGGGTACCCATGGTACCCCCAACATCGGCGTACACAAGGTGGCAGGCACCGCGGGGTGCCTGTCACGTTGGGCATGCCAATGCACAACATGCATATATTTCATTGTTGCGGGTGCTGCTTACAGCACCGCCCGCCACAATGCAATATATGCAGGATGAGACCGCCAGGGTGGTGGTCGCATCCTAATTGGCGGTGCGGGACGGACGCACCACTGGTGGCCGGTCACAGCACCGCTAGGGTGGCGGGCGGACTCCATCCTAACAGACCCCATAGTTTCAAAGAAATAGAGATTAATTTAATGCAATGTAGAGTAGTCTATATATGCAAGAGGTGTTCAGTAGGTAGAATGGAAGGGGAGGGGCATTCAAACTGAATATGGGAGGGAAAAATTGAAAGTTTATGTAAAGATCAAATTTTCATACAGGGTTTTTGGGAATACAGCTGGTGGAGATTGTTTCTGATAGCATGCATCCTGTGGATGTAAAACTTGTATAAAGAAACAATTTTTAAATTGTCCTCTAAAGCAGTGTTTCCCAGAGGGTGAGTTGTGACAAAGCCGATTTTTGGTCATTCGTGAAAGTCCAAGCAATAAATAAAGATTCCTTTAAATTATGTATTTATCTTGTCATATTTGCTGCACAACACAAGCAGAGGTCACATTTCAGGCTGTATCTTCTGTCATATTGCTGTTCACTTTTTAACCGCATGCGTGCGGGCGGAATTCCGCTCGTACGCTGAGATATTCTAAAGCGCATGTTACGTGACGAGCTGGGCTCGTCATCAGCGTAGCAGGAGGCTACCTCATGACGAGCCCAGCTCGTCATCAGCGTCGAAGGGGTTAACATGGGGTTTGGGGTTTACAAACTCCTCTTACACTGCAGTCAGAGAAAAAAAGATAAAGTAGGAAACTATGAGACAATCTTGCTGGGGTACAGGTACTGAGAAAGTGAGTGTAACACACAACAAAATGTAAATACCTGTAAATGAAACATATACATTCAGCAGTTCAGAAAGCATAAATGAAGCAATTTTTTTGTAACTATGAAGTGTGATAAAACAAATGTATTAGAGTCAAAACAAATCAAAGCACTTTACTTGGTGAGGCACAAATGATAAATATTCACTGAAATTTGTTTTCTAAACAGTATCATTTGTGTGCAATACAGTTTAATCAATAACTACACAATGATTAAGTTACATTAAAAAAAAGTCACCCTCAAGTCCATTAAAACTAGGTCGATCGCGTACGTTTTTCATTCTACAACATGGGTCGTGGTTTTAAAGAGTTTGAGAATCACTTCTCTAAAGGAATGTGGCTTTTATACTTGCTTCACTGCAAAAAGAAACCCCCTTTATTGTTGAGACCCCTTTTCAAGACACCCACAAGCAGTGACATTCAAGCATATTCCAGTACCCGTGATTATCATTGGACTTTGAGAATACCCTTGAGAAAGCTCTTGTGAACATCACCCTGCTGTAGGTGTGATGTAAATATCTGCAAACACAGAAAGGATACCTGGGTGTATCTACTACATCAGAACCTTGAACACTATGAAATGCTGCTATAGTGTAAGCATGCAAATCATTTTACACCATACAAACTACACGTATTAACATGTTATGTAAACACTTGCCAACTTAAGAAATAAAAAGGCAGTTGCTAAACATGTTGCAGCAATCATCATTAGTAGATTCAGGGCATCTTTGATATGACCCATTCATTAGCTGGGAAGAATGGGTGTGGGAAAGTGCTGCCTCCTGCCCCACTCTCTGGAGCAGTGGGCCCCACAGACCAGACACAATGGTCCACAGAATGAACGTGCTGTGTGGCCACACCACGGCTCTCCAGCTTTCAAGTACTATACAGCACCTTTAGATAAGCCTAGATGCAATCACCTTGCAACGGTTTGTGCTTCAAATATAGGTGAGTCTGTGTTTTTTGTTTCTTGGTCTCAGTGTGCAGAATAGTTTTAATATTGATTTGCTTACATTGTACAATCTCCCTTGATTTGGTATTACTTATAGAAGTTCCTATTATAGATTTCACGTGATGCTTTAGGAAACTCTATAATCATTGTTCTTCTTTACTCTAGCTCAGGCTTCGTTTTTGTCTCTCGGCCTACTGGTAAACATTAATAAAAATCGTACCTGTTTTTCTAGTATATTTTAGAAGTTTATAGTTTGGACAATATGTGTAACGATGCAGGTTATCCAGCTGTAGAATTAGACGTCTCAGGTAATATACTTCTCTTTAACCTTGTCCATGTTCCTATGCTACTGTTGGTAGGTTTGCCTTGCTAACGTGTTTAATAATATGTCATGTTTTAATATCTTGAGTGTTTTCCTTAATAATAATTAGTTTGATTGAATAGATTCTATTTAAAGAAACATGTTAAAACGTGTATAGTGGTTTAAGTTGACAACAATAATTATTGTTAGCTGCAAAGAGGATTTTGACATCCCCCAGGCTCGAATTTGTGCTCCAAATGTTCTTCAGCAAAACACACAAGATGATGGACGGAATGTTGCACAATGGCAAAACATTCACCCCCAGTCACAGATCTGGGTTTAATCCATCGTTATTTTGCTCACCAAGCCACCCCAGTTCAGACATGGCTATATGCAAATCAGTCTTGACCCTGTGCCTCCTGGGAACAGTCCAGCCCGAACTGCTAAGCCCTGTCTTCCCTGGACCGGAATCAAACATCCTGGGACCCGTTTCTGGCTATCAGCCGTCTTCAGCCAGGATAGCTTGACTCCAGTGGCTTAGTGAGCAAGGGACCTACGTCTGGCCATACCCTTCCCACATAGGGTGAACAGCAAAACACACAAGATGATGGACGGAATGTTGCACAATGGCAAAACATTCACCCCCAGTCACAGATCTGGGTATAATCCATCGTTATTTATGGATTAAACCCAGATCTGTGACTGGGGGGGAATGTTTTGCCATTGTGCAACATTCTGTCCATCATCTTGTGTGTTTTGCTGTTAACCAAATGTTCTTCAAGCAGACCAAGACAATATTGCATTCTGTATTTAATTATTTGCAAACCCAAATATAAAACGAATCAATGCATCAGCACTCATCTGCATGTCAGCAGACAGATACAGGCACCACTTGGTTTCATTTAGTATTTACCAATCAATTATGGCAAATGCCACTTTGATCAATAAAGTTAAATAGAAAGATTTTTTAAGTGCAAAAGCGCCAATGTAAAGAAAAAAGAGCTATAGATGTTGGGTTTGAGGGTGGCGTAAATGAGGATGGGGAAACGCAGTACACATAGGGTGGGACGAGAAGCATAAGCGGAAGAGAACATCACAGGTTTACATGGGTGAGAGGGCAACACAGAGCACGGGGTGGGGGGAAAAATACATGGATGCACGAGACCCGCACGGGTGGGGGAGAAAATGCATTGATAAGAGAGAGCAACACACAGATGGTGAAAGCACTGAAGCAAGACAACTGGAAAACATATGCACTCCTAGAGTGCTTAATCAAGAAAAATTAGAGAGAGGAACATGGGGCAGGGGTCAAAGGAAAGCCCACGGACAATAGAGGACACCATGGAGAAGGATTGAGAGAGAAGAACACAAAGTAGACAGCTGGAAAACACATGCACTCTCGTGGAGTACTTAAGCATAAAGACAATGTCGTTTCCTGGAAGTGAGCAGTGGAAGTACAAAAGTAAAGAAGCTATGTTCAAGGGGAGAGACAAACAAGGCAAGCCTTTGAATAAGAAGTAAGCAAATGAGATTGACAATAAAGCCAACCAATAGTAAGTAATGAGTGAACTTCACACTCACTGTAAGATTTTGTTATGCTGACAATAGGTATTTTGCAATGCACACAGCTTTGGGTGTCTTGGTGGCTCAACCTAAAAAGGACAATCCAACAAGTATGGATACCATTTGCTATTAAGTGAGACTGAGAAAAGGTTTGCCATGGGCCAACACTTGAAAAACATTCCTTACCAACTTTGGTCTTTAAACTCACGAGAACCAGAGGTAGTGGTTATATTTTTTTTACCTGTTTTCATTTGAAATATGTAAAGTGTGCGGTTACTCAAAAAAGGTTGCATTGGTGGTCAAGCAAACCAAGCTAAAAGGCAGAACCTACACATTGCATAAATGGGTTTTTAGAAATTTACAACATTCGATGAGATATGTTTCTACAAGAATATCAAGAAGGAACGCATTCCAGGCTTGGGAAGTTACTATCTAGAAGACGTGGCCTCCAGTATGGGCTTACTCAAATTTAGACATGTTGATATAATATTGAGTGCTAGAGTGGAGAGTTCTCAATAGAGTATAGGAAGAGAAGAGGGAGGCCATGTAGTTTTCAGCTGGAAGACTATATAAGTCTTCATGTCAAAAGCTTAAAGTCTTAAGTATGCAACGCTGGGGCAAAGGAAGCCAGTAAATGTAGGAAAGATGGAAAAAAATCCTGATCTTTCTACTCAGGCCAAGAACAAAACAATGTTCTGGATAAGTTACAATATAAAGAGGTAATTAACCAGGTAAACCTAAAAAAAAAGAATTGCAATCGCCCTACATTGCGCTGACAAGGGCTTGGATTAGAGTTTATCAACAAGAGTGTTGCAACGAAGGAGTCATTTTCCTGATAACCTTTCCATCTAATTAGTGTTGCACTGCCTCTCATTTCAAAGAGTTTGGTTGAAAACACACCAGCCTCTACCCACGTGGGTATTAGAAGCAAACTGACTTCATTCTGATATTGAGAACGGCCCCTTGTAATGCACAATATCAGCATTTTTCACTCTAATATATTTTATGAGTCTCTATTTCTTTCTTTCAGAACGTTGATGTTCCTGGATGAGGTTTCATCTACATGGGCATTGCCATTCCCCATACTAGTTATGGACTAAACATTGGCTGAGCTACTTTGTACTACTTTCTCATATGGCCATAGGAAGGTTTTCCTTCATCATTTCTCCTTCAATCCCAATGTAACACTACCATTCACCCACCCGGATTGCCCTTTCTGAGGCTTCCACCCACCCCTTACTAGAAAGTGTATCTGTGAGATACCTCTCATGTTCTACCTGCAACCAAGGAGCATTAGTACCCCCCAATAGCTGTATTTTGAATAACATTAAGTAAATGTAACCTAGAAAACAAATTGTGCACATTATTAAGCTCTGTCTCTGCTTTAATCCAATATGACCTCATCTGATTCAACCTTTCAATCTCTGAAAAACTTGTTTACACATGCTGCTGAACAATGCCTTATTCTAAGGATGCATATTTCTGCCTATTCGTAACTCAAGCAAACTTTTAAGATGTACTGAAAGATTCCAGCAATTTGCCTACCTCCTGCACCATATTGACAATATACAAGGTATTATTCCTCATTATCTTCAACAGGGCAGGGAACTCTAACTGATTCTTTGCACCTGTGGCACTGAAAAAACTCTATTTTATTTCTATTCCAGTGCTTGTGTGTTCTGTACTTCTTGACATATAAGAACATGTAGTGCAAACAAATATCCTACTCCCTATACTTATTTAATTGCCAAGTTAGAGTGTAAAACTTTTTCTTTAATTGTGTAAGACAGAAAACTAACAAGCATTTTCCGAGGTTTAGCTGTTGATTGATTCCATGTAAAAGGGTCCCTATGTGCTCTTTGTGTTTTTATGGAGGTTTTCTTCACTGTATTCCTTGAGAACTGTACTTTATAAAATCTTTATAACAAATGCTTTAATATCCCCCCTTCAGCTGCTTCTGGAAAACCATGAATGCATGAGTTATTGTGCCTAGCTTGATTTTCTTAGATATCTAGTCTTTGTCCTAGTTTTTGCTATTTTTCTTGCAATTTCTGTGATTTCCTGTATGTTTGTTTCAATCCAAAGCTCAGCATTAGAAGCCATGACTTCTAGTCTCTTGATTCTAGAATATAGATCCGACAACGTTTTAGTTAATCCTGGAAAAGCTGCTGGTATGCTTATGTTTGTTTTTGTTTTTCACACCTGGTTAATATCCTTTCAAATATATGTGAAGGCTTTCTCCAGCACTATTTCTAAGGAATGTATTACTTGGCTTGTATTGACCCACTCATCATCAACTCTTCCCTGCTTAAAAGCACCTGCCTTGCTTGCTGTTTTTCCGTCCCCTTCTCTGAAATCCATTGATCCTATGGCCTCTAATCAGTTCACTCAGTAAGAGCACTGTATTAATTGGAGGTGGGCACAGTTTACTTGCCTCACACTACCAGTAATGTATTTATGTCTGTTTCATAGCCTCACTGCCTTTACCTGCCACCCTTTAGCAATGCCCAATTGGTTGGAGGCAGGACTTTCCCTTCCTTCAGTAGCTGCACCTGGTATTCGATCTTCTAGTTGACTGGTGTTAACATCAGTATCTTTCAAGCTATCTCTGATGTCACTTCCCTGGCCACTATTTCCAAGATTGATTAATTAAGGGTCTCTTGTTGACTTAAATCATCTTCCTTCTCTGTCATTTTAGCAATGGAATTCCTATTGATAAGTTTGAAATACAATCTTGCCAAAGGTGTCGTACAAATTGAGAGTAACATTTTCAGCTCTAGACCTCAGGTTTGTGTGCTCGCTTGTGCGTTCCCTTTGATTCTCCTAGGTTGGCTCTCATCAATGGCTGCTTTTCCATCTCCCTCCAATTTCTCCCTCACTTTTTACTCCACTTTATTTAGTGAGGTCTCTATCTACAGCGCGATTTTAAGGAATATTTGGTAATTCTAGGAGCCTCCCTAAGATCATTATGCACATTATTTGGCTGCTGCAATGTAGTTTTAGACTGGCCCTGAGAGCCTTCTCTCACTCAACCTATATTCTGCTACCTTCAGGGGCAGGCATCTTTTCAACCCGTACTTCCTGCCTGCCACTGGAGTTGGGTCAGAATGTCCCATACAGCTAACTGTTGGAAGAAAAATATATGCTCACTTTTATTTCCTCCTGACTGACACTGCAGAGGAGTAAACAAAATGTGGAGTACAAACACATGTCACAGTAGCTCTATCTGCCAAGCCATAGTAACGTCAGTCGAGACACCCGCTATCCATCCCTCTGCTTAGGCAGCCACTGCAGAGAAGGTAAAACATTTCAAATAATTGAGCCCTGTGAAAGTGGGAGGGTATGCCAAAGTAAAGAAAAACAATGTAATAGAGGGAGCCGAAAAACAATTATTCCGTTTGGATGCATGATGAAAATGCTCTCAGATGCAGGCAACTTCTGCAACTGGCTATCTTCTGGCCCCCATCTTCCCCAATGAGGCTAACCTTTAGGTCTAATACTTGACTGGAAAAATCTTGGTCCACCTTGAAGGAGCTTAATGCTGACGTGATCATTAAATCTGGCAGTTTTTGGAGACAGATAGGGGCATGTAGAGATTATACTGTTTTTTTGGAAAGTATGGTACTTTGGTGAAGTTCCTCTACTTTCTTGTCGATAAAAAAGTGAAGGAACAAGTTAGCGAGACTGACCTCCTTCATATGCATTCATCTGACCATGCTGCTGTTCCATTGGCTTTAAGAGTTGAAAGAAGTTGTATTGCACTTACCGGTTGAACAATGGATATAAAACGTTTGCTAAAAGTAAACTAGATTTTGAGCTATACATGAAGCAGATTACTGCTGAATTTATGGAGGTAAACAAGGATGTAGCAAGTTTGAGGACTGCTTGGGATCATTACAAGGCTTACATCAGAGGTGTTATAACTTCCTATAGTATCAAACGAGGAAACTATAGGAAATTATTTTTTGAACATCTAATAAAAAAAGATCAAGGAAATAGAGTTAGTGCTAATGATTCCTAAAGGAAGCCTCCAAATAAAATCAACAAGCTTCACTCAGGGTAGAGCTTCAGGTAAAATTGAATGAAATAACAGTGCAAAAGTGAGAATTTGGAAAGCTGGAAAATTGTGTGCATGGCCATATATCTGGAGGAGTATTGACTAGAAAAGTCCGATTCAAATTATTCAATAGTACAATTTACATGCTATACTGTAAAGATCAGGATAAAACCACTGAGGGAGGAGAAGAAATATCAAATGTGTTTTGTTTCTTTTTTCAAACTTTGCATTAGAAAGACTCAAAAATGAATAGCCAAGGAATTGACAACTGTGTGGAAGATTTAGAAATCCCTTCATGCCCTTCAGAAGCTATGGTGATAATGGAAAGGAATATAACTGTGGTTGAAGTAAGTCAGTCAATTAGGGAGTTAAAATCTGGCAAGGCAGGAGGGTCAAACGGGCTACCAGCTGAATTGTACAAAACTGACCATTGGCCTCTTTCTTCACTACTCTGTTCAGGTAGGTATGGAGTATGCATATTTGCCTCTATTCTTGAGCCAAGGCCATAATTTGTTGAATTCTTCAACAAGGTAAAGATGCAACAAAATGTGAGTAACAAAGAGTGAAGTCACTGCTGAGTCTTGATCAAAAACTCTTTCAAGAACATTAACAGTGAGATTGAGTTCAAGAAGGCACATGTTAATCCAGAAGGATAAAATAGGTGTATCCTACACAGACACCTCAGCAACCTGGCAATGTCTTTGATAGCTATGATAGAGATCTACCCCATGAAAGTATCAAGATAGAAGTGATAACGTCTTTGATCAGGTCAATTGGATTTTCCTGTGGAAGGTCTTGGCCAAATTTGGACTCAGCCCTAAATGTATCAAACCCGCCAGGTCATGTTACACTAACGCTCATGTAAGAGTCATAGCAAGCCAGAACTTGTTTCGTACATTGCAAATCAAACGAGGCACGAGAGAAGGTTGTTCACTAATGTGCTTGCCCTTCAATCTATAAATAGAATCTCTTGCTGCAAAAATAGGAGGGTCTAAGCAGAAAATCCCATTTGTGTATAAGTGCTATTGAGCTAGAATGTAACTATATGGTGATAATCTGCTAACATTTACATCTAGCCATTCGGGGAGCCTCCAAAAACTAGATCAGGTTATTGTAGGATATTCAAACATCTCCATTAACAATGTTAACAAATATAAACCAGAAACAATGGTCTGCAATGCTCATTATACCTTATCATCACTTAAAGACAAAGTGAGAACCTTAGGGTGATGTTAGTGCCTAAGCTAGAACATCTGCGGCAAGTGAATATCGACAGAGTCAATATGGACATAAAATTACTTTTGCACAAATGAGGTAGGATCCCTTTAACACTAACTGGAAGAGCTAACCTAATAAAAATGATAATCATGCTTAAATATAACTTCCTGTTTGAAAGTATTCCACAGACTTCCAACAAACAAACTGGGAAAATTCAGGCCAAAAGAATTGGAGGGCAAAGGGCATACATTGGCTTGTAATAAAATCATCAGGGATTTGAGAAAAGGAGGATGGGGACTGTTAAATATTCATTTATGTGACTAGACCTCTGTCAAGCATCAGTCTCCCCAGGTTGCATCGGAAGTCCTGGTATTGAGGTAAGAAAGGACATAGCAATCAAACTGCAAAAACATGGCATCTGAGATGTCCAGTTTCCCAGTGGCGTCGCTGCTATGGAGCTTGTCTCAAACCAAGAGGACGACTTTCCTGAGTTCTCAAACCTAGGTTTCCCAAATAAAGATGGTGATCTAGACAGGAACTTCTGAGTCAGAACTGGCAGACCAGGTACAAATGAACAAGCACTTGCAGCAGAAATTCACCTGGCAACTCTGCGTCTTGTTGGATTTCTCAAATTCATCCAGAATGTCATGCAGCATTCCTTCCGTGACCAAACTTTGTTATTTTGTCGTTCTCTTTTGGGTTCCTAACTGTTTATCACAATTGCTGATACTATGTAAAGACTGCACATCTTGCTGTACCTCTTCACCTCTCAACAGGGCTGCCTGGAGTCCAGTCTGGCTCACATTGTGGGGCAAGAGTCCCTGTAAACGTCAATGGTGACTGTCATATTATGCCAACTGTTACATGCTTCAGAAGTGATATTAATCCTTTCTATGTTTGCAAGTTTATCTTAGATAGTAAGTAGCATTGCCTCCAATGTTTTGCTGTGCTTCTCCCTTTCATGCCTCTTCTGTGTTTTTCCTGGGTCTGAATTACAATCCAGGCTTAGGTGGGAATTACTCATGAAGTTCAAGGAATAAGATTTGTTTACGCAAGATTTCTATGAGTGGGTTTGTCTTACTCCTTTGAAACCACTCACAGAAATGTTTTGTGCATCAGGGCAGGATATTCAAGTGTTACACATTTCTAAGTCAGAATTTAGAAACAACTATTGAAAGACAAGCTCTGTGAGGCGGCCATGTGTTAGGATAGCACAATCCGCCCCCTACACTGATGGTTCTCTGCGAGGTACTTGATTGGATAGCGGCAGCGATCTATCATCAAATGATGCTTTGTCTATGCCTTCTGGTTTGTCTTCTGCTTTGTCGGCAGTACAGCTGAATTTTACATGCAAGATACATTATTATCTCCAACTATAAATTATTGGATTTACTGCTTTTATTGAAAAATGACTATTGCCGTGAAACTTTCAGATTGATTAAATATCTGCCATTGCATACCATCCTCAGCACGCCACCACACTTGGCCCTAATGACTAACAATTATGTTCAATTACTTTAATGGAAGGTCTTTAAGCTTTATTGCCAAATAATATAACTAGACTATTAAAGATTAGAACTTTCAGGGATTATATTTGGGGCTGTAGCCAATACCAAAAAGTAGTTACATCACTATTTATACCAGTGAACCTAGCCTGCATAGTAAAGCTCAGAATTAGTACCCGTATCGCGTGGATTAATGGCCATGTATGCAGGTCACATGAAGTAGGTATCGCAGCTTGAGTCTGGCTGCTGCAGTGGAAACCCCAGATGTCACAGCCAGGCCTTAGGGAAAAAAACAACTGGGTCCTCTCAGATGTTTAAAATCGAAAGCCATCAGCAAAACTAATAACAAGAAAAGTTACTTCAATAGTGACACAGTTAATAAAATTTAAAGTTAGAGATTCCATCACCTTCCCCTCCGAATTTCGACCATTACCCATTTAATGATCTCATTCACATTTATAGTAATCTTGCATTGTTTACTGGTTATATTAAAAAAGGAGGTGCAACAAATCTACTCTATTCTTCACATCATATTCTGCAAAATGCTTGGCCTTTGCAAAATTTAAATTACTAGCAAAATGTACCAAAAATGTCTCAAAATTTCCTATTGTGCGAACGTTTATCTACAGGAGAATTGTTTGCGCAGAATGTCTCCTGAAGAGACATTTTCAGTTTGAACCAGTCTGTTTTCAATATCTTGAGTGACATTTTCCCGTAAAACTACAGCAAACCACACTTCGGAGAATGGTGTCATTTCACATAATTTTTTAAAAGGTTAGAAAAAAAATACAGTTTCGCACACCTACAAAATACCTCTGAATCATTTTGCACATCTATGTGCTTTAATTACTCCACTAAAAATCGTGACACTATTTTGCTAAGTTCATATCCAAAGTCAGTCGGTAGTCATCAACATACTCCTTTCTTTCCATGAAGATATCCCAAGTTTATGTTTTCATGTCTCATCATGCACAGCTAACTTATCCAACATGTAATCACTCATAATCCCTTTAGCCTTTTTCCGTCTGTTTTCTCGAGTTTTCTATTGAAGTGCAGGGGCGTAGCAATCCAGGGGGCAGCAGCACCCATGGCTGGGAGGGGCTTTTAACAGCTTAATTATTGATCTTATTACTACCCACTTTATATGCTTGCATAAGGGCCCAGAGCAATTTTGCTAGCCCACAGCCTAAGTATATGTATTCATCATAAATTTGTTTTATTCAGTTTGTGTCATGAAAAGCAAACACTAATGTTAATATAGAAATCGATGCATTCATCTGTGAAAATTAAATCTCGTCCTTAAAAACAGAATCACCTGTTGTGAACTCCACACCAACCTTGACTCGCAAATATGTAGTCAAACAGGCTCTGAGACCAAAGCCCAGGATTGCTGGTTGATTGGTCACAGGTGGGAGGGTGTGTAGCTGCCAGGCAAACGCTCAGGCAGGAAGTTCTTGATCAATCCCATGGATAGGCGCCGGGACATTACAAGGGTCAAGGGAGATTTCCCCAATAAAAACACACATGGCTGGATGGGGTACACACTCCTAAAACACCATAAAAAGTCGGATTCCACATGAGTTGGGAAGACATAGCCAATCAGGATTTAGCACACGCAGTGATCACGTGTTCCCTATGCCGGACATTTGGACACGTTATCCACTAGCCGCATTGTGTACATGTGAGGTCGAGACCCACCTGTGGTAACCATTAGACAATTTGTTTACTACTCCAAAGGCAGCAACCAACATTCCTCACCATATATGATACGCCAGAAACGTTTATTACTCATCAAGTTTTGCATAAAAGAAGGACACATGCTGATTGTAAATAGAGACAGTCATCCGGCCTTGTGCCTGTAACTGTTTACCAGGCTGTAAGGTTTAATTAAACGAACTGCTCTTGTTTTTCCAAACGCCTCTTGTCTTCTGCTTTTTTAGGGATTTCGAACTCAAGTAACATTTTGGCGAGCCAGCCAGGAGGGACTGGGACCTTGAACCCGACTGCAGTGCAAGGAAGGAGACCCCGCCTCGGAGAGATTCATGATTGTGCAACAAGAAACGGGGGTCAACACCACAATTGATTGGAAGTTCTGCAGAATCCCCGAGGAGGAGGTAAGTCCTGAAGCCACCGTCCCATAGGGTAAGAGATTACGCCTGAACCTGAAACATAGTCTAAAGCATTTGGCGTTTGGTAAACTAGAGTGAAGCGTAAAAATATAACCTAAGCGCTTGTGCCACTGACAGGGTCTGGTTCATTACCTATTATATGTGTCCTCACTGAATCAATCGTATGGCGGCATTTGAGGTGCTGCCATGGAGGTCACTTTTTTTGATAGCTGAGTACGCTAGTTACGGTGAAGATAGTCCCTGATAACTCCGAGGACGTTGATTTTTTAGATATAGCTATTCTGACTAGGAGGAGTTAATACCTCAGTCTATAGTTTTTTAGTTCAATGATTTCCCAGTGCTATGAGGTTTCTTAACACCTGTAGAATCTGGAAGGAGTGTGGGAGATACATCTAGCTTGGACCCCGGGCATTTACAGGGTGGAATTTGGACAGGGCACTGGGAATAACTTGTGTTTGGCCTAGAGTTGCTGGTGATTTCTGATTTATTGCGATATGGTTCTATGATTACCACCTTTGTTTAGGGGTGGATATTGGCAGACTACCCAGCTCACTTAGGAACGTGTTCCACACAAGTCTTCTCTTTTTAGAAGATAATGTGCTGACAGTGCACAATTTTTTTTAACAAAGTAATTTTTTCTGTCAGCCATTATTAAACTGTATTATGTATGTGATGATGTAGTATTGATTGTTGATTGCAAACTATATTGTGTGAAAAATCTGAGATCGTGTATATGCTCTTCTAACATATTGCATATTCTTCCTATGTTGTACAACTATATATTCTTTTTATCTTATTTTTATTGAACAGTTCAGTCGAACTGTTTGATGTAAATATTTTAAAAGTGCTAAGCTCCTAGTACTTAGGGCGATATGTATCATAGTTCCGTTTTGCGAATTCTAAATAGCGATTTTTAAGGAATCGCTATTTAGAATTCGCAAAACGGTATGTATGTAGGAAATCGCTTATTTATAGCGATTCCTACACATTCCTAAATTGCGATTAGCAAATTGCTAATCGCAATTTTCCCATTCATTTCTATGGGCCAGGAGGCCCATAGGAATGAAGGGGATATTTGCGATTAGCAATTTGCTAATCGCAAATTGCGATTATTTTCAAGGGTGCAGGGGTGTCACAAGAACACCCTGCTGCACCCCTGAAAAAGACATGTGGGGCATATGGCGCACATACATGCCCTAAGGGCATGTATGAGTGTCATATGGCACCTTTGTTTTTTTTGTAAATTGCTTTTTTAAAAGAATTCGCAACTTACCACCAACTTGAAGTTGGTGGTAATTTGCGAATCCTTATGGGCATTTTTGCATTATTTTTTATTTGATACATTGCATTTAATGAATCGCAATATTTGCGATTCCTTAAGTGCAATCGCAAAATAAGGAATAGCAAATTTTGCGATTCCTTATTTTGTTGCAAAAATGTTTGATACATACCATTTATCAAATTAGCATTCGCAAAGGCTGAAATTCGGCGAATTTCGGCCTTTGCGAATGCTAATTTGCTTGATACATATCGCCCTTAATTTCCAAGAGTGCACCACGTACAAATGCCCCTACGATTAGACAAACAAAGCTACAAAACGTCCTTTGAGCTGTATTTCTCCAAATTACTAAAATTGCCATGGATTCCCTATTGAAGCATAAGGGAAATATGTTTCCCAAACAGAGAGAATGAATATGTTTTGCCAAGAGTGGCATTTACAAACAAAGGGACACACATTTCTCTGGCTAAGAGGTGAACATTTGACACAAATATAATTGAACATACTGAAACACATATAAAGACTAAATATGCAGGACAAAAGAAAGACAAAAGAGGGTCAATGTTAGAATTATGGGCCATCTTTGAAAAAGCTAAAACTGATAGCCCCACAATGCTGATAGCGAGCAAGGTGTCTGCACCTTCCCCCCCATATACAGGGATGGATGTACTCACATCAGCTCCCCCCTGCATTAGGACATTCAACTCCAACAATAGTAGAAGTTGACAAGCCCCCTACCGAAAAAAGGACAGTTAGGTGTAAGCCCAGAAAGCCAAAAGCAAGTGAGCCCAGATACCTAAAGCAAACCAAGTCCCTAGGGAGGTCCCCAAAAGCTTGACTCCCGATCCACTGTGCTCAACACATGACACCTCTAAGACAAATAAAACACACACTCCCACTGGTTCAGGCTAGCATAAACGAGTGTCAGGAAAGTGTGTGATGGTTCTCGATAGTGACTCAGTGAGCTTGGAAGAGGAAAGGAAGGGAGTTACAGTCCCCTGGGAACCAATGACGAGGGTGGGGCTGCAGAGATTTCCCAGGTAGTCGAGGAGGAAACGGAGTGAGAATTTCAAGGTGAAGCCAGGCCAACTAATGCAGCTCGTAGCTCAGAGCAAAAGAAACAAGCCAGATGCAGGGAGGAAGAGAGGTGCGAGCTGATGCTCGAGAGAGAAAGGGCCCGCAACCTGGAGTTAGAGAAAGAGTACAGGACAGTATGAACTCTAAATGAAGGAAGCAGGGACAGGGACATGACGCAGCAGTGGGAAGACTCAGAGGTAGATGAAAGGCTACTATCAGGGCTCAGAGCCACCTTGTCCGGCCAACAAAGGAGAGGGGCTGACCAAGAAATAAGCGAACAAGACAACCTGGTACTTACCCACCTGCCGCTGATCCCCGTGGGGAAGGGTTCACTGGCCATGCCCCAGAGGCAGGGCAGTCTGACGAGGGGGAAGGATAGCATCTAGAAAACTGCTTAAAATTCAGACACCTATGCCACCCAGCCAAAGTCGATTGGGACGCATTACAATCACCAAGCCAGAAGGTCCCCATTTTCAGGCATCATGTTCATACTTAACAGTTCCTTCATGGCATGATAGCGCCCACAAATGTTCTAGAAGCCTTTGAATCAATGGAAGCCTCTCTTTCGGATATGAATGAAGCCCTCCTCGGTGATGGGAACAATTTTCTTCTTGCACCTCGGATGATAAGACCCTAAATCTCCACAGCCCCCACAAGCAAGAGTCAATAAGAAAACAGGCCTCAGCGTGATGACGAGTTCAAACCTTCAGTTGGGGCTTCACTCAACTCTTCCCCCTGGCGGAGATCGACAAGATGAGCACCAATTTCGTTAGGAAATTAAAAACTGTATTTAATGAGGAGCTCAAGATACCCCAGCCAAAAGATAGCAACTGCAGGTCTACCAGAAACGCTGATAGAAAGCGGCGTGTGGTCCCAGGGGGGGTTGCAAGGGGCAGAGGCTTCCAAGTCTCTACCCTTCTCCACATGGAATGCACTTCCAGGCTCACCTCCAATCCAAGCATAGTCCATTCACATTGATAAAACCTTGCAGGCACAATCCAGGAAAACAGTTGGACCTGACTTCCAAACCCATGGGGCAGTGTGGAGGAAAACGGGGGCACAGAGCAGCCTCTGACACTCTCCGCGGGACAAGGGTAACAATGAGTTGTGCGACTCAAGAAAACGCCCAAACTAAAAGAAAAACCTCCCAAAATTATCCCAAGAAGAAGATTCTAGATAAAATGGCAGGGTTGAGATCAGGCAAAGCCATGTGTTTGATGCCACTAGGGAGGGCCACGTAGCACACCACATGCCGGGAACATGGAGATGCACAAATATAAAAAACCTGTTCCTGGAGGGAGGTTGCAAGCACCAGCAAAACACCTTATTTCCCACATTTCCGTGCACAACACACTCAACTCACATCAAGGGCAACTGGTGGTAATATCAAAACAGGTAGCCCCCAGCAGAAAAATAGTCTCAGGAAGGGCCTGCACAGCATCTGTGCTCTTATGCACGTACCGGGCAAGGTGTTGTTGGAAAAACTAGTGATGTCCATAGAACCCCCTGCTAAAAGCCACAATCCTATCTCTCCCTGAACTCATGGGACCAATCCACAACATACCCAACACTGATTTAACCACCCACAGCCAAAACTGTCAGAAAAGATCACAAAACACCCTAGTGGGATTATGGGGTGGGGGGGCTCAATGGTTTAACAATTAAGATCGGTCTTGTTAATAATAGTTATTGTAATCACCATTACTTCCCAATCACTGAAAGACGTATCCAACAAGGGTCACCTTCCGATACCTCACCAGATCGCAACTTGTAGGTTGATGAGATCACACCCCTATAGTAAAATACAGGTTCTCCAAAACCATTGAGACCAGAGCATCTGCAACTAACCTGATTAACAGTCAACAAAGTTCTTATTCAAAAACAGGTAGCTGCAAGAACAACCAAGTGCACCAGCGCTGACTCATGACCCAAGGAAAAAAAGGAACAATACTTGGGCAAAGGGAAGGAGGGAAAAACCATGGGCCCTCTGCAATGGGAATGCTTAACACCCATGGCCAACGTGCAGTTGAGCCCTTCCATGACAATTACACCATAGAACTAAAAACTGCGAACGTTCAAGAACTGATCAGAAGGAACACAGCCACTGTAGGGGGCAAGACAACTCCTGCGAGAACCATACCTAGAACTGCAGTGTTGCAACAAAAGTTATGTATATTTATATGGGTATGTACGATCTGCCTACTATGGATAGTCCCATGCTTGAGTACTACAGAGGAACTGCAGAGTCAAAAGAAGTCCCTAAAAGGGAACTCCAGCACCTGCGTAGGGAACTCTCATAAGTTACCTACAATTACACTAAACAAAACACCAGCATCCCACATGCACTGCAACCCCCCTCTGCATTACACATGGCACCAGCACATGACCACAGTCATCTCCCAGCCAGGTCATGTTATGTCTGTTCATTAATCCCACATACTATAGGCGCAGACAGGCTTTACTTGTCCCAAGAAGTCGCCCCGAGAAAGCAAATTGCCTTATACACCTCTACCATTGTAGAATAAGGGCCACGATCCAACCCAACAAGATAGAACCAGACAGGATATTTGTAAAAATAACCAGATATGACACCAACCCAACAGCTTTATACATCCTAACTGAACCCACTGATACCCAAACCAAGCTTGATAGGATGCGTAGGAAGGGCCACATAGGAGAAGATATCACATGGCCCGAATTTTTACCAGAGAAAAGATTTTTGGGGGTGGCAAAACCTCCAACTCAGTGCACAAAAACGTCTGCTCCTGCTTCCATCAGTGGACCAAGAGTGGCTCTTAGCGTAACCGGAGTGGTCTTCTTAAACAACAAATGGTCTCCTGACATGGAATTCCTTTGTAGGGCCATTCAACTCTGGGATTAAAAGAGGAATGGGTCACATGGGGGAGGGTTATATGAAAGCATGACCATCCCATGTCAGGAAATATGGGACATCGCGGTATGTGGATACACTTGGTTAGAGGGGAAAGGGAAAATTCTGATTGTACGGACACTAACACTGTATTCCTTATGTTTCAGAGGAGGAGGAACAGCTCCAATAGGCAAGAATGCTAACTGCAGAGTGATATATTTTCTGGATATGCAATGGAGCACCACCACGCTATTGACAGTGCGGCAAGGACGTCTACACTAAGCTTGTTCCCGGAGGGAGGGAACTGTGTTAGCTGGTCACCATGCACATACTGACCCTGGTCATTCCTGGAGAAGAGTTTCAGACTTGTACCTGCACCCGTTAAGGAAAAAGACAACCTTGCTGCACCAACCTTGTGAAAGGAAAGCTGTGGACTATTTTGGCAGGGCACAATTCAAAGACATTCCAGAAGAATTTATACTCTTCATGGAAGCATAGCTGGGGGCAGGGGGTCAATACCTTTCTTCACCCTGCAAACAAAAGCTAGTGCCCGCTGGTTACAAACAACACTGAACTCGGCCTCAATTCCATCAAAGAAGAAATACAAGCAATCCGCCACATGATAATGCAGCAACAATATGTACTGGACTTAATAATCACAATTGAGGGAGTGGTCTGTGACAAGATCAAAGCAGCTTGCTGAACGTTAGTCCCAGAGAATGACATGGGCAATGAGACACTGACGCTTGCCATTCAAGCACTTCACAATCTACAAAGAAACATGCACGAAGAAGGAGTTGAGCCTAAGCCGGAGTGGTTTTCAAATTGGTTCTCCTGGCTCCTACGATGAATATCCGGTTTGTGTAAATCACTGTTGCCAGTTATCAATATGTTGCTATTAGTATGTGGGGTTATACAATTGGGGATCATCTGCTGTAAAAGGCAGTTGTTGTCAAAAGCGAGCATAAGGAGCACCAGGCCCAAAATAAAGTAACTGTCAAAAAGCATGAGTTAGGTAGTGTATTTGAAGAGTTAACTAGAGGCAGAATGTTAAAATGTAAATCAATGCATTTATCGATGAGAGTGAAATTTCATCCTTAATAAGAGAATAGTCCGTTGTTAACACCACATCAACCTCAACTCACAAATATGTAGTCAAGCAGGTTCTGAGACCAAGGTCCAGGAGTTCTGATTGATATTTCACAGTTGGGATGGTGCGAAGCTGGTAGGCAAATGATCGGGCAGGAATCTCTTGATCAATCCCATGGATAGGCACAGCGACATTACAAGTGTCAAGGGAGATTCCCCAATAAAACACACATGACCGGAGGGAATAAACAAGCTCCTAAAACACCATAAAAATTCAGATGCCACATGAGTTAGGAACACATAGCCAATCAGGATCTAGCAAATGCAGTGATCACATGCTCCCCATAACGGACATCTGGACGCGTTATCCACTGGCCACATTGAGTCAACGCAAGGGCGAGGCCCAACTGTGGTAACCATTAGACAACTAGTTTACTTCTCTAAAAGCAACCAACATTGCCCACCATATATAGGTACGCCGGAAACCATTATAACCCATCATGTTTTGTATAAAAGAAGGACTCCTACTGTTATAAATTGAGACAGGCCTCAGACCTTGTGTTTGTAACTGTTCTCCTGGCTGTAATGTTTATTTAAACAAACTGTTCCTTTTTTGTCAAAAGCCTCTTGTCTTCTGTTTTTTTTAAGGGATTTTGAACTCAAGTTACACTGCCAAAGCCAGTAGATTTAGCATTTTTATAGCACATGTACACATAGCACAAAGACCCACAACACACATACCTACAGTCATACATGCAGCCATGCCCAGTTTCCTAGATCCATGTGTGGTGTGCTGCTCAAATCCAGTTATTTTCTTTGAATCCCAGAATTCAAAGAAAACAAATTTGACTGGAGCAGCACATTATGCATGAACCTGGGAAGTTTGGTAGTTATGCCATGCACCTAAATACTTAGAGTACATATAGGAACAGGGTGCACATAAACTAAGACACAGAACTTTAGATTAAAAAGTAGTTGATCCACAATTTCCTCAACTTACTGTAACACTAGCAATTACATTAAGCTTAACACAACACTGAACCCTAGCATTAAACATTCCCTCCTCATCTGTCTTCCTCTTCCCAGTCCTTACAACGTGAGCCTAAACACCGAACCACAGACAATTGTTACCTACCCTAGCAATCTCTTTCTCTAAATTAAAATGGGGGTCTTGGATGCTTGGTATGACAGGAAGGATTATTTTTCCTTTCGTCTTTTGACTGGGAGCAGCAGGGGTGCAGCTTGAGTTAGGCATTTTATGAGAATACCTAATTTTTGATTTAGAGCCTGGGTACTTAAAAACATTTTTCCAGGAGCCAAAAAGTTTGGTCTGTGGTGTGACCGAGGGCCACACTGATCCCAACAAGGTGGTGGTTAGGGGTGGGGGTAAGAGGCTGTAGGAGAAGCAAGGCATGTACAGCCAGTGGCTGAATTGCAGAATGCGAAACCAGAAAATCTGGGATCAATCCTGGCTTTGAAACTGGACCAAATTATGTGATCCTATGTAATTCTTTTATGTCATTTTCCCCCCTTTTTCTTCATTATCATGTAAAAGAGGACTTCAAAATACATGACTTCAGAACATGTGCAGCACAAAATCTTCTCCTATGTTTGATTTAATAAACTATAATGTTGTTTTTGTAGAATAGCAACCCTGTTGACCCAAAGGTGCATATGTTATGTTATGTTAGGAAGGTTTGTAAAGCGTTCGCTTGCCCCAAAGGGCGTCATGGTGCTAGCTGAGTGAAAAAACAGAATGAAGATGACAGTTAGGGGCCCCTGTCTTGTCATATAACTGACTTGTCTCTTAGTTCACTATTGGCATTGTTGTCAGGATGGGGAGATACATGAATATTGCTAAATTCATGTTTTAAAACTATCACTTTAAAAAACACTCCTACTTCATGACCTTAAAAAAACAATCATCAAGGCACTGATATTATGTACTAAGGTGCATGTTAATCAACTGCATACACTTTTTTAATTTTGAAGAGACTTTATCATATTTCTACATCTGCTGCAAATGGCTTTACGTTCTCTATCTTCAATTATCCTTTGAATAGATGTTTGCCCGTTCATTTAACATCTTTTTAATGTTAGTGCTCAGTGGAGCAAACAGCAGCCTAGTGCTGCTGTTGACCAGGAGTCCACATGTAAATGTCAGAAGGCAGAGAGGTTTTAAGGCATGGGCAAAAAGGGCAATTGCCCAAGGCCTTCACCTTTTAATGGCCCCCCCTGGGAACGCGAATGTCTAACTATCTCACATGTTTATTTCTCCATCTCCACCTTTACTATATTTTTGTGTCAATATTATTTGGCGTCATGGGCTTCAATTAGCACAAAATGTGCAAAAAAAGCACATCTGTTCCAGACAGGAGCCCCTAAAGTATGCCTTGCCTGGACTCCCAAGATCATTAAGATGACATTGTCAGGAGGGCCATGGTCGGTACTTTGAGCAACACTGGTTTAGAGAAACAGATCGGTTTAAAACATGGTGGTAAGATGTTTACTGGAACAGAAAAGACCCTTGCATGGTGTTGGACCTATACCCCTGCCCTGAGTGCCCCCAAATGAAATGCAATGATGTCTGGATCCCTGGGGCTGAACTTTGTTATCATGGGCGAGCATAGATCATGCGCGTGCGCTATGACATAGGCCTGTCTCACTGATGTGGTCTGTTTGGACCAGGAGAGGAGCCTAAAGTGAAGTGCTACCCTCATAGTGGTGAAAAGGTGCTGCTTTTACCAGGAGTTAAACAGCACAAGAGCAGTGGTGGAAGCATAACTGTTCTGCTGCTGTGTGCTTAACTCACCCTTGGCCTACATGGCATTGGTGTATAGTGCTCCGCAGTTCATGTGTGTTATATACAAGACGGCTGAAATGCCAGAAACCGGTCCCCGGAAGCTTGTTTCCTTCCCAGTGTAAGAATTGGCTTTTGGAGTCTGGTCTGCCCTGTTCCCATGATGCACTGGGCCAGGGACAGACTAATTTGCATACAGCCAGGTTCTGAAACTGGGATGGTGCAATGAGCTAAAAAACGGTGTTGGATCTAGCCCTGATCTCTTGACTGGGTGAGAGTATTCTGCTTAATTCAGAGACTCTGTCCATCACCACCCCTTGTTGTAAATTATTTTGTCCACCCTAAGCGTGGAAGGGTATACTCAGATGTGAGTCCCTTGCTCATTGCACCATCAGGATTCAAGCAAGCCGGGCCGAAGACGGCTGAAATGCCAGAAACCGGTCCCCGGAAGCTTGTTTCCTTCCCAGTGTAAGAATTGGCTTTTGTAGTCTGGTCTGCCCTGTTCCCATGATGCACTGGGCCAGGGACAGACTAATTTGCATACAGCCAGGTTCTGGGATGGTGCAATGAGCTAAAAAACGGTGTTGGATCTAGCCCTGATCTCTTGACTGGGTGAGAGTATTCTGCTTAATTCAGAGACTCTGTCCATCACCACCCCTTGTTGTAAATTGTTATATACAAGGGCCGCGTGTATGTGTGCCTGTGAAGGGTACATTGCCTAAATGATGCAGTGCTGGACAATGCATGTGTGTTATTTGCATGTACTGGGTGTATGTGCTCCTGTGAATGAATGGAAGATGTGCAGAGTGCATGTGTAAAATGTGAAATGTACAATCCATGGAAGATTAGGAGTTCCATTTTGGGAGACCAAGGATTAACTGGAGGAGCATGAGAAGATAGAGCAATCCCCCCAGACAGATTTGTGGATTGTTGCATTCCTGTGAGCTGGGTGGGACACACTGGAGGAAGGGAGAGCCAGATTCTTCGGAACACTTCAAATGGTGCTCTTTGATTCAGAGAGAGGTCACTGGAAAGGGGCCTGGGCACATCTCAAGATGGAGATAAGGCTGATAAAAGAATCATAATGAGTAGGGCTGAGGCCCTGGTGTACCCTCTTGATACAGATATCACTGTAACTGACATCCAGTTATGAACCTCTAATCACCCACTGGCCTATGTTGTGGAGCTATCAAATTTGGAGTCACTCCTGCTGTGACAGACTGCGTTCTGGGCGTTCTGGACGAAGGTCAGGGCAGAGGAGAGGGCACTTCAAAAGGAAGCAGATCCCCAACATAAATATCAAAGACATGGACCCTAAATCACTTATGGTGTCTAGAAGCAGACTAGAAGAATAGGAGCTCGAGGCCCCCAAAAGAGTCAAGTGTCAACCAGCCATTTGGGTCGTGCGAGGAGGAGAAGCTCTGCAAGACTTCTGTCTGTGAACAGGACTGAGACCACCTGCCC
Source organism: Lissotriton helveticus (assembly GCF_964261635.1). Classification (NCBI taxonomy): domain Eukaryota; kingdom Metazoa; phylum Chordata; class Amphibia; order Caudata; family Salamandridae; genus Lissotriton; species Lissotriton helveticus. The sequence goes on from NC_136067.1 coordinate 1,619,737,058, forward strand.
CTGGAGTACATGTGCCTGTCTGATTGTCAAAATCAATGTGCCTGTGAGGAAGAGGAGAGCTCTGGAGGGATCGAGGTCTAGTGCAAGATCCTGCTGATTGGATCTCTGAAGCGAGGTGTGAGGAGACTGCTTCTGCGCTGATCGGGTCATAGCCTGTGTGCAGAGGGAAGTTGCAGAACCTGTATGCCAGGTGGGGCCATCGTGAAGATTACTGCCATGCCGATCAGGCCGTATCCCGTGTGCAGAGTGAAGTTAGTGACTTTTATGCTAGGTGGGGCAGCCTTGAAGATTGCTGTCACACCGATTGGGCCACATCCCTTGGGTTGAAGTGAGGACGTCATGCCATATGCCAGGTGGGGCCACCAGGAAAAAGGCAAACAGTGTGGTCAGGTTGAGATTGTCATCGAGAAGAAGAGGCCACTGTGGTAACCTGTGCAGGCCGTATCCTTAACTGAGGATCTGCACTAAGAGCATCCAATCCCTCTCCCCACCTTTAGAAAAAACCCAAGGAAACAAACCAGCATTGGAGAAGTGCTGAGGACATTTGGCTGCTATTACCCCCCCCCAAAGGACCGCGTGTAAGTAACTAGAGGGCACCCTGACCGCTGCCCCTTTAATCCCAATGTGTAGTACTCCCTGGAGACAGCTGCTGCAGTTTCCGCTTCCAAGAGCATGGTGCACTCAGAGACTAAAGTCGTGCATGTCCTTCTGTTGCAAGTAAGACTGGCCATGGGAAAATTGCCTGCAATGCAGTGCAAGACTGGACTCCTGAGACTTTACTACTAGTGCGTCTTAACCTGAATGTTGACTATATTAATGAGGAATAACCGCTAGTGAGAGGGGGTAGTGGGATTCAGGAACCACCTATAGAGACACCAAAGCTTTTTTTTTTCTTAAACTTTATTCACAGCTGCAGTATCATGTATTTCCGCATTACATTACACAGTGTCAACATTTCAGCTGGTGTTTTCTATTTTCTCCCCGTGCATGTCCCCAACTTTTCATTTCTCAACAGTGATACTAGACAGGAGACCTTCAAGAGACACCGAAGCTTTGACCTTGGTTACCTGTGTGCATTGTTTGTGAATGCCATATTTCACTTTGTGTTCGTATATGGATTTCTACTTTTGTCATAAAAGGATGTATCTGACTGGACAACCATTTATTGCTGTTATTGAGTTGTAAGCCTACAATCACCCACCCCCCCCCCCGTGCCCACCTCCCCCGAAAAGCCTTGGAATGCTCGACCCCCCCCACCACCACTAAGAGTCAAGTGCTGAAGGGGTACTTGGCTCAGATGCTCATGATCCAAATAGGTCAGGCCCCAGGACATCGGGAGTAAAAGGCCTCAATCCCCATGGTTGGGCCCAGCTTGCCCTGCGGCTCTCTGACCAGGATTCTGACAATGTTTCTAAGATTTATTATCAAATGAGACAGTAATGGATTATGGGTGTTAGGGATTCGGCACTCACCCATAAATTCTGCAACATTTTCATATAAAATTGTTAGGAATGTTCCAACCTGCCCATATTGGGAGAAGTAGGGACCTGATCCTCATGATTTATTTCCTACTAGTCCGTTTTAGACAGGTTTTCATATAATCCTGAGCGCTCAGACAGAAAAACAAACGGAAGTAGTATTTCCCCCTTTTGATCATTGGAAGTTTCCCAACGTTTTCAACAAAGCAGAAAAGAAGCTGCTTCTTTGGCCTGTCTTTTAAATTGATTATAGTCCATATTATTTTCCCTGTCTTCCGACATTCCTACTTTGTTAAGGATTCTATCAAGATTATAAATCCATTGGTAGAGTAGATTTTAGGAAAATTGCATAATTCCAGATGATGCTTCTTCTGAATTGGTAAAATAAAAAACAGTATTTGAAGAACTGTAAACCTAGGATCTGGCTACATTATGATCAAGTAAGTTGAATAATCAAGGCTGAAGGGAATGCATAAGCTTAAAATTTGTCATTGCTAAAACTTTAGGGCCCTGATTATGAGGTGGTTAGAATATTCCAACCCGTGTGCATAAACCCCTGTTTACACGTGGATCGGAATTACGAGTTGTTAGTTATTTACTGCATTATTGGGTACTTTAAATAACTCAACATTGGTTAAATTTCGACAGGTCAAACTTGACAAAATTTAACGAGGGAAAATTATGCGGTATTTAGCTTATCATGCAGAATTTGGTACGTTAAACACCAAAACTGCATGTTATTTATCATGTGCGGTAAATACCACCTATATCGTAATCAGGCCCTAAAAGAGTGCAAACACACCCAATGCAATTAAATAAATGCAAAAGAGCAAAAGGTCAATGAGGTATGGCAAGGTGAAATATTTGTGCTAATGTACCAATGGTTAAGGCACAAAATACACCCCAATTCTACCTCCATTGAAACACAAAAATGATAGACATAACTTAACACATATCCAATTATGAGCATCATTATTCCACAATAGTAATGTCTGACTGAAACAGGACTACAAACACTGAGGAGCTACCATGGCCAAATTACACCACACAAGCATATGCACTCAAAAAGAGCACTGTGTTGAAGTGTATGCACACTGCTTTACAGTAGCACAAATGAATACCCTTCAAGCCCACCTGGTCAGAGGCAAGGCCTAAGTTGGACATGCCATCGATTGCACCCATAGAGCCAAACAGCGCAGTTCACATCCCATCAAATTCATGGCAGAAAATTCCAGAAAAGTTAACAAAACACTTTGGTCCTAATTGTGAGTGGCAAAAAAGGACAGTGTTTCATAACATCATATACAAAAATATAATTTGACATAAATATTTTGCCTTCAATATCATTTATCATTATTTTCTATTATTAACTCTAACAGGGCAATATTTTTGCAGACCATATTTTTGACACAATATTCTGTTTCTACACCTGGACATGTGCTGCTAATTCCAAAACCCTGGAGTTACTGATTTCAGGGGTACCATTAAGTCTGAGGAGGAGAAAATCCAGCCCATTGAAAGATAGACCCTGCAGGGCCACTAAGAAACAAAGAATTACCCGAGGAATTGGTGCCTTATTTTGGTGAGGACTTTCATCCCTAGTTTTAAGTGAACGTAGAAATCTCATATATTCGTTGAGACCAGAAACGTATGTCACCAGACCCATCTGAATTAGGTGTCTCCTCATAATGAGGGACGTAGTCCTACAATTTTGTGAGTCACAAGGACAAATCTTTCTATCAACATTTATCAATTGAGATTGCAAAGTGGAAGGCATGGCAGTCAATGGCATATGTAAAAGTCTCACTCTATGTGCAGCATGTTAAGGGAGAGAATCAGGGTGAAATTGAATGAAAAGATTGTGGCCAACCTTCCAAAATCTGTAAGTTAGATTTTAAAGTAAACGCTGTGGAAACATCTCATCCATTAGTGAATTGGATACCTAAAGAAGTGACCCATGTTTGCAAATTGGGGCAGTTTTGCACTTTGCACTGTGTACGTGTTTTGCATGGTATAGAAGACTGCATGGATCTGAGCTTGCTGCAGGTAATGTTTGTTTTAATATCAATGAAATCAACAGTGAAAACCTTCCCACCAGAGCATAAAACAGGCCCACAAATAGAAACAAAGCATCCCACACAATGGCCTGGCAGACCAGCCCACCAAGCTGCCCTATTAGCCAGTCCAACTCTCCTGAGAGCACAACACAGTAGATTTGTGGTACAAAGATGAGTCAAGCAAAGAATTGCACAAAGAGGGTAACCTAGGAGGACCACTGGAAGAGCTATGCAGACACTGAGTGACATGACTGAATAGGAAGTGGTAACAAAATCAGATCTCACAAGAAGGCAAGCATGGGAAATGGAGGAACACATTAGTGCAACCATAGAAAATACAAGATTGAAACCAAGTAACAATGATGGGCACCGTAGGTCCATGTGTGGTTTCAAACAAGGGTCTGATTTAGTTTGGTGGATGAGCTATCCCATTGCAAACATGACTGTTATCACATCCACCTTATTACCAGTGTTGTATGATATAATGCATTCGTAATAAGGTGAATGAGATATCTGTCACTTTTGTGTTGGTGTAATCCTATTTGTCAAACTCTAAACCAGGCCCTTAGTGTTTCACTTCTGACAGCCCCACTATTATAATCCTACAGCACAAAAACCTGTGATGGTACTACTTTAGAAAAGACACACAGGTTAAGGAGCAATATCATGTACTTTGGAAGGGTAGCACACACGAACCACATAAAACAAGGCATAATGGAGAGACTACTGCTCTTTGCTGAGAACAATATAGTGTATTGTAATGCAGCATTTATAAGGCACTTAGTACCCCTATGTTGGCTGATGAAGCGATTGCCTACATGCGTATCATGCTACACCATGCAGGGAGTGGTGTTGGAAGGTTGTGGGAAGGGTTTCAATGCCCCGTGATGACCAATGAGGTGCAGTTATTGTGTTATGGTACGCAGCACATTGATGTGTGTTGGATAATGAAGGGCAAGGGATAGACACTCAGTTTTATGGTTTTCAGTATGCTGTTAGCTTTAAACAGCTCAGCAGGTCCCTTTATGGTGTTGCATATGATATAATCTGTTTAGCTGGTTACTTCACTGGGTTTTCCAATCTGAGATGTTGTGTATAGTTGTGGTCTTCTTGAGCTGGCATGGTTGGAGGGAGAGAAAAGTGGAGCAATCTGTTGGGATGTGCATTTTTATTATCATGCCATATTTGAGTGTCTAATTGAGATGTCAGATTGTAAAGATATGTGGGAACTGCAGTGAATGGACTATATTAAAGTCCTCCAAAACTGCCCAATAACGTGTGGCGGATCTCTTTAGTTATTCCATACCTGCTCATTTGGTGATGTTTGTTTTTTTGGCTGTACAGTGCTGGTGATGGACAACCCCCATTACGGACATGTATTATGTGAATTTAATAGGTATCAGGTACAATTTGTTGCTGACTGCTGCGTATTATAGATTTAGTATAATTGTGGGCCATAGAAGGTGTATATGGAAGTATAGAACTATATAATATCACGGCAACCCAGAGGTCAGCCTTTTTCTGCTTATCTGCATAATGAAAGCAGTTTACTGGTTGAGTTGTTTGCAAATTGTGGATATATAAACGCTGAGGATGCCTGATGAAATATGGCCACAAGGAGGGATGAGGGGTTGGGTATCTGGTGCCAAAGGAGTCTGTACAGTACTTGAAAACTGAAATGATGTTGCTCAGAAGATTGAACCCTAATGTACACCATTCGATCATCATTTAACCCGGTGAAATCACTCTACATCTGTTAAAACAATTTCAGAACACTTGGGTTTCATTTGTATTTTGAACTACAAATAAGTACAGAATTTTCATCTTCAGATGAACTATTCGTCCTAAGGGTCAAAATTACGTAGCAAATTGACAAAACATTACAGACCTACACGAAATCTAAAATCTACAGCAAATCATATCACGTTTCAGCTTAAACACTGCAAAAGAAAACCCCACAGATCACTTGGACCAGAGACAAGCAGCAATCTGAGCTCAGTATTGAAGCCGGACTACCTTGTTTCAGAAAGGATCTGATAACAGACGTTTCCATCAAGCTTCGTTACATAGGAAAAGACAATTGATATGTGATATGTGAAATTGTGATTTGCAACTCTGTTATTTTAGTCGTCCATTTTGTATTCCTCCTCACACCTCTTGGCTCCTGACCAACAGCATGCATCGTATACCTGAGAAAATCACAAAATAAATCAATAAATACTATCTGCAGAAAGATGCGATGCGGCATCTTCTAATTCAAACGTGTGTGGTGCGTTTACGTGATGAGACGTGGCATCCTTTGGTAGCACTGGTGACACTGGGAAGCCTATCAGAATTAGTAAATCTACCTTGCAGCATATGCATCTGAGTAACTGTAGAAGAGAAGTGCTTTTGGAACCACGAAATTAATTCCGATAGAACGTATCCCTAAAATATTGCAAAATTGAGCGAGGCCTCAGACACACATCCAATGCCACCTTCAGAAACAGGCAGTATTGTAATTTTGTACACTTCTTGTCCTCAACAGTCTGCAGAACTCGAGGAAGTACATAGTGGATAGTAGATATTCTGGTATAGAGTGCAAGAAGTGGTCTCCAAATTCAGAAGGGACCTAGTTTTCCCAGTAAGTGCAGAGATTTGAGGAGCAGTGGATTATACCTTCCTGTAAGTAGCGCAGCCCAGAGCCATGGATATATTAATGAACAAGACTGAGGTCGTCCTCCAAGAAGGAGCAATTGGAGAATTTAAGTCCAGGTCTAAGGGAATTGTTTGATGACCCTAGCACATGCAGGAAGATCTCAAAGCTTGAACTAAAGAATGTCTACCTAAACAAGGCTAGCCTTGACCCTCAGGAAGCAAACCACGCCAAGAAATTAGTTGCATTTTATCAACAAATACCTTCCATCCCAGTGGGGGAGTATTCTTATTTAGCAATCATTAAAATACCACGGCACAGATACATCTTAATGAGGTTCCGAATGAAGTTAATCCCTCCGATGTTGGGCTTTCCTGCAAAGGAGTGTAGCCATTCTGATCTGTCTCCTTGCCCCTGCGATAAGGGTTCAAAGCAGTCTGACCTCCATATAGTTTTATTCTGTGTTTTTTACAAAGAAGAACGTGCAAGATTTATTCTTCCAATTTTAAGACGTTTTCATTTTAAGCAATGCCGTGTTGCACTTTATTTTTTAAAGAGACTTTCTGATCCTTTTATATGCTGTTCAACACCTTCCTTTTTATAGGCTTGCATTAGAAGAAGGAAAACATTGCACCCTAGCATTTTATAAATTGCCACTTTGAGGTGTTTTTACCCACAAGTAAATATGGTTTGAATCATTCATGTATTGACTAGTTATGGGGCAAACCCTAGCTTCTTTGCAAGGCTTTCTCCACTTAGAAGTGGATTTTGTATCTAGAAATGGATTACATATTTTTAGGTCGAGCGACCTATCTCAATCCGCATGCGCATTGAGCGGGAGCGAGATATATAGGGCTTTAAACAGACTTTAACTAACTGGCGATTTGATGCTGTGCCCGTGCGCTTTTAGGTCAATGCGCAAGCGCATTGACCTAAAATGCGCGTGCACAGCATCAAATCGCCAGCCATCTGTTCCCCAGCTTGGCGCCTCTGCTCCTGCTCTCTCCTGGCTGCTCCTCCCCTAATTATTCACGGCCGGCCGTACTTTCACTTTCACGGCCGGCAGGACTTGAAACGTTTTTTTTTTTGCTTGTTTTTCCCTTTGTTTAGTTTTCAGTTAACCCGTGTTTCACTTGTACTCCCTTGCACGTGGTGTTTCCCATCCACTCCACTGGCCGTACTTTCACTTTCACGGCCGGCAGGACGTGAAACGTTTTTTTTTTGTTGCTTGTTTTGTTGGCCATCGCAACGCTTTTACGCTTCCTCCTGGCACAGCATGTGATGGCCCCTCCTCCCACTTGTGCATCGCGGCCTCAGGGTTCTTTCTGGTTTGTAATTGTCCTTCCTTTTCCCTACTTTGGGTGCTTGATTCACTCCCAGGCAATTTTATTGAATGAATCTTATCGATGACCATCGCACCGCGTTCACCCTTCCTCCAGTTACAGCTGTACAGCAGTTACAGATGGCTACTCCTCCCATCTGAGCATCACACCTACTGTCAAAACACAGTGTTTAGAAAGGCACCAGCGGTTTTGTTTGTTCTTGTGCCTCTGCTCGGGTATATTGAGCCACATTTCACTCCACGGATCGTGCTACACCACTGCTGTTGTTCGATACGGTTGTGCAAACAATTAATAACACACCACTGCTTTTATTATTAGTTACGTCTTTTAAAAAAAAAACGCCACTACTTTTATTAGTTAACGATTTAAAAAAAAAAAAAGTATTAGTGTGAATTACAACTAGAACGTGTTTGTCTTGCAGGTAATGTTCGGTAGAAAAAAAGTATATATTTTAAATGTTAAAGTTGTACAGAACTGGCATATTACATAAGAAAGGGGACTTCACGCTTTTATATACGCAAATAAAAAATAGGACTTGTATTTAGTTTTATGGATTGTGGTCTAACTTTTAATAATTGACGTATTAGCAACATGACACTTCGCTTGTGAGCTTTAAGGGTTACAAACACATGCCTCAAAGTACACATTGTTTAGAAAGGCACAGAATGATTTGTTGCTTTTTGTCTATGCTCCGGCATACTTAATTTATCTTTCACATGCCACCTTTGACTATACGGATCGGGTTTCCCCACTACTGGCATTAGCTATGGCTTTAAATAAACAACACACTTATTTCTGTGATTTACATCTAGAATGTCTTCTCTCTCTCTGTGTGTTCACTATGCGGCTCAGATAACACTCCATGTATGTTTTTTTAAAACACAAAGGGCTAATCTGGTTTACTGGCTTATACCTGCTCATTTCAGTCAACATCGTTACACTGCATATTTTTCTATAAATGCCTTTTGTGTCACTGAGCATGATCACTCACAGTTGTAACTCTTGTGCAATTTTGCTTTGATAAACACACAGAATACTTCCAGCAATTAGGGAATCTGGACAGTTTCTCCAAGTATCTTTCCCTATCTTTTTATCCATCACTTTCCTTATCTTTTTCTTGCATGTTATGTCACTTTTTTCTCTCAATGTCTCACTGATTTTCCTCCTTTTTCTTTCTCATTCATTATGCCTTTCAGTTCTCTCCTCAAATATCTCTTGACTCGCTTACTCTACTCTCTCTCAGTCTTTTTCTTCATTATTATACGTTGTCTCTTTCTCTTCAATTTACCTTTCCAATAGCAATTATATTTCCAAATGTTTTTTGTACTCTTTATACCATCTCGCTCTGTTTATTTTATATACTGCACATCCCTGCGTTTACTTTATATCTCTGTTCACTTGTCTTTGTTGGTCCTTAGCCTGTTTCTCAATTACCTCCATGCATTTTCTTCGGTATCCATTACTTTAAACTACACTTTTCTATGCCTGCTGTCCCTCAGCCCTCTGCGCTATGCCCCTTTCTCACAATAATCCTATATCTCCATGTCCCTATGCATCAAGGCAGTGTCTTTCTACGTTCTAGGTATGCTTTATTTACTTCGTGTTTACTGACTTTTTAAACGTTGGGCCAATTGTCATTGAATTTTGAAACGCAATCGTGCAATTGGTGGTGCTCTCTCAGGAAGGCTGACCTGCAGCATGCACAGAGATGCTATCGTGTTGGGGTTGTAAAAAACAGTTTCGCAAGCAAAACAAAAAGCATTTGCAATTCAATAGGTCTCGCATTTTAGAAACTTTGACCTATTAGCATTGTAAATGACAATGCCTTTAATTATTTCTGTTTTTTTTTAAACAGGCATTGTAATTTACAATGCCAATAGCTCAAAATCTCAAAAATGGCGAGACCTATTGCATTGTAAATGCTTGTTTAGTATATGTCCTTACATTTATTTTTGTAGTTTTATGATCTGTATTTTAAATGGATCGAATAAAGAAAGTGATGATGAAGTCCAAGGTCAGATATTCTCACACCTCTGTAGACTGAATATAGTCTGGACTACGTACTTCTGTATCATTTCAAGGTGATTAATGATATTTTGGGAAGGCTGCCATCTTTCCCAATTTAGTCGCTCTTACGGGCCAAGTCAGAAATAAATACTGCTTGTATAATAAAGAACACGAAGGAAATTCCAAAAAGAGTTCTGCTCGCTCATTTAAGCTGAGGCATCCCCAGTACTTTATTTGAGCCAGTGGTTGCAAGTGGGGCCAACCAGCACTCATTTTTGAGGGCGGGCTATCATTTTTTCCTCCTCAGAATTCAACACAGAAGCAAGAATGGGATAACACAAAAGGAGGACAGATGATAAAATTGTGACAAAAAGAAGAAAATAGTGATGCAAAGAGATCTGAAAGAGTCAGATAAAGGGGGCAGGGAGTGACAGATGGTAGATGAAAGAGGCATGAGGTGGGATCAAGGCAAAGCAACCTTGGTATTTGGCACCCCATCCTTTGATAGTGCTGGCCATCTAATTAAGCACCCACCACCATTCATTTGGGTAGAAAATGTGAGGTCACTATTACAGAGGTATGGAGGCAGAAAATGATAGTCAAAATACTGAGTGATATTACTAAATATTGTTTTTCAAACTATAGACCCACTGGAGTTAATAATAGGAAATCTACACCCAATGAGACAATATTTTTGTCTGGCCACTCCAAACATTGATGCCAAAGTACGGAATCAGAGGAGGAGGGTCTCCTAAAAGAGATTGCAGATTTGGAGAGAGATTTCAAATGGTCAGCAACCAAGAAAAGACCTAAAGTCTGCAAAATGTGTTATGCTGGATACCAGAGTAAATCATTTAGGGGCTCGGAGAGGACTAAATCGCCCTTGTATGCACAGTTACACATCTTTCAGATATATAGGAGCTGTACCATTTGAGGGCCTATGTTTTGAGTCTTAGTTTATTTTGGTATCTCATTCAAGTTTTAGTGGTCTAGAATATGAAATGCCATTGTCGCCCGATGACTATGGTGGAACCTCTCTCATTACTGATTGTTAGTAGATTTTCATACACAGAGATGTGGGTGGTCAAAGATGAAGAGGACACTGAAGAACCATGTGTTGATTGTAAATAAGAACAATTACAGAAAGATGTTGTAAATTTGAGAGATATTTTGGCAGCTGCAATAGCTTTCGTAGACATTCATTGGGTGGAGTTTGATTGGGTATGGTGTAAAACGCTCTGGAAAAGATGAGATGAGGGAAGGTATAGCCAATAATTAAAAAGCAGACACCAGTCATACATCAAGTTATTTTTGGCTCAAATCCGTTTTCATCCCACAAATAAATGTTTGTAGAGGGAACCAACATCCAACTGCCACTCCTCCAGAGGTTTTACGGCTCATTTAATGATATATTGAGTCGAATTTACCAGACCATTAGACATAGCCTAATTGGACTATTGCAATTTAGTCTATCTGAGCTCGCTCACTTAGCTCATTGACAAGTTACAACATATAGAAAATCAAAACTATGCTATAAGCATGCCACTGGCTGAAATTTCTGTGCACCATCAACAAAACATTCTCAATCAAAGGAGTGGGATACGTGCAAATGTAGGCTATACAGCATGGGTCTCCATTTAGGCAATGGTCTGACCATCTACAAACCAAAGTTCCAAAGACTAAAGCAAAGGGACAGAGTTCTCTGAGCACTGGAGCCAAAGCTCTGGAAATTTCCAACACCAGCCATGATCCTGCCAACTGAAATATCTCTTCCTAAAGAAACAGTTACAAATGAAAGGCTGTCGGAAATGGGACTTTGGGATCCCCAAACAGGGCCCTCGTCCTTCGTGAACCACATGTAGTGCCCACACACACATCCATGCACCATGTGACATGCACCACATGGTGCAGGAGATACAGTGCACGGATGTGTACAAAGTGCTCTTTAACCATGGGGCTTGTGCTGCAGGCCCTTTCCTGGGCACAAGCCGCCATGTTAAAGAGCGCTTTCCGACCACCAGCTTGGCCGTCCTATCATAATTGGGCAGTTGGATTGCCGCCTGCTGGTCGGGCAGTCTCCTGACCGCCGTGATAGCGGGCGGTGATCTCACCACACACTATCAAAATAAAGCACAAAATGCCTTTCATTGCTTCAGATTTAGGGACCTACCAGGAAACGTATCACTGGCTGCTTTGTACAATCTAACCTATAATAGGAGTGATGGAACAAGGTTGCGCATGTAAAGCGACTTGCTTGTATTCAACCCTCTCTAATAACTCATAATGTACTAACTAACATGTTTTGTCTTATTAATATTGCATTACACAACATATTAGGTATCTAGAGGAAGCTTGTCTATGTGCTTTTACTAACCATAATCCGCTTGCACTGAAATGGCTGCTGCTACGTGGGATTTCTTACTGCGCATGCGTCTGTCACACTCACGTGACATGACCTATCTTTCGCATGGAGTGAAACTTTTGCTTCTGCGCACTAGATGGCTGCTATGTGTTATTAACGTGCAAGAAGCTTGCATAGCTGCTTTGCTAAGCTGTTCGTTCTGCCTAATTTCTAATGCAATAGTTAAAATAAAACAATGGGAATAGAGTAGTGATGGATGGTATTTATTTATTTATTTATTTTCTGACACTTATAGAGCGCGAACAATTACCCTTGGGTGTCTCGGCGCTAGACTGCAGTTATGTCATTCCTTAGAGGTGAGGATACGGTAGGTGTACTATATTTATTGGTTGAATAACCACGTCTTCAGATTTTTCCTAAACTGTAAGAGCGATGGACTGGCTTTGATGTGGTATGGTAAGGTATTCCAGATTTTGGGGGCCGCAACTAGGAAACGGCGGTCACCCCATGTCACTGTTCTGCTACGTGGGACCACTAATTGGTTAAGTGCTGAAGATCGTAGCTTTCTAGCAGGACTGTAAGGTATTAGGTGATCTTTTAGGAAGCGAGGCCCCTGATCCTGCATTACCTTGTAAACTATGCACATAGCTTTAAACTTTATCCTGTTTTGAATGGACAACCAATGGTAGGACCTCAGAGTATCTGAGATGGGTGCGAATTTTGGTTTTTTGGACAGCAGGCGTGCTGCCGCATTTTGTACCATCTGCAACTTCTTTGTGACTCTGGATTGTGCATTCAGAAGGAGTCCGTTGCAGTAATCTAGTGAACTTAAAACCAATGACGTGACCAGGGTCTTGGCGGCTGTGTCAGGCAGAAAAGGCAAGATTTTCCTGATTATTCTGAGTTTAAAATGGGCCGTGGACGCTACCTTATTGGCATGAGCCATAAAGTTCAGCTGATTGTCAAAGGTAACTCCTAGATTTCTCACCTTGGGGGTTGGGCAAGGTGGGGTGCCAGAAGCTGATGGCCACCAAATATTGGGCCACGGTGGCAAGAGATTGCCAAAGATGACGACCTCCGTTTTCTCGGAGTTGAGCTTCAGGCAGTTTCCTGCCATCCACTCACCGATAGCTATCATGCCTCTTTGGAACCTTTCTGCCACCTCCTGTCCGTCACCCTTAATGGCCAACACCAACTGTGTGTCGTCTGCGTACGAGGTTAGGCTCATCCCATGTGCCTTGATGACACTGGCAAGGTCCGACACATAGATGTTAAAAAGTGTCGGACTAAGGGATGAGCCTTGAGGAACCCCACACGGCAGCGACAATTTGGCAGATCGAAATGGTCCAAGAGTGACCGCCTGAGTTCTATTAGCCAGGAAGGAGGCAAGCAGGTCTCTCGCAGCGGAGTGGATTCCCATTTTTTCGACACGGTCGACCAAGGTCTTATGGTCAACCGTGTCGAATGCTGCCGAGAGGTCCAAGAGTATCAGCAAAGCTGTCCCTTCTTGGTCCCGGATGAGTCTAATATCATCCGCTGCTTTGATGAGGGCAGTTTCGGTTCCATGATATTTACGGAACCCAAACTGGGTATCATCAAGCAGATTGTTTCTCTCTATATATTCCGACAGCTGCTGGTTCATGGCTTTCTCTGTCAGTTTGGCCAAAAATGGAAGATTTGCTATAGGCCGGTAATTTTTCAGATCATTCCTGTCAAGATTAGGTTTTTTAAGCAAAGGCTTAATCAATGTGTTTTTTAAGGAGTCTGGATAGGTCCCAGAGCTCAATATTATATTGCAAACGTGAGTGATAATGGGATTAATTGTATCTGAAACCATGGCTAACACCGAAGTGGGGCAGGGGTCCAGTGCAGAGCCTGATTTAATGGACCTCAGTATGGTTTTAGTTTGATCGGTCGTTAGAGGTTTAAAACTCGTCATGGTATTACTCAGAGCTATCTGCGAGAACGGGGCAGCAGTAGTATTGGGTTCCGAGGTGAAAGCTTGATATATATTGTTCACCTTTGTGAAGAAGAACTCAGACAGGGCATCACATAGTAATTGTGATGGGGGGGGGGTTTAAGTCTGGTGTGTTACCCGATAGGGTTTTAGCTAAGTTATACAGCTGTTTGCTAGAATTTTTAGCTTGCTCTATATGCAGAGTGAAGAAGTGCTTCTTTGCTGTCGTGATCATAGTTTTATAAGTGGCTAGCGCTTCTTTATATTTATTCTTACTTTCACTGTCGTAAGTTCGTCGCCAGTACCTTTCCCTGTTTCTCGTTAATTGTTTCTGTATTTTTAGTTCTTCTGTGTACCATTGAGCAGTCGGCGTACTTCTGTTCCTTGAGTGGGACTTAGTGGGTGCCAGTTGAGACGTGGCGTCACTCAGCCATTCATGAAATTGGGAAGTAGCCGTACAGGGATCATTAGATAGTTCAGGTTTGGTATTATTTAGAAGTATATTTAGGTTGCTGTTATTTATGTCCTTCCACGCCTTGAAAGTGCCTGGCTTGGGATGGGAAGTATTCTTCCTACACGGATCTTTAATGGTCAGCCTACTGAAAATGGCCGAGTGGTCGGTCCATGTCATGGGAAGGTATACAGAACATTCATTTATTCTTTGTTGTTCTAAAACTGTTTGTCTTTTATTTTTTACATGTAACATTTCGGGCCTGATGAAACCCCACTGCACCCATTTTGAACATGCGCACAAGACTCCAAAAACCCAAGAGTCATTGGCATTGAATGGAAGCCAAGTGCAGACTTGCGAGAAGATGTGCCTGGGAGCGTGAACTTTCAACCTGAGGAGAGGAAGCTGGACTGTACAATACTGAACGCTATTGTTACTGATTGATACATTCATTGCTGGGTGGAATAAAAGTGCATGGGAAAATAAAGTTATGGGCGGGAACGTTAATTTTAATATCATCAAGAAAAGTTTCATTTTTGGTATGGTGTGATGACCTCTCCTCTCTTCTTGTCCAATCAAAATTGGAGATCCTTACACTTGCAACATTGGGGGGTGGTACACTGACCTGGAAAATAGTATAACTAGGGTAGGCTTAGTTAGCTAATTTGTTCGACTTGTCCAAATAGCTGACCTGTCACTGACCCAACGCACTCAATAGGTGATTGAGAGCACAGGTGCTGGTGGAGCACTCTGTCAGAAGATTCGATAACCCAATCGGGGTTCGGGAGCAAGGGTGCTGGCGGAGCACTCTGACGGAAGATTCAATAACCCAATCAGGGTTAGGCTGTTAGCTGCAGAGAGGGTTGTAGCGCTGGCGTAGCAACTTTAACTGTGGGTGCCGGTCTTAGCCTGTGGTGGTCCTGTCCTGATCCAATTTGGCTGTACCTGTCCTGATTTCTGGTCGGCACCTGTTGTATTGCTGGCATTTGCACTTTCGGGGTTCTATCTTCTAACTGACCCGTGGCCAGGGTTAGTTCTTCACACCAATCTAGGTAAATATACCATCTGTAAATGTAAATGTGTTGTATTTGTAAAGCGCAAGGCTGCCCACGCGACGGGGCATCCCGGCGCTGCGGAACCCTTACTGGCTTTTCCATGTGAAATGTCCACTCCTGGGCACCCCCAAGGTGAAGCCAGGCATCCAAGCGCTGCTGGGGCTGTTGTGGAGATTAAACAAGCTAATGCCCAGAGTCACAGAGTGGGACCAATGATTAGACTAGGCACCGAGGCGGGAATTATCAGGTCCAGGGAGATTGAGTCCAAGAGCCGCCGAGGCGGGAATTGAACCCTGGTCCCGGGCCAGACCTCTGCATCAGGGTCTGCCGCTCTAACCATTGAGCCACGCTTCTCCACTGTGGGTATGTCATTGTACTGTTTCCTTCTCTCTTCCCACCCTAATGTCAAATGCGTAAAGACTGCCTTATAAAATCTTTGCATAATCTCATTCTAATCGTTATTTTCCTGATCGAACGTTTTCTGGTTACAAATGTTTGGATTATGAATTTTTAAGAATTTTAGATAAAAAGTTTCAACTGTTCCCAAGTTTGTGGTTATTATATGCGTGCAAATGTTAGTTTTCTACCTCTAACTCCCTGATCCTTTAGGACTTTTAGGTACCGGTGACTAGGATTGGTAAGTCAATGGTATAGGTCCTAAAAAACGTATTTATATAAATCACTGATTAGAGGAAAGTGCACAGGTTACCTGATTAAAACTCATCACATGTTATTTTATGGGCACAGGTGAGTATGGTAAAACCGAGAAAGGTGACTTGCGCACTCTATCAGTATATTCTTTTGGTAGCAGAGGAAAGGTTAGGGATTAGTTAAGATAGGTAGTTAGTTAAGTTTGACTATTGACTGTATTGATGAATATTGACTTGTATTGACTTTATGAATTAACCAAGACTTGTTCGTACCTGCTTTATCTGGAATCCCCAGGTGCGGAATAGCGGGTGGTAAATGGAAGCCACACTGCAGTGAGGTCACATGCCAGTAGGAAGTAAGTGCATGGTTAGGTAAAACCGGAAGCACTATTTTAGGGAATTTTATGTATAAATGTGTGAATAATTGATAGCAAAGAATTCGCTAGCAAAACTTTTTGTGTGATATCACCTAGAAAGGAATATGAAATACAGGGGAATGATTCGATTTAGGAGAACAGAGGCTGGAATCAGTAACACAATATTTTATACACAACAATACCTCTGACACCATAGATTGTACTCTTTTTTGTTGCCACAAGTGCCTTATACTTCTCTTGTTCGGAGCATCCTTGTGTCTGTATTCGGCATGTATTTCCGGGTCTCGCAATGCCTTGCCTCCGGATGGATGGATTGCGAACACGAGGAAATTTAACTTGCCTATAATTTGTGATCCTTTAGAGATCTTGTGTGTTATGCTTAACTATAACGAATCAATATTAAGTTGAACCATTTAAAAAATGCATTAAGCAATGTCTATATGGTGTATAAATTGATGTTTTATGTTTTGTATAAATTTGTATATATATATGTTGAATATAGATATGTTCCTAGGAGAGGTCAATATATCTTTGAAATGAAGGACATTCCCAATGTATAAAAGGATGAAATAATGAAAAGTAAGACACCTATAGCCCGAAGTCAATAAAAGGGACTATTGTGGCAACAAAAAAAAGAGTACAATCTATGGTGTCAGAGGTATTGTTGTGTATAAAATCACCTAGAAAGGGTCACACTGGAGGAGTAGCAGGTTCTTCTGAGCTTGATTGATAGCAAAGGGGTTCGCTGGTAGAACTTTGGCCCTAAAATATCCTAGAGAGGATAAGTCGAAGGAGTAGCAGGTTCCCTAATGCTTGCGTGAAGGGTAGACGGAAGGAATCTACTTGTAGTGTGTGAAGAGTAAGCTGAAGGGATTTACTCGCAGTGAGTGAAATTATCTTTTCTTTGAATTAGTCACTCGGGCACAGTGGCGAATGTTTTTACGTTGTTGAATAATAAAATCTGCATTAAACATGAAAGAAATTAAGTTTTCGAGGGAGTCAGTCGCGGAGCTGCGCTGATGTCACTCAGAGTCGCGCTGGTATTGGCTGAAACAGTGGGTGTGTAGCTGAGGTAGTAATTGTAAAGGAGGGGTGAGTATAGGAGCGTGAGAACTAGTTTCACGAGAAAAGCAGCGCAACTATTGGTTGGATTTATTCTGAATTCAAAATTTTGATTGGTCACTGAAAAATAAAAGACGCGCTGGTATTGGAAGTCATTTTGTAAACACATTGAGAATCATCCTAAAGATTTTTGGGGGGGTTTAAATTATATAAGGCATAAAAGTCCGATTGTAGGAGTGAGACCCGATAGAAAATTTCTAGGGTTTGCACAAGATCAGTATATAAGAGGAAGACCTCATATCATGTACAGAGAGAAAAGAAACATTTCATTCATTATTTCATTAAAAGAATTAATAA
Source organism: Lissotriton helveticus (assembly GCF_964261635.1). NCBI lineage: Eukaryota > Metazoa > Chordata > Amphibia > Caudata > Salamandridae > Lissotriton > Lissotriton helveticus. The sequence continues at coordinate 1,619,754,849 of NC_136067.1, forward strand.
CTTTTTTAAGAAAGATAAAGCAATTAAAACAAGAGAAGGGATTATTAATCCACCACCAAATACGCCCGCATGATACATGACGGTTGAAAGGGGCTATCACACTTGTGTGTGGTTAGAAAATTGGATGGAGTACACAAAAGATGATGGTGTTTTAGCATTTCCAGAAAATGGTACGTTTAATGGCAGAGTTCTGTACAATTTGAGAACTCGTATGAATGAATTAGATCCCAGACCTAGATTAACACAATATGAGGCATTAGAGGAATGGGAAACTGAGGCTTTTGAGCGAGACAGACCCAAAAGTAACAGGAATTGGAGTACGTTTTATCCCTGATTTCCAAAAGAGACAAACAAATGAGACAATGGAGACAGTCTATGTTAGTGGAAGGATTATATCCTGTATTTACTTTAGAAGATCCTACAGGAAGTAAAAGGACTGAGAAAACGAAACATTTAATGACTAGTGGTGAATTGGATGATGATTATTTGGAGGATTTATTAATGAAAAATCCACCACCTTATAATGAGGAGCCAAGCACAGTTAATCCAAGTGCTCCGCTCCTGAAACCACCTCTGATTCCGCAAGTGGTACATAAGACTTCAATAGAAAAGGTACTTCAGGAAAGAGAACGAGAAGCATTAAATAAACAAAGAAGTGAGTTAATGTGGAGAAGTGTGGCTCACCGGTTAGAAGCGGCAGACCCTGAAGCAGAGGTCGGCCCGGGACCAGGGTTCAATTCCCGACGCGGCAGGGTCTTGGGTCAATGTCCGCGGACTCGATAATTCTCGCTTAGGTGCCTACGCTAACCATGGGTCCCACTCTGCAACTCTGGGCAATAGCTTGCTTAATCTCCACAACGGCCCCAGCAACGCCAGGGATGCCTGGCTTCACCTTGGGGTGCCCTCTCACAGGGAAAGCCAGGACGGGTTCCCCAGCGGTATACAGCGCCAGGACACCACGTAACGAGGTAACAGTGCGCTTTACAAGTATACATACATACATACATACATTAATTCCGAAAATTTCTCAATTGAATACGAGTCCTGAAGCCCTGACAATTCTGGTAACTATTTGCCCAGTTGTTCCTCTGTATGGAGATAAACAACCTAGTCCTAAAAATACCATACTAACTACACCTGTAGTACAGCCTAGAAAAGAACCCTTAATAATTGATGATCAAGCAAGTGAATGTGAGTCAGTGATTTCCCTGATGGATTTACCAATAAGAGAACCAGTGAGTGAGTCGGTCAGGAAAACCACTCCTATAGGTTCTAGAGAGGTACAGATGGAGACATCCTCGGGTACAAGAAGTGCCACAGTAGTAACCCCAGAAGAAATAGAGAGATGGTCACGAGAAATAGAGAAACCAAAGTCACAGCCAAAGGTATTGGACATATTCAAATTAAGAGTTGAATTAGAGGAAATGATGGCTGGAAATGTGGGATTAGACAGGTTAAATACATTCAGTGAGGACGAGTTGTTGTTCATATGCAAAAGCATTACTAGAAATACAAGAGTGTTTTTCATGAAAAATTAATGGATATGGCAGCTAATATGGGAATTGACATTGGCAAATCTAAAGTGTTACTGAAACCATATCGAGCTTAATTTTCTGACACAGACTTGTAAAATATGAATGTGTCGGGTAGAAAAGTACAAATTAAGGAGCTAATGTCATTATTGCAGAAATGGGGTGACCTAGAAAAATGGAAAACTAGATGGGCAAAGAAAAAAGAAGTGGCTCGATCAAAACAAACTGCATCTGAATATGTATTAAAAGAAGCAGAAAAAGTGGAAAGGTTGTGTCCCATGAGAGAGGTACCAGGTGGAGGTTATGTACATGTCCCATGGTCCCGACAGGATATTTTGTCATTCCCAAATGATTTCCCAAAACTTCGAGAGAAGCCTGTAGAATGGTACAGACAAGTCGAGAGATTTGTGAAGGTTTCAAAATGTCTTTTAAAAGATTTAGAGGGGTTATTTGACATTGTCGTTCCTGTAGATTTGTGTACAGAATGTAAAGTTGCTGTTGATTGGCCAAGTGATGAGTACCCTAGAGATCCAAAGACAGGAGCCCCCTCAGAAGATGTAATGAAGAAATATAATCAAGTAATACTGTATCTCAAAGGGAAAGCACCTGCAAAGGAAACTGATTGGACTAGAATAGATAGAACCACCCAGAATAAAGATGAATCTGTACATGCATATTATGAACGCTTGTTACAAGTATTTAAATAATATAGTGGCCTAGATATTATTGATATGAAAGACATGACGCATTTCATCTATCGGTTTGTGTCAGGATTAAGACCAGAAATTTCACAATGGATTAAAGATCATAAAATTTGTTGGCAGGCCAAGCCGATTGATGAAATTCTTAAATATGCAAAATATTGTGAAGATGAACTTGACAATAAATGAAAAGAAATAAAGTAAAAGGTAATGTGGGCACAAGTAAAATTAGCAGAGCAACAGGAACTTCAGTTAAGTCAACTGAACAATACCCAGACTCAATGTGATGGTAATGGGGGTAAGAAAAGAGGAAAATTCAATAGAGAGGAAGCCAAAAAGAAGTTCCCTTGTCACGGGTGCGGCAAATTGGGCCACTGGAAAAATGAGTGCAAGGCTGTGCAAAATAACTCTGTTCAAACTAATAATTTGAATCCACAGACGCAGAATGAGGTGCCACGGGAGCAACAGCAGTAGCTAATACGAAACCAGTTACCCCTTGCACCTATGCTAAATTTTAGGAGCAAAGCACACCAAAGTGTGGATACAACAAATTGGGAGAGAAGTGGTAACAGAGACGCAGTGACATCACAGTTTCTGTTGAGCAACACATTTTTCAAGGAGGAGACATACTGACGGTGCCTGAGAGGGCAGGACGAGGAGTGTGTACTTGGCACCTCCTTGCCGGTAGATCAGTCAGGTCCATACATTGAAGGAAAGGTTGAAGGAAATGATGTCACCTTTCTATTGGACACTGGTGCTACCGGTTCTACTGTGAGAAGCGATCCAAGTAGTGGGCGTTTCTAATAAACAAATTAGTACCCCAGTCACAGAACCAATGGAAGTTAGAATAGGTAGTTTTAAAGAAATGCACAAATTTGTCGTTTGCGATTCTAGCCCAGTGAATCTGTTAGACAGAGATTTATTGTGCAAAATGAATTGCACCATCTTTTGCACCCCAAGTGGTGATGAAATTCAAACTCCAGATGAAGACAGAATCTATAAATTAATGCTAGCAAAACAAGAAATGGAGAATAAAAAGTTAACTGTAGAAGACCTACCAGAAGAATTACAGCATACTGTAAATTCTAATGTGTGGGATTTTACCGGAAAAGATGTAGGATTAATGGCAAATGTCGATCCGATAAAAGTGACAGTAAAAGAAGGTGCAGTTTACCCAAATATTCCACAGTACAAAATGAGCCCAGAAATAAAAGCAGGTGTTGCAGCAGAAATAAAGCGTTTGGTTGAAAAAGGCATTTTACAAGGAATAATGAGCAGTCCATGTAATTCGCCCATAATTGGCATAAAGAAACCGAGCGGAAAGTACAGGGTCGTACAGGACCTCCACAAAATTAATACGATTGTTGTCCCATGCTGTCCAGTTGTGCCAAATCCTACAGTGATTCTGTATCAGATACCGTGGGAAGCTGAATGGTTTACCGTAAAAGATTTATGTCACGCATTTTTCTCTATTCCATTACACCCGGATAGCGAATTTATTTTTTCTTTTGAATTCGACAGTCATGTGTACGTCTGGAACTGCGTTCCTCAGGGGTATACAGAGTGTCCATCGATCTTTAATCAGATATTGAAAAAGTGCCTTGAATCTCTGGTACTGCCCGAACAGTCAGTCCTGGTTCAATATATAGACGACCTATTGGTGCCGTCTAAAACTCGAAATGACTGTGTTGTTGATACCATTGCTTTACTGAATCATTTAGGTGAAGGAGGACATAAAGTGTCACCTGAAAAGTTGCAATTTTGCACCACATCAGTGAAATATCTGGGGCACCAGATAGAAAGAGGTGTCAGAAGGGTTACTTTAGAAAGAATCAGAATAATCAAAAACATGAATCTACCTCAAACTCAGAAAGAGATCAGAATGTTTCTTGGAGTTGTAGGTTAATGCAGGCAATGGATTGTGGGATTTGCAGTCCGAGCAAAACCATTGATACAAATGATAAAGAAAAGAGCAAAAGACCCAGTAGAATGGGATGATAGGAGCATGACTGCTTTCTTGAAATTACGAGAATGTCTGTGTACAGCTCCAGCATTAGGGATGCCTGACTATTCAAAAGACTTTGCACTATTCTGTGATACACGAGATAATTATGCACTTTCAGTTCTGACCCAAACTCACGGTCTAATGAGACGTCCTGTGGCATATTTTTCTTCTACATTGGATCCAGTGGCATCTGCATTGCCAGGATGCCTGAAAGCAGTAGCTGCAACCTGCATGAGCCTTGAGCTAAGTGAGTCCATTATTATGGGACATCCAGTGACAGTGTATGTTCCACACGCAGTTGTGATTTTGTTAACAAGGACCAAGACTCAGTACCTAACTTCTAGTCGGCTGACTAAGTATGAGAGAATCATTGTGGGTGCAGAAAATGTAACCATTGCCAGGTGTAATATTCTGAACCCAGCAACACTGCTACCTGATTCACACTTTGCAGAAGTGAAGGGAGAAGTCGAACATGATTGTATCGACCTGACTGAATACAGTACAAAACCACGTCCAGACATAAGAGAAGAGCCATTAATAAATTATGAATATGAGCTATTTGTAGATGGCTCATGCATGAGGCATGAGGAGGGAGGTTTGTGTGCTGCCAATGCAGTGTGCACATTGGGGGGTCCAGTTGAAGCATCCTATTTACCTGGAGTCAAGTCTGCACAAGTAGCCAAATTGGTTGCATTAACAAATTTGAGAAAAATTGGAAAGTAACCATTTACACTGATAGCCACTATGATTACGGGGTTGTGCACGACTTTGGCCAACTCTGGACGCAAAGGGAGTTTCTGACTTCTTCAGGTACTCCTATTAAAAATGGTAATTATGTAAAAGATTTGCTGGAAGCAATTCAATTGCCCAAAGAAGTGGCTGTGGTCAAGTGTGCTGCTCACCAATCTGAAAATGACAAAGTGACAGCTGGTAACAGATATGCTGACCAATTGGCCCAACATTGTGCCAAATATAAAATGGCTGTAAATAAGAAAAGTGATGCATGTGGAAACAGCTGCCAACTTATGATGCTTGAAGGTGTGAGAACGTGGGAGGAAATGAGAGATTTTCCTAAATGAAGCAGAACCGAAAGAAAGGGAAGAGTGGAGAAAAATAGGTTGTCCGAAAAGAGTTGAATATGGTGTCATTGTTTACCTTGATGGTAGGCCTGTGTTACCAGACTGTATGCTTGCTCCTATGGCTAGGATGTTCCACGGAGATTCCCACCTAGGGCGGGATGCCATGATCAGGTTGTTCAGACAGAGTTTGTTCAATGTGAGGTTCAGGAATGTAGCAGAGAGTCTTTGCCAGAGGTGTCTAGTTTGCCAGAAAATGAATCCTGGAAAGAAAACTGTAGTGTTGCCAGGAAAGATTGGAAAGACTACAGATTGATTTCATCCAGTTACCCCCTTGCCGAGGACTAAAATGTATTCTTGTCATTGTTTGTTCTCAAAATGGGTGGAAGCTTACCCCACATGTCGGAATGATAGCATCACTGTAGCCAAACTCCTACTCAAAGAACTCATACCTAGGTTAGGTTTTCAAGTAACAATTGAATCAGACCGAGGCTGTCATTTTAATAATGAAATAATTGGCCTAATCTGTGAAGCATTCAACGTTAAGCAAAAGCTGCACTGTGCATACCGCCCAGAGGCTTCTGGAGTGGTAGAACAACTGAATGGCACAATCAAGTCAAGATTGGGAAAGATGTATGAATCTACCTGATTAGAGTGGCCAGATGCTTTACCTCTTGTTCTGATGGGACTCAGAAGTATTCCAGACCGGAACACAGGCTTGAGTCCTCATGAAATACTAATGGGAAGAGCAATGAGGCAAGCATAGGTGCCAGGACACAAGTTGATAAATATATCTGATGATTTAGTACTGGAGTACTGCAAAGAACTGGCTGACCAAGTGCGTTCTATCTCTCACCAGGTTGGGGAAGAAGCTGTCGCCAGACAAGCAATCCAGCACATGACCTGAACCCAGGTGACTGGGTAGTGTTAAAGAAACACACTCAAAAATCTTGCCTTGCACCAAGGTGGGGAAAACCACGTCAAGTAATTTTGGTTACCACCACTGCTGTAAAGAGCGAAGGAGTTCCACACTGGACCCATGCCAGTCACACAAAAAGAGTGACTGAACCTGATGAAACTGAAGCTGAAGGTTGTGCAGCTGAAGGGTCTCAAGATATCGATCCTGAAGTAGCTGAAGAGGAACGACCAAGCACCAGTCAAGATGATTGGATTTCAGTAGTTGAGATACCTGCAGAATATGTGAGAACCAGAAGTCAGACTTATCTAGACAGTCAGAGTGATAGTGAGGATGAGATAGGTCTAGAAGAACGTACTCAGATTACAGAAATCCAAGCTAACAGTAATTCTGAGGAGGACCAGATAAGGAAAGATAAAGATACCCAGACAATCGACACTTCACCAAGAACTCCCAAGTCTGAAGAGGGACAGATAGGTATTAGGGTGGAAGATCGGGCAGAAGAAAATCAAGGGTTCGAAGAGCTTGAGCAGGGCCAGATAGGAGTAGAAAAAATGTGTTCAGGAAGAAGAAGGTGAATCAAATCAAAGTCAAATTCAGCAAACACCTGAACAAGGACAGATTAGTTCCCAGGCAGAAGAAACTGAAATAAGACCTGGACCAAGTCAGACAGAGAGGATATAGAGGATAACATTGAAATAGATGTGCCACAACTGAATGAAAATAAGAGCGCACTGGAAGAAGGCCAGAGCACAGTGCCAGCTAAAAAGCTCAGAAAAGGAGACACGTGGCCTAGGTTTGTCAAAAGGCTGAGATTTTGTCTAAAGACAATAAATGAAGAACCAGAACAAGTAAATTAAATAACAAGTCAAGCTGAACAATCTACAGTACAACCAAGAAGGAGAAGTCCATGACTGAAAAGACTGAATAACAAATTCTTAGGCCCTGAATGGACTTACGTCATCCTTGAAGATTTTGAGAACTTAGAAATAAGTGACGAAAGTGATGATAAATTAATTGCTGATCAGACTGACGGAGAAGTGAGACCCACTTGAAAAATGTAACAGGTTAAAAGACAGTGTAGAAGCTACAAAGAGGGGTTAAGTTAAGAAATGGCTGATCATACTGTTAATGAAAGACCGAAAAGAAAACGTCTAAAGACATGCTGTAGAATATGCACATGTATTATAGTAATGGTACTCGTAATATGGTTAGGATTGACAATAACTATCCCCTATCTAATGAGTAAACATGGACTGAATGACACTAATATACATGAGAAGGAAGATGCTCTTGAAAAGATAAGTACACATGAGAAAGCAATTAGCATTAAATAACAGAAGGTAGATTTAGAAGCATCAGATGAGAAAGGATTACATTATACTAGAATTAAAAACAGAACTCACTTAAATGTATTTGCAAATCTATTAGTACAGTATGTAGAAGTTATGGAAATAGAAGATTACTATGTGTGTATGAAATTACCTACATCAGTTGCTGTGGGGGTTACATATCATCATTTACCCCTAATATATGGTATTTCATGTCGTATTTTAGCTAGTTTATTCTATAAGAAAGGACCTTTGCAGTATTACTATTCTAATTCAGATGTGATATTTTCTGAACTTCCTATACGTAGTAACCTGAATCCTGTACATACTAAGAGTGATGTAACACGTTATATGGGTGAATACTTTCTAACTATAGGTACAATAGATATAGCTGAAGCACACACGAATAATTTAACATGCTTAATACGTGAAAAAGAGAAAATATTTTTGTTGAGAAAAGGAGAGAGAATTTCCAAAGAAAGGCAAATGATAAGAACCATAAAATTCTTAAATGGCCTGAAAATATAGGGTTCACCCCAAATGGCAAGACTCATGCTGCTATGTTGCTGGATTTTGAAAAGAAAGGGAAACTCTGTCTCCATAGAGAAAGAACAAGTTATTATAACAATATATTCATTGGTTCCAGTGAATGTGAACACAATTATAAGGTAATTGGGGGTTGGGGTTTCAAAGATGGAACTGAACCTGTGTTTCCTGGAATTTATGTTATATGCGGAAACAAGGCTTATTACAAACTGCCAGATCATTGGTATGGGAGCTGTTATTTTGGAACAGTATTCCCAAAGATATATCATGTTAACAAAATCACTGGAAACAATAAAGAAACTAATGGATTAATACGTAGCAAAGGAGCTAGTTTTGGAGAAATAGTAGGTGATATATTTAGTGCATTGATACCTACAGTGGGAGTGGCTCTGAATACACAAAGAATTTGAAAATTTTCAACAGTAGTGGATCGTTTATCGACTGATACTGCTGGAGGGTTCTTAATGGTCAATACCGAATTGGTTGCGATCAGATTAATGGTTTTACAAAATCGACTTGCCGTTGATACATTAATAGCAAAAGAGGGCGGAGTCTATAGAATGTTGAAAGCGCAACATTGTTGCACTTACATACCTGACAAAAGTGTTGAAATAAGAGTTATGTAAGAAATATTACTAATTTGGAAAAAGAGCTTAAACCACTGGAGGTTGATAGTGCATGGAAGAGACTTACCGATGGTCTCTCCTCTATAAGTTGTTGGCTTTCTACTGTAGGGAAAGGTTTTGTAGGTAGAATACTGATGCCAATGGTGGGAATAAAAGGGGGTGGTGATGGACAGAGCATCTGAATCAATCAAACACTCACACCCAGTCAAAAGATCTGGGTTTGATCCATCACCGTTCTTTAGCCCACTCTGCCACCCCAGTTCAGACATGGCTATATGCAAATCAGTCTGACCCTGTGCCTCATGGGAACAGTCCAGCCTGAACTGCCAAGCCATGCCTTCCCTGGACCGGAAACAAGCTTCCGAGGACCGGTTTCTGGCATTCCAGCCGTCATCAGCCTGGCTTGCTTGAATCCAGTGGCAAAGTGAGCAAGGGACTCACGTCTGAGCATACCCTGCCACACTTATGGTGGCCAAAAGTGGTACAAAAGTGGGTGGTGATGGACAGAGCATCTGAATCAATCAAACACTCACACCCAGTCAAAAGATCTGGGTTTGATCCATCACCGTTCTTTAGCCCACTCTGCCACCCCAGTGCAGACGTGGCTATATGCAATTCAGTCTGACCCTGTGCCTCATGGGAACAGTCCAGCCCGAACTGCCAAGCCATGCCTTCCCTGGACCGGAAACAAGCTTCCGAGGACCGGTTTCTGGCATTCCAGCCGTCTTCAGCCCGGCTTGCTTGAATCCAGTGGCAAAGTGAGCAAGGGACTCACGTCTGAGCATACCCTGCCACACTTATGGTGGCCAAAAGTGGTACAAAAGGGGGTGGTGATGGACAGAGCTTCTGAATCAATCAAACACTCACACCCAGTCAAAAGATCTGGGTTTGATCCATTACCGTTCTTTAGCCCACTCTGCCACCCCAGTTCAGGCGGGAAACACCCATTACAACGCAACTTTTACAACGCACTACCATTACAACAAAACTTTTACAACGCAAAAACTATTCCAACGCATGTATTTACAACACATGTTTTTACAACGCAGGTACCTTTACAACGCATACCATTACAACGTAAGTATTGGTAAGTATATAATTATATTTTAAATTTTATATGTTTGGGTTTTTTTAAGGGGTATTTTTAGGGTTCAGGGTCAGTTTTCAGTTTTTGGGTAAAGGGGCATTTTTAGAGTTCAGGGTCAGTTTTCAGTTTTTGGGTAAAGGGGTATTTTTAGGGTTCAGGGTCAGTTTTCAGTTTTTGGGTAAAGGGGTATTTTTAGGGTTCAGGGTCAGTTTTCAGTTTTTGGGTAAATGGGTATTTTTAGGGTTCAGGGTCAGTTTTCAGTTTTTGGGTAAAGGGGCATTTTTAGGGTTCAGGGTCAGTTTTTAGTTTTTGGGTAAAGGGGAATTTTTAGGGTTCAGGGTCAGTTTTCAGTTTTTGGGTAAAGGGGCATTTTTAGGGTTCAGGGTCAGTTTTTAGTTTTTGGGTAAAGGGGAATTTTTAGGGTTCAGGGTCAGTTTTCAGTTTTTGGGTAAAGGGGTATTTTTAGGGTTCAGGGTCAGTTTTCAGTTTTTGGGTAAAGGGGTATTTTTAGGGTTCAGCGTCAGTTTTCAGTTTTTGGGTAAAGGGGTATTTTTAGGGTTCAGGGTCAGTTTTCAGTTTTTGGGTAAAGGGGTATTTTTAGGGTTCAGGGTCAGTTTTCAGTTTTTGGGTAAAGGAGTATTTTTAGGGTTCAGGGTCAGTTTTGGGTTTTTGGGTAAAGGGGTATTTTTAGGGTTCAGGGTCAGTTTGGGGTTTTTGGGGTACAGGGGTATTTTTAGGGTTCAGGGTCAGTTTTGGGTTTTTGGGGTACAGGGGTATTTTTAGGGTTCAGGGTCAGTTTGGGGTTTTTGGGGTACAGGGGTATAAGGTAAAAATAAAATAAAATTAAATTAAATAAATTAAATTAAATTAAATTAAATTATTTTCAATTATTTTAAATAAATAAAAAAAATATATACTTACCAATACTTACGTTGTAATGGTATGCGTTGTAAAAGTACCTGCGTTGTAAATACATGCGTTGTAAACGTTTTTGCGTTGTAAAAAATTCGTTGTAATGGCATGCGTTGTAAAAGTATGAGTTGTAACGTCATACATCCGTTCAGGCATGGCTATATGCAAATCAGTCTGACCCTGTGCCTCATGGGAACAGTCCAGCCCGAACTGCCAAGCCATGCCTTCCCTGGACCGGAAACAAGCTTCCGAGGACCGGTTTCTGGCATTCCAGCCGTCTTCAGCCCAGCTTGCTTGAATCCAGTGGCAAAGTGAGCAAGGGACTCACGTCTGAGCATACCCTGCCACACTTATAGTGGCCAAAAGCGGTACAAAAGGGGGTGGTGATGGACAGAGCATCTGAATCAATCAACACTCACACCCAGTCAAGAGATCTGGGTTTGATCCATCACCGTTCTTTAGCCCACTCTGCCACCCCAGTTCAGACATGGCTATATTCAAATCAGTCTGACCCTGTGCCTCATGGGAACAGTCCAGCCCGAACTGCCAAGCCATGCCTTCCCAGGACCGGAAACAAGCTTCCGAGGACCGGTTTCTGGCATTCCAGCCGTCTTCAGCCCGGCTTGCTTGAATCCAGTGGAAAAGTGAGCAAGGGACTCACGTCTGAGCATACCCTGCCACACTTATGGTTGCCAAAAGCGGTACAAAAGGGGGTGGTGATGGACAGAGCATCTGAATCAATCAAAAACACTCACACCCAGTCAAAAGATCTGGGTTTGATCAATCACCATTCTTTAGCCCACTCTGCCACCCCAGTTCAGACATGGCTATATGCAAATCAGTCTGACCCTGTGCCTCATGGGAACAGTCCAGCCTGAACTGCCAAGCCATGCCTTCCCTGGACCGGAAACAAGCTTCCGAGGACCGGTTTCTGGCATTCCAGCCGTCTTCAGCCCGGCTTGCTTGAATCCAGTGGCAAAGTGAGCAAGGGACTCACGTCTGAGCATACCCTGCCACACTTATAGTGGCCAAAAGCGGTACAAAAGGGGGTGGTGATGGACAGAGCATCTGAATCAATCAACACTCACACCCAGTCAAGAGATCTGGGTTTGATCCATCACCGTTCTTTAGCCCACTCTGCCACCCCAGTTCAGACATGGCTATATTCAAATCAGTCTGACCCTGTGCCTCATGGGAACAGTCCAGCCCGAACTGCCAAGCCATGCCTTCCCAGGACCGGAAACAAGCTTCCGAGGACCGGTTTCTGGCATTCCAGCCGTCTTCAGCCCGGCTTGCTTGAATCCAGTGGAAAAGTGAGCAAGGGACTCACGTCTGAGCATACCCTGCCACACTTATGGTTGCCAAAAGCGGTACAAAAGGGGGTGGTGATGGACAGAGCATCTGAATCAATCAAAAACACTCACACCCAGTCAAAAGATCTGGGTTTGATCAATCACCATTCTTTAGCCCACTCTGCCACCCCAGTTCAGACATGGCTATATGCAAATCAGTCTGACCCTGTGCCTCATGGGAACAGTCCAGCCTGAACTGCCAAGCCATGCCTTCCCTGGACCGGAAACAAGCTTCCGAGGACCGGTTTCTGGCATTCCAGCCGTCTTCAGCCCGGCTTGCTTGAATCCAGTGGCAAAGTGAGCAAGGGACTCACGTCTGAGCATACCCTGCCACACTTATGGTGGCCAAAAGCGGTACAAAAGGGGGTGGTGATGGACAGAGCATCTGAATCAATCCAACACTCACACCCAGTCAAAAGATCTGGGTTTGATCCATCACCGTTCTTTAGCCCACTCTGCCACCCCAGTTCAGACATGGCTATATGCAAATCAGTCTGACCCTGTGCCTCATGGGAACAGTCCAGCCCGAACTGCCAAGCCATGCCTTCCCTGGATCGGAAACAAGCTTCCGGGGACCGGTTTCTGGCATTCCAGCCGTCTTCAGCCCGGCTTGCTTAAATCCAGTGGCAAAGTGAGCAAGGGACTCACGTCTGAGCATACCCTGCCACACTTATGGTGGCCAAAAGCGGTACAAAAGGGGGTGAGTGTTTGATTTGTTCAAATGCTCCGTCCATCATCCCCTTTTGTATCGCTTTGTTCGCCCTAAGTGTGGCAGGGTATGCTCAGACGTGAGTCCCTTGTTCACTTGGCCCCTGGATTCAAGATAGCCTGGCTGATGAGGATTATGAATCCGAATCCGGTCCCAGGATGCTTGTTTCCGGTCCAGGGAAGACATGGCTTGGCAGTTTGGGCTGGACTGTTCCCATGAGGCACAGGGTCAGACGGATTTGCATATAGCCATGTCTAAACTGGGGTGGCTGAGTGAACTAAAGAATGGTGATGGATTAAACCCAGATCAGTTGACTGGGGGTGAGTGTTTGATTTGTTCAAATGCTCTGTCCATCATCCCCTTTTGTATCGCTTTGTTCGCCCTAAGTGTGGCAAGGTATGCTCAGACGTGAGTCCCTTGTTCACTTGGCCACTGGATTCAAGATAGCCTGGCTGATGAGGATTATGAATCCGAAACCGGTACCAGGATGCTTGTTTCAGGTCCAGGGAAGACATGGCTTGGCAGTTCGGGCTGGACTGTTCCCATGAGGCACAGGGTCAGACTGATTTGCATATAGCCATGTCTAAACTGGGGTGGCTGAGTGAACTAAAGAATGGTGATGGATTAAACCCAGATCAGTTGACTGGGGGTGAGTGTTTGATTTGTTCAAATGCTCCGTCCATCATCCCCTTTTGTATCGCTTTGTTCGCCCTAAGTGTGGCAGGGTATGCTCAGACGTGAGTCCCTTGTTCACTTGGCCACTGGATTCAAGATAGCCTGGCTGATGAGGATTATGAATCTGAAACCGGTCCCAGGATGCTTGTTTCCGGTCCAGGGAAGACATGGCTTGGCAGTTCGGGCTGGACTGTTTCCATGAGGCACAGGGTCAGACTGATTTGCATATAGCCATGTCTAAACTGGGGTGGCTGAGTGAACTAAAGAATGGTGATGGATTAAACCCAGATCAGTTGACTGGGGGTGAGTGTTTGATTTGTTCAAATGCTCCGTCCGTCATCCCCTTTTTGTATCGCTTTGTTTGCCCTAAGTGTGGCAGGGTATGCTCAGACGTGAGTCCCTTGTTCACTTGGCCACTGGATTCAAGATAGCCTGGCTGATGAGGATTATGAATCCGAAACCGGTCCCAGGATGCTTGTTTCGGTCCAGGGAAGACATGGCTTGGCAGTTCGGGCTGGACTGTTCCCATGAGGCACAGGGTCAGACTGATTTGCATATAGCCATGTCTAAACTGGGGTGGCTGAGTGAACTAAAGAATGGTGATGGATTAAACCCAGATCAGTTGACTGGGGGTGAGTGTTTGATTTGTTCAAATGCTCCGACCATCATCCCCTTTTGTATCGCAATGGTGGGAATAGGCCTACTGATTTTAGGGATAATACTTTGTTGCAAATGTCGTAAGCACAAAAAGACATATACAGTAAATAAGAGAGGGAAAAAGAGAAATATTGATGAACTTGAGTTAGAAGAACTGAATGGAAACATATACAAGAAAGTGAAAAACGTTCACATGAATAATGAAAAGAAACAAAACAGAAAGTTTGAAGAAATTGCGCTGGGAGAAATGGGAAAGTTGGCATCTGTTTCATCAATTAGTGATGATATAAAATATCATCAAAGAGGGGATTGATGGAGCAAGGTTGCGCATGTAAAGCGACTTGCTTGTATTCAACCCTCTCTAATAACTAACATTTTATGTCCTATTAATATTGCATTACACAACATGTTAGGTATCTAGAGGAAGCTTGTCTATGTGCTTTTACTAACCATATTCCGCTTGCACTAAAATGGCTCCTGCTAGGTGGGATTTCCTACTGCGCATACGTCTGTCACACTCACGTGACATGACGTATCTTTCGCTTGGAGGGAAACTTTTGCTTCTGCGCACTAGAACTAAGATGGCTGCTATGTGTTATTAACGTGCAAGAAGCTTGCATAGCTGCTTTTGCTAATGGTTCATTCTGCCTAATTTCTAATGCAATAGTTAAAATAAAATAATGGGAATAGAGTAGTGATAGGTGGTATACAGAACATTCATTTATTCTTTGTTCTAAAACTGTTTGTCTTTTATTTTTTACAGGTAACATTTCGGGCCTGATGAAACCCCACTGCACCCATTTTGAACACGCGCACAAGACTCCAAAAGCCCAAGAGTCATTGGCATTGAATGGAACCCAAGTCCAAACTTGCCAGAAGATGTGCCTGGGAGCGTGAACTTTTAACCCCAGGAGAGGAAGCTGGACTGTACAATACTGAACGCTATTGTTACTGATTGATACATTCATTGCCGGGTGGAATAAAAGTGCATGGGAAAATAAAGTTATGGGCGGGAACGTTAATTTTAATATCATCAAGAAAAGTTTCATTTTTGGTATGGTGTGATGACCTCTCCTCTCTTCTTGTCCAATCAAAATTGGGGATCCTTACACTTGCAACAGTGGGGGGTGGTACACTGACCTGGAAAATAGTATAACTATGGTAAGCTTAGTTAGCTAATTTGTCCGACTTGTCCAAATAGCTGACCTGTCACTGACCCAACGCACTCATTAGGTGATCGAGAGCAGAGGTGCTGGCGGAGCACTCTGTCAGAAGATTCGATAACCCAATCGGGGTAAAGGGAGCAAGGGTGCTGGCGGAGCACTCTGACGGACGATTCGATAACCCAATCGGGGTTAGGCTGTTAGCTGCAGAGAGGGTTGTAGCGCTGGTGTAGCAACTTTAACTGTGGGTGCCGGTCTTAGCCTGTGGTGATCCTGTCCTGATCCAATTTGGCTGCACCTGTCCTGATTTCTGGTCGGCACCTGTTGTATTGCTGGCACTTGGACTTTCGGGGGTCTATCTTCTAACTGACCCGTGGCCAGGGTTAGTTCTTCACACCATTCTAGGTAAATATACTATGTGGATATGTCATTGTACTGTTTCCTTCTCTCTTCCCACCCTAATGTCAAATGCGTAAAGACTGAATTATAAAATCTTTGCATATTCTCATTCTAATCGTTATTTTCCTGATCAAAAGTTTTCTGGTTACAAATGTTTGGATTATGACTTTTAAAGAATTTTAGATAAAGAGTTTAAACTGTTCCCGAGTTTGTGGTCATTATATGAGTGCAAATTTTTCTACCTATTTTCTTGCTAACTCCCTGATCCTTTAGGACTTTTAGATACCGGTGACTAGGATTGGTAAGTCAATGGTATAGGTCCTAAAAAAACGTATTTATATAAATCACTGATTAGAGGAAAGTGCACAGGTTACCTGATTAAAACTCACCATATGTTATTTTATGGGCCCAGGTGAGTATGGTAAAACCGAGGCGGGTGACCTGCGCTCTCTATCAGGAGGTGGCCATGTCGAACCGCTGCACATGTTGTGGCTTAGTCAAAAGGCCTAGCTTATCTTTGTCGTATATGCCACCCATTGAAGTGAAACCGTGGTCCACCCATCTAGCTGGTTTAGCCTCGAGACATGTTACGAAATTCTTTCAGTCTCCACAGAGATGCTTGTAGTGCGAAAGTTGTTTTCTTCAAGATAAATTTAGTCACCCATTCCAATATATAGGTCTTCTCTTGAGCTTATAACTGCGGCTGGAAACTGATATGTAAGGATCCATGTGAGCATGGCTTCTGCTCAGCAAATTACGCTGTATTTGGTGTTTCATTTAACCATACAGGGAGGTGTTACAGTTGGGATGCAAGATAATAAAACTCTAGATCTGGTACTGCTAACCTGCAATTTTCATACATCAAGCAATTTTTGTGTTCCTAGCTTAACTATAGGACATGTCCCGACCTGCATCAATGAAGATAATAAGCTATCTAGTTCTGGATAATAAACAGAATACCTCTTGAAACACATATAAGCAGCGGGGCAACACTACCATCTTTTTAAGTGCCAATGTGTTGATAAAAGAGAGATATCAACTTTGACTAGAAAGTGATAGAATTCCTGAATGTCTGATATCATGTGTCCAAAATTAAGCTTTAAATAGGTTTCAGTGTCATGTGCCAGCTGTATGCCCATATATCTTAAATTCCACATCTGCCCTAGAAAAGATTCAGAATCATAGCCAGATTCCTATTAGCTCGTGTTCCCATTGGAATAAGTAGGACTTTGACCAATTTTAATTGAGTCCAGTAAGGTCTCTGTATTCCCCTGTGACTTCAAACATGCATGGGAATTATTATCTGGATCACTAAGATAAAATAATGAAAGACATTGACACTTATTTCACTTGTTTGTATTCCCCACTGCATCATAAAGTATCTCATTATGCTGGCTAAAGGCTAAAAAATAAAGAGAAACAAGAGTGGCAATTATCAATATGGTCCATGTCTAGGCGTCTACTTGTCCGATATTATGCTTAAGGTCTTGCATATGATAACCTAATTCAATTCAGTACGTAGGAGCCACAATTATACCTTTCAAAGACTTAAAACATAAACTACAAATCCATCATATCTAAAGCTTACTATGTAACGAGCAAGGCTACTGTACATTCACCCTCCATCAGCTTTAGATAGTGCTGTACATGTGCCACCGGCGGAAGAGCATATCTGTTAGTCCACCACCTATTCTTATGTCGAAATCCACTGCCCACCCCATGGAGAGGTCAACCAAGTTCCAGATACCGCCAACAACCTGGGAAAAAATAATATATCAGGCACATTAGGAGCATATAGATTTAGGAGACCTATCTCCTGTCCTTCTAAGACACCATGGATCACTACATATCGGCCCTACGGTTCCAGGAACGACGATCGCTTTTTAAAGGGGAACATTACTGTCTCTCCATATCGGAACCCCTGTGGAGTAAGTAGAGCGTCAGCAGTAATACAATACCCCTCTCCAAGTTTTTTGCCATTTGTCCATGTTCTGAAACAGTGAGATGAGTCTCCTGGAGAAACGCTTGTGCCATTTTGAGGTATGTGAGCACCTCATGAACATTTTTAAAGTTATTTAGTCCCCAAACATTCCACGTTACTACTCATACTCTTCGTCTATTCCTGTATCTGTATTTCTAATCTCAGACATTTTAGCCAAGGCCGGCGGATCTCCGAACCACATCTCAACTTGCATGTAGAATATGTAACTGTAACCACTGCATTTAAAGCATATCTCAAAACATTAAACTCAGCTGTCCCTCCCCAGATCCTGAAAATAACAAATGAGATAACAGAAGAAAATTAGTCAAGTGTGTACATATCACCTGGGATGCTATTATCCCACGCACTTTGCCCCAACCCAGAAAAACAAACAACAGCAACAGTTTGTAATAATAGCAGGGTCCTACAATCCAGGTAGAAAGGACTTCTCTGGATGACGGCCCAGCATGACCAGAAAGTACCACAGGGAGTTTTAATATAGCTCAGGGCATTTCCATATGCAAGGCTCCATAATGGCTGCAGTGTTGGGATATCATAAGTGTCCAGACAATAGGAGAATTCCTACTCACTCAAAGGACCAATGCCAAAAAGCAATATTCCATAACCTTTATTCTGGTCTGCAATAGTATTTCAGAATCACCATCATGATCCTGATAAGTGCTTTGTTCCAAACGGTGAGATTTCCTGGTTCCTCTACTATTGTTGTTCATAGTTGATATATGGGTGTGTTGCGTCTCTCATGTCTCAGGAAACTTGCAAAAATTTGATTTTCCATCTTTAATTTTGATCCCAAAAGAGGCATGTAACTCAGGTTAGCTTCAGAGAGCCTGCATTTCATTCATTTGAAGGATATATTTGACGTTGCACATTCAGAATATATAGTGGTAAAAAATAATTGAATGCGTAGGAATGGAGCAATCATAGCTCTTAGTGGCATCGCTGGTCTTGGTGGAGGTGCAAGGGCACGCCTAAGGCAAGCCAGTCTGCGCCCGTCCGCGACCTGAACGCGGCCAGCGCCAGGAACCCAGGATCTTCGGCCATCCATCGCTTCGGCACCACTACCCTCCACGCACTCAACCCCGGAAGACTCCGCGACTGCCAACAGGCCTCGCCAGACATGATCCACGGCCAGTTCTCCTGCCTCCACTGCCACCACACCTTCACTACCCCCCTTGGCCTCCAACACCACCGACGCCAGCAACGGCAACTCCCTAAGATGCATCCTCCTCAACGTTCGCTCCGTACACAAACACGCCATAGAAATCTGGAACCTACTTGACTCTCTCTCGCCCGACATTGCCTTCTTCACACAGACCTGGACCAACGTGTTCTCCGCCCCCGACATCAACACCACCATCCCGTACGGATACAAGATCCAGAGGAAGGGCTGTCCCAACTACCCGGGAGGGCGCCTCGCCATTGCCCACAAGAGCACCCTCCGCCTCCCCACCTTCCAGATCCGGATCAGCCCTAACGCCACACTCTGAGGAACCCTCATCTACAGACTTCCCGGACACCCTTCGCCACCACCATCACCGACTTCATCGCCCCCCACGCCATCCCCTCAATGAACTACATACTCATTGGAGACCTGAACTTCCACCTCGACAACCCCATCGACCCCACCATCCTTCGTGACAACCTCGCAAACATCAGACTCAAACAACTAGTCACCACACCGACCCACAGAGCAGGACATACCCTCGACCCCATCTTCTCAGCAGGGAACAGCGTTCACTTCAGCCACACAACACAACCACCAAGAACTGACCACCACTGTGTACACTTCGCCGTTGACAAACCCAAAGCACCCAATTCAGCCCCACGCCCACCCCAAAGGAACTGGAGCAAGGTGACCTACGAACAACTCAAATCCACCCTCACCCGAGACAACCACACCTGGGCATCTGACGCAAACATCGCAGCCAGAGAACTCCTCACTTGGATCTCCAACTGCGCAGACGAGCTCGCCCACAACACAACCCCGACAAACAGCGCCCAAGGAAAGCCGCCTGGTTCACCACCGATCTCCAAGAAGCCAGGCGCACCTGCGGACCCCTGGAGAAGAACTGGAGAAAAAACCAAGACAACCGAAAACTACTCCACCTACAAGGATGCCATGACGGACTACCACAAGCAAAACAGAACCACCAAGAGGAATTTCATCCACAACAAAATCCTCGCCAACTCCACCAATTCCAAGGAACTCTTCACCGTCATTCAGGAATTCACCAACCCACACAGCGAAGCCACAGACATCACCACATCCCAAGTCCTCTGCGACAAGCTCGGAACCTACTTCCACCTCAAGATCAAAAACCTCTATGACAACTTCAACAGCCACCCTAAAAACGCCACAGCCAGACCCCCACCCTCCAGAGACACCAGCCAGCCCACCATCTCCAACTGGACTCCAATCACAACTAAAAACACTGCCTCGACCATGAAAGGCATCCACTCGGGGGCCCCACCGACCCCTGCCCCCTTCACATCTACCACAGAGCCACAGGCGCCATTGCACCCGAACTACAGCACATCATCAACACCACCCTCCAAACAGGCACCTTCCCAAATGACTGGAAGCGCGCAGAAGTCAGGCCCCTGCTCAAGAAACCCACAGCTGACCCCACTGACCTCAAGAACTACCAACCCATCTCGCTCCTCCCCTCGCAGCCAAAGTTGCAGAGAAAACAGTCAACAGGGAACTGACTCGATTCATCGAAGAAAACGCCATTCTCAACCCATCCCAATTCGGATTCCGAAGCAACCACAGCACTGAGACCGCCCTGCTTGCCACCACAGATGACATCGTACCCTCCTGGACCAAGGCCACTCCGCAGCCCTCATCCTACTCAACCTATCAGCAACTTTCGACACCGTCTCCCACCGCACACTAGTCACAAGACTACAAGACGCTGGCATACAAGGAACAGCCCTGGAGTGTATCCGATCGTTCCTCACCGGAAGAAGCCAAAGGATCAGACTACTACCCTTCCTCTCCGATCCCACAAAACTCACCTGTGCAGTCCCACAGGAGTCATCAGTGAGCCCGACCCTCTTCAACATCTACAGGACCCCCCTCGCAGTCATAGTACGACAACGAGGCCTCAACATCGTATCCTACACCGACGACACCCAGCTCATCCTCTCCCTCATCAAAGACCCACCACCGCAAAACTCAACTTCCAGAAAGGAATGCAAGACGTCGCAGCCTGGATGACTAACAGCTGCCTACTGAAGCTCAACGCAGAGAAGACAGAAGTCCTCATCCTTGGAACCACCCCCTCAGCATGGGACAGTACCTGGTGACCGATCGCCCTCGGTAGCCGACCTATCCCTTCAGACCACGCCAAGAACCTCGGCATCGTACTCGACTCATCACTCACCATGAACTGACAGGTCAATACCGTCACATCCAGCTGTTTCCACATCCTCCGCATCCCCCGCAAGACCTTCAAATGGATCCCCCCTGAGTTAAGGAAGACAGTCACCGACGCACTTATCACCAGCAGACTGGACTATGAGAATGCGCTCTACGCCAGCATCAACAAGTCCCTATTCCCCAAACTCCAGACAATACAGAACACCGCCACCAGACTCGTCCTTGGCATCCCCCGGCACGAACATATCAGCCAACACCTACGAAGACTCCATTGGCTCTCCGTGGAGAAAAGAGTCACCTTCAAAATCCTCACTCACGCCTAAAAATGCCTACACAATAACGGACCCAAATACCTCAACGACAGAATCAACTTCCATGTACCCAAAAGGAACCACCGTTCTTTGAACCTTGTACTAGCCGAAATCCCGCGCATCAACAGAGCCAGAGCAGGTGGAAGATCCTTCTCTTGTAGTGTAGTTCCTATATTCCCAATAGGCTCTGCGCATTGGAATAATATATCCGGCAGCTTAGACGTAGGACTTAAATCGACTAGGTCTCTGCCGAAAATATTAGACTTAATTGTGAGTGCCAGCTAGCTCAGAGGTCACTAGAAACTTTCTCAAAAGTACAACAAGGGATTAGTCTCTGACAGCCATATAACATGACAACTTTGTTTCCCTAGAATGAAACGTATCCCTAGAGTCGCGGAAACAATAGACGGCTATTTCACTCAGTCAGAGGTGCATGCTTCGTTTCACCAGAGTTGCTCAGAAATAGAGAGACGGGCGTTTTCAATAAAAGTATTTATTGAACAGTCTTATTTCTTAAGCATAAGAAATGCACTGCTACAATTGAAATGCTATTTAAGAAGTACAATGCATATAATACGAATAGTATTATAAAATAGTACTGTAAAAGCATGATATGGTTTCTAAGCCATAAACATAGAATACATAAAATGCATAAAATACATACAGTGATAAAATAGTGGCTAAAAGTACTCAACTGATGCTTCTAAAATACACCTACACCGGTGTACCTGACCTAAGTCTAGTACGAGGGAGGAGTAAGTGTGGTGTAGCTTAAGTCTAGTAATTTTCTGCCAAGAATCTGTTCCAAGAATTCTCTAAGGGTCTAATCAGCTCCGTACCTTGGTTTTAGAATGATAGAGGTCTTGTATCTCTCTCTCAGGACTCGATCTCCCAGCAACCCGCAAGGGCAGCCTGGAAACACCGGAGCTGGATTTCTCGGCAAGAGAAAAGACAGCGTCTTCTCAGTGCGTCAGTTGGAGGGTCTGCTTCCTTCGGCACTTGCAGCAGCAGGGCGTCGATCTGCTCCTAAACCACCGTGTGTTTGACTGGGCAAATGTAGGCACATTTATACTTTGAAGGTGCCGAGTTTGACGTAAGATTGGACATAATATCGTCACTAGTGCCTCAGTTCCTTGAAAACTCCAGGAGTTCTTGGATATGTTAATATTCAAGCAGGGGGAAGTCCCTGACTGCTGAAGGCGGGTTTTTCCAAGAAATCCTTGTGGATTCTCGGAGTTTAGTGGAAGTAGCCATGCCGTATTTGGGCTGCATAGGCTAAGACTAAATAAAGTAATGATTCCTATGCCTGTATAAGGATTGGGTGAATTATACCTATATATGGGCATGAATCGGGAAAATTACACTAGGGTCCTAGATTCCTACATAACACTCTCACATTGCAGCAAAAACTACTGGCAAACATCAGATGTGCCCCCTTCCTGAACACCTTCAGGAAGGCCCTCAAGACCTGGCTCTTCAACTAACAGATCTGCGGAACCCCCCCACACACACTCAGCGTCTTGAGACCCTCACAGGTGAGTAGCACGCTTTCAATTCCCCTGATTAATTGATTGAGTATGTGCATGCTCATAAGAGACAAGTTTGGATAGGTCTTCGGTATAAAATGTCTCAAGTATCCACTTTAAACAAAAGGTTCTACAGATGGACCCGCTTCTTTTTCAGCAAACCCTAAGAAATTAAGATTTTGTAGCGGGAACAACCTCAGTGTCTTCAAGCTTGACATCCAACAGTTTTGTAGGTTCCTGAGATTTAATGACAGAAGAGCTCGTTTCAACTTTATTGGTAGTAAGGGACTCAGCCAAACCTTCAGTGGGGTTGTCCTGTCCATCACATTATGAAGGTTGGCTCTGATTAGCTTAATCTCTGTTGAGACAAGGCTGTCTTCAAGGATAGCCTGGGGGTTTATTATTTCCGCCAAGAGATCTAAAGATGTAGGTTTTTGTTGGGCCAGCACTTTCTTTCACACGTGGAATTGCTGTGGCTTCCAGCAGGTCCTCTTACCCAGACCTATACTGTGTAATCTTGTTTGCCTGCATGTGTTTTTTTGCTGTGTCTTTCATCATTTTATGAGTGTGTTTCGTCAGTGGTAACCGCCATTATGTTAGGGCGAAACACTCTTGCTTTAAGAGTTTAGTGTAGCACATAATGTGTGAGAACCAGGTATTTATCTTAATCATCTGGCAGGTTGTGTCAAAAAAATGTCACAGGTAGAGTAGTGGCCTCCTTATTACTTCTCAGCTTGCAATTATATATATTTGGTGTTGATGCAGCGCAGATGTTCATTTGGGTGCTGTTACAATGTCAGCCTAAGGGTGCAGCGACTACATCACCAATCAGCCCCACCTGAGCAACAGAGATCACAATACAGACGTAGGCCCAGCCAACAAGCAAGCTTACAAATAGGCAAAACAACTACCAGATTGCTCTAGTTACCATTGCAGGGTGTCTCTGTGTCAGCCCAGGTCCCGCACTTCTATTGTCAATGTGTAATCATTCTGCTCCTGCCTTATCCAAGCAGCACTCCTCACCTCAGCTGTATTTCCCTTAGGCTTGGGAACTCCTAAACAAGCTTAGGGCCACTGAGCGCTCCCAGGGCTCCTACAGAGACACAAGGCTTCTCGGATGCCAACCTCTCCGCTCACCAGGTCACAATGTCACTGAGAAGTCCACGTTGCTGAGGGTCCATCAGCTCTCGCCCCAAGGAGTGTCTTTCAGTCCACTAGCCTGAAGCCACATCTGCACCCATTGAATGGCTATTTCCTTCAACCTTCTCCTGTTTTATAGGGCACACTCACAGTCTTGCACGGATCTTTGCATCATCTTAATGTTGTCCAAAGATTGGACTCCTTTTCCTGCCTATCAGCCTCACCAGGCCTGCTTCCGACGCTGCCACAGTGCCACAGCGGCCCATCGCTTCACCAAGTCTCTGGAGGACACATCACGCCTTTTGTCCTTGCAAATCACCAAGGGAAAATGTCTAGGGCAGAGGGTATATCTTGAGGATAAAGCCAGCCAAGGCCTGAGATCAGGTAACAAAGTGGTTCTCTGCGGTCTGAGCAGCCCCATTTTGTTATGTACAGTGTTTTTGAGGTTAGATGTGTTCTTGGGGTTGGTAGCTCTCTGATGTTCTGGATTTCATAAGATAAATCAGTGAGGTAACGGAGTGCACAAATTTACCTGCAAGCGGCCATCTTGCTAGCCACATCCCATTACGAAGAACATCATTTAAATGTAAAGGGCAATTTAAGACTAAATAAAGCAATCACAAACATGCACAATAAATGCATGGTGCCTTGAAGTGATTGGAAGTCTGTGTGTATAAACACTTACAATAACAATAAATAATTGAATATCACCAATCTTCTCAGTCTACGCCTGGGGATTTTCAGCAGCTTTCCACCTAGGGAAGGGCAAAAAGGCATGTGCGACTGCCTGTGAAGACCAGCCGTTCACAAATATTGAATCCCAAAGAAGTAGGCAAGGCATACATACCTATGGGACTTTCATGAAATAATGCAAACAGTCATTAATCACTCTATTGCTAGACATGCCATGCTAAAGTATCTATGAAGGAAACTGAATGCATTCTCGTGCGAGCAGGCAACCTTTTAGCAGCATGCTATCGATTTATAAAAAGCAAATCCAGAATCGATTCAACATGGTATGTTACTGTTAAAGAGTATAATATCAGTGCACATCAGAATCCTAAAGATATGGGAGTTACAGCATCACTGTACTTACCTCCACCGAGGATAAAATCGCATCCTTCTTTGATATTGAATTGATAGTCTTGATACATTTATCAATATTACTTACTATCGATGCATTTCTCACTGGAGTTTTTGATTGATTGATCGCATTGTAATTATCGGAGAAGTATCCACTGAGTCAATATTAATGACAATGATAACCATCTTGCAACAGAAAACCATAACAGCTCCCCCCTTCCCACCCCCGTGCATGAGCTAAAGCACATGCTTTCATTAGCAGCCACCGTCCAAATTATTCTGCAATCATTTTCAGGCTCTCCTTAATGAAAAACAAACCTTGACTTGTTCATAGATATAGAAAATATATCTAAATACATTTTCTACCAAAATTCTGCTCAAATATTCACGATTCTAAGAATGGGAGTGCCTAAATTATGAGTGATGCAGCTTTTGCTGTTTTTAATGGTGTGGCTCTTTTTGAAAAATAGGTGTGACACACTGTCAAGATATCACCATCATCTTCTGTTTGTGGACCTTAATTCGTGATAACTATTTAAATCATTCAGCTTTCGCTCTAACTTCTTTGATTATCCCAAAGGAGTAAATGTGGTAACTAGTAGTGATTAACCTCTAGGTAGTACCACTTTAATCTTTCATTTCCTATGTCATGATCAACAAACATATGTTTTTGTCTTACCCCTCGAGCAAAATTCTCAATGCTCAAAATGAAGAGGTATGGAGTAAGGAGGCAACTGTAGCAGCCAGTTGTTCAGTTTTGTCTAATGTGATTGGTCCAACGTCAAATAAGCTGTGAGTGTCACATCCAGAGCACTGTCAAAATGCCTTTCTGAGCCTGTGAGAGATAAGCACGTGTTTGATTTACTTGGCTATCAGATCAATGCGAATCATAGACACACTGGGGGCAATTTATCTTGGAAAGAAGACTTCAGAGTCAAAATTTAAGTGATATAATTTCACAAGGTAAAGGTTTAACAGGATCTCTTCCAAGCCACTGGCCCAGGAATCATTTGCCTTTGCACATTGGATAAAAGCCAACCAGGCTCACTTACTTACTACTTGCGCCACTGGAATTATATGGCAGGGGAGGACAGAATTATGCAGCAGGTTTGACTACGTTATGCTGCAAGAAAAGGAAAATTATGCGGCATAATATTGCGCACTTTGTGATAGTATTGCTTCATCATTTTTGTCATATTTACACAGGTAGATACTGTCTGGCTTAATGTTTCCATGGGCGTCCGCAGGGGGGGGGCAAGGAGGGGCGCTTGCCCCCCCCTGGAGCGACCCTCGTTGCCCCCCCTGCGGACGCCCATGAAAACCGTGACTTCAAGACGGGGTTCTCCTTTCCTTTATTTGCTTCCCTGTGAAATGGATCCAAAAAAGAAAGACACTTTTGCTGGAAATGTCATATTTTTCAAAGTGCAGCATTGGGAATAAAAGGCTAAAAATATGAAAAATAGATAAATAACTAAATAAAGTAAGACAGAGTGGTAGCAAACTGGCCAAACTGATTTTATTCACACTGAAACACATTAGCGCCACTTTTACAGAGTTTGCCAGTGAAGCGCTATTTTTGTTTTCTTGTCTTTGTTATCCCTGGACTTGGAACTAGTGCACCAATCCTGGAGGTACTGCAATGTGTGGATTGGAAAACAAAATGTGTGCTGCAGCTCTGCGTCCAGTGATGTGGTCATTTTACCCTACTGCTTACGTTTTGTAAGGATATAAGCAATGGCCATTGAAATGGGTCCATTCAGGGCTCTGTAGTCATGTCTTTAACTTTTCAGGCAAAAACACTCACTGATTTCTGAATAGTGAGTGCAAAAGCATTAAGGTAACCATGTTGTTCCTGCTTACATTTCCCATGGTTTGCTAAATTTTGCATTCCCTGTAAGTGTTTGCTTTTTCCAGGATGTTGTTACTTTTTTTTTGTAGGCCGCATATTGCTCTAGTCTATTGCGTAATTTAAATTGAGCCGCATCCAGGTGTTTATAGCGGGCAACAATTGGGTTGTAGTTGAAGACAGTGGGAGTTTTTCTCAGTGGGGCAGTATGGTGTTCAGTGGGGGAGAGGATGTGGCACTATGGTCAGAGCTGCTGAATTTGGAACTGGGAACCAGGTTCAGCCTTAATAACCAGTCCACCAGACCACTCTCCTGCGAGAGCACAATCACATGCTAGACCTTAGAAGGCTTCGCAACACCTTAAAAGTCCTGGTGTCTTCACACCAGCAGGTGGACCCTAGCATGACAAGTGTAGGTTAACCTTCAAGTCTTGTCCACCACTATCCATACTGAAGTTCACCTCCAGTCTTGCGGGCAGGCCTATGAAGCAGCACACACTAGAACAACAGTCACTGAGGTCACAGGACCCTTGAGAAGGGCCAGCTCTAGGGCAGTGCAACCAGTGTGACCGCACCGGGTGCTGACTTAGGTGGAGGCATCATGTTTGCAAGTATATTATGGTTTTAAAAACTTTGCTGCCTCCTTCCTGGCCTCCAGCAATTTTCGGCAACAATAAAAATGTCATGATGACTCTGGTGATTAATGTTCTTCCTGGAGAGAGATCAGAATTTTGTCTAGTGGAAGTTTTGACTCATGGAAAGGTAGCTCAGAGGGCTAATGTACTGGCTGCAAAGAACATAAGCCATGCAGATCACAAAGTGCACATAATGTAAATAGGTCAGTGGGCTACTGCTTTTGTCAGAGAGATCCTTTTGTTACTTGCAGTTTATAAGTTAAAATCCTAACTTAGAACAGTGAGCTATTAACTGTCATCTAAGAGCTGCATACAAACTGCAAGGTATACATTAGAGCCTTATGTCTCCCCCCCACCCCCCCAGTGTTTGATTATCCTAATGTCCCAAAAAGTGTTCTTTTGGACAGAAATCAATTCTGATTATTAAGGAGAACCCCCAACCATGGTATTATGTTTTAAATTCCAGGTATTGTGTTTCTCCAGACCAATCACTATAAAACTATACAGGCTACTAGTATGGTTGTCATGTGACTCCTACACCTTGTAGTCCTTAGTCTTATGTAACATTTTCTATACAGTGATTTACACACATTGATTGTCTCTGTGTAATGTGTGTGATGTAAAGTGCTCTGACACCCTACAATGGCATGAGTGGCGCTGTAAATCAAATTAAATGCATCTGAGAGAGAGTCGTTATGGAAACTTGGAGGGCACAGTTAAAGGGTGGTAGTGAGGGAATCCACGGCAGAGGTGGTCATTGGGGGGCACTAACAAACATTAATGCACAGGACACCACCAGTGCTATGGCTGGCCCTTCCCTCCACAGACCACAGTACTGAGGGCACTCATTTAAGGTACGAGCAATTTCTCAACCACACTTTAAATGGGAATTTACTACTTTTTTGGCTACTATAGTGTCAATTATTTTCCCTTTAGATTTATTGTATAATTAAGCTATACTACCTAGCTTAAGGAATTTTCCTACAAGAGTGCGAAACCATTGGTAAGCGCAATTCCTCACTTCAGACACACTGAGGTTCAGTTCATTGGTTGTTTAGCACGCCGGTCCGCCCTCACTCGTGCACTTGTCACAGTTGATTCAACACTCGGCGCCACTAGCCCTGTTTCTCGTTAGTATTCTTCACTGCCCATACTCTGCATGATCCACATCTCGTTACCGGCTGCACCTTGGCATGGTATACCTTGGCATGGTATGAGTCATGCAATCTATGTACGCAGTTGTGGTAATGTTTTAATGACATGTCTCTATCTTTTTTATGTCTCCCCTTCTTTTTATATGGTTTATGTCCTATTATCAGTGATATATTCACAAATGTGTAATTTTAAGGCAATTAACCTCTGTCCTGAGGATGAACCTCTATTAAGTATGGTTCGAAACGTCGTCGACATATTACACTAAATGCAACGAATGCTGATATAATTTTTTCTTGCATATGTGTATATTGTAGATTGTCTGGTGTATTGTTACTCTGAACAGACGTCTTGCCATTGCCTGTTATTGTGTATGTTGTATGTTTTTCAAGTGTGGTAGTTGGACACCGGACGGTGCCCCGTTTCTATCACACTCAGTGTTACATTTGTTTTAGTATTTTTGTATCAGGGAAATAAACTGTCCGGCTGGACACTTCCCCAGAATATATTACCATTTGGTTTATATTTATTCTTCCGTGTATTTGCTTGTTGTTCTAAGGACCACTGTTCTTGATTATATAGGCCCTACCCTTGAGGCCAGTCTGCCTCACCCATAGGTACCTCCATTGGCCTTGTTTCAGCAGTAGTAGCTGCAACTCACCAAGGATTGGCAATGCAGGATTTGCACGCACACCAAACTAAGTTCGCAAACTTACAGTCACCCGGCTTCATTCACAAGCACTTTTAACATGTGCTGCCTGCTCTGGGGCCCCTGGAATTAATTATGCAGCAAAGGATGACAACATTATGCCGTAGTGTTGACTAAATTAAGCATTAAAAAAAGGCTGCAGCGTAATGCAGTATATTTTCAGATATTTTATAATTTTGACATGTGTACACATGCTAACAGTCTCTGGAAAGATTTTGCCTTATTAGTACAAGTGTAACATACAAACGCAGCAGTGAGTAAGGTGACCAGTCAACCTTTACAATAGGCCATCCACTCCGCAGCAACACAAGTCACATTTTATATTTACGTTTGATATGTTTGAGCTACAAACAATTTATTAGTTTAAATGGTCAGATCATGTAGCAGATCTTGCATTATGAGGCAAATATGGCAGAGCCATAATTTTAGAGAAATATTTGCAAACTAGGATATTTTGCCATTTATGTCGTATTCGGTACACTCTGTGATTAGTAGCATATCCCACTTTGTGAATATATTTTAATGTCATTATAACCTTAAATAATCATGTGTATCCATTGGTTGATTAAACTGGGCAGTGAAATGCCAAACAAATACTAAAAATGTGGATGTCTGCGCATTCTGGCCACACCTCTGGCTCCACCCACAGATCCAATCCTTGGGTTATTCCCGCCCTTTGATTCTCCGCCCACTGTTCCCCTACTTTTTCCCCCACTTCGACCACTGTGTAAGACTCAGCATCCCTGGACCTGTGATGTGCCGTCGCTGCGAGCGCCGCATGTGCCATACATTTACGATGCCGGGCATCCGCTGAAGGGAGCTGGCCATTATTGTATCCCTAAACGTGGGCACGTTTTCAGTTTGACATTGACTACACGTAGAGGGACTCTAAGTTTCTTTTAAAAAATATAGCTAACATTTGGACCTATACATTTTATTTTGGATAAATTAATTGAATGTGTGTAAAATTTAGCAATGCCCGGGGAATTCTAGTAAAGGGAGCACCCATTGGCGAATCACTAGCGTGTGTGATTGCTGCATTATTTATTACTAACTTTGACATTGTGCTTTAACTTTGGATAAAAGTTATCATGAATTCTAGCACCAAGAAGCCAATATTGGTAAATATGTGTGCTACAAATAATCCCTAACATACACTGTGCATACAGTATATTTAATCTGGTGCTTTAATCATAGGCTGTTTTAAAGTATTCTGATGAAAATCGAATCGTGCTGAAGACAGCCTTGATTGGTGTTGGATCGAGGACCCAGAAGTCTGGACATCTAGCAGACAGAGATAAAGCACCTTGTCAGAAAGTTTAGCGTTTTCCCTACAGGTGGTGTTTGTTGGCCTGTGGCAGGGTCAGTCACATGTCCCGGATTCCTGGCATTTAATTGAGTCTATCCCAGTTCTGCGCCCCAGTGTTTCTTGTGCCCCACCTGGAACACATCATGTCGGAGGATGGTGATGACGTTAACATTTTGCCCCCCCTGGAAAACTTTCTGTGGACGCCCATGAATGTTTCACCTCAATAATACCAGTTTAACACCCAAAGATAGCAATAAGCAATAGAAAAGAGGACAAGTCAACCCTTGCGAAAGGTCCTTCCACTGCGTAGTAACACTTCACCACATTTCTATTGAGTATGAGCTAGAATTCTTTTTTTTTCAAAGCTGCATATAATGCAGCAGTGATTGATTATGTGGCAAATGCAGCAAACCATAATTATGCTGACGATGCCATGGCACAATATCACATAATTCCAGTGGCCTTGAATGAATGAATGAATGGAGATATTTTTATAAAACACGCACTACCCAGGGGTGTCTTAGCGCTGAACGGATCAGGAGCCGAAAAAGAGGCATCAGGCTGAGTGGGTAACATGAGTGACTCAGTTATTTAGAGTGGGAACAGCGGGTCTTCAGCTGCCTTCTAAAAAGCTGCAGATTGGGTTGCCAGTGAAGTGCAAGAGGCAGGGAGTTTCATAGCTTTCCACCCTGATATGCAAGTGTTCTACCACCCCAGTTTGCTCTGTTGATTCTTGGGACTTTGACCATATGCGCAGCACTAGATCTGAGGTTTCTTCTAGGTGTATACCAGGAGAATCGCTCCTGGAAAAAAGATGGACGGGTACTATGAAGTGCCTAAACACAGAGCCTTGAAGGAAATCCTTTTATGCACCGGCAGCCAGTGAAGGCCACGCAATAAGTGAGACTGGTTTGAAGTTGGGGATCCTCAGCAGAGTTCTTGCTACAGCATTCTGCAAAGACTGCAATATTTTTTATCAGGTATTAGTAGGTGCCTAGGTAAAGGACATTGCAGTAATCCATTTTAGAGGCAATGATGGCCAGCATTAACGTTTTCTGTTTGTCAAACGGAATGAACGGGAGAATTATTTTGAGAAACCCGCAGCATAAAAAAACACCTGAGGTCACCGCATTAATTTGAGCAGAAAAACACAGTTTGTTGTTAAAAATGACTCCCAGGTTTCTTGTGCAGGCTTAGGTAAAATGCCCAGCTCAGAGGGCCACCAGGATGCATCCCAAAAGGAGGTCTCTTTCCCCAAGGAGCAGAACCTCAGTTTTGTCCGAGTTCAACTTGAGACAGTTTCTCTGCATCCAACTCACGACTTCAGCCATGCATCTGCAAAAGTTATTTGCATCTTTCTCCACCTGTGATTAAATAGATACCACTATCAGTGTGTTGTCCACATAGGACAGTATGGCCAGGTCGATGCTATGGATAAGCTTTACCAGGGGGTGACATACACATTAAAAAGGGTGGGACTGAGCGCAGAACCCTGCGGCATCACACAGGAGGAAGAAAGGGCTGGACTATCTCTACCCATTGTTTTCTGTCTTCTACGAAGGACCTCAATAGTGTCAATGCAGTACTTCTAAAACCTAGAGAGGGCAGCTGTTTGATAAGTAGTGCATGGTGAACCGTGTTAAAGGCGGCAAAGAGATTCAGTAGAATTAATGCCGCTCTGCCGCACTTGTCCACCCTGCCTCTTATTTCCTCCCATACAGCCATCATGCTGATTCTGTACATTGGTTTGCTATAAAACCATATTGAGAAGGGTCAAGCAACTGATAGGTGCCCAAAAAAGTAAGGATTTCATCGTTCATAGCCGCTCTAGAATCTTTGCAGGAAACGGAAGACAGGAGATGGGTCTGTAGCTTTCCACCAGCTTAGAATCTAGGGAGGGTTTCTTCACTATGGGAAGAATGGAAGCTTTTTTCCAAATATTTGGGTAATGCCCGGAGCTCAGCACCTCGTTTAGTTTATACTCCAGAAAAACATTTTTCTATTTCATTTTTTCATCCGGAGAATAGTCTTTCCTCCAGATGCGCTCCTGATGCCTGCACTTAAGCTTTCAGTACCGGTCAGAGCCATGGAGCTGATGGATTTTTTCTATAGCTCCTCAGCATTTTCCTGTCTACCCCTTTGAGACATGCCGCGTCCAACCAGCGCGTATAGTTATTTGCTGTACATTCTAAGTTGCTAACGGGAATGGAAGCTGATTTGGAGAGAATGTCCTGTATGGTTTCCATCTTGATGTTCTTCCAGGATCTGTATTTAATGATTCTGATTGCGCTATTCAGTACAGCTCTTTTGCATGGGCCGCGTGACTGAAAAGAAAATGGCCTTATGATCTGACCATGGAAATGGCAGGATTTAATCTGTTTCCAGATCTGTGTTGTTTGTAAAGATTCCGTCCAGCGTATGATTGGCCATGTGGGTGGGTGATTCAATTCGTTGGTGAAGGCTGAAGCTGTTAAGAGTGTCCACTCCTTGATTATAAGCTCTTCAGAGCAAAGAGGTTCCGAATCATCTGATCGCGCTCCTTCACTTTGGCATGAGTTCATTACGCCCAAATTTTAAGCAAACTGCTGGATTTACTCCTGGAAATATACAATTCATAAAGTTCCTAGAGTACCATGCAGTACAATATTAATGCATGGCGAATGTTTAGCAGGTCAGCAGGTAGACAACCTGGTATACGTAATTATGATGCAAATGTACATTTGCATATGTAATTTATTTCCTCAATGAGAAATATGTTTTCCTTGTGGAAACCAAGGGGCAAATGTCCGAAGCATTTTTGCTGATTGGCTGTTTCTGACCACAAAAATGCTTTTATAAATGTACAAAATAAAAATTGGGATTCCATAACACATTACTGAATCGCAATTTGTGTTTGAGATTTGATATGTGGAAGGGGTATGTTTAGGGCGTCCCTTCCTAAAACCGAATCTGAATGGTATGTACAAACGTTTTGCGATCAAAATGCAGTCGCAAAGCATTCGCTCTTCACCTCATTGGCAAATGGAAGGGGTACCTGAGGGACCCCATCCCCTTTGAGAATGGTTGATAAATACTTTTTAGAAGCAGGCAGTGGTCCAACAGACTACTGCCTACTGTTAAAAAATGAAAAGAAACCTTTAAATTTTTTTTAAACGCATCCCATTTTCCTTTAACGAAAACTTTATTTAAAAGCCCCAGCAGGTCACCACGATTCCCAATGGGTCGCAAACTGATACCTACCTCGTTAATATTCATGAGGTAGGTCTATTTGCAACCCACTGGGAATCTCAAAAAAGCTAAAACACACTTAAGTAAATTAGTGTTTGTCTATTTCCCAAATAGCAAATCACAAAAATTTGCTATTTGGTAAATCACAAATACTAATGTTAGTACATGTGGCCCCTAGCCCCTCCAACCACACTAAAGATGGGGTTGCCACCACTCCAATCCTATCTTAGAAACATACTTAGTTGTGATCTTGACAGGCGCATCTTTATGTGGGTTAGTAGGATGAGGAATTACCAGCGACTTGGGAGTTTGTGTTTGTTGACTGGCCACCCTCGGTTCGATAGCCGTGAATCATGCATGTCAACCTGGGTCACTACACCACTACCCCGGCTTGTCCTTTGGAACCTCAGACACTGCCCTTTTGCCAATGGCTGTGTTACTGCATTTCTAAGTGTCTTTAAAAATGCATTTGTTGAGCAATTTCAAATTATGTAGGAAAATATATCAAAAAAGGAATCATTTTTCTCTCTCACGCTGAAAACAAGCAACAGTCAAACTTAATTCAACATGCACAAACTTGTTTCTATCTTAGTATGCCAGGGTAGTTATGCAAATACATTCTTTTGTTTGCACAGCAGATCCTGCATTTCTTGTGTATACATTGTCTTCTATTTTTTAACATTAGTTATGTTTTGGTGACAGTGCTGTTGTGCAGCCTACATTTACCTTAGGTGCATGAGCGCCAGAAAACTGCATGTGAATATAGGAAGCCTATGTTTACTCCTGTGGTTGTACTGAAATGATACCTCTATAGTATATATTGACAAATGAGTTGCAGGCCAGCAATGAATGTATTGTTTCAAATGGTATTTTACTTCTACTGCTTAAGGCAGAAGTCTTCAAACTGGGGGTCGGGTCCCCCTGGAGAAGCCTGAAGTGATCTCAGGGGGGGGGGCAGTCTCTGGCCAAGAGAAGCATCATACTTTGTTTTAAGTGTTAAAAACATGAGCGGCAGTAAGCCACCTTGTAATGAGCCATCACTGACAACTTCTGTCATTTATATCCTGACTGGGAGTATGTGAAAAACAGGGTAACAGAGCTTAACTGCAATGTTTAAATATGTTTGGACATATTTAAACATTCCCAAATTAGCAGAAAAATTGTGAAAAAAATGAGGAGCCCAAGGATTCTTTATTTTTTACAGGGGGAACGCAGCATTAAGAAGTTTGAAGACTATTTTTCTGGGAGAACAGGAATATAATGATGAGGATCAAATTCAGATGGAATCAATAGTCTTAACTAAAACGTGCCCTACAAATGACTGACAAATTTTAAGAAATCCTCACTTGATTTTTTTTAAAGGCCATGTGATGCCACGCGCTGTGACGTCGGCAAGGTTCAAGATGGACAAACAACTAGTGACATCCCTTTCACTATCCCTGGCGTTTTGAAGAATAAAGTCCCAGGCTGAAAATCCCACACGACTGTTATGAATGCAACAATCATCCAAAATTCTCAGAATGACCTCATGTGTAAGTCCCCCACACATGCATCAGCTTAGTGCACACATGTTTAAGTTCTTTTTTTATTTGTTTATTTTTTGCTGTTTTATATAGCACGAACTCCACCCAAAGGCATTGGAGCGTTTTACAACAGCACCAATTACATTTCACAAGAACACATTCATGTTTTTTGTAGGCACAGGGTATTATTAATTGATGTGCCTAGAATCACAGGATGTTGAGCCAACGCTGAGACTCGAACCTGCTTCCCCAATTACAAAGTTGGCAGCTGTGGTCGTTATGCCACATCAACTAGATGTGTATAAGATTTTTTGTCAATCAGGCTCTGTCTTTTTATGTCTTGACTAGCTATGCATATACGTCCTTCTAAAATGTTATACGAGGCAATAACATTACTTTGCCCTTTATAAATGTAGCTATGTAGTTCGAATTGTTTTAATTTTATTCTGAAGTAGGCTTAATGCGTGTACTTTTTAAATATACAATTATTTGGGAAACTACAATCTAATTAAAAATACCCATACCGTAACTTTTTGTTACAGGCATGTTTTGATATCGGAAAACATCTGTAATAATAAAATTACATCACTACTCATGCCTAATAATTTATTATAAGCAAGTGGTGACGACGTAGCACCTTGTACTGGCAACACTGCCTGTTTTGAGAGCTCCCTCCATCCCACTCTGTGACCTCATCCACAGGAGGAAGAAGCCCTAAATCAGCTACCAGCTGCAGTGAGACTTCTGATAGAGAAGGTAGACTGTACAGGAAAAGTTGTGCCTGCCCACCAAGCCCCACATCAGGCTGCCTTTCTTAGTGGCAGAACAAACTAGGGGACAAATGAAAATGTGTTCCTTACTTAAGATATATTTCAGAGGACAATGCTGCCTTGGGGAGCCTTCATGATTGCTATTATGAACCCCTCATTGTCACTAAAAGAGCAATACAATTAAGAAATTCCATAAATATATATATTATGGGCACAATACGCATGAATTCAACAGACAAGATTGATAAGAGATGCACCTAGTGCAGACACAGTGCAAATGAGCAGTGAAAAAAGAGATAAGTGCACCAAAAATATATACAGTCTGAAATGGTCATGTGGACAAATGTATCTAGAACCAAGACAATATGAAAGTTCAGGGGTATATTATCCACTTTTTAATAAGTGACCGAGTAATGAGCTGTTGGCGTTTCAACCCACAATCTGGCTAAGAATTAGCCTTTTCAGGACAAAAAGAATAGGTAGCAACTTATAAATCAAAACAATAATAAAACCAATGAGTCCATAATCATAGTGTGAGAAATTGGGTTGTTAGTTGAGTGGAGTGTCAGCCTTTTTCAAGCACCCACCACAATTCTTGTCAGAGTGAAGCACGAAAAATCACTAAATTAACCTATGCTTAATCCTCTGGTAGCTTGATACAAAGCAGTCAGGCTTAACATAGACGTAATATGTAAAGTATTTATGCAGTAATCAAAAACTAATAAAGCGAAAAGACAACACAAGAAAATCCCACACCAATTTAGAAAAATAGAATGAAATGTGATACATTATTTGACACTAAACTGACAAAACTTTAATCAGGAGTACCAGAGACATACAGTATCAAAGAGTTAAGGTAAGCATCACACCTAAAAGCACAAAGCGCCATTCACAGTTATCTTGTCGTGCGAGACCGGGTGAAAATCACAACCAGGCCAACTGCAATGGAGTGCGGGTTGGATATAGGGACCTAGTTAGTCCAGCTGAAAAAGTTACCTTCTAAACTCCAGCGCGAAGAGTTCCATTCACTGTGGAGGATGCTGCGTAGAGCAGGGAGAGCATTGCGGTGATCATTGCTGTAGAGTGAAGAGTAAGCCGGGCATCACAGATGGTCATCAGTGTAGCCTGAAGATCTTGTTGGGCATCATAAATAGTTGTTGCTTGAGCTTTGCATTGGTGGTCACCCTGAACTGTCGATGCTGTAGCACGAAGTGCCGATCTTGTGTTGCGGGTCATCTAAAGCTTTGCTTTGGTGACCGGCCTAATCCACAAGATCTTGGTACAAATGGCAGGTCAGTAGCCACGGGGGGGCACTTGAGGGCCAGGCCAGCCCAAAATAATCTTTGGCTCCCCTTGTAATGGAGCCTGCGTTGTATTGGCTGTGTTGTAAAGGCATTGTGTTGTAATGCCTACATTGTAATGGATGTTTCCCTTTTGTTTCTAATTCACACAAAACATAATATACCTGTAAATGAACGGTACACATATTTCAACACATACCAGCAGTACATTTTGTTTATTAATTTGGAAGTGTGATGGAAACAATGAGTTCAGCAGGATCAAAACAAATCTGTGTGATGAAAGTGATGAATGTTGTATTGTACTGTATTGCCCATTTGTATAGAGCTTACTATGTGTGGCATTGAAGTGCTTAACAACAGTGGCATCAAGCTACACCCTATAGGGTGGTGTGTGGTGATGTGTGCGTTTTCTTTGTTTTGTGATCCAATGTAGGTAGTGTTTTCATGTTGTGCGTGATGACCACTTAGGTGAGTTTATCATGTTATGGGTTGCAGCATGTAGCAGTGTGGTGGATGATAAGGTGTGAGAGACACAGACGCATAAATTATCGTTTATAGTTTTTCAGTCACTGGCAGCTTTGAACAGCTCCCCGGACCCAATTTATGATATTTTTCATAGTCTGTTTAGCTGGTTACTGCACTGGTTTTTATGACAGATTTACTTACATTATTGATGAAGTAATGAGGTGCACACCCTATTTTTGTTTAGTTTTTTTAGAAAATACTAAGTCGATTGAAAAACTTTAACTGTTTGGGGTGCTGCATTACAATCATGCGTTGGCTAACGCAGAAAATATGCACACAGGAAGTGCAGAAGAAGTCTGCACGTAATGCGCACTGTACCCAAGGAAAGAGACACTTTCCACAATTGTTTACATCAAATTTACAATAAATCACAAACTTTTTTGTTCTAGGAAGTTATGCATTTATTAATGCAATACATTTCGTAAATCATATACTACTAACATGTGATTCCAAATTATACATCATATGCAATAATGCATTGTCAATAAAATGAAAGAAGATACTTCTAAACTATTCCTCTGCTGTAGTAAATCACAGTCATA
The DNA here is from genome assembly GCF_964261635.1 of Lissotriton helveticus. Taxonomy (NCBI): domain Eukaryota; kingdom Metazoa; phylum Chordata; class Amphibia; order Caudata; family Salamandridae; genus Lissotriton; species Lissotriton helveticus. Next base: position 1,619,793,519 of record NC_136067.1, read on the forward strand.
TAAAAGAATTGATATTATCGGCCTATTTACAAAAAACAATGAATTTTGAGTAGCAGAAATCTTTCTTCTTATGAATACTAGTCTTCATTGCTTGCAGTCCAATGCCCAATGCATTTCGGGGAGACGATTCCCTTCATCAGGGGAAAAATCCTATGGATACCAGTATTAGACAATCATAAATTAATAGTACAAGGTATTACACATTGACTATAAGATCACAATGGGGGGTGCCTTGTGGTATACACTGTACAAATCTTATGTCCCAAATGTCTAGAAAAAAGGTTAAAAACCGGCGTGCTAGACAAACCAACAGTGGAAATGTGCCTGATCATGCTGCAAAAGGTAGTCCACCAGAGAAAAAAATCGAGAAAGTAAAAGATGTTAGTTGAAGTCCGTGTGCAGAAAACCTGCTGTAGTGAAAGTACGTGGATTGTCATGCACATTAGTTAAATGCAATGGTCATAATGGCTAACTGTGTGCACCTGGAACGAACACTGCTGTAGTATGTCTCGAAACAAAGTAGAGACCATCTATTGAACACTCATTGGGTGACCCTCTGTAAAATCTAAGAATGGAAAAAATAATAATAAATGGAAAAAATGCCGTCTAAAAATGTGGCTGTATGCATGTACTCTGAAAACAATAATATCAACTAGGTGCTATGTGTAAACAAGCGAATACATACAGAGTATCTATGTTGTAAACAAGATGAAAAATCCACACTGTCCTCATGTTCTATATGAGATTAACCGCCTACTTATGGGTAATGCCATCAAGTGACAAGGGAGCTAAAGCAAAATCTGTGAATTATACCTCACGTAGTAACGTCAACACATCAAATAATCACGTACCTAGTTGGTGAAGCAACCAAGATCTCTGGACAACATGTGTTCTATATTGTCACATTCGAAGATGTTATTTGTTAAACTGGAATCCTTGCGTCTGCAATAAAACACAGGAAATAGCCTGTGATGTACAACCGCATATGAAAAAAGAGATTGGCGATGTCACAAAGTGCACGCCTGATATCGAAACAATTACCTGGATTGTAGTGTAGTCTACCGCTATTCGTGTGTTCCTCTGCTGCTCTGATAGAAGTGAAAGGTTTAACCAACGTATAAGCGCGGAAGACTACAATACAGCCATAAAGTAGTTCTGCTGCTCGAAATGAAGGAAGGACAACTTCCAAAAGAGTTTATAAAAAAAGATTTAAAAAACGAAACAAACCCGAACGTTATAAATCGTATTAACTTAATAAATCTGAATGTGTGGTTACGTGTGTAACTAAAATATATCCAGGAATGTTCACGTACACGCTAAGTAGAACCAAGTTGCCTAAAGATAAACGGATCTAACTCTTATATATATTGATTCTTATGTCATGCATTATGGGAAATGTAGTGTATTCAAAAGGTGCAAAAGTTATCAGTGTCTAAAAGATGAATGAAAATTAGTATATGGATGTGGTGGTGCTACTAGTAGTACACAAAGATAGTGAATAATAGGCTAAAGAAACCCAGCACAAATCTAGCCGCATCTGGATTGATGCTATACGGAAACACGTGATAACATAACTAATCTCATTGCTGCACGTGAGTGAATTGGGTACATGTAAAAACTGAATTTTACGATCTATCATAAATGATTGTTTTGTGATACATCCACGGGTATAATACATGTAGGAAACAATGCGGACAACAAATATCTCTGGTCCCTAGGAAGTCTGATGCTCTACTGTAGGGAAATATCACTTGACAGACGTATTCGATATAAGTGACAGGTGTAAAATCATCAGACATAGCAACAAAAATTATATTGAAATCAATCCGGATAATAATAATGTAATGTAATAAATAATACATAAATGATATCTGTACTAAATACGTATTATATGGAATTTAACATCATAGATAATATAACGTATATTTTATGTGATCGTCTCAGTAACCATGATACACCGTGGTCCTATTTGACAAACATAATTAATAATTATCAACAATGTACAATCCTGTAGAATTCAAGCTAACAGATTGGCTGATACTCAAAGATCCTATTACACAAAATTTGTTACATTAAATTCCTGGGATGATGAAGAGGGAATAACTGTCAATTTTGTGTAATAGGATCTTTGGACGATCTTAATGAAAAATTGGAGAAATATATCCCTGAATTGCAGGAGGGTAAGACTAGAAAATATTGCCGCAACATGATAGACTATAAATTAAAAGAGGTCTATACATGGGCTGAAATATACGCTAAGAAAAGATATATATCACCTAAGACTAACACATCAAGTAATGAGAGTATTACCACAGATCAGGATGTTTCAGCAACTCTTCAACCCGTGAACAAGACAAAATTGACTTCCACCACACCAGCTGAGGCTTCTATGAAAATTACATTAGAGTAAGTTACCACCGCTTCCACCAGTCATTCGTCTTTTTTGTTACAGGCACAGGATGCAGGGCAACCACCCCCAGTAAGCCAAGAAAAAACAACAACAACAGTCATCGCAAAACCCGGCGAGAACTCGGGAAGAACATTACGCAGCGGGAAGAATGTACCTTGATAATCAATATATCTTCAGTGGTTTTAACACACAAACAAACAATGATTTTAAATAAAGGAATGTCCTTTGTACCCACCAATGACACTAATGTTCTGGAAACAAAAGTAGCATTGTACAAGTTCATGCGTAAACTTCGTTTATGCCATTATTTTTCCAATGTTGTGCAGGATACAGCCGACAAACCAGAAGATCACATGCACATATTCAAACCTAAGGGTAAATTCTTCCCACAAAATCTTGGATTTCTTTGAAGACACCATTAAACGAGATCTTGCTAAGATTAAATACACCAAACGCAAGAATTGAAACTTCACTATTCATGACCGACGTACTTTGGAAACCATAATCTGTAATGAGAACTTGACAATAAAGCCGGCAGACAAGGGAGGAGCATTAGTTTTAATGGATATCTCCTACTACAACCAGAAAGTCAATGACCATGTACAAGACATCATCACATATATGAGTTTAGACACAGACCCTACATTGACATTACAAAATATGTTAAAGGATCTCTTGGAAGAAGCTGAACAAACTGGAGTTATTACTACTCAAATCAGATTATTCCTTACGTCATCCAATCCCAGAAGATCTAAACTGTATATGACCCCAAAAATCCACAAGCATTCCACAGATCCCCCGTTCCGCCCGATCGTATCTGGTTGTGAATCAATTTTTGAGCCATTGGGTATATACCTGGATCATCATTTCAAACAATTTGTGCAGGCATGGTGCTCATATATCCAGGACACCACTGATTTTCTCAAAAAACTTGAAATCATGCAAGAATTCTTTCATGACAATTGGATACTTTGTACAATTGACGTGACGGCATTATACACATCTATCTCACACACAGAAGGGATGGAGGCCGTAGAATGGGCACTGTTGCAGATGGATCTACCACAAGACACAAGCATTTTTCTCATGAAACTATTACATTTCTGTCTTAATAACAGCTATTTCAAATGGCAAGAAACATTCTACGCTCAGCTCACAGGGACCAGCATGGGTTTTTCAGGAGCACCCACATACGCTAATATTTTTAAGGCGAAATTTGAACAGGAATACATACTGACCAACAATTCAAGGACAGACGGGCTCATACAGTATTGTCGGGACATTGACGACATTTTTCTCATTTGGGCAAAAGAACAGAGCACATTGGAGAATCTTGTGGATCAACTGAACACCAGAAATCAAAGAATACAGTTTACCAGTAAGATAAGTCCATCAGAAGTTAATTTTGTGGATGTTGTAATCACGAAGAACAAGGCTCTTCAAAGACTTACAACTGACATATACACAAAACCTACAGACAGGAATAGCACATTGATGTACTCCAGTTTCCATCCTAGGAGTCTCATAACTAATCTTCCATATTCCCATTTCTTACGCATAAAAAGAATATGTTCAGAAAACAACACGTTGGAGAAACAATTGAAAAAAAAACGAAGCAAGTTTGAGGAGAGAGGTTATCCTCCAGAGATTGTACAGCAGAGCATAGAGAGACTATCTACAAAAGACAGTAATACTCTATTAACCAGAAGTGAAAAAAAACCACAACATCTTTTACGTTTGTGTCTAAATTTTCTACATCGTCCAATCAAATTAAGAACATAATCTGTAAAAGCTGGGATCTCTTACGAAATGAAACAGAATTCAAAGGAATTTATGAAGAGAAACCTACATTTGCGTACACACATGGAAAAAACCTGATGGATATGATGAGGACACCAAGGAGATTACCCCAACCTGAAAAGCATAAGGGAACATCTAGATGCTATAATTGCATTCATTGTAACAACATTATATTGGGTTACACTTTAACTCATCCAGTTACTGGCAAGAAAATCTTGTTAAGAAATTCAGGCAATTGCGATTCTATGCATCTAATATATTGTCTTAAATGTCCATGCGGCAGGGCATATATTGGCAAAACTGAGCGTAAACTAAAAACAAGATTGACGGAACATAAAAGCATAATAGCATAATAAGAACACAAAACAGATCAGCTCCAGTGGCCTACCACTGGCTGGAAGCCCAACATAACATTGCTCAATTACACGCTCAGATAGTGGAAATTGTCCCCAAGACTGAAGGACAGGACAACACCAAGAGATTACTTCAGAGAGAGACACACTGGATAGAATACTTACAGACATTAACGCCGGTTTGATTGAACGACAGGCTAGACCTGAGCTGCTTTTTATAAATTACTTGTAGAAACCCACAAACACCAGTGACGAGTATCACATTAGTACTACCATGCTTACCCTCACAATATGATACAGCCAGACAACAATTTTTTAATATGAGCAAAGTACAGATGCAATAATGATTGTTCACATATTGTAAATCGCTTGATCATGCACTACAACACCTATACAAATTTAACATGGGTATACAACAGTACCGAGGGTACCACAGCACTCCATGCTTAGAAGTGTTTAATGTTGACCGTTATTCCCTCTTCATCATCCCAGGAATTTAATGTAACAAATTTTGTGTAATAGGGTCTTTGAGTATCAGCCAATCTGTTAGTTTACATTCTACAGGATTGTACATTGTTGATAATTATTAATTATGTTTGTCAAATAGGACCACGGTGTATCATGGTTACTGAGACGATCACATAAAATATACGTTATATTATCTATGATGTTAAATTCCATATAATACGTATTTAGTACAGATATCATTTATGTATTATTTATTACATTACATTATTATTATCCGGATTGATTTCAATATAATTTTTGTTGCTATTGTGGAAAAGTAAATTTTGCCATGTTCTGTGTCCCTACGTGTCATCCATCATATGTTATGTGTGCATGATTAAATATGCATATGTATTCCCCATGTCCGATTAAAGACGCAATTACAGTTGTGTCCACCTCTAGTATGCCAGTTTCCAGTCCTCGTGAATACTACGTATATCAGGCCTATGTAAAGCTACGTTGCCACGTTTCTCAGTGTGCACGTTATTCTATTATAAAGTCCCCGTTTCTAGGCCTCAAAAGGGCCTGGACACCAGATTCAGCTCCTGTCTCCAGAAGCCTCGCTGAGGAGCGATACAGCCCCCACCTGTATCCTCGACCCTTCACTTACTTCCTGCCTCGCAGTGCCCGGTCCAGCCTGGCTCTGCCTCTGAGTCTGCCAAAAGTATGTTATGATTCCAGTTATCAGTTCAGTCCTCCTTCTCTGCATTCCTAAACTACTGAACTGCATCAATAGTTTCCGTCATTGTCTAGCCTTCAGGTCTCCACGTTAGAGAAATACTGCATTTAATGGTCATTTAATATTCTTCATCACGCACTACATGTAGAATAATGCATGGTCCAGTCTTAGAATCAAGTTAGCTTTTCCCCTCCTGACTTATAGTTTATATCAACATGTTCTCTAAACATCAGATACTAGATACTGTTTAGGTACATGTCGCCCTGACTCTCCAGACTTCAGTCTCTGCTCCTAGCACAGAGTTCATAGCCCCCAGCTTCTTCTAGTGATACGTCATTGCTAATTTGCGCACACCATCAGGTTAGAGGTCCCGGCTCCTTAGGTAGCCCCCTCCATGGTTTCCGCCCCATTCATGACATATTCTGTTACGTTTGCATCACATGTCTATGTATACGCCCTGTTACACCTCTTTTCGCCCTTATCTTTCGCGACTGCTACGCGTCACGCCTTCTGCTCCACCCACTGCTACGCCTACTGCAATGTAATGCTATGTGTTTGCGTTATGTATATATGCTCATGTATTGTTATTAAAAGTTAGCGCGCTCATCCCAGATCCAGCCCCAGCAGCTGCTGGGCCCTGTCATCCTATTCCTATGCAGGTTGTCCTGTTCCTGTCCTTATGCTGTATTAAACCTGCAAAACTCCTACTACCTCGAATCTTGACTCTTATTTATTGAGCTATCTGTTATGATATATGTCTAGTCAAAAAGAGAGGTATTATTTATTTATTTACCACATAATGGCGCCCGAATAGGGACTTGCCCTTTCCCCACGCGTCGGTGAAGCCACGCCGACCCCCTGACCCTCTGCAGTCGTGACGGAACTCTTCTGTGCACCGGCAGATATTTCTGCTTCAAGTATCCCTCAGGCCCACGGAGGAGACGGAGGAGGCGGTCCAGCATCCAAACGAGACGGTGGAGGAACGCGGCGAGTCCCGACCAGAGCCCAAGCCAAGAGTCCAAGGTCCGAGGTATCCGGAGGCCCACCCGTAACTGAAGTCCGAAGTTCGTCGTCCGTCGTCGTAGCAGTCCAGTCCAGTCCGAGGCTTTCCGTTCTTGCTGCCCGGTGAGTACCATTACTGGGGTAGTATCTAGACAGGGTCAATCTAAATTGACTCTGGTCCGTGGGTTGGTGGTACACAGACTCACAAACGAAGTGTTCACCTAGGTGGATACGGGTCTTGATGCGTCCCTTTATGGGACCGGTATGTTCCGTACTGTTTCAGCAGTGCATCCAGTAACTCTAGTCTGTTCCGTTCTCGAGAAATTCTTGTGTTTCTGTTCTCAGTATTCCAGGTAATATTCTGTCCGAACTGTTATGTTATGATGTTGTTCAATGTATTTCCAATGTCGTGGTATGCCTGAATTGTTCTCCAAATTATTATTGTTTCTCGTGTATTGTATTGTGTTCCGATTCAAGTTTACAATGTCTCTCTTTTCGAGATTACGTCAGCTAAAAACTAGAAAGGGTTTGTTAGAAGAAGCAGTTCCTGTCCCGCCGAGGGACAGTCCAGGTCACTTTATGTATCAGAAGCATGGCATAAGCGCCATATTGTATCTAGATTTATGGGTAGAGTATACCAAACAGTTAGAAGAAAAGTATAGATGGCCCGTATCGGGTACATGGGATGCCGAGTGCATCATGCGAGTAGAAGAAGCATTATGGAAAAAGAAAGCCAGACGGTCACAGAAAGATGCCATCGAGTTATGGCGTAAAGAATCTCATAAAAGAACTGAAAAGGAAATCAGAAAGTCAGAATTAAGTAGAGAATCCTTAGAACGAGCACAAGAAAAAGAACTAATCGAGATTGGTGAACAAGTCAAAGCCGAACAGTCAGACAGACAGAGGCATGCCCTTAATAAGGGTATGTACCCTCTCCTTGCCGAGGGCTTGCCAAAAGCAACCCCAGAGGCATCCAGTAATTTCCCGCCACCATTAGTTCCGACCAAGCTACGTCACAAACAGACCGCAGCTGATATTTTTATTTCGTCCTATTTGGACGACACAGTCCCAGAATATGCAAATCCTGTTCGCGCTCCGCCAGTCCCTGTAAATCAGGCACTTCCCGCTCCTCCAGACACCGGAGTACCTGTTACGGTACCCCCGGTCCAGCCCGCCATACAAGTCCAGCCTGCATTTCCATTTCCCACTCTGCCAGGACGAAGAGCCTCAGTAGACCTAGACTCCAGTTTAGGGGCCGCAGGAGGAGGTCCTCCTCAAACCCCGCCGCCACACAAGCGTTTAACGACAGCCGAATTACATGCACAAGCGTCACAGCGTACGCCCAGACATCAGACTGTAGCAGAAATAAGAAAATCCCTTGCCGAATGCGGCTATGATCCAGTCCCAGGCGAGGATAATATGGTTTTATATTCATTCCGCGTAAGAAAGGTGGCCGAGTATCTAGTCACCTTACCGAATATGAAAGAAGATCTAGACAGAATATATCGTTTCATCCGTACAGGGGATGATCCAGAAAGTATTAGCGAGGCCATGTCTCAAAGGAAAGCCGAGATCCAGCTCATGATATTAAAGTTTCTGATCAATTGTCTAATAAGAGAACAAGATTACCCGTCTAAAGATCAAGCCGAAATGAGAACCCTGACAAGGTGGAGTGATAATATAGCCGAGGGTAAGCACAAGACCGTCGGTGCTATGGAGAGTATGTACAAGAAAATCCGTAGAGAAATAATAAAGATACACGAACAACGTAAAGCAGCACAAGTAAGCGAGAAAGAAAGTAACTCTGATACTGAAGAGATAGAGGACGAGAATCCCGCCAGAATAGCGTATGTAGGAAAATCTAGATTTCCAGATCGCCATTTACGCCTAGAACACAAGTCTATTTTTCATTCTCCAGCACCAGAACAAGGTTCACTAGAACAAGTGTTCCAAGCTACCGATCACATTCTGAAATCACGAATCGGTTACAGTGAGTTAAGTACCATGCATGAACAAGAACTAGCCCGATCAGCAGTCCGATGGATTACTGATTCTACCACTTTTCCAGACGAAATAGTGGCACAAATGTTTCTGAAAATGCCCCCAGCCGAACAACGACTGGCGGGTATGTATATGATTCAGCACCTCATTACATTGTATGAGGGTCAACACTCTGATCCAGGCCCGTTACATGATATCCTGAACGAGTTACTCCAGTATAGATGGAAAGGTCTAGGTACCGATTTAATTAGTGTCATTCTAGAACAGCGTCACAAATATAGAACGTTTCTGAACCCGCATTTTGTTCATGTCTCACCCCCAGAAAGTAAACCATTTTACATGGAGAGACAACATCCGTTACGAGAAGTCCACCCAGTTAAAGGAACGGGTGGCGAACTAGAACGAGTGTTTGTATACACTCCAATAACAAAGATGGAACTCCTCGAGATGAAGAAATTAATTCCCTGTCATGACAAAGATCCAGCAGGGTTCCATAGAGAATTAAAAGACATGCTCCGTATGGGAGAATACACGTACCCAGATATAATTAAAATGTTAAAGGTTCTGCTGCCCGCAGGGGTGTATGAAAAGCTCAAGGAAAAAGAATGGGAGGTGGGAGAGAAAAAGATCGATTGGGCAGTTCTAGAAGCCGAAGATAAGGCACGAGTACCAGGTACCGGTCTTGGAGATAAATGTAAAGAATTACCAGAATTATTAATACAAGTTTTACCTAGATTATTGACAACTAGAAAAGAAGACTGGGATGCAATCTCAGCCTGTAAACAAAAGCAAGATGAGGATATTAGTGATTTTTATTCTAGATTTGAAAAGTGTTTTAGTATCAACAGTGGCCTCAAGACAAGTAGTGAGTCATACCCTCACCTTTTTGTTACTAAATTAGTCGAGAATTCAAGTCCACAAATTAAAAATCGAGTTCTGAAAGTCGAAAGTACCTGGCAAGCTAATACCCCGTCCCAGATGTTGCAAATGCTTCAATACCACCAGAATAGAATCAGAGAAGAACAAGAACACGAAAGAAAACGTATGAAAGACACGAAAATGAAAGTACTAGTTGCACAATCTGTTCCTCAAGACAGTCAGAAGAGGGGTCCGAATCAAGCCAGTCATCCTGCAGCTCCCGTTAAAGGGAACTGCAATTATTGTAAACAGCCAGGTCATTTTATAAATGAGTGTGTAGTTCTGAAACACAACATAGCTACTGGTAAAACTAAAGAAAGACCACGTCCGCCTAGACAAGAACAAGTTTCACAGATTTCTCAGCCACAGAATGCACCACAGACAGTTACAGCACCGCAGCCTATCGCTGCAACACAGCATGTTACATCGCAGATGTACCAGTATGCACAGTCTGAGTATCCAGAGTACCAGCAGTATTCATGAAACAGCCTAGAGAGGGAGGTAGGCTTGCCTCTCATCGAGATACCTGTAGATCAAGAAGGTCCCTATGTTCACAGTCAAGTATTAGGGAAAGACAGAAAGTTTTTGATTGATACAGGGGCAAGTAGGACCACAATTAGTCACGCCGAAGTTCCAGGGGCTCCGCTCTCAGGCTCAAGAAATGTTTCCCTTGGATTTTCAGGAAAACCTATCGTAAATGAGATTTCAAAGCCAGTTACTCTAGAAGTAGGTCCATTGTCCCGCACTACTGATCTGTTACTTACTAAGTCATGTCCAGAAAACCTATTAGGCATTAAGACACTGAAAGAGTTGGGTGCAGTTATATGCTGTTCCCCAGAGGGAATACGATTGTTCCTACGTGACTTCAAGGGTCACTATGTATTACGAGATTTTGATTCAAGACTGTCTAATGTTCCACAGCATCTATGGGCGCAAGGTCCAACTGATGTTGGTTACATGCAAATCACACCCTATCGTGTGACTCTCAAGCCAGGTGTAGTGTTACCACGAATCAGACAGTACAGATTGCCACCAGAGGCTGTAGCAGCCTTATCCAAAATTATTGACGAGCTTATTGCTCAAGGAGTGGTTGTAGAAACTGACTCCAATGTATGTAATTCTCCGATCATTCCAGTCATGAAACGTACTGACCCAAATGCACCCCCAGTATATCGATTAGTGATTGACCTACGAGAGCTTAATAAATGTATTATTCCTCAGTACCCAGTTGTCCCAGATATCTCTTCCCTATTAACGGCCATTGATTCCGAAGCCACGTTCTTCACTGTCATAGACCTCAAGAACGCATTTTTCAGTGTCCCTATTCATCCAGACAGCCAGTTCCTTTTCGGATTTTGTTTAAATGGAAGGAGCTATATGTTCACACGAGCTCCTCAAGGTTTCACAGAAAGTCCTAGTATTTACAGTCAAGCACTCAAGAGACAACTAGACAACATTCACATGCCAACTGACACTGCCCTGCTCCAGTATGTCGATGATCTACTGATCACAGCCCGTTCTGAACGTGGTTGCGAGCGAGCATCCCTTACAGTCTTGTATTTCCTAGCCGAGATGGGGCACAAGGTGTCCCCTTCTAAGCTTCAATTCTGTGTCCAGCAAGTGGTCTACTTAGGACACTTACTGTCCAAGAGGGGTAGGCAGTTGACACCAGACCGTATCCAGTTAATAGCGAGTCTTCCCCAGCCCAAGACCCAGAAGGAGGTACGTGCTTTTATCGGCCTTACTTCTTATTGCAGACAATGGATTCCCCAGTATGCATTTCTAGCCAAGCCACTGATACAGTTAACGACACAGGAGGCAGCCGTATCGACTGTCCTCCCTTGGACATCTGAACATACACTTAGTTTCAATGAGTTAAAGAAAGCCCTAAGCCAAGCTCCAGTTCTAGCGACACCGAACTACAGTAAGCCTTTTACACTTTTCGTTACTGAACGTGAAGGTACAGCATTATCTGTTCTCACACAAGATCAAGCAGGACAATACAAGCCCTGTGCTTATTTTTCGAGCACATTAGATCCTGTAGCCCAGGCCCTGCCTGCGTGCCTCAAGTCAGTTGCAGCCACAGCACTAGCTATCAGACAAAGTGATTCCATAGTCTTAGGACATACCTTGACAGTACAAGTTCCACATTCCGTGTATACGCCCTGTTACACCTCTTTTCGCCCTTATCTTTCGCGACTGCTACGCGTCACGCCTTCTGCTCCACCCACTGCTACGCCTACTGCAATGTAATGCTATGTGTTTGCGTTATGTATATATGCTCATGTATTGTTATTAAAAGTTAGCGCGCTCATCCCAGATCCAGCCCCAGCAGCTGCTGGGCCCTGTCATCCTATTCCTATGCAGGTTGTCCTGTTCCTGTCCTTATGCTGTATTAAACCTGCAAAACTCCTACTACCTCGAATCTTGACTCTTATTTATTGAGCTATCTGTTATGATATATGTCTAGTCAAAAAGAGAGGTATTATTTATTTATTTACCACACTATGTCTGATGATTTTACACCTGTCACTTATATCGAATACGTCTGTCAAGTGATATTTCCCTACAGTAGAGCATCAGACTTCCTAGGGACCAGAGATATTTGTTGTCCGCATTGTTTCCTACATGTATTATACCCGTGGATGTATCACAAAACAATCATTTATAATAGAACGTAAAATTCAGTTTTTACATGTACCCAATTCACTCACGTGAAGCAATGAGATTAGTTATGTTATTACGTGTTTCCGTACAGCATCAATCCAGATGCGGCTAGATTTGTGCTGGGTTTCTTTAGCCTATTATTCACTATCTTTGTGTACTACTAGTAGCACCACCACATCCATATACTAATTTTCATTCATCTTTTAGACACTGATAACTTTTGCACCTTTTGAATACACTACATTTCCCATAATGCATGACATAAGGATCAACAGTTAGATCCGTTTATCTTTAGGCAACTTGGTTCTAGTTAGCGTGTACGTGAACATTCCTGGATTTATTTTAGATACACACGTAACCACACATTCAGATTTATTAAGTTACTACGATTTATAACGTTCGGGTTTGTTTCGTTTTTTAAATCGTTTTTTATAAACTCTTTTGGAAGTTGTCCTTCCTTCATTTCGAGCAGCAGAACTACTTTATGGCTGTATTGTAGTCTTCCGCGGTTATACGTTGGTTAAACCTTTCACTTCTATCAGAGCAGCAGAGGAACACACGAATAGCGGTAGACTTCACTACAATCCAGGTAATTGTTTTCGATATCAGGCGTGCACTTTGTGACATCGCCAATCTCTTTTTTCATATGCGGTTGTACATCACAGGCTATTTCCTGTGTTTTATTGCAGACGCAAGGATTCCGGTTTAACAAATAACACCTTCGAATGTGACAATATAGAACACATGTTTTCCAGAGATCTTGGTTGCTTCACCAACTAGGTACATGATTATTTGGTGTGTTGACGTTACTACGTGAGGTATAATTCACAGATTTTGCTTTAGCTCCCTTGTCACTTGATGGCATTACCCATGAGTAGGCGGTTAATCTCGTATAGAACATGAGGACCGTGTGGATTTTTCATCTTGTTTACAACATAGATACTCTGTATGTATTCGCTTGTTTACACGTAGCACCTAGTTAATATTATTATTTTCAGTGTACATGCGTACAGCCACAATTTTCGTCGGCATTTTTTTCATTTATTATTATTTTTTCCATTCTTAGATTTTACAGAGGGTCACCCAATGAGTGTTCAATAGATGGTCTCTACTTTGTTTCGAGACATAATACTTCAGCAGTGTTCGTTCCAGGTACACACAGTTAGCCATTATGACCTTTGCATTTAACTAATGTGCATGACAATCCACGTACTTTCACTACAGCAGGTTTTTTGCACACGGATTTCAACTAACATCTTTTACTTTCTCGATTTGTTACTCTGATGGACTACCTTTTGCAGCATGATCAGGCACATTTCCACTGTTGGTTTGTCTAGCACGCCTGTTTTTAACCTTTTTTCTAGACATTTGGGACATAAGGTTTCTACAGTCTATACCACAAGGCACCCCCCCTTGTGATCCTATAGTCAATGTGTAATACCTTGTCCTATTAATTTATGATTGTCTAATACTGGTATCCATAGGGTATTGCCCCTGATGAAGGGAATCGTCTTCCCGAATTGCATTGGGCATTAGACTGCAAGCAATGAAGACTGGTATTCATAAGAAGAAAGATTTCTGCTACTCAAAATTCATTGTTTTTTGTAAATAGGCCGATAATCTCAATTCTTTTATATGACTGTGATTTACTACAGCAGAGGAATAGTTTAGAAGTATCTTCTTTCATTTTATTGACAATGCATTATTGCATATGATGTATAATTTGGAATCACGTTAGTAGTATATGATTTACGAAACGTATTGCATTAATAAATGCATAACTTCCTAGAACAAAAAAGTTTGTGATTTATTGTAAATTTGATGTAAACAATTGTGGAAAGTGTCTCTTTCCTTCGGTACAGTGCGCATTACGTTCAGACTTCTTCAGATTTACTTACATGTCATGCAACTGAGCAAGACAACTTGCTGCACTGCATTGTGTGAAAGGCAGAGAGCAGAAATGTGCCATTTTTACAAAGATATGGCACATTTCTGCTGTCTCCTAGCGTTGGCCCACTAAAGTGCAAGGGTGTCTATGTTACAGGCAGGATTTTTTTTGCATGAAGGAGCAACTTCCTGCTCCAAAATAATTCTTAGAGGCATTTTCTTCCTTCTATGTGTGCTGCAGAATGCAGCACATAACAAGGAGTAATAAAGATATTTCTCCTCATAGTGCCTCACTGGGGAAGGCGTAGCATTTTGTAGCATACCTAGGTTTACTAGTTTTAGTAAATCTGGGAATGCACCAAGATCATAGGTCAGCTCTCCTTACCTTACCCAGTAATCAAAAGGAGTTTGCAGGTTGGGTTATTTTCAATCTGTGTATTGTAAGCCAAAGATTGAGCTTGAGGGTGCGACTGTCTTTCCAGGCAGGTTCTGTTGCCAGGATGTGTAGTGGTGTAGTTGTCTTCATAATAGCTTTTTCAGATTTAAGATATGTGTAGTTTGAATCTGCTTTTTGAAATGTATTGACTCCTTTCAAATTCTACTTTTTCTTTATTTAATTTATGATCATAGCAAATAAATAGCTGGTATGAGGTCCTATGTAATTAATGGACTAAATACATATTATTTGGTGAACTTCTGGGGCAGTGGTTTTATTGAGAGAAGTGTGGGAACGCTGGACGGTAGGAATTTTATGGATACTCACAGATTCCTTAACTTCCCTTCACAAAAATATGACGATAATCTGTGATTTAGCTAAAGTTTGGTGTTTGCATGGCATTCTGGTTAACAATAAGTATTGGGATCCTCACAAACTACACCACACCAGGCTTCACTAGGTACATTGTTTTCAAATATGCTTGGTCCTGGAAGGTTTCACTCAGTGCCGACTAAGCTCTGGCCTAAATACCACAGATACCCACATCGGTTAATTTGCAAGGCAGTCTTAATCTTTGCTTGTGTCTTAAGTAGCCTGTCCTTTCGTGGGCAATAGGTCAGTCACCAGTGGTGGCTGGCATCTACCTAGAGTGGTGAGGCATGCAAATAGGTGGTTGGTGGGTGCATACAAGCTCGGAGACACATTAAAGATAGTGTGCACGAAGGGTAGCAGTGTGCTGCTGCCATCATTTTTTCTCTTATACAAATAATCTATGGAGGGCCTACACTGAGACGTTTTTTTGTGCGCAATATGTTGTTTTCTATCCCAAGTGCGCGTTTTATCCACTAAATCAACACATGCATCCATGAGAGAAGTAAACACCAGAAGACAATAGTTTGGTGGCTGGGCTTTTCTAAAATTCATTGACGGGGAGCTGGAGCGAGATTAGGACATGCATGTAGGGCCAGGGACAATCATTACCAAGTAAAGGGACACCGAGCTATAGATTTCATTATGCAAATCGCAAATAGGCATATGAACTATATAAAGGGCTCCCGGTTTTATGGTATTTATTTTTTTGCCATTTCTGACTATTTATCCATATTTAATTTTTTGGGCATTTTTTCTGGATTTATCCACATTTATTTTTGCCACAAGTAAAAGACAACGCTACAGCTAGTATTTTTCCACGTTTATTTAAACTGACAATGCACATATGCGCTCACTTACACTACCAATTTGTTGTGGCTTTAGCAGTGCTTTAAATGGTCCGGCACTGAGTAATTTGAAAAGGAGAGTACAAGCACTTATCAGGAGCAAACATGTGCCAGCGCTGCTGTATTTCCAACTAAAGCCAGCTAGAAATCTGCCTTCAAATGTCTATGGTTTTCACACAGAAAGTACGTAAAGTTACCTATATTAGTGGTGTGTTTGTGTGTAGATAGACAGACAGATGGGTAGATCCCAAGCTACACGGCACGTCCTTTTAATAAATATTATATATATATATATATATATATATATATATTGTTCTCCAACTTGAAAAACGGCAGCGCCTCTGCCCATTTCCCCAGCGCGCAAACAACAATAATCGTCCCGAGTCAGGCTTGTAGAATAGCTTAATTTATTTTGCCATCAAAGTGCAGGGTGCAGAAAACATCAAACAGACGCGTTTCGGGCGCGGACGCCCTTGCTCACTGTCAGCGAGAGATGGACATGGCAATCATTAAATAACAAACATTGATGTATATACATACACACATAACAATTAAGGACGTGGCATGCAGCTTGGGAGCTCTCTGCTGCCAAAAGCTGTTTTCAATACCCCGGGAGGGGAGCGTCGGCTCCTTCTCTGCTCATAGCTGCCATGGTTTCACATTGCTATGTGTGATATTTTCATAATTTCAGTGTAATTATGAGTGACATTTCAACGACTATGAGTGTCACATTCTCACAAGCAAAATCAAGCAATGAAGATTAGAGGAACATATAAATATCAGAAATTACACCCATTTGAGCAACGAGAAACTCTAAGAAGAGCTTACAACTGCTACAAAGCACCAGAAATGGAAGGGAACCACCAGAGATACACTGGTGACTGCATTTTTTAGTAACCGAGGGTAGACAAACACTGCTGCTGCTCGGAAGATGATTTAATCATTCATGACCACGCTCTAGCCTAAAAAGCACATTTTATAGCATGTGCAAGCTTGGTATTGAAACTACCCCCAGAACCTCATCACTTCTGCATCTCTCCCACTCCCGAGAAAAATACCAGCCTTCTGTTCTCATTCTACAATTTTAAAAAGGCCCAGATATGATTATTAAGTACAACTTTGCATAGCTGCCATTTTTTTTAATTGCTTATATGTGACATTTATAGGTTGTAATTGTGTGAATGAGTGACATTCTACTACTGAACGTGTGACACTTCGAGTGGCATTTCCACGTGAGTAAATCAAAGTAATGATTATTAATGACTACTGTTACTTGTGTGCCTGACAGTTTTCTCTTACTATAGCCAGATATATAACACAATAAATAACATACCCCAAGACAAGACCTGTTGGTGTAACTAATGCTTGTTAGCAGTATCAGATGAATAAGTAATTAATAATGTTTTTTGTTGTGAATTAGAGTTTAAAATCATGCAATTCTGGAAATATTAGACTATGATTTAAGTATTAATAAGGTGTGTGGAAGGGAAGCAGTCTTTAGAGTGCTTGTATCTATCACGTTTTTCCATTCATACTGTCCTTTGCATTTTTCACTCTTTATACACTTTCAGTCTTTCTCTTCCAACATCTCTCTGAAATTGTCCATAAGCACGTCATGTCAGTGTTGTTAAAATCTACAAAACAGTTAGTAAAAGGAAATAGACTTCGGGAATGCAATATGGAATAAAACGTGTGAAATGTGAATAGGGTGTTTAGTTATTCTTCAGCAATCGTTTAGTACTTGTTGAGAACTTCAACTTCTTGCCAGTCCCCTCTGCTGGTTTTGCTGCAGAGGAGACTGGCCTGAGTGGACAACGATCTGCTCTCTGAATCAGACCAGCTGTCTGGGACCAAAATTATGTTTGGGGGGAGGAGGGGCTCCACTGACTGCCATATGACTCTTCGGTAATTGCAACACAGGGGGAAAAATGTGGTAAATGTTCTCCTCACTGTTCCTCTCTGGCTAGACAGTACTACTATATCTATGACATCATAGAATGCCAGGCT
This sequence comes from Lissotriton helveticus, assembly GCF_964261635.1. Lineage (NCBI taxonomy): Eukaryota > Metazoa > Chordata > Amphibia > Caudata > Salamandridae > Lissotriton > Lissotriton helveticus. The sequence goes on from NC_136067.1 coordinate 1,619,811,403, forward strand.
GTCTCTCTAGCTCACTGTACCTTTCTATTACCTGTTGTGGCAGTTGGTCACCTGAGGCTGAGCTGCCAACAGCGAGCTCCTGGTGGGGTCTACCTATAATCTTAACCTGTCTGTCTAACCTGGAAGGAACCTGCAATAAAGGATCTTAACCTATCAAGTGCACTCTGCATCTTCCTTTACCACAATTTGGCGACGTTTTCTAGAGGATGAACCTGCGTCTGCACTAAAGAAGCTACTTCAAGAAAAGGAACTAAAGATAGGAACTAAAGAACTAAAGACATTTGAAAAAAAAATTATACATATGACGAAAGATAAAACCCAGCTGACCCCACCAGTGTCCTATTACATCTAGACAGCCTGCACCCTGGGTATGTGTCTTTATGTATATGTCTGAGTGAGACAAAACAGCCTGCAACCTGAGCGCTTTATTCTATAAGTGACTTATCAACATTCTCTACCTGATCTGCCTGTATCTTCCCAGCGTGTGAAAACAAGCACTTTCTGGAGAGTCTTTCTGTTTTAAATCGACACTGCCACTGCACCTTAGAGGAAGGCATCAGGTCCAGTGAGAGCTGTAATCGAATGGTTTAAAAAAAAAAAAGCGTTTCTTTTCTCCTTCGTCACTTAGACATTTCTACAGCGACTTTGTGAACTATTTTCCTGGTAATTCAGTGCCTCTGCACCGCCAGCGCTTTCAAGCTTCGAATCACGTACAAGTCAGCATTTTGAAATCGGCTGTTGGACAGCAAGTGGGACGAGAGGAACATTTATTTTAAAGGTATAATCTCGTTTATATTCTGGAGAACAGTGACTGAACAATGACTGCGTGTTTCTGGGTGAGTTAAGACATTTTTAAAAGACATCTCCTGTTGTTTAGCACTTACTGAGGCAAGACAGTTTAACTGCTGCAGTTCAAATTTTTCTCAAGTCTTCCCCACGCGCACACCCTTCACACGCGCAGCTCTGCCGTCCTGATCCAGTCATTGTCTGTGACGTCTACCCACTGTCCGATCGTCACTCTCCAAAGCATGTCTTTGCCGTGAACCATCTGGCGGAGACGTAACAGCGTGCTGCCATCTTAATCTGATTCAGTGTGCAGTCCCTGCTTATACGTGTGTAGTGCTGTTCTTGTGACATTCAGTGAAGTACGGGGCCGTGGCTACAACTCGCACGCTGTGTCCTGGCTCTAGGGTCACAAAGTGTGCCGGCAACGTTGGTAGTGATGTTCCCTATACACCTTCATGCCGCCGAGCCGACCCGTAATGAGACACAAACATTCTCATTCTATGATCAGCACCTGGAACATTTCTGTTTCACTGATAATTACGACATCACACTGAAGACAATGGTAACTTTACCACAACTGGATGGACCTCAGGAACAAACCTCGGGTGAGACATCGCTCACCGGAGCTGGCATTATTTACTATTTTGTCATGAAGTACTTAACTTCCCAATGTTTATGATGGTTGAATACTGTTTTTAAATAATCGTTAGTTCTGATGCATTAACAATATGGTGGTCTCTGCCTTGTTTGCCCCATCGTTTGTATGTGGGGTCAGATTGACATATGTTAGCTTTACAGAATATCTTTCTTTTTAGAAAATACTGAGTCAGGCTATGTCAATTTCCGTTTACTCTGCTTATGATGTATCTTGTAGTGTATCCTATATGAAGATTAGTGTTATTTCGTTTACCAGTGAAGGTGTAGTGTCATTATGGGTAGTCCATGCCCATACCAGTTCACAGGGTGTGTATTGAGGGTTGTCCATGCCCCATGTTTTATTTTCAGGATTTCCCTCCTGCGGTGTACCCTTCATAATTTAGTGTTTGTGGGTAGTCCAAGCCCCATCACCAGTTCCAGGGTTATTATCTTTTTCCTGCTGTGAACCCTTCATAAATGAGTGTTTGTGGGTAGTCCAGACCCCATCGTTAGTTCCAGGGTTAGTGTCTTTATCCTGCGAAGTACCCTTTTCTGGGGAAGTTGATCTTGGTGAGTACTTCATGCCCATGGTTGTACCCTCTTCTGGGGATGTTGGTTTTTGTGGGTAGTCCATGCCCATGGTTGTACCCTTTTCTGGGGGTATTGGTGTTTGTGGGTAGTCCATGCCCATAGTTTGTCTCAGGATGTTTGTTATTGTCCTGCAGTTTATTATTTTCAGGGCAAGTTGGGTGCTTGCGGGTAGTCCATTCCCCATGTCTATTCCCAGCTTTACTGTCCTGCGTTGTATTGAGGTTTAGTATAAATGGGTAGTCATGCCCCATTTCCCAGAGATATTTTACTTACTCTGCGGTGTACCCTTTTCAGGGGAAGTTGGGTGTTCTTGGGTAGTCAATGCCCATGCTGTCCTGAAGCATACCCCTTTATAGGGAGGTTCAGTGTCTGGGAGTAGTCCATTCTCCTTATTATGCACTGTCTCCTGTTTTTGGTGGAGTTTGTTTGTACACTATGTTTTTGTCTCAGTCTACCTTCTTGCAGCTACTGGCCAGGGCTTCTTTTAGGTAAGATTTTAAGTAGTGTTTTTGTCATACATTTGGTGCCGACATATCTTCATCGGGGGTAGTTTTTTTAAAAAATTTTTTTTATTTTTTGTGAATTCTTGTCAAAGGGATTTACTCTCTAGTGTTACCTTAAGAGAGTTCTGACCAATTCTATCTCTCCCAGTCTACGCTCATTCTTGTTTATAGGGCGTCTACCATGTGGTGTACACATGTGTGGAATAGTTATGTGTGTCAGCAAATAACTTAGCTATTAGTCTTTGGTTTTGTTTCAAAACCTTACTCTTTCGTTAAGGGAAGGGGATGTGGCATGTTATTTCAACATTGATTCTTTGTTCTTTTCTTTGCTAATGATACCTTGCTAAAGTCAGCTTTTGTTGTACACTACTACTCTTGGTTCTTCTTAGTTGTGTACTTCCCTGCTGATTGAGGCATTTTAGGTATTGATGCCGATTATTCCTTTGTTCTGCTATTACTCTATAAAGAGAGAGGATGTGTGGTAAATGTTCTCCTCACTGTTCCTCTCTGGCTAGACAGTACTACTATATCTATGACATCATAGAATGCCAGGCTGTCTCTCTAGCTCACTGTACCTTTCTATTACCTGTTGTGGCAGTTGGTCACCTGAGGCTGAGCTGCCAACAGCGAGCTCCTGGTGGGGTCTACCTATAATCTTAACCTGTCTGTCTAACCTGGAAGGAACCTGCAATAAAGGATCTTAACCTATCAAGTGGACTCTGCATCTTCCTTTACCACAAAAAACATCCTGCCAATACCACTTAAGTTAAGAGGCAGGGACAGCCTAGGGCAGCTCAGTTTAAAAGAATCAAACTGTCCGTTTCCGCCAGGAATCTATGCACTACTAGTGCATAGATGTGTCTGTCTGGGGTGCCTTGCCAGCATTTAAAACAGAAAGCGAGGCACTATCAGATCTGTGTGACGCTGCAGCCAGTGCCCCGTTCGGATGCTGATCACCGGATCATGTTGTTTTCTTTCATATGTTGAAGGGCACACGAGGAAAGCCTGTGGGGCGGCAAACACAAGTTTTGATCTTTGCTTATTGTGCATCAAAAATAATAACCTGATGAACATGCCAGCGCTCACCTCAAATCTACGTCACCCACGGTCAGCATTTATTCACTCAGTCGGTTTGCGGGATGATTAGGTTAGGCAGCAGTCGAAGGCTAGCAGCTCCCTCACCTACAGGTTGCCAGGCAGCAGGCTCTCGGCGGCGGTTCTTCCTTCCAGGACAGGAGCTGCTAATACGTAACACCAGGAGCCTCAAACAGGCCAAGAAAGAGCGAGTAAACAGACAGTAACAGAGAGGAAATGATCACACACCCCAGCCTCCATTCTGGGATGAAATCTCCCAATCAAGGCATCAGGGTATGCCGATTGTCACGGGGGAAAATATTAATTTTTCTCCTGCTGCAGCACTGTGAATTGAAGTGCCTAAAACGTGTACTGTATGGGGCCTAGGTCAGGAGGAGTCAGGGGCGTTGGGGAAGGCTACCGCATGAGGTGAAAGAACAATAAACCCTCGTTAACAAGTAAATGGTCTTTCAAAAGACCTGTGAAGTACTCGGTGCGGCTGTGTGTGCCCGGGAAGGAATTTCCAGCAGCAGGAATGGGGCGTAGCTAGAATCGAGCACGGCGGCGTGGCAACATTTTCTAGTATTTTGCCGTTTCTAAATATAAATACAGACAAAGGAAATATAGATTTCCGTCTGTATTTATATGTAAAAATCCGTAAAAACGGAAAACCGGGAGCCCTAACTATATATAAGGCTATACCTTACTCCACATATATGTACCTACGTAATAGGTATGTAAATGTGGGCTTAGGAGTAGTAAATCTATACTTTCCTATAGGCACTTACCTTTGAAAATTCTATCCTTGATATTCTTGTATGCCAATATTCTAGGGGTCGGTATTTAGTAGTGCAACCAGTATTTGGGATAGAAGGCATCTACAGAGCACAGTTTTAATGTTTGGTCATAGCTGGGGGCCAGGCCCCTCATAAAATATACTTCTGGCTATGGGCCTGACGAATGGTCCCATTCACGGTCGGAAAGAGCCCAAAACTTCAGAATGTCTCTTTTTCTTTTAGGAAGAATTCAAAAGATGGCACACCGATGGTCCGGGACCTGAGGGCCACCTCTTGGTGATCAGGTACTCACTCCAGCAGAGCTCAGCAGGGTTGAGGCAGGTCTCATTGTGGCTCCAGTACAGCAGGTCTGCTGGGAAGTTGCAGAGAGGTCTCTGGAGCTTGTTGTGTCCCTGTAGTTCAGAACATGAGGTCAGTCAGCTGACCCTTGGAGTTACTTCAGCCTGGTATGAAAGGTGCAGGTACAGTCCTCCTTCTCAGACAGCAGTGCAGGTCTCAAGAAGCAGGGTAGTCCTCTGACAGCAGGGCAGTTCTTATCCTGTTACATCGACAAGTCCAGATGGATACTAATGGTTTGAGGGTCCCCTTATTATACCAAGTGCCCACTTTGAAGTGGAATACCGTCTGGAGTCTTCCCCCCCATAGAAGCGACTGGAATTTCCTGCTTCCCTGTTCTGGTCCCAGTCTTTCTGCATGCAAATTAAGTTAGTGTGATGTCCCTTGTGAGCTGAGGCAGTATCTTTGAAGTGCAAGTGTGACAGGTGATAGCTCTGCACCCATTGTAAGGCAAGGATGGCCCATCCTGCCAACACCCACACCCTCTATTTTGTGGTGGTCTGGTAGAAATACACAAAGACCAACTGCCAACTACACTTAGTCATGTGACCCAGGAACAGACTGCAGGCACTAAATGGTTAGGGCCTGAAAATACCAACGTCCCTAAAGTGGCATTTTCAGAATTGTGACCTAAAATCCTACTTTTCTGTTAAAGAGGGTTTTAAATTACAATTCCTCAGACACCAAACATGATATTTCGACCTAAAGTTCAGCGAAGGGTTATGAGAGTGTTCAGAATTAAATGGCGCTCTACAGGTAGTGGTCAGGGGGTAGTCTGTGAAGTTTCAGTGGTTGGTGCTTATTGATCTGAGATAACCCTTGTCTCAGAGAGAAGAAGGGGAGAGGATCTCAACCTTCTATATACATATGAGCATTGTCAAGCTTATGCAGGTTGTGTGCGCTTGACAATGCTCATATGATATTTCGACCTGCTCCCAAATAAAAGTTATTGCGTATTAAATGTAATAAGGCAACCAAATGTTATCCTATGGGAGAGTTAGGGCTTGCAATTGTGACAAACGGTTTTGAGAGTTTTTCACTACTAGGACATGTAAAACTTACAATTACATGTCCCACTTTTTAAATTCCATGCACCCTGCACCATTGGATATTTAGGGCCTAACCTAGGGGTGACATATGTATTAAAAAGGAAGGTGTAGGCCTGGCAAAAGGTTTATTTTGCCAGGTCAAAATGGCAGTTTAAACGTGTGCACACAGACTAAAATTGCAGGCCTTAGACAGGTTTTAAAGGGGTTCTTAAGTGGGTGGCACAATAAGTGCTTCAGGCTCACTAGTAGCATCTAATTTACCAGGCTTGGGTATATGGTATACCACAATACTGGGGACTTACAGGCTGCAGGCCAATTCAACCATGTTTTAAGGAGAGAGCACAAACAGTTTGGTATTGGTTAGCTGTGGTAAAGTGTGCAGAGTCCTAAAGCCAACAAAAATATTCAGCAAAACAGGAGCGATGAAGGCAAAAAGTCTGGGAGGGATGCTGCAGAGAACGCCAAGTTCAACAAAGTGACAGGAAACACTCTGTGTACAGCGAATAGTGGCAAGAATACTCACCTAGATTCAGTTGTGTGTCAGCATTCATATATGATGTGCGAAATAAGCGATCATATGAATGTGTCACAATAGAAACATATATTAGACCACAGTCTGCTTATAGTACCATGTAACCCATGACAAAACATGTCAGTGTGAGACACATGTATTCATGGCACATTTACCCCACATATTCAGACCTCTAAATTTAATTTACCTTTAAGGATTGAATTCTGTTAGCTGGGTTTTGTGTGACTTTCTTCAATTAGACTATAGTACTGTACGCTTACTATGTTAAGTAAGGCTACATTAGTGCTCTGCTAGATTTGCACACACACTATGTCAGAAGAATACCACTGTACCTGTGGTCCCCTCTACTCACTTCACCGTTTATATTGCATGAATTGTATTTTAGACTTTTAATCATTCACAGGTTTTTGTATTTGTACGCTTTGGTGGTTCTTGGAAATCCAAATAAAGCTTATTTGATACAATTTACCTTTAAATAAAGCAAAAATCCTACCTTCTTAGGAAGCACTTGGATTAATTTGCCAAAGATACAAAGATGAATCTAGTATGAGGGGCTACTTAAGACCAACTCCAGCGTCAAGGTAATAGTGACAATAAATTACAAACTTATTAGCATCCGTATGGGTGAGCCATTAGGATAAAACTCTACGTAAGATCTGTAAAACTAAACAGAGATGGAAAGCACACATTTTAAAATTAGGCTTAAGTACAACTGCGGACATCTTTCGCCCTTGGGTAATGAGGAAAATGAACTCACCAGCAATGCGTCTGTTTCCTTTGTTAAAGTGCAGCAGCACAGGGCGGGAGGGCATGGCCAGGTAAAAGCACTCTGAAAATGTGCATAACTTTGCCGGAAGTCCAACTGGAATGAAGTTACTTTAAAAAATCTAAAATTATCTTGTCTATTCCTATACGTAAATAGGACATGAATCCAAGTGAAATATACAAAATAATAAAAATATAGTTGGCAAAAAAAAAAAAACTTATTGGTCTTTTTTCCATCTCCAGATCGTTTATTTTTTCTTTTAATTCGGCATTTTACACACTTCCCTTTGACAATCTCCTAAAGAGAGGGAAGGATGCAGGTAGGAGGGTGGTGCAGGAGTAGCACTTCACAGCTTGGGTCAGGAAACAGCCTTCCTCTAGAACTACTGTTAGTTATATGTTATGTGTAATAGTTGACAGTGCATATCAGTTTAGCTCTTAGTATCTCCAGTGGATATAACTGTTTACCCTCATCACTAGCTTGATTGGTAGTAATTTAGATTGACTTTTTTAGGTTGTATATTTCTCGTAACATCACTGCATTACTTTTATGTATGCACATTTTTACTATGGATGACCTTTCACCTACCAATAGCACTACGGATAGTTTTCACTGTTTTATTGTGTATAAAAGTCTGAACCTATACCCACATATATTAACTCTTTCATTATCATAAGATATTGGTTTTAAGAAGAAAATAAATAAGTCGTCATTCGAATTTGGAAATAATAATGCCACCTTTTTATCCAAATATCGAAAAGCCTATTCCAACTATAACCTGGCACCTTAAGTGTGCAAAATACATGCTAGATAATAGCTGCAGTTAGTGCTTAATTTGAAAAAGAATAGGTGCCGAGCCCCAGAGTTTTGCTCATAAACCTGAAGTCAATGCTATTGAATGTTGGCGTGCTGAATACCAAGGTAGCTTAGTCTTGATTCCACCTCTCACCTCCTTCATCCACCCCCACACACTCCCTACCCCTTTATCTCATTCTTGCAGTTTTGTTTTTATCACTGCTTTCTCGGTTTCCACAATTTTTTCACCTTTCTCTTTCTCCTTATTTCCCTATTTATGTTTTCTCTCTCTGTGTCTAAGTCTGATGAAGAAAAATAAGGGTTGGTCCCAAAAAATAAGTGCTGGTGGCCCCACCTACAGCCAACAGCTCAGATTAGGCACTGGACAGAACTGAAAAAGATGCACCATAGACAATTATCTAAAAGTATCTGTAACAAAATCCAGAGGTAATGTTTTAGCCCAAGTATCTAAAGAATGGTAAGTTCAAATGTTACCTATCAAATGACAAGCTGAATGTAGCAAATGTACAAGTTTATTTGAGTCTTTTGGTCTCATGCTTAAACTAGAGCATGCATTGAAAAAGTATTTTTAAAAACTTTAGCTTGTAACTTCTGGTGTGCTTAATTTAGTGCACTACAGAACTCAACCACAGATCCTAGCAATTATTATGTACAGTGCAGAATGCATTTGTTTTTTTTGTATTCTCACATATTACGAATGTGCCTCCTAAGTACTGTCATAGGCTTGTATTCACCCAGTGTTTTACAAGGGATGATACTACCTCTTCCAGATATTGCGGGAATACTTTCATTCACAGGGTACACCAATCAATCATATGTTATATTTTTATTTTATTTATACTTGATTTTATAATGCTCCGTATATCAAACAGATCATTCAGATCATTTTCTACCTTGCACAATGCTTAGAATAAGATTTAGAATTTAGTTTACATAGAATTTCGTATCAGGATTTATATAATTTAGGCAATCGAGGACAGTTCGCAAACATATGATTAAGAGAGCCTTCCTGCGAGTTACAACTTTGTCTATACTTCACTTTAAGCGCAATAGCTGGAGTATAATAGAGGCAGTACTTTGCATTGTGAGGTATTGGTTGTGCATCACTGCTGAACTGTTTAATTGTTGCTGTAGTTGGCAAGAAGTTCTTGCCAAATTCCAGAGTTCAAATCCATTAGTGCTTCGTTCCAACATTATGAAATATGTTTGTTGGTAATCAAATGTTTCTGAGTATCTTCCTCTGTTTTTATTTTGCACTCCATAGCAACCCTAACAAAAAATATGTAGGCTGTGTATAGTGCTATTGCGAAATGTGAATAGATAGTGCTACATAGAATGCTTTAACTTCATTATTAACCCAGTGATGACTTACTTCAGTTATCCCTCTCATAGAGAGTTTATTCCAGTAGGATATGTTTTTAAGCCTACATGGCATCATAGCGATGTTTTATATTGATGTTCAGTGTGAAAAATTATGTTTCGTGTTTGATTGTATAGAGAAACCCATAGGTTAATAGCTGTTAAAACAGCATTCAATTTAACCTGCTTGAAGAACTTTAGGTGTTCTAAACTAATATATATGGTCCTTCAGATTTTTTTCTCAATTAGGTGCTGAGTGAGGAACATATATTAACTTCCATAATAAAAGCCTAAATTCATTTCATAATAGTCACTGCTTAGTCGTTTTCAAGATTCGGTGTTTCCCAAAACTCCCTGTAGTTGTTTCCAATACAATTTATAGCAGGTATGTCTTGTGATTATATTACATCATATGAATTAGCTGCACAGAATTTATAGAATAAATGTTGGGAACTAGACCAATAATCGATTTAATAAAAAACAGAACTTCAGGTAGGCTGGACAATTTAATATAATTAAATCTGTCTTTCAATGTCATCTGTAAATTTCTTAAACCTTTAAGTTCTCCTGTTATTTCAGCTAATTTGTTTTCAAAATTTGATCTAGAAAAATCTTTCATTTTTCTCAAAATTCCCACCGCAATTGACTTCACCTTGTCCTGCAGGATTAAGTAAACAAGATTGCGTCCCACAGGGAGCAATTAATTGTTAGTAACTCTGTCTATTACTGTTCATCTTATAACTTGAAATTTTAAAACATTCCTAGATGATGGATTGCACCTGCTCAGATGTTTGGTCAGGAGATCATGTCTATATACGAATAGGTCATCAGCATACAAAGCTAACGTAGGTTCCCATCCAATTAGGTTTGTTCAATAGATTATTTCATTATAGTGGATTTTTACAAATAGCCATTTAAAGTTAATAGCAAAGAGCAAATACCTCAGGGGACAACCTTGCCTTGCCCCTTGCTTAATCCAAAATAATGGTAATACATTTAAGTTAATTTTGCAGATGTTCCAGGATTCTGGTAGAGCAGTTGAATTCCCAGTATAACCAATAAGAGAAAGGACATGTTCCTCTTCATTGACCACAAACGTTTCCAGCAAAACCTACTGAATGCTTTCTCAGCATTGATAAAGATAGCAGAGCATTGTATTTCATTTGCTTCTACAATATCTAGTGCTATATTAAATCACCTATATGAGTATGTAAGTTTTTATATCGAATAGAGCCATGATTTTCTTTGTTTATGATTTCTCCAAGTGTTCTTTTTGAACGATTGGCCGAAATTGATGCATATATTTTAAGGTTTACATTGAGGAGGGAGAATGGAGACTATAAGTCACATTGTTCTTTGTCTTGGCCAGGTTTAGGGAACAAACATATATTGGCAAAGTTCCAAGGCTCTGGGGTTTTACCTGCATGTCTAATGCAGTTAAGTAAGTTGGCAAGGACTGTATATATGTTTTCTATATATATTTCATACAATCATTTCGAGGCGCCATGTGGTCCTGGTGCCTTATTGTTAGAAGGTTCTTACTAATGTCCCTTAATTCTATTATCAAAATGGTTGTTCTAGGTGATCGTCATCACAGAATTGAATTATAGTAATCCCCAAGAGATATTTATCAATTTCTCAAATTAAGACATCACTGTTAAAAGAATATAAATTTGAACACTACAGCGAGAAAATATTGATTATTCCCAATTTTGTGAATCTGAGAATCCGATTCTGTAATTCCAATTGGTAATGCAATATTTGTTCCGATTCTATTCTCATTCTAATATCTCTGCTTCATTTTGGTTTCTTCCCTTCGGTTGTATGATTGAACCACAAATGCGTTTATCACGCATGCCGGAACCAAGAAGTCTTAACAACGAAATTCCTAATCACGAATATGCCTTTACCAAGCATGCCTTTACAACTAATCATGTTTTGTTAAGGCATTTTTGGAAAATACATATTTATAGTTAAGAATTTAATCCTCGACCCATGCACCTGGCCTGAGTTTCTAAAGTACCCCACTCCCCCCATTCCTAGAAACTTTTTCACCTCCGCCCTCCCCATATCCCAAAAAATGACCCTGTCCCCCCACCCTGAACCCTAAAACGGCCCCCAAGCCCTGCATACTAAACTATCCCCTAAGCCCTGAAATCGACCCTGCCCCCCTAAATCCTAAGTCCTATCACAATCCCTTACCCCCGCCCAGAATCCTAAAATGTAGACCCCGTCCCCATGAAAACTATCCCGAAGCCCCACCCTCAATCCCTGAATACTACCCAAACCCACCGCCGGCCCTCAAAACACCCCGAGCCACCCCCAGAACAGAATACTACCCCAACCCACACTCAGCCAACTAAACAATCGCGACCCACCCCCCCAATCCCACTTACCTCACAACAATTTCTTCCTGCTTCCGTCCATCTGCAAGCCCTACAGCGGATATGCCTTAACCACGCACATGCGTGGTTAAGACATATGCGTGGTAGGGCTTGCGTAGTTTAGCCTTCGTTGTTAAGGCCGTTTCCCCTTTCATTCAGTACACCTGATTAAGCTCATTCACTTGTACCTCACGTTTCTCCATACATGGGTGAACTGGTGATGGAATTCTCAAATTGTTTAATCTTTTCTCTAACTTCGCTGGTCTTCTCTCTACATACTTGTTCTCCACTCTAATCTATATTTGTGATAACATCTTGAAGATAGGATTTTAATGTGACACAGTCAATATCTGGGCCAACAGACCCCTTATTGTATTGCACACATTTGTCAATGTTTCCTTTAATTATGGATAAGACACCAACCTAATACTGACCCAAAATGGGCAGATGTTTTTCAGAGATTAAAACGTAGTCTTTATGAAAATGTCATTTATCAATCAATCAATCAATCAATCATAGCACTTGTATAGCGCGCTACTCACCCGGCAGGGTCTCAAGGCGCTTGGGGGAAGGGGTCTGCTATTGCTCAAACAGCCAGGTCTTGAGTTGCCTCCTGAAGGCGAGATGGTCCTGGGTCAGCCAAAGATGGATGGGGAGGGAGTTCCATGTCTTGGCCGCCAAGTGGGAGAACGATCTGCCACCAGCGGTGGCTCTTCGGATGCGTGGTACGGCGGCGAGGGCGAGTCTTGTCGAACGTAGCTGGCGGGTGGGCGTGTAGAAGGTCAGGCGGTCGTTGAGGTACTTGGGTCCCAGGTTGTGGAGAGATTTGTGTGCGTGGGTGAGGAGCCTGAACGTGATCCTCTTGCTGACGGGGAGCCAGTGCAGGTCCTTCAGGTGGCCGGAGATGTGGCTGTGTCGGGGGATGTTCAGGATGAGACGGGCGGAGGCGTTCTGGATGCGTTGGAGTCTTTTCTGTGTCTTGGCTGTGGTTCCGGCATAGAGGGCGTTTCCGTAGTCCAGTCGGCTGGTGACGAGTGCCTGGGTGACCGTCTTCCTGGTCTCAGTCGGGATCCATCGGAAGATCTTGCGGAGCATGCGTAGGGTGTTGAAGCACGATGAGGAGACGGCGTTGACTTGTCTGGTCATCGAGAGGGAGGAGTCCAGGATGAAGCCCAGGTTGCGTGCGTGGTCCGTTGGTTTGGGTGCGCTGCCCAGGGCCGGGGGTCACCAGGAGTCGTCCCAGGCAGAGGGTGATGATCCAAGGATGAGGACTTCCGTATTGTCTGAGTTCAGTTTCAGGCGGCTGTTCTTCATCCACTCGGCTACTTCTTTCATCCCTTCGTGTAGGTTGGTTCTGGCGGTGGCAGGGTCGTTGGTGAGGGAGAGGATCAGCTGGGTGTCAACGGCGTAGGAGATGATGTTGAGGTTGTGCTGGCGTGCGATGGCTGCGAGAGGTCTCATGTAGATGTTGAAGAGGGTGGGGCTGAGTGATGATCCTTGCCGTACGCCGCAGATGACTACGGTGGCCTCGGATCGGAACGGGGGGAGGCGCACTCTCTGAGTTCTGCCGGTGGGGAATGAGATGATCCACTCCAGTGCCTTCTCTTGGATACCTATGTTGCTGAGGCGTTGAACTAGGGTACGGTGGCAGACGGTGTCGAACGCTGCTGAGAGGTCCAGGAGGATGAGGGCCGCTGTTTCCCCGTTGTCGAGCAGGGTTCTGATGTTGTCGGTGGCTGCGATGAGGGCGGTCTCGGTGCTGTGGTTGGCTCGAAAACCAGACTGCGAGGGATCGAGGGATCCGTTCATCTCGAGGAAGGCTGCAAGCTGTCTGTTGATGGTCTTCTCGATGACTTTGGCAGGGAAAGGGAGGAGCGAGATGGGGCGAAAGTTCTTGAGGTCGGTGGGGTCCGCTGTTGGTTTCTTCAGTAGGGCGCTGAGCTCGGCGTGCTTCCAGCTCTCCGGGAAGGTGGCGGTGTTGAAGGAGGCGTTGATGATGTCCCGCAGTTGGGGTGAGATGATGGAGTCGGCCTTGTTGAAGACGTGGTGGGGCAGGGGTCGGTCGGAGATCCGGAGTGGATGGAGTTCATCGTGCGGGCTGTGTCTTCGGTGGTCACCGTGGTCCAGGTGCGGAGGGTGGCGGTTGGGTGCGCTGGTTCGGTGGTTGGGTGCGTGGATGGTGCGCCGAAGCTGTTGTGGATGTCGGCGATCTTGCGGTGGAAGAACGAGGCGAGAGAGTCGCAGAGGTCTTGTGACGGAGTGATGTCGTTGTTGCCGGTGCTGGGGTTGGAGAACTCCTTGACGATGTTGAAGAGTTCCTTGCTATCGTGGGTGTTGTTGTCCAGTCGTTCCTTTAGTGAGTTCTTCTTGGTAGTGCGGATAAGCTGGTGGTGCTTGCGGGTGGCATGTTTGAGGGCGGCCATGTTGTCTGTGGTCTGGTCTAGGAGCCAGGCTTTCTCGAGGGTGCGGCAGTTCTTCTTGGAGTTCTTGAGTTCGTCGGTGAACCAGGAGGCTTTCTTGCTTTTGGGTCTGAAGGTAGGGTTCTTAAGTGGCGCGAGGTCGTCAGCGCAGTCGGACAGCCACTTCGTGAAGTTGCGTGCTGCTTCGGTGGGGTCCGTTGTGCTGGCGGGTGGGTTCTGACTGTGGGAGGTGGTGAGCTGTTCGGCGGTGATCTTGCTCCAGCTCCTGTGGGGAACCTGTTGCGGGTGGTGGTGGGTCGTGGTTCTCCTGAAGCTGAAGTGGACGCAGCTGTGGTCGGTCCACTGAAGTCCTGTGGAGTGGCTGATGGTGATGTGCTTGCTGGATGAGAAGACTGGATCAAGCGTGTGGCTGGCGTAGTGGGTGGGGGTGTTGACCAGTTGCTTGAGTCCGAGGTTGAAGAGGTTGTCCAGCAGGGTGGTGGTGTTGCGGTCGTTGTTGTTCTCCAGGTGGAAGTTCAGGTCCCCGAGGAGGATGTAGTCGGCGGAGGGGAGGGCGTGTGGGCTGATGAAGTCGGCAATGTCTTCGCTGAATTGTGTGCGTGGTCCTGGGGGTCTGTAGATGAGGCTGCCTCGGAGGGTGGTCTTGGGGTCGGTGTGGATCTGGAAGTGAAGGTGTTCGGCCGCCGAGAGGGTGTCGTCGGAGTTGGTCGTGATGCGGATGGTGTTCTTGTGGACGATGGCGATGCCTCCTCCAGTCTGGTTGACGCGGTCCTTCCGGGTGATCTTGTATCCGTCCGGAATGGCGATGGCGATGTCGGGCGCTGAGGAGGCGTTCATCCAGGTTTCTGTCAGGAAGGCGACGTCTGGAGATGTGGTGTCGAGGAGGTTCCAGAGTTCCACGGCGTGTCTGTGGACGGAGCGGGTGTTGAGCAGGATGCATTTGAGGTGGTTACTGCTGGTGCTCGTCTTGGCGGGTGCGGTGCAGGTCCGGATGCAGGAGAACTTGCAGGCTCGGCAGCAGAAGGGTCCGTGGGAGCGTCTCGGGGTGGCTCGGTAGCATCCGGAGGTTCGGCCGGTGTTGAGTGTGTTGAGTGTAGCGGCGTCGTAGTACCGGCGGATGGGTTGGCAGCCTCTGGGGCCAGGGGTCCTG
Organism: Lissotriton helveticus; assembly: GCF_964261635.1. NCBI lineage: Eukaryota > Metazoa > Chordata > Amphibia > Caudata > Salamandridae > Lissotriton > Lissotriton helveticus. The sequence continues at coordinate 1,619,826,602 of NC_136067.1, forward strand.
GCGCTGGGCGCGGTCCAGGCGCGGACGGGCGCAGACGGGCTTACCATTGGCGCGCCTTCGGCGCGCCCGCTGCCCGTGACCGCTGGGCGTTCGTGGCGGCGTCATAAGAAGGGAGCCGGGAGGGAGGGTCCGCTGGGTGGCGGGAGCGGGCTGACCTATCGGCTGGCGGGGGGCGGGGCCGCAGGGAGGCAGCGGCGGGAAAGCGGTAGGAAGAAAGCGGGCGGCTCAGCGGCGGCTGGGTCGCCTGTAGCGGCGCGGGATCCACAAGGAAGAAGGCGGCAGTAGAGCAGCAGGAGGAGCGTGGGGGCGACCCGGCCTAGGTAAGGCACAGTGGTCGCTCCCGAGTGAAGAGAGGAGTCCCCTTAAGAAGGGAGCCGGGAGGGAGGGTCCGCTGGGTGGCGGGAGCGGGCTGACCTATCGGCTGGCGGGGGGCGGGGCCGCAGGGAGGCAGCAGCGGGAAAGCGGTAGGAGGAATGCGGGCGGCTCAGCTGCGGCTGGGTCGCCTGTAGCGGCGGCGAGATCCACAAGGAAGAAGGCTGCAGTAGAGCAGCAGGAGGAGCGTGGGGGCGAACCGGCCTAGGTATTTATGACTAGAGGAATAGAAAGTGTGTTTCTATTTAGTGTGATTTCACTCACACTGAATGTCAATGAGATAAATATCCTCACCAAATTCTTTATTTGAAGTATATTCCCATTTGGTGTAATTCCGCTTATAATGAGGTATAAATTACTGATCGCATTTTTCATTTCAATTTTATTTTTATAAATAATGAATATTATCTTTTGATGTGCTGTCATCCAACTTTGCTTGTTAACAAATGGTCCATTAAAAGTCTTCCTAAATTTTTTGTATATGGGTTTATCATCAAGATTAAATGTGTAAAACTTTGCAACTGTGGATTTTCCCTGAAAATTGGAAATTTCAATAAATATCCAGCAATTATTTGATCAAATCTGGTGTGAACAATCCAAACCTCAGTTCCTTTTCTAATTTAAATTGCCACCTGTTTGTTTTGCATTGAAAAGTTTGTAAATGGGACTTGGTCACAAAAGGATAGCTGCATGAATTTTTCAATTCAGTCCCTCTCCAAAGATATGTTTCCGGTAAGACTGTTAAGTTCATTTTACTATTATTAACCCCTTGGACGTGGCGGTAATTCCACCGCGGTGCTGGGGGGTAGGGGGGGCCGCGCGGCGCTGCCATGCTCGTGACGGAACCACTCCGTCACGAGCCACGGGTGCGCTGTGCTTGTGACGGAGTGGTTCAGTCACGGCCCCGCCCGCTGAATCGAACGCTCAGCACAGGCGCGGAATTGATGCCGTGCAGGCGCGGCAGCCGGGCCATGATGGAACCACACCGTCGTTAGCACAGCGCGTCCGTCGCTGGTGATGGAGTGGTTCCGTCACCAGCACGCAAAGGGTTAATGACCTGCAGATTTACTCACTATTTCCTAACATTAAATAACTGAGTCACATTCCGAAATGGGATGATCAATTTACCAATGTTTCATTTGTATCACTTCCACCTCTACTTCAAAAAGTGTCTTCCGAAAGAGTATATTTTGCGTTCAGAGAGTTTTCCTTAGTGAACAGCTTTGCATTGCCTAATACTTTTTTGCATCACGGTTATCCCTTTTAACCCCCTTACCATCGACTTTCATCTCGGTTAGTCTAGGTTTGAGATGGGGGTGGAGGATGTACAGGAGTATCAGTTGTTATGTTTTCTTCTGATTTTTAGTATGTGACATGTTCTCTTGTATCTATGCTGTGTTCCCACACGCAGGGGCGGTTCCTCTGCTAAGGCAGAGAAGCATCGCTCCACTGCCATTCAGCACGGCAAAAAAGGAAAAATAATAAAACAATTTTATTATTTTATTTTTCCATGCTGAGGCAGTTTTATTGGGTGGGGCTATGCCTGGCAGCACAGGAGGGAGTGGTGGTACCCTCCTGACTGCGCATGGTTGTTTGGCCGGACCCTTGGGGCCGGGCAAACATTCATGGGCCGGGCAAACATGCATGCGCACTTTGCATGGTCTCCACCCAGGCAGCATTACAGCCTGGATGGCAAACATGCCCAGGCTCCCATTCTCCATCTGAGCGCTGAACCAGGGCGCTCAGACCAATCACAATGCTGCATTGCAGCGTTGTGTTTGGCTATGGGGAGCCTGAGAGCCCGGGTGCTTGTTCCTGCTGGCAGTGAAGAAGCCAGGAAGAGGACGAGTGGACAGAGGCGGCCGGCCAGCCGGCCGGTTAGTGATTTTTTTAAATGTTATTTTTTTCACACACTCTTCCCTCCCCTCCCCCTTCCACCCACTGCTGCTTCGCGGGAGCAGACAGTGCACTCTGAATCCGAACTTTAATCAGTGATTTCAATATATTTCTCTGCTTAGTTTTCTTCTGTGTGCGTCCCAGGTGTGAAGGGTACTGTAATAACAAGGAAGCGATGTGTAGGAAGTGGATCCCCACTTGCCAACTCTGGTCGAACTTAGCTTTCAAAATGCGACGGTTTTGTACATCATAATAATTTTCGAATAAAAAACAACTTTGCTCAGCAGTTTAATGGTTTTGACCGTGTTTATTCACACGCTTTCCCAATTAACCTCTCATGTCCAACGTTAATCCCATTAGTGACTTAAAATGATTAGTCAACCATTCTTTGAAATATCCGATTATTCAACCCGTGCCCAATGCATTCCGGGTCATAGACCCTTCTTCAGGGGATTCTGGGCCAAAAAACTAAATAACACAATAACTATAAAAGTCAGCTCAATTCAGGTCTCTTACTATCAATATTTGATTGATCCTCAACCATATGTGATACATTGGGACAAGCTGACCAGATCGCACAATGGCTTGTTTATTCGGGTTTTTCTGAAGTGGACCCTATGTACTCATGGTGCCTTGTTAGTCAGATCCATGTTGTCAAGGAGTTGGAATGCATCCTTTTAAAGTGTGGTTACTAGCATTTAATTGCAATTAACTTTCAAGGGGGCAGCTTTTACCTCTGTGTGCAGGGTTCTCTATTTTTTCACAGTTAACTTTGCGACTTTCTATATATATAGCTCTTGATTATATTTTCTTTTCTGATATGTAGGCCCAATTCTTAAGGTCTAATTTGCTGCTTTTGAGTCTTTCATTAAAAGGTTCTATTATCTTGAGGCACCTCTCAAAAGCTTGGAGAGTTTCACTAGTTACAGAATGCAATTGCCTTTTAAAATTCTGAAACGTTTTAAAATATATACTTTTGGGCATTGAAGCACTTTTGTAAGATGTAGCAAATCAGGGCCAGCTTTAGCATGGGTGGCGCCCTGTGCGACAATGTTTTTTGGCGCCCCCCCAATGACCACCTCCCCCACAGATGTGTCAGAATACTTTACATCACACACACATTGCACAGAGACAATCATGCATGTGTGAATGAGTGTATAGGAAAGTAACATTAAACAAAGGCCTACAAGGTGTCGGAGTAAATTGTCATCCATTCTGGTAGGCAGTATAGTTTGAGTCCTTGGTCTGGAAAAACACAATTTTTTTTTAAAAATGTTACACCAATGTTGGGAATTTTCTTAAATAATAAGAATTGGTTTCTACATAAATGAACCCTTTTTGCAATATTAGGATAACAAAAGACTGGCAAAAAACACATGTAGCTCTTAGTACATTCCTTGCAGTTTGCATGCAGCTCTTTGATGACAGTTAACAAATTAGAATTTTAACTTATACAAGTAACAACAGGGTCACTCTGACAAAAGCAGTTACCCATTGACCAATTTACATTTTATGCACTTTGTGATACGAATAGGACACGTTATTTGCAGCAGACATACTAACCTTCTGACCTACAAGTCAACTTTCTTAGACAAAGCCCCGGTCTCTCTCCAGAAATAACATTAATCAGATGAGTTATCTTAACATTTGTATTGCTGGAATTCAGTTCGGGGGGCCCCATCTGCCCCTAAAACAATAAACATGGCGCCCCCACCCCAAGTTAGAGCCCGGTGCGATGGCACCGATCGCACCGCCCTATGGTCAATATTGCTAACTCGATGCTTGCTGCAAAAGGCAAAAAATAAACAGTAAGTGATCTTAATTAAAAAAAATAGAGGTCATCAAGACATTAGAATGCTCTGTTACCAGAGAATCTTGGTTTCTGCTTGACACAGATACATGAGAACAAATATGGATTTAAAAATAAAATTAATGGAACAGTAAAATAGACTAGTTTTACGTTTTATATTGATAATTTTAATTATTTTACCACATTATATGCATGTTATTTTACCACAAATAAAATTCAGGTGCAAAGTTGCCTGAACATAGTAGGTACACAAGCCAAGATATGTTATCTAATTTTAGTTTGAGCACAGCACTCACCCTATACTCTTTGTGACAGCAGTTAAACATTTTTTTGGGGGGGGGAAATATTTTTATTGCGAAATTATAAAAAGGCACAAGGTACATGGTTATCCAGACCACTTATATGCAAAAGTTAATAACATGCAGGTGGCAGGTCAATACACAGCCATATTTGGCCCACATCCTGGAGGATGGGCGGCGTAGGATCAGAGCATGTAGAAAGGAAAAGTTCAGTTGCGCCTAAAGGACATGGAATTATCATTGTATTCGCCGATTTTCCATTTTTGTGCAATTATACTCTTTAACGTGTAACAAAAACTAACTTCCCCAAATGTGGCATCATTAGTACTGATTGTAACAAGGCAGATCATTTATGTGAGCCCCTCTAAGGCACAGTCATTGTAATACAGTCAGGACCTGTGGGAATCACAGCTAGTCACAATAATGCGTGCAAAGGAATAGGTACATGGTTGCTTTAGGGCCTTCACACCAGATCCAAACCCTCCAGCTCAGCTCCCGCCCCCGTACACTCAGACTCTGATTCAGCCGGGGTAAATAATTCAGCGCGGGTGGCATCTGAATCATCATCCGCTAATCCCTCTATGCACAACATCCTCCAGGCAAGCAGATCATCCTGTAGCTTCCCATCCCTGTGAGTGCGCTGCATTTGCGTCTCCTCAGCCAGGGACCATTCTCTAGCATCCCTCAGCTATAGGGAGAGTTCGGGCGCCCGTTGACCCATCAAGGTGATAGCTACACGCCTCCTCGCCAACACTAGCAAGAGTTGCAAGAATTTATAAGACAGCTTCTTCTTTCTAGGCTTGGGCACTAGCGCCAGGAGACAGTGGATCGGATCTAGGAGAATGCTGATCTTCGTGGCTCGAGCAATGTGGGCCACCACCTCCCTCCAGAAGTCATGAACCAGAGGGCATTCCCACGCCAGATGGAGAAAACCCGCTTTCTGTGTTCAACACCTAGGACAAGTGTGTCGTCTCTCTGCCGATATGCGGTTCAGAGAGACCGGGGTCAGATAGGTACGATGGACAAAGTTGAAATGTATAAGTTTAAAACGTGCATTACAGGAGACCTTACGGGTCAGAAGCCCGATTCTTTTCCGTTGGTCAGAGTCCAGCTCCACCCCCAAGTCTGCCTCCCAGGCCGCCCAAGCCGGCGCAATCGGGGGGTCGAGTCTCGACGCATGGCCGAGTAGAGCAAGGAAATCAGCCGTTTCCCTCTCCCACAGGATAAAATAATGTCAAGAGTATAGGTGAGCGGAGGTGCTTCCGGGTATTGGGACCACGTTGTTCTGGCTATGTCCAGGAGGCTTCTGTAGTGGAGGCACTGTCCCCCGCCGAGGTCAAAGGACTCCATGGCACGTTGAAAGGACAGGAAGGAATCGTCTGGGTAGAGGTCTGCTAACGTCTCGCATTCGCCATAGCGCCAATCTCGGTAGGACATGTTTTCCTCCAACCGGAGCACCGGGGCCAAGATCCACACTGGGAGCTCCCTATGAAACGGAGCCCTTCTCAGCACCTTTTTGACAAACCGTTGCCAAATTCCCGCTGTGTGGCGCACCACATACGGTAGAGTTTCATCGGCGCCTCGACCCTGCATCAAGGCCTCCCTCAGAGCCCTTTCGTTCGCCATACCTGCCAGCAATGCCGTTTCCCAGTTGTCTTCATCAGCGAACCACTTAGCGGCTGGGAGGAGCTGCGCTGCATAATAATACAAATCAAATCTCGGTGCTTCCAGGCCTCCCTCTTCCCAACACCGTGTCACCGTGCGCAAAGCTACTCTACTACGCCCGCCCGCCCAAAGCAGGGATGTAAGGAGTGAGTCAAGCGTACGAAACACTCGGGGGCAATGGACATAGGGTATTCTGTAAGACATACAAAATCCTGGGGAGCATCACCATTTTGGCGATCGCCAATCTCCCCATAAGAGAGAGAGGAAGCGTGTTCCAAAAGGCAACAGATTTGTGTAGAGCCTGGAGGACTCTATCGACGTTGTAAGTCAGGAGGGCCTCATCAGATGCGGCCACTTGAATGCCAAGGTATCGAAACGCTTCCCGCTCACAACGCAGACCCAAATTTGGCATATCCACGCCTGGGTCCGGAGTACAACCCGTCAACGGGAAGACCAGAGATTTATGAAGATTAATACGCAACCCAGAGGCCGCACTAAAGCGGTCGAGGGTCCGCATCAGGGCAGGGAGGGCCTCAGAGGGGGAGGCCAGGTAGAATAGTGCGTCATCAGCGTAGAGTGAGACCACATTAATAGTGTCAACCATCGCTATCCCCCACCGCTGTAGCTCAGCATGGGCGGAAACGGCGAGGGGCTCAATCGAGAGGGCGAATAGGAGAGGGGAGAGAGGGCAACCCTGTCGGGTGCCTCTCTCCAATGGCCATTCCTCCGAGCGGGCCGATCCCAGCCTGACCCTGGCACGGGGCGCCCCATAGAGTACTCAAACCCAGTTACGAAATCTAGGTCCGAATCCCGTTTTCCGGAGCACTTGCATTAAATACCCCCAATGTACGGTATCAAATGCTTTAGCCAAATCAATTGACACCAACACATGCGGACCCTCTCTACCTCGTACTTCATGTAGGACATGATTTAGTCGGCGCAGATTCATCGCCGTATTACGACCCGGAATAAAACCGCACTGATCCGAGTGGATCAGGCGAGTCATGTGCGGTGCGAGTCGATTGGCCAACAGTTTAGTAAGGATTTTTGCATCCGTATTAATCAAGGTGATAGGGCGGAACGCCGCGGGATCACTACTATCACCGCCCGGTTTCAAGATCATGCAGACTTCCCCTTGATTCAGGGTGGGTGGGAGGGTGCCCTTCTTCAGGGCTTCATCATAAACTTGCAACAGGAGCGGGGCCAGGACGTTCCCGAATGTGTGATAAAATTCTGCCGGGAATCCATCCCCGCCCGGGGTCTTGGCACGAGGGAGGGCGGCAATCGCCGTGTTAATCTCACCCAGTGTGAGCTTAGTATCGAGTTCCTTCACCACCGCCTCTGGCAGGGTTTGGAGGTCCAGATCCTCCAGGTACGAGCGATAAGAGTCCTCCGTAACCAGTGGGTCAGCCTCATACACGGCCTGTAGGTGGGACCGGAGAACCTCAAGGATATCGGACTCTGAGTGGACCATAACACCACTCGAGTTCCTTAGAGCAACTATTCTTTCAGGTGAAACTCACGGCGAAGGATCCAGGCCAATAAGTGGCCAGATTTATCACCTTCGCGATGGAGACGTTGCCTATATTGGCCCAAGGTAAATTTGTCAAGGCGGGTGAGGACGTCATGTATCGACACCTGAGCCTCCTTCTCCACCTGTTGGTCTAAGGCGTCCGGAGCTGAATGGGATTGGGCACGTTGTAGCACAATCTCTGCCTCATGTAGGTCAGACAACAATTGTTTCCGGACCAGTAAGTGAGGCCCATACACGCTCCACGCACCACCGCCTTCAAGGCCTCCCACTTAGTAGAGTAGGACAGACCATCGCCCCCCCCCCAGTTTAGTTCCAGGTAATCCGACAGGGACATCGCCACATGGTCCCTGCCCACCTGATCCTGGAGAATGTCAGTAGGCATTCGCCAAGTACGGGGACGGGCAGCCCGACCTGCCCACTGCGCCATACACGTCACTGGGGCGTGGTCCGATAAGTACCGAGCCTGGTGGGTAACCGTCAAGGTGAGAGACGGGGTGAGATTAGCTGCAAGAATGCGGTCCAATCTACTATGCGTACCATGTGTCGGAGTGTAACACGTGTAGAGCTTTTGGACAGGATGACAAGTATGCCACACATCCAGTGCCCCAAGGTTGTGCATCACCTCCCGAAGACGCGCCGTCATACGGGGCTTAGTGCCCGATCTGGGTGGGTGACGGCCTAACTCCGGATGCAACACGCAGTTAAAGTCTCCAAACCAAAGGAGGGGTACCTTCAAATCCAGAGCTACAAGATCCTGGATTTGGGAGAAGAAGGTCGGATCATCTGTGTTAGGTGCATAGGTGTTAAGGAGTAGGAATTCCTTATCATCCAATCGAAGCCGCACTAATAGATTCCTCCCATCAACGTCTGCTTCAATATATTGGACAGCGCAAGGAGTCCCTGGGGCCACCCAAATGAGTACCCCCCTGGCATACGTAGAAAAGGAGGAATGGAAGACCTGACCTCTCCACTTCTTGGACAGCCGCTGCGTGCCGTCCTCGTCTAGATGGGTCTCCTGTAAACAGGCTACCGAGACCCCATGGCGTTTAAGGAAAGAGAGGACTCTGTGTCTCTTGGTGCAAGTACCCAAGCCACGCACATTCCAAGTTAAGAATTTAAAACCCATGGTCGATGATTACGCCCGTTCGGGCCACAACATATATACAACATGACCTGTCGCCGTTTGGCCCCCACTCCAGACAGACCGGGCGGGGTAGTCCTGTCCGAGAGCCACACATAGTTCGGATTCAACATGCACATGATGCCAGTAACAGTTCCTTCATGAACTTCAGCCCACCCCTCAAAAACCCCAGAACACAGAACTTTTGCAAAAACCGGTTCCCCCCCCACCCACGAGCAAAAGGATAGCAACAATGAAAACCGCCACCCCGCCCTTCCCCTGCCAGTGCCAGGACGTACACAGCCACCCCATACAACACACTCAACACACAGTCACACACAGCAAACCAGACCCACCCACCCCCCCCCCAGCTCCCTGAAAGACCCAGTGGTCTTGAGACAGTTCCCGGGCATGTCTTCCTATACCGATAATCAGTGCGGGCAACATGTTACTCACGAAGGAAATCGACCCACACTCCCGTTCCTCACTTTAGGCCATAGGGGCATGAGTCCTCAATTGTGGCCAGTTATCCAGCACTCTCAATGTCGATGAAAAGTAGCGGTGGATTACCAAAGTGTCAACTTAAGGTCCCCCAACTCAGAGGACCACAGCATATACATCAATATACAATAGAAGTCAGCAATTTATTCCAACCTTGGGTCTCTGCAAGGTGTCAGGGACCAACATCTCACCAGGGATAGGGGCCCCAGGCGACCCCGGTCTCACCCTCACCGGTGATGTTTCCACATGCATAGCTCCATCCACTCCCACCGTAACTCGAGTCCCAGAAGAACCACAGGATCCAGACCGGCGTCGTCCCCTACCTCGGCGCCTCTTCTGTGGTCTGGTACCCCAGGTTTCACGAGGGCCACCACGCTCACCCGGGGGCAGATCGTCTCCTCTAATCTCAAGCCATTCCCAGACCTCCGCAGGCGTCTCAAAGAAGTGTGCACGGCCCTGGAGAGCACCTTAAGTTTGGCTGAATATAAAAGCATGTACTGGAGTTTCTGTTTAACTCTCAGGTAGGATTTTCTCTGTTCTTGCACCTGTTGGGTGTAGTCAGGGTAGATCGACACACGGCTGTTCTCAATTGTTAAGGACTCTGTTTCCGTTGCAGCTCGCAAAATGCAATCACGGTCCTTATAGTTCAGGATCTTTGCAATGAGTGCCCTAGGAGGTTCGCCCGGGCGTGGCGGGGGCACAAGGGCTCTGTGCGCCTGCTCCACGATGAAGACATTGGACAAACCAGTTGGGCACAGGTGAGTGCGGATCCAAGTCTCCAGGAAGCGTTCAGCGTTTCCCGCCTCCAACCGCTCCGGCACTCCCAGGACCCTTATGTTGCTCCGACGGGCCCTCCCTTCCGCGTCCTTGGCACGTCTCTCCAATGCGCGGGCAGTAGAGGTAAGCTGGGCGACTGATTTTTGCAAAGATGCGACCTCTCCCTGCAATTGAGTGATATTGCCCTCTGCGTCCGAAACCATTATCCGCCACCTTGCGGAGGTCGGTCCGCAGTAGGTTAACATCGATAGAGACCGTCTCTATCTGTCGCTCCAGGGCAGAGTGGGATCCCTGAATAGCCTTCAGGATTTCGGCTCTAGACGGTTCTGTAGGAGCTTCACTCCCGTCGTCGGGCCCCATCTGACGTGTGATCCTCTGTGACTGCAGGCGTGGAGTAGTATATTGCACAATGGTGTTAGGGTGGGAGGCCTTCGAGGACCGATCCTTACAAGTCGTCATGGCGGCAGGTGCTGCGCCTATCCAGTGCGCCCCAAAGTGTTCCCTCTAGGCCCCACCGGTCAGAGAGGAACCACTCGAGCGGGCCCGGGCCAGGGACAGCAGGTACAAGGAGGCTACACCAGGGCTCACGGCTAACGCAGTGAGGCAGTGCTCGAGACAGGCCAGGCGAACCAGCAACCAGGATAGAATGGGGGCAGCGTGCACACGTCTCCCCCTCAAAGCCGGGAGTGCAGTGGGGGGTCAGAGTTCGGCACTCGCCGAGGCAACAAGGAGCGGGACAGTCGGGACAGTGGGCACGGCCACCAAATCACTCCACGGCTCTCTCCACCCCCAGTCGGCAGCAGTCCAGCTCTCGGGTCTCTAGGAGCGCCCCTCCGGAAGAGCACACAGCCGCAGTCCAAGTAGTGACAGAGGTGCACTCCGCCACGCACACTCACAGCCCCACCAAGGAGTCGCCTGAATAAAGTAGTCAAAATGGCGGGCGAGTGGGGGAGGGGTGCAAGCGTGGTCGTATCTCCAAAGGCGCCGCTCCCCGTAACCCCCCTAGGGTATCGAGGCACCAACAACCTCTAATAGGGGAACGTAATGCAGTCTACGGTCCGGGGGGGGGGGAGCAAGTCCGCAGCCCCTGCGGGGCACAGCAAAGGGATCAGGCCAGGCCGACCGCCCAATAATTCAGGATCCGCTGCACTGACTGCACGCCTCGATCAGGGGTTAGGGCAACAGTACTCACGCTCTCCACCATTGCTTGTAGGTTCCCCGAGGCTCCGGAGACGAGCCAGGCAATCCCCGGCAGTAGCAGCGCCCGGGGCGGAGCTCCGCCGCAGGAGCACAGCTCAAGATGGACGGCGCCTCGATCTTGCCACCACGATCGCCGCAGACCACCGGGGTCCCCCAGCCGCTGTTCCCCACCTCTTTAATCGCTCAGCAGCAGTTAGAACGCCGGGGTCCGCCAAGGACTCGCCCGGCCTGGAGCTCGCAGTACGCTAGTCCTGGGCGGGTCGCCCGCAGCCTAGGCCCAGACCGCAGTGTTGCGTGAATCAGCGTGCCGCCTCAAACCTCTGACAGTGCCTTCGTCTCCGCTCACGGAGGGATCCGGGACTGCTCCTTCAACTCGGGAGGTCCCAATCGGGTCAGAATGACTTCCGATACGATTCCCAAGCAATTTGGCAGCCCTTGCAGGAGTTAATTGCAGGATTTGCGGGTCTTCGGGACGGAGCTGGTGGAGCTCACGTCCTGTCGGCCATGTTGCTTGGCCACGCCCCGACAGCAGCTAAACATTGGACTATAATAAATGAACATGTCTACTATATCACCTAACAATACAAGATCCAATCCATGCTATATTTGCACTGTATAAGTGGTCTCCAACCATAAATGTTTAACACCAATTAAACAATGAAATGTAAAGATACTGATAAGGCTTTTGTATTAGGCAGAAAACACCCAAATTAATTTTAGACTGTTTTAACACAGGCAGAAAAGTATTCAGTTAATAGATTTATATCCCTTGGTGAAGTAATGTTTAAATTAAATAATCAAAAAATATGCAAACACCATGTAATTGTTGCCAACTTCAATCCAAACTACATTGCAATACAGTTTGAAACGGTCACCTTCCAAAGGAAGGGAAAATTCCACTGGGTAAAATGATCTGTATGATGCCCGACTACATGCTCTATAATCCAGTGCAAGACTAGACATAAAGAAAGGGCTATTTAAGATATGAACTGCAGCTATAAGTGATTCGCTGACCTAATTGTATGGAAGCCCCCTTCTAGTGGATTTTGGATTTTCCATTGTGGTTTTGTAGGGGCAAAAGATGACTGCGCACAGAGTGAAGATGATCCCTTATAGAGAAACTATTAATGATCATGTGCACACATTATTTTGTGAAAAATTGAAATTTGAACTGCTTTAATACAACCTAAGGTAGAATGCTTTGAAGAGCTCCAAAAAGAGTTAAATACATATTCAGGAATTGTACTCAATATATTTGGTATTCTTCAATAATCTGGCATGGGGATTGTGTGGCAAAAAGACTGGATATAATGAAGTTGGGAAAGAGAAACTGTATGATGCGCAGCCACATGGTCCATAATTCAGGGCAAGAGTAAAAACTAAAAGAGGGCTATTTAAGCCATGAACTGTAGCTATAAGTGTAGCTGATGGCATGCGCGACTCATTCTGTGATTTTTCAACAATCTCGTGTATATAAAAATAACTGCATGGACATGCTCGGATTCTGACGGACTCCCCTACCAGGGCAACCAACTTATATCTTCAGAGAATACAAGAGAGGTGGCTCACCCAGGTGAGTGAATACGTATTAGAGAGTCTGGGCCTGAAATCATAACCTGCAGCTCTCTAGCAGAGCACCCTCCGTCAATGCTCCAAAGGTGTGACCTGCATGTAAAATGCATCCTGCTCAACACCCGCTCGGTCCACAGACACGCCATTGACCTTTGGAACCTACTCGACACTACATCGCCGGACGTCGCCTTCCTTACAGAAACCTGGATGAACGCCTCATCAGCTCCCGACACCGCCATAGCCATCCCGGACGGCTACAAGATCATCAGAAAGGACCGCACCAACCAAACGGGAGGCGGCATCGCCATCGTCCATAAGAACACCATCCGCATCGCGACCAGCTCCGACGATAACCTCGCTTCCGCCGAACACCTTCACTTCCAGATCCACACCAACCCCAAAACCACACTCAGAGGCACCCTCATCTACAGGCCACCAGGACCCCGCACACAATTCAGCGAAGACATCATTGACTTCATCAGCCCACACGCCCTCCCCTCCAAGTACTACATTCTACTAGGAGACCTCAACTTCCACCTGGAAAAGAAAAACGACAGCAACACCTCCACCCTTCAGGACAACCTGGCCAACCTCGGACTCGAACAACTTGTTGATACCCCCACTCACTATGCCGGGCACACGCTCGACCCAATCTTCACCTCCAGCAAGCACATCTCCTTCAATCACACCACAGCTCTCCATTGGACGGACCACAGCTGCGTTCACTTCAACTACAAAAAGACCACGACCCACAACCTCCCACAACCAATTCCCCGAAGAAACTGGAACAAAATTACCACCGACCAACTCTACACATCGCTCCACCAAAACCCTCCTGCCAAATCATCGAACCCAAACCAAGCAGCCACCAACCTCACACAATGGATCACCCACAGCGCCGACGAACTAGCACCCTTGAAAAATCATCAAATCAAGCAAAGTAACAAAAAAGCCCCCTGGTTCAACGATGACCTTAAGAAATCCAAGAAGTTCTGTCGCACCATCGAGAAAGCCTGGAGAATAAACCCTACCACTGACAACCTGGCCACCTTCAAGAACGCCACCCGCAAACACCACAAACTGATCCGATCCACCAAGAAATCAGCATTCAAGGATCGACTTGACAACAACGTCCACAACAGCAAGGAATTATTCAACATCGTCAAAGAATTTACCAACCCCACCGCCGGCACCAACGACATCACTCCCTACCAAGACCTCTGCGACTCCCTAGCCTCATTCTTCCACAACAAAATCGCCGACATACATTACAGCTTTGAAAACCAGTCCGGACACCAGTCCTCTCCACCCACCTCCGAACCAAAACCCCCCTCTAACAACCTTTGCGCCTGGAACCCAATCACCACTGAAGACACCATCCGCCTGATGAACTCCATCCACTCAGGATCACCAACCGAGCCATGTCCCAACCACATTTTCAACAAAGCAGACTCCATTATAGCACCCCATCTCCGGGACGTCATCAACTGCTCCCTCAACTCCGCTACCTTCCCGAAAAGCTGGAAACATGCCGAACTCAGCGCCCTTCTGAAGAAACCCACAGCAGACCCCACTGAACTTAAGAACTACCGCCCCATCTCGCTGCTCCCATTCCCTGCCAAAATCATTGAGAAAGCCGTCAACAGTCAGCTCGCCGCCTTCCTCGAATCCAACAAATCCCTCGACCCCTCACAGTCCGGCTTCCGAGCCAAACACAGCACCGAAACCGCCCTCATCGCAGCAACAGACGACATTCGAACACTACTGGACAATGGAGAAACAGTTGCCCTCATCCTACTTGACCTCTCCGCTGCCTTCGACACAGTCTGTCATAGCACCCTCATACAACGCCTCAGCAACGTCGGAATTCAAGGAAAAGCATTGGACTGGATCATCTCGTTCCTCGCCGGAAGAACCCAGAGAGTCCGACTCCCCCCTTTTAGATCAGAGGCCACCGAAGTCATCTGCGGCGTACCACAAGGATCATCACTCAGTCCCACCCTCTTTAACGTATACATGAGTCCCCTCGCATCCATCGCGCGCCAACACAACCTCAACATCATCTCCTACGCAGACGACACCCAGCTGATCCTCTCCCTCACCAAAGACCCAAACACCGCCAAAACCAACTTACACGAAGGAATGAAAGAAGTAGCCGAGTGGATGAAGAACAGCCGTTTAAAACTGAACTCGGACAAAATGGAAGTCCTCATCCTAGGTTCATCCCCCACTGCCTGGGACGACTCATGGTGGCCACCGGCCCTAGGAACCGCACCCATACCTACAGACCACGCACATAACCTGGGCTTCATCCTGGACTCCTCCCTCTCGATGACCAGACAAATCAACGCCGTCTCATCATCATGCTTCACATCCTACGCATGCTCAAAAAAATCTTCCATTGGATCCCCACCGAAACAAGAAAGACGGTCACCCACGCACTGGTCACAAGCCGACTGGATTACGGAAACACCCTTTACGCCGGAACCACAGCCAAACTACAGAAAAAACTCCAACGTATCCAAAACGCCTCAGCCAGACTCATACTAGACATCCCCCGCCAAGCTCACATTTCCGGTCACCTGAAAGACCTCCACTGGCTCCCCGTCAACAAAAGAATAACGTTCCGTCTCCTCACCCACGCACACAAAGCCCTCTACGACCTAGGACCCGAATGCCTCAACACGCGCCTGTCCTTTTACACCCCCACCCGCCAACTACGATTGTCCAACCAAGCCCTCGCCGTAATTCCACGCATCCATAGATCCACCATGGGGGGAAGATCCTTCTCCTACTTAGCGGCCAAAACCTGGAATTCTCTCTCCACCCACCTCCGCCTTACACAGAACCACCTCTCCTTCAGAAAACAACTAAAAACTTGGTTATTCAATAAGTAAAGTACCCACCCTCCCTCAAGCGCCTTGAGACCCTCTGGGTGAGTAGTGCGCTATACAAATTCCTGAACTTGAACATACTTACAATGTGATTGACAGCTCGGGGCCTCTAATAGTCAACCACCATGAGGTATGCAGACAGAGCACGACACATTGAATGCAGCTGTTAGTGTGCTTCTCTGCATGCATTTATGTATACATGTGTGTATGCGTGGAAGTGTGCGTTGAGCATTTAACTTTTCACCGCAGGTAACCAGTAAAAGAATGATAATTGTCATGAAATGGATGTTCAAGGAGAGAGCCTAGGAATGAAGTGTGTGGAGGCGTTGAGCAAAGCAGGTAAGAAGACCAAAGCAGAGGAAATTACATAAATCTAAGTTAGACATGATGAAGGCTAGGATGACCAATTTATATTTTAGGGCAGCTGGGAAAAGAGGAACAACCTTACAAAAGTTAAAGAAACTGGTGGTGGCAACCTTTTAAATATGGCCTAAAAAGGTAAGGAGTTAGTAAAAATGACTCCAATATTGTGAGCATAAGCAGAGGGAGAAGGTAGGACGCCTAACCGTTTGCCCAAGCAAAAAGCAACATTCAACAGGAATTACCTCCTCATCCTCTGTCCCTTTACCTTTCGGTTCAGGTCCTGGCCCTTAAATATTGCAAATGGACATTTTGTCACCCTACCCCTTCCCTTTTGATCATGCGTCCCAGATTCCATTAATAAACTAAAGAAAATATAAAACCTAGTGAAATTCGTGTAATTTCCTTATGCGTAATCATGCAAAATATTGGCAAGATTACGCACAATTCGTGAAATGAAAATACGTCATTTTGCGCTATATTTCCAAGCAACTTTTTGGTCAATTTATGGAGGGAATACATTTAAACATAGCATCACAGACAACAGACGCCTGCATTCTGTTGTTACCGTGCACTTGAATTAAATGTTTTACCACAAATGGCACCATTCAAGATACATTTCTACAGCAAATGGTGCATAATTACGCAAAGTGGTGTGATGGCATAATTTTGGGAATTTTGCATAACAAGCATAAAGCAAAATTTCCTGACATAATGTGTAGTACACCGGCATAATTTAAATCTCGGCCAAGTCTACTGATGATCTTCACTACCTCCTTTGCGAACACACTGCCCATTTAAAAATTACCCCAAAAATATACGGCTTCTTCCCGCTCTCCAACACCTCCCACAGGCGTTCCCTCCTCTTTCCAACATGAGTACTGTACCGTCTGCAGAGGTGAAAGGCAAGTCCCTGTAGCCCCTGCGGCACAGAAGGGGTCCAATTCCATTACAGGCCCCCAACCCTGCAGGGGTCCCCCAGCCGACCAGGGGGCCCCTGTTGAGCCCAAGACTAATGAAGGAAGATATTGTTCTGTGAGATATGGAGGACTCAGGGGCCCATCTGCATCATCAAATTTCGCCAGAGGCGTAGCTAGGCCTTTAGCTGCAAAGTGGGTGGGGAGCGGTAGGCACTGGCGAAGGAATCCTGTGTTTGCCGCCCGGTAAGAGCGGGGGGCTAGGGTTGGCCACTGCCCCCAAACTCGTGCTGCCCGGGTCCGACATCCCCATTGCTATGCCACTGAAGTTAGGAGGAACCACCATTTCATGTTACGCAACTGATAGGGTGACCAGGCGTCCCAGATTTGCCAGGACGGTCTCCGTTTTTCACAGCTGTCAGGGAAGAATTTGAGAAATGTACCTCATGTCCCGGTTTTTGGAGAGGGTCGATAAAAAACGGGGGGAGGTGTTTTTTATGTTTTACAAATCGGGGATAGTTAGCAGTTGTTCCAAGAAAGCAATTTAATTCACATGCACGGTTCTGGGTTTAAAAATAGCATCTTATGTATGTTCTTACCAGAGGCGCAACTAGGGCCAAATTTCGGGCGGGGGGGGGGGGATTGGGGTAAGAAAAAATTTCGGGGGGGCTGAAACTTTAAGCAATCTACAGAGTGGAGCTGCAGGGGCTCGTAGAAGGGGTGAAACAACTGCAAGGCCTCATTAACATGCAAATGGTCTTTTAAAGACCTGTGAAGTGCTCGGGTGCAGCTGTGTGTGTGCCCGAGAAGCTGTCTCATCCCGGGCTGCCACACACGAGGGGGGTGAGGGGGCTGAAGCCCTTTGAGTCCAATGGGTGTTGCGCGCCTGGTTCTTACTACCGGTTTTGTAATTCTGTGCTGAGCAGCGCTGTCATTCTGTGCGCTCGCTTGACGTAAAATTATAGTCCTATTTTTGTGAAATGTCCCGTTTTTTTTTTTTTGCTTTAACCCCTTGGCTGCGGCGGTAATTCCACCGCGGCGCTAGGGGGGAAGGGGGGCCGCGCGGCACTACCATGCTCGTGACGGAACCACTCCGTCACGAGCCGCGGTGGCGCTGTACTTGTGACGGAATGGTTACGTCACGGTCCCGCCCGCTCAATAGAACGCACCGCGCAGGCGCGAAATCAGCGGCCGGGCTGTGACGGAACCATTCCGTCACCAACACAGCCCCACCGTGGCTCGTGAAGGAATGGTTCCGTCACGAGCGTGCAACGGGTTAAAATTCTTGTCACCCTAGATACTGACGCTCTGCTCTCAAAGAGTGAGTGTAAAGCATGCAATGTGCCACTTTCAACACAGAAAGTAAACCACTGTGAGGTATTCAGAAGCAAGGTATAATAACATTTACGACATATATACAGTTTCAGATCTTGCGTGATCGTGCACAGTGGTTGTCTTATTTAAATACCAGCCTTTGTGTGAGGTTACTTATATCAGCAAGTGTAACGTACGTGCTCACTTTGAATCAAACTACTAGGCCACAAATGTAGCAGAGTTTTCTTTAATTACTCTTGCAAATACCCACGGGCTGCACTTGTCAAAGCTATTTCCTTTCATTTTATTTCAGCTGGTAAAAAAATATTGCAGTCTCTCGTTTTGCGGTCATTGCTTGCATTCAGCAGACGACATTAGAGATTTCGTTTTTCTTCAGTGATTTTTCATTTAAACGCCAAAAGTGTGTATGCAGTTACCCAATATCGAATTATGTCTGCCTTCTTTTAATATTTTCTCTGGTGTCATGATATTAGGGCTGTTGAGTTCCGTGTTGAATTATTAAAAAAAAGTTTAAAACATTAAATAATAATTTACCAAATATTGCATGCCCCTTTTTTGTTAATTATTTTTTGCCTTGATTCTCTCTTGTATTTGTTGAAATTTCTTCTATTTCAGAAGTTTGTAATTGTGTTTCTTACTTGCAGGTGCCTGCTGAACCCTCTGTATTTCAGGCCTTGGATATATCAGTTTCAGAAAGTGAAAACCTAACATTTGTAAATTTATTAACGTATTCCTTTAATGGCAAGTCCACTCTCTGTGTTCTTAGAAGCACCAAAAATCGGCAAATTGCTACAAGCTCTAATTTTATGTTTGATGGACTAGTATGCGGCCAGATAATTTCCAATATCTGAGAATATTTCAAGTATTCCAACCACCACTTTTTTGCTTTCCTTATGTAATTTTCAAGTGGTGTAATTCTTTTATTTAAATATGAATCCCACTATTCTGGGAAACAAAGTGAAGAACCAGGCCCCAAGGAAAGTACCGCTGACGCCAACGCACAACTCCACCGCGCCTGAAGAGTGTACCCCAGCTCCAAGCGAGTCCCTCTTTGAAGTTAACGAAATGAACAAGGTAAATGATTTCGACCTCCCCCAGCCCCCACCGAATGCTAGACCTGAGTCCCATAGATCCCTATCCACAAAAAGACCCCTTACATCCCATAACATAAGTACTAATGGGGACATCTCGAATAGAGCCAGAAATCACAACCAAACTAAGGATACTAAGAAAGGATGTGTGGCAGTGAGAACAGACCATTCACGGAGAAGAGCAAACTGCAATACTCATCCTGCCAGGTCTATCTCACATAAGAAATCATCCCGAACACAGAAAGAAGTCAATGAGCTCCAGAAGCTCGTAGGCAACCTGACACAAAACTCGATGAAAATCTCACAGACAATTGGGAAAATCTGGGAGATGGCGATAAGTACGCACACCAAGGTCTCACACATCCAGAATCGGGTACTCAGACCCAACAGACCTATCAGGACCAAGCCCTTGCAAATGAAGAAGCTCTGGCCTTACTCAGATCTTATGAACAACCTGCCTGCAGTAGGGAGGAGAAGATCAAAACAGTACCTATTGACTCTAACAGAATGTACAGAAAGAATGACAGAAAAGCAATTCACCAAAATTTACAACATATTCAGCTAACGGCATCCGAATCCGATAGTGAAAAACTCGTTAAATCACAGAAACCCCTGAATTGTCTACTACTTAATTGTCGTTCGGCAACTAAACATGCATCAGACATAGCTGCCCTCATCATTAATAAGGAAATTGACCTGGCCATCCTCACCGAAACATGGCTCAATGAATCATCATCTCCTACCATGGATCTCTTAATACCCCCACAATATAACATCGTCAGGTTAGATAGACCAAGGAATGTGGGAGGAGGCATAGCTTGCATTCACCGTTCAGAGATCGAGGTCTGCCAATTCCAATCTGACCCCCTAGAATCCTGCGAATACCTTGGTATTAAGGTGAGAACACCAAATAATCAAAGTTGCAACTTGCACGCATTCTACCACCCACCAGGAGAGAACGTAAAGTTCACAGAGCAACTGATGGAGATCATAACGACCAACTCTAACTCGGAGGCCAATAACATATTCCTGGGCGACTTTAACCTCCACTGGGATGACGGCAATGACAAACTGGTCAACTCGCTTAAAGACTTCCTCAGTGAGCTAAAACTTATACAATCATGCAACCAACCCACTCACTCACATGGAGCGACCTTAGACTGGATTATTTCAAGAAAGGATGAGGCATCAATCCTCGCTATAGACCCATGTGATTGGTCTGACCATCACATCATAACATTTGCGATACCTACAATGAAAAAGGGCAGGACCGTGCAACCACGCAATCTCAAGAAACTGATCAGAGACACAAAAGAGGCTAATATTGAACTACTGGTTGAAAGGTGTGAGACAGACCTGAAGCCACCCAACAATAAGCAAAATGTCAATGATCTGACGGACCACTACTTAACCTCGATTGGTAATATCGTCAATGACACCATGCCCCAAAAACTGAAAAAAGTCTCAGAGAAACCAAAAAATCCTTGGTTTAATGAGTCATTGAATGAGGATAGGCGCAAACTGAGAATGGCCGAAAGGAAATTGAGACAACATCCCTCCTCCCCTGAACTGAAAGCCCTCAGAAAAACAAGAAAAGAATATAACAAAAGGATAATCAACTCCAAAAAAGAATTTATCAGATCTGAATTGGACAGTGCCTTAAACAGACCACGAAAGCTCTTCGAGATTTTAAAACAACAGTCAAATAAACTAGCCAAAACGGTTCAAGAGAAGACAAAAACACCCATAAGCTGCGAGGAATTCTCTGCATTCTTCACGGAAAAATCCAAATTGCTAGAAGTTGAACTCACAAATGCAGCAACTAACCTTATGACCCTTCCTCCACCTAAAAATGAGGCCAATATCTCAGCAGAGGGTCTCCAAACAAAAAATAAGGCAAAATGGGACACATTTGAATTATACGACCAGGGAAAAATCGCCAAAACGCTGGTGGAACTTAGACCGAACAACCACTACCAAGACCCTCTACCGGGAAAGTGTGTAAGAGAAATCAGCCACACTCTAGTTCCGATCTGGACCGATATAATAAATGCCTCACTTGCACAAGGAACCCTCCCTGACTGCCTAAAAACAGGGCAGGTAATGCCCATCCTCAAAAAACCGACAGCTGACGTAACAGACCCGAACAACTCTCGACCAGTGACCAACATCCCTCTACTGGCCAAACTCATTGAGAAATGCGTGCAGGGCCAATTAAGTCAACACATCGCTAAATTTTCGCTACTTGACGATTGCCAATCAGGATTCAGAACAGGACACAGCACTGAAACTGCGATCCTGCATATTGTTGATGACGCCCTACAAGCCCTAGACCGAAATCAAACATGCTTACTGATCCTCCTAGACCTGTCATCAGCATTTGACACGGTAAAGCACGAATTGCTAATGACCAGACTACAAGACAGGATGGGTCTGTCCGGAAACGTGCTGAAATGGTTCAATTCTTTCCTACAGAACAGGACGCAGCGATGCCTGGTTAACCAAGCAATCTCCTCCCGGAGCCCCAATGCAATCGGGGTTCCACAAGGCTCAACGCTATCCCCAGATCTATTCAACTTGTATGTAGAACCTCTCACGGAGATCCTTCAAAAATCACAGGTATCCTATCATATGTATGCAGATGACACGCAACTATACATAAAGATCGCCTCCCTTGAGGACATTGACCTAATGAACAGAACACTAAAGAGAGCTTTGCGATGGTTAACAATAAACCATCTGAAACTAAATGCCCAGAAAACAGAATTCCTGCTAATTTCACCGACAAGGAGCCAATCTGAAGTTAAAGAATGGACTAAACTGGTGACGGTGCTAAATTGCACCCCGACCCTAGTTAACTCAGTCAAATCACTTGGAATTACACTAGATGAAAACCTCGACATGAAAGATCATATTAACTCAATGGCCAAGAGCGCGCGCTTCCACTTGAATTACTTAAGAAAAGTGAAACCCTTTATCTCAGAGTCGGATCTAAAACTGGCTATCCAATCACTAGTCATCTCGAGGATCGAATACGGCTGCACCACATTAGCGGGCCTACCGAAAACATCCACTGCACCACTAAAAGCCTGCCTCAATGCAGCGGCTAGACTCATTACGGGAACGAGAAAATTCGACCACATATCCCCGCACCTGAAAGCACTAAACTGGCTACCTTACGAGGCCAGAATTCAAATGAAGCTGGCCTGTATTACACATAAAGCGGTTCACTACAACATGCCTAGATACCTAGCCAACGAACTTAAGCTATCAGGGGGTAACAGAACAACCAGAAGCGCAAAAGAGTTACTACTACGACCAGCCTTTTTCCACAAGAAAAAGACCTACAACCGAGCATTCTCCGGAGCCGCCCCCAGAATCTGGAACTCACTCCCTCCAAACATCAGGACGATTCAAAATACAATGACATTCAAACGAGAACTGAAGAGCCACTTGATGAGTAAATACCCTACATAGAAAATTAAGATTACTGGGACGATCACTTACAATAATAGAGGGTTGTTCCTCGTCATGAAAAATGACTGTTGCCGTGTTCAAGCTGAGGCCAGACACCTATAACTATATCTCACAGACAAACTTTATAACCGCTACCTCACTGTATTTATCTATCCATTTTATCCTTGAGATGCACTGGAATGCCTTATAACCCTACCCCACCGAGCTAGGTTTGCTATTCTGACCCGAGCCAAGCCTGCTCGACATCTAATGCTAATTGCGCAGACAATAGGAGTATATATATCTAATCACGTCCTTACAGTACACTGCCTTCTACCTCATATCTATTTTTTATTATTAATGCTATTATAATGTCTATATGTAATTTATTTCCGTGTTAAGCATCTACTGCTAATTGCACAGACAATAGGAATATATATATCTAATCACATGTACTTTAGAGTACATTGCCTTCTACCTCATATCTATTTGTTATTATCAATGCTATTATAATGTCTATATGTAATCTCTTTCCTTGTTAAGCGCTCTGATACCCACGGGTCTTGTCCGCGCTATACAAAACTCTATAAATAAATAAAATAAATAAATAAAAATGAAGTTGCTATTTATTCGTTTATTAATAAAAATCCATTGTTACTATACAAACGTCAATAAAAAAAAATATCTTCTGTAATCAGGTCCCTAAAACCAGTATATTTTCCTTTGTTTACAATTTAAAAAATGTGGTAAAAAATGTTCTGTCTGATACTATACATTCAGTGACAGAGGGTTGATCATTTGTCTCAAAGCTTCCTCATAGGTACCAGGCTCATGAGTTTGCTACATTTGTACAGGGTGCTTTTCAGATACAGTTCATTAGCACCCTTTATTTTAGTCTTCCATAAATATGAATTATCCCGTTCAATCTTTGCCTTAGTAAATCAGGAGCTAAAGAGTGAGTCAAAGTTGAACTGGTAAATCATGTTTCGGGGGATTCTCTGTTGGAGGATTTTCCACTAGTTATATCACTTCCTCCACAGATATGAGGAATTTTTGTTGCCAACCAGCTATAAAACAGGTCCTCTATCCAGACCCGCATACGGCCCACAGCTTCTTGCAGGAATGCATATATACTGGGTGACAGCCTGAGAAACTTAGAAGCATAGCTTGTTTCTCATATCTCTCTTCACTGATATCCACCTTGTTCTAATTTGTCTCTTCCTCCTTTTCTTCTTCAGCTCCTTGATCCTCGATATATACTTATTATATTCTACCTTTAACCTTTACCTTATCTCAAACTTGTAGTTTCCTCTATTTTTATTGCTAAACTTTATTCTCCAACTCTCTCTTCAAAATGTTCTAATCCTCAGCTATGTTGGTGGGGCAATTAAACATTGCCACTGCACCAATATAAGCACATTATAATGACGAAAGAGCTGGATGTACATCACCTGGGGCATTAAATCCACCAGCTGGTCCTGCATTGCAAGCAGCATCCCTAGGTTTGATTTCTTTGCAATGACTCCCACCCAGCGTTGAAAACACGCTGGGCCCAATTTACAAATACAAATTGTAAATCTACTCATGTTGTTTTTCTTGTACGATTAAAGCGGATTTACAGTGGTTTTAGAATTCACCAGGACTTCCAGGAGGACTTCAGGGACGCTGTAGGTGTTGAATTTTTTTCCAGGATCATCCTGAACCCATTTGTGGATTACAATTTGCATGAGAAATTATACATGTTTACATATGTTCATGTGAAAATCCCTGAGGGAATGCAAATGCACTTGTTAACTTTTTTCTTCTTTTCTTCTCCACAAATAAAATATAGTTTCACTTGGAAGAACCATATTGTTTGCATCCAGACCACTTTTGAAGGTGTCCCATTTCCACCCTGCGAAGGTATTTACCCCTACCCTGGTAGTAAATCTCCAGCCGTTTTAAGGATGTGACTAGATAGGGAAAATCTGTATATACTGTGAAAAACATTTTTGGGTGTTTGCAAACTTTTAGAGTATTCTGTCATATATTTATCAACAACACACCAGTATTCTTCTTGAGTAAAGCAGCCATTGTGCCTACGATTGATTATCTTGTGTTTGACTGAAAGTTGATGTGTCTTTGAACTATTGGTCTGTTGGGAGATAGATATTCATATTCTGTAGGTACCAAGAGTGCATTACTACCAGCTACTGATTCATATATATGTCTGTGTTAATGAGTGAATGAATGCTGACATTTATACAGCAAATATTGTGCGACCACGGTCTCTAGGTGCTTCTCTACATCTCTGGGCTCTGCATTGTTTACTGAACAGTTACAAGTCTTATTCTTAACTTGGGATGCTTGCAAGACGCAGTCATGGGGCACAACAATGATGTGTATCTGCTGAATACAATCTACCATAAATCAGCAACACAAAAATAAGGAAATACGGACTATAACATTTATGTTAATACGTTTACAGTTTATACAAAAACATGACTACTGCTCTACAATGAATAATATGAAAAATCCAAGTTCAGTTCATGCCTCTTAAATTACTGATTCACGTCTTCTGAAATTTAAGACCAAATTTGTATGATATTTTCTTTCGCAGACACAAAGTGGATATTGGGCAATTTCCATATGACACCCCAAATAGATATCCGATAGACAGTGGCAGCTGGTAGAGAATGGGGTTGGGGCAAAAGGGGGAAGACGCCAACGGGGGGAGCATGAAAATATTAAAAGCGCACCTACCTTTTCTCCGCCGGCTGCATCGCTCCTCCACTTCTGTGCTCTTTCTGACTCCAGTCCGGAAGAAGCTGCAGACGCTCCCGGGCACACAGGCTCCCCTGAGCCAATCACAATGCTGCAATGCGCCGTGGATCGGCACTCATAATAGGGCAGGGAGCCTGTGCATATTCCCTACCAGACGTTCCATTACAGCTTGGTAGGGAATATGCAAAGTACGCATGACTGCTTGGCCAGCCTAGCGCCACGCAGTCATGCGCGCTTTGGGGCCTATTAGGATGGCGGACGGACCTGGTCCGTCCGCCACCCCAGAGGTGGAGGGACCGTCCGCAGGGGCAGCGGCGGTCCCTCCGTGCGAATTAGGATGTGACCGCCACCCTGGCGGTCACATCCTGCATTTTTAACATTGCGGCGGGTGCTGCTTGAAGCAGCACCCGCCGCAATGTTAAAACTGCATGCAGTGCATTTGCATGCACAGCCGCTTTGCGCATGCAAATGCAGGGGGGTATCATAGGTACCCCCCATGTGCACCCCCACACCCCCCCTGCACCCTGGGGGCCCGCAACGGGCCCCCAAAGAAAAGACCATCCCAAGGCTAATCCTAATATGGCTGGCGGTGTTTGATAGACAACGCCACCATATTAGAGCTTTTCCGCCGCGGTCTGAAGGCGACCGCGTCGGAAAAGCGGCAGACGGTCTCCCCGTCCGCTGATGACCCCCCAGCCATCCTAATCTGGCGGGGGGTCTTACAAACACCGCAGCGGTGCATCCTCCGGGCCGGAGGTGGCTTCCGCCGGCCCATAGGATGCGGATTCACCGCAATCATAATCGCCCCCTTAGTGTGCATAGTCCCACCCGGAGCCACCAGCCCCACCCTGCCCTAACCCAGCCCGCAGAAACCAAATATAAAACGGTAATAACCTTGTTATTATCGTTTTATTTTACCCCATTTCACTGCTCTAAAGGCAGTGGGGCGACGCTCCTCCACCTTAGCAGAGGAGCCGCCATTGCATGTAAATGTTTAACACCTGATTTGTGAGTGTGATCCCTGTTTTTCTGGGTTGGGTGGCAGAAAGTGGATACTAGTCAATATTCATATTTAATATTGTTGTTTACCAAGCCATTCAGGACGTAGGATACTAGCTTTCCAAATAGATATCAAAGACTCTCCTTGTATAAATGATGTTCCGAGGGTAGAAAGGTTGAACAGTGAAAGATTACTTTAGCTTTAGCTGTAGATTTGGCACTCAAAAACAGTATGAAACAGCAATTACACACAAGCCAATCTGAGCTATAACTTTATAAAAGTAATATAATTTAATTTACACATAAGAATGTAGGGAAGTTAAAGTAAGACGCAAAAACCAAAAGGTCCCGAGACTAGTCACAATCCCAAATGCAATCAAAGTGCTTATGCGACAAGGAGCTTCAATTCTGTTATTATGAGGACATATTTACAATGTCATTCAAAAGTGAACTCTAACACTTGACAGACTTCAGGTTTTCTCAGGTACTGTGAGGTGTTACCAAATTCGAATTCATTCACTTCAGACTGTGAAGTATAGGGGTCCGAAAAAATGCTACAAGGTATCTTTCATGCACTACTATCCTCCATAGTCTTGGATGTAAGGTTGATAGTTCAATGAGCACAATAATGCACACCCAAACTAAACTGTAAGCAGCTCTATAGGGTGGCAATACAGACTGGAGGGTTAATTGGGTGTCCCATGTTTTGCAGCATGGGGACTCTGGTGCTACATTAAATGTTTACAAAACACAGCTCAGGGACCCAGTTATGGCTCCAACTGGTCATCAAATAGGATATGGAACAGACCTTGTGTTTTGCTCCCCTAAAATC
Source organism: Lissotriton helveticus (assembly GCF_964261635.1). NCBI lineage: Eukaryota > Metazoa > Chordata > Amphibia > Caudata > Salamandridae > Lissotriton > Lissotriton helveticus. The sequence goes on from NC_136067.1 coordinate 1,619,853,995, forward strand.
TTTGGGCTCTGTACCTCCTACATGGCTGATTTTGGCTACAAATATCCAGTAGAACTAGGACAAAGGGCAATGTAAATTGGAGTGTCACCAGATCCTCCAGCTGCAATTACATGGGAACTATAATTTAGTCTAGGGAACTAACGGTGTAGCAGAAAAGCTCTAGCCAACAGAAACCATCCTAGGAGCTTAGGGTAGAAAAGGAAGGCCATAATCACCATCGTTCAATCAAGATAGGGTAAAGTCCTTCACGTACTATCTTTACATCACAGTCTCTGTCCTTCCCTGGTCCATGGGCCCAAATACTTTCTACCAAACTGTAGGGAAGGTGTACTGAAGAGTAGACTGAGGGGTAGTATATGCTTACCAAATGGCACAGTTTTTAGTGCCTTCTGTAAATCCTTCATCATCTTCTCAGGGTTACGCTAGGGCTATCTGGTTTGGGGGTTATCATGGCACTGTGGTGGCAAACTGTTTGGGCCATCTTCTATGCAGGTCTCAGTCGGAGGACCTTGTGCTTGTCAATATGGTCAGAGGAACTTTTCTCAGGTCAGTTCAGCTGCCCATCTTCCAGTCATGACACATCATTAGTGTTTCTCTTTGGTTCTAGGCTTGTTCTAGGACTCGGGGGAAAGTGGTGTGCTCGTACGCCGTCTTACTCTGAGCTGCGGAACTTCATTTCAAGTTGATGCAAATCAAGATACTGGCTCCAAAAGGACAGTGCTTATCAAAAACCGACTATAGGCACTGGTAGGATTACAGTGCCATTCAGAAAGAATGCCACTTTAAAAACTGCAGTTCTAGTCACCCAATGAAGAAGTGTCTTGGTGAGCATTTTCTCAGCCCTAGTGTGTGAGAGACTTATGATCAATGGGATTTACATTTGCTGCTCTTCAGATAAAGGGCTAACCGCCCCAGGTAACCAGATTTTTAGCATACCCACATTTAGATAAATGTAGTTATGTTAAAAATCTGGCATAGATCCAGCCCTCCAGGACCGACATTGGAGAACCATGGGATATTTTTCTGGGCTGAATCATAGGTCAGAAAGCACATGTGGATGAAAATAGTATTAGATCTCCAAGAAGCAGGAATCAGATGTTAGTCATTGAACAAGATAAAGGAATGGTATGAACATTAATGAAGGGAACTGTTGTGTCCAACAAACAAGAACTGGTTCTTTTCACAAGCAACTTTAATGGTTTAAGCAAAGATAAAACTATTGTTTGATAGTGAGTGGGTTATTGAGAGCCTCTTACCACTTCAGGCACAGTATTACAGCTTTGGATTGGTAAAATGTCATCTAAGCCAACCTGAAATGAATAACAGCATCCCCTGACAAGTATTTCACTATCATTATAGATCTTCAGAGAGGTTTAGCTTTGTCCGGTCACAAGGGAGCACCCAGTATAAGTCAAAACAATACAGTCTCAGGCATAGAGTGCTGCATAAATTAAGCAAAAAAGAAGCAGAGAATTCTGGGCAGTTCCCAAGTTTATGTGGAGAGCAGCTCCACTTGCAGCTCTGCTGGGATTGGATTTTATCAATCCAAAGCTGTAATTCGGCACCTGGAGTGGTAGAAGGCTGTTGTCATTTTACAGTGGATGGCACTGTGCTAATCCTATGCTGAAAGACTTTGCTGTAGAAATGGCAAAAGACTTTGCCCCTTTCTGTCACGGCATTGATGGCAATTTGCTACTCCTATGCTTAAAAACTTTGATAGAAAAGCATACATTTGAGGTGAGCAAATACAGAGTATCACCGGTGTTGTATGGTGCTCTATACAGGAGCTGCTCTCCAACTAAACTTAGGAGGGAACTACTCAGAATTCTCTGCTTTTTTCCCCATATAAATTATAGATAGATGGATATATAGATAGTATGCGTGTGTGTGTGTAGGGCCACAGGGCCACTGACAGGCCTTGTGGCTAACCCATCACTGTGCTAAGCTGAACGCTGTGCACAGTGGGGGGTTGATAGCACATGGGGCTTGACCAAATGCCATACCGATCAGGGGTTCGGATGCAGGGCCTGGCTGGAGGCCAGTCAGCATTGCATACGACACCCATGACATCATCACATCACATAACCTATGATAGATTAACGCAGTTTATCAACTGGTAATACTGCACCCCCCTTTTTTCTTCCTCAAATATGAATTTGACTTTGTTATTTTAAGAGGAAGTGGGTTATTAACCTTTACACTTTTCATAAAAGGCCCCCAACAATATCAAGGATTTGTCACAACAAGCTCTAAAGAAGCAGAAGAACCTTAGAATATACAGAGAAAATGTATTTTATATATCAACAGCATTCTTTTAAACTGTATGCTTAGAGGTTATTTTCATTTTTAATTGACATTTGTCTCCCTTCACATTTTTAGACTCAAACATAATATAAACACACCACTGCCAGGTGCCACTGAAGGTAAAGAGCACAGCTGAGGTTGCCACAATAATGCACTCTCACTCCAGGTACCACTCCTGAGGACACCCATGAAACAATATAGGTTGAAACACGTTCACACTACCACATGGGGAAAAGGGCATGACTCAATATCTAGGAATAATTTGTCACTGCCTTCAAGGACTTTCCTTTGCTTTACCAATGCCCGGGGACCACCAAATCCTATTTGAACAACTGGACTGCAATATTTAATTGTGTTCCATTCTTACTCAAACCTTATTGGACCTGAAATCTAGCAAAAGGCATATAATTTCAAGTGAGACTATTTTTCAAGGTATGCAATTAATTGAATGAATCCAAACTGGACTAATTATCAATTACTCCACAGGGTGACACCACACCTACCTCTCGCCTCAGAGAATGCACAGAATCTTCCCCATAGGGGTTGAGGCTTTTCTGAGGTGTAACACGAGGACTGCAATCTTTTGTATATGACTTAGACATGTGGTAACTTGAAGGACTATTGGGTCACAGTGAGCGCAAAGCTTAGGGGTGGGACAGCAGTTCAGTTAAGCGTCACAATTAAACAGTTCTTATTGGGGTTCACTCCCCCGGCCAGGTCACAAAACCCAAACTAGATTTGCAGCTGTAGATGACTCCTAGCTAAAAGAAGAATCGCTATAGATTGACTCTTACCGGTCACCCCAAGATGCCAGTCCTGGGTTTGTTGATCAGCATGAATGGACTCTTGCAGAGGAATGTCGATTCACCAAAATGTTAAATGACATCACAGGACATCATGTGACGTTTGACCCTAAATCCCAAGAAAGTATACCACAAGCCCTTATTTTTTATTATTTCAAAAGATTTTATTAGAATTTTTTTTGACATATACGGTACAGAGATAGTGAAGGCAATACTGGTCTCGTTATAACGCCGTCGGTGTTGCAATTGGCATACAGTAGATATGATGAGACACTTATACGTTGGGTATGCATTCACAAACTATGATGTTTGCTGCCTTTGATGATCTTATGTGTTGCCATCGAGAGAAGGAAAAAGATAGTGGGAAATGAAAGAAAAGAAAAGAGAGGACAGGAAGATTAGTGCGTTAGTTAGCAGCCATGATTCCAGAGCTTGCGATGGGAGGCAGCTGGGTGTGGGGTACCGAGACGTGTGGGCTGCTTAAGGTGGTTTGTGAGAGGCCAGGTAGTTGTCCAAGGAGTGCCACATCTCGCCCTTTGAGCGGCAGTTGGGTGCGTGTTTTAGTGTTATGTTGTCCGCTCCTCTTAGGAAAGTGATCCAGTTGAACCAACTTTTGAAGGATGCTTTCCCTGTGTCTTTCCAATTATAAAGGATAGTTTTAACAGCAGCTGTAAGCAGGAGGTCAATCAGTTCGTTATCGTTTTCTGACTGGATTTCTGGAGCCATAAAAGCGGTGACTACACCTAGGAAGTCTGGTTGTGGTGAGTACCCAATTACGTTATATATGAATTCTCTTATTCTTCCCCAGAATGTCTTGACTTTGGGGCAGTAAAAGATAAGGTGCGCTAAGTCTCCTTTTTGTTTGTGGCAGTTCCAACATAGGTTGTTGTTACGGAGCCCGACAGCCGCTAGGCGAGCTGGGGTCCAGTACGATCTATGAAGGAGCCAGTATTTAGTTTGTGCTAGGATTGAGGTGACTTTATTTTTTGCTGCTGATGTCCAGAGGTGTACATTTTCCTTCTCACTGAAGTGTCTACTGTGTAGGGCTTCCAAATAATCTATTGTTTTGGCGTTTAATCTTGTTGTTTTCGGGCTCAGGAGTTTATGTAGGTGCGATGTTTGGTGGCCAATTTTGTTTAGGTTAGCCATGTATTGAAGGATTGATGGGACTTCTTTGTTTAGGTCTGCTATTGTGAGGGCTGCCCTAATTTTTAGAAAACTGTAGAGTTCTATGTCCGGTAGGTTGTGCATTTGCTTTTGGCAGGCAAATGTGAGTGGGGTATTGTGCCTCTCTAGTTGGATGGGGGTGGAGATACCCCGTTCAGACCATGAGTTAATACTAAGTACCTTGTCTTTGTATTTTTTTTTTTTAGTGTTAGACCAAATAGATTCCCATCTTGTGTTTCTAATGCTCTTTTCCATTCTTTTGTCGACTTTGAGGAGGGCGTTCTTGGTGTTTTTGAGTATGGTGTTGTTGGCCTCTGGGTGCTTAATAGCCGTAAGTAGAACTAAGCGGTCATGGCCTTTTAGGATTGCTCTCTCTAGCGCCAACCATACCGGCGTGTATTCCTGCTCTGGCGTGAGCCAGTATATCCCTTGTTTGGCTAGACAAGCTGTCTGGAATGTTTTGAAGTTGGTGAGGTTGAGTCCCCCTAAGGCTTTGCTCAGCTTTATTTCTGTAGGCTTATCCTGGCTTTCTTGTCTCTCCAGAGGAATTTATTTGTCAGAATATCCAATTTTTTATGGAAGTCCTGCATACTAAGCAAGTAGTGAACCATGGGGGAAAGCATCATTTTTATTGTCTCTACCCTGCCCCACTAGCTGACAAACTTTGGCGACCATGAGTCTAATCTCTCTTTTAGTTTGTTTAATATTATTTTTTCGTTGTAGTCGAGTGTTGATTTGAGGTCCCTGCCAAAGTAGATGCCAAGATATTTTAGGAAATTTTTCTGCCAGTACAATCCTGAGTTCCCTAATACCGCCCTTGTTGTATGCACATTTAGTGGTTTGCATTCAGATTTGTCCCTGTTGAGTTTGTAGCCAGATACCTGCGCATATTCTTCAATGGTGTTGATTAGGGCTGCTATCGAGGAACCAGGGTCCTCTGTTGTGATGAGTATATCGTCTGCATATGCAGCTAGTTTAACCGTGTTGCCCATGATTGGGATTCCTTTTATTTCAGTGTTATTCCTGATAATGGTCAGCAGCGGTTCCAGGGCCAGTAGGAAAAATGCTGGGGAAAGTGGGCAGCCTTGTCTGGTTCCTCTTTCCAGTTTTAGTTGCTCAGAGGCGCCCCCGTTGACTACCACACAGGCTTTCGGTCCATTATAAAGTGCCATCACCATTCTTCTATAGTTGTCCCCTAGTCCGAACCTTTGCATGCACTGGTCGAGAAAAGGCCATGAAACTCTATCAAACGCCTTTTCGGCGTCAAGTGCGATCATGACTGCTGGTTTAGTGTGTTGAAAATTAGTACGTTCTGGTGAACATTATCTGCGCCATCTTGCCTCTTCCCCTGATGCCACACTTTTGTCGTGCGCGCCCGCCATTTTTTTAGATGCCCCGATCAGAACGAACCCTTTTGCATGCCGCTGGCCCCTGACATAGCCCTTCGCCTTCACTAAGCCTGCACGCTGACCACCCCCTGCTTGCACCTGCCTTGAGTCATAAACCCCTCTTCGGCGCTGCTCTGCCCCAGGCCCCCATCCTGTTCCCAGCGCGACACCTCCCTGCTTCCCTTTCATGATCTCCGGCCCTTAGATGCAAACCCCCTTTTCCCCGTGTGCCCGTTTTGTCTTCCCCGTTCCCAGGCCGACACCCCGCTCTGCCGATACCATTCCTTGCCCCTCCCCGTACAATAGAAAGCGTCCCCCATCAAAGGATCCCCGGGTTGATCAAAGCCCCCACTCCATGAGACCCGATCAAACCCCCCACATTCCGTGAATCAGCGGAATATCCAGCTGCGTGATACTCATCACCTGTTATGACTAGGGTGGGGACTTCAACTGTAAATGTGTGTGGGAACGGGCCCCAAAGGGGGATTCCGGGAATGTCTTTCCGTATATCAAAGCTTTGTCACATGTATGTAAACTGTAATAAAAACCACAAACACTGTATATAAGGGGCCAGGCCTCAAACGTAAGTTAGAGCACCTCAGAACGATACCTTCTGTCCGTTTCGTTGTGTTCTCCTCCGGAGAGATTAAAAACCTTGTTTCCTGCCTTCCAGTCTCCAGCGCCTGCCTCTTCAATAGTTTAACTTCTTTGTGGGTTCAAGAGGCGACACCGCCGGGCAATACTTAAGGATCTTATATTCTGGTTGGTAGTGCCCCCCATTTAGTTTCTACAATTGGCGTCCCAAGCGTGGGGCCCATCAGCGACTCGTGGATCCAGTGGGAGAGGTCCCGACGACAGAGTGAACGACTGCAACGATCGGGAGAGCTCTTGCCCAATAGACCCTCGTCTGGCAGCCGATCATCCGAACTTCACTAGTTCCGAACAGACCTCTCTCGAGTGATCTACGGTCCTGACTGGGAACCATCAGGAGTGCCGTGAGAAATACGAGAAAAAGAGGACGATCGGGCGCTGGATTCGGAAGACAAGAAACTGTCCATACGGTCCGGGTAAGGTCGTGTTACCACGACAAGTTGCGAAAATTTGCTTGATTGCTTGTTTGTTTAAAAATACTAGTATTGCTCTTTTTATTTGTTTGGAGATTCACTGTCTGCAAACGGAGAAACAACAGGCTCTCTCTCTTTGCAAGCAGTGGAGGATAGGTAGGGCAGCAACCGTGCTTATTTTTTCTCCCCCACGCAATAATTACTTGAAACTGAACTGTTGTTCGCAAAACTATTGTTTCCTGGAGATTCCCTGTCTGCAAACAGGGAAGAGACCACCCTTTTTGCAGATAGTGAAAAGGGTAGGTAACGCAGATCTTTGCGGACCTACTCATTCTCCCCATTGTTATTTATTGGTCGTTTGGTTTTTATTATCATTTTTTTGATCCATGAGGTATTCACTGCCTGCAAACAACGTCGAATAGAAATATTCTGTACGGTCTTTGCACCTAGTGATAAGATAGGCAGTGCTGACTTTTTAGTCCCTCGTTACGAGCCGTCATGTCTGTCTTCTCCCCACTGATAAATAGCCTGTTTAGCCCGGACCGCGTATTAGAGGTGGACCATATAGCTCCACTAGAAGGCACCCCTAATAAGGACATGTTCATAAACTATGGATTAGTCACCATAGCCTATAATAAATTGTGGCACAGGTATACCGAAGAGTGTCAAGACAAACAGTGGCCACTGGCAGGATCCTTTGACCTTGATAAAATAGAAACGTTAGAAATAGCCCTTCGAAATAATAAGACAACGCCAATTATGCTCGACAGTCTCGGTATGTGGCGCAGAGAGGCTACGAAACGACAGAGAAAAGACGAGGACAAACCAAGTAGAGAAATATACCGACAGGACAACCCCAGGACACCGCTACCCACAACTTATCCCCCGACACTGTGCAAAAGACGACTAGACTTAGGGCCAGACCAATGCGCTTTCTGTAGGTATGTCGGACACTGGAAAGCCCAATGCCCGACTCTACTGAGCGTGAGTAAAGGCAAAGGGCCGACAGGAACGACAGACCGGCAGTACGGGAAAAAGCGCGAGACAAAGAAGAACCCGACTTACATAGACAGACCAGACAGAACCACCACGTTTGATTATGCCCGATGGCACAGATTTCGCCAGGAAAATCTCAGCGGCATGCTCAAGTTCTCCTAGGTCGGGCAATGTCAAGACAGGAACCCAGCCTCGTTTCAAATTCACAGACGGAAAGAGATAATTATGACCAATAACTGTTTTATATTTGTCTTGGGTCTTTGTATGTCGTACTTGTACTGTCCCCCGTCTGAGTTTGTGTGTATGTAATGTACAAATCTGCGTCATCCCTCTGCACGTGTTTCCGTGTTACTCAACCTCTGTTAGCAGAAACTTAGCATAAAAGCAACCTTGAAAGAAAGAAATGGTAAAACAAAATCCGTAGACCATTAATGAACTTGAACTTTTAATTTAACACAACAAACAAGGAATAATAACGGTAAACTGTAGAAAATGAAAGTCAAACAGAACATTCGCCCCCCCCCCCATTCTGGAACCTTCCAAAGTAGGGCAGGGTTACGGCTACGCCCAACCAACGGCAACCCATATAAGGCGGGCCCGGCCGCCAACTCTTGGTCAGGAAATCTTAACGTATGGGGGAGCCGGAGGAGAGGCAGGAGCCAGCAGCCGGGCTGTTGTAGGTAGTCCCGCCACATGTCCAGAGGAGAACGAGGCACCTTTTTTCCTTTTCTCTTCCGTAACAGCCGCAGCAGCTCTGGACGGCGGGATGTCCTGCACGTACCTCCACAACAATTTGTCCAAGTTGGGCTGGGAGGGAGAGGCGACGCGGACGAGCCTCTCCCACCTCCACCGGTAGGAGGTTTCCCAGCCCCCGGCCCGACGCCGAACACCCCCAGTCAGGCGATGGTGCCCATACTTCCACAGCACCGAACACACCATGGTGGCACCCCAGTACTTGCGCAGCACCGAACGTGCAATGGTGGCCATACTCCCACAGCACCGAGCACAGGACTTGGGGAACACCGGATGTGGAGAAACCTTCATGCGGGGCGATGAAAAGGAGCGGCATGGAGTGCACCGGGAGAAGGAGACGATGCGAACCAGTCTCCCTCGCCCCCCAGGTGGGGGCATCACAGCTGCACCCCAGCCGAACGTCCCGCTTTCACAAAACAGGGACCTCTTCCTTTCACTCCGAAGGGTCTCTTCCACTCTTGCAAACTCGACGAGAGTGGCCCCGGTAGGGCCTCAAAATGGCGTCTGGGTCCGCTGGAAGACGGGCCCCGGCCACTAGAGTAACTTTGACCAGCCGTATAACTCGAACATTTGCCCCCTGGAGCACGAACCCCCATCTCCGGCAGCATCTCCGCAGCCTTGAAGATCCTACAAAGGTCTCCGACGGAACCTTCGGCCTTTGCAGGCTTCCGGTAAGGGACGGCTGCCTTGATCGCCAACGAAACAAACATGACACTGCCACTCCTTCTGTTAGCATGAATTCTAGAACTGCCGAAAAGGACTCTGGTCCAAACTGCCAGTAATGGGAAACATTTCCCCCTGATGCTGCTTCCGGACTGAGCCGGCCCCGCCCAAAATGGCGCTGGTATCAATCGGAACTTACGAACACCTCGTGGTGTTCCTTCGCACTAATATAAACTTGATGTTCTGAGATTTTATATGATCCTTTGTACACTTGGCTAGAAAAGACAAGGAGAACTCACTCGACGAACAGTATGAAAGGATCCCCGTTACAAATGTTGATTACAAATGTACAATGTATTATATTTTTATAATTGATGTAAACCTCATTTACGACGCACACGTACGGTATGCATATAGGAAATCTGATTACAACTATTGTGATTATGCTTCTAAATTATGAAAATAAATGCCCCCGAACCCCCAGCCAATTAATAGACGTTTTAGTTTCTTACAAATGAAATGAGTAAAACTTTCCGATGTTTTTTTGCTGCAAGCGACACCCCCCCCACTGTAAGCACTTTAGCCGTTACCACGACCGGCCAAATACGACCGCACCCTCATAATCCACATGCTGAAATAATTTTACAAAATAAAGTTTTTTGAAACTATGGACGGGTATTGCATGCTTTATTTTAAAAATGTGGGATCGGTGGGAAAGTTCTTTTCTGTGCACCCTACTCTGCTCTCTCTTTAAGGTTAAAAGAAGATGGTTGCCCAGCCCCGGAGGACGGATCGGATCGACAACACGACACTCCGCCTTCAAAGTACGCGACTGACCCATGAACTCTCGCGTAGAGGAAGACCTTGACTTCCAAGGATGGGTAAAACGAACGGTGTAAATGAGGGAATGTAAAAGGAGGGTGAAATGAAATAATATAAATGTTATAAAGTACCACGTTCCAAAGTATCAGGGACCCAAGAACCGAAGAACCTTAGAACGCCACAGCGTTGAAAGAGGTTTAAGGACCCCGATAGTGAGATACATCCTTTGACTAGATACCTCGCACTAGGCACCTCTGGTTTCCTTTTTACGTTTCCCCGCACACGACCTATATGGACACACTACCCCCCCTCGACTCCAGAAACCATATCCCCGGGGACCCTGCCCCAAGGAGGAAAGACGAGTAAGAGGTAAGTAAAGGACTTATGAATCCATGTATTTGAATGCGCGCGAATGCTGTCTCCCCCACCCCCCTTTTTTCCTCCCTCTGCAGGTTACATCAGAGATTACAGCCGAGGTGTGGCGAAGATCTGAAGCCTCGCCATGTCTAATACACGAAGCGGACTAGCGCCGCAAGGTGGTGTCTAAGCACGCCTGCAAACTACTCACGTATTGAACAAATCCGAAAAATTAGCACAACCTGATAAAAAGTGATCACCCTTAAACCAGACCGGACGAATGAACCCATGTCACGTATGATGCGAAACTATGAGGGAATGTGTGTATGTGTGACTGAGGCGTCGGCCCAACTGGTCGAAGGACCGAGAATGCGAGAAGTGCGACAAAATGGTACCTCCTTTCTTCTTTCCCTTTTTTCTCAAAGCACGTCCCCTCTACCCTGTCTAATGCTCAAACTGCATGATTACAAGATTCTAACGCAGACCCGTGAATGCCTTTTACTGTGTAATGCACTAAATAGCCCTTCTTGAATACACTGCCACCCTCTCTGTTGCACGTGTACTATTTAGTCTGCCGTTGCACTCTCTCTCTCTCTCTCTCTCTCTCTCTCTCTCTCTCTCTCTCTCTCTCTCTCCCTCTATTTTTGCACTCCCACTCTTCCGAGTGATTAGCCCCGAAATTGGCAGACTGCCACCCCTAGCACACCACCTAATTGGCTTCAAATACCGTCAGTATTTGCACAAAAACTTGTCTTTAATACAATCACCCTGAGGCCGCGTCGTTACCTCTCCTTTTCCGCTAGAAGTCAATGAACCAAGGTTGGGCCGTAAGGGAAAGGACAGGTAAGACGACAGAAGTTCCCTAATCTGACCCGAAAATAAGGGAACTACATGTCAACGGCTCCTATAGTATAAAACAAGGACCTCAGAATACGCGACCCTCCCCTCCCCGAATTGTCGCAATACCCAAACCGGAAAAATGATCACCCCTGTTACCCCCCTGTATCAGCCGCCCAAAAACTGGAATTATGAAACTGCCCCTCGTTTCCAGTCGTGAGAGATGGGTCGACTTATGCCCTTACCACAAGTTTCCTATGTCCCTGGTTGTTTCCCATAAAACCCCTGTCCTTTCTAATCAAGTAATCGGGCTGTAAAAGGTTACGTAGGACCCAGAATGATGTTTTACAAGGTTAACAGACTAGTCCAAGGTAAAGAAATCATCAAAATGAACCCCGTAGTAGTTGAAAAGCAGGATGCATCCATAGAAAGGAAATGTTTAGCCATGTTCGTCTCTCAGCAAAATACCTGTGTAGTAACTAATTGTAAAGGAAAGTCATAGTAAATCCAACAAACCCGTCACCGGTCATTCATATGCCAGTTGTAAACACTAACATAACGGGCATTTTTCATTCTTTGCCTGGAGCTGGGAGAGAAATAGACTTTTTGATTATCTTCATCTGCAAATTCACTAAAGACTGTCTTTTCAAACTTGTTTAAGGGTACTGCTGTTGGAGGAGAGAAGGACCGGATGTGGGAGCACGAGGCCCGACTGCAGACTAAGGAACACCTGCGACATTAGCCAAGGCGAGACCACGACTGAAAAGAGCTGCAGGACGAGGCACTGTTTTCGACAACATGAGAAGAAAGGGTCGACCTGATGCCCCTGCTCGATGTCCAGTGCCTGTCGACAAGTCCCCGCTCTCTGAATTCGGTCACACGCCCGCCTATTCGAAGTCTCTCGTTCCCCTAGTTTGTTCCTAATTTGGCCTTGCTCCATCCCCCTTTTCCTCTGACCTACCCTATGGACTGTTTTGTACGCTCTTCTTCCATTTGAACTTTCTGACAATCACCTCAAAGGACACAGGGCGAAAAGGACCTTTCCGACCAGAAACGCGAGGAAAGGGTCGTGCCCTGCAACGCAGAACTTAGAACAGAGCTGGACTTGTAGCTCCACCGCCGGTGCTCAACAGCGCCAACGAAAGGCAACAAAGAATAATGAGAACTCGTTAAACTTCGAACATTTGACATCCCCAATCGCCGTTTCTGCTAGACCTCATTTCTCTCCCAGCCGCCATTGTATTGATCATGCTCCAATCCGAACCTGATATATATGTAATAACCTGCCAGTATGAAATATGCTTGCTGCTCACGCTACAGAATCGTTTTTGTATTGCATTTCTATGACTTTCCTGCTAAAACAAATCGATCAAAGTTTATCAAATAGGCTCACCTCCTAAAAACTAGAAATGTTAAAATGTATTGTTTACAACTCTTTTCCTCTAGGGTTCCTACCGTTTCCTTTCTCATGCCCATCACAATAGAACCAAGTAGAAAATGAACCAGCAAGATGTCTTGAATATGTTAAAGGGAGGACTGTTGAAAATTAGTACGTTCTGGTGAACATTATCTGCGCCATCTTGCCTCTTCCCCTGATGCCACACTTTTGTCGTGCGCGCCCGCCATTTTTTTAGATGCCCCGATCAGAACGAACCCTTTTGCATGCCGCTGGCCCCTGACATAGCCCTTCGCCTTCACTAAGCCTGCACGCTGACCACCCCCTGCTTGCACCTGCCTTGAGTCATAAACCCCTCTTCGGCGCTGCTCTGCCCCAGGCCCCCATCCTGTTCCCAGCGCGACACCTCCCTGCTTCCCTTTCATGATCTCCGGCCCTTAGATGCAAACCCCCTTTTCCCCGTGTGCCCGTTTTGTCTTCCCCGTTCCCAGGCCGACACCCCGCTCTGCCGATACCATTCCTTGCCCCTCCCCGTACAATAGAAAGCGTCCCCCATCAAAGGATCCCCGGGTTGATCAAAGCCCCCACTCCATGAGACCCGATCAAACCCCCCACATTCCGTGAATCAGCGGAATATCCAGCTGCGTGATACTCATCACCTGTTATGACTAGGGTGGGGACTTCAACTGTAAATGTGTGTGGGAACGGGCCCCAAAGGGGGATTCCGGGAATGTCTTTCCGTATATCAAAGCTTTGTCACATGTATGTAAACTGTAATAAAAACCACAAACACTGTATATAAGGGGCCAGGCCTCAAACGTAAGTTAGAGCACCTCAGAACGATACCTTCTGTCCGTTTCGTTGTGTTCTCCTCCGGAGAGAATAAAAACCTTGTTTCCTGCCTTCCAGTCTCCAGCGCCTGCCTCTTCAATAGTTTAACTTCTTTGTGGGTTCAAGAGGCGACACCGCCGGGCAATACTTAAGGATCTTATATTCTGGTTGGTAGTGCCCCCCATTTAGTTTCTACAAGTGTTGGTAGAGGCGTGGTTTATTGGGTGACATAGGAGTCTCGTGTTGTCCTGGGACATCCTGTTTTTGAGAAACCCCACCTGAGAGTTGTGGATTAGGTTTGGGAGCTGCGCATTTAGTCTCACTGCTAGGACCTTTGCATAAATCTTGCAGTCTACGTTAATTAAGGAGATGGGTCGGTAGTTTTGCGGATGTTGTGTGTCTTTGCCCTCTTTTGGGATGACTATTGTGTTGGCTTCCACCATTGAGTCTGTAATTTTCCCTTTTTTGATACAGTGCATGAAGACCTCTTTCATTGTGGGTTTAATTAGGTGGAGGAAGTGTTTATAGAACCCTGCCATCCAGCCCTGGTGCTTTGTTGTCCTTGAGGGCTGCTACTGCTTTATCTATCTCTGCCCCGGTTAGGTCTTGCTCTAGTGAAGCTCTTTGTACCTCTGTAAGTTTAGGTAGGTTTAACTTGTCTACGGAGCCTAGCTCCCCCATCGGTTTTAAGGTTCTTGTCTTCCTAATACAGGCCCTCATAGAAGTGTTTAAAGACCCTGAGGATTTCCTTGTTTGATGTTTGAGATATCTTGTTAGTGTCTGTTATTGCTGCAATAGTGTGTTGCCTCCGTTTGCTCTTAAGGTATGAGGCAAGTGCTTTCCCTGCTCTGTACGCTGAACATAGGTTTATTGCTTTGTATCTGTTTTTCCACATACCTGGCCTTTCGCTTAATATTTTGTTGAGTTCGTATTTCTTCCTGGTTAGATCTGTGAGAGTGTTTTTGTCTGCCAGGTTGGCGCTATGGTGCATTTCCAGGTCTTTAATCTGTCCCTCGACCTCTAGTACTTTTTTATTTCTGTCTCTGTTCATTCTAGATTTGATGCCTAGTATTTTACCCCTAAATGTGGCCTTCATGGCGTCCCAAAGTGTACTTTTATCTGTCAGGTTTATCGTTGTATTCTAAGTATTCTTTTATGGCCTCCTCTATGTCGGCTACATTAGTTGGGTTTCTAAGGATGTCATTGTTGAATCTCCACCTGCGGCTTATGTGTTCGTTATGACGTCCATTAAGCGTTAGACTGATGTGGGAATGATCTGGTATTGTTCTTGGTGCAATTTCCGTATGTTCTATAAGTGTGTGTGTGTGTGTGTGTGTGTGGCTGAGACAAGGATGTAGTCGATCCTGCTGTATGAGTTATGTGGATGAGAGTAGAAGGTGTAGTCCCTAGGGTCTGGGTGTTGGAGTCTCCAGGGGCTTGGAGCACAGATTCTTAAGGGTATTCTGCCCATGAGAGCGGTGGCTGGCTCTTTGCGGGTGTCTGTCTATGGCGTGGTCTAGTACTTGATTGAGGTCTCCAGCTACAATCAGTAGGTCGTCTTGGGGGAGCATATTCAGCCTGTTCTCAGCCTCTCTCCAAAAGGCGTTGTCCTCTGTGTTAGGACCGTAAGTATTGGCATTGTGGATCATTTCCTCTCCTCGCTTGAGACTAGTTATTAGCATTCTCCCTTCCTCATCAGCGTAGCACTCATGCAATGTTAGTCTGGCTTTCTTGTTTATTAGTGTTATTACTCCTCTCTTTTTATGTACTGCTGGCGAGCAGAAGGTTTGCCCTATCCAGTTCGCCGTCAGTCGTTGTGCGTCCTCTTCTGATAGTTTAGTTTCTTGGAGCACGCACACATCAATCTTTAGTTTGGTCAGGTATTCGATTATTTTCCTTCTCTTGACAGGGTGATCGAGCCCTTTAACGTTAAGCGAGACTACTTTGAGATCTGAAAGTAGTTGAGTTTGCTTGGTTTGTGTCATACCTTACAATTGGTGTCGCCCGTTAGTGGTAGTTTCTTGTGGGCGGCAAGCCACCCTGCTCGTGGGCCTAGTTCTCCCTTCAGTGTTACCTCCTTATGGTTTTTGTTTGGTTGCGCTGGCTGGCTTAGTGACCATATGCGGCTGTCCGAGAAAAAGGAGAAGATAAGGAGAGAGAAAGTAAAAAGAAAGTATAGAAACTGTTACTGGGAAACTCTCCCTACCCCCCGGCCCCCCTCCCTCCCTTTCCCCCGCCCTCTTTCGATTGAAATACGACCATGCGTCAGCAATGATCCCCCCCCTCCTGAGGTCTTGTGGTGAGCAATATCCATAGCAAAGCGTTCGTTAGTGATGTTGGTACAACGGATCAGATTGTGGCTCTTGTGGATTTCCCTTCTCTCTCTGCGCCACAGTTCGCAATTACCCGGAGAGTCTAATCGACAGTAAAGGATATACGAGATGTTCCTTTTATATGGACGATCTTTCCGGTCGCGGGCTGGAAGAGGTAAGGTTGAGTTAGTTGAGGTAGGTCAGGCACATTAGTACTAATCCACAGGGACTAAAAATCGCATATGAACCATGTTGTTGGCTTGCTTTTATCCATATTATTAGTAATTTGATTTCACATCATCGCTTGTAAGGAACAATCACAATTGCTCAGTACAGAAGTGACGCTTCTGCTCAGAGTCATATTTTTTCACATATTTACAACAATGCACTGTGAAAACAGTGTTAAAAAAAGATGCATTTTTTAATTTGTTAACTTTTATTTTGTAATATAAAGAGTGTTCACTCCACTTAAAGTGTAATCTCTCAGTTGGATCCGCCGAAAGTAAACAGTGTTCATCAAAACACTGTTTATCTTCTGTGATTGGCGCTGCTTTTGCCAATTTGAGGCCAAAGATCGCAAAAGAAGTGCTACGGGTTGAAAGAGGCAAGTCATGGGACGCAGCTGCCACCCCTGGCAAACCCCTAAATGACGTCCATATGTGGCAGAGGAACGTCAACTGCGTGAGGTGAGAATAGATGGATACTTAGATCAGGACTTGGGGCTCTGGGAGGAGATGAACAATCAACGGGAAGATATCCCAAATGAGCATAACACATTGTTAAGTACCCAAACATCTCATCAGTGGGTGAGCAATCCGCATGAGAAGCGTGTGAGAAGTTGGAGCCGAGAGGGTGAGTGTTGAGATGGATGACGTGACTGAGTATGGATGGACTGACTAAAATGGAAAAGAATGATGTGCCTGTGTCTTTCATCCCTACTGAAAAAACTGTAATGTCAACCAAATTGATTGAACTTGTACACCAACTGATCTTATCAAAAGTGGGGCTATGATTTCTTGCATGTTGTATATCACTTTGTTAATTAACAAAATATATATATATATATATATATATATATATATATATATATATATAAAAACAAATGTATGTCTGTCTGTCTGTTTGTTCTTAATGCATTACTACACCATTCATCCGATCGCCATGAAACTTTGGGAAGTTGTTGAGTATACTCCCGCGAAGGTTTCTGGCATAAACATTTTTTAAATATCGGCCCCCCAGGGCCCTTATAATCTTTCGAATACTGAATTTTTCCATTTACAGAATACCAGGCGAAGCGACAACGTATAAGTCCGTCGATACTGTGATGAATCAAGACGAAGTTGACAATTACCCAACGGAATTCTTTAATTCACTGGATTTGCCAGGTATGCCACCGCACATTTTAACATTGAAAATTGGCGTGCCGATCATTCTTCTCCGAAACATCAATCCACCACAACTTTGCAATGGTACAAGACTTTTGGTGAAAAAGATGATGAACAATGTCATCGAAGCTACAATTTTGAATAGGAAATTCAAGGGGGAAGATGTACTGTTGCCACGTATTCCAATGATCCCAAAAGATATGCCTTTTGAATTCAAACGTTTACAGTTTCCGTTGGGACTCGCTTTTGCAATGACCATCAACAAAGCACAAGGACAATCGCTGCAAGTGTGTGGACTAGATTTGGAGAATCCGTGCTTCTCACATGGACAACTGTATATGGCCAGCTCACACATCGGAAAACCTTCCGATTTATTTGTGTACGAACCAGACGGAGAAAAAAAAAATATTGTGTATCCACAATCACTTGAATAAATTAATAGGATTAAAACGATACTTTGAAATGTTTTCCATATTAAAATGAATAAGTTTCAATAAAAATGACAATGTAAATTGAATGTTATAATGAGTTTCCTTGAATTTCCTTTCTTCTGAGATCGCAGCAACGCGCGACGGGTAAGCTAGTGATAAATAAAAGATTTTCAAAAAAACCTACTCACCGATTGCTCACTGTATGCTCACTAGTGACGGCTTCCTTCCACTTATACGGCTTAACTCAATTTAATTACTAGTGATAGTAAAAAGCAATTTGATGACTTTTGATTATGTATGTTGATTAATGCCCTACTAAATAGTGTTTTTGAACTCACATCAACGAACAAAAAGTAAAGAAATGTGTGAGTACTTTATTTTTCCTGGAACATTTTTGTTTCGTACCACTGTTCCATAAATGTATGACATGGTTACTGGAGAGGGGTTGCCAGAATATGTCCCACAGCAGGAGCAAGACAAGATTGGTCTCGGCTTTGCAACGCTCAGCTTGCATTTTTAGGTGTGCAGCAGTCTAATCTTGCAGAAAAAATAAAGTGCTTCTCCACTAGCAGATATGCAAGAAATATTTTACCCAGTTCTTATCCCATTGCTCCAATTGCACTCTTTGTTTTGTTGCCACCCAAAAAATAAAAAATAAAAATACAAACATTCAAATATCACCCAAAAATTATTTTCAGAACCAACTTTAATGGCTTAAAAAAAAGATAAAACATGTATGCTGTCTCTTTTGTATGTGACTGGGCTGCCTCTGGACTGGCCCTGTGCTCAAATGCTGCAGGCAGCATCCCTGATGTGCACAGCTTTCAGCTGGTCACAGCATACATTGTATACAACACACAAAAGAGCAGACCAGGTCTAGAGAAAAGTGTGTGGCTGTACTGACAAGGGTGCATTAAAAGGGGTGCATATATGAACACAAGATGCTGAAAACCACTGGCTGGATGAATCCCATCAGACCACCCTTATGGTGGATTTAACGTCATGTGGGATGTAACTGATCATTCCAAAACTCAACCGACCATATAGTGCCGATATGGAAGTGGATGTCAGGAAAAACAGCCGTGATATCCATCATGAAGTGGTATAAACTAAAGTGCAGTGCTTAAATGACAGTAGTGAACTAAAATTGACTACATGGGCGTTTCTAAAGTATTCAATCCGCACTCAATGTGTCAAGAGTTAAAAACCCGCCGGGTAATAAGATTACTCTATGGCGTGTGTGAAAATCGGTCGACATGTTTCAGCCAGAGGGGCTTTGCCCCGGCTTTCTTCAGGACCATAAACAAAGATGCTACTGCAGCCATGAATGAAGTGTAAAAACTACAACAGACAATGTACTGAAAAATAGGTACATATCTACCAGGAACCATCACAGTTGAGTGCCCACTGGAAGGAAAGGAGAATATCTTCTTCCCAGCGTTGTGTGGGTGAAGACCTCTGGTGATAAACCGCTCGGTTTATCACCAGAGGCACCGACGGATAGAGCGGGGCCTCATGTTTCCCGAGCTGTCGCCGGGTGAGGTGAGGTCTCTCCTTTCCTTCCAGTGGGCACTCAACTGGCTGAAACATGTCGACCGATTTTCACACACGCCATAGAGTAATCTTATTACCCGGCGGGTTTTTAACTCTTGACACATTGAGTGCGGATTGAATACTTTAGAAACGCCCATGTAGTCAATTTTAGTTCACTACTGTCATTTAAGCACTGCACTTTAGTTTATACCACTTCATGATGGATATCACGGCTGTTTTTCCTGACATCCACTTCCATATCGGCACTATATGGTCGGTTGAGTTTTGGAATGATCAGTTACATCCCACATGACGTTAAATCCACCATAAGGGTGGTCTGATGGGATTCATCCAGCCAGTGGTTTTCAGCATCTTGTGTTCATATATGCACCCCTTTTAATGCACCCTTGTCAGTACAGCCACACACTTTTCTCTAGACCTGGTCTGCTCTTTTGTGTGTTGTATATCATATTCAGGGGTATGAGCAGACAGGTCATTAAATATTCCCCTCGACCCTCCACATACCTGTATTGT
Source organism: Lissotriton helveticus (assembly GCF_964261635.1). Lineage (NCBI taxonomy): Eukaryota > Metazoa > Chordata > Amphibia > Caudata > Salamandridae > Lissotriton > Lissotriton helveticus. The sequence goes on from NC_136067.1 coordinate 1,619,873,571, forward strand.
TTTTTTGAATCACAGCATACATTGCCCTCTTGCCCTTGCCTGCTACCAGATCCTGCAACCAACCTTCCACAGGAGGTCAGCTTCCGAGGTACACAGCTTTTGGCTGTGCACATTGTGAGTGGGCCACATGGTTAGCTCCAGTCAGGCCCTGTACACAACCTGCTGAGGGTAGCCAACCTCCGCTGTTCTCGACCTTCGGACATCTGCAGCAGGAGTTGGCTGCAAGGCCTGGCCTCCGGCCAGACTGCAAACAACCTTCTGTGGGCAGCCAAACCCACACTGTGCATGGCCTCCGGCAAACTGCATGAGATATAGTCCCCAGGGCATAGTCTGCAGACTGGCTCTGCGCTCAACCCCTAGTTCACATGGTATTTAGCCTTTCTCCCTTATATGGCTTTGGAACCTTGCCCTACACACTGAAATGGCTGCTGCAAGAGTATTTTTTCTCTTGCATCAGCCAATCAGATTGATCAGATCCACAGTCCACTATATCAAGTCTGGAACTGCATATTTGAAAGGGATGATGGGAGAAAAGGCTCCCACATCCTTTTGAGATCTTTATTCGGCTTTAAAAAAAACAGCCATTAAAGTACAAAGAAAGTAGCAAATCTAAAACAATTAAAACTGCTATAGCATACAATTACAGTTGCAAAATTCATTCCATTTGTTGCACTTATAGCATGATACTTTTCCTCGCATTAATCGATTTCAGAATAAATAGAGCAACATTGTAGCAAATAAAAGAATCATCTAATGTCGCCAATGTTGCTACTTTGTGTGACTTAATGTTCAGTGCAACAAACAGAGGTTTGAGGTAAAAACACCTACAATTGTGATAAACTGTACAAAACAATAGAAAGTGCAATGTGCTTTGTTTACTTATATTGTCACAGGGGCAAGAAGCCACATCAGGTGGTTGGGACTTCATAGTTGGCAAGGCAACTAGATGGTGTACAATACCACATCTCATTCCTTTCAGTACGAAACTTTGCTGTACATTGGTCGCATGTGATAAATAATTATTTCCTCCCTCCTCCAAATCCAAGGATTTATACAAGGCGACCGTTGATTTATTCCGTTCGTCCATCGATCGACAATCCAGTCTATGCTGGAGAAAGGTTTCTTTAATACTTTGCTTTGTAAGAGACAATATTTTTATGGGTTCCGACCAAATAGATATATTAAGCAACCTTACGAAGGAGGAATTAATATGCAACAGCTCAATAGGCTCCCACATCCAAATGGATTCCTTTCATTTCTTGAATTTCTGACTTTACTGAGGATCCGGGGATCCCAAACATCCAAATGTACAAAAATGTTAACCCTTTAAAGACCACTTGGATTCTATAGCCCAAAAACGACTGTACATTTTCTAATAAACATATACTTTCATGCCAAGTTTGATGTAAATCTGTTCATAGGTTTGGGCTAAGGGAGCAAGAAAAATTTCCTTTGGGACCTAAAATGGGAAACTACATCTTTTTTCACGCCCTCTCCCAATGGGGCAAATAAAAAATGCCTTTTCAATGAACAAGGAGACAACTGCCAGATGTAGTCACCGTACTCTCCTCCCTTAACATTTGTAATAAATAATAACATATTACCCTCTGCATATCTGTATGTATAGTTTATACCATACTGTTTTTTGATAAGCTGTAGTTATAAACACAGAGAACAATATCATTGCATTGGTCCATAGCGCAAAACAGTGATGATCTAGGGTACGACTTGGATCCAGAAGACCAAAAAGATACAGCTCTACTTGCAATACTATGGCAAGAACATAGCATTCGCCGTTGCGGCACGGTAGTGGTAAGTGTTTGAGTCTGCATACACTACGCTCACTCGTAATAACATTTATTGGGCTGTATTATTTTTAGGCTTGACATACATTTATACTTATTCAAGCCAATGAAAATAAATGTGGCCTAACAGCATTTGGTTAGAGCAACTGTACTAATAAAAGAATATGCACACATGTATTACTACAGTGTAATGGTCGGATTCTCTGTTATTACCACCATACAGTGCAATTAGCCAGAGAACAATACTGTTTACTGCCTCACCTACTGCATGTCACTATGACCTTGTGCTGAAAAACAACTCTGATAATACTTAGGAGGCCTCTTCATTGTGAGTTTACCTCACTGCTTGAATTTAACCCTGCAAGTAAATCATGGTACCCCTCCCACTCAACAATGATAATAATACCACATTGCACCACACATCTGCATACATGCTACTTATATGTGCTCACATAAATACACATACGCACTTTGCATAACAGGTAAAACATACCTCACTTTTTTCAGTTCATCATTGTTAACTCTATCCACAGCTACAACCTTAAAGGTACATTCCAATAGGGACCAGATGTACGACCCTAAATTGTATGCGCAAACGGTTTTGCGACCCGTTTGCGCATGCAAAATGGTACAGGGCCATGTACAATTCCTAATTAATGAGCTGCAATTTTTTTTGCGATTAGTAAATTCGGCATTGCGAGTCGCTATTAGGAAGGGATGTGCCAAGGGCGTCCCTTGCAAGTCTCTACCCTATGTAAAAATGTTTTGCGACCGCACTTGCGGTCGCAAAACACTCGCAAATTACCGCCCTCTTCCAGAGGGTGGTAATGGAGTCATGAATGGGGAGGGGTCCCAAGGGGTCCCCTTCCCCTTTGTGACTGGCTCCAAAAATATTTTTTAAGGACAGGCAGTGGTCCCAGGGACCACTACCTGCCCTTAAAAAATGAAATCAAACGTTTCATTTTTTTTTTAAATACATCCCGTTTTCCTTTAAGGAAAACGGGCTGCATTTTTTTTTTCTTTAACTGCTTTATTGAAAAGCAGTCCCAGGCCTGGAGGTCTGCTGAGCCCAGCAGGCCACCTTCCGTGGAAGGGCCAGCCATTCCCAATGGGGTCACAAATTACGAGTGGCTCATTAATATTCATGAGCCTCGCATTTTGAGACCCCATTGGGAATCGCTAACAGTGTCTTTAACACTGTTGTACATTTGCTTTTGCGACTCGCAGTTTTTCGCAATTTGCGAGTTGCAAAAGCAAATGGTCGTACACCTGTCCCTAGAACTTACTTTTATAACTTAGTTCAACTGAAATAGACCTGTGTCTACAAAACCACTGGAACGTCACTCATTCTCCTCTACACTATGCGTTATCCAGTCCTTACAGGAGGACACTGAAATATCAATATTTTTTTAACCTGGAGCAGCATGCACAACAGCGGCGGCTCCTCTGCAATGGCGGAGGAGCGTCGCCCCACTGCCTGGCTCTGAGCCAGCAGGTGAAAAAAAATACGATGATCAATCATCGATTTATTTTTCATATGCGGCTCTGAGCCAGCGTGTGCAGGGAGGGGTCGGACAAAGTAGGGGGAAGGAGGAGTGTATGCTAACTAAGTTCTAAGTGCTCATGTGTGTTTGGCCGGCCATCTCAGGCCGGCCAACACACATGCACAGTTAGGTTTTTCCAGGGGTGTAGGGTGGGGGGTGCGGTGGGTGCGGGCTGCCCCGGGTGTTATCACTGAGGGGCGTGACAAAATGGCAAAAATATGTTTTTAAACAAATATTTTTGCCATTTTGTCAAACCGGGTGTGACAAGAAATTCTGCACCGGGTACCACCTGACCTTGCTACGCCACTGGGTTTCTCCAACCCAGCTGCATTGAACAGCCGTGCTGGAGAAACCCCACAGACTCACTGTCCTGAGTGGAGCGTCTTCTCAGCCCGCCCAGGCCAATCCCTGTGCTGCTCTCGTAGCATGAGAGCAGCACGGGGATTGCACAGGGAGTTTGTCCCAAAGCCTGGTGGGACAAGGAAGAGCACAGGAGGCGCGACGCGGGAGGCAGCCGGCAGCATATGGCAAGTTCTTTTTTTTTTAAATATTATTTATTTCTTAACTCGCCTGCGCTCACGTTCCCGCCTCTCGCCCACCACCCTTTGTTTGTGACAGCCACCACTGATGCACAAGGAATAACATTGAAAGCATGAACGTCTCTCGTAGGTTACATTTTTGCAGAGTTCTCTTGGACCAGCTCACTTAGTTGTAACCCCAGTTGATGGCCACTGCTCCAGTATATTGGCTTTGTGTCACTGGTTCCAGTGCCACATCACTCTTTAAAATAACATGGATTAAGCGGTGGCTAAATACCCTCCTTAAACTGCCTGGGAAATTGAACTATATCCCCAGTGCTCCTGACCCTCAAAATTAATACATTTTTCTTGGAAGAGAAGGTTTTCAGGTGGAAGTGTTATAATGTTGCAAAGAATAATTCACCAAGGAGAAATTGAAAGTAGTTAATTTCTTTTCTGTTTTGACATGCATTCAATGTAAACGAATTCAAATTTGTATTAAACCTGTGGCCTTTTATACCTTCTATAAGCACTATGGAGAGGAACGTTTAAGAACATTCCATCCACAGGGGTCCTGTCCTTACTCTGTGTAGAATCAGAATAACGTTGTCATTAAATCGTCTGACATAAATAAAAGATATGTTTGAAGGCATCGGCAAAGTGGATCATTGCCCAGGGTCCTCACCTTATATGGGCCCCAGGAAAAAGGATTTTCTCTTTAATACACTTGTGTCTATTTCTCCATCTCAACTGTTTACTTACAATTCAATAGTGTTTGGTCTCATGGGGCTTGAAATAGCAGAAAAGTGGTGTTAAAATTCAAGATTTTTCGGAACAGAGTCTCTAAGATGTGTCTTGCTCAGGGACCCATAAACCTTTAAGATGAGACATGTACATATGTTTAAAATATTATCTGCAAAAATGTCAGCCCAGTAGAGATTATCAGAGAAAATATACACATGATGGAACAACATTTTTGTAAACAATATTTAGGACACAACACACTATGTTTGATGCTATTTCTGCCTACAATATTCTAAGATTAACACCTTATCTCATATTATTTGTCTTGTCCTGTCCTTCCCATCTCCCCTTTCTCATTCAGTGCTTTTTGGTGACTTTAAGGTGACATGGTTGTGATAAATAACCAACATATCAAAAACAAATTGGGACCCAGTTCACAAAGCAATTTGAATACGTTTGGAGGTTTACACTTATATTTGGACGCGGATTTAAGAATTTCAGGAATTCTAAAAAGTTGCCAGGAGTACGTCTGGGACACTTTTTAGAATTCTTCTTTAAGCATGCGTAATTTTACTGATTATAACATCACACATGCAAAAATTGTCATGCCTGAATGCAATTGCACTTTTTAACTTTTATCATTTTTCTCTTCACAGGCAATATATATTTCCCCAAGGAGAACCCAACCTTCCCTTACAAGTCCACCAATGATGCAGGGATTCCCTTCCCACTCCAAACCTAGAAACACATTTACTCTTGTCATTGACAAACATTTGCAAGCATTTCCAAAGTAAGAATAGGCAAAGAAAACTTTGAGAATGCCCACAAATCCCTTCTTCTCCCACAACCACCGCCTCCCCACACAGAAGCAGATTTCCTGCATAAACCAAGTGTAACATTAGATATGCATGAATGGATTTAAAAGTGCAGATTCACATGAACAGGCACTCGTAAATCAAGACATCTTTATTTTGATGGGTGGGTGGGAGGGGTGTTGTGTGGATGGAGTAGGATGAATGAAACTCGTCGTTCACATCTGAGGACAGGCAAGAACAGTGTTCGACGTCAGCAGTAAAATTATCCTGACGCGTCTAGTCACGAACATAAAGTTGTCCAGTCATGCTTCCTGTTCGCGGTGTTTTCGGACGCTTGTTTGCCCGATGCTGCGTGGGGTGGGGGCGTCGACACATTGCAGCGGGGACACAGCTCACGCTGAAGGGGTGTTTCACACGTTTCAGAAAGCGAGCTGGGGGCGGGATGGGTGACTCGCCGCTGCTTCTGTTCCTGCCCACTGCGCGCCCAGAGGCCCTTCCTCCTCCTCCTGAGGCGCAGCCCGGGCTCCTCCAGCGAAACAAAACAGCAGCTGCTGGCGCTCGAGCGCTGTTTAACGAACACACGCGCGCGCGCCGCCCGGCCCGGGACTTGTTGACCAGCCCCGAGTTGTCGAATACCTCGAATAGCTGTCATATTTGCGGTTGCTGCTGCTCCAAGTCAGCGGGGCTCGGCTCTTTTTCCCTGTTGTGCTGTAAACGAAGAGACTAGTTGTTGTCACCCATGGTTGCCTCTCGGAGCTACCCGAATTGGCAAGACCCCAAGCCCCCTCTGCGCACACCCCTCCCCGCCTTAGACGCTCACGAGGCTTGAAAAGTTAGTTTGACAGCAGAACCACTACTGACAGATGCCATTGCAGGTCTGGTGCAGAGCGGGCGGGCAGCTCTGGAAACGGGCAGGTGTCGTGAAGTTCGCTGTTTATTTTGATATTTATTTCACGGTTGTGTTTATCTGCGAACCAGGCCCGGGCATTAAAACAAATAAGTCAGGCACGACAGTAGCCTATTGAGGAACTCACAAATTAGGCACTTCTAGATTTTAAAGGCACTTTACAGCTGAGTTTCTGTACTTTAACGGGACTTCTGGCTCAGGCTTCTTTGCGTAAACTGGGGGCAGTACTGGCACTTTGCAACAACGTTACTGTACTCAGAATAGGTGGCGGAATGTTACTGAGGAGCTGATGAACTTTTGGGACAGTCAGTGTGATTAATTCTTAACAGATGGGTTGGCCTCTTACAAGGACAGTCACAGTACAGCCTCCTATCTGCAAAGCTGCAGTGCCGCTTTAATGATTTTCGCAAGATAGATTTGATTGCACCTGTTCGGTACAACTTTTGATTTCGTTATCCACGCTCTGCCAATTCAAGTCCAATAATAGCAAACACTCTTGAATTACACGTTAAAGGTAGAGCTAGAGAGATCGACAGAGAGATGACGTTTCCCAGGTCCCCTTGGAAGGTGGGGGCTCTGGGCACTTTGTTCATGTCTTATAACGTCTCTGCAAAGCAGCTGACTTGCTAATGGATCAATATTGAAACTGGTCAGCAAAACTGGTGTCTTTTGTTAGTTTAGTAGTCATTTCTCAGTGGGGTTCTTACACCTTCCATGGGACACTGATGTCACTTCTCAGCAGCACCGGCACTTCCCAGCGAATCCGCAGCACTACTGGTGTGCAAAACTGATACGTCCTATTCACGCTACTGCAGCACATCACAAGAGTTTTTATGAAAGCACTTACATTCTTCTTGGCGCTGTTCGGCACAGCGGTAGTACTTTCAGTGGGCGGGACAGCGGTGGTATTTCTCAACAAATGGTGTATTTTAAACAGACCTAAGTGGCAATTCTCGACAATGTTGTAAGGGTAACACGAATGTTGCTTCCTAGCGCGGATGCTACGCACGTAATGCTCAAGTTAGCTTTTCCCTGTTGAGGAGCTATACTTTCATTGGTACAGTACATGCACCTGGCCACCTTTGGCACTTCTCGAATGAGGAGCTCTGCATACAGTAGATGTACCTGACCAACTTCGGCACTTTTCTATTGAGGAGCTATATTTCCCGTGGTACATTATATGCACCTAGTCAACTTTGGCACTTTTCTGTGCGGAGCTATACTTTCAGTGGTACAGTACGTGCGCCTGGAAAACTTCGGCACTTCTCGATTGAGGAGCTATACTTTTAGTCGTACAACACATACAGCTGGCCATCTTCAGCACTCCTCGACTGAGGAGCTATACTTCCAGTGGTACAGTACGTGCACCTGACCAACTTCGGCGCTTCTGGATTGAGGAGCTATACTACCAGTGGTATAGTACGTGCACCGGACCAACTTCGGCGCTTCTGGATTGAGGAGCTATACTACCAGTGGTATAGTACGTGCACCGGACCAACTTCGGCACTTCTGGATTGAGGAGCTATACTTCCAGTGGCACAGTACGTGCACCGGACCAACTTCGGCACTTCTGGATTGAGGAGCTATACTTCCAGTGGTACAGTACGTGCACCAGACCAACTTCGGCACTTCTGGATTGAGGAGCTATATTTCCAGTGGTATAATACGTGCACCAGACCAACTTCGGCACTTTTAGTTTGAGGAGCTATACTTTCAGTGGTACAGTACACGCACCTGATGTTCTTTAAAAAGAGCAGGACTCTCGCAAACCAGCTAAACATGATGCAGTAGCGGCACGTGCTGCAAAATAAGATCGCCAGGCACTTCTCAAACATGTACTTACCTTTAATGGGAAGTGCAGCACTGGCTCAATTCAGTAGAGTGGGTGTACAGTTCATGACAACGAAGCCACTTCTCAGTACAACGTCAGTACCTTAGGTGGGATCCTTCCAAGCACTTTAAAACAGACCTTTAACTATCCCACTTTAGGATGGTGGCGAGCACGGCTACCCCAGCGCTTGTGTTTTTCACACTTTTGAAAAAGTCCGGGCTGAGGAGAGGTGGCTGGGGCTCCGGCCGCCCGGAACAGCAGTAGCCAGCACTTCTTAACGAGGTGCCTCGGTGGCTCTAAGGGCGTTAAAGCCGCCGCTGCCACACTCTGCTGCGGCGGCGGCGGCCCTGCATTAGCATATCCGACCTCCTGGGAGAGGAGTCAAGTGATATGTGAGCCCGGGGCCGCGCGCGCCCAGGGAGCGGGGAGGTCCCTGCGGCCGCCATCTGTCAGCGGCGGCGGCTCCTTGGCGGAGGGGCCGGGGCTGCCCGTGCACCAGCCTCCGCTGGAGCTGCGGCTTGCACTGCGCGAGGGGCGGGGGCAGGGGGACAGGCCGGCAGCAGCAAGGAGCAGGAGCAGGAGGAGGCGGCGGCGGTGGCTGCGAGGGGGAGGGAGGAACAGACACTGGGAAAAAGAAACAGGGAGGGCCTTTGACGCGGGGCGCCCGCCCTCCCGCCCGGGGGCAGAGCGGAGCTGCTGCCTGGGCGTCATTCTGTTCATGGCAAGTGCGGGGCGCGCTGCTCGCCGCAGGCCGCCGCCGCCCCCCGCTCCGCCTCCTGCTGCTCTCCTCCTCCATTGTAAGATGCTGCGCGCAGCCCTGCCCAGCGGCGCCGGGGAGGCTTGAGCGGCAGCCGGCGGGCAGCGGCCCCCGAGTCCCATGGAGCTGCTGCCGCCGCCCGAGGCGTGAGGGGCCGCCCGTCCGTCAGTCCGGCCCCATGCGCTAGCGCTCAGGTGCAGGCTGCATGCGGTAAGTTCGGCTCGCCATCCCTTGATATGACAGAAACTCGCGTGGAGGGAGGGCTGGGGGGAGATGTCAACATGTTTTATGTCTGTGCGCTCCTGTGCTGCCTGACCTGTCTGTCTGCAGCAGGGATCGCGATCCGGCGAGCTGTGGAGATACACCGACCCAGGAAGATGACCCGTTATATTGCGATAACTCATTATATTGCGATAACTCAGTCGATCCAGTGGGGTTGATCGGTCGGGGTGTTGCAGGTTGGATTGGGGACTTTGGCAGAATCGCCCCAACTTGGCCCTCTTTTATGTAGAATCGCCCCCTCTGCTGCAGGACGCTATCAAAGGGGCCGAGTTAGTCCGCTTCTGGGAAACTTCAGTTTAAAGGGAAACCCTCGGGCGCCAGCGGCTGTGCCTCGCTCTATCACCATGACTTTTTTCTTTGCCGAATAGCGCGATACAGAAGGTACTGCGGTCTGCTCAGCCCGCAATAAATCAAGTGAGTAGGGAAGCCGTCACGAGTGTCCGAGGCGGTGCGGCTGCTGTGTGTTTTTTTTTAATTTTATGTAGCTGGCTGCGTGCAGCCTCCTTTCCCCCTTAGCAGGTGTGTATTGTCACTCAGGGCCATGGGGCAGCGTGCAGTGGAAGACTACCCCCCTCAGACTGCACAATGAGAGCCCCCTGCTCTGGCCACGGTGGCGCCCTGTCTGGTAGGAGGCCGTCGGAGGTAGCATCCTGTCCGTGTCCATCTCCCAGAACGGTCTCCACACTGGCCGGCTGTCTGGTGCTGAAGGCGAGGACGGGCCCGGCACCGGGGGATTCCCGCTCCTACCCAATTCTCAGGATAGTGTCTAGCCCATACTGCCCTACTCTGGAGAAAAGTGTACAGGGCTGTTCTTAGCTGAGCACGGAGGCGACAGGCATCGGCGTCAGTGTGTTAAGAAATGGAAGTTGTTTCCTGGTAGAAATTCCAGTTGACCAGTTACATTCAGTTTCTATTCGAACCAACTATGGCATAGTAAAATAACTTGTGTTTTATATACTGCTTGATGCCACTCTTCTGTCATTTCTAATCCTTGTTAATAAAAAGTGATATGGTGTAATTTAAAGGCACTACTGCATCCGCCTCGGAAGAATGGAATGCTGCGTGGGCTTTACTGAAAGTAAACCTCATCATTCGTCAGTGCATGTTTTGGGTGTGATCTTTTATATGGCTGAACCTTCTTATTTGACTAACCCAGAAATAAGTGGACCTCATCACATGCACCTATAAGACACTGTTAAACACGATAAAACGTTAATGACACCACTGGCAAGACCTGAAGCTGCAGCTGGAACTTTATTCCAGTGGTGCTTACGCTAGTGAAGATACACGTGGCTCAATCATGTTATTTGTATCAGTGTGCCAAAAAACTCTAATTCATACATTTATTAGTACAATGCAGAGGTTAAATAGTTTATTTCGACATCTGTATAGATGTACGTATATATTTATCTGTGTATGCACACACAACTGCATCCAGTCAAATACATTTGTAACCGATTCTTAGTAATTTCCACTAAATTCACCTATTTGGGACATATAGCCAATTTTTCCTAGGGACATAGAGCTCAGTTTTTAGCTGTACAAATACTTCTACAACTAAAATGTCAACTTGATACGAGTCACCACCAATAATACTGTTCCTTATAAGTGAAGTGTATCCACTGCACAGCAGGCCAACAAAACTTTTAGGCTTTAACCTATGCCACTTGGCTACCAAGATTCCACATCAGATTGAAGCGTCTTGTGTAGTGTAGGGCATGCACCCACAACATTAAAGGCTGTTGTCATTGTCGAACATAAAGTAATGGGTAATACGTGCGTTATAAATACAGTGCAAAAGGGCACGATTTGGCTTTTGTGTTACATCTATGTCCGAGATGGTTCATCAAGGTTATTAATCATTCTTGGACGTACTAATGTGAAGTTACAAGATGTACAGAACATCCCAGCTAGAGATCACCTTGCCCGTGACACAGCATAAACATTCACACTCCCAGAAAGGTATTTAGGCACTACTAAGGCCCAAATTAGGAACATTGGAGGAAAAAACTCTTGGAGAACGCGTGTATCATTGCTTTGAGTTGTCAAGGAGTGTTACATTTATTTAATAAGTGCACCATGCAGCCCTTTGCACCTGGACCTAAACTCGCGTGTGAATCTCCAAATTCACGCCAGAACATTTGCTTGCTCTAGTCTAGAGTGTCCCAAAGCTGCCTTCAAATTTTCACAAGTTAGTGCAGCAGAAGAAATAACGCAGACTCCTTATGAACGCCACCCAAGAATCAGACTGGTAGCTCTCTTTATTGTTTGACCTCTGCTAGTTATACATGCCAGAGTGTATATGAACAGAAGAGCAAGGGCTCTCCCATAAGTGGTTTGGTGGCTTTCAGGACTTGGGCAAGATATTGCCTTATTCAGGTCATTTTGCACATGGCCAAAGAAACCAGTCCAAAGAGATGCCCTGGCCTTCTCCAAATGTCCAAACTCACAAATGCTTCCTGGGGTGATTTGTGGCATGACGGAGCCACTATAATAAGTACACAAGGCTTTTAATGTGAGTAGTATTTTAAGGATAAGAGGTATACCCTTTCTTTTACTGCAAGAAGCCATATTGATGGGTTTTGCTAGAATGTATAGTGGTTTGAAAACTATTGAATAATTCTAGTCTGTACGATTTTACGAACTTGTGTGGTCCAGAAAAGGACGTGGCAAAAAACGGAATCCAAACATGTATGGAAAAGGGTCCTAGTGGGTGCTGTTTGCATGGTGTACATATATGATATATGCTGTAAGGAGTCATCAGTTTTGTCGGTGCACAACAGTATAATGAAAATAGCCTGATAAAACATTTGAAAACTGACTGCATGGCTGATTCACAAAGTAGCCCTTTTAGGAATTGCAGGTTATGCCCCAAATTTTCTTAGTTACCACTTTTTAAGCATTCACAAAAATCTTTGATCTATAGAACCAAAATCTGCTAAAACCACAGATGTGTGTTTAGGCCTTACCTAGTGAATTTTATCATTGTACAATTCAAGTTAAGATGCAATGTACATTTTTTTCCTTCACATGGAATTTTTTTTCTATATGATGCAATCCCTTCCTCCAGGCCATATCATAGAATGTGTGTTAGCTTCTTTTCACACGTAATTTGCACACTTTAACCTGCTTTATTTGTCATGGTCTATAGAAGAGCACATTGGATGTGACAAATAGCTCTGGAAAGGTTTGTGAACAGCTACAAAGGTACAATTTTGTGGGAGTTCTTTAGGTTCCCACCAGCACTTCCTAACCCTCCTTTTGGTGCTGCCATATTCCGACCCCTAACTCTAAATTTGCAATTTTGTAAAATATGTCATACTTTGTTTCCACAGTAGTAATTTCTGCAGGCAGGTCCAAATGGTATTCACAGATTCCAGATCTGCTGGCATTACTACGCTTCCCATTTGTACATATTTGATCCATCTTGAAAAGTTGGAACGCCATGAGGGTCCTATTGGAAGTAGAGCCTTTAACCTGCATTTGACAAACTAATCTCCGCTGTGCACATTCATATCAATGTTCTATCTTGTCAGCTGTAGGCTATGTTGGTAATGTGTGGCGCAGTTACACCCAACCAAGGTGGATATCCAAAGGCAAAGATCATCTTGGAGTGAACATGGAGACTGTGGAAGAGCTCGTTTTGCGGGCTAGAAATTAGTGTTTTGGGGGTATCTGCAAGGATAGAAGATTGAGTTGTGACCTAAGTGCCAGGGTTTGGGGACACTTTTCAGATTTTTTTCATAGGCTGTTGAAAACCGATTAACCCTTAGGGTTCCTTTTGGTAGCGTCTGGACTTTATAAGCATTTGTTTAAATCCGAAATTTAATTGTATCTGGGTTATGTGGATAACGTTTCATGTGGTATCACGGAAATTGTATTGATGTTTTGAAGGTACCCCCTTGCTTCCATCAGAAATCAATGTTTTTCGCATAATGTTAGGTGGGAGGTAATTTGCATACAAGGTGTGCCAGCACTGGAGGTCACATTGTACATGCCTTCTTTATAACGGATACAGAAGACCCAACATTTCAAGAAATACATGAATAGATCAGCAAGGGATACATTAATCTGTTTGTTTTTTAAATACCGAAGTCCAGTACATACCAATGGATGCATTTCATCACAGTTAATTGCTTAAAACCCTCTACCTCGCATGGTCACTTTTAACAGATAGAATTCCTGGTACGTCTGAAACAGTTGTTTCAGTACACGCTTACAGTGCTTACCAATTCTTATAAAATAACGAATACCCCAAATTGCTTGTTGATTGGTCTCTAGTAGAGGTCTGATGTATTAACTAAATTACAGGTAGCACACGTTTCATACCCGCCTAGGCACTTATAGCAGAATGGAATCAATAGTCCAAACACCATCGATCAGAAGATGACACGGGTCACAAAAGAGGGCAGAATGATGAAACCATGGGGGTTCAGGCTAGTACAGGGTATTCATTAAACATGAGCACTTAGTTTGCTGACTTGGGAGGCCTAGCCGTGCATGCCTTTGGCCTCTGTGGTAGGGAAAAGATCTAATCTCAACCTGAAACCTTCCTTCTTGAGCAGGGCTTTCTGTCAGAAATCGGACGAAAATACCTCTGTGATGGCATGAAGACACCTCTGTGAGGGTAGGAGGATGAAGATAACACTCCAAGGAGATAAAGATACCTCTCTGAGGCTGTGAGGATACCTCTCTGAGGCTGTGAGGATACCTCTCTGAGGCTGTGAGGATACCTCTCTGAGGCTGTGAGGATGAGGATAACACTCCAAGGAGATGAAGATATCTTTCTGAGGAGATGAGGACACCGCTTTTTGGGTATGGGAATGAGAATATTTTTGTGGTACCAGGATGGTTTTCTATACCGCCCTGCTAAATTTCCCCGCAAAGTTAATTAAAAAAACATGGTTGTTACCTTTGTCGAGTCTCCAACTCCCGGGGTCCATTTGATAGGTGGCTGAATGTTTGGGCACATTTTCATAATAATAGGGGGTAAGCGATCTGTCGGGTCGGTAGCCATTCATATAGTTAAGGTATCAGTCGTATATAGTTTCGGTAAGATTATGCAGTTGAGAGATGTTTCCCTCAAAGGCACGCTGTTTGCAATGCCTCTGCGGGCCGCTCCCTTCTTACGTGGTACAAAACTCATTGATGTAGATAAACAATGGTCAAGTTCTTATTTAGGTAAGTGTTCTGCGCAGAACAGGTCAGTCGAGGCACTATTTTATAGTTATCGCTGTAAAAACTGCTTGTTGTAATATTTGGGCGCTCTTGTGGCGCATACGATTTTGCATATTTTGAAAGTCTCAAGATAAAGCTTCTTCTTGACGGTCAATTTGCACTGACTGATTTTAGTTTTTAAAAATTCGCTGATTTTTATTCACATTAAAGATTTTGAGGATGAAGTCTCTTGGGCCGTTTAATTGCATGGAATGAGTCCTCCAGGCTGTTTTCTCCAGTGTGCAAAACATTTGACTTGAAACAACCCCATTCTCTATAGCTAGCTTTAAGGCTTCTTCAAAGTGTCAGATGAATTGTAAGGGTCGATATTTTAGTGAGCGAGAACTAGGATGCGTGCACTGTGTAATGATGAAGTCCAGTAGTCGACATGTATTTTAAGTATGTTTATTTAATCTTAGTTGCAGCTTATTAAGTTCATGTAGAGCAGCCCCACCAGGAGCAGCCTGCCTGCTGCTCAGCACGTACTCCAACTGTCACACTTCACCTCACAGGCAGCCAAACATTCCATGCATGTCCATCAGACCAACATTCCAAGTAGCACCTTCACACTAGCTGAGCAGCTAGGGAGAAAGTAACAGGATAATTACATAAACAAGATACTACACACTGCCATTCAGCAAATGGGACACTAAAAAGGGCTTTCTACCCCACATTTGTGTGGTGCCTTCGGTCTCTATACATGTGGATTGCTTATGGCTGTTCTTTGTGTTTTTTTTGTTTTATTTTTAAATCACACCCAGGTGAGATTTTGTATCTCAACAACAAAAGGTACCAGAAGCTCCGAGCTTCTCAGACGGGTGGTACGGATAAAATCCCAAATGATGAAGGGCGGATCCGTATGGTGACTGATGGGTACTTTCCTCATCCTGTTGAGAATTCTCTGTGTTGTATCCCTTTGGTCTGCTGGGAAAGGTTGGTTCTCTGTTTCTTTTGGGCATATTCCTTGAGACCCTCTGGTACCTTTTGTTGTTGATGTGCTTGTTGGGGATTGTACCCAGAGCTAGGTCTGTAAATTTC
The DNA here is from genome assembly GCF_964261635.1 of Lissotriton helveticus. NCBI lineage: Eukaryota > Metazoa > Chordata > Amphibia > Caudata > Salamandridae > Lissotriton > Lissotriton helveticus. The sequence continues at coordinate 1,619,889,029 of NC_136067.1, forward strand.
CCCTAGGTCCCCCCCTACCGTAGTGTTTTGTTTGAGATTTTGTATCTACCATAAAACGTAATTCTAACCGAAAGCTGCCATCTTGGACAGTTGGACTTCCAGTCTACACTGAGTCAGGTCATGCAGGAAGTCCCCAGGATTCCAAATTGATACTACAAGTCCTAACGCACATCCAGAGTGTTTTTAAGACTTCCAAATATTTTATCACAAAACGCAAAAAACTGTCTCCGTAGCATGGACTTTGGATATTGAAGAATAAATATACGGGTAGCGTTTACCTCCATTAAAGAGGGTAGGTGCTGGTACATTCATTTTTGTAAGCAAGAACTTGGTATCAAACAAATATTCCTTTATCCACACATAACACAGAAAACGCTTCTGGTTTGGTTCTTTCGTGTGTATTGCCCCAGTCTGCAAGCACTCGTGACTGTCACCAGCTTCCATGCAGCAGGAAGTGTGTCATGCTCAGAAATGTAGAGCTCCAACACTGACCCAGTGAGTTGCATGCACCTGTTTCCCAGTAGCCACTCTCATTAACTGTTTTGTGTCCATGACTCACGCTGCTATTCAGCAAGTGAGGCATGTGGATCAAACATGATACCAATACACTGACGTAAAACTAAAATAAGTGAAATGGTAAACATTGCCTAAACCATTTAAAACAAATCTACGTAATTAAAAAGCGCAAGAGTTGTTAAATGCACACCTTTAGCATCTGTGAATTTAAAGCTATAATAACATTAGTTGTGCTGCTGTATTTATGTGCCCGATTGGTGGCCAAAGGGGTTGTGCATCGCCTTGGGGTATCTGTGGTGGACCTCATGGTCACCGGTTCGAATCGTGTCAGGTTCATTCAACCTATCATCCTTCCTAGGCTCGAGTTGGGTAACTTTACACCTCTTATTATTTTATTGCCAAAAGACCTAGGAATTGGATGGAAGTGTGCTTTGCAAATACACGTTTCTGCAGCTGATATTCGCTGCATGCTTGTCACGTTACCTCGGATCGTAAGAAGCATCCTTAAGGTTTAGTCTGGTCAACAATGCTCACCCACCTCTGTCCCAGGGCCTCCTTAACTTTACACACACTGTACCTGAACACCAGTGCATTCAAAGTGCTCTCTGTGAGGTTTTTGGGTCCAAACTGACTGTCTATTTGGTCTGTCGTTCTACAAAAATAACACAATTCAACTCCACCTGGTCAGAAAGCAAAGTCCTACATTTCACATTTTACTTAATACTTCAGTGACTACAGAATCCTGAACCTATTACAATTTAAGGGTTATGGGAATCGTGTTAAGGTCTCGCTGATGTTTCCATGAGTTCTTCAGTTTCTTATTGTTCATATGAACACATTTTAGGGCGCATATGGAAACAGGTAAACCTGATGTAGAAAAGGCCTCTGACCTGGCGCTGAGTTGGTGCAGAAGCCGCATGGATGGATGGTGGCCTTATTGTCGCTTAAGGTAGCCATGGTGTGGGCATAAATGGAGCCACGAGAGAGTGATTGGGTACCTGGCTAAATTGTCAGACTTTTTGTTTTTTTGTTATTGTTGCCTTATGGTTGAGCACTCCTGTTAATGTATTACATAAACTGTCGAGTGGGTAACATTAAAAATGACGAATCCTTTTGCACCTTGCGTTTGTCGATTTGCATACACCTACAGATAATCAATTTAATAACGTTACCACAGAAATTGACCAGCTATGGTTAGGACCATAATCCATAACTCCCTACTACAGCCATGCAAACCATAACTCGAACACCAAATGCAATGCTCATTCCCTCACTCTTAATGAAACAGATGTAATTACAAACGTAATATCTTCCAGATTAGGATACATATCAAATTACCTTTTTCACTTTGACACATACGACAACGAGCATCGTAACCATATTGCTTTGAGTATGTGGTGGTGTTTAATTATATTTTGTTTTTAGGTGTTATTTATTGACAAAATATTGTGAGGTGAACCACTCTGGCTCGCCATGTTAAACAAGCATTTGTAATGCATCTGCTTTGCCTATGAAATGAATAAAGAGCTGTTTTCATTAATTATTTTTCCGGGAGAAGGAAAGCGCTCCCTGACAGATAACACTGGAGTGGAGGGGATGTGGCACAGGGGTCAGAGCTGCTGACTCAAGAACTGGGGATTCCAGTACAATTCTCGGCAGCACCGCGCAATACCCTGTGATTCTATGCAAATCACTTAATCTTGCCGGGTGATAAATTGTTGAATAAATATTTTGCAAGAGTAAATGGCAAACCTTTATGGAAATTTAGTTGGACCAAATTGGATGTTAACAGTATTTCAGTGGCAGAAAAATGTTAAGAGAAGCAGGCAAAGAACAAGCATTGGTAAATGCAGGAAAATATGCTACAGCCCATAGAAATGGAGGAAAGGTAAGTGACACGCACTAGATCCAGAGAGGAGGCCAGATGCAAGTCCCTTTTAAGTTTATATTAAAAACAATGTGTTGGAAATGGCCCTTTTTGCAGGGTTATCCCCAAACTTTTTGCTTCTTCCTCCTTTATTTTTCCTGACCCGTGGTTGTTGGCAATAGGACTCTGGGCACTTTACCACTGCTGAGCAGTGCTAAAGTGCATATGCTCTCAGTGTAAATTGTTATTGTGATTGGTTATCCACAATTGGCATATTTGTTTTACCAGGAAGTCCCTAGTAAGGTGCATTGAGTGTGCCAGGGCTGTTGATTCAAATGCTACTAGAGGGCCTGCAGCACTTGTTGTGCCACCCACAGGAGTAGCCCTAAAATGGTGTCTCAGGTCTGCCACCGCAGTGCCTGTGTGCAGTTGCTAACTGCCATGCTGACCTTACCAGTGTCCACACTGGCCAGGCCCAACCCTTCTCTTTCTGTACACATTGGACACCCCTATGGAAGGCCCTAGGTACCCCCTGGGCAGGGTGCAGTGTATGTGAAAGGTAGAGCATGTACTAGTGTGGGTGACATGCTCTGGTAGTGAATTACAGCCATTTTCATTTTTCACTATTGAAAGGCTATCTTGCCCATAGGCTGTAATGGGGGAATGCTGTGTATAATGTTTACCTGCATATCTTCCCATAGGAGCAAGATAGAAATTTAAAGTCTGGTATCCCTGAACTCAGAATTTAATAACACATCTTTTAGGAAAGATGTTTTTTAAATCCTGTGTTTGAAAGTGGCACTTTTCCAAAGTGGCTGCTTTCTTGTCTGACCTTTCGGTGTGACTTTGGCTGTTTGTGAATTGACTGTCTGGTTTGTGAGTGACAGGGCTGGGGGATTCCAGGAGACAGAATGAGTCCGCCCAGTGCTGAATAGAGAGATCTGCATCTAGATGGGAGGGAGGAGTTGCACCTGGGACCTGAATAAGACTGTGCCTGCCCCCCACAGTGCTGGCTCCACCCCCTGTGGTGCGTCTGATGTCTCTGCCTTGTGAAAGGAGAGAAGGAATCAGGTCAACAAACTGCTCCAGGGCTGTGCTTTCCCTCCACAATGCTGGCTCCACCTCCTGTGGGGCGTCTGATGTTTCTGCTCTGCACTCTGAAAGGAAAAGCCAGGAAAACAAAGTGCTCAAGGAACACCCAGAACTGGTTCAGACCGGGCTCAGAGCCCTCCTGCACAAAGGGAACACAGACTTTTTGGGGTATAAGTACAGGACCCCAGACTACAGAAAATTAGATCATCCTGGAATCAAGAAGGAACCTCTGCCAAGGAGAAAGCTGGAAGACTGTCCTGCTGTTGCTTTGCTGGGCTGACCTGCAGTTGCTTTGCTGCCCAGGAGAGGGGAAGGGCTTTGCTTTGTGCTGTGTCCCCTTGCTTGAAGGAATCTCCAAGGGCCTAAAGAAGAGCTGGCTCCCTGTTAAGAAGTCCCAGGAAAGAAAGAACCCCAGCTTCCCTGAACTCTACTGAGAGAGTTCTATCCTTCTCAGAGTGTTTGGGCCAGTTGTGGTGCCTCGGGAAGTTGTACCTGTGTTGGGAAGCTGGAAACCAAGATTTTAAGGACTTTCTGCCAGTTTTATCGCATCGCTCGCTTGCGGAGCGCATCCCCGTCAGTGCGAGGAAATTCCCGCCGCCGCGAAGGCAGAGATCGTCGCAGCGCCTGTTGCCGCTGCCAGAGTCGTCGCATCCTTCGCTTGCGGGACGCACCAGTCCGGTGTGGGAAGATTACCATCGCTGAGAGTATCGTCGCAGAGCCTGTCGTCACTGGGTGAGATCGGCGCACCGCTTGCTTGCGGACCGCATCACGTCGCTGCGAGAGTCGTCGCAGAGCCATCTCATCGAGGAGCCGTGAGAGGGTAAGATCGACGCTGAGCCACGCATCGCCGCCGCACCGGAGACCGTTGCCGCCCCGAAAATCGTCACATCGTACCTTTTGCGAGCCGCTTCCACCGAAACCTGTGCACCGGAATCCACGCAAGGTATCTTATCACTCCCCATACAGACCGGAGTCATCGCAACACGCTCGCTATGTTCCGTGGGGTTGTCGCATCGCCTCCCCAGGGTCTCAGGAGTGACGCATCGCTTGCTTTTCACCGCTACAGCTTTCACTTGGAACTTTTGTTGCATCTAAAAGTACTGTTGGCTAAAACATGACGCAGCTGTGGATTATTTTAACGCAACCTTAAGAACTCATTTGAAACTATATTCTTGAACTGTGTATGTTGGATTTTTGTCGTTTTGGTCTTGTGTAGTTTAGATTAAATACCGTTATTTTTCTAAACTGTTGTGGGGTCAGTTTGTGGTGTTTTAACAGTGTTACTGTGAGTGTTGGTACAAATACTTAGCACATTGCCTTTGATAAGCCTGACTGCTCGTGCCAAGCTACCAAGGGGGTGAGCAGGGGTTATCTAAAGAGTGTATCCTCCTTACCCTGACTAGAAGCAAGGGTCCCTATTTTGACAGTGATACTTACCTCTGCCAACTAGAGACCCCCAGTTTTAACACAATAGATTTCTTTGTGCAGGCTACACCTAAAAATGATTGTTGCTTGCTTAAACCTGACTGGCAGAAAAATACGCAAATGATGGGGGAAAGTAAAGACCTGGGAATTAAAACCATCCAGTCACATGTTCAGTAGAAAATAAATACTCTCTATTAGAATCTAAATACCATCCCAAACAGCCCCTAACCAATGATCATACATACCCCAGACCAAAGCACAAGCAGATAGTGCGACCACAATCATTGTTTTCAGAAGAGCACCTGCTGTTTGGCATCAATGGTTACATATCAAAGCTCTGGCCAATGTTCAAGTAAACACAGTGCCACGTCTGCCACACCTTGATAAAATTAAAAGAAAATGTGATGTTTCTTCCACCTTTCTGGTGGCCTGTAAGTGGTGCAGCACAATTCGGTGTTAACACAATGTACTGTTTTTCTTGTTAACTTCCCACAAAATACAATTATAGATTTTTGTTTTCCTTCTTGTGATTCTGGTTTGAAGGGATTTGCCTATTTTAATGTTGGATGTAATTTGTTTAACAATTTCGTGTCACACTATGTAATTACTTTGGATTACTACTCCAAGTAGGCCATCTGGACACTTGGAGGTCTGACTATCAATAACAAAAATATTGTGATGCAAAAATATTGATTGTAGAATACTAGGATTACCATGATTCTGCGATCATAAGTATAAATGTACATTTTTTTTAACTCCACATCTAGTACGTAACCTGAAAATATAGTCATTGTTAAGGTGTATAGTACCATTCTGACCGTCTGGACCTGCTCGTCGGAGGTCGCTCCCCCTCGCTCCCTGCCTGTCCCGAGACGCTTTGCTGCTAAAATCACCAACCCGAGCGCTTCGACGATATCGTAGCGCCTGGTATCGTTGTAACTTATTTATTTAATTTCCGCTGCTCATTGGCCCTGCATTGTGTTGTATTTATAGCGCTTTGCTTTGAACAGTGTACTAGTAATCGGCGACTGTGCCCCTGCTTTGTTTTCAGATACCCCACTGCCATTTTGTTGGTTTGTTTACCTGGTTTGTTCCCCGTGTCTCCTCCCCGCTCCCGCCTCCCAGCTGACCCTCCCACGCTCCGCCCCCCTCCACTCAAAGGTAAGCCCGTTTACGCCCGTCCGCGCCTGGACCGCGCCTAGCGCCAGACCCCCTGGCCCCCGCAAACCCCACTCTGGCCGCATCAAGTATGATGCAGCCACCCTCCTAGCCCTTAACCCCGGACGTGCTCCCCAATGCTTCGAAGCTGCCCCTGGACGTACTCATGGGCCCTTCGCATGCCACTCCTGCAAATTCACCAGCGTCAAGACCCTTACCACAACCACTAACCCCAAACACAGGTCCGACCCTAACCACCTGAAGTGCATCCTACTGAACACCCGCTCGGTCCACAGACACGCCACCGAACTCTGGGATCTACTTGACGTTTTATCACCAGGCATCGCCTTCCTCACTGAAACATGGATGAATGCATCATCAACACCCGACATCGCCATAGCCTTCCCGGACAATTACAAGATCATCCGTAAAGACCGCCCCGTCCAAACAGGAGGAGGCATCGCCATCGTCCATAAAAACACCGTCAAAATCACGACTAGCTCCGACGCTAACCTTTCCACCGCCGAACACCTCCACTTCCAGGTCCACACTGACCCCAAAACCACACTATGAGGCACCCTCATCTACAGGCCTCCAGGAACACGTAAACAATTCAGCGAGGACATCACTGACTTCATCAGTCCACATGCCCTCGCCTCCGTGAACTACATCCTACTAGGAGACCTCAACTTCCACATGGAAAAGAATAACGACAACAACACCACCACCCTACTGGATAACCTAGCCAATCTCGGACTCAAACAACTTGTGGACACCCCCACCCACATAGCCGGACATACGCTAGACCCAATCTTCACTTCCAGCAAACACATCTCCTTCGATCGCACCACAGCTCTCCATTGGACGGACCACAGTTGTGTTCACTTCAGCTACAAAACCACCTCGACCCACAACCGCCCACAACCTATTCCCCGAAGAAAATGGAACAAAATCACCACCGACCAACTCCTCACATCGCTCAACCAAAACCCACCGCCCTCTCTTCTGACCCTAACCAAGCTGCCATCAAATTCAAACAATGGATCACTCACAGCGCTGACGAATTAGCACCCTTGAAAAACCATCACACCAAACAAGACAGCAAAAAGGCCCCCTGGTTCAACGATGACCTTAAAAAATCCAAGAAACTTTGCCGTACTCTAGAGAAAACATGGAGAAAAAACCCAACCACCGACAACATGACCACCTTCAAGGCAGCCACCCGCAAACACCACCAGCTGATTCGATCCACCAAGAAATCAGCTTTCAAGAATCGACTCGACAACAATGCCCATAACAGCAAGGAACTCTTCAATATCGTCAAAGAATTCACCAACCCCACCGCAGCCTCCAACGACATCACCCCCTCCCAAGACCTCTGCGACTCGTTATCCTCCTTCTTCTACAACAAAATTGCCGACATACATAACAGCTTCGAAAACAATACCAACGAACAATCCTACCCACCCCCCTCAGAACCTATACCGCCCTCCAACAATCTCAACGCCTGGAACCCAATCACCACCGAAGACACCATCCGCCTTATGAAGTCCATCCACTCTGGCTCGCCCACCGACCCATGTCCCCACTACATCTTCAACAAAGCACACTCCATCATCGCACCCCACCTCCGTGATATTATCAACTGCTCCTTCATCTCTGCTACCTTCCCAGAAAGCTGGAAACATGCCGAAGTCAGCGCCCTCCTGAAGAAACCCACAGCAGACCCCTCCGAACTCAAAAACTACCGCCCAATATCCCTTCTCCCTTTCCCGGCAAAAGTAATCGAGAAAGCTGTCAATAGCCAACTCGCCACCTTCCTCGAAGACAACTCCCTCGATCCCTCACAGAACGGCTTTCGATCCAAACACAGCACCGAAACCGCCCTCATCGCAGCCACAGACGACATCCGAACACTACTGGACAACGGAGAAACAGTGGCCCTCATTCTACTCGACCTCTCCGCCGCCTTCGACACAGTCTGTCACAGCACCCTCATACAACGCCTCAACAATATCGGAATACAAGGAAAAGCGTTGGACTGGATCGTCTCCTTCCTCACCGGAAGAACCCAGAGAGTACGACTTCCCCCATTCAAATCAGAGGCTACCGAAGTCATTTGCGGTGTACCTCAAGGTTCATCACTCAGTCCAACCCTCTTTAACGTTAACATGAGTCCACTCGCATCCATCGCACGTCAACACAACCTTAACATCATCTCCTACGCTGACGATACCCAGCTGATCCTTTCCCTCACCAAAGACCCTAACTCTGCCAAAACCAATCTTCACGAAGGTAAGAAAGAAGTTGCCGAATGGATGAAAACCAGCCGCCTAAAACTTAACTCAGACAAAACGGAGGTGCTCATCCTAGGATCATCCCCCTCTGCCTGGGACGACTCTTGGTGGCCTTCAGCTCTGGTCACAGCACCCACACCAGGAGAAGTGCGGCTCAGTGGTTAGAGGCGGCAGACCCGGAAGCTGAGATACGACCGTGGACCAGGGTTCGATTCCCCGCCTCGGCGGGTCTCGGGCTCAAAAATTCCACGGACTCGACAATTCTCGCTCTGGTGCCTACTCAACTCATGGGGTCACACTCTGCGACTCTGGGCAATAGCTTGCTTAATCTCCACTACGGCCCCTCGTGGCGGGATGCCTGGCTTTCACCTTGTGGACACCCTGCCGGGGTTTCTCACAGGGGAATACCAGGACGGGTTCCCTAAGCAAGCGCCGGGACGCTCACGGGCAGCTGTGCGCTTTACAAATCCAGCACATTACATTACATTTACACCCACAGATCACGCACGCAACCTGGGCTTCATCCTAGACTCTTCACTCTCAATGACCAGACAAGTCAACGCCGTCTCATCCTCCTGCTTCAACGTACTTCGTATGCTCAAAAAATCTTCCATTGGATCCCCTCCGAGACAAGAAAAACTGTCACCCACGCACTAGTCACGAGTCGACTGGACTACGGAAACACCCTCTATGCCGGAATTACAGCCAAATTACTGAAAAAACTCCAACGTATCCAAAACGCATCAGCGAGACTCATTTTGGACATCCCTCGCCAAAATCACATTACCGGCCACCTGAAAGACCTCCACTGGCTCCCCGTCAACAAGAGAATAACATTCCGTCTTCTCACCCACGCACACAAGGCCCTCTACAAGCTAGGGCCCGAATGCCTTAACACTCGACTATCCTTCTACACACCCACCCGCCAATTAAGATCCTCCGATCAAGGCCTCGCCGCAATCCCGCGCATCCAAAGATCCACCATGGGAGGTAGATCCTTCTCCTACTTGGCGGCCAAGACCTGGAACTCACTCCCCACCCACCTCCGCCTTACACAGAACCACATCTCCTTCAGAAAAGAACTTAAAACCTGGTTATTCGATAAATAATGAACCCCTTCCCCAAGCGCCTTGAGACCCTCTGGGTGAGTAGTGCGCTATATAAATTCTGGAACCTGAACTATTCTTAAGTCCGCATCTAAGTACCTTGATGATACAGATATCATTAAGATCTGGAGATGTGGAATTAAGAATAGCAAAGCTCTATTTACCTTGTATACCTACTTTCAAGATATTGTTGTGTTCTGTATTCTGGATATAATAATTTTACAGTAGAATATTTAAACTTCGTATTCTGGTAGTGTGCCCTTGTGAGCCCAGCAGGCAGTAAAATGTTGTTTTCGGAGATCCACTGTGAATGCACAAGAGACAAAATGACTGCTAATGAATTTCAGAGGAGACTGTAGGGCTGCTAATAAAATCCTGTACATGGGCATGGCTGTTAGTACATATCAGTGGCCTACACAAACACACTGCGGGTGAGCTGCCCCTGGTAAAATTCTGGTCTGTGCATAGATTAGCATGGAGCCCTTTGCCCGTGAGACTCCCGGGCATCTTCCCAGCGTGCCATGCGCTAAGATGGCCCTGGCCAAGATGCATATTTGTTGGTCGCTCTGAAAACCAGAGTGAATTTTAGCATTAAACTGGTTGACAAGCCCACCTCTCCTGCATAGTGGATGTGAGCGCTTCTTTCGCTCCACACACTTGAAATCCATGCAGCACAGAGGCATCCTGGCCTGGTGCTTGTGGGAACCCTGGCTTATCGTTTCTTGCTTTTTGTTTGAATTGAGGCAACCTTGTACCCATGCTTTACCTCTGAATTGTGTTCCATGTGCTTAGTGTACTTGGCCTTAAGCACATGCGCTTCTGCGCCCCATATAGGGGTAGTAAGCCAGTGGTGGCTGCCTCTGAACGGGGGTGGTGAGGCGGGATAAAAAAAAATTAAAAACATAAACGTACCTGCTTTGCCGCCTCCACCTCTCCTCCGTCTTCTTCCCGGCTGCTGCAAGACAGTTCCGCCCCGCCCGGAGTCGCAAAGACACATAAAATGATAACTTCTTGTTATTTTAGTGGGGTGATGCTCCTCTGCCTTATAGAATACTGCAGTACAATACAGTGGTGTATCGCAAAATGATGGGGCACCCTTGCAGAATGTGATGAGGGAGCCCCGAGGTCCCGTATTGCACAGTCACTAAACAATGCCCCCTTGAAGGCTTAGGGGGCCCACTGAGCCCCCCACCGCCGCAGGGCTACAGGAGCCTGCGTTACGCCCCTCTCCTCTGTTTGGATGTTATAATGTTAGACGGATTCTGGTGTCTGAACAGCGGTGTGTGTTGAGCAGTCATTACCCTGACAGTAGGCAATCCCCTCGTCGTGGCCTTGGGGCCAGTTTTACGCCTTGGCGCAGATCTGGCCGCTCCAGCCTGTATTAGTGGCCCCCCTGGGGGCCCGGGCCTCGCGGCGTCGGTGCCAGACGAGAACCCCAGAGCGCGCATCCCAGGGCACCTCTGTGTTGTCCAGACAGGCGCCCCACGAGATTCAGGCTGGCACTTTCTATAATTAGTGGTAATAACGGAGGCCTAACACATGCTATTGTTTTAATTGACAGGTTTGACTTTAAAAAAAGAAATAAATAACATACACAGCACGCCCGGGTGCGACACTGTGTTAGAAATGTCTTTAGTAGCCGGAAGCTGCCGCGGTAGCTCAGTCGGTAACAGGTCCACAACTGCGCATTCATCCTTCATGGCGGTTGAAAGTAGGAGCATCGCGTTGGGTTGTATCACCTGTGTATTTACACAGCAAGACAACTTTTTATAGGGTACGTTTTCTAAACCCAGTCAATATTAACAACGCCGGGAGAAACAGCTACTTTAGACTTCATTAAGAACGTGTGCATACAAATCTGTTGTTAAAAGGAGTGCACACTGGATGTACGGAATGCATTCTGTTTCATGTTGGCGTGACTTTAATCGAGCACGTTTTCTTTGGTAAGGGGTGTTGCAAACAGCAGTGCTTGCACGATCGTGTAGCTTACACTCAAACGTTGTCTTGTGACGTTGAGACGGGTCTTAGGGTGTGTTTTTTTTTTTACATTATACGTATTTATTTATATAACGTTATTGCTTTGCACGTAACGTGTTGCATTCTGTACGCTTGGGAACTTGTTTGTCCAGTAGCTCATTAGGCTCGCCATAGTTTCGGCTGGAGCCCAATAATTATAATAATTAGTTTTTTTATATAGCACTTCATGCTGCAGTTCTGCTGTGCCTAAGTGCTATAAATAACCGGTGTTGCTGTTATCCAATTTACTAGCAGTTAATATGCTGACCTCCAAAGGATGGCAGGCTGAGTGAGCCTTGTCGACAACCAAAGTCCTAACCCTCCGAAAACCGCACTTGTCAGCGGCGAGCGCCCAACGGATAAGCCATCTTGTTCCAGATGTGTACTTCTGTTTGGTGCTAACATTTCCCCACTCAGTGTTAGAATCTGTTGCACGGAGTAAGATACGCTGTTTCAAGTACACAATTCTGGTCTGTTTTTTTTATGTTCATAAATGCACGCAAAACTAAACTTGGTCATCACAAAATAGCCACTCGATTACAGCACATACAACATAACTAGCCAATACCTATTCAAAGTATAATAACAGCCACTACACAAAACATCTAAAACATACGTATTTTACTTTTAAAATCTTGGGGGGGGGGGGGGAGCTTCCCTCCTTTCCTCTTGTGTGTAAGCTAATTTGAGGCGTTAAGAACTGTACCACAAAAACTCTGGTGTGTACCCCAACGTTTGCCTTGTTATTTGTTATCTGAGGTCCTAGTTCTGCTGTAAACACGGTACTCAACAGTACTCCCCCTTACAGAGATTATCAGGTCAAACTTGCTAAATTGTATCACATGGAAAATGTGTGGGTAAACTCGAACACATTATATTGTATGGTAACTGGTTGAAGCAGGTGGTTAGCCTGTATGCCAATGCATGTAGAATTCAGTGTGGTTGACTAGGGTTCTTGCTGTATTTACTAATTGTGTTCCACAAAGTTGCAGTAAAAAGTATTTACTGCATCCATTAAATAACTCATCCTGGAGTTTCAGCAATTAGGTTGTGCAGGAAATATTTCCTCCCGTTCCAACATATCTATATTTTTACTCATCCGGCTTCTGCACTGTAGCGCTACTGGGGTTTTGTCCAAAATGCCTAAGGTTTAAATGACGGTGTTTTTGATTGCTTTATTTTAGGTGTGCTTCTCATTTTCAGAGTTGTGCTTTCTTGAAAGCCTGTAAAAGGAGGAGTCTTACTTGGTTGTCACAGCTAATTGGCGAAAAAAAGAGTGTGTGCCAGAAACCTCAACCTCTTGGTTGCCAAGTCCAAAGATCACTTACTGCAGTAAAGAAAGAGGCGGAGGGCAAGGTCCATTTTAAACTGAGGCTGGCTGGCAGTGGGCACAGGGCCAGGAACAGTGTATTCTCTCGGTGTTATCAAAGATGGAATTTCCTTCTTTATGCAGCTGTGTGTACCGCTCATTTTATGGTTGCGTTCCAAAAGTTAGCATTTTGTTTTTTGTATGCAAGCATGCATAAGAATCAGAACTGCATATAACTAGCCCTAAAAGGAGCGTAGGATCCGCAGACTGAAAGAAACTCTGTTCCGTATGTAAAATTAAGGAACACGTCGGATATCTGATTCCTCTGTTTCGATATTTTTTCCAAGGGTTTCTCCAAGAAGTAGCTTTGCAACTCAGATAGGTCTATGAAGTTGTCAACATAAGATCTTTTGTAAAAGTATCCATGGTTGTGCTGAAAGTTGCTGAGTTTTTGTGTCTTTTGTTTTTCATTTATGTTCACAAGTTTTGTGGTTGGTGGGTGTTTTTCTTCGAGGGTACTTGGGTAACACTTAAGGCGCCAAAGAGCCAAGTTTGTATGGCTTTCTGAAAAGCTAGATGTTTTTCTAGTTTCCTTTTCTGGGGGGTGTCAGAGTTGCACTGCTTGATGGCGTGGGCTCAGAAAGAGGGTGTTTTTTTAATTTAATTTTTATTTTTTATGTGGCACTTTCAGCTGTGGATGCGTCAAGATCTCGGGAACCTTGCCCAACTGTTCCAACATAGGCCATACATACACCACCATACACTTCTGCAACATAGCATGCAGGTCCACTTGTTGCTCCAGGCAATTAATTAGCCTGCCACTCTGATGGCAATTGTGCAGTAAATACGCTTCTCCTACAACATTTGTTACCTGTGTGTAGGCATAAGATGCCTTTTCAGATTGGTCCCGGCCAACTTGGTGGACCCAGCACCAAAACATTAGCAAGTCTCCACTTTGGCTTTGTAGCTGCAGGATGACAACTTGGCAGGTCTTTCTCGAAAACACTCCTATTTGGAAACTCCTTAATTATAAAACCAACGAAATAAGGGACGTTTGCGTCTTTTTTTTCTTTCCTGGAAACATACTTATCGCAAATTTGTTACAAATATCTTTGCATGTATTTCTTGGGTAAGAAATGGCATTCAAAATGTGTATGAATATCTACAAACTCGAACCTTTGTGGGTCTTTCAAATAATTACATAATTTCCCCAACATCCAAAAATCCCCTAAACTCCTATTCAAGTTACAACCCCTAAATCTACAACTGTAGAAAATGGGCCTTTCTTGAAGATTGCCCCAGGCATAAGTGGAACTTGTGGATACAAAAAGTCTACAAACTCTTGATTCTGAGAAGAAACATTTTCCGTGTCCAGCCACATTGTATTTTAGCTCCCACAAGCTGAACTTGGGTGAACATATATTTTGGTGACTGATTATTCATGTCAAGAAAACAATCCAGTTTTACATATTTGCTTTGTTGTTTGCAAAGACATCCAACTTTTTTTTTCTTTTCAAAGAAAAGTTCCATAAAGTCCGATACTATTGCAGAACCACAACCATGGTTGAAAATAAAGAAAACAAGCACTGGCAAAGCCAATATGTGTCGGCTATAAATGGCTGAATAATTTTCTATACCTAAAGAGGAAACGGGGGCGAGAACAAAGAAGCACAAGTGCTCCCTTGGACTGAACAAAACAAATAATAATAATAAAAAAGTCTAATATGACCTGGAAGGAAACACTTCATCCAATATGAACATTGTGAAACTGAAATGCTCCTAGGTGGGACCAACACAAGAATAGAAAGGAAAGCCATTGAATCAAAAGCAGACAATATAGTAGACCGCAAATCCACCCAATCGCGAGCAAGGGGCTGCCACAAAGCCCACTCTAGTATTTCTTATGTATTGGAAGGAATAGACCTGCCCTACAGTAGCTAAAGCAGTATGCTTCAGAGACCTAAAAAATAAATACTAACCATACTGGCAACGTTTCCGTAAAAACAACAGATCCACAAATAATTTCAACTGAAACAATAATTGATAACTTACTAATTTTCAAATGCAATTCTTACATGGTGCTTCAAATTAATTGTAGAATGACTTTCGAGCGGATGTTGATATTGGACAAATTGTTGTCCTTAGACAACCTATCAAATGGGACACAGATTTAAGTTCAGTGGATGCAATTGCAAATGAGTCCGGGTTTCGGTAGTATGTAACGTCTAACTTTACATGAGGTTGACAAGCCTGTTGTTCATGTTATGAGAATCTATAAGGGCCAGGGGTTGGTTCCAGTGTAGAATGTGTTAAAAAGTCTTTATTATTGGTTTATCGTGGTTATTCTGTATTTTTTTGTTTTAAGACTCATTTCGGAGTAGGTTAGCCAGCTTTAATATACTTTTACGACATCTCTTCTTGGTTTTCTGCTATAGACTCATATTTCAAATGAGGAAAAAGTACAGACCTTTTCTTTTTTTTAAAATGTTTATACCGGCCATGACCTGAAGATACCAGCCATATCAGTACAATACTGGATAGGGGGCAACCCAAGCTGCACAGTGTCATTGACAAGGCAACAACTATCTGCTTCTGTCATTTTTGGGAAGAATTCCCTCGTGGGTTGCCAACCAAACACTTTTTGGGCACTTTTCTGAAAAAGTAGCTAGTATCTGCTGTTTTTTTACTCTGATGAAATGCAAGACAAACAGCAGATTAACTTAGGTTATTGCACTGCAGTGCTTCTTCAAAAGCAGCTGAGGTCCTTATGGATTCTCACACATTTAGAGCTGCATTATGTTAAACGTTTTGCAGCAATGGCAACATCCCCAGCGCAAAGAACACAGTGTCTGTGTGATGCAAAAGTCTCTCTAGCTGTTGAGTGGTGTCTTGTGTCTTTTGTACTAGAGGCATAACCATGTGCAGCTAGCCATCTTCACACACGCGACAGCTCAATAGTATATTGCATAATATGTACTTTTCATAATTGTTACACGTATTAAGCTACGAAGATTCATGGAGTGTCTCTCGCCTCAGCTTTTGCCTAATGTTTGTGCTTGTTATAATTTGTTGGTAGTATTCTATTCAATGTAAAGTCATGCTACTTTGTGTGTCTTTTGCAGGTGAAGGTTTATGTTTACTCCTTGGGTATTTGCATAGTTCCTGCCTGGTAAAACTCACTTTTGCTTGTATGTCTGAACCACAAATTCCTTAACCATGCATGCCTAAACAATGCGGTCTTAACCACGCATTCCTTTACCACGTATGCCTTTACCATGTAATTTTGTGGTAAAGGCATGAATGGTATGCGTGGCTAAGGCCACGAGCCACACTCGCCACCGCTCTAAGATAAAAACTTCCCACACTGGCCCTGAGACCTAAAACCCTCTAAACCTGACCCAGCCCTTAAAACTGCCTCGCCCTCCCCTAAGCCCTTAAAATTACCCTGACTACCCATTCCCCTCCCCCTGCCCTGAGGCCTAATACCCTAACCCCTAATTAAAAAATCTTCCCGACTCTCCCCAGCCCTAAACACTACTCCGACCCCCCCAGCCCTGAAAAGTGCCCCTGACTCCCCAGCTTTGAAAACTACCCCTGATCCCTCCAGCCTAGGAAACTACCCCTGACACACCCAACCCTGAAAACGACACCCGACACCCCTATCCCAGAAAACTAGCCCCACCCCAGCCCTAAATACTAGCCCTAAACCCCCCAGCCCAGAAAATTACCCCAACCCACACCCCATCCCAAAAAACTACCCAACCCACCCCCAGCCCAGAAAACTACCCCCGACTCACTCCAGCCCAGAAAACGACCCCCCTACGCACCCCCAGCCCCACTTACCTCTCCATGGATTTCTCCCTGCTTCTGTCCAATGCAGCTAGATCACGCACTGCCTTAACCACGCACATGCGTGGTTAAGGCAAGTGTGGTTTAGCTTGCGGAGTCTGAACACTTGTGGTTTAGACTGCAGTGTTCCGTCTGTTTCCCCTTACTTTTCCAAGAGGTTCTTTCTATGTGACACAGTGCCATTTGTCTCTGCACTTACACAGAGTTTCAGCACAAAAAAATTGCACGAGGAAAGTTTCCAACAATGCCATCCTCAGGATATTTTTTTAATTGCTATGGAGTCTGTACCGCCTTTGGGGAAGATAGTGAAGGAACCAGAGATGCTCTTTGATAACAAAAAAGAACCAACAAGAATCACACCTGTGGCGCCATCTTCTTACACACTGGCATAAGCGCCCTAGTGTTTAACCTAGTCCATCATGCTCACTATTCCCTTCCCCATTTATAAGTGACGTTTAGCGGTGAGTTACTGGACTATTCTCTAGAGGTCATAATCCTCTCCGCGGCTCATCAGTCGTTTTAGTTTCTACTGCCGTACTAGTCTTTTCCTCGCCTCTAGGGAGCATGTCCTTCGCTGCCCCGGTCCTGCCTACGAACATACCACCCTCTGGTGATCCTGCCTGACCAAAGGACCATGGCTGATGTATCACACCAACAAACCCACCTCCGCTTCAAGCAACTTGAGCCTAGCATATCTGTCCTTGGCAATTTGGGCAAACAGTTTCCAACATCCAGAGATGAAATTTGGACAACCAGTCCCAAATATCATGTGCTGACTAGAAAAACTCATTAAATCTTACGTCAGTTAGCTCTACATGCTTCCTGCCCTAGCGAAAAAACACCCCCACCATCACCCAAATGCACGAAGGATGTGCAGATATTGCAGTGAAGTCACCCACCAGCTAATGTGCATCTAGAGATGTGGTCAGCGGCTCCTCCTGCTCGCTCCCATTGTCCCAGGGCTGAAAAAGATCACGGGTTGACTACTAAATGCAAAAGTTGCTCTATTGCATATTATTTGCTATCTTACCAAAATGAATGGAACTACTTTTATTCACCTTGGAAGGGTGAACGGCTGGGGTACTGAAATCATTTTCAGTGAGGGTGTTGCCATTAATGTTGCATTACTGAAGTCATAGGGATTGTGAAAAATCCATGTGTCACAAGAAGAATGTTGTATGGGTGTAGCATATAGCCGGAGGTGCACTGTAGAGCACACTGTTGCCACTACATTAGTATAGCATGGTGTAGTAGTACATTGTCATTTAGACAGTACATTTTCCATTGATATGGACACAAAATTCTTACTGACATGCAGTTTTTGTGATTAAACTATACAATATGTGGAGCTATGCATGGTTTCAGGAAATAATTATCTGCACATCATTAAGTAAAGTGTCTTGGTTTGTTGCGATCCTATTCAAACCTTTTTTCATCACATTTTGGAATTACAAAAATGTGCTTCATCGGTGCTTTCCTAACTGCTGATATATAATTTGAAATATTTGTACCGTTAATTTACAGTATTTAAATGTGTCAGAAAAAAACGGACATCATATAGCCTTTCATCTTAACACTGCCTGTACAGCTTGCCAAATAGTTCACTTTGCAAAATCCTCTAAACTTGAGGCCAGAGAAAGAAAGGTAAACGCCAATCGCCATGTTAAAAAACATAAGCCCGGTTGGCTGTCATCTGGCATTTGACTTCATCTTTTCACAGCAAACGTGAAAAGATAAAACCTAAACGTAAAGGCGTCTTTTTTGCTCATTCGCCTTCTGAATTCCAGTGTGGTTATTTTGGGGGCGATGCAGCACCCCTACTGAAAGGTGGCGTCAGCTCCACCCGGCATGCAAGCCTCTTTTCAGCAGGCCCTCATTACAGGGTGCTTCCTTACTATACATAAACATGTTAGAGATGCATATTTGACAACATTTGTAACAAATTGGCGCTTTAGATAAAAAACGCACGGGAAAGGGACCTAAACCCCTCCAATCTCGTCTGCTTTGAATCCCTGATGTTTGCAAGCAAATCGTTGTATTTTTCTGTATGATTAATATTACCTGCTGGGATTAACTAACGTTCAACCTCTTTTTCTTCTGCCTATGATATTAATCCGCGGCATAAACCAATTGTGCCGGGCCGCGGGGGTGCCCAGACTCCACTTGTGAATGCTTCTACCTCTCCTGCAGTCAACATTGCTTCCAAATCTTCAAGCTTCCGGGGTTAACTGAAATGTGGGGCGCGCGCGTTATCAGAGGGGGCTGCCTCCAAATCGAACGCCGTGCCGTTGAAGCACGCAGACGGCGGCGTCAGGCGCGCGGAGGGAACGCCCACTTGACTGAGAGTAAACTGTGTGGATCGGTGTAAGTGTGGAGGACAGATAGAAAGCAAGCCTGCTGCATCTGGTCTGACTGGTTTTCATGGCCTGGGGCAGTTTTGTCTGGCACTGTAGCCGCAGCTCCGAGTCCTCCAGTTCTGAAGCCGCGGTGCTTACCGTCTTTCTGGACAGGCACGCTATCCTATTTTGTTTCATTTAATTGCTAGAGTGAATCGCTTGGCAGGTTGCGCATTTGTAAACATTCCTTCCCTGTGACTGGCAGGGGCATGTCTCGTTTTTCAAACTTCAGTTTTGCAGCCTCACTTAATTTTGCGCCACATAAACTTGTCTGTGTGTGTAATATCTAAGATATGCGGCATTTGCACGTCACCCCTTCTTGCAGCTGCTTATCATGTCACTCCACATGCAGAGAGATTGAGCAGAAGCACCGACGTCCCCCGCAGCCCCCCTCAAATAATTTACAATTCTTCTGAAAACTACATTAGCCGGTGACTCCACCTGCTCCAGAAACGAGGCTCCAAGTAGTGTTGACATTACAACGTTCCACCCTGCAGGAAAGCAAAAAGACCCCCACGCCCCCCTTGCCTGAAGGGCAACTACGGAGTTCTTTCAAAGGCCAGTCGTAGACCAGCCAGTGAACTCTGAAAATCTTTACAGTTTTCACTTAATTTGGTTTTAAGTAAAGTGGAATAATCCCATTCCTCTACCTATTTGCAGTAGTGTTGATATGTTGTTCTTTACATTTATAGATACAGCTATAGGGTTCATCCTTTCTTTTTAGAAGTGCATATGGAGATTGTATTGTGGAAAAGTCCAAGACAGTCCATTGCCTGTGGCAAGGGGATTTTCCACAATTCACTGTCTCTGGAGATTTCTGAAGCTCTTATTCATACCATTGCAGGCAGGACCTGGGTGCCCATATTATCGAGATGACTCTTGATGGCACCAAATATCATGGACACAATATCGACAGGTATGTGAGTATGTTTTCTATACCGAACTCCACATAAATGTACCTTGATGACATATAAGGGATAAAGTACCCCCTGCCATACATGATAAGGGTATTGCAAGTCACCAAGGAGTTCTGTAACTATATAGAGTGATGAGGCCGAAGGCAGAGTTCCTTCATAAGGTTATGGAACTCCGAGGTAACTTCCTTATCATGTACAGCAGGGGGTACTTTATCCCATATAATACATGGTCACACCATCACCTTTCCCACAAACCAATTAAAACCTTGGCGTAGAGCTCTTTCATCTAAAAGAGAAAGCATGTTTGCAGTCATGAATAAAACTAGAACCTTTAGTGCAACCTGTTAGATATTTGTTGCAAACAGATAATAGAAACAATTCAATACAAGTCAGTTAAAAAAAATAAAGCTACAATAGCTCGGATTGTGTAGAAACATGCAGAAAGTTTCTAGCTTTTCTCTATCTATGGAGTGCAAAAAATAAACATTTTCTCTCTGCTTGTCAGCTCTGGCAGCCAGCATTGTGATGTCAGATTATAGTATCTGACGTCTTTTCTTTATAATTGTTGACTGGGTGCCTCCCAAAATGCTGATTTAAAGAAATTGGAGACAGGTGAATATTACGGGACCACAGAATCACATGTGTTGTGTGTGTGTGTGTGTGTGTGTGTATATATATATTACCTACTGGCGGTCGCCAGTAGGTAGTTATAGTTAGGATTGTTTTCTATAGGAAATCCGCAACATTCTATTGGGAATAACTCGCGGTTGAGGAATCTGCCTGTAATTTTCCTTAAATTTGCCTCGCTGCGCTCCGCTCCTTCCCTGAAAGTTTGGGGGGGATTCGTCAAGCGGGGGCCGAGATAAAAGGGGGGTCCCAAAACGTGTTTTCCCCATGTTAATTTCCATAGGGCGGTTGGGCTCACTTTTAGCCCGAACGGCTGAATGGATTTCCACAAAACTTGGCAAAATTGTAGGGACTTGTAGCCCGATGTGCCTTTGCTATGTCTCAAGATATGTGCTCCAGTGGATTTTGAGTAATTTAATTTCAAAAAAATATAAATAGCTGGGCGGAGCCTAACCACACATCTGATCTGATTGGCTGTCAGCACTTCATCCAAGAAGTGTTGGCAGCCATCTTGGGACCAATATACATGATAGTACCTCATTAAAAGCATTGTAGTTAATAGAGGGTTTTAGGACTTAGGTTACATTATAAATCATTTGTTGATGGTACCATACTCATTTTAGGAATTGTGGTGTGTTCTAAGGTGATTTTACCATGTGAAAAAGCCTTCTGCTGTGATATCATGAATCATGTTTGAAAGAAAACTAATATCTCATGATTTTCCCACAGTGGTTTGGAAGGGGATCTATAAGCTAAACTGAAAGCATATTTTCTGTAAATTCACATTATCTTTCTCAGTCATGTGAGAATGAAGTCTGACATTCTCAGTAAAACATGTACATCCATCAAGGACAGAGACTGTCAGTTGATTCCTTTGTGTTCTACTGCAGCCTCCTAGAGTGTTCTAAAGAACAACTAGAGCGCTAACAGTCCTACTTATTACAAAGGTATAGCACACCTGAAGCCATCGTGATGGGAATAAAGTGGTAACTCTTAAAACATTTAATTTAAAAAGGAACAAAATGAGGGGGTATATTATGCCATAGAAAGTATTATTAGTGCTGCAGAAAGAAAAATTAGGGCACATTTTGAGTGACTTCTCAAATCCTCTTCAATTTCATTAAAACATTCTGACATGCAGTCTCCCAAGATGGCCACCAGAGACAAAAGAGCCCAAATGTAGCCCAAATATCACCCAGATGTAGCCCAAGTATAGCCCAATGACAGAATGTCCCAGAGTGTTCTAAAGAACAACTAGAGCGCTAACAGTCCTACTTATTACAAAGGTATGGCACTCCTGAAGCCATCTTGATTGGAATAAAGTGGTAACTCTTAAAACATTTAATTTAAAAAGGAACAAAATGAGGGGGTATATTTTGCCATAGAAAGTATGATTAGTGCTGCAGAAAGAAAAATTAGGGCACATTTTGAGTGACTTCTCAAATCCTCTTCAATTTCATTAAAACATTCTGACATACAGTCTCCCAAGATGGCCACCAGAGACAAAAGAGCCTAAATGTAGCCCAAATATCACCCAGATGTAGCCCAAGTATAGCCCAATGACAAAATGTCCTAGTGTTCTAAAGAACAACTAGAGCGCTAACAGTCTTACTTATGACAAAAGAATGGCACACCAGAAGCCATCTTGATTGGAATGAAGTGGTAAGTCTGAAAACATTTAATTTAAAAAGGAACAAAATGAGGGGGTTCATTTTGCCATAGAAAGTATGATTAGTGCTTCAGAAAGAAAAATTAGGGATCATTTTGAGTGACTTCTCAAATCCTCTTCTATTTCATTAATAAAATTCTGACATGCAGACTGAAACATGCACTTTGAATACCAGCAGCAGACTTCCCTGGTGAGCAGTAGCTTTACTACAGTGATCTAATGAGCAACTAGAGTGCTAACATTCGGAATTTATGGCAAATGTGTGACACATCTGAATGCCTTCTTGATGGAACCAAAGTAAACAAGCATTGAAAATGCAATAGATCTCGCCCTCGTTTAAGTTGAAGCCATTCTGTTTGTAATGAGGTGGCTTTTTAGCTTTGCTTTTATTAGTGTTTTTTAAACTTTCATGTAAATAACATGCATCTGTATGCATATATGTATATGTATGCATGCATTTATATTTGTATTTATATAGATATACAGATTATATATGTCTATATATGTGTATATATATATATATATATATACATACACATACATATATATAAATGCATATGCATATACATGCATATATATATGTGTGCGTGTAGAGAGAGGTAGAGGTGTAGAGGTAGAGAGGTAGAGGTAGAGAGGTAGCGGTAGAGAGGTAGAGACTAGTAGAGAGAGAAGTAGAGAGAGGTAAAGAGGTAGAGAGTGAGTAGTAGAGAGTAGTAGGGAGCAGTAGAGAGAGTAGCAGAGAGTGAGTAGTGGAGAGTAGTAGAGTGAATAGTAGAGTGAGTAGTAGACAGTAGTAGAGAGTAAGTAGTTGAGTGAGTAGTAGAGAGCAGTAGAGAGTGAGTAGTAGAGAGAGAATAGTAGAGTAGTAGAGAGTGAGTAGTAGAGTGAGTAGTAGAGACTAGTAGAGAGTGAGTAGTAGAGACTAGTAGAGAGTGAGTAGTAGAGAGTGAGTAGTAGAGAGTGAGTAGTAGAGAGTAGTAGAGTGAGTAGTAGAGAGTGAGTAGTAGAGAGTGAGTAGTAGAGAGTGAGTAGTAGAGAGTAGTAGATAGTGAGTAGTAGGGAGTGAGTAGTAAAGCGTGAGTAGTAGAGAGTGAGTAGTAGAGAGTAGTAGATAGTGAGTAGTAGGGAGTGAGTAGTAGAGAGCAGTAGAGAATGAGTAGTAGAGAGTGAGTATTTGAGAGTAGTGGAGTAGGAGAGAGTAGTGGAGAATATTCCAAAGTTTGGCACAGCACCACTTGCACAATAAGTCCAATCAAATCATATCACTTAGAGTCCTTATTGAAGCGCTGAATCTTGGTGTATATTCAAATGCTTTTATTTTCCTTGAGTTTATGTACCACAGCCAGCCGAAACGTTTCGTTCTGTACAACAGAACTTCTTCAGGGCGTTCTTATTTCCTTCAAGTTATGTCGGTATCCTGTTGTCATATAACTAGATATTTCTTCCAAATGTTAGACGAGACGTAAGTACATTCTTATTCAAAGTGACTAGGTATCAATTTTACCCACACAATTCGGGCAGACTTGAGTAATTTATAGCATCCTCGAAGTCAGTCTTTCAAAAATTCCAAAGTATAGGACATGATAATCCAAATCCAAATGTTTTGTCAAGAAAAGTCATTTTCAATCGTTCGGAATATCGGTGTTTGGGCAGATATGACCCAGGGACCCCCAGTATGCAAGGGGAATTAGTCCCCTCTCTGCAAACGCGCCAGTGGCCTGCGTTGCAGAGAGGTGTAAAAAGGGGCATAGCCTCATTACACCTCTGTGCAATGCAGCCCCCTGGCGATGTAATATCTGACGTCATCAGCAGTGCATTGCAGGCGCGCAAGTTATAGTGAGTCCAACTAACTATAACGTGGGAATTTCAATGGTTTTATGTCGGTAAAATTTCCAGCTAACTATAACTGGTGTCAAACCTATGGTTTTTTCAGTGAATATATATATATATATATATATACATATATATATATCTTAAGCATGCATAGATTCGGCATTAAGAATAATACATCTATACTTCCTCAGTATGCACTTGACCTTTAATATTTTGTTCCTCTATATTCTGTGCATCAGTGGTTCTTTTTTTTCAACTGTTTTTATTAAGTACAAGGCAATATGCATGACACAGGAGTATACACATATAGCAGTCATCATGTCAACATTTCTCACAATTCACATTTCCTGAATACCATCCAACCTGCAAAATATCACTGCTGCGATGTACAGTGAAAACGTTATGCCCCTGATTTGATATACATAAGAAACAAAAACATAACATACCCAACTTTCCATCCCTGCTACTGCTGTCTGAGTTAAAGGTGTAAACTGTGAGGTACCTTCACCTCCTAAGTGTAATTCTGCAAACTGCTTGCATCCTAATTCTCTGTAATTGTATCTGTACCAGATGGCCCCGTATGGTGTCCCAATCCTTCATTATCGTTTCCAGAACTGAAATATTAGTGTGCAGTGTATATCTCTATGTTTGTCAGGGAGTTATCAGGGTGGCTGGGTGGCCCCTTTGGTGATGCCTTTTGAATTGATCTAGGAGCATATCCCAGGTCTGAGAAATAAAGTATGTTTGTATGCCTGCCCTCTTCCTGTGAAGCAGTGTACTTTATATCTGACTCCAAGAGGCCACTGCCCTAGCCCATTCCGGCAGGGAAGGGACCATATGTAGTTTCCAATGAATGGTAATGGTATGTTTTGCTAAAAGTAGGGCCAACTCCAGGAATCTAAGCACTGGCCTTTCCAGTTTAGGACTAGTGAATAATCCCAGAAGCACCCCATCAGGCGAGTTGGTCATCAGGGGGGACGGTTGCAGTACCGAGCACTTGTAATATTCAAGACCAGTAAGTCTACAACAAGGGGCAGGACCTTAGCATATGGGGATAGTCTGCATCTAGAGGGAGCATCGGGAACAGCATGTATTGGATCCAGGAAAGATTTTATTTAGAGTGGATGAATTGTGGTAGTCCCTATTCAAAATATAATGTTGTATCTATTGGAATAGAGCCCCTCTGGATACTGTGAGAGTATGCTAGTATCTTGGCCCATTCAGTGTTGTGAAAGAGTCTGGCAAGGCCTGTCTCCCATCCGGTTCGTAGTGATAGGCGGGACCTGTCGGCCTGGAGCTGAAATGCTCTGTAAAGCCATTGAATCAGTTTCTCTCACATTCCTGCTGTGTGTAGTATCTGGAACACCTTTTGTGTTGAGGGTATGTGGAATCAGTTGTAAAATGATGTTTGAAGGGGTTGGAGAATACATTCATAAGTAAGGAACTTCCCGGGTAGAAGATCGTATTCCGTAACTAGTGCAGGAAAATTGATTATCTCATCATTATGGAAGTGACCACCCGTGGTAGACATTCCTACTGCATGCCAGGTTTGCTACTGGCACAGACATTTTTCGGTGGCAAGACAGGATGCCAGCGACAATCATCCCTTGGAGCGAGTGTGACTGCAGGGACATGTCCCACTACCGTGTATAAGGTAATTGGAGACACCTTGGATGCAAGGCACAAAGGATATAGGGTATAGGGACAGTAATCCCTCCCCACTTAACTCAAATTTTAAATATATATTTTTAATCATGCCAGTGGTACCCAAAATAAAGGGATTCTGGGGCAACCACTAGGTATTTCTACCACGGGTGGTCTCTTCCATAATGATGGAGAAGTGTGGCTCAATGGTTAGAGCGGCAGACCCTGATGCAGAAGTGTGGCCCGGGGCCAGGGTTAAATTCCCGCCTTGGCGGGTCTAGGGCTCAATTTCCTCGGACCTGATAATTCTCGCCTCGGTGCCTATTCTAATCATAAGTCCCACTCTGCAACTCTGGGCAATAGCTTGCTTAATCTCCACAACGGCCCCAACAACGCTAGGATGCCTGGCTTCACCTTGTGGGTGCCCAGGAGTGGGCACTTCACAGGGAAAGGCCAGGAAGGGTTCCTCAGCGGTATTCGTACAAGCGCCAAGAGGCCTCCGGGTAGTCGTGCGCTATACAAGTACCTCTACATTTACATTTTTGTGTGTTTTCCCTGTTGGATTTAGAGCTTTAGCCTAAGTGCTCCCTGGAAGATGGTTGCGCCCATCCTGGTTTATAGGGACCAGGGTGCAACCTGATGATGAAGCATGACACCAATAGGGAGTGTGATGGTCCACAATAAAAATACTCAATAACTTCATCAAAAATACAGGACTAGGCCATCATTTTAAATTTATTGATCTCTGGGTGGTAGGATACCTTTGTTAAGAGAAGGTCCCATCTGCATTGGCCCTGTGGGCAAGGACAACAGGGGAATAGCAGGTGCAAAAGGTTTTGATGTGCCAGTTACTTTATTGGTCCTGGCCAGACAATTCCTTTCCAATTGCAAGAGGTTTGTGCCCGGGGGAGGCAGACAAACCAAAGGAAATAGGAGATAATTCAAAATAGCTTCCCTTTAGTCAGCTGGTGAAAGTCCCGTTTCGTAGAGGGGATGACCAAAGGGCCAGCAGGTTTTCCACTGCAACTGTGCAGCTAAATAGTAACACTCAAAATCTGGGCGAGGCAGCCCTCCTGCATCTACCAGGAGTTTCAGTGGAGCAAGTGACACCCCACATCACCCTGACCCCCATTTTAACGTAACCAAGAAGGAGCCTAGGCGCCTAAAGAGAGAACTCTAGAGGAGATGGGGAAGGTTAGCAAAATAATAAGAAACTGGCTAACATAACCATTTTCACAAGGGCAACATGACCAATCACCGATGGGCAGTGATGACCAGAAAGTTATTTGTGCTGAGAGTGCTTGCATCGCGTCGTCCAGGTTTCCGTCGCATAGATCCTCAGGTTTAGGATTTTTCCTTGATACCCAGGTATGAAATGTAGTGGTTGCTAACTAGCCTGAGATCTAATAGGAATGTAGAGGTTATCCTGTATGATGTAATGGAAATATACACAATTTAGCCCAGTTTCCCCTGAGACCAGATATGTAGGCAAACAATGAGAAAATATGCGTGTTGTTGAATATGTCAGTGTCGCAGACATACAATAGGAGATTGTCAGCATATAGGGACACTATATGCGTGGTGCCATGTACTGGTATCCCCATGTCTCCCGAGAAGACGAAGCCGGACCACTGAAGGCTCCATGGGCATGCCAAATAAGAACTGATATTGGGCAGCCCTGTCTGGTGCCTCTACCTGCACGGTGCCAATATACACTTCCCGGTTTTCACCCAAGCTGAAGGGATAGCTCATAGAATTTGTATCCATTTCCGTCAGTACGGTCCTATCCCGAATAACCCCAGCACTTTATGCATATAGTCCTAGTGCAGGGAATCAAAGGCTTTATCCAAATCCAATGAAATGCAGTCAGCAATGGGAAAAGGAGTTGCCGAATTGTTCTTAATATGCCATAGCCTGCAAAGATTCAGATAGGTTTTTCGGCCTAGTCTTAAAGAATTTAGTCTGGTAGTAAGGGGCAGGTGAGTAGTTTAGTTTAGATGTTATAGTCTGTATTTAAAATGAAGATTTGTTGATATGACTTTAAATCTGTGGGGTAGAGATAAGTGCGGTATTAAGAGTAGAGGAGAGTGCGCCCTTAGAAAAGACTGCTCCCTATAGGATCAGTAATTGGGGTGCCAATTGGGGAGCAAACTGCGTAAGGAATTCATCCGGTAGGCCATCATAACAAAGGAACTTCCCATGAGGTAGGTCTTTTAGGATCGAGAGGATCTCTAAGGACGTAATGAGTGAGTTAAGTTACCTCCGGGCTTCTGGTGTTAGGCGTGGAAGTTGGGCTACAAAATAGTCAAACCGATCATCAGCTAGCATTGGTGGAGCAGCGTATAGGGCCCTATAGTACTTGTACCAGGCAGCATTGATAGCTGTCTGGCTATGAGCCGTGGCCCCCGAGGGGAGCGATATTGTCAGCGGGGTAGAATCAGGTAAGCGGGGGGGGCGTGGGTAGACCCAGCGTGCCAGAAAACAATAAGACTGGTCTCTCTCGTTGTGGGTTCTGACCAGATAGGCAGCTTAGTCATGGCAGCGACACATTTCGATTGTGTCAATGTATTTAGTTTGTGCCTCCTGCAACTCATCCACTCTGTGCGGAGAGAGCACAACTGCACGTTTTAACTCAGATAAGGTCAATTTAGCTTTTAGGATGTCCCACTTAAGCACCCTAAGGACACCCACCATGATTTTAATGCATAACCCCCTTGTGACAACCTTAAAAGTTTACTATTCAACGAAAGGAAAAGAGGAGGTCCCAGCTTTTTCCTGAAAAAAGCATCAATATGTTCGGATACTGCCTGATGGAACACAGAGTCATCCAGCATCGGAGCCGAGCCTCCAGGTGGGGATCACCAGTGGTTCTTAACCTGTGGTCCAGGGGACCTGTGGTGGTCTGTGGCTGCTTAGAACATTAAATAATATTAAGAGATTATTAAAGTGTATATAAAAAAGTAACATTTAAAATTGTTTCCCCCCCCCCCACAAATGTGAATGAATTTGAAACAAGAGGCTTAGAATTAAGTTGGTGTCCTCAGATTGTTTAATAGAAATGCATCACACAGAATATATGATTGGCAATGGGTGGCCCAATGTGAATTTAGAAAATCCCCTACCTTCCCCAATTAAAATTGACAATTTTTTTAATGTGTGAATTAAGGGAAATATTTCATTACTTGAGCATTTGTTTGATTGCTTGTTTCAGTATTTTTGTGTATTGTTTTGAATTTCAAATCATGGAAATTGCTTGAGCCGCGGTCCTGGCTTCCATTAAAGACTTAGTGGGGGCCCCGGATTTAAATACGTTGGGAGTCCACAGAAGTCAAAGGGTTAAGAACCACTGCTGTACACGCTATTTGTATTCCGACAATCCTAGCCTCGATAATCCATAGTACAATCGCCTGGAACTATTATAACCACCAATATATTTGTAAAATGATACTTTACTACCAGATTTCCCTGGTGGAATTTGCAATTGACCAGTGGCAACATCATTTTTCTAGGTCCAGCTGATTGCATACAGGTCTTTGGACATATTTCGGGCTGGACTGAGAACAAAAACCAGCTCTTGTAAAAACGTTTATAACCGCCCCACAGTGCTCTGTGTGGGAGGGCACAGCAGGCATCCAGTCTGGGTTTCTGCGTTTGGTATATTCTTCCGCCAAGTACACCCCCCCTCCCCCCCTCCCCCCAAAAAATAAGGATCTAAACTAACCCTGGGCAAAGCACTACGCTACGCTCGTATAGTTTGCGAAGTTTGCGCAACTTCGCACTACGCGAACTGCACGTAGCACAGTGCAAACTAGCGTAGCGTAGTGCAGCGGTCATTTTTTGCTTGCTCGCGGTCCTCAACGTCAAGTTGGCGACCGCGAGCAAGCAAAATGACATCCTTGCGAGGCTTTTTCCTTGTTCGCGATCAGCAACATCAAGTTGCCGATCGCGAGCATGGAAAATAAACAAACCTCCCGGCGAGATTCTCAACGCGGGGAGGTCAGGTTTCTCATTGTGAGTGGTCGCGCATGCTCGTGACCGCTCACGATGAGAAACTACCAGTCCGCGTTGAGAAAGCTGCAGCTTGAGTAAAAATCTACTCGAGCGGCAGAAAAGTACAGCTCGCACTGTGCAAGATGCCGTTTTCAATGATTGCACAGTGCGGACAAACATCCGGCACTGTGCAATCATTGAAAACGACAGTTCGCGTAGTGCTACGCGTAGCTTGCGAAGTGCACTTTGCGTAGCTACGCGTAGCGCTACTTCGCGAACTACGCCCACCCCTAGTCTAAACTGTGCAAATTAAATCAGTTGTTCAGAACTTGATCATGGCAGCCCCTGAAAGCGTCCCCTCTGTTTTGCAACACTACAGGGAAATGCCAAAGTGCCCCAGTAGCCATTTTGACCCTTGACGCATCGCGTTGTATTGTAAATGCTCTTGTATAGTGCCTCACACTTCATCGTAAGGTGCTAAAGCACATTATTAGGTAGGCAGTATGCTACAGTGTGGGACAGTGCTTGGCACTTATTGGGGGCCTATGTGGAAGTGTTTTGGGTGAGTGACCAGAGTATTGCCGTTATGCCTTGGTTAGCAAAGTTTTACACGGACAATGGAGAACATATTTGTTGACTATAGTTGCATCTTGCAACAGATCATTTGCTTCTGATGGCGTTTCTTTGTTATAGTTTGAAATTTTGCTATTTTAGTTTGCAGTTTTATCCAACCACTTTATTTTTATGGAGTATTTAAAATGTAATGTCAGTATAGAATACGGTGCTAGTATATCAGGGTGATAGGGGTGTCCAGCGCAGCTTCCCGTGGGGGGCGTGGGGGGCTAGGGGGGACCACTGGGGCTGGATCTCTTTGTCAGAACTAACATTATCTTAATAATTTTCATTGATATCAGCGGTATGAAAAGTACTTTGTGTAAATCCTGAAAATTCCACCTGCAGCGTCCCTTCTGGACTGATGTTGAACGCCCCTGGTATAGACCAATTGAACTGGTGAGCTGTGTGCTTTCTCCCCCCGACCATTAATATTGCTCCGTTATGCTTTAGTTTGGGTAGAACTCGGTAATTCTGAATCCTGCCACCTTCATAGTTGCTGGTGTTTTGTGATGCACTAAATATGTGAAAAGAATGGCGGTGCAGTAGTGGTTAAACGAGCTCGCGCCACTCTATTAGGACACTGTGCCTGTGCCGCGTGCTGCTTGGGGCCCAGCCCGCCTCGGTTACAGCATCCTGCATTCCTTTCCCATGCAATGCTTGCTCTAAAAATGTTCCTGCCGCACGAGGACCTTGCTCAGAGTGCGCGTGGGGATGGCCTTGTCTGGCTCGCGCCTGCAGGTGCAGGGTTGTCCAGGGTAAGGAGCCACTGCAGAAAAGTCGTGGGCGGGGCCGGACCGAAAATTATTATCCGCAAAAATATTAAAACCACCCCCACACTGCAGGAGGCCATGAGCAGAATGAACGAACGGGACTTTCAGGGTTGGGTCAACCCACCCTGCACAGAAAGCACCTCCTGGCTTCCAGCCCACCGAGAAAATACTACTGGTGGCCCTACGGTAGGGTGACCAGAATTTTAAAGCCTAAAACCGGGACATTTCCCAAGAATAGAAGAAGGACTACAATTTTACTTCCACACAGCGCACAGGACAGTGCTCCTTAGTAGAGAATTACAGAAGAGGCAGTAAGAACCTACATAAAATGCTATTTTCAAAGCCAGTAACATGCTTGTTAATTAAATTAACTTCTTATAACAGCAGCTAACTATCCCTACTTTGCAAAACTTAAAAAGATACCTCCCAGCGTTTTCAGCTGACCCTCTCTAAAATCCGGGATATTAGCTTAATTTCTTGAAATATGCCCGGACAACTCGGGAAAAATAGGGACTGTCCGGGCAAATCCGGGAAGCCTGGTCACCCTACCCTACGGCCACAACTGTTTCACCATGGCATTGTGCGGTGTTTCTGTTGGGCCGCCTGTGTATTTCACTGTGCAGCACTTGGCACATTGCAAAAAAATTAGACCATTTACTGAGCGCTGGGAACTGAGGTTTGAAATGTGGCTTTTGAGGGTGGGATGGGGGCGGGGTGGAAATATGGGGCATGTGACCTCGATAAATTGTGTTCCAGGAGTCACTATGTAGGATCCCTGCTATCTAGGAGTACATTCTATCACTTCAGAGGCAGGAGTAATGTCATTTTCCTCCCGAGCCCACCAGAAGTCGTGTTCCGGCTGCCCCGTTTTCAACCCTATCACTTGGCATACTTTACAAATGTAGCACATAAGAAATCTACGTGTAATGGTTTGGGGGAGGGGAGCTCGGTGTCTAACGTGGTGAGGTACAGGCAGGGCCACTGGAATTATGCAGCAGGAGTGCCAAATTATGCAGCAGGGTTGAGTAAATTATTCGACAAGAAAAGGCAAATTATGCAGCATAACGTGGCAATTTTTGGAATAGTATTACTTCATTATTTAATCATTTTAAACTTGATAACACTGTTTGGGCACTGGTTGCACCTTATTAATGCCAGTTTAACACTCACATGGCAATAAGCAACAGAAAGGTGACCAGTCTGTTTGCAAAGGGCCTTCCGCTCCGCAGCAACCAGTGTCACTGCCTGTTTAATAACTTTTGAACTGTTTGAGCTAGAAGCAACATTTGTTTGGGTTAAA
This sequence comes from Lissotriton helveticus, assembly GCF_964261635.1. Classification (NCBI taxonomy): domain Eukaryota; kingdom Metazoa; phylum Chordata; class Amphibia; order Caudata; family Salamandridae; genus Lissotriton; species Lissotriton helveticus. The sequence continues at coordinate 1,619,921,425 of NC_136067.1, forward strand.
ATCTGCAAATTATGCAGCAGATGATGTATTTATGTTTAAAATGCGTCAAATCTAATTGTGTGAAAATCGTCGCAGCTGCATAGTCGCATAATTTCTGGGTACAGGCACGATTTACGATTGTGCTTAGTTTTTAGGAACCAGAACTTATTTGATAAAAACACCTGTACGAATGAGGTGACACAAGAGGGTGTGACTAGTAGTGGAAGAAATAGGCAAGTGGTAGAATCAAGACTAGGCAGTGTTGGTAACGTTTGAGCTCCTTGATTTATTTAGTAGTATATTTTTAAGTGAAGCACTGCACAATGATCTCATCAGCACACAAGTAAGAACCGTTGCCCTAAAAATGTTCTTTGTAGTGTATCTGCCCTTTGTAAAGTTTGGAACAGTGCTGCTGTTCATGACTTTGCTTTCTGTCCTCAGCCTCTGAGTAATGCAGTTCTGCTCCTGCCCCTCATGGTTCAAACCTGAGCTATTTGTGAGCTACTCTGTGGGCACTGCAACAAGCACATTAACCTAATGAGCTATCCCTCTGGAAAAGGTGCGATGGCAGGGGACTTGCTTGGCAGATTTTGAAAATATCAGGCTGACATTCACACAGGCTTATTTGAGCCAGTCCATCATGTAGAAGTGTTGGAAGCACTTCTAATGGATAATGCATCGGGTGAAAGCTGCAATTACGCTGTATTTGCGAGACTCATAGTTCTGGCTGGTGTTTCTAAGTCAGTAAAAAAGACATTGGTACAAAACTGTAGTAATATGATTGTTTCCACCCTTTTATCGCCAAAGATAGAAGGATACATTGTGCCCACATTTTACTCCCACGTTCTACACCTGAAAATGAAGTGGCCCCCTTAAACATCCACATTTTGCTATTTGGCGGAAATAAGTTAAGTATTAATGTCCTCATTTGTGACCAGTTATGTTTCCCCCAGCTTAAGCTCAATGCTTACAAATCAATTATGGGACGGAACAGAAGATAAATGTGTGTGTGTGTGTGTGTGTGTGTGTATGTATGTGTGGGTATGTGTATATATATATATATATATATATATATATATATATATATATATATATTTGTGTGTCTGCATATGTATATATGTGTGTGTGTGTGTGTGTATATATATCTCAAATGTAACCTCTTCGTGCTCAGATCGTAACACTTTTTAAATGCTAATTTCTTGAACTACTGAATAGGTTTATACCAAAACAAGTACAGGCACTTCCTTGAGTAAATTCTATTTTACATGCCAATATTGTTCAGCTCTTATGTGATGAGGAGCAAAAAATCCTACTGAAGTTAACATGGGAACGATCACTTTTTCGACAACCCAACCCCTACCCCCATCATGGTTTGCATGTGTGTTTTGTGCAAGTTAGGAATTGTGGTCCTAACCTTGACATGCGAATTTGAAGTGGTTTTCAGTTTTAATTCACAACCATAACTTTGCCTTGTTTGTGTTTTTCCAGTACTTTTCAAAACCTTTTTAAACATTTGGTAATGTTACAACCAAGGCTAACTATAACTCCACTTTTTTTGTTCATTTCATTTTTTTTATTTTTATCGTGTACCACACGTAGCAAGCCATGGACAGCCAGGACCTCCTGCACATTGCCTTAGGTTGTGTTCAGTTGGACTCGCCTATGCCCAGGTCCTGCACCCAGATCTCTGCAGGCGGTGAAACACCTGCCATACACCTAACCCGCAGCTTGTTGCCAATTCCTGCTGCACATGGATTGCACACAGCAGGTGATGGCCACAAGGTTACAGTCTTTTGCAGGAGGCCCTGCCCCGCTGTATGTGGTCTTCAGCCATCCGCATCAGAGGTTGGCAACTGTAACTGGTAGGCAGACTGCCCCTGTTTCCAACCTGATGCATGCGGCCAACAAGTGCGCATGGCCATTGTCCATGTGCAGTCGAAGTGCATGGAGATTTTTTTCCAGCATAGGATTCAATTATTTATATGATCAAAATAATATATTGATATTTATTTAATAGCAGTGGGCGATATCTTTTTGGGGTCCCTCCACAAGGCCCTCTGGTGGAGAGGCAGGGTAGGCTCACTCTTTCCCCCTTATGTCCTTTCTTTTCATTTTCCCCACCTTGGTGCATAGTGCACCATGCTGCGAAATGGTAGCCGAAACTGACATTTTTCTGTGTGACTGCCAAGCAAAGTGAACAGGACAGATTTGCGAATCTCAATCAATGCCGGGAGAAATGTTCCCTGGTTTAGTGGTGCACCTTTATTTTTATACTTGGATTAGTAAATCAGTGGTTCGGATATCTCTAAAATGCCCAAACTGTACACTTTCAAAATGCTATAATCGCAAACTACTGGTCAGATTGACACCGTTCAACTTAAGGTACTTACTTGAGTAAAGTTCTGTTTGCATGTCCAGTTTGGTGTAATCCCATGTAGCTGTTTTTTTCTGGATCAAGGAGCGAAGTGTTCCATTGAAGTTACAATGGGAAATGCCACTGGATTCCAAACACCCCTTATAATGTTAGTCCCCCAAGTGACAGATCTACATGAAACCTGCCACGAAGAACCTAAATGGATGTACTTCTTTTGAGAAAATGTTTGTGCAAATTTAGTTGAATTAAATACAGTGGTATAAAACCCATACTTCACAGGGAAACATGAAACATGGAAAATATTTCATGGTGCCCTCTGAAATATAAATGTAATCTTCATAGTGATGCCCCCCAAACCACTCTGAAGATCTTTATCTTTGTCATTGCTACTAGAATTATGTTGCTCGGAGGGCCAAATTAAGTGATGATGTAGACCACCTCCAAAAATGTATAAAGAGGTAAAAAAAAACTTGCAATTACTGTGGATGCCTAACTGTCGATGAATCCACAAGTAGATAAGGTAGCCAAATCAAGCTATCTCACAAAGAAAACATTGACACACATCTTCCCGCACCTTGCATTACCACATAAAGTTCAAGCTACAATCTATCTTGTCCTATCAAAACTGGACTACACTAATGGTCTGTATGATGGCTCAACTTTGTCTAAAGAACGCTGCTACTATACTCTTCCTACATGGAAAGTCTCAAGCTCACATCTCCCCTGCTTTGAGGGCACTACCCTGGTTACTAGTTGCAAGACGGTCCTCTTTCAAGCTGCTTTGTATCACACAGAAAGCAATACATGGCAAAAAACTGTCTTCATCAGGAAGAAAATAAAAAAATACATACAACAAAAGAACCTATGCTCAATAAGTCTCTCTGACTTTTAATTCCTACATACTAGAAAAAAGGCATAGGAGGAACATCTTTCTCTGTTCAAGCATGGAATTCAATACCCTTTTTTTTTTAATATACATCTTTTTATTACAAAATTGCTAAAAAAAAAAAGTTTTAGAAAAGTACAATGCACCAGTCTACATGGATGTAAAATCTGCTATGATACTCCTAAGTACATGGACATACCAGGGCTTATTTTGAAGTCTTTAGAATCCTTTTAAATATGCAAATATGCAGAGACATTCCACAACATCAGAATCCATACCTAACTGAAGTGGCACCTCAGCTACTACTTACATTAAAAACGGAGTTTTCCCTAAAAGAATCACACATTACCTATACACAATTCTGTACAGTTTGTATACCAGAGCCAACAATGAGCTGCACTCGAGTTCACATTCTTAGCAAAACAATGGACTTCCAGCACAAAATCTCATAGCAGGCATTCAAGTTACTCGTCATCCTCCTCTTCTTCCTCCTCATCCTCTTCTTCCTCCTCTTCGTCCTCTTCTTCGTCATCGTCGTCATCTTCTGGCTCTACCTTTTTCTTTTGTGCCACTGCTGGTCTTCCAGGTGATTTTTTCCCTACGTCGCCGCCCTTCCCTTTTGCGCGGTATGCTGCAACGTCCTTTTCATATTTCTCCTTCAGTTTCGCAGCTTTCTGTTCAAATGGGATTTTGTCTTTGGCTGTCTGTTCCGATCACTTCTCCCCCAATTTTTTTCGCCGTATCGCCAATTGACAAGCCAGGATGATCAGTCTTGATTTTGGGACGGTGTTCAGAGTAGAAGAGGAAAAATGCCGAAGGTGGTCTCTTGGGTGCATTAGGATCTTTCTTCTTCTTTCCTTTGGTCTCCCCCTTTGGTGGCACGTAGGATTTCATCTCCCGGTCTCCCTTTGCCATGTCTTCGAATTTGCCCTTTTCTTTTGCGTTCATTGTCTTCCACCGCTCGGAGCACTTCTTGGAGAACTCGGCGAAGTTCACCGACGCGTCCGGATGTTTCTTTTTGTGCTCCTCCCGGCACGTCTGCACAAAGTAGGCGTAGGAGGACATCTTGCCTCTAGGCTTGTTGGGATCTCCTTTACCCATGGCGGAAGTTAGTTAATCACCTAGAAGACAACGCTTAAGAACCCGTTCGCCTCGTCTTGCTGCAGCGAAATGGCTTAACTCAAACGGAATACCATTGAATTGGTGAATAACAAGAGGCGGTATTCCGGAATTCAATACCCTTAAACATGAGCTGGGACGCTCTCGCCTTCGCCCGGACGCTGCCCGGCGCTGAGGGGTCTTTGTTCTCCGGCTCTGGCTGCCTTCACCCCGGAACATAGCGGCCGCAGTGGACGTGGTCGGGCCGGCCGGCGGCTCGCAGTGGCTGACTTGGTTGATTACGTTCTGCCCGCTCTCCGCATCTTTAAGTAGCCGGCATACCGGCTGTGAGCGCATCATTGTTTCACCGTCCGGACCTGTCTGTGCCTTTGTTCTCTTCCTAGCTCGCTCCGTGATGGGGTGGGCGCCATCTTAAAGTCCGAGCAACTGGACCTTCTTTTCACGATCCTGGTCACAACCATTAACATGGCAGCGACAGTCGTTACGTTTACCCCTGCATTGTGCAGCGGGGTCTGCGCTCCCTTGGTGCCCCCGGCCAGGGGGTGCTCCCACGTTCACCGGCATGGTACTCAGCTATCTGACGGTACTGTGGAGGACCAGTATTGTGGGCTGCAACGGCGTTCTGGGCCAAATGTGCGGGGATCTGCCACATCCTCCCCTCCTAGGGCACCGGTGCGGATTGCAGATATTCTGGGAGCCCTGGGTCTTCTTCACTCTGCTCTCTGTGGCGACGCCTATGACCTAGGGCTCCGTCTGGATGCTGTTCTCTCTGCTGTGCCCTTGTTTGACCGAGCACCTTCACGACTGCGGAACGATGAACCATGTCCTGTGTCCGCGTTTTGTGGACGGCCCGCCCGGGAGTGCCCGGGGGTGCTGGAGGTCTGTGCTCCTGATGTTCCCGCAACACTGTTTTTGACGAAGGTGCGGCGGTCTGATGTATGCGTGTTGGTTCACGATTTGGAATCTCGCCCTCAGACGCCATGTTCGAACACTCCTTTGTGGCTTATTGTGGCTTTGCAACTGCTGCTCCTGCTCTGGCCGGGTGGACTGCTACGGGGCGATGATCACCTTTATGTCGCTGTCGCACACAGGTCGTTGGATTGGACGGACTTTGATGGAAGGCGCTGTGCTATGCTGGGGTCATATTGCTGTTTTGTCTTGTTCGGGACGGCTACTGTGCTGCTGGACTACGTCGATATTCCTGATCGCAGGGGACAGGGTTGATTCCCCCTGTCTATGACTGTGGTAGCGTATACTCCTTGGGTGGCTAGGGGTGAACGGGGCTTCGAAGTCGGACTTTGTTGCTGTACCGGGTGGCGGGGGGGGGGGGGTCGGGGATGTCTCCTTTCCCGTCAGATCTATTGTTGATTGTTACGCAGGGAGGTTGGTGGTGAGCCGGGGATAATCTATGTTTATTTTGTGTCGATGGCGGGGTCTGGAGATGGGTGGCCCGACTATTACCTGCCGGGTGCGGGTTTGTCTCTCTCCTCCTCCTCTCTTTATATCTTTATAATTCCCTTCTGTGGGGCAGTTCCGGGGCGACAGGCACACTGTTAGTGGGTTGGCCATAGTCATTACAGGAGTGCTGGGTGGTGGGTGTGGGGGGGTTTGTTTTTTTAGTTTGTTTTGTTATATGGTCACTATTGCTCTTTTCCGTCTTTGGGAGGGTTCTTTCCTCTTCGTAGGGTTGGCTGCTTCTGGGTTTCGTACCTTTTTATCTTCCTGTATTTCGAGGACTCATTGTTTTCGCTTTTGGGGGTGGGCTTCCTGGGAATGTGAGTTGAACTGTTGTTAGTATGTAACGTTGCTTAATATCCGATTTTATTGTTGCTGTTGATGTGTACATATGTTTGCTGTCTTTACGGCCTACTTTCGACTGTACATGGGGTAAGCCCCTCTTGTTGCGTCTCTTTTGTATCCCCTTTTGGTAAGGTGTGTATTTAGTCCTGTTGCAGCCCCCTCGCTTCATCTACTTTAAAACGAAAACCTCTTCTTTTGTGTTGCGCACCCCGTAGTCACTTCTGTCGGACTTCGCTATATGCTGATTGTATGTGGTTATACTGTTATCCTGCTTTCCATCCTTGCGGCCGGCCGTGATGGTTGTGGGCTTGCGCATGTATCTCCTGTTTTTGTCTCAATAAAGGTTTTCAAAAAAAAAAAAAAAAAATACCCTTAAACATGAGATCCACAAGCAACCATTTCCACTTTAGAAGATGAATCGAGTGCTGACTGTTCCAAACACAATGACTATACTCACAACTCAAGAATATACCACAATAGAATAAGAATACTCAGACATGATAAACATCTTGCAGGATGGAAAAAGATGTTGTTACACATGTACATCTCCGTGTACTTCAAACTGTGCCTCCTGATATAAGGAGATACGTTTATATATGGGGGACATCTATATATTACTCCACAAGATAAATAACCATGTCAAAATGTCTGCGTTTGTCTACATATATGTGCATATATAGAGGATTATACCTGCTGCTATATATTTATGTATATGTAAGTTAATGAAACCATAAAAAAGTACCACAAGATAAATGTGAACAGCAATCCGGGTAAATATTTCCTCTTGAGTGTATATATGGGTATTTATATAGAGGGGTTTAATCAAGCAGACATAACATTACCAAGCATCTTGTGTGCGTTTATACATACATACATACATACATACATACATACATATACATTGTTTACAGTCTGCTATAAAAATTAAAAAATATATACTTCCCATCCCCCCTCTTTCTCTCTCAAGCATTTCTCACTACTATGAACTCCCAAACATCCTTTTAAAACTTTAACCCCTCCTTTTTAGCCATGCCACCCAACTAACCAGCATAACCATCACTTACAAAAGACTTACTACTTTCCTACTCCAAACTCCACTTTTTGAAATCCATTCCTATCATTCTATCCACACTACAAACTCTACTAAACATGCATGAAATCAAGAGCACAAACCTAACACAAAAAATACACAAGAAAAACAAATTGTACTAACCTCCTAACTACTAATCTTGGGTTCCGGAGTAGAGTGCTACTCACAGAAAAAGCACTTCAATGCCTCGGTTCAAATTGTAAGCACTATATACATACTTTTACAATACAAGAGTACCTGGAGGGTTGGATTATTGTAATGACCTAAGTAGCCCATATATTGCTTTAGATATAGCAGCAAAGGGAAAATGCAACCTTCATCACAGTTATACAGTGTAACAAGAAATGCTTCTTACTTTTCCATTAAGCAGGTCAAAACCCCGTCTCCTGTCTGACCCCTGTAAGGATGCAGAACGTGGTAGAGTACCCATTGCCTACGCCACCTCGTTCTGTTCTTCTTTTTTTTGTTGTTGCAGTTTTATATAGCATGAACTCGATCCGAAGGTATTGAAGCGCTTTACATGAGCACCAGTTACATTACACAGGGACTCATTCATTTTTGGTAGGCACTGGGAAATTAAGTGGATTGCCCAGAATCACAGAATGTTGAGCCAACGCCAAGACTCAAACCTGGTTCCACAGTTCCTAAGTCGGCAGCTCTGAACATCTGAAGGCTACTTGTGAACGAAAGCAGAGTCCACATATACAGATTCCCCCTTGATACAACAACTTTACCCACCTTTCACACTAATCCATAATTGAGGCACACGCTTTGTATGGGAGGTACTGGGAGAGATGTTGTGGGCTTCTTTGTCTCCAAGAAGTGTCTCCATTTTATAGAACAACAAGATACTCTGCTGTTGCGAAAACAAAATACACCAATCCCATATTATGAAACAAATCACAAGTTTATGGTAAACATCCTCCCTTCACATTCATAAGGCCAGTCTCCATCCCTGCAAATAGTCTTCGGTCTCCCAGACACATCCACTTCTCTTGACACCATAGCTCCCCCAGCAGAATAGGTGCTAATAAGTCACTCAGTTTCTGCCTCCGCTGTAATCAGTTTAGCAAGACAGGGTAAAGTGGGAAAAGACCCTGATAGGAAGGTGTCTTTCAAGAAATCGAGCATTGCGGGGATTTAGGCTTGAATTAATAGTTGAAGCAACATTTAAGGCATTTAACTTCACTGCTTCTCGTTATGAGGAAAGAGGGGGCAAGATATAATTGCTGACATCGGCTTGGTAGGCCTTGGGACATAAAAAAGAAAAGTTGTTGAATTAAAAGACATAGTTATCCACTTCTAAAAACCTCACGTCTGAAACCGTATGACCTGAACTTAGGAACAGGAGAAGCTTAATCTTGTTGAAATTTCAGTACAATGTAGATTTTTATAGTCTAGGCAAGTAGCTTAAATCTCAGACCAGTACTCACATGCTACAGCAAGGAATATTAGGGCCCATGGTGCACCTGCATTTCAATGGAACAGGCAGCTGCCCAGGCTAAAAATGTTTTTCCCGCCAGGTCTCTATAAACCAAGGAACAATCGTCTGAAGTTGCAGATCTCTTTCGCATTAACAACGTGTTAATCTCTATAACAGCTAAGCAAATAAAGCAGTAAATAAACTACCAGTATTTGGAATGGTGTTCAGAGTATCAGTCTCCCTCAATACACATAGAATCCCAGACATACTAATCATATCTATAAATTGATTACGTAGACCAGGAATTCCTCATGATTGATGGTTCCTCTAAAAGGCTGTGGATACCCATGTTCTGAAATCCTGTAAGGTATTGATGCCGGGCAGTTCTGTTCTGCAGAATCTTGTAGTACCCCCCACCCCCGCCCCCAATCCCACCCTGCTTAGATCTAGATCACCTGGAAAAGAAGCAAGTTACTCTGGAAAGTCTACCGTTCATGAAAATGAGGGTGCTAAGTTTGACGAAAACAGGGTCTCCCACAAAGAATTCCCTACCTCTAAATTACTAAAAATGAACCTCTGATTTACTTATAATGGCAGAAACACCTACTCTGGTCTTCCTCTCCTTGACTTAATAAACCCCAGAAGCTGCTGCAGATTGTGTGACGTTCCATGATGTCCACCTGCAAGAAACCTATACGAAAATCAAACATTTCCCAGAAACACATTGCTCCTTTTATTGCAGAAACCTATCATTTCAATGAGCTAGAGCTTTGAAAAGACCAGGCAAAATGACAGAAAAAATGACTAAATCGACCATATTCATAGACAAGACATCTGACATTTGTTTCATTGTCAAGTCTTAAAAGGACATAGCGGCATACTCTGTTCTTCACCAAACCATTCCCTGAAAGAAACCTGTAAGCATCTGTAAGTAACTGATTTGTAAATAACTGATTTCTTTAGATCGGTCTCTACATCCTGTTCTGCAGTAAAACTTCCTAACTTTTCACTCTAGTATGGTATATAGTGGCAGGCAAAAAAACGAATCTTCGATTCCATAGCTCCTTGTGGAAGAACAAAAACTTCTTCCCTTGCATATGGATAAAATGGTAGCAAATGTTGAATAAGTAGGCCCCACCCCGAGATGTGGTGTATCTTGCTTCTGCTTTGACCTTTGAGGTAGCAGAGCCAGGAACCTGGCTTTACTGACACCACTAGCTACCTACAGTTCATAGACGCGGCCGTGGAGTAATGGTCTAGCTTGAAAATTTACTTCATCTAATTAATTATCTTGCTTTGTCTTGGGATGCACAACTTCTTTGAAAGTCCGAGAAATTGCACTTTCTGCAATGGTTGGTTGTAAATTTCACTTTTGTCTTTATCGAACCCCTCAAAACTATTCAATCCCATTGTCATGTACACCTACGCAGTGACAAAGTTGGCACCAAGAGATATGTATTCTTCAGGTCCTTGTTATTCATTAAGTCAGAAGGAATAGAAGAATCCCTGAGAAGATGAACCCCCTTCATCCAGCTATGCCCTAATAGAGCAAACCCTTCACATCCCTTTAAAGTTGGTGGCACGAAAGCATTTGTCCCCCGTATCAGAAAGAAGTTGCTGATCATCCCTGGAACTGGCAAAAGGACATGTATATTGCAGCACCTCTAGGACAACAACGTCTGTGTCCCTCCCTGTACACTATTTCCATATCCCATGCCGACAGCCATAGCCAGTGTAACTATCTAAAAGTGATAAAATACAACTCTATTCTTTATCATTGTTTGTTCTGGAGGGCCAAAGGATTGGGAGCTCCTTTCTCCCAGAGATAACGAAAGAGACTCAGACCAGCTGTCCCCGGGCAATAGAATTTAAACCTAGAAATTACAAATTCTGACATTGTAGTAAACTTGCTGTCTGTGAGCTCTTACTCCACCAAAAATTCCTCTTTGGATAGGGACACCAGTGCCACAGGACCTCTGAATGTTGAGAAGTGTCAAGTTGTCCAGGCTGTTCATGTCTGGAAGTAGGGAGAATTTGCCTTAGTGCTTTGTAGGCAAAAGAGAGAAACTGTAGCATACCTTGGAAGTTTCTCATTCAAAAAGCAATCCTTCATAAGACACAATCTTTATGGAAGCAACAGCTAGCAGGGCAGTGTCTTTCGTTACCTGCAAGTGGATCAGAGTGAGCAAAATAAGCTGAATAAGGGATGAGTAGCAAATATAGGACAGTGCGGTTAAAAATGTAAATGTTCTTAAATTGATTTGCAGTGATGCTCAGGTGGCGTCTCTTCCCCTTGGACATACAGTGATACAAGAAGATGTGGGACTGCTTTTCCCTCTGGCTGTTCCTTGGAAATTACTGACTGTTGATGTGGAAATTACTGACTAATGACGTGAACTTTATATCTGGGACCAGTGAGAAAATTAGGCGGTGAGCATTGAGTCCTAAAATTTAAAAGCAAATGAGTTTCCCCAGACCCACGAGTGGTGTTCCACAATTATGTTGACAATTAGATATAATTTCACTTCTATCAACACCACAATTTTGACTACAATTGTCTCGTCAAGGTAATCTGAAGTGGAGTTGAGAATAGCACATCTCTACTTCCCTAAATGTGCTTACCTTGATGGTTGGTTGGTAGTCAACATTGTGGAGTCGATATATCTGCAGGTTGGCATCCATGACCTCAATATTATGACACGCAACCTCATGTAGTCCGTCCTTTTCTTTGCCTGCAATGAATGTGTCCATATATATAGAGTGTCCTGCTCACTGGTGCTCGCCTTCAACTGGCTCCAGCCTCTACTAGGAACTTACATATTGGTGAAGATCCCCATATGCAGGATCTGTGTTAGTAAAGGCTACAGGCACCCCCCCCCCGACTACTCCTGCTCCCCTTTACCTTTTATAGCAATAGCAGAACGAGATCACTTGGTTCCTTTGTGATCCCCATCATTGGTTGGGTATGCTTATAAGGTGTTGTATCAGGATATCGAGGTGTGCATATCGTGCTACTAAAATATAGCACAAATATCCGTGATCAAAATCTCAACATGGTAACCATATATAGAGGTTAATATAGGTTTACTATACTGCATTCTACATATATGCACCTTGCATATACGTCACATGTGGTGACCGAAATGCGTCCTGACATGCAGTGAGCAGAAATAAATTTATAAGCACCAGCAGTAACTGGAGTCCATGCCAGTGTGTTTTTCATGAGCGAGGAACTGAAGGGAAATTAATTATATATGTGTGTATATGTGTATATGTATGTATATATATATATATATATATATATATATATAACAGAGAGATTATATTGTGTATATAGATCTTGAAAGTACATAGATATGGAGTTACGATTAGTAACTCTCTACTTGTCTGAATCTATTTAACTTGTCCTTACGTTGTCTGTTGCTTTTTGTCCTACAATATTTTGGCAGCACAATATTTAACATTCGATATTCTGGCCAACTACTGCTTCTCGTGTTTGCCCTCCACGTTCAGATCTGGCTGCGTCCGAGCATTCTCTTCTCCATACCAGTGAGGGATTCAGTACCCAACTATTTGCAGTGGTTTCTGAGAGTTACTCTTACTATAGCTGAGCTTTCTGTTTATGTAGCTCTGTTTTGTGATTGTCATGCAGTATTTCTGTGCACTACTGCGATCCTCCTTGTAACAGAGCATTCACTGCACATAGGCATTGTTGATTATGGGCAGGTAGAGTTTCAGTGACCTTTACCTACGTCATAACAGCACGAGTAACCTCAAACCCTGCATCACCTGTAAGACAATGGTGCGTAGTAGCGTTTGAACCTACGATCCCTGTGGCCCTGCTTCACGTGTAGGTTTTTGGTGCAGGATGTTTGAACCCTGACGCTTTTTCCCTGCCTCGCCTGCATGACTTTGGTGCAGTGAAGATTCTCCTGCAGGACCTTGGCCTGTGTCTCTGAGTGGTAATGCCTCAGCCCCTGATTCCCGTATCACCTGTAGCACGTCGGTTCAGGGTAACGATTGAATGCATGGTGCAAGTACTACCTGTAGGATGTTGGTGCGTGGCAATGTTTGAGGCCCTGATGCCTTCATCACCTTCAGGACGTTGGAGTAGGGTGAAGATGAGCCTCTGATGGCTGTTGCTTGCATTTCCTTCCGGAAGTGGGTTTGGGGTCACATTTGAGCACCTCATACTTGTATCCCTGCCTTACTGTAGAAGGTTGACGCAGGGTACGTTTGTTTGAGCCTCTGATGCCTGTATCCCTGCGGCACCTGTAAGACAGCAGTGCAGTTGAGCGTTTGAGCCCTTGATGCCTGTGCCACCCGAAAGACATTGATGCTGGGAGGTGGTTGCGCCTGTGCTGCCTGTACCACCTGTATGACATTGATGCAGGGTCACGTTTGAGCCCAGGGTGCAAATACCCCCGTTTCACCTCTATGACTTTGGTGCTGTGAAGATTCTCCTGCAGGACCTTGGCCTGTGTCTCTGAGTGGTAATGCCTCAGCCCCTGATTCCCGTATCACCTGTAGCACGTCGGTTCAGGGTAACGATTGAATGCATGGTGCAAGTACTACCTGTTGGATGTTGGTGCGTGGCAATGTTTGAGGCCCTGATGCCTTCATCACCTTCAGGACGTTGGAGTAGGGTGAAGATGAGCCTCTGATGGCTGTTGCTTGCATTTCCTTCCGGAAGTGGGTTTGGGGTCACATTTGAGCACCTCATACTTGTATCCCTGCCTTACTGTAGAAGGTTGACGCAGGGTACGTTTGTTTGAGCCTCTGATGCCTGTATCCCTGCGGCACCTGTAAGACAGCAGTGCAGTTGAGCGTTTGAGCCCTTGATGCCTGTGCCACCCGAAAGACATTGATGCTGGGAGGTGGTTGCGCCTGTGCTGCCTGTACCACCTGTATGACATTGATGCAGGGTCACGTTTGAGCCCAGGGTGCAAATACCCCCGTTTCACCTCTATGACTTTGGTGCTGTGAAGATGTGCTTCTCGGATATCTGTGCCTGCATCAGGTTGTGTCTTGTGATGCCTGTGTCTCTAATCGATAGTATCTGAGCCCCCGATTCCCATATCACCTGCTGGACGCTGGTGTGGGTAAACGAATGAATGCCTGATGTGAGCACTGCCTGTAGGATGCTGGTGTGTGGTAAGGCTTGAGGCTCTGCTGCCTGGACCACCTGCAGGACGCTGGGGCGGGGAAACAAATGAATGCCTGATGTGAGCACTGCCTGTAGGATGCTGGTGTGTGGTAACGCTTGAGGCCCTGCTGCCTGGACCACCTGCAGGACGCTGGGGCGGGGAAACAAATGAATGCCTGGTGTGAGTACCACCTGTAGGATGCTGGTGTGTGGTAAGGCTTGAGGCCCTGCTGCCTGGACCACCTTCAGGGCCTTGGTGTTGGGTACAGATGAGCCTTTCCTGTCTGTATCTTACATCTGTTACCGGAAGTGGGTGCAGGGTCGCATCTTAGGCCCTGATCCTTGCTTCTGCCTTGCCTGTAGAATGTTGACGCAGGCTAATGTTTGAGCCTTTTAAGTCCTCCGACTGCCCACCACCCCCTCCCAATGTCCAAGCCCCTGGATCACCTGTAGAACGTTGGTGAGGGTGTTGATACCTGTATATGTATTCCTTGATCGCTGTAGAAGGGTGGCGTCGACGACGGTGCAAGGTCAGAGGTCAGGCAGCTGTGCCTCAACACGTCCAGGCAGGTTAGCAGAGGGTGCCCGTCTCTTTGTAGCTCATTTCGATGACATTTCCATAATGAAGTGTTCATTAACAAATTGAAGCTCATGCGGAGCATTGAGTCAATTAAATGCGAAGATGCGGTAATCACCAGCGCGAGGGATGGCTCGCGGCCTTAACTCGCGCGATAGACTGCGTGGTTTGTGGGCACAGAGCAGAGCATCAAAGAGAGGGGCTGGATTAAGCACATTGCCTTCTCAGAATGATCTCGAGGTTGTGAGAAGCAGCCAGGCTGCAGTGTTCTTATTAAATACTCGGAAACGGATGTCAGTTCCCACGTGGCACGCGACTGGCATAATTTAATTTACTGAACATTTCCCCCGCTATCAGTCGTTAAAGCCGCATATCTACCGCTCCAGCAAGACGTGCCTTTACGTCCCCACTTCACATCAGAGGTGCACGTCCAGCATTTCCTACATATCTGCCCTTGCTCCCCTCACCTTCCCTCAAAACCTGTGCTTTAATTAAGTAGGCAGGAGGTGAGTACCTACACTCTTTTAATTTGAAAGGGAGAGTACCTGCACTTCTCAGCACTGGTGCAATAGTTTTCAGGGTAGAGTACCAGCACTTCTCAGCACTGGTGCAATAGTTTTAAGGGCAGAGTACCAACACTTCTCAGGGGCAAGCGGGTACTCTGGGGTAGTACCTGAACTTTTGTAAGTCTATTGAAAGCACTGTTTAAAATCATCCCACGATAGCGCCACAAAGCTCTACTTATGGCAGGCTGTGCACTGTGGTGGTCATTCATCATGTACTTTAAATGCCAAGATTCTTTAAACCCCTCTTTTGCCAGTTTATTAAGCACGACATAGTCCAGGCTTCCAATGCTTGTAGAGAGACAAAAATTGACCTTTAGACCATTTTGTATATATAAAAAAATGCACTTGAGAGGTAAGAATTTAGGTAGAACTGTTGCCCCAGTCAACCCTGCGTGCACCACAAACCTAATTGATGGCTTCATAAATACTCATTAACTTCCACCTTTTAGAAGTCGATACAGAGTTTTCTCTCCTGGGACTTGAAACTATGTCCCGGGATCTCGGGACTAGGTCTCAGCCCGCAGAAATGTCTCACAGGCGTATGGGATATCACACATCAAACTGTATAAGCTTCCAGGTATGACCTTATATCAATACGAATGAATTGTACTCTGACAGATCACCCACCTCATTTAAGGCTCATACGTTATACCTATATCCATATGTCCTCTAAGGTATGATCAAGTTACATCCTTACAGTTCACATCTTGTGTGCTTGAATCTATATTCCTTTATCTGGAGTCACAATTTTAAGTTGCGCAACTTCAGACAGGTGATAAGAAGAATTTTAAGAAAAGGGTTTATAACGAAAGAATTGTTCACCAAAACCACCTGAGCTTTTAGAGTGTATCACCAATTACCAATAATGCATGTAAGTGTCTCAGTATTAATGTAGCTTGAACCTAGCTAGGGAGAAACTGCACTGTACGCAAACGAGGGTGAAGGGGAGGATATACACGTTTATGGACATCAAGTAGGGAATTACAGTTTTATTTCATTTTTAGGTCAAGCTTGCCAAACTATGCAGGCGCTGTCGGTTGTGAGACAAATTGTTGCTTTCCAAGATTATATAGAGGCTGGAGCCCACCCACTGCGTGGCTTTCCTGTCACTATAAATTGCTTGCTTCTTATTTGTATCCAAGCTTGTCAGTTTTGTGTTTGTCCTTCCGATGGAACTGTGCCTCCTTGCCATCTCTTTGATTGGCTGCCATTACTGCTTCTAATGCTGGTTTATCAAGGACTACTTTTCTCCTTTGTGTTTAGCGTGCCATAAGAATGCATGGGTCTTTGAGCTGACTTCCTTGTGTAGTTCTCACCCCATGTGCTTTTCCCCAAGCCTTCAATTGGCCACTCGCTGTTGCGCTCACCTGTGTAATCCTCCCCATTGTATCCCCATTCCCTCTATGTTGCTTTCCCCACTTGTACTCTCCGATTTGCTTTCTTTCACCCGTGTTACTTCAGTGTCCCATGCTGCTTCTGGAGGACACCATCTGCTGCATTGCTTCTGCGTTCCATGTTCATTCCATCCCTGTTGCTTCTGCCCAGTGTTGCTTCTGTTCCCTCTGACTGCTTTTATAAAAACAAAAATGCTTTTGCGTCTTTTATTTTTTAGTCACCGATCCTACTTTGTATTGGCAACATAAAAAAATAAAAAAAGCCAGAGTCATTTTATAGGTCCGCTCTGGCGTACTGCTACAAAAGGACATGGGCAGCTTTTTGTTTTTTTATTTTTAAACTTTAGCGTTGTGGATGCTGTTCAGCGTGGCTAAAAACCGTTGGCGAAGCCAATGGGTACCAAGGCCCTCATTATGACGGCGGTCAGACCATTGTATCGGGATGGAGACCACCTGACATGTAGTCGGCAGCTCCACCTGCCTTATAACGATCTGACCGCCGTGAAGGCAGTTGAAAACATTACTTTTTCAATTGCGGCTTGTTCTTCGGCCCGAAATAGGGCAGCAACACAAGCCACAATTGAAAAAGGCAGGTTTTCAAACTGCATGCACACGGTGCCTGGATGTTTGGGTGGGCACCACATGTGCCCCCCAGACCCAATAGCAGAGGCCCACAGAGGACGGGGGCCCCTGCTAGGACCCCCCCCCCCCCAAAGTCCCTTTTCGTCTGCCTTAACATAACGGTTGGACCGCCATGTAAAGGCAGAGGAAAAAGAAACATCGTAATCTGTATGGCGGTGTATCCGCAGGCACCGTCCCTATTGTAGGGATTACGCTCCAACCGACGCTCCGGTGGCGGCCTTGAGCCTGTCAAAGTCTTCGGGTGGTCCCTCAGCCCGCTGTAGTCTAACTGACTGCATCGTAATGCGGCGGTCAGACCGCTATGCTGGATGTTGGTGAGCCCGCCATCGACTGCCTGTTCGTGGCAGGCCCCCCGACATAGGAATGAGGCCCTAAATGTTTGGGCCTGTTGCGTTTGCTAATGCTTGTTATGTATTTCCGTTTTAACATATTTACTATTTTAGGCACTGGGAGATACATTGATTTGCCCAGAATCACACGAGTTAGTCTAGAGCCGAAGCAGGGTTCAAAACTGCTGTATTTATTTCTTTCCTGATGATCTAAAATTGCGGCGAATTATACTTTTCAAAACTTTACTAAACTGGCCGCGGTCAGAGCGAATTAGCACATCGGACCTTTCTTTCGGGGCATATCTGTGTTCGGCCTGCTTGAAGTTTACCAGTTGTTCTCTGACTTCATGCGGCCCAGCCTCTTTATTTCGGGGCCGCTTCCGTTTGTTTGTGTCTCCGATCTACCTACGTAGCTCGTCGAAAGACGACACAAGGGCTGGCAGGTTCCACTTTCTCCTCTGAGCAGGAATCCTTGGTAATTGTGCTCGCGAGGAAACAAAACATAAAAAAATACCTCAGCATGAACCAAGCCAATCTTGTTCCAAGCAACGAAGGAAACAAATAATTCCTGGCCTGAAGTATCAAGATCAGACCAATCCCTGCACCAGCCCTTGCTAATATTTTTAGTAAAGTTGTAGTGACAGTGTCTGCCTGCGGCATGTACGTCAGGAGCTCACCCTGCCTGGCCTTAAAATTAACTATCGGTTGGAGTTTGAATGCATGTGTACTGAGCTGATTCAGTGGTGAGATACATGTGAATAAATTGTGCATGTCACCCTCGTCTGCTGAACACAGCTGTCTGTGTACCACTATAGAGTACAAGACCAGCGATTATGAATGCTACCTTTGCCTTATAGATTTGGCATAGTTTGTCATTTAAGTACACAGGGAATATTTACATCACAAGTACGTTTTCAGTACTTTGCATTGGAGGGAACTTATTTTTTTTAAAAGTTTAAAGCCCCCTATATGAACAGTCATGTGTATATGCATATGAACATGTGCACATTTATACTTAAATAGACACATTGTAAATGCTAAAATGAGTTTAAGCTTTATTTGTGTAAAATAGTTGACAAATTAAAGTTAATACATATGTTTAAATTAATTTATTAACATAATTTTAAGTTATTTAATACATAAATTAAAATGTAATGGAACATGGCAAAATTGTAAGTGTTTTATGGATTAGTGGTGGGCTTTATTTAGGCGAAATAAGGAGGTTTTAGTGTTTAGGGTAGGGGCGTAACATAAATTTGACCCCCTTCGGTGCAGGAGGAGCAACCCTTTGGTGGCCCTTCAGTACTACAGGAGAACCCCATTTAGCCAAAAATCAATGCATACCTGTGAGAGATCGGAGTCTAATAGGCCCCTCCTCACATTTTCCTTGGAGGGGGGCATCATTTTGTATTATGCTACTGGTTAAGGGAATGGTAGTAAGGAGTATTAAGGGTTCAGGATTGGGTAAATTAAAATTAGATTGGAAAATATTCAGATGAATTCCTGTTAACACCAAAAAGAAATGTCAACCAATCCCTTGTCACCAGCCAGTTGGACTACGGAAACGCACTCTATGCCGGAATCACCACCCAGCTCCTCAAGATACTCCAAATTATATAGAACTCAGCAGCCATACTCCTCTTCGACCTCCACAAATGGACCCACATCACCCCCACCTCAAGAACCTCCACTGACTCCCCGTCCAGAAGAAATGCCAGTTCAAGATGCTGACACACACCTACAAGGCCCTCCATGACCAAGGGCCAGCATACATCAACCACCCAGGGACATTTTAAGGATTTTGGGGGCCCTGGGCCAAACACATTTTTGGGGGGTGGGGTGGGGGGGTCTGTTCAGATCAGCTTTAAATTTATCATCCAATTTCACCTTTCTCATAACCTCTTTTACAAGGTTATTGACCCCAGACAGGCTAATTGGTCCAAATTCTAAATTTGTTTCCATCTAATATTCAGGGATAGTGATGTGTGTTTTCATTATTGTAATAGAGTGGCAGCTCGCCAATATTATTTCACATAATCTCTACGATCTACTGCCCATTTCGCTTATATGAGGTCCTGTTTTGATATAAAAGGAACGTTTTTTTATAGATAATGCATGGTGTTGAAAAACATAAATGCAACATTTCTCTACAAAATGTCTGGAATCGACTTCCCACATGTTACCTGTATTAAAAACAAATGAAAAGAAAATGGTATTTAAAATAATGCATGTTTTCAAATTATTAAAGGTCACCAGGGCAGGACTGTGTGGAGATCAGAGCCAGATCTTTCAGGGGGCCCCCTGAAAGGCTGGGGCTCTGGGTCAGAGCCCACTCTGCCCATGCCTTAAAACGTCTCTGCAACCACCGCCTGAACTTCCACCCAGACACATGCGCTCCACCTCCCTCGCTCACACACCCCGGATCCACCGAAGCTTTAGTGGAGGTTGTTCCTTCTCCAACCTCACTACCAAGTCCTGGAATGACCTACCCCTCCACCTGCGAACATCACCCTCTCTAACCAAATTCAGAAAGGAACTCAAGACCTGGCTTTTCGACTGAGACCTGCGAGATCCTAGCGCCTGGATACCCTCGGGTGATTTGTTGCGCTCAATAAATAAAAACTGATTTATTGATTGACCTAATCCTGGCAGCCACGCAAAATGCACATTATACAAGATTTGATGTAGCTCCTTACATCTTCCTCTTTAATATGTATGCTTGTGCTTACCTGATAAAATCTCGTTCTTCAGTGTTACCGGTCACACAACATTTGTTGCCCTGAGTGCCTCTTCACCATTAGTCATCAGTTCAAAGAAGCTGAGTCCGCAGCCATGATTCACACCTGTGACTCAGATCACACACATCTCAACCACAGGCCATTAACATCAGACCGATCATGCCGGGTTGTATGGCCCATACACAGATGAGGGAAATGCAGTTGTTTTTCCTTGTATCTCTATTCCTCATGCAGACTGCTGGTGTTAGGTCTAAATATTTCTGATCCGAATATGCCTGACTCTGTTATGAATGTTTGAAGGGAGGTGTACGCCCCTGAATGCAGGGCTGACAGAGCGGCTGTCCAGGAAGAGATGGCTCAAGCCAACGGGGCGCCGAAATCTTGGTGAAAAGTTTCATCTATTTGAGGTTAAAATCCTCTTTACATTGTAAGACAAATTTGGGTTTGAGTTGATGTAAAATGCTCCCTCTACTTATGGAGGCCTATTAGGATGGCGGATGGACCTGCGTCCGTCCGCCACCCCCGAGGTGGAGGGACCGTCCGCAGGGGCAGCGGCGGTCCCTCCATTGCAATTAGGATGTGACCGCCACCCTGGCGGTCACATCCCGTATCTTTAACCTTGCGGCGGGTGCTGCTTGAAGCAGCAACCGCCGCAAGGTTAAAAATGCATGATTTGCATTTACATGCACAACGCGGCAGGCACCGCACGATGCCTGCCGCTTTGTGCATGTAAATGCAGGGGGGTACCATAGGTACCCCCCATGTGCACCCCCACCCCCCTTCACCCTGGGGGCCCGCACGGGCCCCAAGAAGCAAAGTTCCACATGCTTTTCCACGGCGGAAAAGCCGCCGCGGAAAAGCATGTTTCACCACACATCCTAATTTGGCTGAACCAAATAGCGCTCATCATCCCGCGGATCAGCGGCAGACGGACCTACCGTCCGCCGCTGTTCCCAACGCAATCCTAATCTGACGGTGGGTGTTTTCTGTCACCGCGGCGGTGAATCCGCATCCTCCGGGTTGGCGGCTTCCACCGGCCTGGAGGATGCGGATTCACCGCCATCATAATCGACCCCTTAGTTTCTAAACCATGCAGACAGAGGGCATTCTGTTTATCAAAGTGGCAAATTCACAAGGCACTGAAGTTTTTGCGCCTTCGAAAAACATGGGATTGGTGGGGGGTGCCGAGTGGCCTTCAAGTTGCGTTGTCAAATAGGCAAGAATTCCTTGTTGTTATCACTGTGCCTAACGTGTTTTTATTTCAAAATGCAGTATGGGGTCAGGATGTATGCGTCTTACTATGGCTTTTTTATGTTTTACAAAATAGCATAGGTAGATTGCTTTTTCCTTCATTTGATCGTATGTCTTGTTGTATAAGAAAAAATGAAGTCAATGAAAAAAGTATGTACAAACCAGTGTTAAATATGGCTGGACCTTATGCACTACCGCCATGAAGTTTGTTTTTTGGTGTGCGACTTCTTTTTAATTTAACATCAATTTTGAGTAGCGCTGGTGCAGCACGGATCAAAGTCGTTCCACCATCGTTTGTATGGCGAAAGATAGCACTGCGTTTGTTCCAGCAGCTTGTTTCGTTTTCCTGCCACGGTGGGTCATTGTGAAACTCACCAACTCAGCTCTTTCCGTGGGCCGAACTGAAGAAACTCCTCGGCTCTATCGGATGCAGATGTTTCGGTCAAGGACACGTTTGCCCGGGTTGGCTCTGAAGGGGATTCGCTCCAACCCTGGACGGCTGCGTTACCATTCAATAAAAGGTATTAAAAGAACCTGCTTCAGGCCACGAAAGCTGGGTCACAACCACGAGCTTGCACCCGAGCACGTGTGAACCTTCTAATCACGAATTTTAACTTTGTGTGTGACTGAGTCTGTGATAATTGCGCTGCAAAGGAGCCCTTTCGAGTTCCACTCTCACAACTTTGCACAAGTCCGCCATTTTATTGGTGCCAGAGAAAGCTCACCTTCCATTTCTTCTCTCTCCCCATGCTCCTCTTCTTTTCATAAATTCACTCAAGGAGTACCTACTGCATTTAGCACCATATGATTCGTCTCTCCCCCCGCCCCCCCCCCTCCCCAGTCCAATGTTCCATCCAAATTTCCACTTTCCTGCAAAGTCTGTAAGGGGTTTGTTCAGACCATTCTTTTGGCACCAATCGCAAGCGCAACTCGCGAAGAAATCCTTTGTCACCCAAGGGAATTCCTTGGCAAATCACGCCTTGCAGCTTTGATCCAGATGGCGGAGAACTCCATTAAATCCATGTCACACAGCCTTCATTCTCCACAACCTCAGATTGTTAACTTTCATTCTCGAGGCTTGGATTTGTCTTTGTTTTTAGACTGAGGGAGCACCATGGGCCGGTGTTACGGAAGCTGGCCTTATAGTCTGGGTACAGTACAGTCCTTCGGTGCACTAGTGTGGCCCTTTCTCTAAAGATGGGTTTTCCTTCAAGGTCCTGGTCTGCTCCCTTTGTTCGAGTTGTGCAGCTTCATGGTGGGCGCCAAGTTCACCATGGTATTGCTGGAACCAAATGAGCAGTCCCATGGGGAGGGGAGGGGAGGTGAGGTGAAGCACATGTCCTGCAGCATGCCTGTACGATGGATGGAGGAGGCCAGGAATGGAAGAGCTCACCCTCACTCAAGCACAATGAATAAGCAACTTGTTTGTCCGTTTTGTGTGGTGCCAACCAACTAGTGCTGGACGATCAAGCTTCCCACCCCAGAAATTAGACCTGACTTTGAATTGCAGCCTTGTGTGTCTCTGACTCCATACTGCAGTCCCTTTAGAAAGGCAGATCTCTTTCATACCTTGTCTTTCAGAAAACAGACCTCTTGCAATGGACGAGCCTCGCTTGTACCCAATCCGTAAACAGTGTGAAAGGTGCTGGCCCAACCATTGGTGTCATAAATTAGTGGTGAGGCTTAAGCCCCAAAAGCACTTAAGGCCTGGCGCCTATAAGCTTCAGAAGTGGTCAGGATGTGTGTTGCCTCGAGAGGAGAACCAATACAAATCTTTTGTTTGTGCACGGTGCAGAATTTGCAGACGTTTTATGGATAGACAAAGCATCTGCATCGATCACAACAGTTGGTGTTTAACTTTATACTAGAATCTGCACACGGATAATCTTCATACCAACTCTAATGATGTTTCAGGACTTTCTAATGCAACACTTACAACTAGCACTAGAAATAACTCTGGCCCTATTGAGTAGCTGGCTACCCATACACAAAGCTCTGTAGTGCTTTGTCACGGGAAATAAGGTCTATGTCTGAAGCATTACCCACATTTTAATCTCCAATTCAGAAAGTATTCTGGTGTTTGTGGGAGCTAAGTAGGCAGTTAACGTGTGTGCTGGGTGCATAATGCATCACTTGGAAGGTGGACACAGTTGATAAACCAAGGGTGGGATACTCCACACTGGTAGTTGACATGGGTGATTATAGCATCTGAGGGAAGGCCGCAAGCAGGGGAATGATTGCAGAATAGAGTGCAGTACCATACATCACAACACTTTGTCTCTCTCTTCGTATGCAACCACAATTCTCCATACGAGTCAAGCATAGGTTTATGCGGAGTATAAAGTTTGTATCTTTCTGGAAGGTGTTGCCATCCAGTGACAGCATCATGGCACATCACTATAATATTGTGCAAAGGCTTCAAAAGGTTGTTGTGCAATATCCATACAATGTGGGTCTCTAGAGTCATGTTAGCTATGTCATTGAGCAGATACAGAACCTTGTGTTAGACTGATAAACCTGACGACCCATTGCTTAAACTTCTTGTCATTCTGTGATCCTGAAAAGTGGTGGTCCACACCATTACACCCTCCCGTCACTCCCCTGCCAACGATTCCTAGACCTTTCACTTTTATTTTCACCAGCTGCTCCACCTAATGTAAGAAACATGAACTGTGAGAAGTTGGCATGGTATATGCTGACCACTAATTAAAGTGGGCACCTTGTACCAGTCCAAACAACCCTTATTGATGATTAGGTTAAAGACTACCTTTAGTGGAAGCTATCCTAGTGGTAGCTATGGAGAGCAGCCTTCAGGCTAAGTCTCGAAGGAATGTAAAGCAGCTTGTTTTACCAGATTAGAACCTCCTGAATGACCAAATGAAATGAGAACCACACAAGGTATATATAAAATATATGTATTTATTACTAAACACTCTCTACTAACCTCTTTATGAGATTAGAGAACAAAGTACACAATATTAAATCAATAGAACAACAGTAAATAGCACAAAACACAGCGGGCTCCAGGGGAGAAAAACCATATACTAATAAATTGGTATAACCACCACGACTTGACTAGACACAGTGCCTAGAGCACATAGAATCGCTGGGACCCCTAGGAACCACCCAAGGTAGTGACACAGGGGACCCATGGAGGACGGGGGCAGTGTGTAAACACAGGCGCGAGCTCCGTACAATCCTATGGGTAAGTCGTGGTTGGAATTTTAAAGATTAGGGACACTTTGGAGAGGACTATGAGCAAACCCTTTCAAACATAGAAGGTTCTAAGGCCAGCACCCTTGAGAGTATCGAGATACCTGTGTTACCTATCCCAGAGGAGCCGGGTGCATAGATGTCGGAAACCTTAGTTGTTTTCAATGGCGTGATAGTGGAGTGGTGTGGCTCACTGGTTAGAGGCAGCAGACCCGGAAGCAGAGAACGGCCCGGGACCAGGGTTCAATTCCCGACACGGCAGGGTCGTGGACCAGGGTCAGCGGACTCGACAATTCTCGCCTCGGTGCCTACTCTAACCAGGGATCACACTCGGCAACTCTGGGCATTAAGCTTGCCTCATCTCTACAACGGCCCCCCACAGACGCCGGGATGCCTGGTTTCACCTTGGAGATACCCAGAAGGGACCATCTCACAGGGAAAGCCAGGACGGGTTCCCCAGCGGTCTCCAGCGCCGGGACGCTTACGGGCAGCTGTGCGCTTTACAAGTCCAACACATTTACATTTACATATGGAAAAGTGTTGCTGCCGGGAAGATGAAAAGTGTCCGGTGGAATCCAAGCCTGGATCCGAGGTGAGAAGAACCTGAAAGCAGAGGGGGCAGAGTCTGGGTCACTTCAGGGTATGGTAGACGAATGCCCATCGATGTCGGGTGCTTCAGGTGAGAAGAGGTGAAGCTTGACTCTGCAGCCACGCGGATCAGGAGAAGATGACCAAAGTCCGGAGGTGAGCTGTCCCACGAAGGATGTCGAGTGCTGGGGGGGGGGGGGGTCAGTGTCCGGATTGAACACCAGCTAGCCTTGGCAACTGCAATCCACGCGGGCAGAGGAAAAATGCTTTGGAGAGGGCCAGCAAGGTCCTGGGGACTCTCCAACCAATGGAGAGTCAGGGCATTTCAGGAGCAACCAGGGAAGCCCACTGAAAGTAAAAGTTACCTTCACAGGGACCCACAGGCCAACGGACCAGGGATCGCAAAGGAACCTCGATTTGAATCACTAAATACCAGCCCACAGAACACTTGTGGAGTGTAGGCTGGAAATCTTCAGTGCAATTACTGCTCGGGGTCAGGACTACAAGTAGCCCAAAGCACAGCCTCGGGGATCGGCGAAAAGCATATGCTGCTGCAAAAGTATATGGTGCACAGGGGTTCGGGTAGCACGATCCCCACAAGGGATATGGGCCTCGGAATTGTTGGGAGTGCAGATCACCCTCAGAGACCTCCCGAACCCACCTCCTGTGTTGCAGAAATCTTCTGAGTCCTCAGGAGTTCGGGAGATGCAAACCCGTCCGATGCGTTTAGGTGCCTGCCTTGCAGGGGAGTAGCTCCTTTACTCTAAAGGAGATTCCTCAGTTGTCCAGCGTCATGCAGATCGTCGAAGTACTTGGTTTCTGTAGCAGAGTTTAGTCCAGGTAAATTCTAAAGTCCTGTAGTCAGGGGTTCCTACGTTATACCCAAGGAAGGGGTGGGACAAACTCTGGAGACCCACCTATGGGAGGGTCAGGACAGGGGTGGCTACACCCATGTCCTTTGTCCAGTTTCGCGCCAGAACAATAGCAAATGGCTCCTGCAACCGGTTTGAGCTGGATTATGCACAGGGACACCAAATGTGCCCCCAGTGCAGATTTTAAAGCACTCTGAGTGCACCCACCCAGGCCCATTACACTAAAGCCTGTCTGGGAGGGGGTCACACCTCCCTGTGACAGGAAACCTATTGTCAAGCCTTCCCCTGCTCGAGCTTGGCTCAGCAGCAGGAGGGCAGACTTGTGTCTGTGGCTGGCAGAATCCATTTTGTGATGCCCAGGGTAGCCCGGTATGTCACACATGTCCCTCTAGGAGGGTGGAATCATACCTCTGGTGGGGAGGTATGATTCCAAGGTGTTTGACACCAAACACAACATATTTCTTTGCAGCCGTTTTAAAGTTAGCATTTACCGCAAGGTTATAGTGCACTTAAATATATATGGTTGGCTGCATCACAAACAACCCCGGAAAATAGGTTCTGAAGGCTGCAGAGGGGCTCTGCTCATGCATGGGCAAGCTCTCACATAAAACCCAGCACCCTGCCTTCAGGATTGATAAGGCCTGCCCCAGGGGTGACTGATAGGTTTTTATGTGCATTGATTTAGAATAGATATAGTGAACCTATATCTAAGTAAGGGATGCATGCACCACCTTACACAGGCTGCTGTAGCAGACCTGTAGTGCCATTTTGAATGGTCTCCCAGGGGTGGCATAATACATGCTGCAGCCCCTGGGAGGCCTCCGGGGTACCTATGCCATGGGTACATAGTGTACCATATATTAGAGACTAATAAGGGTACCCCAGAATCCAATCTGGAGTGTACCTAAAGTACATGCAATCAATTTAGAGGAGAAAGCAGCTAGACTGGGGTCCTGGATAGCAGGATCCCAGTAAATCTAAGTCGAAAACAGTGAAACATCAGGAAAATGTGGAGGTAACTATAACAAGCAGATCCTACTCTCCTACATGGACCAACACTTTAGCGATCTTGCTTCCATGGCTAGGAATAACTTTTTTTTGTTGTTTCAGAGCCTTGAGCCCTCAGGTTCTCCAAATAGCCTCTTTTTCACATGACCCCCAAACTTGGTTCCTACAGCTAGAACCGAAGACCTGGCCAACCAGAAGGTGCCCTTGTAACTTGAGGCTCTGCATCTTCACAGACGCCGAGTGACTTTTGTTCGGTGTGTTGAGTTCTATTCTTCTCGTTTTAATCTTTGAACCATTTAGGAATTAAGTGAACTCACCATGGATTTCAGCTAAGGCTCATCACTCTGCCAAGGCTTGTACCACAATGACGTCACAGTGAAGCACTGTTAGTTTCTCACTTTCGCTCTCCCACTATTTGAGTGACTTTGAGTGCATACTATTGAACACTGCAAACCAAGAGAGCTCTCAACTCCTAGACTGGTTGCTGATCTTTACAGACCATAGCTCCTTGAGTTATGTTCATTCTATCCGATCACGGTCCCCTATATCTTTCTTAAAAGAGAAATTTGCTGAGGTGTGGGAGGCGTCAGTATATCATGAGAAGACCAGTTAATCGTCCAATTCAAATGAGACTGCAAAACATATTCTAAAAAGCTAGGGCTTCTAAACCAACATGCCCAGAATATTGAATATCATGCCCACTGAGAGGAGCATCGAATCCATAGAAAAGTATTATCTGCTCTTGTGTGATTTCATCTCTGCCCCATCACTTTGCTCTCTATTTTGAATTTTGCTCTCTATTTTGAATCTTCTCTGTCCCCGAAACCGCCTTCACTGCCACTCTTGTACAGCTCTATCCTTGCCCTGCAGCTAAAATGTTGCCATAAATAGCTAAACATACATTGAAAACCCCTTATTTAGCAGTGCTTCCCAATCTTTTTAGAACCCTAACCCAATTTTTAGAACAAAAACCTTTTGCGGCCTAAATTTAATGGACATGAGACAGGTGATTTTTATATAATATAACATTTTTAGGTCTCGCCTAGCGATGCAGCGCATGCGATGCTCGCCTTGGCAAGACCTATTGTCGTTGGTTTTGCTAGCGAAGGGGGACAGAAGATGTGCACGCCCCCGGAAAGGCGTGCATGCACGCGCCTGGACAGGCAATGTGCAAGCTTTCATGTTCCCACTTTCATTCAATGCCGTTCCTATTTGCTGTCCCGGCCCATGCTGGGACGCGCGCTTGCGCTTTCTCACTTTCATTCCATGCTGCTCGCACGCGTGCACATCTCCTATCCCTCCCTGTCTCCTGCTCGCTGTGCCTGCGTGGACAGGAGATGTGCACTCGAAGACAGCTTGTTTAAGGCGCTAGGCGTCACTGCAGCGTGATCTCCGATGATCTGCACAGTGAAACATTCTGCTAGCGCCCCCAGTGTTTCGCAAACGTCCAATCCGCGAGTCTCTGGAGGGCAGGGCATGTCACAGAAGAAATCCAGAGTGCCCTGGTGCAAGGAGGTACAGCTCTACTCAGAGCATCTGTAATGTGCCACATTCTTCCAGACTCCGCGGGTACAGGTCTCAAAGCCCTTTCCCTGCTGGAGAGAAGTCTGTGTTGGCGGATGTCCAGCATATGACCTCTCACAGGGGATGTCTCAGTTCTCGTGTTCTTAGAAGCCCTTGGTGCAGAGAGAGAAAGCTTGGCTGTGAGACTACGGGCTAGAGCGCTGTGCAGGCCCAGAGGGCTTTTCCAGTGAAACGGTCTCGGGAATCCTTCCCTCATGCAGTGAGTGGACATTTATTTATTTATTTATTTATTTATTTTTTATTTTTATAAAGCGCATAGTCACCCGGAGGTATCCCAGCGCTGAAGAACCCTAAAACAGTAAAACTGAGGACCGAAGCTGAGTTCACGAGGGGGACATAGGAGCTAGGGAAAAAGATGTGTCTTTAGCAGTTTCCTAAAACGGAGGTATTGGGGTTCCAGACGAAGATCCCGAGGAAGGGAGTTCCAAAGACGGGCCGCATGGACCGAGAACCGTCTTCCTCCTGAACGTGCTTTCCTGAACCTTGGGACGTTGATGAGATTTTCTGCGTTGGAGCGGAGGGATCTGGTGGCTATGTAAGGGGTGATGAAATTGCGGAGAACTGGGGGGCCTTGGTTGTTCAAAGTTTTATGCACCAAACACAAGGCTTTAAATTTAATTCTCTCCCTTATAGGGAGCCAGTGCAGGAGTTTGAGGGCCGGTTTGGCCGATGATCTGGCCGGGGTGTTGGTAATGATCCGGGCAGCAGTATTCTGAATCCTTTGCAGTTTATTCAGTGTTGCTTCCGGTGCACCCAGATAAATCGCATTACTTTAGTCCAGTCTTGATATAATGAGACCCTGGACTAATAGTTTTTGCGATTTCGGAGGAAGAAGGGGCAGGACTTTCCTCAGGGATTTTAGAAGACCGAAACAGGTCCCTACGACCTTCTTTGCTTGCGGGGCGAATGAGAGTTCCGAGTCAATCCAAACACCCAGACTTTTCACCTCTGTCTTTGGGTCTGGGGGAGGACCTAGACATGTTGGCCACATGTCCAGAGGAAGTGAAGTTCCTTTTGAGCCGAGTATAAGGACCTCGGTTTTTGTCCCGTTTAATTTTAGCACTGATCTATTCATCCAGTGATGGACCTGCGTGAGGCAGTTGAGGAGATCAGCTTTCTGTTGTTTAGGGTGGGACAGAGACACCACTAATTGTGTGTCGTCAGCATAGCTGACGACACTCACTCCGAAAGGGGTGATAACCTCCTCCAATGTGGACATATAGATATTAAATAATGTGGGGCTCAGGGAGGAGCCCTGAGGCACACCACATTGGAGGGGCATTTCGGAGGAGCGGGCGTTCTTCTCCCAGATCTGATAAGATCGTTGTGTCAGGAAGGATGAGAGCCAGGATAAGGCTGTGCCTTCCAGACCAACTCTTGCCAGCCTTTCGGTGAGGAGTTGGTGGTCAACGGTATCGAACGCTGCGCTAAGGTCGAGGAGGATCACTGCCACTGATCCTCCTCCATCCAGCAGCGTTCTGGCTTCCTCTACCGCCGCCAGGAGGGCGATGTCCGTGCCCTGTCCTGGTCGGAAGCCCGTCTGGGAATTTTTCAGTTTGTTGTTAGCCTCTAGGTACTGCGAGAGTTTCTTGTTGATGAGTTTTTCCGCGATTTTACTTACTCCTGGGAGTAAGGAAATGGGCCGGTAATTCACCAGGTTTTCAGGGTCAAGAGTGGGTTTCTTCAGTAAGGCCTTTACCACCGCCTTCTTCCAGCTCAGGGGCACAACTCCCTGTTGAAGTGACGTATTAATCAGCTGAGTGAGGGAGGGGATGATAGAAGGGGCTACCTCTTTAAGGATCCGGAGAGGAGCAGGATCTCTGGGGGAGCCGCTCTTCATGGAGTTGAGCGTCGTACGTACTTCGTCTGAAGTGACCTGGCCCCATGTGGACAGGCTAGTGGAAGAAGTCGGATATGGGAGAGCGATTTCTTCCCTCGGACTCAGGGGAGGAATTGAATCCAGGATTAATCGGATTTTGTCCTGGAAAAAGTTAGCCAATTGTTGGCATTTCTCCTGGTCGGCTTTAGGGTCGGAAGGGAGTCCCCGTCCTTGTTCTGGTGGTTTTGAGAGTTCTTTGAGGATAGCAAATGCTTCCTTCCCGGAGCCACCCGCTCTCTCTATTCTCTCCTGAAAAAACACGCTTTTGGTTTTCCGGATGGCGGTTTTGTAATTGAGAAGAGAGATGGAGTAGATATTTTTATTTGCTCCTGTTTTATCACGTCTCCATGAGCGTTCAGTTTTTTTACATTCTTGCCGTAGGGCTTTAAGCTCTGGAGTATACCATGGAGCAGGGGATATCTTTTTTAGCTGTTTAAAAGTAGTGATTTTTGGAAGCAAAGCGTCGAGAGACGACGTAATCCAGTCGCTGAATTGTTTATCGGCCGCATTCGGGTCCGAAGAAAGCTCGGGAGTGGAATCTATAAGAGAACGGGCCCAAATATCAGATGACAATTTGTGCCATTGGCGGTCGGTGACCTGGGTTTTAGGAGTTAAGTGATTAGATATGGGAGTTTCCCAGAAGAACGGAACCAGGAAATGGTCAGTCCATGGAAGGGTCACCGGAGAGTTAGTGGTCATCGTTGGAATATTGGTAAAGATGGGATCCAATAGATGGCCCTTCTCGTGGGTGGGCTCGTTGTTCACCAGACATACCTCTAGAGCTGTAAGGTCATGTCTGATGTCCGCGGCGACACGATCCGTTGGGTCAAGGAAGTGGAAATTGAGATCACCTAATATCAGGAAGTTGGAGGTGGAGGAGGCTAGTTGGGAAATGGTTTCAACTATGGAGTTGGAGAAATTGCCTGGGGCCCCAGGGGGACATGCCCAGAAGTATAACTCTAGACTGGTGCTCCTGGTGTTGGGGACAAAGCTGAGCTCCGAAGTGGGAGGACTGAGCTCAGCCTGGAAGTGCCTATTTGAGCTCTGTAGCTAACCGCACTTTGCATGCTGGGATTTCAGCTCGTACTTTGAACCGGAAAGGGTAAACTACATGTCCCATAATCAGGACCACTAGAATTATGCGATTGTGAGGCCACTGCATTTTTTGCGTAATTTTGGATTTGCAGCATTTGCCAGATAATCCATCATCTGATACATAATATGTAGATTCTAACACACAAAAAATTGTTTTTAGCTCAAACGGCTCAAAGATTACTAAATCACAGCAATATATGTTGCTATGTAGTGGAAGGCCCTTGGCAAAGGTGCCTTGTCACCTTTCTGTTGCTTTTTACAATATTTGGGTGTTTAATTGGTATTAATGAGGTGCAACCTATGCATAGACCGTGTTAGCAAGTGTAACGAGCATTTGCAATGCAATAGTTCTCGCATTTATGTGAGTTTGAGCTATTGACATTGCAAATAACAATGCCTTTTATTTTTGTTTTCATTTTAAAAACATTAAAAAAAGGCATTGTAATTTTCAATGCCAATAGCTTAAACTTGCGTCACTGCGAGACCTATTGCATTGCAAATACTTATTTTTTTAGAAACTGAAGCATCCCGTGGTAGCACACTTTCATTTACAGACTGCACATTTTCAATTGAAATAGCCACTAAATTTGCACAGATGCACAGTTTTATTGATAAAAATATATTGCACACAAATAATAATGTTTGAAAAGCTGGTTTCAGTGAATATTTATCATTTGTGCATTACCAAGTAAAGTGTCTTGATTTGTTTTGCTCCTAATAAAATCTTTGTTTCCATCACACTTCAGAATTACAAAAAAAGGGCTTCAATTTTTCCATACCTGACCACTAAATGTGTACAGTTCATTTATAGGTTTTACATGTTGTTGTGTGTTATAAACAAAACTTGCAGCCTTTCCCTTTCCCGCTTCCTGTACCCAATATTGTAGCACACTTCACTTTCTCTGACTGTAAGGTAAGAGAAGTTTGCAAACACCAATCCCCATGTTAAAAAACATAAGCAGGAATTTGTCAGAATAGCCTGACATTTGGCCTTTGACTTAGAAGCCCAGCAAATGTTACAAGATAAATAGTTGAAAGGCATCTTTATTTCTTACTCGGACTTACTAAAATTGACTCACGTCCAACCTACTGTTTGCGAGAACTGCTGTAAAACCTTTGTTCATTGTTGCCCTCGGTTTAAGACACAGTGTTGAGACTATTGCAATGTCAGAAGTATTGGTATGTTCACATCTTCATCATTCCTACAAAGACTAATTCTGGGCAGAGCTTACTACTTTTTAACAATAAATCTTCCAAGAAAAAGTATCCATTTTCAGACAAAAAACCTTTAAAGACATGCTCTCAAACGTATTGGACCAGATGATGGAATCGGGAACCAATGACCAAACCGTCTCACCACTGAGTTTGGGAGATGACCCCACCACCCTCCCCCAAAAACTAGCTTCTGAAAATGAGTGTGTCCCTTCTTTCATGCTGCATATAAGCTGTACCTCTAAATTAATTTTATTGTCTTCTCTTTGTTTGCATAACACACACCCCATGAGCGGGCAGACATGCGCCTCCTGCTGCTGGTTTGTGGTACTGACTCTGGCCAATCGCATTTGAAGGGTGGTCGCGAGGTACTCTTCTCTTCCTTGATTTTTCTCCGCCTACCACCATATGTTCTCCTCAGTCCTCCTCAAACGCTGAATCGGGCATCCTTTTGAGGGCTGCGCCAGGCAGTATATTTTTATTAAACCGGGGGCACCTTGAGAGGCAGGGCTGTTGGTGCTTTTATAGAGTCCGCAGTCAGTGGCAGGAAGACCCCTGATCAGCCCTCTAGAAGCTGCCAAACCATGTCATCCTGGCAAGACCTTCGACTAAGGGACTGATCCTCTTGTTCATCAATAAAAAAGAAGAGATGGTAGGTCGTTTCTATGAGTTTCTTGGTCAGGAGAGCATCGGGGTGTGTGGCCTGTGGCCTAGGTACGAGAGGTAACTTAAGTTCATCTTGAAACATCGCGATTACGGGGTTTTCAATTTTTTTTAATATATATATACATTTTGCTGCGGTTAAGAGGCATTTGATTGAAAAAGTGCAGAGTCGGGAGACTTTGTGAAATAAAATAATTATTGTAGCACACTGACGAGTAGGTGAAAAATTTTATTTGCAATGATAATTATTCATGCATAAATGCCAGAACTTAAGTCTGTTACAGCTTTGGGGAAGGTTAATGAGGTTCTACATAAGCCTCACCTCATTTTGTAATGTGAAGTTATTTATGTAGACCATTTACGCCTTGGGCTCCGACGCATTAAGCGCCCAGAAGTATTGAGCCTTTATTCCCAAACCGCATCCCATTTTGGATGCAGGTGAGTGTGCATCTCACCTGACCTGTACACCTAAAAAGATCACTTGTCCAGGTTCCTTGATGCTGAGGAAGACTGGCATTGTTTTCTGGGCAAATCTGTTTAGTTTGTATCCCCTAAGCTTGCCCTGTTCACACCAGCAGAATTGTTACATGACCGTCAAAAGAGTTTTTTTAACCAAATGTTAGATGAGAAGTAGTGGCTTTTGAACATCTCCACGAGATATAACAAACTCCATTTGAAAGTGCTGCTTACACCTGTTTTTAATTAAATGTATATTTATTTTTTCCCAAAAGGCGAAACTGTTTCTGTTCTAGAAAACATTTTAATACAAAAATCCACAGTGGCTTGAAGGGTTGAAATAATACTATATTATATATTACTATCAGGAAAAACAGAAGCAAAAAGAGCTTCTGTTTAGGAAAAGTTAAATCTGCCTTGTAAAATGCCACCTTCTGTGTTTATCAACTGTACTGCCTACCACTGTCCGCGCTCCAGTCGTTTGCTAACTTTTTTGTAATCTGCATGAGTGCGTAACCTACACATTGGTAGGATACAACCCACCTATGAAATTCACACTTGGGCGCATGAACTTCGCATCCGTTTTCTTCTGGGTATCCAGATTATTTTACTCATGCAAGATCTATTTTTTTCGCTAAAATTGTTTGTTAGATTTGTATTACTTTGCTGGTTCTTAAATTGCGCATCTGTTGTGGGTGTGAGCACTCTTTGAAGCAAATTCTCCTTTTGTGAATAGGTAACGCTCTCAGTGGAGCCCTATCACTATCCCTATCATGCGCGGGTGTTTTTTTCAGAATGAAGGCCTATTCCAAGGCGCTCATTTTGATTCTTGAGCAGTATTGGACGGTAAAGGTGCACTTGGTAGATCCCAATACAGCCTGTGGTGACATTTACTGAATGCACCACTACAGCATCCCAGGGTTGTATAGGGCTATCACGCAGTGTCGAAAGGGCTGGTCCGACAGGTCAGGGTGTGGGCCCTTTTTGGCTGCTTGTGGGGGCCTATTTTATGCTCTACTGGGCCGAATTGTACTGTTGATTTCCCGGATTTTAAAACAAACCTAGCCTGCAGAAAGCTCAAATTCATGCACTCTTCCATAACTTGTCACACACTGATTCAGCATTTTTTTCAAGTTCAAGACTGCACTGATTTGCAAATGTGGGCCACATTTTTCTTTACAATTCACTAATGGGGGCCGCTTTTAATTTGGTGCCCCGGTTTATCTTCTGTCCCAGTCCGACAATGCAGTGTCCTTGTAAATTTCTTATCTCCGAAGGAGTACAACTCGGTAATACCATGTCATGTCTCAGAATGTGCGCTGGTGGTTAGGCCTGGGTGAAATTTCGTTTACGTCACGTTTTCGCTTAGTTTCCGGTATTTTTGCAACATGCGTATTAAGGGACGTGCTGTGACGTGACGCTTAATTGCGCTTGCATTGGTACAAAAAGCATATCGCTGGAGCACGGTAACAACACAAATAATCTAACGCGATTGCCTATTTACCTCACATGCGATTTAGTATGTGTTTTTGCCCAAAATGAGAAACTCAACCTTGCATCTACATTTCGTGCTAAAAAAAACATACTGCTCCTCTTTCCAGAGTTAGCGCCTCTGATGTGCCTCCATTTACTACAACCCTGGCTTTTGGCCTGTTGTATAGTGCCATAACCATGCCCCTGTATGTGGTGCCCAGGTCAAATTTCTCCATACAGAGATCGAGGAATGGCCAGGAGACTCTGTTGAACGCCTTCTCCGCGTCCAGTGCTACTGTACTGTATTGAAAATCTTCTAAATAAAAAACTTTTGAAATAAAAAAAGTGCAATAAAAAAAGGGACTGTAAAAAAACATGCTGCATTGGCTAAATTGCATAATTTAGTGTCATTTTTTTTGGGGGGGTGGGGGTGTAATTTCGTATAATTTACCTAAAGTAAACTCAGCGAATTCCTCACAGGTCCTGTTATTTCCCCACACTAATTGCTGGATAACTTAACCGCTGGAAACTGTTCAGGGATGCATGCCCCGCGTGCACTTACTTATAACACCCCTCTTTTACACAAGAATCGGGCGCGGGGGAGTTCACGCTCGAATCAGAATTTGCAAGAATATCGGAATGACTGCCGAAATATACGAGCTGTGGTTGTTTTCGATCAGCTTCTAATCTAGACATTTATAAGTGCAATAACATGTACGCTTCCTTGAAAAGATATCCAGTTTTCAGTTTTTAACGTCTTTATTTCGATTTTTCATCATAAAAGACACATATATACAAAAAATTTACATAGTCTACAATAGATACAGCATAGTCATAACAATATAAATATCTAAATACATACAATAACCAAATTAGAAAACAAATGAGGTTAAGATCTCAATTAAACATACATATAAAGACGTCAAGGGAAATGGTAAAATCATTAGAGCATATATAAAAGTAGCAGATCATCAATACTATTAAATTCATAGACCAATGAAACAGTCAGGGAACATGATATACAGGTTGTTTAGATCGTGAATTATGAACTAATTGACTTAGACCTTATCAACCAAGCCCACCCGAGGAATTTCGCCAATCCTATAGTTAGCCATTCAGAAGTGTTCGTTTTCAAGGTGTACAATGCTTCACTACTCACTCGGGTGTTTAGTCTAGTACATACAGGTTTCAGCCACTTTTTACGAGGTTGGTGATAGGCAGTACAGACAAATAAAAAATGGCCTAGTGTTTCTTCACAAACGGCACAACAGGGACAGAAGCTCGACTCCGGCCCCTGCCAGCCGCTAGTAAAGGCCCTCAGGGGCAATGTGCCCACACGGAACTGATGATATAGTTTCCTATCCAATGTTTTAAGGATTACATCCCAATATGCTTCTTTGTTTGGAATTACTTTGTGGAGCAAAAACTGGCCTGTCAAGTTTGCTTTCTCAGAAAGTAAAACATGTTCCGTTTTTACCATGGACCAGAAAAAAACTTTAAATTCATCCTTAGTAGGAAAGGTTTGGGAGCCCGGCTCTGACCATAGCAAAGGAAGGCCCATTTCAATTAAGGTGTTCTTGACTTGCTTTAGCCACGGTATATTGCCTGCCCCTTGTTGCAGTCTCACATCTTGAAGCTCACGGGCAAACATGGCCAGTTCCGGGGTGGACCATATGCGTCTCCATAGAGCCACCATCCTGTACTGGGCCTGATGTTTAATGGTATGCATGCCCATGTCCATCAGAAGTGGAAGGACTGGTGTTGATGGGGGGAGACTAACTAAATTACGAAGAAATTTATTCTGTATCCTTTCCAGGACAGCCAAGTCCACACAACCCCAAATGTCTGCCCCATACAATATCGCTGAGCTAATTTTAGCACTGTAGATTTTGAGCGCGGGCAGTACTCTTTTAGTCAGGGAGCGCCGCTGCTCTTTTACTAGGCAGCCAGTCAAGCGGGCAAATTTCAGACAGAGTGCCTCTACTTGCTCTTTCCATTTTAACCTGTAATCCAAGGTAACACCAAGATAAGTCATTACATCAACCTGTTCCAGTCTGGACCCATTCATTATAACATTGCCCCTCAATGGCTTTTTCTTGGTCAAGACCATAAACTTGGTTTTATTAATATTAATCTCAAGATCATTCATATTGCAAAAATCCATAAATTTGTTTATTGCAACCTGCAAACCCTTCTGCGTTTTGGCCAATATGAGGGTATCGTCTGCAAAAATTAAAAGGGGGAATTTTGTCCCACCCAGTGAAGGAGCATCAGTGGGGGTATCTGAAAGGAACTTAACCACCTGATTAATAAAAAGCACAAATAGGGTGGGGGCCAGGACACAACCCTGCCTCACACCACGGGTCACGGGGAAGGGTTCGGTAACCTGGCCCTGACGACCCCATCTGACTCTTGCGAAATTACCCTCGTGCATCCTAATGGTAAGATCTAAAAGTGCAGGAGGAACCCCCATCCTTCTCAGTGCAGCCCACATCTTCCCTCTAGGGACCAGATCAAAGGCTGATTTGAGGTCCACAAATGCAGCGAAGATCTTCCCATCTCTCAGTAGCACAGTTTTCCAATAGATCATGACAAGTCTTAAAATCTGATCAACTGTGCTAATGTGTGCCCTAAACCCAGCCTGCATTGGGGACAGGATATCTACTTCTATCATCCACAAATGAATCTTCCCCAACAACATTCTGGCTATTACTTTTTGAAGGGCATCGATGAGGCTGATGGGGCGGTAATTTCCCGCATCAGATCTATCCCCTTTTTTATGCACTGGCAAAATCTCAGCCCCTTTCCAGGAGTTAGGGATCCTAGTGCCCCTGGCTATAGCATTTGCTAAGTTTAATATATACGGGACCCAGTGTTTTTGGTCATATTTGAAGAGGTCTGCGGGGATACAATCTATGCCGGGGGCTTTGCCATTCTGCACCTGTTTAAGAGCAGAAATTGCTTCGGTTTCGGTAAAAACAACGTGATCAAATGAGGACAATTCAGGCTGCACACTGGCATCTTCCCTAATGGTAGTGAGGGAGATCCGTTCCGTGTGGCTGAACTGCACCTCATAATGTTTGACCCATTGCTCTGCTGGAACGTAGTTTACCGGGCTATGTAATTCCCCAGATTCTCCCCATTTCACAACCTCCCAAAATCTTTGTTGGTTGGATGAGGTACTTGCCTGGTATAAATCCAACCAACGCTGGTCGTCCCATTTAGTTTTTGCCTCTTTTAATGCCTTCTTGTAATTCACCCTCGCTATCCTTATGTCCACACATGATTTAGATTTAATGGCACTTAGCAGAGAGCTGTGGGCAATACTACAGGTCTTGTCGTACCATTTCAGCCTAGGATGTGCTTGGGCTTTGTTGCTTCCTCCCTTAACAGGTTTGATAAAAAAAGACTTAATTTTATTAAAAAGAGTCTCATGTATAGTTCCAATTTGGTCGAGTGGAGTACCAACCTCAAGTATGGGAACCATCTGCTTTGTGGCCGCTAAGACCTCCATGGCAATCCTGCTAATAATAGCAGTGTTGTCTTGAAGCCCAGCCCATTTTACTCTTCTGCAGTCATTTGTAAGGCCAGCATCTGCAGTTTCAATGTTTGTAGCAGGGTTCATACAGAGACCCCCAGATACTAATAATGAAATCACCAGGGGATTATGGTCACTCTCAGTTCTACTGACTACTTCCATATCCACCAACATTTTCCAAAACTCTATCTTAAGTAAAAAGTAATCAATACGACTTGAGTTTATGGAGTTATCAAATGTAACTTTTCCCATCGGGTCTGATTTAGTCCTACCATTTACTGCGCGTAAGTCCCATTCAAGACAAAAACCTAACCATTGCATAACTGCCTCCGTGACTTTTTTGATAGGGGCAACAGACAAAGGGGGAATATTCCAAATCTGATCAATTTCCCCATATCCCCCACTGTCAAGGTTGGGAAATGGTTCGAAGCAACAGTTGAAATCGCCTGCCACCATGACACAGCTATCCCTGCTAATGTTATTCAATAGAAAGTCGAGTTCAGCTACCACTCCCGCAGTCTTCCCACCCGGTATCCCTCTAGCATAAATGTTAAACAGAAAAAGGACCTGATTATTGTTGTCTGTTAATTTCAGTGCTAGAATATCATTACCCAAGGTAGGGAGTTCAGTGATGGTAATGGCTAAGGATTGTCTGATCCAAATGACTAAACCCCCTGACGGGCGGCCCTTCGGTCCTTTGCTGGCTGGTTTATAGTAATTAAGAAAGCCAACCCGATAGATAGCTTCTGTTGACCAACTTTCCTGCAGGATAATTACATCATGTAGATCCACAAAAGAACCCCAAGCGGCCTCTGACATTTTCCCTTTCAATCCCGCTATATTCCAAGACAAGACTGCAAGGGTGTATGTTGATTTCTCTGCCATATTGGCAGATGGGTTAACAGTGGCCTTAATGTTTTTCTGTCTGGGATTACCTGACAAGAATGTTTCCCTTTTTTCCACCCTCTTAGGGTTTGTACCAGATATGGAGACAGTTTCTACCCCTGAAACATACACATTTTTTGGAGAGCAAGTTAGTACAGTGCTAATACTCCCAGTATTCAGGTGTTCTACATCAAGTCAATCCACTCCTTCTAGACCGGTGAGGGGGGCAAACCGGTTCGCAAGGTGAGGATAGAGCATTGGATAGAGCGGGGTATCGAAATGAAATCTCCCTCTGGGCCTGTCCCTTCTTGAGTGTTGGAAAGGAGTGTGGGATCTATTAGCATGTAAAGCTGGATAAAAGTAATGCAATAGTAAGGTTTGTACGTCCCCAACTCTACCAAATCTTGGTTCTCTGCCGATGTATTCGGCAACCCAGGGCTCTCTGAAACTAACCACCACACAATCCCCCTCAAGATCTTTCTTACCATAACCTATCCAGTCCACCCTCCTAACGTTAAGTATTTCAGGATTTAAATTGGGTGGGAGTGGCCGGTTTTTATTAAGCCAAAATGTGACCTTATTATAAAGATCCTTGTGTGTTTCCCTCTTGCCGTGTACAAGTGGAGCCACGCCAGTTAAGACGATTGTGTAGGGCACTGACTCCGGTGGAAGGTTCACACACTGTTTCTTGGGGATGGGTTTGGCAATGGGCTGATGAGTGGTGTTTTGGCCCCTGAATGGTGTTGGATTATTCTGTACCTGCTGGTTTTTGGTGGGCTTAGGCCTTGCAGGATTCTCTGTAGGGGCAATTTTTATTTGAGCGGGTCCTGTTTTTGGCGGGGCCTTTGATTTAGAAGCTCCTACTTGTGTGTTGTTACCCCCTACTTTATTATTTGTCACAATCAAGGACTTCGGATTGGACGGGACAGGAGGGGACAAACCAGCTTTTGCTAGGCTGGAAAGAATTCTATCAGAAGTCGCTATACTATCCTTCACCAACAGATCTAAGGTGTCCATTTTTGTGTTTAACAACCTTGTCCTTTCAAAAAGAGGTAAAAGAAGAGATTTAAGTAGCAACTCAATTTTAGCCAAGAATATTTCTTCTGTGATGCTAATCATTGTCATAGTCTCACCCCCCCCTTGTTGAGTAGAAGTGTTAGTGTTAGGTGGCTGTGGGGGCGAAGCTGAAACATTTACCACCCCCTCTGTTTGTTCCACCGAATCTGGTGAGGCAACCCTCTTACGTTTCCCAGGATTCTGGGTCGGTGTCTGCTCTGATAGAGAGGGAAAGTCCATTAAATCATTACTAATGTTAAGTTTTGGTGAGTCTGAGAGACCAGAATTATCCCCGGACTGATCTAAACAAATAGTCCCACTATCGGGTAGATTCTCATGTGCAGTATTAAAAGCATTTTCCTGGTTGGTGTTCGTAATCTCCCCGATGTGAATCTCAGGAACAGGTGCCAACATTACATCTACATTGATATCCGTATTCAACGTAGAGAGTAGGACAGGAGAGACAGCCTCACTTATTTTACCAAGTGAGGAGCGCTTGCCAGTTATGATATCAAACGATAGGCGTTTTTCAACTAAGGCGATCTCCTTCTCTAATATAGCAGTTGAGCGTTTAAAAAATTGATCAATTGTACCAGTAAAGGTACCATTAGAGGTGGAGACCTGAACCTGCCTCTCCTTGCCAGATCTTAGGGTCATTTTTATTAATCTTTTTTGAAGTATAGCAAGCAAAAATATGACCAACCTAAATAGGTGGCAGAGCTACTCAAGACACAAAGTTAATCTGACCAGCTAAGGGGACTTTAACAACACTGCTTACACAAGATATAACCATATAAAAATAACCAAGGTGCAATTAAGAATATTTAAAAGGTCAGGAAGGAAAATATTAGTAATGGGGCCCAGCCCGGCCTCCTCCGGCCCCGGACGGCCACAGACGGTCCCGCCCTTGTCCCGGGCTTCTCCCGGCGCCCTCCCGCGCCGCGGGAGTGTTAGTTCCTATATATAGGTGTCCAAATAGCTTATCAAGAGTGAGGGCGGGGCCGGCAGGGAGAGCAGCCCAGCTGGAGAAGGGCTCGCGGGGACTCCTGGTCCTCGGAGTCCGCCGCTGTGCTCGCAGCCCTGCCGGTTGCTGGAAAGTAAGCCCCTTCACAAGAGCAGAGAGAAGAAGAAAACGGCTGCTACCGCGATGCGGGACCCGCGCAGCGGGTCCGGCGAGGGGTGGCGGCGTGCAGCAGAGCACTGGATTCCTAGGTTCCTCCCTCGGGTGTGGTGTCCGTCGGCAACGATATCCTATCTTCAGACCGTTCGTGTAAATGTGTTTAATTGACCGTGTTTAGAATGCTTTTAAGTTATAATAAAGTGTTTTTTGAGTCCGACCTGGAACATTTCCGGATTGGCCCGCAAGAGCGTGCTTTTAACTCGCTAAAAGGCTGGGTCCGCCGGACTGCTGCAGCAACCCGATACTTCAGGGCTGCGACAGCAACGAGGGCGCTGCCAAAAACATATCTACACACTGGTATATATTTTTTTAAGACCGTGTTTATGAGCGTCCTGTACTGTGAAGGGAAAAACAACTTACCTTTTGGGACGAGATAGTGCAAATATTGGTCGAAAACAAGTGTCGCAGCCAAGAAGTTATTAAAAGAATTGGGGTGGGAAAAAAAAGTCTGCATGGGAGGATTATTTTTTGCTGCGAGATTCATGTCTCAGTCCGACCTATTCAGCTTCTTGTTCGTGGAGAAAGGAAAAAAAAAGCAGACGGGCGAACAAAGGGTGTCCAAATGTTCCAGCCCGCTCCGTTCTGCCGCGGGGGCTGAGGTGGCGGGGTTAGGCCTCGCCATCTGCCGCTGTGCGTACAGCTCCACTTTTTACCCCCCCCCCCCCCCCCCTTGTAGTAAAGACGCTTTGCAGCCCGTGGTGTGCATTTTGGCCGTGCATTGAAAAGTTGTTTCTGTTGTTGGTACCAGCGGGCTGCACAGCTCTGGAGAAGAGGTCAAAGGTCGTGCAGATAAACGCGCGTGGCAGTGGTACATATTTACAAAATGTTAATTCTTTGAAGCGTTGTAGGGCGCTCCTGCTCGTTTCCTTCCGTGTGACATTAGCGTGGCTTATTAGCGTGGCTTGACCACTGCCCACCTTCAACCAGCTTTAATTCAAGGCTTGCCACTGGAAGGGGGTTGGTGGTGTGCCCACTGGTGAGGCGAAAATAGCGGCACCTGCTATATTTTGGTGAGGTGCCCTAAAGGATTTGGCTAGGCTGACCCCTTAGCTATACCAAGGCCTGGGGCAGGCCTCCTTTGTGATGGGGGACTTCAAAGGGGCTGCACCGCACACACACCAAGTCTTTTTTTTTTTTTTTTTTTGCTGCCTCCAATCAGAAAACCCCACGTACACAGATACTGTTGTTGCAACAAGGCGCATTGTTGCCATGTGTGTAGGTACGTTTGTGCATGGTGGCTGGCACTTCGGTCGGCCTTCGCCTTTCTTGTTCCTTTCTCCCCCAGTGATGCCTGCCTCTGCACCTGCTCTGGTTGCAGGGTCAGTCAGTAGGCCTCCCGCCTTAGGGATGCCAGAGGCGCGGGAAGGGTGGAGTGCGGCGAGCCCACACCTCAGCATGTGGAAAGGGACAGGCTTCCGGAGGGAGGCTGGCCACAGCAGCTGACGGAGGCGGCCTTTCTCCTCAGGGCCCATCTGGCATGTCTGGAGTCTGGCTAGCTGCTTGCCACTGCTGCCCTGCTCCCAGGCGCGCCAACAATAGGTGTGGGTTAAATACAAATGATGCTACTGTTCTGTTGGATGGAGCGGAAAGAAAGAGATCAGCTGCAGACTGGCGGATAATTCTGTGGGGATGAACTATGTGTTTTGGGAAAGGCTTTGTTTTGGGCTGCACAGGTTATTTATTATGTGACCAGCAATTGGTGCAAAAAAAACTGCTGTTTTTTCCAGTGCACAAGTATGCTGCTGCTTCTGCTAGAAATCTAGTGTTCGTTCAGCCCTACA
This sequence comes from Lissotriton helveticus, assembly GCF_964261635.1. Classification (NCBI taxonomy): domain Eukaryota; kingdom Metazoa; phylum Chordata; class Amphibia; order Caudata; family Salamandridae; genus Lissotriton; species Lissotriton helveticus. The sequence goes on from NC_136067.1 coordinate 1,619,965,222, forward strand.
CATCAATTCCAAGACCTTATTATAAGCAGTGTGCAATTCTAAATGGTAAGGTCCAAATTAGACATCTTGTACATTCTCGCTCCATTTTTTCATGTGGTTTCTGTGCCTTCATTAATGTCTCAGCTCGGCCTTTTCTGCTCCCCTGGAAATGGGTTGCTTGGTTCCATCTTGCTTGTCTGTGATCATGTGATCAGTTTGATGGCAAGTTATGTTGCTGACCATGTAACTGTACATCAGTGTAACCACGCATGAACCTCCATTCAACAATCTTGTTTACCGATCGTGTTAAGACAGGGAGTTAATTTTAGAAGAAATGGTGCAAGGCTGTGTATCCATGACTTTTCTGGTGGAATTTTCCTGGGGATATGCTTGATTGGATAATGCATCCTGTCGGGTGGGGGAGGAGGAACATTCCACTATTAGTATTACTGCTGGAGGCAGAGATATAAAACCCCCTTGATTCAGGCTCTGCTACCACCTTGGCAGCATTATGGTACGACCTGCATCAAAACAGGAGCTGTCTGAGTTTACATTGGCCTCCTTAAGCTCACTCTTAGCAAGAGAGAGGGGCTCCTAAAACCGACAGAGGTGGAGCACCAAGTAGAAAAAAGTCAAAAGAAATGTCCTCTTTGGCGAAAAATGGAACACCCCAACCATGCACACTTCACCTGATCATACTGCATCAACAGAGCATAAATGCTTTTTAATTTTTAAATAACATTTTGTGCTATTAAGATTTGTGTTTGTAACATTTATGCTCTGATGATGCAATATGATTATGTGAAGTGTCCATGATTGGTGTGTTCCATTTTTCGCAAAGAGGACATTTCTTTTGACTTTGTGTCTACTTAAGCTCACAACAAGAAATATGAACCCACATTTGTGTATTCCAGTATCTTTCATGATCTGAACCCACTCCCTGTTTTTCTCCAGGTGGGACCCAAGCTTTCAACACTTCAGGTATTTCCATCCCCAGCTGGATGCTCCTGTAAATAATTGAAACCCATTTGCAATTGATGTTGATCCGATTAAGATCACTCCATTATTTAAAAAGAACCTGTTTATCCATCTGGTTAATGGGCCCATCGTATGGATGCCCATTGTGGATGAAAAACTAGAAGTACTCTTTTTCAGAAAGGTTTGGATACTAAGGACATTGTGTATGAAAAACAACGGGTTTGGGCCACATCGTAGCCTGGAGACTGCCATGATTCAAGCTTGGGATTATGTACCTGGTGAGTGGGGCAGGCGGCAGGACATCCTAGTCTGTCACTGCTCTGTATGTAGTCTTTGATACCGTCGATCTTGACCCCTTTTGGTGAAGCGCCATTAACAGAAACAATTGTAAGAAGAGTCTTGAATTGGTTTAGATTATTCCTGAATGATGGAAAACTATGGGAAAACTCTGCTTGTGTCATTCCAAAACACGGAATGTTAACTTTGGTTTCATCTCTGCCCCACCACCCTTTTTACCATCTATTTGACTCCATTTATCCATCCGAGGAGTCGTGGCCTTCACAGTGATACCTGTTATACCTTTCTTAGCTGCTAACCTGGAGTATTTCTTGAAGTCCACCACTCGCCTTTCACAAATTCAGTCTTAAACAGATGTAAGACGAGTGATCTTCATCCTGGATATCTGGTGATCATGATCCTGGAGGTCAGTTGTACTTACAAACTTACCAACTATAGTCACTGACTTTTTGTGGCCCGTTGCGACCCACTGTGATTGGCTGCTGAGACAGGCATGGTGGCCTTCAAGGAATGGAAGATCGCCATTCTTGTGTTTGCTTGCCATCAAAAGCAGCCCGTATTCCTTAAAGGAACAGGCACGGCTTAAAATAAAAAGGTTTCTTGTTTTTGTAGACATTGGTAGGGAGAAAGAACTGGTTCATGGGACCATTGGCTGCTCCCCTCTACCTGACATTCTCCATTTCCTCATGGGCTGAGCATTTTCTGCAGTCCCTATGGTGCCTGAGGTGGGTGAGGCCGTGCTGTGCCTCGGCCCTGCATGTATAATGTAAACAACAAGGACCCCCTGTTCAGAATAAATGATTCCTAAGGCAGGGAAATACACTGTGTGCATATCATGGCATAATCTTAGGAAGAACAAGGGGAAGGTCAATACATAAAGGAACCACAAAATCAATAGATTATAAAAAACTCTGTTTCATTTAATAAGTATTCATATTAAAACCAAACATCATAAACACTAATATAACATAAAATTAAACAAAAACTAAAAAGAGGAAATTATACAATTTCAATACAATATAGTCACATAGTATTATGAAGTATAGTATTATACTATGTGACTATATTGTATTGAAATTGTATAATTTCCTCTTTTTAGTTTTTGTTTAATTTTATGTTATATTAGTGTTTATGATGTTTGGTTTTAATATGAATACTTATTAAATGAAACAGAGTTTTTTATAATCTATTGATTTTGTGACACCTCGGCCCTGCATGTCCTTCCCCGGTTTCCTTGGGTACATAGCATCACCAGGTACAACCACTCCAGAGTTTTTAGACCCAGAAATCTTCTGGTCCAGAAATATTGGACCACTCAGTAACCCAGAGTGGCATCGCCCCCTCTCCTGAGGATATTGCTCCGGACAACTCTTAAAGGGCCAGACTGTTCTGCACAATTTGTGAAGAAGACGGACATGCAACTGTCTGAGGCTGCTGAAGCCTGGCATCAGTTGCACCGTCTTCCTCTTTATTTAGCCGCATACTGCACTTTGTCACCTTTGTTTCGTCCAGTCCCACATTGAAATGTCTGCATTGACCAGTAATACCGCACTACGTTAAAGAGAGCAGCACCTAGGTGCAGTTATCTTTGAAAGGTGCAGTATAAGTGCATCTGTCAGTCACTCAGAGGTACTCTTCATTACTTAAACAAGCACTTCATTCTTCAGCCCAGTTCTGCAAGAGAAAGAACCTTGCATCATAGGAATCAGTAGCCCATATAATGTTATCAATAGAAAAAGTGAAAAAATTGCATTTATGTAGGTGTCATATGCCTTGCATTAAAAGAAAGCTTTTGGAGTTTTTTTATTTGTTTTTTTTTCTCGGTTTTTACAATTTTACAAGTTGTTTATTTGCAGTATACATCTGTTTAGGTGTATACGTACAATACAGAGCAGGTATTTTTTAGTGCGTTCATATCCTTGTTCTTCGCAGTAATACATATGTTAAGTTTGTAGACTTATATAGCGCGGCGTATCATCAGTGAGGGTATCCAGGCGTTGTCCATGGGCACCGGGAGATTCAGTGATTTTTCCCAGAATCACAGGATGTTGTGCTGAGACTCGAACCTGGATCCCAAGCTCCCGAGTTGTCATCCTGGCCGCTGCGCCACACCCTCTCATATATGTGGTGTACATTTTAAACTCAATCAGCTTACTTTATAGAACCTAAATTGCAGGTGAGGATATCGTTATCTGGGTAAGCGGTAGAGGGTATTTAATAAAGCGGTCATAAATTGTCTATTAAAGGGATGTGTACTCATTCTACATGATAACATCCTGGAACATGGAGAGGGTGAATATTATTGTTCACAGTTGTCCAGTTATGGTGCAGTCCCTGTATGCTACTGATGACGAGTTATTTGCTGAAAGTCAAGGCAGCTTGTTATCCTTATTTTCATTCAAGAGCTTTTGAAGGAGGTCGGCCCATTAGCTAGCTCTGGGTTGCTCTCGCTACCCTCTCGTCTCTTCTCTGTGTAATGTGGGACTTTCTGCCTTAGCTCAAAGTTTAATTCCTTAATGCCATTTGGCAAGGATGGTTTTTTTTTGTCCCTTCCAAGCCATTGTCATTGACCTTCTTGCTAATAGTAATGCTATGTTTAGGAAATTTGACTCGGCTTTTCGCCCTTTTGGGCGACGGAAAAGTCCCAATATACTTCCCTCTACGCTGTACAGAGCTGTGTGTTGGTATATGTGTAACGCCCTTCCATATCTTATATCTTCAGGCATGCCCGCATCACGTGGAAGAACGCAACTTGTGTAAATCTCCATCTAGAGCATTCAGAGGGCGCCCCTGAGTATATTTTAGTGATCTTTCTTGGACTTAAATAGGCCCTTGCAAGGAAATTGCAGTAGATGTATTGCGGAACGCATTGTAGGGGTAGACAAGGAGTCAATTACTTTTGTTATCTTTGAACTCTGTCCCTAAATCGTCTCTTATTTCTCCCACAGGTTGACGAACGTTTTGACACTTGTAAAAAAAGAAATTAAAAGTTGTGGCTTTTCAGTGAAATGATTTCATTTCACACACTACCTGCAGGGTGGTAAGTCAGGCGCGGTGCGTCCATTGGGGCGTAGGGGCGTAGCCCCACTAAGCCCCATGGACCCACCGCGTCGTCACGAAAATACAACAAATACTGAAATAATCTTGCTCGCTACCTGCCGCCCGGGAATCCGGGAGACACCCGACTTTTCCGTGCGGGGGGCGGATGGGCCTGCTGCATCTGCGCAAGTTGATTTATGGGCAGAATCATGTTCGCGCATGCGCAGATTGATTCCCTGTGCATTTCCCCTTAGAGAGAGGACCTGGGGGCGGGCCGCAGCCCCCGGGGTTAACCAGGGGGACTGGGCGAGGAGTCATGGTGCCCCCCCAGCCAATCCTGACGGTTAGTGCGGCCGACTTTGGTGCTGGGAAACCAGGTTCGAGCCTCTTATTGTAAATAATCGTGAAATGGGAGGAGAATGTATAGATTTGTGTCAGAAGAATTGGCACATATTTAAACTCGAAGTCTTATTGTTTCCTCGTGAAAAGTAGCATTCAATGGGATTAAAAATGTGGTCGGCAGTGAACTGCTTCAGAGAGCAGACGCTTCAGAGAGCAAAGCAAGAAAAGAAGTTCAGGTGGAAATCAGACGTATGAATTGAGGCCGGTTATCACTGTCACGCTGTAGTCGGAAGGATGTTTACACTCTTGTCAAAGCCATTTTATTCATTCACCTTGTTACTCTTATTGGACTTTATAAGCAGGAGTCTGCCCGATTTACCAAGACAAATAGGGCTCAGTTTGAGCAAAGATTTACACTTCAATAAATCACGGAACTTAAAATAAAACAGAAAAAGAATGTGGGTTTCTGAGGAAATAGTAGCATTTACGTCACCCATCTGTATGCGTGTAACTACACGCATACAGATGGGTGGATGCATGAATGAATGATGGATACAGGATGGATGGATGAATGGATGGGTGAATGGATGCAGGAAAGGATGCAGGAAAGAATGCAGGATGGATGGGTGGATGGATGGATGATGGATGCAGGATGGGTGGATGGGTGGATGCATGAATGAATGGTGGATGATGGATGGGTGGATGCATGAATGAATGATGGATGCAGGATGGATGGATGGATGAATGGATGGGTGAATGGATGCAGGAAAGGATGCAGGATGGATGGATGGGTGGATGGATGGATGATGGATGCAGGATGGGTGGATGCATGAATGAATGGTGGATGATGGATGGGTGGATGGATGGGTGGATGCATGAATGAATGATGGATGCAGGATGGATGGATGGATGGGTGAATGGATGAATGGATGCAGGATGGATGATGGGTGGATGGATGGGTGGATGAATGAATGATGGATGCAGGGTGGATGCAGGGTGGATGGATGGGTGGATGCATGAATGAATGATGGATGCAGGATGAATGGATGGATGAATGGATGCAGGAATGGATGCAGGATGGATGGTGGATGGGTAGATGCATGAATGAATGATGGATGCAGGATGGATGGGTGGATGGATGCATGAATAAATGATGGATGCAAGATGGATGGATGAATAGATGGGTGAATGGATGCAGGAATGGATGCAGGATGGATGGATGGATGGGTGGATGCATGAATGAATGATGGATGCAGGATGGATGGATGGATGGGTGGATGCATGAATGAATGAATGATGTATGGATGCAGGATGGGTGGGTGGATGGGTGGATGCATGAATGATGTATGGATGGATGCAAGGTGGTTCGGGCTCGCTCGCTGCGGTGCAATATGCAAATTAGTTTACGCCCCACCACTTTCAAATGTCACCAGCCGCCCCTGCAAAAGAATATGATTTGTTCTTGTGTAACACTGCTTTACTACGCCTGTAGTAAGTTGCAGTCACCCAAGTGGTGGAAGCCACCCAGATCTCAGCAGTTGGCCCTTTGTACCCCGAGTGATCCAGTGTCATTGTGTGCCTCTCACAAGGCAACTATTTTTACGTTTCTAAATCAGCATGTCACTGCACAGATGCAACGCTTTGTTGTTAGTGACTGTCAGTGAGCAGAACATTAGGAGAGCATTGAAGGGCTGTGTGTGATGATTGCATAGAAAGTCAATTTCACATTGGATAACTCCTTGCTTTTTTGCCACTCCCAAGATGAGAGGAAGTGCTGCTGGGGAACCTCAGATGTCCTGCATTGGGTTAGAGAGAAAGGGGAATTATGGAGGGAGAGGAGTGTGGTACTCATGTACGCTAAAGTCAGCCGTGGCCGCTACAGGTTAGAGCGGTGGGGCGGTAGGGCCAGGTGAGGGGGGGATTACGAGAGATGACCACGAGGGAAAATTAATTATTTATTTAATTTTCCCTCGTGGTCGTCTCTCGAAATCCCCATCTCACCTGGCCCTACCGCCCCACCGCTCTTACCTGCCGCGGCTGGCTAAAGGGGAGACGCCTGGGAGCACAGACATCGGTAAAGTTGCCCTTGTCTTGAATCTTGGGTGCAGTGCGGCATCAACAGCGGTGTGTTGCCTGTTGAGTGGTGCAAAACAAACACTGGTGCAGGGAAAGTGGACGCTTTGCAAGTGACCCACATAATTTAAGGAGGTACTGATGAACAAAAATAATGAACCAGGAAGGGAATCCAGTGTGCGAAGGACACGGGCAAGGTCGGTAAAATTGTGCAATGACCTACAAATGTAAACTGTGTGGTATAAACATGTAGGGTCATTGTTTCATACATTAGACACCTGGAGCTATTTAATAGAGAGTCCAACTTGTCTACTGTATTTGAATCCCAGAATGAAGCTTGAGCTTTACCTAGGTCTCCTGAAGAATACCAGGTTAAAGAGAAGTGGATCAAACCTTACACCACGCAGAGGTCTTAAAAACATACACTGCCCCAGCTTTAGTAGATTGTTTGTATTTAATTATAGAGGTATTTTATACATGCTAAATAAATCTGGCACATAAAGTTGTCACCTTCTTAAGTAAATGTTTTACATTTGCAGTCTTTGAATAGGGGTTAAAACGTTGACATACAGATCAGGTATTCCGTACTAGTACATCACATATCCATGCTAAAAAATAAGGCTATATGTGTTAATATATATGCTAAGTCTTTATGGATGCTGAATTAGGTGTTTACTTCTATATGTATTGGGAATGTTAAACGTTTGGATTGTGTTTAATGTAATTATATGGCACATATTTATGTATGTAATGGTGTATGTTGTTAAACTGTCTTGTGTTTTTGCACATTTGTGTATGTAGTGTTGTGCAAGATATATGACTGTTAATATATCAATCACATTTTGAGTGTATAATATCAGTATTATTATTTCTTGTTTGTATGGTATTCAGTGTTGACTGTATACCATTGATTAGTATTCGTAGTGGTAAGGACAAACAAAAAGTTCTAAAGCAATTCTACCTTTCTCTACAGAACCAACCATTAGCATATACTGTTCACGTTCTCCATGTTCTGTGAGATACTGGGCTACCCCATTAATCTTTAACAGTTCTAGATACTAGCCCCTTCCGGAGCCCCTCTGCAGCTTGTCCACCATGGCCAGACAGTTGATCCTGCCGCTGGGTTCCAATGCCAGGAACAAGCAGGGAGCATTTTGCCTGTTCTCGCAGGAAGCTTTCAGTAAAGGCTCTGGTCAGAGGCGAGGAGACCTTCAGACGGAAGGTTATATATATATTTTTTATTTTTATTTATAAAGTTTTATATAGCGCAAACTTGATCCCGAGGGATATCAGAGCGCTTTACATTTTAAGGGAAAGGAAGGTAACAGTTCAGTACATGAGTCAAATGGGTATATAAAACAAACAATGAATCAAATAGGGCTCACATAACAAGGCCGGTTACACATCCTGGGGTCAGCAGAGAATGGGCTAGTAACTGATACATAGCGACATAGGAGGGGAGCAAATGAGTCAACAAGAGAGGAAGAAGAGAAAAGACTAAACATTTTTTTTAAAATAACATACAAGATTAACATCCAACTCTGGAGTATGTCCAATGCATTAGAGCACACAATCGCACCTCTTATTAAGGAAAGAACTTATTCATGTGGAATCTTTTTGCTTCCAATTTGAAAGCAACCTTGGAGGAGATTCTACGAATTTCAGGTGGGAGAGAGTTCCAGGTTTTCGGTGCAGAGGCGGAGACAGCTCGGTGGCATGTTCTCTTTTTGCGAAAGATCTGAGGTTTCAGGAGGAGAGAGTTAGCACTCCTAGACGGTCTACCCCACTGTATAGTTCTAGTTTTTGCGCTAGATAGTTGGGGGTTTTGAAGTGGAGGGCTTTGTGAGATACGCAGGCAATCTTTAGCTGAATTCTTGCTTCATAGGGCAGCCAGTTTAGAGATTTTAAGACTGGGGAGATGTGTGGATTTCGCTTGGTGCCCGTAACCAATCTGGCCGCCGCGTTCAATGATGCCCTTAGTGGGGCCAAGGTATATTTGGGGAGGCCACAGAACGTAGCACTGCCATAGTCGAGCCTCGGCAAAACAGGCACTTGAACCACTTGCTTGAAGTCAGCTTGTGGTAGGAAAGGTTTGATTACTGAGTATCCTCAGAAGGTGGTTAGCACCCTTGCACACATTGATGATATTAATCTTCATGTTCAAGTGCTTGTACAGGGTGATTCTTAGATATTCATGTTAATGATATTCAGGATATCCTCATTAGTACTTTAACTACATTTAATATTTGGAAGAATTTACGTAGTTGTTACAATGAAATTATGGCCTTGATTAAACCTTCCTGGAACTATATTAGACACCACATATCTGTTTTAGGTAACATTAGCTAAAGTAAGTATTGCATTTTCTGTTAGAAGCAGATGGGGATATCACTATTTTCTTGAGAAATAATACCCTTTGTAGGAGATATGCAGGGTGGGGTTTATCCTACTAAATAACACTATCAAAGGGCGCAGCGTAGATACCAGAGTAGATAAGTGTAGGGTATCAGTGTTATTGTTGCCCAGTGTTTCAAGATGAAGGTATCAGACACGTCCAAGGAGAATCTCATGTTTCCACTAAGGTGGGAAATGAAGGGATACATTTCACAGTTTTAATATGGATGCACCCCACCAATTTGCTGGGAATATATAGCCCCTCGGAAGAGGATTTTTGCAGCAGTATATTTTTCGAATGAAAGGAATTTACTCACAAATACCTAAAGATAGCTTAGAACAGAGCACTTACCGCTGGCAGCTTCAGTAGTGATTCTCAGTTATATGCACTCTGTTGTATGCACCCCATGTAGGACACTTGTGAATGTGTTGAGAGATGATGAATGATGCTGTTAGACTGCAGTTTGATAAATATGAAAGGGAAATGGCTGTACTAATCACTAACAATAGGATTCTAGAATTAGGGACTTGAGAGGTTTGGAAATAAGCCTTCCCCATAAAGTTGTATGAAAAAAAAAAGGATGGTGGAAACATGCTGGCCCCATAAAGTGATTACCTAAGCTTATGAACTTGTGGTTCCCTTAGAGCCTGTTGTGCCGAACACCAGAACTACATCATCATTTATACCAGTAGAGGCAGAGTATTTTTCTCTCCTCAGTGGGTTTTAGCATTAAAGTCCATCCACAGAGTGAGAGCCTCTTTGACATCACGCTAAATTATATCCAGTACACTTCCTTAACTGTGAGTCCCAATGTCAATGCGCAGGCACTAAAGAGATTTGAACCACCTATGCCCGGAAGGTGGTAGCATTGTCTTGCAGAAAGATGATGGCCTCCTTGTGACATTTTCATCCCTTGAAGCCTGTGAAAAAGACACTGTAGCTCTGCTGAACCGCCTCCAGGATAGAGGACACAAAACTTCATTGTCAAAATACCAGTGCTGCCAAAAGAAGGTGACTTACCTAGGTTATGAGATATTCCAAGGTACATGCCGCCTGACAGAATAAAATTGATTCATGGCATTCAGCTCCTGTCCACCAAGAAAGGAATTATCTCCTTACTGGGGATAATGGACTACTGCCACCAGTGGGTACCTGAATGCAGATACCATGACTAATGAACTTGCAAAATGTTTCAAGAAATTGAAAGAGGCTTTGTGTACTGCTCCAGTATGAGGACTGCCTGACTACAAACTGCCTTTCCATCGGCTTCGGAGCAAAATTACATTGCAAATGATGTGGTGTTGCCAATGGGGTGCTGACACAGCTGGAAAAGAAAGGCCTGTGGGATACTACTATTTGACTTTGCCTTCAGCAGTAATTGGGGGTCGGCAGCTGTGATGGTGGAGAGGACGGCTATTTTAGAATGGGTGTACCAAAGGTTATATTAGGGTGTGAGCAGGTGTATCAGATTATCACGGGATGTTGTCATCAGTGATGTCATTTGAGATGTCATCAGTGATGTTACTGACCATGTCATGAGTGATGTAATATGTGACGTCATCAGCAGTGAATTGCGGGGGCGCGAGGTATAGTTAGCTGAACAAACTATAATGGCCGAATTTCACTGGTTTTGTATGACTGAAATGTCCAACTAACTATAACGTGCCTGAAACCTGTGTTTTTTTAAAATTAATTTCTAAGGTTTTTTAAATGCTAATTTCTAACTATAATGTCCCTGAAACCTATGTTTTTTCAGTGAGTTTGAAAGGTTTTTTAAATGCTAATTTCTAACTATAACGTCCCTGAAACCTGAGGTTTTTTTCAGTGAATTAAAAGGTTTTTTAAATGCTACTTTCTAACTATTTATTTATTTATTCATAAATGCCTACAGAGGTGGGACATGTGCGAAAGAGCAATAAAGGCGCAGAAAGAAGCAAGAGAATGCAGAAAGAGGCAACAGAAGCCCAGAAAGACGAAGAAAGGTGCAGAAAAAAGCAAGAGATGTGCTCAAAGAACCAATATGAGCCTGGCAGAGCCAGAGAAGTCCGCAGCAGCAGCTTGTCCATTCAACCTCCATACTGTCCGCCCAGGTCGAGGAGTGCAAGTGAGGCTTCCCAGCACCCAACTAACCTCAAAGGGACATGATTCCAGCCCGGGGTGCAGCATGACTACAGCCCCTGGTGTCCTCTCCCTGCCTCAGAATCTTGGTTTTACTTCCAAATAAACTTCTCTGTTCACAAACCTCATGTAGGCGGAGGGAGAGGGTGGGCCCCGCAACTAATTAATCAAGCATTAAAATTCAATAACTCTCACAATGGGAAGGCGTATTGGCTTTGCCAGTGCTTAAGTAAAAAGAGCTGGCTGTTATAGCGCTTTTTTCCTGGCAGAAGGGAATGGCAGAAGGGGCAAGCAATAAATGATGTGGAGGAGTATGTGGCAAGCCACAACAGGAAGAATGAGAGAGGGCCAGATAAGCAACAGCGACAGGATGGGGGAGGGAGGCAAGCAATGATGACAGGGAAGGAGGGGAGTGAAGCAACGACAATGGAAGGGGGGCAAACAACTGCGGTGGTGGGCAGATACAAGCAACTATGGTTGAGCGACAATGATCAGGAAGCAATGACTATGAAGGAAACAACAACAAAAAAAAGTACTTGAATCTGAGGCGACCAGCGGAAGGACACTAATAAAGCAATTAATCAGTACTTGGTCCCTGCTCCATAAAAGGGACAAACACATCAAGAAGAAAGTGAAACCGGCACGTACTGACCAATGACGAGCAAGGAAATGTGTGATAGTGAAGGCAACCAATGGTAAGTAATTAGCAGGCTCTAAGCCCTTTTTAGGTTTTTGTTTAAACATTTCACAAGCAATAGTGACTGCACTATCTCGGGGAAGACCTAAAAAGGCAGCAGAGCGTTGTACAGGGCCAAAGGCCAGAATAGATGTCAACAAGTGGTTTGAGAAGTAGCTGGTTTGTGTTTTTAAAGAGGTGCATCTTCAACTAATTCCTGAATTAGAACAGGGTTAGGGATGCACTCATGAATACAGGGCTAGTACCCCAGTTCATGAGTGCATAGATGGAAAAGGCCTGTGGCATTGTTTTTTTCCTCTCTTTTTTCCACTTCTTTATCATTAGTGTGATGGTGTGCTCAGAACCATTAGAGATGGTGAGCTTGTCAGCCAGATAGATGGGTGTGCAGATCGTGAAGCTTTTTAAGTGATGCAACTGGTTTTGAAGGTGCTCTCAGCAACAGAAGTCCGTGATTTGATCCTATTTTTCTGGTTCCTGGATGAGATATCCTGTGTTGTGTAGGGTGCCTTTTAAGTGGGGCTAGTGTGGAGCCTGGAATCCCATGGAGCAGCACACTCCACCCATGTCGATGTGAGGGCACCAGGGCTTGAACAGCAATGCTAAAGTCCCGTTTTGGGTGGACCTTTTTCACTTTCTTCAATAGCGAGAGCTGATAGGACGCCATCTTTATTTTATTGGCAGTGTGCTCCTTGTGGGTGAGGCGGATGAATCCAAGTGACTTGCGTTTAGGTGAAAGTTAAGGTTTGAAGTTATCAAAATTCATATAGTTGAGCTAAGTTTGTACTAGTCCCTACTTGTTCTAAGCAAATAACAGGAATTCTGTCTTAGGAGGGTTGAGCTTCAGGTAAGTACTGGACATGCAGGTCTACATGAGGTGCTGGCAGTATTTGAGATGCTGGTTGTCTGAAGTGGATGAGTCTTTCAAGTAAAGTTGTGTTAGGTTTGCATTGTGGTGAATTTTGATGCCATTATCACAGGGCTCCTTGTAGAGATTGAAAATGATAGGGGGTGGAAGGGAAGCCTGGGAATTCTGCAGGTGATGGGGATCTCTGAGACCTGGGGATGCCAATGTGAATGAACTGGTGTCCGTTGGACAGGAAGGAGCGGAACCACTGAAGGTCATTGTCCGTGAATCCCATTAGAGACGTCGGATGTGGGTGAGGGTGGAATGGTTGACTGTGTTGAGGGCAGGTGTGAAGTCCGGCAGCATCATAATTTATTTGTGTGGTTTATTTACTGCAGGCCAGTGGTAATTTATGTACAAAATATATAGTCAATGTCCAAGCATGATTAACGGCATTTTAAAATGCAATGCTGCTGAAATTGGTTTATAGTCACCACTGTCTTCCTAGTGTATGCGAAATCCATTCTTATTTCTGTTAGTTTGGCTGTGGTTGTGTTACAGCTCTGGTGGTTACCATAACCGGAGAATTTCAGAGATTTTTAGTATTCACAATTTAGTTTAACTGTATATTTGTTTTTGTCCAAACATTTCAGCGGGTTAATTATGATAAACGTTCTTGTCTCCCTTCAGTGACTTTGGGGTGTTGTTTTTTTTTTTAGTCACCCCCCCCCCCCCCCCACATTTTATTTATTTTTATTTCAACTAGGGTGTTGTGGTGTGAGATTGGCAGGAATTCTGGAATTGACCATGTTGTTGTATCCTTGCCTGTGGCGTAACAGGCGTGCCTCGTCACGGACATGTGACTCCCCAGAATAAATAGGGGTCACGCATGGACGTACGCCAGTGTGCGACGACGTGGTGATCCATTAGCATTAATGCCCGTGTGCGAGTAATTATTTCTAGGCCCTTAGTACTCCCCCAGTGCCCCCCACTTCCTATATCTTCGGTGGTCATACCGACACTGAGGACACAACAGCTGGCGACGAGGGTGGTCGTGCCCTCGCTGTGTGTCCCCGGTCCTGCTTCCTGCTGCGGGGCGGCCGCGAGTGCTGTCATCGGCTCGCGGCGCTCGTGCCCGGCGTGCTCCACACTGTGCCGCCGGCTCCGTGTGGAGGAGCAAGTGCGGCCGGAGCTGCGATAAATCGGCAGCGTGTGTGCGGGCATCTGGAGGCGCGGCTGCATCGGCAGCGCGCAAACGGTGAGGCGCATCGGCCCTCTTTGCATCGGCCTCGCTCTGGCCATCATCCTGCCCCCAGCCTCGTGGTGTGGCACCCGGGAGGCGCGTGGGGCTTGTCTCGGCCAGGTGGGAGGCGCGTGAGGCCTTGTTGGTGGTCTTGCACACGTGCAGCTGCAAGAACCACTTCATCTCTCCCTAAGTTTGGCCCCCACCTCTCCTTGACGATGTGAGAGAGACTGGCAGACACACGGGGAGGCTAACCCCCGAAGTAGGCCCGTCAGGCCCAACAACTTTCCAAGGGAAAACGGAAGGAGGCACAACACAGGAGGCAGCACGTGCCCTACGTGTGCAAGGGCCCACATTAGCCCAAAAGGAGAGTTACCCACCACAACCACCACATAAGGGGAACCCTGTGCCATCAAGCATTGGCTACGCCAACTGCACACGGACCCAGTCAAGAGAGGTCCGGTGTCATGTTCTGAAGCCACTTCTGCAGGGACACGGAGGAGGGACTGCAGTGTAGTCACCACACCACCCGTTCCGCGTCCTGATGAATAACATTGCCCAATACCCCCAATTGAGCCGTTCTTGATGGAGGGCTCACCCTCGTCACTCGCACCCAAATGGAAGGATTGGGTGGATCGCCTAGTAATATTTTTTGAAGCCACAAAGGTGCATAAGGATCAGAAGAGGGCCATGGTTCTCCACCTGGGAGGCAAGGATGTTCACAACATAGCCAAAACCCTAGTGGAAGTCACCCCGAAGAACCACCACACGCTAATAAACGCTCTGAACGCCCATTTTGAGCCCATGGCTAACCAGGACTACGAGAGGTTTATATTCCGGCAGGCAAGACAGTTACCTGAGGAGTCATTAGACCCGTATCACGCCCGCCTCAAAAACCTCGCGTCCACGTGTGGATTCGCTGACACCACGGAGGAGATCCGTGGCCAGATCATCCAAGGGTGTGCATCTGCCAAGTTGAGGGAACGAATCCTCGAAGACTCCGGCAAGTTGTTAGCGGACATACTGACCCTAGGACGCACAGTGGAGCTGTCGAAGGCTCGAGCCGCTCATATGGAGGCCGCTCTCCAGGCACCGGTGAAAGCGGAACCGCTCAATAAAGTCACCGTAAAGTCTCCGTCGAAGTGGACCAAGAAGGGAACGGGAGCAGCCACGTCGGGACAACCTAAGTCATGCGGATACTGTGGAGGAGCGCCACATCCGCCGGCGGAGTGCCCTGCAAAAGGAAAACGGTGTTCGGGGTGCGGACGTTTCAACCACTTCAAAAAAGTATGTCGATCAAAACGATACCACAAGTCCAGACAGGTGGTGAACGCCGTGCCAGAAGGGGACCCCAGCCAAAGTGACATGGACGATGACGAGGAGGAAGAGCGGACAGTGCACAAGGTGCACATGATTGGCACCGCCAGTCGAAAGGCCCGACGCTTACCTCAGTGTGGAATCAGGATTGGCGCCCATGACGTCTTGGCAGTGGTAGACACTGGTGCGACCATCAACATCATGGCGTCCGCCCTACACCAAACTCTAGATCCACCGCCAGTGCTGATCCCGTCGGCCATCACCGTATTTGCTTATGGGCAAGACACCCCTCTAGAGATCCGAGGAAAATTACGAACTTCAATCTCACATGGAGACCGGTCCATCACCACCAATGTGTTGGTGTCAGAAGATGGTCAAGGTATGTTGCTAGGATGCCGGGCGGCTGAAGCCCTAGGAGTAGTGACTTTCGCTTTTGGCGTCCATCAAGAGTCCATTCAGCAACTACTGACGGAATTCTCAGAAGTCTTCCAAGGGATCGGTAAATTCAAAGGAAAAGAGGTGCATCTGCACATTGATCACACGGTCCAGCCAGTTGCCCTGCGGCATCGCCGAATAGCGTTTCACCTGCGCCGGCTGGTTGAAGAGGAGCTTAAGAAGCTCGAGACTGCGGGGATAATAGAAAAAGTGACCGGTCCCACCCCCTGGGTTTCGCCATCGTGGTCACTCGGAAACCTAAGCAGCCGGGAGCAGTGAGAATCTGCGTGGATATGCGGCTCCCCAATGCCGCCATCAAGCGGGAACGCCACATAACCCCTACAATCGATGACCTGATAGGTGAGATGGCAGGAGCAAGCTGGTTCTCCAAGTTGGACTTACGATCAGGCTACCACCAGCTGGTGCTAGACGAAGCTTCACGCAATATTATCACCTTCTCAACACACCTGGGACTCCGATGGTATACCTGCCTAAGCTTCGGAATATCTAGTGCGGCGGAAGTGTTTCAAAACGTGATACAGGAGCTCATCGCGGACAT
Organism: Lissotriton helveticus; assembly: GCF_964261635.1. Lineage (NCBI taxonomy): Eukaryota > Metazoa > Chordata > Amphibia > Caudata > Salamandridae > Lissotriton > Lissotriton helveticus. The sequence continues at coordinate 1,619,981,538 of NC_136067.1, forward strand.
CCCGGGGGTGATCAATGTCAGTGATGACATCATGATACACGCAAGGACAATCCCGGAGCATAACAGCCGTTTGACCCAGGTACTACGAAGACTGAGGGATGCGGGACTCACCCTGCGTAGGGAAAAGTGTGAATTCTTAAAGCGAAAATTACAGTTCTTTGGATATACTTTTTCGATTGAGGGAGTGAACCCTGATCCAGAGAAAGTGAAGGATATCAAAGAAGCTGCGCCCCCCACCACCGTCACGTAAGTCCGAAGTTTTCTCGGAATGGTGAATTATTGTGGAAGGTTTATTCGTGACCTAGCCAATTTGACTCTGCCACTGAGGGAACTCGCCAAAGATGCCACTCCATGGAAATGGGGCCCGGAACAAGCAAAAGCATTTCGAGAGATCAAAGAAGCCCTCTCAGAAGCCACTACCCTTGCCTTCTTTGATCCGAGGAAACTGACGCCCGTGGATGCGGGTCCCATGGGACTAGGGGCGGTGCTGATGCAGCGGCAGCGTGCGGAAGAAGATTGGACTCCAGTGGCGTTCGCCAGCTGGTCCCTCACGGAAACGGAGCAGAGATACTCCCAGATTGAGAAAGAGGCAATAGTGATACACTGGGGGTGCCGTCACTTCCACCTGTACGTTTATGGGAAACCATTTGTAGTTGCAACTGACCACAAGCCGTTGGTTGCTCTATTCTCAGAAACATCCACAAAGCCTCCGCCGCGAATTGAGAAGTGGATGCTACAGCTCCAGAACTATAATTGCAAAGTAGAATACCAACCCGGGTCCAAAAACCCCGCGGACTACTTGTCGTGACATCCTCGAGCAGCTACCCGGGAAGAAATGGAAGATGCGGCTGACACCGAGGAGTATGTAAGATGTGTCACGGCTCGGTCATGCCCTCTACCGATATCCATGGAGAGCCTCGCAGAAGCCACCAAGAGGGATGACTGCTTGCAGAGGGCGATAGCAGCAGTGCGAAGCGGAAACTGGCACAAGGCCAAGGAGGAACAGAGGATCCTGACCCCGGATGCGCGGCGCATCATGGACAGCCTTTACCATGTGCGAGAAGAGTTAAACGAAGACAACACTGGGTGTCTGCTGAGAGGACACCGGCTGGCGATACACTCATCCTTAATCGCCCACGTGGTTCAACTGGCTCATGTCGGCCATCAAGGCAGGGTCAAAACCAAATCCCGCCTCCGAACCAAGGTGTGGTTCCCACTGATGGACGACTTAGTTGAGACCACTGTTAGATCCTGTGCGGCATGTCAAGTAGCTCGAGACGCGCCGCAACCAGCCCCAATCCTGGTGGAACCCCGGCCGAAGTCTCCCTGGGAGTGTGTCAGCCTCGATTTTGGCAGCCTTCCCGATGGTCTCCATACCCTGGTAGCCATTGACGACCACTCCAAGTGTCCGGAAGTGGAGATCATATCCACCCCCAGTGCCACGGAGGTAATCCCTAAATTAGAGAAGATCATGGCGGCGCATGGGCTGATGAAGGAGCTAAAGACGGACAATGGTCCTCCTTTTCAAGGCCAAGAGCTAGCCGACTATATCCGTGCATTGGGTATCCAGCATCGCCGAATCCCCCCAAGATGGCCACAAGCGAATGGCGAAGTAGAAAGATTTATGCGAACACTTAAGGTGATCAGAATTGCTCATGACAAGGGGAAGTCCTTTGAACTGGCTATTTTCAAATTTTTAAGAAGTTACCGCCAAACGCCCCACACCACAACCGGTGTTGCTCCAGGACATCTCCTCCATGGGTCGTGTGGTCACAGACTCCATACCTCACCATCCGCGTTGGCAGCCTGAGTCGCCTAATGACTGTCAAGTGGAGGCCAGACGCCGAAAAACCCACGCCCAAGTCAGTCAACGGAGAAGGGCCAAAGCACCCCAGATCACCAGAGGCGATGTGGTGCTATTAAAAAATCGCATCACCAGTGGAAAATTTTGATTGCCGTATGAACGAGACCCCTGGACAGTGGTCAATGTCAAGGGAACAAGAGTCATCGCTACCCGAGGGAAAGAAATTGTGACTCGCAATGTATCCCGATCTAATGGACATATCCAGTCCTACGGAGAGTCCAGAGACCCCTGACGGAGCGTCCAGTCAACGCGACGGAGCAGAAGGCGGAAGTCTGGACATCAATGGCAGTGGTCCCGAGAATGCGACTGGTGAGGTGCCGTCCAATGCCGGTGTCGGTGAGACCCAGAGCAGAGGTATATCCCAACATCAGCTGCGGCGGAATCCAGTGCCATCCAGTCGCCTGAGAGACTATTTCACGTAAGACTGTTCAATTATGCTTGGGTGTTTTGACGCCAGTTGCACCAAGTGATAGACCATGTAGTGCATCTGAAGAGACTTTTTCTTCCTCAGTGAAATTTTTGGTTTTTATGTTTGTTGAAGAGGAATGTTGTATCCTTGCCTGTGGCGTAACAGGCGTGCCTCGTCACAGACACGTGACTCCCCCGAATAAATAGGGGTCACGCACGGACGTACGCCAGTGTGCGACGACGTGGTGATCCATTAGCATTAATGCCCATGTGCGAATAATTATTTCTAGGCACTTAGTACTCCCCCAGTGCCCCCCACTTCCTATATCTTCGGTGGTCATACCGACATCGAGGACACAACACATGTTGAATTCAAGAATCTAAGTCCGATTTCTAGATATTGTCTTGGCGACAAGTATGATTAGTAGTGTGTGCCCTCACCATCGCCTCCCAACTCCTATCCTCCCACGTGGGGCTGAGGTGTTCTCGCCATACATACAGCCCTATCAACTAACAGTGTTTTATTACTTTTCAGATATTGATTGGAGCGTCGACTGCCCGGGTTTTCAAAGCTGCTAAGGGGCACTGCTCCAAAGCCCATTTCCCATTTCTGTATTGTGTGATATATTGTGTAGTCGGTGCTTTGTGATTTGTATTGTATGCAGTAGGGCCTTGTCATGCAACTAAAGTAGACAACTGTAGCCAGTCCCTAAAAAGACCGTACCCAAGAACAAGTCCTACCTAAATGCCAAGTATGGAGTAAATGTGTTAATTTCCTGTATTGAAGGGCATATGGAGTAAAAATGTAGAGTTTTAGAGCCAGCCTGTGCCCCACCTCAAGAACTGCACAAAATGTGGCAGGAAAAAAAAGCACAAGTGGACAGAAGTGAACTTTGGAAAATGTTGTGGACGTTCGACTAACATCTCAAGAGCTATTATGCACACATACAAAAATGCTTTTCGTATGCAAGCTCCGAAGGTTAACACACTCTTTCTCGCCAAGAGCGTTTATATATAAAATTGATTCATGGGGGCGTTTGGCTTTTTTTCTTGCTGAAAGGAAATTAAGGCCACTCTTGACAAATGTCATATACTGACAGCGCTCGGTTCTGTTTCTCATTTAACTTGCTCCTCTCAGCCTTTTGCGAGACTTGGAAGCCTACGCGTTTTTTTCTTAAGCTCATCCTATGTTTTGTCGAATTAATGGTGGTTAGTTGCTTTAGCCTGCCGCAGGTTTCTTTGCTGCCTTGTTGACGTTGTTCGACGTCGGCGGCCTGCGTGTTTTGCGGGAGCCGTGATGTCATCATGGCAGTGGTGTGGGTGGCGGTGCACGCGCAGCGCGCAGTCGAAAGCCCAGCCTCTGCCTGACGTTAATAAACAGCAAGAGCTTGCCGTGTGCCCTGTGGGCCTCAAATAGTTCAGTATGCAACAAGGGAGTGCAGGCCCGGCACGAGGATGGAAACAGTAGTATCGGGTTACAGTTTGAAAATATCGCTGGAACACGTTGGCCGCTGCCACCCTGTTAACTGGCTGCGTAATTACGCTGCTTATTTGTGAGAGACGATTTTTGTCTGACTTGCCCAATTAACGTGGGTGTCGCTGCAGGGACCTGGGCACTTGTGTGCTCAGCGTTTGACCTGGGTTAAAACTTCCTGCGACTAATGCCTGTTTTCAATCGCGTAAGTACATGTATTTTTAACTTCTCTCTTAAACATGCTTCCAAGAATGTTGTCGACCTGTTTGGATGTCTGTACCTTGTGCACAAGGGCTTCTGGACACCAAAATGTCAGGGTAAAAGGAAGTGACATCAACCTTTGACCTCTATCAACCTTACTGGGGTGGGTACCAACCTTAGTGCCTCACAGCATACCTCTTATTTGCTGTCCAAGGGCTAGAATAAGCTAAGCGGGGAAAATCCAGAAAGTAAACAAGGATCTTAGAACGGGGCGCAAAAAAACACCTGAGGAAATCGTACCATTGCACTGTATAATATAGGTTTTACCGTAAATGAGTTGTTTTTCCATGCGGTTGGGATTAATGTCTATTATGACTGGTTCCAACGCACATCTTTATTCGCAGTCTCCTCCTACTCGTATTTGGAAATTGCACATGCAAATAAACATGGGTAACGAAATGTGTGTGGTTCCAGATTTGAGGCACAATTTTAAATCTGAGGTAGAAATAGTAGAGTTGTCTTTTTCGCCCCCCTCCCACCACCATATCTTTATGCAGGCCTTTAAATAAAAAAAACACCTTATCACGTTTCAGTGACGCAGTAGTTGGCAAAAACCCAAAAAAATCATTTGAAAGGTAAACATAAATCTGAATTTTTCAAGACAATATTAATTTCAAAGGTATATTTAAATTATCTAAACGGTCTCAAAGTTATTACTAAACTGAAGAAATACTGGCATGTTTAAAAAAAATATGGTGTACTTTCCAAAAATCTTAATCCAGCATTATCCCCGGGACATTCTATATTCTGGAAACATAAACAAGGGTCCACAATAATTCTCTGAGAAAGGTGCAACCTTTGTTCGAGAGTTGTAGCAAGGCCAGTGGTCGGAGTACCAAATGACCAACTGAGAAGGCAGGTAGCAGTTGATGAATGGCATCTATGGAATAGTGACTGTTTTTCGAGATTCTAGAATGGACGTGTAAGTAGAACTGGTGCAAATTCAGAACCTACATGTTCAACAAGGAACATGCGCATTACTGGCTGGTAAAGCCCACTGGCAGCATAGCAACCCTTTTACTACAGGACCAACTCTTCTTTATTTTTCCTAACCTGGAATCGCTGTCCTCCCCCCCCCCCTCCTCCCAACCCACCGCTCCCCCCCCCAACTCTCCTTGGAAAAAGAAAGCAAGGAAACTTCCTGGAGTGTGTTCCGACTTTTTAGCTGGCTTCACTGAACGTCAGCCTGCAGAGGCTGTAAATCCCGGCCTCCTGAAGCGATCCTCCAAGGCCATCATTCAGCCCATAGAGAACCTTTATGTGCCCAGGCTAAGAATCTTCAACCGAGGGTACATAAAAAAAAATGCCAGTACACCATGTTCTTTCAAATGTAAGACATAAAAGAGGTTCATGGAACTGAAAGCACCAGAAAGAACGTTTTCAAGGCTGAAAAGACGCTCAATTTTTACCACTCTAAATTGTAAATTAATTTCTTTCAGAAAGTGACTGACCGGTAAGTTGGAAGTCCCCATTTATCTAGAAAATGTAAACGGACTGTGCAGGTATATCCTCTCCTCCCTCCACGCCTGATTGATTGTAATTGAGTGAAGCATTAAATCATTGGGTGAAAGGGGGCGCAGCGTAGACCAATGAGACTTTAGTGTGTGCGAAAAAGTCTACTTTATTGAAACGGGTGCGCATCACAAAGAATTTCCTAGGCGTGCCACCATACAAGACCAAAACCTCACTATACAATTTTGTCACCTACTAATCCTACCTCCACTCCTTAGGTCACACCCCCCACATAACGTACCCAGCAAGGATCTACATCATGACCTTCTGCACTCCTGCGATTGTACCACGTTTAACTGCCCCTCCCGTTTAAAAGTGACTCTATTAACGTCTACTAAATTTAACTTCCTATTGTGTAATCTCGATCAGGATTTGGTAGCCATGGTTGTCCTTCTTGACTTGTCACCGGCTTTCGATACAGTCTCCCACTCCATTCTCTAGGACAGATTATGGGACATGGGTATCCAAGGCCCAGGCTCGGCCTGGCTCAAGTCCTACCTGGAGGCCCGGTCACAAAGGGTCTTTCTCGTCCCCTTTACATCTTCAGCCAAACAACTTGATTGCGGGGTTCCTCAGGGCTCTGCCCTATTCTGCTTTTTAATATCTATTTGGCCCCTTTGGCTAATCTAGTGGAGGCATGGAGCATTAGGGTCATCTCTTATGCACACTATACATAGTTGATGCTCTCATTCCAGGAAAAGGAGGTGGGTGCATTGACTGCCTTCAAGGGATGTCTGATTGTTGTTGGCAAATGGATGAATGTGAGCTGCCTCAAACTGAACTCCTACAAAACAGAGATACTCTTTTTTGGTACTGACAGTCACCCAGATGCCTACAGCTGGTGGCCTTCTGAGCTAAGCTCCCCTCCCACTCGTGCATCAGTGGTAAGAAATCTTGGAGTCAAATTTGACTCCAGCCTGTCCTTTGAACCGCCGGTTAGAGCTGTGTCTGCAGGTTGTTTCCTCACTCTGAAATTGGTCAAGAAGATGACCCTGTTGATCACTGAGGAAAGCTGTAAATCAGTCATTCACGCTCTGATAACAACTAAACTGGATTACGTGAATAGCCTATGCTTAGGTGTACCATCCTATCTGCTTCACCGCTTGCATATTATTCAGAATGCTGCAGCACGGCTGATTCACAAGGGGTGCCTCCTTGCGAAGTCTTCATTGGCTGCCTCTTGTTAGTTGCATCAAATGTAAAACTCCAACATTCGCCTACAGAGCTTGTGAGTAAGTATGGGTGAAATTTGCGAATTCGCGGTACGTGAATTTGCACGAAAGCGAATTCGCAGTCAGCGAAATCCGCGAATTTCTTTTTTTGCGTGTTCGCAGGGCTTTTTGCGTGTTCGCGAGGCTTTTTGCGTGTTCGCAGGGCTTTTTACGTGTTCGCAGGGCTTTTTACGTGTTCGCGGGATTTTTTCAGCGCGGCTACCGCGAGGTTACCCATGCGGTCGTACATGGGCTAGTTGTATGCTCGCGTTGTGCAATTGCGTGTATGAGTCCGTTTTTGCATGCTCGCGGACAAAAAGTCTCACGACCAAGCAAAAAAATCCGCAAGCTTGCGAATTGCACATTTTTTGACAAATCCGCGCGATTCGCGGAACGCGAATTTGTCAAAAATTCACAAATTCCGCGAGCGGAACGGATTTTACGCCCATGCTTACTTGTGAGCAAAAAGGCCCCTACTAGCTAAGAAAAAGAACGCATCCCTACCATCAGGAGAGAGAACTTCACTCCAATAGACAAAAACTTCTACAAGAAGAGTTGGCGGTTCTTTTTCTTTTTATCTGCCAAACTCTGGAACTCTTTGCCTTCAACCCCCTGCTTCATGCCCTCCCAATCACTCTTGCGTAGACTTCTGAAAACCTATCTATTTGATATTTAGGTACCTACATTGGTTCTAGATTCAATCTCCTAGTTATACCTTAAAGCCAATAGTGCCGGGACGCCTCTTCGAATGCAGCCATTCACTTTGCAAATCCATATTTTAATGTATTGTAACCTTTAACTTCATGCCTCATTCCTGTGAGGGCTTGATCACACCCTCCCTTTCAGTCTGGTTCGCCTATGGCAACTACAATAACCTTAGCTAAAGCCCTGCAGCCCTGCAAACATGTGGGCCAACTACAATCAGGAACAAAGGCACTAGCTTGACTTTTTCTGCCCCCCCTGCAGCTTGACCAGCTCACCCCTGTAAAATCAAAGTCCTGGCCAAAAACCCCTTCACTTCCAAGAAATACAATTACATCCCATATCAGGAAAGATGTACCCCGTCTCCTAAAACATAACAAAAAAAACTTCACTATGTCACAACTAAGATCAGAATGTTCTGCTCAACATAGTCCTTTGTTCCTACAAGAATGCCACATTTCCCTGTTCATTTTCCTCCTTGCCTATTACTGCCGACTTGCTTGCACCTCTCCAATTCTCCTGGGAATTAACTCAGTCTATGCCACAAAACACCCTGACCACTCTGCTTTTATCTCCCTCAGGACCTTCTTCATAGCTCGAAGCAATACCAGACCTTTCGCCACAACCATATCATTTTCGCTCAAATATATTAACAAAATGCCAGGACAGTCCTTTGCAACTACTTATTCAAAGTAGGCAGAAGCTCTCTCCACTGCATACCCCCTTTACCATGCAGAGCCACAGAAAGAGCATTTAAATAAAACCCCAGGTTACACCCCCCCAAGAACTCGTCCCAGCTTCCCTGTCCGCCCATTTCACGAACGAATGCCCGACGATCCAAACTGCCAAGCCGGGCCCAAAACCAAACCTAAAAAATAAAAACAGCAGTAAAGGAAGAGTGGGTGCCGTAATCTGTGGCCACTTATCCCAGCCTAGCAAAGGCTTTCCTCAGAATTGTCAACAGCTGGAATGCAGTCACCGGATCACAGTGGACATGCCTGAAAACTTCCCCTGTGAGTGCCACTCGTCACCCACGCAGTTTCTTACCTCATGCTACTGGGTAAAAACCTCTAATGGATGCTCTGGCAGGAGGACTGTCGTTTCCATCTACCTCTGGCCCATTTTCGAACTGCGCAGGTGGATTCATACCCCCCTCGTTCGCTATAATGTCATGTTTTTAATGTGTCTTGGTGTGAGTTAGGTAGAGTAAATGAAGTATGTTAGATCATAGTATGGATGAGATATTTTAGTAAATGTGAAGTTTTGGATGTCCTGTCATGAATTTATCTTTATGTGAAATACTCTCAAGTATATTTTTCTGAAAACTGATTTTGTAAATTTATACTATTGTGATATGAACTACGACCTTGTACTTTTGCTTTGTAAAATATAAAAACTAAAGGTAATATAAACAAAAGTAGCTTCTTTAACAATAAATGAATGTTGAGAGAGTCTGATTCATAAATCTACATTATTGAATTAAATGAGTTCTACCTATATGAAACGTGTGGAGTAGGCAAAATCAGTACTGTCTTCTCCCAATCATTTTTTCAGAGGCCCTCTTTTGTTTAGGAGATTGTCCACACCTTGCACATGTTTTGCTGTAAACAAAATATGCTGTGAGCACAAAAACCCGCAGTAACTTTAGCACCTGCCTGTCCTGTGCCGACTGTCTGACTTGCACTACAGCCATATTGCCAATGCAAAACAGAACCGTCCTGTGCAACACCAAATCGCTCCACAGTGAATGCTACCATCAAAGAAAACAACTCGAGGACGGCAATGCTGCGTCCCCCGTGCTTCCGACTTTCAAGCCATTCCTCCATGCACCACCGTCCCTACCTGTACAATCCAAACCCTATTCCCCCTGCCGCATCTAAAAAGATCTGGATTTCCCTCTCAGAGTATCCATGGAGTTGCCATTGAATGGATCCAAAAAGAAGCGCCACATTTGCAAATCCTCACTCACACCTGCTGACGGGCGCACATGATGGTGTGGCAAAGATAGCCCAGAGAAAAGCAAGTCTCCTGCAGAAGGTCCTACCCGCTTGTACCACCATACATGCAAAATGTAGATGACCCAAAAGTAGCTGCACTTCCCTGACCATGACTTTAGCCTTTGCAAGCATTGTGTCCAACAACACCTGCATCAGCAATTTTTTCCCCAGTGACAAATGAGCCTCCATGACCTCAGGGTCCAGCTCAATTCCCAAGAATGAAGGTGTTTTCTGTGGTCACACTGTTTTCTCAGGTGCCAATGGAACCTCAATGTCTTCTATGAGCTCATGAAAACCTACCAGCAAACACTGGCAGTCCACAGAGCCAGAGTTCGTGACAAAGAATATATCCTCCAAATAGTGGGTAACTCACACAAGCCCAGTGCACCACTTCAATAAATAACCATTGCAGAAAGGAGCTAAACCGCTCAAAGTGCATGAGATAGAACATCCCATTGGAAGGGCTTGGTCCATATACCATTGCCCCAAAATGGAATACCCAGTAACTGAAAATCCTCTGAGTGTGTCGGTAGCAAGCAGAAAGCCAATTTTACATCACATTTTGCCATTTGTGTGCCTGCTCCTCCAGTGCAATAGAAGCGTCCACTGATGAATAGGACACTGAAGCCAACTCCTCATTAATAAAGTCATTCACTGATTGCCCTTATGGCCAAGACAAATGCTGGATCAACTAGAACTGACCATGTTCCTTCTTGTGAACCACGCCTATGGGGGACACAATCAGATTCTCCATAAGCCATTCGTCAAAATGATCAGCCATCCTACCCTCCCACACCTCTTTCTGCAATATTTCCTGCTTAATCTGTGGGTGTTCCCTGACTGATTTCAGATTGTCTGCACACCGCCGCACTCTAGGACCCTGAAACCCCAAATGGAATCCCTGAATAAACACTTCCTGCAGTATTGCTACGTCCTCCCAATTCAACCAGCATACAAGTAATTGTCTGATGTGGCGTGGGTCACTCCTGATCTCCCCGGGGTCGGCTGCCATTGGCTGGTGGGTCACACTGCGTGTCCCTGCTGTTGGCCCCGGCAGTACTGTAACGGTGCATGAGTCCGTGTTCTTCCCCAGCACTTGGAACACTTGTGCCTAAACTTGCAGTATTCTCTCATGCACAACCCTTTATTGCAGCACCAACAGCCTCCTAGTGTTCTGCCTTGGATTTTAGATGTGACGCTCACCTCACCCTGGGGTTGGGGCGGGGGGGGGGGGGTGAATAAAAGGGCCATTAGATTATTGGTAAACCGCTGGCTGTAAAAATTGTCTTCCCAAATTTCACCAGACCCATCTTATGCTGCCATAGGCAGAATCCATTTCCCCCATTTTGTTTCCAGATGAAGGCTACACGAGCAGCAAGTTAATCGTCGTACTGTGCCCACGCAATGCCCCAAACGAAATTTGCGCTGTACATATGAAGTCCATTAACTTGAACAGCCACACTCCACTCAGTGTATTTCTCACAGTATACGCTGGCGTAAATTAGAAAGGCAGCTGTCTAGTTTTCTGTGGTTATTGGCACCCATGGACGTTTCATCAATTCCTTTTCCTCCTACTTGGATCCCTCCTTGGCCCTCAATTCTCTGTCTAACAACTTAGATATTTCCACATACTCCCCCTTCCAAATTTCTTCTTCAGTGAACAACATAAGATGTGCCTCCAATGGTTTGGTCACCCCAATTTAGGGGAGTTTCTTTATTTTTAACTCTTTGCTTTCCTTGATATCTGTCCGGTCTGCCTTTACTTTATCCCAATCTTTGTCTTAGTCATCAGTACTCTTGGCCTTGACCTGCTCACCCGACTGTTCCGCTGCTGCCTTCCCTGTGGATGTCCCACCACCCGCAAAATCATCCTCTTTATTTTTTGCTGCAGCCACCTATGTGTCATGTGGCCCACCCCAGTGTCCTTCACGTGATTACCATTCTGCAACTTTGCTTTGTCCTGCACCCTTCCCCATTGACACCATTACTGGGGCCGCCCTTACGGCTGTCACTCTTACCTGGCCTTAAGGTTGGTGCACGCTCCAAAGCCTGCAGCCTTGCCAATGAATGCTTCCTTTATGCCAACCGGGTGTCAGTGGATCTTGCCGGTGCCTCTTTCATGTCCTGAAAAATACTACTGAAACACTAATAAAAGTAACCCCCACCAGGCCGGGTTGCCCCTGGCTTTGCTGCCACCACCTCTGTGTTCCATGGCACTCTACACATCACTGTTCTCAATCTTGCCCTCCTCGAGGCTGTCCTCATCATAAACCAATTCCATGAACTCTGTCAATTTATCTTCTTCCACACTGCATTTTATACCAGTCACCCCATGTGGCATCTTGCACCTCACCGTGGGGACACCATCTACCTTACCCTGAGGGGCCATACCAAGCCCACCCTGGAACTCTGGTGATACAGGCCGTTGCCACCCATATGGATTTAACCCAGATCTGTGACTGGGGGTGAGTGTCGATCATCTCTTTGTGCTTGCATTGTTCACCCTAAGTTGGCAGGGTATACCAGATGTGGGTCGCTTGCTCACTTTGCCACTGGATTCAAGCTAGTCTAGCTGCTGAGGGGTGTTACCCCAAACACGGTCCCAGGATGCTGTTCAGGGAAGACCTCGCTGGACTGTTCCCATGAGGCACAAGGTCAAGACTGAGTTGCAGAGGAGCCAAGCTCGCGTCCGAGATGGCCGCGCTTTAGCTCGGCTCCGTCTACTTTCCTGTTCGAAACATAAATCCTGCTTTTATCCTGCCCCGGGAAGACAATTTCTGCTACGCTGTGGCTCTACGGCGATTTATAGACACTTACCGTCTGTTCCGGTTGTTTCTGGGTGCCGTGGTTCCGGAACTGTGTCTTCGCTCGCTTCGGGGCCTCCGGAGCGGACAGGCCTGAGTCTCCTCGGCGGCGCCCGGACGGGGCGCTACGCTGTGGCCGGCCCTTGATGGCGCAGTGGGCTCGGCCGGCGAGGCGGTTGTGCAGAGAGGCCGGTCGCGGCTTTCTGGCCTGATCAGGCGGTCCCGCGGCCTGGGGTGGAGGCGCTGCCTTCTGTTGACGGGGCTGACCGTAAATGTGGCTTGTCCCCCCCCTTTGTTCTCCGGTCCGGCCATTTTGAGTGCCTCCGCCCGGACACGGAGAACGGGGCCGGTGGCAATTGGGGGCCGGCGATCCGCCTTCTTCTGGTGGCCCCCCTTCCTGCTCTGGACGTGCCTCTGCTGGTGGTTACCTGAATTCCGTTTGCCTGGCTGCGGCCCGGTTGGGGGTCGAGGATTGCTACGACCCCGCCGGGCTTCCAAGATGGCGGCCGACCCTGTATATTTCAGCCGGGCCGAGATGGGCGGCGGTGGTCCACGTTGTGGCACAGAAGCCGGATACTGTAAAGGTGTTCCTACACTTGTCGACATCCTCGCCGCCCTGCGCTCCTGGGGTACTCCTGTGGCCGCACCCGCTGTTAACCTGGAGGAGGTTCGTTTCGCTGGGCCGCTTGAGCCCCCCCCTGGAGTGTGCGGCTACGTCGCTGCTGGGTGCGGCTGGAACTATCCTGGAAATTATGGACCCGGTGGCTGCCGTCTCTGCGGATCTGCGGAGTTCCGCTGCCCTCCATCGTGATGTGTCCTCTCCTGTGCTGTGGGTCGGTGGGCCGGGTCCTGTCCGGGCCGGTCTTGGTGGTTCTTCCTGTTCTTCATCTCCTCGAATGGCCGAACGTAGATCCTGTGCTGGCTCCGCTGGGTCGGCTTTCCTCAGATCATCTTCGGAACTGTGCCTGAATTGTGTACAATGGTTTCTGACTGTCCCAGTTCATCCGAGTTATGCACGAAACATCTTATGCGGATTGAAGTTTGAACTCCCTGTTCTCTGCCTCCTGTTCCTCGTGGTCTGGTTCTTCGTGAGGCGGACTGCTACAGGTTTGGAAAAACAAGGACAGGGATGAGACGATCTTGCCTTTGTGGACTGTTGTTTTGTAATGGTTGGATGATCGGTTAGTACAGTATGACCATGTCGGATTTTTGTCGTTTTCCTGGACTGTATCCTTGGACTCTTTTGTCTTCCCATGGACTCTGATGTTTCGGACGGGAGGGTGGGAGCCTATGATTCTGTTTTATGGCCCTCTCCCGTGTTCTTTCCTCCCTTCTTCCTTCTTTTCCCCTTTTTAGGTCGCGCCTGCGAATGCAGGGGCGAAAGCCCCTGCTGTCGCAAAGCGATCTATTGCAATCATTTCAGTAATTTTCCCCGTCAAGGACTAGGCAGAGACAACAGACTGTCACGAGCACGCAGCCAGCCGGAATCGGATCAGGTCACGCGCTCCGATCCCGGCCGGCTGTTCACAACACATGCACACGCAGGCACAGGCAGGCACACACGCAGGCACACGCAGGCACACACGCAGGCACACACGCAGGCACAGGCAGGCACACACGCAGGCACACTCAGGCACACACGCAGGCACACACGCAGGCACAGGCAGGCAAACACGCAGGCACACACACAGACAGACGCACGCACCCCCCCCCCCAAACTCACCGGGCTCTTTTAGCGTGTTCCGTGTCTCTGTCGTCAGCCAGGGGGTCAGTCTCGAACCTCAATCTCCCTCCGCAGCGCTGGTCTTCACCCGGGCCCCCTCCCGGGACCCGGGACTTCAGATGCCGCACTCTTCTTTGGTGCCGGGGCTTGGAGCGCGCATGCGCGGGCAGCTCCCGCCCTCTCGCGCTCAGCCCGGGCGGCTTTCGGATTGTGGCTTTTCTGACAATTTGATCCCCATGGAACACCAATGACTATTTTCAAACGTTGACCCAAGGCAGTGTTCTAGGCTGGCATTCCATTTGACCTTCTTCTAGACAATGAGGTAAACGCAAGTACGTGGATTTATCAGTTTCCACCAATTATTGAATTCTATTATTGTTGAAGGCAATTAGGTGATTTAAATTACACACCCGGTGCATTTCGGAGAGGATGCCTTCTTCAGTAGGCAATGGTTAAATTGATAAATGCATAAATTAAACATGCTCAAAGAAAAATCCGAAGTTTGAATGCAAGACTTGAGATCGGCAGGGAGCCGGGAACCTCGAACACTGTGATCAAAGTTTGAAATATATCGCTGTGCACTGGGAATCATGCAGGATAGTGCACGAAAGCGGTTTGACGCCCCCTGGCTGTTGCGCCATTTCTAGCAGCAGGCACGTGAAGTGACAAGTCAGGCTGTCTGTGACTTAATGTGGGCACGCTCGATGTTTGTAAATCAGTGCTTTAATTGGGCCGGTACGGAGTACTGGAACTTTTTTATTTTGTGAGGGAGAAACCGGTACTTCAAGAGAAATGTAATACTTTTAATTGGAGAGCACCGGCACCTCTCGGAAACAAGCAGGCACTCTGGTACAGAATACATGCACTTCTATTTTTCTATTTCAAGCACTGTTTGTAATTGAGGGGCCTCTTGACAGGCAAGGGTTGTCTGCGAGTGGGCATTTCTGGTAGTTCGGTGGACTCCTGAACCCATCGGAGGCGTCTCTGTTTAACCATGTAATAAAAGGTTTAAATCATTGGGGGGCTCGGCCAGTCATTCATCCTTCAAGGATCGATGCAAAGTGCACCATTGACAAGGTACTGATAAACACCAGATAACGGCACCAACAATCTCTTTCGTGGTGAATGCGTGCTTCACAAATTGAGTGCTCGATTATGCTGTGTGTGCGGGTCCACTCAGCCGCTCATCCTTCTGAGGTCGATAAAATGAGTACCACTGGAATGGGTAACAATACATATCTGTTATTCGGCACCAAGATGCCTCTTTGGGGGGGAATGAGCGCTTTACAATGCATGTTATGTTTTAGGTAATGGCTGAAGATGTACAGTTGGAAAAACACCTCTTTTGATGCCAAACATGCGGCGCACGGGCGCAGCCGGGCCCTTTCCTTGAAGGGAAGCCAATGCAAACGGGAGCAGCACGGTCAGCTCTCCTCGTGCTCTAACCTTCGCTAATAAGGGGGCTACGCCCTCCGAGCGGGGGGGGGGGGGCATCGTGGCCGAGGGTCCTATGGGTCAGCACGGAGTGTGCTGATCTCACCTGTGCCAGAGGACAAGAGCAGAGTAGGTCAGGTCTCTGCTGAGGAACAGAGTGTCTGAGACAAGGTTCTGGCCCTCCCACTGCCGGGGGTTTCTAGGAACGGACTGTGAGATCAGCAGGTGTTCTCAACATGACGCCCTACCGCACAGGCTTGGCCACCCAAGCCTCTGGATGGAGGAAGGGGGCCTCGCTTCTCGAGGGATGTTGGTTATTTCAAGGTGCCGGACCCGGATCACAAAGGTTCTGTGGAATTCACTAATCTTTGCTAATTCGCAATACATTTTCTTGAGCTGTGTGCCTAAATTGGTTTTAAATGCTGATGGAAATGTATATGTTTCACAGAAACAAAAAGCCACACCGCAAGTCCGCAACAAGGAATTTGCACATTCCTAGGAAAACCAACATAATTTTTTTTATTTGTTTCTTTCTCTGGACACACTTTTTCCACCCATTGAAAAAGTTCACTTTTGCAATAGTAGGGACAGTATTACCTTTTCCCCCTTGTGAAGGACAAACTAAACAAGCATTGAAAATGCAATAGCTCTCACCTTTAATTAAGTTAAACCCATTTGCTTTGCGAACGGTATTGTATAGCACAGCAAATGGCTTTAACTTAATAAAAGGCGAGACCTATTGCATTTTTAATGCTTGTTTTGTCTTTATGTTCTATCTTGCTTTAGCTCTTCTATATTTCGGGTTCTGATTAGGGCGACAGGCACACTGCTGGGGGGTAGGCCATAGCCTTCTGCAGGGGTGCAGGGTGGGCTTGCGGGGTGGGAGGGGGGGTCTGTCATTTCTTTGGGGTTTTCTCCCCTCATTTTTCTCACTTTTTTGGTTCTATGGCTCTTGTGTGTCCTCTTTTTCGGGACGCGGTCTCAGCATGTGTCCCCCTGGGTGGATTATTTTGATGCACTAGCCGTTTGGTCTTACTGTGACTTTGGCTCACCACGTAATTTTGATCCGGTCACTCCTGGTTCTGTATACCGATTTGTGGTTTCCGGCCTCGTTTGCCGTGGGGCGCGTGCTTGAGGTGGCGTTCTTCCTTTCGCCTTTTGTCCCCTTTTTCCTCTTTTTCTTTTTTTCCCTTCCTCCCCCCTCTCGTGGGGGGGTTTTTCCCTTATTCCCTGGGTTGTGTGACGGAGGGCTTTATTTGATAAGCTTTTTTCGACTCTGTTTGATATGATACGTTCTTGTTGTGGTGGGTGGGCGCTGAACGGCGGTTGCCACTGTTTTTCTGGCGAGACTTTTATTCTGCCTTTACCGATATGTGTTTGTCATTATTGAGTTATCCTGTATCTTTTACCGCGGCTTGTTCGCGGCCCACCACGGCCCTCCGAGACTTCCTACCTGTTGTTATCCTGTCATACCCGTTTCTATATTAGAAAATCAACCTTCTCGTATCCTGTCCCTGCTGGTTGCTATATGGCTTTTAGCCCTTCTTTCCTGTATGATTTGTTGTGTTATTCTGTATGTGTTTCTGTATTGTTGATTATGTTCCTTATTTGTGGTGGCCGGCCCGCTGGGTTGTAGGCCCGTATTTGTGAGCCTTCTCTGTACAATAAAGGTTTAAAAAAAAAAAAGACTGAGTTGCATATCGCTGAGTCTGAACTGAAGTGACGAAGTGAGCTAAAGAACGGTGATGGATTCAACCCAGATCTGTGACTGGGGTGAGTGTCTGAAATGTTTCAGCGCTCCGTCCAGCATCTCTTTGTATTTGCTTTGTTCACCCATAGGTTCGCCCACTCGAAGTTCTGCACATGTCCACCATTTGCCCTGACTAGGCCTCACCGGACCTTTTTTTTTAGTTTTATATAGCGCAAACTTGACCCGAAGGTATCTGGTATCAAAGCACTTTACATGAACACCAATTTGGTTACAGATGGACACATTCATTTTTGTTAGACAGGGGGAGATTAAGTGATTTGCCCAGAATCGCAGGATATTGAGCGTCCATGCCGAGACTCAAACCCGGTTTCCCAGCTTCGAGGTCGACCGCTCCAGCCATAACACTACATCCTTATCACCTTTCTCTGTGTGTCAGTTAAGAATATGACTCTTTTTCCCGCTGCCCGTCACCCCGCATGTTGTTACAAAGCGGTTGTTACAATGACCGCATTGTTACAATGCATACCATTACCCCGCAAGTTGTAAGAACGACTTGCGGAGGGGGGGTGCTGAATGTTGCAATAGTATAATATACTATTCCAACTCCAGTCTGTGCGGACAGTAGGGAAGGTATTGGATATTAAATTCAACACCTTCTCCCCCCTCCACAAGTTGTCGTTACATGCGGACAGTAGGGAAGGTGTTTTAACAACCACGTTGTATGTTTATGTTTATGTTTATGTTTGCAGATTTCTAGAGCGCATGGCTGCCTGTGAGCGTCCCAGCGCTCAACATGTTGCATGTATAACATGTGGGGTCACAGTTTGGTGGTCAGGGTAGTTTACCGTCAGTTAAGGCTGGCTCCCACGACGCCGCCGTCCGTCCTGCGCCATGCTTTCTATTCATCTCTGGGTAGATGAGCCTCACCGTGCTTTCTCGAGTCCGTTGCTTATCGTGGACCATAAACCTGTAAAAAAGAGGATTGGTCCAGTGTGCAGAACCCTGGAACCCCTACAACATGAACCTTACCACTGAAATTATTATCACCAGGGCACCGGGATGCAAATCTCTCTCATCCCTGGAAACCCCCCGTGTGCTCTATTTTCTGCACAACCTCTCCCCCCAAGAGTTCACCCGTTGGGGCCTGCTCCTAAGCGTCTTGCCTTCTTCGTGACCCTCATCCGTGCTCCAACATGCCAGCCACTCATGCCGATGCTGGACCCCTCTTCACCGCAATAGAAATAGCTTAAGGCAATGGAGTCTCTTGCCCAGCGTAATTCCCCCCTTCCTCCTGATGGTCCTGCCCTCTCCAGGGTAACCCTTCTGGCGCCTTCGCCTTTATGCCTTGTGGAACCCTCTCTCACTAGTCCCACCTTCCCAGCAATACCCGAAGTCGGTGCCCAGCCCCGCCGGCCCCTCTGACTGGATCTGCAGCCAGCCCCATGCCGTCCGATATCGACGAGCCTGCCAAACCAGCTCTTTGGCCTAACCCCTCGCCCCCCTGAAGGATGTTTTCGTCAGAATTCCCAACCTCAGTGCCTACCTGGCCCCCACCTATCAGGCCTCCAAAATCCGCCTGGGTGCGTATAAGCTGCCCCACCCTCTATTGCTGACCCTGCTGTTTCAGGCCTACCTCAAGGAGTGATGCTAGGCCCTCCCTCTCCTTGCCGCGTCTTCCAACGTGTCGATCAGGGCCCTGTTTTCCACCTGTCCCCCAGTGCCTTGAAGACCTCCCCATATCACGGGCCCCCAAGGGGAAGTCACCAACTTTTCCATTCCTTTAATTCCCATGCTGCTCATGCCCCGTGGCCCCTCCCCAGCCTCGCCCGACCGCTCCAACTTAGGGGCTGCTACAGGCAATAGCGAGCCACCCTGAATTTCTACCTGGATCTTGGAACTGTCATTACGGCGCCTTAACGGATGTAGCCCAATGGTGTGTAGTTATCTAGACTGCACCGTATTCCTCCAATGCTTCAGGGACAGACCTCTCTCCAGTCGGCTGCCCTGGAAGCCCCCATTTACCAGCAAGAGGGCGACCCAAAAAATTGCAAAAGAATACTTTTCAATAATTAGTGTTTCTAAGGTCCTGATGAATTTATGTAGATTCTCAGCTCACCGATTTGGTATTTACAGTTTTGTCGCAGTGACTTTAACCTGGTATGGCCTGCTTTTAACACTCAATCATTCTTGAAGAAGGTCAGGAAGATGCTGCGAAAATTTAAAGACATTGGGAATGTAAATTCTATTGGCATGCAAAGGATTTATTTTGTAGGTTGCAATGCCGGATTTATATCTTCTGTTCGTCGTTCCTGATGATTGACAAATTGCCTATTTCTGATGTGACATGCCATATCTACTTCCATTGGCTCTATGTCCAATTCACATCCGAAGAATTTAGGCAGCTGCAAATCGAGTTGTGAAGTAAAGCTATTGAATCCCATTGGACCCCAAATAGATGATTTTGAAATGGTAAATTTTTTCCAGTCCATAAAATTTCCCCAATCCAATAGATTTAGAACGCCTGAAAGAAATGTTTCTCAAATGGAGAACTGAGATTCAAAAATGTAGACGTCTCTTTGTAGGTCCTGGAATCTGGTCCCTCCTGCTGATCTATCCTGGCGCCAATGTATTGATCATCTTTAGAAGATCGTGATAGTTCATGCAGTACTCAGTCAATATTTTCTATGTGAGGGAAGATCCAGTGTCTCAAAATAGTTGGAAGTGAGCGAGATCTCCAAAAAGAGAATGTTTGCTAGTTTAGCATGTGCCAGACTCTTCAACGGCTTCCTTTTGCACCCAAAAAAGTTTTCAGACTTGCATGCATTATAACTTGCATTTTTTATTTAATAGGGTGTTTTGTTATAGTGCTTTATTGCAGTTTTGGCTTTTTGTAGCACTTTAAATATCAGTGATACTGTATGGGTTGGTTTTGAAACTTTGAAAGGCTGAATCAAACTTAGCTGGATTTGAACCTGTGATCTGAATGGTCGCACATTCTTCACAGTGTGTCCTTAACTCACAGAACAATCTTGCAGTTTAAAGCATATGGTACAAGGCGAAGCGCAGGGATGCTGGCTCTGGCCCAGGACTTTAACACCAGGTACTAATGCCATTATTCAGTGATAATTAAGGCAGCATTATAAATGGGCTCTAAGGGCCAGATGTAGCTCGCCAATTACCGGTCAGTAACGGCCGATTTCGGCCGTTACCGACCGGTATTTGGGAATTGACATGTAGGGGGCATTTATTTACAGAATCGGTATATTTACCGATTCGGTAAATTTACAGAATCGGTAAAATACCGAATCGGTAAATTTACCGATTCTGTAAATCAATATGTTGGTGGCACTGTAATCAGTGCCATAGGCCCTTACCGAATCGTTATTTCCCATGGAATACTATTCCATGGTAAATAACGAATTCCAGTGTACATGCACATCTGTGCATGTACACCTGTGCCATGTGGCACGGCATGTATGTGTGTCACATGGCACACAAGCCCGAAACAGGGGTGCAACAGGGTGTCAAAGTGACACCCTGTCCCCCTTGTAAAATCGGTAATTTTACCGATTCGGTAATTACCGAATCGGTATTTGCTATTGAATCCTATGGGCTTCAAGGCCCATAGGAATCAATGGCAAATACCGATTCGGTAATTACCGAATCGGTAATTACCGAATCTTACAGATTCGGTATTTTTACCGAATTATTTACCTACATAGCAATTACCGAATTGTAAATACCGAATCGGTAAAATTCGGTATTTACCATTCGGTAAATTGCTATTACCTACATCTGGGCCTAAATTCTTATAGGGCCGGGAAAGGGAGATATCAGATCATTCCAAATTACACGTCCATTCTAGCTTTGCAAGATCAGGTCTTTCTCCAAGAAACACTGATTGCTGAGAGCATGGGAAGTCTCCAAGGAAATACCTGACAAAAAGTAGGATTAACCAGGGGAATCCCGTTCAGAATTCCAGATTTCATTGGTAATTTCTCATTTCTAAGTGGCCCAATCCTCTCTTGACTTGAGAGCATGGCATTGACTCCCCCTTGAGACGAGAATCAAATTAAAGTTGGCATCTAAGGTCCTTCACGTAGATCAGTGAAACTAGAGCTGTCCTCCCTCATTCCTTCTCTTCGTGGTCCTTTTATATTAAGCTCTCTGCCGGAAGAATGGAGATGCATCAAAGACTGTCCCGGAAAAAACCGAAAAACTCACGTGTTTGTATATTATTTCTACTAGTAACACTACTCTTTAATTTCCCCCAATTGCCCCCATTCCCTGTAGCCGTCCTTCCATATCACTTGCTTCCTCATTCACCCTCCGAAATGTCATCCTTTCTTTTCAACCCTTGCTCATCCTGTCCACTTTAAAGATCTTCCTCCTCTTCTTTGTCCCTTAATCGACCCCTTGTGACCTACTGGTCAACCCACCTTCATCCCTCATCACGTCTCCATCTGTCCTGCCCCCTTTCCATTCCTGTTTTTGTCACCAATCAGCTGTCAGCAGCTCAGGTGTCTTCCATACTTATTAGTTTTTGTTTAAGGTCTCTAGCTGTTTCAGGGTTCCTCTAAAGCGCACTAACTCCAATTTGGTAGAGCTGTGCTTTATAAATGTGTAAAATAATTAAATGGATGGTTGACGAAAAGCCTATTCTCTGTACAGTGTTCATGACTAATGTCTTGACTGCGCCAGACCTAAGCGATACCAAAGGGGATGATGGACGGAGCGTTTGGGGTGGTGGAGTTGACTGGCCTCCAGTTGACTGGGGGCGAGTGTTTGATTTGCTCAAGCGCTCCGTCCATCATCCCCTTTGGTAGCGCCAGACCTAAAGCACTTCTTTTGGATGAAAGCGGACTCTTGCTTCGTCCCCCTCTTTTATGCTATAAGAAGGTGTTACCTCCACTGCCTTTGAGGTGCGTTTCCGAGTAACACAATACAGGCGAGGTTGAGTTCCTCTGTGCATTTTAAAAAGTATATATTTGGGAAAATAGTCACTTTCAGTTTCGACCCATGAGTTGGAATGGGCAGGTTAAAGGTTGTATCTTCACCTGTTCTCCTAGTTTTAAAACGGTCTTTGAGGGAGATTATTTTCCTTGAAAATCGTCTGAGATGGGGAGGGGGCGGGATAGACCCTTTTCCCTGTTATGTAAGATGACACATTTCAAGGTCCAGGTATTCATGAAAATTGCAAACGAGAAGAAATCGTATCGTACCTAAACACCAAAACAAGTGGAATAGTTTAGTGAAGGACTCCGTCAGGTCGAGGTGAATACAGTGGACGTATTACAAATGATTTAAACTAATATATTTCAAAAATTGGTCATGGTTTTATTTGGGGGCGGGGGAATTTGCAGTCAGAATGTAAAGTTGTTTTTTGTGTGTAAATTTTGTTTTTACATATTTGTATTCACAGGCCTTCTGAGCTCACACATCTGTACTTCAAAGAACATCTGGCAAGATGTAGGCAGCACATCCTTCACCTGCCGTCTCCTGCGCTTCCTTCACCCGATTCGGCTTGGTGCCCAAAAAGGCCAAGGAGCAGACTGGCCTCAAAATAAAGTAAGTGGAGGTCAAACGACTTTTAAGCATTTGTTTCCTTCCATAATGAATGCAAGAGGACTTAAGATATGTTGAGTAACTTAATGGTGACAAAATATGCATGCATTAATTGACTAAGTAAGCCTGGCCTTTTTATAATGAAAAGCTGTCGTGTTCTGAGCATAAAGATGTCTACTATGAATGGTTGTGGGACTATTGTAGTGATTGATGTAGGAGGGAGGCACAGTTCTGGAGAGTTTTAGTGAGGTTCTGTAGAGTGCAAGAGTGGTGGTGTGGAATGGTACTGTGGTGCATGGGTGTGTGATAGTTGAATGTTGGGAGTCGTGTGGTAAGGTGATGGGAATTGGCAGTGTTGCTGGAGAGGAGTGTCCGCCCCCCTGGGGGAGGGGTTATAGGAGGGATACCAGCAGTAGTTTGGTGGTATTTTGTTGTGAAAGGACAGCAGTGTTGGAGGATGGCAGTGTGGTTTGTTATGCTATGTTACTAGTTCTTATAGAGCACGACTGTTGCCCTGTGGTGTATTCTTGTGCTAATCGATTTTGAATCATGATCTACCACTGGCATACTACATAAACAAGCTAGTTTTTAGAGCGTTCCTAAATGGAAAATACCAAGAGTTGGATTTCAAGAGAGGTGTCCAGGATATTTGGCAGTCAGATAAGTAAAAACTCTGCTCTGATATAACCTAAAACGGAGACAGTTAAGGTTATGTTCTAATGCAGAATGAAGAGGCTAAATCGGATGATATTCATGAATTTTGTCCTGCAGATTAATAGTTGCCTTTTTTTACACACCACTTGGTGTATCAAACATAATGCCTAAAATCTGATTCTTTTATCCACTGGGAGCCAATGAAGTGCCCGTTTGTACGTGGCGATATGGGACTGTGTTTTCAGATTGAATATAACACAAGCTGCTAATTTCTGGATCAGTTGGAGATTCTTGATCTCTGTTTAGGAAACCCCCAAGGAAAGACTATTAAAATAGTTGATGCTGGATAGAGTTAGTTCTTGAGCTGCAAGCGTCAGGCCCTGAAGCGGAGGATGAGAAACATTTTCTTCAGCATTTTTAGATGGAAAAAGCAGTTAGATAGTATGTTATTAATTTGCTGATGAAATGCAGCCTGTCATCTAATTAAACCCCTAAATGTGTAGCCACAGATTTAGGGGTAAGAATGGGACCAACATCTGAAAACAACCAAGTGTCCAACCAAATCTATTTGTCCTTCCTTAAAACCAGTACCTCTGTCTTACTGGTGAGGAGTTTCAGCAAGTTCTTCACCATTCAGTTCACTGGCTGTGCTAAACTTTCAATGACATACAGGCCTGGTTCTGTTCTCTGTCAAGCCACATGAAAAGCTGGGTATCATCAACTTACATCATCAGTTGATACCCAATGGAATTTACATATTTCAACAACAAAATGTATGCATATATTAAAAAGAGTCTGGCTCAATAATGAGCCCTGAGACACTTACAACATAATAGGGAAACTTTCTGACATCAAGGAGGCAAATTTTACTCTCTGGTAATGATCACTGAGATGAGCCCACCACTGTAAGGCAAGGTGGCCCTGCATACCAATCTCACTCATTCCAGCTAAACAGATTGTGGGGGAGATGGTGTTGAAGATGGCGGATTAGTGTCAGTGTAACCAGCCATGAAGAAGCATCATTGACTCCAGGCAGCAGTGAACATCATTGGTTCACCATGAAGCAACAAGTGGTCAAAGTTGCCTCTACTTGTTTTGTCATCCTAAAGTGGCTCAGGAAGATCATATGGATGCTCACTCAATCAACACAAAAAACCGTAATCCAAGCCCTAATAAAATCCAGACTAGATTACGGTAACGCCCTATACCTGGGCGCTAGCAGGGAAGTTATGCGTAAACTTTAGGTCGTACAAAACGCTGCGGCTAGGCTACTCTGCAAACTGCCAAATAAATCTTCCACCTCAGCCTCCCTTTGAAATCTCCACTGGCTCCGAGTCGAAAATCGCACTAAATTCAAAGCCCTATGTTACATGCACAGAATCAACTCCGGCACTGCTCCCTTATACCTCAAAACCCTGGTACACCAATATTGCCCTCCCAGTCTCCTCCGCTCTTCCAATCAGCATAAGTTTCAAGTACGTAGGATAAAGCGAGCCAGAATGGGCGGACGCTCCTTCTCATATCTGGCTCCATCCCTCTGGAATTCTCTCCCCCTCCACCTTCACACGGAACCCAACTACCTTAAATTCCGTAATGATTTAAAAACCTGGCTGTTTAATCAATAGTCTTTTATGTCCCAGATCCTGTTTTTTTTCCCTTCACTCTTTATGTCCCTAGCACCGGGAAACCTTCGGGTAGCTGCGCGCTCTACAAATATAATAATAATAATATTAATAATAATTGGTGCTAAGCATCAATGGCACTCAATAACACCAGCATAAATGGCACTAATGGCCCCATGCAGTAATGAACATCTGTGGCGCAAAGCTGTAACGATGCTCATTAGTGGCCCCACAGTGTTTGTATCCAGGAGCTTGATAACCTTGGCTGGTTAGCTTTTTGGGAAAAAAGTACTTGGCACCAGGCCCCTACACACCGACTGGTCCATAAGTAATGACAAAACAGGCAGACTTGTGGGGGTGGGGTCCTTTAAAGGGGGAGCACACACTCAGATAATGGGAGACGATAATTGGTGGAGTGACAATGATTTGGATTCCAATTTGGGTTAAATCGTTGAGCTGACCGAAAACAGTGAAGAGTAAATTAAAGTTAGGGTTTGAAGGGGTGTATGATCCTTACTATTGACACATTCCTGTTCAAGGAGGTTGTATCGATGGGCTTTTTGCCTTGAAGAATGGGAGACCACTGACTTGTTCAATTCATGTAGTTATTTAGTAGATCAAGGAAAGTACCATGAGATATCGTAATTTATTATATTTTTAAGGTTTTTAGATTTTTATGTATTTGATCCACGTCTAGATGTTCTCATTTCTGTTGCATTTTTCCCCTGTTGTTTTTAATATTTTTCAAGGCATATGTTGTTGAAATGATACCAGTGGTTACGTCATGTAAGCTATGTTCTATTAGGGGATGTCTTCAGTTAATTCATGTAAGGAGCCTCATCCGTCACATATTTACTGCGATCTGTTGTAGTCCCTGGTCACTAGTGATACTCTATACGTCAAAAATCTTTCTATGTCCATCAGTTGCACACTTTTTTTTGCTTGTTATAACCAATGTTTACGAATTTTCGTAATTTTGTGCGACTCCCTCATAAGTGTTTTGTCTCAGAACACCGTTCAATAATTCAACATGGATGAGGGCAGAGGTACTACCCCCGATTTTGAGGTGTGCACACTTTTCCTCGGACCAGCAACGGTCCTGTTCTTTAAATCCTCATTATTCAGTGAAATAATCCATGAATGCTTTTTCCTTTATAGCATCTTTATATGCAATGTTTTTAATGATAGTTTCTCATTAAACTCGTTTTTCCAAATATTAGCAGATTTCATTTTTTTAAACACATTTCACATCAACCCAATGCATTTCGGGTACAGATGGACCCTTCGTCGGGGGTCTCTATGGAAAGAGCAAAAGACAAATTTGAGCCCAAAGCTATGTTCACAATTATACATAAACCAATTTCACTGCGAAGTAAACCAATACAGAAGGTCACATGGAACAAACGTAATTACCCATCCATAATTCAAAAAGTATAACTCCATGTCTCGTACATTATCTGCATATTGTATCAATGGCACTCAAGGGTTACACTCCCTGCTTTACTAAAAAATCCTATCTACATAATTGCTCTAAAGCAAATAACGATGCAATTATACATTTCACGGTTGTTTTCAAATCGGAACGACCAACGTTCCGTGCCAGTTACTTACGGAAATGCTATCTTTCAAACCGCCTCTTCTTTCCTCCAATGACTGCCTGGTTAGGATCACGTACATGATTCTGTCTTTATATCTATTCTTATTGGCTGGCTTCCCGGTCACATGATTACCACAGTTTCAAAATATCGGCATTTACATGTCTTATGAATCAGCTAATATACTCATAAGTTTCGTGTCAGTTACTTCCAGAAGTGCGCCGTTGCATACCACAGCTAAAAAACCCGCACATGATTCTATCATTATTTACCTTGCTCATTGGCTAGTAACGCGGTCACATGACCGCCAAAGTTGAAAGTATTACGTGTAAGAATTTGACATTTACATGACTAGTAAGCCAGCAAAAAATATATAATACATTCAGCCTCTTTCATAAGAACCAGTGTATGTAAACGTATGGTGACGAATACCTCAAGTCACGGTCGTAATATGTCGGCCATATTGAAAT
The DNA here is from genome assembly GCF_964261635.1 of Lissotriton helveticus. NCBI lineage: Eukaryota > Metazoa > Chordata > Amphibia > Caudata > Salamandridae > Lissotriton > Lissotriton helveticus. The sequence goes on from NC_136067.1 coordinate 1,620,008,545, forward strand.
GGAATATAACCACAATACTCAATGCATACTATTATGATCAGTGACTTGTGAGTTTATACGTGTCAGACATATTGAAATGGAGTGTGCCCAAGATAATCAATCTTTATGTCCAAATTTGAGAGCGATTATATATTGGACAACCCAGATTGGAAAATAGGACTGTTGGTCTATAAACGCTACATAGACGACATTTTTATTATGTGGAGAGGCAAGAAAGAAGAAAGAAGAACTGGAAGTAAACATCGAGAGATTGAATGTGATACATGAAAGAATCAAGTTTACACATGAGATTGAGCAGCATCAATTATCTTTTTTGGATGTAAAAGTGTCCATAAAACATGGTCAAATATGCACGAACGTGCATATAAAAGAAACGGACCGCAACAGCGGATTACATTATTCAAGCTTTCATCATCAAGCTTTGAAGCGGCATCTACCAATATCTCAATTTATCCGCTACAAAAGGATCACATCGGATGCCATGGATGCTTCTGACATTATCGACAGACAGATCAAAAAATATGAAAAAAGAGGATATCCAAACAAACTATTACAAGAGTCAAAAACCAAAGTCATGGCCATGACAAGAGAGTCTCTACTTACAAAAAAAGATAAAACTGACCAAAAACTCACAGTGTGTGTTCTTAAACACTCCATGCAGTCATCACAAATCACCAACATCATGAGGAAACATTGGGCTATCATCACTCAAGAACCTGATCTCCAACCTTTGTTTGCAGAACGGATAACATTTGCCTACAACAGATCAAAGAATCTAAAAGAATTGTTGAAGCGAAAAGAAAAGAATTCAAATAAGACAATCTATAAAGGAATGCGCAAATGTGAGAACTGCACACACTGCAATAATGTAATAATAGGATCGTCCTTCACACATCCCAGAACTGGAAAAATAATTCCACTAAAACATTCAAGCACGTGCGATACCAAAGGAGTGATTTATGGTATTAAATGTCCTTGTGGTAAATTATACGTTGGGCAAACAGAACGTAAGATTAAGGTAAGAATCACAGAACATAAGAGCAATATTCGGCAAAAGAATTTGAAATCTACAGTGGCAGCACACTGGGCAGAAACAGGACATAATATTTCCCAGTTACGCTTTACCATACTAGAAGTGGTTGAAGCACGCCCAGACTTGGACACACACAAAATGAGACTCAGATCAGAATATTTTTGGATAAAAAAGATGGGGAGTCTTCAGCCAGATGGGCTTAATGACAGACTGGAACTAGCATGTTTTTTTATAAATCATGAGAAAGACATTTGATTTGTCCTGTTATAGCCTCGGTGAACAGTGTCAACCCGGGGCTATTTTGAAATTATAGCATAACTCACTAGTCACTGATCATGATAGTACGCATTGAGTATCGTGGGCACACTCCATTTCAATATGTCTGACACGTATAAACTCACAAGTCACTGATCATAATAGTATGCATTGAGTATTGTGGTTATATTCCATTTCAATATGGCCGACATATTACGACCGTGACTTGAGGTATTCGTCACCATACGTTTACATACACTGGTTCTTATGAAAGAGGCTGAATGTATTATATATTTTTTGCTGGCTTACTAGTCATGTAAATGTCAAATTCTTACACGTAATACTTTCAACTTTGGCGGTCATGTGACCGCGTTACTAGCCAATGAGCAAGGTAAATAATGATAGAATCATGTGCGGGGTTTTTTAGCTGTGGTATGCAACGGCGCACTTCTGGAAGTAACTGACACGAAACTTATGAGTATATTAGCTGATTCATAAGACATGTAAATGCCGATATTTTGAAACTGTGGTAATCATGTGACCGGGAAGCCAGCCAATAAGAATAGATATAAAGACAGAATCATGTACGTGATCCTAACCAGGCAGTCATTGGAGGAAAGAAGAGGCGGTTTGAAAGATAGCATTTCCGTAAGTAACTGGCACGGAACGTTGGTCGTTCCGATTTGAAAACAACCGTGAAATGTATAATTGCATCGTTATTTGCTTTAGAGCAATTATGTAGATAGGATTTTTTAGTAAAGCAGGGAGTGTAACCCTTGAGTGCCATTGATACAATATGCAGATAATGTACGAGACATGGAGTTATACTTTTTGAATTATGGATGGGTAATTACGTTTGTTCCATGTGACCTTCTGTATTGGTTTACTTCGCAGTGAAATTGGTTTATGTATAATTGTGAACATAGCTTTGGGCTCAAATTTGTCTTTTGCTCTTTCCATAGAGACCCCCGACAAAGGGTCCATCTGTACCCGAAATGCATTGGGTTGATGTGAAATGTGTTTAAAAAAATGAAATCTGCTAATATTTGGACAAACGAGTTTAATGAGAAACTATCATTAAAAACATTGCATATAAAGATGATATAAAGGAAAAAGCATTCATGGATTATTTCACTGAATAATGATGATTTAAAGAACAGGACCGTTGCTGGTCCGAGGAAAAGTGTGCACACCTCAAAATCGGGGGTAGTACCTCTGCCCTCATCCATGTTGAACTCTATACGTCAAGCCATATTGGAGTTCCAATACAGCTTGATGGATATCACTAGGGCCTTGAAAGAGCTACAGGCTTGCAAGCCAAAAAAAAGGGTGAAACACGTGTTGTCTGGTGTGTTTGAATACAAGTTATTCTAAGTTGGAAGAATCACTTCTGGAACCAACAAACAAACTACTTCGATATAACCAAATGGATTCTTTTGATCAATTACGATCTCTCATGGTACTTGAATTGATCTACTAAATAAATTAAAGTTAGGTTACGTTTTTTGGTATTCATGTATTTGACTGAAATTGTTCCATACAAATATTAAAAACAACAGGGAAAAGATACAACAGCGATGGAAGGGCCATAAATCCCTTGTAGCCATAGCAGCAGTCTGTGCCAACAAAGTAATCAATCCTTGTGTAGCCTGTGGTGCTGATAAAACTTTCGACGCCCCGCCCTACTTCGGGGTCAACAAAGCAGTTGGAGCTGACCAAACGTATGGCATCGACGCAGCAAACCCAGTCGGAACCAAGCCATAAGCCGACTCTGAAGAAACCATCGGAGTAGAGCCATACATTGACTCCAAAGAAACCATCGGCATCAACGGCATCGACATCTCACACTCTAGTAGAGCACAGGAAAAAAACACTGATAAGGGCAAGATGCCCAAGAAAAGTAAAACCATCCACTACGGATTCGAACTAATGACTAAAAAACATTTACTGGAACAGGAATATTTGCCCGAGATGGTCTCCAAATGGAAAAGGCTAGACCTTGAACTGCCACAGCCTCTTCCAAAGAAGAAGAGTATGGAGCGTAAGGCCGCTAGCCTTATGCCACTTAACATTACACCACCTCCACAACCTTTATCTACATCATCCGCACATTCAGATGATGCAGACAGGTCATTATTCCCATGACACAGAGTCACCGGGAGTCCCTGCACAAAGCCCAGACCCTTTGGATGCATAGGATGTAGTGCTGCCAGTAGCAGCTAAAGCATCACCGCCCAACGATACTTCCTCCTATCATAGTGTCATTCAGCGTGCTTCATGCTACGGAGGAAGAAACCAACTTCTTAGTCAAGACACTCTCCAAGACAGAGCGCTCCGTTCATTACTTACCAAATTCGAAAGGGTCATTTGGGTTAGCTTAAATGTGAAATTTTGCTTTTTAATTTTTTTTTCTTTGCAGGGAAATACTTTTCCATGTGAAAACTTCACTTTTGTCACTTTCTCTTGTAAACAATGGTGTTCCAAACCCCATATTCAGCACCACTTACACCCGAGTTGTCGTGGCATGCGTTTAGAAAGGCAAGGCAGTCTAGGAAAGACAAAGTAAAAGTAAGATATAGCAACGTCGGTACAAGTTTGTTCTAACCTTTTTCATTTCCGACTACTGTGACAGTCTGCCAGGAACTCCAGCTCGCGTACCACCGAAGGGCCTGGTACCAAGATGCTTCAGGACATCCCCCAGATTCAACTTGCCATACTAGGTAGATTCCAAGTTTTAACATCTGAAAAGGGAGAATAACAGGCAAAGAGGGATTACCACACGTCTTTCTGTATGTTTACCCTAAATTCCACCCTGTTTTCTGGCCATATTTCAAGCTGCTTTTTGCAGATGAATATGTCCCCATAAATACCAGACACTTGGAATCCTGTTTGCGCAGGAGTTCTCAGCCAGAACAGGATTACCAGGCAAATATAAATCGGCTCTTATAAGTAACCTCTTCGTCAAGCAAGAGCTTGTTTTCTGCGGCTAGAAGTGAATATGGAGTAGAGGGCGGTGGGTGCTGGTGATAAGAGAGTAAAACTCCACAGGGCCTAACTTTGTGACTCGAAATGTGGATTTTTTGTCCATAGCTGCTGCGCTTCCGCATGCAACACAGTGTTTTTCCCAGCTTCCTTATTAATAATACCCACCTCCCTGTACACCAACAATATTCACTGCTAGGTGCACAAAACTTACCCTTGCTTGATGCTGTCTTCTTCAGGAGGAACCACTTTTTTCCTTCTTTATATCAATTAAAGTTCTATCAGGTATGTTTGTGCGCCTTTTTTTAACCTACAACAAACCTAAACAGTTAGGCGTTTGTTGGTTTTTCCCACAATTCTTTTAAAACCGTACGTCACCTTGAAGCCACTTGAGAATCCTAACTTGAATAGTCTATCCGGTATTCTTTAGACTTGCTAAATACAAGCATGAAAGACTAGAGGTCCGAAACAGGTAAAAAAAAATGATTTACTTCTCCCGCTAAATGTAGTTTTTTGTTCCCCCCCCCCCAGTATTCCCAGTAGAATGCCTGGTAAGCTGCACGAGGTGCATACTTCCTGGTGTACTGCTGGGTAAGTCATGTAAATCACGCCTCTCACAGGCTCCTGTTCCACCCTGTGGTAAAGTCTACATACCGCAGATTTAGGTACGGGAAATAGAGACCTGGACAAATGCCCATTTGTTAGATCTCGCCTAACGACGCATCGCATGCGCTGCTCGCCTTGGCGAGATCTATTGTTGTGGGTTTAGCTTCCAAAGGGGGACAGGAGATGTGTACAAGCCCGGACAGCCGATGTGCACATGTACCATGCGCCCAGACAGGAGAAGTGCACCACGCACTGCTCACTCTGGTAGGCAGGTACAAGGCTGTGCAGACACACTCCCCGCTGAGGCCAGACCCATTGCCCGCCCCAGCAGAAGGAAGCCCAGCGCGCCCCTGCGCTCGCACATGGCCCTGCATTCGCGGATCGCTGAGCTGAGGCTGTTTTCTTCATTAACACCAATGCATCACCTGATACACGCCTCCATTAATCTCCAATCCGCTTAAAAAAATATATCTAGCATTACACCCCGCGGACAGAGAACTGCACTGTTTGTTTCCCCATGACGCCGCCACCAATTGTGGATCAAAAGAAAAAAATATATGTTTCCAATTTTACACCACCTCAACGTATTCAACGGTATTCATTCTTTGTAAGGAACAACAATGATATCCACATTTACGACACTCATGCCTGTGTCTCACTAACTAACATTTTGAAAATGCACACATGTTGAAGAGTTGGTTTTCTTTTATACCCCTTCCTGGGAGGGCGTTGCATGTGTTTCTGTAAAGAGCATAGTTTCATTGCAGGTGTGGAATGAATGTCTCCTCCATACAGGTAATTAACAGTAAGAACAGGCTTATAGATGTTCAATTTGCCACACCTTGTAGGGGGTTGGTTGCTGCTTTCCACTCAGATGATATTCCAATGCCACATCACCTGTTCACGTCCCACTGCAGCCAAGCATTTGCAATGCAATAGGTCTTGCATTTAGTCGAGTTTAAGCTACTGGCATTGTAAATGACAATGCCTTTGATTTAAAAAAAAAAAAAACTAAACATAAGTAAAAGGCGTTGTCATTTACAATGCCAGTAGCCTAAACTCGCATAAATGAGACCCATTGCATTGCAAATGCTTGTTTTTTCGTTTTTCTGGGGGAAACCTTTTTCCCCGTGGAGAAAGCTCTGTCATTGGATCCCCCCTTCAAAATCTAGAGGTGATTTGTCTCTTTTCCCATCCTGGAGTGGAAGTTAATCCAGCCCTTGCTTGGAATACATTTCCAGTCATTTCTCGAATGAGAAGGTTCACATTGGAGTTCATGAACACCGTCAAACATGCATATTTGTGAACGTTCACAAACATACACGGCAAACCGCGCTTTAGCTCACTTCCCACACCTCAATGGGATTTATTACCATGTTTTTCTCTGCATTCTTGGCTGATAAATCCACAGTAGTAAATCTGTTTACGCCTGCCCGGAATTCTTTTGTGAATTTCTGGGAGGTGTAAATCGAGGTAGTTTGATCATAAACATGCGTTTATGGCGAAAAATAAAATACCACTGTGAACCATGCCAGTTGTTATCAGTAGTTTTAGAAACATAGCTGGTTGGTTTCTCTTGATTGCTCAAAAAGTTTTCTAATGTCTGGACGCTCTATTTCAGCTATACCTATTAATTTACTCTATTGCTAAAAAAAAATGTGTGTGCTTTACCGTTGTCCTGTGACTATGGTGCACTCTGCTGGCACGTTAAACATTAAATGGAAACATGCCTTGGCTCTGAACCTCCTAAGACTTATTGAAAAAAAGTATCATCCCTGAACCTTTAACGTCTTAATGACTTTGTTTTGCCCAGCACATCACATATTTAATTCTCCGGTGTTTGCCCTCGTATACTGTAAGCATACTTTTCATGTTAAGAACACTTGCAATCCCATCTTTGATCTTTTGCTAAGTTGTAACTCCGACGTGACTTGCAACATCCTTTCACTGTATGGTAAAGAGGGTAATTTATTCCTTATAATTAGGGCTCCCGGTTTTATGGTATTTTTTTTTTAACATTTCCGTCTGTATTCATCCATATTTATTTTTTGGCCATCTTATTTGTATTTATCCATATTTATTTTGCTTCCTAAGAATAAACAGTCTTAAAATGGTAAATATCCACATTTATTTAACTGTTAAACATGCACTCGTACTTCGATGCCTGTCGAGTTTTAGCAAATTAAGCAGACAAATATAACAAAACACTACACCCACATGTATATATTGCATTATATACAAATATATGTTAACTAATGCCCGTATTTAAGGAAATCTCATCCTGTTTTTTAACTCAACATGCTTTTTATCTGCTCCGCTGTTGGCCTGGTATTCATGAAGGACAGCATGGAAAGTCCCTCACAAGGAGCACTATTTTCTGTATTTATCCGCTTTTAAATATAAATATAGGCAGAAAACATATTGTTTTCTGTCTGTATTTATCTGTAAAAATCAGTAAAAACGGAAAACTGGGAGCCTTACTTATAATACATGGTCCATCTTTATCCTTCCCACAAACCGTTTAAATCCTGAGTGTCTTGCTGTATCATTTTCATTGCAGACATGAAGAGTAAAAGCAGATTAAGCACACCAAAAAGCAGTTAGTAGTTTTTGGAAAAAGATATGAAGATCAGTTTCATGCAAGTCAGATTAAAAAACTACTGGGGCTCAAATTATGTTTAAACAGATAATATATTTCATGTAAGGAGGTAAAGCGTGGACAAAAGCGAATATGTTGCCATAAACATGTCCTTTCTGTTGATCATCTTTTATTTACAAAAACACAGACCAGAAGACAGAGAAGTTAGTTCCTGTGTTCCTTGTTTAAAATGCAGCTGTAATTCGTCCATATGGAAAGCAGTTTAGAACTTGTCTACAATTTCATCATCCTTGTAAAACAAAAAAAAACTGTCATTTGGCTTCTATACTGCAGTTGGAATGTACATAACTGAAGGAGTTTCATAGCACCTATCTGAGCTCTGAAAGTGGGAGGGGGGGATGTTTATTCCAATAGAGACAATGATAATCCGGTTTTATACTAGGATTTAAGATTTACTTAAGTAGATTTTAGTACATTTAAGCTCCACCATATCTGCCAACACTTTCTCATTTTTTTATTTTTCTCAGTGTGCAAGGAAGTAAATAATGTTTTCTGTGTGTTGAAAGGTATATGTAGTTTCAGTATCTTCAGCGGGTTTTATCTCTGGTGTTGAGTGTTGCTCTGTCAGCTTGACCTTCACACCTAAAATAAGCTACTTTGTCCTCTTGTTTTGAGTGTAGAATTCTGCGTTTTGTTGTGGGAGGGACACAGAAGTGTTTTATTTTATCACTCTGTGCAGTGTTCGGTTTTGGTGAAGCTGCACAGTGTGTCGGACCTTGCCAGGGCTCTTACGGCCGCACTGACGCTCCCCTTTCTGTTCAACCTTTGGACTCTGATGACTAAAGTTTTTCAACCTGTGAATTCTTGAGATTACTACTAAAACCTTAAGGAAACAAAAAAGCACTGCGTTGGTTTTGAGGGTGCGGTTGGTAACCTAGACAAATTAGTTTGTAGTTCAGGTTATTGCGATTTCACCTCTAGCCACAAGTTAAAAAACGTTTCTTCTAAAATATTGTATTGCATTTGAACAGAAAAGCTGCGCAGCACAGCAGTAAATATTATTTTGCGCAGGTTTCCTTACTAAAATCATATGTTCTGTGGTCCGTAAAGGAGGGCAGGTCTCCAGCTGAGAGCAGGTTAATCAGAAAATAATACTCTGGGCATATAACTAAGATTCATATACTTTGTGTACACCAATTCTGTACTACAACTTAACCAGGGTTGTATTTTGAAGTGAAACACCCCACCTGTGAGTCATCAGTTGTATGGTGGTAGACCATACCAACAATAAGTAAGTTCCACCATCTGTGATACGTCTGGACTAACGAGGAGGCGGGTCATAACACGTTTCAGTATAAGTTGGAAATTACTCAACATGTCGACATCTGAAATGTTACTCCTGGGGTACAATCAACCAGACCCCGTCATGCATTTCATGCTCCTCGGTTGATAAGCGGCTGGACCCAACAATGTAGTGGTAATATTTGTGGGTTTACTGCATCTGACCACATATATGCTACTGTTGCCTTTTGCCACAAGATAAATGCGCCTCCTCGAATCCTGAAGGGTTGTGATAATTGGCTTTGAATGAACAATTTGAGATAAGTAGTTGTGTGGAGACCGTATGGAAAAGTGTCTTGCCAAACAGCACCAGCTCAGGGGGCCAGGGACAGACTCCTTCCAGTTTAGAGTTTAGAGCTACCACGGCTCTTTGTTTAGCCACTCATATTTAGGGAATCCACGTCGCCTCAAGTTCGCGTTTCCACCTCAGTTTTTTTCCTCTGCCCTTCTTTTACCATGCCATAGAGGGCATGGCCTCTGCGTCAGTGTAGTGTTGGTGTTCACAGCAGGCATGTAAGTTGATGACGTCCTTGCCTGGACATTGCCTTACCATTAAGGAGCATCAACCATGTTTCAATTGAGAGAACAAACTTAGCTGAAAGAAAGAAATCTATATTGTGGCACACTGACTAGAATAAGGCTGCGCGTCAACCAAGAGTTTAAGGTTCATTATCTTGTACCAGCTTGAAGTTATCTAACAAGAATATTATATACGTGTTGTCATCCTGGTTGCAACAAAACAAGATGCTTGTGGAAGTGCCTCCTTATCACGTTCCTGCTCTTAATCTCTATACAGCAGGGTACACATAACTGTCCACGATTACATCCTTTTCATAATGCGATGTTGCGTTTTAGTCTAATTTATAATCTATCATGGTTAATTGTATGTAATATTATAGCTTTAACAATCAATGTAGTATCTGTTTCTACTTAATTGCAATCTGGTGAGATATTTGAACAGCACTAAAGGCACTAAGAGTTTTCGCAAATATACTCATGGTGTGGAACAACATCTCATTTTTTAGCTCTGACATTGAATTTAGAGGTGTGGGCAGTTTGGTTAAGCCGCGGTGGCATCAGCTAGAGGCATACATCATACACGGATAAGCAGGTATAGCTGTTCTTCTTGTGGGTGTTGAGAATGAATGTACCCTTTCCTAGTCCAACACCAACCAAAATAAAGTTGGCATGCTGCCGCTTTAGGTGGCCGGTATCTTGCTCCTGATTTTGCTGCTTTCTGCAGTGGCTGACTTGTCGACCCGTCCTGCCCTGTCATTTTCAATATGACCATGTTTTTTCAGCATGGGACCAGTTGCTTCGTCTGTCACATAGTTGTATGACTCAATTCACTTTTAATGTTTTTAGCCTTGGGCCATCCGACCACCATCCCCACACACCTGGAGATGATTGAGGGAGATATTGCAGCTGTCATTCACCTGTTTCTTGCATAGGAGACAACCTCATACCCCACTCCACTGACAGTGCAGGCCTTCCCTGCAATGCTCTTTGGTTCCACAGCCCCACAATCGTGAACATGTATTAAATAATACAGAAATAGAGGACCATTCACTTTAGTAAGAATGTACAGAGTCTAAGAAGGAAGTAAATAGGTGTTGAACTGCGTTAGTGAAGACCCTAAGCTCTGTGGCCTTCCCATCACTGTGGCAGTAGCCCACCCTCACCAAAGAGCACCCTGGTTGAAACTAGATTTTTGGTCTGTGATATTCTAATTGTTGCGCAATAAGGATGCCCTGTAGCCAACTTCTTTTGTAACTATATGGGAGGAGGGTACCCATCACTAGCCACATTCTCCTCTGTGTTGACCACTTACATCGCCTCAGGGTTCCAGATAATCTCTTCTGAGCAAATTAAACATCACTAATCTAGTCTTCCTCAATTCTCCTTTCCGCTACCAGCACACCCTCCCTCACAGCTCCCACGTCTGCCTCCAGACTCCCTTCTCAACTAGTGTGAACATGAAATTAGCCTACATTGCTTGAATAACAGCAATGCGCCTTACCGCTGGTACCAAACATGTAGTCCACTTGTGCTAACACAAAATACTTTCCTCCGTGTTGCAACAAAATACATTTTCTGCTACAGCGGCTGGAAACTTTGTCCCAGTGAATGGCATATTCTTTAAAACGATGAGGCAAAAATGGTCACATTGTGTTGCACATTTGTTATTCCTTGTCAGTTATGAAGTTTCTCTTGTAGAATAGTGGCAAAATGGCCATTTTGCTTGGAGCAAGGAAGAGTATGTATTCTCACACCTAGGGTGCAAACTAGTGTGTCCCCAAGGCCAAGAAAGTTCCAAAGTATATCTATGTTTTCGGGAAGGGGGAGGGGTCTTGTTAAACCATTGGGCGTGTGCATGATTGAATGCATATCCAGCCTGACCCTCCCCACCACCCCCCCATTTTCGCTGTTGATTTGTACTTTGAATTTTTATATCCTGTGAGTGTTCTGTTTCCTTTTCTCCAACTAAAAAGATTTCTATTTAGTGAAATATGTTAAGCAGTTGGGGTTTAGGAGCCGGCATAAAAACAGATGGACCTCTGTTCAAGGTGTTGTAGGTACCTGTTGCTTCTTACCCCTCTTGCCACCCTTTAATTATTAGGACAGCCTTTTTCAGATTCAGGGCTTCTAATTGTAGAGCTTATTTCTATAGAGCACCAAATTGCCTCTTGTAGAAACTTGAGGCCAGTATCACAGCACTGACTGACTGAGTCATCCTGGCTGATTTACCTGTATCGGGCAAGACAGAGTAGAAAACACAATGCTCTCCTTGAGAGAGTAAACGGCTGCTTTATTAGGACATGTCTGAGGCCGAAACAATACAATATATATACACCTCATTGCATAATTGCCCCACTAATACGGAGTACATAACCTAACCCTATGCCATAGGGCACTAACGACAGACGTTCGCAACCACGGGCGGACGAAGTCTGTGGAACCCTCGCCACAACAAACGTTCTATTATATGGCCCTATCAGCGGGTACTATCAAAGCAGTGTCATGCCTGTACAGAGCGCTGTGCGCAGACGAACTACGACCACTGGAGAAACTTCGTCTCCAGTGGGAGGGAGAATTGGGTATACCCATACCGGCCAAAGAATGGGATAACAATATGGCTGGGACACCGAAAGTATCCAGAAACGCACACTTCAAATTGATTAAACTGTTATGTCATGCATAGGGCATACCTGACCCCCAAAAGCATAAGTAGATATTTTCAGGTGGCGGATGCGGCCTGCCAAAGGTGTGACACGCCCCAGGCCCACACACTGCATAAATTCTAGGATTGTCCCCAATTGCAGGAATTCTGGACACAAGTAAGGTCTTCAGTTAGGGAGGTCATAGTTAAAGAACTAACATGCACTCTGGCCCGCTGCCTACTGGGCTGGTATCCCCACTCGACTAAAACTAAGGTCACCAGCAGATTTCAAGATCTTGCATACATTCTGGCTAAACGGGAGATAACCAAGAACTGGAAGGCGAGAGGAGGCTCTGGGATAACAACCTGGCGTAAGGAACTCCTGAAGTGGGCGGGGTATGAAGGCCGAGTACTGATGCAGGAAGCCAAAAGAGGGCTAAGGTACATAGAGATAGCTAGAGCCTGGGAGACCCTGGTACGTGACCTAGAATACCCAGAACCAGAGTCCCCAGACGACGAGGGAGAAGCCGGATAAAAACTAATGCTCCTGACATAAACACGTCAAAAACAACAAATTGCATGTGCATAATTGACAACCGTCACGAGACTGCCGAACGTCATACTTAACTGACATCAACCCACCCTGCACGCACAACTAGGGAACTAATACTACACTTGCCCCAGGACGATGCGGGAGACTTACTAACAGGGTGACGTGAGGGAAGGGGGGGATGGATTTAGTTATTTTTGTCAATATATTGTTGCTTGAACATACCAGTCGATTATCTTTGTGGTAAAGGAAAAGAATATGAGTAAACAAACGTTAAATTAAACAAATTGCCTTGTGATTATGTACTAAGATGATGCAGAAGAGATAATAAAATGTGTTTACAAAAACAAAATAACCTAACCCTATGCCATCTTTAATCTACATATTATTAGGTTGCCTTTGAAGCTTGGAGGCCTTTTTTGTGATGTGACACATGGTCTAAAGGATGGCAGGTCAGATTGTAATTATGCACAGTATTTTTTTATATTTATCAACTGGTACCCACTGCATTGGTTTTTAGAGCTGAGGACTACTTTGCCTGGCCTAATTACAAAGAGGGTGTTTTGCACAATCCATTGGTGGCACAAAGAGAGAATCTTCCAATTCTAACTCCAATCTATTTCTACACCTAAAACGGAAGGGGCAAATTTGACAAATCAAGAGGCAGATTATAATTGTAAACCGTACCTACCCCCAATGCGACCGTCTCTTTAACGTCAAAATGAGCTACTTTTAACAAAAGGGGTTTTTGAAACATTGGCAGACAAGCTACATTGTTCACTTAATGCATTTCAGAATGATTCCACACCAACCAATGTGTCTGGTAGGGATTGGGGCTGGTGGTAATAGAAACATAGTTGCCTGTATTTACAGTCCTACATTTGAGTTTAATGATAAAATATATCAAGATCAAATTGAAAATGAACATGTGAAAACTTTAACTACATAGCCTATTTCAACTGGAATATTTGTAGTTTTACTTGCTTCACACGTTATTTGCTCGTTCACTTTTTGAGGTGCCTGAACAGAAGAGTAAAAGCTTAGAAATAGTTTTTAAAAAAATCTGTACATACTGCTTCATCCGGCTCTTCTGTCCTTTCTAAGCACAGGAAGTAGCAGGTGTCCGTGACAATCTAATGGTATCAATCTCGGAAGAGCAGAGGTCGGGAGTACCCTTGCTTGTGTCAAACGTGTGGCTTGCAGATCACTAGAGTGAGTTTCACTGATTCATCATGAACTTGTTTTGAGCCCATAACTAAAACCAGGGCTTTCAGTGGAGGGTTTCCAAGCGTGCTGCTGACTGGTCTTCGTTCGATGGCTTCTGTTTTTTGTTTGTTGCTTAAACCCATAGCATTGTACTGCAGCATCACACACTTTATAGCACGGTACCTGGCCATAAAAGTCCACCATCTTCAGAGCTTGCAGTTCTTTTTGTCCTGTGCCTCTTGCTGTTTTTATTTCTTTGAGTAACTCAGCATTTAGTTCACCAGAGCATCAGAAATTGAGCGGAAGGTATGCCTTAGGAGACTATGACAATAGGACTGTGGAGAATAGCTTGCCACAATATGGTGTTTCTATAGCGCTAGCCAGCCAAAACACAGCGGAGCGCTGTACGTGGTCAAAGATGAGCATAACGTCAATGAATAAGGAGCTGTAGCTGGGTTGAGTACGGTTCATGCATTGGGATGTAGTAGATAGGATAAGATAAAACTTTTATTATTTCTAGTTATTTAAACCCATATCAATCAGAGAAAATATAGCAGAAATCTTTGTTAAATGAAAAGGCGTACGTCATCAAAACGCGATACATAGTGCAGTTAGCAGTCCATTACAACTGTTCCCATCAATATACAATCATGATGTATTACATTTCTACCAAAGAATCAAATGGAGCGTTCAGATTAAAACAGTCAACAGAGAGAGCAATAAAAATGAAATTAAAGTTAGGTTAAAAGGATTTTAAAAATTTATAGAGAAGAAAATTAAGCACAACTTCTAGACTCCATCGGTGCCGAAAACTCCTGTGTGTGTGTACAATTATGCCAAGGAGTCTATCAACAATGGTCAGGTTACAACCTTTAACGGTGCGAGCTTATAGACTATCTGAATGACTAATAGGGCTTGGTAAATGTAAGCGTGCGTTGAAAAAGGGCCGGTTAGGCAAGGGACCGTGGTGCCATTAATGCCAGTGCGCCTAAGATGACATTTCGGACTAGAGTGCTTTGTGCAGTGCCGAGGGGTCTGTTGAGTCCACTCTACTCTCATCCTAGATCGAAAGCTCAGTTTCTCCACTGATCCTAGCCAGAGTGTCCTGGTAGGATTAGGGACTGGGAAGTACAGTGCCTGATGCAGCATTCAGATAGCCTCAGGCTTAAATGGTAGTTTTAGAGCTATGATCCGGTGACCTCTTTCGATATGCCCCTTTAGCTGTCTATAGACCTCCACTGCCCCTTTGATCCCTAGCCAGGGTGTCAAGGTAAGTCTACGCGTTGGTTAGTAAAGTGCATGGTGCAAAGTGCAATGACCTCAGGCTTAGGCAGCTGATCTGGGGGTAGGGTCTGATGACAGTGTTCAAATAGCCCCATTCACTGTCTGCGGTGCTCCTCTTCCCCACTGATCGTAGCCAGAATGGCATGGTAGGGCTGCAGGCTGGTAAGTAAAGTGCATCGTGCAAGGTGCAAAAGCTTCAGGCACTGGTAGCTGTTCTAGGGCTGGAGACTCTTGGCAGCTTTCAAGCTGCGCCATTGGCTATCTGCAAGGACCGAATTCAGCTGCTTTAGGACCGCCCTAAGATATTTCACGCATCTAACTGATTGCTGTGCATCGGCTCCAGTCATGCAAGCATGGATGGTCTGGTTACATTGGTTTATGCTGAGACGATGGAAAATAGGCATTAACCAGAAGCACCGTAGGCTTTTCGGACAGGGGCAAATACAAATAATATGCATCAAATATTCCTGTTTAAAATTACACAATCAGCAATTATGTTTAGAACAGTCTTTTAGGTCCCCCAAATGTATATGCTTTTAACAGTATTAGTCCACATCTGAGGCTTATTAGTTATTTTTTAAAGACCAATTTCCTGTGGCTGGCGAGATATGAGGCTTGCACCAGGTTTTGGTAAAGAGGCATGCAGAAGTCCGCCTGTGCCTTTCGTGCAAGGTCTTGCCTGTCGTCCTCTCCTGATGTTCTATTTACACATTTAGCTAAAACTTTAGAAATTGTCTTTGGTGGCAGATTTTTGTCCATGATGCCCTGCGCATTCAAAGATTCTATTATGCTCTGGAGTTGGGCAAATGGAACAATCGCTTGTAGCAACGGGTTTGAGCTTTGTCCAGCCATACTACAAGACTGTCTTTAAATATCAATGAGCCGTAGGTCAATGTTGGCATAAACTTGGCTTCGGCAACTTTACAGACGCCTGTAAGATCTGGGCCTCTCATCTTGCCACCAATTTCTTGAAGCTCATTATCATGGACAAGGCGCTATCTTTAAGATTTATAAAGCTGTCTTGCTGATGAACCATGCTGGTCAAAATGAATGCCCAAGTACTTGAGGGTTGGTACTAGTCCCAACTGTACGCCAACCATGACAAATTTCAATTTGTTGGCTCGTGATGCATTTAGTTCCACATACCATGACGTTAGTTTTGGAGTGATTAACTAAAAATGTGTTTTCCTTGCAGTATCGGGCTAGTGCATCCAAGGATAATTAAAGCCCCACTGCTGTATGATCAAATAATAGCGTATCAGCGGTGTATTGAAGGCAATAAACATAGGAGCCCACAAATTTAGGGGTAAATGCACAAGCTGCTGCTAGTGCATCATTTATATCAGCCAATAAAGATTAACTAGAAGCGGGGCTAAGAGGATCATACATACGATCTGGTCCAACACTGGTGTAAAATGAGTTTTACACTAGTGTCGGTCTAGATCTTATGTGTGGGGACCCTGTTTGTCGATGTTTTCATTCTCACCCAGGTTTTGGTGTGAAGACTGCTAGTGGCTCTCAGTACATTTTCTGGTATACGCCAGCTATGCGCTTTCTGCCATAGTCTCGCTCTGTCAACTTTGTCGATTGCAGTGATAAATTGATAGATGCTATGTACAGAAGGGGGCAACTTTGAAGGAAGCGGCCTCTATGAAGGAAGAAAGGGTGATCAAGTTGCCTTCAGTTCCATGGCCTCGCCTGAAGCCAGATTATGTGATGGGAATTAAGGCCTTGTTGTCCATCCATTCTTCTAATTTGTTGTTCAGAATGTTTGCAAAGCATTTTCTATCACTGTCAAGTAGGGCTATAAACCTAAAATGCTGGTAAATGGCTCAGACCTTTTTTGTGGATTGGAGTTAGTATGGAGACTCTCCAACTGTGTGGTACATCACTCGACTTGATGGAATGCTTAAAGAGAAGAATTAGTAGGGAGGCCCATTCCTGAATTGCAGATTTAAATATTTGGGTGGGAAGGCCATTGGGCCATGGGGGTGATATTTAAACCCTCGGAAGAGTGTTGCGGTCCGCCTGGAGAATTGTTACCATTACGCAGCGATTTTTCCTCTCTTGACTCTATTTAGTGGCTTGTTTCCCTGTAATACGTTGGAAAATATGGCTTAAGTCTTTTGATCTACTTTTGTCTGATATTTTTGTCTTTTATTGAGCTTTCTTAGATGTCTCCTGTTCTTCTTCGACAGCATATTTGCGAATGGATTACCGTTGTTTGAGCTTAAACATTCTTTGGCTGAGAAATTTGCTACTCCCTCTATAGCTGGGGGTGCCGAGATTTGGAGGTTTGCAGGAGACAGTCTTCTTGTGCCTTATCGGATGAAGGCTCAGTACTTGGTGGGGTGTAGGCTCAATACTTGGGTGAGGCGCTCCCATGCTGTTAATGTCCGCTGTTTACGGAGTACGTCTTTGCCTGAGGTTGAGCTTGCTTGCTTGCATTGCACTTGTTTACTAGCTCCAACATCCTCCCTTATAGCGTCACAATTTTGTCTAGAGGTAGAGAGCAGTAATCTGGTGAATGATTTGTCTGCCAGTTGCTGAGCTCGCCTAATGAGAGTTTAAATTCCCTAGTCGATTGACGATGGCTTGGACGCAGTTTGCCAGTGATTGTAGAATTATTATTTGGTTATCCAATTTATCTGTGTGCATGATGGCAGCCTCACCCATGGTTGTCAGTGTATTATCAATGGCAGGCTTCCAGGTCAGTGTGTTGACCCCTGGGACTTCATCCACCTTCAAAGAGTTGCTTCTCTGAAGGCCTTGGCCGGACTGATCTGGATAACCTTTCTTATCTATTGGACTGTTTCCAGAAGACATTGTGGCCTTGAAGGCTAGGAGACTGATGACTTGATGCCCGCCAGTGAATGCTTGGTCATAGGCACCCTCAGTTGCATCAGTCAGATGTTGATTCGCGCGTGGGGAGACGGCGGTCCGACTGTTCCTTTATATTGAAAATCTTATCATACTCGATATAGTGTTCTTTCAGCTTGGCGAGATGATGTCTTGTAGTCACTGGGACTGGAAGTGTAAATGACACGGGGTTTTGGGGCTTGGGGAAGCACTACGGTGGTCGCACAAGCGGAGCAGAGAATGTCTGTATCCCCCTTGGTCACAGGGATCAACGGTCACCCTCCTGTAGTTGAAGTTGGCAATTTCCGCTAGCAATGTCGAGGATTTTATAATTTTGGCTGGCATACAGCATGATAGAGGGTGCAAAATGTTCAGTGAAACTAGGCTTTTGCGGGGTGTCCTTTGTGTCAAATAATCCCAAAAAGGGTCTAAAGCACCCTGGGTCTGCAGATCGACTCTTTCATGCTTTGTAGTATTACCTTATTCCTACGGGAGATGATGCTTGACCCTCCATGATCGGATTAAGTTCTATGATAGAGGATTTAAAAAAAGTTGACCCACTGCCCAGATCGTGCGAAGGAAGTTCCCCCCGCTTTTTTTTATGCCCAAGATTGCTTTGACCCCAGCTACTCTTTATACTCTGGTTGCGCGACCTTTCAAGAGGGAGGAGCTTCTTGTGCGCATTTCAGTTGCTGAAGTGATTATTCATAAGCTCATAGAGGATTAGAGAAGGCACGCAGAGGATATCTGATGTCTAGTAACTTTCCAGGGTGACTAACGAGTATCTTCATTACACCCGTTATAATTTGTGGGTTGTTGTGACTTAATATTTTGCTGCACTAAACCAACCAGCCCAGATTGGTGCTTATTGGGCACCCTGAGTGAAGAATAATTCTACCAAGCGCCAGCTCTCACCCCGTGAGAAGTGCTTGCCGCAAGATGCCGGGGGGCACAAGCACGCTGGTTTGCATGTTGGAGTGCTTCAGTTATGCGCTGGTTTTGGTTTAATTTGAGATGCAGCTTCCAGACCTTGAATCCAGCAAACAGGGAACGCGATGCACCAAAGGTCATGGCTGGCTGATTAGAGCAGAAAAGAGACATAGCTGACAGTGACTTTACTCATGATACAGACTAACGGTGGAAGAGGAAGTGTGCTGCAACAACAAGCAGGTGCTGGTGCGGGGGGAGCTCACCGGGACACAAGCCACACCCAGCCAAGATGGCCTCCTTTCGCGTGCACGGGGGCTCAACCAACAACCACTCACCAGCCTTGCATCCTGGCTTGGTTCGAGCTCTCCTCCCCTGCAACAGGCCGTGTAAAGAGCAGGGGAAGTGCGCCGGGGCTACTGGGTTGCCAAATGTGCTGTGCAGTATCCAGTTGTATGAGCCTCTGGTACACCCAGTGGCGGCTGGTGTCAGGGTAGAGAGGTGAGGCGTGGGGAAGGGGGGGGAGATGACGGACAATGGAGGACGACAAAAATAAATAAATACAAATAAGAATGTACTTGCCGCATCGCCGCTCTTCCGATTTTCAGGCTCCACTACAGGCAGCACAGACTCCACTGCAGCCAATCCTAACACTGCTCTTGTGTCATGAGAGATGCGTCAGGATTGGCCTGAGCGCCCTCGGTTTGCGCTCCCAGGGAGACTGGGAGCCTGTGCCTGCTGTTTCCAACCCGGCAATGGAGTTCTGTTTGGAGATGGCTCTAGTGCTCATGACGGTTTGGCCGGTCTGAGACGGCCGGACAAGCCATAATGCGCACTGATAACAGTGCCCACCACTCCAACTGTGACTCACACCCGCCCCCTAGCAATGGCACCGTACCAAAGCCTTGACTCGGAGAGCAAAAATGAAATGATAAACATGTTTTATTATTTTTATTATTGACCTTTTTTGAGGCTACCGACAGGGGGAGGGGGAGCGATGACCGACAGGGGGTAGTGGTGGTGGTGGTGGTGGGGGGGGGGGCATACTTCTCCGCCATAGCGAAAGAACCGTTGCTGGGTCCACCGGTCCACCTCCTCTGGAGAACGCCAAGTCCCGCCTCACCAAGCTGCAGCGCGGACGGTGTAAGCACGGCAATGACGCCGACGGGGCGAGCATGGGTGAAGGAAGAAGGGCTGAACACAGCCGCTCTACTCCGCTCAATGACCACAGTGCACCAGCAGATCCCAGCCCGCCCTTTGGCGTCAATGTGGCGTGGCGTCTGACAACTGCACCAGAGAGCGCAGCTACCAGTGAGAGGAGAAACTGCCCCCTTGTTATGTAGTGTTCTTTAAAGAAGTGTGTCTTCAGTTCTTTCCTAAATTGCAGCAGTGGTTCTGAAGGGTATGAGGATGTTTTTCCAGGCCCTGGGGGAATAGATAAAGTCCTGTCATCTTCTTTACTCTTCTTGGATTCCGGTTGTGCCAGTCAACTGCCTCTCTCCACACTGACCAACTAATGTAACTTATGTGCCTAAGGCAGTTTAAGATCCATGAAGATTTGAACTTTTATTTTCGAGAACAAAATTACCCACCCAGGAGTTTACTCTGCAGTGAGCTGTTTCTCACTTACCTCGACCTAGCCCAGGTTTGTGAGAAAAGTCCCCTTGAACAGTCACATTCTCGGCCAGAATCGAATCTCTTACCAGTAGAAAAGGCTCCCTCTGAAGATTCTCTAGTGCCTAAACTCCCCGGAGCCCTCTAGTGCTCACATCATTGTGTTAACTGGCGCTCTTTTGACTGCTGGCAGCCGCCGTGAGGTTTCATGGGCATGAGAGTACGTCCATGTTCTCGGCTGTTGGGATACATTTCTATTCCATTTTCCCAGTTTGTCTTTTTTCGGTTTCCACTTTAATAAAAGAACCGAACTCTTCCGTGCCCCTGTGTCTTTCGCTCTTTCTTCTGCTTGGTGAAGCTTTCTTTCACGCTCATTTGGCATAAAAGGAATGACGTGTCCTGTGCTGTCGAGGTTCTTCCTGGAATCCTGCTTCAGAGAAGTACATTGTACAGGCCGTTTCTTTGCAGCTGCTCTCTCGCGGCTTTGATGGAATATTGCCCAGATAAGCTACCTTCGAGCAACATGATGGATATTTCTATACCCATAGAGGGAAGCTCTGTTAATCTTGTGATTTACAGTAGAGTTAACTGGTAGCGGGAGTCAGGTGAATTTAGCATTTATTTTTTGCACACATTAAAGTTGCACATTGCACGATACCTTCTAAAGGCTGCAAGATTATCATCAAGAAATTAGAGTTCATATTAAATTTGTGATTTCTTTCTGTTGTTTGGGTAGTCTACAAACATCTGACATTTTTATAAGGCGCTAGTCTGCTGTAGGTTTTTTAGGTAAGGAGACTGCATCCATCCAGTATGTTTCATTCATAAGAAATACTGGCACTGCTATCCAGCATAGTTTGTTGTTGCAGCGCAGTGGTAGGCAATTTGCTAAATTTGACTGGTCACCTTTCTGTTGCTTATTGTTGCGTTGAGAGTCAAACTGATACTCATGAAACCTTTGGCCAGATCGTTCTAACATGTAAAGATGACAAAATAATGAGGTAATACCGTCACAAAATGTGCTGCATTGCGCCACATATTTTGCCTTTTCTTGCTGCATAATTTAGTCAATCCTGCTTTATAATTTGATCATTCACTGCTCCATAATTCCAGGGGTCTCGCCTAAGACAGTTGGGGAATAGAGCAACCTGGAGACACAAAAACAGGGGCCAAAGACAACTGTCTGCAGCACCAGATCTGAGGCACACTGCACACAGTGGCAGCCACACAAGCTGTGGAATGTAGTGCAGCATATAGCACACTAAAAATGAGTGCCGCATTTCACAGATCACTGGGACCATACCCGTGTGGTGGCTGGAATGCTAACATTCAGCAGCTCTAGGCAGATTCATGTCCCTCATATCCATAAGACAAGAAATCTGGTCTGAGAGGAAACCATGACAAGATTGCGAAAATAGTGGGGGGGTGTTTTCAACACTTCCCCTCTAGGAGGCGGAGTGAAACAGGCAAAAATAAAAAAGAGACCGAATGGGCTTAAGGGCGTCATTGGTGAATACCATGTGAGAAAAAAATACCCTGTAAGTTGGAAGGGGCAGAGCCTATATAAACCAGGCCTCAGAAGGAGGTCACGTGTTTTATCTGTCTTTGTAAGTAACAGAACATAGCCAGAGGGAAGGAGACTGACAACCGAATATACTCCAAAAAGACTATATCAAGTAAAGACCCACTGAAAAAACTCTGGTTGCAGATAAAAAAATGCGTGGGAAATGAGGACACATTGCTGTCCCTGGAAAAAAAAGCACCTTCACCTAATATTTGTAAATGATAAACCATTCTCTTTTTTGTACAACATTTTTCAGTACAGAAAGGGTAGACCCTATTATTGTTTGCAAATAGACTGTAACGTCTACGTTGGAAGAGAGAAAAATACACTTACAAATTCAATTTGTTTCCTCAACCTTCAAAATACAATGTTGTCTCCTTGAAGTGACTTGTAATACTGTTTTTCTATAAAGTGTTTGTTTTGCTCTCATAGACAAAATGTGTACTAGGTAAGAGACTTTGAGAAAACAGCCTTTGAGGTATGAAAATGATGTAACCTTGAATTTTTTTTTTCTTTTCTATGTTTTATTATTTTAGTTTCATGGAAAATCGTGCCCTTGAAGAAGTTACTTTTGAGCATGCAAAGTCATTTTGGATTTGAGAACCAAACAAAAGCTTAAAAACACTTATTTCCAATACCACTTTTCTGTGTAAAGTATGGCTGGCCAAAAAATGTGACCTTAGTTGGCGATGGGCTTGTTTTAGTGCCTCAATAATTTTTTCTAATAAATTATTTAACCAGGTGGCAGATATCTGAAATACTCACCATAATTTCAAGACTTCTAAATTCCTTGAAAAAGGGCTTAAAAGCAAATGTTTACATGTCTGCCATGCAGAGCGCGGCTGCATGGTTGAACCTACAGCGGTGTTGATGGCACTCAGACTACCCTAAAGCTCGGATTAATCAGAAACCCTGGGCTAATGCCTAAAAAAGGGACCATTATTTGCCAGACAACCATCTCAACCTTAACTCATCCAAAATCAATACACTCAAAGGAATATTGGACTATGTACCACTCCAACACCTTCTCGTCTAACGAACCTAGGCCCCTACTGACCATTTCGATAGAGGTGAGGAGCCACGGAGTGATCATGTACTCCATCCTCACCCTAATACTGCAGGTGAATACATTCTCACAATAACAAACCTGTGCCACATTTTCCCACATTTGAGTTTCCCACACAGTGCAGGCTGTCATCACTGTGAAGAACCATTTTACATCTCAAAATTAGACTAAATCATCACACATTACACTTTTTGTTTTGCTGTTTCACTGCAGCGGGCTCTTTTTTAAATTTTTCATTAAGAGTCGCATTTTTATGTCGGGTGTTAGCCAAGACCTTTTGATTTTTTTCTACACGGTATTATAACATACATACTTACAGAGGGTTTCAGACAGCCCTCTTCATCCATTGCTCTGTTACTGTATCACTCACATTTTTCTTGCCCTCACTATAGCATACAACATGGTGCAGTGGATCAGCACACCTCTTCAGCCATTTGTTAACTTAACAGTTAGTGATGGTATTCAGCCCTTCCATAAGGAGCACATTCATATCAAAGTAGTTCTTGCCAGAGACCAATATAACAATGTGTGCTTTTTAAGACCAAAATGTTTGCTTTTAGCCAAATTTTTTATTTATTTTTTTAGATTGACGAGGGACCGGTAGCTACCCCAGCAATAAAGCTTAGCAAAAACCATGAAAAAAGCAAAACAAACATCAAGAAACCCAGAAGTCTGGCAGCCAGCACAGACCTGTTAGCATTGTCAGTTCATGTTCACACTGGAGTTCTCCACCTGCATTGATGCACAAGCTTTGGCAAAACCAATAGATTTGGTTTTATTATAACAATATCGACACGCACAAAAACTGTTTTCATAAGTTCCCACAACAAGGCCAGACTTATTGACTTTTCCAATGCTTGTTTGTTAAAGCTTGTGGTTTTGAGAGCTTTTTCAAAGGGAGATCAGCAGTGACACTGCAGCCCAAAAAACCTTTAGAAGTCTGAGAATTTCAGCCTTCTGAAAAGCACAGAGGCAAAATCTTTCCATGTCTAGTGTTGTTCCTCAAGTATTGTATGATGATTTTTGAACATCCTGATCTTGCACCTCTATATGTTCTTTTTACCAGTAGATGGGAAGTATAGGGTTAGTGGTGACTAAGGATTCATAAAACCCGTCATATAATCTGCCATCACATGCTTTATTTCGATGTTTTCAGCAAGAAAAGTTAGCAGATTACTAAAACGCTGCACATGGAGGGCAATATGATGACGCTTTGTAAATGTAAACTGGTCACTTTTCGCCCTTCGATTGTTGTATCCGACCTATAAAAAAAGCAGAAATGTACTCGTATGGGTTGAGTATCTGCATTTGATTGACTGGATGGAACAGCCCTGTTTACAACCGGAAAAAAGCCTACACTGTTGGTTAGAAAAAACGATTGCTTCTTTGACATGAAAACTTTTATGTCTCTTCTTGGAAGACATTCTGTGATGCCTGGCAGGTCCCTATCTACACTATAGGCGTGGTGGGAACCAGGTGGAAATTCTTTGGTTCTGGAAGGATAGCATTCCAGTCATCTGCCATAGCTTCTTGTTTCTGCAAGTGGTTAAGGTGGCTAATTAGTTGTGGAATCGTATCTTTACCTGCAGGTACAAAGTTTGGCAGGTGGTATCGCTTTGGAAAGGCTATGGGGGAGAAGCAAGAGGACCACTGAGCAGTACAGGAAGTGGCTAGGGGCCAGATGTAGAGTTCGACAGACAGCATCATTTGTCACAAATATGACAGATAATCCTGTCCACCTTATTAAAAGTGTGTTATATCCAGTGGCACTTGTAACAAGGTGGATGGGATAGCCATCACGTTTGTGGCGGAGTAACCTGTTTGCCAAACTCTAAATCTGGCCCTTGGTCTCTTGATGTTCCATCTTTCAGACCACCCCTTTCTCTTGGTGGCCTGTGCATCCAGATAATCCATGTGACAAATCATATTGAATACCTCCCTCCTTCAGTGAAGTGTATGTTTTTTGAATAGCGAGATTTTAGGGTTGAATCCCTCTGTGTGGGTGCATTGATGCTTGCGTTCATATCTGGTTGCAAAAGACCCTTTGCAGCTGTGCAATGCAGGTAAAGTGTTCTAATAATATGTGTATCGCTAGCCAAGATTAGCTGGATGGGTACATGGACGTCGCTATGCAAGACCGTATGGGGGTAGCTGGCATGTCCTAGCAGTATGGATTCTTGTTTACTTGCGTTTGTGCTAGCTTAGCGCAATGAAAGTACTGCATTTTTTTAAAAAAATGATTCCTTTAAAAGGGACCACTTTTTTTCTTTCTTTTCAGTGGTGCATATTTATAAAAATTCTATCCCGCCCTGTAACAGTCCGTAACCACTGGTGACTGTGGCGGCCCACACCTAGCCATCACTTTGTGGCCTACCATCCGGGATTTGTAAGTGACTGGCTGGTTTCCTGTTTGGAATTATACGGTCCTTGGAATGGTGCTGTCTCTATCAGCAAGTGTTGCCCATAAGCCCCAAGTGGGTGCCCTAATTTTATTTGGGATTCAGTATCACCAACAAAAATGGCAAACCCACTCATGCCATTGGAGAAGCCAAGTTTAACAATTAATTGATAGGTTGTGCTTTTCCTCCATTCTCGGATGTCTTTGTACCTGAAATGACACACCAGACCCAGTGTTGCAAAGTCTATAATTGGCAGTGCAGCAAATCCAGTACAGTAATGTACCAGTGCTACTGCATTGGTGCCCAGAAGACTGGGGACCCTTGTAACTTTCCCTGTAACAATAGCTCAAGCCATGATAGTTATCCTCGGTGGATCCAAGAGACCCAACAAATCTCTGCCTGGCTGGTAAACACAATTCTGGGTGAAATCTCAAGAAGCTGTGGGATTGAACCTCTGGCATGATAACCATGCTGGGTTGGATATGCACAAGCTTTGTTTTGGTGTTTACCTTGCGCAGAATTAGCACTTTGATCCTGAGGATCATTAAAGCACACAGTGTAAATCCATGCACAGTCTCAACCACAGGAGGGCTTTTCTCTGCTTGTTCCACAATATATTAACTTTTCAACATTCATCAAAATAATACATACATTGGGTCATAATGACGTATAAAGGCTACATTACCACTTGTATGTGCACTTTGGACCTTAAGATTTGGAGATCTGCTCCTCTTTCAAGGTCCCTCCTCCACATTTTTTAATCATAGGTCCAAGCAGCCCTTGTGTAGAAAACCAAGGTTCTGCATGGCTCCTGACCTTGCAGTCGGTCATTGCACTCAACCTCTTTTGAAGCTTTCATCATTAAATCTCTACCTTCTCTGTGGTCCACTCAAGCAATCATCTAACCAGACAACATGGTTTCTAACAGTTCAGTTGCAAATATTTATGGAGCACCTAGCTGTATTTACTGTACCACCAAGATGTACATGAGTCATGTTCAGTCTTTAGTTTCCTTCAGCTGTTGCAAAAAGACCCCTGAATCTCAACAGTTGAAAGGATGTGTTATCAATTTGGTTTGGTTAGAATCTGAGAAACTTCCTGGATCGGGCCACTTTGTCTTCCCCCTCTGACGACTTCAGAAGCCCGTGTTATCATTGTATAACTCTCCCAAGACCAGATGGATATTATTTAAACGGTTTACCAACTACTCATGCTCCTCCTATTCCACCTCTTTCAGTATTTCACCATTTTCCATGACATCCATATGATACTCATTCACAGAGGTGGACCATATAAACACATTTTTCATGTCACATTTAGCTAAAATGCTTTTTACAAACTGAAACTACTCAGACACTGTAAATTATTAATTGCAAAAGAGGACCTCAAAATTGCATTCCAAGCTGTAGTGCTGTTGCATATTGATTAAGATGTAAGGGATAAAGTGCCCCCCTGCCGTACATTATAAGGATATTGCAAGTCACGAGGAGTTCCATAACCATATAGAGGAACAAGAACCAAGACCGAGTTCCTTTAAAAGGTTATGGAATTCCAAGGTGACTTGCAGTATCCTTATGTATGCCAAGGGACAATTTATCTCATATAATACACAGTCACACCATCACTCAGACACCACTTAAAACCTTAGGGCATACCTTTAATAAGAACGTGTGAGCATATTTGCAAACACTAAAAATAAAACATTTAGTGCACAATTAATTACATCAAAAACATGTTGAATATTTGTTGCAAAGAGATATTAGAAACAATTCAATAAAAGTTGTTAAAAAAAATGCTCTGGTAGCTCGGAATGTGTAGAAATATGCAGAAAGATTCTAGCTTTCTCTATCTAAGGAGTGCAAAAAATAAACCTATTCTCTCGGCTTGGCATTGTAAGCTATTAAAATATAGCAGAAGAAAGAAAAGCAACATTACGCATTTGTTGCTTTAAACAGCTGTTCCAGTTGTGCTCTTTTACCTGATCTGCCTTTCACCTTGGCTCTGGCAGCAGGCATTTTGACGTCAGAACTTGACTGTAATAACTTATAATAGTCGAGTTCTGATGTATTGGCTTTATAATCTGCAACTTGGTGCAGCATGGAACGTCCATTATAAAGCATTTAGTGACTGCTGTTTATACAGGGATTGTTGATTCCCATGTATTTTAATGGGATTATAAAGGTTCTCAAAAAGAAAAGTCTGGCATCCCCACTAAAAGTGGTACAGAATGCAGCAGGAAGCTGAATGACAAACGAGCAGCAACTCTGTTGCATGGTGCCACAACTAACCTCTGGGAAGCACAATGATCCTTTAAAACAGCCTGCCTGCCATATATGGCTGTACATTTCCACTTCCCCGAGTACCTAGTCCACAAATCCAATACCTTTGGTGGTTCTCAAAGCTTAGATGCAAAGACAACTTCAAACCAGAATCGGGCCCTATCCATCTGAAGGGACCTCATCTACCCAGCCATTGGCCATCCTGAAAATCTGAGATAGATGCGGATCTCCTTGACCTACTTTGCAATGGTGTTCATGTATGTAGCCAACTTCTCACTTTGAAAATGAAGCAACATTTCCCGAATGCACCAGTAAAGCCAAGTCACATCAATAAGCACTCTGTTCCACACCACAAGCAGCGGTAACTGGGCAAACCGTCTCAATCACTTAGTAAGAAACTATGGAACGAACATTCTCTTTCTTGACCAATGCTTCAGTGCATTTGTGCACCTTCACTCACTGAGGCACTGGAAGGGCTGAAAAGAACCAGGGGACAAGATCTGCAGCTAAACTTAGCAGTGAGGCCTAATCAGGGCAGGACTGGGAACCAAAATCAAGCTAGCTAACACGTTCAAACCAGCCAATGTCTTGTATGATTGAGCGTGGTGGACAAGCCTGTCTCTGTGGAGGGGTGGGTACGTGTGTATGTGTAGCGGGGAGGAGGGTGGTTCAAAAGTTCTCCCCCCCCAAAAAAACATCTTTTGAAAAAGTGGGTCCAAATTGTTAAAAATGTAAGTACAGTTTTTCAAATATATTAGCGAAGTACGTTCATGACTGGATCATGGCAGAATCCCGCCCTGGAAGCAGCTCTCTACCTTGCAACCCACCAGGGCAATGCCAGAGTGCCCAAATGGACAGTCTTTCCTGGTATTGTGCTCTCGGAGAGGATTCTATAGAAACTAACAGAATAATTCAAACCAATTGATTAATGCAAAAGTGCGTGCCCTCGCTCTCGCATTGCTTTTCCCGAGTGCACCACTCTGGTTACTCAGGCACAACACCACATGCCCTGCTGCACTGTAACGTCTTCCAACCCAGCTCTGCTCCATTTTGTAGTGTCATACATGTCTTCCACTTGTGCTCTATTAGAGGTGTGAAACTCTACAAATGCACCTGGAGTACAGTACAATAATAGCAACCTTATAAAAGTGAATAGCAGTGCTGTGAAGAAGAAAAAGACCCCACCAGACTCTCTGCATTTACTCCTTAAAAGAACCACAGCAACTTATGCACAGATATTTTTTCTGGGTTGTATCTTAACTTAAAACTGTTTTAGGGGCTTAGAATAACTTGGTGTCTAAATGCACCTGCTGTAAAGTCACATACTCTAATTCCGAGCAGGCTGTCTCGTTTTTTTGCCGTTATGAGTTTCATAAAATATAATGTTGATTAACGGTAACAGTAGCTGATTTGGTTAATGTACTTGATTTAGGAATCTGTAAGTAATTAATGCTTTACTGAGCACGGGGCCTCTCGTACAAAGTATTTTAAGGGTTACAATTCTGCTGATGATTCGGTCAGTTGATGGGCTTGCGACCACTGAAACAATGTTTCCAATATACTAAACCCAATTAACAATTCATAAAAGGTTTTCAGAACAGTTATATGGATTTAAGAAACAGTGAGGAATCTGAATCTGAATTTGGAAGGGGCCTGTGTAGCATGTATCTTCCAAATGCTGATTCCTTATGGATTAATGTTTTGCCACAGAAATCTGGTGGCAAAACAATATTTTACCACCAACTCAAAGGAGGTGGTAACTCATTTGCAAACAGGAAGGAGTCACCAGTGGACCTCTTCCTCTTTTGTGAGTATTGACAAAAAATATTTTTTACGAGTTGGCTGTGATAGAAGTTGGCTATGTTACTTGGAATCACAGCCTACTCCTAAAAAAGGTTTGTGTGGTTTTTCTTTTTTAACAGGAAAATAGGCTGCACTTTTTTTATTAAAAGATTGCTTTACTTAAAAGCAATCACAAATCTGGTGGTCTGTTGAACCCAACTGGCCAACATCCCTCTGATTGTGATCAATCGTAGTGGGTCGCAATTTGGGACTAACCTTATGAATATTTCCCGGGTCCATGTGTGATGCACTGTTCCAGTCCAGGTTTAGTGTTTGAATTCTGGGACTTGTAGACCTGTTTTTACAACAAAATAAACACAAATGCAATTCCCAAAATTCTAAGAAAAAACCTGGACTGGAGCAGCACGTGAGCCATGAACCTGGGAGACTTGGCAGGGTTGAGGTAGTTAGAATGGCGACCCACTATGATTCTGTATTTTGTGAACCGACCTATTAGTACATAGGTCAGGACGCAAAATCAAAAATAATTCAGTTAAAGTTGATGCTCGATTTGCGACCACTTTTACCAAATAGATTCTTTGTATGTGATACTCTAATCTCATGTAGGGCCAACAGTCTTTCGGGCTTCTCAGTTTTATAATATGAGTACCATTAAGTTGGGTGGTTGCAATATCTGTTATTACAACAGATACACCTGTGGCAGTAGATCATATAAAAATGTGTTTGTATTAAATTAATATGCTGACAAAATTGAATACCTTAACCAGCCTGCAATATAAAAAAAACTGTTTTAAAGTGCTGTTGGTTCCTCAGGAAATGCAATTAAGCTCTGGTCTAATGATGCAGGAGTCGCGAGAAACGTTTTCTCCTCGCCACAGAGGCGTTCTTATATTTTCACACCGTTTTGTCAAAATATAACACGTGAAATGACTTAACATGCAGCAATCTCTGTTGCGCTTCTTGCTGATCAGATTTCAGTGAGGATCTGCAAAACGTCATGGCCTCTGTACTGCTGATGCTCAGTCTGAATAAAATAGCAACAAATAATAAACATGAAAGATCTCCTTCACAAACGTTTCTGAGGTTGTAAACTCTACTTCTGCAAAAATGTGGATTTTGCATCTAATTCACAAACCATATTCACCCATTCAGGATGTGTCCTAACATAAATCCTACATTCTCACACAGAAAACCCACTAATGATTTGTATTTTCAGATGCTCTAAGTAAACATTTTTTGAGGTGGTGCCAATTGTGGTTAGGTGCACACCCACAATGTAGTAGCTTTGCGACTGTTCACATACCTACGCTGTGGGATTTAACACCTGTTCTGCACACTTGAGTGGCAGAACATGCTGTAAAAAGGGAACAAAAGTTGTGAAAGTTTAACATACAGTCCCATTAAAATCAACGTTTTGTGTAGATTTCTGGGCCCACTTCAGTGCTTCATTCGAGCCGGTGGTCTCCAGTGTTCAGCACCGGCCCTTAATTATCGGTGACAGCATTTATAATAGTCTGCCACATGGTGGAACTGTTTGTTAAATTTAGTGTTGAGCACAACGACAGCTGCTCCTTAATTCATCTGATAATCAAAATTACTAATACCTGCCTCCCATGCGATTCTTAAAGCTTTGGTGACCTGTAATAGTCTGAATTGTCATGCTTGTAGGAGTGTGATGGTTAGTGGTTGTGTTGGTACTGTCATTGGCAGCTCTGACAAGGGCAATGGGTGATGCAGGCTGCATGGCCGCGTAAGGAGGGTCCTGGCATTTATTTGTTTCCAAATTGAGCACTGGCCCACTTGTGAGTCTCTTCGTGAATCCAAAGAGATGCTGAAATCATGCAGATCCTAGATGTAAATATCCACTGTGTGCGTTAACAAAGAACGCAACTAGGCCTCCTCCAAACACTTTCACAAGAATCTCGTACAAAATTACTGCGATTCCTTATCTAGTGCACTTGCGACTTGTAAATTAGGCTCCCAATTATACGACTTGGATTTTTGTCCTGATTTGTGTTTGATTACATTTTCCCTGTGGTTTATAGGTGTTAATATAGCCTGTGAATGTGTGAGACAACAATTTTCCTTGTCCTTACTGCTTGGCTTTTGAGACAGCTGTCTGGGTGCAAGCTCTGCATTTTGATGTTGTAATGATATTTTGTCCGCTATGTTGTAGTCCGCAGCTCTGTTTTAATTCTAAAAGTCCCTATTCCACTATCCTCTCCCTGAACATTTTTCCTGAAAACCTGAGAAATTTGTTTTAAAAAACTTTAAAAAAAGAAAGAATATACATCTTTATGCACCGACGTAACTTATTGTTTTGAAGCTGGGCCTTCCATTGTGATGCTGACTGTGCTCTCTAGGCCGGGGTACCCTCACCCAGCTGGCATTCTATATCGTGTGAGGGCAAAACCGAAGTTTAATTCACAGCATGGCACCCATTAACCAAAAACTGTGATTGCTGCCTGCCGTCAAGTGCATTCGATATCAAAATGCCGGACTGATTCATATCTCAGGTGGCATGGTGATAATATATATGGAGCAGTGCTGTAAGTAGATTAAAGGTGGGGGGAGGGGGGCGAGTTCTCTAAAAAGGGCGTGGCCAACGATCATCCAGGAACCCTCGAGGTGACCCTTTCACAGTTTGAAATATACACGACGAGTCTTATTTTGCATGGAAAACGAAATTACAGAATCGCATCGGAAAAATGCAAATACTCTTAGGAAATGCAAAATGAAATAAAGCGTGAGATGTTATGGGGGGGTTGCATCAATGACTTGAAATACCGTGAGGGTTTGTACAGTAATTGTTGATAAAGTTAAGAACGAGAACGTGAAATAGGACCAGTGTAGACCCGTTTCCAAGTCCGATTGTAATTACTGCTTGCCCTGAGCACTGGTAGGACACGCTCCATTTAAAGCCCTGTCACGGACGTATGTTCAAGCTTCCCGGCATGGCAGCCTTCCAAACCAGGCCCAGGAACATTTCACTTCCTTCTGGAACCCCATCATTTAAAAAGAAAAGTGTGTTCCTAGGATACAATCCTCAAGGTTCTGAGGTCTGTATGTGTGTTGCTCATTCCTTTTCCAGGATGTTGCTTTCATTCGTGGATATGTAGAAATTATTTTATAAGGTACTCGACAGGATTACAAATCCCTCGCTGCAAAGGAAAAACCTGGACTGGATGAACTAATCCACGCCTGGAACTACGAAACCTGAGCGCTCTTGAATAGGGACTTGTTTTTTTAATTTCATGAGTAAGCTGGAGTGTCATTTTTCACTAGTTATTTTGTTGCTGCAGAGATTGTAAATTACAGAGCTCGTTATCATAGTTTGACGTGTGTAGGTAGGTCCTTGTATTTTTCCCCGACCACCACTTTTATTTAACGCCTTGCCCTTTGAAACTATACAGAGAATTCCGCAAACACATAAACCTGCCTCTTTCACATTCAATGTTTGTTGACACCATAAATCAAATTCGATTGTTTAATAAAATATTAGCTGGTGCTTCTCTTTTTTCATTTAAAAGAAAGTTTTACTACTGAAATGAAAAAGGGAATACGGATTGCAAACGTCTTCAAGCAGCCGAAGAAGCACAGGAAAGCATCAAACTTCGACTGCATCCTAATGCAATCAGGTACATTGCACCAGGGGGCCTAGCCAGTGCTTAATTTGTAAAAATTCAAAAAGAACAATTGATGGAGCGAATGCATATCAATGTCATACAATCACCCCTATGCAGAAATCTGGGCATAAATCCATTGTTTTTTTACTCCCCATGCCATTCCAGTTTGAGCCCCGCCATATGTATCAGTCTTGACCCTGATCCC
This sequence comes from Lissotriton helveticus, assembly GCF_964261635.1. Lineage (NCBI taxonomy): Eukaryota > Metazoa > Chordata > Amphibia > Caudata > Salamandridae > Lissotriton > Lissotriton helveticus. The sequence continues at coordinate 1,620,041,903 of NC_136067.1, forward strand.
TAGGGTAACAGTCCAGCCTGAACTACCAGGCAAGGTCCTCCCTGGACTGGAAACAAGCATCCTAAGAGCAGGTTCGGTCCCAGGATGCCTGTTTCAAGTCCAGGGAAGACCTAGCTTGGCAGTTCGGGCTGGACTATTCCCATAAGGAACTGGGTCAATCAATCAATCAATCAATCAGGTCATTTGTAGAGCGCACTACTCACCCGTAGGGTCTCAAGGCGCTGGGAGGGGGGGGGGGTGCCGCTACTGCTCGAACAGCCAGGTCTTGAGCTTCTTCCTGAAGGAGAGGTGGTCTTGGGTCAGGCGCAGATTGGTCGGAAGTGAGTTCCAGGTCTTGGCGGCCAGGTAGGAGAAGGATCTTCCTCCTGTTGTCGCTCTTCGGATGCGGGGGACGGCGGCGAGGGCGTGGTTGGTTGATCTGAGGAGGCGCTTGGGAGTGTAGAAGTTGATCCGGTTGTTGAGGTAGCTTGGGCCATGGTCGTGTAGGGCTTTGTGCGCGTGGGTGAGGAGCCGGAAGGTGATTCTCTTGTTGACCGGGAGCCAGTGCAGATCTCTCAGGTGTCCGGAGATGTGGCTGCGTCGGGGGATGTCGAGGATGAGTCTCGCCGAGGCGTTCTGGATCCGCTGGAGTCTCTTCTGGAGTTTGGCAGTGGTTCCGGCGTAGAGGGCGTTGCCGTAGTCCAGTCGGCTGGTGACGAGGGCTTGGGTCACCGTCTTCCTCGTCTCGGTGGGGATCCACCGGAAGATCTTACGTAGCATGCGCAGGATGTTGAAGCATGACGAGGAGACGGCGTTGACTTGTCTGGTCATGGAGAGGGAGGAGTCCAGGATGAAGCCCAGGTTGCGTGCGTGGTCCGTCGGTTTGGGTGCGGTGCCCAGGGCGGGGGGCCACCAGGAGTCGTCCCAGGCGGAGGGCGTGGAGCCCAGGATGAGGACCTCCGTCTTGTCTGAGTTCAGTTTCAGGCGGCTGGTCGTCATCCATTCGGCTACGTCTCTCATCCCTTGACCCTTCGTCGGGTCAAGACTGATTTGCATATAGCTGGGTCTGAACTGGGGTGGCAAAGTGAGCTAAAGAACAACGAGGGCTTAAACCCAGATCTGTGACTGGGGTGAGTTTTTGAAAAGTTTCAGCGCTCCGTCCATCATCTTCTCATGTTTTATTTGTAACGAAACATAAGTGCCAGGGACCTTGTCACTAGGCCACTGCCCTTTGCACCACCCAGTGCTCCTGCCAGCACGGCCAATGGAGGTACCAGCACAACTACTAGCCATCACACTCCAAGTGTGACAATTCATAGTATTCCAGACCCCCAAAGCTATAAGAATGGTTCAGTAGGTATTAGTCATTTCTAATCTATATTGAATTAAGCAACTGTTGATCTGCTCATCTCTAAATTGGACAAACCGCCACCATGTGGCAGACTGTCATAAGTGCGAGTGTTGACAATTAAGTGCCGGTGCCAAGCACCGGGAACCACCGGCTCAAATGAAACACTAGGCCTAGCTACTAATAGTGAAGCAGGGTCAGTGGCTCACGGTTCCAGGGCCTGGAGACCCTTGCTACATTTTGCTACCCCACCAGATTTAGGTGTCTCATTTTCCTTGAATGCATATGAGTCATGTGACATCATTGCTATCCTCTGTGATGACCTGTAAACATATTCGCACCAACTGATACATTCATAAATTGGCATTTGGGCCAGTTATATTGAGTGCAAAAGTTTGTTCGAACTGGTGCAGCATTGGTGCCCGCCGCTGGGAGACCTGGTCCCGAGTCGACGCAATCCGCTTTCGTTCAGTGGCTGATGAATCCTTTTATAAAATAAAGTGGGCGGGAAACATGAAGCTTCCCAGGTCTGTATTTACAAACTAACTAAAGAGGGAGTCTCAGACTTAAAAATGTTGCAGTGCTGCTCGATTCTGCTCTGAACAGAGGCCCTGCTCACACGTGTCTATCTGTATTTAGAGAAAGGAAAACTTAAGCTGGGAGCCAGCTTTGGTACGTTTAGCTTTTGCAGATCTTTTTTTCTCTTCTAGATCTTTTTGGGGAGAGGGGTGTTAATGGTTTGACCTAATTAGGTCAATTAGTTGGCACTAGTCCTTTCAAACTAAGAGTGCCCATATGATCTTATCTGTAACATGCTATAATCGTGAATGTGTAAATCTTCTGCACAGTTTAAAGATTAATGTAAATTGATCGCTCCCGCCTCTAGGCGCTGCAGTAGACATTGAAATGGGCATGGGGAAGCTGGTGTATTATGCTCTCTACTAACATTTGTGGTAGATGCGATCTAGTGGACACTGGAGATTAACTTTGCTAGGCCTCGAGCAGCGCTGTGTGAAAATCCGGAGAGCTGTTTTTCACCAACAGTGAAGCAAAATGCACAGCGCGATAATTATTAATTGTTGTAGCCAGTGTGTCGTGGGCCCTGTACAAGGAAGGAATGGAGCCCGGTTTGCTGTTTGAATTGTAAAATACAACAGTAACAGGGTTCAGTACCCACCCATCCCCCCCACCCCCATCCGGGCGCCGGTGTCACTGCACCTGCTGTAATGATGGAAGATGCACACCAGCTGCCGGAACTCGCACTGAAACAGCCCTTTTCGCGGGGCGATTGGCGCTGTGCTACAGAGTAAAGGCGACACAGCGCGGCCTTCCACGCGATCTACACTATAGGCAGAGCTTTACATGGGATGAAAAAACTGGGGGGACTCTCTAAGGGACGTGGCCAATGTAATTAAGGGCGTGGCTTAAAAACACCTAAGCTAAAAATCTGTGCTTAGCGTAGTGTGCCGCCCGACTTGTATTTTGCTGCTTCTGTCATTGCATCCAGATATATGATACAGCAAGTATCATACCTACAACAAGTCAGGACTGTTGGCTTTGTCAATGGTTGTTAGTTGCTTTTAGATGAATAAGCAGCAACTATGGCTAGTATACAATATTGAAAAAGCTTCAACTTAAAGCCTTGGTGACACCACAACAATGTTGCTTCTCCTGAGTTTCAAAAAGAGAAGAGAATTCCTGAGAGAAAAGGACTCTTTAAGGGATTTCCCTTCCCCTACAACAGTGGTTCCCAAACTTTTGACTCCTGCGGACCCCCATTGAGTCACCACTGGAAGCCGGGGACCCCCAAGCAATTTGTAGGATTTAAAATTCAAACATTAAAACAGTAATTTGAAAAAAATATCACATGTGTGCACACAAAACAAATACTCGAATTAGTAAGTATTTTAGGGGCATATTTACAAGCCCCTAACACCATGAGTACGTCACTTTTTGTGACGTTCCCGTGGCGATAGGGACTTCCCTTTATTTACAAGGCAACGTTAAGCCTCTTAACATGGCTTAATGCTGGCTTGTAAATAACACCCCCTTTCACCCAATGCTTAGCGTGAAAGGGGTGGGCAGTGTGTGTTGCGGTGGGCGTTCCACCTCAACACCCATTGATTTTGTCATTGCCCCCTATTAACAAGGGTGGCGTAAATGGGAGGCAGCACCAAAATTAAGACCAGGGAAAACCTGGTCTTAACTTGGCGAAACAAGTAGAAATGCTTTAATTCTCCTTGTTTTTACAAAATGCCTTTGATTGTTTATGTTCAGGAAGGTGACCCGCCCTGCACATAAACAATCTTAAAAAAAAATCTTGTACCTTCCATGTGTGCTGCATTTAAGCAGCACATATAGAAGTGACAAAACGGCATTTCAAAATTGTTTAAGTGCAAGAAGGGGGACCTTACTGTACATAAACAATATTCCCCTGCACGCAGACACCCTTGCACTATAATGCAAAGTTAAGTTTAGCGTGAGCGCAGGGTAAACACAGGGCTGCATCATATTCTTGTAAATATAGGTGCAGCACTGCGTTTCTGTAGTGGTGGATAGTGTCGTTAAGCCAAGGAGGCTAATGACACTCTCTGCCACTTCTGTTGTATTTTAGATTGAAAGAATTTGGAAAAAATGAAGAAAATTGATGGGACGTTGGTGCTGCATCTCCGTGACTAACTTTTAAATGTTGGTTTTATTTCGCAGTACGAGGCTCCTGCTCCTGCCAGGGCCAGACTGGAAATCCAAAGCAGCCCAGGCAAAAGATTTCAGACCAGTCCCCATACGGTGCACACCAAGTGCAGTGAGTGAGCCTGACCACTACTAAGGGAGCTTTGGGATGCCCCCCCAAAACATTTAGGAAACAATGGTGCAGTCTACAACACAGTTATCATTACATATTGAAATGTATTAGCTTTTAAAGAATACTAAGTTAAGTCCTCACTATGCACCAGAATACGACAATCTTTTTTGGGGTTCTTCAATGATTCCCCCACTATCACACTCCAACAGTACCTCTCATCTCTCCACAGCCCCTCTGTCACATGTATTACATTTTTTATAGCATCTCTCACACCATTGTATGAGAGAGCACTTTACATCACACACATATAGAGACAGTGAATCATACATATAAATCAGTGTATAAAAAATGTCACATAATGCAAAGGGGACTACAAGGTGTAGAATTCACGTCATTCATACTGGTAGGCATTTTTAAATAGTGCTTGATCTGGAAAAGCACAAACTAAGGATTCAGAACATAACACAGTGGTTAGCATTGACTTTAACAATAAAAATGTATTTCCACCCAAATAAACCTTTTTAGCAGTATAAGGATAATGAAAGACTGGGAAAAACATGTCACTAACTTGTACCTTGCAGTTTGCAAGCAGCTCTTTGATGACCGTTTATAGGTCACTGTGCTAGATTAGGATTGTCACTTATGAACTGCACAGTACCAAAATAATCTGTTTTTTAAAATGCATTATACATGTTCTTTGCAGTAGGCATATTAACCCTATGTGCTACATAAGATAATTGAAAGCTGCCACTGGACAAAGCTCTCATCTCTCTCCAGCAGGTACATTAATCACTGGTGTTATCTTGACACGTTTATTGTTGTTTGAAAACTGCTAATTACACAAGATACTTTCAAGTGCTTTTTAAAACTACTGCCTGCGGACCCCCTGGGAATGTGTCATGGACCCCTGGGGGTCCACAGACCACAGTTTGGGAAACACTGCCCTACAACGCTCACCTGGCATGATGTCATGCCGTAACTTCTCAAGAAGTGAGCAGCGCACATCAATGTGCCTGCTGTCATTGCAGATCGGAAAAAAACAGACCGCCTGTGCCAGGGCACAACACAGAGCCCGATAAAGACCCGTTTCGAGGCCTCCTATACAAAACTGCCGGTGCTCAGCACTGGTGAGACCCGGCCCACTTAAAGTCCTGACTAGAGGCACTCTTCCAAGGAAGAATTTCAAGACACCAGACCGTCTGAGATTAAGCTGCATACATGTGAAATTTTGCGGGAACGCTTGCACATCTTGCACGTATCAGTACTATGAAATTCTGTTTTGTGCAGGGGTCTTCAAAATTAAAAAATGTGTAATTCTTTAACACGTCGGAGCGTTTCACCTTGGCCCATCAGATTACATTGAGAGGCATTTATTAAAAGTGATAGTTTTTAAACATCTACAGAAGCTTTCTTGCGCCCCCGCCCGTTAGTGAACTAAAAGGCAAATCCTTTGTCATGTGCACCCTATGTGTGGTTTGGATTCTTAGTGTAGATGGAGTAACAGTATAGTTTACTAAATCAAATTGAAAAAGGTTTTCTTTACATCTCACTTCCTAAATACATGCATCTGAAGGTGCTCTCTTATGTGATAATGATAAACGGAGGATTGGCAAACTAAAATATTCACCTTGGCTCACACAATTAGGTCAAGCAGGGAAGCCAGGATTGATCCCAGGCTCTCTAGCTTGACATTATGCTTTTTCAGCCACAATATGGGTAACACTCTCTCTCCATTTTATGATCAAAGGCATATGCTGTTTGTTCTTATCCTTGGTGTATGCTGTTACAGCAAGGGTGGCAGGTAGAAGGCACTTGATAGTTTGGCTTGTTTTGGGCTTGAGGGTCAAAGAGGACCTCGAGCTGAGCCAGAGCATCTTGCTCGAGCGATCCTTTACCCTGCAGTCGGGGTTATTTGGACAAAATATCAAGGTATGTAGATGTGGAGTTAAGAATAGTAAATTTATACTTACCTATTTGCACTTATCTTCTCGATATTTTGGTGCTCGATATTTTTGACACAATATTGTGTCCACACGATATTTGTGTCATCGATTCTCTATCAGACATCTGCAATGGGGATGCAGAATAAATGTAGAAAATCCATTCTGCCACATTCCCAATCCCCTGGATCTGTAACAGTGCATCTTTACACTGACCTCTGTAGAGTGCATTCCCATGACCCAGCAGAGTAGTAATCAAGGTCTTAAAAGCAGTCATGTAAACTTACTGAGTCAGGGAAGGAAGATTCTTTCTTAACAGCAGCAGCTGGTAAAATCAGAAGGAGGCGAGTGCTGGGATTATTATGTATTTATTTTAGGTTTTCTTATATAGCACACTGTTACTTATAACTGTGAGCCCTACATTGAGGGACCAGTGGAAAATACCTCATGGAAAAACAGCTAAGTTTGAAGGAGTTAACTACATTTAAGGAAGTTAGGTTTTACTGTAATTTTTTTAAGGAAACCCAAGATGGATGTAATTGCCAAAGTCGAGCGTAGATAAAATGTACGCTTTAACTACAATTTTATAGGAAAGGGTAAGAATGGAAATGATCTTTCAAAAATTTTAAGATGGTAAACACAATATGGTTACTGAGATAATTTGAGGCTCAGTGATCAGCGGTAAATCTAGAATTATGCCTAGATTACGTACCCAGGCAGTGGATTCTGGGCAGCTCCCCATTGATTTTAGCCGTACGAAGTTGTTACATTTGGACACTTTGTGGATGACTAGGGAATTTCAGATTTTGAAAGGTTGAACTAAAAAAAAAGAAAGAAAAGTTATCATTTTTTGAGTTGTTTCTAGGACAAGTTGGGGGGTAGAGACCGAATCCTTAGGACCAGCAGACAGCCCCTAAATATAAGTTTAGTCCCATCTGCATAATATGTTTTAACTTTAAAGTTTTGTAACAGATGGGCCATAGTGCCAAGATAAAAGTTTGAATAGCAGTTGGATATTATTGAACCTCGTGAGACTCCCCAAAATAGGTTTAGAGACAAAATACCCAGTTGGACAGATTGAAATCTACCTGGCAAGGAGGATATACATTTCCACCCGTTTCTAGGCATTAAAGCAGTATGGCATCATAATTTGTATCCAAAATCGAAGGCAAAGGAGGGAAGCAAAAGTATTAAGACTCTCTCTCCAACTTCATCTACCATCATTTGAAGGTCGCTATGACAGATTTCGAGACACATCCTGTTCTCCTTCCACGTGTGAAGGCTGCTTACATAGGGTGCATGAGGCTATTTGTTTCCATTAAACATTATACCTGAAAATTGACCATCTTTTCTAAAAACTTTGACCAGTAAGGCAGCAAAGATTAGGTCTATAATTGGAGAATTCAGTAGGATCCAGTGATGATTTATTTTAGCCACAGGTACACAGTAGTACATTTAGACTTACCCAGCACCTGTTCCCTAGACAAGGAATACTTTACAATTTCACGGATGGATGGGTCTCTTGTTCTTTGATTATCTTCCTGAAGAAACCCTTGATTGGGTGAATTGGAGAGCCAGAGGTCAGATATTTTCAAACAAATATGCATTTTTGGTAGTTAATATTTTAAATTCAAGGAACTGCAAATATGTGCAAGCCATTTGAGGTGGTATTTCCAGGAGACTAAAGGTGATTACTATTTAAGTTCCTTTTATTTTCTTGTATTTTATTATAAACAGTTAAATATGTTGCGAACAAGGTCTTGAGATGGAGTTGAATCTCTAGGCACGAGTGAAAGATGGGAATCAAATAATCAAATTTGATACATAGTTAGTATACATAGCGAACAAATCACCATACATCTCCAGAACCCGGTGTCATCACCTGATGGTCTCTGAGGAGGAGGTTTGTCAGCAGAGCAGGTGAATACTCTGGCAAGGGCGAAGGAAAGCTCTGTTGATGGCAAATGAGCTATAACTCTGCTGCCTGACCTGAACAATGAACACATCAAATGAGCATGGGCTGGTTTTACTAGCTGTGGTAAGTGAATATTTGACCCATTTCTCCCACCATGGATGGGTGTCTGTTTATTTCATTACCTGGTGATGGTTTGTTCTTAGAACTCTGCATAGGAGTACTGTATAGAGAGGTCGGCCTTGCTGCTCCCTTTCACTAATCAATACATTTACCTGCAAGCACAAGCAGGCTATTTTGCACCCTTTCATTATATTCATCTTTAGAAAAAAGAGTTGGAGAGATTGATAATAGGGAGAACCAGGGGAGTTGCTAATTTCCCTAAAGGCTGTGGGCTTCTGTGAGTATACAGATATCTGGTTTTGAGATGTAGTCCATTGTCGGGGTTGTTAAGGGACTGGCCCGAATAGTCTTTGAGCCCAGTCAGCAGGGCCAAGTTACACTACAAGCCCCAAGGAACACAGCCAACAAAACTTTAGCCGCACACACACCACACTACATGAAAAGTGTTCACAGGAAATGATTTACCAACAACTGAGGCATCATTATGGTGTGACCGTCCAACTCGCTGGTAAGTGTGTGTGGCAAGCCCTTAAAAGCTAATCAAAACTGAATATTTTCCCTTGATGAAAGGTTATTTCCAAAAAAGTGTTGATCTATCAACTAAATGTTTGCTACATAAAATAGAAGCGGAAACCTACTTAAAATAAAGTGTGATATGAAATAGGTAATATCAAAATAAAGTTGATATCCCAATATTGAATGAATGTGCCCAGCAGCCAAGAAAACGCTCTTGGACCACCTCCAGTTGCTTTTCTTTACCTAAGAGATATCTGGCAAAGACAGTAGGAAGCACCTCAGGAATATATTGATTACAAACCAGGAGGGCGGATTACATATTGAGATATATATATATATCTATATGTGTGTGTATGTACGTGTGTGTGTATGTGTATATATATATATATATATATATATATGTATATATATGTGTATGTATGTGTTTTGGTATTTGTATATTGTGTGTATATTATATATGTGTATATGTATGTATAAATATAATATGCATGCCCACATACCTTACGTCATGCATGCCCAGGCTTCTCCACAGTGTTCAGTGTTCTCTGAGCACAGAGTCTGTAGTGATGCATCCTCATCTGTGGAGCACCCAGAGAGGTGAGCGCAGCACCTAAGCAGAGGCCTTGTAGCACCTGGAAAGACCACTATTGCCATTAACTCCACAGGGTGTTCATTTGCCAAAGACCGATAACTTATTTGGATCTCCTTCTGTCGGAGGCTCACCCTAGAAACAAAAAAACCTTTCTACACTATAGAGTTCTTCAGCCAGTGTGGCAAAGTTAACTGCCAAATAGTAGGGTTGCTTGTTCACAAACAATTAAAAAAAACTTCCCCTTGCATTCTATTAGCCTTTGGGAGAGGAGTTGGCCTAACGGCTAGGGCGGTCGACCTCGAATCTGGGGAACTGGGTTTGAGTCTCGGCAATGACGCTGAACATCCTTTGATTCTGGGCAAATCACTTAATCTCCCCTTGCCTACCAAAAATGAATGTGTCCTCATGTAATGCAATTGGTGCTATGTAAATTGCTCTGATACCCGATTCGGGTCAAGTTCGCGCTATTTAAAACCCTGTTTAAAAAAAACGGTTTACCTTCCTTGGCACCCGGGTCTGTTTTGCGAGCTTAGATCTGTAGGCATTGCATGAGAACAACTCATAATGTCCCATCAAGTGTGCTCGGCATTGCTCAAGAGTTTTCCTTGCCCCAGGCCTGTTTAACAGAGCCGGCTTTTTCTCAGATAGAGCCCTGGGCAGCCAGAAATTTGGCACACTTGCTGCTGCTAGTGAATAAAATGAGGCAGCTGGGAGCCCAGGTTCTGTTCACACGTCAGACCCTGGCTGATGAAAGCAGAACAGTGACAGGCCTCTGAACACAAAACACTACTCCGAGCCTTGCATGGCTTACCTGAATCACCCACCTACATGACCCATCTACTAACTCGCTTGAGCTGATGCCAAATTGTTGGTGCTGGTGGAAAGCGGCGGAATGGAGGAGGGAGGGGAGAAAAGGGGGTTAATTAAGGGGTTATTAAAAACAGTGCCTGTGGCTTGTAAAAAAAAAAGAAAAATTACAATAATTTCAACCTGACCCACTGGAACCAAATGAAAGGGATCCTGCTGTTTATCGTATTGCAGACAGCTCAGTGCGCAGGCTGAAGGTTGGCACCCTGGGCTTGGGCTTAGTGAACCTTATGTTTTTTTTCTTGACAAAAGATTTTGAAGTGCTGAGGTCGCCCTCTTCACAACTTACAGAAACAGGCAGAGTTGTAAAATAAATAAATAATACAATTTAAAAATGTAAAAAAAAAAATAAAAAAAAATTGCCACAGACGACCCTGCTGCCTACGGTGTAAGAACTGGGGCGAGGAGATATTAATTTTTATGGTGGTGAGGTTGATTTCTTTGATAGATGGAATAACACAGATGTGATATTGTGCTTCAAAAAGCTGCTAGCCTGCCTCTTCAGCGCAGTTATTTCGCCCTGTAGTGGGAGATTGACACCTGCTGCCGTGTTTGCGGAGATCTTCCGAATAAAGTCTACGACTTGGGGCCACAGCAGGCCAGTTGGAGGGAAGAACCTGTACAAGTCCGCTGAAACCCAAGACACAATGCCGAAAAGTGTTTAAGTGTTTCAGAAATATTTGGATGATGAGCAATAGATACATTGCCCCCTTAGTCTAGACGGCCTGTCGTGTACACAGGAAATTCTAAATCATTTTACACATCACGCGCACGCTTTGAAATGTTGTGGGAAAATCACAGTAAGTTGTCGTTCGCTTCTGTCGATAGTTGTTTCGACGACTTTTCCATATTGCAACTGGTTTGTAATGAGCAAGTAGAAATTCGACCTTTAACTTGTAGAACCAGTGCTTTTTAGGTCGAAGCGTACCAGACAGCACAGGCATCTTGAGAACATACAGAAAGCTTCCCTGGGAAGGCACTCCACCCATTGCTTACCATTGGTTTTGTGGTTTGTAACTCACATTTTCTGCTTTTCTATTTGCTGGCTTTATTTGTTTTAGGCTTTTCAGGGTGAGTTTGTGCCTCCCAAAGAGCAGTCTTTTCACACCAACTCCCCTTGTTTTCTTTCACAAGTTTGCTCATTTCTGTAAACGTTCCTGAAAATCTTGTTCTCATCTTGTCATATTTGCTGGGCAAAGACAGAGGTCAAATGTCAGACTCTGTCTTTAGAGGGAGCTTAGTGTTTACTTTTCTTTCTCCAACTTCAGAGTGAGAGGATTTATATTGCAATCTTGCTGGATACCTGGGGTAGGAAAATATTTTTTTGTAGTATACAACAACATTTAAATGAACTGCAAGTATTTCAGAATATATCCGAATTAGGACAGCACAAGTGAGGCACGTTTTTTGTTAATACGTACCAAAGTGTACTGGAAACATATACTTTAATATGATCAAAACAAACCAATACACTTTGTGATGCTACGTGATACCATTTCCACACATTGTTTGTGCGCTGAATAGTTTTATTAGTAAAACTGTATGTCTGTGTTAACGTAATGGTCAATTCAATTGAAAATGTGTTGTCTGTAATGGCAGTGTGCTACTACACCATGCATATTCCACTGTATGCTACTCCAGTCTACTCTTCACCACTCCACGCCACTTCACTCTACTATACTCCACTTTACATCACTCTATTCCACCCTGCACCACTCCACTCTACCCCACTGCACTCCTCTCTACTTTGCATCAATTTACTTTATGCAAATGTACTCTATGCCACTCTACACCCTACACCACCCTAGTCTAGGCCACTCCACGCTGCACTACTCCGCTTTACACCACTCCACTCTACGCCACTGAACTCTATGCTAAAACATTACACCAATACACTCTAATCTGCATTACTCCACTCAACACACCTGCACTTTAGGACAATACACTATACACTACTCTAATCTACTCTGCACTCTATGCCACTACACTATACACCACTTTACTCTACGCCTTTACACTCTATGCCACTGCACACTACCCTGCATCACTTAACTTTATTCTGAAACAATCTACTGAATGGCCTTGCACTCTAATCCACTCCAAGCAATACCACTAAACTCTAAGCCACTCTACTATGCACTACTGCACCATACGCCAATGCACTTTATGTCACTGCGCTCTGTATCACTCTACGCCACTCCACTCTGCACCACCTCAAGCCACTGCACTGCCACTCTACCCCACTGCATTCTACACAACTGTATTCTGCACACCACACTCTGCCAGTCTACTCTACACAACTCTGCACCACTGCATTTTAATCTACACCGCTGCATTGTGCGCTGCTGCACTCTGCCACTACCTTTTGCAGTACTTTATTACCAATGCACTCTGCGCCAGTCCATTCTACTTTACGCCACTGCACTCTACTTTGGACTACTGTACTCATCCTCTGCACACTGTCACTCTACTCAACGCCACGCCAATGCACTCTGTCACTCAACACCACTGCACTCTACGAAGCTCTACTCTGCAATACTGCACTTTAAGTAACTCTACATTGCACTACTGCATTCTATGCCACTGCACTCTACATCGCTATACTCTGCAGCACTCTACGCCAATGCACTGTACACCAATCAACTCTATGCCACTCCACTATATGCCACTCTATGGTACCCCAAAGCACGCTATGCCACTCCACTCCACTATATTCAATGTCACTTCCACTCTACGACACTCCACACCAGTAACTTAACCATGCTGGACAGCAGCCACGCTGGTTTACAACATGGCTAAAACAGATTGGCAAAACCAATAGCTCTTCATAGGGGAGTCCCACTGCCTTTGCCAATGCTTGTATTATTATTTTTACCAGCTTTTGCGTCAAGGGCGATCGCTTATGAGACCCGAGTAGACTGTAGGTGTTTGAAGAACAGCATCGAAGTTGTCAGTCCCAGTTGTTTGTTTGGATGTTAATTAGATAATATTGTTTTAGTAGAAACACTAACGTCAACACAAGTGAAGATGTGCACTTAACAGCGTACAGCAACCAAGCTTATAATTGCCGACACTTTTCAGAGACCGTACCTATGAACGTAAATCCACAAATTGCACATTCCTCGAGGCTGGCAGAAGTGTTATTTTCTGCTTTTATGAAGCAAATCATTCAGAATCCCTTTTATGCCTACCCCAAGGAGAGTCACGAATGCTTCTTACAATTTAGTCTTTGCCAAAACAACATTGATGTAATATTATTCACAGATAATATATAGGCCGCATTTGCATCCTTTTCACTACGTGTTGGGGATTTTTTTTTTTTTTTTTTTTATTTCAAGAAGATTTTATTGAGATAGATAATGATCCAAATAGTAAAAATCAAGTACAATAGAGGTGATACAATCTGACAAAAGCAAAAAAGATAAGCTTATACATTACTCAAGAAGTAAGTAGAATAGATGTAAATAAAATTGAAAAAGACAATCAATGCGAAGTTGAGAATATGAACCAATATAGGCTGTCAGTAATCAAAAGCAAAACGTATCACTCTCTAAATTGAGGATGGGAACAAGGGAGGAAGTAGAAGAAAAGAAAGAAAAAAGGAAAGAAGAGAGAAAAACACAGCAAAAAGAAAGAACGGGACAAGAAGACAGGAAAGGTGGAAGAAGAGAAAAAAGAAGGAATCCCACATGAGCGACCCAATGTAACGCAAAGAACAAACAACAATTAGACAGACGAGTCAACAGGGAATTGAGGTATGAGCCCTTTCGAGGAGAGTTCCATATAATCATCTAGGGCTCTCCAAACTCCTATAGAGATGGAAGGCGACAGGTGAGCTAGATCTACTGAGGTGTGGGCACTGCGTAAGAAGGATACCCACGCCCACCACGTATGATAAGAGACAGACGAAAAGGATTTCCATTCCATAAGAATGGTTTTAACCGCTATAGTTAAGAGAAGATCTAACAATTGTAGGTCTAACGGGTCTAAAGGAAGAGGAGTAGGAGCAGCCAAGGGGCCTAGTAAAACGAAAGGAAAGCTGGAGTTCAATATTAAAAATAAGGGATAAATGTTGCTGGATAAGGTCCCAGAAAGGTTTTAGTAAGGAGCAATGATAAAACATATGTGGAAAATCCCCAGCCACCAAGCCGCAACTCCAGCAGAGGTCGTCATCTTTAAGATGGAGCGAATGAAGACGCGCAGGCGTCCAATGGAGGAGATTGATCGAGAAAAATTTAGATTGCATTAGGGAAGGAGCTATTTTATTACGAAGGGCCAATTTACCAATGGATTGCCAAGCTTCGGATGAAATATGATCTGTGATGTTATGATCAAAATGGCGCGACCATTTTTGTTGTGCCACCGTCTGATCAGGAAGCGAAGTGGAAGATAAAAACTTATAAATTTTGGAAGCAACATGACCAGCTTTGAGCCAAATGTGGAAAAGCGAGATGGTGGAGGAGGAGGAGTGAAGACGAGTTTTAGAAACAGCAACCTTGATTTTAAGAAAGGTATAGAAATCAAAATTCGTTAAGGAGTGTACATGTGCCAAGGTAGAGAAAGGTAATGGATCTCCAGAATCACTATATAAGTGTTGGACAAGAGAGATTCCCTTAGCAGCCCAGTAAGACATGAGGGCGGGAGAAATATCAATCTTGATTTTGGAGTTCCTCCAGATAGACCACCTAGTGTTATGCAAAGGAGTTGCCATTTTCCTATCTAATTTCTTAATCGCAGTAATTGTATCAATAATGATAGAGCGGGAAAACAGAATATGCAAAGTGGATGTAGTACAAAAAGAGGCAAGTGGTAAAGGTGATGCCAATGCTTGTTCTATGAGAATCCAAGAGGGGGTATGACAAGTTGGAGGAGAGAACCAAAAAGCACCTTGAGATGCCAAGAAAGCAGTTTGGTATTTCTCCCAGTCCGGAAAGTTACAACCACCCATATCACAAGGTCGACGTAAATATTTATATGCTAATCGAGCTCGTTTACCATTCCATAAAAACTTAGAAGTGAGAGCATCAATTTCTCGAAAGAAGGAGGCAGACAGTTTAAGCGGTAACATGGATGAGACGAAATTAATAATCGGCGTGATCATCATTTTAAGGGTTTGTAAACGACCCCACCATGAAATATGTTTTGGAGACCATGTATCCAGAAGACAACGTACTTTGGCAATAGTCTGAGATTCATTATATGTAACGGTGTCATGCAGAGTAGAACAGAAATAAATACCCAGATATTTGAGATGCGTAGATTGCCATTTAAAACCAGCCGAGCCCATATGCGCAGGAAAGCAATAGGCATTTAGAGGGAACAACTCCGTCTTATCTTTATTTAAAGTATACCCCGATACCGTTGAAAACAAGGAGATGGTGTCCGAAATAGCAGGGATGGCCAAGGCGATATCATCTGAAAAAATAAGAACATCGTCAGCGTATGCGGCAGTTTTAAGACAGTGAGAACCAAAAGAAAACCCTTTAATATTAGGATGTAGATCAATCAGCCGAAGAAGAGGATCAATAGACAATAAGAATAAGAGTGGGGATAGGGGACAGCCCTGTCTTGTGCCCTGGCAAAGATTAAAAAATGAAGACGTAGCACCATTGACTCTAATGTTAGCTTTGGGTTGGGAATATAAAGACATGACCATATTAATGAAAGAATCTCCAAGGTTATGTGCACATAGGACAGCTCGAAGGAATGGCCACGAGACCTTATCGAAGGCCTTTTCTGCATCAAGGGCCAAGGCAGCGGCCGGAAGCTGGGACCGTTTGGCAGCACCGATAATATGACAGAAGGTGCGGATATTGTCCCTCGCCAGACGACCCTTAACAAAACCAGTTTGGGAGGGATGTACAAGGTGGGGAATAAAGGATTCTAAACGCTTAGCCAGGATTTTAGCAAAAATCTTTGCTTCCATGTTTAGAAGCGAAATAGGCCGAAAGTTTTTAGGATCTGAGTGGTCCTTCCCGTCTTTCGTGATCACAACTATGGTGGCTTCAGCAGCCGTACCAGAAACAGAGCCTTCCTGAACAAAAGAATTAAAGACAGATTGTAACCTAGGGACTAGCAACGGAAGAAAGGTTTTATAGAATAATATTGGATACCCATCCGGGCCAGGGGCTTTCCCAGACCGGGTGGCCTTGATCGCAGCGATAATTTCCTCTGGAGAAATAGGTTCGTTCAGAATGGAGCGATCTTCCTCAGAGACTGACTGAATCGGAATCGATTTTAAAAAATCTTGACACTTATCAAAAGAGGATTGGTTAGATGGGGTATATAGTTTGTTATAAAAATCACGAAAAACTTCAAGAATCTCCTCCGTCTGAAACTTTTTAGAGCCATTGTGGTCTGTAATGGAAGAAATTTGCGAGGACTTAAAAGAGAAATCTTGAAATTTTAGGGTAGCAGCCAAAAGTTTCCCAGCCCGGTTCTTTAAAAGTAACTTCTTGGACTTTTGTGCTTGGACACCAATATGAGCCCTTTTAGTAACAATTGTATTATATTTGTATTTTAGGAGCTTAATTTGCTGTAGACTAATCGGATCTTTGGTGTGTCGAAAGGAAGCTTCTAGAGTTTTGATTTTAGATGATAAGTCAGTAAGCTCTTTTTTAATAGCCGAATTACATTTGGACATACATTTAATGACTTGACCCCTAAAAGTACATTTAAAAGAATCCCAAAGAGTTATTGGGGAAGAAACAGAGTCTTCGTTCTCACGGAAAAAAGTATCTATATCCGTAGAAAATTCCGCAACTTGAGAGGAGTCATGTAACACTTCAGTATTTAAACGCCATGAACGACTACGTGGTTTAGGAGTAAAGGAAGATAGCGTAAAAGTGACCGCGGCATGATCAGAGATGACAATGGGGTGTATAAGCGGAGAAGAAGAAGAGGAGACAAGAGAAGAATGAACTAGGAGATAATCAATACGAGAAAAGGAGGAATGCGGCGAGGAAAAGAAAGAGAAATCACTACCAGTGGGATTGTGAAGACGCCAGATATCGTGAAGATGGGAAATGGAACACATGTTAAGCATATGTTTGTGTGCTTTAGGAGGACGAAATTGGAATGCAGAATTCCTGTCTAAAAGAGGGTCCATTGGTAAATTAAAATCGCCACCAACAATGAGATTTCCAGCATGTGGGGTATCTTGCAAAATTTTAGTAATGGACTTCCAAAACGCTGGATCATCAACATTCGGAGCGTAAATATTCATAACATATAAGTCATGCTGTCCATCCGACAGTTTAGATAAGAGCCAACGACCGTCAGAATCATGCTCAGAAGAGAGAATTGATAGACCAGAATTCCTTGAGATTAACGTAACAACTCCATTCCGTTTGCCAGAGGCATCAGAACATGAAACATCCGACACCCATTCTTTCTTTAAAAACAGCGCTTCTCTGCTAGTGATCTTGGATTCTTGAAAAAGAACTAAATCTGTAGAGAGGGACTTACAGTAATCCAAGATTTTAGACCTTTTGACCGGGTGATCCAGACCCTTAACATTAAGGGATAACCCATTTAAACCTGGCATTCAAAAATGGAGGGATCAAAAGAAGACACCACTGATAACAGAGAAAGAACGACTGTGAAAAAAAATAAGGGACCAACTTTGAATCAAAAGAAAATCTGTGGGAGCATCCATGTGGGAGAACCATGAGAAGAAAAAGAAAAGAAGAGAGGAAAATAGAATAGAAAGGAGAGAGAGAAGAGGCAGGAGGGGAGGTCTAAAAAAGACCCATAACATGCAAGGGAGAACGTGGAAGAGGCGAGTAAGGGACCCGTATTAGGAGCAACAGTGGGTAAAAAAAAGAGATTAGCCCAATATTAAAATACAACGAGTGATAAAGGAAAAGCAAGAAGCAAATAACACCGGAAAACATTATTATAATGCAATTCCTAAACTTGATAAAGAAGAGAGTACATCAATGCAGGATGGATTAACAATATCTATTGAGAATAATATCTATACTAAGCAACAATAGTACCAAAACTAATAACAGTGTAAGTATGTGCGAAAAAACTAATCAGCATATAGCATTAAAAGAATACAATACCTATTGTAAAAGGTTGCAACAAAGTTAAAGAATAACGTATATCAACAATTGATTAGACTATGAAGTTAACTAACAGAAGTAATAAAAAGAGGAGCGTGAGAGAATAGAAAAAGAAAATTGTAGATAAAACAGAGGGATAGAGAAGAAGGAAGAGAACGAGTATAGTAAATAGGAGAGCAAATAAAGAAGAGAATTGAACAGCACCTATAATATAAGAACATCCGAACAGGAAATATATGTGAGTACAAAATGCTAGTGAAATAAGTAAGAATACGTTATTTAAATACGAAAAATCTTAAACAGTCGATAAATGTAAGGCAGGTAAATTACATATTTAAAACCATAACATCATAAGTGAAAAGAAAATATGACAATATGGAGAAGAACATGAAGCTAAATCCAGAAATAAGAAAACAGAGAGGTAAGAGACCTTGGACAAAAAAAACGAAAAAGACACTGAATAAAAGAGGAATGACAATGTTGAAGAAATAATCAGGAGGAATTGAAAAGAAGACGACAGAAAGGAAGTAAGAAGAGAAACAGTGGAAGGATAAGAAAAAGTGTTGATGTAGGATAAACATCATAAACATATAGATAGATTGAATATAAGGAAGAATGAGAAAAACGATATTAACATGGACGAAGGAAGGGCAACGTTAGGACGAACAATGGTAACAGGAAAGACCGAGAAGTAAATTAGCTGTAACAAGAGAGGAGGCAGCTAGCCATAAAAAGATCATGCAGAGAAAAAGAAGAAAACAGTTCAAGTTCCTGAGGCCCCAGGAGGCTGCGAAGTTGCTCTTTGGATTTCCATCTCAATCTCCAACTGGTTATCCAGGAATGTCGCCAAATCCGCCGGTTCATCGAAGATTCTAGAACGGCCTTTGTGTGTAATGCGAAATTTGGAAGGACCAGAAAACGAAAAAGGAATGCCCATTTCCGTGAGGCGTTTTCGAAGGTTCAGGAATCCCTTCCTTCTTATGACTGTGTCTCTGGCAAAGTCCTGTGAAATAGAGATGCGATGACCATCCCAACTGACTTGCTTAACTTTCCTCATATGAGAGAGAATCAGTTCAGTGTGCTGATGTCGCAAAGGCTTAAAAATGATTGCTCTTGGCTGGGTTGCTGCCTTAGGTCGAAACGTTGGAACACGGTGTGCTCGTTCTATCTCAAAATCTCTATGGAATGATATTTGGAGAGTATCCGGAATCCAATGAGATAAAAAGTCTATCATAGAGGAAGATGATTTCTCTGAATCTTCCGGTAGACCAAAAATACGCAGATTAGATCTACGGTTACGGTCCTCCTGCTCAGTGAGGTCTCTGCGCAATGCCGCCATTGAGCGTTCCAAGTGGTTGAGGGATCTGGATTGCTTGTGCATGCCATCCTCAGCAGAACTAATTCGTGATTCTGTCTCTGATACACGAAGAGAAAGAGCCTTAAAGTCATTCCTGATAGCAGACACTTCCACTTGTAACAAGTCTGTGTTAGTTTTCGTTGACTGCGCAATATCATGTACTTCATTAAGGCGTGATAATATTGCGTCCAATGTGGAAGCAGTGTCTGGCTGAGGCGACTCGGGCGTCGGAGAGACCGACTTAAGCCTTTTCAACGACGTTGCAACATCCTTAGAGTCTTTGTTGGTCGAAGACCGATTCATATTGGCAGTGGTGATGTAGTAATCTGTAAGAATACCACTTGAGGAAGAGAAAAACCACAAAAGTTGCGCAGAGTAACCCACAAATATTAAAAATAGAAAAGCAAGCTCAAAGTGCGCTATGATATTCTAGCGGTGAAAGAATGAGCAGAGCAGGGGGGCACCGTAATGAGTTCGTAACCAAAAATGTCAACACTTCTATGAAAAACGGACTGAGAGAAAAATAGCGTGAAAACAGCTGAAACCCAACCAAGCAGCAAGAAAGTAACATAAAGAAGGCAAAATGTTACCAGTAGTGGGCGTTGTGGACGAAATGCATCAGGCAGACAAGCAACACAGCGAAATTGTATCCGCGGCGGCTCCTTTGAAGTAAAATGACAGGAACGTCATGAGCGGGAAAATGGCTGCCGCTCGTGAGGAATGCGAGCGCCTGTGAGGCGAGAGGCAGAAATCATTCAGCCGGAGGTCAAAGCAGCAGGAAAAGAGTGTCATGCCGATCCCCACATGGTCCGCTGATGAGGGTTGCTTTTTCCGTCAAGAAGGGCAGTGATAGACGGAGAAAAACGCTCGACGGGACCAACTCACCCCGGAGCTCAAGCGCAACACGCCATACTGAAGCGGCGCGCAAGCCACACCCCCTACGTGTTGGGGATTTTAAAGGAATAAGGGGACTTTCGCCCCTCGCAAGTCCACAATAGGAGCCGCCTTTATCAACCAGGCACTATAATTGTTTTCAACTCTTGAGTGCCCTTTTTGAGGATCTGACTCTCTACATTAACCAGCCAGTATGTATTCCTTTACTTTCCCATTATTTAGCTCATGCTAATTTCACCAGCCTCCTAACCACTTTTGTTCATTCCTTTCTCAGACCCCAGGTCATTTCAGTCCTGATTAGACCCTTGTATTCTTTTAAGGGTCGAAACACCGCCGAGACACGTAAATTAATGGTTAATTTCCTGTGTCCTTGATTGTACTGAATATAAACAGCTGTCTTTAGATATAAAGCAACCAATATACCATTGGCGTTCACCTTCTCCCTCTCAGTTCTTCTTAGTTTCGGTTTTGGTTTTTCCTTGCACCTGGGGTCTATTCATTATTTCCTTCTTAATCTAAAATCTCTAATTGTCTTTTTTTGTTTTTAAAAGAATTTTTGAAAATACGTTAATGTTTTTCAAATTAAACTCAGTTTGACTGAACGACAGTCATTTATAATTTTTGGCTGTGCTTCAATAATTTCTACTATCCTTTGGTAAATATAATTGCCGATTGAACTAAGAATGTTGATATAAAGATTGATTCTACACAGAAAGGTCTGTGCAACTATAACTTGTTTTCAGAAATGAGTTCCACGTAAGGATAGATGCAGCAGAGCTTGTGCATACTCCTGGTATTTGTGTAGTAAGTTTTGAATGAAGATGTTGATAGTATTTATTTATTCTACAGGTTGAACTATTACTTGGGCTTCATCTGATCGTGAGAAATAGGTGGTAACTTTATCCACTGAGTTCGGTCTAGTCAGTTGTGCTGGGTATTGCCTCAACTCTTCTAAAAATAACACTTCTATATTATTAGTTTTAAAAACAAATATTTTAAAAAGCAACACTTCCTAAAGTGTATGTTCTCAAAATATAATGAAAGAAGGACAGTGTGCAGTGGGTTAAAGGCTAAGAATATAAGATATAGGAGTTATTAATAATGGGTATAGGGTTAAGGGTTTGAGATGTAATATTTACAAGCTATGAGGTTAAAGTTAGGAGTTTAGGGTAGGGGTATAGATTTAAGGATATCGGGTTTAAGGGTATGGGCTTATTCATGTAAGCTTAGAGATTTGGTGTGTAAAGATTTGCTGCACAAATATTTTCTGGATTCGCATGCTGTGCATTACTCTACCATCTAGTAGTGGGGTGCACAGTTATCTCTTTGAAGACCATCTGGTGTCTTGTCCTTCCCCCATGATGTCACACATTTGACCCATGGAAGCCCCCTGTGTGTGGTTGCTATCTTCAGATTTATTTTTTCTCTCTTTGGGTCCGGAAGCAAGCTGAAGAGCGCCAGCGGGAGCGAAAAGATCTACTGACAAAATTTTGAACAAAACTGAGAATTTGTGAATAAACCAGCAAACCAACGAAGGACGTCAAGAACTTTGGATAAGATCAAGTAAAACCCAATCCATCAACAGAATTACTACCAGAGGAGCTCGACCATGCGGTCAGAGATTATGCACATAGGGACCCGGTATCATCAAGAGAGTTGGTGAATACTCCCTTTGTATTTTTCCCAAAGTGCCATAACAAGTTTGCACAGAAGGACTCGCACTAGGTCTGTAACCTCTGCGTCCAAAAAGATCATAGCGCTGGAGTCTGAGAAGCGAGCACCGAATTCCAGCCAAAAACCCTAAGAGGCATAAAAAGACCAAGGTAAGCACACTGGTCAATGATACAGCTGCAGAAGCAAACTTCAGGATGATAGCCATAAACCCAGTTGAGACCTGAGTAAGATAGTATGTAGCATACAACAATGTCTCAACAGGTATTATTTAGTTGACAATTAGAACAAGCATTTGCAATGCAATAGGTCTCACATTTGCCAAATTTTAAGCTACTGCCATTGTAAATGGTAATGTCTTTTATTTATCTGTTTTCAAAACCAACACATAGATGAAAGGTTTGTTATTTACAATGCCAGTAGCTCAATACCATTGCAGGAGAGAGACACGTAGCGCTCCGCCAGTGCGCCTCGACCATACCCTATTATTTTTGTACTGGAACGAGCACTTGATTCCACTGTTGCAACACTCCTACAATTCCAGTAATGAAACAAGAATACCATACTATCCTAGTGCTTAAGACCCACTGCGTGCTCTGCCAGTGCCCCATAATCATGAGCCTTGCTATTGTACTTGTGAGGCTAATTTACAGCTCTGCCAGTGTGACTGAATCCTGATCTGCGCCATTCCTGCCGTGCCACAAAGACCCACACACAGCTCTCCCAGTGCATCTCAATCCTGGACTGCAGCCCCCCATTTGATTCCAGCTCTGACACCACACACTGTTCTTCTAATGCACCTCCTTCCATAACGTACACCCCTGCCGTTCCATTATATACAGCTCCCCAAGTGAACCTGCAGCTGTGAACCCATACGCTGCTCTTCCAATGCACCTCACTCCTAACTTACACCACGCCCTCCATTCCACCTAGATGAAATACAATTCGCCCAGTCTACCTGAAGCTCCTAGACAACACGCTGCTTCTCCAATGCACCTCCTTCCTAACTTACACCAGCCCTGCCATTCCATCACATACAGCTTACCCAATCTACGTGCAAATTGGCCCCCACACAGCTGCTCCTCCAATGCACCTTCTTCCAAACTTACCCCACCCCGCCATCCAATCAGATAGAGCTCCCCCAGTGTACCTGCAGCTCTGAGACAACGCGCTGCTCTTGAGGCACCTCCTTCCTAACTTCACCAACCCTGCCATTCCACCACATACAGCTCCCCTAGTGCACCTGCAGCTGTGAGACAACAGGCTGCTTTTCCAATGCACCTCCTTCCAAACTTACCCCACCCCGCCATTCCATTATATACAGCGCCCAGTGTACCTGTAGCACCCCTATTCTATTCCAGCTCTGAGACCACATGCTGATAGTATACCGAGATCAGTTACAGAAAGTAAGTAGATATGATCCGGATGTTAATTACTTTATCAGTGCGTTTATATAGCGCCACAAAGCATAACCTCGCTGTACGGTACATAGCTGCCTTCCTGTTTAAAGTGTTGTAGTTTAAGAAACAGTAAAGTAACCATTTTTAGGACTTAAAATAAGCACAAATCCTTACACAGGCGAGCCTTACCTGTTCTTCCTGGCAACGGCGTACCTGTCTGTATGTTACAGGGACTTCTTGCAGAGGTGTAACTTTCGGGGTACAGGGGCTCCTTGGTGCCCAGATTGTTGTTGGAAGGACTCGAAGACACCAGCTAGATTGTGATGAAGGATTTATTACAAGAATAGTAACAAAGATGCGCAGGTCTATTTCTCGGGGTGCAGGGGCTCCTTGGCAGTTAGTGCTCACAGCTACGGAGCCTAACAGAAGTAGAGGCGCTGTAGCCTGCAGAGAAGCCCGGCCCAGCCCCTGGTTCCTGCTTCTGCCGAAGGAAGAGATGAGGTGGGAGGAGAAACCAGCCGGAGGTAGTGAGTACCTACATCTGTGTGTTGCGAGAACCCACATTGATGAGCCTCGTCATAGAGCGCCTCTGTGCTTCACCCAAGGGTGGCGGTACAAAAGGGGGTGGTGACAGACGGAGCATCTGAACCAATCAAACACTCGCACCCAGTCAAAAGATCTGGGTTTGATCCATCACCTTTCTTTAGCCCACTCTGCCACCCCAGTTCAGACATGGCTATATGCAAATCAGTCTGACCCTGTGCCTCATGGGAACAGTCAAGATTTTTAGACCCATCCCAAGCCTAAAGCTGCTCAAATATAAGCCCAAAACAAGCCCAATCAGACCAGTTCCAGCCCAAAAACCAGCCCAAATTAGCAAGTCTCAAATTATGCACAAATTGTCATCAGAAACAATTTTAAGGACACATATACATTCTATATCACCAACAGGTTTATCTTGGCAGTCACTGCTGGGACTAATCAGTATGTGAGAAGGAAATGAGCGAGTAAAACTTGCACAATTAGCATTCTCACAAACTATTCCCTATTAATCACACCACTGTAAATATGCACTATCCACAACACAGTTATATGTATGCTATTATTAGAGAAATGTAAATAACCATTAGGGACTTATTTCAAGTTGTCTAGTAATAACCGAAGCAAAAACATTACAGAATAAGTACTATTCACACAAGATACTTGGGCATTTTTTAAACTAGACAAAAAGTCTGCTGTATATATCGGGGAATAACATGTGACCAACTTTTTGGGGAGCGATTCTTCACACTTTTGCCCCCATAATTTCCTCTAGGTAGGAGAAAAGTACACGAGCATAATCGGAAATGAGCAGTTTAAGGGCTCATACTGTAATAAGTGAAAAGTGGAAAACCAGGCACAAAAACATTTGCAATGGACATTTCTCAACCATTTGCAGTGGATATTTCCCGTCTTACACCAGGTTAATGGGACAATATAGTGTTCTTCTTAGAAGAATTGCACTATCTCTCATGCATGCATCAGCCCTTGCCCAAAGGTTAAAACCATAACAAATCTCATTGTTGTGGAATTCATTATTTTAGTTTCCCCAGAGTAGATCCTGGACACTGACATGACCCTTCAAAGTGCTTTGTAAACTGATAAAAGCTTGAAGTGGTTTATGTTTTTAAATAACATGAAGCATTTACAATGCAAGTGGGCCAGTTTTCTCTTGTGTACCATACGCTCTTTACCCCTCCACAGTTGTCTTAAACCTACATACAATCACTATTAGGTTTTACATTATCACTAAATACAATTGCATCAATTCTTGTTTACCATTTTCCAGGGAGGCTGGCCTACAGTGCATCTAGCAGTGCCAGAAGGGACTGGTCTGAAAAATCAGTATGCAGACGTGTTTTCTGTTTTGAGGGCCCGTTTTATGGTCTGGTGGGCCAACTTTTGCTATGGATTTCCCTGATATTACCACAAACACTCCCTACAGCAAGCACAAATACCAACATAGCGTGAATGGAGATGGATAGGACACCAGACAGGCCAAATCAGCAACGTCTACAGGCCAGGCTGGCAGGTGGCAGGTGGCAGCTGGGTGGGAGAAGTCTGTGGGCAGTTTTAAGTTAATACCGCCCGGGGCTGTCTGTAACCCAGACCCACTTACCTGAGGTCGAGGAGAGGTACCGCCGGAGTCCGGACTCAGTCAGTCAGCTGAGCTCACTCACTGTAGTGCGGCTGCGGCGTTGTGACTCTCACTCATGTCACGTGCCGCCGTCGGGCTGTGCAGTGGGGCTGGGCCTGGGCTTCCAAAGGTATAGCTGGGGCTTCTAAGGTCTACCATGGGAATGTACTCCCTCAGGAGAGTGGTCTGGTGGACTGTTCATGAAGGCTGAACCTGGTTCCCCACAACCAAATTTGGCAGCTCTGGCGTAGTGCCACATCCCCCAATGAACACCATACTATCCCACTGAGACACTCCCACTGAGACACCCACACTGCCTTCAGCTACAACCCAGTTGTGCCCTGCTACATATACCTGGATGCGGCTCAATTCAAATTATGCACAAGAGTGATATGCTGCCTGGAAAAAAAAGTACCTTCCTGGAAAAAGCAAACCCTCATATGGATGCAAGATTAAGTAAAGCATGTGACATGTAAGTAGAACAACATGGCTACCTTAACACTTTTATACTCATTATTCAGAAATCAAGAGTGTTTTTTACTGAAACTTTAAGCACCACTACAGATCCCTGGAGGGACCAGTATCACGGTCCATTGCTTATATCCTATGAACCGTGAGCAGTATGGTTTAAAAAGACTACATTACTCAACACAGAGCCGTGGTACGCATTTTATAAACTAAAATAAGGAAAAAAGCGGATAAGGATCACATTAATCGGTTTCCACGCCACCCATCAACAAGGTATTGCAGTACCTCCAGGAATGGTGCACTTCATCACCCAGGGAAAACAATGCTGTTCAAAGAAAGAGGAGAAAACAAAAAGCAGTGCTTCGCTGGCGAACTCTGTAAAGTGGCACTACTGTGTTTGGGTGTTAATAAAACTAATCGGGCCACTTTGTGAATGCTCTGTAATGCTTTAGTTATTTATTTTTCGTATTTTGAACCCTGAGAGTGCAAATAAGATGATCAGAAGGACAGAGTTCGAAACATATGGGTACAGATGGGTGGATCTCAGGCAGTGGAATACATTTATAGACTTTTTTCCTAGCTACTTCATCTGTTCCACATAAGCTAGTAAGAGGTTTGAGGTAGAAGAGCTTACTCAGTTTAGTATGCATAGTCCGGGATTACAATTAAGGTGTTCTGATGTTTATTTCTACCAGCCGATGAGACTCGTTTTGAATCTCCTCCACAGGCACCTGGCACCAGTTTTTTTCTAGACACTTTAATGGATATCCAAAGTGCTCTGCCCGGAACTTTCAAAAAGTATATTTTGCAGCATTTTTGAAAAGATGTCTCCCCACAAACATTTCAGGATTTAAGCCTCACTGATCCTGTCTCAAGCAGATGTTCATTTTTGTCTGCCTGTGGTGCAAACTTGTGCTAGAAATGTGGCCTTAATCAAAGTAAGGTCATCAAGGAGCAAGAGGCCCGAGGCTGCACTTTGGAAAATGTCAGAAACACTTCCAACAAAAGTTTTTCTTTCTTTTTTGGATCCATTTCACAAGGGAACGAAGCACCGTTTCAGCGAGTGAGACAGAAAGAGACGGCGCAGCTGACAGCGGCAGATGAGGAAAAGTGGACATTTCAAAACTGAATTAATCCTACCTTAATACACTGGCACCTAAAGAACCTCTGCAACAGAAGCAGGCTGCACGATCGGGCACCGACCAGTCCTTGGCTTGCCGCTCCTGAGACGCTACACGAATGACGGCCCTGGGGGACCCCCACATTGGCAGGCCACAATCAGTGATGGATGCCAGTGCCAGACGGAGACGGTACAGACCTGGCTGCCTTCTGCTCTAGGGGTGGGCGGGGTCATCATGTGCCTGCGGCCATCAATCATCGGACCTCCAGGCTCCAGTTCGCTGTCGGCTCTGCAAAACAGGCGGTACCCGGAAGTGAGACAGCGAGCCCAGGCTGCGGGTGGAGCAGAGATGAGTCACTGGGTGGGCGGGACACCCCAGCAGCTTTCACAGCAGTGCCCGGACCTGGATGAGAGCTCATATAGTTACAGCATGGTCTACCAGCAGCAGTATCGACCCCAGCCCGCAGACGCTGACCAGAGGTTCCTGTGGAACGTCTTCCAGAGGTAAGGGGCGTGTCCGGGCCAGTGGAGATCACCGCCCCTGGGGAGGGGCAGTGGCTGGGGGGACACGCACTAGCTAAGCCTGCACTTGTACGGTGCCTGCAAGTGACAGTCTAATGCTTCTGTCTTTCTGTTTATAAAGTTATAGAGACTGCTTACCTAATAAGTACTCTAGCCGCGCGTTTACCTACCTCCTGAGATGGAATAGAATGTAATATCTAAATAAATGTCATTTGTGCCACGTACTCTTTCTCGAGTTATAAATCTTCAGTTGCCGCCATGTTCCCTAAAATAATGAGTGTGTGTGTGTGCGCGCGTGTGTGTGCGTGCGCGCAGGGGAGCTGGCTGTGTGTGTGCGTGCCGTTACTGGTATATAAGTGCGTCTGTGCAAGGACGTCTGCGAAGCGCGTCCACACACCCAAATCGGCGCGTGCCCCAGTCTGTCTCCCTTGAGAGGCATCTCCACAACTATAGGTCTCGAGAGCGAGACCTAAAAAGAAATAAGCACAAAACATGTTGCAGGGACAGGGTAAGATAGAGAGGGGAAGAAAACTAATAGATACAAGGAAGAAATAAATGCATATTTTTTTTCCTTCATATAATTGATTGAAGGAACAAAACAAAAGCACTATGTTACAAAAAATATCATGTAACATGTACAAAACTTTGCACAAGTGCTTGGAGGAAGGTGAACGGCGTAAGTGACAAGTTAAAGGATATGAACAGCAGGAAACTGCGCAAAGAACCTGTACTACATACAATGAAGTCTTATTGGTACATGTACATTAATACATTACTGGATAGAAAACAGTTTTTTGGGGGACCGTAAGAGTGGCACATTGAGTTGCGCTGCAAAGTCGACAGCGTTTTGGCCTATACAAAGTCAGGCCATCATCAGGACCATGTTACAATATTTGCACAAGTGCTTGCTTGTAGTTGTAGGTACGCACAACAAGCTGGGTGTGGCACCGCAATGAGGCTGTGGTTGAATTATGTCCTCAAGGAATGCCCGCTACGTCACATTCAGGAAGGAAATACGTATCCGGTAACAAATTGCTGTTGTCGTAGCGGTGTACTTACCAGGAGTCTATCACCTACATCAGTCAAGCCAGCCCCTGGACTCATGTAGGCGCAGCCGTGATTCTTTCCTGGCTCCGGATTCAATCCACATTCCCGTAAGCCCTCCGCTAAGATAGACTCCTCGTAAGCACACTGAAAAGTGTAGCGCTCAAGGAAGATCTCTGAGAGCCCTGACATGGAAGCTGATGAAATCCAGATTTAATTGGAGAAACAGCCTGTACCCAACAGGATGTAAAGGAGGATTAGCAGCCCAGGGGAAGACCTCCTACCACAATGTCTGTGCACCTAGGCAATAGAATGGGGGGCAGACCACATCAAACACTGACCAAAGGTCATGAAGAATTAGAGCTGCCTGACCCCTGTCATCCAGAGTCTTTGCATATAGTCAAAAAAAGCTGTAACCACGGATTTAGTTCTATTAGATGGACAGCAGCCAGCCTCGGTGGATCTAGTAAAGCATGGATTATCAGGTAAGACAATTGCTGAGTGCAGCTTGGCGGAAAACGGTAGTCCATTCAGGGTATTCTGGGGTTTGTAATAGGGGCTTATAATCTGGTATTCGATGCATTGGTAAGATCGTTTTCAATTCTCCGGAAAGTGCTTCTCACTTCCTTTCTTGCCGTGTCTTACTTGTCTGGTGTTAATTTGTTTTCTGTACTGTTTGGCTTCATCGTGAAAATGCAATAACAATGTTTGGAAGAAAAAAAAGAAAATTTGTCAAAATAGAAGGATCAGTACCAGTTTCTTTGACTTAAGAGGGAAACCTACAGCCTATTTCCAACAGGATGAGACCAGATCAGAAAGAAGTCTTTGTTTATAAACTTCCATAAGTGTAGGAACCATGGAAGTAATGGCGAGATGAGCTGCTTTCATGGGCAGAGGATCAAGAAGGAATCCATACATAATAGAAGCTAGCAAAGTGCAGGTAGACTCAAGGGTGGGAGGTTTAAAATGGGCTAAAAGCTAGAAAAGAAAAAGCCCCCGCCACATTGGAGGAACCCCAGTGCCATTAGGGACAGAAGGAAGGAGTATATATCATATGTGTCCTGTGTTAGAGAAGAAAGCGCTTGTACTCCCTCTTGATTTCAGAGGCTGGTATACAACGTTTGTAAAAGCTGAAGATGTACGCTTTTTAACAGTTCATAAAATATTGGAACATTCGGGGAGTTGATGATTGTGTAACCCTGTTAGAATGAAAAAAAGCTGTACGAAGAACATTTGCTTATAGAAACAAATAAAAAAACTAGAAATACTTTTTCTTCTTAGCTGCTAAGCTGTTATTTTGGTTGAGCGGCTGTGTTCCTCTGCTCCTCAGCCTGCATAACGTCACTCCGCAGTACATCATTTGCCTTATGTCTTTACTGATCTTGCATAACTATTTTGGCTGAATTTCTGCCTGACCAACTGCTTAACCAAACGCCTAGGTGAAGGATCTAAAGCTGGTGCCCTAATTTATGGTAGTGGGGTAAGGGTAGCTCCATACAGCGATTTTCGTTTCTTTTTTAACGCCTTATTATCAAGTTTGTATTTTTTGCAAATATAAATTGAGGCAAATCCATTTTTGTGTTTTTTCCCCTCGTTTACATTGAATTGTCGTTTGGGTAAAGCATAACATTTGGGTCCATAATTTTTGTCTTTTAAAATTTCAAGATATTCGCTTCGGAGGAATCCTTTTCTCTTGAAAATGCATTTGCATGGTATAAACTGTGATGTATAGTTTTTAGGCGGTAACATTTTGGACCGGAATTTATTACCAGAGGAGGCCTGTCAGACAAGTGTGGGTGTGTTCTGTTCCAGAGAACAGAGTTTTGAATACTACATATTCTACCTTTTGTATGACTGCACTGCATTATCAGAATTGAACTATATTCACGCTTTGGTCTTGACAATTCCATCACAGACCAGAGTCTGATTTGGGGTTGTTTGAGTTTGGTAAATCAGTAGTTTGGGTGTGTGAATGATGCTGCTTTAAAGTTTGTGTTTGCTAGTGTGTATGTTACTTTGGTTAATAGTGTTTTGTGTCTCTAGGTGGAGATCTTTACCAATTCGGCTTCAGTGCATTCCATCTGGGAAAATTTGTGCATGCCCGGCCTGTAGTATGTGTCTGAGATTATGATGTTTTGTTAGTTCCCACGCTGCCCCTTTAACAATGCTTACTGTAGGGTTTTTGTTTAGTGTGTTATGCAGTTGGTTTCATGCATTATTTGTTGATGTTAAGTGGTAATATTGTTACTACAGAGTGAGCTGGCTGTTCCGAGTTCCTTGTGTGTGTGTTTGTCCCTGTTTTATATTTTCCACTATTAAAACATGATCTCTTCAGATTGATATTGTACCCCTGTTGATATAATTAGGATATCTTTAATTTGATGCTGTTAAAGGTAACTTATATTTAAATCCATCTTCTCTTAACACACACACAGACCCCTCCCCACCCCTGTGTAAGCCCTCAGTTTTGTGATGTGTAAATATTAGTTCTTCAAAAATAATTGTGTTCTACATACAAATGAATTTTTTTTTTCTATTTTTCAGATTTATGTTGGGTAAAGGAGGAAAGCGGAAGTTTGATGAGCATGAAGATGGGCTGGAAGGCAAAGTGGTGTCTTCAGTTGACGGTCCTTCTAAGGTGTCCTACACTCTACAGCGCCAGACTATCTTCAACATTTCCCTTATGAAACTTTACAACCACAGGCCATTAACAGAACCACGCCTACAAAAAACTGTTTTAATTAACAACATGTTAAGACGAATTCAAGAGGAATTGAAACAGGAAGGCAGCTTGAGGCCTGTATTCATCGCCACTTCGCAGCCTGCTGATTCTCTTGGTGACAGCTATCAAGAGGCACAGCCTGCTTTCAGCCATCTTGCTTGCCACCCCGTTCATCCAATTGACTTAACAAACACTACGCCACTAGAATCCTGCCTCACCCCAGCCTCTTTGCTTGAGGATGACACTTTTTGCACTTCTCAGGCTTCCGAAAGCGATAGCCCAACTAAACTACCACAGCCGCCAATTCAACCTTTAAAAGACAGTTTCTCTTCCGCCCTGGACGAAATTGAAGAGCTTTGTCCAACAACACCTACCTCTACTGAGGCAGCCGCAGTTTCTAAAGGTAACTCCAACGAGCCTAGTATTCAAAAGATTGAGGGACTCCACGAAGGCAAAGCAAGTGAATCAAAACTAATGGACTCATTGCCTGGAAATTTTGAGATATCTGCTTCCACTGGCTTTCTTACAGACTTGACCTTGGATGATATTTTGTTTGCTGACATTGACACATCTATGTATGATTTTGACCCTTGCTCATCTGCCTCTGGGCCAGTCTCAAAAATATCTCCTGTCTCTGCAGATGATCTTCTTAAGACTTTAGCCCCGTACACGAGTCAACCAGTCACCCCGAGCCAGCCTTTCAAAATGGACCTAACAGAACTAGATCATATAATGGAGGTGCTTGTTGGGTCTTAGCAGCGTGACTTTTTATGCACCTTGATAGACATTTTGTAGTATTTTTACAATCCTCCCTGTCCCCTTTCAAAAAATTCACAGCGCTGTGCATGCATCTTTGTTTGTCATTAAAAAAAACAACATGAACCCAACATTTTTTCCGGGAGAGTTGGAGTGCCTTCATCCCTGTATGACCACTGTCGAGGCATTTTGAGTGGTTCTTTGAGATCTAGTACCCCAGTATAGGAAAGATTATGTATTGTAAACCAAGTAACTATGTTATAATGACATAAATTAATTGTAAATGCCAAGCACAAGGATTATGTTTGAGAAAGCAGTTTATTGCATGTCTTCTTCTTTTTTGTAAAAGGTTTTTTTGGTAAAAGTAACTTGTTTTATCATAGAGCTAGCCCTCCCCCTTTTTAAAATAATTTTGGTATTGCAGCATAAGTTGATATAGCAATTTGGTCTTTTTGGAGGCAATAGCTGTGCCTCTACTCAAAGTATTGCCTCTACGTGGCTGTATAGAGATTGCCGCCCAAATGCATTTGATATTTTTGTACAGATTCTGCAGTTTATGCAATTGTGTTTTTTTCTAAAAACAAATTCTGTTTGTACTCTCAAAGGAGCTATTTTGATGGTGTGTTCTCAATGAATTCCTGCTTACTCCAATCCTACAAGAAATGCTGTACTTTTATATAAAGTTGTAAAGTTTTCTATGCATATAGTGCATTGGAAGATATTGGATAAAACCGCTTTACCATCGCATTTCCTGGAACACAAAGTGCTTTAAGCAAGGGCTCAGAAGACAGTACATGCATTTACAAGTGGTTTTAGTCCTTGATGCCAACTCCTTTGTCTGAACTGTTTTCCTGGGCTCACTGCTACTTACAAGCAAGCCTGTAAAGATGTCAGCAGGAAATAGCTGCAAAACATAGCATTAGGTCGTAAAGTCTCCTATGGATTTTCTAGTTTCTCCATTTGTGATGTCATTACGGTGTTCCACTATCTGAAATCCCAACACTATTACATAAAAAAACATCCAAATTGCATTCAAAGCCATTAATATTGCATTAGCCACAGTTGGCAAACCCGTATAGCAGTGTCCACTCCTACTATAATAATCATATCTCAAAATCAATGTCTGAGATTTTCATTAGATGGCCAGTTTCAAATATTAGTATTATCTCGTATTCCCCTCTGCTCGTCTCAGTAATTCAGTTACCAAATGTGACCACTGGCTAGTGGTGAAATGTATCCTTTGCAAGGAGCTGTTACTGGTCACCTTTCTCTTGCTTGGAAGTACAAGGGAATTGTGGGTAAAGGGACTTATCAAAAATCCTTGATGGATCATCTACAAAAGTATTTGATACAGTTGGGGAAAGTGTGAAGTTAGGAGGATTGTAGTGACTGTGGGAAGTTGGCCATTGTCCCGTGAAGGGGCATTTTGTCTTGCCCGTGCTGGAGGTCCTCAGGGTAACTTCATCGTTAGAGAATTCAACACTTTACAGCTGGGCCCAGTTATTCCCCAAACCTCTTACCCAAGCCCTCTATCTGCAATGGCATTTAAACAGCAGACAATGAAAAAGAATATCTGAGGCTTTTGATATGGCAGCCAGTAAGTCACTCCCCACATCGCTTGATTGACACCTCACCCCCTCATAATGTTCACTTTACGTTTTCAATACTTTTGGTGTTTTGTCATTTGGGCATCTTTGAGTTAAAGAGAAACTCCAGCCATTTAAATTGGTTGGAGAAGCCCTGATACCTGGTGCCTTAACTTTTTTGCACACAAGATCTAAGTTATATAAACCTCTTGCTGTGCATCAACTTCACACTAAGGTTAGGAAGGCATGACATCCTCCGATGACCTATGAGTGTGGGAGAGTTCGAAATAAACTCGTCCCAGTCCTCAACCAGCTCACTCAAAATGTAGACTTACTAGATTCCTAAATGCTTACTGTGCAACAAAAGTTTTTACATCAGTGTTTTTGCCATGGTATTTTACAGGGCTTGTTTTCTTGTTCAGTAGGACGCCCACCCAGAATTGGAGTTGCGTCCGCTAGCAGTTCATAGAACATTATTTGTGTTATAAAGTCATGATGTTCACATAAGGTACATGTGAATAACTAAGGCAATTGTCCAGTGTTTCGCCAGACGGAAAAAAAATCCTCTTTTCTTAATAATAAATTCTGTCAGTTTGTTAAACTTTTCAAATCGTCTACTGTCGAAAAACAGGCAGAAATTTACATTCTGTAAGACAGCCGAGCCAACTTAGTCTGCCAGTTTCTCTACCTCCTGTACTACGAAGATGATTGGTATGCCAACTACATTATTACTTAAGTACGAATTAAGATGGCTTCCTTACATGTTATTGCCACTTGAATTCTGCCACTCACCCTTCTGTATGTTCAACATTGTCCCAAGTGGATTGTATTGACAGCGGATTTATAGCGAGACAATGCAGATGACTGTCGCCACATTTCATATATTTAAACACAAAATGCTAAAGTCCGATGCAAAAAAACTCTTTATTCCAAAGAATGTCAGTTTGCTCCTTTAAGAAAGCATTTCATTTCACTGATTAAAAAAGGTGCTAAAAGTGGGCACCAAAAGTATTACACCCCTGACAAATTTGCTTCTTGTCTGTTTAGATTCGTTTTATTATTACTTGTGTTTCTTTCTCTCCTGCAAATGGAGCTATTTCATTTTGCAATTCGGCCACGCTTATGATTTTTTTAATCCACAGTTCCTGTTTATATTCTCCATTCGTTTTGAAAATTGCTGTAATGAATCTGCGGACAGCTTTCTATGCATGTCTTTCTCCATCGCATCTGCAAAGTTATCCATTGCTGTGCACATAGGTTTTTATTTTCAAAGGGGTATATGTTTAATTTAAAAATATTTGCAATGTATTATGCCTGTTGCTGGAGCTGCGCTGTCATTTTAGCTTTTTAATGGTACTTTTGCTGTTAAGTGCAACTATACAGTTGGAATGCATATTGCTTCTTTAGGAATAACTTTTATAATAATTTATTTAAGACATTTTAAATTATATTGCACGACATTTGGCAATATTGAGTGAATTCTGCTCGCTTCTTGCCATGGATAAAATTGGGTCTATCTGTGTTGAAGAAGACATTGTTCCAGGAAGGCACTTTACGTATACGGTCTGCTAGTTTCTTTTTCTAAACCTGTGTGGTCCTGTGTGTGTCTTTCAGCATGTGTATGTACATACAGAGCAATACACGTATAGACAAGATATGTAGAACAGAAGAGTCACTAATTGGTTGGATTGAGAGAGACATGTTTGGATCAGGAGTAAATATATATATATATATATACACACACACACACACACATATATATATATATATACGTGTGTGTGTGTATATATATATATGTATATATATAAAATATTTATGCCGTGCTGGTAAAAATAAATGTGGTCCAACATGTTATTTAGAAATACAGATTCAGATAGTTATTACTAAAGTACAAAGGTGATAGATACTACCACAGTAGAGGGGAACTGACTTGAGAAAACACTGCTTAATGACGCGAATATTTAATTTTAGAATCACTTCACAGAAGAAAACTGAAGCAATACTTGCAAGGCTTAGTTACTCAGATTTTATCACACTGAATGGATTTAAAATCTTTGATCTGGTTCTAGATAAATACTTTTGTTTATAACTACTGCACATGAAAAATCCAGCATGGCATAAGCCAAACAAGCATATATAAATATACTGTATATATTGTGTGTGCGGCTGTTAGTACATAAACAGTGGTTTCAAAACTTGTAACTTATGGCAGTAATTCATGCCCATGACTTATATCCTGACTCAGTGGAATTACTTAAATCATGGATTTGTTGCAGATTGCACCCAGAGGAAAGTTTAAAACTTTTTTCTACTCTATTAAAAATACCTAATGGATAATGTGTCTCGTTGTCCAGTAGTATCTCGGACTCTGAGTACTCCGTCGCTTTCTAAGTCCTCACATTCTCTCTCTCTCACACACACACTCACCTCCTCTGCTTTTGAAGGTTATACAAATGCTCCTTTGCAGGTGAGTTTATGTGCCGTGTACACTGAACATAAACAACAAGGTAACTGCTCTTAAAAACAACTTTATAGTACAAACTGAAGTTAAACTTCTCTGCTACCATTTTTGTGGCACTTTTCTTTTGAAACCACTGTTTATATTTGTTTCTCCTTTGCTAATGAATGGGAGAATGCCATAGATTTCCGTCACCTAATACATGATTGTTGGAGGCAGGATGACATATGCACATGCTGGGGTATGGTGTATTTGTTTTAAAATCATATGTGGGGCTAGGTTGTGTGTGTTTATATGCCTCTTCACACCCACAAACACCTATATTTCTAAAAACACACCCGTCTGGCAAATGTCTCATGAAGTAAACTATTGCTTACACAACATAATTAACACATATTCAAAGTTTCCTGTCCTCAATTATAGCTAAATTATTTTAATAAGAAGTTTTCAAGGTGTAATCCTTTTAAAACAAGTTGATATAGGCAAACGCACAGTTTTTTGGCATTGATCTAAATACTGAAGACATTGTGTGTTTTACAATATAGATTGGAATCAGCGGGACCACTATTCTGTAATTTGTAGAACTGCTTCATCTTGAAATGCTGAGTTGCTGTTTATTCCTAAGAATATGGTTCTAGACCACACTATAGGACAATACTTGCTTTGAACGTTTCAAATTTAGAGCACTATTCGGCCCTTAATGTTGCAGAATTAAAACTGCCACAATAGTGAAACACTAATTTGTGACAAACAATGTACTGGTGTTGGGAATCCATCACTGTTCAGAATAAAGCCCCCAATTGATGTTCGTTTAGTCCTTCAGCATTTGAGAAGTACCATTGACACAAACTTACATGTTATCATCATTGGTAAGAAATAGATGGGACTGTACGGGATAACCTATTTTGCTTAACCAAAAAGGCATATTTCAATTTTTTACCGAATAAACTGCTTGAACTAAATGCTCTGATTCTGTAGTACCCAAATATATTCTTTATAGTTAAAAATAAATGTAATTTAGGAGCAGTCAGCATGTTATTGAAAGGGGGAAGCAGCCTACCCTGATTTTGTACTGTATCAAATATAATTTTGATACCTTTTATTAATCTTCTCTTTCTTAGAAAGAGAAGAGTAATTTGGGGTTATAAAATCACAGAAGGCCATGGTTCGCTCAAAGGTACACCATGTTTTTCAATTATATTCCTGTGTTATCCCCTGGAGTGTAGGACAGCAAGAAATTAAATAAAAACCTTAGAACAAACCATGCATACTGATGTGGCTGTACATGGCTAAACATTGATGTGCAATGAAGTGACAAGAAAAGAGCAGAATAGAGGCGCTTTGGATTTGAAGTGATTTTTATTTTCCTAAGTTATTTATTCCTTTTCCCTTTTTTGTAAATATATTTATTTTTGTGCCGCTAACATCTGGATTGTAATGTGTATAGAATGTATGATAGGAATGCAGTGCTTTGTAGGAATACAAGTCTGAATGGAAGATGGGGAGAGGAGGCTACTTTACAAAAAGAAACACAACAAAATTGCCTCCTTTCTCTTAGTGAGATGGGCAATGTGCCGAATTTCTCCCTTTGTCATGGGAGTCTGTTGGTTTGAAATAAGTACTAGGTGTTTAACTGTTAAATGTTTACCATCTACAGATGTATTATGGAGCCTACTGCAGTTTGTTTGAGGTTACAGTTTAATTTACATTATTGTGTGAAGGACTCATGGTCTAAACAAATGCCAATTTGTACATGTAACAAAATGCAAGAAATACATTGGAAAGTACAACCCAAATTAAATGACATGTAGGAGCAGCATCCCTTTGGCTATGTGTAAGCAAGAGCCGGTACCAGGGTGAAGTATAAAAGATCAATGTATTAATTGGACTTTGACAATCCCATTTGTTTTTCAGTCCATGCAGGACTTTCTCACAAAAGCAAGATCATTTGCAAATTGCTGTCCTGTGAGTAAATGCTCCTTGTTTCCATCTTCGTGGTGGCTTTCTTTTCTTAATTGGTTTTCCACTAATTTGTAATTGTGAATGGCCTTCAATTACATTTTGCAAGCCTAAGAGCCCACCTTATCATTTTCAAATAAAACAAAAAATATGGCTAGTTTCTTCGAATCATACCTGTTGATCATCTCATAAAAGTTCATTTTTTTTACAACACATTGTTTGCAATATTCTATGCAAACATTATTTACTAAAATGTTTCTGATCGTAATACATACTGGAACCTCAAACACTGTTCTGCTACATTTTTATTGTGAAAAAGT
This sequence comes from Lissotriton helveticus, assembly GCF_964261635.1. NCBI lineage: Eukaryota > Metazoa > Chordata > Amphibia > Caudata > Salamandridae > Lissotriton > Lissotriton helveticus. Next base: position 1,620,080,505 of record NC_136067.1, read on the forward strand.
ACATGTAACGGCAAAGATTCCTAGAAAAGAGCAGCGTATGCTAACTGTTCAATGCACGACTGTTAAGTGTTAGTTGATGTCAAAAAGGAAGGATGCATTTTCCCCCACAGACCTTAGAGCTGTGCCTTTTCTATGCAATATTGCAGACAACTGAAACGTGAAATCTGTATTCACGTGTAGGTATGGACTGTAATCAAAATAATTGGACAAATGTACATGAAAAATGACCTGTCTTTTGTAGTTTTATATTATACAATAAAATAAAAATATAAACTGGTCTTTATGCGTTTGTCGATTACTTCCTAGGCCAGCTAACATGTCAACTTTGCTAACTTATTTGTACCAGTATGCCTGACAAATGTTCCCAGTATATAGTTTTAATGGACCAATATTTATTATCTACTGGAAAAGTAAATTGCACTTTTTATGTTACCTGTGAATGAAAATGGTGCTGTTCTAAAATGTTAGATGTGTGTGCTTAACATCTACAATCCCACACACATCACAGCCATGGTGCAATTTCAGGGCTTTTCCAGGACCCTAGAGAAAGAAAGTGCACTCCTAAACATGTACAAGTAGTGCAAAGTTTAACCTTTCACAGCAGCTGTCATGTTCAGAACTGTTACATGTATAGTACAGGTACAATATGGCATGCCATGGAAACCAAATGTATTTCAAAGCTTGAAGAAGTTGGTGAGCACTGGAATAAAAGTAACCAAGTTATTAGTGTTGACTAAAGTAGGGATTTGTACTTTAGAGTGATTGTGCTAATATATCAAAACATTCAAATCCTTAGCATCTATATAGATAAAGCCCTAATAAAAAAGTTGCTTACTTTGCCACACTACTTTTTAGAAACTGATATCTTAGCCACGCTTATCTGGGCAAGCCATTGACAAAGTGAGAAAATTCAGAAGTCGATTTGCCTGTTATTTAAAAAGTTTGAAATCTACTCATCATAAACCACCTGCTATGATTTGAATACGATTTAGGCATTTTTGGGGACTCACAAAGTATGCCCAAGAGTATCCCTAGGAATATAGCATATTTTGAGGAGTACTGTTCCCTCATTGTTACCTTTAAATTGTCTGAAATCTTGACTGCCTTACAGAAATCCCTTCACCTGTATACCCAAAGAAGTAGGATGGTGTTAGGAAGAACTTTTCCACCCCTTTAACACACTATGACTCCGATCGTCACTGTATTAAGTAATAGTGAAGGTTATAAATTCCCACAAAGTTAAGTCTTTCGGAGCACTGATTGCCTTACCAATGATCACACTACTACCTTCACTTGGAAACAAACATGTTCTCTCCCCTCCATAAAATGTAATACAAAAAATACAAGGTGATGTTAAATGGTATTGAGTTACACCTACAGGTATAACTGGCTATGGATCTTGGATCCTTACAGGAGGAAATCTAAAAGTGTATTTGGTATGGGAAACGAACTATGAATTCGCAGTATCAACAAACATGCAGGTTTATGGCGATTTGTCACCTTTAATAGTTGGACAGATGATGGAGAGCCCACAAACCATACTTGTAAGCAGATTTGTTACATAAATCAGTGTGGGAAAATTCTATATACCCTTCCCCACAGGAGCTGGTGCAACTTTTGAGGATCTCATTCTTATTTGCGTCTAATAATAGCAAGTCGTAATTTGCGGCCTACCTCTTTAATATACATCACGTCAAACAATTACGACCCTCTACGATTCTGATTTTTAAAAAAAACGACCTATTAGTAAATAGGCCAAAACTGTTCCTAGATTTCCTTCCAAGAAATGCCATATTTTGGGGGAAATTCCACTATGTACTGACAATGTTTCTCATCATTCTATCCCCTGCCAGCATTACGCTATCAAGTTTGTAATTCTTTCAAATAGAGTATAGCACCGTTGATAGAAGATTTTGAGATCTTGTTTTGTGTTGCACACACGTGTTTTTTGATGTAAGGATGTTATTATGATTGTTTTTCCTGTCGGTCTCCTCAATTCCTGTACCTAGGGTAACCTTCAACTTTGGCATGGTATGTAAAGCAGCTACAATAATTTGTTTATTGCCTAGCACTTATTACTGCAGTTGTGACATTTCTAAGTGCTATAACTTACTTGTATTTCTAATAGCCAACTTACTAGTACTCCGTTTACGGCTCTCAGAAGGACAGAACGTTGAGCCAGTCTCGCCAGGATTCAAATTCAGCACCTGCAGATAGCATATGTCAGCAGTACGCATAGTTTACTGAGCAAAGGTATTGACTCTGTGGTATGTGTAAGAAGCATTTACACTTATTTTGGTTCTGAACCACCTGTGTAAAGTTAGGGAAGAGTAACCCGTAGTTGTCATAAGGCGTGGGGCCCTTTTGCCTCCCGCTGGAAGGCATCGTGGTCATGGTAGTTCTGAAAATGATCAATAATTGCTCGCAGAGGGGTTAGACAAAAATGACATTTTTCTCTTATTTTAAGCAAGGGCATGCTCCAAAACATTTAAAAAGAAAAAGAAAGAACATTTACAAATAACTGGCGAATTCTTCGTTCAGCTTTACCTATGAAAGCTCCGTTTTGTTTCACTTACATATGTGAAAGGTATTTATGTAGCTGCACAATTATTAAAAATAGTGTTTTAAATTTTAAACTTAGTGTGCATGGGGAAAATAATATATGCTGGTGCTGAAGTCGGTTGTGGCTGCACTAAAACAGCAACACAGGCCAATATTACTTCAATTGTCTTATCTCTAAATCCCAAATTAAGCACTAATGTGCCTCGAGATGATCTTTATTTCGGCAAGATTTGTTTAATCCTTTTTACTTTTCAGCTATTCGGCAAGGAGAAAAGAAGCTCGTGCTCAACTGGTCCAGGAACTTTTAATTTTTCTTTTATATATTTTTAGTAGCGGGTGTAGCAATTAAAACAATGAATCCTTGTTGATTTTTTCAGTAATCAGATGACACCATGAGTTCTTCACAAATATATTTAATGAATACATAGGAAGTAAGTACAGCTCAGCCACCCATCTCTCCTTGTCCCAGGATCTGTTCGCTCCCTGCTCCCATTCCTAGAACCTCCATGTATTCCAGAAACAAGATGAGGTAATGCACATTACAGCACATCTCTCACTAATAAAGAAACAAAACCGAAAACTAAAACCTTGAAACAAGCATAAATGAAACATGGCGAAGGAAAGGCATATAAACAGCCTATATACAATCTAAAGACCTGTCATAAAATTGGTATAGGCTAAATTTGAATATAAAGAGGACTAAATAACATAGTCATGCAAATGCAAGGGAGCATGGGTTTTCCTACTCTATTTCCTCAGGGTATCACCATTATTTACCTTAGAGATTTTATCATTATCAACACACTCATCTTCACCTTTATTATTAGATTGACTTAACGCATCTTCCAACATCCTTCCCCTGCACACAACCACGCTACCAAGATTCCAAATTCTATGATCGGCAGTTATTCGCATTATTAAAAAGTTTGATCACTTTCAAAGGTTTAGAAAATTTAGAATCAGTTATGTTCCATCCAGGTTTTTTAATCATCACAAACTCACCCACAGCAACTTTTGTGACTTTGACAGGATGTCTCACATCGTAATGTATTTTGCTATTCTTGCACTTTTCATCCTCCTGTTTTTCCAACTCCCACTGTCAGTATTGAGTCGCCTACCAGCAAGAAATGTATTAACCCAAGGAGGTTCCAAAAATGTATCCGGTTGTCTTCCATGAAAAAGAAAAAATGGGGCTTTCCAGTAGTTGTGTGTGGTGAGAATCTATACGTGGCAACTCTTTTAGAAACCTAGTCTTTCCAATTAAAACAGTTATTCTTTGGCAATGAGATGGTTTCTTTCAGGACTCTGTTGAACCTTTCTACAGTCCCATTGGACTCAGGATGATAAAGAGCACATTTTTATGTGATATCCCACACTAATGTACAAAGTCTTCCATCTCTTTTGAGACTAACTGCACCCCATTATCTGTTAATGGGTTTTTTGGTAAACCTTCCTTAGCAAACAGCTTTTTCAAAACATGTATCACAGTTCTCGTGTCCAGACCCTTACAGAAGTTTATATCAGGCTACCCAGACAATAAATCCATCACCACAATGACATAGTTATCTTGACCATCTCCATGTATAGGACCCAGAATGTCTAAGGCAATATCTATCCACAGTCCACTTGTACGTGTTCTGATAATCATGGGTTGAGTTTCTCATGTTCCTACTCTTCTCACTTAAAGCACAATGTACACATTCTCTCACCAAACACTCCAATTGGAGATCCATGCCAGGCCACCAATAAGTTGTGCGCAACCTCACCTTGGTTTTTGAAATACCTAGATAACATCTGTGCGTTTGATCCAGCAAAGCAGTTTAAAAGGAGGAATCAACCTATTTCCTCTCCATAACATACCATCACTTGTATCTAATTGGTCCAAAGGTCGTTACAGTGTAACCTTCCTTTTTACTTATGACCCCATCCAACACATATGAGATTCATGACATCTTGAAGTACCTCATTCTCCTTCAGTGTCTCACCACTGTTTTTCTGAAATGATTTCATAATCAACTTCACACACAAAGTACTTGGATTTATCAGATGAAACATCACTCTCTTGCTCCACATTTACTTAAGGGATCAACCTTGATAAAGTGTCTGCTATGACGTTTTCAGAACCAGAAATATACGTCACACTAAAACTGCGACTCACGACCTCTTTAGATATTCTAGGCGAAATTAAATTAATTCCTTTGTTAGTAAAGACTCCCCACAATGGTATGTGATCTGTTTTGATCATGAATGTGGTGCAAAACAATTTATTTAAAACATTTCTTAACATCCCAATTAACTGCAAGAGCCTCTCTCTCAATGACTGAGGATCTACATTCTGCTCCTTTGAGAATTTTTGAGATAAACATAAATGTACTGTCAGGACCAGAGCCTCCTTGATGCAAGACAGCACCCAGAACCTTGGCTTGTGTCAGTGGCAATTACAGAAGGTTCATTGGGGTCAAAGTTCCTAAGTTTGGGAGCTTGAGAGAATTTAGGTTTAATACCACAGAACTTTTTCACAATCTTCACTCCATGCAAACTTTTCTCCCTTCTTTAACAAGTTTCTCATGTTGAAACTGACACTTGTAAACATTTTAATAACCTTATTATAATATTCAGCCATCCCTAAAAAACGCATAAGTTCTTCCTTAGAAGTTGGGGAAACCATGTTTTTTTTATAGTGTCTACGAGTTCTGCTTTAGGAGTCACACCATCAGCAGTAATGATATGACCCAAATTATCAATTTCACTGAGACCAAATTTGCACTTCTCTAACTTAATGCTGAGATTATGTGCATTAAGCCTGTCTAGGACTTGTCTAACCCTTCTATCATGTTCACACTCATCACATCCATATACAAGTACATCGTCCTAATATACACAGACACCTGCTACATTTTGCAAAACCTTGTCCATGGCACATTGAAAGACAGATGCTGCCGAAACTAAACCAAAAGATAACCTGACCTATCTAGAAGTACTAAAAGTGTGACAAAGGCAATGAGCTCCTGTGATGATTCAGCCAACAAAATATGATGGTATGCAGAAGTTAAATCGAATGGTTCTAAAAACTTTAGCCTTGCCCACCAACATCAACAAATCAGAAATGTTAGGATGGTGATATTTGTCAACCAAGACACATTTGTTAAGCTGCCTAAGGTCCACACATAGTCTCAGCGAACCATCCGTTTCCTTGCAACCACGACTGGAGCCAACCATGACGTACCTTCAACTTCCTCAATAATTCCTTGAAACTTGAGTTTCTCAAATTCACAACGCATTTCTTCTTTCACAGCAAACGGGACACTGTACACTTTGCTAGAAACAGGAACTGAACCTGGAATGAGTTTATTCTTATGACAATATCCCTTCAAACATCCAAGTTTCCCACTGAAAACCTGGAGATAGTCTTCTTCAAATTTATCTCGTAGCGTGGTATCATGACTTCCTAGGTTAACAGGTTTAGTATCTTCAAGAATGATGGGAGGATTGTTGTTCGGATCCAAAATCTCTGCCAATAACTCAAAATAATGTCTCCTTTTTTAGACACATATTTTCCCTGAGGTGAAACGCCCTTCATATTCCATCAAACCAACGCAGTTCTATGGGATCACCTCCATAGGCAGAGGGTCTATGTCAGGCTAGAGCAATACAACTTTTCTTTTCCACTTATTTTCTTTAAAAAAGTTTTTAGCTCTGGAGTCAAATAATACTTTAGTTCTCTCCCCCTCTACGAAATCTAAAGGACCCTTGCCTCCGACCTGAAGAACTATTTGCCCACGTTCAAAATCATGAGCACCTTCACTTTAGTTAGTTTGTATTTAGTTAACCCTATGTTTGATCCCTTACATCCTACAATCTTCAGTAAAATGTCCCTTCTTGCAATACATGTACATAGATTTGAGTGCAGGACAAGTATTATCATTTGCAAAATGTCCTACTTTATCACATGGAAAACTCCTCCTCTCATTCCTAACCAGAACCTTAGTATTACCCTTATCTCTGTGTGTACCCTTCGCCTCCCCAATCTTAGGAGAAGATTTATTTTTTGTATCAGAGCCAAGATAGCATATTTCCTTGTTCAACTCCTTCTTGATCACCTGGACACGTTCCAGAGAGTGCTCAGTTCACAGAACTTCATCCATGGTGGGTGAATCTTTAAGCCACAATTCTCCACACACCTCCTCACTCCTGCAGCCCAACATAAACTGATCTTTTATCCTATCATCCATTAAGGAACCACATTTGCAAGAAGATGCTAAGGGCCATATGCATGAACATATTTTCCCATAGACCCAAAATAGGCAAAACCCTTTGATGCATCTGGCCCTAAATGTCTAAGATCTGTGACATAGTTCTCTGTTGACTCTCCTTTTTATAGCCATGTGCCACAATGGTAACTTGGGCAAATAGTGTAAGTCGAATGTATGTATACATATTTCATATTCAGTTAAGTCTACAGCAACGCTGTCAGGTACATCCGGGAGGTGATCAAAAACATTTTGCCCTTCAGACCCAAGACAATGTAGTCTGAGAGGTGCCAGATTCAAGTTCATACTGTTCAAACACTTTTTTCCATTTAGCCCACTTTATAGGTGGGTCACCAGGAGAAGAGAGAAAAAAATGGCAGTGCTGTTACATTTTGCATTATTGGATTCTGACAAAATTCCTAAAGTAATACCTTAAATTAATGTGAAATTTGGGAGTGCAACTAATCCTACAATAAACATTAAGAAGAAACAAAAAACCCTAGTTGATTCTAGTTCAACAGAGGCACACTGTATTTTCTTTCACAACAATTTGCTGGAAATGTAAGCGTGGCAAAACAACAAAATGAGATTCTTATGCGACACGCTGTGAGAGACATGTGACATAATCACTTCTTGCCATGCAGTAATCATCGGCACAGTAAAAGAAGATAAGTAAAACTGACGTGCATACAACAAACCTCATTGCTGCACTCAGAGTGAACGTTTGTACTCCTGCTGTGAGTGTCAGCAATAAGAGACAACAATATTCAGACACCCTAGTGAAGATTCCTTTAGCTCCTACTGTGAGTGTCAGCGAAAAGAAACGTGACAAACTGCAGAGTTACAGCTAAAAATCTTGTGGGGTCCTGTTATGCGTGTCAACGAGTGGAAACACAATGATATCCAGAGAAAAGTAGTGAAACACCTTGCTGTCCTGCTGTGCGGTCAGCGATAAGAAGAACGGTGATGTCTTTATGACGTCAGCCTTATCGGAAGCTGTGCTTGAGACGCAGATTCCTGGAACTGTGCGTGTCAGTGACGTTGCCGTTAGCACCGTAACAGTGGACACGTGATGAGAGACTTCTGAAGATTCCACTACCCGGACCAAGGCTCGTGCCAGAAAACGACAGTTAAGAGGTCGAGCGTTTAACAGCCCTGAAAATGCAGGTACATTTTGAAAGTACGGAAAAATTTAATTGTCAACCAACTGTACCGCAAAATCACTGCTGCTCCAACCCGGAGTCTGCTCTGTGATACAGTTTCCAAACGTTTAAAGCTACCTAGTCTGCTTCCTCCAGGTTCTGTTAGGCTGAACTTCTTGTTGCGCACATCGTGTCATTTTGATCATTCACAAAGTTTGAGGATGTGGCCACAGTAGCAGAAATATTTGTAGTACAAAACCTTCCTCCAGGTTACATTTCACCTGTGGTTATGTTGAACACCGTGTTGCACACATCCCGTTAGTGTGATCATTAACAAAGTCCAAAGATATGTCCACAGTTCAAAGTAGTAAATAAATAAACAAAGGTGGATTTGAGCTGTCTTTCGTCGCCAGTGTTAAATTCTTCAATAAGCAGATGATGCCATGAATTCTTGACAAATATATTTAATGAGTACGTAGGACGTAAGTACAGCTCCGCCCCATCTCTCCTTGTCCCAGGATCTGTTCACTCCCATTCCTAGAACCTCCCTGTATTCCAGAATCAAGATAAGGTAACGCACATTACAACACTCCTTCAATATTCAGTGACCACAGATCTGCAGAATTGTTAATCACCCTTTCCAAAACGAAAGCAACATTCTTTCTAATGGCTGACAGGAGAAAACTCACTTAAAGTTTAAATGAATTGCAGAAGAGTGACAAATGCACACCTTGTGTGCTCTGTTAAAGCAACTTCAAACACGGTTTCGTTTTTGCTTCAATAGAACAAATACAATCAGTTATTAATGTATAAATGGAACCAGAAGACATTTGTATCTTAATAAACCTTTCAAACAAGGATAGACAAAAATGGGTATGTTTAAATTCAAGCTTGACACATAGAAAAAAATCTGTTGCAGTCAGATCTACAGAGGGCAATGACCACTATTCTAGTCTTTGCGGACACTACGCAGGTGATGGTGAATGATATAATCCCCCAGTGTTGGACGGATCATGCACTTGTCTCCTTCTCGATCTACCTACCGGCGGATCCTTTGAGTGATGCAGGGTCGAGGCCTACCAAAGTGGGTAGATCATGGTCCAGACTCTCAAAAAACCCGGCTCTGCCAACTCTACTTCTTGGCGGGTATGTGTTGGGGGGTAATGCTGAAGTAAGCTATACCAGTTTGTGTCAGCAAATCTCGAACTCTCTGGACAAGGTGGCTCCATTCTGCAGGTCAAGGGACAGACAGAAACGAGCTAAGCCCTGGTACTCTTATGATCTTCTGCAGCTGAAGCAGCGATGCAAGCGGGCAGAAAGGGCTTGGAGGAAGCATTATTTAGACCCGGCGAAAGCCATCTTCAAGCATGCACTGATGGAATATAAAGCACAGATTAAGTGTGCAAAGGCTATTTATCTCGAGGAAACGCTGAATCAGGCGACAAATAAGTCGCAGACTCTGTTCAAGATTGTTAGCGACCTCTCTCGACCAGCATGCGCCATGAATAACATCCCAGCCTCTCAGGCTCTATGTGACTCTTTGGCAGCTGCATTTGAAGACAAAATCGCTACTATCTTGAGTGGACTTTCTATGCCGGACTCTCAACCTTTGGTCGTCAGCCCAATATTATTCAATCTGTACCTCCGTCCTCTGATCCAATTGATAAGTTCTTTTGGTATCTCGGTATTTAATTACGCCGACGACACTCAATTAGTCTTCTCTTTGGAAGGTAAAGAGGCCGTTTCTTTAGAGACCTTTCACCGCTGTATGACAGCAACAGCGGACTGGCTGTGCTCTAATTCACTCCAGTTTAATGGGTCTAAAACGGAGGTGTTGTACTGTTCTAACGATCGTGTTCCGCGCCCCCTGCCAGAGGGCTTCTGGCCCACCTCCTTCTCGGGGGCAGTGACGGCTGCGGAGTCTGCTCGCAACTTGGGGGTCATGTTTGGCCCCAATTTACAACTGGACGCCTTTGCCAATAAGACCGTAGCCACATGCATGATGCTGCTCCGTATGCTACGCAAAGTCCTTCCTATGCTCCCAGCACAGGCTAGACCCGAGGTGGTGCGGGGGGATTATTTTAAGCAGATTGGATTACTGCAATGCACTGCTTCTGGGAGCGCCAAAAACTCTGGTTGGTAAGTTGCAACGCATACAAAATATGGCAGCCAAGCTGGCACTCGCTCGTCCGCGCACTGCCTCTTCTACTTCAGCGCTGCTTGATTTTCATTGGCTGCCTGTACAGCAACGGATTCTTTTTAAAGCATCGTGTCTGGTTTTTAAAGTCATGCATGGACAGGGACCTGCCCTGCTGCAGAACCTTTTCTCTTGGTATTCTAACTCTCGAACCCTGCGTTCTTCCTCTGCATGCCTGGCAACGGTTCCCAGGTTTCAGAGGTTAAGGATGGGAGGTCGCTCCTTCAGTTTCTCCGCTGCTAAGCTTTGGAATTCTCTCCCGCTACCACTGAGGAGCCAGGGCGAATTTCCATCTTTTAACAGGAGTCTGAAGACCTATTTATTTCCAAGAGTAGTGTGATCCCTGTGAGTGTGTATCAGCTATGTTTAGTCAAAGCGCCAGGATACCCTTTGGGTGACAGTGTTGCGCTATACAAGTATGCAATATATACATACATACATACTATTATTACCAAGCCACTCGCATTGGCTTCTGTACAGTACATGCACAAAGACAACAGATAAATGTATGGGCAGAAAATGCTCATACAGCCACACACTTGAAGACCTACTTTTAACGAAGTCCAACATAGGGAGCATCCATGCAAGTAGACCAACCAACATAAGATATGACAGAACACAGTTCAAAGAACATATATTACCTTGGGCAGCGATATGTACAGTGATGTGCCACAGGGCAGAACTGGTTGTTCCATCTTCTGGAACACGCTCTCGATAGAATGACTGCTGGCTGACAGAATGACATCCACCACTTGTGCTGGCAAATGGAATGTGGCTACATTACCCCGATCAATCTCCAGGCATGAAGGTGGAGGCTCTGGAGGTTGGGATGGAGATCCTGCACCTTGATTGATAAACGAGCTATAGAGAGGAATACTAGAATCGGGTGCACAGGAGAGATGCAGAAGATGTGCGTACCACACTCTTCTCGAATAATCCGGGTCGATAGAGAGGACTTGGGCCCAGTGTTAATGTTTTTTTCCTCAAGACTTGAGAAATAAAGGTTTTGGAGGAGTTGCTTGCTGAAGAGGAAAACACCATGCTGGTGAGCCCAAACCATAGTAGCAGGGCTTCCCAAGACAGAAGGTGCAACTCCACTCACCCTGCGTGTTGATGTACCAAATCTTGACATACTGTCTGTCAAGAAACAGACCGACTGTGAATGTATGGTAGGAATCACTTGAGTGCTAAGCTAACCGTCCTCTGCTCCAGCAGATTGATGTGCAAAATTCGCACCTCTTGAGACTAGAGGTTTCTAGTCTCCAGTTATTTATTTGGATGAGCACCCTGCCCAAGAGTGGCGGTATCCGTCACTGCTTTTGCCACAACTAGTGGGTCTGAACAGACCTCCTTGATGCTAAATATTCATCCACATCCCACCAGGTTAGATCCAGTGTAATGTTCTGAGATATTATGATAATATTTGACAAGTCTCCCACATGCTGGAACCACTGCTGACGGAGGCATCGCTGGAGAGCCCTCATGTGCCAGCATGCATGACCAGAAAGAAACACGAAACCAGCAGATCTATTTTTATTTTATTTATTTTTATTCACAGAGTTTTATATAGCGCTGGCTAGACTCTAAGGTACCAGAGCACTTTACATGAGTATTAGGTAGATACAAAATGACATCAGTTACAGAAGCCTAGTTTCACATAGGAATAAAAAAACAGTGTTACACAGTAACAAGAGTTACTATAGCATAGAATACCATATACACTTCATATGGGGAATAGAAGGTAGAGGGGGAAAAGTAAAAAGGGGTGAGAAGAAGATCAGGCCAGGCAGATCCTGTAAAGGGGAAAGTACTTCAGGGGAGCTAAAAGTCAATGTGAAAGTCAAAACAGCTGGCTAGGAGATCAGCAAACATAACATCCAGTATTGCGGTGACTAAGCAAGATGTGAGGGGTGTATGAGACCCAAGGGGGCGTCAACTCAGGATAAAGGTCAGTCAAGCGACATAGGGCATAGTCCAGCAGCATGTTGAATCAGATTGAAGCCGCCAGGATGGAGGGCCTGGGTAACGGGCACCGATGGCATTAACACAAAATGGCAGGACATGCAAAAATCCAAACCACAAGGGAGCTGGCTCCACAGAGTAGGGCGGGGGGGGGGCAGCCACCGGAACAAGAAGGGCAGGAGGTTGCCACTCAAACTCAGGTCATTTACAAGACCAACAGGACTGGAATTTAGCGAATTCCTTAACCTTAAACAACATTTAAAGTTTGGATGTCTCTAATCCTTCGAGGAGACAGGGAGGCTCGTAGAGATGTAGTACCCAGTTGAAGTAAATGAGATCCAGCCACATGGGAGAGTTGATCCAAAGAAGGTGTAATTAAATATGCATAAGATAGTAGAAACGTCCCAACCGCCAAAAAAAGCAAGAGGTCAACTGAAACCCTTACATTCCAGCCTCACCCAAATTTCTACATTCTGTGTTTACCCACACCATTGTACTCACTAAGCCTTAGCACATAATATACTACATATAACAATGAGTTACTACACACCTTCCCATTAGAATTTGTTTAAATAAAGCATTATATCCAAACTACAAGAACTCTACCCATTAAACCATGAAATACAAAGTCAAAATAACTATTGCATACCAAACAAGATTTCCTTTGTCTTATTTCCCTATATGTTTAAACATAATCCCTCATGAATTTGGGAGGGACTCTATTTCGTCCACTACGTTATGGCTTCCCGTCTTTACTATTATCATTGGAACTACAATTTTTTTTTCAGATTGGTACATATCGCCACAATTCTACTTAAATTCCAAATGCAGTTCTCGTTTAGTTTAACCAAATTAGGAAATACATCCACAACCCGGAAAGGTGAGGAGAATTTTGAGGTCTCACTTTTCTGTGGAAGCCTCACCTTTACCACATCTCCAACACACACGACAGTGGAACACACCACTTTGTGCTCATCAAACCTTTGTTTACTCTTCCACACTTTCACATGTTGATATCTCTGCCAATCACTATTCTTGCACACACTTTCTTTATCATCCCTTATCCATGAACACCATGGTGTTGGGTCTTCTACCTTGAAACAACTCAAAGGGCACTCTACCAGTAAGTTGTGTGGTGTAAGGCGATAAAACCTCAACTCTCATCATCACATCTTTTTTTCCATCTGTATTATGTACCTTGCATACCAGGATGGACTCTTAACACTCTCTACCATTCCATTAGCCTTGGGATTATAGAGTGAACATTTTTTATGCTTTATTCCCCTCAAGACTATAACCTCTTCCATGTCTCTATACACTGTTGTGCCCTATAAGAGACCCACCTCCACCACAGGATTACTCTTTTCCCGTACTGGCAGGACGAGGAGTAGGTCATCGTGCAGAAAAGCACAGCGAACTTTAAGTATTATATCTCTCTCCTTCTCTGTCCCCCCAGCCCGATGGGTTCCGTCCCCCGCCTGTGAGCTGTGACCTAGCTCCCCGCATACTTCCATTCCTTCTGCCTCCGAGGCTCTGTGACCCCCCACGGCGGCCCGTGGTCCCCCTAACCATTATGCATAACCTTAACCTGGATTATGCCCCACTGCGCCATGCTGAGGCACCTCCTTTACCCAAGTGCAATTGCTTCTTACCGGTGCCATCTGTTATCAATGCATGCCGGTCATTCCGGCAATCCCATCTGGGGCTTTAATGGCACAGCACTCAATTGTCTGCGACCCCTACACTCTCCAAAACCTAATGTAATATAAGAAAACTACTTTGCCCAAACCCATAAATGAGGTGGAAAATCTCACCTTTATCTGGGATACTCATTCCCCATATTTGACCCAGCTAATCACATGAGCACACTATATCAAACTAGGTCTAAATATATTTAATAAAAATAATATGATTCAAATTGCTTATACATACAGTATTAATCACGTAATAAGTAGATTATGATATATATTTCACTCTGTATTCAACACAACAATGAATGGCCAGAAACAAAACCAACTCTGAATCTCGCATCCCCATCAAACAAACACACCTCATCCACATAAATCCACAGTCACTCAACTCCTACACATAGCTCTATCATCCAACACACCGAAATACATACAAAAAGATTACATACACAGGAACAGAAGATAACACCCGAGTTTTAAACATACAATAGTGCAATTTAAAAAATATGTATGTTCTGTGATTCAAGAAACAATTTCTTTAAATACATAAACAACTAAGGGCCAGATTTACAATAAGTGGCGCATCCCTGCATATCAGCAGGGATGCGCCACTTATTGTGCGCCATGCCTCCGCCACCATTGATGCGCCGCATTTACAATGCGGCGCACCAATAGGCAAAAACGGCACAGATGCGTGACGCATCTGTGCCGTAAAAGCGGCACGTTGCTGGAGTTGCGTCGCAAGCGCGATGCAGCTCCAGCAAGGCTCTGGGGGGCCCTATCTTGTTAATGCTGCATCAATCCTTACGCCTGCTTCAAGCAGGCGCAGGGTTTTGATGCAGATGGGCCCCAAAGTGACTGAGTGAAATCTTGTAGATTTCACTCAGCCACTTTTAGGAGGCGTTCCTGTGCCGGAACACACCCCCCCACCTGCACAGGAATGCCTCCTTTTGGCGCAGGGCTTTACAACTGGCGCATCTCCCAGATGCGTCACGTTGTAAGTACCCCGCACCATGGCGCTTCTTTTGCGCCGCCGCTGCGTCACAAAAGTTACGCAACAGCGGCGTAAAAGGGGCGCAAGAGGGCTTGTAAATCTGCCCCTAAGTACTACATCACGTTCAATTCGATAGGAAATGCAAAGATAGTAGATAGCTGTCAGCATATCCTGCTTTTTCAACATAGTATATCCTAGAATAGTTATATCCATCTAGGCATAATATCCTAAAGTTCCTGCTGTAGCCAGCACCGACGTGTGTTTAGGTGACCATCACAATATTGGTAACACCTTCTTCAGGGCGCTAAGATTGGATATTCTCAACTTCAAAAGGGGAGAAAATCAACAGCACACTTGTGTTTCTGTCTATAAGGCTTCTAAATCCAAATACCTGCCCTGTCGTAGGATAGATAAGTGTCTATTCCAAAAGGCGCAAAATGAATCGAGGCCCTTTGCTCCAGCAAGTGAGTCAGCATTCTGAACCCGGCTTAGGCAGGAACGCAGAGCAGACTCTCCCAAGCCTAAGCGGCAGTGCCCACCACCAATTACCAAGGGCCCATGTCATCAACACTTCTCGGCCCCCCTCTATCCCCAAACCCTGCCTTCCCTGCGTGGCTCAAACACAGGACCATGCTCTGTACTGATACAGTTGATCATGGTATTTTGCCTAACACGTTCACCAATACGTCAGTAAGGGTTTGTCTTAGACTTTTCAACTGGTGCCAGTAGACCTCACTTTTAGGTAAGTTGCTATCATGGGTTACCAGGCCGGTTTCCAGACCCCGTTTTGGCGCTTTACTGGTTGGCATGCACGTAAATGCTGTAAGACTTCTTGTGTCAATAGTCTTTTTTTATCCAACACTACATCCACGATCCAAATCAACTTGCATGGGTGTATTATTGGCTCGTATTGTGGCTTTTACTATATATTGTGGCTGTTGGCCAGCTCCTGCACACACTGATTGATAAATTATTGCACCAGCCAGCCTCTGCATACCCTGGTTGACAACTAAATGTGCTAGTAACTTTGTGTTGCTTATTTTCTGTTGCTTCTCTTTCCCTCTAGGTTTCCACAGAAGGTATTTTATATTATAAATTTACATTGTTTTAGAGTATGGTATTTCACAACGCGCACAAATCTACCATCCCTACATGAGTAGATAAGGATCTCCCAGTCCTGATGAAATGCTGTGATCCTATGGACAAAAATAGGCATGAAACATGTTGACCTTTTCACACACACTAACTAGGGCCTTAAGGGCTCATTATACCCTGTTCTCACCTTGACTTTGTTTTTTAATCATAACATCGGAACCCACAAAATAAAGAATGTTTGGGGAATCCTCTAGTTATTTTTATAGACACACCCTCCCTCCACTTCTACTCAGACACCATTTATCACACGTCCCACCACTCTACTCAACTCACAACGGCAAAAAGAAAAGACCTCTGGCAAAGAGCCTCCCACAGGGCCCGTTGGGCATTGCAGCGCCGGTCTAACGAAAAGCTGTCCGATGATGAAGCATGATACGCTCTGGGGTGTGTGAGGGCCCCTTGCTCCCCTTCTGCAGCAACCTAGAGCCTTTTCTTTCCAACCCCCACTATAGGAACTGCATACTTCTTGTTTGATACATCCTACTTAGGGGCACGTATGCAGGACTTGTCTTAAGCCCAGTCCCTCCAGTGTTCTTGTCTTCACTGTTGTCCATCAACATATCTGGAAAACCCTCACTGCTGAAAATATCCTTCAGAAAAGCAACCACTCAACTAGTTTCCACACTTTGCATAATGCAAATCTCTGGCCACAGCAAGAACATGTCCATTAGTACCAACACATAAAAGGGACCAGTTTTGCTTGTAACTGGTCACAGAATATCAAGATCTACTTCCTGCCATGCTCTCACAGGAGCATCCCTCACCACCATGGGCTGCACTTTAATCTTGCAACTCTTGTCACTACAGCAACACTCCAAACATTTTCTGCCACACCTCTCAACTTGTGTGACCATATCGGGCCACAGAAGTGCAGTCTGAGTCTCTCCTTGGTTTCTAAAATCCCCAAATGGCCATGGCGACTTAACTGTAATCCCCAAATGGCCATGGCGACTTAACTGTATGAGTTTCCTTCGGACTTGACCTGGACGTACTAGCTTAGTACCTCTCCAAAGTAAATCATTATTCTCTGATAACTCATCCTCCACCATCGAAAATGTCAAACCCTCTTCTCTCAAAACGTTTGAGGTCCAAACTTTCCTGGCCAACTTTTTTTTTCTTCTTCAAGGCTAGATCCCCATTCAAGCAACATCTCCACTCACCTTCACTGACCACACAATCAGTGACTTCGCAAGCTGTGTATCATTAAGGATCCGAATTCATCAGCTACATCAAGTTCATGTTCTTTTAATTTTGGACTCAACCGTGACAGATATTCTGCAAGCCTGTTCTCCACTCCAGGGATATACACTGCCATGAAGTTGAAATCCTATAGATCCACCATCCATTTACAAATGCTACCAGAAACCGCATCTAGATTTTTCTTATGAAATATCTCTTTGAGAGGTTTATGATCAATCATCCTCAATTCAAACTCAATTACCCAGAGAAATTTCTTACGTTTTTTTTTGGCCCAGTAAATACAAAGAGCCTCATGCTCGATTATAGAATATTTGTTCTCTTGCCTTCCCAAACTTCTTGAAATAAACATGATGGTTCTTCCCACGCCTTTCCTAGATTGTGTCAGTACGGCTCCCACCCCCATCGGTAATCAGCTGGCATCATGGATATCAAAACTTTGAAAAGACAAGGCTTTACTAAGTGCAGACTGAACATCCCAAAACTCTTGTTCACAACACCCTTTTTTAATAGCACTATTAGCACATTATGCATGCGGATGGCAATAGAAGGCACACATTTATTGTAATAGTCTGCCATGCCTAAAAAGGTTAACAGCTCCTCCTTATCCTCAGGAACATGAAGGTCATCCATGGTCTCAACCAATTGTTCGTTAGGTCTCACTCTCTCTCGGGTCAATCTGTGCCCAGAGTAGTTGATTTTCAACCTAAACCTTTCTAAGACCAATCTTAGTGTAAGATCATGCTCGTTTGGAGCCATAAATCAGAATATCATCCAGATAGATCTTCACCCCAGGAACCCCATCTAACACATCCTCTATTGTTCTCTGAAAAACTGCTGCTATGGAATGGAGCCCAAATGTTAATCTCGTAAATTTGAAGAGTCCAAAAGGTGTGATAAATGTGGTCAGATCCTTAGCATCACCATCCAACTTAAATTGGTGGTATGCCGCCTTGAGGGCTAAAGTTGAGAAATGCTAGCTGCGTAAAAATTTCTGATATATTAGGGAGGTGGTACTCATCAAGCACTACATCTCCATTAAGAGCCCTCAGATCGGCATACTAGTGTATATCACGCAAGGCCTTGCGTGCTATAACTACTGGCGTAACCATCATGTGGCCTCAGTCTTAACAACTATGTCTTCATCCTCTAATTTTTTTTGAGTTCTTAATTCATACTCTGTTTCAAAGCTAAAGGCATGCTATGTGCTTTACATGCCACATGGGAAACACCATTCTTCACAATGATCTTATGCTCCTAATTAGTCAAACATCCCAACCTTTCATCAAAAACCTCTTTGAATTATGTCCTAGTTCCGATGGTACCCCAGTCTCATTACTTTTCAATCCATCCATTACATCCGGCAGTTGTTTCTGAATTATACTTGGTTCACTATTAGAATCTAACATAACACTTAAATCTCTCTGATGAAACTAACTGATAATGCTGTCTCCCCTACATGAAACATATATCTTCCAAGCAGTGAGACGCCCTTTGTATCCCAGTTTGCCATTGAATTAACCTAGAAACTTAATAGGTTGTCCACCATAAGCTAAAGTATGTATATCGGATTTGTAGAGTTTGACTTTCCCAGAGAGTTTGTGCGTATAAATGTCTTTAGGTATTAGAGAAATCTTAGCACCAGAATCAAAGAGCATATCCACACATTCCCCGTGAACATTTACTTTGTCAACAGGACCGCTTGTGCCCTGTTGTCCAACTCAAAGAATGACCTCCCCACAATGTAATCATCATAATCAACCTCATCATCATTTTCATCATAAACAATCACTTCTTTCACTTTCTTTGTCTTAGCCTTACTCTGAGACCTGCAACTTTGGCAAATTTTCTAACCAGGGCACATAGATGACACTTGGTATACAGTGCGGGCTATTCTTATTATTGGCCAAAAGATAGGATGCACTGCACCTCCCACTAAAAGGTTTCTTAGAGATGG
Source organism: Lissotriton helveticus (assembly GCF_964261635.1). Classification (NCBI taxonomy): domain Eukaryota; kingdom Metazoa; phylum Chordata; class Amphibia; order Caudata; family Salamandridae; genus Lissotriton; species Lissotriton helveticus. The sequence goes on from NC_136067.1 coordinate 1,620,099,609, forward strand.
TACAACAGCAGGCAGCTCCTGCCATTAGCCAAATGGCCGAAAGCACCATCAATTTCACCCAGCAAATTTCTTTGAAGAAATGGATTTATCATCCCTAGCCGCAAATTTGTGGAATACATGATTTTTTTCAATTGGAGCTTTCTAATAACATCAACACAAGCTAGTGAATGTTCGATTTTTTCGGGGATCATAAGTACTTCATCAAGCTTGGAATAGTCTTTCTGTCACACCTCATCCCTCACTTTCTCAATATTACAACTAAGCATGAACTGGTCATGGATATGCTCTTCTAACTTTTCCTCAAACTTACAAGTGGCCGCTAACCTCCTCAAACTTCTCACGTACCTTTTCAGAGACGTCTGAGATTTTTGTATTCGCTTCCCAAAATGGTATCTTTCAAGAATTGTACACAGTTTTAGGAGGTAATGTTTATCAAGCTTCTTAATACAAATATGCAATTCACTTAGCTCTTTTGCCTCGCTAGCTTCAATATCCAGGAGATATTCAGATACTTACTTGCTTGTTATACTTACATTGTTTTGGTCTGCTAGGCCTAAAAAATGTAAGTCGAAAAAAGTATTTTCTCATTATATTTGTGTGTGTGGTGCTTTAAGTACTGAAAGAAAAGCTTCTTTACTGTTACATTGTGTAGGCCCAGAAGGCCAAGAAGTATTGTAACATCTCCTGGAGATTCTTTTTTTGCCATGCCAAAGGGAAGGAGGTGTGTAGTAACTTAATGTTATATGTAGTATGTTATATGCCAAGGCTTAGTGAGTAGAATGGTGTGGGGAAACAGAGAATGTAGAACTTTGGGTGAAGCTCGAATGTAAGGTTTCAGTTAACCTCCTGTGTTTGAGGTGACTGGAACGTTTCTCCTATCTTATGCATATTTGTTTTCCACTTTAACCACCTAAGAGGTGGCTCTCCTGGGGATAAGAAAACCTGAGGGGGTGTAATATTTTTCATCTCTAAAATGTAGAAAAAATGAATAAAGCTTATGAATAAAATATATTTAGTTATATATGTAGTTCCTACATATACATTTCCTTTACAGTGACCCCCCCAAGATCACAATAAAAAGTACAGTGTAGCTAGTTATTTCCACTTTACTATGCGCTCATCAGTGTGATGTCAACTTCACATCATGATGACAAAGTGTGCCCATCACTGAGCAGGGAGGCGGTGCTACACACAGCATCAGTATGACAAAAGGTAAGCAAAGCTAACCACTAATTCAAGTGTGGGCCTATCACCGTGAACATGTGATGGATGACAGAATGGCTATGATGATTTCCAGATATGAAAAATGTGTGCCTGTCACAGAGTTAAGCGAAGATAAGGACTACCACAAGTGTGTGCCTATCACCGTGAAAAACAAAGATGGATGACAGGCAGACTCGTACTGAAGATTACAAGTATGAGAAAGGTGTGCCTGTCACCGAGCTGGTCTCTGTATTCAAGGTATACCCATAAAACAATTGATGAATGAAAGTAAAGTCCCACGTTATAATTGAACATTACAAATATGGGAAGTTGCTACTCTCCTTACAAAAGATGTGCCAGTCACTGAGCTGCCCTTATTATTAGTATTTATCAATACCTTGACGGATATTGTACAACGGTAATCAGCACAGGATATATCTCAAGTAACATTGAGATCAATGGATCACTTCCCAACCGCCTAAAGTGACTGCTGGATGTCACTCTGCATCTGTTTCAGTAGGAATTAGGCCTTTATCCTTCTGTGATCTGTTTTTTTTTTATATTTTAAGACCTTTATTGATCAACAGGAGTATCACACAGCGTTTCGCTTACAACCGATCTGGGCCAGCCGCATGCACATTGAGTTGTTCCGTAAGTGTTTAGTGAACACAGCCTCAAGGCCGACAACCCTGAGGTTCGGCGGCGTAAGCGGTCGATTCGAACATTATATAATTATACATTCAGTTGGTGATGTGAAGAGGTCGGTCTGTAGAGTTTTTTCACTTTTTCGTGCGTAGTATGTGTGAACCCGTGGGTATAGGGCTATGCTAGCACTCATCGGTGTCTGCAAGTGAATTGAGGCCGGTTCGATACGCGTGTGGTATGAGGAGGAGTATCAGAGGAGCACGCCTCCCAAGGGGACGTGGGGTAGTATCAGTGAGGGATGAGGCCAGTCAGCAACCTAAGTGTGTCGGCGAGCAAACATCTATACAGTTTATCCACTCTGTTGAGGGTGGTTGGTGCTTGTACTTGTAATCAGAAAGGGTCATTTCAGCCATGGCTGTCACTCTCGAAGGCCCCATGGTGTTGCATGTATAATATCCAGCTTGGAAAGGTCTGGTCCAAAGGGGAACGGGACCAGTGTATCAATAAACTGTAGAACAGTAACATGAAAAATATATACTAGAGGGGAAGGGAATGGAGGTAAAGAGTGCCATGGGTGTAAGAAGGGAAGTGCGGCGACAATGCGGCGGTAGTGGTCCAGCGGGCGAGTAGGCAAGAGATTATGGCGGGTGGCTCGCCTGCATGCCAAGTGTTTAAGGGGGGGTCACCGTCTTGGGGGTGTGGTGGGTATGGTAAGACAGTATTTGTTGTGTGGCAACCGGTGGCAGAACCCCCAGTGAAGGTCGGACGTGTGGGGGCGTGGACGCGGGAGGGGCAACATACTCGCCAGTGCGGGTCAGGCAGGTTCGCAGCGTGTGGCGATCAAGGCATGGTGGACAAGTGAGCAGGGAGCAGTGCGGTATATGTGAAGATGCAATTGCACGCTGGCGGTGGGGAGGAGGAGAAGGAAGATCATATGAGTGGTGGGTCCCGTTTGGTGTGGTAGCGTCTCATGGTGTCCATTGTGAGGAAGGGGGGGCAGTATGCGTCTCCTTACATCCTTCTGTTATCTGTTATGTGATTTGCGAGGCAGAAACAAAGTGGACAGACCAAGAAGCAAAGGGTGGTCGCGTGCAATGATTGTGTGCTGGGTAAGTTTGAAGTTATTATGGAGGCAAGCACAATGTGTCTCAAAGCAAACAGGTACTGCGTGCAATAACAGTGGACTTTTAAAATATGTAGGTCAACCGGTGCCAGTCGTGTGTCAAGAGCAACCAGTATCACCAGGCAGCTCTTATAGTAAAAAAACACTGTACCTTGTTAGTAAACCTTTACGTTTCCTCTATTATGAAGATACTCTCTGTTGACTTATCTCGCCCCACATAACTAAGGGGCATATCAGCAAGGGCTGGCGATAATTATCGCTCAGCGCTCTTAGCGTGAGGATAATTATTGCCGTCCAACTCTGAATTTTATCGCGGAGATAGCGTGCTATCAGCAACGCTGATCTCCAAAGCGATAAAATTCAGAGCGCAAGCTGCCAACTGTGCCATTATCGCTGGAAATCCAGCGATAATCGCACAACTTTTGGCCATAACTTGCTGTTAGGGCTACACATACTTAGCCATGATATCCACCTTCCATAGGATATCATGGCTAAGTCAGTTTCAAAGCAGGCGCAAGGAAAGTAGCGATAACAGAGGTTATTGCTACTTTTCTTGTCGCTATGCTTCTTTGTGCGAGGCTTGATAATAGGAGAAATGTCGCTTAGCGACTATTCTCACGTTATTCTGGGAGGAATGCCCACTTTGCATCTCATTAGAGATGGAAAGCTGGGCGATAAGGGAAAGAGCGAAGAAGCATGGATTCTCACAATAGTGCATCCTTGCTAATAGAGCGTTAAAATTATCGCCGCTTTTCGTCCGAAAACGGACACTAAAGTGGCAATAATTGTAACTCCGGCCCTTGCTGATATGCCCCTAAATAAGGCGTAGCAGGCCGTTTCTCTGGATCAGTACCAGACATTGTCACACGCGGAAGCTGTTGAGAAGTCTGAAGGTGCCTCAGGGTTCAAATCATTGCCAAATGAAGTAAATGAGATCCAGCCACATCGAACAGTTAATCCAAAGAAGGGTTATTTATTTATTTATTTTTAAGTTTCAAAAACCTTTATTGAGTCTTGAAAGCACGGTACATCAATGCAACAAAGTCATGTAGGTATACATAGTATAGTTGAGTGAAATAGTGGCATCTTCCCGTGCAAAGCAGCGTTGAGCAATAATCAGTTACATGAAAGAGTGTTCAATAAATGTCCCCCAACTCCCTCCCCCCGAACACATAATCATAAAACAGTGGTCAAGTGTCCGAAGTAACAAGATAAAAGCATAGGCAAGTCCTTTAGCCTCAACTTGGAGGGAAAGGCCCCCACGACCCAAATAGAGCAATTCCGCATTACACTCTAGTAGGCACAACATTCAAATAATGACATAGGTAGCGGTTCACCAGTGGGCCTTGATCATGTAGTCAGGCGTTCCAAGGACCATACAAATATACTGTAACTAGACAATGAGCAGTTGTGAAGTACATGCAGAGGAAAGTATTACATAATCGGTGATTGTGGTACGTTTTCAGTGGATATATCCGCCCCCGCCCGTTCATCCTCCTCTTCTGCCCGCTGCTTAAGGAGATACGCCGTGAAAGGTGCCCATATGTCTTTAGGCTGTGACCTCGGGGGCTGGAGTTATGCGTAATCATGTAAACTCTCCTGCCAAGTGGACAGAGAACGAATCCAGCACTTAAACTTTGGGGCTCGGCCTCTGCCCCAGCGGCAGGCAATTAAGCGCTTGGCCAGTAAGAGACTGAGGGCCAGGAATCTTTTGTGGATAGTGACAACGGACTGTGTCAAACCCAACAACGCCTGGAGTGGGCATGGGGTCAGTTCTACGCCAAGCATGCTTGCAAGACCAGCGAAAACTTGTTCCCAAAATCTGGCAATCTGGGGACAGGACCACGCTAGGTGTATAAAATTTGCACCAGCCGCGCCACAACGGAGGCAGCAATCGGATTTGCGCAAATTAAGCCTTTTCAGTCTGGCAGGTGTATGGTATATCCGATGAAGGAATTTATAATGTAGTAGCCGCAGTCTATTATTGCCAGTAATCACACGTGTTTGAGTGCAACTTCTTTCCCATTGTTCGTCTGTCAGTGGCACATCGAGGTCCCCATCCCACTCCGCCCTGGCCCTAATGGAAGTGACACTAGGTGTGGTCTGTGCATGTTTGTAAAGCATGGATACTACGTGCCGTGGGGTTTCTGGTTGTACTATGGCGTGAAGTGGAGCAAACGTGTCTGGCTCAGTGGGAAATGACGGGGTAAGGGCTCGGACATTTTGCCTCAGTCTAGTAAATAGAAAGGTATCCATGACAGACAGGGACACCCCCCCGAAAAACTGCTCCGCTGTTCGGAAAGTACCCTGCACGTATAGGTCCCCCCAGCAGAAATTTCCCAGTGTCCAAAGCAGTTTATGACATATTACTTCGCAGGTGACTTGTATTCACGGATCATTTATCAAGGGTAGGTTGGGTGAATAGACAGCTCGCACCAGTCGATTCCAGGCCTGCACCGTACAAACTACCATGGAGGGATCCCGGCTTCTTTGGCTCACCGAGGTGTGAATGTAGCCAGTTGGGACTATGGGAGCCATATAACCATCTTCCACAGCCAAGTGCGCCATGTATGGTGGTCGATGAAACCAGTATACGGCAAAGTGCGCTTGGGCACAATCATAATATCTTTCAAAGTTGGGTACTTCAAACCCACCTAGGTGAAAAGGAAGCATAAGGGTGTCGAGACTAAGGTGTGCTTTTTCCCACCCCAAATCAATCGCGTGATCTGGGATTTGAGGTAGCGACAAAAAAAACTGCCGGGATTATACGGGATGTTTACAAAAAGGTATAATAATTTTGGCAGTACAGTCATCTTAATTAATGCAATGCGGCTCGCCGTGGAAAGAGGGAGGTGCAGCCACTTAGTAACATTGTCCGTGATTTTATCCAGTGTAGTGCCATAGTTGGCTCGCATCAATGCCTCCTTATCCCTGTGAATATGGATGCCCAAGTATTTCACGCCATCCTGCTCCCACACTAGTGGGTAGTCAAGTTGGAACGGGTGTGTATTATCTGTAAGCAGGAAAATTGCAGATTTGGCCCAGTTAATTTGCACTCCGGCAATACCTCCAAATTTTGTAATTTCGCGTAGGACCGGATTTAAATTATCACATGGTTTTTCTATATAGAGCGTCATATCGTCCGCGTAAAGCGAGACAAGGAGTGGCCGGGTACGATAAATGAGGGAGCGATGGTTATGTTTTTGTCGAAGTGTTGCAGCTAAGGGCTCGATTGCAATAGCAAAGAGGATGGGGATAAAGGGCAGCCTTGGCGGGTGCCTCTTTGAACGTTAAACGGGGTAGACCTAGAACCACTGAGCAACACAGTACCTGTGGGCTGGTGATATAGCAGCTTCACCCAGTCTAGGAAGCTGAAGGGCATCCCCATATATTGTAATGTGCCAAGCAGGTAGTGCCATTCTAGTGAATCAAAGGCCTTGGTGGCGTCTAGGAACACTGCCACGGCGTCGCATTTAGGGTTGAGGTCCTGAAGCACGGCATGGAGGGTGCGAAGGTTATGGGAGGTAGCACGGTTGGGCACAAACCCGGCCTGGTCCGGCAGCACCAAACGCTCCATGAGGAGGTTGAGTCGTGTAGCCAACACCTTGGCAAGGATCTTGGTGTCGCAGTTTAAAAGGGATAACGGACGATAGGAGCCACATTGTGAAGGGGGCTTACCAGGCTTGAGCAGGGAGGTGATGAGAGCCTCACGCATAGTACGGGGCAGACTGCCTTCCTCCAGTGCGGTATAGTGCACCTGTTTCAGAATGGGGGCCAAAATGGGGGCGAAGAGTTTCTAAAAATCAATAGGAAGGCCATCCGAGCCTAGAGCCTTGCCCGATCGCATGCCCATGATGGCCTCGTTAATTTCATCTAATTCTATTCCTGCGTGGAGAAACTTCTGCTGAGCATCCCCCAACCATGCTAGTGCAACATCCTCAAAGTATGTGGGGAGGTCGAGAGGCTCTGTTCTGTGCGAGGAGTATAGCGCCTGATAGTGGTCCCGGAATATGCGAACCAGGTCAGGGAGGTTCCTATGGATATTGCCAGCCTCATCATGTATTTCAGTAACGTAATTAGCAAATCTAGGGGGCTTAACCGCATTCGCTAATGCTTTCCCGGGTCTGTCACCCTCCCCGTATACACGGGCCATGTGTGGACGTCCAAGGAATTTGCTCTCTTTGTCAGCTACCTGTGTGTACTCAGAAAGTTTATCACGCATACATACATGAGTCTCGAGGTCAGCAGGGCAACGATCAATGGAGTGCTCCAAGTCTCTCAGTTCGGTTTCTAAATTATGCAGATCGGTGCGTAAGGATTTTAAAATACCGCCTCCTTTGTCAATACACCAGCCCCTAACGGTTACCTTAAAGGCTTCCCAAACGGTAACAATGCTATCTACAGATGAAATGTTGCGTTCAAAAAATTCTCGAATATCTTGTTCCAATTCGGCCCTGAAGACCGCGTCTCGGAGATGTGCCGGGTTGAGACGCCAGGACAGGTATGGGGAACTATCTAGGGGAATCTGTAATTCCAAGAGGACTGGTGAGTGATCCGAGAACGTGCGGGCCAGGTGGGCTGCGTGTCGTAGCCAGGGAGCCACTCCCCCGAGACGAAGACATAGTCCAAACGCGCCCAGGTGGAGTGTAAGGTAGAATAGTGTGTGCCATTCCGTAGTACAGGATGTACGTATCGCCAAGCATCTGTCAAAGTGATTACCCTCAATTATGTCGCAGAGCGTGCGTTGTGTGTTAGTGTAGTGTGAAGGGAGTGGTCGAGATCTATCAAAGGTGGGTCGCAGTGTTTGGATCTTACTCCATAATGTAAGCAATGTGGAAGGATTATCTACATTGGGGCCATACAAATTAGCAAATAGAACATCATGTGTGTATAAGCGCCCCCAAACCAGACAAAATCTGCCCTCTCTATCATTGTCAAACCCTGTGGGTGTAAAGGCCACCCCTCTTTTTATCAGAATTGTAACGCCTCTAGCATAATTAGAATAGGGCGAGAAAGTGCGGCTTGTGGCCCATCTGGCAGCGAATTGCGTAGAGTGCCCAGGAGCAAGGTGCGTCTCCTGTAAGAGAGCTACATTTATCCCGTGCCTATCTAAATATCCCCAAATCTGTCTACGCTTTCTGGGGTCATTGAGGCCTCTAACATTCCAGGAAGTTAATCTGATAATCTGACTTGCCTTAGGACTGTTCATAGAGAACATAGGTGTATGCGGCATAAAGCGGTGCACAGGCATATGTCGGAGATTCGTTTAAGGAAAGCGTTGAGGAAATAGCTTCACCTATTAGGTACAATGCAAATATCAACAACACTTCGGAGTGAACATTACAATTAACCCCCCCTCCCCCCTCACCCACGCTGGCTGCCCCAACTTGCCAGGAAAGGATTGCCCTCCCCCCCCAAACAGTTCACTGAGTCGTTGCACCCAGACTAAAAAGTCCCAAACTCTAACAGTCATTGAATAACAATGGGTAATGCCCTCCATTGGGGCCACTAGGGGCTCATGCCCGTACCACTCCACCTCCTTATTTCACCCATCTACAACCACCTGGGTCACAGGGGTCGAACTGACGGGACGGAGGTGAGCAGCCAGGAGTCAGTAAATGCCTTCAAGTCAATAGGAGTGTTATACATCACCAATCAGCTGATCTTCAACGTGTCGCCAGTGAGACCACCAGCTCTCGGTTGATGCTATGCAGAGACTATGCCTCAGGAAGGCTCTGACAGGGGAGAGTGGGAGCGCGAGCGGCGCCGTGCAGCTGCCTCACGTGAGGACGATCTCCTGTCTCGCTTCAAATATTCCTCAGCCTGCTGGGGTGTCTGGAAAATGTGCTGTCGGCCCCGATGGTGAATCCGCAGTCTCGCAGGGTAGAGCATCGCATACTGGATACTGCGGGATTGAAGTTGCTTCTTCACCGATAGGAACTTTCGCCGAGCCTCCTGTACCGCCTGGGTGAAATCAGGATAAAAGGACAAGATAATGTTTTCGAACTTCACTTCCCCCTTCTCCCTCGCCAGTCGCAGTAATGTGTCCCGGTCGCGATAATTGAGGAATTTCGTGATGATCGGACGAGGCGTCGCTCCCGGAGGGGGCCTGGGTGCCAGGGAGCGGTGTGCCCGTTCGATGACCAATTGTGCCGAAAAAGAGTCACGTCCGAAAAGATCACTCAGCAAACGTTCCATGTAATCTTCCAGTCGGCCCGTGTTGGTTGTTTCCGCCAGTCCAAGCATGCAGACATTGTTCCTACGGGAGCGAGCCTCCAACTCCTCATTTTTGTCTGCTATTACTTTTAATAGTTTGTCCATATGTGCCACTTGCTGCCGATTAGAGGTAGCTCCATCCTCCAGATCGGACACTCTTTGTTCAGCTTCCTTAAGGCGTTCTTCGTGCCCATGTAGTTTGGCCACTACATTGTCCAGCCTATGGTTCATGGAGTCAATGTTGGAGTCTATAGAGGTGAGGCTTTGTTGCATGGTTACTAGCAGGGCCTTCCAGCCTTCATCTCGCGTTTTCGGCAGGTCATCCTCACCTTGGGTCTTAGAGTTTGCGCCCGATGCCTTGCGCCCGTCAAATAACAATTTCGACTGTCGTGGTTCCGTTTTGCCCATCGTGGCGGGCCGTGTGTATTTGACTGTGGCGAGGTAGATGAGCAGGAGGCCCCTGCGCGACCCACTAGCTGTTTTTGCAGGTCCAGTTTAGGAAAGTACTAGGAAGGTGTTCCTCCAAGCCAATTTACCTGGGCATACGCGGCCCCACTACTTCCCAGCTTCTGTGAGGGGGGGAGTGGAAACGTGTTTTACAAGCTAGACCGCTTGCACCCAATCGGCGGGGCATCCCAAGCGCCGTCAGCAGCCCACCAGTCACCCCAGCCTCAAAAAGCCTCAATGTCCATGCAGGTCTACGCTCTATATGGAGGGGATGAGGGTTCGTTGTCGAGCAACGCGCAGCCAGCCCAGAATGTGTGTCGCGATAAGGATCAATGTTAGCTGTTTTCACCACGTGGAGCCAACTCCTTCCAGGGGACCAGGGGCCTCCACCCGGGCCAGGAACTCAAAAAGACACAGGTATGGCTGTGTGACGGGTTATGGGGGCTAAGATGCAATGGTAGCGGCGCAGTTCTTTGTAAATTGGCGGCTAATAATGGTATAGGCCACGGCAGTTCACCTTTCTCCCGGTCCACCTAATTGTTCCGCCGTCACCAGGCGATTTCCACTCCGACGTTTGGGCTAGGATATAGGGGCCAAGGCGGTCTAAAGCAGGCGCCGTACAAAATGACCCGGGGATCCGGGCGAGCTGGAGTTGACAAAATGGCGGTCTCACCAGCCTTCGCCGCAGCGTCTCTCGCTATCGCCCACAGTAGGTTCCTCTTTGCACCCCGGTCCCCAGCGATGTCATCCGGCCTCACTAGCCCCCAGCCGTGTCCAGGAGTTCTTCAGGAACTCGTCTCGGTCCTCAAATCGCCTCTGCTACGTCCGGAGAGGACAACGGCTATCGGCGGGGGGTGGGGGGGAGGCGGGGGGGCAGTCGTGTCTCACCTCCGGGCGCGCACTGCAGCAGAACTTGATGGGGTCCACGCCCCGGCAAAGAGATGGCGAGTTCTCAGCTGTTTGTTATGGTTAGGGCCGAGCCCGCAACGTGCGGCGATCAGCCGGCCTGCACCACCCCGGTCTTGCGTAAGTCACCAGGCCGTCCAGGGGACCAGCTCACGCACCAGCTTCGTACCGCGGCAACTTTTTCTGCCGATATCGGGCTCGCTGGGACAGCTACTAAGCCGAGAGTTACACCGAGTGAGCAGCGTGATCTGTTATTTACTTCGGTGGCGTTTTTGGTCTTCTACTAAAAGGCAGGATGAGGATTATGGCAATATTTACTCCCGGCTGGGCGAGAGCTCTACGCTTGAGCGGCCATCAAGGTCTAGCGCCACCTAGCGCCCCTGATCCAAAGAAAGTTTCATTAAACATGCATAGGATAGGAGAAACGCCCTAGCCATCTCAAACGCAGGAGGTCAACTGCAATCTTTATATTCCAGCCTCACCCAAAGCTCTACATCCTATGTTTCCCCACACCATTCTACTCACTAAGCCTTGGCACATAACATACTACTTATAGCATTGAGTTACTACACCAGTACTGTCCCTGTAAAAAATAATGAATACTACATTCCTAAAACAAGAGGGACTGAGAGGTCTCCAGGTAATATTTGGGCATATTGACCGAAAAATCCAGGATGAACAGTGTTGATGCCATCTTCTGCAAATACCACAGCATCATCTCTGGGGACTTGACATTCAGGAGTTCGTTATCCAAGAATGGCAATTTTGGAATTCCTGATCATCTGAGATGTGCCAATGCTACTTCCATCACCTTGGTAAAGACTAGGGGGTGCCAATGTCAGTCCAAATGGGAGGACTGCAATATAGTGGGTGGATCCTAATCCAAACCGCATGTACTTCTCCCGCTCTTGCTTTCAGAGTTTTGTATATTCTTTAATTTTCTTTATTGATTTTAATAACACAATACGTTTACTTGACACATTCTCAAACAATGTATGTAAGGCAAATAGATGTCGATATAGGCCTTGCAGACTTGCATAAAAGCACTTTAAGGGGTAGAAGACAAGACACTGTAATGCACACATCATTGGTAAGCTCCACCCTGCGCATCAGGGTAACAATCCTGTTCATCCGGGGCCAAGTAGTGGTTATTAGCCATTCGTGTTCACATTATGACATTGGTGTTCATCACTATCTACCACACCCTCAGGTTCGCAAGTTTCTTTACCAATCAGATACTGTTGGAATACCCCCCAGTAAGTCAGTGGCCTATATTGCAGCGGAAGAAGTTCACCAAATGAATCCGACTGTGTTTTGCAATAAATCATGTCTTTTGTCCATTCCCCAGTTGTGGCGACCGGGCCCCTGCCCCACCTCATTGCAACACGTCTGTTGGCCAGCAGCAGAGCCATTGCCACCAGCCGCCTAGAATCTTTATCTATAGCTTTGGTATAACCCAGAAGGGCTAAATACGGGTCCGGGACCAGTGCAAGGCCAGTAATATCATTTATCTTCTGAAATATTTCCCTCAATACTCTAACATGTTAGGGCAATTCCAGGCTAGGTGTATAAAATCAGCCTCAGGCTCCCTGCAGCAGGAGCTTTCGGCAGTCTGTTGCAATCCATACATATGCAAACGCACTGGAGTGTAGTATGTTCTGTTAATGAATTTGAAGTGTATGAGGCAGTGCCTGCCATTCATTGATACCTTTTTCGTCATTTCACAGCAATACTGCCATTCTTTGTCCCCAATAGCCCAACCCAGGTATCTTTGCCAGTCTTGCCTAGATTTTGAAAATAGCAGTGACCTATTTGCTTGCGTAGTGTTATAAATTCATTGAGAAAGAAATTCAAGATGCTGAAGTCTAGGATAGGAAAAAGACTGCTGTCCTTCTTGTGACGTACTGAGAATAGTACCCCTGCCTGATCTCTTGATTCTGTACCAATTCTACTCCCTTTATCAGCAGGGTAGCCACCTCCTGCTTGAGGTTTTGGATATGGTCTTCAGTCTTATAAAAATAGAGAGGGAAATGAGGGAGGACCTGTGGAAGATTAGGGTATATAATCTTTCCACATCCTGAAGGACCCACTGAACCAAAGTAATAGTCTTCCAGGCCTGAAGAAAGGCCACTTGGTGTAGTGTAGTTCCTATAGTCTCAATAGGCTCTGTGCATTGGAATAATATATCCTATAGATTTGACGTAGGACTTAGGTCAATAGGTCTCTATAGAATATACTAAACTTAATTGTGAGTGCCAGCTAGCTCAGAGGTCACTAGAAACTTTCTCGAAGTGGGGCGGAGCTTGCCGGCGCCGATGGTGGACGCTTGAGAGCGGAGCTCCGCGCCATCACCCAATATATCCTGCAATTATCCTGGTTTGACGAAGTCAAAGACGTCTTGCTGACCGGGCCTAACTCCCGGAGACCACCGGCGTCATCATTAGTGGTCGCGGTGGAGCCCGGCCCGCCTGAGACGGAGCGGCGGCCAGCCCCACATGCCGGCAACCTAGGCCGCAAAGCCTCGGACTGGATTAGCTAGCTGCCCGGCGTGCGTCACCCGACGTGTGGCCGGAGCCGCGGCACTTGAACCGGAGGCAAAGGATCGACGCGAACGCCCAGTGCACCAGAGACAAAAGTGGCAAAGCACTACCCTGGGAGGCTCACTGCACCAGCGGAAGAGATTGCAGTGAGTCCCGGGCTGCCTGGGAGGGAGTTGAGCGCTGGAGGCCATACCGGCAATCTAGGCCGTGGAGTCACGTGCCTTCCCTGCGCGCAGATCGGAGTTTGCTGCCCGGTGCATGGCTGGCGCTGAGATACCTACAGTGGAGGCGCGATATACTGACCACAGTGCCGTGAGAGCACCAGAGTTCTGGGGGTGGGCCACGCTCCCAGACAACGGCGAGGAGATCCGGGGGCTGCGCGGCCTCTGCCCGACGACCGGGCTTGGCTGGAGGTGGCCCGATAATTGCGACCTGCGGAGGGCCACAGCGATCGACAGGACACACATGCCCACGGTGGGCGATCCCAGCGCCTAGTACGACGCAGAGGGGGCTTGGCGAGGCCTGACTACGCGGGTCATCCACCCCCCTCGCTCCCCCCCCCTGGCGCCACAGCTGGGAAGCGGATTGCTCACGACTGCATTTGAGACGAGCCGGAGGTGAGCGCTGGGGAGGCCTAGGCCTGGGATCGAGATGTGCGCCCCCTGATACGCGCTGTGAGGGCACCTAGTGGAAGGGGGGGGGCTGCCGTCCCTGGTCATCTGCAGTGGCCCCCTGACTAAACCAGAAGCAATTTCAGACCACTTAGGGGAGATCACAGCTGGCTCGACCACCTGCATCGCGCCCATAGTAGGTGAGAGTCACCCCGTTATAGAGAAGAAGGGGAGATACTGCTTGTACCGGTGGAGTAAGCAAGCGGGGGGCTAGCGGCGGAGAATATGCCCTGGGCCTAGCTCCAGGAGACTACCGGAGGGAAACTGAGGCCTGATTGCTGTTCTGGGCACCATGGGCAAAGGAGACAAGACACAAACTAAACTCCCTTTTGAACAGCGCCGAGCAAAGGCCCCGGAGACTCGAGAGCCTGAGCATACGCAGCAGGACAGGGGTCCGGAGAGCTCGTTCTACTCAGACATTAAGGAACTGCTGGTCACCATGGAGAAGGGCCTGCAGGACAGTATGGCGTTGATAGGTACGAAGATTGATGCCCTCACTTATCGTATGGACCAGATGTCAGAAAGAGTGGATAAGCATGCTGAGAGATTGGACATGTCGGAGAGATGCCTGACCGAAGTGGAGGAGGCGCAAATGGAATTGGATAAAGATCGTAAACAGCTTGGCAAGCTCCTCCAGGTAATACAAGATAAGTCAGAGGATTTGGAAGCCCGCTCTAGGCGCTCTAATATACGAATCACAGGCGTCTCGGAGACGACGCACACTGGAAAGATGGAGTTGTTTGTAGAGAAGCTGCTGACCACGATACTGGGAGATGATGTTTTCTCGCCCATGTTCATCTTCGAGAGGGCGCATCGCACGCTGGGCCCACGCACGGGAGCTCCCCCGAGACCAATCATCGCAAAACTTCTAAACTATAGAGACAGGGACACTGCGTTGCGGTTGGCTAGAGAGAAGGGTCAGCTGCAATTCGAGGGGGCAGCCATCTCCCTATACCCGGACTTCACGGCAAAGGTGCAGGAGGATCCTCGACATTTTGCCCCATATAAACAGCAACTCCGCGACTTAGGGATAGATTATGCTATGCTGTATCCGGCGAAGCTTCGTATCAACCGCCAGGGGCATTCTCACTTCTTCACTGATCCAAAAGTCCTACAAAAGGCTCTGAAAACGTGGACAAAGGAGCAAAGGAGCAGCCCCAGAAGCCAGGCTGGAGAGCAGGAAATCGTCAGCGGCTTGGATGAGCAGGAATAGGAACACTGCAACATCGCTGTGACCTTGCCATTTGAAGTGCTGAGGCAGGACCTGAGCTTTGCTGAAGGGCAGGGCTTTGAATAGCTGAGCTCTCTGCACGCTCGGTGAAAGGGAGAGGAACAGACTCAGGGAGCAAGCGAGAGCTGAGAAGTCCCCGAGGCCTGGTGAGGTCTTTCCAAGCTAACTTCTCCTTTATGCATGCAAGTGACTGTACTTAATAGACACTGAGAAGGCTCCAGTTTCCCTGTTATACGAAGCTGGAGCGAGCTGAGCCTGGACGCGGGCTGAGGGGGGGTCTAATCCACTGTTTTGGGGGGCTGCTAAATGTTGCGTAGTGGCTCACTAACTTTGGCTCACGTTAGATGACACTAATGTGGTGATGGCGCTAGGAGCGTTACTGAGACATACTTTAGCATGCAATTGCTACCTGTCCTTTTTCTGACGACCTCTGCCCTAGCGCTGTACGCACCAACGGGTCCCGCGAGGGACTACTTGGGTTATTTGGGAAGGTTCGGGGGGGAAAGTTTATTTATGCTAGGCCGTGTTGGGGTTGGTCTGCTGTGGGAGGGGGGGGAGAATTCATGGGAAATGGAAAGCTATATTGGTTCTGGATGTCTGCACTTTGTCCCTTGCTTCAATGGTCACGAATAGCTCACTATAGAATGGCCCGCGCCCGCGACGCACTCTGCTCCATGGGTTGTCGCACCGCTCTGATTCCCTTCTGTAATCCTGGCTCCCCTCACGCTATACACACCATATCATCATGACTACTGCATCGAGAGTACTGGAACATGCACAGTCAGTTACTGTTTGCGCCCTTACATGGAATGTTAGGGGGTTGAATGATTTCAGGAAGCTTAGGAAAGTATTGGGTTACCTTAAAAGACATAATATAGACATAGCGCTGCTGCAGGAAACCCACTTGAAACTATCAAGTAGGATGCTACACAGCAGAGGCCTGGAGGGGAACATAGCTGCAGCTGGGTTCACCACACACGCTTGTGGGGTTATCACATGGGTCAATCCGAGTTCGAAAATTCAGATACAGACGCTCAGTGCTGACACAGAGGGCAGATACGTTATAGCGGCCTGTAGGGGACTGGGGCTGGACTTGCTAGTTGTCAATGCCTACGGTCCCAATTATGACTCCCCTGAATTCTACGACACACTAGCTGCTAAGATTGACACATACGGCAAGCCCCACATAATATGGGGGGGGGGGATTTTAACTTGACACTCAACCCAGACATCAACAGGTCTACAGGACCACCTCGCAAGCTGTCGGCGCGGGACAGATGCTGGTAGCTAAACTTCTTGTGTTGGACATGGATGATGTGTGGAGAAGCAGAAATGTGGGGCCAGGTGGATACACACATTACTTGGCTTACCACGATGTGCACACTAGAATTGATTATTGGTTTGCCACCTCGGGGATTAACCGCAGTATTAAACACTGTAAAGTACTACCGCGCACGATGTCAGACCATTCCCCCATACTACTGGTTATGGAGGCCCCTGTCAGGAAAATTCCCCCTTTTACATGGCGCTTTCTACCTTACTCGCTCCTAGACCCAGTTTTTCGCGGAGAACTGGCAGAGTCGATTGAAGTATTATTTTAAAAGAATGTTGGTTCAGTGGAGGACTTTCAGACTGTGTGGGAGGCGTTTAAAGTATACATACGAGGCATTGCGATATCTAAACACTCCAGTGTCCTGAAGGCGATAAGACGAAGGTTAGCAGAGCTATAAAATCAGCTGCAAGCCCTTGAAGAACAGCAGCGGAATCGACCAGACGTGGTCACGGAGGAGGGAATCAAACGCCTCCTATTGGAGTTCCACGACGAAGCAGACATGGAGGTTAAACATTTGGGCAAATATGCCACAGCCCGCACATACGGAGAGGGGGAAAGGCCTGGCGCAGTACTGGCTAACATCCTGAGGAAAAGTAAATTTTGTCATGTTCTGTGTCCCTACGTGTCATCCATCATATGTTATGTGTGCATGACCAATATGCATATGCATTCCCCATGTCCGATTAATGACGCAATTACAGTTGTGTCCACCTCTAGTATGCCAGTTTCCAGTCCTCGTGAATACTACGAATATCAGGCCTATGTAAAGTAATGTTGCCACGTTTCTCAGTGTGCACGTTATTCCATTATAAAGTCCTCGTTTCTAGGCCTCAAAAGGGCCTGGACATCAGATTCAGCTCCTGTCTCCTGAAGCCTCGCTGAGGAGCGATACAGCCCCCACCTGTATCCTCGACCTTTCACTTACTTCCTGCCTCGCAGTGCCCGGTGCAGCTTGGCTCTGCCTCTGAGTCTGCCAAAAGTATGTTATAGTTCCAGTTATCAGTTCAGTCCTCCTTCTCTGCATTCCTAAGCTACTGAACTGCATCAATAGTTTCCGTCATTGTCTAGCCTTCTCGTCTCCACGTTAGAGAAATACTGTATTTAATGGTCATTTAATATTCTTCATCACGCACTACATGTAGAATAATGCGTGGTCCAGTCTTAGAGTCAGTTAGCTTTTCCCCTCATGACTTCTAGTTTATATCAACATGTTCCCTAAACATCAGATACTAGATAGGGTTCAGGTACATGTCGCTCCGACCCTCCAGACTTTAGTCTCTGCTCCTAGCACAGAGTTCATAGCCCTCAGCTTCTCCTCGTAACACGTCACTGCCAGTTTGCGCGCACCACCAGGTTAGAGGTCCCGGCTCCTTAGGTAGCCCCCTCCTATGTTTCCGCCCATTCATGACATATTCTGTTACGTCTGCACCACATGTCTATGTATACGCCCAGTTACACCTACTTTTACTGTTATCTTTCGCGACTGCTACGCGTCACGCCTTCTGTTCCACCCACTGCTACGCCTACTGCAATGTAATGCTATGTGTTCGCGCTATGTATATATGCTCGTGTATTGTTATCAAAAGTGAGCGCGCTCATCCCAGACCCAGCCCCAGCAGCTGCTGGGCCCTGCCATCCTATTCCCGTGCAGGTTGTCCTGTTCCTGTGTTTATGCTGTATTAAAACCTGCAAAACTCCTACTACCTCGAATCTTGACTCTTATTTATTGAGCTATCTGTTATGATATATGTCTAGTCAAAAATAGGGTATTATTTATTTATTTACCACATAATGGCGCCCGAATAGGGACTTGCCCTTTCCCCACGCGTCGGTGAAGCCACGCCGACCCCCTGACCCTCTGCAGCCGTGACGGAACCATACCGGCCACGTGCAGATATTTCTGCTTCAAGTATCCCTCAGGCCCACGGAGGAGACGGAGGAGGCGGTCCAGCATCCAAACGAGACGGTGGAGGAACGCGGCGAGTCCCGACCAGAGCCCAAGCCAAGAGTCCAAGGTCCGAGGTATCCGGAGGCCCACCCGTAACCGAAGTCCGAAGTTCGTCATCCGTCGTCGTAGCAGTCCAGTCCAGTCCGAAGCTTTCCGTTCTTGCTGCCCGGTGAGTACCATTGCTGGGGTAGTATCTAGACAGGGTCAATCTAAATTGACTCTGGTCCGTGGGTTGGTGGTACCCAGGCCCACTAACGAAGTGTTCACCTAGGTGGATACGGGTCTTGATGCGTCCCTTTATGGGACCGGTATGTTCCGTACTGTTTCAGCAGTGCATCCAGTAACTCTAGTCTGTTCCGTTCTCGAGAAATTCTTGTGTTTCTGTTCTCAGTATTCCAGGTAATATTTCTGTCCGAACTGTAATGTTATGATGTTGTTCCATGTATTTCCAATGTCGTGGTATGCCTGAATTGTTTTCCCAATTGTTATTGTTCCTCGTCTATTGTATTGTGTTCCGATTCAAGTTTACAATGTCTCTCTTTTCGAGATTACGTCAGTTAAAAACTAGAAAGGGTTTGTTAGAAGAAGCAGTTCCTGTTCCGCCTAGGGACAGTCCAGGTCACTTTATGTATCAGAAACATGGCATAAGTGCCATATTGTATCTAGATTTATGGGTAGATTATACCAAACAGTTAGAAGAAAAGTATAGATGGCCCGTATCGGGTACATGGGATGCCGAATGCATCATGCGAGTAGAAGAAGCATTATGGAAAAAGAAAGCCAGACAGTCACAGAAAGATGCAATCGAGTTATGGCGCAAAGAAGCTCATAAAAGAACCGAAAAAGAAATCAGAAAGTCAGAACTAAGTAGAGAATCCCAAGAACGAGCCCAAGAAAGAGAATTAATCGAGATAGGTGAACGAGTTAGAACTGAGCAATCAGACAGACAGAGGCATGCCCTTAATAAGGGTATGTATCCTCTTCTTGCTGAGGGCTTGCCAAGAGCGACCCCAGAGGCATCCAGTAATTTCCCGCCACCATTAGTTCCGACCAAGCTACGTCACAAACCGACCGCAGCTGATATTTTTATTTCGTCCTATCTGGACGACACAGTCCCCGAATATGCAAATCCTGTTCACGCTCCGCCAGTCCCTGTAAATCAGGTAATTCCTGCTCCTCCAGACACCGGGGTGCCCTTAACAGCCCCCCCGGGTCAGCCCGCCATACAAGTCCAGCCCACGTTACAATTACCGACCCTGCCAGGACGAAAAGCATCAGTTGATGATTCTAGTTTAGGGGCCGCAGGGGGAGGTCTTCCTCAAACCCCGCCGCCATACAAGCGTTTATCAGCACTCGAATTACATGCTCAAGCATCACAGCGTACTCCTAAAAGTAATAAGTCTGTTGCAGAAATCAGGCAAACCCTTGGCGAATGTGTCTATGACCCAGTTCCAGGCGAATTTAATATGGTTTTATATTCAGTACGCGTAAGGAGGGTGACCGAGTATCTAGTCACCCTGCCGAATATGAAAGAAGATCTAGACAGAATATATCGTTTCATCCGTACAGGGGATGATCCAGAAAGTATTAGTAATGCCATGTCTCAAAGGAAAGCCGAGATTCAGCGCATGATATTAAAGTTCTTAATTAACTGTCTAATAAGAGAACAAGATTACCCGTCTAAAGATCCAGAAGAAATGAAAACTCTGACAAAGTGGAGTGATAATATAGCCGAAGGAAAGCACAATACCATTAGTGCCATGGAAAGTATGTACAAGAAAATCCGTAGAGAGATAATAAAGATACACGAACAGCGTAAAGCAGCACAAGTAAGCGAGAAAGAAAGTACCTCCGATCCTGAAGAGGAAGACGATGAGAATACTGCCAGAATAGCGTATGTAGGAAAACCTAGATTTCCAGATCGCCATTTACGTCTAGAACCCAAGTCTACTTTCCATCATTCAGCACCAGAACAAGGTTCCCTAGAACAAGTATTTCAAGCTACCGATCACATTCTGAAATCACGAATCGGTTATAGTGAGTTAAGTACTATGCATGAACAGGAATTAGTGCGATCAGCAGTCCGATGGATTACTGATTCTACCACTTTTCCAGACGAAATAGTGGCACAAATGTTTCTGAAATTGCCCCCAGCCGAGCAGCGACTGGTGGGTATGTATATGATTCAGTACCTCATTACTCTGTATGAGGGTCAGCACTCTGATCCAGGTCCGTTACATGATATCCTGAACGAGTTACTCCAGTATAAATGGAGAGGTCTAGGTACTGATTTAATTAGTGTCATTCTAGAACAGCGTCACAAATATAGAACATTCTTGAACCCGCATTTTGTTCATGTCTCACCCCCAGAAAGTAAATCATTCTACATAGACAGACAGAATCCGTTACGAGAAGTCCACCCAGTCAGAGGAACGGGTGGCGAAATGCAACGAGTGTTTGTATACACTCCAATCACAAAGATGGAACTCCTTGAAATGAAGAAATTAATTCCCTGTCATGACAAAGATCCAGCAGGGTTCCATAGAGAATTAAAAGACATGCTCCGTATGGGAGAATACACTTACCCAGATATCATTAAAATGTTAAAGGTTCTGCTACCCGCAGGGGTGTATGAAAAGCTAAAGGAAAAAGAATGGGAGGTGGGAGAGAAAAAGATAGATTGGGCAGTTCTAGAAGCAGAAGATAAGATACGAGTACCAGGTACTGGTCTAGGAGAGAAATGTAAAGAATTACCAGAATTATTAATTCAAGTTTTACCCAGATTATTAACAACGAGAAAAGAAGACTGGGATGCAATCTCAGCCTGTAAACAGAAACAAGATGAAGATATTAGTGATTTTTATTCTAGATTTGAAAAATGTTTCAGTATCAACAGTGGTCTCAAGACAAGTAGTGAGTCATACCCTCACCTTTTTGTTACTAAATTAGTCGAGAATTCAAGTCCACCAATTAAAAACCGAGTTCTGAAAGTCGAAAGCACCTGGCAAGCAAATACTCCGTCCCAGATGCTCCAGATGCTCCAGTACCACCAGAATAGAATCAGGGAAGAGCAAGAACACGAGAGAAAACGTATGAAAGACACGAAAATGAAAGTGTTAGTTGCACAATCTGTTCCTCAAGACAGTCAGAAGAGGGGTCCGAACCAAGCCAGTCATCCTGCAGCACCCGTTAAAGGGAACTGCAATTATTGTAAACAACCAGGTCATTTTATAAATGAGTGTACGGTTCTGAAACATAACATAGCTACTGGTAAGACTAAAGAAAGACCACGTCCGCCTAGACAAGAACAAGTTTCACAGATTCCTCAGCCACAGAATGCACCACAGACAGTTACAGCACCGCAGCCTATCGCTGCAACACAGCACGTTACATCGCAGATGTACCAGTATGCACAGTCTGAGTATCCAGAGTACCAGCCATATTCATGAAACAGCCTAGAGAGGGAGGTAGGCTTGCCTCTCATCGAGATACCTGTAGATCAAGAAGGTCCCTATGTTCACAGTCAAGTATTAGGGAAAGACAGAAAGTTTTTGATTGATACAGGGGCAAGTAGGACCACAATTAGTCATGCCGAAGTTCCAGGGGCTCCGCTCTCAGGCTCAAGAAATGTTTCCCTTGGATTTTCAGGAAAGCCTATCGTTAATGAGATTTCAAAGCCAGTTACTCTAGAAGTAGGTCCATTGTCCCGCACTACTGATCTGTTACTTACTAAGTCATGTCCAGAAAATCTATTAGGCATTAAAACACTGAAAGAATTAGGTGCAGTTATATGCTGTTCCCCAGAGGGAATACGTCTGTTCCTACGTGACTTTAAGGGTCACTATGTATTACGCGATTTTGATTCCAGACTGTCTAATGTTCCACAGCATTTATGGGCGCAAGGTCCAACTGATGTAGGTTACATGCAAATCACACCCTATCGTGTGACTCTCAAACCAGGTGTAGTGTTACCACGAATCAGACAGTACAGATTGCCACCCGAGGCTGTAGCAGCCTTATCCAAAATTATAGACGAGCTCATCGCTCAAGGAGTAGTTGTAGAAACTGACTCCAATGTATGTAACTCTCCGATCATTCCAGTCATGAAACGTACTGATCCAAATGCACCCCCAGTATATCGATTAGTGATTGACCTACGAGAACTTAACAAATGTATTATTCCTCAGTACCCAGTTGTCCCAGATATCTCTTCCCTGTTAACTGCTATTGATTCCGAAGCTACATTCTTCACTGTCATAGACCTCAAGAACGCATTTTTTAGTGTTCCCATTCATCCAGACAGCCAGTTTCTTTTCGGATTTTGTTTAAATGGAAGGAGCTATATGTTCACGCGCGCTCCTCAAGGTTTCACAGAAAGCCCTAGTATTTACAGTCAAGCACTTAAGAGACAACTAGACAACATTCACATGCCAACTGACACTGCCCTGCTCCAGTATGTCGATGATCTACTGATCACAGCCCGTTCTGAACGTGACTGCGAGCGAGCGTCACTCACGGTTCTGTATTTCCTAGCCGAGATGGGGCACAAGGTGTCACCTTCGAAGCTTCAATTCTGTGTCCAGCAAGTGGTATACTTAGGACACTTACTGTCCAAGAGGGGTAGGCAGTTGACACCAGACCGTATCCAGTTAATAGCGAGTCTTCCCCAGCCCAGAACCCAGAAGGAGGTACGTGCCTTTATCGGCCTTACTTCTTATTGCAGACAATGGATTCCCCAGTATGCATTTCTAGCCAAGCCACTGATACAGTTAACGACACAGGAGGCAGCCGTATCGACTGTTCTCCCTTGGACATCTGAACATACACTTAGTTTCAACGAGTTAAAGAAAGCCCTATGCCAAGCTCCAGTTCTAGCTACACCGAACTACAGTAAGCCTTTTACACTTTTTGTCACTGAACGCGAAGGTACAGCATTATCTGTTCTCACACAAGATCAAGCAGGACAATACAAGCCCTGTGCTTATTTTTCTAGCACATTAGATCCAGTCGCCCAGGCATTGCCTGCGTGCCTCAAGTCAGTTGCAGCCACAGCACTAGCTATCAGACAAAGTGATTCCATAGTTTTAGGACATACTTTGACAGTACAAGTCCCACACTCCGTGGAAGTTCTTTTAAACCGAACACAAACTCAGCACTTGACAATTGCACGTTTAACAGGTTATGAATTGACACTGTTCCAGCCACACATAGTAATCAGACGCTGCAACGTCCTGAATCCTGCTACATTGTTACCATCAGTTAGTTAAAATTCTGCCACACACGACTGTGTGGAAGTAGTTAACATTACGACAAAGCCAAGACAAGACCTGACAGACATTCCGTTACCAGACTCCGACCTGACACTTTATGTGGATGGTTCATGTATGAGAACTAGTACAGGAGAATTAGTCGCCGCGTATGCAGTGACTACTGACACTGAAGTTATTAAGACACACCGCATTGACACTCTGTCCGCTCAAGCAGCAGAGCTAGTTGCTCTGACACAAGCCTGCATACACGCCAAGAACCTGAAAGTTAATGTTTACACAGATTCACGTTACGCATTTGGAGTTGTACACGACTTCGGAGTGCTCTGGCAGGAGAGAGGTTTCATGACTTCTCATGGAACCAAGATTCAGCATGGTCTCCTTATTCAAGCTCTGTTAGATGCCATACATTTACCGACATCCATTGCTATCATGAAATGCAAAGCACATACGAAAGTCACTGACATTATTTCTCAAGGTAATGATCTAGCAGATCGCACAGCCAAGCTTACAGCACAGACTCTAGACATTCCAGTTAACCTGACACACACTCCAGATCCGACTACATGTATGACAGTTAAGGACCCTACTGAAGATGTCATAGATATCCAGTTACATGCTACTCCTGAAGAAATCAAGAAATGGTCCGAACAAGGAGGGGTCCAGACAGATCAAGGATGGTTAACGAAGGGTAGAGCCACATGGTTTCTCCCCGACTCTATGGTTCAAGTCATCATTAATACCGCACATAGTCCAGCACATTTAGGAGAAAAAGCTATGTTAGACAGTATCCAGAACATTTGGTTCAACAAGCATTTACGAGCTGCAGCCAAGCAGAAAGTCCGTACCTGTATGATATGTTGTCAGTTTAATCCAGGTAAAAGTGTCCCGGTGGAACAAGGTGGTTTCCAGCCTCCTGACCACCCTTTTGAAGTCCTCCAGATGGATTATATTCAGATGGAGCGATGTCGAGGTTTCAAGTATGTCCTTGTAGTTGTATGCGCTTTGTCCAGATGGACAGAAGCATATCCAGTCCCAGATTACACAGCCGCGACCACTGCCAAGCAGTTGGTTCGTGAGTTCTTCCCTCGATATGGACTCCCTAGAGTCGTATATTCTGATAACGGTCAGCCATTCTCATCTGAGTTGATGAAGCACGTTTCCCTGTTGTTAGGGTACCAGTGGAAGTTCCATTGTGTACGCCATCCCGAAGCAGCCGGTCTAGTCGAGAGACATAATCAGACTCTGAAAATTCGAATTGCAAAAATATGTAAAGATAAGGGTGTGGACTGGCTAGTAGCTCTGCCAGTCGCTTTGTTTTATATGCGCATGGTCGCACATTCCAGATCAGGTCTGTCCCCGTATGAGGTCGTATTCGGCCGCCCCCCTAACATGTGGGGTACTCCTAGACCCCGAAGTATTACTGATGTTTCATGTAATATGCTGACAGATTACCTAGCTTCCTTGATGTCTGCCCTCAACTCATGTCGTTCACAGGTTGCTGCCGCATTTCCAGACAATACCGAGGTGGCACCGCATGAAATCGTTCCAGGTTCCATGGTGATGGTCCGGAACTTTGACAGATCAAGTCCGCTGGAGCCACGTTGGAAGGAGCCCCGTCAGGTCCTCCTCACCACCCGTACAGCCGTGAAATTGGAAGGACGCCGCGGCTGGGTGCATCTTTCGCACGTCAAGAAATTCTACGGATTAAAACCGGTCTCTAAAAACATTTTCCAGGATATCAAGACTTGTCAAAACATTGTTCCTAAGGACTGTCCCGCAAAAGACATTGATACAACCCCTCCCTTGTTAGAGAAAACTCCGCAGCAGGAGTATAAGCAAAAACTCCGGTCTAGTAAAATAAATCAGTCAGTTTGATTGTATAAGTCCTCCCCTAGGTGAAACGGTTAGACTGTTTCTGACATGTATAAAATAGACCCCCATAGTGAGAGAGTTAGTAAAAACTCAATTCAATGTATCGTTTTTCTAAGTTTCATATTATTCATCAGCATTATGATTTCCTGCACCAGTTATGCCTTTTTCCTATACTTCCCAGTTCTTCATGTAAATAAGTCTGCTAATGCTACAGTAGAGCACACGTTTAGTGATCTGCCTCCTCACGAATATTCCTACCGCCTCGCTATGCGTAATAACTCATTTATCCGCATGTTACATTACTCACACCAGACCAGCAATGCCACTAATTGTTGGGTGTGTGGTCGACTCCCCCCTTTCCAGACGTCGAAGGGAGTTCTGCCACTTTTTCCTTATCCATTCTCACATAATGGTTCGTGTGGAGCATGGTCCACGTTAACGTCATCCTTAACAGATATGTCTTTTCTTAACAGCACATGTTTCCCAGACAAGCAAGGTCTCCCCCACAGAACAGGTTTAGATCTAGAAAATGAAGTGTATAATTTAGGTAACTATTCGTCGAATTTTATGGTCCTGAATGTTCAGTCTGATACTACTCCAGACTCACCTGCTATTTCAGTACTACCAGTCAAAGGCGAATTATGTGTCCGTAATTATGGTTCTGTACATGTAGGACATAGTGATTGTACTACTATTGTCAAGTATAGTGACAGTGGGAAATCTATTTTTAAAGCTTCACGTCATTCTTATTTTGTTTGTGGTCAGACCGCATATGTTCGTCTGCCCCTCGATTGGGAGGGAACCTGTTACATTGCCTTCCTACTGCCACCAGTTTTCCTAGCCCCACCTGACTACCATAGGAATTCCTTCCTAGTACATACTAGACACAAGAGAAACCTCCCGATTGTCGATTATACTGAAACTGCTGCAGAACAATTCATTGATATTGATAAAGGTGTGTTCCCTTATTTAGGTACAGTTGTAAACAGTAAGCTAATCCGTAGGTTAACAAGAACCCTTGAAGCAGTAGTAGACGAGACTGCCTCCGCTCTAGGTAACTTAACCGAAGAGCAATCCTTTATGAGAATTGTTGTGCTCCAGAATCGTCTCGTCCTTGACGTCATACTGGCCGATAGGGGCGGGGCCTGTAGACTCATCGGATCCAGTTGTTGCATTTTCATTCCAAATAACGCGCCGTCTGTTTATTCAGCTATAACCAGACTTCATAAAATTGCCCATCTGTTACACCAAGATCCAGGCACCTGGACATGGTCCGGTTGGTTCTGGAATATAATTTCCGCCTGGGGATGGAAAGTCCTGTCCTTTCTAGGTATCGCAGTAGCGATCATATTTAGCTGCTGCCTCTGTATACAATGTGGCCCTGCGATTTGCGGCATTTGTGCTACCTCTTGTATTCCTAGTCCCAAGCCTCGTTCTAAAACCCGTTCCAGGATAATTCGAGACGAGCAAATGATACTATATGAAATGATAGATGGTATCATGAATATTGATATTTCCTGATGGAAACGTAGTGACAAGGAGGGAATGTGGAAAAGTAAATTTTGTCATGTTCTGTGTCCCTACGTGTCATCCATCATATGTTATGTGTGCATGACCAATATGCATATGCATTCCCCATGTCCGATTAATGACGCAATTACAGTTGTGTCCACCTCTAGTATGCCAGTTTCCAGTCCTCGTGAATACTACGAATATCAGGCCTATGTAAAGTAATGTTGCCACGTTTCTCAGTGTGCACGTTATTCCATTATAAAGTCCTCGTTTCTAGGCCTCAAAAGGGCCTGGACATCAGATTCAGCTCCTGTCTCCTGAAGCCTCGCTGAGGAGCGATACAGCCCCCACCTGTATCCTCGACCTTTCACTTACTTCCTGCCTCGCAGTGCCCGGTGCAGCTTGGCTCTGCCTCTGAGTCTGCCAAAAGTATGTTATAGTTCCAGTTATCAGTTCAGTCCTCCTTCTCTGCATTCCTAAGCTACTGAACTGCATCAATAGTTTCCGTCATTGTCTAGCCTTCTCGTCTCCACGTTAGAGAAATACTGTATTTAATGGTCATTTAATATTCTTCATCACGCACTACATGTAGAATAATGCGTGGTCCAGTCTTAGAGTCAGTTAGCTTTTCCCCTCATGACTTCTAGTTTATATCAACATGTTCCCTAAACATCAGATACTAGATAGGGTTCAGGTACATGTCGCTCCGACCCTCCAGACTTTAGTCTCTGCTCCTAGCACAGAGTTCATAGCCCTCAGCTTCTCCTCGTAACACGTCACTGCCAGTTTGCGCGCACCACCAGGTTAGAGGTCCCGGCTCCTTAGGTAGCCCCCTCCTATGTTTCCGCCCATTCATGACATATTCTGTTACGTCTGCACCACATGTCTATGTATACGCCCAGTTACACCTACTTTTACTGTTATCTTTCGCGACTGCTACGCGTCACGCCTTCTGTTCCACCCACTGCTACGCCTACTGCAATGTAATGCTATGTGTTCGCGCTATGTATATATGCTCGTGTATTGTTATCAAAAGTGAGCGCGCTCATCCCAGACCCAGCCCCAGCAGCTGCTGGGCCCTGCCATCCTATTCCCGTGCAGGTTGTCCTGTTCCTGTCCTTATGCTGTATTAAAACCTGCAAAACTCCTACTACCTCGAATCTTGACTCTTATTTATTGAGCTATCTGTTATGATATATGTCTAGTCAAAAATAGGGTATTATTTATTTATTTACCACAAAGGCAGAAAAGAAAAAAAAAGAAACTTTCTCGAAATCACAAGAAGGGATTCGTTTCTGACAACCACATAAACATGACAACTTTGTTTCCCCAAGAATAAGAACATATCTCTCAGAGTTGTGGAAACAATAGATAAGTATTTCACTAAGTCAATCATGTAGGCTTCGTTTCTACACAGTTTGCAGAGAAATAGTGAGACGGCGTTTTCAATAAAAGAGTTTATTGAACAGTCTTCTGTCTCATGCAAGAGAGGTGAACTGCTACAATCGTTAGACAGAATGCAAAGTATAATGCTTACAGCGAGAATAGTATTATAATATAATACTGTAATATCATTGTGTGGTTTCTAAGCCATATAAAAATACATACATAAATAACACAGGCTAAAATACCCAACTGGTGCATCTAAAATACGCCTACCCCAATGTACCTAATAGTACGAGGGAGGAAGTAAGTATGGTCTTTAGCATAGGTTTAGTTTTGCCAAGAATCTACCAAAGGTTTCTCTAGGTTCTAATCAGCTCCATATCTTAGAATGAAGGAGGTCTGGTATCCCTGTCTCGGGACTCAATTTCCCAACACCCCGCAAGGGGAGTCAGAAACACTGGAGCTGGATTTCTCAGCAGAGGAGGGCAGCTTCCTGATCAGTGCGTCAGCTGGAGAGTCGGCTTCCTTCGGTACTTGCTGTAGCGAGGTACATCGGGCAAGTAGGTTGTCGAACTGCTCCGAACCACCGTGCTTTGCCATAGCAAGTGAAGGTATATTTATACCTTGAAGGT
Source organism: Lissotriton helveticus (assembly GCF_964261635.1). Classification (NCBI taxonomy): domain Eukaryota; kingdom Metazoa; phylum Chordata; class Amphibia; order Caudata; family Salamandridae; genus Lissotriton; species Lissotriton helveticus. The sequence goes on from NC_136067.1 coordinate 1,620,128,544, forward strand.
GTTTAGGAATGCCATGTTTGACGTAAAGTCGGGCATATGAACGTCATGAATGAACCCCTGGGGAATAGTTGTTCATTGTAAAACTAACTGAGTTCTTGGAGAAATCAATATTCAAACAAGGGGAAGTCCCTAACGGCTTAAGCTGGTTTTCCAAGAAATCGTTGTGATGTTTGGTGAACGGATGGCAGTGGCCATGCTTGTATTTGGGTTGCATGGGCTATGCCTAAATAAGGGCTTGATTTATATGCCTATATAAGGGCAACGTGAAAAGTACCTATATAAGGGCATGAATGGGGAAAATCCGGAATCTAAAACGCCATACAACACCCACTCCACTTTCTTATGTACGACATTACTAAGTTCTAAATACATTAAATATATCTAAATATGATGTGTTAAAAAACCCTCCCAAAACCCATAAAACTGCATTGGCATTGGTTGTACACGAAAAAGGATTTGTGCTTTACACATTAAAAGCAACGTTTCATTCCAAGCATAAAGGTGACATTGTTTTTTTAAATGCTATCTGAATGAATCGTAAAAATACATTTATGAAATGGCTCGTTAATACAGAATAAAAAGGTGCCAAAACCATTTCATGACAGATTATATAAAACTGTTTGTGTATGTGGACAAGGTCAAACATTGTCTCTGGAAGTTTTCAAAGAATTCTATTTCTCTATGAATAGTTCTACTTTAAACAGATTACTTTGTGCCAAAAACAAAAAATTAAAATTTGGAAAAATAATAATCATAGGAAAAAGTGTTCCAAAGTTAGGACTTTGTTTTGAAAAAATGAAGGTCGAATTCAGAGTCTCTTAGAACACTGTGTGCCTAATCAAAAGTCAGTGTGATTGTTTGGAGAAAACATAAAATCTTCCAAGTCTGTAAAAAAAATGTGTCTACCATTGCAGGTGATAGTTGGATTACCTCGTTATGAAGATCAACCGCACATAGATGTGAAGCATCGCCGTCAGCATTGGTTGCATTAGCAATGTTCGAATTGGAGGGTGCCTGTGTGCCTGGTGTTTCTCGTGCCTCAGCAGTAGCATTTTGCGTCTGTGAGATCTCAATGAATGCCGTCATCAGAATTGGTAGCCGCTGGGGACAACACAGTGCATGGGCCGTTACTAGTTCAAGCAAAGTATCAACATCCATTGGCATGACTGATGGGAGCGTCAGACAGGTGTCTAGCACGCATTCTTCTCCGCATAGCAGGCATCGTAGAACAGGTAAGATGCAATCTTGCCAAATTGGTCTGAATGATAGAAACCATGTGGTATTCAATTCTCTTAGACCAGGTAGTCCCAAAATTTGGACGATGCGCTCACGACGCTTCTTCGCCAGTAGAGTGGTCTCCACGGTGAACTGGGTGTCGCTTGTGGATTGACTTGCCATATCGCAGCAGTAGGAGCAAAAATAGTATTCCTGCAGCGAGTCCCAAAATGAGAGGCAATCCGCCAAACACAGAGTGCAATAAGTTTGGAAATATTTCTAGGACTGCTTCAAAGGGTGCTAACAGTCCTGAAAAAACTGTCTTAAATACATGTACAATACCACTCGTATCAGACATGTTTAAGATACGACTTAACATTTCCGAGAAATATGTAGGGCAATTTGTAGTTAAGAGGGCATGTATCGCTGCAGAAGTCCTTGCGACTTGCAGATCAAATGTTTCTTTGTAAGAGGTCAGTGGCACAGTTTTTTGCAAAAGAATGGCTTTCATGTTGCTTAAAGTACCAATTCGTATAGAAGAGATGTTCAGTGAAGGCCATAACGGCGACTACCGGTCTGTCTTAGTTTTTGGAAACAATACTTGCTTACAGCAAGTGACCCTGGCTAACACAGTTACTAGATAGGGTAAACCTGGCAACATACCACAGCAGCTGTGATCGTTCAACGTGAGGTAACTTACATTCGAAAGTTGTCCGAAAATTGGATCAATCACCGCAGCTGGTGAACCTTGCAGGTGGCAGGATAAGTTGTTAGAGGAACCATCACAGGCCACATGTAAATTAATACCCTGACACAGAAGAGAACCACTTAGTGCGTTTGCACAGTTTTTACCACTAAGAAACACTTCTCTTCCCCCACTCCAACATATGTGTGTGTATGGTAATTCCCAGGATGTCTTGATGTATTTTTTACCCAACCTTTCATATGTGTCTGTTGGTATATGTTTAGGCAATACTGAAAATGGAAAACTGTAAAAGGCAGAGTTATTGTTCCGTGCATAATCCATTCTGTGGCTGTTTTTTCAGCGACTGTAAATGGCAATCTTTCCAGTTTTTCAATGCTCATCACCGTATAGTCTGCTCCCCTCTGTGCAAGTTTGATATGTTTGTCAGTGAGATTAAATTCTGAAAACAGTGACGTAGTATTGATTAAACGCCAAGGCACATAGCCTGAAGTAGGTTTTGCAATGTACAGCCTAATAGCATGATTGTTCCGTGTATAATCCATTCTGTGGCTGTTTTTTTCAGCGACTGTAAATGGCAATCTTTCCAGTTTTTCAATGCTCAGCACCGTATAGTCTGCTCCCCTCTGTGCAAGTTTGATCTGCTTGTCAGTGAGATTAAATTCAGAAAACAGTGACGTAGTATTGATTAAACGCCAAGTCACATAGCCTGAATGAAGGTTTTGCAACGTCCAGCCTAATAGCATGATTGAACGTTATTGCGACTGACCATGTTGCAACATGACCAAGTCCTGTTCCATTATGTTTATGGCAGAGGATACTATGCTGTCCAAAGAATATCTCCTGGACGACAGAGTTGTTAACCCATTGTCAGCTACAGAGAGGGTTTTCTCTAAATTAATCCGATCAATTTCTCGTATTCTTTCTGCAGTCTCTGCTTGCGAAATCTTCCATGCTTCATTATAGGCAGCATAGGTACGAGCATATATAAAATGTTTATGATGCACTTTTCCTGGTCCTAGCAAGAATTCCATAAGATCAGCGCCATCTTTAAGTAAAGATAAGTGTTGGTTAACATTCTTTAGTGTAGATCTATGTAGCCATTCAAGGCACAGTTTCCCTACACTGTATGTTGTTACTATTCCTGGATGCTGTCTCTGAACATATCTTGGACCTGGCCTAGTGAATGTGAACACCGTGTTTTATTCAGGAATCTATCTTGACAGTTGTTTGTGTCTGTGAGCAAGATTTACAATTGTTTCCAATCTGGATCTGTTCTGTTGTGATGCAAAATAGTATGTACGTCGACCTCCCCCTCTGAAGTGTTATCACTAACAGGTATAGATGTAGGTATGGACGGATTGTTTAGGTCTTTTAATTTGGGTAATCCAAGACAAGATGCCTGTTGGACAGTGTCATTCAAAAACATAATTTGCTCTGGGATGATGCAGGCTCTAAATAAAGCTTCTATCCCCTGCACTTGCCAATCTTTTGTGCCCCAGACAGTTTTTGTCTCAATGTTGTCTTTCCAAAAGTCGAAACCTAGTGAAGACAGCTGAGCATAAAAGGCTGCAGAATAAATTTGCTTTGTATTTGTCAACATACTTATCATTCCTGTCTTATTAACATTTTTTAAAGTAATACGTTTCTGGATTGGAAGTATTGAAACCTGAAAATTATGGACATTTTCCCAAAAATGTTTTTGAGCTACCCTTTGGTGGCGTGGGACAATGTTTCCATTGGTTATACATCAATACATTTCTAGGGTTTGCAGTTTTGTGCAAGAAATGATGACCATAGTGATTATAACAATACATTTGTTCATAATCTGATGAACCTTCTAAATATTCATGATTTGTAAAAACAGCAGACATTTCTAAGTCTGACATCATATTATTAACAGTCTCGAAGTCCCAATCATCAGAAAAGATACTAGATGAAACAAAGTCAATCAAGGAAATCTTGAACTGGTGTAGAATCTTCAACAGCTCCGCAGGGCCAAAAGTGTCATAATCAGTTCTGCCCCAAGCTATACCCCCTGGTATAGGAACGGCTGGTATGTTCACTGATGACAAGTATCTTTGTTCACAATAGGATGATTTGTGTGGCTTCAGTAGTAAATTGATGTTCTTACTTGCTGTGTCCTTTTTAACATATCTTCCATTTATCAGCATTCCCAAAGTTATTACCAGAGTCAACCAAAGTAGAAGAAAAAGCACACCCAACACAATCCAAAGTTCAATCCAAGGTGAAACCAGATAAGTCTTTTCCAAGTGATGAAAAAGTTCTGTTGCTTGTTCTTTCAAAGTTCTTTTTACTGGCGTCGTTTCAGGTTCGCTGGGATCCTTGGAAAACGTATCAAAGTTTATGAAATAGCCAGAGGCAGTTCTGTCAATTGTTGGGATTGCATCAGGATTCGGGGAAATCGCTGGAACCACTTGATCACGTGTTACATTTGTGTAGTCGGATGCTACTCCATTGTAGACAGGTGTTTCTTGACGAACTGTTATTTGGGTTTCAAGAAGTACAAGTTCCATAGCTTTGTTGCTTAGTCCTTCATTTCGCACTGCAGATTCCTCAAAGGTGATGAGTCTCTCAGTTTGAATCTCTTGGATAGTTCCCAGATTCGGGCGTCTGCTACATTGGCGGAGTCCACTTGGCCTACTGCTTATGATCGGCCACATGATGTGATTTGACCAGGTCGATGGACACAAACCTGTTCTCCTTTTTACCAGCAAGGGGCGGCAGTAATACTGTTCTTGATCCGTGGATTGCTAGGACCGGTACTGGTTGTCTGTAAGAAGGCCCAAATTTCTTCTTGTCCGCGATCTTCTCTCTGACTAGATCCCCAATCTTAGGAATCCAGACAGGCCTTGCTGGGACGGTCGGTTTCACTTCAGTGGTTGTTGGCTTCAGGAACACGTTACTTTGTTTTGTTCTTATTTCATTTAAGTCCTGTAAAACAGCCAAACGGTCTTTGATATCAAAGGGTTTTTGGTCTACCACTGAAGTCTGACAATCGAGGTCCGATACTATCATTCTGGTCCCAAAAAGGACTTCATAGATACCCCAAGAGAACTTCTTGGCAGATTGTTAAGGCTACGTTGGACACTTATTAGATGTTTGACCCACTCGTCACCCGAACCCTAGCTGGTACAGATTGCTTTATGTCCCGGTCTTTCTCTCCACTACCGAATTTCCCTCAGGATGGAATGGACTAGAGTACCGCAATGCAACGCCCAATTTGGCCATGGCCTTCTTGTAATCTCGAGAGCTAAACGCAGAACCCTGGTCAGAATGTAGCGTGACGACTGCGTATGTGCCGATAAAGACTCGCAATTCTTTTATAAGAGTTTGAGCGTCAGCCGAGCGTTGAGGCCACATCCAAATGAACCTTGAACATGAATCCACTGCGACCATGATATATTTATAGTTACCATCCCTCTGTAAGGGACCGCAGTGGTTCAGGTAAACGCAAGCTAATGGTTTATCTGAAATTACCAGGGGCGTCTGCGCAGGACGTTTCACTGTAGAGACTTTCATCTTTTGGCAGATTTCACATTCCAAAACATAGTTTCTGGTCTGTTTCCTCATGCGCGGCCACCAGTATCTCTGTATTAATAATGACACTGTGGCGGAAACACCTGCACGTGCAGAGGCAAACGCTTCTTGTGCTGCTAAAATTAGTCCTAATCTATGTTCCATGTTTGGAATTACCCTATCCCCCACTCCAGGGATTCGAGCAAACGGAACATTATTCGCATCAGTTATGTATGAGTATTTGAGAGGAAAGCCTTTTGGTAATGTTTTACCACTGTCTTTGCTTGTGGCATTGACAGCTAGCATTATTTCGCTATCTATTTTCGTTTTTGAACGAGTGATTGCAGCTACGGAAGCCGTTTACACAGCTGCCTTTGCGGCTTCATCAGCCAATGAATTACCTGCAACGTGAATGCCATCACGTTGATGACTCAGTGTATGTATCACGTGAGTGTTTTGTAGTCCTTGTCGTAACTGAACTACTTGTTCCCAAAGCAATTTATGCTTGATTGTGTCACCTTTTGCATCTTTGTAACCGTTTTGAATGCAGTTATGCAAGTATTCATTGTAAGATTGAACACAATAATTCCAGGACAATGCGGATTCACCTACAATAATACGAATCGCACACTGAGTGTGGGGAATTCGCGATCTGCATTTTCAAGTGCCATCTTGAATGCTTGTAGTTCAGCTCGCTGAGCTGTATAATCTCCTAGAGATTGAGTTTTAGTGACCGTTGGTCTGAATTTGCCATCGCGCCAGCGACCTTTAACGATCGCGCACGCTGCACTAAAGGCTTGTTTACCCCCCCGTAGAGGCTTGAGCTGATCCGTCAAGTATAAATTATACATTCATACTGCTCTAGAGGCAGAATTTCAATAGGCAGAGGACATTCTTGTTCGTATTGTATAAATACTTGTGTTAAGGATCAAAAACGTATTCAACGTCTGTTGCAGCAAGAGAATTAACCCATTGTATCCACCTTGGATGTAAAGCTCTAGCATTTGGAATGCTCGCTTTTGTCACTGCCTCTAAGGCAAGTACAGGTGTAACGACCATAACTCGTGCGAGGGCTCTTTCTTTTGCTACTGCAGTTTGAACCGCTGTCAGAATTGTTCTGCTTTAGTGAATTTCATTTCTGATTGTGTGTACGAGTGTGATTTGTAAGCTATTGGTACTTTTTCACTTTCGTTAAAAGTTAAGTACGTGAATCCGCATTGTCCTGGAATTATCCGGATCACTAAATTGCGTAAGTTTATGCGTGTTTGCAAATGTTTTGTTGCTAACATGTCTGTTTGGAGTGAACGCAAAATTTCAGTTTGTTTTTGTGTCCAATTAACTGTTTTGAAAGCAGGTTTAAAAAAACAAACATATTTTATTGTCAGTTTGCACATATATTGCAGGGCTCTGTACCCCAGATACAACTGCAGTATCACTTTACAAAAACAGGAAAGCAATCAACTTTTCAACATTGCTATTAAGGTACATATCCAAGGATAACATCCGGAGGCACGAACCCCTACCCCCCCCACTACCCCCCTTCCTCACCCCCCCCCCACCGAGTCACACATTGTCCACCTGGTTCAGCCCACGCTTCTTACATATAAAACAAAGAGATATAAGCATAAACCCACACCCCCCCGACCCCTCCCCGCATTGCACCAAAACAAAACCTTGGGAGGCTGTAATTGTTCCACTGGAAGATCTGCCAAGACAACGGGGGGGCTCCAGCCACAATCCCCTATAGTCCGCCCATCGTTTCCATATTGTGTAATGTTTATGTGGACAACCCCTGACAACAAAAATTGGCTGTTCCAACCCTATACAGAAGTCCAGTCCAATCTTCCACGATGCCACCGAAATGGCCCGTGGGTCCTTCCACGCCCTGGCTATGTCTCGTTTCGCCAGTGTAAGACCCAATTGCATAAGATGTCTTTTGTAAACATTGCCCCCAATGCCCTCTATTACGTGCAGCAAGGCCAACTGTGGCGTGCGCGGAAGTTCACACCCCAAAACCTCAGATAAGCAGGAAAACATCCCCTCTAACATCGGTCAAGGGATAAACACTGCCAGACAGTATGCAGAAACGTGCCTTACTCCCTGCCACATCGAAGACACTCCGGAGAGGCAATCAATTCCGCCCTCCACAAGCGAGTTCGGGTGAAGTATACCCTATGTAGGTACTTAAATTGAATGAAGTGGAGACGCATTGCTATGGCAGCTCCTCGTGGGGCAGCCAGGGCCTCCCTCCAATCTTCCTCCTCCAGAGTACCCACATCTTGCTCCCAAACCCCCCGAAGCTTCTGAAGTGTGGGCGAGCAGTGAGTAACCAGGGATTGGTAAATCCGAGAGATCTTCTTGGTCTCCAGATCACCCATGAAGACCTTCGCCTCCAATGGACTAAATTCGGGGAGAGCCTCTAGATCCCTCAAGCTGGGGGGACAGTGCATGGCGGAACTGGAGGTATCGATAAAACTGAGACCGGGGCATACAGAATTCCTCCCTCAGATCCCGAAAGGACTTAAGTGTAGTATCCTTCAAGACATCCTCCAGGGTCGAGATTTCTATAGCATCCCAGCCCCTGAAGCCCTGGAGAAGCGCCAGGTCGGTCAGGTGGCCGTTGTGCCATGGGGGTTTCTCGGGTCAGGGTATTCCACCATCCCATACGCTTTAACGCCTGCATCCAAGTTTGGAACACCACCCCCGTGGCCGGCGGCAGCATGCCCCGCAATGGCGCCAAGTAAAGGAGAGTGTGGAGCGTGTGTGGACCCATGAGTTGATGCTCCAAGGCATATGCCGGGTCCTCCCTGTCACCAGTAGATGCGACGCCTGGTAGTATGAAAGTATATCCGATCTTGCGAGTCCTCCGCAGTAGGTGGACAAGAAGCAGGTGCGCAATGCCACCCACACCTCTCCCCCGGCCCACAGGAACTGCCCAAGCACAGAGTTCACCAACCGGAACCATCTGGGTGAGATCGGTTATGGGTGATTCTGCAGCTGGTACAGCAGCCGAGGAAGCGCTACCATTTTCAAAATTGACGATCTGCCATATATTGTCAACGGCATGCGCGACCATAGTGTAATATCTGCTCGGACCCGCTCCCATATTGGCACCAGGTTCCGCTCCCAGGAGATGGCGGGCACCTCCGAGAGGAACATCCCCAGATATTTAAGGCCCCCCACTGCCACCTGGATCGTAGATGCCCACTCGCCCACTCTTGCCCCGTCTCCCAGAACCCACAGCGTAGATTTGCTGGGGTTCATATAAAGCCCCGACATTTCCCCAAAGATATGCATTATCTCAAGAAGCCGCGGTCCCGATCTGTCGAGGGCTGTGAGGAAGAAGAGGATATAATCTGCATACAGTGCAAGCCTATCCGACAACCCTGGAGCCCACTCAAACCCCCTGAACTGTGCGTCGATGCGCACCCACGCCGCCAGCGGCTCCATAGCCAAGGCACATAGATACGGCGACAGGGGGCACCCCTGCCTGGTGCCGCGTCCGATACAGAAGCTGGAAGAGACCGCTTCTGCCACCTGCACATGCCGTCAAATCTGTGTATAGGAGCATCAGGTATGACATGAAGCGTGGGCCAAAAGTGAGTCTATGTAACAGTGCAAATAAGTATACCCAACTCAGGGAATCAAACGCCCTGTCCATGTCTGCCAGAAGAGGGCCGCCGGCTCTCCAGTCTGTCGAATCGCCCGCCCTCGCCACATGCCCCCGCCTTATGTTATGCCTGGTGGCCCTCCGGGGCATAAACCCAGCCTGATCTGGATGCACAAGCGCCGAAATATGGGGCAGGAGGCGATTAGCCAATGCCTTGGCCAAAACCTTGGCCTCCACATTCAGGAGGGAAATAGGGCAGTAGGAGGCGTGTTGCTCCAAGGGTCGCCCAGGCTTGTGGAACACCACCACTTCCGCATGCCTCCAGTCCGGGGGGAGTCGGCCCACCTCCCTAGGCTCCTCCAGGGCCGCCCGGTAGTACAGAGCCAGCTGTACATTGTACCGTTTAAAGAATTCGCTAGGGAACCCATTGGGTCCAGGAGCCTTCCCAGAGTTGAGCTCACCTAGTGCCGCGCCCAACTCCTCATCTGTCAGAGGGAGCTCCAGTCAATCCCGTACCTCGTCCGACACTGCTTTTGGCGGCAAGTCCTCGCCACTCAGGCCCCTCCGCACTCGAGGTACCTACCTCCTGTATGTGGTTCTCTGGTGTGCAGACGTATGTCCCTGCACCAGCCGCTCAGAAGCCCACCGCTCTCATGCCGCCCGGCCCTGCCGCCGCGCCTTCTCCTTCAGGCCCATACCGATAGTGACAGGGCCGCGGGGCACCTCCGATTGTGGTGATCACCGATGCCCACCCGCTATGCTGCCAGGATGCCTCATCCTGTACCCGCATCCACGAGCAAGGCCGCCACTGCCAAGGGTGTTCACGGGGGGAAAGGCGAGCAAGGCATCTGGCGCAGAGGCAGAAACACACCCAGGCCTCAGGATGTTCCCCCCGCGGCCCGGCCTGGCCGCCGAAACCAGGATGGTACTATGATCCGGGGGGGGGGGGAGCACTACAGGAGGCCCCCCGAGCGCTCACTATGCCTGCACACAATCGCCGCTGCCTCTGTTAGTATGGAGCGCCCCACTCACCGGAAAGCTCGGCCCAAGGCAGCTGCCATGCCTCTCCCCCGCCGCGTCTCTCCAACTGCGAGGCCTGTACGCGATGCTGCTGGGAAGCCTCAGGCCCGTATCCGCATCCACGGGCAAGGCCGCCACTCCGCCACCGCCCCCCGGCTCCCAGCTGTCCCGTGGGCAGCCGCAAGTGGTTAGTGTTGCAAAAGCGGTTCCAGGATTCCGTGATGGTCGTGGGGTGTCAGGATAAATGCAGGATGTAGTGTGGGCTGGACGGAGCTCACTTAGCACACGTCCGCCATGTTGGCTTGCTAAGCCACGCCCCCTTGAAATCAGGTTTGATTAATTCGTAGAGAGGTTTAACCCTTTCTGCGTAGCTTAGAATGTATGTTCTTCTGAAATTTAGAAACCTAGAATTGACTACGTTTTTCAGTGTTTTTGGAGGTTGGAGCAGCGCACATTTTTCTAGAAAGTTTGCTGCCAGGCTTTTGCCTCCACTTGAAAGTTCATATCCTAGAAAGAGGACGTTTAAATGGGCAATTCTAGATTTTTTTAAATTGAATTTGTACCCTTCTGATGGCGAATCCCAATATAATTGTAGGCACCCTGTTCAAGGGCCTGTCCAAGTCATTGTCTGTTAGATGGATGTCATCGACATATGATAATGCTTCATCATCATAAGTTTGTAGTAACTCTGTTAATCTTGCTGAGAATAACCCCGTACTATTCTTGAATTCCTGAGGGAGACGACAGAAGTAACGCTGTGTCCCCATAATTGAGAAAGCGGTCAAATACCTACTTTCTGGTGCAATGTTTTGACAGAAGAAACCGTTAGAAATATCTAATGTGGTGTTATATTTTTTACACACAATGTTATTCCTTAATGCTGCGCTATGTGCGTTTTGTACTGCAAAGGTTTTGCAACAAGAGTTTAAGTGTCTGTAATCCAATACTAGACGATATGTATTGTCTGGTTTGGAGACAGGAAACAAAGAATAGTTCATGGATGAGGTACATGTTTCAATCACCCCTTGGTATTCAAGTTGATCTAAGATCCCCCTGACCTGTTTTTTAGCTTCTTGCTTAACTGGGTACTGCCTTTGTGCAGTTGGTTGATTGATTTTGTAACTGGATTTTATGGAGGGGAATCCTCATCCCATCCTACATGGTTTTTGTATAATGTAGAGGTATAATGCAGGAGCCTGGGCAAATGCCCATTTCCTGGCATAAGTATATTTTAAATGAATTGGAATGTGGTTGGAGAAAGCTGGCATAATGATTTTTTCGCCATGTGGGTACTCCCTGACAAATTCTGGTGACCAGTCTTGTTCAGCTAGAAGAATGTCATAACCCTTGGAAAGTCACTCCCAAAAGAGTGCTCTCACTTTTCTTGGTATGTCCCCCCTTCATCCGGAGTGTTATTTCATATAACTTGTGTGGACAACTATCCCTGGTATCTGCAGTTTCAACTTGAATGAATTCATTCAAGTGAACTGTCTCCAGATGATCCTTCAAGTTCTTGTGAGCTATGGTGACTTCTGCTGCACTGTCCAACATTGTCTGAGCCCATTCCCCGTTCTTGAGTTGTGTCCTCAAGATCCTCTGCATGTCTGATTTTTAGACCTGCTACCTTCTTTTTGGTGAATTGAGGTTTCTTGTTTTTCTGAACGTGTTGATCGTCTTTGGACTTCACGCGTTCTGCCTTGTGTTCTGACCGTCCTCCTCTTTTGGATTTCTGTGACGAAGTCTGAAAGGTACGAGAGGAACATGTATCAGTATCTTGATATCTATCAGGTTTTCTCAAATTATCCCAATTCCTGAGGTTATACCTCCTTTCAGAGGGCTCCTTTTGAGGAGACCTACACCTGGATTGAGAACGATTCTCTTTAGAAGTTTGTTTGCTATTTTCCCACTTCTTCTTAAGAGGACAAGTGTTTTAGTAAAGACCTTTAATTATATAATTTTATTAGATTTTGTATATTACTAAGTAATTCATTGTCTGTCATTGCTTCAATGTCAGGGTAAGGTCTGTAGTTTGCTAAAGCTAGCCATGTTGCTCCTGGTCTACTTAGTGGACCGAGCCTGGTAATGTGATTTATATGTTTTAGGGCGCCTTTAAACCAGAGCGCATGCTCTTGGTAAGTTAGTGGAATTTCTATATCCTCGAAAGGAATGTATTCCGCTGGTGGTTCATCTTCTTTGTAGAAGTGAAACTCATGTGTTCTTGGATCTGCTTCAGGGAAGTTTATCCATGAGTAGAATACATCTGTCTGGTGATATTCATGTGCCTCTATCACAAAAACTGCCCTACCACCCCTTGCTGATAGGCCATTTTTAATAAGTTTTATAGTGATGGCTCTCCTTAAATTTGGAGGAATGAATATAGCATCATCGTCGGTTTCTTGGAAACCTGTTCTGTTAAAAGCTACAACGGCTGGATCAGCCGCAGCTCCACCGTTTTCGGTGTCGCTATCCGTCATTTTGTTGATTGAAAGTTTGCAGAGCAAGTTTCAAGGAAACAAAGATAAGGTGCACAATATTTTGGAACACTGTATCCTTCAACGTTGAACAAACGAAAAAGCAAATACATAGGATTTTTCGTCCGACTCAGCTATGGCGGATATTATCCTTTTACCCACTCCAGACGTCTATTGGAGTATTTCGGAAAAAGGAGTCTCTGAGAAAAGCACGAAATAGTGAGATGGGTGTTTTCAATAAAAAAGTTTCTTTTTTCTCATGCAAGAGAGGTGAACTGCTACAATCATTAGACGGAATGCAAAGTATAATGCGTACAGCGAGAATAGTATTATAAAATAATACTGTAATAACATTGTATGGTTTCTAAGCCATATAAAAATACATACATAAATAACACAGGCTAAAATACTCAACTGGTGCTTCTAAAATATGCCTACCCCAATGTACCTAACCTAGGTCTAGTACGAGAGAGGAAGTAAGTATGGTCTTTAGCATAGGTTTAGTTTTGCCAGAATCTACCAAAGGTTTCTCTAGGTTCTAATCAGCTCCATACCTTAGAATGAAGGAGGTCTGGTATCTCTTTCTCGGGACTCAATTTCCCAACACTGGAGATGGATTTCTCAGCAGAGGAGGGCAGCTTCCTGATCAGTGCGTGAGCTGGAGAGTCGGCTTCCTTCGGTACTTGCTGTAGCAAGCTTCGTCGGGCAAGTAGGTCATCGAACTGCTCCGAACCACCGTGCTTTGCCATAGCAAGTGAAGGTATATTTATACCTTGAAGGTGTTTAGGAATGCCATGTGTGACGTAAAGTCGGGCATATGAATGTCTTGGAGAAATCAATATTCAAGCAAGGGGAAGTCTTTAACGGCTTAAGCTGGTTTTCCAAGAAATCGTTGTGACGTTTGGTGAACGGATGGAAGTGGCCATGTCTGTATTTGGGTTGCATGGGCTATGCCTAAATAAGGGCTTGATTTATATGCCTATATAAGGGCAACGTGAAATGTACCTATATAAGGGCATGAATCGGGAAAATCCATTCGGAATCTAAAACGCCATATAGCACTGGCCTCCAACCAGTCCCAAATGGATTGACAAGGAGAAACTAGAGTTGGGGGCAGAGAAGGAGGAGAAGGCTGGCTGTTGTATGGGGTGGCCCCTGCCGCTATACTCATGGGGCATAAGGTTCTGGTACTGGTGCTGCTGGGGTGTTTGAGACTGGCAGCAGCAAAAACTGAATCCTTGCACAAACATCAGAAACGTGCAAAACTGCTTACAATCACATTGAACGGACTGCAATCTAAGGGGGCATGCAGTAGCATGGCTTACATTTAAGCACTCCAAGGCGAAATCGACCTTCTTTCCTAACAGCTTGAAGGGCAAGTCCTGGAGAGAGGTCTGAACAATCCAGGAGAAGCCAACAGTTCTGAGCCAGGCAAGACATCTGTGCATCCCCAAGGAACCCATTGCTCCAGTTGATTTGGCAAACGATTTCTTCCAAATTCAAGACATATAGAACAATCTGCGGGGAAGCTGCCTTGCCATCACGTACTAGCTCAGTATAGTGACCTTGTAGGTGTTCTGGCAACTTGTTGGTAACTAGTTTTGTCATGTCTTAAAAGGCATGGTGGTTGCTGTGTCCCAAAAGGCAGTTGGAATTGAAGGATTAAAGTGCGAAACTGCCTACAGAGAACACTTTCTTGCCTACTAATTCAGGCTCAGACAAAGACTGGGATCAGAGAGTGCCGGGGGACTTTCTAGGCCTATGTTTTTTACTGTGTCTTTTATTCATATGCTTATGTCTCTACACCCTCAATGTAGTCGCCTGGAACCCATGTGACCTCGAATTTAGCAGAAAGCATAATTTGTCCTGACGATCATGACTCCTCTAGCCACGAAGAGCTATGTTTACCTCTCCTTGATGGCTTTAGGATGCATGCTGTGAAAGAACTCACATGATCTATAGTAGTGGTCTGAGCCTGGACACCAAAGGCAGATGTAACGAGGGTTAGGAAGAAACACCTGACCCTCACAAGCCCTGCAGGGTTTGAAGCCTGAGTGTTTAGTGGAAGACATAAAACACTTCTGACAGAACTGTTAAGGAGCAAGCTTTGCATCCACACAGAAAGCACAGAAAAAGAAAAATGATATTGGCACACCGGGGTGGATGCTGAATTACTTCAGGGATATCATGTTGGCTATAAAAAATCAGTGGAAGAGCTTTGGAAAAGTTTCTGAACCTAGTCTAGCACCTGGAATATTCAATAGATGAGTAATCTGCAGAATCACAAATACCCTTCTTCTACACTTTCGGCCACCATAGGCTCATCCAAGAGATAAGAGCAGTGATAAAGAAAAGCCACCCTCCCCTCTAAAAATTATTTTTCTGAAGTTGTCTGTGGTCTGCTACCTAGGTTATGGGACCCTTCTAGCTCAACTCAATACTTTTACAAAAAAGAGGGCTTAACTTTACCTTGACAATCATTTTAAGGAGAAATTACCACTACTTTGTCCTTCTTGACACCAAGTGAGGCCAGAACTACAGGAATAGCAGATATTTTGACTGGATGATGTACACAATTCCTCTAGGTTTACCAAAGGCCTGACTATCTTGGATTTACCAGTTTGATCAGTTACTCTAAGTCGTACAAGAACCTTTTGCAGTCTTGTTGCAAAGGACCTTGAGATAAATCTTTACATGCAGCTCTAACAATGCGGTGGGCTTATATGAGGTTCTCCCCTAATAGTCTTTACACAGTTTAGGCATCATGGAGAGTATTGTTTCAGCAACTACCTTTGCTCAAAGTGTTGAATGGCACTGAGCATCCTTAACACCATTGTGGTAAATATATGCCAAAGAAGCCATAAGGAGTGACAGCTTTATTAGTTTTTATACATTTCACTGCTGCCAGGACCTATTCCTGCAATAGTAGGTATTCTAATGAATTACTTAATGAATTAGGTGCCCAGACGAGAAGTTTGGGACGATTTATCCAACCCAGGAAACCACACTATAAACATATAGCTGGAGCTTTTTTTCCCGATATGAGACCATACCAGCTTTCATTTTCATTTTGTTAGAGGCATTTACTGTCTCTTTATGTTTGCTTATTTCAGATATTGTACGTTTCTGGATGTATGGTTTCAGTTTCTGTGCATCCATTTTATCATGGTCCGTGACTGGCTGCCGCCCCCTCCCTATGACCACACCAACCCCCGGACACAAGGACATCTGAACATGATTATCTTTGGAAGGCGGGGGGTCGCGGGACCCCCCGGCCGTATTTATTAAGATATAAAACAACAAATTTTTAAATGTACGAAATGCAGTTTATACGAAAAATCAGCAGGACATTAGATACATGATTGTCAACAGGTGTGAGAGACTATCCTTAACAAAAACTCTAATACAGATTGTTTCCTAACCGAATCTAACATCCTCATCTGAAATTTAGTATGCTAACATTTCTGGCCATATGACAAGGTCGCTAACCGGTGTCAGGTCCTACTAGCTGCGCCCCACCACAAGATGTGCGCATGCGCAGCCGGGCCCGTTAATTACCCGGTCCACGCCGTGAACTCCATTTACCCACTTAAGGAGGGCCCTTACTCAGCGCCATCTGGTGACGTCATAAGTATGCGCGGGCGGGGTGGCTACCAGCCTAAGGAAAGCGTGACTCCTCCAACCCGCGCCCCTTTGAGGCACCAGTTACCTTGCCCCTGAAGTTCTAGGAAGGGCCAATGGCTTCTCCCCCTGGGCGGGAACCTCCATAGGATGATGCCCGCCCCCTCAGACCTTAAAATAGCTGCTCACCGGTCATGACCTTACCGCATGCCCCATACCTAATAAATACGACGACCTATGGGGAAAAAAAATTTCTAATGAACAGCTACCCTGTCTAAATCAATTTACGCATAACACCTTAAAGCTAAACGGGAAAAAAGGCCTAAATGCAAAAGCAAACCATAACATACACAGTATCATTATCCAACGGGGGAAAAAAGACCTAAGAGAAAGCATAACAGCAAACTATCACACAATTTTTTAAGCATGGGCAGAAAAAAAAAAAAAATTGGCCTAACAAACATTATATACAAATTATCGACTGAATTTAACTAATAATGCATACAACACCGCAATGTTCCAGGGATGGTGGGTGGGGAAACAACAAGCCCCGAGCGCGGGGCAGCAGCGGTGAGAGGGGGAGCGTCCAGGAAGCAAGGAGTCCCCCGGGCGCTCCCCGACTCTTTATTGTTCCCCTCAGCCCGCCCCACGACCCGGATGTCGCACAATGACATCCGGGTCGGGGAGGGCGCCCGCCAATCGGTGGCAGGGCACGCCCCTGAGGACACGCCCCCCCCACCGAGCGGCTTTGTTGGAGGGGGCGGTCGCCGCACCGCCATGCATGCGGGGGGGCCAAGGGCCCCCACTTTTCACATGGTCCGTGACTGGCTGCCGCCCCCTCCCTATGACCACACCAACCCCCGGACACAAGGACATCTGAACATGATTATCTTTGGAAGGCGGGGGGTCGCGGGACCCCCGGCCGTATTTATTAAGATATAAAACAACACATTTTTAAATGTACGAAATGCAGTTTATACGAAAAATCAGCAGGACATTAGATACATGATTGTCAACAGGTGTGAGAGACTATCCTTAACAAAAACTCTAATACAGATTGTTTCCTAACCGAATCTAACATCCTCATCTGAAATTTAGTATGCTAACATTTCTGGCCATATGGCAAGGTCGCTAACCGGTGTCAGGTCCTACTAGCTGCGCCTCACCACAAGATGTGCGCATGCGCAGCCGGGCCCGTTAATTACCCGGTCCACGCCGTGAACTCCATTTACCCACTTAAGGAGGGCCCTCACTCAGCGCCATCTGGTGACGTCATAAGTATGTGCGCGCGGGGTGGCTACCAGCCTAAGGAAAGCGTGACTCCTCCAACCCGCGCCCCTTTGAAGCACCAGTTACCTTGCCCCTGAAGTTCTAGGAAGGGCCAATGGCCCCTCCCCCTGGGCGGGAACCTCCATAGGATGATGCTCGCCCCCTCAGACCTTAAAATAGCTGCTCACCGGTCATGACCTTACCGCCACAGGCCAGCATTGTTGACCGACGATCTGGCCTCCCCCTTCCTAGCCCTAAACTTGGACTGACTTACTTAGCAAATCCCTCTAACCACGCCCAAAGGTTATTAGACCACAGGACATTCCCCGCCTCAGTCAGGTGGACCCCGTCTCCCAGGTAGAACTGCTTGCCCCAGATACACCCGTGGGGGATCGTCTGCAACCGGGGGGCTCGAAATAGTTTGTCCAACTGTGTGTTGATCCTCTTTACCGAGTGATTCAACGCCCTGACAGAGTCCCCCCCTCGCCACTGCCATCGGGGGATAAGTTGCGACCATACTACTGTGCAGCCCGGGCACATCCTCGTGACCCACCCAGCAGTGGAAATGATTTCCTCAATCAAGATGCGCCTCCCTAGTCTGGCCAAATCATTCTCCCCCAGGTGAAGTATCACCACTGACGGGGGGGCGGGCTGCCGCGCTAAGAGTCCCTGGAAGAAGCCCCTAAACTGGCTGAGGCACAGAACCCCCCTGCCAAAAAAGGAGATATGGAACCCTTTCAGTGCAGCCCTTTTCATACGGTCTCCTGAAAGAAAAACATGTTTAGCACGCCTCACATAAGAGTGGCCCACAATCCAAGTCACCAATTTCATGTGTCCTTCCTGTTGCTTGTGCTGCGATGGTGTTGATCGTTGACGCACGCCGGCAAGTTCCTCCCCTGCGTCATAGGTTTGAGAAACTGCAAAAAACCAGAAAGACACCAGGCGTGAGCACCGTCCTGTCACAACAAGTCAATTCGCACATATCGTTTGTAACACTCTGATGACCATCTCCCCAGTCTCTTTACACTCTCAACCGGGAGACCCCTCGCAACTGCTTCAGTCGCTGCCCCAATCCTAAATGAGTGAGTGCCAAATTTCTTGGGGTCAAAACCTGCCCGTCTGACTGTCAGCTCCAGGACTCGCCTAAACTGGTACCTGGTCAACGGCGTGCCGTCAGCGTGACACAACAGTGCACCCCCCGTCATGCCCCCTCGCTGCCTGTGGAAGAACTCCACATGTGAAACCGGGCAGCAAGGGTTGGCCCGTGCCCGGTGAAGCACTATGGTGTGACCCCGGGACTCCTGGTCAGTTTTTGACCTCTGGATTGTCACCCACATAGTATCCTCACTGATCTTTATACAGGTCCGCTGCAGGCCGCCCAACTTGTCCCTTTTTGACCCTGCGACAAATTCACCAATTCTCGGAGCCCCATAGAAGGCCAGGGAAAAAGCAGCTTGAAACAGAAGTACCTCCCACTCGGAGCTACAGACACTGTGAAGCGCTCCCAATAAGGCTGTCAGGCGAGCTAGTCCAATGGGCCTCCTTCCACCTGGTGCGTGACTCTGTAGACGGCGCCAACCCCTCAACGCCTTGCGCACCATAAAGGTGTTAGTAGGATCCCGCATGCCCTTAGCCTGCGCGAAGAAGGAGACCGCCGCCCTATGTCTGCTCGCTGCCGCCACTGAGCGCCCTTCCCTGTGCATTGACTCCAAGTAGGCCGCAAAGCTGTCCTCCTGCGCCCACCCCGCCTCCCATTCCAGCCCCAAGAAAGCCCGGTATGACAAAAACGCCCCTTCGTAAGCTGACTTGGTCCTGGGGGCTAAGCTAGCAACCACGAGGTCCTGTAGTCTGTGGCACCAATCTGCCAAAGTACTGCCGGGAAGTGGGCTGGCGAGGGGTCTGCTGCAGGAAGATGCTCCCTGAATACCTGCATTTTAAAGCGAGAAAGGGAATCAGCTGCATTGTTGAGGATTCCTGGGACATGCTTGGCTCTGAAAACCACATTCCATTTCAAGCACTGTAACACAATCTCCTTTATCAGGCGCAGTATGAAGGGGCAGCGCGCCCCCTGTTGATTTATACATTCTACAACCATCATGTTATCCGACCAGAACACCACTGATTGATTACATAGGTGTTCCGGCCAGACCCTCAAGGCCACCCATATCGGGAAGAGTTCCAGGAAGCCAATATTGGCGGTCAGATCCCACGCTTTCCATTCCTCCGGCCACTGCTGGGCGACCCACTTGGACCCCAAAATGGCGCCAACGCCCACACTACCAGCAGCGTCTGTCCACAAACCCAACTCTGCTGATGTGGCGGGAGGACCGGGCCACAGTACCCTGCCATTAAACTCCTCCAGGAATGCCATCCATATATGCATATCCTGGCGGACCTCAGATGACAACCTCGTGCGGTGGTGTTTCTCCCGTAGTCCCTTCATAGCTTGGGCAATGGAGCGTGAGAATGGGCGTGCCATTGGGATGACCCGCAGGGCAAAGTTCAGTTGCCCCACTACTTCTTGCAGCTGTTGCAGTGACACCTTGTCCCTGCGAAGGCATTGACGAAGCGCTGCTCTAAACCTAGACACTTTGTCCCTGGGCAACCTGAAGCATCCCTCCACTGAGTCAATTTCGATACCCAGGAATTCCAGGCAAGTGGACGGGCCGACCGTCTTCCCTGGCGCCAGCGGGACCCCAAAAGCCCGCATGAGCACGCAAAATTCCTGCAATGCCCAGGCACACTCCTGAGAGCCCGCCGCCCCTAAGAAAAGGAAATCGTCTAGGTAATGCATGACCTGCTGGTGACCCGTCGCCTGTCTCATGACCCATTCTAAGAAGGAACTGAACGTCTCAAGTAAGCACATGATATGGAACAGCCCATGGGCATGCATTTGTCCATGTAAAACTTCCCTTCGAAATTGAAACCTAGGAGGTGGTGATCCAAAGGATGGACTGGGAGGAGACGGAAGGCGGATTCTATGTCGGATTTTGCCATCAGCGCCCCCGACCCCAGAGCCCGCAATAGATCAACCGCCTGGTCAAATGAGGCATATTTCACACTACAAATCCCTTCATCAATGGCATCATTCAAGGATGCTCCTCTTGGTGCCGACAGATTGTGGATCAGTCTAAACTCGCCTCTCTCCTTCTTGGGTACTACTCCAAGCGGTGAACACACAAAATTGGGGACTGGTACCTCCTGGAAAGGTCCAGCTATCCTGCCCAGTGACAGTTCCTTGCTAATCTTAGCACCCACCACTTCAGGATTATGTTTTACTGACAGTTGGTTCCTGCAATGCGCGCTACCTGTGTACCCCACCGCCGGGATCCTAAAACCTTGTGAGAAACCTTCCTGAAGTAGAGTGGCCGCTGTGTGGTCCGGGTATCTATTCAACCATGGTATCATTGCTAAAACGTCTATTGGCGTAGGGGGGCCCGAATCGACCTCACTACTCTGGCTTTCCCCTTCCCCTCTGACCATGATTGCCTTGCTTGGACCTGCAAGTTGTCTCGGGGTGGGATGGGTGACCACAGACTGCACATGCATGTCTAAATCTACAGGTGCCCTGGGTCCTTGTAAATCCCAGCATACCCCTTTTCTCTCCGACCCCCCCCCCCCTATTCTTCCCCGGGACCTCACTCCCCTGGGCTGACCGAAAGGGCTGTTGGGGTCTCGCGGAGAACACCTTAACTGTGCTGGCAGCTTGGGATGGGGCTGTGTCCCCCGAGAATTGCTTATGCCAAGACATAGAGTCCACCCTGTCCCATGCCAGTGATGCGTCAAATTCCTTCGCTTTCCTGAAATTAACGTCATACTCCTTCCACGCATCCCCAGTGTATTGATCGCTCCACCCCACAATCCTGCTCTGGTAGCAAGCCATTGCTGCTTGTACATTAGGGGGGCGTTCGGCCGTGATCGCCGAAAGGAGGGAAAAGGCCCTGATCCAATTCTTCAAAGTCTCCTCTACCCTGAATTTGGAGCACTGCACCCTCCATTCACTCGGGTGCATCCATTCCTTTAATAATTGGCCTGCTCCATTTCCCTATTGTCTAGCAACAAAGAGAAGATGTAAACATATTTTCCCGCCCAAATCAATTCCTTCACTGCCTGGGACACATGTTGACCCAAATTTTCACTCCTGGATGGCACTGAGCCATCCCCCAAGAGAGGCAGCGCCACCTCCTTACTGTTCACGGGTACATGAGCCGGTAGACCACCATCGCCATTCGGTTGAGCGGGACTGGAACCTGTAAGTGAAGCAGATGAGGGCACCACAGTACTGTCAGCCGCCGTTGCAGCTCTAATGTTTTGTATCAACCTCGCCGTTTCTGCCGCATGGTCTAATGAGGCAGGAAACACCCCCCCCCCCTTTTGCAACCAAGGCAATAAAGCCGCTATCTGAGATGCCAATTCCACAGGGACTGGGTCCAGGTTACCCGCTGGCACACTTGGGGCCCCCTGGGGCACGTCCGGTGGCATAGGCGTGCTAGGCAAGGGAGCGGGTGTCGGCGGCACGCTCGGGACTGGGGTTGGTACCACGGGTGAGGGGGTAACCCCCGCAGGATGGGGGACCGTCGGCATGCCAGGCACCGGTGCCGCGGGCGCCGGGATTACCGGGGGGGGGGGTGTAACAGGAACCGGTACCAAAGGTACAGGCGCACTTGGGACCGGGACTAAAGGTACGAGGGCTGGGACACTGTACCTTGCCTTCTTGGCCTTAGATCTCTTAGGTGGGGTAATGAAATCCCCCCTCGGCAAGGGCGCAGCTCTCTGCCTAACGGGCCTACCTGATGGGCCTGGGGGATCGGCAAACCTCTCATTCATGCGGGCCTCCAATTCATCAACTTTCCCCAACCTCTTATTAATTTCGCTCATTTCACGCATCATGGCGTGCATCATAACCTCCATGCTGGGCCCTCCTTTACCACCCCTAGCCCCCGGCATGTTTGCGCCCCCTGCCCTATACTCCTAATGTCGCGACTCAAGCGACCGTGTACTTTGTACCTTCACCAGCTGGAGGATGCACAGGGGGCTATAAGCACCATGCAACCGTAACCGCAACGCCCCGGCTTGTCCGGTTTGTCAGGGGTGAGTAAACCTAATGTAGACCCACCCGGCGGCCACCAGAAGCGATGAAATGCAAGCCCCCCGCTCTCCCCTTACCGATCAATCCTGCGCCGGGTATGGCCACGTCCGCCGTCCCCCACTCCGGGATCACTTGTGTGCAGGATGCTGAGGCTTGTATTCGTGAACACACCAAAAATTTGCGATTGTCTGTTAACAGAAAAAAGGTTTTTTAATATTTGGGGGTGGCTAACTCGAAGAGTTGCTGGAAATACACTGGAGACAATAGCACACGGGACTGAATAATAGATCCCACTTTACTGACCACCCTTGGACCCAGCTGTTTGTCAAAAACGCAACCTTTATGCGTTATGCCACACCTGGCTGTCTAAACACTTCTACAACAGCACCATTGCAGTCCCCAACATATTGTAAAAGAAGTTCAACGCTGTCTCGCCCGACCGATGCACCCGCCCGTTTTTTGCGCGGGAAATGCGGGGGTTAATCGTGTCCCCGATCCGCGTAAACTGCCTCGCCCTTCTCTGTTGTTAATATTCTGCCCCGCTGGCCTGTGTAGCTGCGAGGTTCATTAACTGGCCACAGCACTTCGTAATACCAATTAGCTAATTTACTAACCGATCCCGACCCTGCTTCGATGCGCTTGTCCGGGCCGGTAAACTGCTTCCAACCCCCCCCGCCCACACCTGCCCCGGCAAATACCTTGCAGCAGAAAGGAACAAAAAGGAGCACACAGGCGGTGCCTTCCTTTTGAGCGCGACCACCACCTTGCCCACCCGCTCGTCACGAGCGTCTGCACCCTTGCTGTTTCAGCCGATGGTCGCCTGGGAATCCGGACACCGCGCGCCGCTCTCCTGAAAAAAGAACCGAAAAAAGGTTAATAAAAACAACAAGCCCCGAGCGCGGGGCAGCACCGGTGAGGGGGGGGAGCGTCCAGGAAGCAAGGAGTCCCCCGGGCGCTCCCCGACCCTTTATTGTTCCCCTCAGCCCACCCCCCTACCCGAATGTCGCACAATGACATCCGGGTCGGGGAGGGTGCCCACCAATCGGTGGCAGGGCGCGCCCCTGAGGACATGCCCCCCCCACCGAGCGGCTTTGTTGGAGGGGGCGGTCGCCGCACCGCCATGCATGCGGGGGGCCAAGGGCCCCCACTTTTCATACTAGATACAGGGACCTTTTGGTTTATTCTCATCATTGCTTGGTTTGACCTGTAAGTTGAAGTGCTTCAACCAGGGTATGTATTACACATTATCACTGTTTGCGCCCGGCGCACCTTTCAAAAGGTGTGCCGGGCGTAAACAGTGATAATGCGCCCCATTATGGTGTATGTGCTGCCCTCAGGGCAGCCGCGAATTGTGCTGCCCTGGGGGCAGCGCATCCATGTGAAAACACGGAGCAGTCGCTCCGTGTTTTCACAGTGCAGGCGGCACCCGCCTGCACTTTCAAATGGTTTAGAGATCCCCTTCCAGGCGGTTGTAGTCAGAGACTGCACTCGCCTGCAAGGGGATGTCTGGGGTGTCAATGGGGCCCCTTTTACTCCCTGCAGAGGGCTGCTGTCACGAGGCGCTCTGACGGTGCTCCAAATTTTTAAATATTTACAACAAGGGGTGGTGATGGACAGAGTCTCTGAATTAAGCAGAATACTCTCACCCAGTCAAGAGATCAGGGCTAGATCCAACACCATTTTTTAGCTCATTGCACCATCCCAGTTTCAGAACCTGGCTGTATGCAAATTAGTCTGTCCCTGGCCCAGTGCATGATGGGAACAGGGCAGGCCAGACTACAAAAGCCAAT
The DNA here is from genome assembly GCF_964261635.1 of Lissotriton helveticus. NCBI lineage: Eukaryota > Metazoa > Chordata > Amphibia > Caudata > Salamandridae > Lissotriton > Lissotriton helveticus. Next base: position 1,620,152,872 of record NC_136067.1, read on the forward strand.
TCTTACACTGGGAAGGAAACAAGCTTCCGGGGACCGGTTTCTGGCATTTCAGCCGTCTTCGGCCCGGCTTGCTTGAATCCTGATGGTGCAATGAGCAAGGGACTCACATCTGAGTATACCCTTCCACGCTTAGGGTGGACAAAAATATTTACAACAAGGGGTGGTGATGGACAGAGTCTCTGAATTAAGCAGAATACTCTCACCCAGTCAAGAGATCAGGGCTAGATCCAACACCGTTTTTTAGCTCATTGCACCATCCCAGTTTCAGAACCTGGCTGTATGCAAATTAGTCTGTCCCTGGCCCAGTGCATGATGGGAACAGGGCAGACCAGACTACAAAAGCCAATTCTTACACTGGGAAGGAAACAAGCTTCCGGGGACCGGTTTCTGGCATTTCAGCCGTCTTCGGCCCGGCTTGCTTGAATCCTGATGGTGCAATGAGCAAGGGACTCACATCTGAGTATACCCTTCCACGCTTAGGGTGGATAAAATATTTACAACAAGGGGTGGTGATGGACAGAGTCTCTGAATTAAGCAGAATACTCTCACCCAGTCAAGAGATCAGGGCTAGATCCAACACCGTTTTTTAGCTCATTGCACCATCCCAGTTTCAGAACCTGGCTGTATGCAAATTAGTCTGTCCCTGGCCCAGTGCATCATGGGAACAGGGCAGACCAGACTACAAAAGCCAATTCTTACACTGGGAAGGAAACAAGCTTCCGGGGACCGGTTTCTGGCATTTCAGCCGTCTTCGGCCCGGCTTGCTTGAATCCTGATGGTGCAATGAGCAAGGGACTCACATCTGAGTATACCCTTCCACGCTTAGGGTGGACAAAAATATTTACAACAAGGGGTGGTGATGGACAGAGTCTCTGAATTAAGCAGAATACTCTCACCCAGTCAAGAGATCAGGGCTAGATCCAACACCGTTTTTTAGCTCATTGCACCATCCCAGTTTCAGAACCTGGCTGTATGCAAATTAGTCTGTCCCTGGCCCAGTGCATCATGGGAACAGGGCAGACCAGACTACAAAAGCCAATTCTTACACTGGGAAGGAAACAAGCTTCCGGGGACCGGTTTCTGGCATTTCAGCCGTCTTCGGCCCGGCTTGCTTGAATCCTGATGGTGCAATGAGCAAGGGACTCACATCTGAGTATACCCTTCCACGCTTAGGGTGGACAAAAATATTTACAACAAGGGGTGGTGATGGACAGAGTCTCTGAATTAAGCAGAATACTCTCACCCAGTCAAGAGATCAGGGCTAGATCCAACACCGTTTTTTAGCTCATTGCACCATCCCAGTTTCAGAACCTGGCTGTATGCAAATTAGTCTGTCCCTGGCCCAGTGCATCATGGGAACAGGGCAGACCAGACTACAAAAGCCAATTCTTACACTGGGAAGGAAACAAGCTTCCGGGGACCGGTTTCTGGCATTTCAGCCGTTTTCGGCCCGGCTTGCTTGAATCCTGATGGTGCAATGAGCAAGGGACTCACATCTGAGTATACCCTTCCACGCTTAGGGTGGACAAAAATATTTACAACAAGGGGTGGTGATGGACAGAGTCTCTGAATTAAGCAGAATACTCTCACCCAGTCAAGAGATCAGGGATAGATCCAACACCGTTTTTTAGCTCATTGCACCATCCCAGTTTCAGAACCTGGCTGTATGCAAATTAGTCTGTCCCTGGCCCAGTGCATCATGGGAACAGGGCAGACCAGACTACAAAAGCCAATTCTTACACTGGGAAGGAAACAAGCTTCCGGGGACCGGTTTCTGGCATTTCAGCCGTCTTCGGCCCGGCTTGCTTGAATCCTGATGGTGCAGTGAGCAAGGGACTCACATCTGAGTATACCCTTCCACGCTTAGGGTGGACAAAAATATTTACAACAAGGGGTGGTGATGGACAGAGTCTCCGAATTAAGCAGAATACTCTCACCCAGTCAAGAGATCAGGGCTAGATCCAACACCGTTTTTTAGCTCATTGCACCATCCCAGTTTCAGAACCTGGCTGTATGCAAATTAGTCTGTCCCTGGCCCAGTGCATCATGGGAACAGGGCAGACCAGACTACAAAAGCTAATTCTTACACTGGGAAGGAAACAAGCTTCCGGGGACCGGTTTCTGGCATTTCAGCCGTCTTCGGCCCGGCTTGCTTGAATCCTGATGGTGCAATGAGCAAGGGACTCACATCTGAGTATACCCTTCCACGCTTAGGGTGGACAAAAATATTTACAACAAGGGGTGGTGATGGACAGAGTCTCTGAATTAAGCAGAATACCCCTTGTTGTAAATATTTTTGTCCACCCTAAGCGTGGAAGGGTATACTCAGACATGAGTCCCTTGCTCATTGCACCATCAGGATTCAAGCAAGCCGGGCCGAAGACGGCTGTAATGCCAGAAACCGGTCCCCGTAAGCTTGTTTCCTTCCCAGTGTAAGAATTGGCTTTTGTAGTTTGGTTTGCCCTGTTCCCATCATGCACTGGGACAGGAACAGACTAATTTGCATACAGCCAGGTTCTGAAACTGGGATGGTGCAATGAGCTAAAAAACGGTGTTGGATCTAGCCCTGATCTTTTGACTGGGTGAGAGTATTCTGCTTAATTCAGAGACTCTGTCCCTCACCACCCCTTGTTGTAAATATTTTTGTCCACCCTAAGCGTGGAAGGGTATACTCAGACATGAGTCCCTTGCTCATTGCACCATCAGGATTCAAGCAAGCCGGGCCGAAGACGGCTGTAATGCCAGAAACCGGTCCCCGGAAGCTTGTTTCCTTCCCAGTGTAAGAATTGGCTTTTGTAGTTTGGTTTGCCCTGTTCCCATCATGCACTGGGACAGGAACAGACTAATTTGCATACAGCCAGGTTCTGAAACTGGGATGGTGCAATGAGCTAAAAAACGGTGTTGGATCTAGCCCTGATCTTTTGACTGGGTGAGAGTATTCTGCTTAATTCAGAGACTCTGTCCCTCACCACCCCTTGTTGTAAATATTTTTGTCCACCCTAAGCGTGGAAGGGTATACTCAGACATGAGTCCCTTGCTCATTGCACCATCAGGATTCAAGCAAGCCGGGCCGAAGACGGCTGTAATGCCAGAAACCGGTCCCCGGAAGCTTGTTTCCTTCCCAGTGTAAGAATTGGCTTTTGTAGTTTGGTTTGCCCTGTTCCCATCATGCACTGGGACAGGAACAGACTAATTTGCATACAGCCAGGTTCTGAAACTGGGATGGTGCAATGAGCTAAAAAACGGTGTTGGATCTAGCCCTGATCTTTTGACTGGGTGAGAGTATTCTGCTTAATTCAGAGACTCTGTCCCTCACCACCCCTTGTTCCAAATTTTTAAATGGCTCAGTCAGTGCGCCTCCTGAGGGCTTCTTTGACTGTCTGTAATATGGCGCGTGCGCAGTCAAAGGAATCCCCTCATTTGCATAGGACATGCCTCTATGCAAATGAGGGAACGCCCTCTGTTGATAGCGCTGGCGCTTTAAGTACGCCAGCGCTGAAGGGTATTACAGAAGGGGAGGTACAAGCGTCCCCATCCCCTTCTATAATACCGAAGTGCCCCGGGGGGCGCAAGGGGGGCGCAATTTAGGGCTGCGTCCCGGTACACAAACTGTAATACGGCCCCAGGAGTGTCCCCTTCTGAACCGCTTCAATTTAACAGAGCACTTCCTGATGTCCTGCTTGTGACCTGGTCCAAGCCCAACACAGGGGCTCCTGTGAACAGGACAATTGCCTGCCGGGACCGTCCACTCTAGGGGACGTCAAATTCCTCACGGAATACCTGGTGGTCCAAGCCTCCATTTTGCATGTAAATCTTGGTACATTTCCAACTCCTCCACCGGATCAGGAGCCCAAGAGGCTGGACAATTTAGGCAAGAAAATGTTTTCTTCCACCAGCCTGCCATTGTGGTCAGTAACACCGCATGCCTTCTGGGCTGCAATTCCCACAACCTGTGGCATACAGTTGCGCAGGTGCTGCCAACGGTCCTGTTGGAAGTCTGGGCCATGCTCTCCCAGGCTGTAGCCGACTGGAGGGATGCAGCTAAGTTCACCATTAGATGTGGATTAGATCCCAAGACTCACTAGGCAGAGCCATTTTGTCGATAGTGGTTCTGTGACGTCATGCCTAGTTTAGGACTACTGGCTTTTGTGGGGTATCCAGACTTATGGACATGCCCTTTGATCACTCCCGTCTCTTCGCAAACAAGGAGGATTCAGCGCTGGAGCACTTTAAGAACAGCAGGGCCACAGCCAGGTCCTTAGGCCTTTTCATGATCCCTCGTCACCCTCAATTCGCCATTTGCTCCATTGATGGTCATGGAAGGGGCACCCACTATTGTCCTTACCCGCCCAGCCACCACGACGCAAACGCTTTCCAGCATCTGGGTGGGTGTGGACGCAGTACCTACTGGCCCTGTGGGCCAAGTGGCCAGTAGGCGAGTTAGTCCATTCTCCCCCCCCCGCAGCTTCAGTCTCCAAACCCTCCTAGTCTTACCGTTTACAATCATGGGCACCCAGAGGGCAGCAGGATTATCTGCACCACTGGCAGTCCATAACATCAGACAGGTGGGTTTTGCAGATTGTCCAAAGGGACTCATCCCTGCCCCTCCCTCTATGCCACCTACTTACGACAGGCTGATAGAGGATCACCTATCTCTGTCAGGAAGTGACAGCCAAAGGATCCATAGAGTGAGTGCCAATTCCAGGAGTGGGTTGTGGTCCTATTCTCTTATTCCTGCTACTTTCTGGTGCCCAAGAAGGACAGAGGGCTTCGTCCTATTCTCAACCTGCACTCTCTCAATTCCTTCCTCAAGATGGAAAAGTTCAAAATGCTCACTCTTGCTCAGGTTCTATCTGCCCTGAATCCAGGAGACTGGATGGTAGCATTGGACTTGCAATATTTCCATATTGCTGTCCTGCCTGTGTACAGGCGTTAGCTGCCGTTCACAGTGGGCCATGAGTACTTTCAATTCTATGTGTTTGCTTTGGCCTCAGCAGTGCCCCCCGGGTGTTCACCAAGGTGATGGAGGTGGTTGCAGCTCATCTGCAGAGTTCAGAAGTGCCAGTCTTTCTGTATCTTGACCACTAGCTGTTTGAGGTGGGCTCGCCCCAGGCTGTCATCTCCCACCTCCAGACTATGACTTCCTGCATTCGCTATCCCCATGCCGAAGTCACACCTGTCTCTCTCTTAGATGCTCCCTTTCATTAGCGCTGTTTTGGACATGGTGCAGTTTCTGGCCTACCCTCCCGGAAGGCGAGTCCAGGATATTCAGGGTTATGATACGATGTTTCAGCCTCTATCCCAGATTTTATTGCAACACTTTGAGGCTGCTGGGCCTCATGGCCTCCTGCATCTTGCTGGTGACACATGCCTGTTGGCATATGCAGGCTCTGCAGTGAGACCTGAAGTTCCTCTGGGTGCAGCATCAGGGGAATCTCTCCGACATGGTCCAGATCTCAGAGGGAACTGCGAAAGATCTGCAGTGATGGTTAACACACCAAGATTGGGTCAGTGGCAGACCCCTCTCCCTTCCCAAACCAGATCTGACAGCAGTGACAGATGCGTCACTCCTGGGATAGGGCGGCCATCTGGGAGAGGTGGAGACAAGAAGACTGTGGTCTCTGGCGGAATCCGAACTCCACATTAACCTGATGGAGCTACGAGCGATTCGAATGGCACTGAGAGCCTTTCTACCCTCCATCCAGGAAAGGCTGTTACAACTGTTCACGGACAAAACCACTGCCATGTGGTACTACAACAAGCAGGGTGGTGTGGGGTCGTGGACCTTGTGTCAAGAGGCCCCGAGTCTCTGGACAGGGCCGGAACAGTGGGGCATATCCCTGGTGGTTCCACATCTGGCTGGTTCTCTGAATGCCAGAGCAGTTGAATTCAGCTACAGATGCCTTGCAAATCACAAATGGCATCTCATTCTGGAGGTGGTGCAAGATCTCTTTCAGCAGTGGGTAGATCTGTTCACCACCGCCGAGAACATGCAATGTCAGTAGTTCTGCGCGATGGAGTTTTCAAGGCGGCTCTCACTCAGACACTTTTTGTTCTGAGTGGAGCTAAAGCCTTCTGTATGCCTTTCTGCCAATACCACTTCTGCCGAGAGTTCTCAAGGAGATGAGAAATGGTTGGGCCCAAATCATCCTTGCGGCTCTAGCACGGATAGTCTGGTATCTCGAGCTGTTGAGGAGGATCTTCTGTCGCAGCAGCAGGGGAGGGTTCTACATCCCAACATGTCAATGCTCCGCAATCTTGCGTGGAGTTTGAGTTATGACAGTTGACAGCTTTGGACCTTCCTCCTGAAGTCTGTAACGCTATCTTGGCATCCCTCAACCAAGACCGTTTACGCCTGCTGTTGGGGAAAGTTTGTGGCATGGTGTACAGAAAGACAAATCAATCCCCTTCCTGCCCCGGTTTCTCAGGTTCTCCTTTTTATCTTTTTCCTGCCCAGCAGGGTTCTGCTCCGACACTCTGTAAGGCTATCTCTCCCCCATTTCAGATTTTCTGTGGTTTCCTGATCAGCCACCCCTCTTCAAATCGCCTACAGTACATAGAATAGGTTTAAAACATGTGTTTCCACCTTCTCCCTTTATTATGCATGCCCCAGTGGAACCTCAATCTTGTCCTCATTTCCCTTACGTTCATTCCCTTTGATCCTCTGCCCAATTGTCCAATCAGGTTCCTTACCATGAAGACAGCCTTCCTGGTGTTAATAACAAAAGCCCAGAGGGTCATTGAGCTTTAGGCCTTGTCATCCAAGCTTCCTTATCTTAACATCTACTCAGATAAATTGGTGCTTCGTAGGAGAGCTTCCTTTCTTCCAAAAGTGGTAACTCCATTTCACGTAGGCCAATCCATCACTCAGCCTACTTTTATGCCCTGCCTCATCCCTCCAAAAAAGAGGAGCGACTTTTTCTGAATCCAAAAAGTTCATTGTCGTTCTACCTTGACCACACAAAAGAGTTCCGGGTGGACAAACAACTCTTCGTGGGGCATGTCGTAGTGAAGGAAAGACAGAAGCGGATCATCTCACGATGGATCGCACTCTGTATCAAAATATGCAATGCATTGGCTAAGAGGCCACCTCCTGAGGGATTGCGTGCTTGTTCTATCAGAGCTAAGGATGCAACCACTGCGTTCCGGTACTGGACATCTGTCAGGCAGCAACATGGGCTTCCTTGCACACGTTTACTAAACACTACTCTCTGGAAAGTCAGCTCCGTAGAGATGGGCACTTTGCCCGTTTGGTCTTGCAGGACTTCCTCATGTGGAAATTGGTTTGCAGACCCAGCTCTGGGGAGTTACTGCTGGGGTATCTATTCTAAGATAAGACATCCTTACTAACCCACCCATCCTCCCTGCTCTGCGAACAGATTTCTAGGGACAAGAGCTTTCACCCTTTCAGGGCCATAGATTTTCACACCAGTGGTCAGTGTACTTCTTAGCTCTGCGCTTTGGGTGTGGAACGCCATGAAAAGTAACTGGTGTCAGCATGCTGGGGTGGTGCCTATAAAAGCACCACACAGGTCACATCTGTTGCAGACGTCACCTACTGGCGCGTAGGGGTACTGCTCAAGAAAAATGTCCAGATCCAGTCTGACATCTGGGGACAATTCTAAGGTAAGGTATCTGCACCAATAAGGTGTTACCAAGGGTAAGTAACTTGTTCAACGTGGCATTGCTGTGGAACTCTCCTAAAGTGTGCCCGAAGCAGACTGTGTCACTGTGATTCCAAAGTGGCAGGACCATGGCACTGCAAATATGTGCCCGAGCTGATTGCATTGCTGTTTTCTTGACATTGTTCCCCAAAGAGGATGAAGTGGCTTTGTCACCATGGAAAATGGAATTGGAGCCACCATGCTGCCTGAGAAGTTCCAATAGTGGCCCTGTGACCTCTGACCCTGCCCAACTCACCATACTCTCAGAAGAAATCCTGCAGAAGACTAAAAGACTTGAATTGGAAATATTGAGGTTGGGGGAGAAACTATAAATTTGAGTGCAAAAACTCTAAACACCAGTGGGGTAGCAATGCGCCTGTGCCTGAAACTTGCCACACCATTCTTGCAGAGTTACGAGGAAGGTGGGAGGAGAAGGGAAATTTAAACTCTGAGTACAAAGGCCCCCATCTAGAGGATTAGCGTCTATATGTGGTAGTAGCTCATTTTTGTGTGCATTAAAGTAATTTGTTTTCTAAAGAAGAGCATTGGGTTGGATAATCATTTGTTGCGCTGATAGGTGTTTGGTGAGTACTGAGCCGATGCACCCCGACAAAACCTCCCTGAAAAGCCTGTTGCTACTACTAAGTCAAGTGCTGAAGGGGGTATATCTGGCCCAGCTTGAAGAGCCATAGTAGGATGCACTCCCAGACATCAGAGGCAAGTGATGCCATCCCTCATGGGTGTAACCCTTGCTCACCACTAGGCTCCTTGAACGGCATCTGATGGGACATCACTGCTGTTCACAATGAATGTGGTAATCGTGAACATTTTCAAAAACATTCCAAGTTAGCGGCCACCACTGCCATTTTGCCCTCCCTCTTTGCCCTCTCCTTCTCCAATCCATTCCCCTTTCCCAACCATGAAATAACAGAATTATAAGGAAAACAGAAATACGTTTACCTTGAAACCCACAAATCCTCATGGTGCTACCATCTTTTCATTATAATCCCTTCTGAGGGGCCCTCTCTCCCCTCCATCTCCGGTCCAGCGTTCTACCTTTGACCACGACACCCAGAAACAATACATTCTTTTCGGTCTCAGGTATTATCCATACCCACTAGTTAATATGATAGGAAGAGGTGTGGCGCCGCGGCCAGGGCGACTGACTCCGGAACCTGGGGATCACGGTTCGATCCCCGGCACCGGCGGCAGATTAGCCCAGCACCATGTGACTCTGGGCAATAGCTTGCTTAATCTTCCCGACGGCCCCCAGCGCCTAGAGACCCTAACGGGTGATTGTGCGCTTTACAAATGTGGATATTTATGATGCACGTCTCCCATAACAATACAACTCTAGCTCCCCAATAACATTATGGATATATTACTTATTTATTTTATTTATTTATTTAATGGTTTTGTAAAGCGCGTAGTAACTCAATGAGCATCCCAGCGCTGACCTGTTTCTCCTGGGGCTTCCAGCCATCTGAATGAAGTTATGTTTGCGGGAAAAGGAGGGTCTTTAAAGATTTCCTGAACTGGAGATGGTTTGATTCTGTCCTCAGACTTCGTGGTAGGCAGTTCCAGTGTTTGGCCGTGTGGACCGAAAAACGACGGCCACCGGTTTTGGCTTTTTTGACTCTGGGAACTGAAATAAGATTTTCTCCATTGGACCGGAGGTCTCTTTTCACTTTATAGGGGATTAAGATTTCTTTGAGAAGGGGGGGGCCGTTGTTGTTGAGGGTCTTATGGGCCAGGCAGAGGGCCTTGAAGATGACTCTTTCTCTGATTGGCAGCCAGTGCAGAGACCTGAGAGCTGGCTTGGCGGAGGATCTTGCAGGTGTGCCCGTGAGTAGGCGGGCGGCGGCGTTTTGGACTTTCTGCAGCGCATTTAGGGTGGCTTCAGGAGCTCCCTGGTAGATGGCGTTACAGTAGTCCAATCTCGCTAGGATTAGGCCCTGAATAAGGAGCTTCCTTGCGGTAGCTGGGAGCAGAGGGAAGATCTTCCTGCAGGCTCGGAGGAGACCAAAGCATGTCCCTGCTGTTTTTTTTGCCTGGGTTTTAAAGCTCGTGTCCTTATCAATCCACACACCTAGGCTTTTAACCTCGTCCTTGGGTGCGGGGGGGGTCGCCCAGGCAGCTGGGCCAGAGATGAGGTGGAAGGGCAGGGCCCGTGTGACCTAGCAGTAGTATCTCGGTCTTTGATCCGTTCAGCTTTAACGATGAGAGATTCATCCATCGGTGGACTTCCGAGAGACAGCTGTGGAGGTCAGAAGGGGCATGATGGGGATGGGATGGCTTCGTATAAGCCTTCCCTTTTTTCTGTGTAACAGTATTTTCATCACATCTCCACCTAAACCTCATATGAATCCTCTCCTTTCAGATGTTGCCCATGGCTCTAAGGATCCGTTCAGCTTCAGTTCCTCCTGCCAGTCCTCAACAATGGTCTTCTTCACAATGTTGACCTATTCTTCTAATGAACAAATATAAGCCACCTGGGTGTTTTATTTCAAATGCTAGCCCTAATGTAAAGGTCCATATTTTGTGCATTATTTATGACCCTTGTAGTGCAGGAAGTCACCTTGCTGCGCTGCCCTGTCATAGGGAAAGGGCAAGGATGTGCCTTATTATCCAATACTGTCTTTCAAAAAAGAGTTTGGCCCATGTGGACAGAAGTGGGGTAAGGGCCCAAATACTTTTGAAAAAAGGAAAGAAACCCACACTTCACATTTCACACCATGCAATTTTGGTTGAAAAACAAGAGATAAACAAAATTTAATATGTTTATCCTGGCAATTAATTGCGCCGTTTTATTCAATAAAAACCAACCTTTACTGACTATTCATAAAGTCTAGAGAAATACCATTGCCTTTCATGTACTGGCCATAAATGTCGCGATGTCTACTTGGTACAACACAACACAGAAAATTGAATCAAAATTAAATATACAATGTGCAAGAAATTTGAATCAAAATTACATATACAATGTGCAAACATATAAATAATGTGCAAAAAAGTAATACCATATCACACAAAGGGAGAGAAAATGTCGAAGTATTTTTCAATCAAAACATAATGAGTACTTAATCACAATATTTGACCAACAAGCAGACTACCAATGCGTCTGCTGAAAACACCACCACCACTCGGTAGAAGTGTTAGTAGGCTGCAAGTTCCTAAGCAGTTTAACTATGTTTCCAGACTAAGGACTTGATCCAGTTTGCCTACGCGTTTCGAGTTTGGGAGGGTTCTTCACAAACTCTCATCAGGGCCAAATGAATTCTTTCCCTCGTTTCTTAAACCTAATAGTGAAAACATAAACAAATTGTGGACATTCGTTATAAATTGCTCCACTCAACCTGCCCGATCCTTCTCGTATGTACAACTATTAAAATGGAACGTACCTCAGGGGACTTGAGGTAAGTTCAGTTCATCCAAAGCAACTTTCATGAATTTGTGGAGTCTGTGCGCCTTTCTAGAAAAACGTATTTTCACGTAAGGTACTGGTATTGTGCAGTTCTGGCAAGTTAAAATGCAAATAGAAAAAAGAAAAGACAAACGACTGAATGTCTCATACCTGAATTAAAATGAGGGGGGAGTCTGTTGGATTCCTGCCATTTCCTATTTTCTATTATGGAATTTTTCGCCACTCGTTTTTTCTGAAGCACTGTAAAACATGTTTTAAAATTGCCAATTACTCACTTGTAGTGCTCGGTATCACCTTACTCTCCAACGTTGTATGCCGGAGCTTAGAGTGACTTACTTCGTTTGTATGAATCGTTTGTGATTGGGGGCGGCTCACGGGCCTCTCAAGAACGTCTTCGTTTCCTGAGGTTCAAGGGTATATCCGATGTCTCTTTAGGCTGCACCCAGGTTCAGAGATCCTGCGTGAATAAACACGGGCACTCCTTATTTACCGTGCAATTTCTCAATGTGTTCACAAAAAGCTTGAAGCCGAACACCAATCTTGGCTTGGAATCATTGTGGTGAAAGGCGCGCGCAGAGTTCTTTGCAAGCGGCGCGGTAACCCTTTCAGCTTCTAAAGTTGAGTGTGTGAAACCGCGCGCACTGTTGTTTGAAAGCAGCGCGATGACACTTTAACAACCTGCTTCTAAGGTTGAATATATGAAAAACGAGGGCGCTTCCTAATTAAAATTATTGTAAATAGTGCCTCTTTCTTACGTGAAAATACGTTTTTCTAGAAAGGCGCACAGACTCCACAAATTCATGAAAGTTGCTTTGGATGAACTGAACTTACCTCAAGTCCCCTGAGGTACGTTCCATTTTAATAGTTGTACATACGAGAAGGATCGGGCAGGTTGAGTGGAGCAATTTATAACGAATGTCCACAATTTGTTTATGTTTTCACTATTAGGTTTAAGAAACGAGGGAAAGAATTCATTTGGCCCTGATGAGAGTTTGTGAAGAACCCTCCCAAACTCGAAACGCGTAGGCAAACTGGATCAAGTCCTTAGTCTGGAAACATAGTTAAACTGCTTAGGAACTTGCAGCCTACTAACACTTCTACCGAGTGGTGGTGGTGTTTTCAGCAGACGCATTGGTAGTCTGCTTGTTGGTCAAATATTGTGATTAAGTACTCATTATGTTTTGATTGAAAAATACTTCGACATTTTCTCTCCCTTTGTGTGATATGGTATTACTTTTTTGCACATTATTTATATGTTTGCACATTGTATATGTAATTTTGATTCAAATTTCTTGCACATTGTATATTTAATTTTGATTCAATTTTCTGTGTTGTGTTGTACCAAGTAGACATCGCGACATTTATGGCCAGTACATGAAAGGCAATGGTATTTCTCTAGACTTTATGAATAGTCAGTAAAGGTTGTTTTTTATTGAATAAAACGGCGCAATTAATTGCCAGGATAAACATATTAAATTTTGTTTATCTCTTGTTTTTCAACCAAAATTGCATGGTGTGAAATGTGAAGTGTGGGTTTCTTTCCTTTTTTCAAAATTATTATCCAATACGGCACATTCCTGTCCTTTACCCTTGCACTGGCACTGTTTTGGCAGCCTAGCACCAACGCAGACACCATCGTGCACGGGTGCCTGTGTTGTAGGCAGGATTGTGGAGAAAGGTGCACTTTTCTGCATAAAACAATGCCGAGTGTCGTTTTCCCTTTTTCTGTGTGCTGCACGAGGAGAAATAAACATAATTGCCCTCACTACGCATCACCTGGGGAGGCGTATCTTATTTGCACACTCCCAGGTTTACCAAGTTTTGTGATCTGGGAATGCGCAAAAAAATCATGGGGGTTGCGTGGGAATACCCACACAACGCCCGTGGAACGCCTCCCTTGTGCAGAGTAATGCAATGCTGGGATTTGCACTGTGTTGCATTACTCCACATTTTTTAAGCCTTTTAAAGTCACGCAAAGTGGCTTTGCGTGGCTTCAAATATATGACTTTAGCTTTGCTTCGCTCTTACATCACCTTGCATAGTGCAAGAGCGACGCAAACTAGGTCATAAGAACTGCGTTACTTACCTGTAATAGCAGTTATCCAGTATTGGTGCCTTTCATAGATTCACATGCCTGAATCATTCCCCGTCGTCGAGACGGGAGCCTCCGGTACATAAAAAAGTAATGTCCTATAGACATACATAGAGAAAATAGGCCTAAGGGTCTCCCCTTAGTAGCCTTTCTTTGTCCTTATGCAAAAAGGACCAAACTCTCACAGTCAGCCAATCAGCTCCGACCTCCCTCTAGAACCTTCCTGGGAGGAGCCTCAGTCCCTCAGATTTTCGTACGCACTCAGCTAGTTAGGCGTAATATTGTTAGAGAGGGATGTGAGACTTCCCAGGGGAGGCGGGAGGGTTGCATGTGAATCTATGAAAGACACCAATACTGGATAACTGCTGTTACAGGTAAGTAACGCAGTTCTTATCCAGTATTAGGGGTGTCTTTCATAGATTCACATGCCTGAATCAGAGTAGCTAGCAATTAGACATGCACATTCGTGATGGAAAGGTGTCCTGCAGGCATGTTAGACAATGCACACATTGTCCTATAGCATGTAAAAAGACAGCATAAGCAGAGCATCACAATAGCAGAGAATGTGCATACCTGGATGGCGGGAGGAGGGAAGGCTCACCTCACTGAAAGAGATGGCGTAGCACCGCCTGGCCCACTGCTGCATCCTTCTGAAGTTCGATATCCAGGCAGTAGTGTCTGGAGAAAGTGTGCGGTGACTTCCAGGTCGCCGCTCTGCATATGTCCAGGATTGGCACTCCAGCGAAAAGTGCTGCTGAGGTGGACATCGCCCTGGTGGAATGTGCAGTGACATGATCAGTCAAAGGCCGTCCGGCCTTGGTATGACAGAATGCAATCGCTGAGGAAATCCATCTCGAGATGCTTTGCTTCGTGAGAGGCAGGCCCATTCTTGGATTGCTGTATGCCACGAATAGTTGTGAAGATTTTCTGAAGGCTTTGGTTTTATCCAGATAGAACTTTAGACATCTCTTGAGATCTAAAGAATGGAGTGCTCTTTCGGCTGCGGTGGAAGGGTTCGCAAAGAAAGACCTAAGGACTATTGGTTCATTGAGATGAAAGTCCGAAGGCACTTTCGGTATGAACTTAGGGTTCGGTCTTAACATCACTCTGTCCTGTCTGTATTGCATGTATGGATCCTGAATGGAGCTTGAAGTTCGCTCACTCTCCTGGCCGATGTTAAAGCGAGCAAGAGCGCAGTTTTCCATGAGATGTATTTGATGGATGCCCGATGAATGGGTTCAAAGGGATGCCTCATAAGTTGGTTGAGAACTAGGTTCAGATGCCACGTCGGGGGGACTTTCCGAGGCCTCGGAAAGGATCTATAAAGCCCCTTCAGGAATTGTTTGACCAGTCTACTGGACCACAGGGAAGGTCCCGTGAAAGTTCTGGTGAACCTCGATATAGCTGCTAGGTGGACTTTTATGGATGCATGTGCCAGTCCGGATTGTGCCAAGTGCAGTAGGTATGGCAATAGCTGTTCAGGTGTGACGTACAGTGGTTGCAGGCCCTGGCCCGAACACCAAATGCAGAATCTTTTCCATTTGAGAGAGTAGGTTTTGTTGGTACTGTCTGCTCTCGCTTTTGCCAGTATATCTCTGCAGTCCTGCGGGATATTCAGGCCACCGAACTCTCTGTGCTCAGGAGCCAGGCCGATAACCTGAGCGATTGCAGGTTCGGGTGTTGCACCTGCCCCTTGGACATCGTCAGGAGGTTCGGGTGCTGTCGCAGACGAATCGGTGTCTTGATAGAGAGCCGAAGTAGATCCGAGAACCAGTGTTGTCTCGGCCAGGACGGGGCAATCAGGATTAGGGTACAGGGCTCCGCCTTCATCTTCCTGAGGAGCCTCGGGATCATGGGAAACGGAGGAAAAGCGTACGCAAACACGCTGAACCAACCGATGGAAAAGGCATTCCCCAGTGAGCCCTGTTGGGGATGCCAGCTTGCGTAGCTTGGGCATTTGGCGTTCCCCTTGGTGGCAAACAGGTCGATTCCTGGGACTCCCCATTGAGAGAAGATGTGAGTCAGCGCGCTGTCGCTCAGTTCCCACTCGTGGGAGAGTGATCGTTGCCTGCTTAGGGCGTCGGCGATGGTATTGTCCTTGCCTGGCACATAGTCGGCTTTGAGTGTGATTCCATGCAGCACTAGCCAGTTCCAGATCTTCTGCGATTCGCGTGATAGAGAGAGCGAACGCGTTCCTCCCTGTTTGTTGAGATAGTGCATCGTCGTGGTGTTGTCCGTTTTGACGAGCACTGGGGAGTGCCGGATGCGTGGTAGAAAGGCCTGTAGTGCCAGATACACGGCTCTCAGCTCCAAAAGATTTATATGAAGCTGTTTTTCCTGAGTGTCCCATTTGCCGCTGATCCGAAGGTCCTGAAGGACAGCGCCCCATCCCTCCAGGGAAGCGTCCGTGGTAATCACCAGAGGTGTTGCCGGAAGGAGAAATGACAGTCCTACGGTCAGATTTTTGCGACGCCTCCACCAGGTTAGACTCTTGGTCATTTTGGGTGTTATCCAGACAGTGTCCTCGAAGGAGCCAGTACTTTGAGTCCATTGGCTCGCGAGCGCCTCCTGCAACGGGCGCATTCTGAGTCTGCAGTGAGGGACGAGGAGTATACAGGAGGACATCATGCCCAGGAGGGATGTATAGGTCCGGACCTTCAGTTGTGTCCTGTTCGCCACGGCCGTGGCCAGGGACAATATCTTGTCTGTCCTTTCCTTCGAGGGGAAGGCTCTTGCGCACTCTGTGTCCAAGGTTGCTCCGAGGAAGGTAATTTTTGTCGTAGGGATGACACAGGATTTCTTGAGATTGAGAGTTAATCCCAGCCTCTGAAAAAGATTTGTGCAGGCGCTGGAGGATTCGGCTGCGTCTTTCGCCGAGGGTGCTTTCACCAGCCAGTCGTCTAGGTAGGGGAAGACCTGGTGACCCATTTGACGCAGGAAAGCTGCCACCGGTGCAAGGCACTTCGTGAAAATCCGCGGCGCGGATTTGAGGCCGAACGGTAGTACCTTGAATTGATAATGTTGCCCTGCAACCTCGAACCTCAGGAATTTTCTGTGACACTTGAGGATGGGGATGTGGTAGTAGGCATCCTGGAGATCCAAGGATGTCATGAAATCTCCTTTTTCTAGAATGCCTAGTATTTCTTGAATCGTCACCATCCTGAACGATTGGCTCCGTAGGAAGACGTTGAGCGCTCGGAGGTCCAGAATGGGCCGCCACTTGTCCTCTTTCTGGCGTACAAGAAAGAAGTGGGAGTAAAAGCCCTTCCCCTTCAGGGGTGCCGGAACGCGCTCGATAGCTCCTTTCTTCAGCATTACAGAAATTTCCTGGAGAAGCAGGCGTAAGTTTTTGTGCGCCCGTCTGCGTGGAGGAGTTCTGGGAGGGATGGTGGTGAATTCGAGGGAATGGCCAAAACGTATAATTTGGAGAACCCACCGGTCCGTGGTTATGAGTTGCCAATTGTTGAGGAAATGGGTCAATTTTCCTCCAAGTTGTAAGGAGGGATAGGGTGTCTGGACTGGCTGGAGCAGCCCGTCACTGGCGGCCGCCAGTGCCCCTCTTCGCATTCTTGCCTCTGAAGTTCGATCGTCCGTAGGACGATTGACGGCCTTGAGGTTGCTTGTGTTGGTATTGACCTTTGTTAGTATAGGAGTACGAGGACCTATTCTGATAGGAACCTCAATACGAGCACTGTCCTCTGGATCTGTTGCCTCGAAAGGACTGGGTCCGGGACTGTAAGGTACCCAGAGCCCTGGCCGTATCCGTGTCCTTCTTTATGGTGTGCAATGCCTCATCGATCTTGTCCCCAAAAAGGTGCTGGCCATCGAAGGGCATGTCTAAGACCTTGGATTGCACCTCCTGGCGGAACGACGTCGCCTTAAGCCATCCTTGACGGCGTAGGACCGCAGCTCCAGCAAGTTGACGAAAGCCAGTCATGGCCGCATCGATAGCACAGTCTATTATTTCGGCTGCTGAAGTTTGACCCTCCACTAGTAGAGCCTTGACTTCACCTTGGACTGTGTCAGGCAGGTCTGACAAATATGGGGCTATGTCTTCCCAGAGTTGGCGATTATAACGCCCCAACAGGGCAATGGAGTTGGCCACCTTGACGGTCATGGCCGAAGTCGTCGTGAACCGTTTGCCGATTGTGTCCAGCTTCCTGCCTTCTTTGTCCGGAGGAGCGGACAGCGGGGAGGAAGGGTTGCGGGAGTGCTTCTGGGCCGCCTGTGTGACCACTGAATCAGGTTTAGGGTGCCCATTTAGGCAAGCCGCTGCAGTCAGTGGGGCTTTGTATTTCTTGTCCAGGCGCGGAACAACCGCAGACACAGAAGCGGGCGTCAGCATCAGTTTCTTGCCTTATTCCCACAGAAATTCTATTATTGGAATAGATTTAGTCGTCTTTTGAGTCTGCTCCTTAAAATCGTGCAGGAAGCATTCAGTTTCTGTGGATTCGATAGCCATATGGAATCTCTTTGCCGCTCTTTCAACGATTTTATAGAAGCCGCCGATGTCTACCGGCGGCGAGTCCGCTTGGCGCGGTTGGGGCGAAGCTGGTGAAGACGCCACATACTCATCCTCCTCATCATGGGTAGAGTGGGCCTCCTGGACCTCTCCTTCCTCCAATTCTTCCTCCTCCTCATCCTCGTCTGATGACACTACCTCCTGAGGTTGGATCTTCTCATGGTGGGCTTGAGGGGGAGGTCGAGACTGTTTTGGGGCTGCCGCTGGTTTATGAACGATCGGCGACTGATCTCTACTGTCAGCGTCCGGGAAGCGTTGTTTGTAATCCTGTACAAGGAATTTCAGGTCGTTCACCAGAGCAGCTGGCAGGCATATCATGGGGGTAACCTCCGTGCTGACTTTAGTGTGGACGGAGTGCTCCTGGTAAGAGATTTCCTCTACCTCCTCGTCAGTGCTTTGGCATTTGACATGTAGGTCCGAGATGGAAGTAGCGGGGCCCAGGTGGTCATCCTCTTCTGAGTCTTCACTCTGGAAGATTTCGTTAGGCGGCTGCATCTCCACTTTGCTTGGAGACGTGGTTTCCGGCGTAATATGCGGTTTGGTAGTCTTGCCCAACGCAGGACTGGAGGTGGAAGCCGCCGACGGCGTCGTCGACGGTGGTAGCGTGAGGGATGACACCTCCACGAGCTTGGATTTCTTCCATGTTTCTGAAAGCGTCTTCGTCGACGACGAGTCCTCCGTCGACGGCAGCTTTAACTTCGTCGTCGACGACGAGTCCTCCGTCGACGGCGTCTTTAACTTCGTCGACGACGACGAGTCCTTCGTCGACGGTAGGGTCCTCGTCGACGGAATCTCCGTAGACGGCAATTTGGTCGTCGACGACCGCGACGTCGTCGGTGCACTCGTCGACGGCGAGCCCGTCGTCGACGTCGTTCTCGTCGACGTTTTCGTCGTCGACGTCTTCGCCGTCGATGCCCTCGTCGATGCCTTCGTCGTCGGGGCTGTCGATGGTGGGTTCGTCGTCGACGACGACAATAGGTTCGTTAAAGAGGATGCCGTCGTCGACGGCGTAGTTTTCGTCGACGGCGTAGTCTTCGACGTCGACAGGGTCTTTGTCGTCGACGATTTCAGCAGTAAAACAGAGGAAATAGGTCTACCTGTCGATGACGATGATGGAGATGTCATCGTCGACGGTGAAAGAGACAACACTGACGTCGTTGACACAGTGGCAGTTACTGAGGTAGTCCTCTGGGCAGGTCTGCTAGATGACTGAGCAGGCTTCTTAAAAGTCTGATTATCCTTAACAGACACAGAAGATGTCGTAGATCTTGCCTCTGAAGACTTCTTGGCTGTCTTCCTAGGAGGAGTGTCTGAGGGGCCAGGGGAAGTTACCCTTGGCCTCTTTTGAGAGACTTCTGAGACCTTAGAGACACTACCCTCGGAAGATTCCAGAGTGTCTCTGTCCTTGAGCCTGTCGAGCCAGATGAGAAGGCGACCTTCCCTGTCTCTCACGGTCTTTTTAGGGAAAGACCTACATATTTTGCACTCTGCAGGGACGTGGTCAGGATAAAGGCAATATAAGCATAAGGTATGCTTATCATCCACATGGAGCCTTTTCTTACCACGTGAAGAGCAGGCCCTGAAAAGGGCTTTGTTCTGGGATTCGGACATCGAAGAAAGCAGTGGAAAGAAAACACTTACTGCCTCAAAGTGTTACTGAAGTAATCCTTGAAGATTGTAGAGTGAAGATTCACTTTCAAAGGAAAGTAGATGATTTGTAAGGAATCCTGAGAAGAGCTCAGGCTGGAGACTCCCTAGCACAACGTGCGGTAGAAAATCTGAGGGACTGAGGCTCCTCCCAGGAAGGTTCTAGATGGAGGTCGGAGCTGATTGGCTGACTGTGAGAGTTTGGTCCTTTTTGCATAAGGACAAAGAAAGGCTACTAAGGGGAGACCCTTAGGCCTATTTTCTCTATGTATGTCTATAGGACATTACTTTTTTATGTACCGGAGGCTCCCGTCTCGACGACGGGGAATGATTCAGGCATGTGAATCTATGAAAGACACCCCTAATACTGGATAACTATGGCCCCTAGTGTATTGGGTTCGTGTTCAGTTTATTAGTTAACACTTAAAGGTCTTTTTGCTTGCCCAAAGTAATAGGTTGAAAGGTTCTGAAAGACTACTAACTCACTGGAAACAGAAATCCTTCTTTCAGTTCTGAAGCATTTTAGTATTTATTCCTTTACAAGGAAGGCTTGGAACTTGAGTAGAACATGTGTGTCCAGTTCTGATTCCTTTTCACCTTATCCTGTGTTCCCTTTCTATCTTTTACTGTTAAAAAGAAAAGGTGAGAATAATGCTGTTAGATACCCCTCCGAGTCATTAGCCTCTGCTCCCTCGTTAATGCTCCAGCATTTTGAGTTCACTATTATAGACCTATTTTCCATGGCTTCCCATTTTTCCTTCATTTGCTGTGAATGATATTCTAGGACATACATTTTAGCATCACGGGAAGAGGTATTCAGCACCAGTTCTGTGACTGTTTTCCCATTAGTTATGTTGTTGCCAACTTTTTAATCAATTTTTTGCCTGCAGCGAAGTCTTTATTTTAACTTCTCCACCAGGCACTCCACCATGTCTAGTAAAGCCGGAGGAGCATGATGCCCCATCCTCCTGGATGTTTTATGTTTTGCCAGAGGGAGTGCTTGCTCAAAAGTCGGCAACCAAACATCCTTAAAAGTCTCAGGAGGTTGTCTGTGATTTCATTCTGGAGCCAAAGACCCAGGATAGCGCAGCCCTGTCGGTTCTTCCAGAGATTAACCTTATCTGTTTGAGGATCCCTTCCTTTCTATTTGTTTCGCCTGTACAGCACTTGAGAAATCTTTTGTAAACAAAAATAAAATCTGAAAAGGGGCTTATTGCCTGCCCATTATTTACCTTTACTTAACCATTGGCTGTCTCCCATGTCACGCTTGCTTGCTTCCTATTCGTCAGCAGCTTTTACTCACATCTTGCTTTCTCCATCGCTTCAAGTCTTCATCCATGTTATGGTTCTTGGACCAAGTACTGCTTCTTGTGGCCAATGTCCTTCCACTGGCCACAGTATCCAACAGGTACTCCTTTTCTACTTTTGCACATGTACTCATATTGTATGTGTCTGCATCCCTCTCCATCATCCCAGCCCCGTAGCCCCCTACTCCCCCCACCCCGTGCTGCTGGTTGCCCTCCCAACAACCCTTCCCGCCCCGTACTCTTTGTTTTTTCCCCCTACGATAAAAGTAGAAATACATAACCGAGGCTGCAACATTAAAACTTCCCCGGCTATGATATTCATACAAGCCTGGTTTGGGGCAACTTAAGAGCTCTTCTACAAGTTGTGAGAAAAAAACCTGTATCCACCTGTAACTATTAACTCATCTGTTGTGGTCACGTTGGGACTGAAGGAGATCTTTCTTATGCCGTTCAAGTCTTCATCTCGAAGCAGATGCACAATGTAAGAAATGGTCTGAGATACCTGCTGTAGGCGAGTCACACGGCAGCTTGAGAAGGCTTCTGCGATTCCAACAAAACCGAGTACCAACTTCTACATATTGCAAATCATTGTTTATACAGGTTTTCTGCGTCCTTACGCTAAAACTATTGACTAAGATACTAGTTTGTGTAGTGGGTATTGGAATTGGTTACACCAATATGTATATTCTGCCTTCCAGATTGATTACTATTGTGTGGTAATATTAACTTATTTGATATTCTAGATGTTGCCACATTTTTACATGTATGTTTGGGTTCTTTTATTTTCTCTAATAGTAATTTCTCAGATCCTCTCATTGGCTGTAAATGTGCTCTTCCATTAGACTGGATGATTGTAGTAGAACAAGGTCCTCGTTTCGTTGCTATACTGGATATCTGGTTTCCTTTGATTGGAAAGCTACATTTCTGCAGGGTGGAACATTGTCTGCAACTGGGAACAGTATTGTTTGTTTCTTGCGATTGGAAAATATTATTTACGGGCACCAGTTTGCGTTTCTGAATGGTTGCATCTTTTCTATTTTCTTCTCTCATTGGAAGACTTCGTGGTATTCAGTGATGGCTGTGTTGGACAGACTGAGCCTTTTACAGAAGGTAATGTTTTGGAAGACAATGGTTGCTATGTGGCCAAAATGGTTCAAGCTTAGACACACTGGTTGTCAGAAATGAGAACACTAGGTCTCAGTTGAGGAAAAGCAATGACATGTGTAGCCAGTTACACATAACATTTGTTATTTAATTGCGTCCTGACTATACTATTCTTCTACATTCTCACCGGCTTCTCCCGGTCTCAGCGTAAGTTTCATGTTCTCCGTAATTAGCGCCTACTCTGCCTGTCTTATAACTCGCGCTGGGGCATGATTTTCCTTTTTCTCACCTCATGAT
Source organism: Lissotriton helveticus (assembly GCF_964261635.1). Classification (NCBI taxonomy): domain Eukaryota; kingdom Metazoa; phylum Chordata; class Amphibia; order Caudata; family Salamandridae; genus Lissotriton; species Lissotriton helveticus. Next base: position 1,620,174,929 of record NC_136067.1, read on the forward strand.
GTCTTATCTTTAACTATGCGCTTATATCACTTCGAGCCTATATTGGGCACAATTTCTTGCTTTGCCCCCAGTGTAATTAATACTTCTGTCTGACATAGTAATTGTTTTCCAGACTTACAAATGGCACGATTTAACCAAGTGTTTAGCATCATTTAGCATTATCTCTCACTGGGAACACTATCACACATGTTTTAGCTTAATAATATAATAAGAGAGAAAGTCCAGGGACTATACATTAACATACCTTGTAATGTTTCCTATAGATTCAGCTTGCTCACATTTGCTATGTCCTGAAGATGATCTCAAGTTACTGAGATCAAAACGCCGTCGACCCTCTACAACAAGAACTCCATTCATTTGGTATAATCTTTTCATAAGGAGTTCTCTCGGTTGTTGTCAATGCGATGTATATGTTTTAAAGTCACTCTCACTTATCACATCACGCTTGTCACTTTTTTAATGTGAGCACCTGAACTATATCTTTTTGCATATTGGGGGGAAAAAGATGTTATTTTGAATTGAATGTGTCCCTGGCTACAAATGGCATTGCTCTCTTTGGCATTAACTGTTTTTCCTCAACTCACTAGTGTTCTCATTTCTGACACAACCGGTGTGTCTAAGCTTGGACCATTTTGGCCACATAGCAACAATTGTCTTCCAAAACATTAATTCACCCCAGGTTCCAATATTGGGGTACCCTTGTTTACCTTACCACGTTTTACAGAAGGTAAGCATATATGCGAGTATTTAGTACTAATTGTTTGCAACTTTATTGTAGATTTCGGTCCTAGCCACATCAACATGTTGAACACATGGGAGCTTGTGTCTAGGAACAGATAAGGAATACCCCCATTTTGACGTGCTCTAGAGATACAGGGAGTGAGGAACTAACCATTAAGTGGGATAGATGTAGTAGATGTAAGGGGGAGGTAGGTGTGTGTCCGTTCTCACAAGACTGCCCTTGACACGCAGTAGTGTAGCTCATAACAAGCCCAAAAGGGCACAGATTTTTGCCATGGATTTATCCTAAAACCATCTGCAAATAATTGCCAGGCTCACATACCAACACTCTAAGCATCATCACATTCTCTCAATCTCGCTCATCTCTTGCAAAGCAGCATTCTAATCTGTATCACGTTCATACCCGTCTCTTGCAAGCCATCACTTGGCATCACACAAAGTTCATCCAAGTCAATGTTTAAAACATTCAGAAAGTCCAACACTTCTTGGTAAGGGTCACTCGATTTTTTTAAAGAGGAAAAAAAGTCTATTTTAAATTTCTCCTGCTGATTAAAATAATGCGCACACACTCAAGTTAATTGAAATAGTATGACATGGTCTTCGCTGGCAGCGTCATCATGCTCATTTTCCCCGTTTACCCACCCCTGCCCTCCACCAATGACCATGGCCTCCCAGCCACCTCCCACTGTTTATTGTTCCACACTCCCCCACCCTCCTCCCTGATGTTGTTTGCTGCACATTATTTCTTAAAGGTAAGACTTTTAAAAAGCGCTATGACATGGTCAATACTGGCCGGGTCATAGCACTTTAAAAACATTTTTTTTTAATACTTTAAGCCATATTAACCCCTTCACAGCGGGGGTAATTCCCCCGCTGTGCTGGGGGCGCGCACAGCGCCCCCGTGCTCATGACGAGCACCGTCGTCCGCCGCTGATAACACCGCCATCCTAATGTGGTTGGTGGTGTTTTGGAGGTCCGCAGCGGTGAATCCGCATCCTCCGGCCCGGCGGTGGCTTCCACCGGCCCGGAGGATGCAGATTCACCACAATCCTAATAGGCCCCTTAATCTTTTCTCCTTGTTTTCCACTCAAAGCAGTAGCACTCCCTGGAGTCTCTTTGATTTAATGTAAGCAGAGAGGGGCCCCACTCTCCCAAGGCGACAGGGCACCATGCTAGACTATTAAATCAGAAAGAGATTTCCCGTTGGGCCGGTTTGTGAAACCTCACCCACACTATTACAATGATCGCAATCAACACTTTATGTACTCCCCCGGTTACGTTGAAGTTCGAATACCACACCTGTATGTTATCGAAAGGTTTTATCACTTTATTTATAAAATAAATCACCATGTCTAATCTAAAAGACACTTGTCAAAATGCATATAGGTATCAGAAAGTATAAAACCACTATCACATCTGTTTAAAAATTATATAAAACCCAATGTGGCATATTTCCTTAGAGGTCCCTGTGGGCAAGGATATGTGGGGAAAACAAGCAGGGAATTAAGGCTTGGAGTACAAGAGCATAAGTCAGCAATTAAAACATCTAAACTGTATGCCCCACTTGTGGATCACTTTCTCAAAAAAGGTCTTGGACACATGAAATTCAATTGGTTCAATTTGGGGGGAAAACAGTGAACAGGAGAGGGGGTTGCTTAGATGATGATCATAAATTAAGAGAACAGTAGCACATTTCCAGGTTGAATACAACCAGAAATGGGTTGAATTCCAGAGAAGAATGGGAGAAATTCATTGCATAGATAGAACAGGGTATAGACATAAGAATGGTCCAGCTGAATGGGAAGGTTGAGGAGACATTGTCATTGACCAGGGTTCTGTGAGACACACGGGGCAGAATATCCCCAATAGGTCTGCAATCTTTGAGAGTTATACAGGATTGAAATATCCTTGAAGGACTAGTAGTTCCTAAAGGAATAAAGCATGCATTTGATGAACAAGATTGTGCCCTACATTGATGGAAGGGAAACTGTATATACATCTTAGTAACATTCGGCGCAATGTGACAGTAGGCCCTTGTATATCACATGGGGTGATCGCTTACACACAAACTTAATTGTAGGATTATCAAAAAATCATGGAAACAGGTAGAATTATTGGAAACTGCAGTTTGGATGATGAGATGACAAAGAACTCACTACAGTGCTGACTGATCTGCATAATGGTCCCAGGTGGGATGAATCATGTAAATAGTATGGACATTAAACTAGACACTATATGAATGGAGAGAGTTAAAAAGGGGGATTCATTGTTAAACAAGAACGGTTACAGTGACATCCTCGTTATACTAATATATGAGGGAAAGATCTACTTCAGATGTTATGGGGAAAGGAAAGATGAACTAGTCAAGGATGGCGGGGCCAATTAAAGGACTCTGGCCACAGTGTAGGAGTGAGAAACCCATGCCCTAGGAAGTGTAAGTATATAGACCCCAGCTAGAATAGCCGGGACATCTTTTTTACATGATTGAACGAGGACAAATTAACGCGTCCCGACACGTGGAAGGTAAGGGCGATTGTCGGTTTATTTAAATAAAATAAGAATGGGGCGGGATGTCGCCCGGTTTATTTGGGTACCTCTTGAAAATAACGCAAACGGAGGTTATAGAATGCAAGGTACTGAATAACGGAAGATGAAATAGCGGAATAACTTATTTTAAGTCCGATAAACGCACATGTTTTTTTTTTTTTTTAATATGAAGTAAGGAAAATAGGGAGTATTATGAAACATGAGGAGGTCCAATCACGTTCACTATATACAAAAATTAAACAAACCCCTTATTTATTTCTTTAACCCAGAGAATGTTTTACACTTAATCACTGACTCCACAAGAATGTGTAGCTAAAAGTGTTTCCTCGGTTTCATTAGGCTTCATATATAGAAAAGAGCCTCGTCCCCAGTTAGAACAACAACACAGAATAGATTTTAGGGAAAAGAAGTAACATCAGGTGTTAAATTTACCCCGTTCTTCAAGGAGGGATTCCATTCGATCCTGTTAATGGAACCCTGAAAGGTAGAATGAGGGATAAGGGAATAAAATGATGAGAGAAAAAATAAGCTACAACAGGATTACCCCGATTCTCCCCCTTTGTTTTGTTTTTAGAAATCCTCTTGGGTCCACATTCATTGGGACTAGACAGGACAGAAAAGCATCCAAAAAAATCGGGGGGACGGGGGGGTGGGTGGCACTAAAATAAAAAAGTGAGTTGGTGCATCTTATAAGATGTTTTATTGAATGGGTGGATTTATGATCCCTTAGGAGTTGAAGTATAGAATCAGAGTGTGACTCCAAAAATAATAATCCTATACAGGGATGTGCAACAGGTCGTGAATATATGTGAAGAACAAAAAGTGATGCATAGCAGGATCGGATACGTGTAGTATGAAGTGTGTGAAAACCCCGGCACATGGAGGTGGGAATACCTGTTAGGTAGGATGTGAAAAATGTAAACCTGTTATATTCTTGTGGGGTGGAAATGATGTTTGACGATATGGGAATAATGTGGAATGGGACAAGAAAAATGTGAGAAATAGGTGTAGCGAGATATATATATATATATATATATAAATACTTTGGGCGTATTATGGTCTTTATGTCTTTTTCTATAGGTAGAATTGTTTTTTAGATACTGCGGGAGAAATCTATTCTTAAGGTGGCTCTAAATATTGGGTATCCGCTGAAACCAGAAGCTGCAATTATGACACAAAATATGACTGGCATTGAAGGACTCAATGGATATTAATCACTTGAAGATACTCTGTGTAATGATCAATGATGTATGCAGATTAGTGGCTGAAAAAGAGACATGTTATTGTCTACTGTACTCTCCCTATCAGTTGTTCGATGTTTATGTATTTGTGTAATGAAGTGTTTTTTGATTGTGAATTTGGCCAAAAAACAGATCAGTACCTCGTCAACTGTTGAAAAGAGTTTTTAATTGGGCTTTTTTTCATTTTAAGACATGTGATAGTGGTTTTATACGTTCTGATACATATATGAAATTTGACAAATGTCTTTTAGATTAGACATGGTGATCAAAGTGACAAAAACCTTTCAATAACATACAGGTGTTGTACTCGAACTTCAATGTAACCGGGGGTGTACATAAAGCATTGATTGCGATCATAGTAAGAGTGTGAAGGGTGTGTGAGATTTGGCAAACAGGCCCAAAGGGAAATCTCTTTCTGACTTAATAACCTCTTTGATTCAGCCACCACGCACTTCTCGATGGCACCTTCTACTCGTCAGGCACTCGTGAAGGATTCCAAGGGACTTAAGCAAGTCTTATTGTAGTTTTTTTTTATTTCGGAGCCAGGTGTTCCAACTGCTGCGTCACTTCTCCGGGCTCATTCTGTGACTATTTGTACTGCAAAAAGGCAAGTCTCCCTCTTATCTCGAAGCCACTGCTGCTAGACTCTAGCACAGGGGTCTCCAACCTTTTCTGTAGTGAGAGCTAATTCTGCTCAAGGAAAGTCCTGCAGAGCTACTACCATATTTTATCACTTCAAATGCTGATATGTATTAACGTTACACTGTGACCACCCTAAGTACAATTATCAGCAGTAACCACCCAAAAATTCCAGGTGAAGTTATCAGCAGAATGCTAGGAAAACTTTTATTAATATTAAATGCTTGTAATCAAGTAAAATTCAAATCCTCACACACAGTGCCACAAACGGAATTACCATAGCAGTATGTCCCCCCCCAACTCCGATTTAAAGTGGATAAACATGTTTCATGTGGCAGACCCATAGGCCAACGCTGCAGCTTCCACATGCCTCAACATCCTCCACATACTCAGAAACACCTTCAAATGGACCCACCCCCGAATCAAGGAAGACCGTCACCCATGCACTCATCACCAGCAGGCTGGACTAAGGGAACACCCTCTATGCCGCAATCAACAAATCTCTACCTCACAAACTTCAGACTGTCCAAAACGCCGCAGCCAGACTCATCCTCTGCATCCTTCGACAAGACCACATTACCCAGCATAAACGAGTACTCCACTTGCTCCCCGTCGAAAAAAGAGTGACCTTCAAACTGCTCACACACACCTATAAAGCCTACCACAACACCAGACCCGAATACCTTAATCTCCTTCTACACCCTCAAAAGAAACAACCACTCAGCTGACCAGGCCTTGGCCGAAATCCTCTACATCCACAGAACCAGACAGGAGGCACACCCTTCTCCTACATCATGGCCAAGACCTGGAATTAACTCCCCCTCAGCATCAGATGAAGCCCCACACTGAAAGCATTCAGGAAGAGCCATAAGACATGGCTTTTCGAATGACCAAAGTTGCACAAATCCCCCCCACACACTCCCCCAGGGCCTGGAGACCCTCATAGGTGAGTAGTGCGCTCTATACATCCCTGATTGATTGATAGGCCACCACAGTGTGTGTTTGAGTGGTATCAACAGGCCCTGCCATTGGTTTGGCTGTTTGTAACTCTTAAGGTAGTGAAATAGGCAGTCCTGCCTTCTTTAATATACACAGAATCTCTGAGATTGGCTTGGTTTGGCTTCACCTCTGAGAGCTACTCTGAAGGTGCTGGTGAGCTACCAGTAGCTCCCAAGCTACTGGTTGGAGACCCCTGCTCTTGCCCAAGGGCCTTAGAGAATCACCCGCTTTAGCAGCTGTGGGGGGGGGGGGGGGGGGGGGGGGGAACTTTTCTCCATAAATGATTTTATTAGCATTTACACCCCCTTGGACTATGAGCAAGGACTCAAAGATCTCTGCACTGAAGCACATAAATAGCCTGAGAGAAAACGAAATGACAGGGCTGAGATTTATGGATTCCAAAGAAGGCAAGAACGGTGACCAGAAGAGGGAAGAAACAATAAAATTGGGAAAAAGAACGAAGTAAGGGGGGTGGGGGAGGAAGAGACTGAGACAGGCAGGGAAAGAAAGAGAAGCAGAGAAAGGATGGTCAGAACGTAAATAAGGTTTGATTATATGAAATATTGACTGGAGAAGAAAAAGAAGCACAGACAAAATGCAAAAAGAGAAGAATTTAACAGAAAGGCAAAAGGAGGGCTTTTCAGTTTCTGTCACTGTCAGCACAAGCAGATCCAGAGACAAGTTATTTGTTCTAAAATGTCTCCAAGCTTGCCCCTCTTCTAGTCTCTTTAAAAGACAAGCATTTACAATGCAATGGTCTTGGCATTTTTAAAGGTAGAGCTATTGGCATTGTTCATTACATATTTTTATTTTTATTTTTTTTAAAACATAAATAAACGGCATTGCCATTTACAATGCCAATAGCAGGGCAGGAGAGCAAGCACAAGCAACGAAGGAGCAGGACAGCAAGCACAAGCAACGAGGGGGGCGGGGACAGCAAGCACAAGCAACGAGGGGGGCGGGGACAGCAAGCACGAGCAACGAGGGGGGGGCAGGACAGCAAGCACAAGCAACGAGGGTGGGGAGGAGGACAGCAAGCACAAGCAACGAGGGGGGCAGGACAGCAAGCACGAGCAACGGGGGCAGGGGAGAAAGCACAAACAACGAGGGGGGAGGACAGCAAGCACGAGCAACGAGGGGGCAGGACAGCAAGCACAACGAGTTACATAGCAAGGGCAAACAAAGTGAGATACTGCATCTAAACATTGCATTTATCGAAAAGATGCATGCTTGGTGGGAGCTGAAAGCTACATAAGAGAACTTAACTTGTTAAATCGGGTCCGAACTCTGAAGGCAACAAACACGTCCATGTTTATAATGGTCTTTTTAAGTAGCTAGTCCGGGATTCACCACTGTGCCTATCGGCAAACTTGTACTACGATGATGCAGTCACATGCGGTCATGGCTGCCATCGGCAGTAAAGCTGCGAAGCGGGTGAAGGATGGCGGAAACGCAGCATTTGGAGCCCTCGTTAGAGAGCAGTTCAGCTCGAGGGCAGAGTGAGCCGGCCACTTCCCCCCACCTACGCTGCTGATCCCGTCTCCAGGGGGCACTAAACATCACGCGGGGTGCAAAGTTTCAAGCCCATAGCTTTTCGTTGCGAGGGACACAGATCACACACAACACAGAGCTACGGTGCTTTCACGCTGACGTGCGCTCCAGGGGAGCATAAGTCATACAGGCGTGAATTAGCCTAAAAATGAACCGGATGACAAGCAAGCACAACCAACGGGGGGCGGCAGGAGAACAAGCACAACCAACGAAGGGGGGGACAAGACAGCAAGCACAACCAACGAAGGGGGGGCAGGAAAGCAAGCACAACCAACGAGGGGGGGGGGGGGCAGGACAGCAAGCACAACCAATGAGGGGGCAGGACAGCAGGGGGCAGGACAGCAAGCACAACCAACTAGGGGGAGGGGGTCAGGAGAGCAAGCACAACAAACGAGGGGGGGGGGGGCAGGAGAGCAAGCACAACCAACGAGGGGGGGGGGGTCAGGAGAGCAAGCACAACAAACGAGGGGGCAGGGAAGCAAGCACAGCCTCGGGTTGAGGGGGCGGGGTGGGCTTCCGAGGAGTGCCTCGGTGTTCTTGCCACATCTGGAGGTGGAGGAGTGTGGGGGGGTTGCAGTGCCGGGAACTGGTGGGCGCTGCACCCAGGGCTGGGCCCCGGGTGGCTGGGGGTAGGGCGCTGTATGGGGGGGCGCTGTGCAGGGACAGAGGCCTTCGGGTTGTGCAGGGGGCCCTCGGGTGTGGGTGGTGTGCAGCTCGGAAAGAGCGTAAAGAGGCCCTGCTGTGGAGAGACCCGAGGAACTTTGAATTAGATCCTCAAACTGCGCGAGGAGAGTAAACAAGGTGCTCTAAGGGGGTCCGCAGCGCCCCCTACCCCAGCCCCTGGGCCGCTCTCGCACAGAAAGGGAATGCTACAGGTGGGAGTGGGGTTTAAACATCCCGAGGCCACGCTTTACAATGTTTGTAAACGCAATGCAGGCATCTGCCGTGCAGGGCCGGGGGTGACCCCTCAGCCTTATTCTGGCTCGGGCGGAGACCGCGGAGGCCCCTATGTAAAGGGAGTGGGTGGGAACGGGTTCCGTCCACCCGTGTTGGCCTGCCATAGGCACGGCTGACAAATACAACTCAGTGGTTTTCTCCAGGGGCTGCTGCAGCGCTGCAAAGATACAAATCTGGGCGAGTTTGTCGGAATGCAGGAGATAACAAGAGTTGTTTGTTGATTCAGGTGACGAAAACAAACTTAACATTGCTTTGTGTCTTAATTGCCTCTGCATCTTGTGCAGAAGGGCAGCATCCCGGGGGACCTTTACTTTCTGAAGTGCTCTGTTTTCAAGAGTTTGCGAAAAACACACAGAATGGGGAACAGGATGAGCCTTTCCAGATAGAAAGGGATGAGGATAAGATGTTTCAAGTCCTTGGTAAAGGGGAAAACAAGAGCTGAGTGCCGAGAAGGGGGGTAGCCACACCACATAGCCCCGGCCGGTTGCCAGGCGTGCTCGGCAGCATGACCGCGCCGCATTCAGCGCATGTAATGAAAGCCAGCACCGAAAACATTACACAGTGTTTCTGCCGAGCGCAAGCCGGCCCTCTGTGATTGGAATCAATAAAAACACTCGGCGAGGGGCCCGGTAGGGGTGAGAGCGAGGCGCAGCGGACTGACGATTTCCCCATCTCCCTCCCCTGGAGTTAAAACTTTCACGATCACCAGGACAAGCGCCTCTTTCCTCTCCGGAATCACAAGGACAGGACATTTTGCTATTTTGTGTTTAGCCTGTTCCCGGCCATCCCCCTACTACGGTCAGAAAGAAAATGATTGTTTTTTAGGCAGAGACGTCACACTTCCCCGGACAAGTGCACTCTCCGCTCCCCTCCTCTTCCAGGACACTCGAATCACTTTCCCCCCCAAAAAACAAGCAACGAGGGGTCGGCACGAGGGAACAGTCGCACAAGGGAACAGACGGCAAAAAACTTACCTGCACAACGCCATGACACCACCATCTTTCTCAGAGGCGAGGCAGAAATGCCTCGGAGAAAGCATCGTCATTTTGGTATTCGGGCGTGGTTTTCGTTCTCTCCTCTTCCCATTGGCTGGAAGGTAAAATTCCAGCCAATGGAAAAAGGAGAGAACGAAAACAAGAAAGAAGAGAAAAAACACGGCCCCGAATCTGGAAAAGACGGGGCTTGAACCGAGTGACTCTCCTCTCCTCCAATGGCTGGCCTCCATTTAGGAAGCCAGCCAATGGAGAAGAGGGGCGGGTTCTAGCCCCCTACTTAGAGACATTAATTCTCGGCTGCGTGAGTACTGCTGCGCAGTGCAACGCTAGTCTGAGACCTAAAAATCATCTTGCCTCATTGAAGGGTGGGGGCAGAGGTCAGGGCAGAATTGTTTAGGGCAAGCTGGAAGGATACCGTTTTATTTGGGGCTGGCAAGAATTTCAATGACGCCACGGTAATTTTGGTAATTCAGGATTACTCTGTGACGCGGAATTACCGATAATAATGCCACTACGCCCACTCACGCAACTAGAGTAATTTGGGGTTAAATAATTCAGCACATTTAGCGAGTGGCTGCTCACACTGATTTATATGTGCTGTTGCATGTAGCACTCTTTTCTTAGTGCAAAATGCATCCTTGTTTCCATTTTGGATGCGAGCATGCATTTTGAGCTATTAAATTAGAGCTAAATGCTGGTAGTAAGTAAGAGGAAATCCTACACCAAATGCACATTTAGCAAGAGTGAGTGGCTGGTTGCGCTTCCTATTCATGTTCCATTGCATTTGGTGTAATTTCTTAGCACAAAACAAATCCTTGTGTCCATTTTGGACACAAGAGTGCGTTTTTGCACTATGAAAATACCTCTTAATGGAGAATTACTCTTTCCTCATTACTCTGCGGAATCTCACAGAATTGTTGGGCAATTCTGCACGATTAGACTACACAGAATTACAGGAGTTATGCCACACCTAGTTTTATTCTCTGCTGGGAGATGATTAGCCTTTTTTAGAGATCCCTTTGGTACTCCCGGGGCCAACATCTATTCAGCTGTGGCTTATGGGAAGACCCAATAATTTATTTTTGAACAAGAGGAAGGTGTGAAAGGGAATTCTTTCATGAATGCACCACTTTACTCAGCGATATATTTATCAAAGTTTTGCATCGCACTTGCGCCACTCAAAATCTAGATAAGATTTACCAAACCACGCAAGGCCACCTTGCGTGGCTTGGTAATTCTGGAGTGATGCATGACAGCACAAGTCACTGCCTTGTGTTTCTCTATGTGATGGAGACGTTTCATGGGTAGAGAGTGGGTGTTCCTCCGCTACCAACTCATGTATTCTGAGGCATTCCCAGATTTACCAACACTGGTAGACCTGGGAATGTGTCAGAATTACATGCCTTACCAATAGAGGCACAACAAGGAGAAATATCTTTATTTCTCCTTGCTGTGTCCTCTTTCTAAGTGTCCTGCATTCTGCAGCACACCCAGAAAGAGGAAAATTCCTCTGATTGGTTTTCAGCAGGAAGGTGTCCCTTTCTGCACAAAAACAGCCCTCTCTGTACAGCAGGCATCCTTGCACCATGGCGCAAGAGTGCCTGAATGGGCTCTAGGCTGCTGATTGTGCACCTGATAGATATGGCGCATTCCAGCCGTCTCCCTTTCACAGAGCGCAGGAAGTTCTCTTACTGCGATGCACTGCGTGAAACAATGATAAATATGGGCCTCAAGATCTTGAATCATTTTAGAAGCTTCCTACTATGCAGACAATGTGAAGATTTGAAAGAGTGAGCTCCCTCCCAAAATATGTGGGACTCCTACATGTGAATTGTAGCAAAAACAACAACATGAAACACTTACAGATCATCTTATATTGTAGCAAAGACTCAGATCATCTGTATTTTTTCTGTATATAGAGAAAACTAAGATTTCATTACTCTATTTACTGTTACTGTGTTCAGTATGTCAGCTTCTAGGGGACTTTGAATAAGAATCGCCACACCTTTAGTGTCAGGCTCTTCCCTGGAATTCTCTACCTTGGTGCTGGTCTACTGCTGCCTTCTCTGGAATCCCTCTACCATGGTGCTGGTCTACTGCTGCCTTCCCTGGAATCCCTCTACCTTGGTGCTGGTCTACTGCCGCCTTCCCTGGAATCCCTCTACCTTGGTGCTGGTCTACTCCCGCCTTCCCTGGAATCCCTCTACCTTGATTCTGGTCTACTGCAGCCTTCCCTGGAATCCCTCTATCTTGATGCTGGTCTACTGCCGCCTTCCCTGGAATCCATCTACCTTGGGGGTGGTCTACTGCCGCCTTCCCTGGAATCCCTCTACCTTGGCGCTGGTCTACTGCCTCCTTCCCTGGAATCGCTCTACCTTGGTACTTTTCTACTGCTGCCTTCCCTTGAATCCCCCTACCTTGATACTGGTCTACTGCCGCCTTCCCTGGAATGCCTCTACCTTGGTGCAGGTCTACTGCCGTCTTCCCTGGAATCCCTCTACCTTGGTGCTGATCTACTGCTGCCTTCCCTGGAATCCCTCTACCTTGATGCTGGTCTACTGCTGTCTTCCCTGGAATCCCTCTACCTTGATGTTGGTCTACTGCCGCCTTCCCTGGAATCCCTCTACCTTGATGCTGGTCTATTGCTGCCTTTCTCTGGAATTCCTCTACCTTGGTGCATGTCTACTGCCGCCTTCCCTAGAGTCCCTCTACCTTGGTGCTGCTCTACTGCAGCCTACCCAAGAAGTAACTCTGCCCTAACCTGAAATGGGTATAACGTTTCATTGAGTGACCCGATTGCATGCTTATTTGTGTCAGCTCGAAGAAGGGAAAAAAGGTCTCTGAATGTACTGTTTAAAACATTTATCTCACCAAAATCTACCTCTATTTTGGCCCATCTTCCCACTTGAATTCAGGATGCAGTAGTTGTACTAATCTCAAATGATTTTTGAACTGCAAAACCGGTTGCTGAAATGCCCATCTACTCCCTTGCCATCTGGAGCGGTATTATGTCAGAATTTAAAAGGAAAAAAATGGATAACCGAATAGGCTTTTTCTTCTTACCGGCAGTCTTTAATATTTCACAACTGACTATAGATTGTGCTTTTTTCCATGTCTGATGGATTATTTGCTTTCGTCCTCCGAGTCAAAGTGGTCATCCGAAGTCATTACCCCTTCTGTGCAGAGGACGACCTGTTGAGTCCACTGTGCGAGCTCTGCTGTGTGGACTGTGTGGAGGACATCTGTGTCATCCAGGGTACCTCTCTGATGTGGAATCACCTCCCATTGATGGATGGTAGGAAGGCTTTCAGTGCCTGGTGAATAGCCAGTAACTCCAACATGTTTAAAAAAAACAAAAAATTTTTTTACATTTCTTTCCTTTCTCTTTTTTTTAAATTTTTTTTTTATTTTGTGTCCTCATACATGCCATCATGAAAGCTCTAGTTGGGGATTACTCAAAGCTTCTCAAACAGGCCCATTTGGAAACCACCCTTGGAAGGGGCCTGAAGGAAATGCAGGATTCAACCAGAGGTACGGCTGTATCCTGGTCCAACTCCTGTCACGACACCTGCGGGACCGTAGGTTACTAAGGAGGACCGGACCAACAAGCCTCTGGCATAATCATAGGACTGATTTTTATTTTCCTCTCCAGACCTCTAGGGCTGACCAGATCTTATTGGCACTAGAACTATCACAGGCAATGTCGGATTGACTGATCAAGATGATGTTCTTCAGGCAATCCGCAAAGAAAAGAGGAGCCTCAGATTTCCAGTCTCTACAAATTTCCCTTCTGGCAATAATTACTACATAGAGTACAAACTTTGAGGCTTGAGAATTCATGCAGTAGTCAGGCAAAAGTCCCCAAAAAATCAGCCTTACACTTACTTCCACCAGTACTAACAGGACCTCCTCCAGGAAACCACATACCTCTGTCCAAAAGGAAATGATCATTTTGCCTAAGTTAACATTTCTGTTTAATTCAATCCCACTTTCTTTTAATAACAGAGATCTAGCTACCCTTCAAGGCAAAATTGGCTCATTCATATGGGCCACGAAAACCCCGAGAATAGTGTGGAAAAAGCTCAGGAGAGGGTTAAAGATAAGAGGATTGGCCTTACCTGACCTACTTTCTTATTGTCATGCTTTTCATTTTAAATTTTTTTAGAATGTTAGCCAATAAGGTAGATTCATCCTCTATGGGCCTCTTGTTTCAGGCAATGTTACAGGACGTTCCGCAGGCACAGGAGTTTTAACTTTATAAATTCGGCAATCCTAGGTTCTACAAAAAGGTCCGTCTTAAGATCTTGTTGGCCGCACTAAAAAACTGGGGGTACTTTAGGAAAAGTCTTGGAATACCGTATTATGTGCCATAGGCTCCAATATAGGATTCCCCAGGCACTCCTGAATGCCTCCAGGACCAATTATCACAACCACTTAGACTAGCAGGTATTTTGGTGTGGGGAGATCTTCAGAAAGACTCACAACTTATCAGCTGGGATCTAATCTCGAATATAACCAGTGGGGCACTGACGAGATTTAAGTTTTATCAACTGTCCGAATGGTGGATAACACAGTCATGGACTAACGAGGATCAGAGTACAAGTATTGACTCCATTTCTAGACTAGGAATATGGAAAGGCGAGGTTTCATTCTGGTATAGGTCCCTTATAGATATGGGGGATTGTCTAGACATGGAGTTGGCTAAACGCTGGGGTAGTGACCGCTCGGAAAATGGGGATGGCTTACGGAAACTCTGGTGTGACTCTTTTGCTATGTTACAGGCGGTTGTTAAACCAGCTAATCTCAGGAGAAATCATCTATATGCGGCCTATAGAGTATACGGGCTCCAATAAAAGGGAGCCTCTGCGAAAAGGTCAGATGTGAATTTGGGACATTTATCGAAAACTCAATCAATGCCAGAAGGTTCACAGTTATCTGGAGGTGGTCTATGACTGATTGGGGGGAGCCAGTCATCAAGGTAGGGGGAAAACTGAGATACCCAACCTACTAAGATATGCATCGACACCGACATCACTTTTGTGAAGACCTAAGGTGCACTGGTGAGGCCAAAGGAGAGCATGGCAAACTGAAAATGCCCCATGCCTACTATGAACAACAAGTATAGTGTCTGTGGGACTGCAACACAGGAACATGACAGCAAGTGTGCTGCAGGTCAAAGTCACCCTCCTGTCTCCAGGATAGACGGAACCTAGGCGACCATGAGCATCTTAAATTTATCCATCCACAAGAAGGGATTTGGGTGTTGGAGATCTAAAATAGTATGAATGCCTCCATTCTTCTTTGGCATGAGAAAATAACCGGAGTAACAACCAGTTCCTGTTTATGGTGTTGGGATCCTCCCTATGGCTTTATTAACCAAAAGAGCTTGCACTCCTTGGAGCAAGATGGACAGCTGCTCCTCTAATGCAGGTGGAAGATGCAGTAGCTCTAAAAGGAATGGCAGGAAGGATCCACCTTATGAATGTTAACTTTTGTCACCCTTGGAGGAAATTTCTGATCCTGCCTCCCACTCAGTAGGCGTGTGCCACAAAGGGCAAACTAAAGCAGCTTGGAGGCTGATGCCAGAGGGGAGAGGACTAGGAAGTTCGCTGCCCTTGGTGGTATTGACGAAGTCTGCATGAACTTCGACTATGACCTTGGAAGAAATGAGATGCCTTTGCAGGATTGGTGGCCCTGATTGTTGAGGCTGAGGCATCACACTAGTGCCGATTGCCCTGCCCCGATCAGTAGGTGGTGTCTAGTCATGAACAGATGAGGCGTTTGGAGGCATTTTGACCATCCTGAATGGTTTGGGCTAGATTTGCCTGAAATTCCTTTGGGAATGCGGACCTGATCTCGCCAACCATGTCCCTTAGAGCATGGGAATATATTCCCAGCAAACTGCTGGTTTTAACTGACCAGAAAGCTAGACTGGCTGAGGAAAACATCAGTTTCCCTAATGTTTATAGAGGTTTACACTCTGTATGGGGGGAGTTGTAGGAAATTAATTGGGGTTCACCTGGTTAAAGCCTTAGTCACCATGCTTTCTGGTGTAGGGTGCTGTGTTAAGAAGTCAGGGTAGCCTAGCAACTCTCTGGTTCACCAGGTTCCCATTAAGGTGTCAGTCAGGAATTAAATGAATGGTAAGAGCCTCAGAGGAGGTCTGTTTGGATTGCAAAACCTTAGTCAAGATGTTTTGACTCCTATAGTTGGCAGCTATAAGTCCAACACATCCGCTGCCCGTCTCATCAGAGCAGGAAGGCGGCACTCTTGTGTTGCTGGACCTACAGAAGAACAAAACAAGAACAAAACACACCGTCTGGGGAAGTGTCCAACCCGATGGCTTTCTGCAAATCCTTGTACTGGTTGTCATCATCATCATTGTATTGGAAGAAATAATTCCCATCATCTCCACTGTCATCTACAATGAATGGTTAACTCTAATCAGAGTGGAAACTGAAAAGTAGTTGGAGCACTGGGGTGCAGCTCGGTGACAAAGGCATGGTTCTGTCCTATTCTGACTTAACTGGAGATGGGTGCATCAATAACGGTTTCAGGAAAAAACCTCAATCGGAGCGGGGATAGGTTCTGCTCAGTGTGGGATAGGACTTTAGGAACAGAGTCTTACTTTGGTGCCAGTAAAGTCAACATCAATGTTATAGGGACCGGCATGAATTTTGGTTCCACATTCAAAATTTGCTTTGATGTCGGAGCCAGTGGTAACCGGGCACAAAGGCTCAGCAGAGGGCACCAGAAGAGTGCCAAAGCTTGGCAACATGGCCTCCCCTAAAAGCCTCAATCTGTTTCAACACACAGGTAGACCCGAATACTCAGAAAGTCAGTTATGGAATCGGCTCCTCTTAGGGAGACCAGGAGCAAGACCGCGAAGCTACCAGACGTGCTTCCCGATAGTAGCGGGACTGAGACTAATCCAGCTTGGTCTTCGTGTGCTTTCGCCTTGACTTACTGGAACACTTGGATTATGATGAGGACTTGTCATGGGAAAAGACCCATGAGCAGGAATGGATCCGCACCCATGACTTTGAGTGGGACTTCTGAGACTACTTTTGGGGTTTGGCAATGTACTGCTTGACGTTCCTGAATTGCCTTTGGATTCATAAGACACACAGATTCATAAGGGCACGCTCCTCGAAGGACTTCGGAGTCATTCCCCTAAACTAAACACCAGATCACACCTCATAAGTATCTATCATAGACATATGTTTGGTACACTACCAATAAGACTTAAACTCTGTAGTTTTGGGAGGGGACATAGTTCCCATGCACACTAGAAAAAAATCTAAACCTGTAAGAAAAAGCTTCACAACTGACTAGGAAAAAGTTGGATGCGAGCTCCGGATTCACATACAAAGGCATGAAAGAAAAGGAACTGACGTCGACCTGCAGGGGGTGACACTTTTATGCAGTTCCATTTTGACTTCTGGAGCAGAACGAAGTCCACGTGGAGCCACATGGTGCCTCCTAATGGGGCTTAGGGAGCAATGCTGTTTAAATCTTCAGGGTCCAGTCTGCCAGCTGGGGATATTCTAAATGTGATGAATCTGTGGTTAGAAGTATTCATCAGAAAGACCATATTTTGAAAACTGTCCTCTGAATCACGTGCCGATATGGGTAACCCCCAATTTAGAAATGTAAAAATATACACTACTCCTAAATTCAGTATCTTGTGCACATTACAAAAAAAAGAAAAAAAAGGTTTCCTTCATACCCATTTTTTATTCGTTAGCTATTACCATATGCATTGCTGCATGGTCAGTACAAACTGTAAAATCACTACAAGCTGCAGCTCGGTTGCTGGTTCTGGGTATCACATGTATTTGGTCAGTCATTAAACACTGTAAATCTCTGTGACCAGAAGAGTCAGATTGATGTAGCAGTATATTTCCTTTCCACATCGCCATGGGGGTAAAATAGACCATGTCACGAATTGCAATTGTTTCCCTACTTATTTTCATTTTTTAATTTTAACAATGAGTTTCTTCTGGAGACCACAATCTAGTTTCCAGAAATATATAGCTTTTCGTGTTCACCCTGCAACCACCCTGTAAATGCAAAAAATAGGAAACCTTTATTATTATCTAAAAATGCAAAAACGGTGGAAAAAATGTATTTTCTTTTACAGCTCTGCATGTTCTTGATGCCATTTTAAAGAAAACAATTATACGTTTTCTTGCACACCACTTTTTACGTTTTCTTGCACACCACTTTTTCCCAACAAAAAATTAAATGTTGCTATTGTTTGGCTATTTTCTTGGTTCCTTCCACGGGAATCCACAAGATGTGGGGAAAAAAAGAGATGAATCTGAAAGTTTTTTTTCTGTGGAAAAAGGTATGAAGGCCCAAGCGCACAGTGCCCTAACCATTAAAACAAGGGCTAAACTCTGCACCTAAGGGGTTAATGTCTTCTCAATAAACTTTATCAGCACGATTTTTTGAAGTGTCTTTGAACAAAAGTTTCTAGGATCTCAATCAGATTATTTACTTTAGCCCAACTATCATAGGGCAATAGGATAATCTTGTAATTTATCTTGTTCTGGTTTGTGATAAACTCAGTATGCTAACCAAATCTTACCTGTTTGATGGCTACGTGCTGCCAAGGTGTGCATCACAGCCTGTTTTTTTTTAATGTAATAACAGTGTTTTTAGTTTGGCTTAAGTCCCCGCAATGCCTTTTCTACTATCCCAAATGTCACTCTTTTTCCCCCCATCATAAATAGGATGTCCGCAGAACACTGTTCTTGAGAGAGTAACGTTTATGTCTTTTTCTTTTATGAGTTTCCTTTTTAGGTCTAGCCTAGGCAGCGCTTGCTCGAAGGAGACATGCCCTATTCAGGATAGGCCATGAAGCTCTGCCCACTTCCCGTCCATCTTTTTAATTGGCTCCTGTCCTTTGTAAATGGTGGCTTTTCATTGATCAACAGGCTTATTAGTCCCTCCTTAGCACTACCTTTTTTTCTTCTTGTAACCTCCCACGAGGACAGTCCCTGTTACATGTGTTGATACTTGGCAGGCTTTAATTACAGCCTCCGAGCACTATTTTCTTAAATAGCTTTGTCCTGCCTGCTATTGCAGGAAAGACATGCTCTATCTCAATGCTCATTTTTTTCTCTATTTATTCAGTGCAGTATGCCTTGACAAGAATAATTATTTTGTTATTTGCTGGCCAAATGCAGCAACGTGCCTTTACTTTTAGGTTTATTTATGTTTTTTTAAATTGGCGGCACTCACGCTTCAGCTTTAAACATCTTAAGCGAAATCATCTGAGCCGCGATTGCTTTAAATGTAAACAAATTGAAAAAAGAAGCAATTTTTTCCCCGGTTTGTTTACTTTTGAAGCAATTGGGGAACCCGCGCTTTAGCCGAAGATGTTCAAAGCTAAGGCGCGGGGTGCCGCAGTTGTAACAAAAGTAAAGAAATAGAAAAAAAAAGCTTGAAGCTGCCATTTTTTCTACTTACTTTTGTTCCAACTGCGACGCCCGCAATTTAGCGTTTAACACTTTAAGCTGAAGCGCGGGTGCCACGACTGCTTCAAAAGTAAAGAAATAGAAAATATTTTTTCTATTTCTTTACATTTGAAGCTATTGCCGCACCTCCACTTTTGCTAACGATGTTAAAAGCGAAAGCGCAGGTGTCACAAAGGTCTCACATTTGGGAGAGTTTGAGCTATTGGCATTGTAAATGGCAATGCCTTATTTATGAGTTTACAAAACCTGCAAGCAGTGTTTACGCACCGCTTGCAGGTTTTATAAACACAAAAAAGGTATTATCATTTACAATGCCAATAGCTCAAACTTTTGCAAAGACCTATTGAATTGCAAATCGTTGTTACCTTGGAATTCTTATCACTTGTTCTTTTTTTTGTTTAACATTTACATGTAATTTTAGCATTTCACCTATGATTTATGGTCAGTTATAAAGCATGATTCCTTCCACACTAGGGGATCTAGTACAGCTCAACATCAAGCGTTAACGAAATGAAGGGAGTTCCACAACTGCAGCTGGGTAGAATGTGTGTGTCCGTGACATGAAACTCCTATTGCATGGGAAGAGAAACATGTGAAGAAACAATATTTCTGTTCGTACCACACAAGCATGGACAATCAAACAAAACACAGCACCTATTCATCTTCACAAATGTGACTGTTCTTATTATTGACGAAGGATGCTCAAGTCTAATGTAGTGGGCTACCATTCACTTCCCTTTCTAGGCCTCACCAAAAATACAGTACAAACACAGTCAGTTGAGAGACATACTGTTAACTTACAGTGGGCTTAGAGCCTGCCCATTTCATACCATTTGATGCCTTCATTGTCATTTGCTTGCTTCTTATTTATTAGCGGTGTGGGATTTCCTTCCTCTTCTTGTATTTATCCCACGCCTGGAGCATGGACGCATTACTGTGTCCTTCTCCTGGTTGCTTTTTCAAGCACTACCTTTTTATTTTTGTTAAAGCACTCTACACAAGTGTTTGTGTTTTTTTCGCTGTTCCTCTCATGTGCTTACCTCCCCTCTTCCTCCATGCTCTGTGTTCCTTTATATCACGTGTGTGCTTTTTCTATGCCACTTACATGTTGCTGTGTTTTGGCAGTTTGATACCCCCAACCAGGCAACCTATGTTATTTCCCCCAACCACGCAGCCTGTGGTGCTTCTGTCCCTCGTTTCCCTTGTTGCTTCCACCACCCATGTTGCTTCCAACCCCGTGTTGCTCCACTCGCCCACTTGAAGAAAAAAACATAAAACAATTCTGTGCATTTTTTTTCTTTTTTAGTTACCAATCCAACACATGCATCTACAAAAAACGATATGGTGGGCAAGTCAAAAGCTTATTTTTCCTGCATACAAAGACATGATATTTCAACAGGGCTTTAAGTAAAATCATCAGTTTCATATTGAACATGGACTTCTTGTCTTTGTTTACTTCATTTATCAGTCAGGGGTCATTAAGGAATCACGAAGACACATTTTAAAGCATTTTCTTCTAATTACTGTTTTAAGTATGTAATAATGAGGAAAATTCCGCCTTTAGGTGATTTTCCTAATTTTTGTGCCAGCTGGCCCATTAAAATACTGGTCATGCTGGTAGAAAAACGGGTTAGGTGGCAACCCGAAATATCTCATAACTAAAACCACAGGCTAAGGTAACAGGTCCCAAAGACAAGACCTATTGTCTTGTCCAATGCTTATTCCCTGCTATACAATCTGACAAGCCACCACCCATGAAAGGACTGAATTTCATTTCAATATTTAATTGCTACCCATTATGCTAAACCCAGAAGTAAAGATATTCAATTTCATACTCTAATTGTGTCTATGAAAGTACCAGATCTAGGAAAATAACAGTGGTCATCATTTTCAGTAGCCTTTCGGTAGCAATCTGGGAAGGAAAATCGTTTTTGAAAAACTGCATTAAAAGAATACACACTTGTACAACTTAATTTAAATGATTTTATTTCTGTGTAAGCTAAAAGGAAATTTACACACTTAAATCTCAAAAGACCTTGGGCATGCACATTAACCTTGTTAGAGGTTCTTCTACATTTCATTCTTTTTTCCATAGGAATTTCCTGGAACATTTACATCCCATAGTTTTACTGTATATACAGCCTAAACCATAGCAATCTATGATTATATCGCTTTACAATGTGCAAAATCCTCAATAAAGAAACAAAACAGACGTACAGTGGTACAACAGAACAAAAATAAATCAAAACAAGTAGGTTATATAATATACATTCATCTCATTTTGGTCCTCCTTTCTTAAATCAAATTGATTAACGTAAACATACTAATGAGCCCCAAATCACATGTTTGCCCATAATCTATTATGTAACATACATGAAGCAGGTGCAGGCCATTAATCAATCACCCTCAAACAAGGCTATAAGAACAGACCATACACCTACGGTGTAAAAGATGCGGTTCAATATAGATTTTAGTAAGTAACCGCAGTGCCTGTAAAAAGTACAGAAACATAAAAAATGGAACCTTTCAGGCATTTGAATGTAACAGAATAATTTCAACACACCTAGAAAAGAAAAACAAGCCAATCCGGACAGAAGTGAAAAGTGGAACTCAACCTATGAAGATGACCTCACTGCAGTGAAGATTTTTCAATCAGTTAGGGTTTGGTAAGATTTTGTATTGTTTATGAAGGACACCACCAGTGTATTTCACAAAAACAAACTTATGTACCCCAGCATAAGAGGAAAGGAAAACATTTCAAAATTGTTTCCATATTACCAATTATTTACATTTTTGTTTTCTAATATAAATGTAGGATTTCAGTAGGAAATAAATATACATCACTATGTATACCTTTGAGTGCTGCTTACCAACAAATCATTTTAACATTTTTTAGCAAGATTGCTTTTTTTTAACCCGCAGATCAAAAGACGTCAACACAAAATATCAAATCCGCATCAGTCTACCTTTTCCTGACAGCTTGTTGCAGGTGTTAATGTGGCTGGGAACATCAACACCTTAGCATGCATGAATGATAAATCAGGTAGGCTAGCAATCACCTTTGCAGCCTCTTCACTAAGGCGCTCTTCCTTTTTAGGTTTCCTGTCAAGGGGTAGAAACAAAAAAGAGCATCAATTGTATTACCCATGTCAAAGGGCTAGAAACATTAGTATTCCATATTGACCTAAAGCAACAGTTTTGATGCGAAAAGACCCACTGTCATCAATGGTGCACTAGTCTCTTCACAAAAAATCGACGCCATGAGTTAATTATGTCTATACATTATGCTACATAAAAGATAATAGACTTTCATACAAGGAAAAAGAAAATAACTTTGGGAAGTTTGGGAACTGTACAACTTCAAAACTAGGTTTCCTTTGTATTACTTAACAAAGATCACAACATTTTAATTTTATCCACAATCACCTTAATTCCTGGTGTAATACTTCACATAAAAAGGCGTTGCTTAGTGCCCAATCTTTTGGAGAATATGATGTGTGATAACAGAATGCAGTGTCAAAAGCTGAAAAGTCATCAGTGTGTGTCCTACATAAAGGGGAGACAACATCTGAATCTCTTCCCCAAAGAAAGTTAGTAAAACATGTACCACAAAAAATGCACAAACAAAATGTGATTAATTTCTAATGCACAGTTAAGAAAGGAAACGTGTCCAAATGGAGTATCTTTGGAGTGTACTTACTAATTTATCCGAAGTACAGTTTTTCATGATCTTTTTGTATGTGAAATGCAGGTGACACCTACTGTTACATTAAGCAAAGAACACTTATGTTGCCTATATACTGACCACTGTTGATAAGATCCCTCTGCACCTATTTTTGCTTTACCTTGCTGAAATTAAATATCCCATCTTTCCTCTTTTACAAGTACAGAAGGCAAAAATATTGATGGTTAAAAACTTGTACAACAATAACTTCAGGATGAAAGTGAATGCAAAGTAAATACATTACAATATGAAGAGCAATCCATTTTTCACAATTTAAAGGTAGAGTAAATATAATAAAATGCAGGTAAACCTATTGGTCTATTTAATAAGTGAATAACTTAGAGTTGTATGACAGACTCCTTAGTGCTGAATTTCTATATTTTAGCTACTCTTTGCCAAACAAAATCTAACTCGTGTTCCAAAACCTAACTTTAACCATTACACAATAATAGTAAAGGATACACACGAGATACCCAAGTAAATATCGAAATGTAGATATAATGTTTTTTCCCACAGACTACTAGCCTTTTTGATTTGGCTACAACAATCTACTAGAAGAGTACACTCACTTAAGTATACCAAAAATATGTAAGGTCCCACTAAAATCTAAGTAGAAATTTAGCCTATCAGACCAACATCAACATTAATTGAGCATTCTAGCAATCCTTTAGTTCTAGAAAGTCATTTCATATTGACTCAAATATTCAAATTGACCCCTAAGTTTGATCAAAACTTTGTCCATCTCTAATAAATTGAGGTGATTTCCAGCTTTGTAAAATAATCATTTTTGCTACTATGTGACTTTAAGGAACATTTTTGCAATAATGCTTATTTTTGTAGGTATCATAAGCAGCCTGATCACTCACTTTCTGAAACTGTATTGTTTAGTTCCTTGGTCGTTTTTAAAAAGGCACGATGATTGGCATGTAACAGAAGCTTATACATGTGGAGCTAGATAACTGCGTAGCTGCTTTGACAGAATTCAAGGCCAGTGCTTGCAGTAGAGAAAGAGTTTTGTAAAATGTTACATAACGTTAATTCCATATGCCCATTTGTGGAAGATTATGACTTGTGTTCTGTGAAAGATGAAACTTTATTTTCCTGGGCTTTTACTTGCTGATTGGGGGGATTATGTTACAGACCATCTCAATAAGTGTAAACAAGATGTGTATTTAGACAGATGAAATGGTTACACGGGGTTTAAGCAATAAAAATAACATAAGGATCCGTTACAGGGAGATAAAAAAAATATTGGAAGATAAATTCAGAATATTAGGAATGCAGATCGCTCTCACTCCAGATGTAGTTTGCAGGCATATAATACTCATCTGTAGAACATATTACAACAGTCTTATGAATGCATGAGAGATTTAAGCTACAGGGAATACCTCACTGAGTCGCACAATGAAGGGGAGAAAAGCTGGTTGCTTATTAGCAAACCAGGCTTCAACAGATGGCACGAGATCCCAATAGTGGGCATTCAACGTCAAAAAGGCACAATCACACACACGGTACGAAATGAATTAAATTTTCCTACGTGACAACGGTACCCTCAACATGAGTGAGCCTATGATCGACATGAAAAGGATGAGGGCATTCTTATACTACGTATTACTATGCACACTCAAAAAGTGACAAAAGGCCACCACAACGCCTCAGCTTCTGAAATCTGGGGCACCATTAAATAACTGGCTAAAGGCAGGACACCTGAACTGGATGGCTCTGCCCATTAAGGTTTATGCAGAGTAAGAAAAATAACTGGCACTCCGCTTACTACAGTTGTGCACACCAGAACAACTATACGGTCATTTACCAACCTCCTGAGAGAGAACAGTAACTCTATCCATACTATGCATGGACCAACTCTTTAAGAGATTTTCAATTCTCAATCAAGGTTAAATCTAAATTGCAATATATCAGATAAAATACTAGCAAGCTAACTAGTATTACACACAATAATACACGCAGACCAAAGTGTATTTGTGCCAGAACAAAACACATCCCCAAATACATGCAGGCTTTTTAATTTAATATACAAAATCCTGAGTACTGAGGCTTCAGGTGTAGTAGATTCCCTTGATATAGAAAAAAGTCTTTGATAAGCTAAGCTGGGACATTTATATAAAATACTTCAGGAGCATGGGAATTGCTACTGAGGTCCAGAAATTGATCCAGTTATTATATTCAGCGCCCAAAGCTAAAGTGCACACTGGCCAATAGATATATGACCAGTGGATAATTGAGATGGGCACTAATTAAGGTTGCCCTATTTGTCCCATTGCTTGTTGCTCTAGCACGGGGACGACTAGCAGCAAGGATTATGAGGGAAGTGTGGTAGGAAAGGCATAGTTTATCTCAATATTCAGATCATATATTACCATATAAAAAGAATGTGGAAGAAGACATGGAACCACTGATGGATATACCTAAATAGTTTGGCCTAATGTCGAGACAAAGTCAAATTGACAAAGTTGTGCTTTTTATACTGGTTAACAGGACCAAAGCATAGTCATAAGAGGGGAGCATCTCAGAGTTAAAATGGGAGACTATGACAACATTCATAAATCTGTGTATATTTACCATAAATACGAAGAAACTGTCAGGTACTAGCTCTATGGCTGTAGCAGCCGAAAGGTGCTCAGTTTCCTTCAGGAAACTGCTGGATGGATAATAGTGCCCTAGATGGTTACGCGCCCACCATATTCATATTTATCACTGACAATCACAGGCCAATCCTTCACAGAACGTTATTTCTTGTTGATTCATTCATGTGATATGGGCCGAAAACTAGGACACTTGCTCTCAAAAATCTCCAACTGATGCTGGATTCGGGAGGATTGACTGAGTTATCGTTGCTAGGGGTATAAGTGGAGAGATGGCTAACACCCTGAAAAACACTGCACTATAGAAAAAAATCTACAACAAAAATCAATACCAGAAGTGGCATATGCGAAATTAAATAGAAATCTCCCACTCCCAAAACTAGCACAGATGTCAATGTATTGCTGCATGCAATTCCTAAAATGATCAGGTTTACTGGTGCACATGTGCCGGAGTTGCCACTGTGAAGCCGCCGTAGATTCCAAGAAGTTGGCTGCAAAATAAACGCTAATATTTAGATAGAGATTAACATTGTGACAATGGATGACCTCTATGAGTCAGGTAATTTGGATTCCATTGAAGGACTTTGTCATTTGGTGTATCACAGGGACAATTTATTAGATACAGGATATTCATTAGAGGCAAAGCTGATATGGCACACAGAAATGCAAGAAGCTATTATAGACTATTGATTGCAATTCTCACGGAGGGTGTCTCCGTAGACTGTAAGAAAAGGGAGGCGATAAAGAATCAGCGGAACAAATGCAAACTAAACTGTTCAGGTCTATAGGGTTAAAGTGATCCAACATAGAATCGAAGGCAGCATTAATTTACATTATCAGAGTGTCAAGGAATATCTGCTTTAATAGACACAGTTCAATTATGAGCACAAAATGTACCTGACATCAAAAAGCCTACATAAAGTATTTTCACATCTAAATGAGCGGAGCAGAGTTGTATCATATGGTGCAGAACTGCGGGATCACAGTGACAGGCAGAAGCAGCATCTACAAGCCAAAGGTATGATTGTGGGGCTTAACGCAGAGATCGCCAAAGAAGAAAATAGAATATAGAAGTAGAAAATAAATGCATTGATTTGGCCATGATCTTAGTCCAAATAGTAAGAGCACTGAACCTGTAGTCCCTAGGGGCACCTGGTGTTAAAGCCGGACTCTCAAAATTAGGGTAGAACCCAGAGGTAGACGTGAAGGTGATGGCATCTCAACAACATAAACAAGGTAAGGCAGGAGACTTACAAAATGAGACACTACTTATGAAAAGGATATGCCTTAATGAGACGTATATAGATAGGACAACTCAAGTTGATTTAATAGAGGAGCAGAATGTATACAGCATGTGGTCTGAATATTTAAGATCAGCTAGGTAAAGCACATATAGGTAGTTTATACAAAACACAGAGCAACTGAACTAACCTAAAGATTATGGTTTTTAAGAAGAAGAGACTGTCTAAAGACAAATAGGACTTTATTTCTCAAATTAGCCCTTAGCGTTGAGACATAACTTGGAATAAGACAAAACTGATAACTCAGTGAAACAAATGCAATACGAGGACTAGAGTTAAAAACCTAACAACCCAGTATAATGTTTATTGTTTATTCCTCTTTATGCAAACTGTATGTATAACAATCTTTAAGTTGCTGACAAAGGATACAATTTGTAAAATATTTGTAAATATTTTGTGCAACAATGTAGCTAAAAAGTAATCTAGATATATAAAAAAAATAATGTCACAGTCTATGATTTCCAGCTGACGACTTGCTCTGAATAAGAATGCACGGGCTCTCTTTGGAATACTGAGTTTTGACATTGACATATACAGATATCTACGTCAGAAAATCGTCAATTACTAAATCGCTACACACCCTGAATGAATATATATCTGTTTTCAAGGTACGAAGATGTGGAGTGAAGAATAGTATATCTGTAATTGCCTATATACACTTACCTCGACAATATAGTGGGCAGTAAAAATTCTGTCAATATTTTTGTAGGCTAATATTTGTGACTCCAATGTTTTAACATAGAAGCTATAAAGTAGCCTCATGTAACTTGACGTAATTAACTTATGTTTTTTTAATTTGACATTCAAATGCACGTTTCAGTTCAGACCATTTTTAGGTACATTATTTGAAGTTTGAATCTTCTTGCAATTAGAGAAAATATGAATGCACCCAGTTTGGATCTGGAAAGCCAAACCCTCCTTCATTGAACAGAATATACAATTTACATGCTGAACCTGGAGAAGTTCTATTTAGCTATCCAGAGAAATTGTGTTGTAATGTTTTCCAGTTTGCAAATAAGAATTCTTTCCTTTTATATCCACTTTGGAGTAAGTAAAGGGTTGTCGTTAGAACTTTTTTAAGGATGCTCCAGTTCTAAAGTTGAGCTCTTGCAGTCACTCAAAGTCAAATTTAATTGCATTTATAACTTCATCAGTATTTGCATGTAACAAGTTCATATCTCTAAACACAGTTCCTGGATAAGCTAGTTTTATAGCATCTTACTGAATTTGTCATCATTCATATTCCCGTTTATACACTAACCTGGTAATCATTATGGATTTAGTCTAGGTAATTTATATGAAGAAAGTTATGAAGAATTTAACATTTTGAGTATTTCTGGTATGGAGTGGTTTTGTGAAGAGACTGACCACTGCATGAACTTATTTCCCTTCCGGCAAGTATTTATATCGGAAAAAAAAGTTTTTTTTAATGTCTTCTATGTTAAACAGTAAGGTAGAAAGTAGACACCCATATTTGGTTTCTTTCTGTTATGTATTGTATTTAGAGAGTAAACCAGTGGCCTGAAACAGTTTTTTTAATCTATGGATAAAAGGTCTTCCAAAGTTCACATTATTTGATGTATTAAATAGGTATGTTCCAGCCCAATTGTTAACAGCTTTAGAACATGGTGTGATAGTGTGCTCTTAATAGGACAGTTCAGTAGACTAACACTTCCATTGTAGAGATCGGTTTGTAATCTGAAGGTCAACAGTTTCGAATCCTGTGATATCGCTCAGATTTCTATCTGTCAAGGCTGATTGAATAAGTACTACTTGATAATTAACACCTGCTATTAGCACCTAGAGACAAGACAGATGTCGCAGAGTAGAAATTATTCTTTATTTTTGTTATCTCAAACTTGATTTAAACTATGCAGCCTGATCTACCTTTTAAAAATCTGACCTGGTTATTGTCAGTAAGACTGGACATCATTTTGTAAGTTTATCAGCCCAAATTTGATTTAAAATGTTAGCATCTAAGTTAATCAGAGATCAGTCAATAGGTGTGCATCTTTGATAGTTCATTTTTGATTAAGAAATAGTCTAACATAGCACCTTGAACGAATGTAGAAAATGCACCCTATTCCTGGAAGCAATTACTAAAAAGAGATCTGTATGTGTGCTAGCTTGTTGAGTTTGTAGAAGCCGCAGACCATGCAGACCAAACAATTTTGCCAACTAATTGAGTTCACAGTACTAGTGGTTTTAGATGCAGCTACCACTCCGTCTAGGGATTAATCGAATGCATTCAGATGAGGTAACATTATGCCTTCATAAAACTTTGCATGTGATAATACCTTGGTTCTTTGTAGAAGATATAGAAATGAGCAAATAATTCACTGATGTCTGTAATGGAAGGTAAGATGTTGACATCTTTCTCTTGGTGTTTCAGTTTGCATTCAATATATTTTTTATTTAGTTTAATAACCTCCCAAACATGCTACTTTGTTTGCATACAGGAGAATTTAGCTTTTTGATCTAAACTACTTTCTTGGTGGAGATTTTACCAATGTCATATTTCAGCCACTTTGTCTTCCACTTGTAACACTTGGATGCTTAGATTGGATGCCCTTCTCTGCATTCTTCAACCTTTTTAGCATGTTCATTTTATGATTAACCACATTTTAGCTGTAGGCATCTCTGCTAGAAAAATACATTTGACACAGCATTTCAAGCTGCCACAGTGATGAGCATAATGTTACCCTTTCTACCTTGGTGTTAAACATTTCTTTAATGTCTGTATTATTAAATAATCCTCAGTTAATGTAGTCAGGTATTTGACTAGTTGTCAGTTGACACACTAAAGGCTATTGCTTCTGATAGAACTTTGATCTAGGCCTATGCCGAGGATGCTTATTAGCCAAGTAATCTCTTAAGCAATTTTCTAGATTACAATCAAAGAACATGATGTTCTAAAGGTAGCAAATTTGTTGAGAAATCTGCTCAAATACACCAGTCACATGCACTGGAAAATTGCTATATATGCACAAAAAATGAAAATGGGTTCAAAACCTACATGGAGATGCACTATTGCTTCAATATCATCATCAAACATCTTTATAGCTAAGTGTAGAAAACCAAGTCTCCTGGGCATTGTTATGTGGACATTCTTCAAAGGGAAAGTTGCAGAAGCACAAATGTCTCTCTGTTCATAAGAAATGTGTCTTTGTTCATAAGAGATCATCACTTTTTGCGGTATCATCACAATAAAGCTGGTTCTTACGTTGGAAAGCTTATCCTCTGCAACTGTAACTTGCAATTGTTCACTTTATTTTAATAATATTTATATACTACCATTTCTACCTCCTGGGAAAGGATTAGCCTACTTCTCTATATAATGTTTATCAGTATTAATGAACATTGCTTGATACAGAAAAAGTGGTTTACCTTTTACACCAGTTCCATATAAAGGGTGTCTTCATCAAATTTATAAAGAACAACCCTCCTCCCTGACCTACTTCATCAGATTATTAAAACAATCTGAAAGATTTATGGGGGTTCGTAAAAGTCTAGGTATGAATCCCGCCGTGAAACCAAATCTTCCCGGCGACAAACCCCCTGATCCCCCTTGACCCCCGGAAAATGCGGTAAAAGGAATGTTATTGAGCGCAATCACTATGGCCCTACGGATCGGTTGGAATGACTTGTCTGCCTATATCGCCACAAGCAAGCCAATGATGTGGCGGCCTGGTCAGGCGATTATAAGTCTCACAAATACATAGCCCCTCTTGTGCCCTTCTCTTCTTTTTCTTACTATCACTTTCACTCTTTCTCTCACTAAGCCACGTCAGCAGGGGTTAGTCAAGCATATGTTTTGAAGCGACTGTAAACACTGTTTAAACATGCTACGAATGGCTAACTGTAACAGAAATGCTAATGTCTTGAATATAAAATTTATAAAATAAAAAAAAAATCTGAAGGAGCAACTGTCACTGTTGCATGCTAGGGTTGTGATGCCTGGCTGCCTAAAAGTATGTGTGTTTATGTATGTATATATTCAGAATCCTATTACTAGCAAGAGAATACTACAGTAGGAGCAAATAATAAAATTGACTAATATCTAACGTTTTTTTTTTTTTTTGATAGGCATCTGTGAGATAGATAAAGCTTCTCTTATTTGAAACTTACTGGAGAGAGGTGAACCAAAATAACTTGAGTTTGAATCAGCCCGAAGCAAAGAAAAATGCCCAATGATGGAATCACATTTAATTGCTTTAACTCAGATGAGACAATACAGTGCATGGCAATTCCCGTCTGTGCATTCAACTGATGGGAACTATAAAATAGTTAAGATATAGCATTTTTTCTTTTTAAAAATTGGAAAATGTGCTGTGCGTGTTATTTAAAAATCAAAAATATATCAACAAAAGGTTTACAATCTTCTAAATGGTGGTCAACAGGTATGAAACCCATGGACGAATATAGAAAGAGATGCATTTCCAAAAAGTAGAGAGAATACAGATGGTCATTTGTGTAAACTGCTCATGGGTTTCCCAAAGAAACTAATCACTGAAAAAAAAATAGAACAGTGAAAGTAAGAAAACAGAAAAAGGGCATCTGCAACTTTTTACACTGAAGGCCTATTTACAAACATAATGCATTTCCATAAGACTCTTCCAGTTGCAGAGATATACAGTGTTTGTTGGTTGTTCAAAAACACAAGGTACCGAAAGCCATGATTATCTATATGCCCCGGTGTTACCGCCTACTGCACACCCTGAAATTTCTGTGACACAAGAGCAGGCCGCTTTGAGAGTACTGGGGGCAGCGGGAATTGCGCAACTGGGAGACTTAAAAAAAGAAGGGCCAGTTCTAGTCACTTCTGGACTTGCAAGGTGGACAGGACCATGGTTTAATGTTGGGGTTCACATATGTAAGAGTGCGACAGGCCGTCAGAGCTATTTACCCTGCTAATCCAGCAGAGCTGAGAACACTGTTGGCGCTGCAGGCGGTGCTAGCAGGGGAAGAGCGTAGAGGTCTGATAACTAAACTGTACAATGAGTCACTGAGAGAACGGGACCTTACTGAACACCAGTCATATAAAAAGTGGACTGCGGCGCTAGGGGCCTCATTGTCGCTGGAACAATAGAAGTTCTGCTGTGAGCGGACTGGTCGCCTGACGGCGAACTGTTACCTCCGCATTATACACTTCAAATACCCACACCAGTTATATTACACACCAATTCAATTAAGGAGGTTTGGCCTACGAGAGAGTGTATGCTGTGTGAGGTGTGGGCAGGATGATGCTGATTCTCTGCATCTTGCATGGAACTGCGATGGAATAGACTGGACTTAGGTCACAATAGTGCTCTCTGAGGTTGTATTGGAAAATGTGGTGTGCGCGCCTAATGTTTGCTTATTGGGATGGGTGAAGAATCTAAAGCCTTGAAATCGGAGACTTGTAGCTGTCGCAACTTTATTTGCCAAGCGGGTGATGGCACAATACTGGGGGGCTAGATCTACCCCAACAGTAAAAAAGTGGGTTCAGGACTTGGTATATTGCAGAGAACAGCTGGGGGCCTATGCAGAGGAAATACCCGCAGGCCTCAAGGCCCAAGGATTTTTGAGCTCCACTCACGCTGTACCGTCTTGGAAATCCTGAATTGCAGTAGACAGGCTGTAATAATGTGATGCCTGCAAGTGGCTTAAGGGATGGGCTTGCTAATGAGGGATGCCATCATTATGTTGTACAAGATGCTATGGGTTCAAGAATAACAAATACAGTGCCGGGAAGGGTGGGGGAGGGTTGAGGGGCTGTTTTTTCTATTTTGTTTGGGGTGCCGTTTCAAATGTACAATGCTTGTGTTACTAAATGGATACAATGGCCTTGATTGGTCCCAGCTATGGGGCTTTGTATACAGTTGTCACAAGTTGTTCAATAAAAAATAAAAAGTTTAGTGTGGCTGAAGATGTTCACAATCTTTAAAAAGCCCTGATATATGGCATCTTGGGAATGTTTGCAGTAATGCAAAGAACTAAAAAATGGGTAGGGTTATCCCTGGGATTTTTTGGCCCCATTAGTAGGGAGTGCCCAGGAATCACCCCCACCCAACTAGTGCAAGGCATAAAAGTATCACCCAATCAGAACATTTTATGGATCTGCAGAAGAAAACATAAGGTTTGGGCATGCTGTCTGTGACCTGAAATGAGCCCAGAAGGTCTGGACCGACTCCCTCTTGTCAACATTTGGTAGGAAAATGAAAATTAAGTATTATGTTTAATAGCAAATTATTCACAGAGTACACTATCCACCAGGAGATTTATAAACTGTCTACTCATGTCTAGGGTGACCTGAGGGAACAGCAATGATACACGACTGACTATGGATTAAGTATAAGCTGACTGGAATTTACACTCTTGGAATCAATACACGTTATTGAGAAATGCTCTAATTTGCAGCAAATATGCACTTGGAATTGTAACTTTAGAGAAATGTCAGCACAGAGCATTCTATGACTGCAGACTAAACCGTCTAAGTAAATTACCTGTTTTGCACATATATCATTACTGACAGATGGGGTTGCACTATATATGTTCTCAAGGTGTAATTTAAAAATAATCACTTGTAATGTTCTTATTTAATTACTTACACCTACATGTACTGTGTCCCAAGTATTTACAGCAGTGATGTGATGGATAATGTCATGTGCGAGTTCATTAGTGATCTTTCTTGTCAATGACATTTGCGGAGGTCTTGGGTTCCTGGTTGCGCTCAACACACCAGAGACAGACAAGGTGCGGGTCTGTCACCAACATTTGCTGGTGACAGGTGGCGCAGTGCTTGGATCCAGACTTACATCCCTGCTACAGCAGGAGACATGTCTCAAAAAACTTCCACAAAAAATGGAAAAAAAGACAGTTAAAAAGTGACTGAGGGTAGCCTTTCCCGGATCTGCATGGACTGGCGCGAAAAGGAAAGAACTTACATCAGCGCGCTTGGGTGGAGCCTATACAGACACTGCGCACATATCACTTCACTTGGGTAGTTATAGTTTAGGACTTAGTTTCTATAGGAAAAGTGTTTTTTTGTCTTGCTATTAAACTTTGGTGCCTTTTGACGAGTCTACACAAAATTTTCTAAACTAGTTTGCTACTCACTACAGCTGCTGTCTGCAAGGTACCGGGGTGCTTCATCAAGAGGGAGCTGAGAAAAAGGGGGGGGCCTCAAAACGCATTTTCTCCAAGCAATTTCCCATAAGGAGTTTAGACACGACTACAGCCCAAACCGATGAACAGAATTACACCAAATTTGTCAGAAAGGTAGATCTTGGTCCAGATTGATCTCTTTTAGTAATTTGGGGTAAATCCATTCAGTAGTTTCGAAGTAATTAAAATAAAAATGTATATCTAGGGACGCGGAGGGCCCGCATATCCAACAGACTAATTGGTTGCTGCCACTTTAACCAGAAAGCGGTGGCAGCCATCTTGGGAATTGGGACTCAGCCCGAGTCCCAAGAAAAATGGAAAAATAAACAAAAGGGGGCAGGGTAAGAATACCCTGAACCCCTAGGCCTGTGGTGGGGTCCTACAGGGACACCACCTAGGGCGAAAACATTTTTTCTAAATCCACTAGAAAATGTAATTAAAAAAAAGAGCAGTCTCCCATGCTGGTTTTTATAGCTCCCAGGTGGGACACGTCCCAGGGAAGAATTGTTTAAATTAATATAGGGGAGAGGGTGTATGTGGCCGCCCCTCCCCAGACCTATTTTGGACCTAGGTAGCCCATCCGCCAGGGCCTGGCCAATATTGAAAAGTGGGAGCGCGGGCCGCACCCCCCCCACCCTACGGACCACTCTCAGGGACCCCATCCCTTATAAAAACAAAGTGGGTGGGGCATGCGGCCCCCACGTATGGGATGAATTCGGCCCCGGGGACCCCCATCCCCTGGCCGCAATAACAAAGGGTAGGAGTGCAGAGCAACCCCCCTTCCGGAGCCATTTATAGCCATTGGGACCCCATTCCCCAAGGCTGGCTCCTGCTATGTCTCAGCGTGCCCACCCCGATACATAGCGGTTTCCCTGCCCACACTGGCTTGCTGAGAGCAATTTCAAAAGTCACGCCAACCGAGAATAAACACGAAGTTTGCTCCCAGCTGACTAAAGATTTAAAAACGCTCTTGCAAGCTGGGAGAGGACTTCAGATCTGTTTCCCTGCTTACATTGATGTGGGCAGGGAAACAGATCTGAATATTGCTTCCGCCCGTCTGGAGTAGCATTTTTAGTTGCTCCCTGTGAGCAAGAGCAATGCCGCTCCCACTCGGTGCAGGGAGCCGGTTGGGGCCACGGGGGCCTTGAGGCTCCCCCTGCGGATCTCAACCAGATATGGTGGATGCCATGGGTGGGCACCCAGGGGATGGGGTCCTCATTCCCTGCAGCCCCCTCCCCCTTCAGACATTGTCTGGGGCCCGGGAGATGAGGTCCCCTGGGCTGACCGGCCGGAGGAGAGGGGCTGTGCCCCCTCCATTTAAAAAGGTGCGGGGCCCAGGGGATGGTGTCCCTAGAGCAGAAATTAGCCTTAGGAGGGAGGCTGTATGCCACACTTCAGAATATGGCTGGGCCCCAGGAGATGGGGTCCTTGGGGCCAAAATCCACCCGGGAGGGCCAAAAAGGGCCTTGAGAGAGGGGGCCACGCACAGCCCTCCCCTAAAAAAAAGTGTGCTTGCTCCCGGGGATTTGGGTCCCGGAGGCCAGAAATCGGTCCAGGGATGGGGACATGTGCCCCTCTCCCCAACACAATGAGCCAGGCCCCGGGAGATGGGGTCCCTGGGGCAGAGATTGGCCCAGGGAGGGTGGCTGTGTGCCCCTCTCCCTAATTGACTGCTTTTGGAGTGTTGGCCACTGCACCTGACCGCAGGCCAGGCTTTTTGGCAAGCCACTGCTGTGCACGGTCAACGGCCATGCACCGCATCAGGTTGGCTGCATGCGTGATCAAAGGCTATGTGCAGCGGCGGTTGGATTCATGCAGGCTAATTAAATATTACTTTACATTAAAAAAAACTTAGAAATTCCCTGAAAAAACCACAGGGACATTACAGTTCAGAAATAACATTAAAAAACATAGAAATTCACTGGAAAAAAAACAAAAGGTTACAGGGATGTTATAGTTAGGAAATAGAATTCAAAAAACCTTAGAAGGTTACAGGGATGTTATAATTAGGTACAGATTTTAAACACTGAAATTCAGCAGTTATAATTCGAGCTATCTCAAGTAACTGACTCGTGACTTCGCTGCGCACTGCTAATCACTCCACGTATTACATCACTCATGACATCTTCTATAACATCACTGTAACATTTGGCTGTAAAATTATAGATGAGAAAACTGTGCATGGCGGAGGTGCGAGTTATAGTTGGCTTAGGGCATGAATTATAGCTACTTGAGAACTCTGTTTTTTTGGTGACACATTTAGGGGCCTAATAGGATGGCGGACAGACCTGCGTCCGTCCGCCACCCCAGAGGTGGAGGGACCTTCCGCAGGGGCAGCGGCGGTCCCTCCGTGCGAATTAGGATGTGACCGCCACCCTGGCGGTCACATCCTGTATTTTTAACATTGCGGCGGGTGCTGCTTGAAGCAGCACCCGCCGCAATGTTAAAACTGCAAGCAGTGCATTTGCATGCACAAAGCGGCAGGGACCGCGCGGTGCCTGCCGCTTCATGCATGCAAATGCAGGGGGGTACCATAGGTACCCTCCATGTGCACCCCCTTCACCCTGGGGGCCTGCAACGGGCCCCCAAAGAAAAGACCGTATGCCTTTTCGTGGCGGCATTGCCGCCGCGGAAAGGCATGTCCCAGGGCAAATCCTAATATGGCTGGCGGTGTCTGATAGACACCGCCACCTTTTTGGAGCTTTTCTGCCGCGGTCTCGCGACGGAAAAGTGGCGGACGGTCTCCCCGTCCGCCGATGACCCCCCAGCCATCCTAATCTGGCGGGGGGTCTTCAAACACACCGCAGCGGTGAATCCGCATCCTCCGGGCCGGCGGTGGCTTCCACCGGCCCGGAGGATGCGGATTCACCACAATCATAATCTGGCCCTTAGTTTTTAGTATAATATATATCACATGTGAAACTGAATTTGATGTATATGCATTGAAATGCAGCGGTAACAAATATTATGTGGGTAGCTATCAAGAAATGAAAACTGCCAATTTCGCAACATATGCTAGCCGTTAGAAATGGAGACATGAGCAACCCAATGGCTAATCATTTTGACCATGTACATAATCACTCCCTGGAAGGATTTAGCTACTTTGGGATCAAACATATACCGAGAAAACAAGGAATAGAGAGAAATAACTGAAAAGAGAGGAATCAAATTTGAATATTTCGATGGACACAGAGGTTCCAATGGGCCATAACACAGATGCTGAGCTTCATTTACATCTTTAACATTCTGGCATGATTCCCACAGGAAATATTCCCTCCTCTAGTTATATCATGAATCCCATCCAGTAAAGAGAAATCCACATTTGAAATTGGAGATTAAATCTGGCTTTGGAATAGAGAACATGAAATCCACATGGAGTTTGTGCATTGGTCGTAATCACATTGATCTTTGTGGGAAATTGCATAATTGAATCCTTTTTTAGATCATGGAAAAATAACATTGGAGACATCTTTTGTGTGACCCCTTAACCCCTTGCGTGCTCGTGACAGAACCGTTCCGTCACGAGCCTAGGGTGGGCTGTGCTGGTGACGGAACGGTTCCGTCACGGCCCGCTCGCCGCGCCTGCGCGCGCCGTAACTTCCGCGCCTGCGCTGAGCATTCTATTAGGCGGGCGGGGCCGTGACTGAACCGTTCCGTCACAAGCACAGCCCACCCGAGGCTCGTGACGGAGCGGTTCCGTCACGAGTACGGGAGCGCCGGGCGGCCCCCCCTCCTGCTTAGCACTGCGGCGGAATAGCCGCCGCAGCTAAGGGGTTACATTTGGGCCCTGAAGTGACCGTGATGGTTTTATGATCAATGTATGCACTAGCATTTTATCCAAAACATTACATTATATGTAGATACTAGCACTTTATGAGGCCACATGCATTGGATTAATATGCTTTCTTAGAAAGGTGTGGGACTTTGAAGTGGAACTTTTAATGTAATTAAGAATTGATTGTTTTTGAACATAGTGTATGCACTATCACTTTAGGCACTTTTCTTAGGGATTAATCTATTGGGTTAGGTGCGATGGATAGGTATAGAAAATGAAATATAAATTAGTATTGCATCATGGATCATCTTGCAAATAGTGCAACAAAGGAAAACACCTAGCATCTTATAGCTATGAGACTATATGCCAACATTAGCATTAGAATTAGGATGACCCATGCACAATAGATCATTAGACAAAGGAAATAATGGGAAATATGGAAATCCTAATTCAGGAAGATAGGAGAATTACCTATAGCACACACCACTCTATAGAGCAGAGGTCGTCAATCTGTGGGGGCGCGACCCCCAGGGGGACTGTGGCATCCTGAAAAGGGGGGGGGCGCACATTCCCAGGCCTCACTTCTGCCTCAATCCAAAACATAGACAACCAACAACAGTCCCAGGACGGTAAATTCCATTTCTTAAAATGCTTAAGCTGAAGTTTAATTAATTGAATCCCCTGTGATGTGAAAGGAAGACGCAAGGAGTCAGCTACACATTCCTTCCATGCGTAATAATAATGTGTGCTATAAGGTAATCTGCACATGTAAAGGATGCTGGGGGGCCGGTTCGGCTTTAATTGCTCAAATCACTCCATGGATTGTGATGACAAATATTCGTTTGAGTGGTAGGGCAAAGGTTTAACAACTGGGCTGTGAAGTGCGTGCTTTTAATCGTAATTGTACTTACACATCGCTTAGTAAGCCTGAGGACGTTTTGAAGGGGCAATTATGTAAAAAAGAAATTGCATTACTTGCCGTCTGGTATTACCAACATCTACATTTTGGAGGCACCATTTTATTGTAAAACTATTTGCACATTTTGTAACAGTCTATCTTATAATGTGTGTAATACAAGAGTAAAATAATGATATGCAAATTCACAGTGCTTTCTGTCACGGACTGTGACCTCGTAGCACAAAAAATGCACAAATCACTGTCTCCACTGCACCAACCTAATTTAATTCTGAGGTTCTCTGGTTACACACAGACCTCTGCAGTGCATTAACTAATAGAGGTTTCATAGTGTGCTATAGTGCATTACCCACAGAGTAACAACTTTTTAAAATGTATTTTTCATTTAAGCTTCCCATTATTTTATATTTTATATGTAGCTACCTGATGATGAAAGACCTAAATAACAAACAAAATATTTTGGGGCTGATTTATGAGAGGCTTGTGCCGCCGGAGCGTCACTTTTTTTTAAGCTCCGGCAGCACGAGCATCTCAATCATATCTATGAGGCGACGCAAAGTCACCCTGCGTAGCTTTGCAGGGTCTTATAGATATGGAGTAAGACAAATCAGCGCAAGTTACTGCGTTGCCTTACTCTGCGTCAAGGAGGCCTTCAATGGGCATTGCGGTGGGTGTTCCCACGCAACACCCATGGATTTTTACGCTGCTCCAGATTCACAAAATCACATAAATCTGAGGCAGCGGCAAAACCTTACACCTCCCCACAGCAGGCGTAACAAGGAGAAATGTATTCATTTCTCCGCGTTTTTTCACTCTCCATGTGTGCTGCATTCTGTAGCACACATAGAAAGAGGACAACACCGCTCTGAATTGTTTTTGTGCCGGAAGGTAATCCTTCCTGCACAAAAACAATCTTGCCTACCTTATTGTCACGCAGCAATTTGTGCGCCAACGCAGGGGGTAAGGACAGAAATGCACCATATTTCATAGATACGGTGCATTCCTGTCCTTTCACATTGGCATGGTGCAGGGAGGCAAGAAGACCTGCGGCGCTGCCTTATGCCAATTCATTATAAATGAGACCTTTTGTTTTTAGCAACACCTTTGACCACACTCACTGACTTTTGGTTTGCTAAACACGGTTTGATATTATTTACCCACCGTAAAAATGATTTGATGTGGGAATTGGAGGCGTTTATGGTTGTCAATAGTTGTCGATAATGAGGAGTACAAGGTTGTAGAACATTTTGTCAGGAGGGGGTCCTTATGCCTACAATATTTTGACAGGGGGTCTCGGTACCGCAACGTTTGAAGACCTCTGCTATAGAGACAAGTGCAGTACCCTAACTCAGGAAAATAAGAGAATATCTTATAGCACACGTCACTTTATAGAGATAACTGAAATAACTGTATTATATTAGGAAAAGGATTACGTTTTTCTTCCCCCTCTTTCCTCCCAACCCAGCTATTATATCCATAAGCACAAGGAATGTCTTCGAGTGCTGTCTTTAACATAATATGTGCAATACGTTGATCAGTATTGAGGAAATGGAGATGAGAATACTTAGAAAAAGTAGCAATTGGGAATAGTGAAGCACATGTCACTTTAAGGAGAGAAGAGACAAATGGAAAGAAGCACACATTAGAAAGTATTACATCAGAGTATCAATGTTAAATACAGAATTTAAGAAAGTACACACAGAATAGGAATGTTTTTGTAATGATTGCACTCGGATACTGGAGGATTAGGGCAGCGATGCAAAAACAAAAGCACAAGTAATTTATCATAGTGAATAGAAATGTTACTATAATGACTGTACCATGATATTTAATGCAGTGTTGAAATGGTGGAATTTGAAGGATGCAAGATTTTAATTGAAAAATACCACGATATTGTGCGTTATGGAGGAGAACAGAAGCCAGTTTGGGAGAGGAGTTCACCTTCTAGTATTTGACTGGGCACGAAAAGAGCAAAGGGACATTTAAATAGGACTGCTCAGTCTCACCATGATTTAACCGGAGGCCCAGTAGAAGGCAGAAGCCGAAACGCGTCGGCCTGAGATATGAACTTTATTTGTGTATTCTTGCACTGAAAGGTTATATTTACGGAGATATAAAAAATGGGAACAGCGTCTGAGGAGTTGCGTGTGCCGCTGTACTACAAGGTTGTGAGAGACTAAGTTGAATAAGTGCGCGTCTGTATATTTTTTTCCACTGAATAAACATAGGTTAAAGTGACGTTATAGTTAACTATAGTAATAAGATCTTACTTTACATTAGAAAAACACTAGAAATTCACTGAAAAATACAAAGGTTAAATTGAAGGCATAGTTAGGTGTTTAAATATAAAAACAAATGTTGAAAACAAAAAACCTGAAACTCACCAGTTATAGTCTACTGGGCTTGATGTAGCTTACCCGCCATGCACTTCTTACGACCTCACATATAACATCACTCATGATATGTTAAATGAAATCAGTGAGGGCATCACCGATCACATTACTGATAACATCATCCAAGCTACTGCTCCACAAAAAGAAACAGTGCAGTGCTAGAGACAAATCTCAGAATGGTAAAAGTTTTATGGTGCACACCTTCGTTAACAGTGACATTTTTACTGCAAGCAGTACTCCGCTAAAGCAAGGTAGAGTCTGAGTGCAACTAGCTTGACTTGCAGATTTATGTTTCAATATATATAACTATCATATAATAGGTGAATTTCAGTGGAATTTCCTCAGTTTTTAAACATTACTTTTTATATTATTGCAACAACCAAGTATAACTCACTTTAACCTTTGTTTTTTTCAGTGAATTTCTAGCTTTTGTTTGTTAAACACAACCGTCCTGCCTCCATCTGCAGCGGTCGCTCCCCCACGCTCCATCGCTTTCTCACCAGGCTTCCTGTGGTATCGTAGCTTGTGCCTGCGCTTGACTTGTGCTTTAAATCTAGCCAAACCTTAGCGTTACGCTATTTGATTGTGCCTGCGCTTGAATTGTAAAATCGATTTATTTTGATTTTAATTTAGCCAAACCTTAGCGTTACGCTAGTTGCATAAATTGCTGGTGGTTTTTAATTTATTTGCTCATATCTGCCTGACTGTGCCGGCGCCTCTGCCCACCCCAACCTCGTTCTCTTAGGTTTCGCTTTTGCGACCATCTTGTTGTTGTTGTGCCGTCCCAGCCTGCAGCTCCACCCCGCTCCCGCCTCCCAGCTGACCCTCCCTCCCACGATAGAGTACAGGATCGCATCTCCCAAGTAAGCGCTGTGACCGTCCTGCCTCCACCTGCAGCGGTCGCTCCCCCACGCTCCATCGCTTTCTCACAAGGCTTCCTGTGGTATCGTAGCTTGTGCCTGCGCTTGACTTGTGCTTTAAATCTAGCCAAACCTTAGCATTACGCTATTTGATTGTGCCTGCGCTTGAATTGTAAAATCTATTTATTTTGATTTTAATTTAGCCAAACCTTAGCGTTACGCTAGTTGCATAAATTGCTGGTGGTTTTTAATTTATTTGCTCATATCTGCCTGACTGTGCCGGCGCCTCTGCCCACCCCAACCTCGTTCTCTTAGGTTTCGCTTTTGCGACCATCCACCCCGCTCCCGCCTCCCAGCTGACCCTCCCCCGCCCCGCCCCCTCCACTATCTACTTACGGCAGAGCAATTGACGCGCAGCGTTCACGCGCAGCAGAAGCACCCCATGCGCGCCGAAGGTGCGCCAAAGGTAAGCCCGTCTACGCCCGTCCGCGCCCGGACCGCGTCTAGCGCCAGTCCCCCTGGTCCCCGCCACACCCAACCCACTAGATTCACATATGATGCCGCAACTCTCCTCGCCCTCAACCCCGGACGCACACCACAATGCTGCGAAGCCACCCCAGGACATACCCACGGCCCATTCGCCTGCCTCTCCTGCAAGTTCAACTGCTTCAGGACCCTCACCAAATCCACTTCCTCCATACACAGCTCCGACTCTAACCACCTGAAGTGCATCCTGCTTAACACCCGCTCGGTCCACAGACACGCTACTGAACTCTGGGACCTACTCGACACTGCGTCACCGGACATCGCCTTCCTTACAGAAACATGGATGAACACATCATCAGCACCCGACATTGCCATAGCCATACCGGGCGACTACAAGATTATCTGTAAAGACCGCACCAATCAAACAGGAGGAGGCATCGCCATCATCCATAGGAACACCATCAAAATCACGACCAGCTCCGACGATAATCTTGCAACCGCCGAACATCTCCACTTTCAGATCCACACCGACCCTAGGACCACACTTAGAGGCACCCTCATCTACAGGCCTCCAGGAACCCGCACTCAATTCAGCGATGACATCACCGACTTCGTCAGCCCACATGCCCTCGCCTCCGAGAACTACATTCTTTTAGGAGACCTCAACTACCACCTTGAAAACAAACACGACAGCAACACCTCCACCCTTCTGGATAACCTGGCCAATCTCGGACTCAAACAACTTGTTGACACCCCCACCCATGTAGCCGGACACATGCTCGACCCTATCTTCACCTCCAGCAAGCACATTTCCTTCGATCGCACCACAGCTCTCCATTGGACGGACCACAGCTGTGTTCACTTCAGCTACAAAACCACCCTGAACCACAACCGCCCACAACCTATTCCTCGGAGAAACTGGAACAAAATCACCTCCGACCAACTCCTCACATCACTCAACCAAAATCCTCCCACCCTCTCATTGGACCCAAACCAAGCGGCCACCAATCTCAAGCAATGGATCACCCACAGTGCTGACGAATTAGCACCCCTGAAAAAGCACCAGATCAAATCAGCCAGCAAAAAGGCTTCCTGGTTCAATGATGACCTTAAAAAATCCAAGAAGCTATGCCGCACCCTGGAGAAAACATGGAGAAAAAACCCAACCACCGACAACATGACCACCCTCAAGGCAGCCACCCGCAAACACCACCAACTGATTCGATCCGCCAAGAAATCTGCATTCAAGGATCGTCTCGACAACAACACCCACAACAGCAAGGAACTTTTCAACATCGTCAAAGAATTCACCAACCCCACCGCAGCATCTAACGACATCACCCCCTCCCAAGACCTCTGCGATGCGTTATCCTCCTTCTTCTACAACAAAATTGCCGACATCCACAACAGCTTCGAGAACACTCCCAGCGATCAACCCTCCCCACACCCCTCAGATCCCACTCCGCCAACTAACTACCTTAGCGCCTGGAAAACAATCACCACTGAAGACAACATCCGCCTAATGAACTCAATCCACTCTGGCTCGCCAACCGACCCCTGCCCCCACCACATCTTCAACAAAGCTGACTCCATCATCGCACCCCATCTCCGTGATGTCATCAACTGCTCGTTCAACTCTGCCACCTTCCCAGAAAGCTGGAAACACGCCAAACTCAGCGCCCTCTTGAAGAAACCCACAGCAGACCCCTCTGAACTTAAAAACTACCGACCCATATCCCTCCTCCCTGTCCCCGCCAAAGTCATTGAGAAAGCCGTCAACAGCCAGCTCGCCGCCTTCCTTGAATCCAACAACTCCCTCGATCCATCTCAATCCGGATTTCGAGCCAAACACAGCACCGAAACCGCCCTCATTGCAGCGACAGACGACATCCGATCACTACTGGACAACGGAGAAACTGCGGCCCTCATTCTACTCGACCTCTCCGCCGCTTTCGACACAGTCTGCCACAGCACCCTTATACAACGCCTCAGCAACATCGGCATACAAGGAAAAGCCTTGGACTGGATCATCTCGTTCCTCGCCGGGAGAACTCAAAGAGTCCGACTTCCCCCATTCAACTCAGAGGCCACTGAAGTCATCTGTGGAGTACCACAAGGGTCATCACTCCGTCCCACCCTCTTCAACGTTTACATGAGCCCACTCGCATCCATCGCGCGCCAACACAACCTCAACATAATCTCTTACGCCGACGACACCCAATTAATCCTTTCCCTCACCAAAGACCCTAACACCGCCAAAACCAATCTTCACGAAGGCATGAAAGAAGTAGCCGAATGGATGAAACATAGCCGCCTAAAACTCAACT
Source organism: Lissotriton helveticus (assembly GCF_964261635.1). Lineage (NCBI taxonomy): Eukaryota > Metazoa > Chordata > Amphibia > Caudata > Salamandridae > Lissotriton > Lissotriton helveticus. The sequence goes on from NC_136067.1 coordinate 1,620,219,615, forward strand.
CAGACAAAACTGAGGTGCTCATCCTAGGATCTTCCCCCTCTGCCTGGGAGGACTCTTGGTGGCCTTCTGCTCTGGGCACAGCACCCACACCCACAGACCACGCACGTAACCTTGGCTTCATCCTAGACTCCTCTCTCTCGATGTCCAGACAAGTCAACGCAGTCTCATCCTCCTGCTTCAACGTACTTCGCATCCTCAAAAAGATCTTCCGCTGGATCCCCCTCGAAACAAGAAAGACTGTCACCCACGCACTGGTCACGAGTCGACTGGATTATGGTAACACACTATACGCCGGAATCACAGCAAAATTACAGAAAAAACTCCAACGCATCCAAAACGCATCAGCGAGACTCATATTGGACATCCCTCGCCAAGATCACATCACCGGACACCTAAAAGACCTCCACTGGCTTCCCGTCAACAAAAGAATTACGTTCCGTCTTCTCACCCACGCACACAAGGCCCTCTACAACCTAGGACCCGAATGCCTCAACACTCGACTGTCCTTCTACAAACCCACCCGCCAACTAAGATCGTCCAATCAAGCCCTCGCCGCAGTCCCGCGCATCCGAAAATCCACCATGGGTGGCAGATCCTTCTCCTTCCTGGCTGCCAAGACCTGGAACTCACTCCCCTCTCACCTCCGCCTTACTCAAAACCACATCTCCTTCAGAAAAGGACTTAAAACCTGGCTATTCGACAAATAATGAACCCCCTCCCCAAGCGCCTTGAGACCCTCTGGGTGAGTAGTGCGCTATATAAATGCCCGAACTTGAACTTACCCAACTTGTTTTTTCCCAGTAAATTTCTGAGGTTTTTTTTCAACTTAAGTTCAGACCCTAGTACCTTATTTATTTATATATTCTTGTAAAGCGCCAGAATAGACCCCCGAAGGGGTATCTCCGCGCTGTTGCTGCAAAGGAAGTGTTCTATAATAGTGTGTCCAGAGGAGGAATGTATACAAGAGAGGCATTAGTTACTGGGATACAAGTATGTTTTTAAGGTTTTCCGGAAAGTCAGGTGACTGGTAAGTGACCTTAATTCTGGGGGCAGAGAGTTCCAGAGTACTGGTCCAGCATGGGCCAGCGCGCGGCCACCTTGTCTGGTCTTCTTCACTCTGGGTACATGCAATAACTGCTGATTACTGGAGCGCAAAGAGCACCCGGGGATGTAGGGCTGGAAGATGTCAGTCATATATTTCGGGCCTTCCCCTATCATACTCTTGTGGATAGTACATAGAGTTTTAAACTGGACTCGTTTCCTCACTGGAAGCCAGTGGAGTCTCATCAGTAGGGGACAGGAGGGAGTCCTTGGTGGAACGTTCAGGACAATCCTTGCTGCTGTATTTTGGATTACCTGCAGTTTATTAAGTTGCTCCTCGTTAGCTCCGAGGAGCAAACCGTTGCAGTAATCCACCCTGCTGATGACAAAAGCCTGTACAAGCGTTTTCCTGTGATGGTCCGGTATGTAGGGGAAGACTCGTCTTAACATCCCGATAGCCCGAAAGCAGGTACCGGCAACTTGATTTACATGGTCTTTAAATGTAAGTTGCTGATCGAGTAGCACTCCCAAGTTCCTAACCGTGCTCTTGGGAATGGGAACGGGCCTAGCTCTAAGGGCCACCAGTCAGATGCCCAGTGTATTGCCGCTTGTCCAAACAACATGACCTCAGTTTTCCCCACGTTACACTGCAGACAGTTTGATGACATCCATTCTGCAATGGCTCTCATGCCATCTGCAAAAGATCTTTTTATTGCAGGTGTAAGATTTTTGAAGGGAAAAAGGAGTTGGGTGTCGTCGGCGTACGACACCGGGGTGAACCCGAAGGATCTTGCTAAGTTGGCTAAGGGGGCCACATACACGTTGAAGAGTGTAGGGCTTAAGCAAGAGCCTTGTGGCACTCCCTTGTTGAGCTCCCTATGAATGGATTTATGGGAGCCCAGCCTAACTTCTTGGAAACGACCAGACAAAAAGCTCTCCATCCATGCCAGAGCCCCTCCCTCCACGCCTACCTCCCCTAGGCGGTTGAGAAGCACCGTGTGAGACACCGTATCAAAAGCGGCGGAGAGATCCAACAGCACCAGAATCATAGAGCTGCCGTCATCCAGTGCCATTTTGATGTTATTGGTCACTGTCTGAAGGGCTGACTCTGTGCTGTGGTTTGGCCTGAACCCAGATTGTGAATAGTCCAGGCCATCCGTCGCTTCAAGATGTTGAGAGAGATAGGTGTTCACGTGCCTCTCCGTGACCTTGCATAAGTAAGGTAGGAGAGAGATAGGTCGTAAGTTGGAGAGGTCTGTCCATGGGGATGATGCTTTTTTTCTTATCGGGTTCACCACCGCCTTTTTCCAGTCTGCTGGGACCTGGCCTTTCATTAGGGAGGTATTAATCACATCCAAAATGGGAGGTCCCAGGAGAGAAATCATGGGGCCAACCATTTTGGCAGGAATGAGGTCGTTGGGGGACCCTGATTTAATATGACTGCAGAGGGAAAGGAGCTCTGTGTTGTCAATCGGAGGGAAGGATGTCAAAGGGGGTTTATTATTTATTGCCGGGGTCTGAGGAGGGCATTTGTTGGTCTTATTTGTGATATTATTTGCTGCTACTATTCTTTCGTAGATAGTGTATTTTATCCTCAAAGAATAGCGAGACTTCATCACATAGGTCTTGTGAGAAGTCATCTGAGCTCTCACATGCAGTCGGTTTAATAAAATTCTGCAGAATATTGAAGAGCTCCTTAGAGCAATTGCCTGCTTGTGCTATCTGTTGCGTTAAGTATTGTTTCCTAGCTAGCTTTATATTTTTATAGTACTCTGATTGGGCATCTAGGAAAACTGCTCTGCTATTCTCGGTTTTCCTTTTCCTCCATGCCTTCTCAGCTCGTCTGCATTTTTGTTTTTCTGCTCTCAGTTCATAGGTATACCAGCTTTCTTGTTTAGACGCAGGATACTGCTTCCGCCTTTTTAGAGGAGCTACAATGTCAATGGCTTGCTTGATGGAGACATTGAGCTTAACTAAGGCCACATCGGCTGTGTCTGTTGCTAGAATATCAGGACTTGTCCAGATTTCCTGGATTTTGTTGGCAGTGACTTTGTGCCATTGTCGTCGCCAAATAGGGGGAAGAGGAGCACTTTTAACAGGTCTTGTAGGAGTTAATAATAAGAATTCTAACATGGAGTGATCTGTCCATGATATTTCTTTTACCGGGGAACAGATTACTTTGGCGCAGTTACAGAAAAGTAGATCAAGCATATGTCCTCCTTTATGGGTGGGTCCATGGTTTTGTAGTTCTAGACCTAGGTTAAAAATGTCTGTAATCAAAGCAGTGGATTCAGACAGTGTTGGCAGATCTACATGCGTGTTAAAATCGCCCAAAAGAAGAAAATCTTCTTTGGATTTAAGATGGGGGGCTAGAATTTCCTGGAGGGTAAGCGCAAAATTAGGGTTTGGTCCCAGAGGCCGGTAGACCAGAGCACCTTTCCAGGTAATGTGGTTGGTTAAAATGATTTTAAAAATCATGATTTCTAGCTGTGAGTGTATATGTTGTTCTCTGATAGTGACTTTTATGTAGTCCTTATGTATAATTGCCAGGCCACCTCCTGTTTTAATTTCTCTATCTAAATGTTTGATCTTGTATCCGGAAGGAATCCCCATTGCTATGGCAGTAACTGTATGGGGTTTTAACCATGTTTCAACGAGAAAACAGATGTCCGGCTGAGTGGTGTGAATTAAGTCCCCTTACTTAACTATAACATCACTTTAACCTTTAGTTTTTCAGTGACTATCTTTCTTATTTTTTTATCCTTTTCATCCAACTCTCTCAGTGAGCATAGCTCGAGGCAGTGTGCAGCTTGAGGTTAGCCGTACGGCTCGGTGCCGAAACCCCTGTGAGTGGCCAACTGCCCGCCGTACATGGGCTTCGGCGACCACCACTATGTAATATGAATATATCTATATATGTTAATATTAAATAGTAGCGGTTGCTACTGTGTAGTGATGGTTAGGTCAGAGTTTCAATAGTAAAACATTCAGTTCATTCAGTAAAACATACAGAGTGAAATGTGCACTTCCATTACCAGCAGCAGTTTGACAGGTTAACTCTAGTAATCAGGTGCAGCAAATGCAGACTTTTTTACCATGGACATTATGTTAAGTGATCTCAAAAGCTAACATGAGGTCACATTTTACAAGAGCTCTCAAATATCTTCCAGATTCAAATCATAAACCATTCTGAGCTGCAGAGTCAAGCGTGTACTTCCAATACCAGCAGAGGTCAGTCAATCAAATGCAGCGTCACCAGCATTCCAATAAACAACTAGAGCGCTAACATTTTGTATTGAAGACAAAAGTGAGGCACTCCTGAACACCATTTTTATTGTAACAGGAGCTGTTGAATATAAAGAATTTCCTGAAGAGCAGGCTGAAGTAAATGAGCACTGAGATGTTAACGAAGGCCTAAACCAGAGTATTTATGTGAGGGGTTTTAGTAATTTGAGACATAACGTATTGTTAAACGGGCTACAAATAGAGAGAGATATCTCTCTATTAACTAGAGCCTCCCCTTTCCACATCTGGCATGCTAGTAAGAGGTTTAAAAAACCTAATAATTCACTGAAAAAAAAATGTTAAACTGACGTTATTATTAGGTGATGAAATTTGGTAATAACTAATGTTTAAGAATGAAAAAACCTTAAATGCCTCAGTTATATTTTACTGAGCTAAATATAACTCGTGCCCCTGATTAGCACTACATACGGCCTCACATATTATATCAATCATGATTTGGTAAATGACATCAGTGCTAACACCACAGTCATAAACAGCATAGAGTTACTGAGTATACAGGTGTAGGTCAATAGCATGGAAATAGCTAAGACTTGGACACAAGTGTAATTGTGCATTTTAAAAGTTACATGGCGTTAAATTGCCAAAGTTTGGGGTGGAAGAAGTACTCAATGTTAAACAAAGTGAAGACTGAGCACGCCTGATGCGTTGAAGAAGTACGTTTGAAAGTAGGTTGTGGCTCAAAGCCATAGCTTGTTCTAAAAATCTTTAGGAAAGGCAGATGCTGTTATTGATAATACATTCACCATTAATGGATATTTAGGCACATGCCTATGATACGTAGTTGAAATTCAGTGGTATAGAGTACAGACAAATCTTTCAAGCTGTGCGTGTTTGTTTCCAGAAATTCACTAAAGATTTTGAGGAGCTGAAGATTACTAAATAATGTAGAATGTAGGGGTGTCCCATTTAGAGTTGGTTTATCTCAAACTGGTGTTGAAAACATGGCTGTAAATTTGAATGCCATTATGCTTAATTCAGTAATGGGAGTAACTAAATTACAGAGCATTGTACATAGGGTCTCACGGAAGGTATCTTTGCAGCGACAAATGTATAAAAGTCCGCTTCTTGACTTCAAATTGCGGTCATTTTAAGCCTTCAAGAGGGTAATCCCATCAAAGTGAAAAGAATAGTGTCCACAGGTATATCTGCTGAACTACTTAAAGTCCTCAAACCCTATAGGACAGTGTCAAAATGATCGTGTAATGTATGCCATTTGAGACGTAATCAGTGATGCCATCAATGATGTCACCTGAGATGTCATATAACAGGTCATGAGTGATGTAATATGCGAGGTCATTAACAGTGCATGGTGAGGGCATGAGTTACAATTAGCTGAGTGGACTACAGTTAAGGAATTTTAGAGGTTTTTGTTGTTTTTAAACATTATAGTTTACCTTATTTCAACACCTAACTATAATGTCACTTTACCCTTTGTTTTTTAGTAAGCATATTCACAGAAGAAAACAAAAGTTTAAGAGGAATCATACATGAGGAAGGAAGTAAGAAAAAGCACTATCACTTAACAATCATTAAACAAGAAAAAATACCAGTTATACTTAAATGACAAATATAATTTGCACCACCATAGTTTTCAGATGTCATCAGTGATGTAATATGTGAGGTGATTAGCAGTCTATCACAGCCATACAAGTTACACTAGTTCATTGTGGAGGTGGGAGGAAGGTGGGGAATCACAGCAGGATTATGCATCCACTGGAAATATTGTTAACTTCTTCTGATGGATACATTTTCAGCACATTCTGCAACTTATAAATGAGTCCAAAAGTAGTACCTCCCTGGGAGGTGTGACTGAGTACGGATGGCTTAGCAAAGAAATTATGCAACACAGCTCAGGCAACGTACCCATCATAGTGTCAAAAGTATGCAAAGATGATTAAGTAGCTGCCATGCAGATGCAGGCAATTGTGATCCCTCAGGAATGACCTGTGGAAGTAGCCATGGTCCTGGTGAATAGAAAATAAATGCTATCCAGAGGATCTTTCTTTGCAAGGGTAAAGCAGCTCTTGTCTAGGGAATGCCCCCATTGTTAAACAGTGTGTTTGGACACTGCCATGCACAATTTAGCTCCAGCGAAAAGCATAAAAAATTGATCATCAACCCTGTCCCGTCACGTGCGGCTTATGTAGCATGAAACCGCATGCCAAGGATTAGGCAATGTAGACATTCCTCCTTGATCTGAAGGAGAGGAAGGAAGATAGAAGACGGAAGATAGAAGAGGGAAGAGAGAAGAGGAAGTGGGAAGCATGATGACTGGGTATAAGACTGGCCCAATGAAATACAGATACCACATTTGTGATGAAGGATGGACAGGCGCGAAGGACCAGCATATTCAAGTAGAAAACTGTGAAGGGGAGACAAACTGAAAGGGAATGAAGTTCTTAGACACTGCAAGCAGGTAGAAATGATCACCACCAAAATCTTTTCAGTGTAAGAAGATGAACAGGTCAACTGCCTATTAGCTTAAATTGAGATGCCCTAAACTTACGAGGGAGAGAGCAAGTAAAGCAGCAAATATTTCAGAAATTCTTTTAAAAACATGGCTTTTCACTAAAATCTAATTTTATTCTCTCAGTTCCTTCTCCTTTAGAGCCAAGACCAAGCAAGGTAATTGTCTGCGCTCCATAAAAAAAATCAAATCAAATCAAAATACACCTTTAATGGTGATTTAAACAGGGAAACTTGGTCAGGAAACCCATAAGTGCAAAAAGAGAAGCCAGTTAGCCCTTACCTGTAGCTACAGCCAGATCCTGCTGTACAAAGACACTTCAAGATCTCAAGATGTCAAAAAGCATGATGTGAAAGGGTTAATGTCTTAAGAATCTCTTCACTACACAAACTTGTTCCAGCAGCCAGCATAGATGGACATGGTGGCAGGCTTTTTGGATGATGTACGTGAAATCATCAGGAAGGCAAAAGGATTCTAGCTGGCAGATCTCCATCTCCGTGCGTGTAGTCACAGCACATTGCAATTGGGATGAAGACCTGGCCATCTTGCTGCAAGAGCAGGTCTGTTCTGCCCAGGGGGGAGGGTGGAACAGCAGAATGCCAAGAGATTACCGTATCAGTTCCTCTTTGCCCAGTCTGGAGAAATCAGAATTAGCTGTGTGGGATCTTCCCACATGTTCCACAGAACTTTGGACAGTAGCAGAATCGGAGAAAATGCAAAGAGAAGGCCTTGTGACCAACTGATTCGGATGGCATCCCCCAGGGGACCATACAGAGGGAAGTGTATGAGACACAATTGATGACACTTTCTGTTCTAGGACGTCACAGAGTTCCACAAAGGGAAATGCCAGCCTGGAGAAGATCCCTTCTGTTACTTAGCGGTAAAGGTTCTACTTGTGGTCCACTAGCAAGACATGACTAAGGGCTTCTACACTTATATTGAGTCGAAGCTGTGAGATGGACTGCTAGTGGGAAGATTCACACTGGAAATATTCTCAATTTCTGTGCCTATGTCAATAATCGAATCGCCACCAAACATAGATCTACGACCACACAATGCCCTTTTTGTTGATGTAATGGACAGAGTAGTGATTTCATCTGATGGAATCTGGACATTGCCTCCCCGAGTTGGAAGGGTAAAAGGCCTTCAGGTCAAAAGGGACCACCTACAGCTCATTCACACTTATGACCAGGTGCTACTTCAATGAAGACCAAAAGCCCCATATTTTCATGCTTCCCTGGCGAGCACCCCATCCAATTGAGGGGGCATCCATGACCATGGTAGCTTGCGCCTGTGGGAAGCTAAATCGGGGACATCTTGAACGACTAGAAGGGCCCATCCACCTAAACTCACCAGTGCAGATCCTGGTGCACAGAATGGAATATTTGAAAGACACCTTTTTTGTAAAATCTTGGAAGAGAGACATAATTTTCCGCTGTCTTTCTTTGAAGGGAAACGCCTTGTTCCTCTCTGTATCTAGACTTGCCCCCAAAAAAGTGATGTTTTTTGTTGGTTGAAGGGAAGATTTTTCCTTGTGTAAAGACCTAACCTGGCAAACAACTCCACGCAAGCCTCTGTTGACGATCGGGCTAATGCTGCTGATGGTGCCTTGACTAACCAGTCGTCGAGGTAAGGAAATACTTGGTGTTTCTGTCTCCTTAGAACAGCAGCCACTGGAGCCAGGCATTTCGTAAAAATTCTTGGGGCTGATTTCAGGCCGAACGGCAGTACCTTGAATTGGTAATGTTCTCCGGCTACCATGAACTGAAGGTACTACCTGTGTGAAGGATGGATGGGGATGTGAAAATACGCATCCTGCAGGTCTAAGGTGGTCATATGGTCTCCTGGGTCTAATAGTAGGATGTCTTGAAGAGAAACCATCCTGAAAGATTGCTTCTTGAGATAGGTGTTTAGGGATCTGAGGTCTAGAATAGGACGCCATTGAAGAATGTTTTTCTTGACCAGAAAAAAGCGGGAGTAAAACCCCCTTCCCCTCTGGGAGTTCGGCACCGGTTCTATTGCTCCCTTTCGGAGCATTGCCAGAATCTCCTTTCGCATTTGATGTAACTGCTTGACCTTCTGATGTATCGGCGGTGTACGAGGGGGTTTCTGTAGAAATTCTAGAGTGTGGCCGAATTGAATAATGTTGACGACCCATTGGTCCGTAGTTATCTGTTGCCAATTTTGAAACTAATGAGCAATCTTTCCACCCAGGGGAACATGTGATCTCAGAGGAATCGGTGTAGCTGGAATTTGTAGGTTGTCGTTGTCGTCTGGTATTGTCTTTCCCCCGACGACCTCCTTTACCTCTCGGAGTAGATTTTGTGTAGCCTCCTGATGCGCTGTGTATACTGTTGACGGTAGGGCTGGAATGAGGTGGAGTAAGAGGAATATCGACCTTGTTGGTATCCTCCCCTGTAAGATGACTCACATCTACTCTTAGAGCCTCGCAAAGGAACTTTCCGGTATTGCAGAGTTCCCAAAGACTTAGCTGTATCCGTATCTTTTTTGATACTCTGCAGTGCTTCATCTATATGCTTGCCAAATAGATCTTCACCGTTGAAAGAAAGGTCCAAGATTTTATTCTGGACCTCTGGTCTAAACGCTGTCACCCTCAACCATCCTTGTCTGCGTAGCACCGCAGCTCCTTCCAGAGATCTGAATGCTGTGGTCGCTAAGTCCATAGCGCAATCTATGACTTCGTCCGAAGTCCTCTCCCCCTCTTGCAGAATTTTTCTGGCTTCTTGTCTCTCCGTCTCTGGTACATGGTCTATGTAAGGCGAAAGGTCGCACCACATTTGCCTATCGTACCTCCCCAGAATGGCCAGGGCATTCGCAGCTTTCACTAACAGGGCCGACATAGAGGAAAATCTCTTACCCGCATTGTCCAGCCTTCTACCCTCTCTGTCCGGAGGTGCCGCAATAGGAGCGGATGGATTTCTTGACTTTTGCTGAGCTGCCTGGATAATAACTGAGTCCGGCTTGGGATGACCTAAAAGACAAGCTGGAGCATCTGAAGGCGCTTTATATTTTTTGTCCAGACTGGCGAGCACCAGAGTCACTGTAGCTTGTGTTTCCATGACCTTCAGGCCTTCCTCCCAAAGATGACTTACAATCGGTAAGGATCGAACTGTCCTACAATAGGGTTCCTTTAAGTCATAAAAGAAACATTCAGCCTTATCCTCTGCCCTGGTAAGTGTGAATCTTTTTGTGGCTCTCTCCATTAAGTTATGAAAACCACTGATGTCCTCCGGTGGAGAATCGACAGGCTTCGGTGAAGGAGGAGAAGGTGACGGAATGAGATAATCATCCCATTCTCTGCTAGGGTCCGTGATCTCTCCTTCTTCCTGGTCATCATCTGTGGTCCCTGGATCTTGTTCAGATCTCGGTGGTGGAGATGTAGGAAGGGGCTCCGGTAAGATCTCCCGCCTACGCACTAGTGTACTTGGTACAGAGCGTGGTTGAGGCGTAGCCTCAGGAATTTCCTTTGAGGCTTGAGGTACAGGGTATCTCCTCCTATAATCCTCGAACATGAACTGTAGATCTTTCAACGAAGAAGATGGCACACTCGTCATCTCCTCTTGATTCTCCTGGCGGTATTGTTGCTGGGGATGATCTTGAAATTCATATTCATCCTGTGAATCCTCCTCTTGGTACTTCACCTGCAACTGAGACGGCTACTAGCATAACCAAAAGGACCGCCATCATCTTCGTCCCCTTCCGAATCTTCTTCCTCCAGAAGGTGAGATGGTACCAGAGGCGACACCTTACTTGGAGAGGTAAGTTCTGGTGTAATTGTCCTCTTCCAGGACAAAAACCTATTTTCTGGGAGTTTTTCCCTCGTTGACGAGCCCCTCAACGAGATCGCAGTTGAAACCGTCGACGATCCCGTGGTCACTGCCGTTGCCGTCGACGAAGTGGTGGTGGTAGCCGTAGTCGTCGTCGCCGGCCTCGGTGTCGACACTGTCGTCGACGGTGGTACTGTCGACGGCGATAAAGCTTTTGAAGTCGCTTTTACCTCAGTTTTTTTTCCCGACTATGATGTTATTTTCTTCGTCGACACTCCTGTCGACGATGCAGATTTCTCCACTTTTCCTCAGAAGGTGTGGAGGATGGCTTCTTGACAGTAATTTTGACCTTAGGGGGAGATTTCGAGGGCTCTGAACTAGTTTTCTTGGTATGTTTTACCCCAGAAGCATGACCCTTCTCCTTTTCTTTGCCTGAAGGAGATTTTGAGGGACTGCACCCTGAAGACCCTGGGGGGGTCTTTTTAAGGGCCTTCTCAGGCCTTTCACCTGAGGTATGAGCCTGAGGAGATCTGCTCCTTTTCTGAGATCTCCTGGAAGAAGAATACTCCTCCGCACTGTCACTAGATATGATCTCCTTCCTAGCTTTCACCTTTTAAAGCCAGAGGAGAAGCCTTCCTTCACGATCCCTCAAAGTTTTATTAGAAAAGGTAAGACATACCTTGCAATCCTTTGCCTGATGGTCTGGATAATGGCAGTAGATGCAGTCTTTATGAGGGTCATCTGTATAGAGCCTTTTCTTAGAGCAGGTGGCACAAGCTCTAAAACATCCTTTTTTCTCCTTGTCAGCCATGGTAGAAGAAGGAGAAATAGTATGAAGTACTTCAAAAAATAAATCTGGAGAAGGAAAAATTCTCAGATCCAATCCAAATTAAGTAGAACTGAAGAGTTTGAGCAGAGCTCAAAGGAGAGTCCCTAGCACAACGTGCAGTAGAAAATCTGAGGAGCAAGAGGCTCTCTCAGGAGGGTTCTAGAGGGTGAGGAGCTCTGATTGGTTCAGGGAAAAGTTTGGTCTCTTTTACATAACAAGGGTTATGGGTTGCAAAAGGGAAATGGGCCTAGGCCTCTTTTCAGTTTGCTATACTACTAAGCATTGCTTTTTTATGTACCGGAGACTCCTGTCTCGACGACGGACAATGATTCAGGCATGTGAATCTATGAAAGCTCCAATTCTGGAGTAACAGCCCATCTTCAAAGCGCAGAGGTGTCCTCCGAAACACTTTAAAGTACGGAAATGATGGGCAGATTTTAGGGGACTCTTATTTGAACCGCCTCCGCCGCAACCTGCAGAAATTGAAACCATACAGAGATACAACACGGGGCACTAAGGCTGTTACATTAGATGGGACGTACATAGATAGGCTTGATGAGTATGATCAAGGCTTTGTTATGCGGTATATGACACAGATGTTAAGAATGTATGGGGTTGCCGTTTACGGACCCGAATGTTTTACTTTCTTGTTTACAAATGCTCTATAATAGTCACCTGCTTGGAAACCAATATACGGATTAGTGTATGCTTTCACTACTTTGTAAAGTTTGCAATTACTTTATCTGCCGACTCAATAAAAAGAGTTTTGAAACAAAAAATTAGCTGCACAGATGATACTTCTCCTATCAGCTCATTGGCAAGCACCATAATCTGCCCCAAGTGCAGTTTCATTTTTGGCTTCAAAATCAGTTATGAAGTAGGGTCTGAGTACATGAAGGCCATGCCTAAGACTGTTTTGACTCTACCATACGTGCTGAGAGGAATTGAGGTTGGAGCCACTGTAGATGTGTAGCCTACAGGTGTGGACCCCAGGGGGTTGTAGAGCCATCCTGAGAAGATTTGCCATCACTAGCCAGGAGGTCTCGCCTATGTGGGATCAGCTGAAGAACCCAGAAATGTTGGTCTTATTTGCTTAGGTGCCAAGGGGTTTTCTGAAGTAGAGGCATCGGTAAACAAATGTCGAGACTCTGAACTGACCAGGGAACAGGATAGCTTCATCGAAGAACATTCCCTGAAAGGTGATACCTTTGGGAGAGGAAGTCAACTCCAGAGTCATTACTGGGGGGATAAGGTTTATTGCACCTGTCTGAAGCCTGGCAGCAGCATTCATAAGATGAGGACTTTGCATCAAAATGTACTTATCGGAAATAAATAATACATAAATGCATGCTTTACCTTTGTGGTGAGCAAAACGTAGCCTTGGATCTAGATTACTAAACCGAGGAGTAGACATATGCAATCTCATCAGTGCTATTAAAGCTGCCATTTGAAGGCGGAGTCCTTATGGGTAGAACCACTGTTACCCTTAAGATCGCTTCTAATGGGAGGCATTCAGGTATTGACTATCTTGCTTCGCTGAGGTAAAGCTGCCAATGAAGTGTAATAGACTCTCTCAACTTTGAGGGCCTGAAGACTAAGAAACATTGGACAAAACTATAGCCACCTCCACTGTTATACACCAGCATACTTAGGTAACAGCTCAGAGTGTGTCAACATCATGTAAGTTGTTAACGCGAAGAGGGCCCTCCCGATGTTAAACTACCACTCATGGCACCATCAATGGTACGTGATATTGAAGTATCTCCTACATTGATATAACCATACTGTTGCTACTATAATGTTGCCTGTGAAAAAATGCATCTAAATGAGGGAGGGGTGAGGGTGAGGGGTATGGGGAAGAAATTCTGCCTGGCCCTCATGCTCTGCTAGAGCCACTTCCAAACTAGAAGATATTAGGAAAGGCCCAGCAATGGCTTAGCATAGACTTCCCCACAGAAGGTTTCCCTCATCAGAAACCAAAATGTTTTTCCTTGGGAAACCACAGAGGAAAAATAAACCTTGGAAAAATAAATATCAGAAAAAAATGTCCATGTAGGCTCTCATCATGAAAGGTAAATACTGATGGGAAATCATCCTCTGGAGACTAGGAAAAAGGGAAGGAAAGAGAAATATGAAACATTTAGAAGGCAGAAAAATTAACCCCTTCTATGTGTCGGACGCGCAATAGCCATCCGACGCATAAGTGCTCATGTGCGTCTGACGACTCCCACGCATCAGACTCCATGGCACAGGGAATCCCTCTGGTGCAGACTTTTTCCTCCAACAGCCGTGGGAGCTGGGGAAGAGCTTCCACAGCTCCCCAGGCTGTTCCTGTGGTTACCCTGAAATGACCATCAGCGCGCACGACGCACTGACGTCATTTCAGTAAAACCAAAACTGAAATGAGCCATTAGGCTAATTTCAGTTGCATTTTCTACGTGCCCAGGGGACTATCTCAGCCCCCTGAGCATGTAGAAAGTCAGGAGAGGTATTGTTGGAAAGGGGAGAATCTCCCCTTTCCAAGGCCCGCTCGGCCACCCCAGGACGGCGATCCCCAAGCAGGGATACAACCACTAGGCACCAGGAAAGGGGGAGCAGCCCTTTGAACAAGGGCCTTTGCTACCCCCAAAATCAGTCTTTCTGCCCCCCCCCCCCCCCCCCGAGGGCAGAAGCTCCCAATCTACCCCCCAGGAGCAGAAAGCCCACTAGATGCCAGGGATTTTTCTTTTCATTCAATTTAGGGGTGGAGGCTGCCCAAGATGAGCATGCGAATGCCCCAACCCCTGCAACATTACAGTCTTTCTGCCCCCCCCCCCCCCCCCTCCCCCCGAGGGTGCGGTAGCCCCCAATCTGACCCCCCGGGGACAGAAGCCAGGAATTTTTAAAAAATTGATTTCATCATCATCATTATTTATTGTTTGATTAATAAAAATCTTTACAATATTCGAATGGATAAAAACAGGAAGGAAGAAGAGAGAAATTAAGATGAAAATAAAATGACATGTATTCTTAACAATAAAATTCTAAATGTTCTGACCCTAAAAAGGCCTCTTTGGACATGTATCTTTCGTTAAAACACAATGTGTGTATCCAGGGCGAGATTTTCGCTAAATGGCGTTTCTACCACCACGTTCTTCTTTCCCTGACCAATGTTTGCACTAGATAGTAGGTGCCTTTGTCTGTTCAGTTTCCTGTAGTAGTTTTGTTACCTTGGTCATAAATTTTACTCCCCGGCATGACAGAATGGATGAGGCACCTCCTAGCCAGCTTATCACCGTTTGTCTGCAAGTGCGTATCTTTAGTGTGAATCAAATTCCCCGTAGGTGCCTTCTTCTTAGAGTCAATAGGGCCGGACACGTACATAACAAGTGCGTCAATGTTTCCTTCTGATATCCGCCTAATCTGCAGTTGAAACTTTGAGTTTGTTGTTTCCAAGAGGGCATTACATCTTTTGATGGGTGCATGCCCATTCGGTACGCTAAAAAAGCTTTTTTTAGATGTTGACTGTAGTGCGAAGCTAGATATCCTTGCGGTTTTTGGTTGATATAGGAGTTGACTACTGTCCAAGCATGTCGTCGTTTAGTTAAAGTTGTTTTATCTTTTAGCATGGAAGCCTTTTTTGCTAGTCCATTTACTACTTTACAGAAGTGTATGTGGTCGGTTTTTTTTTCCATACTTCGTGCAGAGTCAGTGTGGTCAAACTCGCACTGAGATATTTTCCCCAATGAGTTGTGTTTGGCTGGACTTCCTGATGGTTTATTTCCTTCCAGCAGATGTTGTCCATTGAGTTACTTGGGGCAGAGCGGAGCTTGTGGCACAATTTTGCGAACATGGACATTGACCGAATTTCTTGGTTCTGTAAGCCAAATTCTAAACGAACTTGGGCTGGTGCAGATGAATGTGGCAGATTGAAGACTTCCTTGTATATTTTATTTTGTAAATTATTTAAAATTATTGATTCCTCTCCTAGCCATGCGGTTAATCCATATGATAAAGTGGGGATAGTTTTTGCGGCCATTACTTTAAGTAAGTGCGTGTAATTTGGGCTGCCCACTGCTTTTTGCAGTTGCCTGTATGCGTAAATTAATGATTGCGCCTTCCCTCTTAGTACCAGAATGTGCTTTTTTTGTGTTGCCCTGCTCAATGGTCATCCCCAGATATTTATATGAAACCTGCTCTTCGAGGACTGAGTTGTTGATTGACCATCTGAAATTAAGTTTCTTCCCCTCCACAAGCCGGAGCACTTTTTTTTAATCTTTATTCAGTTCCAGGTTTTCTTGTACTAGGTAGGCCGTTAACATGTTTACCAAGCATTGCAAGCCTATTGGGGTTTTGCTTAGTAAAACTATGTCATCTGCGTACTGCATGATTGGTACAGAAACGATGCCGAGTTTTGGGGCATGACTTTCCGTTACTTCTAAATTACGTCCGATATCTGCTAGGTATAGATTCAAAAGACTGGGGGCAAGGACACAGCCTTGTTTTAAACCATCCTGTGTCTCGATTTTTTTTGTAAGGCTGGTCCTGTTCCCTTGTTTAACCTTTGCCCATGTTTCGCTGTACAGGCTGGATATTGCGTTTATTAAATTGTCTGGCAACCCCCACTTTCTTAACTTCCCCCACTTTCTTAACTTGCTCCAAAGCCTTGACCTGCTTACGTGGTCGAAAGCTGATTTTATGTCCACGAAACATCCATATAATTGTTGCTTCTTTTTTTTGGCGTTTTCCGTTAGCAGGCCTAGGGTGGTTAGGGTAGTGGATGTCCCCATCCCTAAAAACCACTTTGAAACCTAGGTATTATATTGGTTGATTTTTCCCAGTCCTGCAGCTCTTCTAGTAGGCACGAAGCGTACAGCTTGGCTTTGACATCTATTAAAATTGATTTAGGGGTGGGGGCTGGCCAAGATGGGCATGCCAATGCCCCCACTCCACCCCCAGCAAAATTCCAGTCTTTCTGCCCGCCCCGGAGGCAGATGGGGGGCAATACCCCTTGATCTTCCCCCAACCCCTCCCCCCCACACAAATGTCACAGTCTTTCTGCCCCCGCCAGGAAACAGATGGGGCAATAGCCCCTGATCTGTCCCCCGGGGTGGCAGAAAGCCCAATAGGCACCAGGAATTGCTTTTTTTATACTGTCTGTGTGCGTGGACCTGCACTTGGCTAAAGGTGTGGGAGAACTCGCGCTTGATGACGGTGTGTGTAGATTGGCGCTTGGCTGGTGGTGTGCGTGGAGTGATGCTTGGCTGCCAGTGTACACGGACTAGGGCTTGGCTGGCTGTGTGCATGGATGGTGCATGGATGGTGCTTGTCTGCAAGTCCGGACTGGCCGCAGCTGGCATCGGACGTTTAACCGGTGGGCAGGAGGGGGGTGTGCAATATCGGGGCATTACCAAAAGAGGGAGCTGTGCTTTTTACTAGCACGCCCCCTCCCCTCCCAGGGCTGGTCGAGCAGTAATCTTCCAGGGCTGGTTGTGTTGTTCCCAGTCCGGCCTTGCTTGCCTGGATGTGTGCAGGGATGGCGCTTGGTGGGCGGAGTGCATTGTTGGCGCTTGGCTGGTGGTGTGCATGGATGGCGCTTGGCTGGCGGTGTGCCCGGATGGCGCTTGGCTGGTGGTGTGCGTGGATGGCGCTTGGCTGGCGGTGTGCGTGGATGGCGCTTGGCTGGCGGTGTGCGTGGACGGCGCTTGGCTGGCAGTGTGCGTGGACGGCGCTTGGCTGGCGGTGTGCGTGGATAGCACTTGGCTGGCGGTGTGCGTGGATGGTGCTCGGCTGGCGGTGTGCGTGGATGGCGCTTGGCTGGCGGTGTGCGTGGATGGCGCTTGGCTGGCGGTGTGGCTTGCATGGAGCCCCCACCCTTTTGAACCTTCTTTGGGGGCCCCTCAATCTCTACACGTTTTTGGCCCTTCATGTCATAGGCACTTGCTCATCCACACAAGTAAGGTATAATTTTTATTGGGAGACTGATGGAAATGCTCAGTCGTAGGAAATCTGTGCCGTGAGGTGATCCCACAACTTTCCCACACTGATATTAGAGGGAAATGTGACTTCTTAGCTAAATTTGAGGTTTGCAGCAATTTGTTGTAAGGAAAATGTTGAGGGATCAACGCAAGCCACATCCTTCCAGGACTCCTACGGGGGTCAAGTTTTCAGAAATGTCTGGGTTTTCTAAGTTCCTCTGGATGACTGCAAACCCAGGACTAAAAAAACACAGGTGCTCACCAATCCATCACAAAAAAAAACTGGTTTTTCAAGGGTTCACCTGCGTCTTTGTGTCAGCCCGGTCATCCCACAACGTTCCCTCACAGAAATTTGAGAAAAACAGGATTTTTTTTTTCAGCTAAATTTGAGGGTTTGCAGGGGCTTCTGTGTAGGAAAACGTTGGGGGATCCACGCAAGCCATACCGCCCTGGACTCCCCAGGGTATCTAGGTTTCAGACATGTGTGGGTTTGGTAGGTTTCCCTAGATGGCCGCCGAGTCTGGGGCCAAAAACCCAGGTGCCCCCTTGCAAAACCAGGTTGTTTTGTGATAGGTAATTTTGTTGTCTCCACAATAAGTTTTGGGCCCTTGCCTGTCGCGGGTACTTGGCTCACCCAGGCGAGTGAGGTACCATTTTTATCGGGAAACCTGGGGGAACGCTGGGTGGTAGGAAATTTGTGTCAGCGCGGTGATCCCACAACTTTCCCACACAGAATTGTGAGAACATTTTTATTTTTCAGCTAAATGTGAGGCTTGCAGGGGATTCTGGGTAGGAAAACCTAGGGGGTAAACGCAAGCTATACCTCTCTGGACTCCCCCAGGCGCCTAGTTTTCAGAAATGTGTGGGTTTGGTGGGTTTCCCTGAATGGCCACTGAGCCAGGGGTCAAAAACCCAGGTGCCCCCACCCACCTTGCAAAACCAGTTTGTTTTGTGATAAGTAATTTTGATGTCTCCACAATATGTTTTGGGCCCTTCCCTACCGCGGGCACGTAGCCCACCCACACGAGTGAGGTACCATTTTTATAGGGAGACTCTGGAGAATGTGGGGTGGTTGGAATTGTGTGGCTGGGTAACAGAACCTGGTGAGAGCCACACAAGTCACCCCATCCTGTGTTATCAAAAATGTATAGTTTTGCTAGGTTCCCCTAGGAGCCTGCAGGGCTATGGTTCAAAATCCACAGCTAGGCACTTTGCAAAACAAGCATTGGCATAGCCAATAGGTCTCGCCTTTGGGACCACATAAGTGTTTAGCCATGCTCTTCATTAAGTAATTATTCATAAAGTATGGCAAGAAAGAAGGCCTTCAGTAGCGGGATACGAGATCTGCAATGGTGCACGTGGGAAGGCCTGATAGAGAGCACTGCTGATATACATAATAAAACATCACACACCTCTGTCATTCTTACTCCTCTTCCCCGTTCTATCTGAACTACGCTGCCCCTTCCCCAGCAGGTGGGTGGTGAAGTATAAAAACCAGGGGCCCCATTTGCTCTATATAATAAAAAAGAGGTGTGCTAGACAATAAACAGTTTTTACGTTTTTTAAAAACACAGAGCTTAACTCTTAAATGTTTGAGGCCTGCAATCAAAACTATCTCCCACATGGATGGCTGGAAGCCAAGGGGAGCTGCCTGATAGAAATTGCTGCCGCTTCAATATATACTAAATCATTGTTTGGAAAAAGTACAGCCCGCCTTTCTGCAGTTGGGCATTCAGGAAAATAGATACAATATCCTTAACAATATTAAAATTGACATACCGATCTACCGCTTCGCCTAGACACAGTTCTGTTCATGTGTGAGCGGTCTGCATACAGCGCCATTCCTGCAGAAGGTGGGCAGACAGCAGGCAAGAGTCACAAGCCCACTTGGGTACTTTAGAGGTACTTCAGGTGGGTACTTTAGAGTTCCTGCAGTCAGGCACTTTAGCCCGGCTTCAAACAGCAGATGACCCATTGCAGGTGGCAAGCTAAACAAGAAAACAGCTTTCAAATTTGCATGCAGCCCCGGGAAAGCACCGCCTAACACTATTTTATGAACAATGAGGAACCCGCCCCTCTCAGCCAAAACATGGACTGGGAGGAAGCGAGGGCAATGGGAGCTTAGTCACCATCTTCTAACCATGCACTCTTCATTTTATGAAAGCATGGTTATGAAAAAAATGATTTATTGTAATACTTACTGATACCAAAGAAGACTTAGAGCAAGTCGACTTCTATATCCATGTCAAAAATAGATGACAAAATGTCCCCAACACCTTTCCAAAAAATATGTAGTTCTGGGCATTGGAAAAAATATGCATGTCATTGGCATGGATTTGAGCACATCTGGGACAACTTGGTGGCGGATTTGGGGCGAATTTTTCAATTCTGGCTGGCGTATAATATAGCCTATTTATTACGAATAAATGTTTTTTCTTCAGGGTGGCAGGTTTTACATATTTGTATAAGGTCTTCAATGATGTTTCAAATGATTCCTTGATGTTCGGGGCGAGTAGCGTTGAATTCCAGATTGATGGTGGGGAGGGAATCTTAACTTCCTCCGCTTCTTGAATTCGTGCGTACCAGACAGCTATCCCTTTCTTCCTTGGGCTTGGGTCTTGCAACAACTGCTCTAATTCCCAATTCCCTGAGATGTCCCCAACTTCTGACTCATGCCATGATTTTAGTTGAAGATATTTAAATCTTGAGAACTGGGGGCCTATCTTAACTTGTAGAAAATCCTGGGGAAGAATGCCCTCTGAATCAACTAAATCTGACCATCTAACCATCCCTGCATTGTTGATAGGTGTCGCCAGGCTGTCTTTCAGGCAGAGTGGAGTCCCGGGAGAGTCCCAGATTGGGGCAAAATCAGAAAAATACCCTGTGCCCCATATACTTCTTATTTTATACCAAATGGATAGTGCTGATTTCAACACCTTAAGCCGAACCCTCTTGAAAAATGTTGGTGCACCAAATGTATACAGAAAGCCACCGTGGACAACACCCCCCTCCACCAAAACCAATTCCCTGAGTACTCTACCCCATGCCGATTGTTCAGGATAAGATACTAACATCCTTATACCCTTGAATTGAAAAGTCATCAGGTACCAGTCGATTTAATCAAGGGGGCGTGCTCACATAAGCAAAAAGCTCTCCTATAATACTTAATACTCCTAGCAAGGAGAGAGATCTGTATTAAGCGGAAATCTGCCCCCCCCGGGGCAGGGAAGACTGGCTAAAAGCCGCAAATAACATGTCAAGATTAGAACAAGAAACTGGAGATGATGGCCCTCCTAACATCTGGCAACCCTTAACAAGATAGGCACGTCATAGGCATCTGATTAATTAATTAAAGTTTTACAAATTAAAATGGTTCCCGACATCACGGTCCTATGATTACACCAGTCCTCAACCACGTGAGTAAGGCCAAGGGGCCTAGACGGAAACAGTGAGCCAAGGGGCCCCCCAGAAGCGAAGAGAGAAAAAATTGGCTTGTTAAATCTGTGAAAGTCTTGGTGAGATGAGGACTAGAAAAAAGAAAATACTTACTGATAAGCTGTATTAAAAATAACAAACAAAACCAAGTATTTTTTAATTGTAATTGGCACAGGGACACAGAGAGGAGTGGTGGGGGCGGGCCCCAAGGAGACTAGGAGGCACTGCAGCTGCTGCCCAGCGTGCCGCTGCTTGCTCCCGCGGCAGAACGCCGTCGGAGTGAACTTTTCAGAAGAGGTGGGACATGCACCCACCTTTAGCCATTTGCAGGCTTTAATTCTAAAAAGAAACACACAAAAGCCAATCCAAAGCGTGGGAGGAGTCAGACCCACAGAGAGTAGATACAAGAAGACTCGCAGAGCAGGAAATGTGTGCTGTGCTAGGCTCGACCTAAAATGGGTACGTTTTCACTGTAAAAATGTGGTGTGTCCACGTTGCGTTTTGGCCTGTTTCCTGTCTTGGGCACTAGGCCTACCCATACAAGTGAGGTGACATTTTTATCGGGAGACTTTGGGGAATGCGGGGTGGGTGGAATTTTATGGATCAACAAAGATTCCAGAACTTTCCATCACAGAAATGTGATGAGAAATTAAATGTGATGACAGAAAGGAGGAGGGCAAAATGATAGTAAGGTACGGATTACTCCATGAGGTAGAATAATATTCTGAGAAGGAAACAAGTTACTACAAACCATTTGTAAGACGACTAATACAGGATTGGAGGTATGGATGTTCCTCTCATAAGAGGTTTGTATGTGACGAAATCATGTCTCCAATTCGTCTATAAGTGCCAGGGAACGATGTGGACTATCTCCTTCAGATTGCTGTTTGGGCAACTATTAAAATGTCAGCTATGCCCAATGAAGCAGGACTGTGAAGAAAACCCTAGATCTACCTCTCACACCATAGTAAACTGTGAACCGGGCCTCCGAAACATGGATAAGAACGGGAAGCATTCAATGGCCGAAACTTAAGCAATTCAGGAGCTGATGAACCACTGGTATGACTAGAAACATTGACAACAGGTGAAATTGAAATATGGTTACTAGTAGGCACTAGTATATTTATTCTAACTGGCATTCACTCACAAAACTAGAGCTAGGAATTATTTTATCCCAAATCCAAGTCTAAATGATATTGCCTTCATGGCGTAGATATCAGCAGGCAGTGTACCAGAGGTGCTTGCTCAAAATCTGGAAGAAATGAACAGTTTTTCTGCATGGATTACAAAGGGCCCTAAGCAACCAGAGCACCGTGCGTATGGTTTAAAGCTACATACAATAACCTAAATAAACAAGCATGTGCAATAGGTCTCACATTTGTTAAAGTTAGAGCTGTTGGCATTGACAATATTTTTTACTTTAGCTTTTTTATTTGCAGTGGAGTGATCATATTTACATAGCGATATTGCTACTGGTATGACCTTGTGGTGCTGGAGAATGGGTCAATGGGAAATAGGCTATGAGATGGGGACATAAGAGTAATATGCTGCCTGGAAAAAAAAAAGTGACAACATCCTGCATTTAGCAAACACTTATAGGGAATGCAAAATCAAGTAAAGGATGTGAAATTTAAGCAGGAACAACATGGTTACCAACGGACTCGAAGACTGCTGTGATGGTGCCACTGGCAATGGAAAGGCACAGGGAGATGCAGCTCCGAAGCTAAAACTAAAATATAAAGAGCAGCGCTTGCAAAATGGGAGCCGCACTGAGAGTTTAAGTATGTTGAAAGTCAACAACATCCTGGATAAAGCAAACAGTGATAGGGAATGCATGACGAGGTAAAGCAAGGGAAATGTAAGCAAGAACAACATTGTTACTGCTGGGCTCGCAGTATGCTGGGATGTGCCACTGGCGATGGAAAAACACAGGGAGATGCAGCTAAGAAGCTGCAACTATAAAGCACGGTGCTCGTAAAAAGGGTGCCGCAATGAGAGTTTAAGTATATTGAAAGTCAACAACATCCTAGAACACGCGGTATTGTGAGGGTGCAGTACCACAGGCTGTCACTAGTTGTCCCTTGGGATCTCTTTTAGCCACATATGGTACACTGCACCCTGCAGTTTGCACCCTGCAACATGGTTAGGCAAAGGATATGGCGCAGCGGTGAGAGATGTCGACTGGTGAGGTGCCCTATATATAAATAAAATAGTTTAATGTAAAATAACATAAAACTGTAATGCAGCGATCTCAGGTGCGGGTATGCAGTGTCTTGCAGGAGAGTGGGGATAGACAGCAAAGGGATATAAAACAAGGGCACTGCAATGCAAATTATGCATTAAGTAACCAAAAAAACAAACAAACAAGCAAAACAGCACTGGCCTCAGAGAAGTGGTGGGGGCCTGTGAGCAGTGTTGTGGAAGGGGTGAGGTGGAGGCACAGGGAGGTTAAAGGACATGAAGCAACTGAAGCAGCGTTGTGGGAGGGTTGAGGGTGAGGCACAGGGAGATAAAGGGATAGCAAGCAAATGAAGGGACCGACGTTTTATTGCACAAGTAAACAGAACAGTTAATGAGCAAAGAGAAAGGCCAACTAAAAAAAGAGTTCTCTCCAAGTATAAATAACCTGAATAGTAAGACACACATGTAAGAGGGCCAGTCCTCATGGGAGAATATACAATTCCAAAAGAAAGGACTACTAAGTGTATTCACCAATGAAAAGACAGCATTTCTAAAGGACAGCAAAAGGAACCATTAAAAAAGATGGGTGTTTTAACAAGTCCATATCATAGATACAGCATGTCTCAAATAGACAGTGCAAGCGTTGCCAGGCGAGACCTAAAATAAGGAGCCATACACAGTATATCCCAAAACATTCACAGACCAAAATGTGGGTAAGCTAAGTTTACTTTCACTCCTTAGACATAAACCTAAGTTTAAAAAAAAAACAGAAATTCCCTGAAAATAAAGTATCACACTCCACCCTGCACTTCTCGTTACTTCATATGATCTCTCATATGTAATCACTGATCAAACAATTGATGGGATATTCCATTTACTGTGCACACCTATAACATCAGCAAATTACAAGGTCATCAATTTAAATATTAGAAATTATTTTTTGAGAGAATGCCCAGATAGCATTTATACTACTACAATGTGAACAGAATACGTCTTTGAAAAAGACAATTTACTCTCCATTAAGGAAGTAGATTCTGATTGCTTCCCTTACCTCTCGCTATTGAAGGTGAATAATTTATACTAGTCACTGCTAATAGTGTTCGAAGCCTAAGACTTTTTGACATAGTTAGATGGTATTTAGTCATAAGGACGAAGGAACCTTGAATGGTCTTAAAGCAAGGGACCGTGCAAATGATGTCATGTTGTCCAACAATTGCACGTCTCATAAGACTAAAACTGCGAATACTAGCCATTTCGTTACCCGCTAAAATGCATTAACTGATGTTTTTACCACTGAACGGAATCATTGGCGCATTATCTTAGAAAGCACAAGAAAACTCTACTGGATTATATTAACTCATATTACAATGACATGTAAATAAAAATTATCTAGAGGCTCCTTAGCAATTACTTATATTTGGTTAAAAAAAAATTACAACACAGTCAGGTATCATTTTTATTGGGAAACCAAGGGAAATGCTGGGTGGTAGGAAATGTGTGCCTGCATCTAGATACCAAACAGAAATGTGAGAAAAAGTTGTTTTTTTTGTAGCAAAATTTGAGGTTTGCAGGGGATTCTGGGTAAGAAAACGTTGGGGTATCCACGCAAGACACACCTCCCTGGACTACCCAAGCGGTCTAGTTTTCGGAAATATCTGGGTTTGGTATGTTTTCCTAGATGTCCGCCAAGCCCGGGACCAAAAGTGCAGTTGACTCTGTTGCAAAACCATGTCTTTTAGTGATTGATAATTTTGAAGTCTCCACAGTACGTTTTTGGCAGTTCCTGTCGCAGGCACTTGGCCTACCCACACAAGTGAGGTACCATTTTTATCAGGAGACTTGACGGAATGCTAGGTCGTTGGAATTGTGTGGCTCCCCACAGATTCCAGAACTTTCCATCACAGAAATATGAGGGAAATGTTTTTTTGACAAAGTTTGAGGTTTGCAAGGGATTCTGGGTAACATAACCTAGTGAGAGCCACACACCCCATCCTGGATTCACCTGGGTGTCTAGTTTTAAAAAATGTACAAGTTTGCTAGGTTTCCTCAGGTGCCGGCTGAGCTATGGTCCAAAATCCACAGCTAGGCACATTGCGAAAAAGGAACAGTTTTCACTAGAAAAATGTGATCTGTCCATGGTGCGTTTCGGACCGTTTCCTGTCGCAGGCACTAGTCCTACCCACACAAGTGGGGTACCATTTGTATCGGGAGACTTAGAGGAACACAGAATTGTAGAGCAACTGTTATTACCGATTGACTTTCTATGCATTTCTGCCTTCCAAATGTAAGACAATGTGTAAAAAAGAAGCCAATTTGAAAAATGTTCTATAATTCACATGCTAGTATGGGTACCCACAATTTCGGAGATGTACAAATAGCTACTGCTTCTAAACTCTATATTTTGTTCCCATTTAGGAAATACATAGGTGTTCTTGATACCCATTTTCCACTCTTTATATTTTACCAAATGATTTGCTATATACAGAGTATACAATGAAAAATCATTGCAAGATGCAGCTCAGTTATTGGCTCTGGGTTCCTCGGATTCCTGGTTAACCTATATGTCCTATACATCCCCACAACTAGAAGGGTCCAGCGGATGTAATGGTATATTGCTTTCAACAATCTGTCATACTTAGAAGAAGTTACAGGTGAAAACGTTGGAACAAATGGCAGTGTTTTTCAACTCATTTGCAAATTTTCTCATTATCAACTGTTAGTTTCTATAAAAAAAAAAACTTGAAGGATCTACACAAATATCCACTTGCTGAATTCAGGATTTGTCTACTTTCCAGAAATATATAGCCTTCCGTGATCCATTATTGCTTTCACACTCCTTTCTACCACTAACTGGAAGAAGGTTGAAAGCACAAAAAGTAGCAAAAATAGGCTATGTCCCAGTAAAAGGCCAAAACTGAGAGAGAAAAAAAATCTGACAAAAGTCTGCCTGTCCCTGAAAGCTGGTGATATCAGCACCACAACCTCTTTGTTGAAGCCATTTGCAGGTAAAAGCCCAGACGCTCTGCAGCACTTTTTCCCCATTTTCCCCTCAAAAAACTACATTTAGCTGCATTTTGGCTAATTTCTGGGTCCCCTCCAGGGAAATCCAGAAACCCTGGGTACCTTTTGAATCCCCAGGATGTTGGAAGAAAAGGACGCAAATTTGGCATGGATACTTTATGTGGACAAAGAGTTACAGGGGTCTAATCGCGAACTCCCCCAAATAGCCAAAAAAAGGTTTAGCAAGGGGGGAAAGGGTTAACCTTAACTGCCAGAATAAAATTACTTTTTATCAACAAGAGACAACAAATAATGTTGAGTAGAGCAAAAACATGCTCCACAGAATCATTCGAAAAGAAAAATACAAATAAAACGTGCAGGGCCCAGAGTCTAAGACCTTCACTACTAAGCGAAAAAACATAATTGAGTGAGTAACTTAATCTGATGCATTCTGGGATTGTGGCTCTTATCTGCCTTCTCGTAACAGTGCAGGTTTTCACTCTGTGGAAGAGGATAGGCCAATGGAAACTTTAAAAAAATCTATTTCATAAAAGAAAAGAAAGGCAAAACAAACTACATAATCAATGTTTGTTGGAGATATTTCCTTCACAGTGTTTAAGTGTTCTGGGATCCCACATGTGCAGAGGTATTCTAATGTTGATGTATGCGAATAAAGATTCCTCGATAGAAAAATGCATTACCTTTTATAACTATCAATTGTTGCATTTACAATTTACTTATCCAACTAAAAGATTATACTCTCCGAGCGTCTAGGCAATAGATATGAATGGCGCATTAGTGATGTTGTGTGCATATGGAATTTCGCCACTTAGGCTATGTGCTCCTTAAAATTTAAACAATCAGCGAAAATATGCAACTCTGAAGAAGCTTGATACAAAATAAGGAAGTGACTCCTTTGAGGTCATAAAAATGTAAGCAGGAAAATCCGTCCTTAGGTTTCTGGAGAATAAGGAAGGGGAAAAACAATTCTTTGTGTTAGGAATCCGTATCGATACATTATTTTTTAATACTGAAAAACAAAGGCACAGTTTGCAAATAAGTTGGTGATGGTATTCAAATATTATTTTGAACTAAATGAATTGTTTAATTATCTAGTGAACTATAGTGAATTAAGTAAATACTTGTAATTAACTTGTGCTATGTGGAATATGAACTGTAAATGGTCATATTGTAGCCGCTATTTGTTTAAGTTGCTTAGTTTTATGTAAAACTATTGTGCAATAATTGACCACAACTCAAATGAGATTTCTTTCACTGATGGTATCCAAACAGACGAAAAGCCAATTATTTCATGGTAATACGTCTTTTAGTATTTAGAAATACTATTACAACACACTGGAATGGGAGACCAAAGAGGTTACTGAGAAGAGATCAGCTTGGGAAACCCCTTTAAATGGCATAACTACTGACATTTTGTGTTTTATAAAGATGGCATTCGGACCACCTCAATAGGTTTGAGCAGGATGATAGTGTGGAGTGGGGGAAAGGTGTGGAGGTAAAGTAAGGAACCCAAGACACTAAACATATTTGAAGTACAGGCAAGATTGCACAGGAAAGCCTAATAAAATAACCAAAATGGACTAAAAGGACAAAAAAACTGAAGCACAGGCTACGTACCTTCATTAATTTTCTTTCTGGTCGATACTCTGATTAAATGCAGATTCATCACCTTGGGAATACCCCAGATGCCAGACAGTATCCAGAGATTTTTGTCAGCAATGCCCCAGTGCGCTAGCAGGTGGTGTCGTACGGCTCACGTTGACTCCATCCCGCCTCAGAAGTGAAGATGGAGCCATATACAAGCACCACTCCTGCGCACTGGCATACGTTTCTTGGAGAAAAGAAACTTTCCCACAGAACGGGGAAGTGGAAGTATGATGAGGAAGCTGAGGTTAGATATAATATTCACCAGAAGCAGTGTTACTGAAGGTAAGTAACTTGTTCTGCTGGATACTTCTACCTGCAGATTCCTCACCTTGTGAATAGATACCAAAGCAGTAGTGGGTGAGTGGAATGGCTCAAACCAAAAAGTCCTGCAGGAGCAAATAGGCAAAGTACCACTCCCACCGGACTTCGATATCAAGGCAGGAGTGCATTGTAAACATATGAATGGATGCTCATGTTGTGGCCTGACAGAGCATGCCAACGTAGTGGCAGCAGCCTTGGTTCTAGTGGAATGAGCCCTCTGAACTTCCAGAGGCTGTTTCTTGACTAATGCGAAGCAGATTCCAAAACAGAGAACTATCTACCTCTATGTGGTCCTCTTCTGCACCACCTTACCCTTCTTTGCCCCACAAAGAGGTGATCATCCACCTGATGGTCATTGCTACGATTGATGTAAAAAGAACAAGGCCTTGTTGGGGTCCAAGTGGTGAAGCCTGTCCTCCTCTCATGAGGGATGAGGTAAATCAGATAATGCCGGAAGGGTGATCGATTGTTTGACATGAAAAGGTGTCACAATCATTGGTACAAATGACGCTCTAATCCGCAAGACCAGTTTGTCCAGGAAAAAGTTGGTGTACAGTAGATGAGGAGAGAGAGCTTGTAGGTCACTCACACGTCGAGCTGAAGTTATTGTTACGAGGACGACGGTTTTGAGAGTTAGATGCAGAGGATATCTGTGCATCGGCACAAATGAGGTACACATAAGAAAGGTGAGATATTAAAGTCCCACTGTGACACCACAAAAGGCTTGTGTGCAAACATGAAAAACATATCACAGCAAGTGATTTAAATCAAGACGGTTGGTCTGGTAAATGCCAAAAAAAGCCAATGGAGCTGACAAACTTTTAACAATGCCCATGGAAAGGCTTTGCTGGGCTAAATACAATGCAAAAAGCAAAACCTTTGGCAGCTTTGTCTGCAGTGGATCTGTATGGTGAGATATACAACAGGCCACAAACCTATCCCAGTTTCCAGAGTAAATAGTTTTGATAGGTAGAGGTCTGGCCAGCAGGATGACATCCAATCCTTCGGGGGAAGGTTGAAAGCACTCAACTGTTCCCTCTCAAAATCCAAGCATGGAGGTGTAGATTGCAGAGGCCCAGCTACTACAGGACTCTGTCCACCTGCAGCAACAGGTGATCTTCCTGAAGTGGTAGCCTGATCAGAAGAACAAGTTACTTACCTTAGGTAACGCTCTTTCTGGTAAAGACTATCTAGACGCAGATTCCTCACATTTTAAATATTCCCCAGGTGTCAGACCTGATTCAAAATCTTCGCAGCAGTACTCTGCGCATGGATGCTGTTCTGCTCCTGAAATGAAGTGCAGGGCCTACACAGGCGCTTCTCCCGACCACTGACGTCAGCTGCTTTCGAAACTTTCTGCATCTCCAGATGCAGAGCCCAAAATACAGCTAACTGTGGCAGGAAGAGATAGAGGAGGGCTTATGTTCCTCTTCTCTGTAAGAGTGAAAGGTTCAGTTCAGTTGCTAGAGTCACCCTCTCCTAACTGCTTAATAGCAGAACTCACTTCCCCAAACAATCCTAAAATGCTGTTGATTAACTTTTACAATTCTAGGGAAAGTGAGTATAATAATGAGCACCTTTGCACCTTGATGCAATTTTTAGATTCATATAAGGAACAGCAAACCACTTATGTTCATACCATATTAATGGGTGATTTTAACATACATCTGTGTAAAACAAACTGTCGTATCTCTGACATTTTTGGTCCCGCTTATTCGACCCTACCGCACTTTGAACATACTGCCAGGGGGGAAGCTTTGGAAGAACTTCTTGTAAATGCTGACCTCTGTGAGCCTGGTTTTTTTGACAAGAAGGAGAGTGTCGCTACGTTCAAGGCAAGGGATAGAGAGACAGTAATCGACTATGTTTTTATCTACTCAGCACTTTTAGGTCATGTACTTTTTTATAATGCTTTATGTTCTACTTTAAGCGATCACAACTCGGTGATACTAGAACTGAACAAAGGTTTTTCCTTTCTAGATGCTCTAGATAATAGAGAAGGGCCCACTGATATGAAAACTAAGGAGCAAGGAAGGAGGTTAAAATGGGCGAAAGTAATTCCTGGAGATTTTTATGAAAAATTATGAATAAAGGTTGGTGATTAATTAGAAAAGTGTACTAATCCCTCTACCTCGGTGGATTCTGTAATTATAGCCTTAGAAGCAATTTGTACACAGGTGGCGATAGAGCTTACAATTACTTCTAGGCCTAAGCCACAAAAAGGAAAAAGATGGTTTGATTCAAAATGTTCTAGAGCTCACTAAGGCCTATTAAAAGCCCTACAAATTTAACCTAGGGATAAAGCTCTTATACCTTAGGAAAAAATATAAGACAGTGGTTCAGACCCGTAAAAATGAAATTAAAAAAGAGGCATGGGAAGCCTTAATGTCTAATGAAGTTTTAAGGGATAGTTCAAAGTTCTGGTCAATTGTGAACAGCCCGTTGTTTTCGGGTGACGAGAACTGTGTATTAGAAGTAAATATCCCAGAAGACGAATGGCTGACTCATTTCGAAAAGATCTATGGGAGTAATAAGGTGTTTAAACCTTTCTTGGTTCCCCATAGTAGTTTCCCCCTGTCCCCTCTGGTATTTACTGAGGAGGATGTGGAGAAGGCAATAGTTGATACGGTCAGTAATAAGGCTCCAGGGCCTGACGGAGTCCCTGCTGACCTATATAAATGTAATCCTAAACTGTGGGCAAAAATGTTAACCAATGTTTTTAACTCGACAGCGGTCCAGGGGTTTCCTGCCTCCTGGTCCCGCTCTGTAATTATCCCTGTGTTTAAAAAAGGTCAAAGAGGGGACCCAAGGTGTTATAGGCCCATATCACTAATTGATTCCTCAGTTACAATTTTAGGTAAAGTAATCCTGGCTAAAATTTCAAAGTGGGTGACCGAAAAAGAGATATTATCGAATGCGCAATACGGATTCAGATCAGGTAGAAGTACAGAGGACCAGTGTCTTAATCTACATCTGCTAGTAAATAAATACACTGTAGCATTGAAAGGATCAATTTATCTAGGCTTCATGGATTTATCCACAGCCTTTGACCTGGTGAACAGGTCAAGGCTGTGGAATATCCTGCTGGATCTGGGTATTGATCCATGCCTGGTATATTTCTTGGCTGACCTGCACAGGGATCTGTACGCTTCTATTAGGATGACGCAGGAGGGTAACTGCACTAGAGGGTTCAAATCGGGCAGAGGGGTTCGTCAAGGATGTATCCTGGCCCCTCTCCTCTTTACCCTATATATAAACTCCATAGATAAAACCCTGGTTAAAGCTACCCCGGACATCCCGCGTATAGGAAATATCACCATCCCGGTACTCCTATACGCGGATGATGCAGTATTACTGGCACGAACACCGCTAGAACTTCAAAAATTAGTGAACTCATTTGGGGAATTTATGAATTCCCTGGACCTGGTGGTGAACATTGACAAGTCACAGGTCATGTCTTTGGATGTGCATAAGAATAACATTAGATCGCTTTATTGCAATGGGGTAAAGATCACAAGGGGAAGGCCTTTACTTATCTGGGGGTCTTATTTGATGATATGGGTTCCTGGGCTGCACAATCCGTGGCTAAAGTAAATGCTGTTAGAAGATCTTCCTCAGCCTTACTTAGTTTTGCACAGCGCTTAGGTGGTAAACCGCGTGAAGCCGTTCTTTCTATTTACAAGGCAAAATGCCTAGCAATCGCGACATATGGTGCCGCAATTTGGGGCTATAAACAAATGGAATGTATTCAGAAGGCGGAAAATAATTTTTTTCGTTCACTCTTATCCCTCCCCCAATCCACCGCAACATTTGCAGTCCAACAGGAGCTGGGGATGGGTTATGTTTCTTATTTAATGAGATTGGCCCCCCTAACCTGCTGGATTAAAACATGGTTGAATCCAGAGTTATCACTTAACCATAAGATTTTAAAGGACTGTGCGAACTTAGAGAGAGCTAATGAGATACAGTGGCTGACTTATATTAAAGGAATGTTTACGATACTGGGACGACCTGAGATCTTCTTTGCACCTGAGGGAATAGTTAAAGCAGATGTAAAGTGGGTTAAAACCAACTTCCTGAAATATAGAGAACAGGAACGAGAGGCAGTGGAACTAAAAAAAACTCTGGTTAGGGCACATTATTTATCAGTAGCAACCCTATGTATTCAGCCCTACTTAAAAATCGTCTCAAAACCATTCCATCGTTGGTTATTAACAACATTTCGTTTTAACCAGATTCACTTTATTTTGGGGAATTTTGTAGGGTGGTGTAAACCAGAGGACGCTGCTGTCTGCTCCTGTAATTGTTATTCAATCCAGGACACCACGCACTTTACATTTTTCTGTACATTTTGCACTGATGCTCGAAAGAAGTACATTATCCCATTGTTAAAAGATAAAGGATTATTACAGGTTAAACCAGCCTTACTGTATCTACAATTACTGGATAATCCACGGAACATCTTTTATATTTCAAATTTTTCTGTATTGGCCGTTCGGATTAAGAAATTAAGAAACACAGGAATGATTGAATTATGAATTTTAGAGGCTATTTATTATATTATATTATAAGGAAATTGTATGTTTTTGAAAGAAAGTTGTTTTGTATATAGGAGTTTTATAAAATTGTAATCATGGATGAATTTTATAGTATCCTTTTATGATTTTTATTAATCGAATAAAGTGGTATTGACTGACTGACTGATAAAGTGTGTGCAGATTCCTAGACTTAGGATCTTATTAACAGAACAGGGAGGGTCAATGAGGGACTTGCTATCTCTACGAGAAACAGTGTTACCGAAATTAAGTAACTTGCTCTTCTAGTAGAGACTTCTAGCCGCAGGTTCCTTACCTTCTGAATAGATACCAAAGCAACATCTATTTGGAGGTGGGTCTCTGAATGGACTCAAACAAGAACGTCCTGAAGGACCGAGAGGGCGAAATGGCCATCCCAGCAAACCAGACTGTCCAGGCAATAATGCTTTGTGAATGGGAGTAAGGAAGTCCACGAAGCCAACTGAAGGACAGGTATTCTGTATGCCAACACAGTGGTAGCAGCATTGACTCAGGTAGAATAAACATAGAAGGCTGCTTTTTAGCCAATGCGTAGCAGATCTTTATGCAGACCATGACCCAGCAGGGAATGGTTTTCTTATGCACTGTCTTGCATTTTTTCACTCCAGAAAACAGCACCAAGAGCTGTTGTTTGGCACAATCAATGGAGAAAGCTCAGCGCTCTCTTGGGGTCCAAGCGCTAGAGTTTCTCCTCCTCCTTAGAGGGGCGAGATGGAGCATAGAAAGCTGGCAGGATGATGGTCTGAACGGTGTGAAGCAACATCACAACTTTCGACAGGAAGAATGCCTGTGCCCACAGAAACAGTTTATCTGAGAAGAAGGTGGTGTAATGCGGAGTAACAGAGCCTGAAGCTCAGTCACCTGTTGTCCCGAGGTGATGGCAGTAATGAGCTGTAACAGACATCTGTAAAGCGCCTCGAATGGAGTACACAACAGATAAGTTAGGACCAGAGTAAGGTGCTATTGGGGTATTACAGAAGGAGAAGGTGGAAACATTTGTTACAGACCTTTGAAAAAAGTATTTGAACAAAAAGGGCTGATCTCGCTACCGTAAGAAGGCAGAGAGAGCTGAAAGATAACCTTTAACTGTGCTCAAGGCAAGAGACACAACAAATAACAAAACATTAGAAAGTATGGCCTGGAGGTGGTCAATCTGGTGAATGGTTCACCAAACCACAAGTTTGTGTATACAGTTTTTGTAGAGGGACACCTGGCTGCCAAGATGACACCAACGACATTTGGAGGAAGGTCGAAGGTTTTGAGCTGCGGCTGTTTAATCTTCAAGCGTATAAATGGAGATTGCGAAGGCACGGGTACAGAACCCTACCGTGTTACTGCGACAGCAGGTAGTCTCGGAGGCGCAGCCTGAACAGAACACATAAGCTCAAGCCCTGGAGTCCTGGATACCATACTCTCCATGCCCAATCTGGAGCCACTAGGATGTCTTGGGCCCGGTCTGTCAAGATCTTATTGAGAGCCTTGTGGGGAATGAGTGGTATCGGCCGAGAGGCATACAGGAGTCCAGAGTTCCACTTGAGGCAGACTACATCTCAGAGCAACGGACACTTTGCAAACTCCAACGTGAAGTGCTTAAATTGCGCCTTCTCAGCAGGGGCAAATAGATCGAGCCAAGTTTCTCCCCATTTGCAAGGCCTCCACCCACCCTGTTTGTAGCAGTACCACATAGTGGAGGTGTTGTATGTCAGCACCTGTGCCAGTCTCCCCTTGATGAACTGCAGGAAGGTTTTCAGCACCAAACGGATTGCCCACAGCTCCAGAACGTTTACTTGCAGCCAGGACCCTGCCGGAGACTCTAATCTTCACCTCTCCGAAATTACAACCCCAACCCAGATACGAGGCATCAGTCACCACTGCCAGCTCGGGGTGGAGAAGGGAAAGGGGTCTGCTGCGGACCAAATTGCAGTCCAGTAGCCAGCCCTGCAGACCTTTCACAGTCTCCTCCTAAATCGGAACATGGTCAGAGAGGTCCGCTTGAAGTTGGGCCCACTGGGACTTCAGTTTCTACTGCAGACCCTGTATATGACACCTGGAGTGCTTGACCAGCAGAAGACCATCAATCCCAGCAGCCTCAGAGTCGACCTCACTAAAATAAAATTCAGGACTGAGGCAGAAAAATCAGAATTATAGCCTGAATGTCCTGGAATCTCTTTCTTGGGGGAAAGGCACTAAACAGATTTGTGTGCAGAATGGCATAGAAGAAGACAGTCTGTGACTTTGACACATTGATAGTGAACTCAAAAATGACAGAAGGCTCGCCATAGTCTGGAGGTGGTTGACAACTGCCTGGTGTGATACCGCCTTCAACAGCCAGTTGTTGAGGTAAGGTAACACTTCGAACCTTGACCTCCGAAGAGGAGCTGCCACCACCACCATCCCTTTTGTGAACACCCCAGGAGCACTAGTGAGACCAAAGGAGAACACACCCAACTGAAAATTCTCCTCTCCCACCACGAAACACAGGAAGCGCTATTCGGCAGGCAGGACAGGAATATGGAAATAGGCATCCTACAGGTCCAACACCATCATCCAGGGTCGAGGGTAGACAAGACCTTGGCTAGGGTGAGCACACTGAATTTTTCCTTCTGGGAGAAGGCTTTGAGAGGTGGCAGATTTCTTTTTTGTAAACCATGGTCGAAAATTCAACAGGTGTGCTACTGGAACTAAATGAGATACAGGCTGTTGGACCCTTTTGCCATGCACTGTTGGTATTTCAGAAGCAATTTAGAATAATAGGTAGTAAGAATTATTTTTTGCTTGGCTTTTAAAGTAACATTTTCCGATAATTGTCCATCTTTTCAGAAGTCAGATACTGAAAAGTACGCTAGAAAGGTATATTATTGGTCAAGAGAAAGCCGGGCCTTTTTCTCTGGGAGTTAAAACATTTCTGCCCAGGCCATAATGTGTTTAAAATAAAGGTGTCTGTGAAAAATGTATCAACCAAGTAGACTGAAAGTTCAAGAGAGGCTACAAAGTTTGAAATATCTCACCTATGTAGTATACATGTAAAAGGAAACCACTGTAACTCAACGCTATGAATGAATGAATGAATGAAACAGCACTTATAGAGCGTGTAGCTAACTGAAGGCATCCCAGCGCTGGAGCGGAAAATCAAAAGCCTCAAGAGTCACTTCGGACAAAAGCCATGTTTTCAGCAGCTTACGAAAGGCCATATGATTGTGTTCCTTTCGTAGATAAAGAGGGAGGGAGTTCCATAATTAGGCGGCATTGTACGAAAATAGCCGCCCGCTGCTTCTGGCCTTTTTAATTCTGGAAACGACGGGCAGGTGTAGCCCATCAGAGTGCAACATCCTTTTTGCTCGATAGGGCTGGACCATCAATGAAATAATAGTAGGACCATTTCCTCCTATCATCTTATGGGAAATGCACAGGGCTTTGAAGTAAATCAAGAGCAACAATTGCTGTGTAGCAGAATGCCATGGAGTTCTATTGGATCTCCTTGACGCTAAGCACTATCTTCAAAACCAGCTGTATCATTTACAAAGCCATCAGGACCAGCCTATCTTGTCAGACAATCTCAATGTCTCTGGTGGATCTCGGCACACCGCAGCCAAGATATCTTTATAAAAAAGAAAGCAATAACCCCTTACATCTATGGACCCAGAATCTGGAAAAAACATTCCCATATCCATCAGGATTCAGGAAAGAGTTGAAGAACACTATATCACAATGCAGTAATAGTACACTCCTGCTCCCAGATTCCAGCTACCTCTCCTATTAAGTGTTGACTGTATGCTTGCCATGGGCCTGGTATTGCACTCCACTGCCTTTTGGAAAGGTGTGCACAATGCAAATAGAGCATACACACACAAACTTCTTCTCATACAGTTCTCTAATCTGTTTGGGAACCAC
Organism: Lissotriton helveticus; assembly: GCF_964261635.1. Classification (NCBI taxonomy): domain Eukaryota; kingdom Metazoa; phylum Chordata; class Amphibia; order Caudata; family Salamandridae; genus Lissotriton; species Lissotriton helveticus. The sequence goes on from NC_136067.1 coordinate 1,620,256,073, forward strand.
AATTGGTAAATGTGTTGCGCCAACAGTTGGCAGGGGTCTTCAACAGTTATGATGACCTCTGAGACACTTAGCTGAAATGCATTGAGCTAAAGTATAACATAATGTATTTTAAGAATATTAGCACACTGGAATTTTGAGAGCTCCACTGAATACAATGGGGTAGGTCCAGGCTTATAGTGGCTGGTATAAGCCCGGATCTCCATCATTGTAAATTTTGTTTTCATTTTTCTCCATTTTAAATTTAGAACATTCTACCCTTAGTGGTGGAATGTTCTAATAGCCTTACAGACCTTCTGCCTCGGTCTATACCGGTTATTAAAGGCCCTCTCCCTCATTATATGCATTTAACAACTGGCATAGTCCTTGGCAGTGGGCTATAATGAAATATGACTTTGCTGTGAAAAGCACTTACTCTTCATGAAAACGGCTCAGCGGATAGAATAGTTTGACATATGTCAGAGGATAGAATAGTTTGACATAAGTGAGTCAGTGTGCTTCGTTGCCCAAACAGCATCTTGACACAGCTAAAGTGTGAGAAGTTGAAAAGTTACTTAAGGGAACAGTCACATATTTCATACTTGTCTACAATGTAAGTGATCTTGATTGGAGAGATGCATAATTTGAGTTCATTTTGCTTGTTGAGCACAGAATCCTAATTCACAGAGAAAGTCTAAACCTTATTAGAATACTGGAATGTGGACTGACCGCTTTCCTGAAGACAATGGAGCAGCAAGAGGCCACAAACAGTGCTTTAGGACTACCGCTGTGGTAGAAGGCCAATAATGGCTGGAATAGGCCTTCCTATCTAGCATTCCAATGCCTGGCTTTCTTCTGTACTTCCTGTTTAATTTAAAATACTCTGTCAATTAGTTTAATGTTTTAAAAATATTATAGTAATAAACACCATCTTGAAATGAGGGTCCAAGGGCTGGTTTAAAGACTCAAAACTAGGGGTCCAGAGAAATTGTTCTACCAAAGAGGCTTTCGAGGTCCATTCCGCTAAATTGACTGAACAACTGCGAGAGAAGAAGTATCCCAATAAGATCATACGCCAGTCCAAGAAAAGAGCGTCCAATAACAACCGCGACGCCCTTCTTGAACTGGCTGTACCCAAAGAGAAAACAGAGAGGATAACATTTGTAAATACTTTTCATACTAAGTCCAATCAGGTTCAGAGGATTGTTAAAAGACACTGGTCCATTTTGAATACTGGGGGTGATACCTTGCCCATGCCACTTTTTGCATTTAAAAGAGGGCAGAATATAAAAGACCAACTTGTACATACAAGACCAAAGAACAAAATCACAAAGCAAGTTGGAACATTGTGGGGTCTTCCCCCGGAAGAAGGTCATCATCCTTGTGGCCCTTGTTCCGTTTGTCCTCAAACTTCCAAATCCACTACTGTAGATATCGGGACAAGTAGACCATGGCAGCAGCCAAAGTTCACAAATTGTAATAGTGAAAACATCATCTATCTTATCACATGCCCTTGCCTTAAAAGGTACGTAGGCATGACTACAAGAAAAAAAGCACTGTGCGCTGTCGCAAACAAGCAACTCGCCTAACATCACACTTCTTGGAATCTGGCCATGGTCCTAATGATTTCACTTGGACGGTACTGGAACAACCCACGATTCCAGACCATTGCCCTGATGTAAGCAAATTTCTATTCAAGAGAGAACAAAAATGGGTTTATAAATTAAATACCGACAAAGGAGGCTTAAACGAGCCGATACCTTGGATGTCATTATAGCCCATTATTATTGTTCTAGTATAAGTTTTTGGACCTGTGTACTTTTACACCCTTTGAGGTTGTCCTATCTACCTCCGTTCCGGTGTTGCGTCATTGTATGGATATTAAGTAGCATACAGTAAAGTGATAGTGTCCACTCATTGTTAAGAAACCTGTTTGGATTGATAAATCTGATATTGGACAGCCCAAAATGTCCATCCTATGACATCTGGGGCTTTGCACTACTAGTCCCATAACTCTTAGGTTTGTCATGTATGCCGAAGGGTGGTGCCTATCATCTGTCCACCTTAGAGACACTCGTTATTTTTATTTTTCATTTTTTACTATATCATGTATCATATAGCATAATGATGCCACCCTCTCATTAAATCTAACAGGATTGGTAACTTTGATATCGAATAAACAGAGGAATGTTTTAATCTGTCCTCATTACGGTATACGTTACATTGCACTACATTTCCCACAACCCTGAGGTGAGGTCACATGTGCGGAAAGGTGAATCCAACAAAATAGGCTCCCTGGAGACGTTTGGTGCCTCCCCAGATAGCGCAGAGGAACGCCGGGAGACACCGAAGGAGAGGTAAGGAGCGAAGCAGCTCTTTGCTTTACTTTGGAAATTACTATGCATTTGTGGCTCTGTTATCAACACGAACGGAGTCGGTGACTCCAACTATTCCAACCCAGAGAGGCTCTGTTTGGAGTGAAACCGCTATAGCCACTTTTGCTTTACTCTGTTAGCTTTTGTGATGTTGTGGCTCTTATACTCACACTAACGACGCCGGCATCTTTAGTCATTTAATCCTTTGAGTGTTTGGATATAAACACCAACCCGCTTGCTCCCGTTCGAATCACCAATCACGTATGTTTGTTTGGGACTTTAAACATAAAGGGATCATGAAATTGACATATATGCGTGATATTACCCGAAAACAATTCTGATTAATTTTAATTTTGATGTCTGCCTGTCGATCTGAAGACTACTAATTTGTTACCCTCGTGACAAAATTGACAACCTACAGTCTCTTCTTTGAGAACAGAGGGTTCGCTAGTAATACCATCTACAGAGTATATTTTTTCTGACTAAACTGTCAGGACCCTAATGAGTAAACAAATGTTTATATGTATTACTAATTTCTTAAACAGAGCGGTGCTCCTCATTACCTGAGCTGCAGCCAGGTGGGGTGAGGCGCCACTTCCACAAACATTGGGTGAGTGGATATACTAATATGTATTTGAAGATGATCTGATAAACTTCAGAAATGACATATACATTACATATGAATGTATTATGAAATGTTTCTAAAAATTCTTTTTGTCTCTTTTGATTGTTTTACCTTTGACATGACGTTACAATAGGAGTTTGGTGGAATATTCATCCTGAAATGCAGGTGATAGAATACCCTTTTTTACTTTTTTTCACTTATTCTACAGCAGTAGCAACATCTAGGTCCTGACGAATGCAGTGGTACATTATCCACTTATGCAGAAACGTGTCGACCATTAATTGCTGAACAGATATTTTGTTAAATCTGTTTCTATTTCACTTCATTTTAGACTTAGAGAAGCTGAGAGAAAACATTAAAAATGATACTTCTACTCAGCTTTATCCAATTTTATCTTATCGCCACTTACACTTTTTGCACTGCTTTTCAGTTGCCTAGTTACACTTATTTTTATCTGTACCACCAATTTACTGGTATTTGAGTGACAGGGTTCCCACAGTCCCCACTATTTCCTCTCGACTGTGAAAGTCCGGTCTCCTGGGTAAGGAGAACCCACATGATGTAAAAAATGGCGGAACAGATCGGCAACTGATGGGAATATTTCACCTACCCTTGAGGTTTTTCTTTCCCAGATCTACATGACCACGTATATTAGACTTAATTCTATCAGACTTAATAGATTTCGTGGTTCCCACCCACTACAAACTAACATTTGTCATGTCATTGGTTTTCTTTGAATAGAGTTCTCTTCTTCTTTCTTTTTTGACTCCTAGATATCTGTTGTGTATAAAGTTAAAAATATTATAACCAATTCACCTCTGTCAAAATCGTTTTTTAAAGTCCCTTTCAATTGTTACAGGACCTTGCATGAAGCTCAGGCCTATATCTCGGGTAGGGACCTTTAAAGACCTGTTAAGTCCTTAAGTTTGCTGCTTTAATACTATGAAATATTTATTTGAGGTGAGCCAGCTAGATTGAGTTGGGGGTGAGAAATAAACCATCATTGGTTGTATTAGAACGCACCAAGCTCCTGCTAGTGAAATGGAAACGGGAAAATGGGAACTAAAGGTTCAAGGCTGTCTGTTAGAAAAGTTTTCCAAGCTGATCTCACTTCACAGTGACCTCTTATGACAGCTACTTTCCGAGCAAGGCCTAACACTTTTAGTGAATGCTGTTGGAGTCATAACAGAATAAATGGCCTTTCCTCTTTGCAGATGTCAATAGCTTTAGAAGTCTAACAATTGGGCGTGTTCAATAATCGCACAATAATTCCCGCATTAGCCTTCCCCATTCTACATCAGGGCATTAGCACTGAAGCCAATAAAGGCTCAAACCGTGAACAGTCCAAAAGTTCAAACAACTGAGAATGCGGTGTTTGCTTTAGAAAACGCAGCAATGGGGCAAGGCTATGCTGGTCAATAAGTGCATGTGATGGCCATCTGAGGAGAAGAGAAAGCAGATTTCACAGGTGGGGTAAAAAAGCAATTGTTTGGATAAGGAGGGCAAGGAGAGTCTGTGAGAGGGAAGTAAATATTTGTAGAAGTTAAAAAAAAAAGGCAATTCAGGATCCCACTGAAGCCTGGTAGCTTTCTTTTACATTTTAACAGCAGTAGACTATGTCTGGAAGAATGCAGCAGTGTGAGCCACGAAGGAGGAACACTTCAGACAACTGGATTGACCATAACTAAAATTACTTCTTTGTGGTGATAAGGTACACACTCTTTAGTTCTAAATTCTAGTTATGATGATTTACCTTGTAGATGTGCTTGTCTTCTCTACTGTGGACATGAGTTTCGCAAATGCATCGGTCACTTTGTTGCTTGTGTTGGAGCTTTCCATCTTTGAAGTGGTCAACTCGTACAGCTCAGGATCCACACCTTATAGTATAAAATGAAAGTCAGTGATGGCAGGATGTAATTTCGTTAACATCAGATTCACTCCATGCAGCTAAAATGCTAAAGGCTTTCTTTTGTAAACATCTGGTTAATTTAAAATTGTGGTTCAATATAAAAGTGGGGGTCTCAAAGGTGAGTGTAACGTTTCAAAGCACCACTATATGCAGAGAGGTTACCCCTACAGTAAATGATGAATCACTAACACATTGACTGCCAGGGTATCTGTGCAGTCCTGTTCCAAATAATGTATCCAATGTTTGTGCAAGTCTTGTACAAACATAGAAAGACTAGTGCTCGCAGAGACTTTCTACATAAAGAGGGCTACACTTTATGACCTATAGATATATGTCAATCGGGCAGTCAAGGGGTTCATTAATAAGGTCCAGTGAAAATATAAAACTCAATTGACATACACTATGAAATTAAAATGTTTTATTATGAAATGGAAGCATTTTGAAATTTTACGATATAGGAATGTCAGATTAAAATGTATTGTAGTAACGTTTAGTAGGATAGGCTACCAGGAGCCACCTGTATGTGTTAAAACATTGACATGTAATCTCAATGTACAATTTATGGCAATCATACAAATCTAGCAAACGTGGTGCCAACATGAATGGATAAAAAAAAACAAGCATGACCGTTATGGGGCAAAAAGGGTAGAATATCAGGTCACCAATTCATCTATGTGTTGATCTTAGAATAGTGGATAGGACTGGTCTTAATAACATCCTGCAAGGACCAATTCAACTACTCTGTAAACTGCATTTATTGAGAATTGCCCTAGTTTTTAAACATTGCCACCGATGTTTACAGAAGTAAGCAACAAGCAACAGCAAAAGGTTCAGAAAATACCCGCCTCCAAAAGCAAAGAGTCTATAAAGCATATTCGATAAAAGCATTTGATTTGCAATTAAGATATACATTTTAAACATAATTTAAAATGCATGTGTATTTATTTTATCAATGTCGTACTCATATAAAAAGTACACAGATTGAAAAAGTCACAGTCTTAAATTATATTGTGCTGCAATAAACTGTATTAAAATGTTAAATATGCTACTGCTCTTGTTCAATGTTGGTATTTTATTAGTGTCGTTAGGTATGACAGCACCTAATCACTTACCCACATCCCTACAAGTCTTATGGGTCAAGATACATAAGGTAACAGACTAAGACTGGTTTTGGAACATTTAACGGTGCTGGAGTGTAAAGGAGTTTGGGTCAATTTCGATTCATACGATGTGCATAGTTAAATTTGGATAATACTATTTCTATTACAGCAGAGTTAAATGTATTACGGTTAATTACACACAGTAGTAGATTTCAATAGTAAAAGAAAATTATATTGATACTCAAACAGCACCTTAATATAGAAAGAGCGAGGATAGACACCCAACTGTAAAGCAAGCTCGAAATCTGCTAAAGTGTGAAAACACCCATGAACACAGCAAACTTGAACAACCATATGACTTTCCCACAAACAAGCCAGAAACTCTTCAAGAGTTGAGAAAAGAAAACTAAAAGAAAGCAACACAGCCTTTTCTAAACCTGGCACTGTTACATTGGAACATAAAATATGTATTCACAAATCCCTAAAAATCTAGGCGCCAGATGTACATGATGCAAAATAGCGCATCGCAAATTGCGCGTCATTTGCGACTCGCAATTTGCGAGGCGCTATTTTGCATGTACAACAGTGTGCTGTACACTGTTTGCGATTCCCAATGGGGTCGCGAATTGCGAGGCTTATGAATATTAATGAGCCTCTCGCAATTTGAAAGCCCATTGGGAATGAAAGGCCCTCCTAGGGATGGTTGCCTGCTGGGCTCAGCAGACCACCATATCTGGGACTTCTGTTTCAATAAAGCAGTTATTTTTTTTTAATGCATCCCGTTTTCCTTAAAGGAAAACACAAAACACTAGTACATAGCATGTTGACTCGCTATTAGGAAGAGACGCCCCTTCCTAATAGCGAGAGTTGCGAATGCTATTTTGCGAGTCAGTGACTCGCAAAATAGCATTTGTACATGCTAATACCCTTTTTTGAGTCCGCTCACGGGAGGTTCTCCCGTTTGCGGCGGCAAAGAAGGGTCGTATATATGGCCCGAGGTCTGTTTATTAACCCACTGAACACGAACACTAAAGTGATCATGGCCTGTATAAATTTGCAATATTTTGAACAGACACTGATTACACCTTGTAATGCACCCTACACGAATAGGCTTAGGAATACATCTTGAACTTTGCTTATATCCTTCATAATGATCTACCTGCTCTACAGCTTTGTGACTTGCAGAAATGAAACTTGAATAAAACAGGATTCCAATTGGCTACAAATACAATGGTTTTCTAGTGTTCGCAGATATGATCTAGCCAAATCGGTAAACTTTTAAGGTTTGATTTTCTAAGAATAACATTGTCCTCAAAATACAATAAAGTACTTAATAATAAAGTAAGATATAATAAAGTCATTTAATAAGTAAACTACTATTAAAATGTACAATTTACTCACCAAACTGGTTCTTGTTCTGTTAGGCCTACAGCCCTCTTTCCTCCAGACTAATGGAACGTCCTAAGGGCACACGCAGTACTGCACAACCTATGCAGAGTTTATAGTACAAAACTTATTTGGATCCCCTCTCACCAGCTTCCACTATCTGTTTCCTTACTTATCCTCCCATACCAATGTTTTAGTATAGTCACAAGAGTCATTGTGTTAAGATATGTATTACTCCAACATCCCAGCCCCTTCTTTCCACTTTAATGAGAACATGACATTTAAAAGCCTAAATGACAAAGACAGCAGACATGATAGTGATACTAGAATTTCTCGCAGCATGGTTTGACAAATGTAAACCACCTATTACAGTGATATCCTGCATACAGTGCTTACAGAAAGTATAAGGTGTGGTCCAGGTGGCTGTTTTGAATATGCTGCCCGAAAGTCATCTACTGTATTAGAATGAACATAGATTTGTGAATGGGTGACCCGCAATAACAGATCTGTCTGAGGCCTGGAAGTAATTCGTACAATCCAGGCAGTTTCAAGAACTTTTCTCACAGGCAAAATTATGTAAGGTACTTTTAGAGTCCAAAGGACGATTTAAAAAATGAAGCAAGAACAATTTCGTTAAAAAAACCTTTCAAGAAACAGGAGGGACTTTGAACAATGTATCCTCAGAGAAATTTGTAAACCTTCCTTCCCAAGCAAATTGTTGCAACTCACAATCTTTAAACTGACTGCATAAACAAATAGTGGTTTATCAGATCATCTGTTTGCTGCCACTGTGATGCTATTTATTGTGAAAACCAACAGCAGTCAGTCTTTCAGTTTAAACTTGATGTCCAAGGTGCATAAAGCTCTCAAATTGAAGTATAGGATCAAAATATTGAAGATTCATAAACAGATTTGGTTAAAGCCACTAATCTCAAAAGATCAGAGTCTCTTAAAAAATAGGATTGATCAAATTCAGGAGGAGGGATTTGAAATTAGGGTCTGTTTTTACTGCCATGCCAGTGTTCCTTAGTCTGACAAAGAACTAAATGATGTTTCAAATAGGCATTTGCAATGACATAGGTCTCGCATTTACGAGACTTTGAGCTATTGGCACTGTAAATGTCAATAGCTTAAATTCTCGCTAATGCGTGACCTATTGAATTGCAAATATTGTTTGTTTAGAAGCGCCGCATGCCGCACTTGCACTTAATAGAGGCCACGCCCCTTTCTTTAGATGAGCCACGTCTAAAGAAAAAGTCGTGGCCTACAAGAAGTTCAAGCACGGCATGGGGCGCTTGGAAACAACCCAAACATTAAAAATATTTGTAAAGCAATAGGTCCCGCATTTGCGAGAGTTTAAGCTATTGTCATTTACAATGCCAATAGCTGAAACTCTCCTAAATGCAAGACCTATGGCACGGCAAAGAAGCAGCTGCAATTGTCCCGGCTACTTGGAAAGTGAAAGAGCGCATGTCGCACTGAATGTTGCTGCAGAGCACGTCGTGCCTGCATTAGGAGAAAACTCACTAAAGAAATAGCGTTTAGAGACTAAATAGCACAGACGTGCAAGAACAGAAGTAAAAGGGCCAGCCCTCATGGGAGGTTACAAATGAAGACAAGGCGGTATTAAGGAGGGACTAACACGCCGATTACCGAATCAGAAGCCAGCATTTACAAAGGAGAAAGACACAAGCGAATGAAAAATATGGGCGGAGAGTGGGCGGAGCTTTAATTGGATACTCTAATACAGCATGCCTCGCAGGGTAGCGCAAGCGCTGCCCAGGCTCTACCTAAAAATGTTAATCATATCAAACTAATTCTTTCTAAGGTAGACAGATGAAGAAATATGACTAGTTATGTGTAAATCACAAAGAGGAGGGTTGCTCCTTGTGAAGTACTATATGAATATTCACTTCAGTTATTCATTTATTCAAAAAGCTTACAGGCCAGAAGAGTTAAAACACGGATGTTCAAAACAGACTGGGTTCTTGAAGTAACAGTACCTGTGAAGGACCCCATTTAAATTATGTCTGTCCTTAGCTCCTAGAACAGAAAAACCTCCTCCTTCTGAAATTCGATGGGCCTCATCACTCTTAAATAGGATCGTCAAGAGCCTACTTGGATGCTTCATTTTGATAGGTAGAAAACAACGGATAGTACGTGATCTAGTGTGCATAAACACCGGAAGGGAATCTGTCAAAACGTAAAGTGGCAGTATCTGCACCCATGCTAGAGTTTTGTCTCCCAACTAGAGGAATTTAACATTGGCCTGGAAGAGCAATAAATGGCTACAGACGGGCTCCTTAGCAGCGAAGCAATGAAGCTCAGCAATCAAGGATAAGAGTGTAACAGTATGCTTCTTTGCCGAATCACAATGAATTAGTGCATGGGTGAGTCAGTCCACTTAAAACGGATAACGATCAGGGCCCCGAAAACACTATCTACAAGACCACATGCTATATATAGATGGTATACTGTGCAAGAGGCAGTGCAGCAACAAAGCGAATAATTCTGATAAAAGGAAAAAATATCTGGTTTCCATAAAGGAACTGAGCAAATAGAGTGAGCTCAAATCAACACTCACAGTGCCATTTTGTATCAGATTCCTGTGAGCTGAGACATAGCACTGTTAGACATGTATGGGAGTCAGGCATGGGGTTGTGCATACATCTATCTGAAACAGGTCCTAGGATGCCTGTTTCCAGTTCAGGAAGGACCTGGCCTGGCATTTCGGGCTGGACTGTTCCCATTGGGAGCAGGGTCAAGACTGATTTGCATATGGCTGGGTCCAAACTGGAATGGCATGGTGAGCAAAATACTATGGATTTAGGCCCAGATCTCTGTACTGGGGTGAATGTATGACATTGTTCTGCATCCCGCCCATCAGTTGTTCTTTTTGCATACATCTATCTGAATCCTTCACAACAAACCCTTATAAGACGAATAAAGAATGACCGTTACTGTGGAGGAAGGGAGGTGGGGATGTAAAAGTGTGCACATTTCTCTAACTCAACTGCAATTCAGTGACTGAGGGCATTGCTTTCCCAGTTTCTGGTATTGCCACATAGGAATAGAAAGTGAAACTTTTTTCTTTCTTTTCAACAGTAGCTTTTACAACGAACAAATGATTATTAAAAATAAAAACACAATTTTCACATCACTCTGGATTATTAGAAAATATTATACTTTGATATTATCTGTCACTTAAAAGGGCCCATTATGGCATTTAAGTTCTACAACTCCAATTCGTTGCTGTCCTATATTAACAGTAACCCAAGCTAGTCAAACCATTTAATTTTCCTCTGTATTAGGAAAGTCACCATGTACAAAAGATAATGTAATAAAAGGAAATTACTTGTTTATAGGAAAGTCACATGAGATCAACCTTTTCGGAAAGCTGCCAGACAAGTGCAGTTGTGGTTCGAACACTCTGCTGACCTGGGATTGTGGTGGTGCTGCTAGAGCTACTGTCATCCACGGGCCCAAAGAAATCAAGGTTCAGGAGAGTGGAACCTCCACTAGCTTGAAATTCAGTGACCATGTTGGTAGGCAGCCATAAAGAAGGTAAGTCAAGGGAGGCACATACAAGTGAAAGGGGGCAAGACATATTTAAACATGCAAGTTACCATTAGTAAATAAAACAATGAAAGAAAAAACAACAACATGATGGTCATGGTACAAGTTTCCAACCTCCCAAAACAGTGCTAATTTAATAGCCAACTATACATATTCTCATGTACAAGTCAGCAATTTAACATTACTGATTATACACAGGAACATGTATTTATTAATAAACAAATGGAGTACCAGAAAAAGAAAAGATAAACACCCCTTGCATTGTTAAAGGGAAACAATACTGTTCACAGAAAAGCACAATGATATCGTTTTGTGTGAATCGCACTAGATGGTCAATCGTGCAGTAAAATCAATGGAAAAAGTTTTGATTGTTTCAGGCTTAAAATTAATTTATAATAACTGCAATTTTAATGATTTTTTGAGCTATGCTTCCCTGTGCTCACAATGTGAAATGTCAAGCTGGACTGTTCCCTTTAATATGCAAACAGGAATTAGAAGGAAAATACAATGAAGGAGGTTACTTATAGTATAAAAACAAGGAAATAAATCACCAGACATAAGAAAACCGAAATTCTATCCAGGCTTCCCTTCCCTTTGTCACATTATCATGTGCATAGTTATTATGTAAATGAAAAACAGTACTGGAGGCAACTGATGACATGCAGTGATATCTGATTTTGAACGCTTTATAGATAAGCATATGCCATATCAACTGTTCAATAACCACAGCAGAGCCTACAGTCTATTAACTTGCTTATAATCAATATTAATTAGATTAGTAAATTATCTTGTTGTTTTATTTTACTTTTATTTTTTTGGCCGAGACAACAATACTGAAAATATATTTTATAGTATTAGTCATTTGCCCGTTTCCCATATTGTTTAAACCGGTCATATGCAAAATGTTTGCGGTTATCCATAGGTGAAAATGCCAGAGGTAATTATAGAGAGGGCTATATTAATATATAAGGTAATGTGTGGAAATAATCTTGAGTACATAATTGCTTTGATGGCAGTAACATATAACATTTTGGCGATTTGATTTTGGCCGCTTTGTGAACAAACACAGTAACTATGAAGCAAAATACACAGCCTTAGGTCCACCTACAGATGCAATGTAAAAATTCCAAAGCTCTTTGTTGAAATTTCGAAATAGTTGTTTTTCATAGTTATCACCAGAAATCTATGTTCTGATAATATGTACAATCTGAACGTTCATTTAAAATAATATTGACATAGTACTATTTAAAACATGAACAGTAAAATAGGCAGTAATTAAGTTTAAGAAAATAAAAGTCAGAAGAGAGTTTGTCCGAACTTGAAAGTTTTCATAGTTCTGGAGCTACAGGCTAAATGAAGAAACATACCATCTAAAGGGTTAGTAAGGCCACTGGTACTCCAGTCAAACTGGACAGGTGGAAGAGATTCCTAGAGGAGAGAAAATGGAAATACTTGGTCAGGTACAATTATAACTCCTAAAATGTGCCACCATCTGCAATTCAAATCTTAACAGAAGAGCGCAGAAACTATAAATTAGAAACGACATCTTTGAATTTTAAGAACATTGCTACATGTAAATCCGCAATCTAATTTTCCCACAGTGTAATCAAGCGGAGCAGGAAATATTTGCAATATTTTGTTTCTGTCACCTTACGTATGCTTCAATGATCAGGATAATCCAAACTCCCTGCCAACTGCCTTTACATTTACAACTGTTGTACGAAGAAGGAAGTGGAAAGTAGCCTCACACCAGCCTTTTTAGGTAGAGACTGTTTATTTAAACAATGACTACAATAAATTCTGTATGCGTATGAATATATGAAATCCCTGCAAGGAGCTCTCTTACTTCACAAATAAACATACGACATTCAGCTATTCAAGCTCATTTCAGGAAACTCTCAAACTAAACGAAAAAAACAGCCACACACGTTGCTAAGATAACCAAAAATAGATAAAGGCTAACTGGCTTTGAATCAAGAGAAAACAAATATTGCTGCTCTAAATGAAGAAACTGCATCCTTGTACTCCACCATGAAACTGGTTGGAAACTCCATAACATTTCAACAAGTCAGTTATCAGTACCACTTGCTAATCATTGAAAGGCTTACAAAAGATATAGATGGTGTATACAGCAATACTATATAAAGCTAAAATTCTATTTTTCCCCAGGAAAATCATCCACTTAATCGCGAAAACACCCAAAGTGTTGGCCTCAACCACTGTAATATGGTGCAAGGTTGGAAATTAGCTGTAGATCTGGAGACCCAGGCGCCATGAACTGAGTGGGTTTGCTGTGGTGCTTTGTTTTTCATATACTTTAGTACTGACTGAGGCAGATGCATTGTCATTCTCAGATCACCGCTTCTATTGATGTGTATTGCTGTTTGATCCTTGCATTGCTCCTTTCATCGCTTATGTACGGGTAGAGCATGATTGAGTGTGTGCAGAATGAATTTGGGAACCACAGGGGCAGGAAATATTGGATGGCAAGTAAACACGTCTGGATAAACGCAGAACATGATTGCTGGTGTGCACTGCATATGAGCAGGGTGGGCACAGTTTTAGTTAGGCATAGCACTGTTTACCTGAAGTAACTGATGACATGCAGTGATGCCTGTCTAGATTTTGAATGCTTTTAGAGGAAAGCACATTCTAAGTTAACTATTCAATAACCACATCAGGGTATGGTGTATAAACTTGATTACATTCAATACTACTGATCTTGCAAATTATCCTGTTGCTTTTAAGTTTTTTTGTCTGCAATGGTAATACTGAAAAGATATTTTATAATATTATAATATTAGTCGTTTGCTCACTTCCCATACCGTTTAAACCAAGCATATGAAAATTCATTGCGGGTATCTGTAGGTTAAAAGGCCAGATGAGATTATAATAATATGTAAGGTAGTTTGTTGAAACATTCATCTGAAAATAATCTTGCCTACATAACTGATATTGGTTTTGGTGAGGGGCTGCATGGTACTGGTGAGGTCGGGCAGGGTACTGATGAGGTCAGTCTTGGCAATGGTGAGAAAGGCATTGGTGGGTATAAACAGGGTATTGGCGAGGACAAAAAGTTACTGGTGAGGGCATCAAGATATTGATAAGAAGGTGCGGGATATTGGTAAGAATTAACAGGTCCTGGAACCCAGATTATTCATGAGCAAGAATAGTACTGCTGCGGGTGAGTAGGGTGGCGGCAGGTGTAGGGTAGATAGTAATGAAGGGAGCAGAGTATGGTTGAGTGAGAGCAGAGTGTTGGGTTTAGGTAAACCGGATATTAGGTTTGGACGAGCAAAGGTATTGGTGAGAAAGAGTTGGGTATGGCTCTTGAACGAAGGCATGCAGGGCATTGGTGAGGATGCATGGGAATTGTGAGGGTGGGTGATCATCATCAAGGATGTGCAGGGGAAGACTGTGGGTGTCTAAGGTATATTTTAGGTTGAACATGTCTTAACAGTGTACAGAGTTTAGGTGACCGAGTGAAGAATGGTTGTGGATTGGAATGTATGAGTAAAAGCAACTGCCAGGCAGGGCGCCAGTTGTTTTGATTCATAACACTGTTTGTCCCATAACGCTGATGCAGACTCCAATCATGTCCAGTGCAAGGAGCCTAACTCTCTACTAGTAAGAAGTCCTCCATTTCTAAAATGGTGCAGACATTTAGAAATAACAAGGCAATCACCGGTACGACAAAGACTAAGTGGCTCAGAACTTTGCTGAAACTATAGTTGCTGGTCTAAGGTGATAAGACCACTATCACATTGTATACAAAGTACACAGTCTAGGAGTTACGGACATGATTAAATGTTGACATCTATTAATAAATTGTAAATAGAATTAAAATCTTAGGTATATCGATTTTCAGCTGTGCCGCATGTAGGTCTTTTCAAATACACATATTTGAAATCCACCTACCTTCTAGCCCTGCGGTCATGTCTAATGCAACCCTCTGGAGACCAGGAAGTTCACCATGATGCTTAGCAAGGAGGGTGCAGTGTCCAAGGTGGTGCAGAACTTACTGTGGCCAGACATTCTTTTTGTATTGCATAAAGCATGCAGACTTTTTAACATTTAGCTCCCTTTCAGTTAAGTCAAGGCCATTTCTGAGTCCTGTTTTAAAGTAGCTCAGTGTTTTGCAAGACCTTAGCTTGGTTTGCTAATGCCACTGCCTAAGAAAGTCTCACCCTCTTTCACACAGGGGTGTGTATCTAGAAAATCACCTGTTACCAACACAAGCTAGGGCTGACCATCTAGATCTCTCTACTGTAACAGAAAGACATCCACCCTGCTCCTTCATGTTATATACTGCTAAGAGAGCAGAGGCTCAATGGGTGTAGATGAATTGGACTCTAGGTGCTGCTGTCTCAGTCTAAATTGTTTCTTTTTCATTATTAGTTATTAATTCGTATAACAGTTAAAAAGTCTAACTACCCATTTCAGAAACTAGAATGAGGAAAGAAACAACACATACAAACACACGCGCACACAACTTTTAAGAGCAACTTGGTTCAACCTCCACAAGTCTGTAGATTTAAGTAGACATAAGAGCCGGATTTGTTAAAAAAGGAGGCAAAACCATCACCCACCCAGGCTTGTATGCTTTATAAAAGGGATGCACACTCACCAGCAACTACTTATGCTCGACAGGCTCATCGAAAGCTCTTTTTGCGAGATGTTTTTGTTCGGTATACGAGAAGATTTGTTTAAAATGATATTCAGCCTAAATCTTTTTATTTGGTTTTAATCCCTAATTATACATGAACACGTGAATATGGTGAATTAGGACATACCTTATCTCATCTTTTGTCAGTCTGAGGGATAGAGTGTGGGAATCTCTACAGAGTAACAGGAATGAGTAAGATACTGGACACTATTCCTTTGACAACTGTAGCTTTTCCAATTGCACTTATTCCTCCAAAGTGTTAGACCTGGGTCAACGTGCACCTTGGGACCAGTAATCTCTCACTAAATGCAACAGTTTCAGCATTGTATATTAGATGGCCTTCCCCTGCTCATTAAGATATAGAAGTATGGCACCATATAAAGTAAAGATCAGAATATGTGTATTCGGTGTACCATGTGCTAATCTTACTACTAATCTGGTTATGCACTGCACCAATGACCATCACAGCACAAATGTTAAACAATGGATGAACGAGAAACGGTTGACAATATTTATTTATTTTTAATAAAAAAATTAGCTAAACCTAAATCAGAAGTATCTGTATAAACAATCAAAACTAATTTTTTGATTGGTCAAACACAACATAGGGCTGAAAAAATGAAGTGGCTGAAGCATCTATACTTATTTCAATAAAAAAAAAATTCAGACGATGCCAATGAGCTAGTCCAAACGGAGCTTTAATATTTATGCTGCATCTAAATGCAATCGAATTTCTTGTAACTAAAACATCTTTTTCACGGCAGGCCGCAATGAAGTAGCGTCTCCAGTAGAGCTCTCTCAATTCTTTAATAAATGTTTTGGCCCCAAATGTTCTTCTGATATTGTTTTCCAGAGCAGAGACATGTTATTTCAATCATAAATGAAGAGATCACTCACCAATATATTTCTTGATTCTGAAACCTTTATATACCATTATTCCTTCAAGTAAGACATGTCTCCCTTCCTCATGGCTTGACAAGGCACTCAATCACAAAGCAGCAGTGTAGTTTTCTCATTTTTAGATTGTGGTAACGCATATGGCGCAGTTTCTCCTAACTGCAAATAATATTCTAGGCCTCAAATATTTTGCCTTTGTTGAGAAATTGCATGCGCCTGGCCACTTCTAGTTCCCCATAAATCTAATTTGATATTTATATATTCATTTCTATAATTTGCTAGGAAACATGCGCCAGTCGCAGGTCGGCACTTCGGACTACTGAGGAATAAAAGGAATAGAGCAAGACATAGAGGCATGAATGGAAGCTAGTAAGCAAGACCGAAAGGGGTAGCAATCATAGTCTAGATAGATGAATTTCAGTGTGGGTTATCCAGTGGAAGAGTGCAGTCCAATGTAAGACAATGGTTAAAAGCATCAGCCAATTTAATTATTTGATTAGAGCTTGTAAAATCACACCGACAAAACAAAAAAACTGGAATTACTGGATAATTCCACAGACTGGGAAATACAAGGTTCTTTTTCAAAAAGTAGTGGACTGAAACCATAATTCACTTTCTGCTCGCAGTTAGGCAATTTGACCTGTAGTGAGGTCTTTCAATACATCCAACAAGCTCCTGGATACCATCTTTGGTAATTAGTACGCTATATAAATCAACAGAACATTTCAATAAGACATTTGATTTTTGTGTAAACATTTTTTATTAAGAAAGAAACAAACATCAGCAATAGCATGACAGACCAGACCAGGGATTTCTTCTGCACTCGTCCCCGCTCCCAGCGCAGCAGAGTCAGCGCTGACGCTGTGGGAGGCAGGGCTTTAGGAGGCCATATTGGGGGGAATCAGGGTTGGCGCTCGAGCTGTTGGTCGCCTCCCACCCGCCTCTAACCTGTATAAAGGGATGTTGTCATCCCGTCCGCGCAGCGGGCGCGTCAAAGGCGCGCCAAAGGCAAGCCCGTCTGCACCCGTCCGCGACCGGACGGGGCCAGAGGCCACGACCCCTGTCCATTTTTACGGCCCTCACACAAGATATAATCTCAATGAGTTGCTCAGTTTGCGACCTTTGGCAAAGGGAAAATGTGACCATCTGTATCACCCTTTAAATCTGCCCTTTTATTGTCAACACTGCCATCTTCACCCAAAAGGCACTAAGTCTAATGAACACCAGCACTCTTTTAAGATGCTTCTTCTAAACTGTAGATCCCTGCCCAAGCACCAAACAGAAATATCCCTATTGCTCGAAGAGCACAATCCGGATGCAGTCTTTTTTACGGAGACATGGTTAACCCCGTCTTCTGTGCCTGACCTCGTTCAAGCATTACCACAGGGCTATCAAATAGCCAGGACAGACCGTATATCGGGGAAGGGAGGAGGCTTGGCTATAGTGTTTAAAGACAGTTATACCTGCCGATGCATTTCCACCTCTGTTCTGGACTGTGAAAGCATGTCGTTTAGTCTGGAACTGTCACCAAACTTAAATTTTTCCGGAGTATTGGTCTACCGCCCCCCTGGCTCGGTTAGACAGTTGTTAGACTCAGCGCCCTCAGAAGTTGCAGATCTTGCCACCACTTCAGCTAACTTTACGCTGCTGGGCGATTTAAACATGCATTTTGAAGACATCAACGTTCACGCTGCCCAAGAACTAATCGCTGGTCTATCCGCATTACAGCTGACCCAACTCGTCTCCTCACCTACACATGTGAAAGGACACTTGCTGGACCCTGTGTTTAGCAACTGCCCGGGTCTAGTGATAGAGCCCCCTATTGTACTTCCGTGGATAGATCATCGACTTGTCCCGTTAACTTGGTATATCCATAAATTGCCTGTTCTCCTGGCAGGACTACGGGAAGCCCGAAATTGGCCCAAACTGTCAATAGATGAGTGGGATCATGAACTTCAAGCTACAATACCTCTTATCACGACAGATCCCACGGCAGCCAACGATACCTTTAATAATTGGATAACCCAGTCACTGGACACCATTCTCCCAGTAAAGACAACATGAGCCAAAAGATCTGGGATCTCAGCCCCCTGGTATACTGCAGAGCTTAGGGAGATTAAACGTAAGTGCAAAAGGCTGGAGAGGAAATGGCGTCTGGACTATACAGACCTAGATAAAGCTGTATATAGAAACTCCATCAGGGACTATAAACTGGAGATTAAGAAAGCTCAATCTCGGCATTATACGCAAAAGATCACCGATGCTAGGTCCAATCCTAAGGAAATATACAGGATAGTAAAAAGTCTTACTGTCCTCCCCCAGCCCCCTATAAACAGTGATAATTTACAAGTCCGTTGTAATGAGCTGGCGGACTACTTTTTAAATAAAATAGATCTTATATACTCTGCCTTTCCAATCTCCCAACCAGATACCCCAGTAGCCATTTCTGGGCATTCCAAGCATGGTGTGACAGATAACATGTCACCAGTGCTGGAGAACTTTCCTTTTCTGCACGCGGACCTATTAGCTACCCTAATGACCCAGGTAAAATCGGGCTCTCCCAGCGACCCCGCCCCTCCGAGCTTCTTAAGGACCGTTAGTCAAACCATCCTCCCGGTTATGCTGAAGGTACTCAATGCCTCAATCTCCACCAACACAGTTCCATCCAAGTGGAAAGAGGCTAGGGTAAAGGCACTTGTTAAGAAGCCCAATCTGAATACCAACAACCTTAGCAATTACCGTCCAATCTCCCTGCTCCCTTGGGCCAGTAAGCTACTGGAAAAATATATCAACAGCCTCCTGACCAATTTTCTGGAGAAGAACAGTCTCCTTGATCCCTCGCAAACCGGCTTCCGCCCCAAGCATGGGACGGAGTCGGCATTATTGGCGGTCCTGGAGGAAACAAGGGGCATCTTGGATCGGGGAGGATCGGTGGCAGTCATCCTCCTCGATCTAAGTGCCGCTTTTGACACTGTAAACCATATTATCTTACTGCAGCGCCTCCGGGACATTGGGATTCAAGGAGGAGCGTTGGGAGTGGATTCGTTCATTCTTAACCAATAGATATTTTCAGGTCTTTGAGGGAACCACCACCTCTACCAGCAGGCCCTTGGATTGTGGAGTTCCGCAGAGTTCTTCACTCAGCCAGACGTTGTTTAATGTCTATATGAGGCCGCTGGCTGGGATCGTCCGTCCATATGGTATTAAGATCGTGACCTATGCGGACGATACCCAGCTGGTGGTCTCTCTGGCGCGGGCTGAAGACCCTGTGGGTACAGTGGATCTGGTGGGATGCTTGAGTGAGGTCAGCAGCTGGATGACCCTGTCTTGTCTCAAACTTAATGGGGACAAGACAGAGGTCATGCTGTTGGGCCACTCGTCTCCATCTGCGATCGACCTGATCTGGCCAGCTTGCTTGGGCACTCCTCCAGTCCCTAAGGATGCCATCAAGAGCTAGGGTGTTTGGTTGGACAAGTCCTTGACGTTTGACCATCAGGCTGTTGTACTATCTGCCACCTGTTTTGGCCTCATTAGAATGTTGAGGAAGATTCTGCCTTTGTTACCATTCGAGGCGAGACAAATTGTTGTTCAGGGACTGATTCTTTCCAGGTTGGATTTTGGAAATGCGCTTTATCTCGGAGCCCCAGATTTCACTCTAAAGAAGCTACAGGTGATTCAAAACTGTGCGGCTCGGACCCTGCTTCAAATCCCTCGCAGGACATCTGTGAAACCTGGACTAACAAGACTGCACTGGCTCCCGGTGAAGGACAGGATCAGCTTCAAATCTCTCTGTGTCGCCCACCGGTCTTTCTGGGAAACTGGTCCAGTGATCAGTCGCCCCCTAATCACCCCCTACCTTCCTGGCAGACAGCTACGGTCTACCAATGCTTTACATGCTGCTGTGCCTAAGGTCAAACGGGCTAGATCAGGAGGTCGCTCTTTTTCCCTGAATGCGGCTAGGCTTTGGAACAGTTTACCTTTTTATTTAAGGTCCAACTCGGACCTTACCTCTTTTAGGAAACATTTGAAAACTTTTTTGTTTAATAAATAGTTTGTTTCTGTTCTGCTCACTAATTCAGCTGATAACACACGGTTAGCATTCAGCGCTTGGACGCCCTGGGGCAGCTAGACGCGCTCTATAAAACTAATTTTCATTTCATTTCATTTCATTTCACAATTCAGAGGGAGCAATTCAAAAGGCCTCGTTGGTACAGTAGGTGAGTATACATAAATACAGTTACACCTGATGGAAAGTCTAGGGTGACGGGGGATCGTCCCTTACTGGGGTCAAGGAAGGCCGACATATTTCTCCACTGTAGGAATTCCAAGGGCCCCACACCCGGGACCATTTCTTAGGGCAGCCACGTGCTACATAGAGTCTTTCCTCTAAACATTGCCCAGTCCAAGTCCCTTTCCCAGTCCTGGATTGTGGGCGGGGTCAGTGCACCCCACCGCTGGGCGATATGGTCAGGTGCTGAGTCGCGCCCTCCGGTGATTCATTAGGCGCCTACTGAAGTTTCTACTTAAGAACACTACAACTCCCAGAAAGCCTAGGAGTTGGGGGAGGAGCTTCATTTATATTACCCAGCAGTGCGCTGTAGGAGATGCGCGTAATCTGTTGTGTTTGCTGTTCTCAAGACTCCTGGCGTCCTGGGCTCTGTTTCGTGGGAGTCTGTTTGGGGCTTGTGATATTCCAAGTCTCTTTCCGCCGTTCCGTTTGCTGGCGCTGTGTTTAGCGTTGCCTCCGAGGATCACGCTGCTGGAAGCGTGGATCCTCCTCAGTTCTGGATTTCCTCGCGCTGGGATCAAGCGCCTGCCTCCAGAGTATGCGCTGATGAAAGCGCGGACAATATAACTGCAATTTACAGCGCTGAAGGAAGCGCATCTTCTATGAATCAAGCTGTAGGAAGCATAATCACTTGAGCTTCTTTAGCTTGAATGATCTTCAAGAGAAAGCCATTAGCGCTGAAAGGAAGCGTTTTGAATCAAGGGAAACGCTACAGTGAAAGCCTACAGCGCTGAAGGAAGCCCTTTGATTACAAAGGAATCGTTTATTTTTTTGTTAAGACATCCGGGGAACTGTCCTGGTAAGCAGCAATTTTGGTATTATTTTTGGGAGATTTAAAACCACGTGGATTACAGAATCCAGGAATTATAAAGCCTCACAGCGCTGAGGGAAGCGTGTCGTTACCGTTCATTAATCACAATTGGTCCCAAGGAGGATTCTAGTGTAGGAATGGGCCTTGAGTTTATCATTTTTGTTGCTGGATTACTTATCTTCTCTGGAGTAAGAGTATCTCATGATAAGTAACTTTGAACTCCCCTGTTTCTATTCCTTTCGGGGAAAGGAAGTCCTGTTCGCGTGTCTGTCTGAAGTTACTGTTCTGAGGAACGATTCACTGGTATGTATGGTGAAGTGAAATGCGCATTTACAAGGGGTGCGGCGTGAGAAAGGTATACTAATCGGTTATGACTTCTTGTTGTAGGTATGCCCCAAGATTAGGAGAAAGGTGTCTCTCGTGTTTGGTGTACTGCATACACGGATTTACCACGGTCAGTCTTAAGGTATTGAGTTGTCCTAGCGAGACAATATGAGAGTAGCATATTGTAGAACAAGTGCTAACCCTGTATTCTTTTGTTGCAGGTCATCCGCTCCCCGCTGTTCCTTCCCTAATACTTTTCTTCCCTCACCTGACTACCTTACTACTCTGAGTTGTGTTATCCAGAGTTGGGGAAGTCTGGAGGTGGACCCTGTTGTGCATCATCCGGAACTTAAGGAGTGGCCTTGACGCTGACAGATATTCCTCTTAGCTAGCATTAGCCCCAGCGTTACCCACTGCGTCATGCAAACATTTAAGTCAGTTGGCTCCCAAATGTTCAGGCGACCCCTATGGGCCTCTGCTCGGAGCTGCACAGACAGAACAGTGTTGAAAATGTCGTGAACCTCGTGCCAGAAGGGTTGAATATGTGTGCCTCCCAAACTATGTGAAAAAAGGTTCCCAGCTGGCCACATTCCGCCTGCAGGTGCCTTCATCTACCCTTCCTATTCGTACCAGTTGGGGCCCGTTACATAAATACGATGGAGAAGTTTTAGCTGTACAAGGCGGAGACGAGCTGGTATTGCTACGACCCTGGGGGAGGAAACTGCCTCTTGCCATTCCTCGTCGTCCATCTCTATACCATCCCTGGTCCATTTCTCTCGGAGAACCTGAGGGGGTCCGAGATATTGTTGACCAACTTTTTGTATATCCGGGAGATGGTACTATCAGGGAGATGACTGTCCAGTACTCTGTCTTCCAGTGTGGTCCCAGGCTTAAGGTGTGTGCGAAGGTCATGTCGAACCTTTGTCTACTGGAAGCACTCAGATTCAGCCACGTGATATTTTTTTTTGTTGTTTTTTTTTGCAGAGTTTAATATAGCGCGAACTAGACCCGAACTGAATCAGGTATCAGAGAGCTTTACATAGCACCAGTTACGTTACATAAGGACACGCATTCATTTTAGGCACGGGGAGATTAAGTGATTTGCCCAGAATCACAGAGGTTTTTGGCGTCGTTACCGAGACTCGAACCCAGATCCCCAGGTCCGAGGTCGAGCGCCCTAGCCGTTAGGCCAACTCCTCTCCCCTTCTGTAGTTCTGCAAAGGGCTTAATGTCAGTTTTGTCCCACAGATCCCCTATGCTGGTAATACCTATGAGATACCATCTGCCGAACCCCTTACACTTCCACAGGTCCCCCAGTTGCTCGGAACCCCATAGCGGCGTCGCAAGCGTTAGCTTCCGTCTCCAGCCTAAACGTGAGGTAGCTGCGTGCCAAATGTACACAGCAAGTTTAGTGGGGCCAGTTAGTGGAAAGTACCGGGGCCTAGAGGGCTCTACTGAAGGTCTCCAACCCCCCCCCCCCTTCCCCTCCGAGAGGAGCCACCTATCCATATTGTATCCCGGGTTACCAGGCTGGACATAGGTGCAGTGGTTAATGGAGGACAGGTGAGACGCTCAGTAATACAATTTTATATCAGGGAGGCTGATGCCCCGTCGTACCAACTCAGTGAAAGTTTGGCAAGGGCAATACGAGGTTTACCATCCCAGAGCAGGTCCCGCTGGAGGCACTCTTACCTTACAGAAATATGGCGCAGGTATTGGATCCATAGAATTCTGGAGTGCGTACATAAATCCGGGCAAACACATCATCTTAAAGATGGCGGCCTTTCCTAACAGGGAGAGGGGAAGTGTCTTCCACCTGGAAATATCTTTGCGCAGCTGGATCAGCGGGGGCTGAAGGTTGCGAGAACAGCAAAGAGAAGGATCCAAAGATAGGAAGATACCCAAATACGTAAACTCGTCGGTACGAGTCTGTAGCGGGCATCCATGCGGCGGAATCGGAAGCTCGCCCGCCACTACGAACATGAGGGATTTGCTCCAGTTTATGGAGTAACCGGAGTACCTTACAAAAATGGTGAAAATGTCCAAAACCACACTCAAGAATCTCCTAGGGGAGGTCAAATACAAGAGGATGTCACGGCATGAAGGGAGATCCGGTCTTCCCAATCTAAGGACCAACGCATGCCCCTAATCATCAAGTCTTGACTAATCCAAGCTGCCAGTGGCTCCAACGGTAAGGCTAAAAACAGTGGGTACAGAGGGCAGCCCTGACGGGTTCCTCTGCCCAGCCGGAAGGTAGCTGACTTCTTGTTGTTGACCACCACCTGGGCCACAGGTAGGGAGTACAATAGCTGCACCCATTGAATATACTTTGGACCAAATCCCAGCTTCTCCAATACCGCCCACAGGTATGGCCACTCGATGGTGTCAAAGGCCATAGCTGTGTCCAGGGAAACTATAACTGCCGGTTCCAATATAGAAAAAGCTCTGCTCAATACCCCGCGAACTCTGCGTAGGTTCAGCGCCGTATTGGTATGGATGGACCAAGGTCTCAATCACCGTCAGGAGACAAGTAGCAAGAATCTTAGCAAGGATTTTGGGCTCCGCATTCAATAGAGATATCGGTCAGAAGGAACCTCACTCTGTCTTGGTCTTGGGCTTGCCTTCCTTGTGTATGGTTACTATAGTGGCAGTGTGCTGGTCCAATGGCAAGATGCCCGCTTGCCTCGAGTCCTCATACATGGTCCTCAGGTACAGGGCCAGTTTGTCAGGTTTAAGCTTGTACAATTCGATCTGTAATCTGTAATCCGTTTGGGCCCGTGGCTTTGCCCGGCTTAAACGAACGGATTGCTGCCGCTACTTCCTCGTAGGATATGTCACTGTCCATGAGGTCACATTCGACCCCTGACAGTTTGGGTAGGGTAATATCAGTAAGCAGCTGGTGGAAGTCCTCAACCGGGTAGGGAGCAATCAAGGTGTAGACTGTCTGAAAGTGGGCCGCAAAGGAGTCCACAAAAGCTTGCGGGTCCGACAGGGTATCACCATCAGGACCTCGAAGTTCCGGAACTAGTCTACTTGACCACTCCCTCTTGTCTAACCAGGCCAAAAGTTCCCGGCCTTATCTCCCACCTCATACACTCGACCCTGAGCTGCTCTGCCTATGGCCCTTGCCTGGTCCGTCGCTAGCGCCCTCTGTATTCCTGTTGTTTGAGTTTAAGAAGATGGAGTTTGTCGGGTGTGACGTCCACTTCCAAATCCACCTCCAGCCTCTCCACCTCTGCCTCCAGTGCTACCAACTCTTTGTACTGTTCCTTCTTCCCTGAGATTAAAGAAAGGGCCTGACCCCTTATAAATGTCTTCAATGCCTCCCAGAGCACCTGGGGGGACTCCACCGAGCCCTCATTCTCATTAAAGTAATTCTCAATGGCCTTACGGAGCTCCCGCCGGTCATGGGGATCACGCAAATACCATGGATTGATGGGGGCCACACGCCCCACCTGCTGGAATCCGAGCGTCAACTGGAGCCAAACCGGCGAGGTGATCTGAAATGCCTCTGGCTAGGTGTTTTATCTACTGGACATGGGAGATTTGGGAAGCGGGTAAGAGAAAGTAGTCAATTATGGATAGACTACCATGGGCCCCTGAGTGAAAAATATATTGGGCGGTGTCAGGATGAAAAGCCCTCCATCCATCTGCCAACCCCATGGAATCTAAAAAGTCAGGTAACCAGCAGTGAGCGGGGGAGATCACGTGGAGGGTGCCGGTCCAGATCCCCAGAGACCACCTAATTAAAGTCCCCTCCCAGCACCAATAGGCCTTCCGGGATTTCTAACAACAGCGTACCTAGGTTCCTAAATGTGGTGGCCTGTAGACCCGGGGGTACATAAATCGAGAGAAAGGTGACAGGACGGCCCAACCATGTGCCCGAGACTCCAACATAATGTCCT
This sequence comes from Lissotriton helveticus, assembly GCF_964261635.1. NCBI lineage: Eukaryota > Metazoa > Chordata > Amphibia > Caudata > Salamandridae > Lissotriton > Lissotriton helveticus. The sequence goes on from NC_136067.1 coordinate 1,620,281,911, forward strand.
CTAGCATCCGACCAGGCATCCTGCACTACGAGGGGAAAGGATTTTTTCATAAGTATGCCAACTCCCCTGGAGCCAGTGGTGAAACCTGCATGGGCCAGCAAGACATAGCCCCCTCTATGCAGCGCTTTACATGCATTACCGATCAAATGGGTTTCCTGCAGCAGGACGATATCAGGTGCCTGGCGCTTAATGCACTGAAGAACAACACTACGCTTGATCTTATCCCCCAACCCACTGACATTCCAACTCATCAATTTAACCCCACTGCCCCCGACCGATGCCATCACTAAGTACACTGGAAATCACAGAATGCAACGCTGCTTCCCCAATCAATGTATCCATAACCATTGCTGATGCAATCAAAATAAAAACCAAAGAATTAAACAATCCACCCCAACAACCCCCACCCCACTGCCCTGCCCGCTGGGCTTAGAACTGCCCATTAAAAACTTTGCAAAGTGCCTGTCGCCTCAGAAAAGTTTCAAGAAAGAAAAGAAAAGACCCTATACAGGGGGGAGAAGGGGGGGGGGGGTGGCGAGGGGAGGCTGGGTCCACCCCATCTGAGCCTACGAGGTCCACATCCTATACCTACAAAACAAACAGGTCCTGTCGAAATCACTTACCAATCGACCAGAAAACTAAAGGGAGCCCCCCCACCCGTTCCCATTACCCACCCCACACTGAGAATAATACGAGTCAAATCGCTGGTATGGTGTCGATTCAAGCCGGTTGGCTGTTATCTGTGCCACCTCCAGCCTGATCGGCCGGACTCCTCGCACCCCTGCTCTCAATTCAGTCCACTGCTGCCTCGGGATGGTCAAAGAACCACACTCGTTCATCCGCCTCGATCCGAAGACGGGCGGGGAACAGCATTGAGTACTTCATGCCCAGGTCCCTGAGGACGCGTTTAACCGACATAAACGATCGTCTTTGTCGCTGCACCCGTTGGTTAAAATCCGGAAAGAAGGAGACGTCAGAGTTCTCATATCGCAGGGGAGCGCCAGCTCTGGAGTTTTGAAAGATAACGTCCCTGTGGGCGTGTTCAACGACGAAGAACTTACTGAGGCCTTTAGGTTGTAGATGCTTGAGGATGAGGTCCTCCACAAATAAGTCTGGCGCTTGCCCCTCCGATTTCTCCGGGACACCAAGAATGCGCAGGTTGTTTCGATGCAGGCGGCCTTCTCGTGGAGTTTGCCCAATGTCTGCTCTGATGAGGGTGACTTCAAACAGCCACTGTATCTAGAGAAGTCTTGACTCCTGATATGGCGGCCATGACATCCTTGAGCGAGATTTCCTGCTCCTCCTTGCCCAGACCCCCGGAACCAGAGTCCCTGGGCGCCCTGGCTTGTTGCGCATCCTTGGGGATAGTATAACGGTCAAGTTTATTGGACTGCGTGGGTTTGGTTCCACGGGTCCCCTTGGTCTTGGCCCGGTCCATCTTGGCCTGTCTGGTCCTTCCCAGCAGGAAAATCTCGAATAGTGGCAAGGCGGCACCGGGCAGGGCGTCGCCGCCCCGTCTGTGTATTAGGTCCTTCAACCCTGGGGATGCTCCGCCCCCACTCACCACCACACGGTCGGTGCCTCCACCTCGTGCACCACAGTGCGTCCCGCTACCGCCCTGGCACCACAGGATCCGGCCTTTGTCACCGCCACCGGCCCCTTTCACCTCTGGATGCAGCGGGACACTGCCGCCGGAATTCGCCCGTGGCAATGGATGTCCTGGCCTCAAAATCAAGCCCAGTTGGCACCGTGGGGATACATTTAGTGGCCCATTCGGTATTCCATCAGCGCCTTCAAAAGCCACAGGGACATGGGGGGAGGCCCCCATGGAGTCTGTTGGTGTGCAGGGGTCATGCACCTCTGATGACACGAGGGGGCACCAACCCTCTGGCTCCTCCTGCCCCGCCAGCAGAGGGACTCACCTGCCGGGACCAGGGGGAGCGGACACCTCCAGGGGCTCAGCGGTGCCCCAGCTAAGCTTACAGGACGGGTCTCCCACGGCCCGCTGGCACAAGCACCCTGCAGTGCACTAATCCGCTGCACCACTGCCGCTATGGGACGGCCGAGGTTGTCGCACCGGAGGCCTTAGCAGAGGTGAAGGCACCAGCCACAGGCACCAGTGCGGTCCACAGCCCCCCGGGGGGTAAGCGGAGGAAGCTCGCCCTGCTTCCTCCAACGTAGCCTGTCTCTCGCTGCTGCACCGGGGCCCCCGCACTGCCCCTCAGGCTTTCTGCCAGCCGCCGCTGTGCATCGCCGTCGCGAACGCCCAAGCGCTGCAGCTTCTCAGAGTCCCGGTGTCTGCTTCTCGGGCCACGGCGCCACCGCTGGTCAACAAGGGGCCGGACGGAGCTCCACACTCAGCCAGGCTAATCACTGCACGTCCCGGCTTCAGGCCTCGTCACGGCCGCAGCTTTCAAGGGCGATTTCTCAGCTACCAGGCAAGCTCCCGAAACCGGAACCAGCGGGAAGGGCTCCGCAGGCGTTCCGGTCGTGGAAACTGTCAAGGGATACTACGGACCAGTATCCAGGATAGACGCGGGCTGGGACGGACGGAGCCCTCTCACAGCAAGGCCATCTTCAGCCGGTGCTTGGCCACACCTCCTCAATAGGACATTTTAGCTAATCTTCAAATGAGTGCACACAAAGAGGTAACTAAAAAAATATATATATTAAAGGTTATTAATGAGGATCCAAATACTGTGATCAAATGTCAATGCAATTAGTACTGTGGAATGTCGCTACATACTGGCAACAATCCAACTAATTAGTTCAAGAGGGCACAGCAAAAGGTTTTTGGCTCCTCTGATGAGGAAGACTGTTATGTGAGGAGGAACTTCATTTTGTGAAAATGTTTTTTTACAATTACCCACATCTTCTATGTACAGTGTGTCATAACAGAAAGGTCTTTTAATGAACTTGTGTGTGATCTAGCTGTGTTCTAGTAAGTTTTATTTTAACTGGGAACACTTGCTAACTAAATTCAAAAACCTGTGTATTCAAATGATTGCGTTTTCCTAAGGATATCAAAAACATTAAGCTTTTCAGCATATACTCTCTTGCACCTGCTCCCCACTCTGTATTGCTACTACTTACATGTGCTCATCCCTTTCATTTGTTAAACCCCCTAAATTTGCTACCGTCAGCTCCATTTTGTGTTCTGCCTCCTCAATGTCCTCCAGTGCGGGTGTACCAATTACAAATACTCTTCAGCTTTGAGTTTATCTATGGTTTTCAGTTTCTTGATAATTGATCTTACTGTTTTAATGTAAGATACCTATCCAAAATGTTGTTTATCAGTGCAGCACATAGACAGCTTCTTTGTAAAGCTATGCAGCATAAAAAAGTACAATAAATAAATAAATGCATGCATAAATGTTCACTTAATTAGCAATGCGCCTTCTCGTATGCAGCGATCCTTTACTAGTAAATATGTACTGAATATGATAAAAACAATTGTACTGGCATAAATGGGGGGAATGAAAACTAAACAATTCAAACATGCAGTAAGTACTTGTGTTAACTGAAACAGTGGGCAGAGTTTACTGTGGTTATAATTTCAATTGCCGCTCAATATTTAGAAATAACTATCCAATTGTTGAGCTAAAAGAAAATAGGCAGGGTTGACTACGACAGGCTATTCATAAGGGTCACAAATGTTAGCTTAGGAAGGTGACATTAGGGGGAAAGTTTCAAATTTTTTAAATCTCAGGCATAATCAAATGTTTGAATAAATAGATTTTTAATGCGACTGTGGACCAAGTACTTTTTATTCTGGATCCTTACTCATCTCACTCATTAACCACGCTTGTCCCGATCCACTTTAAGGTGGGCTGCCTCATCTACAAAACTGCCCTGCCGAGTACCCCACTTTGATAGCTTTAATATTGCTGCTGACACGAGATGTGAAACAGCAAAAAGGCTAATAAAGCAAGTTCCCTCTGTGGAGCTTTTTCAGGAAATGCAGCAACAATCTTCGTTCAGCACCACCAACTTGAATTGAGAAAATATGGTGATTATTTCACCTTTTAAGGCAATTAAAACCGGGTATTATAATGTTTTGGAAAGCAATATACTGCTTTTCTAAAATGTTGAATTTCTCTGATCTCAATTTTTTTTAGGTTCTGTTTTAATGTGATTTATTTTGTTTATTTGCAATTTATACAACACAGCACTCAAAAAAAATAGAGCTAGTGGTGGAACACATGGCCGAGCCCACTAGACATATATAGGTTTATCACACAAGGGCAGTGAAAGGGAAACACTCAACACGTCCTTACTATCTAACTAGATTGTCACATCAAAGGTCTGTTGGCCCCAGGCTGAAATTACTCTTAATTTGCCTTCAGGTGTATATATAAACTACAGATAATGAGCAAGACACCTCACCCACTTTCATTTGTAGCATGCTTCATCATGGGTGCCTTATCCCCATCTGAATAGGTTCATACCAATCTGAGGGACTCAACCACTTATTAGGAGTTCAAATAAATTCTCTTCACTGGATCTTAACAAGGATCCAGTTTCCATAAATGTCTCAGGGTATACCCAAAAGATATCTCTTTTATTGTTGGGTTATCCTGCACATGGTTAAAAAAAACTGAAGCCAGAAAGTTTTATGAAAGCAGAGTTTCATACATCTAACATGACCTTGCCTACATGTTTTGACCGAGACTATTCACCCCTATAGGTTGTGGGCCTTCCTGGGGGCCTTTGCGATCTCTACCTTAGCGGCAAAGGTTTTCATGCAATTACCATGGTGGAGAAGAGTGGGTTAGTAGGTATCTGGTGGCAATCACCGCTTGAAGAATGTGACACTAGAGTAAGTTGTCCCTCCGCCCAGCTGATGAGGTGAGATCAACCTAAAGTGAAAGCAATCCAATTTTTCAACAATAACAGGGATGAGAGCCGTATTCCTCTAGAAAAAACATATTACAAACTTTGCAGCTAAGGTAGGGATTGGATGAACCCTGAGGAAGGCCAACAATACACTAACAGGTTGTTAAATAGCAATATTGAGTTTCAGTGCACAGACATCTAAATATGCGGAATATTGGGCACTGGGAGCCGAATTCACAAACTGCATTTTGGAGTACATTAAGTAGAACTACAGTCATACTACTCTCATATTAGAAAATGCTATTCATAAACCGATGGTACAAAAGGGGTGGTGATGGACGGAGCATCTGAACCAATCAAACACTCACACCCAGTCAAAAGATCTGGGTTTGATCCATCACCGTTCTTTAGCCCACTCTGCCACCCCAGTTCAGACATGGCTATATGCAAATCATTCTGACCCTGTGCCTCATGGGAACAGTCCAGCCCGAACTGCCAAGCCATGCCTTCCCTGGACCGGAAACAAGCTTCCGAGGACCGGTTTCTGGCATTACAGCCGTCTTCAGCCCGGCTTGCTTGAATCCAGTGGCAAAGTGAGCAAGGGACTCACGTCTGAGCATACCCTGCCACACCGATGGCTGGAGACCACTGCATCTCCTATAATTTCAGTGAAGAGATCTCCGCACACGTAGGTATATGCTTTCGTAATAAATGTGGGAGAGACAAGGGGAAGTGGCTGGAAAATTCGGAAATGCATACTATAAAATGTGATAGTTTTAGGGAAGTTAAAGGAGGTGTTTAGGAGAGACATGCTAATACACACAGTCACAAAAGAGTAACTATTGCTATTCACAAACTACACTACGAAAGTTAGTATAGCCACAATGTGACAAAACTTTGTAGATTGTCCAGCATCAAACAAGGACAGGTGCTTCAACACACTCCCATAGAGAACAATGGAGGCATGGAAATAAAATAACAACACCTCGTACTAATGTTAAACGAATTAAATTATTTTGACAATTTCAAATATTTATTTATGTACCTTTAATTTGTAAAATTATATTTGATTATTCATTTTTATTATTTTAACATGCAATACTCTTAAAAATATATATTTTTTACAGTTATTAAATTTTTTTTAAATAATTTAATTTCAATAAATTTGCTACGCAATAAAAATGTTAGGGTGTTTTTTTTTTTAATGATTGTTAAAAAAATTCATTGCAATAATGCATTTAAACTACTTATTTATTTAATACACATTAAATCTGATGAGTTAACATGCCCTAATATTTTATTAATTCTAGAAAACAGTGTCAGAGCTCTCACCCAAGAGTACTAGTAGTAACCTTACACTCGGAAATTGTGCTGTAGGAGGCTCCACCCCTTGAATTGAGAGGAAGGAGACATGCAACTAAGTGTAAACCTACACCCAGAAATGGTGACTAGCAAAAGATGTGGACTTGCTCCTCAGTGGAGGAGTAAATATGCCCATGTGTAAATTTATATTTGTATATATACACCTCTGAAAAAACTGCCAGATTGAAGGTAAACAACCCTACTATGGAAGAAAGTAATAGTGGAAATTAAGTTAAATCAAAAATCAAATAAACCAATAATGAACATTCAGTAAAATAAATTTAAGAAATGAAAATATACAATAAAAACAACAGTGGCAAAGCAAGCCTCACACAAACCTGCAATAAAGCAAAAGGGCTACAGATCAGTAAATGCTACACTGCTAAAAAGATGAAAGCCTCATGATGGTCAACAGAATAAAAATGTAGTGGAGTCCATGTAAGAGAATGTTAAATCTGCTAGCTCAACACTTTTATACACATTTTAAACCGTTGTCATTAAACAAATAGTACAAAATCCTGATTTTTACCTGCAACTGATCAGAGGGAGTTATCTCTGGTGACACAGGGGGAGTATGCCCTATTGATGTGATCTTTTCGGCAGCAGACACTGGTTTTAAAGGTTCCTTTGTAGGTTCCAACATGCCCTAAAAATAAAAATGTACATAAAGACATCAATGCAAAATAACAGAAATATATCATATTTTCAGGTGGTCCAATACATATCTCAGTGTTACAGTAGCAGAGAAAGCAGCCAGAAAAGCAATTTGTATGTAAGGAACAAGTTACTTGCCTTCGGTAACACTTTTTCTGGTGGATACAGTATCTGCCTGTGGATTCCTCACCTTGTGAATATCCCCTGCGCCAGCAGCATTCGGAAATTGTTTGTAGCTCTCCACGCCGACGAAGACGACGACGTAGAACCTTGGCTCCGCTCGCGACTCCGCTAACGTCACTGGAGTAATAAAGGAGCCTCGTCGGCGTGATGACGTCAGTTCCGCCCTTTTTTTCCATGCCTTCGAGGCACACGGACGGACAGACACCAATATGTACAGTATACATAGTACACAGGATTTGAAACAATACACACAATGTAAAACCAATTCAAAAAAACACTTCCATTGAAAGTACGATTAAACAGTATCAACATTGTAGGTATACAAGGGTAGACAACAGGGAGGCGGGTGGGTCAGTGAGGAATCCACAGGTAGATACTGTATCCACCAGAAAAAGCGTTACCGAAGGTAAGTAACTTGTTCTTCTGATGGATACATCTGCCAGTGGATTCCCCACCTTGTGAATAGAGTCCCACAGCAGTCCCCACTCCCGGATGAGGGTGTCCACCCTTTTATACCAGAAAATCTTGAAGGACAGAACGCGCAAAGTGACCGTGCCTCCTTACTTCCGAATCTAAGCTGTAATGCTTTGCAAAAGTGTGGAGGGAGGCCCAAGTTGCCGCCCTACAAATGTCCTCAACAGGAACACCTCTAGATAAGGCAGATGTAGAAGACTTTGCCCAGGTAGAATGAGCTCTTAAACCCTCTGGAGCTTCCTTACCGGCCAAAGAGTAACAAATCTTGATGCACAAGACAATCCATCTGGAAAGTGTGCGCTTGTGCACCGCTCTGCCTTTCCTGCAGCCAGCAAAGCCCAGGAAGAGCTGGTCATCCACACAATAGTCTTTAGTTCTATCAAGGTAGAAGCTCACCGCCCTCTTTGGGTCCAAGCGGTGAAGCCGCTCCTCCTCCTTGGAAGGGTGAGGGGGAGGATAGAAGGAAGGAAGGGTAATGGACTGTCCCTAATGAAAGGGAGTTACCACTTTAGGTAGAAAAGCAGCCCTGGTCCTGAGAACCATTCTATCAGCATCAATAGTCAAGAATGGGGGTTTGGAACTCAGAGCTTGAAGCTCACTTACCCTCCTTGCCGAGGTAATGGCAACAAGAAAAATAGTTTTTAACGACAATAACCTCAAGGGACACTTGTGTAAGGGCTTGAAGGGAGAACCCATCAAATAGGTTAAGACAAGATTTAAGTCCCATTGAGGCACAATAAAAGGAGTAGGCTGATATTTGTTGGTAAGGCCCTTAATGAATCGTAACACAATGGGTGATTTAAACAAGGACGGCTGGTCCGGCAAGCAAAGGAACGCAGACAAAGCCGATAAATAGCCGTTCACATTAGCCACAGCAAAGCCCTGCTGGTCTAGAAAAAGAGCAAATTGAAGGATGTTGGATAAGCGAGCCCTCAAAGGGTCAACAGACTTCTGCCCAAACCATTGAACAAATTTGGACCACCTATAGGAATAGATAGACTTGGTGGAGAGACGTCTGGCGGACAAAATAACGTCCACCACGTCAGAAGGAAGAGAACAAGAATTCAGGTTGTCCCGTTCAATCTCCAGGCATGAAGGTGTAAGGTCTGGAGGTGGGGGTGTAGAACCTGCGACTGCGAGAGGAGGTCTGCCCTGAGAGGGAGACGGAGCAGAGGGCGCGAGGAGAGGTGGGGAAGATCTGTATACCACACCCTTCTTGGCCAATCCGGGGCAATCAATAGGACTTGGGCCCGGTCTTGACGAATCTTCCTCAGAACTCGAGGAATCAAGGGTTTGGGAGGAAACGCGTAAAGGAGTTGAGACCCAACTCAACTGAAATGCGTCCCCCAAAGCTCCCTGCATCGGATACAGAAGACTGCAGAATGACGGGCAGTGAGCGTTCTCGGGAGTGGCAAAAAAGTCCACCCGAGGAGTTCCCCACGACCGTAAGATGTGACGAACCACCTCCGAATGAAGCCTCCACTCGTGGTCAGCTGAGAACTGCCGACTGAGACTGTCTGCACGCACGTTTAGAACTCCGGCCAGATGATTTGCTATCAGGCAAATCTGATGGTCCTGAACCCAGGACCAGAGACGCAGAGCCTCTCTGCAAAGGCAATGCGATCCCACTCCTCCCTGCTTGTTGAAATACCACAACGCGGTAGTGTTGTCCGTTAGGACTTGAACCGACTGACCGCGAAGGGAAGGGAGAAAGGCCTTGAGCGCTAAACGTATCGCCCGTAACTCCAGAAGGTTGATGTGACGCAACCTTTCCCCAGGAGACCAAAGACCCTTGATATCCAGGTCCCCCCAGATGAGCACCCCACCCTAGAGTGGATGCATCCATTATCACTGTGGCCACCGATGCTGGGAGATGGAAGGGCTTTCCCTGAGTCAGATTGCCCTCCACGCTCCACCAAGACAGATCCGCTACAGCTTCTCTGGAAATCCTCACAGACTCCCTGAGATCTCCGTTGTGCTGATACCACTGCCTGCGGAGACACGACTGGAGCGTCCTCATGTGCCAGCGTGCATGGTTGACCAACAGAATGCAGGAAGCAAACAGAACGAGCAGGCGAAGGACCTTCAGGACTGGAACAACCGCTCCATTGTAAAACAAGGGAATCATTTCCTGAATGTCGAGAATCCTTTATGGAGGTGGGAATGCTCGACAGACAGTAGTGTCCAGTACCGCCCCTATAAACAGGTTGCGCTGAGAAGGCACTAGGTGAGACTGGGGTACATTTATCAAAAAAACCAATTTGAACAACAGCTGCGTTGTCACTTGCAGAAGATGACACACTCTCTCCGGCGACCCTGCCAGGCGTCTAGATAGGGGAAAACCGAAATTCCCGACCTTCTGAGATGGGCTGCCACCACTGCCATCACCTTGGTGAAGACTCGAGGTGCAGTAGTAAGACCAAATGGAAGGATCGCAAACTGATAATGTTGCGACCCTACCGTGAAACGGAGATGCTTCCTGTGCGACTTCAGGATCGGGATATGAAAATACGCGTCCTGCAAGTCGATCGACACCATCCAATCCTCCTGTTGCAGCGCTTGAAGAACCTGCGCAAGGGTGAGCATCTTGAACTTTTCCTGCTTCAGAAAAAGGTTCAAGATCCTGAGATCCAGGATTGGACGTAACCTACCATCCTTTTTGGGTATCAGAAAATACAGGGAGTAGCAACCCTGACCCCTTTCCTGCTCTGGAACCACCTCTATCGCACCTTTTTTAAATAATGTTAGAACCTCCTCCTGCAGGAGAAGAAGGTGGTCCTCCGAAAAAGCTCCTAATTTGGGGGTAATTTGGAGGGAATTCCCGAAAGGTAAGAGCATACCCATTATCCACAAGATTAAGAACCCAAAGGTCTGTAGTGACCGATTCCCAATCTTGCAGAAAATAAGTAAGCCGACCCCCTACAGGACCGTCATGATCCTGAATGGCGATCTAGGGCTGCTTTGCTGTGGTAACAGGAGGGGAGGTACAGGAGGAGGAGGAGGAGGAGGGCTGACGACCTCGTGGACGACCTCTATTCTTGCCCCTGTAGGTTCTATACAAGGTGTTTTGCTGCTGCTGTTGTTGCTGCTGGGGTTGTTTGTAGGAGCGAAAGGACGATCTCCCAAAGCATCTATACCTCCTAAAAGATGAACCCCTAGGATGAGATTGAAGGCCCAAAGACTTGGCCGTTGCCTTACTCTCTTTAAATCTCTCCAGGGACGCATCAGCCTTCTTGCCAAAGAGACCAGAGCCATCGAAAGGCAGATCCAAAAGTGCTGCCTGTACATCAGGGAAGAACTGACGATTTTAGCCAGGCACTTCTCCTTGTAGCCACAGAAGATCCCATGATCCTGGCGACAGAGTCTGCCGTATCCAAACCCCTCTGAATCACCTAACGAGCAGCCGCTTGATTGTCCTGTAACACCTCATAAAAAAAATGTCTGTCATCTTCGGACAATTTGGGGGCAAGTTGTTTTGCTGATTCCATAAGGGCATGGATATAGCCGCCCATAAGACAGGTGGCATTAGTTCACTTAAGGGCCATGCTAGCCGAAGAAAACACCTTCTTAGCGGACAGGTCGAACTTCTTTGACTCTCTGTCCGCCGGAACCTGTGGAGAGGCACCAGTAAACTTCTTTGAACAGGCTGCCTGGACTACTAGACTCTCAGGAGAAGGGTGTGATGATAAAAATTCAGGATCCCCTGGAGCCACCCTATATCTCCTTGCAATTGTCTTTTTAACTGCTGGAGCCGAGAATGGTTTGCGCCAGACTTCCAATACAGGATCGGTAATTGCCTCATTAAATGGTAGCAGAGGTTCCAAAACAGAAGTAGTAGAGTGGAGAACTTCCGTCAGTATGTTAGATTTAAATTCAACAGAAGGAAGCTGAAGGTCCAAAAGTTCTGCTGCATTTTTAATAACTGAATGGTAGGGCGCAACATCCTTTGATGGAGCATCCGAAACAGGAGAAAGTTCCCATTCAGGAGACATGTCAAGCCAACTTGCCTCTTTTAACTCCATAAAACAGTCATCAGAGTCTTCAACCTCACCTTCCTCCATTTCCTCTAGATGAAATCTCTGCTCTTCCAAAACTCTCTGAGCCTATCTCCTAGATCTTATTCTAGGGGCCAAAGCTGGTGAAGCTGAGACCGACTTCGAAGGACCTGGAACTGGCGTCGTACACGGACCCGTCGGCACAGCCTGCGACGATCGAGGTCGAGCTGACGATGACGGAGAAGATGGAAACGGTGTCGACGTCTTCTGCGCCGGGAAATGCCAAGACAGCGCCGTCGGGAGGAATGGCATGAATGGAGCCTGGGGCATAGGCCTGAGGAACTCCCAAATTAAATGCTAATGGACCCATAGGACCCACAGGTGCTCCAGAGGGGCACATAGCTCTATGGAATACTCCATACATCGCATTTAGATAATGCGAAGGATCTTGTCCCGGGCTAGGAAAAGAAGGATATGCCCCAGGGACAGACCCAGGCGCAGGTGTTCCCATGTTCGGGCCAGCCGGCGCCGACAGCAGATCCGATAGAGTTGCCTGCTCAACCGGCACAGGAACCTCTTCAACCGGAGAGTGTCCCGAAGTCGGTGAAGGAACCATTGGAGATCGAACAGGAGAAACTGCAGGCGATGCCAATTTCTCCGGAGAAGCTGGATTCGAGGGAGAAGCTGGATCCCAAGGAGAAGGAGACACGAAGTCCTTACGGCGTCGATGGACTGTAGAAGCCAACTTCGGCGCCGTCTCTCTATCAGAATGATGTTTCGAAGAGGGCCTCTTCTTCTTATGTTTCTTGACTCTTGAAGCATGCCCCTACGTCGATCTCGAGCCCGACCTGGAGCGAGACCTCGACCTCGATCATCTTCTTCCTCTTTTTTCCATCATTTTTGCCATTAAGAGCTTCACTTCTCTTTCTTTCAAGGCCTTTGGATTTATTTTCCTGCAACAGGCACATCCCTCGACGTCGTGATCCGACGATAGGCACCAGACGTAGTCTTCATGTGGATCAGTAATGGACATATGTCCTCCGCATTCCCTGCAGGGCTTGAACCCGGGCTTCCTCGACGACATCCTTGAGAAGAAACAAGAAGCAACACAGGCATACAGCCAGAAACACAAAGTATCAAGCCAAACAACGGAGAGCCCCAGAAAAACCGTTAGCGTCGACGGCGCGGAAAAAAGAGAACGGACATCACGATGACGAGGCTCCTTTATGGCTCCAGTGACGTCAGCGGAGTTGAGAGTGGAGCCAAGGTTCTACGACGTCGTCCTCGTCGGCGTGGAGAGCTACATAAAATTTCCGAATGCTGCTGGCGCAGGGGATATTCACAAGGTGAGTAATCCACTGGCAGATGTATCCATCAGAACAGGTAGTACATCTAAGTAAGTAGATGTATGGTGAATTGCAATGAAACCCAGCAGGATATCAGTTTTCCAATTCATCCAAAAAAAAGCAATATCTGTACTTTTCTAAAATGTCATAGCTCTTTACAAACTCCTTGCAAAATATTCAAATAGCATGACCTTCCTATTGGCATTGTTCTACGGAAGACAGGACACATGTTTACTTCCTTTCTTGACTGCTGTGAATTACTAAAAGGCTGTGCACATGGATCCAGAAAGAATCTCAATATACATCGGAGCTCGGGACTGTTCATCTACATATGAAGCCTTTTCTCCTATAACATCACATTCAATTCCGATTCAGACAGATATTGCGACTGAGTGAAGAATCTGGAGATCAAATTGGCTAAACATTAAGGTGTAGAAAATGTTTAAACATATGTACCCTAAAGAATATTCTAAGAGGTATAAGAGTTTATCTTAATTATCAGGTCCTATGCAATGTCATATGTGACCAGGTTTTTCCACGAAAAGACATTGTTGCCACCTCAGACAACAACATTTCCCAATTTCACATATAGTTCCAGAAACCATGGGCAATGTTCTTTTCATCAGCTGGTCAGATAGATTTCTCTATTCTTTTCCACCATCATTAAACCCTTCCAGGACTGGTTCTCGGATCATCTTCAAACGTCCAAAAGACCTCACAAGAAGTTGGCATGCAAACAAAATCTATACAGGCTTGAATATCATATACTCCAACCTAGCCTACCATCTCTGAGTTTGGCGACAGGGCTCCTGAACAAATGCCATGTGGCAATCTAAACCTGAGTAAGTTGGTATAGACATTCTGAAAGTGGTGCAAGTCCCTCAAAGAGAACTTCCTATTCTTTCAAAATTAAGAGATTTTGCATGTGGGATATGCAGAAGAGCATAAAAACCAAACAATAATGAGGAGAAGTATGGCCTCTAATTACCTTTCATAAAGATTTCCCTTGCTGTTACGACTAACAGGAAGGATAATTCTCACATTTCTTTCACAATAACAATCCTTTAGAATTTTTGGGTGAGCCTTAACAAGCTTTCCAACATTCAGCAGACATAATATAGTGCTAGCAACATTGAGTCAAAACAGCTATCCTAATGGTGCAATACAATACTGGTGATTCTTAGGTTACATCAAAATAAAAAAAAACAACTGCAAGAACAAAGGGTCATAATGATTACTTTAAAGGTGTATTATAATAACTTCTATAAAGATGATGATAAACTGCTGCCTAACTGGATCCCAATTTCAGTTAATCTAGGCCAACTAGATTTACAACAGTATCATTTTAAATCTGAGTAAGTCTTTTTAAAATGAAAATAAAAGCAAGTGATGTTCATTACATATAACCTGTAGAGGTTGTACAAAGTTTTTAAATAAAAAAAAATGCAAAGTGATATATTTGTTATAAAGCGTTCCAGTATCCCCAAAGTGGGTGGGACTATTGAATGGTTGGAAGCTAGTAATTAAGATCCTGTGACGGAGAAAATCACTGAAATGATGGGAGGATCTCCAGTCTTCGGGATTGCTAAAACAGACTAATGCTGATATCGAATGAATGACTTTTATTCCTGAATGTTCCCAGGAAACTACACTTTTAACAAATTAAAATCTGATGAAATTTGAAAGGCTGGTACACACAAACTAACCATTTAAATATGAAAACATCTGTACTGTCCAGGGCTAAACCAGATTATGCATTGCCAAATAATAAACAGTGTTCCTAAAACTCGCAAAATTGTTCTGGCACACTAAGAGTGCCGTATAAATACCTCATTTGGTCCTATGCAAAGCAGGCAGGCATGGCTATGTATAGTGAGACTTACAGGTGACATCCTCGCAATGGCCTTCAGGGGAAATGTTATGATCAGAAGCAATGCATTTGGGAGTTTTGCATATTATGCAAGTCATCCGAGTATTCTCTATTATTTATGTGTGTTTAAAATCTAACCATTAAACTGAAAGGCTGTACTGTGTTTCATAGCATTAGTCCAAGTACTGTCCAAGCAGCATACGTAATGGTATGTGCAATCTTCTCCAGCACTGCCGACTTACCATTTGTAAAATAACAGCGTATGGTGATTTCCTGATACATAGTTTGATTTTCCTGGGAAGCAGGCTGAGGCTATATCATAGATATTATAAAACTGAAACATGGGTGAGCTTTTCATATTTAATGTGTAGGTGTAACACTGCTATTGTACAGTATCATTTTTTCCTAGCTATCTTATGAAGAGATATAAAGAAGATCACAATGTAGCATGACAAATCTCCCTCCCTAGCCCATGGATATTCATGAAGATTTACTGACACAATCTCGCTCCACCAATCTCTCAGCCTTTTAAGTGCAGAGACTTAAACATAATTAATATCTGCTTTATGGGCTGTATAAAATACTACCTATAATAGTGACATCTGGGATTGGGAAGAGAGTAAGAAAGGTGATTTGTACACGCTGTCTTGTCAACTAGACCTCTGCTGACCTGCTATCTGAAATAGTGAGGCCCAGTGTGTAGAAAATCTAAATTAGAAGAATTGGGTAAGCGGAGGGAGCAAACTAACAAAATTGGTGGCTTTCTCTTATTGAAGAATGGTAAACTTAGAATCTCTTTGGCAAGAGGAAATTACTACAGTGGGCTAAAGATCCTGAAGTCCTGGTGATGGCATTGACAATATTCTATGTAGAGGCGCATCACATCTCAGCATTACCATCTTGAGCTGTAAATAAGCGCAGTTAGTAGCACTCAATTTAAAGTTATTTTATTTACCGACCAAGTTGATCTTAATGAGATTCAATTGTGCGGCCTTCAGGTCACGTGCAATTAATGGATGTTGCTTAACTGATAGTGCCACCATAACAGTAGGGCAAACTGTGTCAGCTGAATGACCGAAGGACTCCTGTCAATAATTTACAACTTCACCATCAAATGTGCGAGGGGTCTATAGAAAGCTATGGATTAAGGACCCTACTGTGAAAGCTTTCATGGAAGGAGTTTGTTCTAGTTTATATGCACTGAGCACCTACAGGAGAAAAACACAAACGTTTCTCCTACTAAGCACCTGCTATGCTTAGCCAAGAAATACATGCAAATTCAACGAACAGTTTTGTAAACAATTACACTTAAGGCAACACTTACCAGTCCGGATGCATACATGGGCACTATAACTGGTTGCTTTTTGTTGCCCGTGAACAGCTGTAAAAAAAAAAACAGTTTTTCATTCGTAATCCTTATTTCAAATTCATTTAAACCTTCCAAGACAAAGTATAAATACAACCAAGTCCACGTCTTCCTAAAATTACACAAACAAATCATCAGTTCAGTCACAATAAACATTATATAGTTCTAGCAATACAAAAGAGATTTCTATTCATGGGCTTTAGCATTACTTAACATAATAGGAACTTATTCTTTTGCACAATACAGACTCTAATAACATTTATACTTGAACATTATTTAAGAATATTTAAAACCTGCTGTTTTCATAGTAAATGTTAGATGTTAACAAAAAGCAATGACACTTGAAAAATGTTCCTTAAACCACTTTAATGCAGAGGACGAGACAGCACTTCTTTTTCATTTAAAAAGAATGTTATATTTTGGCTATATTCTTGGTTCCTTATGGGGGAATCCACAAACACTAGTATCTTTAGAATCCACAATGTGTGTGAAAAAAGAATGCAAATAAGGCGAGGATGTTTTTGTGGAAACAAGTTATGAAGCTGTAAGTGCAAATTGCCCAAAACTTAAAAATAAAATGGCTTATGACCTGGGGGTGGAATGAGCCTGGGATAAGCCTCAGCAGTTAAGTGTGAAAAGCAAATGCTTCTCTACATCACTGGGGTGGGGACATCACGTGTGCGAATAGCTCTACAGAGCAAAATATGCCAAGAACAAAGCTTCAAGACAATCAGCTCATCTTTTTTCAAGGGTCAGGGTCAAGTCAGGGTAAAGGTGAACCAGGCAGCTCACTGTTTAGCTATCAGTCCTCGTAAAATCATAAAAGTTCAGGTCTAGTAACTTGAATGATCTACTCAACCTAACTGTAATGCACTTGGCTCGTAATCGGTCCCAAGATGTGCGATCCTAGGCAAATATTTTATTTTACAGAGACGCCTTTTTCTTCATAATGACATAATAATAATACTGGATTTTATACAGCGCGAACAGCTACCTCACAAGGAGGTGTCCCGGCGCTAGTAGAACACTAATGACCAGGGCTAAAGAATAGAGAAGCTAGCGTGGCTGGGTGAATAGCCAGGTCTTAAGTAATTTCTTAAAACAGGGTTCAGACGGGGCCTGTTGGATTGCTTGAGGTAGTGAGTTCCACAGAGCGGGGACGTTTGCTGAAAAGGTCCGCCCGCCTAGTCGGGCCTTTTTTGCGCGCGGGACGGCCAGCTGGACGCGGTCGTTGGACCTTAGTGCGCGACTTTGAAGATATCTTGGGAGGCGATTTTTCAGGTATTGTGGGCAGGAGCCATGCAGAGATCTGAACGCCAGCGTCAGAGCTTTGAATTTTATTCTGTTGACTATTGGCAACCAGTGCAGGGTTCGGAGATGCGGAGAGACTGACTGCTTGAACGGAATTCGCAGTAGTAGTCTCGCAGCCGCATTTTGAACTACCTGAAGCTTGTGCGTCAGGTATTTTGGAAGGCCAAGGTATAAACCATTGGCATAATCCAGTCGGGAGGTGACAGTCGCGTGGACAACCGTTTTTCTGCAGCTCACTGGTAGGAGTCTTAGGATTTTTCGTAGGTTTCTCAGCTTACTCAGGCAGCATCCGGCGACTTGTTGGATATGGGATGAGAAGGACATGTTATCATCCCATCTCACACCAAGATTTTTTGCCGAGTGGCTGGGTGGGGGGGGCGGGCCCATCTCCGTTGGCCACCAGAATTCTGGGGGGGGGGAGGGACCCTTGCCGAAGAAAATGACTTCGGTTTTATTAGCATTAAGTTTTAATTTATTAGTGTTCATCCAGTGTGCTATATCCTGGAGACACCCTTTGAAATTAGAGAACGACTCCTGCGTTATCTCAGAGTAAGGAAATACCAACTGGGTGTCGTCGGCATATGATATTGCCTTGACCCCCCAGTTGGCAATTAACGTAAAGAGAGGAGCCAGGTAGATGTTGAACAGAAGGGGGCTGAGGGCCGACCCCTGCGGGACTCCACAGCTGAGGGTTTTAGGTGTAGAAGAAATCGTTCCAAGTGCCACCTTCTGCGTTCTCTGCGATAGGTAGGAGTTTATCCACCCCAGCGCTCTGTCCTGAATACCTATCTCAGCCAGCCGGCTGAGTAATCTGGCGTGGTCCACCGTATCGAAGGCGGCCGACAGATTCAGGAGTACCAGCATTGCTGAGTTTCCTGCATCCATCGACCACCTCACCGACTCGGCAACTTCAATGAGCGCTGTCTCTGTGCTAAAGCCGGGGCGGAAGCCAGATTGAGTTTCATGCAAAATGTTGTTGGTTTCTACGAATTTGCTCAGTTGGCGCTGTATAACTTTTTCCAGCATTTTTCCCGGGGCAGCTAGTAGGGATATAGGGCGGAGATTCGTAAGGTCGTGTGGATCCCCATTAGGTTTTTTCTTTAGGGGTAAGAGGGTAGCGTGCTTCCAGATGTCCGGGAATATACCCGACATGATGGAGGAGTTCCAGATACCTAGAAGTGTGGGGGCGACCGAGTCCGCTATGGCACTCCATAGTTTTGCTGGGCAGGGGTCGTCAGGGGAGCCTGATTTGCAGCGGATGAGTTCCTGCCTTACCTCAATCAGGGGGATGTGCATAAACTGGGTGAGGGTCTTGTCTGGCCCACCGTTATTCGCTCGGTCCTGCTTCACAGTTTTTATTATTGGACCAAAGGAGTCATATACTTTCTTAATTTTCTGGTCAAAAAACTCTGAAATTTGCTCACATAGCGTAGCTGTGGGTACAACCTCTCTTTCAATGCATTTTGGTTTGAAGAACGATTGTACCACTTTGAAGACCTGTTTGCTAGACTGTTCTGCCTGAAGAATCGAGTCCGCATAGAAACACTTTTTACTTTTCCTGATAGATTTCCGGAGTTTTTTGGAAGCTTCTTTATACCTAGCTTTTTCTTCCAGACCGTAGTTTGCTCTCCAGAGTCTCTCCAGTTTTTTACAGGCTGCTTTCTCATTCCTGAGTTCTTGGGAGAACCAGGGAGCTGAGGGGGAGGCTCTTTTTGATAAAGCCCGAGAGGCTGGGGCGATGGAGGAAACCATCTTTCCGATCCATTCATTAAGTAGTTGAGCATCCGTGTTGGCATTGTTTGTCAAGGATGGGGAGGTTTGCGCTAGGACAGGGCACATAGTCTCGGGGGTCAGTTTTTTCCATTGCCTCTTTAAGTAGTAGTTTTTAGTCGCAGCAGGAGTGTTATTCACAATATTCAGTGAAAAAGGGACGAGTAAGTGGTCTGACCATGTCAAAGGGAGAGGAGTCTCCGAGAGCACATTCTTAATATTAGAGAAGATGAGATCGATAGTGTGGCACCCCGTGTGTGTAGGGCCCTCATTGATCAGTCTGAGACTGGCCATATTTAACGTGGTTTTTAGCCGTTCTGTCAAGGCACAGTCAGGTTTATCCATGTGGATATTAAAATCACCTACCACAATGAAAAGGGGGTGAAGAAGCGAGCTCTGGACGATCGTGTCTAATAGGCTAGTTAGAGAGGAGTCTGAGCCGACCGGAGGGCGATATATCACTAGTCCTGCTAATGATAGCTGAGGGCTCACTTGAAAGCAAAAGTGAAGGCCTTCAATTCCTTGAATAGCAGTGGGGGCTGAGGATGTTAATACTAAATGCTCTTTAAAAATAATGGCGACACCACCGCCTCTTTTTTCCCCCGGGCGGTTGGCGAGGCATATTTTGAATCCCGGAGGGACTGCAAGTGCAATGGAAG
This sequence comes from Lissotriton helveticus, assembly GCF_964261635.1. NCBI lineage: Eukaryota > Metazoa > Chordata > Amphibia > Caudata > Salamandridae > Lissotriton > Lissotriton helveticus. The sequence continues at coordinate 1,620,301,737 of NC_136067.1, forward strand.
TCAAGTTGTCCTCCTTGATCCATGTTTCTGTTAAAAAGAGGATATCCCATTCTTGTTCTTCTAATAAAAGCCAGACATCGTCTGCATGTTTGGCTAGGGATCTGCAGTTAAGAAGACCTGCCCTAAGGTTTGTTTGTGAAGGAGGTTTGTACTTAGGGGGTATCATGGAGGCCTCCCTGCCAATAGCTATCTCACAATTGTTACAGATCTGGGGGGGTTCGAAGGTCAAAGGGTCTGTAGAGTGTGGGCAGCATTTGGATGGGGGATTGAGTGCTTTAAGGTCCTCACCTGACCACACTATCCCTCCACCATGTGTTCCGCTGCCGGCAGCATATCTGGCCCCGGCCGCGGTCTGGTCGCGGACGGGCGCAGACGGGCTTGCCTTAGGCGCGCCTTCGGCGCGCAAACGGCGCCCCCGCTGCGCCCGTCCGCTGCGCTTCCGGTGGAAACACATGGTAAATAGTGGCGGGGGGAGGGGTGTGGCCTGTCAGGTGGTGGGCGTGCCTGCGTGTCCCAAGGCAGGGCGTCCACTCGATCAAGTATCCCGTGGCAGAGGGGTTGAGGTAGGAATGTTGTCAATCACATTTATATACACACTCAAAAATAGTAAAAGAACGTCTAAAATCACATTCAATTTACACAGTAATACAGTTTTTAAAAAAACGCTCGCTAGACTCTCCCGGCTTCCGCCTCAGGAGGTCAAAGTGTTCTGCCTCGCGCTAGGAATGGCGCGCTATTTGAACGTTCGTTCGAAAAAGGGGCGTGGCCTGTCAGGTGGTGGGCGTGCCTGCGTGTCCCAGGGCAGGGCGTCACCTCGATAAAGTATCCCGTGGCAGAGGGGGATGAGGTAGGAATGTTGTCAATCACATTTAAATACACACTCAAAAATAGTAAAAGAACGTCTAAAATCACATTCAATTTACACAGTAATACAGTTTTTAAAAAAACGCTCGCTAGACTCTCCCGGCTTCCGCCTCAGGAGGTCAAAGTGTTCTGCCTCGCGCTAGGAATGGCGCGCTATTTGAACGTTCTGTCGAAAAAGGGCGTGGCCTGTCAGGTGGTGGGCGTGCCTGCGTGTCCCAGGGCAGGGCGTCCACTCGATAAAGTATCCCGTGGCAGAGGGGGATGAGGTAGGAATGTTGTCAATCACATTTAAATACACACTCAAAAATAGTAAAAGAACGTCTAAAATCACATTCAATTTACACAGTAATACAGTTTTTAAAAAAACGCTCGCTAGACTCTCCCGGCTTCCGCCTCAGGAGGTCAAAGTGTTCATACAAGAGCACCTTCAGATATGCGAGTTCAACATATCTTCTGCACAAAAAAAATATATTTTTTTTATTTAATAGACCGAACATTTGCTCTATATATAACACGAATCTGGCCCACATATTGGGGACACATGACCTCTGACTTGCCTTTTAGTTCCCTATGAAATTGTCGCAGGGCAGGAATATTTCTCAGTTCAAGTCTAAAAACACTTTTAATAAAAAATATTACTGAAGCATGATGTAATAGTGCCCTGTCATTTACAGACAGCACATTGCCCATTGAAATGGCTACAGGCTTTCCCAATAACATGGTTTTACTGATAAAATTATATAGGGCATAAATAATGTTTGGAAATTGAGTTTTAACAAAAGTGTTTATCATTTGCACATCATCAAGTAAAGTGTTCCGATTTGTTTTCCTCTTATAAAGTATTTTCATCACCACACAGAATTAAAAAATCTGCTTTGATAACTACTGAAATATATTTTGAAACGTTTGTGCAGTTCACTTATTAGCTATTTAAATGTTGCATTAGAAACAAACGCCTTACATTCATTTCCCATGCATAGCACAGCACAATTGTCAGACAATTCACTTTGCAAAATTCTCTAATTTCAGTCAGAGAAAGAAGACAAACTGACTTTTGACCTCTGTCTCTGAATGCAGACCAAATGTGACAAGATAACAAGATTTAAAGGAATCTTTATGGCTCATTCAATATGTGATTTAAGAGAACCCCTGGTATTTGTCCGTCCCTCAGAATGGGCCAGTAGGCCCTCAAAATAGCTTGCACTGATGAAATCTGACTTGCCATAGCGAGTGGGTGAGTAGATTTTTGGAGGCATGGCTATGTTCATAGCTTGGGAAAGTGGATGGTCCAGATCAAGCCATGTGACCGGCTTTACTTAGTTGTGAGCTACAAAAGCAAGAAGCCTGCTAGTGTGCTGCTATTTTTTTATGACATATATAGCCTTTCCAGAAAAGCAAAGAGAAAGGAGCAAACAGAAGACATAACATGCTAGATTAATAATCTACACACCAAACCGCATTTGACTGGAATACGAATGGAAGGTTTAGTTTCCCCATTTCATACCAAAAAAGGAAGATAATTACAACAAATTATTTGAACAGGTTCTAAACACTTCAGTGGGTGGTTATCAATGCTCCATACTTTGGATTTAGAAACCAAATTCTAAAAGAATAAATGTCAGGCAAGGAGTACACTATACAACCTAAAAACATTAAGCACCTTGTGTTTGTTGCCAATGCAGGTCATGATCAAGCACTTCATAACAAATAATCCATCAAAGTAGTTCAAGCTTTCAATGCAGATAGGCATATACTGAGACGAGAATACTCCCTATATGATAAATAGACATGAACCCTTTTCCTAACTTACCCAGCTGCAAGTGAATTTGTTATCCTCCCTGTTCCTGCCCAGAGGTCATCAAATCCTGCATGCAAGTGCAGGCCTAAGGCCAAGACTGACCCTGAGACCCAGAGTGCGGCTCTGAGGTTAAGTGGGGTGTGTCAAATGTATACCCCTTGATCGACATGAGCTGTGTTTGCAGCATACCATTTCTTAATTCTTAGTGTTTGGACAGGCCTTTCTCCATGTTTCAAAACAAAGCAGAATGTCTATTGGACTGCCTTGTGTGTATGTTATGTGAGTGTTGCCTTTATGGTGCCTGCTAGCAAGACTCCCAGTTTGAAGTGACTGAATGTATGCTATAGCCAATGGGATCAATTTGGAATTTCCCCTGGTTTTGACATAGTGCAAGATGGAGGTCTTATTTCAGAAGGGGTCAGTGTACCCAACCAAATGCTTTTTCAGCATCGATTGAAATAAGTAGGGTAGGGGCCCCGGAGTGGGTGGTTTTGTCAATGAGATGGAGCAATCACTTGGTGTTAGCACCACTGTTGGACTGGGCCCTTCTGGCAGGCCCACCCCTGAAGTTGTGCTCGTTATATGTGACCTGGGGATGGTGATTCCCCCTCTGAGTGCGTGTAGATGAGAGATGCCTGCCCTCCCATAGGACTGCATGGGGAATGGGTGTGTCCCTGATAGTTCCTGGTGCGTGGGGGGTACAGGCTCGAGTCTGGTATGTATGGACTCGTGCGATTGAATGCTGTAAGATGATGTATGCGACGTGTGTGTGTCTAAAAGAGAAGTGCCACTTCTAGACATCGGTGTGTGTGTGCAGTAAGTATGCTGGCGCGTGATTGGCTGAAGTGAGGGAGGGGCGGTGCCTGTATCCTGTATGGGTCTGGGCTGTCCCCCACAATGCTGGCTCCACCCACCTGGGGTGCGTCTGGTGTCCTAGCCTGGCCAGTAACAAGAAATTCCTTATAACCAGTTCTAGCTGGATCTCATCCTGCCTGCCCCTTTTTAGACAAAGGGGTCTCCTGTATAAAAGGAGGGTGTGCCCTTTTCTCTCTCTCTTTCCTGCTGGTCCTGACTGACTCCTGCCAGGGGCATGCTGCTGCTTGGGGCTCAGGGGAAGGGCTTGCCTCCCTGAGCCCTGCCCTGCCCCTGACCCACTGCTGTCCTGGACCCTACCAAGACTCTGCTGATTTTTGAGACCCCAGCGCCTGGAGGCACTTTATTCCCCCTTTCTGGCTGTCCTAGCGCCCTGGGGCGCCTCATCGATGCTTCCAGCGCTTGGGAGCGCTTCCCCGTGGTCCTAGCGCCTCGAGGCGCTGCCTGCATGCTCCTAGCGCTGGGCGCGCTCCATTCGTCTTGCCAGTGCCCCCCCGGCCTTTTCCCGTTCGTGGGAGGGGGCCCGAGCCCCCCAGCGAGTGCCTACCTCGCTTGCCCCCGCCCTCGTTCTATTTATCGAGGGTGCCTGGCCCTCGGCGATTTCCCCTGAGTTCACCGCCGCAGCCCGGGACCCCGCGTGAGGCCCGCCCCCGGGCCGCGCTCTGATAGGCTGCTGGCCCGATGACGTCTCCCCGGGCCGCGCTCTGATTGGCCGGCGACCCGGGGAGCTGTAGAGGCGGAGGGGAGAGCCGAGCATGCAGGGAGCGGCGGGAGCCTACTCCGCGCCCCTGCGTCCCCCAGAAGCAGTGCCGCTTCCCCCCCGGGGCCCCCCAGGAGCGAGAGGGAGCCCCGGAGAGCGAGGAGAGACCGGCGCGACCAACAGCCGGTGAGTGCTGCCGGAGGGGAGGCGGGGCTTCGGGGCACATTGTCGGTGCCCGCCCCTCCCCTCCAGCGCGAGCACACATGTGTTTGAAGGCCCGCGGGGCCCCCAGTGATGCCGGGTCCCCCGAGGGGGACCCCGCCTGCCCCGCAGCTTGACCCCTGAGCCCGAGAGGCTCCATCATGGCCCGTGGGGCCACCCGTGATGCCGGGTCCCCCGAGGGGGACCCCGCCTGCCCTGCCTTGACCCCGGAGCCCCGTGAGGCTCCACCTCCGGCCTGAGCCGCGAGAGGCTCCTTCTGTATTTTTACCCCCGAGCCCCGAGAGGCTCCAGCTGCATCTTTGACCCCCGAGCCCCGAGGAGGCTCCAACGTGTCCTTGCCCCTGAGCCCCGAGAGGCTCCAGCTACAATCCCTGAGCCCCGAGGAGGCTCCACCACGTGGCCCTTGCCCTTCCGAGCCTGCGAGGCTCCGCCCAGTTGTTCCCGAGCCCGAGAGGCTCCACCGTTTGGTGCCTTTTTCCCCAGAGCCTGCGAGGCTCCCCCAATGGCCCCATCCTTGCTCTACAGCTGCCCAGCACTTCGTGGGCAGCTGCTACGTTTAGGTTTATTGTCCCTGGCTACCTGCAGCCTGCCCTGAACATCGTGACATTGCCTGTTGGAAGTACCGATTAATGTTAATGTGATTCTGAAAGTATTACGTGTTGCCTTCTGATGATGCCTCTGTTATGTTCTGTGCTTGTCATTCCTTCCCTCCTAAACATCCTAGGTCTCATGAATGTGGCTTCTGGTTAGAGTGAGATCTACTGCTAGTTCTATTGAGCTCCAGGTGGTGATGTGTTCTAATGCTAAGCTCCTGGGTGTAATGTGTTCTAGTGCTAGGTCGAGGAACCTCCCAGGGGTTACGTGTTCTAATGCCGGTTCCATCATGTGCATATTCCTGGCAGTGGCCCATGGCACTGCCCTGTATATCGTCCCTTGTAAACCCTGCCCGTGCCCTTGGCACCTTGTAAATTGCGTATTCCTGTCTAAATGTGTTCTTCAATACAAAGGCTATTTTTATATATATCTTGTGTGGAGTTCCTTTTGTGGGGGGCCCGGGAGGTTGTTGCTGGGGGGGCGTGCGCAAATGCTTTACACATGACCTCCGAGATAGGCCTGACTGCTCGTGCCAAGCTACCGAGGGGGTGAGCAGGGGTTGTCTTGGTGGGTGACTTCCCTACCCTAACTAGAAAGGGTGATTTCTGCCTGGCCTTGGCACAAGCCTCGGCCAACCAGGGATCCCATTTCTAACATTGGTGGCTAGCGGTGGGATTTGGACTTGTGTTTGCGCAGCACCTCAGTGATAACCGGCCCCACTACAACACTCTGCAGTTTAGATGGTCGCAAAGAAAAGAAACTATTGGTGCGCGTTGCTAAAAATATTTGTTTGTGGGGAAAAAAAAGTGGTTCTGGTGCACTTTGCTAAAAATGTCACTTCTTGTGAAAAAAGTGGTTCCGGTGCATTTTGCTAAAAATGTGGGTTCTTGTGAAAAATGTGGTCCCGGTGCACTTTGCTAAAAATGTCTATTGTTGTGAAAAATGTGGTTCTGGTGCGCTGTGAGTTAGGTGTCCCTAGCTCGGGAGGGTAGATCATCCCCCTAAGTGCAATGTGTTTTCTGGATTCACCAGAAGGGTGGGATCCAGTGGTGGCAGCGAAATTGTGTCCAATATGTGCGGTCCTTGTCCCTTCCCTGGAGTAATGGTACCTGTGCCACATGGGTCAGGTTGAGGAATCAGGGGCGGTAAAAACTGTCTTACCAGTCCAGGGGAGGGTGTGTGGATGAATGTTGAGGTGTGCTGATTAATGGAGTGTAAGTTCTCTGAGGGGGAGCTTGCTGAATAATGGAGTGTAAGTTCTCTGGGATGGGGAGCTTGCTGAAGCAACGATAATTGTATCCTACCTACCCCGCTGAATGTGTTTGATGCATCATGTGTTCCGTACACCGCTGAATGTGTTTTATGCGTCAGGTGTCCTACCTACCCCGCTGAATGTGTTTGATGCATCATGTGTTCCGTACACCGCTGAATGTGTTTTAGGCGTCAGGTGTTCTACCTTCCCCGCTGAATGTGTTCGATGCATCATGTGTTCCGTACACCGCTGAATGTGTTTTATGCGTCAGGTGTCCCCCTTGCTGAATGAATGTTAAGTTGTATCCCGGACAAGGGAGCCCTGCTGACTGAGTCGCGGCTTGCCTTGGGGAGAGCTGAACTTGGAGCCCTGCTGACGTTGTCGCGGCTCATCGTGCTGTAGTGAATGTGAGGTTGTATCCCGGACAAGGGAGCCCTGCTGACTGAGTCGCGGCTTGCCTTGGGGAGAGCTGAACTTGGAGCCCTGCTGACGTCGCGGCTCATCGTGCTGAAGTGAATGTTAAGTTGTATCCCGGACAAGGGAGCCCTGCTGACTGAGTCGCGGCTTGCCTTGGGGAGAGCTGAACTTGGAGCCCTGCTGACGTTGTCGCGGCTCATCGTGCTGTAGTGAATGTGAGGTTGTATCCCGGACAAGGGAGCCCTGCTGACGCTGTCGCGGCTTGCCTTGGGGAGAGCTGAACACTGAGCCCTGCTGACGTTGTCGCGGCTCTTCTTGTTGAATGTATGTAAGTTGTATCCCGGACAAGGGAGCCCTGCTGACGCTGTCGCTGCTTGCCTTGGGGAGAGCTGAACACTGAGCCCTGCTGACGCTGTCACGGCTCATCTTGCTGAATGAATGTAGGTGCGGAACTGGACAGGGGTCAGAGGGAGTGTGACCCCTGGGCATCCGGTGACTTAGTTCCCAGGTGGTAGACCAGTGGAGGGAGGAAGTTCCGAAACTGGTAGAAGAGCGTGTTCTGAGGGTGCTTCTCCTGGGAGAGCGCAGAACCTCAGAAGTAGAGGTAGGGTGGGGCATTCTTGCCCGTGACCTCTGGCCAGCCTGAGGGTGCGGACCCTAGGTGGGAGAGAAAGTGGTAAAGTGGAACTACACGAAGAAGGGGAGTGGAGAGTGGCTGTCGTGGGCCAGGGGTTACCACCCCCCACTCCGGGTTGGCATGGACCAGTGGTATCTGGGTGGCCTAGGGCCTGGTCCTAGCCGTGGTCAACTAAGGAGTACCAGTGGGGTAGCCTAGTTGGGCCTATGTTTTTTATTTTTGTTCTGTAATTTTTTTTTTGTTTTATGTGTGCGTCGATAAGATCAAAGTGGCGTAGAACTGGAAGGGGACCCTGCAGTGCGGGCCTGCGTCCATGTTCTTTTTTCGCCCAAAGCAGGGAAGTCCATCACGGTGGTGATTGGCCTACCCTGCGTTTTGGCTGGAAGGGGGCCGTGTTGGACTGGGCCCTTCTGGCAGGCCCACCCCTGAAGTTGTGCTCGTTATATGTGACCTGGGGATGGTGATTCCCCCTCTGAGTGCGTGTAGATGAGAGATGCCTGCCCTCCCATAGGACTGCATGGGGAATGGGTGTGTCCCTGATAGTTTCTGGTGCGTGGGGGGTACAGGCTCGAGTCTGGTATGTATGGACTCGTGCGATTGAATGCTGTAAGATGATGTATGCGACGTGTGTGTGTCTAAAAGAGAAGTGCCACTTCTAGACATCGGTGTGTGTGTGCAGTAAGTATGCTGGCGCGTGATTGGCTGAAGTGAGGGAGGGGCGGTGCCTGTATCCTGTATGGGTCTGTGCTGTCCCCCACAATGCTGGCTCCACCCACCTGGGGTGCGTCTGGTGTCCTAGCCTGGCCAGTAACAAGAAATTCCTTATAACCAGTTCTAGCTGGTTCTCATCCTGCCTGCCCCTTTTTAGACAAAGGGGTCTCCTGTATAAAAGGAGGGTGTGCCCTTTTCTCTCTCTCTTTCCTGCTGGTCCTGACTGACTCCTGCCAGGGGCATGCTGCTGCTTGGGGCTCAGGGGAAGGGCTTGCCTCCCTGAGCCCTGCCCTGCCCCTGACCCACTGCTGTCCTGGACCCTACCAAGACTCTGCTGATTTTTGAGACCCCAGCGCCTGGAGGCACTTTATTCCCCCTTTCTGGCTGTCCTAGCGCCCTGGGGCGCCTCATCTATGCTTCCAGCGCTTGGGAGCGCTTCCCCGTGGTCCTAGCGCCTCGAGGCGCTGCCTGCATGCTCCTAGCGCTGGGCGCGCTCCATTTGTCTTGCCAGTGCCCACCCGGCCTTTTCCCGTTCGTGGGAGGGGGCCCGAGCCCCCCAGCGAGTGCCTACCTCGCTTGCCCCCGCCCTCGTTCTATTTATCGAGGGTGCCTGGCCCTCGGCGATTTCCCCTGAGTTTACCGCCGCAGCCCGGGACCCCGCGTGAGGCCCGCCCCCGGGCCGCGCTCTGATAGGCTGCTGGCCCGATGACGTCTCCCCGGGCCGTGCTCTGATTGGCCGGCGACCCGGGGAGCTGTAGAGGCGGAGGGGAGAGCCGAGCATGCAGGGAGCGGCGGGAGCCTACTCCGCGCCCCTGCGTCCCCCAGAAGCAGTGCCGCTTCCCCCCCGGGGCCCCCCAGGAGCGAGAGGGAGCCCCGGAGAGCGAGGAGAGACCGGCGCGACCAACAGCCGGTGAGTGCTGCCGGAGGGGAGGCGGGGCTTCGAGGCACATTGTCGGTGCCCGCCCCTCCCCTCCAGCGCGAGCACACATGTGTTTGAAGGCCCGCGGGGCCCCCAGTGATGCCGGGTCCCCCGAGAGGGACCCCGCCTGCCCCGCAGCTTGACCCCTGAGCCCGAGAGGCTCCATCATGGCCCGTGGGGCCACCCGTGATGCCGGGTCCCCCGAGGGGGACCCCGCCTGCCCTGCCTTGACCCCGGAGCCCCGCGAGGCTCCACCTCCGGCCTGAGCCCAGAGAGGCTCCTTCTGTATTTTTACCCCTGAGCCCCGAGAGGCTCCAGCTGCATCTTTGACCCCCGAGCCCCGAGGAGGCTCCAACGTGTCCTTGCCCCTGAGCCCCGAGAGGCTCCAGCTATAATCCCTGAGCCCCGAGGAGGCTCCACCACGTGGCCCTTGCCCTTCCGAGCCTGCGAGGCTCCGCCCAGTTGTTCCCGAGCCCGAGAGGCTCCACCGTTTGGCGCCTTTTTCCCCAGAGCCTGCGAGGCTCCCCCAATGGCCCCATCCTTGCTCTACAGCTGCCCAGCACTTCGTGGGCAGCTGCTACGTTTAGGTTTATTGTACCTGGCTACCTGCAGCCTGCCCTGAACATCGTGACATTGCCTGTTGGAAGTACCGATTAATGTTAATGTGATTCTGAAAGTATTACGTGTTGCCTTCTGATGATGCCTCTGTTATGTTCTGTGCTTGTCATTCCTTCCCTCCTAAACATCCTAGGTCTCATGAATGTGGCTTCTGGTTAGAGTGAGATCTACTGCTATTTCATTCAGCTCCAGGTGGTGATGTGTTCTAATGCTAAGCTCCTGGGTGTAATGTGTTCTAGTGCTAGGTCGAGGAACCTCCCAGGGGTTACGTGTTCTAATGCCGGTTCCATCATGTGCATATTCCTGGCAGTGGCCCCATGGCACTGCCCTGTATATCGTCCCTTGTAAACCCTGCCCGTGCCCCTGGCACCTTGTAAATTGCGTATTCCTGTCTAAATGTGTTCTTCAATACAAAGGCTATTTTTATATATATCTTGTGTGGAGTTCCTTTTGTGGGGGGCCCGGGAGGTTGTTGCTGGGGGGGCGTGCGCAAATGCTTTACACATGACCTCCGAGATAGGCCTGACTGCTCGTGCCAAGCTACCGAGGGGGTGAGCAGGGGTTGTCTTGGTGGGTGACTTCCCTACCCTAACTAGAAAGGGTGATTTCTGCCTGGCCTTGGCACAAGCCTCGGCCAACCAGGGATCCCATTTCTAACAACCACAATCGGGCCTCAGTACAAAACCTGCCTGGTCAGGATCTACTAATCCAAACATGTACTGCCCCAGGTGACCAGCTAAGACACCTGTGAAAATCTTCACGTCCAAGTTTTTAATAAGAAATAGGCCAGTATGAGGCACAGAGAACAGGGTCATTACACTGTTCAGGTAGGACCATTATAATAGCTGATTTCATGATGTCAGTGATAGAGCCTTTGGAAGTGAAGGAGTTGTACAACTTCGTCAACATGGGGGCCAGTTGGGCAGCAGATATCTTGTAAAAGGTAGCGGTGAACCAGTCTTGACCGGGTGCCCTATCAGGTTTGAGTCTCACTATGGCTCCCAGAACTTCTTGGACAGTGATGTCTCCGTCAAGTAGGGATGCTTCCCTCTCCGGAAGCTTAGTCAAGTGTGCCTGCGCCAGGTAAGAGTCAGTCGTCTGGATGGAGTGTTTCGGCAGAGTACAGCGTAGAATAAAAACGGCTGAATTCTTCAGCGATCTCTTCATCACCCCTCATTGCCTGGCCGGAGGAGGTAGAGATTTCTCAGATCCGTCGATGATGGGTCGGTGTGCGGGAAGTCGACCCGCCATGTTCTGTCCAGTGCGGAGCAATGCGTGTTCCGCTGCATCCAGGTCTAGTGCCCCGAGTTGCTTTCTCGCCATTGTGAGTTGCCTGTGTGTTTTGTGGGAGCCCGTCTCTCTATGGGCCTTCTTAAGTGCTGCTAACTCAGCCACCAGTGAAGAACGCTTGTTTTTACAATCTTTGTTGAGTTGTGCAGCTACTGTTATTTATGCTCCCATGACCACTGCATTGAGTGCATTCAATATTAAAGTCACCGGTGTCTGATAGGTGTCATTAGCATCAAGATAGCCCCGAATCACCCATCTAACTTCTTTAACTGTGGGTTCATATGCTAGGAGTTTAGGTTTAAGACGCCACAATTGTGAACGTATACTGCGGATGGATAATCATAGAGTAATAGTGATCGGGCATGATCTGAAAGGGCTACCACCCTGAAATCTGTGTGGGACACAATAGGCATTAAGAACGCCGTTGCGAGAAAGTAGTCTATCCTAGCAGAAGATTTGTGTGCCACTGAGAAAAATGAATAGGCCCTAGTTGTAGTATTCAAGCGCCTCCACACAACCACCAAGCCCGCCTCACTCAACCACTGAAAGCCCTGTGTGGTGTATGTCCCAGTCGGTACCATCCTTTGTATGGAGCGTTTGAGAAGTGATTCAGTTGGCAAACCGAAGTCCCTCCTGATCAGGAAGTTAGTGTCTGGGGAAGTAAGGATGTCCCCAAACGCCTGGCCGATAAAGGATTCTTGGTTATCGTTAGGAGCATACACGCATTCCACCATAAAGTGGTGTTGGTGGAGGGAGAAGCGCAGTGAAAGCCAGCGGCCCACAATCTCAGAGGGTGCCTGAATGACTTGCCCTTGGAAATGTGTAGAAAGAAGAATTGCACCACAGCCTTCTTCACAGAACCTGAAGAAGAAAAGTACTGACGACTTTGATTTCAGGCATCCCCAATCTTTTCAGAAGAGATGCGCCACATCCCCCTTCCGATCCTCCTGGGGACTGCTCACCTCCTCTGAACAGCTCCCGGATCCCACAGGCATCTGCAGTGCACCTCCACCTTTTCACCTCGGGACAGTCCGGCGGTTCGTTTTGCTCCGGCGAGCACATCAGTATAGGTCGGGTGCTCAAGCCGCCATCTTGGTAGCGGCCCGCATGCTTGGCGTTCCACCTTCCCCACTCGCCTGTCAGGCCCGGAGCGACCGACTCGGGACAGCCAACACCTTCTCCGCACAAGGCTGTCTTGATCTCTCGCCTTACAAGTGCCACACAACCTGCTGTTCCGCCTGCAGCTTAGTGATTGCGGCGTGGTAATGCTCCTTCAAGGGCGCCACCTTGGACCCGCCTCCTAAATTCCTCTTTAAACAGGCAGCATCCTTTTTAAACAGGATTCCTCTTTACCTTTTAAAAGGGATATTTAATGAAACACTTCTTTAATACAACTGAACATTTGTTTCTTATAATCATTTTATTCAGATTTTTGAAAAGATAGGCAATGGCTATACAAAGGTAAAGTTAAAATATTTCTATATTTGTTTCGACAGTGAAGTTGTGTCCTCAGTTAAGTGCTTTCAGGTTGATACACATTGCTGTAGATATTCGTTAATCATGGATTTAATGCACATCACCAGATTGACAACTTGCAGGCTTATTTTCACAATGTTGCTTATAAACAACAATACCTTTTTCCTAGTTAAAGATAGTTGAAACCCTGTATTCTAAAGAGGGCATGGGTTTTCAAAAACATTGCTCAGTTTTAGTGGAGTTTCAGTGTTTTAAAACAGAAATCATTATTTGTTAAATATATGGTCTAAGGAGTTAATCAACAGGCTATTTAAAAGAGAATAGACACCCCCTCCTCCACCATTCCATTTTGGAAGATCTTCGGAGATGGAAACCCCTGCACATCTCATGGTTGGGGCGGGTCGCTGTCATCAAAATGAACGCGCTCCCATGTGCCCTGTATCTATTTCGGACTCTACCCACTCCAATCCCAAAGAATTACATCATGTGCCTGCAACAAGATATTAGCACTTTTATTTTGGAATGGGAAGCAGCCTAGAATTTTCAACGCTCTCATGACGCAACCCAGGGACTAGGGGATTTTTGCGTGCCCCAACCTTCGTGAGTACTGCTGGGCTGCTCATCTGCAATACATCTTGGAGCGGGTGGTGTGAGAAAGCAAGAAACGCTGGTTGCATCTGGAGAGGTCAGTAGCTTGTAGGCTGCTGTGGGATCTGGCCTGGCTACCCAAACATGCTAGGACGCGCAATGCTTATATCGCCACCCCTACCAAAACGGTGCTAGACATATGGGACAAACTGGCCAATAAGAAGGTATTGATTACCTTTCCCTCCCCATTACACCAATCTCACGCAATTCTGACTTTACCCCCGGCGCTGCCCCCTCACTCCTTTCCGGGCTGGACTGATGGCGACTGTAGGCATAACTTATTTCACAGGAACGTTCATAGAACCTTTCGAGCAGTGCAAAGAAGATGATCACCTTCCCAGAAGGCTAGCCATCAATACTTTCAGTTGTGGTATTGGGCACTACACCCCTCAGTCTACTCCTAGGTCGTGCGAGCCTCCACTCCCTTCAAGAAGCTTGGGAGAGCTTACGATGGTTTGGGAGACCTCTTTAACACTTACCGCACGCTCCAACACTCTACACCCCCTTGCCCACACACTTATCACCAGTCGGCATGGCATTCCAATACCACGAAGGGCACATCACCAAAGCAATGAGAATCACTGTGGCGCGGCATACCCAAAACCTTTCATAGCATCTCCTGCAGGTAAACGGCATATAAGCTCATGTTCCAGGGGTATTACACCCCAGTCCATCTCTCTTCCATCTACCCTGGCACGTCCTCTCTTTGCTGGCGATGCAAAATGGACCAAGGAGACTTCTGTCATATATGGTGGTCTTGCATGGCAGGGAGAAAGTACAGAAGGTCCCTACAGGAGCCACTGAGGTGGTCTCTAATGCATAAATGTGCCCTATTTATTCGACAATACCAATCTCACAATGTTCAAGACTCAAGCACTTGCCAGTTTCAATAAGCATAAAAGTATATTATTGATATAACGCGACTTCAGTAAAGCTGATGACCACACACTAGCTTTGCACAAAAAATTATATGCATCTACTAAGGAATAGTAAACAGAGAGAGGAATAATGTTAAAATTTAAACAAGTACATATTTATTCAATGGTGTTAACATTTTCTCGCAATCACAATGCATGGCAGCCTCATTGATACCTTCTGGAAGGAGGTGTTAAGCCATATCAAAGCCACTGTTGGTATCCCCTTCATATACCACGGTCATTCTTGGGTTTCGACCCCTGGCCTTGAAAGCAATGACCCATGCTGGCTGGACGCTTATTAGCTACATGCCCAAGGTACAAGGCAACTTGTGGCCCTGGCGTGGAAAAATACAACTCCCCCCTCTGCAGCCCAGTAGTTCTTTCGTCTATGGCATGTCACAGCGATGGAACAGCTTTCCCACAACTTAAATGGAACTGAAGCCAAATTCCAATCTGTGTGGTGACCCCTAATACAATACCTCAGACACATTCTTGTTTCAACCCGCCAAAGTATCAGACGATTCAGCTCGTTTGCTAATTTATCCCGCTGGGGCTCTATTTAGCCACTCTGTACACCATTACCTTATTGTAGAGAGCACCTATGGTACACCTTACTGACGCCACAACACCCTGGCACACTACCAGCTTTGACCTGGACTTCATTACCTATGTTCCGGTTGCCCCCTTTAGTTTCTTGGCCTCTTATACCTTGCTCTTCCATATGGCGACCTGTTATGCAATGGATGATCTGATAATGCGCCCTGTTAATAATGGTTAGTGATGCACTCGTTGAGCCTTGTCTCCTCCAATGGAACCAGCTTGTTTGTACTCCACGTATGTTGCAATGATATAGCGATTCAGTCGCGTCTTGACTTCTTGTATTAAAAAATTACAATAAAGAGATATGGAGTAAAAAAAAAAAAAAAGGAATAGACCAGGAAACTGCACATGGGGGCTGAAATGTTAGCTATGATATTTCATTAGTACACTTACAATATTCCTGGTGTCGATTCCAAGGGAACACAAAAGCATTTTGTTGCTATGGGAGCCACCCCACTGGTACCTTAACCCGTAGCCGTCATGGACATTTTGCAGCTCCATCCACATGTTCAGCTTTTTCCTGTATATGCAATTACAAATGAAATAATAATCAAACAGAATATGACTTCACAAACTCAATGACAGTGTATACCTTTAATATGAGTGATAGATTATGCATTCTAATTAGGCAGTGCATAAACAATGGGTACTCTGGAGATCCAATATTATTGGTTAACCCAGAGTACAATTAAAGTAATTGGAAAATGAGGGAAATACTAAGAGGAGAACAGTCTACCTAAGAATATTTATCAACTTCATAATTAATACAGACATTTTTAAGTAAATGTGTGTCATGATTATACTAACAATCTCAGCAAGTCAGGAATAACATTTCAGAGATGATACACCTTGGAGGATATATATGCATGTTTAGCTGAAGAAAACACTAAGTTTATCGAAGAATGCTTCTTAAAATATAAGGTATGGTCAAAATCAACAGGTTGAGCAAGAGGTGCTTCGAGAGTATGTGATAAAACAAGTTATAAAATGAATAAATGCACATTTGAACATACTACATATTCAAAAACATGCATAGTGCTCTATGTCATCACTAGTCTACTGGTATGGCTTTCTACCAGTGGGGAAAGTGACAAAGATGGACCTTTAAAAGATATTTAGATGTCTGTAACAGTCGTAGGACACGTTCATTACATGTAATGCTTCTTTTTCGGCAGGGATATTCTCTCTAAATCCAAAAAGATTGAATATCTAAACAGATGGAGGGAATGCCTCAAGTACTTTTTACAATATATTTTTAATTTGAAAATGCACAAAAATAAATAAAACACACCTCTAAAAGGCAAACATTTTCTACATTCTGTTGCATTTTAAAAACCACCCAATAAGTCAAATCAGTCAGCGTAAATTTAACCGTAAACACCACTGTTTTGTAAACTGTAAAACACAAGCATTGAAAATGCATTAGGTCTTGCCTTTAATTAAGTTAAAGCCATTTGCTTTGCTAATGGTATTGTAAGGCAAAGCAAATGGCTTTAACTTAATAAAAGGCGAGACCTGTTGAATTTTTAACGCTTGTTTAAACAATGATGACTAAGCACTGATCACTTTGCTGACCTAATTGTCCATTGAACCAGCCAGGAGGGGATGCTGCCATGCCAGCAGCAGGGTGACGCGGACGAGCGCGTGCACATAACCCCAGAAAGCCCTGCACCAGCGATTAGCACTCTCTGCACATACTTAAATTCAAGTTTTTTTTAAAAGTTTAGCTTATATAGTGAAATTGCACTACTTATGCCTACATTTCAATGCACTGTCGCTTTAATCAGAAGATCCTTGCAGCTTTCACCAGACCATAGAAACGTCCAGGGACAACATATACTGGCTCCAGTAAGCACTGAAACAAGAATAAGCCTGCACCTACCAGCTAATAACTCTTTGCTTCTGAAAAGTATCTAATTGGTGTAGTACTCAGGAGGAAAACTGCCTTCTTAAAAGTTTTATTTTTGCCCTAAATTGACATGAGTCTGAAATTAAAAGTTTTAACTACAAAAGTCATTATTTCAGGGGAGTTACACATATAACGAAGTCAGTCGGCCGGATCTTCCGGTCACATTGATAAAAGACATTAATAATACGACTCTGCCTTCGTGCTGCCTAATAACTCTACATTTTATAATAAGCATGGCATATAGCACTTTACTTGGCACTTTTTTAAACAATGATGACTCTAAGCACTGATCACTTTGCCAACCTAACTGTCCATTGAACCAGCCAGGAGGGGGCGCTGCCATGCCGGCAGCAGGGTGACACTGACGAGCGCGTGCACATCTTCTGTCCGTCCGTACGAGTGCACATCTATCTGCGGAATCCGTATTGATTCCAAAAGGCCCTCGCATGGCAAGAGCAATGCATGCGCGCTGCTAACACCAGGCAAGACCTAAAAAGGGAACGTGAGCCTCTAATAAAGCCAATAACCAGACTGAAAGTGGAGATAGCACCTTACAAATTCCTGAGACAGCACCTTCTAATTATGTCCTACACAGTCAGTAAGGAATTTAAGTTCTGACAGAAAACCCCACCAAGGTATCAGCCCCAGAGTCGAAATAAACAGAGAAGTGCAGATCAAATATAGGATCTGTGCTACAAGAGAATTCCCTACAAATGTCTTGAATAAGGCCATTAGGAGCCTCTGCTAGAATGGGCCGTAGGTTTGCCAGCCAAATGTCTGTTTGTGTTTTTTAATAGTATACCATGATACAGGATTCTGTACACCTAGTTTGCTCTAAGGAAACCAGGTCTGTGAGAAAAGCACCATTGACATACAGTAGTCTGGTTTGTTGCAATTTGCTTGCCTTTTCCAACGGTGCCCTTTTAAAGTCTATTGTATGAAGGGCCGTTGTGTCCAAGGAAGGGAAAAAATATGATACTATACCTTGCTTTTATGAAACTGAATTTAAGGTTCGCCTGAAAAGAGAACTTGAAATCCACTCGTAGACACAATAGATACCAGGAAGGACAATATCAGAAATGTTGTTATACAAATTAGAGGCCCATTTATTTTAATATGACATCTTTAAACTCTAAAGAATAAGGCTTTCTGAAAGGAGTAACAACTTTTCTTAGGCTTTCAAAAAAATAATTGTTTATTGGCATTAAGAGTCCTGTGTTTCATCAAACTCAATAAATAATGATATACTGAGGATCATTATTTATCAGATGAGACAAATAATGGTAATTACAATTTTTGTCCTGAAAAATAAGCCATAACAGGCGAAATTTGGTGCTTATAGCACCAAAGTCACATGTCCTGGTATTTATTGGGCCATTTTGAAACCGAATATTTCGGCAGGTTTGGCCTGCTGAAATTTATTGGGTGAAAAATCTGAATGTTGGTAAAATCCAGCAAACTTGCGATTCTGACACAAGATGTGAACAGTGGTATGCAAAACTTTAGTTATTTAACAAGGTCAAATGTTATGTTATGTTATATTTATTTATATCGCGCATGGCTACCCCAGCAACCAGGCGTCCCAGCGCTTGCGGACATACCTAATTATAATACGGCCAAATGGAGGTGTAGGTGCCAGATTACCAGAACATCCTAAGCAGAAGAAAACAGCCATGTTTTAATGCGTTTTCGGAAGAGAAAATGGTTGGAAATAATACGGATGCCTAGGGGAATAGAGTTCCAGAGTTTTGGAGCGAGATACCTGAAGGACCGGCCTCCTGCTCTGCACCTCCGGATCTTGATAGTACGTGCCAGAGAGAGGTCCGCAGATCGGAGGGCCCACGCTGGAATATAGAAGGAACATAGGCCCTGTAAAATTTGGGGGCCAAGGTGATAAAGCATTTTATGGATTAAACAGAGGGTTTTGAAATGTATGCGCTGTTTGACAGGCAGCCAATGCAGCCTGCGCAGAACCTGGGAAGTATGGCAACATTTTGGCAGTCCGAACAGAGTGCGCGCAGCGGCATTCTGAGCCCTTTGCAGTCTGTTGGTGACTGTCAAGTTAGACCCAAGCATAAGGGCATTGCAGTAGTCCAGGTGGGACAAAACCATAGCCTGGACAATTGTCTGACGCACAGGAGGTTCGAAAAACCCTAAGATGGGTTTAAGGGAACGGAGGCGACCATAGCAAGTGCCAGCCACTCTTTTCGCATGGGATTCGAGAGAAAGTGAATCATCTACAATAACGCCTAGATTTTTCACTTCTTTCTTAGGAATAGGAGGCGGACCCAATGTAGGGGGCCACCACTGCTCATCCCACTTCTGAGTATCACTTCCAATAAGGAGAACCTCAGTTTTCGATGAATTCAACTGGAGGCAGTTCTCCGTAAGCCAGCTAGAGATGGCCAGAATGTCTTCCTAGAATTTGGCTCGGTCACCCACGGTGTCATTAGAGAAGGTAAAAATTAATTGCGTATCGTCCGCGTAAGATATTAGTTTGATGTTACGTTCCCTGGCCAATACGGCCAAGGGGCGGACATATACGTTAAACAACGTGGGGCTGAGAGCAGAGCCCTGTGGCCCTAAATTGAAGAAATAAAGAGAGATACACTTCAGTAGAAAAGAACGAAAGGGGTGATTCTGCCAGATAAGCCCTTGCAATCATTCCTTGGCAACTTCTCACATTCATCTACTTCTGCAGGAATGTGATGCAGAATTCCTTTGAAATTATGAAACCAACTCTAATAGGTTCTTTCAGAAAAGGGATTGAATTGTGTGCTCCAGTTGGTCCATGATAATAGATCTTGAAGTCTTACATGGTGAATGGGCAGGGAGGACACTACATTGAGTTTGTTCTCAATTTATTTACAATATCAAGTACCTAACTATCTCATTATCTTTCGGCAAAAAGGGAAAACGGATGGAAGTATTACTCCCAATCCACATCCCCGGAGTGATCTACTCATCACATGCAGCAGGACAAGGGAGAATATTTTTAGGGGTACAAACCTTCCCTTTGGTGGTCAAATGATGCCGCTGGCAATGTTCTTTTGCTGCTTCTTGTCTTTAAAGCAAAGGGACTCCTATTATTGCTTTTATGTATTTTCCAGTAAGGGATGCAGGTCTTTTATTGGTCTTGCCATAGCCGTTAAATTGGATTTTTTTTGTCTTTTTCACAAAACTGACCAACTTAAGTGTATCAGTCTCATTTTTCATGTATTGAATTTCATCATCAGCTTGTGATCTGAAGATTCAACAGCTGGAGAAAGTAAGGTCCATCATTTTTTTCTGTGGTTGAGGAGTCTCTGTAATGTTTGTCAGAAGTAATGTTTCTGTGAAAGTCATAGTAGAACTCTTGTCCGCCTAAGCTTTTGCAACACAGACGGACTTAGCAGAGGCAATCAGCCGTTTCTTCACTGTTTACCTGAAGACTTAAATTCCTGCAAAAATTAAACTTTGCAGGTTTTTCCAAAAAGTTACAAGTTCTTCGGTGTACATGCCCCAGAGAGCTTAACAACAGTCTAATCTGACATTGCTGCACTTTGGTGAATGTGGTTCTCGTTGGAGCCTACCTTTGCATTCTTTTTATCCTGGAGAAGCAGAAATTGAGACGTATGCATTCAAGCAATTTCTTTGCTTTTAAACCGAAGTATTCTGCTAGTGAAGTGCTTTCTTTCCACCGGTCCTACAAAGAACTCAGTCTGTGTTGTCTTCAACAGTGCCATCAGTGGTAAGGGTCTAACATGCCTGGGAGGAGGAATGTAATCCACTGCAGGTTCCAGTCTTAGAATGTCCAAGGTCACTGAGCTTTCAAAGTTCTCCTGAGTGCGTCTGTTGCGATTATCAACCGGGAAACTTGGGGTATGAATGTTAGGCCTGTGGAGAGATTCGCCTCTCGAATCCACCAGGAAATTGCTGTATATATTTCTGAAGTGACACGAACAATATTGTCGGCATGTTCCTGCATTTGGATCCATTGTCTGTCCAGTTCTTCTTGCAATTGCCGCATCCGGAGTCGGCAGAACGGGGCAAAGGAATGCATGAGGACTACCAGGGATTTGAAAAGGCGATCTGAAAGTGACTTTTTTACTTGCACTAAATGGGCCAAGTACAACAATCTTGTTAGTCTTTCTTGAGTTGAATTTGCTTTGTTCTGTACTGAATCCAGTGTAGCCCCCAGGAATGTTATCATTGTGGACGGCTAAAGGGCTGATTTTTGTGGGTTCAACGTAAGGCCTAGTTTGTTGAAACGGTACAAGCCTGCCTTGGTTGACCTCTGCACAGAATGATGGGAAGACGCCTTCACCAACCAATCGTCGAGGTTTGAACTACTTGGTGTTTTTCCTGTCTTAGGAAAGCTGCTACTGGAGCCAGGCAGGGCAGGCAGAATGGGAGAACTTTGAATTGATAATCTCAGCCAGCTACTGTGAACTTAAAAATGTTTCGATGGTGTGGAGGAATTGGGACATTAAAATAAGCATCTTAGAGATCTAATATTGTCATATAATCTCCCTGGGTCAGAAGTTGTGGGTCAGAAGTTGTAGGACATCTTGAATTGTTAGCATGTAAATTGTCTGTTTACCTGAAATATATGTTCAATTTTCTTAAATCCAGGCTAGGCCTCCATTCCCCCGACTTCTTCCTGACCAAAAAGAAACAAGAGTAGAAACCCTTTCCCATCTGGTTGCCAGGGACTCTTTCTATGACCCCTTGGTTGAGCATGGTCTGGAGTTCTAACCTGAGAAGATGCAGATGTTTTGGCAGGTACTTCTGTGGTGGAATCGGAGGTGGTTTTTGAATGAATTTCAGTGGGTGACCGATGGTAATCAAATCCAATACCCACTGGTCTGTTATTTTCTTCCATTCAGGAGGCGATTGAATATTTTGCCTCCGAGACATGCCGGAGGAGATGGAGTTGTAGCCGGTGCCTTTAGTCTGTCACTGTCGTCTTCCTGTGTCCTTGCCCTGTGGACCCAGCTTTAGTCTCTGGTTTTGTCTTGTTTCGGCTGCTTCAGGAGGTTGTTGTGGTTGGTATTGTAGGTGAAAACTGTTATGGCCCAAATTAATATGTTGGATACCTGTATGGTTGGGAACCACCTCTGTAAGCAAATTGCTCTCTTCCTTTTGCGCCACGAAAAGGATTTTTTCGGTACTGCAGATTAACCAACGACTTAGAGGTATCCGTATCCATTTTTATGGATTGGAGGGCCTCATCAATGTTTTTACCACAACAAGCTTTCCCATCATGTCTAGAATTTTGCTTTGCACCTCTGGTCTAAAAGAAGCGCCTTGCCTCCGTAAGACTGCCACTCCTGCTAGCTGTCTAAAACCTCTGGCTGCAATTTCCATGGCGTAGTCAATGGTTTCTGAGGAGGCATGCTCTCCTTCTTGCAGTAACTTTTTGGCTTCGGGATCATCTGGTAGACTATCTCAATATGGCATGATGTCTGACCACATTTGTCTGTCATTTATTCCGAGTATTGCTAATGAATTTACTGCTTGTACTGTTAATGCGGACATCAAGGAGAAGTGCTTTTCAATGTTGGCCAGACTCTGACATTGGAGTTGATGGATTTGTTGAATGGCGCTGGGCCGTGTGGGTGACCACTGAGTCATGTTTAGGGTGCCCAATCAGGCAAGCTGGAGATTTTTCCGGGGCATTATACTTCTTGTTTAAGCGTGGCAACACTGCAGCCACTGAGGCCAGGTTTTTCAATACCTTAATGCCTTCCTCCCATATGTAATCCACAATAGAGATAGCTCAGACCCTTTTACTGTATGTTTCTTTAAAATTGTGGAAGAAACAGTACGATTGTATATTCAGTAAGATTGCTTTGAGTCACTGGCAGGTCAAACCACTTCGCCGCTCTCTCTAGGAGATTATGGAAACCTTCTATAACCTCAGGAGAGCAATCCATGGATGGCGGTGTTGGGAATGATTGAGTCAGAATGAGATAAGCATCCCACTCAGTGTTGATATCTCCAAGTTCCCCCTTTCCCCCGTCTTCATCTGGGGACATGCTATCGCTCACTGGTATAGTTCTGGATTGTGGTGTATGCCTTGTGGAGGAGGCTGTCCGGAATCATGGCAGTTGGGGAGTGGAAGGCTACACTGGTGGAGTTTTAGGAGGTGCTGTAACCTGCCTAGGTGAGGCAGTTCTAGGCTTGAATCGCTTGCGGTAACCTCTAAACATCAATTGTAGGTCTGACACCAATGACCTTGGGACACATACCGTGTCCTCCTGGAACTGCTGCTGCGGATATGGATGGAATTGTTCTGAATAACATATGCCCTCCTGCTGAAGAGTGCAATATTCCTGGCCATAATACTCCTCTTCTTCCTCGTCATCATCTTATTGATACTTTACATGCAGCTCCGATGGACTACGTGCCACACCAAAAGGACCATCATCACCAGAGTCCTCTTCATCCAGCAGCTGACTGGGTGGTAAGGGTGATACTTTGCTTAGAGTTGTATGCTCCAGAATCAAATCTTAACCCCCCATTTCTTTTGTTTTTCCCATTTTTTGTCGATGTTGTCGCTGCTGTCAGTGGTCTGACTGGCACTGCGGATGAAATTGGTTTGACCGTTGATGGTGTCCTCGAGGCAGAGAGCAAGTTAATCATCGACGGGATGGGCGACGCGGACTGTGTCATCATCGATGAACTGACCACGATCAATGTTGTTACCGTCATTGTACCTGCCGCCATCATTCTCAATGGTGCAGTAGACTATTTATCATTTAAAAGAGACCAGACATCAACCAGTCAGTGTGCAGCACCCTCTAGAACACTCCCTCAGAGGCTTCGATCACTCAGGTTTTCTACCGCACATTTTGTGAGGGAGTCTCTCCTAACTTCTGCTCAGTCCAACCTACTACTGAATGTTCAGACAGATTTTATATAACTAACTACTATTAGCAGCTTCCATCTGCTTAAATCTGACTCTACAATGTCCAAACTGACTAAAAAGGGTATTTTAAGACCATGTGGATCCTTAGGTAAGAAGAGGCTTCATTCTGAGGACCAACACAAGAGCTGCATAGACTGCCTCTACCCATCCCACTATGTAAAGGATTGTAAGATCGGACATACTTTTCCCTCAAAAACTGTAAAAGACAAAAAAGGGATATTATTGTGGTAACTTCAAAAGCTTACAGCCAGGGTTGACCCTGTCTCTAGAGAAGGCAGTGAGGACTCTTTTTTATCTTCCAAGAAGGCTAAAAAAAAAAAAAGGAGAGGGCAGAAGTTCGGTCACCTTATGAACCTCCCAAGAAGTCTTCAAAAAAAGACTCACCACGGTTCTTATAAGGAGTGCATTCCCTCTGAAAGGCACTTTGACAAATATAAGGGACATGATTTTTCCTCAGAAAAACCAGGAAAATGTAAATCTGAACCTTTTACGCCTTCCCCTCAGGTTTCTAACAAGTTAATAAAAAAACGGAGAAATTGTCGACAGCATTGATGAAGAAATATATGTTACTAAAGTGAAAGCTTAAAGGCATTCCCAAGCTATGTACCATGGGACTCCCACTTTGACAACCGAGAATGATTCAAGCATGTGAATCTATGAAAGATTCAATGCTGGGAAAACAGGAAGAGAAGCATTAACAATTTGAGACAAAAACGGACTAAAAGACAAATAACTTACAAACTGAATGTTTACCAACCAAGCAATTTTATTACTTCAGGGACTCTTCTCTGTGAGTGGAAACATTCAACGACTTGGTTCACCTGGAAGTACATGACAGGAAGGTGCAGTTTCAGTCATTCTAAAAAGGTGTATTACCAGCTTTCGACTGTAATTACAACCTAAGTTAGATGCTCTACTTCCCTTGTGATTTTCAGTTTAAAATGGTAAAATCAGTTGCGTTTTCAATGAAATGCACTGTATAACTCTGGTGGCTAAATGGTAGCGTTTCATTGAAATAAGAT
This sequence comes from Lissotriton helveticus, assembly GCF_964261635.1. NCBI lineage: Eukaryota > Metazoa > Chordata > Amphibia > Caudata > Salamandridae > Lissotriton > Lissotriton helveticus. The sequence goes on from NC_136067.1 coordinate 1,620,326,117, forward strand.
GAAAATAGTGCGTGGGCATGTTTTCTTTATTTTGATGTATTTTTTAAATAAACAAATTGTAAAAATAAATTGAGGATCCTGTATCGTGTTGAGGCATTCTATTGTATATGGATTCTAGAGAGAAGAATCCCATGAAGAAGAAATCTAGTTCCTGACCTCTAGTGCACTGAATACTCTCTGTGCAACTTGCCAGCTGTCATTAACTTAACCAACCCATCTCTAGCATCTTCAGTGAATTTTAATGGAACATGTAAATATTGTGCTTGAAATACTCTAGATAGGTTTACAGTTGCATGTTTGGACATCGTTCTAAAGACTGTTTCTAAGCTTAAAAGTGTAAAATGTTATACAGAATTCAATGTTAATGCTTTGGCAGGTTTCATTTAAATGCAGAGAAAAAGCTGGAAATACTCGAACCAATTATATATAGCAGAAAAGGGGCAAAATTGTGCCTGATAGAAGCAACAACTTGCTGCAGCCTTTCAACTTATTTCATTCAGGACATCCCTGATTGAAAGAAATAAAACCTAGAAAACAGTGAGAGTTACTTTAAAAGAACAAGCTGAATCCTGATCGAGTGGCTACAACTGCCAATTTATAGTTCTATTAATTTTCCAATTGGACACCTTACCTGTTGCCTACAGGGCCCTCTCCTGATTTTTCTTGCTGTTTTGCTTGTTTTCCTCCATCTTCCAAAAATACCTGTAGAGTGGTGATTGTTTTCTGTTCTTCTGAGACAGGAATGGCAGGAAAACAGACTTGGAATATTCGCTCCAGCCGACCAATCAAGGAAGTCTGTAACAGACAAAAGAAATCCCAACAATTAATCAGATGTCTCAAAAATCTTCAATTTCCCCTTGAAACAAAAAAAGAAGAAATGTAATCACGTTGAACGAAGAGTCAAAGAGTGCATAGGTTGGGCAATCTATTCACCTAGTTATATATTTGATGTGATGAGCAGAGAGATTTGTACTGGACTAGAGATGCAAAGATTTTGAGGAGATGCGTATCCAATGATCAGGCCAAACTGCACGTCTTTACTGACCAGATTCTACTGAAAATTTATAAGGAAATAAAACTAATTTTAGCCAGTGCTGATATGCACAAAAGAGCCATGGTCAACATACAGCAGTGCAATAATGTTCATGGTTTGCTGCTGACCATTTCTCACTAGAACGGACATTGCCAACAAGTATCCGAAAATAACCCAAATACACGTGTTTTTTTATCAGTGTGCCATTTTGGAGCGCTGTTGCAGGTTCAATTATTACCTAACTCAATGGTATAAAATGTTTTAACTTTTAAAGGATGAAACGGGCTGAGAAACAGTGCAGGGGTTCGAACTTGGGATCTGCAAGTGACGAATAGATATATGTAGTGAGCCATTAACTCACTGAGCCATCTTAATGGTTAGACAGCCAGAACTGTCCAAGGAATAAGGCCAACTGTGTCTGAGAAACAAATCTGTGCCAAAGGAATAGCACACTTGTTAATGACGTATGGTCAAGTACACATAGATATGCCATAGAATAAGATGATGTATTTGTCAAAAAATATTGGTAATGCATGTGCCAGAGAATAAGTCTGTCATTGATATACAGAACATGCCCACTTTTTCCGCAGAATATGCCCAATGGTGCATAAAATGGGAACACCAAATGGACAGCTGAGGACTATTCCACCGCACTGCCAGTTAATTTCCTTACTATTTTCAACAAAGGAATTGCCCATCTCCCTGGGGCAGCGGTCCAAACCACAATCCTTAAATTGTCACAACCACTGCATATATCACAAGAAAACAGAGAGGCAACGCTTCATAGTCAATTCAATGAGTCCAAAACTGAAGCTCAAAACGTCTTATAAGGATGTTATTAAAATTATTTCTTAATTGTTCTTGACATTTTCTTCATAAAATGCAGCCAAGCAGCCAACACGTTTCACTCCTAGCTCACAAGCTTCATCAGGGCTGCAATTCACAAATTTACAAAATATTAAAGTCCTAAAATGAGATGCATAGAAACAAGGTAGGGAAAGACCTACCAACATCCATAATACAAAACCAAACTGAAGGGTTTGGGAAAGAAAACTGTCTGTCAGACACCCAATAAATCAATAAATCCTAAATCCCAGCCATTGCATTTCTAAATCTGAATCAAGGAGATAACCTCATCCTATTTGTCTCAGTGTGCAGCCTTCATCAAGTGGTGAAGTCTTAGCATGGGTGCTTTGACAATGCAGCTTCCCCCCTGGAAGAATCTGGCACCACTCTCTCTGCCATCCAGCTCCAGTCTCTCGTCAGAGTTGGTAACACTATTACTAGGTCTAGTTTCTAATGTCTCTACACTGGTTTATCTGTCTAGGAGCTGACGAATCGCTATCCTGTCACGGTTGATGTCCTCCTCGGACTTCTCTGCTTTTTGATGCATCATATTTTCGACACAATGGGGGGCTCTTTAAGCCACCAAGGTGAGCGGTCTAACCATTGCTACTGTCACCATACTACAAGGTACAACAATCAACTATGGGTATCATATGTGGCATCCCAGCCAGCCCAAAATACTGAGATTACATCCAGCAGCTAAACCAGGAGCAGAAATTATTTAAATATTTTCTTCCTGAAAAATAAGTCTGTCAAATGAACGTTTTTTTTTAAACTCTTTATTTTCCAGTTTTGCAATGAAGGCATGACAATAAAGATACAATGCAATCAGATGTATCACAATTTGCGAAGGATAATGAATATGCTACTTACCAGTATGCATCTGTTCTTGGCATGTAGGGCTGCTAACATTCATATCTTAGCATTAGATCGCCGCCTAGTGTTGGGCTCGGATGATCGCACATTGTTGTCCTGGAAGAGTCTTCGAAGTATCCTGAGATAGGTGGCTCCTCCCCTGGACTACAGTGCGCATGGGCATCGGCTCCATCCCCAGATTGTTTTTCGCCATTGTGGCAGAAGATGGAGTGAAAAGTGTAAAGGATGTCCATGCTAATGAATAAATACAATAGTATATCTGCAGCTGCGACAGGCACCGGGGAGGAGGGCGGGCGATATGAATGTTAGCAGCCCTACATGCCAAGAACAGATGCATACTGGTAAGTAGCATATTCAGTTCGAGGCATGTGGGCTGCTAAATTCATATCTTAGCATAGAATACATAGCAGTCCCTCCATCAGCGGCGGTTGCCCGTGCCAGCTGCAGAAACCTGAAAAAGTGTCTTCAGAACAGCTTGTCCTACAGCAGCTTGCTGCTTGGAATGCACATCAACACAGTAGTGTTTTGTAAAGGTATGTGGTGTAACCCACGTGGCTGCTCTGCAAATATCCTCTAAAGGAATGTTCCCTAGGAAAGCCATGGATGCCCCCAGTTTGCGTGTGGAGTGCGCTCTGGGGGGTATTGTTAAAGTGCGCTTGGCTTTTTGATAACATATCTGGATGCACTTAACAATCCATCTGGCTATCCCTGCCTTGGAAATCGGGTTGCCTTTGTGTTGTGGTGCGAAGGCAACAAAGAGTTGTTTTGTTTTTCTAAAGGGTTGTGTTCTGTCTATGTAGTACATCAACGCCCTCCGTACATCTAAGGTATGGAGCATTCTTTCCGCCACCGTTTGCGGGTTTTGAAAGAATGCTGGTAAGTCAATAGTTTGGTTTAGATGAAACTGTGACACCACCTTCGGAAGGAATTTGGGGTTAGTGCGTAGCACTACCCTATTTGGATGAATTTGAATGAATGGCTCTTGGATTGTGAGCGCCTGCAGCTCACTGACACGCCTCAGAGACGTAATAGCTACAAGGAAAGCTACTTTCCACGTAAGGAACTGGAGTTCACACGAGTGCAGTGGCTCAAATGGCGGTCCCATCAGTCTGGTGAGAACGACATTGAGGTTCCACACCGGAGCTGGCGGTGTTCTTGGGGGAATGACTCGTTTCAGACCTTCAAGGAAGGCTTTAATGGCAGGCACTCTGAAGACAGAGAGGTGCTGCCTGTTCTGGAGATAAGCCGCTATGGCGGATAGATGTATCCGAATGGAAGTGTACGCTAGATTGCACTTGTAAAGATGCAACAGATAGCAGATGATGTTGGGGATAGATGCATCTAGCGGGTTGATGTCATTGGCTGTACAGTAAATGACAAAACGCTTCCACTTTGCAGCATAGCATGCTCTAGTAGTTGGTTTCCTCGCCTCCTTGATGATGTTCATGCACTCCGGAGGTAGGTTAAGGTATCCAAACTCTAGGACTTCAGGAGCCAGATCGCCAGGTTGAGCTGTTGCGGATCTGGATGCTGAATGTCTCCATGGTTCTGCGTCAAAAGACTGGGCGTGAGGCGCAGTCTTTGATGCGGCACCACTGAGAGTTCGAGGAACGTGGTGTACCAAGCCTGGCGCGCCCACGTTGGAGCAACTAGGATGAGAGTCATCTCGTGCTGCCTTAGCTTTCTTGCGACCAGCGGTATTAGAGGGGCTGGCGGAAAAGCGTACGCAAATTTGCCTGACCAGTTCATCCATATCGCATTCCCCTGCGACTGTGGGTGAGGGAACCTGGCGGCAAAGAGTTGGCATTTTGCGTTCTCTTTTGTGGCAAACAGGTCTATCTCCGGATGACCCCACTGCTGGAAGTACGGTTGGAGAACAGATGGGTGTATCTCCCACTCGTGCATTTGATGGCTGTATCTGCTGAGCAGATCCGCCATCTGATTGTCCTTTCCTGGGAGGTGTTCTGCCATGAGGAAAATGTTCCTCTGAATGGCCCACTTCCACATGCTCTGAGCCAGATGAGACAGCTGTGGCGAGTGGGTGCCTCCCTGCTTTTGAATGTAGTACATCGCGGTCATGTTGTCCGTCCGGACTAGCACGACTTTGTTGCACAGATGTACAATGAAGGACTTGAGCGCCATGAAGATTGCCATCAGTTCCAGATAGTTGATGTGCATCTTCTGTTGCTGCGTCGTCCATAGTCCCTGCACTGTGTAAGTGAGCACATGAGCTCCCCATCCCTGGAGAGATGCGTCCGTTGTCAGGACAATCTGCGGCACGGGCTCTTGGAACAGTCGGCCCTTGCAAAGGTTGTGTGGAGTCCACCAATGCAGAGAGTCGTATGCCCGACTGGTAACCAACACTAGGTCTGTCAATTGCCCACGAGCCTGTGTCCACTGATTCGCTAAGCACTCCTGGAGCGGGCGCATATGTAGCCGTGCGTGAGGGACTATGAAGATGCAGGAGGCCATCATGCCTATCAACTGCATGAACACTCTCGCTGGAAGCGAGTGTTGTGGCCTGAACTTTTGGATCAGAGCCTGCATGCTGTCTATCCTGACTTGGTTTGGCTGAGCCATGGCCGTCAGGGTGTTGATCGTTGCACCTAGGAACTGCCGGACATGCGCCGGCTGAAGATGCGATTTTGGGTAGTTCAGGGAGAAACCCAGATCGTGAAGAAGGTGAATTGTAGTCGACATGTCTGCGGCGCACTGTTGCTCTGACTTGGCTTGCACGAGCCAGTCGTCTAGGTAGGGGTAGACATGGATGTTCTGCCTCCTGAGGTGCGCCGCTACTGTCGCCAGACACTTGGTGAACACCCTCGGGGCTGTTGTGACTCCGAAGGGTAGGACTTTGAACTGGTAGTGCCTGCCTTGAATAGTGAACCTGAGGTATTTCCTGTGTGACGGGTGTAGTGGAATGTGGAAATAAGCATCCTTGAGATCTAAGGTTGCTAAGAAGTCTCCCTGGTTTAGCAAGGGAAGAATCTGTTGCAGTGTAAGCATGTGGAAATGTTCCGATAGTATGTACAGGTTGAGGGGACGTAGATCTAGAATGGGCCTGAGAGATCCGTCCTTCTTTGGAATGAGGAAGTACAGGGAATATACCCCCGTGCCTTCCTCCCCCACCGGCACGAGCTCGATTGCTCCCTTTTGCAGCATCACCACTACTTCCTGCTGCAATAAGAGCAAGTGCTCTGCGGACATAGGCCGTTGCCTTGGCGGGATGTTGGGTGGAGTGGACTTCAACTCTAGGCAATAACCATACTGGATTAGTTGTCGCACCCACCTGTCTGTGGTGATGTTTCTCCAGACGGGCAGGAACTGCTGCAGTCTCCCCCCGACAGGTGTTAGGTGGTCGGGGGGCAGTGACAGAGAGTCACTGTTTGCTTGGAGTAGAGGTGCGGGAGCTGTTGTTTCCTCTGCCGCGACCTCTGTTGCTGTTATTCCTGTAACCTCCCTTGTTCTGTTTAGTGAACGAGGATTGTGCCCCACCTTTTGAGAACTGGGATTGTTGACCCATTTGTCCTCTGGTGACTCCACGTGCACCTGAGCGACGAAAACTGCTGCCACGAAACTGTTGTGACTGTAGGGCCCCCATAGACTTAGCAGTTTCTGTGTCTTTCTTTATTTTCTCTAGGGTGGTGTCAACATCCGGACCAAACAGACTATCAGGATTGACTGGCTGATTAAGAATCGTTGTCTGAATATCCGGTTTAAACCCTGAGATGCGGAGCCACGCTTGTCGCCTCAGCATAACGCTAGTGTTGATAGCTCTAGCAGCTGTGTCCGCAGCGTCAAGTGCACACTTGATGGCTGCGTTTGAGATTAGCTTTCCTTCCTCAATAAGCAGTTTGGTGCCCTCTTGGAACTGTGGAGGCAGGTGTTGTACAATCTGTTCTAGGGTGTCGTAGTGCGCCCTATCGTAACGCGCCAAGAGCGCCTGTGTATTGGCGATGCGCCAAAAGTTTGATGCCTGTGCAGCTACTCTTTTGCCCCCTGCCTCTAGCACTTTGGATTCCTTATCCGGGGGAGGAGCTTCACCCGTAGTCTGGGAGTTGGCACGTTTCCTGGCATTGGCGACCACAAGAGAGTCCAGTGGCAATTGTCCCCGAATGTATGCGGGGTCTGCAGGTGCAGGTCTGTACTTTTTTTCAATGCGAGGGTTGACCACTCTCGCTCTCGTAGGCTCCTTAAATATGTCCCCAGCATGCTTGAGGACTCCTTTAAGCATAGGCAGTGTCTTTACTGTCCTTTCAGAGACTGAAAAAGTGTCGAAAAGGAAGTCTTCCTCAACCGGGTCGGCATGCATGTCCACATCATGATTGGCTGCCGCCCTTTCGAGTAGTGCATGAAAACCTGCTGAATCCTCAGTCGGGGATGCCCGTGCATTAAAAGGCTGCGGGTCCTGCCCCGCACCTTGGGTGTTCTGGTCACCAGTGTCATCATATGAATCCGGTTGCACATCAGGTTCATTGATTGGGAAATTGTACTGCTCGTCCTCATCATACCCCTCACCCGCAGAGTGTTCTGGGGAGGGAGTAGGGCTCCGTCTTGGAGGAGGCTGGATTGGTTCCGTGAGGCCTGAGGCGTCAAGGGGCACCCTCTTCTTCTTCAGTGGGATGACATAGGGGTCCACTGGCTCCGAAGTGATTTTCCTCTTATAGAGGGTCAGTTTGCCTGTGTCAGCGTCGATGAAATGCTCCGAATCGTCCTCGGATTCGAGTACTTGACGTGGAAGTGGGCCAGTCGGTGAAGAAATCACCTGTTTCGGTGCCGATTTGGTTGAAAATGCTTTTGGCGCCTCCTTCGGCGGCAAAATAAAGAGAAGTTTCCCAGACGGCTTCGCTGGAGTGTCTTTTCGCGGCTGCGGCGATGGTATCGGAGCCGACGGGGCAAAGGCCTTCTCCCTGATTCTTTTCAGTGATTCGGCTATGGGGGACGCCTCACTCACAGTTTGTGTCGGCGCTGACGAGGATGGTCTGATTGTCCCCTCGGATCCGACGTCCTTGTGGGCCTTGTGCGCTTTGGGCGCGGATCCTGTCTTTACCGCCTCCGATTCCTGTGTTCGGGGCACAGACTTCTTTCCGTGTGCCTGCGTAGCCTCCTTGGAGCCGACTTTGGCGGGTTTGGACGGCGTCGTAGCCGCTGACCCGTGCCGACCATCTTTCTTGGAGGACCCCTCCTCTGGCGTCGGTTTCGATTTCGCAGCATCGGAATCGACGGACTTCTTCGACTTTTGCGGACCGGAGGTCGACGGAGTCGATGGGGTAGCGGGCACCGTCGTTTTCACCGGCACGGTAGCCATCTTAGGGACACTCGAGTCCTTAACTTTCGGTTTCGTTTTCGGGTCGGCCATTTTAGGTGTCGTCGATCCCGATGGTTTCGGTTTCGAAACAGTCTGCCCAGCAAGTAAGTCCGTGGCCGGGCCCGAAGGCGGGGCTGTGGCTTGCGGCAACGGGTCTTGGGTAAGGCCGACAGGCGATCCCGTGTCCCGGTCGGTATCCTCGTAACCTTCGGGGCAGAGCTCGTCCCCTGAGCTATCCGCCGCGGCCCCATAAATCTCATCGTCGTCTCCTACCTCGTCGACGTATTCAAGGGCTTGACCCGCGACTCCGTCGTCGTCTCCCGGATCCGCCTCGACCTCCGTCTCGGGTGGGGAGATTTGGAGATGATGACCCTGTTCCTCTTCGTCTTGGTCGCCGAAGATGTTCTCCGGATCCGGGGCCGCGTGTTTAGCTTCCATGCGCATCGCGCGCCGAAGCTTGAGAGTCTTCTTTGAGCGGAACTGTGCACACAACTTGCACTTGCCGTCGTCGTGGTCAGGCGAAAGGCATTTGTTACACACGGGGTGTAGATCGATGTGTGGGTACTTGGACCCACAGAGCGGGCAGTACTTAAACGGGCTCCGCTCCATGTCCGAAAAGGTTTGCAGTCGTGTCGCGATGAGAAGGCCTCAAAGTTCCGAGAGCGAAGAAAACTCCGCTTATTCCGGCTCCAAGAGACGGAAGACTCGAGACCGTGCGCAGACAATACCGACGCAAGAAAATCGAGGCCTTTTGGCCGCTAAAAGTTAGTTTTTCTTGGTTCCGACAGTAAGACGTCGAGACCACATCCGAACCCAATGGCGGAAAAAAACAATCTGGGGATGGAGCCGATGCCCATGCGCACTGTAGTCCAGGGGAGGAGCCACCTATCTCAGGATACTTCGAAGACTCTTCCAGGACAACAATGTGCGATCATCCGAGCCCAACACTAGGCGGCGATCTAATGCTAAGATATGAATTTAGCAGCCCACATGCCTCGAACATAAAACAAATATATATCAAAACATACAAAAAATACCAAAGAATAATATGCCGTGACTGAAAGAAAAAATACACATCTGTAAATACTGACAGAAAATGCAATACACATAGCATTCAAGAAAGCGCCCTATACGCAGGTCACCAGGGCAATGAAGAACTAGCCCACTCCCTCCGGGGTAATGCCAGCCTGTACCTGTGATACAAAAGGGGGTGGTAATGGACAGAGCATCTGAACCAATCAAACACTCACACCCAGTCAAAAGATCTGGGTTTAATCCATCACCGTTCTTTAGCCCACTCTGCCACCCCAGTTCAGACATGGCTATATGCAAATCAGTCTGACCCTGTGCCTCATGGGAACAGTCCAGCCCGAACTGCCAAGCCATGCCTTCTCTGGACCGGAAACAAGCTTCCGAGGACCGGTTTCTGGCATTACAGCCGTCTTCAGCCCGGCTTGCTTGAATCCAGAGGCAAAGTGAGCAAGGGACTCACGTCTGAGCATACCCTGCCACACTTATGGCGGCCAAAAGCGGTACAAAAGGGGGTGGTAATGGACGTAATGGACGTACGTGTGAATCATGCATCGCCGGACGCCTGGAGATGTAATCCCTGTATGGGCCCCAAATATCAACAGGCCTGGATGTGCGGGGAAGCAGGGTAATGAATTCCTCGCAATTCACGTTGCAGAAAGCAAGGATCTTCAACCAAGCGTGCAACGTGGGGGCGCGTCTGCTACCCCATAACAGTGCAATCTCTCGCTTGGCCAAGAGGAAACCCAGCGCAGCCAGCCTACGGACCTGTTTGGGGAAGTTCGCCACATATCCCAGCAGAGCGATCTCAGGGGTTGGTAGGAGTTGCATGGATAATATGTCCCCCAAAGTGGAATGAATGCTCAACCAATACTGATGGATCTTAGGGCAGGTCCAGGTGAGGTGTGCAAAGTCAGCAAAGGGCGCTAAACATTTCTGACAACGGTGGGGCCTGGAACTGTCAATTCTATGTGCGCGAGCTTGAGTGAAATACATCCGGCGTAGGAATTTTAAGGGGAGTAATTTATGTCGGCTATTCAAGGAGATGTCTTTTGTGGCCCTGCACCAATGCTCCCACTGGTCGTCCAGGATCGGGCCTCCCAAGTCCGCCTCCCAAGCAGCCCGGATCTTGGAGTCGTCTAAGGGTGTAAGTGATCCACACATCCTGTACAGCTTGGATATTAGTTGGGCGCCGTCCGGACTCTGAATCAATAGGGTGAGGCGAGAAGTTTCAACCGGGGCAACAGGAAAGGACCCCAATCTGGCTCTCAGAGCCGAACGTATCCGGGTCAGGATAAATGTGTCCATAAAAGAACGCTCACTGAAGCGAGCATCTTCCGTCAGTGAAAATGCGTGTCCGTCTGGGAACAAGTCCCCAAGTGCGTGTATATGAAATTTCTCCAAGGTGCGCTTAACCAGAGTTTCCCCGGTGATAAGAAGTAAAGAGGGATTAGGCAAGGGCAAAGCAGGAGAATATAAGGAGTCAAGTCCCAAAAACCGGCGCAGTCTGCTCCAAGCCCAGCACGTGGTAGATACCGTCTGGATATCTCGGGGATATCGAGGGAAACCAGAAGGGAGGAGTGTGAGAAGTTGCCGTGGAAGCACTAGATCAGCCTCCGGTTTCAAATACGGGATGCGTGCGTCCGAGTGGAACCAGGCGTATGCGTAGCAACACTGCGCAACTAAATAATATAAATAAAAATCTGGGACACCAAGTCCACGTCTGTCTGGCGGCAATGTCAGTATCTTCCAACTGACCTGGGGTGTCTTGCCCCCCCAAACCAGGTGCAGCAGTATTGAGCGAAGCTGCGAAAAAAAGGTCTTGGTGAGGGGGATGGGAATATTGTTGAAATAGTACAAAAAGCGGGGCAGTACTATCATCTTAATAATGGCAATTCGATCTGCCATGGACAAAGGCAGACGGAGCCACCTCGTGACCTGCGACTCCATTGACCCAATAGCGCTACCATAGTTTAGGCGGAGGATGGAATTGGTGTCCAGATGAATGTGGACCCAGAGATATTTGACCGAGTCATCACACCATGCCAACGGAAATTCACACTGCCAGGGCGTGGTGCCAGTCGTAAGGGGGAAAATAACTGACTTATGCCAATTAATGTGGAGCCCGGAGAACTCACCAAAACGAATGATTTTGCAAATTAAGGGCTCTAGATTGTGACCCCCAAACGCCACTCATTTGAAACATGCAAATATAAGAAGTCCCAGTACTGGACACTTATGGTTGGGAATCCCCAGAACTTCCCTGGCCTCATAGTATCACTGTGATAGTAATGTTAACACAAGCACGTCTGTTGTGTAGAGAGGCACTGCTTTACAGCATGACTAGTGTCAGCCCGGTTCAGGGTGTGTGTGTGCTGAGCAATGTTTACCACAGATCCTTTATACCTGAAAGAGGTTGCTGCAATGGACATCAGAGCATGGGGCGTGGGAGTAGGGACAGTATGCATTTCTAAAGCTGGATACCTACTTTGAGTGGGCAGTGGTGCTGTTGCAAGACCAAATGAGAAGCAGATATGACATTAGCAAAAGACAGCAAATGCAGCCACAGAACTGGATGTGTAGCAATATCTATCCACTGTGTAAAAGCCAATAGGATTGCAGTCCACATTTTAAAATGTAGGCACATTTTGTGGTGCGTCACTAAAACTCCGTAAGCCATAGAAAGCACTTTTTCCTACAGTTCTTATTTCCTAAATGTTGCACTTAATACTCATATTCATAAACATACCATCGAATTACGCGATTCTATTGTTCATAATTCCTGCAACGTAGTATGCATCACTGAGGCCTGGTAATGGAAAAGTCAAGGGCTGCTCTTAATGAATTAACACCTATAAACCCCTCACATCTATCTGGTTTCTAAGCTTTTTGCTCTCATCAGGAAGGCAAAAACATGGTGGTGGCACAGCTCATTTCATTCTTCTGCTTTCTTGAGGGTCGATCCATTCTTAAATAATTTAGACATCTTGGGTATTGATAGAACTCCTACTGCAAATCTCATCGATCCTTTTTAGGTTTGGTGTTAGCCAAGACCTTTTGATTTTACTAAAATTACATGCCGAATACTCTGATCTAAACAGGCTTTTTGGCCAGCTCTTTTAATCTAATGGTTTGTTGTGTCATTCACATTTTGCTTCCTCCCACTACAGAGTACAGCAAAGGGCAGTAGGGTTAGCATACTTCAGCCACTGGATAACTGCTCTTTGGGTGAATTGATTTTGCCTTTGTACAAGCAGCACTTTCCTTTAATGTCAGTGTTTTTCTCCATTATTATTACTTCAGTATTGCTTTTGTGGCAGCAGGACACTTCCACCAGCTCTTCAAGTGAGCACAGGGCCTATTACAGTGTTATCAGTTTCAATCTCCTGCTACTGCTGTTGTAAACTCATTTGGAGTGGGCTTTGCTTATCTGACTACTGCTAGCTCACAGCATAGCAGTGTGTGTCCATTTGAAACTGTTCTTTACAAGGTTATCCTCTTTTTAATATGCAAGCAATGAAGTGCATTTATAGCTCCACTCCGGTATTTGATGCTGCCATGTATTTTAAGTGAGGACTACAATTATTATACGTGTAAAACAATTTGGTCTGCATGTCCAGCTTGTGTGGTTTTATAGTTTGCTTTCAGTGACCTTGTATGTCGAGGTAATATAGGCATTTAAATATTATATTACTTATTGAAGCTGTGCTGTTTATTACGATTTGCTGTTCAATCTATCTATCTATCTATGCAACCCTATCTGTCTGTTTGCACATCTACCTGCCTTTCTAGAAGTCTGTGTATCTAGCACAGGAGTCTCCAACCTTTACTGTAATAAGAGCTAATTATGATCAACGAAATTCACCCCGAGTTACTGATTTAAGTGATGTGATAGTGAGCACACCATCCAAGACTGTCAGCAGTGATCACATCAGTTCATTAGGTAGGGTTCGCTGCCATAAAGTAAAACAGCATTATCAATTTTGAATACCTCTACAAGGGTAATACAAAACATCCATAGCTACAACCCACAGGCACCAAAATAATAACATGAGTAATAAATCTCTCCAACTCAAATAAGATCATTAAATTAAATTAGAAAAGTAACCAATTTTCTCCAATCATCATCTTATGAGGTCTGAAAATATACACATTTTGTCTTGAATGCATGCTTTTTTATTTTGCTATAGAAATAATAATTGAACCAAGCAAACGCTCCAAATTTAGTAGTCTGGGCTGCACACAAGACAGCTGCTCACAGGTAGCTGGAGAGCTACTGGTAGGTCACGAGTGACTCGGAGATGGCTGATCTAGCAGTCTAACTACATTCTCTATGTATGCCACCCTCTCTGGCTTGCTATCTAAGCACCCATCTCTATCTATTTATCTATGCAACCATCTCTATTCATCTATGCAACCATCTCTATTTATCTATACAACCTCTCTATTTATCTCTATGGCAAACACTATCAATAAATCTATCAGTTCTGAAATTTACCCTGAATTGTGGAAAAGAGCAGTTAAGCCTCTCCTTAAAAAAACAAACCTGGATCCTACTAATTTGAAAAACTATAGGCCCATCTCTTCTGCCTGCGTCATCTAAAATCTTGGAGAAGCACCTCAATTCTCAACTGGTGGCTTTTCTGGAGGAGTATGAACTGCTCGATTCCTCTCAACTTGCTTTCAGAACTAAACATGGGACAGAAACTGTTCTGTCTCGGTTATCGATAATATCCGCGTGTTGGTGATGCATGGCAGGCTGCTGCATTGATCCTGTTGGATCTCTCCGCAGCCTTTGATTACTATCTCTTCTGCTTTGTTGGCAGACCTGCTGCAGGACCTGGGGTTTTCCGGGTTGGCACTAGATCGGTTAGCCTCTTTTTTGAAGGATAGGACCCAGACAGTTGTTATGAACCAGTTTAGTTCCGATCCCATCCTTATGCCATGCAGGGTACTGCAGGGGCTCTTCCCTGAGCCCAACATTGTTTAATCTTTATGTATCCTCCCTGACTAAGCTGATATAGTCTTTTGGATTGCAGGCCTTATCCTATGCTGATGACGTGCAAATTATCGTGTCCATCACTAAGGACATTGAGGCCCCGACTGTCAGCTTTAAGAATTGCATGCAAGCAGTAGCGACTTAGATGAGCACCAATTACCTCAGACTGAATGGAGATGAGACTGAGGTCTTGATTTCTGGAAACCAGCCCTCCATCTGGAATATTTCCTGGTGGCCAGAAAGACTGGGTGCTTTACCTACCCCGGTAGACTTCACAAAAAATCTTGGTGTACTAGTGGATAACAAATTATCATCTGACCTTCAGGTTAATTGTACAGTATCCACTTGTTTCTGGACTATCAGGACCCTGAGGTAATTGTTTCCTTTTTGCTATCTGGAATCCCGCAAGCATGTAGTTCTGTTCTTGATTTCTTCTCAGCTAGACTCCTGCAATGACCTTATTTTGGAATCAACAAATCTCCAACTGCTAAACTTCCGTTAGTTCAAAATGCGGCTGCGAGACATATAGTTGAAATTCCCAAATACCAATCAGTCTCAGCTGGGATGTCCAAATTGCATTGGCTACCTGTTAACAAGGGCATTACCTTTAAGGCCTTATGCATTATTCACAGGGCAGTGCAAAACATCTGTCCCAGAGGCTGTCTAAATGTTCCAGAGATACACTCCTACCAGACATCTTCGCTCGGTTAGCTACAATCTTGTAGTTGTGCCTAAATTTAGAAAGACCAGATGGGGTGGTAGGGCATTTTCCATGGCCACAGCAAAGCTTTGGAATACGATCAGTATTGTTACAATTCCATAAAACACAAAAGGAGAAATCATATTACAATGATGGTGAAAACCTGTATTTTAGTGCTTAGTATAACACCCTTCCTAGATAGGAACTATGTTTTATAAAATATAGAAGGTTTCTTAGGCTTGTGTGGGGGACCCCATAACTTTAAGACAAGCAAGAGTGGATCACATCAGGCTCTGCAAAAGCTCTCTGTCTCTCTGGAAACGTAAAATCTTCCAAGTGACTGAAATCATGCTTACAGTGCAATATTAAAGGCGCAAGAATCTTTGTTGGCTTGCAGCTGCACATATGTTATGTCTAAAACGTGAGCCGATCAGCCCGAACAACAGCTACTTTGTTAAGATAACCTTGGAGGCTTTAGCACTCACTGTGCAGACTAGGGTCACGATGTAAGTCTAGGGATGCCGAAAACAAGCCACTCATGAGAAATAATTCACGCAGCCTAACTTACAACAAAAGCTATATGCAGTGTTGTGTGCAAAAGCAGCAAAAGGTAAAATGGTGTTTAAACTTTTAATAAGCCTATGCTAACATAGCAATGTGCGCACACAAGGCCCAGCCCTCACTATATATGTCAAAGCTGAGGGGTTTTTTAGAAAATGAAATACATTTTTGCACGGACCTGCTTTTGAGTGTGCTCCCGCTTTTGTTGGCTGACACGGATTTAACTGTGTTCCGGTTGTGTAACCCGGCTCACCACCGCATACAGGAGGCAAAATATATATATGTTCAACAAGGTCAGAGTCACCTGACCGATACGCTTAGGGCATGGCAGTGACTGTCACATAAATCCGCCTTTCATTAAAATTATATATATATATACATAGTTGGAAGATCCTTCTTCCTAAGTAACACCCGGCGCTTTTTGGCAAGAGACAATTAGCCTTTGTCCTCTTCCCTGTTTTATTAATAACCATGAGGTCGCTAACCACGGGCAGTTTTCTTATGTCCACTTACAATTGGACCCCATTCAAATTTCCCCTTTTTGCCGTTTGACAGGCCACCTCGACCCCTTTGGGCTAGGGGCTAGTGCGCTTTTGAACATTCAGCACCACTAGGACACAATGTGGACTTAAATGAGGTAAGGCCTTGTTGACTTTTAGAATATCCTGACGGTAGTAGGCTCACTTATAGGTACACTCATTGGTTTTTTTCTATTTTCTTTTCCTTTCCTTTATTTCTTTACAGGAGGATTTGATCATTTATGCTTAATATTAACAAGGTCTGATCGTTATTCACTGGTAAGCTAGAGTGTTTTTATGGTGTAGTAGTGTCTCTGGTTTTTGATTTAGATTGGTTAGAAATACAGTTTCTCTTTCTGTTTTCTTCCACAGACTTTAGTTTTTCCTGAGGAGAATCCCAAGACTCAAAGGGATTCGAAACGCGTAGGCCGTTGGTTCTGCCTATTTGCCCTTTTGCTGATTTGTTTTTTCAATCCTGTTGGCAATAATACACCGAACCTTGTTGTATATGTTTGACTCTAGTCATTTAATTGAATAGGATACGGTGTATTTCTTTGAGCAAGACACATTGTAATTTATTTATCGCCTGTTGGCAGACCTAGTACTCCACAAATTGGTGCATACATTCCCTATTTGGTTGAGTACTTGTTTGAATGTATGAATGCGAGAGGTATGATTGAGATATGATTGAAAATTTATGAATGATGGTATGTGTGATTTTTCGGTTCACCTTGAGGTAACGGGTTTTTAGGAACCCGTTTGGTGCCAGGGGATAACACCCGAAGACCTCTGAGTTCTCCCTGTTCCGGACCACAGAAACACGGAGTCTTCTAGTCGCAGTCAGAGATCGAGTTTTATTGGCAGCTACCAAGTAACAGAAGTCCTAGAAGCACGACAAGCACGGGTCATGTGTTCTCAGGAGACTGTTCGTTTTTACAGAACCAGCCTTCTCCTTATATACAGAAATAATAGCTGCAAGCAAGAATTCTTGAGTTTATGATATGGCTATACACATATTTCTACAATAATACAAAAGAGCGAAGTCATGTAGGCAAGCCCGTATTTTAGATGTCCAAGTCGTGATAGATTACCTAGCCAGGCCCGGAACTCCCATCAGATATCGGTGAAGCCACAATAAAAGAAGGCACCTCCTAGTCATAAAACTGGCCATAAACAGGGAGCGTGGACAGGTGTGTATGTGTGTGTAGAAAACATGATCTGTACGCGATGAATGGTTTGTGGTATGTTGTGCATTGATGCTATCGTGTTTGGCCACTGGGCGAGGAGCTGCCCAAACAGGTTTGGCTGGAGGCAAGGGAGTCAGTTGGGACAGGTCAGGGGGGAGTCAGGGAAGGTGGACGTGTCCTTTGAGATCAAGCTCGACCTTTAATTGACTTATCATGAGGGCAAGACACAAGATGGATACCGTTTACAAAATGGAGTCTGAGGGGTCGGGACGGAAACTACGATTCAGGGGTGTTAGCATGTCTCGATCATGACGCAAATGCATAGGAATGATGTCCTAATCATTATCGGTTCGTCGACACCAAATTCGTCATGGTACGTTGATGTTTCGGGACACGGGTATCGGACCTCGATACCGGGACAACAGTAGGGTCCAGAATTTCAGAACCACAGACCCTCCTTTTGCCCTCATATAAGGCAATAATTCATGTTAATCCGAGTCTAAGTCTGTATGAAGGAATTCGTGGAGATGCTGCTGTAGCATCATTCTGTTGCTCAGTTCGTCCCTTGACACAGGCTTCCGTACACATGAGGTAGCACAGAGGCCACATAGTGCAGGAGCGCACTGTACACACAGGCAGAACATAAACAGGAGTGCTAAGATCATCCCAATGAAGATCAGTGTTTTCCATCCCCAGGTAGCGATCAGTTCCCAGAACCACCCTAGTAAGGACCAGTCCCCTTTTTCTACGTGAAGGGAACCAGATATCTCGTGTAGCTTACAGATGGCCTGGTACACTGTCGGTGCGTTATCAGGGATGAAAATGCAACAACTGGATTGGATCACTCTACACACACCACCACGATCGGCGAGTATGATATCTAGGGCAACTCGGTTCTGAAGGGTCATAAGTCGATCCGACTGAAGTTCGGTCGTCAAATTGCCAAGGGCTCCGGCCGTTGTAATCACGGCGGATTCAACTATCCTCGATAACTGGTGAATATTCCTGCGGTTCACCATGGGCCCCCAAAATGGCAGAAAACCCTTTTCGAAGTCAGCGAATTCCTGACCCGCGGTGTCGTCTTTACTCACGACCCCTCTAGCTGTCCTTGTCCGATGGTAATCTGCTCTGGCCGTGTAGGTGGGAGGCAGCAGAAATGAGATAAAACATGTACCTGAGAAGTCAGGGGGCAACCAGGTGTAGGCTTGGTCATGGCAGACGAAATACGTGCCTTTGGCTGCTAATAGTATAGGGGAAGTTCGGGAAGCGAACACATAGGTTTCCGTGCATATACTCTTTCCTAATTGTGCTTTGGGATCCCTGCCGATACCTTGTAAACATAAGTGACCTCGGTTGGGTACTATCCAAACTGGGCGGGATTTCTTTGCTGTCTGGCTCTTACTCAGGTAAACCCCATATTTAGTTACGTTCCAACGAGTGTACGGAGTGAGTTCATCTTTGGGAATCGTAAGATAGGTGTCGAACTCTCTACTCATATTTCTTATCCCTGCAACTAGTGCCTTGTTACTGGAATCACTTTCAGTAGAACGGGTCGGGTATGGTTCTAGGGCGAATAGGAACATGGTCTGGAAAGCCCACAGAGAACCATAATAACTGAATGGCAGGATGAAGTATGGGATACCCTTATCAGTCGTGTGCGGCATGAGTCCACATACCCAACAGTTCGATGTGTTCATTATGGACTGGTGTTGGTGTAGAAGTTGAATGAATGAGTTATTTACAAATTCGAGTCTTCTGGCAGACTCGTGTTCAGGTAGAGGGTGAAAGTAGTGTGGAGAGATAGTGGGAGGAGGCGGTGGCCGGGTGTCATTTGAAAAAGTAACTTGGAATACGAATAGAGTATAACCAGTCAAAAACATCGTTATGCTACACAACATTAAAATACACGTTATCAAAAACCTTCTTTTGGCCAGCACAGTGCATAATTGTCTTTCAAAGTTCGTGAGTCTGGTAGGTCTCTTTACCCTCGGAAACTCCATCCTCTAGTTGCTGCCCGCGGTGGTAGGTTGGTTCTGCCAGGGAGTGCGCTCTGTTCAGTCCGGGGTAACTCCCTTGGACCAACCAGAACCGTTGACCTAGACGTCCCCAGTTGCACTCCCCAGACTTCAACCGCGACCCTAGCAGCAGAACCGGATGGCGGTTCGAAAATCAAAAATGAGCAAGTTTCCTGAGAGTGAGAGAGCTGAAAAAATCAAAAAATAGTTCTTGGGGGAAGGGAAATCACATTAGTCTGCTTTTTATTAGTCTCTTTGTCTTGACCTTAGATTATATTGTTGTTTCCCAGGTACGGTGTGGTCTTCAAACAATGTCTCAGGTTCGGTAGTGTCCAACTGCATTGACGGTGGCACAAATCCTTGTAAAATATGATCACTCTCCTTTTCGGTACTAGTTTCTTTTAAACGTGCATCGCTGAAAGGGATGAAGCGAGGTATGGATTCTGTCTCGGAGTCGGCAATTCCTTCGTTGACCCACCGGTCGTATGGAAGGGGCAGAGGGACCCGTTTACAATGGGTCCCGTGCACCCAGTTCTTTTTGCCTTCCACCCGAACAGCTGATCTCGTGGAAAGAAGTACCAGGTACGGTCCGGTCCACCTCGGCTGTCCGTTGTTTGTGCGCTGGAAATTCCGCACCAAGACCCACGTGCCGGGTTCGATGGAGTGACCTGGATCGTCAGAGGCTGGCGGAGAGGAACTGTGAACCTGTTGGTGTAAAACACGCAATTTAGTTGTTAATTCGCACAAATAGTCAAGCAGTACGGGGTGCTCTATTTCGCTGAGTTTCTTTGGCCTTGGCATGCCCCAGACGTTGGCTGGGCGGCCAAACACTATCTCATGGGGGCTAAGTCCTAACCTGGAATGGACGGTCATTCTGGTTGACAAGAGTGCTAGGGGCAAGGCTTCAGGCCATTTAAGACCTGTACAGGCTTGGATCTTGGCTAATTTGAGCTTTAAAGTGCCATTGTAGCATTCTACTAATCCAGCTGATTGGGGGTGATTCGCAGAGTGGAACTTTTGTTGTATACCTAAACACTCACACACTCTCTTCATCACGCGTCCTACGAATTCACTTCCATTATCACTCCAGACGATTCTAGGCATGCCGAATCTCGGGAAGAACTCTTTGACAAGGGCTTTGGCAGTTGACAAGGCAGTATTGTCCTTAAGGGGGTATGCTTCCACCCACCTGGAGAAAGCGCAAACAACAACGAGCACATACTTCAGATTGTTGCATCTCTCCATGTGAATGAAATCGAGCTGCAAAACCTCGAACGGATACGTTGGAGGCGCAAAATGACCAGCTGGAGTTGGGGTTCCCCTACCGGGATTGTACTTCAAACACACCATACAGTTTCTGACCACATTCTCTGCATATTTCGGGATATTGCTATTTTGCCATACTGGGGCCAATACTTTACATATTCCTTTCGAACTGATGTGCGCAAATCCATGAGCCATTGTTACTACTGCAAGTACATAGGCGTTAGGTAATAGCCATCGCTGGTGCTCTGATAATTCGACCCAACAACCATTCGCATCTAACCTACCCTTACTTTCTCTCCTTTCATTCACCTCTTTCTCAGTTGCCTCGGCTTGTATAGATTTCACGCTTTCGATGGTGTCTCACACATTCCCACATCAGTAATCCATCTAGCGGGACCTACAACATACATCCGACTCATTGTGTTCCTTGCAATCTCTTTCGCAACCTCGTCTGCAAATGCATTCCCGCGGCCAACATCATCCTGAATCTTTTTGTGTGCACTGCATTTTACAATTGCAACTTGTAGTGGCAAGGTCAGTGACTCGAGGAGTTCATTAACTAACTGACCATGTTGTATCTTTGCACCATGTGACGTAAGAAACCCACGTTCACGCCACAATCTCCCAAAACTGTGAGCCACACCAAAGGCGTATTGGCTGTCAGTGTACACATTCACTCGCTTTCCTTTCGCTAACACACATGCTCTGGTAAGCGCAATTAGCTCTGCAGCTTGTGCAGAATTATGGGAAATGCGCGCGGTCTCTATAATGGTGTGTAATGTCGTTACGGCATATGCTGCAGTCGTATCACCATTCGGCAGCTTGAAACATGAACCATCAACCCACAAAGTATCGTTGCATTCAGGAAGGGGAGTGTCCTGTAAGTCTACTCTCCCTTTTGTCTCTTCTTCTGTCCTAAAACAGCAGTCATGGTTATCAATCTTGTCTGTTTCTGTCGGAATGGGTAATAACGTTGCGGGATTCAGTGCATCGCACCTCTTTATGTGTATGTGACTTGCTAGCAGTGTAAGTTCGTAGCTGGATAGTCGAGCGCTAGTAAGGTGTTGTGTCTTCGTCCTGTTTAGTAAAATGTCTACTGCATGCGGAACCATAACGATCAGAGTATTGTTCATGACTAATCCAGCGGATTGTCGAATGCAGACAGCTGCTGCGGCGGTAGCCCTCAGACAACTTGGTAGGGCTTTAGCCACAGGGTCTAGAGTTGCCGAAAAATACGCGCATGGGCGCTGTCTGTCCCCAAAATGTTGTGTTAAAACTGATAATGCACAACCTTCCTTCTCATGGACATATAATGTAAAAGGCTTACTGTAGTTGGGGTTTCCCAACACAGGAGCCGAACATAATGCATCACGCAACTTGTGGAAACTCGTCTGGCAATCTTCAGACCAAGGCATTGGATTTGGCGTGTCTTTGCAGAGTAGTGCCAGCAAGGGTTTAGCTAGTAGTGAGAAATTCGGTATCCATTGTCTACAGTACGATGTAATGCCCAAGAAGGCTCAAACCTCTCTCTGTGTCCTTGGGGCACTCAGTTCTGCAATTGCCTGTATTCTTTCTGGTGTCAGTCTCCTTCCCTCCTTCGACAAGATGTGACCTAAGTAGGTTACTTCTTGTCGGCAAAATTGTAGTTTGGAAAGAGAGACTTTGTGCTTCATGTCACATAAGTTACGTAATAATGATAACGTAGCTTTCTTGCAAATCTCTTCAGTGTCTGCAGCGATCAGCAGATCGTCTACGTACTGAATCAGAGTTGAACCATTCGGTAGAATAATCGTGTCTAGTTGTGTTTTCAGGGCCTGACTGAATATTGATGGGCTTTCGCAGTAGCCTTGAGGAGCGCACTTGAAGCGGAAGCTTCGTCCTCCTAAATTGAATCCAAAAATATCTCTGCTCTCCTCGGCAATCGGGATGCTGAAGAAAGCGTTCTTCAGGTCGATCACCGAGAACCAATTTGCTGAAGCTGGAACCATCGTCAATAAAGCAGTAATGTCGGGGACAACTGGAAACTGTGGTATAACTATCTTGTTCACTTCTCTGAGGTCGATCACGAACCTGTACACAGGCTGTTGTAAAGGATCAGTACGCTTTAAGATGGGCAGAACTGGACTGTTACAAACATTTCCTGTTGTTTCTTCGATGACGTCTTTATCAATCAGGTCATAAACAATCGTCAACAATGCATTTTCGCATTCGCTAGATATTTTGTATTGGGGAATACGTGGCAACCTAACGTTGGCTTTCAATGTTATGACATACGGTGCTATCTCCAAACGACCTATATCATTAGAGCCATTAGCCCAAAGTATATCAGGAAGTGATGACAATTCAGTCGGAATATTGTCCTTTGACAAATACATTGGAGAAATGACTTTCTTACCTAAAGTAAGTTGTACTCCCAAGGGGGAACAGTACAAAGTCGCATATAACCTTTTTAGCAAATCCAAACCTAACAAATTTTCACCGCAACCTGTTGTAAGAATGAGGGGTGCTTCTAATTCGCACGGGCCAATAGAAAGAGATATAGGACTGGAGATCGGGTTTCTAACAGGGGCGCCAGAGAAACCTACTGAAACATTCATTTCGCCAGACAAAGGTGCGCCAGGAAGTTTCGAGTGCATGATAGAACTTTTTGTAGCACCAGTATCCAGCAGAAATGGCTCTGACACTCCTGACGTAATTACCTTGACATAAGGTCCATTCTGATCTACTGGAACTGAAACAACTCCCTCTCTTTGTCCATGGCTGTCCTAGCAATCGTTACCCTCATTTTCGTGTTCGGTGTAATAGTCGTCAGCATAGTACTGAGCTGACCTGGATGACGTATTGTTCTGTTCGTCAAAGCTGTTCATCGAATTCTGAGGCGGAAAGGAAGTTGTATTCTGGGTGAAATTTCCACGGCCCCTACCTCTAGGGGCATGTTGAACACCTCTTCCCCTTACACCTGGAGCACCGCTCGAACGTCGCGCAAGAGCCGGACAATTACCTTTAAAGTGACTCTCTTCTTTGCAATACGCACATTGATTCGGGCCATAAGCAATACGCTGATGGGAAAACTCGTTTCCTTGCGCGTTTCTCGAATACTGCTGTTGTTGTTGGTAATTGGGCTGACTAGTCGTACGAGGCGGATAGGCTTGCTGGAGAAGAACTTTAGTTTTTAAATCTTTTGTCTTTTTGTCGACTTTATCTAGCTCGTCTTTGCGCCTATTTTTTTAGTACTGGGCTGTAGCTAAAATTTGCGCTGATGTAGAGACAGCCCAAGCACTCTCTGAATCTTTCAGTTTATTACACAGTTCAGGGATTAAATTATGTACGAATTTGTCTACAAACAATCTTTGACCACCCTCGGTAGCCATATCCTGACCACTATGATCGGTGAAAGTCTCCTCAAATCTTGTGAAAAAGTCAGACACATTCTCATCTTTCTTCTGCTTGCATGCAGATAGCTTGTCAAAGTTTACGCGTACTTCAGGCATTATCGTCTTCATGTATGCGATAATTCTACCGGGAAGTTCAGCTATTAACGGCTCAGGTTTAGAACCACCAATTTGTCTAGCATCTATAGCGGCAATGTTCGCCCATGAGTCACCTAGTTCTTGGTCATGGTTCGTATGACGTATTTTGCTCCATAGAGGATGTGGAACAACGTTCCCAAACAACATGTCGATATCAGCTAAATTCATTATACATGAGCTTGCAGTTTGTGATAACTCCTTATAATACCCAGTCGGGTTTTTACGAGGATCAGGTAGTGTCTGCTTGAGTGCTAAAACATCGGATCTTTTCCAGGGGACATGTACCCATACACGCTGGAAATGAGGCAGAATTGGAGGATTCGCATTCGCATCACCTTCCCTCCAAACCGGAGGAACCTCTCTCATGGGGTACTGTCTCGCTCTTTTCCCACCTGGTGTATCGTCTTCGTGACATGATCTAGAGACGTTTCCCTTACTCCTATAAGAGAGCAATAACTCTATCGCTTTCTCAACATCTGCACCTATAATCATACCTTCGTAGAACTTAAAGCGTGTACGCCATAGATCGTTGATTGTGTATTTGGGATCATTTGTCTTCACATCTTTGCCCAGATATACACACATTTCTTCGAATACGTATCTCTGAGTGGGCGCATTCCATTGACGGAAAACTTCCATAACAGACTGAACATCATATCTAACAGTATCCGTAATCCATCGGCGTGCTAGTTCATTCAGCACTTTTCTTTCCTCGTAATCAGGCAGTTGACTACGTAACTGTCTATCTTCTGTTTTAGGGGTCGTTTTAGGCGACCCGAAGAAAGGTGAAAGCAGACCAGTGATGGTACCTGTCACTCTTTGTCTAATAGAAGGAGAACCTTGCGGAGGAGCAAGTGCATCGGGAAAAACAGGCTGAGGCAAAGAAGAAGTAGAGGCAATAGCAGAGGAAGTTGAAGTAGTAGCAGACGTAGTATTATAGACAATAGCTGGAGCTGTAGGCAAAGTCGTAGAAGTAGATGGAGTAGGTAGCAAAGATGGCGGCCCTTGAGAAGGCTGCGCCGGAGAAGTAGAAACCAGCTGAATAGGAGCTGGCGTTCGTGCAAGAGCTGGGTTACGTGCGCCGGGGCGCGGTATAGTAAAATGTTTTGGAGGTGCGGTAGCGTCTAACGCATACGGTGGAGGTGAGCTTAATAAGTGGGACATTAATGGATCTTTCTCGGATCTCTCCTCTTGACCTTGTCCCTTATTTGGTAACATCGGGTAGCATTTATCTACTGCTAGTTTCTTGCTCCTAAGCATTTGTTCGCTTTCTTGCTCTTCCTCGTTATCCCTGTATGCAACGGCAGCTTGCACCATTGACATACCTCTTTTATTCTTTTTTGCTAATTTTATTTCTTTCTGTTTGGCTTCTTTGCGCCATAAGCGGAAAGAGTCAAACATCGCCGGCCGGGCTTTTCTCTTAAATAATTTGACCTCTAGGTTATCTAATATTTCTGAGTCAAAACTACCATATTGGGGCCATTTTAAAACACCATCCTTGCGGGTGTATTTTATCCACACTTCATTATATGTGATAGGACCTACGCCGTGCTTTACATAGAGCTCATATGTTGGAGTTCCAATCGGAGGAACCGGACAGGAATCCTCTAATCGGGAGTCCTTACTATAACCAAGACAAAACAAGTTTCCAAGTCTGCTAAAACCAGGCATCTTTGCTCACTAGTCTAGCTTCAAACTTCAAAGGATTATCTGTTACGATATTTCTCGTGAATACACAAGTCCTTCGGCTTTGGGGCTTGCAAGTACCAAATCAAAGCGTATCTCAAGGATACCAAAAACTAAGGACAAACTAAGGACTGGGAGACGCTCCACTTATACTTAACTGAAGTATTTGAAGATCGGTGACGTCGCTAGAAGACTCGTCTATCGTTTCGCTCTACCAAGGATCACTGGGTCCAAAACAAGGCGATAGTCAGGGCAGCAGTCCTTCGTAGCCGTCGGGACGCGGGGAACCTCGCAGCAAAGACCTTCGGAACCACGTCGACATACAGGGGTCGCTGAAGTGGCTGGCCGTCCTCTGGAATTTTCACACGAAGCTCCTCACGAACATCTGGCTTGGACCGTCGCCGCTTGATACCGCCCCGAGTTGGGCGCCAACTGAGGTAACGGGTTTTTAGGAACCCGTTTGGTGCCAGGGGATAACACCCGAAGACCTCTGAGTTCTCCCTGTTCCGGACCAAAGGAACACGGAGTCTTCTAGTCGCAGTCAGAGATCGAGTTTTATTGGCAGCTACCAAGTAACAGAAGTCCTAGAAGCACGACAAGCACGGGTCATGTGTTCTCAGGAGACTGTTCGTTTTTACAGAACCAGCCTTCTCCTTATATACAGAAATAATAGCTGCAAGCAATAATTCTTGAGTTTATGATATGGCTATACACATATTTCTACAATAATACAAAAGAGCGAAGTCATGTAGGCAAGCCCGTATTTTAGATGTCCAAGTCGTGATAGATTACCTAGCCAGGCCCGGAACTCCCATCAGATATCGGTGAAGCCCCAATAAAAGAAGGCACCTCCTAGTCATAAAACTGGCCATAAACAGGGAGCGTGGACAGGTGTGTATGTGTGTAGAAAACATGATCTGTACGCGATGAATGGTTTGTGGTATGTTGTGCATTGATGCTATCGTGTTTGGCCACTGGGCGAGGAGCTGCCCAAACAGGTTTGGCTGGAGGCAAGGGAGTCAGTTGGGACAGGTCAGGGGGGAGTCAGGGAAGGTGGACGTGTCCTTTGAGATCAAGCTCGACCTTTAATTGACTTATCATGAGGGCAAGACACAAGATGGATACCGTTTACAAAATGGAGTCTGAGGGGTCGGGACGGAAACTACAATTCAGGGGTGTTAGCATGTCTCGATCATGACGCAAATGCATAGGAATGATGTCCTAATCATTATCGGTTCGTCTACACCAAATTCGTCATGGTACGTTGATGTTTCGAGACACGGGTATCAGACCTCGATACCGGGACAACAGTAGGGTCCAGAATTTCAGAACCACAACCTTTGTGTCCATTTTTCATTGTTGTCATATAATTTTGTTGGAATTGCATTCTGAACCTCAAACTATTTATCTTAAGTCTTTTTCAAATAAACAGCTATTAAATAGCACCCAGATACATTGAACTGTGGTCTATGCATTTTTGTTAACTTGTTTTCTTGGAATAGAGTATCAGTACTGGCATTTTTGTTTGTTGTTTAACGATTTTGTATTTCATCATAAGAGCGGGAGAGCTGCAGAAAGCACTATATTTACAGTCTGGTTTCTAAATAGGGTTATGTTATGTTAAATTTTATTTTAAAGCGCTCGTACACTGATAAGTTTCTTGGCGCTGACTTAGAAATTTTGCAGGAGCCTATGTAATTAGCAGACAACCAAATAGTTATAAGCTTGAGTGAATAACCAGGTCTTAAGAAGTCTGTGAAATGTAACAAGTTCAGTGCAGGTTCTAATATCTAGGGGGAGTGTATTCCAAAAACTGGGGGCCAATACTGGAAACCTGCAACCGCCTATTTGTTTCCGTCTATAAACGGGGACTGTTAAGAAATTCTTATGGGCAGAGCATAGGCTCCGTGTAGATATGTATTTCTGGACAAGCCTAGATATGAATTTAGGGCTAGCGCCATACAAGGCTTTGAAAACGAGACAACCAACTTTGAACGCACATCTTTGCGGGATGGGGAGCCAATATAGCTCCTTCAGAGTAGGCGTGATGTGTTCCCATCTAGGTTGTTGGGAAATCAGCCTTGCAGCCTGATTCTGAACCATCTGCAATCTTTTTATGAGGTAGAGTGGAATGCCGAAGTAAAGAGAGTTGGCATAATCCAGATGGGATATTACCAGGGCTAGTACCACCTGGATTAGGGCTTCACGAGTAAGTAGTATCCTAATCTTCCTTATCTTCCTCAGTTGGAAGAAACAAGTGGAGGTCACAGCTCCTATCTGGGACTTCATAGTAAAATCACTATTAATGATCACTTCCAAGCTTTTGGCTGAGGAAGAAGGATTAGATGGAGAGCCTAATTCACTTGGCCAAAAATGTGCATTCCAGGGGTTGAAAGAACCACCTATCAGGACCACTTCTGTTTTATCAGGGTTCACCTATGAAGAGGTATAGAGCCCAGCCAGCCATTATCCTGCAAGGGCCCGTCAATGGGATCAGCATGGATTTGGAGTGATTGATTTGGAGCCCGGGACGTTTGGCCTTAGAGAATGAGCACATGCAGTGCTCAAGCGCCCTACAACAAAGCGTCCTGCAAAAAGAAGACCACATTGTCGGCATAGAGGGAGATGCTGTCCTCTGACGCATCACCTCCCCACCAGAACTAGTAACCTAATTACAAGACAAAGCGAAAGTTTTAATCCATGCACATACAGGAGTTTGCACTGGGAGCAGAATTTCAAGTTTGGGCTAAACAATGCACCTCTGAAATTTTCTGTTGATGGATAAATTGCCAAAATGTATCCCGCTATATTTGTCGTGGTGGGGTCGACTCAACACCATTAAAATGATGTTGACTCCTATTATACTTTATAATATTTCTAACATTCCCTTACCTATATCTCTTAAATCCTTTCAAAAGATTAACTCTAGGGTCACCTCATTCCTCTGGAATAACAAAAAATCGCGTATATCGTTCCCAAGATTATCTCAATGATGGAATGGAAGGAGATGTACATTTTCCAGATTTTTTTTAAAGTATCATAAGGCGTTCTTGCTTCGTCAAGCTTCTTGATGGCTCTCAGATTCCTCTTTGCAATCTCCATTATGGGTTGACCTTGAAAAGTTATTTCTTTCCCCTTTCTCTTTCCACGAATACTTATCTTTCATGCGCAAACTATATCTACACCAGTTCTCAAACATTCTTGTAAATTACTTCATTCTATATGTCATTTCACTCTTAAAGATCTTGGTACCTTTCTTGACTCCACTATTTGGCACAATAACCTTATATTAATAAACAACAAACCTATTTATTGTAAGTCATGGAGAACTAAGGGACAAATTTGGGTCCATCAACTCTTTGATCATGATACACTTCTCTCGTTCTCACAAGCTCACTCCCTCTTTCACTTTTTTTTCTTCTTTTCAAAGCAAATTCCAAGCTTTACAACAAGCAGTGCTGTCACAGTCCAAGGAGCAATGGTGTTCACTTGGTCCTCACTTACCTGCATGGCTTACGTTTCAATTTCTGCTGCAGCTTTGCCAGAGGCCAGACCTTCCCCCACGCATCAGGTAGAGGGTGGCCCATCGCTTCAAGCCAGGGCCGGTCCTCCACAGCCAAGCCAAAAAATGTTAACCCATAGTCATCAATAACCCGCAGTCTCGAGGGGAAAAAACAATATGCATTTTCAATTTTGTTTCCGTAGCTGGCGTTTGACTGAAATGTAGGTTTCTCTCTGCCGGGGAACAGTGGTTGTGAAATAAGGGTAAATGCTCACTGTTTTACTGTCCAATTGCCAAAAGCCTTAATCACATGACACTTGCAGGATCTCTGTCCCGGAAGTTCAATAGTGTGGCCACGATTGGCCTGGGTGGTGCCCCTGGAGAACTACCCACATCCTGTGAAATCTTTCCACCGTAAACATTGTGGAAGCCTTACTTCCCAGCACCATTGACAGCAGCCGCTCCTTCAAATACAGCTACATACTAGGGCCCTCCAAACGTTCCAGAACCCTGACCAACCTGACATTATTGCACCAGGTCCATGCCTCAGCATCTTCCACCTTCTCCTGTAGCTGCTCAATGGTTTTCTGCACAGTGCAAATGTGTAGCGCTGTCTGCGATCGTAGGCTCCAACTGGGTCAGCGTGGATTCAATATTCTTCACCTTGTCTGCCAGTTTCCTATGGTTTGACTGCAGGAGCCCAGACCCACGCCCCTGTATCAATTTTAGACTCCAGAGATGTTTTGGTGTCTGTCATAGTAGCCTG
Organism: Lissotriton helveticus; assembly: GCF_964261635.1. Lineage (NCBI taxonomy): Eukaryota > Metazoa > Chordata > Amphibia > Caudata > Salamandridae > Lissotriton > Lissotriton helveticus. Next base: position 1,620,355,939 of record NC_136067.1, read on the forward strand.
AATCGTCGCTGTGTGGGCTTCTAGTCCTGCCTCCATATGACTGTGCAGCTCCACTTTTTGGCTGAAGTGGGGGATGGGTGGGGACTAAGAGCCGGCGTCCATCTTCAGGATTTTGGACCGCACCATCTCCAAATGTGCAAACCCATGTGATCACTTGGGCACACTGGACCCGGGTTCCCTTCACCCGGCCTCTGCTGGTGTCCCTAGTCACCTATGGGGTGTCCACCTCACTGGGGCCCCCTCCTCGGGGTTCCCACATCGCCCCCAACAAGGACACACCTTCCCCACCTTGAGCTGCGCCCTTGGGGGCCAGTTATCCAGCCTCCTGTAGCCCGGCCTGAACAGGAGGCACGGCGTGCCTCAGTCAGACAGCCGCAAACCCCTTCACCCCCACAGGGACAAGCATCAGCCGCTCAATGTCTTCACTGCTTCCTCCTCCTTCAGTCTGTGTTCAGATCCGATCAGCTGGCCTTGCTAACAGAACCCCTCACGAAGGGCCCCGGATGCCGCTCGTTCTGCACTGGCTTGGGTGCTTGCTGGACTCCGCCGACTACAGCCGTTACACTGATCACCTGGGCTCCTTGCCACTAATACTCGCAACTGCTAGGGGACAGGCCCCCTGTTGTGGCCAAAATCATTGCAAGCCACGGGGGCTGACACACACACTCCAGACCTCCAGGCGCATTACTGTATCTTGGTGGCAGCCGTCATCTTGTGGGTCTCCACGACCACCAACGTTATGGATCATGGGGCCAGTGCTCATTGTGCCACTGAAACCAAGCTATGCCAGACTGAAGAACCCCAATCAGGGTGAAACTGGTCTTGGGTTGCTTGTATTCTGGTTCAGAGAGGACCTGGCTTGTATGTATTTAATGCTTGTTAAGCGCGGCTGTCACCCAGAAGGGTATCCTGGCGCTGAGACCATATCCAATCAACAAAAATAGGCTACATTACTCTAGGAAACAGGTGAGTTTTAAGATCTCTCTTAAACGTGGACAGATCATGGCTACTTCTCAAAGCCAGAGGTAAAGTATTCCATAATGTGGCGGCCGTAAAACTAAAAGCACGGCCGCCCATCCTCACTCTGATCCTGGGGATCCTCACCAGGAACGCAGAGGAGGATCTTAAATGTCTGGCTGCTTGATACCAAGAAAAAAGGTTTTGAAGTGTTATCGGTCCTAGTCCGTGCAGAGCCCTAAACACAAGACAAAGAGCTTTAAAAGCGATCCTCTGCTGGACCGGTAGCCTATGAAGGTCAGCTAGAGCTGTAGATGAAGAAGCGGACCGTGGTCGAGACAAAGCCAGTTTTGCGGCCATATTCTGAATCCTTTGCAACTTTAGGATCAAGGTCTTGGGAGCTCCCAGAAGTAGTGCGTTACAGTAGTCTAACCTACTCAGGATGGAACTACGCACTACCTCAGCTCTGGCTCCTTGGGGAAGGATTGGCAGAATTTTACGTAGGGCGCGAAGCAGGCCCATACATGTCGCTGTCGTCCTATTTACAGAAGCATCGAGCTGCAAATTGGGTTCAAACAGAACTCCTAAATTGCGAGCCGATTCTGCAGCTTCCACCGAACCCGGGATGGAAGTCGGGCAGAAATCGTCCGGTAATACGCGTGGAAGACGATCTGAAGAACAGTGGAGCACCTCCGTTTTTGATCCATTAAATTGGAGTGAGTTGGCTCGCAACCAGGCTGCTGTGGCCGACATACAACGGTGAAAAGTGTCCCTCGATATTATCTCTGATCCTTCAAATGAAAAGATCAACTGAGTGTCATCGGCATAATTGATGACTGATATGCCGAATGACTATCAGTTCAACCAAAGGTCGGAGATATAGGTAAAAAGGATCGGGCTAATCGCCGACCCTTGGGGGACTCCTTGATTCACCAGTCGTGTGGATGATCGAAAGGGTGGAAGTGCCACAGCTTGTTGTCTGTTATCAAGATAGGATGTGAGCCAGTTTAGAGCCAGACCGTTCACTCCCACTTTTCGAAGACGGCCAACTAGAACTTCATGGTCTACCGTGTCGAACGCGGCCGACATGTCAAGCAGCACCAGAAATGCTGACTTGCCCCTATCGACACGCGTCCGTAGATCGTCCAACACGGTGACCAATGCGGTCTCAGTACCATGAGCCGGTCTGAAGCCAAATTGGGCCGCATCCAGACAGAGATTTATTTCTAGGAAGTTAGACAATGCTCTCGTGACCCACCTCTCGAGAATTTTAATCGCGAATGGTAAAAGCGATATAGGGCGATAGTTGGCCACACAGAGAGGGTCCAGAGAAGCCTTTTTTAGCAAAGGAGTTACAATTGCCAACTTCCAGCTGTCTGGGACTGATGCTGTGGTCAGTGATTGGCAGCAGATGGAATGAAGAGGTGGAAACAACTCACCTTGAAATGCCTTCCAGATCTTATGGGGCATAGGATCAAGTGGTGACCCTGAAGATACGCCATTGGCCAAGACGCGAAATTCCTCTAACGAGTGAGTAGGAAAACATAACAGCCGAGGGGAAACTTCCTTGATGTTATCCAGATGCACGGAAGGATCCAAAGGGGGAGACATAGACGGCGCAGCCTGTCCAGATGCTGTAAGACCCGTCAGAATGGTTCTAATTTTCTCCTCGAATGCGAGGGCCAGCGAATCACATAATACCTGTGAAGCCGGAGTAGTTGGCACTGTACAGGACGGGTTGGATAAGTTATTAACCAACCTAAACAGGGTCTGAGATTTATTAGAAGCCTTCGCCAAGGTATCTTCAAAGAACTTAGCTTTTGCATGTCTTAGCTGGGCCTTATATTCCTGCAGGGTCGCTTTATACGCTACCCTATCCTGCTCCTTCTACCCTCTCCTCCAGGTACGTTCCGCCTGTTTACAGCGGAGCTTGTGCTGTCCAAGATCTTCAGTGAACCAGGCATTGGCTCCTCTAGGCCTGTCCCTCACCCTTCGCAGGGGGGCCAGCTCATCCAAAGCTGTTAAGATGTGCTGGCAAAGGGTTGCATAACTCTTGTCCACAGTATCCTCTATTGAGAAGGTTTCAGGCAGTAATGTAGGTCGAATCGGCTCCCTAAGAAGGCGATTCCATTGTCGGTTAAATTTCATACCACCCGAGTTGCTAAGTTTCAATGGAGCAGGCATCACAAAAGACATAGTGATCAGTGAATGATCGGTCCAGCACTGATCCACAACCTCTTCCACTATGACCAGATCTTTATCGGCGAATACCAGGTCCAAAATATGCCCTTTAGCATGGGTAGATGATAAAACCAGCTGTGCAAGATGAATATTGCTGCACGCTTGACAGAGTTCTCTAAAGGCCAAATCATGAGGACCGGAAGGCCAAAGGTTAAAATCGCCCAATACTAAAAATTTAGAGTGGGAGTTAGAGAGGTCGTAGATCAGGTCAACTAGCGTTTGAAGAGCCGTTGTGGTAGAAGAGGGAGGTCTGTAGCAAAGTAAACCTGCTACCAAGGTACCGCCCTGGGCCGCAATGGAGAAGCCCATGAGCTCAAATCCTAACACCTCTTTTACCACCAAATCTGTAAGGGCGATTGATTCTCTATAGATGTATCCTATTCCCCCTCCCCTACCAGAAACTCGGGGAGTGTGTCTTATGAGATAGCCTGGTGGGCAAGCCTAACCCAGTTCTATCCCACAGTCCACCGTAGCCCAAGTTTCGGTCACAAATAGTATGTCCAAATGGGAGGTTTCTATCAAGAGAGCAATCTCGGCATGATGCTTTACAAGCGAGCGGACATTCAGTAGACCGCAAGATAAAGTCCTGTGCAGAGACGGGGTGGACAGACAATGCTTACCACCAGCAGAGCTCAAGGAGTCATGGGAAGTCGCACAGGACTCTGCCGGGAGAGGAATGGCCGGTGCGCCAGAGGTGCCCGGGACACGAACGGGCGCAAACGGGCTTACCTCTGGCGCACCTCCGGCGCATCTACGGCGCGTCCGCTGTGCGCATCCGCTGCGCGCCTGCCTGCACATCTCTATTTATACTATAACGACACGCGGGCTTCCGGCTGCTAGAGCCTCTAGACACGACCAGTATGGCGCCTGAGAGTGGCCCAAGATTCTATACCCACCCAAGAAGGCAGACAGAGCACCAGGACCAGGGACCCTACTACCTAAGTCCCGACAAGTTCGGGTGAAGGACACAGTTTAAATGCGGGTAAGCCTGACTCTGCCCCAAATTGTTACAGTAGCAAGCGCCCCAATGAATAACCAGAAGGAACAGCAGCGCGAATAAAAGCGGCGCAATTTAAAACCAAAATACACAAACTGTGCAAGTAGAATTAACAGAAGCAACAGCAGCGCGATTGCTAGCGACACAATTTAAAACCTAAATGCATCAACTGTACAAATACAATTGTTAAAATCTATCCAGCAATGCGCGTGAAGACAGAAAGGTCTGTAGAGCAGATTCAAAGAGCAGCTTATGTAAGCTCTCCAATACGCGGGCTTCCGGCTGCTAGAGCCTCTAGACCCGACCAGTATGGCGCCTGAGAGTGGCCCAAGATTCTATACCCACCCAAGATGGCGGACGGAGCACCAGGACCAGGGACCCTACTACCTAAGTCCCGACAAGTTCGGGTGAAGGACACAGTTTAAATACGGGTAAGCCTGACTCTGCTTGATAGATCGGATGGACTGCTACTATGTGAGCAAGGTCAAGATAGATTTGATTATGGCTGGGTACAACCAGAGGCGGCACAGTGAGTCACAGGATAATGGGTTGGAATGCTACACCAAGGGATTGCCATTGGTTAGACATATTGCAAGTGTTCCTCTAATCTTCTTTTAGCGTGTTTGAGTCTAAGTAGAGGCCTTGCTTACTTGGAGCTAGAACACCGTTTCCTTCTCAAAAGTAAACAAAGGTGGATGTGGTGATATTTTTATCACGTTTAAATTCTATGCCGAACTCTCCACTTCAAAATAAGAATCAACATGCATCCACCAAGTACTGATACTGATCTCAATATTCATGAGACTTAGAGGAATTTTACAAGAGAGAAGGACTCTGCACGCCTATAGAAGTTTTTCTTCAAATATTTGTCTTCTGTTTAATTCAGTGTTAGCATGCAGCATCAAGACGTTGCATGTGAATACAGAATGAGAACTTAGGTAACATTCACACGTCTAATGTACTCAACAGTGCACATGAAATAACTCTGGTTCTGGGACGCAAATCTTTTCATTATACCCACAGGCCGGCATTCAGCTGATTGCAAGAGCTCTCCATTTTGGTCTACAAGGGGACGGAGAAGGAGAGTGGGATTGATAAAAAGAGAGAGTTGGAGGTAGCTCATAAATCACACCAGAGATACGGACTCAAGTCAGTAGACCACATTACCTATTATTATAGGCTTTATGGCTGAAAGGATCCAGCACTGGAAAAGCCAATAAGGCTGGCCTTAACAGGCAAGTAAACACAAGGAGATGATGGACGGAGAGCTGAGGACCAGTTTCGGAAAGTGCCTTTTTTTATTGGAAGCATGCACCACAGAAAGAAAAAGGAAAACATGCTGCCAACTAAACGTGGGCTCAAGTGACTTGCAGTAAAAATAAATATTTTCAAAATATTTACTATTACTTATCATTTTAATACAATTATGTGAGTACTTCTTAGCAGGAAGGTGTCATTAGAAACTATATACAAATTCTTTTTAGTTTAGTTAAAATTAAAAAGGCTTAAAGAAAATGTACAATTGGCTTTGAATTACTGTAACCTGGATGCATAGTTTAAACACACAAGTATGGCTAAAGATTTTAAAAAAAGGGTAGATTTTTTTTTTTTTTTTAAATAAGCAACATGGCATGGTAAATAATTGGCTCGCCAGCCTGGCACTGAAGTGCACTACTTTTTAGGTGGATGCAAACATGTGATTTGATTATTCCATCACCCACATTGAAAGAGAGCCATTATCTCGCGTGGGCTGTCACATTGCCCCATGCCACACACTGAGGGACAGCAGCCAAGTATGAATGACAGCTGAACAGACCAATGGAGAAATGTACTTTTTTTATTGATGATTTTTTTATAACATGAGGCTGATGACTCAAAAGCATCATACATCTGAAAGGCTGGCAGAAGTACAACACAAACAGTCACACGTGTTTGCCTGACAAGTATCTCTTTAGAAGATTGAACGTAAGGGGGACGTCACAATCCAAAACTTGGGTTTTTAAACATGTTATTTTGGGTTCCATATTACTCCAGCATGCACAATATATTATTTTACATGAATAGGTCATGAAGAAAATGGACTGGGAAATTAAATAGCTCAACTAAACTATATGCACTTGCTGGTGTGTGTGTGTGTGTGTAATCTGCAAGTAACATGTTTCAATCAGGTCGGTACAAACTCAGTTTGCTTGTCCTTCCAAAGTGGCTAAAATGAGTACCAATGAGGAGGGAGACAGTAACATCTGTAATAAGTGTTTGCACCCTTGTTTGCAATTATTTTTAACCAGAATGACTAGCAAATAGCTTTAGACCGAGCTAGCAGTATTCCTTGGTTCAGTCATGTGAAAAGGCTGGCAGAGCAATTGGGACGACCAGAACTATTTAATTCTCCAGAAAAATTAGTAAAGGGAGACATGCAGTGGGTTAAGAAATCTTATTTATATATGGCACTTATGAAAATAGAGGCAAGGGAATTGGTAAAACGTACGGTAGGTGCACATCTATGGTTAAAAACGTCTTGTGCAATTGAACCTTACTTAAATGTGGTAACCAATTCTAATCATCGCTTTCGCTTAATAAGGTTTAGGCCAAACCAGTTACACTTTCTAGTTGCCGAACCTCCGGGATGGAGAAGGGTGGAAGACCTAGGCGTCTGTACATGTGATAATTTGTCCACTCAGGACACATTGCATTTAGTTTTATTCTGCGAGCACTTTTTGCATAGTCGGAAACGTTTTATTCTCCCAGTTTTAAAGGGTAAAGGATTTTTACAGGCAAAACCAGCGCTAATATATTTACAGATGCTGTTTGATGTCTGGGAAATCTTTAACATAGAGAGTTTCCTCACAGAGGCAGTCAGAATAAGGAGGAAAAAAGTAAGAGTGATTCACATGGCCTAGTTCATAACAATTAATTTTTAACAATCGGGTTTTAAAGTAGTTTTTTAAACTGTTCGTCAGCCTTGAGTATGTAACCAGTGCAATATTACAGGTATTAACTAACGTCATACTATGTTTTTAACTTTTGTTTTACTGTGTAGAATGCTTTTATGGTTTTAAATAATGGAATAAAGTAATTTTGACTGACTGACTAGCAAATCCACACTTTACAGCAGTAGTTGTTAACCTGTGGTCCAAGGAACCCTGGGGGTCTGCGAAGCCTATTCAGGGAGCACCTGGCTGTGTTAGCAAATTAAATAATATTAAAATGAATACATTAAAATGAATAATGCATATAGAAATGAAGAAGCAAAACTTTAAATGTGAAAATGTTTTCTGTATTTGGTCGCAAATTAAACAAAATATTTCAATAATTAAACATTTGTTTGGTGTACACTCGTTTTTGTCTAATGTTTTGGAATTCAAATCATGGACATTGTTTAGGTTGGGCGTCCCAACTTCCAATAATGACTCAGAGTCCTGGGGGCGAAAAGACAAGGTCAATTGCTTCTACAGAGGGGGTTTGCCAAGGTTGTATACTGACCCCTTTTTTATTCCTTTTCTACACAAATGGTTTGGAGTCATTTTTGCTAAGGCAGGAATTAGATTTTCCTAGCAAAGGAGGCAAATTAGTACCTTTGTTATCATATGCTGATGACACTGTTTTGATGGCTTTGACAGCCAACAGCCTCCAAAAAACCTTAAATGCTTTCACTGACTTCATGCTGGAATTGGACCTAAAAGTAAATTTTAGTAAATATTTTATCATGGTGTGTGGTCCTAACCGAATCAAAACAAGGAAGTTTGTGGTGAAGGAAAAGACTATTGATAAGGTGGCCAATTTTATTTACTTGGGTAATGTCTTTAATAATAAACTGAGTTGGGAGCAACTGTTTGCGGCTAGGGTCCAACACACTAGCAGAACAGAAGAGGGGCTGTTTCGTTTTGCTTGTAAATTGGGACATAAGCCGGTTGCAGAAATGATAACCCTATACAAATCCAAATGCCTGTCAGTAGCTACATATGGGGCGGGCATATGGGGCCATCATAAAAGTACTCAGATACAAATCCTGGAAAACAAATTCTTAAAGAGATTATTAATGATCCCGACTAGTTTCCCTACATCTTTCTACTACTCGGAAGTGGGGTTGGATTTTGTAGAAGATAGAATAAACATCACCCCACTGATTCTCTGGGGAAAAGTTTGGACCTCAGAGGATTTATCATTTTCAAGGAGTATCCTTTGAGATTGCTTGAACCTTGAAAAGGCTCTTGCTATTCCCTGGCTTCGATATGTTAAAGACAATTTTAATAAGATTGGGCTAGGGCACTGTTGGAATTGGGGGTTGCCCAAGTCTCAAAGGGGGTAGCATGGCATCAAGCGGGCAGGCCAAACTTGGAGGACATGTGAAGCATTCACGCAGTACCCACAGACGACACACCAATCACACCACAAAAGAGTCACGACACCACCTTTGGTTGGAAAAGAATAAGTTTAGTGTTATCTCCAACCTGCAAGGTAAAAAGGAAAAATACACTGGTAATCACAACAAGGCGCCAACTGGCGCCAGAGCCAAATACTTCATGGGGAATTATTTACATGGGACAAAAAGGGTTGAGTCCAAAGTCCATGCTGAAATAAGAATGGTTGGTTAAATTAACATTAGACCTGGGGCCAATCTGGCGGGGCCAACTCAGGCTTTCATCCTCGGGGGTAGGCTGAACAGGTAAGATACAACATTATGCATAAATACACCTCATGCATTATAACGCCAATCCCCACCCCTGTAATGCAAAATACCAGTAGTATGAATACACATAACCTGCATTATCACTCCACCACGACCTCTGTAAAAGGAAACATCAGGGCATCATAGCACATAATAGCCAGGAGCACCTGTAACAAATCAGCAAGGCTTGCTCCTTAACAGGGGAGGTGACTAGGGGCATCCTTGTGGGTATATCACAAGAGCCTAAATGCATTTAACATTCGGCACACTCCTTAGTAGGATAATCCGCCTACAAGGAACACTAGGCGTAAAAAATGCATCGCTCCTGACCAGGTAACCTGAAAATACCAGGCCGGAATAGAACTACATATGACAGGGTAAAACACTTCCTTCAACAGGAATAAGCAGGGAATTACATGAGGAAATAACATTTTGGTCAATGTAAAGCATTTCATCAGATGTAGAACATTTTCTCAACCGTAAACCTTTTCATCAGGCCAGGCCTAAGAACCTCGGGCGTGCCCATGCAGGGGGAATATCAGGCCTACACAGGTATCATGGGGCAGGACACACCTGACTAGTCCCCTAGGCACAAAAGTTAACAGTCGCCCTATAGGCCCCCATAGTTCCTTGGGTGACCCTATGGGCTAGATATAGGGCCCTCTACAACCGGCACAGTCTGCTGGGGTCCCTCGTTGCGCTGGGGCCCAACGTTGCAGGTGCCCACTGCCAGACGGGGCACCTAGAAAGTTAGTGCAGTCATTGGGGCGGGCACCGACCCTGTGCCCCGGCTCCAGCCCCCCAACCACCACGCAGCTGAGGCCCCACTCACCGGGCTCCTTGGATTGTCCTCTTCCCTTGCAGGGCTCACTCTCCTTGCCGTGGAGGGGGCCAAGCACCGACCACGTGCCTCGAGGCTCACCCCTCTGTACTCCTGCAGCAGCACACGAGGCACTCCTTTCCAGGCGGAGTCATCTGGGCCCCTCTTGCTCACGGGGGCCCGGAGTTTCAACTCGGCCTCGGGGAGGCCTCAAGGGACACACGCGGTGTCCTGGCACACGTGGGGGAAGCCGCCCGGCTTTCCTCCCACCTCACACGGGGCTCCTTCGATCTCCCGGGAGCCCCGCAACGCCGGCGAGTCGCTTCCTCTGGGGAGGCGGGGCTGGCACCGACAGTGTGCCCCGGCCCCGCCTAGCTCACCGGCCCCTCACTCCGGGGCACAGACCGGCGGGGTGGCCTCCCGCTCCGGTCGCTCCCAATCGGGGCTCCCTCCTGACCACGGGGGCCCCGCACCAGTCACAGGTTTCACCCGGGTCCCCTCCTTCCTCACAGGGACCCGGGGCTTAAACTCGGCTCCTCTTCTCTGGTTGTCGGCCGGCAGCCAATCCCTGCGCGGCGTTGGCGGGGGCGGGCCAATGACGCGGCCGGACGCCCCCGTCACGTGATGCAGGACACAGCGGCCTCAGGGCCTAGCGCGGCCCTCTTTCCACCTCGGCGGCCCCCTCCTGACACCGGGGGTCGCTGCAACGATGCGCTGCCCAGCGGGGGATGGTCTCCTCACGACGCCGGGTTGCGGCGGTGATTCCGGTGGCACAAGGGGTAGGCTCCCTTTTTATTAATTATTTACTTAGCGACAGCGCGATGACGCGAGGGTAGGCTCCTCACAGTCTCCTCAGCACCCGGGCTGCGACGGTGATCTCCGGCTGCGACAAGGGGTAGGCTCCCTTTTTAATTAATTATTTAAATCGGCCCAAAGCGCTTTCACAACAGCGCTATTCACAGGCTGCCAGTCTCCTCAGAAAACAGCGAAAACGGCGCTATTCACAGCGCACTGCTCCTCCCTCTGCCCACAACCTCAGCTCCTTCCTCAGACTACGCAGAGGGGGCAGGAATCTAGCACTTCCTCAGCGCTTCGCAGTTATAGCGCTTGTCAGATAGGCTTTACAGCACTAGGGGGCCACAACAGTCCCAGGGCCCAGCGCTTTCACAGGGCCTCACAGCACCTCAGCCAGCAGCATTTCTTTTGGGGGCTCGATCTTCCCCATGGTGCTTCAAAGGGGCAGACAGTCCCACAGCAGTTCCTCAGGGGCACACTCCTCACCTCCTGGGCGCTTCTTCACACAGCGCTGGCGCGATACCCGGTCAAACAGCGTCAGTGACCTGGATAGGGGCCCTCCCTTGTCAGGGGCCCATGGGGACAGCAGGGGGGGGGGTTCTAGGGGTGCAGGGCCCAGCTCACAGGTCCATGTGGCGGTAGCACCTCACAGCAGGTCCCCTCTCTTCTTTGTCCCAGCGCTGACTGACTCTCTGGTGACACTTCACCCTCTTTATACCCTCCTCCCAGGCAATGCCAGGACCTTCTAGAATGTTGGCACATCTAGCCTAAACTGGTTCTAGGGGAGGGGGTGAGCACCCTGGGTGCCAGGCTTTCCCTCCAAAACTAGGGGTAGCTGGGTAATATAATCTAGACTGCTGACCTATGTCAGTCCAGTGGCAAAACCCATGGCCATGGCATCCATTTTAAAAACAATACATTTCAGTCAGGTACATTTCCAAAATGGGGGTGCAGTTTTAAAATGGGGGATTTTACAAGTGCTCACATTATGTCAGGTAATTACATTTTCACAAGGTGTCTCACACCACTCATGGCCTATACAGGTTTAATCCCATGGGGGAGACATTCAAGTTAGGGGGTCAAAAGCGAAAAATTTTGGGGGGAAAAGGCCAAGTCCAACACGACTCCCCCCCAGCCAAAAGCCAGGGTAGACATATCAATGCCTTGATGGGCTTCCCTGCTTGGGGCGGAAAAAGGTGGACGCAGGCCTGCAACTACAGGAGCACCTGCAGTCTCTCCTCCACTCTGGAACCCAATGGTTCTTTTTCGCATCCCTCCTTTCACCAACATCACCACCCCACTGGTGTTCCCTAGTGGGATGTCTCTCCTTCCTAGAGTGGGAGGCTCTAGCCTCAGGCTTGTAATTCCCTTGGACCACTCTCTTCTCTCCAAACTGCCACTGGTCCACCCATCTGGGGTCTACACCCTCAGACTGACCAGCCCTTAGGGGCGAGGCTCTCCTCCCCCTACTTCTCCTCCTAGGGTTCCTCCATCTCCTACGCTGGGGGACACCCTCACACAACTCTCTCCCCAACCTGGAGCCGAAACCCACAGGCTGAACCGGTGACAGGGGCGAGTCCTCCCTCTCCCTGCACCCCCTCCCAGAGTTCCGCACCCTCCTAACTGGAGTAGTACCCCTGGGAGTCACTTCCGGGGGGACTCTGGTTACAGAGGTCCCTCCCACCAGAGCAGGCAAACCCTGTCCCTGGCCACCCAACCCAGGATCTGCGCCCTGTGGCTGAGCTGGTGACAGAGAAGAGACCTTCCTCCCTCTGCACCCCCTCCCAGAGTTCCGCACCCTCCCACTGGGAGTAGTACCCCTAGGAGTCAAATTGGTAGGGACCTGAATTACAGGTACCCCACCCTCCAGGTCAGGCAACCCCTTAACCTGGAACCCCAGTCCAGGATCTAAACCCTGTGACTGGTCAAACCCCCGAACCACTGGAGCTCCAATTAATGATGCTCCGGGTCCTCCTGACATGAGGGGATCCTTTCCACGAGAAGGCACACCGGGACAGCCTAGACTCCCAACCTGGGGTTCCCTAAAAGAACTCTCCAGTCCCTGTGACTGCAGTTGGGGCATCTCGGGACACCTCCCCGTCTCACTCCCTCCTTTAGATGGGATGTGAGGCCCTACAACCCGCCCACTATCCTGGGACCTAGCTGGGCTTCTCACCTCTCCCGCCACGCTGGGTCGGAAGATCCCTGCACCTCTCCTTTCTGGATCACTCCCCAATGTCTTCCCAGACGCTCTGGCACTTACCCAGAGGTCTGCCTCCCGTGCAAGTTCCCTGGGGTCTGAGAACCCGCACTGCAACAGATGGTGACGCAGTCTTGGGAAACAACTCCTCAGCATGTGCTCCCGGATAACGGCATGGCACAGCCCTTCCCAATCCTCCACTGCTCTCCTCACCACCCAATCCTCCAGTACAGTCCAACACTCCTCCTCAAACTCTCCCCAGGACTGATGGGACAGCTTTCCCCTGCCCCTAAACACTAACCCGTCCTCCTCTTCCGGGGAATCAGGCACAGTCTCTTGGGCTTCGGGAGTGGGACTCCTTGCACTGGCTCTACACTCGCTGCCACCACTGGATCCCACCCTCTCCGGTGAATCCAGACTCCTAAAACCACTCTCAGGGGACAACCTACCCACCTGAGCTGATCTCTCTCTGGCGAAGGCCCTCTCCGCCTCCGCCATCCTCTCCTGCGCTAGGACTTTTTCAGTCTCTAGTCGCTGCTCTTCTACCCTCAGCTGCGCTAAGCCCTCGGCATGCCTGAGCTTTGCCAGCGACAGCTGATACTCCCTTTCCTCCCTCCTATCTACCCACTCTTCTGGGGACAGGGAAAGGGATGGGGCAGTGCCCCCGGGACTGGACCCAGTGCGAGACTCCCTATCTTCGGTGTCCTCCACAGCTACTGGCGTCTCTGCCCTGCTAGACTCTTCCTCCTCCTCATCGGAGCAACTACCTCCCAGGGTTCTGGATGGGGAGCCCTCTCTCTGGTCTCTAACCCACTGACCCTTCAACACTTCGGGGGGGTAGTCAGACAAGTCCCCATTAACCTCTAAGGCCTCTCCCCTCTTGAGGGCCTCATAGAGAAACAAATTCCTCCTAATGTTCCCTACTGGGGGTATCCCTCTCTCCAGGAGGAAGTCTATCACCTCCTGTTCGGTGTACTCCATCAGTTCCACTTCCTGGTAAATCAACCCCATCGTGGCGAGATACACCCGGGACACACCCTCCCAGTGGAACAAGGGGACACAATTGTCAAACACTTTCAGGAGGAAGCAACAATAATCCCCACAACAAGGCTCGGATTACCTCCAAAGCTCTATTTGCAGTGTAACCCGTGGCCGCTGTGGTACTGCACAAACACAAGTCCTATCCCACCGCTCTGCCACCAAATGTTGGAATTGGGGGTTGCCCAAGTCTCAAAGGGGGTAGCATGGCATCAAGCGGGCAGGCCAAACTTGGAGGACATGTGAAGCATTCACGCAGTACCCACAGACGACACACCAATCACACCACAAAAGAGTCACGACACCACCTTTGGTTGGAAAAGAATAAGTTTAGTGTTATCTCCAACCTGCAAGGTAAAAAGGAAAAATACACTGGTAATCACAACAAGGCGCCAACTGGCGCCAGAGCCAAATACTTCATGGGGAATTATTTACATGGGACAAAAAGGGTTGAGTCCAAAGTCCATGCTGAAATAAGAATGGTTGGTTAAATTAACATTAGACCTGGGGCCAATCTGGCGGGGCCAACTCAGGCTTTCATCCTCGGGGGTAGGCTGAACAGGTAAGATACAACATTATGCATAAATACACCTCATGCATTATAACGCCAATCCCCACCCCTGTAATGCAAAATACCAGTAGTATGAATACACATAACCTGCATTATCACTCCACCACGACCTCTGTAAAAGGAAACATCAGGGCATCATAGCACATAATAGCCAGGAGCACCTGTAACAAATCAGCAAGGCTTGCTCCTTAACAGGGGAGGTGACTAGGGGCATCCTTGTGGGTATATCACAAGAGCCTAAATGCATTTAACATTCGGCACACTCCTTAGTAGGATAATCCGCCTACAAGGAACACTAGGCGTAAAAAATGCATCGCTCCTGACCAGGTAACCTGAAAATACCAGGCCGGAATAGAACTACATATGACAGGGTAAAACACTTCCTTCAACAGGAATAAGCAGGGAATTACATGAGGAAATAACATTTTGGTCAATGTAAAGCATTTCATCAGATGTAGAACATTTTCTCAACCGTAAACCTTTTCATCAGGCCAGGCCTAAGAACCTCGGGCGTGCCCATGCAGGGGGAATATCAGGCCTACACAGGTATCATGGGGCAGGACACACCTGACTAGTCCCCTAGGCACAAAAGTTAACAGTCGCCCTATAGGCCCCCATAGTTCCTTGGGTGACCCTATGGGCTAGATATAGGGCCCTCTACAACCGGCACAGTCTGCTGGGGTCCCTCGTTGCGCTGGGGCCCAACGTTGCAGGTGCCCACTGCCAGACGGGGCACCTAGAAAGTTAGTGCAGTCATTGGGGCGGGCACCGACCCTGTGCCCCGGCTCCAGCCCCCCAACCACCACGCAGCTGAGGCCCCACTCACCGGGCTCCTTGGATTGTCCTCTTCCCTTGCAGGGCTCACTCTCCTTGCCGTGGAGGGGGCCAAGCACCGACCACGTGCCTCGAGGCTCACCCCTCTGTACTCCTGCAGCAGCACACGAGGCACTCCTTTCCAGGCGGAGTCATCTGGGCCCCTCTTGCTCACGGGGGCCCGGAGTTTCAACTTGGCCTCGGGGAGGCCTCAAGGGACACACGCGGTGTCCTGGCACACGTGGGGGAAGCCGCCCGGCTTTCCTCCCACCTCACACGGGGCTCCTTCGATCTCCCGGGAGCCCCGCAACGCCGGCGAGTCGCTTCCTCTGGGGAGGCGGGGCTGGCACCGACAGTGTGCCCCGGCCCCGCCTAGCTCACCGGCCCCTCACTCCGGGGCACAGACCGGCGGGGTGGCCTCCCGCTCCGGTCGCTCCCAATCGGGGCTCCCTCCTGACCACGGGGGCCCCGCACCAGTCACAGGTTTCACCCGGGTCCCCTCCTTCCTCACAGGGACCCGGGGCTTAAACTCGGCTCCTCTTCTCTGGTTGTCGGCCGGCAGCCAATCCCTGCGCGGCGTTGGCGGGGGCGGGCCAATGACGCGGCCGGACGCCCCCGTCACGTGATGCAGGACACAGCGGCCTCAGGGCCTAGCGCGGCCCTCTTTCCACCTCGGCGGCCCCCTCCTGACACCGGGGGTCGCTGCAACGATGCGCTGCCCAGCGGGGGATGGTCTCCTCACGACGCCGGGTTGCGGCGGTGATTCCGGTGGCACAAGGGGTAGGCTCCCTTTTTATTAATTATTTACTTAGCGACAGCACGATGACGCGAGGGTAGGCTCCTCACAGTCTCCTCAGCACCCGGGCTGCGACGGTGATCTCCGGCTGCGACAAGGGGTAGGCTCCCTTTTAATTAATTATTTAAATCGGCCCAAAGCGCGCCTCCACAACAGCGCTATTCACAGGCTGCCAGTCTCCTCAGAAAACAGCGAAAACGGCGCTATTCACAGCGCACTGCTCCTCCCTCTGCCCACAACCTCAGCTCCTTCCTCAGACTACGCAGAGGGGGCAGGAATCTAGCACTTCCTCAGCGCTTCGCAGTTATAGCGCTTGTCAGATAGGCTTTACAGCACTAGGGGGCCACAACAGTCCCAGGGCCCAGCGCTTTCACAGGGCCTCACAGCACCTCAGCCAGCAGCATTTCTTTTGGGGGCTCGATCTTCCCCATGGTGCTTCAAAGGGGCAGACAGTCCCACAGCAGTTCCTCAGGGGCACACTCCTCACCTCCTGGGCGCTTCTTCACACAGCGCTGGCGCGATACCCGGTCAAACAGCGTCAGTGACCTGGATAGGGGCCCTCCCTTGTCAGGGGCCCATGGGGACAGCAGGGGGGGGGGTTCTAGGGGTGCAGGGCCCAGCTCACAGGTCCATGTGGCGGTAGCACCTCACAGCAGGTCCCCTCTCTTCTTTGTCCCAGCGCTGACTGACTCTCTGGTGACACTTCACCCTCTTTATACCCTCCTCCCAGGCAATGCCAGGACCTTCTAGAATGTTGGCACATCTAGCCTAAACTGGTTCTAGGGGAGGGGGTGAGCACCCTGGGTGCCAGGCTTTCCCTCCAAAACTAGGGGTAGCTGGGTAATATAATCTAGACTGCTGACCTATGTCAGTCCAGTGGCAAAACCCATGGCCATGGCATCCATTTTAAAAACAATACATTTCAGTCAGGTACATTTCCAAAATGGGGGTGCAGTTTTAAAATGGGGGATTTTACAAGTGCTCACATTATGTCAGGTAATTACATTTTCACAAGGTGTCTCACACCACTCATGGCCTATACAGGTTTAATCCCATGGGGGAGACATTCAAGTTAGGGGGTCAAAAGCGAAAAATTTTGGGGGGAAAAGGCCAAGTCCAACAGGCACTATTATGATAATCCAGATTGTATTCGAGCTAATATGAAATTGATCATATTATGCTGAATTAAGTATGTCTAATCGGGATCGTGGAACATGAAATTGTGTAGATGGGCGCCCAAACCATCGCAATTTTATTTGTCCTTTACTATTCATGTACAATCCCGTTTCCTTATGACCAGATTTGGTCTTTGCACATTGCACTTTCTTGTGGCCTTTCCTAACAGGCAAGTTGTTGTGAGAGACTAACCCCCTGCCTGTACAATAACTCAGCCCAACAAAGCATGATGCACTTTGTGCTGTTTTGTAAGCTCCTCAAAGACCCAAGGGCGCGTTTTATTAAGCCTGAGTTGAGCGAGATTCGTCCCTGTTCTTACAAAGAGGGTTTTAACAATTTACAATCTCTATCTACTCCTGCTATTTGTATTGGTGTGCTCAACTTCATTCGAACTGCTTTAGTAATTAGGAAACGCTATGAATTGTAACAGGACTCCAAAGTATGTGTTTTAAAATGTTAAACTCTGAAGTTATATGTGTATTTTATGCCAGACTTTTTCATAAGCTTTTATGTATGTTTAAATTATTTTATGTATGTAAGCAAACGTTTATGATTCACATGAATCGAATAAAGTAATATTGATTGACTGACTGACTCAAGAGTCTCTGGATTCTAATTCTGTGGGGTTCCACATAATTCCAAAGATTCAGAAACGCTGCTTTAGAGGAAGTACAGAATGTGGACTATTAAATGGTGACAAGCAGAAGCAGTAAGTGTTCTGCAAAATGACGTTAAGAAAGCGGCGCTAACAAAGGTTTTAACAGAGGAAGGAGGAAGTGCTGCATGCTGCTTTTAGCAGAGTTTGCAAGAGAGCAGAGACTTGCAAGGCACATAGGTTATAGACGGAGTTCTTTCCTTTACATTATTAGTACAGCAAGGCATGACTGCATTTTATGGTGTGATCTTCTAGACCTTGTGATAAGTAGACAGGGGGCGTTAAGAGTGGAATATTAGAAAGGTTGGTTAGACGCAGAAGAAGAAAGGGAACATAAGGAGGTATTTAAAGAGCAAAGGCATGCCCTAGTACCTAAATTGAAAATCAGCAACTAGACTGGAAATTGTAACAATCATAAAATATTTCGAATACAGACTAGACAAAATAGGATTTCGTTTGTCAGGATTGTGTGTGCATGAAAAGACAGAAGAGTTTGCATAAGCCCAGCGCTCTACTGGGTCTGGGCGTCCTAATGAGTTAGAAATACCTGAGCCTGGGGCAGTCACCCAGTCCAAAACGGCAACTTTCAGGGCTTGTAGATTAGGGAGAGCGATTTCAAAAAGACGAATTCGAGCGTTTGGGCTGAATACCGGTCTTGGAAGGGGATAAGAACAATGATAGAGCCGGACTAATGGTACTCCTTCACTAATTTGCCTTTAAAAGCAAATATTGTTAATTTAAAGTTCTGTTACACATCTGGAACAACAATAAATAACTGTGAAGATAAAGCTTAAAGCTTTGTATTGGAATCTGAGATAGATGACAATCCTGGTGCACCTCTATGCACCAGCGAAACACTGTCCTGCCATGCAAGGAGGTCGTTTTGGTATTTAGTCAGAGACGTGATTCAGCACATTCTGGTGTCAAAATATCTCTGCTTCAAAGGGTGGGATGGCACTCTCAAGTATGGGCCTTTGAAACAGTGTGGCACTGCTGCAGGTGTGTTGTGGGGGCCAACTGCTGGTCCTGAAGTGATCTGAGTCTTTGACAACCCATGTGCTCGGGGCTTGTACTGGAAAAGCTCTTTAAAGTGAGAAGTGATGCCCTCTGTGTTCCCCCGGAAGAGTTAGTGGGTTTGGTGTGGATGGAAAAGTAGCCAAGGGTTGTGCTTGTGTATCCACATCTCTGGCACTGGGTGTACATCAGACCGACATAATGAGCATAAAGATTACATATCAGGACTGGGCAATACTAAGACATGGTAGGATTGGGGGCTGGCTGACTTAACCAAGCAGCTTAGCACCCAGCCATGTGGTCATGTTCATACACAGGTCCTGGAACAGGAAACATCTGGAGATTAAATATTGCAGGGTATGGGTCTTTGGTACATTGTGTACACAATTTGTGAGGAGGAAGTGCAGTTTCATGCTCTTTTCTGCTCAACTAAGTAACCAATGGCATTTGTGATCCTCCGGATCGTCCCCATCCACCATCTGCATGCCAGAGCCCACTGCCATGGAAAAAGATATCCTGTTCATGCAATGGCTCAACATAATGGGCCTATTCATTTCATATATCATTAAAGCTGCATACAAAACATGCTTTGAACTTGAGGCCAGATAGCTATTGATATTAACTTGTTAGGCAGAAATA
The DNA here is from genome assembly GCF_964261635.1 of Lissotriton helveticus. Taxonomy (NCBI): domain Eukaryota; kingdom Metazoa; phylum Chordata; class Amphibia; order Caudata; family Salamandridae; genus Lissotriton; species Lissotriton helveticus. The sequence continues at coordinate 1,620,375,320 of NC_136067.1, forward strand.
TGTTGAAAATATCTAAACAGACAAATTATGTTTGGTGGTCAAGGGATGATGCCTGCATTCCTCAAACAGCAAATGGAAGAGGTGTTGGAGCTTCCTTGAAAACTGAGCGGAAGATGCTAAAGGTCACTCCCAGCATGAAGAAATCAACATGGTGGGAATACCAGAGCAGGCAAAAGGTCTCAGTATTATACATACCCATGCATTTATTAAACCAGATTCAACTACTTCAAAACTCAGCCAATGTTCTCAGAGGAATTCATGAATGTGACCAGGATTCTCATCTTTAATGTTCAATTATGCACAGTCCAATTTAAGGTTGTCTTCTTGGCAATTTTCCAGGGATAGACATTAACATCTTGCCTTATTACGCCAATGCGACACTCTAACAAACAACCTAGCCCTCTTCCAAGTTTCTCATTGCCATCTGAAATGAGAAGAATGAAAGGCCCACTTAGTCCCTTTTGAATAACCTTCCATGTCATGGAGCGATAACACCAGGCATTTAGAAATATTTAACATCTGAGCTGTTCCCCTCAAAATAGAGGTTTAAGCTATGAATCCTTCAAAATACTGTTTTCCACTCAAAGTAAGAAACTTTGTGGTGAAGATAGAATTTATTAATATGGAGCATATACAGAGCAAAGGAGAATTGGCTCAAAGCTAGCTGTAGAAATCATAATGAAGCAAAAAACAAATTATAAGGAAAAATAATGAAATAGGGGTGAAACAGTCCGCAATAAAAATTAGCTCTTGGAGTGAATCATTGAAAGGTGGTTAGACAATCAGAATGCTCCCTTTGTTGGTAATATTTAACATTACAGGCCTGCAAAGAGAGCATTCTGTGGCTGCTTACTTCCCAACGTCAATCCTGTGGACAAATAAGGTGGGCTGTGGGAGAATAATCAACCTCTGATGTCAGGGAGACAAAAACTGCTGCATCCTCAAGCAGCGTTCCCTCTCACTCTTGCCTAGTAACTGCTGGGACACAGACGGCTGTCCGGGTTCCTCCCATTGCTTTTGGTGAGAGGGTAGTCCAATCAGTCAACAAAAAGTAGAACAGTTTAAAACAGGGTCCTCCAAAGTCAGACCTGGAGGGTCGGATCCATGCCAGATTTTAAAGATAACTACATTCATCTAAATGGGGATATGCTAAAAATCTGGAAGGGATCCAGTCCTCCAGGATCGACTTAGGAGAACCCTGGTTTAAAGACACATGTTTTTCTTTTCGTTGCTGACTGGGCTTCTTTTCAACACAGGCAAGGTGAGGGAAGGGAGGAGCCTAGACAGCCGTCTGTGTATAGGTAGAGGACAAAGCTGTTTTTATCACCAAAATATTCACACTTTAAAGTGAGAAGATGTCCATGGTACTGGATCGCACCATATTTTGGGTGTGTTTTAGGGGTGTGCTAGCCCTTGTTAACTATTCTGCCTCTTCTCTTGTTATAATACTACAGCTCGGGACTTTAAAAATGGGGAGGGTAATGAACACTAATTATAATACAAAACCAGTGTTGTTCAAAATTGACACTGAACGAGAGACGCAGAAGCAGATTCAATAAAGCCCAAATACATCTTAATATCTGGATAATCGCAAAACTTTGTTAAATGGCCCAAAGCAGGAAATGGAGATAATCGTGGACCTTTGGGGACGATATGTGATGGTGCTGGGAAGGCTTGATGGGGTGCTGATCTTATTAATAAATGTACATATGCCCAACAGAGATGATTGGGACTTCTTCCCGGGAATTCTCTTTAAGCTCACTTACAACTTGGTGAGAGTTCCAATATGTGGCGCAGATGTCAACTGCATGCAGGATGGACACATAGATAACCACTGGAAGCCGAATATGACTAAATAAATCATTACTAGATATAAAGCAGGAGTTTATAGATGTTTAAGCATGGCAGGGCTAGAACTTACTCCTATGACTGACTGACAGACAGACAGACAGACAGACAGACACACACACACACACACACACACCTACACACACACACACACCTACACCTTTAATTCCCAGAGAAGACACAAGTTGCTGTGGAACTGTAATTGCATGACCAAGAGCCAGAATACCAACCTGGAGACTACGAACAGAGGATGGTGTTTTCATCAACCATATATGCACCTAGTTAAATGAAATTTGACTTTACAAAACGTGGGGTGTAGAGTGGGGGGAGATGAAAGTATTCCTCAGAGGAGTGTGTGTGCTGGATACATTTCTCATATAAGCATAACTACTTCACACATTCGGAGATACGAAACTGCATAAACTTGAAACAAAGAAAATCAGAGCCTCAAAAATGGACACAGATAATGAAGCCTAAAAGCAAATAGAGTATAACTGGGCAACACTGGTAAAACACACCTGAATGGAATTCAGGCAAAAACGTCATGTGTGTGGTGACAAGTCTGGGAAACAACTGGCTAGAACAACAACTTATCTTGAGTGGATAGTGATCCCAACAACAGTGTGGAACAGAAAGAGTTGCTAAACGTCTCAATGGATAAAAGCGAGACGAAAAAATTGCTAACTGACATGAAGAAAGTCAAAACTCTGAGAGGCGAGGGTATGGATTACTCAGTTGAATATATCAAGTAATGTCTAGTATATGGTTAAATAAATGGTTGGAGGTATATTAAGAAGAGTTTGGTTGTGGTTCTTAGCCTGAGACAACGAGCGTTGGCAATGGGGGTTAGGATAGTGAATCCCGACGAGACTCGGAGCATATATCATTTAGGTCGGTGAACCATACTGATGCCAAAATGTTAAGCAAAAAATGGCTAACAGACTGGCACCATTTGTACCTTAACTAATACATCTTGATCAGTCAATGGCTGTGCCAGGCAGAACACAACGCACAACATACGACTGACCCACACAATATTCGTTAAGGAAAAGGCTGTTAGACCTCTGGCTTTGGTAGTGTTGGATTTGGTAAAGCTGTTGTTTTCACAGACCACTGCTAGAGTATGCATTGAGGGGCCTGGTATAATGTAAGTGGATTTTGGAGAGAGGTACAAGACATGGTCGTGCCCTATCCGCATTGCTCTTTGCTTAGGCAAAATAGCTATTTGCTCTTCACTTGAGACAGCAAAAATCAGAATGGGTATAACACTGGGCTGCCATACACACTTGCCGTTTCTGTACACGGATGACATTTTCTTATGTGTTCAAAATCCACAGGGGGAAATCCCCATTTTAATGCCATTATTATACCAGGTCGAGGTGTTATCAGGACTAAATTTAAATTGGGAAAAATCATAAACATCTAAATAGTTTCGTCGGAGCTCAGTGCAAGGTATAGAACGTGTATGGCTAAGGGGCTTCAGGCTAAGTGCTGATGTGTGATGCATGTACAGGACCAGCCTGGTGCAAAGGGGCTTCAGGCTAGTGTTACCTTTGCCTCAAATTGTAAAGCGCTCTGATATCCTTCGGGATCAAGTTCGCACTATATTAAACGTTATAAATAAAAAAAAACAACGAAAAAAAACCTTGGTATACAATGGTAACTAACTAGCGTAGATACCTTGAAATATGGGGGTCCTCAAACCCAGCTCCCCAACGGAATGATAATAACATGGGCAGAGTTGTGATGGGTCTCCAACATTCCATGAAATTGTGACCCCTACTGTCTATAATAGAGGGGATAGCTCGGATAAACATTCTTTTCCTATCTAGATGTCTATATATGTTGGCAACAAGACATGCCCAATCCTTAAGAGTGTTTTCAAAGAGTGGACTGTACTCATGAGCTAGGTTGTATGGACAGGAGGGGGAAGTGGAGTAAAACTGGACATACAAAAGTTACGCTAGGAGCGGTGTGGGTTGGTCCTTCCACGTATATTATTATGCTATGTAGCGGTGCTGCTGCAATTTGCTATTCACTGGTTTGATGGCCAAAATAACTGGGAAAAGATGTTGCTGGGGGGCCCGCATCCATAAGGTACACTACAACAGGTATAAATATTGGGGAACATGATTCTGGGGAAGCACCCATACATTATATAATTAAGCATTGTGCAAGGGTGTGGCATCTAGTAGTGTTAAAGGTTATTAAGTGTGCCCCATATGCTACAGAACTCCCAATATGGGTTTCTGCAAACATTCAATAACATAGGTAAAGATATAACAATCCAAAAAGGGAGGCAGGAAGGGTGTGAATTAGCAGGAGATTTAAACAGCAAAAATAGGTTTGTGACTTTAGAGGGCAAGAATATTTTAGAGTGGTTAGAGGGTAACATGCCAAGTTTGTCAAATTAGCAAGGCACCTGTGGACAACTTTCCCCAGACGCTACAGAATCTATGCAAACACTTCAAACATTACTAACTATTGATGTGGGGGAAAGCTTATGGCCAATCTCTACAAGGCTTTGATTTTAGAAAGAAAGGAAAATGAGGAACATGTGCAGCAAATATCGGTGGAAGCCACTTCAAAGCAAATAACAAACAGGTACTGGAGGTGAGCGAAATGCTGGTTTCAAACTGCCAATTCCATTATGTGCACAGAACCTACCTTACACCCGTGAAATTAGCAAAAATATATGTAGTACTGATGCTTGAAGTGGTAAATGTGGAGAACGGGGGGCTGATTTTAATCATATGGTTTGGACAAGAACTATGTAAATGAGAGTTCTGTGACAGGTTCATAATGACACTTAAAACAGTTGTGGCCAACTTAATAAATTAAACTATGGAAAATTGCCTGTTGGGTGTATACAAAATACGAAAAATAAACAAAGTTATATATATACTAGCTGTACCGGGCCACGCGCTGCTGTGGCTAAGTCTGGTTAAATGGAGGAGAAATAAAAGAGTAAGCGCAATCCAACTTTGTGTGTATATATATATATATATATATATATATATATATATATATATATATATATATATATATATATATATATATATATATATATATATATATATATATATATATATATATATATATATATATATATATATATATATATATAAACACGCGCTAATGTTGCAAAGTGAAGCAACTCCTCCCCCCTCCCTCCACCCACTTCCTGGTCTGCGCTAATGTTGCAAAGTGAACCAACTCCTCCTCCCTCCCTCCACCCACTTCCCGGTCTGCCATCCGGACACCAACTGTCCATCCTAGTATATGGAGACTATTTTCTCTATGCGTACCTTCTTAATGTTGCAAAGTGAACCAACTCCTCGCCCACTCCCTCCATCCACTTCCCGGTCTGCCATCCTGACACCAACTGTCTATCCGAATATATGTAGACTATTGTCTCTATGCGTCCCTTCTTAATGTTGTAAAGTGAACCAACTCCTCCCCCCTCCCTCCACCCACTTACCGGTCTGCGCTAATGTTTCAAAGTGAACCAATTCCTCCCCCCTCCCTCCACCCACTTCCCGGTCTGCCATCCTGACACCAACTGTCCATCCTAATATATGTAGACTATTGTCTCTATGCGTCCCTTCTTAATGTTGCCAAGTGAACCAACTCCTCCCCCCTCCCTCCACCCACTTCCCACTCAGCCATCCGGACACCAACTGTCCATCCTAATATATGTAGACTATTGTCTCTATGCGTCCCTTCTTAATGATGCAAAGTGAACCAACTCCTCCCCCTCCATCCACCCACTTCCAAGTCTGCCATCCTGACACCAACTCTCCATCCTAATATATGTAGACTATTCTCTCTATGCGTCCCTTGTAGTTGATGCGCAGCAACCAAATCGGTAGGGTCTGTTCGGCCTTTCGATTAAAAACACATGCGCGTATTCAAATCCAACGTTGTGTATATATAAACACGCGCTTACTCGAATCCAAAGTTGTGTCAAAATTTCAAAGCAATCGGTGAAGAACTTTCGGAGATTTAAGATTTTGAACAAACGAACATTTACATTTTTTGGTGTCTGTTTGAGCTTTCGATTAAAACACGCGTGTATTCGAATCCAACGCTGTGTATATATAAACACGCGCTTACTCAAATCCAACGTTGTGGCAAAATTTCAAAGCAATCGGTGAAGAACTTTCGGAGATTTACGATTTTGAACAAACTAACATTTACATTTATATATATATATATATATATATATATATATTTTTTTTTTTTTAGGTCTCGCTAGACGAAAGCAAAAGCGAAGCTTTTGCTGTCTATGCAAGACAACTTATGTAGTTACTTTTGGGGGAATGTGGACAGCAGACTGTCACAAGCTTTTTCTGGCCGAGATTTGACCTCGTGGGCGCGCACGCCCAGCACGGCGCCGTGCACGTCCCCTGGCACAGATTCCCAGAACACACACATGCACACGCAGGCAGGAAGGCACACACACGCGCGCACCCCCCCTACTTCCCCGCACTCACCGGCACCCCCCGCCGCACACACACAGGAGCGCACCTACACACACACATACAGAGCCCCCCACCCCACCGCCGCATACATCGAAGCGCTCATACCCCCCCGCCGCATACATAGAAGAGCCCCCCCCCCCCCGCCGCCACCGCATACATGGAAGCGCCGCCGCCGCCACATACATAGAAGAGCCCCCACTCCCCGGCCGCCGCCGCATACATACATACAAGGCCCCCCCTGCCCCCCCAAGCCGCCGCATACATACAAGCCCCCCCCAAGCCCCACTTACCGTCATTGTAAAGTCTTGCAGCCTCCGCGGGGCTCTCCCTCGGGCATGGGAGCCCCGCGTCACCAGCACTGCTTCTCTCCGTGGGCACGTGCGCGGGCTTCCAAAGACGGAAGTCCCGCCCCATGGAAGGTTTCGGTTTCGCTGTCGGAGCTGGTTTTGCTGGGAGGAGGGTTAAGGAGCCAGGTGCTGGTCCCGCGTTGGCACACTTGTTTATTTAGCTGTACCAGTTCCCGGCCTGGGAAAATGTTGTCTTTGTAAAGAAGCAAAAAGAATCTTAACACATCTGCGTCACATTTGCACGCATGGGGGAGGTAGAGAGCAGTAGCCGAGATCTTGCCGAGACAATCGCAGGAACTGCAGCAGCAGCGCGGGCGACCATGCAGTCAGATCTGAAAGGTATGTCGGTGTTCTATCCAAATACACCCCTCGAGGGATTCCACGATTTGTAGTGAGTCCGTCTAGCGCTGGAGCGGGGATGGTGTTCTCAAACAGTCAACATGCGGTTCCTCTTTGATCGAGCATGAAAATTTCCTGTGTGTTGTGGAACCATGCCAAATTGATGGCGCTCCGACGTCATAGGAATGAATGTGCCCTTTGTTTTCAGCGTAATTAATAACTTTAATTTGGTAATAACGTTCAACATTTCGAGTAAAATTGTGTAGCTAATTTGCATAAAGCATATGTGAAATGTATGGCATTCTTCGATAAGAAGCAAAATGCTTCAGAGACCAGAGGGTGGGGGTGAACGAGGATCACGCAATAAGTAAGAGGCTACCTGCGTCGTAATTGGGGTAGCTATTGCTTTACACAGTGATTTTGTTTTGATTTCCCTGCAGAAGATTTTGGTCCCAGCTTCCTGTATGTATCACTGCATAAAAATGTCTTTACTTCTGTTTGTGTAGGCAGATGGAAGCCGTCCCTAGACGCGAACGCCCTGCGCGAGTCAATGCTGAACTAAATAGTGAAAGAAAGGCCCTGCAGACTATTAAGATAGATGTCCGAAAATAAACTCCTATAACATACTCTCCTTTGTTTAGGTGCCAATAAAAATGTTAATAGACTACATCTCTTCACCTAATGTTAACGTTTTTAAATCAAAAGTTACTAAGACAGTGTTTGGAAATGAACTCAGTCATCTATCCATTGTACTGAGGAAGGATTAATGTAGTCCACAACTGCTCGGATGAAACAGAGCGGGGCTGTTGCGAATTTCAAAATACTTGTATTCAACGTAATAAAAAAACGGTGTCTCAAGCAGAAGGGTATGAAATGTTTACACTCACGAATAGTAAAAAGCAGAAAACGACAGGCCTCAATCACAGAAGCAATTTGAGGTGAAAATCGAAAGAGGAATTAAATATGAAACTTAGATTATGTAGGATTTTTGAGTAGGCCAGTGTGGTGGGGAAGGAAGCCAAAGGTGCAGTAGAGCAAGCAGAACAATCATTGAAAATGCAATAGGTCTCGCCTTTCATTAAGTTAAAGCCATTTGCTTTGCTATACAATAACATTAGCAAAGCAAATGGCTTTAACTTAATCAAAGGCGAGACCTATTGCATTGCAAATGCTTGTTTTTTAAAGAAAATAGTGGGAAGCCATCTCACTGCAGAAATACATCGAATGCGACTGCATTCCAAGTGGCCTGCGCTTTTTCACCATCCCATCATATGAACATCCTAATCCGGCACTTTTAAAGGGATGGGCAGAATATACGGCCAAATCCGCGAAAGGAATGGTTAGGATTTTAATAAAATACGCATGGGACGATAGGGAAAAATTTCTAGCTGAAATCCAGAAATTGGAGGAGATGATCGCTAAAGACAAAGATGTGAAACAAAGCGAGACCCTGAGATTGGCAATGTTAAAACGCTTAAAGGAGTACGAGGCTATAATCAGAAACAGGAAACAAACAAAATTTCAGAGGGACAAAGAGGATTACCGTACTGATCAGATTTTAACCTTTGCGCATAAGTTCGATGCCCCGAGAAAAAGAGACACGTGAAGGCACTGCTAGACTGAACAAAGAAACATCAGAGTCAGTTATAGAAACTTCTGAGGGAGAGCAGGCCCCAAGCACGGATGAATATAGAGGCAATCAGGACTTCTCTTATTTTCGGGAATACAAGTTAATGCGGGAAACGCGCCAAAGACCAATGCAGAGGACCCATCCCCGAAGAAAAAGCAACAACAAAGAAACGCAAAACAAGGAGCGGAAGGAAAGGGGGAGAAGAAGGATCGACCCCGATGATGACACGCAGCAAGGGAAAACAGGGTAAACAACGAAGACCTACGGACAGTAATTAACCTCTCAAGCAGACCATTAATGGAAGATGAAATCAAGGTTCTGCAATTAGGTTTGAGCTTCTGTCCCACTTCTGATTATAACTACGTACAGACCAGAATGGATCTATTCAAATATATAAGAAAGTTAAAGTTACAAAAAAATCGTTATTTTACACCCTAAAAGAGATGGATCTATAGAGGAACAAAGTACTGACGAGAATGTCTTAGAACAATTGAGCAGCCAAGACCTGGAAACGCTTTTAATGCAGAATTTGGAAAGAGATAGTTCAGAAGCAACAATTCCTAGGACACATACGGAAGACACAAATGTTGAACAAACGGGGCAAAAGCAAATTTAAAAGAAATTCAAAAATGATGCCACAAGTCCCCTTTGACACCATCGATGTCTTTAGCGAAGCAATCCTTAAAGACCTGAAAGAACAGACAAAAACAAAAGCAAACCCAAGGAATGATTTATAACATGCCAAGGAACCAATGGGCAGCGATTAAGACTCTACTTGGCCCTGCAGATTAAGCCCTGAGACAAAGGAGGCAATATTGTTGTGTTTAATAAAGAGCAATATCTGAAAGAGGCTTTGAGACAATTTGGGGACGCATAATGTTACGCAGTTATTAATAGAATGGATTATTCAAACTACGTAAAGAATTACCACGCGTTTTTAACAGGGTGGAGGGATGAGGGGATGCTAACTCAAGATGAATTCTTGTTTTTATACTGTGAATCACCGGTTCTCCCAACATTCTACCACTTACCCAAAATCCATAAGGATCCTGTTAACCCCCCCTGGTAGGCCCATTGTGGCCTCAATCAATAGCCTCTTGGAAAATACATCATTGTATATAGACTCTTTTCTAAACCCGCTAGTCAAAGACCTGGCATCATATGTCAGAGATACCCAAGATTTTAAACGACTGACGGAGGGTATTGTGTGGGAGCCTGATATGCTTTCAATTACCCTTGACATTACAAGTCTACACACCTGCATTCACCACCAAGATGGTTTGAAAGCAGCCAAATGGTTTATGAACAAAAGGGCTCCAAAATACCATATACACACAACACCATGTTGTTAGAAATGATTGATTTTTGTTTACACAGTAATGTTTTTATTCTCTGGCAAATTGTATCAGCAACAACGCGGTACCGCCATGGGCACGTGCTTCGCCCCTAGCTACGCAAATTGATTCGTGGGCTGGTGGGAGAAGGACGTGGCCTGGCGGGGAGGCAAATGAAATCTGTCTGGATAGCATTATACTTTGGGCCATGTATATTGACGACCTATTTGTTGTCTGAAGGGGAAGTCGCTTCTCGGCTGAGTAAATATTCCCTCTGAACAACAATGGGATGAATTTGGAATTCACAGGCCAAATTAGTGAGGTCTTGGTAAATTACTTGGATTTGGTAGTTTTTATCTAGAACAACACTGTACAAACTAGACTCTTTTGAAAACCAACCGCTGGAAATGCGGTATTACATCCAGCCAGCTATCATCCTAGAAGCCTGATTAGTAATATCCTATTTGAGGACTATTGCGTATTGAACGCAATTGTTCCAACCAAAGAGATTTTGAATCAGCTAAAGACGCAGCAAAAGAAATATTCAAAAGGCGTGGATATAGTAAATCTATCTAAAAACAGGCAGAGGCTAAAGTTGAGAAATTGGAACGAAGGAGTCTATTGGTGGCCAAAACTAAAACACCTGGTGCTGAGGAAAATAATGTGCAAATGATCACTACCCACAATAGTAGATCTACTGCAGTGGTGCATATGTTTTGGAAAAACTGGCAAATTTTACAGACGGACAATATCTTAAAAAATCACTTACCGTTTCGTCTAATAACTTATAAACGCTGCCGATCTCTAAGTGACCACCTGACACACAGCCATTTTGATCCCATAATGACAACTAGAAACAAGATCAATGTCCTGGGATTTTATATGTGTTTACGCTGCAAGGCTTGTAAATTCAGTAAAACAAACCACTACTTACATGGGAAGGCCAGGGGATCCTAGACTGACCAGAGTAATTAAAAAGTTTCTTAATTGTAACTCAGAATATGTGGTATACTGTCTAGAATGTCCATGTCACAAATGATACATTGGTAGTACCATCAATCCAGCCAAGAAGTGTATCCTTGAGCATATGCGTGCAATAACAAACAAATATGCGAGCTATGCAGTGGCACGTCACTTTGAACAATTCCATCATAGTGATCGAGACCTCCTAAAATACTATTGCATAGATCAAATAGAGAGAGGGGAAAGAGGGGGCGATAGGACCAAAAGGCTACATGTACTAGAGTCCAAGTACATCACAGACCTTCAAACAAAGGCCCCTAGTGGGCTTAAAAATGATGAAGAGCTTTGGGTGAATCTGGAAGGTTAGGACATGAACTGAGAATAAATACCACTGTTGAAAAGAGATATGTTTTTGTAGAGAAGGACGTGGCTTATGATTGTTTGATTATAGCAGAACATTATGCCCGTTCAGGGCTAAATATAGACGTGGGTAACTCAAATGCATGGATAAATGAAATCGCTGCTTGGTTAATGCCCATTGAGGGCGCAATTATGATGCAATTGGGGTTCTAGAACATGCATTGCGCATATAGACATTGTTTCAATTAAAAACTGCTTTATTTGCCAGTAGTCTAGAATTGTATAATGAATTTTTCGTTTAGACATAACTTGGCGAGATAAACAGCTGGATACCTATATGAATTAAGATGGATCTCAATGTATGACGATTTAAAAAAGTTTTATATTTCACTTACTTACTATTTCGCTTGAAATAGGCGGTATTGAAATTCACACACTGAATACTACGTTACAAGATGACCACCAATTGTTTAGCCTTTTGTAGTAAAATTATAGTGCATCATGTATGTCAAGGACAAATCATGCGGCATGCTGTTGTGTGAAATACTGCCAAGCCGGCACGGGGTAACTGACATCGAAAAAGCCGCAAGGCTAAACGTGTCTGTCAGGAGGGGGTCTGCACTAATAAAGTATTGGATACTTTAACCAATTGCTCCTGTGTGTGCTTTGCAATTGGTGTCGAAGATTTTCGGATACTTGTTGCAGATATACATATATATATACATATATATATATATATACATATATACATATATATATATACACACACACACACACACACATACACATATATATATATATATATATATATATATATATATATATATATATATATATATATATATATATATTAAATTGCTGGGGATTGTGTAGGCGAAAAGCAGAATAGCAATGAATTGGAAAAAGAACAGCGCCCGATTATGCCAACTGGAAAAAAAATTCACTAGAATGGGAGCTAGCGTTAAAGATGCATGTAAAAAGCACATGTACAGATGAGACGTTAGCAGATAGCCTAATGAAATGAGATGAAATAATGCAGTTCATCATTGACACACCAGGTTTTTTTTAATTGCCATAATGATTATTTTATTTTTAGGTAGAGCCTAGAGGAGCGCATGAGCTGCTTGCTGAACTTTAGTAAGGGGCTTTTCAAAGTGCTACCCGCCGGCCACCAGCTTGCACAAGCACGCGCGCCTCGCTCCGCCTCATTATTGCTGCGCGCGCATCCCTCGCAAGCTTTGCACGTCATCGCGAACGCTTTAGTTTTCACCGCGATCGCGATGACGTGCTGCGTTGTAGATGCCTTTGCCCATACTAGGTATCTCAGAAAGAGGGTTGGTGTGATGTGAAATGCAAGTTGTGGTTGCTTGACAAAAACACCACTATGCAATTGTTACCAGCTTCTGTAAATAGTAACAAATAATCATCCAGAAGAGAGTTATTACCAGGTAAAACCTCTGGGCCTGTTTCTTCAATGTTTCATGTTGTCCTTTTAACTTTTACATTTCATAGAATGAGCATAGTTTAAATCGGCACCTTGAAGGGAAAATGGATTACGGGAAAGCCTCAGTGAATTTACCCACCAGTTTCTCTTCGTTCTTGCTCCGGCAGCACCATTTACTTTCTCTGGAAATATAAAAGCTAGATGTTGATATATTGTATTTCTATCACCGCTATGGCCGTTTATATAAATATGTCTGAAACTCTACGTGTGTTGTGGTACCATTTCCAGATCTCTGAAGATGTTCTCATTCCCTGACACAAGGAATCCTACAGGGATTTATTGAAAAACACAGGTCTCGGCAGCGCTAACTTGTAAACATCACAATGGAATGTCAAAAGAAAAGTGGCTTTATTTCCAAATGTGTTATTTTTTCTGTTTCACCTATTGATCTGTTCGTAAATGTAGTCCTTTTCCAGTCCAAGAAACTGAAAAATACACCAGACGGAATTCCTTTATATATGTACTGCGTCTTAAGTGTGCGCTTCCCTTGTAACTCCGTGCTGATCTCACCCCCAAATAATGGGCAAGCTGTATTCTGTGTGGTGGACCATTATATTGTGAACTTAATTGCGCAAAAACACATGTTTAGAAAGCAATTAGTACCGGAGCTGGCCATCATTATCTGTTTGGTAAACGTCCACTATTTATTTGGATTAACTTCAATACATGGAGGACGAGTCACGGATATTTTACTGGAACTTTGACGGGTAGTACTGCTGGTTTGCACCTGCAATTCAGGAAGAAGTCAAGAAGGCTACAACAGTAAGTCACGCCATCTCACACCAAAAATCTTCCTTAATTTGTCCCCCGTAATTCAGGAATAAACCACACCGACTAATAGTAGCATATCTTTGTTAGTCGGACAGATACTGTTTCAGAGTTGCCAACCTCTGGCCTGAGCAGATCTGCACGATTCAGCCTTGTGCGAATTATCCATGCCAGTCTGGGACTGAGTGAAATATGGCCCTCGGGCACTGTGGAGAGATCTGCTAGGCACTGTTGCTAATTTTGCCCTCACTGGAAGATTCCGGCACCTGCTCTGTTCTGTTTCACAAAACCCATTAGTTCCATGCAATCTGAACAATCAGATTGAAGGAACCTACTTGCCCGGCTGACTTTTCTGCGGTTCTTCACAAACATCTGCCTTTTTAGGTCGAGCTATTTATATCTCTCAACTATTGCAGGGGAAACAACACTCTTGAACATGCGGATTGCTCCCAATGCATGTTGTGTACTGAAGTGTGACGCTTCGCAAGGCGCGCACTTGGCCTCAACCCCTATCCCCCATATGCTCGTTCCCTCCCACTCGGTCGCTCCCCCGCCCCCCCACCAGGCTCTTGAAACGCGGCGCTCCGCAGGTCATAAACAGGACCATTTCAAAATTTAACCCAGGCGCGCGCTTGGCCTCACACCCCATCCCCATATGCTCGTTCCCTCCCACTCGCTCGCTACCCCGTCCCTCCACCCCCATCCGACTTGCAAGTAAGCCTCTATGGCATTCCTCCTGTTCATTAAGCCTCCTGTGCTCCGTGTATTCCCCCCTCCCTTTTAGCCCATCCCTTTTAAGTCTGCTCGCATTTCCCTCCTCCCCCTTCTGGGTCCTTGGCTCCTCGCAATCCCCCCTCCCTTCTCGCCCAGTCCTTTCATGCTCTGCTGCCATCTCCCTACTCCCGTTTTCGTTAGTTGCATTCACACTAGGAAGTTGATTTTAGGTGAAGACGTCAATAATAAGCTGCACAATGAATAACTTAATCACCATCTTTTAATTGTATTTTAACTAAATTGCCTTCTACTAAGGGACTTCAAACTAGTCATGTACCCTGTACTAGAACACTTGAAAATGTGCCTCCATCGGAGTCCAGTCGGCTCCCGCTCAGTTCTAATTTACTGACATTTGCTGGGATGGTTGGGGTAAACATGGGACTGTTATTCCTAGAGTAGTGGTAGATTATACTAGGTTTCTGGCGCCACTGGGAAAGTTACTCCTTACTAATATATGCGTAGTTGGGTAATAGTTTAAACGGTGCTACAAGGAGAAGAGAACCACTTCCCTCTTCTAGTTAGGCTAAGCCACAGACATTTGTTGCTCCCTAGCACACGTAAGGAATTTATATTTAGTGTCTGTCTATATCGTAGAACAGACACTCTAAAATGGCGGCCGGGTTGATACTCGAAAACCTGTAAACCTGAGCTGGACCGATAGGCGGGGCGTTCAGGAAGTGACGTCTGCCAGTTACAGGGCAGGACCTCCGATGTAAATACATGGCGCCAGTCCGGAGCTTTCAAACTGCCTCTTACTCGAAGCAGAAGGGACTTATCATAATCCCCGCTAAGAACACGCCGGAAAGGTAAGACCCGAATAACGGGAGGCAAGCACTGCTAACGCGAGCATGAGAACACACTCTGCAGTGTAAACGAAGGGGTTAGACACCAACGCGGCCAATGGGTAACAGTAAATGTTAGCTGACCAAAGCGCTTTAAATAATAACACGGGAGCACACTTTGCAGTGAGAAACGAAAGGGGTAGACACTAACGCGGCGAGATTAACACAGGAAACGAAAACTAAACGTAGCGGGTCTAGGTAATAATAAACATGTGAAAACACGGGGATAAATGCGAGGGGAGCACATGGCAATAACGATAAGAAAATATGCCACATCCAAAGAGGCACATTTTGGGTCATATAGAGGGGAGCACTTCTATACAGGTAATATCTGTATATCTCAGCAAAACTGATAGCGTCTGTAATACTAAGTATTAAAAACAAAGGAAAGGCAAATGCAAACAACTAAAGTCTGATATTGTTCACAGCTTGCAGAAAGTGAACCAATATATGGTGTTCACACCACAAGAAGCTGGAACAATAAATAACTACGACAGCTACACCAGAACCCCATTGAGGGTTGGAATTATCACCTCAAACAACGTGAGTAGATTCTTGAGGCCAGACCTTAAAATGTGGCTTTCTCAAACTTAAATGTTCAGAGCAGGCTGAGTTTTACGCTTACACACTGCTTCAATATTTCGCCCCCACAGAACGAACTACAGCAACGGAGAATAGGTATCTAAGTGGAATGGTTCTTTATAAGCATGTTCCCACTATAACCTAAACACAAACAATCACATGATAAAAGTTTGCATGTCACCCCAATGATAAAGATAAGCTCACGCGCACCGGGTTCTCTCCATACCTCCTAATGGGCTCATAATCTCTCTAAATGATGTTATAAAGTACCAAATCTAACGAATAAGGCACAAAACTGAGATATTTAACCAGACGGAATATTGAACATGCATATTATGATGAAATTGGATGCATGCACTACCATCTTATCACATCAGACAAGCAATTTGTTTAATTTAATTTGACTGTTTTAATCAGTAGCAATGTACTACAACATTACAATTTTCTTTAAACAGCCTTGAAAAAGTCGGGGGTTACATTCCCCAGTACGACGAAACACGTGTTGGCTGTGACGTCTCCTCATTAAACAACGACAAAACCCTGAACAAAAGGATCTTGTAAACATGGGACTGTCCTGGATACCGGCTCACCCTGCACGATTCCTTCACACAAGAGTACACAAACAGATTGGACCAGAGCTCTTTGCCGTTTCCACCCTTCATTACGACTTTCTCTTATTTTCTTATTATTTCCAAAAGTCCTTACTTGATTGAACCCTTCCTTCTATCCAACCCCCGCGACTCTCGCCTCCTTGACACCACACCATTGTCTTCCGCCCATCGCCCCTGCCTCCTGCCGCACCGCCCACCCTTTTCTACCTGTGCGCCTCGGGTACTTTGAATACTCAGTACGCGCGCAGCAAGAAAATACAAATAATATTTAAAAAAATGAGTTCTAAAACTAAGAATCTAGCATATTTTCTTTAAGAATGTTGATTAGACTAATAACAGCATCAACAATAAGAATAATATAAATATTAATAACTGCTGGGAGCAATAATCCACAACCATCAGACAGGCTACGTTAAAACTACACCTTTGTTTATTTTTCTTTATTCCCTCACTGCACAGTATAGAGCAAATTACCATAAGAGGGCACCCCCCATAGACATGAATTATGTAATAATTTGGGAAGCTTACTGGTCTTGAGACGCACGTGCACAAAGTCATCAGCCTCGCACCCTTTTGCTCCCCGAGCCAGGCATCTGAAGCTTCCCCAGCACGTGCTTGGCCTCACTTCTCCTCACACCCCATCAGCCATAAACACCATCTGCCTCTTATCAGACTACAGAGGAATCCGTCTCACAACGGCCCCTGCCCATCCCCCTCCCCCACTCCAGAGCGCGTCTCACGGCCGTGCTTTCACTTTCACGGCCGCGAGGCTGTCTCTCTTTCATGGCCAATGCTTGTTTTTGTACTATCGCGTTTGCCTTCAACAGTGGCTGACGCGCTTTTCATTTCTCTGTGGGTAAAGTCCGCTCTTTTCTCATTGTCACTTTTGATGTGCGAGGCACCTTCAGGTTCGAGAACGGCAGCCGCGCATTTCTTTTCTAATGCACAGCTGCCGAAATCAATTAACACAAACTTGCCATTGGCACCGGCAACTTGCAGCCTCTCATCCCTGTCCTGCCCCCGGGTGCTGCGCTTTAGCTTTAAGAACTGCGGCGTTTTAATTAACACAAATCCCACTCACCGCCCGGGTACGTTGAATTAACCTTCTCACTGTGTTAATTAACATTCAATGGAGACGTCGGTTCCCTGGAAGAGTCTCTCCTATGTGATGCACATGTGTGGTGTTTCCGAGGGTAACGCATTTACTGCCCCCTCCCCCCAGCAGAAGGAAGCGGGCAGGGAGATGAGAGCTTTTACCACCCCGGAAGTCCTGCCAGCAGCCCGGAACATCGGAGCCCAGCTGCCAGCCCGGGCATGTTTTCTCCAATGGCTACAGAGTGCCATGGACTTTACATTATGTCTACTTGGTTTCTTCAAATGTTTAAATCGGACTTTGTATACTTCTTTCCTATATTCCTTTGTATTCATTTTCTTTACTTCATCCCCCCTCCTTCTGCCTCATTCCTGCAGCCTTTCACTGTCCGTTCTCTTCTATTTACCGCAGTGTCCTTCACAGTGCTTAATTTGAGCCAGTGGTTTCCGGTGCTCAGCACCGGCACTTAATCATCAACACTGGTGCTTGTAGCGTGAACTCAATCCAATTAGAGTGCTTTTCATCAGCACCAGTTAAGGACACACTCATTTTTGTAGGCACTGGAGATTAAGTGATTTGGCCAGAACCACAGAATGTTGAGCCGAAGCTGGCAGCTCGGGCCATTACGCCACATCCTCTCCCATTCCTGGTTAGTAGTAGGTTCTGTTTTAGGTGGAGCTAACAGGAGAAATGGGCTGGTGCAAGCTGCCTCTTGATAAGAGCACTCAGAGACACCACCAAATCACTCGGGGACACCACCAAATCACTCGGGGACACCACCACATCACTCGGGGACACCACCACATCACTCGGGGACACCACCACATCACTCGGGGGCACCACCACATCACTCGGGGGCACCACCACATCACTCGGGGGCACCACCACATCATTCGGGGGCACCACCACATCACTGTGGGGCACCACCACATCACTCGGGGACACCACCACATCACCCAGGGGCACCACCACATCACTCAGGGGCACCGCCACATCACTCGGGAACACCGCCACATCACTCGGGAACACCACCACATCACTCGGGAACACCACCACATCACTCGGGGACACCACCACATCACTCGGAGACACCACCACATCACTCGGGAACACCGCCACATCACTCGGGAACACCACCACATCACTCGGGGACACCACCACATCACTCGGGGACACCACCACATCACTCGGGGACACCACCACATCACTCGGGGACACCACCACATCACTCGGGGACACCACCACATCACTCGGGGACACCACCACATCACTCGGGGACACCACCACATCACTCGGGGACACCACCACATCACTCGGGGACACCACCACATCACTCGGAGACACCACCACATCACTCGGAGACACCACCACATCACTCGGAGACACCACCACATCACTCGGAGACACCACCACATCACTCGGAGACACCACCACATCACTCGGAGACACCACCACATCACTCGGAGACACCACCACATCACTCTGGAACACCACCACATCACTCTGGAACACCACCACATCACTCTGGAACACCACCACATCACTCTGGAACACCACCACATCACTCTGGAACACCACCACATCACTCTGGAACACCACCACATCACTCTGGAACACCACCACATCACTCATGAACACCACCACATCACTCTGGAACACCACCACATCACTCATGAACACCACCACATCACTCATGAACACCACCACATCACTCATGAACACCACCACATCACTCATGGACACCACCACATTACTCAGGGACACCACCACATTACTCAGGGACACCACCTCAATGCCACAACACCACTCAACGCCACAGCACCACTCAACGCCACAGCATCCCTCAATGCTACAGCATCCCTCAATGCTACAGCATCCCTCAATGCTACAGCATCCCTCAATGCTACAGCATCCCTCAATGCTGCAGCATCCCTCAATGCTGCAGCATCCCTCAATGCTGCAGCACCACTCAACGCCGCAGCACCACTCAACGCCGCAGCACCACTCAACGCCGCAGCACCACTCAACGCCGCAGCACCACTCAATGCCGCAGCACCACTCAACGCCACAGCACCACTCAACGCCACAGCACCACTCAACGCCACAGCACCACTCAAGACCATAGCATCACTCAACACCACAGCATCACTCAAACACCACAGCATCACTCAAACACCACAGCATCACTCAACACCACAGCATCACTCAACACCACTCAATGCCACAGCACCACTGAATGTCACAGCATCACTCAGCACCACTGAACGCCACAGCATCACTCAGCACTACTGAAGGCCACAGCATCACTCAGCACCACTGAAGGCCACAGCATCACTCAGCACCACTGAAGGCCACAGCATCACTCAGCACCACTGAAGGCCACAGCATCACTCAACACCACTGAACGCCACAGCATCACTCTGTGCAACCATTCAACAACTGGTTCTAATATGTTCTCTCAATGTTTCAAGCTTCATTACAAATGTCACAAAAAGATGTTAATATTTCACTGCTGTTCTTGGATTTTCATCACAATAAAATACACTGAACATAATCTTCCCAAAAGTTTAAGCTATTGCCATTATAAATTACAATCACTTTTATTTAAGTATTAATTATAAAAAAAATAAAAGGCATTGTTATTTCTAATATTCAAACATCTAAGTCATGTAAATACAACACATATTGCATTACAAATGCTATAGGTGTCACGTTTACAAAAGTTAAAACTATTGGCATTGTAAATGACAAAGCTATTAATTTCGCTATTTTTAAAACCAACACATAAAGAAAATATTTGTCATTTACAATACCACTAGCTCAAAATGTCCTAATGCGAGACCTATTGCATTGCAAATGCTTGTTAATTGGCTGTGTGTGACTAATCCGTTCTGCTTTTAGAAAAGTATTGCGTCTGTCCTTCACTGCTAGATGTTGTAAGCCAGAGCTACACCAATGAAGTATTAACGTTAGGTAGAGCATGCAGTTTGTCTATGTATGGAAGATTGAACATTAGCCAGCACCAACAACGCAGACGGCAATAGAGAAAACCAGATGAGAATGCAGAAGAGCCCCAGAAGAAGCTAGCAGGATTGCAGTAGAACTTTGCCTTCTCTTCAATGTGCTTGTTCAGCTCTTATCCCCCTAGTAACCCACCTTTCCTGTGACATTAAACTTAATCTTTCAGCTTAAAGTTTGCATATTTTATATAACAATGTCTTATAGCCAGTTCTTCGTTGTTAGTCCCTGTTAGCCAAAATACAAGTCCAATCAAGTATTGGCATAGCCAATAGGTCTCGCCTTTGGGACCTTATAAGCGTTTAGTTATCAAGCACAACATCAAGTGTTGCATGGCTAAACACTTAAAAGTTCCCAAAGGCGAGATCTATTGGCTATGCCAATGCTAGTTCTTATATGTTTGTATCGCGTTGAAATATGAATTGTATGGCCTCATCTGGCCGAATATAGAGTCTTTGAATTGAATTGACACACTAGACACTCGTCCACCTTGAATGTTTCGGGATATATACAAACTGATATGGATTGGAACTGTTAAACTAAAAAGTAAAAGAGGTGAATTGAAAGCTGGAGATGAACGAACATTGTGTTGAGGGTAGGGATGTGCACTTAAGTGTTGAACTGTGTAAACCTACTGAACGGACTGAACTGCCTGAGCCTGTGTTTGACCAAGTAACTGGTTATAATGTGGGTTCTGGAATGCTGATGCTGAACTGCCTTGCGATTTATTTATGTGTTGCCATCTTTCTAAATTAATAGAAGATATTTAATAAAATGGCCAAAAGCAAAAGTTGGAACAACATGAATGCAAACGATTTAAGTTTAAAAAAATGTCTCTTTATGTTAAATTATTAAAGATCTAAAAAACATCTGTATTTAATTCAAGAAAACTAGAACAATTTTTAAGTAGGGCAATTTCAAGTCCAATAATACTTGAGCATTGTGTACTCTTAATCTCTCCATATAAAAAAAAAAAAAAAAAAAAGAAGAAGTCGCACAAGTCCCATGTGTACCCTATGGAAACAGCAAACTTCCAACTAGCCGACCACAAACAAAGCCTGAATGCAGGGTTTTTACAATATTATGTTTCAAGGGGACAATAGGTTCATTCTCTGTGGATATGGGAACAAGTTCTGTTTACTCCAAAGGAACACTTCTGTCATTTTAATTGGAAATATGATACACACAGTAGATTTTTCTAATCGGAAAGGGAATTTAAAAACACAGGTATATTTAAGGAAAATAATCAGTGGGAACATGTTTTCTTCTAACAATCTTTAACATTTTCAATAACAACAAACACCAATGTATCACTCACTGCGCTGCAAATTAAAATAGAAGAAGCTATTTTAAAGTATTATGGGTGCTTGCTCCGTATTTGGAAATATTACAAATAGTGAAGAAGGAAATACAACTAGTAATGAGAATAATAAAAGTGGAAATAAAAGGTACAAACACCGAATCTATAAACCAAAGAATAGGCAGAGTTGGAAGACAACATTGTAAAACGTTGCATTATAGATTCTTTATAACATTAAAGTATGATTCAAAATATGTACTGATAACGTCTAAAGCGAAACGCACATATACCTTAAACTTAGCACATTAGGAACTCTACATATTCCAACATCTGCTGATTCAAGTCAAGTTTGGCATTTAGAAAAATTGAAAAGACGCAAAAGGAAGACAGGAGCATTCAAGTCTTTACCCGAGGATGATGACTTTCAGAATTAAGCAAACTCCTGGTCAATGGTGTTTTATGGAGAAGTAATAAGTGATCTGCACATCATGTGCGAGTGGTTCACAACCTCCTCCCATGAAAGCAGTTGGTGCCGTAAACATCGCAACCCAATTTAACATGTTGTCTCTCCATCCCTTGCGATACTACTACACACTGCCTTAGAATCAACAATGTCCGACAGATACTCATGATCTACTGACTTGCGATGCAAGCTAATCAAGAGCTGAATGGCTGAACTGCACAGCTGCATGGGAACACCACAGACAGCCTTCCACCTCTCTTTCAGGTCATGCAAAACTGTCACAAACCTATTCATTATTTCACTTGTGAGTCTCATATGTCCACCAAACAGTTACTGACATCTAAATGAACTTAGAGGCTCAAAACGGCATTCATTTTCTTCATCCATGCACTCCAGCTAGCATGTGCAGCCACATAATCAGAAATTCACTGAAACTTTATGATCCAGCATTCTTTAAAACCAAACTCTGTACCACTGGTATTAGACTGTAAATAAAAAACAGGACTAGACAATCTGGACACCTGGGTGCCAACGACAAACATTCCTAGGTAGTTCAAAAGCCTTTCCTTTTAAAACAGGAAGTATCATACACTTGATAAGGATATCACAGTGCAGGAATTGATGTGTCATTATGGGGGCTGTGTAGTCTTCTGAATAGCCTTTATATGGGTGCAGAAAGTGATGGACTATGGTGATCAGACAGATCACATACATGATGGCACATGCAAATATTTGCCCATCGACCAAGTCTGCCTTCACCTTTTCTCCCTCAAGAATTGATTTTAAATAAGTAATCTCTCACAAGGTACCCAGAAACCCTTGCAAGTCTCAGGACACCAGTGCAGATTTGTGGCAAAGAAACATTTGGACAGCATTCCTATTGAGCTTGACTGACTTCCTTCTACTTCCTAAGCACACTGCATTTACATTTAAAAAAATCCTCCTACCTCTTGCTCACATTTACTCCGCTCCTCTCCATCACATCTGTGATCTTAAATGTGCCTGCTTTGTGACACCGGTACAATGAAACAACTTTCTATTGCAGACATTTCATAGGCTCCACTATGTGATGATGAAGACATGTTAATCTCGGATGATAAGAGAACGCCATGCTTTGTGTCACCACTGCTATTCCGTCAGAGGCTTAAGGAATTCCTATTACTCGACGCCAGGGTCCAGCACTGAGGCATTAACAACAAAAAGATTGTGCAGGTCTTGTTTATTTGGGCAACCCACCAAATTCAAATGTGCTTCTGGCAGGTTCCCCTCCATTTACTCCAAACAAGATAATGCAGTTGTATTTACTTGTAGATTAGATGGGAGATGAGGTGAAGTCAGCATGCAGCTTACAAGTTGCTTTCTGGAGTGCAACAGCAGGATAAACAAAATAGTAGGCATGCAGTGAGACTGTCTAAATGGTCCACAACTGTGTGGGCCCTGATTAGAGATAACTGGATGGGGTAATCGCCTTGCGACAGCAGACTACTCCAGCTCCTGGAAAGCGACTGGCAGACAAACAAGTTGTAGAAGGTCCATCTAGCCCTCCCTCTGCTCAGTCCTGCTGGGGAACATGGGTCAACTCTAAGCAAGCAGTCAGTGTGCTTTTGTGGCATTGGATCAGGTAAAAGGGAGGCAACGGATGCTTGGTGGCCAACAGCGCAGGGGTGAGAAGGCCCATTCTATTATCTATCAGACTGACTGGTATGCCAAGAATGCTTCAAGACAGCAAATGAGGTGCACCTTGTAATGAAGGAGATCAGAGTATGGGAGCGGCAAACAATGCACAGAGCACATTCAATGCAACCAGGGATTCGGGCAGGGAGGGGTTGGGGGATGTGGAGGACAGAACATTCCGACTTTAGAACCCATGGAGAGAATATACAAGACATCTTTTGAAGGCAACTGGCACTGCATACCAGACCTAGGAGTACACTCCCTCGATAGTTGTGATTTGCGAGGACAGAAAGCTCAACTTGAAAGAGGGCACAATTTGCCTAAATGCAACATACTAAAGAAAATGTCAATTGGAAACAAAAAGAACGGTATCACACCAGATGTAGATTATTACCAGTGGTACTACAGATGAAAGATGCGGTGGGGGGATATGAAATTAAATGAAATGAAACATAATTTATAACGCGCAAACTTTGCCCAACGGGCGTCAAGGCGCCTAACCAAACATTGTCCAGAGTCAGAGAGCATGCTACTGATAGGCCTCGATGAAGAGCCGCGTTTTAATGCCTTCTTAAAAAGGGCCATAGAAGGTTGTGCTTTTAACTCGGAGGGGAGGTCATTCCACAATTTAGGGGCAATAGAAGAGAAGGCCCGTCCACCCCGTCTAACTCTATTTGTTCGAGGGACAAATAAGAGATTTTTAGAGGCAGAACGAAGGCTTCTGCTGGGGGTGTAGGGGACAAGAAGGGAGCCAATGGCTTCAGAGCCTCCACCTGATAGAGCCCTGAAGACCAGGCATAGAATTTTAAAAGTGATCCTAAGATGGATCGGGAGCCAATGCAGACTCTTCCTGGCTAGAGTAGCAGAGGAGCTGTTAGGAACACCCAGGACAAATTTGGCAGCCGCGTTCTAAACGATCTGAAGGCGTAAAATCAGGCTCTTGTTGGTTTCTGCATACAGAGCGTTACAATAATCCAGCCGTGATGCCACAAGAGCCACCACGGTCTGCTTACGGGCTTGGAGGGAGAGATAGTGGGCTATTTTCCTAAGAGTCTTAATGACTCCCCAACAAGTGGACACGGTTCGATTGACCTGCTGCGTCATAGCCAGTGACATATCGATGATCACGCCCAGATTACGGGCGGATTTTACAGGCACAGGACATACTCCCATAGAGGGGGGCCACCAGTCACTGGACCATATGTTTTGGTCTTTACGGAAGATCAGGACCTCGGTTTTCTCTCCATTCAGCTTCAGTGAATTAAGAATCATCCATTCGGAGACTGCCTGCATGCAGTTCCTGAAGCTGAAAGCGGAGGTACTCATCGAGTGGGAGAGGGACACCATGATCTGTGTGTCATCGGCGTATGACACCACATCCACCCCGTGCGATCTTACTAACCTGACAAGTGGGGCCACATAGATGTTAA
Organism: Lissotriton helveticus; assembly: GCF_964261635.1. Classification (NCBI taxonomy): domain Eukaryota; kingdom Metazoa; phylum Chordata; class Amphibia; order Caudata; family Salamandridae; genus Lissotriton; species Lissotriton helveticus. The sequence continues at coordinate 1,620,400,684 of NC_136067.1, forward strand.
AGAGGGTCGGACTCAATGCCGACCCCTGTGGGACCCCACAATGCACAGGCTTAGCAGGGGAGAGGAACTCTCCTAGCTTGACCCTCTGCTCTCTTTGGCTGAGGAAAGAGGACAGGAGGCTCAGTGCTGGGCCCTCCACCCCTATCTCCTTTAGCCGAGTTGTTAAGGTCAGAGGAGATAGGGTGTCAAAAGCTGCAGTCAGGTCGAGCAAGACCAGCAAATTAGTCTGGCCTTGGTCAACCCTAAATCTAATATTGTCAACCACTACCGTGAGAGCAGACTCGGTACTGTGAAACTTTCTGAAACCGTGCTGGGATTGGTCCAAAAACCCAGAGACCTCAAGAAAGGAAGTCAAGTGCTGATTAAGATGGCATTCAAGCATTTTAGCTGGAGCAGGCAGCAGTGCAATAGGGCGAAAGTTTTTAAGGACTTCAGGATCCAGAGTCGCTTTTTTAAGCAGCGGCTTGACTATAGCCTTCTTCCAGACAGCAGGGAAAATGCCCTGAATCATGGCACAGTATTATCTCCAAAATAGGGGGCAGCAGAGTTTCCCTACATTCTTTCAGGATCTTCAAAGGGCAGGGATCCAGTGGCGAGCCTGATTTAATTCTTTTTAGGAGAGAATCTAATTGCTCCAGGGTAAGGGGTGGGAAATCGGACAGGATCTTCGTAGGAACCTATCCCCAGCATTCTAAGGAGGGAAGAATCGGGAGAGGGAGAGGGCTCATTTGGGCTCTTTGAGTTTCAAGAGTGGAGTAAATATCCACAATTTTAATATGGAAGAACTGCGCGATCCTGTCGCACAGCTCTTGGGAGCCTGTGATGGGATCAGGAGTTTGTAGGGAGCACAAAGAGTCAATGATTTTAAATAGATCCCTAGAGGAAGTAAGGGACGTTGTAAGCTTAGAAAAATAAGCCTGTTTTTCATTAATGACCATTTTCTTATAATCTACCAGCAAAAGCTTGTGCTTTTCTCGATCTTTAGGGTTCCAAGTTGTCCGCCATGCCCTCTCCTGCCTCCTACAGCTCTGCCTTAGGAGCCTAAGAGTCTCAGTAAACCAAGGGGCAGATGGTTTCCGCCTCGCTGAATAGCGGTAGGAGGCAGGAGCCAGACGATCTACTGCTCTGAAGATAGAGTTTGCAAGCTCCAGCGCAGCATCGCTGGCATTCTTAGCGGCCAAGGTGGAGGTCTGGGCTACAAGGGGGGTGAGAGAGTCGTTAGTGATACCCCTATAGTTTCGTCTGAGTTCGTTGTTCCTAAACCCATGGCATATGGAAGGGAAAGGGGGGAATTCGAGTTCCAAAGGAACCGCCAGGTGGTCAGACCATACCAGACGGACGTGAAGGTACCCCAAAAGAAGTGATCATACAATTCAGAAAAAACATATTAAACCAATCAGCAGTTCATAATAGATAAGTTAGCAAATAAAAAAGATTAACCAGAGTCTGCAAATTTATGCAAGAGGACCACCCTCACTAATACTAACGGCATAGAACCAGGGGGAGAAAAGAGCACAAAGAGTACAAGAAATGGGCCCTAATTGCCAATACCCTTTACCTTACAATTACTTCAACAGATCCAGACCACACTTTAATTATTTTTGATATGAAGTATATTACTTTGCCGTTTTTGTGTTTTTCTTTACAAACCTCAGTTATTATTAATTTTCCACTGATTGCAATTCATTATTATACATCATACCAAATATAACAAATTGATTCAACTGTTATTACTTTATACAAAATCGTTAAACAGATTAAAAAATATTGGTACTTAGACACACATTTCCATTTGACCTCCTGTATCTCACTCTCTATTAGCATACCACGCTCGCTCCATACCATGCACTCAACACGCACAACAATCCGGAAAAAGATGACCCACAAACACCGATGGAGTCTCTTCTATCCTCTTTTATTGGGTTAGTGGCACCAGACTGGACACAAAAGCAGTTAACACACGTTTCGGTGGTGTTTAGTATTATACTACCACCTTCTTCAGAACTCCCATTTACTTAGGTTGAAATACACACACCAGGAGGGAAAAAGACTGACATCCTTTTACAAGTTTCATTAGCGAGTACTGCGATGTCCCAATAATTTATGCAGATAATCGGATTCTACTCAAAAGGACTCAGGGAAAATACTTAGTAAGAGATCCAAGGCAGTTGTCGTATGCTGAATTGTTGCTATTTGAAGCTCTTATGAACAATAATTAACGATATATTTTTTTAAATCTTTATTATTTTTTTAACAAGTACATACAGTGAAGCCAATTACCGAAGGTGTAAAAATAATGTTCACATATGTGGTACAGCAGGTTACCCAAAGAAAGAAAAGAATATGTATGATAAAAAAGCGACATAGATGGGGGGGGGGGGGGGGGGGGGGGGGGGGGAGGATATAAAAAGATATGGCATTCATCAAAAAAGAAATAAAGAACATTAGGTGCCATACAACAGTACAGAGGAGTAACAAATATAACGTATGGCAAAATGATATGTGGTAATTCTGTTGTTACATCATCTGTATAATCAACCATAGACAACAAATACTTCCGCAGTGGCTTCCAAATACCTTTAGGCCTGGATGTGACAGGCTGTACAGAAGCATACAATTCCGAATTAGTGTCACAAACGGACAGGTCTTTCAGGCAGGTTGCCCCCATTGGGGAAGAGGGGGGGTGCGAGCTCCCCATTTAAGTGAAATGTGTCATTTAGCTAAAAGTAGAGCAACAGCAGTAAAACAACGTAGGCCCAGTGGCAATGGCTTAACATACACCAATAAAGTCATGAGGGGGTCAGCAGAAAAATGTCCTTCCACACAAGTCAATGTCAAGTTGGAATGGGGGGGGAGAGGGGGGGAGTCTGCATTGTCCGCCTAACATTTCCAGCACCTGTGGGATCTAGCATCTCATTTAGAGACCAGATGGCTATTATCTGAGGAAGCGATCATTAATATGGGTGGTGAGAAACCTTTGGGTTCAGCCGGGTAGGCAGGTAGCCCAGCCCATAATGTGCAGAGTAAACTATGGAATGTAAATCTATCCATAGTCTAAGATTGTTCTTCCTTAGCCATCGTGGAGCTGGGCTTGAGCACACAGTCTATAAAAAGGTCGCCCACAATTTGTGTCCACCGACAGTACGCTGTACTAGTAGCTCAAGAGTGAGTGGGAACCAAGGGTTGTTTAGGACTGAGATATGCAGGGACTAAAGAGCATCCCCACCAAGATAGCACAAAGGTTTAAACCATGCGCAACTAGCAGTGGCAAGCGTCTGTAATGTATTGGGGTCGCATCGGAGACCTTGGGGCAATATGGTGACAAGTGGCAGATGCGGCAGTTGTGCTCTTTCAGGTTTGAGGTATGGCAACCAGGCATCTGGGTGATACTAATAGTAAGCGTAATGTGCTTGGGCCACATAGAAATTAAGTTGGAGGTCAGGGACTCCAAATCCGCCGTTGTCATAAGGGAGTGAAAGGACTTTCCAGTGGATGTGAGGCCAAGAGCCAGCACATATAAGACAAATGAGAAACCCATGCAAGGGAGGTGAAAAAACTGTTATTGAGGGACAATGGGAATATTTTAAAAAAGATAAAGAAAGTGAGGTGCACCACCATTTTAATGATTGCTATAAGCCCAGCCATGCCCAACGGGAGTCTGGCCCTTTTTAGGTCGAGGACCGGAAATGCTGGCTTGCCAGCTTCCGGTAGGAGATCTTATGTCTCTTAGTAGTGTGGTTTAACCTGCCTCTCTCCTCTGCCTCTCCTCCATTGGCTGGCTTCCTAAACGGAGGCCAGCCATTGGAGGAGAGAGGCGTCACTCGAAACAAGCACCGTCTCTTTCGGATTCGGGGGCGTGTTTTTGGTGTTCTTTCGCCCAGTGACGTCACCCGTCACTCAGAACAACAAAACACGACCCCGAATCCGAAAATTTTCGGAGCTTTGGCCCGCCATTTTTTTTTTCATGTCTGCCGGTGAGGATCGTCTTGGTCTTGTTTAGTAACTTCGGCCGGCGAATAGTTTTCAAAAACACCTGCACAAGAGGCACTCAAGACTCGTCTGATTTTGCCCTGAGATTCTGGACAGGTGGTGGGGAATCCATAGACGGAACTGGGTGCATAATCAAAGGGTGCTTAGAAGTGAGTGAAATCCTGTTAAGAAAGCAGTAGGGTGGCCAGCTCTGCGTGCGAGAAAGGGGCGGGCGGCACTCCCCAGGCTGAGGCGACGAAGGTGGATAGAGGATGGGCCACTGTATAGACTGCACAGGCTGGGGAGCTGAGGAAATCACAGCAGAGAAAGCAGGGGGCGGGTAGAAGGCTAGGGCGAGCCAGAAGGAAAGGGGCGGAGAGAGGGAAAGTTGGAAGAGCGCGGAGGCCCCTGCACATTGTTCTTAGTTAAAGGTTTTGTGACTGCAGGGTCTGAGCCGTATTCCACAAGACTTGACTTTTTTTTTTGCATTACGATTCAATTTGTGCTTAAAGCGGCCCGAGTGCCTTCACCCCCTTATCGGAATCGGAGATCGGGGCTGCCTAGAAGGAGGTCGGCGTGCTCCTCTCTAACTCGGGCTGAGGAGGGACTCGCAGCGTCCTGGAACACTCAGGAGATCCGTCGAGGATCAGAGGAAGTATCTGTTTGAAAACATACACAGACCATTACACTTCCGGTACAAATCAGCTGCGTGTGCCAACATATTAGATGAGAGGTGAACTGGTATTGCGTCAATATGCTTCTCCTGTACGTATATCCAAAATTTGGTCTGGGGTAATTTTGTGACATTACACATGATGCAAGTCTAAAACTCTAGAGCCTGAATACATTCCTAGAAAATGCATTTAGATGATCTTCTGCATTTTCATCATCATTACGCTGTACTTGTAGAATGGTGCTGATTCGGGGGGCTGATGGAAAAATCTGAGTCAAATGTGACTTCCAGGTTTTTACTTTCTGTGATAGAGTAAACATCCTTACCAGATCTTGTGGCCAACAAATGGTATTGTATCCATGATCGCACCTTCCGGAGGTAACATTTTTAACACTGACTAATTCAGGCATGGGTAATTCTCTTTAACCTAAGCTCTGTGTGGGTGTAAATGCAATAGGTCATGCATTTGCGAGTGATTAAGCTATTGGCATTGTAAATGACAATGCCATTTATTTAATGATTACGCTATTGGCAATGTAAATGACAGTGCCATTTATTTATGATTTTTTTTTAAAAAAACACCCCCAAAAAAATGTCATTAGCAATGCCAATAGCTCTACCTTTAATAATGCCGAGACCATTGCATTGTAAATGCTTGTTTACAACTGTGCTGCAAGTCTCGCTAACAGAGGTTCATAGTTGAAACAGATTACCTCTGAGTGCTCCCTGTGGAGATGAATGCCCAAATACCTGGTGGAGTCTGTGCAACATTGCAGGAGAAATCAAGATCACAAGGCACAGTGGCATCAGTGAGTAGAAATAACTCTGACTTACTCCAGTTAATATGCAGACCAGAGAAAATACTGAATCGCTGCAACTTGCACACAAGTGGAGGTAAACTGGTTGCATGGTCACTAATGAACAACATTATGTCGTCTGCATAAAGGGAAGCGAATAGTGTCCCACGTGAAAATCTAAGGCCCCTATGGAGATGTTTTTCCTACAGATTATAAACAAGAGGGGAGAAAGTGGGTAACCCCGTCGGGTACCAAGTGTTGAGGGGAACAGTTGTGCGAGTGTACCATTGAGCTACAACCGGGAAAAGGGTTTTAGTATAGCAACTGAATCAGTTTTTGAAAGCCATTTGGAATGCGCAGTTTTGTCAGAGTGGCATGGAGAAAAGACCATTCGAGTGAATCTAATGCCTTTTCGGCATTGAATAGCCCGACTAACGAGGGAACGGTGGGGGAGATTAGGTTGATCACTGTGAATAAAGTGTGAAGGTTGACTGAAGTGGAACGGAGCTGCACAAAACCAGATTGCATGGGAGAAATTATATCATCCATTAATAAAGAAAGGGAGGTAGCTAAAACCTTGGCCAGTACTTTAGTGTCTACATGTATAAGGGACAATGGACGATATGAAGAGCAGTGGAAAGGAGGCTGTGTAAAACTGTAATGACACCTTCCCGCAGTGTGGGGGGGAGGGAGCCACGTTCAAGAGATTCAGCATATATATCTAATAAATGATGGGCCATAAGTGGTTTATAAGTTTTGTTAAAGTCGCCCATGAACCCATCTAAGCCGTGGCCGTGGATCCGCTCAATCCGCAAGGGCCTATGATAGAGCATCCCATATTTAGGCCCCATCTTTTGGAGGGTGCATTTAAAAATCAGTAAATTTATGGCTGACCTCTTAAACTATTGGAATATAGTCGGGATAGAGCAAAATTGCAGAACCCCGATATTGCAGTGAAACCCTGTCCCAGGCTGTTGGTAATGAAGTATTGCGATCTCTAAAATTTAGGAGCCTGATAATAATCTGTCGGGTGGCACCACAGGGACTCAGCGGGGACTAAATGTTCGGTGTGTTTTTTTCGACCACAAAGGTATCTGTGAAGGACTTCCTGTCGAAAAGCACAGCTAAGAGGTGTTCCACAGAGACATCCATTGGTTTTGTGCTAATTGATTCCGTTATGCCAGCTATACAAATATTATTACAATGAGATCTCACCTCCAAGTCCTCGTTCTTAGCTGTAGTAGTCTTTAGGACACGCTCAAAGAGCCACACTGTATCGGAATTGCCGTCCTCGATCTCTGAGATCCTGCGCTCAGCACCTCACATTATGGCGATCGAGACGTTCAGACATGGCATTGAAAAGTCGTGTTAGGGTGTCAAATCTAGAGTCAATAGACTTAAAGTCGATCTACGTTCGTCCATAATTGCAGCCATTCCATCTGGCAGTGGGTCAGCCATTGTATGTTTCAAGGCACTGGTGGAATCAGAGGGTGAGTGTTAATGGCATGGAGTCCTAGCTGGTTCGAGAGTAAGTTGTTTTTGCCTGGGGTCTCCGCGTCCCATTGTAATATGTGCACCGTTCCTGCCAAGGAGAGGGCGCTAGAACCAACCGCAGTAAGAGGCAGCACATAAAGGAACAGCCATGCACAAGTATGAAAGGAGGAAATAGCCAGACAGCAAGTGAGGAGGTGACCGGAGGAGGAGCAGCAAATAATGGCACTGGAAGTAGTCAACTTCAGCACGACGCAGAGCATCCAGCGTCAGCTGGGAAATATGGCACAAATACAAAGGGGATCACTCTACAAAGCGGAGTAAAATGAGGAGATTCGCATGGTCAGTCGACATCACCAGGGGTGGTAGATTGACAGCAGATGGGAGATGCGAAGAAAATTCCCCAGCTCCAGAGGCATATAATCAGGCACCCCAGCCAGCACTCAGGGTGCAGCCAAGAATAAGCCCCTAGCTGCCCAAGTAAGCAAGAAAGCAGTAGGGAGGCAAGTCTGTTCCCATGGCCCAAGAGTGTCACCACAAGAATCAGCTGGTGAGGTACGCTAAATCCAGCGAATGGAGGTAAAGGGGGGGGAGCAGGAGATCATAGTGCGACACAGCAATGTAGATTACAGCGGCCTTATTACTGCAGCAGTGCGCACAGTCAATGTGGTTCCTCACTTCTATGAAAAGCCGCCGCCAGATGAGCAGCAGGGACAAGTCAATACCCCCAAGGGCCCAAAATGATTTTGGCGGACCACTGCGCCAGTCAAGTCTGGCAGGAAGCTCTGGTAGCACAGCGGGCCCAGAGCAGCCCAGGGAGCGCCGAGCAGCAGGCCAGGTGCGCAACTGAGGCACTTCGGCCCATCACGATGCTGATGGGACCTAACAAAGGTGCCCAGTAGTAGATAGAGCTCCGTCCAGTAATCCCCTTGTGCAAGCTCTTGCCGCAGTGTTCCAGATACGCTGCAACCCCGCCCTCACGCTCTCCCGCACGGCCTCCGGTGGCCGAGGCATGCGGGTGCCTAGGGGAAAAGCAGGATGGAAGTTGTTTCTGGTTGAGGCTCAGTGAATTTCGACCTCAGCAGGAGTGGACAAGGTCAGGTAGGAGTGATGTGCCCATAATTGAGCATTGGGGTGTTCAATGAAGCGAATATTGAGGGCAATGCTGGGAGAGTTTCAATGGCATGCGGCCATCTTGGTCGCAGGCTTGGCCATGCCCCAAACAATAATTAAAGATTTGACATCCTCTGCCTGGATTATAACATAGTTGAACCTCAGGTGAAGGATTATCAAAGCAGTTGCAGTCCAATCGGCCACACAGATATTCAGAAACAGGTAGGCACCAGCATACACGCTTCTTTAAATCCAAAGTTTCCATCATGGTTGGCAGTATCCAAAATAAATTGGAATCCAAATTGAACAATACAACAGAGCATGTTGATTGCTGATATTGGACTTTGCAAGAAAAGTGAAGGAAAAGCCATCCAAGGGTCTACGAATTCAAAGCAGTAATGTGAGAAGTAGTAATGTGAGAAGTAGTAAAACCTGTTTTTCACAATCAAAGAAGGATCTCATCTCTATCTTTAAAGACACCTACCTGTGCGAACTATCATTGACAGCAGCGCAAGCTCTATACACACACAAGTCAAAGTATTGAAAGGAACAACAATGGAAGACACACATCAGCACATACACAGAAATAGTACACAGGATGGTCAGCAGCAAAAGAGAACAGAAACAGCACAAGCAACAGAAGTGCAAGCCATTCTCTTTACATAGAGCCGGTACAGCACAGGCATCAAGAGTGCATGCTTACAAACACATAAAACTGATACAGCCCACCAGCTGCAGGACTAGCTTCCCTCGAACCTAGAACAATTACTTAGCATGTTCAGCAAAAGTGTAAGCTTCCCTACTCACAGGGAACAGGTAAAGCACAGGCCGCAGCCATGTAACCTTCATTCGTACAAACCAGGACAGCAGAGGCATCATGAGAACGAGCTTAAAACACACATACCCAGGAGAATTAGCTTGTTTCACACATAAAACTGACACAGCACAGGCAGGATGAGACAGAGGCAGTTGTAGACAGGTAGGACACCGGAGAAGCTGCCATGAGTGCACACCGAGACAGGGATGTAACAATTCCCATATCGTTATGCCCAAGCAGAAATGTGTTGCTTTTGTACAAGCATAGCAGCTCAGGAAAAGAAGCCTTTAAAGACAGTATACTAGAAGTGTTGCTATTGCTTCTTAGATGTGTAGCAGGGGAGGCAAGAACTGCTGGGACTGGCCAATAGAGCATAGAAATGCTGGGCAAGTCCCATTTATGGTACAATACCCTTGTTTATAAGAGTATGCATTATCTAACAAACAGTATAACCCCTATTATTACACGGGTAGATAGTGTTCCATTCACAGTGCATGTGTGAATTAGACAGTGTAATAAGATCCAGACAGCATATTCCCTACCCTGGTGCTTTTTCTTCTCTAGTACCTAGCCTTGAGTCCCTCTCCCTTTGGACCTCGATGTCAGAAGGAGGCACTCATGGGGCTAATAGACCTAGAAGTTCCAATTCCTCATTACTCTGTGTCACATCTGGTAACATCCCATTGAATATCCTTGCCCCCATCTCCTCTGGCAACAGTAGAAACTCAAATAAGAGTTTTGAGCTTGTGAATATAGTCTTGTGAGATCTAGACTAACAACTAGGCTCAGTATAAATGTATTTTATGTCGGTGTAACCTAGTCTAATTTCCAGCGTTCTGTGTTATGACTGTCACGCGAAATACATGAGGTTATGGAAATATACCACGTTGTGTAATTGAGACGTTTTGGTAAAAAATCTATTCCTGTGGCACGGGAAGAACCCAAACAAACTGACCACGAGCGGCTGTTAGCATAGTAATCAATTCTGCACTACTTTTTTAGCACAGTGTGTCCTAGGCGTGAGGACACATTTTACACTAAAAAATAGGGCAAAATGTTTTACTGGAAATTACGCAAATTCGCCAGGCCTAGGAAAACACATAGGGGTCTCATATTCAAGTCCTTTTTATTAACCAATACTTAACTCTCAGCAACAGATAAGAAACAATAGTTAGCAGTCTACAGTCAGATAAAAAATACTAAGTGAAAAAGAAGGTTTAATGTGATCCGATATGGTGACTTAAAACTTGAACTGAACATTTAAATATGCACTGCTAGAGCACACCATATAAAAGTATACAAACCTACTTTTAGGAAGTGCTGGTCAGGTCCCAATAGCACTTATTAGCATAGCCCAGAAGTATTCAGGCAACCCAATCACAGCATAGGCAGCTTCTCTCACAAACTAAACAGGTACCGTATAGAGACCTTATGCATCACAGCTAGGCAGCTGATAGCAGCTTGGTGTGCTTATGTGCTGGCCTGTCTCTGATGCGAGTGGCGGGTTCTACAGAGAGGTTGGAAAAGGGCAAGACTGGTACTGGTTAATGGGTGGCACTGGCCATCAATGGAGGCTAGTTTGGCTGGCATTTAAATGTGTCTCTATTACGTATCCCATTCTCTTTCACACTAAGCACTATATTCTGGCTCACACTGAAGTATGTGTTCTAGCTAGTAACCTAGAGTCAGCACAATGTTCTTAAATTGCCTTGTAGGCTGAGCTCTTAAACATGGGTCCACAAGTTTGAGGAGCCCTAAAAAAAAGTATAAAACGTTATCCCAATCATTAATGTGATGCAAACTAATAATGTAGGTGAGGACAACAGGTTAAAGAAGTTATCAAAGTTTTTCCATTATAACACATTTCTGAAACAAGTATATAATTTATTCTGAATCAGACTACATTTTTATACTGCAGTTTGAGTTTACTTGTCATAAATAAAGAATACAACTAATCAAAGCCATATGCTGTAACATGTGACTTGAAAACCTGTGTAAGGTCATAATTTACAATCAAACAGACAGTCAATTTCACATCTCCCATGTCGGTGTAACAGTAATAACTAAGCAACTCAACAAGTCTGATATAAACGTAATAACTTACAAAAGAACAAAAATCACCTGAAATGCAGCTGCTGCTTCTTGCTCGTGTCCAGTGAGTTCAGTTTTATCGGAACTGGACAAAACTGTGCCCTTATTGGCTGTGCCAGATTCACTCTCAATAGGCACCTCCGTCCTATGGGGCTGCCGTGGCTCCTCCTCACAGATAAAAGAATCTACGGCCGGCTCATCTCCAAAAGCTGTCCAAGAGCTCCCTTTTTGTTCATCCTCAAAAGCATTCCACCCCTCAGGTTGGTTATAGCTGGCTGAGCTAAAATCTGCAAAATCATCAAACTCTTGAAAGGCATCTTTCACCTCCTGGGTTTTTGGCACAGAATCATAATCCCCAAACTCCAGATCATCTTTTTCCACCTCGGCAAAAGGCTTAGCTGGAAAATCACAAAACATGCCTTGCGTGCTATCTAGGTCTGACAATGCGCCCACCTTTGTTTCTTTAGAGGGATCAAGGCCTGTGCATTCAGGCTCCAAAGTAGTGCTAACGTTTCCAAACTCACCAAACTCCTCCACAGTTTTAGTGAATTGTGGAAACTGTTCTGAAGTGCTTTCCAAAAACATAAATCCATTAGGCTCCGGAATATCACAAACGAGAGAAGGAGGCATTGTACTGACTTGGTCAAAATCCTTTGTGTTGCTGACCGGGAAAGTTGCAAACTCAGTACTATGGTCATTGTTCGTCAAACCACCAAAGTCATCTAAACTGTCTTTGTTCGTACAAACACTGTCTCTGGCCTCATTCTGCTCAAGTCTATGTTCTTCGTGGATTGTTATACTATGATCATTTACCATTTCTGTAGAACTGCAAGTCCTAGAGACATCTACATTGATAGCTTCCCTTACTTTGTGTCCTGTGTTACTCTTTTCAGTTTTTCCAATATCCTCCAACCGATGATTTGTGGCTGATCCTAAACTTGCAGGCAGTGTACTAGAGCTGACAACAGTCTCACACTGCAAGGATGCAGAATTATGTTCCCCTTGCAGCTCTGCTGCTAGACATACCGCATTAGCATCAGAAAAGCCCAACTGGGGAGCTTCCAGCTCAGGCTGATCTTCAGAAGTGGTGGAATTCAACACAATTCCAGTGCTTCTATCATTCACTCTGTTTATGAGACAGTTATCTTGACTCTTTGGCAATACTGCATCATCCAACTCCAAATGTGCTTGATCTTCTGTTTCTTCAGTGTTTTTACTTGAAAAAGTGGTCAAATCAAACACCGTCTTTGGTCTGGATACTGAGTCCAACTCTGTACTATGAGAGCTAATAGTCTTTATTCCCTTTGCATTACTGTCAACGTCCAGAGCTTCTGTTCCCTGAGGGTTCACAGAGTCTAAAACTGCAAAACCATTTGTAAGAACCTCTGGACAGGGTAGTTTATTACCATTACAGTTCCTTATTTCCTGGTTCACCTGCGGTCTAATAACTTCTGGGGAGATATGCTCTTGTTTAACAAATTGTTCTTTTTCTTGTACTTTTTTTCTTACGTATTCAGGACTGGTTTTTCCCTGAAATGCGGAATTTGAAGTTCTTGACTGGATAGATTCAATGCAAGTATCAGTTTCTAATAAATCACACTGTCCCATTGGAGAATCCGAAAATTTTGGAAAGCAGTTTTCATTGATTTCGGTGGAAGAATAGCTATTGACATCTGAGTAATCCTGAATGGGCATGAAGTGGTTTGGGGGAATAAAATCCTCCTTTGAATTAGAATAATCAGGTGCGTCAAAATCAGCAAATTCAACACACGAGCCTTCCACTTCAGCGAATCCACCAAATTCTCCAAATTCATCTTCGTCTTCGTCTTCAGCTCCATTGTCCAAAGGGGGAGGGGAGGATGAGTACATTCGAATAATATCTGGTTCCATCCTGGTACTTGTTTCCACACATTAATTTATGCCTACAAAAAATAAAAACATTACAGTGAGGGTTAAAAGTGTACACGTGCCAACAATTACATAGAGAATTTAAATAGGATCCCCAAAAATAATTTGCTTATACCACACACATGCCTATTTAAATAGACTCAGCTAACACTAATAGGATCATTTAAAAAGCTTTGCAGTTCAAGTACAGACTAGCAAATTACACTGTACTTTTTTAATAATTAGCACATTAGTGGAAGGTTACAATGTACTTACCCATTACAGTGATTATCCAGAATACACCAAGCCTATGCGTGACTTCGAGCCCTCCCCTGTTGAAAGGAGCCTTAACTTTTTAGCCTATGCTGCACATTTCTTTATTCTATGTTCTGTGCCACCAATATACAATCTCATCCCAAGCAAAACTTCATCAGAATTGGAGCATTGGCAGCATCAATGGCATGCAAGGAGGGGAACAGAGTGCATAGTACAATGGGCCAGTTGCACAAAGTGTTTTAGCATCCGCAAACACTCCAATTATGTAAATGAGAGGGATTGTGAACACTAATACCATTTTCAGATGCACTAAGCCCAATTAACCCATTCTGAAAAAGTTTTCCACATCGTTACAGAGTTTATGAATCCATGCTGAATGAATATTCTGAAGGGGCGTGTTTAGGACATTCCTTCTAAACAAGGAAGTAGCCAGAAAATTTAAATATTGCCCACTTTGAACTAAAGCGCTGATGCCAGCAAGTTAGTGAAGCAAATAAGCTAAACCTCCCTATAACAGCTTCCTCGTCTCTTCCATCCATGCATCTATACATTCATTCTTTCACCCGTCCATCCACCAAGTGATATCCACTATTTCACCTTTTCACTTCCGCATCCATTAATTCATGCTTTCATCCATTATTTCATCTTTCCCTAGAGCCTACATCCATCCTCACTTTCCATTCAAAGGCTAGTAGAAAACGGTTTATAGCCAGCTCCACTGATGGTTGCTATGGAGAGGATGCTAAATATCTAAGAATATACCTAAACCCTTAAAAAATATAGACTAACGATCACAATTTTAGTGTAAAGGTGAAAACAAACTAGCATCATGTTTAATAAACACAGTGCTACAGAGTTTGATGAAGCAACAACATTTACCTACTGGTCATCCTGGTTGTCTATAATGGAGTTAATAAAGTTCTCCATCATTGGAATATCTCCACCGCCCAGGTGTGACATCCCCAAGTTAATGTCCTAGAGAAAACAGGAGTATTCAGAACTTCTGCTCTCTGTTGTTTAATATCCAAATAAAACAAAACAATTACACTAAAATGCCTCTGGAATGTAAAATCACACTTTAATCCCTTTTAAAAAAAGATGCACGAAGCAGGAAATGGTGCGATAGGCACTACTTTCAAGCTGCACGTTAATATTCCAAGGGTCTCAAATATTGCAATTGACGAGAAAGGTCAGATAAGACAGTGCTATTTGACAGAATGTCACTGCAAGAAGTCAAATTACACATTTTGAACAATGCTTCTGGTTTAACACGGAACAAGGAGGGGGTTGTTAATGAATTCTACTGAAATATACATGGCAGAGAACTAGGACTACAAATCAGTATATTCTTCCCAATGGTGAGAACTTTTATGATATGCCCATGTATTAGAATAGGGTAGTAAGATTATCCCTGCCGGACTGGGGTAAAACAGATAGTTATGGGCAAAAATGACCAATAAGAAATCATTTAAGCAAACAAGCTGCATGGAGTAACATTGCATACTCTAGCATCAGAATTGAGGCAAAAATATGAGTGCTAAATAAAGGCAGGAAATGATCATCAGGCCGATGCACTTCAAATGTCACTAATACAAAAGTTTACGATACAAGGAACAAAGTTGCTTCTATTTTTAAAGGAATAAGCCTTTGTTTATCTGGAAGGGGACAGAAGCTCTTGGATGTTGACAATAGCCATCAAGATGTGGATTTGTTTGAAGAAGCCAAATCTGTTAAGATATCCCAATAGTTAAAAAAAATTATACTTCTTTTTAGTGTTTTAGAAATAAAAACCTAAAAGGTTCCCTTACATCTAGTTTATGAAGACAGCACTCCAATAGGGAGGATGAGTGAGGAGGATAGAGTAAATAACCTTATTTATGTGAAAATCTAAAATGGCTTCCAGAAGAAAGAACTCTTGATGAAACCCTCAATAAGATTAATGTGCGCCTAGTGCTTGGAAGTCAGTCACCTTTCCTGGCTAATGTAAGTACCAATAAGAAAGTCCCCTTCAATGAGAGATGTTGAAGGCCAGACTTATACATTAGATTAAACGGTGAGCCCATTAATTCTGAAAACACAATATTCAATTAGCGAAAAACCGCTGATCTTCCAATGGGAAGATTTTTTATATCCTTAGTCAACGATTTGTGAAAAAGATGATGGCTCAGAACGTGTACTCCAGTACATGAAAAACTGGAGCCTAGACAAAGCAAAAGATGCGAGCATACTAGGTCTGCTTTTTCTGGCAGATATTCGTACTAAACTGCTTACCCAAACACCTAGTTATCTTTTCCATTTGAAGACATTCCAGGCTTTCATATTTGTATGTTTAGCTTCCTTCAAAATATATGTGTCATCTTGCAGGATCTTCAAATTGCCATAAAGGTAGTTTACAAGAAAGAAAAAAAGAAGACCAGTTCAATGATGGAAGGGTGTAGTGACTACTTGTAGAGGAGATCCAAACTGAACGGAAATATTTGAGTAATTTCTAAGAAAGTAAAGGGAGGTCAGTGTCGCGACCAACAGCCTTGTCAATAAAGAGAAATGACAATCATCTTAGTCTTGAGCTGTTTTAAATTAAACAGAACCTTCAGAAGTTGTCAAATTTACAAGGCTATATCTGTTTGACCGCACTATCCAAAGCCCATTCCTTCTAGAAATGGCATACGGGAACATGAATGCAGAGAGCAGGCATTTACTGGGAAAGCATTTCAAATGTGGGTCTCTTCAAAAGCAGATAACGTCAGAGAGAAAATATATATTGATGACCGATTAGATCTCGTCTTAGTTTATCTACTTATGTGTTGTGTAGTTGTGGAAGCTGTACCACCCTCCTCTCTTGTGCTTGAAGTCACTGCCCCAATACAAATCGGCAATTCATACCTCCCTGCTTATTCATATGGTGGATCATCATAGTGCACTCTACTTGGACCAGGCTGGATTTGAGGTAAACAATGGGAGAAGCAACTTAAGAGCACAATACTCAGCACTAGAATATTCAAGGTAGTCCATCAAAGAGTTCTTTTCAGCTGGAACGTGCCCCATGTGAGCAATGCATTGACGCATAAATGAACCAAAAACTACTTGACTACTCACTAACCTTGTGATCCAGAGTAGCACACTACCAGTCATAAAGCACTTCAACACCTCACATGGGGAAGTAAACGCTTTATAAATGCAATTAAAATACAATACATTACTAATGACTGAGCAAGAGCTGCTAATATATATATTTTTTTCAGCTTGTCCTTCCACTTTCTTGATTTCTTGCACCAGTGGTCCTAGAGCCCGTCTTGATCGATACATGATAAGATTATGACCACAGACACAGCCTGTTTATCCCTAGTCTAAATCTTACCCCCAGAGACACCAGACACTATTCTTCTGAGACCTCACTAGCCCTTTGGCAATGCTTCTTGGACACGAGTGACTAGCGCCATGATGCTCCGTGGAGTGTAAGTTGCGCTTTATAAAAATAAAATTACATTACATTACATTACCAAAGGATGCTTTGGCAATAGAAGAAGAATCATTATACAGAAGACACACTATCCACTTCAAGATACACTTTGTGACCATTGTGAGGATAATATGTACTGGTGTAGATGTAAAGATAGCATAATACACCTGGGGCCACAAGTTGCATACAACTTCGGCTATGAAACTGCAGTTTTATCATGCTTTTTAGTAAGAGCTACCTTTGATTGGCCGTTTGTTTAGTTAAGGATAGGCATGTCTTGTGCCTCCAAGGTAAAGTTGCCATTACAACTTTTCTCTTAAAAAAATTTGTTGGTCAGTTTTCAGTGTGAATGTAAAGTTTTATCGTATTACGCCAAAGAACACTCTGTAGGACTCTTCCTTACTCAAACTGAGAAAAGAGAGCTGATGAAATGACAAGATACTTCAGAAATTGTATTACCATCCCGAGGTCAAAAAATGGGCCTAAAATCATATTAAGGACCTTTTGGCAATACAAGGAAATAGTGGAATTATAAACAGGTTAAAGATTTGTGAATAAGTGCATAAGTTGATTAAATAGAAATAAAGGGAAACTAAGATATAGCTGTTCTCTAAAAAATAATTGTGATGTTCTTTCAATAAGAAGGTGAGCTACTCTACGGTCAGACAGATAACAAGTGTTTTGCTTTACAGCAAAGAATGTAGAATAACCTGTCCTACTGATGTCACCTTTTGCCGCAGTAAGTTTATGCTCTCTACAGAATACACAAGACACACTATCCAACCTTTTTTTGCAACAAAGTAAGAAAAAATATAATCATTCCCTCTGTATGAAGAAGGGTGGATTAGGATGTTGGCTAAATCAGCTACAGGGTTCTACCCTCCAAGTTCATGTTATAGTATCTTAAAATATGAAAGGTAACATAAAATCTGTACCTCAGGCATACAAAGGACTAATATATGGCAACAATTTATTGGCTGTAACTATGGGATTTAGTTAGATTTTGGCTGATATTGATTATCCACCGAAAATTGGGGAAAGTTCTGACTTCTCTATTTAGAGTGCACACAATGACATACACTGTATTTAGTGAGGCCGGGGGACATATGGCAAACATGGCATTCGGGGGACAGGAAATTCACCAATATTTATTGGGGCTCCTCTATCTGCCAGACTCTAAATAACTGCTTAAAAAGCAGAGTACATTTAAGTTCCATTTACGAAGAACAGTGTAATATAGTTTTATAGCCTGCTGTAGCAGACTACAGCAGCCATGAAAGGCCCGCCCACTCTAGCGTAAAAGGTTCGAGGCAATGGTACTCATGGTGGTCTCAACCTCATTGCAAGGGAGATCGGAATAAATATTCTTCTGGTCATACAAAGGGTCAAGATTCTATAAAAACAACCTTTGTGTAAACCTCAGGCTTTTCCTCTTATTTTGGGGTACAAAGGGCTAGATTAAAAACACTGTGAATCTAAATCTAGAAGATCCTTTCTACGTCGCTTTTGCTAGCATGTTTCGGCCACGGTAAGGGCCTGCAAAAGTGGGTCTAGGGCCTTTGTCAGGGCACTCAGTTACCCTAATTGTGTTCTTTAGTAGTTAATTCAAATTGTCCTTAACCTGAAAACATGCAAACACATTCTTAGTGGTACACCATCAACAATTAACAGTACGTCCTGGTCCCAAATAATGAGTGCTGTTGGGCCCTACCAATGGCTCACATTAAGCACTGGTTGTGGGGGAAATATATAACAAATTGAAAAAATGTCAAGTGTTGGAAGCAACGGTCACACATTGTTCCCTCGAGGCTGCGTAAAGGGCAACTCCTTCGTGTACACAGTGAGTTACTTAACACTTCTGAGTATAAGCAACAAGTGTACATATGAAGAGCTACTTAAAGGAGGAAAGAGCCAAGCAGCACAAAAAACCTCTAGGCATGCATGCAGAATTTCAAGTACAGAACAGTGGAGAAGCCTGGAATTTACAAACCCCGGAGAGAAGTTGAGGAGGATGGGATCCAGCTGGGGCAGGATACCAGAGATGTAGATGAAGAAATTCCCTTAAAAGAACCAATGTTGTAGGGGCATGGAAATAAGAAGCAAGGTAACCAGGAAGCTGACACCCACCACCACAATTACTGGAGCATTTTGATGCTTCTTTTATGGTGTAAAACAGCATTCAGCTGTGAAGATGGAACAGGAAGCGAAAAAGAGAACACAACAACAAGTATAGCGTGAGGAAACCATACTAAAAATAACTTCTCTTCCTTCCCTTTTCAGAAAAAGTGTCCACAGCAAGAAAGCTATGTTGTCTTTGGAAGCAGAAGTCAGTCTCCGAGCATTTTTTGGAGGTAAGTGGACTACAGAAAGTAAATGGCTTAAGAAAAGATCAGAGGCTTGACTCTTGATGATTCCCAAGTACCACATGGAGGAGGCAAAGGGCTGTACTCTTGGGTACTCTTAAGATGTCGTTCCTACTCTGACACTCTGCCCAGGAGGGATGAGCCAAATTAGAAACAGCAACTCCTTCCCAAGGCACACTCTGGGAGGGGAGCGAGACAAGAACGTGAACCATGAGGAAGACCAGGCCCCAAACAACAAGATCTTCCCGAAAAGACACTGCACATCTGGCGGTAAGATCAAGGGGCTTGCAAAGCACATTACAGCCCGATTCTAGCCCCGCTGCTTGAAAAGTATAAAAAACAAAAGTGGGCAAAAAATTAACCTTACAACTAGATAAAAACCTTTAAAACAGAATTTTTTTTTAATAAAGCAATAAAAATGATCTACATATCTGAAAACATAAAAATAAGAAGTGCCATTGGTCGAAATCTTGACTCGACAAAGTGGAAACATTAACTGTCTTGATTGGTACGGCTCAGCACACTAGCATGGTGAAGCTCCGAGGAACTTGAAAGTGACAGTCAAAATTTTCTTATGAAAGCAGTCTCGGTCACATTTCTTTTTTTCTCTGTTTTGAATGGAGCTAAATGCATTTTTTTGACTTTTTTTTAAAGATAAATCTATTTATTGAGTTCAAGTTAAGACATAACAAAATCATCATGTTCCTGAAATCAGACATGAAAAAAGAAACCAAGAAAAGAATCCTAAATCTAAGAACCTTTCACTCATTCCTCCCTAGTCCCTTCATCCCATGCGCTTTCTCTCCAAGAAATTATTTGTGTCACGCTCAAGCATCAAACAAACATAGGGAGTAGCCTCGTCAGTTCAACAAACAGTATCATTCTGTCTTGGGTTATATCTAGATCATCTTAGCCACCTCGGGCATCAAGGGCATGCACATTCCCGAAATTTAGAGGCTACATAAATTAACAAAGGTGCCCATAAATCTTCTTGCTGTTCTGGTGTCATAGAAATCTTCCCCATCTCCAGGGGTCCAACTGCCTATGTAACCATTCTCGAATGTTAGACAGATGTTCCTTCTTCCAAAGGGCTATGATGGCCGGTCTCACTGCACAGAATGCCAAAGATATTTGCCATCCTCTTCTCAAGAATATGGAGAATGTCTATATATTGGTAACCCCACCCATCTCCTGCACTAGCGTGTAAGCCGGCAACCTAGGGATCGCGGTCTTGAACATGGTATCTACAAAGTCAAAAACACTCCAATACCTTTAATCTCAAGGTTCTTATTTCATCAGAAGCGCATGAATGTCAAAGCAGTCTCTATATTACAAGTTTCAATGGAGCACATATCCAGCTTTGTAAAGTCTAGCAATATATCATCAGTATATTGGACTACAATTTTATTTGCATGCAACTCTATTATTCTCTTTTTTTATGTAACGGTAAAAATGGCACATTGCAAAACAGCGCTTCACAATAGAAATTGCAAAATAGTTAGATACATTTTTGCTATAATACACAACAACAATAAATGCATCAACAGACTCAATTTCCAAATATACGCATTCAACACAGCCTAACCTGAAAAGATGAGGGCCAGAGTAAGTTTTTGTTAGAGAGGTTTCAAAAAGAGAGATCTCAGCAATGAGCTGCAGAAAAGGCGGAGGGGAACTGGAAGTAGTGACAACAGCTCCTAGAATAAAGCAGTTAGAGATTTGGATTCCCCTCCCCGTATCTGCAACCTGCTGTACAAATCTTTGGAACTACAAAAATCCTCTCCGAGGCTGCCAGATCTGATGGAGTTGCAGTATGCACAGTCTGATAGGTAAGGCATGCAATCCATCAAGCTAGAATTAGGGCTTGAACAAGCAGTCATAGGTCGATGGGCTGAATCAGGTTTCTAGGATAGTGAAGGAATGAAAATTAAAATTAGCTATGTGGGCACATGGGGATCCAATAAAGTCAGACTTAACAACAATTTTAAGGGGGGGGGAATTACACCACCAACAACCAGCTAATTATTCTAGAAATCAACATAGATGTTGGAATAGGAAATAGAGAACATTTATTTATTTTTATTTTAAAGGTTTTATATAGCGCTGGCTAGACCCGGAGGTATAAGAGCGCTTTACATGAGTATCAGGCAATAATTTCAGGTTACATCTTTAGAAAGGCTACACAGGTATTAGAGCATGGCAACATAGTGACAAGTAAGGTTGAGACAAACAAAAAGGAAGATATATAGGTAAGGGAAAAAGGAGGCAAGGGGAGATATTCCGGGGAGGGGGGGTAGGAGCAGGGGAAGTAGACAGATAATGGAGGAGGGAACGAGGAAGGGAGGGTTAGAGACACAGCATGGCAAGAGGAAGGGAGGGTGACGGGGACACAAACCGGTAGATGAGTCAAAACTGCGCCCAAAGTCCAGTAAGCTGTGATACCACTCCCCCAGGGGGAGTGGTATCATTTCCCCATCTCTGTTGCGAGAGGCTCCCTAAGCGCAGTGGACTCTCTCAGAGGGATCTCTGAGACTCCAAGACCTACTTACTGGATCCTTCCCCAAAAAAGGGAGAGGGAGTGCTTTGGCAAGGGGTGCCATACCATACCTCAATTGTGAGTGGCTCCCTTGGCGCTGTGGACTCTCTCAGCGGGTACGCTGAGACTCCAGCGTATATATCTTGGATCTTTCCCCAACAAGGGGAGAAGGAGTGCTTAGTCAAAGGGCACAAAAGGACAGGGGCTAGGCGGTGTAGCGGGCAAGGGAAAGTTTCAGGTGAGAGGGGATAGGAGCAAAGGAAGTAGACAAACAACAAAAGAATGCTGAATGGGAACAGATAGATAGTTAGGAGACAAGGAAAAAGCAGAGTAACAGAAATATGATGGGGGGGTGGGCGAGACAGGGAGTCGGGGAGATAAACTGTGCCCAAAGTCCGCTGGGCAGGTGACGGTCAGGGGATGAACCAAGGTCGATCTCCTCAATAGCTGAACAGAGCAGCTCCACCGGGTGTCGGACATAGTGCTCGGACTCCGCTGTCAGGATGCTCAGAGATTGTCATTGTGTGTTGATTAGGTGGTGGTCACTTCCACCCCTCGTTCACCTCTGCTCCATTCCTGCCTTTTTGGTCTGTTTACTCTGCCCCAGGGTCCCAACAGGTGCCCCGGTCCCAGGCACATTCTCTACCTAGTGACGGTAGCAGCAAAGAATTGCAAGACCTTGTTATTTGAGGCTCTTTCGGGTGGCATAAGGTGAAAGGTTTAGCTCCCTTCTCAATTCCGCTTTAAAATTCCTTGTGGATGACATAAGCTCTTCCTTGGCCAGAGCCATGGCGGTCGTCCCTTCGTCGTGGTCTAGAGGCTGGAGTTTTTCTGCTGGCGGGAAAAGGCTCGAGACCTTATTTGATGCTCTAGTTACCGTTTTCTTTGGTGGCATAGAGGCTGACATATCCCGCTCTCCACTGTTTTGGCACTGGGAAGCTTGAGCGGGGGGACCGGGTCTTAATGTATCCCTTGGTTGTTGGCCGTCGAGGGAACTCAGCAATTGAGGGCTATCCGGGTCCTTGCTAGATCAGTCCTTATGAAGCGATGACTTCCCAGTGGATCAGTAGGAAGTGTGGAGCGGGATATATGCGTTAGTCCCCACTGTGTATTCAGGACTTTCAGGGGCTGCGTGCACCGGATATCCGAGCTTGCTTACCTTAGCTGAGGTCACTGTTCAACCTATTCAAGGGCAGGCATATATTCTCAACTATTGCAACAATCCTGAGCACACATAAAATCAAAACATAGTATGTTTGTTTTCTACACATAGACAAAAAATCGTTGTAGTTTTTCTTGCTTCTTTTAATGCTTGTTGGCACAAAGAACAGCCAGCCGACACATGTTTCGTCAGAGAAACAGTGATCTCCGACTCTACAGGGCCATGTCGTAATAGACGGTGTGTAGAAAACAAACATACTATGTTTTGATTTTATGTGTGCTCAGGATTGTTGCAATTGTTATAAGTGTTTGGTTTTCCAACGCAAAGTAAGGGGTTGGTAGGGTCGCCCCTTTCCTGTTAGCACCATAGTGAATAGATCAGTGTCCATTTGACCACCGAATACTGTGCAGAGCGCCAGAGGTTCCTTTACACTAAAACCCTAGGTCTTAGCATCATGTATTCTCAACTACTAATCGCTGTTGGGGGGAGAGGTTCATCTATTCTATAGCGCACTCAAATGTATGTGCCAGTTTTTGTCAATATTAAGCACAATTTGAACGACAAAAAAATGTAAAAGCTGTTCGTCAGAACTGTACTGAGAATGTTAACCATTCCCTAAGGTTCGCTGTTCTACCCGTGGCGAGTTTTGAAGCCAGCTGCAGTAATTCAATCACTCAACTACATGGAAAATAAACGAACACACCTTAATTTTCCATGCTGTATGAACGATTGAATTACCTCCGCAGCATCCGGGTCTTTTCACTGCTTATAAATAATAGATTGTGTTGGTGTGCTTGGCGAGGGAACTGCGAGTGCTTCAGGAACGTACTGCAGAAATAGAAGAAAGAAAAGCAGGAAAGGAATTCCTCTACGCAAGATCTTCCGCAGCATAGTTCCTATAATGTTGCTGCAAATAATGTGAAACTTTCGAATTTTCAAAATAAAATGTAATTTTACTTTCAACCCATATGTTTGCTACTGTCTTTACAGCTTGTGAAACATCGCTAAAAACTCATAATCCACCCCAAAATCCAATAAAAACAACACTTATTATAAATGTCCACCTCCCAGGCCCGAGATGCAGGAAGTTAATCATTTTCTTGTCATTCTGTATGCTCCGATAACAATTTATTTGCGATCCCTTTTAAGATCTGCTCTTTTTTCCTCTACAGAGATTTAGCGTTGTGTGTTAAACTTTTTAACAGTGCCTGAACACCCCCTGAACACATTTTAGAAACATACAAGTAGCATTTTTTTTAACCGATATTTTAATTCCGTATTTTTTCTCCCAGTTTTTATCTGATGCAAATTGATATGACAACTGAAATAAGCATAGCTAGAAACATACAATAGAAACTCGATACAGTTCTGTGAACATACTATTAATACTGTGATAAAGAGGAAACTACTACTAACAAGATGTACAGCCCTAGTACAACAGGATTTAAGTTGATTATAAAAGCAAAATGAAATGTGACTAATCCACTAACCCTGCCCACAGAAATACTCTCAAGCAAGGCAGTTGGAATACCTGGTCTTAGGCAACCATACAGCAATAAAACAGAATAGATCTCCTGCGAAAAACTGAGTGTCAAACTTTTGGTCCTTAAAGGCCAGCAAGGTGTGGTCTCGCCTTGTGGATTCAGCACCCACAACAGGCGTGGTGTGGTGTTCGCTGCACCTTAGACTGCTAACCACACAAGCACTATCAGCACGGATGTTACGATTCTATGGTTTTACACATTTAAATACAGTTAACCTTTATTCTAGCTCTCACCATGCCCAACAGCATGCGGCAATAACACACCCAAAATTCACTTTGTCTTTATCAAACAAAAATATAATGAGCTAGGGGTTAAGGAGATTCCAGGAAGGTTATAGTTAAGATTTGTTGTTGTTTCTCGAGACCTACTTGTAGTTGAGATATTTGTATATTTAGAAGATTGGCCTGTAGCTAAAGCAATGTCCTATAGCACAGTGGGTTAATGCGCTTGCTGCCAAAATACGTGTGGTAAACGGAGGTCACAGGTTTAAACCCCAGGAAGATTGCTCCGAGTTTTAGGATCTGATTGAAACCTACATCCAGAAAGAAAGCCTATGGGTGGGTATACCTGCTGCAGAGATCCCTGAGCAATGGCTGTTAATCACACTTGCCCTACTTGTGTTACCATTAAAGCGGACAGATTTCTGCAGTTTCAGAAACGTCTATTAGGATAATAATGACATCACTTGACCTTAGACCCGATGAGGACAGCACAGGAAATCACATCACTTGACAGTGGACCCTGATCAGAGAAAACAAGCGTGACTTGTCACTTACCGGATTCATCAGATATAAATGTCATGATTTAATGAGAGGCTTTTGAGCGCTGAGGCCAGCCTTACCCCCACTCACCCATCAGCAATCACGTGAATGCTGTCAGTTAGTGCGAATTTCGGATGTTTCTCAGGAATTCCCTTGTTGTTCATGGAGCTGGCTTTGGCCTTTCAATGAGCTCAATATACCGCTTCCGTGAGGCTGTTAGAGGGATGACTGAGACACCCGCAGGCTGTAACTTTGCTGAAACAAGAGACTCGGTGCCGATGAGCTGTCCTGCAATTCCCCCATGGCACAAGCAGGCATCCACTTCTGTCAGGACAGCTGATCGCAGCAAAAAGACAGAAGTGGATGCCTGCTTGTGCCCCAGGGGGAACTGACAGCAAAAATAAATAAATCGCAAAGCACACGTGAAGCGGCATTTTCGTTTCTATGGCGAGGGACTGTCCACAGTCCCACGGACACGCGCATGCTGTTTGCAATGGACAAATGGCGAGAGCAGCCATCTTTGTGCATTGCAGACATGCGCATGCGAGCCCTTGCAGAATCGATTCCAAAAGGTGCTGGCGAAGGCACTGCATGCGTTCCTTTTGCCAGGCGAGACCTGAACAGGACTTCAGAAAGAACAACTCAGGGTCCAGACAGCTTTTGGGTGTTTGACTGATAGTATTATGTGCGGAAACTTGGAAGTAGCATCCATCCATCCATCCATTCCTCTCTCTCTCCCTCTCCCTCTCCTTCTCCGGGAAGGAGACAGTGGCAGTGTCTCCGACCCGTTTGGCGACTGACCTGGGCAGTAAGAGAAGAAAGCGCTCTGATTTTAAACAGCTTTCTAATTTCTGTTGTAATATAGTGATTTGTAATTTGTACTTCGTAAAATTGTGCCTTGTAAATTGTGCTTTTTAAAATTCAATACCCCCCTGCACCACACGCCATCACTGATTGTTGGAGCCGCCTCCCTGCAACTCCTCGTAGGGGCCGGCAGGCACTTCCGGTCGGCCTGCACGAAGAGCGGTTAGCGCTCTAGTGTTCAACTTCCTCTGGGCTATTTAGGCTGAGCAGGGGCTGCAGCGCGCTGCGGGAAGGAGACAGTGGCAGTGTCTCCGACCCGTTTGGCGACTGACCTGGGCAGTAAGAGAAGAAAGCGCTCTGATTTTAAACAGCTTTCTAATTTCTGTTGTAATATAGTGATTTGTAATTTGTACTTCGTAAAATTGTGCCTTGTAAATTGTGCTTTTTAAAATTCAATACCCCCCTGCACCACACGCCATCACTGATTGTTGGAGCCGCCTCCCTGCAACTCCTCGTAGGGGCCGGCAGGCACTTCCGGTCGGCCTGCACGAAGAGCGGTTAGCGCTCTAGTGTTCAACTTCCTCTGGGCTATTTAGGCTGAGCAGGGGCTGCAGCGCGCTGCGGGAAGGAGACAGTGGCAGTGTCTCCGACCCGTTTGGCGACTGACCTGGGCAGTAAGAGAAGAAAGCGCTCTGATTTTAAACAGCTTTCTAATTTCTGTTGTAATATAGTGATTTGTAATTTGTACTTCGTAAAATTGTGCCTTGTAAATTGTGCTTTTTAAAATTCAATACCCCCCTGCACCACACGCCATCACTGATTGTTGGAGCCGCCTCCCTGCAACTCCTCGTAGGGGCCGGCAGGCACTTCCGGTCGGCCTGCACGAAGAGCGGTTAGCGCTCTAGTGTTCAACTTCCTCTGGGCTATTTAGCCCTCGCAGCACCACGAGCGCGCAGCGATCGCGCGCAGCCCCGCCGAAGACCCGCCAAAGAGCTGCCCGTCTGCGCCCGTCCGCGCTAAGGCAGCGCCAGGCGCCAGTCATCCTGTCCCTTTCATCTGCTATTTAAGGCGGTAAGATGCGCTATTCTAAAGCAGAGTTGTTGGGTCTTCAGCACTCCACCTGTTCTTGTGCTAGACGCAACCCGGCCCATATATCACATCCCCTACTACATCCCTCCCAACTCTGCTCTTCTACAAAAACTAAACCCAAACCCCCCCAGATCAATACTTTCAGGCTAGGTCACCTAAATGTTAGATCTATGCAGAAACATCACTCGGAAATCTATGACCTCTTAACTGATCTCTCCCTTGATGCCCTGTTCATGACCGAGACGTGGCTCCTTGACGATATGGACTCGGTCTGCAACCTAGCGACTCCTGCGGGTTACACCATACACACGGTGAACAGGAGCACGAGAGGGGGGGGGTTAGCGCTCATAATTAAATCTCATTTTGACTGCCAATTAATCAAAGTCGATATTAAGGGCAGCGAAAGCGCTCGCTTTTCGATCAAAGCCAACTCACAGTTCTGCGCTACTGGCCTTTTGATCTATAGACCCCCTGGTGCAGACGCCCCCTTCACGAATTCACTCCTACAGTATTTGGGCACCAACATCATCAAAACGGCTAACTTTACGATCATAGGTGATCTCAATTTACATCTTGACAGAGACACCGAGCCTAAAGTTGCCACTTTTCTTGCGGATCTCGCGGCCTTCCAACTTAACCAACTTGCAATTGGCCCCACCCATAGAGCGGGACACCTTCTCGATCCCATCTTCTCCAACATCACAAGTGGATCCGCAGGCCCGCCTATTCCCATGACCTGGACAGACCACCATCTAGTAACACTGTCTATCTCTTGCAATTCGAGCCCGGCAGCGGTGCCTACTCCATTAGTTCAGAAACGGCCTTGGAGAAAACTCCGCCTTGAGGACTTACACAACCTCCTGGTATTAAACCCCCCACCCTCAAGTGAAGACCCGGACGTAGGGTATGACCAGCTCTGCCTCTGGATCACCCAGGCACTCGACACCCTGATCCCTGCCAGATGGACCAAGACCCGCATCCACACAGCTAGTCCCTGGTATAACTCTGAATTAGCAACTCTAAAAAAGGAATGCAAAAAGGCGGAGAGGGGTTGGAGGAAAAACTATGATACCAACCTCAAACAGGACTATGTCCTGCTCCAAAAAACTTACCACCGTAAGATTTCCAGAACAAGAGCGGCATATTATGCCAATGAAATCAGCAATAGCTCCAACACTTCGAAATCTGTATTTAAAATTCTGAAAGACCTCACTTCAAAAAAAACTGTCAACACTATTACCACCTCTTCTGACTTTTGCAATAACCTGGCTATTTTCTTCATCAATAAGATCAAGAAAATCTATGACACTTTTCCAAAATGCCCGCAGCCATCGGCCATTTTTGACCCTACCAGGCCCTCTCTCTCCTCTCTTCCTACACTTGAGCGAGAGAGTTTCCAAATAATTGGTAAGAAAATTAAATCTGGATCCCCGGCAGATCCCCTAAAACCGGATACTTTCTGTGTAGCTCACGAACTTATCACAGAACACATCCGAGACATCATCAACCTGTCTCTTTCCACCGCCAGAGTTCCTTCCAAATGGAAGCAGGCCTGGGTTTCCCCTATCTTAAAAAAACCCACCTTAGATCCTTCGCTTCCTAAGAATTTCAGGCCCATCTCTCTGCTTCCCTGGCCTGCCAAAATCATCGAGGCACATGTCAATAACATTCTGTCCGATTTCCTTCTCACCAACAACATTCTGGATGACTCCCAACACGGGTTTAGAGCTGGTCACAGCACCGAGACAGCCTTGCTCAGTGTTTCAGAGGACCTCCGTACCATTCTTGACACCGGCGGAACGGCAGCACTGGTCCTGTTGGACCTCAGTGCTGCCTTCGATACGGTGTCACACGAGGTCCTCTTGACGAGACTGGAGGAAATTGGAGTCACAGGGACAGCCTTGGGATGGTTTAGAGACTTCCTTTCTAATAGGTCTTTCAGAGTCTCCACCCCCCCTTACATCTCTAAGGAGCATAACATTGGACAGGGAGTGCCGCAGGGTTCTTCCCTGAGCCCTACCCTGTTCAATGTTTATGTCCGCCCTCTGGCGGAGGTGGCTAGAAGAAACGGACTAGCATTGGTATCCTATGCAGATGACACCCAGTTGGTGGTGGCTCTTAATGACAACAGTGGTCTGGAGGCTCACCACTTCAAACAGACACTCACTGACATCACCAACTGGATGACGGCGAATTTCCTCCAACTAAACGCCGGGAAAACAGAGATACTGCTCCTGGGGAAAAACATCTCGTCCTGGGGAGACAACTGGTGGCCTGATGTTTTAGGCCAACCTCCCAAGCCTAAGGAATGTGTCAAAAATCTGGGAGTCTGGGTGGACTCTGCTTTAAAGTTCACTCACCACACTAAAAAAGTGGCTGCCACGTGCTTTGGCATCTTACGTAACATCAGACCTATTTTGAAGTTCTTTGACTGCCGCACTCGCCAGCTAATTGTCCAGGCGACCATCCTTTCTAGACTGGACTATGCCAGCTCTCTCTTACTGGGGGTAAACCTGGCTGAATCAACCAGACTGCAGAGAGTCCAGAATGCGGCAGCCAGGGCTCTGGTAGGTCTCCCTCGCCATTCCTCGGTATCCGGAGTCTTGAACAAACTGCACTGGCTCCCAGTGGGCAAGAGGATCCAGTTTAAGGCATTGTGTTTAGCCTTTAAAATCCTTAAAACCGCTTCTCCCCCAATGCTGCGCCCCCTCCTGTCAGAGTACATTCCTAGGAGATCGCTCCGCTCAGAGGGACAACATCTTGCGATCATACCTCGCACCAGACTAGCCAGAGTAGGCGGCCGTTCCTTCAGCTTTCTGGCTGCCAAGCTATGGAATAGTCTGCCTGAAGCTATCCGTGGTATACAGGACCTTTTAGCCTTCAGAAAGGCCGTCAAAACTCATCTCTTTCAATAATTCTTTCTCTTCTCTGCGCCTCTAACTCTCTGCATTTTGTTTCCTCGCAGCGCCGGGACGCCCCTTGGCTGGGGCAGCCGCGCGCTATACAATCACCATAACATTAACATAACATTCTCTCTCCCTCTCCCCCCTCTCCATTTATATATATATTTTGGCCATTTTACTCTCCGGAGGTTCGAGGACTTGGTCCGTGGATCTCTGCAAACTAGAGGAGGTCTCCAAATATCCCCAAAAGTTCCTCATCAGATTTGTGAAAAAGGAGCATACTGCGGATACTACATTTTAAGGGTTCCACACTGGCACGAATCATTTGGTTGTACTTTTAAAATGGACAATTGAACATAACTACACAAGGAGGGGGTGCAGCAGTAAATTTGTGACCGTCAATGTAGATATAATTCTATATGAACCTCTAAAGAGTGAAGTGACTGCAGCAGTTGTTCACTGTCCATGCTCAGAGCATCGCCCATTCTATATGAGTTCATTTTCCACAATGCCCGGCACATTCATCATTTTCAAATTTTAACCCCGTCTGGGCACCTTTGTTAACTTTAACCATTCAGGTCTTAAGAAATCAGCAACTTCAAGATCTAAAGCTACCAATGAAGGCCTGGAAGGTCCAAACAATCCTAAAGGGATGCTTAACTAAACCTCTGAGTTGGGGTACAAAGTATGCCCCAGGGCAGTTCAATATGGGTGTCCTTACCTGATCTACAGTATGGACGGCAAGCCATTGCAGAGGCACCGCTTCCAAACAGCAGCCTGTGTTCTTCTCCCAGCATAGTTCAGGAAGGAGTGCTGATGGATGAAAGCAGATTTGATTGGTCGTCACACTTCAAAAAAAGAGACCAGTATGTCCAGCCACAGGAAAAGAAGTGTGGCTTCTAATGAACGTCGCCATTTTAAAGAGATTTCGAAAATCCCATGGAGAAAACCAAAAATAGATGGCGTCAATGAGACCACGCAAAAACCATATGAATGAAAAAAAGAATCAACATGCCTAAAAACGAAGAAATTAACTTGAGACTACATCCTGATCTGTTTGCTGAAACACACGAGATGGTGGCATTGATACCATACAAACGAGAACACCAGACCACTGTAATTGGACAGCAGGAATCCAAGTTCGCCACCAGAAAAGGAATACACTTCCTGGGCCACTTTCTCCAATCAGAGGTGCTTTTCTCTCAAGTTGCGACTCAGCAACGTCGCAGAAAAAAGTATTAGCTAGTGTATCAATTTGATCAGAAGGCAGACACGTGCAGATTCACACGATGTTCTTTTAAACTACAAGATAAAAATTTGAGTCATTGAGCAGCAATGCCCTTGCATCTGCGTGAAGCAGGAAGAGAGCGAAGCACACGAAAGCAGAGAGCTTGCCGAATGCAATGCATTTTTTATTACGCTTTGTGTGCCAATGGAAGAGTAAAACGATAGCCCTGGTGGCTGTAGATTACATTCCACATGGAATGAACTCAGGCATAAATGTACGGTGACACGCATCACACAAATAACCAACAGGAAGTGAGGAACAACTTGCTCTTTTTGAAGCAAATATTTATTTTCTTTTACCCAAAATGAGGCATTTCCGCTTGAGATTTTACCAATTCAAACTATAGCCCACTCCCGAATCCTTTCTTCAACACCATCGGATCTCAGTTAAATGCTCTGCCCTGGGGTTTCCACTCTTATGCATCCACTCAGCGACTTGAAATGGCCCTTTTTATTGAGTACAAGAAATCCTTGTGGTACAAAAGGGGGTGGTGATGGACGGAGCATCTGAACCAATCAAACACTCACATCCAGTCAACAGATCTTAACACAGTGTAAAACTTACCATTTTGCTCGACTCTTTGTCCAACGGTACTTAGCTCAAAAACAGAAAGAGAAATTATAATAATATCATATTCAAACGTGCACCTTCGGCGCTTGAAAAGAACCTTAGAGTGGCATAAGTATCATATAAAACAGGTAACATAACTGTTCTTTATTTTTATAGAGTTGTCATATCACAAACAACCGTAAAAGGGCATTAATACAACAAGCATATACAAAGCCAATATATCTTGCCTTTAATTATTTGATGTGGAGTGAAATTAGAGTGGAGTGGGGTGGAACTGAGTGGTGAGGTGTTCAATTATGTTGCATGGAATTGTGTGGCGGTGAGTGGAACTATGTGGATTGCATTTGCGTTACAAGGAGGAAGTGGAATTGTGCAGCATCGATTTGTGTGGTGTCTAGCAGAATTTTGTGGAGTGGAATCGTGTTGTGTGGTGTGGAAATGTGTGAATTTGAAATGTGTGGCATGGAATTGTGTGACACTGAGTGGAATTATAGGGAGTGTAATTATGAAAAAGAGCAGTTGAAGGACATGATGCAGAACAAGGTCATACATTCACCCCAGTACGGAGATCTGGTCCTAAATCCATAGTTTTTTTGCTCACCTTGCCATTCCAATTTGAACACAACCATATGCAAATCAGTCTTGACCCTGTGACTCATGGGAACAATCCAGCCCGAACTGCCAAGCCTGGTCCTCCCTGGACT
This sequence comes from Lissotriton helveticus, assembly GCF_964261635.1. NCBI lineage: Eukaryota > Metazoa > Chordata > Amphibia > Caudata > Salamandridae > Lissotriton > Lissotriton helveticus. Next base: position 1,620,432,982 of record NC_136067.1, read on the forward strand.
GGAACCAAGCATCCTAGGACTGGTTTTGGGGTTTCACCCCTCATCAGCCAGGATAGCTTGACTCCAGTGGCTGGAGCATGGGACCCACGTGCTAGGATCCTTCCTGAAAGGAAGAGACCACTCCTTAATGCTGGACCACCTCACGTCTAAACCTTTTTCCCTTCCTTGAGGGGTCCTGCAAGGGTCCTCACCTCGCCCTTTACTTTTCAACAAATATGTCATAGAACTACCATCTCTTATCTGGTCCTCTGGTTTCTCACCAACGTCCTACATAGATGACAAACCGATTGTGTTTTCGGCCTCTAATAAAAAAAAAACACCCTAATCTCCAATTCCATAACTGTATGAGAGCCATTGGCAGTTGGATGAGCAAACAATGCCTCAAACTGAACTCAGAGAAAACCGAGGTTATCCTTTTTGGCAATAACCCAATATTCTGTAATCCCACCTGTTGGCCCACAGAACTAGGAGCACTCTCATCCCCAGTCCAAAACGCAAAGAACTTGGGAGTTTTGGTTGATAATAAATTAAACTTTAGTAAACCTGTCAATGCAGTCGTCTCCTCATGTTTGAACACGCTCAAAATTATTTTAAAAATCTTACCCTTTATACCACCCAACTCAAGGAAAACAGTGGTCACCTTACTAATACTAGCCAAACTTGATTATTGCAACGGACTATACCTTAATCTCCAAAAGCAATATCTAAATAGACCACAATGTGCACAGAATGCAGCCGCCAGACTCCTATTGGACATCCCAAAATTTCAGCCAGTTTCTCAAGGCTTTGAAAAGAGTTCACTGGCTACCAGTAGGGAAGCACCTCAAATTCAAAGCTCCCCGTCTTACCTATAAAGCTCTTCACAATTCAGGCCCTGATCACTTCAAACAATCTCTAACCTGGTATGAATTCAAAGGGACTTGCGCTCAAAAGGATCTCTTCAGGTCACCGCCATTGGATTTAAAAGACAGAAATGGGGCAGTAGTTGTTTTGCCTCATGAACCTCCAAACTCTGGAATACCTTATCGTGCTCTATCAGAGTCACTCCTTCTCTACTAGTCTTCAGAAAACTGTTGAAAACCTAGCTTTTAAACAAATAATATATTGTTTTCATTTCCAAGTGCGTTATGCTGATCCAGCACGAAGGCATCCCCGGGCATTCAAGTGCTTTATAAATGATTAACATAACTCTGTAACGCATCTTCCCCATCTGGGATTTCCACACAAGGTCCAGGCTACAATCTCTCTTGTACGGTCTTAACTCTATTACACCACTAGCCTCTTACCACAGATCACCTTTAACAACTATGAAAATACTACAATTGTTTCAGAACCATGCTGACATGTAAACAGAGGTGTAGAATATTGTTTGGGGTCAAGGGCAACAGGTTTCCGTGTTTATGTTGTCCTTGGGACAAGTAGACTAAACCCCCTGCAGCACTAACGCTTAGACTGCCAAATTACAGTACCACATTATGGATCAGGGAGAAGTACTTTCTGCAGTTAAAGTCATATTTGTATCTATTAATGCTTTTCAAACTTGTATTTATGGTTAGTTAATAGAAAGCCTGTATTATTAGGATGAGCACTCTAAGGAAATACTGAGTGCAGACTACACTACTGACAGTGGTTCCAGTATAAAATGTGTACACACGTTTGCAAAGCTTAACAACATGAGTCTCCGTATAATGCTTATAGGATGCTATACGATTAGATGCAAATATAGGCAAAAGCTTGAAAGCAAGATTGATGCCACTTTGCTTTCAAAAGAAAATCATCATTAAAAAATGCAATTAGAAACAAAAGTTTAGCTGAACCAATGTGAAACTTTTAGGTACCATTTCTTTGAAGCATCATTTAGTAACATGTGGTGATACATTCTGGTATTCCCAAAAATATTCATAAAGGAAAATCAGTGTAACCAGTTTCGACAAATTTATAGGAAACATGACAATAAACGAGCATTGGCAAAAACCAATGGGTATGACATTGATGGTCAGCCTTTTGGTTTTGTCAATGCATGTCTTGTTGTGGCATGGTTTTTGTACAACTTTATTGTTGTGGGGGCTGACAGGTACTCATCATTATAACAAACATTGGCACAAGAAAAAAAACCACACAATGCTGCAGTAGTTTCTGACACTGAGCAAAACTACTCTGCATGCCGTTAAGCGGGCTTGAGAAAGAGCAGAATACAGTCACTCACAGTGAAGGCAGCCGATAGCTAAAGAGAGAGATAGAATTTCATTGAAACAAAAGGTTTTGGTAAACGCCAGACCTAAACAGGGGTCCAATTCTTAAAGAAAGTGCAGATATACGGCCTCCATAAATTCACAAGAATTTACAGGAGTAGGTCATGAAATTGTACTCCTAGAAAATATTTGTGAACTGCATTTTAGCCAGAGCAAATCTGCATGTGTAGATTTGCTCATGCGAAAATCTGTTGAGCAGTAACAAGCTCACTTTCCCACCAACCACTTTTTCCCCACAGCCCTGGAAGAAGTTTTACTTCTGCCCTTGTCAGGAGTAATTTTCCAGCCTTTCTCTGTATGGTAAAATATTAGAGACTAGCTGATGAAAACCCATAAAACATGCTAGTAGGTTTGCACAGACTCAAAAGGGCATTCCAACCATTGGGAACTATTGCTTACTGCTATCTCCAGCCCCATTACGTAGAACGGCGGAAAGGTGGCAAAATAAGTGGAATGCTGATACTCAAATCTTACTATGGTATGAGTTCTGGCATAATCAGAGAGGCTATTATCAGAGCTCTTATATAATGAAATTGCTGCCATAATTTGCAGCAGACCTACATGGAACCAAAGGGACTAGTGTACATTTTTACAGGGCAAGGAGATTTATGAAGCAACATGTCCCATGGAAAAGTAGATATTTTATTAAATTACACTTTCCTGGTGTAAAGCCATAAGCCCACATCTCTCCTGCCTTGAAGGCCCTACATCGGTTACAGGTTGCCAGAAGATCCACATTCAACCTGCTTTATAACACTCACCATGCAATACATTGCATCTTCATCAGGAATAAAATCACCAAATATATTCAACAAAGGAATCTCCACTCTAGATTGACACCTCGCCTCAAAATCCCACCGTTCAAGGAAAAAAACATAGGTGGCACAACCTTCTCTGTTCAAGCAGCCATACTATGGAACTCTTTACCCAAATATAAGATCTAAGGATAACTATCTGATCTTTCAGAAGACTGCTCAAGAGTTGTCTCTTCCCCATACAACCATCATATTTAAACATAAATGTACAGCATATCCCTGTGTATATAAGCATTTATTTGGATATTATATATCTAGATACATATATTCCTTTGTATAAATGTGTATAATACTTATGTTTATAAATATATATAGATATTTGTTGGGTCTGCTAAACAAATGTACATATTACCTATGACTATATTACTCTGTTTAAGTTACATATAGTTCACTGCATAAATAAGTACATTTTATCATAAATATTTATCTACAATTGCTTCACTATTGATTTATTAAAAGGAAATATTTGTTATAAAAACAAATAAACTAGCTTAAAAGTAGAGCAACACTTGAAAGTCTGAGTTTATTAAATACAACTTAATTATAGATATATTACATTCCTTATACATATATACCTACAGTATACTTATGTACCTTTATATTTATTACTTTACTCATAATTCAGCATCTCAAATGCACCACCCTATATCTCACCCGATACCTCTCAATATATTGTCTTCCTTCACTCCCGGACTCATTCCAAATCTCATTTTACTACTCTCTCCAATGCACTACCCTATACTTCTCTCAATATATCTTCTACTGCCACTCTCTGGCTCATCCCAAACCCCACTCCACTACTATGACCCCCTAATTAACCCTTTATAGACTTTTCCCTCCTCTACTGCTCCTTGCATTATCTCAAACCTGTTTTACTATTCATATCTCCCAAACAAGCTTTTCTAAAACCTTCTCTCATGTATACCTCCTAGATACCTCATCTTTCTCCCTAATCCAATTCTAGAGACTCTTCCCCCCCCACCATCTCTCGTTTAATCATCCCAAACCTCCTTCTACTGCTATGATCTCCACAGGAACTTTTTCGTGACCCTTCCCTCTTCCTTCCCTCCATTACCCTTTTCAATCCAGCTAACAGACTCACATGTCCACCACTCAAATTAATTTCATATTTCACTATACTAATTCACCACTAATCCTTTTTGGGTTCCGAAGTAGTGCGCTACTCACCGAAAAGGGCTTTGCTGCCTCGCCAGGGTTAGTAAGCACTATATAAATAAAATTGCAATGTGTTATGGAGTGCAGTGGTAGTGTGTGGAGGGGAATTGTGAGTTTTGGAGGGAGTGAATATATGTGGAGTGGAATTATGTGGCGTGGAGTGGAATTATGTGGAGTAGAGTGGTATTATCTGATGTGGAATTATGTGGCGTGGCATGGAGTGGAATGATGTGGAGTTAGACTGTGTGGAGTAGAATTGGGAGATGTTGAAATGTGCTGTGTGGAGTGGAATTATGCAGTGCAGATTTGAGTGCTGTTGAATTGCATGGAATAGAATTGTGTGGTGTTGTGTTAAATTATATGGAATTGAATTATGTAGCATGCAGGGGGGTTGAATTATGTGGAGTACAAAGGGATGGGGTGGGAGAAGAAGAAAAGGGGATGGGGCAGGAGGGGATGAATTCAAATGCAAGCCTCCCCGTGCAAAAATATATGACATCAGCAATGCCTTGACCAATTCCAAACATTTGTTGCGCTGCTTCATTTAATGCCCCTCTTACTGCGCCCCTTCCATGCCAGCATCACAGACTCAAAGCCCTTGAGCTGGTCTACCTCGGTTTAGGCCACACTTCCACGTGTGAGGAGGGACAGGCACTCAGAGAATAGAGCGAAGCAGAGATGCCCTAAGCATCATGCATGTTCCCTCTGTAATCTTACCTCCCCCTTGCGATTTCAGAGAGATCAGTAGTGAAAACTATTGTTTAATCACAGACTGCCAACTACGAAATATTTCCTGGATGTGGGAGTCAGGTTAAATTGGTCAGACTAGCTATTGAAATACTGGTAGGGTTGGGAAAAGTCAGATCAGTGCCTCAGAAAGGATGGCAGAGCCGTGGCACGTTCATACCTTCTTTCCAATGTCAGTATGGTCAAAAGGACTGCCAGTCAACTTGTCTGGTGCTTCTGGAAGTGCATAGAGACTGAGGAAACACAACTTAATAAAAAAAAAAAAAAAAAAAAAATGTAAAAAAGAAATAGACGAATGGAACAATTCAAATAAACAAGTAGGTGACAATTGGAGAGGCAGTGGCATAAAAGCGGGTGCTGTAGGCAGTGGAACTGGGGAGCCAGGTTGGAGTTTTGGCGCTGGCTCAACATCCTGAGATTCTGGGAAAATCACTTAATCTTCCTGTGCCTACACCAAATTAATTTGTGCTTGTGTAAAGCGCTCCAACATCTTCAGGTAGATTTTAAGCTATACAAAAGCTGCAACAAAAAGAAAAGTCTGAGGACGGGAAAAAGGAATCTGGCCTCCTGACTCACTTATTGTACTTGTGTGGGGGTACTACAATGGGAAGGAAGAGAAACAAGGAAACACAGACAACAAGAGGGAACAGATGACAGAGCCAGCTAGAAAAGATGCATTCTATAGAGTGGCTGAACTAAAAGAAAAAAATAGCTCCCAAAAGTGTGAGCAGTGTCAGGACACACATACTTGGGCCATGCTCCAGGAAATGGCCACATGCAAGAAGGGGGAAGTGACAACCACAAAGCTGACCAGCGGGAAGCAAGCAATTGAGTGGATTTGAAGCCATCCAATGGTAAGCAATGGGCGGCCTCGTAGCCCACTAACAAAACAACATGTGTTGAAGAGACACCACATGCACTGTCTAGCCGAAATCTAAAAAGAAAACCAGATTAATTGCAGAAATTGCCACATACCGGAGATTCTACTTTTATTACTATATTCCTATTGGAATCGTTGTACCAATTGAATGGACTTAAGAATTAGTCAAGCACAGGAACAGCGTGTGGAGTTGAATCATAGTATCCAAAAATAAATGCCCGACCTCAAGTTAGGAAAAAACTCACTTTTTAATTAATCAATGTCAGTAATATATATTGATTTATTAAAGTCTTTATTAAGTCCCACAAGGCCATATCAACCACATTTCTAAGGGGGGTACTAAAGGTGTTGAGATGTGGTATTTATTCAGGCAGGACACAGGTTCTATTTATTAAGAACTGTGATAAAATCTGTAATAAAATAACAGAGGGTTGGAATTTAATAAAATATCTTCTTGTCCATGGGGCAGGTTGCTTCATAAATCTACTTGTCCTGTAACAAAATCCACTTGTCCCTTTGGTGCCATGTAGTGCGGCGACAAATTATGGCAGCAATCTCATTATATAGGAGCTCTGATATAGCTTCTCTGATTATGCTCTTAACTATGGCAGATGTAAACCTCCTTCCAGAGTTGTGAAAAAAGTGGTTGGAGGGGAAAGTGAACTTGCAAACACTCAGATTTTCTCATGAGCAAATCGACACATGCATATTTTCTCATGTTAAAATGCAGTTCACAAATATTTTCTAGGATTACTATTTCTTGTCCTACTTCTGTAAATTCTTGGAAATTCACGAAAGCCGTATAGCTGCACTTAATGCAAGGACATATACCATGGGTGCACTTTTGAGCCTTTCTTTAACAATTGGGCCCCTAATTTGGCCTGGCATGGGCCATGACCTTTTGCGTTTATTAAAATTCTGTCTCTATCTGTCTCAGCTGGCTTCACTGTGAGTGACAGCATTCTGCTCTTTCACAAGGAGTATATCGGCACACAAATTAGTTTTGTTCAGTGCCAGTAACTACTGTGGCAGTGTGTGCTTTTTGAGACCCAATTTTTTTTTCTCGCTTTTGCCAGTGTTTGTTATAATGGTGAGGGCTCGGTAGCTCCCACACCAATAAGATTTTACAAAAACCATGCCAAAACAAGTCACACATTGACAAAACTAGAAAGCTGACCACCAATTTCAGATCTACTGGTTTGCCAATGCTTGTTTATTTTTGTTTCCCATAATCTTATTGAAACTGGTTACACTGATCTTCCATTATGAATATTTTTGGTACATTATAGCATGTGTCAACACGTTACTAAATGATGCTGCAAAGAAAAGGTACTTGAAATTTTACAGTAGTTTGGCAAAATGTTTTTTTTTTCCTGCTTTCATTTTTTGTGAACATTTTATTTTGAAAGCAAAGAACCATCAAACTTGCTTTCAAGCTTCTGCAAATATTTGCATCAAATCAGGGAGCATTATACATAGCCTCATATTGCTAAACTTTGAAAATGTGCGTACCCATTTTTATATTGGAACCACTGTCAGTAGTGCAGTCAGAGCTTACAACATTTACTTAGAACGCTCACCCTAATAATAAATACTTTCAATTAATAAACCATAAATACAAGTTTGAACACCATTAACATATGGACAAAAATCTTAACTGCAGACAGTGCCCTTCCCTGATCCATAATGTGGTACTGCAAACTGGCAGCTAAAGGGCCTGTGCCACAGGGGGTTGGGCCTACTTGTCCCAAGGACAAAATTCACATGAAAACTTGTTGCCATTGACCCCAAACAATATGTCCTGGGCGATGGGCTATAGGAATTCCACATCCCTGAAATAGTCAATTTTAGTAAAATGTTCAAGCTGTGTAGATATAAAACATTGAAAACACGTGATAAATTACTCATTAGGAAATATTTAAGTTAATAGTAATAGATTCTCACAGTAATCAAGCTGAAAGGGCATGACTGTCGGTCAGTGCAGAAATAGACTCCAATGGGACTAGAAGTTCTTTGTCAACAACACTATCCACATTTATACTGCCGACCCATGGGCTCCATGTTTCCATACTTCTTAGCCCAAACCCTTTACCAAAATAGTGTACCTACCGTCCCAATCAAAAGCACAATCTCACTAGCTCAGAGTACTCAGCATAAAATCTTACACCCTTACATCCTGCAGTGGGTCTCAGTCATGCACAAGAAAAAAAACAGCATATATGTCACCACGAGCCGAAATTTCTGTAAAAAAAAAAGATTTTTTTTATCATATATATAGTTGGGGAAACTAATACAAAAGTGTCGCAATATAAATATATAACCACACAGTGCACCTTAACCTTCTCTTTTCCTTATTCAATATCCTACAACCTTGCATCCTTAGCTACCTGGCCAGGAACGACATCAAATTTTCAAAAAAGACAGAGTAAGGCTTTGAGATAGCCTGCATACGGACACAAACTGCGTACACACACTGTTTACAGTGGCCTAAAACATGGAAAGCAAATTCCACTTATCACAAAGTCAAAAAATCTTAGCCTGAGAGCTTGTGACCACTAAATCATAACACTTAATTTGTGCTGGTGTTTGCCGGTGCTTGGCACTACCACCTAATCCTTAACCTCTGCACTCATTTATAACAGCTGACCACATGGGGGCGCTCTCTGCCAGTTTCCGATCCGAGAACATAAGAGGACTTAAAAATTACAACATACCTTTAAAAAACAATAATACCAACGCATTCCATGCGATTCTTACCTCTTTGGGTGATCTGGAATAGTCCTAGTTGTCACATTATTCAGAGTGTGATAGCTTGGAGGTAGTGTTTGTACTAACATTGAGCAGCACTGGTAGGGGCAGTGGGTGGTCATGTCGCAGTGGCGGCCTGAGAAATATTTTAGCCCTGGTACTTATTTTTTTGTTTTTAATAAAGTAAGCATCCATATCAGGAAACTACAACGTGTGCATCAATTTTTACAGCCCTGTGCTAGCCTGGTTGAAAACCTGCAACACTCTGACAGGGTCGTGAAGAAAAAAGTAGAAGCTTCAATTAATTCACAACCAAGTGGCTAACAAGTATTCCCCAAACTTCTCAGCCCACAGTAGAAGCTCAGAAAATGTCAGCATAATCACTCAAACAAGACTGTGGGGTTATGAGCCCAAAACTTTGGAATGCTAAAGTCCACATCTGAGGGAATAAGCCAGCAGGTGAGTTTTCAAGAACATCCCAAAAAGGAATCTTATTTAAGGAAGTCTCGTGCTCACTTCATTAAAGTACTTAGCCTGCTCCATTATTATGTGATTGATTTATCAGGCAGATTTCTGATAGGTATCCACATGACCCTACCTACAGTTTAGTCTCGAGAACCTGTCCAGACTAGCTGTTTTTTCTCCACATTGCAGAACACAAATATGTAATAGAGCCAACGATGAGCCAAACAAATAGTGCATTCAATAGAGGAAATCTCTAGTAGCCACCAGAATTTCTGATTGCAGGTCACCCATGCATTCCTCCTTTATACTTTGTCTCTACCTGCTTGGCTACTGCGGATTCTGTGAAGCATGGTGAGGAATATTTAAGCAAGGCATCTCCACAATTCAAGTTAGGCATAGAGCCTTTTTGACAAGCCAGACTGCAAAGTATTGATTCTGGGTGACCTCTCAATATCTGAAAGCTCATAACACCCAGTGCTTCTCAGGGAGCCAACGTCCCTCTTCAGTCATTGAGATCCTACCACCATTGGCCTTGCTCCACAATAAGCAGCACATGGAGAGCTTGAACTTGCTCTCAGCCTATACGAATACTCTGCATTAAGTCAGCACCATACAACAAATAACACTGCTTGCTGATACAGATGCAAGAGTCAGAAGCACCACATGGTTAGTAATTCAAAATGGAAGAACCACCTGTGGCAGGGGCAGGTGATCAACGAAGATGAGCAGCAATTTCAATTGCCTAGCTGTAGAGCTTCAAGCTTTCTATTAATAGCTTAAGAATACATAGATTAAAAAACGTGAATATAATATTTGTCATTCACATAACTACACTCAAATTCATGCCTTCACTTACCACAAAAAACTAACATCTGCTAAAACTTTGCACACTGAGAAAAATGACTAAAATAGAATTATATCTGAAAACTCTTGATAAATGTCAACTTAATTTGTATTGCAACTGGGCACAATGTGGCTGATGTACTTGATCAAAATTTATTCAATACAATAATGCCCTAGAGCATCACAACCAAGCAACCCACAACACAGTAAGAGATCTGAAGTGCATGGAAATTAATGAGAAGACGAGTGCCACTACAAATGTAGAAGAAACGTGTAGACACATTTTAAACAATATATATTACATCAGGCAGAGCGCGGCTATTTCAGGTCGCTGGCATACTTTCCTACCAAGAACCAACACTGCCTGGTACAGGCTCGGCAGCCACACCTGTCTGTAAATAATGGAAAAGAGTTAGGGATTAGGCGATGGAAATCTACTGGCCAAGGTGTGGATTTCTTCTAAAAGCAAGGCCATCAGCTCTTATTTTTACAGGAACTGCCTTCTAGACAGGTGAAACCATTTTTGTGTTCCCATGAATGCCAGACTTAAGTATTTGTAAAAGGCTAAGCAAGATAAAGTGCTAGTACAGGCCTTAAACAGTATACTTCCAGTCTTCTGTAGACTGTTTTCTGAAAAGCAGTATCGTAGAAAGTAAGGAAATCACACTATTAGAAATGAATTACATAACTCTCGATAAAATACATTTCACGACTACCCTGTACGAGGAAGCCAAGCTGACCACACCCTAAAAACAACAAAAATAATGTTCTGAAAATCGGATGGGTGTGGTGAGCAAAAGAACAGAGCAGAGCTCTTCATACCACTCACATACAATTACCTAATCAAATTACGTACAGCTGTTGGTTATCTGAACAGACTACAGAATAGATTTAACCAAACTGCACTATATCAATTCTCTCAACCAGGACTGTCTTTTAGAACAGAGACAGGTAGAACTTTAGGTTTCATCGGTGCTCGTTCAGTAAAAGCCAGTTTGAACAAGTGAAAGGCTGTATCTGCTCACATCTTTGTGGTTCGAAACACACTTGATGTCCTTGAGAATAACCTTTTAATAATAGGAGTTGTTAGGAAGCAAGGAGGAGGGACCGCAGAGATCTCAATTAAATTGTGCCATGGCAATAACACACAGACCACATATTTGCAGTTATCACCAGAAACAAAAAAAAGTAGCCGTATTTAGATAGTAGAGATAACCCATCTGTGTTTTAACCAATTTGGAACTGCATCTTGCCATAATAAGTAAGACTCCAATCTTCGTATGAATGAATTCTTGTAGTCCCGCATTCAAACTTTTACCACGAATCTCTCTGGAATGGTCAGATCTACACATATTATACCTGAAGAGCTTGCAGGACAACCGTTACCACAAAAGCATTAGAAATACAACGGTCGGTCAAGGACTACTGGTGAGATGCACATTTCCCAACTAGATACATTAACTAAATAACACATTTTTCGTAAGAATACAAGAAAATTACAATTTTTAGGAAGAAACAAATTGGATTATTTATCCATTTTGACTTGCTGTATTTTAACGTGCTGCATATCACACACAGGTCAAATTGTTAAAGGTGTAGAAGCCAGACGATGCATGCAATCCTAGGAGCTACAAAGAAATGCACACACCATAAAAATAAACGTTTTGAGGATTCAACGGTTTAATAACAAGAAAACAAATCTCCGTTGTTAACAAAGAAGTACAATTTTAAATCACAAAAAAGTGTGTCCTATAATAAAACAAGCCTGTTTTAGGCATGCATAAGAAAATATTTAAGCATCGTAACTGAAGCGGTCAACTTAGTGCCCTCACTAGCTGTATTTCCCTGTTGCACAACACGGGATACATTAAGGTCAGTCCTATTTTCTAGAAACCAGCGGGTAAAAATCAAGTTTCTTGCCCATCATCCTCAAAACAATTCAGGATGAAACAGCCTGCCCATCCCCATAGACAAAGCCTTAGTCCCTGTGGTGCCTGTGGGCCCTTTTGTTGAGATTAAGGTTCACTTGGACAAACTCCAATGGGTATGGAGAAGAGATCACAAACTCAGGAAGCTGTGCTTGACTTGCCTCAGATTATCGCCAGTCGCTACAATAACCAAAGTACAATCACACAATGGCATTTAATGAATATCTCATAATGTTGAGTAACACCTAATAACCATAAAAATACCATGAATTGCGTCATAAATGTCAGATGCTTAATATTTTTTTTAATTAGAAAAATCAAAGCAGACATCAATAAACAATTGTATTTGAAATCTTACTCCTTAACGTACTGAGGGAATCATGTAGAATATTGCACACTCACCAACACACTCATTCTAACTTGCTTACATCTCATGTTTCATGTCAAGTCTTTCACACTTGATGGCGAAGACAGAAGTTAAGGTAGGACCATCATTTTATATTTTCATGTCTTTTTTAGTTTTTATGACCGACAGTTTTGATTCACTGCTAACATGAATTTTCCCCTCATGTTAGTCCTTTCATGGAGTAAGCACCCACGTTATAAATCTTCATCTATTACGCAGTTGCAGTTGTACAGTTCTACTTAGGTCAGAGATTCCACAGGAAAAACTTTGTTATAGTTTGGTTTAGGTCATAACTTTTGTGTAGCCTAATCAATATGCACAAAACTTTTCCAAAAGAAAAGTCCCACCTCAGTGCCTTCATGGAAGTTTTGCGCCAATAAGTCAAGCAGGCCAAAGAAAAGAAGACTCCCAAAACATTGGTTTCAAATGTTAATTTCCATAGGAAACGTTGTTCTCCGATGCAGAAAAACTGGCCGAACCGAATTATACCAAATTCGACACAAAGTTGTAACTTTATCGCGAAAACATGGCTTTTGTGTTTTAGTGTATATCCGTTCAGTAATTTTGCGAAACTATTATTTAAAGAGAACCTTGGGTTGGGCTTAAAGAGGTTACAAAGTTAGATTTATCCGGACGATTGATCCTGCTAGAGTCCTGTGCCATCAAAAATATATATATATCTGAGCAAATCCAAGAAATTTGATCGACAATCCCTACTGAGTAAAAGCAACCTATCCACCAGTACCATCGCTGAGAAAAAAACTATAGATACCAGCCATAGTCCAGGAGTTGACGCATTCAGGATTATAATTGGTTACAGTTCCCACCATAAGGAGGTGAGAAAAATCATCAATAAAAGCTGGCCTATTGTGTTACAAGACCCTATAATTGGTCATAATCTTCCAAAACGGGTCAACATCACTTTCAGCAGGGCTCCCAATATACGAGACAGGCTAGTGGATACTGGACCAGAGGTCATTGCCAAAACAGTATGGTTTCAGAATAAGGGAGGATTCCATAAATGCAAATCTTGCAAAGCTTGCACACATGGAATCAATCGTACAAGTTACCGTGATGGTTTTTGTAACAAAGAACACAAAATCACGAAAACCCTTACGTGCAAAACTGATTTTGCCGTATATGTTTTGGAGTGTGCATGCCCACTGCAATATGTGGGCAGTACGAAGTTACCTGTACACAGACGCATACTCCAACATTTACGGGCAATTTCAACACAGGATAATACCTATCCTGTTGCACGGCATTTTAAGACCCACCACAATAGTGATAACAAGGATCTTAAATACTTTGTGGTAGATTCTGTCTTGGCCAGTAGGAGGGGTGGGAACAGAGAGGCAAAATTAAGGAAACTTGAAACTAGATATATACTACAACTAAACAGTAAACATCCAGGAGGTTTAAATGTGACGGAAGACCTGTACACCTTTTTACATTAAACAAAACTAGCTCTGAAATATGTAGTGGTATAGGAAAGCCTCTTTTTAGAATTTATGCTGTGTGATAGTTGTTGGTATATTATCAGGTCTAATGACAACTTTTGTTGTTTTATTCAACAGCACCCTCTGTGGACCTCCATAAATGTTTTCAGCTTTGGAAACAACAACTAATATGGGTTGAGGACTTATCTCCGATATATCAACTGTCAATAGCCTAAAATCAGAAATGAAATATTGATAAAACATGGAAGAGAAGCGATTTTGCAACATTTGGGCACCATTTGAATATGTAGAACTATCCACACAGGAATATTATGATATATATGGATATTTTGGGGTCTTTTGTATGATGGTTTATGACGAAGCCTGCATTGATCGGATGTATTCTTAAAGAGAGTAATATGGATAGATATTTGTTTAACTAGGCTCAGTTAAATAAGTCTGTGTAACGGAATTGTCTGCAATTTCATCAGCAGTGCCAAATACAAATAAGGAGAAAAAAAGAAGAGAATAAGAACTTTGAGAAAAAAAAGTATATTTTTTTATTTTAGCACAAGTCACTTCTTTTATTAGATGTGGACACACCAGAATGTACTACGTGAAGTTAACTTTTGAAAAGTTGCCAGTGGCAAAATTGAATATCACTATTGGATAATAATATAAAATAACATGGTGTTCAGATCAGGGAAGGGCGTAAGGTGTATATTATTGTCTAGAGGAGATGGACCGTATTATCAAAGTTATAGGGACTATTTAATTCTGTCCTAATGTAAATATATGAATTATTTATATTTTAGCATTCTAATAATATGTATTTAATCTCGATATTCTACTGCACGATGCATTCAATAACTGTGATGTTTAAAATGAAATGTTCATTTATCATATACATTTGATAGTTATTATGTATATGGATATATCAGCACGTGAATATAATTGAATTATGTGCTGTTGTATATACCGCTGTATTTTACAGTCAATGTCCCCCTTAAAAATTCGTTTTCCATGTCTATTTTTGATTTATCCAATCAAAATTGAGCACTTGCACTTTAAATAAGTCACTCTCACTCACCTTCATGTGAGCAAGGCACAGGGGTGCCGAAACGTCATGAAACCAACAGGCGATAAAAAATTGAATGCCGTAAAATTGGTCCGTGCTTGGTGTATCTGTGCCAGCTGTGATTGCGATGCGCGGAATATACTTTGGTCGACGATATATATATATATATATATAGCGTTGTTACTGGCAAAAGAAGCTTGTTTTCCCCAATCGACCACTTAGGTGCAGCGAGTGGTCCTGGTCTCACTGAAACAGAGCATTTTGATTGGCTGGCTGCTACTCAGAAGAAAATTCTGCAGCAGCCATTACAGGACTCTGTGCCTGTATCCTGACATTTTTTTAATTGTGTAACGGCCTGACCTTCAGCAGAGGGACCCCATCCAAGAGGTTGAAGTTTAAAAAAAAATAATAATAATTTGGAGTTGCTGGTAATGCTGCACTCCCGCAGAACATAGAGCCGCCACAGTATTCCTGAAGATGTCGCCGCACAAACTTCCACCCTACCTTTCATGGTACTGGGGTAGTGCCCAAGCTTCCTGGAAGAAGCTTGCAGGGTAATAAAAAAATATTGCTAGTTAGGCGACCGCAGAGTGTTGGGTGCAGTGCCTGGCCAGAGACCAGGCCCTGCGGTAAACTCTGCTGCATGTGGCAAAAGGAGGGAATGGCTACATGGGCTAAGCTTGGGGACAGACCCTGCGGCCAAACCCCCTACTGCGCAAGGCAAAGATCATGTGCAGCGGGAGGCTGGCGACTCATAGGGGATAGACCACAGGTCAGATCTTGCGGCCACGCACTGTGGCAGACGGCGAGAGTAGGGGCTTCTGGCCTATACTTTGCTGCAGATGGCCAAAGGCAAAGAAAGGTTGTTTGCAGGCTTCCCAAGGGGGTTAGGAGTGTACTCAACTTTGACTCATTGAAAAAAATCAAAAGGTTAAAGTGCCATTTTAAGATCGGCACAGTAATAAGTACTCCGCTTACATTAATTGAACAAAGAAGAAATTCACTGTAAAAACCTAAAGGTTAAAGTGTTCTTATATTCGGGTATGGTAATAAGATCTTAGCTTATGTTGCAAACCACTCTAGAAATTTACTGAAAAAAACAAAATGTCATAAGCAGTGCAAGGAGGGGAAGCAAGTTATAACTAACTCAGTAAACTATATATGGTGAATTTGTATTGGTGACTAATTTATAAAAATTAGTTTTCCTATTATTTCAACACCTTGCTACAAAGGCACTTTAATCTTTGTTTTTTCAGTGATTTTCTTTTAACGTAAGCTAAGATTTTACCATACCCAATTATAACATCACTTCAGTATTTGTTTTCCATCCAGTACACACACACATTATATATACACACACACACACATATATTCACTGACAATAACAGAGGTTAAAGTGGCATTATAGTTAAGTGAAAAAGTCAGTTAACACGCAATATATTAAGCTAAAAAAACTACCGAAATTCACCAGTTATAGTTTACTGAGCTAGCTAGAACTTGTGCCCTCACCATGCCCAGTGTTGTCATCAATTAGGTCATTTGAAATGTGGCAGGTGAGGTCATTAATGTTGCCATTGAATATGTCATGAGTGATGCAACCTGTGCGATCTAATTAGAGCTTGGTGGGGCCACAAGTTATTGTTTTTTTAATGTGAAGTAAGATATTACCATATCTAACAATAACCTTACTTTAAACTTTGGGTTTTTAAGTGAATTTATAGCTTTTTTAATTGTAAAGTCAGATCTTATTACCATCCACAACCACCTGCCGCACATGACAGTAGTGGTTTAAGGGACAGCCAACCCCCCACCGCAAACGGCTTATGGCCATTCTTGGCGTGGGCCCTGCACCCAACTCCCCGGCAGCAACAAAAGTCAAGCTGTGCACAGCCTTTGGCCAAGCACGGCATGGGGTTGGGCGCGGTCAGCCTGGCACTGTGCCTAACCTCCCGTGAGCCGCGACCCCACGGACACCCACACCACATTATGTTTTGCAGTTCATTTTCCCAGTCCCTCTGGAGTTCTGCAGGATTGCAGCAACCCCCTAAGTTTTATTTCCTAGTGTCTTGTAATGGCAAATGCAGCATTTCTTCTGGTGTTGAGGCCCGCCAGGGTGTTGAAGATTTTAGAGGGTTTGGAATGTGGTCTTCCTGTCGCGGGGACAGACAGTCTTATATGTCGGGATCTCCTGTCCAGTCCCCGGGCATGCAGACCAAATACCAGCTCTGACATTCTGTAAGCAATGGAAACCTCGCAGAGAGGTGGGGTGGAACCTAGAAAGGTGAGAGGAATTGTCCTGACTAAAGTCTTTCTGACTGCTGGAAGAGAATCCAACCAAGGACACGGGCAATATAACAAAGTCCCAATGGCTGGAACACCATCCAACCATGGAAATAGAGACTGTAATATAGTCCAGATTTCTAGGAGAAAATGATGTCAAGGAAACAGAGACTGTAATACATTCCTAATGGCTGGATAAGAATCATACCATGGCAACAAAGACTGTAATAAACATTCCTGTTTGCAGAGGGAGTAACTTTACCAAGGAAGTAAAGACTATGAAATATTCTTGATTGCTGGCAAAGAATACTAGCGAGGAAAATAGAGACTCTGAAAACAACCCTGAACATTGTGACCGATTCTTTCAAAAGATATTAATACACCTTATGGATGTGGGGAAATTGCTTTATTAAATCCACACCCTTTATTTTTATACTTTACACGTCTTTTTTTCTAACGACGTACCAACAGAGGGGGGGAAGATTTCCAGGTAATCGATTAAGTCCACAGTGGCATTTCAAGCAGCATTTATGAGATCAAGTCAAGTCAAGTCAAAATTTGCTTTATTCGAGATAAAAACTCATTAAAGCACAATAAAACATTTTAAAACATTTTGGTTCCATACTAAAACAAGTTTACAAATTCCAATAAAATTCCATATTTAAAGCATTTTGACAAACTATTTAAAAGCATCAAAAGAATCAGTAGAATCACAAATCAATAAAATCACAGTTCAAGGTGCAAATTTCCTTCTGATCGCCCAAGCCCACCCAAGAAATGTTGTGGCCGCTACTGAGATAACCGGCAAGGTGCTAGTGCAAATTAATCTTAGTGCAACCTTGCTATCCCTTGTGCCTAGCATTTTCCACATTGCTATTAGCCAAACACGTCAGGGGGTTGAATAAGCCGTACAGACAAAGAGAAGATGGGCAATGGTTTCTACACCATTTTTGCAAGCCGGGCAAACACTGGAATTGGCTTCAGCCCATCTGCCTGTTAATGATCTTACTGGGAGTGACCCTACTCTGAGCTGGAAATAAAGTTTCCGGTCCCCAGGCTTTGTAATCTCGTCCCAATAGGGCTCCAACCTGGGACGGACTTTCGGTTCCAAATATCTACCCTCCATAGATGAAGGAGCAGCGTCATTCCATTTCTGGTATGCAACCATTTCCCAATCCCTAGCTTTTGGATCTTCTTTAGAAGGGAACTGGGCTAGCTCAGGATTCTCCCATAGTCCCTTCATGCCCATTTTATTTAGACAGTTCTTTTAGCCAGCTTATCTTTCGAAATGTGTCTGTTTTAATTACGTCCAAGAAACCCTGGGCGTATTGCGCAAGCTCCGGCGTGGCCCAGATGCGACGCCAGTATAATATTGGTCTCAATCTGGCCATGTCCGAAACTGCTTTCCTGCCCAATTCATAGCACAGCGGTCTCGTAGGAGTGCTCTTGGGGACACCAATAAGATTACGCAAGAATTTATTTTCAACAAGTGTCAGTGACCCTAAATTATCATAGCCCCATATTTCGGCACCATAAAGAGCCAAACTGATGGCTTTTGCCTCATACACTTGGCTGAATCGGCTTTGTCAAGGATTTTCTGTGCTCCACAGTTATGGCTCCTGTGTTTTGGCGGAATTTAAGGGCCGCCATTTCTATATGCCCTCCCCAGTTAGCTCCCTTTGCTATGTGGATGCCAAGTAGACAAAATCCGATACCTTTTCCACTTTTTCACCATCCATAAAAAAGTTCCCTTAAAAGCTATGGTGCGGGTTAAAAACCATTAGCTTTGTCTTGGTAACATTGACTTCTAGCCCACGGTCAGTGCAAAATCCCTCAAAGATCTTTAGGGCTCGCTGCAGTCCACTGGGGGTCTTAGAGACAATGAGCGTATCAGCCGCAAATAATAAAATCGGAATCTTCACTCCTGCCAGTGACGGGACATCTACATCTCCTGTCAGCATGCGTTCAGCCACCCCATTGATATACAAAGAAAAGAGCGTGGGTGCCATAGCGCACCCTTGGTGCACACCCTGCTCGACAGGAAAATCGTTGGTAACTTGCCCATGTCCCCCCCACTGGATTTTGGCATGGTTTCCCTCGTGCAATCTCATCACGAGAGATGAAGTTTCCAGTGGCATACCCATCTGGCTTAAAACTTCCCACAGCTTTGACCGAGGTACCAGGTCAAATGCGGCTCGCAAATCTATGAAGGCAGCATAAAGGCTGCCTTTTCCGAGCAGGAACGTCTTCCAATGAAGTAAAGTGAAACGGAATATCTGGTCTACGGTACTGGTTAACCTGCGAAAGCCTGCTTGGAAAGGGGACAGGATTTTTTCTTCTTCTGCCCAGACCATTATTTTCTCTAATATCATTTTCCCTATCAGCTTTTGGACTGTGTCTATTAGGCTAATAGGCCTATAATACCCGGGCAGGGCTTTATCGCCCTTCTTATAAACGGGAATTATAACAGCCCCTTGCCAGGACTTCGGGACCGGAGCCCCTAGCGCCACTGCATTAGCCATCTTCATTATGTAGCTGCCCCATCGGGCTTTATCATGGAGGAAAACATCAGCTGGGACCCCGTCGGGTCCGGGTGCCTTCCCCCGTGAAGTTGAGTTATGGGCCACTTCTACGTCGCTCATATTAAAGGGAGGGGCTGTATGGAAAATAATGGCTGGGGCATCTCCAGACTTGTCCTCAGGTCGGCATAAGTATTGTGGGCCAAAGTATTCTATCCAGCTACTCTGGGTTACATAGTTAGTTGGTGGTTCAGGATGACCTCCTGTCCCCCACTTAACTATGTTTCAGAAAAGTCTGGAATCCTTCGCAGCACTGGCACTTTTTAGATCTTGGAAATGAGGTTCGGGTAGATGCACTGCAGATTGAGAAATATTTTATCAAGGTATAGTAATATTGAAGAGTTTTAAGGTGCTCCGCCAGGTGACATCGAGTGCCCAACGATGTCAGTTGATACAGTTGAAAGAAAGTGAAACTAGAGAGTCTCTAGTTTCATCCCTTAGCAGGCACACAGATATTTGTCTTGTCTTGTGAAGAAAGACTTCCAGTCAAGGTTTCTTTAAATGTTTTTATATTTCACTTCATTTTTAAATCCCAAATATTTTGCTTTGTAAATTCAATTCATCGTGTACAATTTTCACTTCAGGCAATGTCTTTGCAACGTGTCCAATGCATTTCGGGCATTAACTTTATGCCCTTCGTCAGGGAAATAGACACTGTGAAACAATAATATGATCGGCTGTTAGTGTGACTTCTAACAGTATCGTTCTAAGAGAAATAATAACGGCAAACAATGCATTTAAACATGATCAAAGTAACTCGTGATTTCTGCTTTGCTTATGCCTGTGCAATTAATGTGCTAAGCTGGTAGTGCGCAACAGTAAACGTACATACGTGCAAACAATTGTGAGTCGACAAAAAGTGCATAAAAAGGTGGTGTCTCACTTACATGCCTGTCATGAGGGGTAGATGAGTTCTGTGAAAATAATGGTGAAAAGACCCGGTCAAAGCGAGTTGCTTGTATGTTTAAGTGAAGCGCTCAGGGTTAAAAATTGTCGAATGTCAATAACTGACCTGAAAATTGGTAGGGGAATGTAGCAGTTCGGTTGTTTGTCTTCAGAAAACGCCGGCGTAGCTGGTACTGCCCGCGTTTGAGAATATTAAACGTAGCCGGTCACGTGACCTGTCACGTGTGTGGCATTGAAGAAAGACTATAGCGGTCTGGTGTGTCTTCGAGGGAGTATTTTGAAAGAGGTCAAATGAGCTGGATTACCTGGCGAAGTTTCACAAAACATCGAAAGCGTAAAAAAGTGATATGAGCAAAATGTAGCTAGGAAAAGATAAAGTGGGAGATTGAAATATGAAAGTTGGAAATTAAAGATGTTGATGGAAAAGAAGGTTGTTTAATGTGAGTCTGGGTGTGGGATCGAACTGGGTTGGTGTCTAAATAAAATGATCAAGGTTGACGGAGTGACTAATGCTTGAGCTATGGGAACTGGATGCATGTGCAGGAATAAAGTGTTGGTGGTATGCGAAGTGTCAAGGTGGATGATGAACAAACACAGTAATCACAGGTTGCAGTCCGTCGAGCAAATAATTAAAGATAGCATGACAGTTCAATCCTTTCATTAAGACCCATTGGTTTTTGGGTTGATAATTTTTGGATCCAAAAGTTCTCTCGTCTTAGGAGATGTTTGTTGTTATCTGTGCCCTCTGTTTTTTGCACAGTTTCAAGGACGATAAATTTGATGTGTGAGACATTGTGATTTTCTTCAACATAGTGTGAGGATAATGCTGACTTCAGGTTTTTGAGTCGGATGTTTGACTTATATTCAGTGAGACGCACTTTGATGCGTCGTTCAGTCTTTCCGACGTACATTTTACCACAGGGGCATTTTATCCCATAGATCAGGTTGCTGGTATCACACGTAGCATTTACTCTTAGTTTAATTGCATTGCCTTGCCTGGGGTGATGGATGATGTTTCCTTTGATTATGCTATTGCAATTACCGCAATTCAGACAAGGTTTAGTTCCAGAGAATGTTGCGGACTCCATGGGTTTGTGTTGTAGGAGTTCTCCCAGATTCTTTGCCCTAGTGTATGCAAATAAGGGTGGTTGCCTGAAAGATTGTTGAAAATCCGGTTCAATAGTTAGTATTGACCAATGTTTTAGTATGGCTTGTTTGTATTTGTTGCTAACAGTTGAATATTTTGAAACAACCACTGTCCGTGTTTGCTCAGGTTTTGTTTTAGGAGTTAAGAGCTGATGTCTGTCGATCTGGGCGATCCTTGCTTTGGTTTCTTCTACTAGGGTCGTAGGATAGCCTCTGTTGATAAACTTATTGGATACTTCATTCAAGCTTGTTTTGAGTGTTACAGCCTCTGAGGTGATCCTTTTTACTCTGGCCATTTGTGAGAATGGTAAGTTCCTTATCAGGTTTGGTTCATGGAAGCTCGAATGTAGGAGCATGTTATTTCTATCAGTCGGTTTGACATAGAGTTCTGTAGTGAAGCCATTTTGAGTTGCTGATATTTTCACATCTAGAAAGTTAACCGAGATATCTGATATGTTCCAGGTTAGTTGGATTCGTGGATCTATTTCATTGAACTTTCTGAGTTCGGTGCGTAATGATTCCTCTGTGTTGTTCCAAATGATGAAATAATCATCAATGTATCGAATAATCATTCTCAAATTGTCAGTCCATGTTGTTTTTGTAAGGATATGTTGACTTTCGTACCACTGCATAAAGATATTCGCATACACGGGTGCGGCCGAATTGCCCATCGCCATCCCGGTGAGTTGTTGATACCATTTTTCTTGAACTTTGAAATAGCTGTGGTGTAAGATAAAGCACATTAGTTCCATTAGGAATACCTGTAGGTCTTGGTCCAATTCAGTTTTTAGGAGTGCTGCTTCGATGGCTTCAATCCCCATGTTGTGGGGTATGCTCGTATATAGGCTGCATACGTCCGCCGTACATAAGATCACTTTTTCATGTGGATTCCATGGTAGTTGTTGAATTTTAATTAAAAATTGTGCTGTATCCTTAATGTAGGTTTGCATTGCTTGCACCGATGGTTGTAAATACTTATCGATGAACTGTCCGATTGGTTCATGTAGACTGCCTCGTGTGGAAACGATTGGCCTCATTGGTGGGTCCCAGAGGGCACAGATAACAACAAACATCTCCTAAGACGAGAGAACTTTTGGATCCAAAAATTATCAACCCAAAAACCAATGGGTCTTAATGAAAGGATTGAACTGTCATGCTATCTTTAATTATTTGCTTGACGGACTGCAACCTGTGATTACTGTGTTTGTTCATCATCCACCTTGACACTTCGCATACCACCAACACTTTATTCCTGCACATGCATCCAGTTCCCATAGCTCAAGCATCAGTCACTCCGTCAACCTTGATCATTTTATTTAGACACCAACCCAGTTCGATCCCACACCCAGACTCACATTAAACAACCTTCTTTTCCATCAACATCTTTAATTTCCAACTTTCATATTTCAATCTCCCACTTTATCTTTTCCTAGCTACATTTTGCTCATATCACTTTTTTACGCTTTCGATGTTTTGTGAAACTTCGCCAGGTAATCCAGCTCATTTGACCTCTTTCAAAATACTCCCTCGAAGACACACCAGACCGCTATAGTCTTTCTTCAATGCCACACACGTGACAGGTCACGTGACCGGCTACGTTTAATATTCTCAAACGCGGGCAGTACCAGCTACGCCGGCGTTTTCTGAAGACAAACAACCGAACTGCTACATTCCCCTACCAATTTTCAGGTCAGTTATTGACATTCGACAATTTTTAACCCTGAGCGCTTCACTTAAACATACAAGCAACTCGCTTTGACCGGGTCTTTTCACCATTATTTTCACAGAACTCATCTACCCCTCATGACAGGCATGTAAGTGAGACACCACCTTTTTATGCACTTTTTGTCGACTCACAATTGTTTGCACGTATGTACGTTTACTGTTGCGCACTACCAGCTTAGCACATTAATTGCACAGGCATAAGCAAAGCAGAAATCACGAGTTACTTTGATCATGTTTAAATGCATTGTTTGCCGTTATTATTTCTCTTAGAACGATACTGTTAGAAGTCACACTAACAGCCGATCATATTATTGTTTCACAGTGTCTATTTCCCTGACGAAGGGCATAAAGTTAATGCCCGAAATGCATTGGACACGTTGCAAAGACATTGCCTGAAGTGAAAATTGTACACGATGAATTGAATTTACAAAGCAAAATATTTGGGATTTAAAAATGAAGTGAAATATAAAAACATTTAAAGAAACCTTGACTGGAAGTCTTTCTTCACAAGACAAGACAAATATCTGTGTGCCTGCTAAGGGATGAAACTAGAGACTCTCTAGTTTCACTTTCTTTCAACTTTTTAGATCTTGCCAGTGTTGCTCATCCCATTGCTTTTTAGCCCTCAAAATACAGGTCTTGTACTCCAACCTTGCTTCCCTAACAGCAGACGGATCTCTTTTTTTAATAGCGAGACCTATGAGTGATCTTGCAGACCTGCAGGCCTCGTTGTACCAACCCTTCCTTTTGGGCCTCTTGTTGTTGTCTACTGGTTTGGGTGCTACCCTCTGGAAATGTTCCTTTACGTTTTCAAAGAAGTTGTCATGCAACTTTGTAATTTCTTTCAAGTGATTAGCAATCTCTGATCCAACCTCCAGCCTGGCATCCACGGCCTTAGTAGTTTTATCTAGTTCCTCGCTAATGGTCTTGAGCACTTCCCTTTTAATCATAACTTGGGCCCATCTTACCCGTCTCATGTTATTTGAGGGCACGATCTCCCCCAGGGACTCCTCACAATCGTTTAGCCCTTGTGAATCTCCTCCCCACAAGAAATGTGTAATACATAAGGGATTGTGGTCGCTCTCCTGCCTGTCCACAACCTTCATATCCTTGATCAGGTGCCAGATAGCCATACTACAGACATCATAGTCAATCCTGCTCTGTGAGCGACCGTTGTCAAAAGTGACTGCTCCATGAACGTCACTCACAGTTCTTCCATTGAGTGCTCTAAGCCCTCTTTCGCTACACAAAGCACTGAACTGTAATATGCTGTCTGACCATTTCTTTACTGGTTTAAGGTCCAGCTTAGGAATCCCCCACTGGGATTCCTCGTCCTCCCCTTCATGCCAGTCATCTACTTTGAGGGGCTCAAAGGTCATATTTAGGTCCCCTGCCACTATTATATTATTCTCGACTGGCTGGGTGTCAATCAACTGATCTAGAGCAACCAGTACCTTAGACTTCCTGCCTCCTGTCCCTCTAGCATACAGATAGTAGATATCCGAGGAACTCCCTGCTTCAGTCATGATTCTTATCAGCTGGATGTCGCTGCTGCCAGTCTGGAGCTCTAGCACTCTAACAAAGAGTGCCTGTCGCACCCAAATGGTTAACCCCCCCTTTGGGCGACCCTTAGGACCCTTGACCGCCGGCACAAAAAAAAATTTAAAAAACCCAGAAGAAACTGGGGCTCACAGGCCCACGTCTCTTGGAATATACAGACGTCAAAGTTACTTATAAAAGAAACCCACTCTGGTGATTGTAGTCTAGTACCCAGTCCAGCAATATTCCATGATGCTACACTTCCTCCTTCCCTGCAGGCTTCACACACCGGTGGTGGGTTAGCTAGATCATATATACTTATATCCTTTTTATTTGAGGATTCCACACCTGTATTTGATGATGGGCCAAAGTCACCAGATACCACCCCGTCATTGTCCTGTTGTACCCCATCGTTTAGTTGGCATCTCCCTGTCGGCTCTATATGGACCGGCACATTAACCAAACTGCAATTGGGGCCATGGTCACCATCGGTAGCCCTCACTTGGTCAATGACGGACCCTATTCCACTACTAGGTAGTCAATCAATGGAATCCAACCTGGAGTTCCAAATCCTAGGTCTAGTTTCCCCCTGGGACATAAATGGGACCAGTGTAAATGGGAGCGGGGGCATCTTCCTCAGCTGGATACCAGAGTGAACCGGAGGGCTGGATCTAAATTCCATCTGAAATAGGTTCTCAGCTAGATCATTGGAGGACAGGGTTAATTCGATAACATTATGAGATCAATGTGCATTGATAACCTGTCAGTCATTTCTCATTCCCAGTTATATACATCACTTATGAGATCAACATGCATTGCTAAACAGACAATCGCAGTACATTTGAACATTGAGTAATATAACTAAAATATTCTAATCATTCCTAGGATTACTAGCACCAGCCTCAAAAAGGATCTTTTAAGGACATCGGGTGAGCAGGATTATCCTGACCTGGGCATGGGTATATCTTTAAGGTAGACCACTTGTCCAGGCACTTTGCTCCCTAACCTTATCCCTCACCATCCTAACCTGGATCGCCTACCACTTTCAAACATTGGGGTTGCTATCGACCTAACTCCTGAAGCAACTCCATACCTATTGGTTTTAGGAAATGTGCAGCTTTCGAAAGCATGTATGACTGAATCTTATGTTCAACTTAAAAACAAGGTGACCCACTGGATATGTTCGCACTCCAATTTGGGCCACTCAGAGTACCCTGACTCTATGTGTTCATGAGGACCTGGGAGTTAATTATCTTAGTGACTTGATAGTCCTTCGTCCCCTGTTCGGATGGATTAGGGTATGTATAAAGAAGGACCTTACTCTGAACAGGTTGATCTTGAGGGATTGCCTGTCACTAGACCATGCCCTTAAAATTCCTTGGCTCCGGTAAATCAAGGAAAACTTCAATGTATGGGGGGAGGGGGCGGAGTTATTTCACAACCCTGAGGTTACACTAAAGACTGACTGTAAATGAGTGAGGGACCATTTCTTACAACAGAAAACACTGTCTAGAGAGAAGACAATTATTGAAACTGATAATATGGGGTATATTCTGTTCACTACGACCCAGCTGATGGAGCCTTAACTAGTAATTGTGAAATATAATAAGGAATGTTTCTTGCTCAGTAGGTTTAGATTGAATCTACTGAATCTGTGGTTAGCTTCCCCTAAAAGATGTTATGCTCTCTGGTTCCTGGATTCCTGTGGCTGCAAAAATGTGTCTCTAAAGGACACAATACATTTTATCGTGTTTTGTAGACTTTATATAGTGCCCAGGTGAGCTTTTGTAGCTCTGTTCCTGAAAGCCAGTGGATTTTTACAAGTTCGACCTGCTCTCATGTTTTTACAGTTAACATCTAATTTATCATTTTTAATGCTGCATGTTTTTTAAAAGCTACTATGAAATTGAGGAGTTTGTGTGAAGATTAATTGTGCCAATCAATCTTAAATGCATTTTTGCTTATTGTATTTATGATTCTGATGCATGCTTTTATGGATTTAAATAAATTAAGATACAGCAATTCGATCATATACAACAATGAATGAGTTTACTGAACTTAATGTTAGAAGTTAGAATGCTGCCAGTTACTTATCACTTTTAAGAGGTTGAGAAGTGTACACAGAGAAATAACACAGCCTATTTACTGAATCTTTCGAAGAGTGCCACAGGTACTTCTAAAATGCACTCTGGATCCACATCTATGTCAGCCCCTTCTGAAAATGAGCCTTAACTTGGCGCTCAAATGTGAACAAACTCACTATAAAGACATGGGTATCAGCTTTAATCATTATTACTGTGGTCTAAAGATAATGAAAATGTACCTCATTTTCTAATGGCATGCCCCTATCATAGGAAAATAAGAAAGATAAGCTTGTGCGTCATCCTGGAAGTAACTAGGAAAAGGAGTGTATCTGCTCTTCAGCCAAACCATTTGATTTCCCATATCTGATACCTGCGGATGTATGACGTTACAACGCATACTTTTACTCCGCGTACCATTACAACGCGGTATTTACAACGAATACCGTTACAACGCATAGCGCTTTGGGGTGCTGGATAGTGGTAAGTATAATTTACTATTCTAACTCCAGTCCCCGTGGACCCTAGGGAAGGTGTTGGATAGTAAATTAAACTTACCTCTTATCCTAGAGCGCCCCCCAGCGCAATGCGTTGTAATGCCATGCGTTGTAATGCCCGCGTTGTAATGGTAGTGCGGAGTAAAAGTTGCGTCGTAACGGGTGTATACCGATACCTGCACAACATTTGTGTTTATTACATGTGCTGTTAATCTGTATCTAGTAAGGCTATTGCTTTCTACGTTTTTTTGGCCTTATGGATGTTTTTCATTACTTGCTCTCACAGTCCAATCTATCCCGAACCTTCAGTTCCCTTTCTCTACTGCCAAATTGGTGTTTTTTTTATGGATGCTCCCGTAATCAATTATACTTGTTTCCTTCTCCTTGCACTTACACTTGGCTATATGTATATCTGCTATAAATGTTGTTCTTTTATAGCACAGTTTTTGTCCAATTGAGTTGTTGTCGATTTTAACAACCTTGTAGCTTTACATCGATGTAATGTATTTCCTCATTTTGTTACTACATTTTTCATTTGTCTTTAATTGGACATCTCACTTTGCTGTAAAGTTGTGTGTGCACTGCATTTCTTTCAACTCGAGCTTATACCTGCTACATTTTCCTCCAGGGAAAGACTGCAATGGGTACGTCCCTCACTAGGAACCACGTGGACTGAAATTGGTCCCTCTTGCAACAAAAAGCGAACATCACGGCCTGACCCTGCTGGAGCAATACTATCCCCATTTTAGGTGAACAACTTTCCAGAAGGTATATTTATACCTCACATAACTTTTTCACATACTAGGACTACTGTGGAATCCAGACATAAGGGGACGTTCCCCTTTGGCTAAACACCACTTGCCGCCCCCTTAAGAGTAGATGCAGGTAAAGAGATCCTGGAGAATTGCCTAGATCCTATTGGACTGATTAGGACAAGAAACATGTTGACCCCTGCACAACTCACTAGGACTGATAAAGGTTTAATTCTCCCTCCTCAGTCCACGACTATTTAGTCTGTTTTACTCATGGCTCAGGTACTCCTAGAATAAACTTTTTGGAGAATCCAGGAGCCATTTTTAAACTTCACATACACTATCCCTCTTCTACTCACTACACATAGGCACCCTCACATAATACCATTTAACTTCACGACGGCAAACCGAGAAGACCTCTGGCAAAGAGCCCCCCTGCGGGGACCGTTGGGCATTGCAGCACCGGCCCAATGAGGGGATACCCTATGATTAAGTATGACACCCCTCGGGATGTGTGAGGGCCCTTGCTCCTTATTGGAGCTATCCCCGGACGAGCATTCCCTACCTTGTCCTGTCTAGCGCCTCACGGTAAACCGCCATTACCGACATGGCCTGTCACTTCTTTCATCCTTCCACACCCATAGGAACAGCATATTTCTTCTCTTTACCAATATTTTCTTTATCTTTTTATAGCTGTTCTCAGCTCGAGTCGCCTTCCCTCGTGGTTTAACACATATGTACCCGCCACTCTTTCCATAACTAAAAATGTGCTATATGTTAAAGCTCCCTTAATCAATCATATTTATTTCCCTCCTCTCCTTCTTTGCTCCCCAACTCCAGGCCACCTTACTCTCACAGTGCTTTCTTGTTCAACAAGAACCATGTGAATATGTGATCTCTTATGAAAATGTGTTTTTCATTACTATATGAAAAATAATGTGCTGCTGCAAAAGTGTGTTCTACACTGACAGCACGTATTTCTAACTCACTTCATGTTTATAATTTGACAGGTGCAATTTTACTTAGTTTTGCATATTTTGTTTTTTGTTTTTTATTTAATAAGAGCAATAAGCTGCTGGCAATGTCTGTTCTATGAAGATGACATTTCTCTCAGTCGCCATATGCAACTACACCAATTGTATCTACCTCTTCACATATAACCAATCCCGTACAAAGCTGATATATTTTTGTAATGGCTATACAGTCAACATTTATGTCATATTTCAAACCTACTCTCTGCTGCACTGGGAAACCTGGTTGGTTGGAATTCAAGCACCAATAACAAGAGAGAAAAAAAAAAAAGAGTGCAACCGAGGTTACTGAATGTTATTCACAATTTGAGTTTATAATTGATATGTATGTTTCCTTAATTGTTCAACACTTGTTTATGAAGGGAATCATGCGTAACTACATACATAAGTTCTGTTACATGTGTATTTGTTTAGGAGACCCATTTGTCTAATAACAAGGAGTTACCGCTTAAACTTATCAACTATTGCTTTGCAGACGTTTAAATGTATCCTAATGAAACTTGATCAACATTTCAAATCTCGTCTGGTAACCCTACTATGGTAAACAAAAATCCTAATACCATTCCCATGCCTTCCATACGTACGTATCAAGAGTAGCTCGTGCTGTATTATCCCTATTGAAAGTAAACAGCATTTGTAAAGTGAAAGTTAAGAACAGGCTACTAAAAGAGCAATGCTTCTTGCTAAATGAATGTGTCTATGTTAACTCTGGGATTACAAAAGATCACGATAAAATGTTTGTCACTTGAAGTATGTGTCGTTGTGGTATACGGTGTCCAAATTTCAAACATGAGGGTTCCTATTCAAGGCACGGTTAAAGTCTGGCCTTACTATGGGACTGTGCTCTTTTTTGCATGGCAAACTTCGTGAGCAACAGAAAGAGCGACCTTTTTGACGTTTAATATATATATTTAGCTGTTGTTTCAGAGCGTTGGGAATCAGGGGTCGCATGCATCTCTGGGACCAGTGAGGCCAGCAGGAAATGCACTGAGTGTTGTGTACTTGTTAGGTATGTTTACTGTTTCTGCTCAAGATCGCAAACTGTCGGGAGACTTCCGGCTTTGCCACCCAGGACAGGCGGGGTGTATACAAGTGTAAGAGGTGTCACTGGCTGTAACTCAACCAGCGACACAAACAAACTTGGTAGTGCGTGACCTAGAAGCAGTGGGAGCTTCGAGTCAACAACCTG
The DNA here is from genome assembly GCF_964261635.1 of Lissotriton helveticus. NCBI lineage: Eukaryota > Metazoa > Chordata > Amphibia > Caudata > Salamandridae > Lissotriton > Lissotriton helveticus. The sequence continues at coordinate 1,620,463,484 of NC_136067.1, forward strand.
ATGAGGCTTGGAACACAAAACCATCTGTGGTCAGTTCAGTGAGGAGAGCTGCAAACTGCCATAACAGGGGCGGTAAATACACACCAGATATCATACCATGGACAGTACCCCATCAGAAGGAGATGCCATATGAGGAGAAATCACAGTTTCAAGGTGTTTTAAGCCTCTTTTTGTGGCGGAGACTAGCTTGTTCCTTCCACCAGCTCTCACCTGGGCCAAGCAAGTCTCCACCGCCGCTTCGGGAGCGCATGGCTGGCAGCTCAGTTTAGGGTCTAACGCTTTATCCAGACACCGTCCTGATCACTGACTGAGCTTGAAGTCACGCGAATGGGGAGTCATCGCTCCCGGCACCTTCCAGTTGCTCCTCCAGTACCCCCTACTCGCCTCTCCCATCGGGCGCCGCGACAGCTGTCACCTGTTTGCGTCACTTCCGGTAGTGCGTAGAAGTGGACACTGCACACAAAACGGCGCAGAAGTGGCAGCCACATTAAAGTCAGGCAAGAAATGATCAATAACATTCCATCCTTCAAATGGCCATTGCCTGGCTCCAATATGGCCTACTCCTGGCGAACTACGTGGGGCATGCGCAATCGAATCTCGTCGCATTCTTTTTAATCCACAAAAGGGAGTTAACGCCTGATCGTAACATGGTGCCGTTAAACTGTGACACCTTTCCAGTGTTTCCCAAGAGGCTTTGCGTTCAGAAACTGATTGGAGCTCGGTGAAGCGTCACTTCCAGGCTAGCATGGTCTAGTGTACGTGTGTGTTGTTATGTCATGTGCGTCATATCCTGCGGCAAGTGGACGTTGTCTGTAGTGGAGTCAATCTCACTGGACTGTACGCCCTGGTACGGAGAAGAGCTTGCCCTGCACAAAATGGGGGGCTTGGCGTGAGTTCGACGGAACCTGCAGCCTGCGAGGACCCAGGTCTAAACTCGGTAAATGTTGCGCAGCTTCCGGAGAGAATACAACCGGGGAGTGGATAGTGTACTCATAGATACAGTGGCCCAGCAGAGAGAAGGCGTTCTTTGATCAGGGGCGCAGCATACACCGCCGCGGCTCGAGCCAGAACGATATCAAGTGGGTACCAGGCTATTGCAGTAGTCGGGGAAGAACGGGGGTCGAAGGCCATTAATCGAGTAAGAGAACTCTGCACGCGAACATGCTTGCTCTAATCGAGTGTCTGTCATGCGACGAACTAAGTATCTAAATTGCAATTGTGAGTAAAGGTTGTTGAAACTGGGATGTGCTGCCATGACTCGAAAATGTACAGCCACCAGCTGCAGTCCGAGAGAGTGCAACTGTTTCCTAAATAAATCGAATTGGCGTGAGGGGTGCTGTATGTATGTATTTGGGATTTCTTTAGCCTAACTTGTCCAGCGCTTTACATGGTTAACGGCAAGTTCAAAGACCAGCAACAGGCGAGGAAGATGGTTTTTGAAGCTCTTTGCTAAATTGGAGCAGCATTGGGATACTCCTGATGGATACAGGATGTTTTTCCATAACCTGGGCGAAGAGGTCCGTAGTCTTGTGTTTTTACACTTCTTAGTTTGCAATCTGATTGTGTCCTGACTGCAACTGTGCCTACAACCACCAGAAATGGTGAGTTTATCTGCAATATAATCGGGGGTGCTGGTCGTGATGGTTTGTAAATGATGCAGCTGGTTTTGAAGATAGTGCAGGTTAGCTAGTGGAGTAAATGAAGTGCTGCCAAGATGGGGGTAAAGTGATCATATTTCTTCCAGCACTGGGTGAGCTGTGCTTTTGCGTGTAGCATGCTCTTAAGTGGTGCCAGCGTGGAAGCTAAGAGGCCGTGGAGTGGTGCATTGACGCCAATCAAATGTGAGAGTATGAAGGGTTTAAATAGCATTTAGGAGTTCGGAAGTCACTTTCTGGAAGAAACCATTTGACCTTCTTTACAAGAGAGAGCTGGTGCCAGGCAGCCTTTTTTGATGTGTGCTCGTCGATGGTAAGATTAGTGTTCAAGTTGGAACCCAAGTGACTTTGAATTCAGTGAGAGTTGGGGTTTGAAGTTGTCATGGTTCATATCATTGAGTGAGGTTTGTAATGTATCTTTATTGTTCTGGCAAATAATAGGATTCTGCCTTGGTTGGGTTGAAGATTTATGTAGAAGCTGGCCGTCCAGTTCTGTATGATGTGCAAGCAATGTTTGAGGACTTGGATATCTGAACTAGAGGAGTCTTTCAAGTAGAGTCCCATTTGCGACTCAAAGGTACATAAAGGGTGGGATGTTTGACTTTGCAGAAGACACCTGAGAGGTCTAGCAATATCAGGAGGCAGTGATCATCTTAATCTTTGGTAAAGAGGGCGTTGTTTTCGATGTATAAGGTGGTGGTCTCATTGCTGTAGTGTGATCTGAAGCCAATCTGGTCATTGTGAAGGAGATGGTTACCCTTGATGTGATCTTGGAGCTAAACATAGACTGCTTTTGCAATGATCTTGCTGATGAATGGTAGGCCTGTACCAGGCCAGAAGTTGGCGAGGTGGTCAGGGTCTAGAGTAGGTTTCTTTAGGAGTTAAAAGAATCAGCCAGTGTTAAGAGGTTCTGGGAAGATACCTTTAGTGAGGAAGGCCCTGATAATGGGAAGTTGGTTGAAGGGAGCATCCCCAGAGAAAGCTTTGATGAAGTGCAATGGGGAAAAGAGCATTTTCATAAAAAGTGGCAAGTTGACTGTCCGCCACATCTAGTAGAGAAATGGCTTTGAAGGCTAACCATTGCAGGGTTGTGCGAGAAGGGGAGGACATAAAAGATGAAGTAGACTCTATATTGAAGTGCTTCTGTATTTTTCCAGTTAAGAAGAGTTGATGACACTGCACTTTCTGTAAAGCGAGAAATAGGTGGATCTGGCAGGGGTTTTATGCAATTCGTGATTGTGCTCAACAGCATTCTGCTTCTGTTGGTGACTTCATTGATGGGGTTGTGGTTTGGACTGTGTAGGCAATGTGTGTTGCCTAATGCAGGCATCCCATAATAAAAATAAGTTTGACTGCATGCATATATCAGGCCTTGAGCTAATAAACTGGCTCCCTCAATTTGCCCTTTGAATGAATGAGCTCTCCAGTCCTGTTATTTGTTTTTACAGTCTGTGACTGGCATGTTATTAATACAAAATTTCAGGCACCACAGTGCAAATGAATTGCTCTGGATGGGTTACCCATGATTCACACCGGGCAACATTAGCTATCTCATCTGGAAGGAGGCTGAATTCAAAATATTTGAAATGCACTACAAAATGCACTGCTGTTAATAGCATTAAAAGTGATATTTGGATTGTGCAGATCCTCTATTGTCCAACTGAGATGGCATGGCGACAAATTTCTACCCATCCAGCAATTTTCTCTTAGATATATTCTAAGGATGAAAAGGAAAAATGGAGTGCAATTGTCCTCTTCAACACCTACCAGCCAGACTGAAAAACTCAAGTGGTAATTAAAGGAGAGTGTGGGATGAGCAGCATAATGCAAACCAAGCCAAAAGATAGCAGATGCTGTACATAGTGAAAGGCAAATATACAGTAAGCAAGTGACTGGAGGGATAGGTGGATTCTGAGGTGAGTATATAGTGTTTGGCTTTGCCATGCAAAACCAGTAGTGTGTCTCAGTGAGTCCATGGCAAGTGAACAGATGGTTATATAAGCTCTCATCTAATAATAATGACTACAAATATTACTTTTCGTGTACTGCAAGGTGTATACCTATCTTTGTAATATGCAAAAGCTTTGTACCCAAGGATGAAAAAAAGTTTGAAGAAATCATAGGGTGACTTAACTGAATGTCATTGGAATGTAGGTGTAGGATACGATGTTGAGGCAGTGTTGTCGGACAATGTCTGCGAGGGGGGGCATGTTAATGTTAAAGGGGGTCGGGCTCAGAGTTGACCCCTGTGGGACTCCGCAGTTGATGTCGGTGGGGAGAGAGAGGAAGGGCGGTAGACTGATCCTTTGGCTTCTTCCGGTGAGGAATGAGCGTATACAGTCTAGGGCAGTTCCTTATATGCTGGAGTCATGTAGTCTGGGGATTAGTGTGCAGTGAGAGACTGTATCGAAGGCTGTAGACAGGCCGAGGAGGATAAGGGCTGCGGAGTGGCCCTGGTCCAGGAGGGTGCGGATGTCCTCTGTGGCGGCGAGTAGGGCGGTCTTGGTGCTGTGGTTGGCTCGGAATCCGGATTGGGACGGGTCGAGGGTGGCGTGCTCTTCGATAAATTGTGTCCGTTGACGGCGGGAATTATCGCACTGGCTGTCGGAATGGAACGATGTGTCTTTGAGAAGGGTCGAGACAGATAGACCATAGAGACAGGATAGTATGAGGAATGAAGTTGGAATAGAGCCAAACAAAATGAAGTAGACAGGGGGACTGGGTTGTTTAGGAAATAAGGTAAATTTCGGTCGCCTTGGCGAACCAGCTCATAAATTAATATTGAGCGTCGGATCTGTGATGACCCTTGACCGTGGCATTATTATATAAATGAACACACTCACTTTATCTGCTAGTACTATGGTCATTTGATACTAGTCGTAAACAACCATACAAATCGGAAGAATATTGGGCAAACAGTTAGCACGGCCATTGGTGGGATTGGAGAAAGGATATTTACATTTGAAGCCCTGATGATGTCCCGGCAGGGACGAAACGCGTAGGCTGTAGCTGTGGAAAATGTATAGACTTTGCAACCTTTGTTTGTGAAAAAGAAATGATCATCGATACAATGGATATCGTCAACCAATGATAATATTAAAGACATTTATTACGTGATGAAGAAAGCCTGCTTGTAACTTTTTTATCATTGATTTTTGACTAATGGCAAAAATTGTTGCTTTAAATCTCTACATTTATATTCGATGCTCCTTGGGTAATATTTCTCATTTCAAATTGTGTCCGTTCCCTGTTGACTGTTTGCTCCTTTGGCTGCGAAGGGGAGAAGCGAGATGGGCCAGTAGTTTTTGAGGTCGGTGGAGTCAGCCATGGGCTTCTTGAGCATCCATACCTCCAGTCCTATATTAGGCGTCTTACAAATGGTTTGGCAGTAGTAACTTGTTTCCGTCTCTGAATATTATTTTTCCTCGTGGAGTAATCTGTGCCTGACTTTCATTTTGCCCTCCTCATTTAAGTACCTGGATGATCCCCCACAAAGCATATTTGCCCATGCCTTTGATATGAACAATTATCGTGCATTTACAAGGTGAGAAACCCACCTGTGAAAGTTATGTGAAGATACAGACGCTCATGAGTTTGTGGCGTTTCCCCTACTTTTGGAAGATACTCCATCCAAAAAGGCCCCAGCTTAGCCTCTGTGAATGTAGCTTTGTCAGTGGATTCCGTATCTCACTGTGCAATATTATTCTGTCTACATGTAACTGTAACTGATGAGGTCCAATAAGGCTCAAGCATGTCTGATGTTCTTTGTAGTCCTGATCACAGGAAGTGGCTTAGCAGTTCAGGCTGTAATGTTCTGCTGCTGGAGGTCCAGTAGTAATCTGCACTCAGTTTGTCCCATCCAGTAGTGGATGTTATGTGCGTTTATTTAGTGTGCATATGCCAAGCTTAACTGGAGAGATACAGAACTCGAATTGTGTTTCAGAAAGTAGTTAAAATTCTGTCAAAATTAAATAAATAGAGCAACAACGTAAAGTCTTCTCCTGACCGTGTTTGTATTGTGCCCTTTTTGTACAGCTTGTGGGAGTAGATACACATGCTTGCTGCTGCCATTGAGAAAGTTTTCAGAATATTCAAAATACACAGATTGACTTAAACTATCAAGTGACCTGGGACTGTCACTTGAATTTGAGGCCCTTGAGTCTGTCATATTGGCAAAGGAAGTCTTGTAGACACTAGTCATCGTCTTAAACGTAATCCTGTTTTGAGCTAGTGCAGGGCTGTGAGCACCATTGTAACACAAGTTTTTACTAAACAGCTGCTGATCAGCCTAGCATCAGCATTCTGGACAGGTTGCATGTGGCACAAAAGGTTTATGGTGGCAGCCATAAATATTGTATTTCCATAGTCCAACCGTGATAGGGCTAGTGCATTTATCATTGTTGTATGCAATTGCAGGTCGAGAACGGGTTACAATTTCTTCAAGATTTTTAGTAGCAGAAAATATTTGTTCACATGTTTAAAGAATTGATTCTCAAGTGATAAATATTACTATAAACATATGCCCATGCTTGAGCATCTATAATCTGTCACCAGATGGCCCTTTCCCTTTTAGAGGTTCCCTTAGGGATGAAAAGTTTCTGTATTTTTGTTTGGTAAGATTTTAAAATGTTTTCAGCCTCAGAATGTTAGTGAGGGGCAGTTGAACAGAGTTGATTGAACCCAAGCCCCTGCAGTATTTTAAGAGCTCTTAAAGAAATTAAAAATAGGTTGGGGGTATATTGATCAACCGCAGGACACCACAGTGAGCTTTTGGGGATGAGCTGCAAAAGGAGGCACACTGGTAGTCTGGAATTTATGTTCCAGAAACAACCTTGACAAATTTAAGACTGACCAAGAAAAACCTGCCTCATCCAGCCTGCCAGTAGAGATAAAGTAGTCCGGGGTGACAAAGGCCCCTTAAGGATCTATTGAAATTATAACTCCGACAAAACGCCATCATCCAGTTTCCATGTAACATCCAGTACCGATGGCACAAGACTGTGGCCTGCTCTGAAACTTATCTGGGGCATGTCAAAAAGAGGATCCTTCTCTGAAAAGGGCTGTAATTGTATCATACACCTTTTCCAACAGATTGCCCACATATGTAAACAAGGATATTGTTTAATTGTTCATGCCTCTGTTTTTGTTAAATGGATTTTTATGGGGGCTTCACCAAGTTTGTTGTCGGGTCTTGGGTATGGTTTTGGTGTTTTAAAAACTGTTGAAGAGCAGCATGAGTGCACAGAAGAGCTACATGATGAGTAATTGCATAACGCTATGCAGGCAGTGGTAATTTGGGGAGCCTGGACTTACTACTCCAAATTTAATATCTGAAATGGTCTTGTATTGATACAGGGATTTTGCGTCACAACCTGGTCCAAACTGCTACTAGGGGGTAATTGCTTTCCTTTTCTGCTAGGACGCACGATGACATTCTGTAAAGATTATGCTCACATTTAATATGTTTGGTGAAATACTGTGTTTTGCCTTTTTAACACAGCACTAAGTTTATTACAGGTATTCTTGGCCTCTGAGGCATAATGTCTCTTCTACTTTCTTTTGGCATGTCTGATCTAACTTGTTGGAAAATCTCAGTTTTTTTTGGTCTTCGTAATAAGGATTTTCTTAGGCTTTGTAGCGCTCACTGTTGTTAAAGGACTTTGATCCATATTAAAAATATCCAGAAGTGTATCCGGGTTGCTGTTAACAGGTTCAATTCTATTAGCCTCATTAGAGTAATTGAAACATTAAGTCCTTTGATTTTTGTTTCTATTAATTTAGCTTTTCCGTCAGACTGGTGCATTGCTACATTTGCGGGTACACTTTCAGAATGTAAAATTCGATCAGTCACTGATGCTGTGCATCCGGACTGGGAATTTATATTGGGAAAGTGCTTCTTTTGCGCACCACTGAGGAAAAATTCTTTGTACATTGGCCACTAAAGCCAAATAATCTTGAGTGGGCTTTCTCTAAGTCTGCTGCAATGGCTCTTAAAAGTTGAATTGTCTTTCATCTGAACAATTCCACAAGAACATGGTTTCCAGTTTGATGAAGGGCTGTTATCCTCTGGGTGGACTTATCTGATGATCCATACAAATGAATTGCAGCCAAACGACCTGAATTGCTTGGGCAGATATCTGCTAGAGTTTCTGGCATTTCACATTTTTTCAAGTTCGTTTCTGTGGAACGCTGAACATACTTTACTGATCAGCAGCCCTGCTACAAAGTAGTTCTTCCTAGAGTGGTACCAGCAATTCCTCCAAACTGGCCTAATACTGATACAGACAAGGCTGGACTTAAGACCTTAGAAAACATAAGGATGAGCTCTTTAGTATGCCTTTGTGGTAGGTACACAAAAGTTCTTGATCACCATGTCACATCACCTGCAAAGGTGTCCATGAGTCTTTAGGAATACTGAGTTCAGCTTTTTGGTTGTTTTGCTAAGATTTTTCCCTAGAAATCCCCAAGCAATGTAATAAGCCTCCCTAGTATCTAGCATTTGAGTTGGGAATTATACTTTTTGTAACCCTCTAAACCAAGGGTCTCCAACCTTTTCTTTATTGAGAGCTCCTTTAGATCAGTGAATATCATTGTGAGCTGCTGAAGGAGAAGCTTCTTGAGTAGTATTGCCAGACAACCCCACCCCTAGCTTTATTACTCAACGTTGATAGAGCCAGATAATATGGTTTGAACAACATTCTTTGACCAGGTGCACTGTGACCGGGCTGCCGCGTGTGTCAGTGAGAACTTGGTCGTTGAGGATGTATGACCATGTGTGCCTATAAATGGGATATATGTGTATGGGTTAATGAAAGCCTGTGTTGTGTGTACCTGTCTCACAGGACATACCTTTCGCCATATGTGGCACTTTAACATGTACAGCACAAACGTACAACCATTTGGTAATAATGGGAGAAACTTAAAGTGTATACAAATATTCTGCAGAAATGTTCAAAATATGGAACTTTCTGTACTTTAGATTTCTCCCACGTAAAGAATGGCTGTATTTTTCCCTTCTAAATATGACACCCTGTCTCACAGCCACTGAGAGCAAGATGCCTGCTGTATGTGAATGCGACACATGGAAGAAAATTAAACTGACGGGTTAACTTTGTTTAAATGGATTCAATAAAACTCATCATTTAAATTTTCTCCCATTTCAAAGTGTCACATTTACAAACCAGCATCTTTTACCCATTGGTCTGCATACACGATGTCAAATTTATAACCGAAAAATACAGCCATTTGTTTAAATGGGGGGAACTTAACATGAAGAAATATGCTTCATACAATATTAAGACGTAATTGGCTTAATTGGAATTAGAGAAAAAGATTGACTTAATATTTCATAGAAATATTTTTCTTCACTTTAAATTTCTCCCTTAAAAAAAAAAAAGAAAATGACTGTATTTGCCAGTTATAAATATGGCACAGTGTCTACTGGCCACTGGGAGCAAGAGGCCTGCTGTTTGTAAATGGTCACTTTAGAATCACAGAAAATTAAAATGAAGAGTTATCTTAATCGTTAAGGTAACTCTTCATTTTAGATTTCTCTCATTTAAAAGCATCCAGAAACATCATTTTCTTCATACACTCCAATATTGATTTGACAAGGACTTTTATTTAGGATTTAAATACCTCAGTTAATCACCTTTATGCCCTGGGTCATAAATCTGACTCCAGTACTGCTCATTATCAGGCACTGCTATCTGCAGCCTGAAGATAATAATGTAAAATAAACACAGACATCCTTTATATTTAAAAGGAAAATGTGACCCTGTGCTTATTCATAAGGAACTTAAGGCTGTGAGCTACTCTGAATGTGTCTGTGAGCTACTGGAAGCCTTTGATCGACTGGTTGGAGACACCTGAATGCATGTAGGCAAGGCACCTTACTATGGACAAGGCATCCATTGACAGCAAATGGAAGAGAAAACCTTCCTGCAAGGGTCTCAAATCTCTCTCTTAACTCACACCTCCAGACTTGTTTTGCAAAGGGTGTGAGGTTAATTTCTAGATGCAGTGCCCTAACAAGAACCTACCGAAGTGGAGTCCCTTCTAAATTTCTGCCTAGCTTGAGATCAGAGGAATGATAAATGAGAACCTGCCCCATCCTACATTCTCCTTGCGTTGCCAGATTTGTTGTCTTTCTCCACTCTCACAGACCTTACTGCTAATATGATGCCTCTAGGGAACTTGTCAAACACCTTGCAGTAAAGCAGGTTCACTGCAAGCCCCATGAACGACAGTCCATATTCCTCATGGGGGGTGACTAGAGAGAGAGAGTAAATGTGCCCATGAAGTTCTAACATTGGCTTGCAGGAAAAATGCGTTGCGTGTGAGGATGGAATTCTCATAATCCCCCTACACACCTTGATGTATTCAACATCCCATCTTGAAACCTATTGTTTTTTTCCACTACTATGTATTTGCTTTATTTAATGATGTAGGCCAATTACTTGTTCTCGTTATTCTCAAGATGATAAGGGCCGATGGTCAGGCTGTGCTTTGAATATTGAGGCTTTTTCAAAGTGTTAAAAGTAGCCTCCGGCCTCTACAAAAAAGGTTGCTAGCATATACTGTTTTGTGGAGTATCATTTCAGGGAATGGTGGGTTTTTTAACAGTGTTTTCTATTTTTTGCACCTTCAAAATAAAGGCCATATAAGGAATGAGGCATTTTTTACTCTGCTGTGAGATTTGCAACTATCTCCGGAGATTGTGGATAAGTATATTAGTTTTTGTATTACACAATACTAATTCACAAAAAAGATATATTTATATTTTTTTTATATATATATATATATATATATATATATCATACACACACACACACACACACACACACTTCCGTCCCAGAGTACACAACAGGAAGGAACGGGACTCCACAGGGCTTGCTTGAATCAAAATGTGGTTTATTCCACCAAGGTAACAATGCGATAAGAGCGTCTACGCGTTTCGGCGCGAAGCCTTTGCACGACACTGACTCGCAGTTACCGGGCATTATTTATTCAAGCCGACATAACTAGACATAGAAAAGGGATATGCGTGCATCTCATTAATTGCTGTGCACACAATGGCGGCCATGTTATAACATGTTTTTAGGTCCGAAAGAGCGTTAAAATTGTCCCAATGAGTGTGAAAAATTGAATCTTAATATATAATAATAACACTTTGTTGCATCACATTCAATTACAATTAATAATCATACATTTGATATTAGTGAGTGCAAAAAAAGGTAATTAATATAAATACTGATGCCTTCTGTCACATCTCATGCCCTATTGGGCAGTCTTACCAAACCCATTGGCTGTATTTAATACTGCGTGGCTACAAAATAATGACAATCCTACCCCATTGGGTCTAATAATATTCAGTTGCAATTAAATTCTGCCCCTCCGTCAAAATGAACATATTATGCAAGTTGTACTATAGCCTAAAATTAAACTATACACATTATACTCTGCTTAATGTTATGGCTACATCAGGGAAAGAAAAACTGATCATATAAAAAATTGTAAGAAAAATATAAAGGAAAAGAAAAGATATCTCAGCTCTGTTGCGTCACACTCGATGAACTGGAAATCCACACTCCAATGAGCCATTCACTTCTGACCAGGGCCTGAAAAATAAGAAATACAAAGAAATGTACAAGTCTGAACATAATGTTAGCTCATACTCCCCTATGTACATATTTCCACTCTCCACTTGTAACTGCAAAAGTTGAAAAAAAATTAAAATAGTTGCAGAGACAGGTTGAGTTATTACTATTGTTACAGGTAGGTATACATCTCTTAATTAACATTTAGGCTAACAGGGTCTCTTGTATTCAATCTGAGAATATATCTGCACTCCAACTTCCTGAGTGCTCTCTCTATCACCCCCTCTTGGTGATTTCTTGATCTGATCGATCACTATATACTACAAAAGGTTTGAATTACAATCATGATGTTGTTTAAAATGCCTTGCCATAGGATAGGACTCATCTACGTTCTTAATCGCCCGAAGGTGCTGTAGGACTCTCTTATGCACCTGCAATACAGTGCTGCCTACATATTTTTTGTCACTAGGGCAGATTAGTACGTATACCACAAATTCAGATTTGCAATTAAGGGATTTGTTTATAGTTATTTTTTCTCCTAAATCTGTGTAAAGTGTGGTGGCATTCATCCCCTGTGTACACGCCTTGCACTTGCTGCATTTTTCGAATACTTTCACAGGTTTAAGCCAAGTGACTCTTTCAGGAATGTGATTTCTAACTATACTGTCTTTGACAGACCTTGTTCTCTTAGGTTAAGGCAGGTATATCCTCCATTTCTATCCCTATTGTAGGATTTTGTGTGATTAAGTGTCAGTGTCTGTGCAGAAAGTTCCTTATCTGATTATGTGCTGTACTATATGTAGTGATGAACCTGCATTGCTCAGTCGATTTACTAACTTCCTCAGCTGTTGACCTTTCTTCTCTATGTGCTTTTGGAGTAGTCGGTGGGTTAAATAACAAGTCTGTCCTTGATTTAGTGCTGATCTTTTCTCTGGCTTGTCTAAGGATCACCTCATCATATGCCCTTGCTCTCAGTCTCTTGGTTATGTCATTCTCAGTTACTAGGAATGTCTCTTAAGTACTGCAGATTCTTTTGGCTCTCAATAATTCTCTGTATGGTATGCTCCTTTTCTTAGCTGGTAGCATGTAAGGATGAATTACCTGAGGTTGCTTTCCTATATCCTCTGGTTCTTATTAATTCACCAAAAAGCTCCTTACTCTCTCTTTCTCATATATATTATGCATTTCAACCCTAATCCTCACGTAGCCGGTATCCTGGCGGTACGTGTGCACATCAAGGGTTGAGGAGCCCTTCTACTATCCACATCCAGACACCTGTTTGCGCATTGGACTTGCCTTACAAAAGCAATTATCCCAAGTTGTATGACTGAAAACAACTTTGGATAATTGCTGTTGCGTCCTGTGGGCAAACAAGTGTCTGGATGTTATGTGCGTATGTATGTGTGTGTATGTGTGTGTGTATATATATATATATATATATATATATATATATATATTCCAGCCTGTCTCTCGATGCACTTTCCGTGCGGACAAGAACGGGACACCAAATGACGCCACAGCCAGACTGGAAAAGTTTTCACAGGTGATATGCTTTTATTTGTGCATACAGGGTGCAAAGCCTTGTCAAACGCGTTTCGGGCACCGGCTGTGCCCTTGCTCACTGACAATTCGCCATGGTTACTCCACCAGTATAAATACCATAGTGTAAAAAATGCGCGCCAACCTTCCAGTTTAACAATAAACCTAGGCAAAGGACTTGTGTCATTAAAAGCTTCACTGGTTACAGGAAAATGCTTCCGTCATATTGGAACGGTGCATTTAGACATAGCCCAAGATGAACATAACATGTTAGCATCAACATAGGTATACCTAAATAAACGTAAAACAATCTTGGATCATAAAAAACGTTTAAAATTGCATTATAAATATAGCATTGGTTAGGTTGTCGATGTCATGTAAAAAAATGTCAAAGTCTACCAGATGGTGAGAATAAAACCATGAAAATCTTTGGAAACAAGGCTTCGTAATCCGTTCAATGGCATACATTTTGGTCCCATTAAAAATATATAAAAAAACAATCAACACTGTGCAAATACGCTGTGATGACATACCGATATGCATCAAGATTGCAATGTTTACAGTGATGACATTTAGTTTTGACAAATGACATATTACACCAATAAAGTGCTAATGTGCTGAATGTATAAATTTAATTGTAAACATACGACCTGTGCAAACTTGTCCATGCAAACTAGATAAAGGTGCATAGTGCAAAATGCAAACGGAATATATGTACAATATGGGACTTTTTAGAACGGTGCAAAGATGCAATAATATTGCAGACCATGATTTCATGTTGATTCTCATATAATCATCCGGTATAGGGCTAATTTACATAAGCATAAAGTTATTATAGTGCACAAATGCATTTAGAACCAGTGAAGTCTAAACATATAACGCGAGTGTTAGCATAGTTGACACGTTGTATCTATATGTGTCTCTGGTCACGGTGGAGAACACAATATTTAAGAAGCTTTCAAAGAAGAGGACACTCCTTATCAGGTGATCTGATAAGAAGTAAAAAGTGCATAAAGTGATGTGTAAACAATAATTTGCTAATTTAAAAACCTTAAAATTGTGTGATAGGTCATCTTAGTTTATGAGGTTCTCAGCTTGCCCTTTGAAGGCCGGGACTGGTTACTAATGATGTATGTACGTAAGCTGAGTCAGTCAGATACCTTGCTAAATATGAACTCCAAGCCTGGAGTCCATTGGCCCAAATTGCTGATCAAAGAAAATTACGGAGATCCTCCCCCATGTTGAGGCCCCCAGGAGTCTTACTATTGAGTTTGATAATATATCTAGACTCTAACTGGCGTAGTCTCTTGTCTATGTCACCTCCCCTTTTCCCCTGTTCCACTGCATCAATAACAAAGTATTGTAGATTTGTTAAATCTTTGTTATGGGTAGTGGCAAAGTGTCTAGCTACAGGATATGTTAAATCCATATTGACAATTGCTCTTATGTGCTGCAGAATGCGGACGTGGGCTGGGTGTTTCGTACTGCCCACGTACATTAAGTTACAAGTGCACTGCAGCACATAAACTGCGTTCTCTGTGCGACACGTAAAATGGGCCCTGAGGGGAACCGGAGTATCATCAAATGGGGTGGTGTAGGTGGTAGTGTTGACCCCAAATGTGTAGGCCCGACAGGAACTGCATTTAAAAAAACCATTTTTAGGGGACAACTATATATATATATATATATATATATATATATATATATATATATATATATATATATATATAAATAATTGCAGAGCAGAGAGCCAGGGAAACAGGAAATCAGGCGAGCCCACACGATAGATGTAGCAGGTAAGTTCATTCTCCCTGACGCGTTTCGGTGCCGCAGGCTCCTTAATCATAGGGCGGGGCAAGTCGGAAGTACGGTATTAGGCTGCCACATTTATTACCCTTAAGAATATATATATCAATATCATAATCATACCATACCTCTCCTCAATTCCTTGGTGAAGCCGCCGCCAACCTGAGCAGCGGGTGTGTCGTCGATATTGGACCACCATAGCAAGGTCCTCACAATATTCTCCGCTCTCCCGTCACAAAACAAGGATAGACGACAACGCGTTCTGGCCACAAGTGATTTATTATGTCAGCTGTTTTGGACGTGTTTCCCCTGACCAGAACGGTGATCAAGCCTGCTGGTCAGGCGAAACACGTCCGAAACAGCTGACATAATAATTCACTTGTGGCCAGACGCGGTGTCGTCTATCCTTGTTTTGTGACGGGAGAGCGAAGGATATATATACATACATACATATAGTTATCGATGGGAAAGCTTAGCGATACAATAAGTCTTATGTATTTCCAACTCTTTGCGATGAGATAACAGGTTTGCTCTTTTTGCTAGTAGCCAATCCCAAATGAGCACTCAGTTGCTAATGATGTACAGTTCTTCTAATCATATTAAAACCTAACAGAACAGAAATCATTGAATGTTAACTTTTTTGTGGGGTGCATTGTATAGTTTGAGCCACCCACTTATTTTACTCAATGTTGCAAAGATTTTGAAAGTGTAATTATAACTTGTAGCATTTTGACACAGTTGGTTCAAGTCGACAAATGGGTTGGGTTTCTTTTCATCTACGTTGAGCACAAGTACAATGATGCAATTCATTTTTTTATTGTGTTTTAAATGTGTTTTTCTTCTTTCTATGAAGCAAGGATAGGCGGACAATCCCTTCCGAGTCCAGTGTCTCTTCAGAACTGCAGTGACAATGGTGGGACAGTTCAGGAGTTATATTTGGGATCCTGTCCTCATCATATCCCAGATCCTACTCATGCAGGCGATTTACTACAGCTCTCTTGGACTCTGGATCGCATTGGTGGACAGCCTCGTACAGAATAACCCATCCTTGGACCAGATGTTCAACTATGACATTTTGGGCTTCTCTTCACTGTCTGGGAGGCTGTCTATCATGGCATTTATCCTCAATGCATTAACTTGTGCAATTGGCCTATTGTACTTTATACGGCGGGGAAAGCAGTGTTTAGACTTTACAGTAACCATGCACATTTTTCACCTGTTTGGATGCTGCATTTACAACTCTCACTTTCCTGCTACGTTAACATGGTGGCTCGTCAATACAGTCTGTATTGCTCTTATGGCAGTGATCGGGGAATATCTCTGCATGCGGACAGAACTGAATGAGATCCCTTTAAGTTCGGCACCCAAATCAAATGTTTAGACTTAACTCAACACTCTACCAGCACTACAGCGGTCTCCTTTTCAATACCTCATACCTTGTGTTTGATCTGGAGTCTTTTCTGCTTTATTTTAAAAATAACTCTTACCGAATGAAGATAATTTTTATACCCAGCAAAGGAGCCACCTGCAATGTACTTTATCACCATGTGCAACAAAGGAGTCCCTATCTCTGCTAAACAGGCCACTTTGAGAAATTAGCACACTTTTCATAGTCCCGTATGTATTATCCCTTGGAATACAAAAGTGGTATCATGTCATATGAAGGTTAACCATTGATATGTATGACTGCGTAGAGAATCTTGAAGTCACGTGGATGCGGAAGATGGTGTTTTTTGGCTGATGCTTTTGACTTCACCAAGAGTAAAGAATAGACTTAGTATTGGAACACACCAAAGTAATCCAGCTAGAGACAGAGTTTATTTCTATTCCTGTCTCATTTTCTCTGTTTTTGGTTATGCTGAACATTGAAGGCAATTGGCCATCGGAAACGAGCTATTAAGCTGCCTACAAACGTTCATGATATGGACACTTTTTGCCCAAGTGCAATAATCTGTGATTTCTTTGTAAAGCAACAATAAATGATGCATTTTTCTGTTTGTAATAACAGCGAGCGGTACCTCCATTTTGTTTCATAGTAAAGAGACATTTTCAGCCTCAGAAAAAGTTTTGGTGGGCTTTTAGTGAGAAGTCGTGGGCTTCACATTTCCTGTTGTAATGAGTAACTCTGTCCTTCAAAAGATGCAACTTTCTTAAAATTGCTTGTTTTTGGAAATGTATTTATTTTATTCAAGCCTCCTGGGACAATTTTCAATAAATGTGCATGCTTTGGAAATAATGCCATTAAAGTAGGTGTTTAGACAAAGCATGTTTTGGTGACGCCTTGTAATGATGAAAACTTAATTCCATGCATAAAATTCATTTGAAGTTAAATTTGTTAATTGAGGCACCCAAGTTGGCCATTTGCTATTTGCCTACAATCTTATGATATATTACTTATTTTGGTGGGGACATTCACTGAAGCCTGTCCGGCCACTAATTAAAACTATTGTGATTGTAGTTTTCATATGAATGTGTTCTGTAATGTTCGAACTCTCACCCGAATGTTGCAATTTTTCTCCAACTTGTATCTGTGAACGGTTTCTGGATAGTTTGTCCAGGACGGAGCCGTGCCCTGGTCACTTTGTCACTAGCTAAAATATTTTTCAGAGGTATCATAATCAAAACAAATAGTATTTCTGTTGAAATGCATACAACTGCAAGACGTTGCATATAATTTTTGGCAACAAATAAGGTATAAAGGTTTTTTTTGGGAAGAGATTACAAGGGAGGACATCAAACTCCAACTTGTTTTTGGTCCTTAATTAGGTAAAATGCTAGGGGACTTAAAACCTGTACCTCGGAATTTAAAACAAAAAGCTCTTGTGTGTTTTTTTTCGGCAGCTTGGGTTTGAAATACTCCTGCTGTTAAACGAGTTTGACGCCCATTACCTGCTACACTGGCTTACTGCCACATTTTGTTGTTTGAGCAAATTACTCCGTGGTGCTGTCCTTTCCTTACATGTTAATGGAATCTTTTGTGAATGGTGTATCCAGGACAGTTGAAAACAAGTTTGTAAACTGTATCTAAACTCCCATTTTTAAAACTGTTGAGGGGTTCTAGCCCTTTAGGTGTATGTGCCGGGAAATGGCAGGACCAGGCCTTGTGTGCTATTATTCACATGAAATGTGTTGAGTTGTAAACACCATGAAAGCGTCTATTTTAAAACCAGTGTGACGATTTAGAGAGGGATTGTGCCTACTTCTGACTACAAAGTAAGTGATGCAAATTAAATTCCTAATCTAGGAATGACTTGAAACTGTTTCTGACCTTTCAGACGAGTTATGGCTTTCATTACTTGTTTGTTTTAATTCCTTCAGAGTATTGTTCTTAAAATGTGCTAATAAGAGTTGCGTGTGTGAATAAACATAAGGCCTTTTTTAATGATCGTTTCCCTATTAATTGGAGCACATTTTATTCAGACGTTTTGATTGGTCGTTTTGTTGCAAGCAAGTTTTGCACTAGAACTTCTTCCTGGTGTGGGAATGTACTGGCACGAGCACCAAGCTGCCAAACCTTTTCCCGCCAACAGTGCTGATTGGGATTACACATTGCAGCAGGGATGTAGGCAGAGACAAAAGAGTGATGGAGGAGAGATGCAAGGGTATGTTGAAGATGCCCCTTTACACAATGGTAATAGAAACAAAAAAGCCGGCTGGCAAAGCTCATAACTGCATCTTATGCGTATTGTGGCCCATGCCCATTTAACCTCCCATAAAGCAGGGGAATTGGGGGGGGGGGGGGGGGGTTGATTTGCTTTGCAAATGTAACAGTGAAAAACTGGGCAGGAATTTATAGAGCTGTGGTTGCACTGGTGGACTTTCGACAGTTAAAAGCCCTAAAACTGTTCTTCCTTATTTATGCTTAATGTTAACATTTCCTTGTATGCGAAGTGTTATTTTTTTTTTGGGGGGGGGGGGGTGTTTAAAGAACAGAACAGTACGCCCATAAGAAACTGTTTTCTGTACAAGGTAAGAAGTGTGCAATGGGGTTCTGCTCATTTTAGAAGTGAGTTTTTCTATTTGTCTACCTAGGCTTTCGTAACGTTGGCTATCCGCATAGCAAAACTGTTACGGTCCGAATTGAAGCTGCTGTGCTTGAAATTTTTACCAATCAATTAATGATTTTACTTCCAAAGTACAGCAGAAGTCTAAGATGATAATTGTTTTCATATCGCTAACTGTGATAGGTCAAAGTGGCCAAATGCTTTCAGGAATTGTAGCAAACCCTTCTCTATCTATATATACTGCTATTATTTTTAGTGTAGATCTGTCCTTGAGGTCAAAAGTTATAGGCAAGTAAAAAATGCCGTTCTTGGAAAAGTGCGGCTGAACCATAACTTCACATTGGAGGCTGCCTCTGTGTAAAATAGATATAGCATGATATTTGGGACTCCTCCAACGGCCCCTCACAATGCACAGCTGCAGATTCTGCCCCACAGCTGGAACCTGCGGGCTAGCAAAGCACCAGTCCACCTTCAAAGGGGCTGTTAGAGCAGTGATTGCACTGCCGCCTCTCTAGTATGCATTGGATCCCTTGAGCCATCTAGGAGGAGGTACAAGGAGGGTTGATGTTAGCAGGCTCACGCTCCTTCTCCCGTGTCACCCATTAGAGTGCATTGACATGTACAGGTCTTGGTGGACTTGCACATGTCACTATGTTGAATTCCACTACTACCTGTAGGCAGGATTAGAAGGATTAGAAATGTAATTTTGTACTCCGCTGCTCAGGGCTTTCATGATCAGTAGAGTACATGAGACTTGTTTTTCTGAAAGGAGACAGGTTCCTGTCAGCGCTCTGCATTCCTCTGTGGCAGTCATTCTCTAAGCATTATTGTAATGAAATTGAGGTTGTACATCTAGCGCATATCTCCTCTTATCCCTATGCAAATGTGTGAAATAATCTATGTTCCTGCCAAACTCTCAGACTTTTTGTCTATTAGTATTGCACAGCTCTTTTTAATGCAAATGTGCGCATGTAAATCCATTTATTTGCACATTTGAGAAATGTTACTTTTTTACCACCGTCTGCATTAGTGCAGATGGTGGAAAGCAGATTTGTGAATCTTCTTCTAGGATCATATAACATTCTTCTTCTTCTGCATCATATAACATTTATTTTTTCAGAAATACATCATGCCTAAATTTAAATACAAAAAATAATTGTGTATACCAGAGTTTGGGTTGGAATCCATTTTCATCCACTTACCAGCATCAATTAATGCACATTATTGGTTCAATCCGGTTTGGAACGCTGCTTGTAGCCTTAAATGTGCTTCCTTAACATCACTGAGTCTCGTGTAGCCAACAATAGTTAAATTATTTTGGCTACAGTCACACCTGCCAACCAAAAACGTTTGATTATGAGGCTGGCAATCTGTACCCTTTTTTTTTTGTTTTATTTGGTTATTAATTTTGTCGATCCAAAAGAGCTAAACTTTCATTTCTTCAGAAACTTCTCTATTGATCACCTAAAGCTTGAACTTATCTGTCACCTGGCCAATTCCACATCTGTTGTCAGCATCATTCTAAATGTCTTCCGTACTTTTCCGTTAAAAAAAAAAAAACTAAAAATATGTGAACACCTCCACTCCATCTAAAAAGCGCAATGGCAGACTGAAACCTTCACCTCCCTGGTACTCCAAAGGCCTCTTTGACAAAAAAATTTGTGTTTGCAGGCAGGGAAGAAAATGAAGAAAAGCAGAAACCCTGATGACCTTATACTAAAGTGCCTCCACCAACATGCAGACAACTCAGTGGCCAAACCAAAGTGCTATACCATCAAAGAAGCTGCCAGCAAAATCTGAAAGCGTTCAAGACAAACACTGAATCAGCCATCCACATGACTGTTCTATCACACACTCCACAGACAAGTATATAGTCTTCAACCTTTTTCTTCAGTGAAAAAAAATAGGATCTGACGGTACATCCACAGTACCAAGCCAACTTCTCCTCAGACCCACACCTTCTTGTAGCATCCCTCTTTGCTCTTCCTTCAAAGCCCTACATCTTGCAGGTCTCCCAATATACTCCATCTCAAAGCCACCACCTATTAGGATGGTGCATTAAGCTCATCCTTCAACAAAGCTCTCTGAACTTTTGCGCACTTTTGTCAATGCCTTTTTCACTCCCGTTCTTCCCCCCCCAGAAGCTCAAAGACAGGCCAGATCCTTCCGCTCCTAAAGAAACCTACACTAGGAACAGATGACCGCTCAAACTATCAGCCAAGCACTCACCATCCCTTCATTGGTCAGATTATTAAAAATGCGATCTATGATAAATTCCAAGCTCACATTTCCACCAGCTATATTCTACATGACTAAAAATCTGGCTTAAGCTCATGCTGCAGTATTGAGACCACTACGTTGAGCACAGATGAAGATGTCCTTGACTTCTGATAATGCTGGATCTCTCAGCTGCCTTTGATACCATCTATCATCTTACCCTCATCCACACCCTAAAATCTCGAATTGGATTCGCTGGCAAGGTCCCTCATTGTTCACCTACTACCTTTTCAACCAACACCACCAGTTTCTTCATATGGGCACCTAAATTTCCCAGAAGATTCTGGTCTTCTGCAGAGTCCTCTAGGGATCCATCCTGTTTCCGTTCATCTTCAATCTCTACATGGAACCCTTTGGGGCTCCACTCACCGATAACTGCATCAGATTTCACCAATATGTCAGATGTGCAGCACCTACCTTAAACTCAATCCCACCAAGACAGAATTCTTAATATTTGCCTAGTTCAACAAGAAAGAAATCATCCCAGACTGGTTCAGTGACATGATCCTTTACGGCTTCAAATCCCAACTTTCACCCCGTAGCCTGTCACTTGGATTCATCCTGGAAACAACACCCTATCTCGGAACACTTTGCCAAGAAAACAAAAAACAGCCAGGTTCCAGCTCTCTCTATACTATAGAAAGTGAAGACGTTCTTTTGGATAGCAACTTCGGAACTACTTTTGAAGCCCTCGGAGTCTTGCATCGGGAGTGGGAAAAACGTACTAACTTCCCTATTGCCCTCCTGGTCCTACATTGCCCCTGTTCTCTTGTAACAAATTTTACCCTTGACCTAAAAACAAAAATATGATCACATCACCCCAAACCTGATTGAACTACTGTGGCTTCGCTTTCCAGCCCACACAGTATTCAAAATCAGTTTCATCATTTATAAAGCAATCACGACAAGTACTCGAACTTATCTGGCTAACAAGCTAACCATGCCTGGTGGCCTTCACACAGCCAGGATTCCACATCAGAGTGCAGACAAATAAATGTGAAAAAGAAAATTCTTGGCAATAGGCCTTTTCCATCTATAAGTCAGAATCTAAAACATAAACAAATTCGGTTTGACAGAGCACAACCTTACACAGTCCAAAAACATTTACTCCAGTGAGTCACAGAATAATGTAAGCAATATCAAGGGCAGAACAAGTTGAAAAGCCAGTGATTCTTTTATTCTTATAGTTTCTCAGTGTTGACACGAAGAACAGAAACAACGACAGCCGACACGTGTTTCGATCTTTGTTTGAGACTTTTTCAAGGCTAAGAACGGTAGTTCCCAACTAAATCTAGGTCATACGATCGTTGTCAAGAGCGATCTCCAAAAAACACGTAAAAGGCCAAGGCTCTAGGTTCAAGTGCAATATCCCATGGTCCAAACTGAAAAAAGTGCAATTTGTCTGATCCGAAGTCAAATGGACCTGAAATATTATGGCATTCAAGTAGCAAAAAATTATGGAGACAATAACTCCATGCGCAGAAAGTTTTCTAATTTTTAGCTCTAAGTTGTGAATTCACAGTATAGTGCCTTCGTATAGTGAATTATTTCTTAGAAAATGCGTAGATATTGGTATTTTAGCAACTTTCCGGCATAAACCACGCTTGATAATGTGGAACTTCCGGGCGGTCCCACGGTCAGGAAACCCGTCTCATAGAGGAAAAACGCTCCTAGTCAAATCTCGCCACAAACAAACTTATCCAAAAGAATCTAAAACATCATCGCTGTATATATTTGGATCTCCCCAACCCTGCTCCAATTTAGAAAAGACTTACTTCTTTAAAGAACACTAAATCATAATATAGTAATGGTGCACTTTTGCTTCCAGAAAATAGCTACCACTCCAATTACTTTTTAACTGTATCCTTACTTTTTAACTGTATCCTTACATTTAACTTTGTACTGCGCTTTGCTACCTTGCGGGCAGGTTTGTGCTATACAAATAACACATATGTAAATTTTGGTATAATTGCGTGACCACTTTCTACCCTGCCCTGGTTAATTTTTGTAATGCAGCAAAATGCGCCCATAAAATGCTTTTTTTCTACTTCTGCATTGCAGCGCAAGTCCCTTTTTTATAAGTGAAAAAAGCAGATATTGTTTCATTGCTGGTGTGGCTTCACATGATTCTATACACTCAACAGACCAACAAGCCTAATCATATCTGAAAATACCTTTGGGTACAGATATGCCACTGGAAATTTCAAGACCCTCACCCACATAATCGTAGCATGCTTCATCATTGGGTATTCCCACACTTGAACTCCTGAGTTCAAGTTTGCTACTACCACCTTTCGTGGGAGCTAACGTTTTATTTGCTATTATTTAGGGAGCAAAGAGTCTCTCTGTGCCAGAGAAAACAAGTTAAGCATCTTCAGTATTCCAATTCTTTATTTATGGTTACCTTGACTAGATTAACAAGAATTGTCATAGCCAATCGCCTTTGGGACCTTATAAGTGTTTTATTCCCTCTGCGCTGTACTCGCTTACATGTTAGACAGAAAGCTGAGGAAATCAATGTTTATAAACCCACCCTGCTACTTTATTTCCTGTATCCTATATGCACGATTAATGATTTGCTGTAAAGTTGCAGTTGGAGAAATCATTACATTGAACATAGCGTTGATGTATGTACGTAATTCTTTTACTCCCTAAGATCCTTTCTGACAATGAATGGCCTATTTTTTGTTTTTAATTAACACTAGAAAAGGGCACTTTTGTTTTAAATGGTTGGTAGGGTTAGGTGTCTCTCCTTACAAAATTGATTAAAAAGCTAGTGGCTGTTACCAATATCTGCTCTTGGGGTATGCAAAGTCATGCTGCTGCCTTTGAGAGGAAATTCTTGACCGGTACTCGCCTAGTATGCCCGGCAACGCTGCATCACAATGCGGTTAATGCTTTTTCCACATTAACAAGACATGACAGCTAAAATGATTATTAACTATGTAGATTGTCGGAAGACCCCAAAAATCCACAGCAGGCTAATTGCAGCTGCCGAAGAGAAGGAAGAAACACGCCCTGAAGATCTTTGCTGGTGTTCTGTCACCCCTTTAACAGGATCTGGCATGGCACAGTCCGTTGCCAATAAAATCAGCTGTGTAACCTATAAGCGGTGACTCTTACTGGCTGGCTTGAAGCTGGTGAGCCAGTCCTCAAAATGGAAACTCACGCACACACAGCACTGATGAGGGCACACTGCACGTGGCGAGGCTCTGGCGGAAGGTGGCTGCCTCACCTCTGCAGCACGGGAGTCTCCACTGCTCATATTCAAGTGCCTGGTTTTTCTGTTTTTCCATAGGCAAAGAGGAGCTTCTAGAACTGTTATGGTGTAGAGTCGGGAAGATTATCTGCTCGCCTGCCTTTTAAGCTACAGGTAGGATGGGACGAGGTGAACACAGCGGATGTAGTTTTCATAGGAGTGAATGGATATTTAATTGTTGGATATTGTACGTAGTTAATTTGCCCCTGTCACGGGCTGACACGTAGACTTGCAGTTCAAGATGTACACTGATTTGCAAGTTGCTGAGTTTGAAAATGGTGCGTCATTTCGGTCTCGCTAAGCTTTTGGGTGGGGCGTTGTGTTTTTACCCAATGTATTTGGAACAGGGGCATTCATAAGTGCCTTCGTGTTTTTAAAATATGATGCAATCTGGCACCATCAAAAACACAGTTTTAAAATTAAATCCCTGTCTTCAGATGTCGACGGTCGTGAGATAACTCCACGACCCCCAACACTCAGCACCAAATCAAAGCGGGCCTAACTGTGCAGAGGATATATTTCACAACTTTTACAAAGTTTCGTCTAACACTTTTTAACTCAACAAAGCGTATGGAGTAGTACCCTTTGCTATATTTGGGTGAAAATCGAGGCATTTAAGGCAAGCGACGTTGCACAAGGTAAACAAACTTGCAGAGAAAACGTCTGCATAGATTTGTCATTGTGCGTTGACAATCTCCGTAAAAGTTAGTCTGCATACATTTAGATGCTCAAATGGGTTTGCTTAGAGAGCACAAGCGCAGTGCGCGCATGCTGCAAGGAATGTCAGGTATGCAGCTGGCACCTGGCCGTGCTGCTGCTCGCTCCCGGGCTCCCTCGGCCAGGGGAGAGAGAAGGCGGGACATGCATCTGCCTTTGGCCAATTGCATGCTGTCTTTCTTAGAAGGAAGCACACAAAGGCCAATAGCGTGTGAGCCAAAAATAAAGCTCACGCACAAGCTTATGCTCCGAGCTAAAAGTTCGTACTAGAAGCCTCGCAGAGCAGTGGATGCGAGCTGGCTCAGGCGTTACCTAAAAAGGGGAATAACAACAACATTGTTCTCTATGATGGATTTGGACTATTAGTCCCCTTCCATCTGGACTGGTCTACATGTTTCAGCCTTTATAAAAGTGCATAAAGCCTACTTTAGCATGTGATTATCCTAAATAACATGCCTGGTGGCAAGGAATGTTTTATCAGTTGCTCGCTCACAGGCTAGCTGCTCTAAACCCAGGAACAAGGAGGGGTTTTATCCCTGTAGTCCCACATTTTTCAGGGGTATCCACTGTCCCAATTGCTGCCTCCTAAATGCCCCCACCGATGATTAATCTCTTTAAGTAATACCAAAAAAGAAACTCACTCCCACTATTGGTGGCAGTAGCCCACTTAAGTGTGGGAACGTCCAGTGATGAAGCATGCACGATTAAGTGAGTGAGGGCTTTTCAATTCCAAATGGCATATTTGTCCCTAATTGGTGTATTCAGATATGGTTAGCCCTGTTCTTCTTTTGTTTTGTGTGAAATATTTTGATAGGGAGGACGGAAGAATGGGTCTTCAGGACCTCTTTCCCCTTCTTTATGAGATAGAAAGTGTCATTACATGTAACATTTGACTTTGCTCCAGAAGCACACCCAGACTGGAAAGAAAGGTAATTTTCCATGCACAGTGAAGATTGTTTTTAAATTACATATTTTTTTTTGTTATCGTTTTAGCTTTATAAAAGTGAAGGTATACAAAAAGGATATATGTTACAAGTTAGCTAATGGTGTATGTCAGCTGTGTTGATCAGGTATCTTGTAGAAAGGCGCTTTACAGAAATCTGGTACTGCGTCGTTTATGGGGACTCACGGTGCAGGCCATTCGCTTGATTTGATTTTTACCAATATAGACCAGCTAAAGGTGTATCCCCCTCTTACCCAGATCTGGACAGATCATAGTATCATCATATCATCATCTTCTGCCGTTACCGGAGGCAACTCATAAGAAATCTTGTAAACTGCCAAAGATTCAAAAGCGTAGACCTTGGCATAAACTCACCCTAGAACTATTTGAGGAGACATTTACACATCACTATAAAGATATGGAGTATAACGTTCAGGATACCTCTGAATTACTAATTTCAACTCCGCTTTTAAGAACACCTTCGACATAGTTGTCCCTGAGGATGAGAAGACTTTGGACACCCGACGGAAATCTGCCCCCTGGTATTCGGGTGATTTGAAAACTGAAAAATCATCCTGCAAGGTGCTTGAGAGACGATGGGGAAGATCCAAAAGTGTAGGAGATAAACAGAGCTATAAACTAGCTTTATTTCAATACCATCAAAAAATTAAGCTGGCTAGATGTTCGTACATTCATGATCAAATTGAACAAGCCAGTAACTCATCCAAAGCACTGTTTAACGTAGTTAGAGACTTCGCCTCTCCTGAAGCCTGCAAACAGCAACCTCTAGAAACGCAGGAGCTCTGCGACTCCATAGCTAATTTCTTTCAAGAAAAAAATCTCATTTATGCTAACTTTGACACCTTGAGCGCAGGGAATAATAATCCCACCAGGGAACAAGAGTCTCTTACAAGACCGTGTACTTCTCATTTGAAGCACTTTGAAACGATCTCACTGGAGGATGTAAATAATCAATTATTGGTAGCAAAGTCTGGATCCCCAGGGAACCTATCCTCTCCTAACATCATGGCGCTTCTGGCCCCGGTCTGCGCCCCAATAGTGCAAAATATTTTTAACACCTCCATCCAAACAGGCTCCATGCCGGTCTCTTGGAAAGAGGCCTTTGTCCGACCGATCTTAAAAAAAATCAACCGCAGACCCCCAGGTTTTTAGCAATTATAGACCGATATCGTTGCTGCCATTGTTAGCTAAGATATTGGAAACTCAAATCAATAAACAACTGAGCCAATATTTAGAATCAAATGTTATTCTGGATCTGTCGCAGTCAGGTTTCCGCGTAGGATTTAGTACCGAAACCGCAATAGTGGCAGTCACAGACTCACTAAGACAAACTTTCGATGCGGGTGGGTCAGCAATACTTGTCCTCCTAGATCTCTCCGCGGCGTTTGACACCATCTCCCATCGGTTGCTGGTGGAGAGATTACGGGAGAGTGGTGTGGAGGACCTCGCCCTGGAGTGGCTTAGGATTTTTCTGTCAGATCGAGGGCAGACGGTCATCTTAGGCTCTTTCAGATCTCGGAAATTTCAGTTGGACAAGGGAGTGCCTCAGGGCTCGTGTCTGAGCCCGACACTCTTTAATGTATATGTTGCGCCCCTAGCTAAGGTCATTAAGTTTATGGGTTTGAGATAGTTTCTTACGCAGACGATACCCAGCTGATATTCCCAATAGGATCCAACTTTACTGAGGAGAAACAACGTTTTGCGGAGGGAATGCTTGCCATTTCTAAAATGGATGACAGAATGCTGTCTTCAACTCAACCCAGGAAAAACAGAGCTTATGCTTCTGGGCAAAACCGCTAATATTTGGACAACTGATTGGTGGCCTTCCCAGTTGGGTACGGCACCCTCTCCCTCCTCCTCCGTAAAAAGCTTGGGATTTCAGCTGGATGAAAAGCTAACGATGAAGGACAATGTCAAAAAAACATCACAGGCTCATGTTATTATAGCCTTCGTCTGCTACAGAAAATGATTCCCTATCTGCCACTGGAACATCGCAGAACGGTGGTTCAGGCGATGGTTATGAGTCGCCTTGATTACGGCAATGCCCTTCTGGCGGAGGTGGGAGAGACCATGCTTGCAAATCTGTAGGTTATCCAGAATACTGCAGCTAGGATGGTGCTAAACCGTCCTCCAGGATCTCTATCAATGCCCCTGCTTAGAGAGCTTCATTGGCTTTCAGTTAAGAAAAGGTCATTCTTCAAGATATGCTGCCTCACCTTTAAGGCCATCAAGGGAATGGCTCCTGACTATCTGCAAAATAAGATCTGTAAGCAAACATCTAAGTGTAATCTCAGGTCAAACTCTCTGGCATTGCTGAAAGTCCTACGCATTCGTCTTAGCCGTACAGGGGGCAAATCATTCTCATACGTAGCTCCCAGATACTGGAACACTCTTCCTGAGGCTCTACGAAAAACCAATTCCTAGCTTGTTTTTAGAAAACATCTTAAAACTTTTCTGTTCTAGTTTACCTTATTGATTTTCTATGCTCTCCCCTGGTTCCTGGCTTATACGTCCTTAGTTCCCCTGTTAGGGTAGCGCTGAGATGCCCCGGGTGAGTAACACGCTTTATAAAAGAGCTTTAACATAACATAACATTTGTGTAAACAAAACGCAGAAATGAGAGAAAATGTCTAATTGCAGCAATTGGTGCATGATTGACCTGCTAGTGCACCACTCTGGATACCAAGCAGCAGACGGTGCTCAGCTGTAATGGGTTCTGGGTACAAACTATCAGCAGCTATGCTTATGATGGTCTGGGGAGGAGCCAAGTAGGCTGCTGGATTCGGATGGATATCCCCACCCAACCTAAGTTATGACATGGCATTGTTGCCCCATTTCTATATTGGTTAAAACAAAGCCTAAAAGTTCCTCTGCTGATTTGAAAACAAATTACGACTTTCACCAAGTGGTCCAGAAATGTGTTCAGGACATTAGTATTTCCCTTTAAGTCCCTGCAACAGCGTTTTGGGAAGGGTGGGTTGAGGCCGGTCATTGGCTATCCTTTATTGTAAAAAGCTTTGAAGTATATAACAATGAAGGTTTGCCTGCCATGAAAGCCTTTTAAACAACTGTCCATAATTCCTTGTTCCACTTGAGCTGGGTCAAGAGACCAAAATGTTCTGAGCTTGGTATACAGAAAAAAACCAACCTCACAGGTGAAGAAGGTTCAATGAAAAGTAACCTTATTTTAGGGCTTGAGTTACAATGGTAAATTAGCTGTTCCAGCAGTAGTAAGAACCCATGCTACCCTAGAGGTGGTACTAAAGGTGAAAACCCAGGACTGTCCCTTCACACATTTGTTATTGTTATATGAACACCTACACTAGATTCATGCTTTTGCTTGAAGTTTATAATGAACATTTTCATGCTTATGTCCCTAATCACATGAAGCTAGCTACTATCTTTTGTTGAACAGTTATTTTTGTTGCAGACCTTGTCTTTGAAATAAGCGTTCAATGGAAGTGTATCTGCAGTACTTTGGGCATTTGAAATTCGAACATCTTACCTGGAATTTATGTACATTTCTACTCTATTGAAAGAACTGCAAACATGTTTGCTTTGCTTTATAAGTGGTGGTCACTGACACAACTTAATGCACTTCGTTTAGTTGTGCAAGTGAGTCAACAATACATGTGCAAATTAGTGAATAATACATTTCTCAGTAATGTTGCATGGAATTATTTCTGCACATTGCACCCATACACAAACTTCCACGTGTTGTTTGCTTTTAAGACAAGGTAACTATATTTTCTTAATCCTACTGATGAATGAAAACATTTATTGTATTTGATTTTCTGTTTTCAAAGCGAAAATTGACACTACTGGAAATCATGTACAGGACCAACAGCGGTAACGTTATTTGCTCTACAGTTTCCAGTTTGCTGCATCGTTTATGATGCTAGAGCTGGCACAGGAAAAAAGATATTCTGGACAATATAAGATTTGGGGCCAGATGTATCAAAGGGTTTTACCCATTCTGTGTCTATGGGAAAATATGTTCATACATATGGCCCTTGTTCTTTTACAGAGTACTGTTATTCAACTCCATGCAGTTTCGTCTGTTCGCAAACTCCTTTTCGTGGAAAAATCGTACTGAGTTTGTATCCGTAGATCTATAAAGTGAAAGGATGGCTATAATTTCATTAACATGTGCCGTTTGTGTTCAGAACAATAAGCGCATTTCTTTTAAATGGTCAAAACCTGCTTAGTCAAGAAGATCGTCTTTTACTGGTGAGAATAAACTTAACTGTGAAACGTTTGGATGTCATTCTTCATTTAGTTATACCTAGTATAGTCGTATTAAATGTAAAGTATATGTTCTGGTATGTTAGCTATTTTTGGTGTAATGATGCACATACCTGTTCATTCTCTTTAGCATTGTTTAATAGGGACAGCCTCTTGCATGTCAGCTTTAAATCTGAAAGCCGAATGTTTGTGGAACTTTCAGCCCTGATTGGTACAACAAAAGCATAATAAGATAAGAAGCTACCATGTATGCTACAGTCTTTGCATGTTCTTTTTCAACATCGAAAATCTTTTCAAAGTTTTACAAGAGGCCAGGCTATTTATGCCCTGTTAGTTTTTAATTTTGATATAAATGGTTGTATGAAGGAACCCCGCATACCTTTATAACGCAGTCACTACCCTGCATGTGATGGTATCACATGTTACTTTAGCACGCAAATTGTTACAACAACATGCTTTAGGGGTGCTGGACTTTAAAATAGTATGCCTTACCATTCCATTCCAACTCCAGTCTATGCAACAGTAGGGAAGTTGTTGGACTTAAAAATCCAACACCAGTCCAACAAAGCACCTCCTACAGCAAGTTGTTGTAACAACTTTTGTGGTAAAGTAGTTTGTTGTGACGTCGCAGGCGGGGTATTGACTGCGTTGTAAAGGCAGGTTGTTGTAAAGACAGCGGAGTAAAGGATGTCTCCCGATATAAATACATATCTACCCTGGTCCACGTGGCAGAAAGGTTTGTCCTTGTTAGTTAAACACTTAGTAAAGAAAAGCAGGTGCCTCATGAGGACAGTCACTCCATACAGTTTAAGCCAGTGGCTTGATTTTCAGCAAATATTCAAGCACGTTCTCACTGTTAGGAAATTGCAATATTGTCAGATGGTACTCGGAGAACTATAAAGTCCGAAAGCAGATCCCTCAAGCATTGAGGAATCCAAGAGACTCAAACCTAGTGAAGAAACGACTAGGGAATCATTCATGTTAAAATCTAGGTGGGAACGAGCATTGCTCTGTTTAAATTGGCTATGCAGGTTTTGAGTTTAAGCTTCTTCCAAAAGAGGCTCACAGTGAGCCATTATTTAGGGAGCGAATAGTCTCCCTGTGCCAGAGAATAAAAAAGAAAATTTAAGAGTCGCACAGTGAGCCTTCTTTGGAAGAAGCTTGAACTCAATCCCTGCATTGCCAATCTAAACATAGCAATGCTCGTTCCCACCTAGATGTCAACATGAATATTCTGGTCATTGAATAACCTAGTTGTTTCTTCACTATGTTGGAGTCCCTTGGCTCCAGTACTGTTTCAGGGATCTGCTTTCGGACTTCAGAGTTCTCTGAGTACTATCTGTCTAACAGTGGCTACGTGCTTGACTATTTGCTGAAAATCAAGCAACTGGCCTAAAACAGTATGGAGTGTTGGCCCGAGGAGCCATTTTGCCTCCTTAGACTCTCTTTATTGGTCAGCTGTCCATGGGCAGTTGCATTTTTGCCTAGCAATTGTTTTTTATGGGCCCTGCTGTTTTACTTTACTCTGCAGCAGTGATGTCCAGTTTTTTCAGGTAACTTATATGCCTGTATCCTCTGTCTATTCTCAGGCCCTTTGTAGATTTCCCATGCTCACTTTGCCACTGGATTCAAGCTAACTTGGCTGATGAAGGGTGTTACCCCGAAACCCACTCCCAGGATTCTTGTCTCCGTTCCAGGGAAGACCTGGCTTGGCAGTTCAGGCTGGACTGTTCCTATGAGGAACAGGGTAGAGACTGATTTGCATACGGCTGGGTCTGAAGTGGGGTGACTAAGTGAACTAAAGATGGATTCAATCCAGATCTGTGACTGGGGGTGAGTGTCTAAAAAGTTTCAGCGCTCCGTCTAGCATCTCCTTGTGTTTCCTATGTAGATTTCAACATATTTCTTAGCCGACTATTTTCATTGTCATCATGAGGGTTCTCCATTCTTTGAGAAGTCTGTTTAATTGCCTAACTTATCTATTCAGATAATCGTTATTTTATGTGTGTATGTCTCTGCCCTGGCAACTCTCGTTTTCCTTGCCAACCTTATTGACTGGGGACTTCAACTTTTGGCTCCTGACTTCTACTTTCTTGATTTCACAGTAACTCTCACTGCGGAGAAGTGCAATTGAAAATACTTTAAAGTGAGAAGTACCTATGCTGATTTCTGTTCGTCATTGTTCGTTGAAGATTGAGCTGAAGCCATATTAAATGCAGAAGGAGTGTGATTCCATTGATGAGCGTTGCAATGACTTTTTGAGATAATGTAAACTGGCTCCAGCAGAGGAATAAGATTCAGTGGACGTTCATTTTTACCTGATGTGATAAAAAGCAAACCTTCAGAAGTGATTAGCATGTGTAACCGTAACATGGCTCAAAATATCCACTCCCCCGCTCGCTATGGCAAGCCAAAGTTAATTAGGATAAGCTATTTTTAGGGCCAACTTGCCCTTTTCTAGCGAGTAGGAAGAAAAAACTGACTTTTGACCTCTTTCTCTGATAGCGGAGCAAATGTGACAGGATAACAAGATTTAAGGGCATATTTTTTGCTCACAAAGTGAATGAGCAATAAAGATGCATTTAAATCTTGTTATCTTGTCACATTTGCTCGGCTTTCAGAGACCGAGGTCAAGTACATTACAATTTGGTCAAGCAGGTTTTCCAAGTTGCTAGACCTGCATGTCTACTAGTAACATTTTTATGATTTTGAACCCTGCATATGTACCATGTGGGACAGAAGAACCATAACCTTTGCTTTTCTTTATCTTGAATTATAACTTTTCTGCCAATTTTGTTGGAGCATAGCACTGGATTATGGTGGTGTTGATGTATCCACATTTTAAACTGGCTGTCATGAGTCTGCTGTTGATTGGTTTCTACTCAATTAGGCATTTCTCTGTCCCACTGCTCTGGGTGATAGCTACTTCTTCGTGATGTTGGTCATCATCCCTTCCTGAGTACAGTACGGTCTCTCCTGTGGTGGTCTACTTTTGTTGATCCCCCAGTATGTGCAGATTGTAGTGCCTCATCTCAGATGTTATTTGAGCCATCTGTGTCATGCATAGTCTGTACATTCCAAAATCCAATTCTGGTCTTGCACTTAGAACTTCCGTCAACCTGTCAATAGTTTCCTTGCTGCTTTGACTATTGGCAGTGATTCATGTCTCATGCAGAGACTCTGGAAGTCCCTTGTGCCCAGAAAATGTAGCGGTTCTTGCTTCTGTGTCTATAACACATGTTTATTATCGGACAAAATTGATAGCTGTGTGCCCACCCAGGAGGATTGGTGGATTGTGCTTCATCAGATCTCTACCCTTTGACTTGTCCTGCTTGGTCACCCTTGCCAGGAAGCTAAACTTCCACCAGCATAGCTCACCAGGTCACTGAGATGCGCTAGCCCATTGACCACTTCAAGATAATGATCCTTTGAGGAGGGGAAACATTCAAGGGCATTTTCTACCAACAGATGCAACTAGAGCTTGAAGCTGTGCTGAACCACAACCTGAAAATTGTGATGGGAGACTTTAATAATAAAGTTGCAAATGACCACACAAACCGTGCCAGAGCCATGGGAGAGGAAGTTTGTGGAATACCGAAAGACTGTCGGAATTTGCACCAATAATGATCTGGTCATAGGAGGGATTCTCTTCCCCCACCCCATGATGTTCACAAACTAACGTGTTGCATACCTAATGGCAGAGGCAGAAACCAGATTGACCAGCTAATGATAAGGCAGCACTGGGAGATGCGCACTGCAAGATTGTAGCGTAAAGAGGGGAGTGAATGCCAGCAGTGATCACCATTTAGTGACTGCTTTTGAGAAGCTGAAGCTCAGAAAAATAATGCAAAACATCAGGATGACAGCACTTCAATGTGGCAAAATTACAGAACCGCAAGACTGAGAAGGCATTCGTCTTGCCAAACAAAAACAAGTTACAACTCCTGCCAGACACAGAAGATCTTCGCCAGGAAGAGGAAAGATCAGTCTCAGTCAGGAAGAAGAAAGAATGGATACGACAAGACACATGGCAAGCTATTCAAGACAGGAGGGCAGCAAAGAAAAAACTCAGAGGCCAAATCTGAGAGAGGCTGCAGGAGATGTGCTGCAACAATATGTAGAAGCAAACAGGGCAGCGAAAAGAATGACCTGAACAGGCAGGCAGGAGAACATGAATTACCTTGCAAGCCAAATAGAGGTGGCAGCCAGTGGAGAATGGGGGAAGGTCTTCAAGATCACAAAGATAATCAGTTGTAAATATTATGCAACATACAATAACCCTATCCTGGACTAGCAAAGCAGACCACTCACAACAGAGAAAGTGCAGTAAGCGCGCTGGGCAGAGCACTTCAAAGGTGTGTTGAATAGCTCAGTATCAACAAGCGAAGTGGACAGCCTAGAAGCAAAGACAGACTTGTAAGTGAACACTGCCCGACCACAAAAGGGAGCATTCGTCACTGCATTTGATCTCTCAAGAACGGAAAAGCTCCTGACCAAGAAAACCTGAATACAGAAATGTTCAAGGCACACCCTGAAACATCAGCCAGGATCCTCCAATTACTGTTTACATCGAATTGGGAAAGGAAAGCAGCAGATGACTAGAATCAAGGCATCATCATCAAGATTAGAAAGAAGGGAGCCTTAACCAACTGTAACAGCTGTAGAATCACTTTTCTGACAATCCCAAGTAAAATCCTGGCAAAAATCATTTCTAATGGTGCAGACAAGCAGTTAAGAAAAGAACAAGCTGTTTTCTGTTGGTAAAGGAGTGCACAGATTAGCAAAGACGACTATGCATCAATTTAATTGAGTTTGCGAAAGCTTTTGACAATATCCACCATGACAGCGTCTGGTGTATTCTGATAGCCAGTGGCATACTGCAGCAGATCGTTCTAATCAAGAGCTGGGATGATACTTTTACCTACAAGGTGGGAGATTGTGAGTATTGCTTCAAAATAAGACAGGGATGTGTGATGTCAGTGTTACTCTTCAGCCTAGTCAATGACTGAATGATGCGACGCACAACTGAAGACCACACCAGAGGCATTAGATAGACTTTGACTATGCTGATGACCTAGCTCTGCTCTCTCACATACACCAGCATATGCGGTAAAAGTCTTGCCTCAACAGCTCTGCATAGCAAGTGCGCCTGAAGATCAACACAAAGCATCAGAAGTTACTCCATACAACATCCCAAACCCTTCACAGAGCAAGGTGGATGAAGAGGACCTCGCCATGACTGAAGAGTTCACCCATCTAACATGAGGAGGGGGCATGCAGTGACATTAAGAGGCGACTGAACAAGGCCAGGAATGCATTCAGGATGCTGAACAATGTATGGAGCACATCTCAGTACAGCACTAACATCAAGATTAGATTTACTAGAGCTGCATTCTGTCCAAATTCTTGTATGGGATCAGAATGATGACGAGCAATTTCACCAAACCCTTAGCCTTCCACCCTGGTAAGCTGAGAAGCATCCTGCACATTTTCTGGCTGTCAACTATCTCCAATCAGGAACTGCTCTCCAGATGCAAGCAAGAGAGTATGGATACCCTTGTTATGTGAAAATGACTAGGACATGCTAGCAGAAGAGAGCAAGACTCCATCACAAGAATAACACTCTACTGGAACCCAGAAGGCAAACAGAATTGAGGCAAGCCAAAGAACACCTTGAGGCAAACTGTGAAAACAAAAATGAAGACCCTAAACCACACCGTACAGAAAATTAACCAACACAGGCAGAAGTGGAGGTCCTTTGTTGCTGCCCTACATGCTAGTCAGCATAACGGGCAGGAAGTATAATCTTTTCTGTGGTGTTATAGTTTGTTTTGCTCAAGTGCAATTAAGTCACATCATTTGACTTCTCGTTAGTATGGTGCTAATGCTTTGTAACAGAAATATAAAAGAAATCCTCTTGATTTAATTTTAGTACACAAACATCCTTCTTTGGAAAAGGTCAGAAGTGCTAGCAATTGTGTTTAAAGTTTTGTAAGTTGACTAAAATCAACAAACCTCAGTTGTGTTTTTCATATAAAGTGAAATCTCTTTGTAACTAGTGTGGTAATAAACCTTTACTGCAAGAGAAAGCAGTGTTTGTCAGCATGAGGAAAGCAAGAAGAGGCGGGGGA
This sequence comes from Lissotriton helveticus, assembly GCF_964261635.1. NCBI lineage: Eukaryota > Metazoa > Chordata > Amphibia > Caudata > Salamandridae > Lissotriton > Lissotriton helveticus. The sequence continues at coordinate 1,620,499,680 of NC_136067.1, forward strand.
TGGGGGAAGAATGGGGGGAAAAAAGTACCCCAATCCAGGTGCCAGCAGTGGTTGGACCCTAGTCCAAAATAAAAACTCCCACAACAATCAGTACTTGGTCCATGCTCCACAGAAAGGAGAAAAAACATGAAAAGAAAGTGAAACGGGAACTCATAGGCCAATCATGAGCCGGCAAATAAAGAGTGACAATAAAGCCAAGGAATGGTAAGCAATGGGTGGGTTACAAGCCCCCTTTAAGTTAAATAACAAAAGTCTCGCAAGCAAGGCCTAAAAATGGCCTGTGCCACATACAAAGCCCTTTACCTTAGTCTTATTGAGCTACCAATTTATTCCCTATGAAGCCTGGTGGACAATGAATCCTTGAGATGGATTTTATGAACAAAAGCCATTTCTTATATGGAGGTCCCTAAAGAGAATCTAATTAAATCTAAAAATATTTGGAGGCATGTCTCCGTGCACTGGTCATACAGACTCACCTGTCCTACTCCTCATATTTCATCGTCTCTGCAGACGTCATGCATCTTTCTGTTTGATCCATCATTGTATGTTTTACATTTACTGCGAGTTAAGTGGCCTATTGTTGTCCTGCACTTCACCTGCTGGGGGTTCCTTTCTTTGGATACAATATTAGGTCTGATGCTCTGATTACTTCTATTTTGCTTCAACTTCCTCTTACACCCATTGTCATGTCAAAAACCTTCATGTATGAACATGGCGGCCGAGTAACACGTCGGTCACGGCTCTGAGAGCTCTCAGCTGCTCGTTACTTGCAATCGTGCTAGACGATGCCTGATTCATGGGTGTCGACCTAATCTGACCTGACACAGGTACCGGTACCGGTCCTAAATCTAAAACATAACGCTCTCACCCTGTATGCCGCCTCCTCGAGGTGCCAGGTAGTCGAGAACAATCCCGCTCAGCGGCTCTCAATTCCAGCCTGCTTGTCTTCGCCTGCCGTCGCCCACAAAATCAAGACCACTCGCTTCACTTTATAGCAAAAAGGCCACTTTATTCAGGATATATGAATTCCCATCAGATAACCGTTTATTAATATTATAATATGCAATTTGGCAATTGAACACGAAACCATTTGTTTTTATTATAAATATGAATTCATACCGAAACCATCAAATATATTTTTCTTGTAAATAAACTTCCCCAACATTTTCTTTACATCCTTCCCCTCAATTGTTCTCTACAAGTCCCCCTAATCAACTAATGACTGGAGAAGCCCGCTCTAGACTTTTCCTCCCCGAGAGTTTCTGCTTCAAATATCTGTTAGGGAAATCATGTCCTGAAGTGGCGAATATATATATATAAATAAATGTATATATATCTTTATATATATATTTTTTTTTTTTGTGGGATTTTGCTTGAGGAGCAACCTCGCTGTCTCTATCCTACCTGCGCCTTAACCTATGCCTAATCTCCTCACAGCCTACGCGTGGTAAAAACTGCTCTGACGCTCCCTTCCTATCTCGCGCCTGGACTGTTCCATGTGTGCGAAAACCCCAGGGGGAGACAGCTCGCTCCGCTCCCCCTGCGGGGCCATCGCCCACAAAATCAAGACCACTCACTTCACTTTATAGCATAAAAGGCCACTTTATTCAGGATATATGAATTCCCATCAGATAACTGTTTATTAATATTATAATATGCAATTTGGCAATTGAACAAAAAACCATTTGTTTTTATTATAAATATGAATTCATACCGAAACCATCAAATATATTTTTCTTGTATTCCAAACTGAAAATAAACTTCCCCAACATTTTCTTTACATCCTTCCCCTCAACTGTTCTCTACAAGTCCCCCTAACCAACTAATGACTGGAGAAGCCCGCTCTAGACTTTTCCTCCCCGAGAGTTTCTGCCACCCAGGAAAACCAAGGAGTTTTCCTGGCCCCACCCTTTACCTAAACAAAAGCAAGTCACAATTTAGAATTACACCACAAATTGACTTGTAGTTCCTGAGCCAGCATATCTCTGATTTCAACTAAATAATAAGCCATGTCTAAATGTGATAAATGTACTCAGGCATCTCTAAAGAGATGACCTTCGGTGCTTGTGATATTCTCATGCACAATAGATCTGATCTGCATGACTTTAAAAAGACCCTCATTGCTTTGTTCAACTTTCTTCGTGCTTTCTCCACTGCAGCATGACATCTGGCATGTGTCCAAGATTGTCTATAAATGAATTCAGTCCACATTATGCGAGTGGTCGGCCAATTGGTTTTCAAAACCGCTAAGTCTAATTGCATCTGTTTGATGAGCGTTAAGCCCGATAAGTTCACCAAATCATTTTCTCCTAAATGAGACAGTCCAGGCAACCTCTCACGTGAAACATCTGCATTAGCGTTGGGAACAAATCACTCCATTTCATACCTCCTTTTCCTTTCCACACCAATTCATGCTGGGCGCTAGGAATACCAAGAGATCTTCCGTAAATCTGTTTTTCGGCAAAAAGAGCTGCCCATTTTACAAAGGAATGACCTACTAGCCACGTTTGCTTTTTAAATTTTGAAGTAACTCCCCGAACATTTCCTAAAAGAAAACAGAAATTAATGTACTGCAACAAATTGTTCGATTATCCAAGCACAATTATTTTCGCACATATCGTTTGTAACAACTAGATTTCCATCTGCCTATACGTTTCAGAACGTCCAAACCCAATCCTAACCTAGCTGCCTCTGTAGCCGCCCCTATCCTAAATGAATGCGTGGCAAAATTTTGCGGGTTCTCTCCTAAGAACGTTAAGGCTCTCCGCAATACTGCTAAAAATTGTGCACTCGTTATTTTGTTTCCAGACTCTTTGAAAATTGAACCCATTCACGTACCGGGCAGCAATGCGCTATTCCGCTGCCATTCAGAAACACCCATGTACCCCGACCCAACTGATCAGTTTTGGACTTCTTAACCCATATGCCTATTTTGTGCTCCAGTACTGAAATCTCTTTGCTGCATAAACCCCCATCTCTCCCCAAACCCATCACTTCAGACACCCTGAACGCACCAAAGAACATACAAATCATAGCCAATCTAAAACGCCCCAATTCCCAAACATCATAACAAAATAACTCTAGTTGCTCTAGCAACTGTTGTAATAGCTCGAAAGTAATGGGGGCTCGTAGCTGCTGAATCTTAACTATCCTCCTCTTGAGTCCTCTCAACATTTTCCTAACCAAAATATTATCTACTGGGTTGAAACCCCACAACAATTGGCCATAGAAGGACAAACCTGACAATTTCCCTGCAATGGTCGTGTGAGATAAACCCTTATCTATTAACATGAGAACAAAATCACAAATATTCACACTCTCCTTTTCCACTGACCCTGACCCGCTTAAAACCTGTTTATAGTGTAAGAATTCTTCCCATGCTTGTACATAACTTCGTCTAGTCGAAGGGGCAATGGACTGCTCGACTAGCTGCACGATCCTCATTCCCCTAGGGCCCAAAGGTTGTGTGGCACCCTCGTTTTGTTGACATCCGCCCCCGGTGCCAATTCGCGGAACTTCTGCCAATGAGAGCGGGAAAGAGCATCAGCAATGGAATTGTTAACTCCAGGGACATGCTTAGCTTTGAAAATCATATTGAACCGCAAATTCAATAGCATGAACATCCTCAGCAATTGTAACACTCTCACATCTTTGGCTTTCTGGTTATTCACTAAATTCACCACTGCTGTATTATCTACGTGAAATAAGACAGATCTATTTTGAAATTCATGACCCCATGCCAACAGAGCCACAATCAAAGGAAACAGCTCCAAAAAAGCAATACTGCGGCCTTGATTTTTCCAATTCTCCGGCCAGCTTTCGGCACACCACCTGCCTTCCCAGAAAATTCCAAAACCACTTGATCCAGCAGCGTCAGAATAAATTTGTACTTGCCAGACAAAATCCTCATTTAAGAATTGCAACGGTATGCCGTTAAAACTGTCCAAGAAACACAGCCACACTCTCAAATCCTCCTTAATTCCCTTAGTCAGGCGAACTCTATGGTGTGGGAGAGAGGCGCCTGATAACGCCATGCCTAAACGCCTACAAAATGTCCTCCCTGCTCTCACTACCCTACACGCAAAGTTCAAATAGCCCAACAAGCTCTGTACTTGTCTCAACTCAATGTTTCGTGCATCCAAGACCGACAGCAAAAAAGATCTGATCTCGCGAATCTTGCTCTCTGGGAGGCGTGCTGTCATCTGCAGGGTATCAATTTCAATGCCTAGGAAAGTCATAATCGGACCAGGCCCTTCTGTCTTGTCAGGCGCCAAAGGGACCCCCAAAGAATCTGTGAGCGCCTGGAATTGAGTGAGTGCTGCCTTGCAATGCCCTGTCTGAGTCTTCCCTACAAAAAGGAAATCATCTAAATAATGACAGCTGACACCCTCGGTACACAATGGAGAAAATATCCATTGAATGAATGTACCAAACATCTCAAAAAGCGCACATGAAGCCGCACAACCCATTGGTAAAACCCTGTCAACGTAGTAGTGGCCCTGAAAAAACATACCCAACAGTTCAAAATCGGAAGGGTGTATTGGTAGTAAACGGAAGGCAGATTGGATGTCGCATTTAGCCATTTCCGCCCTTTTTCCCATCCGTGTCACTAATTTAATCGCTTCATCCACTGTGGTGTAAGACACTGAAGTATCAAGTGCTGAGATGAAATCATTAATGGAGCCACCTTCCGGCCAGGAGAGATGTTGTATCATCCTATACTCTCCTTTGGTCTTTTTTGGAATGACGCCTAGAGGGGACACCATCAAATTTGGTAAAGGACAGTGCTGAAAGGGGCCAGCTATCCTGCCTGCCTATCTCTGCTTCTAATTTACCATGGACCACCTCCGGCAATTCTTTAGCGAACGCAAATTGTCAGCCCACCTATGATGACGGGGGCCCTGATATCCAAGCTTAAAGCCTACCTGGAACCCCCAAAACAATCGAGCCGCTGCGCCAGTATCCGGATACCTGTCTAACCAAGGCGCCAAACTCGGCAAGCTAACTGGTGTAGGCGCCTTTTGGAGAAGTATGGAAAGGGGCACCTCTTCCCTTATATGCCCAGCTGGTCTGTTCATTAAATCTTTGTTGATCACTGAATCTTTGGCCGCCAAAACCACCTGCTGGGGAACCACATTGCGTCAGCGGATGACGCCCCCCACACTGGGAACAGTCATGCTTAAATCGGCACAGTTGTCTATTACACATTCCCCTATTATAGTTCCAACAGGCCCCCGTCCCAGGGCTGAAGCCCCTTCCCCATGCACCCGCTCCAGGATGAGCGGGACGCCACAGAAAGGGCCGGTAAGGCACTGGCAATCCGCTTGCCGTGTGTGTTGTAGCCGATGGGTGAGAAGTGGACATCCATTGAAGCCACAGTTCCGAATCCACGCCCCCCCACGGCTTCTCAGCGCATATACTAATACGAGCTCTAAATTCCTCGTCATAGTTCAACCATGAGTATCCCCCAAAATGCAGCTGTGCTTTCCTGACGATATCCATGTATTTATAGAGAGCAACAGACCTCTCCGGATATTTTTCGCAATAAATACTTGCATATATCAGGAAAGCCGAGGTCCAGTTCTCAATGGTACGAGGAACCCTGGGACGTCGCGCTAACTCCCATTCCTCCTCCTTTGAACCCTCTTTGGCTTGCACGTCTCGGTGTAATAACTTGAAGATGTCAACGAACTCATGGTTTCATATCCGTTGTTTGGTTTTTTCTGATAAGAGCGACCCCAAGGGCATCGCAAGACCCATGTAAGGAAGCCTTTGTTTAACATTAATGGACACTGTCTTATTAGCAACTGCGTCTTGTGTCCGCCCTTCCTCTAGACTATCTGACCTATTTTGTGACTCCCCTGTACCCATTATGCTAAGCGGTGTCAACACCCTTGATGATAGAGACTTGTCCAACGAGCCACTCTTCCCGCCTTTCCTTCCCCCGACCAGTTGCACAATAGGGAAACTTCGTACATTCCCCCTTTTGTCTTACATTTCATCCCACGCTGCCCACCAATGAGGCTTACCATAAGGTAACTGATCCGCTCTTTGCTGTAACTCCGTTTGAGACATCCGCTCTTGATAATCTCTTGGTGTTAGCTCCGCAGTAGAAGAGTCCGCACTTGACCTCTGAAACAATAAAGAAGAGTTTTTTTGTTGCCCCCCCCTTCTTTCCCCCGTTTGTTTTATATACCGTACCTGAAAATTTTTGTTGCACCTTTTTGCTATTCAAAATATCCTTGCCCTTGAGCGACCGCCCATCCTGATCCCTTGTAACCTGTCTAGACTCATACCTCGTCTCACTAGTACTAGGACATACCCCATCCCCGCCATCAAAGGTTGTCCAAGCCGGGTCAGAACTCCGCTCCAGAGGTCTGACCAACCGCACAAAATTCGCTACTATTGACATTACCAAGCTCCTCAATGTACGGCGATACAGTAGAGGTAGCTGCTTGAACAGATGGCACAGTAAAGAAACCACCCATCTGCGCATCAGAAAAGTCGCGAGAACCTCGCGAAGAGATGCAACTTTCCTTGTAAGTGTGTCTGCCAGCGGTGTCGCCGCCAGCAGAGATTGGGTGCTCAACCCAAACCCACTGATTGTCGCAGCTCCTGCCTTGTGTGCCGCTCATGTTTGGCTCTGCAAACGGTGACGGGCGAGCCCCTGGGAATAAATATTCTGTATCCCATCTCCGTAACACCGAGCCTGAACGAAATGTGTCTCTTCCTTCCTCAAGTCCGTCGTCATCACCTCCTTCTTCCTCACTGTCTGACTCTACGTCAAACTCCTAGTCACTTGTATCCTGTGTCTCTTGACCTAAAGAAACCTGCGTATGCACACGGGGTCCCCTTTGTTTTGTCGAAGGTGGGCCTTCTACCTCTGGCTCTGCATTTCCCACAAACCCACTCCTGGTCTGTGGCAAGTTACTGCGTGTCGTGGAGAGGGGGATCTCCTCAAGAAGCTGCGCCTCCAACTCTTCCCCCTCGTCGCTGTCGCTGGAATAAGCCACCAAAGAACCTTCATGCCCCCTTACAGTAAACTTCTGACTCACGGCGCTTTGCCCGTTGCCCTGACAAGAATTGTCAAACCCTTTCTGAACGCCCATTGGTGGGGGTAATGCAGGCATCCCTGGGCCCCCCAGCCTGCTTTGGGTGAATAGCAGCTTCTTCACAGCCTTTTCTTTTCCTTTTCTCTTGATGGCTGCCTGCGTAGCGCCATTAGGAACCCCCCTTATCTGATACTGGAACCTGCGCATTCTCCTCGACAAACTCATGCCTGTTCTCTACCTGACTCACCACCTTCCGAGGTGTGAGGGAAGTTGCCCTGCGCACGCCCACGAATTTTCCTGCTGCGCTAAGTCCTGGTGCCCCCTCATCACCTGTGCTTAAGGAACGCGCTCTCCTGCCTCCTTTTTTGACAAACGCCGTCTGACAAGCTTCTATCACATACTGCACTCCTTTCGCCGATTTCCGCTGTGGAGGGCGTTTAGGGGGAAGCATTTCTTGACGGGCAGCCTGCGTCAGGATGTCCTCTCTCCCTTCTTGTTGAATGACCCTCAACACTGCCACCAGCTGCTCGCTCATATTCATGCTGGCAGAAAACTCGCTATATTTAAAATAACCTCTGCCCCCTATAATCTCGGAAAAACAAACTTATGGGGCCAAATTTGCTTCAGGAGCAACCTCGCCGTTTCTATCCTACCTGCTTCTTAACCTACGCCTAATCTCACAGCCTACGCGCGGTAAAAACTGCCCTGACGCTCCCTTCCTATCTCGCGCCTGGACTGTTCCCTGTGCGCGAAAACCCCAGGGGGAGAAAGCTCGCGCCGCTCCCCCTGCGGGGCCAGTCCGCGCTGGATTACAGCCGCCCTGGAGCTCAGGAAGAGCCGCAGGGCAGCAGCACAAAGCTACCTCCGGGTGAGCCGAGGCAGTGGCAGTACATGTGCTGCGGCTGCACACCTGGGTGACTCAGATTCCGGATTTCGGGGATGCCAGCCTGTTGAAGGTCTTCAAGGACATCAAGCTAAGAGAGGTAGGGGGGTAAAGAGGAGGTTTGCCTGGACAGGGAAGTGGGAGGGCAAAAATAGGTGAATACCAAGTAGGAAGTGAGGAGCTACTCGTGGAAGGGAAAAGTAGTAAAGAGTGGCCCCCCGCCCGGAGTTTAGTCGCTTGGGTGAAATTAATCCATTGTGAAAAATCAGCGCAAAAAACACAAAATTACTCCACCCAGGGAGAGAATAAGACTGGAAGTTAAAAAAAGAGGCAGAAAACAAAAGAAAAAGGCAGAGCCTTTAGACCCTAAGCTTAAAGTTACTCCTTCTCTGCATTCGTTCTTTAAAGTACAACCGCCCGTACTTAAATTAAAAAGGCCTCCATTAACCAAAGAAGAAGGACATAAAGACAACGGGGGGAAAACCAACGAGGAAATAACAAACGCAGTAGATACTAGAATCCTCAATATGGAGAGTGGGGGTCAGGTCAGCGAGTTCAATGGGGATATAGAGGAATGTACCCGAGACACCCAGGGCACGCAGAATAAGGGCAAGATGGAGGACAGTGGATGTGGGGGGCGCATCGCAGAAAATACCAAATCTCCAAGCTTAGCAGATAGAAGTACAATTACCCCCGGAGGTAGGGACCGAGTTGGTCCAACTGCCACTTCCCTAGAGGCAGTGATGGGGAATTTAACCACAGAAATCAGGAATGGTTTTTCAGTATTGAAGGCTAATCAGCGGGAAATTCGGGGGTTCTCCAGGTACTCCGTAAGGACGAACAGGGCTTGCAGGAAAAAGTTGAACAACTTGAAAATAATTCTAGAAAAAATAATCTGAGACTATTAAATGTGCCTGAAGGTAAAGAAAGAGAGGATTTAAGATCATTTGTGGTGGCCCTTATAAAATCTGCAGTTCATATAGAGGAAAGTGAAGAAGACATCGCTAAAGACATACAGAGAATACACAGGGACCCCTTTAGGAAAAATCCAGAAAGAAAGAAACCGAGAAAAATCCTTACAAACTTCTAGACATACGCAATTAAAGAAAAAATCTTGCTATCTGCACTGAAATTTAAATCCTTAAAAGGCCCTGATTTTTCCTTTGAAATAAGGTCTGACCTATCGAGAGCAACTTTAGACAGACAATGGGAGCTTGGAAAGCGCATGGATGATTTCAAGAACGCGGGGACCAATTAAAATTCCCCGCGTCACTACGCATTATGTACAATAACAAAATGCAAATGGACAGAAATATAAAGGAAGCAGACGATCTCCTAGAAAGCATAAAAGGTGGTGGGGGAAGGTAAAGAAAGACCTTTTAGCTGAGAAAGTAGGTTGATATTCACTTGACAGTTTATATATTATACAAGGCTATTAGAAATGGGGCTGAGAGCAATCAGAGCTAGTCAAAGTGACTAACACCATGTCCAGGAGAAGAAGCAGGAGTGGGTCATCCAGGGTAGGATGGGTAAGATGGTTGGGAGGGGGGGTGAAGGGGCACAGGGTCAGGAGCATTTGGGAAAAATCTAAAAAAAATCCTCAAGATCCTCAGTTTTAGCGAGAATAAAAAAGATATGTCTGTTCAGATCTAAACCTGGAATGTCAATGGTTTACGAGTAAAGGGACGAAGAGATAAATTAATCCAATACTTGAGATATTCCCCGGCACACATCTTAGTTTTGCAGGAGACACATCTGTTGAAAAAGGAATGCGTTGACCTCTTTGAAAAACAAAGATGGGTAGAACAAGTCTTCTGTACAAACCAGAGTTGTAAAATAAGAGGGGTAGCAGTAATAGCGAAAAAACAAGCAAACATATGGTTAACAGAAACAAGAGTGGACAAAGGGGGAAGATGGATTATAGCGAAAATTAAGGTAAACAACAGGCCATTGACACTTGTAGGTTACTATGGCCCAAATTATGATGATTGCGAGCCCCTAACAAATCTCTTTGCTAACCTTTTGGATTTCCCTGATTCCATAATTATGGGAGGGGATTTTAACATTGTACTAAATCCTAATTTAGATAAATCCAGTAAATCCAGAACAACTCCAACTCCTAACTCACGTAATCTATTAAAAGCTATGATGGCCCAGCATACACTGTGTGACCTATGGAGAAAAAGAGCAGGAACCGCCCAGGGCATGTCTTTTCACAATAAGAAATAGGGAGCAGTTCCTGAATTGACTATTTTCTGGTAGATTGGTGCTTCAGAGAACATATTTTGAATATAGAATATAAAGCTGCCCATTTATCTGGCCATTCAGCAATTCTGCTAACATTGAAAGATAGCAGTAAGGGCACAGAGAGAAGGTGGACACTGGACCGCACGATACTGACTGACAGCGAAATAATGGAAAATCTTAAAGAAGAGGTCAGAGAATTTATTGAGATCAATAGAGACACAGCCTCAAATGGAACAGTGTGGGACACTCTAAAGGCCTTTATCAGGGGCAAGATTACAAGTCTAACATGTTACAGAAACAAAGTATATAAAAATGAAATATCGCAACTAGAGGAGGAGTTGAAGAGAGTAAATAAGGAAATTAAAATCACAGATTCAGAAGAAAAAAATATAGAGTTAGAGAAAGAGCAGGTACTAACGAAGAATCAATTATCAGAGACACTCCAAGTACAGATTAAAAAAAGGTGGGGTGCTAGTAAACTAGCACATTTTGAATACGGAGAGGGGGCTGGCAAACTCCTAGCCTGGAAAGTTAAGGCAGAGCGAACTAAGAATAGAATTAAAGAAGTCAGAGAAGCTCAATCTGGAAATTTATTGAGTAGTGAAGCTGAGATTAATGAGGCCTTTAAAGAATTCTTTAGTGATCTCTATAAGGAGGGAAAAGATGAAGTAGTATACGAAGAGATAGAGGGTTGGCTTGCGGAATGCTCAAAACCTATAGATGTTAACCAACAAAATAGTCTCAGTCAAGATATCACACAGGAGGAAGTTGTTAAGGCCATCTCAACTAGCAAAAGGGGTAATGCTCCAGCTCCAGATGGTATACCAATGGAGCTATATAAAATCTTAGTAGAGGTAGTGTCCCCCCTGTTGACTGTGGTGATGAATGAGATATTGGGTCAGGGTGTAAAACTACCAAAGTCATGGAATGAGGCTACATACAGTCTCTCTTATTTTGAAACCGGGAAAAGATCCAACAATATGTGAGCCTTATAGACCAATCTCTCTTTTAAACTCTGATTACAAAATGTTCACAAAAATCTTAGCAAATAGACTATCAAAAATAGCAAGCAATATAAATCATGAAGATCAGAGAGGTTTTGTAAGAGAAAGATTTCTACACGAACTCACGTATGAGCTTATAGGCACTATCGATTTTGCAACAACTTTCGATACCCCTTTAGCTATAATAACAGTAGATGCCTCAAAAGCATTTAATAAGATGAGGTGGTCTTATCTTTTCACAGTATTAGAGAGATACAACTTGGGAGACAATTTTTGTAGAGCAATCAGGTTACTCTATGAAGAACCGGTAGCAAGAGTCCTGGTAAATGAAAGATTATCTTCACCCTTTCAGAGGTACAAGACAGGGCTGTCATCTCTCCATCCTTTTGTTGCTGCCATCTCTCCCCCCTTTTGTTTAATTTTTACATGGAGCCCTTTGCTTTTAAAATTAGACATACAACTGATATTTCACCATTTCATTAGGGAGACTGGGTCAGGAAAGTTGCGCTATATGCGGACGACCTTGTGGTCTACTCTTCTGATCTGGATAGAGTTTTATCAACAATTTTAAGTATAGCAACAAAAGTTGGAGAAGTGTTGGGGTACTCAGTGAATGAAAATAAGACAGAAGTGATGGTATGGAATCATGCGTGAAGTAATCCCTTAATGAAAAAGGAGATACGATATCTAGGTATTGGGATATCTCAGGAAATAAATGCAATCGCAGAGAATAATTTAAAAAGGGTGTTTATTGAAGTTGCTAAACTAATGAAGAGTTTGATACATCTCCCATTAACCATCTTAGGCAGAGTTAGTTTAGTTAAGATGTCTATCCTACCAAAACTCACCTTTATATTCGTTTCCATACCTCTCTATTTTGAAAAAACTACCATACAAAAAATACAACAGGCCACAAATTCATTCTTCTGGGCTAATAAAGGGGTTAGATTCTCTTGGAAAAAATTGCGGAGAAGGAAGAAGGGGGGCTTAACCCTGCCAGACATCCAATACTATGCACGGGCTTTCCAATTAAAGAATTCTAGAATGCTTACAAAGATTACGGATACATACATGATAGGTTGAATGTATACAGCTGTGTTAAAGAAGTGCCAGATAGACACAGACCCCCCCCCCCCCAAATAAAAGTTAAACTGAAGGTGCTACAGTCAATGGCAAGATTATGGTACCAAATCAGATGTCTCATGAAACTGGATTATTATTCATACTTTGCCCCCATCGTGGAGTCACCAGGTACCCCAGAGTGTCTCAAGGATAAAATGGCAACACCAATCAAAGTATCTGACATTAAAATCTGGGGCGACTTGACAAAAGAAGGCAAATTATTATCTTGCACAATTTAAATGAGATTATGGCGGGGACTCTATCTAAATTCAAATATTTGCAACTGAAAAGCTGGGAGCAAAGCAAAAAATTGACAATAGGAAGGGGAAATTCCCTAGAATATCAACTGGTAACTAAATCACCAGGAAACAAGGAAGTAGCACTATTGTATTGGCACCTACATGACATCATGGACGGAGAGTTCACTTTAGCCAAGGAACTGTGGAGGAACTACTTGCCGAGAGAAAAGCTGCAGAATATCTGGCAAGTGTCTAGGCGCACACTTTACCAAATAGTTAAACCTGCTTTTTTAAGAAGAAATCACCTGTTTTCACTCCACAGGGCATATATATCACCGGAGAAGTTATCTAAGATGGGGAAAGGAAGTCGAACCAGCTGTGCTAAATGTGGGCTTAAAGATGCCACGGACATACACATGTTCTATCAATGTCCCGCAATTCGCGATTTCTGGAGCAGAGAAGAAACGACAATATCAGGTATATTGGGTCGGCCTATAAAGGTATGGTTATCCTCCTGGTTATCTTTGGTGTTGCTGATGAATATACGAGCTGATTTAGACATGTTGTTTTATGCAATGCTCCTAGCCAGGAGAGAGATATGCTGAAAATGGGTGAGCAACGTACCACCACAATATGCAGAATGGTTGGAGTCTCTCATATATATGTCCAGGATGGACCTATCCGGAAAAAAATAAAAAAAGAAATCCTCTGGAATTTATTACAGCTATGGTTGGAGAGAACAGAAGCGTTGCTATAAAGTATCTTTCTGATATCCTAAATTATGTAATTAAGATCTGAAATAATGTCCAATGCTGTAGTGTCTGGGCACACTCTTAAAATCATAAGCAGTTCCAGTGTTTACACCGGGTGAGAGAGAAAGCTGTAGAAGGGTGGGGATCTATTATAGTATGCCCATTAATGGTCAGTATCCTCTCTCGAAAATAAGGGCAGAAATAATGGACACCTTGCTTTGTCTTCCTTTCTGAGGTGAATGTGGACTAAAAAAATATATTTAAAAAAAACCTTCATGTATAAAACTAACTGACTATCAGATCACAGTGTTTCCAAATAAGGCAGTGCAGTCACAGTGTCCTAACCTTTAGCAAACAGGCAAAGGCGTAAAAAAATTGTGCCTATACTATTGACGGAGACTTTGTGAATGGATTATGTGATATCACAATATCCCTCTACACCATGTTACAAATGTCCCAAACTAATGATCCCTGGTTAATGGTTTCTAATTAACTGTAGTATGTGCCATGATTCCACTTGAGCATTACTCCTCAAAAACATTTCTGCAATAACCAAATCAAACACCAAACGTCGGAAACATGAATTATGGATTTCCATCCATGTGCCACAACTGTCCCATCTTCATTTTATTTTATGTTTTATTTTATTCGAACATTTGCATAGTACTCCATGACCCATGCAGTTCTTAGTATGTTTACCTTTGGGCTGAAAGAAGTAACAGGTTACATCTTTTAGGTGAGGAACAACAAGAAAATAAATGTACTACAAAATGGGTTCCAGAAAGGACTGACTTCGTATGGAGGTAATACGACGAAGAATTGGTTGAATATGTGTGCCGTAGAATAATCATGAAAGCAGTGAATGAGGTTACTTTTCTTAGGTCAGGACCTAGAGACTGAGGGGCATATGTTCAAGGAAATGTTGGAGCGTGGAGAAGCGCCAAATTTGGCAGCACCGCACTCCGACATTTCCATATCGCAGGGATGAGCCATATTTGTAACAATACGGCACATCGCTGTGTTTTCCATATCTCTGGCTCTAAAATTAGCTGCTTAGAGCCAACTCATGCACCCTTGCACCATACTGCAAGGTGCCTGCATTGCATGGAATGATTGTTTATGTGCAGGAAGATATTGAAACAGTCAATAATGGTGATTTGTTACTTCTACGTGTGCTGCAGCACACATTGAAGTAGCAAATCGTCATTATTAAATGATTGTTTATGTGCAGGATGGAACACCTCCCTGCACATAAACAGTCATGGTGTTTTGTTCTTTCTATGTGTAGTGCAAAATGCTGCACACATAAAAAAAAGAGGCTCATGCATGGCGTTAGATTTTGACACTGTAAATCTGGGGCAGCATCAAAAAGCAATGGGTGTTGCAGTGGAACGCCCACACCCATTGCAGGCCCCTTTCACGCAGAAACCTGCGTGAAAGGGTACCATATTTACAAAGTGGTGTTAGGCCACAATATTATTGTTCTCAGTCTCCATGGATATTTCCCCCAGTTTTCAGAAAGTCAACTTGGAGGAGATTCACCTCCAGGGAGATGGTGTCAATCTTGTCTTCCAGGTTGCTCCATATTTCTCTATCGCCACTAGGATTTGAGCCCCTGGGCAGCTGGAGGTTCCTGCTGTTCCCCATACCATTCTGCCTTGGATACACCCCCTCAACCTCTAGCTTCTGAGGCTGTAAATTGGTCTTCTGCACCCCTTGTGGAGGCCAATCCTTCACCATCCTTGCATGCAGGAATCTTTTTATTTGCCCTTCGCTAGTATAATGAAGGCTTATATCCAATTGCACTCCGCAGTATCCAGTGGCAGTCCAGCCGGGGAGGGCAAAAACTGGCAAGTACGACCTCACAGGTTACCAAACAATCAGAGTGCGAAGGTCAGTCACTAACAATTAGAGGGAGACTAGAAGAGGGGGCACCCAGCCAACGGGCAAGGGAGTTCTGGGCCAGCCTGGTGATCTCATACAGAACCAAGAATCCACCACCTCACTCCCTCAGCGCTGCTCCCTCTAGCAGGGGCTTCACCATCAGTCTGTCACCTACCCTGTCCTCAGGTCCACAAATGGCTGCTAGCACAGGGGCTCGACTGTGATCCTTAGGGAGCCCCCACTCAACTCGATGGCTCAGGTTAGTGTCTGATTAGCACAGTGCCCCTCTGGTCACCACTCCAATCCCCCCAGCTCATTATCCAGCACCAGTTTGAGCCGGTGAGCCTGCAGGTCTGTTCTAAGCAGATGCCACTCAATCAACTCGCACCACTGGCCACCGGAGCAAGGGTGCCATGACATGTGCACTCAGGAGCACCCACGGAACCCTGACCCCACCACATCTTCATCCTCGGGAGCAAGACGATTGGTGTAAAACTCAGGAAAGTCTTGGACACCTCCATCACCTCGGCCTCCTGAAGTGTGGAAACACGCTATAGTGAGACCCCTCCTGAAGAAAGGATCCGCCGACTCAGAAGAACCGCAGAACTACCGGCATATCTCCCTGCTCCCCTTTCCAGCAAAGGCCCTCGAGAGAGCAATCAACCAGCAACTCACGAACTCCTGGAACACACCAACCTCCTGGACCCTTCTCAATCTAGGTTAAGAACCAACCACAGCACCGAGAAAGCCCTGATCGTTGCCACCAACGACATCAAGGCTATCCTGGACTGCAGCGAAACAGCAGTGCTCATCCTCCTGGATCTGTCAGCCGCCTTCAACACTGACGCCCATCACATCTTGATCAACAGACTCCATCACATTGGAATACAGGGAGATGCCCTCAAACGGATTGCCACATACCTCACTGGAAGAACCCAGATAATCCATCTCCCACCATTCATCGCAGAACCTAAGAAGATCATCTACGGCATCCCCCAAGGATCATACCTAAGCCCCACCCTCTTCAACACGTACCTCACCCCCCTGCCCAACACCGCCCGATCGCACGGACTCCCAGCTCATCCTCTAGCTGTCAGAAGACCCCTCCACCACCATCTTGTATGATGAACGTCGCCGGCTAGATGAAGGACAACTGTCTCAAGCTCAACATGGACAAGATGGAAGTCCTCATCTTTGGGAACACCACCTTGCCATGGAACGACACATGCTGTGCTTCTGAACTCGGACCATTCCCCACCCAACAGACAACACCTGCAACCTCGGCATCATTTTAGACAGCAAGCTATCTATGAAGAAACAGGTAAACACAGTCTCATTCACCTGCTTCCACACCCTACGCATGCTCCACATGATCTCCAGGTGGCTCCCAGTCAACTCCAGAAGGACCGTCACACAGGCTTTCATCACCAGCAGGCTGGATTATGGGAATATACTCTACATAGGAGTCACAGCATGCCTCCTGAGGAGACTACATATAATACAAAATAAAGTTTCAGCACTCACCCTCGACTTCCCCAGATGGACCCACATCACACCCCCCCCCTCAAGAAATTACACTGGCTCCCAATTCAGAAGAGATGCCCGTTCAAGATGTTGGCACAAGCATACAAAGCTCTGCCCAACGAAGGATCCGCATACAACAAACGCATGACCTTCCACCAATGACCAGACACCAACGATAACAGACAAAGCCAGGATATCAGGGAGGGGAAAAGGGGTGGGGCCTCAGATCAACAACAATTGCCTTTAATTTCCTGGAACATGGCAGGGATTTGGAAAATCACCCGGGATAAGTCAGTACAGGATTATCTAGTCAATGGAGATATAGTTGGGAGGACTCTCGGTCTACATAAAGCATGCTTGCAAACTCGTTGCCATTGAAATACCTTCTAAAACACCCAAGACCTAAGCTCTACCAATCAAAGGCCCAAGGCTTAACCGCCAACCCTTTTGACTGTTGCTAATACATTGTTATTTCAACCCTGTGCAGAGCCAGAAGAAAGTCTTCATTGAATCTCTAATAGGAACACTGGAAGATCTACTAATCAAATACAAATTCCACCAGGTGATTATAATTGGAGATTTCAACATGAGGGGCCTGGACAAGATAACAGAAATGCACAGGCACATGGGTAAGGCTGAACCCTCCCTCACTTTACTTCAAAACCATAAGCTATGCTCAACCAACTCATTAAAAGAAATACGCTCTCCTTTGTGGTGCTCCAAACCAACGTTTAAGAACGCATCCACAATTGACTATATTTTATTCAGTGACAAGTTGGCAGACAGAATGGGGGACTTTGAAGTTGATGATAGAGGCGAAAGCGAACTTAGGCCACAGCATGCTACATTACAATTAGCAGTGCGCACAGCAGTTCCACTCCAAGTGATAGGTGGACCTACGGGAGAAGAGCAGCATAAGGTTCTCCAAAGAATCAAGTGATCAGCCAGCCTTGGAGATAACCTGACACAGCGGGTAAAAAATAGAAAAACAGTCTAAAGTTAGCCACCCCAATCTCAGTAATAAGTGGCTGGGAAGCCCTCGTTGCAGAATTACAAAGGAATTTGGGGAAGGTTTTGGGAAGGTTTGACGCAGGACCCAGAGAATGAGTTTAGAAATGACACCTTAAGTGCCCCGCCATCCAAAAGGCTTAATTCAGTGTAAACCCGCCCTCCAAAGGGCGCTGGCAGTCAAGAAAAGAGGCAGAAAATCATTTGACGGGAGCCCCATAGTCACTATGAGGGCAGCATATAAAAAGTCGAAGGGGAATGGCTTAAAGTGTTTTCCTTGCTGAAAGAAAAGAACCATTCCAGACTGTGGAGGTTCATTAACCAGCTGGACAACCAAGGAATGACAAAGGAGAACGGGATAGCCGAAAACGACTGGAAAAGGAATGCTAAATATCTGTACATGAAAGACTCACCAGACAAGGGGGTCATCGCAGAAGCCCGAGTCACCAAGCAAGGTACTTTCACAGATGGCAAAATAATCAAGATCATTAGCAAAATGAGGAACAATGGAGCTCCAGGGCCAAACGGGATCCCAGTACCAGTATTTAAATGTATTTAAATCAGCTCAGGCATTTCTCATTCCGATCTTGACCCCACTGTTTAACCATGTTTTCATGACAGCAATGATGCTGCAGTCCTGGAGAGGATCTATTCTATTTCCTATTCATAAAAAATGTGACCTTTGTAATCCAGCAAATTATATGCGTGTTGCCCTGCTTGATCTAGAAGCCAAGGCTTATGCCCGAGTCATATTGAAAGAGTTGTAGTCATGCGGAAATGAAAAAGGAATCCTTCAATTTTTTCAGTCCATATTCAGGCCAAACTGTACAACTATGGATAACACCATTGCACTGGCATATGTTTCCAAACAAGCGGTCAAGGAAAAGCACCCGCCCTTGTTTTGCTGTTTTATAGATTACAGCATGGCATTTGATAGGGTGGACAGGCTGTAGATTATGGAAAAAAGTGACTGCCTGGGGGATCCCGCCCAAGCTCCTGAAAGCTATTATATCCTTATACCAGGGAACATGGGTTCAGTTCAAAACAAGCCTTACCACAGTAACATCAAGAGACGCCAAGTAGCAGGAAAAAAACACATAAGCGCTGCGAGGCCCCCGGGTAGTTTCGCGCTATACAAGTGCAATTTTTCATTTCATTTCATAAAAGGCAAGGCAACAGGGAGAACATCAAATACAGACAACAGCCTACAACTACCTGGGGGTCTGGCTCTCAGAGAAGGTCAATTGGGCTACTCGTCTAAAACACCTAAGCGCAAAGGAAGACCATGTAATCCACACACTGTAGCGACTGTGCCAACGCCTGACAAGTAAACCGCAAAGCCAATGTTGACAGTCTTGAAAGCGACATTTATACTGGCCTTCCCGGGTGCCCTGGATAAGATCCTAGTAGCAGCACAGGCCAAAGCATGCAAGTCAGTTCTGCTAGCTCAGCAAAAAGCCATAAAAGAAGGCTACGGCCGGAACTTGGTCTTGGCAGGCCAGATCTGGCTCTATAGGGGGTCCCAATCAAGTTCAACATCAGGGTCTTGAGAGCCCCAGAAAACACACTCAAACATCAATTGGGAACTATCTTCGAGGAAGATGACTCCCCCTGGCACTCCAAGCTGGGCCAAGCAATTGGCAGGTACTGGTCAGCTTGTTTGAAAAGGACATGGCAACATTTCACCACAATTCCATCACCGCGGCACTGGAAACATCATACAACCTGGAGAAAGCTCAGCCTTTTCTATGTGATGCTCTGTCACTTCAGGCCCACAGGAAAATACTCTACATGAGGCTCATTGCATTAAGAATCACTGATTTTCCCGCTGTGGAGACTACAGCCAAGGGCACTGAAGGACCAAGAATTCAGCTCGGAGCTCAGGGGCTCGATCACCAACTTCTTTGATAGTAATTGGCTGTCTACGGACGCCAGGGGCACGGAGTGGGACACATTAAAGGTGGTGATGCGGATGTTTACCCAAGGTGGGGGGGATGAGACAACGGCTTGAGGTGGACTTAGTAAACGCAGAGAATTACCTGAACGTGCTACAGAGTTCAAACCCCAATTTAAGGGTGGTAGACAAAGATCAGCTGATGGACCATCGGCGAGTAGTGGAACTATGGGACAGGTTGGACTGTCTGGTCAGACAAGAATACCGGAAGCTCCTACACAAAGAAGGCGATAAAACTGGGAAGCTGCTAGCATGGCTCCTCAAGAGGGAACGCCCACCCCCAGCCAGACAGGACCCTAGCCCACCTAGCAGGCGTATATAGCAGGGGCCAAAGGGCTGGAGATGCTGCAATAGCACAATTCCCATATAGTATACCCTTGCCACAACTCACTAAGGAGCAGGGCGAGGTGCTGGAGGTGGCGATTGACCTCGAAGACCTCCAGGAGGCTGTACCTGACATGGCTGGGGGGAAAGCCCTGTGGAGTACTACAGGGCATATGCAGACCAACTCCTCCCGGGACTGCTGGAGATGCTGCAGGACGCTAGGCAGACGAGGATACTCCCAAATTCTACGCAAGAAGCTCAAATAGTAATGCTACTCAAACCAGATAGAGACCCCACCGCACCTTGTTCTTACCACCCCCTCTCTATGCTTGGAGTGGACACCAAAACTCTAGCTAAGGTGCTAGCATCTAGGCTAAACAGGGTGGTGGCCCACCTGGTCCACGAGGACCAGTGCAGGTTTATGCCCAGTCTCATGCAGCCACCCCCAGCCCATCACTCGCAAACCAGACAGTCAATGTACAACAGACAGAGGCACACAGATAGGTTGAACAAGAAAATAGCCACTTTCTAAAAGTGCTATTTTCAAACACAGAATTTAAAAACCATCCTCCCTAAGAGATGTGTTATCAAATTCTGAGTTCAGGGATACCAGATTTAAATTTTCTATCTTACTCCTATGGGAATATATGCAGGTAAACATTATACACAGCATTCCCCATTCTAGCCTATGGGCAAGATAGCCTTTCAATAGTGAAAACCGAAATTGGCAGTATTTCACTATCAGGACATGCCACCCACACTAGTACATGTCCTACCTTTCACATACACTGCACCCTGCCCAGGGGGCTACCTTGGGCCTACCATAGGGGTGTCTAATGTGCAAGAAAAGGGAAGGGTCAGGCCTGGCAAGTGTGTACTCTGGCCAGGACAACATGGCAGTTCACAGACTGCGCACAGGCACTGCAGTGGCAGGCCTGAGACACCATTTTAGGGCTACTCATGTGGGTGGCACAATCAGTGCTGCAGGTCCACTAGTAGCATTTGAATTACCAGCCCTGGCACACTCAGTGAACTTTACTAGGGACCTACTGGTAAAACAAATATGCCAATCATGGATAATCAATCATAATAACAATTTACAGAGAGAGCATATTCACTTTAGCACTGATCAGCAGTGGTAAAGTGCCCAGAGTTCTATAGCCAACAACTGCAGGTCAGGAAAAACAAGGGAGGAAGAAGCAAAAAGTTTGGGGATAACCCTGCAAAAAGGGCCATTTCCATCAATAAAGAATAATCATTTATTATAACTAAATCAAAGATGCTAATGAGGACAAACTCTGTTTGAAAGTCAAAATGCTTTATCTAAGATAAATGTGAATTGCTCATCAAGTACAATACAACTTGAATGATAGATCATCACATGAGAGAACATTAACAAATAAACATCAATAGTACATCTCAAATGTCAGCGCAATGAGTGAGTGGTTAGGCATAGAGACAAAAATTGAAAGGCACTTGCAAAATAGACTCATGCGAATTCAGAATATCATACTAACACAAATTCACAAGATCTAGATGTCTGAAAGCTACCATCTGGCCATGAGAGTATGCTGAGCACCCCAAGAAGAATTGAGGAGGAAAAGTCAAAGAGTCAGAATCAGCAGAACAACAACCAGCCCATAGAAATAGGAAACAGCAACACAGCTCTTTCCTCTCGCAAAGTAGGAAATCGCGCCTAACCCCCCCCCTCTTAGTACTAGTAGTTATACCCTAAATTCACTAGAAGTCCAACCCTTATTGTATCATAACACACGTTTTAATTAATTCCCATTGGTCGAATCAGGGGATGTTCAATCACACCACTCTTGAGATGTCAAACTTTCAGAAGGTTCCATTGTTCTATTTCACTCATTATTATCATTTTCCAGCCAAGGAAATACAATATCAGGCTTCTGTGGTTTGTACATTTTCTCCATCTCATTCATGTATCAGCTTTCTAGTACAAATGTCTCATGCACCGCTCGGCAAGGAAGTGCCATTATTTAATTTGTTTCTTCCATGCAACCTTGGCAAACATCAGGAACTTGCAAAGGACAGTTCACAGTTTCTCCTTTCTACATTTCTAATATGCCATGTTAAATTCTAAAAGGCTCTCGTGCCTTTTCCTGCAGAGCAGAAAAACACACTTCTAGGGAAAACAAATACAAGTATTATTTATCATTATATAAAACCTCACTATTAAATGCCCTCTCTTGCACACTAAACATTATTCTTTTTATTCAGCTGGTGTAAAATAACCAGCAGCTTTTTGACTATTATTTTCTCCATTAATCGTATGCATTTGCTGCCTACTCTAACAGACGTGGGTCCCTTGCTCACTTTGCCACAGGATTCAAGCTAGCCTGGCTGATGACGGCTGATTAGCCAGAAACCGGTGCCAGGATGCTTGTTTCTGGTCCAGGGAAGACATGGCTTGGCAGTTCGGGCTGGATTGTTCCCATGAGGCACAGGGTCAGACTGATTTGCATATGGCCATGTCTGAACTGGGGTGGCGGAGTGAGCTAAAGAATGATGATGGATTAAACCCAGATCAGTTGACTTGGGTGAGTGCTTGCAATGTTCAACACTCCGTCCATCATCCCCTTTGGTTTTGCTATACTCTAACACTCCCAGCACGCAATTTTCATCTTTTCCCTTTTAGTTTTGTACTGTTAGTTTACACATCACTCGCGCAATGAGGAGATCAGTCTGAGCAGGTTTCATTTCGCGAAAACCCTGCTCCATCACATACATGCTGACATACCAGATTTAGGTAAGCTCATTTTAGCTGTCTCCCACTATAAATGACTCTGCTTCTATAGAAGTCAATGAGGAAATAGATTTCCCTGATTTTTTTCAAAATCTCCAACTTTTGTGTTGGAAAATATTAGCATGTATGAAAATATTAGTAATTCTATATATTTACTGTGGTTATGGAACAGTTTTTTGAGTGGGGGTTCTCTACAGTAATGTCACCACACTAAAGGCGTGGGGGAATATTTATCAAAGAGTTGCGTTGCCCTTGCGCTATGCAATGGGGTGCAAGAACAACACAACTATTAAGTTAGATTTATCAAGCCATGCAAGGCCACCTTGCGGGGCTCTGAGTGGCTTGATAAATCTAGTGTAACGCAACGCAGTTCAAATTGCTGCGTTGCGTTACTGTGTCCCAGGGATGTGCTCCATGGGAGGAGCCAGGGTGTTCCCATGCATCCAACCATGGATTTTGCTGCATTCCCAAACTTACCATTACTGGTAGACCTGGGAATGCGTCAAAATGCTACGCCGTCCCAGGTGAGGCGTAAAGTGGAGAACGATCTTTATTTCTCCATGTTTTTCCTCTTTCTGTGTGTGCTGCATTCTGCAGTATTCTGCATCACACATAATAAGCGTAAAATTGTTTTTGTGCAGGAAGGTGTCCCTTACTGCACATAAACAATCCTGCTTACAACGCAGGCACCCTTGCACCGTGGTGCGAGAGTGCCTGCATTGGCGCTAGGTAGCACATTATGTGGCAGCGCAAGGAAAAGACAGGAATGCGCCATGTAATGTTAAAACGGCGCTTCTGCCCTTTCCCTATAATGCAGCGCAGCAAGGTGGCTTGCTGCGCTGTGTGATTCTTGATAAATGTGCCCTATAGGGGGTATGTAGCAGTCTGTCTTTGAAAACACAACAATTGCTACCAGAAGAATAACATTTGAAGAGTCCCTTTATTGTTCATTCCTCATCTAAACTCTTTCCAGTTTGTTAAGGGGCACCCCCCACAGCCCTAGTTCCAGCACCACTGTAAATTTACTGAAATAAAGATTGCAGTATCGCCCATTGCTTTTACCAGGGAGTGAGGCGGGTGGTGGGAGGCACACACGTACACACCTGTACTCACTCACTCTCATGCATTCATATATGCACACACACATCCATTCACAACACTCACTCCCAAATATTCATGCACGCACACACCACCCATTAAAAATACAATCTTACTTACCTGCATAGCTATGCCTCCGAGATCCCAGGAGGGTTGGGACTGCTGCCTTCCCTAAGGTCAGCCAATGAGGAAAGGCAGCAGTTCCTCACTCGTCACAGTGTGGGATGGGGTTAGTGAGACTGGTGACCCCATCCCACTCTGTGAAGAGTTGTCAGTGATTGAAACTCAGCCCTGGGTACTTCAGGGTTTCGAAATGACGCACCCGAGTCCAAGGAAATCATTGACTTCATGGGCCTCATTTATGAGGCCTTGGGTCAGTTTTGCACTTCCAATGCGTCACTTTTTGTGACGCATCGGTGGCGTAAAACATGCCTCCTGTTGCGCACTATTTACAAAGTGACGCATCTAAGCAGATGCGTCACTTTGTAAACCCCTGCGCTACATTATACCTGCGTCAGGTATAATGTATGCAGAGGGGGCGTTCCCCCGCAAAAAGCCTTGTAATAGTGGCGCAGTGAAATCTATGAGATTTCACTGCGTCACTTTTAGGATGCTGTTGCGTCAAAATCTTGCGCCTACCTCAGAGCAGGCGTAAGACTGACGCAAGCCCTTTCACATGGGGCTTTCCCCATGTGAAAGGACGCCTTGCTGGAGTTGCGTCACTTTTGTGACACACCCCAACAATGCGTGACTTTTGCGCTTACAGATGCATCAGAAATGCTGACGTATCTGTTACTCCTTGCGACATGATGCGTCATACTGTAAATATGACGCATCAATCATGTCGTAAGGAGTGCGCACTGAGAAGTGACGCATCGCTGCTTTCACGCAGCGATGCGTCATTTCTCATAAATGAGGCCCCATGAGTGGGAGGGCAATGAGGTGCTTTGCTAGCCTGAAGATGTCACACCCACAGGAGCTGTGACTTCTTCAGCCCAGCAAAGTTCAGCTCAGGCAGCCAGGAGTGTGGCCATTTAGCACATGTCTAGCTCCTGCCTGACCTGAAAATAAAGAGTGTCTTTAAGGGTGACCTTTGCTCAGCCTGACAGAGGGGGCGTGGCTAAAAGAGTTTCAACTGCTGCTGCCTTTCAAGTTGTTTATCGACATTATTATTCTTTTCGCGGTTTTTGTAATAATGTTAATAAATAGCCGCTAGATGGCAGTACTGTATCAGTTATAAAGGAAAGAGTTACTTTTTTTTCCACGAAGTCTACAGTTTTGCATGGCATTGTATGTAGTGTTTCTCTGATCAGTTGTGAGTGCAGTGATCACAATTTAAAGGGACACATGCAATCAGGCTCTAAGTGTCATTTTTTTTTTCATTTACCGTGACTCTCTGAGGGGAGGACAGGCAGAATAGGTCTGAAACAGCAAATAAGACTGGGCACCAAAAATAAAAGTGCACCTCTCCCATTAGAGAATTTGAAAGCTAAAAAGTGGCCCATGTTTGCAAACTGGGACAGTTTTGAATTTGTAAAGATATACTGGATCAGTGTTTTGTAAGGTATGGAAAACTGCATGGATTTGAGCTTGCTAAAGGTAAAATGTTTTATTATCAGGGAAATCAGTAACAACCAGCCCAACAGATTATCAAAGAGGACTACAAACAGCCCAAAAATTGTCCCTCACACAACCCTGTGAGACCAGGCCACCCGGCACTGCCAGATTGCTCTATACTGGATTCATGTACACAGCTCAGTGGAATGTGCTCATTGAGATGTTACACAATTTGGTGTTGTTTATTCGCAACTCGTTTTTTTGATGAAAGTTGCTCCTTGAGCCTCTGGTCACGGTGAACAGTGCACAAACTTACATGATCCACCTGGGATTGAGAGATGACTGATATTCCGTGACATCAGTATTGCACACAACTGCCACTAATCTGGCCTTGCAGCACTGTTACCATGCCCAGACTCAGAAGGAGGCTGAGAAATCATTACTCCACATGTCGCAGGCCTTTTCAGGGCCTATTCTCTTTGCTGCAACATTTATTTACAAAAAATTTAAAACAAAGCTGCCCTCTGTTTTTAATGAGTAGGCAGCTAACTTGGCTAATACCAGTAGCTGGTGTCAGAATCTGGCTCTCTTGTATTCTCACTTCCCCTGCAGGATATTTTTTCTTTTATTTTGAAAGTTCTGCTTCAGTTTGTTTGCCCAAGCCCACCAAAACCTCTGACTTGCCCGCCCTTGCCAAAGTAAATAATTAGGCAAGTTCTAAGTGTGTTACGTCTTTGTATTCGTCTATTTGTTTAGCCCTCTTTCTCACTATTTCCTGTTTCTTCTTCTATGTTATCTCATTGTTTGTATTCCAAGTTCCTTGTACCAAATTCCACATCTGTAATCATTAAGATGAGAATTCAAGACATGTTTTTTTTAATTGTATGTGGTTGTGCTGGAGCGGGAATTCCTAAATTTCTGACATCAGGTATGATCATCATACAAACCCCGCCACTGGTGGTAGGGACCTTTTTCCATTTACAAGTAGAGAGTTCTAGGAGCTATTATTTACATTCATTTCCATAAACAGTGAATACCAACATGGCTCTGCAGGAAACGACAAACAGAATTTACGTGCATTTAATACAGATTTATTAACACATTAGTTTACTCCAAATCATTAGTCATCAAGGGCCTCATTTATGAAAAGTGATGCATCGCTGCGTGAAAACAGTGTTGCGTCACTTTTCATTGCGCCCTCCTTGTTACATGATAGATGCATCATATTTACTGTATGACGCATCATGTTACAAGGAATGACAGATACGTCAGTTTTACTGATGTATCTGTGGGCGCAAAAATTACGCATTCCTAGAGTTGTGTCAGAAGCGTGACGCAACTCCAGCAATGCAGGGGGAGGGCTACGGATATAGCACTGTATTACCTCATAGCAGGAGTAAGGGTTTGACGCATTTGCGTCCTAGAAGTGGTGCAGTGAAATCTCATAGATTTAACTGCGTCACTTCTACGAGGCTCACTTGCGTGGGAACGCCCCCCCTGCATACATTATACCCGATGCTGGTATAATGTAGTGCAGGGTTTTACAAAGTGACGCATCTGCTTAGATGCGTCACTTTGTAAATAGGGCGCAAAAGGGGGCATGTATTACGGCTCAGATGCGTCATGCAGCTGAAGCACAAAACTGTCGCAAGGGCTCATAAATAAGGCGCCAAGTATTCTAATATCAGTTATCATTATTACAGATTGAAATGGTCTAGAAGTCAATATTTAAAAATAAGATAAAATAGAACATCACAAATAGAATGCAGTATATGCAACAAACTTGTTTTTTATAAAGAAAACCCCTAATCTAATTAAAAGGCCTTTAGTCAGGCACATAAGGTAAGTGTCCATTTTCAGAAAAACAAAATTGGGGGCATATTATCAAGACAGGCGATAAAATGATCGGCAGAAAATTGCCAAGAAAGCGGCGATAATGGGCTTGATAATATGCTCCATGGAATTCCAATCGAAGCCCATGTTAGATGTCTTCACATCTAACATGGGCTTCGATTGGAATTCCATAGAGCATATTATCAAGCCCATTTTCGCCCCCAGGGACCCAAAACCGTCCCCACCCGTGCAGCGCACCGGGGGATTGCCCAGTGCCCGCTATGGCCAGTCCGGCCCTGGCGGGCTGTTCTTTGGTGTTCCCACTGCAGTGCCTATGAAATAGTCATAGTGCAAGCTACACTGGTTAAAGTAGACTCCAAGGTATCAAAGCTGGCTACATGCTCAATATTCGTCTGATGGAAGGTGACTTTGTTTTTCTTCCTCCCATACACCATTATTTTTGTCTTCACGGCATGGATAGAAATTTTGTTTTTCTTACAGTAGCGAGACAAGGCATTCAACGATCTTTACAGACCAACAGCGGTGTGATCAAATAAGATAGCATTGTCTGCATATTGCAAACATTGTAGATGAGAGCCCGCACATTTGAGAGGAAATACATTCACACCAGCTTGTGCGTTGTTTAGGTCAGCCAAATAGAGATTAAATAACAGGAGAGCCAATATGCAGCCCTCTTTCAGCCCTTGATAAGTCCTGATCTGTTGCGTCACTCTATTGCTGAAGACCTTGACTCTCACCCAGGTTTTAACGTAAAGGCTCATGATGGCTCGCAACAATGTGGACGGGATGGCCCAGCTATGGAGCTTTCCCATAAGCCTCAATCTGTCTACTTTATCAAGGGCAATGGTGTAATCAATAAAGGCTGCATACAGAGTTGGTGCCTGATTTTTATTTGCTGCCTCAATCAGGGAAGAGAGAATCACCAGGTTATCCTCCATGCTACTGCCTTGTCTGAAGCCTGATTGTGTGATCGGTATTAATGCGTTGGCTGTAGCCCATTCTTCAAACCCTGAATATAGCGCTTTCACATAGCATTTCCCATCTACATCAATCTGGACTATTAGTCTGAAGTTGGCAGTCTGATTAGTTGGACCTTCTTTGGGTATTGGGGATAGTATGGATCCCTCCAGAGAGATGAGGAGGACGTATGACACTACAACGCATGCTTTTACCACGCATGCTGTGACAACGCGGTTTTTACAACGCAAACCTTTACAACGCATAGCGCTTTGGGGTGCTGGAAAGTGAATAGTTTAATTTACTATTCCAACTCCAGTCCCCGTGGACATTAGGGAAGGTGTTGGATAGTAAATTAAATCTGTTCCCTATCCTAGAGCGCCCCCCAGCGCAATGCGTTGTAATGGTATTCGTTGTAAAACTTGCGTTGTAAAAGCACTGCGTTGTAAAAGTTTCGTTGTAAAGGATGTTTCCCGATGAGGAGAGTGAACGGGATTCTGGCTCCTGGCCATAACATGACCCCAACATGGAAAATCATGCTGGAAAACACCCTGTACCTTCCGCCCTTTACCTGGATGCAGTGCTTAATTTGAGCAGGTGGTTCGTGGTAGGCCCACTGGCGCTCATTTTGGGGATCAGCACTTATTTTTCTTTTAAGTACTTTGACCCCCGAGCAAGACGGAGAAAAACACAAACGGAGAAAGGAAGGAGAAAGAAAAATATGGAAAAAGGAGAAAGCAGAGGTGAAAAAGAACCTACAGTGAGATTAAGAGGCAGCAGTGGCTGATTTTGGATTTAAGAGGCATGAGATGGAATCAAGACTACACAGCTTTGGTATTCAACAACTCGACCTTTGATAGCTCCAGCCATGGGTTTCTGAAGAAAACCTTAGGCCCTAGAACTTACACTTTTACATTTTTAGCACAGCCGGGATGCCCAGGAAGAAGGATAGGGAATACGTTTAATTTACTATCCAACACCTTCCCTAGTGTCCACGGGGACTGGAGTTGGAATAGTAAATTAAACTATTCACTATCCAGCACCCAAAAGCGTTATGCGTTGTAATGGTATGCGATGTAAAAACGCGTTGTAAAGGCAGGCGTTGTAATAGCCTGCGTTGTAACGTCATACATCCGGCAGAGAGATCCAGGAGAATTAGGGTTGCTCTGCCGTCTTTGTCCACTTTTATTCTTACCTCCTCTGCTGCAGCTACCAGAGCTGATTCTGTGCAGTGGTTAGCTCGGAACCCATATAGGGCCACATCTAACAACTGATGCGCGTCCAGAAATGCTAACATTTCTTCGTTCATAGCCTTTTCTAGCAGTTTGGCTGGGAAGGGAAGATCAAGAGATAGGCCGGTAGCTTTCCTCAAGCATTGGGTCCAGGGAAGGTTTCTTCACCAAGGGAAGAATAGAGGCTTTTTCCTAACAACTTGGGAAGTGCCCAGAGCTAAGCACTTCATTCAGTAGGGCCTTCAGTGGGCCAACCACAGTGCTGGCCACTTTGTTGAAAATCAAGGGGGGACAAGGGTCCGAGGGAGCACCAGATTTAATGGAGCTCATAAGGCAGATAATTCTCTCCTGTGAGAGAGGAGAGAACTTCGCCAAATACAAAGGAGCTCCTTCCCCTAAGGATGTCACTAAGGTCATATCCTCAGTCTGATGAGGGGAGAGATCGGATCTACATGAGTTTAAGGAGAACGCTCGAAAGATAGTGTTGACCTTTTGTTGAAAGAACTCTGCCAGTTTGTTGCAGAAAGGTACATCTGGTACAAAAACGTTGCTATTGTTCTAATTGGACAGGTTGTTGACTGTTTTGAAGAGTTCCCTGGTGAAGTTTGCCGCAAGCCTGATCTTTTACTGAGAAGTATTTAATTGTTTCTGTTTTGATTAGCTGTTTATACTCCAGGAGACATTTCTTGTATTTGCCTCTTTCTTCCAACCAATAGTCTCTCCTCCAAGAACGCTCCTGCAGCCTGCACTTAGGCTGTTCTGCTTTTAGTGCTTGTGAGAACCAAGGAGCCAGAGGATTTTTCCTATGGCTCCTTAGTATTTTTTCAGGTTCCACATTAGAGCAAGCCACATCAAGCCAGTGTGTGAAGCTAGTAGTGGCGCAGTCTAAATTGCTCTCAAGCAAAGGAGCTGATTGTGATAGGGCCTCACACAATACTGTCACTTTAGTATGCTTCCAGGGCCTGTATGTGATTGTTCTGTTAACGCTGGTGCTATCTATTTTGCTGCTTGCGGTTGTGACTGAGAAGAAAATGGTCTTTTGATCTGACCATGAGAGTGGCAGAAGCTTGTCAATAACTAGGTCTGCATTATTGGTGAAGACTCCATCTAGCGTATGTCCTGCTGTGTGAGTGGGAGCATCTATTAGTTGATGTAAATTGAAGCTGTTCAGCATGTCGACCAACTGCCCTGAGTTCTTGTTAGAGGACCGCTCAAGGTGATAATTGAAGTCCTCTACCAACGTAAAGCTGGCCTGAGTCGCACAGGATTCCATAAACGACTGGATTTTATCAGTGAAACTCATGCCTGGGCCTGGGGGTCAGTATACTAGCATTCCATTAAACGTGTATGATTTGTTTAGATTGATCCAAAATATAAGTGCTACGCAGTCAAGCTGGAACATTGGGGTAAAGCTCGCTTCAATCGTGTTGCGATATACACTGGACAGCCCCCCTCCTCTTTGACACATTCTATCCAGCCTTTCGATATTAAAACCCTTTGGGATTGCAGTCTTGATATCTGGGTCAGACCCCTCATTGGCCCAGGTCTCCGTAATAAAGCAGATATCAGGATTGTACTGACTTATGAAATCTGCAAATTCCATTTTATTTTTAATGAGTGATCCGGTATTGAGGAGCACAAAATGGTGTGTCTTCGTGCCCCTCTGTCCTTCTACTATTTCACTGACATGTGCTCTCTGGGTACCACGCATTGGCCCCCCAACCTTATAGGGGGAGAAGTTGCACACAGGGCAGATATACTCCTTGGATTTACCACACAGGTCATGGGGGAAACTATGGCTAATAAGTCCAGTAAAGCGTAGTGCAAGAAGTTCCTCTCTTCTGTAGGAGACGGGTCCAGGCCCCTGGCGCCGTGCGGACGGGCGCAGACGGGCTTCCCTTAGGCGGGCCTTCGGCGCGCCAGCTGCGCATCCGGTCCCTCTCCTGCATTTATGGCAGGAAGTGGAGAGTGACTAGAGTGCTAACCCCAAAAAGGTGGCGGTCGGCCCTGCCAGGCCAGAAGTGGGGCTGGAAAACGGAGGAAGTAACCTCCACCCCTCGGTTCCCTCCACAACAATCCAAAAGACCCGGTGGTGGACCAGGGAAGACAGGTGAGTCAGGGTTTAAAATACCACAAAAGTGAAAGATGCTCCAAAAGCCCCCCGAGACAGCAACCTCACCCACCCCTTTGCAATGCCAAGAAAACTAGAACAGAGAGGTGTCCAAAAACAGAGAAGTGCGCAGTATAAAATCAGTTAAAACACAGTACAAATATAAACACGTGTAAAACACTGATAAAAGGCACCCCTCGCCTCTCAGAGCGAACTGAATCCGAAGTGAAAGGTATTTATACTTTCCTTGAGATATCCAACATGCAAGTCACCTAGAGTGGGATTGAGAGGAGTAGTTGTAAAATGTATCATCAGAAAGACATTAGAACTTGGTGCTGTTCCAGCATGGTACCATTGTATGTTATGTGCTCAGTAGTAACATTAGAAAAACTTTCCAATTGGTTACTGGCATGCAAACATTGTTGTAACCAAAATAATTGTTAGTATCTAGCACAAAGCACTGCAATCAAAAGAAAAAGTTATAAGGATAAAGGAAAACGAAAAATTAAGATGACTATAAAGATATACGAAAAATAAAATACATGTGAGATTAAATGCAGCGCTAGGATGTCGGTGGAACTAAAATATTACCCCATCAATCTGTATGTAAGAAGGAATGCAACCAAAAGCCTGTTTTCTGCATAGGTACATAGGTTATGTCCTCTGGTTAAATGAGATCTGTGGTTCAAGGGCAAAAATAGTACAATTCCTCTCAGTTCATGTTTCTATAGAGTCATATATGTTAACGGGTTTTACAATATATATGATTCATATCTTGGAAATACTATGTTAGTCCCATCAGTAAGAAAATATACATTTGGTATGATAAAGTCCATAGAAGTTGTATATGTGAACAAGTTATAGGGTTTGCAACACATATATATATATGTGCTGAAACTCCGTGTTACCACCTCCAATCTCCCAGGACCGGCGAAGCAGGAGACAGACCACGAACTTCTCAGGTAACTGATATTTTATTTGCAGATCTTAGTGGTACAACCAACCATTAGATATATATATATATATATATATATATATATATATATATATATATATATATATATATATATATATACTAGCTTACCCGTCGCGCATTGCTGCAAACTTCCCAAAGTTTCCTGGCGACCGGATGAATGCTGTTTTAATTCTATTTATTTATTCGAGTGCTTGTGGATACACGATTTTTAGGGCTCGGGCCTATCGTCCCACTGCGTCAGCAGTGGGCGTGGCCCAGAGTCCTATTCTCAGGGCTTCGAAAAACGTATCTACGAATTCCAGACTGCTCGTGCTTTAAGGGTGCTTTTTTTTTGGTATGTGCAATGCTATTGGTCTTCGCGTGCGTGTGCTTTAGAAACAGAACACACATTAGGCCATAGGCGGTCGAGTAGCTCCGCCAATGGTCCATTGGTGTCTGTTATGCGCACCAGAAGGCCATATATCTTCAATTATCTCGGCCGTCACGGCGGAGATAATTCAAGACATATGGTGGCAGTGGCGCGCACGCGTGCACCACTCGCCGGCGGTTTTTCAGTGCTGCTTGTTTTTTTTTTAATCCATTTCACGGAGCTCTCCCTGTCAGCAAGATGGCTCAGTGAGTTACGTGCATGCTGCTGATAATCACATATATCCTCGAGGGCTCACTTTTTTATCTGCATGTTCATGATGTACTGTCGCAGAAAAATAATAGCCCATTGTAATGTGCAGGATGATTGTGTATTGGAGTGTTGCAATGCAAACCATTATGCCCAATTAAAAAAAAAAGAATTCCAGAGCCTGGCCTGAAACTGCCCTGGAGATGGTCACGGGCTGCCTCGGGTGTGTTTGTCTGCACTCGGTGACTCCCAGCATTTCCAGCACGGGAAACAAGTTGCGCTCATTTACAAGAAGCGGGAGTCATATCGCGCGCGCCATCTGGATGACAAGGAGCTGCCCTAAATGCACTGTGTCTTGGAGAACAAGATACCTCTCGTCCGGACTCGGAAACCGTTACACGCTTCCAAAGAGAAAACAACTCTGCCTCCGAACGCCTGTGAGTGACGAAAACAACTACCTCCGCAAGATGCTCTCCGTGGTCACTTCCAAATGCCCTTTCCTCAGCGAGAATAAAAAATGCGCGCGCACATTCTCTGTGAATAGTAATATCATCTGCGTGATTGGACTCTTGTGAGGAACCACAGACCACCCCCTATGTTTTTTTTAAAGAATTCAGGTTAATGCTTAGTCGAGCAGAAGCGCTTGAAAGGCAGGCAGTGTTATTAGGGACTCGTTGTTCAGTGTCAGAAAACACAAGCAAACTGCAAAATGCTACAAAATGTGAAGTTACCAGCATTACTACATTACATGTCCCACCACGTAGATAGCTTCGTTGCGCTTTATGCAGGAAGGGTTGCTCACCTAGGTCTAACTCAAAGCGGTGGGTTCTAACAATCCACATCATAGCACCGTAAAGTCGCCCAGGCACCTCGCGGCGCTTTATACAGCTTCCAGTAAATACATGAACACCAAAAACAAATACTTACATGGGTACAGCTTGTTGAACTCGTCCTCTTCGGCGTGTGTACTATTCCCATGGTTGTCATGGTGAGGGGTGTCATAGGTGACAAAAATAGCAGACAAAATTATAAGGTTGACCTGGAAGGTGATGGCCAGGAAAGAGAACTTAAACCTCATGTTAGTGGCAAAGAGCGTCGCCATGCTGCACGCATGAATGCACAACAAGTGTGCTATATGAAGTAATACGGACATGAATTCTGTCCGTGCGCATGAGAGTGACAGTGAGTGCAGAGTGAGTGCGAGAGCGACAGTGAGTGCAAAGTGAGTGCGAGAGTGACAGTGAGTGCAGAGTAAGTGCGAGAGTGAGTGCAGAGTGAGTGCGAGAGTGACAGTGAGATTGCAGAGTGACAGTGAGTGCAGAGTGACAGTGAGTGCAGAGTGAGTGCAGAATGACAGTGAGTGCAGAGTGAGTGCAGAGTGACAGTGAGTGCAGAGTGAGTGCAGAGTGAGTGTGAGAGTGACAGAGGGCAGAGTGAGTGCGAGAGTGACAGAGTGCAGAGTGAGTGCGAGAGTGACTGTGAGTGCAGAGTGAGTGCGAGAGTGAGTGCAGAGTGAGTGCGAGAGTGACAGTGAGATTGCAGAGTGACAGTGAGTGCAGAGTGACAGTGAGTGCAGAGTGAGTGCAGAATGACAGTGAGTGCAGAGTGAGTGCAGAGTGACAGTGAGTGCAGAGTGAGTGCAGAGTGAGTGCGAGAGTGACAGAGGGCAGAGTGAGTGCGAGAGTGACAGAGTGCAGAGTGAGTGCGAGAGTGACTGTGAGGGCAGAGTGAGTGCAGAGTGAGTGCAAGAGTGACAGTGAGTGCAGAGTGGATGCGAGAGTGACAGTGAGTGCAGAGTGAGTGCGAGAGTGACAGTGAGTGCAGAGTGAGTGCGAGAGTGACTGTGAGTGCAGAGTGAGTGCAGAGTGAGTGTGAGAGTGACTGAGTGCAGAGTGAGTGCCAGAGTGACAGTGAGTGCAGAGTGAGTGCCAGAGTGACAGTGAGTGCAGAGTGACAGTGAGTGCAGAGTGACAGTGAGTGCAGAGTGAGTGCAAGAGTGACAGTGAGTGCAGAGTGAATGCGAGAGTGACAGTGAGTGCAGAGTGAGTGCAGAGTGAGTGAGAGAGTGACTGTAAGTGCAGAGTGAGTGCAGAGTGAGTGCGAGAGTGACTTTGAGTGCAGAGTGAGTGCGAGAGTGACTGTGAGTGCAGAGTGAGTGCAGAGTGAGTGCAAGAGTGACAGTGAGTGCAGAGTGAGTGCGAGAGTG
Source organism: Lissotriton helveticus (assembly GCF_964261635.1). Lineage (NCBI taxonomy): Eukaryota > Metazoa > Chordata > Amphibia > Caudata > Salamandridae > Lissotriton > Lissotriton helveticus. The sequence goes on from NC_136067.1 coordinate 1,620,535,049, forward strand.
ACAGTGAGTGCAGAGTGAGTGCGAGAGTGACTGTGAGTGCAGAGGGAGTGCAGAGTGAGTGCAAGAGTGACAGTGAGTGCAGAGTGAGTGCGAGAGTGACAGTGAGTGCAGAGTGAGTGCGAGAGTGACAGTGAGTGCAGAGTGAGTGCGAGAGTGACTGTGAGTGCAGAGTGAGTGCAGAGTGGGTGTGAGAGTGACTGAGTGCAGAGTGAGTGCCAGAGTGACAGTGAGTGCAGAGTGAGTGCCAGAGTGACAGTGAGTGCAGAGTGACAGTGAGTGCAGAGTGACAGTGAGTGCAGAGTGACAGTGAGTGCAGAGTGAGTGCAAGAGTGACAGTGAGTGCAGAGTGAATGCGAGAGTGACTGTGAGTGCAGAGTGAGTGCAGAGTGAGTGCGAGAGTGACTGTGAGTGCAGAGTGAGTGCGAGAGTGACTGTGAGTGCAGAGTGAGTGCGAGAGTGACTGAGTGTGAGAGTGACAGTGAGTGCAGAGTGAGTGCAAGAGTGACAGTGAGTGCAGAGTGAGTGCGAGAGTGACTGTGTGCAGAGTGAGTGCAGAGTGAGTGTGAGAGAGTGAGTGCCAGAGTGATAGTGAGTGCAGAGTGAGTGCCAGAGTGACAGTGAGTGCAGAGTGACAGTGAGTGCAGAGTGAGTGCAGAGTGATAGTGAGTACAGAGTGAGTGCAGAGTGACAGTGAGTGCAGAGTGAGTGCAGAGTGACAGTGAGTGCAGAGTGAGTGCGAGAGTGACTGTGAGAGCAGAGTGAGTGCCAGAGTGACTGTGAGTGCAGAGTGAGTGCAGACTGACTGTGACTGTGAGTGCAGAGTGAGTGCAGAGTGAGTGCCAGAGTGACTGAGTGCAGAGTGAGTGCGAGAGTGACTGTGAGTGCAGAGTGAGTGCAGAGTGAGAGTGACTGTGAGTGGAGAGTGAGTGCGAGAGTGACTGAGTGCAGAGTGAGTGCAGAGTGAGTGCGAGAGTGACTGTGAGTGCAGTGTGAGTGCAGAGTGAGTGCGAGAGTGACTGTGAGTGCAGAGTGAGTGCAAGAGTGACTGTGAGTGCGAGAGTGACTGAGTGCAGAGTGTGAGAGTGACTGTGAGTGCAGAGTGAGTGCGAGAGTGACTGTGAGTGCAGAGTGAGTGCCAGAGTGACTGTGAGTGCAGAGTGAGTGCCAGAGTGACAGTGAGTGCAGAGTGACAGTGAGTGCAGAGTGACAGTGAGTGCAGAGTGAGTGCAGAGTGAGTGCAAGAGTGACAGTGAGTGCAGAGTGAATGCGAGAGTGACTGTGAGTGCAGAGTGAGTGCAGAGTGAGTGCGAGAGTGACTTTGAGTGCAGAGTGAGTGCAGAGTGAGTGCGAGAGTGACTGAGTGCAGAGTGAGTGCGAGAGTGACTGAGTGTGAGAGTGACAGTGAGTGCAGAGTGAGTGCAAGAGTGACTGTGAGTGCAGAGTGAGTGCGAGAGTGACTGTGAGTGCAGAGTGAGTGCAGAGTGAGTGTGAGAGAGTGAGTGCCAGAGTGACAGTGAGTGCAGAGTGAATGCCAGAGTGACAGTGAGTGCAGAGTGACAGTGAGTGCAGAGTGAGTGCAGAGTGATAGTGAGTACAGAGTGAATGCAGAGTGACAGTGAGTGCAGAGTGAGTGCAGAGTGACAGTGAGTGCAGAGTGAGTGCGAGAGTGACTGTGAGAGCAGAGTGAGTGCCAGAGTGACTGTGAGTGCAGAGTGAGTGCAGAGTGACTGTGACTGTGAGTGCAGAGTGAGTGCCAGAGTGACTGTGAGTGCAGAGTGAGTGCGAGAGTGACTGTGAGTGCAGAGTGAGTGCAGAGTGAGAGTGACTGTGAGTGGAGAGTGAGTGCGAGAGTGACTGTGAGTGCAGAGTGAGTGCAGAGTGAGTGCAAGAGTGACTGTGAGTGCAGAGTGAGTGCAAGAGTGACTGTGAGTGCGAGAGTGACTGAGTGCAGAGTGCGAGAGTGACTGTGAGTGCAGAGTGAGTGCGAGAGTGACTGTGAGTGCAGAGTGAGTGCAGAGTGCAGAGTGAGTGCCAGAGTGACTGTGAGTGCAGAGTGAGAGGAAGTGCAGAGTGAGAGTGAGTGCAGGGAGAGCAGTGTATGCTTGTGCGCTTACACGGTGCACTGACACACAGGAGCTAAAACAAAGAACAGCTGAACACATGTCTTGCGAGCTTTATGGAGGCAGCCGGCCCTCTGTGAGGGGAGCAGCAAGGAGGGGACGCCCCTACCAATCAAGCGCAATTACTCACAACCTACTGTACGTTTACAACACAGGCCAAAGGGCAGAGCTAGGTCTTTTCGCATTACGTAGGGTGAGCAGTGTGTGAGCGTGCAGGGTGAACAGTGTGTGAGCGTGCAGGCTGAGCAGTGTGTGAGCATGCAGGGTGAGCAGTGTGTGAGTATGCAGGGTGAGCAGTGTGTGAGCGTGCAGGGTTAACAGTGTGTGAGTGTGTAGGGTGAGCATTGTGAGTGTGTAGGGTGAGCCTTGTGAGTGTGTGGGGTGAGCAGTGTGTGAGTGTGTAGAGTGAGCACTGTGTGAGTGTGCAGGGTGAGCAGTGTGTGCAGGGTGAGCAGTGTGAGAGTGTGCGGTGAACAGTGTTTATGTGTAGGGTGAGCAGTGTGTGTGTGTAGGGTGAGCAGTGTGTGAGTGTGTAGGGTGAGCAGTGTGTGTGTAGGGTGAGCAGTGTGTGTGTGTAGGGTGAACAGTGTGTGAGTGTGTAGGGTGAGCAGTGTGTGAGTGTGTAGGGTGAACAGGGTGTGAGTGTGCAGGGTGAACATTGTGTGAGTGTGTAGGGTGAACAGTGCGTGAGTGTGCAGGGTATGAAAACTCGAACTAAGTCCACCACACACACACATAACACCACACACATAAAACCACACACATAACACCCCACACATAAGACCCCACACATAAGACCCCACACACTCACCACCACACACTCACCACCACATGCAACCACACACGCAACCACACACGCAACCACACACACACACAACCACACCGTCAGTGCAAACTTTCACCAGACACAGACACCATAAGTCGTCTGTGCACACTTTCACCAGGCACACACACCACCAGCCGTCAGTGCACGCTTTCACCAGGCACACACACCACCAGCCGTCAGTGCACACTTTCACCAGGCACACACACCACCAGCCATCAGTGCACGCTTTTACCAGGTACACACACCACCAGCCATCAGTGCATGCTTCCACAAGGCACACACACCTCCAGTCGGCAGTGCACGCTTCCACCAGGCACACACACCACCAGCGATCAGTGCACACATCAATTGTTAACGCATCCACAATTAACTATTGTAGCAATCGCAGTATGGTGCACTTTACTTTTAAACATATTCATCTAAAGCGCAGCATGCCACTATTGCTACAATTCCAATCCAACCCACATAATTCCACTACACACCACATGCATACACTCTATAACACATGGCTAAAAGACATTGCCATTTACAATGCCATTAGCTCTAACTCAAATAAATCCGAGACCTATTGCATTTCCAATGCTTGTTTGTTTTTCCATCTTGTGCGTACACCAGTATTCGAAAGATTATGAGGTCCCTGGGGGGCCGATATTTCCAAAAGTGTTATGCCAGAAACCTTCGCGGGAGTGTACTCAACAACTTCCCAAAGTTTCATGGCGATCGGATGAATGGTGTTTTAATTCTATTTATTTATTAGAGTACTTGTGGATCCACGATTTGTTGTTTTTCCATCTGGTGCGTACATCAGTATCCGAAAGATTATAAAGGCCCTGGGGCGGCCGATATTTAAATACAATTTATGCCCGAAATCTTTGCGGGAGTGTACTCAACAACTTCCCAAAGTTTCATGGCGATCGGATGAATGGTGTAGTAATGCATAAAGGACAAACAGACAGACAGACAGACATACTTTCTTTTTTATATATGTAGATACATATATATATATATATATATATATATATATATATATATATATATATATATATATATATATACACACACACACATGCATATACATGGTGCATTCTCCTGCATTCTGGCGTATAGTCGCGTTTACCAGGCAAGGGGGAAGTGAGGGCCATTTCAAGAACCTAGAATACAGGCGGGACCTCTGGGAATGAACTGTGGGTCGCCTGAACTGTTGCCCTCATCTGATAGTATATGAAGTTGCCCAGAAAAGTGGTGTCGGGACCTTTTCAAATAGATCAGTATTAGTACCAACAGTAAGTATACACCCACTCGATATGAGTGCAACACTTGGTATTCCGAGGTCTAGTACATAGTAACTATCCGTTGAAGCTTATGCCTAACAATTATTGTATGAGTGAAGGACAGATATTGGTGAGTCACTGTAGGTTTGCTTTCAGTGAGGGGTGATGTATGAATCTTACCTGGGATCACATTAGTGTTGCCTCGCACAATGCAGGCCACCTCCCCCAATGCATTGATTGAGTCTGTTACTAACTGCCATTAGGCTGCCTTCTGGGTTCCTTTTTTAAATGTATTTTTATTGAAATTTATATCAGCAAACAGATAAAACACCGCACAACAAAAGAAAAAGAAGAAAACAATCCATATAGGCATTTTCATATTCTTCGAAATCAGAGAATACATATAATTCAGATAAAGAAAAAGTTAATAAATCATACCATAACCTCCTAACTTCCTATCCAATTTGCAATAGGAGACCATAATTGCAACCCCTGGATTTTTCTTCTTATGCCCTTCGATTTATACGCCGCGGTCTCCAGATGATATGTGGACAATAATCTAGACTGCCAATTAATGAAGGTTGGTGGTTCGACATCTAGCCATTGAGACGTAATGCATAAACGAAAAATAGACATACAAATAAAAATAAATCCTTCCTCGGCCACAGGTCGATGATTCGCTGCTCTCTCTTCTAAGCCAAAAATCACCAATTGTGCCGACAATTGTTGCTGAATACCCAAAACCTTTATCAAAAAGTACTCTACGTCCTTAATAAACTGAGACAAATTAGGGCATAGGAAAAACATATGAGATGCATCCGCGGCATAAACCCCGCAGCGATTGCACTTATTCCCCCTGGTAGAATTCCATTTGGCAATTTTCCCCAGTGTATAATACAAGTCAAAAATTGACATAAAATGTTGGCTCTTTATAGCGCCATTAAATAAAACATCCATGGCTAATTTAATAATTCTCTCGAGATTGATACACTCAATCCCAAGTCTATTTTGCCACTTTACCTCCCAACCCTCAAGGTCATCCTCAGCATATTCCATTAATATCTGATATAATGTCCCCATATTAGATCTTATTTTGATTGCTTCTATGATTTCAATTCTATTGAGTATAATCTGATTTTGAGCTACGTAACTGAAGATATTTAAAACAATCAAATCGAGCTAGCTTATATTTCCTCTGCAAAAAATCAAAAGAAACAAACTGCTTCCCCTGAAACAGATCTCCCATTTTACAAATCCCAGCACTGTACCACCTGACCATAACCTGGTCTCTAAATATTTCAGGAAGTAAAAAACAATTCTTAAGTGGAGTATCCAGATTCAGATTTAGACCTATGCCCAGTTTCTTTCTAATTTTCCTCCAAATTTCAAAGGCTGCCAGAACTACCTTGAATTTTGTTTTCTTATAGTAACTGGGTTCAATTATTCGATTAAAACATTGCCTCGCCTCTACCCCCAATAGCATCTCATATATATAGGGTGCGGCAAATTCTTTAATAGGGTCGTCCTGTAGTATTAACACCCCCATATGTTGCAATATCGCCACCCAATGATATAATAGGAAGTTAGGGATACCCCACCCTCCTTTAGCCCTGGGCAGCATACACCATTTAAGGGCTCTCCTAGTGCAGCGATAACTCCACAAAAACCTGCCACATATCCTCTCAATACGAGAGAAAAAAATAGATGGGATAAGTAAAGGAATAGTACGAAATATATACAAACATTTAGGAAAAATGAGCATTTTTAGCACGTTACTACGCCCATAAAGCGACAAATATAAATTATTGATCCGTTCAAGTGTCTTATTAGAAGAGGCAATAATTGGATCCAGATTCATAGGGATAATATCCTCAACTATAGGTGAGATTTTAATACTTAAATAGGTTACTTCTGTATCAAAATTAATATCCACTGGACGAGCAGCCACCGAATTAACCAACTGCGTTTTAGAGACATTCAGTTTATAACCTGAGACCCGTCCAAGTACCTCGGCTGCTTCAATAATCCTGGGTAGGGCATTGCTCATATCAGGTGTAACCACCGCAATGTCGTCTGCATACACGAATACCTTATATACCCCATTATTTATCTTAACAGATTCTATTGCAGTGTTGTTCTCCAAAGTATTTATAAAAGGCTCAATATACAAAGCAAATAGCAAGGGGGAACAAGGACAACCTTGCCTTGTCCCCCTTGCTATCGCAATATCTCCAGACAGACTACCCGAGATGCGTATAGCAGCCGATGGATGAAGATATAACATCTGTATAACCGTAATTATTTCAGCCGGAAACCCCCTCCATGCCAAAACTGACCAAAGAAACCTCCACGAGACCCTGTCGAATGCCTTTTCGGCATCCAACAGGGCCACGCCAACGGGAGAGTTACTGCCCTGTGCCCAATCCAACATAGAGATAATCCTTCTAATGTGGTCCGTGGTGTCTCGGTGTTGGATAAAGCCATGTTGTCTTTGTGACACCAGGCCTGGCATAAACTCATTCAGCCTATTCGCTATTAGCTTTGAATAAATTTTGCTATCTGAGTTAAGTAGCGAAATAGGGCTATAGGATCCCATATCAGTATCTTTTTTCCCTTAGCTTTTTAAAAACAACTATTATCGCTTTTGACCAAGAATCGGGAGCATTACCAAAAAAAGCCTGTTGGCATACTTCTAATAATTTGTTTTTCAAAATATTCCTGAAGGGTTGATAAAACTCAAGTGGAATTTTATCAGGGCCCATAGCCTTCCCCTTTGCTAAGCCGAATAGACAACCTCAACTTCTTCCCATATCAAGGGGGTTGATAATATCATTCTTTGGTCATCAGACAGCACCTCAGATACCAAATCTTTCAAATATTCTCCCTCCTCACCAGCATGTGGCTCGGCCCCCGAAATACTATACAGAGATTGATAAAATCCTTGGAAAGCTGCAAGAACGCCCTCCTTAGTCTCTTGCAGAACTCCATTTAAATCAGTAACTTTGGTTACCTCATTAAACACTGCTTTCTCACTTAATCTTTTGGCCAAAATTCTACCGGTCTTTAAGCTAAGTTCATAGGCATCCTCCTTATGCTGTACATATTTTTCCACTATTTGCTCCGCTAAGTTAGCGAACACCCTTGCTCTTTTGATGGTGAGATCTCTTTGAGCATTAAGCGGATCCCGGCCTAGCCTTATAGTGTCAGCCAATTTCCTTTCCGCCATTATCACCAAATTTAATTCCTTTTTATGTTTGTCCCATGTCTTTTTGCGTTTAGAATTGACATAGCTAAGGGTTTCCCCTCTAACCACTGACTTAAAAGTATCCCATACTATTTTCTGATCAGCTGTTCCTTTATTAAAATAAAAAATTCCTGAATTACATTATTCATAAATTGGCGATACTCCTCATCCAGTAGTAGCTTTCTCTCAAAAGACCAAACCTGATTCCCTTCCTTCAAGCCAAAGCCCATAGAGATCTCTTATATTACAGGATTGTAATCTGACACCAATTTGGGCTGTATCTCAATGCTAACCTTGCCTAACAAATTAGATGATGCAAAAAAATAATCTACCCGAACAAATTTGGAATGAGGGGCGGAGAAATAAGTAAACCGAGGATCATCAGAATGCAATTTGATCCACACATCGTGAAGTCCGTGCTTTAAAATCAAGCCCCTTAATGATGTGAACACCTGCTTCTTCCTACCTATATATGCGATGTTAGTTCTTATGTCCAACTAAGCTTCTATGTGTATATTAAAATCACCACACATGAGGACAGGTTGCGCCCACTGAGCAAGTTCTATATTCAAATAATTCAAAAGTTCAGCATCATCCAAATTAGGACCATAAACATTGCAAAGTGTAAATCTACTTGGATTAATCCTAAATTCACCAATTGCCCAGCGTCCCCATTTATCTGACGCCGATTTTGTACAAATACCCAGCCCTCGTTTCAAAAATATCGCCACCCCTCTTTTCACCCCCGTTTGTTTAGAACAGACTACTAATTCCAGCCCTAGGTTTTTCAAATATCCCCTATCAGCCCAGGCGATATGCGTTTCCTGTAGGCATAACAGATCAATATGCAATAGCTGCACAATTCTGGCCAATACCTGCCTCTTCTTAGGGTCATTAAGGCCACATATATTCAAGGTGCAAATCTTTAACTTCCTATCCATTTTCATAAACAGAAAATACATGCAGTATTGCAGAAAAATGACAGAAGAATATATACGACTAGCAGCCCGTCCCGACGTTGTCCGGGTATGAAATAGAATGTGTGTAATGTGTGTATTTGGCAAGGGCAATTTATTTTAAAATCTCGCGGTAGACAACATTTTTTGTTTAATTAGAATAGGGCCGGAGAAGGCCCAGCTGCAGCCCTGGTTGATGTTAGCAGGCGCGTGTAATTGGTGTAGTGATCCGCCGCCTGAGCCCGGCTACAGCCCTTGTTTATGTTAGCAGGCACGTGTAATGTCGTTGAATGAGAGAGTTATCAGCGGCGGGTAAATCCGTTTAATGAGAGAGTTGAGTGACAGCGGGTAGGAGAGGCTGCAGTAATTGTCCCTGCAGACACGCTCATTTGCGTGTTCCCCCGCTTGAGGCCCAGATGCAGCCCTGGTTGATGTTATCAGGCGCGTGTAATTAGTGTACTGATCCACCGCCTGAGCCTGGCTAGAGCCCTGGTTGATGGTAGCAGGAGCGTGCAATTTTATTGAATGAGAGAGTTCAGTAACAGCACGCAGGAGAGGCTGCAGTAACGTTACTTACCAGGCCTCCAGGTGAACGCATTTGTCACGTCCTCAGCACACGGCCACAGCAGACGATCTTCTGATTAATGTACGATCCACATGGCATGAAGGGCGGAACGTAGCACACGCCCCCAGCGTGCCCCTTGATGCGGCGCAATTGCGTTCACGTGGCATGAAGGCCGGACACACGCCCCCAGCGTTTCTCACACCCCCAGCGTGTCACGCCCCCAGCGTGCCCCTTGATACTGGCCAGCAACGTAATTGCCGCTTGTATGTACGACTCACATGGCATGAAGGGCGGACACACGCCCCCAGCGTTTGTCACGCCCCCAGCACACGCCCACAGCCCACGATGTGATGGCCGTACCACACGCCTCCAGCGTTAGTCACGCCCCCAGCCCATACCCACAGCACAGCGCAGACACGCCCACAAGGGACTACTTTGCTTGCACGGTTCTTTTACCTTTTAAATGTATAGAGGAGTTGGCCTAACGGCTGAGGCGCTCGACCTCGGACCTGGGGATCTGGGTTTGAGTCTTGGTAACAACGCCAAACATCCTGTGATTCTGGGCAAATCACTTAGGGGCTAGATGTAGGAGCCCTAATACCGGTCGGTAACGGCCGAATTCGGCCGTTACCGACCGGTATAAGGGTTTTCTAATGTAGGGGGGCTAATTTTTACCGATTCGGTAAATTTACCGAATCGGTAAAATACCGAATCGGTATATTTACTGATTCGGTAAATCCAGATGTAGCTGGCACTTCAAAGAGTGCCACAGGCCCTTTAGGAGTCGGTATTTACCACTCAATCCTATTGGGTGGTAAAATACCGAATTCCAGTGTACATGCACATCTGTGCATGTACACCTATACCATGAGACACACAGCCATGCCCTTAGGGCATGTATGTGTGCCACATGGCACACAAGCCTGCAATTGGGGTGCTACAGGGTGTCAAAGTGACACCCCGTTCCCCCTGCCAGGATTCGGTATTTACCGAATCGGTAAATACAGAATCCTACAGAATCAGTAATTGTAAAAGAAAAATTACCTACATTTGCCTACTTCCAATTTACCTACTCTTAAATACCGAATCGGTATGATTCGGGATTTAAGAGTAGGTAAATCGGAATTACCTACATCTGGCCCTTAATCTCCCCGTGCCTAACAAAAATGAATGTGTGTCCTCATGTAACGTAACTGGTGCTATGTAAAGCGCTCTGATACCTGATTCAGTTCGGGTCAAGTTTGCGCTATATAAAACTCTGCAAAAAAAAATATATATATTGGTGGCCGTCTGCATAGCCTATGTCCTTCTGCTGTAACTGCCCTCTCCAACGCTGTATTGGGTGTTGTGATTGGTGCGGTGGTTACTGAGATTACCTTAAAGGTTTGGGCTCTCTCTTTATAATATTAGTATGGATAAAGCTTCATAAGTTTCATTGTGTGACATCTTCAGAATAAATAAAATCCAACTACACTGTGTTTTAACTGTTGCTGATTTTTCACCCCCCACACACCAGCACCCTACACCCACCACCTTTCCCCACCCCCCACCACTAACCATTCCCCAGCTACCCACCCAGCCTACCCGTCCCACCATATGAGGCCCAGGGGCTAACAGTCCCTGTAATGTATGGGGCAAGAGAAATACTATCCATTTACTTAAGCCTACAAAAAGACAGACCCCCAAAAAGTGAAGGAGAAGCAATATCTTCCCTGTACAAGGAGAATTTAACCTTATCTCTAAAGTGACCCCTAAAAATTCTTTAGCCTCGATCTCTGAAAAAAAGAATCTGCTCTGGCCTTTTATAATGACTTTCAACTTTGCGGGATTCTGCAAAAAGACAGTGGCCCCTTTATTCAGAAAGCCAGGAATAAGCTGCCGAAGATGCCAACGCTTAGATACTGTGACCTGGCAAAAATCAGGCCTAATGAAAAAATTACATTCTTTGGCCACCCCCTTTTTATCAGGCCTAGCAAGCGAGAATATGGCTTCTATCACTAAAAAATTGTTAAAGCAAACTAAGATTGCTCTCGGGCGCTCTTCCTCGCCTTGGCTTCCTCACTGTAAACGGAAACCTGTGGGCGCTTTGGACTTCTTTTGACCAGTCCCATGCAGTCAACTCTGGAAAAGCTTCCGTAAGAAGTTCAGCTATACATTTCCGAACATCGGACCCCTCTTTATTCTCCAAGATGCCCAAAAAGCGCAGATTATTCCTCCGGGCCTGATTTTCAAGCTCGGACAGTTTATAAGAAATATCATCTCGATGCGCTTTAATAGCGTCCAATTCCCCTTTCTAGACTACTGCATCATCCTCTAAAGCCGCAATTCTGGACTCTGCTTCTGTGACTCTAGCGGCTGTATCAGAGCAGATTTTGATGACATGCTGAACTGCATTCTTTACTTTGCTACATGTTGCCTGCGTTCGCATATTTTCGGCTTTAATTTCGGCTCTGTGACTCATCATTGTATTATAGATTGTAGAGAGGGTAATCTCTTGGGGCAAATTCCCATCGTTTAGGCTCGTCTCCTGTTGCACTCTCACTGCTTCAGTAAACTCAGATTCTGCTACTGGCGCTGCTAGTACCCCTTTAGTACTCTCCAATGTTAACTCCTCCACGTTAGATTTCATACGTTGAGTCCCTCTCTTCTTTACTCTTTTGACCATCGAGGCACTAGCATTTGAGGAGACCGGATTTGATGAAATTTCAATCTCAGAACTACTCCCCTCACCATAGTCAAGCCAGTCTTTGCTCAGATTTGTACTCTCATCTGAAGAGGGATCAGAAAGTGAATAAAAATTGTCAACTGTTTCCTGTGACCCCCTCAGATCCTGTGAGGAGGCTCAATCAGTTAGCGCCAACGAATCTATCTCCAAAGCGAGGTTATCCGAGCTACCAATCATTACTTCCTTAGAGTTACAAAGAGGAACTACATCTACCATAATGCCCCTCTCTGCACCTGGGGTTTTCAAAGCAGTAAATACCTGTAATGAAAGATAATGTTCTTTACCGATACCAGCTTCATCTGTAAATCCCAATTCCATTTCTCCTTCTTCCATTAATCTGTGAGGAGTTTTTTCACCATTACAAATGTCTACTGCGTTCCGCAACTCGGAGCCAGCTGCGGACTGTACTGCCTAACCTTTCGACATTTGTCTTTCAAATAGTACAGGTAGGGTGTTTGCTCCCTGTTTAACAGCCCGTGCTACAGCCTTGTCACCAGAGTCACCCCCCTTTTTTAACTTCGGTGTTGCCGTGGTTTGCTTAATATTCTCACCTCCTGCCACCTCTCTTCCAGTAGCATTTTCCCCCACAGCTTCAGCTACAAGCTGCTCCTTCGTGTGACCACCTTAGGCGGCATTTTTCTTCGACCCGCCTGGGCCCCTCCACGTCCGCGTATCACGCTGCACCGAACTTCAAGAAGCAGGATAGGGAGCCGCCAAATTGCAGCTCCTCACCGAAGAAGAAAAAATCCAGCCGTCATCCAGCCGATACACTCGGTACACTTGGAGCCGCCTATAACCTATTGCAGGTGAGTGTGAGTCAGCGCTGGCAGTTCCAAGTCGTCTCGGGTACGCGGTAAGCCTGCGCCGCATTCTTACACACACGGGGGTTTCTGCGGTTTCTGCGACTTCAAATGCTGAATAATCCACAATTCTGTAGTTTCGGGCAGCTCCCTTTTCTCGTCGTTACTCCTCGCTTTCTCTTAGCCATGACTATTACGTTACCGGGGGTCTGCCGCATTAAATTCCTCCTAACACCCGGAGTAAGGGATCAAGCTGTTCACACAGCCCACGCCACGGCCGCCATCTTTCCTCATTAACAAACACCGCCTTCTGGGTTCCAATGAGAGGGAATGGAGTCAGCACATGTACTGGCACATTCATCAACAATGCCATTTGCGATTCCTTATTAGCGAAAAATAAGGATTCGCTAATAAGGAATAGCAAAAGGCTATGCATGGAGAAATCGCTTAAAAAATAGTGATTTCTAAACATTCCTTAATTGCGACTCGCAAATTGCGAGTTGCGATTAAGGAATACCTCCCCATTCATTCCTATGGGCCTAGAGGCCCATAGGAATGAATAGGAAGACATTCTAAATTTGCGATTCTCAATTAGAGAATCGCAAATTGAGAATGCAATTTCAAGGGTGCCAGGGTGTCAAAAGGACACCCTGTTGCACCCCTGAAATCTGTATATGAGTACATCTTGCACACACACATGCCCAAAGTTCATGTGTGTGTGTAAAATGGAACTTTGAAAAACTTTAGTTTTTGCTCCCCCTATTAGCGAAATCGCAAATTTGTTTACTTTTATGCATTGCATTTAAGGAATCTCAATTTAAGATTCCTTAAATGCAATCGCAATTTAAGTAATCGCAATTTAAAGATTACTTAAATTGCGATTTTTGCATTTGGGATGATGCATCCCAAATGCAAAAATACCGGTCGCAAAGGGGCAGATTCTGAGAATCTGCCCGTTTGCGACCGGTTTTTGCTTTGATGCATGTGGGCCATAGTTGTTTGTAACACATTTAACGACAAGGGCTTTCTCCTGAGTTAAATCTCTCTTTCTATTCAGGACTGTAGTGTGCATTCTTCAGGTAGAATGTGGTTGCATCATAATTTGAAAGCTGAAGAGCAAAAAGCAGATCCTATTAAGTGAGCCGTATTTATATTGTTGGAAGGGAATGGGTGTCAGGTATGTATGATTGGATTGGTATCAGTTATATAGAATTCTCCAATTCCCTTCCATGTGGAGATCTCTTCCCTTGTTGCACGGGTCTCCACCCCAAATGCAGAGGTGTCCTTCAAAGTGTGAGGAAGTATCTTACCCAAGTGAGGAGGTCCTGCAAGCTAATCAGAACATAAAAGACAGTTGTACAGTTACTAGTAGTAATTTTCTGCTGCTAAAGTACTTATTTAGTCTCCACCCCCAAAACTGTAGTAATTCTACACTTTGCAGTACATTTACACTCAGAAAGTGGTAACTAGCCAAATGTAGCAAATTTACTGCAAAGTGTAAGAGTCAACTTACACACATAGATTTACTCACATGTAAGTTTACCATTGTGAATTCCCACTTTGATTTATATATATCCAGCTGCACAATTTATTTGATATGCAATAGGAGAGAAAAGAATTTCAGTTATATTCAAGTGTGTGATAGATTAGGATATAACTAAGGATCTAATGTTGTTCTTCCAGGTAAGCAAAAAACAAAGCCAGCAATGTTAGATTAGGAAAAACACATGAAGGACCCAGTGTTTATGAAATGATCAAATACTTCTTAAAATTCCCTGAAACTTGATAGACTGTGTTGAGAAGCACCTGACATTAAAGAGCAACCCATAATTTTGCAATTTATGAAAAAAGAAGATGTATATGTTACAGAAAGTACAGCACTCCACTGCCTTTTGGCTAGGCTTGCATTATAGGAACACAAATACATGCATAATACAAACAAAGGGCGGAAACAAACACTAATAAGTCTAATCCCCAGCCCAAACGGAACAATCGGGCCAAACTTCCAGGCCACATCTTCGATCTAAACAAGATAACAAGTGGGGGTTTGCCTGAAAGCAATGTTCCATAACTGAGGATTTTCCCTTATCACAGCAAATTTTCAAACCTAGGGTAGTGGGAGTAGAGGATTCGTTTCTCAAGACAAATTAACATGCTGCTAAATGCTCGACCAGTGCTTGCAAAGAGACATATCAGCTCATGCATTAACTTGGTCATCACCTTCGCCCCCTCTCTCCAAAAGGTTACTAATATTGTTTCTCTAAGTCTAGAATTTTTCACGACTGCATCCGTTATAATTCTCACAAATGCCAGGTGCCCTGACCCTACAGTCACCCGGTCACCGCTCCTCATCCTGCCAGCCTTTCTAATTTGAAGACCACCTCTTGTAGGTCCTCTCTTGTTGACACATAGGATACTGGCTCTCATTTGAGCCAACAACAATATTCCAAAAATTGCAACTTCACTTCACCACCCATAAATATTCTGACTTCCCTTGACAATAATGTGTAGAATATCCAAAACAGATGGCACAACATTAAGAACGCCTTTGGAATATACCTACCTATGTGATAGGTTGCCCTCACATCACAGTTGAAAACACACACAACAAAAAAACATTCTCCAGGTGCTCTGGCAATAGCCACAAAGCTGACTCCTTGACATATTTTGCAAACCATGGTCCGCTCTTTATTTCTAAATCAGTGACAGCACTAGATTCTATGATGTACACATCTCAAGCACTTTTCTGAGACTGTCCATTTGCTTACATTCCTTTTGACCCTGATAAATGACATATCATACAAAATTCTACTAGGATGTCTCCAGCTCTGCGGCATATGTGACGTATCAACACGGCCTATTGTGTTGGAGACTTTTTCCGATGTACTACCTCTTTGCGCTGGTACTTGTCAAACTTACATTGTCCCCTGAGCCTTATGTTTAATAGGAGTTGAAGCTACTCCCCAAATAATATTACCCCCAATCACCTATTTGATCCTCTTTTAACTCGCGATGCGACACCTCTTTCCTTGTTCCCAAAACATTGTAAAACAGAGTTTCATGGACCACACTTGTACCATTTACAAGGGTATGTGCACCACAAGTGTTATCGCTATGGTGACAGGGAATCGTTCCTTGTCCAGCACTGTCTTCAGTTCTACTTTGTTGTCTTGATTCCTAAACCAGAACTCTTCTAATAGCTCTTTTTGCCCTCGACCATGGTGCAACTACCTGTGGTTTTCCAATCCCCTCCAGCTTGGGTGCTTCAGCCCCTGCTCCATTACTCATGGTCATGAAACTAGGACGGCAATTTACTAGGGCACTTTTCCAGCATCACACATTCCTATACACAGATTCTAAGAACACATAACACACGCTTTACCCATTACAGAAACATAACAAAAGGAACACACCTACCATAAAAAGAAGGAAAACAAATCTAAAGTTACCAAAATCTAAACTTATAAAACATATTGTAATCCATTAACTTGGCAGAAAGTTCCCTAGCTCTACTACAAGCCTAACTCCAACGTCTCCCAAACCTACTCCATTTGGACAGAGGAACAAAAAGCACCATCATCCATAAGCAAACATGGCAAGACGTTGCCAGGAACAGGGGAAATAGTACAAAATTACTCCTGCACTGTATACACAGATATCTGACTCATATTCCACACATTACCCCCTTCAACCTAAACTGCTCATTCTTAGTGACTGATACAGAATTAGACAGTTTAGATCATGATTTATTATAACTCCTATGATGTCTGCTTCTTACATAATCATACACTCCAAGCAGATTCTCAGATGGGTGCCCTCCCTTTCCATCCAAATAAACTATATTTCTCTTTTTACATTCTTCAAATCTATGTATTACCCCAAAAAATGATCTTCCTGTGTAGGTTCCTTGACAATCTTCTTCAACCACCATGGTGCTCGACGAGACCTTGTTTCCATCCACTCTACAATGCAAATGGTGAAACCCATAATGGAATTAAGCATGGCCATGTAAGTAATGTAGATTGGAATGCTCTGTTCCCATTTATTTCACCACTTGCTGCAAGTTGGACAGCTTCCTTAACGACATAAGTGAAATGCTCAACTTGCCCATTGGATTAAGGTGGTAAGAAGTATTCCTTTGATGCTGCACACCACACCTGGCAAGATCATTTGAAACCCTAATGCAGGTCAACCTGTGGCCTATTATCAGTAACCAAGTGCTCAGTAACACCCTCTTTACAAAAGGCATCCTATAAAAATTGATTACAGTACTCAAAGTCACACTTTCATCAACATTGAACTCTGGATATTTACCCTAATAATTTACAACCACAATAGCCTAACCTCCCTCCTTCTCAGAGCCTGGAAGGGTCAATTCAGATCAATCCCAAATTTCCACCAAGGCCTTTCAGAAAGATCCACAGGCAAGGACTGAAACACACACAATGGTGCCAAAATATCACTTCCACCACATAATTTGCCTTGCCTCACCCAACGATCCACTACTTTAGCCACCATTTGCCACTGAACATGTGAATATTAATACCACCACCCCTGTCAGCATAATATCAGGAGGGGAAGGAATTAAATGTGGCATGCCAAAAGCACACTCTTTGGTGAAACATGCCATAGAACCTAATGTCCTAATGGAATCAAATAAATGGGAGATCCTTTTCATTACTGAAACCTGGATTTCCCCCTACCCAAAGGTGGATCTAGGAATAACTTGCTAATCCATCAACCGAGGGATGAGAAGATAGGATAGGGGGAATGGCTGTTATCTTTTTTTAAAAAGGGTGTTAAACCCCATACAAATGGATAAAATCCAGGAGGTGGAACTGGTGGGTTTCACCCTCAAAACGAAAGGTGGGACTGGTAGCTATGAGCCTCATTTAGTCCTTGATGGACAGAGGACCGTCCCACAAGGCCAGCAGAGGTTATGGTTCTCCCTCCCCCGCCCTCAGGGAAGGGCCCGCTCCCATATTTAGGGATTCTCTCATGCCTGGCAGGGATCTCTAAGTCTACAGAGGGGATACCACACAGATGGCTACACTGTAGGCTGAGAGATATGTTGAGAGGCTGCCATGTTGTTTTGGGGCAGCTCAGAACCTCTGTTTCTTTTTTATCAAACACAAACTTACAAGTGTAAATTTGTTGACAGGAGAGAATGAGAGGGAACATAATGTTATGTTGGTTACTTGTATAGCGCACATGCCACCTCAAACGTTTGAGGGGACAAGAAGAGGGAAGCATTTGACTTTAAAGGTGAGAGGGTACCAGGGAAGTAAGAAAGATAAAATGATTGCCTGAGACAGAGGAGATGGTACAACTTCACTTTAATGCATTGCTGTCTAGGATGTGGGAGATGGCAGTACTGCTCAGAAGAAGGGACACCACCACATTAATGAAGTGCTGAAAAAGGCACTAGGGAAGGCTCTCTATGCCACTAAGATGAATGAACACTGTGTAATGCCTTGTTCACCAAGGACTGGGAGAAGTCACACAATCATTTAATACAGAACAATAAAGAACACTAAAGATGTCTCATCACCAGTTCAATGGACTAATGTTCCAGTATGTGGCATGCAACCTGCTTAAAAGAGTCATTTCAAGCCATGTTGGTTGCAAGTAACACACACACAACAGACTGAAACTTCTATAGACATTGATCTAAAGAGGGCATGCAGAGAGCAAGTGGTGAAGGTGTACTATAAAGCAGTCGTTCACAAGGAGCAGAGTCATTGCTTGGCCAGGTTTTAGAAAACAGGGATAAGAGGGCTCATGGTATGGCAGTGAGTTAGAGATCAGAGCGACAGTGGGTAGGAAAGGCACTTGGACCAGACAAAGAGATTCCAGGGAAACAGTTAACTCCACTTTCCCTATTCTCTTTGTCAATGTTTGAGGGAAGCTACAGATCTTACCCCTTCTCTACAATCCTAATAGAGAGTTTGATGTTCAGATTCAACACTTGAAGATTGAGTAGGAAGGAGCAATAAGGAGAAGGAAGGGCTTCAGAGACAACCAAGACATCAGGCGTCAAGTCAGATATCTTTTCTAGGGTGCTGAAGGGCAGGCCCTGGCACTCTCCTACCCCAGGACTATTGATTAGTGTAAGCTTATAGAGTTTCAAGACTGACCCGAGGCTGTCTTAGCAGCTGCTCTGTTAGGCGTTATTGGTCATAATCTAAGAGGACTCAGGTAGTGTTTCGGATCATTCGGGGCCCATGGCAGACTTGGGGCTTATTTCAAACCAGGATTTCAGGAGCGTAGTTTGTGGTGATGGAAAGCTGCTAAATGCTGAGGACTAGAGCCAAAACAGCCCCAGCTGTGTAAGTAGAGGGCAGAAAAAGAGGGTTACTGAACCAAAGTCTTACAGCTGGAGGACAGGAGGTTTAAAAATTAGAGTCTCCTTCGAAAGATATATTTTGCCAATCACTGCTTATCCCAAGCACCATCTTAAAGAGAACAAGCCCAGCACTCCAGCCCGGCCTACATTTTTTTCCACAGACCCAAAGTTCCAAAATATATTTTAACTTCATCTCTGAGACTAAGAGTCTTCTGAATCCTCATTTGATGGGTGTATGTCAATACCAACGTCCATAACTGGAGAATAATAGATTGGGTGGGAAGAAGGGTGGAAGGACGGGTCTGCAGTCCATTCTGTGTGTGTGGAGTTGAAATAAAGGAAGGTGGTTAAGCCCTTCGAGTGGTGTTTGAGGGCCACATGATGGATGGGGCTTGGAGCACCTCAGAATGCCCTGACAACCTGGTAAGGTGTTTATTATCCAAGTGGCCCTGGATGCTACAGACTCCATCAAATTCAGAGATATCAGAATCTTACCGAATAATGGTTTCTTCTATTGCGTTTGTTACATGAAAGAGCTACTTCAAAGCGCTGAGGAACACAAAATGGAAGGAAGAGGTATGAGAGAGGGTGCCATCAGGAAAGAGGGAAGACGAGAATCTGCCGTCATGTTGGTTTCTGGAGCAGCTTCTATCACACCACAAATTTGCCTAAAATCAGTGCCTGGGACAGTTGAGGGAAGGAGGCCTAATGAGAAAGAAGAGGCTACACAGGAGAGCCTGAAGAAGGGTGAGCTGCTGAGTCAATAGAACCGCACTCACTGTTTCATGTAGCTTGTGTAAGAAAGCATTGGCTGCAAGATATTCGCTTTAAAATATAGCCTGTTTGCTTAATCTGAAGTCTTATAAAAGGTCCAGTAAAGGCTGCACCAAATTAGACAGAAAGGCAATCTATATTGTGTACCATGCAATGAAGAAGAAATTTAAAACTGAGCTGGGCTGAATGACTAGAACTAACCACACAGGGTCTGAGTGCTCCACTCAGTGGAAAAACAGCTATGCAATTAGATATTACGAAAGGAAGCGACGTTTTAACATATTTCCTTCAAGTATTAGTTCATGCACCCTCTGCTGATGTGCCTATTCATACACACGTCATTACAAAAATACATAAATACCTGAATAGTTCAAGTTATGGGTATATTTAATGAAAATTTAAAAGATCACTGCAGTCTGATAATCTGTTAAAAGTGCACTTTTCCTGCCACACGACATTGGGCGTTCAATGTTGCTGCCTTTAAATCTGATATCTTTCCTTTTTAGGTCTCGCGCATAGCGTTGCAGTGCGCTGCACTGTCACACAGCGCGAGACCTCTTGTAAGGGGGTTTTGAAAGCTGACCACATGCTCGTGCGTGTGATTTTGCTCTCACTGGCTGCCATTGAGTTTCACCTGTTTTTTTTATTTTTAAAAAGGCACGCAATTGGGCAAAGGCGGGTGCATGTCCCGCCTTTGCTCCACCCATTCCCACCAGTGTCTAGGGCGCTCAGCAGCGCGTGTTCGCATCGCTGCCGCGCTACTGCGCTCCCTTGCCCCTGCTCCTCTGTGGTGTGCGCGCTCCACTGGTTTTAACTGTCTGCACTAAGTCCTTCTTCGCGCTTATATTTACCAATGGTGACTCGCAGACGGTAGAATCTATGGCCCAATCAGAGAAGCGCTGCCTGAAGTGGGGCGGGGTATAGAGTTCGGAAATGCTCATATGCTTCCTCCTGCCGGACTGCCCCGATGCCATGACGCTATTGTGTCATTAGTGGGCCGCTTCCGGTGATGGGGAGCAGGTGCTATGCTGGCGTCATGGCTGGCTCTTGGCTGGAGCTCAACTTCCTGCGGCTGCTGTCTCACTGCGAGACCATGGCCTCGGAGAGCCCCAAGCGCGGGGACTGGAGGCTGGACAAGGTGGATGACATCACTTCTGCCTCCTGTATGATGTCACTGGCTGTGAACGTGACGTGTACTACTGGTATGGCCTTAAGTCGTAAAGCATCGAGACCACTGCCGGGCTCAGTAGGCCAGACAGAAGACAGCGGTGACATTTAACAGATACAGCACCGGTATGACCCGTGGGTCTGTTACCTATTTAAAAGACAGTTCATTAGCTCTCATCACAGCTCTCATCACTGACTTCAAATCATGGGACGGAACATGTGACTGAACAGACAGCCTTGTGTTTCCCAAAGACCAACATTTTGTTGTCTCACTGTGAGCTTGCATTAGCCATGCTAGTGTTAATTGTCCTGCATCCCCGAAACTCCTGTTTGAAATGAACCTGCACTCGCACCACTATATTATTTTGAGTTATGTCTGTCCTAACATAAGAAATGCCATGCTTTAAAAAAAAAAATTTAAATGAAAGGAAAAGTGTGAAGTCAAATATCTTTGGGGATGGGCCAGTACTCTGGATTGCGTAGTTGCCTAAGATCAAGTCGTTGAAACACATACATTTTCATGTGCTATGGCAAAGCACTTTCCATAATTTAATGATAAGTTTAAATTGCCCAACCTGTGAACACGTTCCTCCACTAATGGCACAAGAGCCTTCTTGACATGTATCATGTGTCCATTTGGGATTATGTCAGGCTTATTTGCACCTCTGTTACACAATGAGCAAACATCTTTGTAATGAAATTTGCCAAGAAGAGGTGTCAAAGGTTTTGCAATGATAGTTTACAAACCACGAGCTGGCCCATATGACGTATTAAGACGGGTCACGCTGCTGTGTGAATGTCTTGGAGTGACATACCAGCGATGGTCAAGCCGACCAGGAGACTGGTGGAGCCCTCATTTTATGAATTATACAGAAAAACAATGGTTCTTGTGGGAAATACAAAAATATGTGATAATACTTTAGCACAATGGCTAATAACGCTAGTAAAGGATGTTAAAAGAGAGAAGCTTATACAAAAATGACCAAATATATTTGTGTATTTCCCACATGAACTATTGCTTTTTTTCTGTATTTCTCATATGCCCTGGTTGCGTATGAATAGGGTTGCCTTTGTCTACTAAACACTACTCATTTTATCAGTGCCAGGCTTCAGCCTCAGGGAGAGAATTTTCGAGCTAGCGTTCATGAAAACGGATGCCCTTAAGATCTCAATGTGCCAAGTGCTTTCTGCGGAGATGTTTCTGCAGTCTGCATGTCTGAATCCCATTGAGTGAGCCAGCCTGTCCTCTATCAGTTCTATTCAATTTAGTTGTAAAACGTGTTTGTTTAGTGAGTTGCACGGCCGATACAATCTCATTGTGCTTTAAAAACACATACTGATATATTTGTTGTCATTATTAGAAGGCCGCCCAACTCCATGACTTAAAATGCCCCCAGGATGAAGGAGAATGTACTTTTGCCAGATAAGCGGACAGTGACATGGAGAAAGATGAAATTCAGTTTTTTTCCCTGACCGCATAACCGCCTGTTTTGCAAAGCAAACATTTTCTCTTGGTGTTAAAATAACAGATATTTATTGTTATCCAACTTGATACATTTTATTGATCTTGGAAGGATGAAAGGCTGTACGTATTGTCCTGTTCTGGATTGGTTTCTCTTCACAACACTGGCAAGCATAACACTCTGCATAAAAGACAGCACCTGGCATCGGGCTAATAACTCATTATTTTATAATTTCCCAGCTTTTATACATGGCCTACTGATGTGGAGCTACTCTCCACACGTCCTATTCTCTCTGCTTCCCTCAATGTAGTGAGAGGGAAAACCAGTCCTTCCTGTATCCACCCAGGCAGTTCCTGGCATCTCACTTCTGTCTGGATCAACTAGACCGCTGACCTACTTATATAACAATGTCCTGTTGCGGGGAGTGGTTGTTAATGAGGTGAGCATCCTTTCGGCTCCCTGATTGGTTTGTTAGCGCTGCTGAGCTATTTATAAAACAATGTCCTTTCTTAGAAGACATGACATCTCCCCCCCCAATTACAAAGAAATTCAGTCAATCTTTTCAGTGCATCCTTTGGGCTCTGTAGTTGGTTTCTTTGCTCTGCGAATGTTGAGAGTGGTTCTGCAGATGTTGCGGGTGAAGTCTGTTGCGGGGAGTGTTCGTTGGTGAGGTGAGCATCCTTTGGGCTCCTTGATAGGTTTGTTAGTTCTGTGGATGTTGAGTGGGGTTTCTGTTGAGAAAGGTGTTTGTTGTTTTGATGCTTCACGAGAACAACGGTCGGCTCTGGGACCCATTTACTTGTTCTGTTTGCCTCACCCACTCCCACTTGCGTTTGGGAATGTTGAAGTCTTTGACCATCCGGGCATATGCATGTTCCTTTCTCATCCCCCTTTCTTTGAGAATGACATGTCTCTGTCAACACATTTTTGCCTTTCTTACAGTGATGAGACAGCCTTTTCCCAACATTTTTGGGTAATGTCCCATACATTCGTTCTCCTTCTGTAAGCTCTTTGAGTCAGCCTAGCGGAACCCATCAGAGGTGAAGGTATATTATTCATGTCTTGATGTGAATATAACTGACATGACATGTTGCGTTGTGGGGTAAGTGAATGTTCTGAATCATCGGCATGTGATATTTTGCTCTGGACGGGGAGAACGTTATCTGATTGCATTGTGCATTCGGGTGATTGACGCCATGGGCGTTTTCTTAATCTTGATTCTGTTGACCTGAGTGATTGTGCAGACATGCTTTCTGAATCAGATGAATCTTCTACTGATTTCCTTTGAGGACGTTCTTTTGGGTGTGTTTTGACTGGTGAATCTCTTGAGCTGGTGGACTGTGATGAGCTGCTCCTTGAGTCGGAGCTATCTTTGGGACGTTTCTTTGGGTACATCTCTTGAAGTGTCTTATGTGCTCTTACAATGGAGGGATAATTTGAAAGCCAAGTGTTTATTTCTTTTGTTTGGCCCCAGGGAATTTTCTCTCTGCTCCTCTCATGTGATGTTAATTGTCTCCTCTCAGTTTTCTCCTTATTGTCTGGGTGTCTTGAGTGCATTTGCATACCCATTTCCGGTGTCTGAGTGAATTTCCCAGTCTTATGTGGTTTGTTTCTTCTCCTCGCTTGATGGGCGCACTGTCGTCTGTGCCATGTGTGTGATATATCCCACTGCTTGATGCTTCTTCAGAAAAGTCTAAGAAGTTCGATGAACAGTGGGTTGCTCGGGTGTGTTTGTATACCGGTTTCCAGAGTTGGTGTGAATTGCCCAATCTTCTGTAGTATGTTTTTTCTTCACGCTTGTTGGGCATGCTGTTATCTGTTCCATTTGTGTGATCTGTCCCACTGCTTGATGCTTCTTCAGAATAATCTGGAAAGTTTGTTGAATGACTCCTTGAAGTTATATCAGTTTGGCTGTCACAATCCTGGATTGTCCCGTTCTTTTGTTTGCCATCCTCCACTGCCTTTTGTATTGTTGAATCTGAGTATTTCATGTCACTTTGTCTATCATGATATTTTGTCTCTGGTCTGCCTTTGCCCTCACTCTTTCTGGCTTTTTAGGTTTCTTGGGCTTTACTCATTGACATGAGAAACATCTCATTTCTCTTGTCTTCCTTTCTTGCATTGAGATGCAATTCTCTTGCTTTGGCCCGCTCTCCAACTTCGGCCCTCCTGATGATTTCCTTTAGCGAGAGCTGCTTTTGAAGGATCTTGCGCTTCGTGTCTGGTATTGAACAGCCATCAATTACCCGGAGTCTAATTGCTTCCTCATTTGTGAAAGTATTGAAATGGCAGTATTGTACCAAACTTTGTAACCTTGTAATGAAGTTTGTTAATGATTCACCTGGTTCCTGCCGTGCTGCATTGAAGATGAGGCGTTCTTGATCCACGTCTTTCTTTGTGTTGAAATGGGCACGTAGTGTCTCTTTGAGTTTTTCATATGTCTCTGTGTCCTTTGTTGAAAATGTTCTGATTAGACGTCGGCCTCCATGACCCACCAGCTGAAGTAGTAGTAGCAAACGTTTTCCGTCTCTGCGCTCACCAGTTGTTGCAAGAAATTCATCCAGTGACTCCAGCCACCGGTTCCATTTGGGACCCAAACTCTGGGTGCCGGTCTGTGTCACTGGGGTGGCACTTCAATGCAGGGGTTTGATTTTTGTGTTTCTTTTCCCACCGACATGATTGTGGAATGTGCTAGTATGATAATGCCACAGGACTGCTCCCTATACTTTATGTATTATTTGTTGGACCTCTTCAGTGGATATCTTGTGTATAGTTGTTTTTCTTTGATTTTGGAAAGCTCACTCACAGGTGAGCACTGTATTTTTTCCGCCAGCTTCACATTTTCCTTGTAGAGATGTTCCAGCTTTTATGCCCCCAGCTATGTGTATTCCTTTCAAAAGCCAACCTGGCTTGGTGTCTGCCCTTAGTATGGCTGTCTCAGTAGGCTTCAGTAAGTTAGGCTTGGATTGCCTGATTCCAATACGGCCGCCCCATTGATTTTAGTGGATTTGTCTCAGGGTGCCTGACTTCAAGATGGCACCCCATAGGCTTCAATGGATTGTCTTTGAACTTGCCTGACTTCAAAATGGCCGCGACTCAGCTGCCGCATGCATGGCTTGTAGCTCAGAGAATTCCTGCTTTTATTTAATGCTGCATGCTAGCTGCAGGTAATTAGTGCTTCCTCAGCACTGGTACTTTCTTATATTACTTGCTTCCGTTGTCTGCAGGTGTGATCTTCGATCCCACCCTCGTCTCCAGTTGTCCTGTTCTGGATTGGTTTCTCTTCACAACACTGGCATGCATAACACTCTGCATAAAAGACAGCACCTGGCATCAGGCTATTAACTCATTCTTTATTAGTTTCTCAGCTTTTATACATGGCCTACTGATGTGGAGCTACTCTCCACACGTCCTATTCTCTCTGCTTCCCTCAATGTAGTGAGAGGGAAAACCAGTCCTTCCTGTATCCACCCAGGAAGTTCCTGGCATCTCACTTCTGTCTGGATCAACTAGACCGCTGACCTATTTATACAACAATTTATATAACAATGTCCTTTCCTGGAGGACATGACACGTATCCACCAGTATTTGACGTTGTGACCATGAGGTCTTATTCCTAGATTGGATGCATTTGTCCACTGAACAATCTACCAGACTATGTATGTGGAAACCCCGATAAAACCACACCAGAGTCACACCTAAGGACGAGTATGACAAGAACTGACTGCAGTGCCTTTAATCCTTTGATAATAAATATGTCCAGTTCAGGCAAACCCAGCTGCAAAAATAATTTGTTGGTGCCTAGAAGTAAATTGATACTGTAGGCTGTTACTGACCAAGCTTACTCTACAGGCTGTTACTGATCAAGCATATCTGTTAATCGGTCTATAACACATCCATAATTCTCTAACCAGAGACGTTTTAAGGCATGGCAAAAATGGTAAACTACCCAGGGCTTACACCTTACAAGGCCCCCCTGTGAAAGTGAACTTTCTCTCTGGCTCACTTCTGTGTATTTCTGCAGCTTAACCTTCAATGTATAATTCAATATTGTTAGACAATATAGGCCTTGAACTAGTAGTAAATGTGTCATAATATTCAGTATTTTTCCAAACAGGGGCTCCTTAGATGCTTAAGATGACACTGAATGTAATTCCGGTCAAGAAATCTGTGTAATCCTCTTGTAAAGTAATTCCTTGTAAAAATATGTGTACATTCCACATGTATGACCTGATTTGACTTAAGTGATCTAAACGCGATACCCTTGGACTTTGGCTGTTTTCGAGGATTCCACATGTGCTTCTTAATAAATATAAAAAATAAAATAAATAAATAAAATTCTACTGTTTTAGCAGCGCGCCTTGTTTCTTTACGCTTAAATTGGCCACTAGATGGCTCTATTTACCACACGTGTGTTTTGAGCTATGCAAAACTCTCAGCATCCCAAAACTCCTTAGTAATCGGGCATCTATGTAGGTGAGCACTTAATAATTTTGTTTCCTATACAATAGATGAATAAAGGCACCTAATCGCACGAAACTCTTTTTACTGTTTAGCTGTGTTGTTTCACGGTGTGGCTTGACAGTGCACCATTGTTAACAATTCTTTAAAATAAAGCTCCCCTCCTGCAATTGGTTGTGTGGTGTATCATGGCAGCTACTGTACAGGGCTTGTAATGTATGAGGGATCTTTTGTACATCTCAAAAACACAAAGAATCATCACTCTTTAATTTGTTTCTCTCTTAGATTAATTGAAAAGAGAAAGCAGTTTATTTTCCACAGAAGCGCACTTTTCACTAAAGTTTAGTCGTATTTCCAAATGCTAGCATGAGTCAAAAGGCTTGGGGATGGAAGATGCTTTCCCCCCTCCCTCCCCCTGTTTTTATTGCATTTGATCCCGGGGGGTGTGGTCCCTGTTCACAATTAAGGTTTTGGGAGAGGCTGCACGCCCTTCTTCCCTGTTTAATTGTATTTGGACTCAGATGATAGGGTCTCCATGGCCTTTTAAGGTGTGAGAAGTGGGTTCACACGGCCCCACTCCAATTTTGATGGGAACTGGCCCCGGGAGATAAGGTCTCTGGGGCCAATTAAGGGCGTGGGAGAGCGCTGCATACCCCCTCCCCTTAATATTTATGTTTTGGCCCCAGGAAAGGTGCTCCATGGGCCCGAAGGCCAACCTTACGCTGCATGCACCAAAGGTTGTGCGCAGTGTGGGGTTGACAGCCTGACGCAGGCCAAGCCCTATGGGCAAACCCCTTCTGCGCACATACAAAGGCTGTGCGCAGTATGGGATTGGCTGCCTTCAGGGAGTTGCAAGCAGGGTCTGGCTACAGGACGGGCCCTGCAGCCAACCCCACGCAATGAAAGCCCATGCACAGCGTGGGGTTGGCTGCCAAAGCCCGTGGGCGCATGGGGTTGACGTTACATTTGGCAATAAAATATTTCTTCAAGTTTTAAAAAACTTGAAATTTAACTGAAAAATACAAGGGTTAAAGTAACGTTATAGTTAGTTAAGTGTGATAAAAAAATCAGTTTTTGCTTTAAAAACAACTTAGAAATTCGCTGGAAAAAACCATGGTTAAAGTAAAGTTATAATTAGGTGAATATGTGAGTGACAGCATTAATGTTTTGAACTCAAAGATCCACAGAAAGTCACTGGTTATAGTTAGCAGAGCTAACTATAACTTGTGCCCCTGCCGTTCACTGCTGATGATCAACACATATTACATCACTCGTAATATGTTCTATGACTTGATTAATGACATCACAGATGACATCATCCAATTAATTTGTTGTAAAGTTTATACAGTAGCGGGTAACTACCATAATAATTTTCTATCTATTTTTGTTTAGCCTGTGTCCAGCTAATGGGTGTAAGTGTTTACAAAATGCATGTGCTTCTAATGCATCACAGGTGTGTAGAGGTATTGAACAAGTTATATATCTTTGTATTGAAGAGTAACCTTGTGTGCAGTTCCAACAGGGCAAACATTCTACGTAGTAAATACTAAGACTTGTAAGCAGCATTAGGTATTAGATTGAATCCTCTCAGCATGACAATTTCTACATAACATAGAAGACTGTGTACACTATGTACATGGGCTTCTTTTGCTTCCAAAGATGGGCTATCTGTAATTTTTTTACCAATGTATGAAGGCTGCAGGTAGTACGATCTTTAGCATCTTCAGACCTTGCTTGTATTAATCGAATAATGTCTTTTTTGACAAGTGTTGCATAGGATGTACACTGTTCTTAGTAGATACTTTCTAATACTGTGTACGGTATTTCTCATGAGAGTTTCACTGTCTGCAAATAGTGTGGTACAGAGTAAACTCTCTCCATAGTGTAAATACTGTTTACAGTACCCACTTTTCTACTCATATCAACTTCATTTCTCAATGTAGGTTTAGTGACTGTGAGGGGTTTGATACGGATCAAAGCTGTCAGTAGTAGGGCATTAATTTTGGAACAGACGTTGAGTATCTTTAGGAACATGACTTTCTCTGAACAGTGGCATACATACTGAACACCATGTTCAATGAGAGTTTCCCGTATTTACCTGGTTGATCACATAACACAGACTTGCTACATCTAAGGAAGGTGTATCAGTGATGGCATTAATAATGCTTTATATTATTCTGATTTATTTTGTACTTTCTTTCAGGCCTCTAAGCCATATTAATTTATAGCGTAATATGTACAAGAGAAGTTTGGATGAAGTTACCAGTAATGTCATCAATGATGTCATTTGAGATGTCATCAGTGATGTTATAAATAATGTCATGGAACATGTCTTGAGTGATGTAATATGTGATTTCCGAAGCAGTGCATGGCAGGGGCACAATTTATAGTTAGCTCTGTTAACTATAACTGGTGTATCTCTGGTTTTTTTGTCCAAAATGTTAATATTGTCACTGACATATTCACCTAACTATAACATTACTTTAACCTTTTTTTGTTTTCTCATTGAATATACATAAATATATATTTTTATTTATTATACCATTTGGAGTGTTATATGTATGTACATATGCATGTCTGTATATATATATATGGTATTTGTATAGCATGAATCTAGTCAAAAAGATAACGAAGTACTGCACAGGGTCAAAGATAAGCATAAAATCAACAAATGATAGGAGAAGAATGTGCTCATTAGACTGTTACTGCATTGTGATGTAGTGTTCTTTAAAAAAGTGTGTCTTGAACTCTTTCCTAAATTAGAGCTGCGTAAGGTTACATTAAGTCACTGCCTCCTGCATTTTCTAAGGGAGTATGATGCAGTACCTGAGAGTGACCATGTTTGGTGCTATACTCACCTAAAAGTTGGGCTTGAGTACATTTAATACTGTTTTGAGACCTTTAGGGTTGCAGTAACTTTAGATTCAGTTTGTGAATAACAATGGTCTCACTCTTTTGTGAGTGGTACATTAGCATGCCGCTTCCTAAAATCCTTCCAGCCCCTCCCTAAACCCCACTTAAATGGTCTTAAACTCCTCCTATTGATGTGCAAATATTCCCTATTTTATAGCTACTCTCCATGGTCCCATTCAAATGTTCTACAAAAACATTTCCGTAGGAGTATGGAGAATGCCTCCACTTTGGAAGAGATCTCCTCACAGACACAATAGAAGAGTTGAAGATTTTCACTCAGATACCTTGCAGAAAACCTTCTGAGTCCTAAATATGCTTACTCAGTTGAGGAAATTTCAGTTTCCGAAGTGGAAAATATATATATTTTTTTTAAATACAGCCACTGCTGAGCAGGGCATGATTACAGACAGGAAAGGTTCACATTATGTGTTTTTGGAGTTGCTTACACAAGAAGCCCATTGGCTCATCCAAGACTGCATTAAAAAAGTCTTCCTCAATATTCATTGACTCCCTTTATGAAACAGAGGGTATTTGTAGTATAAATCCCCGAATATGCAGAAGGAATATTATCAATTTTACATTGTGTTTGTTGACAATTAAAAATATGAGGTGATCATTTTGTTTCCATTGAAAGCACTATGGACTTGGTTCCTTTTCCATGACAGGCTTTCAATTCAGTTCTTGTCCCTCCTCTAAGAGATGTTCTACATTGCTGTTCCTTCTTCTTCTTACAAATCTACGGAAAACGGCAGGGATGCTGAGGCAAGATCCAGTGTTCTTCTCTTCTCCTACTGTTTCTTTTGCCATGTCTAGGGCTGGAGTGTCCTAAATTACAAGCCAAAATAAGAAATAAAACGAACATTGTTATTTACATCAAATAGTACTCACTTAAATTGACCTTTAGCCCACTCCTCCTCCTTAAAGACACACATGTTCTCTTGACCAACAAAATTAAATAAAGACTAATGTGTACAATATTTAAGTAACTTGATACAATATTCCTTCTGACTATAACTCACCAGTTCCTTTGTTAGACCACATTTTTTAAAGGACTGTACAATCCTCTTCTAACTCTATCATGCATTTGGTCACTGAATCCACAGAAATTCTGTTTAAAAACTGAAATGTGGATGTCTAGTCTAGCAACCTGAGCTGTTATAAAATTGATATGTACGTTGTGTTGAACTGCCATTGTTGAACCCTCGCACAACTACGTTTTTGCTTTGGGCCTGATCTGAGAGATGTGACAAAGAAGATAACCTCCATCATGGGATCATATCTCTGCAGAAATATGGAGTTTTAAAGGAAAATATTACTCTGTCTTCCTTAAGTGTCTCAAAAAGAGCACCGCCGCTTTAAGAACTTTGGGACACCTTTCCTCAAGCCTCTTTCCACATGCATAAGCTCCATAAATGCATCATCCACTGCTCCACCTAATTCCTTTTATTTATGCCAAATAGGTAGGAATGAGGGATTGGCTACTCCCTTGCTTCCCTATTCTGGAAATGGCTGGTCTTCTCCCCCCGCTGCACCCCCTTACTCTAGAAGGGGCGTATTATGCTACTTTTTTGGGGGCTTTTTTGGATATGGAAGATATTGATTCCCAATGCCACTTTCTCTGTTTACAGCATGCTTCAGGCGGTTGCATGGGATGTGTTGGACTTGGCCCTTATGGCAGGTTCACCCCTAATCTTTTTGCTTTTATTCGTGACCCTGTGTTAGTGATTTTTGGGTCTCTGCGCACTTTTTCCCTGTGTCCCAGAGTAAAGTGCGTGCGTGTAGTATGGCTGGCCTGCCCTCCCATAGGAATGCATGGGGAATGTGTGTGTCCATGTTAGTTCCTGATGTGTGGGGAGTGCAGGCGCGAGTTTGGTATGTGTGAACTCGTGAGAGTGAATGCTGCGCAGTGGTATGTGCGGCTTGAATGTGTCTAGTGGGGAAGTGCTACTTCTAGACATTGATGTATGTGTGCAGTGAGGGTGCTGGAGCGTGATTGGCTGGAGCTGGCTGGCGAGCCTGGGTCCAGGAAGTCTGGATGGGTCTGCCCAGGAGTGAGTGGAGAGATCAGCATGAGTGATGTGTGGGAGGGTTGCACCTGGTCCCTGATGGGGCTGGGCTTTCCCCACACAATGCTGGCTCCGCCCCCCTGTGGTGCATCTAACGACCCTGGCCTCCCCAGTGAATGAAAGGGGTGGTTGGGCCATCAAGGGTGCTCCAAAACCAGCTGCAACTGGTTTTCCCCCATCCTGCACCCTGAAGACAAAGGATTTAGTAGTATAAGAAGTGGCTGTGTCCCCTTACAATTTGTTCTGCTTTTGGATCCTAGCTGAGGGGGCTGCTCCTGTTGCTGGGGCCGGGAGGACCGCCACTTGGATTGTCTCCCTGCCTGGAGACCCAGTGAGCTGGCTCTGGGCCCAGCCTTGCCCCCCTGCCTGCCTCCAGACCCTTGCTGGAGCTATACTTTACCAGAGCACCTGGAATCGCTTTTTATTTGCCATATAGCGCTGGCAGCGCTTTATTTCTGCACAGCGCTCAATAGCGCTTGACTTTGCCCTTGGAGCGCTTGGGAGTGCTCTAGTTGTCCAGCCGGTGCCCACCCGGCATTTGCTGACTTTGTGGTGCTCGCTATTGGATTTACGAGTGCCCACCTCGGTTTATTGCTATTTTGGAGGCCGGTGCCCACCCGGCATTTGCTCCGTCCTTGGATTTTAATTTATCACGAGGGAGCCCACTCCTCGGATAATGGGACCCCGCCTGCCTGCCTGAAACGAGCCGTCGCGCTGCCCGCAGCGACCCGGAAGTGATTGGTTGGCCGGCCAATCGCTGCGCGGCCCCCGAGATGAGAACCGGAAGTCCCGCCCCGCAGCCGAGCAGCGAGGAGAGGAGCCGGGAAACCGAGCGAAGTCCCCAACGAGACCCGGTGAGTGAAGGGGGCATGGTGCATTGAGTCCCCTCGAGCGGGACTCCACCTACAGAGGCCGGCAGCGTTTCCTGCCCCCCGCAGCACCAGTGAAGTCCCGGTGAGTGCGGGGGCAGGTTCTCTTGGTTCGTCGAGCGGCCCCAGTTGGCAGAGGGCCGCTCCAACGTGTGCGGCATTTCTTTATTGGAGCCCCGAGGCTCCTGGGGGCCATTGGGGCATTTCCTTGTTCACGAGCCCACGAGGCTCCCAGCCCACCATTGTTTGCGAGTCCCGAGTGGACAGTTGCTACGTTTAGGTCTGTGTTCCTTGCTGCCTGCGCAGCTTTCCTGACATTTGGACTCAGGGCATTTCAGCCCTTGCGAGGCCAGTTGGCCTGGGGGACATTTCTAGTATTGTGCTACATGCACCCTGCGCAATTTATGATTTACTTACTTATGTGATTTCTACGCAAATGTTCTACCTGCACCTCTGAATGTGTTTGATGCCTCATGTGCAATGTGTTTTATGTTTGATCCCCTTTGCTAAGAGTGACCTGCTTAGAGGATTGTTTATGGTTTCCTTCCCTTTGCTAAATGTGACATGCTGAGGTGATGGTGTTTTCCTTCCATAGGTCCTGAGAATAAGGTCCTAGTTCAATGCGTGATTTTCCTACAGTGTTTAGGGTTGCGTAGGAGGTATTTACCCTTTACCAGTAATTACTGGTTGTGTGCTACATTTATATTTTGGTGCTACAATCATTATATGTCTATGTGCTAAGTGTTATACCTTCAAATATTATTTCTAAAAAGTGCATACCCCTGACAGTGGTCCAGGTGGCCCTGTCCTGTACATAATCCCTTGTAAATTCTGCCCGTGCCTGTTGGCACATTGTAAAGTGTGTGTCTTATCTAATGTGTTTTTATTATAATACAAAGGCTATTTTTGATATAACCTTGTGTGGAGTTTCCTTTGTGGTGGGCCTTGGGAGTTGTTGCTGGGGTGCGCGCGCAAACGTTTTACACATCGCCTCCGAGATTAGCCTTGCTGCTCGCGTCACGTTACCTAGATGGTGAGCAGGGGTTATCTTGGTGTGTAACTCCCTTGCCCTGACTTAGAAATGGTGATCCCTGACTGACTTTGGCGTGAGCATTGGCAGGCTGGGGGTCCCGGTTCTAACAGGATGCAAGAAACAGTTCTCAGCAGCTGATCTTTGCAAGACCACAGTCTTGTGACGGGCAAACCTCAATCTTGTGAGCTGTCTTTTTTTTTAATTAAGTTTATCCATGTGAAAGCATTTCTTCTTGATGACCCTGAAGAGCTGGGTATCAAGAGTTAGAGAGAGACAGAGGGAGGGAGAGGGAGACAGAGAGAGAGGGAGACAGAGAGAGGGAGACAGAGGGAAAGAGGCAGAAGGAGGGAGACAGAGGGACGGAGACAGACAGATGGTGATAGAGGGAGGGAGACAGAGGGAGAGAGAGAGAGAGAGAGAGGGAGATGGACAGAGTGAAGGAGACAGAGGGAGACAGAAGGAGAGAGAGAGAGAGAGAGAGAGAGAGACACGGCGACAGAGGGAGGGAGAGGGAGGGAGACAGAGAGAGGGAGACAGAGAGAGAGAGAGGGAGACAGAGAGAGATAGCGGGAGACAGAGAGGGAGGGAGACAGGGAGGGCAACAGATGGAGGGAGACAGAGGGAGGGAGACAGAGGGACGGAGACAGAGGGAAGGAGACAGACAGAGGGAGGGAGACAGGGAGAGAGAGGGAGGGAGACAGAGAGAGGGAGACAGAGAGAGAGAGGGAGACGGACAGAGTGGAGGGAGACAGAGGCAGACAGAGGGAGAGAGAGAGAGGGAGACAGCGAGGGAGGGAGACAGAGAGAGAGAGGGAGGCAGGGAGGGAGGGAGACAGAGACAGACAGAGATAGAGACAGACAGAGACAGATGGAGGCAGAGACAGGGACAGGGGCAGGCAGGCAGAGACAGACAGAGAGACATAAAAAGAGACAGAGGGAGGTAAACAGGCACAGATAGAGACAGGGACAGACAGATAGAGGCAGAGACAGGGACAGACAGAGAGGCAGAGATAGAGATAGAGAGGGAGACAGAGGGAGAGAGGGAGTGGGAGGGAGACAGAGGGTGACAGAGGGAGGGAGAGGGAGGGAGATAGAGAGAGAGAGAGAGAGAGAGAGAGAGAGAGAGAGAGGGAGACAGAGGGAGACAGAGAGAGGGAGTCAGAGGGAGACAGAGAGAGAGGGAGACAGAGAAGGGGAGACAGGGGGAGGGAGACAGAGGAAGGGAGACAGTGGGAGGGAGACAGTCAGAGGGAGACAGACATAGGGCAACAGACAAAGGGCGACAGACAGAGGGCGACAGACAGAGGGCGACAGACAGAGGGAGACAGACAGAGGAAGGGAGACAGAGAGGGAGACAGAGAGGGAGACAGAGAGAGAGTGGGAGACTGAGGGAGGGAGACAGAAGGAGGGAGACAGATGTGGTACTGAAAATTTTGGACCTATGTTATAAACATCATCATATCATGACGATTTCGATATCAGCAGACCGAAAATGGCCAGTATACTATGCACAAGCATTTTCGTCATATTCGAGTGACGACTTCACCCTGAAAACGTCATTTTCGTCCTGAACCCTTGGGTTCCATTTTGTGAACGGCAGCCATTTTGTGATTGCCCTCACATAGGCCGGTAACTAAGGCCAAAACGAGTCTAAAGGACACGTACACCTTCGCTGACTCCCGCACGACCTGGGCAAGCTGACTCCACTGCCCAAGGCCAAACCTGTTTGGGCAGTTCCTATCCCAGTGGCCGGTCGAGATAGTATCAAGGCACAACATGCCATAAACCCTTCACCACACACAAACCCTTCCTAATCTTACACACACCTGCCTATGTTTCTTCCTTTATTACTTGCTTTACGAGGAGGAGGCGCCCGTTTTTATTGGGGTTTCGTCGATATCTGATGAAAATACTGGGCCTTGCCGGGTAATTGATTGTGGGCTGAACAAACTGAAATATGGGCTTGTCATCATGACTCTGCTTTTTCTTTGTAGTGAAAATATGTGAATGATCAACTGTAAAACAAAGAATGTTTGCCTAAAGCATAATATTTTGTATAAAAAGAGAAGGCTGGCTTTGTAAGTTTGAGCAGTCTCCTGAGAATATACACCGTGTTGTACTTCTAGGACGCCTGTTACTTGGTTGCAGCCAATAAACTCGATCTTTGACTTCACCTAGAAGACTCTGTGTTTCTGTAGTCTGAAACAGGAAGGACTCGAAGTCATAAGGTGTTGTCCCTGGCACCGCTGGGTTACCGGTTCAGTACCGGTTCTGAAAAACCCAGTACTTCACAGAGAGAGAGGGAGACATAGGGAGGGAGACAGAGAGAGAGACAGAGGGAGGGAGACAGACAGAGGGAGACAAACAGAGGGCGACAGACGGAGAACGATAAACAGAGGGCGACAGACATAGGGAGACAGACAGACAGAGGGAGACAGACAGAGGGAGACAGACAGAGGGAGGAGGGCGACAGAGGGAGGTAGACAGACAGAGAGAGGGAGACAGGGAGGGAGACAGGGGGCGAGAGAGGGAGGGAGACAGAGGGAGAGAGAGGGAGGGAGACAGGGAGAGAGGGTGAGGAAGACAGAGAGAGAGAGAGAGAGAGAGAGACAGAGTGAGTGAGAGAGACAGAGGGAGACAGAGAGAGAGAGAGGGAGGGAAAGAGGGAGAGAGAGAGATAGAGAGAGGGAGGGAGACAGAGATAGAGAGAGGAAGGGAGACAGAGAGCGAGAGGGAGGGAGACGAGAGAGAGAGAGAGAGAGAGAGAGAGAGAGAGAGACAGCGACAGATGGAGGGAGAGGGAGGGAGACAGAGAGAGGGAGACAGAGAGAGAGAGAGAGAGAGAGGGAGACAGAGAGAGATAGCGGGAGACAGAGAGGGAGGGAGACAGGGAGGGCAACAGATGGAGGGAGACAGAGGGAGGGAGACAGAGGGACGGAGACAGAGGGAGGGAGACAGACAGAGGGAGGGAGACAGGGAGAGAGAGGGAGGGAGACAGAGAGAGGGAGACAGAGAGAGAGAGGGAGACGGACAGAGTGGAGGGAGACAGAGGCAGACAGAGGGAGAGAGAGAGAGGGAGACAGAGAGGGAGGGAGACAGAGAGAGAGAGGGAGGCAGGGAGGGAGGGAGACAGAGACAGACAGAGATAGAGACAGACAGAGACAGATGGAGGCAGAGACAGGGACAGGGGCAGGCAGGCAGGCAGAGACAGACAGAGAGACATAAAGGGAGACGGAGGGAGGGAAACAGGGACAGATAGAGACAGGGACAGACAGATAGAGGCAGAGACAGGGACAGACAGAGAGACAGAGATAGAGATAGAGAGGGAGACAGAGGGAGAGAGGGAGTGGGAGGGAGACAGAGGGTGACAGAGGGAGGGAGAGGGAGGGAGATAGAGATAGAGAGAGATAGAGAGAGAGAGAGAGAGAGAGAGAGGGAGACAGAGGGAGACAGAGAGAGGGAGTCAGAGGGAGACAGAGAGAGAGGGAGACAGAGAGAGGGAGACAGGGGGAGGGAGACAGAGGAAGGGAGACAGTCAGAGGGAGACAGACATAGGGCAACAGACAAAGGGCGACAGACAGAGGGCGACAGACAGAGGGAGACAGAGGGAGACAGACAGAGGAAGGGAGACAGAGAGGGAGACAGAGAGGGAGACAGAGAGAGAGTGGGAGACTGAGGGAGGGAGGCAGAAGGAGGGAAACAAATGTGGTACTGAAAATTTTGGACCTATGTTATAAACATCGTCATATCATGACGATTTCGATATCAGCAGACCGAAAATGGCCAGTATACTATGCACAAGCATTTTCGTCATATTCGAGTGACGACTTCACCCTGAAAACGTCATTTTCGTCCTGAACCCTTGGGTTCCATTTTGTGAACGGCAGCCATTTTGTGATTGCCCTCACATAGGCCGGTGACTAAGGCCAAAACTAGTCTAAAGGACACGTACACCTTCACTGACTCCCGCACGACCTGGGCAAGCTGACTCCACTGCCCAAGGCCAAACCTGTTTGGGCAGTTCCTCTCCCAGTGGCCGGTCGAGATAGTATCAAGGCACAACATGCCATAAACCCTTCACCACACACAAACCCTTCCTAATCTTACACATACCTGCCTCTGCTTCTTTCTTTATGACTTGCTTTACGAGGAGGAGGCGCCCGTTTTTATTGGGGTTTCGTCGATATCTGATGAAAATACTGGGCCTTGCCGGGTAATTGATTGTGGGCTGAACAAACTGAAATATGGGCTTGTCATCATGACTCTGCTTTTTCTTTGTAGTGAAAATATGTGAATGATCAACTGTAAAACAAAGAATGTTTGCCTAAAGCATAATATTTTGTATAAAAAGAGAAGGCTGGCTTTGTAAGTTTGAGCAGTCTCCTGAGAATATACACCGTGTTGTACTTCTAGGACGCCTGTTACTTGGTTGCAGCCAATAAACTCGATCTTTGACTTCACCTAGAAGACTCTGTGTTTCTGTAGTCTGAAACAGGAAGGACTCGAAGTCATAAGGTGTTGTCCCTGGCACCGCTGGGTTACCGGTTCAGTACCGGTTCTGAAAAACCCAGTACTTCACAGAGAGAGAGGGAGACAGAGGGAGGGAGACAGAGAGAGAGACAGAGGGAGGGAGACAGACAGAGGGAGACAAACAGAGGGCGACAGACAGAGAACGATAAACAGAGGGCGACAGACAGAGGGAGACAGACAGACAGAGGGAGACAGACAGAGGGAGACAGACAGAGGGAGGAGGGCGACAGAGGGAGGTAGACAGACAGAGAGAGGGAGACAGGGAGGAAGACAGGGGGAGAGAGAGGAAGGGAGACAGAGGGAGAGAGAGGGAGGGAGACAGGGAGAGAGGGTGAGGAAGACAGAGAGAGAGAGAGAGAGAGAGAGAGAGAGACAGAGAGACAGAGTGAGTGAGAGAGACAGAGGGAGACAGAGAGAGAGAGAGGGAGGGAGAGAGGGAGAGAGAGAGATAGAGAGAGGGAGGGAGACAGAGATAGAGAGAGGGAGGGAGACAGAGAGAGAGAGGGAGGGAGAGAGAGAGAGAGAGAGAGAGAGAGAGAGAAAGAAAGAAAGATGTGTGTATTTCGGGTCTGGTGGCTAAGTGGACAAATGTTTCCGCTGCAGGGGCATGTGTTCAATCTCATGGTCATAGTTTTTTTTGTTGATCTAGCCCCACCCCCTCCCCCACTGACCCCGCCCCCATCGGTGTGGCCCTCGGCTACAAACCACACTGTAAATTTGGCCCCTGAGAGAAAGTTTGTGAATACCCATGCTCTAGAACCACATCAACCTGATTTAGAATTTTTTTGTTTTTTCCCAGCCATTTTTAGTTTTTCCCTCTGTTTCATTGTAGTTGCCAGGTCGTCTGCTGTGGCGCCTCACAATATTTTTCTCTTCCCCCTATGGGTTTCCTTGTTTATTTAAGCTCTGTGTCTTATTAGATTGTTTTTAAATATACTTAATACTTGTGTTCAATCATGTCGGAGGATGGTGTTGAAGTTAAAATATTTCCCCCCCCCCCAGGAAACATTTCTGCGGACGCCCATGGTGTGAGGAGCAAGTGTTTGCTTCCGCTCGTTAGATACTGGACTTGACACAATAGTGCTAATTCCTGGCAATCTACAGGCCCTGGCACACTGAGGTATTCCTTGGCAACATGCAGGCAATGGCACAGTGGTGGTGATGCCTGGTAAAATGCATGCACAATGGTGGTTACACATGGCATCATGCTGGGCCATCATACTGGTAATCAATGCCATTTTATGGGCAGAAATACAATCATTTAGAATACATTAGCATCAGACAGGCTTAGAGAAGAGAAGAACGAGTACAAGGGATCATAAGTTAAGAAGTATATTAGTTTACATACTTAACTAACATCTCCAAAATCCAAGACAAATGGCTTTGCCTGGGTTTTGAGGAGAGAGTTGTAGAAGGCGAAACCTATTGCATTCATAACTACTAGTTTCGAAATTGACACCTCATGCCTCTAACCAGCCTCTTCAGAGCATGGAGACTTCTGTGTTGTCCAGGTCGAATTCTGACACATCCTCTTCAAAAACCTTGGATGCAAAGTCCAGAACACCAAAAGTAAACAAATAACTATTTATGGTTACGCGAGTCTTCCTCCCTAATCTGCAACTGTCACTGCTGCTCTTCAGAAGGGAATGGGTCAAGCCTCATCATTTGAGTCCCCTTTAGACAAACAGGATCAAGATGCAATTGAGTAGTTCCTTTTTTAGTTGCAGAAGACAAAGAGACAGCCCTTGTAGCTCCTGCAGGACATCAGTTTATATACATGGCCATGCTTGGGTTTATATATCTTCTCCATACCGAAATGTACAGATCTACCATTTGATGGAGGATTTGTGTGCTTCTCATCAATGGGTGAGACGGTGGAGAAATGTAGGACTGGGTGGGACAGGGCCTTAAGTATGAACCACTTTTGTAGGCACACATCACACAATTCGCAAAATCACATAGTTTATATCCTCCAAAGTGTGTTTATTTTTTAGTGTACTAAACACCTTTTGCGATTCCAAAAAGTATTCTGCAACTCATTTTAAAATTGTAATTACTGCCTACAGTTACTAAATATGCATCAATGCTTCTCTAAGGTGTCACACCTTTTTCTGGTGGCATACTTGGTTCACATATGTCCTTACCGTTTAATGTGCCACTATAATATTGTAGTGACCAATGACTCATCTGTTGGACTCTAGTGGGTTTAGCCAAAGCAATGTGCTGATACTTGGAGTGTTGCAACGGATAAGTTGGCCTTATTAGCTAAGGATGTAGTTAGCATATTTAGGGCAGACAAATGACCAGCCTTTCAGCATAAAACCCTGGTTGATTCCTAGTTAGCGATGGGTGCATTTTTGGAGTTCTCGCACTTTTTCCAGCCATAAACCAGGACATTGAAAGGGGCCATAGTATCCCGGGTATTACGAGGCAGTGCCTCAAAAAATCATGACAGAAGGCTCCACGATCCCGACGACTCGTGGTGGCCAGCCGTACTGGGAGCTGCACCGATGCCCACTGACCACGCAAGCAACCTGGGAGTCATACTGGACTCCGCATTTTCAATGACCCATCAAGTAAACGCCGTCTCCTCCTCCTGCTTCAATACCCTCCGAATGCTCCGCAAGATCTAAAGATAGATCCCCACCGGAACCAGAACGACGGTCACCCATGCCCTCGTCAGCAGCAGACTGGACTAAGGAAACGCTCTCTACGCAGGAACCTCATCCAAACTCCAGAAATGACTAGAACGCATACAGAACGCCTCTGCACGCCTCATCCTCAACATCCCCCGCCACAGCCACATCACAGCCCACCTGAAAGACCTGCACTGGCTCCCCGTCAACAAGAGGATCACCTTCAAGCTCCTCACCCACGCGCATACAGCACTCCACAACACCGGACCAACGTACCTCAACGAACGACTCACCTTCTACACCCCGAACAACCAGCTTAGCTCCGCTGACCTCACCCTCGCCACCATGCCCCGCATCCGTCGAGCGACTGCCGGTGGCAGATTGTTCTCCCACCTCGCCGCAAAAACCTGGAACACCCTCCCCATCTGCCTACGACAGACCCAGGACCTGCTGGCCTTCAGGAGACTCCTCAAGACCTGGCTGTTCGAACAGTAGCAGCACCCCCGCCCCCCTCACGGGTAAGCAGTGCGCTCTACAAATTAACTGATTGATTGATTGATTGATACACCTTTCGGGCACTAAGGAGCTGAGAGGCCTCCCAACTGGACTTCTGCTGGTGGGTTTGCATTGGCACCAGCTGGACCCTCTGTTTGCGTTCTGGCTCCATAGATAACAGCCAACCTATAGGATTGTCTGATGCTGAGCCAGCGCCATGCTGACCTTGACTAAAGCTGCTTTAACTGAGTCAGAGCCATTCAGCCAGCCTCTTGACGCATATCCACGGAAGCCGCAGACGAAGGAGGAAGCACGAGCGTGCGAGGGGCCCATTGGGACCCCACCTTACCCTTCTGTCTCAAGCTGGCTCATGGGGCATTGACTCCTCCATTGATAAGCATACTACATTATTAGTGTGGAAGCATAAATGTGTCGTAATTATTAATTGTAGTTACACACATAGTTTAACTTTTTTTCACTTTTACTGTATATACACTTTTTCTACCTCTGTGGAGAAACACTAGTGAGTGACAGGGGGATCTTCCCCTAGGTCCTGACGAAGAGGCCCCGCGCCTCGAAACATGTTGACCCACATAGGAGAGAGAGCCCATTAATTAGCTCCATCTCTCCGCTTCACTTTTCTTTTAATAATACCAGCCAGTGTTTAATTAAATTTCTTTTTTCCACTAGGCCAGGTATTTTTTAACGACTCACTCTTATATCACTCCTGACCCCACTGACACTCACTCCCAACACATAGCACCTCCATCTAAAGGTGCTCCAGCGTATCCGCTTGTCGCAGCACTGCCCGGCCCCGCAGCGGGACGGGAAGACCCCGATGATGAAGCATGACACCAAGGGCCCTTTTGGTGTGTGAGGGGTATTTTAACAAAGAAGGTGTATTCCAATGACATCCGGATATACACTCACCCATTGTGAGGTGGCCCTTTTTGATTAACTTATA
Source organism: Lissotriton helveticus (assembly GCF_964261635.1). Classification (NCBI taxonomy): domain Eukaryota; kingdom Metazoa; phylum Chordata; class Amphibia; order Caudata; family Salamandridae; genus Lissotriton; species Lissotriton helveticus. The sequence continues at coordinate 1,620,577,273 of NC_136067.1, forward strand.
TCCCTGATAAGAGGAGGACGTGCCCACCTCGGTGCCCACCGGCATCACCTCTTCACTCCCCCCTTTTTGATTTCCTTTAACTGAGTCAGAGCCATTCAGCCAGCCTCTTGACTCTGACACTGTGCCTTTGCCCTACAGAAGGCTTCATGTAATCCATGAATTATTTGGCACAGATTGATTCCTACAGTGGTGGCTATGATACTGGGGATGAATTTGGCCAAGAACACGAAAAGGGACCTTTGGGATCAGCATTACTGAATGTAAGTAACTTGCTCTTCTTGAACTTAAACCTACTGGAGCCAACCTACAAGTGAAAAGATTAGCAGATATCTTCATAGATGATTAAAAAAGTATCGGTGGGGCCCGCTGGTTTCCTTTCTCTCGAGTGGCCTTCCAACAGCGGTATGCCCACCTTCGATAAGAGCACTTCACCTTTTCCAGCTTTAGGATGGTTTCTCACCCTTGCCCAAACACTTTCAGATATACGTCTAATCCCTCTTGGTCCTGCAAGACTAACTTAGGCCATGAACCTCGGTTCTGATGCAAGGCCGACTACTCATTGCCACTCAGAAAGATTATTCACCACCACCAGGGAAGGAGGGGCGGGGGTAGTGGGGGTCTTGTTTACAACAAGTTTGGGCTGGTTTTCTCTCTATTTGTTTAGGGTTGCTTTGGTAAAAGGGCCATGACTCAAAGTCCGAGAGGGAGATGGAAGGGCATCACATAGAGAGAAAATGAACACTGGTTAGATGTATTTGAATGAACTATGTCCTATATTTGCTTCATGCTCTCATCACAATGTAATTTGTTGCTTTCAAGTCATGCTGAATAAATAAAGGTTTGAAAAAAAAGTTATTTTGTACATTTGCTCCACCCTTACCTTGATGTGTTTCGGAAACAGGCCGCTGGGAGAGGAAGATCGTGTATCCACATCGCCCGATTGGTTCTTGTCTTTAAAGGAATCTCTGTTTCTGCTTGTTTCCTTCCAGGTGTCATTCTGGTTCTCTTGTTCTTTGAGTGGCTACAGATTGGATAAAAGTGAGACAGTGATGTTTGGGTTGGTATCATTTCAAGTGCTGGATAGTTGGCACTGCTTTCATCGGACTATGGCGCCTCATATTAAAAGTATTAATCCTTTGCAGGTTATGGTGTCAACGTGTGGGTTGCCAAATATTTAAATGTGTCATTCAGCCAACAAACATCTCCCAAAGGGTCTGATTTAGAGGATAGTGGAACGTCTGCCTGCTGCCCTCATCATTCTGCTGCTCTGCTTAGGTAGTGGCTGAAGGCAGCGCTCCCTATGATAATCTGCCACCGGCCTTACAAGTGAGAACAACAATGTAATAACTCCAAACCACTGGAAATAATGGTGGACTGCCACCCAGTTTAGGGTGGTAGATTCACTGTCTCTTTCTTGAGTGCCTCTTGTGTGAACCATAGCAGTCTCAGAGAGAAACCACCACAAAATGTGCATGTAGAGACTCTGAACTTATTATGAATATTTTAATTGAAGGTACTTGAAATGCACCCCCTCTTTGGCCCTGATTACAAGTGCCTTGGGAAGTGGGTTTGCATTTAGCCCTCAGGATAGCAAGGCAGAGCAGTCCAAGGCTTACTCAGGGAGGTGGTGTGGGCCGAACATCATGATCAGACAACCAGTGTTGTGCACTGCACAATATATTTTCTTTAATGGTTGTACAAGGTAAGCACTCTTCTTCTGGATTGTAACGAAGCTGCCTCTGTATCTGGTACTGAATACAGTACTGGATTCAGTGTCACGCTGTACCTTTAAGAAGTTAATCGTGGGTTCATGTTCAGTTCTGTCAGCAAAGGCTGGTGGTGACTGGCTCTTGCTGCTGTGCACCTGACCAAGGGTCGTGTTGATATTGACCAGGCCCAGCTGACTCCACCTGTCTCTCCATTCCCCACTGGTGTGCCTAGGCACTAGCCTTTGAGTCAGTAGAGGAGGTGTTGAGAGAGCACAGGTAGGCAGATGCCGCATTCACTTGCACCAGGGGGATGGAGAATCCTTCTTGGTGAAAGGGCCCAAAAGCTCAACCCACCACTCAAACAAATGACTGTTTGTTGCCATGGAACAACCTCCTATCTTATAGAGGTGTATATCTCCAGAAGGTAAAGAACTTCTATGACTCTCAGTTCTCCAGTTCATATCCTGTGCTTTTCGAAATATAGGACCCAAACCCAATCTTTTCTGGAGGTACCAGTCCATTTCGAATATACCCTGAAAAGCTTTGCCTTCGAAATGCAGTAGTTAAAAGCTGATGGTTCTGTCTGTATTTATGATGGACTCTACCTTCACGTGGGTCAAGCTGGTGGGATCTGCTTCCTTCCAGTCGTCCTTGTTAGAGCGTTTACGGGTAAGCCCAGATCGGAATTGCTTCCCTATAGATCCATGCCGGCTGCTCGTTGCAGCTGAAGCACATGCACTGTCTGCTTCCTTAATCAATGACTGCAGAATAAAAGCAAGTAAAATACACTTATTTGCAAGACAGACATGCTTAATGGCCTCAATTCGGCAATAAACAGCTAGGAATATAAGAATGCATCTTGGTGAAAGGGCCCAAAAGCTCAACTCACCACTCAAACGAATGACAGTTTGTTGCCATGCAACAACCTCCTATCTTTTAGAGGTGTATATCTCTAGAAGATAAAGAACTTCTACGACTCTCAGTTCTCCAGTTCGTATCCTGTGCTTTTCAAAATGTAGGACACCAACCCAATCTTTTATGGAGGTACCAGTCAATTTTGAATATACCCTGAATAGCTTTGCCTTTGAAATGCAGTAGTTAAAAGCTGATGAGTCTGTCTGTGTTTATGATGGACTCTACCTTCACGTGGGTCAAGCTGGTGGGATCTGCTTCCTTCCAGTCGTCCTTCTTAGAACGTTTAATGGTAAGCCTAGATCGGAATTGCTTCCCTATAGATCCATGATGGCTGCTCGTTGCACCACCTGAAGCACATGCACTGTCTGCTTCCTTAATCAATGACTGCAGAATAAAAGCAAGTAAAATACACTTATTTGCAAGACAGACATGCTTAATGGCCTCAATTCTGCAATAAACAGCTAGGCATATAAGAATCCATCTTGGTGAAAGGACCCAAAAGCTCAACCCACCACTCAAACAAATGACAGTTTGTTGCCATGCAACAACCTCCTATCTTATAGAGGTGTATATCTCGAGAAGGTAAAGAACTTCTATGACTCTCAGTTCTCCAGTTCATATCCTGTGCTTTTCGAAATATAGGACCCAAACCCAATCTTTTCTGAAGGTACCAGTCCATTTCGAATATACCCTGAATAGCTTTGCCTTCGAAATGCAATAGTTAAAAGCTTATGGGTCTATCTGTATTCATGATGGACTCTACCTTCACGTGGGTCAAGCTAGAGGGATCTGCTTCCTTCCAGTCGTTCTTGATAGAGCGTTTAAATGTAAGGCCAGATTGGAATTGCTTCCCTGTAGATCCATGCCGGCTGCTCGTTGCACCTGAAGCACATGCACTGTCTGCTTCCTTAATCAGTGACTGCAGAATAAAAGCAAGTAATATACACTTATTTGCAAGACAGACATGCTTAATGGCCTCAATTCTGCAATTAACAGCTAGACATATAAGAATCCATCTTGGTGAAAGGACCCAAAAGCTCAACCCACCACTCCAACAAATGACTGTTTGTTGCCATGCAACAACCTCCTATCTTTTACAGGTGTATATCTCTAGAAGGTAAAGAACTTCTATGACTCTCAGTTCTCCAGTTCATATCCTGTGCTTTTCAAAATATAGGACCCAAACCGAATCTTTTCTGGAGGTACCAGTCCATTTCGAAGATACCCTGAATAGCTTTGCCTTCGAAATGCAGTAATTAAAAGCTGATGGGTCTGCCTGTATTTATGATGGACTCTACCTTCACGTGGGTCAAGCTGGTGGGATCTACTTCCTTCCAGTCGTCCTTGTTAGAGCGTTTACTGGTAACCCCAGATCGGAATTGCTTCCCTATAGATCCATGCCGGATACTCGTTGCACCTGAAGCACATGCACTGTCTGCTTCCTTAATCAGTGACTGCAGAATAAAAGCAAGTAAAATACACTTATTTGCAAGCCAGACATGCTTAATGGCCTCAATTAGTCAATAGACACTGACGCGTGTTTCTTGAACCACAAGATTCACATTCACATAAGCACTCGGGTTTGTCTTTCATGCAAACAGTCGTTCAATGATTTGCTCAATTACGGTTTGGAAAAAAATGTCAAAATTATTTCTTGATTCGTCAATCTCATTTAATTCTCATGAAATTGTTGTTTCTCCATGGTATTTAAATTATTTCAATTTATCATCACAGTTCATCAATTTTTCATGCTGCCCGATGCATTTCGAGCTACACAGCTCTTCCTCAGGGGGCTGTTTGTCTGAAAGAAATATATATGTCTGTTCACTTAAAGTGTACAGAGTATAGTTGAAGCAAATCTCATTGTAATAACATTTTCACATTTCACACGTTCCCTATGTTCACAATACATACAAAATCTGGTATGACGGTGTCACCTTATAACCCTGCATTTTCATAATTTAGTGCATAGTTTGTGACTGCATGAGTTAACATACACGGGTGTTTGGTTGTCTTGTGACACTAACCTGAACCTTTGTTGCGCTGCAATGGTCATAGAGCTGTAACGATAAACAAGGCTTGTTTTAAACAATGGTCTGTACCACTATCGGCAAGTTCTCTCCCCGCATAAACTCGTCTGCCTATTTCTTACCGTGTGTGTTCTTCGTTCGGTTTTGCTGCTCTCGCTGTTGGCATGCGACACTCTATCCATGTGTACGCCTATGGTTATAGTCACAGGGTGTGTACGCTCTAGGTGAAACGCGCTACTTTCTATCTACGCACCTCTATGCTCACTGTTAGATCAGTCACGTGTTCTGTTGTGGACGCTCTGTGTGAAACGCGCTGCTTTATGCTCATTGTTAGTCCGATCTCATGTGAAATGATGTGATACGGGGTGAATGAAGAAGTGTGCAAACGGAATTCCTCAGTTACGGCGGGAACGTGATGTTGTATTGTGTGATCTTTGTGTCATTAGAACGTGTCGTGTGAACAACTACACATACCAAATTAAAAACTGTTATAAAAACTGCACATATCAAATTAGATCACATTCGATGCATCGTCGTGGTCAATGCATGTCAATAAAGTTACAAAAAGCAACTAAGTTCAATCCGTTCATTTAACCCTTTCGGGTGTAAAGTACATAGGAAATTAATCCAGAATGTTTCTCTCCTCAATAAATGGTTGTTGTTGCCTCTTCCAGGCAGAATTGCGACTGTTTCTAAGATGCAGAATTTTAGTTGAGAAGGGTTATGTTTGGCTTCATTAAAATGTGTTGCCACTGTGGATTTCTGGTTTTTTAACCTGATGTTACTTTTATGCTCTACCAGTCTGGTTTTGATTTTCCTCTGGGTTTTCCCCACATATGATAGTCCACACGGACATCTCAACATGTATACAACATTACTACTGTCGCATGTACCTGATACCTTTAGTTTGACTGGTGTTCCTTTAGTGGGATGGTTGATGACATTCCCTTTAATGATTGCTGAACAGTTCCCACAATTGTAACACAGTATAGTTCCTTTGTATGTCTCTGTTTCCTTGTGTTTTGGTTTTTTGATTAGTTCTTTGAGATTTTTTGTCCTCTCATATGCAAATATAGGAGTTTTTACAAATGACCCTTTGAATTCTTCCTCCAGTGCTAATAGTGGCCAGTGTTTCATAATTGTTTTTTTGATTGCGAAACTTCTGGTCGAGAATTTAGACACAAATACGGTTCTTTGTTCCTCCTGTTTTGTTTGCGTGGATAGTACGTGTTGTCTTTGTAATTTGTCTGCTCTTTCTGCAGCGGCCTCCAGAATGGATTCGGGATATCCTCTATTTCTGAACTTGAGTAGAGTTTCTTGTTTGTGTTTCCTGTACAGATCTTGAGTTCATACTATTCTTTTGATTCTGACCAGTTGTGAAAATGGTAGGTGCTTTTTTAATGATGGTTGGTGAAAGCTTTTGTAATGTAATAGGTTATTCCTATCTGTAGTTTTTGTGAACACGCTGGTGGTTAACTCTCCTTCATGGTTTGATATTGCTACATCCAAAAAGGATATTTCATCTTTGTTAATAGAATAGGTGAATTGAATTCTTTCATTGATGTCATTGAGTTGCTGTAAGGCTTTTTGTAAGGTTTGTGTTGTTCCCTTCCATTAAACAAATATGTCATCGATATACCGTTTGTAAAGGATTACATTGTTTTGCCATACCTGTTGGTTCAAAATGTGGTCAAGTTCAAATCTGTGCATGAACGTGTTGGCATACGTGGGTGCCGCACAATTGCCCATCGAGGTTCCGGAAGATTGAACGTAGAACTTGTCTTTCCACGCGAAATAGCTATGAAATAGAGTAAAGTGGATGAGTTCCATTATAAATACCTTCAAGTCCTCACTTTTTTCTTCATTCACCAAAAAACTTTCCACAGCAGTCATACCCAGGTTGTGTGGTATGGAGGTATACAACGACTTCACATCAATTGTGGCCATGATCATCTCTTTGGTGAAATTGGTTTTATGTTCTTCAAGAATGTTTAAAAAGTGGGTGGTGTCTTTTTTATATATGTAGTGGATTTTTGTACAATATTTTGCAAGTGTCTGTCAATGAACTTTCCAATTGGCTCGTGTATGGATCCTACGGTAGACACAATTGGTCGTAATGGCGGTTTTGTGGGGTGTTTGTGAATTTTCGGTATCATATAGATGTACGGTGTTGAAGGATTTGCTTTTAGAAGGTAGTCTTTTTCTTTCTGACCTATCACACCCTTTTCTATTGCATTTTCAATGATGTTGGATAAAATTCTTTCAAATTCTTTGGTGGGATCCGTTTCCATCCTCATGTATGTCTCTTGATCTTGGACATGCATGTCCACCTGCTGTTCATAGTACTCTGTGTCCATTATAATGAGGGCATCACCTTTATCCGCTTGTCGGATTGTTATTTGTTGGTTGTTGGCCAATTTCTGTAAGGTTTGTTTGTCTTTTTGAGTTAGGTTGGTCTGTTTTGATCTGGGTTTCTTGAAAATATCTTCTATTTCTTTTGTCACTACTTTTTCATATGCATCTAATACTTTATGGCTCACAGGGGGGGGTGAATTTACTCTTTGTCCTCAAGCCCATTAGTACGTTCACTTGTGCTGGTGTAGGTGTCTCAATGACATTCGAGAAAAAATGTCGTAGCCTTAGTGATCTAAGAAATTTATACAGACAGACTTTGGTTTCCAATAGGTTCGAATGGTACGTGGGTACGTATGATGATCCTTTTTGTAGGGTTTGTATCTCATTGGTGGTCATTTTGTATTTGGATATATTGATTACTAGGGTTTCTGGCTCCTGGTGTGTTGAGCCACTGATTCTATTGGTGTTGGTCTTTTTCCCCCGCCGGGTTCTGTTTGGGGTCCAGGGCCTCTCTCTAAAAAAGGTACTGGATCAGATGTGACTTGACCAGTGGATGTTCCAGGCATAGTGAGTGTTGTTTGTTCCGTGATGTTTGTTTGTCTGCCTCCTGGGGCCGTTCGTGCTCTTCTGTTGTCAGACGGACCGCGCCTTTGTTGAAAGTCATCAGAAGATGTTTCATCTGACGATTTGTCATTGTTTGGTCTTTGCTGTCTCCTTCTAGCATAAATGTCTGCCCATGTGTATACCTCTCCTAGGCGATAATCAGTGGTGTCCCTCTTGAATTTTCTAAGTTTGCGGTCATTTATTTCTTTGGTGTATTCTTCTATTTTTCTGTTGGTTTCCATTAGTATCTGATCCCATTCTTCCTTAGTAACCATTTTATTTAGATCATCTTTTAAAAGGTTGATTTCTTTCGTCAGATCCTCTAATACCTTCGCTAATTCTTCCACGATTAATAATATGAGATATAATGAGCACTTATTTAGTATTGCGTGGGAGAGGTGTGGCGCCGCGGCCAGGGTGACTGACGCTGGAATCTGGGGATCAGGGTTCGATCCCCGGCTCCGGCGGCAGGTTAGCCCAGCACCATGTGACTCAGGGCAATAGCTTGCTTAATCTTCCCGACGGCCCCCAGCGCCTAGAGACCCTTACGGGTGATTGTGCGCTTTACAAATGTGGATTTATTGCGTACCATCTCTCAGTGAATCTTGCGTTGTTTTTGCATAGGGTTGATTTTAGTGATATCCTTAAGCCATGTGGAATTCGTTGCACTTTGTGATATTTTATAAGTGTGCTTGCGTGTAATTTCTGGTTAATGATCTTCTTTGACATGTACAGTAATTGTTTGATATTTGCTTCTTTCGATCCGGTACCTGGACGTATTTCCTCAGATTCCTCTATCAATGAGTATATCCTGTTGATATCATCTTCATTAAAAGCAAGTGTTTCTGCTCTTTGTGCTGTAGTATGAGATATTTCATCAAATTGCATTTTAACGGTGCAAGGAGTCGGTGTGCTCAGTTGATATGGACTCAGACCAATTGGAAGAATGACTCCGCACTCGAATTTCTATGCGGTTGTGGGTTGTTTAAATAAAGTTTTGGAAGTGTGGTTGGTGCTAGATGTGAATCCCCTTCTGAGCCACGGGGTTGGGTATAGATACTGACACGTGTTTCTTGAACCACAAGATTCACATTCACATAAGCACTCGGGTTTGTCTTTCATGCAAACAGTTGTTCAATGATTTGCTCAATTACGGTTTGGAAAAAAACGTCAAAATTATTTCTTGATTTGTCAATCTCATTTAATTCTCATGAAATTGTTGTTTCTCCATAGTATTTCAATTATTTCAATTTATCATCACAGTTCATCAATTTTTCATGCTGCTCGATGCATTTCGAGCTACACAGCTCTTCCTCAGGGGACTGTTTGTCTGAAAAAAATATATATGTCTGTTCACTTAAAGTGTACCGAATATAGTTGAAGCAAATCTCATTGTAAGAACATTTTCACATTTCACACGTTCCACAAGTAAAGACAAACCCGAGTGCTTATGTGAATGTGAATCTTGTGGTTCAAGAAACACGCGTCAGTATCTAAACCCAACCCTGTGGCTCAGAAGGGGATTCACATCTAGCACCAACCACACTTCCAAAACTTTATTTAAACAACCCACAACAGCATAGAAATTCGAGTGCGGAGTCATTCTTCCAATTGGTCTGAGTCCATATCAACTGAGCACACCGACTCCTTGCACCGTTAAAATGCAATTTGATGAAATATCTCATACTACAGCACAAAGAGCAGAAACACTTGCTTTTAATGAAGATGATATCAACAGGATATACTCATTGATAGAGGAATCTGAGGAAATACGTCCAGGTACTGGATCGAAAGAAGCAAATATCAAACAATTACTGTACATGTCAAAGAAGATCATTAACCAGAAATTACACGCAAGCACACTTATAAAATATCACAAAGTGCAACGAATTCCACGTGGCTTAAGGATATCACTAAAATCAACCCTATGCAAAAACAATGCAAGATTCACTGAGCGATGGTACGCAATACTAAATAAGTGCTCGTTAGATCTCATATTATTAATCGTGGAAGAATTAGCGAAGGTATTAGAGGATCTGACGAAAGAAATCAACCTTTTAAAAGATGATCTAAATAAAATGGTTACTAAGGAAGAATGGGATCAGATACTAATGGAAACCAACAGAAAAATAGAAGAATACACCAAAGAAATAAATGACCGCAAACTTAGAAAATTCAAGAGGGACACCACTGATTATCGCCTAGGAGAGGTATACACATGGGCAGACATTTATGCTAGAAGGAGACAGCAAAGACCAAACAATGACAAATCGTCAGATGAAACATCTTCTGATGACTTTCAACAAAGGCGCGGTCCGTCTGACAACAGAAGAGCATGAACGGCCCCAGGAGGCAGACAAACAAACATCGCGGAACAAACAACACTCACTACGCCTGGAACATCCACTGGTCAAGTCACATCTGATCCAGTACCTTTTTTAGAGAGAGGCCCTGGACCCCAAACAGAACCCGGCGGGGGAAAAAGACCAACACCAATAGAATCAGTGGCTCAACACACCAGGAGCCAGAAACCCTAGTAATCAATATATCCAATTACAAAATGACCACCAATGAGATACAAACTCTACAAAAAGGATCATCATACGTACCCACGTACCATTCGAACCTATTGGAAACCAAAGTCTGTCTGTATAAATTTCTTAGATCACTAAGGCTACGACATTTTTTCTCGAATGTCATTGAGACACCTACACCAGCACAAGTGAAGGTACTAATGGGCTTGAGGACAAAGAGTAAATTCACCCCCCCTGTGAGCCATAAAGTATTAGATGCATATGAAAAAGTAGTGACAAAAGAAATAGAAGATATTTTCAAGAAACCCAGATCAAAACAGACCAACCTAACTCAAAAAGACAAACAAACCTTACAGAAATTGGCCAACAACCAAAAAATAACAATCCGACAAGCGGATAAAGGTGGTGCCCTCATTATAATGGACACAGAGTACTATGAACAGCAGGTGGACATGCATGTCCAAGATCAAGAGATATACATGAGGATGGAAACGGATCCCACCAAAGAATTTGAAAGAATTTTATCCAACATCATTGAAAATGCAATAGAAAAGGGTGTGATAGGTCAGAAAGAAAAAGACTACCTTCTAAAAGCAAATCCTTCAACACCGTATATCTATATGATACAGAAAATTCACAAACACCCCACAAAACTGCCATTACGACCAATTGTGTCTACCGTAGGATCCATACACGAGCCAATTGAAAAGTTCATTGACAGACACTTGCAAAATATTGTACAAAAATCCACTACATATATCAAAGACACCACCCACTTTTTAAACATTCTTGAAGAACATAAAACCAATTTCACCAAGGAGATGATCATGGCCACAATTGATGTGAAGTCGTTGTATACCTCCATACCACACAACCTGGGTATGACTGCTGTGGAAAGTTTTTTGGTGAATGAAGAAAAAAGTGAGGACTTTAAGGTATTTATAATGGAACTCATCCACTTTACTCTATTTCATAGCTATTTCGCGTGGAAAGACAAGTTCTACGTTCAATCTTCCGGTACCTCGATGGGCAATTGTGCGGCACCCACGTATGCCAACACGTTCATGCACAGATTCGAACTTGACCACATTTTGAACCAACAGGTATTGCAAAACAATGTAATCCTTTACAAACGGTATATCGATGACATATTTGTATTATGGAAGGGAACAACACAAACCTTACAAAAAGCCTTACAGCAACTCAATGACATCAATGAAAGAATTCAATTCACCTATTCTATTAACAAAGATGAAATATCCTTTTTGGATGTAGCAATATCAAACCATGAAGGAGAGTTAACCACCAGCGTGTTCACAAAAACTACAGATAGAAATAACCTATTACATTACAAAGCTTTCACCAACCATCATTAAAAAAGCACCTACCATTTTCACAACTGGTCAGAATCAAAAGAATAGCATCAACTCAAGATCTGTACAGGAAACACAAACAAGAAACTCTACTCAAGTTCAGAAATAGAGGATATCCCGAATCCATTCTGGATGCCGCTGCAGAAAGAGCAGACAAATTACAAAGACAACACTTACTATCCACGCAAACAAAACAGGAGGAACAAAGAACCGTATTTGTGTCTAAATTCTCGACCAGAAGTTTCGCAATCAAAAAAATAATTATGAAATACTGGCCACTATTAGCACTGGAGGAAGAATTCAAAGGGTCATTTGTAAAAACTCCTATATTTGCATATGAGAGGACAAAAAATCTCAAAGAACTAATCAAAAAACCAAAACACAAGGAAACAGAGACATACAAAGGAACTATACCATGTTACAATTGTGGGAACTGTTCAGCAATCATTAAAGGGAATGTCATCAACCATCCCACTAAAGGAACACCAGTCAAACTAAAGGTATCAGGTACATGCGACAGTAGTAATGTTGTATACATGTTGAGATGTCCGTGTGGACTATCATATGTGGGGAAAACCCAGAGGAAAATCAAAACCAGACTGGTAGAGCATAAAAGTAACATCAGGTTAAAAAACCAGAATTCCACAGTGGCAACACATTTTAATGAAGCCAAACATAACCCTTCTCAACTAAAATTCTGCATCTTAGAAACAGTCGCAATTCTGCCCGGAAGAGACAACAACAACCATTTATTGAGGAGAGAAACATTCTGGATTAATTTCCTATGTACTTTACACCCGAAAGGGTTAAATGAACGGATTGAACTTAGTTGCTTTTTGTAACTTTATTGACATGCATTGACCACGACGATGCATCGAATGTGATCTAATTTGATATGTGCAGTTTTCATGACAGTTTTTAATTTGGTATGTGTAGTTGTTCACACTACACGTTCTAATGACACAAAGATCACACAATACAACATCACGTTCCCGCCGTAACTGAGGAATTCCGTTTGCACACTTCTTCATTCACCCCGTATCACATCATTTCACATGAGATCGGACTAACAATGAGCATAGAGCAGCGCATTTCACACAGAGCGTCCACAACAGAACACGTGACTGATCTAACAGTGAGCATAGAGGTGCGTAGATAGAAAGTAGCGCGTTTCACCTAGAGCGTACACACCCTGTGACTATAAACATAGACGTACACATGGATAGAGTGTCGCACGCCAACAGCGAGAGCAGCAAAACCGAACGAAGAACACACACGGTAAGAAATAGGCAGACGAGTTTATGCGGGGAGAGAACTTGCCGATAGTGGTACAGACCATTGTTTAAAACAAGCCTCGTTTATCGTTACAGCTCTATGACCATTGCAGCGCAACAAAGGTTCAGGTTAGTGTCACAAGACAACCAAACACCCGTGTATGTTAACTCATGCAGTCACAAACTATGCACTAAATTATGAAAATGCAAGGTTATAAGGTGACACCGTCATACCAGATTTTGTATGTATTGTGAATATAGGGAACGTGTGAAATGTGAAAATGTTATTACAATGAGATTTGCTTCAACTATACTCGGTACACTTTAAGTGAACAGACATATATATTTCTTTCAGACAAACAGTCCCCTGAGGAAGAGCTGTGTAGCTCGAAATGCATCGGGCAGCATGAAAAATTGATGAACTGTGATGATAAATTGAAATAATTGAAATACTATGGAGAAACAACAATTTCATGAGAATTAAATGAGATTGACAAATCAAGAAATAACTTTACCATTTTTTTCCAAACCGTAATTGAGCAAATCATTGAACAACTGTTTGCATGAAAGACAAACCCGAGTGCTTATGTAAATGTGAATCTTGTGGTTCAAGAATCACGCGTCAGTATCTATACCCAACCCCGTGGCTCAGAAGGGGATTCACATCTAGCACCAACCACACTTCCAAAACTTTATTTAAACAACCCACAACAGCATAGAAATTCGAGTGCGGAGTCATTCTTCCAATTGGTCTGACTCAATTAGTCAATAAACAGCTAGGCATATAAGAATCCATCTTGGTGAAAGGGCCCAAAAGCTCAACCCACCACTCAAACAAATGACTGTTTGTTGCCATGCAACAACCTCCTATCTTTTAGAGGTGCATATCTCTAGAAGGTAAAGAACTTCAACGACTCTCAGTTCTCCAGTACATATCCTGTTCTTTTCGAAATATAGGACCCAAACCCAATCTTTCCTGGAGTTATCAGTGCATTTCGAAAATACCCTGAATAGCTTTGCCTTCGAAATGCAGTAGTTAAAAGCTGATGGGTCTGTCTGTATTTATGATGGACTCTACCTTCACGTGGGTCAAGCTGGTGGGGTCTGCTTCCTTCCAGTCGTCCTTGGTAGAGCGTTTAATGGTAAGGCCTGATCGGAATTGCTTCCCTATAGATCCATGCTGGCTGCTCTTTGCACCTGAAGCACATGCACTGTCTGCTTTCTTAATCAATGACTGCAGAATAAAAGCAAGTAAAATACACTTATTTGCAAGACAGACATGCTTAATGGCCTCAATTCGGAAATTAACAGCTAGACATATAAGAATCCATCTTGGTGAAAGGGCCCAAAAGCTCAACCCACCACTCAAGCAAATGACAGTTTGTTGCCATGCAACAACCTCCTATCTTTTAGAGATGTATATCTCTAGAAGGTAAAGAACTTCTACGACTCTCAGTTCTCCAGGTCTTATCCTGTGCTTTTCGAAATATAGGACCCAAACCCAATCTTTTCTGGAGGTACTAGTCCATTTCGAATATACCCTGCATAGCTTTGCTTTCGAAATGCAGTAGTTAAAAGCTGATGGGTTTGTCTGTATTTATGATGGACTCTACCTTCACGTGGGTCAAGCTGGTGGGGTCTACTTCCTTCCAGTCGTCCTTGGTAGAGCGTTTAAGGGTAAGGCCAGATCGGAATTGCTTCCCTATAGATCCATGCTGTCTGCTCGTTGCACCTGAAGCACATGCACTGTCTGCTTCCTTAATCAGTGACTGCAGAATAAAAGCAAGTAAAATACACTTATTTGCATGACAGACATGCTTAATGGCCTCAATTCGTCAATAAACAGCTAGGCATATAAGAATCCATCTTGTTGAAAGGGCCCAAAAGCTCAACCCATCACTCAAACAAATGACTGTTTGTTGCCATGCAACAACCTCCTATCTTTTAGAGGTGTATATCTCTAGAAGGTAAAGAACTTCTACGACTCTCAGTTCTCCAGTTCATATCCTGTGCTTTACGAAATATAGGACCCAAACCCAATCTTTCCTGGAGGTACCAGTCCATTTTTAAATACCCTGAATAGCTTTGCCTTCGAAAAGCAGTAGTTAAAAGCTGATGGGTCTGTCTGTATTTATGATGGACTCTACCTTTACGGGGGTCAAGCTGGTGGGATCTGCTTCCTTCCAGTCGTCCTTCTTGGAACGTTTAAAGGTAAGGCCAGATTGGAATTGCTTCCATATAGATCCATGCCGGCTGCTCGTTGCACCTGAAGCACATGCACTGTCTGCTTCCTTAATCAGTGACTGCAGAATAAAAGCAAGTAAAATACACTTATTTGCAAGACAGATATGCTTAATGGACTCAATTCGGCAATAAACCGCTAGGCATATAAGAATCCATCTTGGTGAAAGGGCCCAAAAGCTCAACCCACCACTCAAACAAATGACTGTTTGTTGCCATGCAACAACCTCCTATCTTATAGGAGTGTATATCTCTATAAGGTAAAGAACTTCTACGACTCTCAGTTCTCCAGTTCATATCCTCACCTTGTGAATATCCCCCTTGCGTCAGCAACGTTCGGAATTTTTCTTTGTAGCACGCCGAGGTGGACGACGTCATAGGAACGCGGCATCGCGCGCGACTCCGTCTGAGGTCACCGACCCCTTATTAGGCCTACGTCGGCGTGATGACATCAGTTCCGCCCTTTTTTCCGTGCCTTCAAGGCACCCGGACGGACCAATGACAGGAAATATACATATATACAGTGTACACAGTACATACAAACCAAAATAGCACACATAGTGCGTAGCAAAGGTATCAAAAACCCAATAAATATACAAATAAAACCAGGTATAGCAGAGTGGACAACGGGGAGGCGGGCGGGTCAGTGAGGAATCCACAGGCAGATACTGTATCTACCAGAAAAAGCGTTACCGAAGGTAAGTAACTTGTTCTTCTGATAGATACATCTGCCTTGTGGATTCCTCACCTTGTGAATAGAGTCCCACAGCAGTCCCCACTCCCGGAGGAGGGCGTCCACTCTGCTACACCAGGAAATCTTGGAGGACAGAACGCGCGAAGTGGCCGTCCCTCCTCACCTCGGTATCCAAGCAGTAATGCTTCGCGAAGGTGTGGAGGGAGGCCCAAGTCGCGGCTCTGCAGATGTCCTCAACAGGTACACCTCAAGACAATGCAGAAGAAGCAGACCTTGCCCTGGTAGAATGAGCTCTTATACCCTCAGGAGGGTCCTTACCCGCCAGAGAGTAGCAAATCTTGATGCACAGGATTATCCACCTGGAAAGTGTGCGCTTGTGCACCGCTCTGCCCTTCCGACATCCAGCAAAACCAACAAAAAGCTGGTTGTCAATCCGTAAGTCTTTAGTTCTATCCAGATAAAAAGACACCGCCCTCTTAGGGTTCAGACTGTGCAGTCTCTCTTCCTCCTTGGAAGGGTGAGGGGGAGGAAAGAAGGTAGGAAGGGTAATGGTAAAGGAGGAAACTCTTCTCGCTTTGGCGCCTTTACTCTCAGGCTGCAGTAGGCGTGCAGCGCTTTTTAAACCTGCATTTTACTCGTGTTTGTATTTGTTTGCAAAATTTGCTTTCTTACCTGTTTTTTAACAGCGCGGTAGCGCCCTCATTCCTGCACCATAATAGTGCCCCCCACCGCTTGCAGAAGCGGAGCGCTGTCACCTGGTACAATTGTTTGGGACAGGAAGTTGGGCCGCCATATTGGGGCTGCTGCCTTGCAGCGCGCCACCTTACTCAGCGCTCTAGTTCTCCGTGTGGAGAACGAGGAGGCTGTATTTAAAGCTCGCTTCACCTGCGCAGCGGTGACGCGCAGCGGAGGCGCCTGACTCGTGCCTGAGTCAAGCCAGAGTCCTGCCCGTCTGCGCCCGTCCGCGTCCCGGCGGCGTCTTGGTTGGCGGGCGGGGCTCTGCTCTCCTAGAATCAGTAATTCTGGCGCACTTTGGGTGCGGTACTCATCTGAGGAGTTGTGCTCTCTGAATCATAGAAAGAGCTGCTGCTGTTCTGTCTTTCCGGGCCGCCATAGGGGTAAGTCACGATGCCCGGGTTGTGGTTGGCGTCCCAACCGGGTTCTGTCATCAGCCCCGATCAGTAACATAGCTGGCGCAGAGTATGCCTGCATGCTGCTAAACACCAGATCGGCATGCAGTCATGCGCAAGACATCTTTGAGCTTCTCGAGACAGAGAAGCCACTCTGTTTAATGTTGACGGAGACTTGGTGGGGAGAATCCTCTAACCCCGATGTGGCTATGGCTATCCCGCCTGACTATAACATCTTCAGGAAGGACAGAGCGAAGGGCAGGGGTGGTGGGGTCGCACTGGTGGTGAAGAAGGGCACGTTGTGTACCGTCTTGCCCACAGAGGACATCCGTGGCTCGGAATCGCTTGCTTTTTCAATCATGCTAGCGCCGCACCAATCAGTGAAGGGACTGTTGGTCTATCGTCCCCCTGGCCCGCTTGGAACGTTCTTTACTGACCTTGATTCGGCGCTGTTGGGTCTAGCCCTGAGAGCAGAACATTGCATAGTGGCGGGGGATTTTAACATCCGGATGGATGATCCGTCTGACCCCGCTGCTACAAAGCTTTCGGAGGCCATGACTCCGCTGGGTCTTACCCCTCATTTGCAGGGGCCGACTCATGCTAAGGGGCATACTCTTGACCAGGTCTTTTCTACCTCCCCTTTGGTGGTGAAAGAGATTCTTCCGGTCTTGTGGTCGGATCACTGGCTTGCCAAATTTGTAATCAGTGGCATCGTCAGGTCGTCTATCCCTGTCCCACAGCAACGGGGACGAGCCTTTAGAGCATTTAGCAGAGTGACCCCTGAGATGCTGGCTCAGGCTGCTTCGATTCACCCCTGTCCTCTTTCAGGTGAGCTGGAGAGAGATCTGGAGGCCCTGCAAGAATGGCTTACGGAGAGGCTTAATGACCTGGTTCCAATGTTGCCCCCCCGCCTGACATCAAAGCGGGTTTCGGCCCCTTGGTTTACTACTGCACTGTGGGCTACGCGGCAGCAGTGCAAGGTAGCCGAAAGGGCCTGGCGGGCACACTATGACAGAATGGACCGGGCTGCCTATAAGGCTGTGGTTAAGGCCTACCACCGGGACATCCGCCTTGAAAAGAAAGCCTATCTTGCGGGGAGAATTGAAGCGGCCTCGAACTCCAGTAAGGAGATTTTTACCATTGTTCGAGAATTCATTTCCCCTCGGACTATCGCATCGGAAGAGGTACCCTCAGAATCCTGGGCGGCGGATCTTGCTTGCTTCTTTACAAGCAAGATTAAACTCATCCAGGACTCTTTTCCATCTGGAGTACCTGTCAGGCCGCCGATATCCGAGGTTGGTATGTCTCCTCCTGTCGTGCAGGGCGCTATATTGGCCGAGTTTCCATCTCTGCCAGCCTCCGCCTCTTAAGCGCTTATGGGCAATTTAAAATCTGGGTCTCCGCTTGACCCCTGCCCAGCTAAGCTCTTGGGTAAATTGGCGGAGGTGGTCAACCCACTGGCGCACCCTCTTCTCAACCTTTCGTTGAGTCAGGGAGTGGTTCCGCCAGTGTGGAAGCAGGCAATGGTCATCCCGCTGCTTAAAAAGCAGGGGCTGGACCCGAAGGTTCCAGCTAATTACAGGCCAATTTCGCTGCTGCCGGCTCTTGTAAAAATCTTGGAGAAGCACGTTCAGTCGGTGCTCTCCAATTTTCTGGAGTCCCATGAGATCTTACATGACTCCCAGTCGGGCTTCCGTTCAAATCGTAGCACCGAGACCGCGCTCCTTGAGGTTTCTGAAACCATCAAAGGGGTGCTGGATACCGGGGGCAAAGTCATGCTGGTGTTGTTGGATTTGTCGGCGGCTTTTGACACCGTCCCCCATGATGGCCTGCTCGCAAGACTCTTTGAGATTGGTCTTCGGGGGACGGTGCTCAGATGGTTTTCGTCTTTTCTAGCCGGCCGCCGGCAAACGGTCTGGACATCACCTGACACCGCTGTGATGCCGCCTTTGGGAGTCGGGGTCCCTCAGGGCTCTATATTGAGCCCGACCCTTTTTAACATCTTTATGACCCCTTTGGCGGCGGTGGCGGAGTCATTTGGTGCCCGGATCGTGTCGTATGCCGACGACACCCAGCTCCTCTTCTCTTGTGAGAGAGGGGCTGACTTTGACGGGGAGAGTATCCGGAATTGCCTTGGGGCGGTGTTCACATGGTTCCAACTGAACAGCCTCAAGTGCAATTCCGACAAATCTGAGGTACTCTTCTTCGGGTGCGATACGGAGCCTAGCTGGCAGACCTGGTGGCCCATCGACATGTTCCCTCCGTCCGGTTCTTCCCCCATGGCTAAAAACCTGGGGGTTAAGATGGACAAGGGGCTGACGATGAAAGCCCAGATCCTGGGGGTGACCGGCACCTGCTTCGGCCTTTTAAAAATGTTGCGGAGGTTTTTGCCTCTCTTGTCAGAGGAGCACAGGAGGCTGACTGTGCAGGCTCTGATAGGCTCCAGGTTGGATTATGCCAACATTCTTTACCTGGGCCTACCAGAGTACCTGTTGCAGCGACTTCAAGTTGCGCAGAATGCGGCGGCCAGGGCCATTTTTGGTCTAAATAGACGCACCAGCGTCACCGGGCTATTGGTGACGCTGCACTGGCTACCCATCCGCAAACGGATCGCCTTTAAGGCTATGACTTTGGCCTATAAGGCGCTCCATGCCGTGGGAGCAAAACATCTCCAAAAGGGGCTGGCCTTTTACCACCCGGCTCGCTCGCTGAGGTCTGAATCTCTACTTTTGGCGGCTGTCCCTCGTGTTAAGAGAGCTCGCCTGGGCGGCCGATCTTTCAGTCTGTTGGCTCCACAGATGTGGAATTCGCTTCCGCTCCCACTTCGGGGGGCTACTACTCTCCTTGATTTTAGAAGAGGTCTCAAAACTTGGCTGTTTACCCAGTAGGTTCCCTAGCAGTCCCTCTTTTTTGTCTGTTTGCTTTCTACTTTTTTTAACTGTGTTATGTTACTCTGAATTAATTCTCCTTACCTAAAGCGCCGGGACACTCTTT
Organism: Lissotriton helveticus; assembly: GCF_964261635.1. Classification (NCBI taxonomy): domain Eukaryota; kingdom Metazoa; phylum Chordata; class Amphibia; order Caudata; family Salamandridae; genus Lissotriton; species Lissotriton helveticus. The sequence goes on from NC_136067.1 coordinate 1,620,597,125, forward strand.
TTGAGTAACCGTTGCGCTATACAAAAGAATAAATAACATAACATAACATAACATAGATGGAAGGGAGTTACCACCTTAGGCAGAAAAGCAGCCCTGGTCCTAAGAACCATTCGTTCAGCATGAATGGACAGGAATGGGGGCTTAGAACTAAGAGCTTGAAGCTCTCTCACCCTCCTTGCCGAGGTGATTGCTACTAAGAAGACCATCTTGAAAGACAAAAGCCTCATGGGACACTTGTGTAAGGGTTCAAAGGGAGAACCCATCAAGAAAGTCAAAACAAGATTCAAATCCCACTGAGGCACGATAAATGGAGAAGGAGGGAACTTATTTGTGAGGCCCTTCAGAAACCTCAAAACTACTGGAGATTTAAAAAGAGACGGCTGGTCCGGCAAGCAGAGAAAAGCCGAAAACGCCGAAAGGTAACCTTTGACTGTGGCAACAGCAAATCCTTGTTGCGCCAAAGAGAGAGCAAACTGCAAAATATCAGATAGATGAGCCCTCAAAGGATCAACAGCCTTCTCCCTACACCAAACAACAAATTTAGACCATCTATATGAATAGATGGACTTGGTGAAGTCACGCATGTCCGAAAGAATGACATCCACCACATCGTGAGGGAGAGAAAAAGAGTTCAGGTTGCCCTGTTCAATCTCCAGGCTTGAAGGTGTAATGTCTGGAGGTGGGGGTGTAGAACCTGCCACTCCATCTGATAGAGAAGGTCTGCCCTGAGAGGGAGACGGAGCGGCGGGTGAGAGGAGAGGTGGAGTAGGTCCGTGTACCACACCCTTCTTGGCCAATCCGGGGCGACCAATATGACTTGGGCCCGGTCCTGGCGAATCTTCCTCAGAACCCGAGGATCAAGGGTATGGGAGGAAACGCGTACAGCAGTTGCGTGTCCCAACTCAACTGAAACGCATCCCCCAGCGCTCCTTGCATCGGATACTGGAGACTGCAGAATGACAGGCAATGAGCATTCTTGCGAGTGGCGAACAGGTCCACCTAAGGAGTCCCCCACATCTGAAAGATGTCGTGAACAACCTCCGGATGGAGCCTCCACTCGTAGTCGGCAGAGAACTGCCGACTGAGGACGTCTGCACGTACGTTCAGAACTCCGGCCAGATGATTTGCCATCAGACATATCTGATGGTCCTGAACCCAGGACCAGAGACGCAGAGCCTCTTTGCAGAGACACAGCGACCCTACTCTTCTCTGCTTGTTGATATACCACATTGCGGTCGTGTTATCCATCAGGACTTGAACCGACTGACCGCGAAGGGAAGGGAGGAAGGCCTTGAGCGCCAAACGTATCGCTGCAACTCTAGAAGGTTGATGTGAAGCAACCTTTCCTCTGGAGACCAAAGACCTTTGACCTCTAGATCCCCCAGATGAGCACCCCACCCTAGAGTGGATGCATCCGTTATCACTGTGGCCACCGATGGAGGTAGTTGAAAAGGCTTTCCTTGTGACAGATTGCCTTCCACGCCCCACCAAGATAGATCCGCTGCAGCTTCTCTGGAGATCCTCACTGACTCCCTGAGATCTCCGTTGTGCTGATACCACTGCCTGCGGAGGCACCACTGGAGTGCCCTCATGTGCCAGCATGTATGGTTGACCAACAGAATGCAAGAAGCCATCAGACCGAGCAGACGAAGGACCTTCAGGACTAGAACAACCGCTCCATTGATAAATAAAGGAATCATCTCCTGTATGTCGCGAATCCTTTGAGGTGGAGGGAATGCACGACACACAATTTTAAATACAAATCTAGTCATAAAATAATAATTCCCATAGATACGAGGAACCTAGAATAGTCTTACATAAAAGAGCCCAGTATATGAGCCTAGCAGTCACTGCCTTGGGTATTAAACATTTGGAAGCATAAGTTGAGATATAGTGTTTTTGTTATTTACGTATTGCTTGAGAAATAATAACCTGTCTTTAAAGTTTTTTCTCATGTTGGAAATGTATGAACAAAACATGTTTGTATGAAATATTGTCTGGGGGAAAAAAACGACTAATGCCATATAAAGTCAGCAAAATGCTTTGAAATGTTTACTGTTAAGACAATGTCTTTTACATATATATAGGATATATGTCGAGTTCTGAGCACATACTATAAGAAAACGTGGTTTATCATAATGAATGAATTATTTTCTAGCGTTATCAACAATGCAATGAACTGTTAAAACAAAATATGTACTGTTTTTTTATAGAAATAATAAACAGTAACATTATGTCTACAACTGTCATTTACAGCATTTTGATGGTACAGTCCTGATGAAGACACAGCCTACGTGTCGAAACGCGTCGACAGGAAACCATCCCTTTTTATATTTTTATATTGTTTAAAGACCAATTCTCTTTTAATTGTTAAATCATGTATGAAGGTTATATTAACCTCCCGTATCAAACAAACAGTTTTATCATAGTATATTCCTTGGAAAACCTTTGAGATATTAAAATTCATGTTTTACTCGAAAATATTTGTATAATGATTTTGTAGATATTATGTCTTGCATTTGAAAAACGCTAGTTACTGTTGTGTATGCCTGGGTATTTTAGTTCACATATATTTCTCACCCTGACCCAGGATCGCTATTAGCACCAGGGGGTCCCTGTTCCTTCACACAGCGACACACAGTAGTGTCCAGTACCGCACCTATGAACAGGTTGCGCTGTGAGGGCACCAGGTGAGACTTGGGTAAATTTATCGAAAAACCCAACCTGTGCAACAACTGAGTTGTCTCTTGCAGATGAAGGAGCACCTTCTCTGGTGACTCTGCTGTGACGAGCCAGTCGTCCAGATACGGAAATACAGGTATTCCCGACCTTCTGAGATGTGCCGCCACCACTGCCATCACCTTGGTGAAAACTCGAGGCGCAGTAGTAAGTCCAAACGGAAGGACCGCAAACTGGTTGTGTTGCGAACCCACCATAAAACGGAGATACTTCCTGTGTGACTTCAGGATGGGGATGTGGAAATAAGCATCCTGCAAGTCGACAGACACCATCCAGTCTTCTTCCAACAGCGCTTGAGGAACCTGCGCAAGAGTGAGCATCTTGAACTTTTCTTGTTTCACATACAAGTTCAAGATCCTGAGATCCAGGATTGGCCGAAGCCTGCCATCCTTCTTGGGGATCAGGAAATACCGGGAGTAGCATCCCTGACCCCTCTCCTGCTCCGGAACCACCTCTATCGCACCCTTTCTGATCAGTGTCAGGACTTTTTCCTGCAGGAGAAGCAGGTGGTCCTCTGAACAATAACCTTGGCAAGGAGGGTAATTGGGAGGGAACTCCTGGAAAGGAAGAGCATACCCATTTTCTACGAGATTGAGAACCCAAAGATCTGATGTAACCGATTCCAATCCCGTAGAAAATGAGTAAGCCAACCCCCTACCGGACCCGCATGATCTGGAATGGCGGATCTAGGGCTGCTTTGCTGTTGTAGGTGGGGGTGGGTATTAGAGGAGGAAGTAGAGGAGGAAGAGGCCTGACGTCCACATCCACGACCCTTCTGTCTACCTCTATAAGACTTGTACAGAGGGTTCTGTTGCTGCTGCTGCTGCTGGCCTTGTTTGAAAGGACGAAAGGAGGACCTGCCAAAGCCCCTGAACTTCCTGGTGGCCGTGCCTTTCGCTTGTAAGCCAAAGACCTAGCCGTCGCCCGGCTATCTTTGAACCTCTATAAAGCCGCATCCGCTTTCTTCCCAAAGAGGCCAACCCCGTCAAAAGGTAAATCCAAAAGAGTAGCCTGTACATCAGTGGACAACTCTGAGGATTTTAGCCAAGCTGCTCTTCTGGTAGCCACTGAAGAACCCATCACTCTAGCCACAGAGTCTGCCGTGTCCATGCCACTCTGAATAACTTGGCGGGCTGCCGCCTGAGTGTCCAAAACAACTTCATTAAAGTTTTTCCTGTCTTCCTCCGGAAGCTTAGCTGACAATTGCGTGACCGAGTCCATTAAGGCATGCACATACCTTCCAAGCAAACAAGTAGCATTTGCTGATTTTAAAGCCATGCTACCTGAGGAGAAAACCTTCTTAGCTGCTTGATCCAACCTTTTGGAGTCTTTATCCCCAGGAACTTGGGGAAAAGAGCCTGATGATCTATTCGCACAAGCGGCCTGTACCACCAGACTCTCCGGCGAAGGGTGAGATGACAAGAACTCAGGATCTCCAGGAGCCACCCTATAACGTCTCGCCACCGACCTAGACACCACAAGTGCAGACAAAGGCTTTTTCCAAACTTCCAGAATTGGCCCGGTCAGAGCTTCAGTGAATGGTAGAGTCGGCTCAATGACTGAAGAAGGCGAATGTAAAACTTCTGTAAGGATATTAGATTTGAACTCAACTGTTGGTAAAGTTAAGTTCAACAACTCAGCAGCCTTTCTGATTACCATATGGTATGGTACTACATCCCTAGAGGGCGCATCCGAAACCACAGGTAAGCCCCATTCCGGAGAAAGTTCAAGACTGCTTGCACTATGAAGATCCTCAAAGCAATCCTCATGTTCCTGAAGTTCGCCTTCCTCCACTTCAGGTTCTCCATACTCTTTCTCCTCCAAGAGACGCTGGGCTCTACGCCTCGACCACTCCAGACGGATCGAAGTCGAGGGATCCGGTAACGACTCCGACGGAGTCGGAGCCGGCGTCGAACAAGGAGCTGGAACAACAGGAGGCTGAGAAACAGGAACAGGCGTCGAGCCTCGATCCAAACCTCGAGGTCGCTCCGGAGTCGGCGAAGCCATGCGCGGAGTCGATGACCTCGGCGGCGCCGTACCGATCCAAGAAGGATATGGAGTCGGCATAAAAGGCAGAAAGGGCGCCGGTGCATAAGCTTGGGGGACACCCAAGTTAAAAGACAAAGGACCCATAGGACCCGCAGGTGCTCCAGTGGGGTACATTGCCCTCGCATATACTCCATACATAGCATTTAGGAAATGCGAAGGGTCCTGACCAGGACCAGGAAAGGAAGGGTATGAACCCATTGATGGATTCGCAGGAGGCTGCTCCGGATTCGGTTCCTCCTGATCCTTTTGACCTTCCAGGTCATCCTCTGGAGTCGGTGACTGAGGAACCTCCACGACCTCCTCATGCTCCGAAGATTGGCCCGAAGCCGGATTCGGATTCAGCTCCGGCTCCGGTGTATGTTCTCGAGATCGCATCGGCGTGGTTTCACCAGCAGGAGATGGAGACACAAAATCTTTGTGATGTTTCCGAGAAGACCTTTTCTTCGAGTCCAATGACCCCGAATGATGGTGAGAACTATGCTTCTTCTTCTTATGTTTTCTCTTCGAGGAACCCGAAGCATGTCCAGAAGCTAACTTCGACGCCGACTCTGATGTGGCCCTCGACCTCGATCGCGACCTCGATCGTGACTTCGATCGCGACCTCGATTGTGACTTCGATCTTGACTTCGGTCTCGATCTGGAGTGTTTTGATCTTGATCTCGAAGATCTGCCGGTTTCTTTACCTTTAATTTTGGCTAATAGAAGTTTAGCCTCTCGTTCTCGTAGAGCTTTCGGATTCATCTTAGAGCAGGATCGACAGCCCTTGACATCATGATCCGACCCCAAACACCATAAGCAATCTTCGTGTGGATCGGTAATCGCCATCATCCGGGTACACGAGCCACACTGCTTGAATCCCGTTTTCTTCGACGACATCCTCGACGAAGAACAGCAACAGTAACAGACAAAAAGCAACAAAGTCTCTATCTGTAACTACAGAAGATCCCTGAAACCGTTAGCGTCGACCACGCGGAAAAAAGGGAACTGATGTCATCACGCCGACGTATGCCTAATAAGGGGTCGGTGACGTCAGACGGAGTCGCGCGCGATGCCGCGTTCCTATGACGTCATCCACGCCGGCGTGCTACAAAGAAAAATTCCGAACGTTGCTGACGAAAGGGGGATATTCACAAGGTGAGGAATCCACAAGGCAGATGTATCTATCAGAAGCAGTAGTTAAAAGCTGATGGGTCTGTCTGTATTTATGATGGACTCTACCTTCACGTGGGTCAAGCTAGAGGGATCTTCCTTCCAGTTGTTCTTGTTAGAGCATTTAAATGTAAGGCCAGATTGGAATTGCTTCCCTGTAGATCCATGCCGGCTGCTCGTTGCACCTGAAGCGCATGCACTGTCTGCTTTCTTAATCAGTGACTGCAGAATAAAAGCAAGTAAAAACACTTATTTGCAAGACAGACATGCTTAATGGCCTCAATTCGGCAATAAACAGCTAGACATATAAGAATCCATCTTGGTGAAAGTGCCCAAAAGCTCAATCCACCACTCAAACAAATGACTGTTTGTTGCCATGCAACAACCTCCTATCTTTTAGAGGTGTATATCTCTAGAAGGTAAAGAACTTCTACAACTCTCAGTTCTCCAGTTCATATCCTGTGCTTTTCGAAATATAGGACCCAAACCCAATCTTTTCTGAAGGTACCAGTCCATTTCGAATATACCCTGAATAGCTTTGCCTTCGAAATGCAGTATTTAAAAGCTGATGGGTCTGTCTGTATTTATGATGAACTCTACCTTCACGTGGGTCAAGCTAGAGGGATCTTCTTCCTTCCAGTCGTTCTTATTAGAGCGTTTAAATGTAAGGCCAGATGAGAATTGCTTCCCTGTAGATCCATGCCGGCTGCTCGTTGCACCTGAAGCACATGCACTGTCTGCTTCCTTAATCAGTGAATGCAGAATAAAAGCAAGTAAAATACACTTATTTGCAAGACAGGCATGCTTAATGGCCTCAATTCGGCAATAAACAGCTAGACATATAAGAATCCATCTTGGTGAAAGGGCCCAAAAGCTCAACCCACCACTCAAACAAATGACTGTTTGTTGCCATGCAACAACCTCCCATCTTTTAGAGGTGTATATCTCTAGAAGGTAAAGAACTTCTACGAATCTCAGTTCTCCAGTTCATATCCTGTGCTTTTCGAAATATAGGATCCAAACCCAATCTTTTCTGGAGGTACCAGTTCATTTCGAATATACCCTGAATAGCTTTGCCATCGAAATGCAGTAATTAAAAGCTGATGGGTCTGTCTGTATTTATGATGGACTCTACCTTCACGTGGGTCAAGCTGGTGGGATCTGATTCCTTCCAGTCGTCCTTCTTAGAACGTTTAATGGTAAGCGTAGATCGGAATTGCTTCCCTATAGATCCATGATGGCTGCTCGTTGCACCACCTGAAGCACATGCACTGTCTGCTTCCTTAATCAGTGACTGCAGAATAAAAGCAAGTAAAATACACTTATTTGCAAGACAGATATGCTTAATAGACTCAATTTGGCAATAAACAGCTAGGAATATAAGAATGCATCTTGGTGAAAGGCCCAAAAAGCTCAACCCACCACTCAAACAAATGACTGTTTGTTGCCATGCAACAACCTCCAATCTTATAGAGGTGTATATCTCTAGAAGGTAAAGATCTTCTATGACTCTCAGTTCTCCAGTTCGTATCCTGTGCTTTTCGAAATATAGGACACAAACCCAATCTTCTATGGAGCTACCAGTCCATTTCGAATATACCCTGAATAGCTTTGCCTTCGAAATGCTGTAGTTAAAAGCTGATGAGTCTGTCTGTGTTTATGATGGACTCTACCTTCACGTAGCTCAAGCTGGTGGGATCTGCTTCCTTCCAATTGTCCTTTTTAGAGCTTTTAATGGTAAGGCCAGATCGGAATTGCTTCCGTATAGATCCATGCCGGCTGCTCGTTGCACCTGAAGCACATGCACTGTCGGCTTCCTTAATCAGTGACTGCAGAATAAAAGCAAGTAAAATACACTTATTTGCAAGACAGACATGCTTAATGGCCTCAATTCGGCAATAAACAGCTAGGCATATAAGAATCCATCTTGGTGAAAGGGCCCAAAAGCTCAACCAACCACTCAAACACATGACTGTTTGTTGCCATGCAACAACCTCCTATCTTATAGAGGTGTATATCTCGAGAAGGTAAAGAATTTCTACGACTCTCAGTTCTCCAGTTCATATCCTGTGCTTTACGAAATATAGGACCCAAACCCAATCTTTTCTGGAGGTACCAGTCCATTTCGAATATACCCTCAATAGCTTTGCCTTCGAAATGCAGTAGTTAAAAGCTGATGGGTCTGTCTGTATTTATGATGGACTCTACCTTCACGTGGGTCAAGCTGGTGGGATCTGCTTCCTTCCAGTCGTCCTTTTTAGAGCTTTTATTGGTAAGGCCAGATCGGAATTGCTTCCCTATTGATCCATGCTGGCTGCTCGTTGAACCTGAAGCACATGCACTGTCTGCTTCCTTAATCAGTGACTGCAGAATAAAAGCAAGTAAAATACACTTATTTGCAAGACAGACATGCTTAATGGCCTCAATTCGGCAATAAACAGCTAGGCATATAAATATCTTACGTGTTGCTAAAATACTTGTTGGAAATAGCTTCATTACAACACTGGATTAACAGCGAAGCCAGGCTAATTCAGTCATTTAATTATTTTAATTAGTATGATAAAGCAATCATAGCGTTAACATCTAATTTTATGTTTGGTTTTAAGCATGAATTTAACATTAGTGCTTGTGTGTTTTGAGTGCCTTAAGCAAGCATGATAACACACTGCTAAAGTTGTTTAATGTTATAATGCATGTCTATTCTGGTCTGTGTGTTCTTTTATCTAGAAAGGTTTGGTTGTAGTATGAGGTCCCTGAAGCTGGTACTCTAGTCAATGTTTGGGTTTTCAGAATCCATGTGTGAGAGAAGTTCACAAGATTCTGGATGTGTTCTAATTGTTTACATCATTCAGGTGCAAAGGAGTAATTGCCGTTTAGTCTACCAGAACAGGCAAGTTATCCGAAAGTTTAAGGATCATGACGTGATCTATGACATCTTGATGACAATACTGCTACATCAGAAATGACATCATTGATTACAAGACTGTGCATGGTGGGACCTAATTTACACCTTTCTTGAGATTATGATACAGATGTAGAAACTTTGATGAGCGGTATTCAGGTTTTAAGACTTAAATGGACTCAACAGAACTGTGATACTGTGTTTCACTGTTTATGCTACAATTGACTAGGTGCATTCTCTGGAACCAGTCTACATGCAGTGCAAGGGAGAGGATGTGGCCTAACGGCTAGATGGGTCGACGTTGAAGCTGGGGAACCGGGTTCGAGTTTCGGTAGGGTCGATCAACTACCTGTGATTCTGGGCAAATCACTTAATCTCCCCGTGACTTACAATCTTCTCCTTCTCACATCATGGCGGTAGTGATGACAGCTACATTCATAAAGGCAGTTCTAGGCCATTAACAGTTCAGAAGAAACAAGGCATGAGAGAGGGCATCAGGTGTTGGGTGGAGGGCTCATGGGCCCAACATAGAGCTTGCTGCCCCAAGCAGTCATTTCAGCAGTCCTCAGCAATTGAACTCACAGGCCATGAGAAAATCTACTGCCGGTGTGCACATACATTAAAGGGATGCCATAAGGCTTCGGCAACACAGGGAGGGGCGATAGACCGCAGGCAGTATACACATCACAAAACAATCTGTACCAGTGACTTCTTGACTTTCTCTCTGTCCCGCTGCAGTGTTTGTGCTAGGCAACAGTCTTGGCAGCCCTTTGTCATAGAAAACATCTACAAGGCAGCACATGAACAACTGAAACTGGGACTCTGAGCTGAATCAAGTCAGGTTATCTACAAGCCAGGCAGCCTATGCCATTTCTGCTCTCAGACGCAGCAGTAGTAGGTTGTTGCCTCAACCTGAAGTATATTCCTCGCTTGAGGCGGAAACGCACTGCACAGTTGTACAGAGCTTCAGGTGAAAGGGTGAACGGCACACTGAGCTGACCTGCTGGACCATCTTATATCCAGAAACATTGGCAGTTCCAAGTTTTGCCCAACATTTTGGTGGGAAGCAATCATTACAAAGTGCATCTTTGTTGTAGACAAGTTTATTACAACACTTTTGGCCATTGTTTTTTCTTGCCTAGACAAGCAGAACATATGTTAACATTGCATTATATGTTTGCAAACACACATCATGATGAATTAAAATGGTGGCCTCTTCACATTCAGTAAATGGCCTCATAACAGATAAGCTCTCAAACTCTCAGGGATGAGAATGTAATAAAGACAGTATTGTTCGACTTCTGTGGGACATTGAGCCTAAGGGGCCGATTAGGATGGCGGAATGACCACCACTGCAGGGCCGGCGGTGGCGGTCCTTCTGCCATCTGACACCAATTCTCCCCCACCAGATTATGATGCCATGGGGAAACTTCAGGGCAGTGTGGGGTTCTGCAAGGTGGTCCATTTCCACCTGCCTTGCAGAACCAAAAGGTAGGGCAGCATTGCGGCGGTGCCTTGCAGCCACCGCCGTAGAGATTACGATATCCCTTTCCGCCTGTCTTTTTGCGGTGGACATCCCACAGCAAAAGGATAGGTGGAAAGGGATTTGGGGGCCCGTAGCGGGCCCCCCTTGTTGTGGGAGGCAGTGTTGCTGCACTGGGGGGTACCCATGGTACCTCCCTGCATTTCCCTGCAATGCGTGGCAGGTACCGCATGGTGCCTGCGATGTAGTGCAGGGAAATGCAGTGCATGCCACTTTAACATTGCGTATGGTGCTGCAGCCAGCAGCACTGTCCGCAATTTTAAAGGCGCTGAATGCGCCCGGCAATGTGGCGGGTGCATCCTAAATGCAGTGGTGGGACTACTGCATGTCTGGCGGTCGGTCCCAAACACCACAATGATGGCGGGCGGCCTCGGTCTGCCCGCCATCGTAATGAGCCCCTTATTGTCTGGACATTTACTTCCTATCGACCTGATAATGCATGGGTACCAGGGGTGCTCAAGGCTTTGGGTACAATTTTTCCAGTTTCAGGCCAGCTGAAGATACTCCGTTAAATCAGGCCATCTTGGACTAGCAGATCGCCTTCACCTAAATGAAACAATTAGAGTAGAAATGTAAAGGTTAGAATTGAAGGTATACTGCGGTGATTAGTGTTGGAAAAGGGACACTAGTGCAAAGGTTAGGAGGGAGATGTTGAAGCCAACATTGGGAAAAAAGACATTAGGTAGGGATTTTATTTGGGACCCTAAGGCCAAAACAGGGATTTGGGACCTGAGCCACACATTTTTAATAGAGCACAGAGGCACGAGCTGGAAGTACTGTGGCCAACATTAAGAATGAAATGCTAAAACATGGCTAGAAAGGTGGGCACTTTCACCCCAACTTTGTACTCAAGGCCCAAGGTCAGGTTCGGAAATAGAGGTTCCTTTGGACTGGTGATGTGACATAACACAAATCAAGGAAGCAGATTTATTGCAGCATTATTTCCTTTTGGACTTTTCGGTATATCAGCTTCTGACTGGTTGCCCATACAGAGGGAGGCATCGATTGGGGAGAGATTTAGTTGATTAAGTGCAGACTGAGATCTAAGTGTACCCTGCAACTATTATTAAGCTATTCAACTTTCATTACTAGGGCCCCATGAGAGGCCAGGAGGCTCCCTAATAAAGCCAGGCAGTTGTGGCTAAGAGAACCATTAGGGGATCTACAAGAATGCTAAACGCTGACATGGCTATACTGGGAAAAGAACCAAAGGTACTCATAGTAGCAGATTAAACAGCCCCTCACAGACTGTCCTCTTTATCTATTTCACTTGCCCACTGAAACATTAATGAATGCCACGCATAAAGGTCTCCCACTTCTCACTCAGCATCTTCTCTGTACTTGTTTTTGATGTCTGGAGCTGCGCTATGCCCTAGATCTTCCATTGATAGGATCCTTCATACATTCACACTTGTTTTTGTCACTATCATCAGTTGCATAACTGCTCAGTAAAGTAGTCACTTCCTCATCCTCTAGTCACATCCTGCAATCACACTAGTTGATACAGCATAGTTGAGAACGTACTCCTTTGGGGTGTGATGGCTTAAGGAGTGCTATTCTGCTGTGCTCCTTACGGATGTACGCATCATATTAGCATGAATTGTTAGCCCAAGAACCTTCAGCTTCCTGGCTCTAGGAAGTTTGTTTTCGTTGAATTCTGTCTTTCTCTTTCTGTTTAATTTCTTGTTTCTTGTTCCTTGACTTTGTGCTCATTTGCATCTCCCTGTCCTATCGCCTGAGTTTATTTCTTCCAAATTCACTTGTCCCATTTATACCTCTCACATTCTAAGCACTAGTGCAGTACTGTCTGAATGCAGGGCTACCGACGGATTTAGGATGAGGCTTACATCTTCAGATAACACATAAATACAACAATTTAATATCCTATCATTTGGATCACTTTTTTAATTGTATGATGGAACAACTACTCCTTTTCCACATTTCTTTTTAAACAATGATAATTCTGTAATAAAATGTTGGTGCAATAAATCAATGATATACTTTTACATTTCTTGCAATGCTTATTCAAGGACACATCTCTTAATATCTATGAAAGAACTGTACCATAGTTTTGAGAATGGGGATGCCACCAAGATGGTGTGATGTTTGTACTTCACTAGAAGCGTGTCTGGCCTGTGGCTGTTCTCTAGTCTCAGTCGACTTCAATTTTCGGATCCGTTTTCTTACGACTTGTAACGGCTACAGAATACAAACAAATATATAACTGTTGTTTGTTGTAATAATATTTCAATCATGCTAGAGCTTCTAAAGGTTTCCCATGGTGATGCTGATTGATCAAAGTGCACACTAAAGCCTAGAAAATGCCTACCAATCTAGGTTCCTTTTTCACACTTTCCTTTCTAATTGTAGCATTTGTTAATTAAGCAACATTAGGCCAATCTAAAACTGTAGTGGTTACTGAAGCTTAGGCCAACCTGACACTGGGTTGGTTACTGGAGCTGGCATCCAATTGTTTTAGCCTGTCTCTGGTGTGACTGGGGCACAGCTACCAGAAGAGCCTATGTTAAGGGACCTTGTATCAACAAATTCTAGAAACCACAGTGAACCCTCTTGTTTTGTTTATGAACCCTCACTTTGAAACATTTAGGCTTGGTGGAACATAGGTACTTAGCCCACCCATAGGATAACGATAATAACCATTCCTTATTTACAAAATATCCCAAATGGGACTGATTGAAAATGTGATTAAATCTATATATTTCTTTTATTTATATGCACAAAAATATGTTCTTCTTAATACTTTATTCAAATGTAAATATTTTATAAATTGACACATATTGAAAAATAGCAAATATTGTCTTACTACATTATTATCAAAAAAGGCAGAAATACTAAACAGCTATTGTCTAAGGACATTAACTAAAATGATAAATGCATTAGGAAATTAGAAAGAAAATGGTGTTGTGTTCCTTAGCCACTCCACAATATAGACCTTTAAAAAATAGTGTGCATGTATATCTGCCTACACACATATAATGCATGTACCTTGGCATAACTTAATTTGAATACAAACATAAAGGGAGTCCTAAAACTTAAAAACAATATCAAATTGTTGTTTGTAAGTTTATATGATATATCAGCTACCCCACAAATTATTGCAGCCTTCTTCAGAACAATTCAAAATCAGTTAATGGCTGAATTATTTCCACTTTATTGCAGCGTTCTGTACATTTCTTCAGTGTATTTATACACCAAAGTCAACTTAACTTGTTTAAAAAGAGTATTTAGTTAATTCATTTCAGAAAGCTCTCTAGCTGTAAATAAGATCAGCTAGCTGACCCCACAATTGTCATCGTACAGTTCTATTTCTACAATTTTGGTCAGTTCCACATTTCTAAAGAGATTTGCTTTGCACTGTCTGAATTTTTCAGAATGACCTCAGGTAAACATTTTCAGACTCACACCAACTAAAGTATTTCAAAGACGCTATCACTTCCCTGGAAGTGCCTGCCTTCGGAGGGGTAGGCTGTGTAGAGAAGAAGTGTCCGGCCAGATCTAAGCTTGAATGCAAAATTACTGGGTCAGGCTCTGAAAAAAGTGGGCCATTGAATTCCCATCACTGTGTAAAGTCACCAAATCTCTTCAAAACTCACTTTGGTAACAAAAAAAACGGTGAACCCAGAGATATATGAAATTTGAAGTAGAAAGTACCAATTCCAAATGTAATTCCAAATTTTCCAGAGGAAATCTGTGAATAAGTATGTACTGCATAAATTACATACAGCACCCGAGAGGACGGGTATTTTCTAGGTGCGGTAAAAATCTCACCTTATTCTGGGCTACTAGTAATCAAGGTTTCGTAGCATAAGAAAGGTGTGTGTGAGGGGTAGTAGGTTGTGGTAAAAAAAGAGGGAGTGTGACGGAGTAGAAAATGCATTGAACTGCGTGGGAGGAATAGAAGATTAAAGAAATAATTAGTAGGCCACGTTAAAGCAGTGCAGGAAATAAGGGGAATATCCAGCCCAACCCCAGATCTGGCAGCTATTATTGATACAGATCAGTATTTCGGGCTGGGCCCAGTGAAATATGCTGGCTTCCTCCCGGTGTAACTTGCCGACACCCGGACCCATTCAGAAGTGCCTGCATGTTGTCTGCTTTCCATTTGGAGTACAAATCGCTTGGTGGGGTAGAGGCTTTCTTATTTTCACTCCCAGCTGGGCCCAAATCAAAGGCCGTAAGCCATTCTTTCATTCTAGTCATTTGAACCCTAACCAATGCTGATGCCAATGCGTCCTCCTCAAAATGGACAATATTTCAGAGGTCCGCTATGTCAATCACCTCGGCAGCACAAGGTCGAAGGCCCTCTCGGACCTGGCAGCAAATTTTTGACAGTGTTGCCTAAGCCACTAGATCTCTGTCACAGCAGAATACCTACGCGGACAGGACAAACAGGTGGCGGGTTTCTACTCGCGTCATTTCCACAACGCGAGTCTCTGGAAGCTAAACCCGGAAGTGTTTGCGGATCTCCAGTGAGTATAAGGTCCCTTTCCAGTGGACCTCTTCGCTTCCCAGCTGGACCACCACCTTCCCCGGTTCTTCAGCTGCAGACCGGATCCCCTGGTGGAGAAAATAGACGTGTTCCTACAGGACTGGCGAGAGGAAGCGGGTTCCACTTTTCCTCCATTTGCGATGATAACAACGGTATAGGCCCAAGTTCGACTCCAGGGGGTGAGTGTGGTGATAAAATCCCAATTTGGAGTTCGCAAGTTTGATTTCCGGTTCTACTGGAACTTTCTTGGGATTCTCCAATCCCTCTCCCCCGCTTTCCGGCACTTCTTCTCAACCCAGACAAGGATCCCCATCCGCTCATCATGCAAGGCTCCCAAGCCCTGATGGCGTGGCGGATTACCAAGGAAGATGGGAGGTCCAGGCCTTTCGGGAGCAGCTGAGAAATTCATGTCCAAGGCCTTGGGTGACAGTACCGTTAAACGTTACCGCTCTAGAGAAGGTGGTGCAGTTGATGTGTGCGATGGGGTATCAATCCCGTGTCAGCAGATGTGAATTTTTTGGCTAACCTGGAGGAGGAAGGCCTGGCTTACAGAACGATTAATACCTTCCGTTCTGCTATTTCAGCAGGTCACATCTTGGTGGATGGCTCTCTGGTGGGGGAACATCCTTTGGTCTGTCCCCTACTCCGAGGTATCTGCCTATCCTTACCTCCGGAGCCCAGATATTCCGTCCTTTGGGACGTCAATTAGGTCCTGAACCTGTTCCTCTCCTGACAACCGAATAGATTCCTTTCGCGGAAGGAGCTTTCGGCAAAACTAGCCATGCTCCTTTACCTAGTCTCGTGTAGACGGATTTCGGACGTCCGGGCTCTGAACGTGTCAGTTAGAATTTTCTCCCCTTCAGGGGTTATGTTTACAATCCATAGGTAGACAAAGACGGTAACTAAGTCCATTTCCTATCCTGCCTTCCCAGACTCCCTGAAGCTGTGCATGGTGTCGTGTCTCAAACTATATGAGGAGATGTGGGAGGACTTTCGTTCCCCCGGTGAGCGTCAACTGCTCATCGCCATTAAAAAGCTGTATAAAGCTTTCTCCTCCCCCACTATAGCCTGTTGGGGCATTGGGTGATGCAGGAAGCCGGCATTGATCCCCGGGCCTTCAGTGCCCATTTCACCAGAGTGGCGATGGTCTCTAAAGCATTTACCTTCGGAGCTCGTCTGGAAGACATTCTGAATGCAGCAGATTGGTCTTCAGACTCTACCTTCAAGCGGTTTTACTTCAAATCGGTGATTGAAATGGTTCACTTGGTGGTGAGCAAGCTTTAAACAAGCATAATTCTCGTCTCCGGTCCTGACATAGAATGAAAAAGACTTAAGTAAAAGAGTGTTCTGCCCCCTAGATGTCATGACAGTTTCATCCGTGGGTTAGTAATGTATTTTGACATTTTTGTCATATAAACTCATTTTACTAACGGGGACTGTTAAGTATTCTTAAAACTGTAGTTGGGACAGATTTAAGCTCGATCTGAAATCATTTTGTATGTCTCCATGCTGTTTGTTATGGATTGAATGAGGCTCCCTTACCAGCTCTTGACCTCGATCCATTTCCACCAGGTAAAGCCCAGGAGTTTGAGTTTAAAATATTTATAAAAGCGCACCTTCACCAGCGGTTTCATGGCGCTGTAACAGACAAATCCCCAGAGGAGGAGTAGCAAAGAGAAGAAAAAAGGAAAACGAAAGAACAGGTGACTTAATTAAAAGCTTTAGCGAAAAAATAGGCTTTGATTTTCTTCCGGAATTGAGGGTATAGAGTTAGGGATCTAAGCTCTAAGGGCAAAGAGTTCCACAGGGCTGGAGCGAGGGTCGCAAACTTCGATCCTCCCCATTTCTTCCTCCGGAAACGGGGAACTGACAGCAGGGATTGGGTGGATGATCGTAGTTCCCTAGTTGGTACATAGGGAATGATCTCAGATGTAATGAAGTCCGGTGCCGCACCATGTCGAGCTTGAAAGATGATAGAGGCAAGCTTAAACTGGACGCGTTCCCGGACAGGGAGCCAATGTAGGGATTTAAGGAGGGGTGTTACATGATGGGATTTTGGAAGATTGAACACCAACCGTGCCGCCTGGTTCTGAATAAGCTGCAAACGCTTTAAACAATATGCAGGAATACCTGCATATAGGGCGTTGCCATAATCCAGGCGGGAAATGACCATCGCCAGGATGATCAATTTCAAGGCATCAAATGAAAAAAAGCGGGATACCTTGCGGATGGTGGGAAGTGAAAGAAAAGAAGAGGATACCACAGAACTGACCTGGGAGTGGAGAGTGAGCTGAGAATTGAGCTTGATACCTAAAGTTTTGACTGAGGTAGAGGGAACCGGGGGGAACCTAGGGAGGGGGGCCAGAAGAGGGGTGACCAGGGACTGGAGCAACCACCCGTCAGTACCACTTCGGTCTTATCCGGGTTAAGTTTCAGGTGGTTGTAGTTCATCCAGTCCCGGATAAAAATCATAATAGACTGAAAATTTGAAATGGAAGCAGAGGAGGAAGAAATCTGAGCAGTTCATCCGAGCAGCTCCTGGCACAAAAATGAGACAGCAGGGTGCCGCTTCAGCAGGCGTGTTCCTGAGTGCTCTCCTTCATAATAACCACCAACAGTAAGACCTAGGCAATCATAACTGCGGCTGGCAGAGGTCAGCGATTCTGAACAACTTCAGAATCACTTCTCATGAGGACACAATGGGACAGCTCATACCTGCTGCCATGGAAACAGATGTCAACACCTCAGGCCCATGGTTCTGGGCTAGCGCGTGGGACTGCAGCGTTCCACTGTAGCCAAGATTAAATACAATTAAATGTTAATGATCATTTTTTGGCCTCAGGATGGCCATCTGTGTAATGATGGTGTAGGGTCCACACACTTTTCTTTTTCTTTTCGTCTTCTATCTGTGCGCACTATACTCCTGCAAAAGACTAAGCCAAAATACGATTGTTTTCTTGATTGCCTAGTCCCCCTTCTCGCACCCCCATTCTAATAAAACAATAACGTAGGCTTGTTTTTAGAGACTATTTGAAATGACCAGATGTCGGGGTGGTCAACTTGACAGAGACATTTTACCAAAGGAACTGATAGCAGTCAATGTGAATGTTCTAAGGCAGCTGCCCTTTCTCTCGTGGACTGTCTGAGAGCTGATTCTGACATATTCCATAGGAGACTGTCAAGAGTTTTATTTAATTGTATATGTGTGTACCTTTAAAAGTTGTAATAAGAATGTTATGTAGGCAGGATTCTGTAATCCAGAATGTTTGTTATGCATTATTAATTCTGTGCCTGACTGTTGCTGGAACTGTCGTGGGTCTCTGCTGTGGAAATAAACCTTGAAACTCTGCTTTACATTACTTAAAGTCTTTGCCTTGCAATTTCTTGAAAAGACTTTCTACAGAGATGCCCAAGACATTTAGTAGCCAATAATCTTTACAAGTATCCACACCAGCATGTATATATGGTGCGGTACCGCTGATCCTCGCCAGAGTGCCCAACACACAGGTGACCTTATACTTCCCTGGGACGCGTGCACTGACTTATATGGACACATAGGACAGGAGCCAGAGAGATATTGTGCACATCTTCCTTCCCACCCTACTGAAAATGACGTGTGCTATGTTATTGTTAGGTGGTATTTGCAGAGATGCCACTAGTGTGGCCTTGGAGCGCTGTTGCCTTATTAAATGGATTGCAAGCTGGAACATCCTTGTGTGGTTGGATGCTGCATGAGTAGAGATGGTTGTATGTAAGGAGCTGGATGATGAATGTGAAGGCTAGAGATGTGCTCACAAAACTTGTGTATGTCTGGTTGAGACTTCTAGCCACATATTCCTTACCTTGGAATATTTCCCAGGTATCAGACTGGATCCGGAAACTTTTGGTGAACAGTACCCCTACATGCCGGTAGGTGGCATAGTTCGGCTCCAAGTGACATCGTCTGCACTGGAAGTGACATGTGCCGTGCCATATAGGCACCATCCCAGTGAACATATGTCAGTCTTTTCTTTCTGTGCTAGTCATCGCAGATCCAGAGAGGGCTAGCTCCTGTCACTTTTTGACCGACCTTTTTTTAACTTTTTGTTAAAGAACTTTTGAGACTTTGTCTCCTGGTGTGTAGGATATCCTCCAGAAAGGCAGGTTTTAAACCTTGCTGTGCCTGTCACCGGCATATGGAACACCAGGGCCTTTCCCTACTGGTTCAACACTGTTGTACGACGGTTCAACGCAGGTAAATGCATCATATGCCTTTGCCATGCATTTGTTAGCATGCATATTTTTAAAGCGAATGTGCATTTACAATGCATGCCAATACCACGTATTGTTTTTAAATTGAAAAGCAATATATTTGTGGGAGACCCCCCAACACCCTCAACTTACCTTAAATTTGTGGTATTGACATGTGTTGTAAATACATATTTGCAGTAAAAATATGCATGCCAAAAAATGCGTGGTAAAGGCACAACAAGGTAAAAACCTTGTTGTAAAAGCTTTTTCCCATTCAACAACTGGCAGGCTCCCTGAAAGCCAGAGGGGACAAACTCAGCCAGCAGCGCCTAGCAGATCATAAATGGTGTCTCCACCCAAAGGTGACGCAAGGCCTCTTTTAAGATTAGGGAGAATCTTGGTTAGATCTGTTCACCTCTGTCAAGAAAGTGCAATGTCAGCAGTTTTGTGTGCTGGTGTTTCTAAGACTGCTCTTGCTTGAAGAAGCTTTTCCTTTCAAGTGGAGCTCCATCCTCCTGTTCACCTTTCTGCCAATACCGCACCTACCCCGAGTTCTCAAAAAGAACAGGAACGAGTGGGCCCAATTCATTCTTGTGGCTCCTGATTGGGCACACGGTGTCTGGTATCCAGAGCTGTTGAGCTTGAGCATTGGTCCTCTGATCAGTCTATCATTTTGGGAGGATTCTCTGCACAGCAATAGGGCAGGGTCCTGCACCCAAACATGACAGCACTTCGCCTTCAGGTGTGGAGGTTGAGTGGTAACAATTGACAACCTCTATCGTTCCGTCGGAAGTCTGCAATGTTATCCTAGCCGCCAGGCGTCCCTCCACCAAGATGGTTCACACCTACCGTTGGAGTAAGTTTGTGGCATGGAATGCAGATAAAGATGCTGACCCTCTATTCACACGCTTTTCTCAGGTACTCTTATTTATTCTTGCCTTGTCTGAGCAGGGCTGTGCTCTGGGCACTTTAAAAGGTTATAATTCTGCAATTGCCAGATCAGCCATCCCCGTTCAAACCCCCTATTGTACATAGTTTTTTAAAAGGTCTCCAACACATGTTCCCACCAACGCCTTAATTATGCCACAGTGGGACGTACACCTGGTTGTTACTTTTCGGAGGTGCGCTCATTTTCAGTCGTTCCACACTGCCCACTCAGACTTCTCACAATCAAAACGACCTTCCTAGTGGAAATAACATCTTGCCAGAGGATCAATGAGGTACAGGCGCCCTCTGCGTATCCTCCACCATACCTCGCTTTCTTCCCTGACTAACTGGATCTTCAAACTCAGGCATCTTTCATACAGAAAGTGGTTACCCCTTTACATGTAGGCCAGCCCATAACTCTAACTAATGTTTACATTCTGCATCACCCTTCTAAAGAAGGAGAGACTCCACTGACTGGACCCAAAAAGAACATTGACCATCTGCCTTGAACGCACTTGTGAGCTCATTCTACAGAGCCAATGCTGCGACCAATGCGTTAGCACGCAGAGTTCCTGTCCTGGAAAACTGTCAGGCAGCAACGTGGCCTTCTTTTCACACGTTTACTATGCACTACTGTCTAGACAGTCAGGTTTGGCGAGTCGGTCATTTTACCCGTTCGGTCCTACAGAACTTCTTATTATAATTCGTATTGCAGCCCTGACTCCGGGGAGGTATTGCTTCGGTATTGATTCTAAGGTAAGGAGTCTGCAGCTAGAAGTCTCTGTCTGATGAACTAGTTACTTACCTTCAGTAAGGCCTAATCTGTGAGAGACTATCTAGCTGCAGATTTGTTACCAACCCACCCATCCTTCCCACTCTCTGACAAGATTATAGACTTAAGGATTTATCGCTATAAGGGCCTTAGATTTCCACACCTGAGGTCAGTAATCCTCGTGGCTCTGCACTTCTGGAGTGGAAAGTCGCAAAGAAAACTGATGTCAGTGTACTAGGGTGATGCCTATATAGTCACTGCACATCACTTCTATCACAGAGAATGCAGATGATGCCACAGGAGCCGAATAACTCCAAATACCTGCGCAAAAGTACTGTCTGATGCCTGGGGAATGTTCTGAAGTAAGGAATCTGCGGATAGATAGAGTCTCTACCAGAGCAGCCTTTTCAAAATGTAAGTAACTTGTTTGAAATTACCCTGTAGCTATACATTCAGGCATCACCAAGAGGAGTGTTAAATTGGAGTAGGATTCATACACATTAGACATTGCTTAGTATGGTTGTGCATTCATAAATAGCGATCCGTGTATCACTGACAGTGCAGTACCATAGCTGGAATTTGGCGACTAATTCCCCTTTTAGGATTCTTAGGTGTAATATACACCAAGATGCAAAATGCAGAGGGGATTAATGGGATCTTAGATACCAATGTCAGGCCTATCAAGGTATGATTGAAGAAAATATGGTAAAAGGAACAAATGATGGACGGAATGCTAAACAATGAAAACATTCACCCCCAGTCACAAGGATCTGGGTTTAATCCATCGTTCTTTTGCTCACCACGCCACCCAAGTTCGGACCCTGCCATATGGAAATTTTTCTTGACCCTGTTCTTTATGGGAACAAACCCACCCAAACTGTCAAGCCAGGTCCTCCCTGGAGCGGAAATAAACATCCTGGTGCTGGTTTTGTGGCATCACCGCTCACCAGCTAAGCTAGCTTGAATCCAGTGGCGCAGTGAGCACTGGACACACATCTGGGCATACCCTTCCCACTCAAGGCGATAAAAGCAAAATGAACAAATGATGGACGGAATGCTGAACAATGCAACCATTTATCACCAGGATGGATGTGGCTTGTCAGTTCAGGCTGGACTGTTCCCAATGAGGAACAGGGTCAAGATTGATTTGCCTACAGCTGGATTTTTGTGACTGGGGATGAATGTTTGCATTTTTCAGCATTCCATCCATCATTTGTTCCTTTTGGTTTTGGAGAAAATATATTAGCACAGAACTTTAAATTTCTGTTATAGCTTGTTCAACTCCTCAAACAAAACAAGCATTGGCATAACCATAGGTCTCTCATTTGGGGCCTTACACGTGTTTAGACAGAGCTATTTGCTTGTGAATGTTTTTAATATGTGTTGTAGAGCATTGTGAATGTTGTGTCGCATGTTTAAAAGTTATAATAAAAAAAGTGTTATCACTATTTGTCACCTTATATATAACCGGAAACCATTATATACAACAGAAGTACCCTAATAAACACCAACAATGTGTTCTAATTTTTTTGTTTATGGAGTGCTGTCAATTTTTCCCTGCCTGTTCTAATGTTTTTTTGTTATAGTTTTTATTGTTAGGTGGGGGCAGTTCATCATAGTAACATAACATAACGTGTATTTGTAAAGCGCACTTTCACCTACAAAGGCGCATCTTGGCGCTGAATAACAGACGTCTATTGGTTACCCAACTCAATAGTACTCATTTTCTCAACCTCTGAAAGGATGAAAGGCTGAGTGAATTTGCAGGGATTTGGACCTGTGACCATGAGGTTGATCACAGTCCCCTGCAGTGAGCGCTGATGGAACAGGGAATGGAGAGTAAAGAGGATGAAGGTGAGTGAAGGAATGGGTGTGGCTATGAAGGATGTGGGGAGGTGGTAAAGGAGGAGATGAGGAATGAGGGAGGTGAAGTAGGGCGGTGAGAATGGGGCGGGTAGTAAAAGGAAGGGTTAAATGCACAAGGGGAGGGGTGTGAAAGTGAGATGGGGACCCAGTGAGGGTAGTGGAGGCAAGATAGGATGCAAGCAAAGAATTGGAGTGTCGGGGGCAAATGAGTATGGAAGGGCAGTGAAAGGGAGTGCGGGAGGGAATGTATGGAAGACAGTTAGAATACATGTTCAGCGTGAGGGGTTAAAGGGTAGTGTGGAATGGTTTCGTAGAAGCAACATGGGAGAGGAAGTTAGGGGTTGTGAAGTGGGCAGGAAAGCATCTACGGCTGTGGGGGTGAAGGAAAACTTAGAGGGATAGAGGGAAAGCCGAGGGAGGGGCAAGACAGTGCCGAGGTAGGAATTTGTGAGCAGAAGTAAAGATTGAGGTAACATGAGTGGGCAGGGGGAATGAGTGTGAGGGGAAGGCATATGGGGCATTAATTGAAGATGTAAAGGGAAATCAAAATGAGAAAAGAGGTGGAAGTGAGAGAATACGGATGTAAAAGTGCTGGAGAAGGTCGAGAGGCTGCATGGGCAGAAGGAGAGGAGGAAGGAATGATCAGAGAGGAGAGGTGGGGAGTGAAAAAAACAAGCGTGACCGCTAAAGTGAAAGCGACCGAGCTGTGTTTAATGATCCATGACAAGGAATGCAGCTGGCACGCTGCGCTGCTGCTCGCTCCCGATAGCTGGATATCGTGGGAGTGAGGGGGGTGTGAAAAAAACAAGCGGGCCGCTAAACTGAAAGCGACCGCGCTGTGTTTAATGATCCACGACGAAGAAGGCAGCTGGTACCCTGCGCACCCCTGCTCACTCCCGACAGCTGGATGCCGTGGGAGTGAACATTTACAGAAAAGGTGGAACATGCACCCGCCTTTGGCCAATTGCATGCTTTCATTTTTAAAGCCACATCCCATCTGGCTGCCAGCTGTTGGAGCAGTGTGCCGCAGACTCATTTCTCGAAGCGCCGAGAGATCCCCCTGGGGATGATTCATTTACGCTCTACAAATGAGTAAATACATCAAAAATAAATAAATAAAGGCCAATAGAATGTGTGGAAGTTGAAATACCACACTGACAAGTTTCGAGAAAGTCTGGAGTGATTCCAAGAGTCCTCCCCATAGAGCAGCAAATGGGCGCTGAGCTAGGCTCGACTTGAAAAAAGTTTTGAGAAAGTCTGGAGTGATTCCAAGAGGCCTCCCCATTGTGCAGCGCTTGCGCGCTGCGCTAGGCTCGACCTAAAAAGTGTTTTTGAACAGGTTTCCGCCAGCGCATGATTTGCTCAGGTTTCAAGCTTGAATTATGAACTAGTGCTTTTTCAAGGAATAAAGATGAAGAGATATAGATAATACAAGGTGAGTTGAGTCTATAGGTTTGAAACATTTTATCAATCGGACCATGAAAAAGTCATCCTAGCTGATGTTCTGGCAAGCCATGAGGGTGTGAGATGCCAAGGAGGATGCGAATTTACTCAGGCCCCAAACACCTAAGTCTGGCTGACTTACATATTAGAGACAGAGGTAGCTGAGAATTAGTTAGGCCTCAAAAAATCTACATATTCCACCCTGATGCCAGAGAATGAGGCAACTGAGGGTCTCTATTAACCTTGTTAGATCACATATCCAAGTCATGTCCATGTAAATGTTAGATTCCAAAATGGCAAAGAATTGCTCAGCTCTTAGTTACTAGTTCACCATGGAGTGAGATACTTCTTTAAGGTCCATCCAAATGTGCGATGCTAGATGGTTGACAGTTGCTTGGGCTTCAGATACTAACATCCGGTCCACCAGAATGTGATGTCTATATCAATTGAGTATTCATGCAACTTAGTTTCCTGAACATGCATATCAAGACTGGCTAAATACCTTGTTCTGTCCCTAATCCCCCCCTCCCCACCAGCCATCCATCACCCTGTACGAAGCACTGAAATCTGATGTTAGCCAACTCCTGTGAAATGATTCTTGATCTTTGAAGGTAGCAGGGACTTGTGCGCTTACTAGAGTCTGTACCCAGAAAGTCCAGCATAGAGCGCCAGTCAGCCTCAAATACTGAGTAACTATTTTCAATGTCCAGGGACAGTTTCTCCATCACAAGGAATTCCTAAATTTTCTGAAACCCATCACAGGTAGCAGGGATCATTTCTTTTAGCGCTACTGAATTATACCTCCCTTTCTTGGAGTACAGCGGAAACTTATTAGGCCCCAGGGCACCTAGGTTGGTTTCTAGACTCCAGAGCAGAGCAATGGAATATATTTTATCCAGCATTAACACCTCGTGCCACTATTGTAGTAGTTTTGGACATCTCCAGAAGAGGTACATTTGAGTGTTGAAATCTCCTCTGCCGCTGGGCATCACTAACTCCCTCCTCAGCCCAAACATATATTCTTGCCAGAGTATGCAACATCATTATGCAGTCCTGTATGTCTTCGCAAATATGTCTTCCCGCTCTTCCGGGATCAGCAACTCTCCAAGTTCCATTCCCATGCCCTTGTGCAGGTCCATTTTCTCCTCTCTTTGCTTTGAATTAGGAGCATTACGCTTTCTGTGATCAGGTGCCCAGTAAGACTCCATCACAGACAGGACCACACAAGAAGACAGTCTTCACTGGGGTCCCAAGCTTTTGGAGCGCAGGAGATCCGTTATGGTCTATTTTACTCATGATTACAGTACTGTGACTAGCATGTAGTGATAGGCTCATCGATATGAATAATGAACTTCATGGTATAAAGGTTTGAGGAGATATGTGCCAGATATACACACCTGTAAAATTCTGCATTGTAAGAGGTGTTTTAGAACTTGAATGAAATTGTACTGGGCTTCTGTGAAAGATGTACAAGTTTTAAGAATATATAAGTCTCCCTCAGTTAATCAGCCATCTCTTTTCTATGTAGCCATCCGTAGCAGTTGCTGCCTGGTGAACTTTGGCAGGAGCCACAGAGGTGCATATGGTGCATATAATATGTTCACCTGTGTATCCAGAAACCCTGTGTCTTCATTTCCAGAGGTAAGACATACTGCTAGACTGACATACTCTAATGATGCTCTTATGAAGATCAATTCTGAAATCATATAATTGAAGCAGGAAGACCTTGTGGGACACACACCCCTACCTTTGGAATATGACATGCCCACTAAATGCATGTCTTGTAACTTTCATTTCACCCCATGTCTTCCAGTGTCTTTTTTGGGCCTTAAAGTAAACACAACCACACAGGACCATTCTATGAACCCTACCTGTCCCCCTTTAAGGGAAAAACAACACACTGATAAAACTCAGGTTCTGATAAATGGTCTCTATTGCAATGTCCGCACCCTTCTCAAATACATAGTTGAAATATGAGACCTCATTACCAATCACAAACCTGATTTATGTTTCTTTACTGAAACCTGGCTCAATCCTTTGACCATCCCATGTATTCAAATCTCCATCCCAACCGATTACAGTTTACTCAGACTAGACAGAGTAATAAAAAAGAGGGGGGTGGCCATTGCTTTTCATAACAGAGTGAATGACTCTTGTCTAAGTATTCTCTGTGAGGATTGGATTGAGCTTTGTATATTTAGCCTGGTGGTTATTAAGGGAGAACACTGGAAGGGTGCCTTAGTCTATCGTCCACCAGGACCTCAAAAAATATTTTAGCCATAAACTCATGGAATGCCTTGCCCCACAAGTACTTGCTTCAAAAAAACTTCCTTTTGGTGGGGTACTTTAATTATCATGCAGAGTTGGCCATAAATTTGGAGTTCCAACTTCTTGTCTCTGATCTGGAGACATTGGGGCTGTCCTTGAAGGTTTCCGGCCCCTCTCACACTTCAGGGCACACACTAGATCTTATTTTTGCAAATGTCTTGGACCTTCAAGTTAATTTTCCTCTTCTCCTAACTTGGTCAGATCACTTCATGCTCAGTTTTTAGGTGTCTCTCAATGCAATATAAACCAGCAGGAAAAATAAACCACAGGGCAGATCCTCCTTCTCCTCTAACTTTCCTATTCAGAATACATTTCAGAATTCTCGAACATCAATAGTGCGCTGACACCAAGAGTTTTTCACTCAGACTTTGGATATAAATGCATCTTTAAGACCCACTCACTGCAAGTCCACTAGACCCCCTGCTTTATGGTTCACAGAGGAACATAAGCAAGAGAAATCAGTCTGTAGGAAACTAGAAAAGAGATAGCGTATATCATGGGTACTCACAAACTTTATCTTGGGGGCCAAATTTACAGTGTGGTTTGTGGCCGAGGGCTGCACCTGTGGGGGTGGAGTCAGTGGGGGGGGGGGCGGGGCTAGAGAAAAAAAAATGTGACCATGAGGTCGAACACAGACCCCTGCAGCAGACGCATTAGTCCACTGAGCCACCAGACCCAGCATACACACACATGTCTGTCTGTCTCTATCTGTCTGTGTGTCTATGTCTGTGTGTTTCTGTCTGTGGGTCTCTGCCTGTGTGTCTCTTTCTGTTTGTCTCTGTCCATGTGTTTCTGTGTGTGTGTCTCTGTAGTGTGTGTCACTGTGTGTGTGTCTCTGTGTCTGTGTGTGTCTGTGTGTATGTGTGTGTCTGTGTGTGTCTGTCTGTCTGTGTCTGTATGTGTGTCTGTGTGTCTGTGTCTGTGTCTGTCTGTCTGTGTGTGTGTGTCTGTCTGTGTGTATGTCTGTATGTGTGTGTATCTCTATGTGGGTGTGTCTGTGTGTCTTTGTATGTCTCTCAGTCTCTGTGTGTCTCTCTGTCTCTGTGACGTACTTGTACTGTTGAGTAAGTAGCTGCTCCATTTGTATAATTTACATATGTTTCTGAGCACTGATGAGGACACAATCAATCAAGTAATTTGTAAAGCACGCTACATACCCGCTAGGGTCTGAAGGCGCTGGTGGGAGAGGGGGCTGCAGCTAGTGGTCGAAGAGCCAGGTCTTGAGCAGTCTTCTGAATGCCGGGAGGTTTGTGGTCTGTCGTAGGTGGAGGTGGAGAGCGTTCCAGCTCTTGGCGGCGCGGTGGGAGAAGGATCTACCTCCGGAAGTGGTTCTGTGGATGCATGGGATGGCGGCCAGGGATAGGTCGGCGGAGCGGAGTTTCCTGTTGGGTACGTAGAAGGAGAGTCTGCTGTTGAGGTAGGTCTTGTGGAGTGCTTTGTGTGCGTGGATCATGAGTTTGAAAGTGATTCTTTTGTCGACAGGGAGCCAGTGTAGTTCTCTGAGGTGCGAGGTGATGTGGTCTCTGCGTGGGACGTCTAGGACCAGTCGTGCGGAAGCGTTCTGGATTCTTTGGAGTCTGCTGATGAGTTTGGCCGGGGCTCCGGCGTAGAGGGCGTTTCCATAGTCGAGACGGCTGCTGATGAGGGCGTGGGTGACGGTTTTCCGAGTGTTCGTCGGGATCCATCTGTAGATCTTGCGGAGCATGCGCAGGGTGTGGAAGCAGGTGGAGGAGACTGCGTTGACTTGGCTGGTCATGCTGAGCTTGGAGTCGAGGATGACCCCCAGCTTGCGTGCGTGGTTGGTGGGTGCCGGGGGGGGGGGGGGGGTTCCCAGAGATGGGGCCACCAGGAGTCATCCCATGCTGAGGGGTTGGGCCGAAGGATGAGGATCTCCGTCTTGTCCGTGTTCAACTTGAGCCGGCTTGCTTCCATCCAGTCTGCGACGGCCTTCATTCCCAGGTGCAGGTTGGATTTGGCGGTGAGGGGGTCTTTGGTGAGGGGGAGGATGAATTGGGTGTTGTCGGCGTAGGAGATTATGTTGAGGTCGTGTAGTCTGGCGATGCGAGCGAGGGGAGCCATGTAGACGTTGAACAGCGTCGGACTGAGAGAGGATCCCTGAGGGACGCCGCAGATGTTTTTGGTGGTTCCAGATTGGAACGGGGGAGACAGAAGCACTGCTGTTTTCATCAGCTTCCGGGAATCTGCCAGTGCATGATTAAAAGCATGTTGGTTGCATGTTGTACAGTGTTGAAGAAAATTTGGGTGGTGTGCATTAGGTTTGGACAGAGGTGCAACTAGAGCCAAATTTCGGGAGGGGCTTATAAAAATTTCAGGGGCGGGGGAGGCTAATTCTTCCAGTCATAGGCAGAGTGGAGATGCAGGAGCTTATAAAAAGGGGTGGAAAAAACAACATTGTTTCGTTAACAAGTGAATGGTCTTTTTAAAGACCTGTGAAGTACCCGGGTGCGGCTGGCTGCTCAAAAAACTGTCTGTGTGTCAGCCGCCCGGGAACTGTGTCAGCCCCGGTTGAGCCCAATCGGCGTTGCGCGCCAGGGTTTGGAATTATGGGGCTTACCTGCATGAACTTGGGTGTTGTGGAGAGCGTGAGAGACGATATAGCCACCAGAAGGGCAACTAGAGCCACATTTTGGGGGGGGGGGCTAAGAATTTTTTTGGGGGGGGCTGAATCTTTAAGCAAGAGGCAGAGAGGAGCTGCAGGGGCTCTTAAAAGGGGTGAAACAACATCAAGGCATCATTAACAAGCAAATGGTCTTTTAAAGACCTGTGAAGTGCTCAGGTGTGGCTGAAGCCCTTTGAGTCCAATAGGTGTTGCACGCCTGATAGCCGCATATGCAGTTACTTACCAAATACATGTTGAAATTGGTTTATATCGGTAGAGAAAGGGTAAAGAAAATATCAGAGAAAATACACAATACTTGAAACACAGTTGTTTATCTGGGTCTAAATATGGCGTTGAAAACACGGTTTGTGGGATGATGAATATTCATAATGAGAGGCGCGCCATAAATCACTACTAATTCCATAAAATTATGAGGGCTTCTTACATAGACTACTAGCCCGTACAGGACAAGCAGACGTGCCACTGTGAACGCGTATGTCTCCGCTCAGGGATTTACCTTCCTGAATCATACCTTTAGAGTTACTTTGAGCTTCAAGTGTTTGCCTTTATCGTCTTGTATAAATATGTGCTCTGTAAATCTGTATAGTGTTTAACAGTTGTGCGCCATTGCACTTTTGCTTGTAGTTCATGCATAAATGCAGCAGAGAGAGCTCTTTTTCCATGCAAGAAAGTACATCCACCTTCTCACGTTATTGTGCAATACATTTCCATGACGTGCCACGTATACAACAAGCACTGGCATAGCCAATAGGTCTCGCCTTTGGGACCTTATATAAGCAACAGTTAATGTTCTTGCAGTAAGGATATTGTGCTGCATAAGTAAATACTTATAAGGTCCCAAAGGCGAGACCTATTGGCTATGCAAATGCTTGTTCTTCAGGTGAAACTCCTGTGGTCATGTGACAACCCCACATTAGCAGAGCAGACACTCCCTTGAGAAAATATATTTTCTTTCCTGCAATACCATGCTCACATGTTAACGTTTTGGTGCTTTCATTTACCAACCCAATGCATTGTGGTACTTGTATTGTTGATTTATTCTAACTAAATCAATTGAACAAACCCAACTGAAAGTAAGAAATAGTTAAAGGTAGACATAGGACAGTAACCCAGAGCGCTTGACATAGAACCGCCTCATAACATTAATTAGAAAGGTGGCATAGAAAAGCACACGCACTTGAGTTTTAATCTGATAATACGACTTCCCAAACCATGCGAGGTTAACAGCAGAACTGTAATAAAGTGACATTTAGACAAACTGTGTATATCGAATGCGTGAAAGCGTGCTTCAGAATGCAGTTCCTGAAACCTCAGAACCAATGAACAATCATTTATGAAGTTTTTTTTAAACTATGGAGGAAGGAGGGTAGTTTAAATGTTATAGTTTGTTTTTTGCTACATTATCATTGATCTGTCCGTATCCAGTAATGTAACTCTACATATGTGATATGGATGAAAATATGTTTTTCTTGCACTGAATATGTAAATATCAGTGTCATGGCTCCTGTGATGTATAACTGTTGCCATACTTTTGTAGTGATTCTGGAGGTCATTAAATGCAATAAATAAGTAAATAAATAAAAAAACTTGTCGAGTGGCCTGGGCCCATGGGGGATTAATTGTGCTCCAGCGGTTGGGAGGAAAGCCTCGCCTGGTCCCTGAATTACTCTCTACAAGTCTACAAGCGTTATAGTAAACAAAAAAGAAATAGAATATGACCTAAAATAAAGCTGCTCAGACTTGTTCTGCCATTACCCACCTCGTGCCAATTTTTTTAAATC
Organism: Lissotriton helveticus; assembly: GCF_964261635.1. Lineage (NCBI taxonomy): Eukaryota > Metazoa > Chordata > Amphibia > Caudata > Salamandridae > Lissotriton > Lissotriton helveticus. The sequence goes on from NC_136067.1 coordinate 1,620,628,005, forward strand.
ATCTATACTGAACGCAAACGTGCAGGAGACTATTTTACTGAAAAGTGACTAATCAGCGCTATGTACTTAATTATTTATGCACTCCTCCCCAGGATCATTTTGTGATTTATTTTACTTTGAAACTCGTAATGTATGCTGTAGACCTCGCGATGACATGGGCCAATTGAACCAGTTGGGATTCCGCTGTTCTCATGAGGGCGAGGAGCCCAGATAGGGTTTAGATGTGGAGAGAATCAAAAGAAGCCGTGTCCTACGGTACCTGTCGACCCCTTAAGGATCGCGGCGAGGCAATACGCCAAAGGGGGGCCCTCTTTACCTTTGGCTATCTTTTTGGGTCACTCTGCCCATCCGCTCTACCAGGGGAGCAACACTAAGGTGCTATCCCCTGCAGGTGACGTGGCAAGCCGCATGTCCAGGCTCAGGGGCCAGGAAAGGTTTACCTTTGCGAGGTTAATAGTTGAACATTCATTGTGGCACTGCGCTTTGTTCTGGGTAACCATCGTGCTGAATTTCACCTTGTGCACGGAGACGCTCTTGCATAGCTAAAATGCAGAATGGAGTCAGACGGGCACTTCCTTCACAGCGTACCCTGTCACCTCAGCAGCCCCCACAGCTGACAACGGAGGCTTCTGGGATCTGTGTGTGCTCGAGATGAAATTCACTCCGCACAGTTGACGGGACATATGGAAGGGGGTCTGGTTGCATGCGTGTCTTTCCAGAGCGTGTCTACCTCAACTGCCCCGCCCCCTTTCCTGGGGTGAGTCTCTAATATGGAGAAACTGCACACTTTGTTACGAGGGCAACGGTGCGCTGATGTTACATTGAAGCAAACGTGTAAGACTTCATGCCAGTGTGATCTAACACAAGCCAAATGAGAGGGCACTAGAGTTTTACATTGAACTAAAAAACAAGGTTACTGTGGTATCTTCACTTCTAAGCCATGCTTTCTCCCCTGTGTGTTACCATTGAATGCATCACAGGAACCCGACTTTTCAATTCTTGGGCTTTCCTTTTATGAATCATGGTTTTCACTTTGATAGTCCTATTTCAGTACTCCAATCTCACACTTCCCAGAATGCAGCGCTGTAATGTGGTAGCTGAAGTTCTAATATGGGTCACAAGGTATTCTGTGAACCTCCCAGAAGTGTTGCATTCAGTCTAGTTGCAATACCTGTCAGGTTTTGACTGGCATTGCTAGTCATTCCCACAATTAGAACGTTTCAAATGAAAAGTTAACCTGTGAAAGGTTTAACAGGGCACATATTTGCACCAGGAGATGTCAGTATCTGGCAGTTAATACGGATGCCATGCAGAACAAGCGTGCGCCTCACGCTCAAAGTTTAAAAAACAAGCATTGGCCATGCAGCCGTGAAAGTGACGCGGCCGCGCTGCCGTGAAAGTGAAAGTAAGGGTGTAGCCAGATGGCACCTGTGCGAGGACGTAACAGAGGAAAGACAAACACAGCAGAAACATATGCGCCCAACGGCAAAAGTGAAAGCAGGCTGGCGAGTGGTGTGCGATGTGTGAGCACCATGACGAGAGAGGAAAGCCAGATGGTGCCTCTGCTCGGCATTGTGCTCGTAACTGCACGCTCTATGCCAGCCAAAAAGCTGCGGTTGGCTTTTTAAAGCCCACGCACTAAATGTCTCACCAGTGCAGTGCATGCGCTGGCTTAGGGGAGACCTAAAAGGCGTATTTTTACACTTGAAAGAAAAAAAAAGTTTGCAGAATGTAATACTTATAGCTCGACCTCTGTCTACTTCAGTTGTTTCTTTAGGTGTATTATTAAATGTGAAGTATTACCTTTTCTTAGACACGGTCTGTCTTTTATTAACCCCTTGCCTGCGGTGCTAATTCCCCTGCTGTGCTGGGGTGCGCGCACAGCGCCCTGGTGCTCATGATGAGCTCAGCTCGTCACGGCCACACCCGTTTCTTCAGAACGTTCAGCACAGCGGGGGAATTAGCCCCGCGTGCGAGCACACAGCCACCATGGCTCATGACGAGCTGAGCTCGTCATGAGCATGGGAGGGGTTAAGAACTAAATGACCATTCATAGATTATTATTATGTATAAAATACAAGAGCGGGCTGGGGTTGTCAAGTCGGATTGCTATGTAAATGGTTGAGAGAGAGAGGGGTGTGAAAACCGCAGTGGCCCAGGAATAGATTATAGCCCTCCCAAATTCTAGGTCATTTTTGCTTTCATTGGTAGCCTACTGGCAAAGTGTAGTTTATGCAGCACATTGTAATAGCGTTTGTAATTCATATTTGTGCCTAATATCTATATTTTCAAAGAGTTCCTTTCTGTTTCACCTCCTCCCATTACAAGAATGTATTGTAATAGAGCTGCTGCCCCAAGCAAAAATACACACATATAAGTAGCTAAGCATTGAGAAAGTATTAAAAAATAATTTGGATAGATGTTGGAATATTCTTGTCAAACTTCAAAAACATTAAATTCATTTGAGGGCAGACACACAAAAATAAGACAACATAAACACTAAGGGCCCTTTTTCCATTTTTATGATGGTTTTGCATCAGCCTTGCATGGGGGCGCAAGGGGGACTCAACACTAAAGTCAGATTTATCAAGCGACGCAAGACCACCTTGTGAGCCCCTGCACGGCTTGAGAAACCTGGATAACGCAAGGCAGCGCCAATCCCTGCCTTGCAATACTCTGCACCAGGGAGGTGTTCCATGGGTGGAGCATGAATGTTTCCATGCATCCACCCATGGAGGTTGGCCCATTCCCAGATTTACCATTAGTGGTGAGCCTGGGAATGTGTGAAAATACTATGCCTCCCCGTGGTAGGGGGTGCGTAATAAAGAGAAATATCTTTATTTCTAGTTTTTTTCTTCTTTCTACGTGTGCTGCATGCTACAGCACATATAGAAAGAGGAAAATGCCTCAGAGGATTGATTTTGTGCAGGAAGGTATCACTTTCTGCACAAAAAACAACCTGACCCAGGGAGGCGTTCCATGGATGGAGCTTGGGTGTTTCCATGCATCCACCCATGGACTTTGGCACATTCTCAGATTTACCATTAGTGGTAGGCCTGGGAAATGTGTCAAAATGCTGCGCCTCCCCAGGGGAGGAGTAATGGGGAGGTGTAATGAAGAGAAACATTTGTATTCCACTATTTTGCTCTGTCTATGTGTGCTGCATCCTGCAGCACACGTAGAAAGAGGTAAAGTCCTCAAGGGATTATTTTTGTGCAAAAGGTGCCCCTTCCTGCACAAAATCAATCATGCCTGCGATGCAAGCACCCTTGCACCGTGGCGTAAAGTTCCCTGTGTTGGCACTAGTCAGCCAAAAGAGCGCCAGCGCAAGAAAAGGACAGGCATGCGCTGTATAATGTTAAATACGGTGCATTCCTGCCCTCTGACGCAGTGCAGCAAGGGGGCTTGCTGCATTGTGTGAACGTATGAGTAATCTGGGTCTCTATGTTTAGTATAGTAAAATATTTTAAAACATGTGTAGCCTTCTTAAAGCCATTTTAACCTTAGTGTAAGATGTCAAGATGAATTAAAGTTCTTTGTAAGCAGGAATAAGAGCGCTTTGTTAGCTTGCTCCATACCGGGCAGGCTTCTTGTTTTTGGTCCTGGCTTTTATTTCAACAAATCAGTGCATTCTGGGAGTGCCAGTCTTTTTTGCTACCATCAACTAATGCATCTTATAACAATGATGTGTAAAGGAAGAATGCACTAATGGGTGCAGAGTGTTTGTTGTCAAAGGAGCAATCTGGCAAACATGAGTATGTAATATTTTGTTCATGTATTTGGAGTATTTCTTTACAGTGAAACTAGACAAGAGGGTAGTGGGGCACTTTGCAAATAACTTAAGTAACATGCAGCCTGATTCATCAAGCTGATTTGCGCTCGCAAAGGGCCAGATTCTGAGAATCTGGCCCTTTGCGAGTGCGATTTTTGCATTTGGGATTCATCATCCCAAATGCAAAAATCTCTATTACCGAAATTGCATATTTGCGAGGAATTGGATTTAAGGAATCTCTAATAGAGATTCCTTAAATGCAATTCATCAACCAATTAGAAATTGCGAAATTGCAATATTTGGTCGCAATTTACCACCAAGTCTGACTTGTTGGTAAATTGCGAAAATAGTGTAAAAAGCACGTTAGTGCATTTTTTTCTTTTGCATGTTACACACACACATGTCCTTTGGACATGTGTGTGCGCAACACCTGTTCAAATGTGCATTTAAGGGGTGCTACAGGGTGTCCTTTGGACACCCCTGGCACCCTTTAAATCGCTATCTTATTTGCGAGTAGCAAATTGCTAATCGCAAATAAGGAATACTCCCCATTCATTCCTATGGGCCTTTTGGCCCATAGGAATGAATGGGGAGTTATTCCTTATTTGCGAATAGCAATTTGCTACTCGCAAATAAGGAATGTGTAGGAATCGCTATTTATTTAGCAATTCCTACATGAATACCGTTTTGCGAGTCCTTAATAGCAATTCGCTATAAATCGCTATTAGGGGCTCGCAAAACGGGTGAATGATGAATCAGGCTGTATGATCTTTACCCTCTTCTAGCTTTAGGGATTTCCAGAATTAGACATCTCCGCTCTCTGGTGTTTCGGCTTCTGTTTCTGGTGTTTCTGTGAACACAAGTTTATAATTATGGTAGGAGAGGCCAGGGCGGCGCCGGTCCTCCTATGACAGAGGAGCCTCAGACGCAGTCTAACTTTAGGCACTGACAGGAAACTCAGTTACAGGGGTACAGTACAATCAATGTACAAACAATGCCTTTGTCAACCTGAAACTGATGACCCAGTCTCTTGATGTAAAAGTGTCCATCCATTCTCATCCCACTGCATCCCTGTCCCACTGTCTATGTCTGTCTGTACCTGTATCCCTTACTCTCTCTTCTGGTGTATCAGTTTCTCTTCCAGTCTGTGTTTCTTTGCCCCATTGTCTCTTTTCCCTGTCCTAATCTGCATGTTCATGGTACTGTTGTTTTGTTCTTCTTTTTCACGTTCTAGTTATTCTCAGTAACCCTGTGTCAGCATGTTGTGGCACCCAATCAGGGCCGTTTCTAGGTGTTTTGCCACCCTAGGCGAGAATTGAAAAATGTCGCCCCCTCCCTTTTACTACCATCACTCTCTCCCCCTGTCATCCAGGCTAGAGAGGCACACCCTCTACTGCCAAACCCTTCTATGTTACTCTCATTTACTATCTGGAAACACAATCACAACAGTCAGTCCAGCAAACAACCTCAACGAAAGGCCCAGGCCAGACCGTTACGGTAGCCATACATTCACAGAACTATCGCAAGCAAATAACTCCATCCACTTCCACCAAAGCCTCGGCGGCGAAGAAGGAGAAGCGAACAACTTCTTTGTCAGGCAAGATGTTTTATTCAACCTTCAGCAGCAGTCAACAGATGACGCGTTTCGGGCTCAGGCGCCCTTGATCACATCTATTCACAGAACTACGTACACCGATGCCCAATAGAGCCTTGTGTTTAAATACCAAAAGGCGTCCAATGCACCTCGTTTTCAAAACCAGAAACAACAAAAATAATAACTTGCTCCATCTTCCAAGGCCAGACCTAGTGGTTTTGCCACGCTTGTTTTTTTTCTTTCGCTGAGGCACCTAAAATAGTTATCATCTACCTTTGTATCCATTTAATAGAGGCTGATCACAACAATTGAAAGATTTCCACGTCAGGGAGATTATAGTTCATGATGCTCAAATCTGCGCTAATCAGAGACTATGGCAAGACGTTAATAAAGATTGGCGTACAACACAGAATGAACTGCTTCTTGGCGCTGTCAATAGAAGTTATGGACAAGCTTGTGCGTGGTACCACTATAAGAGTAATCCTGACCAGAATTTGAGCCGGTGCAAGGCAGAATGCACACTTCACCATAGTTTACAAGTGGTTCCATGTGGTGGAACACCTTTAACCAATCCTGGGTTTGCGGCCACCTGTGAACTGCATTCTGGGATTTGTAGTCTTACTTTTAACAGGATAAGCACTGGTTCAAAAATACCAGTGTGGACATTGAAGTTGGCCTAAACAGGCACTACCGGATGACGGTATCGGGCATGACACTAGGCTAGTGGTCAGTTCTTTTTTTTTTTTTTACAGAGTTTTATATAGCGCTAACTTGACCCAAAAGTATCGGGTACCAGAACGCTTTACACAAGCACAAGTTACGTTACATCATGAGGACACATTCATTATTATCAGGCACGAACAGCCTATTATTATGACAACAGGCGCAAAGTTTCCTGAGCTGCCAATATTTCAACCCAGAATTCCGAAAGAGAACAATAACCCCTTTGAATAATTCAAGGCATGTTAAAGATGAAGCCAACTTAAGTGAAAATCTCTAATCATTCAGTTGTTAAACCATTAACCAGTTACCAGTAATGAAATGCCTAAAGGTTACAGGATAAGAGGCAATTGGCACACAGTTACTCTGCTCAACCTTCCAACAATGTCTTCAAAAAGGTACTGAGCGATTAAAGAAAATATGAATACGGGTTCAGCAATAGCTCCGGCGCAGACCTAGCACCGTGATAACTTCCACACATGAGTAGCCAAGCATGAGGACATGCTAGCCCTCTCCTCCGGGTTGGAACTCTGCGCAGAGATGATGAGAAGTTCCGCCATAACTTTTTAAACCAAGTTGACCAAATCCATTTTATTTCAGCTCCTTGGTGAAAAAAAATTGAAAGTTCTCACACCGGTATTGTATTGGGACGTCTCGAGTGTCACAAAGTCCAACAGGGCGCTTCGTGAAAGGACGGAGCCAAGGAAATCCGAAATATTAGAGTAACTCAAAGTGGGAACTACCGCCCAGCAGAGAAAAGAGAGCAAAGTTTGGTTGGCAGATTCCACCCACCCCTTATTTAATTGCGCTTTTTTCAGCAATAAAGGAGCCAGTTAAACTGACAGTACTGCAAAGAGCAAACGATTCCCCGAAGGGCCCGGGCGGCTTGGCATCATTCCTAGACCCCGGGGATGTGCTCATTGTTGTGCCCTGGGCGCTGGGGTCGCAGTCTAGGGGCTGAACAAAGGGAGGTGTGGGGCAGTAAGACAAAGCAGGTTTTCATTCATCTCTGTAGTGAAGTGTTGCAGGAGGAGCACGGCCGTTTCTACCATTAGGCAAGACTAGGTGGCCACCTAGCTTTACTTTCGTAGGTTCAAATAAATAAAAAAATCCCCCTTTTGCCGCCCCCTCCCTTTTGCCGCCCTAGGCAGCCGCCTAGTCTTGCCTAATGGTAAAAACGGCCCTGCACCCAATAGAATATGTACATAGCAAAGGGAAGTGACGTTGTGGCACCCAATTGAACAGGTGCATAGCAAAGGGAAGTGACGTTGTGACACCCAATTGAACAGGTGCATAGCAAAAGGAAGTGACGTTGTGGCATCCAATTGAACAGGTGCATAGAAAAGGGAAGTGACGTTGTGGCACTTAATAGAACAAGTGCATAGAAAAGGGAAGTGACGTTGTGGCACTTAATAGAACAAGTGCATGGGAAGGAGACGTGACGTGAAAGGAGAGGAAGGAGAAAATCGGGCTGTGGGATAACAAAAGAAAGACTTGTATGGTGAAAAGCTCTATGCGTGAGTGGGCCAAATGTGACGTGCTTATGGGAAAAAAGGTGTTATGGCGATATCCTTTCTCACTTTATTCATGTCGCACCCTATAACTAAACAAGGATCTACATTGCTCTCATAAATTAAACAAAAAAAGGCAATTCAGTTGTATTTGCTAAATCTTTTTGCATGCCATGTACAGCCCAGACTACACTGCCTAGCTTAGCTGGTCTCTTTCATAACGTGTAAATGTAAGTTTTGTTTTAATCTACATTTCATGTCACAATACAAAAATTCTAAATATCTAAATATTGTTGGTTATTGGGGTTAGACGTGTGCTCTCAAGGAGACAATTCCTTGCATAAATGCTCTGACGCAATCCACAATCCCTGTTTTCCGCGCGTATAAATACATACACACACCTGGCAGCGGTTCCACCATTGTGCCTTCCCCGGAATCACCGCCATTTTCTCGATGAGCGGCCCAGCCCGGGCGTGGCCAGCAGGGGTGTGCTGTACTTGTTGTGTCTCCGCCGCCCATCCCTCGTGTTCTCCAGGAGTGGGTGTATCAAAGGGAATCGGGCGTCTGCAGCCGAGGCCCCGTCAGGGCCGGGGAAGGACTCTTCTCAGGCAGGCCTCGCCTAATTATGAAATGTCCATTACAGCTGCTGGCAGATAATTGAGGACTTTTACATTTAACAGCAGCAGTGGCTAAAGTACAGCAATAAGGCAGTGAACCTAGTATGTGGTTTAAACTGAATCTCCTGTATATGAAAGATGTCTCCTTCAATATCCTTCAGGCAGAGGTCTTCAAACTTTTGTAGGTTGAGCCCCCCAGCTGAATTCTTTTAGATGTTGCCCCCCCCCACCACCTGACAGAAATTTCTGGAATCTGGTACACTACATAATCGATTGCCAAGTGCATATCACGGGCCATATTCGGCACATAATGTTTAACACAATGAGAATGTTTAGTAAATTGCAGGTTTGTGATTTGGTGTGGTGAAATGACAGAGGCTTATTACACAGCTCAAAACACAATTTTCCAAGATAAAATGTGCGCAAATTCTTTGTACTAGGATGCTTTGTTTTACACATGACCTAGATTAATAATAACACCACCAACATAAATGTGTGGACCAGCTTTGATCTAAAATTGCATGAAACAAAAACATTTCTGCAAATAGTAATAGACTCTCTCACATCAATCACATTAAAAAGAAATGAAACAAAACAGTATTTACAAGAATCTGTTTAGGAATTATTCCAGGCCATCAGGGCAAAAACAGAGCTGCCTCTATCAAGGGAACCCCAGAAAGGCTGAATTGCAGTGCATGTAAATATGTCCTTTTGTAATTTAGGACGAAAACCTTGATGAGGCACGACATGCCCATACTTGTGTACAGGGGCGCAACTAGACCCGAACTTCAGGGGGGCTAAGACTCCCATCCAGGGCTGGCCCTAGCACCGGTTGCATATAGTGCAACGGTCTGTTTTTGGCGACCCTCCCCCATTTCCTCCTTCTCTATGAATTTCCTCACTACCACTCACCAACAATGCACCCCATCTCTCAATAGCACCTTTCTGGCAAACATTTCATTTTTTTATAGCGCTACTCATAGTTTACCCACACTCAGTTCTTTGATCTGCATGGTACACGCTCTTTGTAGCAGGCACATTAAAACTCTGCACTGTGTGGGTGTCAGGAGTGCCCATGTGAGTGCATGTTGAGCGCTGCGACAGTGTGAGAGTGGGGTAAGAGGAGTGACTGCAGGGTGAGTGAGGTAACAATATGAATTTGGGTGCAGATGTAAGTGCAGAGTGGGACAAATTAATGTATGGTTAGTGATGGTCTTATTTGAGTGAGTATGCACATTGAGCAGTAAGGGGGACATGTGAGTGAAGTGTTTCATGAGTGCAGGGTGAGTAGTGTGCTTGTGTGACTGCAGGGTGAGGTACAGGGTGCACAAGTGCTTTGTGAGTGCAGAGTGATCACTGAGAGTTCAGGGTGAGCGTGTGATCAGTGTGAGTGCCTGGTGATCAGTGTGAGTGCATTGTGATCAGTGTGAGTGCAGAGTGATTACTGTGAGTGCAGGGTGAGCCGGTGAATGGTGTGAGTGTATGGTGATCATTGTGAGTGCATTGTGATCGCTGTGAGTGCAGGGTGAATGGTGGAAGTGCATGATGATCAGTGTGAGTGCAGAGTGATCACTGTGAGTGCAGGGTGAGCGGGTGAATGGTGTGAGTACATGGTGATCAGTGTGAGTGCATTGTGATCAGTGTGAGTGCAGAGTGATTACTGTGAGTGCAGGGTGAGCTGGTGAATGGTGTGAGTACATGGTGATCAGTGTGAGTGCAGAGTGATTACTGTGAGTGCAGGGTGAGCTGGTGAATGGTGTGAGTGCCTGGTGATCAGTGTGAGTGCATTGTGATCAGTGTGAGTGCAGAGTGATTACTGTGAGTGCAGGGTGAGCTGGTGAATGGTGTGAGTGTATGGTGATCATTGTGAGTGCATTGTGATCGCTGTGAGTGCAGGGTGAATGGTGGAAGTGCATGATGATCAGTGTGAGTGCAGAGTGATCACTGTGAGTGCAGGGTGAGCGGGTGAATGGTGTGAGTACATGGTGATCAGTGTGAGTGCATTGTGATCGCTGTGAGTGCAGGGTGAATGGTGGGAGTGCATGGTTATCAGTGTGAGTGCAGAGTGATCACTGTGAGTGCAGGGTGAGTGGGTGATCGGTGGGAGTGCATTGTGATCAGTGTGAGTGCATTGTGATCGATGTGAGTGCAGGGTGAATGGTGGGAGTGCATGGTGATCAGTGTGAGTGCATGGTGATCAGTGTGAGTGCATGGTGATCAGTGTGAGTGCATTGTGATCGATGTGAGTGCAGGCTGAATGGTGGGAGTGCATGGTGATCAGTGTGAGTGCAGGGTGATCAGTGTGAGTGCATTGTGATCACTGTGAGTGCAGGGTGAATGGTGTGAGTGCATGGTGATCAGTGTGAGTGCATTATGATCTCTTTGAGTGCAGGGTGAGAGGGTGAATGGTGTGAGTGCATGGTGATCAGTGTGAGTGCAGGGTGAATGGTGTGAGTGCCTGGTGATCAGTGTGAGTGCATTGTGATTGCTGTGAGTGCACGGTGAGAGGGTGAATGGTGTGAGTGCATGGTGATCAGTGTGAGTGCATTGTAATCACTGTGAGTGCAGGTGAGCATGAAAGTGAAGGGCGAGAAAGAGGAGTGAGTTGTTTGAATGCAGGGTGCATTTCCAGACACTTGAACTAACTCAGCAGGTTATTGACAGCAGCGTAGGGTTTCAGATATGTTAAACTATTGCTATTATGGCAAGAACCAGGGATCAGGGTGGGGGAAATAAATGTGCTGATCTTGCAACAAACTTCCAGTTTTATGGATAGGGTTGCCAGCTCATTATTTTGATGGCCCAGTTGGTACAAAAATAAACAGTCACCTAGAGCTGTATTGTCAGCACTTGTCTGTGCATACTTTGAACAGCAAATATAAATAGTAGCACTTTTAATTGTGTTCTAGGGCTGCCTGAATGGTCCATTACTGATAATAAAATGGAACAAAGAAAAGTCACATTACAAATCTATACATATTTATTTATAAGCATATTTGGTGTCAAGACAAGCAATTTGCAGGCTGTTTAAAAAACACATGGCTGGCTGGCATTTTTTTGGGGGTAACTTGAAGCCCTGTAGTTGTTGCAGCACCTGCCTGTGTAAATTTAAAGGAAACTTTGTCTCCTTCCTGCTAAGAGCTTCGCTGGACGGGGTTAAACTGGTAGAGCTGAAATGCTTCAGCTGCTTTGGGGGGCAGGATGTCTCTGCTACCAGGGCCGGACTGGGAACCGAAATCGGCCCTGGCAAAGTGCTCAGCCGGCCCCCCCTCTACCCTGGGGGTGTGACCGCACTCTTTGCCAGGGCCGGTTTTCGTCCGATTTTGTTACAGGGCAGTTTTTGCAGCTATGCTGCAAAAAACGGACCTGTAACAAAAACAGCCCCCTGGGGCCCAAAACCGGCCCCCACCCATGCGGCCGACCGGGGGATTGCCCGGTGCCTGCATCGGCCAGTCCGGGCCTGTCTGTTACTAAAACTGAAAGCAAGGAACAGACCCTCATTTCAGCTGCAGTGGGGGCAAGGAGTCTCCTCTGCTATGAAAAAGAACACAAAGGAACATGACTGTCTGTTCTTTTGCTTTCATTTTTAGCAGAGGAGACCCTGCTTCCTACTGCAGCTGAAGCATCCCAGCTCTACAAATTAACCCCCTCCTGGGGAGGTTAACTGTTAGCTCTTTTAATGACAAAAGCGCAGGTCTATTCCCCTCCCTCCCCTCCCCTCCAGCCCTCAGTTACCGGAGCTCGTCAATGAACAGATTCCGATTTAAAAGGGGTGAAGACTTGCATGCCTCGGGCAGTATAAGACTCTGAAAGGGAAGATCTTAGTGTGGAGTGCGTGCCCTCCCTGAGATGGTGGCCCCACAGATTGAAGAACTCTGCCTTAAGGGGAGAGAGGATGTGATCTAACGGCTAGAGCGACCTACCCTGAGGCTGGGAAACCCGGTTTGAATCTGGCAGTGGGCTCGAGCATTCTGTGATTCCCGGCAAACCACTTAATCTCCCCTTGCCCAAAATGAATGTGTCCGTCTGTAGTGCAACTGGTGCTCATGTAAAGCGCTGTGATACCTCCGGGTCGAGTTAGCACTATATATAAATGCAAAAAAAGAAGAAAACATGCTCAGAAAAATCTGAACAAACTAAAAATCCTGAGTGGCTACCCAGACAATCTGTGTCTGAAGGCCAACCCTCAAACTTTTTTTCGAGGCAGAATATCAAATGGCTGTAACTCTGAGGGGGATATTCACAAGGACGTAACTCCGATTTATCCCCACCTTACCGCATCAAAAGCGGAGATTGATCTAACACCCCTTTGACAAGCTTGTGCAAACTGTGGACATCGCCAGTATTCCCGCGATAACTGCCCCCAAATTTACCTCCACAGTGGACACCACCAACTAACCCTAATAACATGCAGAGTAGGCGTTCCCATGCAAAAACACACACAAAAAAACCACACCACCACTTTCACAACGAAATTCCAGATCCATGATGCGAACCAAAAACAGGGGTTAAGCTGCGGTAGCAGCAGGAAACACCTGCCCTGACCTGATTGATTGAATGGATTGAATAAAATTTATACCGCGCAGACAATAACCCGAAGGCATCAAGGTGCCTAACAAAACAGATCATAAAAGTCGGACCACAGCTTGCACCACAAAAGGTAGCCAAGCCCATAGCCACACCTGAAGGACAACAGATGCCATGGAGCCAACAATCGTGCAGTTCAGAGCCCCAAGACGGCCACAACGTCCAACGCCCCAACCCCAGGACCCCCATCACCGGCACCCCCCGAACACAGACATGCCACATCAACTACACTCAAACATGTACCAAATAATCCGCATGATGTCGCACAATCACATTTGGTGACATGCGTCAGGATGAGAAGGGGGGTCCTGCGCATATCACGGGGCAGAGAGAGAGAGAGGAATAGAGGGAGAGAGAGAGAGAGAAGAGAGGGGTAGAAAGAGAGAGAGAAGAAGAGAGGGGGAGAGAGGGAGAAAGAAGAAGAGAGGTGGAGAAAGAGAGAGAGAAGAAGAGAGAAGAAGAGAGGGAGAGAGAGAGAGAGAGAGAGAAGAGGAGAGGGGGATAGAGAGTGAGAGTGCTGCCCTTTCGCACCCAGGCCACACTGCTCATCTGCTGCCACCGGTGTGTCTCCCACCACATGCCGGTATGGAGTGCAGTTCACCAGGTTCCACATCTGAGATAGACCCATAATCTGAAACAGAGTCCAGATACATGAATGGCAGAGCACAAACAATTGCACAAGACATCATCGCCTGCCCGCCCTCGCACCCAGGCAGAGGCACCCCAGCACCTCCCGCTGCCCATTGGAACATGCCCTCCCCTGCGCACCCAGGCAGAGGCACCCAAGCCCCTCCCGCTGCCCATCGAACATGCCCGCCCCTGTACATCCAGGTCTCACTGCTCACCTTCTGCCACCGGCGTCTCTAAAGGATGTCCCACCACGTGCCACTGCAAGCCACAAGCCCGGGGCAAGCAGACATGGCACCCTCCACATCATGCAGCCCCACCACCAGGTCTCACATTTGGTGCTAGGCCTTGATTTCTCCATGGCAGAGGACATATCAGTGCAGAGGGCATCATCGCAGGTTGCACACCCGCTCAGCCCAATAGGTGCCATTGACTCCCAGATCCCGGATGCGACACCGCGTGGCGGTAGGCCCACGCTGCCCGTTGGCTCTGGCCTACACTGCGGTCCAACAGGGCACTGTCAAGGCTGAATATCCTCAGGATCGGTTTGTAGCTGAGAATGGTCCACCTCTCGATAGCCCCAAGCCAGAGTAGCCGTAAGGCACTGGTCAATGAGGTGATCAAGTGGGGGAAGGAAAGGAAGGGAACTGCTGGCAGGGAGATCTGAGGAAACAAGAAAGATAATCAACACACAGTTTCCTTCCATAATATGTGAATAACACTTTCCCAACAGTGGTTAAACATGTAGTCAGAAACCTATGTAATATACCTGTTAATAAAGATAACATAAGACAAGGCTTGGTTCCTAGAGAATTCTTACGGTTATATGTCTTGGCATGGTGTTGGCGTGCTGTAATAAAATACATAAATCATCACTGTTCATATATTACTTTCTTCATGATACCAGTTTTGTAATACCTGGGGAATACATATTATGCCATGCTAAACATTTTTGTACTCCTAACAGCATCACAGAGGACCGAGGGTAGTCCTTACCTCACACGAGTACCCCTGTTAAGAGGAGTCAAGAAAACAATACACCCATAAATCAACCAGACATCACGCAATAGGAACAGCGATTAGAAACAGCCAGGAACATTAAGCTCATGTCCCTTAGCCTAAGAATTGTGGAACCACGTGCACAATACATCCAATAACATAAGATACCATATCACTGCCATAAACGACCTCAATGGCTTCAATAAGGATTCTTAGGAGTTCAGTAATCCTTTGGGGAGCTGTCGCCAAGTCTTTGTAATACAAAGCAAGCGAGAATTACCATAGAGCAAACAAAGTCACACCAATTACCCACAAAGCCGTAGGACGTCCTAGAATACACCACCAGAATCCCAGCTGTGCACCCGACACTGTGGGAGCACTGGAAGAAGGACAAAAATCCAGATACAGGGAAGAGAACCCTGTTAGTGGTGCCAGGCACCCCTACCTCACTGGGGCACGTTGGAACCGAGTACTTCTTAAAACGGCAAGGTTACAAGGCAAAGGATCCAAGGAGAGCGGGTCACTGCTCCCCTTCCACACTGAAAATCCCCACAAAAGGCAAGGCATCCTTCTTGCACGAAACCAAGGAAGAATTTCTGACATGGAGAAAAGGTCCGTCTTCCTTTTCTGCCTAGCGCGAGCACGTCACGTCGCGTGTAGATGATCATGGGAAATGTAGTCTTTAGGCTACTTTCGCGTTTCCTGATGACCCGCTCACAGCATCGCAACAGACACACACATGACACTGAGTCCTGAGTCATCAATGGCAGAGACCATATCAGCGCAAACGTCATCATCACAGGCTGCACACCCACTCAGCTAGTCCGGTGCCACTAACCCTGTGCAACCCAATTCAGCGCCATGTGGTGGCAGGCCCGTGATGCCCGCAAGGCCTCGAGTGCCACTAACCCTGTGCAACCCAAGTGAGCGCCACATGGTGGCAGGCCCGTGACGGCCGCAAGGCCTTGAGTGCCACTAACCCTGTCCAACCCAAGTCAGCGCCACATGGTGGCAGGCCCGTGATGGCCGCAAGGTCTTGAGTGCCACTAACCCTGTGCAACCCAAGTCAGCACCATGTGGTGACAGGCTTGTGACGGCTGCAAGGCCTCAAGAGCCACTAACCCTATGCAACCCAAGTCAGCGCCATGTGATGGCAGGCCCATGAAGGCCGCAAAGCCTCGGGTGACTGCCACCAACCCTGTGCACAGCATCTCATGGGCCCTTTAGGATTGAGCACCGTGGAGCATCCGTCATCCAGTCGCCACCGGCAGAGGGGAATGTGACGTTGTCGGCCCATTATATTTGCGTGGTCACAAGGCCTGTGCCGAATAGGTGTGGTGTGTGTGCAAACCTGCCCTCAGGGAGTAGCCGTGACATGCCGACAAGGAGACCAGTGACCTGCACAACACCAGCGTGAACGCCTGCGTCAGGTAGCTATGTGGGCCCCCCTCGGAGCGTAAGCGGGGTGGTCTCGCCTGGCTTGCAACTATGACTCGCGGGCTCTGGGTGTGGTTCAATACATGTCCGGACCAGGAAGTGACTAATGCATGTGTCCCTGTTGCAGTGCCCACGGCAAACGGTACAAAATCGGCAATGTAGCACACTATGACTGGCATCCCACTAGATGGGCATCATTGACGTGAGCGGAAGCACTGTGCCTACATTCATCCACACATACATACATGGATAATAGTGCATCCTTCTGACAACAGTCCCATCCACGTCCTTGTCCTCAGATGTGTGCTCTGCCCCCACCTGTGGGTGTTGCAGTACCGGCTGCGGCACTTTGTGCCACTGACACATCAGGGGCCGAAGGAGGATTGTCGGCCGCACTGTGTGGCAGTGACACATCAGGTGCTGGAGTGTATACGCCTACAGCACTGTGAGACAAACTTAAGACAAACTTAAGACAGACTTAAGACAGACTTAAGACAGACTTAAGACCGACTTAAGACCGACTTAAGACAGACTTAAGACAGACTTAAGACAAATTTAAGACAAATTTAAGACAAACTTAAGACAGACTTAAGACAAAATCCTAACTTTACCACTACTAAATGCCTTCGGTGAATACCAAAAGTAGTACGTTTAGGATTTGATCTCAGATTAGTTCTGTGAATCGGGCCCCAAGAGTATGGGTAATACACAGTAGTAGTCACCTTTTGGGTTTAAATCTTCTTATTGAGTTTCAGGACACGGAACCCATCTAAAACAAAATACAGCTGCATAGCCGTAAACACAGTCTAGAAACAAAGTTGTTTTGGGGGTTTGGGGAGGGAGGGAAAAGGGGATAAGGCAACAATCCAAATCAGTTATTGGATGCAATACAGTCACCCTGAATGCAATAAAGTCACAGTGATCAGGAGTGTCAGGGACCATGTAGGTACCACCAAAGATCGCAACAAGGTGGAAGGTATGTAGGTGTGGAAACTGGACGTAGGCCAGACAGGGTCCAGGAACTAAATGAGCAGCATGTTGGGATGGAAGGGGGCATGAGGGTCATAGGGAGAGAATCAGTACTTGGGGGGGAAGAGAGAAACCCCCCAGACAGAAACACCCATATTGAAAAGTTCGGAGCACGGGCATGGGGAAGCATGACAGAGGCGGCAAGACCGTAGGATCATCAAAGGGCTGGGTGGCAGGATGGAGACAGGAGGGAGGTCAGAACAGGGGAAGGGGGAAAAAGTGCGGGGGCCAGGACTACATAAATTAGCATACATACAAGCTGTCAAACCCCAACAAAAAACTAGGAGGACAAAAGAAACAATGATGAATGGATGTCCAATGGGTTGGGCTGAAGGAGCCAGCACCCCTTTACCAAACTCTATGAAGTAGGAGGGCCCAGATGACTGGAAACAGGTGCTTCTGGTCATTCTGGCGGTATAACAGGTGTTCGTGTGCCGCTATGATCGACACACTGTCAAGCAAGTCCTCCTGGGTAAGGACAGCCAGGGCGGACCGCCGGCAGAGGATGCCCAACTTAGTAGCATTCAGAAGCGCAGTCACCTAACGAACCTTGTGGGAGGTAAGTGCCGGAAGGTCCTGCGTGTCATGAAGGATCACCAGAGGAGTTTAGAGGGGGTAGCATGGCATACCCATGTTCCGCAGGTGACAATTGACCCCAGCCTAGAAGAGTGCAAGAACTGGGTAGGGCCAAAGGATATGAAGAATGTCACAATGCAAGGTCTGACATCGCCATCAATCTGACGTAGGGGCCAGCCGTGCCCTGTGGAGCCTAGCTGGAGACCAGTGTTCGCCTTGCAAAGTGTTCCTACCAGCTAATTTGGAGCATGCATTTTAGGGATGCAGAGAACAGTTTAGACACCAGCAGGTCGTAAATTCCAGAGACCAGTTTTTGTGTTGGATCCCCAGAGCATCAGGTAGAAGGGGCAATGAGCCAGCGCACAAATGAGAATTAAAGCAATGTCAAAGCTGAAGGTAGTACTAGAAATAAGAGTGCAGGACATGGAAGTCTGCAACAAGGCTCTTAAAAGACCGAAGAGTATCCTCACTCAGAAGATGACAGATCTCAGAGATTCCGGCTCGGGGCCACTTGGCCACCACAATGGTAGGCGATTGATTGTGATGAAGCCATTGTTCCACAGGGGTCCCTTCGGGTGCAGAAATTCATCTTCCTTTAAGAGGGCATGAGCCGATTTCCAAACCACATGCATTGCCAACAACATGAGATTCCATGGATCTCGGGAAGCCTGTGATCCCGCGTAGAGAACAGAGGGTCCGATTCACAGAATTAACTTAAGACAAAATCCTAAACTTACTACCATTTTGGTATTCACAGAAGGCACCTAATACCGAAAGTCTTAAAGTTAGAATTCTTCTCAGTTTAGGAGTAACTGAAAAAAATTCTAACTTTAAGACTTTCGGTATTCGCAGAAGGCATTTAGGAGTCCTAAAGTTAGGAGTCCTAACTTTACTACTCTTAAACTGAGAAAAATCCTAACTTTAAGACTTTTGGTATTCACAGAAGACATTTCGGAGTCCTAAAGTTAGGAGTCCTAACTTTACTACTCCTAAACTGAGGAAAATGCTAACTTTAAGACTTTCGGTATTCGCAGATGGCATTTAGGAGTCCTAAAGTTAGGACGCCTAACTTCTGTGAATACCGAAATGAGTAAGTGCCTTCTGTAAATACCAAAATGAGACAAGTGCCTTCTGTGAATACCAAAATGGTAGTAAGTTTAGGATTTTGTCTTAAGTTAGTTCTGTGTATCGGGCCCAGAGAGGCCAGTGGTAGCATCAGGAAGGCTTTGCTCAATCCAAACCCAAGGGGAAGTTCGCTATGCGGAAAGAGGTGATACGTCACCTGAGCCCTACTGATGGGCCCTATAGTAGGATTGAAATTGGGGAAGCTGGAGCCCCCTGGATGACATGGCAGAATAGAGTTTAGCTAGGGCAAGCCTCGGGACAGAGATCGCCATACATATTTGCGGACAAGCAATTCAAGTTGCAGGAGAAGGCCAGCCGGTATGTGAAATGGTAGCATGCCAAAGTACTTAAACAACAGGGCTGTCACCATTTTGACCATCTGGACACTGCCACACATGTACAGGTGGCCGGTTGACCATTTAACAAAGTCTTGTTTCATTTAGTCCTGGAGCAAACTAATATAATTCTGTACCATAGTGCGAAAGTCCCTATGCAAAGAGGCCCCCAGGTAGCAGGGTCCATGCAGAAGCCATACCGCCAGCAGTCGTGGCAGAAAATGTTCGGTGGTTTGGGGGGGTCAAGGGCATGGCCTCTGTCTTGGCCCAGTTGATCATTTAGCCAGAGCAGTAGGCAAAGGAGTCCAGAAGATCCAGGAGGTGCAGGATGGAAATCCTCATTCAGTCAAAGTCAGGAGGATATCATCTGTGTACAGCAGAATTTTAAGATCCCCTGCCCGTTTGGAACCCTGATAACCCAAGGATCTAATAATTGCAGCTAATGGCTTCAGTGCCAGGAGGGAGAGGGGACAGCCTTGCCTGGTGCCCCAGATAATGGAGTCCATATCCGAAAAGGGCGTTAAAGTTGATCAAGCCCACAGGGGATTGGTAAAGGCAGCGGACCATATGGATAACCTTGAGGCCAATACCGAAGTGAGCCATGGTACAAAAAAGATAGGGCCATTCAACCCAGTCAACGGCCTTCTCTGCAGCAAGTGAAAGCAACAAATGCTCATCCCGAGCTGGCTGGGAAGACCCAATGATATACACCAGGGTGCGCAGGTAGGTAAGGGAAGAGCTGTAGGGCACAGAGCCCACCTGGTTATCGCATATCAATGACCTGATCACTCGGCCCAGTTCAGTAGCAAGGTGGGGCGGTAGCTACTACAGCGGAGATGGTATTTCCCCGGCTTGGAGATGAGGAAGATGTGCTCTATTAAATTCGAAGGCAGAGGGAACTAGCAGGCATGGCCTCCTGTGACAAGGCAGTATGAAGGAGGATGGTAGTTCACTCATAGCCTTGTAGAATTCCAGGGGAAAACAGTCCTCCCTGGGGGTCTTAGCCGTAGATAGAGATTTGATGGCCTCTGCAACCTCCATTCCATATTCGAGAATCCAGGAAGGGTGGGGAGGTGGAGAGCCAACATGAAAGCCTGCTCCCACATGGTACCAACCCGGCAAGCTGTAGTGTAAAGTGCCATGGAGAAGGTGGAGAATTCCTGCATAATGTCCAGCGTCTGGGTCAGAAGAGACCCGGCATCCAACAGGTGCGCAGAAATCACAGATTGAGCTTCCCGTTGTCTCAGTTGCATTGCCAAGGAGCCTCCCACCTTCTTGCCATGGTCATGCATATTTTGTCATATGAGGGACATTGTCTTCTCTGCTGTTAGTGTGTCTATGCGATTGCGTTCTAGTTTTTTGATCAGCATGGCCCGTTGGGTCAAGAGGGTAGGATAAGCACAGAAGGCCTCCAGAAGAGTGTGGACATCATTTTCCAGTATAGTCTTTTGAGCAGCAGCAGCTTCGGAGTGTCTAATGCCAGCCTCCCTCATCAACATGACCCAGAGGTTCTCCTTCCCCACAACCCACAGGAGGTGAGAAGATGATGCCTCCAGCCACATTAAGTTTGAGTTATTCCTGAAGAAGAGCCTGAAGTCTTGATTTCTCCTCTTGAGATCTACTTTACAGGGTATTTATGTGCCTGGTGTGGGACAGCTGTAGCGCCAGTTAATGATCCAGAGAGATGGTAATGGGAGCATGATTTGAGACTGCACCAGCATCAATGTGACAGGAGCCACTCAGGGCCACAGCGGATACCGGTAACCAGTCTAGTAGCGACTCCAAGTCGTGTGCCAGAGAGAGGTAAGTATAGTCCCTGTCCGTAGGATGAAGGATGCGCCACACATCAAGTGGTCGACCATGAGGTCTCAAAGCACAGCCCTGCCATTATCCCGGTGCATGTCTGGTAAAACCGACTTATCCAGAATGGAGTACATGGTCAAGTTCCGGTCTCCTCCAATAATGAGCTTATGGGAGCCAAATTATGTAAGGAGCCTATAAAGGCAAGAGAGCTAAGAGCATTTTGCTCCCATGGGGGCATTGATGCAGCCAACAATCAGGGTCTGATCTGCAAGTCTGATTTTTGCAAAGATATAGTGACCATGGTCGTCCAACCAGGATTGGAGAATGCACATTGAGAGCCTCTTGTGGAACAGAAGTACCATGTCATTGTTCCTGTGGGAGATGTACTAGAGCCATGCAGGCAGGTCTTTGTCAGATCCCGCAGAGAAGAGAGCCATACTCACCTAGTCTCATATGAGGTTAGCCGATTCTTCCACTGTGAGGGGCATTTCCTGTAGAAGAGCTACGTTTAATGAAATGGATCATGCCATTTTACATTTAAGCGACCAAAAAGAGAGATTCGCCAAACGATGAGGAGCCATGGTGAAATGAACGAGGAGAGGGCAAAAAGCACAAAAAAACTTGAGAGACTCCTGCTCCATGAGGATGCAGGGAGAAGAGCCAGTGGAAGGAGAGAATGTACTACAGGAGAGAGCTTGACACTGGTGAGGTATCACCAAGGTTTAAGAGGGGAGCTGGACTTATCCCTGTCGTGACGATGATCCGGTCGAGTGTCCCTGCCCAGGTCCTGAGATCTGGGAGGCACCTCCTGCTTCCGCAGTGTCAGAGAAGAGAGAAAGGGAGTAGGTGAGGTATCCATGGAGGAGTTTGTTGAGTTTCCATTACCTCATGCCAAAGTTCCAAGTCAGCAGGATCCTGGAATTATTTCACTGTGCCATTGACCATCCCTAACATGAGAGCCAGTTACAGCAGGCCGAAGCACAGGTCCAACCTCCGGAGTGCAAGCCGTGAGGCTAGAAACCTTTTACCCACTCACATGTGGGTCTCATAAGAGTATTCCACAGGGAAAGTTATCCGGTTGGAGTACAGGCCACACTCACAGGCCTCAAGGAGGAGGGCCATTCACACCTGCGGATGGTGAAGGAAGCAGGCAACGATCAGGTGAAGGCCCTGTTGAGAGAAAGTAGAATGGGAGGTCGTTCGGTGAGCCCATTCGAACGCCAGGGGAAAATTTGAAGGACAGGCTCAACAACCATGAGAGAAAAAACTGAAGGAACTGGGACACGTCCTGCAATTTAGAGGACTCATGGAACCTGAAATTGCAGAAATTATTCCTGCAACTGTGGTCTTCCAAGTTCATCAGCTTCTTCTCAGTGTTCCATAGCTCAATGCTCCAATTTGTCGTCTCTGACACCAGGGTGCACATGCAGCACCAGCACCCACTGGATTTCCCAAGCTGAGGCACCACACGGAATGCCCCTGAGGCAACGAGAGGCGACAGGAGGTGAGGGTCCCAGCAAAAGAGCAGCTTGGGGGCTCCAGGAGTAGAGCATTCCACAAGTAGGCTGGGCCTCAAGACGATCAGGCAGTGTCTTGCCGAATAGCACCAGCACCGTATCTCAAGAAGCAGCCAAGTCCCTCCAGAAAGCAACTCCGGGCATTGGCTTGCCAGGCCGGCGCACTGTCAACACCAGCACCACAGGTAGGGAAGGAGCCAGGAACAGCCAGGGCTCAGGAGGAACCGCATGAGCCTCGGGCCCAGAAGAAATCGCTGTAAGTGCCACCACTGGAGTGCAGCACCAAGAAGCAGTCTAGAAGCCTTTGAGGGGGTCTCCCTAGTGGCAGAGAACAGGGTGGGAGCTGGTGGAAGACACAGAGGAAATGACCATCAACACCAGCACTGTGTAGTACTGTGTACTTTTTTACCAGTAGGGCTATAAAATCGTATGGCTACTGGAGTTATTTCCATTGTATTGTTGATTATAATGTTGCCTATACTTTTGCTATTTATACATGGGAACTACATTCCTGTGTTGTTCAGGAATTTTAACTGCATTCTTCTCACCGAGAACAACTGGATTATCGTGCTGTGAACATTGTTGTGTATCTTGTGCTAGGTGAAGTTGTTTGGTAAATATTGGGTCAGAAAGAAATTATTCAAATCCCCTATGTTTTGTAAATCTCCCTGGATTACATAATAATTCCTGGCCCTTTTTCAAATTCCTGGGACATAAATGAGATATTTACACAAAATAGCTGTGTCAGGAACTTTAGATTTGCAGTAAATAACAAATTAAATTGGTGTTTGTTGAATGCTTACTACAATTGGAGTGCTAGATGTGATGATAATAAGGATCAAGGAAAGGTACCCTGTTCAGTGGTTAATGCCGCAACAAACTAAACAAACTTGAAACTCGGGGGAAGCAGGATTTCAGAATTAGCAGCCATCTTGGATCTTATCATACAAAAGCAAAATGGAGTCAGAGGGGCATATTATCAAGATGTGCGTTAAAAAACGCACAACGCACATTTCCCTATCGCCGGCTATCGCCGGATTTTATCGCCGTGATAGCACGTTATTATCAACGCGCAACACGTAGGCGATATTAAATCTGGCGATAGTCGGCAATAGGGAACATTAGCGCGTGAAAACAAGCGTTGTTGTCACGCGCTAATGTGTGTCTTGATAATATGGGGGGGTGGATTCAGCTTTGTGATCCACACCCCCATGTTATCAATGCCTGATCAAAGCAGGCGTTGGGAGACCTGCGATAAATGAGTTTATCGCAGGTCTCCTTCTCCCAACGCCTGCCTTGATAATAGGGTGTTACCACCTCCAACCACATTCTACATGTGGTTGGACGTGAAAACACCCACCCTGCATCCCATTAGCGTTATCTATTTCCCCCAGCGCGAGGGCGATAGATGAAGTCAAGAATACATCTCTAACTCCGGTTACAGACGTATTGAGAATAGTGCGATAAAAAAAATGCGTTAGCGACTTTAAAAAGTCATCTATCAATGATTCTTCAATGGATTCCCAGTTGGAGGAATCATGTCCGATTCCTCCAGTTGGAACTCCCACTTATGAGCTCTATTCGAAACATGGTATTGGTCCCATTACCTTTAACGAGACATGGGTCTGATACACTAAAAATAGTGGAGTTTTGAAATGGCCCCAAAATGGTAGTTTTGATCCCGCTACACTAGATAATTTGGAAACGATTCTGTTTAAATTTAAAAGAAAAGTCCAGCCGGCAATGTTTGACTCTTTTCGCCTTTGGCGTAAGGAAGCCAAACAGAAGGAAATTAAACAAGCAAAAAAGGATAAGAAAGCGCTAAATATGTCAATTATAGAGGCTGCTCAGCAGTTTAAAAATAATGAAGTAGATGGTGCGAATGAGATACAAGAGAGACAAAATCGCATGGCAATAGATAAATGCTATCCGATGCTGCCTACTTCATAGTCAAATAAAAGCAAGGAATTGGAAGAAGATTCCCTAATGTCTTGTTTATTGAATTCACCTCCGCCCTATGCCCAAAATCCTAATGCACCTCTGTTACCCCCTCCTATTGCTCAACCAATGGTTGCTCCATTACCAATCGTTCAGCAACCGGCTCAGCCTATTAATGCTTCCCTGCCTGCCTCTGCTCCGTCTTTGCCGCCTGTAATTCAGTCCCCACCCCCTCTCCAATTCCCCGCTCTTGTTACTCAGTCGTCTACATTCCAGTCCCCGTTGCCTTCTATGTCTGTAAGGACTCCTGTACTCTCAAGGGATTCATCTACCTCACACAGGAGACTAGCAGACGCTGTTTCGAATTTCTTTTCTCCTCTTCTTGGGTCTTTGAACTTGTCTCCAGCTTTCTCTAGATGACAATCTCGTTGTCAACTTCCTCTTACAGATGAGAAAGTAGTTTTGGGTTCCCTAGCTCGTAAATGGATTAAAAATGGACTAGAATACAGTACAGGAGACATTATGAGTTCCTTTCATCAATGGGCAGAGCCCACACAAAGATATGTTTTTAATGTTATGTGTCAGACTCTTATCAGTGGTTGGGAAGATATGGAGTTGGATACTGTTCCTTCGGATTTATTGAAATTACAAGCTGATTTTGATAAAGGTTTTATTGTAGGGCCACTAGTTGAAGAGGCGGTGAATAAACTCGTTGCGTTCCGAACAATGTTTTTGTCCTTGTCCATTTCCGAGATTGATGCTTCCAAAGGCAAGGGCATTAAGAATTATCCGATGCGTGAAGTTCCCCCAGTATGGAGGGACGCGGTGATTGGTCCGCCTGCTGTCCCTGCTCACTTTCAGCGCATATGGGTTCATGAACCCTGGAAAAGATCTGAAGTATTGGCACTTAAACAAACTCTTCCGGATCCTCGTAAAAATCCAGCTGGATATTACAATGAGTTGTCTCAAACAGTTGAAGCTTGTATTATGAATTTAGCCGAAATTTATATGTTATTTGGAAATGTTGTTCCGCAAGCATTATGGGCACGGATTCGTAGGGAGAATCATGTTGGTGAATTAGGTGGTGATTGGGCTGCTATTAGAGCCGCTGACGCTAAACAAGTGGGTGGTGCGAAGCCTGAGGATCTGATTACGGCCCTACCAGGCAGAATAATTGAATTAATGAAAACTATGATGCCCGCGGTGCGAGTTAATTGGGATAAGCTGGCTGCATGCAAGCAAAAGAAAGACGAAAGCGTCTCGGATTTCTTCACTCGGTTTGAAGAGATTTTTATTGATCATAGTGGTCAGGATCTGAGTGTAGAGGGTGGTCAGCGATTGTTTGTGGATAAGTTTGTATACAACTTGCTTCCTGAATTGTCAAATAAACTGAAGAGTTCTGAAAGTGCCTGGGCTGTCTCTTCCCCTGCTAAAATACTGGCTACCGCACAGTATTATGAGAATAGAGATAAGGAGGAGAAAGAGAAACAGGAGAAGAAAAACAAAGATTTGAAAATGAAGGTTCTGTTACAGCAAGCTTACCCACCGCGTTCTGCACAGCCTCAGTTTTCTCAACCCCCACAGTTTCAGAAAGTGCTCCAGAAACCTGAGTACTTCACACCACGTCCTTCGTTGGGTCCTAATCAATGTGCGTATTGTAGGGAAGAGGGACATTATAAGAATAGCTGTCCGGTTTTAATACAGCGTAATAATGGGATGTCTGCTCCACGGGGTCGTGGTATTGCCCAGACTGGATCTAGAGGTAGAGGACGAGGTGTGTCCTCTCAGGAGCAGCGTTCTTTTCCTACATCTACTACGAATTACTTTGATCAGCAGTGAGTTCAGTCCACGAAGTATTATAATGACGATTATTGTGAAGAAAGGGCTGATGACTTTCAGATTGAATAGGACAGCCATGAACGAAGTGAGGGAGTTGTGTCGATTCCAGTAGATCAAAATGGGCCATATGTCACTATCAACACGATGGGTGTTTCAGAACCGTTTCTTTTGGATACTGGCGCGATGAGAAGTTCTATTATGCATACTAAACTCCCTGGGGCACCTTTGTCTGGCTTAATAAATACTTCAGTAGGATTTTCTGGCGCCCCAGTCCGTAATCCGGTTTCTTGTCCTTTGCCCGTTTCGATTGGCCAATATGATTTGAATGCTCCACTTATTCTGACAACTGGTTGCGGCGAGAACTTGCTGGGTCTGGATTTATTGAAAAGACTACATGCAACATTGTATTGTTCCCCTTCTGGTGTACATCTAACGTTGGGGAAGAAATTGACGTCTTCCATGTATCTATCCCGAGACCTGTTCCCACCTGAGTTGCTTTCTCTTCCTGAAAGTCTTTGGGCCACAGGCCCGAATGTCGTGGGTTGTCTTGCAATTCCACCATATGTTGTCACTATTAAAGAGAATGTGAGAATGCCGCGCATTCCCCAATACAGTATCTCTGCTGATGGGGAGAGAGCACTTTTGGCTATTGTTGATGATTTTATTCAGAAGGGTGTGGTTGAAGAAACGAGAGGAAATGTGTGTAACAGCCCTGTTCTTCCGATCCTCAAAAGGATGCATCCGTCACAGCCTCCTGTGTATCGATTTGTTATTGACCTTAGAGAGGTTAACAAAATAGTTGTACCACAGTTTCCTGTTGTACCAGACATTACAGCTTTGTTGACGATGATTCTTGCTTCGGCAGCTTGGTTTTCGGTCATAGATCTTAAGAATGCTTTCTTCAGCATTCCTATTGCTGAAGAAAGTAGGGACAACTTTGGTTTCTCTTTAGGTGGCCGAAGTTTTAGATTTAAAAGAGCACCCCAAGGCTATTGCGAAAGTCCCTCTATCTATAGCAAGGCTCTTAAGTCACAACTCGATGCTTTCTCTTTGCCCCCTGGTGCCACGCTCATTCAGTATGTGGATGATTTGCTGGTGGCTGCTGATACGGAAGATGTGTGTAAGAATGTGACTGTTGCGTTGTTGCATCATTTGTCTGCTTTACATCATAAGGTGTCTCCCTCCAAGTTGCAATATGCCTGCCAAGAAGTGACCTATTTAGGTCATCTCTTGTCGAAGGAGGGAAGGCGATTGACCCCAGAACGTATTCATGCTATTTCACAGATGTCTGTACTCACCACGCAGAGAGAAGTGCGTGCCTTCTTGGGTATCACTTCCTACTGTAGACAGTGGATTTCCAATTTTTCACTTTTAGCTAAACCACTGTTGGTGTTAACGCTGAAAGATACGCCACATCTGCTCCCTTGGACGGATGAATGTCAGAAAAGCTTTCATGACCTACGTACTGCTCTATGTTCTGCTCCAGTGTTGGGTACCCCAGATTATAGCAAGTCCTTTACACTGTACGTTCACGAAAGAGAGGGTTGTGCATTGTCAGTTTTGGCACAGAAATTTGGAGATAAGCAGAGGCCATGTGCCTATTTCTCCGCTACACTAGACCCAGTAGCTAAAGCTTTGCCCAGTTGTCTCAGAGCCACGGCAGCTGCGGCGATCTCTACTAGACAGTCTGCCGGATTAGTGTTGGATAACACGCTAGTTGTTATGGTTCCACATGCAGTGGATACCCTGTTGAATAGGACAAGAACACAGCACCTTACAAGTGCTCGTTTGTCTGGATATGAGCTGACACTTCTAGCGAGTCATGTACATATCAAAAGATGTAATACGTTAAATCCAGCCACATTGTTGCCACTCCCAGAAGAAAAAGACGCTCAGGAAAAGCATGATTGTTTTCTCCGAACGGAAGAAGAAACGAAGGGTAGGATTGATTTAAAGGACACTCCGCTCAAAGACCCGGAGGGGATCTTGTGGGTGGACGGTTCTTGTTTCAAACTTCCGAACGGGGAGACTACTTCTGCTTATGCTGTTACCACCTTATGCACAATTGTTGAGACAGCACGTATTGGACATAATTCAGCCCAAGCAGCCGAATTGATAGCCTTGACTAGAGCGTGCGTATTGTCAAAGGGAAAGAGAGTGAATGTGTATACAGATAGCCAGTATGCTTTTGGCGTTGCACATAGTTTTGGTAGGTTATGGAGGGAGAGAGGATTTTTTACCTCTCATGGAACAAAGATTAAGCATGGTGAGTTAGTGACTGATCTTCTTGAGTCACTTACCTTACCTGCACAGATAGCGATCATAAAGTGCAGTGCACATAAGAAAGTCACAGACGATATGGGTCGTGGAAATGCATTTGCAGATAAGGTGGCAAGAACTACAGCTACAGATACTGCTAGTCGAATGTATGTGGCAGGTCCTGCAAACTGGGTTAGGGAAATTGGAATGTGTGAAGATACGATTGAGAGTGTGAAAACGATTCAAGGAGAGGCTACTGAGAAGGAATTGAAAACGTGGAAGGAAAGTACGGGAATGTTAGACTCGTCGGGTTGTTGGACGGAATTGTCGGAACATCAGCGATGGTTATTACCGGATGCTTATGTGCTGCCGGTTGTTACTATGGCTCATGGCCCAGCTCACATTAGTGCGAAAGGCATTTGTAAGCTGTTGGCTCCTGTCTGGCAGAATGAAGGAATTCCAAAATGTGCAGAGAATGTGGTTAAGCATTGTATCGTTTGTTTGATGCATAACCCAGGAAAGGGTACCCCAACCCCGGCAGGTCATTTTGCTCCCCGTCATATCCTTTTGAGGTGTTGCAAATCGATTACATTCATATGGATCGATGTAACAACCTTAAGTATGTTCTGGTGGTGGTATGTGCCTTTTCCCGCTGGATAGAGGCCTACCCCTTGAAAGATAACACTGCTCTGTCAACTGCTAAAGTGTTGCTTAAGGAATTCTTCCCCAGGTTTGGTTTGCCGCAAATTGTCTGGAGTGACAATGGAAGTAAATTTGTGGGACAAATAATGCAGAAAGTCTGTTCTGGTCTTGGTATTAGACAGAAGTTCCATGCGACAAACCATCAACAGTCAGCGGGTTTGGTTGAGTGTTATAACGGTACACTCAAACTTAAACTAGCTAAGATTCAAGCCAGCACGGGTCTTGCCTGGCCAGACACCCTGCCTTTAGCCCCTTGTCAACCAGAACTACTGTACACTCTCGTATGGGACTTAGCCCATATGAAGTGGTATTCGGACGGCCAGACAATATTTGGGGTGTCCCTCGTCCTAAAAAATACTCCGACATACCATATCCTTTGTTAATTGATTATTTGCATGACTTGACTACTAAATTAAGTATTATTCGTCAACAGGTACAAAGTGCTTTGCCAGAGGCCTCCACAGACCCGGGTCACACCATCTTGCCCGGTGACTGGGTCTGCGTCAAAAACTTTCAACGTACCAAGAATCTGGAGCCCCGTTGATCCACACCTACGCAAGTCCTGCTTGTCACCCGCACAGCTGTGAAGGTGGTCGGCAAATGAAACTGGGTACATGGTGTGCCCTGCAAGAAGGTGCCATTGCCATTACCCTTCAACCAGTGGATTCGCAGTGGTGTTGCAGTGGTTCCTTGTTTTGTGCCTTTCAGTGATGCTCAAATTTATGGCACTCAGTCTGAGAAAGCAGATGACGAAATTCTTCAAGCCGCTGTGCCTGCGCATCTTCGAATAGACACTACAAATCCAAAAACCCTGTTCAAGGACCAGACGGTGCCAAGAAAAACTCGCTACAACCTGAGGTCGAGATCTGGCCAAAGGAACTGAACATTTTGACCACTTTTTTCTTATTGATCAGAGACATTTTTTTTGTAGGATATTTAGTATTAGATGTGCCATCTGTCTCCGTCGCAGGGTCACGGTAGGAGTCTCAGACTGTAACCTGGTTTTTGTTCTCTTTAGTAGGTGGCTAGTGCCTCAGGATATACAGAAGTACGTAGCTGAGTGATTGAGGAAGATTGCCGTGAGCGACATTTTTTTTTAATAAAGATGGATGGTACTACAACAATAGGTAGGGAAAATAGGAAGCAGGAAATGAGATTGAAATATTGTAAATTATTGCGTAGTCGATTTGGCATAACTTTGTGTATTTTCATGTTTTTGTGTATTCTAATAGCTTGCATAGGTTGGTTAGTACTTGTTTTACATCCTAGAAATGTGGCTAACTCTACAACTTCTTTGCCCTCTCGTCTTTCTGTCTTTTCACATAAAATGCATACTCTACCCCCTCATGAACAGATAAGGAGAGCTGAATATATGAATAATACGTTTATTCAATTGTTACACCAACACCAGTTGGCTATTAATATGACTGACTGTTGGGTGTGCGGTCTTATGCCACACAATGTACGAAAGGGGATGCCGTATTTGGTTCTTCCCTTCTCATATGAAGGTTCAGCTTGGGCTTACCTGACTATGTTTTCGGCCGCATACCACAACAGACTTCGAAATCCTGTAAAAACTTCTGGGAATGGATTGGATTTCAGCCATAGCTCTCTGATAAAAGGAATAGTGACGCGAAAACCCCGCGATAGGCACGCCGACTGCTCTAGGCGCATCGCGCTACGAAGCAGCACTTGCACGGAAAAAGCTGAATTTTTAAACAGTAGATCGTATTGTATATGTTTTTTAAACTGCACCTTATCACCTGGAAAGTAATTTGCACCCACTCACCCCGGTCCACCGCAGGCTTTATCGCCTGATTGTTGTGGAGGGTAAAGCCCTAATTCCTTGCTACTGTCAACTCCCGGTGTGATAGAAAGGCGGAGCTCCGACGGTCACGTGACCTAGAGCCTGCCCGCTATATCACTCGGGTAGTTGCTGAGTTCGCCCCAGACGCGCGCGGTAGGCGCTACAGATTGCTACTTACGAAAACCCCGCAATAGGCACGCCGACTGTTCTAGGCGCATCGCACTACGAAGCAGCACTTGCACGGAAAAACGTACGCGGTAGGCGCTACAGATTGCTACTTACGAAAACCCCGCGATAGGCACGCCAACTGTTCTAGGCGCATCGCGCTACGAAGAAGCACTTGCACGGAAAAAGCTGAATTTTTAAACAGTAGATCGTATTATATATGTTTTTTAAACTGCACCTTATCACCTGGAAAGTCATTTGCACCCATTCACCCCGGTCCACCGCAGGCTTTATCGCCTGATTGTTGTGGAGGGTGAAGCCCTAATTCCTTGCTACTGTCAACTCCCGGTGTGATAGAAAGGCGGAGCTCCGACGGTCACGTGACCTAGAGCCTGCCCGCTATATCACTCGGGTAGTTGCTGAGTTCGCCCCAGACGCGCGCGGTAGGCGCTACAGATTGCTACTTACAAAAACCCAGCGATAGGCACGCCAACTGTTCTAGGCGCATCGCGCTACGAAGCAGCACTTGCACGGAAAAAGTTGAATTTTTAAACAGTAGATCGTATTGTATATGTTTTTTAAACTGCACCTTATCACCTGGAAAGTAATTTGCACCTACTCACCCGGGTCCACCGCAGGCTTTATCGCCTGATTGTTGTGGAGGGTGAAGCCCTAATTCCTTGCTACTGTCAACTCCCGGTGTGATAGAAAGGCGGAGCTCCGACGGTCACGTGACCTAGAGCCTGCCCGCTATATCACTCAGATGCTAAATGTCCTGCGCAGCGGGCGTGCCGGTGGCACGCCGAAGGCGCGCCAAAGGCAAGCCCGTCTGCGCCCGTCCGCGGCCGACCGGGGCTAGGGGCCACCCCCCCCTGCATCTCGCGCAACATCTACTCTCAAATATAGCGCTGAGGCCCTGTTAAATCTCAGAGGTCGAATCCCCACATGTTCTTCGAAATTCAACCTAACACAGAAAAACCTCAGGTGTTCCCACTGCGGCCTTGAGCTCTCTCCAGCCCCTGATTTAGAAACTGTTTCGTGGAGTCTTCTACTCCTAAATTGCAGATCTCTCCCCCAACACACCACTGAGATATCTCTCTTGCTGGATGAACTCAATCCGGATGCCCTGTTCCTCACGGAAACCTGGCTACACGCGGACTCAGACCCAGACTTAGCTCAAGCACTACCAGCAGGGTATCAAATCGTGCGAGCAGACCGCCCAACGGGTAAAGGGGGTGGGCTGGCAATCATCTATAAAGATTGCTACAGCTGCCGCTCTGTTCCCCACTTCATCCCAAACTGCGAGAGCCTTTCATTTTCGATAGAATTTTCATCTACAAACACCTTGAACGGAACACTCATTTACCGACCCCCTGAATCTACAGGGCAGTTCATTAATTCTCTATCTCCCTCTATTGCCAGCCTAGTCTGCACCACTGCAAATTATACCCTTCTGGGTGACCTGAACATCCATCTAGACAAAGCATCTAACCCTGACACACTAGAAATAACTGGCAACCTGGCCGCACTAGAGCTTCAGCAATTAGTACTAAAGCCTACCCATCTAAAGGGCCATCTTCTCGATCCTATCTTCACCAACTGTCCCGGCCTGTCAGTTGGAAACCCACTACCCTTGTCCTGGACAGATCACTTCCTCATTCCAGCGATTTGGAACTTTCCTAAACCTTCCCGAAAAAAAATTCCTACCACCAGGAAGGAACGTAATTGGCCTAGGCTTTCTCAAGCAGACTGGCCATCCTCATTAGAGACTTTTAAACCTCTGCACAATACAGACCCCTGCTCTGCTAACGACAATTTTAATGAATGGATATCTAGGTCCTTAGATCACGTTCTCCCCATTATCACCACTAAACCCAAACGCACTTCCAAGACCGCTCCCTGGTATACCCAAGATCTTCGAGACAAGAAACGCCATTGTAAGAAACTGGAGAGACAGTGGCGCCTTGACTAGGGCTGCGATTAGAGCTTATAAGCACGAAATAAGAACAGCACAAGCCCTCTTCTATGAAAATAAGATCACTAAGGCCGCATCCAAACCTAGAGAAATCTACAGAATTGCTAAATCCCTCCTTAAACCAACCCACAGGCTAGATGTGACGACCTAGCAGAATTTTTCTACAATAAAGTTCAAAATATTTACGCCACTTTTCCACAAACCTCATCACCCTCCCCCACTACCCTCCCCACTCCTAACCCCGAACCTCAGATATCCCCTTTAAAACCAGGGACTTTTGATTTTATACCCCCACTAGACCTACCCGCTCTGGAATCAATAATGCTACTTGTTAAATCCGGCTCCCCAAATGATCCAGCTCCACCACGATTTTTGCAGACAGTAGCAAAACACATCCTCCCCACGATGCTGGAGATATTGAATGCCTCGCTTGCCACAGGAATTGAACCACTTCCCTGGAAGCTGGCCATGGTTAGGGCCCTTCTTAAAAAACCGAACCTTGACCCCAACATCCCAGGAAATTATCGACCCATATCCCTGCTGCCATGGCTCGGCAAGATATTAGAAAAACATGTTAACAAAACCTTCACAGAGTTTTTAGAAACACAACAGCTGCTGGACCCTACCCAGACAGGATTCTGTCCCATGCACGGAACAGAAACCGCTCTCGTCAATGTGTTAGAAGAGACCTGGAAGATCACTGACCAAGGAGGCACTGCGGCTATTATCCTACTTGACCTAAGTGCCGCTTTCGACACGGTCAATCACAGCATACTGCTACAACGACTTAACAACATAGGTGTCTCTTCAACCTCACTCTCCTGGTTCACCTCCTTTTTAAAGGAACGACATTTCCAAGTGTTCGAGGGCGAAGCCTCTTCCACCAAGAAACCGTTAAAGTGTGGGGTGCCACAGTGCTCCTCCCTAAGCCCCACTCTTTTTAACGTGTACATGAGCCCCCTAGCTGAAGTGGTCCGACCCTTTGGGCTATCAATCATTACCTACGCCGACGACACTCAGCTAGTGGTGGCTCTAGGCCAGGCCAACTCCCCCTCTTGTAACCTTAGGGATGGCCTGGAAGCAGTTACCTCCTGGATGACCGCGTCCTGTCTCAAATTGAACGGAGACAAAACGGAGCTAATGTTGGTGGGCCACAGTCTCCATACCAACATCAAACATCTCTGGCCCCCATGTCTCGGTCCACCTATGGCCCCCAGAGACTCCATCAAAAGCTTGGGCGTCTGGCTAGATAGTTCCCTTAACTTTAAGCAACAAGCTGCGAAACTCTCTGCCACCTGTTTCGGCCTACTCAGGCTGATTCGAAAAATCATCCCTCTACTTCCATTCAATGCTAGGAAAATTATGACCCAGGGCTTAATCCTATCCCGTTTGGATTTTAGCAACGCCCTATATTTAGGAGCCCCCCAATCCACCCTTAACAAACTACAGGTGGCCCAAAATTGCGCCGCCCGCACCCTTCTTCTAATACCACGTCGCACTCCAGTCAAGGAACAACTTAGGAACAACTTAGGAACCTACACTGGCTCCCTATCAGGGACCGAATTGCATTTAAATCCCTTTGCATTGCGCACAGAGCATTTTGGAAAACCGGTGCCCCCATCAATCACTCATTAGTCACTCCCTACTTACCTAACAGACAACTTAGATCCACCCTCTCTCACCTACTCACAGTGCCCCGAATTAAGAGGGCAAGGTGTGGTAGACGCTCCTTTGGGTACAATGTAGCAAAATTGTGGAATGCCTTGCCGCTACAACTACGCAAGGAACCCAATAATTTGTCCTTCAGGAAAGGCCTAAAAACCGAGCTTTTCAAAATCTAGCACTCGTTCCCTGCACCTCCCACGTGTCTGATCATAGCGCTAGGACGCCTCCGGGTAACTACCGCGCTTTATAAATAATCATTCCATTCCATTCCATTCAAACCCTGATGGTACCCTATGGGTAGATGGTTCATGCTTTAAGCTTCCGAATGGAGAGACGACTGCAGCATATGCTGTCACAACTTTGCACACGATTGTTGAAACAGCGCGTATTGCACAGAATTCAGCTCAAGCAGCTGAATTGATAGCCTTGACTAGAGCGTGTGTATTGTCAAAGGGAAAGAGAGTGAATGTTTTTACTGATAGCCAGTATGCGTTTGGCGTTGCTCATAGCTTTGGACGATTGTGGAAAGAAAGAGGATTTCTTACTTCTCATGGTACAAAAATCCAGCATGGCCAATTAGTGAGTGACAGCCGCGGGCCGTGGAGGGAGTTACGGTGGGGCAGGGAGGCGGGGAGGGGGAGGGGCGGGGTGGAGGGTGCTAAAAACAGGCATATGGATCATTGCAGGTAAGTACACACTTTAATTAATAAAACGAAATTCGTAGCGCGCACAGCATTGCTTTTTGCCATGCAGTGCGCGCTACGAATTTCGTTTTATTAATTAAAGTGTGTACTTACCTGCAATGATCCATATGCCTGTTTTTAGCACCCTCCACCCCGCCCCTCCCCCTCCCCGCCTCCCTGCCCCACCGTAACTCCCTCCACGGCCCGCGGCTGGTGAGTGAGCTTCTTGAATCGCTTACTTTGCCAACACAAATCGCCATTGTAAAGTGTAGTGCGCATAAAAAGGTTACAGATGATGTGGGTCGAGGGAATGTGTTTGCGGATGAAGTAGCGAGAGAAACAGCAAGAGATTTGACGAGTCGAATGTGTGTTGCAGGTCCTGCAAGATGGGTTGTGGAAAGAGGAATGTGTGAAGATACAATAGAAAGTGTGAAGATGATTCAGGCAGAAGCTACTGAGAAATAATTGAGTACGTGGAGAGAGAGTACGGGAATGTTGGATTCGACAGGCTGTTGGGTTGAGTTGTCAGAGCATCGGCGATGGTTGTTGCCAGATGCGTATGTGCTTCCAGTTGTTACTATGGCTCACATCAGCTCAAAGGGGTTTTTGCAAGTTGTTGGCTCTGGTATGGCAGAATAGTGGAATTCCCAAATGTGC
Organism: Lissotriton helveticus; assembly: GCF_964261635.1. Taxonomy (NCBI): domain Eukaryota; kingdom Metazoa; phylum Chordata; class Amphibia; order Caudata; family Salamandridae; genus Lissotriton; species Lissotriton helveticus. The sequence goes on from NC_136067.1 coordinate 1,620,663,944, forward strand.
TGAGAATTTGGTTAAACACTGCATGATTTGCTTGATGCATAATCCTGGCAAGGGAACTCCAACTCCAGCTGGTCATTTTGCTCCTCCAACGTATCCGTTCGAGGTGTTGCAGATAGACTATATTGATATGGAAAGATGCAATAATTTGAAGAATGTCCTTGTGGTTGTTTGTGCCTTTTCAAAATGGATAGAGGCCTAGCCCCTGAAGGATAATACTGCCTTGTCTACAGCCAAGGTTTTGCTCAAAGAGTTTTTCCAGAGGAATGGATTGCCGAGGATGGTCTGGAGTGATAACGGAAGTGAATTCGTGGGTCAAATTATGCAGAAAGTGTGTGCGGGTTTGGGAATTAGACAGATGTTCCACGCAGCGAATCACCCCCAGTCAGCAGGCCTGTTCGAGTGCTATAACGGCACGTTAAAGCTGAAGTTGGCCAAGGTGCACGCGAGCTCTGGTCTCACATGGCCCGATGCTCTACCATTGGCACTTTTGTCCACAAGAACGACAATACATTTTCGCGTGGGACTTAACCCATACGAGATTGTTTTTGGATGCCCGGCGAATGTTTGGGTTGTGCCGAGGCCAAGAGAATACAGCGATAATGAGTACACTATGTTGGTTGACTATTTACATGATTTGACTGCTAAATTGCGTGTTCTTCACCAACAGGTTCATGATACCTTATCTTCAGCTTCTGTTGACGCGGGACATGCGATCCAACCCGGCGACTGGATTCTGATCAGGAACTTCCAGAGGTCCAAGAACCTACAGCCGAGGTGGACTGGTCCTTATCAAGTGCTGCTAGCAACGAGGACCGCTGTGAAAGTCTTTGGGAAAAAGAGTTGGGTGCATGCCACCCACACGAAAAGGATACCTCTGCCCTTACCGTATGATCAGTGGGTCCGTGAAGGTGTTGCCGATTCTGAGACTGATAATGTCCCGAGATTTGTGCCTTTTAGTGATGCTCGTTTGAAATGGACTCAGTCGGAACATGCGGGTGATGACATTTTGCAAGAAGCTGTGCCGCTGCATTTGAGACTGGACACTACGCATCCGTAGATTCTTTTTCAGGATTAAACTGTGCAGAATAAAGAACATTATAGTTTAAGGCCGAGGTCTAAAAAAGGACAAATAAAGTAATATTTTTTTGTGTATCGTGCTCTCTCAGACAAGAGACTATTTTTCTTTTTGCTTTTTCGAACCACCATCCGGGTTCAGCTGCAGGGTCGTGGTATAAGTCTTAAGGGGTGAACCACGCATTGACGAAAGGTCTGTGGTTCTAGGTTGTCTAGGACGCCTGGACGCACACTTGAGTGAAGAAGGAAAATTGCTGCGAGCGACACGTTAGAGGATGGAGTCTTTTGTACCTGAGAGAGATGTTGAGAAAATACACCTTAAAATGAAATTCTGTACATTGATACGTAGCAAATGTTTTATAATATCATGTTTTTTTAATGTTTTTAAGTATTACGATAGCTTATGTGGGATGGATTGTCTATGCTACACAACAGACGTTTGCACCCACTTCCAAACCTATGCTTTCTTACACTGCTGTTTCTTTGCATCAGTTCTATACGTTGCCTGAACATGAACAGACAAGGAGGTCAGAATTTGTCAACAACTCGTTCATACAGTTGTTGCATTAGTAGTGAATACCACTAACCGTTGGGTTTGTGGTCTTATGCCGCATACGACCGATAAGGGTATGCCATATTTGGTTTTGCCTTTTTCTTTTAATGGGTCTGTGTGGGCTTTACAGACTATGTTTATCTATGCAAATGAGATACGCCCTTCACGTTCCCTTAAGGATAACTCCAGCAATAGTGCCTTGATAAAGGGAATAGTAGATATGATCAGATATATCGATACATATAATGCTATCCCTAAGGATGAGATGCAGGCTTATGTTGGTTGGAATTTGACCGGATATAGTACCAGCTTGACTGAGAAGGAGAGACGAAAAAGTTCTCCCCCGATTTGGATTGTGCCCCATCAAGGTTATTTTTGTTTTCAAGGCACTGGTCGAAATCCGAAAGCTCAGTTAGGTAAGAGTGTGTGTGTTCACACCTATGTCTATTCGTCCCAGACAAGAAGCAGGAGATTTCCTCAAGGGTTTCCTGCCCTTTTGGGGTCCTATGATCAATAGTAGGCATATTCGACAGCTTGTCCGCGTTGTTGAAGCTACTATTAACGAGACAGCAGGTGCTCTTAGTAATGTTACAGCTGAGCTTCAAGCGGACCGCCTTATGACGTTGCAGAATCGTATGGTTTTAGACGTCATACTTGCAGATCGAGGTGGAGTATGCAAATTGATCGGATCTAATTGTTGCATTTACGTACCAGATAATGCCCCTACAGTGTACCAAGCCATCTCTAGGTTACATAAGATCTCTGAGTCTATCCATGTAGACAAAGGAGACTGGTCATTGACGGGATAGTTTTGGGAATTGCTGTCTAAATGGGGATGGAAGATTTTGACATTCCTTGGTATGGTTTTGGCCATCCTTTTCTTTTGTTGTCTTTGCATCCAGTGTGGTCCCGCCATTTGTAGTCTTTGTGCTACTATGTGCATTAGGAGACCTGTCCCGAGAGAAGTAGAGAATAATAGGATGATGCTACAGCAACACTTAGATGACCTAATGAAGATTGAAATGGACCTAGATTCAGATTAACACGAGTTTAGGTTATTGCCTACGTAATGGCAAAAGGAGGGCCTGAGGTTCTGTAATTCTCGAGCCTGACTCCATTTTGTGTTGCCCTCATGTAGGCCTGTGAAAGAGGCCCGGCGAACAAGTGGCCTGGCCTTCTGAGTTCATGTACAAATTAACTAGGTTTCTTTCGACTCTGAAAGAACTGCAGAGAAACTGACCTCTTCACCTGAAACTGGCCTCGCAAAGCCAATTTCCTTTGGTTTGATCCTTGTCTAAGATTGCCACTTAATGTTCAGGACCTCGTTAACCTTTAGTTTCCTTGCACATGTTTTATCTTGTTCAGCATCTAATACTGTTTCCTTTATGTTCTGACATTACACGGGTTGTGCTGCTTGCAAAGATTGAATTTGGGACATTCCTAAAAATTAACTTTTGGGTTGGGTTACTGTAAATTGGGTTTTTGTTAATGTGATACTCAGTTAGAAAATGTGCCCTATTGGTTAGAATTTGGCGCAGTGGGTGTACATTTATAATGAGAATATGGTGTATAAAAGGAGATGTCTTGCCTTAGTAATTTGAACAGTCTCCTAGGAATATACATTGTGTTGTATTGTTGGGATTTCTGCTACTAGCTGCAGCTAATAAACTTGGTCTCTGACGCCACCCAGAAGTATTCCGTGTCTCTGTATACCAAGACAGGTGGAACCCGAAGATTTCAGGTGTGTCCCTGGCACCGCTGGGTTCTGACCCGGTTCTTCAGTGCTCAGAGTTTCATTTAATGCCTTGTATTCCAGCATTGTTTGAGTTGCTGGGACTCCTGGCAGTTATTGCATTCATGCAAATAGAACTGGGCATCCTCTCTACCTGCAGCATCATACTTAACCACTTTCAATCTCGCCCACAGTTCTCCAGTACAGTGCCTGCTTGCCCTTAGTCTCTGTGTCTTCAGGTGTGAATTTTGCACAACACGCCCACAGCTCAGTACTCCATATAGATGAGTCAGTGGTATCTGTTTAATACTCTACTCTGATTGACAGCTAGAACAGTCTCCCTTGAAGTTCCTTCCTCTCCTTCTATTGATGAAATTGGTCAATGGGATAGACAGTCTGATGCCACATTTCTCAACCCAGGCAGGTTTCCATTCTGAAATGGAAACCTATTAATCCTAATTACCATCTAGCTAAGAGGGGTTTTCTGCGCTCAGAACCTTTAGAGGAGAGAGTGAAAGTCAACTGTTTATGGTCAGTCCATATAACAAACAGAATGCCTCACAGGCAGAATGTTAAATGATGAATTATCCTACAACAAGCTAAAACCTGATACTCTGTTGTGAAGTCTCCCAATCAAAAAGCACATCCAGAATGATTCCCATAGCCCCAGGGTGATCTTGCTTATCACACCCCCTTCAATGAAAAGGAAAATGGACAAGTATCTCTCACTCCTCACTATGATGAGGTATGCTCATCTAGATCCAGAGTATTATTAATTAGACAACCCTGCCATGGAAGTTCTCATCTTCACGTGCACTTAGCATATTCTCCACTCGGCTGTATTGCACAGGCTCCCACTCCCTGTCTGAGCGCCGAACCAGGTCACCCAGACCAATCATGATGCTGCGGTCATGCTGGTAACAGCAGCGTCATGACTGGCTAGGGGAGTATGGCTGCTGACGAGAGCCAGTAACAGAGGGAGGATGGAAGAGAGGCAGCGGCTAGTATTCAGCAGATAACTTGTCTTTTCTTTTTTTTCTCTTTCAAAACCCCCCCCCACCACCACCACCAACACGTTCCCTAGCAGCTGCCACTGCTAGCTTCTCAGAGAAAACATTTGGGTATTGAGCACAAATATCGTTAGAAGACGATGACCTTTCCACGAACAATACCAGGTCATGTACTTTAGGATATAATTTCATGCCATGATCATTTGTCATCCTTTGTAGAGGATGTGGTCTAACGTCTAGGGCGGTCGACCTCAAATCTTGGGAACCGGGTTCGAGTCTCGGCAATGATGCTCAACATCCTGTGGTTCTGGGCAAATCACTTAATCTCCCTGTGCCTAACAAAAATATTTTTGTGTGTCCTTGTGTAATGCAACTGGTGCTCATTTAAAGCACTCTAATTCCTGCTACCTTTGGGTCAAGTTTGCGCTTAATAAAAAATCTCCGGATATATACTTTCCCCACCATGGACATTCCTCTAAATGATATGTGCATAACTAACATGGCATTAGAGAAAAGGTGGTCTTTGTTGCACCTGCCAGGTTTGATATTTATTTTAATTTATTTTATTTTAATGTTTTATAGAGCGCAAACTTGATCTGTGAGGGTATCAGAGCGCTTTACAGGTTCATAGAGTAATACACGACAGACGGTTGTCACATGGGAAAACAATACATCAGAGGGTTATACAGAATCAAGGGTCATATGGTAGGCGGGGAGTCAAAGGGGAATGTGCAAAGGAGGGAGGGGATGAAAGCTGTACATAGGAGCAATTTACAGAACAGAAGATCATACATTAGGGAGGATGTTACAGGGGTGCTTTACGTTAAGGGACTGAAAAAGAAAAGAAAACTGTACCACAGTGCACTTTACAGAGTCAAAGATCATGCAATAGGCAGGATATCACATGGGTGCTAAGTCTCTCGGTGGCTGTGGAGCGGGTTAGCCAAGGAATTTACCCATGAGGAAGGATTTAGCCTCTTTTTTGAAGCGTGCCAGGGAGTGGATACTTCTGATGTCAGGCGGGAAGGAGTTCCATATTCTTGGAGCGGTCCCTGTGAAAGCCCAGTTGTAGTTTTTTTTTTCTTAAAACGTACAGGCCGGAGTAGGAGGGTATTTGCCGATCGTGAGTTTCTGCTTCCTCCGGATATCACAAGCTTCTGTGCTAGATACGCCGGAGAGTTGGAGTGTAAGGCCTTATGCGTGATGCATGCTATCTTGAAGTGAATCCTCGCCTCGAGGGGAAGCCAGTTCAACGCTTTCAGGTGAGAGGGGATGTGATCGAATTTTCTAGAGCCAGTAAGTAGTCTGGCGGCTGCGTTGAGGCAGGCTTTTAAGGGTGCCAGAGAGACCTTGGGTAAACCGGAGAGGGTTGAGCAACCATATTCCAGCCGAGAGATAACTAATTATTGGACTGCTAGTTTTAGGTCGGAGCAGCTAGAAAGGGTTTCAGTTTCCATAGGTAGCTCGGGTGGAATCTGGCGGATTTGGCCATTGAGTTGATGTGGTTTCTCATGTTTAGGTTGTAATCCAAGGTGATACCCAGTGATTTGGCAGAGTCCACAATGGTCGGCGAACAGTTTAAGGCTGTGATAGCTTTCATCCACGTCTGTATCTCAGAGTTGCTCTTGGGCGAGGAGATTAGAAGGAACTCAGTTTTATTAGCATTGAGTTTGAGTTGGTTTGAAGTGAGCCATCGGACGGTCAGTTTGAGGGCCTCATTCAGGTTGAGGATCTCCGCAAGAGATGAGATTTTCATGTAGATCTGAGTATCATCAGCGTACATATGGAAGGAGATATTTGCAGTGCGAAGGATTTCGGCAAGAGGTTCCAAATAGAGATTAAAAAGGGTGGGGGACAACGTTGATCCTTGAGGGACTCCCACCGTGACTACGGAGGAGGAGGAGAGTTCACCATTGATTAAGAATCTCTGAGATCGATTTTGGAGGTAGGAACTAAACCAATCAAATACAGTGCCATCTAAGCCCATCCTAAGTTTGAGCAGTAATCAGCATCACCATTTACAGTGTGGCTACCAAGGGATACTTCATAACTAGTGATTTCAGTGTGGAGGGAGGTGACAAGGTTCCTGTGATGGAGGGAACTCTCACAGATGACACTCCTTTGTGGGACAGTGATGCACTGTCATAAGTAGGAGCCCTGAACAATCTCATGGGATGGGACACTATAGCCATAAATAAACTAGGAGACCTATGACCAGGTGAGGAGATGATACCCTTTGATACGTTTCAGCAGTACTATCAGATGCCGCAAAGAGGATATTACAAATATCTGCAGGTTAAGCACACTCTAGCAACCCACATTAAGACGGCTCTATTAGGGCTGAATCCTCCCCCTTGGAAGACAGGATAATGAGTCAGCCCTATAGAAGAAAGCAGAGTCTGTTAGTGTATAAAGCAATTATGAATATCTCACCTGAAGACATGCAGACACTAACGGAGAGAAGGGAGGCAGATCTGGAAGCCTTGGAGGAATGCGAAGAGGCGCTAAGGGCCCATAGGGAGGTGGAAGTACGATCAGCCTTCCGACAAATACAGCTACGCATATTTCATAGGTCGTACTATTCTATAATAGTGCAATTGAAAATAGGGTGAAAGAGCAGTGACCATTGCCTCATGGCTCCTTCTTAAACATCCTATTGTCTTGCCCGGAGGTACGGCCCTTTTGGGAGGGGATAAATGAGTGTATGGTTCAGGTGTTTGGTGGCCCGATTGACGCCTTCTCCAAACGTTGTATATTAAATAGTTGGGGCTGTAGATGGAATTCCAAAATACTCCTATGTATTTTGGATTGAGTGTATTGTCGTAATGTAAGAGGCAGAGGGGGAGGTCGCTGGGAAATGTAAATAAAGCAACCACTATATAAAACTGATGAATTGGAAGGGTTAACTTTCAGATACAACCAAGAGAGGAAAGATTGTACTGGGATCAATTTGGGTGGTAAACTGTTGTTGTGCATGCTGATGTAATCAATAAAAATAAACCCCAAAAAGTTAGTTCACAACTGGGGAGGTTCTTGTTCAGCCTGGACTTGGAAAATCATTCACCTTACACCTCCTTCAATGTATTCTATTTGCATACTTGTTTAATAAAAGTGGTTCTACAAACACGGTCCAAATGCCCCTTTGCCCCCATTTCCTATGTAAGACTAATTTCACAAAATAGGAAGGGCTGTTGACAAGATATTCAATATTACCACAACTGAAGCATTCTAGTATATTATCATCCACAGACAATTTTTCTCTGGTTACAGTTTTATCTTCACTCTTCATATCCTTTATAATTACACTGACTTGTGTGCCAGGAGTTTTCATCTCTTTGACACAGTCAGTGCTTTCTGCTACTAATGTGGCTTCTTTGAAATCTGAATTTTTGCCACTAACCTTTCATGTATGTAAGGAATGTTTGTTCATCATATAAGTTGATCTCTGAATAAGGAGTCACACAATACCCCCAAACTACACATTTGATAAACGTTTCAAGGCCACAGTAGAATTCAGCACTGTCTGTACTCTTCCGAGGAATTTCAACCTTTCTTGATAATGTTAACTTTGCCCCTAAAATGCTCTTCCAACTTCTTGAGGGTTTTCTGAAACACGTTGAAGCTTCCCCAATCCATACCTCCACATGGGTTTTCGGGAGGTTTGCATTCACTTACCTACCTGAAGAAAAACAGGTTGTCTTAATGGTGAAACTCATTCCCCACAGCCACACTGACAATTAAATAGAATTCAAAGAATTTAACACAACACCGCACCAGTAGTATGTGTTCAATCATTATATTCATGAAAGGCGGGGTTGAGACACACCACCAGCTGCCACTGTGCCTTTGCACCGAGAGTAACGCACAGAGATGATTAACTTACTAGAATGAGGAAAAATAAATGGAAAAAGTATTTAAAATAAATCTTTAATACAATAAATGACAATAAAAATATAATTTGTTAGTGACTTTATTGGTGTTTTAAACCCCAAAGGTTCTGAATGCTCAAATGTAGAAAAGAAGAGGAGGCCAAAATCTTTGCATACTTCAGTATACCAAATGGGGAAGTGGGGAAGTGTGACTCACTGGTTAGGAGCGGCAGACCCTGAAGCAGAGATCGGCCCGGGACCAGGGTCCAATTCCCGACGCGGCAGGGTTCTGGGTCAATGTCCGCGGACTCGATATTTCTCGCGAGGTGCCTACGCTAACCATGGGTCCTACTCTGCAACTCTGGGCAATAGCTTGCTTAATCTCCACAACGGCCTCATCAACGCCGGGGATGCCTGGCTTCACCTTGGAGGTGCCCAGGAGGGACCATCTCACAGGGAAAGCCAGGACGGGTTCCCCAGCGGTATACAGCGCCAGGACACTCCGAGATGGAGTAACAGTGCGCTTTACAAGTATACTTACCTACAAGTATACTTACCTACCAAATGTGCTTCCACTGTGCCAATAACTGTTTACTCTCAACTTGCTTCCTCTCTTAGGGATGTGGTGGGGAAGCACCTCTCCCTCAGTCACATGACCAGGCAGAAGGACCAATCATGTGGAGATTTCCCCTTGTTTTTTAAATTCAATGTCACCAAGAAAAGAAAGTGGAAAACACAGGTCCACACAACTCGCAGACACAAAGATATGCCTATGTGAAGCAGTGACACTGAAGAAGTGAATCAAAATCAGCACGGGAACCCCCCCCTCCCTCCCCCCCCCCTCACAGCTCTTTTTAAGGACTTGTATCTCGTGGTTGGGCAGACTCAAAAGACTGAAAATGAACTTTATGCCTAGATGTTAGATCTGGGGGTCTCTAGTTGGCAGAGGTAGGTACCACTGTCCAAATAGGGACCCTTGCTTCTAGTCAGGGCAAGGAGATAACCCTCTGAGATAACCCCTGCTCACCCTCTAGGTAGCTTGGCACGAGCAGTCTAGGCTAACCAGAGGCAATGCGTAAAGTATTTGTACCAACACTCACAGTAACACAGTGAAAACACCACAAACTGACTCCACAACAGTTTAGAAAAATAAAGGTATTTTTAATCTAAACTACACAAGACCAAAACGACAAAAATCCAACATACACAGTTCAAGAATATGGTTTCAAAAAGAGTTCTTAAGGTTGCGTTAGAATTCTCTACTGATGCGTGAAAAGTTCACTGTTGCGTCACATTTACTTACAGTACCTTTTAGATGCAACAAAGTTCCAAAAGCAGAAGCTGGTGCGGTGGAAAACAAGCGATGCGTTGCTCCTGAGACCCTGGGGAGGCGATGCGACAGCCCCGCTGCAGCAGCGGGCGTGTTGCGACGAATCCGGTCTGTATGGGGAGGAAGGCCACTTGTATGGATTCCGATGCGTAGGTTCCGTAGGAAGTCTGTTCTCGCAAAGGCACGATGCGACGATCTCGTAGGGGCTGCGACGATCTCCGGGGCGACGATGCGCGGTCCAGCGGGGATCCTCTCCCTCGCAGCTCCTCAATGCGTTGCTTCTGTGACGATGCTCGCAGCGACGTGATGCGGTCCGCAAGCAAGCGGGGCGGCGTTCTCACCCAGCGACGACAGGCTCTGCGACGATACTCGCAGCGATGTTCGATTCTCCCGCACCGGTCTGGTGCATCCCGCAAACGAAGGATGCGACGTCTCTGGCAGCGGCGTCAGGCGCTGTGACGATCTCGACCTCCGTAGCGGCGGGAAACTTCTCGCACTGTCGGGGATGCGCTCCGCAAGCGAGCGATGCGACACTTTTCAGTTTCAAAAGTCACTCAAGCTTAGTTTCAAGCTTCCCAGCTCAGGTACAACTTCCAGAGGCCCCACAACTGGATCAAGCACTCTAGGAAGGACAGAACTCTCTCAGCAGAGTTCAGGGAAGCTGGGGGTGAAGTCCTTTTGTTCCTGGGACTTCAAAACAGGGAGCCAGCTCTTCTCAGGCCCTTGGAGATTCCTTCAAGCAAGGGGACACAGCTCAACAGCAAAGTCCTTCCCCTCTCCTTGGCAGCAAAGCAACAGGTCAGTCCAGCAGAGCAACAGCAGGACAATCTTCCTTCTTCAGTTTCAGCTTTCTCCTTGGCAGAGGTTCCTTCTTGATTTCCAGGATGATCTAATTTTCTGTTGTCAGGGGTCCTGTACTTATACCCCTAAAGTCTTTGTTCTCTTGGTGCATGTGGGCCCTGAGCCCGGTCTGAACCAGTTCTGGGTGGATCCTGAGCACTTTGTTTTGCTGGCTGCATCTTTCCTTTCAGAGTGAGGGGCAGGGTCCTCAGTCGCCTAGCAGGGGGGTGGAGCCAGGATTGTGGAAGGCAGGCACAGCCCTATTCAGCCCAGGTGCTAACTCCTCCCACCACTCCAGTTGCAATTGCAGTCATTCAGCCTAGTGCTGACTCATCCAGCCTCCTGGGGAATCCCCCAGCCCCTGTCACTCTCAAACCAGACAGTCAATACACAAACAGGCCCAGGCACACAGAAGGGTCAGACAAGAGAACAGCAACTTTCTAAAAGTGCTGTTCTCAAACACAGGGTTTAAAAACAACCTCTCCTAAAAGATGTGTTATTAAATTCTGAGTTCAGGGATACTAGATACTTATGTCCTATCTTGTTCCTATGGGAAGAAATGCTGTTAACCACTGTAGCCAGCATCCCCCATGTTAACCTATGGAGCAAGATAGCCTTACAGTAGTGAAAAACGAAAATGGCTGCCATTCACTACCAGAGCATGTCACCTGCACTAGTACATGCTCTACCTTTTACATACACTGCACCCTGCCCAGGGGGGTACCTTGGGCCTTCCATAGGGGTGACTGATGTGCACAAAAAGGAAGGGTTAGGCCTGGTCAGTGGGGACACTGACCAGGAGGACATGGCAGTTCTAAACTGCCCATAGGCACTGCAGTGGCAGGCCTGAGACACCATTTTAGAGCTACTCCTGTGGGTGGCACAATCAGTGCTGCAGGCCCACCAGTAGCATTTGTATTAACCAGCCCTGGCACACCCAGTGCACTTTACTAGGGACTTCATAGTGATACAAATATGCCAAACATGTATATTCAATCAGAATAACAATTTACATAGAGAGCATATGCACTTTAGCACTGATCAGCGGTGGTAAAGTGCGCAGAGTCCTATTGCCAACAGCCACGGGTCAGGAAAAATAAGGGAGGAAGAAGCAAAAAGTTTGAGGATGACCCTGCAAGAAGGGCCAGTTCCAACACAAACCCCTTCCAGCCTAAAGCCAGGGTAGACCAAACGATACCTCGATGGGATTCCCTGCTTAAGGCGGTAGAACACGGAACCTGGCCCACACAGCAGGGCACTCCTGTTCTACGCCGTCCAAACCCAGTTGGATCACTCTATCCATACTCTCAGGGTCCACCATGCCAATCCATGTGGAACCCTTCTCTTCACATGTGGACACCACCTGTGCAGCACCTAACCTTAATTTACTCACAGGTGTGTCCCAACAGACAGACAGCAAGCCATAGTGACCACCAACAGTGATCAAGGATGAGACCCAGGCCTCATGCCTCTCAGGGCTCTCAAACCTCTGTGGCGTCAGAGGGTGGGGGGCAGTAGCCCCAGGTGCTTGGCACCCTTTGTCCACTCCCTCTCTTGTCAGGTCAGGTCTGACACTCTGGCACTGACCCACCAGTCTCGGACCTGTATCCAGCGGCTGGACAGGAGGCTGTGGTGGGCTTCCCCACACCCGGTCCTCCTCTTCCTTGGGGCTCTGCACCCTCCCACCTGGAGCAGTACCCCCTTCTAGAATAGCCAGGGCACCTGTGGCAGGTGTCCCGCACCATTCATCCACCAGTTCAGGGTTGCTATCCTGCAACTGGTTTTCCAGGTCAGGGGGGATACCCCGGGCCTGGCCCTCAAACCTAGGCTCCCAAGCCTCCAGGTCAGACAACACCTGAACCTGGCTTCCCCATCCAGGGACAAACCCCGGTGGTGGAACACTTGCCTGGTGCACCAGGACTTCTGGGGACTCACATAGTACCCCCTTGAGGGTGACACACAACTCATGTGTCCTGTGACAGTCTGCCTGGCGCAGATCTCCCGACCCCTGTCCACCTGACAGTGCGCGGAGATCCCCCAGGACAGGAGTGGTGTCACCATGGTCACTCACTGGGGACTCAGCCCTTCTGACTGGTCCCTGACCCACTGGTTCTCCCACTGGGGACTCCTTCCCCCTTTCACCCCTCAGTCTGGACTTCTGTTCCCTCCCAAATGGAGCGGCACTGCCAGACACCAGAACTGATGGAGGCCTGGTTACAGGCACTCCCCGTTCACCAGACACTAGGAGATCCTCCTCACATGGCCTACAAGTACAGTCTAGGTCCCCAACCTGGTGTTCCCTTAAGGAACCCTCCAGGCCCTGAGACTGGGTTACGGGCACTGTGAGACACACCGTCCCACACTCATTCCTTCTCCACTGAGACCGGACATGAGCCCCTACACCCCTCCCACTACACTGGGACCTAACTGGGCTACACTGAACCTCTTCCACCTCACAGGTCTGGAAGATATCTGAGCCACTCCTTTTGGGATCACTCCCCAATGCCTCCTCAGACTCTCTGGAATCCACCAAGAGGTCTGCCTCCAACGCAAGCTCCCTGGGATCAGAGAACTCACACTCTAGCTCTGGAAAACAGGGACTTAAAATATGCTCTCCAACAAATGAATCACACAGCCCCCCACAGTTGTTAACCAAGCTACCCTTTGCCTCACCCTCCAGTGCCTCACACAAGTACCCCACACCACTCTCCTGAGACTGGCAAGACAGTATCTGACTGTCTCTGTCACACAACCCACACTCTTCTGGCTGGTCTTCACACACACACACCAAGGTTTCTACCATGGGGGAACCCCTCTCCCTGTACCTCTCATCTAGAGTCAGTAGAGTGTCCCTCCCACCACTAGGAAAATGGTCCCCTGTGCCAGTCCCCCATTCTACTTCAGGGACACTGCACTCCACTGGAAATACATCATAAACCTGAACCCCCTGGTGTATGTTGACCCCCTCCCTCAAGTCAGGCACCACATCTCTGGGTGTGTGTACCTTTCTCTCAGCACTAGATATCATAACCATGCTGCCACCATCTGAGCTGGAATCCACCTCCAACTCAGCAAAGCTCACCTCCTGAGCTACCCATGTTTCTTCTTCAGCTGAGACCCTCATGGCCTCACGCCTCTTGAGCTCCAACTCAAGCATCCTCATTCTTACTTCATGGGCCAAGGTCAATTTCAATTCCTCCAGGGTATGGGCATTTTTGCTCTCCTCCGCCGCCCTTTCCATTTGCTTCAGCTCCATTTCAAGCCTCAACATTTCTAACTTATGATCTCTAGCCCTTTGGTTTTCCTCCAACTCCTCTGGGGAAAAACTTTCAGCTGAATGGTTGCTGCCAGCCCTTGAGGCTGCTCTGGACACAGGCAGATCCTGTGGCCTGAAACCATCCCTTTGTGCATCCTCATCCACTTCTGCATCATCTGTCTCCCCAGCCTCTTTGGTCTCCCACCAGGCCCTAACGGCCTCCTGTAGCTCCTCCTTCTTGGAGCTGCGCTTCATGGGGCATCCAAAGCTCCTGCAGAACTGCCTGAGTTGACCTACTTTGTAATCACTTAACATTTCAATATCAAACTCCAGTTCTGCAACATCACTTGCTGGTTTACCATTCTGAGACATGATGCTTGGATTCTTTCAGGGTTATGATCAAAAATAGAACCAAAAATAAAAAACTTAACCGTGGTATGCGGTGGCGTAGTGGTCTGCACTCACTAGTGATGTACACCAATTACTGTGGGTCAAGTACAAATACAAGTTCAAATCCCACCGCCTGACCACCAATGTTAGATCTGGGGGTCTTTAGTTGGCAGAGGTAGGTACCACTGTCCAAATAGGGACCCTTGCTTCTAGTCAGGGCAAGGAGATAACCCTCTGAGATAACCCCTGCTCACCCTCTAGGTAGCTTGTTACGAACAGTCTAGGCTAACCAGAGGCAATGCGTAAAGTATTTGTACCAACACTCACAGTAACACAGTGAAAACACCACAAACTGACTCCACAACAGTTTAGAAAAATAAAGGTATTTTTAATCTAAACTACACAAGACCAAAACGACAAAAATCCAACATACACAGTTCAAGAATATGGTTTCAAAAAAAAGAGTTCTTAAGGTTGCGTTAGAATTCTCTACTGATGCGTGAAAAGTTCACTGTTGCGTCACATTTACTTGCAACAAAGTTCCAAAAGCAGAAGCTGGTGCGGTGGAAAACAAGCGATGCGTTGCTCCTGAGACCCTGGGGAGGCGATGCGACAGCCCCGCTGCAGCAGCGGGCGTGTTGCGACGAATCCGGTCTGTATGGGGAGGAAGGCCACTTGTATGGATTCCGATGCGTAGGTTCCGTAGGAAGTCTGTTCTCGCAAAGGCACGATGCGACGATCTCGTAGGGGCTGCGACGATCTCCGGGGTGACGATGCGCGGTCCAGCGGGGATCCTCTCCCTCGCAGCTCCTTGATGCGTTGATTCTGCGACGATGCTCGCAGCAACGTGATGCGGTCCGCAAGCAATCGGGGCGGCGTTCTCACCCAGCGACGACAGGCTCTGCGACGATACTTGCAGCGATGTTCGATTCTCCCGCACCGGTCTGGTGCGTCCCGCAAACGAAGGATGCGACGTCTCTAGCAGCGGCGTCAGGCGCTGCGACGATCTCGACCTCCGTAGCGGCGGGAAACTTCTCGCACTGTCGGGGATGCGCTCCGCAAGCGAGCGATGCGACACTTTTCAGTTTCAAAAGTCACTCAAGCTTAGTTTCAAGCTTCCCAGCTCAGGTACAACTTCCAGAGGCCCCACAACTGGATCAAGCACTCTAAGAAGGACAGAACTCACTCAGCAGAGTTCAGGGAAGCTGGGGGTGAAGTCCTTTTGTTCCTGGGACTTCAAAACAGGGAGCCAGCTCTTCTCAGGCCCTTGGAGATTCCTTCAAGCAAGGGGACACAGCTCAACAGCAAAGTCCTTCCCCTCTCCTTGGCAGCAAAGCAACAGGTCAGTCCAGCAGAGCAACAGCAGGACAATCTTCCTTCTTCAGTTTCAGCTTTCTCCTTGGCAGAGGTTCCTTCTTGATTTCCAGGATGATCTAATTTTCTCAGGGGTCCTGTACTTATACCCCTAAAGTCTTTGTTCTCATGGTGCATGTGGGCCCTGAGCCCGGTCTGAACCAGTTCTGGGTGGATCCTGAGCACTTTGTTTTGCTGGCTGCATCTTTCCTTTCAGAGTGAGGGGCAGGGTCCTCAGCCGCCCAGCAGGGGGGTGGAGCCAGCATTGTGGAAGGCAGGCACAGCCCTATTCACCCCAGGTGCTAACTCCTCCCACCACTCCAGTTGCAATTGCAGTCATTCAGCCTAGTGCTGACTCATCCAGCCTCCTGGGGAATCCCCCAGCCCCTGTCACTCTCAAACCAGACAGTCAATACACAAACAGGCCCAGGCACACAGAAGGGTCGGACAAGAGAACAGCAACTTTCTAAAAGTGCTGTTCTCAAACACAGGATTTAAAAACAACCTCTCCTAAAAGATGTGTTATTAAATTCTGAGTTCAGGGATACTAGATACTTATGTCCTATCTTGTTCCTATGGGAAGAAATGCTGTTAACCACTGTAGCCAGCATCCCCCATGTTAACCTATGGAGCAAGATAGCCTTACAGTAGTGAAAAACGAAAATGGCTGCCATTCACTACCAGAGCATGTCACCTGCACTAGTACATGCTCTACCTTTTACATACACTGCACCCTGCCCAGGGGGGTACCTTGGGCCTTCCATAGGGGTGACTGATGTGCACAAAAAGGGAAGGGTTAGGCCTGGTCAGTGGGGACACTGACCAGGAGGACATGGCAGTTCTAAACTGCCCATAGGCACTGCAGTGGCAGGCCTGAGACACCATTTTAGAGCTACTCCTGTGGGTGGCACAATCAGTGCTGCAGGCCCACCAGTAGCATTTGTCATCACCAGCCCTGGCACACCCAGTGCACTTTACTAGGGACTTCATAGTGATACAAATATGCCAAACATGTATATTCAATCAGAATAACAATTTACATAGAGAGCATATGCACTTTAGCACTGAGCAGTGGTAAAGTGCGCAGAGTCCTATTGCCAACAGCCACAGGTCAGGAAAAATAAGGGAGGAAGAAGCAAAAAGTTTGAGGATGACCCTGCAAGAAGGGCCAGTTCCAACACTAGACTATTTAAACGTTCTCCAAACTCTCCTGCTTGCTCTCTCCTCCCTTCATTATGTAAGCAAATTTGGATGAAAATGCTGGCTTTTGTCTGGGGAGGTAAGTAACCGCCCCTCCCTGGACTGGAATCATGACCCCAACAAGAAGCCCTGGATTCAGGTGGAGCAGGCTTTCTCCCCTTCCGCTTTGGCAGGGTTATTATGGCTACCGATGTCTTTTCCGGCACAACCTTCCTTGCTGCCTTTTACATTGTTGCTTCTGTCTGACTGTTGAGTAGTACGCTGATATTGGGTGTTACTGACTTACCTCTTCCAACTGACCCCTCTGGCGCCAAATTCTGATTTCCTCCCACGTGCTGCTCATCCCAGTTCCTTCGGCTGAAATCAGGAGCCTTCCCCCATTCTGGAGGATTTCTTTGACAATGGCGATCTGCGATTGAGGGATGACTTGATGCCCAAATTTGCCCTCATCCAATGACAGGAATTCAAATTGACTCAAGTACTTCATTGGGCATGCATGTCTGGCACGACGCTGCACCTATAGAGTCCCTTTACTTGAATAATATGCACCGCAAAGGCATCTCATAGCTACATCGATATCTAGTGCAATTGACTCCACCCAAAAGACATGCCTATGTGTTATAGTGGGAAATGGATTTGGCTAAGGGAATATTTGATGACACTTGGGGGCCATTTGGCAGAGAGTTGCTCAATCATCGATACATAGCCATTATAAAGAAAATGGCTATAAAATACTGACCTGTTGGTACCTAACACTTGTTTGCTTGCCCAAGAAGTTTGGGAGTTCTGATTTGTGTGGGAAGGTCTGCGGTGAGAGGGGGACCTTTTTACATACATGGTGGTCATGCCCCATGATTCACCCTTTCTGGGTTGAGATACAGAGCACACTGCAGAGTCACACCTCAAACGATTCTGTTGGGCGATCCGGGGGGGCGATAGACTTTTTCCCTTGATGACCTCCGAGGACCAACTTATATCCCAACTACTCCCGGCAGCACAGCTTTGTGTGACACGATTATGGAAACAGCCACTCTCTCCTACAAGTATATGGTGGGGAAAGGTTTGGTCTTTGTATGCCATGGAAAAATTGACTGCTGTCATCTGTCATAGGGTGGCTAAATTTGATGCTACTTGGCTCCCCTTCACCACCTATGTTACGTGACTGCAAAGGACAGGAGAGCTCCATATGTCTAAAATATTGCATGTGATGGAGCGAGATTTAGAAATATATTTATTTCAGCTCGCAAAGTTAAACTTCCATAATAAATAATAATATTAATTATGTGTGCAGTGAAAAATACTAATCAACCTAGATTAAACTTACAGATCATTACACTTGGGAAACTAATATGTGTGCTCATATATGTGCATTATGTGCAAAGTGCTTGCATGTGAGAAATAATAAACTGATTTTGTCTATTATGCTGTCAGAATTAAATGCGGCTGTTATTCTTAATGGCATGTGCTTATTTCTGTATGCTCATGTTTTGTCTTTCCGTTTTAAACGTTGCACAAATCTGTTTGTTGCTTTATTTGCTTCTGCTAGGTAACATAGATTAATGGGTTAATAATTAGCAAAGGTGGGTAGGTAACAGAATGATTTCTAATTCTTGCATTAATTATTATTTTGTGTTTGTTTATATACTAGTTACTGAGAAAGAGGCTTGAGGCCTAGCACATCTTATTATGCAGTTGGCAAAATCCTGCTCAGTGAAAGCAAGAGCCCAGTGTGGAAAGTTTCTGCTGTGTTTTTAAAAGGAGAAAATACAAACTTAATTGAACAAAAGAACTATTCGTACTCTTGGTCGGTTTGACCAAGGTCAGGAACCGGCAGAGAGATTGTCAAGCTAAGGAAGTCACGGACTAACATTTTCAGTTGTTGCAAATTGAAGGAAGCTACATGACACGAGAATAAGGACAATAGACTCAAAGAGGGAGTCGGAAATGGGCTTCAAAAATGTGATGACATAATATGGTCTGTCGTTTGACAGCCAATCAGCGTTTTGGACAAATGAGAAAAGTATTCTTTTTACTTAGATTAGTTAGGGAAAAAGGTATATAAACTGACCCCTTTGGAGGGAGGGGGTTCCTCTCGCTTTCCAAATCCAGATGGGCGTGACGTGCTGACGGACTTCTTTGGAGCACGTAAGGATTAATAGGGCTATATGACTTTACAATTTTCATTCTAGGTAAAGTGAGTTTTAGATAGGGAAATAGGGTTTAGGTGATGGAAAAACTGTTTATTCTTCTTTAAATATGCTATTTGATTCTGCTTGAACACTGTCTGACTAATTTGCAATTCCTCAAACCACGCTGCTTAAATAAAAAGATTCTAATAAAAATGCACTCTTCTTTGAATAAATAGTTAATAAATAAGATTTTGAAAATACAAGCTGGCCTTGTTATTTCAAGATTTTAGTTACCATCAGCAGATCCAATCGCCTGTGTGGCTTAATTAAATGAAAAATTATTAATCTATGGTAAAGTCAATATACCGCAGTTGTATATAAATGTATATATGGTTTGTAAATAAGGTTTTAATAATTAAGTCACATGATTCAGTTGCTCAAAATATGTCTATATATTTGTTTATGGGCCTTGTGAGTAATTTATGATTAATGGTGAGTATTGGAGAGTTGGGTAGTATTGCTATGACATATTTTCTATAGGGGCGCTGGATCAATTTCTCTGGTAGCAGAGTTACGGTTGCTATGGTAACTGACCTGCTACATGGTAATAACATAGGATCGATGTTTAACATATGTTGAGTTTGTACACATGTTACATGTAGTCAAAAAGGTTTTTTCCAGCAGTGTGAAAATTCCTAGCTTGCCGCGGCATTTGAGTGGTGTAACGAGAAGTGAAGTTACACAGTGCATTTGTTCTGTTTCAAAATAGTGATATTGTTATCACTAGTGTTGTGGGCGTACAACACAAGTTTAGGGATTCTAGGTGTACATGAATGAATGTATAGCGAGGATTGTCTATGAAATTGTAGCTTTCGAGTATAGGGACTAGGAGCCTGCTTTAAAACTCACTGTGAAGAGAGTAATAGAATGTATTCAAACTTGAGTGAAGGGTAAGTTAGCGTCGTCTATTCTTACTGGCAAATGTGGATTTCTATGGTTGGTTAAAGTCCTGCCAAGATTTCATGTATGTGTGGTTAGGGAAACTTTCCGTTTGAAAGTGCGTGAATGATTTTGTAATTCCGTTTGAGTCAAACTTTGAATTGCTACTTTATGTGCATTCAGAGGAAAACGAGTTCGTTATTACCTGTTAGAAGGGTAGAGTAGAGGTTTACTTTATCAACGATTGAATATTCTGTGAGAATAGCGTTGTCTATTCCACTCAAAAGAATACTTGTATGTTTGTAAAAACTGTCACTTTATTTAGTGAAACAGACAAATGGTTTGTTCTTTCTGTTGTCATTAATAAAAATTCATTTAAAAGTTTTCTTAAAATGGCGCTGTGAAAAGTTTTTGTGAAGGAGGGGTGAATGTTAGGAGTGAGACACGAGAAGCTGCAGCGGCTGTGTACGTCACAGGTCCGCGCTGTGATTGGTTAACATACGTCACAGCTAGCTCACTGATCGGCTCACGTGATTTTGACGAGCTGTTAGCTGATTGGCTCTTCTGAAAAACAGCAATTTTATTGGTTGAGCAAGGTGGTAACGTAGCTTAACTTGATTGGCTTGTTGGTGTGTTTCGCGCACGGATTGGTTAGTTTAGCGGAACAACCAGGAAACATTTACGATCATTCTAAATTAAAGGAATTTGATTAAAACATGAGTTATTATTGCAGAAAAGAGGAAAAGAAGCTTACATTGCTTCAGAAATGGAAAAATTTACTTTCACCTGATAAGAAAATTATGACTCGAGGTGGAAAGTTACTTCATAAATACAAAACACCTGCAGCCTATATGGAAGGTGAATATGGTTATCATACTTGCCTTTGGTTTGATGTATGGATGGATTATACCAAAAATGACGGTGTTTTAGCTTGGCCGGAAGATGGCTCATTTAATATGAGAATTTTGAAAAACTTGAGAGAAAAAATTATGGCTCTTGTGCCGAGACCTAGACCTACTCAATTTGAAGCTTTAGTTGAATGGGAGGATGAGATGTTTGAACTACAGCGGGAAAGTTGTGGTATTAAAAGACCTCCAAAATCGAATTTTAAACGAGAAACTCATGACGATAGAATGCGTTGATGGAGACAGGCAGACATGTGTGATGGTCTATATCCAGTGAGAGTAATGATTACTGAAATACCAGGTCAAAAGAATACCCAAAAGAAAAATAACATTGAAGAAAGTGATTTAGAAGATCCAGTTTTAGAAGAAATTTATATGAGAAATAAAAAACAGACTCCTTTAAAACCAGCTTGTTCATGGTCTACTCCGATGGTTTCTACAGGAACCACACCAAGTGCACCTCCATTAAATGAAGAATCACCCAGATTATACCCGAATAATTCTGAATCTTTTAAAACTCCTGAAAGGTTAGAGACGAGAAATAATTCTAGTGTAATGAGACTCCTTCCAGAATTTTAATGGGTGCTGGCAGAGATGAGGAAGCTCAAAGTACCTCAGAATATTTACGATCAAAGGAAGAATTAATTCGACAGTTAACTAAAGGCATGGAAAGCAGTAACAGTTCCAGTAACGATTGGTCCTGTTCAGCCTGTTTTTGATCAAGGAGAAATTAAACAGCCAGGTTTAACAATTCCATTAAATGCAGAAATTCAAAAGGTGGCTGAAACATTTTACTCAGAATTAACTGAAATTCATCGAGAGAAAACAATGATGCCTGATTTAACTTTTAATCCAGGTTCATCATGCAGAACACCAATGGGTGCAGAATCAGATATTGAATCCCCTGAAAAGAGTGTTGAAAAATCAGATTCATCCTCAAAGCTTGAGGTTGCGAGACTAAAAGCAGATTTAGAGGAATTAATTATTGGCACAATTGGTCCTGATAGTTTGAAGCATTATCAAGATGATGAATTACTATTCATTTGCAAAAGTGTACAGTGGAAAACGAAAAACAAATATGATCAATTAGAAGAATTAGCTGCAGAATTAGAGATTGATTTGAGCAGGCAGAAGAATTTGGGGAAACATTACAGATTGGATTTCACTGAAAAAGACATTGATAATTTCAATGCAATGGGAAGAATTATACATATAAAAGATTTGATTGTGTACATTAAAAAATTGGGTGACTTGAGAAAATGGAGAGTTAAGTGGACCAAGAAAAAAGAGGAAGAAAAAAGAGAAAGGATGGCTAATCAATACCCAATGAGAGAAATAGCAGGTGGTGGTTATGTTCATGTTCCCTGGTCTAGACAAGACATATTGTTGTTCACAAATGATTTTCCTCGGCTGAGAGAGAAGCCTGTAGAATGGTATCGACAGGTGGAAAGGTTCATTAAAGTGTCAAAAGTTCTGTGGATTGATCTTGATGGATTCTTTGACATTGTTGTCCCATCAGATCTTTGGACAGAATGTAAAATTGCTGTAAGTTGGCCAAAAGTGGAACCAGCTCGAGATGCAGTGACAGGTGCTCCATCATCAGAGGTCATGGGATTGTATGACAAAGTAATTTACTGGTTGAAAGAAAAGATTCCTCCAAAAGAAGTTTATTGGGTTAAAATTGACAGAACAAATCAGGAGCCAAAGGAATCTGTTCATTCATTTTATGAAAGATTACTTTTGGTTTTCAAACAGTACAGGGGCTATGAAAAATTTAATGAAAAGGACATGAGCCACTTTATTTACAGATTAGTTTATGGTCTTAGACCTGAAATTGGTGAGATGATTAGAAATAATATTGTTGGTTGGCAATCACTCTCAGTTGACGACATATTGAGAAAGGCAAAATATTGCAGTGATGAGATAGATGCCAGACAAAAGAAATTAAAGGAAAAGGCAATGTGGGCACAGGTGAAAGTAGCTGAACAGCAAATTGCAAATTTGGAGAATAAAAATGTAAATTTTAATCAGAATCAGGGTCAAGGAAAATTTAAAGGTAATTTTAATAAGCCAAAATGTAATGTTAATTGTGAGGAGCTGAAACAGAAATGGCCTTGTTTTAATTGTGGCGAAATTGGACACTGGAAGCGAGAGTGTAAAAATCCGGCCAGAAATTTAAAAAATACATCATTAAATCCACAGATGCAGAATGATGTAAATCTGCAGCAACAGCTACAGCGACAATTAAATGAGTTGAATCTGCAGCAACAGCTACAGCGACAGTTAATAAATCAGCAAAGTCAAATTCCACAGCCTTCTCTTCCTAACTGTGGAGGTGGTCAAAGGTATAATTCGGAAACAGGATTCAGCGGAGGTGATCAGGTAATCAGACCAAAAAGATTGAATGTGCCAAATGTTTCTGGACAGTTTTTGATGACAGAAAATGGAGGAAGTGATTCAGAGGATTACTTATGATGGTGCCTGAGAGAGGAGGAAGAGTGTGTACTTGGAGCCACTCTTGAGGTTGACCAGTCTGGTCCATTTGTAAATGTTAAAGTGAATGATGTAGAAATCACTTTTCTTGTGGACACTGGTGCTACCCGTTCTACTGTTAGATCAGTGGAAATTGAAAACCTGCCTCTCTCTGGTGACACCATCCAAGTAGTTGGCGTAGCTAATCAGCAAATTAAAACAGATTTGACAGAACCTGTGAAGGTAGACATTGGAAAATTCAAAGACAAACACAGATTTGTAGTTTGCAACAGCAGTCCTGTAAACTTGCTAGGAAGAGACATCCTATGCAAGATGAACTGCAAAATATATTGTTCACCGGAGGGTATTGAGCTACAGACTTTTGAGGAAGATGGGTTTTACAAATTAACAATGTTGATGGTTGAAGCAGAGGAAAGTAAATTGTTTCCTGTATTTGACAAAGATAATCTTCCAGATGAATTGAAAAAGACAGTCAAAAATGAAATTTGGGATTTAACAGGAAGTGAGATGGGCTTGATGAGACATGTTGATCCTGTTAAAATCACAGTGAAACAAGGAATTGAATTCCCAAACATTCCTCAGTATAAAATAAAAACAGAAACAATTGAAGGTGTCATTCCTGTAATTGAAAAATTCATAAAACAAGGTGTTCTAAAAGAAATTGAAAGCAGTCCTTGTAATTCACCGATTATGGGGATCAAAAAGCCAAACGGAACGTACAGAATAGTTCAAGATCTGAGAAGGGTTAATCAGATAGTTGTTCCATGTTGTCCAGTTGTTCCAAATCCAGCAGTGATTCTTTACCAAATTCCGCATGATGCAGAATGGTATACTGTCATTGACCTTTGCAATGCGTTCTTTAATGTTCCATTGCATCCAGACAGCCAGCAAATCTTTGCGTTCAGGTTCCAAGGTCGTACACTAGCATGGTGTCGTATTCCTCAAGGGTATGCAGAAAGTCCATCTATCTTTAATCAGTTGTTAAAGAAATCTTTGGAGAATTTAAATTTGCCAGGAAATTCGACATTGGTCCAATACATTGATGATTTACTCGTTGCAGCAAAAACACGAGATAATTGTGTCACAGATACGATCACTCTTTTGAATCACTTGGCAGATGAGGGACATAAAGTGTCACCTGCAAAATTAGTTTTGCAAACAAGAGGTAAAATAACTTGGTCACAGAATTGCAAAAGGAATCAGACAAGTGACAATTGAAAGAATCAAAATGATTCAGGGAATGCAACCTCCAAAAACACAGAGACAGGTCAGAATGTTTTTAGGGATGGTTGGCTATTGTCGTCAATGGATTCGTGGATTTTCGGTAATTGCGAAACCACTGCAGAGACTGACAAAGTCAGATATAAAAGATCCAATTGTTCTCACAGAAATTGAAATGGAAGCTTTTGAGAAGCTAAAAAGAAGCTTGTGTGAAGCACCTGCTTTAGGCATGCCAGATTACGACAAGAATTTTGAGCTGTATTGCAGTGAAAGGGAAGGATGTGCATTGTCTGTGTTAATTCAGAGACATGGAAAACTGAGAAAGCCAATTGCATACTTCTCAGCAGTACTTGATCCTGTTGCAAAAGCATTACCAGGCTGCTTAAAAGCAGTAGCTGTAACCAGTGTGAGTCTTGAGCAAAGTGAGGGAATCATCATGGGATTTCCTGTAAAAGTTTCTTCCCCATCCAGTTGAAATTTTGCTTACCAGAAGTAAAACACAGCATCTAACAAGTAACAGGCTTACTAAATACGAAAAGATTATTCTGGGATCAGATAATGTCTCAATAGCTAGGTGTGTACATTTAAATCCTTCTACATTATTGCCTGATGGTACAGAAACTGAAATCAGAAATGAAAATGACATCGACCATGAGTGCTTAGATGTCTTGGAATACTGCACCAAGCCTAGGCAGGACATTAAAGATGTTCCTTTGCCTGAATCAGATTTTGTCTATTTTGTTGATGGTTCTTGTTTAAGAACAGAAGAGGGTTTCCTGAGAGCAGCATATTCTGTCTGTACAGTTGCTACGGTGATTGAAGCATCATGTCTCGAAGGAGTTCGTTCAGCTCAAGTAGCGGAACTGATTGCTGTGATTCGTGCTTGTGAAAAAGCAATACATTTGAAAATCACCATAATAACTGACAGCCAGTATGGATACGGAGTTGTGCATGATTATGGACAGCTTTGGTCCCAAAGAGGTTATTTAACCTCTGCAGGTACTCCCATCAGAAATGCAAAATTGATTAAAAGATTAATTGATGGCATTCAATTACCAGAAAAGATTGCTGTTGTAAATTGTTCAGCTCACAAAAAAGGTGAGGATTTCATTACCAAAGGAAATGCCTATGCAGACGGGATGGCAAAATATTGCGCAAGAAACAATTTTGCAATTAATCGGGAAAAGAATGATGAACATGTCTTGAATTCACTTATGCTAACATCAGTAGTTGAAACATGGCAGGGAGTTAAAGATTTACAAGATGAAGCAAGTGATGAGGAGAAAAATACATGGTTGAAAGCAGAATGTAGACAGCGAGATGAGGATGGAGTTTGGACTTACAAAGATGGCAGAACAGTTTTACCAAATAGCATGATTGCTGACATGGCTAGGATGTATCATGGTCAGGCACATATTGGAAGAGATTCCATGATCAGACTTTTTAGAGAGACTTGGTTCAATCCAAAGTTCAGAATTATTGCAGAGTCTCTATGTCAACGGTGTTTGGTTTGCCAACAAATGAACCCCAACAGAAAAACAGGTTTGAGCATAACAACCATAGGACGGGAGGGTGGTCCTTTTACCAGGCTACAAATGGATTTCATTGAAATGCCACCTCATAATAAATTGCATTATGTCCTTGTAATAATCTGTCTGTTTTCAAGATGGGTTGAAGCGTTTCCCACACTTCACAATGATTCAATCACTGTTGCAAAATTGCTTTTAAGGGAGATTATACCAATGTACGGTTTCCTGGTGACTGTGGAAAGTGATCATGGAAGGCATTTTGAAAACAGATTGTTAAAATTGGTTTGTGAAGCTTTAAACATAGAACCGAAGCTCCATTGTGCATATAGACCAGAAGCTTCAGGTGTGGTGGAGCAAGTGAATGGTACTATAAAGCACAGAATTGGGAAGATGTGCCTAGCTATAGGTATGAAGTGGACAGATGCTCTTCCACTTGTTTTGATGTCTCTGAGAAGTACACCTGATAAGAAGACAGGTTTAAGTCCACATGATATTCTCATGGGCAGAGTTATGAGACAGGCTTTTATTCCTGTAGGGAAATTGATGACTATTAATGATAGCGTCATTTTGCAGTACTGCAGGAATTTATCTGATGTCGTGACTTCTGTGTCTAATCAGGTGGGAACTGAAGTGCAAACAAGAGAAAAAGAGCAAGCACATGATCTGTTACCAGGTGACTGGATCAGGACAAAAGTTCATCGAAGAAGAAACTGTCTAGTACCCAGGTGGCAGAAAGCAAGACAGGTTATTCTTGTTACAACAAATGCAGTGAAGTGCAAAGGTTTAAAGCGGTGGATACATGCAAGTCACACTATTCGTGTACCTACACCTGAAAATTCTGATGAAGAGAGTGACACCACTGCTGATTCAGATTCTGAAGAAGAACCTGAAAGAAATCCAGATCCTGAAGATCGACAGGAAGGTCGACATCTGGAAAGTTTGAATGGAAAACAAGTCTTGAATGAAAAAGATTTGGAAATTGTGACATTAGACTCAGAAAATGATGAAGATCTGCTAGAAAAAGAAGCAGAAGAAGAGTCTAATCAAGTTGTGAATCAAGATCAGGAGAGTATTGAAAAGCAGAAAAGAAGCTCTGAAAGCAGGAACAGGAATTCTGAAACTGGGAAGTTAAAGGTAATTGAAGAAGAAGAAGACGACGAATTACCAAGTACCAGCTATAAGGATGAAGTTCCTAACGGAGTGAAGCTGCCGAGTAAAGAAGTACCTGAATCTAGAATTCAAATTTCTGACAGTGAAACTGATGAGAGTGATGAAGATTCTCAAATAAGAAATTTCAGAAACAGAGCTTGGAGAACAGAGTGTAATGTGACCGAGCCAAAGAAGAAATTACCAAAGAAAGGTGATAATTGGCCAGGAAAAAATGAAGGTCTGAAATTCAAATTGGTACACAGATCAAAGGAACAGATCAACGAGATATCAAGTCAAAAGGATCCTGAAAAGAAAACTGAACAAGGAAAGAAAATAGAGGTCATTAATAGAAGGGCAAAAAGAATTGTAAAACCAAATCAGAAATATAAGTCACCTGAATGGACTTATATCATTATTCCACCTGTAGTGGAGATCAATAGTAGCAGTCAGGAAGAAATAGATGACAATAGTGACAACGATTGAAGTCTTTTCTGTTTAAAATTTAGGGGTTCTGTTTTTGGCATAAGGCTGAAGAAATTGTGTTAGGTGACACAAGGTCGAAGAAATTTTGTTAGTTGGAAAACAATTGTGGCGCAAGGTTGAAGAAAAACTGTTATAAGTTTGAGGGTCTACAAAAAAAAAAGAATTTAAAAAGGGGGGTGTTAGAATTTTAGACAAATTAGACATTTTTAAATTTTGTTTTCTATGCAAACTTAGTGAAAATGCCTTACGTTTTTGTAAATAATAGTTCAAGATGTTCCATCTTCAAGAGATGCTGTAAGATGTCTTTGATTTGAGTGGTCCTAATAATTTTGCTTTGGTTAGTTTTAGCTGTTATTTTCCCTTTTGGGATTAACAAGGAGATGTATAAGGTCAACATGACAAGCAAAGCTTCAATTAAACAAGACAAACATAGTGCAACAGGCAAAACTAACAGAGTTATTGATCATAATCCTGAGATTCATCAGGATAGATCTGTTGGTGATTTTTCTAGCAATACTTTTTCAAGACTCCTGGCTGAATATGTAAAGGTCATGGAAGTGAAAGATTGTTATATCTGTGTGAAATTGCCTGCTTCTGTTTCGGAGGGAGTTACCTATAATATGCTTCCTCTTACTTATGGCATAACCTGCAGTGTGATAGCTAGCTTATTTTATCAAACTGGTCGTTTAGAATATTATTATTCTAATTATGACGAAATTTTTGCAAACCTGAAAATTGAGAAAAGCTTGAATAAACACAAGCAAGCCAAACACATGATGGAATTCTTTATTGTGACAAATGAACTTACCTGTGAGTATGCTTTTAGAAATAATTTGACATGTAAATTGAGAACTGAGGAAAAGTCTTTCCTGAATTTAGTTGAGGAGAGAAGAGCGATTTATAAAAGAAATGAAATGCTTAAACAGACCAAATCAAAATTCTGGCAGAAAGAGGACGAAAAACTAAATGGCAAATCTTTTGAAAATGTTGCTATTCACATAGATAAACCAATTAGTGGAAAAGTATGTATTAGCAGAGACAATACTTTATTTGATAACTATTTTGTGGGTGCGAGTCATTGTGAGCACACTTATCAAATCATGGGGGGTTGGGGATTCAAAGGTGGCAAAGATCCAATTTTCCCTGGGATTCATTTTGTTTGTGGATTGTTTTTTCCAAAGATATTTCATGTTGACAGAAATGCAGAAGGTTAATTTGAAATCAGCAAACATTTGAACAGATACAAAAGAGAAAGGTTCTCAGAATTTTTGGGAGACATCTTTGAAGCAGTGATACCTTTAGTGGGTATAACCCTGAATGCAAGAAGAATCAGAAAATTATCCACAATTGTTGACAGATTGTCAACTGACACAGCTAGTGGTTTCCAATTAGTGGATACGGAGCTTATTGCAATTCGGACTATGGTAATGCAGAATCGTCTTGCGTTGGACATTCTGTTAGCAAAAGAGGGAGGAGTCTGTGGCATTTTACATGTCCAGCACTGCTGTACTTATATCCCAAATGAGAGTCAGGGTATTGAGATGTATATCAAAAATATCACTGAGTTACAATCAGATATTGTTCCCTTAGAAGAGGATGATTTTTCAGAACGTCTGTCCAAAAGATTTCAAGCAATCAAAACCAGGTTTCAAGAGATTGGTGGTTCAATTCTTGGCAAAATACTGACACCTTTATTAGTTATAGTTTTTGTGATACTGTTGTTGAAGATCAGTTGCATGTTACACAAAAGAAAGAAATACCTGAGGGAAAAGAAGAGAATATACAAGATCAGAAAGGAACAAGAGAAAGAGATGGAACTGGAAGAGTTTCGTAGAACTCAATATGAGAATTGCAGACAAACTGATGAGACAAGTCTTTAGAAATACTAACACAGTGAAAATCAAACATGTTCATCTATGAGATAAAATTTTGCTAAATTTTGGGTGTGGTTTGGTGATTTTAAAATCACCAGATGAGGGAGTTGATGGAGCGAGATTTAGAAATATATTTAGTTCAGCTCGCAAAGTTAAACTTCCATAATAAATAATAATATTAATTATGTGTGCAGTGAAAAATACTAATCAACCTAGATTAAACTTACAGATCATTACACTTGGGAAACTAATATGTGTGCTCATATATGTGCATTATGTGCAAAGTGCTTGCATGTGAGAAATAATAAACTAATTTTGTCTATTATGCTGTCAGAATTAAATGCGGCTGTTATTCTTAATGGCATGTGCTTATTTCTGTGTGCTCATGTTTTGTCTTTCCGTTTTAAACGTTGCACAAATCTGTTTGTTGCTTTATTTGCTTCTGCTAGGCAACATAGATTAATGGGTTAATAATTAGCAAAGGTGGGTGGGTAACAGAATGATTTCTAATTCTTGCATTAATTATTATTTTGTGTTTGTTTATATACTAGTTACTGAGAAAGAGGCTTGAGGCCTAGCACATCTTATTATGCAGTTGGCAAAATCCTGCTCAGTGAAAGCAAGAGCCCAGTGTGGAAAGTTTCTGCTGTGTTTTTAAAAGGAGAAAATACAAACTTAATTGAACAAAAGAACTATTCGTACTCTTGGTCGGTTTGACCAAGGTCAGGAACCGGCAGAGAGATTGTCAAGCTAAGGAAGTCACGTACTAACATTTTCAGTTGTTGCAAATTGAAGGAAGCTACGTGACACAAGAATAAGGGACAATAGACTCAAAGAGAGAGTCGGAACTGGGCTTCAAAAATGTGATGACATAATATGGTCTGTCGTTTGACAGTTTGACAGCCAATCAGCGTTTTGGACAAATGAGAAAAGTATTCTTTTTACTTAGATTGGTTAGGGAAAAAGGTATATAAACTGACCCCTTTGGAGGGAGGGGGTTCCTCTCGCTTTCCAAATCCAGATGGGCGTGACGTGCTGACGGACTTCTTTGCAGCACGTAAGGATTAATAGGGCTATATGACTTTACAATTTTCATTCTAGGTAAAGTGAGTTTTAGACAGGGAAATAGGGTTTAGGTGATGGAAAAACTGTTTATTCTTCTTTAAATATGCTATTTGATTCTGCTTGAAAACTGTCTGACTAATGTGCAATTTCTCAAACCATGCTGCTTAAATAAAAAGATTCTAATAAAAATGTACTCTTCTTTGAATAAATAGTTAATAAATAAGATTTTTGAAAATACAAGCTGGCCTTGTTATTTCAAGATTTTAGTTACCATCAGCAGATCCAATCGCCTGTGTGGCTTAATTAAATGAAAAATTATTAATCTATGGTAAAGTCAATATACCGCAGTTGTATATAAATGTATATATGGTTTGTAAATAAGGTTTAAATAATTAAGTCACATGATTCAGTTGCTCAAAATATGTCTATATATTAGTTTATGGGCCTTGTGAGTAATTTATGATTAATGGTGAGTATTGTAGAGTTGAGTAGTATTGCTATGACATATTTTCTATAGGGGCGCTGGATCACATGCATCTGACATCCACATCCTCTCTAACTCTGAATCAGATGACGATTCTGTAGAAATGCGAACTCTGTGTGAGGGATACGGGTGGCAGTTGTTTCAGCTTACAATTCGCTTTGTAAACAGTTGCAAGCCATTTGTTCTCCCTATCATGTATGAGTTTGATTTATTACCTCTGGCAACTCTGTTCATGTTTACTTGTTTTCCTCTGAAAATGCAAAATAAAATTGTAAAAAAAATTGCACGAGAAGGCCCTGCCCTCTATGCTACTTTGGGCAGAGTACTAGAGGACCACAGACAGTGCTGGTGAAGCAGCATGTGGATGAGACAGAGCACCACAGCATGGCATTGAAGGCGCCGGCAAAGTCAATCAGAGGTCTATGCAGCATGGTTCCCCCTGAAGTGACTGTTGGACAGAGTGGGATCATTGTGAGAACTTGCTCACCAGTGAAGGCACAGCGCAGTGAGTTTGGAGCAGGAAAATCCCTACGGGACAAGCCAGGTATGAAGGAGAGCACTGCAGAAAACTGCTGACGTAAGATACCACTATGCAGTGAGCAACAAACACAGGAGAAGAATGGCAGGTAGTCAGGTAACAGATTATCTTACAACAGGTATGGCAAGAGTAATATTCCTATATTCATATCAGGAATTAAAAAGAAAAACTGTGCAAAACAGAACACCGAACACAAAAAAGCACAAAGATTTGGATGGAATGGCCTCACCCACTTGTTTGTGGCATGCTTCATTATTGGCCAGTCGATCCTACCATGTTGAGATGATACTAACAGGGTGGTCTCAACCTCATTGGGGAGGAAGATCAGAATAAAAATTCTCCAGTCATATATGAGGTCCAGATCTTTTTTCTAAAACAACCTCAGTGTAAACCAGGTATTTCTCTTAGTATTGGGTACTCTCGGCTAGGTTAAAAAATGAAATATGAGGATGCTACCAGGAACCTATATCTTGAGCATGCTGTCAACTCGTCTTTGCCAATATGTTTCGGCCTCCATAAGATCCCTCATGGGAGTGTCTAGGGCCTTCGTCACGGCAGGCAATGTTTCCCCTATAGTCAGTCGTTCATGCACCAGTCATGTGCATGCAGGTAAGAATAAGTCTTACCTGTCAGTCCACCGTCTTCACTTGTGGATAAAACATTATGAATATCATTATAGTCAATTCGTTTTGGTTTTTTTCAGAGCAATTGGAGGCAGAAATGTTTAGCTTTTTTGTTTCGCCTGTAGACGTTGAGTCATGTTTCACCTCTACATGAACCTAGTGTGGTAAACACATGAAATCCCACATGCCAAATATATGTGGGGACCACACTGGTGAATCATGCACAGTTCATGTAGTCACTTACCCTCAATTATTCAGGTGTTATACGATACAGTCACACCCAAGTGGAACCTCTCCTGTAGTCACACACTTGTGTGATAGTAGACAGATAGGTCATAACTCATCACAGTAAAACTTAAAATCGAATTGGGGCATTTAAAATGTCATCATCTGTGTTGTTATTATGGTGTCATCACTAAACATCTGCCTCTCTTGCTGTTCCACCGTTATAGTCAGCATCTCTGGTGAAGTATGGCTATGTAAGGCTTGACTTCTAGTGGAAACTTGTGTAATATTAAGCCGTGTACTAATGGTCATATTAATGTTCATGATTCATCGCAAGACACTCCAACATTGCTTCCTCTGGACGGGCACGACATATATGTGCCCTACTGAACATAGATCAAACTGCATTGTTGCTACAGATCAGGACATGATAAAAAAAAACTGAGTAAACAGGCTACCAATAGTGGTCTGACTGCATCTTTGCTACTTATCAGGTCATGATAAAAAACGGAGTTAACTGCCTACCGCATTTGTTACACACATGTTCATTCATACGTTGTGTGCTACAGGACACAAATACACAGCAACATTTATTTCATATGGTTTTAACTGATTATGTGTCATGTCGTAAGTGGGAAGAAATTTGAAAAAGTTATCAAAGGACCCAACCAGACAGGTGGTTGAAGAAATAAAGTTCCTGGTGAACAAAGGACAAGAGAATGGTTGAATAACAAACATGGAGGCCAAATTCCAATGCAATCCACCACCTCGTTCCCCTTATCTGTGCATCCTCCCTAAAGTACTCAAGGGGTGTTCTTCCACCACCAGGTAGACCGATAGTATCAAAAATTAGTTCAGCTCTGGAACCAGTATCTAAATTATGTGAATGATTCTTGTGACTAATTGTAGAGCAAACCCCCATGTACTTGAAAGACACCAAAAAGCTTCAGATTTGAGATATGACCCTGAAAAAGAACTAATTATTGGCATGGATGCGGAAGCACTCTATACTGGTATTGCACTGAAAGAAACCCTGCGGGTCCTGGATTCAATACTATCAAATCTTGATTGGGATTATATGACTCCAGAACATTTATAATGGATTCTTTTCACCTTGCATTGATGGGAATTAGTTTGATTTTGAGGGTTAATTCTACTTACAGACCACCGACCAACTATGGGTAGTAGCTTCGCTCCCAGCCTAGCATGCCTTTTTGTTCACAAATTTGAATATAGGAATATTACTCTTGCCACACCTGTTGTGTGACATGGAGGATGTATGGCAAGCAGACCTCTAGCTCCCTTGTTGTATGATTGAGTCGGGTAACAGCAAACAACCAGGTGCTATTCAAGCAGTTATAATTATTACTTCAATATTAGGATAGAAATCCACATGAATCCAATAAAAAGTGAGCTGCTATGTATGACACCATCGTTGGTGAAGTTGTCAGTGAGAGGGGGTGGTATAAAACTGCACTTCCCAAATGCAATCTTGTTTATCCTTTTCACCAATATTTTAATTAAGAATAGAGGGATCCAAAAAGAGATAAAAGGTGCTAAGGAGATGTAGGCGAAGAGAGGGAGAAAAGGAGCAAGATACGATAAGACTCTCTTAACAGCTGGCTGTGGGTGACCGATTGCTGGCAGAGGGACTCCCAGTTGCCAGTAGAAAGGGTTCTTTGAGCTCAAATGCCTGCTAGTGGTCTCTAGAATTTGACAGAGTTCTGGTGATGAATGAGGCAAAAGAAATAGGCCTCTGCCCAACACTTCAAGGAGGTCTCTGCTCCAACCTCTTTCCATCAGGCACTGTTAGGGCAGGTGGACCTTTGAGTATACCTCTACTCCTGCCCTGCCTCTGACGCACACGGTCAGGGACAGAAAACCTTTCGGTTATTTTGGCAGACATGACAGAAAAGGAAAGAACTAGTTCAGTATATCTGGGGCTCTTTTTGTCTGGGATTAGTGGTTAGCAAGTGCAGTCCTAATTCCAGTAGCTATGGTAAGGTTAAAGCTTGCACCTCAAGTAAAAGAATGTACATCTTTGTGACATAATTAATTCCCTTGAATGTGAAATATAAATTCAATATATTCGGAAACACAAAGGGAAGGGTGGGGTATATACCGTACAGGTCTTTGCAGGTTACTATCCGATATCACACATCCACAGTACGAATTGTAAAGTAATTAATAATGCTAACTTCATTTTGTTAAATGCTTTGTAAGTTAATAAAACGTGTATTTAAATAAATAAATTACATGGAAAATGCAGTCACCAAGCAAGATAAATTAAGAACTGGACTGTTTTATTTTGTTAAGTATATATGTATGTATGTATGTGGTATTTCTATATCACAAACCTACCCAAAAGGTAGCAGAGCACGGTACTTAGTCAAAAGCCAGTATAACATCAACAAGTGATGGGAAAGATATCTGGTTTGTGGACCGTTACTGCATTGTGATGTAGTATTCATCTTTTGCTCTCAGACTCACACATTAATGAAACTCCTGTTTTCTGCAAGAGGAATAACATAGCTATTTGATAGACTCAAGAAAGCGCCTTGATCCGGCTCATTGGTATGGCACAATAGGCGTCTTAGCTGCGGCTTATATTCCTCAGGTTGGCCACTGGCCATGTGGTCTCTTATTATGGAACAGGATCAAAGCCACATGATTACTTTTTTAAGAAAGAAGGCGTGTTTTTAGCTGAGGCTAGCCAGGGCAGATGCATGCCATTTGGCAACTTTGTGATGTGCTGAGAAAAGGCGAGGAAACTTTTTGGTCACTGACTTTTAAATATTGGAAATTGAGCCACTGGGCTATCACAGACACGAGGCTGGCTGCCTGCCTAAAAGGAGGGTGCACACACTTAGCATTTTTCAGCAATTGAAACAGCAAGCATTGGCTAGGAACTATGGTCCATATGTATGAAGCCAAATTGCGATCGCAAACACTGAAATTCGCATAATTTCAGCGTTTGCAATCGCAATTTAGGCAGTGTGCAATGTAGCACACAAAAACCCACTCGCAAAATAAGGAATCGCAAAATTTGCAATTCCCTATTTTGCGAATGCCTTTAAGGAATCCCAAATTGCGATTCTTTAAATGCAATGCAGGAAGCACCCAAGTTGTGTGATTTTGGCTTAAGGAATCGCAAATTACCACCAACTTCAGGTTGGTGGTAATTTGCGATTTCTTTGAAAAATGCACTTTTTTGTATTTTTCAAAGTGCATGTGACGCACATACATGTCCTTAGGGCATGTATTTGCGCCACATGTGCACACATGCTTATTTCAGGGGTGCAACAGGGTGTCCTATTGACACCCTTGCAACCTTGAAATTGCATTCTCAATTTGCGATTCTCTAATTGGGAATCGCAAATTGAGAATGTCTTCCCATTCATTCCTATGGGCCTGCTAGCCCATAGGAATGAATGGGAAGGTATTCTTTATTTGTGAATCTCAATTTGCGATTCAAAAATAAGGAAGTTGTAGGATACGCAAAATATTTAGCAAATCCTACATACATTGCATTTTGCGATTCTCTAATTACGCTTCCCTAAAAATCGCAATTTGAGAATCGCAAAAACGCATTTTTCATACATATGGCCCTATGGCCTTGCATTCAGCTCTATTGCTCTGGGCTAGTGTTCCCTATGAGATGGAAGTTGGTAGATGTTGTCTCAATTAAATTAGGCATTTTTTATTCATTTATTTGTAGTTATGAGAAATAGGTTTAATTATTTTCTTCACCATTCATACCTCACAACTCTAATACTTTTCAGTGACGCTAAAGTTGGACTTTTGAGTGATGCTAAAGTTGGGTGTGTTTCTGTCCAGTTACTAACTTCATGAACTGCCTTTCTATTAAATGTGGACTGTGACCATTTTGCAACCTCCCCAGAGGAAATAGGTTGAATGTATGGACTTGTAACTGAACACTTTACATCACAATGCTCTACCCTGAGAGATGCACAGTGCTCCTCGTCTTGAAGGGTGCACTGCACATCGAAATGTTCACTGATAAATCAAGACAGGATATACACAAGAGTGCTTCTTTTCTGTCAATTACGACCTTGCATCGGCGCTGGCCTTGTCAAGCTAACCAATAGTAAATTCCAGTCAGGTTTTCAGGATCTGTCAAATCAATCCGTAGGAGAGAATCTGACATATAATAAATTTCAATAAGGATTACGTGCACCTTTTTGCGGTCATTGTGAAAATCCAACTGGGTTTTTCTACTTCCTGCGTTGACAAGCCATGACTTAGTTTGAGCACCAAGAAATACATAGATACATAGGAATAAACTAGTTTCACAGACATCTTAAACATCGTGAGAGTTTTTTTTCGATCATATGATATACAACTGGCAGTGAGAACATATGATTTACTTGACTGAACAATGTAATGAGATAATATGATAGTTCTCCTAGTAAGGCGAATATCTCCAGAAACTTGCATTGCGAATTTCACTCTTGATGACAAAAACACTGGGTATGGTAGTGGAAGTTTTAGATACTGTGCTACAACAACCAAAGTCCTGACAAAATAAGAATATGTAGGTAAGCATAGGTTTACTATAAACTCCAAATATATGTACATTGATGATATATATTCAAGGTATGTTGATGTAGAGTAAACTAGTAAACGTATGCCTAACTACATATACTTGCATTCAGAATATTTTGGTTCTACACATTTTTGCTACAAATATACTATTTTAGTCGATAGTCTGATATATTAGCATAACACTGCAAGTAGAAAAACATGCGTCTTCATATCCATCCTGGAGCAATAAGATTGATTGTTGGCAGAGCACCATTCATCAGGATAAAACGTTTTTGTTTCCTGCTTTTTATTTTTAAGAATATACTCTCATTTCGAAACATTGGCTGTGTTTTTATAAACTAGAAAATGGCAGCATTTATGCAACTGTGCAGAATTTTAAATACTAAAAACTAATAATACAGAAGCAGGTAACAATAAGAAAATGTTTTTTACCAACATAATCTAAGCTACAGAGATCACCAGCTCCAGGATTTAAGACCGAATGGCAGGTTGACTGAGTGTTGATTTACTTTTACTCAGTGAACCCCACACATTACTACATTCATAATTGATATAGATTTACCTTCCAACCACATTGCACATTATTCTAGTTCTACTCACAATCATATAAATAATTTATGCAAGAAACGAGCATTAAAAATTGTATAAAGTACACTGTGCAAAACACCATTTAACAATCTACATTCTATGCAAATACCCTGGCTAAAATCTATCACTTGTGCTTGTTGGTCATCTTCCATGCTGAAATAATACTTCCATGTTATGTCGTAAATATGTATACTGTGAAGAACCAAAAAAAACAAAAAAACAAAAGGAAAGGAAAGCATGTAAGATGAGTGGAGGGACAGGGTGAGGGAACACAGACAGCCTCTGATAACTGAAGGGAAGGTGAGTCGAGAGATACTGTGGTGAATGGAGGGACTGTAGAGTAATGATAGAAACGGGCCTGGAGAGAAAAGTTACAGGAGAGGCAAAGGACAGGAAGAGAAGGGACATGCGGTAAGCGGATCGACAGGGTGAGAAGAGACAGAGAGCCTGCGATTAATGAAGAGACAGAGTGAACTGAGAAAGAGAGCCCATGATGGTTAAGCTAAGTCCAATAATGGAATAGGACATGTGGAAAAAGACCCTGTTATAAATGAAGGGATGGGGTCAGCAAAGAAAGAGTCTGTGATGAACAGAGGAAT
Source organism: Lissotriton helveticus (assembly GCF_964261635.1). Taxonomy (NCBI): domain Eukaryota; kingdom Metazoa; phylum Chordata; class Amphibia; order Caudata; family Salamandridae; genus Lissotriton; species Lissotriton helveticus. The sequence continues at coordinate 1,620,701,961 of NC_136067.1, forward strand.
AAACTGATGAATACTTAGAAAACCTGTCATAAACTGGGAATAGGATGCTGAATTAATGGAGGCAGGGCATGTGGTGAGTCTGGGGAAAGGATGAGAATGGATGCAGGCAGCTTTTTATGGATGGCGAACAAGGCATAATAGAGAAGAGAGACAGAATGCTATGGACACATTGGAGGAAAGAAGAGAAATGAGAGCCGAGAAACAGACCCTGCAATGAAGGGAAGGTCAATCCAAGGAGAGTAGGAAAGGAGGACCTGCAATGACTGTTTATAGTTTGGTTTCATAAAGCATAAATCCCAGCAAGGACCAGTCAGAGAAGGTTTGGATGTACAGTCAAGGAAGAGTGAGAGGAGGAAATAGAGCAAAGGCCTGTCTTGAATGAAAGGCATGGCGAGATGAGACACGGAACCTGTGATGTAATTTTAAGTGCTAGCATGGTAAGTAGGAAGAGTGCTTGTGATATAAAGTATGTTATATTACATTAGCAGTTATTACTATTGACTCTTTAGGCAAACAAATTGTGGACTAGCAGTTTATCTTTGAAAAACTGAGAAGACTGATAGTTGCTGTGTACCATGTCCAAGACTCGAAATCACTCGCGAATCGCCAGAAATGCTGCCTTCTGAGATGCACCGTCTTGTTGGGGTATAAATGTCTGTGTGGTTAATAATCATCAGCACTCTTTGTAACATCAAGGACAGTTTTAATCATCAGTTCATTGGAAGGGATGGAAAGTGTGACTCGTTCACTGTTGTTCTCCCCTGGCTATCTCTGCTCCTTCTGGCAGTGCCACACCCCCGGAGCACCAAAGCTTCTTGATGTTGGGCTCAAGTTCAGCCAAGTTTAGTGAGCTGGAGGTCTCCATTAATCCTGATTGTGTCTATTGCTGACAGTGTATGCACCCGATGGTAGAAATCAAAGAGTTGATGTCCATCCACAAATAATCGAAAACGGGGGTGTTCGCAAAGTATTTCCACCTGCAGGAAGAAAAAAAAAGCTATCAAATACTGCAGACAGGACATCAGAACTTTAAGACACTGTTCTAGCACATCGTAATTCTTCACCAAAATGACCTCGCAAAGAGTCTAAGTTGCCCATTCATCCTCTGAGATTTAGTTTCACAGGTGCCAAGTGATAACATCATTTTCAAAAACATTATTTAGAAAAAATACTTACATTTTGTTTTATAATAAAATTATTTTTCGAGCTAGTGCATTATTCAGACTAAAGACCTTTTCACAAATTATGTTTTTTGACCCCCCAGCCATTCCAGTTGAACCCAGCCATATGCAAATCAGTCTTGACCCTGCGCCCAATGGGAACAGTCCAGCCCGAACTGCTAGGCCAGGTCCTCCCTGGACTGGAAACAAGCATCCTAGGACCGGTTTTGGGGTCTCACCCATCATCAGCCAGGATAGTTTGACTCCAGTGGCATGGAAAGCACGGGACCCACGTCTGGGTATACCCGTCACACTCGGGGTGACAAATGCATAAAGAGCAATTGATAGACAGAATGCAGAACAATGTTATACATTCACCCCAGTACAAATATCTGGGCCTAAATCCATTGTGTTTTTGCTCCCCATGCCATTCCAGTTTGAACCCAGTCATATGCAAATCAGTCTTGACCCTGCACCCAATGGGAACACTTCAGCCCAAACTGCCAGGCCAGGTCCTCCCTGGACTGGAAACAAGCATCCTAGGACAGGTTTCAGGGTTTCACCCCTCATCAGCCAGGATAGCTTGACTCCAGAGGTTTGGAGAGCACTGGATCCACGTCTGGGCATACCCATCCCACTCGAGGTGACAAATACAAAAAGAACAATTGATGGGCAGGATGCAGAACAATGTCCTACATTCAACCCAGTACGGAAATCAGGGCCTAAATCCATCGTTTTTTTGCTCCCCATGCTATTCCAGTTTGAACCCAGCCATATGCAAATCAGAACTTCCCTTAACATCTTATTATTTAAGTTAGTTTTTTCTAAGTAAATCTGTTTCTTTTCATATATTTATTTCCATTCACATGCCATTTATAACTATAACCCCAAACTACCTATTTCACACACATAGTTACAAGAAATATCTATACATATATATTTATATTCTATTTTTGTTTTTGATAGTAAAGAAACTCCTCAAATTTCCATTAATATTTGTATGTGTGCCATTCTACTATATTTGTATTTATATATTATATATATATGCAGAGAGACATGTTTCTATTTTTACTAAGATGTTTTCATGTTATTTTAATTTTGGTAAGAAACGATAGCACCCCCTTCCTCCCTCCCCAATTGAATTCATATTATTTTATTATGTTTAGCATTGTTTATATAACAGTATTGTTTACTTGCTTGTTTTCTGGGGGTATATCCGTTTTATGATATATAGTGCATTTTCCTAATATGTGTGTGTGTGTGTGTGTGTGGGTTTGTGTGTGTGTGTGTGTGTGTGAATAATGTGTGAGGGTGTGTGTGTGTGTGTGTGTGAATGTGTGTGTGAGTGAGTGTATTCAGTGAAAAAACAGAGGTTAAAGCGGTATTATAGTTGGAGGAAAATATTAGTTTAAGCATACAATTTTAAACTGAAAAAACCCACTGAAATTCACTAGTTAAAGTTATCTCAAGTATCTATAACTCGTGCTCTTGCCATGCACAGTGTTGTTATCAGTGATGTCATTTCAGATATTGCAGTGGTAATATCAATGCTGTCATAGAATGTCATAAGTGATGTAATATGTGAGGCAATTATCAGAGCATGATGAGAGTGCAAGTTAGGGAATGAGTGATTGTTACGTGATATAACTATAACTGGTGAACTGTAGTGTTTTTTTTCAGTTTAAAATGGCATATATTAACTGACATTTTCACCTAACTATAATGTCACTTTAACCTTTGCTTTTTTCAGTGAACTTCTAGTTTATTTTAATATCTATCTACAACTGTTACTTTAACCTGTCAGTGTATTTTTTGTGTTTTTAATGAAAGTTACTCACACTATATAAATGACAACCCTTTTGGTTCTGTCAATAAACCTTTGAATACAGCATTTATACTCAAAATAACATTAAACACGCACCAGTCTTTTCTTTTCACTTGGCAGGTCCTCAGGCCATATAATGCAGCCACAAGACTAACAAGAAGGGGTGTCTGCTCACCCAAGCTGAAGGCAAAAGCTTCAGCTTAGGAAAAGCTTAAAAATACCAATAACTTTTCCTGAGGTCATATTATATATAACCCAGGAAAGATTGTTTTTTTTAAGTAGCTGTGGGGAGCTGCTGCACTCCCTACAACTCCCCACAACACTTATGAAACATGCTGGTGGTGTCCCAGCCCAGATTGGGGAGCCACCATGCATCCAAATGTATTTAAATTAGCCCATGAAGGACCTTATAAAGTGCTTCTTGCCAGGAACTGTGAATAATAAATGAGTGGCTTCACGTGCTCCTTTATTATTATACCCCCTGTGTGCTTTTTTAAAATGTGTTTATTATTTGTGGGTGTCCTAGTCCCACCCGCAACACCCACAGCTTTTGTTGGTGCTTGCAGGGGGAGCCCCAGTGCCCCTGTCGCCCCGCAGGCTCCATGGAATGGGATTATGCCGTAGCCAGCCACACTTTTTGCAATTTCTATTTATTTTCCTCTGTGGTGCCCTGGTGCAGAGCCAGGGCTCCTCTCAACATAGTTAATGTTGGGGACCATGGAGGGAGCCCCACGACCCCAATGGCATCACTGGCATCACTGGCTCCCTAAAAGCAGCCCCATTCCATGGGGCAAATCAGAAGCTGACAACATGACATTTAATTTTTTTATCACTGAGGTGCCCTACTGTACATCTGGGGCACCTCACAACATTGTTAACTTTCGGGGCTGCAGGGAGAGGCCCATGGATGCTTACCAGCACTCATCTCGGGTGCAGCGGCAGTCGGCAATGCTTCTAGCCAGCAACAGCAGCTTTTCTTTCTGCTCCCACTGGATGGGAGCAATTCTATGTTTCCCTGCCTGCGAGCATGTGGCCTGGGAGAAACATTTGTGCTCCCACCTGGCAGGATCCTTTCTGCGAGAAAGAATTCCCCCGTGTTGTAAATGGCCCTTTTTGCAGGGTTACCGCCAAACTTTTTGCCTTCCTCCGATTTGCCTGACCTTTTTGCCGGCTTTCAGACTCTGGGCACTTTACCACTGCTAACCAGTGCTAAGTGCATGTGCTCTCTCCTCTAAACATGGTATGATTGGTTTACACCTGTTTGGTATATTTGATTTACTTGTTGTGAGCCCCTTGTAAAGTGGTATACAATTTACCCAGGGCCTGTAAATTAAATGCAACTAGTGGGCCTGCAGCACTGATTGCAGCACCCACAGAAATAGCCTTTCAAACCTCTCTCAGGCCTGTCACTGCAGGGCCTCTGTGTGCAGTTTACTGCTACTTCGACTTGGCATTTAAAACTACTTGCCAAGCCTTAAACTTCCCTTTTATTACACATAGGGCAATTCTAAGGAAGGCCCTAGGTAGCCCTATGGGCAGGTTGCTGTGTAAGTAAAAGGTAGAAATGTACTTTATGTTTTGCACCTCCTTGTAGTGTCAAGCAACCTATTTCGTTTTTCACTACTGTGAGGCCTACTCCTCTCATAGGCTAGCATTGTAATTTCCCTTCTATACTTTTAAGTGGTAATGCCTGATCAGAAAGGAGTAGCTTTTTCATATTTGGTATGTTTAAAATAGTAATGATAAATCCTCCTTACTGGTGAAGTTGGATTTAACATTACTATTTTAGAAATTACACTTGTAGAAAGTGGGAATTTCTCTGCACTTACATTTTAATCTTAATTTCTCCAAAGCCACTGAACGGATTCACACCAAATCATAACAAGCATTTGCAATGCAATAGGTCTCGGATTTGCGAGAGTTTGAGCAATTTTTATTGTAATTGACATTGCATTTTATTTATGAAACATAAATAAAAGCCATTGTCATTTACAATGCCAATAGGTCAAACTTGCGTAAATGCGAGACCTATTTTTGTTCTTCAGGGAAGGTGAATGTTCACAGATGAAAGGTACAAGCTTCTGGAAATGTCTTGAAAAATCTCTGTTCGGTACAAAACCTAAAATCCAATGAAAACATGCAGCAGCGCATGTCTTGAAAAATCTCCGTTTGGTACAAAACATAAAATCCAATGAAAACATGCAGCAGCGCATGTCTTGAAAAATCTCCGTTTGGTACAAAACATAAAATCCAATGAAAACATGCAGCAGCGCATTGCCTGAACACGGGGTTGTAGCAAGGGCGCTGTGGGTTCCCAATTCAAGGGAAACATCCTCTTGTTTGCTAGGGAAAGAAGCTATAAGTGGGGTGTAGTGATCTACTCAGAACCCTGACCATGGTGTCACTGCACCTGCTGCACTATTCACACATACACTCTCAAGGTAGACCGCGGTTTCCACAGCTGAGTTAAACCACCTGGACCGGCCCGAAGCATCTTAAGGCGCGCGCACTGAGCGCCCTGGCTCTGGATCCGGTGAGTGTGCACGTGAAGGGTCGGGTGGAGTACGTCACCTCTATAGTGCAGTGAACACACGAGCAGTGCACGTGCAAAGCAAAGACAACTCGAATGTTAACTTAAGGTGCCAGAGAACTGTGAACTTGATTAAGGGGCTCACACCATTATGCGTTAGGCCACTGGTGCCAGTGAAAGCAGTTTTCACCATAAGCACACCACACTGAATATTTGCCAGACAGCCATAAATCAGACTCTGTTATGACAGACTGGATACCGTCAAACGGTGATGACAGGAGCAGTCACTATTTCTAATTCAAGCAATGCAGACGAAGTTCCTAAGCCTGCCGCAGCGTCTACATCACTGCAGGCGCAGCCCGGGGTGATACCCTCTGTATCTATCGATTTCCCGCCTACCTGCAGCACAAACACCGAACCCCTCCGAGACAGCAGCGACGGATCAACATGACAGACAGACAGCCACCGGGCAGCGCAGCGGGCGAAGCGCCTGCGGTGTATAACCTGCAGCTTCGAATCATAAGTGTAGAGTTGACTCAGCATTTCATCCATCAAGGCTCGCCAGAAAGAGTGCCGCAGAGTAGGATAATAATATAACTTTGTAGTGAAGGGCTGAGAGTGATCATTTCCTGGTGGGCGACCAGTGTCTGCAAATCTCACTCAGTGGCTGTGACTCTGTCCCCAAATTTAAAAAACTGGTGGCTTTTTCCATATAAAAGTGAATTTCAGGGCAGGGTGGAATTCAGAACTTAAAGGGCGAACATTTCGGGGTGGCCGAGCCCCCGACCCCGCTTCCCACCCCTCGGTCCTGTTGAAATCGTGTCTCGGAGGGGTGGGCGTTCGCGGACACAGGCCGTCTATTTGTTCGAGGTCTCCGACTTTAGGAGGAACTGCACGGACTGCAGGTGTTCTTCCCAGTAGCGGCCACTGCCCAAAATAAAGCTTTCCCGAGCGACTCCGTTTCCTTCCATGCAGCGAGCGGCGCTGCTTCGGGCCGCACCCTGTGAGTGCGCCCTCCTCGACCCTCCATTGTGCAGGTAGCTCCCGCCCTCTTCCTTCGGGACAGGTCAGCCCGGAGCCCAGCCATCGGAAGCAGCCGGCACCGCCTGCCCTCGAGCGCTCCTCCCTTCCTATGGGGGCCACCGAGGAGCTTCACACCGAGAGAGGGACAGCCCTTGGACAAGACAGAGTGACAGCCCTTAGAATGGCCGCCTATAGGAAGCATTCACTGCCCATCGTTTAGAACGACTTTCAAGAAAATACCGCGGCCTTGTGGCTAAATTGCCGGATTTTGGATTGAAAGTTGTAGTCTCTGATGCCTGCTTCCACGTAGAAGCGAAAGCGTGTAATTTGGGCAAATTGTGTTTTTTCACATATTCCCTTTCTCACGTGCGTTCACGCTCCAAATGTCCGTGTTTCTATCTGTGCTACAATTTGGGTGGAGCAACTTTGGAAAGGCTGAACAGAACTACTACAGTTTGACCGTATTGGTCAGTCCGGAAGCACACACTGGGAATTCGCTTTGCAGTGTTGCGCTAGAGACAATACAATACTCAACACTAACTAGACTTCATGAGGAAAACCGTGGTACTGGCAAAAATCTTGAAACTCCTCCCTCTCCCCCCTCCCCTCGCCTGACCCCCTACCACCAAGGGTCACCACATAACCTGCCTAGCACGTATATTTTGTTTGTACACTTACATTAGCACACCTACATACACAAACAAGGTGTGACGGACTCCAGTGTTATAGCACGTACGGACAGGTACAGCTTCCGCCAGGTCGCACTGTGACGTATTTAAGGCTCAAGTTGCTACAAAGTTGAAGTATTGGTACACCCTTTTTGATAATAAATGATGCGTGAAAAGGGGTTTGTGGTAGTTCTCTAACTTTTTCCACACACTGTTTCAGCCAGAATGTGTAAGGTATGTGCTTCATATGTGGCACATAATGCGATCTGCGATATGAGTACTTCGTATGTAGCATGCCATAAGTTACGTTCTTAGAACCTATAGAGCGCATTCACAGCAGACAGTCAGGTGTGTGGGTGCAACATCTGCCCCGCCCCTCTGGAGATATATAAAAATGAGACTATAACGCGACTAATCAAGAAAGTGCTTTACATTTCCCATAAAACTGATTTACCCTGCCCTCTACTCCAGTCTGATCACTGTATAATTCCCTGACGAAGTACCATTCTAAGGACATAAAAATGCGGGAGTGATGTCACATACAATAACTAAAATGCTGAGCCGTGGGAGCAGCCCGTCGGCAGACGCCCAGCCCAAACAGTCATAGCGTGTGAAAAGATGAAATTTGCATCGCACTTTCACTTTAAGTAAATTAAGTAAAAGCGCAATGCAAAAATAAACACGCAGCTGCCCTACGACTGGAAAAACATAGTGCCGACATTACTAACATGCAGACGGACGACAACAAAAAAAACTGCCTGTTTATCAGCGCCGCGCGCTCGTATGCAGACTCCCCCTGCATTCCACAGAGGCGCGCGGCGCGATCCGCTCTGCATTGCCATACTGTGGACACAAGAACGTTATCCTATGGGGAAACGCTGCGCGCGGCCAGGTCTTGTCTCACTTCGGCGTTCTCACATTGCTGAGACGCCGACTATAGTTCTCTGGCGAGAACGCGCTTTCAGCGCGTTACTAGCCGAGACCTAAAAAGCATGCTTCCTGGACCAAGAGCTAGCCTAGCTTTCTGCCAAATTTGGTGTTTATCTGTTTTGGTTGTAGCTGTATCTAATTTTCCTATAGGAAACTGCATTGGGAAAACACATTTTGGGACCCTCCTTTTTTCTAAAACCCTACTAAACAGATCACCCCAAAACTTTCCAAGAAGGAGCTTAGGTGGATGAGACTTTTTCTGGAAAGTTATGGGAAGATATGTCAAATGGTGCCAAAGATATAAGCCAACCAAAGAATCAGTTTCCTATGGAAACGTGGTCCTAACTATTAACTACCCAGTGGTGAACTCTAGAATGGAGAGAATTGTGAGTGTACTTAAGGGGAGATGGGCCTGGGAAATGGTAAAGTTGGGATCGCGCACTGGTTCACAGTTGACCCTTGTTTCACTGGCAAAGTATAATTCTTAGATAACTTTTGGAGAAAGTGTGATGTTGCCTTGGTAAAGAGTATGCATTGACAATCACAATAACTTGAATGCCCTTCTACCTAAAATAAAACATAATTGTATGTAGTTGGGCCTTGTGACACAGAACTCAGAGCACCTTACACATCAACACATTTACCCATAGACACAGAATGGGGGAAATTCTATAATACAGCAGGCCCCTAGTCCTTAAGGATAAAGTACATTAAAAACGTACAAGTAAATTAGAAATCTTTCTTCTAATGTGATGGCCTTCTACCTGACTAGCTGTACAGTCATGTTTTTCTAGCCTACACCAAACCTCTTCCTTTTTGGATCGCCATGAGTTCATAGCATTAGGCAAAAGCCTTAAACATATGTCATGTATAGAAAGCGCTGGACTTTGTATCAGGAATCATGAATTCAGTTCTGGATCATGTTTCATCCAACAAGAGACGCGGACTGACCTCCCATCTGGGACCGCGCCGTCATGGGCAGCAGTAGAGCCAGTGTGTCATGGGCCCAGAGCAAGGAAGGAAATGGGCCTCCTGGCTGCTGTCTGAAGTATAAAATACAGAAATAAGTAGAGTTCAGTGGGCCCTGCAGGCCTCTGGGCCCCGGTGCCACTGCACCCGCTGCACTTAGGGAATCTGCTGCCCTGATGGGAAGGTGTCCTGCAGTACTTTGTCCAAATATGAAAAGCCCCTTAATTCACATTTTCAATGCTTGCGTGCATCATACATCATACATCACTTTACATTTAGGGCCATAAATGTAAACCCTGCACCCCTGCCCTTCCTCCAACAAAAACAACGAGCACACAATATGGCGCACAGTCCTCAGCAAGAGATGATGTCCAGATCTCAGGAATGCGACATTGTCTATGTTTGCTCAGGAAATGCAAAGGGAAAATCTCGAGCGCGCAGGTGACACTTTTTCACGAATTTCAACACCTTATGGAACCATTCATGGAGTTTTCACACAATTTATGATGACCCGTTAATAACATAACATTCACATTTAATAGCTTTGCTGTACGCAGCCGCAGCATATAATATTTAACATTTTACAATGATAATAACTCATTTACGATTTCTAGGAAATGCAACCGTGTTGTAATTCTGAGGTGTAAAAAGGCTGCATGGTAATAATACCGCTTCAGACGTGGTTTCGTTCTCAGGGTGTGTTCCCATTGGGTTTCTCTCGGCACTTGCTCTTAATCCCTTCTCTCTAAATAGACAAACACGTTTTCTTTCGCTCCTCTGCCTGTACTCCTTCAGTGGCAGCGGCAGCATACACTCACTCCCTAAAGGATCGAAAATGGGAGGCTCGCACAGAGATGAATTGTGATTTTTTGTTTTGCTATTAAAATTCCATGCATGAAAAGGATTTTGTATTTACAAGACCCAAATATACACAAAAGATCATTAGGGGCACAATGTGCCCGCAATATATTTTTGGTACACATACTATAAGTACAGAGTGTAGGCAAAACAAGATGGAGAAAGAGAACATGGATTGCAGAGGAGAGCAAGGTGGAGTGAAAAAGATAGACAGCAGAAGAAAAATAGCGAGTTAGAGAAAGAAAAGAGAGCGAAATCATAAAAGCACAAATTGACAATTCCAGGCTCTGAGAATGTCAAAGATAGGTCTAATCCACTGCTTTACACAGTTTGAGCTGATTTTGGTTCCCAGTGTGGCCCTGATTGAATGACCTTTAATTTGCCAACCTTGGCAGAATCAAACAGTGACAGTGTAATTTTCACAGCCATTCTGCTGGCTAAGGCCCAATACGTCACACACTGGAAAGGGCTGCTACAGATGTACTCTCACCTCAGCCAGGAATAGAAGAAAAGCAAATAGGGCAGAATCCACCCCTTTTTTTAAGTCTTGCCTACTGATAGCTTGTTGCTGAAAGATTATTGTGGACAATACCAATACTTACAGAGAGTCTGTGTCAGTCAAGTGCTTACCACTGGTTGGTTTCTTGTCTATTTCATTTGCTTACATCTTATTTATTGTTTTTCCTCGTTCTAGTGTTTGTGCGGCAGCTAGAGTATGGCTAAGTTATTATACTTTTCATTGAATTACTTCTATCCTTCTACAGCGCCACACCAGGAGACTACTTTTTCTTTTGTTTACAGCACTCCAGCGCTTGATTTGTAAAACAATAAGTTTCAGGACCCTGGTCAGGAGGGAATTGCAGCTTGCAACACCTATTGTCCTTGATAGTGCTGTCAGTGTACCACCATATCTACTAACCATCACACTCTACAAGTGTGACATTTCAGACTATCCCATGCCCCCAATGCTATAAGAATGGATGGGGCAGCAGGTATTAGTCATTTATTTCTGTACATTGAATGAATATACAACTGATGTCCTCATCTCTAAATTAGATACACAGCGCCACCAGGTGGCAGACTGTCATAAGCCCTGGTGTTGACAATTAGCTGCCAGTGCTGAGCACTGGAAATTAGCTGCCAGTGCTGAGCACTGGAATCCACCAGCTCAAATTAAGTACTGCGTGTTCTATGAGAGTGCATGTGTTTTCTTGCTCTCCACTGTGTGCAGTTTTCCCTCACATCCCCATCTACCCCACTCTGTGTGTTGTACCCTCCTTTCCTCGCCAGCACATCTGTTGCTTCCCTATCCAGCATGTTTTTTTCTTTTTTGTCAAACCCCACCCAACTCCTCTGGAGCAGTGGAAATGTAATGTTTTATCATCTTTAATACTCCTTTGTTAATCCACATGTTAATGAGTGGATAAATAAGTATAAAGAAGCCACACTTTGTGTAATTGAAGTGTAATCATTTAACCTATACTATATTCACATTAACCAAATGTGCAATCTTAACGTTGGCCTAACTGCAAGTAGGCCTCAGCTGCTCAAAAGCCTCTCACTGTGAAACATATTGCTGATTTCAAAATGTGCTTTCAAGTTTTCTTTCTTGGTGCAGGAGCAAGATAAACTATGTTAGTTAGAAAAGTAGTGCTTTATTTGCTTTTAAAATTGTAGAGTAAATAAACTTTAATTGACATTTAGTAGTCATTTACACAGTGCATGGGGATGAAAAAGCTCCTTCTATACCATGCAGTGCAGACCGATCATACATTCAAGGTTGTGCAGTTGTGTTTTTACCTGTTCCAAGGAGACGGCGCTAACTGGTTGGTCCCAGTCTGGTGGAGTAAGTGGCAAGAAGTTCTGGAGAGAATGCAGTGTATTTAATTGTGAGTCTTAGAATAGTTGTTTGGAGATCCTATTCTGATTTTGTTGAGGGAAGACCTTTGCCTAGCTCTACTCTATGAGACTCAATTTTTCTGGTTCCCGATTTAGACTCTTGAACGCTTATGCTCTCCTTTACCCTGAACCTTTAGTTGGTTCACTTTAGACTGATCCATTCTGCTTAGGATTTCCCCCTTCCATTCTTAGATTCGTCATTTAGTTTAGGGAAGTACCTTTATGGAACTGATATTTCCTCTGCTCTGCATCTCGCACCACCTAAGCAATTTATACCATACTCTTATGGATTGATTAACTTTATGGATTGTTATGCTTACTGACAAATAACTAATTGAATAAATAAAGCCTGTAACTTTGCCTGCTGTGCAAATATAAACCTTCATGGTTTGGAAAACAACCTCTCTATCGTTCTCGGTTTCACTGTATTCGGTCTTGTTCTACTGATGTTAATTTCCAGAATACACATTCAGATGATACTTAAATGTCCATATGGACAGTGATGCAATCTGTTTGATGACTACACAAGAGTGGAAGGTATAGAACATTGCTCTGTATCACCTCTTTTGCTTCCTCACAATCCCAGCTCCTTCCTGCTCCAATTGCAGCATTGACTTCCACCCCACCCCCTCAGATCCTCCCAGTTGTTTCTAAAAATATATATATAATAAACAAATTAATTTTCTTTTTTCTTTTTTTTCCAGGACCGTTCCTTCGCACATTTTTTTTATTTACTGCTCCAAGATTGGCATCCACCATCTTGAAACAAAATATCAAAAGTTAAGAAAAATGGTCACTTCTTCATGACTCATAAATGCATTACACAACTACCATTAGCAATTTTTATTTCTTTTTGCTGATGTGGAACAGCATTGGCAAAAAACATTGACGAAGTCAAAAGATTGGGTAATGCCTCTGAAAGGCGAGACGTATCAGGTTTTTTTTTAATCCTTATTCGCCACCAATCTCACTTCACTTCGTTCCCAAGATGTCTATACCATTCTCAGAAATCTGAGAAAGGTAGGTAATTGAAAATGGAAACCCGCCTACAAGTACCAGGACCTACTTGGATGCTAATGAAGAAACCAACTGAGATAACTCTTCCGTCAAGCTCCAGGAGCTAGATGACACTCGCCGTACAAACTTCCAGGAAGGAGACTGGGAGTATCCGGCGTAGCCCGAAGAGAGTTAAGGTAGCACAATAATAGGACTCAGAGAAAGAAAAGAAAAACTCAATCAAGCAGCTCTGAGCCCAATCTGAGTTGCAGCAGGTCCCAAAATGCTATCTTCTTTTTACTGCATGAACTAGCTAGATCTAACTTAGAATCCGCCACATTTGAAGTCAACCAGTCTGAAATAGAGGGAGGAAAGGATTCTGTCCATCTTTTGCAAATTTCTCTCCTGGCTAGCAGGATAGCATAAAAAAAGCAACGATCTAGTAGGACCCACAACTTTATCTGTAAAACCGAAGATAATCAGGGATAGGTCGATATGGATTGAAAAGCCCAAAGTACTTGCCAGGAAGTTACCCACACTATCCCAAAAGGTATCCAAGGCAGGACATTCCTTAAACATATGAGTGTCAGAAGATGAGGCCAGCCCACATTTCTTGCAGCACACCGGTGGGCCACTAGTGATTTTTGAAAGTTATAATGGGGAGAAATAACCCCTGTGAATGGTGAACAGGTGGTTTCTTTTCAGCCATGCAGGTTTTACTACCTCATATAAGATCTTGCACGAATTCTGCCATAAATGAACGCAATCTTGTACTGGTAAGGAACCCCCCCACAGTTCCTATGGCCAGTTTAAATTCGACGTCCACAGATTCGATTATGGCCTGATACCAAAAAGAAACCTCCTTCCTTCAAGGGGGCTTAGCCCCCAGCTGAAGTTCTAGAAAGCTGCCATTCCCTACAGGGTTCTTTTGATTTAATTTCAATTTTGATTGGGCCCAGCTTTTCAACTGAAGGTAGTTAAACCTTGAAAGGCCTGCTCCGACTTTATCTTTAAGTTGTTCCCATAAAATCAAAGTACCGTCGGAGACCAGTTCCCCCCAAACCACCAACCCAGCTTCTCTTAAGGGTACTGCCAGCCTATCCCTCAGACACTCCGGGGCACCAGGAGAGTCCCAGAGGGGAGCCAGGCTAGAAAAGTAGCTAAGCACAGCTGAGCCCCTAAGTTTCACCCAAGTTTTCGCAAATCCCTGTAGAACCTTCAACGTAACCTTTTAAAAAAATGTTGGGTCCCTAAACTTAAATAAAAACCCCTCCTCAGGTAGATTGGTGCTTCTAAGCATAGCTAGAAACATCCCCCCTGCTCCGGTATTAACTGGCATTTTTAAAGCATACGCAAGTGTGTAAGTTGAAAAGCCCAAGCATAAAACTGGAGATCCGACAGAGCAAGTTCACCTTTCTCTCTCCTCCGCCTCAACTTTTTCCATGCTATTCTTGATGACTTGTATGCCCAGACAAATGAATTAATATCTTGCTGTAGTTTGTCAATAGCCGATTTTTCAAAGTGTAGGGGGATACAGTTAAAGAGAAAAGTGACCTCAGGGAGTATTGACATCTTAACCAAATTAACCCTTCCTAGGATGGATAAAGGGAGTAGGGCCCAAGATTAATCAGCCTCTGACACTCCTTAGACCCCCCAGCTAGGTCTGTCTCGGCGATCTTCGTGATGTCTTGAATGATGTTAATCTCCAAGTATCTCATTTTAGAGCTAGTCTGATGCTGATGCTGTGTCCCTCCAAGATTCCAAACCATAACTTCTGTCTTTGAGGCATTGATCTCATAGCCTGAGACCAAACGAACTCCTGTGCCAGGCTGATCACAGTTGGGAAAGTTGTTAACAGGTTGGCCGACAGAACTAAAATATTGTCAGCATATAGGAATACCCTCCTCTCCCACTCTCCATATTTAAATGACCGGATGTTGGGATCATCCCTGAGCCGTTGAGCAAATGGCTCAATATATAGGTCGAAGAGGAGAGACATATATGGTTAGTCAATGCTTGTTTAGTTTGCCTGTGGAGCGAAACATATGCTCTTGGGCAGCCCAAAACAAATGGCAGATTCATAGTATAAATAAACTTGTGTTCTGATTTCCTGGCTCACTGGACTAAAATGGACCAAAATTGTACAGGAAATATTTGGCTATTCTGAATGGGAAATTAGCTTTTACTGCCATATTAGTGACTGGAGATTGAAACAAATCAACTCAATCAAAAGTACAAAAAATGGAGGGGGAACGCTCTCTAACCAGTGTGAAGGACAACAAAACAAGGACATGAAAAGTGATGGGTAGTATTGATGGACAATTCTGGGCGCATTATACATATCCCAGCCACACTGTAATTTAAGCTTGTGTTCCACCATAGCTTGAGTCTCAAGCCTCTCTGTCACCCCAGCCAATCCAGACGCGATTTAGCTATCGCTTCTTCCAACCTCCGGTGCAAACAAAACAAGGCGAACTCCGCCCTTTTCCAACTCGAGGCTTGCGTGTCATATACAAGCCTCGCTTTCGAAATCACCCGTGAGTCTACCCGACGCCCTTATTGGCTCTAACCAGGCGGGTCCCGCCCTTCTCAAACTCGAGGCTTGCGTGTCATTGCGAGCCTCGCTTCCTAATTCTCTCGCGAGACGACGCGAGCCCCTTACTCCCTCATTGGCTCAGCGTCCTTTGTGCTCCAAGCCTCGTTTCCAACCCAGGCGCCTGATTGGTCCGCCCTCGGCCACCGCCCTTCATACGCCTCGCTCGCCCACCGCAATGGATCCACGAGATCCAGCGAGGGTGAAGCTAGGTGCCGAGCGGGTGCCGAGCGTTGCGGGCGTAAGAGACCTTTCTCTGAAGACTCCTTTCTAACCAGATAAGTTGAATGCTTGGAATTCTGCCAGTTCTAAAAATCCTCCTCTGTGTGTATTTGTTTCCCTTTCTCCCTCAATTACAGGGTGTGCCATTGTCGCTCCCACCCCCCTCCTGTGTTCTATGGGGCGTGGATCTATTTCTTTACAAGTAAGGACATTTATCCTATACTCTGTATTGAATGATTGTGTGCTTGGGTAATATATATACCACGGCCAGCAGTGTCACGGCGCTTTTGCACCGGGACGCTGTTTCCTCGCATTGTCTTCCTTCGGGGTTCAATCCCTGACACCCCACTATAGGTAGCAAGATATATCTTGTATTTCCTCACAAACAGACTTATAATTGTCTAGTCTGCTCTTTGAGCCACTGCTGCTATACCACATATATGCAACAGTCTGCGCTGAACAGTTTGAATCGGCGTTAGTTGAGGTCCCTCCACCTCGGATTTTGGCATGATTTCAACTACGCAACCAAGGCATACCGGCCACGGCCCTTGATATGTATGCAAGCACGTGTCGAGCCACAAAGTCACCCTTTATGGCCACTGTACATATGCACAATCCAATGACTCGATATTTCTGTGTTTATGTTTGTGTTTGTCTGTCTGTCAATTTTTTTTCCTACAGACTCCTAGGTTCCTCACAAAAGAGGTAAACCCCCACTACTTATGAGTTTGTTTTCTTTTTCTTTGTGCACCAATTTTACACATAGTGCTATTTTTAACTTTCACGACCATTGGCAGGGCGGGCCTTAGCGTGCCCCTCCTGTCATTGGCACACTCTCTTACCGGTCCTGATGAAAGCCCAGTAAATTTACACACATAAATGGGCAGAAACATGTTGACCTTCTTTACAGGGTAAACACCAGTATAAAGTAATTGGCTAGTTTCCCTTCACATATCTTATTTTTAATATGTCAGGTTAACCAGTGAATAAAGTTTTTTGGTACAACCTCTGACATTTTTAAACCTTATAATTTTTCACACTTCATCTTCACAAAAACCTGCTCCGCAGTCTCCTGGCGTCGCAGCACACCGGGGAGGTACTCGATCTCTCCCGGTGGACCCGATGATGAAGCATGTCACCACTAGGGTGAGTGAGGGTTTCCTGAAAAAATAGTGCATTTTTTCTTGAAATTTGGTCCTACCATCGGATCACTAACAACTGGCCTCAGACTTCACGTGCGACACCCACCTCTTTTTATACACCTTACCTGTATTGGTCACTCTTCTTTTGATTACTTGTATATTGCTTGGGGACTAAGAGTGCCCTAAAAACCCTTTCTCTCCTTTTGTTGAGACACAATTCTGGGCAACCTCAGAGAGATAATAGGATTAACTACCTTGTATGTCACATTTTGTCATCAGGTAAGGAATTTACAGTAATTTTAGGGATGTACGAAAAACTGCTTTACCTTTGTTTAAAGAAATTCATTTTAATTTTTGAAGGAGATGGAGAGAGTAAGAGCAGGAAGGAGGAAACGAGAGAAAGAATAGAAAGATAAAGAGAGAATGAGGGAGTGAGAGGAGAGGGAGACAGGCATAATCACAGGGAGCGAAAAATGACTAAATTAACAAACATATTTTTTCATCTAAAGAAAGGTCTAATATTTTAGGGAATTTTTCATGTTCAAGAAATATTAGTCTTTTGTGTAGTGACATAGGAAATGTGAGGAATTCTAAACGGTCTTGAGCCTTGCTGTTGAAATCCAGTAACGAATGTTCACGTTTTATTTTAAAATTAAAACACACTCTTGTCTGACACAAACATTTCCGTACATTAACCAGCGGTTTTCAAAGTATCACCTGAGTGCATGTACATATATTCTCCTACAGTTAGAATGAATCACCCGTTTTATTTCGGGATGAAACGCATCTATTTGTCTTCTGGCATTGACAACTTTCCCAGGTGTGATCAGCTGGCATTGCATTACTTCCCATCATACAATCATGCTGTAACATCATCTGGACTGAATGAGAATTTGGCAAAAGATACGTTTTGTCCACCAATGATTGTTGCTTATAATTAGGGCTCCCGGTTTTATGGTATTTATTTTTTGCCCATTTCCATCTGTATTTATCCATATTTATTTTCTGGCTATTTTATCTGTATTTATCCATATTTATTTTGTGTTTGTGTATAAATAAAGTTGTAAAACTGTACATTTCCATATCTATTTAACTGACAGACGTGCACTCATACTTTGATGTCTGTCGTGTTTTAGCTATTTAATCTGCCAAATGTTACACAATACATGCACTGGTAGATATTAGCACTATACCATAATTATATGTTAACACATTCCATTATTTAAAGAAATATCATGCTGTTTTTTTAATTTTCCATGCTGTACATCTGCTCAGCTGCTGGCCTATAATTAATGAAAGAAAGCATGGAGAGTCACTTAAAAGGAGCACAATTTTCTGTATTTATCCACTTTTGAAGATAAATGTAGACAGAAAACACATTGTTTTCTGTCTATATTTATCTGTAAAAATCCATAAAAACGGAAAACCGGGAGCCTTACTTATAATGCTGCCTCTGGTAATTAAATGTATACGACCAGTGGTAATCCCAATTGATGCAGGTGTGGACTATTACAACAAAATGTATCACTGGATTCAGGTGGCACTTACAGTCAAAATAAAGAGCAGCTGTGGGCAGGTGTTAAATAGGTTCAGATTCCACAGTAAGAGCTTGAAGGTGCAGGATAGGTCAGGAATCTACTCCGATTCCCACTTTACTGAGCACCTGACCGAATGTTGAAACTTAGATTAATAAAATTAGATATCATTTGGGTATATTCACAAAAAAGGTACTTTGGATGACATGAATGGTCATGTATTAAAATTAAAAGCTTCTGAAATGGTGTACCATGCTTACCAGATACAATGATGGAGAGAAATATTACTGCACTACAGGTAGTGTTGTGCACCTTCTTATTTTTACCACCAGACCATGCCTGTTCACACCTATATTCAAATCATGCACCAGCTCTTAGAATAGGTGTAATGGAGGCCATCACAAGAGACGCCTAGGCATCAACAGCGCAGTTGGCATCTGTAGAAATTATACTACGCTTTGCATTAAGTAATGGAGGATTGCTAGGTGCTCTCATCTGTGAATATGTTCACTGCCTTTGGTACGGTACTTCTGGTGGTACAAAAGTCCAGAGACAAAATTGCTTCTCTAACCACAGATCTGCCAATCTTTAGATATTTTTACTATGTGAGGATGGGGCGGAGTCAGTATAGTGGGCAGGCTTTGATTCCTCACTGCCTCGTAAGCCATGAAGGGGGTGGGGCCGAAAAGAGAGGATGGTTTTAAAGATAAACACTTCCTAAGCAGAAGCCCCCTTACTCCCATCCCTCCCTGAAAACCACTAACAAAATCTACTAACACTGACGCCCAGGTCTCGGGTTGGTTGCTGAACACAGCCACCATACACAAGCTGGAAACCCACTCTGTGCACTTGTTTCAGTTTACTGTGCATACAGAGTCGATATTGTGATACACACTGGAACAGGAACTGGCAGGAAAGGCCACCATATGTGAACAAACGCCCAATTGTCTCCCTTCTCTACGCAGATGACACAGTACTCATGGCCCGCACGCAGCTTGGCCTGCAGAAGGCCCTTACTTCGTACTCTAGTTTCATGGATGACCTGGGGCTCAAATTAAATGCCAAAAAAACATTTATTATGACCTGTGGGCGGGGAGGAAAAAATTGAGTAGTCTCCCCGTGGGAGATAGCGGGGTAGCCTCCACTAACATCTTCACATACCTTGGTGTTGTGTTTGAGCATTCAAGTTCATGGGGGTCGGCAGTCTTTTTATGAAGTCTACTACGGTCGTGGTAAATTTCTCAAGGAAATTGGGCAAAAGACCTCCGGGTAATCCTCCTAAAGATATATTAGGCAAAATGCATGAGCCTTGCGACATTTGGGTCGGGGGTTTGGGTTTTTTATGACGTATCTTCTATACAACGAGTGGAAAGCGCTTTTTTAAGGTATATTTTAGCAGTACCTATCAGTTCCCCAGATTTTAATTGTCATAGCGAGTTGGGTATTCTTTATATTACAGATGTGATTAAAGTACAACTGGTGTTTGGACCTCCGGTTTTACCGGTCTAAACAGGAAAATGATCAAGGACTCGATGAATTTGGATTATGCAAGCAAGATTACTTGGTTGAAATATGTTAAGAATTTCATGGCAGATTTGGGGCAGCAAGAATATTATACTTCCCTAGAGTCAATGAATTCTATACCAAGGAAGGAACTTAAAGAAATTTGCATGTCCCATCTCGAGTCGCTTAGACTGGCCAGTGAGATGAACAAATGTATGGTAGTCTAACATCAAATGACCTTGATTACTTATGAAATCCAACCGTACCTTTTATGATGTACTGGGGGATATTACAGATTTCTTTTAACACGTTTTAGGTTTGGCATCCTTCATCGTCTAATTAGCTACCCAAAGATTAATGATTGGTCCAGTAATCTCAACCCCTGCCCTTGCGACAACATCTCCCCTCAATCGACTATCCACGCGATTTTATTTTGTAAATATTATGTTAAGGAAACATCAAGATGGATTATGCCCCTATTAAAGGTGGGGGGACGAAGGCAATGTCGTCCTGCCTTTTTGTATTTGCAGTTGCTGGATAACGTGCATGGTATAGGTGTAATGGCCGGCTTTCTAAAGAACATCTTGAAAGCAAGGAAAAGTATAAATAGCTAAAACTTTTATTTAAATGAACTTTTCTGTACTATTAGCTATAGGGTTGCCCTGTTTTTAAATGTACTAATATGATCAGCTTAGCATTGCTTTTATCAAATGAACTGTGTAATATGTGTATATTTGTATTTTATCTGTTTTCTTTTATGATTTTTAACAGCAAAAATCGAATAAAGCATATTCTGATTCTGATTCTGATACACACTGTGTGTGTTGTAGCAGGTCAGTACCCACTTGGTTGATAATACCAGTCTGCCATTTGAAATATATCATGACTGATGCTGTATAATATCATCTACAGCGCCCATCGAGGCCCAGCGCTGAAGTACTCTCTGCAGAGTGGTCATTTGAAAAGCTAGGTACGTGTTCCTAAGGTCACAATATTCAGACAGGTCTAAGTTTATTATTTTATTTATTTTCTAGTTTTATTTGTTATTAAGAAGCCCCAATGGGTGTCATATCGCTTTACGAGCCACCGCCGGAGGAAGATCCTTCTCTTACCTGGCTGCCAAGACATGGAACTCCCTCCCCATCCACCTTCGGCTGACCCAGGACCATCTCGCCTTCAGGAAACAACTCAAGACCTGGCTATTCGAGCAGTAGCATACCCCTTCCCCAAGCGCCTTGAGACCCTCCCGGGTGAGTAGTGCACTATACAAATGGTATGATTGATTGATTGATTGATACGTAGAACTGTTTGAAGAATATAATAACCTTGGTTTCATTCAAGTACATGTTCTACTAGAGCAGCAGCTTCCTCAATGCGAGTGGCAAGTTTCTCAATGCGAGCGGTAGCGTTCTGCCACGACTGTCCGCATTGAGAAATCTCGTCGGGAAGTGGTCTAGAGTACAATTTTCCTTGCTCGTGTACACAGTAGGATGGGGGTGTCCACATACATATTTATCCAGTCACATTTTCCACCATACCACTACCTTCAGGCACCCTGCTGCCCATTCCTTTTTCTGGGATGTCACGTAGTCAGATCATGGCTAGTGTCTCACATGGATGCAGAATCAGGACAGCCAGGAACACCATTACACTAAAAGATGGCAATGTCCAAAAAATCTGGAGCAAATGGTGATGTAACACTCAGTGGGCATTCAAATAAACAAGAGAAATCCAACATTTAGTGGGAAAAGAGAGTGAACAATGGATATTGAAGCACTCAGTGTTTGTGAAAATACCCCTCACACACCAAAAGGCCCCTTGGTGTCATGCTTCATCATCGGGGTCTTCGCACCCCTCTATCGGGATGCGGCGTGCTGCGACCGACGACTACGAGGGAGCACTTACGATGTTGGCTATGTGTGGTGTACAGTGTGTGGGTTGTGTTACAAGTGAGTAGGGAGTGTTGTGAAAGGTTTTAAAAAGTACCTGGCACTAGAGCGGGAAAGAAAAAAGTTTTATTCTGTGCTCTGGCTGGTACCGTTAAAAAGAAAGTGCAGGGCGAGGTCAACCTGTTGTATTAATGAACAGGACCTCCGATGTGCTTATGTGTCGACATGTTTCGGAGACAAGCTCCTTCAGGACAGGGGCACAAACTCCCTTCCCTACTCACGTCTTTTGCTACGTAAAACTGTGTATTTACAGAAAAGTGAATTTTACTTAGAATAGGCTAAGTGTGCCTACAGCGGTCTGCTACAAACACAATGACTTGTGAAGCTTGGTTGTGGGCTTCATGAGCAAAATAGGAACGTCGGGGTGCTGCTCCAATGGCAATAAAGTCAGGACGCTCTGATCGCTGGAGCAGCGGACGGGGTAAGGCGGTGATCAGAGCGTCCTGACTTTATTGCCATTGGAGCAGCACCCCGACGTTCCTATTTTGCTCATGAAGCCCACAACCAAGCTTCACAAGTCATTGTGCTTGTAGCAGACCGCTGTAGGCACACTTAGCCTATTCTAAGTAAAATTCACTTTTCTGTAAATACACAGTTTTACGTAGCAAAAGACGTGAGTAGGGAAGGGAGTTTGTGCCCCTGTCCTGAAGAAGGAGCTTGTCTCCGAAACATGTCGACACATAAGCACATCGGAGGTCCTGTTCATTAATACAACAGGTTGACCTCGCCCTGCACTTTCTTTTTAACGGTACCAGCCAGAGCACAGAATAAAACTTTTTTCTTTCCCGCTCTAGTGCCAGGTACTTTTTAAAACCTTTCACAACACTCCCTACTCACTTGTAACACAACCCACACACTGTACACCACACATAGCCAACATCGTAAGTGCTCCCTCGTAGTCGTCGGTCGCAGCACGCCGCATCCCGATAGAGGGGTGCGAAGACCCCGATGATGAAGCATGACACCAAGGGGCCTTTTGGTGTGTGAGGGGTATTTTCACAAACACTGAGTGCTTCAATATCCATTGTTCACTCTCTTTTCCCACTAAATGTTGGATTTCTCTTGTTTATTTGAATACCTAGTGGAGCATAAATCCAACGATTGGCTCTACCTCCCCTTCATGTTTTTGACACACTCAGTGGGCATTCATTCACCAAACAGTCCCTGCTAACTGTACCTTGTTGGGATCAGGCACAGGAACTAGTGCAACTGGCAAGGTCCTTCCATGGTTAGGCCATGTGCCTGACTCTAACATGGCTTGCATACCATCAGTCGCTAAGGATTTCTTTCAACCACTTTACTGCCACCCCTATCACTAAACTACCCCCAATGGCACTGCTTTCCTGGCTGCTACAATATAATCTCAATGGACTCCACTCTACTACCTTTTACCAACAGACACCGTCACTGTACTATGATCCCCAAAACTACAACACATCTTGCACTGCACTCCCATTGCTGAACACCAATTAGGACCTTAGTGTAACCACCACATAAACATCTAACACTACCGTGTCAACCTTCAAGCATTGAGGATTATAAAAATAAGTGTGTTCAAGTAAATAAAAAAAACACTAAGTCTGAACTAGCAGGGGTGTCTTGTAGATGTGGCTGCCACACAGAGTGATTCCATTAAGAAGTATTTGGGCTGTGACAAATGGTATGACATAGGCTGTATACTGTTTGGTGCATGTCTTTGAATCTCACCCAGCATATCTCATGTAACACATACTACATCCAATGCCCTTCAAAACATGCACTCCGAAGAGGCACCCAGGAAACTGGAGCGTTTTGTGGCCTGATTAGAGATATGACGCGCTATCCAATTGCCGCAATCTAATACAATCTGAATGATGCATACAGCTGGAGAAATATCCAGATTAAGACAAAACATAACTGAAATGAAGCAGCAAAACAAAGTTACTAAAACGTAATCAAAAAGAATTAGGCAACATGTTTGAGATCATTGAAACAAAGTAAAAGAAACTTTCAGCCTGATTTATATATATCAATGGTAAGGATACTCCATCACAACAGTGATGGAGTATCCTTACTGCCAATATAATGGTCCACCTGCCAGAATTAGATGCCGGTGGACTACAGTTTGGCAACAGCATAGACCACATTTCGAGTCCGCAGTGCCCAAATGTCTATGATGATCATACGCAGTAAGGGCCATCTGAGAAAAAGCTATATGTCCTCCCACCCAATTTAGATAAGCGGACATATCGCTGTTTTTAGGGCTCGCCTATTAATAGGCGAGCCCTATTGGGGTGAAACCAAGAGCTAAACTAAGCTCTCAAAAGCAAAGCGGTTTTCCAGAAGTGCACGTCCTCGTGCACGAGCTTGCCCGAGCCTTCCAGCAGCATTTCTCCTCCCTTTACCATTTGCTCCTGCCTCCGAGAGCTTCAAAGGGATCTGCTTCCCCGCCCACTGCTTCACACTTCACGGCCGCCAGGCCATGAGTCGCATTTCTCCTTCCTTCGTGCCCAGCCCCCCTCCCAGCGCTGCCTTGTTCTAAAGTCCATCTGTGGCTCCTCTTAACCTCGTCCATCTTCCCTTTCTTTCCCTTGCCTTCGATCCCTTCATGCCCTCTCTCTTCTACCCGCTGCTTTGCCTCCCCTCCCTTCTTCTCTCCTCTCTCCTCCTTTCTCGTTTATTTATATTCCGTAAATCACTTTATCTTCCTGTGCCATTCTCCCGCCACCCGCATGTCGCTGCTTGTTTGATTGGCTACAAGTGCTAGCATACTTCTGTGGCTTTCTTCAAAATATGTAATTTTACATATGCACTGACCGACTGACGTACAGCCTAAACAGAATCACTCTGTTACGTTTGTCACCTTGGTGACTGCATATTGGAAGAAGATGCATAGGGCCAGTACAGCATAATTTCTCTCCTCTAACTTCCTTCACTCCATTGCAAGTTATTGTAGAAACTTATTTGTCGCGATTTTAATTTGTTTTAAGTGTCCATGTTAGTGGATCCCAGATTCTGTGTTGCGCTCTCCCTTGTGTGCTGCAGGCTCTCTCTAGCTCTCTTGTGTGCTTCGCCACCGCCAAATTGCTCACTCACGTGCTCTGTTTTGCTCTCCGTCTTGTGTACTTGCCCCACGCCGTATATTGCTCTCTCGCCTGATGCCCATTGCTACACAAAAACTGCTTCTGTGCCAGGCCTTGTGCTTTGGCGTACATGCGTTAAGCATTTTTACAAATTTGTTTGAAAATATATGGACGCAGACAATGTGGCACATCAATCTGTGAACGCGCACTTTTTCAGCTGTACATTTTCGATGATTAAAATTGCATTAGCTAAAGTTGCGTTCTACCTATGTAAGCTAGCTGCTGTATTTATTTTGCACCTTTCGGCTTTAGCTGGTTTAAAATACATTGACTACATTTACGATCTAGCTATGTATGCAGCTTTGCTAGCGTGTTTGCAGTCCTTTGCTTTAGTTATTTGAAATACATCAAGGCAGACAATGTGGCGCGTACAACTAGCGCCAGATTGGTCATTTATTTCCTTCCTGCTAGCACCTCAACACTAACAGTTAAGTTACCCTGCCGCCTCACCACATGTCCCATTTGTTCCTATCCTTGTAACACCTAGCGCACGATAATTGAGTTAGGCTGGCTTCCATTGCTACAAAAGAAGTGCTTCTATAGAACGTCTTTTTCTCTGAATCGGTAATGGCATTTTGCATATAAAGTTGCCTTTAAGTCACTTTATCTTCCTGTGCCATTCTCCCGCCACCTGCATGCCGCTGCTTGTTTGATTGGTTACAAGTGCTAGCATACTTCTGTGGCTTTCTTCAAAATATGTAATTTTACATATGCACTGACCGACTGACGTACAGCCTAAACAGAATCACTCTGTTACGTTTGTCACCTTGGTGACTGCATATTGGAAGAAGATGCATAGGGCCAGTACAGCATAATTTCTCTCCTCTAACTTCCTTCACTCCATTGCAAGTTATTGTAGAACTTATTTGTCGCGATTTTAATTTGTTTTAAATGTCCATGTTAGTGGATCCCAGATTCTGTGTTGCGCTCTCCCTTGTGTGCTGCAGGCTCTCTCTAGCTCTCTTGTGTGCTTCGCCACCGCCAAATTGCTCACTCACGTGCTCTGTTTTGCTCTCCGTCTTGTGTACTTGCCCCACGCCGTATATTGCTCTCTCACCTGACGCCCATTGCTACACAAAAACTGCTTCTGTGCCAGGCCTTGTGCTTTGGCGTACATGCGTTATTAAGCATTTTTACAAATTTGTTTGAAATTATATGGACGCAGACAATGTGGCACATCAATCTGTGAACGCGCACTTTTTCAGCTGTACATTTTCGATGATTAAAATTGCATTAGCTAAAGTTGCGTTCTACCTATGTAAGCTAGCTGCCGTATTTATTTTGCACCTTTCGGCTTTAGCTGGTTTAAAATACATTGACTAAATTTACGATCTAGCTATGTATGCAGCTTTGCTAGCGTGTTTGCAGTCCTTTGCTTTAGTTATTTGAAATACATCAAGGCAGACAATGTGGCGCGTACAACTAGCGCCAGATTGGTCATTTATTTCCTTCCTGCTAGCACCTCAACACTAACAGTTAAGTTACCCTGCCGCCTCGCCACATGTCCCATTTGTTCCTATCCTTGTAACACCTAGCGCACGATAATTGAGTTAGGCTGGCTTCCATTGCTACAAAAGAAGTGCTTCTATAGAACGTCTTCTTCTCTGCATCGGTAATGGCATTTTGCATATAAAGTTGCCTTTAAGTCTTCTGCTTTATATGTTGTTAAAAGCATTTTGTGCTAAATTACTAGCGCAGCATGCATGTGGTATTAAAAAACACATGTGCGTAATATACACGCAGTTCGTTTGCCGTTATTTGTGCATTATCAACCATAAAATTAATGCCGTAATGCTTATTTGTGTGCCCATTATGCTGCAATAATCTACTAGATATCCGTTTCTTAGCATTTTATATGTAGCTTTTCTGTGGTGAGCCCTATAGTTTGCATTGTTAATAACATTTTGTCTATAAAGTTGCCTCACCCTTCAGCTTTAGCTCTTTACATCGAGACAGTCAATGTGGCGCGTCCAGCTAGCGACATATTGGTGTTTTATTCCCCTTTCCTAGCGCTTCAGAAACATTTGTATATAAAGTTGCCTTTAACCCTTTTGCTCTGTTAGGAGCATGTTGTGCTAAATTGCTAGCACAGCATGCGTGTGGTATTAAAAAACACATGTGCGTAATGTGCACGCAGTTCATTTGCCGTTATCACACCATATTAAAAAACACATGTGCGTAATGTGCACGCAGTTCATTTGCCGTTATCACACCATATTAAACAAGCACTGGCGTTGCCAATAGGTCTCGTAGTAGGAAAGTTGGAGCTGTTGGTTTTGTAAATGACAAAGCCCTTTAATTTTTAAAAAAGAAAACAAAAATAAAAGGCATTGTTATTTGCAAT
This sequence comes from Lissotriton helveticus, assembly GCF_964261635.1. NCBI lineage: Eukaryota > Metazoa > Chordata > Amphibia > Caudata > Salamandridae > Lissotriton > Lissotriton helveticus. The sequence continues at coordinate 1,620,729,229 of NC_136067.1, forward strand.
TGTAATAGCTCCAACGTTCCTACTGCGAGACCTATTGGCAACGCCAGTGCTTGTTTACTCCTGTCGTCACCAGCAAAACCCTGGTGGCAAGGGGCAGTAAAAGAATAAAAATCCCTCCCGCACAATGGGAGTTAATTAATGGTGCCGGGAGCAATTTTTAATTTTAAGAAAGAAAATCCTGCTTCAGGATTTTCTTTTTGAAATCTAAAATGAAAAATATGTTTGCCACACGGCTCCATCATGTTGACGGAGCCGTGCGTCAGACTTTAAAAAGCATTAACAGTAACCACCTGTCTGTTCCTGCCAATGCTTTAGAAATGACGGCAGGCTTGGCATTCTTTCTAAATTTGCCAGGAGCGAACTCCATCAGGGCAATGGAGTAATGTACTCAGTTGCACTGACAGACTTAACCTCCTTCCACCGAACTATAAATCGGGCCCTTCGTTACAGTTTGAAAAACTTTGACCACCAAAGAAATCCAACATCTGGACAAACTAGTTGCCGAATACAGCTGGACAAAGTACTTTGCCTACCTTTAGAACGCTACTGGGAGCCTAAACTTTAAAATGTTGAGCAAGGAAGAAACATGTATTAAAATATCTGTAAGAGAAATTATGTAACAAGTCAAAACAATTGAATCGTCTGATCTCATTGTGCCAAACGGGTGCAATATGAACTTCCAGAAAATAAATCTGACATGGTTCACATGGTTTACTCTCTGTCTACGAGTCAATGATACAATCTGGTAAATACACAGGTTCTTGGAAACGTGCATTGTTTTTCCCTATTTATAAACCAGTATTGGCCCAGCCAATAGGTGACACTTTTGGGACCTATTGGCTTTGCAAATGGTTTTAGCAATACTGTACAGAATATCGGATGCTGAGCAGGATGGCTAAAGAAGAACTTGGAAAAGCCTATGAAGTGGCTACATACGTTATTTTGTAGGCACGCACAACAAGCATGCACCTGCTTACAATATGACACAGGTGCCTTTTTGTTGGATCAGTATAAATAAAAAAAGTACAAAAGCATTTATCTTTTAGATCAGTGGGAGAAGCAACAACATGGATCTAAGCATCAAATGGGGGAAGGTGGGTTTAAACAATATGGAGGGTGGGAGATATAGCAAAGAAATGAGAGAGAGCATTGTGGAGCTGGGGGAGACGCACATGGCTGAGAAAGTAACGCGGGGAGAACCAAACAGGGCAAGTGCATCATAGAGAGGGGTGGGGAGAACCACACGGATGAGAAAGAGCAACATGGAGTGCAGGGGGGAAGCTCACTAGGGAAACAGATGAAAAACATATGCACTCTTGTGGAGTGCTTAAGACAAAAGAAAAAATAACTCCCTAAAAGTGGGCAGTGAAAGGACACAAGTAAAATGGAAATTGCTCCAGGGGAGGGACAGACACAAGATGGACAAGGCAGGCCGTCACACAAGAAGCAGGCAAATAAGAGTGACAGCAAAGCCAACAAATGGTAAGCAAGGGGTGGTCTACAAGACCCCCTGTGTTCTTGATGAGCCCACATTTTGTAACCAGACAGTTGTGCTGGCTGGCAGGCTCGAACAAAAAGGCCATCGACCTTCCCCAGAAAGCCATCACATTCTGACATGGTAAGCGAGGAATCTTCAAAAAAGTTAAGTAGGGCAGTTATAGAATCTTGTGTGGAGTGTATAGGGCTTTGGGAAGAAGTATCTATGGTGCACGGTATTGTGGCCTTGATCACTATTGCAAGATGGACCTTTTAACATGTCACAAGCTTTGTCAGTGCGTCAAGACCACTGTACTGTTTATTACAGAAAAGCATTTGATGCTTAGAATAGAGTCCTACTGGTACAGATATTATCTCAGGTAGGTGCCCCAATGCAGCTTTCTTTTATTTGTGAGTTCTATACAGTGAACCGAGGAAGAATTATAAAAGAAACAAGCATTGACAAAGCCAATATAGGAGGAGGAGCTTGGCGGGCATCCGAGATGGCCGCGTGAGCACAGCGCTCCCCGGACCCCCGCCGCTCCCGGCTTAATATCCTGCTTTAATCCTGATTTTTTGCGAGGATTCATATAGAGGACGTTGGGCTGATCTACCTGGACCTTTCAGAAACTGATTTGGACATCGGGTGCCTGAATTATGTTCGATTGAACTTTTGGGCTCCGCCCTCGAAGTGCGCCCGGGACTGGGTGAGGTTCGGTGGCCGTCTTGGAGTTGAACAACAACGGCAGGGGGATTGGTCTTGTGGGTCCCCTTCTTAAGTTTCGGTTTCGTTTCTGCCTCAGACTGGGACATTGGTGAGAGGGTCGGGCCAGAGCTGCGGCCGGGACACGAGTTGGTTGTCTGGCCCTTGGCTGCACTGTTCCTGGAGTGGGCTGTCTCTATCCTGGTGATACCCCTCTTGTAGTCCTTTGGTCCCGGGGCCTCCATTTCTGGTGCCCGGTCCGTCGATCCTGGTGGCTTTACTCGTGACGCATCTTCAAAATGGCGGGCAGAGGGGACCGAGAGACGCGTAAGACGAAGACACCTCTGCGCGGGGGTCCGGTTCAATCTAATGTTATGGATCGTTATACCCACTCTAAGGGGTCCCCCGGGGCTGCCCTGCCCGGTCCCATTGCGTCCGACCACGTAGTGGATGCGTCGACGGAGCCCTCTTTGCAGGACATCATGGGCGCCATTTCTGGCATGAGGGAATCCATAGGCCAACAGTACGAAACCTTGGCCCACAAACTTGACACTGTGGTGAATTTGATTCGAGCCGATCTCTCCAAGACGAACGAAAAGGTGAAGTCGTTGGATATCAAATCATCCAGCCTCACGACGGACGTCTCTGATATTCAGACGGAGATTGGCAATCTCCGCAGGGTGAACGATTTCATGACCCGGCGCTTGGAGGATTTTGAGAACAGGGCACGTCGCTGTAATGTTTGCGTGGTTGGTGTGCCGGAGAATCCAGAACCCCACTCGGTTGATCTCCTGGTTGAAGACCTCATCCAGAACCACCTTTCTCCGTCTGGCCTTAGTAAATTTTTCACAGTGGAGCGCGCACATCGTGTTCCGGGGGGCCAGGGCAAGCCAGGCGCCCCGCCGAGACCTATTGTTGCAAAGCTTTTCCACTATAGAGATCGGGACGCTATCCTGCAGGCCTCGCGGGTGAAGGGCCCGGTGGCCTTTGAGAATGCCACGGTGAACTTTTATCCGGACTTTTCCCAACAGGTCCAGAAGCAGCGTATGGGATTTCGTGGTGCCAAGAAGCGTCTTAGGGACATGGGGATGCGTTACGCAATGCTCTTTCCGACCAGGCTGCGGGTGGAGTATAATGATCGAACTTTCTTCTTTGATCGGCCAGATGCTGTGAATGACTGGCTAGACTCCCTGCCTCATCGACCTCCTGAGACTGAGTCCGAAGCCCACCCGGGCGGTGCGGAAGGTGGTGTAGAGAGCTGAACATTTCGTCTTTGACTGATGCCTTGTTTTGTATAACTTCTCCAGGGATGTAAGCCTATGTTCCTCTACCTCACATGTGTTTTGATGTATGATCTTTTTCTCGTCATTGGTTTGATCGGGGGGCGGGTGGGACGGAGCCTTTCCTCCTCCGGGGTCTTTGTGTAGAATAGGGGTTCTTGGGCGACAGGCACACTGCAGGTTGGGGTGGCTTTTTAGCTTTTTGCAGGGGTGCAGGGTAGGGGGTGTTTTCTTGTTACTTGGGGGGTGGGGGGTTGGGAAGTTCGTTGTTTGTGTGTTCTGTGTTCAAGGCGACTTTATTCTGTATTTGGACTGCTTTTTATGGTCGTGCTCATTGATGGGGGGTTTGGGCTTTTTCGGGTGGGATGGGGGGTAGCGGGTTGAGATTTGTTTCGTGGAACGTTAACGGTCTGGGAGATCGTATCAAACGAAGTGTGGTGTTGAAATGTATACGACGTTTATCTCCTGACATTGTTTTCCTGCAGGAGACTCATCTGATAGGCAATGTCTGTCATGCAATGAATAGGTGGGGCTATCGCCTCGTGGCACATTCGGGGTTTACCTCGGGTTCCAGGGGTGTGGGTATCCTTATCCGGGCTTCCCTCCCCCTGGCTATTGATGATATTATTCAGGATGACCGGGGGCGGTATGCTGTTCTTGTGGGTCGATATGAAGGCCGTGCCCTCTCCTTATTAACTGTTTATGTGCCCCCCGGCTTGCAGACTTCTACCTTTTCAGATTTGGGCCGTGTCTTGTTGGACCTTCCTGATAGTACTCTCTTTCTGGCTGGTGATTTTAATTCGGTAGTCTCCGGCCTCCACGATCGCCACCCCCCTAGGGATACCCCGGCGGCTCAGCAGTGGTTGGGTGGATTTTTGGATACCTTTGGCCTGGTGGATTGCTGGAGGCTTTTGCATCCTACGCAGCTTCAGTACACCTTTCACTCTGGGGCCCATGGGAGTCTGTCTCGGCTGGATTATTTCCTGATGCCGGCGGCTCAGTCCCCAGCGGTGCGTGAGATTGTGCACCTGCCCAGGGGTATCTCTGACCACTCTCCGCTCTGGCTTCGTTTTGAGGTTGGGGTGGAGGCAGTGGGCCGGGTGGCCCCCATTAATCCGTGGTACCTTACCTCCCCCGAGACCCGCACCCTTTTGCTTAAGTCCTTGGACTCGTATTTTCTGGATAACGAGGGGTCGGTTTCCTCTGCTGTGTCCCTATGGGAGGCCTTTAAGACCGTGATTCGTGGGCAGGCCCTCTCCCTTATTGTTGAGGCTAAGAGAGCGAGAAATAGAGAGGTGGTTGATCTTGAGGGAGAGATTTCTGCATTGGAGGAGGGTTTGGAATCTGGTGTCACGCCTGAGAAGCTCCATGCCCTGGGTCTGAAACAATTTGCTTATAAGTCCATGGTCACAGATGCCGCCAAAGTGATGTTTCGTGAGCAACAGGGACGTTTGTATGATATGGGTGACAAAGCGGGTAAATTGCTGGCATGGCTGGATAAGAAGGAGAGAGCTAATCGTGTTGTACCCGTGATTCAGTCTGCGGGTGGTGTGAGTGTAATGGACCCGATTGGAATAGTTGACCGGTTTGCCGATTACTTCCGTGTGGTGTATACCCCTGTGTCTGTGAGGGATGTGGTTGACTCTCGCCTTCTCTTGCGTGATATAGCACTGCCCATTGTTTCCGATTTAGACCGTGTGGCGTTGGACTCCCCCTTTACGGTTGACGAGATAGCTACTGCCATCCGTTCCCTCCGTTCGGGCAAAGCATTGGGCCCGAACGGGTTGCCAATCGAATTGTACAAGTTGCGTCCCGATAGGGTGGCTCCGTATCTTCGCGCCATGTTTCTGGAGTCCCGGGAACGGGGTATTCTCCCTTATGATCAGAGACTGGCCACAATAGTTGTCATCCCCAAGGAGGGTAAACCACGTGATCTTTGTTCCTCCTATAGGCCCATATCCCTGCTAAATGTTGAACCCAAGGTATTGGCGAAACTCCTGGCATCCCGTCTCTTGACGGTCATTAGTGACTTGGTCCATCCGGATCAATCTGGATTTATCCCGCATCGCAACACGGCTCTGAACCTACGTCGTCTTCACGGCGCGGTCGCGAGGGCGGGGCTTCTGACGGAGCCGGCCATTTTGGCATCGTTGGATGCTTCCATGGCCTTCGACACGGTGGAGTGGCCTTATCTTTGGGCGGCTCTTGAGAAATTTGGTTTTGGGCCTGAGTTTATTGGCTGGGTCCAGTTACTGTACACGGAACCTCTGGCGCAAGTAGTGGTGAATGGTAGGGTCTCGGCTCCTTTCACCCTTGGTAGGGGTACCCGTCAGGGATGCCCCTTGTCTCCGTTACTGTTTGCTCTCGCTTTGGAACCATTGGCTGCTTGGCTTCGGTGGGAACCTTCCCTCAAGGGGATCCGCTGGTCTCCGGACTTTGAGGACCGCGTTTCGCTTTACGCGGACGATATCCTTTTATATCTCACCTCCCCGCGTAAATCTCTGTCTGTTCTGTTTGACGTTCTTGCTTCCTTTGGAGCCAACTCGGGCCTTGTTATTAACTGGACCAAGTCCTGTGTATATGTTCTTTCGGGTGTTTTGCCCCCCTTACCGAGCAGACTTCCTATTCAGGTGGTCCAATCGGGTTTCAAGTATTTAGGGATTTTTATAACGTTGGACCCGACGCTCCGCTTTGAGCATAATCTCCTACCACCGTTGCTTAGATTGCGCTTGGATGTGGCCCGTTGGCGTAAGCTTCCTTTGTCTCCTCTGGGCAGGGCGGCCCTGTTTAAAATGATGTCCTTGCCGCGATTCCTTTACGCGCTCCAAAACTCCTATGACGCTATTCCTATGACCTATTTCCGAGAGATTGAGAGTCTTCAACGGCAATTGATATGGGATGGGCGTCCGCGTATCGCACTCGCAAAGCTCACCATCCCTTGGTATGACGGGGGCATGGCGCTCCCCGATATCAAGCGATATTACTGGGCTTCCCAGTTGTCTGCCATTAATCACGTGATGTTTTCCCCGGGTCGTAATCCTGCATTCGAGATGGATAGACTCCAGCTTCCGGGTGGGGACTTTACTAGAGCGCTTTATTCTCGATCGGCCGGGCGCCATCTTGTGGGCCCATCCAAGATCGCAGTAACTGTATGGCGAGCTGCGAATGTGAGTTTGGGGTGGGAGGATCGCTTGACGTTGGCGACGCCGCTTTATGCCTCGGAACGTTTGGGCGGACTTTGGTCTACCAAGGGTTTCGACCGCTGGGATGTGATTGGGATTTGTAAGGTGGGTGATGTGTGCTCGAACGGTTGTGTGAAGTCGTTCCAGGCCCTCCAGGCGGAATATGGTTTGAGTGGTAGGGAATTTTTTCGCTACCTGCAGGTCCGGCACGCCCTCGCCTCAGTTTTGGTTCCTGATGAGGCCCTGCCTGAATCTTCCCCCCTCGAGGACCGTGTCCTTGATGGGCATCTTCCCGATAGCACTATTTCTCTGATTTACAAGAAATTGATCAATAATCGGGCGGACTTATTGGTCCGACTTCGGGAGGCTTGGGTTGGCGATGGGTTGGAGCTGGACGACGAGGATTGGCAGTCGGCACTCTCTTCTCCCAAGGAGGTGGCCATTCCTGCCCGTCTCCGTTTGGTTCAACTTAAGATTCTTCATCGAGTTTATGTCACGGGTCCGCGTCTGGTGACGATGGGCTTTTCTTCGGATGGGCTATGTAAGCGTGGTTGTGGTTTGAGTGCGACCTTTTAACATATCCTATGGGAGTGCCCGGTTGTAGCGGCTTACTGGACTGCTGTGCTTGAGGTGATGACTGCTGTGACGGGTGTGGCCCTGCGGCCGGAGCCTCGACGATGTCTGTTGAATGTGTGGGAGCCCACTGCCTACTCTGTGGCCCAGACCAGATGGGCTACCCTGGGTTACATGATTGCGAAGCGGGATGTTGCGCAACTCTGGGGCGCTTCCAGGCCCCCTGAGGTCTCGAAGTGGGAAGACAACATGGACTGGTCCATGTTTCGTGAGAAGACGGTTTATGTGGCCAGGGGCAGACCCAGGGCGTGGACGAAGGTTTGGGGCCAGTGGAATGATTATCGTGGGGATATTTGCACCCCTCCCCTTGTAGGCACTGCTGAGATTGTCCTATCTCCCTAGACGAGCGTTCCCGGAACCTTTCCATACGTTTTTTTTTCTCTATATTTCCGGTTCTCCCCGCTGCTCCCCTCCCCCCCTCCCGACTTGATTGGAGGCTCTGGGTGTGTTCTCCTGATCGTGGACCGTCCCCTCCGTTCTTTGGGCTGACCTTAATTATCGTGCATTCGCCTTTTAGTGTTTGTTATTTCTTTTTGTAAAATAAAAAATTTAAATTGCTCTGTGATATATGTAGAGTAATGCTTTGTGCTCGAGCTGTGCTGACCACGGGTGTACATTTCTATTTCATGCGTTGTGCCTTGTTATTAGCGGCCAGCCCGTGAGGTTGTAGGCCCATTCTTGTACTTTTCTATGCTTGCTCCAATAAAGGTTTTTGAACAAAAAAAAAAAAAAAAAAGACAAAGCCAATATATATATATCCAGTCGCAGCAAAAAAAAAAAAAAAAAAAAAAAAAAAAAAAAAAAAAAAAAAAAAAAAAAAAAAAAAAAAAAAAAAAAAAAAAAAGTAGAGTGTTTTGGAGTAGAGTGGAGTGTTATGAAGTGGTGTAGAGATCCGTGGAATGGCGTAGAGTGGTGTAGAGTAAGGTTGGGTGGCGTGAAGTGAAGTGGAATTTCTTGGAGAGGCATAGAGTGTCGTGAAGGGAGTAGAGTGTTGTAGAGTAGAAGGATATAGAGTGGAGTAGAGTGTCGTAGAGAGCAGTGTCTTAGAGCGCAGTGACATCGAGTACAATGGCGAGGAGAGCAGTGGCATACAGTGTTGCAGAGTAGAGTATAGCGGCGTAGAATGCAGTGATGAAGAGTAGATTGGTGTAAAGTGCAGTGACTTGGAGTGCATCAGTTCTGAGTAAAGTGGTGTAGAGTGCACTGGCAGTGGTTAGAGTAGAGAGCAATGGTGTAGAGTAAACAGGCGTAGAGTGGACTGGTGCAGGTAAGATTGCAGTGTCGTCGAGTGCAGGGGAGTGGTGAGGAGTGGTGCTTAGTTGAGTGGCATAGAGTAGATTGTTTCAGAGTAAAATGAAGTCATGGTGAGTGGAGTGGAGAAAGGTAGAGTGGAGTGGTGTAGGGTAGAGCGTGGTTGCATAGAGTAGATTGTTTCAGAGGAGAGTAAAGGGGTGTGGAGTGGTGCAGGGTAGGGTAGAGTTGTGCTGGGTAGAGTGCTGTGGCATAAAGTATTGGCGTAGAGTGCACTTGCGTAGAGTAGAATGCTGGAGAGTAGAATATAGAGGCATAGAGTGGAATGGTGTAGAGTAGATTGGCATAGAGTGCAGTGGCGTAGAATGCATTGGTTTTGAGCAAAGTGGTGTGGAGTGCATTGGCATTGAGTGCAGTGGTTAGAGTAGAGTGCAGCAGAATAGAGTGGTAAGCGTAGACTTTAGTGGCACAGAGTGGAATAGTGCAGCATAGGGTGAAGTGGAGTGCAGTGGAGTGTCAAAGAGTAGAGTGTCACAGAGTGCAGTGGCATATAGTAGATTGTTTCAGAGAAGAGTGAAGTGGCATATAGTGGAGTGGTGCACAGTAGATGGAGTGGTGTAGGGTAGAGTGCAGTGGCATAGAAAAGAGTGGCATAGAGTGAAGTGGTGCAGAGTAGATTAGAGTGGCGCATAGTGGATTGGCATATGGTGCACTAGAGTACAGTGGAGTGGTACAGAGTAGAGTGCATTGACGTACAGTGACATAGAGTAGAGTGGCATAGAGTGAAGTGACATAGAATTGAGTGGTGTAGAGTGCAGTGGTGCATAGTAGAGTAGAGTGGATTGGCATAGAGTAGAGTGGTACAGAGTAGAGAGGCGTAGAGTGATGTGGTGTAGTGTGGATTGCTGGAGAATAGAGTGACGCAGTGTGGAGTGCCATAGAGTGAAGTGGTGTAGTGTGGAATAGTGCAAAGTGCAGTGGAGTAGAGTGGTGCAGAGTAAAGTGGAGTTGGACAGAGTGGAGTATGCATGGTGTGGTAGTGTACTGCCATTACAGACAACACATCTTCAATTTAAATGACCATTACATTTGCAAAGCCATACTATTTTTATTGATAAAAGTAAACAGTGCACAAAAGATTAAAGGGCCGATTAGGATGGCGGACGGACTTGCGTCCGTCCGCCACCCCAGAGGTGGAGGGACCGTCCGCAGGGGCAGCGGCGGTCCCTCCGTGCAAATTAGGATGTGACCGCCACCCTGGCGGTCACATCCTGTATGTTTTAACATTGCGGCGGGTGCTGCTTGAAGCAGCACCCGCCGCAATGTTAAAACTGCATGTGTTACATTTACATGCACAAAGCGGCAGGCACCGCGCGGTGCCTGCCGCTTTGTGCATGTAAATGTTGGGGGGTACCATAGGTACCCCCCAAGTGCACCCCCCACCCCCCGACACCCTGGGGGCCCGCAACGGGCCCCCAAAAGCCAAAGTCCACATGCTTTTCCACGGCGGAAAAGCGGCCGCGGAAAAGCATGTGTTCGTGCAATTCCTAATTTGGCTGACGGTGTCTTGCAGACACCGTCACCAAATAGCCCTCCTCACACCGCGGATCAGCGGCGGACGGACCTGCCGTCCGCCGCTGGTCCAACCGCACTCCCACCGCCATCCTGATCTGGCGGTGGGTCTTCTATTGCACTGCGGCGGATAATCCGCATACTCCGGGCGGGCGGTGGCTTCCGCCGGCCCGGAGTATGCGGATTATCCGCAATCATAATGAGGCCCAATATGTGGAAATGTGATCACATAGTGTATTGATTTGTTTTATCACATTAAAATATTTGTTTCCACCACACTTCAGAATTACCAAAACATATGCTTCCTTTGTGCTTTTCCAATTCTGGCATATTCCCCAAACATCTGCACAGTTCATTTACAGACATTTAAATTTTGCTGTCTGCTAGATAAAAAAATAACAACGTACAGCCTTCCTCTAGTACACCCCCAAAGGCCAGCATGATTGTCACATAAATCCTCTCACTTTGAAGTCAGAGAAAGAAAAGTAAACAACAAGCTCCATGGAAAACAGAGCCTGACACTTGACCGCTGTCTTTGAATGGACAGCAAATGTGGCAAGATAAGAACTAGAATTAACGGTCTGTTTACAGAAATGGAGCGCTCAGAAGGATACAGTAATTAAGGTATGGACCACGGAAGCGACACGCTCAAGCTGGAAAGCCTAAAACAAATAAAGCCAGCAATAGAAATCAAGCAAATGTAAGTTACAAACCTCTAAGGCAATAGTAAGCAATGGGTGGAATGTATTCCCAGGGAAGCTTTCTGAATATCCTCAAGATGTCGTCAGCAAACCAGACAGCTACTCTGTCTGGTAGACTTTACCCTAAAAAGGCATGTGCCCCAATTATTTAATCTTTACAACACTGATTTACTTAATCAAGGTAAACTCCTCCCAATAAGATGTGGAGGTCCTCCTTTTCTAAGTCTATTGCTGATAATATAGTGAAATTTCAATAAACCCCGGACTGGCCTGCAATCACCCGAGCACAAGCAGCATGTAATTTGCTTATTGTCAACAAAAGCAAAGTCATAGTCTTTGAAAATACACCCAAACCACATGCCACATGGGAACAAGTGTACGAAGCAGGTGAAACATTGTATATGCCTGGGAGACAACCAACTAAGATGGAGCCACAAATGTAAATACATGAAAAACAATGTACTAGTGTTGGTATGGAGAAGAAGCAGATCCGATGCTCAGCATGGAAGCTATGCCAATTTTTAAAGCTAATGAAACAAAGGTTGCCCCATTCATAGTGTATGGGGCTATTTCTTGGCTTCCGAACAGAAGATTGTCAATTGATGGCTTGGAAGCAATTATCATATGCAGCTATTTCCATGTGAGAGATTCATCTTGAGATAATTAGGCTGGAACTTAATTTAACATCAGTCACTGATTCAGACCCCTTTGATGGGCTTTAATGCCTCTAGGGAGTTTAATTCCAACTAATGGGTGAGGTGTTTACTGAAGTAGGTCATGGGGCTAATCTATTTAATGACGTTCACGTTCAATACAATAACCGACCGATCAAAGCACTACAATATGAGGAGCTGTCCGTTAATAGTGAAGTTACTGTAAAGTAGTTTACGGCTAATATTAAGAGGCAAGTGAAAAGATTTGCACAAATGGTAGATGAGGAGGCAATATTGGTTAAGAGCTTGTATGATATGTACATTAAATATATCCCAAGAGAAATTCCAATGTACCTTAAGATGTCTTGATATTTACAACAATGTTAATTATATTTATGGATCCGGCTGAGATATATGAACTTATAAGAGCATACAGCAACTTGTACTGGTATAACACATGAATATAAATAGCTCAACAATGCACTCTATTCTATTTAAATTTCAATTTTTTGTAAGTTTGTTCTCAATGATTAAGTCAGATATGGACTATGAAGCTAGATTACAATTGAATGTGGATGATAAGAAATTGTTAACTAAAATGTGTACATTTTGGAGTCTTTATATTGTTGCTAGATTAAATTCAGATTTGATTTTAGGAACTAGTATGGCTACTTGTTACTATATTTTACAAGATTGAATCAAATATAAATAAATTGATATCAAACCCACCCACGGAGTTACCATCCTGTAGCATCACATAACCAGACATGCTGCAATATTCTCGACACATGTGTTAGTTAAAAAGCGAGGTCGTTGTTTCTAAGATACTAACACCAAGCAGAGAAAATCAGGCAGGTTTAGGAAATACTAATCCAAAGCATATCACTTTCAGACAGGCTTAGGATACAGTGAGAGAGGAGCAATCAACTAGAGTGCATGTGCCCGAGTATAAATGTGAAAAAATACGTGAGACATTGTGGAAGTACTGTTGAAGAGCTAGACCTGTGCTTCCCACTCAGCATCCTTCCAGCCTAGCAGTCACAATACTAGCTTTTCAGCACACATTGGAATTAGAGCGCATCCCAGTGTGGAACACTGTAATTGGCTGACTCCAGGCTTATAAGTTAGCTCATGTTCACATTACTTTACTCCAAAATGATGAATCTTACATCTTCACATTGAGTGCAACATGTAGACGTCTTTGAAAGTAACAGTGGCATGATTATTCTCATCTACAATTCTCAGTGGTTCAAATAATGTCTCAATACATTTCGGGGAACCCTGCATTGGGGGCACGATTACAAAAGGTTCCTTTTAACTGTGGGAAAGAACAATGGTGTGCATAAGCACATGTAAAAAATATAAACTATGGGTCATAATTAACTCTTGCTATGAAGATCTTCAAATCGCTTACTGATCTATTGATTCTAGGAGTACCTCAATAGCACCCTGCAGTTCAAGGAAGTGAAGAGAATGTTAAATATATATGGAAAATGAAGGACACTCTACAACACTTGAAATGATTGAGAGGAAAGCAGTGATAAAGAATCCACCAAAACATGCCTCCAGTGAAGTCCCTTCGTGTTCCGCCAAATCTGGATTGGACCTTGTTTAACTTGCTGGAGCACTTATCCACCTCCATCTCTGACATCAGACAGAGTTAACTGTGAACGATTACTATGGCAATGGCGGCAAACTTTCAGAAAAAGATAGTTGTAGTGTCCATACAGGCTAGGATATAGCTGGTATTGTTATGGAGACCATTATATGGACACTTACTGTGCACTCCCAATTGGTGGACATTACCTGACCCATATCTGCTATCAGAACTTTTGCTAGCATTCAGAGCATTGGTGGACTTTCTACAAAAGTGCTTTGCAGTCAAAGTGGTTCCTCTTTTGGCACAGATATTTACTTTGGTGAAGAAACGTAAATGGCTACTATGGACAACCCCAAATACAGTTGATTTTCCAACGCCACAAATCTAAATCAGGCTACCTAAGTAACAGAGCACAAGCATGTTTATGTTAATAGAAATTGGAGGCATTTGTTTTATTTATGCACTCAACAGTTATTGATGATTTATGTATCCATATACAAAGTTGGGTAAGATGCATTTCTTTTTCATGACTATGACTAGGTAGAGCTCCAAATCTGTTATCCTTAAGGTGAGATGAGGAAGTGAAGTTTTCAGAATTTTACTACCTAGTGCACCTTTCAGTCTGCAAAATAGTCACTATCGTTAGTAATCATGAGACATCCCAGTCTTTAACAAACGTTTTAGCACACCCTAGTGACATGTGATACACTACCACTAATTTAACACACTATGCTGCCAAGTGAGTGCATAGTCCCCTCATCATGGACAGTGTCTGCGTGTTATCTTGCATAGGGCGACAACATTAATGATAGTAGTTGCTTGGTATCATTGTCATTGTCAATAAGTAGGTCTTATTACATAAAAGGTTGGAAACCCCTGGTTGAGGATGTGTCTTCACTGAAGTGATATTTGAAACCTCTTGAAAAGGCTCATGCTCTGGTGTTTTTGGAGGCTACCCAAATTGGCAGCTTCCTCAAGTTTGAGCTCAAGGCATTCCACAGTTGGGTATTCAGGGAGTGTATAGTCTGCCCCATACCTCTTCCTGCTCACTTTGCTTACTCTAAGGGCAAGAGCTGGAGAGCAGCGAGGCGTGAGCTCCTGTAGTAAATTTGGGTTGAACTTCAGTGTACTTGGAAAGCTTTTCATAATACCTTAAATTTCAGTCTCTGTGCGATAGTGAACCAGTGAGACTCTTTAAAGGCTGAGTGATGCAAGTTGGTTTCTTGAGGTCCAGAAATAGCTAGATGTTTGGTTTAGCATTCTGTGAAATGTATGGATGTTTTACTTGTGGCAGTGTTAGGATTAGCTCACAATAGTGAATCCGAGCCAGCATCATAGCACTAGTAGGTGTTCTGCAGTGGGTTAATGCCAGGCACAAGAGGATTCTCGTCAACATAGTTAGTTGGTTGTTGGAGTTTTTACAAGTCTCCAAAATGATTTATACAGAATAGCTCAGGATTGAACTACACTCCTAAATTTTTTAAAGAGAGAGCAGCTATGGAGGAAACCCTAATTCCGCTGCACACTTTAAAAGGCAGATTATACTCTAGAGAACTCACCACATAATAGAATGTGAGCCTTTATGCTGTTCGGGTAGAAATTTTGTATCCACTGGTGTATATTTTATAAACCATTTTATTAAATGTTTTCAATTCATACAATATGCCTGAATGTACAATTGTTTAGGCATATTTTTTTTTCATTCCATCTGCTTTTTATACAGCAGCATATTCAAGTCAGGCGATTTCGCTGTCTGGTATTTCCTCAACTCATTATTATAGCAGTTTCAATTGAATGGTACTTAAAGAAATTATTATGCCTTTTGCTTTAAATGTTCTTCTGGTTATAGACTACAATTGGAGTTGCAGTGCGTCTATATGATTGGGGTGCCTCCCTTGTGTCGGCGTCACTACATTCATGGGACCCTACTCAGGCTGCAAGGGAGGGGGGCAGGAAGTAGTATGTAATTATATGCTTTGCACTCTTCTTCATGGGCCGCGTCCAAGGCTCATGTTACCTTTGTCACAACATTCTAGGGTGGTCTATTCTCACCCTTTTATGTATCCTTATAGACTTAGTGTAGCTCATTGCAGGTATTCATGCTGAGTCTTTTGTGCAACGCTCTTCGTTCTTCTCTATGGAGCGCCCTGCATCCACCTTAGTGGCGTAATGAAACTTGGGGGGCCCCTCAAAGTACATAGAGGGCCCCCCTCCTGACTCACTGAGTTGCTTTCAGGTCAGAAAACTGTACTGTTATCAGCCCCTTTAGAATTATGAGATATGCAGAAGCACCGCAGATCACTAACTTTCTGTGGACAAATCTCCAGATGAAAGTCTGAACTAAAATGAGGAACTTCTGGGGAAATCAGACACACTACTACAGATTCCCTGGTAATTCCTCATTTCTAAGTGTATCTTCAGGGTCCAACTCATAACAGGATAGATTTTCCTCACTCCTGAAGCAACCCATCAGTAACTGTCTGGGTGGGTGGAATCCAGACAATTTTCTGGGCTACTGATAAGCAGGGCCAATGTGTTGAATAGCCGTCCTTTACCAAGGCTTGTTTGTGGTTGACCAGAGCTCACTCATGTCGCTGCAAATGTGCTCCTCTGTCAAGGTAAAAAAGATATACTCTAAACACATTCGAGTGGAAGGCTGGAATTGCCTGTGCCTTATAAAATGCAGGTTTCAAAATTGTAAGCCAAGGATGATTCAAATATGTGATCAAAAGTAGTAAGCATTCACAGCTAATCAAAGACTGGAAAAGAAAAGACAACGCTACCTGTATGTTTCTGCTCATCTAGCACGTTTGAATGTTTAGAAGTGTTATTTCTTATGTTTTCTAGTAAAGAGGACTCCGGAATTTTTGTACTAGTCTACTACCCATTTTAGTAAAATAATTAACTGAGAGTTGTCAGTTCTTTTGTCTGCCTAGTGATGTTTGCTAAGCACGGCAGTCATAATAATAATTCCCACTGGTCGACCTCACTCCCTGCAAGCACAACAAGCCGAAAGATGTCATGTAGAGGCCTGGATGTGTCCGCGTGCCCCGGAAGTACTCACTCTGAATGGTTGGTCCGGGATGAACGGGAAGTAGGCGAGAGATGACTGTGCTTCGCCCCATTGGCCAGCCACGCAGGCATTTCTGAGGAGCTGTTTTTCTGCAAATGCAACTTTGAGTTCCATGGCCACATCCGCGTCGTTCGAATCCCCACATGTGAGGCTGATGTCAAAGCTGTGAAAGGCATGGGGAGAAAAAAAAAGTCAACCCTCTAATCCAGGGGAAAGAAAGCAAAGTACTTCCCACATGTGGTTTCCAGACCATTTCCAGATCTTCAACAGGAAAAAATACCCATGTTCTTAACCAGAAGTAGCGCAAAACACATAGCAACAGTCATACTAGCAGAAATCAATAAGGTGTTTGAAGTCCAGCATACACCGCCTTCAGGTGTCAATAACATGCTGAGGCTAAAAGTGTTATATAACACAATTTACAAACACAGAGCCTGAAAGTGCAATATACTAGGTATAAGTATAGTTAAAGCAATGACTGACAAAACCAGTCGGTTTGACTTTGGTAAAGTAGTGCATACTGACACAATGTACATATATACATTTACGTAAATTGTGCATTTATGCTGTTAAGTAGGCCGAGCCATATACCTAATAATATTCATAAACACACAGATCCACACACCTAGAGGCATGCCCCACAGACCAGGAAACAGTCAACTATGTACAGAGAGCTAAAAGCACCAATGTACACACCCATCAGACAGGCAAACACAAAACACAAGTATGGAGACCAACAGCCAAGCTGTGTCATACTGGTTGCATGGATAGCACTTTAGGCCTCCTAGAAGCACTAGAAGTGAAAAGGGACCAGGAGAGGGGAAATGATAGCCATATAGGTCACCACCTTACTTAAGCCCCTATTATGCGTATAGGGTATAGCTGAGAATTCCTCATTCCCACTCACCCTCCTACTCTCTCCTCTTTCCCCCCTCTCTACGTATACTAGTTTCGTCACTCAAGCCCCCAGTCGTGTGTGGGGGTCAATGAGGCACATACTTTTGTGTGGCATGGATTCTGGTGATGTTTTTAGGGTTTATGTACCCTTGGCTTCCCTAGTTGGAAGCTCCAGGAGTGAACTCACCCTGATTGACTATCTATGTTACCTCCTACTAAACGGTTCTTCTTACATAGATTGCGGTATTATACATACAGCTAGACTATGTTCAATGCTTACAATTGGATGGGTGAATCAGAAGTGTCACCATCACATACATCTTTTTTACGTTTGCCCTGAAGAAGTCCAATGTTTTGGACGAAATACGCTGGCTATTTTCTGCTGCACATACATCATATATGTGAATATTACTGAGTAAAAGAAGATTTTGGCACACGTCTTTGAAAACAGAACTGTACTTTCTGACTACTTTGACATATAACTGTTACTTGGTGCACCTCTGTATCTTGTTTGAATTTACATAGACCTGTTTGGGCCACCCCTTGACAGTGGGTGCTTTAATTGTGTGCAGAATGCCAGGTACATGGCCTTCTTTTTCTTCCTAATACATTGGAGATACCAGGAGAGGTGCGATCTCTCTCAAGGGTTGTGCTGTCTTATTTAGGTTGGATTTAGTTTCTTCACACAGTCGGTTGCTACACCTTGCATACATCTCACTATATGAAGCCACCCCTGTACATGACTACAGACTTTTTTCTCTTTTAACTACGAATAGATCTATTAAAGGAATCTATCAAAGGCTAGGAACTATTCTTCCTTATTGGTATACGAAAAAATTGTATACATTGTTGGCCTAGTCCATTGACTATCAATAACATGCTCTTAGGCATAAATACCAAATATCTACTCGTATGTGGCATGTTTGTCCATGCATGTCTTACATCATTTGATTTATACTATGTTGGGTTACAGCATGTTATGCTTCTACTCTTATTATGATCTATGGTTTGTAATACAATGAATTTTACTGTACTGTGTTTCGCGTCCTGTATGCTACAAGTTCTATGCATGCTAGAACTATCTTATGATATTTTAAATGCCAATAAAAATCTTTGGAACAAGAAAAGAGAGGGAATGAGAAACAACAGCTATGTGATTTCAATGATAATCCCTAAAAGGGTGTCTGGTCAGAAAGAAGAAAAGATGGGCAGAAATGTAGGGACGGGTCAAGGCAAGGAGGGCTCAGGGAAAGTCAGGAGAAAAATCAAGGTGAAAGGGAAAACAGCGAGAGGAGGCAGGGCCTGGTGAATAGTTAAGGCCCTGGGCGAGCCGGGTACCAACCAACTCGAGCCAATATATAGAGACTGACAATCATACAACAAACAGAGAAGAGAGGAACGGCACACAAGAAGCACACAGAGATGAGTCTGGGATGAAAAGAAAGATTAATAGACTAGAGGAAGGATGGATGATTTGATGCATGTTTTAGGTCCAATGATTCTGCAGTCCTCATGCTGACCAATCAAATTTCAGGTACAGGAACGAGTGCTGTTGACAAGTATTCAATCCATGACCTCTCTGTGGAGAAATCACTCGCAGTGGGCAATGAAATAATTGTGTTCATTCTTATCCAATCCTTGCATTTTTGGAATGAATAATGTATTTATGTTATGTTATGTTATTTTAACTTGGTATCGCGCACGAATCATCCCAATGGGGTATCTCTGGCATACGAATAGACACAATAGATACAACGGCGGGGCCAAAGGACAGACTTAAAATAAGAAAGATTTTAATAATGTAATAATTTCTTGAATTTGGTATATGCTGCGTTTGAATGTAGTGAAAAATACAGAGCTCCCTGCCCACAGATGCTGCAATGAAATAGAGTACCTTGCTTTTTTGTTTTAATTACAAACATGCACAGTTAAGTTGGCCAGAGCACTCCATGCACACCAAACACCCTGAACTGGCTCTACATGTGCTCCATACAAATCATGATTATCGACACTCTGTTGCAACTGAAGTAAACAGAGACTTCGAGTCCCAGAATCTGTTAATTTGTAACATGTACCGGCAAAACATGGGACAAGATTGCAACACGTTGACATATTTTCATATTACTGCTCTCTGGCAAATGAAACGAGTTCTGGCATTTGACAACCAAATTGCCAAAAATGTAAATTCTGCATACATTTTTTGGGACTCTTTCACTGTGCTAGCATACCTTTCGCTTTTTGTTGCTTTATGTGTGTATTGCTACTCTGAAACAAATGAGTTTCTTTTATTGTACTGGTTGGTCAGCGTGTCTTTCTTGTCTCATGCTGGCAATTGTTTCCATGCAAAATCTTTTTGGAAGGGGGGGAGGGGGGATACACAGACCTACTTTCAAAACACACCCAGCGGTACGTGTAACATAGGTGTACAACCTTTACAACGCAACTTTTACCACGCAGTGCCTTTACGACGCAACTTTTACAACGCAAACCATTACAACGCATTGCGCTGGGGGGGCGCTCTAGGATAGGGAATATATTTAATTTACTATCCAACACCTTCCCTACTATCCACGGGGACTGGAGTTGGAATAGTAAATTAAATAATTCACTATCCAACACCCAAAAGCACTATGCGTTGTAATGGTATTCGTTGTAAATACCGCGTTGTAAAGGCATGCGATGTAAAAGTATGCGTTGTAACGTCATACATCTGTAACATAGCAGTACCAACAAATGCCAGCCTCTAAGTGCCCTCTGTGCAAACAAACAATACTGTTTCTAGCCGAGCAAGTGGGTCAACAATGAACAGCAAATATTGCCATACATTGCATGGAAGGTAGACTCCATTGCTGTGGCACCACACATGAATATTTCTCATTCAATCACTTGCAAAGTCAGGAAGCCTTACTTTCTTATGTATTATATCCAAAAATGTGGCAAGTAATGCACGACTGCCATTATTTCAAACATGAAAAACAATGCAAAAAAAAAAACATTCGAACAAGTAGAGCTAAGGGAAGATGTGTGATTTAGTGGTAAAAGATCTTACGTTTTTGACCAAGTGCCGAGGGTTCCAGTCCCAGTTCCCCTGCCTGATCAAAACTGTGTGACCCTGGGCATATCTTACCACCCAATGCCATTTACTTAGCAGACGTCGGGAGTCCTCAGGACAGGACTGGACACTTCAAGCTTTATGAACATGATACTGAAAAAAAACATCAGGTATCTGATCATCTTAAATGTGGCTCAGCCTGAAATGTATTTTACAAATCTCGCACTCTAATGTTTTCAAGAGTACAGACTTACAAATATACCCGACTGTGAACACTTGCATAACCCATTGCAATAGTAATTTATGGGTTAGCTGGGAAAACATCAAGTTATATAAAGCAAACCTGTGCTAAAAATAATCTGCTAAAATGGCACACGCTGTGGTTGCATTTTCTGCCCATAAAAATGGAGATTTTAGCCGTATTCCCTCATGGGAAACAGGGCTAGGACTGGAACTAAAATAAGCTCTGGAAAACATTTTAGAGCCAAACCGTGTGTGGAAGAGAGCCAGCAAACACACGAATTGAGCAGAAACCCTCTCTATACTGTTTCCCGCAAGAAAATGCCATCAAATATTGAAATGCAGAAGCGTGTGGCAACAGTACCCATGAGCTCTCTTTATCTGCTGCGGAAAATCTTATGTGTGTGCCCAATACCCATGAGAAAAATGTGTGCTGATCAAACATGACTGCCTTCAGGCCTGGGTGGGCTGAAGGCTTCCCAGCACATCCAGACCCTGAAAACAACCTTGATAGCCCGAAATACCCTCTGTCTGGTGTGACCAACCCAGTCCTGATGCAAAACAACATATATTTTGGTTCTGTTGGAGTAGATCTCACAGACTAGATCCAAATTCTCACCTTTGCGGGTTTGAGTCCAAAATCCCCATCACCAAGATCTTCTTGCCCGGCCTCAGACCTCCTTTTATATGTCCAGAAAAGGGAACAGCCTGCAACCAGAGAAAGGGAGAGAGCGTGGTGTTCAGAGGCAGCAGGCAAAAACAAGGGGCACCATCACATCTCTATGGCTTCAGTAGTGAGGGACAAACGTGTTTACCAGTCGTGGGTAATAAACCTCTGCTTGCACCGGAGAGCCCAGCGAATCGTTGAAGTGATGCCCGTTGTCAATTTTCTGCATAAAAACACAAACAAGTATTGGCACATGTGTTTATTATTTAGGCAACGCACGTTCAGGTTGTGGTGGAGTGCAAAAAAAAACAGCTATTTGTGTTGCAAGGCGGTAATTAATTCTGGCAGCTCTCGCGCTGATGAAAAACTGAGACTTTTTTCTCATCTGCCGTAATTCTGTAATTCTCCCACAGAAGGAGGGATTAGCCCGACAGTGAAAGAAACTAACAAAGAGAAATCCAATCGCTTTCGCGATTTTTTTGTTCAATTTTTGTGCAAAGGAGCACATACATTATCAGAGACTCTAACAGATTTACTATTTTTTTATTATGAGCGCGGAGATTTCGAAATATCCCGTAACCCTGTCCGTGGGAGACCTGTTGGACGAGGTCAGTCGGTTTTACTACAGGAAGAAGATTTAGTAAACAACATGAGCCATTCCCTAGAGCAGACAGTAGTGATGGGAAACCGAAGGTAGTAA
The DNA here is from genome assembly GCF_964261635.1 of Lissotriton helveticus. NCBI lineage: Eukaryota > Metazoa > Chordata > Amphibia > Caudata > Salamandridae > Lissotriton > Lissotriton helveticus. The sequence continues at coordinate 1,620,750,909 of NC_136067.1, forward strand.
GTAGGTGCGCTCGCGCTTCATTCCTGGAAACACTTTCTCCCGGATGCTCTCCAGGTGCCCGCGAGCCTCCAGCCCCGGTGTGTAAACATACGGGGCACATGTCCCTGCGGGGCGGTGTCACGGGAAGGGAGCTGGCATTGCAGGCTGAGCTGCGGTAGCTGCAGCCGGGTACCTGCTGCTGCCTGCCTGTTGACGTGGGCTGGTGGCGCGTGAGGAGCTCTGCGCGCGAGGCACTGACTGGGCTCTGAGCGCGAGGCACTGGCTGAGCTCGTGCCGAGGCCCGGGGCCAGGCCGGGCTCGCGCCACCCTCTCCTCTCTCTCGAGCGCGCACACACACAAGCATGCAGGGCACCTACCATGGACAGGCGGCTGTCTCTCTCCACCAGCGACCCCGCCATCTTGCCTGCTGCAGAGCGGTGGAGGCGGCGGATCAGCTGCTGCGGGGGAGGAGGGGAGGTGGGCAGGTCTGAGCCCGGCTCAGCGGCGGATCACCGTGGGCCCGGCGGCTCTAGAGGTGATCCCGGGAGAGGCTGAGCGGCAGCGCTGCCTGCTGTCTGTCTGTCCGCGTCTGGACTCCGGGGAAGCATAGGGAGGAGGGGAGGCTGCCGTGGGTTATAAGGGGTTCAGCCTACCTGGAGCGTGGCCCGGACAGGGCAGGCTGCGGGTACGGGAGGAGCCGCCGGGCCACGGGCCATGTGACGTGCCCTTGGGAGCGGTGCGCGGTCACCTGCCAGGAGGGAGAGCTGCAGAAGCAGCGGGGCTGCTGTCCTTTTCACAGTATTACTCCGTCTGGGGAGTTTAGAAGGAGTCAAGCAATTTGCCTGTAGCCTTTCTGTTGTTCTCCAGCGTTGCAATTGCAGCGTATTATTACCTTGTTTATTATATTTAATGTAAAGAGTTGGAAAGGGTGGCAGATGAAGCCTGCGTTACTGCCATTTAAACTCGTGCGCCACTCGCCCCATTTACTCTCAGTAAGTGTTCAACTCCCTGCGCCATCCTCCCGGCGGCAGTTCGCACCTTCACCCAGGCTACTTTCTTCACGTTAATGAGAGTTGGAGTTATGGTTGTTATTCGCTTCTTAGGGTGCCTGGGTTTTATTTTTAGGCAGATGTATAAACTAGACGTCACGATTCACCAATCTCAGTTTCCCTATTGACACCAACCGAGACCCCATCCTGTGAATCATATGCACTTAATAACGATACACGGAGGAATGAGGGTCCTAGGGGATGTTTAACGACCAGGCAATGCTACTACCCCTAAATAAACAATTACACCAACAAAAAGTTGCAGTGGGTCAAAGGGAGGAGATAACTTGTTATGTATCTGTGAGGAGGAAAAAGAGAGCATAGCTTATTTAAGAACAAATGAAATCGTGCCTAAGGTATTCCTTCAATGTGAAAGAATTCCCATCAGTCATCGGCCGAGACCGCCCTTCATCATCTGGGGTCCTTCACACCCTGAAGGTAACATACCCACAGCAGATAGGCAGGTGTTCAAACCTAGTCTGAAGCGAGTATCCCAGTGATAGATAGTGAAGTATGGGAGTGTGTCTGTGGACAACTGAGTAGCAGTGCAAACTAAAGTGAATAAGTGAATCAGTGAAAAGTGGGTTACAATAAAATTGGGTGGTGAAGGGGGAAAAAAACTTTATTCTGCACCCCTTCAATCCCAAATCAATAAAAACAGTGCAAATAGTAGTGTAAACAAATGACTACTAATGAGTATCTTAGGTCGACATGTTTCTGCAGTCGAACGGAGCCACGTGGTCTCCAGCTGCTTCTTCTGGACCATTAATGCTACTGCTATGTGAAAAATAAAAAAGAATGATTTCACCTGAAAGTGTGATATATTTTCGTCCTCCTGACTTCACAGTCCAATGTAGATGAGATGGTCCGTTGTACATAACCCCAGATACATAAAAAGAAAGACAGACAGACAAACCACAATCAGTTTCTCTGAGGGGCGCAGCAGGGAGCTGCCTGACTTAATGTTATGCAAACAGAAGCTCGTCCATCCCACTTGGTCTTAATCGGGTCATGTTAAAACTTTTAAATCAGCCCTTAATGTACTTCATCATAATTGTTATCACCCCCGCTGCCCTCCACCCAGCTCCCTAACACCTCCTGCTGTCACGTTTCAAACCCCCCCCCCTCCCACAACAAGCACCACATTTTCTTTCCCCCCAGGGTGCAGTCCTGGTCAGTCCGATGTAGGGCCTGTCCTGCTGAAGTCACAAAAATCAAAGCGCTTCAAGAAAGGACAACATTAGTAAATTAACCACATCCATTCAACAGGAGAACAGTAGGATTGCAATATGCGTTCAGTGGTGTATTTTGCAGCACATTGTCCCAAATGTAGGAGTAAAGCATGGAGTGGCATGGCACAGTCATACACAGAGATCAAGTTTGCTTTTGATATCTCTAATTTGCAACTCTATATGTTTCCAATAGTTGACTTGACCTAGCTTTATTAGTCATTTACTGATTTATTTTGAAACATTTGGAAAGTTAATTTACAAGTATTTCGATTTTGGTGTGTGTTAGATAATATTTGACATAATGCAGCCTTCTCCTTTCACACTCCCTATGCCCGTGCAGGATTGTTACTTGGATGCAAAATTCACACATTTTAGAGTAAGGAAAGTGAAAAGTAAACATCAATCTCTATGTTAAGATAAGAATAAGCAGCAACTTGTCAGAAGACATTATCTGAAATTTGACTTCTGCCTTTGGATGCACCGCAAATGCGTCAATATAAAAACAAAAGGAAAGGCCAATTTATTGATCATTTGTTTTTTGAATTCTGGAAAGGTTATTCTGGGGGTAGTGCAGCACCTCATGCAAACCTAGTTTCAGCACTCCTGAAATTAAAAGCATTAAATAAGGACTCAAAAATTCTCATGTTAAATTGAAATGTATTCTTGAATCAACAAGTACTGTATGTTCAAAGTAAAAACGTGGGGCATCCTTTCTAGTCCATAGAGTGTTCCTTTCTTAAGAAGAAAACCCTCATGAACTCAGAGGTAGACTGCTTCATCATAGTGCGCCGCCTCTCACTGGTCAGGTGTGAGTACCAATGCGGGCTACTACTTTATAAGTGGAGGAGCTGTTTTGTTCTGTATGGTTATGTTGTTATCTATTGAATGTGTCCTTAAGAGTGATGACAGAGGGGAAAAGAAAGGGGAAACTAAAACTACCTACTGGTGGACTATAATCTCGATTCATGTGTTCAATGTATAGATTAAAATACAGGGGGCTGCTTCAACTTTGTACATAGGTTGACATGTTTCTGCCCAAAAAGACTGCACTCAAAAGGGCACAGAGCATTCATCATGATCACGACCCTCTCAGTGAGAAAATATATCACACGTTGAGATTATACCCTGTAGATCAGTTTCTAATAAGCCAAAAAATACTTGACCAGAAACAACCAGGGGTGGATAAGGTATCCAATATTCCCAAGTAAACCTAAATATGGGTTGTGTGTAGTAACAATATATATATTTTAACACATCACCCTTCATTTCTCGAAACTGCATTGTATTAAGCAAACAAACCAAGGAATAGCGAATGGATAAGATGGAGTAGAAACGTGGAAAGAAAAAAGAAAAATAAGACAAAATAAGGCAATCCAATAATACAATCAAGATAATAACAACACCAATCAAATTGCTGAATTCCCCCAAGAACCTAAGCATCTGCATACCAAACATAGTCATCACGCCTAATAGATGGTCTTCTTGTCCTGGGCCAGCTTCCATTCATACCATTTGTATCTCTTCTATCCCCATACTCAGCCTCTGTAACCCCACAGTACATTCTCAAGCTCATGTACAGGCAATTTTACGAACTAACTCAGACCTTCCTTGTCTGACACCAGCATCAACCCACTGCATTCATCTTTCTTACATTGTAAACCCTCATCAATCATTCCATCTCTCTGGTACACAGCCACTCTCCTTTTCCACCGTTGACCATTATCTCACATGACATAGTTGCCCCTGACAGGAATGACCTTTAAAAGACCCCTGAATTTACACAACACACCTTTGTTGTCTTCAAGTGCCTTTGTGGGCCATTAGCCGACACTGGGAAGGGTTAGAAAGGGCCTTCTGGTGCTTTGCACAAAATGGTTTCCTTCTTTATCCTCCAGGCTCGGGGTGCCCGGGAACAGCTTGCAGAGCTGCCTCAGCTTTATTTTTTGGTTTGTAATGACGATCAGTGTGCTGGGCGCACTAACATCATTACATTCCAAAACTGAAAGTAAAATGAGACTAAGGGCTCATTGCAGTTTCACTGAATCAGTGCTCGGGGGCACATCTCAGCACCCAGGCACTGATTCTTTTGGGAGAGGTATTGTTGGGAAGGGAAGAATCTCCCCTTTCCAATGGTACCTCTGCCCAGTGGATTCCTGCTTGGGCATCGCCACAGGGAGCGATCCAAAGCGCCCTACTAGCCACCAGAGATAGAGGGAGTGGCCCCTTAGGCAAGGGCTTATGTTCCCCCCAACATCTCTTCAAACTTTCAGTCTTTTTGCCCCTCCACGGGGCAGATGGGGACACTAACCCCAGATCTGCCCAGTGTGGGGACAGAAAGCCCAATAGACACCAGGGATAGGTAAAAAAAATATAGAAATAAGGGCGGTCCACCTAACGCATGGCCATGCACCCACCCCCAATATATATGGGACAGTCTTTCTGCCTTTCCCCCTGGAGGGGCAGTTGACATGATTACCCCGAAAGCCCACTAGACACCAGGTTATTTTTAAAAATAAAAATATAGAGGTGGGGGCTAAGACCTAGGAATACCATTTCCACACATTATCGTTTGTATGCTGTATACCTTTATGAGTAAAGCTGTATGTGAGTGCAAATGTAGTGGTCATTTCAATTGAAGATGTGGTGTCTGTAATGTCAGTACACTACCATACCATGCATACTCCATGTTACCCCACTGTACTCTACACCACTCTGTGCCACTGCACTCTACTCTGCACTACTCCACACCACACTGCATCCCTGCATTCTACTATGCACCACTCCACAGTACGCTACTTCAATCCACACTACATTACTGCACTCTTACCTGCACCACTCCACTCTATGCCTCTCTACTCTACACCTCTCCACCGTACTCTTTGCCAATGTACTGTACAACACACTAGTTCAAAGTTCAAGTTGAAATAAAGTTTATTCATTTTTACATCAAAAACCATAAAAGTTATACATATCAAAGTGCCTAAAAACATAAAACAAGTACATAAAACAGTGGTTCATTAAGACATTTTGAAGTCAGATCTCATTTACAGGTTATAAATAAGGCCCAAAACCCACCCTGATTTGTTCAGGCCTTCATATGTAAGGTACCGCAAGAGCATGACCTCCAGTAAAAATAATGCACAAAATCAGCTAAACGGTTAAAACCTTAAACTACCACTATCTACACATCCATACAGGCCCTCGATTTCACTGAAGCTTTTAAAAATCCTACTATGAAAATAATGCAGTCCTCTTTTAGCAATTGAAGGTACATGAGGGCAGGACAGGCCTGACTAAAATTCAATCTTTTTAAAATAGGAACCAGAAAGTGCCTTTGGGGAATTTCATGCAACTTACATAGAAACATAAAGTGTAGCAGATCCTGCGGAAACTGTCAATCGCAGCCGCAGGGAGTTAACACTTGGCCTCTATTGTATCCCTTGGGCCAAGCTAAAAAAAGTGAAAAAGATTCATACGGAACCTAGTTAATAAAAATTTCTCATGTGTTGATAAAAACCCCATAAAGTAAGGTTCCATTGTCGGCGTTGTTTTGAGTAGTAAAAATGTGCAGACACTAGGTTTCAGTAACTCCCTCGATTCACTGTCCACTTTCCTTAAGGTCAGGAAGGCTGCCCTGATAAGTTCCACGTTATTCTTGACAATTGATTCTGGCTTACAAAATAAATCTCAGCGCCCTACCTTTACCAGGCTACTTTTGATGTACTTGAGCCACGGGATACGGATTGCATTGTCAAGGGACATGCACTCTCCTAGGATTATGTGGTTGAGGGTTAAATCTTTATTTAACCAACACTTCAACTAGAAAATCAGAGGGCTTAGTGCAAGAGCATCATTTAAGAAAGAGACCCCCAATTTCTCATGTGCCACTAATTTGGGGGTTCCGCGCGGGACACACAGGAGGTGTTTCAAAAAGTCGTTCTCCATCACCTGAAGTGAATCCACAGCAGTGTACCCCCAAATTTCACTACCATAGTTAGCTATAGCCAAACTTTTGCCTTCTTAAACCTTTAGCATAGCTCCTGTTGGTTTCCTTCCTGTTTTAGAGGCAAAATAAAAAATTGACGCATTTAACCGGGCCACATCCCCCCTTTTCCTCAAGATTAAAGGGCCCCATTTTAATTTATTGTCAAAAAGAACTCCTAAATAGGAAAATACATTAGCACGGGGATCTTGGCAGGGCCAACACTGAATTGAAAACTCTTTTCAGATTGTTGCCCCTCTTCCATTACATATGATTTGGAATGATTATTTAATAGGTCCCGATCTGACATGAAACTAGAAAAGGCTGTTAGAAGGGATTGCAGACCCATTGCTGTCCTAGATATAAGGACAGCATCGTCCGCGTATAGCAGGACTGGAATGCCACGCCGCCCTATATATGGGTAATCCACTTCAGTTTCTCTTAATCCAGTCTTCAGGTCATTGATATAAAAATTAAACAAAAAGTGAGACAAAATGCAGCCTTGCCGTACACCCCTCTTAATCTCAAGGTCCCTAGTAACTCGGAGGTCCTGAGAGAACCTGGCGTTAGCCTTAGTTGATTTGTGCAGGTCCTCTAAAAAATTTACAATATTATTATCCACCCCCTTTGCCCTCATGGACTGCCACAATTTAGCTCTGTTAACGCAATCAAATGCGGAGCACAAGTCCATGAAGGCAAGATAAATAGTACCAGGACGTGCCAAAGTATATTTGTTCAGTATCATATATAAGTTAAGGCACTGGGCAATGGTAGAACGGCCCAACCGGAATCCGTACTGGACCTCCGACAGAATCTCTTCCTCCTCTGCCCAGGTTGACAATCTCTGCAAGAGGATATGTCCTACCACTTTCACCACTGAGTCAATAAGAGATATTGGCCTGTAACAATGGGTACTATTTCTATCTCCCTTCTTAAAAACAGGGACTATGGTGGAGGAAGCCCATGATTGAGTGTACCCAATTTTTGCCGCTGCGTCAAACACAGCCACCAGAATTGGTGCCCAAAATGGGGTGTTGGACTTAAATAGGTCCGGAGGAATCCCATCTGGGCCCGGTGCTTTGTTAAAGGATAGCCCTTCAATGCCAGCTATAACCTCATCCTTTTCAAAGATTATTGGCGGGTCATTTATGACCCGACTCCCATGGCATCTGTGTTCCTTGGGGCAGTCAAACATAGATTCAAAATGAAGCACCCACTCCTCCGCAGTAATGTGTGAATCTAAGCCCCCCCCCACTTCCTGACAGAGGAATGGCTGATTCACAACGGTCCAAAACCTGGAGCTATTTCTAAGTGTACTGATGGCAATCAATTCCTTCCCTGGCTCCTCGTTCAGCTCACCCTTTCGTTTAACCAGAGCTAACTTATATTCTTTACGACAAGTGCGTACATCAAATTGACTCCTTGGTTTGGCTGACAGCGATTCCCTCAGCTTCTTAACTGCCTTAGAATAGTGAGAGTTGAACCACCTAGGGCCGTGGGTGACAGTTCTACTAGCGGGAGCACTTAGGATTTCATCAGCCTTATGCGCTATTAGTTCGTATGCGCCCATAATCTCATTGGGAGAGGAGCCAACAGCTGTACAGCATGATAGCTCAGTGGCACAAGAAACTTTTATTTTATTGTAAAATTTATCTGGGGCGATCTGAGACCATTTAAGTCTTCGCTTGCCATCAGTCAGTCTTAATATATCCCTCAGTGAAACATTACTGATATGTAGGGATAATGGGCCCAACATGTGAACACAGAGTGGATTGTGGTCACTAAATTCACTCTCCATGATAATAAAACCATGAAATAAAGATTGCAAAGAGGAGGAGACTAAAATAAAATCTATAAACGACCCATTCCAGTGCCCTTTAAAGGTTGGCACGGGAAATTTGGTTTGAGGGGCAGTTAAAGACATCAGGACCACCATGTCTAGTTCATTTATCAAGTTATTTATTGATTCCCCATAGGCATGATGTTCAAAATGAAATCCCCTCATACGGGGACATCCCAACTCAGAAATACTGGATAAAGTAGGGTTGCCACAAGGATGTATATTAAAATCACCAGAAACCAAAAGATTGTGTAGGATGGAGCCAAAAGATTGTCTTATAAAAGTTCCCAAGGTGATGATATTACAAACGCCCTGAGAACAGACTACTGAATTGTAGAAGTTAATGAGGCCCATCTAGTGTCTCCCCTTTTTACTAATAGTGCAAGGATTCCTGGGTTGGGGTTTGGCACGACCTGGATCTGACAGTCAATAGCTACAGATATATATACGGCTAGACCACCCTTAGGTCTTCCACTCGCAGAAGGAATGGCTGGGCCAAAAAAGGCCTTATACCCTTCCAATAGCAAGTTGCAATCCACTGCTCATGTTTCTTGTAGGCTGATTACCGAGAATTGTTTCACAAATTGCACGCAAAGAGGATCTTGGAGCTTGTTTGCCAGCCCTGCAATGTTCCAGGATAAAACATTATTCAATCTTTCCCCTGTGGGCCTCTCAACAACCTCCGCTCCCCACGCTCCCTGGTCTCCACTGGTATCGTTGGGCTGCGCTCACATTGCTTTGCGCTTTAAAGAACTGCTGCCTGCTTTAATTCAATAGCGCTTTAATCCTCATTTATACATTGCTCGTTTGAGCAGTCCTAATTTGTATTGATCATCTGTGCATTGCTCTTTTGTGCAGTTTAGACCATAATTTGTATTGCTCGTTTGTGCAGTTGTTATCGTAGCGCTCGCATCACAGATTTGAAAACAATTGTTAGTGCCTGATTGTGCCGGTGCCACTGCCCACAGCGTAATCCTACTTTGTGCCCCAACCTGTTTCGGTTTTGCTTTTTCTGCCATCTTGTTGTTGTGCCTCGGAGCCCGTCCTCCCTCGCTCCGCCCCCTCCACTATCCACTTATGTCAGATGCACTTGCCCGCAACGTTCACGCCCAGCGGACGCGCCCCATGCGCGCCGAAGGTGCGCCTAAGGTAAGCCCGTCTACGCCCGTCCGCGCCTGGACCGCGCCCAGCGCCAAACCCCCTGGCCCCCGCAAAATCCTCTCCACCCGCATTACGTACGACACCGCTACCCTCTCAACACTCAACTCCGGCCGTCTACCAGACTGCTACCAAGCCGCCCCAGGACACACCCATGGACCCTTCACCTGCCACTCCTGCAAGTTCGACTGCATCAGGACCCACACCAAATCCACAGACTCCAAACAGAGTTCCGACACTAACCACCTGAAGTGCATCCTACTCAACACCCGCTCGGTCCACAGACACGCCATTGAACTTTGGAACCTACTCGACACCACATCGCCGGACGTCGCCTTTCTTACAGAAACCTGGATGAACGCCTCATCAGCGCCCAACATCGCCATTGCCATCCCGGACGGCTACAAGATCATCCGAAAGGACCGCATCAACCAAACAGGAGGAGGAATCGCCATTGTTCATAAGAACACCATCCGCATCACGACCAGTTCCGATGACAACCTCACAACCGCCGAACACCTTCACTTCCAGATTCACACCGACCCTAAGACCACACTCAGAGGCACCCTCATCTATAGACCACCCGGACCCCGCACACAATTCCGCGAAGACATCACTGACTTCATCAGCCCTCACGCCGTCCCCTCCGAGGACTACATTCTAATGGGAGACCTCAACTTCCACCTGGAAAAGAACTACTACAGCAACACCACCACCCTCTTGGACAACCTCGCCAATCTCGGACTCAAACAGCTTGTCGACACCCCCACCCACTTTGCCGGGCACACGCTCGACCCAATCTTCACCCACAGCAAGCACATCTCCTTTAATCACACCACAGCTCTCCATTGGACAGACCACAGCTGCGTTCACTTCAACTACAAAAAGACTACGACCCACAACCACCCACAACCAATTCCCCGGAGAAACTGGAATAAAATTACCACCGACCAGCTCTCCACATCGCTTCAACAAAACCCCCCTGCAAAATCATCGGACCCAAACCAAGCAGCCACCAACCTCTCACAATGGATCACCCACAGCGCTGACGAATTAGCACCCTTGAAAAACCATCAAATCAAGCAAGGCAGCAAAAAAGCCCCCTGGTTTAATGACGACCTTAAGAAATCCAAGAAGATCTGTCGCACCCTCGAGAAAGCCTGGCGAAAAAACCCAACCACTGACAACCTGACCACCTTCAAGAACGCCACCCGCAAACACCACCAATTGATCCGATCCTCCAAGAAATCAGCATTCAAGGATCGACTCGACAACAACGCCCACAACAGCAAGGAACTATTCAACATCGTCAAAGAGTTTACCAACACCACCGCCAGCACCAACGACATCACTACATCCCAAGACCTCTGCGACTCTCTAGCCTCGTTCTTCCACAACAAAATCACTGACATACATAACAGCTTTGGAGACCAGCCCACCCCACCTACCTCCGAACTTAAACCCCCCTCCAACAACCTTTGCGCCTGGAACCCAATCACCACTGAAGACACCATCTGCCTTATGAACACCATTCACTCAGGATCGCCAACCGACCCATGTCCCCACCACATTTTCAACAAAGCAGACTCCATTATCGCACCCCATCTCCGAGACGTCATCAACTGCTCCCTCAACTCCGCCACCTTCCCGGAAAACTGGAAACATGCCAAACTCAGCGCCCTCTTGAAGAAACCTACAGCAGACCCCACTGAACTTAAGAACTACCGCCCCATTTCGCTCCTCCCATTCCCTGCCAAAGTCATTGAGAAAGCCGTCAACAGTCAACTCGCCGCCTTCCTCGAATCCAACAAATCCCTCGACCCTTCACAATCGGGCTTCCGAGCCAAACACAGCACCGAAACTGCCCTCATCGCAGCAACAGACGACATTCGAACTCTACTGGACAACGGAGAAACTGCTGCCCTCATCCTACTCGACCTCTCCGCAGCCTTCGACACAGTCTGTCATAACACCCTTATACAACGCCTCAGCAACGTCGGAATACAAGGAAAAGCATTGGACTGGATAATCTCGTTCCTCGCCGGAAGAACCCAGAGAGTCCGCCTCCCCCCTTTTAGATCACAGGCCACCGAAGTCATCTGCGGCGTACCCCAAGGATCTTCACTCAGTCCCACCCTCTTCAACGTTTACATGAGTCCCCTCGCATCCATTGCGCGCCAACACAACCTCAACATTATCTCCTACGCAGACGACACTCAACTGATCCTTTCCCTCACCAAAGACCCAAACACCGCCAAAACCAACCTACACGAAGGAATGAAAGAAGTAGCCAAGTGGATGAAGAACAGTCGTTTAAAACTAAACTCGGACAAAACGGAAGTCCTCATCTTAGGATCATCCCCCTCCGCCTGGGACGACTCATGGTGGCCTCCGGCCCTGGGAAACGCACCAATACCAACGGACCACGCACGTAACCTGGGCTTCATCCTGGACTCCTCCCTCTCGATGACCAGACAAGTCAACGCCGTCTCATCATCATGCTTCAACATCCTACGTATGCTCAACAAAATCTTCCGTTGGATCCCCACCGAAACAAGAAAGACGGTAACCCATGCACTGGTCACAAGCCGTCTAGACTACGGAAACACCCTTTACGCCGGAACCACAGCCAAACTACAGAAAAAACTCCAACGCATCCAAAACGCCTCAGCCAGACTCATCCTTGACATTCCCCGCCAAGCTCACATTTCCAGTCACCTAAAAGACCTCCACTGGCTCCCCGTCAACAAGAGAATAACGTTCTGACTCCTCACCCACGCACACAAAGCCCTCTGCGACTTAGGACCCGAATACCTCAACACGCGCCTGTCCGTCTACACCCCCACCCGCCAACTTCGATCGTCCAATCAAGCCCTCGCCGCAATTCCACGCATCCAAAGATCCACCATGGAAGGAAGATCTTTCTCCTACTTAGCGGCCAAGACCTGGAATTCCCTCCCCACCCACCTCCGCCTCACACAGAACCACCTCTCCTTCAGAAAACAACTAAAAACTTGGATATTTGATAAGTAAAGCTCCCCCCCTCCCTCAAGCGCCTTGAGACCCTCTGGGTGAGTAGTGCTCTATACAAATTTAAACTTGACTTGACTTGACTTGGTGGGGACTGATTAGGTACAGCAGATTCAATCTTGGAAGGCATTGGACATCCTAGTCAGTCACACTCCTCCAACCCAGTTAATACTGCAAATCTATTATTTAAGTCTAATGCGGGGTCAACACCAAACTGGCCGTCTGTTACAAAAAATGAATGGGCAATAGAGATAAGCTGCTGCCTAGGGGCTGATCTATTTTCCACCCTCCTCGGGAAAGTGCCCTTGGGATGTTATCGAACATCTCCCTAGATGAAACTGGTTTATAGAAAAAACCCAAGGGGAGAGCCCTGATTACAAATCCAGAAGAGGGAGCACACCTAGTATCCCTAGATAAGATCCTGCCCGCAATATGGGGGTTGTCAAAATTTACTATGACGCAGTCCCCCGAACCTATTTTCTGTGAGGTCCCAATCCAACTCACCCTGCGGGCCATAAGAATACTTTTCGCCACAAGGGCACTCAAGATGGTGTTAATGGTGTTATGTGTAAACCAGTATGTAAGTTTGTTTAACAGCTGCCCATAGTTTTCATCAACCCCTTATGAGAGAGGTGGGACATTCCCCAAGACTACTATGTAGGGAGTAGATTCCAGTGGGAGATTAATAACTGGGAGACTTGTTAACTGTGATTTCCTACTTCCTGTCCTCCCCGTTCTAGAGGGCACAGACGGCCCTACACTTGTACGGGACTGACAGGTATGAACTGTGTTATTGGTATTACTGGGCATAAGGTTGTTGGAGCTGTTCTTATCTATCACCTCTCTGTATGGAGCAGAGCTTATAGGTAGACCTGCCCCCGTGTCTGTACCCTCGTTAGCTGGATGGTCACTACTGATGTTAACATTAGCTGCTTGGGTGACCGGTGAATTGCAGCTAGCCAACCCCTCTAATTTTAATAATCTAGCTTCAACTATACTTAGTTTCTGCAGGATAGGATCTAATAAAGTGGACATCATGGTTTCCAGCCTGCACCAGAAATTCACCTCCAGAGGACTATTGTCAGGCTGCCCTGTAGGTGGCTGAGACGTTGAGGTAGTGAAACCCACTTTAGTGCCATTTACAGAATTGTTTGATAACGTGTTCTTGCTATTTATTCTCTGGGCAGGTTTGCTGGCTTTGGATAGTTCTCGACTCTTCCTTGTTTTGGGCAGGGAGGCAAGAATACGGGATGACCTCAATTTAGCTTTCTGTCCTCTGGTCAAAGCTTTGGGCTTGGCAGGGCTAGATTATTGGTCAGACGTCAATGAACAAGGAACAAGATTTATCACTGGGTCCGAAGTAGTATAAGAGGACTGACTAAGCCGGGTTGGGGATACGTCATGGTTAGAGACCACCAAAGATTCGGGGATTACAGGAGTTAAGGAAAGTCTGCCTTGCGGGTGTTGGGGCGGTACACAGTCAAAATATCAAGTTGCTTATATCGATTTGCACTAATATCGAGTTTTCAACATCGAAGGTAAGAAATGTCGATGTAGCAAATATCGATGTTAAAAATATCGATTTGTATGTATAGTAAATAATATCGAGAAAAGTAATGTCGACAATAGAAATATCAACCTATATAATATCGAAATGTCAAAATATCGAAATGTAAAAATATATGCGTTTAATATATTATTAATAAAAAATATTAAATAAATTTGCTATAATATTTAAATGTAATATAAAATGTTTATATAATGTATTATATATTTTAGGAGTGGGATGTTGGGTTTATAGGGGATAAGGGTGGGAGTGTATTAAAAATATAAATAAAAATGTTAATATTTTGTAAAAAATTTGCATTGAAACCAGACTTCGAAATTATAATTTTGAAAAATGAAATTAGAATTTTGAAATTATATAAAATTTTTAGGAGCGGGATGTTGGGTTTATAGGGGATAAGGGTGGGGAGTGTATTAAAAATATAAATATAAATTATAATAATTTGTTAAAAAATGTAATTTAAATCAGAATTCGAAATTAAAAATTTGGAAAATGAAATTAGAAATTAGAATTTATAAAACAAATTTAGGAGCGAGATGTTTGATTTATAGGGGATAAGGGTGGGGAGTGTATTAAAAATATAAATATAAAATATAATATTTTGTTAAAAAATTTCATTGAAATCAGAATTCGAAATTAAAAATTTGGAATATGAAATTAGAAATTTGATTTTATATAAAAAATTTAGGAGCGGGATGTTGTGTTTATAGTGGATAAGGGTGGTGAGTGTATTAAAAATATAAATATAAAATATACTAATTTGTAAAAAAAAATTATTGAAATCAGAATTCGAAATTTACATTTTGAAAAAATAAATTTGAAATTTGAAAATATATAAAAAATTTGGAGCGGGATGTTGGGTTTATAGGGGATAAGGGTGGGGAGTGTATTAAATATATACAAAAAACATATAATATTTTGTAAGAAATTTTCATTGAAATCAGAATTCAAAATTACATTTTTGATAAATTAAATTAGAATTTTGAAAATATTTAAAATTAGTTGGAGCGGGATGTTGGGTTCATAGGGGATAAGGGTGGGGATTGAATAAAAAATGTATAAATAAATATTATTTTTTGGAAACATAAAATAATTTATATAGATTTTCGAAATGACAATTTCAAATGCGAAATTTCAAAATTCAAATTTAAAATTTGAAAAATCATTATAAATTCCACAGTGGGATGTAGTGTTAAATGGGATAAGGGTGGGGAGTGTTTACAATATATATATAGAGATGTTAATATTTAGTCAAATAATACTATAGAAATATGAATATATATTTAAAATTTACAATTTGTAAATTGAAAATAGAATTTAGAACTAGAACTAAATGTTTAGTAGTGGAATGTTGCTTTTATAGGGGATAAGGGTGGGGAGTTTTTAACAAAAATCTACATAGTTAGAGTGCCCAGCACCTACCCTAATTAAATGTAGATTGGAGTTGGAATAGTACATTTAATAGGTTCCGTGTCCAGCACCTATCCTAATTAAATATAGTTTGGAGTTGGATTAGTAAATTAAATAGGTTCAGTGTCCAGCAACTACCCTAATTAAATGTAGATTGGAGTGGGAATAGTAAATTAAATAGGTTCAGTGTCCAGCACCTACCTCAATTAAATGTAGATTGGAGTTGGAATAGTAAATTTAATAGGTTCAGTGTCCAGCACCTATCCTAATTAAATATAGTTTGGAGTTGGGATAGTAAATTAAATAGGTTCAGTGTCCAGCATCTACCATAATTAAATGGAGATTGGAGTTGAAATAGAAAATAAATAGGTTCAGTGTCCAGCACCTACATTAATTAAATGTAGATTGGAGATGGAATAGTAAATTAAATAGGTTCAGTGTCCAGCACCTACCCTAATTAAATGTAGATTGGAGTTGGAATAGTAAATTAAATATGTTCAGTGTCCAGCACCTACCCTATGTAAATGTAGATTGGAGTTGGAATAGTAAATTAAATAGGTTCAGTGTCCAGCACCTATAATAATTAAATGTAGTTTGGAGTTGGAATAGTAAATTAAATAGGTTCAGTGTCCAGCAGCTACCCTAATTAAATGTAGATTGGAGTTGGAATACTAAATTAAATAGGTTCAGTGTCCAGCACCTACTCTAATTAAATGTAGATTGGAGTTGTAATAGTAAATTAAATAGGTTCAGTGTCCAGCACCTACTCTAATTTAAAGTAGATTGGAGTTGGAATAGTACATTAAATAGGTTCAGTGTCCAGCACCTACATTAATTAAATGTAGTTTGGAGTTGGAATAGTAGATTAAATAAGTTCTGTGTTTAGCACCTACCCTAATTAAATGTAGATTGGAGAAGGAATAGTAAATTAAATAGGTTCAGTGTCCAGCACCTACCCTAATCAAATGTAGTTTGGAGTTGGAATAGTAAATTAAATAGGTTCAGTGTCCAGCACCTACCCTAATAAAATGTAGATTGGAGTGGGAATAGTAAATCTAATAGGTTCAGTATCCAGCACCTACCTCAATTAAATGTAGATTGGCGTTTGAATAGTAAATTTAATAGGTTCAGTGTCCAGCACCTATCCTAATTAAATATAGTTTGGAGTTGGAATAGTAAATTAAATAGGTTCAGTGTCCAGCAACTACCCTAATTAAATGGAAGATTGGAGTTGGAATAGTAAATTAAATAGGTTCAGTGTCCAGCATCTACCATAATTAAATGGAGATTGGAGTTGGAATAGTAAATTAAATAGGTTGAGTGTCCAGCACCTACATTAATTAAATGTAGATTGGAGTTGGAATAGTAAATTAAATAGGTTCAGTGTCCAGCACATACCCTAATTAAATGTAGATTGGAGTTGGAATAGTAAATTAAAATGGTTCAGTGTCCAGCACCTACCTCAATTAAATGTAGATTGGAGTTGGAATAGTAAATTAAATAGGTTTAGTGTCCAGCACCTATCTTAATTAAATGTAGATTGGAGTTGGAATAGTAAATTTAATATGTTCCGTGTCCAGCACCTATCCTAATTAAATGTAGTTTCGAGTTGGATTAGTAAATTAAATAGGTTCAGTGTCCAGCAACTACCCTAATTAAATGTAGATTGGAGTTGGAATAGTAAATTAAAATGGTTCAATGTCCAGCACCTACCCTAATTAAATGTAGATTGGAGTGGGAATAGTAAATTAAATAGGTTCAGTGTCCAGCACCTACCTCAATTAAATGTAGATTGGAGTTGGAATAGTAAATTTAATAGGTTCAGTGTCCAGCACCTATCCTAATTATATGTATTTTGGAGTTGGAATAGTAAATTAAATAGGTTCAGTGTCCAGCATCTACCATAATTAAATGGAGATTGGAGTTAGAATAGTAAATTAAATAGGTTCAGTGTCCAGCACCTACATTAATTAAATGTAGATTGGAGTTGGAATAGTAAATTAAATAGGTTCAGTGTCCAGCACCTACCCTAGTTAATTGTAGATTGGAGTTGGAATAGTAAATTAAAATGGTTCAGTGTCCAGCACCTACCTCAATTAAATGTAGATAGGAGTTGGAATAGTAAATTAAATAGGTTCAGTGTCCAGCACCTACCCTATGTAAATGTAGATTGGAGTTGGAATAGTAAATTAAATAGGTTCAGTGTCCAGCACCTATACTAATTAAATGTAGTTTGGAGTTGGAATAGTAAATTAAATAGGTTCAGTGTCCAGCAGCTACCCTAATTAAATGTAGATTGGAGTTGGAATACTAAATTAAACAGGTTCAGTGTCCAGCACCTACTCTAATTAAATGTAGATTGGAGTTGTAATAGTAAATTAAATAGGTTCAGTGTCCAGCACCTACCCTAATTAAAAGTAGATTGGAGTTGGAATAGTAAATTAAATAGGTTCAGTGTCCAGCACCTACCTTAATTAAATGTAGATTGGAGTTGG
This sequence comes from Lissotriton helveticus, assembly GCF_964261635.1. Taxonomy (NCBI): domain Eukaryota; kingdom Metazoa; phylum Chordata; class Amphibia; order Caudata; family Salamandridae; genus Lissotriton; species Lissotriton helveticus. The sequence goes on from NC_136067.1 coordinate 1,620,768,651, forward strand.
AATAGTAGATTAAATAAGTTCTGTGTTTAGCACCTACCCTAATTAAATGTAGATTGGAGTAGGAATAGTAAATTAAATAGGTTCAGTGTCCAGCACCTACCCTAATTAAATGTAGTTTGGAGTTGGAATAATAAATTAAATAGGTTCAGTGTCCAGCACCTACCCTAATTAAATGGAGATTGGAGTTGGAATAGTAAATTAAATAGGTTCAGTGTCCAGCACCTACATTAATTAAATGTAGATTGGAGTTGGGATAGTAAATTAAATAGGTTCAGTGTGCAGCACCTACCCTAATTAAATGTAGATTGGAGTTGGAATAGTAAATTAAAATGGTTCAGTGTCCAGCACCTACCTCAATTAAATGTAGATTGGAGTTTGAATAGTAAATTAAATAGGTTCAGTGTCCAGCACCTATCCTAATTAAATGTAGTTTGGAGTTGGAATAGTAAATTAAATAGGTTCAGTGTCCAGCACCTACCATAATTAAATGTAGATTGGAGTTTGAATAGTAAATTTAATAGGTTCAGTGTCCAGCACCTATCCTAATTAAATGTAGTTTGGAGTTGGAATAGTAAATTAAATAGGTTCAGTGTCCAGCACCTACCCTAATTAAATGTAGATTGGAGTTGGAATAGTACATTAAAATGGTTTAGTGTCCAGCACCTACCTCAATTAAATGTCGATTGGAGTGGGAATAGTTAATTAAATAGGTTAAGTGTTTAGTATTAATTAAAAATGTTATTATATTGGATTTGGATTACTAAACGTTTTATGTTCATTGTCCAGCATCTACTTAAATAAAATGTAGATTTATGTGTGAATAGTAAATTGATAACAATAGTTTATTAAATATGTAAAAATGTTTAATATCTATAGATATAGAGTTAAAAATAATTTATTTATATATATTGGTAGTCATGATTTAATAATGGGTAGTAGAACAAAATGACACAGTTTTAAACAAAAATGTTCTTTATTTGTTCATATAGTACATAAAGCAAATAATACATGTTTCATTAATGATTTTATACAATTTAAACAAATAAATATAAGTAAATTGTCAAAATTAAAAATGCTTTTGGATACTTTTCCAGTAGAGAACATTTTGGGTATATGTAAAGAATATAGTAAATGAGAAAATATTGAACAATATAATATACAGAGTATATAAATTTTAAGAGAAATAAAAATAAATCAAAATTGTTATTAAATGACATAGTAATACTTTTTTAACATATAAATGTGAAGTTCAATATATGTTATATATGTAGATCTATTTTCAAATAACAAATATATTAATTATTGTTAATATCATACAATATATTTTGTACAAATATTTTAAATTATAATATCTGTTATATAATTTTAATTTATTAATATTAATTTTATAATGTTAATATTAATACATTCAAAATATTACTAACATTTTTAAAATAAAAACTGAAATAAACAAAATTTATTTTCACAATTTTTAACACAATATGTTTTTCTTCATCATAACATTAAATATTAAACTATATTAATAATTAATGTTATTATAAAAAAATATTAATATAATAAGATTGTTATAGAAAAAATAATAATACATAGCATAAATGTTCAAATATTATTTACACAGTTTTAACAATTTTCTACTTTTATTTTGTAACCGCTCTTAGTCTTTTTAGGTCATTTTAGAAGATTCAAGCTCGCGGTTGGAAGCTACTTCACGTCTGAGAAGGTAAGAGTGCTATTTGGTATATTTTAACTAATTTAATTAAATTTTGAAGGTAGTAGTTTGTTATTTATGGTTTGTGGACTACTATGTTAGGGTTAACTTCGTATGTAGTTGGTTTTTTACGTTTTTACGTTTTCTTAACGTTTTCTCAGTATCGGCCTTGGAGTGCTTGTGTTTTTGGCTTTTTATTTAGTTTTGGTTTGAAATATGTATGTTCTAGTTATTATTAATGTATTATTCTAAGTTTTATGTGGGTGGGAATGTTTATTTTTCTCTTGTTGGTTTTTGGAAAGAGCTTTTTGCGTTTCCGAGCTGTTACGTGTTTTTTTTTTAAGAAGTGTATTTCAGTTGTTGTAACTGATATGTGTTTTACACTTCTTTTTTTTTCGGGTTTCCTGGAGCGTTCATTTAAATTTTGTAACATTTTCGGGTTTTTGATGGATTCAGATTTATCTAATTATTTGGAAGTTGGATGCATTTTGCACAGTTGTATTTTTGCTTTTTATTGGGCCCATTTTTTTTATGCTGTGGATTTATTAATACATGGATTGTTAGGGATCATTCAATTTGCTAATTACGTTGCTGTGAAAAGGTAAATGCATTTATATTATTATTTTTGTGGGTTGGGAAATGTTCTATTTTTAAACTGTTTTTGGTGAGTTAGATATTTATTTTGTCTACAAATTTAAAAATATTTATAATTATTAGACAAAATAAATATCTTATAATTTGTGAACGAAATGTTTTTGGTTACATTTAAGTCATTTTTTAGATGTCGATAAATTTATAGGGTTAGTATTTTCAGTTTAGTGTTTTGGCTTTCAGTTTTAAGTATTCTAGTCCTCTTGTTGTGGGGTAAAGTTGTACTTGTTGTAAATATTGGTACATTTGGGCTGTTTGTCTTGATAGTTTGGGCTTTAATTGTAAGACAGATTGCTCCATTCTTAATTCTTGAAAACTTTGTTCTTTTTGTATTGCTGTTAGGAGTTTGTGTAGTGTAGGGGTTGTTCGGCCAGTTGAAGATAGAAAGGCATTATGCCAACCCTCCACTGCATTGTTTGTCTTGGCTTCTTGGTTTAGCGTTGGTAGATATACATTCCACCAAGGAATTAGGAATTTAGGTTGTTGTCTGTGGCCTGACCTGTGTAGTCTCCCCACCCAGGTGTCCTCAAAATAATCCAAAAGTGGAGCCAATTTTTGTTAATTTTGTGTATAGAAAGGACTTTCTATTAAAAGGTTATAGTGTTCAGCCACATCGGTGATTGGCACGTATGCTAGGGCAATGAGGTGTTTTATTTGGTATGCAAATGTAATATTGGTTGCATATTCAACACCAGGGGGTCGATTCCGATCCCGTAAAAAGCGCTCCGAATCGTCGTACGGAGCATTTTTTTCCGTACGAATCGTACCCGTAACCGTCCCCGTACGAACGACGTAGTACGATCCACACCCGATGCAGCTATCCGTACGAATCGTACCAGGGACCGTACAAATGAAATTCCCATACGAATCGCCCTCGGAAGCCGCTGTACACGACGTTTATACGGGTCGCAGCTGCTTTTTACGACCCGGCAAGTACGATCCGTGTTGTGTACGCTCCGTACGACCCTTTTTCTACGGGAGCTGGAAACTGTCGTACAGTCAGAGTTCGCCCCGAAACAGGTACGGAACGCCCCCCCCGGGTATGGCGCGTACACCCCATGATCGCAGGGGTATGGCGCGTACCCCTGCGATCATGGGGGGTACGTGCCGTACACCCAGCGTACATGGGGCACGTGCCGTACCCCATGTACGCTGGGTGTACGGCACATACCCCCCCCATGTACGCTGGGTGTACGACACGTACCCCCATGATCGCAGGGGTACGGCGCGTATCCCTGCGATCATGGGGGGTACGCGCCGTACGGTGTGTAGGTGATCGTGCGAATCGCGTCCGGGTCGCCCGATCGGGATCGTCCGGTCGTACGGAAACGGCTCCGGATGCGAGTCGTACGGACGGTGATTTTTAACGGATCGGAATCGAGCCCCATGTGTTAATTCTTGCAAATGTCTCCATAGACATTGGTTAAAATGGAAGTAACATCTTTGTATGGATGTGTGTGGATATGTTTTAAGGATTGAATTTATCATTGCTTGTTCATAGTCAATTATACTTTTTAGGGGAAAGAAGTCTCTTGTTTCTTCTTTTATTTGGTTTAATATTTCAGTGTATGTAGAAGTTTGTTTGTTTGGTAACAAACAATAGATGAATGGTATGCAGGTATTATGGAATTGCCCATGTATAGTATATATTTGATAGAATGGTTTAGGGCATATGCTAAAAGTGCCATCCATCATCCATGTTTGACTATCTTTTAATTGTTTTAGGTTGTTGTTTGTAGCAAACATTATTATCCTTTTATCTTTGTTGTTGTTGTCATAGAAGATAAAAGGTTCATCATTATGAGTTATGGTAAGCTCAGGTGGAATTATGACCTCTTCAAAAGTTTTAGGTGTTGCTATTGTTGGGTTACTGGATTTTTTGGTCCTAGCTATGGTTCTTTTTATAGCAGCTATAGTTGGTAACTGACCTCTTGCCTCTCTAGGTACTCTAGGTAGTAATTCCTTAAGTATTACATTTGTTGGTAGGTCAGAGGTGCTGCTTAGTCCTTTAATATTTTCAAGAGTAGATCAAACCTCTATTTCTGAGATATTAGGTGGATGGTTATGTTCAGTGGTATTAATTACACTAGTTTCTCTGGTTGTTGCACGGCCATATCATTTGTTAGAGTAATACTTTGTACATTTCCAGTTAACTTTAAGGTCTTTTTGTTTCTCTTGAGTATAAGTATACCCCATATAGCATAACAAAAATTTTCCTTTCTGAGATGTTATAAATCTTGCATCTTCTGTCATTGTTGGTTTTTAAATCTAGAAAAGGTGTATTAAATAATATTAGAAACAGTCTTTTTATTAAAAGAGTAATTAATTAAGTATGTAACATTTGTGGGTACTTACCTATTGTAAAGTGGTCTGTGGAAAGAAAATGAAGCATATTTTAGTGCATGTTTATATGTGTATTTTTATAACACATTTGGTAGGGTACTATGTTTTATTATTAAAAAGTTTAGTACATTTAAACTGATGTAGATATCAGTTTAAAAAAATACCTGTTTTAAATTTAAATAAAGTCAAGTACTAACATTGTGAGTTTTTAAAAGATAAATAATCGTACTTGTGCATGTGTTCTATGCTTACCAAGTTTTACATTTTATTTGTTGATGGTAGATTCTTTGTTGCTGCTTTTATTTATAAAGGTATCTGTAGAAAAAAAGAATGTTATGATTAATAATTAGTTTAGTATTTATAATATAAGTCGGTTTGTTAAAAACAAGCATTTCACATTTTCTGTATTTAAAACATGTGTTTATTTAAAAAAATTATTTAGAAATTTAAGTAGGATTTTATGAGATAGTTATAACATTTTAGCTAATGAATTAGCATTTCCTTAGTGTTTAAAGAGGGCATTTAATAGACTTACTTTTTAACTTTGTTGTTGTAGTTTTGTAGAAAATGTTCATCTGTTTTTCAAAGTTGATTCTGTTTAGGAAATATGTAGAGATAGATAGAAAAGCAGTTTTAGATTTTTACAATGAACAGTAGGTTGCATTTAATGTAACATTTAATTCAGAAACATAAGAGTACTTACTTTTTGTTGATTTGTAGTATTTTCGTATAAGACGAATCTTTAGGGTAGTAGAAATATGTGCAGTTTTCCTTGAAGCTGAATAATTTCTGCTGGTTTTAAAGTCTTAATTTTAACTCTTTATATAGTGTATGTTTAATTAGTGCTTGTATGAGATTGGTTAGAAACCTAGAAAAGTGTTTCTATTGGTTAGTTTGAATTTTTTTCATTTAAATAATCAAGTTTGCTGTTTGCTGTTTGTGAAATGTTTACCCAGAGGATTAGTGTATTAGTAAGTATTTTATAAATAATAGAATAAAATAGTATAGCTTTAAAAAAGTTATAATATTAAAATTAATTTGTGTATATATTAAAAGTGTTTGTATTAATTGTTTGTATTGATTTAGTTATTTATTATAATTATTTTAGAGAGATATATTTATTTAATAGTGTTTAGTATGTCTATACATAGTTATATGGGTTTAATTTTAATTGTTTTAATGTGTATTATGTTTCAAAAAATTGTTTGAGATATTTAGATAATGTCGATATTTTGGATGTCTATATTTTGGAAATCGATATTTTTGTAATGTGGTATATTTAATAATGACTGTCGATATTATTTTTTTCAATATAAGTGTGGTCGATATTTGTGCAGTCAATATTTTTGTATATCGATATAGTTAGATCGATGTTTTAGTAATTTTATAAATAAGTATAGGGTGTCGATGTAATTGTAATCTATATTTAAGACACGATATTTGTGTAGTTCGATTTTAGTGAAATCGAAATGTTGTCAGTGATTCGTTGGGGCTCAAGAGATAACCTTTGTTCAGTTAACTTAATCTCATTAATGAGGGCTGATTCTACCCTCAATAAGAAGGCGTCCAAAGTTTCCACCACACTTCTGCCTACACTCGGCATACGCTTACTCATGTTTGACATGTATATGGGCGCAGACATATTGACAGATCTCTGTTAAAGTGCTTCACAACTGACAGCGCAGGGTATACTATACAATGTGCAAAATGCAATACAGTACTAAATTACTGACCATACAGTACCTAAGTAATTATTGGTAATCAAACAACCCTATGTTGTCAGTAAAAATACAACATGGAAAACAAGATTTTAGCAGCAATAACAGAAACACTTGTGCGATATATATAGCGCGATATAGTACTAAAACATTGACCATAAAATTACCATAAAAAGACTATTATAAATTCTTTTGTTAACCAATAAAGTGTCACGTGCATGCAGCTTTTAAGCAGTCAGAATATTATTGGCGGTTTTAGACACAATGATATCACTAAAGTGCAGAGTAAAGAGCAAGGCCAGGATTCGAAGGGAGGACTGAGTCTAAATATCCAATTAGTCCTTAGAGATGGAAAGGTCAAGTATCCCAATATCAGTAGTCCTTAGAACATAATAACAGTGGGGCGCAATATGCTATTAACAGCTACTATGTGTAGAAGTGATAAGAGCAGAATGCACACAGTACCTAGTTGTCAGCTCCTAATGCTGCTCGATGACCCCGAACCTCAGACGAAAGGGGTGTGGCCCTGCCCTGCCTCTTCCTGGCAATGACGGGCAAGGACGGGCCTTCCTTTGGCCCGGGCGCATCCCATGCTGCGGCGCTTTTTAGGGAGCTACAGGCGCAGGAATGACGCTTGCTCCTCGCGCCTGGCTGGGGGCTGCTGGGAAATGTAGGCAACAGTGGGTTGAAGCCATTCCCCTTAGGACGGAGTAGTGGCCTGCCAAGCCGTTCCCCTCACGACGATGGAAAAAGCAGACAAGCCGTTTCCCTCACGGCAGAGTAGTGGGCTGCCAAGCCTTTCCCCTCACGGCAGATGCAAGGTTCAGGTAAGCGCTTCCCGCGTTGCCGGAGTGCTGCGGCGCTTTTCAGGGAGCTACGGGCACAGGAATGACGCTCGCTCCTCGCGTATGGCTGGGGGCTGCTGGGAAATGTAGGCAATGGTGGTTTGAAGCCGTTCCCCTCACGGCAGAGTAGTGGACTGTCAAGCCGTTCCCCTCACGGCGATGGAAAAAGCAGCCAAGCCGTTTCCCTCACGGCAGAGTAGTGGGCTGCCAAGCCGGTCCCCTAACAGCAGATGCAAGGTTCAGGTAAGCGCTTCCCCTGTGTCTCAATGCCAGACACACTGGATACAGTTTTTTGACACTTTTATACCGAAAGGTTTGAATGATAAATTGGAACTGTCTTGTTTCTTGTGAAAGCAAAATGTTATTCATAAGTGAAGAACTTTTGCTTTATGCTAGTCTTCCTGTAACACCACATTTGATTGCTGCATCAATGGACAGTCTTACAATATTACGTTTCATGCCAATGTATCTGATGATTTCATGTTCACTAGTGTTTAGTAGTATTTTCTCCATGTCACCCTTATTTTTATGATGGTTATTTCATTATATAAGAACTGCATGTTTTTCCTAGATTTCTGTATAGTTTGATTATCGTTTGTTGATTTAATCACTTTGAGTTTATTATTGTTCAACAGCATTTATTGTCATATGCATTAGGTGGCTTTTAAAAGAGTGATTATGTTTCATTTGACTGTTCATTCAATTAATATTGTTTCGCACATTACAATTATTTGATGTAATTTGTTATGTTTGTTTCCTATTTGGTCGTTTTCACCTATTACTGCTGCATAACACAAACGTCCCTTTAAGCCACGTTACCTTGCTTAACCCCTGATGTCAGCACCCATTAGTTTAGTAGGTGATGATTCCACTGCTAAGCTTGCCCAGTATGAATTGCGTTAGAATTTTTGCGGCAATCTCGTCATGTCGATCAGCACTTCACGGCTTATTTATTAACATCACACTATCACTCACAGACTCGGTTCTATTAGTGGTTAATTTTTTTCTTTCAACTTTATTTAATTGTTTTTGGTGTTTAGATTCTTGTCAGTATACAGTTTGTTTTGACTCTTGTCATCATCTTTATTAACAATGAACACTAATTCTCAACAACAGTCCAGGAGAAGTGTGGCTCAATGGTTAGAGCGGCAGACCCTGATGCAGAGGTCTAGCCCGGGACCAGGGTTCAATTCCCCGCCTCGGCGGGTCTTGGGCTCAAAAATTCCACGGACCTGATAATTCTCGCCTCGGTGCCTATTCCAATCATGGAGTCCCATTCTGCAACTCTGGGCAATAGCTTGCTTAAACTCCACAACGGCCCCCACAACGCTAAGGATGCCTGGCCTCCACCTTGGGGCTGCCCAGGAGTGGACACCTCACAGGGAAAGCCAGGATGGGTTCCACAGCTGTATTCGTACAAGCGCCTTGAGACGCTTGCGGGTGAGTAGTGCGCTATACAAGTATCAATTTACAATTTATTTTTCTTACCCTGTTTACGTCAGTGGTGTCATGGACGGCACTCTCACTACTGAGCTAAAGATTAAAAAAACTTGCATGGATTCACTTGCTTTTTCTAAGGATTACCTACACGTACCTGTTTTCTGAATATACACGTTCTGGATCGGTTCGTGCTCTTCGACAGTTTGAGCTTGGAGGAACCCACTGAGTAGTGTTATAGTGGTTTTTACAGTTTTGTTTCTGACATTTCAAATTATTTACAGCTTGTGTTTGTTTGGATTTAACATCTGTAGGTAGCCTTGGAGTTTACGGTTAAAGGTACTATCGTGGTTATCTGCATGCATTAGCATGATTCACTTGGGTTAGCATGACACAGGATTTTTCATTTTAATTGATTTCTCCACATGTTTAAATGAATCCTCAGAGAGTTTTTAGACACACCGAGGGAACACATGGCATTTTGGAATGGTTTTCTTTGCACATCGACAGAGGTCCTAGAAGCACCCACTGCCACACACTTTAGTTATTTAGTAAGGTTCCTTCACACATCTATACATGCACTCTGGTTATGCAGTAAAATTCCTCCACACAGCAGTATCTTGGTCCAATGCCGTGCCCCACTTGAGCCATTTTATTTTATTATTCTTTTTTCTAAGACTGTGTTATTAAGTAAATTGTACAGCTCAATTTATGATGTTGATGTTTTCAGATTCCCCTGACGAAGGGCCACTGCAATGCCCAAAATTCATTCAGAGAAACCGTTTATAGTACAACATATTTGTTATCACGCATTTTGAGGTTTTTCAATGAACTTTACAATATCTGCAATCTGTGAAAATAAAGCAGATTGAGCTACACTCAATGTTTCACCGCTCGAATTTATGAATGGAAGCAGGGATTGATCTGTTGTTTACTCTGTTTAAGAACTGATTGATTTTGTAAAAATTGCTTCACAATGTGTTTCTAATTTTGAGTACGCTTTTCTAGTACCCTGTAGTAGTGCACTTAGCATCCAGGATATACATCCTGGTTTCCTTTTTCCTTTGTGGATCAGGTGGCTGGCAGAGCCCCCTACCAGGTTCACTCTTGATTCATGTCCGCGTTTTGAAACAGTGATTATTTTGATTATTGGTTGTTGAAGTGAGTGCACTCCAGCTGTATATATTTCGATTTATTTTTAGAAAGTGGGAATTTCTCTGTGCTTATAACTCTTTGTGCCTGACAGCCTGTTTCAAATACACGTCTGGACTGGATGGCAGCTACAATTTGTGCATTCCCTCTAGTCAGCCACAACACAAGAAGGGCTAGGTTTGACATGAGATTCATTTTCATTCATCTGCATACTGGGCCGGAAGGGGAAGAGGTGGCTCACACAACTGAATGGTTGTGTTCTGCCCTCACACAAAGGGCTGATTTACTGGTAGTCTGGAGCCAGGGCTGGGCTGAAAGGGATACTTGTGCACTCCAGAGAGTTCCTTTGAAGTCACCCCTACATCAAAGACACTTTTGGGGATAAGTAACAGGGCTCTGGCCCTATAAAATCAGGCACTTCTGGATCTTGAACTGGACCTCTGTCAGAAGCACTGCAGTGCTGCTTAAAGGACTCAACTGGACTGCTTTTCTGAAAGGACTGTTGGCTACTTATTGCACTGCTGTCTGCTGCTCTCCGACTCTACTGAAGGAGAGCTGAACTCTGCCTTCCATCCAAAGTGATCTCCCAGGGCTTGCTGACTTGCCTCCTGTTTTCTGAAACCTCAGGGACATAAAAGACTGCTACTGGACTCTGCCTTCTGTGAGTCCTACTCTTGCCGCCTGAGGTGCCTCCCCAGTTCTGGATCTCAGAAGTGGGTGCTACAACTGTCTTGCTGCAAAATTGACACATCTCCTGTCTATGTGTAGCTGAACCAGTGCATTGACCTAGTTACGGGAGTAAAATTGGTGCATCATATCAGAACCAGTGCTTTGCCTTTAGAGATGAATGCATCAGACAGCATGTCACTGTAGCTTTGTTAGATCGATGCATCCCCTCAACTGCATGGCTGATTCTGGCGCATTACTCAACGCCTCTCGACTCCGGCACCATCTTCAGAACTAGCGCATTGCCTTCACTGCGTGGAGGAGATCTACGTATCCTGCACCTGTGGAGCTCGACATCGACGCATTTTGTTGCTTGCGAACACAAAATATACTTTGTTCACCGGGTCCTCCATGGGTCCTATACACGGCCAGCGCTCCATCGCGGTCGGCCCAAACTTTGACTTTGCCCCGGTCCAGCATGACCTAAAGTAAACCTTTTTAGCGCTCCTTGCTTCTAAGCACTTTACTGCATTTATTCCTTTAAAAATTTGATCTCTTGACTTCTACTTATTGGATTTTTGTCGTTTTGGTCTTATTTTGTTTATAATATAATCTATTTTTATAAACCTGTATGGAGTATTTTTGTGGAGTATTTATTGTGTTACTGTGGGTCTGTGAGTATGTGCATGTGTGTGTTGCATAAATACTTTAAACATTGCCTTGTTAGATAAGCCTGACTGTTCAGTGCCAAGCTACCAGAGGGTGAGCACAGGTTATCGTTTAGTGTGTATCTAGCTTTCCCTGACTAGAGCGGTGGTCCCTGCCTAGTCTGGGTGTATACCTCAGCAAACAGGAATCTCTTTTCTAACACCAGTTAAATCAGGATATTGTCTGTGAATAGGTGAAATCTGTGACTCCCTCCAAACTATAATCCTTTGATATTCATGTTATTCTTTCTTTAGGGGTTCTACTGAGAGCGCAATTAGCAAGGATGATGGTGTTAGGACACTTCAAGCACTTACTGGAAGAATCTCATCAGCCAATCAGAAAAGCCCATCTGCACAAAAGAGTTTCATGAGGTTAGTTAGGTCACATGTTGGAACACAAGTTAAGTCAGTTCTGAACTTCATGGGTATTACATGATGCCTTACCATGCTGGTGGGAGAGTTTGTTTACTGGAGAAGCAGACGAAAAAGTTGGCATACTAACCAGCATTTCTATATTGAAAGGCATACCCACTGCACAAGTGCATGGCAGCATTCCAAGATGGCAGACTATTCTATTGGGTGCTATGGGTAGAGCTCAATAGTTTGGTGAATCACAATAAATCCATGAACAAGGATCGAACAGAAGTGAAATGAATCCTGACAGAGTATAATGTGAGAAATATAGATGAACAAATTATCTTTACAATGTATCTTACAGTCGCGGCTGGCATGACTCGCGGGTGGGGGGTCACACGGGGGGTGCTTCAATTTTAGATACATTTTAAAAATGTAACTTACCTTTGCGGCCCGGTCTGGTCCCGCGTCTTCCTGCATCCTCTCTTCCACACAAGAACCAGGCAGCCCTCCTCCCCTGCCCACAGCCAATCACAACGCTGAAATGGCACCGTTGTGATTGGCTGGGACGCCAACCGCACAGGCGTCTATGGGAAGGCCATGTTCTTTGTGTAGGCTGTATGCATATTGAAAGGTCACAGCAGTTTTACCATCATCCAGTTCTTAATACCTTTATGGAACCTAAGTATCCAATAACTCTTTCCATACAAGACCAGGCTGTTCTCTCAAATGCTTTCTTGATGCCTAGTGAAATTAGTATCAAAGGCACTTTTTACTTTCCACTTCGCTTTGCTGCTTTGCTGCTCTTTGAAACCAACGCTGGGTGTGTGCTGTTTTCTTCCCGCTTTGCTTCACTCCTTGCGGTACCCGCTCCGCGGGTCCCGCTGCGTGGGGAGACTTTGCCAACCTTGAGCGGACTTTGCCGGTGCCACAGGAGGTGCGTTGACGTCTAGGGCTGCGAGCGAGTGCAAGCGCTCCACTGGGGACTACATCTCCCAGGAGCGCTGCCTGCCCGGATTGCCATCACCTGGGCCGCTCTCCCTGACGGCCCCTCCTCACCTGGATCTGTTAAATCCCACAAGCACTTGGGCTCCAACGGGACGCTTTGCTGCTTTGCTGCTCTTTGAAACCAACGCTGGGTGTGTGCTGTTTTCTTCCCGCTTTGCTTCACTCCTTGCGGTACCCGCTCCGCGGGTCCCGCTGCGTGGGGAGACTTTGCCAACCTTGAGCGGACTTTGCCGGTGCCACAGGAGGCGCGTTGACGTCTAGGGCTGCGAGCGAGTGCAAGCGCTCCACTGGGGACTACATTTCCCAGGAGCGCTGCCTGCCCGGATTGCCATCACCTGGGCCGCTCTCCCTGACGGCCCCTCCTCACCTGGATCTGTTAAATCCCACAAGCACTTGGGCTCCAACGGGACGCTTTGCTGCTTTGCTGCTCTTTGAAACCAACGCTGGGTGTGTGCTGTTTTCTTCCCCCTTTGCTTCACTCCTTGCGGTACCCGCTCCGCGGGTCCCGCTGCGTGGGGAGACTTTGCCAACCTTGAGCGGACTTTGCCGGTGCCACAGGAGGCGCGTTGACGTCTAGGGCTGCGAGCGAGTGCAAGCGCTCCACTGGGGACTACATTTCCCAGGAGCGCTGCCTGCCCGGATTGCCATCACCTGGGCCGCTCTCCCTGACGGCCCCTCCTCACCTGGATCTGTTAAATCCCACAAGCACTTGGGCTCCAACGGGACGCTTTGCTGCTTTGCTGCTCTTTGAAACCAACGCTGGGTGTGTGCTGTTTTCTTCCCGCTTTGCTTCACTCCTTGCGGTACCCGCTCCGCGGGTCCCGCTGCGTGGGGAGACTTTGCTAACCTTGAGCGGACTTTGCCGGTGCCACAGGGGGCGCGTTGACGTCTAGGGCTGCGAGCGAGTGCAAGCGCTCCACTGGGGACTACATTTCCCAGGAGCGCTGCCTGCCCGGATTGCCATCACCTGGGCCGCTCTCCCTGACGGCCCCTCCTCACCTGGATCTGTTAAATCCCACAAGCACTTGGGCTCCAACGGGACGCTTTGCTGCTTTGCTGCTCTTTGAAACCAACGCTGGGTGTGTGCTGTTTTCTTCCCGCTTTGCTTCACTCCTTGCGGTACCCGCTCCGCGGGTCCCGCTGCGTGGGGAGACTTTGCCAACCTTGAGCGGACTTTGCCGGTGCCACAGGAGGCGCGTTGACGTCTAGGGCTGCGAGCGAGTGCAAGCGCTCCACTGGGGACTACATTTCCCAGGAGCGCTGCCTGCCCGGATTGCCATCACCTGGGCCGCTCTCCCTGACGGCCCCTCCTCACCTGGATCTGTTAAATCCCACAAGCACTTGGGCTCCAACGGGACGCTTTGCTGCTTTGCTGCTCTTTGAAACCAACGCTGGGTGTGTGCTGTTTTCTTCCCGCTTTGCTTCACTCCTTGCGATACCCGCTCCGCGGGTCCCGCTGCGTGGGGAGACTATGCCAACCTTGAGCGGACTTTGCCCGTGCCACAGGAGGCGCGTTGACGTCTAGGGCTGCGAGCGAGTGCAAGCGCTCCACTGGGGACTACATTTCCCAGGAGCGCTGCCTGCCTGGATTGCCATCACCTGGGCCGCTCTCCCTGACGGCCCCTCCTCACCTGGATCTGTTAAATCCCACAAGCACTTGGGCTCCAACGGGACGCTTTGCTGCTTTGCTGCTCTTTGAAACCAACGCTGGGTGTGTGCTGTTTTCTTCCCGCTTTGCTTCACTCCTTGCGGTACCCGCTCCGCGGGTCCCGCTGCGTGGGGAGACTTTGCCAACCTTGAGCGGACTTTGCCGGTGCCACAGGAGGCGCGTTGACGTCTAGGGCTGCGAGCGAGTGCAAGTGCTCCACTGGGGACTACATTTCCCAGGAGCGCTGCCTGCCCGGATTGCCATCACCTGGGCCGCTCTCCCTGACGGCCCCTCCTCACCTGGATCTGTTAAATCCCACAAGCACTTGGGCTCCAACGGGACGCTTTGCTGCTTTGCTGCTCTTTGAAACCAACGCTGGGTGTGTGCTGTTTTCTTCCCGCTTTGCTTCACTCATTGCGGTACCCGCTCCGCGGGTCCCGCTGCGTGGGGAGACTTTGCCAACCTTGAGCGGACTTTGCCGGTGCCACAGGAGGCGCGTTGACGTCTAGGGCTGCGAGCGAGTGCAAGCGCTCCACTGGGGACTACATTTCCCAGGAGCGCTGCCTGCCCGGATTGCCATCACCTGGGCCGCTCTCCCTGACGGCCCCTCCTCACCTGGATCTGTTAAATCCCACAAGCACTTGGGCTCCAACGGGACGCTTTGCTGCTTTGCTGCTCTTTGAAACCAACGCTGGGTGTGTGCTGTTTTCTTCCCGCTTTGCTTCACTCCTTGCGATACCCGCTCCGCGGGTCCCGCTGCGTGGGGAGACTTTGCCAACCTTGAGCGGACTTTGCCGGTGCCACAGGAGGCGCGTTGACGTCTAGGGCTGCGAGCGAGTGCAAGCGCTCCACTGGGGACTACATTTCCCAGGAGCGCTGCCTGCCCGGATTGCCATCACCTGGGCCGCTCTCCCTGACGGCCCCTCCTCACCTGGATCTGTTAAATCCCACAAGCACTTGGGCTCCAACGGGACGCTTTGCTGCTTTGCTGCTCTTTGAAACCAACGCTGGGTGTGTGCTGTTTTCTTCCCGCTTTGCTTCACTCCTTGCGGTACCCGCTCCGCGGGTCCCGCTGCGTGGGAAGACTTTGCCAACCTTGAGCGGACTTTGCCGGTGCCACAGGAGGCGCGTTGACGTCTAGGGCTGCGAGCGAGTGCAAGCGCTCCACTGGGGACTACATTTCCCAGGAGGGCTGCCTGCCCGGATTGCCATCACCTGGGCCGCTCTCCCTGATGGCCCCTCCTCACCTGGATCTGTTAAATCCCACAAGCACTTGGGCTCCAACGGGACGCTTTGCTGCTTTGCTGCTCTTTGAAACCAACGCTGGGTGTGTGCTGTTTTCTTCCCGCTTTGCTTCACTCCTTGCGGTACCCGCTCCGCGGGTCCCGCTGCGTGGGGAGACTTTGCCAACCTTGAGCGGACTTTGCCGGTGCCACAGGAGGCGCGTTGACGTCTAGGGCTGCGAGCGAGTGCAAGCGCTCCACTGGGGACTACATTTCCCAGGAGCGCTGCCTGCCCGGATTGCCATCACCTGGGCCGCTCTCCCTGACGGCCCCTCCTCACCTGGATCTGTTAAATCCCACAAGCACTTGGGCTCCAACGGGACGCTTTGCTGCTTTGCTGCTCTTTGAAACCAACGCTGGGTGTGTGCTGTTTTCTTCCCGCTTTGCTTCACTCCTTGCGGTACCCGCTCCGCGGGTCCCGCTGCGTGGGGAGACTTTGCCAACCTTGAGCGGACTTTGCCGGTGCCACAGGAGGCGCGTTGACGTCTAGGGCTGCGAGCGAGTGCAAGCGCTCCACTGGGGACTACATTTCCCAGGAGCGCTGCCTGCCCCGATTGCCATCACCTGGGTCGCTCGCCATGACGGCCCCTCCTCACCTGGATCTGTTAAATCCCACAAGCACTTGGGCTCCAACGGGACGCTTTGCTGCTTTGCTGCTCTTTGAAACCAACGCTGGGTGTGTGCTGTTTTCTTCCCGCTTTGCTTCACTCCTTGCGGTACCCGCTCCGCGGGTCCCGCTGCGTGGGGAGACTTTGCCAACCTTGAGCGGACTTTGCCGGTGCCACAGGAGGTGCGTTGACGTCTAGGGCTGCGAGTGAGTGCAAGCGCTCCACTGGGGACTACATCTCCCAGGAGCGCTGCCTGCCCGGATTGCCATCACCTGGGCCGCTCTCCCTGACGGCCCCTCCTCACCTGGATCTGTTAAATCCCACAAGCACTTGGGCTCCAACGGGACGCTTTGCTGCTTTGCTGCTCTTTGAAACCAACGCTGGGTGTGTGCTGTTTTCTTCCCGCTTTGCTTCACTCCTTGCGGTACCCGCTCCGCGGGTCCCGCTGCGTGGGGAGACTTTACCAACCTTGAGCGGACTTTGCCGGTGCCACAGGAGGCGCGTTGACGTCTAGGGCTGCGAGCGAGTGCAAGCGCTCCACTGGGGACTACATTTCCCAGGAGCGCTGCCTGCCCGGATTGCCATCACCTGGGCCGCTCTCCCTGACGGCCCCTCCTCACCTGGATCTGTTAAATCCCACAAGCACTTGGGCTCCAACGGGACGCTTTGCTGCTTTGCTGCTCTTTGAAACCAACGCTGGGTGTGTGCTGTTTTCTTCCCGCTTTGCTTCACTCCTTGCGGTACCCGCTCCGCGGGTCCCGCTGCGTGGGGAGACTTTGCCAACCTTGAGCGGACTTTGCCGGTGCCACAGGAGGTGCGTTGACGTCTAGGGCTGCGAGTGAGTGCAAGCGCTCCACTGGGGACTACATCTCCCAGGAGCGCTGCCTGCCCGGATTGCCATCACCTGGGCCGCTCTCCCTGACGGCCCCTCCTCACCTGGATCTGTTAAATCCCACAAGCACTTGGGCTCCAACGGGACGCTTTGCTGCTTTGCTGCTCTTTGAAACCAACGCTGGGTGTGTGCTGTTTTCTTCCCGCTTTGCTTCACTCCTTGCGGTACCCGCTCCGCGGGTCCCGCTGCGTGGGGAGACTTTACCAACCTTGAGCGGACTTTGCCGGTGCCACAGGAGGCGCGTTGACGTCTAGGGCTGCGAGCGAGTGCAAGCGCTCCACTGGGGACTACATTTCCCAGGAGCGCTGCCTGCCCGGATTGCCATCACCTGGGCCGCTCTCCCTGACGGCCCCTCCTCACCTGGATCTGTTAAATCCCACAAGCACTTGGGCTCCAACGGGACGCTTTGCTGCTTTGCTGCTCTTTGAAACCAACGCTGGGTGTGTGCTGTTTTCTTCCTGCTTTGCTTCACTCCTTGCGATACCCGCTCCGCGGGTCCCGCTGCGTGGGGAGACTTTGCCAACCTTGAGCGGACTTTGCCGGTGCCACAGGAGGCGCGTTGACGTCTAGGGCTGCGAGCGAGTGCAAGCGCTCCACTGGGGACTACATTTCCCAGGAGCGCTGCCTGCCCGGATTGCCATCACCTGGGCCGCTCTCCCTGACGGCCCCTCCTCACCTGGATCTGTTAAATCCCACAAGCACTTGGGCTCCAACGGGACGCTTTGCTGCTTTGCTGCTCTTTGAAACCAACGCTGGGTGTGTGCTGTTTTCTTCCCGCTTTGCTTCACTCCTTGCGGTACCCGCTCCGCGGGTCCCGCTGCGTGGGAAGACTTTGCCAACCTTGAGCGGACTTTGCCGGTGCCACAGGAGGCGCGTTGACGTCTAGGGCTGCGAGCGAGTGCAAGTGCTCCACTGGGGACTACATTTCCCAGGAGCGCTGCCTGCCCGGATTGCCATCACCTGGGCCGCTCTCCCTGATGGCCCCTCCTCACCTGGATCTGTTAAATCCCACAAGCACTTGGGCTCCAACGGGACGCTTTGCTGCTTTGCTGCTCTTTGAAACCAACGCTGGGTGTGTGCTGTTTTCTTCCCGCTTTGCTTCACTCCTTGCGGTACCCGCTCCGCGGGTCCCGCTGCGTGGGGAGACTTTGCCAACCTTGAGCGGACTTTGCCGGTGCCACAGGAGGCGCGTTGACGTCTAGGGCTGCGAGCGAGTGCAAGCGCTCCACTGGGGACTACATTTCCCAGGAGCGCTGCCTGCCCGGATTGCCATCACCTGGGCCGCTCTCCCTGACGGCCCCTCCTCACCTGGATCTGTTAAATCCCACAAGCACTTGGGCTCCAACGGGACGCTTTGCTGCTTTGCTGCTCTTTGAAACCAACGCTGGGTGTGTGCTGTTTTCTTCCCGCTTTGCTTCACTCCTTGCGGTACCCGCTCCGCGGGTCCCGCTGCGTGGGGAGACTTTGCCAACCTTGAGCGGACTTTGCCGGTGCCACAGGAGGCGCGTTGACGTCTAGGGCTGCGAGCGAGTGCAAGCGCTCCACTGGGGACTACATTTCCCAGGAGCGCTGCCTGCCCCGATTGCCATCACCTGGGTCGCTCGCCATGACGGCCCCTCCTCACCTGGATCTGTTAAATCCCACAAGCACTTGGGCTCCAACGGGACGCTTTGCTGCTTTGCTGCTCTTTGAAACCAACGCTGGGTGTGTGCTGTTTTCTTCCCGCTTTGCTTCACTCCTTGCGGTACCCGCTCCGCGGGTCCCGCTGCGTGGGGAGACTTTGCCAACCTTGAGCGGACTTTGCCGGTGCCACAGGAGGTGCGTTGACGTCTAGGGCTGCGAGTGAGTGCAAGCGCTCCACTGGGGACTACATCTCCCAGGAGCGCTGCCTGCCCGGATTGCCATCACCTGGGCCGCTCTCCCTGACGGCCCCTCCTCACCTGGATCTGTTAAATCCCACAAGCACTTGGGCTCCAACGGGACGCTTTGCTGCTTTGCTGCTCTTTGAAACCAACGCTGGGTGTGTGCTGTTTTCTTCCCGCTTTGCTTCACTCCTTGCGGTACCCGCTCCGCGGGTCCCGCTGCATGGGGAGACTTTGCCAACCTTGAGCGGACTTTGCCGGTGCCACAGGAGGCGCGTTGACGTCTAGGGCTGCGAGCGAGTGCAAGCGCTCCACTGGGGACTACATTTCCCAGGAGCGCTGCCTGCCCGGATTGCCATCACCTGGGCCGCTCTCCCTGACGGCCCCTCCTCACCTGGATCTGTTAAATCCCACAAGCACTTGGGCTCCAACGGGACGCTTTGCTGCTTTGCTGCTCTTTGAAACCACCGCTGGGTGTGTGCTGTTTTCTTACCGCTTTGCTTCACTCCTTGCGGTACCCGCTCCGCGGGTCCCGCTGCGTGGGGAGACTTTACCAACCTTGAGCGGACTTTGCCGGTGCCACAGGAGGCGCGTTGACGTCTAGGGCTGCGAGCGAGTGCAAGCGCTCCACTGGGGACTACATTTCCCAGGAGCGCTGCCTGCCCGGATTGCCATCACCTGGGCCGCTCTCCCTGACGGCCCCTCCTCACCTGGATCTGTTAAATCCCACAAGCACTTGGGCTCCAACGGGACGCTTTGCTGCTTTGCTGCTCTTTGAAACCAACGCTGGGTGTGTGCTGTTTTCTTCCCGCTTTGCTTCACTCCTTGCGGTACCCGCTCCGCGGGTCCCGCTGCGTGGGGAGACTTTGCCAACCTTGAGCGGACTTTGCCGGTGCCACAGGAGGCGCGTTGACGTCTAGGGCTGCGAGCGAGTGCAAGCGCTCCACTGGGGACTACATTTCCCAGGAGCGCTGCCTGCCCGGATTGCCATCACCTGGGCCGCTCTCCCTGACGGCCCCTCCTCACCTGGATCTGTTAAATCCCACAAGCACTTGGGCTCCAACGGGACGCTTTGCTGCTTTGCTGCTCTTTGAAACCAACGCTGGGTGTGTGCTGTTTTCTTCCCGCTTTGCTTCACTCCTTGCGATACCCGCTCCGCGGGTCCCGCTGCGTGGGGAGACTTTGCCAACCTTGAGCGGACTTTGCCGGTGCCACAGGAGGCGCGTTGACGTCTAGGGCTGCGAGCGAGTGCAAGCGCTCCACTGGGGACTACATTTCCCAGGAGCGCTGCCTGCCCGGATTGCCATCACCTGGGCCGCTCTCCCTGACGGCCCCTCCTCACCTGGATCTGTTAAATCCCACAAGCACTTGGGCTCCAACGGGACGCTTTGCTGCTTTGCTGCTCTTTGAAACCAACGCTGGGTGTGTGCTGTTTTCTTCCCGCTTTGCTTCACTCCTTGCGGTACCCGCTCCGCGGGTCCCGCTGCGTGGGAAGACTTTGCCAACCTTGAGCGGACTTTGCCGGTGCCACAGGAGGCGCGTTGACGTCTAGGGCTGCGAGCGAGTGCAAGCGCTCCACTGGGGACTACATTTCCCAGGAGCGCTGCCTGCCCGGATTGCCATCACCTGGGCCGCTCTCCCTGATGGCCCCTCCTCACCTGGATCTGCTAAATCCCACAAGCACTTGGGCTCCAACGGGACGCTTTGCTGCTTTGCTGCTCTTTGAAACCAACGCTGGGTGTGTGCTGTTTTCTTCCCACTTTGCTTCACTCCTTGCGGTACCCGCTCCGCGGGTCCCGCTGCGTGGGGAGACTTTGCCAACCTTGAGCGGACTTTGCCGGTGCCACAGGAGGCGCGTTGACGTCTAGGGCTGCGAGCGAGTGCAAGCGCTCCACTGGGGACTACATTTCCCAGGAGCGCTGCCTGCCCGGATTGCCATCACCTGGGCCGCTCTCCCTGACGGCCCCTCCTCACCTGGATCTGTTAAATCCCACAAGCACTTGGGCTCCAACGGTACGCTTTGCTGCTTTGCTGCTCTTTGAAACCAACGCTGGGTGTGTGCTGTTTTCTTCCCGCTTTGCTTCACTCCTTGCGGTACCCGCTCCGCGGGTCCCGCTGCGTGGGGAGACTTTGCCAACCTTGAGCGGACTTTGCCGGTGCCACAGGAGGCGCGTTGACGTCTAGGGCTGCGAGCGAGTGCAAGCGCTCCACTGGGGACTACATTTCCCAGGAGCGCTGCCTGCCCCGATTGCCATCACCTGGGTCGCTCGCCATGACGGCCCCTCCTCACCTGGATCTGTTAAATCCCACAAGCACTTGGGCTCCAACGGGACGCTTTGCTGCTTTGCTGCTCTTTGAAACCAACGCTGGGTGTGTGCTGTTTTCTTCCCGCTTTGCTTCACTCCTTGCGGTACCCGCTCCGCGGGTCCCGCTGCGTGGGGAGACTTTGCCAACCTTGAGCGGACTTTGCCGGTGCCACAGGAGGTGCGTTGACGTCTAGGGCTGCGAGTGAGTGCAAGCGCTCCACTGGGGACTACATCTCCCAGGAGCGCTGCCTGCCCGGATTGCCATCACCTGGGCCGCTCTCCCTGACGGCCCCTCCTCACCTGGATCTGTTAAATCCCACAAGCACTTGGGCTCCAACGGGACGCTTTGCTGCTTTGCTGCTCTTTGAAACCAACGCTGGGTGTGTGCTGTTTTCTTCCCGCTTTGCTTCACTCCTTGCGGTACCCGCTCCGCGGGTCCCGCTGCGTGGGGAGACTTTGCCAACCTTGAGCGGACTTTGCCGGTGCCACAGGAGGCGCGTTGACGTCTAGGGCTGCGAGCGAGTGCAAGCGCTCCACTGGGGACTACATTTCCCAGGAGCGCTGCCTGCCCGGATTGCCATCACCTGGGCCGCTCTCCCTGACGGCCCCTCCTCACCTGGATCTGTTAAATCCCACAAGCACTTGGGCTCCAACGGGACGCTTTGCTGCTTTGCTGCTCTTTGAAACCAACGCTGGGTGTGTGCTGTTTTCTTACCGCTTTGCTTCACTCCTTGCGGTACCCGCTCCGCGGGTCCCGCTGCGTGGGGAGACTTTACCAACCTTGAGCGGACTTTGCCGGTGCCACAGGAGGCGCGTTGACGTCTAGGGCTGCGAGCGAGTGCAAGCGCTCCACTGGGGACTACATTTCCCAGGAGCGCTGCCTGCCCGGATTGCCATCACCTGGGCCGCTCTCCCTGACGGCCCCTCCTCACCTGGATCTGTTAAATCCCACAAGCACTTGGGCTCCAACGGGACGCTTTGCTGCTTTGCTGCTCTTTGAAACCAACGCTGGGTGTGTGCTGTTTTCTTCCCGCTTTGCTTCACTCCTTGCGGTACCCGCTCCGCGGGTCCCGCTGCGTGGGGAGACTTTGCCAACCTTGAGCGGACTTTGCCGGTGCCACAGGAGGCGCGTTGACGTCTAGGGCTGCGAGCGAGTGCAAGCGCTCCACTGGGGACTACATTTCCCAGGAGCGCTGCCTGCCCGGATTGCCATCACCTGGGCCGCTCTCCCTGACGGCCCCTCCTCACCTGGATCTGTTAAATCCCACAAGCACTTGGGCTCCAACGGGACGCTTTGCTGCTTTGCTGCTTTGCTGCTTTGCTGCTCTTTGAAACCAACGCTGGGTGTGTGCTGTTTTCTTCCCGCTTTGCTTCACTCCTTGCGGTACCCGCTCCGCGGGTCCCACTGCGTGGGGAGACTTTGCCAACCTTGAGCGGACTTTGCCGGTGCCACAGGAGGCGCGTTGACGTCTAGGGCTGCGAGCGAGTGCAAGCGCTCCACTGGGGACTACATTTCCCAGGAGCGCTGCCTGCCCGGATTGCCATCACCTGGGCCGCTCTACCTGACGGCCCCTCCTCTTTTCCCATAGACCTTATTTTAGCCCCAGGTAGCCCCGCTGCGCGGGAGCGCGCCGGGAGAAGCCCGGGACAAGGGCGGAACCGTCTGTGGCCGTCAGAGGCTGAAGGAGGCTGGGCTGGGACACCCCATTAACATTTACAGTTCTGGTATTTCCTGTAAGCCATTTGTGTAGTGATAGTGCCTCGACCTGTTATTACATTGTGAGGTGGTACGAGGGTTAGCTATATGGCTTGTTCTACAAGCACTTCCACCCTGCTGTCTCCTATGGGCGAGGTGGAGACTGCCGTTATGGGCCCCCTAGATACCTATTTTAAACGGCTGCCTCAGGATATTGATAGGGAAATCGCCCTGGCAGAAAGACGTGCTGGGCGTAGGCTGTCCATAGAGCTTATGAAAACCCCTCTTGAGAAACGCCAAAGCCAAAGCTTCCCTTCATTGGTCACCCCGTTATCATCTATTTTACTACCAGTTGCACATGACATCCCGCACGATTCACCTCTAGCCAATGAGTCATTGGGTATTTTCCCCTCAGACATAGTAGCCACTACTGTCCCCGCAGAGTCCCCAAATGTTTCCACTCATTCCATTACTGGGCAAAATGCTACACTAAAACTCTGTGTCCAAGCACATGTTATAAAATCCAAACCCTGTCCAAAAAGGAAAAGGGGTGCTACTGTAAAAAAATGTCAAGCCCCAAAACCCCCAAGGAAATATAGGAAATTGGGCGCTAATACACGCCCTAGTCATGTCCCTGTAGAGAACTCTACTGGATTACCAACGGGAGAGGGTGAAGCCGTTTCAGTAGGTGTAGACACCATAATATTGGTAACTCCTACGACACCACTAACATCAGGTATAGATCCCATTACTATAGCATCCCCTGGGCCACTAACATCTAACCCAGAATTCTTCTTAGAGTTGGAAAAATTAATACGTTCCCTTTTAAACCCCTTGAGATTAGCTAGCAGAACAACTGGACCACCTAGAGCAGGCTAGCTTAGATAACTTTTTTCCACAAAATCTTTAATTAAGTCTTGCCATAAAATGGGAGAGAATGGGAAAAACCAACAAACAGTTGAGCGAGATGCAGGTGCCCTGTTGGTTGATTTACAACCTCCAACTGCACTGCACCCAGCCAGCGGGGTAAAGGACAGAGTAGCAAGATTATCGCTGACCCACCGATTACTGCAAGTAATAGCAATTGCGGGAAAACCAAGCCCCACAGTACTGCAGCTAAAGGTAGAAAGGACAGTCCAAAAAACGCCGCCACTATTGTTAACAAAAATATTCCACCCTTGCCAATCACTTTGACAATTAGCCATGGCACATTGACAAGTAATGATAAAGCTCCCTGTAATAACGGTGTTGGAACAAACATCTTGCACGTTTCACAGGCAACAAGTAGGGGTGGTCCTGTAAGGGATGGAAATAGTATAGCTGAAGGAAATAAGGCTCCTACAGTATTGAAAAATGTTGCCCCACCATGCCTTGTTGTTCCAGAACGTAGCCAACCAACATCCCATGTGACTAAACTTCCGACTAGGATACCCCCGGTACAACTCACCCCTGATTCCTACCCCTATGTGGCTATCCTTACCAATGTTCCACCCTTATTGGAAGGACAAAGAGAAACCTATGACATGCTAAAAAACAAAGCTATGCATTGGTTACGGGTCAATAGACCTTTGCCAGGGGGAGTGGATGGTTTGATTATTGGGGTTAGAAGGGTCAACTGGATAGGGAGTACCTTTAAAAAACAGGGGGGCGAATGCATTATAATCAACTTTCAAGACCCAAGGGTAGTAGGGTTAATTACGAGACCTGGTTGGAGTATTAGCAGTGGTGGGATTGGTGTTGTGGATCTTACTTTTTTTTATCCAAGACCTGTGGCCACGTATCTTGGGGGGAACAACGAGCCAGTGAGAAGTAGTCTCTCTCCTTGGGCAGAGATTAACCCTTTTTCTGTCCCTATCCCACGACCAAGTGACTGTTATAAACAGGTATATAACTCTTATGATGGGCTTGGGAACATGAGGTGGGGATGTTGACGGAAATCAGCTGAACCCATTGATTTTGGGGATAATATGGCCAGGGGAAACATCCCAGAGACATCACTGGCAACAAATGGGGATGTAACGTCCAATCTAGATGAAGCGTTTACTAACAGGGAAAATGGTAATATGAGGGGGGGCATTATGGCATGTTTGGAAGATATCGGGGGTGAACTCAGATTTTCACCAAGTATGGGTATAAACGATGGTAAAGATGCTAACTGTGTAGATATTGTTTTAGAAGAGGGTGGTGATTGCGAGAGCTTGACCAACCTTCCGGTTATGCCAGTTATTGATGGGGGGATTTGTAAAGGCAACACTATGGGGAGGTTTTTTTCGTGGAACATAGCGGGGTTGGGTACTAGATTGTTGTCACAAAACTGGATAGATTTTGTTAATGGGTTTGAAATGTGCTTATTTCAAGAGACGTGGGCTTGTGACCCAATCTTCCTCCCAGGTTACTTAAATTTTTGTATACCAGCGAGTAGAGGCCCTAGGGGCAGACCTATGGGAGGTCTAACAGTCTGGATCAAGCAAAGTTTACAAGTTAAAATAAAAGTGCTTGACCTAGGCTGTAAGGATTTACAATTACTAAGAATATCACCAGAAAAGGGGGGTGTGATAGACATTTATAATATTTATGCTAGGGGTACATGTGTTGGGAATTCCCCTACCCTAGAAGCTCTATCCACCTTCCTAGAATCACAGTCACTGGGAAATAGAGTGGTTGTGGCTGGTGACCTCAATAGGACATTCGAGCCCCTAGAAAATACGGAACATCCGATAGGGCAGGAGGAAGATGCTCAAACCTAAATCTTACACCAGTCAAGCGGTGGACAAAAGATATACTGTTGTTGAACGCATTATGTCTGCAATATGGCCTGAGGGCCCTTAATGGCAGGACAAAGAGTGACCAAGTAGGAAATTGCACATTCGACAATGGCCACAATAAAAGCAGGATTGACTATGTCATTTGTAGCCTTGAGTTATGGTGTGGTGTAGGCGATATGGAAATCAAGGGTAGATTAGAAAGCGATCATAATCCCCTTTGTGTCACCCATTCCTGGTGGAGGGCCACGCCTGACAACACAGAGTCATGTAGCGAGATCGTACCTGTTATCGCTAACGACTCACGAAGGGTGAAATGGCCAAATGTGTTGGCAAACCTGGCTTCCTTGGATCACATAAACTTGGAGGTGGATAAAGCAATTGCCGCCATGGAAACAGTAAATCCTGTAACACCTGGTTCCTCCTTAACAACAGACATACACGACACATTCTTTTCTTTGATAAAACCGCATTTTATTAAATTAGTTAAGGCGAATAGAAAAGTACCCATTAAATTGGCGAGGTGGTTTAATAAACAGTGTAGGCTGACCAGATTGGAGTTGGGTAGGGCAATTAAAAGCAGGGATAAGGCTTCGATTAGTATAGCCAGGAAACAATACAATGATAACATCCGTAAGGCTAAGAAACAGTGGGATGAGGAGCATTGGGAGGAGCTACTTGAAGCTTCTGGGTCAAGAGATTCCAGACTTTTTTGGAAAATCGTGAAGTTGGGCAGAGGTGGTACCCCTAACAACCCAGATAACAATGTTAATGAGGCATCATGGGTCGAGTATTTTAAACCCCAGTATGCAGAGAATAGGGATACAATGGCCATAGAACCTATCCCAGTGGTATTTTGCAAGGGAGACCTATTCTCAAACAAAGAAGCTGAACTGGTAATTTTAACACTACAAGGGGGGAAAGCACCGGGGTTAGATGGAATTCCCTCAGATATATTTAAACATGACAAGGTTCGGTGGGCAAGGTATGTGACCTTGCTGGGAAATGCTCTAGCTAAAGGGGCTAAAATCCCAGAAATATGGAAGGGGGCAATAATTATACCGATCCATAAGAAAGGCGATCGGTCACTCCCGGCCAACTATAGGCCGATAAGTTTGATAGCCACTATCCAAAAAGTGGTGGGGAAGATGGTGGCCAACAAACTTATGGCTTGGGTAGATGAGAATAATGCTCTATCCCCCTACCAGGCAGGATTTAGGCGGGCAACCAGCACGGTAGATCAAATATTTCGATTTACCATGCTACGGTGGGGGACTGTACTTCTTGGCGAAGGCAGCCTCTATGTAGCATTTGTAGACTTGAGGGCTGCCTTTGACTTGGTGCCCAGGAGCAAGTTGTGGGTAGTTCTGAGTAAGATAGGGGTCCCACCTGAGTTGCTTACATTAATAATGCGTCACTGAAGGACTGGACTATTTAAGGCCCAGCGGTGCCAGGGAACAACACCTAAAACCTTTCGTGGGATACCTGTTCTGGCGCACTAAAGACAGAGACACGGGAGACTTCCTTCGGCGTCAAAGATCAGCGTTTATTACTGCAGGGATGCAAAAGTCATGGGAAGTACAACAGAGTGTAGGTTCCAAGAGTCTGCTTCAAATTGCATTTGTGGGTCGCTCTCTTTTATACAAGATCTTGTCATTGCACAATATGTAAGCAAAAGGTTACAGCTCAGTTCCCACACTAAATTCAAAAGGATCGCTTTCATGTATTCAGAACCCCGGAACATAATTACATTAACATCACCAGTTCCAACTGTAAAAGCACATCTTCCCACCATTAGGTACATTCCACTTGAGTTGTAAATAAGCAAGAGGAAAAGACAAGAACAGCTGCAAGGAAGTCAGACAACAAAAAAGAGAGAGTGTGAGGATAATATTGGATGCGTAATTGTAACTTAAAAGGGCTTGATCCCAGCATGTGCGAGGCTGAAACAATAGATCGGCACGGCAGAATCACCTTCGAGCGGAGGCAGCTGCCTCAGCAGTGTCCTCCCCCTAGTCATAAAAACGCATGAAAGGAATATGCTTCTACCGTAAAGCTTGGGAACTAGAGGGTCAAGATGCGGGCAGTTGCTTGTTCGCTGACTACGTGAGGGCAAGGAACAAAATGGATGCCGTATCTAAAATGGAACCCGAGGGTTCATTGGAGAAACCTGTAAATGAGACGTACTCTTCTGGGTTGCATGACGAAACCGCGTACACTTACTAAACTCGTCATTTACGGTTCATAGATACCACACTCGTCCATATTCGGCGATGCCCAAAACGTCGTAACGATTTTCACGGAACCTCAGACGCTCCTTTTGCCCTCATGTAGGCAAGAACTAGTCGAAGTCGGAGTCAATCTCGATTCTCATCACATCATTCAGATGTTGTTGGAACATGATTCTATCCATCAATGTTTCCTTGGAAACGGGTGGCCTTCTTATACACGTTGTAGCACAAAGGCCACATAAGGCAGGACCACACTGTACACAAAGACAACACGTGAACAGAAATGTCATGACAACCCCTATAATCATCAGAATCTTCCAACCCCAAGTTGACATTAGACCCCAAAACCATCCTAGAAGCGTCCAATCTCCCTCGTCCACGTGTATGGACTCCGAGATTTTGTGCAACTGGGAGATGGCTTGATAAACCGTTGGAGCGTTATCAGGTATGAATATGCAGCAGCTCGAATGGATGACCTTACACACACCACCTCTATCCGCTAGAACAACGTCTAGAACCATACGGTTCTGTAACGTCATGAGCCTATCCGCTTGAAGCTCTGCTGTCAGATTACCAAGGGCACTTGCAGTTATGTTAGCAGTTGACTCTACTACACGAGTTAACTGTCTCAGATTTCTGCTATTGACCATAGGGCCCCAAAACGGTAGGAAACCCTTGAAGAAGTCTCCTGCTTCTTGACCAGAAGTATCCTCTTTACTAATGACACCTCTCACAACTCTGGTTTTGTGATAGTCGGCGGCAACAGTGAAAGTCGGGGGCAAGAGATTTGCAATATAGCAGGTACCTGAGAAGTCGTGTGGTAACCACGTATATGCTCGGTCATAACATACAAAATAGGTACCCTTGGCAGTCAGAAGGACAGGGGAAGAGAGCATCGGTAGAACGTAAGTATCCACACAAGCACTCTTCCCAAGCTGGGCTCTTGGATTTCGGCCACGACCTTGCAGACAAAAGTGGCCTAGGTGAGGTACAATCCAGATTGGAGATGAGCTTTTAAGCTGTCTATCACCCACTGATATACTATACTCAGCCTCACTAAGGTACTTGTAGGCCTGCACTTCCTCCTCTGGGATGAGCGAAGCATCAAAAATGTCTCTATCTAGATCAGCAATCGCTGTCGCCAGAGACTTATGATACGGGCCAGGACCAAAGCTTGCTGAGCGTGGCTCTCGATGGGGGTAGGAATCTAGTGCACTACGGAACATGATTTGGAATGCCCGAGCTGACCCTTGGGGGCTGTACGGAAGAACCAAATATGGAATACTCCTTTCCATGGTATGCAGCATTAGCCCACACACCCAACAGTTTGTAGTATTTACCACCAACTGATGCTGATGCAAAAGTTGCACAAAGGAATTGTTTCTAAATTCTGCACGTCTGACTTGTTCATGTTGGGGCAGGAGATGAAAGGAATGTGGAGAAACAGTGGAAGCGAAATTCAGGTTATAGAAAGGAGGAGTAGGTGAAATGGAAGGTAATAATAATTGAATCCCAAAATATACTCCACCCACCAGTAGCATTGAAACGGTTAGGAACAACATAAAGATCTGAAATAAAAAACACTTTGTACGAAACACTTCTGATCTTTGCGCCAACATTCTCTCTTTTTCCGACAGCTTCGAGAAGTCCATCCTCTAAAAAACCGTCCGTGACGTTCTTGACGCACTTCGTTCTGAGTAGCGATTGCCAATTCCCAGGAGTTCCCAGAAATCGACAAAAGAAACCGACCTAGTGTCGATAGCTGCTAAACAGAAGGAAGTACCCGCACGGCCCTACGGTCAACCCAGATGATAGGTTAAATGAATTAGAATCAAATTCAATAATAGTCTCTTTGCTGCATGAAAAGAAAAGGTATACACACTATATAATGTCCACAGTGTTCATGACAACAGTAAGGGGTACTTTAAATTCAAAAAGGGAATAAAAAAAAACCAGAACTCTTTTATTTGTCCTTAACGCGCGGTCGAAGAAAGTATCGACTTCTCCCGGGTTGAGTCTGATCTTCAAACAGTGGATTGGATGGCGAAAAAGTGCTCGATTGTTCAGGCAATTGTTCAGTACTTGTATTCCCCAATGTTGAAGGAAAGGAAATTGTCTGGGGGGAATCAACAGGGGTGTCAGATAACACTGAAGTGTTCCCTATGGTCTGTGCTTCGCTAAATGGGACAAAGCGCTGGGGAACGTCAGTTTCAGACGAGGAAAAGCCTTTACGTATCCATGTGTCTGCCGGCAGAGGAAGCGGAACCTTCTTGGTGTGGGTGGCATGCACCCAGTGTTTCCGTCCCTCCAGTCGAACCGCCGTCCTCGTTGCTAGTAGCACCTGGAAGGGTCCCACAAATCTCGGCTCAAGATGGCGTTTTCGTCCGAAATTTCTAGTGAGGACCCAGTCCCCTGGTTGGAGCCGATGACCAGGACCCTCTGTTTGTGACGGCAGAGCCTCAAAGACCTGTTGATGAATCAAACTCAATTTAGCAGTCAGATCATATAGATAATCGATTAACATTGGATATTCAAGTCTGTTCAATTCTTTAGGCCTTGGAACCCCCCAAATGTTCGCAGGACGGCCGAACACAATCTCATATGGGCTAAGCCCTACTCGAGAGTGTACAGTAGCCCTGGTCGATAAGAGAGCTAGAGGCAGAGCGTCGGGCCATGATAAACCAGTTGTTGCCTGAATTTTAGCAAGTTTTAGTTTCAGGGTGCCATTGTATCCTTCCACCAAACCCGCTGACTGAGGATGATTAGCACTATGGAATTTCTGGGATATTCCCAAACCACGACACACACTCTTCATCACGCTTCCCACAAACTCACTTCCGTTGTCCGACCATACAATCCGAGGCATGCCGTACCTGGGGAAATACTCTTTGAGCAGAATTTTAGCTGTGGATAGGGCAGTATTATCCTTAAGAGGGTAAGCTTCAATCCATCTGGAGAATGCACAAACCACGACTAAAACATACTTCAAATTGTTGCATCTCTCCATATGGATGAAGTCCAATTGGATAACTTCGAAAGGACATGTAGGAGGGGCAAAATGACCAGGTGGAGTGGGGGTGCCCTTGCCGGGATTATGCATCAAACATACCATGCAATTCTTAACCACTCTCTCTGCACATTTAGTAATCCCATCATTCTTCCATACAGGAGACAACAACTTGCATATGCCCTTCGAGCTAATATGTGCTGTGCCATGGGCCATTGTAACAACAGCAAGCACGTATGCATCCGGTAACATCCATCTCTGTTTCTCTGACAAATCAACCCAACATCCATCCTCATCTAATTTTCCAGTGCTTTCTTTCCACTTAGTCTTTTCCATTTCAGTGGCCTCATTCTGTATTTCCTTCACACTTTCAACCGTGTCCTCACACATGCTAGTCTCTGCTGGCCATCTTACTGAATTCGCAACGTACATTCGATTTGTCAGATCTCTAGCTGTCTCTTTAGCAGTTTCGTCTGCAAACGCATTACCATGACCAACATCATCTGTCACCTTTCGATGCGCACTACATTTAATTATGGCCACCTGCTTAGGCAACGTGAGTGCATCTAAAAGGTCATTCACAAGCTGTCCATGCTGAATCTTCGTACCATGCGACGTAAAAAATCCTCTTTCTTTCCACAATCGCCCAAAACTATGCGCCACACCAAAAGCATACTGACTGTCTGTAAACACATTCACCCGTTTTCCTCTAGACAACACACACGCTCTCGTCAAGGCAATCAACTCAGCTGCCTGAGCCGAATTCTGACTCAATCTCGCAGTTTCCACAATCGTACTCAACGTCACTACAGCATACGCAGTCGTCACATCACCATTCGGTAACTTAAAGCAGGAACCATCAACATACAAAGTCCCATCGGGATCTACCAATGGGGTATCTTTTAGGTCAATACGACCCTTTGTTTCCTCTTCAGTTCTTAGATAACAGTCATGTGGTACTACATCACTTGACTCCGTGTTGATCGGCAATAATGTTGCTGGATTCAACACATTACACCGTTTTATCCGTATGTGACTAGCCAGTAACGTCAGCTCATACCCAGACAACCTTGCGCTCGTCAAATGTTGAGTTTTCGTTCGGTTCAAGAGAGTGTCAACTGCATGCGGAACCATCACCGTGAGCATATTATCCATGACCAGACCTGCGGACTGTCGAATGGACGCCGCAGCTGCCGCTGTTGCTCTTAAACAACTCGGCAAAGCTCTAGCTACTGGGTCTAAGGTCGAAGAAAAATATGCGCAGGGCCGCTGTTTGTCGCCAAAATGTTGTGTCAGAACACTCAACGCACAACCATCCCTCTCGTGAACGTACAGTGTAAACGGCTTACTGTAATCAGGAGTACCTAACACAGGAGCCGAACACAACGCATCACGTAATTCAGAAAAACCTTTCTGACACTCTTCAGTCCATGGTACAGGAGTCGGAACATCCTTGCACGTGAGAGCTAACAATGGTTTCGCCAATAGTGAAAAATTTGGGATCCATTGTCTGCAGTATGACGTAATACCTAGAAAGGCACGTACATCTCTCTGAGTTTTTGGCACAGTCATTCGGGTAATCGCTGCAATTCTCTCTGGGGTCAACCTTCTCCCTTCTTTTGACAATAAGTGACCTAAGTAGGTGACTTCTTGGCAACAATATTGCAGCTTGGAAGGTGACACCTTGTGATGTAAGTCACATAAATGCCGCAACAACGATACTGTAGCAGTTCTACAAATATCTTCGGTATCAGCAGCTACCAACAGGTCGTCAACGTACTGAATCAAGGCTGCGCCTGTCGGTAATACAAATGAATCAAGTTGACTTTTAAGGGCTTGACTGTAGATCGACGGGCTCTCACAATAGCCCTGTGGTGCGCGTTTCAGTCTAAAACTGCGACCACCTAATGAGAATCCGAATAGGTCTCTGCTTTCCTCAGCAATCGGGATACTAAAGAAAGCATTCTTTAGGTCAATCACTGTGAACCAGGAGGCAGACACTGGAATCAAGGTCAACAAAGTCGTGATATCAGGGACCACGGGGAACTGTGGAATCACGATTTTATTTACTTCTCTCAAATCAATTATGAAACGATACACAGGAGGTTTAGATGGATCAGTGCGTTTTAAAATGGGTAACACAGGACTATTACACACATTTCCCCGAGTTTCTTCAACGACATCCTTTTCGATCAGATCGTGTACAATCGTTAATAGCGCCCGTTCTCCCTCAATGGAGATACGGTACTGTGGTATACGTGGCAATCGCACATTTGGTTTCAGCTTGATCGTATAAGGTGGGATGTCCAAAAGACCCACATCATTGGGACCTGTGGCCCATAGAGACGCGGGAAGGGAGCTCAATTCTGGCGGCAGTTTATCGATCGATAAGTACATAGGAGAGATTACTCTCCGACCTAATGTAAGCTCCACTCCTTCAGGAGAGCAATACAATGTTGCATATAACCGTTTTAACAAATCCAAGCCCAAAAGATTCTCACCACAACCAGTAGATAGAATCAATGGAGCCTCCAACTCACGAGGACCAATAGTGAGGGGCAAAGGGCTGGAGACAGGATTTCTAACCGGGGCGCCAGAGAATCCAACGGAAACATTTGTTAAGCCGGACAAAGGTGCGCCAGGGAGTTTCGAATGCATGATGGAACTTTTCGTTGCACCAGTGTCTAACAGAAAAGGCTCAACTACGCCAGATGTAGCAACTGCGACGTAAGGCCCACTCTGATCAACCGGAACTGATACTACTCCCTCTCTTTGTCGGTGGCTGTCCTAGTAACGATCGTCTACAACAGTCTCATGTTCAATGTAATAGTCGTCTGCGTAATACTGCGCTGATTTATCGGACCTTACATTTCGCTGGTCAAAACAATTATTCGCGTCCGAGGACGTATTAGGGCGCTCAGTCTGATTTTGAAAGGCACCGCGACCTCTACCTCGAGATGCTTGTTGAGGACCACCACGACCCCTTCGTGCCGACACACCATTAAGGCGGTCACGCAAAGCCGGACAATCATATTTTATATGTCCCTCTCTTCTACAATATGCACATTGGTTATACCCAAGCATAGATCTAAAGTCAGAGGAGTCAGGACGTGACTGTATTCTGGAGGATTGTGATTGTTAGAAGCGGCTGTCTCTAGTTGGCAGAGGTATACACTTCTGACAAATAGGGACACACCTTTTCTAGTCAGGGCAAGGAGATCACACACTTAGATAACCCCTGCTCACCCCCTTGGTAGCTTGGCAAAGCAGACAGGCTTATCTCAGAGGCAGTGCGTTAAGCATTTATGACCACATACAGTAATAAAGTGAATACACTACAAATGGACACGACACAGTAGTATTATAAAAATAAGTATTTTTATATAAGGCTTAGCACAAGACCAAATAACGACAAAAATATACCACAATCTTAATAAATACTCTTGGAAGGAAAAAATAATAGTTCAAGCACGGTTTCTTCTTAGCACAAAGTCTTTAGTATCAAAAGCAACTCTTCTTCTCTAAATCAAAGTTCTTGGCAACAATGTAACCCACACGGGAGTCACACGACGTCGAGGCAAAGTTAATCCAAAGGTTCGGCGTCGACCGCGAGGAGCGCTACGTCGAGCCCGGAGTCGCACAGACCCCAACAACACAGTACCTTGGAAAAGTGAAGCACTCGATGATCAGCGGCGTCGAGATGTCCGGCGTCGCGTCTTCGGCGTCGATCGGGCCTCGGAGTCGGGGCGATCTGCAGCGGCGTCGACCGAAGTCAGGCGGGAGCAGCGCTCACGGGATGAAGCAGGATACGACGTCGTCGATGTTGATGTTGCAAGAGTGAGCAGCGCTCACGGCGTCGAGAGGGCTCGAAGTCGATGCGATCAGCAGCGGTGCAGACACGGGGTCACTTGGAGCTGGAGCCGAACTCACTACTCACTGGCGTTGCTGCTGGCGTCGATCGGGCCCGGCGGCCGGCGTCGAGGAAGCGGGACACTGGAGCCGTTACTCACGATGTCGAGCTGGATTCGGCGGCGTCCGTCGGCGTCGAGATTGCTGGATTCTTTCAGAGGTGCTGGATTCACAAATCCCAGCAAATAGCACTTTAAGCAGATGAAGTCCTTTAGCCCTGTGACTTCAACAGGAGACTGGCACTCTTCCAGCCCTTGGAGATTTTCTCAGCAAAGAGTGAGAGTACACACAAAGTTCCTCTCTCCTGGTTCCTTGGCAAAAATAAAGAAGCAATGCAGGATTCCCCCAACAAACAGCACTCTGGCAGAAGGGGTAGGCAGTCCTTAGATCAGCAGGCTTCTTGTCCTTGGTTCAGGTTTCCTTGTCAGAAGTGATCTAAATTCTTGGTTCAGGGGTCCTTCTCTTATACCCCTTTTTGGCTTTGATCCCTTTGTCCATGCAGGGGAATTTCCCCCCCATCCTGGGTTTGTTGTGGGTGTTGCCAGGCCAGAGCACCTGGCCTATTCACTGGGCAGGGCAGAGTCCTCAGCCGCTCAGCAGGAGCGGAGCCAGCATTGTCACTGGCAGGGGCAGGGCCATCAGCTGCCCGGCAGGAGGCGGGCCAGGAAAGTCCCAGGCAAGCACAGAGTCATCAGTCGCCTGGCAGGGGGGCGGAGCCAACATTGTATCAGGCAGGGCCGGCTATCAAGAGCTACTCTTCCCCTACTCTCAATGCAAATGCCCCACTCATCCCACACTGACTCATTCAGACTCTCTGGAGCCACCCAGCTCCTGTCACACACACACCAGAACCAGCAGAGACCGGTAGACAGTTAGACAAGAAAATAGCTACTTTCTAAAAGTGCTATTTTCAAACACAGAGTCCAAAAACCATCCACACAAACGGATGCGTTATTAAACCCTGAGTTCAGGGATACCAAACTCGACATTGCACCATGCTCCCCGAGCCCGCTAGGATTATAGCATTAATAATCCTGGCAGCCCATTCTAACTGATGGAGAGCAGGTTACCTTACAATAGTGAAAAACGACTATGGATGTAATTCACTATTAGGACATGCCAACCTTGTCAGGCTTGTCCTACCTTAGGCCTACAATGCACCCTGCCCGTGGGCCTACCATAGGGGTGACTAACATGAAGTTAAGGGAAGGTTTAGGGACGGGCAAGTAGGTGTACTTGCGCAGTCCTCGTGACAGTCAGACTGCACGTGGTCTGGCAATGGCAGACCTTCAGACATACTTTTACTAGGCCGCTCTTGTGGGTGGCACAACATGTGCTGCAGGCCCACTAGCAGCATTTGTATTTACAAGCCCTGGCACTCCTGGTGCACTCTACTAGGGACTGATAGTAAACCAAATAAGCCAAACATGGAAGTCAATCAATACAGCAATTTCACATAGGGAGCACTTGCACTGTGGCACTGATCAGCAGTGGCACAGTGCCCAAAGCACATACCAGCAAAAACATCGTAAACAGAGGAGGCAAACAGAAAAAACGGAGGAGAGACTCATGCCAATGATGCCAGGTCTAACACGTGTCCCCTCCAGCTGAAATGTGGGGAGAACTACCCTTACCCTAGGGAGTCCTCATCACTAAGGCGGAAAAATCTGGACAGACCATCAGCATTGGCGTGATCTGTGCCAGGGCGGTGTTCCACCGTGAAGTCCATCCCCTGTAGGGAAATGGACCACCTCAACAGCTTTGGATTCTCACCCCTCATCTGCATCAACCATCTGAGGGGCCTGTGGTCTGTCTGCACCCGGAAGTGAGTCCCAAACAGGTAGGGTCTCAGCTTTTTCAGTGCCCAGACCACAGCAAATGCTTCTCTTTCTATCGCACTCCACCTCTGTTCCCTGGGAAGTAACCTCCTGCTGATGAAGGCTACAGGTAAGTCTCGGCCCTCTTCATTCACCTGAGCTAGAACAGCCCCCACGCCATGCTCTGAAGCGTCCGTCTGGACAACAAATTCTTTCGAAAAGTCGGGTGCCTGGAGTATGGGTGCTGTGCACATTGCAGTTTTCAGGGTGTCAAAGGCCGTCTGACAGGCGTCAGTCCAGTTCACAAGTCGGGGCTGCTTCCTGGAAGTCAGCGAAGTCAAAGGGTGCACAATGTTACCATAATCCTTGACAAACCTCCTGTAGTAACCCGTGAGACCCAGGAAGGCTCTCACCTGAGTCTGGGTTTTGGGCGGTGCCCATGCCAGGATGGTATCAATCTTGGGTTGCAGGGGGGCCACCTTGCCGCTCCCTACTTGGTGCCCCAAGTACACCACTGAACCCTGCCCAATCTGGCACTTACTGGCCTTGATTGTGAGGCCTGCTCTGCGCAGGGCCAACAACACTTCCTGGAGGTGGCACAAGTGTTCTTCCCAGCTGGCGCTGAACACTGCGATGTCGTCCAGGTAGGCAGCACTGAAATCCTCCAGCCCAGCCAAGACCTGGTTGACCAACCTCTGGAAGGTGGCAGGGGCATTCTTCATCCCAAAGGGCATAACCCGGAACTGGTAGTGCCCATCTGGTGTGGAGAATGCTGACCTCTCTTTTGCCCCATCGGTCAAGGCGATCTGCCAGTACCCAGACGTTAGATCAAATGTACTAAGGTACTGGGCAGCCCCTAACCGATCGATGAGCTCATCAGCTCTGGGGATGGGGTGCGCGTCAGTCTTGGTGACTGAATTGAGTCCTCGGTAATCCACACAGAACCGAAGTTCCGGTGAAGCACCAGGCGCTGCAGCCTTTGGAACCAAGACCACGGGGCTGGCCCAAGGACTGCTAGAGGACTCAACCACCCCTAGGGCAAACATCTTGGAGACCTCCTCCTTGATGTATGCTCTGACCTTGTCAGTCACTCTGTAAGCCTTGTGCTTGACAGGAGTGCTGTCCCCGGTGTCTACATCATGGGCACACCACTGAGTAACACCAGGAATCAAGGAAAACAGATCAGGGAATTGCCCCAACAAATGGCGACAATCCTGCTGCTGTTCAGGGGTCAGTGTGTCAGAGAGGACAACACCATCCACTGACCCATCTTGCTCTTTTGCATACAGGAGGTCAGGAAGAGGCTCACTCTCCTCCTCCATTCCAGCATCTGTAGCTAGGAGCATGCCCACTTCGGACCTTTCTAAGTGGGGCTTCAAACGGTTGACATGCAGGACCCGCAAGGGGTTCCTGGGAGACTTTAAATCCACCAGGTAGGTGACATCGCTCTTCTTCTCCACAACCTCGAATGGTCCAGTCCACCTGTCCTTGAGCGCACAAGGTTCCACAGGGGACATGACCCAAACTTTCTGTCCAGGCTGAAGCTCTACCAGAGTGGCCCTCTGGTCGTACCACCGCTTCATCTCCTCCTGGCTGGCCTCCAGATTTGCCTGAGCAAGATCCCTGAAGCGCCTAGTCTGGTTCCTAAAGGCCAGCATGTAACTGTATACATCCTGGGGAGGTTTCCTGGGAGATTGCTCCCAGCCTTCTTTGACCAGACTCAAAGGTCCTCTTACCGGGTGACCATACAAAAGCTCAAAGGGGCTGAACCCTAGAGACTTCTGTGGCACCTCACGGTAAGCAAACAACAGGCATGGCAAGAGGACGTCCCATTTACGCCTCATTGGTTCTTCAAGACCCATGATCATGCCTTTAAGGGTACGGTTGAATCTTTCAACCAACCCATTACCTTGAGGGTGGTAAGGAGTGGTGAACTTATAAGTTACCCCACACTCCTTCCACAGAGACTTCATATAGTTGGAAATGAAGTTGGTGCCCCGGTCTGACACCACCTCTCTGGGGAACCCCATTCGGGAGAAAACACCCATCAGCGCCCGTCCCACCACGGGGGCAGTCACTGTTCTGAGAGGGATGGCTTCCGGGTACCGTGTGGCATGGTCCACCAAGACCAGGATGAACCTGTTGCCCAGGGCTGTCTTGGGGTCCAGTGGCCCAACAATGTCAATCCCCACCCGGTCAAAGGGGGTACTGACCACGGGAAAAGGTTGGAGGGGAGCCTTCTGCTTCCGCCCGCTTTTCCCACTTGCCTGGCAAGTCTGACAGGTCTTGCACTGGATGTCCACATCCCTTCGCATCTGAGGCCAATAGAAATGGGTGACAAGCCTGTCATAGGTCTTGTCCTGCCCCAGATGTCCAGCTAAAGGAACGTCATGAGCCAAACCCAGTAGGAAGGCTCTGA
Source organism: Lissotriton helveticus (assembly GCF_964261635.1). Lineage (NCBI taxonomy): Eukaryota > Metazoa > Chordata > Amphibia > Caudata > Salamandridae > Lissotriton > Lissotriton helveticus. Next base: position 1,620,807,680 of record NC_136067.1, read on the forward strand.
AGCGCTGGGGTACCACCAGCACACGGGCTGACCCAGGCTCAGCAGCCTTAGGCTCGCTATACAGGAGGTCGTTCTCCCAGTACACAAAATGTGACCCTGACTGATCACCTGAGGTTTGGGCTGAGGCCTGCTGCCTCATACCCACAAGAGAAGGGCACACTTTCTGTTCTGCACAGAATTCCTCCCTGGAGGGACCACCATCCTGCTGCCAATGGGTCAGCTCGGGCAGGTCTCCCAGTTCGGCAACTTGTTCACCTGTGGGTTCCAGGGCATCCCCCTCGAGGTCTGCCTCCTCCTGGACCACGGGAACTACGGGGGACGGTTTCCCGCGCCCCCTGCCTCTTCTCTTCACCGCTGGGTCCTGGGCCATACTTTCAGGCTCCAGAACCCCATCAACACCCTTACTTGCTGTCATGGATCGAGTGGTTGCACACACCCACTCTGGCACACCCAACATTTTCAAATGTGTCTCCCTCTCCACCTTAGCCCAAGGGGAGTCTTCCAAATCGTTGCCCAGGAGACAATCAACAGGCATGGCGGGCCTTACAGCAACTTGAAGAGTACCTGAAACTCCCCCCCATTCAAAGGAAACTTGAGCTACCTCACACTCTTTCTGGGAGTTGTCAGCAGCTATCACAGGGTAGAATGCGTGGGGGACAACCTGCTCTCTGGACACCAAGTGACACTTGACAGCTGTCACACTCGCTCCGGTGTCTCTGAGAGCTTCCACTCTATGGCCATTAATGGTCACCCACTGCCTATATTTTTTAGTGTTACTAGGCAGAGGGGGTGGAGGGACCAATTCCATGTCTCCTAGAGAGACCAGGGACATCTCCGCGGGACCCTCCCCACCATGGGCAACCATCTCCTCCCCTCCCAGAGCTACACTAGCCAACTGACGGGGTGGTGCACTGGGTAGTGCACCAGACTTCTTCAAGGGACACTGAGGGTCATAAAAACGGTGTCCTACCTGCTTACAAACGAAGCAGGTCAGTGGGCCCCTATGACCAGGTTTACCTGGCGGGGCCTCTGATTTCTTCACAGGGGGAGGCTGGGAACCTTTCCCTTGGTTCCCTTGGGGATTACTTTGGGGCCCTTTCTGGGACTCCTTCTGTTTACCCCTGTCCCCCCCACTCTTCTGCTGGGGACCCTGCCCACCTTTGGCTGAGTCTCCCACTGGACCCTTGTGGACCCTGGTACTGACCCAGCGGTCCGCCTCTTCAGCAAGTTTTCTAGGGTTAGATATCTTGCTATCAATAAGGTGCTGGCGCAGCTCTGGAAAACAGTTATTAGACAAGTGCTCCCAAGCAAACAAATCATAAAGAGCATCATAACTTTCCACTTTGCTGCCCTTTACCCAACCATCCATGGCTCTGCAAAAATATGACACATACTCCACCCACGTGGTACCAGGCAACTTCTTACATTCTCTAAAGGCCTGTCTGTACTTTTCTGGGGTGAGGCCATACCTTAACATTAAAGCATCTTTCATATGAGCATAAGACGTCCTATTCTCAACAGGCATGTCTAACAGGGTATCTCTTCCCTCATTCACAAAGCGGCCCCACAACCCCGCTCCCCAATCCTTCTCAGGGACCCGGTGGGCCAACAATGCTAACTCATATGCTTTAAACCATTGACCAATATCCTCATTCTTCTGAAAATCTTTGATCACATCTTTGGGAAAATAAAACCTACTTTCTGCAGGCACAGATGGGACGCTGCCACCAGAGGGATTCAATTCTAACTTTTTAGCTTGGAGCTCCAACTCCCTCAACTTGGTATCACGCTCAAAAGCTAACTTCTCTCTTTCAAACTCTAATCTTTTGATCTCCAAATCAGCTTCTCTCCTGCCTCTTGCATTCTCTATCTCCAACTGCCCATTTATCTTAAGTTTTGCCATTTCCACGTTGTAGGCTCGCTCCTTCGCCCTTTCTTCTCTTTCTTCAGGGGAAAGACCTTTGGAGGAAACACTGCTGCCAGGAGGGGATACAGGCCCAGTCACGGGCACTTCCTCCTCCCCTTCCTCTGTCGGTACCACCACCGGGGCAGAGGGGTCTCTGGCCTCTAACCAGGCCTGCAATGCTTTGAGAAATTCTGGTTTCCTGGAGATGCCTTTGGTAGGAACTTGAAACTGCTTGCAAAAGTATTGCAGTTGCTTCTTTTCGTATGTCCCTATCTTGGCTCTATCAAATTCCTCCACAACAACAACAAGGGGAGTGACTCCGGTATCACTCATGGTTAAAACTGGCAGTTTCAAAAATCAAGCTTCAGGAAAAGCGGAGAACAAAAATAGAATATCCGACCAAAACAGATTGTGGCTGCGCTATGGTCTGCTTTCACTATGTAGCGCACACTAATCACTGCACATGGGTCATAAATGCAAAGTTCAAAATCCCACCGCTGACCCACCAATGTTAGAAGCGGCTGTCTCTAGTTGGCAGAGGTATACACTTCTGACAAATAGGGACACACCTTTTCTAGTCAGGGCAAGGAGATCACACACTTAGATAACCCCTGCTCACCCCCTTGGTAGCTTGGCAAAGCAGACAGGCTTATCTCAGAGGCAGTGCGTTAAGCATTTATGACCACATACAGTAATAAAGTGAATACACTACAAATGGACACGACACAGTAGTATTATAAAAATAAGTATTTTTATATAAGGCTTAGCACAAGACCAAATAACGACAAAAATATACCACAATCTTAATAAATACTCTTGGAAGGAAAAAATAATAGTTCAAGCACGGTTTCTTCTTAGCACAAAGTCTTTAGTATCAAAAGCAACTCTTCTTCTCTAAATCAAAGTTCTTGGCAACAATGTAACCCACACGGGAGTCACACGACGTCGAGGCAAAGTTAATCCAAAGGTTCGGCGTCGACCGCGAGGAGCGCTACGTCGAGCCCGGAGTCGCACAGACCCCAACAACACAGTACCTTGGAAAAGTGAAGCACTCGATGATCAGCGGCGTCGAGATGTCCGGCGTCGCGTCTTCGGCGTCGATCGGGCCTCGGAGTCGGGGCGATCTGCAGCGGCGTCGACCGAAGTCAGGCGGGAGCAGCGCTCACGGGATGAAGCAGGATACGACGTCGTCGATGTTGATGTTGCAAGAGTGAGCAGCGCTCACGGCGTCGAGAGGGCTCGAAGTCGATGCGATCAGCAGCGGTGCAGACACGGGGTCACTTGGAGCTGGAGCCGAACTCACTACTCACTGGCGTTGCTGCTGGCGTCGATCGGGCCCGGCGGCCGGCGTCGAGGAAGCGGGACACTGGAGCCGTTACTCACGATGTCGAGCTGGATTCGGCGGCGTCCGTCGGCGTCGAGATTGCTGGATTCTTTCAGAGGTGCTGGATTCACAAATCCCAGCAAATAGCACTTTAAGCAGATGAAGTCCTTTAGCCCTGTGACTTCAACAGGAGACTGGCACTCTTCCAGCCCTTGGAGATTTTCTCAGCAAAGAGTGAGAGTACACACAAAGTTCCTCTCTCCTGGTTCCTTGGCAAAAATAAAGAAGCAATGCAGGATTCCCCCAACAAACAGCACTCTGGCAGAAGGGGTAGGCAGTCCTTAGATCAGCAGGCTTCTTGTCCTTGGTTCAGGTTTCCTTGTCAGAAGTGATCTAAATTCTTGGTTCAGGGGTCCTTCTCTTATACCCTTTTTTGGCTTTGATCCCTTTGTCCATGCAGGGGAATTTCCCCCCCATCCTGGGTTTGTTGTGGGTGTTGCCAGGCCAGAGCACCTGGCCTATTCACTGGGCAGGGCAGAGTCCTCAGCCGCTCAGCAGGAGCGGAGCCAGCATTGTCACTGGCAGGGGCAGGGCCATCAGCTGCCCGGCAGGAGGCGGGCCAGGAAAGTCCCAGGCAAGCACAGAGTCATCAGTCGCCTGGCAGGGGGGCGGAGCCAACATTGTATCAGGCAGGGCCGGCTATCAAGAGCTACTCTTCCCCTACTCTCAATGCAAATGCCCCACTCATCCCACACTGACTCATTCAGACTCTCTGGAGCCACCCAGCTCCTGTCACACACACACCAGAACCAGCAGAGACCGGTAGACAGTTAGACAAGAAAATAGCTACTTTCTAAAAGTGCTATTTTCAAACACAGAGTCCAAAAACCATCCACACAAACGGATGCGTTATTAAACCCTGAGTTCAGGGATACCAAACTCGACATTGCACCATGCTCCCCGAGCCCGCTAGGATTATAGCATTAATAATCCTGGCAGCCCATTCTAACTGATGGAGAGCAGGTTACCTTACAATAGTGAAAAACGACTATGGATGTAATTCACTATTAGGACATGCCAACCTTGTCAGGCTTGTCCTACCTTAGGCCTACAATGCACCCTGCCCGTGGGCCTACCATAGGGGTGACTAACATGAAGTTAAGGGAAGGTTTAGGGACGGGCAAGTAGGTGTACTTGCGCAGTCCTCGTGACAGTCAGACTGCACGTGGTCTGGCAATGGCAGACCTTCAGACATACTTTTACTAGGCCGCTCTTGTGGGTGGCACAACATGTGCTGCAGGCCCACTAGCAGCATTTGTATTTACAAGCCCTGGCACTCCTGGTGCACTCTACTAGGGACTGATAGTAAACCAAATAAGCCAAACATGGAAGTCAATCAATACAGCAATTTCACATAGGGAGCACTTGCACTGTGGCACTGATCAGCAGTGGCACAGTGCCCAAAGCACATACCAGCAAAAACATCGTAAACAGAGGAGGCAAACAGAAAAAACGGAGGAGAGACTCATGCCAATGATGCCAGGTCTAACAGTGATTGTGGTCTATATTGCTGTTGTAAATCAGTGTGATTTGAACGCGGAGGATACGCTTGCTGCAACAAAACCTTCGTTTTCAGCTCCTTCGTTTTCTTATCTACACGATCACTTTCTTCTTTTTCCCTATTCTCATAATATTGAGCCGTCGCTAATATCTGTGCCGTGGTTGAAACAGCCCATGCACTTTCTGAATTTTTCAATTTGTTGCATAGTTCTGGCAACAAATTCAACACGAATTTGTCAACAAACAACCGTTGGCCTCCCTCAGTGCCCATATCCTGACCACTATGATCGACAAATGCCTCTTCGAATCTAGTAAAGAAATCAGAGACACTCTCGTCCTTCTTCTGCTTACAAGCTGCTAATTTATCCCAGTTTACCCTCATCGCCGGCATAAGCGTTTTCATGAACGTAATTATTCTCTGGGGCAGATCCGAAATTACCTGCTCTGGCTTAGCCCCACCAACTTGTCGGCCATCAGCCGCTATTATTGCAGCCCAATCACCGCCTAACTCATTCGCATGATTTTCCTGACGAATTTTCGCCCAAACGGGCTGTGGTACAACATTACCGAACAGCATGTCGATGTCGGCAAGGTTCATAATAGTAGCATCTACTAATTGAGACAACTCCTTGTAGTAACCCGCCGGATTCTTGCGCGGATCAGGTAAGGACTGTTTGACTTGTAAGACTTCTGATCGCTTCCATGGGAGGTGTATCCAAACTCTTTGGAAATGCGGAAGGATCGGAGGGGCAGCACCAGGATCACCTGGCATCCATACTGGCGGAACCTCCCTCATAGGATACTGACCAGGAGCCGTTTTCCAAGTTTCTAAGTCGTCATCAATAAATGACACGCTAGAAGGCACTGTGGGTCTAAACGATAACAATCGCTCTAAGGCACGTCGTACATCGCTACCTACAATCCTACCGCTCGAAAATTGACTCTGAAGTTCAATTATATCGGGCGGTACGTTATCTAAATTGTCATTATACCAGTGTTCCCTCAAAAGGTTACACATTTCTTCGAACACGAATCTCTGTGTCGGCTCATTAAACTGAGAAAACGTCTCGAAAACCATGCGTGGGGGGTAGTTGGCAGGATGTCTTATCCACCTACGTGCCATTGTCATTAACGTCTCTTTCTCCCTTCCACTAGGGATCTGACTCCGTCTTTGGGGAGTTTCAGAAGTATCGGATGGAAATAACTGACCAGAAAGTGGTGAATAAAGGGTAGCAACAGTGTTAGGGATACGATTACGAACAGAAGGAGAAAGAAGAGCAGGAGCCACAACGTTTGAAGTGAAGGCAGACACAGCAGAAGCAGGCAAGGTAGTCGGGGTGGCAGGGACAAGAGGCAGAGAGGGTACAGGCAAAGGAGCAGTAGGAATAGAGACAGGTGGTGCGACAAACGTGGGACCAACAACGGGCTGACCCGCAGCCGCCGGAACAACAGGAGGGACAACAGGAGGAACAACAGGCGGAACTATAGGAGGAACTACAGGGGCCGTAGCACCCTGTGCATAAGGGGGGGGCGATTTCATCAAATACGCTAACAGGGGATCCTCCTTTGAATCCTCTTCTTTCTTATCCTGACTAGTCGGTAAAACCGGATAACATTTGTCTATCCTCATATGATGTAATCTAGTAGAAACTTCTATTTCTTTTTCTTCTTTATCTTGCTGACATTGTTGTACAACTTGCATTATCGGAACGATACCTTCTCTTTGATTCCTTTTAAGCTGTTTGATTTCTTTCTGTTTGGCCTCTTTACGCCATAACCGAAAGGAATCAAACATAGCTGGCCTAGCTTTCTTTTGAAATAATTTAGCTTCAAGATTATCTAAAATCGTAAGTTCAAAACTTCCATGCGGTGGCCAACTAAGGACACCATCTTTTTTCGTGTAACGGACCCAATATTTATTATAAATAATAGGACCCACACCATGTCGACTATAGAGCTCATATATCGGAGTTCCAACTGGAGGTATCGGGCACGAGTCCTCCAACCGGGAATCCTTGTTGCAACATTTAAAGAAACCAAGAAAACCACTATGGCTAGGCATCGTGCACACTAACCTAGTATCAAACTTCAAGGGTTACCGAAGCACTAATTCTTCGTGAAACACAAAACCCTCGGTTTTTGGCAATTGCAATTGTCAAATAAAAACTAAGGACCAACAACTAAGAACCACAAATGCAATGGAACCATGCATACAACAAAGCTTAAAAAAGCTCGACAACAACTAAGGACTGGGAGCGACCCACAAATATTTAACTGAAAATACAATGGCGTCACCCGGAAGGCCCGTCTATCGTCTCGCTTGTACGAAAGGTCTACGCCAGGCGTCGAAAACAGGTCGACAGTCAGGGCATCGGTCCGTCGCAGCCGTCAGGAGGCGGGAATCTTCGCGGGAAAAATCTTCGGACCACTTATTTCGACAACAGGATCGATGAAGCGGGTGCACCTTTTCCTCGGAGATTTCACACGAAGTTCCTCACAATCGTCAGGCTTTGGACCGGTACCGCCGATGTCGCCCCGCGTTGGGCGCCAACTGAAGGACTGGACTATTTAAGGCCCAGCGGTGCCAGGGAACAACACCTAAAACCTTTCGTGGGATACCTGTTCTGGCGCACTAAAGACAGAGACACGGGAGACTTCCTTCGGCGTCAAAGATCAGCGTTTATTACTGCAGGGATGCAAAAGTCATGGGAAGTACAACAGAGTGTAGGTTCCAAGAGTCTGCTTCAAATTGCATTTGTGGGTCGCTCTCTTTTATACAAGATCTTGTCATTGCACAATATGTAAGCAAAAGGTTACAGCTCAGTTCCCACACTAAATTCAAAAGGATCGCTTTCATGTATTCAGAACCCCGGAACATAATTACATTAACATCACCAGTTCCAACTGTAAAATCACATCTTCCCACCATTAGGTACATTCCACTTGAGTTGTAAATAAGCAAGAGGAAAAGACAAGAACAGCTGCAAGGAAGTCAGACAACAAAAAAGAGAGAGTGTGAGGATAATATTGGATGCGTAATCGTAACTTAAAAGGGCTTGATCCCAGCATGTGCGAGGCTGAAACAATAGATCGGCATGGCAGAATCACCTTCGAGCGGAGGCAGCTGCCTCAGCAGTGTCCTCCCCCTAGTCATAAAAACGCATGAAAGGAATATGCTTCTACCGTAAAGCTTGGGAACTAGAGGGTCAAGATGCGGGCAGTTGCTTGTTCGCTGACTACGTGAGGGCAAGGAACAAAATGGATGCCGTATCTAAAATGGAACCCGAGGGTTCATTGGAGAAACCTGTAAATGAGACGTACTCTTCTGGGTTGCATGACGAAACCGCGTACCCTTACTAAACTCGTCATTTACGGTTCATAGATACCACACTCGTCCATATTCGGCGATGCCCAAAACGTCATAACGATTTTCACGGAACCTCAGTCTCTACGAAAGCAACTTTGCCAAAGTCCAGTGGGGGAGGAACGGGGAATCTACCATTAATTTTCCAGTCGAGCGGGGTGTACGGCAGGGATGTGCTATGGCACCCCTGCTGTTCTCCTTATTCATTAATGGTATAGTGGATAGGATGCTGGATGCAAGGGTAGATGCACCATCGCTAGCGGGCATCAGGGTTCCGATCCTGATGTTCGCTGACGACACCCTGATTGTGTCCAAAACCCCGGCAGGACTCCAGCGAGCCTTGAACATATTTGATATGTTTTGCAAGGAACAAGGTCTCGAAGTTAATGTTAGTAAAACAAAGCTGATGGTTTTCGGGCAAAAGCGCCGATCCCAACCAAGGGTATCTCTGAATAATACTAAGCTGGAGGTAGTAAATGTTTTTACGTACCTAGGGGTAGAGATATCGAGTAAGCCAGGTTGGTCGCGACACATTGAGAAGGCGGTACTGAAACACCAGCAGATTTCAGGAGCGCTCCGGGTAGAACAAGCAAAATCGAAAACTAGGCCTATAAAACCGGTCCTCATGGTCTACGATGCTAAAGCCTTGGGTGCAGCCCTTTATGGGGCTGAAGTTTGGGGTTTTGAGAGGCTCAATACCCTACAAATATCTGAGAACAGGTTCCTGAGAGGAATAACAAGTCTCCCCCAGAGTACCCCACTAATACCACTAGGTCTGGATTTAGGAAGGAGATTGGTTGAATTTGAATTTGAAGGGATTTATATAGCGCTCGTACACCTGGCGGTTTCTTGGCGCTCACTGGTAACAGCTACTCAATGGGTCGGAAAAGGGAAAGGTGAAGATTTCAGGATGGGAAGGCTTGGGTAAAAAGGAAGGTCTTGAGATCTCTGCGGAAGAGGGGGTATTGAGTGCAGGATCTGAGGGACAGTGGGAGAGAGTTCCAAAAAGCTGGGCCCGTAGTAGCAAATTTGGAGCCACCCCATTTCTTCCGCTTGAAGCGGGGAACCACGAGAAGGTGGTGGGAGGAGGATCGGAGGTCTCGTGAGGGAGTATAGGATTGTATAGCCGAGTTGATGAAGGAAGGGGCAGAACCTGTCCTGGCTTTGAAGATGGTGCAGCCGAGCTTAAATAAGACGCGCTGCTGGACAGGGAGCCAATGAAGGGAAAGGAGAAGAGGAGTAACATGGTGTGATTTAGAGAGGTTAAAAACCAGCCGAGCGGCCTGATTTTGAACCAGCTGGAGGCGCCTCATGAGGTAGTCAGGCATGCCATGGTAAAGGACATTGCCGTAATCTAGGCGAGATGTCACCATGGCCAGAAGAATTAGTTTGAGCGCGTCTGGGGCGAAAAATCGTGAGACTCTGCGGATAATCCTGAGTGAGAGAAAGGCTGAGGAAACCACAGCAGAGACTTGGGAGTGTAAAGAAAGTTGGTTGTTGATTTTGAAACCAAGGGTTTTGACAGAGGATACAGGAGTGGGTGGGGGACCTAATGATGGGGGCCAGAAGGAGGGGGACCAGGGACTGGAGCAACCACCTGTCAACACCAACTCCGTTTTATCGGGGTTGAGTTTCAGGTGGTTGAAATTCATCCAGTCCTGGATGAAGGTCATGATGGACTGAACCTTAGACATGGACTCTGGGGCAGAGGAAAGGTGGAAGATGAGCTGGAGATCATCAGCATAGTTGTACACAGAGACCTCCAGCTGCTGTAAAGCAAAAATAAGGGGGGCGATGTAAAGATTAAATAAAAGGGGGGATAGTGAGGAGCCCTGGGGGACACCGCACTGGATGGGTAAAGATTCCGCAGAGAACTCTCCCAGACGAACCGCCTGAGTCCGACCGCTCAAGAAGGAGGACAGCCACAGTAGGGCTGTTCCTCGGATTCCCGCCGCCTCGACCCGTGAAAGTAAGATGGTATGGTCCACGGTGTCGAATGCGGCGGAAAGATCTAAGAGGATCAGGGCCTGATGTTGATTGGTGTCCATTCCTTGTCGGAGGTTGTCCAGAACCGATGTTATGACGGACTCAGTTGAATGGGCTGGGCGGAAGCCAGCCTGTCTTGGGGCCAAGACACCATGACTTTCCACGAAGTCACTCAGTGTTTTGACCACGTGTCGTTCCAATACCTTTGCCAGGAAAGGCAAGAGGGAGATTGGACGGAAGTTGGCAGGGTCTGAAGGGTCCGCTCCAAGTTTTTTTAGAATCGGTACGATCACTGCCGATTTGAGTGCTGGGGTAACGATGCCCTGAGCCAGTGAGCTATTGAGGAGCACTAAAGGTGGTGAGGGGCAGAAGGTGTAGATCTGCTTTAAGATATAGGCAGGGCAGGGGTCCAGCGGGGAGCCGGACTTGACCAGCGGAAGAGTGGAGAGAAATGCGTCGGTCGATAGGGGGGGAATTGAGTCCAGATATGCAGTGGCTGGAGGACGTCGGTGGTCGGTGAAGGTTGGGGATGGGGGGAATTTTGATTTTAATTTTGCTGATTTTATCTAGGAAGAAGTGATTAAGGGAGTCGCATAATGATTGAGAGGGTGATGGTTTAAGCGAAGCTCTATCAGAAAATGCGAGGTCTTGGATGATAGAAAAGATTTCTCTTGGCCGGTTCTCCGCTAGTTGGATTTTAGAGGAGAAATAGTCTTTCTTTGTGTCTAATATGGCTTTCTTGTACTGAGTAAGAAGTTCAGTATATCTGGTTTTAGCAATGGGGCAGTAGTTTCGTCTCCATTGTCGTTCGGCTTGGCGGAGAACGAGTTTTAGGTTCTTTAGATCGTCTGAGAACCAACGGTTTGCATCTTTAGGGCGTTTGGTTGCGATGCGTTTTAGAGGGGCGACGGTATCGCACCCACCCGGCTCGCAGCCAGTTGGTGATAGCGTCTACCTGGCCAGAGGAGGGTAGCGCAGTCAGGTCGGGACTAGTAGAAGAGAGGAGGGTCGATAATGCATCGATGTCGACACGATTCCATGAGCGGGCCCAGACGTTCCTCGCAGGAGTGAGCTTGGGTGGTGGAACGGGGGCAAGGGATAGGGTGATCAGAGAGTGATCCGACCATAGACATGGGGAGATGGAGAGAGAACTAACCAGGCAGTCACGTTGCCAGATTTGGTCCAGGATATGTCCCAACCTATGAGTTGGAGTGTTGACGACTGATGTAAAGTTGAGCGACTGAAGAGAGTCTGAGAATTCCTTGGACGTGGCGCATTCCGCAGGGTCGGAGGGCCAGAAGTTAAAATCTCCCAATAGAATGATGGAAGAGTGGTTAACAACCAAAGTCGCCATTAGATCTTGAAAGCAGGGGAGGAACGTTTGAGGGGAAGACGGGGGTCGGTACACGAGGACACAAGTCAGAGGGGGGGAAAAGGACAGGGATCGAACCACTAAACAGTCTGAGGTTCCCATGGAGGGGGAACCTAAGGGGTGAAAAATGAGCTCCTTACGGGCGCTAAGGGCTACACCTCCGCCAGGCCTGCCCGAGGGGCGGTCGGCTCGAATGGCATAATAGGTCGGGGGGAGTATCGCCAGCAGGGAGGGAAGAGAACTGTCTGAGAACCAGGTCTCAGTGAGGAATAATAAATCAGGTTTATGGGATTCCAGTAGAGTAAAAAGATCAAGTTGGTGTTTTACTGCTGAACGTGTGTTTAAGTACATAGCAGTTCTTGCTGAGGGGGGGAGGACGTTCTGAAGCGGATAAGAGGAACTGGTCTTTAGGGGCGAGGGCAAGATGTTAGTGTGGACTGACTCATGTACAGTTAGTAGCCCAAGATCAGAGATACGAGCTAAGGTGGTGGCAGGTAGAGTCCACTTACCTTGCTGAGCAGTGAGTTGTGAATGGGAGTATTGAATGCGAGGAGCAGGGTGTGAGGCCTCAGGCCTCGGTCGGTCGCGGACGGGCGCAGACGGGCTTTCCTTAGGCGCGCCTTCGGCGCGCAATCGCCGCGCCCGCTGCGCTCGTCCGCTGCGCTTCCTGTGGAGGCACATATTTATGGGATAGTAAGGCGGTGGGCGTGGCCTCCAGAGGGGGCGTGGCCTGTCAATCGGCCGTGGCGCTGGCAAGCGCTTTGCGCGCCGGTTTTTGATCAGCGGAGGGTCCGCTACTGTCTGGCAGAGGCTTGGGATAAGGGTGCTTTGTTTTAAAATCACAGAATAACACAATAAACAATTTTAAAAATACGAGCGCTCTCCCGGCTTTCCGCCTCAGGAGCAGCGTGTCAGCAGTTGGAGACGCTAGTGTTCAGCGTCGCTTTTGTGCTGTGGGCGGTGGGCGTGGCCTCCAGAGGGGGCGTGGCCTGTCAATCGGCCGTGGCGCTGGCAAGCGCTTTGCGCGCCGGTTTTTGATCAGCGGAGGGTCCGCTACTGTCTGGCAGAGGCTTGGGATAAGGGTGCTTTGTTTTAAAATCACAGAATAACACAATAAACAATTTTAAAAATACGAGCGCTCTCCCGGCTTTCCGCCTCAGGAGCAGCGTGTCAGCAGTTGGAGACGCTAGTGTTCAGCGTCGCTTTTGTGCTGTGGGCGGTGGGCGTGGCCTCCAGAGGGGGCGTGGCCTGTCAATCGGCCGTGGCGCTGGCAAGCGCTTTGCGCGCCAGTTTTTGATCAGCGGAGGGTCCGCTACTGTCTGGCAGAGGCTTGGGATAAGGGTGCTTTGTTTTAAAATCACAGAATAACACAATAAACAATTTTAAAAATACGAGCGCTCTCCCGGCTTTCCGCCTCAGGAGCAGCGTGTCAGCAGTTGGAGACGCTAGTGTTCAGCGTCGCTTTTGTGCTGTGGGCGGTGGGCGTGGCCTCCAGAGGGGGCGTGGCCTGTCAATCGGCCGTGGCGCTGGCAAGCGCTTTGCGCGCCAGTTTTTGATCAGCGGAGGGTCCGCTACTGTCTGGCAGAGGCTTGGGGTAAGGGTGCTTTGTTTTAAAATCACAGAATAACACAATAAACAATTTTAAAAATACGAGCGCTCTCCCGGCTTTCCGCCTCAGGAGCAGCGTGTCAGCAGTTGGAGACGCTAGTGTTCAGCGTCGCTTTTGTGCTGTGGGCGGTGGGCGTGGCCTCCAGAGGGGGCGTGGCCTGTCAATCGGCCGTGGCGCTGGCAAGCGCTTTGCGCGCCGGTTTTTGATCAGCGGAGGGTCCGCTACTGTCTGGCAGAGGCTTGGGATAAGGGTGCTTTGTTTTAAAATCACAGAATAACACAATAAACAATTTTAAAAATACGAGCGCTCTCCCGGCTTTCCGCCTCAGGAGCAGCGTGTCAGCAGTTGGAGCCGCTAGTGTTCAGCGTCGCTTTTGTGCTGTGGGCGGTGGGCGTGGCCTCCAGAGGGGGCGTGGCCTGTCAATCGGCCGTGGCGCTGGCAAGCGCTTTGCGCGCCGGTTTTTGATCAGCGGAGGGTCCGCTACTGTCTGGCAGAGGCTTGGGATAAGGGTGCTTTGTTTTAAAATCACAGAATAACACAATAAACAATTTTAAAAATACGAGCGCTCTCCCGGCTTTCCGCCTCAGGAGCAGCGTGTCAGCAGTTGGAGACGCTAGTGTTCAGCGTCGCTTTTGTGCTGTGGGCGGTGGGCGTGGCCTCCAGAGGGGGCGTGGCCTGTCAATCGGCCGTGGCGCTGGCAAGCGCTTTGCGCACCAGTTTTTGATCAGCGGAGGGTCCGCTACTGTCTGGCAGAGGCTTGGGATAAGGGTGCTTTGTTTTAAAATCACAGAATAAAACAATAAACAATTTTAAAAATACAAGCGCTCTCCCGGCTTTCCGCCTCAGGAGCAGCGTGTCAGCAGTTGGAGACGCTAGTGTTCAGCGTCGCTTTTGTGCTGTGGGCGGTGGGCGTGGCCTCCAGAGGGGGCGTGGCCTGTCAATCGGCCGTGGCGCTGGCAAGCGCTTTGCGCGCCAGTTTTTGATCAGCGGAGGGTCCGCTACTGTCTGGCAGAGGCTTGGGGTAAGGGTGCTTTGTTTTAAAATCACAGAATAACACAATAAACAATTTTAAAAATACGAGCGCTCTCCCGGCTTTCCGGCTCAGGAGCAGCGTGTCAGCAGTTGGAGACGCTAGTGTTCAGCGTCGCTTTTGTGCTGTGGGCGGTGGGCGTGGCCTCCAGAGGGGGCGTGGCCTGTCAATCGGCCGTGGCGCTGGCAAGCGCTTTGCGCGCCAGTTTTTGATCAGCGGAGGGTCCGCTACTGTCTGGCAGAGGCTTGGGATAAGGGTGCTTTGTTTTAAAATCACAGAATAACACAATAAACAATTTTAAAAATACGAGCGCTCTCCCGGCTTTCCGCCTCAGGAGCAGCGTGTCAGCAGTTGGAGACGCTAGTGTTCAGCGTCGCTTTTGTGCTGTGGGCGGTGGGCGTGGCCTCCAGAGGGGGCGTGGCCTGTCAATCGGCCGTGGCGCTGGCAAGCGCTTTGCGCGCCAGTTTTTGATCAGCGGAGGGTCCGCTACTGTCTGGCAGAGGCTTGGGATAAGGGTGCTTTGTTTTAAAATCACAGAATAACACAATAAACAATTTTAAAAATACGAGCGCTCTCCCGGCTTTCCGCCTCAGGAGCAGCGTGTCAGCAGTTGGAGACGCTAGTGTTCAGCGTCGCTTTTGTGCTGTGGGCGGTGGGCGTGGCCTCCAGAGGGGGCGTGGCCTGTCAATCGGCCGTGGCGCTGGCAAGCGCTTTGCGCGCCGGTTTTTGATCAGCGGAGGGTCCGCTACTGTCTGGCAGAGGCTTGGGATAAGGGTGCTTTGTTTTAAAATCACAGAATAACACAATAAACAATTTTAAAAATACGAGCGCTCTCCCGGCTTTCCGCCTCAGGAGCAGCGTGTCAGCAGTTGGAGCCGCTAGTGTTCAGCGTCGCTTTTGTGCTGTGGGCGGTGGGCGTGGCCTCCAGAGGGGGCGTGGCCTGTCAATCGGCCGTGGCGCTGGCAAGCGCTTTGCGCGCCGGTTTTTGATCAGCGGAGGGTCCGCTACTGTCTGGCAGAGGCTTGGGATAAGGGTGCTTTGTTTTAAAATCACAGAATAACACAATAAACAATTTTAAAAATACGAGCGCTCTCCCGGCTTTCCGCCTCAGGAGCAGCGTGTCAGCAGTTGGAGACGCGAGTGTTCAGCGTCGCTTTTGTGCTGTGGGCGGTGGGCGTGGCCTCCAGAGGGGGCGTGGCCTGTCAATCGGCCGTGGCGCTGGCAAGCGCTTTGCGCGCCAGTTTTTGATCAGCAGAGGGTCCGCTACTGTCTGGCAGAGGCTTGGGATAAGGGTGCTTTGTTTTAAAATCACAGAATAAAACAATAAACAATTTTAAAAATACAAGCGCTCTCCCGGCTTTCCGCCTCAGGAGCAGCGTGTCAGCAGTTGGAGACGCTAGTGTTCAGCGTCGCTTTTGTGCTGTGGGCGGTGGGCGTGGCCTCCAGAGGGGGCGTGGCCTGTCAATCGGCCGTGGCGCTGGCAAGCGCTTTGCGCGCCAGTTTTTGATCAGCGGAGGGTCCGCTACTGTCTGGCAGAGGCTTGGGGTAAGGGTGCTTTGTTTTAAAATCACAGAATAACACAATAAACAATTTTAAAAATACGAGCGCTCTCCCGGCTTTCCGCCTCAGGAGCAGCGTGTCAGCAGTTGGAGACGCTAGTGTTCAGCGTCGCTTTTGTGCTGTGGGCGGTGGGCGTGGCCTCCAGAGGGGGCGTGGCCTGTCAATCGGCCGTGGCGCTGGCAAGCGCTTTGCGCGCCAGTTTTTGATCAGCGGAGGGTCCGCTACTGTCTGGCAGAGGCTTGGGATAAGGGTGCTTTGTTTTAAAATCACAGAATAACACAATAAACAATTTTAAAAATACGAGCGCTCTCCCGGCTTTCCGCCTCAGGAGCAGCGTGTCAGCAGTTGGAGACGCTAGTGTTCAGCGTCGCTTTTGTGCTGTGGGCGGTGGGCGTGGCCTCCAGAGGGGGCGTGGCCTGTCAATCGGCCGTGGCGCTTGCAAGCGCTTTGCGCGCCAGTTTTTGATCAGCGGAGGGTCCGCTACTGTCTGGCAGAGGCTTGGGATAAGGGTGCTTTGTTTTAAAATCACAGAATAACACAATAAACAATTTTAAAAATACGAGCGCTCTCCCGGCTTTCCGCCTCAGGAGCAGCGTGTCAGCAGTTGGAGACGCTAGTGTTCAGCGTCGCTTTTGTGCTGTGGGCGGTGGGCGTGGCCTCCAGAGGGGGCGTGGCCTGTCAATCGGCCGTGGCGCTGGCAAGCGCTTTGCGCGCCAGTTTTTGATCAGCGGAGGGTCCGCTACTGTCTGGCAGAGGCTTGGGATAAGGGTGCTTTGTTTTAAAATCACAGAATAACACAATAAACAATTTTAAAAATACGAGCGCTCTCCCGGCTTTCCGCCTCAGGAGCAGCGTGTCAGCAGTTGGAGACGCTAGTGTTCAGCGTCGCTTTTGTGCTGTGGGCGGTGGGCGTGGCCTCCAGAGGGGGCGTGGCCTGTCAATCGGCCGTGGCGCTGGCAAGCGCTTTGCGCGCCAGTTTTTGATCAGCGGAGGGTCCGCTACTGTCTGGCAGAGGCTTGGGGTAAGGGTGCTTTGTTTTAAAATCACAGAATAACACAATAAACAATTTTAAAAATACGAGCGCTCTCCCGGCTTTCCGCCTCAGGAGCAGCGTGTCAGCAGTTGGAGACGCTAGTGTTCAGCGTCGCTTTTGTGCTGTGGGCGGTGGGCGTGGCCTCCAGAGGGGGCGTGGCCTGTCAATCGGCCGTGGCGCTGGCAAGCGCTTTGCGCGCCGGTTTTTGATCAGCGGAGGGTCCGCTACTGTCTGGCAGAGGCTTGGGATAAGGGTGCTTTGTTTTAAAATCACAGAATAACACAATAAACAATTTTAAAAATACGAGCGCTCTCCCGGCTTTCCGCCTCAGGAGCAGCGTGTCAGCAGTTACTGACCGTGCTCGACTAAGGCCTATCCTTTATTGGAGACGGCTTTGGACGACCCCAGAAATTAGACACTATGCTGATGGGTTTTTAGCCCTAGTTAAATCGGATGTCTTTCACAAAATTACATGGTTGAAGATGCTTAGGGATGTTCTTGCTGAGCTCGGTCTCTCTAATCTCTGGGAAAATCCCCTTGGGGAAGTATTCCCTAGTAAAAACACTATAAAGGCCATATATTGGGATTATATTGAACATAAGCTCTGGAGGAGTGCAAACTCAGAAACAATGGGGGGTAGATTTATGGAAATTAAAATGAGACCTGCACTGGAACAGTATTGGGACAGTATAACTGTTCCGTTAGATAGGAAATTATTTTTCCAGTTAAGGGCAGGTTCCCTCCCCCTGAGGTCGCTGACGTGTAGTTGGAGGAGTAGCAGTAGCTCGTGTTGCCCGGCATGTGGTGCCACCAATGAAAGTATTATTCACTTTTTATTTTTGTGTGAGGCCTATGCAAACCCAAGGAAATTATGGCTGGTACCCGTTTGTAGAAATCTTGGGGTACTAAGTGGTGTAGAGGGGTTGAGAATAATTTGTACCTCCACCGAAATGCCCATTGCATTAGGAACAGCAAAATACTTGGGGTGGGCATGGTCCATTAGGCGGAGGGCCCTATCTCTTAACATGTAATAAACTTTATTCTTTTTTAGAGAAAGCTTGCACAAGTTATAATTAATATGTATTTTATGTGTACGAAATATGAATTTTAATTGTAATATGTTTTTAAATGTATGTAAGGTGTTTTGAAATGTATGAATTTTAAATTTCATGTTTGTGCTTTTATGAGTGTATAACTCGAATAAAGCTTTTTCAATCAATCACTTTCCACTTCCTCGATTACGTGCATCATTCATATGTTACCAAAGGTGTGATCTTTCTTCACTGCCCTGGCTGGTCCAGCTCTATAGGTGTGGGGAGAATGATGTCAATTTTCTCAGTCAAGACTTGGAATCTGTGTAAGTGCAGCCTGTATGAGATTAATTCTCAGGTGGCCGAATTGGGTTTAGATATTAGAAGATGTGCTTGCTTCTTATATCGAAATAAGCTGAACAGGGCAGCAAATGGTCATGAGATTAGTTTCTGTAAGACTTTTTATGAGACTCCATCGGCTACTTGAACCTTTTCTAGATCAAGGTTTGTAGGGCTTCTTCTCAGTCCCGGTGTCAGCCATGTGAATCATAATCTTTTTTTTGCAAGTTTTCATCTTGGATTACCTCATCTTCATTGCCTGATGTAAACCGGCTTGGTAGAATGACTGACATTTGTTTTCCAATGCCTATAATTTGCCTTTCTTTCCTCTTTTCCTCAGATAAGCTGGTTTTGTGTGACCATCCATTTGTAGGTCAGATATAACTGACTCAGTCATTTACATTTGTAGCCAATTTCTTCTTTTAGGACGGACCGCAGTTTTCGGCTTAGCTTCCAATATTAAGCTCCAGCCTGACTCTCACCCCCTCATCCACCTATTTAGTTTATATGCCTGGGATGTGATCATAAGACATTTCCTCTGGTAATAATGTACATTGCATTCCAGTTGGTTAGAGGAAGATGCCCCTTGTGGTCCTTTGCGGTTCTTCTTTTATTTAGTGCCCTATATTTACATATTTACTGGATCCCGGCAGACTGTTTTATCTAGCCTCCAGTTGCAATGTTATTATGTATTTCTTTGGTACATCTCCATCTGAGCCATCCATTGGATTACGACCCAACACAGTTGCAGAACCTATGATCGCATCTTGATTGTCAATTTTCTAATGTGAGAAAAAAGGTTTTAGTGATTTGATGTGTTTGGAATTCAAAGTTTCATATCCCCAGCTGGTGAATTCCCAGTGTTCCCATTCCCATTCCTCTGAGATCCATCTGTGAGCAATGTCTGTCCACAGAGGATGATTGCCTGTGTCCCAGCCTTCCCCTCCAGGGGTGTCTACGACAACTATGCATGCAGCAAACACTGTGATGTCTTCATTGGTTTGTTTTTCAGTACAGCCTGACCTAACACTGCATCTCCAGGTCCTGCCCCAGTCCCTTGTTTTGGTTCAACCCACTGACAGCCCTCCTGTTATGGAAACACTACAGAGTTTGCCGGTGTTTTTTTTGCACGAAAGAGGTTGTTTCAATGACTTTGCTTTAAAAAAAAACCTGAAAACTAAGGCAGTTCTATGTGGGAAAAGTGGAAGCAGGGGCAGGGGCGTAGCTCTAGGGGGCTGTTTGGTGTGTTACATCCCTGTAATGAATGTACTTTCTGATTAAAAAGTTGAGTACAGGTTTTTTCAGTCGGGTGTGCTGAGAAGTCTGTCGGAATTCACCACGTATTTTTACATACACATAGACAAAAACGTACACACACACACTCGCTCCCTCTCTGTTTAGAAAGTCCTCAAAAATGTTGGTTATTACAAAATATTGTGTGTTCTCTCTTAGTACTCCTACCAATCCACATTCCTCCCCCTTTCCGCTGCCGCTTAGGCCCCCTCTCAAGAACCATGCTTGGCATATAATGTATTTTAACATTATATGCCAGCTTGATTGTTTGAAAATCTGAAGCTCACATCCTCTCAATTGTACTGACCAAGCTACACCCCTAAAAGAGGCATATCTTCAGGAGTGTGTATGGGGCATATCTTCAGGGGGGGGTGTATGCTGTGGAACACCCCCTAATATTTTTTTCACCCGGATTAATTATTGTGAGTGCCCGTTGAGTTGTGTCATCGCAACCAGGGAGTCGGGTGCATGCAGTGTTCACTTGGGCAGTGAGTGCAGGATGGGTTGCCTTTCAGCAGGTCTCTGCCATACTGACAATTTCATAACAGGCTCAAAAGCAGCAATGGATTCTGGAGGGGAAACAGCCGTTACAACACGGGTTCAAGCACGTGTTCCGTTTCACCGCAAGCAATACAACACTTGCATTAACCATGCATATGCCTGAACCACGCATATGCATGGTTAAGGCAGTCGTTCTAGCTTTCTAACATGCAGGGAGAGGAACCAGAAGGGAGGACTTCCACAAAGGACAGGGACAGGTGAGGTAAGTTGGGCTGGTGCCAGGGGGGTGGGGCGGGTGAGGTCCGAGAGGAGTCGGTTTTAACCCCTCCCACGCTTATGATGGAACCGCTCCGTCACGTCCTTCGGGTGGCCTGTGCTGGTAACGGAGCGGTTCCGTCACTGCCCGCTCGCCGCTGATTTCGCACCTGCGCGGCGCGTCCTATTGAGCGGGTGATGCCGTGATGGAACCGCTCCATCACAAGCACAGCCCACCCGAGGGGAGTGACGGAGCGGTTCCGTCATAAGCGTCGGAGCACCGCGCAACTGCCCCCCCGCCCCTTAGCGCTGCGACGGAATTGCCGCCGCAACGAAAGGGTTAAGGGAGGGATCCTGTTTTAGGCAGGGGGGCAGGGGTCGGGTAAGGTTTTAAGGTAGGGGGCAAAGTTTTAGGGTTCAGGTCAGGGGAGAAGGGTCAGTTTTCAGGGTGGGGCAGTTTTTAGGACTCCTTGTAGGGGGGGTCAGGATAGGTTTTGAGGGAGGGGCAGAGTTTTAGGGCTCATGGCAGGGAGAAAGGGTAGTTTTCATGACAGGGGGATGTTTTTAGTGCTCAGGGCAGGGGGAGTCGGGATAGTTTAAGGTTTTTGGGGTGGGTTAATTTTTAGGGCTTGGGTGCTGATGGAGCGAGATAAAAAACAAAATTTTGTTTAAACTCGCAAAGTCACATTTCCATAACATGAATAAAATTATTAATGATTTGTGATATGTCGTGCTAATACAACTTAGATTAAACTTTACACGTGGGGGGACTAACATGTGTGCTCATAAACGTGCATAAATGTTGCATCTTTTTGTTCGTACAAAATAATAAAATAATTTATTGTTTTCGTTTTTGTCATTACTAATTGCTGCAAACTTAAAAGAAGCATGTGCTTGTTTTGCTTTTCTTTGTCTGTATGATGTCATTTCTACTATTCTAGGTGCATATGGGTCTCATAGAAATACGGAGACTGGTAAATATAAACGCTGCTTTATTTGTTTGCAATGGCTAGGTAACATTTTGATTAATCGGGTGGGTTAATTAATTAGTAAACCATGGGGTGGATACAGAATCTACTTTATTTCTTACATTAATACTTTTCTTGTGTTTGTTTTATACTAGAAAACATAAGTTGCCTGCTTTTGGGCCTAGTCATTTGAACCGCAGAAAGAGAGCTGACATATAATTCTGCAGAAAGTCACGAGACGCCCATTCTGAATTAAAACGTTTATTGAAGCTGCATTCACAAAGCAAAAACTGATGAGCTGACATCATTCTGTCGGACATGGCCAAGGTCGAAAGTGAACATTTTGTCAGTCCTTAACTTGGCATCCGCGGAAGTGTAATGAAAGTCTATGGAAGCTGCGAGGATGACTTAATACATAGTTGCAAACGCAGGAAGCTTCTGGCTTCACGTGGAAGAGACAATGGTCTTTATGAAATATGATTTAGTGGAACTTTTTGAGAAACGGGTGACATGTCACTTGTCACTCTCAGCCAATGGGACGTCGAGGATTTCTGAAAACTTTCCTTTGCTAGTTTAGTTAGCGTAGAAAGGTATAAAAAGTCATGCCCCTAGGGATGGGCTGGCTGCTGCTTTCTGACTTTCCGATGAGGGTGATGTGCTACTGGACTTTGCGTGGAGCACGTAAGAATCCTCAAAGAACTTTACTTTAATTTCTATCTATTTAGCTTAGTTAGGGAATTAGGTTTTAGAAATGCTAAACTTTATATATTTTCTTTAAAATTGTTTCAATTGCTTAAATAGTAATTTTCTCATATTTCATTATAATCATGCTTGCATTATTGCTAATAAACTTCATTTATAAAACTTTCAACTTATATACCATAATTTAGTAAATAAAATCTTACTTTTGACAAACAAGCTGGTCTTGGTTATTCAGAAGTGTAGGTTACTATTAGCTAAATCACGTCGCCTATGGTGGTCATTTAAATGGTTGGGTTTTATTCTAATGACAATATTCTTTCTGCAAATGTATAAATATGTATATAGTTTGTAGATAATGTGTATATAGATTTATTCTGACCACCTGATTCAGTAGGCCCAAAATATATCAGGTTTATAAATGGGTCCATATTTAGTTTAGAATTTTGTTTATAGGTTATGAAGTTGGGTAGCGTAGTTTATGATATATTTTCTATAGCCCGCTGGATCAATTCTCTGGTAGCAGAAATTGATGGTTGCTAAGGGGTAACCAAGGTAATATGTTGGTTGCTAAGGGTTACATTATGGTATGGAATTAGGATCGATGTTTTAACACATGTTGAGTTCGTTTTTCGTGCTATCTGTAAGCTATACCGGTATAGATTGTGTGGCGAGAAATTAGTCACGCAAGCCATCTGTTCTGTTTGTAGTGATATCGCCGAGTATCACAAGAGGTATCGCCGTGTACCATAGTGTTGTCGCCGAGCAGCACAGTTTTAGGGCTAGGTCTGAATCTTGTATAGTGAGGGTTTTCTAAGAAATTAGAGCAGCATGAGAATAGGGACAAAGCGCCTTCCATAAAACTCACTGTGATGAGAGTATTAGTTATATCCGAGCTTGAGTGAAGGGTAAAATTAACGTCGGTGCATGATTATCTATAAACAGGTTAGAGTCCTGTACGGGTACATGTTTCATATCTATAAACAGGTGAGAGCCCTGTACGGATAACGTCGTTATTTTGCTAACGGTGCATGATTTCTATAAACAGGTGAGAGTCCTGTACGGAATTCATGTGTGTTTGAAATTAGGGAATTTTCCGTGTAAAAGTGCGAGTTTGAATTGTATTTTATGTTCAAGTGGAACTCTTAGAACTTTCACTTCGCGGTGGGTTCAGAGCAAAGCGAGTTCATAATTATACTTGTTAGAAGGGTGGGGTAAGGTTACTCTACTGACAATTGAATATTATCCTTAATGTGAATAGCGCCGTCTATTCCGAAGTGTGGATACTTGAATGTATGTAAACTATCCTAAATAGTGAAACGAACAGATGTTGTCTTTATAGTCATTGTTAAGAATTAATTTACACTGAAAAAAGTGCCCTTAAAATGGCGCTGTGAAAAGATTTTGTGAAGGAGGGGTAAACGCCAGGAGTGAGAAGCGAGAAACCGCAGCTGCTGTGTACGTCACAGAGCCGCGCTGGGATTGGGTGACCTACGTCACAAACTGTATTCTGATTGGCTCTTGAGTCTCTGACGGCCTGTGAGCTGATTGGTCCTTCGGAAAAACTCTAAATTTATTGGTTGAGCCGAAAAGTGACGTAGCTCAACTGTCATTGGTTTGTTGGTGTGTTTCGCGCACGGATTGGTTGTTTTGCGGAACATCCCGGAAATATTTTACGAACGATTTTGTGAATTAAATTTAACTTTTAAAAATGAGTTATCATTTTAAACATGTTGAGAAAAAGACAACATTATTTCAGAAATTTAAGAATTTATTTTCACCTGACAAGAAAATCGAAACGCGAGGTGGTAAACTACTTCATAAGTATAAAACACCTGCAGCGTACATGGAAGGTGAATACGGATATCATACTGTCTTATGGTTCGACAGTTGGAAACGCTATACTAAAAACGACGGTGTTTTAGCTTGGCCTGATGATGGTTCATTTAATGTAAGAGTTTTAAGAAACTTACGAGAGAAAATGAATGCTCTTGTTCCAAAACCGAGACCAACTCAATTTGAAGCTTTAGTTGAGTGGGAAGACGAGATGTATCAGTTACAAAGAGAAGCTAGTGGAATTAAAAGACCTTCTAAAAATCCATCTTGGAAAAGAGAAACTCATGAAGATAGATTGCGAATGTGGAGACAGGGAAACATGAGTGAAGGATTGTATTTAATTCATGAAATGGTAATGGGTTCTCCTACAGGGAAATCTATGGAAAGTGAATCTGAGGATGCAGTTATGGAAGAAATATATACAACTACTAGAAAGAATCAGCCTAATCAGCCTTTGAGACCTCCTAGATCATGGTCTACTCCGGTGGTTTCTACAGAAACTTCACCGAGTGCACCTCCAATTAGTGAAGCTCCTAAACTTTATCCAAATAATTGTGAAATCACTGAAACTCCTAGAAGATCAGAATTCGAGAATGCTCGAAATGAAGGTAGACATTTTACAATGACTCCAAGAGCAAGGGAACCTCCAAAAGATTATGCAAGAGAGACAAGAAATGTTGAAGATGTTGATTATAACGAATATTTAAGATCTAAAGAAGAATTAATTAAAAGAATGACAAAAGGCATGGAAGCTGTCACAGTTCCAGTAACAATTGGTCCTGTTCAGCCTGTATTTGATCAAAAGAATACAAACAAAAATGGATTAACTATTCCTTTAAATACAGAAATTCAAAAGGCTGCTGAAAAATTTTATTCAGATTTAACGGAATTAAACACTTCTAAATCAAGAATGCCTGATTTAACTTTTAATGAGGATTTATCTCCAAAAACACCAATGGGTGCTATGTCAGATATAGGGAGTCCTGAAGTCAGGGTAACCACACCAAAACTTGATGTGGCCAAATTAAAAGCGAATATCGAAGAATTAATAATTGGAACAATTGGCCCAGATAGTTTAAATTACTATCGGGATGATGAACTACTATTCATTTGCAAAAGCATTCAGTGGAAAACGAAAAATAAATATGATCAATTAGAGGATCTAGCTGTAGAACTTGAAATCGATGTGAGTAAACAAAAGAATTTTGCAAAGCATTACAGATTAGACTTTTCAGAAAGTGACATTGAGAGTTTGAACTCAATGGGAAGAATAGTTCACATTAAAGATTTGATAGTCTATATCAAAAAGCTAGGAGAACTGAATAAATGGAGAGTAAAATGGACGAAAAAGAAGGAAGATGAAAGATTGGATAAATTGTCAAAACAATTTCCAATGAGAGAAGTTGCAGGTGGAGGATATGTTCATATCCCGTGGTCGAGACAGGACATTCTGTTATTTACAAATGACTTTCCAAAATTGAGGGAAAAACCAGTCGAGTGGTACAGGCAAGTTGATAGATTTATCAAAGTGTCAAAAGTTCTGTGGATTGATTTAGATGGATTTTTTGACATTGTAGTTCCATCTGATCTTTGGACAGAATGTAAAATATCTATTAGTTGGCCAAAAGCAGAACCTGAACGAATCAAAGAAACAGGCGCTCCAAATCCACTTGTAATGGATTTTTATGAGAAAGTAATTGTTTGGATGAAAAACAAAATTCCACCCAAAGAAGTTGATTGGGTTAAAATAGAAAGAACAGAACAGGAAACAAAAGAATCAGTTCATTCTTTTTATGAAAGACTATTGTTAATCTTTAAACAATACAGTGGTTATGAAAAATTAGATGAAAAAGACATGAGTCATTTTATCTATAGATTTGTTTATGGACTAAAACCTGAAATTGGAGAAATGATCAGAACTAGTATTGTCGGATGGCAATCACTATCTGTAGATGATATTCTAAGAAAAGCAAAATATTGTAGCGATGAAATAGAAGTAAAACAGAAGAAGCTGAAGGAGAAAGCCATGTGGGCTCAGGTAAAGGTGGCTGAGCAACAGATTGCCAGCATGGGAAATAAGAACACTAATTTTGTTCAAACTGGAAATACAAACCAGATACAAGGAAAGTTTAAAGGTAATAATTTCCCAAAGAAATTTAGCCCAAAGATAGAAGAGCTGAAACAAAGATTACCTTGTTTTAATTGTGGCGAAATTGGACATTGGAGGGACGAGTGTCCTCATCCTCCTAAAAACTTAAAGAATCCCTTATTGAATCCACAGATGCAGAATGGTGTTAACCTGCAGCAACAGCTACAGATGCAACAGGGGTTAAACGAATTTAACATTCAGCGACAGTTACAACAACAGCAACAACAACAGGTGAATAATCGTCAAGACCAATTGCCTCAACCACCTTTTCCGAATTGTGGGGGAGTTCAAAAATATAATCCAAACGTGGGATTTCAGGGAAGTGAACAGGTAATAAAACCACAAAAACAGCAAAAGCAGCAAAGGGTTCAAATGCAAAATGCTTCACAACAATTTTTATTAGCAGAAAGTCAAGACAGTGATTCTGATGATTATTGCTGACGGTGCCCGAGAGAGGAGGAAGAGTGTGTTGTTGGAGCCACTCTTGAGGTTGACCAGTCTGGTCCTTATGTAAATGGGAAAGTTAATGATGTAGACATCACTTTTCTAGTGGACACTGGTGCTACCCGTTCTACTGTTAGATCAGTGGAAATTGAAAACCTACCTCTCTCTGGGGATACCATCCAAGTTGTCGGAGTAAGTAATCAGCAAATTAAAACAGACTTAACTGATCCAATACCAGTTGAAATTGGAAATTACAGAGACAAACACAGATTTGTGGTTTGTAATAGTAGTCCAGTAAATCTATTAGGCAGAGACATCCTATGTAAAATGAATTGCAGAATATATTGTTCTCCTGATGGAGTTGAGTTACAAACAATGGAGGAAGATGGTTTATACAGGATGACAATGATGATGATGGAAGCAGAAGAAACAAAATTGTTTCCTGCATTTGAAGAAAAGGATTTACCTGAAGAGCTAAAAGAAACAGTGAAATCTGAAATATGGGATTTTACTGGGAATGAGATGGGTCTAATGAAAAAAGTAGATCCTGTAAAAATTGCATTGAAACAGGGAATAGAATTTCCAAACACTCCACAATATAAAATGAAAACAGAAACAATTGAAGGTATTACACCTATAATTGAAAAATTAATCAAGCAAGGTGTATTAAAGGAAATGAAGAGTAGCTCTTGTAATTCACCAATTATGGGAGTTAAAAAGTCTAACGGAACATTTAGGATCGTACAAGATTTGAGAAAGGTTAATCAAATTGTCATTCCATGTTGTCCTGTGGTTCCAAATCCAGCAGTAATTCTATTTCAGATTCCACATGATGCTGAATGGTACACAGTCATTGACCTTTGCAATGCATTCTTTACTGTTCCCTTACATCCAGACAGTTATGAAATCTTTGCTTTCAGATTCCAAGGTAAGACCCTTGGATGGACAAGAATCCCTCAGGGCTATACAGAAAGTCCTTCAATCTTTAATGAATTGTTAAAAAGATCATTAGAAGATTTAGACTTACCAGGTAGGTCTACGTTGGTGCAGTATATTGATGATTTGTTAATAACTGCAAAGACAAGAGAAAATTGTGTAACAGACACAATAATTCTGTTAAATCGTCTTGCAGAAGAAGGACATAAAGTGTCCCCAGCAAAACTACAGTTTTGCAAACAAGAAGTAAAATATCTTGGTCACAGAATTGCAAAAGGAAAAAGACAAGTAACAATAGAGAGAATAAAAATGATTCAAGCAATGTTACCGCCAAGAACACAAAGACAGGTCAGAATGTTCCTGGGAATGGTAGGTTACTGTCGACAATGGATAAGTGGATTTTCAGTAATTGCAAAACCACTACAAAGATTGACAAAGTCAGATGTAAAAGATCCAATTATTCTCAATGATGCTGAGATGGAATCTTTTGAAAACCTGAAAAAGAGCTTATGCCAAGCTCCTGCTTTAGGTATGCCAAATTATGAGAAAGATTTTGAACTGTATTGCAGTGAGAGAGAAGGATGTGCATTATCTGTGTTAATTCAGAGACATGGAAATTTAAAGAAACCTATTGCATACTTCTCTGCAGTTCTTGATCCAATTGCAAAAGCATTGCCAGGTTGTTTGAAAGCAGTTGCAGCTACAAGTATCAGCCTCGAACAAAGTGAAGGAATCATTATGGGATTTCCTGTGAAAGTTTTTGTGCCTCATTCAGTTGAAATATTACTGACAAGAGGTAAGACTCAACATTTAACAAGTAGCAGATTGACAAAGTATGAGAAAATCATACTGGGAGCAGATAATGTTTCGATTTCAAGATGTTTGAATCTGAATCCTTCTACATTACTGCCTGATTCTGAAATTGTTGATGACATTGAGACAGAACATGAATGTTTAGATGTCATGGAATTCTGCACTAAACCAAGAAAAGACATCAAAGACAGACCTTTGTCTGAATCGGATTTTGTCTACTTTGTAGATGGCTCATGCTTAAGATCCGAAGGAGGTGTCTTGAAAGCTTCATACTCAGTTTGTACAGTTGTAGATGTTGAAGAAGCATCATGTCTTGAAGGAGTTCGTTCAGCACAAGTGGCTGAATTGATTGCTTTAATTCGTGCATGTGAAATATCAAAGGATATAAGAGTTACCATCATTACTGATAGTCAGTATGGGTACGGAGTTGTGCATGATTATGGACAACTCTGGTCACAGAGAGGATACATGACATCAACAGGATCACCAATTAAAAATGCAGTTTTCATTAGAAGATTAATTGAAGCAATACAATTGCCAAAAGAAATTGCCATTGTCAAATGTGCAGCGCACACTAGAGGAACTGATTATATTTCCAAGGGAAATGCCTTCGCAGATGAAACAGCAAAGTACTGCGCAAGGAAAAATTATTCATACAATCGGGAGAGGAGTAAAGAAACTGATTCAAATTCATTAATGCTAACAACTGTTGTAGAAACATGGCATGAGATTAGAGAATTACAAAACGAAGCAGATGATGAAGAAAAAGACCTATGGTTAAGATCAGATTGTAGACCACGAGAAGAAGATGGAGTGTGGGTTTACAAAGATGGCAGAGTAGTCTTACCAAATTGCTTGATTGCTGACATGGCCAGATTATATCATGGTCCTGCACATCTAGGAAGAGATTCTATGGTCAGACTTTTTAGAGAAACATGGTTCAATACCAAATTTAGAACCATTGCTGAATCTTTTTGTCAAAGGTGTTTGTCATGCCAACAAATGAATCCAAACAGAAAATCAGTGGTGGGGACAGGAATAATTGGTCGAGAGGGTGGTCCCTTTACCAGGTTACAAATGGATTTCATTGAAATGCCCTTACACAACTGTTTGAAATATGTACTTGTAATTGTATGCTTATTCTCAAGATGGGTAGAGGCTTTCCCTACACGACATTGTGATTCAATTACAGTAGCAAAACTATTGCTCAGAGAAATCATCCCAAGGTACGGTTTTCCAGTCACTATTGAGAGTGATGGAGGAAGCCATTTTGATAACAAACTGATGAAGTTAATTTGTGAAGCTTTGAGCATTGAGCAGAAAATACACTGTGCATACAGACCAGAGGCATCAGGTGTAGTTGAACAAATAAATGGGACAATCAAAAACAGAATTGGGAAAATGTGTCTTGAAACAGGTATTAAGTGGACTGATGCTCTTCCACTTGTTTTGATGTCATTAAGAAGTACACCAGATAAAAAGACAGGTTTGAGTCCTCATGAAATTTTAATGGGAAGAGTTATGAGGCAAGCTTTTGTACCTGTAGGTAAACTGTTGAGCATAAATGACAGTGCAATTTTGGATTACTGTAAAAGGTTATCTGATATGGTAACTTCTGTGTCTAATCAGGTGGGAACTGAAGCTCAATCAAATGAAAAAGTTTTGACTCATGATCTGAGACCTGGCGATTGGGTCAGAACGAAAGTACATCGGAGAAGGAATTGTCTAGCTCCTAGATGGCAGAAACCTAGGCAGATAATCTTGATCACTACTAATGCTGTAAAGTGCAGAGGATTGAAACGTTGGATACATCCAAGTCATACTATTCCAGTACCAACTCCTGAGAGTTCTGATGTTGAAAGTGATACCACAGATGATTCTGATTCTGAAGCAGAAGACAAATCAGAAGGTGAAGTAATTCCAGATTCTGAAAATCGACAAGAAAGTCGACATCTGGAAACTGTGCCAGTGAATGGAAATCTGACAAGAAAAGACTTAGAAATAATTGAAATAGATTCTGAAGGTGAAGAGAATCTGTTAAAAGGAAAGATAACTGAGGATTCGGTTGTCTCTATTGAAGACAAAGAAGCTGAACCAAAAGAAGTTTCAGACCAGGAGAGTATCGAAAGGCAGAGAACAAACTCTGAAGTAAGGAACAAAAATCCGAAATCTGGGAAGTTAGAGGTAATTGAGGAAGAGGAGGAGAACGAATTACCGAGTACCAGTGATGGAAGACAAAGTGAAGTTCCTGAAGGAGTGAAATTGCCGAATAGAGAAGTTCCTGAGTCAATTGAAATTTCAGACTACGAAACTGAAGAAAGTGACGTGGAAGGTGGAAGTGAAAACGGAAAGAAAAGGACTTGGAAGTCAGAATCAAATAATTCTGAACCAAAGAAGAAGTACGTGAGAAAAGCAGACTACTGGCCAGGTGGAAGATTGAGAGTCAGATTGATCAAAAAGCCAATAGAACAAGTAGAGGAAATAAGTAGTCAAAAGAGTCCTGGAAAAGAAGTTGGAGTTGGAAGAAAAATTGAAGTGATATCGAGAAAAGGGAAGAGAATAATAAGACCAAACCAGAAATACAAGTCTCCTGAGTGGACTTACTTAGTAATTCCACCTGTTATTGACATATATGATAGTAGTGAAGAAGAAAACGAAATCCAAGAAATTAGTGACAATGATTGAAGTACAGAATTATTAAATTGGCAAAAGGCTGAAGAAAATCTGTTAGTTGACACAAGGTCGAAGAAAAACTGTTTAGTAGAAGAAAACTTATGTATGACATAAGGTCGAAGAAATCTTGTTTAGGGTTATAAAAGAAAAATATATTTTAAAAGGGGGGTGTATATAAAATTTAAAATTTATTTTTATTTTTGAGGCTAAAACTAACCTAAAAATGCCTTATGTTAAGGAGAGCACTTCAAAGTGTTCTGTTTTTAAAAGATGCTGTAAGATGACTCTGGTATGTCTGCTCATTTTAGTTCTGCTCTGGTTGGTACTAGCTGTGATTATCCCTTTAGAAATGAATAGAGAATTACACAAAGTTAACATAACAAGCAAAGCTCTGGTTAGCCAAACTAAACATAGTACATCTGCAAAAGTTATTGATCATCAGCCTAACATTCATCAAGATAAATCAATAGGTGATTTTTCAAGTAATACATTCACAAAGCTATTGAGTGAATATGTAAAGGTAATGGATGCAAAAGACTGTTATGTCTGTGTTAAGTTACCTGCTTCTGTTTCTGAGGGAGTAACATATAATATGCTTCCTCTCACTTATGCTGTAACATGTAGTGTATTAACTAGTTTATTTTATCAAACTGGTCGTTTAGAATATTACTATTCAAATTATGATGAAATTTTTGCTAATGTTAAAATTGATAATGCTTTAAATAAGCATAAGAAAGCAAAACAAATGAGAGAATATTTCCTTGTTACTAACGAACTCACTTACGAGTATGCTTACAAGAATAATCTAACATGTAAATTAAGTGCTGAAGGAAAGAAATTTTTGAATATGGTTGAGGAGAGAAGAGCAATTTATAAGAGAAATGAATTAGTCAAGCAGACTAAGTCAGCCTTCTGGCAAAAAGAGGATGAGAAATTAAATGGCAAAATGCTTGAAAATATTGCAATTCACATAGACAAACCAGTTAGTGGAAAGCTTTGCATTAGAAGAGATAATACACTTTTTGATAATTATTTTGTAGGTGCAAGTAACTGTGAAGATACTTATCAGATTATGGGAGGTTGGGGATTTAAAGGTGGAAAAGATCCTATCTTTCCTGGGATTTATTTTGTTTGTGGTGACAAAGCCTACTACAACCTTCCAGACCATTGGTATGGAACTTGTTATGTGGGAATTGTTTTTCCTAAAGTGTTTCATGTTGACAGAGATTCAGAAGGATTGTTTAAAATTCATAATTATGTAAATAGAGCTAAAAGAGAAACTTTTACCGAAGTTCTGGGAGATATTTTTCAAGCTGTAATTCCTTTTGTTGGTATAACCCTAAATGCAGGGAGAATCAGAAAATTGTCCACTATAGTTGATAGATTATCAACTGACACTGCTGATGGGTTTCAATTAGTGAATGTTGAAGTTATTGCAATTAGATCCATGGTAATTCAAGATCGTCTTGCTTTAGACATACTCCTAGCAAAAGAGGGAGGAGTCTGTGGCATTTTACATGTCCAACATTGCTGTACATATATACCTGATGAAAGTAAGAATATTGAAATGTATATTAAGAATATTACACAAATGCATTCAGAGATAATTCCTTTAGAAGAAGAAGATTTTACAGGGAAACTTTCAAAAAGGTTTCAAGCAATTAAAAACTGGTTTCATAATATCGGAAGTTCAATTCTTGGCAAGATTCTGGCACCTTTGATTATAATAGTATTCATTTTTATTTTGACCAAATTAGGTTGTTTGTTACATAAAAGAAAGAAACAGTTGAAAGAAAAGAAAAGAATCTATAAACTCAGAAAAGAAGAGGAAAGGGAGATCGAGTTACAGGAGTTACATAGAGAGCGTCATGTTAATTGCAAAGATTATGCAGAAACAGACTTTTAGGTTTACTGATACAAATGAATTTGAATCGATTTCTTAAAAATTTAATTTACCAAAATTTTGAGTGCTGGTGTGGTGATTTGTTAATCACCAGATGAGGGAGTTGATGGAGCGAGATAGAAAACAAAATTTTGTTTAAACTCGCAAAGTCACATTTCCATAACATGAATAAAATTATTAATGATTTGTGATATGTCGTGCTAATACAACTTAGATTAAACTTTACACGTGGGGGGACTAACATGTGTGCTCATAAACGTGCATAAATGTTGCATCTTTTTGTTCGTACAAAATAATAAAATAATTTATTGTTTTCGTTTTTGTCATTACTAATTGCTGCAAACTTAAAAGAAGCATGTGCTTGTTTTGCTTTTCTTTGTCTGTATGATGTCATTTCTACTATTCTAGGTGCATATGGGTCTCATAGAAATACGGAGACTGGTAAATATAAACGCTGCTTTATTTGTTTGCAATGGCTAGGTAACATTTTGATTAATCGGGTGGGTTAATTAATTAGTAAACCATGGGGTGGATACAGAATCTACTTTATTTCTTACATTAATACTTTTCTTGTGTTTGTTTTATACTAGAAAACATAAGTTGCCTGCTTTTGGGCCTAGTCATTTGAACCGCAGAAAGAGAGCTGACATATAATTCTGCAGAAAGTCACGAGACGCCCATTCTGAATTAAAACGTTTATTGAAGCTGCATTCACAAAGCAAAAACTGATGAGCTGACATCATTCTGTCGGACATGGCCAAGGTCGAAAGTGAACATTTTGTCAGTCCTTAACTTGGCATCCGCGGAAGTGTAATGAAAGTCTATGGAAGCTGCGAGGATGACTTAATACATAGTTGCAAACGCAGGAAGCTTCTGGCTTCACGTGGAAGAGACAATGGTCTTTATGAAATATGATTTAGTGGAACTTTTTGAGAAACGGGTGACATGTCACTTGTCACTCTCAGCCAATGGGACGTCGAGGATTTCTGAAAACTTTCCTTTGCTAGTTTAGTTAGCGTAGAAAGGTATAAAAAGTCATGCCCCTAGGGATGGGCTGGCTGCTGCTTTCTGACTTTCCGATGAGGGTGATGTGCTACTGGACTTTGCGTGGAGCACGTAAGAATCCTCAAAGAACTTTACTTTAATTTCTATCTATTTAGCTTAGTTAGGGAATTAGGTTTTAGAAATGCTAAACTTTATATATTTTCTTTAAAATTGTTTCAATTGCTTAAATAGTAATTTTCTCATATTTCATTATAATCATGCTTGCATTATTGCTAATAAACTTCATTTATAAAACTTTCAACTTATATACCATAATTTAGTAAATAAAATCTTACTTTTGACAAACAAGC
Source organism: Lissotriton helveticus (assembly GCF_964261635.1). Lineage (NCBI taxonomy): Eukaryota > Metazoa > Chordata > Amphibia > Caudata > Salamandridae > Lissotriton > Lissotriton helveticus. Next base: position 1,620,841,619 of record NC_136067.1, read on the forward strand.
TGGTCTTGGTTATTCAGAAGTGTAGGTTACTATTAGCTAAATCACGTCGCCTATGGTGGTCATTTAAATGGTTGGGTTTTATTCTAATGACAATATTCTTTCTGCAAATGTATAAATATGTATATAGTTTGTAGATAATGTGTATATAGATTTATTCTGACCACCTGATTCAGTAGGCCCAAAATATATCAGGTTTATAAATGGGTCCATATTTAGTTTAGAATTTTGTTTATAGGTTATGAAGTTGGGTAGCGTAGTTTATGATATATTTTCTATAGCCCGCTGGATCAGTGCCAGTTTATAGGGCAGGGGCCAGGATTTTAGGACTCCGGGCAGAGGGGCTGGGGTGTGAACTTTATCACACATCTCTTTACCAAACATGCCTTTACCACAAAATTGCATGGTGAAGGCATGCTTGGTAAAGGCTGGGGGGTGATAAGGGAATGCATTGTTTAGACGCATTCATTGTTGGTGCTGGGTGGTAGAGGCACGCGTGGTTCAGGCATATGTGCCTCTGTCATACAAACATTCTGGAGTTTATGTTTGCAGTGGTTGTGATATTCATGGCCGATCCTATTTTTAATAGTGATCACAAATGCTTATTTTGTTTTCATGGGCATTTCTCTAAAAATAGACAAATTTGCTTTTTGCATAATATTTTTGGGCTGAAAAATGGATGGGTGACGTTTTCTTCAAATGTTTGGATCGCTTTGTGTAAGTTAAATTGGGTATTATTAAAGGCTCCTTCAACTTTCTGCGTATATTCTGCAGAAGATAATTTTATAACTTGCCCTAGTTGATTCAGCCTTGCACCCTTCTTGGGATGACAAAGGATGATTGTGACGTAGTGTAATAACACAAGAGCCAATTTAGTGGGCATTCTGGGTGTTCTAAATAGTTACCATTACCAGCAGTCTTGCTAGTGAACCACTGGGTCTTTGCACAGCTTAACAACTGCAAATAACATGGTGGAATAAATGCTAATTAAAGGCAAGTTATTTTTATTTGTATTACAGCAAATAGCATCCATTTCTCAAATTTCAATTACAGCAAATGCCATCCATCTCTCAAATTTCAAATCTGATATTTTCCACAGGCCTAGTAGAAAGTTACTATTTTTTGGGGGCCACAAACCTGTTATGCAGGACCTATAAGAACCAAGGGGTGGGATTGCAGCGTGCACATGTAAAAAAAAATCGAACATTGCACCACTGTGCTGCTCAGTGGTTCCTGAGGGCAGACCTACTACTTATTAGTAACTTCACAAATTAAATAGCCATACAATCAACCTAGGAAGGATAAAAGGGTGAGTCAAACTTCCCAGGTGACAACATTCACCCACACCTGTTGCCTCACGGATGTCTAAAGACTGGAAATCGATCTTACACTACCTTTGGTGCTGGAAGTGGAAACACAATTTAAGTTTACAGTTATACAGCTATGGCAGCTCAATGGCATTAAGCTCCCTTATCAAGTACATTTAAAACACAAGTGTTTACTTGCTTCTAAATATTCAGTACGCGAAGGACGTCAAGGGCTATTTTATATAAAGTATTTGAACCTCATAAATGGAGAAACCACACCGTAGATAGCGAAATCAACAATATTTCAAACTGGCCAGATGTTTTGTGTGGAGTCCTTGCTTCCTCTCCTGCAATACATAATGATGCTGGCAAAGTGCTGCCACCTTCTCTCCGATCTAATCACTGATGTTCAAGAAGAAAATTTACAGAGGGGCAAAACAAAGCCCTCTTTGGGAGCCACAGATGCAAACCACCATGTTCCAATCCAGCGTCATTGAGACATTGGGGCACAGCTACACAGGCACTTGGAAGGGGGGGACAGAAACAAAGATGGGAGACACAGATTCTGTGACAGGGAAACCTAAACTCTGGGTCAGGAAGACAGAACACTGGTATTTGAAAACCAGGACACAGGCACAGAAATACAGTGACTTAGGTGCAGCAACAAACGGGCACTGTAACAGGAAAACACAGATGGTCAGAGAAGAAGATAATAATGCAGTTTCTGTGATGCAGAGCCATGGACAAGAGACAAGGAGACACAGATGCGGGGAGGGGAAACAAACATGGACAACGGGCTGGCAAAACAGATACTGGAACACAGACCACAGAGAGAGAGACACAAATGGAGAAACAGATGTACTGAGTCAGGGGAAAACATGGGTTGCACGTGCGGGGGAAAGAGACATTGAGGCAATGAGACACAGACTCAAGTCATGGAAGCTCTAGGATAGGAAGACACAAACACTGGGACATGGAGATATGAACATAGGGAAACGAAAAGGCACGCTTGGGGTGTGGATGCACAGACACCTGGCACAAACACATGAATGCAGCAAAAGCGACACCGGAGAACGGACAGTGGGATGGGGAGACACAGGAGGTATCGATGATGGGGCCAGATAAAATCAACACTAAGAGCGGGTATACAGACTCCGATAGGTGGAGACACAAACACTAATTCATCTAGATAGAGACTCATGGTCAGGGAAAGGAGAACATCAGGGCAGGGAGAGACAGGCATTGGGACAGCGAAACAAAGCTAGGGACAGGAAGGCACAAGTACCAGGTCAGAGAGTTGCTGATATTGAGGGAGGCGGGAGGCGGTCTGGGCAATGTCGGGGCGGGCGGGGGCCGGGGCGGGAGTGCACCCAAGCCTGAAATGTTGCCCCCAGCCCCCTTCTGCCCCGGGCAACGCTGCCGCAATCCGGAAATGCTGCCCCCAGCCCCCTTCTGCCCCAGGCAACGCTGGGGCGGGCTGCTAGTACTTCATATAATGAAGTATGAAGTGCTGTCCCTAATTCCCACCAAAACTCAATGTACTGTTCTCGGAAGACTTGGATAGGGTTCAAAACAACGGGCTGAGCTAGTTTGTCAATTTAGGGGCAAAGTTATAAGAACAAGGGGATACCTTGCCGCTTGTTCTTCAGGCAGAAGCTTTTCGGCGGCAGCAGAACTGTCTCCCTTTTCCTCCGTCTAAACCAGCAACTCGCAGGACCCGCGGAGTGAGGACAGCCGACGAAGACCCACTTGGATTTAAAGGGTTTTAAAGGGGTGAATGACTTTGGATCTTGCAGGGCTGCGAGCAGGCGGAGGCGCAGGACTACGAATCCCAGGAGCGCCCGCCCGCCCTCACTGCAAACACCTGGGCAGCTCTCCCTGCAGGCCCCTCCCCCACTGGTCCTAAGAAAAGGCAGCAGACACGGTGATTTGGTGGGATACCTTGTCGCTTGTTCTTCAGGCAGAAGCTTTTCGGCGGCAGCAGAACTGTCTCCCTTTTCCTCCGTCTAAACCAGCAACTCGCGGTACCCGCTCCGCCGTTCCCGCATCGTGAGGACAGCCGACGAAGACCCACTTGGATTTAAAGGGTTTTAAAGGGGTGATTGACTTTGGATCTTGCAGGGCTGCGAGCAGGCGGAGGCGCAGGACTACGAGTCCCAGGAGCGCCCACCCGCGCTCACTGCAAACACCTGGGCAGCTCTCCCTGCAGGCCCCTCCCCCACTGGTCCTAAGAAAAGGCAGCAGACACGGTGATTTGGTGGGATACCTTGCCACTTGTTCTTCAGGCAGAAGCTTTTCGGCGGCAGCAGAACTGTCTCCCTTTTCCTCCGTCTAAACCAGCAACTCGCGGTACCGGCTCCGCGGGTCCCGCATCGTGAGGACAGCCGACGAAGACCCACTTGGATTTAAAGGGTTTTAAAGGGGTGATTGACTTTGGATCTTGCAGGGCTGCGAGCAGGCGGATGCGCAGGACTACGAGTCCCAGGAGCGCCCGCCCGCCCTCACTGCAAACACCTGGGCTGCTCTCCCTGCAGGCCTCTCCCCCACTGGTCCTAAGAAAAGGCAGCAGACAGGGTGATTTGGTGGGATACCTTGCCGCTTGTTCTTCAGGCAGAAGCTTTTCGGCGGCAGCAGAACTGTCTCCCTTTTCCTCCGTCTAAACCAGCAACTCGCGGTACCCGCTCCGCGGGTCCCGCATCGTGAGGACAGCCGACGGAGACCCACTTGGATTTAAAGGGTTTTAAAGGGGTGATTGACTTTGGATCTTGCAGGGCTGCGAGCAGGCGGAGGCGCAGGACTACGAGTCCCAGGAGCGCCCGCCCGCCCTCACTGCAAACACCTGGGCAGCTCTCCCTGCAGGCCCCTCCCCCACTGGTCCTAAGAAAAGGCAGCAGACACGGTGATTTGGTGGGATACCTTGCCGCTTGTTCTTCAGGCAGAAGATTTTCGGCGGCAGCAGAACTGTCTCCCTTTTCCTCCGTCTAAACCAGCAACTCGCGGTACCCGCTCCGCGGGTCCCGCATCGTGAGGACAGCCGACGAAGACCCACTTGGATTTAAAGGGTTTTAAAGGGGTGATTGACTTTGGATCTTGCAGGGCTGCGAGCAGGCGGAGGCGCAGGACTACGAGTCCCAGGCGCGCCCGCCCGCCCTCACTGCAAACACCTGGGCAGCTCTCCCTGCAGGCCTCTCCCCCACTGGTCCTAAGAAAAGGCAGCAGACACGGTGATTTGGTGGGATACCTTGCCGCTTGTTCTTCAGGCAGAAGCTTTTCGGCGGCAGCAGAACTGTCTCCCTTTTCCTCCGTCTAAACCAGCAACTCGCGGTACCCGCTCCGCGGGTCCCGCATCGTGAGGACAGCCGACGAAGACCCACTTGGATTTAAAGGGTTTTAAAGGGGTGATTGACTTTGGATCTTGCAGGGCTGCGAGCAAGCGGAGGCGCAGGACTACGAGTCCCAGGAGCGCCCGCCCGCCCTCACTGCAAACACCTGGGCAGCTCTCCCTGCAGGCCTCTCCCCCACTGGTCCTAAGAAAAGGCAGCAGACACGGTGATTTGGTGGGATACCTTGCCGCTTGTTCTTCAGGCAGAAGCTTTTCGGCGGCAGCAGAACTGTCTCCCTTTTCCTCCGTCTAAACCAGCAACTCGCGGTACCCGCTCCGCGGGTCCCGCATCGTGAGGACAGCCGACGAAGACCCACTTGGATTTAAAGGGTTTTAAAGGGGTGATTGACTTTGGATCTTGCAGGGCTGCGAGCAGGCGGAGGCGCAGGACTACGAGTCCCAGGAGCGCCCGCCCGCCCTCACTGCAAACACCTGGGCAGCTCTCCCTGCAGGCCCCTCACCCACTGGTCCTAAGAAAAGGCAGCAGACACGGTGATTTGGTGGGATACCTTGCCGCTTGTTCTTCAGGCAGAAGCTTTTCGGCGGCAGCAGAACTGTCTCCCTTTTCCTCCGTCTAAACCAGCAACTCGCGGTACCCGCTCCGCGGGTCCCGCATCGTGAGGACAGCCGACGAAGACCCACTTGGATTTAAAGGGTTTTAAAGGGGTGATTGACTTTGGATCTTGCAGGGCTGCGAGCAGGCGGAGGCGCAGGACTACGAGTCCCAGGAGCGCCCACCCGCCCTCACTGCAAACACCTGGGCAGCTCTCCCTGCAGGCCTCTCCCCCACTGGTCCTAAGAAAAGGCAGCAGACACGGTGATTTGGTGGGATACCTTGCCGCTTGTTCTTCAGGCAGAAGCTTTTCGGGGGCAGCAGAACTGTCTCCCTTTTCCTCCGTCTAAACCAGCAACTCGCGGTACCCGCTCCGCGGGTACCGCATCGTGAGGACAGCCGACGAAGACCCACTTGGATTTAAAGGGTTTTAAAGGGGTGATTGACTTTGGATCTTGCAGGGCTGCGAGCAGGCGGAGGCGCAGGACTACGAGTCCCAGGAGCGCCCGCCCGCCCTCACTGCAAACACCTGGGCAGCTCTCCCTGCAGGCCCCTCCCCCACTGGTCCTAAGAAAAGGCAGCAGACACGGTGATTTGGTGGGATACCTTGCCGCTTGTTCTTCAGGCAGAAGCTTTTCGGCGGCAGCAGAACTGTCTCCCTTTTCCTCCGTCTAAACCAGCAACTCGCGGTACCCGCTCCGCGGGTCCCGCATCGTGAGGACAGCCGACGAAGACCCACTTGGATTTAAAGGGTTTTAAAGGGGTGATTGACTTTGGATCTTGCAGGGCTGCGAGCAGGCGGCGGCGCAGGACTACGAGTCCCAGGAGCGCCCGCCCGCCCTCACTGCAAACACCTGGGCAGCTCTCCCTGCAGGCCCCTCCTTCCCCTTTGGATCGTATAAGTTTAATGGTGTAGCCCCGCTGTGCGGCAGCGCGCGGGAGCGACCGGGAGAAGCCCGGGACAAGGGCGGGACCGTCTGTGGCCGTCAGGGGCCGTAGGAGGCTGGGCTGGGCCCACTCTCTTTTGCCTGCAATCTCTTGATCCCACCTGGACTCTGATATAGGTCTTGGACATGGCATCACCGGCCCTGGAGGGAACACCAGTGAAGGTGGGAGGAGGCAACACTGGGACTCTGGACAATGATTTCAAATCGGCAAAGGGTGATGGGGGAAAGGAATCCTCTTTAGAGAAGCGTAGGGTGGAGCGTCGTCACTCTATTGAGTATATGAAAAATAGGCCCCTCAGCGATATCATTCCCTATCCTATCTCCCAAGAGGGAGGTTCCCTTAACGTCAACCATGAGCCACTATCCCAAGAAGGTGTCCCCCTATTACTGCGGGATAGTATTCCCAACCTTTGCTCATTTATTGAACAGACTTCGGACGTTATCCCCCTCCAAAGTTCTAGCAGTATGGCCGTTGACTTAGTCACCCAAACGCCCTCTGCAGTTAAAACTAGGAAAACCAAGCCAAAGCAAATTGTTGTGGCAGAGGTGCATGGCCCACCACCAAATAAGCGTAGAAGGAAGTTGAGGGGTGGGCAGGGCAAGACTAAGATCCCCCACTCCGACTTCGGAAAAGCACATAAGTCCGTTTCTATTTCTGATAGGTTTATTTCGAATGTGCATAATGCTACTCCTGCCAAGGGTACTAATACTAATATCGCTGCTTCCACCAGTGACCAAGGGGACAATCCATCTAATATATCACCTCCTACTACTTATTTGGGGAACATAGAATTTCTACTTAGATCACTCCTGATGCCCATTAGCGAGAGCCTGAAGCGAGTAGAGAGCAGACTCACTATCTTGGAGGCAAGCATAAGCGGCCTGAAAACCTCGGCCAGCAAACAGAGTAGAACCCCTGAGTCCAACCCGCTAACTAAAACTTCCCTTAACATTCAAAACCCTCCTATCAATGCGGGACCTCCTATGGTTACTGCTGCCGTCCCCCTTTTGCAGCCACTCATGGCCAACCTAGCTCCAATACCATCTAGCAATTCTAACACCCTATCTCTACAACCAGTAGGCCCAGTTTCCCTCGGCATAGTCCCTGGCATAAACTCTGGGGATATACCTAATGCTAGTACTGTTCCCCTACTCCCTGAGAAGCCTGCTCCCAGACCACGGAGACCCGACTTGCCGCCTGAGGCTAACAGCCTTATGGTGGTTTTGGCGGGTGCTCCTCCTCTTGAAATGGGTGAAGGTGAGAACTTCCACTCACTCAAGAGGAAAATTATCAAATGGCTGAACTGGAACAGACCTCTCCCAGCCCATCTCAACAATGAAATCATCATGGTGAGAAGGGTACCTTGGCTGGGGAGAACGAGAAAATCAATAACAGGGGATTGTATTATGGTGACTTTCCGAGATCCTAGGACGGTAGTACACATATGTGCCGGGTCAAATAGATCGCCTGATTCCACCATACAGACTTTACCAGTGTCTTTCTTCTTCCCCCCTATTCGTATGCATCACGATTTGTCACAAGGTAATTGGACGAGGGTTGAACGGAGATCTGGATACAGGGGGTATGCTGTAAGACCTGTTTATCGACCTCCGGAGACACCCTTTAATGACTATAACCAATTCAACTGCCTGAATGGACTGGATGGGGTTGATTGACTGTCCTCAAACCCTGACCTAAATCCTGTAACTTTTGGTAACGGTTTTAGAGAACCATCTGATCCAATTAGACCTACCTCTAACAATGGTCCTGATGTAACAACTGGTGTAACATCTGGCATTAGCTCCCCTCGCATTTCTACTATTGTAATCCCCCCCGCTGTTGCTCCAGCGCACCTGAGACTAATCTGGTGGAATGTGGCTGGCCTAGCCAATAAGCTGGACACACAAGACTGGGTAACTTATATCAAGTCTGGGGATGTCTGTATGTTCCAGGAGACCTGGGCAAGGGAAGAACATTTGCAGCAGGGTTATCTGTCATTTTCCATCCCGGCCAGGTGGGAGGGCAAGGGCCGCCCTTCAGGTGGACTCACAACTTGGGTGGCATCCCACCTAGGGTGTCAGGCTTCACGCCTACCGGTGCCATCGGATGACATTTTAGTGGTTCTATTGGCCTGGCCGAACCTAGCGAAACTTGCCTTGATAAATATCTACTCTAGGCCAGTGGGAGTTTCGCGAGAATCTTCGACCATAGATGAGCTCTCAGCTTATTTATGTGAAATTCCAAGGGGCACACCCTATGTAGTGGGAGGGGACTTAAATTCTCATTTTGAGCCGTTGGCTGGCCTTCTAGAGGGATTTCCCATGGAAGAAGAGTCCAGGTGGTCAGTATCTTCTGTAGTAGCACCTCCCCCGAAGGCATGGACACCTGTAGCACTACAGATTACTGCCCTAACCTTAAAGCATGGAATTAGAGCTTGCAACGGGCGTATCAAGTCTGATATACCAAGTAAACCCACGTATAATAGAGTGGGAAGAGAATCCCGCTTGGATTACGCCCTTGTACAGCTAGTAAACTGGTCATCTATCCTGGACTTCAGGGTTACCGAAAGACTTGATAGTGACCACAATGCCCTAGAACTTGATCTTATCCACCCCGGTCTAGAAGCCCCTATTACAACCAAGGAGGAGAATAAACCTGAACTTCTACTGGGTAACAACAGGAGAAGAATCAGGTGGGAAGAATTAGCCATGGGCCAAGTGAAACTTCCGAGGCTCTACGCAGGACTAATTCCAATTTTGGAAAAAGTGGGAGATATAGCTAATGATGTGGGCAATAAAGATTCCCATAAAAAATCACATCAGGCACATGAGGACCTCATTAAGGGAGCGGCTTCTGAGCTCTTTAGTAAGGTACAGAATCCCAGGAGGGGGCAGCAAAATAAATCCCCATGGTATAATGCAGCCTGCAGGAAGGCAAAGGGAGAACTCCTCAGAAGCATCAAAGCGGGAATAGGCGGAAAGAAGCTACGAGAAAGTAGACGGGCATATAAAAAACTAGTTGCCCACGCTAAAATTGAATGGGAGGAGAACCAATGGGAGGAGCTCACTTGCTCCCTCGCAACAAGAGACCACCGATTGTTTTGGTGAGTAGTAAATGGGGGATTGGGGAGCCTCCATTCGGCAATAGAGCCAAATATTGCAGCAGGGGTGTGGCAGGCACACTTCCAGTCTCTTTATAGTTCTGAGCTAGGAGAAACTACGATTGACATCGGTAATGGATTGGCTGAGTACGACGCGGACCTGATAACAGTGGGGGAGGTTAGGGCAGCAATTGCGGGACTGACATCTGGAAAGGCGCCAGGATTGGACGGTCTCCCTGGGGACCTGTTCAAACAGGAGCCCGATGTTTGGGCCCCCTACCTTGTTACTGTGTTCAACGCAGTCCTGCATGGCATGGAAATTCCGAGTACTTGGCTGGGGGCAGAGGTGGTTCCTATATTCAAGAAGGGCTCGCCCCTGCTCCCAGCCAATTACAGACCAATCAGTTTAATTGACGTGCCACAGAAGCTGTTTGGTAGGATACTGTTGAATCGCCTTCAGGACTGGGCGGAGGAGACGGGTGCCCTTAGTCCATACCAGGCGGGCTTCAGGAAGGGAGTCTCCACAGTGGACCAGGTTTTTCGTTTGAATATCATCTATTGGAGGACAGCGATATTCGAAGATGGCAGCTTGTACACTATATTTGTGGACTTGAGGGCCGCTTTCGACCTGGTGCCCAGAGGGAAACTTTGGAGTGTTCTGGCCGAGATGGGGGTCCCCCCTGACATTCTGACAATTGTACAGAGACTGCATCATAACAACTATGCCCGGGTCAGGTGCGGGAAGCTTGGGGAATTAACGGACAGATTCCCCGTTGACAGGGGGGTTAGGCAGGGTTGTGTATTGGCACCGACCCTGTTCTGCCTCTTTGTCAATGGGGTAATCGCCCATCTCAATGGCATTGAATACACTGACGCTCCAAAATTGAACGGCAGAAGGGTGCCTGCAATTATGTTTGCAGATGATACCCTGCTGCTGTCCAAAACCCCCATGGGGATACAGAGGATCCTTGACTCTTTTGTGGCTTTCTGTTCGGAAAGGGGGTTAGAGATCAATGCTACAAAAACGAAGTTTATGGTCTTGAACCCAACCCAAAGATCACGCCCGAATCCCTTACTGGGATCTTCATGTTTAGAGAGAGTCTCCACCTTCGAATATCTGGGTGTAACGCTGAATGAAACTATGTCCTGGGGAACACACCAGACTAGGGCTAACCTTAAACTAGTGCAGACCACCGGCGGCATCGCACGGATGATGAAAAGTTCCACATATCGACCACTGGGGCCGGTCATCCAGATCTACAAGGCACAGGCCAGGGTGCTATTATATATGGGGCGGAATTGTGGGGCCATACATCTTCCCACAGTTTGTCTATAACTGAGAACAATTTTATTAGACAGATAGTTGCACTCCCGTCTAGTACACCGCTCCTCCCCTTGAGGATGGACTTGGGCCTGAGACCAATAGCAGATGAACTGGGTCTCAGACCCATAGCCTTCTGGCGAAGGGCATGGAGCAGTGAAGAACTTTTTTCCTACAGGGCGGAATTGAGGGAGTTTCTAACCCACCCCAAAGCCCTACAGATCCCCTGGATAAAATATATAAAAAAGTCCTGTGTGAGATTGGGGCTCCCCGACCTATGGTCCGATCCAGCCAATGCTTCATTAAGGATCCCACGAAGAGCCTTGGCCAATGCTTACGACGAGCAGAAACTAGCTATGGTCTTAGATCATCAGGGTGCGGGGTCATTAACATCTGTATTCACGCAAAGCAAGGATTCATACAGGCTGGAGAGGGTCCTGGATGGCATGACTCCAGTGTTGGCCAGGAAGCTATTTCTCCAATGGAGATATGGCACACTGCCTCTGCGGTCTTATACTAGCTCCTGGTCAACACCGCCCTCTACCAAGCAATGCCCGGCATGCACTTGTGCTGAGGAAAACGACCTACATGTGGTCTTGTTCTGTCCAACCTACAAGGCCGCCAGGAAATACTGGCTCTTACCACTCATTAGAAACTTTGGTTGTAGGGAATACCTCCCGATGTACAGAATTTTAAAAACTGATGTCTCGGGACCAACGGTGTTTGCACTAGCTAAATTTCTTATAAATGTCTGGCATACTCGCACCCGTATTTTAAAGTCGCAGTTGTTCATCTAATTTTAAGATTAAGTATTTTAAAAGTATGGTCTTTTATCTGTTTTCTTTCTAGTAGTATTTATTTCCTAGGGTGGAATGGTTTTACACTGTATAATATGTGTTTAACGTTTATTTTCGATAGTTTTATATTGTTCCATATGTGCTTTTTTGCATAGCTTTGATGGCCAAATGGGCTGAAATAAAGTTTGAAGTTAGTTAGTATAAGAACATGCATACCGGTATTCGACCACAAAGTAATTATACATATTTGTATATCTTCTAAGTGGCAGATGTGTTCAGGTACTTTTGGCTTTTAAGTCAACAACACTTTGCATCTTCTACGTTCAAATTAAGTTTATTAAATTGAAGAAGTACAATAATGTAATAGCACAGAATGATAACAATCAAAGCAGAGTTACATATAAAGTAGCAATGTAAAATGAATAGAGGTAAAAAAGAAAAACTTAAGTGAAATACAGTCAGTTATGATGCATATAAACAGTAGAACGATAACAGGTGAAATATTTGTGTAAAAAGAAAAACAAAACGATGGACAATAATTGATATTATAAAATATGAATTAGAACAAATTGCAGAAAAACAATGTAAGGGAAGTCATGGAGGTTTATGCACTTCTTGTTGACGAGGAGTAAGCAACAGAGAACGGCTAGCACTGGCATCAATAAATGTAGTAACAGGTGACCACAAATGTAAACGTTTCGTCGCCATGTGTAATGGATAAACAAATGATGTGTCCAATCTGTGATTATAGCAAACAGCATACCACCATGCCTTGTAAGATAGTTTAGCAAAATCCTTCCAATTTTTGGTAATTTTCTGAAAGGCCACTGCCAATAACAAATCTATAATTTGAACATTAGAAGTACAATCTACCCAAATAGGGGATAAACTTCCTAAAAAAACATGAGATACAGAGAGTGCATGTGTAGAGCCAAAAATGGCATTGATTTGAGACCACACTTTTTCCCAAAAATCTCTAACCAATTTGCAATGAAAAAGCATATGACATAGATCAGCACGAGGTGATAAGCAAGACCAACAAGTATGAGGGAGAGTAGAATGACGTGTATTAAGAATTAATGGAGAAAGTAAAAGCCTGTTATATATAAAGAAAAGTGTCTGTGTGGTGTTCGCAGCCCTAGAAGATTTCCTAATTTTAAGCCATACATCATCCCAAAGTTCTACAGTCCAGGAAGAATCAAGATCTTTTTCCCATAGCATTTCTACTTTGTTTTTTTTCTCTTAGTAGCATTTCTACTTCGGTTTTTTCTCTTCGTAACAATCTGAAAATGAAAGACTGGGTGTCAGGAAGGGGAGCTAGCTACCACAATAAGTACACATCATTAAAAAATAAATGATTAAGGAGACAACTAAATAGATGTCCAAACCAGTGGGTTAATGCTCAAATAGGTGTGTAAGTGAGGTAGGCAAAAAATTAACCCACTGGTTTGGACATCTATTTAGTTGTCTCCTTAATCATTTATTTTTTCCTGACACCCAGTCTTTCATTTTCAGATTGTTAATTGTCCCCTGATGAATGCCCGAAATGCATAGGGATACTACTGATACAATTGGATGTTGCTGAACTATGAATTGCGTGTACTGTTCTGCGATATAGTCACAATGATGTAATACGTGACCGACAAAATAAACTCATCCCTTAAACGGACTACCAATGAAAAAGACATTGCTTTGTTCCTGTACCTTGATTACTAACATTGGAATGTAATAAAAGAAGCCCCTGTCTCCTACTGGTGTGCCTTAGGAAACAGTGTAGGTGTTTCCTACACTCCCTTCATTCTCTCCAATGTTACACATGGTCGAGAGGCCTTGGTCAAACATTGACGGAAGCAGTGCAACTAGTGTTGCTTACTTTTCTCTCTCTGTATGGTGTTCTATGTTTCTCCTTCACCACTTCTGTCTCTCTGTGGTGATCTATATTTCTCCTTCACTAAGTGCCAAGATTACTTTAAAAATTGGCTATTTATAAACCATATTTCACAGTCATCCTTTATAGCTGCTAGGCAGACCTTTGTCATGCTCTAAAATACTCCTGACTTGTTGGCCATCAGCACGTTGCAAGCTTTAGTTATTATCCGATACAGGTCCAGTTAAAAGAAAACTACTAGTCCTGCGGCAAATGTGCTATGACTAAAATGCCAGGCCAAGGTTTCACACATGACAAGTGGCAGACAGAGCTGTATTCACCAGGCATCATTCCAATAATTCAACTTGGTCATTGTGCACATCCATGATGCTACATTCATGTTTACGTATAGAATGAGTCTTTTGATAACGCATGTCTGGTGAAATTGCTATGTTACAACTCTCAACAGCAGATACTTTTAGTGACCTGGTCTGCAACAACTACTATTAAAATTAGAATGATTTTAAAGTGATATTTAGGCGTTTCATTACTTAAGGGATTGTGTTCTCCCTCTTCACCCAAGCTGTTAAGTGGTCTCTTGATATGTGCTGTGAATGCAGACTTGCTAACGAGCAACCCTTATTCATTCTAGGATAATGCATTCAGTTTTAGGATTAACCAGCATGCAAAGTGTTGGAGGCTTAAAGGTCAGCACTGACTTACATTAATGCACATGATATGGGGTCATTTAGTAGCTATATGTGTCACCAATGTTATATTTGTCTCCACGATCAATGCCTGCCATTTTAGTTTGAGAATATGAAGTTGTGAAAGAGGTCAATTTAGGAGCAACATGCAACCACTTGTTTCTTTAAAGCCTTTTAAAACAACAAATAAATGCCTTCCATGAGAGTACAGTTTGAAAATCTTCAGGGTGAAAAAAGAAATTGCACTCATGATGATGAGTCTCAGTCATAGGTTCATTTGATTAAAATTAAAGGTAGTCAACTATTTTGAAGGAGTTGCACTGCATCTGAATCGTTCTTTCGTTCTCTTTCTTTCTCTTTTGCTTTCTTTTTGTTTTCCTTTATTTTTCTTTCATTTCCCTCTCCCTTTCTCTTTCTTTTTCTCCATTGTGTCTCTTTTTTCTTGCTTTCTTTCTTTCACTCTATTTTCCTTTACTATGTTCTTTTTGCTTTCTCTTTCTTCTGTCTGTCTTTCACCCATATTAGTTTTTTCTTTTTTCTGTCTTTTTGTCTTTCGTTTTCTTGCTTTCTCGTTTGCTCTCAGCCTTTCTTCTTTTTTCTTACCCCTCTCTTTCTCTCCCTCAATTGCTCGTTTTCTTTATTCACTTAGTTTTTTTCCTTTCCTTCTGTCTCTTCCTTCTCTCCTTTTGAGGGTCTCAAGGCGCTGGGGGGGCGCTACTGATCGAAGAGCCAGGTCTTGAGGAGTCTTCTGAAGGCCAGCAGGTCCTGAGTCTGTCGTAGGTTGGTTGGGAGAGTGTTCCAGGTCTTGGCGGCGAGGTAGGAGAAGGATCTTCCACCGGCTGTGGTTTTCCGGATCCGGGGGACTGTAGCGAGGGCGAGGTTGGCTGAGTGGAGTCTTCGGGTGGGGGTGTGGAAGCTGAGTTGGTTGTTGAGGTAGGTGGGTCAGGTGTTGTGTAGTGCTTTGTGTGCGTGGATGAGGAGTTTGAAGGTGATCCTCTTGTTGACGGGGAGCCAGTGCAGGCCTTTCAGGTGGGGAGTGATGTGGCTGCGGCGGGGGATGTCGAGTATCAGTCGAGCCGAGGCGTTCTGGATTCGTTGTAGTCGACTCAGATGCTTGTTTGTGGTTCCTGAGTAGAGGGCGTTCCCGTAGTCTAGTCTGCTGGTGATGAAGGCCTGGGTGACGGTTTTTCTAGAGTCGGTAGGGATCCATTTGAAGATTCTGCGGAGCATTCGGAGGGTGTTGAAGCAGGACGCGGAGACGGCGTTGACTTGCCTGGTCATGGAGAGGGTGGAGTCGAGGATGACCCCCAGGTTGCGTGCGTGGTCTGTGGGATCCGGGGCTGCGCCTAGCGATGTGGGCCACCAGGAGTCGTCCGAGGCTGATGGGGTGGGTCCGAGAATGAGGACCTCCGTCTTGTCTGAGTTCAGCTTCAGTCTGCTGTCCTTCATCCAGTCGACTACGGCCTTCATTCCCCTGTGGAGGTTGGCTTTGGCGGTGTGGGGGTCTTTGGTGAGGGATATGATCAGCTGGGTGTCGTCGGCGTATGAGCTGATGTTGAGGTTATGTTGTCGTGCGACTTGGGCGAGCAGTGCCATGTAGATATTGAACAGCGTCGGGCTGAGGGAGGATTCCTGTGGGACGCCGCAGATGATCTCGGTGGATTTCGAGCGGAAGGGTGGGAGGCGGACTCTCTGGGTTCTGCCGGAGAGGAAGGATGTGGTCCAGGCCAGGGCCTTCTCTTGAATTCCGGCGTCGTGGAGGCGTGCTGATAGGGTGCGGTGGCAGACCGTGTCAAAGGCTGCTGATAGGTCCAGGAGGATGAGGGCGGCTGTTTCTCCTTTGTCCATCAGGATCCTGATGTCGTCAGTGGCGGCGATAAGGGCGGTCTCGGTGCTGTGGTTGCTGCAAAAACCGGATTGGGAGGGTTCCAGGATGTTGTTGTCTTCGAGGTAGCGGGTTAGTTGTTTGTTGACGATCTTCTCTGTCACTTTTGCCGGGAACGGAATTAGGGAGATGGGCCGGAAGTTCTTGAGGTTCTTGGGGTCTGCCTTGGGCTTCTTCAGGAGGGCGTTGATCTCTGCGTGCTTCCAGATTTCCGGGAATGTTGCTGTCTCGAAGGAACTGTTGATTGTTTTCCGGAGGTGGGGCATGATTGTTGTGCAGGCTTTGTTGAAGACGTGGTGTGGGCAAGGGTCAGATGGGGATCCGGAGTGGATGGAGTTCAATGGTTTTGATGGTGTCTTCGTCGCTGACGTTGGACCAGGCGGTCAGGCGGCTGATGCGGGTGAACGCAGGTGTGGTGGACTCGGTGGTGGGTGCGGGGGTGTTGGAGTTGAAACTTTCGTGGATGTCGGTGATCTTGCGGTGAAAGAAGGCCGCCAGGGAGTCGCACAGGTCTTGTGATGGTGGGATGTCGTTGGTGTTGGAGCTGGGGTTGGAGAGTTTCTTCATGATGCTGAAGAGCTCTTTGGTGTTGTGTGCGTTGTTGTCTAGGCGCTCCTTGAATGCGGTCCTCTTGGCGGTCCTGATGAGTTGGTGGGGCCTGCGGGTGGCGCTTTTGCAGGCTGCGTGGCTGTCTGGTGTTCGGTCGTGGAACCATTTCTTCTCCAGCTTCCAACAGGTGTGCTTGGAGATCCGGAGGTCTTCGGTGAACCAGGTGGCTTTCTTGTTGGTGTGGTTGGTTGTGGTGGTCTTGAGAGGGGCGAGGGTGTTGGCGCAGTTGTTGATCCACTGTGAGAGGTTGGTTGCGGCGGTGTCTGGGTCGGTGGGGTCGGTGGGTGGTCTCCGGGCGAGGGTGGTCGTCAGTTGGTCTTCGGTGACCTTGCCCCAGCAGCGGCGGGGCAGCTGTTGGGTGCGGTGGTGTGTGGTGGGTTTCCTGAAGGTGAAGTGGACGCATCTGCGGTCGGTCCAGTGGGGTTCGGAGGTGTAGTTGAAGGAGACGTGGGGACTTGCGGAGAAGATGGGGTCGAATGTGTGTCCAGTGGCATGTGTGGGTGTCGTCACGAGCTGTTTGAGTCCAAAGTTGGCGAGGTTGTCGATCAGGGTGGTGAAGTTGGCGTCGTTGTTGTTCTCGAGGTGGAAGTTCAGGTCCCCGAGGAGGATGTAGTCCGTGGAGGTGAGGGCGTGGGTGCTGATGAGGTCGGTGATGGTGTCGCTGAACTGTGGTCGGGGTCCGGGAGGTCTGTAGATGAGTGTCCCTCTGAGGGTCGTGTTGGGGTCGGTGTGAATCTGGAAGTGCATGTGCTCGGCGGTGGTGATGGTGTCGTCGGTGTTAGTTGAGATTCTGATGGAGTCTTTGTGGACGATGGCAATTCCGCCTCCCACTGCGTTAGTGCGGTCTCTGCGGGAGATCTTGTAGCCCTGTGGGATGGCTATGGCGATGTCTGGTGCTGAGGTGGTGTTCAGCCAGGTCTCCGTCAGGAAGGCGACGTCGGGGTCGGTGGAGTCTAGGAGGTCCCAGAGTTCGATGGCGTGTTTGCGAGCGGAGCGAGTGTTGAGGAGGATGCAGCGGAGGTGGTTGGGTTCTTTGGCTGGAGTTTTGGTGGGCTGGATGCTGGTGTAGCTGCAGTTGCGGCAGGTGAATGGTCCTTTGATGCGCTTCGGGGTGGCCCGGTAGCAGGGGGGGGCTCATCTGGTGTTGAGTGCGCGGAGGGTGCTGGAGTCGTAGTGCAGTCTGGCGCTGCGGGGGGCACGGGTCCAGGGGTTCTGGTGCTGGGCGCGGTCCAGGCGCGGACAGGCGCAGACGGGCATACCTTTGGCGCACCTTTGGCACGCCAGCGGCGCGCCCGCTGCGCTTCTGCGCGGCGTCCTCCATAAATGGCGAAGTGGGAGGTAGGAGCAGCTGGGAGGTGGGAGCGGGGTGGCCAATGGGCGTCAGAGGGAGCGGGCACAGAAGAGGAAAGGGGCGGGCCGCAGGGGAGCAGCAGTGGGAAGCGGGGGGCACAGAAGCGGGACACAGTCACGGAGGGCACAAATAAACAAATAAACAGAAACAAAGTAAAATTGGCAACAGGCACTAACAGGGCACAAGGCAGCAGAAGAACACTGGGGCAACAACACTACTACTTTACAAGTGCGGGTGCGGCGGCGGGCTTGCGGCAGCAGCGGTGAGGGCAGGACTCCTGGTCAGCCACGGGTGGGCAGCCGTGCGGTGTGTGGAACGACCGGCCCAGCGAGTGGGGTCAAGGGTCCCACCCCTTACATTTTAATCTCTTCTTTTGTTCATTATTACTGTTTTTCTCACCCTTTTCCTTCATTCTTACTTTCTTTCTTTATTTCCTTGTTCCTTTCTTTCTCCACTTCATTCTTACCTTTCTTTTTCTTGCCTTGTTTTCTGTCCTTCCTTTATCCCCTTTATTGATACCTTCTTTACCTTCCATCTTTTCACCCTCACCTTCTCTTTCTCCTTCTCTCTTTTCACCTTCCCTTCTTTACTCTCCATTCATTCTCTCATTTCTTCCCTTCTGTGTTTCGTTCTGTTCCTCACATTGTTCTTTCTTCTATTCTTTCTGTTTTCCTCTCCTCCTTTCCTCCTTCCTTCTTTCCTCTTTTCCTCCCTTTTCCTCTCCTCCTTCCTTCTTTTCTTTCTTCCTTATTTCCTTTTCCCTCTCTCCCCCTTCCTTTCTTCCTCTTTTCCTCTCTTCCTTCCTCTCTTTCTGCCTTCCACCAGCTATTCGTTCCTCATTCCTCCTCCCTCTCTTTTGTTCTTCCTCACTTCCTCCTTTTCTCCCTCTCTTCCTCCCTTCCTCTATTCCTCCCTTCCTTCTACTCATCCTCCATTATTTCCCTTTCTCACTCTCTTCCTCCCTCCCTCTCTCCATTCCTTCCATTTTTCCTTCCTTCCTCTCTTGTCATATGTTCCGTGCAGGCACATTGTCGTTTTCCCTATGTTAGCATGAGCACATTGCAGACTGCCCTCTGCTTTGCGCATGTTACTATGCAAACTTATTTTGCTTTGTGCCACACTGCACTTTTACACAGAACCTGTAGTTGTTTTCACGTTCTGTTCTTTCCTGGGATTTAGTCTGGACACTATAGACAAGGTTGAACAATAATGCCCCTTGTTATTTTGCTCTGGTCAGGCCTCAGCACCTAGATAAAACACACAAATGAAGCTGTTGTTTAGGAACACATACTTCTGCCATATAGGTATGCACGAATAGGTAAGAACACATTTGGAGAGGGATCTTTCTAGGGAAGAGATTGTGGCAGCACCTGAGATGTAGAACTTTCATCTGTGCATGCTAAGGTATGGGGTCTACTGCCAACACCCATAGATCTTCTCATATATAATCACTTTGCTTCTGTTTTTGTAGAAGGAGAGGGGGTTAGGCTACCCTGTCTTGTATAATGACAGCTTAATTTATGTTATATCGATTACTTACTGTGCTGACCGTATTTGTGTTAGGTATTTTCTTACTCATTGTGGCACGTATACTGCATACTAGAGCACTATCGTTAAAATAAACATTTTAAACTTTTCTCATGTTTCTGTCAGATCTTATTGCAAACTAGTACGAGTGAGAGATTCCAACAAGGGTCGGCATTGTTGTGTTCTGGGGTGTCTAATCACTTGTTCCTCTGTGAGTGAGTAGGAGGGCAAGTGAGACCCTATAGCTAGTCGGTCCCGGACTCATGGGTACTCAGGTAGTCGGATGACTCAGTCCCTGCCTGCTATGGTTCTATGATCCCAAGCATAATTCTGTGACTCTGCAGAATCCCTGCAAAACTCTTCCTTCTTTCCGCACTCTCTCTCTTCCTCCTTCCCTTCCTTCCTCTTTTCCTACCTTCCTTCCTTCTTTCCTTTTTCTCTTCCTCCCTTTCTTCCTCTCTTTGTCCCTCTCTCCCCCTTCCTCCTGACCTCCCTCTCTTCTTTCCTTGATTCCATCCCTTCTTCCTCCCTTCCATTCTCTCTTCCTTCCTTCCTTCCTCACCTCCTGCCTCCTTACTTACTCTCTTGCTCTCTTCCTCACTCTTTCCTCCCTTCCTTCCTCTTTTTCTTTCTCTCTCCCTCCTGCTCTCCCTACCGTCCAGATTCTGGACGTCAACCAAAGTACTTTCGAGCAGTTAGTCAAAGGTGAATTGTCCTTCAGGCCTGGCTCTTGTGAGAGTAGTGTCATTCCATGTACTGCATGACAAAGAAAACAAAACAGGTCCCTGGGCACCACACAGATAAATGTTTCTGATATAGCTCTTCTGCCATAAATGGTGTTTCCTGAATGCAGCACATCTAGGGGCAGTGTTGAAATGGCTTGGCGATTTTGTGGCATTATCTCATCCATATAATATGCAGGAGCACAAGATGGTTGTCATGGATCAAAACCAGCGATCACCATTAAAAAAGTTGGAGACCCCCGAGCTAGACTGATTCTACGAACCCTAAAGAACCCTAAAAAACTCTGAGAGCTCTCCTCACAAACAGACCTATGAAGCATCCCTAGTCTAACAAACATGGAGTAGCCATATCTTTAAAAGGTTACCGAACTTTAACAGCAATGGATGTTATGTTAAAATGTTATGTTAAAAAGAAGTTATATAGCGTGCATACACCGGGGTGATTTCATGGCGCTAACCTGTGCCCAAAAGGGGTTACTCATAAGCCTGTCGAAACAGCCAGGTTTTAAGAAGTTTTCTAAAACCTAGGAAGTCAGTGCAAAAACGAATTACGGAAGGAAGAGAATTCCAAAGTTTAGGGGACAGGATAGCAAACCTTGCACCGCCTACACATTTAAATGAGGGAGTAGACAGGAATTGCTTATGGGCCGAGCGCAAGTTGCGTGTGGGTTCATGCCTTATAATCAGGCTGTTCAAAACTTTAGGACTTTTTCCATTTAGAGATTTGAAAATGAGGCAGCAGACTCTGAAGGCGCAGCGTTGAGTAATCGGAAGCCAGTGTAGCTTCCTCAGAAGCAGAGTGACATATTGTTCCTGGGTTGATGGAAAATCAGGCGCGCAGCTTGGTTCTGTACCAGCTGAAAACATTTTGTTAAATATAAGGGGATGCCAAAATACAACGAGTTGGTGTAGTCGGTATGGGACATAACCATGGCAAGGGTCACCTGAATTAGAGTTTCCTGGGTGAGTAATCTTCGGATCTTTTTTATTTTCCTCAAATGGAAGAAACAAGTGGAAATTACTGACCCGATCTGGGACCTCATAGTAAGGTCCTGGTTGATAGTTACCCCAAGACTCTTGGCCGAACTAGAAGGGGAGGGAGGTTGGCCAAAAATCTTTACGGATATGTAGTGAGAGAGCATTCCAAAGCCTAGCTTCTGCTTCTGAAAAAGCTCTGACGCCCAAAGTGACTCATCAAACATTTGGTACATTTAGTTGGGAGATTAGCTCAGATCTTAGGCTGTGTCTTGGTACATAGAAAGAAAATCTCTTAGTCAAAATACTCAATCTTTTGCATCCTTGGACTAACTGGCACCCAGTGCATGCTCGCCAATGTGGTCGTGATGGATTCACATTTCTTGATCTTTAATTTCAGCCTGGCAGCTGCATTCTGGCCCAGTATAATTTTTTGAAGGATTCCACTGGCAAACTTAAAGAGATGGCATTTTAATAGTCCAGCCTGGCAGACAGCGAGGCATTTATGATCTGTAATCTCTGTTGGAAATTGAAAAGATAAATTATTCTTTTCAGAATGCTCAATTGAAAGAGGCAGGTCTTCACCACAGAATTTATTTAGTTCTCCATTGTAAGGCATGAGTTTATTTTCACCCCCAATTTTATACACTATTATCATTTTTATTATTATTAATTAGCATTTGTTGAGCGCATGGCTATCCTAAGGCAACCCAGCGTTAGCAGCAGAACAAGTTAAAGTAGAAGGCTAGAAATTACTCTTCTGTAATGGCCAAGTTTTAAGACGCTTCCGGAAAGTAAGGTGGGAAGTTTCAAGCCGTAGATTGAGAAGAAGGGTATTCCACAATCTGGCTATGTTGTATGAAAAGAAGCGACCTCCGCTACGCATCCTATTAATTTTAGGGATGTCAGCTACATTTAAATTCGCCGAGCTGAGGGACTTCTTAGGAAGGTACGTGGTGATCAAAGACTAGTTAATGCGAGGGCCAGTGCCCAAAAGAGTCTTGTGAGCAGTGTATAGGCCATGAAGGAAATCCTCTCCACGATCAGCAGCCAGTGCAAGGTTTTTAGGCTGGTCCTGGTCGACTGCATTCTACAGCAGCAAGTCAAAAGTCACGCAGCACAATTCTGTGCCACCTGAAGCTTCCTTAGCGCAGATTCTGGGGCTCCTAAATACACTGAGTTACAGTAGTCCAGGTGCGAAAGAATCAGGGCCCAGACCACGACTCTCCTTGCCTCTATGGGCAGTAGGGGGATGATTTTCCGTAGCATTCTGAGTAAGCTGTGACAAGCCCCTGACACTGCCACTGCTTGCTGGTCAAGTTTGAGAGCATTATCCAGCCACACCCCAAAGCTCTATATCTTGGTCTTCTGGACTAGGGAATGCTCAGGCAAGGAGGCCAGGACAGTGTGGGGACTATCTTGGCTGTGTTTGCCCAAGTACATGATTTCCGTTTTGTCTCCATTGAGTTTGAGACATGAATGTTGCATCCAAGTGGCAACCTTTTCCAGGCAGAGTTCCAGATCTGAAGGATCAGTCCGCAGATGGTTTAGAGATACCACCAGTTGAGTGTCATCCGCGTAAGTGACTACTTTAATCCCAAACAGCTGGATGACCTTGGCCGGTGGTCTCATATATACGTTGAAAAGTGTGGGACTCAGAGAGGATCCCTGGGGTACTCCATAGTTGAGAGGTAGAGGCCTGGAGGTGGATTCTCCCCTCGAAGACCTGAAAAGTCCTGCCATTGAGGAAAGATTGAATCCAAGAGATGACTCCTACTGCTACACCTGCTCTTCTTAGCCTTTCAATGAGAACATTGAAATTGACGTGTCAATGGCCCGCTAAGGTCTAGGAGGACGATAGCCGCAGCTCCTCCCTGATCTACTATCCTCCTAGCTTCCTCGACTACAGCCGTTAGTTGCGGATTCTGTACCCTGTTGTGGGCGAAAACCCATCTGAGAGTGATGTAAAAGCTTGTGGGTTTCTAGAAAGGATGACAGTATGGAATGTATGTGTTTTTCCAAGATCTTACTAAGCATGGGTAGCAGGGATATAGGACAGTAATTGCTCAGTACTTCAGGGTCCATGCTTGGTTTATTCAGCAGTGCTTTTACCATGGCGTGGTAATGGAGCGGTTTAGCACCTTCTGCATGACTGATAATACCACGTCTTTTACCTTGGATAAAATATCTGGGGGGGGGCGGGGTCTAAAGGAGAGCCTGATTTTATTTGGGTGAAGATATCCGATAGAGTTTCCATATCTAAAAGTGGAAAATTCTCCAGGGTGGGAATGGCTTCTTCCCCTATGTTCATTGAATTGGAGCCATCCTGACCAGTCACTTCAGTCGAAGGGGTGACGAGATCACTGGGCATTGGGGAGACAGGGAGAGTACTATAAATAGATTGTATTTTACCCTGGAAATAACACTCCAGTTTATTAGCTTGACCTTTGGTTGTGCTTGAGAAAGTGTCCAGGGAAGTAGACTCCTAAAGAGTCTTGGTGATCCAAAAGATTTCTTTAGGTGCGTTTGCTGCTGCCTTGATTTTTTCCTCATAGTAGAGTGACTGTGCCCTTTTGATTTCAGACTGATGGCGTTTAATGGATTCTCTGTATGTTATTTTGCTAATTTCACTAAAGTCCTTTCTCCATGACCTCTCTAAGCGTTTGCTTGTCTGTTTAAGCAGTCTGAGCTGAGGTGAGTACCAAGGAGAAATATTTTCTCTCATCCTGCGATTAAAGTTTTTAACAGGAATGACTTTATCCAGTGTAGATTCCAACCAAAGATTAAAGGTATTAGATGATGAGTTAATACCTGAATCAAAAGTAGGTTTTGAGTTTTTAAGCTCTGTCGACCACGCCTCAGCGGAGAGTTTAGACCATGGGTGTGCTTTCGTAGAGCTGTGTTACAATGGGCGAGAGATTTTAGAGAAAATGGGATCATTAAATGATCAGACCATGGTAGGGCAATAGGAGCCTCCACCGTCAGCTCTCTAATGTTAGGGAACACAGGGTCTAAGGTGTGACCTTTTATATGCGTAGGCCCTACGACTTTTTGTGTGAGTTGTATTGCAGCGAGGTCTTGTATGAGCTCAGAGGCCTCACTTTTACTAGGGTCCTCAAAGTGTAGGTTGAAATCCCCTATCGGTGGGACAGTAAACATTTTTGACCAATCGACTGGAGCCAAAATTGATAAATCCACACCAATGTCTGTCTCACAGGAAGGAGAACTTCTGTTTTCTTACCATTGAGTGTTAATAGATTGTGTGACTTCAGGAATTGTAAATTTACTAAATATTTCAATGAAGTAGCAGCGCTTAAACTAGGATCTCAATCAGCCGCAAATAAAATCTGTGTGACATCTGCATCCATATGAGCAGTTATGTTGAACAACTGAATCATCTGGGCCATGGATTAAATAATAGGGGAGATAGAACGTACTCCTGAGGCACCCCACAAGATAAGATTATAGTACTAGACAGGTATCGGCCATGTTCAACCTGAAAAATCCGGTCGGACAGAAAGTTCACAAAACAGCTTAAGTCAGTATGTCTAAAACTGAAGCCATCCAGATATTGTAACAGCACCTGATGGTCATCAGTATCAACAACTTTCAATATCCTAATAATACACAGCAGGAGGTTCTTTATGTCAATGTACATGGTTATAGCATGATAAGTCTCATAGCCTACCTAACCTTCACGTCAGTATTATACATATTTCTAGTAGGTGAGCTAGAATCCAACCCATCAGATGGAATCAATTTCTCATGAGTAAACCTAATTGTCTATGAGCAGATGTGGGACTAATTTCGGTACTTTCTGGATAGCTGCCAAGCTACTGGGGGAATAAGCGTTGCCTCTGACAGCCTTGCCACATCCTAAGGGATCCCCACTGGGATTTTTCACTGAAAGAGCTCCCGCCTATATAGGAGGGAGCCCTTTCATTAGAAATGTGTATTTGCTGGTTGCCCCGCCATGTCATGGTTGCCTGGTTGGCATATTTTCCAAGATCAACCCCAAAATCAGGTGTATATTTCTGAAAAACAAATAATCAATGTCCCTAATGTGATAGGAGTATTCTCTCAGTAGATAGGAAACAATATTCCATGATAGGAAATGCAGTGTTGAAGTCCTGCCTTAAGTAGGTTGGGGCAGCTGACACCATAGAGCCAGCAAGGTTTTTCCGTCATGGAGACAGCATGATTCTCTTGGTCATTTGATGTAAATACCTTCAAATGAAATTCATTTTTTGTAAACCAAAGCAATGAAACTGAAACAAAATTGCATTGCAGATGAAACACACTAAAAGGATTGACAAGTGCAATATTGAACTACTTACAAATCACAGTATGTACTTTCCAGTTCTTGGATGGCGGCTGTAGAATCACACTTCAAGAGTATCTCCACAGCTTCTGAACCTGTGTTGGTGAAAATGCATTGCACTGCAAATGTGTCCTTTTAGTTTTTGTATTCAAGGGAGAGGTTGTGCCACCTCCCAGGGTTGAATAAGGCTTAGTAATTACACATGTCCACAGTTTTGAAGCAGATAACAGTGTCTATTTAGATGCTTCGTAACATAGTGAAATGTCAATTGACGCCATTTCACAGAATGCCCTGGACAGTAAGGACTCATACCCATGAAGAGGGCTTAGGGATGGCCCATTGTACTCTGCTGAGGAAGAGAATATTTTTGTACAGGCCCATTTTCAATGATCTCTCGAAGACTGCCAGGTTCAGATTTGAAGATCTGACATACTTGAGAGGTGTGTGCCCTCGACTACGATGAGTCTGTCAATGTGTTCCTCACCACTTAATGCCATTTGGCTTATTAACTTGATGATTCCTCAACTGCAGTTGCCCCCAAGATCTGTGCTAATTTACAAAGGTATTGAGGACATTTGAGGCAAAAGGTTTTGTTCTGTTTGAGCCATTTGCATGTATACCATTCTGAAACCAGTTAATTCACCCCTATGATGTATCAACAGCGAGAAGCAAGTGTTCTCTCATGTTAGATCATGGGGGGAGTGCTTGCATCTCCTGACTTCCCCTGCCTTGAATGGCCAGCCATATCACCTGTCTGCTTCCACCTCTCTTGGGACTCCTCAGATCGAAGGGACATGGGAGAAGTTGTGCAGTGCTCTTCCTCAGGCATATACTATATTGCCTTTGAGCCGCTGGTCAATGCTTTCCCACACTGACAGGAAATATCATGCCATGAATGTGAGCAGTGCTGTCAGGTCAACAGACATTGTAGCTCAAAAACGACCCCGAAATCTTTAAACTTTGAAGAGCTGGAGAACAGGCCAATGGACAATACAGACCAGCATAGTAAGTGCTAACACTTTCAGAGTCAGTCAGATCAGTTGGTTGGAGCTAGTCACATTTGGACCAGCCTTAGTAGCAACTCTTCTGGTCAATGGAGGCAGAGATGGTAGAAAGACCTACGATGTTGAGAAGTAAGCTGTCTGGCAGCAACACTTGTTATGACTACTTCACTTATATTGTAGTTTGAACTCAGGCTATTTGTTCCATCACCGTTGTTGTTTCTCTCATTCTTGGTTCCCTTGTATCCTTAGTTCTTATTGTTCTTGGGACAAAAAGGAGAGTGGGATCTGTGTGAGTTTGTAGGAGGAGGAGGAGGGATTGGCCTCGACATCCATAGTGGCATCAGAGCCAGGCTCTCATAAAGTCTGTATCAGTGCAGCGCCATTTTTGCTGCTTTTACCAGTAGGCTGGGGGTTTAAACTTGCAGAGGGTGTTGTGTGAGGGTGCCAGGACGCCAGGTAGGGATGTCTTTTGTTTTGGTGTGTGTCGGAACGACGTGCGCAGGTGGGCACAAGGACCCTGCTCAGAACAAATGGGGTGGGGACTGGACACCGGACACCACTTCTGGTCAAGGAGTGGGGACAGAGGAAAATCTAGGAATACCCACGAGGAGGAAGGCGGGACCTGCGCCACAGTTCTGACCACGAGAATTAAGAAAGCTTTTGTGCACCCTTAACAGACTTCGCATATCGTCCTTTGGGGCTGGAACACAGGGGACACAACAGTGTGGGTGGATGGTGTGGAATAGGTTGCGTGGGATGGTGGTAGGGCACCAGTAGGGTTTCCTTTTGTACATGAGGAAAGGGTGAGAGAAGCGAATGTGGAGAGTGTGGTGTGGGAGGGCGACAGAAGAAGACAGGTATTTTTGGGAGGTTCAGTGGAAGGTGCCAGGACACAATTTTTTAAAAAACATTTGAGCAGTGGCGGCCGGTGCAGGAAATCGTGATGGGCGGGGTGCAAGGGGGGGGGGGGAGTCTACAAACGGAATAGGGAAAATAAAATAAATCCTATTCCGTCATCTGTCGACTTCCCCACCATGCCCCACCGCACTTACCTGCACCGCCCGCTATTGCATTTGAGTGGGAGTGGGAAGCTGAATGCTAAGCATGGACGGGTTAGGCGGTAGGACAGCTGGTTATGTATGGTTGCACCCCTGTGCTGCTCAGGTGAGATGGGGATGATGCGGTGGGGAGTCTTACATACCAACGTTGTAGAATGGGTGACTGTGAAAAAGCGGTGTGTTCATCTCTGGGGTTCTCAGCAAAACATATCCCCTTTTTTTACAATTAGCCA
Source organism: Lissotriton helveticus (assembly GCF_964261635.1). NCBI lineage: Eukaryota > Metazoa > Chordata > Amphibia > Caudata > Salamandridae > Lissotriton > Lissotriton helveticus. Next base: position 1,620,869,304 of record NC_136067.1, read on the forward strand.
TCTAATACTCTAAATATTCACTATATGTATGGCCTTTAATTTCATGGCGTAGTAGTCTTTTACAAGGTGTCAAATCACGCCATGCCCCTGATTTACATCTTTTCCATGACCATTGAAGTTCATGTGTTATAAGGCGCTAACAGTTTGGGTGTTTCCCCCACCCAGGTCCCACAGTCAAGAAGGACGTGACCTAGCCACAGCAGAGGTCTATATCTCTGCTGCCTTGTGGACCCAACCTCTTTCCTTCCTCGCCAATGTATGGTGTAACTGCAGATGACATCAACTGCATGAGTTCTAGAATCAATCGATGCTTTCCTAGGGTATAAGACGCTCTGGACATAAAGTGCCATCAAGGTGAAAAGTATTAAAAGTCACCCACATGCATTCAAGAAGCACCTGGCTTGAGTTTTGGCTAATTGTATATATTGCATGAAGAAGCATGGTAATTTAGCAGTGCCTTCACAATGACCAACACAGTACTTGCTAGATTGGACACTATTTTACATCAAGCATTAAAAAAAACTGTGAGTTTTACATATAAGTGTTGCATTGTGAAAAAACCCCTATTGAGCAGGTTTAAAGCTGGAGATTCATTGGTTATGCAAAAGCATGTACATTTAGACAAAATTGTTTACCGATTTAAATAAAGTAACCTGATACTGCAAATGTTGACTGGGCGCGACACCTAAAGTTAGTGCAACACCCTATGTGTCGCAAATAGCAGCATTTTGTGCCAGGTCAATTCACACTTGCATATTATGACGGCTGGACCTTTGATATGCAAATATATTTGTAGCCTATTCACGAAGGTAGATTGACATATGCATTAAAACATAAATTTGCATGCATCATACTTTTAATTGTATGATTACTGATTTTTATTGATACAAAATGTTTAATTATGTTTTGCACTGATGATTTTTTTAAATTATAATATTTTGTATTAGACTTTTGCTGATGCCAGTAAATAAATAGATACGACTGGGTGTGTTAGGCTTACCCTTGGTATCTAAGTATGCTTGCTCCCAACTGAATGCCAATGATTTTAATAATTGTTAGCATCTACCACAGTAAATCCATCTAGATCAATATCGCTTCTTTAATATTTTCTGCTGGGAAAAGTCTGCATCTGTGGAACAGCTTCCCACTGCTTTGCAAGTATTTTATCACAGATGAAGTTTGTTTCATATCTATTTTTTATTTGCTCTATTTAACATGTTGACCTTGTTATATAGCTCAATAATATGCCCATGGGTCCAATCACATTTTCTACTTTGGCTTTTCATATCACTTATATAGAAAATGTACTCAAATCTTTCCCATCGATCACGCCTGAACTACAAACCCAAATCTTTAAATGTCTTAGATCCATCTGTTCCTGGATGACATTATATGTCCTCATACCTAACTCCTCTAAAAGTGAAACCCTCTACTTACTTGCCTCCACTCAGTGCTTAATTTGTAAAATAATAAGTGCCAGGGCTCTAGTCCGGAGGCCACTGCAGCTTCCACCACACATTGACCCTGCTATGCAGCCAATGATAATAACAACACAACAACTGATCGTCACACTCCTGCAAGTATGATAATTCTGACTATTTCAGGCCCCAAAGCTATAAGAAGGGCTTGGGTAGCAAGAATTAACTGTTGTTGTGGCCATCCCTACATTAGCCTGACAGTGCCACCTTGTGGCAGACTGTCACAAGCCCCGTGTTGACAATTAAGTGCTGGTGCCGAGCACCGGAAACCACCTGCTCAAACTAAGCACTGGTGTGTGGTATGCACCAGCTTCATTACATACTTATCCATTTGGTAAGATCGGGGCACAAGTCCTAAAAAAGAAGTGGGGGGACAAAACTAGTTAGATAGTATGCAAGTGACATCATGGCACGCCACATCACGGCGCACAACATCACGGCGCACAACATCACGGCGCACGAAATCACGGCGCACGAAATCACGGTGCACGACATCACGGTGCACGACATCACGGTGCACGACATCACACATGGCATCACAGGAATTGACATCCTAGGAGGTGGCATCACAAGCCACGACTTTATAGGAAGTGGCAACACAAGAAGTGACATCAGATCTTAAGCCCTCACATATGTTTAGTAGGTCTATCATGAGTATATTTTAGAGCAATTCGAGTATACATGCAAACCCTCCTGATTTAGGCAGAAGATTCACACTTTTGTAAGCTACGCATAAAACAATGGTGCCTTTTGTCAGCATAAAGCTTCCTTTACCCTAGGATTGAACAAACTAACCCTACCGCCAGCCTACTCAACCAGGCATAATATTCCATTTGAAGCACATTTCCATGTTGATGTGATTGCTTTAGCTGTCTGCGCTCTCCAAAGGTGAGACCACTCTAATATGCAAAGTATTCTTACTCAGCCATACCAACCTGCACTCATTTTAGGAGAATGGGGCTTATTTTCAGCAGCAGACCATGACTCAAAGCAAGAGAGAAAGACAGAAAGGGAAGATAGGAGAGTGATAAGAAAGCAATGATGAATGCATTAAAGGGACTGAAAAAAGAAACTGCAAGAATAAGCAATTTTAGGGTAGTGAAAGACAAAGGTTATTGCAACCTTGGCATTCAGCAATAGGACCCTAACAAAAAGTTTACACATTTTTTTCTCCCAAAGCCACGCAAAAACTATTAATTAAGGCAGAATGCAGCATACATGCAAAGGGCAAAGAGGAAAAATAAAGAGGAAAAATAAATATGTCTGTAAATATGGTTCTACTTCAAAATACATCGATGGATGCACAGGGACGCCCTAGCACCACTCGTATAATGCCTAACTGACTCAAGGTAGTGCAAGGTAGGGGAATGTGTGGTACTGTAAATCCCAAAACAGATTTTACGTCATGGTTGTGTCAGAAAAGTGACTTAACCGTAACGCAAAATCTGGGCTTCAACGTATACCTGTGTTTGTATTTAAACTCTGCCACAAAGAAAGTGCCAACAAGAAGAAAACTGACAGTAAATGTGTTCTGGTTAATTGGTTGCAAAGACTGTAATTTAAAATATCTTATGGGGTTAAGGCACCTGCTGCAGAGATCTGTGTGTGCCAGTAAATCTAAATGAATAATAATTGTAAGATAATTCTGGATGAAGGTAAATGCACTTGCTGGAAAGATCTGTGTTTTGTCTAGCCTCAGTTTTGACTCAAAGTAGCATAGAGGGTTAATGCAAAGCACATCATGGAATATGAAAATGACAGATTTTATTTTAGGTGTCTAGGTAAGTGGGTTACTGATTTAAACACAGAGATCCTACTTGCAGTTGCTTGATTTACAATGATTTACAAATTAATATGATTTATTGTAAATGTAATATGTAAGTGTGGTATAAAGCATTCTGACACCCTGCATTAGGATGAGTAGCCCTAAACAGGAAAACCTAGTGGTACTTAAATTATTTAAACGCCTCCTCAGAGGTAGTAAACGCTATATAAACTACATTTATTTCGTGTGAATACTGGGAAAGACCAACATATCTGTCTTCCTTACAGTGCATGCATATCTCATAAACAGAGCCTGAACAGAGCGAAAAGGTGCCTTTTTAGGTCGACCTCTGCCAATGCGCTTGCGCATTGCAGATGTCAATCTATAGGAGCTGAAACAAACTCTTTGAACCAAGCGCGGATTCGGATTACATGCAGTTCATGTGCCCGTGCACGCGCTTCATACCCGCCACAGCAATGCCGAGAGAGCTTCACACTTCAAAGGTTCCCTCCCACCCTTCCTTTGATGTCCGCCGCTTGTGGCTTTGGCCTGTCGCCTCACTGTCCTTCACAGCCCCTCTCTGTCGTGAATCTTAGCTTAGTAAAGAGGTCTCTGGGTCCTAGCGCGCTCTCGATTTTCTCCTCCAAGATGTCTCCTTTTCAGTTTCTACGTTTGCATCTCTCTCGCACGCCGCTATGTCAAGTTTTCAATGCATCTTACTTCCCTTGCTTGTCTTACTCATTTTGTTTTTCCAGAACTTGTATTGTATTGTATTGTATTGAACTTGTCCTCAGCCCCTCCCCACCTTTGTGCCTAGTCTCCTAATTCTCGTCTGTCCCCACACCCCTGTCCGCTACGTATTTGCATTTGTGTAAACAGGCATTTGCCTCCACCAGTGCATCCCTAGAGTCCACCCCCCTACCAGTCATTTGCATCAAACCATTCCTCTGTGGCTGCGAAGGCCGCACTAGACCTTTCCCCACTTGCTGCTGAGGAGGCCCCACTAGACTTTCCCCGGGTTGTCGCTTCTGTCCATCACTGTCTTCCAACCAGCGTCACTGGTCCCTGCAATATCTTTTCAAGGTTGACGAGCCTCACTGGACTCTCCTTAGTCCACATCCTCCGTTCTGTCCTGGGTTGAAAGGCCTGATTACCTGCCGGGAAGTGCTAAACTCCCAGACGAAACTTCTTTGTCCGTTGGCACGCATATCCACCTTCCACTAGCTCCCTCCAAGACACCCCAGTGTCCGAATTACTGGTAGCCACTGCCCTGCCCCTGCACTGCCGTGGTGCACTCCCCGTTCTCTTCCTGTTGAATACCTTCGTAGGCTTCTTCTCTCGACTCATACCTGCAGTGACCTCTCCCTCCAGCTCCATACTGCCTTCTGCCGCATTCCTCTTCTGATCTTCCCTCCATTGGCCCTGCTGAAATGCCTCACATACCCTTTGACGTGATGGGAGCCTTAAGCCCCACCCCTGCATCTGTAATGCATCGTTTACCGCGGCCCTGCTGACCTGCAAAGCTGCTGGGCACCCCGCCTCCTTAGCGCCTGTCTCGCGCACCACAGGAGCACTCATCGCACGCTTCCCATGCCGCACGCATCCCTCCTGACTTAAATGTACCGCTGCTGCCATGACAGCCTGCAGATGCTGGCGATCACCCATGGCACCAGGTAAGGAAACTGATCCGGCTACTTAATGGGCCTCATGTCCCAATGCCACTTCTTTCTTGCTCCGCAACGTTTTGGGGTGCCGCAGCGAACATGCAACTATCCCAACTGTCATTCCCTCTAGTGCCCTCCTCAGTGGCCGACTTCTTACTGCAACCACACCAGCCTGAGGTTCGGGCTCACTCAGCACCACCACAGCACCACTCAGCACCACCACAGCATCACTCAGCGCCACCACTGCATCACTCAGCACCACCCCAGCATCACTCAGCACCACCACAGCACCACTCAGCATCACCACATCATCACTCAGCGCTACCCCAGCATCACTCAGCACCACCACAGCACCACTCAGCACCACCACATTATCACTCAGCACCACCACAGCACCACTCAGCACCACCACAGCATCACTCAGCACCACCACAGCACCACTCAGCACCACCACAGCATCCCTCAGCACCATCACAGCACCACTCAGCACCACCCCAGCATCACTCAGCACCACCACAGCACCACTCAGCACCACCACAGCATCACTCAGCGCCACCACTGCATCACTCAGCACCACCCCAGCATCACTCAGCACCACCACAGCACCACTCAGCATCACCACATCATCACTCAGCGCTAACCCAGCATCACTCAGCACCACCACATTATCACTCAGCACCACCACATTATCACTCAGCACCACCACAGCATCACTCAGCACCACCACAGCATCACTCAGCACCACCACAGCATCACTCAGCCCCACCACAGCACCACTCAGCACCACCACAGCATCACTCAGCGCCACCCCAGCATCACTCAGCACCACTCAGCACCACCACAGCACCACTCAGCACCACCACGGCATCACTCAGCGCCACCCCAGCATCACTCAGCACCACCACAGCACCACTCAGCATCACCACATCATCACTCAGCGTCACCACATCATCACTCAGCGCTACCCCAGCATCACTCAGCACCACCACATTATCACTCAGCACCACCACATTATCACTCGGCACCACCACAGCACCACTCAGCACCACCACAGCATCACTCAGCACCACCACAGCATCACTCAGCACCACCACAGCATCACTCAGCACCACCACAGCGTCACTCAGCACCACCACAGCATCACTCAGCACCACTCAGCACCACCACAGCACCACTCAGCACCACCACAGCATCACTCAGCACCACCACAGCATCACTCAGCACCACCACAGCATCACTCAGCACCACCACAGCGTCACTCAGCACCACCACAGCATCACACAGCACCACTCAGCACCACCACAGCACCACTCAGCACCACCACAGCATCACTCTGGAACACTACAGCATCACTCTGGAACACCGCAGAATCACTATGCGCTACCACAGCATTATTATGTGCCACCACAGCATTATTATGTGCCACCACAGCATCACTCAGGGCCTCCACAGCATCACCCAGGGCCTCCACAGCATCACTCAGGGCATCCACAGCAGCACTCAGATCCTCCACAGCATCACTCACGGCCTCCACAGCATCACTCACGGCCTCCACAGCATCACTCACGGCCTCCACAGCATCACTCACGGCCTCCACAGCATCACTCACGGCCTCCACAGCATCACTCAGGGGCACCACAACATCACTCAGGGGCACCACAACATCACTATGCGCTACCACAGCATCACTGAACGCCACAGCATCACTCGTCGCCAACACAACATCACTCCGCGCCATCACGGCATCGATCTGTGCAACCATTAAAAAACAACTGGTTCAAATATGTTCTCTCAATGTTTCAAGCTTTATTACAAATGTCACAAAAAAATGTTAATATTTCACTTCTGTTCTTGCATTTTCATCACAATAAAATACACTGAACATAATCTTCACAAAAGTTATTTACAAAAGTTTAAGCTATTGCCATTATAAATTACAATCACTTTTATTTAAGTATTAATTATTTTAAAAAAATTAAAAGCCATTGTTATTTGTAATATCAATACATCTAAGTCACGTAAATACAAAACATGTTGCATTACAAATGCTATAGGTGTCACATTTGCGAAAGTTATAACTATTGGCATTGTAAATGACAAAGCTATTAATTTAGCTATTTTCAAAACCAACACATAAATAAAAAAATTGTCATTTACAAGACCAATAGCTCAAACTTTCCTAATGCGAGACCTATTGCATTGCAAATGCTTGTTAAAGTATGTGTGAAGTGCCTTTGTTTCATCTCTGCTGCAGGTGAGGCTCCTGACTGCTCCCAGCCAAGAGACTCGAACAAAAGAAGGACTGATGATGACCCCTCAAATTCGGCCTTTGTTATGGGCCCAGCAGGAGTCTGAAACAAGAAAGCCCCGTTCGACCCCGCCTGCACAATGCTGCTTATTGTAAGCAGACAACACGCAGGCGCATAGGCAGCAACGTGCAGGAGCTGCTAAATGTGTCCCGGTGTCTGAAAATTATACCGGGACGAATAAAGCACATTATTCTGTGGGGCCCAACTTCTTGGGGGGGTGTACGGCACCCACCCTGTGAAAATAGTGGCTGGACACCATCCACTCACGTGTACCCCTGACTTGTGCCCTGGGTAGGATGTTTCATGTACTAAAGTAGTGTAAAAAAGAAGTCAGTGAATTAAAGATGAAAGGAGACCCTTTTTACTGGACTGCTCATTTGTCATAACTTTATTTTCGTGTTTCCTATATGTGTCATCTTTTTCATAAAATAGGTAATCAATGCTACATTTAGACATTCAGAAAGAAGCATACTACACCGCTTTGAGTAACATCTACTGGGCAGCGCGGGTAATGAGAAGAAGGGTGGCAAGGAACAGACAACGGGGATTAAAAAAAAAGCAATATGATGCAGACAGTGCAGGCTGTGTCATATCGTTTTTCTAATGGCGTTGGGGGGGCAACACAGACAACCGGATGGTGGGAGGAAAGAGGCAACATGGTCAATCAGTGAGTGAAGAAACAACATGGACAACAGGAGATTGGAGGAGTGGAAGGTCAAGAAGCAACACAAACAATGGAAAGGTGAGAGTTGGGAGGGAAGAAGAAACATGGAAGACATGTGGGGGAGTAGGAGAGAAGAAGCAGCACAGACGACACAATAGAAGAAAGACAGTGGAAGGTCACTAACCAAGATGAAGCAATCAGTACTTGGTCCACGCTCCTGATGAAAGAAGAGGAATGGAAGCCAGCTTGTGCTGGCCAAATAGGAGGCAGAAATAAGAGCGACAATGAAGCCAACGAATGGTAAGCAGTGGGGGGCTCCAGGCCCCTTGTACATATCTCTTGCAAGTGAGACCACATGCATTAGGGTATGCATTGTGGCAGGCAAGACGTAATAATGCTGATGCACTCTGAAAGGCGCTTTCAATGAAGCTCACAGCTCTTCCTTGACTAAGCTTAGTCTGTTGCTGCCTCATCCCCAGGTTAATGCCATGACAACACTGATACATTTGCCCCATGCCGTATCAGGTCCCAGAGCTCCATATGATAGGGCAGTGGAAGGGCAGTGGCACGGCATGGTGAGCAAAAAAACGATGGATTTAGGCCCAGATCTCTGTACTGGGGTGAATGTATGACATTGTTCTGCATTCTGTCCATCAACTGTTGTTTTTGCATTTGTCACCCAGAGTGGGATGGGTATGCCCAGAAGTGGGTCCCATGCTCTCCATGCCACTGGAATCAAGCTATCCTGGCTGAAGAGGGGTGAAACCCCGAAACCGGTCCTAGGATGCTTGTTTCCGATTCAGGGAGGACCTGGCTTGGCAGTTCGGGCTGGACTGTTCGAATGAGGCACAGGGTCAAGACTGATTTGCATTTGGCCACATCTAAATTGGGGTGGCATGGTGAGCAAAAGAATGATGGATGTAACCCAGATCTCTTGATGGGGGGTGAATGGTTGTATTTGTTCTGCATTCCGTCCATCAATTGTGTGTCTTTTGCTTTCTCGTCCTAAGTGCACCAGGTATGCCCAAACATGGGTCCTGGGCTCACTGTGCCATTGGAATCAAGCTATCCTGGCTGAAGAGGGGTGAAACCCCGAAACCAGTCCTAGGATGCTTGTTTCCGGTCCAGGGAGGACCTGGCTTGGCAGTCCGGGCTGGAATGTTCTCATGAGGCACAGGGTCAAGGCTGATTTGCATATGGCCAGGTCTAAACTGGGGTGGCATGGTGAGCAAAAGAATGATCGATTTAACCCAGATCTCTTGACTGGGGGTGAATGGTTTGATTTGTTCTGCATTCCGTCCATCAGTTGTGTGTCTTTTGCTGGTGCTGTATGAAGCAGTGCAGTAGAGCAGCGGGTATACCCATTCCATGGAACTGGGGGTATTTACAGCATGGAAACTTCAGTGTGGTAGGGGACCCCAGGCAGGGTCATTCATTGACATGAGCAAAGAATATGTGTGTTATAGGAAAGGAAGAGTCTGCAAGAAGGCATTAAGGGGCTTGCAGCTTCAGGTTGGTTGTAGCAAGAAGAACACTCGGGTACAAAAGAGCCATACCAAACCTTGTTGGTAAATACATTTAAAAAAACAATAATGAGAGAATTACTACAGCCTCAAGTGACTCCTATTCCAACATGGCCGGCACGCGGCTTCCTGTGAAGCATTGATTTTGCATAAAATAGAAACTGTACACTCTGCTTCCAGCAATATGTATTATAGAACACACTTTTCGTGGAGACAGGAACTGTGATGCAATTTGTCACTTTCTTGTAATACCAGCCTGTACCTACTTGCCATTATGGTAAAACTGGCAAGGGCTAAAAACTATTCTAAGAACATTGAACTACTGAAACACTTCATGGCAAAGTGTGCATTTATAGAATTCACATTAGAAAGCTCCCTAAACCCAAGCTTACCAATTGGTGAACAATTCCATCTTCTATGGTCGCATTGCATGTGTCCCAGACATTGGTATGATATTTATCACCCTACTGAGTCGGATTTCACAGGGTGTGATAAATACCACCAAATTACACATTTCTAGGGAATAACGCGGATTTTAGTGATCAAAATCTGCATGTTCCCATAAATACGAGGCATTTTTCCCCTGAAGAATATCATCAGTTTTGACTTGACAATATTTATCACAAATCTCATATTTTTGTAATGTGTACCAACAGCAGTTACTGCTCATATCACACTGGACTGGGCCGCTCATGATGAGGGCCTAGGTTATTTGTTTCAGTGTTGGATACTCCTTTCTCTTACACTATAAACCATATATGAAATATTCACACTCAAACCAGTACTCCTGCCTCTACCAGGCTGATTAGTTCTGCTGCCCTGAGTCATTGCTACACAATGTTGCATAACACTATGGCATGGTGGATTCTTGGCAGTAACACATGTTCCTTTCTTAATGCCGCTCCCTCTCAGTGATGTCAGCTCACCAGCTGTGACTACTTTAGCTGCTGAATCCAAATCATTAATTTGGATTACTCTTATTTCGTAGGATAACCATGCCCTTGAATGAGTGTAGTTTTAATTTTATAGGCGGTAATTTAAAGTCGTTTGTGTAATCCATTCAATTGTTTCAATGGGTGCTATCTTTAGTTCCATGGTGCCCTCATTTGGTTTCAGGGAGGTGCAACATATTTCATCTAGCAATCCCTCTCACATAAACACCAGGTTTAAAATAAAGGAAATATGAGCTCAGACAGCGAGGTGAGCTTATTTTATGCTCTGCAGTAATGTTTTTGCATTCTCTTTTTCAAAGACTCTGCTTGGTCTATCCATAACCTATGAAAAGTACTTTATTGACATGACAAGACAGTCAGTGTTGTAAAAGCGATCACGTAAAATACACTATAACCTTATAGCCCGCAGCCGATTCTATACCTGTTGCGGCTTGGGACCATAACGAGGGAGAGCGTCTTCAACAATTGGTATAACCTGAGGCAGAAGGCGCTATAAGGCTATTAGAACATTGCACCCAATAAAGGTAGAGGGCCCGATTCACAGAATGAATTTAAGACTAAATCCTAAACTTACTACTATTTGGTATTCACAGAATGCACTTACTACTTTCGGGATTCACAGAGTGAACTTATTACTTTCAGGATTCACAGAATGAACTTACTACTTTCGGTATTCACAGAATAGATTTAAGACTATTAACTTTACGTCCGCACTCGGGCTGGAAATTCCGGCCCAGAGGCGGAGTTTCCGGCCCGGTGGCGGAGCTTCCAGCTTTGGGGCGGAGATTCCGGCCCAGAGGCAGAGCTTGCGGCCCAGAGGTGGAGATTTCAGCCATGGCTAAATCCCCAACTCCGAGCCGGAAGCTCTGCCTCCATGCCGCAAGCTCCGCCTCCGGGCCGGAAGCTCCACCCCTAAGCAGGAAGCTCCGCCTCCGGGCCGGAATTTCCAGCCCGAGTGCGGACGTAAAGTTAGTAGTCTTAAATCTATTCTGTGAATACCGAAAGTAATAAGTTCATTCTGTGAATCCCAAAAGTAGTAAGTGCATTCTGTGAATACAAAATAGTAGTAAGTTTAAGATTTAGTCTTAAATTCATTCTGTGAATCGGGCCCAGAGTGTTCTAAATTACAAATGGGGAAGTATGAAGACAAACATTGGAATTTTGGAGCTCTGGGCCTAAACCAGCCATTCTAAGCCCGGAGCTACTTCATTGTCTTCAATGGATCTCTTAACATTCCAAATTTCTTATAAATATTACAGTCTGTCCAAAAGGGGTGGTTTTAATTTACAGGCTGCTTTGGCGACATGTATAGAAAATTTGCTGCCATTGCTGTTGTTTCTGGCAGGGCTCCGAGGATGATGCAGTTTTTCTTCTTCCATTTAACTAACAAAGGGCCAGATGTACTAAAATTAGGAATAGTTATTTCCTAATTGCCATTATCTCCAAATTGCAATTAGGAAATTGCTATTCCTAATGTATGAAACTTTTAATTCTATATTTGCGATATCTAGTGGGTCGCAAATCGACCTATCTCATGAATATTAACAAGGTAGGTAGCTGTTTGCAACAGCCTAGGAATGATAGTCATCATAGGGATGGTGGCTTCCTGGGGTCAGCAGACCACCATGTCTGGGACTGCTTTTAAATAAAGCAATCTTTATATTTTTAATGCAGCCCAATTTCCTTAAAGATAAATAAGATATATTTAAAAAGGGTAAGGGGTCCCATTGGGGAATGGGTTACCATCACTTTTTAATATAGCCTGTTGACAAGGCTATACTGGTTGTTAAAGACCCTGAACCTGATTTAGAGCCCCGAGCTGCATGCGAGGGCTTATAACGAGGAAGCGGGCCTTTAACAACCGGTATAGCCCGAGGCAGAAGGGCTATAAGGCTATTAAAACATTCCACCCACTAAGGGTAGAATGTTCTAAATTAAAAAGGGAGGAATAGCATGACAAACATTGGAATGTTGGAGCTCTGGGCTAATGCCAACCATTATAAGCCCAAGGCAACTCCATTTTCTTCAATGGAGCTCTCAACATTCCAATATTCTTTTAACCCCTCCCATGCTCATGACGAGCAAGCGCTGTGCTCATGACGAGCTCAGCTCGTCATGACCGCTGTGGCGCTCACACGCGGGGTTAATTTCCCTGCTGTGCTGAACATTCCACGAAAACGGGTGTGGAGCTCGTCATGAGCACAGCGCCACCGTGCTGCATGACGAGCCGAGCTTGTCATTAGCACCGGGGTGCTGCGCGCGCACTCCCCCTGCCAGCACAGCGGGGAAATTACCTTCGCGACAAAGGGGTTAAAAAAAATATCTTTTTATTGAGTTTTTCAACATTCCAATATTCTAATTGGTTGTAAAGTATTAACGTTTTGCATCCAGAATTCGGTCGCAAAACATTAATAAATACTACTGGGAATTGATCTTTGGAAGGAATACCTTAAGCATGCCCCCTCCAAATACTGAATCGCTAATTTAAATTGTGATTCGGCAACAAGTTGCTGAATCGCCTTTTGCCTTTTGTACATTTAAATAAGCTTTTTTGCTGTCGCAAATGGAAAAATTCTGTGAACTGGGCAATTTACAACCTCAAAAAACCTTTCTAAATCTGGCCCACAGACTTCATTTAACTTTCAGGATGTGGTAGAAGAGGTGTCCGGAGGGCCTTTATAGGCTGGACAGTACAAGCGAGCGTTGCTCTCTCTCTCTCTCTCTCTTTCTCTCTACTTCTCTCGTCACACTGTTGGCAAATCCTATGCTCTCTGTGTTTTGTTTTGATCTGTGTCAGTCAGTCTTTGTTTCCATTCTGTTGCCACCTAGTCTGTGTTCAGTGAATGTTTATCAGTGCTTTAAGTTTTTCAATGCAGTAAATTATTCTGCAAGATTAAAGTTTCCTCCTAGTGAAGTGTAGCATTGTCTTCTGCGTTGTCCCAGATAATCAGGGTTGTCTATCTGTACAGTGGGTCGCATGCCTTTTGGGCATGTTCTAAGATGATATTTGTTTTCATATCATGCAAAGAGGCGCTAAGAGGGGTTAAAACCACAACTTTGAAAATGCTTATAGTGCTGCCTTGTAGTCTTTCCAACACTTTGTAAAAGCTAGGTGTTGTGAAATGGTGAGAGGGAGAGTGGATGAGGAGCAGGGAGGCTGAATAGAAAAAGATTTGCAAGGTTTGGTCATGAGCACTCATACAAATTGAGAACCGTGAAAACATTTTCAGACATAAGACAGAAAATGCAACATTCAGAACACGTATGACCTGCCCCTTTCACCCCCTTCCAGTTGCCCTCCATCTATCTACAAACCTACATGCACTAGAGATCCTGGGACCCAATTAATGTAAGTGCCTCCGTGTTCACTGGAGAGGAACACAGCAGTCATGGATGCCTGCTTTTTGCATCTCAGGTGCATTTCTGCATTAAAAAGGGGGTGGCAGACACATTTGCAGCCCCTTATACAATACCAACTGCACATTCACACACGTGCATGGAACATGAGTGTTCCATGCTTTGCATCATGTTCTGGTTCCCCACAAGTGAGGGAATAACATTGCCTTTGAACCATTGCCAGATCACCAATGCAGGTAGATGTTCTTGAGAGGCCACCAGGCAGGTGGAGAACAGTTTGTACGTTCTTATAAGGTAGAGCTCACAGAGAGTTGCAGGGACCTCCCCAGGCCCCACCACAGCAGGTCACAGTCACAATCTGTATTATGCACCGCCCTGTGGGTAGTTCCTATCCACCAAAGACAGACTGGGGTCAGCTGCATTGAAAGGTGGAGTGGCAACATCAAACCCCCTTTCGCTGCTGAGCTCCCTCCAGCAGTATTCAGGCACACTGCCCCGTCTGTGCCAGGTGCACCCAATGAAGGTGCTCATTTTGTCCAATTTGTATTAAGACACATCATGTATCTACAGCATTCGATGTATCATTGTGGATCAACTGCAAATGTGATTTGTTTTTGCCGTCTCTATAGGCCTACCTTGAAATACAGAGGAAATAACTAGCCAGTATATACAGAACTGGCATCCTTGTAATAATGATATGATGAGGACTCCTGGCCACAGCAGCCTGACTTTGTTTTCTGTGGGAGATCAAATCCCAGGATCCCACAGAGTGAACACCCCAACCCCCCCCACACACACACACACATGGACCAGTGGTACTTAGCGCCTCCATCACTCCCACCTCGCGAGATGCCTGGTCTCAGCAGCTTGTCTTTGTATTTGAAAGGACTCCAGGTCCCAGGATCCTGCAGAGCAAAGAGGAGTGGAGGAGGCAGGTCCCTCGTCACAGACGCCTTACTCTGTTTTCACACTGATTCTAGTTCCCAGGATCCTGCAGGGCGAAGAGGAGGCGGGCCTCCTCAGCGATCATTGCTACTAAGCAGCGCCGTCACTGGGCAAAGCCCAGACCGAGGGGATCCATCATCACATGACATTGCCTGGAAGAAGCTTCGGCTTGGCCCTCTCATTATGCTCATTCTAAGGCATTTTCCGAGACAGTGGTTTTGCTATTCGATATTTTTGGCTTGTCAATGTTTCCAAGACAAGTTTTTTTAGCCTTCCTTTGCTGTGAACTATAGAAGCACTGTTACGTTCTTCCATCTATAACCAGGCTTTAAAGAGCATGTACTCATTGGAAGTGGGAGCACACCTTCCCCTTCTTCTTATTTCTCTTTGTCGCTAGTACAGCTATGATGAGGAAGTGTAAGTAGGGGTGAATCCGCTTAACTCCCATAAAATCTCTGCCATATACGGTTTCCTGGAATGGGGTCGTGGCCAAGGAAACTGAACTGGTAAACCACACTCTCTCTCTCTACAGAGACAATGGAACCTTTGGTGCCCAGTTTGCATTGCTCCTCTTCTTCGAAGGGTCAAGGTTATGGTGTAGAGAATTTATTCAGAGAGCCCTGTGAACCTCTTTCATTGACTGCTGGCTCAGTCCCCACAACTCCCCCCTCGTCAAGATATGGTTCCAGTGAAGAAATGCAAAAAACAGGGGCCGAAACCAAGGAATTCTAAGGTTCAATTAGCTACTTGGCTCTTGCAACCCATATATGAGCCTCCTCTGTCAGAAACCAATAATGCCATCATTGATCTGTTGTGTGACAAGTTAAACTCTCCTCCACTACCATTATGTGTACTATCAACTCTCACTCAGTATAATGTCTCACAGATACCAATGCTTGCTGTATGTCATACCTGAAATGTAAAATCCAATAAAAAGGTTTAAAAAAAAAAATGTGACAAGTTTAACTCTATTCTAGAAAATAGCCCATGTCCTGTATATGATTGTCTGATGTCCATAGAAAACATTTGGCTGCTGTAGGGACCGGTGGATCTGGAGTGGAAATCCACTCTTTAAGTGCATCTAAATGGACATCTCTTTCGGTGGCAACCCAAACATTCTTGAATAAGGGGCTCTGATACCCAGGGATGGAATAAGTGGAGATTATCCCTCGGATGGAAATCATTCCTATGGCCAGTCAATTATTCATCAGCCTGAAGCCAGGGGAAGATCGCGGGACGTCGCTGCAGACCAAGGTTGTGCATATAAGTTGCAGAGGCCTGAGATTCCACTTGTTTGTCACTTACTTCCAGCCGTGTGTCCTTATGCTGTTGTACTGGCTAATGCTCCCCGGGTGGCCCCCCAAGCTGTGGAAACAACTGGCCAACTAACAAATAAGGCCACGCACTGGTTACATGGAAATATTAATACTAATGCTCAATTTTTCAATGACATATTGTCTGTGCGTAGTTTTGGATAGGTAGGTGTAATAATTAAGAATGACGATGAAGCAGAAGAAAAAAAGTGTGGTTTATTTATCTACAGGCTCTTCTCAACTGAGGAGAATACTAACTACCAAAGCATTCTGTCACCAATCACAAAGGGCCAGAAGGGGCTAAGGAATGTACCATAAAAACACATAAAACAAATAGTAAGGAAAATATACAATAATTAAGATAATATAGATGTGGTATTTCTAATAAATTATCTAATAAATTATAACACATCTTTCCATAATGGCTGGAGACAAATGTACAGATTATAACATTCCTATCGGGAAATCCTTATGCAATTGTGTGTAAATCTGTGTTTTTTACTAGTGTCATTATACTTCACTCTAGAGTTGTTCATAGACTTTGACCTACTCCCCTTGCTTCAGTTCAGATGACCACCATAGAATTTGTCCAGTCATCCATGATCCATACTTGGCAATTGGATAACTTCATTATGTTGTTTTTTTACCTCAAATATTTGTAATGGTGTCGAAAATGTAATTGCTTTGTTATTGACACCAACTTATCTTCTAATGAGTACCCAAACACCAATTTTCCTACACTAACTCTTATATTTGGTTAAGAACTATTGCTTTACACATTTCAGAGTCGACTTGCACAAAGTTGCCACCTTCCAAGGTATGGAGTGTTTATTTTCATTGTTATGTGGTTTAGAGTGAATTTATGTGGGCTGTAGTCATGTGGTATTGAATAGTGTATGTGGCCGTGAATTATGTGTCGTTGAGTGGCATTATTTGGATTGTAATGTTGCTTGGATTGTAATGTTACGTGGATTGCAGTTGCATGGTTGTTACCAGAAGTGACTTGTTGCACTCCTCTCTTCCTCCGTCCAGGTCTATAGCGGTGACCAAAGAACACTACACAGTTGTCACTCAATCACGAGTTGGCAACCTCACTGAATAGGGCCTAGGCGTCATGTTAATGAGGTATAGAACACCTCTCAGTGGAGTGGGTAGGAGTAAAACGCATAAGTTGTGTAACAGAGGGAGCAGGGTTGAGGCTGTGGTGTACAAGTCTGCGTATTCGGTAAGAGGAGATAGGTCGAAATAGCTATACTTGAAAAAAGCCTTGAAGCTAGTCTGGAGCATTAGTGAAACAATTGCATTGAAAGAAAATATCAGATTGTGAATTACTTTAAAGAATTGTACTTCAACTGCAAAAGGAGAAATACCAGAACTGTGAAAATGTGTTCAAAACGTATTAGCAGTAATAAAGCAGTGTAATTGGTTCCCAGTTTACAGAAACAGAGCAACGGAGTGTTCAGATGTGAGGGCTATCTGGCTGGATTGGGATCAGAGGGAGGGGCAAGAGGCTACTGGAGACAGAGCGAGTGGGCAGCTGCATTATAAACCCCGGACACGCATGGACCTATACTTCAGACAAATCTGTTTGTGAGACGTATTTAATATGACTGGGGCGTTCTTTGTCTGCATACCAAATGTAGCTACTCGATAACAGAATACAATGCAAAACCGGCGTATTTCAGTAATGTTTACAGCTCACTTGTGCTTCAAAGGAGTGGAGGTTAATGGAAAAGACGAGTCAGAACGGCTTCCTGTGAAGTCACAGCGTGCATCTAACCAGGCTCCCATGTACTTACCCGCCTGCCTCGTGTATGTGGTACAGCTTACTACAGCCTAGCATTTAATTTGTCCACTGTAGTGTCAGTCGATGTGCACCTGCACCCCTTTGCTACATGCTAACGTGCTGCAGTGTTCATCCAAGGAAAGCATAAATTTGAATAAATTAGGCACCCTCTGAAAACGGCTGATCTCTAAGAACATGCTTTATAGGCCCATTTACTAAAACGGTGCTCAGAGCCTAGGAGCCAGTGACAACACAAGTGCTTATGAGGACTGCTCTTACCAGCTGAACTGAACAAAGCCAACTCAAAGTTTGAAAATGCAAATGTTGTGAACTATGCTGACACTAGCCGAGGCAAACAAAAACAAATACTGTGCATAAAGGAACCTAAATGGAAGAAAAACAAGCCGGTGAGTTGTGTGCGCCCTTGCTAAAAGATTTTTTTTTTTTAAAGCACGCTACGGCCTGATGCAGTATAGAGAGGCGGGGGGGAGTGGAGGCCAGCAGAGTGACGCGATCTGTGGTGGGGGTGGGGGAGGGAATTGAAGCGCAAGCAAGCAAGGCGGAGAGAGGCACGCAAGGCTTAATGAGCCTTGACAAAAACCCACATGGCCGCTGCACGCGTGCTCGCGCATGTGAACGCTTGAGGCCAGAAAAAGCCTTTGGTAGCACTTTCAAAAAGCCACTCACTAAATTTCTTGCAGCGCATGCGCTGGATCAGCGAGACCTAAAAACAAAAGAGGAGCAATTCCCAGGCCCCCGGGCTGGTCAGAGAGGGACAGCACCCCCCCTCATCAGATGGAGACACTCATTAGAGTCGACACAGAGAGTCTGGCGGCACACAGGGCCCAGCTCACCAGTGGACATCTCAAGATGACTAGGTCCCAACAGTAGGAAGAAGTTAACCAAACGGATTCCTCCCAGCTCAAGTAGGGCCTTCAGACATGCAAAAGGAGTACAGCCTTCCTCCCGCCTCCCCGGTCACCTAGGCAGCACCATCTATCTTTATTTCTGCCTCAGTTTCTGAAGTGGTTTTCATTTCTTTAATGTACTGTGCAGTGTGTTACACACATTTTGCAATCTCGATTGCCACTGTAAAAGTAGGGTTCTTAGATAATAGTTTTTACTATATTCGAGGATATATCGGTGTGAACACAGGAGTCAAAGATGAATTACTGAAGTCAGACTCCTCTCCAGGACTCTAAAAACAGCGCGGGAAGCAGGATGCTGGAACCTGCAAAGCCTGTCATCAAATACAAAACTCATGATGACAAGCTGCACAGACTCCAATGCACAGCTTGCCACCTGCAGCCTCTAATTACACCCTGAGGATGCTGACCCCACCCTGTGACGTGTTGTGAACGGGTGGAGTGGCTTGACTCCAGCTCCTGATGGTTGTGCAGCACCTGGTGCAACAGGGCATCGGCCTGAACCACCCGGGGCTAACTTTGCACTCATGAAGGGGTTAGAGCTAAGCTCAGGAGGCAGTGATTTTGCTGCACTGATCGCTTCAGACCTCAGGGCTGTGAGCGCATGAGGCTAGGAAATGGTGACTGATGACAGTCTGCCTGGCAGCCTGCCCATCCGATTAGGTCAATAATAGGAGGAAAATTTAACTGAGGTGAGCGCTTATAAGTGCTGCCCTTCAGTTTATCTTTATTTTGTAATAATGTTAACAAGAACTGAAGAAATTAAGAAACTATTTGGGGGAAAAATGAAGGGGCAGCGTCCATATAAGAGAATCTCCCCTGACAAAAACACACGTGACTTGGGCAACCCTGTCCCTTGGCTTTGCTACTTCTTGTAAACTACCAAACTTGACAGACCCTGTATTTTCTACAAGCAATGTGAGCTAGAAAAAGCCAACAGGAACTGACTTAAAATGAATATTTTTGATTTAATACAGTTAGAAAGGCAGGAGTTTATAAACCTTCCAATCAAGATTATGTCATGATTCAAACTTCTTTGGACTTGGAGCCACACATGGATCTTCTGGCAAATCCGTGGGATAGGACACTCTTGATAGGCTCAGATTGGGGTCTGTTAGAAGACAACTTTATTCCCCCATAGGCCAGTATGATCAGTCGCGGCCGGTGAAGGGAGCTTGGTAGGGCGGGCGTGTTGCGGAGGGGGGAAATCAACAGATGACGGAATAGGAAAATAAAACTGCCGTCTGTCAACTTTCCCTCTGCTGCCCCGCCCCACCACGCTTACCTGCCCCGGCCACGACTGAGTATGATACTTCTGCTCTAGCTAGTGGCACCTGTGATGAATCTTCCCCCCAGAGCTTGCTACACTTTACTTTTTATCAGCCATTTGTGAGGAAATTTCTATTTGCAGCCCTCAGGTGATTAGACTTTAAGAGAAACCCACCCCACTTAATGTCCAAATGCTTAATTCTCCAGAGGCGTGACATTTTCTTAAAAGTTACTTCATGGTTTTGAGCAATGGATGGAGATACTGTTGTTCACTGATGTATATGACTTTCAACTTGATTGCTATTGATTCTCTGTAGTTAACCGCAAACGTTTAGGGATTGTCTTTTTACTATATTAATCGTCTTTCTTTCCCCATGTCTCCTTTTAACAGTTTTTATATTGTGTGTTCCTTGTTAATTGAGATTTCTATATTTTCTTGTCTCTTACATTGATATATTTTCTATTTTTATGTCATTTTTTATTTGATACTTTGCTGTAGATATGATCATGCTTTTAGGAGTATCTATTGATGATCGAATAAAGAAAATTAAGAAAAATATGATGACGACAGAATAAAGTGTACTTTTGACGCCTATTTTACTGCTCTTTGATATAAAATGTCATCAATGCTTTTAAATAGGGACAAGGAGAACTATCCTCTCTTGCGACTAAAGGATCTCAAATGGATGAGTCTGGTGTTTATCTCTATGAAAGGAAACAAGCTTTCTCCATGTACCTTAACGAGCAGAATTGATGTCAAAGAAACGCCAAGTGCATTATGGGTCTCAAGGTTCTGCATATTCATCCGATTATTCTTCAGTGTGATTTGCCTGGTGGTTTACATTGATCGTGGCCACTTTACTAATTTTCATTTCTTTTGAGTGGTCAAGTTTGCTATTTATATGAAGCTTAGAGTGGAGGAAAAGCTGCATTAATCTCCATTCATTTCACTGAGGCCCTGCCTGGTAGCCTAATGACGTGTAGTCATGTCATTAGACTGGCTAGTGGTTTATCTATTTATTTATTAGTGTTTCCCCAGTTGTCACGTGTCGCTCGCGTTTTGCTAGAGTGCACCTACCCATTCATTTGTTTTTAAGATTAGTTATTAACAATACTTTATAACAATAAAAATAGCTGTTTCTCACGTGAGGGCTATGTAATTACTGTTACATAAAATATGGACTGAAAAAAACAATAATCTCACAGACCAGCACAATGGTTTACAGTAATTCCAGAGTGCTTCTCAGAGTAATGTGCATTATTCTCAGTGGCCAGCTTAAGGGTTTAATTTGTTCTAGCTGCCATCAGCAGTGCTTTGTGCAGTTATTTGCATGTATTGTTCGTGGTTCTCCCTGTGATTAACAGCGATGCCCCATGGCGGGATTGACACCGGTGCCCCTTTTCCCATATAGATAAGATACCACTGTTGCCTAGTGTGCAGCATTGAGTCCGAGGGGGGTTGACACAATTATGCACGGTATAGACCAACTGCATAGTTATGGGTTTGCACTCTCCTATCTTGGTATAATAAAGGACATCTGCTTCCGAATACTCTAGTATCAGCACCCCTCGTGACATATGAGATCACTTTCTAATTAGCTGAAGTAACTTTGATGCGATCCCTCCCATAATTAGTCACAGTTTTCAGCTGAGGAATATGTGAAGCATTTTCATTACATTGTTAGGACGCCTCTAGGATGATCTACTTGGCATTCTCATTGATAGCTTTTTTTTAAAAGTTTTTAACTTTTCTTTCCAAGGTGAAGGGTTGTGCTCACTGACCAAATAAAACAGGGAATTGTTTATGCAATTTTTTGTTTATGCAATTTTTTAATATCAAAAGAAATTTAGCAGTAGAGCCAACTAAACACTATTTTTTCGGTTTTTTTCTCGTTTCAAAATGGCCTCCATTGTAACGCTCGACCGTCACCCACTGTAGCATTTCGAGTTTAGAGCAGACCTGTTTGCAACCTGTCGTGTTCCCCGCGCCCACAGAACACACGCCAGACGTCGTGGTGCTATCAAGGTATCTTTATTGGATTTCTATCATGGTTGGTCATACAGCGCCCCTCATCATGCGACCTCTCGCCCTGAGGTCCGGTCCTTCTCTGCCCTCCCTGATCCCTCCCCTGACCGGATGTGGTGTCCGGTGTCCCTTGTCCCTGACCCTCGCCTTGCAGGGTCCTAGTACCACCTGGGCACGACATCTCCCCCTTTCTTGTAAACAAACTTTGCTTGCCCTTTGCTCCGCGTCCCGTGAGAGAGAGAGAGAGAGAGAGAGAGAGAGAGAGAGAGAGAGAGAGAGAGAGAGAGAGAAAGATCTCTCGCACGTCCGTTACTGCATCTCCGCCTCCTTACATCTCTTCAATCAGTCTTTTTGTCTTTTTGCATTCTCTTTTTGGTCGCTGGTCTCTGGCGTCCGTTGGTTGCTCCGCCTGTGTCGCGTCTCCTGTCTGCTCTTGGCTCGTCTTCTTCTTTTGTTCTCAGTTCTTTGAAGTGAGAGCTGTTCCTTGTAACATGGTGCTGACCTGCTGATGCGGTGATCATGGGTCCAGTTATTTTTGTTACCTTCAGCGGGTCTTTGGAGAAAGCGCTGTCTGACTTCCTTGTTTGCCGCTGCCTCACGAGCACCATGTCTCCTTCCTCTATTTTGCCAGTTGCCGCGTGCCTTCTTTGATCGGCATATTTCTTCATCTTCTCTTTCTGTTCCTGGTCTCTTCTGGCAATGTCTTTATGTTCTGCCTTCTCTTTTTCTTTGATTTGCGGCAGTCTTGTTCTACTTGCTTGCCCTAGCACCAGCTCAGCGGGACATCTTCCCGTGGAGCTGTGCGGGGTATTTCGATAGTCCCTTAATACTTGACATAGGGCCTGGCCAATCGATATCTGTGTCAATTTCGCCCGTTGTACAGTCTTTTTGATGGTCACCATGAACCGCTCTGCCATCCCGTTTGCTTGCGGCCACAGTGGTGTTATTCGCCGGTGGTTTATTCCCAGGTATGCCATGAATTTCTTGAACTCTTCCCCTGAGAATGGTGGACCATTGTCTGTTTTAAGAGTTTGAGGTGAGCCCCATGCTGCAAGAACATCGTCTAGTACTGGTAGTGTCGCGCTCGCTGAGGTTGATGATACGGGTCTCACTATGGGGAACCTTGAATACTCATCTATGATCACCAGCAGGTAGCTTCCTGTCTCCAGGGGGCCGTAGAAGTCTGCAGCGAGCTCCGTCCACACCGCTGTTGGTAACGGGGACATTTGCAGCGGTTCTGGTTTGGACGTTGGCCCCGTTATTTGGCAGACGTGACAGTGTGTCACTGTTTCTTCCACCATGCTGTCTAGTCCTGGGAACCATACCTTGTCCCGCAGCATCTTTTTTGTTGCTACCATGCCCCGGTGTGATTCGTGTGCTAGCTCCACCGTTCTTCTTCTCAGGGTCCTGGGCATTACGATCCTTGTGCATCTCATTATTATCCCTTTTTCACTTTCAGATAGTTCTTTGTTGATTCTTTTGAAGGCCAACAGCTCCTCCTTGTCTACTCCTCTTTCCACGCTGGTGTTGGCGTTTACGTGTCTCCAGCGTTGTGTTTTGGTGATTTTCATGATCTCCTGCATGGTGTTGTCTTTTTTTGTTTCATGCTCCAGTTCTTCTAATGTTATTGTTGCAGGCGTGCTTAGCTTCAGTGCGAAATTGAGATATTCCTCCGCCATTGTCGTTGATTCCGACTTCTTTGGTAAGGGGTGCTGTGACACATAGTCAGTTGGATTTTGCTCTTTTCCGGGCTTGTGGATTAACTTGAAGTTGTAGTCCATCAATCTGATCCCCCATCTTTCTATCCTTGGCGGTATTTTCGCATTTGGGTTACCATATATCGTTATCAGTGCCTGGTGATCCGTTATGATTGTGAAGGGCTTCCCATAGATGAACATGTGGTAATGTTCGCAGGCCCATACCACTGCCAAGCTCTCCTTCTCTGGTTGGGAATATCCCTTCTCAATGTCTGACAGGCTCTTGCTCCCATAGGCCACTATGTTTCTTGGGGAGTCTTTTCCTGGTTGATGCTGTGCCAAGTTTGCCCCTAGTCCGACAGGACTCACATCCACAGTTAGTTCTGTGCACAGTTTGGGGTCGAAGTATGCTAGGTGGTCCACCGCCGTCACAGCTTTCCTTATTTCTTCGAACCCTTTGTCGCACTCGTTTGTCCACACGAAGCTCTGTCCTTGCTTTGTCAGCTCTCGTAGTGGGGCGCTTACAGTGGCAAAGTCTTTGATGTAGCGCGCGCAGTAGCTTGCTAGCCCTAGGAAAGACCTTACTTCCGCCACATCGGTGGGCTTCTTCGCCTTTTCTAGGGTCTCCACCTTGCTGTGATCCGGCCTCATTCCTCTTTTGGAAAAGATGTGGCCGAAGAATACGAGTTCGCTTCGCCCCAGTTCGCATTTTTCTTCATTGAGTGTCAGACCCTCATTCTCTAATTGCGAGCACACTTCTCTGAGTGCTTGGTCATGCTCCTCGTCTGACTTTCCGAACACCAGAATATCGTAGCTGTAGTTTAGGCTGTTCTTGACCGGTCTTATTATTTGTCGTATAGTCTCTTGAAAGATTTCTGCTGCGGATGAGATTCCGAAGCTCAGACGCTTGTACCTGAATAGGCCTAGATGAGTGGAGAATGTCGTGATGTATCGCGACTGAGGGTCTAGTTCCAGTTGGTGGTACCCTTTGCATAGATCTAGTTTCGAGAATCTTCTTGTGCCTGTGAGACAGCTAATCATGTCGTCCAAATGTGATCCAGGATGTCGCTCTCGCTCGATTGCTTTATTTGGGATCCCCATGTCCACACAGATTCTTATTTTTGATTTGTCTTTCTTTGGGACAGCTACTATCGGCGATACCCATGGTGTCGGGCCATCTGCAGGCTCTATTATGTCCTGTTTTAGTAGCTCTTCCAGTTCTTCGGCCACTTGTGGCTGCAGGTGTATGGGCAACATTTCCATTGTTTAGGATGCCATGATTAAGTATGTGACAAAGTAAAACCATATTTATTTATTTATGTATTTATTTATGCTTTTTTATATAGCACAAACTTTACCCGAAGGTGTCAGAGCGCTTTATAATAGAACCAGTTACATTACATAAGGACTTTAGAGCACATGAATAACATAAAAGATACAAACAGATAAACTCTAAACTCACATAAGAATGGTAGTAAGTACAGATGATCCAAGTTACCCGGTGTGCCTCACTGATTAGGCTTTCCATGAATGCCTCAGACACTCTAAGGGCCCTGGGTGAGGGAGCACCATGATGCACTACTGGCTGCGCGCTTCACCACATACACTTGAGTTGTGGACACGTCACTTTGAAGAGTAATCATAGTATTTGGTTTGGACGTATACCCCGTTGGGAAATCGCCCATACAGTTACAATGTTAATACTGGTTTACATGTTCCAGAAGCGACACTCAATGAATACCCCCCGAAGGCCCAGCCCTTGGCCTAGCGCAGTGACCCCCCTAACTCCCTGGGTGACTGCACTACGACACAAACCATGGCATGCACCAACGTTATGACTTGGAACATCCGCGGCATGCACACCCTGTTGTGCAGATATTCAGTCTTTGCCTATATGCAGCGGGATTTCTTACTGCGCATGCGTCTGTCAACTTTTGCTTCTGCGCACTAGAACTAAAATGGCTGCTTTGTGTTACAGCATGCATGAAGCTTGCATCGCTGCTTTTGCTAAGCTGTTCGTTTTTCCTAATCATTAACGCAATAGTTCAAATAAAGTAATGGGAATAGAGTTGAGATAAGTGGTATACAGTACATTAATTTATTCTGTGTTCTAAAACTGTTTCTTTTTCCATTTTGTCATGTAACGATAATCTTGTGCCTGGGAGGTGTTATTACTCCATCTTGAAAACCCACACTGCGCATGTCAAACTCCAGAAGGAGCTGAGGTCATTTGACATTGAAGCCATGCTAAGCTTACAGCACACTAGAAGATGTGCCTGGGAATCTAACCTGCTGACCCCAAGCGGAAGAAATATTGTTAACTTTGTATTTCTATAAGAACATCCATTGTTGGGTGGAATAAAGATGCATGGAAAAATTAAATTTGATGGGCGGGAACGTTATTAGAATACTCAGAAGTAAACGTTTCATTTAGTATGGTGTGATGATCTCTCCCCATCTCTTGTCCAATCATAATTGGGGATCCTTACACTTGCAACATTGGGGGGTGGTACACTGTCCTGGAAAATAGTATAACTAGAGTAGGCTTAATTAGCTAATTTGTCCGACTTGTCCCAATAGCTGACCTGTCACTGACCCAACGCACCCAATAGGTGATCGGGAGAAGAGGTGCTGGCGAAGCACTCTGTCAGAAGATTCGATAACCCAATTGGGGTTCGGTAATTGGGTGCTGGCGAAGCACTTTGTCCAAGTATTTGCTAACCTAATCGGGGTTCAACTGTTAGCTGCAGAGAGGGTCCAATGCAGGTGTTTGTCCTTTAGCTGCGGGTGCCGGTTCTAGCCTGAGGTGGTCTTGTCCTGATCCAATTTGGTCCGTACTGTCCTGATTCTGATATGCACCTGTTCTTCCCTGCTGGCACCTGCTTCGTGGGGTTCAGTCCTTTGTCCCAGCCTGTGGCCAGGGTTGGTCTTCACACCAGTCTAGGTAAATATAATGTGGGTTCGTCATTGTACTGTTTTCCCTTTTCCACCCTTCCTATGTTTCAATGCTTAATGAAAGTTTCTCATCTCATCTTACCTTAATCATATTCTTGTTGATTGATCAAGTTTCAATTAATGTAGTATGGACATTGATTTTTAAAGATTTACATAGATAAAGAGTTTAAACTTTTCCCAAGTCTGTGGTTATTATATGAGTGCAAATGTTATTTTTCTACCTATTTTCTTGCTAACTCCCTGATCCAATAGGTCTCTAGGTACCGGTGAGTAGGATTGGTAAGTCAAATGGTATAGGACCTAAATGGTTAAACAAAATCTTGATCGAGCATAGGTTTACCTTTTCAAAGTGTGTGTATATTGATTTATGGGCCCAGGTGAGTATGGTAATAAAGATCTCGGGCAGGTGAACCCGCGCTCCATCAGGACAGATGCCATTTTGAAATTGAGTCAAGGAGTACAAAAGGAGATTCTGTAGTTTAGTAACACCAAGGGCAGAACACATATCAGAGAAGAAGAAGAAGACAAACCTGGCAATGAACACTTTCGCATCTTCGTACTCCAGCACCTTCACAGCAGTCCCTTCAACTTTTCCATCAGATTATGACAGTCAACATCAACATCTATGTAGAGGAAAGGAAGCACTTATGAGTGTCAAACACTCAGAAGAAAGATGACACAAACAGAGATCGAATGTCTGAATGCCTCCAAAGTCACATCAAGGGTCCTGGAGCTTCCCTAGCCCTGGAGTCACAACACCATCAATCCCATGTTGATATGACTTATCTCTGACAAGATGCAGAGAGATCACCTAAATTATGAGAGAAACAATAGGAGGCACTCCTAACCCTCCAACATGTAAGCTACTATCCCCTTAATCAACAGTCAAGATCCAGTATAATCCCAACGGCACCTCCAGCCTCACTTCTCATCCCAGTTCTGGCCAAGGTCCAAGGAATCAGAAGAAAGAAGAAGCCTAACAGAGAGACTGCAGTCAAGTGTAGAGGAGATATGCCCCATTCCTGACAGCATAAACTGCAATTGGAAATCCGTCCCTGCAAGGAGGTTCAAGCTAATCCTCCACAGATGTTCAGAACACACAAAAGTCTCCTGGGAAATATGAAATTCCCAGTAAAAAGAAAACCTTGTCAATATGTCTAGCAGAATTCTCCTATCATGCTACTGAGTGATGCGACTTGAATACCTTCTTTAAAACTGCCTCTATCATGACACTAGTTTTTAACTCCAATGTTCATTCAAAAACTTTCCTAATCCTCTTGGAAACCAGACCCAGTCCAGATTCAATTCCAGGGTTTCCTTACCAATTACTGATGGATTATGGTATTTGTATGTCCTATTCAAGGATGAGAGCTGGACCTGGAGAGGAGCTTTTCATTTAATCTTATCATACTCTGAACACAGGGTTACCATCTCCAGAAAGTCCTTGTGGTTCCTTGCATGAAAGCTTGCCATTATCCAAAATGAAATTCCGTCGATGTTCCATTGTGGAGTTTGCTTTTGTCAACATAATGCTTCTGTGGGAGTGTCCTTTTCACAATAAACTCAAATAGACTGAGCTTATGCTAACCCAGGTTGTGTTTACGCTGCCCTTTGCCTTGCACCAACATCACAATATATCACGTGATGACTATTACTGTTCTTCTTGTTCTAAATACAGAATTTGTGAGATTCACACTGCTAAAACAGAGAGTGTTCCCAGAGACCTTCTCTCACTGTACCTGACCAAGGACATTTCAACTGTTCCAGGCTAGTGACATATGTCGCTTCTTCCCAAACCAGGGAGCATGCAATAGGCCACGCCACACACGGCGCTCTAGTTTGCATATCTTTATTCTTCAGCATGAAACCATTACCTGAATGCACTGCGTCACAAACTTTATTGACTACACCTAGTCACATCAACCAGATTCCGCAATACTCGTAATTCCACTAGAGGCTCATACATATCAGCACAGGACCAAAGTATTAGCAGTTAAACAATCGCACCCCAATATCAATCAATCAATCAATCAATCAGGGGGCTTAAAGCCCGCTACTCACCAGTGAGGGTCTCAAGGCGCTGTATCATCCAAAAAGCCTGGTCCTGAGGCTCTTCCTGAAGGTGTGCAGAGTAGGGGAGCGTCTGAGGTGGACCGGGAGCTTGTTTCAGGCTTTGGCTGCGACGTAGGAAAAGGCTCTTCCACCAGCTCTGGTTCCGCGGATGCGCCGGGTTCTCCTAGGGCGAGGTCGGCGGAGCAGTGATTTCTTTTGGGTACAAGGAAGGAGACTCTTTCGTTGAGGTATTTGGGTCCGGTGTTGTGGAGGGATTTGTAGGCATGGGTTAGTAGATTGAATGTTACTCTCTTCTCGACGGGGAGCCAGTGGAGGTCTTGCAGGTGTTGGGTGATGTGCTTATGTCGTGGGATGTGGAGGACGAGTCTGGCCGTGGTGTTCTGGATGGTCTGGAGTTTGTTTAGCTGGGATTTGTTGATTCCAGCATAAAGGGTGTTTCGATAGTCCAGTCTGCTTGTTATGAGTGCTTGGGTGACGGTCTTTCCGGCTTCGGGGGGGATCTACTTGAAGGTCTTGGGGAGGATGCGGAGGTTGTTGAAGCAGGTGAAGGCGATGGCGTTGAGCTGTCGGGATATGGTGAGGGAGCAGTTGAGTATGATGCTGAGGTTCAAGGCGTGGTCCGTGGGGGTGTGGGGGTTCCCAAGGGTGGTGGGCCACCGGGAGTTGTCGCAAGCTGAGGGGGTGGGTCCAAGGACGAGGACTTCTGTCTTCTCCGAATTGAGTTTCAGACAACTGCTGCTCATCCAAGCTGTGACGTCTTTCATTCCTTCTTGGAAGCTGAGTCTGGTAGTTTCAGGGTCCTTCGTGAGGGAGAGGATGAGCTGGGTGTCCTTGGCATAGGACATTATGCTGAGTCGAAGGCGGCAAGGGGGGCCATGTAGATGTTGAAGAGCGTGGGACTGAGCGATGATCCTTGGGGTACTCCGCAATTGGTCTCTGTGGGTTTGGAGAGAAAAGGCGGGAGTCTGATCCTTTGGGTTCTGCCGGCGAGGAAGGAGCGGAGCTTGTCAAGGCCAGTTCCCTGTATGCGGTGTCGTGGAGTCTGGCTGCGAGAGTGTGGTAGGAGACGGTGTTGGACGCTGAGGAGAGGTCCAGTAGGATGAGGGCTGCGGTGTGGCCTTGGTCGAGGAGCGTATGGATGTCGTCTGTGGCAACTAGGAGGGCAGTCTTGGTGCTGTGGTTACTGCGGAATCTGGATTGGGAGGAGTCAAGGATGGTGTTTTCTTAGATGAAGTTTGTCAGCTGGGCGTTAACGATCTTCTCAGTGACTTTGGCTGTGAAGGGAAGGAGAGAGATGGGTAGTTAGTTCTTCAGGTCCGTCGGGTCTCCAGAGGGTTTCTTGAGGAGGGGCTTGACTTCTGCGCATTTCCAGTCATCGGGGAAAGTGCCAGATTCGAAGGAGGCGTTAATGGTGCTATATTAGACATATAATCTCTGTGGGTACAGTACAATGATGGCATACATTTATGGAATGTTGCTTTTTAGGCATTCCATACTCTTACTACAAGCGGCGTGAGCTCACATTTGACCAAATGATCCAATGTGTATAAACTCCAAAGGAGGAAAAGACCATGTGGCACGTATCGGTCTGGTGAGACGCTGTACAGCAACACTTCATCAGATAGGTGCTTATTATTTCGTCTCCATCAATTTATAAATCTCACCTAACCTATGCATGCCACATACAGGCATATGCATCAAAGTAAATACCGGGAGCAAATGGGCAGATTCTCAGAATCTGCCCCTTTGCTCCCGGTATTTTTGCATTTGGGATGCATCATCCCAAATGCAAAAATCGCAATTTAAGGAATCTCTAAATTGAGATTCCTTAAATTGCGATTGCATTTAAGGAATCCCAAATTGAGATTCCTTAAATGCAATGCGTGAAAGTAAAAAAAATAGCGAATTCGCTAATAGGGGGAGCAAATTACCATGAAGTTGGACTTCATAGTAATTTGCTAAAACTTTGAAAAAAGCACTTTTGTGCATGTTTCAAAGTTTCATGTTGCGCACACACATGCCCTTAGGGCATGTGTGTGAGCAACATATGTGCATAGATCAATTTCAGGGGTGCAACAGGGTGTCATTTTGACACCCTTGCACCCTTGAAATTGCATGAGCAAATTGCTCATGCAATCTCCAAAACATTCCTATGGGCCTGTAGGCCCATAGGAATGAATGGGACAGCATTCCTTAATTGCGACTGGCAATTTGCGAGTAGCAATTAAGGAATGTTTAGGAATCGCTATTTTAATAGCGATTCCTACATGCATAGGCTTTTGCTATTCCTAAATAGCGATTCCTTAAAAATCGCTATTTAGGAATAGCAAAAGGCTATGTTGATGCATCTGCCAGATAGTCTTTAGCCTAGGACTGATACATACTTCTACCCCAGATTTACGCTAGGCCATTGGACATTTTTCAAAGCATACACAGATCCAGAGTTTTCAACGAATCATAGGCACACATCGTGCTCCAACCCTAAGGATGAATATTGGATGGCGCGTATATAATTACAAGCCACCACAGCTACTACACATTAACAGTGACCTGATCTGTACTTGAGCAAGGGTTGAGGCTTTCACTAGAAGACACAGCCTTTTGTGTGGACACTTGCCTACTCCAACAGTCTAAATTTGCATCCCTTTCTTTAGACATCACATCTCGCAGCAGCGCAGTTTGTGAGAGCATCACAATATATACTCACCACTCCATATGGGGCAACACACATGGAATTGATTGCTTTTAATAGTGTTTCAGACCAGCTGATAGTGACCATTTTCACTGATAGTTAGTATGGCTTTGGTGTTGTTCATGACCATGGACAGTTATGGTTGCAACGCGGATTTATGACGGGGTCACCAATCCAAAATGGGGAGACTGTCCATAACCTGTTACAAGCATTACAGCTGCTTGCTCGAATTGCCATTGGGAAGTGTGCTACACACTGCAAAGGAACTGACTATGGGGCCGATTACGATAGTGGGCGGAAAGCCTCCGCCCGACAGTCGGAATCTGCTAGTATGTGTCAGAGCCCTTACAATCCACCCTACATATTACAATATTCACGGTCGGAAGGTAAACCATGCGATCATACCAAATCGGTTCCGATCAGCTCTCGTAGGATTTGTGTCAGTCGGAACAGCATCGTACACCCCAATGGACAGCGTTTCCGACACCCATATTACGATGTCGATTTCCAACAGCCTTTCTCTGTCGACCAGTCTGACATGAAAAGGCTGTCAGAAAGTGACTTTGGGGGCCCCTAGCATGCCTCCAGTTGGGGGCCAAGGGGGTACCTAAGGGGCCTCCCTGTAAAATCCTGCACTGTGTGGCGGCACCATGGGATGCCTACCATTGGGTGCAGGGTTTACCCACATACACCCCATTTCCCAATAGGAGCCTGTGTTTTAAGGCAGAACACAAGCTCCCGTAGGAAACAATGGGAATCCGACTGGTCGGGCAGGGGGAACTGCCGACCGCGAATCGGTAGGTCCCGATTCCAAGTCCGTGTCGGGCGGAAAGTTTCTGACTGACATTGTAATCGGCCCCTATGTTACTGTGGGCAACAGATATGCAGACTAGACTGCTCGATATTGTGCCCTGAATGCTTGTACCTTGAACTCAGAGAACAAGAATGAAAAGCAGGACGAAAGAAATTTGAATCTGTTGTTAAATACAGTTGATACTTAGGAGGAAGAGGTGGCATGGAGATGAGTTACAAGCAGAACAGCAAAACTGTATAAGAGCAGGTTGTGTCAAAAAAGATGAAGCCAGTGTATGGATTTAAGAACATGGAATACCTGTTGCACAGAAGGTGAATTGCAGTTACCCACCTGAGGCTTCTGGAATTGTGGATAAGGTCAATGGGACTTTGAAATCCAGATTGGCTAAAGTGTGTGCCTCGACATATCTGAAATAGCCTGGTGCTTCGCCTCATGTGTTGATGAGCCTTAGCAGTACTCTCGAAAGGAGAACAGATTGTCTCCCCATGAAATCCTCAGAGAAGTGAAACTGACAGCAGTGCCTACAAATGCACTTGTGAATATTACCTATGGCATGATTCTTGATTACTGAAAAGGACTCGCTGATGTGGTGCATTCTGTGTCTCACCAGGTTGAGGAGGCGACAGCCCCGCCTTAAAAGGAGCAGTGCCATGACCTCAGTCCTGGCAATTGGTCTATGGTGAAGAAGCACGTGCGCAGGACGATGCTTTGAACCTCAGTGGTGAGGCCTGTACCAGGTCATTTTGGTCACTACAACAGCTGTGAAGTATAGAGGTCTCCCCAACTAGGTGCATGCTGCACATACTCACAGAGTCCCTTGCCCTTTGATGAGATAACAGCACCTAACCTGAAGTGTTAGTGGTTGCAGTGATATAAAGGTAGCAGATCAGTCAAGCTGTTGAGGATCAGCAAGAATTTGGGACAGTACTTGTTCGGCCCGAGGGGGACTGAGAGAGTCAACAGTTGAAGTTGGTACAGAAGGGTCCCATCCTGTGTTGACTAAACTAGACTCAGACCCTGTTAAAGGGCCTAGTGCACGCACCAGTAACTCGAGTTGTGTCTGGAGACCGGTGCCCAAGAATATATGAGAGAGGGTGACACAGTTTGTCTGAAGAGCATGTGCCAAACACTATCCCCAAAGACACTGAAGAATCTAGCCTAAGTGATAACGATGAAGAAGTGCCAGCATTGAGTGATCAAAGAGAGCTAGAGTAACCTGTCATACATACTCCTCACCTGAATGGACAGATCTTGCTGTCAATGACTGGGAGGAGCATTTTGGGTGTTTTGGTATAACAATTTGCATTCAATTGAGCCTCCTTGAACTGAACTTTGTGGCTGAACTGAGTTTTGAAATAGCATTGCCACTAAACAGACTGGATCAATTTATCCTGGATGTGATGATTGGTGAGTTTAAACTAACGATTAATTAGAGAAAGAACTTCATAGATTTGCCCAAAGTACTAAGAAGAGTACCAAGGCCAGAGTCTGCTGAAGGTGCATAAGGTTGTCTCCTACAAGAACTCGTAGCAGGGCTAAATAAGTCTCACAAAGATTATTTGCATATACTATTCTGAAAGATATTTAACCTTTGCTTTGTTGTTTGAGCAAGTGGAAACAACTAAAAAAAGACTGTCCTGAAAACTTTAATTGAAACAATCTGACTTCAGAGAACTTATGGTGCCTAGAGCTGATACTGGTAGACGTAGATACTTATGTGTAGTAGAATTTGTCCTTGTGACATTAATTCTCATTTCTTTTGCTTGTAATGTTGAGTTTGATTTATCCTTTTCCTGAAGAGGACCTTAGTCTACAAGTGTTCTATTGTTCACATTCCTCCCCAGGAGGGAAGAAGGCTGTCATTTGACCAGCATCTGTGAATGGCCACTGGAATAACTGGACAACAAATTGGCAACTTTCTTAAATTTGCCTTTCCTTAAAAGTGACATTAAATCTGACTTGTGCGCTCAAGACGGGGTTGATGCCAATTCATTTGATACCTTGAAGTACCAACTTTAGTAGTTCCGTTCAGAAGTTAGCAGGGCTGAGATGTCAGCCTGTAACTATGTGGTTGCAAGTGGGGCTACTTGCCTTTACAAGGTAGAAATTACAATTAGGGGCTTTTACTGTTAGGACATTTGAAAATATATGTCCTACTTAATAATATACAGCACCCCGCCTTAGGGCTCAATAGGCCTTCCATTGGGGTGAATTATATAAAACATTAAGGGAGGTTTTGACTTTGCCATAATTTTAAATGGCAGGGTCGAACTGGCAGTTTTACAACTGCTCTTCCAGTCTGCAGTGGCAGGCTGGGAGGCATGTTGTACTTTGTCACACTCAAGGTGATACAATCAGTGCTGCAGCCCTGGGTGGACACTTTCACTTACATGCCTTGGGTACCCCTGATACCATATACTAGGGACTTTTAAGTAAGCTAACGTATGCCATTTAGGGGTAGCTAATTCAACATACACTTTGTAAAGGATTAAAATACTGGGACTGAGGTCTGGATAGCAGGACTTCTAGAGTAAAAAAAACCAGCAGCATCAGTCCAATAATCTGGGAGTGATCATGCAAAAGGGGCATTTCCATAGAGTTTGCTTCAACTTAAAGCATGCGCATCTTACAGGACTGAATTTTCCTCCACACAGGAAATTCCTACAGTTCTTATGGTTGTATTGGAAAGGGCACCAGTCTGAATTAAAAGTCCACCCTTTCAGCCTTTCATTCTCCTCATGGTGTTTCGCTTATAATAGAAGATCTTTGACCCGGGGTGAGACTGACTGTTTACCTCAACGATGTCCTACTGATGGCTCAAGACAAAGATCTAGTGCTAACTCACCTGAACTGAAGGATCTAATTCCTTCAAGAATTAAGGTTCTTGGGGGGTGTGGCTTGGTCACGGAACAAGATGGCTGCAGTGTAGTGGAGCTCTTGCCCGGGCTCTCTAAAATCCGTAATTATCCTGGTTTCTGGAGGTATCCACATCCGGGAAGACAGCAACGAAGAACAAAGAGTCTCTGCGGCACCTATATTGAGGATCCGACTGCCCTCCAGGGCCCGAAAGTACAACAAACAAACATCGAGGCCAGGGGCGGAGCCCATGGTGTATGCAGGTGGGCCTGCAAAGTCTTTGGGAGACGCACTAAGACCGGGGCACCCGGTGGGCCCAAGTAGACATTAGGGAGAGAGACCCAGGCCCGGAGATGAACAGCGACCGAAGGCGGTTACTGCCCGACTGACAAGTGAAATACGGCAGCGCCGGGACTCGGAGGCAGTGGAAGATGCCCTGGGGCCCCGGTGTAGGGAAGCAAATGCAGACATTCAGGGGTGGCAAGCCTCCTTCGTGCAGCGCCACCCTGATACCGCCACAACTCGGGGAGTAAGCGGCAGGAGAAATCTCACGGCCGGGACCGAAAAGGGCGGCGGCTGGTGGGAAACGTCGGAGATTGACATTGGGCGCCCAGTGGTAAATAGCCGGAAGACTTACGTAAGGAAGATGGGGAAAACCAAAGGCGCTAGCTCGATCCAATCCAATAAAATGGACAACTATGTGTTTGTAAAATCAGTTACGCAAACAGAAGAAGAAGACGTGGCGGAGCCATCCCTGACAGCGATTATGACAGTCATACAGGACGCCAAAGGCTCCCTAGAGCCTAAAATTGACTTAGTATCTGTGGAGGTCACCTTAATTAGAGCAGATCTTTCAAAACTAAATGAAAAAGTCACCACTGCTGAAACTAATATCAAATAACTTCAGGCCAAGACAAAATGGCTAGAGGACCAGGTTTCCACCCTAACACAGCAAGCATCTCACATGGTGGCATGACTAGAAGACCAGAAAGGAAGAGCGAGAAGGACAATATACGGCTACTGGGGGTGCCCGAAAGAGCAGAGGGGCAAATCATCAACCTGTTCTTAGAAGATCTCATTGTTAGCATGCTGCAGCCCCGGCGCCTATCAAAGTACTTCTCCATTGAAAGGGCTCATAGAGTTCCAGTGCCTCTGCCCAGACCAGGAGCCCCACCCTGTACAATAATCACTTGAATATATTCAATCAGCGGGACAGAGATGTGATACTCCACACCGCCTGAGTGAAAGGTGACCTTCCCTATGAAAACTCTGTGATCAGGTTCTTCCCTGACTTCACGCTCCAAGTGCAGAAACAAAGAAAGAATTTTGACCCTGTAAAAAAAAAATTCTGGTCCAGAGCACTGAAATATATGATGCTTTTCCCAGCCAGATTGAGAGTTATAGCAGAAGGAAAGTCCGGGCACTTCGTAACTCCAGAAGAGGCATGGGAGTGGTTGGAGGGATGGCGCATCACAGGGAAA
Source organism: Lissotriton helveticus (assembly GCF_964261635.1). Classification (NCBI taxonomy): domain Eukaryota; kingdom Metazoa; phylum Chordata; class Amphibia; order Caudata; family Salamandridae; genus Lissotriton; species Lissotriton helveticus. The sequence continues at coordinate 1,620,905,850 of NC_136067.1, forward strand.
AAACTAGATAGAGGCTCCATTGCCAGGAACACTCGTCCCGGACAGCGCAAGTGCAGAACCAGGAGAGCGAAGGGGAGGGTCCGAATAGAGGTAAGACTGTAACACACTAGGCCCCGAACCTGGTGGGCCCTGAAAAAGAGCCTGGATCCATTGAGATTATGGGGAGGACATGAAGGAACAATTTGGCAGAGACTCTTGAACGAGACTCCAAGTGACTACCATTTGAATAAGGTCAGGCTGGCAGGGCAGAATGCAACAAACAGTTTGTGGGTCCCGCTTTATCGACCCCCCTTAAACTAATAGTTAGCAATGTTATATATGTTTTGGGGTGACAGGCGCTCTACAGGTGGGAGAGTTGGGGTTTCCTTAACCTTAATAGCAGGGTAGCAGGATGGGGGGGAGTTAGGGAAGGGATATGTCGTTTGGCATGTCAGTTTAGAATTGTACGGAAAGAGGAAGATTAGTAGCGTAGCTGTAAGAAAGACCCAATCGGAAAGGGAGACTCAGCACAGTGAACACATATTTAGATGGTAATTAATAGATATTCCCAGTCCTTGATTAAGATATGGTCCTGGAATGTTAAAGGGCTGAATGGGAAACTGAAAAGATCTACAGTGCTGCAATTTATCAAGCGCCATGCCTCAGATGTTATTTTCCTACAGGAGACACACCTTAAGGGTAACCACTGTAAGGCTTCAGATAGATATGGTAACATTTTCAAGGCACACACAGGGAACACTTCCAGCTCCTGGGGAGTTGGAATTCTGATTAAACATACATGCCCATTCATAGAACATAAGGTGTGGACGGACAACCTTGTCAGGTACACAGCTATAAGTGGTATATGTGAGGGGGAAAGACTTAAACTATGTTCGGTCTACTCACCACCAGGGCTACAGTCGACCACTTTAGATACACTAGGCAACATCCTGCTACAATTGCAGGAGGGCAGACTAGTTCTGGGGGGTACATGAACGATATTATTTCAACAGACTTGGATGTGTTGGGAAGGGGTGCACTCGGAGCGGGCATTTTGAGACAATGAGGCCAACTGAAGGGATCTTTCATGGCGCTGGGCTCAGGGGACATTTGGAGGCACCAATACCCAGGCACAAAGCAATACACACACCTCTCGGTGGCGACGGGCAGCCTTTCAAGACTGGACTACATAATAACATAAGTCTCTGGACTTGGAGAATTCAGGGAGGCTACACATAAAGCAAGAGGTATATCTGACCACTCCCCAGTAGGTGAAGTTAGTTGGCCCGGGGAGGGATTACCCACTACCACAGAGAATAGAATCCTTGTACCTCAAGGATGAAGACTTTAGGGATGAAATGCGGGACAGGGCGAAACAGTACTATGTGGAGATTGAAGGTATGGTGGATTCCGCAGTGATCCTCTGGGAAGCCTTTAAAACGGTCATTAGAGGGGGGGTGGGGCCGCGCCAGCGACCAAGATGGCCGCTCGAGCATCGGCTCCGCCGGCCGCCACATCCTGACCAGCCATTCGGCACATTATCCTGAACCCCGTCCCTACCATCGGGTGGGGGACCAGCACCTGAGTCACTAGGTGAAATTCTGGCTCGATTGGGTGCTTCGGCGACAGACTATCGTCGTACGAAACTTTGGGGCCTACGAGTGTGGAAGCCGGGACCCCGAGTGTGGCACTGGCCGCAGTGGAGTGCGACAACATCGGCCTCCGGGACCGGAAGTGGCCGGTCGGACCCTGGTTTATTGCGGGAGGATCATAATTGGAGTGCCCTGGTCTACCTATCCTGGTCTGAGGTCACATTGCTGAGGAAACTGCCTAGACTAGCTTGCGCAGTGGCGGGTTTCTCCTGATCTTGCGGTGGCAATGTCGTCGAGAGGGGATCCTGAGAAGCCTCAGACGAAATCGGTGAAGAACACTTGACAGGTCCAGTCTAACAAAATGGACAAGTACGCCATCTCCAAGGGGGTCCCCAATTGATACTAAACGCACCCCGACGGGGAGCAGAGATGGTGATTCTGTCGGGGAGGATCCCACTTTGAAAGACTTGATGGCAGCGATCACTGGGATCCAATCTTCCTTGAGTAAGATGGACACTAAACTGGACTCGGTGTCGATTGAAGTGGGTCTTATAAGAGCTGCCCTCACTAAAACGACCAAGAAAGTTAAAGACTTGGAGGTCAAGACGACGAGTCTCATCGAGGATGTGTCGGAGCTGCAGAAGGAGGTGCGAGATCTTAAGGCAGCCCGGACTCAATTTGACCGAAAGCTCGATGAATATGAGGGACGGGCGCCGCAATAACGTCCGCATACTGGGAGTACCGGAGAGGTCGGAGGGAATGACCCCGGACCTATTTGTCGAGGATCTCATCTTGCAACATCTCAAGCCGAAGGGCCTAAGTAACTTTTTCACGGTGGAGAGGGCCCATAGAGTTCCCGGAGGTCGTCCGAAGACAGGGGCGCCTCCTCGCCCTATAATTGCCCGGGTCCTGAATTATCGGGACCGGGATGCCATCCTGCAAACGGCAAGATCCTCGGGCCCGCTGGCCTACGAGAACTCATCGCTGCTGTTCTTCCCAGACTTCACCCAGATGGTACAGAAACAACGGCAGAGCTTTCTGTCCATCGAACGGCGGTTGAGGGACCGGGATATGAAGTACTCGATGATGTTTCCGGCTCGTCTTCGGATTGAACATGGCGGGAAAACTTGGTTTTTCGATAACCCTGAGGTCGCCGCGGATTGGCTGGACCCTGGTCGAGGGTTTGGACGCTGGGGGTCAGGCCCGGACTGATGGTGAAGATCAGTGACTAGTCGTCGTGTCTGAGTCGAACTAATATTAATGGTGACATCGTGGGACTGGTTGGGGTTGTCCTTTTTTTCCCCCTGGAACATGTTTTTTCCGTGACTCTTTTTGCACTTTATCGGTTGGGGGGATCGTGGTTGGTTTGGGGTGGTGGGGGTGGGCAACCTGTTGTAAGGTTCTCCCCCGTTTTTCTACTTTTAGATACTTGTAGTTAGTTGGGGGTAACAGGCACACTGCGAGTTGGGGATGAGCGTATGCTACATGCAGGGGTGCAGGGAGGGGGGTTGGGGGTCGGGGAATGAGGGGCTTTTGTTTGTTGGTTTGTTTGTTTTGTGTGACCAGAGTCCGCTATGGGTGCCTATGGATATCATGACCTTTTTTGGAGGTATGAATGGCTTCCGCTAGTTTGGGTTTGGGGTTCTCCGTCCTCTGCTGGATCGTGAATGGCTTGGGCGATAAGATCAAGCGGATTATGGTGAATCAGCTGATTAGAAGGCACTCGCCAGACGTGGTGTTGCTGCAGGAAACCCATCTCATGGGCAAACGATGTATGGCGCTCCACAGAGGGGGCTACAAATTAGTGGCACATGCTGGCTTTACTTCTGGCTCTAGAGGAGTAGGGATCTTGGTGAAAAACTCCTTTCCTCTCACTATTCAGTCGACATGGTCTGATAATAGAGGCCGATATGTTGGAATATCGGGGTTTTGGGAGGGTAGGACTGTCACGTTTCTGTCTATCTATGTCCCCCCAGCGCTACAGACGGATACTTTTCGCGATTTGGGCCGGGTGTTTCTCACTCTGCCTGTTGGAACGATGGTACTGGGCGGGGACTTCAACGCAGTAATGGATGGTATGCTAGACGGGACTCCCTCCCGTGTGCTTTTGCCTTCCCTCAGATGGCTGGCGGATTTTATCGCCGGGTCAGGTTTGGTGGATGGGTGGCGTCTCCGGCACCCCAGTGATGTGGGCTATACTCACGCCTCTGCGGCGCACCACTCGCTCTCTAGGATAGATCATGTTCTATTGCCGGCGTCTCAGGCAGCCTTTATCCAGGAGGTGACTCATTTGGCACGGGGAGTGTCTGATCACTCGCCGATTTGGCTTCGATTGCGGATGGGACAGGGTGATGTTGGTAGGGTTGCACCGATTAATGCATGGCGCCTCAAGGACCCTGCTGTTGAGAAGGAACTAGTGCGTGTCACGGATTGTTATTTTCAGGAGAATGAGGGGTCGGTTACGTCAAAGTTCTCCCTGTGGGAAGCGTACAAAACTGTTGCAAGGGGGGAGGTTCTCTCGCTAATATCTGCGCAGAAGAAGAAGAGCAGGGCGGAAATAGATAGAGTGGAGGCGGAGCTATTGGTCTTAGAAACCGCTGTCTCCTCGGGGACTGACCCTGAGGCGGGGCACCGCCTCTGGTTGCTCCGGGAGGAGTACAAGACCCTGACACGAGACAGAGCAAAGACACAACACGCTACTACGCAGAGTAGAATATATGAACATGGTGACAAGGCCGGGAAGTTGATAGCTTGGTTGGAGAAGGGTGATTGGGGGTCTCGGCTGGTACCGGAACTGCGTATTGTGGGTGCGGTGTCATCGGATCCTCAATCGATTGTGGATGACTTTGCCCGGTATTTTGAGGAGGTCTATACTTCAGCGGGGGGCTTTACGGAGGTGGAGAATGCCGACATTATTCGAGACATCCCGATGCCGGTTCTATCTGTCGAGCATAGGGAGTTCTTGGACTCCGCCCTCACTAATGATGAGGTGGCAATGGCCATTAGGGGGGTTCGTTTCGGTAGGGCTTCCGGCCCGAACGGTCTCCCCATTGAATTGTTTAAACAACATGCCCGTACTTAAAAGACATGTATCTTGAAAGTAGAGACCGTGGCGAGTTACCTTATGATCAACGCCTCGCAAATATTGTGGTCTTTCACAAGGAAGGTAAGCCGCATCTGGATTGCTCGTCATATCGCCCGATTTCCCTATTGAAAGTGGAGCCTAAGGTGCTAGCCAAATTGCTTGCCGCCCGTCTGGTGAAGGTCATCACGACCCTGGTGCATCTGGACCAGTTGGGTTTTATGCCGCGTCGGAACACCGCCCTTAATCTCCGCCGGCTCCATGGGGTGGTGGCGGGTGCGTCCGCATTCACGAACCAGCGGTTTTGTTGTCCCTGGATGCCACTATGGCTTTTGACCGAGTGGAATGGCCGTATCTTTTTGCGGTCCTGAAAAAGTTGGGGTTTTGCCCTGAGTTTATTGGTTGGGTTCGCCTTCTCTACTTGGCCCCCCCTGTTCTAGTGTAGTCGCAAACAACCCTAAGTCCTGCGACTTTTTACTTGGGAGGGGCACTCGACAGGGTTGCCCTCTCTCACCACTTTTGTTTGCCCTGGCCCTGGAGCCGCTCGCGGCCTGGGTACGATGGGATTGTTCGATCAGGGGATTGCGTTGGACTTCGGAATGGGAGGATAAGATCTCGTTATATGCTGATGACATTCTGCTGTATTTGACCTCCCCACGCAGTTCCCTGATGGTTTTTATGGATATCCTTGCGATTTTTGGGAGGTACTCCGACTTCGCCATTAATTGGGCGAAGTCGGTCCTCTTTGTGTTAAGTGGAGAGCCCCCCAGGGTGCCAGCAAATTGCCCAGTGAAGCTGGAATTGGTCAGTTTTCATTATTTGGGTATCCAGATTTCGAGGGATCCCAAGGTACGCTTCAGATTGAATTTGTTGCCTCCGTTGGTCAGACTGCGTGGTGACGTTGCTAGGTCGAAAGCACTCCCGCTCTCCTTGTTGGGCCGTGCAGTCCTCTTTAAGATGATGGCCCTCCCGCGCTTTTTATATGCTCTGCAGAATTCTTTTGACCTGGTGCCCCCGTCGTATTTTAATGAGATTGAATCATTGCCTCGAGGCCTTTTGTGGGAGGGGAGGCTACCAGGGCCCTTAACTGGGCGGGGGCGTGTAACACTGGCTACACCTTTGTGGAGCTCGGAGAAGCTGGGGACTCTGTGGAAAACGAAAGGGTTTGACCGTTGGGATTTGATTGGAATTGTGCAGGTGCGAGATGTGTGGGGTAAAAATAGGATGTTGACATTTGAGGAGTTGCAGGCCAAGTACCAGCTGCATGATACTGAACGGTTTCGGTACCTTCAGATTAGTCATGCTTTACGTGCAGTAGTCCCCCATGGTGAGAAACCTCCGGTAGCCTCCCCGCTTGAGGAACGACTGCTGGATGGTCACATCCCAACCAGAGCAATATCATTGACATACAGTAAACTGATTAACCATACTGAGGATCCCCTGGTGAAGCTTAGGGACCAGTGGGTCGCAGATGGATTTGTTCTGGATGAGGAAGATTGGAGGGAGGCGGTGTCATCCCCTAGAATAGTGGCGGTCCCAATGAGACTTCGATTGGTCCAGCTCAGGATTCTGCACCGCTACTACACCACGGGTCCTGGATTGTTGAGGATGGGGTTGGCTGTGTCTGCAGATTGTCGAAGAGGGTGTGGAGGGCCTGGAACGTTCCTACATATTCTGTGGGAGTGTGAGAAGGTCCGTGACTATTGGACGAGGATACACTTGAAGATGAGTGAAGTGTGGGGTGTGCGGATCGAGTTAGAGGCGCGTCAATGTTTGCTGAATGTTTGGGAGCCCACAGACCTTTCGAACCATGGCAAAATTTGGGTCACTCTTGCTTGCGCAATTGCCAAGCGTAATATTGCTCAACTCTGGGGTGCTGTTCAGGCGCCTCGGGTTGGGAAGTGGATGGAGGACCTCGACTGGTGTATGTTCCAGGAGAGGTCTGTGTATGTGTCTAGGGGGCGACCCTGCAAGTGGGGTAAGATCTGGGGAGTCTGGAACGCTTATCGTGGGGACATTTGTACACCACCTGTAGTGGATCCTGCCAGTGTGGATTCGGAAGACGCTTAAACCCAGGCTTTATATTTTGCTTTATCTGTCTAACTATGGAGGTCTATGTTCTCTATGTGTATACTTGCAGTTACTCAATGCGCTCTGGTCAGTTTTGAGTTGTGTAATGTCCTTTTTGTTTAATAAAAAGATGTTTTAAAAAATAAAATAAAACGGTCATTAGAGGTCAGGCACAGGCCAAAATAGGAGCCATAAAAAAGGAACAAAATATCAAATGCGCCACCCTAGAAAAAGAAATAATCCGTCTTGAGACAAAAGTAGCCAGAACTGATCCCCAAACAGATATAGAGATACACCATCTCCGTATCCGAAACAAAGAGCTCAGAGCTCTAGCTGAAGATAGTGACTGGACACAAGCAAGAGCAATGCAAAACCGACTCTATGACAAAGGCGACAAGGCCAACAAACTGCTGGCATGGATAGAAAAGAGACAGATGAAGGGGGGCTAGGTCCCAGGGTTACAAGATGAGAATGGTAACAAACACAAAACAGGGGTTGAAATAGCGGAGGAATTCGCAAAATATTATGAAATGGTTTATACCTCTTATATCGAACACACAGTAGAAGACTGTAGAGATTTACTGTGGGATATCTCTATACCATGCCACTGCAAGGTAGACAAGGACCGTTTAGATAGAGGAAGTTAAAGCAGCATAGCGAGCGCCACAATCCGGGAAAGCAGCAGGCCCCTATGGACTGCCCGTAGAGTTATAAAAAGCTATGCTAGTTGTAACAACAGAACATATGTTAAATATGTTCAATCAGGCTTTGCAAGAAGATGTTCTACCAGCAGATAAACAAACAGCAGTGATAACAGTAATACCAAAACCAGGGAAACAACCCACTTGTTGTGGCTCTTACAGGCCAATCTCACTTCTAAATTTTGAAGTAAAAGTACTCGCCAAGCTCCTGGCCACAAGACTAACCGAGTCATCGAGACCCTCATTCATCCAGATCATTCAGGGTTTATGCCGCACAGGAGTACACGATTGAACGTTCGCTGGCTTTCGGAATATTGCATACAACCTGGGCAGACCCTCTGGAGCAGGCAGCACTCCTATCTCTGGATGCAAGTATGGCTACCGACAGTGTGGAATGGAATCATCCATATGGCGTCTTGGAACAATGTGGCCTCAGCCCTAAATTTATTAATTGAGTTAAGCACCTATATATCCAACCCCTGACCAGAGTGAGGATCAACGCAACCGTGTCACGTACATTTACCCTGCAGAGAGGAACTAGGCAGGGATTCCCACTCTCTACTATCCTGTTTGCATTAGCTTTGGAGCCACTGGCGGCATGGGAAAGGCAGGATCTGCTGATCTGGGGATACCAATTGGAGAGGAGTGGGAAGACCGAATATCTCTCTATACAGATGATATTTTGCTGTACATGCAGAAACCCAGGCAACCAATTGATCGTATATTGCAGATATTCCGTATATTTGGTGAGTATTCGGGGTACCAGATTAATTGGGGCAAATCTTTAATGTTCCCACTAGCCGGGGGACCCCCTACTTTGAAATCTAGATGTACAGTGCCCTGCAGGAGAGAGGCTTTAATTATCTAGTGATCCACATCACCTGAGAACCAGATTAATAATACAACCAGAACTTAGGGCGACAGCTCGATAGGCTCATAACTGACGCAAAGCATTGACGCACACTCCCTCTGACGTTGATGGATCGAGCAGCATTGTTTGAAATAATGGCTTTCCCACGTCTACTATACATGCTACAAAACTCACCATTTGAGGTACCTCTCTCCTTCTTTCGAAGGGTGGACTCCCAACTTCGGGCACTTCTGTGGAGTGTGGCAGCCCTGCGTATTGCACTGTGTAAGCTTCAAAGAGGTGTCTTCGAGGGAGGACTCGCAGTGCCCGATATTCATAGGTATTATTGGGCCACACAACTGGCGAATAGTTGGATATTTGAAGATAGGGCGGAACCAGCATACAGAGTGGATAGACTGGTCATAGGAGCACGGTGCACACAGGGAATTTTGTAGATGAAGCAAATAGATAAATACCTTCCGTTACATACCAAAACATTAGCACAAGTGTGGAAGGCGGCCACGAAGTACCTGGGGTGGCAGAAGAAATTCTCAGGGATGACGCCACTCTGGGCGGGTGACTTTCTGAAGGAAGTTTGTAGATTAGATGGTTTTGCCAAGTGGGAGTTACTAGGACTTGAGACGCTAGAAGATATCTGGAGAGGAGGAGCATATACTCAGTTTACCAAACTACAAAGAGACTATGAGATGGGAAAAGGAGAATGGCTTAAATATATCCAGTTAGGTCATGCACTACGAAAACACATGACTGAAGGAGACACGTTAGAAGCGGCCTCACCGCTAGAAGATAGGATACTGACTGAGCAGATATACGTGATAAGACCAAATTGTTATTCAATAAAAAGATAGTCAATAATGCCCCAGATCCCACAAAGACATTGCAGACAACATGGGAACAAGATGTAGGCACCCTGGAAGATGAGCAATGGGTGGAGATGCTGCATAGCCCAAGAGAGATGGTGATACGGGCCAGGTTCAATCTAATACAGCTTAAAGTGCTACATAGAGTATTCTATTCCAGGTCAGAGCTATTCAAAATGGGACGAAGTGAAAATACGAAATGCCATAGGGGATGGGGTCTGAGGGGTCATTTTATGATTAACTCAGGGAATCCCGGATCTTTCAGAAATAATGGATATATAGCTCAAAAAATGTCGGAAGTGGTGGCCATGGAAGTGCCATTAGACCCCAAATGGCTCCTTCTAATAACCGCGGCAAATGACAATTGGCCACAACATGTAAAACAATGGCTAATATTGGCCACAGTTGTCACCAAACGGAATGTGGCAAAATCACCCCTACACTAGAGAAATGGGAAAATTACCTGGACTGGTGCCGGCAAGTGGAATTAACAATTTATAAAAACATGGGATACCCCAAGAAAGGGGATACAATTCGGGGGGCATGGCAGGCCCATCGGGGACTATAGAAAGGGAAAATTGTATCAATCTGTTCACTATCAGCTATAATTACATAACACTAGAGGATGAAAATGCTCTCTTCCTTAAAAAGGGGAATGTGGTTGCAATATTGATGCTCTTTGTATGCACAGCGATTCTACGTTTTAATAAAAAGAGTTTTAAAAAAGTATTAAGGTTCTTAGTGAATGTAAAGAAGTCACTGTTGACTCTGACACAGTGCATGTAGTTTCTGGGATTTCAGATCAATTTGGTGATGTTACAATTGTCACTATCGGCTCAGAAGGTGAAAACAGTGAAGAAAGAATTGAAAGCAACACTGAGCAAGGACAGGGTGTCTTCCAGAGTTTTTGCCAGGTTTACAGGATTATTGGCATCATCCATCCAAGTCATATTCTTGGGTACTCTGCCCTCCAGAGTCCCAAAATGCACCACCTCCAGAAGGAAATTTCATATTCAGAACTTGTTCAATTGTCTCCAGAAGCCAGAGCAGAGCTGTCATGGTGGCTACATCACATGATGGCTCGGAACGGCAGAGCAATATTCGCCTCTCGACCAGACATAGCCATAGAGTCAGACGCCAGTTACTGAGGCTGGGTAGCCAGGTACGGAAACATATCAACATGGGACCAATGGTCAGCAAACTAATTGGGACTCCACATAAATTGCCTGATGCTGCTAAAGGGCTCCTCTCCGATCAAGTCATTATCCCCTCATAAAACTAATTGCTGCATTCATCCCTGACTGGACAATGTGTCAGTAGTCTAGTACATAAACAAGCTGGGAGGTACAAAATTCAGGCTGGTTGCAGAGATAGCGAAAGAATTTTGGAATTTTTACCTGCAGCACAGGGTTTTGGTGAGAGCCGAGTACTTTGCAGGCCAGAGCAATGTGCTAGCGGACTAGAGTTTAAGATACCTTTGAGATTTCAGTGATTGGAAACTGAACCCGAGAATGGTCTAGGGCCTGCAGGATCGATGGGATCCATGTGATACGGATCCCTTTGCCTCTCCTGTGAACAAACAAATAGAAAACGTTTTCAGTTGGAAACCCGGCAGCTCATGCCACGTATGCCTTTCTTCAAGATTGGCACAGTCCTCTTTAATATGTGTTTCCTCCATTTGTACTGATTCCCCAACTTACAGCTCAAGTGTGGATTCAATGGGTCGAACTGATTTTAGTGGTCCCTTACTGGAAGGCACACTCGTGGTTCCCGGTGCTTCTAGAGATGCCATGGGACTCACCGGTGGAACTTCCTCTGTTTCCGTACCTTCTGTAGGACTTGTTGGGATTTCAACATCCTTTGATGCTGAAGGGGCAGGGGCAGTTACGCCTCATGGCCTGGTGAATTTCAGGAGTTGCTTGCTAGGACTATTGCAACAATCAGAGTACTACATCAGACAATCTTGATCGCACTTTACCCATACACAATATTCTTCAGCTTAACCCCTTCCATGCTGGTGACGAACCCCAGCCGTCACGCTCCACGGTGCTCGTGTGCTGATGACGGCTGGGGTTCGTCACGGCCCGCTCTGTTCGTGCGGCTGCCGCACACGGGGGGAATCGCGGCCGCACGGAAGGGGTTAACAGAATTTGACGAATTAGTGCAATAAATGGGGTCTGGATGCATACGATTGTCAGAAGTATGAGCTCTGGATTTAGCAGGTAAAACCTTTTCCCTGATTGCTACTTCTAGAAGGACTAAAACGTTTTCTAGACATGTCTCTTACCCTAGTTTCCCAGGTAATCCTAGGTTGTGCATTGTTCGGTGTCTAAAATCGTAAGAGGATTGTACAAAGTAATTCAGACAAGAGAATGTGGGCCAGTTGTTGACTGCATTGCAAAACTCTTACAGACCAATGTTGTCTTCTACATTGGTGGGATGGGTGCGATGTATAATTTCAGAGGCAGTCAATGATGTCAGCATCTTTGGGGCCACTCAGTAAGAGGACCAGTGAATTCTAAAACCTTTCTGTTAGGTTCCAGGTTAGAAGACATAATGAAGGCTGCAGACTGGTCGACAGATTCCACCTTTAAGTCTTTCTATTGTAAACAATAACAGATGTTGCTTCAGTGGTGATGGAGAAGTTTTAAACACGCATAAATCAAGCCTTTGGTCCTGACATAGAATGTCAGTAATGAGCTTATGTTTACGTTTCAACAGTTGTACATTAATATGATTACACAAAGTGCTACGTGTCTACACTTCTTGCTGCTGGGTCTCTTTAAAGGTGGTGCTACACAAATGCATTTGTTGCTAAATGTTCACATACTTAGTGCTGTGCAGAATTTCTTGTGGCCATTTGGTACACATACTTGTATACATGTTGTAGTGGTACATCATGTGATTGTGCTTTAATCAGAGTGATTAATGTGCTTGTGTTCATTCATCCATACCGAATTGAAATATATTTTGTTATTCCAATAGCCTTAGCTTCATGTTTACATAAACACACCATTTGAAAAAGCATATTTAATATTTTTTATAAAGTGCCCAAAAACAAAACTGCAATTAGGCCCATGGCAAAGGATCCTGCTCGGAGACAAAGAAAATCAAGACAGTGGGGCCATCTTTAATGGGAGAGAAAAAAAATGTATGGAAGAAGCAAGAGAATTTGTGACAAAAGAGAGGTAAGGTGCAAATCATCTATATTATAAAACAATATAGACATTATAAGCGATGGATACACATTTACATTTAGAAATGTTTCAGTAGATTGCACATTCATCTATTTTATCAAGACCCAGCATTGCAGTGACAAAGGTGTGCTTTGTGACTCTATGTTCCTCATTAGGATGTTGGTTGGACAACCAATGACAGGCCGCCGGTGGCGGTCCAACTGACATCCAGCAGCGTAGTCCGACTGCCGCATTATGGCTGAATCGGTAGGAAGGAGCCCGTCGGTCGGATAGTATACCCTGCAATAGGGGTAGTGCCTCCTCAGGCACCGTCAAAGGGATTACGATGTCCCTTTCCAACAGCCTTTCCATGGTGATACGGACGCCATAAAAATGCTGTCGGAAAGGAGCTTTGGGGGGCCCTAGCAGGGGCTCTGTGGGCCTCCACTATGAGACCACAGGTGCTACCCCCAAACATCCATGCCCTGTGTGCCATGCACCATTTAGTGCCTGGCACACGGGGCATGGGTGTTTCAAAACATCCCTTTTTCTATTGAAGCTTGTGCTGTGGGCCTTTTCGGCCACAGCACAAGCCGCAATGGAAATAGCCATTATTGCGACCACTTACACGGTAGTCGCATCATAATTTGGCGGGTAGGACCAACTACTTGCCGTTTGGTACCAATCCCGCTGCGATGGCGGTCGGACGCTTGTCCGACCGGCACTGTAATCGTTTCCTATGTGTATCAAGTACTGTGAGGGGGATATTCCATACCTCTCTGGGGCACTGACCAGAGTGCAATGCAGGTTTGGAAAAAGAGAGCAGATATATCATGGATGCATTTGTAGCAGGGGGAACCCCTATCTATTGTACTGATTAGCAGGAGCGTCGCCCCACTGCTTTCTCGCAGTGCGAGAAAGCCAAAACATAAAATGATAAGAACTTTTGGTTATCACCATTTTATGTTTCTTGCTCATTGCGGGCGGGCGGGTGGCCGGAGCTGCCTTGACAGGGCAAGAGTGATTTACCCACTCCTGTGTGCGCATGAATGGTTTGGTTGGCCCTCTCGGCAATTAGTACAAGTCAGGTGGATTCCATTGATGTATAAATATACAAAGTGGCTGTTTGGGTTTTCAAAGTTTAAGCTAAATTATGTGCTTCTGTTGTTACATAGGCATGGCCAGTTGAAGCCTGCAGCCCTCCAATCTCAATGTAATGTATGCATTTCAAATGCATTTTTCTCAGTAACGACTGAATTGTTCCTGTGGCAAAAATATCCTCACTATCAGTATAACTTAAAGACTCTAAGAATATATATAACAATATAATAAAACTATATTATTAAAACCACTTTTTTGAAACATAGACATTTTCTCTAATGCCTCAAAAGCATAAACCATGCGTAATGAAATATAACTAAAGCAGTAAGCATGAATTTGTCTGATTTTCACGTGTGGTTTCAATGGTTGTGCATTAATACTATGCTATTTATGTGCATGTGATGCTGCATGTGCACACATAGGGCTAGATGTAGGTAAATTAGATTTACCGATTCATAACAACCGAATTTTACCGATTCGGTATTCATGAATCGGTAAATCTAATGTAGGTAATTATTCTGAAAAAAATACTGAATCGGTAGGAATCGGTATTTACCGATTCTGTAATTACCGAATCGGTATTTGTCATTGATTCCTATGGGCCTTGAAGCTTATAGGAATCAATGGCAAATACCGATTCGGTAATTACCGAATCGGTAAAATTACTGATTTGCCAAGGGGGACAGGGTGTCACTTTGACACCCTGTTGCATCCCTGTTTCTGGCTTGTGTGCCATGTGGCACATATACATGCCCTAAGGGCATGTATGTGTGTCACATGGCACAGGTGTACATGCACAGATGTGCATGTACACTGGAATTCTTTATTTACCATGCAATAGTATTACATGGTAAATAACGAATCGGTAATGGCCTGTGGCACTGTTTTCAGTGCCACCTACATCTGTATTTACCGATTATGTAAATTTACCGATTCGTTATTTTACAGAATCGGTAAATTTACCGAATCGGTAAATATACCCATTCTGTACATCTCCATTAGCAAATACCGGTCCGTTACCGACCGGTATTTGCCGACCTACATCTGGCCCATAGTGCTGTGCACAGCAGCATTTTGCTATTAAGTACACATACTATAATGATGAAATTGGATTCTGTAACACTCTACAGCAGAAATAACTAAAGTCAAGTTTGCACATTCTTGTTACACACTGGTTGTCTCATGCAACTCTTGTAATAATTGTGCTGCTCGTAACAACTCTGCGCTAAGAACAAGTCATTGAGGAAGCAGAACCCAGTTCAACATATCACAGTGAGGATTCTAGTGTTCTTTCTCGACCCAGCCTCCTTTCCCTTGTCGAACAGAGGCATTCCCCGTGTGCAGATGTATGACGTTACAACGCACACTTTTACAACGCATACCTTTACAACGCATTTTTTACAACGCAACATCCATTACAACGCATTCCATTACAACGCATGCCATTACAACGAAATTTTAAAAACTACATTTATAACGCATTCCATTACAACGCATAATACCTTTACAACCCATACCATTACAACGCATAACATTAGATTGCATGTTTGGTAAGTATTGGATAGTGTAGGGGTAAAAATTACTATTCTAACTCCAGGGGTGCAACAGTACGGTAAGTGTTGGATAGTGTAGGGGTAAAAATTACTATTCTAACTCCAGGGGTGCAACAGTAGGGTAAGTGTTGGATAGTGTAGGGGTAAAAAATACTATTCTAACTCCAGGGGGTGCAACAGTAGAGTAAGTGTTGGATAGTGTAGGGGTAAAAATTACTATTCTAACTCCAGGGGGTGCAACAGTAGGGTAAGTGTTGGATGGTAATGTTATGCGTTGTAATGGTATGCGTTGTAATGACTGAGTTGTAATGACATGCGTTGTAGTGGTGTGCGTTGTAGTGTCATGCGTTGTAATGGTTGCGTTGTAATTGCATGCGTTGTAATGGATATTGCGTTGTAAAAGTTTTGTTGTAATGGTAGTGCGTTGTAAAAGTTGCGTTGTAAAGGTTGTTTTCCCCGTGTGCACTAGTGGGGCATTTGTGGGATTTATATTGCTCCTGGCTGGACACAGAGTACAGGTTGGTGGTTGTAGGTATTCAGGACAAAGGACTCTGCTCTGGGGCATGAGAAAAGCAAGGCTGAGGGGCCAACAGTAATGGGAGATAAAACTGTGTGTGTGACAAAGTGTGTAAAGACATCCAGAACATGTTTGGCCAAAGTGAGGTGGGAAATTATCATCTAAGGAACAGTGTAGGGTGAGGAATATACCATTACATTTAGAAATGTTTTAGCAGACAACACTTTCATATATTTTAGCTAGGCCCACCACTGCAGCCACAAAGTTGTGCATAATGAATGTATGTGCACCAAGTACTATGAGATGAATCACCCATCTCTTTGCAGCACTAACCTGGGTGTTATCGGTGTTGCATTTAATAAGGAGAGATTTGTCATGGTTGCTTCTGGTGCCAGAGGATGCCATAAATTATACATTATCTATATTATTGATGTTGTCACTCCTTGAGTACTACACCTACTCACACAACATCGGCCTACATCAAAAGGAATTCATGTATTTCTAAATATACAATTTGCATGTTCAGTGCTTCAGTACATTAAAACCTCAGACCAATTATTGACTTACATAATAAACGAGCAACAAACTTTTCTTGTTCTTAGGTGGAGATACACCCATGACTTGTGGCAAAAACACGTTTAAACATTGTCTCACAGTAATTGATACACTTGTGCTTCTAATTTGAATTAATCTTTACAGTATTAAAGAAAAGTAGAAACAGTAGATAGTTTGTTCACAGTGATTATCATACCTGCATTGAAAGTGCTGTGTCATGGCTTGCCACCTGTGCTTGCCCCCTCCAATTTGCCTCTGTATCTGGGCATTATGGGACACCTCTTCCACCCCTGGCTCATGGCATTGCCTCTCAAGATGTCCCTTGCGCTAGCGTGACAAGAGTCATGCCGCCCAGGATTGCGGCTGTCACATATGTGCTGCCTAATTGTTACTCGCTAGTGATAGCTGGGGAGAGTTAGATTTCACTTATTTGAATGTTGGGGTTTCTGTTGGGCCCCTGTACTGTACACAGGGGTGGCTCCTCCATTAGGGCGGAGTAGTGTCGCCCCACTGTTTTCTTGCAGTGCGAGAAGCAGAAACCTAAAATGGTAAAACGACTATTTTATGTTTCTGCTTCTCACACTGCGAGAAAGCAGAAGGGGATGCCTGGTTGGGGCGGGCATGTGGGCGGGTTGGGGAGGTATGGCTTGCCCAATGTTGTGGGCCCTGACTGTTTGGTCGGTCCCTGTGGGGCCGACCAAACCAGTCACGCGCACTCTCCCTTTGCAGCCTACATGGAGAAAATGGTCTCCCCATATGCGCCCGGCCGGGCGCCGTCCCCACCAATCACAACGCTGACATTGTAGCATTGTGATTGGCTGAGGGGAGGGAGGTTGGCTGCTTCCTGTTCAGCAGGAGAGCAGGAAAAGTGGACCTGGTCAGGAGTCGCAATGTCGCGGGACCCAGGAAGGTAAGTTTCTTTTTAAAAAAAATATTATTTAACCCCCCCCCCCCGGGCAAACCCCCGCATGAACCGCCCCACCCGCAAATCATGCTAGCCGCGACTGCCTGTCCACTTTCTGTGATTCTGTCATTCCACAAAAGTTGTGTTGTAAGAACAGACTCCTGGGCTTCTGCAGTTTTATGTGCAGGTCCTGTGTTAACATTTGTTTCTGATCAGTGTCTCGATTTATGGAAGATTAACAACTGCTATAACATATTGGGACACGACCAGTCTGATGATGATTCTTTTGACTGTAGCAAGATAAAGGTATGGTGCTATGAATATGCTGAATGATTACCATAGCACAACAGTTACTAGAGTAAATCTTGTGTGTGCCTCACTTCCTGCAGAATGTGACCATTCAAGTGAAATGCAAGTAAATAAATAAACTGTGTATTGTAAGCTGATGTAAGAGCAGAGAGTAACTGTAGTCTTGTGTTCTGTTCACTGTAGAAATACATCACTTATGAGCGACTGCTGAAAATCTGAGAAAACCTTCATCTCACCTGGGTTGGCTTTTCGGTAATGGTGGAGAAGCGTCGCCTCATTGGTCAGTCAGCAAAAAATAAAATGATAGTAAAACAATATTATCATTTTATTTTCCACTGACTGACTCAGTCATGGTATCTAGGGTGGGCCAGTCTGCGCCATGGCAGGGAAGAGAGTTGTACACTGTAAGTGCGCATGTCAGTTTTGCCGGCCATCTTAGGACCGCCAAATTGACATGCGCACTTACATTTCTCCAACCCAGCTGTGTTCCACAGCCGTGTGTAGAAATGGCACAGGCTCTCTGTGCCTGAGAAAGCGTCAGACCAGTCCGATCAGGCCAATCCTGGCGCTGCTCTCATGCTTGGTACACCATGAGAGCACGTCTGGATTGGCTGGGGAGCCTGTGCTTTGTGCCCCAGTGACTGCCGGGAAGAGATGAGCACCGAGGCAGCTGGCAGTGTCAGCGTTGGTGGCAGGGAAGGTACGTTTAAAAAAAACGTTATTCCCCTATCAATTCCACTACTCTCCCCCGCCTCACCACTTTGGATTTGCGGTATGCGCCACTGTATCTCACTACACAAGTAGACTGACTACAAAACGTTAGCGTCTTTAGTGTGCCTTCTCTCATATCTATATTACCCTCTCCACTCTTCACCTTCACCATCGATCACAGCCTTGGATGTGTTTGGCACTGTCGACAGGGAAGGAAGCTGGTGTGTTCCAGCAGCAACATTTTGATTCACACGTTTTGGTGACTTGATTCTGACAGTCTGCAATCAATTAAGTGTTTTAATTCAGACAGTGTGTAAGGTATATTGTCCTTCTCGCTTCCACGCAGACTGGTACAGGTCTTATGCATATTCATTAATTGTATTATTAGTGTATCTGATATAATTTTACATTTGTGTATGCTTTTTTAAAACCAAAACAAAAATTGAAAGTAGAACAACTTATGGTGCTATTTAGTGGCTGGTGGTAGAACATGGCAGGGCCCATGGCTGAAGAAAGCAGCCATGCCTCATGTTACTTTGGATTGCAATGACCTCTCACTTCAGACCCAACTGGCTGGCAATGTTTATGGACAATACACCACTACACATTGTTTTGTAGCAGCCTGTGAACATATTGGGGGTCGTGATTGATCTAAAGGATGAAACAGAACATTTCTAGATTACAAAAGGTTGGATGATATGATCACAGGTACTACTGGGATATTTGGGTGATTTTTAGAGGACCTGGGAACCTGGACCAAAGAGGCAGATTTTTGAAAAGTGAAGTCAGCGAAAGGACATGTGATGTTGCCTTCTGCACACTATCTTATCAGTCATAACTTTTAACCCTGCATTGGTTGTATTGTTTTCTGAAATGTTGGATTAGAAAGGGCGAGACAGGGAGCAAAGTCTGCGTGAGAATGAAGTGACAAAATTGAAAAGGGAGAAGCTTGGGATGGTCAAGGCTAGTGGATGACAGAGGATACCAACAACAGAGGCATCATTGACAAAGTTTATGGCAGAACGGGATGAGTAAGTAGAGGCGGTCATAACAGGAGTGCTGAAGAGCTGGTGGAGGATTGAGAAAAGAAATACAATTTAGCATGACAAGGTGAAGAAATTTGATTCTGGAAGTACATTTCTTTGGAATGCCGAAAATAGGATTGTATGATAAATGTAGAATAAAGAGAATGGTCTGAGAATTGAATAAAAGGTCTGTACTAAGTTGGGGTTGGGTTATGTGGCAAGAATCCTACATGAGGGATGGAATGTTGAGGCAGGATATAAATTATTAGGGCATTTGGTAATCATTATAGATAAGACAGAATCAGCAAACTTGTGAAAGGATGGAGTAGGCATCCAAGAAGGACAATTACCCAGGTAAATCAAGGAGGGGGGGGGGCTTATGAAGGCCACAAATGAAGAAAGTGGAAGATGTTGAGGAAGGTTAGTGAGAGGGCATGCATTGGAACGAGAAGGGATTGAGATGGTGGCTGTGGAGCAGCAGATACAGGTAAACAAGGCTTAGAGCAGAATGTTTAAAGTGTTTGTCAAATATATGAGAACACCTCTCAGAGGTAGCGTGAACATAAAAAAGTTTCATTTGCAAGTCCTGATGGCCAACTGGTGCCAGAGAGCCAAAGCTTCGGTAATGCATAGAAATGTATTCCATATAGCGCTGCTACGCTTCAGGCTAATGGAGAAAGTAGACAAGATGTTGTCAGCATCAGGATCAATGGTTGGGACTCGAAGGCCCTGATTCTGAATTGGAGTATTCCACCCAAAGCACTAACTCTATATGAAATTCTGCCTCACAATCCCAAGTGGCCGCAGCGCCCACACTTATCAGCCTGATAATTCAGGGCCCGGAGACATCAGACCTCACTTTGCTTTTGGAGGGGCGGTGGGCAGCAGGCCCCAGCAGAGTCCAAACCCCACCTGACCCCATGCAGTAGCTCGGGGAAGCAGCCAAGGCTTCCCAGACACACAATAGCCAGCTATAAGCCCCCCAGACACCCACTACAGGCACCAGCCCCTAGTGACCTTCCTGCTGACAATGTCCACCTGTTCAGAGCAGGCAGAAACTGTCAATGGATTTCTCTGCGGAATGGGGGGAAAATACATAGAGAAGGACCAAGTATTCCTGGGTCCATGTAGATATTCCCCATTAGGGGAGAATACTCAGAATAGCCAGAATTTGGTGTTGGCATACCATCCGAAATCAGAGAGGTCCATCTACCAACCTCACTCACGCCTTTCTACCCCGTATCCCTGACCCAAATTCTGGCCAACTCGTAATCTGGACCTAGAAGAATGTGACATTGTTAGGGTGTAGAAATAGCCACCATCTTCAATACTGGTCCCTTAAGTGCAGGCCATAATAATGTCCATCTCTCCATTTAAGGATCTGAAATACCCTTGTTTACAATACCAGGGGTACTAGTGTGCCAGCATCAAGTAGGTGAAAGCATTTACAAAACTCCTAGAAGACTGTATATTCGCCCACTACGTCGCAATCTTAGAATTAGGACGTACAGAGAGGGTCTGAAATTTTTAAAATAGTGACACTTCCCAGTATGTGTCATTATACTTGTTGACCTTGTGGAGGGTTAGGCAAAATAATATAAAAAAAAGAACACATTGCCCAGTATTGCCCATGGTGGAAATAATTAGATCAATGGCGGAGATTATCTTATGATAACGTTTTATACTGGTTTACATTCTCTTGATGATTTTAACGATGTATTGATGTTTTAATGTACTTGATTTTATCTTGATTTTAAATCTTGGTTATTGTCACTCTTATGGGATTCTTTTTAATTGCATAAAATTTGATGGCATTAATGCTGAATAAAAGCTTTTATGATTATGATGAAAGCATTTGCAGACTTCATTTCCCTTTGTGTGGTTCCAGATCCACCCTAAAGTTGCATCGCAGGTACCAATGATGATTTTACCAGCAACTTTCGGGACATATTTACAAGCCCCTATCGTCACCACAACGTCACTTTCAGTGATGTTGTGATGTCTCTTTTGTATCGCTTTGTTCGCCCTAAGTGTGGCAGGGTATGCTCAGACGTGAGTCCCTTGCTCACTTTGCCACTGGATTCATGCAAGCCGGGCTGAAGACGGCTGTAATGCCAGAAACCGGTCCTTGGAAGCTTGTTTCCGGTCCAGGGAAGGCATGGCTTGGTAGTTCGGGCT
The DNA here is from genome assembly GCF_964261635.1 of Lissotriton helveticus. Lineage (NCBI taxonomy): Eukaryota > Metazoa > Chordata > Amphibia > Caudata > Salamandridae > Lissotriton > Lissotriton helveticus. The sequence continues at coordinate 1,620,927,034 of NC_136067.1, forward strand.
GGACTGTTCCCATGAGGCACAGGGTCAGACTGATTTGCATATAGCCATGTCTGAACTGGGGTGGCAGAGTGGGCTAAAGAACGGTGATGGATTAAACCCAGATCTTTTGACTGGGTGTGAGTGTTTGATTGGTTCAGATGCTCCGTCCATCACCACCCCCTTTTGTACCGCGTGTTGTCGATTGGGGCTTCACCTTATTTACAAGGCAGCGTTAAGCCGCTGTACTCAGGGTAAAAGGGGTGGGCAATGGGTGTTACGGTGGGCGTTCCACCACAGCACCCATTGATATTGACGCTGCCCACTCTTTACAAGGGTGGTGTAAGGCAGTGCCAACATTAAGACCAGGGAAAACCTTTACTTCTCCTCACTTTTGCTGTTTCCACGTGTGCTGCCTTGTACAGCATACATAAAAACAGAAAATTGCCATTGATTGTGTATGGGCAGGAAAGTGACCCTTCCTGCACATAAACAATCAAAAAATAAAAATAACGTTTTGCAACTTCTATGTGTGCTGCCACTTCTGTGGGTGCTGACACACCTTCCTGCATGTAAACAATCACTACCCCCAGCGCAGACACCCTTGCTCTATGGTGCAAGGGTACGTGCGTTGGCGCTAGGCAGCTGAACTCAGAGTCAGTGCTAGGAAAAACGCAGGGGTGCGCCGCATTCTTGTGCATTCGGAGTTTCCCTGTGTTTTCAGAGTGGAGAAGCATGATTTTAGCAATGTTTGCTTAATGCCACACTCTTCCATTTTGTTGTAAATATGCCCCTTCATGTTTTACGCACTTGAGGCAGACAGCACCGACGACGAGTCAACAAGATAAACCTGTAAATCACATGAAAGACTTGGTGAGTGAATGATCCGAGTAAATAGCCGCCCTGTCTGAGCCAGCATAGAATACGCGCTACAGTAATTTTAAAAGGGTGCACTGAAAATTATAGCCATTACATTTAATTCAGCTTAAATTGTGCTTTCGTCTGCTGAGTTGTAAATGTGGCGGCGGGAGGGGGTGGAACAATATGAATCATCTGGCACAGCAGCTGATTTTTGCTGTATCTCTTGACTCTGGCCAGGATCCACCAACTTCAAGCCGCCTGGCATGGTAGGCAGCATCGCAGTGCAGAGAGCTAGGGTGGGTACACAGCTCTGGGTGGCTCCTGCAGAGGGTGAAGTAAACACTGGGCGGCTAACAGCAAAGGGAGCAGTGGCAGGCAAATCATTTAGAAGTCACCTTTTCTCTATCAAATTTGCTTCCACAATGGGTATGGTGCTGTTGTCGCCCATTGACTACACCCTACTCTCAGGCCATCCTTGCTGGGGCATGTCAGCTGCTGCCTCAGCAGACTCCACCCAAGCAAGGATGGGCCTCTCGCTCTTCTAGTTACAGAAATTCCAATAAGGCTAAGAGGAAAACATAAAATGAATACGTAACAGTTTGAGAATGAGCCAACTTCAAAGGTAGTACCTTACCTAAAGCCAAGTAGTAAAGACATTAAATACAATACCAGCAAAATATACTGGTGAAAGGAATCCCAGTCAATAATAACATGTTTTAGGCAGCCTTTTTTGAGTAATCTCAGGTCATAAATACAACCATACAGATCCTGATGATGACCCACCATGACAGGGTCAGGGCTGACACGTGTCAACCTACATGTCTTGAAGGGACTACAATTCTAAAGAGATGGATTGAACCACACTGGAGCTCTCTTTCTTCCTCTCACTCTTTCTCTCTCTCTCTCTGGTCTCTTTTCTCTTTTTCCCTCTCTCTCACTCACTCTCTCCTCTTGATTTGAAGCTTCACACTAAAAAGCAGGTCAAAATGCCTCAAAATACTTGCAACGAAAGCAAGAGGCAGTAAATAATGACCACATTTTAAGAAGTCTGAGTGCAATCACTCAATGCAATTGAGGTGTTTGAAAGCTGTTAATGTCTGCAACAATAGGGGGTACTCTTATTACCCCTTGCTACAGTGCTTAAAAGTATTAGAGTATTTTGTCCTAAATAAGCAAACCATATCTCGGTTTCAATACCATAACAATTTATTTCTACCAAAATAATCCTCTAACTGGATATCTAGAAACCTAGCTAGTTGGTCATTTGTTATTGTCAAATATTGACAGTTTGGCAGCAGCAGACAAGGAAAAGAGGGGGCCTTGGCTGCTGACAATCCCAGACGAACTATCCATCTTAGCAAACATTTGCAGCGCCTTTTTATGTTACTTCTTTTCCCATCTATGTGTACGTGTATGGTGATGGAATCTAATCACACATTTAATAGCCTGGAGGATTTAAAATTTCCAGATGGTAGTTGACTGGTCCAATTAAAAGAGTATGGCATGTAATAAACACATAATGCAAGTGAAACAAATGAATGTAAACGAGGCATCGCTAATGCAGTTTTAATGATTACATACACTCACCATGTTCAGTGAGGTGAACCCGGCAAGGCAAACTCGGCCTTCCATCCTTCCGAGGTGCATAAATTGAGTACCACAAATTAAATAAACCGCATCCTATGTTATGTACAGCGTTTATAAATAGCACACGTGCGGTGTAAAGTGGCACATAAAAGCTGGGTATTATTCTCCTTGTAAATTCACATTCTTTTTTGCAGCAGAACATGTTGGTGGAATTATCGAGGGTGGAGGCGTTTCAGCACACGCCTCGTGACTAAGAGTGCACATTGAGGGGATGGGTCGAGAGTGAGGCACAGTTTTACACTCAGCACACATGGTTCGTCAACAGGCGTGGACTGAGCAAGTCGGTGAACTGCACTTTCTTGTCAGTGACATCTTGGGCACAGGCACAGTTTCAGCATATTTTGAGTTTTGGAAGTGGGCGTTGCCAGCGTCGGTTCTTGCTCACTCCCAGGTTTCTGCTCTGTCTGATGCATTATTTACTGGCTGTGAAATATCACGGTGTGAATTTCTGTAAGACTGTGTGTTCTCCAACTACTCACTCTATGGAACTTCTTTCAATACCTGCCTCATACCAAAGCGGCTTATGAGTATCAGGAAGCCAAACCTTGCCCCAGAACCCTCCAACTTCCAAACCATCCTTTGCCAGAAGGGGGGGCATATGTACCTCTCTGGGGGACGGCAGGAGGGGACACCATTGTGATGTGGAAAAGCGATCCCACCTTTCCTTTGCATAACCTACACATTCTGCTATCTCCATCGATGCCAGGCAAGGCGCAGTGACCTCCAAGAAGGGCAAGATGCCCAACCGGAAGTTGTCATGTAGAAGCGCCTGGCTTTGTAGGTCAGGCCGGGCATTAAATATGGATGAATTGCAGTGTCATTAATTTTCAGGTACATCGATTCTGTAACACAACTCTATCTGAATATCTTGTACTTTAAGTGTGACCCACTACTACTAACCTGCTTTGGGTGTGAGCTGCTTAATGTTTGTTTGCAAAAAATCTCCTTCAGGCCCAACAATTCCAGAATGTAATAAAGTACCTGTATCCTTTTTACTTCAGTAGGAACAGTTGGATTGAATTGTTCAATCTTAATTAAGGACTGTAGAGTCCGGTGGCACAAAATTCCCAATATTGCCCATTTAAATACTCAGTCAAGGAACAACTCCAGGTTTAGCTGAGAGATAGCTCCAGTCTTAACGCTGCAAGGTTGAATGAGTTCTGCCGGCCAAGTACCTTACTCCAGATGGGAGCCTCACTTGCCTCCAGGTTTAGATTTACAGCCTGGAAACCAAATTTCAGTGCCACAGGTTGAGTTATAATGAGACACTCAAACAAGGGTAGTCCATCTCAGGTCCAAGAGGGCCAGATGCATTCCAGGTGTTCAATATCACCAGTGAGTATGTAAATGCGTTCTGTTGGTAATCACTATGCATGCATACATTTTACATGGGTATTCTTAAAATCTGTCTTGAATCGAGCTCGAGCCAATGTAAACATCTGCTAAGATATGGTGCTGTTCTGCTCCTTTCCTATGCTGGTGCACTTTTGACAGCAACCTGCCAATGCAGAGACCCTTGCACCGCAGTGCAATTCTTGTGGAATTAAATAAGCGAGGAGGAGACTCTTATGTGTAAGGTCAGCTCGCTCCATCCTTTAGAAGCGATGTAGGCGAAGGCTTGACAGCCGCATCTGGATTTCCGTATGTGTGGGCGGTGTGCAAGTAGAAGTCCAGATTAGTAGAGGTGTCTGGTAGGTTGGGCAATGTTATGTGGTGTCTTGAAAGTGGGAGTCAGGCTACTAGGTGGCCTTCAGATGACTACATGACTTTATTGTTCTTGCAAAAGGCCAATGATGCATATACCCTGTCCTGTATTATGAGTTTTATTAAGATGGCGGTGAGGTTAAGGAATTCGAGAGAGATGAGTTGATTGTAATGCCCTGTATATAGAGACTCCGGTTAAAATGAAACGAAATGTCATGAATTGAACTGTTTTTAACATGTTTTTAATTGGTTTTATGTACTTTTATGGTATCTTTTTAAGTGCTGAATAAAGATATATTTGATTTGATTTGATTTGATTTGATTTGACTACATGACTGAATTAGTGGGCACAAGAGGCACTGTGTGGTGCTTTAAAGTTTCTATATAACATTCCAGTAAATTTAAACACAGAAGGATTGATTCACAACGGTAAACTTACACATATGTGTAAATTTACATTTCTTTTGGAATTCACAGATCTGCATTTTAATAGTATCTTTAAGAGTGTGGAGACTCCGCAGTCGGGGAGAACTCCACACATAAAAGGATACTACATGCCTATCTTTTTATGTGCAGATTTCCCTGCCCCAAATGCAGAGTAACAGCGCTTGTAAACTTATTATTAAATCACTATCAAAATACAGTTTTGTGAATTCCAAAATAAACTTAAACTTATAAAAAAGTGTAAGTTTACCTTTGTAAATCCGGCCCAGAATAATGAGCAGCTACAGAATTTTTGTTGACAAAGAGCGTACTTTATATTTTGGTGGGGTGCCTCTTTGTCCATCAGGAAAACAAAATAAATTACTCCATCATTATGATGGATGTGACGACGGCCTAATTTCGAAAGGGCTGTCAAGCTGGCTGTCAATTCTAAAGCATTGGCAGGAATTTTCTTTTTGAAATAAAGAAAATTCTCCCTCATGATGGAAGTCCTGTCCCATGGTCGGGGAGAGCATTTAGTAGTTTCCTCTGCCCCTTACTTCCAGGGTTTTCCAGGAGGTGATAGGCAGTGAAAACTGACCTCTAATTCAGCCCATCTCAATTAGGGGGGCGAAATTAGAGGTCTGCCTCAGATGACCCTTACTCCGCAGGGCCTTCGGAGGGTCTAATCACTTTGGAGACTAAATAGTATTCTACAAGATTTAATCTAAGGTCTGCCCATTTTTAAATATGACAGGTGGACCTTTATCTTGGTGGTATGTATATTCTGTCACTGTTGCCATTTATATTGCTTTATTGTACATGAGGCCCTTTAAAATTGAGGTAAAATTCGTACAATTACCTGTTAGATGAAATGTATTTCATGATGCAATTCAAGTGGAAGGTTACAAAAGCATGTCTGTTGGGATTCTTTGGTGATAAAGCTTAGCCATCATTTGTCTTGCTGAAATGCATTGTAATGAATGCCTGGCAATTTGGGAGTTACATAAAGGAGCACTTTGAAAGTGTAATCACAGGTTTTAGTCACAATATAGAGCACGTATTTGTACTACCATAATAATTTTAGGAACTGAAGGGAATTATAAGTGGTTTCACCGTTTGGAAAAAAACTCTCCTGAGATCCCTGAGATTTGATTATACTTTGGGGTGAAAATAGTTATCTTTCTTAATTTTCTCATATAAATTATCATTAGTGAGCCAGAAGCTAAAATGAAGACACATTTTATATGAATTCACAAATACCTCCCTCTCCCACGCTGAGCTAAACGCACTTCCAATAGTAGCAGCTGTCTGTCAGTTGTTTTTACACTATTCTACTGCTTTTTCCCCACAGAGTTGTAATGTGCAATGCATTTTGATTGGCTCCTAGAGGCCGGATATCTACCAATAATAAGATTCATAGCTAGTGCCTATCATGTCTTCCAGTGCCTGCACATTTTGTGAGCTTGGTGAACAGTCTAATTCTTTATTAGAACTCTGTGATCTTCACAGGCAGCTGATAGTGGAAGAAGGCATAGTGACCTGTGGATTCTTACTATAATAAGGCATGTCTCAGGTACTAGCAATGAATAGCCTGCGTAGATATTGACTAGCTAGAAACTGTTATATTCTATATTGGTACCCTAATATAGGTCCAGGGAACATCGTACACTTTCCCTACATCAGCTCCCGTTATTTTATTTGAGCGAGCCTTATAAGGACATAACTCCAAATAAGGAAAAAATGCCTTACAAGGACATCACGCCTTATAAGGTCTGCAGCCTTTTATGGACTAAACCTTTCACCTAGTTCTATGACGAGGGTGGGTTTTACCCAATCGATATTGCTAAGACGTCACCCTTAGCACATATGAATAACTAATGAGTACACTCTCCAGGAGGTATACTTCACCTCTCCCATCGACGCACAAGGTTTAATGCCCAACGTCATCCTCATACTGAACAATGGGTAACACACGTACATAGACTGTATAAATACAGCACCTCTTGCTATCAGAGAGCAGGAGGGATCCCTTGCAGAGTGTTCGGCTCAAGTCCAGGACGAAGTCCCACACTATCACTATTCAGGTATGGGGGTTTGACTAAAGCCTAGTGGGATTCTTGGCTCTTAGGCTCTTAGACTTTGGCTATTAGACTTAGGCTATATAGCACCTACTCACATGCTAGGTACACTTAGGTACATCTAGTCAGGCATCTTAGGAGTACGCACTTTATTTTATAAATGCATTCTATATTCATGTATAGGTTCATGACTGTTGCAAAATGGTAGAACATTACTATTCCTTTTTATTCACTATACTGCTGGTTCTATATGTCTGCTACTGTGCTACAATCGTAACAGCGCACTTATTCTATATGAGAAGAACTACTGTACAATAAATTCTTTTTGTAAACACGTTCAACTATTTCTTCTCTGCATCTCTCTGAGAGCAAAAACAAGCCAGCACGAGCGATTGGGTGAAAAGTAATATATTGTTTCCACAAGTCTGAGGTTATTGTGTTCTGTGGTTGCCAAAAACGAATCTCTCTGATAATAGGAGATTCTAGTGGAACTGCGAACTAGCTAATGCAAACCATAGGTTAATAAATGCTGCAGGGGTGTACAGAGTCAGTCTGCCACCAGACCCACAGTATATGTTATCCGTAAACGTCGTAGGTCCTGCATGACAGGGTACTTTTTGGGACTACACTGCAGAACCAGTCATAAGGCAGCTTTTTGGTGGTGTACAGCTGTCAGATTTGCAATATTCTTTAAATTAGTTTCCTTTTTCAATAATATCTGCTAGAGCTTATTGGGTTATATTCCAGCCATTCGCAGACCAACTGCTCTCCTGCTGAACCCTCACCAAGACTGGCAGATGAAGCTTTGCACTCTAGAGATGATTTCCTTGTTGATGGATGATAAAGCAGAGGCGTAACGGAGGCCCCTGTGGCATGTGTGGGCCACAAACCCTTCAAGGGCCCTTCAACTTTACAGGGGGCCCCCATGCAACCCTAGTTCAAAGAACCTCTGTGAGATATGGGAGACGCAGGAGCCCCTTTTCACATTCTGCAGGTGTGCCCCATCATTTTGCGGTACACCACTGTGTTAAAGAGCCCTTCTGGCTCTAAAGAGATAGTGCTGGCCAGAATGACAAGGGAGTAGTGTAAATTAGTATAGTGAAAAAATGAAATATATTTGAGTGGTGGATATTATAGTCAGTTATTTGGATTGAGAAGGACAGTGGAGGGATAGAAGAGGGAAAAAGGTTTGCATTTATATAGCGCTTGCTAACCTTGATGGGTGTTGAAGTGCTTTTTCGGTGAGTAGCACGCTACTTCGGAACCCCTAAAGGACTACTGGTGAATTAGTATGGTGAAATTATGATAGTAATTTAAGTGGTGGATATGTTAGTCAGGTATTTAGAGTGAGAAGGCTTAGTAGAGGGATAGAGGAGGGAAAAGGGTTTGCATTTATATAGCGCTTGCTACCCCTGATTTGGGGTTGAAGTGCTTGTTTTTTGGGGATCGGAAAAGTAAAATGAGGTATTAGATGATGCAAGGAGGGGTGGAGTAGGCAAGCGTCTTGAAAGGGTTATTTTGGGGATCATAGTAGTGGTATGGGGTTTGGGCTGAATGAGAGAGTGGAGTTAATGGATATATTAATATAGGTATAGGGTGAGAAATAGGGTAGTGCATTGGAAAGAGTAATAGAAAGAGGTTTAAGATGAGTCAGAGAGGTTAGCTAATTGATATATTGAGATCGCTATAGGTTGAAAAATAGGGTAGTGCATTGGATATGCTGAATTAGAAGTACAAAGTAAGTAAAAGTAATAAATATATAGATCCGAAAGTAATAACGATATATTGATCCATAAGTACATGGAAGGTATATAGCTGCATAAAGGAAGGTAGTATATGTAGATTAAAGATGCATTAAATAAACTCTGTCTTTCAAGTGTTGCAGTTTGGACTAACAATCTCTCATCCAATTCTTACTGGCTAATGTGAGCCAATGCTTTTGCTCATCCTCACAACTAGCAGAGAAAGGCTGCACACAAGAACCAATGCATTACTGTGGGTTCAGGGAAACCTAGCAGTCGGCAGTCAAGATCATCTAGTGACCTCTGCCCCAGTCCACACTCTCCCCCTTCCAAGTTATGGAAAGCTGCAAAATCTTGAGTGGGGCTTATTAGGATTAGTTACGCTGGAGGCAGCTTATCAGCTTTGCAGATATCTGTAACCTCTATGGCCTCTCCTCACATCTCAGTACTGGCTGGATGACTTGTCCAAGCAAGGATGATGGCTGCCTGTTGTTTGGATCCCTCACAGACCAGGACCACCTTAGCCACACCATCACTACTGTAGAATTGCTTGGAGGTTGTGGTGTTACCATAAAGGCACTGACTACTTGGTGTGAGCTTAGTAAGCAGGCTTAAGGATCCCTTGAAGCCTATCTATGTCCACAATCTACACAGTGTGGGCCAGCCCATTGTAGTTTGGGTGCATAGCATTCAGCCAAGGACTGACTCTGCACTAACATAAGGTGCACCTAAGGAGGCAGGAAAAGCTGGCTCCACATCTGAGCAACCAGTTGTGTGCTGCTCCACTTGTCCTTCCATCTGTCAGAAGAGCAGGACTAAAAGTGGAGTATCTTACATTCCTTCCTGAATTCTGAAGGCCTTCTTTTTCTTTGAAAGAGTCTGAGAGGGTATTCCATTTTTAAAATCAGTACCATGATAATTTAGACACCCACATTCAGCTTATTTACAGTTTGAGTGGCTAGAATCTTGTCTGAACAGTATCTAAGGTCACTACTTGAGGAAAACCACTGGAAGGTAGAAATTATATGTTGTAGCTCATTTGGTCAAAAGCAGAGGACCGTGAATTAGAAACAAACAGGTCTCAGGGAACAATAGAGGCATTAAGGGCATGCTGAAGATAGATTCAAGATTTGTGAAGCTGACCTTCTTTTAATCATCTGCCATTTCCTAACACTTATGTGGAGAACTGCAAAAAAAATACCAGACTCAATGAAGAAGACCATTTGGTTAATTGTTAATCATGCAATGATGCATTGCTCCAGAGATATTACTTTTCACGTCCTGCATATTTGATAAATGTTTCTGCAGCAATATCTTTTGGTGCCAAATACTAGCCCGAGGATCCTGAAGATCCGAAGCATGACCACACAGAAGGAGGAGGGCTAGGGAAAAGTTTTCTGAGGTTAGTGATAGTATCAGTGTTATATTGACACTTTTTCTTATAGTCTAATTATGTTTTTGTGGCTCTGAATCAAAGTGTGATTTCCTACATAAAATTTGACTTTATTCCCTGCTTTAAACCAATTCCCATTAATTAGGTGTAAGGTTCTGTAGTTGTGGTAGCAAGTTCTTGGATTCCTATGCTAATCGCCAAGCCTTCATCCTCAGACAGACACGTGGCTGTGATCAGATTGTAGACGTGGAGCCCACGCTCTATATTGGGGGAAATTGGGGTAAGGGTTTGAGAGATGAAGAGAAACATGCAAGCCAGATTTTATTGAAGTAAACTGTCTTCTCAGGTCTGCGAATCTCAGCAGTCACAGCCACACGCTTGCACGCTTCACTTCAGTACAGCTTAATATCATGATATATGATATATATATATATATATCACGCTCCAAGAACCCTTTCTCCCAGCCGGTATATATATATATTACCTACTGGCGGTCGGCAGTAGATAGTTATAGTTATGTCCTATTATCCATAGGAAATCCGCAGCATTCTATTTAGAATAACTTTGGTGCCGGTTGACGAATCTTCGCAAAATTTTCAAAACTTATGGCCAGCTCCGGTCCGCTCCTATCCTGAAAGTCTCGGGTGATTCTTCAAGCGGGGCCGAGAAAAAAGGGGGTTCCCCAAACGTGTTTTCCCCATGCAATTTCCCATAGGAATCTTTTGTCGCTGCTACAGCCCGAACTGCTGTACGGAATTACACCAAATTTGGCAAAAAGGGTAGACCTTGGTTCAGAGTCATGCCTTTTGGTTAAATGGTGTAAATCGTTTAGTAGTTCCTGAGAAAATCCAAATTAAAATCACATATATATCTATGGCCGCGGTGGATCCGTGCACCTAAAGCGCACCCTGCCGAGCATGAGCTGTATGGTAATTGGCTGTCAAAACTCCAAACCAGGAAGTGTTGGTGGCCATCTTGTGCCTCGGTAATCGAGGCACAAGAAAACAGAAGAAAAAATGCGCAGAACGCATAAAGGGGGCAGGGTAGAAACACCCTGACCCACTAGGCCTGCTCAGGGGCCCCACAAGAACCCCCAAGGCCCAAAAAAGAATATATTTTTTTAAATCGGCAAAATCGGCGCATGGTGCGCGGATCCTGAAGATATAAAAAAACGGGCTCCCACACTTCGTTGTTAATTAGCCCCCGGGGGGCCAAGTCCCGGGGGCATGGTAAAAAAAAAGTGTTGGGGGCAATCCCCTACACACTGCCCGGGGACCGCAACCCCCGGGGCAAAGCATTTAACGGGGGCACACGGCCCCCCTGCAGCCCCGGGGACCGCCACTCCACGGGGCTTGTTATTGAAATGTTGGGGGGATCTAACACCCCCCCAAGCCCCAGGGACCGCCACCCCCTGAGGCTCAATTTAATTTTGATTGCGGGGGCACACTGCCCTCCGCAGCCTCGGGGACCGCCACCCCCCTGGCTGGTTAATGGAATGTTGGGGGGGCTCTAACGCCCCACAAGCCCTGGGGACCGCCACCCCCCTGGGACTTTAAAAAAAAATAAAACCTGTGTGGGGGGACTCAAGCCCCCTCACACGCCCCGGCAACCACCACCTCACCGGGGCTCTAAATATTTAGATTGGGGGTCTGTGACAGACCCCCCAGCCCCGGGGACCACCACCCCCTGGGGCTTTGAAAATGTGAGGAGGGGGGCCGCGCAACCCCCCTCCTGGAGCCATTGATGACCCTGCAGTGTCCCGGGTTGCCTACCATCGGGACATTGTAGTGTGCTATGGCAGGGTGGGGAGGCTAATTGCACCCCAGGGGCCTCAGGATTCAAGAGGAGTTAATCCCCCAACTTCAATGCTACACAGGGCACGTTTGCACAGTGGTGAAGGGAGGGGACGGGGCCTGAGTTGACATGTGTGCAAACACACCCTGTGGCGCAATTTAAGTTGGGGAATTAATTCCTCGTCAATCCTGAGGGTGCCTGGGGGGCAACTAGCCCACCAGGTACCTCCAGTAAGTGCCACAGAGCTGCGTTCCAGAGTGTTGTAAAAAGGGGCGTGGCCTCTGAACACCTCTCTGCAATGCAGCCCCCTGGTGCATACTGGAGGGGTCCCTGCTGGGCTAGTTGGCCCCCAGGGACCCGCAGGATGGAGAAGGAATTATTTCTCTAACTTAAAACGCGCCACAGGGCGTATTTGCAGACATGTCACCTCAGGTCACACCCCCTTCCTTCATCACTGTGCAAACGCACCCCGTGGTGCGTTTTAAGTTGGGGAATTAATTCTCTTTCAATACTGAGGGTCCCGGAGGGCCAACTAGCCCAACAGGTATCTCCAGAATGCGCCAGGGAGCTGCATTGCAGAAAGGTGTTCAGAGGCCACGCCCCTTTTACACCTCTCTGGAACGCAGCTCTTTGGCGCTTACTGGAGGTACCTAGTGGGCTAGTCTGACCCTAGGGACCCTTAGGATTCAAGAGGACTTAATCTCTCAACTTAGAACGGCCACAGGGCGCGTTTACACAGTGGTGAAGGGAGGAGACGGGGCCTGAGGTGACGTGTGAAAACACGCCCTGTGGCGCGTTTTAAGTTGGGGAAATAATTCCCCTTCAATCCTTAGGGACCCTGGGGGCCAACTAGTCCAACACTTGCTTCCTGGAAGTGCCAATGCACTGCGTTACAGGGAGGTGGTGCAGGCCGTGCCCCTTTTTAGACCTCTCTGCAATGGTGCTTACTGGACGTACTAGTGGGCTAATTTGCACCTAGGGACCCTCAGGATTCAAGGGGAGTTAATCTCCCAACTTAAAACGGCCACACGGCGTATTTAAACAGTGGGTATGGGAGGGGACGGGGCCTGAGGTGACGTGTGCAAAGACTCCCTATGGCGCGTTTTAAGTTGGGGAAATAATTCCCCTTCATTCCTGAGGGCCCATGGGGGCCAACTAGTCCACCAGGTGCTTCCAGTAAGCGCCACTGCGCCGTGTTGCAGAGAGGTGATCCAAGCTGTGCCCATTTTCTCTGCAACGCAGCTCTGTGGTGCTAACTAGAGATACCTGATGGGCTAGTTATACCCAAGGGACACTCAGGATTCAAGGGGACTTTATCCCCCAAATTAAAACGGCCACAGGGCGTGTTTGCACACGTCAGCTCAGACCCCCCTCCCTTCACCAGTGTGCAAACGTGCCCTGTGGTGTGTTTTAAGAGGTAGTTTTAATCCCCTGCTCTATTATATACTAAGGGCTTACAGAGGAGGTCATGCTAATAACAGGGGTCCCCCAACGCATAGTGTTCCCTAGTGTATATAGGTGTTTTAACTGTATTCTAAGTGTGTTTTAGCATAGCACTGGCTCTAGGACTGGTTAGTCAGAGTCAGTTACCACCTGTACCCATCTGAAAAAGTTGAGGGTACAGAATGATTTTGCAACAAGGCCTCTTTCTGCTCCTCTGTTTGTTCTTTCTGCACGTCTTCCTTTTTCCTGCACTTTTCTTCGTCTTTGAGTACTTCTGTTGCTTCTGTCTGCATTTCTTTTTCTTCTTTCTGTGTGTTTTTTCTTCTTTCTTCACATGTCCTACCTCTGTAGGCATAGTTAGAAACTAGCATTTAAAAAAGCTTTGAAATTCACTTAAAAAACCATAGGTTTCAGTTAAGTTAAAGTTAGAAATTAGCATATAAAAAACCTTTGAAATTCACAGAAAAAACATAGGTTTCAGGCACGTTATAGTTAGGAATTAGCATTTAAAAAACCTTCGAAATTCACGGAAATAAATATAGGTTTCAGTGGCGTTATAGTTAGCTGGACATTTCACTCGTACAAAACCATTTAAATTCCCCCGTTATAGTTAGTTCAGCTAACTATAACTCGCGCGCCCGCAATGCACTGCTGATGACGTCACATATTACATCACTCATGTCATGGTCAGTGACGTCACTCATGACATCACTGATGACATCTCAAATGACATCACTGATGACATCATCCTTCTGATAGAGTGGCAGACTTCCTCTCACCCTAATATAACCTATGATACACACATTCAAAAATAGAAACAAAAATTTTCAAAAAAATGGGCATACCAATACCAGTTACAACAACCTCTTCAATAATTCCAAGATCTACATACACATCCACTCATTCACCAACAGTCCTATATAGTCACTGATACGTGTACGCACTCATCATATGTACTAATGCACCTATACATCCTGTTACACACCGCCACTCATTCATAGAGTTACTCACACACATAGTCACTCATGCTAATAAAGAATAAACCATCCATTTACTTGCATATACAGTTATACACACACCACTACACTTACTTCTTCAGAAACGTTCACATACTTACTCTCTTAAACAATCACTTATAGAAACACATACTTATTTATACAGGAACTCTTCCACTCTCTCACTCTCACATATACTCACTTATGTACTCCAATAATCACATATACTAGTTTTAAACATATGTAGTTACTCATAAAGACACTATTGAGACAGCCATTCACTCACTAACACACCCATACACACACCCATCCACCCACAGAGTCCTGCACACATGCTGTCTTCAAAACACATACAAACAGTGAGTTACTCATTCATGCATCTATGCGCTAAGTAATAACCCCCACCGAACCATACAGACACTCAGACATTCATACTGATACTAAAAAAACAACTAATAACCCATATAGACACTTATGTAGCTACTCACCAACCCACGCAGCCACTTATACACAAAGTGAGAGACTGATACAGATATATACATATTTAAACATTACTCGCTAACCCATGTATTCACTAAGATACACTTAATCAGTCAGTTATACAATCAACTTTACAAAAAAAACATCCAGTTAGACACTTTTTTACCGTCAAAAAGATGGCGGCCAGAACGCTGGCTGAGTGAGCTGGTCTGTGCAAATGCTCCTCCTGAATGAGCCGTCCACCCTGAGATAGCCTGCGCGGGGCTGCGCTGCTATTCCGTGCTGTGTGTTGTGATCCATTACCGTTTCATTTCCAACAAAAAGAAGATGCTCTGGCGGCTATTCATTTTGCAGAATACGCTACCGCTTTGCAGTGTCTCTACGGTCTCAGCGGGTCAGCCTCTCCCCAGCAGCTTTATTTCCGCGGCGGAGGTGTAATGCCGCCTAAGAACCAGAATCCGCCGAAAAATGCTCCGAGGGTACAGAGCAAATCAGCAGCGGCTTCATCATCACTGCAAGCTGACGCTGTAAAGAAGCCTCAGGGGGAAGTTACCGGCAGGGCAGCAAAGAACACAAAGCTACTCCCCCCTTCGGTACCGGCAATCTTCAAAACTCCTGGAGGCTCTGCAGCTAAAGGACAACAGAGCCCGGCCCCACCGAACTCGGCAGGCACCCCCGCAGCTCCACTGCTGGACTCCAGTGTACCAGTGATCGGTAAGACAAAGACCTCTCTGATTACATCCTCTGCTGGGGTCACCCCTGAAAACATCGTGGGGGGGGGGTGCTGGAAGCACTATGGTGCAAATAGAAGAAGAGGCGATGCTTGGAGGGGCTGGGGGGCAAGCCACATCTGTGGATTCCACTCTGGTCTCTAGTTCACACTCCAGTGGGATTGTGGGAGTTGTAGTCTCGGCCTCACACAGTGTTCCTGAAACAGAGATAGATACATGTTTTTCTTTCTCTGAACACAAGGAGTCCTCTGCTGATGAAGATGCGTTAGATAAAGGCTGGTCAGATGAAGAAGGCAGTGAACTGGGAGACTGGTGCACAAATGATGTATTGAATAGCATTGGTCTACCTACAGTTCGGAAGATGCCGCAGGAGGCTGGTAACTCTTCAAATTCCGGACACCTTGCCTGGGAATATTCATTCTCTGGTCATCCTGGAGTACAAGATAATTCTTCTCTCCCTGCAGCAAGCAGTCATGATCCCCCGGGCGAGATGACATTAGCTATACTATACCAGTCTATAATGGCCCACCGGGAGGAGACACGTCAAGAGAGCGCCCGGGCACAGGGCTCATGTCGCAGAATACAAAACTCATTGCGCAGAGTGATAAAGACATGCACGGACATTGCAACTAGGATTACAGAGGCAGAGACTCGGATCTCTACTCTCGAAGACGAAGTAGTGACTCAAAAATCAGTAATTGACGCAATTCAGTTCCAGAGGCTTGATATGCAGATAAAATTGGTGGACATGGAAAATCGCGCACGACGAAATAATCTAAGGATTTTGGTGGTGCCCGAGGGCACGGAAGGGTCAGACGTCCGGCAATTCATTGTGGATCTTTTTGCAGAGGCATTCCCGGAAGTGAAGGACTGTGACTGGTAGTTGGAGATTCAACGTGCCCATCGGTTCCCCTTCAAAATCAAAGCAAGATCAGGGCAAACTACTGACAGACCCCGCGGTATTTTAATTTGTCTTCAAAGTTTTCTAGCTAGAGAAAGAATTTATGACCTGGCCAGGCCGGATAAACAAAGATCAGGGAAGGGCTGCCAATTTTTTGTAAGGCCAGATTTTTGCCCAACTACGGTTGAACGGAGGTGGCAGCTCCGTCAACTTATTGCTCCTTTTCAGTCAAAGGGGGTGCAGGTTTTTTTGCTCTTCCCATCTAAATTGAAGGTCATTCATCAAGGGCAGACCCGGTTTTTTGAGTCTGAAATTCAGGCTAAACTATTTTTGGACTCACTGTGAACTGATGAAACACTGTTGAAAGTATTATTATGATCATATAGTGTGAACTCTTTCTTTCTTTTTCTCTTTCTCTTTGAGGTTTTTGGGTCTGATCTCCTGCAGGGGAATATCATTCTAAAGAGTCTGTTGAATGCAATGGTATGTTTTCCTCCAAGGGGCAGATCATATTTCTTGATGAAGACAAAAAAAATTCTCTTTTTTCTTTTCTTCTCTCAGGGCGGCGACTCTCAGGAGTGTTTAGATTAATGTACACGAATGCAAGGCATTGGCGTATGCCGATGACATTGCAGTTTTAACCACCAATGTGTCTTCTGCATTTACAGCTCTACAGGGACTGGCAGATTCCTTTGGCCAATTGTCGGGATATAAGCTAAACATTCTAAAAACCCAGGTTATACAAACTATTAATATGGGTCCCTCAGACGCTCCAGTGGTACGAAGTGCTAAATACTTGGGGGTGGTAATTACAGCAGCAGTGGAACTTCTACCGGAAATAAATATCTTGCCAATCATTCATACAGTTAATACTACTTTGTCTAGATTGGATAAGCTACATCTTTCTTTATTTGGTAGGAGGAACGTTTTAAAAATGCTTATTTTACCTAAGTTGTTGTATATCTTTAGGACA
Source organism: Lissotriton helveticus (assembly GCF_964261635.1). NCBI lineage: Eukaryota > Metazoa > Chordata > Amphibia > Caudata > Salamandridae > Lissotriton > Lissotriton helveticus. The sequence continues at coordinate 1,620,944,178 of NC_136067.1, forward strand.
ATCCCTCTTGAGTTTGCTCAGGCTAGTCTAACTCGGGCACAAAGCTGCTGTAATAGATTTCTGTGGGGTTACCACTCCACTCGGAGGGCGGCTAAGTGGATGTACATACCAGTAAATAGGGGGGGTGGGCAGTTCCTGATCTGCTGTTTTATAACTGGGCAGCCTTATTGCAAAATCTAGCCTTACCTCTCTTTGGGTCAAGAGCTATAACCTCAATAGCTTGTTCCCCTTCTATTTATGAGATAGGGCTGGGAGAGGACGCCAAGGGGATTCTTCTCTTGGTTTTAGAGCCCAGTTACTACAAAAAACAAAGTTTAAGGTAATCCAAACAATGTACTCAGTTTGGAGGAAAATACAGCGGAAAAGGGCAATTTCTAATTACAACTTTTATACACCGTTGGCGGCTGCCAGGTTGCTACCTGCTATTTTTCAGGACTGTGTTACTATTAGGTGGAGGGCACAAGGTATTTATATATTGGGGGACTTACTTGTTGATGGTACCATGGCTCCTTTTTCATATCTCAAAAAAAAGTATGGTTTAGGCATGCATGAATTCGTTAAATATCTGCAGATACGCAGTTATATGGATAAACTTCTGCAACGTACCCCCACTGTATTTGCAAAAAATTCACTAATGGAACTTATTTTCAGGAAAACGCGTATAGGGGATTTGTATCAGAATATATTAAAAGGGATGTCGGATGATTTATCTTCTCAAAATGGGAGATTGGATCTCAAGTTTGGTAAGAGTGGGATCGACATTCCATCAATACTGGAGTTAGCCAACTCAGTTTTAATTTCAGGGAGCTTACGCTCTCAAAGCTATATGGCTCTGTTTGACCTTTACGTCACCCCGGCTAAGATCTCTAAATGGGGGTCGGTAGGGGCAACGGGTGCCCAAGATGCGGCCAGTTAGCTGCTAATGACGTGCATATGTTTTTTTTGTGCTCGAAATTGGCTAAATTTTTTCAAGATGTTACATTTTTCATTACGAGTCCTCTTAAGATTCCTGCGTTCATTACAGCCGAGTTAGTTATAACCAGGTGTGAAAATGACTGTTTATTTACTAGATCAACGCATGAAACTGCTTTCTTGTGTATTGCTATGTCTGTCATCCGGTTAACTATAACTTCTGAATGGATTAAACCTATTCCCCCAACATTTGTTAATTGGAGAGCAAGGTTTCTTGGTCTTCACAATTTGGAATCTGCAGTATTCCAGAGAGGAGGGAAGAGGAGGAGAGAGAGGGGGCTCAAAATATGGGGTCCATTTGTACACTGGCTGAACAATTGATTACTTTGATTTGGTTGATCTGACTCAGTTTTCTCTGTTTATTATAATGCGTGCATACCGCAATATGCCAAATATGCTAATTTTGTTTCACTGTTTAACAATTGCCGAAAGTCTGAAATGATATGTATTAATTAAGTTGCCAAGCTGAATAATAAAAAAATAAAAAAAGACACCTATTTACCCATTTATTTTTCCATCGACCTTGAGATATAAATATATAAAAAATATTAAATTTTTAGAAAGACACACATTCACTGGATGATGTCGTCAGTGATGTAATTTAAGATGTCATCAGTGATGTCATGAGTGATGTCACTGACCATGTCATGAGTGATGTAATATGTGATGTCATCAGCAGTGCATTGCGGGCGCGCGCGTTATAGTTATGTGAACTAACTATAACGGGGAATTTCAATTGTTTTGTACGAGTGAAATGACCAGCTAACTATAACGCCCCTCAAACCTATGTTTTTTTCTGTGAATACATATAGCAATAGAGTCAATTGTACTCCAGATAGATCCACACTCACTGTCCTCCAGTCCAGAATTATCTACGTTCCCAATGGGGTGCCAGTAACATGCCAGGGAGTCTTCTGTATATCTCATACTACACAGAAAACCTGAAGACTGAGTGAGATGATTTGCTGATGTGTGGTTGTTATCTGAATGCAAAAACTGGAGAACACCAAATGAACATACAGGCAAGTTTGTACCACAGCTGAACAAGCTCACTACACTCAGTAAGCACCAGATGCAGCAAGTCAAATGAGCAAGGAAACTGCAGAGGGAGAGAACAGGAAAACACAATAAAGGTGCAGGCAAGGAATGACAGAGGAAGAACTTTACATGAGGAACCATACAACTAAGCAGTTGGCAGGATCTGGCCACTGCTACTGCAAATTACTAAATTCACAAGGAAAACTCCCATCTTTCCTCTGTTCTCTACTTTGATTGGTCCTTTATTTCATCTGACTAGGAAGTCTCGCCTGCTAACCTTGAGCCCTATAATTATTTTAAACAAACAAGGGAACCCGAATGGTAACCAAGGACCTTGGGTAATAATAATATCATGAGACAATGGTCCTTAGAGAGGAAATTCTGGGAACAAATGATATATAGACCGTAATGGGTAGTATATGCTTTCGATGTCCAGCCGGACAAATAATTTTTATTCTATCAATGCAATCATATGCAAGAAATAGGAAAACAACAAAATACAATGGGACACAATCCTGCATCCAGTACATGGAACAAAGGAGAAAACAATACACAGAAAAAGGAATTTCAGGCAAAACAAGAGCTTTGGGAGCTTGGCTTAATAAGGGAATGATTCAAGCTAACCACAATAGTAGCCACATTAGTCATACACAATAGTTAAATGTGACACTATTTAGTTAGAGAGAGAGAGAAAACTTTGTTTATTTAGATCATAGTCTTTTAAACAATACAAAACAGAATCGGGATCCAGATAGTGTAAACAATCTAAATTCTACTGCGTAATAAATAATTAAAATACTATACATGTTAACAGAAGGTGACACCCTCAAAGACGTACAATTCATTAAACACGATTTACAAAAATTTCTAAATTCCTAAAGAAAATTCACATTTGTGGGAGAGCCCTAAAAACATTTAAAATCAATGCCCCTCCGTCAGTTTCTCCCTTACAAATTCTTTTGTGGCCTTCAAGAATTTTCCCAATCCTATTACGATTTCCAACGAGGGCATATCTGTAAGTAAACAAACCGCTTGGGCACGCAAATTTATCTTATGTGATAAAAATACTGGGCGTAAAAACAATTTCCGTATGGCAAGGACAAATGTGCAATCAAGCAATATGTGCAAAATGTCATTTCTTAGTCCTATCCCAAAATTACAATTACCGTCTGAGCCAATCAATGCAGCCTTTATTTTTCGGTCTATCTTCCAAGGGTTAATCCCAACTCGGGTCCTTAAGATTTCATGTCTTACCCTTGGTTGGGCAAAATACCCTCATACGGAAACCAAGCTTCATTTGCCCATGAGTTTTTTAGCCAATGGACCGATTTTTTTCTCTAACATATAATCAAGGTCCTGGGCCCTTGAAAAAGACTGACCTTGTTCCCTAAGCGTTCTCTTTGTAAAATCGACCACCAAGGAGAGCTGGGAGAGTCTCACATTAAGGCGCCCTGCTACTTTCTGGAGGATTCTTCACACATCCTTTGCCCAACTAAGGCTACTTGTTTGAATCTCCTCTCTACACCATTGTGAGACCTTCTGTACAACTCCTGGGTCCTGACGCTTCCAAAATCTTAACAGGGCCATTTGGGACTGCACACTCCAAGATGTTAACCCTAGTTCCTTTCTGATTGCTTGAATCATTGTACAGCTAGGTAAAGACATTAATATTGTAAAAAATGTCCTTCTTCCTGATCCCACCCATAGTTACCACTCAGGTATAAAACCTCTGCCCCGTACAATCATTGCTTCGAATGCCTTCAATATTGGTCTGTGTGACATATCGCCGTATTCTTTGTTAAACTTTTTTAGCCCACATATGGACGAAAAAGCTTTTGCTTTTTGAGCCCCCAGGTAGGTGCGCCATTTTAGCGCGCTATCAAACCTGAGGCCTAAGTATCTATCTTCTTTAACTGCCTCCAATTTGTCGTGGCCTAAAAACCAATTAAAATTCTTATGGCTCTTCCCAAAACATAGAACCTTTGTTTTTTCCATATTTACTGTCAAGAATTTTCTATCACAATAATGTTTAAAAACATTTAATTTTCTTTGGAGTCCTATTTCTGTTTGATCAAGGATCACTAGATCATCAGCGTATAGGAGACAGGGCACTTTGTCACCACTCATTCTTGGGCTTGCGCTTCTTTCAACTTCTAATACCGCAGGGAGATCTGCTAAGAAAATTGAAAATAACAGGGGTGTCAAAGCGCACCCCTGTCTAAGGCCATTCCCTACAGTTATCTTATGAATTAATGACCCCTGCATGTCTCTAATAACCTGGGCCCAGTTCCCTCTATGTAACTCTTTTAAGATCATCAATAACAAGGCAACAATGCAACTTCCCATTTTGCTCTATCGATTTCCGGGCCAGGGCCCATAGGGCAAAACAATGATCTATTGTGGAATGGCCTTCTTTAAATACACCTTGTTGAACTGGGATGATTGATCCCTCTTCTGCCCAAGTGTTTAACCTACCTAATATTATTTTAGCAAATATCTTTTCACCAATATAAAGTAGGTTAATTAGTCTATAATTCCTGGGTGCGTAGACATCCCCTTTCTTATGGATCTGTCTAATTATCGCACCCTTCCAGTTATTCGGAATCGTCCCTGTTTCTAGGATTACTGAGAACATTAGAGAGAAAAATTCAGCCCACCATGAGGGCCGTGACTTTATTATCAAAGCTGGCAAGATATCTGGACCAGCAGCTCTTGTTAAGTTAAGGGTCTTTATCGTAGTAAGAACATTTTCTACTGAAAAGTCTGGTTTTAGATCATCTACCAGAGCACTCCAGTCCCCTAATACTTCCTCTTCAATTTCTCTCCCTGGAGAATACAATTCCTTCAGATAATCCTCCCAGGCACCCTCTTCTACCACACAATTCATTGAGGCAGCTGAGGACTCTGTTACTGATTGTACTAGCTTCCAGAACAGTAGTATGTTCTTGGATTCAATAGCCTTCAGCAATTTTCCCCAGCAAGTTTCCTTATGGGCTCTTTTAGTACTATAAAGAAGCGTGGTGTATTCTTTTTTTAATTTGACAAGAGTTTCTGCCCTGGACTTATTGAATTTTTTACCAAGCTGCGCAGTTCTCTCCTTAGTTCTCTTTTCTTATTTAAACAGTCTATATTAAACCAGTTACCTTGCCTACCCTGTGTATTTTGTTTACTCCTAGTGGCCCTTGCATCTGTTCTAAGTTCAACCTTGATACTTTGTACCACCTGATTTATTTTTTCAATGTACCAGGCCAGGTTTAGTCCATCTACACTCCCTAGAACGATGTTTTGTTGGAGCCTGGTTAACCTTTCTATATATTTTTTGGTTAACCGTGTTGAAATACGCCATGGGTAATCCATCTGTTGTATAATTACTTTCTCACAGACAATCTGATGGAGATATACCAGCTCCAATTCTAAAATATTGTGATCACTGCCTTCTATATGGTTAACCCTGAAGCCCTTTATTCAGTTGAAGTTCCATGCTGGCATAAAAACGTAATCTATGGGGCAATTTTGTGTCCCTTGTTTGAAAGCTTTCTTTGCCGGGCAGTCTTGGGGAAACCTACCGTTCAAGCAAAAGAGACTTTTTTTTGCTAGGTAATTTCCCAAACTTGCATCATGCATTGAACAAAGACTTTCAGGAAACTTTGCTTGAATTATATCATAGGACTCCAAAATTTCCAGATACATGAAATCTAGCCGCTTTGGGTTACGTTTATGGTTAAAATCTCCTACCAACAAAATCAAATCTGAATCATACTTTTCACACAATAAATCTAAATCTAAATCATTCTTAAAATATCCCATTTCAACACCATATTCCTCCTGAGAGCCCCATTGCATGTATACATTTAAAAGCAACACATTTTCCTTCTTATTACCAGCAGCAATTAGGGTTATTCTACAGCAAAGCAGCCATTTGCATGTTACAGTGAGCTGGAATACATTTTTCACTAGTTTTGTGGATAATAATGTCAGTAAGCCACCTGCACCTGCAGGGTAGTCGACAAACTATTTAGTTTGTCAAATACGTTTCGATCCTGTGCTCAAATAATAAAGGGATCATCATCAGGACTAAAGAATACAGTGCCTATGAAAGAAATGCGATGCCTGTTGGAGGAAAAATAGAAAGAAAAAACAGGAGAGCCTGTCAAGGAACTTGGAATACAGAAAGTAACAACATGTCAGCAAAAACATGCATTAAGTCAGCACGTGGTATTCGTCCGGAGCATATGCTCAGAAATGTGAATTAAAAAACAATTACCAGTATTCTGGCAACAATGCGAGCATTGAACAGAGAGGTGAAAAGAGTGCCAGGGTAATAAACAGCGTCAAGGTACATCATAGTTGTGCCTACGTATGTGCGGGGCATGCTGAGCAACAATCATTGAAACATGGCGCATCAAAGTGGTGCCTAAGTTCGTAGTGCATGGAAAATTGTGCCTAAGTGCGTATGACGATCGGATCATAAGTGGTAGTGACAGGGGTAAACTGTAATAAAGGGTGGCAAACATCCTGAAATTGCGTAGGAAGTTACAGCGGCTGTGATGCGAGGGCTCGCTGTGAAAATAGAACAAAGGGGATGGAAGGATTTAGCGAGGGGTGAAACCTGCACTAGTGGCATATCGACAAAAGCGATTACTGCTTCGGGAATTACCTGCGCCCTAAGAGTCAAGGGAAAAGATTCTCTGACATCCCGTCACTACAACTGGCAATTTGCTGTTTCTATGTGTGCTGCACAACGTAGCACACACGGAAACAGCAAAAACGAGGAGAAATAAAGCATTTCTCCTTGTTTCGACTGTTTAACACCAGGTTTTCCCTGGTCTTAATTTTGGCGCTGCCTCCTATTTATGCCACCCTTGTAAATAAAGGGCAGCATCAACATCAATGGGTGTTGCGGTGGAAAGCCCACCGCTACACCCATAGCCCTCCCCCTTCACTCTAAGTATAGTGTGAAAGGATGCCTTATATACAAGGTAGCGTTAAACCACTTAACGTGGCTTAACACCACCTTGTAAATAAGACACCCTTTCACACTATACTGCACTTTCAGTGACGTTGTGGTGGCGATAGGGGCTGTGCCTTATTTACGAGACAGCGTTAAGCCACTTAACGGCGCCTTGTAAATAAGGCACCCTTTTACAAGATACTGCACTTTCAGTGATGTTGTGGTGGCGATAAGGGCTTTTAAATATGCCCCTTGGTTTTTCATGCTTTGACGTGCTTCACAAACTTCTTATATTTTACTTTGTTAGATATACCTATACTTATTCTTATGCTCATTATTGGCAGCTATAAAGCCTCCTCAATCTGTCACCATTTCGGCACTACCTTTGTGCTGTCTCTCTGTGTAGCTTTGGTCAATAAAGATGCTTCTAATGGAATTGTCAGCTCGCTCTAAAAGGAAATGGACTCATCACCAACTAGTTTCCTGAGGGACCACGCTCGAGTTTCTTACGAAATGTAGTTGATGACTCTTGTGGCCTCAGCCCTTGCTATGTTTCTCTCATTTAATTGCATCTCCTTCTAAGAATTTCTATTTCTAGATGTTCTTACAGCCTAAAATTGCTTCTTGTTTTTATGAGCAGTTCTTCAACCTTATGACTCATATAATATACATTATATTCATTGCCCATTGTATGATAATTAAAAGATAGATATCTTGTAAAAAACAATTACACCATAAAAGTGACTGAGAAAACATCATCCCATTTCTATTTTATAACCACATTATATTTTACCTTTAAATAAATTCTTGAGTGGGGAGTTTCTACGATATAATTCTGGTAACAGCTGTGGTGGAAACACCCGGCATTCCATAAAGCATTTAATAGATCACGTTGCTACCATGATTTTTGAGCACCCAACGAGCTTCTGTGGAGAGCTTTCCAGTTACAGCTTGTAACAGTCTCATAGTAATATTGTGTTCATTGGTGCCTAGTGGTATCCATTAGTTTTGGCTGGCACTATTTAACGTGCAGAATTTTAATATTGTTTGACATATAAACTTACATTCATGTTATGCAAGGCCAATTTATGCCAATAAGGTTTTTTTAGAGCAAAAACATCATCACAAAAAAGGGTATTAAGGTTTATAAGTCCAATAATATTGATTGGAAAACAAAACATTGAGTTAATAACATTATGTATAATTTCATATAAACAAGTGCTATGAATGGGGAGTGGCGAACCAGCCATAATGGCGAACGTGTCAGCATAAGGATCCGTGTGTTGGTCAGACAGTCGCCATCCATTCACAATGTTGGGGCCTTATAGAACAGCAAGCTGGTGGCAGAACACCAACAGCACATCAGCAAACCCCCCACAAATGTCAGTGTGGGGCACATGAGAGGCTCCACAACGTGAGGCGACAACAGTAGACAACATAGCCACATCCAACATGGCGATACCCTGCAGCCAGTAACCCGTATCTGGAGAGAGACCGTTAGCAGCGAGGTCCTGACCAGCAGCTCGTACCCCATGACTCGAGGTGGATATCTTGGCGAAAGGGGTAGACGGGACTGAGACCAGCCCAGGAATCTAGCCAGACCCACGGACGCTGAGGGCAAGAGGCCCATGCCCTGGACACCGAAGGCTGCTGGGCCCCTGAGACAGCGGCCTAGCTGCGAACGCCTGGAGCAGCCAAGCCCCCCAGAGGAACGGGTGGTGCATAGCGGCTCCCGCTACCCAGTACACCATAAAGCGATGACGTGGACCCTCTCCCAGGGCCGAGCCTCCAACCTCCCCCCTGGTGACAGCAGATCTTTTCGCCCAGAGAGGACGGGCCTCTGACCTCTGCCACCGAGGGAGCTCTGAATGCGGCGTTCCGAGGAGAGCTCAATCCCCCTAGACCAGCCGCTTGACACCAGATCTTGGGATGTGGGGAGGAGGATAGAGGCCCCCCCAGGACAAGAACCGTGATGCAGGGTTGCCCTTATGGCCATGACCCAGGGACTCGGGACTCCCTGGCTCCCCATCACTGGTGCCTCAAGATTCTGGCAAATTCAGGGCGGAAGGGCTGGACATGCATAGATAGCCACCCCCCCCGGCCCTAGATCGGCACCATATTGGGTGCCCCACAGAAGGGGTGAGACGAGGAGAAAGGTCCTGGCCCCCACCCCCATACGAAAAGGCATGGACATCTTCAATCACCGCTGGAGGCTCGTCAAGGGGCCCAGAGGCGGAAAGACAGGCTCTGACGCCCCCAGGGACTAAAGCAAAGATGTGGTACAGCCCGGGGAGCGGGGCACAGAGCTCATGCCCTCCTGATCTCCCCCCCACTGATGTCCTGAGATTGTGGCATTATCAGGACAGAGGACTTGAGCATGCATGGGTCAAACATCCCCTGGTCCTCTAAAGAGACGCCTAGGTGTAAGGGGAGTGGAGATCAATGTACAGAAAAGACCATCCAACCCCCCTTAAAGAGACACAGGCCTCATAAACTACTGGCATGGCATAGACAAAGTGATAAAGGAGACCCCAGAGGCCGAACGGAACCACCAGAGGAGAGCCAACCTACCTTAAAGGCAGATCACGAGGCATTTCTCTTCCCCCTCTCCACTCCCCTGGCGCTGCAGCATGCTCAGGAGCCAGAATGCCAATGTGACCCCCCCACCCGGCATTGGGACTCCGAGGCGACCCTCACACAAAGTCTAGACCTACAACAACCCCCCACTGGACCAACCAGTGCCCCGGAGATCCTGCTCATCTGCAGCATGAAGCAAACAATATGATAACCCCCCCGGGAAGAACCAGACCCAGAACACTCAACCAGTATGGGGACATTGTAGCCCCCACACGCCCGACGGTGAGGGGCCAGAAGACGAAACGCCACTATCAGGGTTGTGACACAATTAACTACGCTGCCCAGACGGGATGGATACTGGCAACCAGACTAAGAGGATCAACATTGGGAAAGTCACCCACCTCACCAATGGCAGCAGGGATGCAGACCAGGAATCCGGGGCTCGAAGAGCCAACCGAAAGGGCGAGACCCGCCCCTGGAAGATGGAGAGCATGCTCTAAAATCGGCAGAGCAAATAACTCCCCATATCCTTCACAGATCATAAATTTGAATTTGAATTTAAAAGCATTTATAGAGCGCTCGTGTACTAGGCAGTTTCTTGGCGCTTAGGAGGTAACAGTGGCAAAAACAAGTAGACAGAAAACAATGGGCTAACAGTTGAACGCTTGCTGGAACAAAAGGGTTTTTAAGGCCCTACGGTATTCCATATAGGAGGGCAGAAGTCTTACTGATGGTGGGAGGGCGTTCCAGAAGGTGGGGGCCAGGACTGAAAATTTCTGACCGCCAGCTCTTTTCTTCTTGAAGCGTGGTACTGCCAGCAAGCCCAGGGAAGAGGAGCGAAGAGCTCTCGGCGGGCAGTAATTCGTGATAGCAGAATTGATAAATGCCGGAGCAGTACCTGCTCGGGCTTGAAAAGTGAGGCATCCCAATTTAAACAGTGCCCGCTGTTTAATAGGGAGCCAGTGAAGGGCTTTCAAGAGGGGGGTAGAATGGTGTGACTTAGCCAGGCCGTAAACCAGGCGAGCTGCCTGGTTCTGGACCAGCTGAAGGCGGTGAAGGGCATATGCGGGAACACCGTTATAAACGATGTTCCCGTAATCAATTTTTGACAGAACCATGGCCATTATGATCAGTTTGAGGGCGGGAACAGAGAAAAATCGGGATATTTTCCTGATAGTCCGTAAAGAAAAAAAACAAGAAGAAACAACTGAACTAATATGTGAATGGAGTGTAAGTTGGTGATTAAGAATAATACCTAGCGTTTTAACTGATAGGGAGGGAATGGGGGGGGCACCCAGGGATGGTGGCCAAAAAAGAGATGACCAAGGATTACCGATGCCGCCCGTCAGGACCAGCTCCGTTTTGTCCGGATTTAGCTTAAGGTGGTTCATATTCATCCATTCACGGATGAATAGCATCACGGACTGGAAGCCGGTTTGACCTGACGCAGCCGGGGACAAATCAAAAATAAGTTGGAGGTCGTCGGCATAATTATACACCGCGACCTCCATGTGCTGCAAAGCAAAAATAAGAGGGAAAATGTATAGATTAAAAAGTAAAGGGGCAAGGGAAGAGCCCTGGGGAACCCCACAAGTTATTTTACGAGGGGGAGCAGCGAATTCTGCCAGGTGAACAGCCTGAGAGCGATCAGACAGGAAGGAATCCAGCCAGGCCAGGGGGGAGCCCTCGATGCCCGCCGACTTGACACGGCGCAGGAGGATGGAATGGTCCACCGTGTCAAAGGCGGCGGACAGATCTAATAAAACGAGGGCCTGAGGAGCGCTGGAGTCCAACCCCTCCCTGAGTCGGTCCAGGACTGAAATGACCACCTTCTCTGTAGAATGACGGGGGCAGAAGCCTGCTTGGCAGGGGGCGAGATACTCGCTGCCCTCGATGAAGGAGCTCAAGACCTGAGTAAGGTGAGACTCAGCGATCTTCCCTAAAAAAGGAAGGAGGGAGATTGGCCGATAGTTGGCCGGGGCGCCGGGGTCTGCCCCAGGTTTTTTTAAAATGGGGATGACCGTAGCAGCCTTAAAGGAAAGGGGAACAGTACCTTGTTTGAATGAATTGTTTAACAGGGTAAGGGCAGGGGAGGGACAGTCCAGGAAAATCTGACTTAATATGCGTGCTGGGCAAAAGTCGGCGGGGGAGCCAGATTTCACCCGTCTGAGAAGAGGGGGAAGTGAGTCCAGAGTCAGAGGGGGGATGAGGGCTAAAGACTGGCTGTTGGTGGGAATGGGACACTCACAGAAGGAGGGTGAAGGAGGGGGGATGTTAGCCTTGATGGTAGCCACTTTTTCTATAAAAAACTCATTAAGAGAGTTGCACAAAATCTGTGAAGGGGGAATTTTTGACTGGGTCCTGTCAGAGGCGGCCAACTCATGGACCATCGCGAAGATCTCTCGTGGCTGGTTCTCAGCCGCCAGAATGCGTCCAGAGAAGTAGTCTTTTTTTGCGGCTAAAATATCTCGCTTATATTCAGAGAGAACTGTGACGTAAAGCTGCCTGACTAAGGGACAGTAAGCACGTCGCCATGCACGTTCGGCTTGTCGCACTATTAGTTTCTTAGCTTTTAGGGCTGGACTAAACCACTTATTGGCGTTGTGGACGCGGTTAATAGTTACCCGCTTAAGTGGGGCTATGTGGTCGCAGGTTTTGACAAGCCAATTGTCCAATATGGTGACCTGGGAATGTAGAGCTAGACCCTCCAGGGTCGGGAGGGAGGAGCGGAGCAAACTATACAAGGTGGGGATGTCAACTCGACTCCAATTCCGGGTCCAAATGTTTTTGGGATGACGTGGGGGGGCGGGGGTATTAAGGGCCAACGAGAAAGACAGAAGATGGTGGTCCGACCAGGCACAGGGCAGTACAGAAGGCGCCGAGATGGGGATGTTAAGAGTCCATATCTGGTAGAGTATATGCCCCTGCCTGTGTGTAGAGGTGTGAACATGTTGCGAAAAATTCAGGCTAAGAAGTAATGCGGTAAAATCTTTAGATATTGCATCCTCAGCAGGATCGCCGGGCCAGAAGTTAAAGTCTCCAAGGACTAGCACTGAGGCATTGTTGATGGACAGAGTGCCTAGGAGTTCCTGAAATGTAGTGATAAAGCCAGGGGAAGATTGGGGAGGACGATAGACCAAAACACAGGTAAGAGGGGTTTTAAAAGAAACAGAACGTACCACTAAACAGTCTGACGTTGGCAGGGTGGAAGAAGCCAGCGTCTGAAATTGTAGCCCCTCACGCGCTATTAGGGCAACTCCACCCCCATCTTCCCGTTTGGGCGGTCAGCGCGGAGAGCAGAATAAGAGGGGGGAAGAGCCGCCAGGACATCAGGAAGGGAGTCCTGGCGGTACCAGGTTTCCGTTAGGAAGAGCAAGTCTGGGCTCTCGGGTCCAGCAGATGGAAGATGTCAGTTTGGTGCCGCACTGCGGACCTGGTATTAAGCAAAAAAGCAGAAGTGGCAGGAATAAGGGTGGGGGCACGTGGGCTAGGAGTGGGCGGTGTAGTGATAAGAGGAACAGGTCTGGGACAGTGCTGGAAGGGGCTGGAACGGGCAATACCATATGCTATGATACCAGCAAGAGTGGCAGGATCAAGTGGATAACCGGTATGTAAAGAATGTAATACTTGCGAAGAGTAAGTGAGCAGATGAGCATGGTGGTATGGCCCTGGTCCCGGCCTGGCGCGAACGGGCGCAGACGGGCAGGACTTTGGCACGACTTCGGCGCGAAGTCGGCGCTCCCACTGCGCTCGTCCGCTGCGCTTCCGCCATTGCGTCATTAAGTACCAGGAAAGAGAAAAACACTAGCCCGCTGACCTGCCAATCGGCCAGCAGGGCGGAAGTGAAGATGTGGGGGCGGAGAAGGGATTTCGTGCTCACGTGGCCACCGCCACTGCAAACGGCACAAGCCGTGGCGGATCGGTGCCTGGAGCCTAGAGACAGTAATATAAAAGCGAAGCGTTGCGCCGAGGAGCGGCGATCAGAGGCAAGTAAATATTAAATTGTTAGCAAAATCAACAATTTAACCAAACAGTACATAAGGCAGAAAGTAAAATCAAACACACAGCGCGAATTTTAAAAATGTTTAAAATTGGGAGCCAGAGAAGCGCATAGCCTCAGCAACCTCTTCTTACCAGCTATTAGCTGGGGAGACTGCGCTCGAATGTGGGACCACAGATGTAAAATTCCACAGTAAACCCTTCCCCGTCACCAGATGATCAACTTGCGGATATGAGGACCTCGACCACCCTCGCAATATCTGACAAATTACACAAGATACTGGCCGCAATTGAGCACTCAAGGGTTGCCATGGAGAATAGATTTAGAGCCCTAGCCACAGACCTCAATCTCCTGAGAGACGATCATCGCAAGTCGGCCGACAAAGTTGCGGATGGGAAGAAAGCCCTCTCCATGCTACGCCCCTAGAAAAGACACATCAGGAAACCCTGTGGGATCTTCAATCCCGGGTCCTGCAGTTGGAAGAGAGAGCGGGCGATCTGGAAGGATGCTCCTGAAGAGGCAATATGCCGGTGTTAAACCTGCCGAAAGGGGGTGGAGGGATCGGACCCCATTCGCTATATGGAGACCTGGCTTAAATCATTCACACCAGTCTCAACACTAACAACCTTCTTTTCAGTGGAGAGAGTGCATCGAGCACCGGCGCGGCCGCCACCTCTGGGGTCCCTTCCTCAGCTGCTGTTACCAAAGCTCCTCCAATTCCGAGACAGAGATGCTGTACTGCGAGCAGCGAGGCAAAATGGGCGCATCAGTGTAGAAGACAAGCATGTCATGCTTTTCCTAGACTACTCTTGAGCAGTACAACGCCAACGGTCAACCTTTTTTTTAGATAAACCGTCACCTCCGACAAAAGGAAATACAATACTCACTGCTATTTCCAGCATGCCTCAAAATAATACATGAAGAGGATCCGAAAGAGGCTTATGATTGGATGGAACTTCACCTAGAGGACAACCCACACCCGGAGATCACACGGAAAGCATGAGCATGAGATCCCCGGAACAGATGTTGCTGCAGGAGAAATCCCAACAGCGATCCAGGTCTTAATCTCGTAGCTCTATTGAAGGTTCCCATTAACCTGGAATAAATCACAGCAGAACGCAGGAGGGCCCTGCAGGCAGCCGCGGACTTGGGGCCCACCCCGGTGGTCTAGGATGAGGAGAGAGGCATCCATATCTTCAAGTCCGAAGAGAACCCCAGTGACTCAAGCAACTCTCATGCAGAATCAGTGACCCCGCCACTTGTGACCCCACAAACGGCGGACACCCTCATATGAAGGACACTTGAAATGACTTTGGCTCCCTCAACTAAACTCCTCCTCAAATAGACAAGTGAGACCCTAGCCACATACAGACACCTACTAACACAGCCCTCAAGAGCCCCAGGCCCCACCGGACATCTGGCTTCCTTATAGGCCACACACATTGCAAGTTAAGACCACACACAAGCACAGCCCCCAAAGTACACTAGTGTGTTTGCACCATGTTTTGTTTGGACGTACTGCCTGTTGCAGTAGGTCGTCAGCATTGGGATCATGTCCCGTTACAGTTTTTGCCCCCTTTCCCTGGCTCCATCCCAACTCCCAACACAGGTGTTCACAAGGGAAGGAGCTACTACCAATCCTCATCAGTCATCCACAGGGCGGGGGCAATTTGGGCGTGGCACCATCCTCAGCACCTCCTCCTCCATCGCCACTAACACCCCATCATAATGCCCACAGCAGACACTCATTTTATCACTTTGAATATCCGGGGGATGCCCACAGCGTGCAAATGCTACACCGTTGAATCTTACATCAATCGCCAACAACTGGAGATAGCATTGCTGCAAGAAATGCTCGTCACCATCGGGGGACTCGAGCGACTGCATAGACGCTGGCGAGGCACCTCTGCACCACCACATACTCGCAATACACGCGTGGGGCACTGATCTGGCTTAGACCTGAGGTCCCTTTCCAGGAAACCCGTAGGGCGACAGATGCAGAGGTACGGTACACACTCCTGGAGGGGCTCCTAGGTGGCCAAAAGATACTAATAGGTAGCATCTATGCACCGAACACAGAGCAGGGGAAATTCTGGGACTCCCTGTCAGGTGTCCTAGCCCAGTTCACAACATCGCCATGGATCCTGGGAGGAGACTACAGTGGCGTGCTTGACCTTTCCTTGGACAGATCTCAGCCCTCCCTTTTCATCTACCCGGTAGGTACACAGATGGAATGGTGCTGCACCTGGGAATTCACTGGTCCCTCCTAGACGCCTGGAGAAGCAGACATCCGACGACCAAGCTTTACTCCTTCCACACCATCCCCCACAACCTATGGGTGCAACTCGACTGGTTTCTGTGCTCACCAGTAGTCATCCCTTTAATTCAAAGCACAGACTACTTGGCTCCAGTTCTATCCGATCACAATGCGCACCTCATGGTCATCAGATAGCGCCCACCCCTGCCTCTGGTCCCACCTGGCGGCTGCCTCGGGACTGCCTCAAAGACCCAGTATTCCACCACGAACAAGAAAATAGCATCCAGAGCTACTTCACAGAGAATGCCCATACAGCATCTTCTCGGATGCTGGAATGGGACGCCTTTAAGGCAGTCATTCAAGGAGAATGCATCAGGCAGATAGCAGGGGTCCAAGTGACATTGGAACGCAACCTTTTGGCAGCAGAGACCAAGCTGGCGACCCTGACCAAGGCAGCGGATGCCGGCATGGTGTCCCTGGCTCAGGTAGCGGAAGCAAAGACCATGTATATAGAGACTCTGGAGGATCTACAGAGATACAATTTCAAGGCATACGCAGCCAGGATGCACTGGGAGTGAGACTGGTTCGGAGCACTGTTGTCCTGGCTTCCCACCAGGACACAGTCCCATGGCCAATCACAGAACTAGCCAGCCCCATTGGTGTTGCGGCTCACTCACAGGCGGTTATCTTACAGGCCTTCTATGATTACTACGCCAGGGCAAGCTGGTCTAGAACTCGCAGATAGATTTCTGACCCCTCTGACTCTACCACAAATCTCTCTGTCTGGTAGAGTAACCCTGGATGCACAAATCACGACAACGGATGTGAAACATGCAATCCAAGCCCTGGCACGTAAAAGGCCCCAGGTCAAGATAGCCTTCAATTAGAATATTACAACAGTTCTCCGCGCTGCTGACACCCAGTTTGGAAGAGATGTACAGGGCAGTTCTGAAAGGCGGAGAACTCCCCGGCTCGGTACGTGAGTCTTCTTAGTGTTGTTTCTGAAGCCAGACTGAGACCCTATACTATTGACCTCCTACCGACCAATCACACTACTAATGACGGACTGTAAGATCCTTGGTAAGATCCTCGCGGATCGGTACACCCCGGACCTCCAAGCATTACTGCCCCCAGACCTGTGCGGGTTTATGCTGGGCAGAAACACCTCCCATAACATCCGTAGGATATTCACATCCAGGATCGGACTCAGGGCCGGTTTCCCCACGCGACTTGTCTGGTCCTGGAGAAGGCATTCAACACCCTGACCTGACCATACCTTTTTGCAGTGTTTCAGCACATGGGAGTTGGCCCCACACTGATGATGTACACAAGGCTATTGTACACGAATCTCACAACCTGAATACGCCTCGGCCGCCACATCTCAACCCCCTTCCAGGTGGCACGCAACACACGTCAGGGATGCCCACTCTCCCCTCTCCTCTTTGCGTTATCAATGGAACCCTTGGCAATTCACCTGCGAGGGGAGGGAAGGGAATGGGGCATCCCTTAGCGGGCACCTCCCACAGTGTATCCTTGTACAGCCTCCCCTGTGGGTGATACGTGTCGACAACGCCAGGCTCACCTGGAGTGAACGAGGCCCCCGGTACTTAGGAGTTAGACTCTACCATTCTCCCAATGATCTTGATGAGGGCCCCCGTCGGAAGAATAACCCTGGCGAAAATAGTCATAGTACCCCGTCTCCTTTACCACTTTGCAAATCTGCTGATCATTCCCGTCACTTTTTTTTGGGAACTTGACTCCCTGCTCAATTCCCTAGTATGGAACAATGGCCGTCGAAGAGTTGCCCTAATCAAGATGCACTGCCGATAAATCAGGGAGAACTAAGAGACCCATTTCCTGGCAGCACAGCTCCAGTGACTATCACCTTGGATGGCTGAGCGAGGCCTGGAAGAGACTAGCTCAGAGACGGGAGCCATGACGATACCAGCACCGCACAGCGTACTCCTGCCCGGTGCTCGACCGGTCTCAACTCACCAACTACAGGTAGCAGTAGCTAGGTCTTATATGCAACGAATCCACCGCCTATCCCATGGAACTCAGCTACACACCCCCTTGCTACCACGAGCCGGCCTGCCCCGGGGTAGCGGTCACTACACGGCCCAAAACATGCAGGTGTGGACAGACCACTTGCTCTTCAAGATGGAGTCCCTGTTCGTGGATGGTCAACTCCTCCCTCACGTTTAACAGCTTAGAGGAGGAAAGCAGACTTCCCCGAGGACAATTCCTCCTACACAGACAAATAGTCTCAGACTGTCAGCAACTTTGGGACCTAACTGAAGGGGAACCAGCGACACACCTTAAACATGGGCCTGGGACGACACTTAATCACCTGGCTTTATAAAGCCATTTGAGAACTCACAGCCACACCGCTTACCCAACTTCAACAAAAATGGAGGAAAAATTTGAGCGTCCATTACATGACAAGGAGTGGGAATGTGCCCTAGAGTACCCTAAGAAAAAATCATGGAACTCTCAATTTAAAAATATAAAATTCTATATCCTACACCGCCAGCACGGCTCCAACGCTTCCACCCAGAGACGCAATTCCTTTGCCCACGCTACCAGGTCCCAAGCGCTACATCCAGCATATGTTCAGCAACAGCCCCACCCTACAATCCTACTGAGACACGGTCCACAGAACAACTGCGGGAGATTACGGGGCTCCCTGACATAGCCTCATGGGAAGCCTGCACTCTTGAAATGTTCCGACACCGAAAACACTGTAAAATACAGACACGGTTCGCATCACTGGCCCTCCTTCTGGCGAATAATGGGATCACAATGCACGGGCGTGCTCCGGCTGGTGGCCTGGGCACGAGTGGTCAATAAATGGGGTACAGCGGAGGAAGACACAATAAGATTTGAGGAGGTGTGAGGAGTGCACCGCCGGCGTATCTCCACAGAATGGGCCACACTCCTTCAGAGCTTACCACAGCAGATTACGGAAGTCCAACCACCTACGACACTGCCAATCCAAATTGAGGCGTCCATTTTGGAGCCCGCAGCAGAAGCCCCAAATGAGTTTCTGCCCCGGCAGAGTCCAACTCACACTATACATACAGGCATGCCCTTGTCAGCTCCTACAGGAACAGATACCCCCCATACCGAGACAGAGCATACATGCCCCACGCCATAATCACAAAAAATAGAAACATGCCCACCCACTGCCATTCCCACCCTCGACCACCCACCCCTAGTTTGATCACAAGTTAAGAACAACCTGTTATTCCAAAGATTTCACCTTTCGGACACACTACAAAGGGATCCACTATGTCATGGGGAGCAGCAAACTTCACTTTCACACGCTCCAGATCCTGTTATATCACCAATCTTTGCTCCTGCTCGCCTGTAACCCTACTAAAAATTCACCTGGAATGTGATCCAGCATAACATATGTATTGCTACTGTGATAATGATGCATAATGAATATGTAAAGTTTTTTTTTTTAAAGTGCTATGTATTTAGATAGCACAACACAATCAATATCTAGGGGCCAGATGTAGGAGGTGATTTACCGACCGGTAACCGGTAAATGGGTTTTTGGTATGTAGGGGGCTACATTTACCGATTCGGTAAATTTACCGAATCGGTAAATTTACCGAATCAGTAAAATACCGAATCGGTAATTTTACCGATTCGGTAAATTCGGGATGTAGGTGGGACTCTTCAGAGTCCCTATGGCCTTACAGATTCGGTATTTTTCCACCCAATCCAATTGGGTGGTAAAATACCGAATCCAGGTGTGCATGCACATGTGTGCATGCACACATGACAGTATTTGGGGTGCTAGAGGGTGTCAAAGTGACACCCCCTGCACCCTTGCAAAAATCGGTATTTACCGATTCGGTAATTACCGAATCGGTATTTCCCATTGATTCCTATGGGCTTCACAGCCCATAGGAATCAATAGGAAATACCGATTCGGTATTTACCGAATCGGTAAATAACGAATGTTACCGATTCGGTAACTGAAAATAAATTATTACCTACATCTCCCACCCTCTATTTTACCGATTCATAAATACCGAATCGGTAAAATTCGGTATTTATGAATTGGTAAAATAGAATTACCTACATCTGGCCCTAGATCTTAAAAAAAATGATGTGCAAACAATACAAACGTGTTAATTGCCTTTATGGTCATTTTTTTCCATATCTTATTACAGTATTCTTACAGAGATACACACTCCTTAGCTTGGTTCATTTTATTTTTCTCACTATTGGTTTTCTGCTTTATTGCTTTTCCGAAATAGTTTAAACTTGATATCTTGACCCGTTACCACTCAATGAAATGCTCAAAACACGTAACAACTACTTCTACCAGTTTTGAAAAAAAACACGTCACAACTACTTCCAGGAAAAAAACAATGTGCAACTCGTAAACTGATTTGCTCAAGCGCAGGACCTTTGAGTAGAGTTCCTTGAAGCCGTTCAAGGACTGACTAAAATCATGGGAGCCCATTCACAGAATGAACTTAAGACTAAATCCTAAACTTACTACCATTTGGTATTCACAGAATGCACTTACTACTTCTTGCATTCACAGAATGAACTTACTACTTTCGGTATTCACAGAATGAACTTACTACTTTCGGTATTCACAGAACAGATTTACGACTACTAACTTTACGTCCGCACCCGGGCCGTAATTTTCACCACTGGGCCGGAATTTACGGCTCTGCGGCGTAATTTACGATTCCGGGCCGCAATTTACGGCAATGTGCCGTAATTTACGATTTCGGGCCGAAAGATACGATTCCGGGCCGGAAAATACGATTCCGGGCCGGAGAATACGATTTTTGGGCAGTTAGTCATGTTAGTCAAGGGTAAACACCTGTCCAAGTGCCTACCATCCCCCACCATGGATCAGCTGACACACTGCAGCCAATCGCAGCCAACAGCTCCATTTTGCCATGGGGAATGTTGCCAGTGCCTACCATCCCCCACCATGCTCCAGCTGAAGCCAATTAACACTAATTGACCAGCACCACAAAACACATAAAAGCAGCACACATTGAAGGAACAGGTTTGTCCACAGAGAGTTCGTACAGTGCCATAGAAAATGGAAATGAGGAGAAAAGGGAACTTTACAGCAGAGGAGACCACCATGCTTGTGGAGTTCACAGTCAGGCACCACAAGCGCCTATATGGACTCCCACCCTACTGCACCAGTGGGACACAGAACGCAGCCCTATGGCAACAGTTGGCCACTGCTGTCTCAGCATTGGGGGAGGAGAGACGCACAGTACAGGACATAAAAAAAAGAGGCAGGACGAAAGGCAGAGGGTGAAGGAGAAATATTCCAAGATCGAATTAAGCAGGATCCTCCCTGCTGTATGCCCTGGACCCCGCATCCGTCTCACCCCACTGGAGGAGGATATCCTCACAACAATACACCCCCACTTGGTCCATGGGCTGCCTGTCAGTGACGTCCGCTACGTGGTACCAGGTAAATGGAATGAAAAGAAAAAGTGCATGAAAAGATTGTCTGTGTTACACTGTCATTGTGATTATAGAACATGTCCAAAGTGTATATAAAAAAATATAGTCAGTCAGAGACTCATGTGTCACCCTCTACGTAGCACCACAAGTCCCAGAATCCTTTGCATCAGAAAAGGCTAATCCCTCCCCCCCCTATTAAAAACATGGGCACAGTACTACTGCCATACATACACAACCCTGCTAATTCAATAACTGTTCATATTGACTGAAAATGTGCAATGATATATGGAAATGCTAAATAAAGTTTTTAAAAAAAGTAGCAATTGACAAATATTAGCAGGGAAGCGCCAGTACCAATGTGACATGCAAGTCAACCCTTGGGCAAACACGGATGCGTCGCATTTACATGGTGGTGCACTGTGGCGCAGGGATAGACAGATGTGTGTTGAATCTGATGGTGTGTAGGGGGGCTTTGCTGGAGTCGTGTCGCAAGAGCGATGCAATTCCAATAATGTCCATGCACTGCCCATACCTAACGTGCTGCGCCACTCCTTACGTCTGCTTCAAGCAGGCGTAAGGTTGCATCGCAGTGGCCTCTGAAAAGTGACTCTGTGAAATCTTGTAGATTTCACTGAATCACTTGTACGCGGCATATCCCAAAGGAATGCCCACCCTGCCTACATCAAAGCTGACGCAGGTTCAATGTTGCGCAGGGCCACAT
Source organism: Lissotriton helveticus (assembly GCF_964261635.1). Lineage (NCBI taxonomy): Eukaryota > Metazoa > Chordata > Amphibia > Caudata > Salamandridae > Lissotriton > Lissotriton helveticus. The sequence continues at coordinate 1,620,966,157 of NC_136067.1, forward strand.
AATGTGACGCTTCACCATAGAAGCGTCACGTTGCGAATAAATCTAAATGTGTTGTCTGTTGTACACCACCGTTGTGTCACAGAAGTGATGCAACAGCAGAGTAAATCTTCTTCAAGGGGCTTGTAAACCTGCCACAAATTCTCCAAGAAGTACATCACCCTGTGCCAGCCTAAATCACAAAGCAGAAGGTGAGAGTATCATCAGATGTAAATATGTCATACACGTATTCTGCTGTCCATTTTCCACTCTGCCACGCCATTACATCCCCAACACACCACTGCTCCTACCTGCCCCGTCTGCGGCAGTACTTCACAACACTGTTAGCATGCAGAAGATATTGGCAAATCCCTGAAAAGTTCCACAAGCACATTTCCCATTTGTTTACTTTTCTCTCTTCTCACCCATTGACACATCCAGCCAGAGCACAGACAACTGCAGTAGCAGAGGTCACCGCATCTAATGGGAGGAATAGGCAACGTACAGAGGAAGGCATGACAACCACACTAACTGGTAAGTCAAACTGGCCAATAGATGGTCAAAATGCATACATTGTCAGGAGACGGCAGAGGGACAAATTGTGCCCACCTATGTAAGTCAACCAGTGATGCTAAATTTGCTTTATTACAGTTGGAGTTGTCAGTGGACATTCACCTTTACCATATGACAATTGTGAACAGCAAAAGACAAAATATAAAATGTCTTGGCTCATCATACCTTTGTAATTGTGGTACACAACATGTATTTCACCAACAGTCCCAGACCGGGGAAACTAATCCTGTAATCGAGGCCCACAACTAGTCAAAAGGGTGTGCCCACTATATTGTAATAGTGTCTGTAGACCTTATCAAGAAATTGTATTTGCACAGATATGGAAATGATGAACAAACAGTGAGATACCAGTCTCTGTAGTATTGACAATGCATACACTGTCCAACTTCAAATCTTTCCCATATACATTAAATTGCACAGTCCACACAGCTGGTCATGTTCTGCGTACATTGGATGGATTATTTTCTGGGCATCAACAAAACACGATAGTGGACTTTACCTCTGGATTCGTAGGCATGTCATTGTGATATAGGTAGCATCAAGGTAGTGGGCCCATTCTAAGTTATATGTGGGATCACTCATTACATTATGTATGACACACTTCTGCAACTGTGGTGCCCACAACTGCTTGTGCTTGTCCTCTGTGCCAGAAATTGAGTGCATCACATGTGGCAGCAGAAATGTAAAGTTGCAAAACACACTTATCATTGTAGGTACAATGCGGTCCTCCCAGAATCAAAGACGCACACTGACCTCTGCTACTAGGTTGGACTTGACATCTGTCCAGGGACCACACACTGCTCCGGTGCTGGGCCAAGGTAAGTCAACCTGGCTGAATGCTCATTAATTGTGCCTTTCACCTCCACAGTATGTATTGTACAACACTGTCATCCTGCATCACAATATGCTCACATAGGGCATTTGAACACATGGCTGAACAGACCCTGGTGGAAAATGAGAGGCTGACACAAAATATATGCCAAGTGTGTGCAGAATGGACATACACTAGAACAATGTGTCATATGAACTGACCAAAACACAACAGGCTTGCAATTCAATGATAGGATAAATCCCTGGCAAAATGTACATGGTTAAATCAAAATGAAATTGGTATGGCTGTGGCACACACTGGTGCCAGTTGTGTACCTTTGAGATGGGTGTAGGGGCTGCTAAGGTGACTCTTCATGCAGTTACACCTGCAAAATGTATTTGGCTGAAGAGCAACACGATAATCCAGTGCAGGAGGGAAGCCTCAAAGCTTCTCACCTCATCTGCAATGTGTGATCATAACCAAATGTTGTTTTCTGCTTGCCGCCCTTCTATCATATTCACATGTATAGGTGAGTGTTTGACAAATGAGGTTTGGATGTCTGCTGCACAAGACACCATCTGTTGTCATGTAAGTAGTACCAGGATGTTGGAAATGGAGTATGGGAACAGAGAGCACTCAAAGGATGGACATTAGTAATCTTTGTTCTCTCATTCAAAAAAGAGCTGTGTCACCTCATGGGTAGGGAAGCACAAATGGGCAACATCATGTCCCTGACAACTGCACATCTCACACATGAACTCCTTTCTGACTTGTTAACAGACAACATTACACCCATGAAAAAAGTTAGTCTCAATGGTAAAGGTGAAATCAGTGTGATGCACATGAGTCTGGGTCATTTATCCCCTTCCTTGAAATATCAGTAACATTCTCATACAAGTTTGTCAGTTGATGTGTCATCTTATTGATGTCAGTGCTGCATGGATGTAACAGCTGGCAAATGCTGCTTGTGAGCAGGTGCCCACATGTAAAGTCAATGAGGTAAACATGCTGCACATCGTCCTTGATTATCCGCAAAAGGTTAATGAGAATGACATGTTGGCTCGTTGCTACAATCTGTTGTACTAAAATATGGACATGTTTTTCTCATCACAGGTGCTGACAGGATGAGACCACTGCAGCGGACACCATCCCGGGGGATGCATGACATCCTGGCTGCAGCTGTGAAACCCTCGTGCACCTGTCCTTCAGGTAAATTGGGCATTAGGTGTGTCACCAGCTTAGATTACTAAGCCATGACAGAGATCGAGATCCCCTTCTGCATGGAATCAACAGTTGTTGATTACAAAGTGAAATACAGACCAGGAGTGTCACATATGCCTGTCTGTCAATTGGTGATGCAGATCATTGAGAATGTTGTTTCTACCCTCTACAGCTGTGTCTACAGCAACTATGAGGAGACAGGTGCAGCAGGATACACCAGGGAGGAACGCGAAGGGACAGAGAGTTGTGGCTGGAGCTGGTGAGTTTGCTAGTATATTGTACATCTCCGTGTAACACCTCAGTGCTATGGTGTGAGCGATCATTTGTGGTGGTACCCTAAACAGATCACATGATCCTCATCTGCTGATGGAAAGTACAGTTAATACAACCCTGGTGTTGCAGCACATGTAATACCTGGTCAATCACTAATACGATCGCAATCTCTGTGTTTCAGATGATGCTGAGGGAGAGGATGACACACCGACGACCAGTGCTGGCCGCCGGGGAATCAGAGAGAAGAATCCCTTGCTCCTCCAGGCAGTAATGTCGGCAGCAAGTCAGGCTCAAGAGGAGGATCAAGATCATGAGGACGTTGACTTTGAGGAGGATGATGACCACATATCCTTCGACTCCGTGAAGGACGATACTGATGTCACGGCATCACATCCTCTGACAAGCAACGCTCGTCTGCCTCCTCTCAATCAAACAACACCATGTCCTCAGCATGGATCAAACCAGCCATGACTCCCACACATCCACTCACAGACATCACTCCCTCACAGCCCTCAAATCTGGGACCGACATGGTGGTTCCCCTACCCGCTCTTCCCTACGCAGTGTATCCCTGCCATTCACTCCACCATCTGTGGGAATTACCTGCCCTGTTGTGGTGCAGGTATCCCCTGGGCACCCTTCTCCTGCCCACAGTCTTCCACCTGCCACCCCCCCTGTTGTTGGACCTGCTCATCTCATCCCTGGCAGACACCTGCAGAGGGGGCCTGCACGTGGCGATGGTGGCCAGTGGGAGCAGGACTTCTACCAACAGAAAGCAGTTGTGAGACAGGACATTCGTGCCATAGGAGCTACCCTGTCAGACACGTCTGGGTCCCTGCAGGACATGGTCCAATTCCCTCAGGTGGTGGACAGGGTGTGCCAAGCTTTGGATAGGATGGATAGCACTTGGCAGGAAATGTCCAGGAATATGACAGACCTGATATCCATCCAAAGGGAAGAGAGTGCAAGACACCATGCCTTGGCCATGAAGATGATGGAGTTCATGGTGAGAGTGATCCAAAGTCTCCCTTCACGGCCAACGCAGGGAGGGGAACAATAATATCGGCCTGCAGGACAGCACATCAACACACCTGTAACACCAACTGTACAGCACCACAGCAAAGGTACACAAACACACAGGCACCCTGAACAGGCACCCCCACCACCCCCACCACCTGCGCAAACATCACCAACCTCTGGATAGTCACTCGCACCACCCCCACCACCTGCACAAACACCACCAACCTCTGGACAGTCACTCCCACCACCCCCACCACCTGCACAAACACCACCAACCTCTGGACAATCACTCCCACCACCCCCACCACCTGCACAAACACCTCCAACCTCTTGACAGTCACTCCCACCACCCCTCCACCTGCACACACCAACAACCTCTGTACAGTTACTTCCTCTACCTGCACAACCAGCCCTTGTCCAGGCACAGACACCAAATGTGCAGACACCATCTGCACCTGCACCTCTTGATCACCCTGTACAACACCCACATACACGAAGGTGACAAGCTCAACCTGACCCCTCACCGCGTTCATCACCCCCACTATTGCAGAGACACAAACACGATCACCAGTGACATTCAGGTGGCCAATATGTCTTGGGGTTCTTAGGTGTATAGTAAAAATAAAGATCTACAAAAGTAATATCCTGTTGTGTCTCATGTCCTGTCTAACGATGTAGGCATGTGTGTGTGTGCGACAGTCACAAGTGTAACACATCATAGCAACACGTTATTATGTGCATAGCATTTGACTCACAAAATATGTGTCCATATTTGGAAACAGACATTCAAAATGAAGTCAAACAAATTAAACAAAGTAGAATTCCTCAAAGATATTTATGTAGGAACAAAAACTAACCATCCGTTTGGAAGGGAGAAAGGAAAACAAATGATGATCTTAATGCAGAAGGAGAAGGGAACCCTGGATTGGGGTGAGGCAAAACAAATATAATAAGTCAGGGAACATCAGGGAAACCATTCTATTAACAAGGGGAAAAAGAAATCTTCGTCCAGAACAATGTCTCAGTCCAATAGTCAAGTGTCCTTCTGGTCATCCTCCAGGACCACAATGTCTAGATCCTCAGGGTTGGACACATCCACATGGCTGGCTGGTGCAGGAACAGGCAGCACATGGGTACGTGACACACGAGGAGTACGGGGGGAAACAGTGTGGGGCAACGAACAGGGGAATACATTGACGGTGGTATGGGAAGGGATTTGGGAGACAAAAGACGACTTGGCTGTACTCAGGGACTGGATGTGGGTGCCGAGGTTGTCCATAGATCGGACAAGGTCAGCTCGCATTGTGCGAATCTCGAGACACACTTGTACCAAGATGCGAGCGGACATGTCAGGTTGACATTCGACCATCCAACTCAAGTCCCCTGGCACAGCCACAGGAGGGACAACACCGGGAGGGGTCGGGGGGGGGGGGACAGAAGGGATGCGGTGCCTCTGGTCCAGAGCTGATGTGTTCGGCTTGGCGGCTACAAGGAGGGGGACAGGTTTCAGGGGATCGAGCTGGAGTCCCCGATGGCATGGGGGACTGTGGAGGTAAGGAGGGGCAGATGGCAGCCCCAGATTGAATGTTGGTCTGCCCCGGGGACACCTCTTCGTGACCCACTAGTGATGAGTGTGCGGGTGAGTGGCTCTCCAACACATCATGGTCTGAGGTGTCCGGTCCTTCCCCCCTACAATGTCCTCAGCCTCCACCTGGGACGTAGTACCAGAGTTGTGTTCTTCCTCATCCCGGGTGGGCGCAACCCCCTGGCCTGCAGATGTTGAGGTCCCCTCCTCTTCTTCCTCGCTGGTGGAAAGAGGGTGTAGCTGCCGGAAAACTGATGTCCTCCTGCTCCGGACTTGTTCCTGTGTGTCTTCGGTCTCACCAGCCGTGCCTGCAGGAGTGTAAGCAAAATCCTGATGTGGTGGTTGTCTCATGCAGGACGATACACATACATAGATGAGCCAAGGTCAGATTGTTTTCCTCTGATCACACTCTACAGTTGTCAGGGGCCGATTTACAACTTCTGGCGCATCTCTGCTAATCAGCAGAGGTGTGCCAGATGAGTTGCGACGCATCTGCCCACCCGTGCGCAACCCCTGATGCGCCGCATTTACAATGGCGCTTGGCTGGGCAGATGCGTGACGCATCGCCGGTGGAATAGAGGCGCTTTGCTGGAGTGGCGTGGCAAGTGCGAACCCGCTCCAGCAAGGATCGGGGGTGCACGATCGCTAACATGCTGCTTCAATCCTTACGCCTGCTTCAAGCAGGCACAGAGTTTTGACACAGCATGGCCCTAAAAGTTACTGAGTTAAATCTTGTAGATTTCACTCAGCCACTTTTAGGAGGCGTTCCTGCACCGGATGCGTCACGTTGCAATAACCCAGCAGCATGGCGCTTTGTTTGCTCTGCCGCTGCGTCACAAAAGTGACGCAATGGCGGTGTAAAAGAGGCACAAGTGCCTTGTAAATCTGCCCCTCCGTCTTTATGAACTTAATGGAGGTTGGGAGCACACTGCCTCACAGTCCCATCACTGTTTGCCCCTTTGCATCCTGGTAAATGCAGTACACAGTTCAAACTTCCTTCAAAATCATCTGGGGTTGCTGGAAATGCTGCCAAGTTCCTCTCTGGTCACAGTACCACTCACAGGCACAAAGCAACCCCAGATGATTTTTCTTTGCTCTCTAAAACTGCTGCTCTCTACTGATGAAGGGCTCAATCCAGAAAGACGTTTCTAGAGATATACAGCAATGTCTGCACCAACTTTGGTGAAAAACTCCAGATAATTTTGAAGTAAGTTTGAACTGTGTACTGCATTTACCAGGATGCAAAGGGGCGAACTGTGCTGAGACTGTAAGGCAGTGTGCTCACAACCCCCATTCTGTTTATGAACTTACATTACATGTATGTTCACTGTCATATACTAAATTGAGTTTGACATGGACATCTCATGTGTATTATTGTGGCTTACGCAACTGTATTGGCCAAACCTCAACCATGGCATTCTTGTGATCTATGTGTCCTGTCACTGCTACATGTGCCAGTTCGAAAACCAGTCCACCAAAGGAGAACATTAAGAGTCCAGATTTATTAGAATTTGGCCATTGATATGGATTTGCAGCTATTTAACGTCTGGACAAGTGTCATCTGCTTTGTAGCATTGTATGGGACACGCCGAATGTGAGTCACACTTCCACATAGGGTCTGGACCACTCCTGTAGCTACATTGTGAGTCTAGCCTTTTACCGTCTCCACACATAATCTGACAATCCTGTGCCACATATTGACTTTGTTGACTTAAAAGGTAGTGCAGTACACCAGTTAACAGTACACCAGTGAACAGTGGTGAGTGGTTGTGACAGCTACCTGTACATGTAAAATGTCATACAGGCCACTGAGGGTGAGACGTCTGTCAGTGGACACACCTTGCAAATTTAGGAAAACTTAAGAGGGATGCAAGGATCTCAAAGTCAGTCTTGACTCCATGGCACATGATGATCTGTCTCAATTGGAACCCAACTCTACAAATGCAATGCAAGTCACAACATCCAATACCCTATGGCCTGCCAAGCGCACACTGGACAGTCTCTGTACCATCGCTTATCCAATGCACACATCTGTTATGATCTACTTGGTTCAATGGTAGTGGTGCTGGCAGAGCAGGATTCAATATGAATGCATGCTTGTGGCTCATTTAGCCAGTTGTCATGAAGAAACTACAACTCCCAAAATTCACTCTGCCCTGTACAGTCCATATGCCACAGTGTGCTTTTTTACTCTTGTGGCTGCTGCTTGGACACGGAATTGGTGAATGGAGGCATGGGACACACAATGGTACAGCACTGTTTCACTTAACTCATACTCCCAGACACATATTGCATATGATGCACTTAGTAGGTCCCTGCTGCTCATGCTCCTCCAGCTGAGCATGGAGGGTCGGCATTGCAGGACCCTCCTGTTCAGTGGGGAGAGGCGAGGACGATGCACGTGGTGCTGGGAAGACAGGCCAGTCAGCTCTGTAGCCTTGTGACGGGCCCAGCGCTTTAGGTCCACCCAGCGCTTGCGGCATGCCCTAGCATTCCTGGTGGACACTCCCACAGTACTGCAGCGCTCGACGATGTTCGACCATAGCCTGGCCCGGGCTGCAGTGCTCAGCTGGTGCTCAGGATCCCCATATAGCTGAGGAAATTTCTCCAGCACCCCGTCCACCAAGATGTCCAATTCCCTTTCTGAGATGTTCTCTCCTCATACTCCTCAGCCATTATGGGGAAATAAGTTTGATGAGAGCAGCGGGATGCCTGAGGATCTGATCAGTGATAGAGGATGACGCAGAATGAACTCAAAATGGCTGCCAACTACTTCCTGTTATGTATTTCCTGTCTCTCACTTCCTGTATAACATTGCCTGTATGAAATGATGTGTTCCAGTTTATTTTCGGAATTTGCGGCCCTAAAACGTAGTTTCCAGGTCCGGAGCGTCATTTACGCGCACGCGCATTACGCCGCGACACCGGAACTTACGATTTTGGGCCGTAACCTCCGAAAATGACCCAGAACACATTATATCATACAGGAGAGGTTATACAGGAAGTGGGAGACAGGAAATACATCACAGGAAGTAGTTGGCAGCCATTTTGTATTCATCCTGGTCCATCCACAATCAGTAATCAAATCCACTGCCATCCTGTTGTTCTGTTGTAGGAAAAAGTTAAATGACAGTGCAGGTGTAAATCATGAATATGTAACAAAAAGGGGAACAGACCATTTCATGACATTTCTGCACAGACGGGGAGGGCTGACACAGCATCAAACCCCAGTTTCATTTTCTCATACTTTGCATTATGGGACATGTAGTCCATATTGAGTGCTCAGTATCAGAGTTGTGTGATATGTTACGTAACATTGGTGTGGAGCAGTGTGGATATGTCGCAGACACATGGGGGCAGATTTACGAGCCCTGTATGCCACATGTGCGCCACAGTTGCGTCATTTTGTGACACAGCATTTGCGCAAAGCCAACGCCATGCTGTGGGGTATTTTCAACGTGACGCATCGGGGAAATGTGTCATGTTGTAAAGCACTGGGCCACAGTTGGGTGTTCCTGCGCAGGGGGGGGGGGCGTTCCAGCACAGGTACGCCTCCTAAAAGTGGCAGAGTGAAATCTACAAGGTTTCACTCAGTCACTTTAATGGCCATGCTGCATCAGAACCCTGCGCCTGCTTGTAGAAGGCGTAAGGATTGACGCAGCATGCTAGGCATAGGGTCACCGCTAGCCATGCTGGAGCTGCTTTGCGCTTGCGACGCAACTCCAGCAGTGCTTCACCTTTATGGCAGCAGATGCGTCACGCTTCTGTCTATACTTGCCCCATGGCGCGCCGCTTTGTAAATGCGGCGCATCCATGATGGCGCTAGGGAGTCTGCTGGGAGGCAAAATAACTGGGGCATCCCTGCTGATATGCAGGGATGCACCAGTTATTGTAAATCTACCCCATGGTGCATGATTCTCCCATGACATCATCACTCACAGTCTGGGACCATCAATTTTGGGGGAGTCAAATCTGTTGAGGTCACAGGCCTGAGTATGCAACCTTTTGTGATTTGGTGACCCATCCTTATGAGGTCCAGGTATGTCTCTCATGACATGTATTATTTGTCATCAGCGTGAATAGTTGTTTTTAGGGATGTCCACTACACTGATCGCTGACATGGGCACATTACCTGAGGCACACTCCACCTTTTGCCTATTGTCAGCGGCTGTGATTTGCATGCAGTTAGTGTGGCTTGCAAAGTCGTCTCAGGGTGGGATTTATTGACACTGTCGTGTCTATCCAAGTTTCATCATTGACAACAGACAGCAAACCACATGTTGTCCGTGATACTACAGGTTGCTCATGTGAAAAACGTGGCAACGAGCTGATCACGGACTTGCATGCCCTGACGTCGGTCATGTGCAATGGCCCGGTTTCTCACATTCAGAGCTAGCCGAGGTTCCAGAGCATGTGTAAGCCATGCGTTAAAGCAATATTGTGCAAAACACAACAGGCTAATATGATCTTGCACACGACTTCTGGGGAGTACAGAAGCACACCCCCTGTACAGTCGAGACATCTGAAACGCGACTTCAACAGACCAAAAGTGCGCTCTATGATGGCTCGAGTACGTATGTGTGCCCTATTGTACCTACGCTGAGGTACAGTGTTGGCACGCCTGTAAGGGGTGAGGAGATGTGGGGAGAGTGCATACCCAGCATCGTCGGAGGAAGGAAGAAAGGGCAGTTGTTAACATTTCCCTCTTTGACTTGCACAGGACATGATCTATACGTTCGTACATGCAGTGTCTGTTGGGCCATGATTCTGATTGTACAATGGTTAATATTGGGGGGCATTCAGACATTTCAATGACACATATCACTCATTTTTAGTGCTTGGTACTTACCCAGTAGCCACAAATTCTCCAGCAGCCATACACCGGGCAAGAGGTGACATGCGGAATATGAAGCTGTCTTGGGTACTGCCTGGGAACACTGCATGCACATTGATGTACCTCCCACTGGCATCACAGACAGCTTGCACATTGATGGAATACCATCTGTGTCTGTTGCAGAAGATGTGTGCAATGTAGCGGGGTGGCTGAAGGGCCACATGGATGCAATCAACTGCACCCAGCACACGTGGGAATGTGCAAGGAGATAAAAATCTCTTGCTACCGTTTGTCTCATGGCCAGTGTATGTAGCATTTGTATGTAGTTGGGGGCTCTAGCAGTGATGCATCTCAGTACCTGATGCAGGCACCGCGACTGACTCACTTGGGAAATGCCCACATGGTCACTGGAGACCCATTGGAAGGACCCAGTGGCAAAGAAGTGGAGAGCAGAAAGGATCTTGAGATATGCTGGTATTGCATGTGAGCAGCAGGTCATACATTCACCCCAGTACAGGGATCTGGGCCTAAATCCATCGTTTTTTTGCACTCCATACCACCCTGGGTTAGACACTCGCTCTATGCAAATCAGCTCTGACCCTGTGCCTCATGGGAACAGTCCAGTCCGAACTACCTAAAACGATGAATTTAGGCCCAGATCCTTGTACTGGGGTGAATGTATGACATTGTTCTACATTCTGTCCATCAACTGTGTTTTTTGCAATTTTCACCCCGAGTGGGCTGGGTATGCTCAGACGTGAGTCCCAGGCTCTCCACACCACTGGAGTCAATCTGTCCAGGCTGATGAAGGCTGATAGCCAGAAACCGGTCCTTGGATGCTTGATTCCGGTCTGGGAAAGACATGGCTTGGTAGTTCGGACTGGACTGTTCCCATGAGGCACAGGGTCAGAGCTGATTTGCATATAGCGAGTGTCTAACCCAGGGTGGTGTGGAGTGAAAAGAAACGATGGATTTAGGCCCAGATCCTTGTACTGGGGTGAATGTATGACATTGTTCTACATTCTGTCCATCAACTGTGTTTTTTGCAATTTTCACCCCGAGTGGGCTGGGTATGCTCAGACGTGAGTCCCAGGCTCTCCACACCACTGGAGTCAAGCTATCCAGGCTGATGAAGGCTGATAGCCAGAAACCGGTCCTTGGATGCTTGATTCCGGTCTGGGAAAGACATGGCTTGGTAGTTCGGACTGGACTGTTCCCATGAGGCACAGGGTCAGAGCTGATTTGCATATAGCCAGTGTCTAACCCAGGGTGGTGCGGAGTGCAAAAAAACGATGGATTTAGGCCCAGATCCTTGTACTGGGGTGAATGTATGACATTGTTCTACATTCTGTCCATCAACTGTGTTTTTTTCAATTTTCACCCCGAGTGGGCTGGGTATGCTCAGACGTGAGTCCCAGGCTCTCCACACCACTGGAGTCAAGCTATCCAGGCTGATGAAGGCTGATAGCAAGAAACCGGTCCTTGGACGCTTGATTCCGGTCTGGGAAAGACATGGCTTGGTAGTTCGGACTGGACTGTTCCCATGAGGCACAGGGTCAGAGCTGATTTGCATATAGCCAATGTCTAACCCAGGGTGGTGTGGAGTGCAAAAAAACGATGGATTTAGGCCCAGATCCTTGTACTGGGGTGAATGTATGACATTGTTCTACATTCTGTCCATCAACTGTGTTTTTTGCAATTTGTAATATGATGGGCAGATATGATGGAGCAAGGTGGAAAACAAACATTTTTGTATACCCCTTGTAAAATTAACTCTCCATAACAGTAATAAGAACTAAATGTGTGTTTTTTTTAATTAACCAACATAGAATAAAGTGCATACACAAATACACGTGCAATACTAATTTGCATGATTTTGCAAAAGCATAATTTACTAATTTGTCGTATATTGTGCCATAAAGCGTACGCATATGTTATAATCTAAAAGAAATGCCCTTAGAGCATGTATGTGTGCCACATGTGCACCCATGCACTATTCAGGGGTGCAACAGGTCGTCAATGTGACACCCTGCCACTCTTGTAAGTCTACCCCCTATCACCCAGCACACGTGGGAATGTGCAAGGAGATAAAAATCTCTTGCTACCGTTTGTCTCATGGCCAGTGTATGTAGCATTTGTATGTAGTTGGGGGCTCTAGCAGTGATGCATCTCAGTACCTGATGCAGGCACCGCGACTGACTCACTTGGGAAATGCCCACATGGTCACTGGAGACCCATTGGAAGGACCCAGTGGCAAAGAAGTGGAGAGCAGAAAGGATCTTGAGATATGCTGGTATTGCATGTGAGCAGCAGGTCATACATTCACCCCAGTACAGGGATCTGGGCCTAAATCCATCGTTTTTTTGCACTCCATACCACCCTGGGTTAGACACTCGCTCTATGCAAATCAGCTCTGACCCTGTGCCTCATGGGAACAGTCCAGTCCGAACTACCTAAAACGATGAATTTAGGCCCAGATCCTTGTACTGGGGTGAATGTATGACATTGTTCTACATTCTGTCCATCAACTGTGTTTTTTGCAATTTTCACCCCGAGTGGGCTGGGTATGCTCAGACGTGAGTCCCAGGCTCTCCACACCACTGGAGTCAATCTGTCCAGGCTGATGAAGGCTGATAGCCAGAAACCGGTCCTTGGATGCTTGATTCCGGTCTGGGAAAGACATGGCTTGGTAGTTCGGACTGGACTGTTCCCATGAGGCACAGGGTCAGAGCTGATTTGCATATAGCCAATGTCTAACCCAGGGTGGTGTGGAGTGCAAAAAAACGATGGATTTAGGCCCAGATCCTTGTACTGGGGTGAATGTATGACATTGTTCTACATTCTGTCCATCAACTGTGTTTTTTGCAATTTTCACCCCGAGTGGGCTGGGTATGCTCAGACGTGAGTCCCAGGCTCTCCACACCACTGGAGTCAAGCTATCCAGGCTGATGAAGGCTGATAGCCAGAAACCGGTCCTTGGATGCTTGATTCCGGTCTGGGAAAGACATGGCTTGGTAGTTCGGACTGGACTGTTCCCATGAGGCACAGGGTCAGAGCTGATTTGCATATAGCCAGTGTCTAACCCAGGGTGGTGCGGAGTGCAAAAAAACGATGGATTTAGGCCCAGATCCTTGTACTGGGGTGAATGTATGACATTGTTCTACATTCTGTCCATCAACTGTGTTTTTTTCAATTTTCACCCCGAGTGGGCTGGGTATGCTCAGACGTGAGTCCCAGGCTCTCCACACCACTGGAGTCAAGCTATCCAGGCTGATGAAGGCTGATAGCAAGAAACCGGTCCTTGGACGCTTGATTCCGGTCTGGGAAAGACATGGCTTGGTAGTTCGGACTGGACTGTTCCCATGAGGCACAGGGTCAGAGCTGATTTGCATATAGCCAATGTCTAACCCAGGGTGGTGTGGAGTGCAAAAAAACGATGGATTTAGGCCCAGATCCTTGTACTGGGGTGAATGTATGACATTGTTCTACATTCTGTCCATCAACTGTGTTTTTTGCAATTTGTAATATGATGGGCAGATATGATGGAGCAAGGTGGAAAACAAACATTTTTGTATACCCCTTGTAAAATTAACTCTCCATAACAGTAATAAGAACTAAATGTGTGTTTTTTTTAATTAACCAACATAGAATAAAGTGCATACACAAATACACGTGCAATACTAATTTGCATGATTTTGCAAAAGCATAATTTACTAATTTGTCGTATATTGTGCCATAAAGCGTACGCATATGTTATAATCTAAAAGAAATGCCCTTAGAGCATGTATGTGTGCCACATGTGCACCCATGCACTATTCAGGGGTGCAACAGGTCGTCAATGTGACACCCTGCCACTCTTGTAAGTCTACCCCCTATCACCGATTCGGTATTTACCGAATCGGTAATTCTCATTCATTCCTATAGGCCTCCAGGCCCATAGGAATGAATGGAGAATACCGAATCGGTAAATACCGAATCGGTATTTACCGAATTTTACTGATTCGGTAAAATTTACCGAATTATTAGCTACATGCCATTTACCGATTCTAAAATACCGAATCGGTAAAATTCGGTATTTTAGAATCGGTAAATGATATTTACCTATATCTGGCCCAAGATATTTTATCATTCACAAATGATTTTCCCCGATTGAGAGAGAAACCAGTAGAGTGGTATAGACAAGTAGATCGATTTGTGAAGGTTTCAAAAGTCCAATGGGAAGATTTAGATGGGTTATTTGACATAGTAGTACAGGCAGATTTATGGTCAGAATGTAAGATTACAGTGGATTGGCCAAAAGAAGAATATCCACGAGATAAAGTGACAAGTGCTCCTGGACCTGAAGTGATGCGACAATACGATCAAGTAATAGTGTTCTTGAAAAATAAAATTCCACCAAAAGAGACAGATTGGGTAAAAATAGATAGGACAATACAAGAGGCTAAAGAGTCAGTTCATGCATTTTATGAAAGACTGTTATTGGTATTTAAACAGTACAGTGGTTACGAGTAATTAAACGAAAAAGATATGAGTCACTTTGTATATCGTTTCGTGTTTGGATTGAGACCAGAAATAGGAGACATGATTAAACATAATTTATTGGGATGGCAGTCATGTTCAGTGGATGAAGTCCTGAGACATGCAAAATATTGTAGTGATGAAATTGAAGTTAAACAGAGAAAACTCAAAGAGAAAGCAATTTGGGCACAGGTAAAGGCTGCAGAACATCAAGCAGCTCCGTTAGAAAACAAGAATGCAGAAAGTAATCAAAATAGAGTGAAAGGGAATCCTAGCAAACCAAAGTTAACTGGAAATATAGAAGAGTTAAAGAAGAAATATCCATGTCATAATTGCGGCAGGTTGGGCCATTGGAAGAAAGAGTGTAAGTATCCACCAAAAGTTAATCCGGAAAATACATCATTGAATCCACAGGTGCAGAGTGAGATAATTCAGCAACCATCGCTACAGCAGCAGGTAGTTAATCCCCAGTGTCATGTGCCACAACCTCCACTTCCTCACAATGCAAACCTACAGAGATACAGTACAGAGACAGGATTCTGCGCAGGAGACCAGGTAACAAGAAATAATAGAGTGCATGTGAGTCCGCAATATTGGCTGAAAGAGGACAGAAGCGAGTCGGGTGATAGTTTTTTTTTTTAAGTTTGAGTTTATTGAGAAAATAAAAAGAGCAGAGAGGAAAAAATGTAGAAACAGAAAAGGGATAGTAGTAATAGGTTACATCATAAGGAGGAAACAATTGTAATCATAAAAATACAAAAAGAGAAATAACCAAGCAAGTAAAATCACATAATAGAAAATGTAGCAAGCATAATAAACTTCAGAGTAGAATTAATAGTTAATAAAGTAAACACACAGGTAAATAGCATTCAAAAGCAAAATTAGGGAGAAAGGCAATGGGAAAATTAAGGTGGTTTACGTACTTCAACTGAATCAGGGTCTGGGGTGGTGATTGAGGGAGAAGATGAGGAGAGGTAATTCACCAAAGGAAGGTCTCTTTTAATTGCCAGGGAAATGGGGGATACATAATTAGTGTCTAAACGATGAAGAAAACAGACTGCATTCCACCATGAACGATATGAAACATTAGTGGCTTGTTTCCAATTGGAGGTAATAGAATGAAAAGCGACAGCTATCAAGAGGTCAATGAGAAGGTAGTGTTGGTGAGGTTGGGGGAGATAAGGGGAAAGAGAACCTAGAAAAATGTTGGAGAGAGAAAAAGGGATCTGAAAATGAAAAATCTTTTGGATTTGAAGCCAAACTGAATTCCAAAATTGGAAGACAGGAGGGCAGTCAAACCACATGTGCTTTAAGTCTGCAGAAGGGTAGGGACATGACCAGCAAGTAGAGGAAGTGTCAGGTGAGAAAGTCGACAAATTGCGTGGAGTAGATACAATTCTATTATATATAAAATAAAGGGTTTGGGTGGTATTAGCAGTTCTAGAGGTTTTATGAATTTTAGCCCTGATTTTATCCCAGAAGGGAGTCGGCCAGTCTTGAGACAAATCAGATTCCCAGGCAAGTTCAGTTTTAGTTTTCGACCTGTCAGCAATAGAACGAAAGGAATTATAAAGAAATGACGCAGATTGAGAGGAGTCTATTGCAGAGGATATGGATCTGTGAATTGGAGGGACTTCATTGGAAAGTGGTAACGATTGAAGATAAAGAATGAGAGTAGGATACAACAAACAATATTGTGAGCGAGAGCGAGAGGGTAAGGAGAATTTGGATTGAAGTTCCGAAAAGGAAAGGGGAGTATCATGAGAAAGGAGTTGAGAAATCCAACGTAGACCATGTGAGTGCCAGGTCTTCCAGAAAATGGTATGATTGCGAATTTTAAGCTGTGTATTATACCAGATAGGTTGTTCATGTATCGAAGGGTGGGAAGGATAAGATAAGGATAAAAAAGGAAGAAGAAGTTTATGAGAGTGAGAGATAATAGTAGTATGGAGACGAGTCAAGTTAGACGTAAACGATAAAAGTTCACGAAAAGTAAAGGGAGATATAAAGTAAGATTCTATGTGTAGCCAAATAGGAGGATAGAAAGGAAGGTCAGATGAGAGCCAACGAGTTGATTGTTTCAGAGAAAACGCACGATGGTAGGTCCTGAAGTCAGGAAAACGGACCACGGCCTGAGATTTATCCTCCCGTAGGGAGGCAACAGCGATACGAGAGCGTTTACCGTTCCATAAGAATTTTAATAATATGGAGTCAATCCTTTTAAAGTAGAAATCCGGAGTACAAATCGGGATCATAGAAATAGTATAGAGAAGGATAGGTGAGAGCGTCATCTTTATAGAGCTCAGACGGCCCAGCCAAGACAGAAAGAGCGGGTTCCAACGTGTGATGGTCGTGTCTAATTTCTTAGAAATATAATCAAAATTTATTTTAAGGGTATCGACCCTTTACGAAACCCGATTGCTCAGGACCAATTAGATCGGGTAGAAGAGGATCCATTCGTAAAGCCAAAAGCTTGGCCAGTATTTTGTAATCTGTGTTGACAAGAGAGATGGGGCGATAATTCTTACATAAAGAATGATCTTTGTCATCTTTAGGAATTAAGCATATTAAGGCCTGTTAAAAGGAGCCACTTGATGAACCAGCGGCAAGGAAGGAGTGACATAAAAGCAAATGTTTTGGTAAGAGAAGAGAGGCAAAGTGATTGTAAAATTCGATAGTGAATCCGTCTGGACCAGGAGTTTTACCGTGACGTAATTTAGAGACGGCGTGAGAGATTTCAGTGATTGAGATATCTGAATCTAAAGAACCAAAATCTACATGAGACGAAGGAGGGGAAGGATGAGATTGAAAATAAGAAAGAAGATCTGTCGAAGTTGGGACATGTTCCGGAGTATAGAGAGTTTTGTAAAAATTGACAAACTCATTAAGAATATCCTTATCTTTAAAACGAGATTCACCGGAGGATGTTTTAATTGATTCAATCTTGGTACGTTCGTTCCTAACTTTCAAATAATTAGCCAGAAGTTTCCCCATTTTATTCCTACCACCGTAGTATCGAGAATTACAATTCAGTAAGAGGTTAGAGGCAGCGTCAGTAGAAAATTTATTGAAAGAAATTTTGGCATTAATAAGATCTTTAAGGGAAGATTCCGAATTAGAGGAGTGAAAAGCAAGTTCAAGTCGTTTGATATCAGCAAGCATTTGGGCAGATTTGGCTTCTCTAAGTTTCTTCTTTCGCGCCACAAAGTTTATAATAAAACCTCTAGATGCTGCTTTGAAAGAATCCCAAACCATAACATAGGGTGAGTCAGGAGTGTGGTTAAGTTGGAAGAATTCAGTGGCAAAAGTAGTGAATTCAGAACAAAAAGTAGGTCAAGAAGTAAGGTATTGTTAAATCTCCATCTGCCTGAGTGAGGGGAAAAGGGAAGAAGATCAATGTCCACTAGGACAGGAGCATGGTCAGATATCAAAATGGAGCCTATATCAGAACGTATGGCATGTTGAGACAGTGGTTTACTGAGGAAAATATAGTCAATGCGGGACTGAGAGTGGTGACTTGGAGAGTAAAAACTATATTCTCTGAGGTCAGGATTACATAATCTCCAGATGTCAACTAATGCGTTATTGTGAATTGTTTTGGTAAATTGGGAATGCATCTTAGAGGGTATAAACTTATCTTTCGAATGACGGTCGAGGAAGGGGGTCTATAATTTGATTGCAATCACCACTGAAAATAATGTAGTCGTCAGAGAGGCAAGCTAACTGATCAGAAATGGAGGGCCAGAAGGATTTATCAATTCCGGTGGGAGCATAAACATTAAAAATCACAAGGGGGATATTATCTATACGCAAATTAACAATTACCCAACGACCATTAGTATCACATTCATGAGAAATTGAAGAAACATTCAACTTTTTGTGGAGTAATACCAAAACCCCATTTTTCTTATCAACAGTAGGAGAAAAGAAAACATGACCTACCAAACAACGTTTGAGTTTCAATGCCTTCCGAAAGATGTGACTCCTGAAGTAGGGCGACATCAGCTTTAAGTCTGGCGAGGTGTGACAACACCCGTTGCTTTTTAATAGGATTATTTAATCCTTTAACATTCCATGTTGTAACACGGAAACTAATAACAAGAAAAAATAACTAGCAACATTATGCTCGCAAAGTTCAAAGAGAGAGAAGGATAAAGAGCAATGCAGAGTTAATGATGAAACAGAAGCGGAAGGAAGGAGAAATGAGGAAAGAACAGAAAATAGAAAAAAAGAAGAGAGGAAGAAAGAGAGAGGTGAAGGGGAAGGGATACGAGAGAAGGAAAAGAAAGAATAAGAATAGAGACAAATGAAGAACAAAGAGACAGTACATGTCTGAGACAGACGACTGAAAAACATACTTACAAAAACAAAACGCAAAACGAGAACGAGGGTGGTGGCCTCAAAAGACGACGGCGACGACATCAAGAGCGGGCACCAAACCTCCGCCACCAAAATTCCAAAAGGCATCATACGAAAACAGTACGAGACATTGGGATGATAGGAATAGGGAAATATCTATAAGAAAGGGAGAAATTTAATGATGATTATTGAGATAGTAGAGAAACATGAAGTTGAGCAAAATCTAAACAGAGGGCAAATATAAAGGGATAAAACATCAACAATAACGGGAACCACGCGAGAAGAACAGGGTCAGCATATCCAAGATATTATCAGAACCATTTATACAAGTCAGGAAACGTTCATAACATCTGTTTTGTGAAGACGAAGGAACGCTTGTAGAGCCACAGGGTCTTCATATGTGGTAGTTTTGTCCTTGTAGGTAACCTTGAAGAGACACAGATGGAGAAGTCCATATCTAGCATTGAGTGCTCTCAACTGTGGACGCATGTCCAGGAATTTTTTCCGACGGTCAGCAGTGGCCTTGGAGACATCTTGTGACAGGTAAAGTCGATGACCTTCCCACATAATTTGTTTTTTGAGTTTGGCGGCTGTAAGGACCTGCAGGAGATCCGTGTATTGTAGGAACAACATGATGACTCCTCTAGGTTTAGTAGATACCTTAGGACCAAGACGATGTGCCCTCTGAACATTGATAGAAGCTAGAGCTGGAGCATCCAGGATTTTTGGAAGGAATGATTGGAAAAAAGTAGTAGGATTAGACCCTTCTGTAAGTTTAGGAAGACCATAGAGGCGAAGGTTGTTTCTACGATTTCTATTTTCCAAATCCTCCGTCAGTTTTTTGAGGAGTAATATTTCAGTCTGCATTGAAGGGATATGAGAGTAAGAGGAAGTAAGAGAATCATTTGATTGTTCCAAAATTAGAACCCGTGAGTCCAAGGACGACCATTTGTCATGCATGGTCTGCAAAGTCTTGGTAGTGGCCTCCATAAAGGGTTTGAGAGCACGTAATTCCTCTAAAATAAGATCCGTGTTTGAAGAGGATGAAGAACTCTCTGGGGAAGGAGGAGCTTTTTTGAGGCGTTTAGTGGAAGTTAAAGTTGAGGGTCATTTGCCACCATTGCGTGATTTAGGAATAGCGCCAGGCATTGTATCAGACTTAGACATTGTGCTGTCTTCCATATCCTGAAGAGGAGAATCTGAGTCCGAACCAGCAGGCACCTTAGAGGATGAAGACAATTTCAAGTTGCGGAGCTGCCCCATTAAATATTTAGTGAATCAATTACGAAAAATGTCTACCACTAGCGGTTATATAAGCTACTCAATATACTTATAAAGAAGGTTTGAGAAACGTGGTGAGACTGAAGAGACATGTCTTCGATGGAGAAATCATCTGCAAGTCAGAAGGCTGACGTAGAAACAAGGTGGGAAAGTACACGTTGTGTTGAAGAGCCTTTTGTAGGACACAGAATGGTGGTCAGGTTTAAAAGTAATAAATTGCGTCAGATCATAACAGAAGCTGCAGCCACTAAAAAGTAATAGGGGTGGTGGGAGCACCCTGTGACCAAAAAGTATGTTAGCGTCACAAAGAATAAAAAACTAGTCACACAGTGAGGAAACAAAGGGACCGAAGACGTATGCACAACAGAGGTACAAAATGGCGGCTGAAGCTGTGGAAATTCAAATTGTCAAAAGAAAACAGTCCAAAAACGAAAAGATTGGATGCACATTGCAGGAGTTGGGCTCACCTCCCCAGGAAAATCAGATTAATGAATCCAGGTTAATGAATCTGGAGGGGCAACCAACAGCTGTAGACGATAAAGGAAGTTCGGCGGGAAATGCGCGCTGCAAGCACAAAATGGCGGCTGGGGCTGAGAGAGCCGAGTCGCGGCGGCGAACATCTGAAAAACTGCATGAATCCCAAATGTAATGAGGGCGCTAGGCTCACCTCATGTTCCGGAGACCAAAGAAGGCATTTTGAAATCGGAGGATGCCTGGAAACCGCTGTTTTGAGGGAAAGTGTGGAGGTCGGTATCGGAGCTCCCGGGTTACGCTGCCATCTTGGCCGACACGTAAGCCACCGGGTGATAGTTTTTTAACAGTGCCTGAGAGAGGGAGAAGAGTGAGTGCTTGGCGCTACTCTGAAGGTAGATCAGTCTGGTCCATATGTGAATGGAAAAGTGAATGATGTAGATATAACTTTCCTAGTGGACACAGGTGCTACCCGTTCTACTGTTAGATCAGTGGAAATTCAAAATCTTCCTCTCTCGGGTGAACATATACAAGTGGTAGGTGTAGCAAATCAGCAGATTAAAACGTCTTTAACAAAACCGATTGAAATTGAAATTGGAAATTTCAAAGACATGCATCGATTTGTTGTGTGTGACAGTAGTCCTGTAAATCTCCTTGGAAGGGACATACTGTGTAAAATGAACTGTGCCATTTATTGTTCATCAGATGGCATAGAACTCCAAACTCCAGATGAGGATAGTCTGTATAAAATGACAATTACACTAATTGAGGCAGAAAAGAATAAAATGTTTCCTGTGTTTGAACGAGAAAGAATACCAGAAGAACTGAAAGAGGAAGTCAAAGATCAAGTGTGGAATTTTACAGGAGAGGATATTGGTTTGATGAAAAATGTAGACTCTGTAAAAGTTTCTGTAAAAGAAGGAGTAAGTTATCCGAATATTCCTCAATACAAAATGACAGCTGAAATAATTGAAGGAATAACGCCATTGATTGAGAAACTGATTGAGCAAGGGATTTTGAGAGAAATAGAAAGCAGTCCTTGTAATTCACCGATAATGGGATTGAAAAAGCCAAATGGAACGTTCAGAATAGTACAGGACATGTGAAAGGTAAACAAAATAGTCGTTCCATGTTGTCCGATTGTGCCAAACCCAGCAGTAATTTTATACCAAATTCCACATGATGCAGAATGGTATACAGTCATTGATCTATGTAATGCGTTCTTTACTGTTCCATTACACCCTGAAAGCTAGCCAATATTTGCATTCCAATTCAAAAATCGTATTTTAGCATGATGTCGAATTCCTCAGGGGTATGCTGAAAGTCCCTCAATCTTTAATCAATTATTAAAGAAATCATTAGAAGATCTAAGTCTACCTGGAGAATCAGTTCTAGTCCAATATATTGATGACCTGTTATTGGCATCAAAAACAAAAGAAGCATGTGTTACAGACACTGTTACTTTGTTAAATCATCTGGCAGATGAAGGACATAAAGTGTCACCGTCAAAATTACAGTTTTGTCAAAAGGAAGTACAATATTTGGGACACAAGATTGCAAAGGGATTCAGACAGGTTACTTTAGAAAAGATCAGAATGATACAGTGAATGAAACCTCCAAAAACACAGAGACAGGTGAGAATGTTTCTTGGAATGGTCGCATATTGCCGACAATGGATTAGTGTGTTTACACTAGTAGCAAAACCTTTACAGAGACTGACAAAGAAGAAGTAAAAGACCCAATAACTCTGAATAAGGCAAAACTGGAAGCTTTTGAGCAGTTAAAAACAAGTCTATGTGAAGAATCGGATTTTGGAATGCCAGATTATGAGAAACAGTTTGAGCTATATTGCAGTGAGAGGGAAGGATGTGCATTATCAGTTTTAATACAGAGACATGAAAACTAAGAAAACCAATTGCATACTTTTCTGCTGTTCTAGATCCCATTGCAAGGGCATTGCCGGGATGTTTAAAAGCAGTAGCTGCTACAAGCATGAGTATCGAACAAAGTGAAGGTATAGTGATGGGGTTTCCGTTGAGAGTATATGTACCTTACTCAGTGGAGATTCTCCTCACTAGAAGTAAGACGCAGAATCTTACCAATAACAGAATGACAAAATATGAGAAGACAATTCTAGGTACAGACAATGTTACAAGTTCAAGATGTGTAAATGTAAATCCATCTACATTATTACCTGATGCCATGAATGTGGAAGAGATGAAGTGGATCATAAATGTCTGGATGTACTAGAATATTGCCCCAAACCAAGGTCTGATATCAAAGATGTACCTTTACCTGAATCTGACTATGTGATGTTTGTGGATGGATCATGTCTGAGAACAGATGAGGGTGTATTGAGTGCTGCATATGCTGTTTGTACAGTAGCAGATGTCTTGGAAGCATCTTGTCTGAAAGGAATCCGTTCAGCTCAAATTGCTGAATTGATTGCTTTGATTCGAGCATGTGAACTGGAAAAAGAAATCAGGAGCACCATAGTGACTGACCGTCAGTATGGATTTGGGGTTGTCCATGATTCTGGTCAACTGTGGTCCCAAAGAGGTTACATGACGTCGGCAGGATCCCCCATCAGAAATGCTGAATTTGTGAAAATGTTGATTGATGCCATACAATTAGCAAATAAATTAGCAGTAGTTAAGTGTGCTGCTCATAAGAAGGGAGATGATTACATCACAAGAGGTAACAAATATGTTGACTCAATTGCAAAATACTGTTCTAAAAATCAAGCATCCATTAATTGGGATGGACAAACTGAACATGTTTCAAGTCCTTTCATGCTAACAACCGTAGTAGAGACATGGCAGGAGGTAAAACAAATGCAGGAAGAGGTTAGTAAAGAAGAAAATGATAACTGGTTAAAGGCAGGATGTAGACAAAGAGAAGAGGTTTAAATCTGGGATTACAAAGATGAAAGACCAGTAATGTCAGATAACATGATTTCAAATATGGCCCGAATGTATCATGGTCAAGCCCATATAGGAAGAGACGCGATGATTAGGCTGTTTAAACAGACGTGGTATAATCCGAAGTTTAGGATGATTGCTGAGAGCCTTTGTCAGAGGTGCCTTCTCTGTTAACAACTGAACCCAAGAAGGAAAACTGTTGTGAGTCTGGGAACCATAGGACGGTAGGGGGGTCCATTCACTAGAATGCAGTTGGATTTCATCGAGCTTCCTCCATGTAACAGACTTAGGTATGTGCTCGTAATTATTTGTCTATTCTCACGATGGGTTAAAGCATTCCCACTAGGAGAAACGATGGAGTAACTGTTGCCAAACTCCTGTTACGAGAGATAATACCACGCTATGGTTTCCCAGTAACTATTGAAACAGATCGCGGAAGCCACTTCCACAATGAACTAATGCATATGATTTGTGAAGCACTGGACATTCATCAAAAATTGCACTGTGCTTACAGACCAGAAGCCTCAGGGGTGGTTGAACACGTAAATGGAACAATAACAGAATTGCCAAAATGTGTTTGGCCACAGGACTAAAATGGCCCGATACCTTGCCCCTTGTTCTAATGACCCTGAGGAGTACTCCTGACAAGAGAACAGGGTTAAGCCCGCATGAGATTTTGATGGGAAGAGTAATGAGACAAGCATTTGTACCAGTTGATAAACTGTTGAGCATAAATGATGATATCATACTGGATTACTGCAAAAATCTGTCTGACGTAGTAACTTCTGTGTTCCATCAGGTGGGAACTGAGTTACAAACGAAAGAAAAACATCCAGCTCATGATCTAGTTCCTGGAGATTGGGTATGGATAAAAGTTCACAGGAGAAGAAATTGTTTGGTGCCTCCTTGGCAGAAGCCACGACAAGTCATTCTTGTTAGTACTACTGCAGTTAAGTGTATTCGTGGGCCAGACGCCCTGCGGGAAGAGGAGGCTAAAGGTGCCCGTAAACACCCCATTTCCATGGAATGGGCCATGCTACTACATCAATTCCAACAGTTAACGCGCAAAGATGACCCGTCCACACCCACACCTCCATCTGCCCCCGCCCCTGCGAACCCCTGATCCCTGACCAACGGCTAGCGCCGTACTTTAGCACTCTACAGGCCCACACTACTACCTAGCTTCCGTGGCGACCGGCCTGGCGCCCAAGCTGAGGCTCCCACCCTCTAGCAGCTTTGCCTCACTATAAGCGTGAGTCATGGACCCCTCTAACACCGACCCCCCATCTCTCCTTGTTGTGCCCATGCTTGCGCCCAGATGATCCCTCCCTATGTTTTATCCCCCCAGTTATTTGGCAACACTGCTGTACGGACTCTGCAGACCCAATCCAATGATACCCATGATGGTGACTCACATGCTTGTGTTTGTATCCTTTCCCCGTGAACATTATCTCATGTACTCTTGCTTGTGTGTTTAATTACATGGTGTGTACTGTTCAGATAACGAAATGCCAATAAAAATAAGTTTTAAAAAAAAAAGTGTATTCGTGGGCCAGAGCCTGAAAATCTGCAGGAAGAGAGTGAAAGCACCACTGATTCAGATACTGAAGGTGAACCAGAACAAGATCCAGATATTGAAGCCCGACCTGTTTGTCGACATCTGGAGATATCAGATACTAGCTCTGCATCAGAAGGAGAAAATTAAATTGTTGAAGTACCAAATATTGAAGATCGACCTGTAAGTCGAGATTTGGTAGAAGCTAATACCAGCAAGGACACTGAACAAAGTAAAAAGAAAGCTGGTAATTTGGGAGCTACTGAAGGACAGTCTGAAAACTCTGAAATCAGGAACCGAAATCTCGAAACTGGTGAAAAGGAAGTAACTCACGATGAGGATGAGCTTCCAGGTACCAGCTATGGAGAAGTTCCTAACAGAGTCAAAGAACTGACCAAAGAGAATTCAAACTCTGGAAAAGAATCAGATCCTGTGAAATTCATTATAAATGAAACTATAGAAAGGTCTGAGACAGAGACTGGTGACAGTGATGATGAAACTGAGTTAAGGAGAAGTTCGAGAAAACAAACTTGGAGAGTAGAACGAAACACTACTGAACCTGAAATAAAGAGAGTAAGAAAAGGAGATAATTGGCCTAAAGAAATTGATGGACTAAAAATTAAACTGGTTAACAAAGCAAAAGTGCAAGAGGATCAAGTAGATGAAATAACCAGCCAAAAAGAATTGTTGAGAAAGAAAATACAAGTTGTGCAAAGGCCATAAAGGGTGAGAAGACCAAAGTGAGTAAGCTGTAACATAAGGAAAGTGAAAGGGTTTTCTAAATGTAACAGTGAAAAGAAAGGGATATATATCCAAGCGAAAGTTGTAATTGAATTTGAAGAAACATTGTAAGTGAAATAAAGTTGTAAAGAGACAATTGAAGGTAAAAAGATTGAAATATTTGCTGTATAAAAAAAATGGCTACCAGTGAAACGACTAAATCAAAATGTTAAATTTTTAGAAAATGGTGTAGAATGTGGTTAATTTGTACTGGAATATTGATGTTGATATGGTTAATTCTTGATATTTTTTATCCCTTTTACTCCTGACATTGAAAAACAGAAAGCAAATAAATGTCTGAAAGATAAAAATAATGAATTGAAAAATTAGAAATTACATGTATATAGGCCTGAAATTCATCAAGATAATTCTGTTAGTGACATCTCTAGGAATACGTTTTCAAAATTGTTGTCTGAATATGTGAGAACAATGGATGCCAGCGATTGTTACGTCTGCGTAAAATTGCCTACATCTGTGTCAGAAGGTGTGACCTACCACCATTTGCCATTGACATATGGTGTGACCTGTAGTGTTATAACAAGTCTGTTTTATACATCTGGGAAATTAGAATATTACTATTCTGATTCGGATGATGTATTTGCAAAATTGAAAATTGTAGCAGAACTAAACAAAATTTAGCCTGCAAAAGTTTTTGGTGAATATTATTTGGAAACCCAAGAACTGACTCACGATAATGCTTTTAGACATAATTTGACTTGTAAAATGAGAAATGAGAAAAAGCTTTCTTGAATATGGTGGAAAAAAGGAGACAACAATATAAGAGACGAGAAAAAGTTAAACAAACTAAATCTACTAAATGGGTATTTTCAGATGATAATATTGAAGGACATAATGTAAATGTTGCTATAAGTATTGATACACCAATGTTACGGAAATTATGTATCCAAAGAGATAATACTGTGCATGACAATTATTTTGTGGGTGCAAGTCAATGTGAAGATACATATATTATCAAAGGGGGATGGGGATTTCAAGGTGGAAATGACCCAGTTTTCCCAGGTATATATTTTCTGTGTGGGAACAAAGCTTATTATAGGTTACCTGGCCATTGGTAGGGCCCATGCTATATTGGAGTGGTCTTTCCAAAAATGTTCCATGTTGACATAGGTACGAATGGAATTCATGAAATAAGTAAACCCTTAAGTCGTCGAAAAAGAGAAAGCGTAATTGAAATAATAGGTGATGTTTTTGGAGCACTGATACCAGCAGGAAGGAGGAAGCATATCATTCAATGCAAATTGAATAAGAAAATTGTCAACAATTGCAGATAAATTGTCAACTGACACAGCTGAAGGATTTTTGATGGTTAACACTGAAATGTTTGCTATGAGAAGTATGGTGATGCAAAATCGACTTACTTTAGATATAATACTGGCAAAAGAGGGAGGAGTTTGCGGAATTTTAAAGGTTCAACACTGTTGCACCTAGATCCCAGACAAGAGTCAAAACATTGAGAAATACATTACGAACATTACGCAATTACATAAAGAAATAGAACCACTAGAAGTAGAAGGTGTACTTGAAAAACTTGGTAGAAGTTTATCAGCAGTTAGAAATTGGGTTTATGAAATAAGTAAATCTATAATAGGTAAGATACTACTACCAGTGACCATAATTATAGTAGTGATTTTAGTTTTGAGACTTAGGGCCATATGTATCAAGCAAATTAGCATTTGCTGCGAATTTCGGCCTTTGCGAATGCTAATTTGCTAAATGGAATGTATGAAACATTTTCCCAGCAAAATAAGGAATCGCAAAATTTGCCATTCCTTATTTTGCGATTGCACTTAAGGAATCGCAAATTGTGCGATTCCTTAAATGCAATGTATCAAATAAAAATTAATGCAAAAATGCCCATAAGGATTCGCAAATTACCACCAACTTCTAGTTGGTGGTAAGTTGCGAATTCTTTTGAAAAAGCAATTTATTTAAAATCCAAAGGTGGCATATGACGCTCATGTATGTGCGCCATATGCCCACACATGTCATTTTCAGGGGTGCAGCAGGGTGTTCTTGTGACACCCCTGCACCCTTGAAAATATTCCTAAATTGTGATTAGCAAATTGCTAATCGCAAATTTCCCCTTCATTCCTATGGGCCTCCTGGCCCATAGAAACGAATGGGAAATTTGCGATTAGCAATTTGCTAATCGCAATTTAGGAATGTTAAGGAATCGCTAAAAAGAAGCGATTTCCTACATACATACCGTTTTGCGATTTTGGATGCTAATGACAAGGGTAACTCGTCATGAAGTGCCCATTCATTTCAATGGAAATTACATTAAATATCTGGAATTGCCTTAGCACTAAAGGGGTTAAAAATCGCTATTTAGAAATCGCAAATGGTGAGGATGATACATATGGCCCTAAGTTGTCAATGTAGGCAGAGAAGAAATGTAAAAAGAATTTTGAAGAAAAAGATTGAAGAAAAACAAAACAGGGAGAGAGAAAAAGGTGATATTGAAATGGAGCAATATAAAGAGAGGATTTATCAAGATACAAAGAAACTAGAAGAAACAGAATTATAACAAGTACTTATTAAAAGAATTTGAAACATGTTGAGTTATAAAAAAAATCAAAATTTTGGGAGGTAATTTGGTGATAAAATCACCGAAGGTGAAAGTTGATGGAGCAAGGTGGAAAACAAAAATGTTTGTATACCCCTTGTAAAATTAACTCTCCATAACAGTAACAAGAACTAAATGTGTGTTTTTTTTAATTAACCAACATAGAATAAAGTGCATACACAAATACACATGGTATACTAATTTGTATGATTTTGCAAAAGCATCATTTACTAATTTGTCGTATATTGTGCCATAAAGCGTACACACATGTTATAATCTAAAAGAAATGCATGAATGTGCTTCTGTCTGTTTACTTGTGGCATAAATCATGAAGATTGGTAAGTCAAATTACGCATAGATGTCCCTTAAAGCTAGGTAAATTCTAACCGGGTTATCATTAGAAAAGGGGAGGTAAACAGTAAGGGTTTTATTTCGTAAATTTACACCTATTTGTGTTTGTTTCGTTGATAGTTCCTAAATTGAGGCCTATGCGAGCAAAAGAAAGATGGAAGCTGATTGAAAATTCCGAGATGGCGATAGAAGTGCGCAGGCGCCAGATCGGAGATGCAAGCTGCCTGTGACTGAGCAGTATGGGTCAAGGACAGCGTGGCCATTTTGTGGGGCCTAAGCCAAAAGACAGCGAAGCCAGTATTTTGTAGTAGCATCAGATAACATGGTTACAATGGCGGTGGGACAACCACCGACAGGCTGTCGGTGACGGTCCCACAGTCATCGTAATCAGCCCCTGGTTTTGAAAACGTTGTATATTAATATCTAAAAAAATGAATGCAATCATGCATCAGATTTCAACTGTGTAATGTTAATAATAATTACAAGTTTATCTTTGGTTTGTATAAACCATATAAACAATTTATATCCACTAAAATAAAAATACATATTCATAAAAATATGCACGATAATAACATCTATAAACGATTAGAAACATACCAAAAACGTGCCCTTTTCAAGTATTACCTCCTTCACATCTGTAAAGAATAATGCCTCAGTAATGTCTTCTTTATTTAGTGAAGGATCAATTATTTGCTGAGTGTCTCTATAACCACGGCTCGGTGAATAGTAAAATACAGACATCCCAATAATACATGTAACAAAGTTTTGTTTGTAACTCTGTAATACATCTATGTCAGTGCTTAGTTTGTAAAAACAAATAAAAGAAGTACCAGTGCCCTTGCAAGGAGCCCACTGCAGCTTGCACCACCCGTTGCTCCCACTAGCGCTGCCAATGACAATACTATCACTACTAACCATCACACTCATAAAAGTGTGACAATTCACACTTTAAATGTACATTAAAATGACTAAAACATGGCGACCAAGCTATTCTTATAGCTTTGGGTGACAGGTATTAGCAATTTTAATGTTGATTTAATTATTAAACAACAGCTGTGTGCTCCTCAAAAAAAGTAAGACAAACAGCGCTACTATGTGGCAGGCAGCCATGAGAGTCGATGTTGACCATAAAGTGCTAGTGCAGAGTACCAGAAACCACTGTCTCAAATTAAGCACTGATATGTGTGTGAAATTACAAAAGAGAGCTTTGAGAACTGTGTCAACTCTTAGAGTATCACCGGCTCCAAATAATAGGTTTCACTTTACTGTGTGGTAGGCATATGAACCAGGGTTCATCTAAGGATTCCAACATTTCCAATTACTATTCTTGGCAGTTCCTCTAAGTCAAACTCTTGACCCGCATCCATAGACATGATTATAACAGTATGGAATGTATCAAATGAAGAGGGATAGAGGAGAAGAAAAATATTTTATCAGTGAGTTTTCTTGGTTGAGCCAAATGGAGGTGAAACATAATACCATGGAAGCCAACTTCAACCTCCGCCCAGGTAGCCCTAAGATGCAGTTGGACCTAGGAAGCGCCTCCCAAAAATGGGAGGTGACCATGTTACGATATCGAGGCATAAAGATCTACCATGAGGACTCGGACCCAATGGAGGGCAATCTTAATAAGGCAATGATGTCCATCTTGTCACAAGTGCTGCTATGGAAATATCGTCCCCTAGCCCTCATCAAGCATATCTTCACTTAATGATAATCCTCCCATGGCTGCAAGATTATTTCATAAATCTGCAGATAGCCCCACCTACAGCTTATTTCCATAGCCTGGATACACTGCTGGGAGAGCTCATCTGGTAGGCAAGTAAAAAGAGTGGCCTTAGCCAGCTTTCAACTTGGGGCAATGGCTGGCGAGTTGGGTGCGCTGCATTTCAAGTTGTATTACCTGGTAGCACTGTTTCTGTGGCTGAGCCGTTGGCTTTCTGTCTTATCTCTAAGAGGAAACTGCGTCTGCAATGCCTCCATTGCACCCACAAGAGTTTAATAGGAAAAACCTTCCATACTCCACAGAGCCTATCTACCACCGGCAGTGATAAAAAAAGATTTCCCCAAGCGTCTCCTGTCTGCCCCATTGCCTTGCAAGTCTTGCTGACTTAATGCACATGCTGTGGTCGTGACCCCTCATGAGGCCTTTTTAGACCTTCATAATAAACATTAAATCCTCTTTCACAGCCAAACCGAGTCCACATGACAGGTCTTTGTCAGGATTGGGAATCTACAAAAGGTGCAAATAAGACAGAGCAGTCAGCTAGCTGGCCAACCTGGCCCTCATCCTAGCCAAGAAAGCTATCACTCTCCAATGGAAATCCAGGTCCCCCCATCACTACTCGACTGGTCCACCACCTCCTCAAAAGAGGACAGGCTGAACATACTACACCACAAAGAGAAGAAGCCAAATGACTTTGAAATGTCCTCCCACTGCAAAGTAGGACCTACTACTAGAACTTTTGACAAAGTCATTAACCGAGATTCCCCCGTTTAAATACCACATGGGCGGTATACCTTTTGAAGCTGCTGTGTTAGACTACTTTTGATGATCTAGGTCATGGGTACTTACAAACATTTGCCCAGGGGCCACAAATTATGGTTTGTAGTTTGACCGAGAGCCACACGGATGCAAGCAGGGTGGCCGTAGGGGATCTGGGTGGATCAAAGATCGTGTAAGGAGGTTCCAAAACATGCTAAATAAATGGGCAAGCATTTGTTTGCCGGTTAATAAATGCTTGCCCATTTATGTAACATTTTTTTCTGAATATTAGTGCAAGCATCTAAACAGCAGCTGGTGCTGTTGTTCACCCAGGGGCCACATTTAAAGGTCAAGTGGGCCGCAAGAGGCCCCGGCCCGTACTTTGAGTATCACTGACCTAGGCCCTGGGTAGTCACAAATATTTTCCCAGGACCCACAAACTTTGGTCTGTGATGTGACCGAGTGCCGCTTTGATGCCAGCAGGGTGGTGGTCAGGGAGTGGGGGACAAGGGTGGGGATTGTGGCAAGGTGGGTGTAGGGGAAGTGAAGCATATACATCTACTGTCTGAATTCTATAATGTTAAACCAAAAGCTTGGGATTAATCTCAGCTTCTTCACTTAACCAAATTGTGTGATCCTAGGCAATTGGTTTATTTCACTTTACCTCCTTTTTCTTCATTAACACATACATGACTTCAGAATGTGTTGCAAACGTTCTGTGTTTGATTTAATAAACTATATTGTCCATGTATATCAGAAACCCATGCCACCCAAAGAGTTAACATAGCACCTGGTATTTTTGTCAGGGTGGGGGGAAGCATGGATGTTTCTAAATTCAGGTTTGAAAGTCACCACTTTAACAAAAATACTTCTCAATGCACTGATATAATCTGATATACTAAGCTGAAACGGTTCTGCATGTTAATGAAATAGGCTTTTGGAATTTGGAAAAGACTTTATTATACATTTGCACTTTTGCTGCAAGATGTCTTTAAAAATGTAGGTGTTTCTAAAGTTTAGCGGCTTAGGACGAATATGTGATGTTATCCCGCATTCATTCATTCCGCATACCATCACTCCGCATTTTTAACAACGCGGGACAATTACTCCGCAAAACCATAATTCCTCAAACTTTTACTCCGCATATGCCTTTACCACGCATGCCATAACAACGCAAAGGCATGCGTGGTGAAGTCATATACTTAGTAAAAGTACTTTATAAATAAATATATAAATATATATATATATATATATATATATATATATATATAAGTAAGTAAAATTAAAACTTTTTATTTTAATTGTATTTATATGTGTATATATATATTAATATTACCTATATATAATTTAAAATATATATATATATATATATTTTTAATTTCCCTTTACACCCTAAAAAATAATCCCACCCTGGTCCCTTAAAATACCTCTGCACCCCATATTCATAACCCACCCTTACTACTTAAAATACCCCAGCACCCTTAAAGAGTAACCCATCCATTCCTAACCCTTAAAATACACCCTATACCCCATAAACCATACCTAGCCCAGAACCCTAAAAATACCCCTGTACCCCAAAACCCAAACCTATCCCTGAACCCTAAAAATACCCCTGTACCCCAAAACTCATATCTAGCCCTGAACCCTTAAAATACCCCTGTACCCCAAAACCCAAACCTAGCCCTGAACCCTAAAAATACTCCTGTACCCCAAAACCCATATCTACCCCTGAACCCTAAAAATACCCCTGTACCCCAAAACCCAAACCTTGCCCTGAACCCTAAAATACCCCTGTACCCCAAAACCCACACCTAGCCCTGAACCCTAAGAATACCCTTGTACCCCAAAACCCATACCCAGACCTGAACCCTAAAAATACCCCTGTACCCCAAAACCCATACCTAGCCCTGAACCCTAAAAATACCCCTGTACCCCAAAACCCATACCTAGCCCTGAACCCTTAAAATACCCCTGTACCCCACAACCCAAACCTAGCCCTGAACCCTAAAAATACCCCTGTACCCCAAAACTAAAACCTACCCCTGAACCCTAAAAATACCCCTGTACCCCAAAACTAAAACCTACCCCTGAACCCTAAAAATACCCCTGTACCCCAAAACTAAAACCTACCCTGAACCCTAAAATACCCCTATACACCAGAACCCAAACCTAGCCCTATACCCTAAAAATACCCCTGTACCCCTAAACCCAAACCTAGCCCTAAAGCCTAAAAATACCCATGTACCCCAAAACCCAAACCTTGCCCTGAACCCTTAAAATACCCCTGTACCCCAAAACCCAACCCTACCCCTGAACCCTAAAAATACCCATATACCCCAATACCCAAACCTATCCCTTAACACTTAAATACCCCTGTACCCCATATCCCAAAACCAACCTTAAAATACCCCATAACCCCTAAAACATATACTCCAACACCCCCAAACTAAAACCATATACTTACCTCGCACTTAAATATTAAAAACATATGCTTTTACCATTCATGCTTTTACAACGAAAGCAGTACTTGCGGTATATGGTATGAGGAGTGAATGTATGCAGAGTAAAATTTGCGGAATGAAGGTGTTTTACCGCTTAGGACACCCTAGTTACTTCCTTTCTTTAACTTCAATTAACCATTAAATAAATTCGTACCCATTTATTCCGCATTTTTGTTGATTTTGGTGCTGAGTCGAGTAAATAATAGCCCAGTGCTGCTGTTGACCAGGGGACCACATGTACAGGTCAGGAGGGCCCCATGCGGCTCCCAGGCTGTCCTTTGAGTATCACTGCTCTAGGATCTCGCAAATCATATCCTACCTTACATAGATATGCCTCTGCCTCCTCCCCTTCCCAACCCTATTACAGAGCTGGAGTTTCACCCCGGTTGCTCTCTTAAGTAGATCTTACTGCTAGACCCTGCCACGCCGGCTAAATTTATTGTTACCTTTTAACTCTGATAGCCATTGTTATCTTGGTTATTCCACCTCCTAATCTGACGCATACAGAAGATTTTGACAAAATATCTTACAGTACTGAGTTTGTTAATTTTCTAAAATAATAAAATACCAATAAAGGGTTTTTATTAGGAAAAAAGTAATAATAGGTGGATGCCTACATGGCAATTGTAGAAAAAGCAAAGCATTTCTTCTGTCTCCCTTGATTTTTCATGTTTTATTATCAAAATGAGCCCAAACACAGCAGCTTTGGCCCTTTAGACTACAGCAAATGCATCTGGTTTTCTATCCCACTGACCTGATAATATTTATTGTACTCAAATGAAGGTGACCATTATGAACAGGCGGACCTGTGGTGTGTGTAGGTATCTATTTCATACCACACTTTAGGAGCATTTGAAAAATCTGTGGAACCATTGCCTTTTCATTAAAAGTTTGATGGAAGCTTTTTGAATCCCTTTGATTTTTATCCTAGTTTGTGTTTAATTAAATGGGTTGATGTTAATGAGCCGGTGAGGATTTACTGTCTTGGCTAAAAAAAGAGATTGCAACTCCCTCCCCCGCTTGAACAGAGGGAGCGCGCCATTTGATCTGCCTGGAAAACAAGATATCAACCCAAGGCAGGGCTCTAAAACAAACCACCTTCAGCAACTGAATCCTTAGCAGCCTATTGTGTCACCTTGAAGCCAAATTCCTTTACTTGAAAAGAATGTAAATATCACAAAGGTTAGACGTGCCTTCTTTTGTTTCTGTGGAGGAGGGAATGAATGAATGAAAGACAACGCAAAAGCACTGCCAGGGAATTCTCACCGGGAAGAAGGTCAGATGAATACACCAAGTTAGTAGGAAGCAATTATTCTACATAATTATTTTAGCTCATATTTCTTTAATTAATTTGAGCCGTTTCATACATATTCCAGTTTAGGAACTATTAAAGCAGGAAAAGTGCATGAATCAGGAATTAAGTTTGCACTACATATGTGTGTTTAATCTATAGGATCACACAATTGTCTTCTCTAATGGTCCAAAAATACTCTCTTAGCAAAGTGGGGGCAGAGGCTTTATTGGGACACAAAAGGTCCTTTATGGTGTGACAAAAAGTAATATTTTTTTTTACGAAGGAGATTTGAAAAAGGATTTTAAAAATACAAATCCTATTACAGAGTTTCACTGGGTGGTTGGCCGTGGGATGTACAATCAAGTGTAATTTATGAAGTTGAAAATATCTGAGAGTTGAATGTATGACTTATTTTGTCAAATTAAAATGTTTATGGTCTTTGATTAAGTCTGTCCATCTCAGTCTGAGTGCCATTCTCAAAAAGAAGATCCTTGCATCTCCTAGGCTCTGGGATGTTTGAAAAAAATGGCAGACGCTCCTGCCTTTACCAGTCTGTTGGCAACTTAGAATGCATGTTTGCCAAGATGTTTCCCTTTCTTGTCACTCAAGGGATTCCTTAGGCCCATGCTCAAAACCAGACCATGCCTATTTCTTTTGGGGCCCCAGCTGCTTCCAGCTATGGGACCAGAGTGGAATATGTACCCCTGAAATCTTTCCAGGTTCAGTAAACCAATCATGACTTGTTTTTTTTGCCAAAACAATTACATTCTCAACATAGATAGTGATTTATTTTTTCAGAAGTTGGAAAAGTTGGTGAGCTATATATTAACTGTGATTCAATTTGTACAATCCTTTATGGACAGACTTCTCAAATGCAATAATGTTAGTGGCCCACTATATTCCTTTCAAGCCCAGTCAGCCAGAGGGTTGGTCAGAGCACTTCCTGTCTTTGCAGCATATCTCTCTGGGAAATTATATAATCTTGCTGGTACTGATTTAAGTGTCACATCCAATACGAAAGTGAGTGGGAAGCTTTTATGTAGGAACAGTAAACACTTCCACCGTACAGATCTGCTGTGAGTATTGATTCCCATATTTCTGTACAAATCTTACCAGGGAAGTAGCAATGGCCTTTGCTTTTACTGTCATGCCTCCAATATCTCTAATACAGGGCCTTATATTGAAGGGCCTGTGGCGCCCCTGGGACGCTGGTACATTTGCTAAACACTGGGATTGCCCTAAACTCACACAATACTGGGAGGAAATCCTGTATGATATCAACAAACACCCAACTACCTTGATTTCCCGCATATGTCATCCTGGGACTCCCTAATGTCCTTACCTTCCCCCTTAGATCCAGCAGGGTGCGACAGATCGGCTTGACACTCAAGCGGCCTTTCAAAACATTCTTGTTCATTGGGGCACTGATGCCCTACCAACTCGCCTTGAGTGGCTTCGCCTGCTCTGCCATGTGCTGGGTATGAAGAAGCTCACCTTAGCCCTCACTGATCAGGGAGCTTGCTTTAGGGAGCTTTGGCGCCCATACCTCTCTCTACTTTCTAAGGAGTTCCGTAAATTGACTTGCCCCAAATACTCGAGACTCCTGCGGTTGACAGCTGTAGACTACCCCATGCCGCCCACAATAGACACATAGGAGGTCCCCATTTGAATCCTTTGGACTCTATTGTATAGAAATTGTGTTAAGAGTACTCCTGGGGGTGTCAGGAGGGGGGCTAATCTATTGTTGTTTACATGCTGTAATTCTCGGGGCGCTGCGCCACCTCTTTAATTGATTCACTCCCACTGTCATGCATTGATAATCCTGCTAATAAAAAGATTTGAACCATAAAACAGACAGGATAGCAACAGAATACCAAATCTAGGACCTTATTATGAAGTTGCTGGCACTGTGAGTAACAGCAAGAACTCAATCATTCTAAAACCCATTACCTTAAGCCAATAGTTTTTCCCTTATGGGCAACATTCATTTGCCTTCGGATCTCTTTGGCCAATCAGAAGGATTCCTAAACACAAACACCGCACATTAGAGGGTTAACAACAAAACAAAGCTACTTATCTAATAAGGGTTAACAGCTTAACAACCATATATGGCGTTCAGTGCCAGTTTCCACTTAAAACATATAATAGTGACTCAGAAGATTCAAAAATGTAATAGTTTAATGCATGAACAGCCAAATATCAGACCCCAACCCCCTTCTTTCCACAAAAGAAATCATGAATCACCTCAACATTCGTCCATTAGTATCAGTAATATGGTGTATAGTACGTGCGCAGTGGAAACAGAGTGTGGCGTACCTCACCAAAAAGCTTAATGACAAAGAGTAGGAGTTGTTTTAATATCACACTCGTCATTTCAGCCTTGAGAAAGCCCCAGACTGACTGCTGCAAGGGGCGAAACACGTTGTGGCTGAGCATAAGAGAACTGCTCCAAAAGGCTGTATATTCACAATCAAGAATGTCAACATCAAAATGAAACCGATTATTGCAAATAACCTTCTTACAAGCAACAAGCCTTTTTTCATGATTATATGGAATATATGGGGTGTGGGCGGGCCAGCAAAGACTGTGGACATTTGGGTCTAAGCTCCTGCTCAACCCTTCAAGATCATAGGGCATCCTGTGTGCTGGCATGCCTGAATTTCCTCCCCTACTGTACCGGTCTGGCGCATACCTGGAGGCCTAGACTGCCTCCGGTTCACAGAGGCACTGTTGTGATTGTGTTCCCAGACCTCCCTCTGCTGCTTGGGAGATATGTGGCTCCAGAGAGTTCCATGGAGAGCGCTCACTATAAACTACTGAGCATGTATTCCCCCACCTCTTGCCAGGTCTACCCTTGATACCCTTAAGGGGCTCGCGTCCTGGCTACCACAGTGAGTCACGATTATTGAGGGGGATTTCACGATTATCAAGGGGGTTTTCAATTATATCAAGGCACAATTGACTCTACCAGTCTCTACCAGGCCCCCAGGGATGAGACAGAGAGAGGGATGGGATTAGCGGAATTGGTGAATAGTTTGGGATTGTCTGATGCATGACAGGTTTGGAATCTGCAGCCCCATGGGTACACCCATGTTTCAGCAGCCTATGAAACGATGTCATGCATTGACTTGCTGTTGCTTTCAGACACTGACCTCCACCACACAACAACCTCGCACATCTTACCTCGGGCCAGATCAGATCACGCCCCGGGGACAGTAAACCTTGGAACTCAATGCCAGGTTACTGGCAGATAATTCACACACTTAGAAATGTAGGAGTGCCAGGCCTCCTTTAATTTGAACCAGGGAAAGGTAGAACACCCCCCCGAGATACTATGGTCTCCGGGGAAACTCTCTATGCAATAGATTTCTTGGTCATATCTGAGAGGGGGAGAACGGGAGAAATACAGCCAGATTAGCAAATAGGAGAGTAATCTCTTAGCCCTAGAAGAGTAAAATCACAAGCATCTATCTGAGCAGGTGAAGCGCTACCTGGACAGAGCCTTCCTGAGACAGTTGATGCCTCTTTTTTGAGGAGACAAGTCATGTCAGATATGTTAGATGGTCTCCACTAGACTTGTGTATGAATGGGGAGATAAATCGAGCAAGATTTTATAATGGTTGGCAAAAGATGTGGCAATGTACATGGTTTCCTACCTTACCAATGGTGACATGAAGCACATTTCTGTGACATTCGATGTAGCATCCACCTTTGCGGTCTATTACCACCACCTATTTGTGGAGAGACAGCACACCACTCACGAGCGTGATTCTCAACTTATTGTAGACCTTCCATTGCCCCGCCTGAATCACATTGATCAGGAAGACCTGAAATAAACCCTTTCACTATTAGAGGTAGGAGAGACAGTGAAGGACATGATTCCTGCTAAAGCCCCAGGACCAGATGGATATCCGGCCGAATATTGCTGAAACTTTCAATCAGCGCTGCTCCTGCCCCTTCTAGAGATGTATCACAAAACAATAAATATGGGGTGCCTCACGCCAGGGCTGGATCTGGCATCCATTATGGTGTTACATAAGTCAGGCCAAAAGGCAGATCAATGTGCCTCTAATCATTCGATTTTCCTTAGGAATACAGAGATTAAACTCTATGCCAAGGTCCTCGTGAAGAGGGTCCTCCGAGAGCTGATGCGCCTGGTTCATCCAGATCAATGCAGCTTTGTACCCCCATCGCGGCATGCGATTCTGCATACGTAGAGTTCACATAACCCTTGCACGCCTACAAAACCTGATGTTTCCCAATGCCTTAATGCTTCTTAGTTTCAAAAAAAGTTTGATTCTCTGGACTGGACCTTCCTCTAAGGGGTGCTGATAAAAATGGGGTTTGGTCCCAGGTTCATGTCATATGTCTGAGTAATTTGTGCTCTGCTACAAGCCCAGGGTCTGGGTAAATTGGGCTCTTTCATCTCTGTTCCCAACCTGTAAAGGCACCAGACTGAGGTCCACCTTTCGCAACTTTATAACTTCTGTTCCACTCCTGTCCATCCATCACAGGGCCTTGCCTGACCCAAATGCTCAAAGCTTTTAGGAAAGTATCTGGCTTCAGGGTTACTTATCCCTTCTGCTCCCCCTCAGAGGCACTAGTAGTGGCGAGAACTGGCCAATGCATCTCCTGTTGTGTCACCTCAGTTTCCAATAATTAGGAATTCATATTGATTTTGAGCCTGGTTTGAAGTGGTGCCTTATCCTGAAACCATTAATGTTCAAAAATCGGAATAATCTAGGTAGGTGGTCAAAGTTACCGCTTAACATTTTGGGCAGCGTCGTCCTGTTCAATATGATGGTGCTTCCGTCATTGCTATATGTGCTTCAGAATTTCCCATTGTTTATTCTTCAGAGATGGTTCCAATGCTTTCTTATGGAAGCAGCTAACCAGGTCACATTAAAAATTGCTTTTAGGCGTTTTCACTATACAGACATGTGGGGCATCTAACCTTTACATACCCTACTTCCTAATACCATGCACCCTGCCTTATGGGGCAATGAGGTCACCTTAGGGGTGACATATTATTATTTAAAATGAAGGTTTAGACCTGTCAAAAAGGGATTATTTTGGCAGGTCGAATTTTCAGTTTAAAACTGCACAGCCATGCTCTAACGGTAGGCCTGGCGATATGCCTTACAGTGGCACTGCAGTGGATGACACAATGACTGCTGCAATCCAATAGCACCATTTAAGTTATAGGCCCTGGGTACACTTGGTGAAAATACTAATCAGGTGTATACCAATTTCATCATGTTGAAAGTAAGAGCACAAACACTTTACCATTGGCAAGCAGGGATAAAGTGCACAGAGTTATATAGCCATCAAAATAAGGTTTAACAAAAAGACAGAAAGATCCGCGGTGACCCTGCAGAAAGGGCACATTTCCAGCAGTTTTGTTTCTGCCCATAGCTTATCATTTGGTTACTTTCTTGTCAGTCTTGCTTGCTTCTTATTAGATGACTTTGCTTCCTTTTCTTGTGTTAATCCCCCCCCCCTGGAGCATAGCTTATTTACCAGGCTTCTTCACCATCTTTTCACAGCTCACATCAGGGGACTTCTTAGTTCTTTTTTCTTTTAGCACTTTATGGAACTGCATGTGTTTTCTGTCTCTCTCCCCCAAGTGATATTTCTTCCTTATATTCCCACCGCTGCACTCTTTGTGTTGTTTGCACACCTTCCAGCTAGTCCATAAAAGCATATAGACAGGTTTATTTTGCTGATGTTTGACTAAAGAGCAGACTTCTATAGGGCTGGTCTTGCTTTCTCTCCCTCATTGCACGTTTGATAAAAGCAGGGGCCTGGGCACTCAGCCTTTTTGGTGCTGGGAGAGGATTGGACTACTGCGTTCACTCAGCCTGAATTTGAGGCATAAGGTATACATAACCTCCAACTCCACAACCCAGCTTCCCACACAGACTTCTGCAGATCACCAAATGGCCAGAGCATGTTCTCAAATTCCAAGAAGGCCTTTGCAAGCTTATTTCTTTAAATTCTGACACTTCCTTATTTATGAACTCAGGCAACTCTTATGTTACCTTAAGTACCTGCAACCAGTCTTCTGTGTTATTTTTAAACCAATCACTTGCAAATCACTTTTTACATTTTGTTCAGAGCTGCCTGCATGAAAAGTCAAAGTAAATCATGGTGTTTATAATCAGTCCCTCTCTCGCTCGCAAGCCGGCATCAGTCCTGATTCCGGCGTGCGAGCGAGAGAGGGGCTGATTAATACACCGTTCCTTAAAATTACACATAAGCAGAGTATAGTGCCATCTTCGTATGCCTACAACAGAAAGAGGCAGAAGGATATGACGATTGCGGTTTTAGTTACCGGTCGTTTCTATTCATGGTGCAACACATGTCCTGATGATGGTCTCGAAGAATAACAGTTTGTGAGACCGAAACGTCGACGCTATGACACTTTTTTATTGTATACCATTACTAATCAATGTATTGGAAGTTTGTATATAACTGTTGAATAATATACATAGGGCAGATTTGTCAATATTGCACATATATTTGTGTCTAAAAAGTGTCAGAAACTACTGCATATGTCATAAACTATGAAGCAGTAGATACCCGAGTTGCCATACATGAATTGACATATGGATTTATGCCTATGCGATGCTAGAAAGATATGTTTTCTATGTATCCTATGAAAAAACTATAAAATATTTGTTTTTTGATAAAAATCTCTTGTTTTTCATGGAATTTTGATCACGGATGAGACATATTTGAAACTGTAAAAAAAACATCTAGTGATTCCTTAAGGAACATTTTTTGCTGTGTTATTGTATATACCCAGTTCCTTGGGGAATATTGGGTTGCCCTATTGTTGTTATTGCACTCTAACATGAGTCAATTTTGTGCATTCTTTCATTTTGAATGTGACGTTGTAATACACCATGTGAGCACTGCTGCAGTTGTTTTTCATGCTGTAATAAAGAATTGTGAGCTTTACACTAGAAGATTGAGACTTTCCCAGCCAGTATAGAATGGGTGTTGTCCATGACTTCAAACAATTGTGGTCACAGAGAGCGTTTCTGACCTCCTATGGTTCCCCAATTCAAACTAACCAGTACATTGTGAATTTTTTGACAGCACACAAATTGGCAAAGGAAACAGCAGTTATGAAGTGTGCTGCTCACAGGAGTAGCAATGATTTTGTTACTGCAGGCAACAGATATGCAGACGAGATCGCAAGATATTGCACTCTTGTCAAACCCATTTCACTTCAATGAACCATGCAGTGAGGAAAATGTGACAGTCTCAAACATTGTCGAACACTGTACAGACTTTTAATGAGCTAAGGAAATTACTGCACTAGGCTCCTGAAAGTGAAAAGGCAAAATGGGATAAAACATGATATATGAAGGATTCCAATGACATTTAGGTATCATATGAGGGAAATTCAGTTTGCCTGATCCCATGTTGCCGAATACGTCTGACATATGCATGGCCAGTCCCATGTTGGTCGAGCCAGGATGGTGCAGACCTTAAAGCGTTATTGGCCCAACACTCTTTTCCACATCATGGCCAAAGATGCATGTTGTCTTTCATATTCTCCTGTTTTAAATGAGTAAAACGGTCAAAGTCAATTTCTTTTTGTATTGTACATGTGGCAGCTGTCTCTGGGATTTAGAGATCTGCATCATATGTGTTATTTTGATTAATAAAATCTGAAAAAAAAAAAAAAGATGCATGTTGTGCCAGGAGATAAATGTAGGGAGAAAAGATGTTTGGACTATGAGTCATGTAGGAAAATCAGATGGCCCCTTCAATAGATTCCAGATCAGTTTCCTGGAGATGCCTTGCTGTAACAGCTGAGGTATTTCTTAGTCATTGTATGTTTATTTTCCAGGTATGTCGAGTCGTACCCCTCTATGAGATGTGTCAGTCTAACAGTGGCCAAAGTACTTTTGCAGGGATTCATCTCTGGGTTTGGGATGCCACTTTCTCTTAAGTCAGATCAAAGTAATCACTTTAAGAACGAGGTGATGCAGCTATTATGCATAACCTTAGGCATTGACCAAAGATTTTACTGCAGTAACAGACAAGAAACATCAAGAGTGATAAAGATGATAAAGAGACGATCAAGACAAAGTTAGAAGAATCAGGGGCTTC
Organism: Lissotriton helveticus; assembly: GCF_964261635.1. Lineage (NCBI taxonomy): Eukaryota > Metazoa > Chordata > Amphibia > Caudata > Salamandridae > Lissotriton > Lissotriton helveticus. The sequence goes on from NC_136067.1 coordinate 1,621,009,678, forward strand.
CACGTCTTTCAAATCGCCAGATGCACTCCCATGAGTATTCATGAGCATTCAAAGCACTAAATGCAAGAGAACAGGACTCTCCCTCCATGAGATACTGACGAGGGGAGCCACAAGAATTCCTTCTGTTCCTGCAGTTGCACTTATGAAAATTTGAGATGACAGAGTACTTGTTTACTGCAAAGAACTGGCTCATGTGATGCATTCTATCTCTGACCAGGTCCATTTGGCAACTCCAACTGTGAGATCTGCTCCACGCCATGATTTGAACTCTGGAGAATGGGTTCAAATGAATAGGCATGTCAAAAGTCGTGCTTTCATCACTAACAAGACTGTGAACTGTGCGGACTTACCAAACTGGATACATACTTCACACACAAAAAGAGTGACACAGGAAGAGGTGGAGTCAGCATCCACTAATTTTCCAAGTCCAGCTCAATTCGAAGTTCCCGAAGCATCTGAAGTAGAAGATTATGCCTGACCTGAGTGTTCACAGCACCACTCACCTGACCACAGCTAGAACAGATTTTAAGTTAAATCACAGAGTCTACAGTAAGAAATGCAACTTGAGATTCAAGATTGAGGCTCTGCATCGATTGAGATTATGTTGACTCCTGGAGAACTGAGATAGATCGAAAATTATGCAGGAGAAGCTCAGAATCTGTGGGTGAAACCATATCTCATGAGTCCGATGTGACCTGTCCTCAAAGTAAAAGGTGCATCATGAAGACAAATGGCCAAGAACTTACAACAGGAGAAGAAGAAGAATAAAATTGTCAAAGAGGCCAGAGACTATTAGAGAGCATGGAGATCTAGAGGGACAAGGAGACAATGAACAAGGTGAACTTAGTGAACTTAGTGAACCAAGAAATCAAAGAGACTCAGAACACCAAACCAAAAGTATTCAGGTCCTGACTGGACTTACTTATTGATGAGTGAAGCTGATTCAGGTAATTTCCAGGTTGATGTTGATGAGTCTTCCTGAATCAAAAGACAGTAGGTGAAGACACAAAAGACCATCTACCCCTAAGTGGCTGAAACATGTTGACACAATATGTATGTTGATGCAAGGGACACTTTTCCACTTGTTCTAGAAGGGGAATCTATGTTGGAGGTCTTCCCTATCTTAGACTTTAACTGAGCTTTGCACTCTGAATTATTGATTAATTGAGTTTGACTATTTTGAAGTAACTCCTGTATGCGTAAAATACTTAAATAAAACATTTAAGTTTGAGACTTAATTGTCCGTCATTCTTGTAGGACCAAATGTGTCCTACATTTCTGTTATTTGAAATTGTCAGATTTGACTTCTGAAGACTGGGAAGAGTTCAGCGGGGAGCACCAAAGTCTTCAATGGACTACACCGCTCCCAATCCATCAAGGTGTGATTTGGTTCAAGATTGAATACATTTGTTTGTCATCAGATGTGGTAGCAGAGATGATGGTTCTGACTGGACCAGAGTAAGTAAATTGGCTTTTAGAAACCAACTGCACCTTCATGGTTCAGACAGTTTTGCCCCGAGATTCAATTTAACTCTGACCCAATATACATCCCTGATTGCTGATGACCATTCACTCTTTTTTAACCTTACCCAGCGCACGTTTTAATAAATTCCTGTCGCCTTGGGACACAAGATCATTTTAGATCACTACCTAGTGTTGTGTAGTTCCTACATAACAATGCAGGATAGCGCGCTTGGATAATATAAACATAACATGCCACAGTCTCAGTCACCTCTGTCTTTCTAAGCAACACATGATGTATATATACTCATAGGTCTTCCCGTGGGTCCTACCTTGCTGTGTTACTGTGTCGGCCTAAAGGATGATGCTGGGCCAGAACTTTATACAGAGATATTTTACAGGAGAAGTTTGTCCTACTATTAGTCCTGCTATGCTTCCAAGAAGCCTCATGCATAATGTATGAGTTTCAAACTAGGGAAAAACCCACGTTCTGAATGCAGTGTCGTATCTAGGTGAAAGGTCAATCCCTATGAACCGTTATGTATGTAATGTAAGGAAGAATATAGGTGAAAGTTTGCAAAGTTACCTGCGCCTTTATAGGGTACATATATGGAATATAACACCCATTCCTCTTCCGACTGGATGCCATATGTAACTTTATCACAGTACTACTAGCCTAACTAGATATTGGTACGCACAAAGTCTATAAAAACATTTGTTTTGCTAAAAATGTTTAAAACTTCTAAAATAGTGTTAAAAAGTATGCACACTCTAGCTCTAAACTGTCCGTAATTATAGTCCGAACCACTATAAGCATTTGAAAGCCATGTATGCCCAATAAATGAATGAAATGTCAATCTCAATTATGTTTCTGAGTTCCAAATCGAGCTTATTTAAAAAGAGCGAATTTCTTCCAGCACACGATGAACCAAATGAGTCAATTGTTTATGTGTCCTGGCTGGTAGATGCAAAGTTTTCGTTGCTTGCTTCCTATGGCCGGTTGAGCAGATCCGTCAGGTTAAATAATATATTCATACTGATCTAGAGGCATTATTTTGATTGGTAGAGGATATTCTTGTTTGCATTGCAGAAATGCTTCTTTCTTTAGATTTGGGTCGTACCTGTATCCTACATCTGTTGCAGTGACAGAATTAGCTCATTGTATCCTTCTTGGAAGTGAGGCTTTAGCATTAGGAACACTTGCCTTTGTAGCAGCCTGTAAGGCTGGAACCGGAGTCACTACTATTATTCGTTTCCCCTGTTCCAGTGCTCTTTCTCTCACTACCAGCTAAACCAAACAGAGGCTTGGGTCCTACGTCTACCTGACCTGTACCACCCTATTATCTGAAACGAGCAAGTGACCAGATAGATTATTGCATAATTATTAGTCAGCACTTGGACAATCAATTACAAGTGCGAGTGATTTATTTCATATTGGTTGCGCACATTATTCACAATGTTTACACCAACGTTTCTTCATGTCATTGAGAAAGCCACACAAAATCTTAGTGTGATACACTGTGAACAGAACAACAAAACTTGGTACTGTGACATATAAAGAATCAAAATCCACATCTATTTACATACATAAAACAACACACAACATATCAAAAAGGGACTTGAACACCAATTCAATTGTCATAGTCCTGTTAATAAATAAGCAACACCAGTCCTTAAGTAACACATGAAAAACAGGCGGACCGATTACAATTCGAAAGGTCCTGCCTGAATGCTGGACATGAGACAACACAATTAAGAATGGGATAATGTGACCAATAGGAAGGAATTACTTTACACTGATTCCCATGTTCAACCCAGCACTCCTTGTGCCTCAGCCCCAAAGCCGACGCGTTTTGAACCCTGAATTGTTCTGGGGTTCTCCTCAAGATGTGGACTGGAAAGGATCTTGACTGCTACTCTGTGACGCTCCCATGTGATTCTGTATCCAAGGTGCAGCTTTGCTTTCTTTAATCCAACTTAAATGTGACAGTGTGGGTAGAATTGTCAGTGAATACAAATCGGGCCCGATTTGCATCCCATGGAAAACAATCTTACGAATGTATATGAAAAGCGGATTTTTTCCTGAACTAAACAGGGAGCCATCGAACAATTTAACTGCACGTTCCTGCTAACGACAGATTTTCATTCATCGACTCCAGGGGCAGCAGCATTGCCATTCAGAATGCTGCAAAGACAGGGGAAAGTCAGATTCGGGCACCAGGCAACAGCCCCGGAGAGGTGGAGGCAGCATCGGGAACCAGGAGGGCGCGCCTCCCCAAAACTCAAGAAGCAAAACAAGCTCAGGCGCACTGGTCAGCAACGCCACAGTACTCACTGCCTCTGAACCCCCACGGGAGACTCCGTTGTGGCTAGGGAGGCGGTGCAAGAAGACAGGCAACCGCAGCAAAACCCGGAGGGTAGGTGACGGCCAGGAGGGGCGATCCCCAGCCGATATCCTCCCCAAGCACCCAGGCATACCCCACCGGTCATCGGCCACTGAAATGGCATCGCTGCCAGCAGATCCTCGGAAAACCGTCAGAAGGCGGGGGAGGAGCGGAAAACACAGCGGAGAGGCGAGGACAAACCATGTCCAATGTCTGGCTGGGTAGGTGACGGCTGAGGGGGAGATCCAGAGCCAAGCTCCTCTATAGCTGCATAAACAGCTCCACCAGGCATCGGCCATGTTGATCAAGGCTCCGCGGGCAGCACACTACTCAAGGTTCATCGGAAGATCGTGAACTGGGTCGCGGAAACTGGAGAGCCAAATGGCTGCATTCCGTAAGAACCTCTGGTGAGCAAAAAAAGGTCCAAGGGGGTAGATTCCAGGGGACCAGGGACAAAAAGGGAATCCCTGTAAATAGTAAATGTTACCTCCTTAGTGGGAAAACACCACATCATCGCGGATGGCGGAAGCACAACAGCAGCAAGGGAATAACCAAGCCCAATACACGTACAACAGCAGAGCCACCAGGGATCCAGCCCCACAGGCCTATCCACTGCTGCACTTGATACACAGAAAAAACAGGCTGGGCGTTTTCAATAAGAATTTATTGAACAGTTGTTATTCTAGTGTAGAATAGATGAGCTGCAACAACCATTATTATTTATATAATTATTATTTATTATGAAGTTTTATATAGCGCTGGCCAGACCCGAGGTGTAATGGGGTATGCAGCAGTCTAATGGTTGGGGGGTGGAGTTGTGGGAGGGACAGGAACAGGAGGAGTCGGGGGAACAGGATAGGGTTTAGAACAGAGTAGGGATTGAAGGTGAAGGGTCGTACTGAATAAAGCTCTGTTAAGGAATCACCTGCGTCTGCCTCATTATTGTGGGGACGACGTGACAACTGGCGACGAGGGTGGGATGATTGCGCTGGGCAAATGCGCTAATCCCTGAAGCCATCGACCCGTTCCTGTGTGGTGCGTGTCCAGTGTCGCCGTCGCGACGAGCGTGCCCCCTTCAAGTGCGTGCCGTAGCCGAGGTGAAGTCAGCGGCAGCGCGTCCCTGGGACCTGAGCTCCACGACCTGGAAGTCGTGTGTAGCATGGCCCTGCAAGCGCAGTTATGCGCTGAAGACTGGGTGCCCACCCCAGCTGCGGAGATTGAATGCATGACGGCGCTGACATTGGGAGCCCACCCCGGTCATACCTGAGCCTGAGAAGCCTGCCGGTGAGGACATGAAGCAACCCTGGCCTTCCCCTGCGCGGCGAAGTCGGGATCCAGTGTGGTGAGTGCCCGCCTGCATGCTGTGAAGCTGGGAGAGACGTGGAGCCAAATCTCGCCAAGAACGAGATTTCGAGAATGGCGGCCATCTTAGAGTCAGGCGTCTCCTCCTATCCCCTGTCAGGGATATTGAGCGGCCATTTTAAAGTCAGGCGACCGGGGGTTTTGCATACAAGCACAAGCAAATGCAAGTCCCGAATGCAACAAGCACAAGCAAATGCAAGTCCCGAAGTAGATATTCAGCACCAATTGAAGATAATTAACTGAAATTGAAGGAAGAAAGAAAATAAATGATCTAGAAGCACTAGTGAACACGAGTAAAAGAAGCTTTCTGTCATTGATTAATTGACTGGTAACCTGCATAAAGCCTTGACAAAACAAGAGCAAGATGTCGACATCACCACAAAGAGGAGCACAAGCCCCAGCTGCGATCAACAGATTGGGCATGAGGGGCGTCTCCTATCTACGCCCTCCAGAACCACTTGCACTTGTAGCAGGAGGGGGAATGGGCCTCAGGTGGCAAGAAAGGCTTGAGGACTTTGAAGATTTTATGCAAGGCTCGCAGGTGACGGAGGAAGATCAGAAATTAATTGCTCTGCGTAACCTGGTGAGGAAGGAGGTTAGTCATCTCATCAAAGAATTGCCTACTGATGACGCTGGGTCATATGTCAAAGTACGTGATGCCCTGAATAAAAAGTTTCTACACAAGAGAAATGTAGACTATGAAAGATACACCTTCAATTTGGCATCACAGGAAAAGGAAGAGCCCATGAGCACGTTCATCACAAGACTTCGACGGCTCACCCGATATTGCGAATTCGACAATTTCTCCACTGAAGATGCCATCAGACTACGCATCATAGAGGGATGCCAATCAGAGTCTCTCAGAAGACGCCTACTGAGGAAAATCCACACATTAGATGAGATTGAAGAGATGACCAGAGTTCACGACCAGGCTGAGGAGCATGCCAAGAAGATGGAGGAACGCGCGGAGAAGCATAAACAAGCATTCCGACTTCAAGCACGTACCACTCGCAGACACTCTCGTGATAGGCGGAGGACGTCAAGACCTAAATCGCATCACAAATATACAGGGCACAGACGTCATGACTCCAGCAGAAGAGACAAGAGACAGGAGTGTCCTCTCAAATGTTACCGGTGCGGATACGACTTCACTCACACGGATGCATGTCCAGCGCTTGGGCAGCAATGCCGGAAGTGTGGGAGAGACAATCATTTCGAGAATGTCTGCGGAGACTATCGGAAGGACAAACAGAAAGACCAGACAAGGTCGTCTCGCCCAACTACTACGCGACATCATGCGAAAGCAGTCCGAGACCGCCAAGGATCATTCTCTGGATCCTCACAGTCGAGCCGAGAGTCTCGCAAGTCGCAGTGGTTGAGACGGTCACCTTCACAAGAGTCGAGGTCGGCGCAATCGGTGTCAGAAGACAGTGATGAGTACATCTGCATGGTGGCTGACCCGGATCAGCTCAAGAAGTACCCACGACTAGACATCCGCGTAGGAAATCATGCGAGAAAGTTTGTGCTCGACAGTGGCGCTTCACTAAACTACATCCCAGTGACTGAATACCGGAGAATGAAGCCAACCCCTTCATTGAGCCCAGCACTTGTCAGAGTGTACATTTGGATGTCTAAAAAGCCACTTCCGTGTTTAGGAAAATTCGCAACCACTCTCACCCACAAGGACCACTCTGTGCCCGCTCACATACATGTGATTGAAGGACCAGAAGCGGATTGTCTTCTCAGCCTCCCCACCACTGAACGACTCCGGCTGGTAGAAATTCTGTATCGAGTAAATGATGACCCAGACATCATTCACAAGTTTCTCAAGTTGGTCACCGGACTCGGGAAAATGGCATGATGTCAAGTACGCTTACACATAAATGAACAGGTGACACCCGTCGCTCAACACCACAGGCGGGTCCCATTCCACCTTCAGAAGGCTGTGGAGGACGAACTACAAGAACTATTACAAGCTGACATCAATGAGCGAACGGAAGGTCCTACCCCTTGGGTCTCACCAGTGGTGATTGTGCCAAAAAAGGGTACCCCAGAAAAAGTGCGCCTCTGCGTCGACATGAGGGTCCCAAACATGGCCATTGAGCGGGAGCGTCACCCTGGGCCGCACTTGAGTGATATGATCGCGTCTCTCAATGGAGCTCAAGTCTTCTCCAAGTTAGATCTGAATTAACCCTGGACGAAGTACTTCGCTACGTCCACGGAGTGGGCGTAGTGTTGCCTACTTCGCCCTTTGCAAAGTAGGCGTAGCAGGCAACACTACGCCCACTCTGTGGGCGTAGTGAAGTTGCCCGCCACCCGCTTCCCTCCCGCCCTCCCTAAATGCTTAAATTAGCTTAAAAATGAATTATAAAACCACTTACCGTGTCCGCTGTGTCCCCGAGGCTCCCTCTCGTCATCGCGCCGCCGTCTTGGATACTAATGCGCAAGCGCGGCCGTCCGCGCACGCGCATTTCTCGCGAGAAATGCGCATGCCCGGGTGGCCGCGCATGCGCATTAGTATCCAAGATGGCGGCGCCGGCGGCGCGATGACAAGAGGCAGCCCCGGGGACACAGCGGACAAGGTAAGTGGTTTTATATAATTCATTTTTAAGCTAATTTAAGCATTGAGGGAGGCGGGTGGCGCGTAGTGGGGCTACGCGAAGTGCGTGGGTGGGCGTAGTTTTTTGCCCACTTCGCGTAGCTTTGCGAAGCCCCACTACGCCCAGGGTTAATCTGAATAAGGGATACCACCAACTTGAACTGCATGAAAAGTCACGATATATCACCACTTTCGCCACGCATCTTGGACTTTTTAGATATAAGCGGCTCAGTTTCGGAGTCTCCTCTGCCGCGGAGATATTTCAAGAATCCATAAGAAATATAATTCACCATATCCCAAACTCCCTGAAGTACAGTGACGACATCTTGGTGTATGGCGCGACCGTACAAGAACATGACACAGCACTGGATAGGTCTGTCATGCTCTCCTAGAAGCGAATCTCACACTTAACAAAGAGAAATGTGAATTTCACTAATCCACCTTGAAATTCGTTGGACACATATTTTCTGGAGCAGGGATGAAACCCGACCCTGAGAAGGTAGCAGCCCTGAATGACACGAAAAGCCCGCAGGATGTTGGTGACGTAAGGTCTTTTCTAGGAATGGCGAGCTACTGTGCTAGGTATATAAGAGACTATGCCACTATTAGCTATCCAATGCGTAATCTCACCAAGCAAGGACAGCCATTCAAGTGGACACCACAATGCGAGCAAGCCTTTCAGGAGATCAAAAGGGCCGTTGAATCCGCAGACAATCTGGCCTACTCAGTCCCAAGAGGAAAACAGAAATCACGGTTGATGCCAGCCCTGTTGGCCTAGGGGCCATTCTTGCGCAGTTTGATCATGACACTGACCAGAGACACATTGAAGCATATGCCAGCAGGAGTTTAACTGACACAGAAAAGGCTTACTCTCAGCCAGAAAAGGAGAGTCTTGCTGTTGTATGGGCTTGCGAACATTTTCATATCTTTGTGTACAGCAAGCATTTCACGTTGGTCACGGACCACCAGGCGTTAGTCACCACATTTGGCAACCCAAGAGCCAAGATGCCTCCCCGGATAGAGCGCTGGGGTCTACGTCTGCAGGAGTACTCTTACACCATCATACACAAACCCGGGAAGTCTGCCAATCCTGCTGATTATATGTCGAGACATCCCAGAGCTTCACGTGCATCAGGACTATCACTAGCGGAGGAATATATTCATTTTGTGGTTGACCAAGCCAGACCACCGGCTGTCCCGCTGGAAGCCATCTGTGAGGCCACTGCTCAGGATGCTGTCTTGCAACAAGTGAAACTCCGACTACAAACGAACACTTGGCGACATTCCAATGATGATGACAACAGAGACCTCAGTGAAAGACAAGAACTGAATGCTTTCAAACATGTGAGAGATGAACTACCAGTCACAACGGAGGGGCTGATACTCCGAGACCAAAGGATAGTCATCCCTATGCAACTTCGCCAAGGCGTGATCAATCTAGCTCACGAGGGTCATCGTAGAGTGGTGGCAACCAAAAGAGCGCTCCGAGAAAGAGTGTGGTTCCCCTTACTAGATCAGATGGTTAAACTTACTCTCAAGGACTGCCATCAATGTCAACTGGTGACCCAGGGAGAGACTCCTGCTCCCCTTAAAATATTTACCTTATCGAGTGGTGTTTGGCAGGAAATCGCCTTGGATTTCTTTGGACCTCTTCAATCAGGGAAATACATTCTAGTCCTTATGGACGAATACTCAAGATTCCCCATCGCACAGTTTGTCTTGTCCACCAAGGCCACTGGTACCATTGCTGTCCTGGATGAAGTATTTGGCGCCTGGGGTATCCCAAAAGAGGTCAAAACAGACAATGGACCACCGTTCAATGGTCAAGAGTTCGGGGAATTTGCTAAACACCTTAACTTTAAGCATCGTAAGATCACTCCCCTGTGGCCACAAGCCAACGGAATGGTGGAACGATTTATGGCCACTCTGAAAAAGACACTCCAGCAAGCAGCCCTTGATAAGAAAGACCCGCAAGTTGCCTTGAATGAAGTCTTGCGGGCCTATCGCACAACTCCACATGCGACGACTGGTAAATGCCCTGCCACTCTCATGCTGGGGCAGTCCATCCGGACCAGAATACCCTCCTGGGAGGACACTCTACAGTCTGTATCACCTAACTGTGAACTTGAGGACATTGCTGACACGGATCGCAAGAACAAGGAAAAGATGAAATCCTATGCTGACGCTTGTCGGAGAGCCAAATCCCCGTCCATCCAAGCAGGGGACTGGGTGCTAGTCAAACAGGAGCAACAAAAGAAAACGGACTGTAGGTATCGGGCTGAACTCTTGGTAGTCACTCAACAAAAGGGAACTATGATAACTGCGGAATCTGAAAATAAGAGAATCACACGTAATGTGTCACATTTTCAAAAGTGCACTCCAGCAGTCAGAGATGCCCTTGCCAAGACGACCGAAACCTCAACCAAGGAGATGGCAACCACCAGTCCTGCACTGCTGAAACCTGAGGATCGGGCTGAGTCTGAGAACGAGAATGTAGAAGTACCTCTCAGACCTCGACGGACCATCCGCAGACCTGTACGGCTGATTGAGGACTGTAAACATTCTATAATTCAATTCTGCATTATTAAGAAAGGGGGAGATGTAATGGGGTATGCAGCATCCCACCATCTAGTGGGTGGGGGGTGGAGTTGTGGGAGGGACAGGAACAGGAGGAGTCGGGGGAACAGGATAGGGTTTAGAACAGAGTAGGGATTGAAGGTGAAGGGTCGTACTGAATAAAGCTCTGTTAAGGAATCACCTGCGTCTGCCTCATTATTGTGGGGACGACGTGACACGAGGGTATCAGAGCGCTTTACAACAGTCGTACTGCGAAAGTCACAGAATACAGTAATAGTATAGATCAGAGAAAAAAGTCCCAGCAGGTTGTGTAACCTTGGGGCAATGAAGTCCTGAAATGTCTTAGATGAGTGCCGTTGTCATTCCCTCCTCCTCTTTCAGGGAGGAGGGAATGAAGTAGGGGTCCGGGAGGTGGAGGAGGTAGAGGTCTTGAGGGCACAGAGATGAAGTATTGCGATATGCTGGCTTAAGCACTTTGGCGGCTCCTATCGGTTCGCTAGGGAACGATCGAGGAAAAGGTCTTTGAGCTGTCTTTTGAATTTTGCAAAGGAGGGGATAGTTCTGATATGGGGGGAATAGACTTCCAGAATTTGGGCTCGTTACCAGCGAAGGACCTGGCCATGCTTTTTTGTTTGCTTGTTTTCAGCGGGATGATTAGTAGAGTGTTGGAGCTCCTGAGGTTCCTGGTCTGACCGGCTTTCTTGAGTTTGGAAGCCAGGTATTCCGGTATGCCTGTGTGAAGGGCTTTGTGTGTGAGGCAGGCTGTTCTGAAGCTAGCACGCATTTCAACTGGGAGCCATTTTAGTTCTCTGAGTGCGGGTGAGATGTGATAGAATTTCTTAACACCGGAGACCATTCTGGCTGCTGCATGGAGAGTTGTTTTGTGGGGAGCAAGGTGTGATTTTGCTGTACCTGAGAGGACTGCATTTCCGTAGTCTAGTCTAGACAACACCAATGCTTGAGTGGCTTCTTTGAAGTCCTTGGGCGGGATGAAGGGTTTTATTTAGTTAAGTAGATTCATGTTAGGGAAGGCGATCTTTGCGGAGTTCTTAATGTGTTTGGTCATGTCGAGTTTCGGGTCTAGGGTGATACCTAGTGATTTTACAGAGTCCGCTAGGGTGAGGTTATCGTTGAGCGCATCAATACTTTTAACCATTCTGCAATTTGGGGTTTCTCTTCTTTGTTGGAAATGAGGAATATTTCCATTTTCTCTTGATTGAGTTTTAGGTGGTTATTTGAGAGCCAGTGTTGGACTTCTCTTAGTGTGTCATTGAGTCTCTGAATGTCATCAATGGAGGAGGTTTCCAGGTAGATCTGAGTGTCGTCTGCATATAGATGGAAGGGGATGTTAGATTTTTTGAGTAGGGTAGTGAGGGGTTGAAAAGTTGCAGTGAGAGCACTGACCCTTGCGGGACACCCCTGCTGACGGGGTGTAGGTCAAACGCGAAGTTTTTGATTTTGATTCTTTGGGTGCGGTTGTGAATGAAGGAGGGGAACCAGTGTAGGACCACCTCGTCTAGACCTGCCCTTTCTTGAAGAACCTTAATGAGACAATTGTGATCGACCGTGTCGAAGACTGCCAATAGGTCTACGAGAATGATTAGGCAGCATTGGTCCGAATCTTGTGACTTTTGGATATCATCAATGATTGTTGAGGATAGCAGTTTCAGTGCTGCAGCCTTTTCTGAACCCCCATTGGTGAGGATCTAGAAGGCTGATGCTGTCCATGTGATTAGTTGGTTGTAGGAGTACACATCTTTCCAGGATTTTGGATAGAAGAGATAGGTTAGAGACAGGTCTGAAGTTATTCAGCTCTTTTGTGTCTAGGCCTGTTTTTTTCAGCAGTGGCATGACTTATCTGACTTTGAGGCAGTCTGGTACGACTCCGGTTCTCAGGGAGCTGTTTATGATCTTGCAACAGAGCGAGGTTAGGGAGAGTTTCAGCTTTTTGGTCAGTTGTGGAGGTAAAGGATCTAGGAAGTGGGATGAGGGATTGGATGTGGAGATCAGTTTGACTATCTCTGCTTCCCGAATGTGGTTTAAGGATTTGCAGGGTTTTGTAAGGGGCTTGGATGCATTGTCTTTAGTCCCAGGCGTCGGGCTCTTGATGGGGGGGATGTGATTGGTGTCCAGTGAGAGCTCAATCTTTTTGTCATTAAAGAAGTTGGTGAAGCAGTGGGCATGAAGGTTTGTTGCCTAATGTTGTTGAAGAGCTCCTTGGGTCTGTTTATCGCGTTGTCCAACGCGGTGCAGAAAAAAAGGTTTTTTCGTTCTTGATATGTTTTTTGTAGTTCCTGCGAGCTGCTTTGAGTTGCTTGCGGAGTATAACGGAAGGGTTGTTCATCCAGAGTCTTTCTGTGTCTCTTAGTTGTCTCCTTTCGGAGTTGATGTCAGGGTTAAGCCCTGGGGGGCCTAGTTGATCAAAAATGGACGTCATATTTGAGTTGTAGTGAGAGGTGAGTTCAGTTGTGGAGAGATGATCAGTGGCGCTGGGGAGGAGCGAGCTTATCCTTTTTTCTAGGTCGGCTAGGGGAATCTGAATTCTATTTGTAATCCATTTGAGGAGTCTTGCGAGGGGGGTTGGAATAGGACCATTTGGTTGATGTGGAATAGGATGATGTGGTGGTTGGACCAGTCCAAGGGGAAGATGTAGTCAATCTGAACTGTGTCGCGTTGAGCAATAATGGCAACCAGGATTGCTCCTCTGTGATACGTTTCCTCTGAGCAGTGTTGGGTAAGATTGTTGTCATGTAGAAAATTGTTCAGGGTTTGAATTAGCGAGTTGTTTACTTCATTCCAACGTTGGTTGAGGTCACCAAGAATTAAGTTGTTTGAGTCTCCAAGTGAGCAGTGAGCAATCAAGTCGGAAAAGTGTTTCCTGAATGAGGTGGTGTTGCCTGGAGGATGATATAGAAGATGGCAGAGTATTGCTCTATTGTCGCTTGTCTTGATGTTGGCGGTAGGATATTCAGAGGTGCTATACTTGAAGGTGTCGATTTCAACAAATTTGATCTTTTCTGTCTTTGTTGATAATTGTAGTGCCTGGGGCACAAGCATATTCAAGTTGGGGGAGGAGAACTCGTTTAGCCATGTCTCAGTGATGAACACAATGCCTATGTCATGAGAGAGGATGGCTTCTGCTAGTTCTATTGCATGTTTGGAGGCTGATCTGCAGTTTATGAGCATGCAGTTGGTGGAGGACACCTCTTTGTTCTGTTTCTTTACAGGGGGGCCCTGGGGATGGTAGTGAGGAGGGCTGGGAGTCTTAGGGATTTCGGATGGGGGTAATCTCTTCAGGGAAGAGAAGTGATCCCTTGGATCTTGGATTTTGGGGAAGCTGTGGGGGGAGAGTCGTACTTTGAAGCTAGATCAGCCGCTTCCTTTGAGGGCATTGCTGCTTTAGTTCTTATGGGTCTCTGTATCAGTTTCTCTGTATCAGTTCTTATGGGTCTCTGTGACAGGGTCACGAGGGTGGATGGGATCCCACTAGGGCGCGGAACCTTGGCAGGCCTTAGTTAGGTGGAGCTGGGCACAGTGGAGTCCAGGGAGGGGTCTGACTAGGCTTTCGGACCAAGTTGAGGTTAGTTAAGATTTCGTTCAGGCCCAGGATTATAGGTTTTTAGCTGGCTTTCTAGTAGGGCGAGACGATGCGCCATGATTCCCGAGGCAGGGTGAGGGTGTCTTGGGCAGAGTCTTCCCGAGAGGTGGTGGGCATGACAGTGTTGTGATGGCTGTTGGTAATTGTGCTGTCCGTGTTGCCTCTGTTTGGTTCTGTGGGCAATGGGTGAAGCGGGTCGTGTCGCGGTTTCAACGTCATGTTGCCTACGGGTAGAGCGATGTAGTTGGGGGTCTGTCAATGCAGGTATAGGTCATTCCTGGTTTGATGGTGGAGGTGATAAGGGGGGGTGAGGGTGACGCTCAGCGGAGGATTGGAGATCCTTATTCGTAGGGGCAGAGGTGCGGGTGGTGTCACGTGGAGGGAGGAAGGTGGTTCTGGCAAAGGGCACAGGAATTTTTATTCGACTCTCCTGGTGAGACAGGCTAACTGGGGGTAGGGAATGGGTCGGGCAAGGTAGGAGTGTGTGCAAGGGGGCATTTCGTAGTGAGGGGAAGAGGGAGTCGTTAGCCTCTAGGTTATCATTGTTGGCTTGTATCCGGACTGTGCAGTTAGAGTAGAGGGTCACAGACGTGTTCCCACTCCGTATCGGGCGGTTAGTGAGTGAGGTCATCGGCTTGCAGCTATGAGGAGTGTTAGTAGTTTTGGAGATGTGGAGCTGAATTCTGAATGTGGCGTTCCAGTTATCGGGTCTTTCTGTGTGGAAAATGAGATACATTTGTATCTGCCCTTTGGAAGAACAGTGGTATATGTCCGCGAATAGTGTTTCTGTCTCTTTGCTTTGAGAGGCCCTCTCCTGGTGGAGGGAAGACCGGACGATGATGCTACCAGTTACTAGTACGTCAGTGGGGATAACACGCTATTGATTAAAAGCAGTTGTAGAGGATCCAAAACCTTTTTCAAAAATACCCCTGTGCGATACTACCTGGCCCTACTCTTTCTGATACTTAACACAAAAGACACCAGAAACTTGTAGAATGTTGCTAAAAATGGATTTAAGACAATTTACCTCAGGCTGACGGTTAAAGCACCACAGAGTCCAAAGGCATCCAGTTGATGTAGTCGACTATCACTATAGATTTGGAGCAGGCAAGGAAGAAGAGAACTAACACAAACTACATTGAATCAAAAGACTGGTATTCCTTGATCTGTAAGAATATTAACATGGCACTGACAGATTGCCAATCTCTATTATTCAATTTACAATGTTGTTCAAGTCTGAACTGTAGGCTATTTTTAAGCGTTAGGATTGCATATATATCAGGCATTCTGGTGCTGGCCCAGACATGATATGTCTTGATTATGGTGTGTATGGCCTTGTTTAAGATTCATAGACCGTGATGTAGCAGCACATGCGAGCAATAGCATACTGAGATTTCTCCATACGCACGCCACACAATGTATGTACCTGTCAGCAGGAATAATGTGTTAGTATTGTTTTCATATTGTTGTCACACATCCTATTGTAAGTCTTATGTGTTTTATACTTTTGCGGTGGACAACTGAAAATGCTGTATAAAAATATGATGCCAGTTATGATAAAATCAGAAAATACCAATAAAGATATTTAAACAAAAAAAAGAAGGTTAACATGGCGCAGATGTGTTGCAAAATTGTCCTTGTAGTTTTGACTATTGGTATAGTAATTCCTGTAGTTGGCTTGCTGTTGGATATATATCTGTTGGGCCGAGATGTCTTCCATAATTATAGTAAAGTAAATTAAACGATAGTGGTTAAACCAGGACATTCAGTATTTTTGGCTTTAATGTTTATTTCCAAAAGTTTGCTAACTGTGTAAATGTAAGGCATGTAGAAATTTGCTTTGTGTGTTCTGATCTTTCCACATCTGCAACTGAAGTCTCAACCTACTTTCATCTTCCTTTGTCCAATGCATTTTTTTGTGTATTCTTGAATTCTTGAATTAGTTTTATCAACAAGACTCGATGAAGCTGAATTATTCTGAATATGAGTTACCTTTATAAAATGTACCTGTACCTAGTCCTTTGAATATGTACATACTGATGACAGATCACATCTCTTGATTTGTGGACTATTGTAAATAGGTGAGTAAACCAGAGCACATGGTGAACTTTTTCTTGCCTCTTGCACGTTCTAACTTAAGTAACCCAGATGCACATGAGCTTTCATGCAAAATGAACCATGCCGAGAGGATCTTTGTAAATGAACAGAATGAATGGTAAGAAAGGAAAAAGAAGCTTCTGTCGAGGTAGTCAAGAAAGGATCAAAGGGGAAAAAGGAGAAACATGTAAAGAACAATTTATACCCAAAGTTATATTTGGACTTGGCAGAGAAGGGGAAACTGTTCATTGTCTGAGAACAGGAATGAAATTAGATAGTAGAAGTGATGGACTTGAGTGAGTGTGACCAGAAATATTTAGTGAAGGACAATGTGCTCACAGGACATAAAGTAAGTATAAGGGGCATATATGATGTGAGTGGCAAATCCGATTATTTTCTATTGCCACATAACTGGGTACGTAGTTATTATACATCCTTGGTCTTTCCTGGGATATAATATATTGACAATCTAGAAGCAAGGAATTACGCTTATCTCGGAAGAAGAAAACAAAGTTTTGCACTAAGTTTTGGGTGATATATTTGGTGCATTAATACCTTCAGTAGAAGTAACCTTAAATGATTTGAAGATTATAAAACTGTCAACTTTGGAAATTAGATTAGCCACTAATATGTCTGGCACACTAATCGTGGTTAACAAAGTGCTTCTGGCAATGAGGGCCATGATCACGCAGAGCAGACTTGCTTTAGACATGCTTCTTGCAAAAGAAGGAGGAGTTTGTAAGGGGAGCAAGAGAATGCTGTGCTTATATCACTGGAATATGTAACCAAACCATAAACTTTGGTGTGAATATCACTGTCATCACACATGAACTAAAGGAGCTTTAATAAACTGGTGCATGGGAATCTTCTGTCTTTAGTTCCATTGAGAGAGGATTTTCGAAGTAAGGTGAGTGGCTTGGCAACACAGGTAGAGGGATCCTGGAGCTGATTTTGTTTCCTATATTGATCTTACTAATTGAAGAAGCATGCAATTTACTTTTCTTTAGAAGGCTGTAGAATATTTTCTTCAAAGAAAAGGATAAAAATTGGGGGAAAGAAGCTGTCAGCAACAAGCAGAAGAAAAGAAAGAAGATTGAAATTAGAGGAATAGCCAAGCAACCTGTACAGTGACACGAAAGAGCAAGAGGAAACCAGTCGGAAATGCCCAAAGCTGATAACGACTGTCCTGTGAAGCTTCCAGAGAACATGTATATGATGATTCAAGAGAATCATCAATGGGTTAGATTGATATGGCTCTATTGTTAAAATTAATGTTTTGCAGTAATGAAAATTAGTACTCAAGCTAACTTAAGACAAACTAGACCCGTAGACTTATTTTTTCTGTGACATTTCATTGTACCACGTGAATAGACTTGCATTTTAATATCTCATTAGAATAAAAATTAAATGTGCCCCTCAGCAAAGGACAGAGACTTTCATTGGCTGGTCTAAATAAAGTATATACATTCAAGGTTAAACCTAGCTGTTTTAGGGAGAATCACATGGTATGTAATCTTTCTTGTTTCATGTGTAGATGATACTTGTGGAAAGCGCCGTGTAGTAGAATTATGAGAATAGTGTCAAATGTATTTAGTTGTAAATCCCTATAAAAGACTGTAATTTCTTGATGTGGCGCTGAGCCCCTTTCCACTTGCTTTACAAGGCAAGAGTCTCTATTGGAGTTCTTACCCATCTTACACTCTGTATTTGATGATCTGAACGTTATTGAGTGCTTGATTGATTCTGTACTTTAACTGAGCTTTGCACTCTGATTTATTGACTAATTGATTCTGACTATTTAAAGTTAATGCCTGTACACCTAAAATCCTTAAGTAAAACCCTTACGATTGAGACTTCATTGTCTGTCATTATTGTAGAACCAAATGCGTCCTAAATTTCTTTTATTTGAAAATGCCACCCTTGACTTATTAACGTTGAGATGCATCTAGTAGTCCTCTAGTCACCACATTCTTCACACACCCTCTGGGTTTCCAGTTCAGCTCCTACCATAAGGCCCCAGGTTTGATTGAAACTGAACTAACTCAGCAAGTTATGACCCCCATTTTGTTTAAAACAAAAACATAACCCACTCAGCATTGTACACTATAAAAGGGTTTTGGTCGACAGCTGCCGGCGAACTGCACATGCATGTGCACCTCATGCTCCCACACAACAACACAAGCATTGATATAGTTAATAGGTTTCGCCTCTGAAAAATCTATTGGTTTTGCCAATGTTTTCTTAGACATGTTGCACAGTGGCGCTATCTGCTGTACTAAATAGCTTAACCTTATTTTTTAAGAGCTATGAAACGGACAGCGTTAACTGCATCACTGCCCTTTTTTAAAACTTTAAAAAATGCGGCACAGAAGCTAGGGCTGCTTTGTAACATGTCAAAAAACATTAACAGAACCAATCGATTTTGCAGAGGTGAAACCAACTGGCTTTGCCAGTATTTGTTTCCAATTTAGTTTTATTGCTTAAAGTGAAGGTTTTGGGCAACAGATACATCTGGAGTAGAAGTGCAGGATGCCTAGGAGGAGAGGGGATGAGAGTGTGGGGAAGAGAGTTTTTTGATGACCAGCTGGTTGCTGGGTTTACACACAGGTTAGCTCTACCCACAGTACTTTCTTTAGACAATGACCATCACTCAAATTTGCATGTAAATCATTACACGTACATCAACCAACCACATGGAGAACTTTGCTGCAGATTTCCCTGCCGTTTCATTGAATCACACATTCCCCCAACATGTATGACTTTACAGCTATGACCTATATTGTAAACCTGCTGAATGACTGCATTAAAAGTAGGACTGTCAGTATTGACATGTGGGAGACCTCGGATAGTATTGGAAATATAGAAATTGCCCTGGGATCAAGGAGGGTTTGGCCTGCCGGATATGTTTTTGTATTATGCAGTTGCCCAGCTGCAATTGGTTTGAAGATCAAAACAACTGGGGAAAAATCCAGGGAACTTACCCACAAGGTGCACTATGGGAGGAATTAATGATGGAAAAATACTATTCATAGTGATAACCCATACATAAGTAAACAAGTGGCCAAGTTGTGGAACCAGATGGCGTGGAGGGTTATCAAGAGACCTCCATATATGACAGAAATTCCTGTTTAGATTACAGTCAAGAATGAGAGTTTTATTAGTTTTAAGGGTTTAATTTTCATTAAGAAGTTTAGTTAGTTCTCTTTTTTTTTTATTCGGTTAGTTAAATGTATCAGTCAACTTACAGAATTGATAATAAAAATATGGTTAGAACAAATCATAACAAATAATGCATCAAGTGTGTCCCATAAAGGAAAGAATGTGGCGAAAATGGTGTCACCAAGAACCAATAAATAGTTCAAATGGAGAGGCAAGAGTGAGATAAAGCATAAAGCTCAAAATTGAATGTCAATAAGATCTGAACTTCCAATAAAGAGAGGTTCACAAAACTCAGTAGAGTTTCAGCAATAAAGCAAAACAATCATGCAGTAGCAGCAGCAACTGCAATCAGCAAATAGGTTGGAACAGGATGACAAATCAGCATTCAGCCTTCAGCATTAAGCCATTAGCATTCAGCTTGAGAGTGCAGTGGGGTAAGTGTCTGGAAAATGCCTGGCTAGGAACATGAACTAATATAAACAGTCAAAAAGAATTCTGAGGTCCAACTTGTATCCTCTCCTCTAGTAAAAATAACGATGTTACTCAAAATCAATAAATGTTTGGTGTAAACGTGTTTGATCAATTACTTTGCAAAACAGAAATGTAAGTCAGAACACACCACAAAAAGACATACTCTATGCTTTATTTTTTGAATGAGACAGCCTCAGGTGCATGCTTACGCAGCAGTCGTCTCACTTAATGGTTTCCTTCCCAGCCGCGTCTTTGTATGTCTTGCCGGTTTTCACGGCATTCATCGCTACATGCCGTCAGGATTCTAAAGAGGATGTAATTTGGCATTTTGGACCCTCTGATCGTTAAGAAATCAATACGCTTTTCGACTCTGAAATAAAGATTTTGACTCAAAGGATGGACATGGAACTTTTAAGAAATACTTAGTTCTTTCGGCTTTGGACCAAGGATCAATTTAGTTGGCAATTTCGCTTTGACCTACGCCTACACAGTGACTCTATCCAGGCAAGGAGGAGTGTTTCATCTCTTTGTCTGACTAAATTAGAACTGTCCTGAAGAAGACCAAATGTGATGCCTATTCATTAACACACACTGGGGTTGAAACGTCGACGCTTAATCATGTTCACGGCCTGAGTTACTTCAACCACAATTGATGTTAATGTTTAAACAGGGTGTTTGTGGAACTACATATAATGAGAGAGGAGGTATTTCTCTTTACATGTGTTAACTATTTTTTATTGAATTTTGTGTTTGTCAATTTGTACAGAACTTTGTTACAAAGTATATCACATTATTCACGCTATTTATTATTATTATTATTATTATTATTGTTGCTTGTCTTGTGATTTACTTATTTAATAGCAATACATAATAGGAGACATTTAAATGAAATGTATACTTATAGAGTATGTCTTTTTGTGGTGTGTTCTGACTTACATTTCTGTTTTGTAAAGTGATCGATCAAATACAGTTACACCAAACATTCATTGATTTTGAGTAAGATCGCTATTTATTCTAAGGAATTGGATGACCCAACAGAACACATTTAGACTTTATTACTTATACCCAGAATCTGAGGAACACAGGGTTACCGCCATTAACTCTAATGGCTCATAGTGGAAGCAGCATGAGAACAGCTCAAGGACTGGTTGGATTTGCATGCAAGAAGTAAACCACCTTCCTTTCCTGCTTGTCGTTGTCAGGAAAGAAGAGGAGAAAGGCAACATATCGGTGAGTTTTAAGCACGCTACCACGCCGATTTTTTAAGTAGCTAGCCGCCCTGATACTTGGAATTTTTCCTCCTTAAACATAGACTGCAAAAAAGTCACTGTGGGGAGTGCTTGGGATTCGTATGCAATCCACAACAGCACAATTCATCTGAAATTCCAGGCTTCCAGTATATTAGCCCACATAGCTAGGCACATCAAGATAAACAGAGGATATTCAAACCAAATTGATTTCTGAATGTGAACAAAAGTTGACTGTAGAGGCTGAACCTTTCAATATTCTATCTCGAATAAACTGAAAAAGTAAAAACAAAGTAATAAAGTGAACTTAACTAGAACCAGTGTACTCTGTTTTCCTATGCAGATGACACACACATCATCTTCTCTTTGTCATCTGCACAGGGCCACAATTCTGAGGCCCCATACTCTTGCTTGGGTCGGTTTTCCACCTGGATGAACATCAACTTGCTAAAACTTAATGGCAATAAGACTGAGGTAATGGTGTTGGGTAAGAACCCCCTGCTCTGGGACCCACAGCACTGGCCTGAGACCTTAGGTGCTCTTCCTGAACTGGCCACAAGGTAAAGAACGTAGGCTTTTGGCTGGATAAGGATCTGCTGATGAAACCTCAGGTTAAGATAGCTATGACATGTTTTGCAGTCCTGAAATGGCTGGAAAAAAATACTTGAGTGCTCCCTTTTTCAGCGATACAAAAGGGGATGATGGACGGAGCGTTTGAGAAAATCAAACACTCACCCCCAGTCAACTGATCTGGGTTTAATCCATCACCATTCTTTAGCCCACTCAGCCACCCCATTTCAGACATGGCTATATGCAAATCAGTCTGACCCTGTGCCTCATGGGAACAGTTCAGCCCGAACTGCCAAGCCATGTCTTCCATGGACTGGAAACAAGCATCCTGGGACCGGTTTCGGATTCATAATCCTCATCAGCCAGGCTATCTTGAATCCAGTGGCCAAGTGAGCAAGGGACTCACGTCTGAGCATACCCTGCCACACTTAGGGCGAACAAAGAGATACAAAAGGGGATGATGGACAGAGCGTTTGAGAAAATAAAACACTCACCCCCAGTCAACTGATCTGGGTTTAATCCATCACCATTCTTTAGCCCACTCAGCCAACCCATTTCAGACATGGCTATATGCAAATCAGTCTGACCCTGTGCCTCATGGGAACAGTTCAGCCCGAACTGCCAAGCCTTGTCTTCCATGGACTGGAAACAAGCATCCTGGGACCGGTTACGGATTCATAATCCTCATCAGCCAGGCTATCTTGAATCCAGTGGCCAAGTGAGCAAGGGACTCACGTCTGAGAATACCCTGCCACACTTAGGGCGAACAAAGCGATACAAAAGGGGATGATGGACGGAGCGTTTGAGAAAATCAAACACTCACCCCCAGTCAACTGATCTGGGTTTAATCCATCACCATTCTTTAGCCCACTCAGCCACCCCATTTCAGACATGGCTATATGCAAATCAGTCTGACCCTGTGCCTCATGGGAACAGTTCAGCCCGAACTTGCTCAGACGTGAGTCCCTTGCTCACTTGGCCACTGGATTCAAGATAGCCTGGCTGATGAGGATTATGAATCCGAAACCGGTCCCAGGATGCTTGTTTCCGGTCCATGGAAGACATGGCTTGGCAGTTCGGGCTGGACTGTTTCCATGAGGCACCGGGTCAGACTGATTTGCATATAGCCATGTCTGAAATGGGGTGGCTGAGTGGTCTAAATAATGGTGATGGATTAAACCCAGATCAGTTGACTGGGGGTGAGTGTTTGATTTGCTCAAACGCTCCGTTCATCATCCCCTTTTTTATTGCTTTGTTCTCCCTAAGTGTGGCAGGGTTTGCTCAGACGTGAGTCCCTTGCTCACATGGCCACTGGATTCAAGATAGCATGGCTGATGAGGATTATGAATCCGAAACCGGTCCCAGGATGCTTGTTTCCGGTCCGTGGAGAAGCGTGGCTCAGTGGTTAGAGGCGGCAGACCCGGAAGCTGAGATCGACCGTGGACCAGGGTTCGATTCCCCGCCTCGGCGGGTCTCGGGCTCAAAAATTCCACGGACTCGACAATTCTCTCTCCGGTGCCTACTCGAAACACGGGGTCACACTCTGCAACTCTGGGCAATAGCTTGCTTAATCTCCACTACGGCCCCTCGCGGCGGGATGCCTGGCTTTCACCTTGTGGACACCCTGCCGGGGTTTCTCACAGGGGAATACCAGGACGGGTTCCCTAAGCAAGCGCCAGGATGCCCTTTGGGTGACAGGTTTGCGCTATATAAGTACACCTACATTTACATTTACATTTACATGGCTTGGCAGTTCGGGCTGGACTGTTCCCATGAGGCACAGGGTCAGACTGATTTGCATATAGTCATGTCTGAAATGGGGTGGCTGAGTGGGCTAAAGAATGGTGATGGATTAAACCCAGATCAGTTGACTGGGGGTGAGTGTTTGATTTGCTCAAACGCTCCGTCCATCATCCCCTTTTGCATTGCTTTGTTCGCCCTATGTGTGGCAGGGTATGCTCAGACGTGAGTCCCTTGCTCACTTGGCCACTGGATTCAAGATAGCCTGGCTGATGAGGATTATGAATCCGAAACCGGTCCCAGGATGCTTGTTACCGGTCCATGGAAGACATGGCTTGGCAGTTCGGGCTGGACTGTTCCCATGAGGCACAGGGTCAGACTGATTTGCATATAGCCATGTCTGAAATGGGGTGGCTGAGTGGGCTAAAGAATGGTGATGGATTCAACCCACATCAGTTGACTGGGGGTGAGTGTTTGATTTGCTCAAACGCTCCGTCCATCATCCCCTTTTGTATTGCTTTGTTCGCCCTAAGTGTGGCAGGGTATGCTCAGACGTGAGTCCCTTGCTCACTTGGCCACTGGATTCAAGATAGCCTGGCTGATGAGGATTATGAATCCGAAACCGGTCCCAGGATGCTTGTTTCCGGTCCATGGAAGACATGGTTTGGCAGTTCGGGCTGGACTGTTCCCATGAGGCACAGGGTCAGACTGATTTGCATATAGCCATGTCTGAAATGGGGTGGCTGAGTGGGTTAAAGAATGGTGATGGATTAATCCCAGATCAGTTGACTGGGGGTGATGTTTGATTTGCTAAAACGCTCCGTCCATCATCCCCTTTTGTATTGCTTTGCTCCCTTTTTCAGCCCAAAGGACAGTTAGGTTATTCAGGCCTTGATTTTATCAAGGCTTGATTATGGAAATATACTCTATCTTGGGGCAGAAAAGGCCTCCATTAGACGCCTTCAGGTATTGCAGAACTTTTCTGCAAGGCCTCTATATCGACTCCTCAAATGCGCCTCTGTGTCGTACCTCCTTCACGAGCTTCACTGGCTAACAGTCAAGGCACAAGTCCTAAATAAAGAAGTGGGGGGACGCTGTCATCGGAAGTGACGTCACGACAGGAAGTGGCGTCACAAAAGGTGCCAAGCTCCTCGTCCCAGAGAGGCCAAAGAATGAAGTCCAGCTGTTTGGCACGGGGGACCCCCGGTAAAATAAGTGGGGGGACGCCGTCCACCCGCGTGGTACCCCGACTCGAGCCCTGCTAACAGTGGAAAAACTGATTCAGCTCAAAGCATTATGCTACATGCATGAGGCTAGATCAGGCATGGGCCCACAGTACCTACAAGGGCTGGTGGTACCTTACCAGCCCACTCGCTTACTGCACTTGAACAACCGGTCCCTCTGCTTTGTTCCCAGAGTCAAATTGTCTGGCCTGGGAGACCTTTCTTTCTCATACTTGGGCTCCAAGTTGTGGAACACCCTACCCGAGATTTTGAGAAGTTGCACCTCACTGACCATCTTTCGGAAGAACCTGAAGAAATGGATGTTCTAATCTCATCTTATTCTGCAAGCCACTACCGGGAAACCCTGTTGGGTACCTTTGCATTATACATGATTCTATGTCAGGAAACGGAGGCGAGGATTTTGCTTGTCCTTTCTCCATTTTATTGGACAGCACGTTATAAGAGTAAAGAAAAAATATACATCATCCATGAACTACCTAACCAACATGTCCGCGGTAGTCATGGAAACACAGTAACCAATCATAGTCCATACAACAGCAAAAAGGTATCCCACATCGGTAGTCCTTCCTCTTTCTCCATTGCTGCCTCGTCAAGATAAGTCTCCGTTTTTTCTCTTCACTTATTCTTGTGGCGTGGCAGTTTAACAAATTTATTGTGACAGCTTGGTTTCGCTGTATTTCCTATGTATTTGCTCTTCGAGCTGCTTTTGTGACGTGGTAGGCTTCAGGCCCGAGCGTCTTGTTTTCGCGCGAGCGCGGTCGTGTGTTGTCTCCTCAGACACAGACCGGCTTTCTCCACAGCGCTTTCACCGCGCTTGTGGCGAAGCACGCGAAGAGGCTTTGCGCTTCAATTTCAGTATCCTAGCCTCGTTTCCCCACACGGACGTTGCCTATTAAGCGGCAAGACCTGGGTTGTGACTATTATTTATTCAATTATTTATTAAATTTTTTACACAGTCAGTCACTCATTTTTATTGAAAATATCTTCAGTTTCTCTTTCATTTCTATAACCTTTTGGGTACCTGTGTGGGTAAACTTCCCCTTATATTTAGTTGGGGTGTTTTTTGTGT
This sequence comes from Lissotriton helveticus, assembly GCF_964261635.1. Classification (NCBI taxonomy): domain Eukaryota; kingdom Metazoa; phylum Chordata; class Amphibia; order Caudata; family Salamandridae; genus Lissotriton; species Lissotriton helveticus. The sequence goes on from NC_136067.1 coordinate 1,621,035,256, forward strand.
ATGGGTACCCAGTCTTCTGCACAAATGCAATCTCGTCAGGAGCAAAACCTTGCAGCTGTCAATGCTGATCAGCCTCTTCAGCCCTTATTGTCACCTCCTGCAGAGGTGGACAGACTCCTGTCTTCAGCGATTGCCCAGGCTCTGGCCCCTCTGCAGGACAGTGTCAATAAACTGTCCGCCCATGTTTTTAAATCTGGTACAGGGGTTTTCGGGGACAGTGGGGCTGGGCCCAGTGGAGTAATTTCTATTCCTCCACGCACGGCCAAAAAGCGTGACGCGGGGCACCTGGAAGGCTTCAGCAAACTTGCAGACGCTTTCCATAAGAGTGCGCGCATGCTTAGAAGCGCACCCTTCCGGGGGGATGACTCACCCGGAGATATTGGTGGTTCTTCCACCCAGTACCGTGACCCGGAGGAAGGGTTTCACCTAGAGGGAGAAGAAGACGAGGATGACTATTTTAATGATGATGAGGATGGATCCTCTGAAGATATGTCAGATATTAGTAGGTCTTGGAGCCCTAAATCTAATGTCTCGGATTGTGGTGAGGGTGACCAGGTTCCTCATGACATGTTTGATCCTACCACCATTTACAGACCCCGCTCTTCGGAGTGGATCCCAGAAAAATCTACAGCTGACTATGTAGCTGCTAAACTTAGACAGCCACTCTCTCAAGATGTGCGTGTGCGCCTACGCTCGGAGTGTCCCCGACCGTCCCTTCCTATAAGGGTGGCGGCCACTCCTGAGATTGACCCAAAATTGTGCACTTTTTTCGCACAATGTCAAAGATCATAAGAAAGGGATAGATAGGTCCTGGAAAGCTTGTCAGGACAAGTTATTGGATGTTGTTGGTCTCCTAACAAAGATCATTGAACTTGCCCAGTGCTCCAAGGAGTCTGGTATGCCACTCCCTGTTGAGGACGTAGCGGGTTGGGCGTAGAGGGCTGTCTGCCTCCTTGGCAATGCCAACTGTGCTCTTTCTGCTGAGCGTCGGCGGTCGCTCTTGTTAAAAATCGATCCCAAGCTTGGCGAATTATCCTTTTCTGAGGCGGGTTCAGTAGCACAAGGTACCTTATTTGGTGATCCTTTCGTCAAGGAACTTGGAAAGTTTGTGGCGACTTTTTCCGCCTTAGATAAGGCTCAAGCTTCAATGAAAAAGATGTTCCCGAAGAAGGTTTTTGGCGGGGCCGGCAGAGGCAGGGGTCGCTCTTCCGGCCGCCAGTTCCAACAAGGTCCCAATAGGGCTCAGCAAAGAAGGAACAATGGATGGAATGACGGACGCCAAGGTTCCTTCTATCCGTCCCGTGGAGGCAGAGGACAAGGCCGAGGATGTGGTGGCAACCAGTTCAACTCCAAAGGGTTCAACAGTAAGTGTTTCCATCATGGCTCCTATTCGTCTGGGGGGAAGGATTGCTATGTTTCTTCAAGCCGGGTCGGCCCTCACATCAGATCCTTGGGTTCTACAAACTGTTCGGGGATTCCACATAGAGTTTTACGGTTCCCCCGTTCAACTAACACGTCCTCGTCCTCTGGTTTTTTCTATCGCAGAACAGGACCTCATAGACTTAGAGGTACAGGCTATGCTGCTAAAAGGCGCCATTATACCGTCGTCTCTTCATCCAAACGGTTTTCTCAGCAATATCTTTCTGGTCGAGAAAAAGGACAAGGGCTTCCGACCAGTCATCAATCTTCGCTCATTCAACGAGTGGTTAATTTACAGACATTTCAAGATGGAAGGCATCCATCTTTTGAGGGATCTCCTTCTACAGAACGATTGGTTGGTACGTTTGGACCTGAAGGATGCCTATCTTTCAGTTCCAATTTACCCTCCTCACTGCCGATTCCTCCAGTTTCTCTGGAGGGACCAGATCTACGAATTTCGTACTCTCCCCTTTGGTCTTTCCTCAGCACCATGGTGCTTTACCAAACTCCTACGACCCGTGGTGGAACATCTTCGCACCATGGGATTTCGTCTAATTATTTACTTGGACGACATTCTTCTTATGAATCAGTCCAAAGATCTTCTCATCCATCACCTTCAGGTGACCATATCTATGCTTCAATCTCTGGGATTTGTCATCAACGCCCAGAAATCAGATTTGGTCCCTCAGCAGGAAATGACTTTTCTGGGTTGCCTGATACGAACGACGGATGCGACGTTACATCTTCCTTCTCAGAAAATCACCAAGATCAAGAAGGAGATTCGCAAGGTCCTTCGTCGAGACCGGATTTCTCTCCGTCTTTTGGCCAGGATTGTAGGTTTACTGTCCTCATCGATCCAGGCCATTTTTCCAGGCCCGCTTCACTACAGGGCTCTCCAGAGACTAAAGGCGTTTCATCTCCGCAAAGGTCTCACGTATTCGGAACTCATTTCTTTGCCCATGGAAGCCCGTTCGGAACTCCTATGGTGGTTGGATCACATGGATGCTTGGAACGGGAAAGCGATTTTCGGTTCCCGTCCGGATTTGGTGATCGAATCGGATGCCAGCCGCCAGGGATGGGGAGCCCGTTGCGGATCCCTATCGGTGGGTGGCAGGTGGACGGAGGAGGAGCTTCACCTCCACATCAATTGTTTGGAACTCCTTGCGGGTTCGTTCGCCATACGCTCGTTCACAACGACCAGAGTCTCTTGTTGTGTCCTTCTTCGGATGGACAACACGACTGCAGTCAGGTACATCAATCGCCTAGGCGGCACCCACTCCAAAGTCCTAGCGGATCTCGCGAAGGATTTCTGGAACTATTGCCTGTTACGCCAGATTTCTGTCATGGCGGAGTATCTTCCTGGCGAGATGAATGCGGTGGCGGACTGGCAGTCCAGGAATTTTCAGGATGCCAGCGATTGGAAACTGGATCATTCTGTGTTTCAAATGATCTTGGATTTTTGGGGTCTTCCACAGATGGACTTGTTTGCATCCAGATGGAACGCCCAACTTCCAAGGATTTACAGCTGGAAACCGGACCCGGGAGCGGAAGCAGTGGATGCCTTCCTGCAGGATTGGTCCCGGTTTTCAGCTTATGCTTTTCCACCGTTCCTGTTCATTCAGAGGGTAGCAGCCCAGGTCCGCAGAAAAAGGGCCTCTCTAATATTGATCACCCCGATTTGGAAAGCTCAATGTTGGTTCCCGTCTCTTCTAGAATTGTCTTGGGACAGACCTCTTCGTCTGCCGATATTTGACCTCATTCTGACGGATCAATTGGGTCATCCTCATCCTCTGGTTCTCCAAGGCCATCTACGTCTCATGGCCTGGAGGATTTCAGGGGACGTTGGTCTAACGACTCACTTTCGACAGACGCTGAACTCCTCATTCAGCGAGCCTGGGCCCCTAGTACCACTAAACGATATTGATCTGCCTGGAACAGATGGGTTCGTTGGTGTGTGGCAAAACACCTGGATCCCGTGGGCTCTTCTGTAACAGAGGTAATAAACTTCCTTGCTAAACTTTTTCACGATAAACTTGCTTACTGTACTTTCAATTCTTTCAGATCAGCAATTTCTGCGGGTCATGCCCTGGTGGATGTCTCTCCGGTGGGAGAACATCCTTGGGTTTGCAAGCTCCTCAAAGGTATCCGTCTGTCTCGTCCCCGGGAACCTCGTTATTCCGGTCTTTGGGATGTGAATGTGGTTTTACGATTCCTTCTATCCTGGCAGGATAACGAGTATCTTTCGCGAAAGGAGCTTTCGGCTAAATTAGCTATTCTGCTCTGTCTTATCTCTTGCAAAAGAGCTTCCGATGTTCGTGCCCTTGATGTTTCTGCCAGAGTCTTTACTCCTGAAGGAGTTACTTTTACCGTCTCCAGAAGGACTAAGGGCCCGATGTAGGTCGGTCGGTAACGGCCGAAAATCGGTATTTTCGGCCGTTACCGATCGGAATAGAGACAACGGGATGTAGGAGGCCGAAATCCTGCGAAATCGGCGAAATTACCGAATCGGAAAGTCACCGAGTCGGTAGAAATCCGAATCGGAAAAAAATTGGACTCGGAAAAATCTCCGAATCGGTAGAATACCTAATCGGAGATTTTTCCGATTCCGACATTTTTCCGATTCGGAATTCTACCGACTCAGTGACTTTCCGATTCGGTAATTTCGCCGATTTGGTATAAATTCCGATTCGGTGAAAATCCGATTCGATGCGAAAAGCTGAAGAATGAGATGTAGGTAAGCACTGAAATACCGAATTTGCTTCAAATTCGGTATTTCAGAGTCGGACATTACCATGGATTGGAATCAGGTGGTAACCAGGTGCAACCTATAAAAAAGGACCCAAAATGCAGTTCTACTTGCAACATGGCAGCTTTCTATGTCATAGCAAGACGGCTACGGCTACAGCAGGAAGGAGAGAGGGAATGGCTGAGACAGGAGCAGGTGTACAGACAGCGGATCACCCTGTGCATGCTGACAGATCCAGAGATCCTACAGAGGTACAGGCTGGAGGCAGAGACCATCAGAGACCTCATCAGGGACCTCCAACCCCTGTTGCAGCACCCCACCCCAAGGGCACACGCAATCCCTGTGCAGGTGCAGGTGCTATGCTGCCTACACCTGCTGGCGTCTGGCAGCTATCAAAGTGTAGTTGCTGTGGCAGGAGGGGTGACCCAGAGCAGCCTGTCACGGTTCTTCCACAAGTTCCTTGATGCCATGATCCAGAGGATGGACCACTACATTTCCTTCCCTTCCACCCATGCAGAACTGGCACAGACAAAAGCTGAATTCTATCAGATGGCAAGATTCCCCCACATCATTGGCTGCATAGATGGCACACACATACCGATTTGCCCCCCTGCTGACACAGAATACGTATACCGCAATCGGAAGTCACGGCACACCATAAATGTGCAAGTGATATGCAATGCCAAGTGTGTGATCACTGACCTGGTTGCAAAGTTTCCGGGGAGTACCCACGACTCCTATATCTTCCAGAGTAGCGGAATTCATGCACGGCTGATGGCAGGGGAATTTGGCGAAGGATACCTCCTAGGTAAGACACAGTGTCAGACCCCCATAACCAAAATTGCAGTGTGAAGTACATGTATGCATGTGAGTAATGTTACCCCTTCTCCTTCTAGGCGACAGTGCATATGCCCTACGCTCGTTCATTCTCACCCCTTACCTCAACCCCACAACACCCAGCCAAAGGAGGTACAACCGTGCCCACAAAAGCACGAGGAACGTAGTGGAAAGGACCTTTGGCATCTGGAAGAGCAGGTTCAGATGTCTGCACAAGAGCGGAGGTGCAAGGCAATATACCCCCATCACCTGCTGCAAGATTATTGCTGTCTGTGCAATGTTGCACAACCTTGCAGTCAGGAAAGGCACTGAGGTAGAGTTATCCGACTACGAGGACCCTGACGATGACAATGCTGTGCCACTACCACTACCTGCTGGAGTCTCTGCACCAACTGACGGCAGATACAGGCGTCAGGAGATAACAGACAACTATTTCTGAGTGAGTACAGATGCACAAACAGGTCAATGTATGTTTTCAGAAATTAAATTTAATAATGTTGCATCAACGTTACTGCACTGATGTGCAACAAAAGAAAAGTTAAACAAGAAGGGGTAGAAATGTCCAATGTCCGGGTTGCCTCACCCGCACTGGCAGTCTTATTTTTTGCTGCGCTTAGCAGGCCCACTAGGATGAGCCTCACCCCCTTCTGAATGCCCTGCAGCCTCAGCTGAGCGCCTGCTGCTCCGGCGCGGCTCTGACGCAGCGCTGGCCGGGCTGCTGCGGCTGCTGCTGTCCCCAGCCTCGCCCAGGACGGGATTCACTACGGTGTTGGAGATCAGTAGTGTCTCCATGGCGGTGGTAATACGGCCCATGCCCCTAGTGACCTCGGACATGTTCTGTGTGAGGCTGGCCTCCATGTTTGCCCCACGTTGGCATAGCTGGGCAGTCGCAGCTGCAAGGCGGTTGAGTGACCTGTTCTGTATTCGTGCATCCCTGCGACGACTCAGCTCATGGTCATCCAATCTGTTGCAGAGCTGGGTGATGGCAGTGGTCATTCGGCCAATAGATGTCGCTATTTCCTTGTTGCTGTCAACGAAGGTCTTGAAGCCCTGTGTCATTTCACCCATCTGCAGGTTGTGCAGGCGCAACTGGCGATGGCAGGCCAGGATGGATTTTGCCTGCATCCTCTGTATCGTTACCATGCTGGTCTCCAGCCCTGCGAAGACGCTGCCTCCCGGTGCTGGTATTGGGCTGCTGGTTGCACGTGGCCTACGTGGATTTCTGCTGCCCTGCTGTGTGTGCTCTGGTGACGCTGGTGTCACGGGGTCTTGTGCAGGAGCCTGACCCGCTGCCCCCTCCATGATGACTAATGGAGCTACAATTCTCCTCCGGGCCGGGGAAGTGGCAGGTGCAGGGTGGCTCTGTGGTGGTGTGTTCTCCGGGGAGAATAGCAATGAGGGCGACTGAGACTGAGACAGTCGGGGGGAGTGTGGAGTTGTGAGGGAATGTCCAGTGTCCTCCTCATTGGCCAGGGCACAGCTGTTGTCCTCCTCCTCCTGTGCTGCTGCACTGGTGCTTGCCACCGCCACCGCACTGGCTGTTGGTGCTGGAGCTGGTGCTGGAGCTGATGCTGCTCCCCCGCCTGATGGTGCCCCTAGGTATAAAGAAGCATTTGTCAAGTGGGTGCTAATGTGTTCCAGTCACTACTATTAAAGCATTGCACATCTCATTACAAACACGTTGATGCTGTATTACTGTTATTTATCTTATGCTTCTGCTGTGGCATTTTTGGTAACTTTTGCAGAGTACATTTAGCAAGATGCATTGCTCATGTCTGTTGCTAGCAGTACTGGCCTGGGGTTTGGCTGTGCATTGGGTCTGTAGGGGAGGTGTCTGGTATGGTGTGTCAAGTTGCGCATGCTTCTTACCTGTAGCTGTAGCTCGGAATGAGCTATCCAGGTCCCCAATTCCCACGACACTGGCCCTCTCGATGGTGGTCGCCACTAGTTCCTCCAGCTGAGTGAGGGGTGGCGCACGGTTTGTTCCTCCTCCAGTGAGTCCAGCCTGCTTGTGCAGGTCGGCCAGTTTGCGCTTGGTCACGCCACGGATGTCGTAAAACCTCTTCTTGAGGTCGTCTAGGCTCCTGTGGGTGACACCAACTGCATTCACTTTCTCCCCGATGTCGATCCACAGCCTCCTCTTGGTGCTCTCCGGAACAGTGAGGGACAGCCTTCCATATAGCTGGGTGTGCACCCTCACCACCTCCTCCACCAAAGTTTGCAGCTCCATGCTGCTGAATTTTGGATTGCGCTTACGCGCTGCCTTCTGGCTCTCTGTGCTGTTATCCATGTCTCACAGGGATCCTGCTCACAATGCTGCTCTCTCTGTGTTAGCTCAGCTCAGGCAGCTTTCCAGAAAGTTCTGATGAGTTGCACCTGCCTGGGTTGCCACTCCCTGTGGGGGAGGGTGCTTACAGCTCATTGGCTGATGTCTTCAGTGTCACTCAACCTGCTCGGCAAATCGCCATTCTCCGAATCGGTATTTTCCGAATCGGTATTTACCGAATATGTTCGGTAGATTCCGATTCGGAATGTATAATGCCTTCCTATTGGCCTTTCGGCCCATGGGGCGTATTTATATTTCCGATTCGGCGTTTACCGATTCGGTTGGTTCAGCATTTTTTTATTACCGATTCGGACGTGTCCGACCCGGCCTATACCGAATCGGTACTTGGCGATTCGGTACGTATCGACTCTCGATACCGAATGCTACCGATTCGGTATTTTTCCGACTATTTTTTCCTACATATCATTTTCCGATTTTGAAATACCGATTCGGTACGGATCGGTATTTTAAAATCGGTAAATGCGTTTTACCTACATCGGGGCCTAGGTGCAATACGAGGTCAGTATCTTATCCGGCTTTTCCGGATTCACCTAAACTATGTGTTGTTCGTTGCCTCAAAACTTACGAGAATGTCCCTTTGGAATTCCGCCCTCCGGGCGAACGACAGTTGCTAATTGCAATAAAGAAACCTTTCAAAGCAGTTTCTTCTCCCACCATTGCTAGATGGGTCAGGTGGATTATGTCTGAGGCTGGTATTAACATTAAAAATTTCTGTGCTCATTCCACTAGAGGTGCTATGGCTTCCAAAGCTGTCCAAGTTGGGGGCAGATTGGAAGATATTATGAATGCAGCGGATTGGTCTTCAGATTCAACTTTTAAAAAGTTTTATTTTAAGCCAATCCATGAGGCGACTTCTTTGGTGGTGAGTAAGCTTTAAACAAGCAAAATCCTTGCCTCCGCTTCCTGACATAGAATGAGAAATTTCCTAGTTCACACAAAGGAAAGTTTCAATTCTATTAAGGATGCGGAGGCGAGGATTTTCCCACCCGGCTTTATCTAGCCTTCCCTCCCTGACTTCTGGATTCCTGTGTTGTTTCTTCATACAAAGGAAGTAATTCTTTTTCATATGTATTGATGTACATTGGTTGATGTGTTTCTATTTGAAATATCTTGTTTTACTGCAATTGTCTTTGATCATTCCCATTACAATGTGTTAGATTCTTTTCAACATTGTTCTGGACGAGATATTATTCTTATTTCTCTTCCCTAGGTTCCGATCAGAAAACGGAATAGAGGGTAGAGGACTTCTTTCCAGCGGCAGCAACGAAATAGGAAGGACTACCGACGTGGGATACCTTTATGCTGTTGTATGGACTATGATTGGTTACCGTGTTTCCATGACTACCGCGGCCATGTTGGTTAGGTAGTTCATGGATGATGTATATTTTTTCTTTACTCTTATAACGTGATGTCCAATAAAATGGAGAAAGGACAAGCAAAATCCTCGCCTCCGCGTCCTTAATAGAATTGAAACTTTCCTTTGTGTGAACTAGGAAATTTCTCATTCTATAACATAACATTTTCAGCAGCGGCTGCAGGTACGAGTTGTGGGGTCAGGTTAGGGTTTGAGGGTGGGGGGAATCCGACACTCAATCAACAGGGAAAATTAAATAAATAAATAATTTTCCCTCGTCTGTCGAAATCCCCCCCACCCCCCTACCTGGCCCACCACTCTTACCTGCACAGGCCAGCTGATAGCATTCAGTGCACATTCTGACAGAGGGGAAAAGAAAACTGGACAGCCAATCTTAACTTTTAAGTCAACAAGGACATCTGAATGCCACGTGTGCAATGGTAAACTGTGAACTACAATTCCCAGAAGTCACAGAGATAATAATTACAAAGTCAGGTCCGACTCGTGACACGAGTGGATCACGTGTCGCTGGGAATTCAAAGTTTTTCTTAACCCCGTACTTTATTTTTGTGTGACAAGCATTTCTCGTGTTATTTTTTTCCAGTCAATACTGCGTGGTATTTTCCCACAGATCTGAGAACGTTGCTGCCTGCTCCATGTGCATGAGCCTGAAATGTTAACATTACGTCAGAGTATGTAGCGTGACAACTAGAGCTGCCTTCTGTAGGACTGGGAGTTCAAGTTCTCCTCAATTCCCCCGAGCTTCAAAAAACATAAAAATGAACGTGACCTTGTGTAATGCAACTTGAGCTCGTGTAAAGCGATCTTTGGGTCGAGTTCGCGCTATGTAAAACTGCAAAAAATAAAGTAAAACTGCAAAAAATAAAAGAAAACTGCACAAAATAAGTAAAAACTGCAAAAAAATAGAGTCTAACATGAGCGTGGCATTCGGCTTTGTGTCGCGCAATGTTTGCAACGTGTATTTTTAAGCGGGGTTTTCGGCTTTTTTAAGACACATTGCACGGTGAGAACAATGCTTGTAACAAGATATGCGCTGCACGGAGACGCACGCCCTTGTCTTTTTTGTTAAGTAACACGATGTTTTGCGTTGTGTAACTATTGCTCGCCTGGCAGCCCCAGCCAATCAGAAAGAGCTAAATCGTAAAAAATGTGAAAATGCGCCTGCCCGAGGCCACGCAGTGGCCATCAGGAGGGCGGGCTCCTAGTCACGGAGGGCTGTCCCGCCCCCGCATGACGCAGTAGTTCCTCTCCTGAGGCAGTCTCCCCTGGTTGGTGGAGACTGGTAGTGATGCACGTCCGGGGCGGTGGGGAGGAGCCGTCTGGAGTTCATCAGACCTCTGCCCTGCTGGGGAGGCCTCTTTGCCGCCCCGGACGTCGCTGTTCCATGTTGGGACACTCTTTTTGCCTCGACGCGTGGTAGTGTCCTCGAGAGGGACTCTCTTTTCCTGTCGGCTGGAGGTCTCCTTCAGTGCCGAGGTCCCATGGGGGCACCTCGATGGTCTGGCGTCGTGTTTGTTGGCGTCTTCCGGTGCGGTGAGTCTTGCCCGGCGTTGTTTATTGCGGGATACACCAGTTTGCATTGCGCCCCCCCCCCCTTTTTACGCGGCGGGAGAACAGCAGGTCCCGAGGTTTGAAGTCTGTGAGGGGGCGCGAACAAAGCAGCACCCGGGCGCGGGGGATAGATTCATACCGCTACCTCAGCTTGACTCTGTTGAATCGTGGCACTTTCTGAGTGGCTGGTTTGCGCGCAAGTAACGGGTGTGCTTGGTGTGATGGCAGTAGGGGTCTCCTGCAGGTGCGGTAGCTGCCGGGGGAGTCGGCTGGTCTCGTCCCGTGGGCGTGGAGGCCTTTGCTGCCGGTGGTATTGTCACGTCGCGGCTCAAGCGGGTTCAAGCGCATCCTGGGTAGAGCAGCGGGTGCGTCGGGCGGGTTCGCACTTCTGGGGGCAATAAGTATTGCGCATATGGGTTGCGGTCATCTTTATTGTGGGGCAAGTTGTCGGGAGTTCGGCTGGAGCACGGGTGGTGTCGTATTGTGCTGAGCGCAGCTCCGCGGGTATCTTGGTGCGAGGTGTTCACAGGCGGGCGTCGCCAGTTCTATGCTGATTTCCGCCCCGGGGGAAACTGAGTCATCTTCGGCATGTTGTGGTTGCGGCCCGGGACTTGTCACGTAGGGGCGGTTGTAAGAGGCATGGAGTCATTTTCATTGCACTAACCCCGGGCTATTCGGATCCATAACGCGGCGGCTGTGGTTGCTTGTGGCATGCTTCCGACCGCGGCGCTAATTCAGTTTATTACTCGCATTATGGGTATATTTAAAATTCTGCGACATCGGTGTATTCACTCCGAGCACATCATTCAGTCTTACCATTGTTGGGTGTCGGCCATCCTCGGGCCTTTCGCGGCATGTCTGTTGTAGGTTTGTTGTGCTGACACTTGGGTCACCAGTCTCCCAACGACTAAGAACGGCGCGATTCTATAACGCAGTGTGGTTTGTTAATATACATGCATATATGGGCAAGCGTGGGGATGGTCCTGGTTCCTTGCAGTTGCTTACTACTATCCTGGTGCACGTGTGTAATGGCTGAAGGGTGCGGCCATTTTAGGGACACCATGGTGTGATGTCCGGCGCTTAAGGGTAATGGCGTCCAGTGCGGCTATTTTTGGTGGTGGTTTGTTTCCTTTGACCGGCGCAAGACGTGTATGGCGCCTGTTGGCGGTGAATTTGGGTCACGGTTCTTCGATATCGGCGCATGTGAGTAAGTGAGGACAATTTTGACGGACATTTCCGTGGAATGCATGGTTAAGAGGATACTGTGTTCGGGTCCTCCCTCCCCCATTATGTTTCCTTTTCGCTCCGCCTGGCTTGCGATGCAGCCGGGTTCTCTATGACTTGCGGTGTTAGTCACGAGGTTCAGCTTCTTAAGCATGTGACTGTTGCTTCCGACCCACGCAGCACTTCTGGTGTGGGCTTCTATACCTAATTTTGCCATTCTTATTTCAGACTCCGCCCCTTTGTTCGCCCCCCCCGCGCCCCCTTTTGCGAACTCCCGGCGCCGCGCTGACCAGGCAGCTCCTGCAACCACTCCTTGTGAGGTATGTATGCTGGCAAACAGGAGGGTGTGGTGTTGAGGGGGCCTCAGGTATCCGATTCGTTGCATCAGGCCTCCTGCTAGGTAGTATTATCAGATGGGGTCATAGTCATGTTTAGTCTCCTTCCTTTGCAAGTACAGCGCGAATTTTGTCATCTGGCTTCTGTTACATTAAGTCTCACCTCATTTATATTGTCATATACAAGCAGTGATTATGGGTTGGTATTGTCTCGTGCAGAGTACATTAACGTCGTGTGATTTGAAAGGGAGTTACCTGCAAGTTCAGTACTGCTGCAAATCATTTAAGGGAGATTGCCGCACCTCTAAGGAGCATTCGGGTACTCAGTAGTTTGTGTACCTGCACTTGCTTAATTCTTTTGCACGAGATATATGTACGGATGAATGTCTAATTACGCCACCCTGTTAAAAAATGGACTCGCCCGCAGTCTTTAGAATTTTGCTGTGAAGGTTTTGGAGAGCGAAAAAATATATCATCTCAAAGGGGCAGTCTGAATCTCTGTAAACTTCTTGGTCTACACCTTCATCGCGCATCCAAGTCTTTGTATTCTCACATCTGCTGATTCACGCGTCTAATCCATACACAAGTTCCTTCTTCAGCCTCTCGTGCGTGCAGGTTGACATTACGGTATGTTTATGGTTTGAGTAATTGCAGTTGTTAGGAACGACGTCCGGGACCACTAGTTCTTACCTGTGCCGGATACGTAGATGGTCTTCTGGCTAAATTATTTATTCCTTAACGAAGCACGTTGGTGTGTACCGCGGCTGTATCAAGCCTTGGCTGTGGGTGGGAGAATGATATGTCTTTATGAAATCTTCGGCGTGTTTGGATATGTTTTTGATGGGTGTTGCCTGTGGTTAAAGAAATGCTCAATATTGTCCGTCATTTTTAGAGGTAGCATCATGGTATTCCAAAGACACATCTTTCCCCCCCATGGGAGCAAGTCCCCTAGCTCAGTTCCCAGTACTAGCCTCAAATATTTAGGCCTCTTACCTAAATCGGAATTTTTAGATGCCGCTAGCCCGGAAAATGAGGGGTGTAGAGTAGCCATGTCAGCCTAGCAGACAAGCACAAACCTAGAGGCCCGGGCCCCAAACTGAAAGGGTTGCACAGATACTTAAGTAGGTAATTCTGGTAGGCTGAAATAACTATTCTGGTGTGTTCACATGTACCCCTATTATGAAATTGACAAGCTATTTATAAGGAAGGGCACTATACGATTTGAATGGGGACCAGCCGTGCGGTGCTAACCCTTGATTCATGTTACTTCTTTGTAATTTCACCCTGCATCGGTTGTGCCTTCCCTATAAGTCTCTATGAACAGGTGCGAGTGCACAAGCCTTAAACGTCATCAGTATTGTTCATCTTGTAGGATGGGCAGTTAAGAATATTTTCAAATTCATTGACCCCCCTGTACGCCAATTTGGTCCGGTTTGGGAGCCCGGCATAGGGGGAAGTCGAGGCTAATGCGCAACTTCCTGTCCCAATGGTATCTTACTATAAGTTGTCTAACCATTCCATTACAATGTGTGGCATTTTGGTGGCAAATGACATGCCTACGATCATATCACCCAAGATAAATATTGGATATTCGACCAGCGTCATCTTGAGTTTAGCAGGACAGTTTCTCTGGCGATGGAGGGTGCGAGTGGTTCATTATACACTTATTGAAAGCGATCCTTCAGTCGAGCCCTGCTTCTATTCCTAATAATACATTACCTTAAGCCCCATGTATGACAGAGATTAGTGCTGTGTTCTTTCTGCTATTATCAGGAATAAAAATGGAAAGTAACCCTCTAACCATACGGGAACTGATCAGCTTTGCAGGTAGTTATCTACAACGGTGTGGGTGGGAGTATGTCATCAGCATAGCATGTGATAGAACTGGTTTAATAATATTATAGCTGGAGGCTGGACAGGATTTGAGAATAAACCCATTCCTGTTTTTATATGAAGAGACTCCCTCACTGAGACAGGCAAACAAGAGCGTAGCGGCAGCGGGTGCAGTGGCACCGAGGACGCCTGTCTCCTCCTTATTGTTGTATTTGATCATGGCTGTAATTTTCATTCTATCTCTATCCTGGGACCCATATCTTTCCGGTAACAGTGCCTATGACACACCAACTACTCTATTAGGCTTGCTCCCCGCACCCACACCTTGCGATTCCTGCTCAAAGAAAACAAGGCATTTGCAGTTATAGATAATGCTGCACGCCGGGCCATGTTTCGGAAAGTAACCTGACGCTTTGGCAAGGCACGACTACTTTAATTCGATAGTTCTGCCTTGTATCTGACCCGCAGGTAATCTTAAAGGAAATCCAGTATAGTTTTATGTTATTATTATTTTCGAAGCACTTTCGTTATAACTTGGTCCCATTCACCACACAAGAGGTGGTCATCATACTGATAGGCTCTACGGCTGATCTCTTTTCAGTCCTTTTTCTAACATGCGGCGAAGTGCTAGATATTAGACATCATATGTCACACGTAAAATGAATGGATATGCCACACATACTTAGTCTCAAACTGTCAGCTATGTATAGGTCCCCGTATTTACTCCAGGAAGTTATACAGGAGGCTTGCTATTATTTTAAATACTAGGGGTTCAATTGTTTTACAGGTACAATACATATTATGTATGGGTGTGAATGAGGTGTGAATATACAAGCCTACAAACAGTGTATGCGCTAGGGCACAAGTCATTTGAGCCGCTAATTTCGAGCCCTTGTGGAGCAACTGTTTTTCCCCTCGTTTTCACGAGAAAGCAGCACTGTGAGCTATTGAATTGTCACTCATAATTACACTCAAATTATAAAATGTCTCACATAGCAGCCGGCACTTGGTAGGATGTGGATTGGCGTAAACTCCCCTGCGTCAGTTAAGTTTCATGTTACACGAGTGAGCGTTCATGTTAAATAAGCCAAGGCCATATGGGACTGCCTTGGCGTGCCCTGTAGTCTGTTAGCGCCAGTAAAGATGTACTGTTCCCAAATGTTTTGTTTACATGCTAACCAACAATTTCTTGCTACGATAATATACTAAATTGTGGCCAGACACCTCCTCCTGGCATGTCCCAGCTACCCAGACTGTACTTTGTGAGTGGGTGGGTGGGTATGTATTGTGCGCCTCACACTTATCAAATCTGCTGTAGCCATCACCAGGCTTAGTGCTGTGGCACACCGGAGAATTCGGAATGGATCTACATTCTAGACTCTTCCCCTATGATATCTCATTCAGAATAAACCTTCTCCCAACTAAATCGTCCCTGTTAGACATGTTTTCTTGCCAGGCAATTTTAGTGGTGTGGCCATTCTTGGGCTTCTTCTGGCCAGAACCTGAAAGCGATTTTCTGAGTGTTGTATTCTGACTAGGGTTATCAAAAATGCTAAAAACTCCGGGAGTTGATAGTACCCCCCCCTGGTATTTTGGGCAGATGAAGGGAGTGCAGCACAAGCGCTTGTGCCATGCTGGTCGGCAAACTTGCCACCCAGTGTGGAGGCAATAGGTATAGCACGCAATAGACACCAGGGCATTAGAACATACGGGACGTTGGCAATGTTAGCGCTGGTGTAAGTGCAAGCTAAACACGTGAGAAAGTGTAAGTGCAAAGATAAACACGTGGGAAATAGCAAACAGTGCGTTCAGAGAAGTGGCGTGGCTGGCAACAAAGAGTACCACACACTGGTACATAGGGAGCACTGCAATAATGGCAAACACGTAAAATTGAGAAATACTACCTGTACACTCCTGATAACAGCACATGTGTTGCTCTACCATGAATAGGGAAGGTCGTATGTCAATAGTCATTTCCCTCCTTCCTTTGGTCCTGCTGTCTATCTTTCATCTTAGGCTCGGGTACCTGTTGGCAGCCCACCCGCGGTCTGCAGCCTTAGTGTAACAATCAATTCAGGTATAAGGAGAACATCCGTGGCTACCACAGCCCGAGCCCGGACTGTCTATAATCGTTGAGGTGGGTCCCTAGAAGTCCTTTAGAGAATGTTCTATCTGGTATCTTACCCGGTGCCCCCCCCCCCCCCCCCGGTGTCGGTTCCCTATCCCTGGGGGGGGGGGGTCCTAGTTAACTTAGGACAAGCTATCCCTGTGGTAGGATAGACTGGCAGCCGGCAGGCCGGACTGGGGGGCATGTGTTATCGGCCGTCCCCGTGGTTTTTTCTGTTTTCACTTGTTAGACCACGTCGCTAGTTATTCCAATATATACATTTGCATACTGCAATAGACTTCTGTATTCTGTAGGGGTTATGCCAATGGGTGCCTGAGTGGCTTTTATTTCTCCAGGCATATCCCGGCGCAGGTCTGGAGCTTAGGGGGCTCCCCGTTGCAGGCGCAGTTCTCCCCGGGAGGTGGTTGTAGGTGGCTTACAGACTAGTTAACTTATGGTATCATGGCCGATGCTGCTTACCAGCCCAAAACCCAAGTCGGCCTTCAGTCTAGCTAACTTAACGGTATGTCTGAAGCTGCTTCCAGCCTAAAACCTAGAGGGCAGGGGATGCCGGCTGTTTGGCCTGGGAACCCGGATTATCCATTATCTGGGACTCGTCCAAGTTCTATAGTATGTCCGGTGCCCTCCTATTCCCTCGTGTCAGTGAGCACAATTACTCTCCCTGCTGGATTATGAAGACAGTAATTCAGATGTATCTGTGACTCCATGGCGCAGTTTTCTGACGCTCTGTGGGAAGGGATATGGTGGTGTCCCAACGGCTTGCGCTGGACAGCCTATTTCATGTTACTGAGGGCCTCTGTGGTAGGGGCCCCTTCCTATCCCTTTAGTTTCCCTGAGGGGTTGTAGGACAGGTTTATTGGTGCCTGATGGTAGCACCCCACGCCTTGGGCGTTGCCCTGTTCCTCCTCTGTCTGGAGGTAGCAATTCTAGGTGTAGGTTGCAGGTAAAGAGCAGTAATAATGGTGGGGGGCCCGTGCGGCAGCGGGAACCACCTCACGGGCTGTGGCGGAGTTACTGGGCGATCCGGAAGAAGAGAGGTGCAAACGCTGGACGTCAGCGGGCACATAGGGGTGCCAGAGCATAACCTCAGAGCCTAACCTGGAACCTCATGGGAGGTGCAGGAATCCGTGTCGGCGCCCCAGTAGTCCTTCGGGCGGTTGTGGGCCTGTGCAACCGGGGGTTTGCCTAGTCACGCCCAGTAAATGGGCGTGTCAGTATAATTATGGTATTTGTACAACAGTTGGGTGGTTCGCCACTGTGTTGTTTGGCTCAACAGGCGGGCAGGTAGCGAGAATGCGGCCTGCCCTAGGATCGCCCGTAAGCTAACCCACCGTCATTACATATGTTGTATGTAATAAACCTGCAGCAATTTTTACCCAAACCTAACATTTGTGTCCTTGTGTTATTTGCGGGTTTGGGCATGTGGGGCGGGGGTTCATGTGGCCCTGATGTGACTATGCGCCTGCCCGAGGCCACGCAGTGGCCATCAGGAGGGCGGGCTCCTAGTCACGGAGGGCTGTCCCGCCCCCGCATGACGCAGTAGTTCCTCTCCTGAGGCAGTCTCCCCTGGTTGGTGGAGACTGGTAGTGATGCACGTCCGGGGCGGTGGGGAGGAGCCGTCTGGAGTTCATCAGACCTCTGCCCTGCTGGGGAGGCCTCTTTGCCGCCCCGGACGTCGCTGTTCCATGTTGGGACACTCTTTTCCCGCCCTTCCTCGAACCCAGAGTGTCGGCTTGAGGGGGCTCCGGGGGGAGCTTTTAATATGTTTCTTTTTCGTTGCAGGCGGAGTTACTGGGCGATCCGGAAGAAGAGAGGTGCAAACGCTGGACGTCAGCGGGCACATAGGGGTGCCAGAGCATAACCTCAGAGCCTAACCTGGAACCTCATGGGAGGTGCAGGAATCCGTGTCGGCGCCCCAGTAGTCCTTCGGGCGGTTGTGGGCCTGTGCAACCGGGGGTTTGCCTAGTCACGCCCAGTAAATGGGCGTGTCAGTATAATTATGGTATTTGTACAACAGTTGGGTGGTTCGCCACTGTGTTGTTTGGCTCAACAGGCGGGCAGGTAGCGAGAATGCGGCCTGCCCTAGGATCGCCCGTAAGCTAACCCACCGTCATTACATATGTTGTATGTAATAAACCTGCAGCAATTTTTACCCAAACCTAACATTTGTGTCCTTGTGTTATTTGCGGGTTTGGGCATGTGGGGCGGGGGTTCATGTGGCCCTGATGTGACTAGAAGAGTTGTCCGTGACTACGGGCTCCGGCACATTCTCACTGTATCCTGAAGTGACGAATGTGCGTGGGGACGTGTCTGAGCGAAAGACTGAGATTGTTTTCTCGGACAGCCTGGCTACAGAAGAAGCTACTGCAGTCTGCTGGAAAATAAATAACATGTAAGTATGTTTTCTTGTTCAGAAATGTCCGTATTAAAACGTACTCATCCTCAGAACATCCAGCTCACAGTGCACAGTACGTCGTGATCTGCTTACACTGCACCCAGATAGGGTGGGGCAAAGAATAGCCGTGAAAAACAGCCTGCAGTGGATTTTTTTTTTTTGCTCTTAAAAGTGCTGATTGTTTGGGAACCAAAGTGCCCGTCTGCCCATACACTTAGTTGAAAAACGGGTATGCAGTCAGCTATTTTCTCCTGCAAATATTTTTGGGTGTTTTCCTATTTATTTTTTAAGCGAACACTGCACAGTCCAAGAGTGGAAAACAATAATATGATCCCTCCCGAAAAGAATAAAAACACGTCAGCATAATATACTGACAAATCTAGAAACTGACTTTCATGGACTGATAGCTTATGCCTCTGGGATAATGTCTTCTTTGGGGCCTAGTCACGATGATAAATATACACTTGTATATTCATTCACATTCACATTTACTACATCTCAGTGTAACACTACCCGTTTTGCTTTTCACCATTTCCAAGAGTAGATTTGTATCTAGGTGTTGATCTGCAGGTTGCCACCCGGCCAATTATTGGGCGAAGCTTCCTACAAAAGGATTTACGACTGTAAAGTTGCTGCTTGTACACGTCGACAGAGATCTTTGCACAGAAAGCATTGGAGAGGTTGATATCTCCGCCTGTAGGTTTGTGAGCTAGTATTTTGTAGTAGGTGAACTGTACTACTGTAGTATTATTTTAGATACCACATTGTACAATTTGTAAAAAGGTCCCCCATGTGTGTCTTTCGTTTTGAATGAAATGCTTTACATTTGATCCCAATTTCTGTTGTCTGTAGTTCTTTGTTCAACAATATTTTATTGGACATCGACCACACTAAAGGTATCAAACGCACTGACCATCTGTTAGTTGATGCAAGGTAAGTAGGTAACATGGCTCAAGAATTTACCTCAGTTTGTTCCAGTGAAGACATTCACTTCCCATGGGATATGCACAGCTCTTTTAGTAATTTGTCATTTTGTTCAATTTCTAAAATGAAAAAAGCCTGGCGAAAACAACATTTTAGAGAAATGTTAAAATTACGAAATTCCCTTTTCACGAAAATATATGTGTCTGTGGAAAAGCTGAATGTTTATTTTAAAGGAAAGCCTGATAAAAAGTAAGAAAGGAAAAGGGGATGGGTATACAGGACGGCGGCAGCATGGATGGGGTAGGGAAGTAGTAAGGGGTTTGTTTAGAAAGGGCATAAAGTTGGAGTAAGAGTAGGGGGTATATAAAAAAGGAGTAACGCTGGAGGGGGACTAAGGGGTTTGGAAAAGGAGTAAAGTGGTAGTAAGTGGTTTGTAAGAAAAAAGGTAGCGTGGGAAGGAGTAAGGAGCATGCAATAAGAAAAACGTCGGGAATAGTAAGGTGTTTGTAACAAAATCAGAAGTAAAGTGGGAAGGGAGTAAGGGTTTTGTAAAAAAAAAATGGAGTGCAGTGGGAGGGGGAGGGTCACAAAGGACATGGAAGGAAAGAAAGGGGGTCTTGAAGAAAAAACAATGAAGGGGTTAGATGGGGCTTTAAAAGGACTCCTGAAGCAAAACTATAATCAATTGTACAACCTGGTATTCATTAATCAGTAGCTTCACTTTGTTTCAAGGAACAGGAATCACTCCTCAGATTCAACCAGGATTTGTAGAAAGTCCCTATCAGCCTCTGCTTCACTGAAGCTGTATTGTTTGCCCTGATGGTACACCTCAACTTGACCAGCAGGTCCACTGAAGCTTGCAAACATCTAGCATTAAAGTCTCTCTTTCTGGCAAGTGTATCTGGACTCCAGTCTGAAAAATGTAGGAGGTAGAGGCCTTCCCACTTTAACTTCATCTTTTGAAACAGCTGTAGCAATTTCTCCAGCCTCTTGGGCAAAACCAGAACCACCTTGACCATGCTCCCAATGAACATGTTCAACGACTGACACTTCTGGCTAATCATACTCTTGGTACACTAGTTGCAAGCCTTCTTCTGTAGTGCAAGCTGTTCACGTCATACCTTTCCTATCACCGATGCAAGGATTTTCACAGGAGTCAGTGAGAAAACAACTAGCACACTTATTGAATGTTATCAATAATTTCATTTCTTGAATGGACCTTTAGGACCGTCTAAAACACAGTTCTTGAAAGACCATGGGCCAGCCAATGTCCCTCTTAACTCTTTTCCATTGACCTCCAGAGTTTTAATTCTAGAGGTTGAATATGTCAAATCGCACACTAAATAGATGACTTTAGCAGACAGACCTTCCATCGTAACATCAACTGCCTGCACGGCACTTGCTATATGAGTTATGTTTGAACCAAATCACTATGCAGGGTTTAAATAGGGTGCAACAGTATTTAGGGTCTGATTACGCTCTTGACGGAGAGGGTTACTCATTCCCAATCGTGACGATATCCCTTCCGCCGTATTGCAATTCCATTATATCCCATGGAACGTGTAATACGGCGGATGGAATGTCCGTCACGTTTGTGACAGAGTATTCCATCTGCCAAGCTCTTGACAGGCCCTTCTCTTCTGCTCAGAGCGGATTCCCCCACACTGACGCTGCCACCGTGTTTGCAATATATGGGTCTGTTCAGTAGATTTTGGAGGAGGACGACCACTTCTCGATGTCCGTGTATGACCGTCATCTCCCATTCGCACTCGTCTCTCCACCTGCTGTTCTCCTGGAGTCACTAGGATAATGCTTGCTCCTCCAGTTATGCAAATCTAACAGTGCAGACAAGTTTAGTTGCTCCAGATTCATAGTTACTTCAGTGCAGACCAGTTCCTGGTAACACCACCCTGAGGGCCATAGGAAATGGGGACAGAAAAATGAAGTGATGCAGCCGAAGGAGCCGACTGTGTCACCACAAAGTTTCACTGCAGATTCTAATTACATTTCTACAGAACTCCCTCAAGCACTCAGTGCTCAGGTCCAGTACCGCCATCTTGGCTCCTGGAAAGCCACCCCTCCTTCTCTTGTTAAATAATGGTTTGCTAAAAGGTTCCCAGGCTGCACATTCAAAACAGATACAAAGTATTCAAGATCCTTCCAGGACCTACTCCTGAACTCCACTGCTGAAGGCTCATACCCCCAAAGCCTTTTACCAGAAAAGACCATACCTGCCAAAGTACCTGTAATAGTCACTGAAGACAGTTTTGTTTCAACCAAACCTAGAACAATGTATCAGATCATTTCCTCTCCTGAAAAACGCCAGACCCCTTCTGGCTTGCTTTCAGCCATATTTCCAGTGAACCCCAACCATAGCTGCATACCTTACTGCAGGGGTCTCCAAACTTTTCAGTACGAGGGCCATTTATGTGCCGAAAACAGTTAGTTGTGTAAATGAATAAATACAATTTAATGAATGATTAAAGATCTAGCCGCAAGGGTTTATACATTGTAAAGGACTCTCCCATAGCACGTGTGCGGTCTCCTTGGTTATTTCCTATGATCTCTCTTGAACTGTCGACGTGTCACACTGCACCCACTCCAGAGAATGAAAACAGCACAGAGTACTGAGCAAGAACAATGGTGGAACAAGCTAAAGCCAAGAACAAAAACCAGCTCGAAACATGGTAATTAATCAAAACTATTAAAGCAAGTTACAGAAGATTACTACATGCTGTAAAAAAGATGCCAAGGCGGGCTGAAAAATGAAAAACATTGAGCGCTCAGCTACTGGTGCCTTTCATACCTCTTTATTTTTGTGGAGTTTTATATAGCGTGAACTCGACCCGAAGGTATCTGAGCACTTTACATGAGCACCAGTTGCGTTACTGACGGACACATTCATTTTTGTTAGGCGTGGGGAGATTAAGTGATTTGCCCAGAATCACAGGATGTTGAGCGTCCCTGCAGAGACTCGAACCTAGTTCCCTAGCTTCGAAGTCGTTGGCGCTAGCTTTTATGCCACACCCTCTCCCCTCATTGCACAACAGCGATGATTGAGCCATGCATTTTCCCTTCCATCACTCCAGCTTCCTCCTGAGTGGCCATTGCTTTCGGACAGTCATCCATTGCCATCTTTAGTGACTTGCAATCTTTGGCTGCAACTCAGTGGCACCAACCCTGAACACTCAGGATTTTGTATAGGGCCAACACTGTGGATTTGAGAGCACATTATGACACCAGGGAAAAATGGAGACAGTGTAATCCTCATACAACACACAGGGTAGGAGGGTCTCAGGGAAGTTTTAAGACCTGCCCAGGTTACAATCCCCTAATACCTAACATGAAAAACCAAAATAAACCTGGGGGTCTACTGTTGAGTAAATTGTGTACTATGAGGTAATAAGACTTATGCCCAATAGTTAGGTACAAGGTAAGTTACCTTTCAGTCTCCAATGAAATGCTCATAATCCAACACACAAAACCACCAGTAACAGTAGGTGTGACCCAATGTCCAGAGGTGGATTCCGATCAAAGCCTTGTTAATGATCAATATTATCATATGGTCATCCAAATGTAGGGATGGTGCGTCTCTAGATGATTGAGACAGTGTCCATGCCCTCCATGACATGAAAGACAGGGTTACGACCTGCAATTACTCGTAGACCATATGTGTGACCATTAAATGGGAACAAGTGCAGTGCAAAAAAAGAAAGTAAAAGTGAGATGAAAAGTAGAATAGAGGACAAATAGCGAAAAAAACTTTAATAGCTATTGGTCTCTTTCTGATTAAAACCAAGAACAGCACAGAAAAGCAGTTTCACCAAATAGCTGCATAAGGGCCGACATGTTTCTGCCAAACAGGGAACAAACTCCCAGGGCTTTCTTCAGGGCCTCTGTTCTAAACAATTTTTGCCACTGCATGTGCGTACTACATATAAATAAACCAATATCAAATCGTGAAAACATCAAACCATAAAGGATATGTGTAACTATTCCTCCATGTCAATTGGTATAATATTCACCTACAATAAACAAAAAGTGATGTCAGTGTATTGGATACAACAGTATATAAGAATACAAATTGGCATTCAATTTACCTTACTCACCCATAATGACAGGGGATAGGACCTCACCTCACCTGGACCAGGCTCAGGATAGGGGAGGCCACGCGCTGTGAAAATAAGGAAATGGGTGCTTGATAAAAGAGCAGGGTAACTCATTCTCTTCCTTACTCCAAAAATCTGTCACCTCTCTCTTTACATAACTTACAGACCCCTTACTACTACTACTCACTAGCAAGCTCACCCACACACCATCTGAGTGGACAGTCACTCAATGACTCTCTATTTATCAAAAGCATTTATATAATGCATTAAGGCAGAGTAGCATTACTATGAATGCTCTTAGTAATCGAAGATCACTAGTATGCTACATAGCAGAAGTCTGGCCATGGATCTCCTTACCTCTCCGTCGTTGCCTCAGACTGGACCTAAGTCTGGGGGAGGCAACGTGAGGAGGAGGGCAGGACTATTTTGAAACTAAGAACAACGAAGCATCGAACAATCGGATCGCTTCTAACTCGATATTAAATAAAATGTACTGATTGTGAGCACATTTCTTATGATTAAACAGGAAAATAAATCGAGTATGTAGCCAAGACTTACTTCGTGTTAATTTGTAAAAGCAGAGATAGCTCTCAGTCTCGGAAAAGATAATAATCCCGGTATTGCGTAATCTCGCGATATTAGTTCAATCTCGTGAGAAATATTAACTACAACATAACGTCATCGCAAGCTGGGCTGTAGTTCCAGGATCTCGCGAATAGAAATGGATTATAAATCAGGCCGTCATGCCAGGCAGATAAACTCATCCCTGATTCTAAGCCAATACCTAAGAATAAAGTATAAGGTATAGGGACCATTGCGGTTATAGTTGGTAGGAGCCGAGATCGCTCCGGGGATCAGAAAGCCAACATACCGTGTGCTCTCGCGCTCATTGTCAAATCTCGCGAAATGATAAACACTCCACAATGATGTCATCGTAAATGAGACTGTAGTTTTACGAATTCGCGAGTAGTGAAGGGTTCTTAATTATGCCTATAGTTGGCGAATTAGTCCATGCTATATGACACATGCATCAAAATTAGATATAGATAACCATAACGATTACATGTGTTGATCTCGCATAGAAATCCATGATATTAATTGAATATCGCGAATTTTAAAAAGAACTACAAAATGACGTCATCATGGACCAAATTGTAGTTCGAAAAACATGCCGATTGTATTAGCAAGTTGTCAGGGGCTATCAAAGTGGCCCATAGTGGAGGACAAATAAAGTAGCTCATGTGTTAGTATTAATGTGCCCAGTATGACAGTGTAGTTCAGAAGTGTAGATTCCTATCATGAAGAAATGATTGTGTTAATGAGCCCAATATACCAATATGGTCAAAGGGTGTTCATTCTTATCATAAAGGAGTACCATCTCGATTCTAGTTGGAACAAAAAGGGAATTACGCATGATGTAAGGGACTCAGTATGTCATCATTATGTCCAGGAAAAGAATTCTAATGGATTACCGAGAACACAATGTAAGAATATGATTTAACCTTGTAAAGCTGAAACTGTAAAACTGAACCAACGTCTAAACATGTATTGGTAGTTTTCTCAAAGTGTTGTCCAGGGTATCTCATCGTTTAACCCCCGGGTATCTGTCGATAATCTATATATCCATTTCTGCTCCTTGGCAAAAAGATATTTTGATATGTCTCCAATATATGAAGGTATGAAGGGTTTCTCTAAAGCCGTCCATATAAAGTCAGTCTCGCAATGGTTTAGCTCTATAAAGTGTTTAGTAAGTTTAGAAACACTTTTTTTGCACCTGAAAGCACTTTTGTGCTCCAGCATCCTGGTCCGAACCTTCCTGGTTGTCATGCCTATATATTTCTCTGAGCAAGGGCATGTGAGTTGGTAGATGACATGTGAACTATTGCAGTTCGAAAATTCTTTTAAAATCCATGGACGATCTGTTCCAATGTCAATCTGAGTGGCTTTAGAGGCCTGAGGACAAACCGAGCAGTTTCCGCACGGATGATGTCCGGTCACTGCCGCTAGATCCCATAATGTACCTATAGCTCGCCTGGGGGTCTCTTTTGGGCGAGTATGTATTAAACGGTCTCTCAAATTGCTGGATCGTTTGAAGCCAGAAAGAGGTAGTTCAATTTTGTCATTACTGCAGTTGAGAACTCGCCAGTGATGTCTTACGATGCGTTGGATTTGGTTTGATTTCGTGTTGAACGTGCTGACAAACGTAAGACGTTCCAATGGCGCCTTAGGAGGGGCTACCTCCAATAGTGCCTCACGGTGATTATTAACTGCTCTTTTCCAGGAGCGTTTGATCAACTGTTTCAGAAAATGTCTGGCTTGTAGTTGACTAGACAAGCACTCAGCATGTTTATTGAAGGTTTCCAATGTAGAACAGTTCCGCCGCACACGTAGGAACTGCCCATAAGGCAAATTGTCCCTCGGAGCTTTGGGATGCTGGCTCTCGTACAGTAATAGTGAATTCCTGGCCATTGATTTTCTAAATAGCTCAGTCTGCAGACCCATGGGGGTCACATAAATAGATAGATCTAGGAAAGAAATTCTCTTTTTACTGCTCTCCACAGTGAATCTCAGAAACTGATTACGGGAGTTTAACCACTGATAAAACGCTAGAATAGACTCAGTGTCACCTAGCCATACCACGAGGATGTCGTCTATATATCGCTTTCACCAACGGATGTGTGGAAAGAATGGATTCGTGGTAATCAGAACATGTTTCTGTTCAAAGGTATGAACATAAAGGTTCGCCAAGCTGTGCGCAAAAATACTTCCCATGCTGGTACCTGATATCTGTAAATAGATGGTGTTTTCATACTTGAAAAAATTATCTTTCATGGCCATTTTTGCTAATGCCATGATAAAGGAGACTGGCGTAATCGACTCCAAATTAGTACCCTCTAAGATGGACGTAATGGTGTCAAGAGTTTCATCCTGGGGGATGGAGGTATAGAGAGATTCGACATCAAACGAGACTAGATGGTCTGTTGCTACAGTGAAGTCGATCTCTGGAACTGCCCGTAACACATCCTTAGTATCCTTAAGGTATGTGGGCATTGTCTGCACTAGTGGTCTCAGAAAAAAGTCCACAAAAGCCGAAAGAGGCTCCAAAAGAGAGCCTTGACCCGATATTATGGATCTGCCAGGCGGTGGTCTCTGGGACTTGTGAACTTTTGGCAAAGTATAGAAATAAGGCATAATGGGGTTCTGTGCTTGTATGAACTTAGCCTCATGGTTGGTAATCCAACCTTCACTCAAAGCTTCATCAACCATGTATTTGATTTCATTAGTCAGTCTATCCGTCGGGTCAGTGTTCAAAGATATATAGGAGCTGTTGTCACCTAGCTGTCAAAGGCATTCATTTCTATAAAACTCAGTATCCTGAATGACTTTAGAGCCCCCTTTGTCAGCGGGTTTGATGGTAATCACGGGGTCTTGTGCTAGTGATTGTAAGGCCTGTTCTTCCAGTCTGGACAAATTCTTAAAAGTTCTGTTCCGTGTGTTCCAAAGTTTATCCACATCATCTTTCACAGCCTTCTCTAAGGTCGCTACTTGTAGTGGTACAGAATGTACTGGAGGTAGAAAGGAAGATTTAGTCCTCAGCCCCGTGTTTGCATTAGTCATACTGTTGTCATCGCTAACTTTGTCTCTAAAAAAATAGTGCAGACGTAGTTTGCGAAAGAATTGAGCAAGTTCCACCTGTAATTTAAAGGGATCGCCATTGTTGGTGATGACATACCCAAGCCTTTGTTAAGAACTACCTCCTCTATGGTAGAGAGAACTTTTCTGCTGAGATTCACTACCAGGCTTGGTTCAGTGTGTGTGCTCACTGACGTGGGTTCCCCTTCGTCTGACTGCGCGTCCCTGTGTGAGGTCCTGTTGAGTCCCCCCAGTGTACCTGCATCTGTGTGTTTCTTCTTTTGCCTCTGGTTCTTCGTTGGCCAAACCCTAAAAAAGGTTGATTATTGTAATTAGGGTAACCTGAAAAGGGGCCCGTCGGTGGTTGGAAAGGATACTGGAAATTACCAGGAGGTCCCCAAGGTGCGGGTTGGCCACCAAGGTTGTGTCTGTGGGTGCTGTTGTCC
This sequence comes from Lissotriton helveticus, assembly GCF_964261635.1. NCBI lineage: Eukaryota > Metazoa > Chordata > Amphibia > Caudata > Salamandridae > Lissotriton > Lissotriton helveticus. The sequence goes on from NC_136067.1 coordinate 1,621,062,558, forward strand.
TCTGTAATTCTGATACCGGTTGGGACGCCCTTGTCCTCTACCCGTATATGATGAAGGGCCGGCTGTATCAGAGTCGCTCCCAGAGTCAGTGCTGGAACCTGAATAGTTAGAACCAAAAGCCATACTGTTTTTTCTAAACTGGTGGAGTGTAGTTATCACTAGTGTAGGGATACACCCTCTCTAGTTGAAACTTGGCCAGGTCCTTCTTAAACCTGTCTATTTTTGTCTGTAAAATAGAATCATTATTATTATTAAAATAATAAGTACCGAAAAGAGGACAGCAGATGCTATCCTCGTTGAAATTCAAGTCCTTGAAGGACAGATCAAAGCTACAATCACCCCTGCTTTATATAAGAAACAACATGACGAGTCCGACAGAAACAACAAGGACTTCAATGATTCTATTTTACAGACAAAAATAGACAAGTTTAAGAAGGACCTGGCCAAGTTTCAACTAGAGAGGGTGTACTTCTGAACTACACTGTCACACTGGGCTCATTAATACTAACACATGAACTACTTTTTTTGTAGTTCTTTTTAAAATTCGCGATATTCAATTAATATCATGGATTTCTATGAGAGATCAACACATGTAATCGTTATGGTTATCTATATCTAATTTTGATGCATGTGTCATATAGCATGGACTAATTCGCCTACTATAGGCCTAATTAAGAACCCTTCACTACTCGCGAATTCGTAAAACTACAGTCTCATTTACGATGACATCATGCTGGAGTTTTTATCATTTCGCGAGATTTGACAATGAGCGCGAGAGCACGCGGTATGTTGGCTTTCTGATCCCCGGAGCGATCTCGGCTCCTACCAACTATAACCGCAATGGTCCCTATACCTTATACTTTATTCTTAGGTATTGGCTTAGAATCAGGGATGAGTTTATCTGCCTGGCATGGCGGCCTGATTTATAATCCATTTCTACTCGCGAGATCCTGGAACTACAGCCCAGCTCGCGATGACGTTATGTTGTAGTTCATATTTCTCACGAGATTGAACTAATATCGCGAGATTACGCAATACTGGGATTATTATCTTTTCCGAGACTGAGAGCTATCCCTGCTTTTACAAATTAACACAAAGTAAGTCTTGACCACATACTCAATTTATTTTCCTGTTTAATCATAAGAAATGTGCTCACAATCAGTACATTTTATTTAATATCGAGTTAGAAGCGATCCGATTGGTCGACGCTTCGTTGTTCTCAGTTTCGAAATAGTCCTGCCCTCCTCCTCACGTTGCCTCCCCCAGACTTAGGTCCAGTCTGAGGCAACAACGGAGAGGTAAGGAGATCCATGGTCGGACTTCTGCTATGTAGCATACTAGTGATCTTCGATTACTAAGAGCATTCATAGTAATGCTACTCTGCCTTAATGCATTTTATAAATGCTTTTGATAAATAGAGAGCCATTGAGTGACTGTCCACTCAGATGGTGTGTGGGTGAGCTTGCTAGTGAGTAGTAGTAGTAAGGGGTCTGTAAGTTAAGTAAAGAGAGAGGTGACAGATTTTTGGAGTAGGGAAGAGAATTAGTTACCCTGCTCTTTTATCAAGCACCAATTTCCTTACTTTCACAGCGCGTGGCCTCCCCTATCCTGAGCCTGGTCCAGGTGAGGTGAGGTCCTATCCCCTGTCATTATGGGTGAGTAAGGTAAATTGAATGCCAATTTGTATTCTTATATACTGTTGTATCCAATACACTGACATCACTTTTTGTTTATTGTAGGTGAATATTATACCAAATGACATGGAGGAATAGTTACACATATCCTTTATGGTTTGATGTTTTCACGATTTGATATTGGTTTATTTATATGTAGTACGCACATGCAGTGGCAAAAATTGTTTAGAACAGGGGCCCTGAAGAAAGCCCTGGGAGTTTGTTTCCTGTTTGGCAGAAACATGTCGGCCCTTATGCAGCTATTTGGTGAAACTGCTTTTTTGCGCTGTTCTTGGTTTTAATCAGAAGAGACCAATAGCTATTAATGTTTATTCCCTATTTGTCCTCTATTTTACTTTTAATCTCACTTTCACTTTGTTTTCTTGCACTGCACTTGTTCCCATTTAATGGTCACACATATGGTCTACGAGTAATTGCAGGTCGTAACCCTGTCTTTCGTGGAGGGCATGGACACTGTCTCAATGATCTAGAGACTCACCATCCCTACATTTGGATGACCATATGATAATATTGATCATTAACAAGACTTTGATGGAAATCCATCTCTGGACATTGGGTCACACCTACTGTTACTGGTGGTTTTGTGTGTTGGATTATGAGCATTTCATTGGAGACTGAAAGGTAACTTACCTTGTACCTAACTATTGGGCATAAGTCTTATTACTTCAGAGTACACAGTTTACTCAACAGTAGACCCCTAGTTTTTTTTGGTTTGACAGTGTAATCCTGCCAGAGCAGAGCTGTCAATTCCCTCAGCAAGACCCTCAGGGAGCACTGGATATTCACCAGAACTCATAGGGTCGTCCCTTCAACTGCTATACGGTCCTCCATGCAGGCCTCTGTCTCCAACGCTTACAAACGGATCTTGGAAGTCACATTGACATCCATGTGCTGCGAGGCAGACTGCGTGTCCTAGGAAAGCCCCCTGATGAAGAGCTTTTGGCCACAACTTAACACTTCCCTCTTCTGACCCTATTTGGTGGCAGGGGGTAAAGGCATGTGAATGCGGTCATCCTACAGCATTGTTCTTGTTGTGTGAGTGATGACCCCTCTGGTTGATAACCGATGTAAAACCCTAGAATTGTGTGGCCCATCCAACATTGTTGATGTAATGTGTTTGAGGAGATAACTTGATGATGTGCTTCAACAGAGTCGGTACAATATGCCTGAGGAGATGGACTCATGGTGACCCTATAGTCGTGCATCATGAAAAGGGGTTGAACACTGCCCCTGGATAGTGCTGAATCTAAATACAAAATCTTACGAGCATCCAATATAAAGAGCACTCGCATGCACATTAGAGTACCTAGAAGCCATTAAGCTAAGCAGTGTGTGCTTTACAAAAAAAATACGCACAGCGATACGTTGCGAAAGGCAGAGGAGGAGAGGCCCAAAGAGTCCTGCTCGTAGGGTCCTGAACCGGAAGCACAGCACAGGTGGCTGAACTGCAGGTAGGGACTTCTAGAAGGAGAGGTCACTTTTTGTGATTGTGGAAGTAGACCAGGAGTAAGTGGTCACAATTTGCACCCAGAGAGAGAGAGAGAGAGAGCAGTACAGCGGGTTCATGGTGTGAGACTAGAGAGGTGGGGTTTACCGATAACTACAGAGAATATATACTCACTGGGAGGTCCCTGGCAATCCCATTTCCGAATTCATTTACTGTTTCATCACCTTCACAACTTCTGCAAATTTGTTCTATGTATTCAGTGCCTTTTCAGTGAAGCATATTTTCTAATATAGTATTTCTCATGGGCCCTGGCCCTCACATCACCCTCAGTTCATTGTGTACTAAAAGAGGAACTAAAATAGATTAAAATAATACATAATAATGGTTTTTCTAGTAGATGGCACTACAGACTTGAAAGTCAACATACTGCAATGAAGATTTCATGGAAGAAAGCAACGGAAGTGCCAGATTTCCACCGGCGTCAAATCTTGGCGTTAACACATCACATTCTAAAAATACCTTTAGAAACTAAGGCAGGTTGTCAATAGATTTAACTTCTTCTGATTTTTGACAATTTAATTTCTAGTTGTATAACGGATGATTTTCCACATATTATTTCAGGATGACTATTTGTAAATGCCATATTTTAGGGTGTAAGGCCTAGAAACGCAAAACAAATTCAAGTTGCTGTGGGCCTGGTTAAATCTTGTAGCGGGCCGTAGTTTAGAGACCGCTGACTTAATGCATAGTTATTATTATTATTATTATTAAAAAATTTTATAGAGCGCGTAGTCACCCTAAGGTATCCCAGCGCTAAAGATCCCTACTTCTGTGGGATTTGAAGTTGAAGCAGTAAGATCACAATAAACCAGAATACCGAACTTTTCCTGTGACCCAGAGTTCCTGTGGCATTGGAGTCCTGTATCCGTTCACGTCTGATGGCAGCCAATGGAATCAATTACACTGTCAACAGTGCAAAGCATCTGCAATCTTTTTAAACACAACAGAAACCATGTGGTGTGCGTCCTGAAAATCGAAGCTGGAATATCGAGGTATCCAAAATATCGAAAGGCAAGTAGATAGAGATTTTCTGTACATAACTCCACATATACATGCCTTTACTTATATTCACTGAAAAAAAAACAAAGGTTACAAGGTCGTTATAGTTAGCAAATAGAATTTAAAAAAACCTTAGAAATTCACCTAATTACCAAAGGTTCCAGGGACTTTATAGTTATGCTCAGATTTCACTCATACAAAACCATGGAAATTCAGCAGCAATAGTTACCTGTGCTAACGATAACTTACGCCCCCGCAGTGCACTGCTTATGACCTCGCATATTACATCACTCATGACATGGTCAGTGACATCACTGATGACATTTCAAATGACATCACTGATTACATCATCCAGTGAGTGTTTTTCAAATGTTTGAGTGTTAAATATATATACACCAAGATACTACAAAAGTTAAATAACTATACTTTGTGTACTACTAATGAGTAAAGCTATTTTTAACATATATTATGTGAGTGGCTGTGTGTCTGTGTGTATGTATGTGCTAGTAGATTTCTGAGTGGCTTTATGGGTATGTGAGTGGTTGTATGGCTGTGAGTGAGTGGCTGACTGAGTGGCTGTAGGGGTGAGTAAGTGGCTGGCTGTATGATTGGCTGTATAGGCAAGTTATGGAGTGTATGAGTGGCGTATGTGTGAGTGGGGGCATACGTGGTGTATGGGTGAGGGCATGGGTGTGTGTGAGTGACTGCATGGGTGAGTGAGTGAATGTGAGAGTGGCTGTATGGGTGAGTAAGTACACATGTTAGTATCTGTATGAGTAAGTGAGTGGACGTGTGAGTAATTGGGTGAGAGAGTGACTGTATTATTGTATGGGTGAGCAAGTAGGTGTGTGAACAGCTGTATGGCTGACTGACTCAGTGTGTAAGTGGCTGTATGGGTGGGTGTGTTAGTGTCTGTATAGATGTGTGAGTGGCTGTATTGGTGAGTGAGTGACTGGATGTTTGAGGTGCTCTGAATCAGTGAGTGGATGTATGAGTACTTGTATGGGTCTTGAATGGGTTTGTGAGTTGTGTGGGAGTGGGTGTACGTGAGGTTGGATAGGGGTCTGTGGGTGTGTGAGTGGTTCGGTGGATGATGTCATCAGTGATGGCATTTGAGATGTCATCAGTGATGTCGCTGACCACACCATGAGGGATGTAATATGTGAGGTCATAAGCAGTGCATCCTGATGCATTAAAGTTAGCTTAGGTAACTATAATTGCTTAAGTAAGGCAGAAATAATATCCTCCTTAGTCATTGTCTATAGTACTTGTTCCATGTTTCCTAGGGTGACTTTGTCTGGGCTGGTCAGTGCAATAAATCCTGAACTGAGTTTTGGACCCCATTCATGTCCCTTTCTGGTATTCTCAGCTCCCATTGTCTTGACATTGCCATATTTGCTTTGAGGAGACAATTTTCTCAAATATCTATATTTGTAGCAGCAGAGCATAGTATTTAGTCTTGTATTTTAATCACCCAAGTCTCTTCTGGTTCGATATCTGACTTGAAAAGACTGGTTGCTCTGACTTTCTCTTTTTTGTGCTTCATAATTTAAGGGTGCTTCTAATGTTTGTCTCTTGGGCAACCCCAAAGCCATGTCACATGCATTGACTCCACTATGGTAAACTCCTCAGTTCAATCAATCAGTCAAGGATGTATGTAGCGCTGCTTAGCACCCATTAGGGTATACAGGTGCTTGCAGGTCCCGATGGACTTATTCGAACTGAGGTCTTGAGGGCCTTTCAGAGTTCCGGTAGTAAGGTGATGGCCTGGAGCTGTGGGGAAGGCTGTTCCTGGTCTTTGATGTGATTTAGGAGAAAGAAAGTCCTCCGCATTTGCTTAGGTGGATGCGGGACGTGTGGAGAAGAGATAGGGAAGCGGAGTATAGTCTTCTGGACGGTTGGTGAAAGTTGAGCAGGTGGTTTATGTAGACAGATCCTTGGTTATGTAGGGCTTTGTGTGCGTGTGTCAGCAACTTGAATTGGCATCTCTTCTGTATTGGGAGGCAGTGAAGTTGCCTAAGTTGAGGTGTGATGTGGGTTTGTCGAGGGAGTTCAATGAGGAGTCTGGCTGTTGCGTTCTGTATGGTTTCAGTCTTTGTAGGTGGTGTGCTGATGATCCCTGCATAGGGAGCGTTGCCATAGTCCAGTTAGCTGGTGATGAGTGCCTGTGTAATGGTGTGCCTTGTCTGCTGGGTGCTGGGGGAGCCATTTGCAGATTCTCTGTAGCATGGTAGTAGCGTGTGGAAGCAGGTGGAGGAGACAGTGTTGATGTTGAATTTCATAGTCAGCTTGCAATCGAGGATGGTTCTGAGTTTTCTGGCGCGGCCAGTGGAGGTGGGTGTGGGTCTTAGTTCTATGGGACATCAGGTGTCGTTCCAGGGTTTGGTGTTGTTGCTGAAGATCTGCACCTCTTTCTTGTCTGTGTTAAGCTTCAGTCAATTGCTTTCATCCAGCTTGCGACACTTGTCATGTATCTGTGAAAGTTGGTGCTGGCAGTGGCCGGTGTAGCGTCCTCCCCAGCCCGGGTACATGTAAAGGACCGTGCATAACTAAACATTCTACAGTATGAATTCTATCACCTACACCCAAGCACTCACGGAGGTTCTACGGAGGTCATCGGGGACCAAAAGGGTCCCATCATCTCTAACTCACAAAACACTACATCTCTCCCTTTGTTAAATAAAAAGTACACTTAACTACATATATACATCACAACCCTTCTATAAGTTGCTTTGGGGCTCGAATCAAACACTCAGATCTTGTCATGTGAGGCTACGGAAATACAGGAGACATGTCCGTGACTGGAACAGGAGATTAAGACAATGGTACAGTCGTTGGGCTCGCAGGATTCTCAGGTGGATAAATCTGACTACTGACACCTGGAGTTGGCGCACACAAGCCAACACCACAGCAAGACTTTCTTTTTCAAGTTGACAATAAGAACGTTCTGTCGATGACAATCTCCGAATAGCTTAAGCCACAATGTGTTTAATAGCATTGGGGTGTCCAATGTGCTAGGCAAGGATGGCATCCAACCCCACTGGGCTTACATCAACAACAATCTCAGTCTGCGATTTCGGATCAAAATATGCCATTTCAGTGTTTTTTTCAATAGCATGCTTGATTTTTTTTAAGCTCTATTCACATTCATGTGACCATTGAAATGGAACATTTTGTTTTGTTAAGTCTCTCTGAAGGGCACTCACCTTGTCAAAATCACGCATACACCTTGAACAGTAACTGGCGATTCCAAGGAAGGCTCACAGCATAATTACATCTTGAGAGGGGTTGGGGGGTGGATGCCAAGGCTTGTACTTTATTTGGATCTGGAGTCATTACCAAACTGAAAAGATATGACATAAGAACTTGAGTTTTGTTTTCTGCAGTTAAAGTGAGACCTGAATCATCAGCAAATATCACACTTGTGTAAGAGCTTTATCATGTTCTTTTCGTGTGGCCCCAAAAACTAGTATGTCATCACTGTAATTGAAAGCATTTGTGACTGGCTGTATTATGCGATGAATTACATCCTGAAAGAGTTCTGCTACGGAGGACACTCTGAAACGTAGTCTTTTATAATAAAACAGCCCAACATGAGTTGAAAAGGTAGTAATGTACCTGCATTTTTCTTCCAGTTCGAGTTGGTGATACACTTTGTTCAAATCAAGGCGGGAAAATACTTTGGTTCCATTCAGCATTGTAATCATGTCAGCAATGTGTGGACCTGGATGTCCTTCTCTTTCCGACACCTTGTTCTCTTCCCGCATATCAACACAGATGCGTACGGCTCCTCCACCATCCTTCAGCACTATGATTATGGGGGACACCCATGGTGTCGTAGCAGTGGATTGCTCATTGATGTCATGTTTCAATAATGCCTCAATTTCTTTCTCAACAGTCTCTTGCACGTCAAATGCAATTCAACAATGTCGAGCAACAGGACGGATATCCTCATTTATGTGAAGTTGTACTTTCATTGTCTTAAGTCTTCCTAGTCCATGAAACAGAGATGGAAATTAATTCATTACTTTGTGATAGGCATTGACATTGTAGTTTACAGAAATCAGCTCCATGTCAGCAGCAGTGCTGAAACTGAGTATACATGCACTTGATGAAGTGCCTTGCAGGACATGAATAGGTGCATGTACTTTTGTCTTTATATGATTCACTGTTGCCATAAACAAACCATGACTTTGTAGAGGCGTGAAAGCACCCCATGCATATACTTTGGTTTTTGTTGGGTTTAAACAGGACATTGGAGATAGCTCATGGTATTTTTCCTGTGGCTTAATGTTTATTGACGCGCCACTGTCTGTGATAAACAGAATGGAGCACCTGTTCACCTTCAGTGTGATTTTGGGAGAGTGTCCAAATGAATTTCGCACTTTCACCTTTTTATCTCGTTTCAACTGGCACTCTTCCTTGCAAGAAGCTAATCCTACATGCACATGTCGTTCAGTGGTCAACATTCACATCACACACCCATCTTCCTCACTATCACTTGCCAAAGATGGTGACAAACTTTCGTCATCAATCGACGTTGTACAGTTTCTACTTGCCTCAACTGATGTTTCTGCTGGCCTTGTGGGTGTGGTTGGAACGCTTTCTGGCATCCATTTTGTTTTCTCAATGTGACGCACTTGATCTTTCTACCTTTTTATTTTCTAGACGTGATGCACTTGATTGTTCCCTCGCTTTGCTAACCATTACAAAATGGTTCTCTTATCCGCAGCCTTTGAATATCTGTCTAGTGGTGGGCCATTTACCTTCACATGGAAAGGAAAATCTACTTCAAAAACACAACTTCTTTTTTTTGGAGACATTGCTTTATGGCTTTCTACCTTATTTTTCAGCGTACTTTTCACACTTAGCGCTGATTCATTTTGGGCCGTTCCGGCCACCATGTCGGCTGCTTGTCTGTCAGCTCTTTCTTCTGCTTTAGCAGCCCTTAAATATTGCTCTAACTTGAGTCGGTGCTTCTGAATATGGGGAGACCTGTTAAGCTGCTCTTTAAGCGTAACCCCTAAATAATCAAATGTGCAGACTCTCTCCAGGAGAATGCTGTTTAGAATTGGATGGGAGCGTGCCAACGGATAGGGATGAAATAATGTGTTTACTTTGTTTTAGTAAGATTAATCTCCAGGCCTCTCTGCTGGTAGAAAATTCCAAAAGCTTTTGGACTCTCTTTGGGGTTTTCGAGTTTAAAAAAGTGTCATGTGCAAATAGTGGCATAACACAGATGGGGGTCTGAGTTCCAGGGGCCCCTCCGCACTGAACCCTAGACTGAAAGTTCCTAAGTGAGTCCAGAGGTAGGGCCCCTCCATGTACTTTGCAGGGAGGCCCCCTCAAGTTTCGTTACACCACTGTGTGCAAACAGGAGAACCAGACCCTACCATTTGCAAATCTCAGGCATCATTATCACACAGCCCTAGTTCGACCACCAAATCATTGATATATAAAAGAAATAGGCTCAGGGCTAGAACACACACTTGCCGTACACCCTGAGTGACAGGAATAGGGACTGTCAGTTCACCCAGAGAACCACATCTCACCTTGGCAACATTATTGGAGCGGGCCTGATAATAACAAGATATTTTGGAGTGCTCACATTCATCATAGCCTTCCACAGGGATTCCCTTGGTACGAGGTCAAAAGCAGTCTGAGGTCCACAAAGACTATATATAAACTGCCTCCCCCCAAAATATTAATTGAAGGCAAAACACCAGATTAATAGCGCTAATACAGTTCCTATCCCTGTACTTTACCCTTACTAGGTGCACATACATCCAGCGCAGTCACTACTCCTGTGCTGCAGAGCCCTCCACATATTCCTAATGTAGACAAAGGGTAAGCTAAGCGTACAGTAGAGGAACATTTAATAAGGTGACTGAGCCTGTAGGCCTCCCTCTAGTGGCCCAGGATAAAAGGACCTGCTCACTACTACCGATCAATTACTGATATGCTGCCACCACCACGCTGGTGCTGCTTAACTCTTGATGAAGGCAATAGCCTTTCATCACTTTGAGGGTAGCACTTTAGTTGCCCCTCTCAGTCCGACAACACTAGTCTGTGAGACATGCATATGTAATGGAGCAAACGCATGATCTGTGTTCGCTCGTGACAAAGAAAATCAGCATTATGGATCCAGACAACAGAACAGACGGACACTCAGGGCAGGGTTACACATCTGTAACCATGCAGAGGACTTTTCAGTCTCGACAGATGTCCCTCCCAGATAAGAACACCCAAAACCAACTGCTAAACTGGATAAGTTGGGTAGTCAGACAGTTAAAACTGTCGGGAAGTCCGTCAGCACTCCTGTGGATCAATCCGCTCTGTGCTCCTCTACAAATTCTAACCCTTGCAAAGAAAAAGACCATCTCATTGACTTGGGATTCTCTCCTTTCATAGCCTTCAACCATTTAAGGGGCTTATGATCTCTGAGCACCACAAACTTAGTAACAAACAAATATGGGCAAAACTTACGCAAGGCCCACTCTATGGCAGAGCACTCCTTCTCAATAGCCGCCCAGTTCTGCTCTCTGGGTAGTAACCTCCTACTAACAAAGGCTACCGTACACTCTCTACCTTTGCAGTTCAGCTAACACCACTCCAACTCCTTTGTCCGAGGCATCTGTCTCTACAATAAAACGCTGACTGTAGTCTGGCGCTTTCAGTACCGGTGCGGTGCATAGTGCCATCTTCATTTCCTGAAATGCCTTTTGGCATTCGACAGTCCATATTACTTTTGTGGCTGCTTCCTAAAGGTCAAAGCAGTCAGTAGGGCAACTATACTTCCATAGTTCCCACGACGTTCCTCTAATACCCGATGAGTCCTAAAAAGGCCCTCACTTCAATCTGGGTAGTCGGTACCTTCCACTCCATCACAGGCTGAATCTTGGCATCCAAAGGGCAAATCTCGTTCTCCACTTTAAACACAAGGTAGACTACAAAGGACTGCCCCACCTGACACTTAGTTGCTTTGATGGCCAGTTTCTTCTTTTGTATTCTTGACAACACTTGTTCAAGGTGCCTCAAGAGGTCCTTCCATGATTTCGCAAACACCGCAATATCATCCAATTAGGCCACAGAGCACTCTTCCAACCCTGCGACAATATGGTTTTCTGTACACTAGCAAAAGATTTAAAAGCGTGCTTGGGCCTGGGCTCGAAGTATTGTTGGAGAACAATGGGGCATATGCATCAAAGTAGGCTTTTCCGAGTCCTTAATTGCGATTATTAAGGAATCGCAATTAGGGACTCTCAAAAGCCTATGCATGTAGAAATCGCTATTAAAATAGCGATTTCTAAACATTCCTTAATTGCGACTCGCAAATTGTGAGTCGCAATTAAGGAATGGCTTCCCATTCATTTCTAGGGGCCTAAAAGCCCATAGGAATGAATGGGAAATTGCATGCACAATTTGCGAGTACCAATAGGTACTCGGAAATTGCGCAGGCAATTTCAAGGGGGCAAAGGTGTCAAAATGACACCCTGTTGCACCCCTGAAATTGTGATGTGCACCCATGTTGCGCATGTTGCCCCAAGGGAATGTGTGTGTGTAACCTGAAACCATGAAACATGCACTTTAGTGCATTTTTCAAGGTTTTTGCAAAATACCGACCAGAGTAATTTCTCTGTACTTTGCAGCCACAAATAGCGAATTCGCAATTTGTAAGGGGTACATGCATTGCATTTAAGGAATCACAAATTGCAATACCTCAATGCAATCACAATTTAAGAAATCACAATAAATTGCGATTTATTAAATTGCGAGTGCCTGACACGTTAATGCATCGCAATAGGCCTTTTTGCGGGCGCAAACGGACGATTTTTGCAAATTGCACTGTTTGCGCTCATAAAAACCGTTGATGCATGTGCCTGATTATTCCTTATGGCTGATTAGATCCATGCCGATTATAAGGAGGAATGCTGAAACGGCAAATTTTTAATATGTGATGTTATGCTGTATCTTTTAATGTGGCCTGGCGTGGGGGGTATGCACGGGGGGTGAGCGGGGGGGGGGGAGCGTATGGGGTTTTATTGTTTGTATGTGTACATTGTTTTATATATGTGTCTAAACAATGATAAAGATTTGTACCTATCTACCTTACCTAACTAAAGTTTTTAATGTAAAATTGCTATCCTGCCCTACGTTTTGGGTTGAAACTTTGTTTCTCCCAGTGTGCTTTTTTTGTAGTTCAATGTTGAGTAACTATAATTCACAGATTTTCAAATATTTGAGTCATACTGTTGTTAATGATGTCAGCGAAAAGAAATACAGTCAATGCATGACAATTATAGCATGTTTTTGTTTTTTGATTTAGCATCTTATAATGGCTCAGCACGATTGGGGGAAGATTTTTCTAATTTTTCTGTCCCTTGCTGTCTACATTGTTACGGTGGCCTTTAATGCAGGAGCCGGGTCAGGTGCATTCAAAGGTAAGACACCTATGCAGAAGCAAACCTTCTTAACGTCTCAGGAAATGCATTAAACACCTTTCTTGTGAGCATTCATTCAGTATGCCTTTCTTATCTCCAGGGTGTGAGGATACCATCCAGGAATTCATTTTAGTGTGTGAAATTTGAGTTAAAAATGTTTATGAAGTTAGCCATCCTAAATTAACCCATTGGTAAATTATACGCTGTGTATTCCATACTGAGGAAGTGGAAAAGAAAAAGGCAAACAGTAGTTGCACTTGAGTTCAGAAAGCAAAAGTTTAAAGGAACAAGCTAACATAGGGGCCGATTAGGATTGCGTTTTTTCCGCATCCTCCGGGCCGGCGGAAGTGTCCGCCGGCCCGCAGGATGCGGAAAAACCGCTGCGGAGCCTTCAAAGACCCCCCGCCAGATTAGGATGGCTGGGGGGTCAGGAAGTCCGTCTGCTGCTTTTCCGCCGCGAGCGCCTTCCGACCGCGGCGGAAAAGCTCTAACATGGCTGGCGGTGTCTATCAGACACCGCCAGGCATATTAGGATGGTGTTACAAACATGCTTTTCCGCGGCGGCTTTTCCGCAGTGGAAAAGCATACGGAGTTTCACTTCGCGGGCCCGTTAAGGGCCCCCTGGGTGGTGGGGGGTACCTATGGTACCCCCCTGCATTTGCGTGCACACAGCAGCAGGCACTGCGCGGGCCTGCCGCTTTGTGCATGCAAATGCGATGCATGCATTTTTAACCGTGCGGCGGGTACAGCTTGAAGCTGCACCCGCCGCAATGTTAAAGATAGAGGATGTGACCGCCACCCTGGCGGTCACATCCTAATCTGCTCGGAGGGAACGCCGCAGCCCCTGCGGACGTTCCCTCCTCCTCAGGGGTCGCGGACGGACTCAAGTCCGTCCGCGATCCTAATCGGCCCCATAATGTGAACTAGTGTGCGCAATCCTGTAAATGTTTATGCTCAATGTGTGATGCCTTTTGTAGTCTGGTCTGCCCTGTTCCCATGATGCACTGGGCCAGGGACAGACTAATTTGCATACAGCCAGGTTCTGAAACTGGGATGGTGCAATGAGCTAAAAAACGGTGTTGGATCTAGCCCTGATCTCTTGACTGGGTGAGAGTACTCTGCTTAATTCAGAGACTCTGTCCATCACCACCTCTTGTTGTAAACAATGTGTGATGCCAGGCCTTAGAATAACAAGATTAGTGCTTCATTTGTTAAGGATTGTGCTAGGACACAAACCTTTCTTAAAGCACTGCCAAATGACAGGCTTGCCAAATACCATGGTTGTCTAGTGTTGTCAAAACACCATGCATATTTCTTCCTCCACCCACACTTCATATCTGCTTATCTCATTCTTGGAGTCTCTTCTTCCTTTATCATTGCTTTCGCCTTTTCTCACAATTTTTATATAATTTATTTTTCCTTCTTATTCCTACCTTTTCTGCTTTTCTCTTTCATGCTCTGAGTCAAAGTCTGATGACTAAAGTAAGTCTTGGTTCCTGGATGACTGCAGGGGGCCGTAGGTAAAGGTCTATAGCTTGCACAGTGAAAACGTTATAGATATGTATGTCACTTAACAGTAACCACTTTCACATATTGAGACCACAACCATATCTCCAAAAATACATATAGATTTTATTTTTCAAAACAATTTAATCAATATATATTTTAGTTTTTGCTCATTATATAAAAACCTATTTCATTCTATTCCATATAATCAAATGTGCGGAGAACATAATAATCTGTTGATGAGTGAGTACATTAGACGCATAGTTGATGGGGGGGCAATGCGGTAGATGTGAACAGGGGGGCACTACCTGCAAAACTTAAGAATTGATTTACATTAGTACACAAAAGATAAGCCAAAGCAGTGTAGGCCCTACCGTTGCACAAGTGTATCATACTAAATATCATCAGTGATCCCACACTCAACTTTTCATTGCCCCACTGCCTAGAAGGCACAACTATTCAATTTATACCACAACAATTAGAAATGGAGCGTCCACTATATTGTTTTGTTTCCGGCCCAAATTCAGGCAATCCAATATTAACAACTATAACAATGATGAACAAGAAGTGAGATTCAATTATCAGGAGTCTCAAGAGTGCATCCAGTATCCAACTTTTATTAATCTGTCAAGACATGACATTTTCCAGTCAGCCCATCAAACACGTTTCGTCCTCTATGGACTTCATCAGGGTTGTGCTTTCCAAACCTGTGTCACTTTTAAGTAGAAGAAGTATAACCTCCTGTTTCTGTGTCTTCATGAGTAATAAATCCCTTTTCTGGTGGAGAAGTACCCCCTAAATCATCTTCCTCCTTTGTGTGTCAGGGCTCGAGTGTCACGGAAAACTGCCCAGTCCGCCCTCAAGAATGATGGCCCTATTGACCTGCACGCCCAACCTATTTGTTGCTCTTTGAGAATCCTCAGTTATTTGTTCCTGTCATGTCTGGACAGTCCTGGCCTCTGGAATGTAGAAGGAATCAGACTACCCTGAAGGATTAGCCATGAGCGCTTAAGCCTGACCATGTCTTAGGACAACGTCTTAGAATCATTCACAGGATCTTGCCAGGGGCACACCGTGCGACTTTCAGTCCTCCATATCACTCGAGGCAACTTCCCACTGTAACAATCTCTCTCTCCTCTTCACAGTCAACCAATCTTCCATGGACATTCTTTCTCTATAAGACTTCAGCCATCTACCTGGGCAAACATTCTCTTACACAGGCAGCTGTCCCTCCCTATGAAATGAGCAGACCACACCCACCTTCTTGTTGGTAGAAGATCCCACTGTGTTATCCCACCCCTAGTTCGTTGTGCACAGTTTTTCAACATAGGTTTACTTAGGTGGAAAACCAAGA
Source organism: Lissotriton helveticus (assembly GCF_964261635.1). Lineage (NCBI taxonomy): Eukaryota > Metazoa > Chordata > Amphibia > Caudata > Salamandridae > Lissotriton > Lissotriton helveticus. The sequence continues at coordinate 1,621,078,059 of NC_136067.1, forward strand.
GCAAGCACCCACCACACATTTGTTTTCATAATAACAACAAAGGTATTCTTAACCCCTTCCATGCTCATGACAGAACGGTTCCGTCATCAGCGTCGGTGCTCCGGTGCTGATGATGGAACATTTCCGTCATGAGCCAATACGGTTTTAAACCCTTCAGCACTGCAGCGAAATTCGCGCAGCACTGAAGGGGTTAATGCTGCCCTTGCATCTTTTACTCACCCTGAAGCGAGTGGCCCCTACTGGTTTAACAAATTGCTAGATGGCTTAGATAATGATCACTGTATAAGTGATCCCTTTAGAGTTATTGCAGGTCCTACCTTTCCTCTTCTATATTGGCAATATTTACAGATGAGTTTGTGGCCTGGTGAAGCAGCCTTAAAAATGATTTTATGCTTCTGTGAAGCCAAGTATTCTGCATTTGTGTGTGTGTGTGTGTGTGTGTGTTTTTTAATTCAGCGGTAACCCTAAATATTGCAAGCAGATTGTTTGTAAATTGCCAGAATATGGATTTGTGCTGTAATACCTAAAGCCACCCATAATAGCATGTGCGTAAAAGTTGGCCAGTGCAGCCTTTATGATGCTATATGAGGCACAGACATTATTTTCATTTTTGCAGTGTGGTGGAATTAGTCTACATGGGATTATGGACTTTACTGCCATTTCTTGCCCTTTGGGTGTCTGACTGTTGGTGTCCTCGTTGTCTTACTTTGGGATGGGTTGTCTTGCCGGGATGGTTTTTTTTGTCGTATTTTAGTTGCTTCAGAATGAGCTCTGTGCATGTGTGATATGGATGACAGGGATGAAATGGAGACATATGAGAAGCGTGTAATCTGGAAGCCACATGTGATACAGTGGCATTGGTGATATGGAGAGGCACCATCATATTCTTTGGTGCAAATGTATTTCAGCTGTACATCTTCCTACAGTCGGATGGTGTGGTCAATCATCTGCACTATGAAAAAAGTATGTGCACTGTCACTTGCAGTCATGTTTATGAATGTTATTTGCTTGTATGTGAGTAGAAGTTGTTATATTTTTACCACCTACCCATAAATGCTAATGGGAGGTAGACTTGGCTCTGGTAGTAATGATCTGTCAGATAGAATATATGATGTTACAACGCATGCTTTTACAACGCAGTCTTTACATCGCAACTACCATTACATTGCATGATTTTACAACGCATGCCATTACAACGCATTTTCAAAAACTACCATTACAACGCATTCCATTACAACGCATCCCATTGCAATGCATACCATTACAACACATAATACTTTTAGGGTAAGTGTTGGATAGTGTAGGGGAAAACATTACTATTCCCATTCCAGTGAGTGCAACAGTAGGGAAAGTGTTGGATAGTGTAGGGGTGAAAATTACTATTCCCATGTACCCCAAAACCCATACCCACCCTAATACTAAAATAAATCTCCATTACTTACCTTATAATGTGTTGTAATGGCATGCGTTGTAATGGTATGTGTTGTAATGGCAAGCATTGTAGTGACTTGCGCTGTAAAGGCAATTACGTTGTAACAGGTGCGGTTTAAAGGTAGGTCGTTGTAATGACTGTGTTGTAATGGATGTTTCCCGTCAGATATGGTATTATGCTAAACCCACAATAGTCTTTTTAGGTGTCGACTAGTGGCAGCTTTAGCAGTCTACCAACCCCATGTAAAAAAATACATAAAATATATACATGCATAGAAGGTCTTTGGGTTAGCCTCCTCCAAGTAGCTAGTCACTCTGTTTCACATTGATCAGTGCACTCTCTGCTGGCTTAATACTGTTTCTCAGTGGGTTGTGCTTTGCATCAAAATCTGGTATGGCTATGCCAAGAAGGAGCCTCCTTAGGGCATCAGGACTCATACCACCCTTGGCAAACACTGTTTCGTTTGCATTATCTGCTAGGCTGCACTGTAGGCTTTGGTCATTACCATCCCCATGCATTATTGCCTTGCCACTGAAGACTGCTGGCATTGCCATTTTGCTAGATCTGTGCTGCAAACGTCCCGATTTGACCATCTCTTCAGATCCGCCACTATGGCAATGCTACTTGGGCAATGATTCAAGAGGTGCAGAATCTGCAGTTAGAAGTATCCATCAGGAAAAAAGATACTGACCTTTGGTAGCAGTCTATCTGGTGGATAATCTGTCTGCCTCAATGTATCTTCTCACCAATCTCTTTCACCTCACCACACAGAAGAATTGTAATACATATGTCACTGAATAAATATTCCAAGTGAGTTTTGTTACAGGAATTTCTATCAATATCTTCGGCCTTGTTGCTGCATCTATGAGCATTGAAAAAGATGCGGAACTGGTATCTAGGCCATAGATAGGGTGGAAACCAACTGGGCTTTGTGCTCCAGGTCCTCACCAAACCTGGTAAATAAAGCCACTCAACTGAGATGTTCATACATTTGCTGATCTGGAAGCCCTGAGAGAGGGGAGAGGCACTGGTGATAAAAATGTAGACACAAAAAGTTCGCCTGGCTGAAAAGAGCCCAGATGCAACTCAGAGCGCATGTAGCTTGCAAATTCAAGATGGCCACAGTTGTGCACATCATCCATCCAGGACTCTCGAGCTTGACTGCACAGGCCCTAAGTAGTGTTTCCAGTGACCGCAATGGGATCAGCACAACAAACTTCAAGTGTATCTCAGAAGGAGAGCAGCGTTACTCCTTGAAGAGCAAACATGCGGGAGAAACCCAGGAGACACTGCTTTGAGCTGCAGCCTGGGGAAGAGAAGGGACCTGACTTGTGAAAATAGTCTTTACCATGCGGTCGGAACCACACAATGTAATTACCACGCATCCATTACCATGCAATGCCTTTACCATTCATTGCCTTTACCACAAATATGCTTTTGCCATCCATGCCTTTACAATGCAAGGTAAGTATAATTATTGTAAATGTATCTATGTGTGTATATACACATATATATATATATATAACATTTATGGGTTGGGGTGGATAGGAGTATTGGGTGGTAAGGGTGTTTTAGGGTTTAGGAGTGGGTAAGATTATTGGGTGGTAAGGTTTTTTTTTAGGGTTTAGGGTGGGCGGGGTATAGAGGGTAAGGGTGATTTTAGGGTTTAGGGGCAGGTAAGGGTAGTGGGTGGTAAGTCTTTAGGGTTTAGGGGTCGGTAGGGGTATGGGTTGGTAAAGGTCCCCCCAGTTTGAAAAAAAAGGTATATATATATATATATATATATATATATATATATATATATATATATATATATATATATATATATATCCCGAATGGCACCACTCCTCCAAGGCACACAAACAGGTACGGACCATTCAGGGGGCGATGATAGTGAATGATGTGCTTTATTTAATAAGCATGACTCCAGCAACCTAGTCAATCATGGCCAGTGCCCCAGCATAACGCGTTTCGACAGAATAAATCTGTCTTGTTCACATAACGCGTTCCAAACCAGTTAAGTCAATAAATAGTGGAAGTGATCAAACAACATAGGCAGAAACATAGCACCTTTATGGAATTCAAAAACCTGGACACATGATAAATGAGCATAGAAAACATACTGCGCACTGAGTTAAAATAACTGAAAGTTATTACATCCAATGTGGAATTAGAGTTTAAAAAATATTTCATTTGTTGATAAATAAATACTGCAAGATAAAACAATATTCAAATGCCACATTGTAAAACAGGGAGAACACAATTAATGTTTCCTTAGAAGCACATATTTCAAAATACATGGTATTAATCCCATATAAAATTGCATCCGTGGAGAATCTCCTGCTAACATTATGCAATGTAATGCATGTAAACTAAACTCTTGTGCAAAATACGCAGCAGTCCTAAAGATATAAGTCAAGTCCAAAGGTAACGAGCCTACTGGTGCTAGCTGCCTCTTAAAGCCAAAGTGCAGACAAGTGAAAGTGCAAATGTGCTATGTATGAAAACTCATGAATACTAAAAATAATTTCAGCGGAACATGTCCACCTGAGCCCCGGGGGAGCCCTGAAATGTAAAAATTCAGCAATTAAGTTAGCTAGCAGCATCGAAAAAAAAGGGGGGATTGGTTATAATGGGCAAGTGCCCATAATATACCAAGATAATGATTACCCAACAATGAAAAATCTGTCCAGTCTAGAGCGCAAAATAGTAAACCAAAAAATGGTATTCAAAATTCCTATATCCATTAGATCCAAAAGATACACAGTGGAAAAAGAAACAGTACCCAAAAGGAAATCTAACAAGTGTAATGCATCTAATGGGACAAGAGGAATAAATAGCATAGAACCTATTTAAAACTGGTTCAAAAGAAGCTTATAGATATAGAAGCAGAAGATGTGATATCAAGAACCAACATGTTCTCAAATATAAATATATTCATAGAAAGTTTTGCAGATCCTCCCCCATGTTGAGCCCATTGGGTATGCTAGTGTCGAGTTCGAGGATGAACTTGCTTTCAAGTTGTCTTAACTGGCGCTCTCTATTGCCTCCACGAACGGAAGCTCCAGGCGGTGCAGAGCTAAGAGCCTGTGATATTCTCTGGTAATACCATCTTGCTGTTCCAAGACGTCTCCCTTTTCGCCCTAGATAAACAACGAGAATTCAAAGATGTAACCGCCTATCTGCTGAGAGAAATTATACCCAACAGCTGATGGTACCTTTTTTGCCTTCACTTCACCCTCAATTGACTCACCATTATTTAACATTAAAGATGTCTGTGTCGCGCCAGGCCTGGATACAACCTCCGCAACATCAGAAACAAACACAGGACGGCTTGATCACACAGAGACCACTAATGAATTACAGGTTTCCCAAACTTCCAAATCACGCATAGGAGAGCAACTCTGATGATTGCTGGAGAAAGAGGCTCATCCTCCATTATTCGATGAAAACCGACCGCCCGTGGGGTATCTCACCCAGGCGTATCAGAGTATTGATCATGGTGACCGAGTGTTTGCCATCCATCTCCTGGTATGGCTCCCATAGATTTCAGCTGGGCAAGGGTGTTTGAGACCCTACCAGGTTTAACAGTGGTAGCCCAAATGTTTTACGTGACTGCAGATTCTCAATGTGGTTATTAGATAATTTATTATTGGATGGCCACCTTCATTTAGACCAATTGTTCTCCTTTTAAAGGAACATTGTCCTTGGGCCTACTAGTTTAATAAACATGCAAAGACGACCTCTACCGGTATGCATATCCTATTCTGCTGCCGTGCACCAGGTCGCAAAATGTGGTGTCTATCTCCCACCTCCACAATTTCTCAGCGTGCTGCAACCAATCCTACATCTCTAAAAGCTTGCCATTTATCAAGGCAGGATTCTAAGCATTTGACATCCCAAACAACATTTCCCCAGAATTTAAAGGCACAGAGACGTCAATGATGATCAGAAGCCACCAAGATCACCTGCGGCATGCCCCAAGGATCATCCCTCAGCCCGACCCTTTTTAATGTCTGCATGACACCGCTTCCCAACATCGTCAGATCGCACGACGTCAACATCGTCTCATACGCCGACGACACCCAGCTGATCCTCTCCCTTACCAAGGACACCGCCACCGACAAAACTAACTTCCACAAAGGAATGAAGGCCGTCGCAGAATGGATGAAGAACAGTCGCCTGAAACTGAACTCGGACAAGATGGGGGTCCTCCTCCTCTGCTCCACCCTCTCCGCCGGGGACGACTCCTGGTGGCTGGCCACGCTGGGGGCTGTGCCGACACCCACCAACCACGCACGTAACCTGGGGTTCATCCTGGACTCATCACTGTCAATGACGCAGCAAGTCAATGCTGTCTCCTCCTCCTGCTTCAACACCCTCCGCAAGCTTGGCAAGATCTACCGATGGATCCTCACCACACCAGAAGGACGGTCACCGAGGCCTTTGTCAGCAGCAGGCTGGACTACGGCAATGCCCTCTAAGCGGGAACCACGGCCAAACTCCGGAAAAGACTTCAACGCATACAGAACGCCTCCGCACACCTCGTCCTCTACATCCCCCGCCACAGCCACATCACTGCCCACCTGAGAGACCTGCACTGGCTCCCCATCAACAAGAGAATTACCTCCAAGCTCCTCACCTACGCTCACAAAGCACTCCACAACGCCGGACCAGCATACCTCAACAAACAACTCACCTTCTACACGCCCTCTCCACCGTTCCACGCATCCACCGAAGGACCACCGGCGGCAGATCATTCTCCCACCTCGCCGCCAAGACATCGAACACCCTCCCCATCCACCTGCGACAGACCCAGGACCTGCTGACCTTCAGGAGACTTCTCAAGACCTGGCTTTTCGAGCAGTAGCAGCACCCGCTTCCCCACCTTAGCGCCTTGAGACCCTCACTGGTGAGTAGTGCGCTCTACAAATGTTTGATTGATTGATTGATGCTACTGAGGCATGCCACAACCTCCTTTCAAAACACACGTAACTACGGCATTCCAAATAAGGGAAAAGGTATGTGGTTGGCTGCATCCTCTCAAACGTGCATGGTTATTAGTTTTACCAAACAATAACATCTGTATTTGAGTGTAGTAGCTACAGGCCCTCATTATGAGCTGGCCTTAAAATTTCAATATTTACAATAACTCCAAATCCTGTACATATATGTATCAGTAGTATTAAGTAGTGAAATAAAAATCACATCCTCTGGATATATTTCAGCAGGTCATAACTGCGGATATTACTTGGAAGGGAGTGATGCCCGGTAAATACGTGAACATGCTGATTTTGATGTAGTAAAGACTAAAATCTGCCTATTATTCCCTATAATCGGGGAAAGACTCCTAATTGAGTGGTATTTTTGTTACACAACAAATTGTAACTCAGTGGAATTCGATTTTATTTGGAGGTATAAATGTTGCACCAATTACTTATAATTAGAGCCTCTAGTCACATTTTATATTGTACCAGCCTGAAGCTTGGACGAATCCTCACCTCATTAAGTTACATAATTTTATTCCTAAACAGCTTTCTCAATATGGCCTAGATCAGTCAGCCATTGAGCCTGGAGACATTTCATACTACATGGTTGTTTTTGTTGTACAGAGGTTTGTAGATCATGGATACCACTTTGTATGCAAAGATTAATTTAACACTTTATACTTTATGGGCTAGGTGTCCTGTGCCTCATTCTTAAGACCCACAAATGTTTTAGGGCATGGTGCAGATGCAGGTAACGAAAGACTCAGTATCTGCCATCTCATATTCAATTTTCGTAGGTGAAATGCTTTTAGACTCTTCGGTCTGCAAACACATAGAATCCCATCTCCTGAATCCTGTTCTGAGAAAGGTCTGCATTCCCAGAATGGGTCTCTAAGCACAACATTTGACAACTGTCACAAAACCTACATTGCCTTGCCGCCTAAAGAAGTCTTTATGGGAGCACTTAAAAATTAACATTTACCACCTTCAGTAATGAATTTAGTGATGTTAAGTTTCTTAAAGGAAATAAACTGTCCATTGTTCTCTTGAATTACGACAATGAAATTTTTGCTAAAACATTAGTTCAAACACTTGCCTCTCTTTGTGATAGCCAAAATGGTTTTATACGTGCACAAAGGGCATGTACGTATGTGTGGCTGGGATTTTGTATCATTGTGAAACTAAACTTAATAATTAAGGCTTGATTGTAGTAGGTTTTGGCACAATTTATTGGGATTGGATTTAAATAACAAATTGTATAAAAGATCAATTGCAGTATGGAGGACAATAAACAGATGTGTTGCTATCCCTAGAAAGATGGTCAGGGAAGCCAAGGTGCAGGACGATGAACTCACAGGACATGCACATTACACATACTTAAACACATTGACACTTTTATATTTTACCTGGCTGATGGTGAGCAGACAGATGGCTCGATGCGGCCTTTAGACCATGGTGGTGATACTTCTGGTCAGTGAGGTGTTTTGAAGCTAGCTTTAAGGGTGGCTTGTTTGGAAATTATATTGAGCTCTCTGTGGAGGGGGGGCAGGGGGAACGGGGTTTCAGGGTACAAAGTAGGGAAAAATAGCACAAGTGGGAACTGGGAGCAGATGCGCATTAGCAGATTGCAGTGATCAAGTTGAGGTGTGACGGGTGAAAGTCCAGGCCTTAAATTGATTTGAAGATTAGGATAAAGATGTCATGCTGGTCTTTGCCATTGGCTGCGATTCAAACACCCCAAAGGCAGGAGGGAGAGATTTTTTTTAAGTGAAAGGGAGAAGAATTTTGGTTGAAAAGCTGATATCATTGTCAATGGGAGAGAATGCATACTTGTTGAGTTCCATGATCAAGCTGTTGCAGTAATCTAGATTACTTATGACAGGTGTACAAAGGAGATTTGTAGTGGATTGGAAAGGGAGGTGATGCTGGATTTTTCTAATGCTTGGGAGCTGATGCTCTGTCCCTATCCTGTGGAAGAGATGATTCCTCAATTGTGAATCAATATCCTCAATAATCATTCCCTTGTTTCTCCTTGTGGAGGATGGAATGATGGTCTCTGAGATGGGAAAGAGATGAGAAGGGTGTTGGAGTTTTTCGATTTTACAGCATTAAGTAGAAGAAAGTCCATGGTGGTGTAGTAGCAGATAGTTAGAATACAGGTAAGTGAAAGGTAGAGATGTAGGAATTTGCCTTTATGGTGAAAGAGGGTAAAGAGAAGATTTGTGCGTCATCCACATATATGTGTACAATAATGGAAGAATAAAAGAAATGTTGCATTTGTTTCTTCTAAGGGGGTGAGTAGTGACATATGGTATACTGCAGTGGAGATGAGGGTATTTGAATATTACTGGTCAGTCATTCAATTTAAAGCTAAGTTGACCACAAACCTTTTTCATATATCTTTGAGTATTTGATGGATGTGTAGCTCCCAGAAATCCAAGTGTGGATCATGGAGTATAATTTTGAGGTAAAATAAATTTAAAGTTTGCAACGTTTAGTAGCTTACTGCTTACTGAGTTTCCTGACCATCCAAGGAGAGAAAATGGACAAAACAGAGAAACAGTTGGTCATGATGGTGGGAGAGGGACTAGTCCAGAGTAATGGAAAATGAGATGAAGTGATAAAGAAGGACCCTTCATGAATTACATAAAAAAGAAATTAGTGAATGGTTTGACTGATGGAGATGAATTCCCAGAAGCGAAGAAGTTTCTGTTTTATGTTTGCATGCGAGAAAACTTCTGAAGAGGACTCCGATTGTACCACTTCTAGTCGTAAGAAACTGAATAAAACTGTGATGGTGATTCAATTCAAAAACTTTATTCGGTATGTAAACAACCATAAAAGTAGTTGACAATAAAATAATAATACATGATTACACCAAGAGTAAAAATAAGAGCACTTCCAAATAGCTTTATCAATAACATTAGCAAAAGTACATGACAAAATATTTGGAGGACTTCCGTCCAGTAGCCATAAATTTCATCATGACATCATAAAACAATACTTTTATGTGTATTGATTGCTTCGGTGATAAAAAAGTGCAACCGTAAAGGCATCCTTAGCGTTCTATGGTTTACAGGAGCATGAGCCAATGATTCTGATTTTATCACACAAATAAAATAAAAATTAAAAGTGTGCTGTGCATGTGCCAGTAGTGGCGGTAAAAACTGTAGGTCAACCACCTTTGTCGCTCACGGAAGTTATTGGGAAATCATGGTTTAAGTTAGCTTTGGATTTCCTTACCCCCGGGCATATCTTGTGAAAAATATGTTTGGATTTAGGCGAAATATCAATATATACTATTACTTGTATTTACCGTTTAAAATCACTAAAAGATTGAGAGGCTGCCTGCAAAATTACGTCTATGTGGTTAGGTATTGGAGGACTGGGTTGTGTGCGCACGAGTGCAGTAAAGTATCCCATATAAAGAAGTTAAGCGAAATATAAATAACTATGACAGGTGATTTTGTTTGAAGAGAATTGAACAAAAAGCTGGCGAGTGGCTTATCTCAGAGTGAAGTAGGTTGTTGAGTGTAGCAGTGTGGCCGTCATGCACATTTTTGAGTGCAATTATTCAACAGCTTCACTAGTGCAGAGGGTGTGACAGATACGTGTAGTCGGAGAGCAGTAATGTTAAGGTAAGAGATAAAGGTTTTAATAAGGTTGGATTGAAAATGAGATTCCGGTAGTAGTATGATTATGTTTTAGGTGAGCAGTGTTGAGGGCAAAAAGCAGAGGTTTTTAAGATTTCATGACTTTAACATTTTTTCCAGCGGTGCATCTGGATCGCACTTTAGGTTTTAATGCTTCAATACCAAGACAGATCCAGGGTAGTGTGCTTGTAATGTCATAGTTCACAAAGGGAAGTGTGATTCTAATGTTAAGTGTATGTTGTGAGGTTACTGAAGGAGTTGGGATCAGGTGAAATAATGAGATTGTTGTGCAGTGTTGTGGTGATTCAGGGATATCTGGAGATGAGTGAATTAGATGATTACTGGGTGGAGGTACTGTGAGGAACAAGCATATGTGGCCAAAGGAGGATAAGCACAAGGAGATTTGAGAGTGGGTGATGTGATGAGAGATCTGTATGCAGTCAAGAGGATTGCTTTGTGATTGAATGGAATATGTAATGTTTAGCGTACGGTCAACAAGCAGTTGTGAGAAGAGTGTTTTTCTTTTGTCGTTCTTTAGTTGAGTAGTCTCTAAATATAACCAGTGGCAAAGGGGTTTAGTTGATCCAGGATGTTGTTCTAGATTCTTGAAAGTCTGGGTGGATGACATATGGTTAGTGTGTGCCTGAAATGGGACAATGATGCTAATGGTCAGTTGTTCAAGTGTCACCACGTTGAAGTATGGACAGGTAGCCCTCAATGATTTGTTTAGAAGAAAGCCTTAGCTGAAGTCTGTTATGCATGATTGAGGTGAGTGTGTGAAAGGCTGGTAATTTAGGATTGCTCTTTAAGTTGAGAGTATGCCTTGAGGCAGAGGCTGTGCAATAGTTCTAGTTGTACGAGTTTGGGGTGAATAAGAGAGTTAGGGGTATTGCATACAGAGTGGCCAGTGTGATCCTGATGTAAATGTTCTAGTAAAAATATTTATCAAAATTAGTGGCTGTAAGAGTTTTGGAGGAGACAGATATGGAATTTTGGAGGACAGTGATTGTAAGGAATGAGTGAATAGAGTGACACAGGTCTGTGGTTTCCATTTTAGAAGCCCTTGACTGTTCATATACACAACATGGCTATGAGTATGCTTTGCCAGTGGAAATGTATTGCTGACATTCCTGAGACTGGAGGAAGGGAACCCAGACACTGAAGTGGGAAAAGTTGAGACACGCCTCCCCCTTATAAATTCGATTAGGTCCTTTCTGATACAGAGGGCTGCTGATGGAACAGTCATTTGACGGGCTTTGGGGTTGTGGAACCGCAGTATCTGTTCTTTCTAGTTCCCAACACACTCTAATTTCAACCTAAATGAAACCTTTTCCAATATTTTGTCACATTGGTCTAGTAGGTCTTCTGTCCACAAGCCTTAAAAACATGCCAATCCGTCAAGTGGTATGTATTTGTTTTGGTAATCATGTATCAGGCTTCCTCAGCTGAAAATAGTTATACTCTGTATTTCAGAAATATAAGATCATCTCCCCGAAGGACAGTTTGTCCGAAATACATTGGTAGTTGATTGACAACAAAGGAGGGCTCTATGTTGCTTTTGAAATAATGTAATATACTTGGAAAACAGTTAAAAAGATTTGTAAACAGTTGCACCACAAATTAAGCATTGGATAACCTTGGATTCACGGATAAATCATTGAAATTGGGCGCAGCCTATCTCCCACAATGAAGTCTGGGACTGCAGTATCTGTTGTCAGGTTGTGAAAGTTCCTTAGAAGGCGAACAGCCCATTGTCTTCCTGAATTACTATCAGATTTAGCTGTTTATAAGTGAAGGTGCAGACTGCTCACACCTCCTTTGTGCGTCTGTTGTGGGTGCTTCAGCCGAGAGCTAATCCCGCTGTAAGGATCATCACTCAAGATAAAGGCTTAGGGGAGCGAGTTAAATTAGGGCGGATGACCCGTTGTTCCGCCAGAGGAACGCGGAGTAGATTAATCCTTCCCCCTGATGGAGGGGCCGACTGACATATTTATAAATCACCGCCAAACTGACACCCGCACTGGACTCCCATGGTGTCTAGTTTTCAGATATATCAGCCATTCAGCATGGTAGCATGGCAAGAAAAATGAAATTTGAATTTACCCCCCACTCTGCCCGTCCGTATCTGAAGTTTGCACCCAGACCAATTTAAATTTCCTCTTGCTTGCCATGGGGATGGGGATGCTCAGTGCACCAGGAATGCAGAAAGACTGTTGGGGCTTCAGAGGCTTTAGGGACCTGGGCTAAACCCAACGGCAGGGCGGGCTGCCGACACTTCATATTTTGTCCTGGGGGCCTCTCACCCCCAAAACATTAACTCCGCACTTCACTTTTGATTTAGTAGGCTTTTTATCCCCTGGGGAGTAGATTAGGAGCATTAGTGACCTTACATCCCAGCACCAACTGTGAATGGGAGAATCTGTGTGAAAACTAAATTAGGAGTCTGTCAAGTGAGCACTCTGCCTGTACTCTGCACGGCCGGTGCCTACCTGCCTGGACTCAACAATTTCTTGGAAATCTATGTGAACATTGTAGGAAAATGCCCCTTTTTGCATGGTTACCCCCTAACGTTTTGCCAGATACATGTTGCCAATTTGACTGAGTGTGCCCTGGGTCCCTGCCAATCAGACTCCCAGGGCCTGTGTTCTTTCCCAATACTGTTCCTTTTTCTCCAGAATTGGCACATCTCTGGGTCACATGCATGCCCCTCGTAAAAGGTACCTCTGGTACCACAGGCCTAGTGACCAGAGAGGGCCTCTGAGGGCTGCAGCATGTATGATGCTAACAACAGAGACCCCTCACCTTTACACCCACACACTGCCAATGCAGGCTGTGTGTTTGGGTGCAGACCAAACTGAAGAATAGAGATGGCATACATTTCTGTGTGCCATAACCACCCACACTGCATGTGGCATGGGTAAGTCACCCCTCTAGCAGATCTTACAACCACAACCATGAAGGTAGGATGCACCATACCACAGGTGAGGCTATAGTTACATGAGCAATATGCCCCAGCAGTGTCTGTGCAATTCACAGACTTTGTAAGTGCAGGGAAGCCATTGTTAGCACAAACTCCACAGCTCCATGATGACTTTACTGAAGACTGAGATGTTTGGTACCAAACTTCTCAGCACTTTAAACCCACACTGATGCAAGCGCTGGATTTAATGTAAAATGCACTCAGAGGGCATCTTAGAGATGCCCCCTGGAAAACGACAAGCCCTGGTGTGGTTCCTGATGGCTACCCACCATGTACCACCTCTGGACAGGTTTCTGGCTCCTGGGTAGGCAGCCTCCGCTCTCGGGGGTTCTGATACAAAAAACATCCTAGGCAGAGGTGACATGCCTGCACCCCAGGATGGGCAGGGTCCAGGAAGGGGAAGCTTCAAGGGCCTGCCGCCTTTGTTAGCTACCCCTGCTGTTATCAGCAACTGGCTCCCACTGGTTCTGATTCCCACTTTGGGCAGGAGAATCAGCAGGAAAACCTAAAGAGAAAGGGAGGTGTGCCCATCTTTGTCAACCCCAGTCCTCAGGTGGGGGCGGTGAAGCGAAGCACACATCTAAGTCCCTCCATCATGAAGATGAGGGGATTCCCCCAACCAGGACGAGGCTTGTGCCCCCTCCTACATGAGGGTGGCATAAGAGGGGGTATAGACACCCCAGGGAAGGGCCCCATTGGTCCCAACCTGTATCCCCCTGTAACTCACCCTAAAAAAAAGAAAGCCTGAAGAACTGTGCTGCAGAGAAGAGGACAACGGCACTGCTTTCGTCCCAGCTCTTCCACCCTGTCTCCTACTTCAGAGACCCTCAGAGCTGGTGAGTCCTGCCGCCAGCAGCCTCCAAGAACCCCAGAGACCAGCCCTGCCTTAAAAAAAGACTCTTGAATCCTGATGACACGGATTGTTCAACAAAGAACCTCCAACTTCAAGGACTCTGGATCCAGGCAGATTCGTGTCCCCAGCACACTTTGCACCTGACACAATGGGTCGATTTCGAGTGACTTGCCTATTCTGTGAAGTTTTCCCGGCAATCCTGTCCCGGTCTGCATCAGTGGCTGACCTCTCCAGGACCCCCTTCCCCCCCTCAACACCTGCAGCCTCTGTTTGAAGGGTCCCCCTGACCTCAACAAGAACCCAATGAGAAAACCTTGACACCAAAAGGCACCACTGTATCCTCTGTCCCCGACTTTGGAGAGCCCATCTAATGGTGCCCAGGTGTCCCCCAGCTATTCAACGTGCCTGCCCAGCCGTTGATCACCTTTGTGCAGCTTCATGGTCCAAGGCTGCAGCTCCTTTCCGAAACCAATGACCTCCATTGGAAAACGTTGAGCTTCAGACGCTGATTTGCGCCCTGCATCCGACCCCTTTGTGCCGCTGGTGTTGTAGCTTTGGTGCTGCATTGTAGCCCCTCCCTGTGCTGACTACAACCCCCAGGGCATTTGCTCTAAAACTGCGGGTACCTACCTGCAAACCGTGCCTCTTCGAGGTACCCCCAGGCTCTTTTGGATAACATTGTGCCCAGTGACCTCTGCATCCAGCAGCCCTAGTGTCACTGCTGGTGCAATACCTACCTGGTCTTGAACCTTGCCCTGTGTTCTCCTAAACCCCCAAAGCCTGGGGAAGTAAGTTGCGTACTTACCTGCAAACTGTTTAAAATTGTTCTCCTCTGAAGGATTGCATTGTAGTTATTTCTATTGCACTGAACTGTCTAACCTTATCACTGCGAAAGCACACCACTGTTCTTAATTGACATCTACAGAAAACATTCTTAATACTGTGAAGTATATAATTGCATTTACAAAACATTACGGCATTCTTGAAAAGTGTTGCTACTTTTAAACCACTGTGAAACTTACCTGCACAGCCTAATGGTCTGAATTCAGTCTTTGGGTGCCCCTTTTTGCATGGTTTCCCCTTGCCAGATACATGATGCCAACTTGACTGAGCAAAGTTCCTGCCAATCAGACTTACAGGACCTATGTTCTTTCCCAAACTGTACCTATTTCTCCACAATGTGCACAGCTCTGGGCCACATGCAAGTCCTTTCTAAACGGTACCACTGTTACCAAGGGCCTTGTGACCAGAGAGGGCCTCTGAGGGCATGCCACCCTCAGAGACACCTCACCTTAACACCCACACACTGCCACTGCAGGCTGCGTGTTTTGGTGCAGACCAAACTATAGAGTTGACACGGCCCACATCCCTGTGTGCAATATCCACCCACAGTGCCTGCAGCATGGGTAAGTTACCCCTCTAGCAGGCATTGCAGCACTAAGGTCAGGGTGCACCATACCACAGGTGAGGGCATAGCTGCTTGAGCAATATGCCCCTACAGTGTCTGTGCCATTCACCGACATTGTAAGTGCAGTGAAGCCATTTAGAGGACATGGGCTGGGAGTTTGTCAGTGTTGGGTTTAATGTAAAATGCACTTAGGGGGCATCTTAGAATACGACCATCCCTGCAGTGGTTCCTCAATGGCTACCCTCCATCTGCCACCTCTCTGAGTCCTGAAACAAAGCACATCCTGTGCAGAGTTGTCATGCCTCTTCCCCCAAGGTGGGCAGGTTCCACGAACTGGAAGCTTCAAAGGCTTGCTTCCTTTGTAAGCTATACAAAGCCTCTGCTACTTTCAGGAGCTGGCTCCCTCCGGTTCTCACCCCCACTTTGGGCAGGAGAATTGGCCGGAAAACCCAGAGAGAAAGGCAGGTGTGCCCACCTTTGCGAAGAGGCGAAGTGAAACACCCATCTTAGATCCTCCATCTTAAAGATGAGGGGACTCCACCAATGTGGACGAGGCATATGCCCCCCCCACTGGAGGGTGGTATAAGGGGTGTGTAGACAACCCAGGGAATGGACCCATTGGTCCCAACCTTCATCCCCCTGTAACACTCCTAAATCTAGGTGTTTAGGGGCACCCCTGAACCTTGCTCCTTAGATACGACAACCTAAGATGAAGAAGAACCAAAGAGCCGTACTGCAGAGAAGATGACAACAACAACTGCTTTGGCCCCATCCCTGCCAACCTGTCCTCTGCTTCAGAGAATCTGCGATCTGAAGCCAGCGAGTTCTGCAACTAAGCAGCCTCCAAGAACCCTGGAGACCTGCCCTGCCTTCGAAAAAGACTCTTGTCTTCCGAGGACATGGATTGTCCAACAAAGACAATCCAACTTCAAGGACTCCCGATCCAGGTGGATCCGTGTACCCAGCTCACTCTGCTCCCGACGAACACGGCCCGAGTTTGAGTAACTCACCTATTCAGTGAAGTTTCCCCGGCGATCCTGACCTCGTCTGCATCAGTAGATAACCTATCCAGGACCCCATCTCCCCCTCGACGCCTGCAGTCCGACTGTGACTGGAACCAGTTGAGAAACCCCTACACCAAAAGACACCCCTGCATTCTTTTCCCCCTGACTTTTGGGAGCCAAGCTGATGGTATCCCCCAGCTATCCAACTTACCTGTCCAACTGTTGGCCACCTTCATCCAACCTCCTGGTCCGAGCCTGCAGCCTCTTTCCGAAACGACGAACTCCGTTGGAAAGCATTAGTTGCCCGACACTGATTTGCACACTAGACCCGGCCACCCCTGTTCTGCTGTTGATGTAGCTAAGGTGCTGTTTTGTGCCACCCTGTGCTCACTTCAACCCCAGGACATTTGCCCTTATACCATGGGTACGCACCCTCAAACCGTGCCACTTCGAGGTACCCCCCGGCTCCATTGGATAACATTGGGCCCAGTGACCTCTGCACTTTGCCGCCCCAGTGTCGCTCCTGGTGCAGTACCTACCTGGTCTTGAACCTTGCCTTGTGTTGTCCTAAACCCCCGAAGCCTGAGAAAAGTTTAGGTACTTACCAGCAAACTATTTAACATTGTTTTCCTTCATAGATTTGCATTGTAGTTCTATCGCATTGAACTGTCAAACTGTATCACTGCAAAATCATACAACTGTACTTGATTGACATCAACTGAAAACATTCTTAATACTGTAAAGTATATAACTGCATTTACAAAACATTACTGCATTCTTGAAAAGTATTGCTACTTTTAAACCACTGTGAAACTTACCTGCAGTAAATGATTCTTAGTTCGAGAAATAAAACAACAAAGTAACAACTTTTTGTACAACCCATCGGTCTGGATTCAGTCTTTGAGTGGGAGACATCATTTCTTGCCTGAGCGTATATAATAAATGTTTAACACTACTCTCTGATAATCCTAGCTGCTCAGCCCAGTTACCACTAAATTGAGAGTAAGGTATTATCTACTTTAACCTCTTCCATACATTTGGGGAATCACTGGACTCTGTGCACACTATACCTCTTTTTGGTACAGTATATCCAGCTTCCTGCAAACATCCACACCCAAATTAAAATGCAAGTGCAAGCTAAAGCCTTTAGAGCCCTCACATTCTAAAGACATTCCTGACAATATACAATCCATATGATGCAAGTAAGAAAAACAGAACTCCTGAGGAGCTCTTGATAGTAAAGGTCCTCAGTGCAACATGCAGACTGGTCATCACATCAGCCTAAGTACAGTACTAAACCATCACCATCAATGAATCCACCAAAAGAAGCAGAACGTTCTCCAAGACAATCAAGAACTGTATCCCTCCTGCCAGATTCACCTATTCCTCACTCCACAGAAAAGTGCAATGCCATCAACCTCTTCTTCAGTGAAAATAATGCAGAAGATCCAAAAGCACATTGACGGACCTAAAGCTACTTCATCTCATGAAGGACCTGGCTTGGTAGTTCAATTTGGACTGTTTCCATTGGAGCAGGGTCAGAACAGATTGTCATATGGTAGGTCCAAACTAAGATGGCATGGTGTGCAAAATAATGTATTGGGATGCGGTCTGAGTAATTACCAGTGGCTGAGATTAATTCAGCATTCTATCAGTCACAGTTGTATATACTTTAGTGTTGTCCTAAATACTGTGGGCATACAAAAACATGAATAGCTGGCTAACTGATTAGTAGTTGAAATGGACTGTCCCACTGTTGTATGCTGTGCTAGGTGGAAGTGAAATGTGAATGCCACAAAAACGAATCAGTAGCTGAAGTAGGCTGACACTGCTGCCCGAGCAGAAGGCACCTGAAAAGCCCTGAGGCAGCAGCAGACACAAACAAACATGGAAAAAGTCAATATCTCTTGCCTATGCAAGACCTATTGGTTTTGCCAGTCTTTTAGCCAAATTGATCAGCGGCGTGGCAGCTGTGCAACATGGCTAAAAGTTAGTGCAATGGCATAGAATGGCATTGGATAGAGTGGCATTGAGAACAGTGACATGGAGTGGAGTAGTGTAGAGTAGGGTAGAGTGTCATGGAGTAGAGAGATGTAGAGTAGAGTGCAGTGCCCTAGAGTAGAGTGACATTGAGTAGAGTGGAGTGGTGTAGAATGGAGTGGAGTGGCATAGAGTAGAGTGGGTAGAGAATGAAGTGGTAGAGTATAGTGGCATAGATTGGAGTGGAGTTGAATGAATGGAGTGGAGTAACGTAGAGTGGAGTGGTTAAAGTGGAGTGGTGTAGACTACAGTGGAGTAGTGTTGTGCGGAGAGGTGTAGAGTAGAGTGGCATAGACTTGTGTAGCGTTAAATGGAGTGGTATGCAGTAGAGTGGCATAGAGTAGAGTGGAGTGCTGTAGAGTAGAATGGCATACAGCTGTGTAAAGTAAAGTAGAATTGCATAGATGGGGCATACAGTGAAGTGGCATAGAGTAGAGTGGAATGGAGTGGTGTAGAGTGGCGTGGTGTAGAATGGAGTGGCGTGGAGAATAGTAGAATGGGGTAGAGGAGTGGTGTAGAGTGGTATAGAGTGGTGTGGTGTAGAGTAGAGTGGCACGGAGTGACGTTGTCTGGAGTGGTGTACAGTGCAGTAAAATTCAATTGTGTGGCGTGGTGTTGAATGGAGTGGCGTAGAGTGGAGTGGCATAAAGTGGAGTGGCATAGAGTAGTACAATTGTGGGTGTAAGTAACTCAAACAAGGAACCAAAATTAAAATGAGTGCAAAGGTATGAGGCATGAAAGGAATGAATCTCTGAAAGGCAACGATGATAGGTGTACAGTGGCGGCAAGCCTTATGAGGGTGTGATCTGTTGTTAGTGTGGAATTTTACATTGTAACGGCTTAAACCAAACCACATAGAATAGCAAAGGATGATCTAATAGTAGAGATTTTGGGTAAGAAGGATCAACTTATAGGGCAGTACATTTGGAATGGGTTGGAGTTTTCTTGGGGGAGAGAATGCAGTTCTAGTTTGCACCTTAGTCTGTTCAGGCTAAGTTGATTTCAGTTAATCAAGTTCTGGAAATATGTACTTTTATTGTTCTATACTGTTCAGACGTTATGATTTTCCATGGTGGATCAGTTGCTTCTTTCTTGGCTGTTGCACCAGCACTATGCTCTTCCTTCTAGGCACTTTATGCTTTGATGGACTGTACCTCCATCTTTTGCTGCTTTTGAGATCTTCTTGTTTAGAGCCTAACGGCTTACATAATTTCCGCTTGCAATGGACACTTGCCAAATTCTAGCTTCTATTTAAGAAACTGCACAAGGCACCTCATCTCAGCTCACCACTCCCCACATTAGTGAGGATTCCTAGTAATCATTGACTTCATTCTTGGGACTGTTCTCTAACACTTTAGCTTCATTCTTGATGATGTAGATAAGTCGCAAGTATCACACTCATGGACACATATGAGACCTCTGGAGCGGGTGTCCTTTTTTTCACGGCCCTCAGTATGAAACCCCACGAAAGAGGCATCAAGTGTTGCAAATGCGATGTTACGTAAAATAGACATTTACATCTTTGTCCAGAGGTCTGTCAAGATAAGGGTAAACCATAAGGTAGTCCATGAGATGAATATATTCATGTTTTACAAGATGAGAGCACAGCTCCAGCGTTTCTGCAGGGGAGAAAATAAAAATAAATGTCAGCAGTTGATTGGATTCTTCACACAAGAGATTACTATGGAAGTTATAAGGAACAGATTTTCCTAGTCTGTGTTTCATGTTTGCTTAAATCTTATTTTTGAGGTACGTTTTGGATGGAGGGGGCGGACGGGACAGCCTCTCACGCACAAATACACAGAACAATTAAAGTATTCACTCACACGCACGCACACAAAAACACATTCCTTCACAACTCTTCACCAAACATTCATACATACATACATACATACATGCACGCACCAAACAGTTTAAAACTAAAACAAACACTTACCTGCAGCCAGCTCTGCTTTGGAGGTTCCAGAAGGCTTGGGACTGCTGCCTTCCCTCATTAAGGTCAGCCAATGAGGGAAGGTAGCAGTCCCAACGTCATCACAGATTGGGATGGGGTCAGTGAGACTGCTGACCCCACCCTACTCTGTGATGAAGTGTCACTGATTGACACTCAACCCTTGTCGCTTAAAACTGAAGCACCCAGGTGCGAGGCAATCAGTGACACTACCCCTCTTCTCTGAGGGGAGGGCCTCAGGGACCTTTGCTAAGCTGAGGACGTCAGGCCCACCGGAGCTGTGAATTCCTCAGCCCAGCAAAGTTCAGCTCAGGCAGCCAGGAGCCGGCGCTAAATGCGCATGTCTTGCTCTTGGCAATTTGAACTGAAAGTGAACAATGTCTGTCAGGCGACCTTTGTGCAGCCTGACAGACACTGTTCATGAGGGGCGAAAGGAGGAGGGGCGTGGCCCCTCATTCCCAATGGACCGGTCACTCCCCATTTTAAACTGGATATGATAATGTCAAATAAAAAACAAATGTATGGACAGACATACATTCACCACCATTTTAAGCAAGGGATTAGCTCGGTTGCCTTCCATGCGAAATTAGAAAAAGGGCAAAAGGGATTATTTAGAGTTTGGTGGATGTGGGAGATCTACCAAAAAATTATGAATTTTCGGTGTGCACTATTAAGAGAGCATATCCAGGATTTAAACTCTAACTAGTATTGGCAGTAATCCATCAGTTACTTGCAGAAGTCTCAAACGAATGTGTCGAAATCCCGCAGCCTTTTTCCCCGCATGGAATCACAACGTGGTCGTTACAACGACTGCGTTGTGATTCCACATATCATTACTCCGCAAGTCGGAACAACGACTTGCGGAGGAGGGGCGCAGGATGTTGGAATAGTATAATTTACTATTCCAGCTCCAGTCTGTGGGGACACTAGGGAAGGTGTTGGATTTTAAATCCAACACGTTCCCCCCCCCCCTCCGCAAGTCGTTTTTCCGACTTGCGGAGTAATGGTATGCGGAATCACAACGCGGTCGTTGTAACAACTGCGTTGTGAATCCCTGCAGGGAAAAAGTTTCGGGGTAAACGTTGTTTACCCTCCCAAACCCACCAAGCACTGAAGTATTGTCTAATTTTTCACCAGTCTTTAAGCACTCAATAATCTATGGGGCATATTTACAAGCCCCTATCGCCACAGAAACGTCACTTTTAGTGACGTTTGTGTGATTATATCAGCTTCGCCTTAGTTACAAGGCATCTATAAGCCACTTAAGGTGTCTTAATGCTGTCTTGTAAATAAGGTCCCCTTTCACGCTATACTTAGCGTGAAAGGGGCGGGCAATGGGTGTTGTGGTGGGCGTTCCACCGCAACACCCATTGGTTTTGACGCTGCACCATATTTACAAGGGCAGCGTAAATTTGGGACAGCACCAAAATTAAGACCAGGGAAAACCTGGTCTTAAACAGGCGCAACGAGGAGAAATGTTTCATTTCTCCTCCTTTTTTTGCTGTTTCTATGTGTGCTGCGTTGTGCAGCACACATAGAAATAGCAAAAGACCACTGGTTGTTTATGTGCAGGAAGGTGACCCTTCCTGCACATAAACAATCAATTAAACAAGCATTGGAAATGCAATAGGTCTCGCATTAGGAAAGTTTGACTTTTTTTATTTATGTGTTGGTTTTGAAAAATAGCAAAATTAATAGCTTTGTCAGTTACAATGTCAATAGTTTTAACTTTCGCAAATGTGACACCTATAGCATTTGTAATGCAATGTGTGTTGGATTTACGTGACTTAGATGTATTGATATTACAAATAACAATGGCTTTTAATTTTGTGAATAATTATTACTTAAATAAAATGTATTGTAATTTATAATGGCAATAGCTTAAACGTTTGTAAATATCTTTTGTGAAGATTATGTTCAGTGTATTTTATTGTGACGAAAATCCAAGAACCTTGCATTTGCACCTCCACACACACAGAGCGACATACACACACACACACACACACACATATAGAAGTGGTGGTGGTGGATCTGGGGGATATGGTGGTGGTGGATGTGGTGGTGGATGTGGTGGTGGTGGTGATGGTGGATGTGGTGGTGATGGGGTGGATGCGGTGGTGTTGGTGGTGGATGTGGGGGTGGATGTGGTGGTGGTGGATGTGGTGGTGGTGGATGTGGTGATGGTGGATGTGGTGATGGTGGATGTGGTGATGGTGGATGTGGTGGATGTGGTGGTGGAAATGATGGTGGTGGGTGTGGTGGATGTGGTGGTGGTGGATGCGGTGGTGGATGAGGTGGTGGATGTGGTGGATGGGGTGGTGGTGGATGCGGTGGTGGTGGATGTGGTGGTGGTGGATGTGGTGGATGTGGTGGTGGATGCGGTGGATGTGGTGGTGGACGTGGTGGTGGGTGTGGTGGTGGGTGTGGTGGGTGTGGTGGATGTGGTGGTGGATGCAGTGGTGGTGCATGTGGTGGATGCGGTGGTGGTGCATGTGGTGGATGTGGCGGTGGATGTCATGGTGGATGTCGAGGTGATAGTGGATGTGGTGGTGGATGTGGTGGTGGATGTGGTGTGGATGCGGTGGTGGATGTGGTGGATGCGGTGGTGGTGGTGGATGCGGTGGTGGTGAAAGTGGTGGTGGATGTGTTGGAGGATGTGGTGGAGGATGTGGTGGATGATGTGGTGGATGATGTGGTGGTGGTGGATGTGGTGGTGGTGGATGTGGTGGTGGTGGATGTGGTGGTGGTGGATGTGGTGGTGGTGGATGCGGTGGTGGATGCGGTGGTGGATGCGGTGGTGGATGCGGTGGTGCATGTGGTGGTGGTGGATGTGGTGGTGCATGTGGTGGTGGTGGATGTGGTGGTGGATGCGGTGGTGCATGTGGTGGATGTGGTGGTGGTGGATGCGGTGGTGCATGTGGTGGTGGTGGATGTGGTGGTGGATGTGGCGGTGGATGTCATGGTGGATGTGGAGGTGATGGTGGATGTGGAGGTGGATGTGGAGGTGGATGTGGTGGTGATGGTGGATGCGGTGGATGCGGTGTTGGTGGATGCAGTGGTGGTGGTGGTGGATGCGGTGGTGGTGGTGTATGGGGTGGTGGTGGTGGATGGGGTGGTGGTGGATGTGGTGGTGGATGTGGTGGTGGTGGTGGATGGGGATGTGGTGGTGGATGTGGTGGTGGATGTGGTGGTGGATGTGGTGGTGGATGTGGTGGTGGATGTGGTGGTGGATGTGGATGTGGTGGTGGATGTGGTGGTGGATGCGGTGGTGGTGGATGTGGTGGTGGAAGCGGTGGATGTGGTGGTGGACGTGGTGGTGGGTGTGGTGGTGGATGTGGTAGGTGTGGTGGATGTGGTGGTGGATGCAGTGGTGGTGCATGTGGTGGATGCGGTGGTGGTGGATGTGGCGGTGGATGTCATGGTGGATGTCGAGGTGATAGTGGATGTGGTGGTGGATGTGGTGGTGGATGTGGTGGTGGTGGATGTGGTGGTGGTGGATGCGGTGGTGGTGGATGCGGTGGTGGTGGATGCGGTGGTGGATGCGGTGGTGGATGCGGTGGTGGTGGATGCGGTGGTGCATGTGGTGGATGTGGTGGTGGTGGATGTGGTGGTGGATGCGGTGGTGCATGTGGTGGATGTGGTGGTGGTGGATGTGGTGGTGGATGTGGCGTTGGATGTCATGGTGGATGTGGAGGTGATGGTGGATGTGGAGGTGGATGTGGAGGTGGATGTGGTGGTGATGGTGGATGTGGTGGTGGTGGATGCGGTGGATGTGGTGGTGGTGGATGCGGTGGATGTGGTGTGGTGGATGCGGTGGTGGTGGTGGATGCGGTGGTGGTGGTGGATGGGGTGGTGGTGGTGGATGGGGTGGTGGTGGTGGATGTAGTGGTGGTGGGTGTAGTGGATGTGGTGGTGGTGGGTGTGGTGGATGTGGTGGTGGATGTGGCGGTGGATGTGGCGGTGGATGTGGTGGTGGTGGATGTGGTGGTGGTGGATGTGGTGGTGGATGTGGTGGTGATGGTGGATGTGGTGGTGGATGTGGTGGTGGATGCGGTGGTGGTGGATGCGGTGGTGGTGGTGGATGGGGTGGTGGTGGTGGTGGATGTAGTGGTGGTGGGTGTGGTGGTGGATGTGGTGGTGGATGTGGTGGTGGATGCGGTGGTAACCACCGGCTCAAATTATGCCCCTCTCCAGGTGCCTGCGTTACGCCCCTGGGTTAACAGAACCCCAAAAGCCTGGAGTGTAGACACAAAAAACACTCAAATAAGTTGTAAAAGAAGAGACACACGGTAAACAGCGTAAATTCGTAAAGGCGAGGACGGGGCAGTAAAGGCAGCGTAGGCAGAAAAAAAGAGAGAGATGGGGGGGGGCAGAGTGTGAAGGGAGCATGGGGCCGAGAGAAGGAGTGGGTAAGGGAGGAGAAGGTGTTGGAAGGGAAGAAGTAACAAGGAGAGAAGAGCCGATGAAGAGGGGAGAGCATGTGTGTTAGGGGGAGTGTAAGAGGTAAAGCATGTGGGAGATACCTTGGAGGGTAGGACATTGTTAAAGGGTGAGGAAGGTGGGAGGAAGCAAGCGAGTACGATGGATGGAAGGCGTGGGCTGTGTGTGAGGGGGTCGTCGAATGACAAGTCAGGGAGATGAGGCAGAGGGAGGAGATGGGAAGGGAAAGCCGGAAAGATGGGACTAAACAGGTATAAATGTGAGAGGACGAAGAGGAGTCCGACAGGTGAAGGAGCAGGGAAAGCGAGTGAAAGTGTGGAGAGCCTGCGTGAGAGGGTGTAGTGTTAGAGAGTAGGGAAGAGTAGAAGTGCAGACGTGGAGAGTTGAGGCGTGGGGGGTAGCAGTTTGTGGTACAGAGCAATTTGCGCAGTTAGTTAAGAATTAACAAGCTCTTGGCACTGCTGTGGGGGGCATGGCGGGAGCGCATTGCTCCAAATGGTGGGTTGTGACGTGGCTGTTGTTGTGCTGAAACAGTTTCACCGACCAGAGACTTGGAGACCAGAGTTCGAGCCTAGACGTTGGCTCAACGTTAATCTCCTAAACTACTAATTTAAATACACAAATCACGGGAATCGACTAATTAAATAAAAAATAAAAAATAACAGCGATCTCGAAGTGTTGGGGTTAGGGGGAGACGAAGTAAACAAGCATTGGCCGTGAAAGAGACAGGCCTTGAAAGTGCGGCCTTGAGACTTGGTAAAAGCTTGCGAGAATGAGAACAAAACAAGGAGAGCGAGGGATAGAGAGGAGGCGGGGCGGGGAGCAGAGCCGGGGAAGTACATGCGAGTCATGGCCTGCGGCCGTGAATAAGTGACGACTCAGGATCGGGGCCGGAGTGGTGCCGAAGGGTGTGAAGGAGGGGGGTGGGCGGGGAGCGTAGGGATGGCTCAGGCTTGGGCCGAAGTAATGACAAAGGGTGTGAAGGATGGGGGTGGGTGGGGAGCATAGGGACGGCTCAGAGGCCTGAGGCAGAGCGCACCATATGGAGAGGGAGGGGGGTGGCAGTGGGATGGTGATTGATGGGTGGGGCAGTGCTGGGGAAGCCTTTGATGTGGCCTGGCGGCCGTGGAGAAAGTGCCCTGAAGAAATGCGACACGGCAGACAGGGGAGGGGGCGGAGCGGGGGTGTGGGAGGAGTGCGGCTGAGGGAAAAGACATGCAAGGCAGGCGGCTGGGGGCATGTGCACGCGCTTTTGAATTTCACGGGCACTGCAAGGAATCGCCACGATTCCTTGCAAGTTGGTTAAAGACTGTTTAAGCCCCAATAGTCTCGCAAGCTCGATGCGCATGCGCATCGACAGGCGAGACCTAAAAATGTGACGTTTTGCAACTTCTATGTGTGCTGCAACCAGCACACATAGAAGTTTCAAAATGCCATTTCAGATTGGTTATGTGCAGGAAGGTGCCCCTTCCTGCACATAAACAGTCTTTCCCTACAACGCAGGCACCCTTGCACTATGGTGCAAGGGTGTCTGCGTTGGCACTATGCAGCACAAATTAGCACCAGTGCAGGGGAAAATGCAGGGCTGCACCATATCCCTGTAAAAACGGCGCAGCCCAGCGTTTTGGAAGTGTTGGAGCGCGACGTTAGGTCAAAGTGGCTAACGCTGCGCTCCACTACTTTCTAGTAAATAGGACTGAAAGTGTCAAATATAAATATAATTAATTATAGAGTGATTATTCAAGAAAGTTACATTTATAAATTAAATAATTTCCCATTTTCTAAATGTTTTTATACTTTTTTTGTTTCAAACGAGCATATGCTTATACATTAAAACAGGAACCTATCTTTCAACCAGCTTATCACAAAGAAGATGGAGATGGCCTGAATATAGTATGGAGCTACTATTATAAGGATGAAATCAAATGTGGCCAACAATAATCATAAACAGCACAAAGGGGCACATTATACTTGAGCTGGAATCCAGGGTTCCTATTTGGGGTCTGGCTTCAAGGAACACAGGACTACAGTGATTCATTGTCAACAGCGAACGGAGAGGTATTTGGGAACCATTCTTGTTTGTAGTGGCCCTGTATCATCTTTAAGACCTGCTGCATCAACTACAAATCTGTTACAGAAGGCTGATTATCATACCTAGCAGAAAAGAATCCATCTTTGGTGGTCACTGCAATACCAGAAGCCACAGCATTGAGAGTCTCGAACCTAGGAGAAGAAAAATAATGTTACCCTCTTCAGTCAAGGCTCCAGGGAACAACCACAATGTTACTAGACAACCCTCCTTGCTCCCCAAGTAGCTTTTACATCCTTGTTCTCAAATGGTGGTTCCACATGGAAACAAAAACTCCAAAAACATAACTTGCAGAGAGATAAACTCCATAATATGGATTGGCTTAATCTCGACCCTACTTAAATATCTCCCTGCAGAAATTTCAACTTTTATTTAATTCCTAATTTCAGCCAAACTCCCTACCTATATTTGTGGGTAAATGTACTGTTTGAGCACCAGGTGTGACATAATCCTGCGCTGGTGCTCGTTAAAGAATAAGTTCATTTTTTTGCGTAGGCACGTTCATGTAAGACCAAAACTTGGGTGATTGGGGTTTACAATTTTTTTTTGTATTCAATGGCGTTGTTTCAAATGCCACAGAATTACGGCATAGTAAAAATCTCCTCATGGTAACTCAATTAACAGTGTTTTACCCCGACGATTTCACTTCCCCTTCAGAGTAAATGAGGTCGGAATAGGAAATGACGTGCAAATGTGGGTTTGCCACACCCAAAATCTGCACTTTTCCCCCGATTACAATCTGAAATGCCTGACAACCGAAAGTGCAGCAATTTCACACTACTCCGAAATCGAGATTGGGCTCAAACAGTGCTTATGCCCAATATCAGATGCAGCCAGTCAAAACCATCTGTATTTGTCAATCCCGCCATAAAAGCATACAACAATTCCATAAACAACTTAATAATTAAAAAAAATATATCCGATAAAACCTAAACTTGAAATGATAATGGAGAAGTGGAATTGTTGGAAAACAGGGCTCAGGGTGAGGTTTGGGTAAATTAACTAGACTCGAAGATATCAGAGCGCTTTACCTGAGCACCAGTTTCGTTACAGATGAACATTTTCATTTTTGTTAGGCACGGAGAGATTAACCCCCAGATTCATCAAAGTGCCGTTTTGCGAGTCCTTAATAGCGATTATTAAGGAATCGCTATTAACGACTCGCAAAACGGGATTCATGTAGAAATCGCAATAATTATAGCGATTTCTACTGCCTCCTTATTTGCGATTCGCTAATTGCTAAGCGCAAATAAGGAATGGCTTTCCCATTCATTCCTATGGGCCTTTTATGAATGGGGAGTCATTCCTTATTTGCGATTAGCAATTATAGCGAATCCCAAATAAGGAAGCGATTTCAAGGGTGCCAGGGTGTCCAAAGGACACCCTGTAGCACCCCTGAAATGCTCATGTACACTGGTGTTGCGCACACACATGTTCAAAGGACATGTGTGTGTGTAACATACAACTTAGAAAAATGCACTAAAGTGCATTTTTCTAAGTTTTCACTATTTACCACGAAGTCAGACTTCGCGGTAAATAGCGGCCCCAGATTGCGAATTCGCAATTTTTAAATGGTTCATGAATTGCATTTAAGGAATCTCTAATTGAGATTCCTTAAATGCAATTATTCGCAAATTAGCGATTTCTACAAATGCGATTATTGCATTTGGGATGATGAATCCCAAATGCAAAAGTAGCGCTTGCAAAGGGCCAGATTCTCAGAATCTGGCCCTTTGCGAGCCGTTTTCGGCTTGATGAATCTGGCCCTGAGTGATTAGCACAGAATCACAGGATGTTGAGCGTCGTCGCCGAGACTCGAACCCGGTGCCCCAGCTCCGCGGTCGCTAGCTCCTAGCCGAAAGGCTACATCCTCTAGAAATGGGGTATGAGTAATAGGGGTGATGGGCGTAATATAGGGGAGTAGAATTAAACAGACTGTAATAAGGCATGTTTTGGAAATGGACATATTAGGGAAGGGCAGGGATTGAGAAGATTGGAAGAAAAATAAGTGGCACAGCAGAATCGGGTGTAGAAGGCCTCATGAAGTGGTGTAAGAAGGGAGGTTTTGCCTAAAACGATTTAGAGGGGGTATAGGTGTGAAGATATTCCGAAAACGGGGGTTACGGTGGATTATCAAATCGGGCATACCTAGCAGAAGAGAGTCCATCTTTGGTGGTCACTGCAATACCAGAAGTCAAGGCATTGAGAGGCTCGAACATGGGAGAATAAAAATAATGTTACCCTCTTCAGTCGAGGCTTCAGGGAACACCCACAATTTTACCAGACAACCCTTCATCCTCCCAAAGTAGCTTTCCATTCTTCTTCTCAAATGGTGGTTCCGCATGGGAACAAAAACTCCAAAAACATAATTTGCAGAGAGATAAATTCCATAATATGGATTGGCTTAACCTCGATCCTAATTAAATATCTCCCTGCATAAATTTCAATTTGTATTTTATTTCTAAAATCAGCCAGACTCCCTACCTATATTAGTGGGTACATTTACTGTTTGAGCTCCGGACATGACATAATTCCGCGCTGGGTCTCGATAAAGTAGAAGTACATTTTTTTGCGTAGGCACGTTCATGTAAGACCAAAATTTGGGTGATTGGGGTTTACAATTTTTTTTTAAATCAATGGCGGTTCAGAGTAAATGAGGTTGGAATAGGCAATGACATGCAAATGGAGGTTTGCCACACCCAAAATCTGCACTTTTCCCCCATTACAATCTGTTATGCTTGGCAACCGAAAGTGCAGCAATTTCACACTACTCCGAATTCCAGATTAGGCTCAAACAGTGCTTGTGCCCAAAATCCGATGCAACCAATCAAAACCATCTTTATACGTCAATAAGCCATAAAAGCATACAACACTTCCATAAACAACATAATACAATTTTTTTTTATATCCGATGTAACCCAAACTTGTAATGATAATGGAGAAGTGGGCTCAGGTGAGGTTTGGGTAAATTAAGTTTTGGGACAAGTGAAGTGCTTTGAAGTAAGGAGTCGAGGTGTGGAAGGTTGGTAGATAATGGAGGATGGAGTGTGCAAAATGGGAGACAAATTGAAGTGGGCGGCAGTCAGAAGGAATGCTTTTTTTTTTTTAAAGCAAATTAGACCCGAAGATATCAGAGCGCTTTACATGAGCATCAGTTTTGTTACAGATGAACACATTCATTTTTGTTAGGCACGGGGAGATTTACGTCCAGATTCATCAAGCCCAAAACGGCTCGCAAAGGGCCAGATTCTGAGAATCTGGCCCTTTGCGAGCGCATTTTTTGCATTTGGGATTCATCATCCCAAAAGCAAAAATCGCAAATTTAGAAATCGCTAAATTGCGAATAATTGCATTTAAGGAATCTCAATTTGAGATTACTTAAATGCAATTCATGAACCATTTTAGAATTGCGAAATCGCAATCTGGGGCCGCTATTTACCACGAAGTCTGACTACGTGGTAAATAGCGAAAACCTAGAAAAATGCACTTTAGTGCATTTTTCTAAGTTGTATGTTACACACACACATGTGCATGTGTGTGCGCAACACCACTGTGAATTACCATTTCAGGGGTGCTACAGGGTGTCCTTTGGACACCCTGGCACCCTTGAAATCGCTACCTTATTTGCGATTCGCTAATTGCTAATCGCAAATAAGGAATGACTCCCCATTCATACCTATGGGCCTTTAGGCCCATAGGAATGAATGGGAAAGCCATTCCTTATTTGCGATTCGCAATTAGCGAATCGCAAATAAGGAAGCAGTAGAAATCGCAAAAAAATTTGCGATTTCTACATGAATCCCGTTTTGCGAGTCTTTAATAGCGATTCCTTAAAAATCGCTATTAAGGACTTGCAAAACATGACAATGATGAATCTGGGGGTAAGTGATTAGCTGAGAATCACAGGATGTTGAGCGTTGTTACCGAGACGCAAACCCGGTTCCCCAGCTTTGAGGTCTACCGCTCTAGCCCTTGAGGCTACATCCTCTAGAAATGGGGTAATAGTAATAGGGCCGATGGGTGTAATGTAGGGGAGTAGAATTGAACAGACTGCGTTTAAGGAAGGGACTTAAATATTTGGGCAGCATGTGTGACAAGTTGAGGTGATTAAAGGTAACAAGAGTAAGGTATGGTGATTGAAGAGAGTAGGGTATGGGAGTCGGGGAGGTATACATTGGAACAAGGAAAACAGATTTGTAATAAGGCAGGTTTGGGAAATGGACACAGATTCGTGAAGGGCAGGGCTTGAGAAGATTGGAAAAAAAATAAGTGGCACAGCAGAATCGGGTGTAGAAGGCCTCATGAAGTGGTGTAAGAAGGGAGGATTTGCCTAAAATAATTTAGAGGGGGTATAGGTGTGAAGATATTCCGAAAACGGGGGTTAACTGGATTATCAAACCGGGTTTCTGGTCTGTTTTGAGCGTTATTGCTTCACTGACTTACATTCTCTCTTTGTGGCAGGCAGCGTAATTCTCTCTTCTTCCGTTGAGGGAGTCCGTGAGGGAGTTCAGTAGCCTACTGGTGTTTTCCAAGTACTCTATCTACCTGTTTAATTCATTTAACGAGTAACATGGACAGCTCGTCGTGTAGTCTCTGAGGTGATTGCTGATTTTACGATTTCCTCTCCTTGCTTCTGCAACAGCGGAGTCGTCCCCGTTCGAGTGCGTTGCTTTCATGTTCCTCTAGCCTCGTGACATCATAGTGTGGATGGTGTGAGGTCATCAGGGGTTTATGCTGATGCTACGGAGATATGCAAAATCCATAAAAGGGTTAGGATTTTGCCTTCTCTGAGATCAACTCATCGGTGTATTACTTTACTTTGCCCTCATTCTCTCCGACAATTTAGTAAACATTCTGGAGGGGTGGGGGGGTCACGGGTAACCTTTCTGTTTCAACATATGCTAGGAAACATATTTTCCTGGATCGCAGTTAGACTTCGAATGATAATATTTACTTACATGTTGCATTTATGTATTTATTTGGTGCAATTTATAAAAAAAACACTGCTGACACACCGCTCCTGACACACCGCTGCTGACACGCCACTGCTGACTCGTCACTCCCGATACACCACTGCTGACACGCCGCTGTTGACGCTGCTGACACCACTGCTGACACACCGCTCCTGACACCCCGCTGCTGACACACAACTGCTGGCACACCGCTGCAGACACCACTGCTGACACACCGCTGCTGACACACCGCTGCTGACATGCCGCTGCTGACACGCCAGTGCTGACACACCACTGCTGACACGCCGCTGCAGACACCACTCCTGACACATCGCTGCTGACACATCGCTGCTGACACATCGCTGCTAACACACCGCTGCTGACACACAGCTGCTGACACACCGCTGCTGACACGCTGCTGCTGAAACCACTGCTGACACACCACTGTTGAGATTCCGCTGCTGACACGCCACTGCTGACACACCACTGTTGACACACCACTGCTGACACGCTGCTGCTGGCATGCCGATGCTGACATGCTGCTGCTGACACGCCACTGCTGACACGCCACTGCTGACACGCCGCTGCTGACACGCCGCTGCTGACACGCCGCTGCTGACACACTGCTGCTGACACACTGCTGCTGACAGGACACGCTGCTGACACGCCGCTGCTGACATGCCGTTGCGAATACCACTACTGACACACCACTGCTGACACACCGCTGCTGACACCACGCTGCTGACACCACGCTGCTGACACACCGCTGTTGACACGCTGCTGCTGACACACCCGCTGACACCACTGCTGACACGCTGCTTCTGAAACACTGCTGACGCACTGCTGCTGACACACCACTGCTGACACACCACTGCTGACACGCCACTGCTGACACGCTCCTGCTGACACGCTGCTGCTGACATGCCGCTGCTGACACACCACTGCTGACATGCCACGGCTTACACGCCACTGCTGACACGCCGTTGATGGCACGCAGCGGCTGACACATTACTGTTGACACGCAGCTGCAGACACCACTGCTGACACACCACTGCTGACACACCGCTGCTGGCAGGCTGCTGCTGCTAAACCACTGCTGACACACCGCTGCTGACACGCTGCTGCTGCTACACCACTGCTGACACAACACTGCCGCTGCTGACACACTGCTGCTGACACGCCACTGCTGACGCGCCACTGCTGCTACACCGCTGCTGACACACCGCTGCTGAAACACCACTGCTGACACACCACTGCTGACACACGCTGCTGACATGCCGCTGCTGACACGCCGGTGCTGACACACCACTGCTGACACGCCGCTGCAGACACCACTGCTGACACATCGCTGC
Organism: Lissotriton helveticus; assembly: GCF_964261635.1. Classification (NCBI taxonomy): domain Eukaryota; kingdom Metazoa; phylum Chordata; class Amphibia; order Caudata; family Salamandridae; genus Lissotriton; species Lissotriton helveticus. The sequence goes on from NC_136067.1 coordinate 1,621,111,201, forward strand.
TGACACATCGCTGCTGACACATCGCTGCTGACACACCGCTGCTGACACACCCCTGCTGACACACAGCTGCTGATACACCACTGCTGACACGCTGCTGCTGAAACCACTGCTGACACACCACTGTTGAGATTCCGCTGCTGACACGCCACTGCTGACACAGCTCTGCTGACACGCTGCTGCTGGCATGCCGCTGCTGACATGCTGCTGTTGACATGCCACTGCTGACACACCACTGCTGACACGCCAATGCTGACACGCCGCCGCTGACATGCTGCTGTTGACATGCCACTGCTGACACACCACTGCTGACACGCCACTGCTGACACGCCACTGCTGACACGCCGTTGCTGACACACCGCTGCTGACACGCTGCTGCTGACACATCACTGCTGACACACTGCTGCTGACACACTGCTGCTGACACGCCGTTGCGAATACCACTGTTGACACGCTGCTGCTGACACACCGCTGCTGACACGCTGCTGCTGACACGCCACTGCTGACACACTGCTGCTGACACACCGCTGCTGACACGCCGCTGCTGACACGCCGCTGATGACACGCCGCTGCTGATACGCCACTGCTGACACACCGCTGGTGACACGCCCGCTGACACCACTGCTGACAAACCACTGCTGACACACTGCTTCTGAAAACACTGCTGACGCACTGCTGCTGACACACCACTGCTGACACACCGCTGCTGACACGCCACTGCTGACACGCTGCTGCGGACACACTGCTGCTGACATGCCGCCTCTGACACACCACTGCTGACATGCCACGGCTTACACGCCACTGCTGACATGCCGTTGATGACACGCCGCGGCTGACACATTACTGTTGACACACCGCGGCTGACACGCAGATGCAGACACCACTGCTGACACACCACTGCTGACACTTCGCTGCTGACACACCGCTGCTGACAGGCTGCTGCTAAACCACTGCTGACACACCGCTGCTGACACTCCGCTGCTGCTACACCACTGCTGACACACCACTGCTGACTCACCAATGCTGACACAACACTGCCGCTGCTGACACACCGCTGCTGACACGCCGCTGCTGACACGCCGCTGCTGACACGCCACTGCTGACGCGCCACTGCTGCTACACCGCTGCTGACACACCGCTGCTGGCACACTGCTGCTGACACGCCGCTGCTGACACGCCGCTGCTGACACGCCGCTGCTGACACGCCTGCTGACACACCACTGCTGACATATCTCTGCTGAAACGCCTGCTGCCACCACTGCTGACACACCGCTGCTGACACGCTGCTGCTGAAACCACTGCTGACACATCGCTGTTGACACACTGCTGCTGAGACACCACTGCTGACACGCCGCTGCTGACACACTGCTGCAGACACCACTGCTGACACACCACTGCTGACATGCTGCTGCTGACATCCCCCCGCTGCTGACACGCCACTGCTGTGTGCCTCACTGCTGACTCATCACTGCTGTGCACTTCGCTGCTGACACACCACTGCTGACACACCGCTGCTGACATACCGCTGCTGACACACCGCTGCATACACCACTGCTGACACGCCGCTGCTGGCACGCTGCTGCTGGCACACAAGTGCTGACACATTGCGGCTGACACACAACTGCTGACACACAGCTGCTGACACACAGCTGCTGACAACCCACTGCTGATACGACGCTGCTGACACACCACTGCTGACATGCCACTGCTGACATGCCACTGCTGACATGCCACTGCTGACACGCCACTGCTGACACACCACTGCATTTGATCCCAAAGCGGAGTCGCACAGGCGTGGGATAAGAAGGTGGGTGCAACTAAAAGAAGTGTAGTAGAAGGAGGCAAGAGTTCTGATGTAAAGATACAACTAGCTCTGTAGAGCAGATGGACGACAAGGGGTACTACCGGCTGGACAAGGCTTTACAGAGCAGATTAAGGCTGCTCGCCCTCACTAAAGATAGTAGCAGGTGCAAGCAGAAGGGATGTTTGGCAAGGTTTGTAGGGGGGAGAGGACATGGGAGAGTTATGCGAATAGAACAAGCATTGAAAATGCAATAGGTCTCTCCTTTGATTAAGTTATAGCCATTTGCTTTGCTAATGGTATTGTATAGCAAAGCAAATGGCTTTACCTAATGAAAGCCGAGACCTATTGCATTTTCAGTGCTTGTTAAACCAGTAGGAGATGGTTTATTCTTTATACCTAATTTATGGCGTTCCATTAGATTTCTCCACGCATGTACATTACAATACGACCAACAGCAGTGATCGAGAACTGAATGTGACTTCCTTTTCACAGTCAGCAGTCTTATTTAAAAAGAAAAGAATTCGGATTTAAAGGCAGCAATATTGAACGCTCACAAAATAAAAATGTTGTGTGGCAAGTAAAGTGCATTTTTAACAGATTATCAGACTTCAGTGATCTTTTAACACCTTGGCTGCTTTGACTTTTCCCCTCTTGTGCTGCATTCCCAGATTTACCATTGTTCATGACGAGCTCAGCTCGTCATAAGCACAGCTCCAGTGTGCCTCATGACGAGCTGAGCTCGTCATGAGCATGGAAGGGGTTAAATTCTCGTTAAATATACCCATAACTTTTAATATTCAGGTATTTATGTATTTTTGTAGTGACATGTGTACGAATGGGCATGTCAACAGAGGGTGCATGAGCTAATTTTTTAACGAAATATGTTAAAACTTCGCTTATTTTCGTAATATCTAATTGCATGGATGTTTTCTACTTAGTGGAGCACTCAAACCCCGTGTGATTAATTCTAGTCATTCAGCCCAGCCCAGTCTTACATTTCTTGTTCATTGCATGGGAGATAATATAGCTTGCCTTTCTATCGAGACCTGCTGCACCAACTACAAGCATGTTACAGGAGGCATACCGAAGGGGCACAAGTCCTAAAAAAAGAAGTGGGGGACTATCCTAGTTTAGGCAGTATGCAAGTGACATCACGGCGGGTGACATCACGGTGCGCAACATCACACATGGCATCACAGGAATTGACATCATAGAAAGTGGCATCACAAGCCACGACTTTACAGGAAGTGGCATCACAAGAAGTGACATCAGATGTATAGCCCTGACATATATGTTTAGCAGGTCAATCATGTGTATGTTTGAGCGCATTGCGAGGATAATAGCACAGTGAGCTATGGAAGAGGCTATGTAACTTCTACACCTTGCAATCCCCCAGTTTTATGTAACAATTCCTGTACATTCATTTACAAACTTATATAATTTATTGTACATATAATATGCACATGTTGATGTAAAGAGCTCTGACAATGTGCATTGGAATGAGTAGGGCTATACAAGAAAAAATTGAGGTACTTAAATTATTTCAACGCCTCCTCAGGGGAAGTAAGCTCTATATAAATGCAATTTGTTTTGTGTAAATTCTGGGAAAGACCAACACATCTGACATTCTTACAGTGCATGCATATCCCATAAAGTGAACAAAGTGAAATGTTGCCTCTCAAGTATTTGTAAAGTGCTAACAAGGTGTGAACCTTTGTTTCCCCTCCGTTTCATTTGCATCAGGTGTGAGGCTCCTGACTTCTCCCAGCCAAGAGACTCGAACAAAAGGAGGCCTGATGACACCTCAGATTCGGCCTTTGTTATGGGACCAGTAGGAGTGTAAAATAGGAAAGCCCTGTCCCTGCCTGCACGTTGTTGCTTGTTGCAGACGAAAGCAGACAACTTGCAGGTGCTGCTGAAAGTGTCCCGGTGTGGAAATTACACTTGGACGAGTTCAGCACATTATTCAGTGGGGCCCAACTTCTTGGCAGGGTGGACGGCGTTCACCCTGTGAAAACAGTGGGTGGACGCCGTCCACCCACATGTACCCTCGACTCTTGCCCTGCATATCAAGCTTGGTGTTCACTGCAATACCAGAAGACAAAGCATTGAGAGGCTCAAAACTGGGAGAAGAAGAATAATGTTACCTTCTTCAGTCAAGGCTCCAGGGAGCACCCACAATTTTACCACACAACCCTTCATCCTCCCCAAGTAGCTTTTCCATCCTACTTCTCAAATGGTGGTTCCGCGTGGAAACAAAAACTCCAAAAACATAATTTGCAGAGAGATAAACTCCATATTATAGATTGGCTTAACCTCGACCCTACTTAAATATCTCCCTACAAAAATTTCAACTTGTATTTAATTATTAAATTCAGCCAAACTCCCTACCTATATTAGTGGGTACATTTATTGTTTGAGCCCGGACATGATATAATTCTGCGGTGGTGCTCGATAAAAAATAAGTCACATTTTTTGCAGACACGTTCATGTAAGACCAAAATTTGGGTGATTGGGGTTTTACAGCCTGTTTTATCAAAAAATGCTTTTGAAATCAATGGTGTTATTACAAATGCCACAGAAAGAAGGTGTAGTAAAAATCTCCCCAGGGTAACTCGATTAAAACAATGTTTTGCCCTGACAATTTCACTTCCGCATTCAGAGTAAATGAGGTCGGAATAGGAAATTACGTGCAAATGTGGGTTTGCCACACCCAAAATCTGCACTTTTCCCCCGATTACAACCTGTTATGCCTGACTACCGAAAGTGCAGCAATTTCACACTACTCAGAATTCGAGATTAGGCTCAAACAGTGCTTATGCCCAATATCCGATGCAACCAATCAGAACCATCTTTATTAAGCAATAAAAGCATACAACACTTCCATAAAAAATATATATATCCGATGTAACCCATACTTGTAATGATAATGGAGAAGTGGAATTGTTGGGAAATAGGGCTCAGTTGAGGTTTGGGTACATTAAGGTTTGGGACAAGTGAAGTGCTTTGAAGTAAGGAGTCGAGGCGTGGAAGGTTGGCAAATAATGGAGGATGGAGTGTGTAAAATGGGAGACAAATTGAAGTGGGCGGCAGTCAGAAGGAATGCTTTTTTTAAATGTATTTTTTAGAGTTTTACATAACGCGAACTAGACCCTAAAATATCAGGAATCAGATCGCTTTACATGAGCACCAGTTTCGTTACAGATGAACACATTCATTTTTGTTAGACACCGGGAGCCATATGTATCAACACATTTCCCCATAGACACAGAATGGGCAAACCCCTTTGATACATCTGGCCCCAGGAGATTACGTGATTTTCCCAGAATCACAGGATGTTGAGCGTCGTTACCGAAACTCAAACCCTGTTCCGTGTTCCCCACCTTTGAGGTGGATTACTCTAGTCGTTAGGCCACGTCCTCTAGAAATGCGGTACGAGTGATAGGGATGATGTGCATAATGTAGGTGAGTAAAATTAAACAGGCTGGGCTTAAGGGAGGGATTGAAATGTGATATGGGCAGTATTTGTGACAAGTTGAGGTGATTGAAGGTACGAGAGTAAGGTATGGTGATTGAAGAGAGTAGGGTATGGGAGTCGGGGAGGTATAAATTGGAACAAGGAAAACAGATTTGTAATAAGGCAGGTTTGGGAAATGTACACAGATTAGTGAAGGGCAGGGCTGGAGAAGATTGGAAGAAAAATAAGTGGCTTCGCAGAATTCGGGTGTAGGCCTCATGAAGTGGTGTAAGAAGGGAGGATTTGCCTAAAACGATTTCGAGGGGGTATAGGTGTGAATTACATTTCGAAAACTGGGGTTAATTTAAGGTGGATTATCAAATCGGGTTTAAATCTGTTTGGAGCGTTATTGCTTCACTGACTCACGTTCTCTCTTAGTGGCAGGCAGGGTAACCCTCTAACCCTCTCCTCTTCCGTCGAGAGAGTCCCTGTAGTTCAGCCATGGACCCCCTCTTCTCGTTGGTCTCTGGCTCCATCACAGGTTGCCTCGTGACCATGTCAGGGTCTTCAGTGCGGCGGCTCCCTAGTAACTGACCTTTATATACACCCAGAATACGTCACAATGTGTTTCTCATCACGATTGGGAAAGACCATTTGCCTCGCGTCTGTGGGGGTGGAACGGAAAATCACAGCAGCAATTGTGTTTCCCAAGTAATCTTTCTGCCTGTTGAATTAATTTAACCTGTAACGTGGACAGCTCCTCGTGTAGTCTCTGAGGTGATTGCTGATTTTACGATGTCCTCTCCTTGCTTCTGCTACAGCGGAGTCGTCCCCGTTCGAGTGCGTTGTTGTCATGTTCCTCTAGCCTCGTGACATCATAGTGCAGATGGTGTGATGTCATCAGGGGTTTATGTTGATGCTATGGAGGTATGCAAAATTCATAAGAGGGTTAGGATTTTTCCTTTTCTGACATCACCTCATCGGTATATTACTGTACTTTGCCCCTAGTCTCTATGACATTCTGAAAGGGGGGAGGGGGGTGGAGATCACAGGTCACCTTTCAGTTTCAAGATATGCTCGGAAACCTTTTTCTGGATCGCGGTTAGACTTCGAAATATATTATCATTTACATTTTTCATTTATTTATTTGGTGCAATCTACAAACCTGATAATCACTCAGCGCATCCCTGGAAAGGAATAAAAGAATATAACTGAATAGACAATCACCACGTTAATTATATAAGAAAAACGTTGTGGAAGGTCTTCTTTAACCAGTAGGAGATGGTTTATTGTTTATACCTAATTAGGTTATTGATGTATTTTTGTAGTGACGTGTGTATGAATAAGCACATCAGCAAAGGGTACATGAACTAATACTTGAAGGAAATATGTTAAAATGTATTTTCCTTTCGTAATATCTAATTGCATGGATGTTTTTCTGCTTTGTGGAGTACTCAAACCCCATGTGATTAATTCTAGTCATTCATCCCAGCCCAGTCTTACATTTCTTTTTCATTAAATGGGGGATAATATAGCTTGCCTTTCTGCCTAATTTGGTCCAGCATTTACTGGACATTTAACCCCTTCGCTGCGGCGGCAATTCCGCCGCAGCGCTAGGAGGGCGGGGGGGCCGAGCGGCGCTCACATGCCCGTGACGGAGCCGCTCCGTCATGAGCCGCGGTTGAGCTGTGCTCATGACGGAGCGGTTCCGTCATGGCCCCGCTCGCTCAATGGAACGCTCAGCGCAGGCGCGGAAACCGCGCCGCGCAGGCGTGCCGAGCGGGCCATGACGGAACCGCTCCGTCATGAGCACAGCTCAACTGATGCTCATGACGAAGCGGCTCCGTCATGAGCATGCAAGGAGTTAACAAGACTTCAGATTAAGCAAACACTTAACAGCGAGTCTATATTTTAAAGCGAATATCTTGCAGCCAATGCTTTCTTACACAAGCTACATGAAACAGTGCTGTTTTAAAGACTCAGCAGCTCACCCTTCTTCCCGATCTCCTGTGTCGCCCTGCCCCCTTCTTTCTCACTTTGCCTCCTTCCCCCAACTGTCCCACTCACTGATTTTAGGCACATTTATGGGCTGGTAGAAGCTGCTCCAGAAACCAACTTGATGGCAGAGTCTCGTTTTCTCGTCTTCCCTCTTTCCTGATCGCACTCTCTCTCATACCTCTTCCTTCCTTCCTCAGCGCTTTGAAGTAGCTCTTTCATGTAACAAACGCTATACAATAAACCATTATTCCGTAAGATTCTGATATCTCTGAATTTGATTGATAGACTGTAGCATCCAGTGCCACTTGGATAATAAACTCCTTACCACGTTGTCATGGCCATCTGAGGTGGTCCAAAGCCCATTCCATGGCCCTCAAACACCAACCCGAAGGGCTTAACCACCTTCCTTAACTTCAACTCCACACACACAGAATGGACCGCAGACCAGTTCCTCCACCCCTCTTCCCACCCACTCTATTATACTCCAGTTATGGACGTTGGTATTGGCATACTTCAGTCAAATGCAGATTCAGGAGAATCTTGGTCTCCGAAATGAAATGAAAAGATATTTTGGAACTTGGGGGTCTGTGGAAAAAAAAGTAGACCGGGCGGGAGTTCTGGGCTTGTTCTCTTTAAGATGGGGCTTGGGATATGCAGTGATTAGCTTTTTTCTGCCCTCCACTTACACAGCTGGGGCTGTTTTGGCTCTAGTCCTCAACATTAAGCAGCTTTCCGTCACCACCAACTGTGCTCCTGAAATCCTGGTTTGAAATAAGCCCCAAGTCTGCCATGGGTCCCTAATGGTCCTAAACACTACCTGAGTCCTCTTGATTACGACCAATAACGCATAACAGAGCAGCTGCTGAGGCAGCCTCGGGTCAGTCTTGAAACTCTGTAAGCTTACGCCGATCAGTAGCCTGGGCTAGGAGAGTGCCAGGGCCTGCCCTTCAGCACCCTAGAAAAGATATCTGACTTGACGCCTGATGTCTCTGTTCTCTCTGAAGCCCTTCCTTCTCCTTGTTGCTCCTTCCTACTCAATCTTCAAGTGCTGCCACTGGACATCAAACTCTCAATTAGGATTGAGAGAAGGGGTAAGATCTGTAGCTTCCATCAAACATTGACAAAGAGAATGAGAAAAGTGGAGTTAAGTGTTTCCCAGGAATCTCTTTGTCCAGACCAAGTGCCTTTCCTACCCACTGTCTCTCTGATCTCTAACTCACTGCCATACCAGGATCCCTCTTATCCCTGATTTCTAAAACCTGGCCAAGCAATGACTCTGCTCCTTGTGACCGACTGCTTTCTAGTACACCTTCACCCCTTGCTCTCTGCATCCCCTCTTGAGATCAATGTCTCTAGAAGTTTCAGTCTGTGTGTGTGCGTTACTAGCAACCAACATGGCTTGAAATGGCTGTTTTATTCAGGTTGCATGCCATATACTAGGACATTAGTCAATTGAACTGGTGATGAGACATCTTTAGTGTTCTTTATTGTTCTGTATTAAATAATTGTATGGGTTCTCCAAGTCCTCGGTGAACAAGGCATTACACAGTGTTCATTCATCTTCATGGCATAGAAAGCCTTCCCTGTGCCTTCTTCAGCACTGCATTACTGTGGTGGTGTCCCTTCTTCTGAGCAGTAGTGCCATCTCCCGCATCCTAGACAGCAATGCATTAAAGTGAAGTTGTACCATCTCCTCTGTCTCAGGCAATATTTTTATCTTTCTTACTTTCCTGGTACCCTCTCACCTTTAAAGTCAAATGCTTCCCTCTTCCTGTCCCCTCAAACGTTTGAGGTGGCATGTGCGATATACATGTAACAAAATAACATTATAATCTGATAGAGACGTCTAGCCGCAGATTCGTTAACTTAAAATATCCCCAGGCGTCAGACTGGATGCCGAAAACTTTCCGCAGCAGCAAATCTGCACGCCGGGGGCGGCGCCGCATGGCTCCGCCCTGACGTCGCCCACAGACGTGACGTCAGTTGAGCCATATATGCCGCTGGCGCGCTGACGTCAGTTTTCTCCTTTTCCGCGTCCCAACGCGGATCCTGGAAAACCAGCGGTTCCTTGACCTGTTTTTCGGGTCTTCTCAACGCCTTCTGTTTCCCGGAACAGTGTGCAATGCATTCGTGCTTTAAGGCGTGTGAGATCTGTGCATGTCAGATGTTGGTAACGGACCCGCATGCCATCTGTATTTGGTGCCTCAGAATGCACCATGACTCCCAAGAGTGCGACGATTGTCAGCGGTTGAAACCTAAGTCCTTATGGGAGCGTCGGATGAAATTGCTTGCCGCACGGCTGTCCGTTCCTGCATCTTCGCGTTGCAGCTCTCCCTCTTGGGATCAAGCCCACTCCAGAGGTTGTTCCCGCAGACGTCGTTTGGAGGCGGGGAAACATAAACGTAAATCCAGGAGGCCTTCCTCCCATACCCGTGTCGCGGGTGCCTTCTCTTCTCGCTCCCTGCTGGGAACAAGCGTCCGAAGGTCGTCTCCTCTGTACCCCCCCTTTCTGGGTGCTGGAGCAACACAAGCCTAAATGGAGGCTTATTCTGAAGCACTCTGCTCTTACTTTGGGTCACTCCCTCTCCCTGGTGCGCCTTCGGGTCCCATAGAGGTGTCGACTCCGGTTCTGGAGCTGATCTGACGCCGATGGGACACGGCCCAGTGGGTCCTCCCAGTCATCCGTCTAGCCCACCCCTCAGTCTCCGCATAGCCCTGACCGTCTCCCTGCGTCGACGTCGGAGGCGGCGCCGGGCTCGATGCCCTGTTCCTCACATGTTGCAGTGGGGTCGACGTCGGACGGCGCCCAGCCCAAGTCCCCCTTGGAGGTCATCAACGTCCAGACGACTCTGGCTAAACGTCCGTCGACGCCGGTGCCGACGTCCACGTCTCCTCTATTTCAGGAAGTTGATATTCCACCCGACTCCTCGGACGTCGATGCAACTCCCACGCGGCGTCAGTCGATGCCGGTGCCGTGCCTACGCCTCCTCTTATGCCACACACTGACGCTCTTCTGGACTCCCCTAATGTGCGACGGTTTCAGCCCATGGTGCAGGTACCTTGTGTGGGGTGAACTCCAGATCAGCCCCCGGCTCCTCGACTGTTGCCATCCCCTACAAATGGGTTATTGTCACCTCCCCGGATGGCAACTGAGGCTAGTGCAGCCTACACATGGGCTATTCACAGGGCAGCAGCTATTCTTTGTTTTCAGCCCCCTGTGGTTTCTCTGCCTTCTGATCCTTTATTGGCTCTTCTTCATATGGAGCCGGTTGAAGTGGAGCCTTTGCTGCCCCTTGGGGCATCCTTGTTTGACATCATGCTGGGCATATGGGCGAGGCCTTCCTCGGGTGACCCTGTTGATTGGGCAATAGCTCATCAACACCATCCTGCCCTTAATGAGCCATCCTGTGTCTGTCCCTTCACCCTAGGGCTCAGGGCCTAGTTGTTCAGGCCACCTTCGACTTGTAGTGTTCCTCCGCCCTGCCTGTGTTGCCTCCCACCATGGAGTCTAGGTGGTTAGATGCATGTGGTCGCCAGCTTTTGGCCTCTGCCAGTGCTGGCATCCGCGCCTTGAATACGGCTTGTATGTTTGCACACGCATCCTCTACCCTTTGGGACTAGGTCGAGGCTCAATTCCAGAAGGCCCATGGGTTGAACTAATCCGCCTTCTGCATGATGGCAGGGGAATGACGCAATTTCCCCTCCGCTCTTCTCTTGACGCCACTGACTCGGTGGGACGAGCTCTTGCTCGGTCTGTGGCTTTGCGCCGCCATACTTGGCTGTGCGACAGTCGTTACTAGGACAATGTTCGGGATACTCTTGGGGATCTGCCTTTCAATGGCGTGGACCAATTTGATAGCCATGCAGGTTCAGTGGTCTCCCACCTCATGTCAGGGCTACAGTGACTCTTGCGGCACACCCTTTTTGCCTTATGAGTATTCTTTTATTCTGCGTAGGTGATGATGCCTTGTTGGTCTAATTTCATACATGTCCCAGTCCTCTGCATAGCACCCGGATAGTGTAGGCGGTGGTTCCGCCATCTCACTATTCTTTATGTGCAGCCAGACGGTTGGTTCTGTCTTTCCTTTCAGTCCTCTGAATATGTGCTTTGCCCAAGAGGACTCCCCTAGTGGGGGTTGATACTTACCCTATGTGGGGTATTTATAGGCTATTCGGTGGCTGCCTTAGCCTTGGTACGCTCCTATGGAGTTTTTTGCCACAATCTTGCTATGGACCTCTTTTTTATACTGTTCTGCGATCTTGACCTTAGCATCGCTCTATTGCACCTTCGGTGCAGTTGGCTCTGGTTGTCGGTGGTCCTTCTACGCCTCGGTATGGGTTCCTTACAGTATGTCTTCTACCTCGCCTGTATTCAAGGGGGCGTTTTCAGCGTCGCTGTGAACCTCTTGCCCTTGATGGCTGCTCTTCTTTTGCCAGTCACTATCTTAGGGCCCTTGTTCTGTTCAGTTCAGGCGCTGTTCTCACCACTGACGCCCTATCCTCTTTTTGCACCAGGATACAACCATTTTGTGGTACGCTTCTTAGTGTTGGCGCAACCTGGAAATGCACCCTGCTATAATTGCTATTATAGGGTGTTTGCATTGATTCTTCCACTTCCGTGGTGCTGGTTCTCCCCTCCCCTTTAACCCCTTAGCTGCAGCGGCTATTCCGCCGCAGCGCTAGGGGGAGGGGGGGGGGCGCGCGGCGCTCCCGTACTCGTGACGGAACCGCTCCGTCACGAGCCTCGGGTGGGCTGTGCTTGTGACGGAGCGGTTCCGTCATGGCCCCGTCCGCTCAATAGAACGTGCCGCGCAGGCGCGAAATCAGCGCGGCGCAGGCGCACCGAGCGGGGCGTGACCGAACCGCTCCGTCATCAGCACAGCCCACCCGAGGCTCGTGACGGAGCGGTTCCGTCACGAGCATGGAACGGGTTAAGGGTTGGGGTAAAAAAAAAATCGTACTTCATCCCTTACTGGGCTTGTCTTTGAAGGTGGCGGCTTCACCCTGTACCTCTCTACTGTACATTGCCTTGTACCCTCGTTTTCTGGGCTCTTTCCCAACAGGTGTTTTTACACATTCCCTGCTGCTTCCGCACAGGTGTTTTCAACACTTCTGCTTGGGTTCCTGCTTTATCACTCTCAAGGGGAGTATTCTCTTTAGGATACTTGCTTCTAGAGTCCTTGGACCATTCGGTTGGTCATGACAGTTTCCGACTGTCGTGTCTAGCTCCGTCTCCTCCTCTATCATGCAAGGGACCGTTGCTCCTCCCGGGTGTGGGGCTGATGTGGCTTACTAGTCTGGGCATTGTTCTGTCCACTTCTGCTTCCTCATGACTGTTGGTACTTTTCGGGTACTCTGTGTTACGCTTCATTTCTGGGCGTATTTCTTTTGCCTCTATATCTGCTCTGTACTGTTACACAGCAAAATCGTGCTGTCAAGGTTCCTTCATTCGATGTCCGTGGTCATTCACCCGGTCTGCTTGCCTACGTGCTCTTATGTGGATGTCCAGCTTGCTTGGTGCCCCTTTTTGCCGGTTGCCTTCTTGCTATTGCGTCTCTCGCATCTGGGCGGCTCACCTAATCCTACAGTGGAGCTCTTGTTCTACTTCGTGTTTTTCTGCCGTCCACAAGGTATGCTTCTGTTTCGTCCAGTCTCCCACTTGACTGTCATTCTTACTGTAGTCCTGTATTGGGTGCTTCTGATGGTTGCCGTCAGCCCTTTCACATGCCTCATAACAGAGTGACTCCAACGGTGTGTCTTCAGTTTCTAGTAATACTGGCACTTTCTGTTCATGGATCGGCATCCTGCCAATACTGTCCTACGTATTTGACTGGTGCAGGATTCAACAGTGCTTTTTTCCACTGTTGTGCATGCTGGACCGGTATGTGTTGACTCTGTCCTACTGGGTGTCTTCTCTCTGGGATTTACTTACGGTCAGCACACCAAATCCTGCGGACCCATCAGACCATGGGTTCAGTTCCACTTCTTGCGAAGTCATGAACTTTCCCTTTCACACAGACATATCTAGCGTATGTGTTCTTTCTCTCACCCAGTATACATACGGCGGGTTTTCATGCTGTTATTTGACGGCTTGTGGTACCTTTGCCTCCCAATGTTTTTTGCTCTTTCTGAGCTTCATGGTCTGGCGTGGCTGCGCTGGTTTGCAATCCCTACCGTGGGTCGTCACCTTGTTGACGGCAATGTTGCCTCTGCAACTTATTGGGGTTCAGTCACAGACCCGCCTCCTCTATGGGTATGGCTTTGGTATCTATTCTAAGTTAAGGAATCTGCGGCTAGACGTCTCTATCAGATGAACGAGTTACTTACCTTCAGTAACAATGTATCTGGTAGAGACGTAGTCTAGCCGCAGATTCCTTAACGCCCGCGCGTCCTCCCCATTCTGCTAGGACCTTTTCTGGTTGGGCTTTCTACGCTCACCTCCCTCCGGGTGGCTTGATCCTACTGCAGGGTGACGCTTTCAATTACCTCCAACAAAGAATGCTTCATTCTGCTTTCATGGCTCTACTCCGCCCATTCTCGTAATTGGACGGTTTGATCATGTGTCATGTATCCTTTCCAACCTTACCCTCTGGGTTGTACAGTGCGGGTTCTATTCGTGTATTTTCCCACCCCACTCTCCCGTTCTCTATAGCCTTGGGGTCTCTTACCACCCCTGCGCTCAATTGGTTTAAAGTCTATTGGCTCTGCCACATTTTATATGTCTCTTATTGGGTATACAACATCTCTTTCTGGTGACGTCTTGTGGTCAATTGTCCTAGATCCTGTGTTCCGGACTTTTTGTCCTTCATGGTTATATATTAAGGTTTCGGACTTCCTGTCGTCTACCATGATGTTGTTTACATCTTCATTTACCTCCAAGGGTGGTTAACCTTCACTTTTGCGGAGTTGCTTCTCCGAGCGGTGCTCTGCTCTTTCCCTTTACTAGTTTTCAATATACAGTGCCTGGCACTTTCCTTTATGGTGCTGTTTTTCACCATTCCATGTCTATTCATAATTTTCGCACACTGTACCCTATTTCTAACAGTTTTTTGGTAGTGGCTCTGCGTTTCCCCTACGAAACTGATGTCAGAGCGCCAAGAGGGGCTTATATGGCTCCGCTAACGTCACGTCAATGGACGACGTCAGGGCCGAGCCGTGCTTCGCCGCCTCCGTCGCGCAGTGGTGCTGCTGCGGAAAGTTTTCTGTATCCAATCTGACGCCTGGGGATATTCTAAGTTAAGGAATCTGCTGATGGCTGATTAGCCAGAAACCGGTCCCAGGAGGCTTGTTTCCGGTCCAGGGAAGACATGGCTTGGCAGTTCGGGCTGGACTGTTCCCACGAGGCACAGGGTCAGACTGATTTGCATATAGCCATGTCTGAACTGGGGTGGTGGAGTGAGCTAAAGAATGATGATGATTAAACCCAGATCAGTTGACTGGGACTGAGTCTTTGATTTGCTCAAATGCTCCGTCCATCATCCCCTTTGGTATCGCTTTGTTCCCCCTTTGGTATTGCCCCAAAACAACATGGCAGCCTCTCAACATATCCCTCAGCCTACAGTGTAGCCACCTTTGTGGTATCTCCTCTGCAGACTTAGAGATCCCTGCCAGGCATGAAATAATTTCTAAATATGGGGGGGGGGGGTCCCTTCTCTGGGGCCGGGGGGGGGGGGTAGAACCATAACCTCTGCTGGCCTGGTGGGCCGGTCCTCTGCTCACAGCTACCAGACCCACCTTTCGTTTTGAGGGTGAAACCCACCAGTTCCACCCCCTGGATTTTATCCATTTGTATGGTCTTTAACTCCCTTTTTTAAAACAGCCATTCCCCTATCCTATCTTCTCAGCCCTCAGTTGATGGATTAGCAAGTTATTCCTAGATCCACTTCCGAGTCGGGGGGAATCCAGGTTTCAGTAATGAACAGGATCTCCCATTAATTTGATTCCATTAGGACATTAAGTTCTATGGCATGTTTCACTAAAGAGCGGGCTTTTGGCGTGCCACATTGAATTCCCTCCCCTCCTGATATTATGCAAACAGGGGTGGTGGTATTAATCTTCACATGTTCAATGGCAAATGGTGGATAAAGTAGTGGATCGTTGGCTGAGGCAAGGCAAATTATGTGGTGGAAGTGATATTTTGGCAACATTTTGTGTGGTTAAGTCCTTGCCTGTGGATCTTTCTGAATGGCCTTGGTGGAAATTTGGGATTGCTCTGAATGGACACTTCCAGGCTCTGACAAGGAGGGAGGTTAGGTTATTGTGGTTGTAAATTATTATGATAAATGCCCAGAGTTGAATGTTTGTGAAAGTGTGACTTTGAGTACTGTAATCAATTTTTATAGAATGCCTTTTGTAAAGAGGGTGTCACTTGGTTACTGATAATAGGCCACAGGTTGACCTGCATTAGGGTTTCAAATTAACTTGTCAGGTGTGGTGTGCAGCATCAAAGGAATACTTCTTACCACCTTAATCCAATGGGCAAGTTGAGCATTTCATTTATATCGTTAAAGAAGCTGTCCAACTTGCAGCAAGTGGTGAAATAAATGGGAACAGAGCATTCCAATCTACATTACTTACATGGCCATGCTTAATTCCATTATGGGTTTCACCATTTGCATTGTAGAGTGGATGGAAACAAGGTCTCGTCTAGCACCATGGTGGTTGAAGGAGAATGTCAAGGAATCTACACATTTTTGGGTGTAATACATAGATTTGAATAATATAAAAAGAGAAATATCATTTATTTGGATGGAAATAGAGGGCACCCTTCTGAGAATCTGCCTGGAGTGTATGATTCTGTAAGAAGCAGACGTCATAGGAATTATAATAAATCACAATCTAAACTGTCTAGTTCTGTATCAGTCACTAAGAAGGAGCAGTTTAGGTTGAAGGGGGTAATGTGTGGAATAGGCATAAGATATCTGTGTATAGAGGGCACGAGTAATTTTGTACTGTTTCCCCTGTTCCTGGCAACATCTTGCCATGTTCGCTTATGGATGATGATTCTTTTTGTTCCTATGCCCAAATGAAGTAGGTATGGGTGATGGCAGAGTTAGACTAGTAGTAGAGCTAGGAAGCATTCTGCCAAGTTTATGGATTACAATATGTTGTAGAAGTTTAGGTTGTGGTAGTTTTATATGTTTTTGCCTTCTTTTTATGGTACGTGATCTGCATGTGTATTCCTTTTGTTATGTTTCTGTAATGGGTAAAGCGTGTGTTATGTGTCCTGAGAATCTGTGTATAGGAATGTGTGGTGATGGTGATGTGCCCTAGTAAATTGCCCTCCCAGTCTCGTGACATGGGTGACGGGGCAGGGGCTGAAGCACCCAAGCTGGAGGGGATTGGAAAAACCACAGGTAGTTGCACAATGGTCGAGAGCCAGAAAGATCCTATAAATAACAGTGAGGAACAGGGACTAATAACCATTGTCGAACAGGGAGCACCACTCCTTATCAGTTCCCCCCGCTTAGGGCAGTGCACCCACACAATGGATCACTGCAAACCATCTTAGATGTGTCAACATTAGATGCCAAAACTCCAGACTTGTTGCACCAAATGATTATACGCTGCATGCAACTCTGGAGTAGTCCACCAGTGCTGGCAACCTAAAGTGAAACCACTCAGCATCTACACATGGTGTGTACCTGCAGTTAGATGTAATTAAACATATGGCACTAAATGGGGATAAGTGGGTAGTAGCAGGAAATCATATTGTAGAGGCCGCCATGTGACCCTTACCATCCAATGGGAAAAAGAACACAAAGGTAGAATCCACGAGGCACGAAAAAAGCGCCATGAGATTGCCACGCTGCCTGGTGCAAATGACCAGGCATTACTAAATAGAAGAGTGCTGGCCACTGGATGGGAACAAAAGGAAACCATAATAGAAGTAAACCAGCCAGAAGGGAAGGAAAATCATCAAAGCAAAATGGCTCCACAATTGAAACAGGAGAGCTAATTGGAGAGCAAGAGGAATGCAACAAAGACAATATGCAACTGTATCCAGTTTTTATGTAAAAACTCTGTACCCCAACTGCCCCCGCTCATTGCAGAGCCATGTGCTAAGTGCACCTCCTGGCCAAAAGTAAAGTACAAAAAGAAGAAGAAAGTTAAGAGAATTAAGAAAGGTAGATTGGCTCTGAAGCTCACAAAAAAGATAAGGAGACCAAGGGGTTTTAACCCCGGATGCAGGAAATGTTTCCGGAGACACCGCCATCCAGGCAGGGACTCCCTTAAGTGTTCTTGAAGATAACGACACTGAAATTGATGGTGAAAAGCAAAGTGGTGCAAATGGTAGGAGCTTTGCGCCAGGAAACCCATGTGAAAGTGTTTTTCTGGCTGAATCAAACAGCACAGTAGTGTGAACTAAACCGCTGGGGATATTTGAGAATTGTAATGTATTGACTCCCCAAGCACTAGCGAAATTTACTTTTATTGATCTATTCCCTGATCCAGTATGTCCATTACCAGTAAATCAAGCATGCCAACTAGAAGTGTGTCGGGCTATTCATGCTCTTGAGCGCGCTAACCCCAGATCCCAGGCTGTCTAGAGTGGGGTACATAGTGACATGGAGTTTTATGCACCAGTTACTCCGAATCTGATCAATGATAACATGGACCATCTGCATGTGAGTGGCCTAGATATGATCCCCCAAAGTAGGGATTGTAGCGTAGCATTGCGGCGAGAATGCCAGATGGAGTTGGGACAGGAGAACTCGGAGCAACACAATACGCGAGTCCTCCTCGGAAGACCGGAGGCACTTTATAAATTGACACCCAGTGTCCTAAGTGAAGCAAAAAATATGACAGTTACCAGGGGAAAAATAGAACTGTTATTATCAATCAGAAGAGGAGCCTTAACCTGCAGTAGGTGGTGACATTATTTTTCACTGGCTGCCAGCAGTACTGAACAGCCCTAAAACAGCAGGTTACAAAAATGATTACACCTCTGCCGCCTCATTTTAACTAAAAGGGCTCCCAGTTTCCTGTCCAAATTTGTACCACTAGACCTGGAGAGAGATGCGAAGCATAAAGCCAGCAAGATAACCATTATGTCCAGGAATATAGCCAGCCTACAACCAAAGTTTGAGGATGAGGACTGAGTGGAGTTTGTTAGTACTAAGAAGATTTGCTGGTTTCAGGAGACTTGGGCTGCGAATGGTACTTTAGCTGAATCAGTGCCAGGCAAAATGTGTTTTGCCACCAAAGCAAATAGATCTAGTAAGGGCGGGGGGTCTCTCCTCCTGGATCTCATCAAAACTAGCTTATATGGTTTCAAAAGTTTCTTTATTCACAACTCGATTATGTTTGTTGCACGTACCAAGGACCACAAGAAACCACAAGCCATAGTAGTTGTTGTCAATGTCTACTTGAAGCCCAACCAGTGTGGTAAACCTGAGGATCAATCAGCAATACTACAGGAAGTCATGCATGGAATAAAGGCCAAGGTGAAACCCGGCGACATTCATTATCTGATAGTATGTGAAGATTTTAATAATCACCCGCCCAAATATATATGAAATGAGGCAGCATGCAGAGAGGAAGCAAGCTGGGTATCCCTTTGCCTGATATTGCCTGCTCTATTCCAATCAGCAGGTACAGTAAAGGGAGATCCTCCGCTAACTTCCTTTCCAATCTAGAGCTAAGCTCCTATGTTCCAAAGCAATAAGAGAAGTGGTACCCTATTTCCAAACAATCAGTGGGAACTGATGATGGAATCCAAGTAATTCAGTGGCCTAAGGGTGATCACGACCCTCTGTGCTTCAAGCATGGAATAGTGACAGGGTTTGAAGGTCCTCCATGTTATAATGCTAGTATATTCCCAGATAACAGTAGGAGAGATGTCAAATGAATTGCGGATAGCTACTCAATCGACAAGAACATGCTGATAATATCCGTAGAGGAATATCTTCCATATATTCAAGCTGTGGAAAATGGGGCCCATATTGTGATACTAGAAAATTATAGTAAATTGATACTTGTTTAGCGTACTACTCACCCGTAAGGGTCTCAAGGCACTTGTACGAATACCGCTGTAGAACCCATCCTGGCTTTCCCTGTGAGGTGTCCACTCCTGGGCACCCCCAAGGTAGAGGCCAGGCATCCTTAGCGTTGTGGGGGCCGTTGTGGAGATTAAGCAAGCTATTGCCCAGAGTTGCAGAGTGGGACTCCATGATTGGAATTGGCACCGAGGTGAGAATGATCAGGTCCGTGGAATTTTTGAGCTCAAGACCCACCGAGGCGGGGAATTGAACCCTGGTCCCGGGCTAGACCTCTGCATCAGGGTCTGCCGCTCTAACCATTGAGCCACACTTCTCCACAGACTCTGTTATAGGACTCTGTCAAGGGAGCTTAAAGGCAAATGGTCTACATCAAGAGTGGCCAAGTAGAATGGTCTTTTAAAGAATTACTTTGGGTGGTACCATACGGAGTGTAGACTTGCCAAGTCAAAGGTCTCTAATGCATATCGGTACCGGCATCATTCTTTAATCAATAATCACATTTTTGAGCGCAAGGAGCAAATGCAAAGCCCTACTAAGGAAGAAGAAATCAAACTACCAGCAAGGAGTGTGGAGCGACCTGATTGAGGCAGCAGAAGAGAAAAATAGTAGATCTTTTTCGGGGGAAATTGCCAGAGTATTCAGGGATGGTCCAAACAGTCATGGCCATCAGATTTGCTCACACACCTAGGTGGACCACTAAAAGGCAGTATATAATAGCAGTGGTGGTTTGACACATTTGGGAGAACTTGCCAACCATAGACCAAAGAGAGAACTAAGCATTCTACGCCTGGAGGTAGAAAGAGCAGTCATAGAGCAAAAGTCCAATAAAGCCCCTGGCCCCGATTGTGTCCAAGTGGACATGTTTTGCTCTGACCTGAAGGTCTGGTCAATATTCCTATCTAAGATGTTTAGTGCAGCTATTGGGGAAAAAATGCATCCCCTCTTCTTGGCAAACTGCTATCATAGTGCCCTTCCACAAAAAAGGAAGTAAGATGCTTCCCAATAATTACAGGCCTATTTCATTATCAGAGAGCACCTGAAAAATCTTTGGCTGTGTAATTTCAAATAGGCTGCAAGGGTGGATTGACAATAATAATGTTCTAATCGATGCATAGGCTAGATTCTGTACAAGCATCAGCACTATCTATCAACCTGTCAGACCATATATGGTGTGTGCCAAATATAGAAGGGTGCTCAAATTTTCTCTATATAATTAAAATTGGCGATTGATCTAGTTAACAGATCCAAATTTTTGCAATCACTAGAAAAATGGGGGTGGAAAACAACCCTCCTTCAAGCTCTTAAAACAGTGCATGCAGAAACAAGCACTTCTGATCGCTACGGAAGCTCTGGGGTATACACCACTCATTTTACAATCTGCTCTGGTGTACAGCAAGGCTGTCTACATGCCCGCTGTTCTATTTTAAAACAAATGGAAATAATTTCTATCCAGAGAGAGCCTTGGATGCCCCGAGGTTGTGCAGTAATAACCAATACTTATTCTTCTTTTTACATATGACGCAGTTCTATTGATGCTATTGATGTATACACAAAACGCAATGCATAAATCTTTGGAGAACTTTGAGAGCATCTGTAGCCAAAAAGGTCTTTTCATTAACACACAAAAAACTAAAATGATGCAAATTTCAATGGCTCCGCCTTGAAGGAAATCCACAAGGATAAATCATCAAGTGCTTGAAACCATCCATTAAGATCTATGACTATTTGGGCATTCGCTTCTTTAACAAACTGAACTGGCGTGACTGTATTGAAAAGGCAACCAATGTCTTGCAGCGTCAAGCAAACGTCATCCTTCGGACTAGAGAAAAAATTGGTTGCCACATCTTGAGCATTATTTTACAAGGTTACAGACAAAAAGCGGTAGTATCAGCTACTTTGGGGATACAGTTACTGCACACAATTGCAAATAACTGAAGATTCATTCCCGCGATCCCCTTTTGAATTTAAGTAAATCGCAGCCACTATAGTGGAGAAGTGTGGCTCACTGGTTAGAGGAGGCAGACCTGGAAGCAGAGGTCAGCCCTGGACCAAGGTTCAATTCCCGGCTCGGCAGGGTCTTGAGTCCTAAAATGTCCATGGACTCGACAATTCTCGCTCCGGTGCCTACTCGATTCATGGGTTCACACTCCGCGACTCTGGGCAATAGCTTGCTTAATCTCCACAATGGCCCCTCGTGGCGGGATGCCTGGCTTTCACCTTGCGGATACCCTGCCGGGGTTATCTCACAGGGGAATACCAGGACGGGTTCCCTAAGCAAGCGCTTAGAAACCGCTTGGTGATTTGCGCTATATAAATTCCTGTACATTTACATTTTACATTTCACTATGGGGCATCCTATCTGAGAGTGGTTTTGGAAGCATCGACCCTAGGAATTTTACAGTACAATCCCTGGCTAATCTATGTTAAGAGATGCCTGGATGAACTTGGACTCTCTCATCTTTGGTCCAGTCCTGCTCTTGTAGATCACGCCACAGTTGGCTTGATAAAAGACACCTTCATGAGCCGGAAACTTCTCGCCTTGGACAGGCCTGTTCCCCACATTTGACTATTAACTATTTTCAAGTAAAACATACATTAGGTATTTAGCTAACTGAAAATGCCACTGTTGCACACCACACTTTGCATTTAAACTTCCGCTTGGGTACCCTACCTACCAGAGTGTATTTTGCCAAGTTTGCTGTTAACCGTTTTGGGACCGATTGATGTGATTGTAAGTTGGGAGTGTGGGAGACACAATCACTTTTTGCTGTTTTGCACTAAAACCAAGCACTTACGCTCCAGGTGGCTTGTGCCACTGTTTAACCAGTTCTCAACCGTAGCTTGACTGAAGCACTTGCACTTTGCCACAGAACGGTTAATCCAGCTGTCTGTATGGCAGTGGCCAGTTATATTCTGCCTGCCAGACCAGTTACAAGAAGGTACTTGATAGCACAGGCTCAAGCTAGCGATTAATTATGTTGGTGTTCCTTTGTATAATCGTCAATGTCATTGCTCTTTTGGGTTAGCAAAGCAGTCCGCTCTCAGCAGTTCAATGCTTACTGTTAAACTGCTGAGAGAGGGTATGTTGACGTGGTCTGAAGAGGGCGGAGAAGGAGCGGCCTGGATGAAGGGAACGCAGTGCTGTGTGCAGGAAACAGAGGTGCCGATGGGGCCTCTTACTTGCATAGTCCAGCTGCAGATTCTCTTGACCATTTAGACAGTTCCCTGGCTCAGGGGATTTTAACTTCCCCACTGACTGGTGAACCAGCTTGCAGACAGATTACCAAGAGGTTCAAACGGATCTACTTCTGGCTTGAGGACTTTGGTCTCTTTAGAGGTCCTCATCTTTGGACATATGAAGAATAACTACATAACCTCAGTCACCACAAGCCTTTATGTCACCCTACACACCATTTTCAAATACTTACGTCCATGAGCATTATGTTTTACGCATGTCGGTAATGCAGGGTGCTGAGCAGAATTTTGTTCACACACCTCTCCACTCTGTAGGTAAGGCTGTCATCAGGGGCATGAACATTCAGCCTGTGATGCTCAGTAAGAGAACTGTAGGCATTTTAGAGGATTGAAAATAAGCGAGCTAGATTTTGCTTTCCATTGAAAAGAATTATTGTACAGAATATGGCCAAATTTAATCCGCTCGCTCCCTGGGGCATGCAGACAGGAACCGTGGCCTGAAATAGTTACACAAGGTGGCACCCAGATACTTCTGCATCCAAAACATTGGGTCCTTCAGTGTAAGGACAATTTGCTGCACCAACAACAGACAGAAAACATAGAGGCAAATTCATTAGGTTACAGGCCGTCCTGCTCTGTAGCCTGCTGGAACCTCATCTGGGAGTCCACCAAGCCTTCCTGTTTACAGCAGTAACCTCTAGTTGTCCCATTTCAAGATGGTGTTCATGCCATAGTTTAACCAGACTAAAAGCACCCGTTCTCCAGTGAGGGACGGAGCCACAAGTCAGGGAGCTTTCACGGTTCATTCTTTTCCATTCGTAGCCGATGGGAATTGTCCTCATCTCACTAACCAATAGGTAAAACTCCAGCTTCTGTAACATTGTTGAACTTGTATTCTAAAGTAGCCTAAACACAAAAAAGAAATATTAATAAACCACCCTGGCATAAGTTCATCTGTAGCCATCAGAAGTTTAAAATGGCAGCTCGCTGTGAGTTGTCAGCAGTAAAAATGTGCTTCATGGACTTGTGGTTCCCAATATACCCTCAGCCATAGATGTCTTAGAGGACTAGCACAGTTTGCTATCCTCAAATTTAAGAATGTAAGCAATTCGAATGGCATCACCAATGGGTCATTAGGCCATAGTATTGGACAGGACTATAATGCAAGTTTTTGCGGCTAACCAGTGTAGAAGAATAAAGGAATTGTAAGTTTTAAGAAATGCTTTGTTTCTTTGCTTTGCTTTATGAAATAGCACACCAATATCTAAAAGCAGTGTGCAGATAATTTCGAGTTTGGCAGAAGGTACACCCTCGCAAACATGACAGCATACCCTGTGCGCCAAACTGACAGTCTGCCCTCCCCGCTTAAGGTTGAGAGGATGGTGAACCCCTGAAAGGAGGGGGGCTCCGTCAACGAAAAGCTACATCCGATGTCCCGACAGTATAGTACATCAGACTAAAGGCATCATAAATCCCACTCTGTTTAGAGTGTACGGTCTGATGGGTCTTTTGTTTGTCCATCATCGCCAGCGAATAACTGGTGATGGTGCACAGGCAAAAAATAGTGGGCCCGCGCCCACACCATGAAAGAAAACTCTCAGGGTGTGGAGTCATTCTTATTTTGTTACTTATAAAGTTCCATTTTGGGAGAAAAATAACACATCTTAAGTTTGGAGCTCTGTCATCAAAACCAAAAGCGGCCGTCCACCCAACCTTTTGTGCTTTGAAGGGAACTGTAATAATTGCAGTTCTTTTTAGAGTACATAGATGGCCACAGGGCCAGTGGTCATCTCTAAAGAAGACAGACTACTGTTTATCACGGTGGTGAACTTTAAGTCCTTTGCCATCCTAACTTATGGTACTCTGTCCGCCAGGGTCTAAATCTGTTTGCATGTTGAACACAATGTAATTGACTCAAATCTGCCTATTTTATTGAACTGAATATCTAGACTTGCATGGTACAGTCTAATTCCATTCATTTATATTGTATAATTTAATTTGCATATAATCACAGAATCTGTTATGGAAGTTATTTGATTGACATTCATTGTTACTATGTTTATCTCTTCCTTAGGTATATTTTTGGAATCAGTGGGAAATCTGTCAAACAAATTTGCTACAGACTTTACTCCTGCCGGCTGGACGTTTTCCCTGAACTGGAATACTATATTTATTTGGCAGTTTCTTTGGTTTGGATATGCTCTTTCTGGGTTGTGTAGAAGGTATTTACTTTGTTTATATTACTATTAGCCTGGACTAATAGTCCATCAGGCCGAGCAAATTGGCAAGCTAGGAGTTGATACTATGGGACTGTCAACTTACTGTAGGAATTTAACTATAAATTAGTGCAAACTTCAAATTGCAAAGATTACCTGTCTATCCATGTGCTTTAATGTGTTATGGGCAAATCAGGATGGAGATATGGTCCACTACTTGAACTGTCAACTGTGGGGCAAGGAGACACAAGTGCTGATCTTGGCTTTTAAACTTATCATGGTCATGGGCAGATCTCTATTTCCATGGGGGTCAGTTCTGTTTCTTTGGAAGGATGGAGGATTGTGCTCTTCTGCTGTTCCGCCTCTGCCTCTCCTGCCTCTTTTCTCCATGCCTTTCTTGCTTCTGTGCCCTCTTTTTTCTTTGCCTACTCTGTCTTTCGTTTCTTCTTTTTTTACAGTGTTTTTCTTTCTTTTTACGGTGTTTTTTCTTCCCTGGCGCTGCTTCCCCTGTGGCCCCTCACCCGTCGAGTGTGTCCTTCTCACCTCTGAACTGACTTGCCCTCCCCTGATCCCTACTTAATGGCAGCTGCTGTGTGGCAAGCAGAGCAAGACCACTGACCTGGTTAGTGTTACTGCTCTTCCCCCATGCTGCTCTACCACTGAGTGTTGTCCCCTGAGCTCACTGTTGCAGGGTGTTCGAGGCCCTCCTCCACCCGCAGGCTCCTGCCTGCGCCTCATCCCTTGTTGTCCAGTGGAAGAGCACTCTGCTGTTCTGCCTCTACCTCTCTTGCCTCTTTCCTCTGTGCCCTCTTTTTTTCTTCCTTTTCTTTCTTCCCCTTTTTCTTTTTTTACAGGTTTTTATCTTTCTTTTTGCTGCGTTTTTTCTCCCTGTGGCTGCTGTCCCCACTGTCTCTCCCCCCTCCAGTGTGTCCTTCCCGCGTCCCAGCTGATCCACCCTCCCCAATCCCTACTTAATGGGGGCCGCTGCGCAGCTGCAAAACTGGCTCACGGAAAGCGTGTCAAATGCAAGCCTGTCTGCTCCGTGACCCGACCACAACCAGTGCCAGGGACCCGGGTCCTCTAATCCGCCTCCGCTACGACTCCTTCACCCTCCAGGCTCTCAGCCCCGGAGGCAGCAACAACTGCCAGCTCTCGCCGCCGAACAACACCCAAGGCCCTCTGTCCTGTCTACCCTGCCTTCTCACCTTCACCCACCTCCGAACTCCAGCAGCATCTCCCAGCCTACCGGACATCCCCGCTCACAAACCACTCAACTGCATCCTCCTCAACGTACGTTTCCTGCACAAGCATGTCATAGAAATCTGAGACCTCCTCAACACTCACTTGCGCGATGTCGTCCTCCTCACAGAAATCTGGACCAAAGCTAACTCTTCACCCAACATTCCAACAGCCATTCCAGACAGATACAAGATCCTGTGCTAGGACTGCCCCATCCGCCCAGGAAGAGGCATCAAAATTGTTTACAAAAGCACCTTCAGCATGAAGACCACCGTCCCGGACGACACAACGACCCCCATGGAGCACCTCCACTTCCAGATCCAGAACAACCCAAAAACAACTCGCTGCAGTACCCTCATCTACAGGCTGCCCGGCCCCAGCGCTCCTTTTACCAACGCCATCACCGACCTCATTGCACCCTATGCCCTCGCCTCCACAGACTACATTTTACTCAGAGACCTAAACTTGCACCTAGACAACCACAATGACTCAAACACAGCCTCTCTCCTAGTGAGCCTCACCAACACAGGACTGAAGCAACTAGTCACTGTCCCCACGCACACAGTAGAAGACACACTCAACCCAGTCTTCGGCAAAGGAAACAGATTCTCCTATAGCCATACCACGGAACACCTATGGACAAATCACCACTGCATCCATTTCTCCTTCAAAAAATCCACCATACACAAGTACGCAGAAGCTGGAACAAAGTCACTGAAGACCAGCTCATTTCTGCCCTCATCAGCACCCCACCACCGACTACACTATATGCAAAAAACGCAGCACGGGAACTCCACCACTGGATCACAAACTGTCATTGACACACTTGCCCCGCTCACGAAATCCACAGGAAGACACATCAAGAAAGCAAGCTGGATTCGACAAGACATGGAGTAACAACAAAACCCCGGAAACATGTGCCGCCTACAAAGCAGCCACCACCGCACGCCACCTTCTCATCAAATCCACAAGGAAGAAATCCCTTCAAGACAGAATCCTCACCAACGCCCACAATACCAAATAACTCTTCTCCGTCAGCAAGGAATTTGCCAAACCCTGCAGGGAAACAACAGACGTCCCACTCACCCACGACCTCTGCAACAGACTGAGCACCTTCTTCCACCTTAACATTAGGATGATGTACGACAACTTCAACATCAAAGACCTCCGCACCATTCCAGCTCCCCCTCCATGTGACCCCACCCAAGAGATCCTGCTCAAATGGACCCCCAGTCATAACAGAAGACCGCGCTGAGACCATGAAAAACATCCACTCTGGAGCACCCTCAGACCCCTGCCTGCACCACATCTTCCACGGAGCCGCCTCGGCTATCACATCTGAACTACGTTCCACGATCAACTGCTCCTTCAAGTCCGCCACCTTCCCAGACCCCTAGCTAACAACATCCTGGACATTTCCCAATCCAGATACCGCTGCAATCACAGCACCGAGACCGCTCTATACGTGCTCATTGACGGTATTCGCACCCTCTTCGTCCAGAGCGAAATGGCAGTGCTCATCCTGAACCTCTTGGCTACCTTCGACACCGTCTTCCACCGCACCCTAGGCACCACACTCCAGGACACCGGCATCCGCAGCAAGGACCTCAACTGGATATGCTCCTTCCTCACTGGCAGAACTCAACTGGTCAGACTCCCTCCCTACCTCTCGGAACCGACAGAGAACAACTATGGAGTGCCTTAGGGCTTCTCCCTCAACCCACCCTCTTCACCGTCTACATGGCCCCCTTCGCAACCATCGTCAGGAACCATGGCTCAACATCATCTCCTATGTCGATGACACCCAGCTTATCCTCTCCCTCACCAACGAACCCAACATCACCAAACAAACTTCCAAAAAGGGATGAAAGCCGTCACCACCTGGATGAAGAACAGCTGCCTGAAACTCAACTCGGAGAAAATAGAAGTCCTCATCCTTGGCTCCACCCCCTCTGCATGGGACGACTCCTGTTGGCCGCCCACCCTCGGAAATCCTCCCACTCCGACAAACCACGCTTGAAACCTCAGCATCATATTATACCCATCGCTCACAATGAACCGACAGATCAGCGTCGTATCCTCGACCTGCTTCAACACCCTCCGCATGCTTCGAAAGACATTCAGATGGATCCCAGCCGAATCCAGAAAAACTGTCACACACGGTTTCATCAGCAGCAGACTGGACTACGGAAACACTCTCTACATCAGAATCAATGAGAAACTCATTTGCGACCTCCAGACCATCCAGAACGCCGCCGCCAGACTGATACTCGACATCCCCCGCTGCAGTCACATCACCCAATACCTCAGCGATCTCCACTGGCTTCCAGTCGAAGAAATAATAACCTTCAGACTCCTCACCCAAGCAATCAAGGCCCTTCACAACACCGAACCCATATCCCTGAACAACTGTCTGTCCTTCCACGCACCCAAAAGACCAGCCGATCTCTCTCCTGCCACCATCCCATGCATCTACAAGACCAGAACAGGAGGAAAGTGTTTCTCCTACCTCGCAGGCAAGGCCTAGAACTACCTCCCCTTCTACCTCTGGCAAGCTCCACATTGCCCCAGTTCAGGAAGGTCCTCAAGACCTGGCTCTTCAGAGGACCCCAGAACTCAACGGAGCTGCGACCTCAGTCCCTTTAGACCCTCACAGGTGAGTAGTTGCGCTCTATCAACCCTGATTGATTGATTGATAGCGTGTAAATTAGAGCAAACTTTATCATAACTACTGTAAAATGGCCATGCAGGTGCAGTTTAGATAATTAAAGCAGAGAGTTGCAAAAAGGAAGTTTGTCACCATTTTGATGAACTACTCGCCGAGTATTACTTGTATATAATTATGAATTGCTATTCTGAATAACATATCACACAAATAATTCTAACTTGGGAGGAGTTTATGTGAAATTGGAGAGGAGACGAAAAAATTGAGAACGTGGCGAGAACCATCTAAAATTACAGCAAGGCATTAGGCTCAAGGCATTTAATATTATCAACATAAAGTCTGAAGTAACAGGCATGCATTGGTCCATGTTGTAATGTCACCAGAAATCCGCTAGACTGAGGATTAGCAGTCTAGCAGAGTGGTGACTGGGCTTCCTAGAGGAGGGCGTAGTGGGAAGGGCGTGTATAGGAAGTGAGGTAAAGGGGAAGGGAAGCCCTAGCTGAAGAGAGATTTCAGAGGCTAGCGCCGATATTAGTAGGCTATGAAACAAGCGAGGGGATCAGTAAATAAAGAAGTCTCCTAACAATTTTCACCAACTCCTGCTGATTTCTGGGAGTGAGTCACTCCCGCCCTCTCCCTGGTCAGAATCAGACACATGTTTCTATCCCTGCAAGGCATTCATGAAGGTTTCATCAGTTATCAATTAGGCACTTGTGTACTTGTGTACTAAAGCATTTTCCCATAGACACAAACTGGGTAAAGCATTTGATACATCTGGCCTTTAGTTCTTAGATGTGTTGTAGGATTGTCGGTCACTCGAATATACATACTGTTTTTTAATTCACCATTAAATAGACAGAAGACACTGACCCTCTGTTGAAGTGAAGGAGCATGCTGGAGTACCCCAATTTCTCACACATGGTGGTTTTTTGCTAGTGGATAGAGATATGTGGCTAGAATACTGTCAAGCAATTTGTCCACAGATGGGGCAGCTCCTCCTTTGAGTGGAGGAGCGTTGCCCCACTAATTAAAATGCTGCTTATGCCCCAGAGATGAATAAAGTTAGAAAAGGTATTCAAGTTTTTAATATGATTGGTGGTGCTTGGCTGTTGAAAGGTAATAGGTGTAGAACATTTATTAACAAAAGGCTGATGGTCCTTCCCGAGCTAGAGTGGTGGGAGGAGTTGTCACATACATCTGAATAGGGCTGTGCCTGGCCTCTCACAATGCTGTCTTCGGCCCCCTGGAGTGCGGCTGGAGCCAAGACCTGGCAGGACGAGAACTTGTGCACTACAGAGACAATCATTTGAAGAATGCCTACTTCAAAGGCCAAAAGGGGTATAAGTATTGGACCTAAAACGGCAGACTTTTAGAAGACTTCCGGAACAAGAGGAGACTCTGTCAAGGAGAAGAGCTGTAAGGAGGAGTACTTCCCCTTTGCTGTGTGTTGCTTTGCTGTGGTGGCTTGGAGTTGCTGCGTCTTCTTTGGAGAGGAAAAGGACTGGACTTTGCTGTGTATCCTGCTTGTGAAGTTTCTCCAAGGGCTTGTGCGTGCTTGCCTCCTGTTGGAAGTCTCAGGGTCAGCAAAGACTTCACTTACTGCACCTTGACTCCATTGCTGGTAGTTCTGAATTTGCCAAGTGATGTCAATTCCAGTTCTGGGCCACTGGAGGTGTCTGCTGGGCTGTAACTTCTAGAAAAGGATTCACAAAGCCATCACTGCCGCTGCCTGCACTGAAGCTGTGGTCTCCGCTCACTGGGTGAGCTCAACACCGACCTCAACGATAACGCAGCCCTAGTCTCGGCGACAACAATGCTTCACGTTGTCAGCAACAAGGCTGCTTGCACCGTGGCTGTGGACACTGACTTCTACAACCCCACAACCCTACTCTTACCGACGACATCGATTCGCACAGTCACTGACTCCACTGCCTACACTGTAGCCGTGGTCACCGCCCTCGACAGCACCATGCCCATGGTCTGCCGACGACAGCACCATCGACTCTGACATAGTCACCTGTCGCTGCTGCCTACACTGAAGCCATGGTTGCCGCCTCGTGAGGAGCACGAGATACCGACCGTGGCAACACCACATCCCTGGGTCAACCGACGACCATGCTGAACAGACGCCACGCCGCTGCCTGCAACGAATGCAAAACCAACAGTTGATGGACAGAATGCAGAACAATGTCATACATTCACCCCAGTACAGAGATCTGGGCTTAAATCCATCGTTTTTTTGCACTCCACACCACCCCAGTTCAGACATGGCCATACGCAAATCAGCCTTGACCCTGTGCCTCATGGGAACAGTCCAGCCCGAACTGCCAAGCCATGTCTTTACTGGACCGGAATCAAGCATCCTAGGACCGGTTTCTGGCTATCAGCCGTCTTCAGCCAGGATAGCTTGACTCCAGTGGTGTGGAGAGCATGGGACTCACGTCTGAGCATACCCATCCCACTCGGGGTGACAAATGCAAAACTAACAGTTGATGGACAGAATGCAGAACAATGTCATACATTCACCCCAGTACAGAGATCTGGGCTTAAATCCATCGTTTTTTTGCACTCCACAACACCCCAGTTCAGACATGGCCATATGCAAATCAGCCTTGACCCTGTGCCTCATGGGAACAGTCCAGCCCGAACTGCCAAGCCATATCTTTACTGGACCGGAATCAAGCATCCTAGGACCGGTTTCTGGCTATTAGCCGTCTTCATCCAGGATAGCTTAACTCCAGTGGTGTGGAGAGCATGGGACTCACGTCTGAGCATACCCATCCCACTCGGGGTGACAAATGCAAAACCAACAGTTGATGGACAGAATGAAGAACAATGTCATACATTCACCCCAGTACAGAGATCTGGGCTTAAATCCATCGTTTTTTTGCACTCCACACCACCCCAGTTCAGACATGGCCATATGCAAATCAGCCTTGACCTTGTGCCTCATGGGAACAGTCCAGCCCGAACTGCCAAGCCATGTCTTTACTGGACCGGAATCAAGCATCCTAGGACCGGTCTCTGGCTATCAGCCGTTTTCAGCCAGGATAGCTTGACTCCAGTGGTGTGGAGAGCATGGGACTCACGTCTGAGCATACCCATCCCACTCGGGATGACAAATGCAAAACCAACTGTTGATGGACAGAATGCAGAACAATGTCATACATTCACTCCAGTACAGAGATCTGGGCTTAAATCCATCGTTTTTTTGCACTCCTCTCCACCCTAGTTCAGACATGGCCATATGAAAATCAGCCTTGACCCTGTGCCTCATGGGAACACTCCAGCTCGAACTGCCAAGCCATGTCTTTACTGGACCGGAATCAAGCATCCTAGGACCGGTTTCTGGCTATCAGCCGTCTTCAGCCAGGATAGCTTGACTCCAGTGGTGTGGAGAGCATGGGACTCACGTCTGAGCATACCCATCCCACTCGGGGTGACAAATGCAAAACCAACAGTTGATGGACAGAATGAAGAACAATGTCATACATTCACCCCAGTACAGAGATCTGGGCTTAAATCCATCTTTTTTTTGCACTCCACACCACCCCAGTTCAGACATGGCCATATGCAAATCAGCCTTGACCCTGTGCCTCATGGGAACAGTCCAGCCCGAACTGCCAAGCCATGTCTTTACTGGACCGGAATCAAGCATCCTAGGACCGGTCTCTGGCTATCAGCCGTTTTCAGCCAGGATAGCTTGACTCCAGTGGTGTGGAGAGCATGGGACTCACGTCTGAGCATACCCATCCCACTCGGGATGACAAATGCAAAACCAACTGTTGATGGACAGAATGCAGAACAATGTCATACATTCACTCCAGTACAGAGATCTGGGCTTAAATCCATCGTTTTTTTGCACTCCACTCCACCCTAGTTCAGACATGGCCATATGAAAATCAGCCTTGACCCTGTGCCTCATGGGAACAGTCCAGCTCGAACTGCCAAGCCATGTCTTTACTGGACCGGAATCAAGCATCCTAGGACCGGTTTCTGGCTATCAGCCGTCTTCAGCCAGGATAGCTTGACTCCAGTGGTGTGGAGAGCATGGGACTCACGTCTGAGCATACCCATCCCACTCTGGGTGACAAATGCAAAACCAACAGTTGATGGACAGAATGCAGAACAATGTCATACATTCACCCCAGTACAGAGATCTGGGCTTAAATCCATCGTTTTTTTGCACTCCACACCACCCCAGTTCAGACATGGCCATATGCAAATCAGCCTTGACCCTGGGCCTCATGGGAACAGTCCAGCCCGAACTGCCAAGCCATGTCTTTACTGGACCGGAATCAAGCATCCTAGGACCGGTCTCTGGCTATCAGCCGTTTTCAGCCAGGATAGCTTGACTCCAGTGGTGTGGAGAGCATGGGACTCACGTCTGAGCATACCCATCCCACTCGGGATGACAAATGCAAAACCAACTGTTGATGGACAGAATGCAGAACAATGTCATACATTCACTCCAGTACAGAGATCTGGGCTTTAATCCATCGTTTTTTTGCACTCCACTCCACCCTAGTTCAGACATGGCCATATGAAAATCAGCCTTGACCCTGTGCCTCATGGGAACAGTCCAGCTCGAACTGCCAAGCCATGTCTTTACTGGACCGGAATCAAGCATCCTAGGACCGGTTTCTGGCTATCAGCCGTCTTCAGCCAGGATAGCTTGACTCCAGTGGTGTGGAGAGCATGGGACTCACGTCTGAGCATACCCATCCCACTCGGGGTGACAAATGCAAAACCAACAGTTGATGGACAGAATGAAGAACAATGTCATACATTCACCCCAGTACAGAGATCTGGGCTTAAATCCATCTTTTTTTTGCACTCCACACCACCCCAGTTCAGACATGGCCATATGCAAATCAGCCTTGACCCTGTGCCTCATGGGAACAGTCCAGCCCGAACTGCCAAGCCATGTCTTTACTGGACCGGAATCAAGCATCCTAGGACCGGTCTCTGGCTATCAGCCGTTTTCAGCCAGGATAGCTTGACTCCAGTGGTGTGGAGAGCATGGGACTCACGTCTGAGCATACCCATCCCACTCGGGATGACAAATGTAAAACCAACTGTTGATGGACAGAATGCAGAACAATGTCATACATTCACTCCAGTACAGAGATCTGGGCTTAAATCCATCTTTTTTTTTTGCACTCCACTCCACCCTAGTTCAGACATGGCCATATGAAAATCAGCCTTGACCCTGTGCCTCATGGGAACAGTCCAGCTCGAACTGCCAAGCCATGTCTTTACTGGACCGGAATCAAGCATCCTAGGACCAGTTTCTGGCTATCAGCCGTCTTCAGCCAGGATAGCTTGACTCCAGTGGTGTGGAGAGCATGGGACTCACGTCTGAGCATACCCATCCCACTCGGGGTGACAAATGCAAAACCAACAGTTGATGGACAGAATGCAGAACAATGTCATACATTCACCCCAGTACAGAGATCTGGGCTTAAATCCATCGTTTTTTTGCACT
This sequence comes from Lissotriton helveticus, assembly GCF_964261635.1. Classification (NCBI taxonomy): domain Eukaryota; kingdom Metazoa; phylum Chordata; class Amphibia; order Caudata; family Salamandridae; genus Lissotriton; species Lissotriton helveticus. Next base: position 1,621,145,262 of record NC_136067.1, read on the forward strand.
CCACCCCACCCCAGTTCAGACATGGCCATATGCAAATCAGCCTTGACCCTGTGCCTCATGGGAACAGTCCAGCCCGAACTGCCAAGCCATGTCTTTACTGGACCGGAATCAAGCATCGTTGCCTGCAACGAAGCCACGGACACCGCATCTTGAAGTGCACGACACACACCGCCTTCGATGACATAGCAGTCATCAGCGCTCCTGACTTCAACTTCATGGAGTTTGACTTCAAGGGCTCACCGACTTCCGCACTGACATGCAGCACTGACGCCGCGCGACTCAAGCGACACCTCACTGCTACACTTCACCGTAAGGTCCTCAAGGCCTCTTCAAATCCAAGGTACTGTTTGCGGGTCTTCCCAGACACTGTAGACAGCGATCAACTCCATCCAGGTCGGACTGAACTATTAGATTTGTTAGTCATAATTCCGTGATAGACCTGTTTGGCGCTATAAGCTTCAAGGAACTGTTTTTGTGCTTTATTCTTAACAAAATCATATCTTTCTTTGTGTATGTTGGATTTTTGTCGTTTTGGTTTTGGTTAGATTAGATAAATATGAGCTATTTTTCTAAACTGATGTGGTTTCCATTTTGTAGTGTTTTCACTGCGTTACTGTGTGTGTTATGTATAAATACTTTACACATTGCCTCTGACATAAGCCTGACTGCTCGTGCCAGCTACCAAGGGGGTGAGCTGGGGTTATCTTAGCGGTGTAATCCCCTTACCATGACTAGAAGGTAGGGTCCCCACTTGGACAGGTGTATACCACTGCCAACTAGAAACTCCGATTTCTAACACTTATGCATGGCAAATTGGTACTCTACTCTAAGGTGGCAATCTTGCATCCGCAGAACACACACCTCTTTTCTTGGTGAGGAATATTGGGTTAGCCTGTGGTGTATAGTAAACAGTAGCTAATGATCAGTGGCTTAATTGAAGGTGTGAACAAAGCAAACACGAAGAGATAATGGACGGCGGACTGAAACTTTTCAGACACTCACCCCCCAGTCACAGATGTGGGTTGAAGCCATCATCGTTCTTTAGCTAACTTCGCCACTCCAGTTCGGACCCAGCTATATGCAAATCAGTCTTGACCCTGTGCCTCATGGGAACAGTTCAGCCCGAATTGCCAAGCCAGGTCTTCCCTGGAGCAGAAACAAACAATCTGGGACAACCCTCATCAGCTAGGCTAGCTTGGATCCAGTGGCAAAGTGAGCAAGCGACCCACGTCAGGACATTCCCTGTTAACTTAAAGTGAACAAAGCAAACACAAGGAGATGATGGACGGAGCACTGAAACTTTTCAGTCACCCCCCCCCAGTCACAGATCTGGGTTGAATCCATCATAGTTTTTTTAGCTCACTTCGCCACCCCAGTTGTTTTTTATAAGGTGGATGGTTAAAATGTGCTTTTTTTTATCATCTCAAAAAGACATTACTATCCTGAGAGTAACCAATATCTCAATACCTTTACTTACCTCTCGTTTGCAGTTTGAACTAGGCTGTCTGGCTTCCAAGCAGCTCTTCCCAAAACCACCATCTTGTCTGGCCCAGAGACCAGTGGCGTAAAGTAATGATTGAGCCATTTAAAGATCTTGAAATGCTATAAAGTTTTTCTTTTTCCATAGGCAATCTATGTTGCAGCACCTCTTTTTGGGAGCTTTTTCTATTTAACCTGAATATTGGCATATGGTCTGTGCTTTATAAATTAGTATGTGTGAGTCTGTCTTCCTTGCAGATGCCAATAACCTAGGGTTATATATGAGATCAAACACTTTGTTCTAGTTTTCTAACACATGTATTGTTGCTAATTCATTGCTTTTGTTTTGACCTTAGAAACGAAAATGGATGGATGTATATAAAGCCAGATCTATTCCCAATCTGGTTTTACCTTGTGTGGATGCTCAACAACGCCCTCAACATTGGCTGGCTTTTCCTGTGGGATCGAGAGTAAGTCTAAACTGTGATCTTTCTAAAGGAGTATAACAAAACAAGCTCTAAAATGTTCTCAACTAGAGAAACTGAGATATGTCTTGCAGAAGAGGAGGCAGACATTGAGGGTGGTCAGTGGAGCTCTGGTGAGGACCAGCTGCCCCTATCGGTTACTGCCATCCTATACAATGTGCCAAATACTTACCGTTCTTTTCGTACTCGGCTGAACCTCTGTGCTCCATTAACTACCACCTTAGGTGTGTACAGTTCCCACTAAGCACCGCATGGCATTCACTCGGGCCTCCGGGAATCATATCACTACACCAGCGACAGCCAGAAACCAGTGTCCCACACCGCAGCTCCGCTGCCAACATTGAGGAGTAAACGGCAAGCCGGACTCTCAGCAGAGCCCCTCTCTCCACACCTACCTAGCTAGACCAGCAAAAAGAAAGAAAGAAAAGACCTAGATGGGTGGACCAGGCTTATCTGAGTCTGATGAGTAACATCCTCTGGAGGAGAAGGTAAACACAGCAGGATGTTGTTGGGCCTCCATGGCCCTAGATAAGAGGGAGGACTTAAGAGGAAGAACAGAGAATTGTATAGAGAGTTTTTTCGTTTTTTTTTTTGTTTTTGCTTGGTCAAGTACTGCCTTGAGGCACACAAACATTTAGAAAAGACTCGAACTGAAAAGAACTAACAACTGACACATTGTGGAGGCATGTGGTTAGCTGGATAGGTGGAGAAGGCAGGGAGACTGTGGGGGGATGAACTGACACAGAAGGGAAAGATTGAATGCAAAGTTTCTAGATGGCACTTATAAGGGATACATTTTGGTGGTCACTCCTGGGATCTTTTCGATGAGCATCACTTTGAGATTGTAAACAGAGTGACCAAAGCCATGCAGGTGAATGTATTCGCTCTGGGGTGGTGGAGGAGAGGCACTCACCTACCCTCAAAAACAAACCTACACCACAAAATATAAATATGGAGTTTCTCAAAATGCATGTGAAAAGTGTGTATATGTTTTCCCCATAACACAGCAAAGCTGAACGTGGAGCAGAAATTAAATAGGTCCTGGTTATTTGGAGTAGATAAGAGTGACGGTCACAAAATGAACTGTGACTTCAACACTTAGCCCAAGTCTCTGAGACTCGCGCCCTGGACCCGAGTTACGAGCAATGCTCTTATAAAGGGATGGGTGGCTCCCCTCGAAAAACAGGTTACTGAATGAAGTTTGAATTAAGAAAGATAGGGATGGGTGGAAATGATGGTGCCTGAGGTGGCATCGGCCCATCTGTCCTCATCATTGGCTTACATGATTTTGATAGCACATTATTCGTGCAGCTGCTGAGTTATACATGTGGTCCCAGAGGGAGTTAAAAGGAAAAACATATATGGAGGCTTCAATGTTTACCTGCTTTTGGGTGTAGAATTGGATTGTGTGCCATACCGGGTCCCTAGCCATACACACAGCTTCTTTCCAAGGTGACCAGGAAGCAGGGGATGATGTCCTCCTTGCCCTTGGCTCAGTGGCCTGCTGGATGCTGGCTCGGGAAACATCCTTTACCACGAAACTTTTACAACGCGGTATCATTACCACGCAGGTTTTACAACGCAAGTCTTGCGCTTGAGGGCGCTGTAGGATAGGGAATAGTTTAATTTACTATCCAACACCTTCCCTACTATCCACGGGGACTGGAGTTGGAATAGTAAATTAAACTATTCACTATCCAGCACCCCCCCAACGCAAGTCGTTGTAGCGACTTACATTGTAAAACCTGCATGGTAACGGTACGCGTTGTAAAAGCACGCGTTGTACCGTCATACATCCGCTGGCTCATGGTGAAAGCAGACCACATGGCAGATGCTAGGAGGTCGGGATGCTGAAGCAAAACAGAGAATATGACAAAATGTCCTAGACTGCCATGAGAGGAGGTGAAAAGACTGGAGGTCCACTTCGGCAAGGAACAGAGGCAAGCTAATCTTGCCCTCCTAGACGCTGTGAAAGGCAGTATAAAAGATTTTTTTTCAGGAAACATACAGAATTTCATACCAAAAGTGATGAGGTCTCTGAGAAATCTCTAAGGCTAGCTCAAACACTCAAGGAAGATGGCTGCCAACCGGTTCCTCTCTACATCGGTACAGAGGGAGCTTGCATGTCCTGATCTGTTGATGTTATTGATAAAACAAAGAATGATTAGATGGGCTTATAGGAGGCTCCCCAGATGAACACCTTTAGAATACAGCTAAGGTAGTGAAACTGTGGGCCATGCTTAGCTTTAGTAGTCATAGTGGTCAAGAAGATCGCTGGCAAAAGGAAAACACGTGTAGACAACTTTTAAATCTAGAGCTTGAGTATGGGTTTTTGATCCGCTCGCCTGTGCCTGGATGAGGAAAAGGAGATTTACAAACATTAAGTGGGCATGATGATAAAACAAATTTGTGGGAATTTCAGATGTCTTTTGGGAATTTTATTCTGAACTTTATAATGAAGACTCAAACTGCTCTGTTGAGTATCTTAGGCCATTCTGGCTGGGGCTAAAATGCCTCTTTATGAAGAATTCCCTACAAAATTTGACCAACCCTTTACATTGGGGGACAAAATCATGGGAATAAAAGGGCAGCTTTAGAAGTAAGTCCACTGGTGCAAAATTAATTCCATCAGAATTTTTATTGGCGTGTTAGCTCATTTGTTTCTTGATAAAATGAAATCAATGTTTTTTTAGCAATTAAAGGTCCTTTTATCAAAAATGTAAATAAACATAGTGATATTCCTGGAGAAAAAGAAACACCCCAGGAAATGTGCTTCTTACTACCTAATATTCTTTGATTAACACTGGTGTTTTTGAAAGCCTTGAGTAATCGTTTGGCTGAGATAATACATCAATTGGTTTTCCCATGCAGCATGGCTTTATCCCAAGTAGATATTCCACTGTTCATATGAATATGGCCATCTCTATTTTTGATGTAGCAAACAGCAATTAGAGGTAGAGATGGGATCATCCTAGTAAATACCCAGAAGGCATTCAATAGGGTCGCCTGGCCTGCCCGTTGGTTTTCAGTAGTCAAGTTGGGGGTTTGGTTTTAGATTTTTAAAGGTTCATTCAAATTCTATTTGAAAAATGTTATTATATCTAGTCCCTTTTCTCAACTCATGTGGAAAAAGCAAGCAGAATCCTACCAGCCTTTGCTTAATAGTAGTGAGAGGAAAATGACAGATCACATTGCATCGTTTTCGTCCGACCGGCTTGCTCGGTGTTGGGACACTCCATCGCCACCCCCCCCCCCCTTCTGGTATTGATTAAAGAAAGCTATCAAAAATGGCTGCTCACCTTGTGACGCCCTGTCATCCTCTGACACCCAAAGACATCTGCATCTGGTGGCATGCAGATACTTTAAACACCTCACCTCCAAGACACAATACTGCCCATTTTAGGGAGAAGGAGGCATCTATATTGATCTGCAGGGCTGCCACTCTTTTATTCAGACAATACTAGTACTTAGCAACAGATCTGCTGAATTTCCATTGGGACAGTACCAGTTCTTCTCAGCAGAGGTGCTCATATGACCAAGTAGCTGCACCCATGGCCCATAGTGTAGTGCTTTTGATGGAACAGTAGCAGCACTTCTCAGCTCTTAAACACTGTACCCCTGACTAATTCCGTTAATATTGCCTATGTAGTGAAAATGTCACACTATCTCCATGCACCAATTGTTACCTTTCTTCTTTTACAGGTATATAATTCCTGCCCTGGTGTTCCTGGCATTGATTGCCTTCACAAACTACTGTGTCCTCGCCATCTCTTACCGCGCACTGTACGTTAATGGCTTATGGCTGCAGAAGTCTAGAAAAGTGGACCTTTGGCTCATCCGGATTCTCGTAAGTTCCTCTTTATTGTTAATATCAGGATTGTGTGCAGTACCACACCATTAGCTACTTCACAGAGAACTGTTGAATAAAATAAAAACAAACAATGAAGGAAGAATTTATGGTGCTGGGAAAGAGCAGGCTGCAACATTTATAGGAAGAAGAGTGTTGGAAAGATCCATCTCATCTTGGATGTAGTTAAATGTGCTCCCTTGGCTGCTGCAGAGCAGCATATGACTAGATCATTTGTTTCCAATTCCTAGCGGTGTGCAAAGTATAGGGTAAGCATTTTTCTGTAAATTCTTACATTTCCTCAGAAAGCTTTTATGTTGCTTTAAGTATGTGCAACTACTCCTCTAGTTGCCCTTCTTCTCAATGCTGAATCTCCTCTTGGATGAGCCAGTCTGCCACAACCGATCTTCAGTGCGTTTAGGTTAGGTGCAAAATCCTCCCAAATTTTCAGGGGTAAAGATTGGTATTGGGGCCGAGGAGGAGCTTGGCGGGCATCCGAGATGGCCGCGTGAGCACAGCGCTCTCCGGACCCCCGCCGCTCCCGGCTTAATATCCTGCTTTTATCCTGATTTCTTGCGAGGATTTCTATAGAGGACGTTGGGCTGATCTACCTGGACTTTTCAGGAACTGATTTGGACATCGGGCGACTGAATTATGTTCAATTGAACTTTTGGGCTCCGCCCTCGAAGTGCGCCCGGGACTGGGTGAGGTTCGGTGGCCGTCTTGGAGTTGAACAACAACGGCAGGGGGATTGGCATTGTGGGTCCCCTTCTTAAGTTTCGGTTTCGATTCTGCCTCAGACTGGGACATTGGTGAGAGGGTCGGACCAGAGCTGCGGCCAGGACCCACGTAGGTTGTCGGGCCCTTGGCTGAACTGTTCCTTGTGTTGGCTGCCTCTATCCTAGTGCAACCCCTCTTGTGATCCTTTGGTCCCGGGGCCTCCATTTCTGGTGCCCGGTCCGTCGACCCTGGTGCCTTTACTTGTGACGCATCTTCAAAATGGCGGGCAGAGGGGACCGGGAGACGCGCAAGACGAAGACACCTCTGCGCGGGGGACCGGTTCAATCCAATGTTATGGATCGTTATACCCACTCTAAGGGGTCCCCCGGAGCTGCCCTGCCCGGTCCCATTGCATCTGACCAAGTCGTGGATGCGTCGACGGAGCCCTCCTTGCAGGACATCATGGGCGCCATTTCTGGCATGAGGGAATCCATAGGCCAACAGTACGAAACCTTGGCCCACAAACTTGACACTGTGGCGATTGAGGTGAATTTGATTCGGGCCGATCTCTCCAAGACGAACGAAAAGGTGAAGTCGTTGGATATCAAATCATCCAGCCTCACGACGGACGTCTCTGACATACAGACGGAGATTGGCAATCTCCGTAGGGTGAACGATTTCATGACCCGGCGCTTGGAGGATTTTGAGAACAGGGCACGTCGCTGTAATGTTCGCGTGGTTGGTGTGCCGGAGAATCCAGAACCCCACTCTGTTGATCTCCTGGTGGAAGACCTGATCCAGAACCACCTCTCTCCGTCTGGCCTTAGTAAATTTTTCACAGTGGAGCGCGCACATCGTGTTCCGGGGGGCCAGGGCAAGCCAGGCGCCCCGCCGAGACCTATTGTTGCGAAGCTTTTCCACTACAGAGATCGGAACGCTATCCTGCAGGCCTCGCGGGTGAAGGGCCCGGTGGCCTTTGAGAATGCCACGGTGAACTTTTATCCGGACTTTTCCCAGCAGGTCCAGAAGCAGCGTATGGGATTTCGTGGTGCCAAGAAGCGTCTTAGGGACATGGGGATGCGTTACGCAATGCTCTTTCCGACCAGGCTGCGGGTTGAGTATAATGATCGAACTTTCTTCTTTGATCGGCCAGATGCGGTGAATGACTGGCTAGACTCCCTGCCTAACCGACCTCCTGAGACTGAGTCCGAAGCCCACCCGGGCGGTGCTGAAGGTGGTGAGGAGAGCTGAATATCTTGTCTTTGACTGATGCCTTGTTTGGTATAACTTCTCCAGGGATGTACGCCTATGTTCCTCTACCTCATATGTGTTTTGCTGTATGTTCTTTTCTCGTCATTGGTTCGAGCGGGGGGCGGGTGGGACGGAGCCTTTCCTCCTCCGGGGTCTTTGTGTAGAATAGGGGTTTTTGGGCGACAGGCACACTGCAGGTTGGGGTGGCTTTTTAGCTTTTTGCAGGGGTGCAGGGTGGGGGGTGTATTCTTCTTAGTTGGGGGGTGGGTGGTTGGGAAGTTTGTTGTTTGTGTGTTCTGTGTTCAAGGCGACTTTCTCCTGTATTTGGCTTTGTTTTTACGGTCATGCTCATTGGTGGGGGGTTTGGGCTTTGTCGGGTGGGATGGGGGGTAGCGGGTTGAGATTTGTTTCGTGGAACGTTAATGGTCTGGGAGATCGTATCAAACGAAGTGTGGTGTTGAAATGTATACAACGTTTATCTCCTGATATTGTTTTCTTGCAGGAGACTCATTTGATAGGCAATGTTTGTCATGCAATGAATAGGTGGGGCTATCGCCTCGTAGCACATTCAGGGTTTACTTCGTGTTCCAGGGGTGTGGGTATCCTCATTCGGGCTTCCCTCCCCCTGGCTATCGATGATGTGATTCAGGATGACCGGGGGCGATATGCTGTCCTTGTGGGTCGGTATGAAGGCCGTGCCCTTTCCCTATTAACTGTTTATGTGCCCCCAGGCTTGCAGACTTCTACTTTTTCAGATTTGGGCCGTGTCTTGTTGGACCTCCCTGATAGTACGCTCTTTCTGGCTGGTGATTTTAATTCTGTAGTCTCCGGTCTCCGCGATCGCCACCCCCCTAGGGATACTCCGGCGGCTCAGCAGTGGTTGGGTGGATTTTTGGATACCTTTGGCTTGGTGGATTGCTGGAGGCTTTTGCATCCTACTCAGCTTCAGTATACTTTTCACTCTGGGGCCCATGGGAGTCTGTCCCGGCTGGATTATTTCCTGATGCCTGCGGCTCAGTCCCCAGCGGTGCGTGAGATTGTGCACCTGCCCAGGGGTATCTCTGACCACTCTCCGCTCTGGCTTCGTTTTGAGGTTGGGGTGGAGGCAGTGGGCCGGGTGGCCTCCATTAATCCGTGGTACCTTACTTCCCCCGAGACCCGCAGCCTTTTGCTTCGGTCTTTGGACGCGTATTTTCTGGATAACGAGGGGTCGGTCTCATCGGCTGTATCCCTATGGGAGGCCTTTAAGACAGTGATTCGTGGGCAGGCCCTCTCCCTTATTGTTGAGGCTAAGAGGGCGAGGAATAGAGAGGTGGTGGATCTAGAGGGAGAGATTTCTGCTTTGGAGGAGGATTTGGAATCTGGTGTCACGTCTGAGAAGCTCCATGCCCTGGGTCTGAAACAATTTGCTTATAAGTCCGTGGTCACAGATGCTGCCAAAGTGATGTTTCGGGAGCAGCAGGGCCGTTTGTATGATGTGGGTGACAAAGCGGGGAAATTGCTGGCATGGTTGGATAAGAAGGAGAGAGCTAATCGTGTGGTGCCTGTGATTCAGTCTGCGTGTGGTGTGAGTGTGACGGACCCGCTTGGAATAGTTGACCGATTTGCCGAGTACTTCCGTGTGGTGTATACCCCTGTGTCTATGAGGGATGTGGCGGACTCCCGCTTTCTGTTGCGTGATATCGCCCTGCCCAGTGTTTCCGATTTAGACCGTGTGGCGTTGGACTCCCCCTTTACAGTTGATGAGATAGCTACTGCCATCCGCTCCCTCCGTTCGGGCAAAGCATTGGGCCCGAACGGGTTGCCAATCGAATTGTACAAGTTGCGTCCCGACAGGGTGGCTCCGTATCTTCGCGCCATGTTTCTGGAGTCCCGGGAACGGGGTATTCTCCCGTATGATCAGCGACTGGCCACGATAGTTGTCATCCCCAAGGATGGTAAACCGCGTGATCTTTGTTCCTCCTATAGGCCAATATCCCTCCTAAATGTTGAACCCAAGGTATTGGCGAAACTCCTGGCATCCCGTCTCTTGACGGTCATTAGTGGCTTGGTCCATCCGGATCAATCTGGCTTTATCCCACACCGCAACACGGCTCTGAACCTACGTCGTCTTCACGGCGCGGTTGCGAGGGCGGGCGTCTGACGGAGCCGGCCATTTTGGCATCGTTGGATGCATCCATGGCCTTCGACACGGTGGAGTGGCCCTATCTTTGGGCGGCTCTTGAAAAATTTGGTTTTGGCCCTGAGTTTATTGGTTGGGTCCAGTTACTATACGCGGAACCTCTGGCGCAGGTAGTTGTAAATGGTAGGGTCTCGGCTCCTTTCGCCCTCGGTAGGGGTACCCGTCAGGGATGCCCCTTGTCTCCGTTACTGTTCGCTCTTGCCTTGGAACCATTGGCTGCTTGGCTTCGGTGGGAACCTTCCCTCAAGGGGATTCGCTGGTCTCCGGACTTTGAGGACCGCGTTTCTCTTTACGCGGACGATATTCTTTTGTATCTCACCTCCCCCCGTAAATCTCTGTCTGTTCTCTTTGACGTTCTTGCTTCCTTTGGTGCCAACTCGGGCCTTGTTATTAATTGGACCAAGTCCTGTGTGTATGTTCTTTCGGGTGTTTTGCCCCCCTTGCCGAGCAGACTTCCTATTCAGGTGGTCCAGTCGGGTTTCAAGTATTTAGGGATTTTTATTACGTTGGATCCGTCGCTCCGCTTTGAGCGTAATCTCCTCCCACCGTTGCTTAGATTGCGCTTGGATGTGGCCCGTTGGCGTAAGCTTCCTTTGTCTCCTCTGGGCAGGGCGGCCCTGTTTAAAATGATGTCCTTGCCGCGTTTCCTTTACGCGCTCCAAAACTCCTATGATGCTATCCCTGCGTCCTATTTCCGAGAGATTGAGAGTCTTCAACGGCAATTGATTTGGGATGGGCGTCCGCGTATTGCACTCGCAAAGCTTACCATCCCTTGGTATGACGGGGGCATGGCGCTCCCCGATATCAAGCGATATTACTGGGCTTCTCAGTTGTCTGCCATTAATCATATGATGTTTTCCCCGGATCGTAATCCTGCATTCGAGATGGATAGACTCCAGCTTCTGGGTGGGGACTTTAATAGAGCGCTTTATTCTCGATCGGCCGGGCGCCATCTCGTGGGCCCGTCCAAGATTGCAGTAACTGTATGGCGAGCCGCGAATGTGAGTTTGGGATGGGAGGATCGACTGACGCTGGCGACGCCGCTTTATGCTTCGGAACGTTTGGGCGGTCTCTGGTCTACCAAGGGTTTCGACCGCTGGGATGTGATTGGGATTTGTAAGGTGGGTGATGTGTGCTCGAACGGTTGTGTGAAGTCGTTCCAGGCCCTCCAGGCGGAATATGGTTTGAGTGGGAGGGAATTTTTTCGCTATCTGCAGGTCCGGCACGCCCTCGCCTCAGTTTTGGTTCCTGATGAGGCCCCGCCTGAGTCTTCCCCCTCGAGGATCGTGTCCTTGATGGGCATCTTCCTGATAGCACTATTTCTCTGATTTATAAAAAATTGATCAATAATCGGGCGGACTTATTAGTCCGACTTCGGGAGGCTTGGGTCGGCGATGGGTTGGAACTGGACGACGAGGATTGGCAGTCGGCACTCTCTTCTCCCAAGGAGGTGGCCATTCCTGCCCGTCTCCGTTTGGTTCAACTCAAGATCCTTCATCGAGTATATGTTACGGGTCCGCGGCTGGTGACGATGGGCTTTTCTTCGGATGGGCTCTGCAAGCGTGGTTGTGGTTCGAGTGCGACCTTTTTACATATCCTTTGGGAGTGTCCGGCTGTAGCGGCTTACTGGACTGCTGTGCTTGAGGTGATGACTGATGTGACTGGTGTGGCCCTGCGGCCGGAGCCTCGACGATGTCTGTTGAATGTGTGGGAGCCCACTGACTACTCGGTGGCCCAGACCAGATGGGCTACCCTGGGTTACATGATTGCGAAGCGGGATGTTGCGCAACTCTGGGGAGCTTCCAGGCCCCCTGAGGTCTCGAAGTGGGAGGACAACATGGACTGGTCCATGTTTCGTGAGAAGACGGTGTATGTGGCCAGGGGCAGGCCCAGGGCGTGGACAAAGATTTGGGCCAGTGGAATGATTATCGTGGGGGTATTTGTACCCCTCCCCCTGTAAGCACTGCTGAGATTATCCTATCTCCCTAGGCGAGCGTTCCCGGAACCCTTCCATACTGTTTCTTATATTTCCGGTTCTTCCCGCTGCTCCCCTCCCCCTCCCGACTTGGTTGGAGCCCCAGGGTTCTGGGTGTGTTCTCCTGATCGTGGACCATCCCCTCTGTTCTTTGGGCTGACCTGACTTATCGTGTATTCGCCTTTTAGTGTTTGTTTTTCTTTTTGTAAACTAAAAATTTAAATTGCTCTGTGATATCTGTTGAGTAATGCTTTGTGCTCGAGCTTTGCCGACCACAGGTGTACATTTTTACTTCATGCATTGTGCCTTACTATTAGCGGCCAGCCCGTGAGGTTGTAGGCCCATTCTTGTACTTTTCTATGCTTACTCCAATAAAGGTTTTTGAACAAAAAAAAAAATAAAAATAAAAGATTGGTATTGGGTATCAGTGATACACATGTACGCAGCTATACACATTCAGCACTCTGACATGTAGAAACACTGGCTGGCCATGCATCAGGAGAGTGCCAATACAGTGTAAGTTTTGCTCGGCCATAAGATGCCTCCCGCAGAGTGGGATAAGGCATGCTACCTGAGGTCAGGTGGATGGGTCATGGTTCAGCATGTGCCAAAGTAAAATACAAGATGACAAGAAATAGTATTTAGGAGAAACAGACATGCGAATAGGGAAAAAGAGACAACAAAGTGCAGGTGGGCAGGAGATAGAAGCAGACAAAGGTTGTAGACAAGTGGAAATTGCCCATGTTGCGTTGTCATTGTAAATGTGCTTTAAATATCCATCACAAAATTCAACCATGTTTCCTTGTTAACTTTATAATACAACAGCATGGAGGTTCAGAACACATTATTCAAGCCAATTAGCATCCCCAATGCATTTTTACTTTTAGGCCCCTTCCTCATGAGAGCAGAATACTCACTCTTCTCACAGCAATTGAGAGTAGTCTTCTTCAATATCTCTATCCACTCAACACACAGCAAAACACCTCGCAGAGGGATCCCTAGGCTTCCCACCGCGTAATAGTGTTACGATCTTGGCCATGAGGAACTCGATCATGAAGCATGTCGGTCAGGGTTTTATGTCCTTTTTTAAAAGAAACATCACAGTGTGGGGCAAATTAAGTAAACTTTTGCGTCTACCTTATCCCAATTTAGAAATCTGTTGACACTCTGTTTTTTTCTTAGGCGATCTTGTACCCAATATCCTATGTAACTATTTATAGCTACGGAGGGTGTGTAGGATATTTTTGTCCTATGCTTCTCATTGGCGTTTTAGAGATCCAAATATCAAAGTCAGTTTGTGCCCCCTGGATACTAGCTCTTTCATAAAGTACAGTTTGTTGGGCATGCGATGTTGAACTAAATATTATGCCTAGGTCCATTAAATCCCAGTATCTCACATACAGGCACCAGTGAATGTACTCCCTTTGATGGTCACCCAGTGGTAATGAAGGGGCTCAATATTGCAAGGTGGAGTAAATCGGGTCTTAGTTAATGTGCTTCGAATAATACTGTGAAATAAACCTTTTCGCTGACAAACAACCCAAGGGGTAGAGGACGCCAAGGCCAACACTGGCAACCCCTGGCAGGGACCCCCACAAAACCACAATTTTGGGCCTCCTCAGTTCGGACCACTGCCACCACCATACTTTGGCTACCCACCGGTACATGCACCAGGGCACATGCCCTTCTACCCAGGCAACCAGAACCAGAGCTACCCTTTTTTATCACAGGGCCGCAGAACACGCGGAAAAGAGACGGAACCCCACACAGGTCCATTGGGCACCAGAGGAAGAACCCGTGAGCTCCAACACACGGAACAGGCAGACCGAGCAAATAATAGGCACTGGCTCCACCAGCCCCCTAGTTTTCAACCATCCGAGTACACAACTCACTGAAAAGGAAACTGAAGTCCTGAACAAAGGCCTTTGCCCCAGTATTGGAACTTTCATAGATTCCCATGCTTTGTATCATTCCCCGTCGTCAGAATGGGAACCTCGGTAGTATAACAACCATAGAAACAAAAGAGAAAAATAGGCCTAGGCCTCATCTCATTTTGTATCCTATCACCCTCTTTTTGTAAAAGAGACCAAACTTTTGCCAGGACCAATCAGAGCAGCCTCACCCCCTAGAACCTTCCTGAGAGAGCTCAGAGCCTCAGATTTTTCTACCGCACATTGTGCTAGGGAGTCTCCACTGAGCTCTGCTTAGTTTTCTCAATCTTTCTGGTTATTTCTTCGAGTTTTCTACTGAAATCAAGACATGTTTGACAAGGAGAAGAAGGCCTTATTCAGGTCCTGTGCCTCTTGTGGGAAAAAACTACTTTTTGTGGAAGATAAGTATGAAAACTGTATTTATTGCTTATACCCTGACCACAAGGCCACAGACTGCAAAATTTGTAGAACCTCCTCTACCAAGACACTTCGTGACAGAGAGGGTCGGCTGTTGACCTGGCTTCAAAAGATGAAGACTCGGAAGGAGGTGCTCTCATCGGATGAAGAGGATTCCACATCTTTTGCGTCCTCTGACAGATCCAGGAAGAGGGGTAGGTCTCCCCCTGGTTCTTCTGCAGCTGAGCCCCCTCTTAAGGCCCCTCATAAGATATCTGACAGGTCTGAGAGGGCTGGTCCCCTTCAATCTCCTCACGGAAGTGAAAAGGAGAGGCAGGCTGCTGGATTGGTTACAGCCTCAAAGGACAAAAAGGAGGTTACTATCACTTCTCCTCCGTCCAAAAAGGAAAAATCCGGTGACAAATTCTCTTCTGTCACTCCAGGAACCAGGCCGGACAAAAAACAGCGTCCGTCGACGACGAAAACACCAGGTACGTCGACGACGATTGCCTCTGTGAAAATTCCCGCTGTTTCCTTGGCTCCGTCGACTGGCTCGTCGTCGGTAGTGATCTCCACGTCGACGACTTCGTCGTCATTCAAGGTTCCAGGTTTGTCGATGATAGCATCTTCCACGTCGACGACGATGAGCTCCGGTAAGGTGCTGTCGACGGCCTCGTCGACGACAAAAACTACAACGACGACAACTTCGACGCTGATGGTGATGACGACGAGTTCGTCTACGAAGCCGTCGACGATCATTCCGTCGACGACCAAGATTGCGACGACGAAGGCTGCTGTACCGTCGACGATTCCATCTGCAATACCGTTGACGACTGCTGCACCGTCGACGACGGCGCCGTCGACGAGACCGTCGACGGGTCAAAAAATGCATTTTCCACTGCCGAAGATGAAAATTACACCGGAAATGACATCTCCGCGACGAGTTTCTTCACATCCACCAACAATGCTTCTGGATGATGAGTCGGAGGAGGATGAGGATGAGAGTGGCCATTATGGGGATGCCTATAGTCCCTCATACTTGAATGTAAAGTTGCAGGAGACGGACACAGAGGAATATTACGAGCATACAGGTGGCCAACAGTTGCATCACTATGTTCTTGAAGAGCGACGTCCGCCTGGTTTAGGGCAGGACATGGTGGCCATGCCCGCCTCTCTCATCTCTGATCTACAGATGATGCTGCAGGACTATCGAAATAGGTTTCCTTCGGAACCTTCAATGCAGTCTGCGCAACCTCCACCTCAGGTGTTGTCACAAGCGCAGCCAGTTATCGGTCTGCCTCCATTGCCAGTGGTGCCCCTCACGCCACCACTGGTGATGCCTATGATCCGTTCCCGGACACCGGATCCCGAACCAGCCCATACTGTCCAGCAGGATACCTCTTCGGACGATGAGGCTGTACAGGTGGATCCCTTGACTGATCCATTGCAAGACCCAGACTTGGATCAGGGTGACAGTGGGCTACAAGATCTGGACGCCACTGGTCGTGATACTTCTATCTCCCCTCCAGTTGATATAGGGGGGTTCCATCACCTGATGGAGAGAGCGGCGAAGAGGTTTGGACTGCCGATTACGAGAGAAGAGTCTGAATGTTTCCTCTATGACTTCAAGGAACAATACAGAAGATCTGTCAAGTCCATTCCCGTAATTGAACATGTGTGGGAGGAAGGTATGAAAATCATGCAAAATCCAGCCACGGTTATTCCGGTTCTCCCCAGGCTGGAAAAAAAGTATAAGGCCCCAGAAGGCAGTCCAGCTTGTCTTCTTGGACAGCCGAAGCCTGATTCGGTGAACTCACAGGCCGCCCAATGCAAGTCCAAAAACCCGTCAACACCTTTGACTACGCCTCCGGACAAGGACGGTAGGCATCTGGATAACGTGGGGAAGAGGTTTTCTTCCATGGCCAGCTTGCTTGTTAGAGCGTCAAATGCTCTCGCCATTCTAGGCAGATACGACCGCCAGATGTGGTGCGACATGGAACCGTTTGTGGAACAACTACCAGACTCCTCAAGGGATGAGGCCAAGAGAGTCCTGATGGAGGGAGAGAAATCCTCCGCTGAAGTTATCGACTGTGCTATGGATATTGCTTCCACGGCTTTTCGGGCCTTAGCAGGGTCAGCAGTGCTACGTCGGCAGGGCTGGTTGAGAGCCACCTGGTTTCGTCAGGAGGTCCAAAATAAGATCCTGGATCTCCCATTTGATGGAGAGATGCTTTTCGGTAAGCATGTTGATGATGCCCTGCAAAATATAAAAAAGGATACAGACACGGCGAAGTCATTGGGATCACTCAACTACCGTAAGGTCCCCTTTAAAGGCGCTCGTGGCAGAGGATTCTCTTCGTATAGAGGCAACACCCAACAGAGATATTCCTCGGAATCTTCGCAGTCTTATAAGACCCAGTACTCAAATCAACGGCAGGGATAATCGGCGTCTTACTCTCGCCAACCTCCGCGAGGCCGTCAGAACCATCAGGGACGTGACAACGCCAAGCGGCAATAGCGACCTCCTGGCTCTACCTACTGTTCCTTCCCTCCCAGTCACATCAGTGGGGGGCAGGATATCATTTTGTCTGAACAGCTGGACGTCTATAACATCGGACCAGTGGGTCCTGAATATTGTAGAGAGTGGCCATACGTTGGAATTCCAAGATCTTCCTCCAACAAGAGCTCCGGGCGCCATCCGCACAAAACATCTGGGACTACTCCATCTTGAAGCCCATCAACTGTTCCTCAAAGGGGCAATAGAACCGGTACCTCTCTCTCAGAGGGGCAGAGGTTTTTATTCCAGGTTCTTCCTCGTGCGGAAGCCGGCAGAGACTTGGCGCCCCATACTAGACCTACGAGAGCTCAACACTTATCTCATCAAGCTCTCTTTCAGGATGGTCACTCTCCAGGAAATTCTTCCTCTTTTGAACCCAGGCGACTATTTGGCGTCTCTGGATTTAGAAGATGCGTATTTCCATATTCCTATACACCCAGCTCACAGACAATATCTGCGCTTCACAGTGGGCAAGAGCCATTTCCAATTCAAGGTGCTTCCATTTGGCCTTCGGTCGGCACCAAGGGTGTTCACCAAAGTGTTAGCACCAGTAGCGGCTATTCTACGAAAACAATCCCGGGAAGTTTTCCCTTACTTGGACGACTGGCTCGTCAAGGCTCCGTCTTTCAAAGAAACTTCTCAAGCCGTTTCAACTTGCATCCAGTTGTTCCGTCACCTGGGCCTTCAGCTGAACAAACACAAGTCAGTTCTGCAACCCTCCATCCACCAAATTCCTGGGGGCCATTTTGGACACCACGCAATGTACTGCTCGTCCTTCGGAAGAGCGTCAACAGAAGTTGATGGTATCAGCTCGCCAACTGTTCCACAAGAAATGCCTTTCAGTCCGTCAATACAAGTCCCTTCTCGGGTCGATGGCATCCTGCATACCATTAATACCGCATTGCAGGCTGCGAATGCGTCCTCTGCAGGAAGAACTAGACAAACAATGGCGCCAAGCAGAGGGATCATTCAACGACAAGGTGTTGGTCACATCAGCAATGAGAGGGGCATGCGAATGGTGGCTAGTACAAGAGAATATCGCACATGGTCTGACGTTCAGAATTTCACCTTCCCCCCTGATCATGACCACGGATGCCTCCGAGAGCTTCAAGTCAGCGGGCACTGGAGTCCAGAGCAGCGCCAGTGCCATATCAATTTTCTGGAGCTGACGGCCATTCGGTTGACTTTGTAGGCTTTCCTACCCAGAGTTCGCAACCATACAGTGCTGGTCCGGACGGACAATACGACGGCCATGCACTACGTCAACAAGCAAGGAGGTACGAGGTCGCAAACTCTGTCCACAGAAGCTCAGCGGATCTGGGAGTTCGAGGCATGTAGGGCTGCTAAATTCATATCTATTGCATATCTATTGCATAGATCGCCGCCTAGTGTTGGGTCCGGATGATTGCACATTGTTGTCCTGGAAGAGTCTTCGAAGTATCACGAGATAGGTGGCTCCTCCCCTGGACTACAGTGCGCATGGGCATCGACTCCATCCCCAGATTGTTTTTTTTCCGCCATTGGGTTCGGATGTGATTTCGACGTCTCCTGTTCGGAATCGATAAAACAACTTTTGAAGGCCACAAGGCTTTCTTTACTTCGTCGGTATTGTTAGCGTTCGGTCTCGTGTGTACTCCAACTCTTCGAGTCGGATAACTGTGGAGTCGGGTGACTCTTCGGTCATCGAGGCCCTGTCGACGCAGCAAGACCCGGACGACGCTACGATGGAACGAAGCCCGTTCAAGTACTGTCCCGTGTGCGGTTCGAAATACCCACACATCGACGTGCATCCTGTATGCAACAAGTGCCTGTCGCCAGACCACAACGAGGCCAACTGTATGGCCTGTTCCAAATTCAGGTCGAAGAAGACGCTCAAGATTCGGCGCGTGGCGCGCCTCGAGGCCCAGCGATCGGCACCAGCGCCTGTAGACATCTTTACAGACCCCGACGCAGACGAGCAAGAGCTTCACCTGCAGATCTCACCTTCATCGGCGGAGGTCGAGGCCGACTACGGGGAACCCATCGAGGGCCTGGACCTGTACGAAAACGTCGAGGAGGTAGGGGACGACGAGGAAGTTTATGGGGCCGCGGAAGATAGCTCGGAGGAAGAGCTATGCTCCGTGCGTACAATTACTAAGGCTCAGGTCACGGGATCGCCACTTGGCCTTACCCACGACCCTACTCCTCGATCCTCGGCCCTGCCTCCTGGCCCGGCTACGGACACGACTACGGAGCCTTCATCACACAAATCGAAACCGAAACCTTCGGAATCGAAAACTACAAAGATGGCCGACAAACCATCGACACCGAAGACGTCTGGGACTGCATCGGCACCGTCGTCTTCGGAGGCATCGAAACCGAAAAAGGCTGTCGAACAGGCTAAGGTACCGAAAGGAGCCAAGGAGACCAGCTCGAAGAAGGTCGTCGAGCCAGTGTCATCTAAGGTGGTCGAGTTGAAGTCGAAAAAGACTGTCGAGACACCTTCAGCGAAAACTGCCGCACCAACAGGCGCGCGGACAGTCGAAACGGCGTCCGCAAAGGGCGCCGAGCCGAAGTCTGGAGCCCCAACGCCGAAAGACAAATCCGCTGCTCCAAAGTCAGCGACGTCGACGACTAAGGCTGGGACGGGGGACCGGAGCACAGCTGTCGAAGGTGCATCCGCGCATCCGCCACCCAAAGACATATCGTCGGCGCATGGATCTTCCCCTGTGGGTGGACAGAGATCGTCGGTCGGCTCGACGAAGCCATCCGCTTCGTTTACAAAGCAAGTCACGGACTCCCTGAAACGAATAAAGGACAAGGCGTCGGAGCAGAAAACACACTCGGTGCCGAAGCAGAGTGTTCCACTGACCAAGACTTCGATGCCGATCCTCTACACTCTTCCGCCGAAGGTGGCGCCGAAGGCTTTTGCACCTCGTACGGTGACCGAGGAATCGGTGGCTCAGCTAACGGGAGGTTTTGGTCGACCACCCTTGCCTGAGGAACATTCGGAGCAGTTTATCGACACCGACACGGGTAGATTAACGCTCTACAAAAGGAAAATTACAGCACAGCCTGTAGAATCCTATGTCATACCTCTAAAAAAGAAAAGGCCTGCACCAGACACGCCAGACCTTGTTGAACCCATCCCTCAAGGGCCTGGGAGGAGTCCTACACCTTCACCCACTGGATCCAATGGGGATGAGGGTGACCAAGATAAGCAGTATAACTTCCCTGAAAATACTGACCCTGATGAGCAGCAAGACTCATGGATACACTCTGGTGATCAGGGGGACCAACAGCTGGTCAGTGACCCCCATCTGTATGGTGTTAAAACTTCTCCAACTGAAGACTCTGCGGCATTTAATGCCTTAATTGAAAGGGCAGCTTCAAACCACAAAGTAGAGAGGCATGCCGACCCAGTGGAAGTTGACTTTTTATTTGATACTTTTTCGGCATCAGAAAAAACGGTGAAGACACTTCCAATGCTTAAGGGGGTTCTCAAGCATGCCACTGACATTTTTAAGGAACCCACCAGAGCCAGAGTGGTGAACCCACGTATTGAAAAGAAATACAGGCCGGCACCTGGTGACCCTACTTATATTCGGGGACAGTTGCCTCTAGACTCTTTGGTGGTCTCCAATGCCCGCAAGAGGGCGAATTCACAGACAACGGGTGAAGCTCCTCCCCCGGACAAAGAGTCTAAAGTGCTGGAGGCAGGGGGCAAAAGGGTGGCTGCGCAGGCAGCCAACATATGGCGCATTTCTAACACTCAAGCCCTGTTAGCCAGGTATGATAGGGCGCACTATGACACCTTGGAGCAGCTCTTACAACACCTTCCAGACCAGTTTAAAGAAGGAGCTGAGATGCTGATACAAGAGGGCAAGCTCATTTCAAACGCTGCGATTAAATGTGCGCTAGATGTTGCAGATACAGCAGCAAGAGCAATAAACACTAGTGTTATGTTAAGGCGTCATGCATGGCTCCGCATCTCAGGGTTCAAACCTGAGATACAACCGACTATCCTCAACCAGCCCGTCAATCCAGACAGACTGTTTGGCCCAGAGGTTGATACCACCCTCGAAAAGATAAAAAAAGATACTGAAACGGCTAAGTCCATGGGGGCGCTTCAGTCTCAGCAATACAGAGGGAACACTTTTCGTCGCTCAGGTGCACGGGGTGTTGCCAGAGGACACTTGGCACAGCAGTCGCATTTCAACAAGGGAGGCGCCCAGGCCTCGTACCCAAAACAGAATAGAGGTGGTTACAGAGGAAACAGCGCAAAGGGCAGAGGCAGAGGCAACAATAATTCCCGTTCCTCTGCTGCCAACAAACAGTGACTCCCTGTCACTGCCCCCCGACCATCCAACACCTGTCGGGGGGAGACTCCAGCAGTTCCTGCCAGTCTGGAAATCCATCACCACAGACAGGTGGGTCAGGAAACTTATCCAATTCGGCTACTGTTTAGAGCTAACATCCACTCCACCCAACATACCCCCAAGACAACGTCCTATGTCAGCAGAGCACTTGCACTTATTGCAGCAAGAAGTCCTGGTGATGCTGCAAAAAGGCGCAATAGAGCTCGTGCCGGTGGAGGAAGAAGGCACAGGGGTTTATTCCCTGTACTTCTTAATCCCAAAAAAGGACGGCTCGCTCAGGCCCATTCTAGACCTACGCCCCCTCAACCTGTACATACTCTCAGAACACTTTCACATGTTAACACTACAGCAGGTTCTTCCATTGCTAAACCAGGGAGACTTCCTCGCAACCTTGGACCTCAAGGATGCTTATTTTCACATACCACTCCACCCGTCCCACAGAAAGTACCTCAGGTTCACCATACAAAACAGGCATTACCAGTTCAAGGTCCTGCCCTTCGGGGTAACCACTGCCCCCAGAGTGTTCACCAAGTGTCTGGCGACCGTGGCGGCGCACCTCAGGAGACAAAACATACATGTCTATCCTTACCTAGACGACTGGCTCGTTCAAGCAAAGTCGAAACAGCAGTGCGCCGCGGACATGTCCCACACAATTCACCTCCTTCACAGTCTGGGGTTTTCGTTAAACTATCCAAAGTCGCACCTCCAGCCAGCCCATGTGCGGCAGTATCTGGGCGCGACAATCAATACTCTGACAGCTGCAGCTCAGCCAAACCAGGTGAAGATCGACAACATCCAGTCGCTCATCCGGAGGTTCAGACCGCAAAACTCACTCCCAGCGAGAGTGTTCATGCAGTTGATAGGCATGATGGCCTCCTGCATCTTCATTGTCCCGCACGCACGGTTGCATATGCGTCCGCTCCAAGAATGCTTGGCGCATCAGTGGACTCAGGCTCAAGGACAGTTAAAAGACCTAGTGTTGGTCACCGGTCGGGCGTACAACTCTCTGCATTGGTGGAATCCACACAACCTTTGCAAGGGCCGACCGTTCCAGGAGCCTGTGCCACAGATTATCCTAACAACGGACGCATCTCTCCAGGGGTGGGGAGCTCATGTGCTCCACTACACTGTGCAGGGACTATGGACGACGCAGCAAAAGAAGATGCACATCAACTATCTGGAATTGATGGCAATCTTCATGGCACTCAAATCCTTCAAGATACATCTGTGCAACAAAGTCGTGTTAATCCGGACGGACAACATGACGGCGATGTATTACATCCAGAAGCAGGGAGGTACGCACTCTCCACAGCTGTCTCACCTGGCTTAGAGCATGTGGAAGTGGGCCATTCAGAGGAACATCTTCCTCATGGCGGAACACCTCCCGGGCACGGACAATCAGATGGCAGATCTGCTCAGCAGGTACAGCCATCAGATGCACGAGTGGGAGATACATCCATCAGTACTCCACCCGTACTTTCAACAGTGGGGTCATCCAGAGATAGACCTGTTTGCCACAAGGGAAAACGCAAAATGCCAACACTTTGCCGCCAGGTTCCCTCACCCACAGTCGCAGGGAAATGCGATATGGATGAACTGGTCAGGGAGATTTGCGTACGCTTTTCCCCCAGCACCTCTGATACCGCTGGTGGCAAGAAAGCTAAAGCAACACTCGATGACACTCATCCTAGTTGCTCCAACGTGGGCACGCCAACCATGGTACACCACGTTTCTAGAACTCTCCGTGGTACCGCATCAAAGGCTGCACCTCACACCCAGGCTCTTGACGCAGAACCATGGCGACATTCAGCACCCAGATCCGCGACAGCTCAATCTGGCGATCTGGCTCCTGAGGTCTTAGAGTTTGGCTACCTCAACCTGCCTCGTGAATGCATGGACATCATCAGGGAGGCACGGAAGCCCACTACAAGAGCTTGCTATGCAGCAAAATGGAAGCGGTTTGTCATTTATTGTACAGCACACAACATTGACCCGCTAGATGCATCCATTCCTAACATCATCTGCTATTTGTTACATCTTTACCAATGCAATCTAGCGTGTGCTTCCATTCGGATACACTTATCCGCCATAGCGGCTTATCTTCAAAACAGGCAGCATCTCTCTGTTTTCAGGGTGCCTGCCATTAAAGCTTTTCTAGAAGGGCTGAAGCAGGACCCCACCCGCTCCAGTATGGAATCTCAACGTGGTCCTCACTAGGTTGATGGGCCCACCTTTTGAGCCTCTACATTCATGTGAGATTCAGTTCTTGACATGGAAAGTGGCTTTCCTCATTGCTATCACGTCTCTAAGGCGTGTTAGTGAGCTACAAGCGCTCACACTACAAGAGCCATTTATACAACTGCATTCAAACAGGGTAGTGCTCCGCACTAACCCCAAGTTCCTTCCGAAGGTGGTGTCACAGTTTCATGTCAATCAAACCATTGAACTGCCCGCATTCTTTCCAAACCCAGAAACAGTAGCAGAAAGAATGCTCCACACGCTAGACGTTAAAAGGGCATTGATGTACTATATTTACAGAACACAACCCTTTAGGAAGACACAGCAACTTTTCGTTGCCTTCTCCGCACAGCACAAAGGCAACGCTATTTCCAAAGCTGGAATAGCCAGGTGGATCGTTAAATGCATTCAGATTTGTTATCAGAAAGCTAAACGCACTTTAACGGTCCCCCCCCAGGGCGCACTCCACACGCAAACTGGGGGCCTCCATGGCATTCCTAGGTAACATTCCTTTAGAGGACATTTGTAGAGCAGCCACGTGGGCTACACCACATACATTTACCAAACATTACTGGGTAGATGTGCACTCCAAACAGCAGGCAGCTGTAGGACAGGCTGTTCTCAAAATTCTTTTTCAGACTTCTGCAGCTGGCACGGGCGGCCGCCGTTCATGAGGGGACTGCTATGTATTCTATGCAATAGATATGAATTTAGCAGCCCACATGCCTCAAACTGAATATGCTACTTACCAGTATGCATCTGTTCTTGGCATGTAGGGCTGCTAACATTCATATCGCCCGCCCTCCTCCCCGGCGCCTGTAGCAGCTGCAGACTACTTCATGCATTTCATCACTAGCATGGACATCATTTACACTATCGCACTCCATCTTTGCCACAATGGCTAAAAACAATCTGGGGATGGAGTCGATGCCCATGCGCACTGTAGTCCAGGGGAGGAGCCACCTATCTCGTGATACTTCGAAGACTCTTCCAGGACAACAATGTGCAATCATCCGGACCCAACACTAGGCGGCGATCTATGCAATAGATATGCAATAGATATGAATGTTAGCAGCCCTACATGCCAAGAACAGATGCATACTGATAAGTAGCATATTCATTATGCAATACTGCACAGCATCACTCTGAGAGCCGAACACCTGGCAGGCTCGCTCAATGTCAAGGCGGATGCCCTGAGTCGACAGACAGAGGTGACTCACGGATGAGAATTGAATCAATCCATTCTGGAGAGTGTGTTCTCGGTTTGGGGGACACCAACCATCGACCTGTTTGCTTCTCCGGTGAACGCCAAATGCCGGTTTTACGCAAGCAAAGTTCACCATCAGGGATCCCTGGGGAACGCCCTTTCGATGGCCTGGTACAGCGCATTCTTTTACGCTTTTCCTCCAATTCCCCTCATTCCTCGAGTACTCAGGAAAATGAAGGCGGAACCCTGCAAGATGATTCTTGTTGCACCAGCATGGCCCCTGCAATTCTGGTACACAGAACTCCTGCGGCTCTCCCAAGCTCCTCCAAATCGCTTACAACCAATTCCGTCCCTGTTGTCAAGGAATCAGGGGCAGGTTTACCATCCGGATCCGAAATCGCTACACTTGACAGCGTGGCTCCTGAACACAGAGAGTTCCTTCATCTAAATCTCTCCCAGGAATTTAGAGAAGTTTTGTCACAGGCTCGAGCACCAATAAAACTTACAAGGCAAAATGGAAGAGGTTCTGCCTATGGTGTCAACGACAAGGTCTCCATCCTTACAAGTCTCTGCCTCATCAACTATTGCCATATATACTATCATTGGCTAAGTCTGGGTTGGCGCATTCATCTGTGAAGGTACATCTTGCAGCCATCTCAAGGTTTCGGCGCAGTTCTTAAGGTCCTTCCTTATCTTCCTCTAGAATTGTTAAACAATTCTTAAAGGGCTTGTTCCGGATGTATCCTCCAGTCCGACCTCCTCCACCAGTTTGGCAGCTCAATCTTGTCCTGGCTCAACTCATGAAAGCTCCGTTTGAGCCTGTGCACATGGTGGACTTGAAGTTTCTGTCTTGGAAACTTGCCCTCCTCTTAGCTCTAACATCAGCGAGAAGAGTTAGTGAGCTTCAAGCCCTCTCCATAGTGCATCCATTCCTTTAATTCAAAAAGGATGTTCTTATTCTTCGCACCAATCCGAAGTTTATTCCTAAGGTGCCGTCTGAGTTCCACTTGAATGAACCTTTAATTTTAAAGTCTTTCTCTCCGCGCCCTTCTACGCCTGCGGAACGCACATTACATTCTTTGGACTTTGAGAGATGCTTGAAATTCTACTTAGAGCGCACACGTCCCTTTCGGAAATCATCCCAGTTGTTTGTGTCCTACAGCGCCCCACGGAAGGGGTTTCCTTTGGCAAAGAGTGGCATTTCCCGCTGGATCTCCAGTGCGATTCAATTCTGCCATCAGGAGGCGGGCAAGCCACTGGACAGAAAAGTCCGTGCTCATTCCACAAGGTCTGTGGCATCGTCGGTGGCTCTCTTCTCTGGAGTCACCATTAAGGACATATGCAGGGTAGCAACGTAGAGCAGTACTCATACCTTCACGAAGCACTACTGCCTGGAATCTGCAGGACGAGACGACGCGGCTGTTGGTCAAGCAGTCCTGCGGAATCTTTTTCATTGAGAGGTGAGCTTTCCCTACGATCCCTCCATCCTGGTGAGCACATTTTGTCTATTATTTTGCTATGCTATAAGTATTGCTAATATGGTTATGTGATGCCATGTATCTACAAAATGTGTTCTTTGTGATTTACGGCTAGCTACTCTGATACAAAGCATGGGAATCTATGAAAGTTCCAATACTGGGGCAAGAAAACAAGTTACTTACCTGTAACTTTGGTTCCCCAGTATTGGTAACTTCCATAGATTCCCATGCGCCCACCCTCCTCCCCTGGGAAAGCTCAGTCTTTTGACAGAGATAGTGGCGGTTTGCACAACGGCTACGAAAATCTGAGGCTCTGAGCTCTCTCAGGAAGGTTCTAGGGGGTGAGGCTGCTCTGATTGGTCCTGGCAAAAGTTTGGTCTCTTTTACAAAAAGAGGGTGATAGGATACAAAATGAGATGAGGCCTAGGCCTATTTTTCTCTTTTGTTTCTATGGTTGTTATACTACCGAGGCTCCCATTCCGACGACGGGTAATGATACAAAGCATGGGAATCTATGAAAGTTACCAATACTGGGGAACCAAAGTTACAGGTAAGTAACTTGTTTTCTTCCTTTGTCCCGACCACTAGACTTGATACCTTCAAGCTTCATGTAGAACTTGCAGAGTTTTTTAGGAAGCTAAAGCTCAAAGCTTTCTTTGAAAAGCAAGACAAAACAGACATGAACAATGAAATTCCCAACAAACCTGGTCTAAAACTAAAGTCTAGCTTCATCCCACCCCCAACCAGCATACCGGTGGAGATAGCGGCCTTTGAACAGGCAGTGTACTCAGATGTAGAACAACTACAATCCAAGAACACCTTCAACAACCTTTCCAACCAGGACCGTGACATCATCAAACGATTACAGGATAATCCAACCCTGGTTATCAAGCCAGCGGACAAGGGAGGAGGGATCGTCCTGATGGATAGAACAGACTATGACCAAGAGTGCCGTAGACTCTTAAACGATACCCGGAATTACAAACGCCTCAGATTGGACTCTACAGAACAGTTACGAAATACCATCAATCTCCTAGTAAAAAATGCCAGTGATCGGGAGCAAATCTCGAAACAAGAGGCAGACTACCTACGCACAAAAAATGCCAAAACCCCATACTTCTACACGGTGCACAAAGGGGTCACGCCACCACCAGGTAGGCCCATTGTGTCAGGCATACAATCCCTACTGGAACCACTTTCACGATTCTGTGATTTCTTTCTTAACCCTCTGGTCCAAAGGACACCATCATACATTAATGACACAAAACATCTTCTCAACATCACAAAGGACACCAGCTTTGACCCGACGACACAAATCCTGGTCGGACTAGACATTGAAAGTCTATACACTAGCCTACCACAAGACGCCACCCTGCAGGTCCTACACGATGTTCTGATGGCAACCAACTGGGATTACCAAACCCCCAGAAGCTTCATCATGGACTGCGCCACACTTGCACTGAAAGAGAATTACTTCGAATATGAGGGCACATTCTACCTGCAGATTAACGGAACTTCGATGGGGAGTGTCTTTGCCCCCAGCGTGGCTGGACTATACGTCCACCACTTCGAGCAGACCCACATCCAAGGACCCACCAACCCGCACCTGACCAACATAAAAATATGGCGCCGCTATATTGATGACATCTTCATCATCTGGGAAGGCGATCAGGAATCCCTTGACAACTTCCTCCTTTGGATTAATAACCGTGATGCCTATTTACGTTTCACCTGCTCCAGCAGCCAGACTGAACTGCCCTTTTTGGACCTCAACATCAAAGCAGAAGGAGGCGGCCTAACCACGACCACATTTTACAAACCTACAGCAAGGAACTCCCTCCTAAGGTTTGACAGCTTTCATCCGAGACCCTTGAGGGAAAACCTCCCCTACGGCCAATTTTTACGCATCAGGCGCAACTGCAGCAACACACAGGATTACAAACTTCAATCCTCTGCCCTAGTCCACAAACTAGAGGACAGAGGGTATCCAACAAAAATCATCCAAAAAACATGCAAAAGGGTGCGTAATCAAAATAGGGAAGCTTTCCTGGACACCATCATAAAACCACCTGAGGAACCGGTGCTCACATGTGTAACCACATACAACACTGTGTCAAACCAGGTGTCCAAAATCATACAAAAAAACTGGAAAATCATCAACTCAGGCACCAGGAACTGGGAAAAACCACGCTTTGCATACAAAAGGGCAAAGAACTTACAAGACCAACTCGTATCCACCAGGCCTAAGCCACACAACCGCCCATCAAACAACACGATCCTCAACGCCTGGGGCCTCCCAAAACTGACAGGCCACCAACCATGCAACAACTGCAGCGTGTGCCACCTGACCTACCCTTCAACAACTCTTTCTTTGGAACCAGGCAGAACGTGGACACAACGACAGTTTACCAACTGCAACTCATCCAACCTGGTATACCTAATAACCTGCAGATGCGGCCTTAGATACATTGGTATGACCACCCGCAAAGTCAAGACTAGAATGACTGAACATAGGAGTACCATTAGGTGCAGCAAAAACATAAGCAAATTGACAGACCATTTTCTGACTCACAACCACACTCCTAACGACTTTACATGGACTGTCATTGAACAGTTTGAAACAAGGGAAACAAACGGAAAATTCCTCCTCATGAAGGAACAACGCTGGATATACCGGCTTTCTACCCACATAGAGGGTCTGAATGATTCCATCCCATGGAACAGCAAAATCCTAAACCATGCATGCCATTAACAGATGCCATATGAATGATGACAGCCCACACTCCGTGTGACATGGTTCCTTTTTCCCTGAACATTTCCCTGTACATCTACCTAATCTCCACCGAGTTTCCAGTACTCCCACCATATGATATGGTCCTTCCAACCCCCCTTATCTTCCCAGTACAGTGTGTTCCCAGCACATCATATAGCGTAATAATAGGCCATATGAATCCCTCTATATATTCGCCATTTTAGCTGTGTTTAATACCAAGGCGCTCCAACAATCGATGTATCTTCATTGTTTTGCATACTTTACTAAGAATCGGGAAGTAGCAGCACACAACCGCGATAGTGCGCTTGCGCTCTGAAATAGAGGACGCACAGTACTCTCCCCCATCACCACATGCATGCGCTAAAGCCGCCGCTCCCACACACATGCGCACAGTGCCAGGATGACTAAGCATCCAGCGCGTAGCACCTTCCTCCATGTCTACCATTACACAGGTGCAGACAATTACCCGGGTTATTTAAACCTGAACGACGGCCCGTTCACTTCACTGGGGCATAACAGAAGGACGACAGGTCCAAGGAGGATCCAGACCGGCAATTCCGTGAGTAACAAAATGATCGCCAAGGATTGGGGTAAGCTACTGCATCTCTCTCCCTACAGGTTGTTCGTTAATCAAGCGCTTCTCTAAACTTCTTCCAGGGTCTTTTTCTCTGCCAAGTGACCCAAGGAGGCTTTTACAGATACTAGCCTGTGTGAGGATAATGTACTTTTACTTACCTGTACCTCACCATGCTAAAATTACGCTGTTTAGCCCACCACCACTGAAATCGTTTCCATGATAAAACCACCCAGTCATATTTTCAACATGACCACACCCTAGTCCGATATAGGTCGAGCACACACTTTACCAGTCGGCAATAGTTGTGCAAACAGCATATCATGCTAACTTGACTCTACCTTGTACGTCTGTCCATGTCTTATTTGTTTTATGTAGCAAAAGCAAGAGGGAATCCCCCTCTAAACATATATACGCACTTTAGGGAGTGCGACACATTTTAAAACAACACAAACACTATAATCTAGTATTATTTAACTGCACCTTTTCTCATACTCATTGGTCCTGAGGAAAGCCAGTTTTTAAGGCCTGGCTGAAACATGTAGACCACACTGGACGTAGGAGGTCATAAACTCTCCAACACGTCCGACTGCCTTTTTATTTTCTAACAGGGGCCCAGTGAATAAAGTCTATCTATCTTACCCTCGGGTACTGGGACCCACTGTATAGCTTTTAACCTTCACTTTCTCACTCACTACACTGCACACTCAGTAATCATACCAGCTCCGCATAATTCTGGCGTAGAAGCACACCCGGGACACGCTAGGTGTCACTGTGGTGGGCCCGATGATGAAGCATGCCACCAACTAGGTTGGTGGGTGAGGGCTTTATGAATAAACCTAATGGTTTACCTGTGAACGTACACAACTGAGTCCCATACCTTAAGCTAGTCCTTATTGATAATCCAAAAATAAACCTTTTGCCAAGAACTCCTCATGTGTTAAATAGCTTAGGTCTACCTTACAGCTATTTATTGTAGAAGTCATTCAAACACAATTTCTTAAACTTTGTCTGGAGTGTCAACTACAACCCAGTCTTTTCCATCAGAACACTAACGTTTCCAACCACCATTGGAGGATTTGGGTTTCCCGACCGTAAGAATTGCCACCAGGCATTTATTTATCCAGTGTTAAGCTAGGAATATGCTTCAAACAATTCAGGCATCCCCAAGTGTGTCTCAATAGAAAATGATGTCCTCCAGTTACTATTTACAATCTTCAGCTAATAAGCGCAGAGTGCACTCTTACTTTATGGTTACGGTTAAGACCAGTCACACCACATTGTGTTATGTGAGTGCCGAGTTGCAAGTAAACTCCAGACTACTCTTGCTATCTTCAATTTGGGGCAATACTGAGACTTACAGTGCAGGTAAGAAATCACAGTGGCAACAGTGGATTAAAAAAGGAATACACACCATAAGCCAAGTAATAAACAATGGTTATGGTATTCTATTCAGTGTTTTATAGAAGCCTTTTTTATATCTCCCCAGGAGTGAAGTATACATGAAGAAACTGTATAATTTTTCAGAAAGCTGTAATGCCACTAGTGAATGATGTCTCAAACAAGGCTGATATAATTCTCATAATAATAGGATTGCTAACCAGCTAATTCTATTGGAAAACTTCAATATCGAAGATAAACTAACAAACCCCACAGGAAAGTTTATCCTGTTTAGGAAAAGACAGGACTGGATGGAAAATTGAACTCAGTATTCAAATCCCAAATGCAGCTTGCTAAACTTACTTGAAAAGTATGTAAAACATCAGCCCACACTGAGCAATACATTCGGCAAAGAATCATACTGTGTAGCTGTTGTACTCCTTAAAAAATTTAAAACTTGAATCGGATTAGTCACTGTGCTGTCCTCTCATGCTAATATCAATCATATGGTAGAAAAGGGCCACATACCATAAGAACGTAAGGAATTTGTTACTGTACGTTACTTTGTTTGTTTTAAATCACAAAATCGAGGTAGATCATTCAATATTCTTCTTCAGTGACCTCTCCACATTTTCCAGTTTGACACCGTTCCATGAGAAATGGCTTGTGAAAGTTCTTTAGTAGCAATAAGTCTTCATCAAGTGTCTTATGTTTGGTTTCAGGGATTGTCATCCCTCTCTGGTGTGGGTAAACTCCACTACCACATTTCAGAATTAGATGTTCCAACAGGATACTGGACTAAAGGATACATTCTGTACCTTAAAGTAGTTTCATGGAGCAATCTCATTTCTTCTAAAGATGATTTCCACATGAGCTCCTTCCACTAAGTGCTTAAATGTGTCGCTTGTTGCTTATTATGAGATGAATGTAATACATTTTGTGTTTCAATAAAAAAAAGGAGAGGACTTCGTGCATCGTTTATTAGGGGCTCCCTCGGTACTGGAGCAGTAAGTTATTTCAACTAGGCGTTGGATCTCTAGGGATTCATGCAAACAAGAATGAATACATAGGAAAAAATGCCGCTTTTTGTTGTAATGTTATTCATACTTTTAAGATCTTAATTATTTTGTAGGTCCATAATGGAATTGCAATTTATACTACATGGACAACGATAGCCACACTTTTGAACCTTTCCGTTGTGTTAACATACAGTGGAGATGTGGCCAACGCGACTTCGACTACGGTGGCATTAGCAATTTTATCCTTCGAGGTTGTTTTATGGTATGTGAAGTCAATATATTTAATAAAAATATACAGCTTTCAGTTGATCATTACACTCTTTAAATTAAGGACAAATTGCCTGTGGCAGAAATTGCTCTTGTGTTTCCTAATGTTTTGAGGGATTTTTTGTAGCAGTGAGGCTCTGTGACAAGCTGTATTCCCCATCAACTGTTGTTTTATTCAAATATATTAGGCCATGTAAAAAGTTGATAATCTACCACCATGTGGTTAGCCCTACATTTGGAGTAGATTTCTGACTTTTAGGGGATTAAGAGGAATCCTAGGCTTGTTAGTAGAAATGTATGTTAGTTGTTGATTTCCAAGCATTATTCCAACTTCTCCGAATTAACTCATGCTTATTTCCCACGAGTCTGAAAATTTGAGAGAGCAAATTATTCGGTAATGTAGCTTAAGAAAAATCTATAGCAGGGAGAGTATTTTCTCCTCTGTAAGATCTCTGTGAAATATGTGTGTGTGTTCGTTGTTGGAGTAGACTTCAATTCGGGCGGCTATTAAAAGGCATAAGGGTCCCTGATGAATCTTCTCCACTGTTAGCTGGGAAACATGCAGTGTTGTCTGCACACATACAGGGGCTTATTTACAAGTCACCTTTAATATGGGAAAAAGTGATGCACCGGCGGCACAAGTTTATTTTTAAATAGACCCCAGAGTGTACGTGGAGCGCATCTGCTGCCTCCAAGCAGAAGGTAGAATTTCAGGATCTTTTCCCCACGACAGCTCCTTTAAAAGGAAATTAGAAAGTACTTTTTATGAGTTTTATCATGTCAGTAGAAACAAAGAATCAGCCCACAGGGTTGCTTCAAAAGTCGGCAAAGAAATAGACAGAGACAACAGTTTACTTTCTCAAACTCACTCTCTATGTTAAATACATAGAGTTATATGTTTTATTACATTTAAAATGACCTTTTATTTAACAGACAATACAAATAAGTGTTTTTGGAACTTGATTGTTAATTGATTCTTCCTAACTTAGTTGCACTCATGTTATTAACCTTAGAAGAATGAAGGAGTGGTGAAAAACCTGTAGTGTAGTTCCTATATTCCCAATAGGCTCTGCGCATTGGAATAATATAAACAGTAGTGTAGACGTAGGACTGAGGTCATCTAGGTCTCTACTGACTATATTAGACTTAGTTTTGCCAGCTAGCTCAGAGGTCACTAGAAACTTTCTCGAATGTTCAGGAAAGAGTTAACTCTCCTGATTTAGACAAGAAGGGAATAGCTTCTGACAACCGCATAAACATGACAACTTTGCTCCCTCAGAATAAAGAGTGTATCTCTAGAGTCGTGTGAAAACAATAGACAGCTATTTCACTTAGTCAATTGTGCATACTTAGTTTCACCAGAGTGCAGAGAAATAGAGAGACGGCGTTTTCAAATAAAAGGTGTTATTTATTGAGCAGTCTTCTTTCTCATGCAAGAGAAATGAATTGCCACAGTTGCAATACTTATCATGAAGTAAAGTGCGTACAGTAAAAGGAGTATTATGAAATAATACTGTAAAAGCATTGATATGGTTTCTTAGCCATATGATACTTTAAAATGGATAAAATATATACATACATAAAAACATTGACTAACGTACTCAATTGGTGCTTCTAAGATACGCCTACCCCGGTGTACCTGACCTAAGCCTAATACGTGGGAAGGAGTAAGTACGTTGCAGTTTAAGTCAAGTTGGTTTTTGCCAAGAATCTGAATCAAGAAATCTCTTTAAGGTTTTAGTCAGCTCCGTACCTTGGTAATAGAATGTAGGAGGTCTTGTATCTCTCTCTCAGGACTCGATCTCCCAGCAACCCGCAAGGGTGACTGGAAACACTGAAGCTGGATTTTCTCGGCTGGAGAAAAAGACAGCGTCTTTCTCAGTGCATCAAAAGGGAGGGGCGGCTTCCTCCGGCTCTCGCATCAGCTGGGCTTCGGGCAAGTAGATAGCCGCTCTGTTTCAAACCACCGTGTGTTTGCTTAAGGCAATGTTGGTATATTTATACCTGAAAGGTGCCGGGTTTGACGTAAGGTTGGACATAAGACGTCACTAAGAACTAACAGTTCTTTCTGGACTCCAGGAGTTCTTGTGCAAATCAAAACAAAAGCAAGGGGAATTCCCGGGCTGCTGGAGGCTTGGTTTGTTTAAAGAACACGTTGTGCTTTCTAGGAGTCTATGGGAGTAGCCTTGCCGTATTTGGACTGCATGGGCTATTACTAAATATGGATATGATTCTTATGCCTTTATAAGGATACTATTTATTATAACCACATAAGGGCATAAATCGGGAATATCGAATTAGGGTCCTAGATAGAAACACAACACCCACTCCACGAATTAATGTCGATCATTACTAAAAACGAAGCAATATTAAACATATAACGATGCATGTGTGTTTAACAACCCACCCCAAAATACAAAATTCGCATTTGAAATGGTATATGGTAAATACACGAAAATGAGTATTGGTACTGTACGTTTTTTAAGCAGGTAAATGCATATATATCTCAGCTGAATGAATTGCGAAAATTACACATGAAATGGCTCTGAATACAGAAAAGAAGGTTGAGACCATTTCATCACATATTTAGATAATACTGTACATGTGCTAGAGGCTGAGGTAAAATATTGTCTCTAGTAGCTCTAAAAATAGAAGCTCTGTTCTCTAAGAATAGTTCTACTTTAAGCAGATTACTGTGTGCCAAAAAAAAAGTAAATATTTTGGAAGTGGAAAAAATAATTTTGTTTTCAGGGGAAAAATAGTTCCAAATGTTTTCAGTAGTCTTGTTTATCAAAACTGAAGGCCGAATTCAGAGAACGCTGTGTGCTCGTTGTTTTAAAAAGTTATTCTTTTTGTTCAGGGGAGAACATCATATCAGACAGGCTTGCAAAAAATTGATCTACAACATCAGGTGAAAGTTCGACCAAGTTCGAAAATGCTGAAATTGTGCATATGTGAGAATGATTGCTATCATCGATGTCGGGATCAGCAGTGCTCACAGAAGGTTGTACCTGTTTGGTGCTGCTTTCATCTCGTACTTCACCGCCACCTACTCGTAGTGGTGAAGTCTCAACGAATGCCGTCATCAGAATAGGTAGCCGCTGGGGACAACACGTTGCATGAGTCGTTATCGGACCTAGCAAAGTATCGATATCCATTGGTACTGCTGATGGTAGTGTAAGACAGATGTCTAACACGCATTCTTCTCCGCATAGCAGACATCGAAGCACAGATAGGATGCAATCTTGCCAGATTGGTCTGAATGAAAGAAACCAGGTTGCACTAAGATCTCTTAGCCGGGCCAATCCGAGCACTTTAGTGATGCGGTCTCGGTAGCGTATTGCTGTGATCGTTTCTTCCATTGTAGCTGGAGTTCTGTCTGTGACTTGGCTTGCCATATCGGAGCAGAAGGATCAAAAATAAAATTCCTGCTACGAGTCCCAAAAGAAGAGGCAGGCCGCCGAAAAAGGCATGGACAAAATTAGGAAAAATGCCCAGAACTGTTTCAAAGGGTGCTAACAGTCCCGAATTTTTTTTCTTAAATACATGTGCGATGCCACTGGTATCAGACATGTTTAAGATTTGACCTAACATTTCTACGAAATGCACAGGGCAATTTGTTGATAATAGGGAATGTATCTCTGCTGCTGTCCTTGCAATTTGCAGATCATACGTCTCTTTGGACGAGATTAAAGGCACAGTTGTCTGTAAAAGAATGGACTTCATTCTGCTTAAAGTATCAATTCGAATAGAAGAGATATTCAAAGAAGGCCATATTGCAAAAGAACTACCTGTTCCCAGAGCTTTTTATGCTTTATTGTGGCACCCGTGTCATCTTTGTAACCGTTTTGAATCCAGGTCTGCATGCATTATTGTAAGACTTGACGCAGTAGTGCGAATCACACACTATTAGTGTGGGGTTTTCGCGATCAGCATTTTCAAGCGCCATCTTTAAAGATCTTATTTCAGCTTGCTGAGCTGTACAGTTTCTGAGTGATTCAGTTTTTGTAATTATCGGTCTGAATTTACCTAAGCGCCAGCGACCTTTAACAATCGCGCACGCTGCGTTGTAGGATTTTTCCTCTACATCGTAGTGTTGTGCAAATCTGTCCATGTAGATTACACATGTGTACTGTTCGAGAGGCAGAATTTCGATTGGCAGAGGATATTCTTCTTCATATTCTAGATTTTCTAGTTTTTTCATTTTCGGGTCAAAATAGTGCTTCACGTCTTCTGCAACAAGAGAGTTTTCCCATTGTATCCATTTTGGATCTAATGGCACTGCATTTAGATTGCGTGGGCTTGTTAATGCCTCAAGGGCTGATTCAGCTGTTAAAACAGATATCCTCCTGCCTTGGGCTTGGGTTCTTTCTTTTGCTAAAGCAGTTTGAACCGCTATTAGAAGTTTTTCAGTAGAACTGAATTTCATTTCAGCTTGTGTGTACAAATGTGATTTGTAAGCTATTGGTACCGTTTCTCCCTCATTAGAGGTCAGGTACGTGAATCCGCATCTTCCTGGGATGAATCGGATTACAAGGTTGCGTATGTTTTCGCGTGATTTTTTTTGTTTTAGTTAACATGTCTGTTTGTAATGATCTTAACATTTCTGTGTGTTTCCGAGTCCAATTAATTGGTTTGAGATCAGGTTTTATTAATTCATAGAGAGGTTTAACCCTCTCTGCATAATTTAGAATGTATGTTCTTCCGAAATTCAGGAAACCTAGTATTGATTGTAAGTTCTTCAGCGTTTTTGGAGCTTGGAGTACAGCACATTTCTCTAGGAAATTGTCTGCTAGGCTTTTGCCTTCACTTGGTAATTCATATCCTAAAAACAGGACAGTTAGATGGGCAATTCGTGACTTTTAAAAGTTGAATTTGTACCCTTCAGCTGCGAACCCAAGTATTATGGTGTTCACTCTTTTCAAGTGTGTCTCCAGGTCATCGTCTGTAAGATAGATGTCATCGACATATGATAATGCCTCATCATCATACATCTGTAGTAACTCTGTTACCCTTGCTGAGAATAATCCTGGGCTGTTCTTGAATCCCTGTGGGAGTCGACAGAATTGTTATTGCGACCCCATTGTTGAGAAAGCGGTCAAATACCTGCTTTCAGGTGCAATGTTTTGACAAAAGAAACCATTTGAGATATCTAATGTTGTTTTATATTTTTTGCGCACAATGTTATTCATTAGTGCTGCACTGTGTGAGTTTTGTACTGCAGGAGTTTAGGTGCCTGTAGTCCAAAACTAGACGATATGAATTGTCTGGCTTGGAGACAGGAAACAAAGGATTGTTCATTTGTGAGGTGCATGTTTCAATCACCCCCTGGTATTCAAGTTGATCTAAGATCACCCTGACTTGCTTTTTAGCTTCTTTCTTAACAGGATACTGCCTTTGTGCAGTGGGTTGATTCTTTAACTGGATTTTATGGTGAGGAGAATCCTCATCCCATCCTACATGATTTTTATATAATTAATTAATTAATTGTGGGTTTCTAACGCGCTAGAATCGACTCCCGAAGGAGTATCTCTGCGCTATAGACTGCTGGGGAACCCGTCCTGGCTTTCCCTGTGAGATGGTCCCTACTGGGTATCTCCAAGGTGAAACCAGGCATCACCGGCGTATGTGGGGGGCCATTGTGGAGATGAGGCAAGCTAATGCCCAGAGTTGCCGAGTGTGATCCCTGGTTAGAGTAGGCACCGAGGCGAGAATTATCGAGTCCGCTGACCCTGGTCCACGACCCTGCCGCGTCGGGAATTGAACCCTGGTCCCGGGCCGTCCTCTGCTTCCGGGTCTGCCGCCTCTAACCAGTGAGCCACACCACTCCACAATAATGCAGGAGCTTGGGCCACTGCCCATTTTCTAGCAAATGTGTATTTTTTATGAATTGGAATGTGATTTGAGAAGGTAGGGATAATCATTTCTTAGCCATGAGGGCACTCCCTGACAAACTCTGGTGGCCAGTCTTTCTCAACTAACAGGATGTCATAGCCTTTTGAAAAGTTATCCCAAAAGAGACCCCTTACTTCCTAGTCTTGTCCCCCTCTAAACACAATGTTATTTCGTATAATTTATGGGGCTTGCTAACTCTGGTATCTGCAGTTTCCACTTGAATGTATTCATTCGTGTCCACTGTCTCCAGAACATTCATCAGGATCTTGCGAGCTATGGTTACTTCTGCTGCGCGGTCTAGCATTGTCTGGGCCCACTCTCCGTTTTTCAGTTGTGTCCTCAGAATCCTCGGCATGTCTTATTTTAATACTAGCTACCTTCTTCTTTGGAAATTGTAATTTTTTACTTTGATGAGCAAGTTCCTTGTCTTTGGACTTGACGTGCTCTTCTTTGTGTTCTGACCGGCCTCTTCTTTCTGATTTCTGTGAGGAAGTCTGAAAAGATCGAGAGGGAGGTGTATCAATATCTTGATATCTGTCAGGTTTTGTCAATTTATCCCTATCTCTAAGGTTGTATCTTTTCTCGGAGGGCTCCCTCTGGGGAGACTTGCCTCCTCGTTCTGGAGATCTATCTCTTCGTTGAGGAGACCTTCCTCTGGACTGGAATCATTTTTCCCTGGGAGTGGATTGTTTATTACCCTCCCAACTCTTTTTTGGAGTGTTTAGATTATTTTTAATAAATGTTTTTTCAGGATTTTTCAAGTAGTTGGGGTTTTACTGGTTTTCCACCCAAACTATTTCTACCTAGTTCTTCATAGGATTTTTCTATGATTCTGGCAAGTTCAAAAGGTTGTTCTGCTATATCTGTTTCTTTCAATTTCTGGAGGTATGTTAAATCCTCCATTGCCAATTGAACTCATTCTCTATATGCCTTTGTCAATTCTTTTATTTTAACTAAAAGTTCTTCACTTGACATTTTTCCAATGTCAGGATGTGGTGTGTAGCTGGCTAGAACCGGCCACGTGGCTCCTGGTCTACCTAGTGGACCGAGCCTGGTGATCTGATTTTGATGTTTTAGGGCGCCATTAAACCAGAGCAGGTGCTCTTTGTAAGTTAGTGGGATTTCAACGTCCTCGAAAGGAGCGTATTCATCCGGAGGTTCCTCTATTTTGTAATAGTGAAAGTCTTGTGTCATAGCGTGTGCTGCTGGAAAATGTATCCATGAATAGAATACCTCTGTCTGCCGATATTCATGGGCCTCTACCACGAATATGACTGTACCACCTCTCGGTGATAGTCCATGTTCTATAAGTTTAAGAGTTATAGTTCTTCTTACGTTTACCGGAATGAGTATAACATTCGGGTCATCATTTTGGAGACTTGTGTCATCCGCTAGGAGTTGAGCTGCTATTGTAGCTCTCTCTCTTTCGTCTTCACTTTCTCCCATTTTACTGACAGAAAGTTTTTGTTGCAGATCAAGTTTCAAGGGGAAAAAAAGATTAGGTGCACAATATTTTGGATCACTGTATCCTTCAACGTTGACTAAACCAAAAACTAATACATATGAATCTCTTCCTACTAAGTTCCGGCGGATATTAACCTTTTTACCCACTCCAGAGGTCTATTGGGGTTTTTACGGGAAAGGGGGTCTGTGTGAAAAAGCACGACTGAGTTACTCTAACGTCTTGCGTTAGATTATCGCCTTACCAAACGTTGGGCGCCATGTAGTGTAGTTCCTATATTCCCAATAGGCTCTGCGCATTGGAATAATATAAACAGTAGTGTAGACGTAAGACTGAGGTCATCTAGGTCTCTACTGACTATATTAGACTTAATTCGTTTTGCCAGCTAGCTCAGAGGTCACTAGAAACTTTCTCGAATGTTCAGGAAAGAGTTAACTCTCCTGATTTAGACAAGAAGGGATTAGCTTCTGACAACCGCATAAACATGACAACTTTGCTCCCTCAGAATAAAGAGTGTATCTCTAGAGTCGTGTGAAAACAATAGACAGCTATTTCACTTTGTCAATTGTGCATACTTAGTTTCACCAGAGTGCAGAGAAATAGAGAGACGGCGTTTTCAAATAAAAGGTGTTATTTATTGAGCAGTCTTCTTTCTCATGCAAGAGAAATGAATTGCCACAGTTGCAATACTTATCATGAAGTAAAGTGCGCACAGTAAAAGGAGTATTATGAAATAATACTGTAAAAGCATTGATATGGTTTCTTAGCCATATGATACTTTAAAATGGATAAAATATATACATACATAAAAACATTGACTAACGTACTCAACTGGTGCTTCTAAGATACGCCTACCCCGGTGTACCTGACCTAAGCCTAATACGTGGGAAGGAGTAAGTAAGTTGCAGTTTAAGTTAAGTTGGTTTTTGTTAAGAATCTGAATCAAGATCTCTTTAAGGTTTTAGTCAGCTCCGTACCTTGGTAATAGAATGTAGGAGGTCTTGTATCTCTCTCTCATGACTCGATCTCCCAGCAACCCACAAGGGTGACTGGAAACACCGGAGCTGGATTTTCTCGGCTGGAGAAAAAGACAGCGTCTTTCTCAGTGCGTCAAAAGGGAGGGGCGGCTTCCTTCGGCTCTCGCATCAGCTGGGCTTCGGGCAAGTAGATAGCCGCTCTGCTCCAAACCACCGTGTGTTTGCTTAAGGCAACGTTGGTATATTTATACCTGAAAGGTGCCAGGTTTGACGTAAGGTTGGACATAAGACATCACTAAGAACTAACAGTTCTTTCTGGACTCCAGGAGTTCTTGTGCAAATCAAAACAAAAGCAGGGGGAATTCCCGGGCTGCTGGAGGCTTGGTTTGTTTAAAGAACACGTTGTGCTTTCTAGGAGTCTATGGGAGTAGCCTTGCCGTATTTGGACTGCATGGGCTATTACTAAATATGGATATGATTCTTATGCCTTTATAAGGATACTATTTATTATAACCACATAAGGGCATAAATCGGGAATATCGAATTAGGGTCCTAGATAGAAACACAACAAACCTAAGTTGATGTTTACCCTTGAGGCTTACAGGCTGCTGTTTGCAGCTAACACATACCCCTCCGAGCTATTTTCCAGGATTATGATTGGGTTATATCAGCAGGCACATAATTCATCCACGCAATTTCATGTTGCAAATATCTTAACAGGCATTACACACAGTCTCTTTTTCCACCGTGTGTCACTTTTACACGGTTTCGGCTCCTTTCACACGGTCACCTGGTGAGGACAATGTAAGTTGGAATGCTCTTACAGCGAGTGTTTCCAGCTCACAATATGTTCGAGGCTCAGCTGATGCCCATTGAGGTTTTACAACCTCCCCAGGAGGTCGGCGTCAGGCTTTGAAACTTCAGATTGTAAATTTAGGAGGGTTACTCTAACTCACGGGCAGTGGCCTGCCCAAAGCCCCGTTCCTTGCCTTGATAGCCAGACCCCCTCAGAAGCACTTTCAGATCTTCTACGGTAGTGGATTTAAGGTCTAGCCCGTCCTGGTACCCTCATCGCACATGGTGGGCTGTGGCACACAGGCAGGTCTGTGGCTCTCTTGCTTCAGACTCTGCTCTCTCTTGACTCTGTCCTGCCTGGCTTCACTTGCTATTCACCCCTGCCATTTTCTACATCCTAAGATTTGTTGGTTCCCAGACTATACATTTTTCATTTCCAGCATCGTGTCACCTTCTCGTTTCCACCAGAGATGGTCACTTACAACTTCATTGCAAAGAGTGAATTGATGTTTATTTTCAGGGTGCAAAAATACCTGTGATATGTTTGTGAAAATGCACAAACACACATGTTTGTACACATTTGTTGACTTGTGCCTCAGGCACCCTTTCCACCCAAAATCTACACCTGCGACTGGAAAATCTGCCATGTTGGAGGACACTCCACCCCATTGCAGTTTAAGGCCCTAAACGTATCCAATTTGCGATTCTGTGAATCAGAAAGTGTAACTTACTATTATAAATACATTTTATTTCTCGCCTATGTCCCTATTTTGCGGGTTGAGACCATAATGTACCCTTTTATGATGGGAGATGTGCTGATGGTTGGAAGGAAGTTTGCTGGTGTCCTCAGTGTTTGCGATATCTGATGCATTTTAACAACATTCTCCCATGCCTACAGTCTAAAACCCATAGGTTGAAGTAGGCGGGATCGGAGGGGTACAACGTGCCCATACTTTTTTTTACTTATGAAAAATCTGTTCCACCTACTTTTTGTGAAAAGACAGCTGTCCCAGGACGGTTAATTCCAGATAGCTTAAATCCTTCAGCTGAAGTTTCATTCAGTGAGTCGTCTGTACTGTGAAAGCTAAGCTGGGCAGACTGCTAAGCAAGCCTTCCTGCCAGGGTACCTCCTTACCTGAAAGAAATGCAAATGTGAGCAACAAGTTAATCTGAAAATGTAACAAGTAATCTACAAACGTAAAGGGTGCTTGGGAGCTGGTACTGGCTTTAATTGATTGAATCACTCGAAGCTTTGTGATAGCAAAGATTTTTTGGGGGGGAGTGGTAGTGCAAAAAGTTAACAACTGAGCTGTGAAGTGTGTGCTTTTAATTGTATTTATATATCGCTTACTACCCCTGTTGAAGAGACAGTTATGTAAAAAATTGCAATACATATAGTCTGGGTATTAAATCTATATTTTGGAAGCACCATTTTATTTTAAACCTTTTTAGTGCATTTTGTAGCAGTCCATCATATACTGTGTGTAATGTACTGTAGTGCATTTCCCAATGAGTAAAAACGTTTACATTTATTTTTCATTTAAGCTGCACGTTATTTTATATGTAGTGACCTGACGGTGATAGACCAAAAAAGCGTACTGAATATTTAGTTTTTAGCCACACCTTTGACCTCACCCCCATGCTCACTGACCCCACCCCATTGAATGCAGTTCACAGTACCCATACTTTTTTTTAATGCACTTCGACCGCTGCTGAAACTGGATGTTTGATGGGAAAGAGCAATCCAGCATGAGAGGGGATTATGGGAGATTGACTCTCCGCTACTATTACCTTCTTTGACATATTTTCATTTTTCAGCATTTCCACTATGTACTTAAACTCATCTGAGGGATTTATCACCAGAAATAGTTAGCATAACCATGGTTATGGTTCATCATTTTGGCCATCTATTTTGAGTTTCATTCTGGGATCCATTTCCACCCATCCGTTCTGTTGCCCATTCGTTCACCATCTCTTATCCCTCTACCACCCACCACCCACCACCACCTTACCTTATTTTCTGATCATGGTTTGAATATTAAAATGGGAACAGAGGACAAACAAAAGCCCTGCTATTGCAGTTCTCCATCATAAAATTTCACTAGTTCAGTTCGACCCCCCCCCCTCGCTACTCCCCCACCGAGACGATAAGACAAATTACCTCAGTAGCCATGCACGTGCTCTATGTAATGGTAAATGTACATCAATACAGTGGGGAAATGTGCCAAAAGCAAATTATGTTGACAACAGCATTGGTGCAGCTTCCAGCTTATGATGCCTATTAAAATCCCATGCTGTATTGGCAAAGGGAAAGAATTATCAATATTCAAACATAATGCTCAAACCCTTCCCAGGAGGCTGTAATACATTCGGAGGAGACAAGGAAAACCATATCAAGGTAACATAGAAAAAGGGAATAATTATGGCAGCATAACATCTGTGAAGCCAAATAAACTAACTAAACCCTAATCAGACCTATAGTACTTTAGAGGGCAAGCCTCAGACACAGCCATACAAAACAAGGTACAAACGCTAACTAAAATTAAAATGCAGGAGGCAACAGGATGCAGAAGAAGGCAGGTTTGCAGCATCACAAGAATGGTTGGGAAACAATCTCAGCAGGTGAAGATGAAAATGCACAGAAACACAGCAAGAGAAGAAGTTGCAGAAACACCACCAGCCTGTGGTTCACAACCATCAGGCTATGGTGAAGTATTGGGTTTCTATACACCCTTTATAGGCCTAGCAAGTAATGGGTATCAACTGTGGTGGGGGCTATCTCCTTGACCCGTATACCATGGGTTGCCGCATAGGCTCCAGAGAAGAAACTCCGGAGAAGAAACTTGTGTTTTCATTGCATAGCTAATGTAGCCCCAAGAAGTGATCAGTACCATTAATAATGTTATGCTTCTGTCATAAGTGTATGACTACAGGAACTTGCCCCGTCAGATGCCCATGATTCCCGAAACACCTGCAATTAGGGTAAGATGTGTGATTGTACCCGCATGATTTTTGGAATGTTGTAATGTGCATGCTGACGTGTGCAGTGTACTCTTGCAATGGTTTGCCATACTTTGTAGCATCACTTTATATCACACCATAAGAAATATCTTTTAACTAGGTACTGATCTGATATAGACAGGTGCTTGATGCCGGTTGGTGGACACTTAATCCGGGTGTCCCTCCACTGGCACATACTGTCATTAAAGTAGATTGTTTATAAAAGACAATTACAGTCCAAGAAATAACTATGTGACACATGTATTATTGTCCCTAGGTCTTTCCAGTAGGGGTTCCAACAGAAGTTGGGAGCCTTAGGCCTCATAACTGCGCATGGAACAAATGA
Organism: Lissotriton helveticus; assembly: GCF_964261635.1. NCBI lineage: Eukaryota > Metazoa > Chordata > Amphibia > Caudata > Salamandridae > Lissotriton > Lissotriton helveticus. Next base: position 1,621,189,854 of record NC_136067.1, read on the forward strand.
GTAGCTATGCAGGGTTGTCAGCAGCCCAGACGAAGGCCTCAGGACCGTATGGGCTTTAAATGGTGACCGAAACATATTGGCATAAACAGGGATGAATGAGTCATTGATACTCATACAGGCCCCACAAACTGCGTTTATCCATGTCTAGGTTAACCAACTAATAAATAGAATTTCCTTGGGTATAACCAAGACATTTTATTGTTTTTCCTTCTGGATCCTTGCTTAGAAATCCAGTCACAATTTAAATAAGAAATCCCAACCTTGGTTGAGTCTGCCCTGGTGGTACCATCCTACCAGGGTGTGGATAGACGCCGATAATGAAGCATGCCACTATTTAGTGGGTGAGGTGTCTACTTCAAAATCTTTGGAATTCCCTCTAGGACCTCGCCTTGACAATCCAGATTAGATGCTCACATGTGTATAAAACTGTGATCGTGGGGGTGGGGGTTGTTGGCGATGGAGCCTCTATTTTCAAAACATTACTGCACTCAACACTCCCAGAATGATGCCTTCAGACATGAGAGATGAGCAGCCGGTAAGAGAAAACAGTGTCACAGGTGAGGCACCATAAGCAACTCATGGTGGCTGCCTCAACAGCATACAAGAGGAGAGTGCCCTTCTTGCACAGGCAACCAGGAGCCGGCTTCACCCTTTCCCTGCAGAGGAGGGCACCTGTTGCTGCAGTGGGGGGGCATTAAGATCTCCACTTCCATCTTTAGCCTATTTAAGAATAATGGTGTAGACCTTGGCGAACCCTGTGGTGGAAGGACCTTGTGAAAAGTACCTGTATGCCTGGAAAGCTTATTGGATTAGCTTCTTCTTCTATGAGAGATCTTCCCTTCTTAAACTATGTGGGCTTTGCTGAGAGGAATAATCAGGTGACCACTTGTGTGACTACAATTACACCCAGAAAGTACATGCTTTGAAAAGGATAATTACTGAAATAATTGACCTTTATCATTAAATAATTGTAATTTGATTGCAGATTACTTCCTGCCACTGGTGTGATGGCCCGTGACAGTTGGTTCGATGATGGCCAGGTGCCAAACCCTGTTGAAAAGAACTTTGCCAAGGGATAGAGAAGTTTGGTGAAATGTTGAGAAGCTATGAAAAGCAGCATGGATACAGATGAACTGTTACAGCTAGATTTGCTCTTCCTTAAGGAACTGAAAATTCCTCTAATTCTGTTGAAATATGGAGATTAGCAAATCTGCATCTTTTAGGTCCAGACATATCATTCCTGGTCCCTTTTGCAGAGTATATTTAAATAAAATAATAGAATCTGTTTTAGGCCTTGTGGTCTACTAGGCTTGCTTGTCCTTGGAACATCAAAGGGGTGAATATGAATTTAGAAGCCATTATGAAAACCCAATCCTGTTTCTGGATCCCAGTGAATAGAAATGGTTAATTCCTACCCCTGGAGAAAATCATTTATCCTTTCCAAGAATCAACCCTTGATGGTTAAAATGATAGTGAAGGAGAAGTTATTTTTAGAGGTCTTGCCCCTTCTGGCTGATCTGTTGTGAACTCTTCTTCTCACTGTGAGACTAATCCAGTTGTCACCTCCATCTCTCTAGAGTGGAAGAACACATTCAATAGGGACCTTGGTGATGCCACTTGAGCAGACATTCCCTAAGTCTGCCTGTTGTGACAAAAAATATCTATGGGGAAAACTAACTACCTACTAAAGATGCATACATGCATTTACTCATTTCAGTTATGAAAGATGTACTAGACACACGAAATTTAGAGCCAGTCATGTAGTTCATCTTTAGCAAACCTTCATAAGAATGGCATTGCACTGTTTGCCCATTAGCATTGTTCAGATGGTACATTGCCTACTAGTAGAAGAGTAGGGTCAACACTGACTAACTCCTGCTGACCTGCCCAGAATCAAAGTAATCAAATCTGTGAAATCTATAAGTTTCTCATGACAGCTTCAAGCCGCTTCATCAAGGTATTTTCTAGCTCTTTTCCCTTACAAGAGAAGAAGGACACTTTGACTTTCAGGAGAGTTGCTTTCCACACACACTTTGTCAAGGTGTGCATTAACCTCAAACATACAGAAGCAATGTGCAACCTACCTGATCTCTAAACTTGCCTCTGTCGAAGATCTGTGCTCCGAGTTGAAACTCAGTCTGAGGCCAGATAGGGAAAAGGTAGTCTTCAGGTTCTGGTAGCAGAATCATCTAAGCATGTCCTTTGTTCTTATTCATGTCATCAGGAGAGGAATGACTAATTGAAAATGCAAATAAGAAAAACTGCAGCAGGTACAAAAAAACTGATAAACAACAAAAACACAGCTGTAGAAGGTCAGAGACGTTAGCAGGGATTTAATCAACCTAGTGTTTATTCAGAGCTAGTGTTCTGAACTGGTTGGGAAATGACAGAACAGTCAATCTAGGAAAATACAAATAAGTACATAAACTTGGAATTACCTATATGAACACTAACATAGAATAGTCAAGTCCAGAAAATCAGGTTCTACTTTACATCTGAAAACGCCAACCAAAATGCGGATATTCTTTGGATCCTTTGTCCGTAGATGTCTTTAGGTTAAATAATCTGTATTTGAATACCATTGCAGGATTACAAAAAGAAGGCAGTCCTTATTGCTTATAAAGTCTATTATTTAGTTTTACAGTTTTTTTCTCCTTCACACCATAAACTCTAGAACATTTCTATTTCAGTTTCTCTTTCTACTCCTTCAGGGGCCGGTGCTGGTATACACGCACCAATTAGTGGACCCCACACAAATGGATGGAGTGCATGATGATCTGCTCTTTATGTGCTTTGTCAGAGCTAAGAAGGGTAAAGTGGTGACCCACCTCAACATTCCACATTGGGTTACTCTTTGTGTTCAAATATGCTTTTTCTTGGCCAATAGGTAACTTCCAGCTGGCATTTGTGTCCCGTCTACGAGGATCATCGCTGGTTCCATGAGTCTCACTGCAGATGTTCTGATGGTTGTCATCTCCTGAGCAGCGTAGTGGTCATCCCTGCATACCTTTGCTAAACAATACGGATCTACAGATCAAGCACACTGCGCTGGATACTATGTCAGTATTCTGTTGGGCTCCATTTCGCGACTTCCTTCATTAAATGCCACTTCTGAATCCCGCCTCATAAGGTGCCAATCCAGGCATTAACTAGGCCCCTTGCACGGATGGTTCTAGCAAAGGTTTTTTGCATTTTATTAGCACTATACCTAGAAGAGGATTTCCTATCTGTAAAAGGGTCCAGTACCTGATTACAGTCACCACCCACAATGAGATTAGAGTCAGAACATGAATGAAGAGTATGTGACATTGATGGCCAGAATTGTGGGTCAATCCCTGAAGGGGCCATAAATGTTAAGCAAAGAAACATGGGATCTGTTAATAATAGTACTGAGAAGAAGCCAACAACCATCTTCATCCTTCTCTTCTTTCTATATCGAAAGGGATAAGGATTTGTGAAAGAATGTTACTACTCCATTTTTTCTATCTTTGGAAGGGGAGCTATAAACATGATGCACCCATTGCTTTTTAAGGGAGTTAACATCATTCTCATTAAGGTGTGTTTTTTGTAGCATTGCGATTTTACATTGGAGCTTAGAGAGGTGGGAAAGTACCCATTGTTTTTTAACTGGATCACGTAATCCCTTTACATTCCATGAGATAATCCGAACATTATCAATCATTGCAAGGCAAAAAAGGCATTAATATAACCAATAACAAAACAACGTTTTACAGTCAATATAAAGGCAACAGAAAACATTATAATTGATGCATTGAAATGTGAACAGATGAACAGACAAATGAGTATGAAAAAGATGAAAAGTGAAGATAACAAAGAGGAAGCGAGGAGTAAGAAAAAATGAAGATACACTCGAAAAGAAGGATACAAAGTCAAAAAATGAGATAGAAAAAGAAAAAAAGGGAAAAGTGGACAAAGAGGAAAAAGTAAAAAAAAGAAAAAGAGAAAGAAATGAGTGGTAAGAAGCAAGCAGTTGACAGAAAGTCAAGAGAGACGGAATAAGTATCCAGAGGAAGGAAAAAGGCATAAGGAGGCAGGGAGCTGCAGAAAGAGAAAAAGACGGCAGAACCGACACAACACAGATAACCGAGACCGGTGGGAGCCAGTCAAGGAAGATTAATAGATAGAAATAGAAAGAAGGAAGGGAATAAAATATATAAGACCCAATCCAGGGAAACCATCCATGAAATAAAAATAAAACAGAAGACAACACAACCAAATAACCAATTAAATAGATAACACTTACCAAACCTCTGGGGTAATCGTAAACCCTTGGGTCAGAACAAAAGGGGAGGGGGTAGGAGAACATCTGGGCAATGGATCAGTACAATAATACAAAAGGCTAAAAAAAAAACTAAGACATGGAAGATTACAAAATGAAGTAACCACTAAAAATGTTAAGACATAGTGACTAAACAAGAACATCTACAGACCATAAACAACCACATCATAAAAGGTGAAAGTTGTCAGGACATTGGAATAAGTACAAAAATGTCAAAAAACAAAACACAGACAGATTAGACAGTGTGACTCAGGGCCCTCCAAAGTCCATCTCGTCTCCTTTGTGGCGAGAAATAAATTGTCTTAAGTCCTCAGGACGATCAGATGAATAGGATCTCTCTTTGTAGGTAACTTTAAAAAAGCAGGGATGCACTAGACCATATCTGGCATTCATGGATCGAAGACCAAGAGAGATCCGGACCAAGAGAGAGAAATTCTTTGCGTCGAGCTGCAGTAGCGCGGGCCACATCCTGAGAGAAGAAAATTTTTGGCCAGACCACAACATTTGCTTCCTTGACTTTGCCGATGAGAGGACCATTAAAAGTTCAGTATATTCCAAAAACAGATTATTTATCCCTCTGGGACGTTGTGCTGACTGTGATGAAGAGGAAACAGGCGATTTTGGGCCGATGCGATGAGCGCGCTGTAAATTAAGAGATATACCCTCTTTGAGACCAACAATCTTGGGAATGTGTACTTTCAAGAAAGCAAGCATATCAGAACCCTCCTCTCCTTCAGGAATACCATAAATACGGAGATTATTGTGATTTTCTAAGTCTTCTGTTTGAGTCTTGAGGAGAGCAATCTCTTTAGACATAGCCGCAACTTGAGGTGTCAGATCCTAGGTATCACTGATCCTTTGTTCCACAGCAGACATTCTTGATTCCAGATTAGCCCATTTCTTATCCAGCTTCTGAAGGGTTGCATTGGTATCAATAACAAAGGCCTTAAGCAATTTTATCTCCTCCATGAGGTCTTCTATTGTTATGGGTAATGGCGACTTGGTGGGCGAATTAGCTTCCTTCTTGCGACGCTTCGGAGGAGAGACAGGATTAGGTTCCTTACGAGAGAAAGACATACCTGCTGGGATGGTTCGCTGACCAGGAGAAGGGGAAGGCTCCATAAAGACGAAAATAATGAGGGCAGCTGGTTCCAATTGGACAAATGCCACTAGCTGTTAGTGGTAATCCAAGGTGCTTCACAAGAAGCTGTCACACATGAGAAATTCAATTCACAAGAAGCTGTCACACATGAGAAATTCAATGTGGTAGGTAGGAAAATAAGTCTCTACAATACTTAGGCAAAACCAGTTTTGAAAAATAGCGTTCCTAGATAGAGAAATTGCAGCATTAGGTAAATACTCGAAAGAACCACAAGATGGCAGTATCAAATCAGTCGGAAAAGTCACTAAGCATGTCAGAGGAAATTTCTAAAAGCTGACATAAATAGTTGATGCAGAACAGAAGGCAGCGTTCCGGGTAGCACATATTCTTTCCTGAATACCACAAGGTGAAGAGAACACTGCTGCATAAGGTATACTGCAGAAGAGCTGTCACAATCCATTCCCTGAATGAGCTGAATAGGAGAGTGGAAAATAGGTGAAATATATATATATATATATATATATATATATATATATATATATATATATATATATATATATATATATATATATATATATTTAGGGCTAAGACAAAAAGGTGCCCATAAAAACTGAAGCGTTTCAAAAGCATTTTAAAAAACGTAGCATTTCTCCAAAGCAGCAAATTCAGCATGAGGTAAGCGTTACTAAGAGGGCAAGATGGGGGTCGCAGGCTCCTCATAAAACGTGCCGCATATCGGGAGTAAAGTTAGGTATGAAAGCGGCTTACCGCGACATAGGAAAGATAACGGTAGACTCAGTGAAGGTTCTAACGTTCAAATTAACGGTCAATGCCTTTGGTCGCTTTGTTCACTTTTCCTTGAAGTCGGACCGGAGCCGCGTCAGCCTGCCGCCATCTCCGTCTGCGCTCAAGCCACACCCCCAAGATGACATCTTGATTATGGGTAAAACTAAACAGCATCACGATTAAATTTTAAGGAAAGTACTCAACATTCTTTTTATGAAAGGTTTAGCTGCTGAAATGAGTAAATGTAAGTTTTCTAAAAAAAAAAGTCACTTACCTGGGATATGAAATTAGTGAGAAAGGTATCAAACCTAAGGAGAAACTTGTAGAAGCAATCAACAAAGCTCCTTCTCCCAAGAACAAAGATGAGCTATGCTCATTTCTGGGCATGGCAGAATATAACTCTAAATTTGTTGACATGTTTTCAGAACGAACCTATGAAATACGTTCTATATTAAAGGACAAGTCCAAATTTGAGTGGACTAACTTAAGTAAAAATGCTTTTCTTGATATTAAGGGTGCCATCAGTGAAGTTACAAGCTTTTAATCCCTCTGCCACAACCTTTGTCACCACTGATGTGAGTGGTAAGGGTTTGGGCAGTGCCCTCACTCAAATTGATGACTGTGGCGCAGAAATTGTCATAGCGTTCGCCTCCAGGTAACTTTCCCCCGCGGGACAAAAATACTCTGTTATTGAAAGAGCAACACTCGCCTGCGTATGGGCTTTAGAACATTGTCAGAAGTTCTTGTGGGGAAGGACGTTTATTGTTTGAGCTGATCATAAGCCTTTAACTAAATTGCTTACTACTGAAGACTTATCTAGGCTGTCTGCAAGAATTGCTAGACTTTCCATGTGCCCACAAGATTTTATTTATGATGTACAATATGTTCCGGGGGGAAAAAGAACGTCACTGCTGTTTTTTTTATTAGAATGTCTCTCCCTCTTAGCTCTTCGGGAAGTGGAGGCCAGTCCTTGGAATGATGTGGGTGTTGTGAGTATTTTTTCGAAAGACGATAAAGAAAAGGCTTACAAAAAAAAGACCGGGGGAAAAATCTCAATAGGAGTATGAAACTCTTAACCTTGTCAGGGCCAAAGTTCAATGTGGTTGGGGTTGTATTAAATCCCAACTGCTTGGTGAGTTAAAGCGTTATGGGAAGTTATAAATGAACTTGGAGTTGATGGTTTGTTTGTTGTAATAGAGGACAAGATTATTCCTCCACACAATTTAAGGAGTAAAATTAGTTATTCTTTGTCATGAAGGTCACATTGGTATAACATGTTCTACGAAAAATATCAAATCATTGTATTGGTGGCCTAAAATTGATATTGAAACAGAGAGGTTTGTGCGATTGTGCATGGAATGTGAGAATGCTGATGAATCTCAGAAAACCCTCAACCCTCCTTTAAGCTCTTTAGGTTGCCCTTCTCTTCCCTGGGATGATGTATCATTGGGCATTATGGGTCCCATTGTGTTGTCTGATGAGTCTCAGAGGTATATTCTTGTGTTAGTGGTTTTGTTTTCAAGGTGGATTGAATTTAAAGTCGTCAATAAAGTTGACACTAGTTGTATCATTACATTCTTGGACAGTGTATTTCTGTGTGAAGGTTTCCCCAAAACCATTCTTATAGATAATGGTGTCCAATTTAAGTCTGTTGAAATTAAGGACTTTCTTGAGGTGGCAAGGATTTCACATAGATTCACTGCACTCCTAGGGGAAATGGTGCCGTGGAAAGGATCAACCACATTATTAAGAGGTGTTGCAAATGGCTAATCAAAGCAGGAAAAATATTGATTGTGAACTTAAGAAAATGCTATGGACCTATAGGGCTACTAGTCACAACGCCATAGGTGAGAGTCCCTTTGGTGTTATGAGAGGCAGTATTCCTCACTCTAAGGTCAAACCTGGTTGGATGAATAGAAGCAAACAAGTGGAGTGGGATGCAACAAAGATCAGGAGTTGTATTTTAACTTTTTAACTTAAGATTTAAAAAAAACTTGATTTGAAACATGGTGTCCTTGATGTGAAGTTGATTGTTGGTCAATGGGTTCGTGTAAAATCCAATAGAAAGGTAGCTAAAGGTAAAAGCAAATTTAGTGCCCCTGTACAAATTGACATGGTCATGAACAACATAGTGAGATTAACTGATGGCAGTGTATGCCATATGAGTTGTTTATCTTTAGCTAAGAATGTTCATTGTCACATGTTGAATTATGCTCAACAAGGATGTAAGCAGAACTAATGGTGGATTAATGTCCACATTGAGAGTTTGTCCAATCCTGTTTCCAATATTTGTGTTCAGAGTGGAAATGATCTGAGGAATGAAGCTTGCTCTGAGCCGTGCCTTGTCTCTGGGCAAGGTGAGTTTAGCAGAAAGAAAATTAGCACCTTTGGTAGAACCATTGTGAAACCCAAGCGTCTTGAAGACTATGTTTGTGATTTATAATTTCCATTCTATCTTGTGCAGTCTCGACAGTTTTTTAAAAAGTTTTTTTATTTCCAATTTTCTTCTCTTTGTTCTGTAAAAAGGGGGATGTGTAGTATTGGGGTTTTTTGTATTTCTCTTTGGAAGAATTGTCCTGGTTCTGTGGAATTAGGAATCAGAACAATTAGAGTGTTTACAGTATTTATTTATGTGTGTTAGAATGTTAGGGAGATGCATTGGAGCTGGTGACATTGCAGCTTGCTCTGGCCTCGTTCGGGATTGCCAAATAAAGAAGAAATCTACATCTTTATTAAGTCTCCTGGTCATTACTTCAGCCTCTTCTCTCTAATCGATACATTTACCTGCAGCTCTCCAGATATATCAAATCAATTGCTTGCAAAAGGTGTAAATGAAACAGGAAGACTGATCGTTTGGCCACTTTTAAGTGATTACTCATGCTTTGTGGCAGTACTTTTTACTTTAATTTAGTTAATAAACTAAACTACTGCCAGTGCATGCCTAAGGTATACGTAGCACAGATTCTAGTCAAGGTGCCCCTGCTCTGAGTTAACACACATGCATTTAGACTCCTCATTTCTTGCATTCCACCTTTTCAAAGAGGGGGCAGCTCTTACCCTTCCCCTGTTCTCATGGACCTGTCTTGTTTATGAAGGTAAGAGAACATGCCTGTGGTTCTACTCCTAAGGTTGTTCGCCATTTATGTGTGGGTGAAGTAGCATTTTGTAGCACCTGAGCTGTAGCGCTTCATGCACAGTGAACAATGGATGTTTGTGACGAAAGCTTGTGATATGTATAAATGGCAGAAACACCTACAATACTTCCATAATGTTTAAGGATTGTGACCCTCAGTGCAGAATGTGATGCAAAAGGTGGAAAGACACTATGGTGGACGAAAATGAAGAACCAATTGAACAATATTGGTTAAACGAACTTCAGGTAATCGAGAAACATGTTGATGGTACTCGTCAGTTTCGTTGAAACGTCTAGGAAAAAGCTGCTGCTTGTTTTTGCTTTCGTTGTTGCTTCTCCAACAGCTATCTTTGATTTAGCATTTTTGGTAAAAAGATGGCATCATTTTGAAAATAACTGATAGATCAATTTTGAGTTATGCATTTTATTTCAAAATAGCTATGCTCCATCTCAATATGTCTGTCTATGTTTGAAAAGAAAACCGAGTCATACACCAGTGACGTTACTTCCTATTTGAGCCAATGTACGTTTTTTTGCATCTTGTCACTGGTTGCAGTATTTTAATTTGTTGTTTCATGTTGAATTTTTTACCATCAAAGGTTTATTCTTGAAAACTTTGTCTTCGATGAGTATGTGCGTTACACCCTCACTATATATCCAGTGGTTATTGTCGCCTTATCTGGAAGCCTTAACAAGCACTTTGTATCATCAGATCCAGGACGCAACAACATATTTTTAGGTACAAATCATTTTTTATTCAAATTAATGGTCATGTTGGTCGTTTTTGCTTTTTTGTGGAAGTAGTAAAAGTTGCAAATAAATGTAAATGTCATTCTTGTGATGATGTTGCATCAGGAAAACTTCTGCAGTGGTCGGTTCATTAGAGAAACTATGCTTGATGTAGCTTATTTCTGAAATTGAGAGGAAATGAGCTTTGATTATTAGTCTACAATATATGTTGTTTCATTTTATTACACTACTTCAGTGAGTCGCTTTTTTCAGTTCTCTATGGATATCATTATTGAGACTCACTGGCCAACAAATTAGGTGCAACATACCCTTGATCTATGATCATGGTCAAGATGTATGTGTGCTCTTTATTTATTCCTGAGAGCCTTGTAGAAACTGAAACTGCAGTCATTGTAAAGATCTTCTTCAGTGATAAAATCCAAACAAATCGTGAAGGTGTTTTGAGATCTTCATCCAGCATGTGGAAGTAAGTTGTGTGGGGTCAGTAGGACGGGAAGGGTGTGAATCTGACACTAAGACGAACTTCCTATTCAGTATACACAAATAAAGAGAGAAAAAACAATATATTTAATGGGAGAAGCAAAAGTTCCTTTGAGCCCCATAAATATGAGGGCTATGTGTTTAATTTCCCCAAGACTCACCCAAAGCCTTCCACTTTCTTAAAATTGATGGTATTGCTTATTTTGCTAGTTTGCTTGGTCTGTCTGCAATTCTACCATTATCACCTTGGTGTCCGATTACTTGGCGAGTATCAAGGGTTGCTGGTCCCTTCGGGTTAAAAGTTTGGCTGCTGCAACATGCAGCAACCAGGGATGGATTGGATCAACCATTGCCGAGTAATATATTTGATTGCTTAAATAATATGCTATGACACTCTACGGTTGCATCAAAATACTGAGGTGGGCAGTGTAAAAGAAATTAAGAAGATGGAGACAAAAAGGTAACAGGAAAGTAGAGGGAAGGAGCTTTGTGAACAGAGCTGACCATTCCTTAATTCTTATATCTTGCCAGAAGGGGTAAATGAGCATCGTGGACTACCAACATAAACTATCTAGTGGGAATAAGTGCCCACTCACCTTTGAGGCTGTAGCATTGGTTTCCAAAACTGGCTAGTGTTTTGGCACAGCAGTGTTTTGGTACAGCGAGTAATGGCTGAACAGGGTGGCATCAGGACACTGTATCAGAGAAACATTTAGATTACAATCTAGAAGTCTGTGGATGCCATCTTGGACTACAGCTCCGCAACGAGCATTTTCCGATGCAGGTGGCTGACTGGTCACTTCAGCAGCAAGATCGCCTACTCTTAGCCCTTCTACTCTGCTACTGACTCTAGTGGTTTGAGGGGATGCTGCAAGCTTCCAAATGTGGTCAGTTGACAGGTGGAGCCAGAAACAAGCAGGATACACGTGGAGTTGTCTTTGTTTATGACCTTGCATCTCTACTGGTCAATGTTAATACTACGTCCCTCAGGTAATTAAGTCTGTGAAGTGGTAATATACAGGGGCTTGAATATCTAGGATAAATGCATGCTGTTTTGCAAGATGAAAGGGGTGACCTTCCAGCTTTGCGGTTTTGATGCCATTTGTTTTACATATTTTCTTATCCCATGGATTTGAAAATATGTCCCTCTATTTTAGACAAAGATTCTGTATAAGAATTGATCCCAAATTAATCTATTACTGCACAATAATTGATAGATTGATATGGCCTTTAGGGAGCAGTTTTGTTTGGCACTGCCCTGTATCCAGGGCTGTTCAAAACAAGCATTAACAAAGCCAGTGGGACCTATTGACTTTGCTAATCACTTGTGGCACTGCTGCTCAGCATTGGGACTCTGTGCAGCATCGTCAAAAATGTTTAATAGCACAATGCGGCGTGTACCATTTCCTTTAACGGCAGGTGTTAAAATGGGGGGGGGGGATAAAGCAGGAGTGCGTGGGAGGGGAAAAGCGCCAGAGGCCATGGGGTAGAAGCACAAGAGGGAAAGATCAGCGGCTGTCAACGGGTCTTCCTCCCGGGAGCCACACAGTGGATCGGGGATCCGACCCTACGCCTGGTCTCCTACTTCATTCACTTTACATTACATCACGGCAGCCGACCTCTATTCACAGCCGCTTGCTTGTACAGCACTTCACCTTCCTCCACTTCACTCTGCTACCCTGCCTCCCCTACTTCACCTTTAAATAAGGCAACCCGGTCCTGATGATGATGCTAACTTGAGAGGATCGAAACGCCGTCGACCAATCATACAGCGCAACTTACGGTGCACCCTCAACTTTGGTTCATGAATAGTCATATGTTTCCCAATCTTTAAAGAGGAACCATTGTTTTGTATATATTTATTTTTCACCTTGTCACTTTGCGTCCCTCGCTGTGTTTCCACTTGTCACTCGAGCCGCCACTCTTTGATTCACGAGCACCACGTGCACAAAGCCCCCTTGGGTTGCCTTCGCATTTCATGCCAACAGTGCTGTTATAACTGTCCTGTATGACCTGTGAAAAATTATTTTCAATTCATGATGCCATGAGAGCTTTTGAAAAAATACCGGGAGTCTCTCCTTTCTTGGCTACCTTGTAATGTCTTGTACATACCTGCGTATCTCTCTTTCCATTAAATCCGGTTGAAACTTTGTAAATAGGGCACAACAGGGTGCATTTTTTACACAAGATGTGATGCACTGGCGGCGTAACAGTGTTGCCAAAGCTCATAAATGAGCCCCTTGGTGACAGTGTTTTGTATCGTACTAGGAAAGTTCATGATTGGGGCCTTGATGTTGTTACCATTGTCAATATCGCTGCCTGCCAGATTATACGTACTCTTGTCTCTGGGGCTGAAAGTGAGCGTTTTCTTGTGTTTTCCTTGGACTTTTTTAGTGTTCCTTCATGAAAGGGAGAAGCATTAAGTGTAGTTAGGTTAAGGTTAGGTTTTTCTTATAGACTGATCATTATGTGATTAGGAACAACTACTTGAAGATAACTTAGCCTCTTCGGATACTTTGAAAGATCTCAGTTTTAGTCTGAGCTTGATCGATAGGAGTTATGCGTCCTCTGGGGAAGGCTATGTAAGTTCCTTATTGTGTTGATGAATATGTTTTTTAAGTTTTCCCTTGTTTGCCCTGCATGTATTTTCAAAAACCTCCTATTTCAGAATTGACTGAGCATTTCCAAAAGCATAGAACAGGTTCCTTCCAGTTATGCTGTTATTTCACATATTGTTTTAGTGACTGATAGGTTTCAACCCCAGGAGAAACTGCAGGCAATAAACGTTCATTTGTTATGGAAACAAAACGTAGATACACATGCTTTGTTTTTAGGTCTTGGCTTCAGATAGATTTGGCCGTATGTAGGCTGACCTGTTGTTTCCAACACATAATCTATACTTGGAATGGGCTTCGTGCAAGTCCCTAGCACATGATTGGGCGATTCAGTTGACTATCTTAGTAGACTGCCCAAGATTTGATAGTTTGACTCCCTATTCTTATGTCTGTCTTGCTGATTAGCATTTTGTTTTCAATGTTCTGAGTGAAAGAGGTGTATCCGTCCAATGCATGATGGAGGCGACATTTTTGTTTTTAGTATTGAACTACCTAAAGTCTCCCTCTTCCACTCCCCCCAGGTGTGCTATCATTTCACTTTCCTAGATCTATCTTAACCCACTTCCTGCCTCTCTCCCCGTGTAGCATTTTGGAAATTATTATTATATTTATACAATGACGTGGCAGTTAGAAAGTGCTGCCAGGATGCTTGTTTCCTTTTTTGCATGCACTTTCATTGTTTTAAAGATTTCCATTTACTGTATGGACTAGAAACAGCCTACAATACCCACACCAGCAATCATTCAATCCTGATATTTAAAGTCATAGTTTCAATGCTGTCAACCTTTTGTCTCAAGATGTACAGTATGGCATATATATGTTGAGTCACTGGCGCAACACTGTCCTCAGGTCTTTGGCGAGACTGGTTTGTTCTCTCTGTTGCTGACCAAGAACTTGAAGAAAAGCATTTGTGTTTTTTCTTGAATGTTGATTGATTGATTCATGGACTGTATTATTTCATCAATTGACATTTATCTATTTTTTTCCCTTTTCAGCTGTGCTGCTGGCCGTGGCTTGTGCTGCATTTCTTGTTCGGCTCATACTTGTCATATGGAGACACTTTAAAAGGCCGCTGTACAGGTCTCAACTCTTGCAAGGGCCAGAAAACTCCTACTAAAACTCAATGACTGCACAGGAGGTGCATGTAAAGGACAGGACGATAATGTGAATAATGTTACTGACCATATAATTAGGCGTTTTATTATAAAATGATTGTATTGGTAGATTTTTTCGTAATTTCTAAGTTATAGTTCTGATATATCTATGTAAAATGCATGATACAAAGTAGAAAATAAGTTTCAACTGTTTGTTTTTGTTCTGCGCTTTCTTTTCTAACGCATTGAGAATGGATGTATGAGAATAAAAGAGTTGGCACTGCTGGTCTTCCTGGTACCCATCCTGTCCTTGCCTATTGAGTCTTTGCTGTAACCAGAAACATATGTTTTGGCAAAGGAGGCCATACATGACGTTGCTTTAAGGAGCGACACAAATCCCTCCCTCCCACAGGAAGTGACACAGGCCTCACATCCCATTTCACAGGAGAGAATACAAATAAGTGGGAGACAGAAACGACTGTCTAACGGTCCCTAGTTTTCAAAGAGCACTTTCTTTCATGCGTCATACTCCGCATCATGATTAACCCTGGGCGTAGTGGGGCTCCGCGGAGCTACGCGGAGAGGGCGAGAAGCTACGCCCACTCCCGCACTCCGCGTAGCCCCACTACGCACCTCCCTCCCGCTCTCCCCTACATCCATTATTTAAGCAACTAACCTTAATAAAACTGTTTTAAAGCACTTACCGTGTCGGGGGGCTCGTCCGGGGCTCCCTCTGGGAATAGCGTCATCCTGGATACCAATGCGGATGCGCGGCCGCCCGCGCATGCGCATTTCTCCCGAGAAATGCGCATGCGCGGCCGCCCGCGCATGCGCATTGGTATCCAGGAAAGGACGCTATTCCCAGAGGGAGCCCCGGACGAGCCCCCGGACACGGTAAGTGCTTTAAAATAGTTTCATTAAGGGTAGTTGCTTAGATATTGTATGTAGGGGAGGGCGGGAGGGAGGCGGGTGGCGGCCGACTCGGCTACGCACACGGAGTGGGCGTAGTGTTGCCGGCTACGCTGTCTACGCAAAATGCGTAGGAGGCAACACTATGCCTACTCCGTGGGCGTAGCCGATTCGGACGCCCAGGGTTAATCATGATCCATGCAACTGGAAATTACCCTGGTGCAGGTCACGCTTTAAAATGCTGTCATGGAGTTTGTGGTCACAGTGCTTTGGCACCTGTTGCTTTATAGTGGAAGAACACATTGTTTTTTTTTTTAAGTTCAAGTTTATTGAAACCAAGCACAAAAAAGAAATATAGTAACAGTGCATCAAAACAACGTAATGCATACATGAATATTAAAAAGACATATTAAAGATGCATAAAGAAATGGATTCAATAAACAATAATATCTGAACCGAAGGAAAGGAGAGGAAGGGGAAAGAAGAACACATTGTGATAAGTAACATGTCCCCGGAAGTTGGAGTTAGTTCTCAAGATTTGGGCAATGGGGATTTCCACCTCTCATAGATGGCTGCTGCAAGGATAGCATAAGACTATTCAGAATGCTGTAAATACATAAATATATTTTATAGTGGAATGTGCTCACTGGCTTACGCACATTATCAAAGGACCAAAGAGATACGCTCTTACTGGTCACTACAGCACTAACTCATCTTAAAGATGTTGAGAAGAAAAAGGAAACTTGTGATAAGTCATGGAACATGCAGGAGCTGGATGAAACAATTAGAACGCGGTTACCATTTCTATCCAATAGACCTTTGTGGTTGACTGAGAGGCAAAGGAGTTAGCAGTCAATAAAGCAATTTAACATTCATGTAGCCCATTTGACCACACAATAAAGACCAGGAATCTGTAACTAAAGTTAAGTGAGTTTATTATACATTAATAATCATTCATTCATTCATAAAATCTTTATTTCGGACAAATGCCATAAAAGATGCACATATATAAAAGCAGTAATTTCAAAACAATAGACAATATATAAAACAACAGTAATTCATGGGTGAATTTCGATTCTATGTATCAAAAGAAAAAAAGATACAGTCTCAGCAATTACAAATGCCATACAGAGTAGCAAGCGAGGGAAGTTACAGATACAAGAGGATCAGCATCTCTGTTATATAATAACTGTGTATCACTTTCACAATGCTTTAGTTAAGAACATTCGCTTGCGCCACATTTTTACTAGAAATAGTGAAACGGCAAAGACAATTGGTCTAGTTGTGTTTGTTTTTAAAACTCTAAAAGCATGCATGCAATATTTGAATCACAGATTCTTGCACAGGGGCATGAGCCAGAACTTCCTAGGCTTGTCATACGCTGGACAGAAGAATAAAACGCGGAGATCATTTTCCCTATCACAGTTGCACCCAGAACAATTTTAGTTCCAGCTGAGGACCACCTGTTTGAAAAAGCTTGCAGGGGTAAAGCCCCATATCTCCACTGTATGTACAGTTTTCTAGCCAAGATGGGATAAATTTCATCCATGAACTCTTCGAATTTATAAAAATCATCTTTAACAGTTAAAAACGAAGCAGTTAGGGTACCGATTGCAGAGTTGGACATAGTAGCAATGTGATTATTTTCATAATAAATCTTAGTAAGGTTTTTTCGTGTGATCCTACTGGCAGAGTTCCCCGGGTCAGTCCACAGAGCTTGCAATCCTATCCTTGAACATTCATTCTTTATGAATCTGACCCAGGGAATTCTCCCAGCCCCAGAGAGGGTTAATAATTCAGCTAGTTCCTGTCTATATTTTGCAAGCTCAGGAGTCACCCAGAGCCTGCGCCAGAACCTTAGGGGTTTAAGCGCTAACATCTCATCAATGGGCCTAAGTCCCAAATCAAGCCTTAAGGGGCAGGAGAGGAGTGCTAGGAGGCAGGGCCAGCAGCTGTCTTATACATTTATTTTAGGTCCTAATCAATTCAGTCCTCCGTGAGTAACCCCATAATTCCCCACCATAGACGATCGCACTCCTCGCTTGCGTCTTATATACCTCTAGGGGGGGGAACCGGTTTGTTGGAGGAAGTATTAGATAGTTTCAATATGTCACCGGCGAGTTGGGACAACCTTAGTTGAGATTTGACTATCTGGGGGCCCCACGACAGATCCTCGTTTAGGGTGACCCCCAGATAGTCAAACGTCGATCCCCTTTCCAAGCTTGCTGCACCCAATCTTGGATTTGGGCGAGTAGTTACTGGGGGGTTGAAGATCATGAATTTCGTTTTAAGTAAATTGATCTTCAAACCCCTCAGTCTACAAAAATCGTCGAAACCATCCAATGTGCGATGGATCCCCATTGGGGACTTTGCGAGCAACCGGGTGTCATCAGCAAACATAATGGCCGGGACCCTGCTGCCCGCCAACTTTGGAGCATCGTTGTTCTGCAGTCGATTCAGGTGCGAGATTACCCCGTTGACATAGAGGCAAAACAGGATCGGTGCAAGCACACAGCCCTGCCTTACCCTCCTGTCAACGGGGAATCTCGCCGACAATGCGCCATTTTTCCCACATCTGACTTGGGCAAAATTCGCCTCATGGAGCCTCATCAATATTGTCAGTAGTGGGACTGGTATGCCCATTTCAAGGAGGACAGTCCATAGTTTCGCCCGTGGGACCAAATCAAAGGCCGAGCGGAGGTCGACAAACACCATATAGAGGCTGCCACCCTCTATATTTACTGTTTTCCAAAATAAAACTGATAAATGGAACATTTGGTCCATAGTAGAGGTGTTCTTTCTGAACCCCGTCTGGTATGGACTCAGGATTGAGTGCTCCTCCATCCAATCCTGCAATCGATCCAAGATTAACCTGGCGAAAATCTTCTGTGGGACATCTAAGAGGCTGATGGGCCTGTAGTTGGATGGGAGGAGAGGAGAACCCTTTTTGAAAATAGGGACTATCTCCGCCCCCAGCCAAGTACAGGGCACCGTCATACCTCCCAGGACTGCATTAAAAAGGATCAAGAAGTATGGCCTCCATTTCCTCGGTTCCTGCTTAAAGAGATCACCTGGAAGTTTATCTAAGCCAGGGGCTTTGCCCGAGGCCAGTTTAGAAATTGCATTGCATACTTCAATAAGCGTAAAATCAGCCTCTGCCTCTACGTGTAAATTAAAAGCTGAGTGTGCCCTCACTGACTCAAGAGCATCTAGCTGGTCCTCACTTTGATACAAAGCCCGAAAGTGATTTTCCCAGGCTTCGGGTGCTATATTCGATTCAATAGCCGGTTTGGGTTGCCCTGAGCCATTATTTACTATTGCCCAGAATTCACGGGGATCTTTATTTCTTAGTGCAGCAGATAGATTAGCCCACTTCTCATAATCTCACTCCTCCTTTGCACATTTTATAATTTCTTTATAGTGTATTCTCACTACCGCACTAACTCATCTTAAAGATGTTGAGAAGAAAAAGGAGACTTGTGATAAGTCATGTAACATGCAGGAGCTGGATGAAACAATTAGAACGCGGTTACCATTTCTATCCAATAGACCTTTGTGGTTGACTGAGAGGCAAAGGAGTTAGCAGTCAATAAAGCAATTCAACATTGGTGTAGCCCATTTGACCACACAATAAAGACAAGGAATCTGTAACTAAAGTTAAGTGAGTTTATTATACATTAATAATCAATATTACATTAATAATCAATTAAAATCAAGCAAATTAAGCATCATTTAGACGAAGAAGTTAAATTGGAAGCACTGGTCAAAGATGTAAATTCAGTTTGGTATTATCAGATATGCAACAACATAGCCACATAAGCAAAAATGGCAAAAAACAGATGTTTATGGTCCTTAAAGAAACTCAAACTCTCCTTCTCAGCATGTATACATCTTAAAGCCATCTAACCAGTACTCTAATTTAAGATTGAGGATGGTTCAGAATTGAAAAGCTCAGAGAAATTTAAGAAGGAAGAAGGTAACATTAAAAAAAGCAGGAAAGTGTCAGCATGGTGAAGATTTCAGTAGAAATCTCGTCAAAGAGAACAACTGCTTAGCATATAGCTTCACATTCGCGAGAATAGAGTAACCAGAGAGGTTTGTACCTGTCAGAGTTCGAAGGGGTCTGCCATGAAGTTTAACAGTGTATACATTAATTAAAGCATACAGATACATTCTCGTCACCCAATCCTCATACCTCCCCTCTGGAAACCAATGGTGTTGCCCTTAACGTTGCTCTGTGGCAGAATCTTAAGATTTTCTAACCCCTCAAAACCTGGACATTCACACGACCTTGGGGTAATACACCGTTACTGATACGCAATGAATAGGAAGCTTCTTTAGATTATTTGCTTTTCATGTCCCTGCCAAGATTTTATTCTCATGCCTCACTATCTCTAATACACATCACTCCTTTCTCTAGCTACTGAAGTCTTGAAACCACATATGCAGAGGAGAGTACATGCAAAGAAATGCATTTCGCATGCAGGCCTAGTTAAATTCGCACTGGTGAAGTTTCAGGATCTGCACTTCAGTTAAATAATTATGTGCACGTATACCTTTAAAATAAATGCAGCGATCTAGAAGCGAACATAAGTAAATGAGTTCATGCTTACATACGGGGTGCATTTCAAATAAATGCAAATGGTGTGCATGCACACGGGGCACATGTTGAGCCACCCTGTGTGCATTCACATGGTGCAGAGGGCCCCCTTTTTTCCCTCTCTGCCACGGTTTTCATGGCAGTGGAACTGCCATGAAAACCATAGTCAAGAGGAAATTTATACTATGCTTGGTGGGACCAGGGCGGTTGAGCTAAGCATATTACTGCCTCCTGACCGCCGCAGTCCCCCCACGGAACGGCGATTCCTTGGCGGCGCAGCGGGGCAATGACGGAACGACCAGCCATTTTCTAATAGGGCACCCGGGACACCGTTGCGCCACCACAAGTCTGGCGGTCTGTGGATCAACAGATTCGTAATTAAGTCCTAAGGAAAAACTAGATCCAAAAAAGCTAATGTTTGTGCCTTGCTGCTTTGTTATCCAGATTCAATATTCTCTTCAAAACTATGGGGACTACTCGCAGTGGTAACATACAGCTGTGAGCAATTTACATGTGTAAGCCTAATCTTACATTTTGTAGTAACTTTATTACTTCGGGCTATTCACAAAATCCAAGCGTGAAGTTTCTACGAAATCTAGACTTACATGTCCCACCCCCTGGAAAACGGGAAGGAACTAAACTTTTGGGTGCAAACTTCATACTGCCAAAAACAAGGAGTAGTAAGTCAAGCATCACATATAGCCAGCCACTAATACTGTAACTCCCTCCCATAAACTCCCATAGGAAATAATGTTAACTGAAATGAAATTATTTTAAATAGGTAAAAATATATATATAAATACATTTTAATGTTTAAAATATAATCTAAAAATAACACATAGGTCCTGTTTTATTTTAACATATAGTAACAACCTTTTTAAATTTAAAATCAGTGTAATATTTCTATTAAATTAGTTTAAATTGTTCAATGCGTCACTTTTATTAATTATCAACACGTGATAATATATTTTACTTCAGATGGGATTCTGTTTAATATAAACTTCAGGAAAATAATATTTTCTTTTATATATTTAACTTCATTTATTATTCAAATTAAGTTGTTAATGCTGTAGCTTTTTTTGTTCTATATTTAAAATTGATTTATAAAATTCATTTGCATTATAATTTCAAATAAAAATATACTAATTTTTTCAAGTTTAATACACTTTTTTCTTTACTTTACCATAGGGAGATCTTTCCCCGGCTGCAGATCCTTCCTATGCTTAACCATAAGCAAAAGTAAAAAAGTTTATTTAAGTTAAAAACATCAGTAAAATATGTTTATGTTAACTTGTAATGTAAATTTATTTTATATATTAATTTTAACTGTAGATCAAAAGTAAAAAATGCACAGCATTAATACCTTATTTTACATTTAGGGGCATATTACGATGTCAGGTTGAAACTTTCTGCCCAACTCCATCTCGGAATCAGATCCGATCAACTTGCAGTTGGTGGTTCCGACCGATTATGATGCTACCGAACACTATACAGTCATATTCCCACTGACTCCTATGGCTATCAGTGTTCCGCCCGACAACACTGGCTCCTATGGGGAAACAGAGTTTATGTGGAAAACCCTGCACCCTGTCGCAGGCACCCCGTTATGCCTGCCGCACAGTGCAGGGTCTTAGTAGTGGTCCCTTGGGTACCCCCAGACCCACAACCGGAGGCCACAGGATGCAGGGGGGACTGCCAGAGGCCCCAAAACTCAGTTTCTGAAAGCCTTTTTGTGTCGGACAGGCCGACTCGGAAAGGCTGTTGAAAACTGACATCGCAATTGCTTGGTTGGAAACGCTGTCCATAGAGCTGTACAATGCGGGCCGACCGAAACTTATTCTCTGAGTGCCAGTCGGAACCTATTCAAAAAGACTGTGCGGTTTGTAATCCGACCGCGAACATCATAATCAGTTGGGCGGATTGAACCGAGCCGGTTAAAAAGGTTCCAACGCGGTCTAAGGGAATCTGACTGTCAGAAGGAGGCTTTCCGCCCGACATCGTAATCGGCCTCTTAGATGTAATTAATTTGAATTTATTCAGTTACATTTTTATGATGTATTAATACTCAATAAAAGTGATGTACAGAGTTAGATAAAACTAATTTAATTATATTTTAATTAAAAAGTGTACTCATTTTAAAATTCCAAAAAGGTTATTACATTATGTTTAAAAAAAATTATTTTGAGATACTTTTTATTATATTTTTAAATATTTTATTACATTTGTTTTAACATTATTTCATGTAGGAGTCTATTTTTTAAGACCCTACCTCCATTATATTCCAGGGAGGCGGGAGGGGCATAGATTGGACATGTGTGTTGCTGGACTTATTCTAACTCTGAGTTGGACTACATTAACTGCTGTTTGGGCCTTTTTTGGCAATAGTAACTTCAGAAGTGCAGTTTGTGAACATGAGTGAACTTACCCTTTTGTTGAGTGGGTGCATGCCCCTCGCTATACCCCTCATTAAACCCTCCTTACTCCTCCCTAATCCCCTCCCCTTTGGTTGTAAATACTTCCCTATTTTCCAGCCACTCCCACATCTCTCTGACAAATACTACTAAAACGTATACCTATGTGTGCAGAGTCCCTGCTGTTGAGGTGGGGATCTCTGCACAGAAAAATATATGACATTTGGAGATTTGTAGTATATTTATAGTTCTATTGTAGTACTGAAACACATACTACAAAGTGCAGTTTGCAAATAGGACCCAATATTTAAAAGGGTGGATCAAACCAATTCACAGTTAAAGGCATAACTGATTTTGGAGCGTATTTACAAGCCCCGGTATGTCACAAAGATCTCAAGTTTTAAGATTGAATGTTGTATTGACTCCACGTTGTCTTGCATAAGTGACTTAATCCTACCTCCAGCGGTATTTCTAACAAGGACCGCAGATTTTGAAAAATGGGAGGGTCTCCATTCTAATCAAAATGTACAAATACCTTTTTTAGGTCTCGCGCAGCGAAGACCTTATGTCGCCCGTTTTCGGGAATGTGGACAGGAGAGGGTGCACGAGCGCAGAGCTGCTCAGTTTTGACCTCGTGAGCGCGCACGGCGCCGTGCCCCTCTCCTGCCTCATTCCCTTGCGCAAACACTCACTCACGCATGCGCACATACACACACTGCATACACACACACACGCGCACACGCACTTACACTTACACAGACACGCAGGCACCCAGACAGGCAACCCCCTCCTCCTCCCCCACAGTCACACACGCATACATACAGACTCCAAGACACACGCACACACATACACAACCCACCGCCACGCGCGCGCCCACACATGCCCCCCCCCGCCCTCGCAGTCCAGCCATAAAGCGAAGCCCCACTCACCGGCAGCAGGACTCTTCCTCCATTCTTCGGCACCGGGGCGCAGGGTAGGCTCCTGCCTGCTCCGGTGCTGCAACCAATCGCGGCTCTTCCGTGGGAGGCGGGGTAGGCTCCCGCCCTCCTACTGCCTGTTTCCGGTTGTCGCGCCGGCCTGCCTGACTTCCTGGTCGCAGGCCGGCAGAGTGACGGCGGTGATTTGCGGTATTTATTTATTTAGTTATTTATGCATTTTTATATAGCGCGGACTTTACCCGAAGGCGGTATTTATTTATTTATGTATTTATGCATTTTTATATAGCGCGGACTTTACCCGAAGGCGGTATTTATTTATTCATGTATTTATTTCAAAATATTGCAATCTGATGTTTTGCCAGGATAGTTCCACGAGACACAAGTTTACTTTTCAGCTTGTCATGTTTGTTCATAGATCACACACATAACACTCATCTCTTAATTGTTTTTTCTGGCAGTGACCCAGTTGCTCTACACAAACATTCCATCACTGCCTCACAACATTCCTCTACCCTAGGGCATTACCATGCCTTATGCAACAAGCATTTGCAATGCAATAGGTCTCGCATTATTAAAGTTTGAATTATTGGTGTTGCATTATTTAGCAATGACAATAGCTCAAACTTTAATAATGCGAGACCTATTGCATTGCAAATGCTTGTTTAAAAGGGAAGCCTATTCATATTTATGATGAAGTATCCATGTACTTCAATGTCCGAACATTCGTTTTGAAGAATGAACTGTGTGGGAAGGAGGACAAATCCACACTCTTTGAGCACTTTTCAACACTGATGGTGACAGGGGACTCTTATTAGGCTTCAGCGATCCAGAGGCTCAGATAGCTATATGTAGAAACCACTTCTAATTTTCTGGGACCCAAACACCAGTGATTAAAATCACTGTCTGTACCAAAATATATGACTTTTTCTGTAGTCTAACAGTGGGGGTGTTTTCTGATAAATATTCCTATTAGCAATCGGATTCCATTCTGCAATCCAGTCGATAGCACATCTAATATTAACAAACCACCTGCAAAAAATAAGATGTAACATACTGTCTCTTTATGCCTATTCCTACTACTAGTACTTTAACCAGTAAATGTCTAAAGCAAATAATGACCGAGAAACAGATATACTGAGACACACTTAGGACCTGATTACAAGTAAGGCGGAGCATAGACTGGCACAAAAATGATTCGGAAGTCTGAATGCTGTGGGCTTGGCGGCATTCTCCCAACCACCTACACTGTGGCCTGGCGGTCCAACCAGGCCATGATTAAACGCCCTTAGTTTGAAACTCCCATTGGAATCAAAGGTTATTTATTATGGACAGCTTTTCCTTCATGGAATCAGGTACAATATCTAAGGGTCACAATAACTCCTCATCCATCAACAAGATCACACATTTGTATATTAAATTTCATATGTGTGTGGCCTTAGTCCCAAGAAAAGATCCTTGCATTCTTTTTCTATACAGGTAAATTGTGGTTAAAAGCACTGTGGTTGTTCTGGATATTGTGTTGACGTTTGGTCTCTTTATGTCCAAAAAGTATATGAGACCATCTTCGGCCTGGATATTGCAAAACAAAAATGGGCAACCCTCTTTAGATCAGAGTGTAGGAAACATATACTTTTAAAATGATTATAAAATTTAAAAAAACAATAAAAAAAATTATGCAAGGAATTAAAACCGTCTCCTGGTTCAGCTAATCATACCCCCAATGAAAAGTAAATTCTCTCCAAGGAGAAATGCTGGTCGCACCTTTATTTGGTTTCTCATAATTATGAAGACAGACCATACTAAAAGTTTTGTTGATTGAAAACACAAAAAGTAGTCCTTAGCCAAAATGGAGTAAACGGTAATTCACAGTTAAGATCCTTAAAGAAACCACATCAAAAAGAGACTAACAGAGAAAAACAAACTAAAACAGCTCAAAGCTAGTCAAGAATCCTTATCCAGGTATGATGACCAATCCATGTCTGAATTACCCAAAAATGCACAATGGTACTTTATTTTTCACAAGGAAAACATATTTTGACAAAACTTATTTGGATGATAAGTAACACCTTTCTGAACTAATGTGATGGGTGTGCCTATTTTTCTCTAGAGAGTTCGTCAATCTGGAATATTTGCAACCCAAAAATAGCAATAAGGAACACAAAGGTGACCAGTCCAGCTTAGCAAAGGGCCTTCTACTGTGTGGCAACACATGTTGTTGCTTATTAGTAACTTTTTAACCATTTGAGCTATACACTCATTTTGTTTTTTTGCTAAAGCCAGCAGATTATGTGGCAGATTATGTAGCAAATGCAGCAAATCCATAATTTTGTAAAAGTCGCCACGGCCGCACTATCACATATTTCCAGTGGCCCTGGATATAATGACTAATGCATAGGCTGCAACATTAGTGCAACATTAGTGTATGGCATCCTAGGAGAACCATATTATATTTCAATGGATGCTGACAGCTTGGCTTTTATAGCTGCATGAAACTGGATGTTACTGAACATCATTCATGATAAATAAAATATACAGTTTACAATCATTAATGATGAACTGTTAGGTCCAAGTAGGATGCTTTCTTTTAATCCAGTGTAGGAAGTGGCCCCTTGATCTTCTTTCACACTGTTTTACAATTTTTTTTTTAACAGTATGAAAACAGACACTTCTATTTTAGCAAAAACTGAATCCTGAAACTAAATCCTTAATCCTGAGTCCCATACTCAGACTGAGAGTATGAACATAGACACTTCTATTTTAGCAAAAACTGAATCCTGAAACTGAATCCTGAATCCTGAGTCCCATACTCAGACAGAGTCTGAGTATAGGTGTGGCTAAAAACAAATATTCTGAATGTTTCTTAGGTCTTTTACCAGCAGGTACCTACATATAAAATAACAGGCAGCTTAAATGTAAAATACATACGTAAAAAAGGGTTTTACTCAGTAGGAAACACACTACAGTACATTATGAAATCTCTATTAGTTAATGCACTGTGAAGGTCTTTGTGTAACCAAAAAGCCACTGAACTAAATCTTGCTTGGTGCTGTGGAGAATAGTGATTTGTGTATTTTTAGTGCTACGAGGTCACAGCCACAGAAACTTCTGTGAATATGTGTCATTATTTTATACTTGCATTACACACAGAATAAGATAGACTGCTACAAAATGCACAATAATTTGTACAATAACAAAACAAATTGTAATACCCAGACCATACATAATAATAATTTGTTTTACATAACTGTCACTTCAACACCTCCTCAGGGGTATAAGTGGTATTTAAATACAATTAAAAGCATGCAGTTCACAGCTCAGTTGTTAACTCTTTGCACTACCAGTCAAAATGAATAAATCTTTATCATCACAAAGCATTGAGTGATTCGATCAATTAAAGCCAGTACCGCCTCCCAAGCATCCTTTACATTTGAAGATTAACTTGTAGCACACATTTGCATTTCTTTCAGGCAAGCAGACACCCTGGCAGGAAAGCTTGTTTAGCTAGCTACCTGGCTTTGGTTTTACAGCACAGGACACTCCCTGAATGACACTCGAGCAGAAGCATTTTTAACTATCAGAATTTACTGGGACGGATTCCAGGCAGATGTTAGTCTGGTGAATTCGCCCCCCACCCCCACTTATGACCACTGCATCCCTGGGGGTTACACCCCACAGATTGAAAACCTCTATTTTAGAGTGCGAGGAGTCTCACTGCAATCTGAGGAGGGACTGTTCTCACTTTCT
This sequence comes from Lissotriton helveticus, assembly GCF_964261635.1. Taxonomy (NCBI): domain Eukaryota; kingdom Metazoa; phylum Chordata; class Amphibia; order Caudata; family Salamandridae; genus Lissotriton; species Lissotriton helveticus. The sequence goes on from NC_136067.1 coordinate 1,621,216,716, forward strand.
CACTCTTCAGTAGTGTGGGAGTGAGATAAAAAGATCCGAGCCTGAAGAGTAGAACCCAGCAGCATGCCCTCCCCAATGCAAGTTCCCTACGGAAGCCGAGGCTCACCAAGTGCTTGTTTGATGGTTCCAAATACGGAACCTCCTCCCCAGCAGATATGTCTGTCTGATTGGCACATACAACATCTGATGATGAAAGAAAGAAAGCAAGCTTAAATAAATGGGTATTATATTCCACTAAAGGTTCACCTGTCCTTTCAAGTGTCACAATGATGCCACTTAAATGAACTGACCTTGGAAACCAGTAGTAAGCCATTCTTTTCTAATTTCCCTAGCCATTATAGTTCAATACTTGTGTAATGAGACCCACCCCTGGTTTAAGGTACCTCTGGGTGAAGTCTTATTTGTCAGGCAACCCACCCAGAAGCCTACTATGGCAAGCTGCAGACAGCAGAAAACCAGAGCTCCCATTAGAACTCTGCTTTGCACTTCACATCATGCCCAGGGTTGGGGAGGTTCTTGAATGCACCAGTGAGTGGGCAAATGACCAGCCTTAGTCCGTAAAGTACTTAGGTGAGATAAAGTCTCATCCTGCTTGTGCAGTATCCCCAAAGTATCCTTGCTACATTACCCCACTCCCTGACCGGGTCCTAGGTCCACGAATCATGTATTCCCCAACAATCCTATATACATAATAAGGTCATGACATTCTGAGGGCTTTCAAAACACTGTGTAGTTTTGTCTGTTGTATGTAAACATCCTTGTTAAAATCCGACTAACATCTCACAGAACCTGACTGAAAACCTCTGTATTTATCAGAAAATACATTTATTAGGGGGGGTTTAACACCCTGAACACCCCCCTGAAGATACGCCCCTGTCCACTGCCTGAACCTGTAATTCCCTGTAACCTTAGCGATAGCACTGATGTCTGAGCCAGTAAAATCTGCTGTCAGTGCCCTGAGATTTGTGTCAATTTTAGCTCGCAGCCTACCTAAAGACATCTTGGGGACATTAAGAAAGTTGACCTAGGAATGCATTCTCCCCGTTGCTTACCATTGGATTTGTAGTTTGTAACTCACATTTTTTTCAGGCTTTCTATTTGCTGGCTTTATTTGTTTTAGGCTATCCTGCTCGAGTTCGTCCCTCCTGTTAACCAAACGTTGTTTACTGTATTCTTTCAAAAACTAGTTTTCTGTAAACAGGATTTTAAATCTTGTTCTTATCATATTTGTGTGCATTCAAAGACAGGGTCAGATGTCGAATTGCATCTTCAAGGGAGCTTGGTATTTATTTTTCTCTCTGACTGCAAAGTGATTGGATTTATGTCACAATCATGCTGGCTAGTGGGAGCCTGCGCAAGGAAGGCTGTACAGATGTTAGTGTTTTTTCTATCACACAGGAAAATTTAGGTGTCTAAATTGTGATGACAATCAAATCAATACATTAAGTGAATACATATCCACACATTATCGTTAATGTGCTGTATACTTTTAGCAGTAAAAATGTATATGAGTGCAAATGTAATGGTCATTTCATTTGAAGATGTGTTGTCTGTAATGGTAGTAGGCTACCATTTCATACAAGTTATCCCACTCCACTCTACCTTGCACCACTCCACACCACTGCACTCAACTCTGCACCACTCCACACTGTGCCACTCCACCCTGTGTCACTGCCGTCTTCTCTGGACCACTTCACTCTACTCTGCCAATGCAATCTATGCCACACTAGTATGCACCACTGCACTCTACACCTCTCAGCGCCACTCCATTCTATGCCACCTTACTCTGCAACACTGCCCTCTATGCCACAGCACTCTACCCCAATGCACTCTACACCACTTTATTCTAAACCAGTGCACGCTACACCATAATCTGAATCAAACCACTCTACACCGCTATGCTCTACACCACTCTCCTCTGTGCCAAATGCAGTCCACGCCACTCTGCTATACACCACTGCACTCTACGACAGTATATTCTGCAACACTGCACTCTCTGCCAATCATCTTTATGCCACTCTACACCACTGAACTCTGTGCTAGTCCTCTCTAAGCTACTCTTTTCTACCCTGCGACACTGCACTTCATGACACACTACTCTATACCATTGGACTCTACATCACTTCACTCTACTCTGAAACAATCTACTCTGCCACTGTAGACTATGCCACTCTCTTGCACTCTGTGCCTCTCCACACCACTTTACTCAAAACCAATACACCTAGACCACTGTACTCTGTGCCAATCTACGCTGCAACTCTAAAGTGTACGCCTCTATACTCTACTCTCTGCAACTGCACTCTACGACACTCTACACCATTGCACTCTATGTCACTTAACTCTGCACCACTGTATGCCTCTGCACTCTACACCAATGCACACTAGGCCACTCTACACCACTGCACACTACGTCACTTTTATTCTGCACCACTGTATGGCACTGCACTCAACACCAATGCACTCTACGACACTCTAATCTGCAGTACGGCACTCTGCCACAAAGCTGTCCTATGACACTCCACTTCACGCCAGTCAACTCTACTGTACGCCCCTCCATGCCACTCCATTACCCTCCACTCTACTCCACTTTACGACACGCCCCTTTGTGCCACTCTCCTTTACCCTACTAACTTTCTAACTTTTAGCCATGCTGAGCAGCAGCCACTCTGGTGTGCAACATTGCTAAAACATATTGGCAAAGCTAACAGCACTTGCATATGGAAAACCTGTTGGCTTTGCCAATGTCTGTACATTTTTCTACCTTTCCCATTCTAACGAGATTCACGACATGGCTGAATCTACTTGGAAGAGCAGGATGGAAGATGCCTTTTTAGGCGTTTTGTTAGGTAAATTGTGCAGAAAATGCTACAATTTGCTACGATTTTCCCAACATCTCATCGAGAAACAACCTTGCTCAATACCCCATGAAATTAATGGAATATTTTGCCCCTTTCAAAACCTAAGGCTTTATCGGAGACATATGTGAGAATAGCGCTTTAAATGCCTTGTTTAACCCATTTATTCTGCTTACAACACCCCTGTAAGTCAGGGTTACTCACGTCAGTCGGTGCATTTTTGGAGGAAATTTGCACCACACCACTTTCAAAGATCATCCATAACCATTTCTTCAAATCCACATAGTGACAGACAAAAACAATAGTTGGGCAAGGATGTCAATTAGGTGTAGCAACTGCTAACTGGGGCTGGATCTTTGGTAACCCAGGCATTTTCCCTTGTCACCCCTAGTTTAAGGAGTTGTGAAGGCAGAGGCAGCAAAAGAAAGTCAACCAGGTTTTGAATCTATTTACCTTGTTCAGTTTCTATTTGGTCCATTCATTTTGCCTCTCAGCATCAAATAGAAAAAAATTGAGGAACTAGAAGCAAGAGAAGGGGGCACAGGGTCACACCTGCGGTATCAACATGGTCAAGGGACAAATGATGTCACTTACACTATGATTGGAAATTCTGTTATTTTCTTTTGTCCTTGAGAAAGGCCCATTTCACCTCAGTGGGGATGACATGATGTAAATAGGCCGAAGATTTCAGGGTCACAGTGACAGAAGATGCAGCCTTGGTATGGAGGAATTGAACCCGAAATGGTGTCAGTAAAGAAAGGACACCTGGCCAGGAATCCCTATAGACTGCATATGGCTTAATGTCTTTTCACCAACACTCCACTGGCCTTGTCCGAAACACACCGCATGGGGAGCAATGCACAGATGTGGGTCTTCAACTGGAGCAATGCACACGTGTGGTGCACATACCCTTGTAAATGGTACAAGTGTGGTGACTGAAACTCTGTTTTACAATGTTTTGGGAACAAGGAGAGAGGTGTGGCATTGTGAATTAAAAGAGGATCAAATAGGTGATTGGGTGTAATATTATTTCGAGAGCAGCTTCACCTCCCATTAAACATGAGGTACTAGCCTGCTCAGGGGACAATGTAAGCTTGACAAGGACCAGCTCAAAGAAGTAGTACATCGGAGAAAGTCTCCAACACGATAGGCCGTGTTGATACGTCACATATGCGACAGAGCAGGAGACATCCTGGAAGAATTTTGTCTGATAAGTCATTTATCATGGTCAAAAGGAATGTAAGCAAACGGACAGTAAAAGTGCTCCAGATGTGTACATCATAGAATCTAGTGCTGTCACTGATTTAGAAATAAAGAGCAGACCATGGTTGGCAGGATATGGCAAGGAGTCAGCTTTGTGGCTATTGCCAGAGCACCTGCAGAATGTTTTTTTGTTGTGTGTGTTTTCAACTGTGATGTGAGGGCAACTTATTACATAGTTAGGTATATTCCAAAGGCGTTCTTAATGTTGTGCCATCTGTTTTGGATACTCTACACATCATTGTCAAGGGAAGTCAGAATATTTATGGGTGGTGAAGTGAAGTTGCAATGTTTGGATTATTATTGATGGCTCAAATGAGAGCCAGTATCCTATGTGTCAACAAGAGAGGACCTACAAGAGGTGGTCTTCAAATGGGAGAGGCTGGTAGCATGAGGAGCGGTGACCGGGTGACTGTAGGGACAGGTCATCTGGCATTTGTGGGGATTAAAACGGATGCAGTAGTGCAAACATCTAGACTTAGAGAAATAATATTAGTATCCTTTTGGAGGGAGGGAGGGCGAAGGTGATGACCAAGTTAATACATGAGCGTAAATGTCTCTTTGCAAGCACTGGTCGAGCATCTAGCAGCATGTTAATTTGTCTTGAGAAACTAACTAATCCTCTACTCCCACTACCCTAGGTATGAACAATTGCTGTGATAAGGGAAACTCCCTAGTTATGGAACATTGCTTTCAGGCAAACCCCCACTTGTTATCTTGTTTAGATTAAAGATGTGGCCTGGAAGTTTGGCCCAGATTGTTCCGTTTGGGCTGGGGGTTAGTCTTATTAGTGTTTGTTTCCGCCCTTTGTTTGTATTATGCATGTATTTGTGTTCCTATAATGCAAACCTAGCCAAAAGGCAGTGGAGTGCTGTACTTTCTGTAGCATTTTCTTTTTCGTAGATTGCCAAATTATGGGTTGCTCTTTAATGTCGGGGGCTTCTCAACGCAGTCTATCACATTTCAGGGAATTTTAAGAAGTATTTGATCATTTCATAAACACTGGGTCCTTTATGTGTTTTTCCTAATCTAACATTGCTGGCTTTGTGTTTTACTAACCTGGAAGAACAACATTAGATCCATAGTTCTATCCTATTCTATCACACACTTGAATATAACAGAAATTCTTTCGTCTCCTATTGCGTATCAAATAAATTGTGCATCTGGACATATACATCAAGGTGGCTATTCACAATGGTAAACGTACATGTGAGTAAATCTATGCATGTAAGTTGACTCTTACACTTTGCAGTAAATTTGCTATATTTGGCTAGTTACCACTTTCTGAGTGTTAATGTACTACAAAGTGTAGAATTACAGTTTTGGGGGTGGAGACTGAATAATTGTAATTTAGCACCAGAAAATTACTACTAGTAACTGTACAACTGTATTTTATGTTCTGCATAGTTTGCAGGACCTCCTCACTTGGGGAAGATACTGCCGCACACTTTGAAGGGCCTCTGCATTTGGGGCGGAGACCTGTGGCACAAGGGAAGAGATCTCCACATGGAAGGGAATTGGCGAATTCTATATAACTGATAAGAAAATCCAATCCTTCATACCTGACACCCATTCCCTTCCAACAATATCAATCCTGCTCACTTAATAGGATTTTCTTTTTGCTCTTTGGCATTCAGATTATGCTGCCACCACATTCAACCTGAAACATGCACACCACAGTCCTGAATAGGAAGAGAGATTTCACTGAGGAGAAAGCCCTTGTAGTTAAATGTGTTACGAACAACTACATATGCTGACTCCATTCACTCTCATTGGAAACCAGAAGGCAGCCTAATGGCAATTAGTGACAGACTCAATCAATGCATTGGGAAGGTGGCATGCATTGTGCGAGGCGGCGAAATACAAAGAGGTGGCTAGATGGGGGTAGGCAGGTGAAGAAGATGTTCACCAGGATTCAGCTGGGCAAGTTCTTCCTGGATGGCCAACTGGATATCATCTCTGTCTTACCCCCATGGGGAGGCTGTTCTCTCCACAATGCATCTCCTATATGGGCGGCCTCTTTCTGGCAACACTAATGTGATCCCAGGGTACTCTGTGAAGAAGGGACGATACGCGTTTTCTGTGCGGGCGACGCTTGATTGAAGGTCTCAACTTACCAAAGTTGGACCACAGATGGTGCAGGGAGCATAGAAAGCGGTGCAGGGGATACTCTAAGAGCCTGCATAAGGTGTATTAATTCTACATGGTTATAGTACCAATAGGACTATTGCCACATTGAAATAAGAGAAGGTGGTGTACTAAGTTCCTTTACACAGATCGTAGAAATGGAATGGAGTTGTTCCGCATATAGAAATTATATTAATTCTACGGGCAACGAAACCGCACTGTTGAGTACCAGACTGCATAGAGACCGGCTGGTGTCATTTTTCAAGACCAGAGTTATACATTTCTGGAACTCACCTGTGAGATCGTAGCAACAAGTTGGTGATTTCGAGTATTTTGAGTACAAGCGTGACCAGGCTTGGTCTCTTCATGGTCCTGACATTTTTGATACCTACATTTATGTCTTGAAAAAGTCTTTGTTAAAGACGAAACACGTGTCAGCATATCGTGTGCTGGGAGTTTTTTATGAATCAATTGAATTTTTGAAATAAAGGCTACTGAGAAACAATAAGACTGATTGTTCTGGATTCCAATTCCTGGATTGGTAGTGTTGACATTGTCTCTGAGTAGAGTAATTGGGGTTATTCACACCCACAGATGAGACATACTTGTAATTGACTGAATAATGACAATTGGTGTGCTGTAGAAAAACCCTAGTCTTTTCTCGTTGTTACTGACAGACTCAATCAGTGCATTGTGGAGGTGGCATGCATTGTGCGAAGCGGCGTAATACAAAGAGGTGACAAGATAGGGAGAGGCAGGTGAAGAAGATGTTCACCAGGATTCAACTGGACACGTTCTTCCTGGATGGCCAACTGGATATATCTGTCTTACCCCCATAGGGAGGCTGTTCTCTCCACAATGCACCTCCTATATGGGCCGCCTCTTTCTGGCAACACTAATGTGATCCCAGGTAAGATTCATACATCACCCCTCACTGAAAGCAAACCTACAGTGACTCACCAATATCTGTCATTCACTCATACAATAATTGTTAGACATAAGCTTCAATGAATAGTTACTATGTACTAGACCTCCGAATACCAAGTGTTGCACTCATATTGAGTGGATGTATATTTACTGTTGGTGCTAATACCGATCTATTTGAAAAGGAAACAACTTATTGCTTATATGTTGCAAAACCTAGAGTTCCAACACTACTTTTCTAGGCAACTTCATATACTATCAGTTGAGGGCGGCGGTTCAGGCGACCCACAGTTCATTCCCAGAGGTCCCGTCTGTCTTCCAGGTTCTTGAAATGGCCCATACTTCCCCCCTCACCTCATAAACACGACTATACGCCGGAATGCAGGAGAGTGCGCCACATACATATATATATATATATATATATATATTTCCGCACTTGCACTCCTGCTAAGACGCCACGCCATCAATCCTCGGCTGACACACGAGCAAGAACACGGAAGACCCAGAGTGCTGGTGAGTTTTTTATTTAACAGCACACCATGGCAGGATAACGTTTCGCCCTACACAGAGGGCTTGGTCACATATATATATAAATGTGTTTTTTTTTTACCCACAAAGATAAACCACGCAGCACTCCTCTTGGCTGATGAAAGTACTTATTCAGGTCGTAACTCTCCTACGCGTTTCGAACACTTGGTTCCTGATCGTGGTAGTATTAACAAAGTCCTTTTTTGCTTTCTGCTTTTTATACTCATACACATCTTAGCTTATTATCAAGCATTCTGGGTGAGGTACTTTCTTGCTTACAATTATGTATTTAAATACAACTTTTCTGCCGCATTTGGCCTCCCTGAGCCTTGGTCTCAGTGCCCATTACACCCATAACCTTGTATAAGCATGTGTTGTATGCGCTATTGTGGTAATTTAAGGTGAAGTTCTGCGCATAAATTTTACGCATCTAGTGATGCGTATTAGATTATCCAGAGCCCAGACATTCAGTGTCACTGGTTTTCGGCAATCTTGTTGTCTGCTCATTTGTGGACTGAGTGTCCTAGTGAATTATGGCTGAGTGCCCTTGTTAATAGGTTAAATGCAGCACCTGAATAAATACTTTCATCAGCCAAGAGTGCTACGTGGTTTATCTTTGCGGGTAATATTGAGCGAGAATTTGTCCTGGTCTCGCCGTAAGCGCCGACTATAAAGGAGCTCCCCTCGCAAAGGACTAATTGTGTTTGGATATATATATAAATATATATATATATATATTTATATATATGAGGCATACAACGTCTTCAAAAGCAATCCTGCAAAGACGAGACGAACCCTTGACTGGTGCAAAAATTCTTTTAATGGAGCCCAAACACCAAGTCGACCATGACGCGTTTCAGCCCGCGAAGGGCCTTGATCACATGACTATATATATATATATAAACAAATCTGTACCACTGACAATGAACTGCAAATAGCCCAACAAGATAGTCGACGCAGGTTTCTTGAGGGGGTTTACACAGCAAAATACATAGACGCTGCCATTCCAAAAAGCAATGCAGCCAACAGAGACATCCTGTTGAAACTAGAGACACAAGGTGTAAAACTAGACACCAGAATTGATAGTTCTGTACAACCAGTAACAACTAAAAAACAATCCAATGATGAATTTAGAATGATTGTGGGATACAGTAAACAACACAAAGAAATTAATCGGATCATTCAAAGAAACTGGCCTCTGGTTAAAAATGATCCGATGCTGGGTCAGACATTACCCACTAGACTGTCGATCACCAACAGAGGTGCACCTAACATGAAAGACAGGTTGGTAGTAAATAACCCAGTGTGTCAACCAAAAGGAAACTAGCTAAGCAAAAGGAAAGGTTTTTACAGATGTAAAACCTGTAAGGCCTGTCAGTTTGGCATCAACACTACAACCTTCAAAACTGCATTCAGGGTGGAAGAACAAAAGATCAATAAAGCTCTGTCGTGTAAAACTGAATTTGTGGTGTATATCCTCGAATGCCCCTGTGAGCTTCGGTATGTGGGAAGCACCAAGCTGCAGGGGCATGAGAGGATTCTACAGCACATCAGAGCAATAAAAAAACCAAGATCCAGTGTACCCAGTGGCCCGACATTTCAAAGAATTCCATCAAGCAGACCCTAAACATTAGAAATATTACATAATTGATTGTGTACCCTTTATCAGAAGAGGGGGCAATAGAGATAAAGCTCTACGCAAATTGGAAACCAGATATATTCTGGAATTGGATTCCAAAAGCCCCAATGGTCTTAACGTAACTGAAGACCTGTCACATGTCTGTAATATTACACTAACGATTTTTTTTAAGTCTGTTTAAGTTTTTGTTGACATTACGTCTGGGCTTCTTGATATTAAATTTTAAAATTTGAATTCTAAACGTTGCAAACAAAATAGTATTAAGAACTGTAAATGATGGGGCTATGGATTTCCGATAATTAAGCACATCCTTTACCTCACGGTTAAAAGACGTCCGCAAAAAGATAAAGGCTTTTATCTTTTTTTAATACCCTTTTTTTGTTTTTCACCTTAATTCATGCTACTTTTGACATAGGCTTTTGCCGATTAAGTAGGGGCTACTGCACTAGCACGTTTTATCCAGATTGTACATCAGTTTGGATTCACATAGTGTTAACTGGTCAAGGACAACATACACAGTTATATATAACAGCATTCAGAGGCAGGCACACACACCCAGACCCAGCAATCTAACATTAAATACAACAGAGGGGATAAAGTAATACCAATATTTATTTAATAGAATTTTATAAAATGATTTTTAGACTGCATTTTTACGACAAAAATTGGTGTCTAATAATTATTAATTCATGCATGTATTTATTTATTGTGTACAATTCTGCGAGATGTAATCAATGGTATGACAATAGTGGTTACTGTCAAAGGGATGTATGGGTATTTAAACCCTGATTGCAGACTTCTTACCCTCTCACATAGATTTTATCGGATTTTAAAATCTATTTTTTAACATCAAATATTGTATTTATGAAACATTGCATTTGATTTGCACAGGTAAACAGACTGGGAGACAACATTGTTAAATGGATGTATTGGTATTTAAACCCTGATTGTAGATATCGCATCCTTCCTTATATATTTTTATCGACTTTAAAATCTATTTTACCATCAAACATTGTATTGATGTAAATGGTACTGAATTTGCACAGTTAAATAGACTAAGAGCTAATAGTATTAACATCTGACAAGATGTCCAGGCTTGCTAAACGGGTATTCAAACCATGATACATTCTCAAATCTGATTGTCAGATCACTGTGCATATTGTGTATAGCTTGCATTGAATAGATACAGCTAGAATGGATTTTAACACTTTGTATTTAAACAAGTATTTACTTACAAATTGCACTGTCACTGTAACACTTCTGAAAAAATAAATTGAAAAAAATGATACAGATGACTTGCTTACGTGTCATGTGATCAAGGCTCCCTGGAGCTGAAGCGCGTAATGGCCGACAGAGCTTGGGAAAATAAACCAGATTCTGTGCACCAAGTTGTGGTCTGTGCTCAATTTGTTGATGAATTACAGCCGCTGTGCAGTGGAGTTTCCAGGATATATATATATATATATATAGATAGATAGATAGATAGATAGATAGATAGATAGAAAGATAGATAGATAGATAGATAGATAGATAGATAGATAGATATGTATGTGTGTGTGTGTTGCAAAACCTATAACTTGTTCAAATATACAACTTCTATGGACTTTATCACACCAAATTTATATTTTCTTACTGATGAGACTAACATAGTATTAACAAGATATGAATCATATATATTGTACAACCCATAATTTGTTTACATATATGACTTCTATGGAAACATGAGCTGAGAGGATTTGTTCTATTTTTGCCCTTGAACCACAGATCTCGTTTAACCAGAGACATAACCTATGTACCTTTGTGGTAAACTGGCTATCGGTTGCATACATTCTTACATACAGATAGATGGGGTAATAGTTTGGTTCAACTGACATCATCGCGCTGCACTAAATCTCACATTTAATTAATTGTTTGCATATCTTTATGTTCATCTTAATTTTTCGCTTCCCTTTATTCTTATAACTTTTTCTTTTGGTTGCTGCACAAATTCAGTGCTTTGTGCTAGATACTAACAATTATTTTGGTAACAACAATGTTTGCATGATAGTGTCCAATTGAAAAGTGTTTCTAATGTTTAAACTGAGCACATACCATACAAAGGCACCATGCTGGAAGAGCACTGTGTTATAATGTCTTTCTGATTACAAATTTTACAACTACTACTCTCAATCTCACTCTTGGTGACTTGCACGTTGGATAGCTCAAGGAAAGTATAAATACCTTTCACTCACATAGGTGAACACACTTTAGAATTAACTAATACGAAAACACTGACGCTCTCCTTAAAAATTTCAATCATGAGAAATTCCCAGGCCATACTGCCTCACAGGGGTTGAAACACGTGTTGGCTTTCTTTGCAACATTAACAAAGAATATGACACATCGGAAGGAGATATAATTCAAGAAAATAATTAAGAAAATAGAATGTGATGCAATCTAAGGATGTAATTTAAGAGATGATTTGAGGATGAACCAAGGAGAATAAAAAACACAGCTAAAGAAAAAAGATATATCTGTCATTCTTACTCACAGCAGAACTTTCTGTTAAACCATTCAAGACACCGAATATTGGGTAGATACACTCAGTATTTACTTACATCTTGGCATATTGGTAAATATTATTTTTTAATATTCATTTGTGAACCATGTATGACAATTCAAGGCCAGCCATCAACATACCTATCACTGACTAGAAGGCATTCAGATCTTATCTGGGTCACAGGGTTCATATTAGAATAGGATCTCTCTGAAGCAGACCATAATTAATGTGAGTTTAGCAAAGCCCGGGAAGCTGTCAGGCTACTTTAATAAGATAACTCAGGAGGTACGCATGAACATAGCAAACACAAGGAGATGATGGGTGGAGCGCTGAAACTTTTCAGACACTCACCACCAGTCACACATCGGGGTTGAATCCATCATTGTTCTTGAGCTCACTTCGCCACCTCAGTTCAGACCCAGCTCTATGCAAATCAGTCTTGACCCTGTGCCTCATGCGAACAGTTCAGCCTGAACTGCCAAGCCAGGTCTTCCCTGAAACGTAAACAAGCATCCTGGGACTGGTTTCGGGGTAACACTCCTCATCAGCCAGGCTAGCTTGAATCTTGTGGCAAAGTGACCAAAGGACTCACATTTGGGCATACCCTGCCAACATAGGGCGAACAAAGGAAGCACAAGGAGATGATGGACTGAGTGCTGAAACTTTTCAGACACTCATCCCCAGTCACAGATCTGGGATGAATCCATCATAGTCCTTTAGCTTACTTTGCCACCTCAGTTCAGACCAAGCTATATGAAAACGAACTGCCAAGCCAGGTCTTCCCTGAACCATAAACAAGCATCCTGGGACCAGTTTCGGGTTAACACCTCTCATCAGCCAGCCTAGCTTGAATCCAGTGGCAAAGTGAGCAAGGGACCCACATCTGGGCATACCCTGCAACTTGGGGCGAACAAAGCAAACACAAAGAAATGATGGATGGAGTGCCGAAACCTTTCTGACACTCACCCCCAGTCACAGATCTGGGTTTAATCCATTGTCGTTCTTTAGCTCAATTCTCCACCTCAGTTCAGACCCAGCTATATGCAAATCAGTTTTGACCCTGTGCATCATGGGAACAGTTCAGCCCGAACTGCCAAGCCAACTCTTCTCTGAACCGGAAACAAGCACCCAGGGACTGGTTTCGGGGTAATAGCCTCATCAGCCAAGCTAACTTGAATCCAGTGGGAAAGTGAGCAAGGAACCCACGTCTGGTAATACCCTGCCAACTTAGGGCAAACACAAGGAGATGATGGACGGAGCGCTGAAACTTTTCAGCCACTCACCCCAGTCACAGATCTGGTTTGAATCCATCATTGTTCTTTAGCTTACTTTGCCGCCTCAGTTCAGACCCAGCAATATGCAACTCAGTCTTGACCCTATGCCTCATGGGAACAGTTCAGCCCGAACTGCCAAGCCAGGTCTTCTCTGAACCCGAAACAAGCATCCTGGGACTGGTTTTCGGGGTAACACCCCTCATCAGCCAGGCTAGCTTGATGGACGAGGGCCCCGATCTCTGTACTGGGGTAAACGTATAGCATTGTTCTGCATTCTGTCCATCAATTGTTCATTTTAAAGCATGAACCTAACCACAAGTAGCAACAACAAGGATTACAGAACACATTTGTATGTGAACAGCAGTATCTCAGACCAAAAGTGCTGTATAAAGAACAGAAGTGTACACATTTGGCTGGGTTCAAATTGAATTACCAAAAACAGATTATTATGAGGGGTGGGAAACTGCAGCAGTGTCCTGCCACATTATAGGGCTGCACAATGTTGAATAGAGGTTCTCTCCTGCCTTGAATCCTTTTTGGAAAGTAGATCCCAATGAGTGCATCTTGACCCTTTTATATCCTCGCCCAAACCACTCTTATTTGGGGTGCCCCAGTGATCAACCTTGAGCTCTCTGATGTTTAATGTGTACCTCACTATTTTAGCTGGCCTGATTGAATCTAGGGGTGTGAAGGTGGTCTCCTATGCGCAGTGGTCGAAGTGGGGGAAAAAAGAAGGGAAACTGTGAGCTGAGAATCAGAGGGCGGGAATAACCCAAGGATTGGATCAGAGGGCGGAGCCAGAGGTGTGGCCAGAATGCGCAAACATCCCAATTTTTAGTACCTGTTTGGCATTTCACTGCCCAGTTTAATCAACCATTGGATACACTTGATTATATAAGGTTATAATGAGTTATTGACTTTAAAGTACATTCACAAAGTGGGATATGCTTCTAATCACAGAATGATCCAAATACAATAAAATGTGGAAGCACAAGCCATTTGTCTCTGAGCCATGGAGTTTCTGTCATCAGCACTTCTCCCTTTTTCCACAACAGCAGTTCAAACATGAATGGCAAAATATCCTAGTTTGCAAATGTTTTGTATATAATTATGCCTCTGCCATATTTGCCTCTAAATGCAAGATCTGCTGCATGATCTGACCATTTAAACTAATAAATTGTTTGTAGCTCAAACGTATCAAAAGTTAATGAAACACATGAATTGTATTGCTGCGGAGTAGATGGCCTATTGCAAAAGGTTGACTGATCACCTTTCTCACTGCTGCATTTGTATGGTACACAGGTACTAATAAGGCAAACTCTTTACAGAGACTGTTAGCATGTGTACACATGTCAAAATAATAAAATATCAGAAAATATACTGCCTTACGCTGCAGCCTTTTTTTAATGCATAATTTAGTCAACACTGCGGCATAATTTTATCCTCCTTTGCTGCATAATTATTTCCAGTGGCCCCACAGCAGGCAGCACATGTTAAAAGTGCTTGAAGTTTGCAAACTTATTTTGGTGTGAATGCAAATCCTGCATTGCCGATCCCTGGTGGGTTTCAGCTACTACTGCTGAAACAAGGCCAATGGAGGTACCTATGGGTGAGGCAGACTGGCCTCAAGGGCAGGACCAGCTTAGCACGGCTGGTGCCCTGTGCATTAATGTTTCTTAGTGCCCCCAATGACAACCTCCGCGATGGATTCCCTCACTACCACCCTTTAACAGTACCCCTCAAGTCTCCATAATCACCTTCTCTCTCAGATGCATTTAATTTGATTTACAGCGCCACTCATACCATTGTAGGGTGTCAGAACACTTTACATCACACACTTTACTCAGAGACAATCAATATGTGTGTGAATCACTGTATAGAAAATGTTACATAAGACCAAGGACTACAAGGTGTAGGAGTCACATGACACCCATACTAGTAGGCCGTATAGTTTAATAGTGATTGGTCTGGAGAAACTCAAACTCAGAATTAAAAATGTGATACCATGGTTGGGGGTTCTCTTTAATAATCAGATTTGATTTCTGTCCAAAAGAACACTTTTTGCAACATTAGGATAATCAAAGACTGGGGGAAAAACATAACACACTAATTTATACCTTACAGTTTGTATGCAGCTCTTAGATGACAGTTAATAGCTCACTATTCTATGTTAGTATTTTTACTTACAAACTGAAAGTACCAAAAGAATCTCTCTGACAAAAGGAGTAGCCCTTTGACCTAATTACGTTATTTGCAATTTGTGATCTGCATGGTACATGTTCTTTGCAGCAGGCACATTAACCCTCTGAGCTACCTTTCCATGAGTCAAAACTTCCACTAGACGAAATTCGGATCTCTCTCTAGGAAGAACATTAATCACCAGAGTCATCATGACATTTTTATTGTTGCCGAAAATTTTGGGCGGCCAGGAAGGAGGCAGCAAGCGCTTTTAAAACCATAATATACTTGCAGACATAATGCCTCCACCCAAAGTCAGCACCGAGTGCGGTCACACCGGTTGCATCACCCTAGAGCTGGCCCTTCTCTAGTGCCCTGTGACCTCAGTGACAGAGTAACTGTTGTTCTATGGTGTGCTGCTTCATAGGCCTGCCCCCAAGACTGGAGGTGAACTTCAGTATGGATTGTGATGGACAAGCCTTGAAGGTTAACCTACACTTGTCATGCTAGGGTCCACCTGCTGGTGCTAAGAAGCCTTCTAAGGTCTAGCATGGGATTGTCATCTCTCAGAAGCGTGGTCTGGTGGATTGGTCATTAAGCTCAACCTGGTTCCCCAGTTCCAAATTAAGCAGCTCTGGCCATAGTGCCACATCCTCTCCCCCACTGAACACCTTACTGCCCCACTGAGAAACACTCACACTGCTTTCAACTACAACCCAATTGTTGCCGGCTATAAACACCTGGATGGGGCTCAATTTAAATTACGCACTAGACAAGAGCAATTTGCGGCCTACAAAAAAAAAGTAACAACATCCTGGAGAAAGCAAACACTCATAGGGAATGCAAAATTTAGCAAGACATGCGAAATGTAAGCAGGAACAACATGGTTATCTTAACGCTTTTACACTCACTATTCAGAAATCAGTGAGTGTTTTTGCCTGAAAAGTTAAGGACATGACTACAGGGCCCTAAATGGACCCATTTCAATGTCCATTGCTTATATCCTTACAAAACTTAAGCAGTATGGTAAAAAGGCCACATCCCTGGACTCAGAGCTGCAGTACACATTTTGTTTTCCAATCCACACATTGCAGTACCTCCAGGATTGGTGCACTAGTTGCAAGCCCAGGGAAAACAAAGACAAGAAAACAAAAATAGCACTTTACTGGTAAAAGTGGCGCTAATGTGTATGGGTGTGAATAAAATCCATCTGGTCAGTTTGCTACCACTCTGTCTTACTTTTTTTGTTATTTTTCATATGTTTAATCTTTTATTACCGATGCTGTACTATGGAATTAAAATGGCTGAAAAATACGACATTTCCTGCAAAACTGTTTTTCTTTTTTGGATCCATTTCACAGCGGAGCAAATAAAAGAAAGGAGAGGAAAGAGAGTGAGAACCCCGTCTTGAAGTCACGGTTTTCAGTAAGAGAAGAACTTCTAGACAGTCAGAGAGGGAAGAAGGAAAGAAGGAAAGAGTGGTGGGGGCAGCTGAAACGGTAGAGCAGAAGTGGACACTCTCTTTGTCTTCTCTGGGCAAGAAGGAAAAGATAGAGTCCTACATCCTGTTGCTTCCCTACCGCCCCGCCCGTCATGAACGCCAGTCACTGACCATCTTTCATAAGTACCTGAAGACATGGATGTTCTAAACTCATCTTATTCTGCTAGGCACTATCTGTTGCCACAGTATTCGGGGAACCCTGTTGGGTACCTGCGTGCTATACAAGATTGTAACATAACATAGCATTCAGTGCACCGTCTGACACAGGGAAATAGAAAACAGGACATCCAATCTGTAAAGAGCCACCCGGGCCCTCTAATACTTTGTTGCTGCACACACACAATCACACACCCCTCGGGGCGCGCTCGTCCCGAGGGTATAAATAAAAGAGCCGGAGACCGCTCGGGGTCTTCCGGCTAGTAAGTGAAAGTAGCTGTGTGTGTCCCTTATTTAGCGCTCCTGAGGCCTACACATATATAGGCCCCGCCGCGCTACATTGGCGACGAGGCCGGTTGCTTCCCACGTGTGCCGGCTCACCTGAAGACCTGAGTCGGGAGCGCGCGGTGCCCACCCGCGTCTGCCCAGCTCCTCATCGTGTCCCGCGGCGTCTGCAGAGCCCACCCGCAACGCCCCTGGAGGCCCGACACGTGCCATCGAGGTCCGTGCCACAGCGCGACCTCTGCATCGGCCAGATCTGCCTGCCGCGAGTCTGTCCCGACCTGCACCCACCCACGCGTTTCCCTGCCCAATGGGAGCGCGTTCAGCTGGCGGCGCCGGGGTCGGCCTGCAGCAGCTGCGGTGAGTGGCGTTGCGCGAGTGCTTGGCTGGCTTTGCTGCGTGTCTGGGGCATACTTCCTCCCCCGTCGAGGGCCCGCTGCTGATTGTGCCCCCAGGCGGCCCCCGCCTACCTGCCTGCCTCACTGCGCATCACGGAGGCCCTGCCCCTGGCTGCTCTCACCGCTGCTTGTCTCCCCAGCCCCCCATGGAGTGGTTGTGATTGTCTCTGCAGCCTGCACCACGTGTGGTGTGAAAAAGAAGGAAGGGGTGCATGCAGACACTGCTACCTCCAGCGTCAAGCCACCAGCAGAAAAAAAAAGGGAGAAATATAAGCAAGCATTGGCAGCTACAAGAAAGAAAGAAAAAAAACAAGCATTGGCAGCTGAAAATTGGAGATAAGGCGCAATTGTCTGTCACTGCCCTGGAACAGTGACCAGAATCTGCAGGGCCACGCCTCTGAGGCTCATCCTGTAAGGAACGAAGAAAAGGACCACCAGGCCTCTGGATCAGGGAGGTCCCTGCCCAGCGTGCTCACGCTCGTCAGACCACGTGGAACAACGTCAGAAGCTACAGCGCCCCGCCTGTATACGCCCAGAACCACTGCACAGCCGCAAACGTGCACACACGGGCCGAAGAGCACACCCCTGAGCAGCACGTCAGTGCGCAAGCAGCGCCTTCGCGCCTACGCATCACTGCCCAGTCGCGATGAGTAACCCGCCGGTGACTGGGGCTGCCGCCCAGTGCGACGGAGGACACAACCCAGCGGTTGCTGCCAACTCTCCACCACCGGTGCACACCCACACGGAAGTCCCGCCATTACCCCCATTCAGCGAAGCCTCGGACCCCGCCACGGCTGCGCCAAAATGGAAGGCCTGGGTCGGACGGCTCAACCACTACTTCAGAGGAACGAGGGAGACGGACGGCACTGTGAAGTGGTCACTCCTCAACTACTACGGCGGAGCGGAGATCTATGACCTGTTTGAGACACTCCCCAACACTGGAACGGATTATGACTACGAGGCGGCAGTCGCCGCGGTCGACAGGCATTTCGACCCACAGCTCAACCACGATTTTGAAAAGTTCAAGTTCAAAAGGGCGTGGCAGACAGAGACGGAGTCTGTCGACATGTTCTACGCGCGGCTATGCCGGCTGGCTACCACATGCCCATTCACAGACCAGCGGACGAGATCCGTGATCAGATCATCCTAGGCTGTCGCTCCAAGCTCTTGCGGAAGCTGATCCTCAGGCAACCTGGGATCTCGCTGGACGAGATCCTGGTTCTAGCCCGCTCCCACGAACTGTCTGACGCCCGGGCTGAAGAAATGGAGGCTGCCGTGCACACACCAGTTGCCATTTCGCGTGCACCCAAGATCCAGCCAATCAAGGAGGAAAAGGTAGATGCAATCCAGGGACGCTCCACAACACCTCACCAAGCGCCAAGACCACCACCAGGTGGGTTGTGTGGATACTGTGGCGAAGATCACCCTGCAACGGCTGTCTGCGGGGCGAAAGGGAAAACATGCTCTCGTTGCGGAAGACAAAACCACTATGCCAAAGTGTGCCGTGGTGGGCGGTTCCGACCGACAACGCCAAGGCCGAGAAACCTGTCACAGAGGGTTCGACAAATATCCTTGGATGACCCACCGCCAGGCCACCTCCCATGTGTTCCGTGTCCATCGACGGCACTGACGTGCAGGCTCTCATAGACACTGGAGCGTCTGTCAATGTGATGGACTCCGACCAGTACGACCGCCTATCCCCGTGACCTCCTCTTGCACCATCCACCGCTAGGATCTCACCTACGGAGGGATGGACCCGCTTCCTCTCCGTGGCGTCATCCGGACCACTGTCGCCAGCGGCAGCTAATCCACCGAGGCGAGGTTCCACGTCACCAAAGGCAAGTGAGGGACTCTACTGAGTTGTCACACAGCTGAGGACCAAGGACTTGTCTTCTTTGCTAACCCATGCAGAAGCGATACTAAAAGAGTTTCCGGAGCTTTTCTAAGGACTGGGGAAGCTAAAAGGCAAAAGGTTCAAGCTGCACATCGATCCCTCAGAGCGGCCTGTGGCCCTCAGGCACCAGCGGGTGCCCTTCAACCTACGTCCGCAAATGGAGGAGGAGCTGAGGAAGCTCGAAGAACTAGGGGTGATCGAGAAGGTTTCTGGCCCCACCCCGTGGGTGTCCCCGCTGGTCGTGGCACCCAAACCCAAGCAACCAGGAGCCATTCGACTCTGCGTCGATATGAGATTACCAAATACCGCTGTGAAGAGGGAGTGACACATCACCCCCACCATGGACGATATTGTGGCTGACTTGAATGGAGCGAAGTGGTTTTCAAAACTAGACCGGAACGCAGGGTACCACCAGCTGGAACTGGAACCATAGAGCCGGTACATTACCACATTTGCAACGCACGTTGGCTTGCGCAGGTACAAGAGGCTCAGCTTTGGGGTATCATCGGCAGCGGAGGTCTTCCAGAACGCCATCCGGGAAGCACTGTCAGGTCTGCAAGGCGTGATCAACCTCAGCGATGATATCCTAGTATACTCCAACACGCTCGAGGAACACCACTCCCATCTCCGAGCCACTCTAAGAAGATTGGTGGACTGTGACCTAACTCTGCACAAAGCCAAGTGTTTGTTCTATCAGGGGAGCGTGGACTTCTTCAGGTACACGTTCACCCGTGAGGGACTCCTGGAAGACCTGAAGAAGGCCGAAGCTATCCATACAGCCAGCACGCCAAGAAACCCCACGGAGGTGAGGAGCTTCCTCGGCATGGCCACGTACTGTGGAGATTCATCCCGAATCTTGCAGCCATGTCAGAACCACTGCGCGTCCTCACATGTCATGACCACAAATGGGAGTGGTCGCTGGCGGCCAACAAAGCGTTCCAGGACATCAAGAGAACAACAGTTGGGTCCACTTCATGGACGGGGCTCGTGCCCTCCGGCTGGAGGTCAGCCATGCCCGTCAACAGCTGTGGCAAGTTCGTAGCGAATTGAGTGTGGGAACGGTAGGAGTGGTCTTGCGAGGACATCTAATGGTGATCCCAGAGAAACTTCAGAAGAGAATTCTCGCACTGGCTCACGTTGGTCACCAAGGAATGGCCAAGACCAAAGCCAGGCTACGAGATAAGGTTTGGTTTTCTGCGATGGACTCCCTGGTGGAGGAGATGGGGAGGCAGTGCCATGCCTGTACGATCACGGGAGGAGACCCAGCTCCTGCACCGGTGATCACAGAAGAACCAAGCAAGACTCCATGGACAAACCTCAGCATGGACTTTGGGTGTTTCCAGATGGACGGCACATGCTGGTCATGGTGGATTCATTCTTGAAGTTTCCTGTTGTTGAGGTGGTGACCTCCACAGCTTTTCCCCACGTGAAGAGAGTCCTGGACAGGATCTTCCAATGATGGGGCTGCCGGAAGAAGTCAAGTCCGACAATGGACCCCCTTTCCAGGGGCGGGAGTTTCAGGAGTATCTTGAGAACCTAGCGGTGCACCATAGGAAGATCACCCCGCTGTGGCCCCAAGCGAACGGGGAAGTGGAAAGACTAATGAGGACAATCAATCTGGCCCTGAGCATAGCTGTAGATAATGGAGAAGATCCGGAAGCAGCCCTCGACCAGTTCCTCGGGGCATACCGTCAGACTCCTCATAGCACCACTAAGTGTGCTCCGGCTCATCTCCAGTTCAAGCGTGCCCCACGAGACAGTATTCCATCAGACCCGACGTGGGTGCCCGTGGAGCGGGATGATGCGGCAGTCCAGGCGAGGAGGGAGACCACGAACCGGAAGGCGACTGAAGCCCGAAGAGCCCAAGAGCTGCAGATCAGAGTGGGAGACCAGGCGGTGATCAAAGACCGACACCCCGGGTGGAAGTTCCGGTCTCCCTACGAGCCAGAAGTGCGTGTTGTTGTAAATGCCCAAGGGACCATGGGCACGGCTCAAAAGGGACAACAATCCATCACAAGGAATGTGTCTAGCTTCAAGAAGACAACGGAGGTCGATGTGGGCCCAGAGGTCTCGTGATCTCAGGATTCGTTGACAAACTTTTTCCCTCCTGTATCGCCGGATGCGAGAAATGCTTTGCCGGAATCACCAAGGCGTGCCAGCCAAGGAAGTGCCGAGAGTGCCGGGTCTACCGGCAAGAACACTGCTGAGGAACCGGCTGAGGGAGCCCCGGCTGGGGTTGCAACACCTCCCTGTACCCAGAACCAGAAGTATGGTCTCCGGCCGAATCCGGTGCCGAGTCAGCGGCTGAAGGACTTCATGTACACGTCCCCCTGAACTGAGAGAACTTGATGGTCAAGAACCAAAAGAAAGGAGGGATGTAGAGAGCCACCCGGGCCCTCTAATACTTTGTTGCTGCACACATACATTCACACACCCCTCACGGTGGGTTCGTCCCGATGGAATAAATAAAAGAGCCGGAGACCGCTTGGGGTCTTCCGGCTAGTAAGTGAAAGTAGCTGTGTGTGTCCCTTACTTAGCGCTCCTGAGGCCTACACATATATAGTCCCCGCTGCGCTACACAATCGTAACTCTTTAGTCAACAGGACATTGTAACGCCATGTGTGCAATGGTAAACTGTCGACTACAATTCCCAGAAGACAGTGATAATATTTACAAAGTCAGGTCCGACTCGTGACACGAGTGGACATGCATGTGCCGCGCGGAGCTCAAAGTTTTTCTTTACCCCATATTTTATTTTTGTGTAAAATTAGCATTTCTCCTGTTCTTTAGGTCGAGCGGGTGTAGAATGCGAAGCATTGCGTCCAGCGAAGTATCTATTGTTGGCCACTTCCTGGGAATCTGAGACAGGGGATGTGCACGCGCAAGCCCTCGGCGATTTCACTTCGTGGGCGTGCACGCCCAGCCCGGCGCCGTGCAAATCTCCTGTCTCACATTCACAGTAAGTCAGCCTCTCGCCTCTCTAAATCGCGCGCGCACACACACAGCCACACTCACGCATGCCCACAGGCACACACACGCACGCACACACACACACTGCATACACACATGCACGCCCCCCCCACCCCCTACAACTAAGCCCCACCCGCCCCACTCACCGGCTACGTGCCTACAGTGTTTCTACACCACATTATACGAGCACAGTGTGAATGTCTAACTGTGCCAATAATCCCTGTTAATACCTCACAGGGGCATTTACAGATCTAGAGTAGATTCGAAGCACTAGCCCCTCTCGTGCGGACTAAGCAGAGTGCACTGACTCTCTCTCCCCTTTTCCTGCCCTTACCTCTCTCCTCTCGCGGCGCCTCGCTCTTCCAGACTGTTTTCCAATTCCTGCTTCCTTTCCCTTTGGCTCCAAACCTGCTGAACCAGAGCACGTGTGGCAAGCCTTAAAGGCGCAGGCAAAACCGCATCTCTCTCCACTTCCCGTCCTCAGACCCAAAACAAACACATACCAGAGCTCTCGCGGCGCTGCTGCCTCTTCAAGGGGAGCCTGGCCGTGACCTCACCCTACTTCAAGCATGTCAGCGGCAGGCCTCGGCTGCTTAATATTTAACGGCCAAGCATCACCAGAGTGGGGTTTTCATTAGCACAGAAAGTCTTTCTGTCGATTTCTTTAAAATAATTAACTTTTTCAAACTTGCATATCTTTTGTAACTTCTGCGTATCCTGTAGTGTCTACTCTACAGGCACTTCATCTGCGCAAATAAAATTAGATGTTTATCTCTTCAGGCTCTTTGTATAGTCCCGCTTGGTGGGATAAATAAATAAATAAACAAATCCTAATCTAGTGGCTTAATTGTGTATTATACCAGTGTGTTAGAATCCTGCTGTGATCACTTGCCTAAATTGTGTGATCCTCGGTATATCACTTTATCTCTGTGTCACGAATCTCTTTGCGCAAATGAGATCACTTTGAATGGCGGAGACAACAAGTACTAATTAGGTCGTGCTTTTATAAGGAGAGTGCCACGTTATTAAATTTGTTCTATCTGTCTCTCGCTGTGCTGCTTTTTTTCACATCTTGATTCTCCTTTTTATCCGTCAGTCTGTCTGTCTGTCTACATCTCTTCTCCATATTTGCACATCCCTCTCTTCCCTCCTTTCTATTGTTTCAGCGATCTGTCTCCACTTGCCTTTCTCTTCCTCTCTCCATCAGCGTCCCGTCTCTGTCTTCTCTCTGTCAGTGTGTTATGTTATGTTAAAAAAAAATTCTTAAGCACACTGACACCGATTGGTTTCCTGGCTTCCTGGTTTCCATGTCTGTCTGTCTTTCTCTGTGCCTCAGGGTGCTTGTTTCTCTTTGTGCCATGTTTTGGGGTGTGTGGTGGGATGTTAAACTACAGCAACTGTTCGCCTCTGCCACGCAATGCTTCTTCTATCACTTGCTTCTGTTTCTAACCTTCTCATAATTACTTTCTAAAGAGGTAGTAGATTAGTGGATGAGGTGGCTTTAGGGAGGAATGGGCGAAGAAATAACGAGATAGAGGAATGGCACTGCAGTTTGTGTTTAGTGGCCATGTGGTGAAGAATGAGTCCGAGAGAAATATGTAAAACTTTCTAACATGTGACCACCCAAAAAGTGAACACTTGGAATTTCCGCTCCAGACAGGTGTGAAGAAAATCTTGTCACAAAGTGATGGCAACCAAATACTATAACTAATACATCTAAACCATTAATTTTAACATGGTGTGTGCACAAATTGAAATCAGGGTTATCACATTTTCCGCTAGATCTGATAAGAAATATAGAGTGTGTGAGAGTGTGAGTGTGAGTGTGTTTTTTCGTTCTTGAGACCTGGCTGTGCCCATCCTGGAGGAGGGGCAATAATACCATCTTGCCCACTTGTCACACAGCTGCCAATCACAGTGCAGCAACGAGGTCCAGACCCTGGGTGTGTTTCGTAATTGAAGCATTCAGTCAATTTTCCTTTGTATAATCTTATTTTCACCTTTAAAGCAATAAGTGGGTGCTGAAGTTTTAATGTCTCAGCACCTTAATCTTGTGTATCCCCTTACATACTGGTTGGTAGGATACTATGACTCCTCTCTAAGTGGAAAAGCTGAGGTTTACCACTGCTGAGGGTCTTTAAGTGCATGCTGGATTATGTTGCACGGTTTGAACTAAAAGTCTCAGGTAGGGGAGTGAGTTAATTGAAAGGAGTCACAAAGTGGATGCCCTGTTCCTGTGGTTCAGTTGCTCCGTACATGGTATAATAGTGTACAAGCTCAAAAGAAACACCAACACAGAGGCTTGGAAGGAAGATCTGGGCAAGTAATCCCATGCACTTTTACCAGTCTCATGCCTACTACCAGCAAACTAAGGCTTTCTGGTCTCCAGCTTCACCTAAAGGAGTACCAGTGAAATGGGTGACAAAGAGTCTGAGATGACCAGGAGTTCTTCAGTTTGTGCTACAAAAGGGGATCGATGAACCAGAGAAGGTGCCTGTCTAGTGCTGTTCAGAACAGTTAAGGGGAGGAGGGGAAGAGTGAGGACAATTTGATGGACAAAGAAAGAAAATGGTACCAAAGCAGAGATGTTTCAAATTAAAAACCAATAAAAGAGATCGTACTTTGATTCTTGGGGAGGACATCTAAATCCTCATAGGTCTTGTGTTTTTAGTCATCTTTGTAGAATGGAATACATTCATCAGTCCTGCTCCACAGCCTCTAGTCTCTCTTCCGGTGCTCCCCCTAATGCACACACAGCTCACACCACTTCGCCACACCTCATAGACCCCCTTCCCTGCAGCTCAACACACAATCTGCCTCTGCCCCTCAGCCTCTCGTCCCTCCTCCACTGCTCCCCCTAACACATACACAGCTCACACCACTTCGCCACACCTCACCGACCCCCTTACACACAGCTCACATCACTTTGCCACACCTCACAGACCCCCTTGCCTGCAGCTCAACACACAATCTGCCCCTGCTCCACAGCCTCTTGTCCCTCCTCCGCTGCTCCCCCCTAACGCACACACAGCTCATAACAACTACCCAGATTTAAAAGGCTTCCCGTCCCACACGACTCCCGGGCTTTTTTTTTTTTTACAATTAACTTAGCGAAGAGCTGCGGCGTCCTGTGGGCTTCTCCTTGCTTCCCCCCTACCGGCGCTGGAGACATTGGGTACCCTGGGGGAGGCCCTGGAGTGGGGTCAGAAGAGCGGTGCCCCGGTGGGCATTCCCACGTGAAAGGCTCTCCTCATGCCTAGTTTCAAGATGGCGGCTGCGGTGGCCCCACAAGGTTCTGCAGGGCGCTAAGGGCTTCTCCCCGTCCCCCCCTTGCTGGTGTTGGATGCATCGAGGCACTGGTCTCAGAAATCCTGGAGCCTTTCCACCGCGCGTGAGCGGATGCGGTCATCCTAAAATGGCGCCGCATGCCGATCGTGAATTTGCCTGGCGCTGTGCAAGGATGAGATGCGCCGATCCTGAACGGACACCCTGAGGCTGCTCTGATCGGAGATACAAGAAGCGAATCGCCCTCAAGCGAGACCGAGAGGTGAGTGCCTTGCCTGCTGATTTGCAAGTTGCTGCTCTGCCCCGAAAGTTACAATGCCTGCCTGACTCTAAAATGGTGGCGGTCGGGACATAATACCAGCGCGATCCCGGAGAACAGAACTCTGAAGAAAATACAATCTCTCCTGATAAGTTGCTGAAACATTAACAGAATAAGTACTGAGCCTCATTTACTGGGAGCGCCACTGCAATACAGTTTGTTAACCAAACGAGGGGGCAGCTGAGGCTGTAATGATGTGGACCCAACTGCTACGTATGCTTCGGGACGACATTTATGCATCTTCTTAGAGTGGCTCAAGGCAGAAGGTTGAAGACTGCGCTGATTTAAAAGGACAGGTGACCATAATAACCTCTCAATCTCTGGTACCCGACCATCGTCATCTCTCGCGATGGCCCCCGCGTGACCACTGCTGCGGCTGCCTGCCAAGCTGCCAGCCTCGGGCAGCAGCGCGGGGACTAGACTCGGTGTCGATCCCTGAATGTACAGCTTGGTGTAATAACTGGTCCCTCGCAAGGGACAGCTCAGCGGCACCGCACGGAGAACTCCATTGTGGCGCCTGTGAAGAAACGGACCTATTTGAATGCCTCGCAGCAGATCCATGGGAACCTTTACCGAACTACCTACCCCCTACCCCTCCCTGCTCTACTCCTCTCCTCTTTCCTGCTACTAACCTTTACCCTCACCTGTCCTTGCCCTAGGCCCCACCCTGTTTACCTGTGAATTTCCCGCGTCATTTGAGAGCTAGCTTTTTTGTCTGATGCCCGATGGAGCTACCTGGTTTAGCTATAGGGGAGACAGGTCGGGGATTCCCTCCTTGGACGTCACCTACCCAGTCGGTATTTAGCCAGACTTCCTTTCGTCTCTCTTGTCGTCTCTTCCCGCTTCCTCCCTCTACTTATATCTCTACTTCTCTCCTCTCTCAATGTATTTAGACTGAAATATTCTGTCTGATGCCCGATGGAGCTACCTGGTTTAGCTATTGGGGAGATGGACCGTGGATTGCCTCCTTGGTCGTCACCTACCCAGTCAGCCTTTAGACAGATTTCTTTTCATCTCTCCTTGTTGTCTCCTCCCCCATCCTCCCTTTCTCACCTGCCCTGTTCCCTCCCCCCTATTGCTCCATTTATTTTGCCCCCCATGTTATTTAAATGTGTCCCATTGAGACCCAGCTATTTGGCCAAAGACCGGTGGAGCTATCTGATAGCTATAGAGGAGATGGGTTCTGGGACTTCCCCCTCGACCGTCACCTACCCAGCCGGTATTTGGGCAGACTTTCCTTTGTCTTTCTGCCGTATCTCCCTCCCATCCGGTTTTTTTGCGAACCTCTTCCCCAGACACCTGAGACCGAACTTCTTTGTCTGATGCCCGATGGAGCTACCTGGTTTAGCTATAGGGGAGATGGACCGTGGATTCCCTCCTTGGTCGTCACCTACCAAGTCGGTCTTTAGACAGACTTCCTCTCGTCTCTACGGTTGTCTCTTCCCTTACCCTCACATTCTCACCTCACCTACCCCCCACTTCTTTTCTCTCTCCTTTCTCTCCTCTCCTACTGTATTGCTGATTGTTTGTTGTATTGTGTAATTGTTGATCTTTTTCTGTTATACTGTTAAACCACATTGTTTCACTTCCTTCCGTCTCTCCTGTTGTCTCCTCCTGCATCCTCCCTCTATTTATGTCTCTCCTTCTCCCCTCTCTCAATGTACTGAGACTGAACTTTTTTGTCTGATGCCCGATGGAGCTACCTGGTTTAGCTATAGGTGAGATGGGCTGTGGATTCCCTCATTGGTCTTCACCTACCCAGTCGGTCTTTAGACAGACTTCTATCCGTCTCTCTGTATTGTCTCTTCCCTTTTCCTCCCTTTCTCACCTCCCCTACTTTTCTCTCTCCTTTCTCTCCTCTCCTAATTGTATTGCCTATTTTTGGGGATTTATTGTGTAATTGTTAAACTTTTTATGTTACATTGTTGATTCTCATGTAAAGCGCTCTGATACCTCCGGGTCTAGCCAGCGCTATATAAAACTCTTTAAATAAAATAAAACTTGTTTCGCTAAGAGGCTTACAGGCATACTTTTGACCCTTCCCTGCAGCTCAACACACAATCTGCCCGTGCTCCACAGCCTCTCGTCCCTCCTCCGCTGCTACCCCCTAACGCACACAGCTCACACCACTTCGCCACACCTCACAGAGCCCCTTCCCTGCAGCTCAACACACAATCTGCCCCTGCTCCACAGCCTCTCCTCCCTCCACACACTGCTGCACGCCACACACTGCTGCATGCCACACACTGCTGCACGCCACACACTGCTGCACGCCTCACACTGCTGCACGCCACACACTGCTGCACGCCACACACTGCTGCATGCCACACACTGCTGCACGCCACACACTGCTGCATGCCTCACACTGCTGCACGCCTCACACTGCTGCACACTACTGCATTACACACACTGCCGCACGTCTCACACTGCCGCACGCCTCGCACTGCTGCATGCCTCGCAATGCTGCATGCCTCGCATTGCTGCACGCCTCGCACTGCTGCGCGCTTCGCACTGCTGCACACCTCGCACTGCTGCACGCCACCCACTGCTGCACGCCACCCACTGTTGCACGCCACCCACTGTTGCACGCTACCCACTGTTGCACGCTACTCACTGTTGCACGCCACCCACTGCCGCACGCCTCACACTGCCCCGCATGCCACAGACTGCCGCACGCCACACACTGCTGCACGCCTCACACTGCTGTACGCCACACAACACCACCACATCACTCAGGGACACCACCACATCACTCTAGGACACCACCACATCACTCTAGGACACCACCACATCACTGAGGGGCATCACTCAGGGACACCAGCACATCACTCAGGGACACCAGCACATCACTCAGGGACACCAGCACATCACTCAGGGACACCAGCACATCACTCACGGAACACCACCACATCACTCTGGGAAACCACCACATCACTCTGGGACACCCCCACATCACTCAGGAGCATCACTCAGGGGCACCACCACATCACTCTGGGACACCACCACATCACTCTGGGACATCACCACATCACTCACAGACACCACCACATCACTCACAGACACCACCACATCACTCACAGACATCACCACATCACTCTGGGACACCACCACATCACTCACATCACTCTGAGACACCACCACATCACTCTAATACACCACCACCTCACTCTAATACACCACCACAACACTCAGCCCAACCACATCATCAGTCAGCACCACAACAGCATCACTCAGCACCACAACAGCACTGTCCTTTCTTGCTACCAACAAGCATTGCCATAGCCAATAGAACTCGCATTAGTAAAGTGTAAGTTATTGGCTTTGTGAATAACAATGCTATTAATTTATATATTTTCAAAGCCAACACATATTAAAAAAAATTTAATTTACAATACCAATAGCTCACACTTTCCTAATGCGAGACCTATTGCATTGCAAATGCTTGTTTTTATTTTCAATCAATTGTGCGTGTTATTTTCCCACAGGTCTGAGAACGTTGCTGCCTGCTCATTGTGCCTGAGCCCGAAATGTTAACATTACGTCAGAGTATGTAGAGCAGGGGTCTTCAAAATGTGGGGCGCGACCCCCAGGGGGGCCGTGGAGCGATGCAAAGGGGGTCGCGCTTTCACAGTGTCACTTCTGCCCTGGCCTCCAGGGCTTCAGCCCCCCTCCTCCCCCATCCTGTGTCTCAGTCCGGGCTGCTGCATTGCAGCTCACGCTCCTGGGGCCTCGGCTGGGCAGTGTCTGGAGTCTTATCTCCGGCCCGAGTTTTTCACAGGTCTTTAAAGACCATTAGCATATTTACATGCCTTTGTTAACTGATTACTAAAGCTTAGTTTTTGTATGGTTCCAGTACCCCCTGGGCCCCCACTCTGCCTATTCCTTACATTTGTATTTTTACACTTACTGCTGTAGTGTGAGAATGCATTTAATTAAAAGAAATATAAAGTTGGGTTGCCAAAAGAAACATGCCTGCTATGTGTTGTTTAAACATCCTGCTGAGACCTGCTCTTGACACTAAATTGAGTTATAAATAAAAAAGTATGTATTAATTAGTTATGTGACTTTTCTGTCTTTATTCTCTTTAATTATTAGTCATGGATCATTGAGGCATCCCTAGAACACAATTAAAAGTTATTTCTATTTATATTTGCTGTTCTAAGTATTCACAGATAAGTGCAAAAAATACAGCTGTAGGTGACTGCTTATTTCTGGGCCATCAAAATAATGAGCTGGTAACCCTAATCATTAGACTGGAAGTTTGTTGCAGGATCAGCACATTATTTATTTCCTCCACCCTCGAACCCTGAATAATGCCATTATAGCAATAGTTTAACTTATATCTGAAACCCTACGCTTCAAGTTTCTGGTAATGCACCCTGCTTTCAAACTACTCACTTATTATTCTCGCCTTCACTTTCACTTTCACCCTGCACTCCCAGCGATCAGAATGCACTCACACTGATCACCATGCACTCATAGCGATCACCATGCACTCATAGCGATCACAATGCACTCACACCGATCACAATGCACTCACACCGATCACCATGCACTCACAGCAATCACAATGCACTCACACTGATCACCATGCACTCACACTGATCACCATGCACTCACACTGATCACCATGCACTCACACTGATCACTATGTACTCACACTGATCACCATGCACTCACACTGATCACCATGCACTCAAACCAATCACCATGCACTCACACCATTCACCCGCTCACCCTGCACTCACAGTGATCACAATGTACTCACACTGATCACAGTGCACTCACACTGATCGCCATGCACTCACAACATTCACCCACTCACCCTGCACTCACAGTGATCACAATGCACTCACACTGATCACAATGCACTCACATCATTCACCAGCTCACCCTGCACTCACACCAATCACCATGCACTCACACCATTCACCCGCTCACCCTGCACTCACAGTGATCACAATGCACTCACACTGATCACAGTGCACTCACACTGATCACCATGCACTCACAACATTCACCCACTCACCCTGCACCTACAGTGATCACAATGCACTCACACTGATCACAATGCACTCACATCATTCACCCTCTCACCCTGCACTCACACTGATCACCATGCACTCACACCATTCACCCGCTCACCCTACACTTACCGTAATCACAATTCACTTACACTGATCACCATGCACTCACACCATTCACCCGCTCACCCTGCACTCACAGTGATCATAATGCACTTACACTGATCACAATGCACTCACACGGATCACCATGCACTCACAACATTCACCCACTCATCCTGCACTCACAGTGATCATAATGTACTCACAGTGATCACAATTCACTCACACTGATCACCATGCACGCACACCATTCACCCGCTCACCCTGCACTCACAGTGATCATAATGCACTTACACTGATCACAATGCACTCACACTGATCACCATGCACTCACAACATTCACCCACTCATCCTGCACTCACAGTGATCATAATGTACTCACAGTGATCACAATGCACTCACACTGATCACCATGCACTCACAACATTCACCCGCTCACCCTGCTCTCACAGTGATCACTCTGCACTAAAAATTCGCTTGCATTGTTCACTCTGTACCTCACCCTGCAGTCACACGAGCACCCTTCTCACCCTGCACTCATGTGACACTCCACTCACCTGTCCCCCCCTTACTGCTCAATCTGTAGCTCACTCAAACAAGGCCATCACTAACCATGCACTAATTCGGCCCACTCTGCACTTACAGCCGAACCCAAATTCATATGGTCACCTCACTCACCCTGCAGTCACTCCTTTTACCCTACTCTCACACTGTTGCATTGCTCACCGTGCAGTCACATGGGCACTCTTGTCACCCACACAGTGCAGAAGGTTAAAGTGCCTGTTACAAAGAAGATGTACATGCACATCACAGAACTGAGTGTGAGTAAACTATGAGTAGCGCTATAAAAAAAATGAAATGTTTGTCAGACAGGTGCTATAGAGAGATGAGGTGTATTGTTGGTGAGTGGTAGTGAGGGAATTCATGGAGAAGGTGGAAAGACTGTTGCACCGTGTGCGACCAGTGCTTGGACAAGCCCTGGCTGGGAGTGTTAACCCCCCTCCCCCACACCCCAAAGTTCAGGTCTAGTGGATCCCCTGCTTCTGCCTATTATTTACATTTGTAGTGCGCTACTGTTCCCAAAAGGTGTGCTGGGGCTAATAACCATCTGCCTGCAATGTGAGAGAGGGATCCGGGGTTGGGAGAGGAGAGAAGAGCGGGATGGAAGGAAGGGGGTAAGAGGAAAGGGGCATGGGTAAACTGGTTAACTCTGCACAAGACCGCCACGGTTTGAATGCACCCTTGCTGCTCCCGGCCATGGCCAGGTGAGCTTCTAATGTGGCAGCGCGTATTCCTGCGGATTGGGAGGCCCTTCACAGAGGTTGACTACTCATCTTTCTGATGTTAATTGCTGTATTTTGGTTATAAACTGTTACTGATGGGGTGAAATCTTTCATCAGTATTACTGTGTTTAAAAAAATTCTAAATAATAAAGCAATGCTACCCCAAAATACACAGCATCACAGAACATTATTTACATTTTCTATTCATACAATTTAGTCAAGCCTGTCGTATAATTTGGTCCTCACCTTCCTCATAACCTAGAGGTTTAGAAATTTTTGTCAGGAGGGGGTCCTTACGTTTGAAAATGTTGAGGGGGGGGGAGGGGGGGGGGGGTCTCGGCATCCAAAAGTTTGAAGACCTCTGAAGTAGAGTGACAGCCACGGCTGCCTTCCGTAGGATAGGGAGTTCGAGTTCCCTCAATCTCCCCGAGCTTCAAAAATCAAAGAAATGAACGTGACCTTGTGTAATGTAACTTGAGCTCGTGTAAAGCGATCTTCGGGTCGAGTGAGACCGCGTTATGTAAAAATGCAGAGAATAAAGTAAAACTGCAAAATAATGAAGTAACATGAGTGGCTTACAATTTTGGCAACGTATATTTTTAGGAGGGTTTTCGTCTTTTTTAATGAGAACAATGCTTGTTACACGATATGCGGTGCGCGGAGACGCACGCCCTTGTCTTCTTTGTTAAGTCACACGATGTTTGCGTTGTGTAACTATTTCATCTGGCATCCCGGCCAATGAGAAAGAGCGAAACCGTAAAAGTAATCTGAAAAGAAGAGCTGTCCGTGACTACGGGCTCCGGCACATTCTCACTGTATCCTGAAGTGACGAATGTGCGTGGGGACGTGTCCGAGAGAAAGGCTGAGATTGTTTTACTCTGACTGCCTGGCTGCAGAAGAAGCTACTGCAGACTGCTGGAAAATAAATAACATGTAAGTACGTTTTCTTGTTCAGAAATATCCGTATTAAAACGTACTTATCCTCAAAACATCCAGCTCACAGTGCACAGTACGTCGTGATCTGCTTACACTGCACCCAGATAGGGTGGGGGCAAAGAATAGCCTGCAGTGGATTCTTGTTTTTTTCTGCTAATAAAGTGCTGATTGTTTGGGAACCAAAGTGCCCGTCTGCCCATACACTTTGAAAAACGGGTATGCAGTCAGTCAGCTATTTTCTCCTACAAATATTTTTTAATGTTTCCTTATTTCTTTTTTTTAAGCAAACACCACACAGTCAAGAGTGGAAAACAATAATATAATTCCTACTGAAAATAATTTAGAAACATTTCATCCACGGGCTGATAGATTACCTCTCTGGGATAATGCCTTATTTGGAGCCTAGTCACAATGATATATATGCACGTGTATATTCACTCACATTTACTACATCTTAGTGTAACACTACCCGTTTTTGCTTTTCACCATTTCCAAGGGTAGATTTATACCTAGGTGTTGATTTGCAGGTTGTCACCCGGGCAATCAGGGTGAAGCTTCCTACAAAAGGATTTACAATTGTATAGTTACTGCTTGTATATGTCGGCAGAGATCTCTGCACAGAAAAGATAGTAGAGGCGGACATTTCCGCCTCCATGTTTGCGAACTAGTATTTTGTAGCAGGTGATCTGTACTACTGTAGTAGCAGGCCCGGTTCTAGCCCAAAGAGGAGCCCTGGCCCCGCAGTGAGGGCTTGAAGGCAGGCGCACAACGCACAGATCGTGTGTGTGTGCGCCGGGGCACAGACAGCTTCCCGGGCGCACAAACACACAGTTTTGGAGATGATCGCCGCCGCACCCGAGTACTTCACAGGTCTTTGAAGACCATTGAAACGTTAACGAGGCTTTGTTTATTTTTTCACCCCTTCATCTCTGCATGGCGAAAGACGACAAATCCTTTCTTTGACAAGGGTAACCTTTGGTAACCTTTGCCTACTGTCCTGCTGCGGTGATATTTCTTTTACTGTGCAGAGCAGGAGAAAAGAAGTTTGTTTATTCCTAGTCACCTTTCCTGACCCCTGCAGTGGCCGATCACATCAGGCTGTGACACAAAGATGAGTAATTTAGTAGGTAAGTAAGAGAATGTGTTACTACATTTTTTTCTTTTTAAAATCTGCACAGGCCCAGCAGGACACATACTTCATGTGTGCTTAATTTAAACCGTTTTTATCATGATCATGGCCGATGCAGGACAGCAATAAGACAATACAAAAGGCCCAGTGAACGCTGGTGATTAATGATCCTGCTGGAGAGCAATCATTTGTCTGTTAATATAGCCTTATAGCCCGCCGTAGAGGGCTATACCGGCTATTAAAGGCCCTCTCCAGCGTTAAAGGCCCGAGCCGAAGGCGAGGGCCTTTAACAAGGGAGAGGGACTTTAATAGCGGTATAGCCCATCTACGAAGGGCTATAAGGCTATTAGAACATTCTGTCACTAGAGGACAGAATGTTCTAACAAAAAAAACAAAGCCTTTTGGAAGCGTGAGGGGATTGGAATCCCCTCAGGCTCCCTGAAGCCTTTGCTCACAGCCAGAGCTGTGAACAAAGAAACATTGGAATGTTGGAGCTCCAGGCTTATACCAGCCATTATAAGCCCAGAGCACTCCATTGTTTTCAATGGAGCCTCCAACATTCCAATGTTCTAATAGTTTTTAAACGCAGATGAACTGTATTTGATGTGGATAGCTCAGTGGGTTACTGCCTTTGTCACAGAGATCCTTCTGTTACTTGCAGTTCAGAAGTTACAATCTTAACATAGGACAGTGACCAATGAACTGTCACCTAAGAGCTGCATACACACATTAATGGTATAGTTAGAACTTTGCTTTTTTTGTTTTGTGATACAGTTGGAACTTCCACAGTCTTTCATCATTCTAATATTGCTAAAATGAGTATGTTTGGGCAGATATACATTTTTATCAGTGAAGCTGACCCCCCATGGATTACTCTTTAAAGCCTAAGGTTGTGTTTCCCCAGACCAAACCCTCTTAAAATATGCTGCCTACCAGTATGGATGACATGTGATTCCTACACCTTGTAATCCTCATTGGTTTATGTGACATTCCCTGTAGACTGATTTACATACTTGTATGATTCGTTGTCTCTGTATAATGTGTGTGTGTGGTGTAAAGTACTGACACACACTACACTGATATGAGTAGCGCTATACAACAAATGAAATGCATATGAGAGAGGTGCTACGTAAAGGTGAGGGGCGCTGTTGGAGGGTGGTAGTGAGGGAATCCGAGGGAGAGGTCATGGGGTGGAGGAAGGAGCTAGGGAGAGATGAGGGGCACTGATGGAGGGTGGTAGTGGGGAAGTCTGAGGAGGAGGTCCTGAGGGAGGGCTGCAGAGAGAGGAGGGGCACTGGTGGTGGGTGGTACTGGGGGAATCCGAGGAACAGGTCATGGGGTACAGGGAGGAGCTGGGTAGAGATGAGGGGCACTGATGGAGGGTGGTAGAGAGGGAAATCCAGGGAAGAGGTCATGGGGGGGAGGGAAGAGCTAGGGAGAGATGAGGGGCACTGATGGAGGATGGTAGTGAGGGAGTCTGAGGAGGAGGTCATGAGGGGGAGGGACTACAGAGAGATGAGGGACACTGGTGGAGGGTGGCACTGAGGGAATCCGAGGAGGAGGTCATAAGGGGGAGGAGCTATGGGGAGATGAGGGGCACTTGTGGCGTGTGGCAGTGAGGGAATCCGAAGAAGAGGTCAATAGGGGGGCCATGGAGGAATGAGGGGCACTGCTGGAAGGTGGTAGTAAAGGTATTTGCTGAGAAAGAGGTTATTGGTGCGGCACCAAAAAAGACTTTTGCATCAGCGCTGAAGCCGGCCCTGTCATGGCCTTTCTGTTTTTGTTTATTTAGTTAGCAGTCGGGCCATAAGGGCTACTGTGGAACATACTTTAAAGTGCCTAATAATTATATTTACTGCTATATTCAATGTTTTAAGTATGAAGGTGATTTTACTAATGTTTTTACCGGGAAAAATGAAAGTGCAGCCAGATGGTACCTGAAATGGGGCTGGGGCCCAAGGTCATCTGTGAGATAAGGTGCACTGGAGAGCAGTAGTGGATAATCAAGCCTGTAAGGGAGTGTGTTGCAGAGTACATGGTTAGGTGGAGGTAGTAATGAAGTGGAATTCTCCCTGAAGGCTCCCACAGAGGGAGTCCGAGGAGTGTCACTTGCCTGATACTCCCACATCAGAAGCCTCCTCTTCCCATCAAAGTAACATTACCTTGGGAGTGTCCCTGTCCTTTGTAGGGGCCCTGTCCTTGGGATTGTCCCTGTCCTTTGTAGGGGCCCTGTCATTGGGAGTGTCCCTGTCCTTTGTAGGGGCCCTGTCCTTGGGAGGTGCCCTGTCCTTTGTAGTGGCCCTGTCATTGGGAGGTGCCCTGTCCTTTGTATTGGCCCTGTCCTTGGGAGTGTCCCTGTCCTTTGTAGGGGCCCTGTCCTTGGGAGATGCCCTGTCCTTTTTAGTGGCCCTGTCCTTGGGAGGTGCCCTTTCCTTTGTAGTGGCCCCGTCCTTGGGAGTGTCCCTGTCCTTGGGAGGTGGCTGCTCCTTGTAAGGAGCCGTGTCCGTGGGTGGTGTCTTCTCCTTTGCGGATGCCCTGTCCTTGGTCTGTGCCTTGTCCATGAGATGTTCCTTGCCCTTGGGAGTACCTTTTGAGGGGGATGGCTGTGTGCCCTGTGAATCTGTGTCCCCCATCACCCCTTATGGGTCCTGTGTGTCATCTCCAGGGTAGGTTATGTCATGTTCTGTGAGAGATTTCCCTTTCCTAGGGGATGATGTCTGTGGCCTCCGTTGCCTGCCTTGCTGCCTGTGCCTGCTTCTAGTGCAATACCCAGAAAATGAGACAGGTTCAGAAATGTCACTCTCCCCTGAGACAGTAAGTGGTGTGGATGGGGGAACTGAAGTAAAACCATGTACATGTGACTGTTGAATGGCTGCAGACACTGTGTTGGATAAGGACTGTACTGTCCTGTGGAGACCAGCAACATCACCATGCATCCCCTCCATGAATGCTACCACCTGCCCCAACTTCCTATCGTGGACCAGGAATGCATTTATCATGTTTGTCTGCCCTACACACAGCTGTCGCAGCAGATCAACCGCCTCAGCACTAAGGGCAGTTTGCGTCACAGGGGCAGGGGCAGTGGTGCCTGCACCAAAGGCCAGTCTGCTCCCCCTACTCTGGCGAGCACGAGCAGTACTTGTTGCAGTTGGTGGCAGTGTGGGCCCAGTGTGTTGTGTACCGATTGAAGGTGTAGATTGTCCACTCCCTGTGTCTACCAACACTGATGACTCACCACCGCTGTCTGAAGATGAGGAGGTTGGTGTCGCCACATGAGTCCTCAGGGATAGTTCTGTCCCCCTCTCCGGGGCTGCTCTCTTCAGTCTCAGTCTGCGTTTGTGTGATCTCTGATCCGGATGCATTGCCACCACTTAGCTCCGTCGTTTGTCTGTCAGTGCCCTCGTCCAAAGCTGAAAGTGAGAGATAAGAGGTATACATAAGTGCCACACTCACATCTTGCAAATTACGAAATCCAAACTTCCTTGACAGCTGAACAACATGTCGCACCCATCCTGCACATGAACCACCCCTACCAGACATCCTCATGTCAAAGAATCAGTGGGCACTGTGACACATGTACATGAAACAAACAGGGCAAGTTCATGCAGACCACCACACATGTGATGCCATGAGTTCACAGACCTGAATGGCATGTCCTGGGCCCCTGCACTACAATGCAACTGGTATGTCCAGCTGGCTGACATGGATGCTAACTCTCACTCTGCTAATGCCACCAACATGCAATAGCAGCACAACATATACACCACGGATGTCACTACTGTGTCTGACCAGCAATACATGCATGCACTCGCAAGTCACAAACACATTCAGTGTGCTTACCGCTAATTTGCTGCGGCTCCCCTCTCAACCGTGCGGACAGGTCAGGATGTGTCACAGCTATGATACGTAGCATTAGAGGGGTCATGGTACGTCGTGCAAGCCGGCCTGATCTGGTAATCAGCCCCAGTGTCATCTCTGTCACATTCTTGCTGAGCCTGGAGATGTCGTCCCACCGCTTGTGGCAGTGTGTGTGTCGCCTGTTGCACACCCCCACTGCCCGTACATCACGTGCTATGGCCCTCCGCACGGCCTTGCGATGGTGCAGTTTGACCTACCATAATGGGAGACAAGAAGGGGCAAGTCAGTGAACAGTTGGCCGTTTACACAGATAGAAGGTACAGGTATCTGTCAGCAGCCATGTACAGTACAACATATGTGACTGACAGGTGAATATGGCTTTAGTCCATCATGGAAAGCAGGTGAGGTACACACAAGATAGATGTGTTCGGTCGTGACCCAGCACAGCCACAAGACTACACATGTCATGTTTGTGACCTCTCGAAGATAACACTTCGCAGCATAGAGGTCAATCAGTCAGTGACAGAACCAGGAACACATCACAGCGTGCCTGGCCTGCTGGGGCATACCCACACTGCCTCCCACAGAACACCGCCCAGATTGCAGAGGCCAGGAGTCAGGGACCACCTCATGCACACCAACATGTCCCCCACTGCACATACCACCTGTCCTGGGGCACCGTAGAGTCATTCATAGTGGCGGAGCACACCGTCCACAAGGACCTCCAGCTCCTCTGAACTGAAGGGACGGGACCGGATCTCTCCAACTCTCGCCATGGCAAGGTCCAGAACACTGGCACAACAGCAGCAGTTGGTGGAGTGGGCAGCAGCAGCAGGTAGAGGTGATGGGTGCAGGCAGCAGTGGCTGGAAGCAGTGGATGTGTGGTGCTGAAATTCACACATTTATAGGGCCCTGAGCTGATATCAGTGGCACACGTCTGCAGCAATTGGTGCTCCCGGGCTGCCTCATTCAAAATGAGCCAATGACTGGTCCGCTGTGGCGGTGCACGACTTCTGCTTTTTTGGAAATTGCTTACGCGTCCCACGGTACCTGTTTCCATTGGCTGCATGTGCAAGGACCATCACGGTCACACACCGCCAATCGCATGTGCGCGTTACCGCAATGGTGCATCATTTGAAAATCATCACTCGCTGGCCTGGCAATGGCGGGGCACGCATTCCGCGGGGGGCGGGGCAGGCTAACAGATACATTTGAATGTGCAAGTGGAAATGACAGTTGGTATCCCCTTTTCAGTCACATAGCGGCACCCACCGCCGGGTGCGGGCGGTGGGTGCCACTATGTGTTTTGATGTTACCGTGGCATGGATGGCCATGGCCGGTTACCCACCGCCGGGTGCGGGTGGTTACCCACCGCCGGGTGCGGGCGGTGGGTGCCGCTATGTGTTTTGATGTTACCGTGGCATGGATGCCCATGGCCAGGTACCCACCGCCGGGTGCGGGCAGTTAATCCTACTACCCCAGGTGAAATGCTCTATAATGAGGCCCATGGGAAGACACGTCGGGCGGTGGAACGTACATTTGGACTGCTGAAGTCTAGGTTTCGCTGCCTGGATAAAACCAGAGGGACCCTGCCATACTCACCCGGCAAAGTATGCAAAATCGTGGTTGCCTGCTGCATGCTCCACAACCTGGCCTTGCGCAAGGATATTGAACTGATCATGGACCCTGCAGACCAACAGGTTGCTCCGCCTCCCACCCCACCCATGTCCAGTGATGAGAATAGTGTGGAGGAAGAAGGTGTGGACCAGAGGCGTCAGCTGATTGACCGCTACTTTCCAATGTGAGTAACTACGTCTTGTGATGCTGTTCAATGCGTGATGTATGTTTGCTGGTGATGGGTGGATGTGTTGTGTGAATGCTGCCTGTTCTGGAATGACCTGTTTCCACATGGGTGTGGGACATGGTGTACATGGAATGCTCCCTGATGTGTGTCCTGTGATCCGCTTATTTTGTGATGATTGTGGTTTGTGGGATGTTGCAGTACGGTGTGGTGTGATGGGTGTGATTCAGTTTCCTGACCTGTGGTTGTTGTTCTCTCATTATCCCTAGGTCACTCACACAGAGCCATGATTCCGAGCAACATTGATCCCTGCACCTGGTAATGACAACAACTAAGACAAACCTGTGTTTAAACATGGAGGTCACACAGCCTTGAGTGTTTCCGGGGTTTTTATTTACAGGGTGTAGATTTGTGTTAGTACATATTTACAAAATGGTGGTGTAGGGGAAGAGTGAGTTGAAGGTCATGTCAGATGATACC
Organism: Lissotriton helveticus; assembly: GCF_964261635.1. Classification (NCBI taxonomy): domain Eukaryota; kingdom Metazoa; phylum Chordata; class Amphibia; order Caudata; family Salamandridae; genus Lissotriton; species Lissotriton helveticus. Next base: position 1,621,257,458 of record NC_136067.1, read on the forward strand.
ACCGTGTAGACACCACATTGTGTGGTGTACACCTAGTCCAACAGATGTGTGCCAATGCTTGGCAATGTGGGGCAAGATAGTTCACAGAGTGAATGCCAGGATCAAGGAAGGGTGAAGTCAGTGCCGGCCCCTCTTCTGGCGGGTGGCTGGTACATTGCCACTGCTCTGCCCTGGATCCAGCCTCGGACGGGCCCTCCGTCTCCAAGCCGGAGTGGACCCAGCTGTGGGGGAAGGTTGTTCGGGGGACACCTCCCTGTCAGTGGCCACCATTTGTCCCATACGGTTGTCCATGGACCTCCACAGCTGGCGGGTATCAAGTGAGTCTTGGCGCGCCAGATCCGCCAGTGCCTGCGACCGCTCGTACGACGCATGGCATCCAGGGTCTCGGTCCCAGTATTGGGTGGGTCTTGTCCCCCACCTCGCCTTGCACCTGCCCTCCTGTTCGAAAGCTGTGGCCTCACCTGTGTCCTCACCTGTCCACTCTCCCTGCTAGCCTGTGATGTTGATGGTCCACCATCGTCCAATGGGTCAGGGAGGGTGGCACAGGCAGGAGTGGTGGTGGTGGTGGTAGCTGCACAGGTAACAATGGCAGTAGTTGCTGTGGTTCCACTGGCCAAGGTGGTGGGGGAAGGGATGTCCTGGGAGCCTGACGGCCCTTGGCGTATAGGCGGACCGGCATCGCCCTCTGCACCCGAGGTGTTCAGGAAATCATAACCAGAGAGTCCATGCTGTGAGGGGGGTGAATGGTGCTGGCGGTTGCTGTTTTCTCCTGCCAGTTCTCGGTCACCTGAGGGACAAGAATTTAAGAATCAATGCTGTAGACATGACAGGTTTGATCTTGTTACATTTCAATTTTCTAGGGATTCAGGACATGGTTGTTGATGTCATCACATTGGTGTGGTACACAGTACTGGGCCTTATGGTGGTGTGGAGGTGGTGAGACAAAACTTGGATATGTGTGGTGCTGTTCTGCTATTGGATGGTACCCCTCGCCTCTGTGTAGTTTGGTAGTCGTAGTCATTTTGACATTGTTGCAGTGGCTCTGCAATGTGGACTAGGCCATGTTCACAAGGGTTGTGGACAACCTACCTTGCTACTGAACCTGGTCTAATCATTGTCCAAAGAGGCATATGTTGGTCTTTCATGTGGATGGTCTACCTTGTGTTAGGGACAGGGTTTGGACAATGCATCCATGTGCCTTGTGTCAGGATACACATTGTACTTGCTGTTGTGGGTATGTCAAGTCTCACATCATGCACAGACTGCCTACTACATGGATTGTGTGGGCTGCCACCATGTCCAAGTTTCCCCTTGCTGGTTCTTTGATGCGTGCAGATGTGACGCTTCTCTTACATGTGTGAAAGGTCTGTTATTTGTGGGTCCTTCTGTGGACATATGGTACTTGTTTGTTGTTCGACGATTGCAGTACACAGGCACTGCATACTCACCTGTCCCATGTTTAATTTCACATTTTAACCATGGAGTTACTACGGAGCCATGTGTTGTGTTGCTTCTCACTGCAATCATGAGGGTGAAGGGTGCACATTGGAATTTGGAGTACTCACTTCCCCCTGACACTCACCCCTCCCTGTGAAGATGGCTACCTACCTGTAAGTTTGAAGAGGGAGATGCACTGGTCAGCACATGGTGGGGGGACTCCATCTTGCTCTGGGATGGGACAAGGGGGCCTGTTGGGAGTTGTAGTGCTGGCCTCTCACACACCCCCACCCTCCCTGTAGTCATGGGGGCCTGTTGGGAGTTGTAGTGCTTGCCTCTCATCCACCCCGCCCTCCCTGTAGTCATGGGGGCCTGTTGGGGGTTGTAGTGCTGGCCTCTCACCTACCCCACCCTCCCTGTAGACACGGGGGCCTGTTGGGAGTTGTAGTGCTGGCCTCTCACACACACCCGCCCTCCCTGTAGTCATGGGAGCCTGTTGGGAGTTGTAGTGCTGGTCTCTCACCCACCCCGCCCTCCCTGTAGACATGGGGGCCTGCTGGGAGTTGTAGTGCTGGCCTCTCACCCACCCCCACTCTCCCTGTAGACATGTGGGCCTGTTGGGAGTCGTAGTGCTGGCCTCTCACACCCCCCCTCCCTGTAGACATGGGGGCCTGATGGGAGTTGTGTTAGCTGCTTGACCACATGCAAGCCTGGGAACGTAGGAGGCTACATTTGTGGTTGATCATGGTGGGTGCATTTGAGCCCTGGGCTTCACATTTAGGTGACTGTGTGGTCCACATGCATGGATTGTAGACTGGGAGATGTGTCTTAGCAGTTCTGCAAGGCAGGACATAACAGTGTGATAGTGGTCATTGGTTTGTACTTACCAGCCTCCACTCCCTTATCTATTCCTTCCAGGCTCTCAGGGTGCAGTGTGCCTAGCACCTTCTCCTCCTATTCGGTGTATGGTATTTGATCCATGGGAGTGCCACCGCCAGTGTCGTGTGCCCGCAGGTGGTTCTTGGACCTGATGCCTTTCACCCTTGCCTTGAGGTCATGCCACCGCGTCTGGATATCGTGTTTGGTGCGTGGCACGGTCCCTGAAGCATTCACTCTGGTCACTATCCTGTCCCACATAGTGGTTTTAGTTGCCAAGGTGGTCTGCTGCACTAGGGTACCGAACAGATGTGGTTCGACACGGATGATTTCATCAACCTTGACCTTCAACTCACTCTCTGTGAACTTGGGGTTTTTCTTGGGGGCCATGGTGTGTGATGTGCAAGGTGTTGGGGGTGTTGGGTGTGCCGTTGTGTGGTATGTAGGGATGGTGTTGTGGGGGTTGGTGTGGTGGGTGTGTTGGTGTGCAGGTTGTATGTGTGTTTGTGTGTGTCTGTTGTGTGTGATGTGTGCCTCTTTCTTGCAGCTGTGCTGTGATGCAAAGGATTGTGGTAATGGGAGGGATTCCTTTTATACTCTGTGTGGTGGTTGTGTCCCAATGTTTTTTTGCAGTCAGGTGTTCTGTGGGTGTGGAGACTTGGATGCTCTTGTTTGTGCTGGGGGGTGTGGCATTGGGGCGTGTAGTTGTGTGGGGTGGGTGTTCCAGGTGGGTGTGTGTTCTGTTTTTTTGGTTTACTAGTTACTTCCGTCCGCCATTTTTGTTTCGGTTTGACAGCAGGGGTGATGTTCGTTTGGTCCTTCCGCAGCCAAGCTCCGTTTGTTGTTTTTTGTCCGCGGCGGTCGTGGACGGTGGTGAGTTCCTTTGGGATGGTGGGGTTATCCTAATGGTGCGGGCCGTCCCTCCGCAGGTCTGGCGGAGGTTGGCCCTGTTTCCGTGGGCGTTGCGTCCGCGGCGGAAGGTGTTTCTGTGGTACAGTCCGCGGTCGGTGTGTGATGGCGGAAATATCCTAATCGCACCGGCGACTTATCCGCGGTGCGGTCAGGAGTATATTTGCCACGACCATGGCGGTCGGACCCGTTTCCGTCCGCCATCGTAATCGGCCTCTTAGGCTGGTTGTCAATAGTTTCAACTTCTTGTGATTTTTGACAATTTAATTTCTAGCTATATAATGGATGGTTTTCCCCATAATTTTTCAGGATGACTATTCGTTAACGCTTGTGAAATATTTTAAAGTCTAGGGCCTAGAGACTCTAAAAAATGTCAAGTTGCTGTGGGCCTGTTAATATCTTGTAGCCAGATGTGGGCTGCAGGCCGTAGTTTGAAGACCCTGGCTTAATGCATAGTTGACGCAGGAAGATAATTTTAATAAACCAGAATACCAATCTTCTCCAGTGACCCAGAGTTCCTGTGGCATTGGATTCCTGTATCCATTCACTTCTGGTGCCAGCCAGTGGAATCCATTACACTGTCAACAGTGCAAAGCATCTGCATTCTTTTTACACACAATAGGAACCATGTGGCATGCGCCCTGAATATCGAAGCTGGAATATCGAGGTAGCCCCGACGATATCGCCATGCTTACAACCAATCCGGCTGACGCAGTAGCAGAAATAGAGCAAATAACCCAGGTTTTTGGATCCTACTCAGTCTATTCCCTTAATAGGGATAAAACCATGGTTCTCTGTACAAATAACATCATATATGACAGCCCCTATAAGGTTAAAAATGCAACTTACCTTGGTGTAAATATATCTCCTGAGGTGAAGGATATCAATCGGCTCAACTATGATCCTTTGATCAATCTAGTAAAAACTGACCTTAAGAGGGTAGACACTCTACATCTCTCTATAATAGGGAGGGCGAATTATATTAAAATGAGCATATTCCCGAGAATACTCTATCTGTTCCGGGCCATTCCATTGATGGCCGACGGTAGCACTATTAAAATTCTAAACTCCGCTATATCTAAATTCCTATGGAACTATGGTAAAATTAGGAGAGGGCTACCATTACTGACTCTTCCTCTACATAGAGGTGGCCTTGGTATCCCGAATTTGACATTCTATCTTTGGGCGACACTACTCCAACAAATGGGTCCGCTTTTTAATGTTAAACCTCCCACTCCGTCTAATATTGATCCGTATATCCCTTCTATTTTTGAACTTGGACTAGGTGGTAGCTGCCAAGGGCTATTCTTGAGATAAATCGAAGCATCATATTATAAAAAGATCAAATTTAAGGTGATTAGCGATTCATGGAAAATATGGAAATTCGCCTCTAAACATCTAGGTATTCCTAAAATCACTAAATACACCTCTCTATGGCATAGTAAGATCTTACCAGCTTGTTTAAAGGATAATATTTCTAGGAATTGGGAGAATCTCGGCATTCATACATTAGGTGATTTTTTTGGACAGAATGTTACTCCATCTTTTGAAGGGCTACAGCAGAGATTCGATATCCTATCCACAGACTATTTAAAATACTTTCAAGTATTTACCAGTATCCGTAACTCTAAATCTAACAGCAATTTAGAGAGCTTTCATTTTTTTTCTATTATTGGGAGATGGGCTACTAGGATAGGAACCCTATATGATATACTCTCTGAATTTTCTGCTGATGATTTAGATCGTGTCGAGCGATCTTGGGCACTAAAACTCGGAAATCCAGACGTGGATATTGACTATTCTCTAACCCTTTCAACAACATTATTTTTAGCCCCTAATCTTAAAGCACAATACTACAAAACTATTTACAACCTTTATTTTACCCCATTTAAGCTTTTTACGTGGGGATTGCGGGCAGACGACTGCTGCCCAAGATGTAGACAGGGGCAAGCAAACCTAATTCATATGTTTGCTGAATGTCCTAAGCTCGATACTTTACAAACTATGATTGGAGGATTTTGGGCTCAAGTTTTTGGTCGGAATCTTAGATACTCCGCTACTCTATATCTTCTGGGTCATGATGAATCCTTAGGCTATAGTATGGAGGAACGCAGGATTGTCTTCTTAGGTACCGCCGTCTTTCGTATTATATTGGCTGCCCGATGGAAAGATCCTATTGCACCTACTTTTCAGATGTGGCTTAGTCGATTTCTTGCTACATATAAACAGGAGGTAGCTATATATAGTACAAGAGGTAGAAAAGCTAGAGCTTTCGGTACCCAGATTTGGGCCCCAATTTCTGAATGGTACTCTAATGCAAGACTTCCTTCCTGATATGAGAGGAATTGATATGATGTTATAAATTCATATACTTTCTTGTTCTTTTTTTTTTTTGTGCTGAATCTTCGTTGTTTGGTGCTCACCTGTATTGGTTATTAATGTTTTTCAGTTTTTTTTGTTGTTTATTTATTGATATATATATGTTGTTACTTTTTTGTAATGAAAATCCTTAATCATTACTGATCACGCTCACAAAAAAATAAAAAAGGAATATCGAGGTAGCCAAAATATCAAAAGTCAAGAAAATATAGATTTTCTGAACCTAACTCCACATATATGTACCTTTACTTTATATATATATATATATATATATATATATATATATATATATATATATATATATATATATATATATATATATATATATAATATATATTACCTACTGGCGATAGCCAGTAGGTATATATAGTTAGGATTGTTTTCCATAGGGAAATCGCAACATTCTATTGGGAATAACTTTGGCGCCAGTTGAGGAATCTTCATGAAATTTTCCTTAACTTTGCCTCGCGGCGTTCCGCTCCTTCCCTGAAAGTTGGGGGGGGATTCGTCAAGCGAGGGCCGAGATAAAAGTGGGGTCCCAAAACGTGTTTTCCCCATGTTAATTTCCATAGGGCGGTTGGACTCACTTTTAGCCCAAACGGCTGAATGGTTTTCCACCAAACTTGGCAAAATTGTAGGGACTGGTAGCCCGATGTGCCTTTGCTATGTCTCAAGATTTGTGCTCCAGTGGTTTTTACGAAAATTAACTTTGAAAAAATATATATTGGGCTACATTGGGCTATATATATGTTAGAGCCCACATGTAGCCCAATGTAGCCCAAAGATGGCCACCAGAGACAAAAAAAAACAAATGTAGCCCAAATATCAGCCAGATGTAGCCCAACTATAGCCCAATGACAGAATGTCCCAGAGTGTTCTAAAGAACAACTAGAGCGCTAACAGTCTTACTTATGACAAAGTATGGCACACCTGAAGTCATCTTGATTGGAATAAAGTGTTAACACTTAAAATATTTAATTTGCAAAGGAACAAAATCAGGGCGTTCATTTTGCCATAGAAATTATGATTACTGCTGAAGAAAGAAAAATTAGGGCACATTTTGAGTGACTTCTCAAATCCTCTTATATTTCATTAAAAAAATTCTGATATGCAGTCTCCCAAGATGGCCACCAGAGACAAAAGAGCCCAAATGTAGCCCAAATATCAGCCAGATGTAGGCCAACTATAGCCCAATGACAGAATGTCCCAGAGTGTTCTAAAGAACAACTAGAACGCTAACAGTCTTACTTATGACAAAAGTATGGCACACCTGAAGTCATCTTGATTGGAATAAAGTGGTAACACTCAATACATTTAATTTGAAAAGGAACAAAATGAGGGGTTTCATTTTGCCATAGAAATTTTATATATATATATATATTCACTGAAAAAACCATAGGTTACACACCAGTTATAGTTAGGAATTAGCATTTAAAAAACCTTTGAAATTCACTGAAAAAACCATAGGTTTCACACCAGTTATAGTTAGCTGGAAAGTTTACTCGCATAAAACCATTGAAATTCCCACGTTATAGTTAGTTGGACTCACTATAACTTGCACGTCTGCAATGCACTGCTGATGACGTCACATATTAAATCACTCATGCATATATTTAAATATTTAAACATTACTCGCTAATATATGTATTCACTAAGATACACTTAATAAGCCAGTTAACCAATCAATTAAAAAAAAAAAAAACACTGAAAAAACCATAGGTTTCAGGCCTTATATAGTTAGGAATTAGCATTTAAAAAACCTTTGAAATTCACTGAAAAAAACATAGGTTTCAGGCCTTATATAGTTAGGAATTAGCATTTAAAAAACCTTTGAAATTCACTGAAAAAACCATAGGTTTCAGGCCTTATATAGTTAGGAATCAGCATTTAAAAAACCTTTGAAATTCACTGAAAAAACCATAGGTTTCAGGCCTTATATAGTTAGGAATTAGCATTTAAAAAAACCTTTGAAATTCACTGAAAAAACCATAGGTTTCAGGAGTTATATAGTTAGGAATTAGTTTTTAAAAAACCTTTGAAATTCACTCAAAAAACTATAAGTTTTAGTGGTGTTATAGTTAGCTGGACATTTTACTCATACAAAACCAATGAAATTGCTCCTATATAGTTAGTTGTACTAACTATATTTCGCACACCCGCAATCCACTGCTGATGATGTCACATATTAGATCATTCATGACATGGTCAGTGACATCACTGATGACATCTCAAATGACATCACTGATGGCATCACTGATGACATCATCCACGTGACAATCACATACACCTTTTCATACACTATTACAATTTTTCATCACTGTTCGTAAAATACAGAGTATCATATTTAAATCCATTGTCACAGCAATACAAGTATCTAAAAATCCACTCAGTGATTCATAGATGTATACACACATCTAATCACTTACCTATGGATTCACTCATACATGCTGTCAATGAACAATAAAACACTATCAAAAATACTTATACATCTATATCGACATTAAACAACAGCACGCATCCTATTCACATATGAAGTCATCCTACTCACTTATGCAAACAATGGATCATACTTACATATTTACTTAGCAAAACACTTATACAAACACCACTTCTTCGATTCATTTAGATAGTAGGTCATACTTACTGAATTATAAAATCATTATTACAAGTATACAGTTATCCATACAGTCACTCACACAATCATTGTGTCTTATGTATACTTATTTATATACAACAACTGACACATACACTGCCTTTTATTTTTCTAGTTTGTTGGACCTGTACCTTTGAGAAATATATTTGCTCATCACCACACCCATAAAGAGATTCCCTCACCCAAACTGTTAGAACATGTAGTTTTAACTTCATATATCTACTGAATCAACTATTCACACATCTTTGGACAGTCACACACCCCCCACCGAACCACACACACTTTCACACTCCCATACAAATACTCAGTTAACTAATCAATAACTAATATAGACTTTCACATAGCTAGTAACCAACTGTAGAATCAGTTTACACAACAACTGACAAAGTGATACAGATATTCACACAGTTTAGTCACTATCCACTATATTTAGTGAGACATTATAAATTGGTCAAGTAAACAGTCAATTACACTGCTACTAAATCCTCCATCCAAATATTTATTTATATATATCCACTCATTCTTCAATGTAAATTGCTATATATATAATGCATATTTAAATAACGAAGCAAACCACATTGACTGGATGATGTCATCAGTGATGTCATCAGTGATGTCATTTGAGATGTCATCAGTGATGTCACTGACCATGTCATAAATGATCTAATATGTGACATCATCAGCAGTGGATTGCGGGTGCGCGAAATATAGTTAGTACAACTAACTATATAGGAGCAATTTCATTGGTTTTGTATGAGTAAAATGTCCAGCTAACTATAACACCACTAAAACTTATAGTTTTTGGAGTGAATTTCAAAGGTTTTTTAAAAACTAATTCCTAACTATATAACTCCTGAAACCTATGGTTTTTTCAGTGAATATATATATATATATATATATATATATATATATATATATATATATATTCATCCACACGCACAGCAATTTCAGCAGTGTAAGTAGGAGAACACTCACTGGTCCTTATTTAAAGTTGTTTATTAATGCACAGACCCCCCCCCCTGCACTGACAGACGCGTTTCGGCAATCTGCCTTTTTCGATGTTAGTGGCCCCAAGTGCATGACACATATTTAAAGTGCTAAATGTGATTACGTAAATAAAAAATAAACTTTAAAAAAGAAGAAGGCCTCGTGAAGTTACTGCATTATGCAGAATACATGGCGGCCATCTTAGCACTTGTTCCAAAGTCGATGCAAATTTATGTAAATTTATCAGTACTGAAAAGTTATATATCATTATATACAACTATTTACAAGTGGTCAAGAAAGAAATTATATATACATATATATATATATACACATTACATGATGGAATTGCTCTTAAATCACAATCTCATAAGATAATTCCTTGATGTTCCATGTTTCTACCATCAGCTAAGTCAGACTTTAGAACATAGCGGATTATAGCAAGGTTGAATACCTTTATCCTGCCTAGATGACAATTCATCTTGCTGCTTAGTAGCCATAAAAAATAATGGCATACTGACTCAATTATAACCCATTTGGGCAAAACCACTCAAAGTACTGTGAACTAAAAAGAATTACGCTCTGAATGGGCAAATCACCAAGACCAAAACAAAGCCATGAACGTGAGGAGAACCTAAAAACAATTTATTTAAGCCTTCAAGTGAATGGGAACTAACAGTTAATCATTTAATTTGTTTTCAAAGAGTCAATGCATTACAAGGGCAAGGATAAAAAGTACAAACAAAAGTGGGGATTACAGAAAGAATAATGACATCTCCAGTTACAGCTTCTCATCGATATTGAGGCCTAGTGGAACCCTGGTTTGGAGGTCTATTATATGTTTAGATTCTAAGGCCCTTAATGCCCTTGTTCTATCTCCTCCTCTTTCACTCTTAGCCACCTGATTAATACAAAATAATTTAAGCAGTTTGGGATCACTTTTATGTATTAGTTCGAAATGGCGAGCCATCGAGTAAGTCTGATCTTTTTTAGTGATGGCTCGCATATGTTCCAGTATCCGTTTCTTTGCTCGATGGATGGTATTGCCTACATATCTTTTAGGACAGGGACATTCTAATACATATACGGTATATTCTGAGTTGCAGTTCAGCAGGCGATTAATCTTTCTGACTTTTCTACTAGTTACCCCACTTTCCAAGGTTTCCTATTCCAATACTTTGTGGCTTTGTTTACATGCCTTACAGTTAAGGCATGGGAAAAACCCTCTCAACATGTTTGTTGGTAGTATTGATGACTGGAAGTGAATGTGTACTAGATGGTTGCCTATTGATTTGCAACGCCTTTAGGTGATCAACGGATATTCTGGAGTTACTTTTTTTAGAATTGGATCTGTTAGAAGCATATGGCAATTTTTTTTTAAAGATTTGCACTACTTTGGAAAATTTAACATTGTAGCGTGCGATCATTCTCACAGGGGTGACTATGGATGGTTTGAAAAATGTGTTTGCTTTAGGTATTAAAATTTGTCATATATTTACTTTCTCTGCTTTTTGGGATGCCTGCTGTAGTACCCCAGAGGAGTAACCCCTATATCTAAATCTTTGGAGAGCCTCATCTCTGGCCTTTTCATATTCTCCAGAGACAGTACAGTTTCTCTTCAAACAGAGAAGTTCTCCTTACGGGATATTACTGATCATACTCTTCGGGTGAGCACTGTTGGCATGGAAAAGGGCATTACCCGCTCCAGGTTTTCTGTATAGGCGAGTTGCAATCTTAGCATTGTCTATATAGTCTTCCACGTCAAGGTAACAGACACTGGTGTTGCTGTTTGGCCGCTAAACTTCAGATTGAAGTTATTGTTATTCAGGGAGGCAAAATATTCTTCTGCAGCTAGACGAGTGCCCTTCCACACAATGAATAAATCCTCAATGTAGCCGAACCATAAAACAATGCGGTCAAGCCATCATGCCGGGGAATCCCGCCAGGCCATTTGCTTCTCCCACCAGCCAACGAAAAGATTTGCATAGCTGGGGGCGAAGCACATGCCCATCACTGTCCCTTAATGTTTATATAATTGCCCTGAGAAGATAAAAATATTATTCTCAAGGCAAAAAGTAAGCATGACCAAAAGCATCTCATTGTGTTTAACATATTTGAGGGTTCGTTTATTAAGGAACCACTTGACAGCATCCACCACATCCTTATGTCTGATACATGTGTAGAGACTGGTGATGTCTAACGTGATGAGGAGCATGTCCTCCTCCCAAATGACACCCTCAATTGCTCTTAAAAAATCGCCAGTGTCTTTAATGTAGGAACTAAGATCTCTTACCCACGGTGCCAAGAAACAATCTATGTAGGTAGAGCAGTTCTCCAGTAAACTGCCAATAGATGCAACAATTGGTCGCCCTGGGCGTCTACTGGCATTTTTGTGGATTTTAGGGAGGTGGTGGAACATGAGAACTAAAGGATATTCACAGAATAGGAAGTTATATTCATCTGTGTCGATCAAACCCTCCCCTCGCCATGTCATCTGTAGTTGGTGGAAAGTTTTTATACAATTAGCGTACACAATTATCGTAGTTGGTTGAGAGCAATCAGTGTCTTTTAACTGGCTTAAGGCTTCTGGGACATAATATTCTTAAGAAAAAACAACAATGTTACTGCCCTTATCTGAGGGCTTTGTTACAATAGTGTCCTCATTCCTTAATGATTGAATAGCCTGCAATTGTTCAACTGGAACGTTGTAATCTTCATTATTTTTTATTAACTTTTCATTTCTCAATTTCTTGAGATCAGTAACAACAGCATCTCTAAAGACATCGATTGCATCAAATATTGTCTGTGGTGTTTTCCTTGATTTTCTCTATTGACCACTTCTTCCACCAGTCTGTGTGATTCCCGCAATCTATGAATGATTATCATCAACTGGCTGCGTAAAAGTGTCCGTCTCTAATTCAGAGGTTTCTAATAACTGCAAAGTCAAGAGAGTATCTAAGTCCAAGCCAATAAGTAAATCCATGTCGTTGGTTTGAACAGTCTCATCATTCGAGGTTGTTTGAGGACGTAGCAAATTAATTTTTGTAATTTCAGTTTTCTCTTATATTTAAACAAGTCCCCTCTTGTTTCCACAAAGTCAGTGGTGCGGCAGAAAGTCAAACCTAGTTGTAGAACTTGTGTTTCTGCTTCACTGAGTACTCGATCTGAGAGATTGGTAACTGTTTTTGTAGCTACCATCTGCCTCGTTTGCCTCTGCTTCTGGTAACTTTGGGCGATGGCGCCTCTTTAGCTTCTTTTCCTGCCCCTCCTCATTTTTCGCTTCCTTTTGACTTTTGGGCCGGTAGATGGGTTCGTTGTGCCGGTCTTTGGCGGTTCTTGCGCATTTATTTATACTCCTGAAAGTAAGTGGACCCAGTAGCTGAATGGTTTGTCCTCTGCGGTAACTTGTTCGCCTTCTGAGACTTCCACCTCTGAACCTGAGGTATCTTTATTGCTTGCTGCCCCTTTACTTTGTTGTTGTGAGAGATTTTTTCTGGGAATGTCATATTTGCGAGCAAATGTTAGGTTGTTCATCTCTCTGGAACTTTGTTTTCATTTGCATATCCCATTCACATATTATTTAAGTCTCCACATCATTGTTGTATTTAATTATTTGCTCTGTTTCGAATCTATGTCTTTGCTGATCAGTTCATCTAGCATTTTGATTTCTTCTAACAATTTAGTTTGATCACTCCAGGCGTATTTGATCAGGATTCTGACCATTCCTTTGGCTGACTCTGTTGTGTGATCTGACCAGTCCTTTAACAACTCCGGATCCGGATTTAAATTTGACGGAACTATGAAAATACGCAGGCCCCTTGGGATACGATCAATTTGAAGATATCTTTCCAAGGAAGTTGCCTACCACCACTTGCGAATTTCTTTCTCATGGGCTTTCTCCAGGATTTGATACAGTATTTTTAAATTACTTGTAGGTACTGGCAGTGCACTTGGTTCTTTCGGATCCCTCCCGGGTCTCTCGGTTCCCTGTTTACAAATGTCAAAAGTGGCCTCCTCATGTTCAATAAGCGTGGACAAAGTGACTTCGGAACAAGTATTGGTGTCAAAGAACTTGGCAGTGGCGGCATGTGCTCTTGCTAAAGTTGGTACTCCAGGACGTTCGAGATAGACGTCGCAACACAAATATGATGGGGAGCCAAGAAAAGAGAAGACAGAGCACTCACCGGTAAGGCAAAGTCGGAGCCATCCTCCTGGGGTCACTCGATCCCGTCACCTGGTGACGCCCAGTGTCATCCAAGGAATTCTCCTGTGACTCTGCTTGTTATTGGTGCAGTAGGCAATATGAGAATTCAAATCTGCGACCTAGGGGCAGGCAATAAAGGGTACGATGTACGGCCACACACAAGTCTCACCATCGCCGCTCCTCTTTTCTCGGGTGCAATCTCCATATATATTCACTGAAAAAAACAAAGGTCACAGGGTTGTTATAATTAGGAAATAGAATTTAAAAAACCTTAGTAATTCACCTAAAAAACACAAAGGTTACAGGGACATTATGGTTAGGCTCAGATTTCACTCATACAAAACCATAGTAATTCAGCAGTAATAGTTACCTGAGCTAACTATATCTTTCGCCCCACAATGCACTGCGTATGACCTCGCATAATACATCACTCATGACCTGGTCAGTGACATCACTGATGATATCACAAATGACATCACTGATGACATCATCCAGTGAGTGTGAGTGTTTTATAAAAGTTTGTTTAAACATGTATAATAAGATCCTACAAAAGTTAAAATATTATACTTTGTGTACTACTAACGCAAACAAAACTATTTTTAACATATGTGAGTGACTGTGTATCTATGTGTAAGTAGGTGTCTGAGTGGCTCTATGGGTGTGTGAGTGGTTGTATGGGTGAGTGAGTGGCTGTGTGAGTGCAGGAGCAATCCTTTTGTCTATTTCCCGTCCCGCTTTCAAGCGGGCAGAGAAACAGATGAAACATCCGCTTCCAGCTGACTAAAGCAAGAGCATTTTGTCAGCTCTCGCTTGCTGGAAACAGAGTGTTTGCGCTGACTTGGTGGGTGCCATCAAAGCACCTGCCAAGTCACAGCAAACAGCTATGTCCCAGGGGTGGGCACCCCGAGACATAACAGGAGCTGGCCCTGGGGGGTTGTGGTCCCCAGGGCCACTATTGACTCCAAGTTAGGGATGGGGGGCTGTGTGGCCCCGCTCCTTCTGTGAGCACGGGTCGGGTTTGGGCAGGTGGTGATCCCAGGGGCCTTATATGGCCTGGGAGTGGGGCCGCGTGCCCCCCTCCCAGTTTTAATTACATTTTTGGCCCCGGAAGGTAGTGGTCCAAGGGGCTGGGGGGGGGGAGGGGTGCATCCACCCTCCTATTTAGGTCTCGCTAGAGCATGCGCTGGTCTGGTGAGACATTTAGTAGCTGACTTAACGAGCGGTTACGCGCGCGGGCGTACGCTTACCAGCACAGGCGCCATCTCGTGGGCACCCTTACAGCCGCGATTGCTTTCACTTTAGCGGTGCCGCCATCTGCCTTTCCTCGGTCCACTTCTCCCACACCACAGAACGCGTCCCCTTTCACAGCCGTGCGGCCCGTCACTTTTATGGCCGCGCAGCCAATGCTTGTTTTTTAAAGTTGGCAAACCTGTGTGGGAGTGAACTTCTATGATGGTCCGTACATGGTTCCCTCTTTGTGCGGGTGCCTCTGACGATTCATGTCTGGTATCTGTGGGTCAAATGGAGGCCGTGTGTTTGTGTCTTTGTGCTGGTCTGTGCCTGCACGTGCATTTTTTTTGCAGATTTATATAGCACGAACTCGACCAGTAGGCATCGGAGCGCTTTACATGGGCACCAGTCACAATGACACACTGATGTCTCTAGCAGTGTTGCTGTGCTTGTGTGTGCTGGGGTTATGATGGCTGGTGTCTGTGCTTGTCTCTATAGTCATGCACTATAAAAAAAGCCAGGACTCTTGGCTTTGCAGAGGATTATTCTCCTCCCGCCGGTGCACTAAAACATGTATTGTGGCTGTTAATAGCACTAGAGACGTTTTGTTTTTCGCAGCACCTACCTACCCTGTTCCTCTGATGTCCCAGGCTCCCTGAGACAGACTGTCCTTAGGAGGGCACCGCTGGGAGCACCTCAGTGACTCTCAGGAGGGCAGCGCCAGCGCCAGCAGTGACCTCACCGCGCTGCATTATTGCCAGAGGTGAGTCATGGGCGAGGTATTTTCCAGGGAGAGACAGTGGGACTCACCGCGGCCTCCCACCCACTCAGCAGTAGCTCTAGCCCGGCCTTGCCCCCCCCTCAGGGTGGGTCACAAGCTGGGCACTCCCACCTTCTTCCAGAGTAGCACCCGGGCGCTGCATACGGGTTATATCCCAGAATGCAAAATAAGTCCCGGTTGCTTACAGGCCGGAGGATTGACATGCTGATGGCCCCATACATGCCCTGTGGCTACCGGACACCTTAGTCATTGCCCGTTTTACTTTCTAGGAAGGGTTGCGAGATTTACAAAGACCCCGTAGAAATAAAGTCTATCAAAAAAAGTAAGCCAAATTGGGCCCAATAGTGCTACGCCATCTGAGGCACTGTGATTGAAGGTTAACGGGAGGCTCTGCCCCTCTTGAGCATGGGATAATTCATCTTGCACTGCGCCATAGTCATGTATAAATTATTCTTTGAAAGCAGCAGACAGACAGACTTCTCTCTGCTGCAGCATTTGTTTCAGAGAGCGCACGAGGCAGGCAGGTCTGCGGGCATGTCTGTTATCTGTGAGGCATATCTCAGTGGCCAGGAAAATCCCCTGAATCTCGAGCTAAAAAACAACATCTAACGTAGTCTGTGTCTGATCTGAAGCCCTCTTATTTTCTTGAGCGAGGTTGGTGCCTTGCAAAAATGCAAAAAATAAAACTGGATTCTGCCTTGGTACAGCAGCAAAGAAGATTTTGCCTCAAGGGACCTCCTCTATTTATAGCATGCCTTTCAAGCTATGGCCTTGGACATTTGTTCAAAACAAGCATTGGCATAGCCAATAGGTCTTACCTTTGGGACCTTATAAGTTTTTAGTTATCCAGCACAATATCCTTGGTGCAACAACATCAAGTGTTGCATGGCTAAACACTTAAGGTCCCAAAGGCGAGACCTATTGGCTATGCCAAAGCTTGTTTTAATTTAGCCCCAGGGAGGTGGTGGTCCCCGGGGCTTGAACCCTCCCCAGGAGGGGGGTCTTTATAGCCCCCTCCAAGTTGAAAACAGCCCCAGTGATGTGGTCGTCCTCGGGGCTCAAAAGACCCCCGGAGTGGGGTCTATGCGCCCCCATGCTTTATATTAAAAAAGCCACAGGGAGATGGTGGTCCCCCGGGGCTTAAAAGAGCCTCAGGAGCTAGTGCTTCTTATTTTTTTTTTTATTGTCGGCGGGAGCCACGTATCCAGCACAACTCCTGTCAAAAAATATAAAAAAATGCTTTCTTGCCTCAGGCTGCTTCGAATGTTTGTCTCTTGGGCAATCCCATAAGCATGTCACATACATTGACTCAACTATGGTACACACCTCAGTTCAATCAATCAATCAAGGTTTTATATAAGGCTGCTTAGCAGGCGCTTGCAGGTCCTGATAGACTTATTAGCACAGCCAGGTCTTGAGGGCCTTTCACAGTTCCGGTAGTAAGGTGAGGGTCAACAGCTGTGGGGAAGGCTGTTCCAGGTCTTTGATTTTTTTTTTTTCCTCATTTAACAAAAAAGCTCAAAAGTTTGGAGAAATATAGCCGGTTTATTCAGGAAAAAACTGCAAGCCACTTTTCAAAGTGGAGTGAAAAGGAGAAAACACCTGGTCACTTCTCAAGGAAGGGGGGTTAAAATAGCCACCGGGTATTTATCTACAACCGCAGTTTATAGTAGAAAAAACCAACTCTCCTCCACTATATAGGCCACTCCCACCTAGCCTTAGCTAGTCTTCTGTCCTTTCGGCCATGCGAGCCATTTGTAATCATTGGACCGGAGAGAAAACAAATATCCTGGCACAGAGAACACACAATAAAAGGAAAGAAAACAGCCAAGGACAATACAAGGCAGTATAAAGCAGTATAAAAAACCGCCTAACTAGAGGAAAAGGATATAAATCAACGAACCCATAGGTCCCAATATCTTGTTTTTTTACCCCTTTTACTTGCTCTGTCAAGAGTAGAAATACGTTGGACTGAGCTTATCCATTCTGATTTGGAGGGTGGGATAGGAACAACCCATTTAATGCAGAGCTCGCGTCGTGCCTAGAGGATTAAAACAAAAACCTGATTTTCCATCTCATTTACACCTACCCCAAAAATCACTGTTGATGTGCTTAACCCCACCATTCCACCCAAGATTTCAGAAATGATACTACTCACATGATCCCAGAAGAGCTTGATCGAAGGACATTTCCAAAACATATGTACCTCGTTTACATTGATGTCACCACACTTCGGGCCCTTCCTTGCCAATCCGCTCCCCAATTTTGAAAGTTTCGATGGTGTCCAATAAGCCTTATGGACAGTAAAAAGATGATTTATTTTCAGTGGGGCAGCTTTCACACATGATCAAAGAGTAGACATGGATACTTGTCCGTGAGTGTCGAGGTCTTCATCCGGTATGTCCTTCTTCCAGCTTTCTGTGTAGGGGATCGCTTTGTTGTCTCCAGTCTCAATCAAAAGCCAATACCATACTGCCACTTCCTTTCGCGTTGATGTTGTGGCGATTAGTTTTATGACCTCCCCATCTCCTTCTAATTCCTTTCTAATTGATCTTGACCAGCCAAGGATTTGCACGTACTTAAACCTTGAGACGGTGTTGTTTGTTAAGGCAGAAAAATACTGCCATGGAATTAAGTCTTTTTCCACTATCAGCTCTCCCCATTTAGCTATCTGCGTAGTGGTAGAGTCATAATATCTTGCAAGCATGCCGGGGTACCCGAGGAGTCCCATATAGGTGATTCCTGATTGTAGTACGGTATATACAGTAAAGACCTTGTTTGAACCCAAACTTTTAGGGCAGCAGTGAGTGTCTTCAGCCTCACCTTTTTATATAATTTTGGGTGACCACATTTTAAAAGGAATGAATCCGCTTGAAGATTAAAAGGCTTAGTTAAGGCTACAAAAAGAGGGGAATATGTCTGGGAGTTATTAAGGAGTTGGCAAAAGCTTTTAAGATGGAAAGCACAGTAGTAGAGATAGAGATCCGGGGTAGCTATGCCACAATTAGATTTCTTTCTCCTGAGTTTCCTTTGTGAAATTCTAGGGGTCTTCCTTCCCCAAATAAATGAGAAGATCCCTTGTGCTTTCTTAAACCAAGTTCTGTGGAATTCTAAGGGGATTGTGTCGAAAAGGAAGGTAAACCTTGGGAAGATCGACATTTTTAATAGATTAGATCTGCCTATAATTGACAAAGGAAACTTCTCCCATGCCTGCATTTGCTGTTCTACGCTGCGAAGGGTTTTCTCAAAGTTTAATTGAGCGATCTTATCAATATCTTTTGTTATTTGAACCCCGAGATATCCTATTTGTGTTTTTAAAAGTGTGCTCTTATAGGGGGAGTTCCACAGCATCAGCTCTGTTTTCTGCTGGTTTATAGAGTAGCCTGATACCTTCCCGAAATTTTTTAACTGTGCCCAAATATCTGTAAGCATTTGTTCCAAGTCTTCTGTCAGGATCATTAAATCATCTGCTTAGAGCCCTGTCTTTTCTCCCAACCCATACAGATAAAAGGTGGACTAGCTTGACATGATCTTAATTTGCAGGCCAAGGGCTCTATATAGAGATTGAAAAGGAGAGGCGAAAGGGGGCAGCCTTGTCTGGTCCCTCGGAAGACCCGGAATTGCTTTGTTAGATTCCCATTGACAAGTATCCTTGCCGAGGGATCTTTATAAAGAGCTTTAACTGCCGCTACAAAGCTACCTCCCAATTTAAAGGGGTTAATTACTTCGATTAGAAAGGGCCAGCTGACGAAGGCCTTGGCAGCGTTGAATGTTAAAACTACCAGTGGAGTATGGAAATCATTTGCCAAATCTATCTCCCCTATTAGGTCCTGTGTTAGTTCTTTCAGTTGCCTTCCTTTTACAAAGCCCTTTTGATCAGGATGTACTATTAAGCCTGCTACTTTGTCGAGTCTTTTTGTAAGGATTTGGGGGTAGATTTTATGATCACTATTTAAAAGTGAGATGGGTCTACAGGATTCGCAGTTTTACGGGTTTTTATTTGGCTTCAAAATTAACGTTATGGTTGCCTCATTCCACGATAATGGTATTTCCTGCGCTTCTTGAAACAAGGAGTTAAAAAGTTGACATAGAAATGGTGCCAGTTCATCTTTCAAAGCAATATAAATTTCGTTAGGGATGGCATCCGGACCTGCAGCTTTCCCCTTTTTTAATGTTTTAATTATTTGTGCCACTTCTTCTATCGTGATCTGGTCGTTCAGCTTTTCCCTGTGTAAAACAGATACAATGCGAAGTTTGACCCCTTGAAAAAAGATTTCCAGCATCTCTTGCGAAGGGCTTAAATCTTCACAATATAAATCTGAGAAGAAATTTACAAAAGCTTCTTCGATATCAATGTTTTTTTCTAGGATGCTCGCAGTGTTTGTACATTTAAGGCTCCTCACACTATTTCTGACCAGGTCCGATTTGGTTTTCCACGCCAAAACTTTTCCGCACCCCTCGCCGTAGTCATGGTGGGCGAGTCTACATGCCTCCCATTTTTTCTTATTTATTGCCTCTAAAAAGTCTGTTAGCTCATTTTTAGCCAAGGATAACTGTTGCAAAGTAACCAGGTCAGTTGGTGCTTGTTCTACTATTAAAGATTTCTGGGCAATTTTAGCCTCTATTTTTACAATCTCCTCTCTTGATT
Organism: Lissotriton helveticus; assembly: GCF_964261635.1. Lineage (NCBI taxonomy): Eukaryota > Metazoa > Chordata > Amphibia > Caudata > Salamandridae > Lissotriton > Lissotriton helveticus. The sequence continues at coordinate 1,621,277,559 of NC_136067.1, forward strand.
TTTATTGTATATGACAGATTGGGAGATTACTAAACCCCTTAAAAAGGCCTTATAGGAGTCCCAAACAATGGTAAGAGCTGCTGATCTTTTGTTGAATACAAAAAACTCTGCTGTTGTGGTTTTTAGTGTATCGATAACTGTGGGTTCAAGCAGGATAACCCGGTTCAAAGTCCATCTGCGAGGGGTAGCATGCTGTGGTATCGTAATTTCTAATGAAATTGCAGCATGGTCAGATAAATGTTCTGGTAAATGGGTAATTTTATTCGTATCCCTGCAGGTAATATGGTCCACCAAGAAAAAATCAATTCTTGAATGGAGACCGTGTTTCTTATTGTGGTAAGTATACTTTCCCCCTATCAGTGCTGACTCATGCATTTTTTCACTCCATACGTCTATTAGACCCTCTTCTGACATTAGTTGTTTGATTAATTTACGGGTTTTTGGGGCTGCCCCTACAGCTCTTTTAGACGTGGAGTCTTTAGTAGGATTTAATACTAAATTAAAATCTCCTCCTATAATGATTTGATCGTTTACATCAGCTAGTTGGAGAAACAAGGATTGAAGATGGGACGGATCATCTAAGTTCGGGCCATAATAGCTAGCAAGAGTTACCCAAGTGGCTCTAATCTTTGCCCTAACCACTACCCATCTGCCGTGGGGATCTGCTACCACTTTCCCTATGGTTACCCAATTGCTCTTCCTAAAAATAATAGCTACACCTTTTACCTGGACCGTTTGTGTTGAGGAGAAGCAGTGTTCAATCCAATTATGATTTTTAAGTATTGCTGCCCACTCTTCTTTAAGGAGGTGCGACTCTTGAATAAAAATAACATCATGACTAGTAAGATGCAGGTATTCTAAAATGTTTCTTCTTCTAGCCGGGAATCTAAGCCCATTCACGTTCCAGGATAAAATCCTTAACCCTTGAGAGCTACTCATGGATTACAGAAAACAGAGACCTCTTCCGTGCAATGGTACTTTGGCCATAACATCTCATATTTCTGAGCACACTTTTGAAAATGAGGACATTTATTTTTTAAATTTTCCCATAATGCACCCCCACCCAGTGAAACTAAAGTTTTTTATGTTATTTATGTTTTGGTGCATACCCTTAAAGTCTCCCCCCTTCCCTCCGTGGGGAACCCTCCCTCTTCTCTAGAGGCATACTAGGCACCTCTCTCCTTTGGCCTCTCCTCTCCCCAGGTCATACAGGGAAATTACATATCAGTTAAATTTTGTGTCTTAGTTTGACGAGCTTTTAATCTGCGTAATTCAGAAGCTGACTTCTTCTGGATCTTTGAAATGGAACATCTTGTTCTTCCACATAACCTTCAGGGAGGCAAGGAATTGGGGTTTAGCGGTAGCCCCTAGGCTTTTTAACTCCTTAATCTGCTTTCCCAATTCCCATTGCCTGTACTGGGTGGTATGTGAGATGTCCGATCTAATACGAAAAGACCAATTTGCCTTATTATATTCCCCCTTTTTCAAACCCTGTGAAAGAATGTCTTGTTTTAAAGAATAAGATTTAAAGTTCACCAATATTTTCCTTGGCATTTTCTTACCCGGTCATCTGTTAAAAGGGTCTCGGTGGACCCTCTGGATATCATCTTGCAGGGTCGATTTATCAATTTCAGGGTGAGTGTCGCATAGGAGATCTATTATGAAGGACCTTATGTCTCCACCTTCAAGGTCCTCTGGGATATTTAAAATCCTAATGTTGTTTCTCCTAGCGTTATTCTCAAGACTCTCTAGTTTATCTGCTAAGAGTTTGTCTTTCATTTTTAGCCTCTTAATCTCCCCTGTATTTTCTGTTACTTGTTTTGTGAGGTTCTCAACTGCCTCAACTCGACCCAAAACATCATTTAGTCTAGTTTCCAAACTCTCGCAAGTTCCTTGAATCTTTAGTTGGTTAGTTTCAGATATTGAGAATTTATCTCTCATCTCTGTAATCAGATTTAAGAGCAAATTCTCTGTCTTAGTAGTAGACCCTGTTTCGAACTCTGGGAGATCTCCGCCTTGGGCTGGGGGGTTAATTACCGAGACATCAGGCATAGCGTTGAAACTCTGAGGAGTAGCTGGAGATACAGAGGTAGTGGCGCCTAGTGCAGTTTTGGTGCTGTAAGACTTCTGCACTGCTCCCAAACAGGTCTTTGATGTTATGTAGAAGAAGGAGCACCCTCCGCATTTGATTAGGTGGATGTGGGGTGTGTGGGGAAGCGCTAGGCAAACAGAGTGTAGTCTTCTGGATGGTTGGTGGAAGTTGAGGCAGTGGTTTATGTAGACAGGTTCTTCGTTGTGTAGGGCTTTGTGTGTGTGTGTCAGTAGCTTGAATTGCCATCTCTTCTGTATTGGGAGGCAGTGGAGTTGCCTAAGGTGAGGTGTGATGTGGGTTTGTTGAGGGAGGTCAATGAGGAGTCTGGCTGCTGTGTTCTGTATAGTTTGAAGTCTTTGTAGGAGGTGTTCAGTGATCCCTGCGTAGAGAGCGTTGCCATAGTCCAGTCAGCTGGTGATGAGTGCCTGTGTCATGCTGTGCCTCATGTGCAGGGGGAGCCATTTGAAGATTCTCTGTAGCATGCGTAGTAGTGTGTGGAAGCAGGCGGAGGAGATGGTGTTGATCTTTAATTTCATGGTCAGCTTGCTATTGAGGATGATTCTGAGTTTTCTGGCATGGTCAGTGGGGGTAGATGCGGGTTCTAGTTCCGAGTGACATCAGGGGTTGTTCTAGGGTTTGGTGTTGTAGCTGAAGATCAGCACCACAGTCTTGTCCTGTGTTGAGCTTCAGGCAATAGTTCTTCATCCATTTTGTGACGCTTGTCATGTATCTCTGAAAGTTGGTTCTGGTGGTGGTTGGTGTAGTGTCCTCCCCAGTCCGGGTACATGTAAAAGACACTGCCACCATTAACTAAACATTCTACATCATGAATTCTATAACCCACACCCAAGCACTCACGTCACTGTTCTACGGAGTCAATCAGGGTTCTAAAGGGTCCCATCATCTCTAACTCACAAGACACTACTTATTTCCCTTTGTTAAATAAAAAGTACACATAACTACATATATACATCACAACTCTTCTATAAGTTGTTACGGTGCTCGATTCAAACGCCCAGATCTTGCCATGTGAGGCTGAGGAAATAAAGGAGATGTGTCCATTACTGGCACTGGAGATAAAGACACAGATACAGTTGTTGGGCTCTCGGTATCCTCAGGTGGATAAGTCTGACTTCTAACATGTGGAGTTGGCGAAGGTCGAGGCAGGTGCTTGAAATGCGAAGAATCTTCGTAAGGAACTTTCCAGGACAGTTAGCTGTTACCATGTGTCCTTTACTGGTATCAACATCAAAGGAACATCAGACTTGCGTTCTATTTCTGCCTGACAATGACTTGGTCTCCTCTTTTGAAAAAATGCTCTGAGCACAGCAGCTTCAGGGCGTTCACACATTGTAAAATGGGGAGTTAACCTGTATGTGTGAAGTGTAGACTGAAGAACTGATTTGAGTTCACACGTTTTCATAGCAGCACGCTGAACGGTCTTCTTGCGAATGCTCCTAAATCTCTCGACAACACCATTCACCTGCGGACAGAGATATGTTCTTTTCTGATGCTTGAATTTTTTTTTTCTGATGAGTGAGAAAGTCTTTCAATTCTCGACCCTCATAAAATTATGCCTTCGTCAGAAACTGAAAGTTCTTCCTGCACATTTTTTGACTTTGTGGTTTTCTAGGACATCATGAAGACAGCCAGCATGATTTCTTCACAATTGAGGGGTAATAATGTCTTTGAGGATTTGCAAATCTCTGTCAGTGCTAGTGGCAGCACTGATTTGCTCTACACTATGGCAGATGGTGTATTGGATTTCACAATGAAATTAACATAAGCATCTGCCTCTTCAGAAGCATTGCCATGATATGCTATTGGGACATGTGAGAAGTAATCTGTAGGGTTCTGATCTTTTCCTGGGTGGTGCACAATTGTATAATCATACTCCTGCAGTTGTAACCCCCACCTCTCAATGTGAGTTGCAGCTTGGCTTTCAAGATTGTTGAAAATGGTGACCAGTGCTTGGTGATTGATGACAACCTGGGGATGCTTTCCATACAGGAACACATGAAAATGCTCACAAGCCCACACCACAGCAAGACTTTCTTTTTCAGGTTGTCAATAGGCATGTTCTGTCGATGGTAACTAGACAAAATATCGAATTCAAAATATCGAATTACCAAAATATCGAAGTCAAAATATAGAATGGACAAAATTTTGAATAGACAGAATATAGTGGTGAAAAATATCGAATTGAAGGTAAGTAATTTAATATCGATTTTCAAAATATAGAAAGTCAAAATATCAAAGTATATAATATAGGTATTAAAATATATTGAATTTTTAATAATATCGAATTTTTAAAGTGTTTTGTATGTTAGTATATGTGTGAAAAGTGTATATTATTTTTGTATTTTATTTTAAGTAATGAATTTTATGTTATTTAATTTTTGCGTAATTTAATTCTGTAGCTAGTTGTGGGTTTATAGGGGAATAGGGTGGGAAGTAATTGAATTATATTAAATTAAATATTAATTTTTAGAAATTATGAATTATTTTGAATTTAATTTTGCGTTTTAGTTCTGTAGCGGGTTTTGGGTTTATGGTGGGAAGTAATTTAATTTTAATTAATTAAATATTTTTATTATTTTTTTATTGGTATTAATTTTGAATTAATTGTTAATTAATTTTTAATTGGTAATTAATTTTTAATAATTGATTTATTGGTAATTATGGTCATTTTATTAATTTATTTTCTGTAGCGGGTTGTGGGTTTATAGGGGAATAGGGTGGGAAGTAGTTTAATTGTAATTAATTAAATATTTGTATTTATTTATTGGTATTGATTTTGATTTAATTGTTAATACATTTTTAATTGGTAATTAATTATTAATTGATTAATTGATAATTATGTTAATTTTATTAATTTATTTTCTATAGCATGTTGTGGGTTTATAGGGGAATAGGGTGGGAAGTAAATTAATTGTAATTAATTACATCTTAAAAATAATTTTTGTGTATTGATAATTAATTTCCTGTTAATTAATTATTAATCGGTATAATTTTTTTATTATTAATACGTTTTTGTTATTAAAAATTAATTCGTTGTTAATTAATTATGAAAAGGTAAATAATTGTAATAACTAATATTTATTTGTATTTATAATTGATTAAATATTACATAATATTAAATTGGCAATTAATTTTAATTAATGTTTCATTGGTATTGATATTTAATTTGTTTTTATTAATATATTAAATCATTATTTTCCCTACTGTTAAACTCACTAGAGTGAGAATAGTAATTTTTACCCCTACGCTATCCAACGCTTTCCCTACTGTTGCACTCTCTGGAGTGGGAATAGTAATTTTTACCCCTAAGCTATCCAACACTTTCCCTACTGTTGCACTCTCTGGAGTGGGAATAGTAATTTTTACACCTACACTATCCAACGCTTTCCGTACTTTTGCACTCTCTGGAGTGGGAATAGTAATTTTTACCCCTACGCTAACGCTTTCCCTACTGTTGCACTCTCTGGAGTGGGAATAGTAATTTTTACCCCTACGCTATCCAACGCTTTCCCTACTGTACACTCTCTGGAGTGGGAATAGTAATTTTTACCCCTACGCTAATCCACGCTTTCCCTACTGTTGCACTTTCTGGAGTGGGAATAGTAATTTTTACTCTCCCGCTATCCAACGCTTTCCCTACTGTTGCACTCTCTGGAGTGGGAATAGTAATTTTTACCCTCCCGCTATCCAACGCTTTCCCTACTGTTGCACTCTCTGGAGTGGGAATAGTATTTTTTACCCTCCCGCTATCCAACGCTTTCCCTATTGTTGCACTCACTGGAGTGGGAATAGTAATTTTTACCCTCCGGCTATCCAACGCTTTCCCTACTGTGGCACTCACTGAAGTGGGAATAGTAATTCTTACCCTCACGCTATCCAACGCTTTCCCTACTGTTGCACTCACTGGAGTGGGAATAGTCATTTTTACTCCTACGCTATCCAATGTTTTCCCTACTGTTCACTCTCTGGAGTGGTAATAGTAAATGTTACCTTCCCGTTATCCTATGGTAAAAATAATGTATATTTTTTATTAATATTATGTTAATATATATATATATATCCAACCAGAAAGCTTTCTTCGATACAAGAAAAGAGATCCGGGCCGCTTGAAGATGCAAAGTGAGTTTTATTAGATGGCTCTCTCGACGCGTTTCGCAGGTGAAACCTGCTTTTTCACGAGACGGGAACTTAACATAAAGTGCTCTTTAAATACAGTCACGTGTTACCATTCATGTGCATGGAAGACAGACTGGTTAGTTTATCTGCGGGCTGGGTTCACTACACACAGTAAACAGCGAGTGTAAATGATAAAGGCATGCAACCCACGTTAGACTAACACGTAAATTGCAAATGTGCCTAAAAATAATAATACATGTTCACAAATAGTATTTAGCATAGTCATGATAGATTGTTTCAAGCATATAATATGGGTAGATGCTGATGGTACATGACAAACTCAATCTGGCCCAAGTGGGCTAATTAAATGCGTCACGATGATATCGTGTTCTACGCAGACATCTATCATGCTTGACTACGATGTGCAGTTATCTCACATTTCAATAAAGCCCAAGTGGGCAATCCAATAAAGTCCAGTGTGAACAGTCTTATATACTCAGGTGCTCCCAGAGGGCGAACAGATTCCCAAATACGATCACCAACCAATTCTGTAGACCAAAATTAAAAACATCAAATCAGTGACAGTTATAAATGTGATAAAGTAATAAAGCATATAAGTGATTAAAAAACAGCAGATATGTATTTACACAGTTAAGCTCGCAAGTTAACCCAAATGCACATTGAGTTCCTCATGCAGATTATGACCATTAGGTTGAGTCGTTCTGTATTTGATAATTAATCTAGACTCAAGTCTCCTCATCTCTTTGATACGATCACCCCCTCTCTCTCTTAAGGGAACTGCCTCCAGTACACAAAATGACAACAGGTTGGCATTACTTTTGTGGTGTGTCGCAAAATATCTCGCTATGGGGTATTGTCGATCCATATTGGTTATTGCCTGCATATGTTCAAGCACCCTTTTCTTAGCCTGGTGCTTGGAGCTGCCAATGTAGCATAATTGGCAGGGGCATTGTAAGGCATATATGACATGGTCAGTTAAGCATGTCACATGTTTAGTAATTTTGAATTTGGTGGTATTTTTTTGACAATTGTATATCTTTTATATTTTTGCTGTTGCGACAGGCTTTGCATCTGCCACAGATGTAAAAGCCTTGCACCGGTATTCTCTGTTTCGCAGTTTTGGGTAAAAGAGAGGAGCAGAGAATGTCATTGAGGGATTTCGGTCTCCTGAAAGTGAGCTGGGGGTGCTCCGAAATTTCAGGGGCTAAATCTTTATCCAGCTTAAGGATGTCCCAGTATTTGCTGAGAGCTTTCCTCATTTCTTTGGAGTCACAGTGATAATCTGTGATGAATCTACTCATGGCATTTAAGGATGTTAACTTTACTTTCTTTTTTGTAGCTAACAGACTAGTTCTTTCTTGTTCATTTACTTTGCTTAGTGCACTCATTATACATTTTTGTCCATATCCCCGTTCCCTAAATCTTTTACTCATCAGAGTAACTTCACTGTTGTAATCAATTTCATTCGAGCAATTTCTTTTTGCTCTTAGAAATTCGCCAACTGGGATAGAATTAATCAAGTTGGTAGGGTGACAGCTGGAGGCGTGAAGTAAACTGGTGCCTGCAGTACTTTTCCTAAATAAAGTCGTTTTAAGATTATTATTAATGCTTTCGACTTTCACATCTAGGAATTCAGTGGCTGTGCGGTCTATGTGGCAGGTGAAACTCAGATTAAAGTCATTAGTGTTTAGGTTTTTCACAAAATCCGTTGCTTCCTGTTGGCTTCCGTTCCAGACAATAAAAATATCGTCTATGTAGCGGAGCCAACACACAATCTTGGTACTGTATGCTTCGGATTTGTAGACCACTTCCTCCTCCCACAGACAAAGCTGGGCGCCAGACAAGTCCCCATCGCGGTGCCCAGCAGCTGATGGTAGATTATGTCATTGAAGAGAAAATAGTTCATAGAGAGGCAAAAATGTGCCATCTCAAGAAGCATCTCTGTATGCAGGAGATAGGAGATGGAACGAGTTCTAAAGAAGTGTCTGCATGCTTCGATACCTCGTTGTTGGGGAATGCAGGTATAGAGGCTATTGACGTCAAGGGTCATAAATAGCCAAATGGGGTTCCAGGACATATCTTTGATCATTTGTAGGAAGTGGCCCGAGTCCCTCAGGTACGAGGGTAGATTTTGTACCAAGGGCTGTAGGAAAAAATCTACATATCTGGAGGTATTTTCCCAACAGCTACCTCTGGATGAAACGATGGGCCTTCCTGGGGGGTCTGTTAGGCTTTTGTGGACCTTTGGTAGGAGGTAAAGTACTGGTATTTTAGGGTGTTTATTAAGGATGAAATTAAATTCATCCCTACTAATCAATTCTTTTTCTCTCCATTTGTTCAGTTGTTCAGTATACTTTGAGACGCAATCAAGGTAAGTTGCCTTATTGCTTTTCTCGTATTTTGTGCTATCATTCAATTGTAGTAGACCTTCATTTATGTATTGGTCACGCGGAAGCACCACAATGTTACCCCCTTTGTCCGACCTTTTGATCACAATGCTTTTATCATCATTCAAAGTTTTGATCGCTTTATATTGTCCATAAGTTAAATTACATTTTACATAGTTGTTGCGCCTAGACAATCTTTCAAATTCTTTGATCATAGCTTTTTCGAAAATATCGATAGATTCATTCACTATTTGTGGCAAGAATATTGATTTCGGTCTGAAGTTACTTTTATAACTTAAACCAATATCAATCTCTTCACTGATCAGGTTGCGCATAGGGCTGTTGGGTATGTCCAAATCTCCCTCCAGTTCATGGAGTAGATGCAGCGTTTCCACATCTGCGCCTGTGATACTGGTGGGTACTTGTACTGCCTCATGGGTATCAGTGGTGACCTTCGTGGCATGCCATTTCTTTAAGCGCAGCTTACGGGTAAAGTAAAAGAGATCTATACGACTTTGAGTATAGTCAAAGGCAGCAGTGGGGCAAAAGGATAATCCTAGAGACAGTACCTCTTTCTCAGCCACGGTCAGCTCTCTGGTTGATAGGTTGATTATTGTATTTGGATCATTCATTTTCCTCTCCTCTGGCCCCTTGTCCTTGATCCCACTGGGCTTGATATGCTGCTGATGTTCATTGTGTCGCTTTTGCCGGCGCCTTTCCCGCCTTGACCTCGTCCTCGTGTTCCTCCGATTGGTTTGCTTTGCCCTGTTAATCTTCCCTGGGCTACCATAGCGTATTCCATTAAAATTTTGTCTTTTGGGCTCATCAGCTCCGGGTTCTGGGGCTATATATATGTGTGTGTGTGTATTAAAAAATAAGATGGTATGTTTTTTTATAACTTAAATTAATTATGTAATAATTTTAAGGTTATTTAAGTATTTTTAAGTATGTTTTAGTTAATTATATTTATTATTTCATTAATTTTAAATTACTTTTAGGACATTTAAAAAAAATCGATGTTTTGACTAACTATATTTTTCAAAACAATATTTTTGATTCAATATTTTTGTACTTACCTGTTTGTAGATAGGAATTCGATATTTTTGCATTCTATATTTTTTCTTCGATATTTTGGTAATTCTATATTTGTGTATTCAATATTATGTCAGTGATCCTCTGTCGATGACAATCTCCAAATAGCATAAGCCACAATCCTTTTGATTGCATTGGAATGTCCAGCAGGGGTATGTAATTTAATAAAATATCTACTTGTCCATGGGACAGGTTGCTTCATAAATCTACTTGTCCTGTAAAAAAAATCCACTTGTCCCTTTGGTGCCATGTAGTGCAGGTGAAAATTATGTCATCAATCTCCTCATATAAGAGCTCTGATAAGAAGCTCTCTGACTATGCCAGAGCTCATACCATAGTAGGATTTGAATACTAACAAATCACTTAATTTGCCATCTTTTCACAGACTGTAGCTGGAGGCAGCATTACACAATAGTTCCCCATGGTTGGAATTCCCTTTGAATCTTTCCAAACCTACTAGCATGTTTTATGGGTTTTCATCAGCTCGTCTCTAATATTTTACCATACAGAGTAAGACTGGAAATGTACACCTGACAAGGGCAGAATTCAACCATCCAGAGGTGGGCAAAAAAGTTGTTGGTGGGAAAGTGAACTTGCCACTGCTCAACAGATTTTCGCATAAGCAAATCTACACATGCATATTTTCTTGTGCTAAAATGCAGTTCACAAATATTTTCTAGGAGTACAATTGCCTAAACTGTTAAGATTGATTCACCGGCGGGGAGTTCAGCAGTGACATTAAAGGTAACAGTGGGTGGTACCTCTGTAGTAAGCTCCGGGCAGAAAGTAGCGGGAGCCTTAACAGGGGCTGTATTAACTGAAAAATTGCCTTCTAAACAACTAATTAAGCCCCCAAAATTTGTTAACGAACCGAGAGGAAATAATATACAGGAAAATAGTAATGTGCCAACGGAGCTGGGAGGTGCAGGCTCTGTGTTTATTGAGACTCCCTTTTCAGTTCATACTAATGTGTTAAAGATGCCGCAAGATTCAGCTGCATTAAAAGCAACACCAATAGAGGATCACTCCAGCAAAGAAAGTGGGCACCTCCCTCTGGCCTTTACAGGATCTCCTGGATCAGTGCTAGAAAATACCAAAGGAGATAAAATGATTGGGGAGAATCTGCAATTGGATGGAAATCAGGCAAATACACCGTTACAACCAGTGGAGGTTGATGTAGGGGACGCTGATCGTGTTGAAATTGTAATTAACAGTCCACTCAAAGATGGAAAAAGCAAACATCTTAAAATGACAGGAGATATGGTAAAGAATAGCTCTTCTAGTTCTGCAAGCCCTTTAGCTAAATCTAGGGTAACTTCTTCGGATATACGAGAAGACATTTCAATAGTGTATCCAACAGTTGACCTAAATAATATGGATAAAATGACAATAGGAGGTCAAATCCTACAGGTTTCTGAAAATGGAGGTGCAACTGTGACCGAATTAGAACTAGAGACGGTAGAAGAAGAGCTAAATTTGGAGTATGATGAAATCTCTGATGAAGAGGAGAAAATAACTGGTGATAACAGGATAAAATCTTCTAAAATAATAGGATTAAAGAAAGGGAAAGGTAAAGTGAAAGCCAAGACTAAACTCAAGAAAACTATTAGCAACCCCCTTGCTAGAGATTTAGCTACCAACGGTGTAGGAGTGAGAAAACTTATCAGGGACGTGAGCCCCTTAAGAAAATGGATGCAGGCGGAGGGGGGAGTCAAGAATATGGCTCTGAGACTTTCGGGGGCAAGCCCTGAAGACGATTTGAATTTGAGGACCGTTAATAATACTTCAAATACTTCCAACCGCTCTGATGATTTAAATCTATCTATGCCGGGGGTAAATGCAATTCTATGGGATATCCCCGATACTCAAGTTAGCGAACTAACAATTGCAACAGCAATTACAAATATAAATAAAAATATAAGACCTATCGACAGTGCTAATACTTTGGATGCTTCTCAAATATCTATAACACAAAGGCCTCCAGATGTAGGATGACTAATGGGACATCTGAAGTACCTGGAGAACCAAATAACACCTGTACTGGCACGGGCACTGTCAAGAATATCGTCCCTTCACTCTTTTCCGATTTAGATACAGAAGACAATGCACTTACTGAACAGCTCGGGGGGGGGGGGCGAGTGACTGTTCATATAATGATAGAAGTATGGGGGCTGGTGGTTTGAACACTTTTTCTATGGATCTGATTATGCGGACACTTTTGGCTCAACGCCAAGAGGGACAGCTACACTTCCTACAATTACGAGAGGATAACACCAAGCTCCAGACTTTTATGTTAGAAGTATCCAGTAAACTAGGAGGGGTCACGCAAGATATAGAGGAATTGAAACAAAGAGTTGTGGGGGTTGAAGAAGGTGCTGCGAGATCTGAATCTCTAATGCAAACACACAACGGAAGAATTGCCAAGCTAGAGGCAAAGGTCGAGGACTTGGAGAATAGGGCGAGAAGGTACAATCTTAGACTATTTGGGGTACCAGAAGGGGCAGAAGGGACCGATCCTCGGGCCTTTGTCGTGAAACTCTTTGAAAAAGCCTTCGTCGACCTGTCCGATTGAGACTGGGATTCCCAATTACAACAAGTGCACCGGTTGCCAATATTTCAAAGAAATAACACCAGCAAATACCCAAGACCACTACTGATGAATTTTGGGAATTTTTTACTTTGCCAAGCGGTATCTTTGAAAGCTAAATTTAACAATCCTGTTACAGTGGATAATCTTACTTTTTTTGTCCGGTCCGATTTAAGTAAAGAAACGATGGACAGACGATGGCAACTACGCAAGATGATTGACCCATTTAAAGCCGCTGGATGCACGGTGTATTTACAAGAGCCGGCTAGGCTCAAGGTTATTAAAAATGGACAGGTGTATTTCCTTGCTGAAGAGAAGGAGGCCGAGCAATTATTGATTAAATTAAGCATTTGAGTACCTTTAACTGAAGTTAATGGGAGAAATTGATAGAATAGAGGTGCTAGTTTGCAATTAATTTTGATACGAATATCTTTTTTCTGAACATATTTAGGCTCTACTCTCTTATTAAGAAATGCTTTCATTTTTTTCCAGAGGTAGCCGAGCGTAGTCTCCCCACTTGCTACTTCGCGATGCTGCTCATTCATCTGCAGCAGGGTATAGAGGGTAGCTCTCCCTCAGGATTCTTTTGGGTGGGTTGGGTGGGATGGGTTTGTGGTTTGGTTTGGGGTGGGTTTAAAAGGGGAAAAATTGTATTGCAGGAAAAAAAGTTGGGCAGACATAGAGATAAAGTTTTTGTGTTTTTGCATATTAAACAATATATAATACAGAGGAGTATGAAAAACTTAGATACAATTAATGTCTTTTCTTAGATGTTTGGTGTGGAATGTTGCTGGTCTTAACAGTAAAGATAAAAGGAGATTGGTACAAGAAGAAATGAATATGTATAGACCCCATATGGCACTTATTTCTGAAACCCATATTGGGTTCCAAGATCGTAAACTTTTATCCCAAATGGGCTACGATCTTGTTGTTTGCTCAACGTTAGGGGCATCAATCTGGGTGGTAGCCATTTTGAAACAGAAACATACAAGAATAGCTATCATTAAAACTGCAGCTGATGATAGGGGGAGGTGGGCAATTGCACAGGTGCAATTAGCTGAAAAATACTATGTATTCTGTTTGGTTTATGGTCCTAATACCGACGAACCCAAGCTCTATGAACAATTAAATATTGAATTACTCGAGTGGGAGGGCGAATTATTGATAATGGGAGATTTTAATTGTGTTATGAATTATAAGAAGGATTCCACAAGTAAAATCAACACAATCAGGATGCGCAGAGTTAGAGCAGCTATAGTGGAATTGGGGAGGTTACACAATTTGAAAGATGTCTGCGCACTAAACACCCTACTATAGCTGGATATACATACTATTCGGCCCCCCCATAGAGTCTGTTCTAGAATTGATATGGTATGGGCAACAGACATTATTTTGGATAACTGCAATATAGAACTCTGCCCGAGAGTCACATCCGACCACAACCCTATACTGTTCGAATTCAAAACCCTCAACAAAGAGCAATCCCCCCGACAGTTTACATTTCCTAGATATTTATTTACAGATACTGAATTTGTCTTGGGTATTAAAGCGCATATAAACGAATTTATAACATTTAATATTAATTCAACCACGGGTAATTTTGTGTGGGATGCGTGTAAATGCAGTATTAGAGGTTATGTGCAACAATACATTTTAAGGAAAAATACTGAAAGACGGAGGGTAGATAAGCTAACTACATCTAGTATTTTACTAGCCGAACAACAATTGATAGATGCCGTAATACAGGGGAAGACAAATATTGAAGAGCTGAGACTAGGATTGGTGACATTGAGGTCGGCATTAAAAAAGACTCTCAGGGAGAAATTCAGCTCCAAAATACATAAATACAAACTAGCCCAATATGAAGGGGGCGATAGAATCGGTAAGATCCTGGCCTATAAGGTAGCCGATAAAAAAGCTAAATCTACTATAAAGTTAATAAAAAGGGTCAGATTCTATCGAATATAAAAAATCGGAGCAAATTTTAGAACAATTTGCCAAATACTATTGCCATTTATACACCCCAGAGAATACACCCTCTCAGGAAGAAATTACAAATTATCTAGATAAATACTTGCCCAGCCGACTAGATACTGAAGTAATCAAACAACTTGGTGCGAAGATTACCATAACTGAAGTACAGATAGCCATCCAAGCACTACCTTCAGGTAAGGCTGCAGGAGAAGACTGTTTGCCTATAGAACTATATAAAATCTGCGAGAAGGAACTCTTACCGCTTTTTCATTTGGTGATAGATGCTGTAGGTCAAACAGGAAGTGCTCCTATATCTTGGAGAACTGCAAAAATAATTTTTTTTCTGAAAAAAGGCAAACCACAAGAGGACCGAGGGTCATATAGACCCATCTCATTAATAAATACAGATGCCAAGGTCGTCGCCGAAATTTTGGCTAACCGTCTTGCCCCTATTATGCCAGATTTAGTGAACTGTCAACAGCATGGGTTTGTGGTGGGGAGAGACACCACTACCCATATTAATACTGCTGTGACTGCATTTGATGTAGCCTCGACTACTCTCACCCCCCTCGGAATGGTTATGCTGGATGCGGAGAAAGCGTTCGACCGAATGGGGTGGGAGTATTTGTGGGCGGCGTTGAGCGCATTTGGTATACAAGGGCAATATCTTAGATGGGTTCGATCTTTGTATGAACTACCAATGGCAATAGTCAGCTACGCTGGAGCCAATTCGACTAACTTCACAGTTAAAAGGGGGACAAGGCAGGGGTGTCCTCTATCACCCCTGCTTTTTGCTCTAGCCCTGGAGCCATTTTTAAATGTATTGTCAGTTCAAGATAATATAATACCAATACAACACGGTGGCAAGAATTTGAAAATAACCGCTTTTGCGGACGATATAGCTATATTTACTACAGATCTAGTTTTGGCAATCCCTGAGATAATTAAAGAAGCTAGTAAATTTGGAGAGATATCAGGGTATAAATTAAATGTTAGTAAAACCCAAGTAATTGCCAACTACAAACCTGCTCAACCGATATTGGGACTCTGTACTAATGCTATCTATTTAGGAGTCAAGCTTTCTGCAGAAATAGAGAAAATTATAGCTTCGAACTATGACCCCTTGCTTAAGGAAATAACTGCATCTTTAAAAAACTGGCATAAGATACCATTGAGCCTGGCAGGACGAATACATTTAATAAAAATGAAGATTGTACCAAAATTGTTATACTTATTTAGATCTATCCCTTTACAACTCAACAATGTATATATTTAAAAAATAGAGAGTATATGTAGCAGCTATATTTGGGGCTATAAAAAAGCTCGTAGATCAATGGCTTGTCTGAAACTTCCAATCGAAAAAGGGGGATTAAATTTCCCGGACTTTAAAATATATTTTTTTGCAACCTTTTTTCAACGCATACGTAGCCTATTAACTAATGATACTTCCCTATGTTTCCATCAATTTATGTTGGGACAAGATAGTAATCAGTTTTTGCACCGTGTGCATGACCCCAACTATTTTAAGAGAGTCAAGTTTTAGACCGCGAGACATATTAAAAGGATCTGGGACCAAATAATGATTTTTGGCAAGATTTCTTTTTTTAATGCCGAGTTGCAGATATGGGGGAACCCAGGGTTACCAGACTTCTTTTCTGATGGCGCTGGAGCCCTGTGGCTGGAGCATGGCATAAGTACTCTAGGCGACTTATACGGCTCGGATGGCTTTTTGAGCTTTAACGCATTAAAATTAATTTACTAAATTAGAGATGCTATGCATTTTAAATACATTCAGATGAAAGATTTTTTGGTTAATGAAATGAAAATTGAGAAAGTAGAATATTCAGATACCTTAAATTATCTCTATTCGAAGCACACTAAATCACTTATTAGCAAGAGCTATGCTTACTTAATTAGCCACAGGCAAGGAGATTGTGCAAACATGGCGGAGAAATGGAATAACCGACTAGGTGTTAATATTAACCCTAGCCAGATTGCAGGCTCGGTCAGACACATAAATTTAGTGGTCCAATCCTCAAGCTTAAGGCTTCAATTTTATAGAACGGTGACTCAAACTTACTATACACCACAAAGAATTGCTAGCTGGACCTCTGGAAATGTTTTTAGAGAGCGAACTAAATGTCCTAAATGCAATTTAGAAGCCGCCGGTATAGAACACATGCTCTATCAATGCCCAGAACTTACAGCGTTTTGGAAAGGATTAACCGCAGCTCTAAATAGTCGACAAATTATATTTTCAACACTTTCTGCACATTTAGTATTGTTAGATATACAAGATACTAATAGCAAACATAAAGACTTGATATCTATTGTTATTGCTTGTGCTAGGTTGGTTATTGCACGGACTTGGATCTCTAAGGAACCTCCCAATGTTATGGAGTGGTGGAATCTTATTAATGAAATACATACGATGGAACTTTCGTTGGCTGGGTTAAGGGGTACTAAGGCATTGAAAGCGAGGGAAAAAATTTGGGGTACATTCATTTGATATGTTTGTAAATATTTAGAGGGAATAGTTCACTCTTTCTTTTTGCTTTTCTTTTACCGGCAGCAACTAAATGACTTATTTTTGAGAATGTATACTGTCATCCTTCGTATATATTTAATGGTTAAATCTATGTTTGGATATTTCTGCCTTTGATATTTGTATGTAATGAGATGACTTTTTTTAAATGTATTTTTCCTGCAATTATTAAAAAATATTTTTTAAAAAAACAATTGCCTAACATACTCATGTAAATTCTTGTGAATTCATGAAAGCCTTAAATCTGCACTAATGCAAGGAAATAAACCATGGCTGCACTTTTGTGACTTTCTTTAAGAATTGGGCCCTTATTTAGGTCTGGCGTTAATCAAGAAGTTGTCTATATTAAAATGTGGTGTGTCCTTCTGTTTACCTCTCTCTCTCTCTCTCTCTCTCTCTCTCTCCCTACTGGCTGGTTTCAATGTGAATGACAGCATTCTGCTCTTTCACAGGAGTATATTGGCACGCAAAGTAGTTGTGTTCAGTGCTACGGACTATGTGGCAATGTGTGGTTTTTGAGACCAAAAATATTTTTGATTTGCCAATGTTTATAATAGTGATGTGGGCCCAGCCACTCCCACAACAATAAAGTTGTATATAAACCATGTCAAAACAGGACACACCTTGACAGAACCAAAAAGCTTACCATCAATGTTCCACCTATTGGCTTTGCCAGTGCTTGTTTATTGTCATGTTTCCTATACTTTTGTTTAAACAGGTTACATTGATTTTGGAATATAAATATTTTTGGGGAAATGCTAGTATACATCAACACATTTTACTAAATGATGCTTTAAAGAAATGGCACCTAAAAATTCACACTAGTTTAGGAAAGCATTTTGTTTCTAGTTGCATTTATTTAATGAACATTTTATTTTGAAAGCAAAGAATCATCAATCATGCTTCAAGATTTTGCATATATTTGCATCTAATCAGAGAGCATCCTAGAAGCATTATATGCAGCCTCATATTATTACGTTTTGCAAACATGCTTATACATTTTTATACTGGAATCAGTATCAATCATGTAGTCTGAACTTACAGCACATCCTTAGAGCACTCACCCTAATAATAAAGGCTTTCTTTATATGAACCAAAAATACAAGTTTGAATGGCATTAACATATGGACACAATTATTACCTTAACTGCAGACAATGCCCTTCCTTGATCCATGATGTGGTAACTAATCTGGCAGCCAAACGGTTTGTGCTGCAGGGGGTTGGGCCTACTTGTCCCAAGGACAAACTAAACATGAAAACTTGTCCTTGACCCCCAACAATATTTCCTGGGCTTCGAGCTAAAGGAATTCCACACATCTGGTCCAGTGTCCTGGACAAGGATGACATCCAACCCCACTGGGCTTGCATCAACAACAACCCTTGTCTACGGTTTCGGATACAATTTTACCATTTCAGTGGCTTTCTAATTTGCATGCTTGAAGCTCTGTTCACATTTACATGACCATTGAAATGGAACATTTTGTTTCGTTAAATCTCTCAAATGGGCACCTACAGTGGCATAGTCATATGTACACCTTGAACAGTAATAACTGGCCATACAAAGGAAGGATCACAGCATCATTACATCTTGGGGGAGAGGAGTGGTTGACAAGGCTTGTACTTTACTTGGATCTGGAGTCATTCTCCAATCTGAAAAGATATGACAAAGGAACTTGAGTATTGTTTTCTGCAGTTTAAAGTGAGACCTGCATCAGCAAGTATCTGACACGCTTGCGTAAGAGCTTTATCGTGTTCTTTTTGTGTGGCCCAAAAACTAATACGGCTCCTAGAGGCCTTCTAAAACTCCTTATGGTGGTATGTACCGCTCAAAAGCGGAAAGGAAATGATTTCCTTTTGTTATTTAACCCTCACACACCCTATCGGTGTAATGCTTCATCATCAGGTTCACCCTGACTCCTAAAGGTCAGGGTGGGCTCAACCGTATTTCAGGGGGCTCTTAGGAAATGAAGGCCAGGGGGACTTAAAGATAAAAATCCTACTGCACCCCCAAGGTATCCCTTTATTGGTGGTGTTGTAGTGGATATTAAAAAAGGTAAAAACAGGTCTTTTTGGATTTTATGGTCCTAAGACCCTAATAGACTGCCAACATGTTTCAGCCCAAAATTGGAAGGCCAAAAATTGGTCCTGGACTTTCGTCAGGGCTCAATGAATATTTCCTCCCTGGAATTGGTCAATAAAGGTATTCTTTGCCTATGTATACATGTTGAAGGAGCAGGAAGCTGCAACCTTCTTAATAAAAATGAAAGTGGGGAGAATACTTATCTCCCTTTTTCTGTTATCGGAAAAATCCGTCTGTAAGGAGAAAAGAAGGTAGGGAAAAAACCCACATTGTACTAACAATTTCCATGTGCAGAACCTTCATCATTCATAGGTGCACATGTCCTTCCTACACATTGATCCATAACTGTTAGATCATACTGGCGGAGCCTTAATGGATCCAATGTTCTAAAATTACCTTTTTAGAGTGTGCATCATTTAATAGCATTCACATTCGTGCTTATAAATGAAAACCACTTAATCCTGGTATATCGCTCGCCATTTACAAATCACATCATATCGCAATGCCTGTGTCACTCTCAAGTGGGTATACTCTTGTTTAAAGACCTCATACATGGTGTCTGTATACATATCTACAACATTCGTGTCACGCCATCTGCACATATAAACACACACTTCCTTACCCAATTTGGGGGAAATACAATTTTCAACGGGATCACGTATGGGTAGCCTTGTAGTCACTCTCTATATTACGAGGGGGAGAAATGGAAGTAAAACACTTCTGTGTTAGAATCCGTATTGCAAAATATATTCAAGATTACCTCTTTCGCTGATGTGCCATGCTCTACTTACTACTCCAAAGGTCCTGCCCTGTAGTTAACCTATTTGGTATGTCGTGATCGCCGGCTCCAGCGCGAGTTGTTTGACATGCCCCTCTTTTTGTATATGACTCACTCGGTTTTGCAGCCACTGAATGGGTGCAGCATGAGTTACGGGTGCTTCCGGTGGGCGTCACCTTCGTGCGCTAATAGAAAGTGTGCAGGAATGCTGGGAACCGTAGTTCTCAGTCGGAATATCGTAAAGTTTTTAGAACTCTGTTTGGAATACAATTTCCTCATGCGTGTTTCACATGCACATAGTTTGTTGTGGATAGTAGTTTCTTGGAACTCATTCCAGTCATTGTAACTCACTTAATGTTGCCGCCGTTCAATGGGTATGGCGTGAGTGGTGGGCGCTTGTGATGTGCGTCATATCAGTGCGCTAACAATTAGTGGGCAGGAATGCTGGGAACTGAAGTTCTCGCTTGGAATGTTATAGTATTGCAGACCCCTGTTAGGAATATAATTTCCCACAAGCAGCTTAAAAAATGTGCATAGTTCGATGGGAATTCTACTTTCATTAAATCTTTGTAGAGTCTTAAATCTTTATAGCTATGAAACTCATTTCTGTTATTTTAGCCCGTGTAGGGATGAAAGTTCTCTGTTATGTTAGAAACCCAAAACAGGTCATCAAATTTGGGTAGGCTAAATAGTCACCAGCTTTTTATATGTATCCCCTTCAGATGTGTGATTCTGACCTGTGCTCATAAAATAGCGTAGTTAAATGTGTCGCTCCAATTAGCACTCACAAGTCCTGTATGCTTTAGCTATGTGTAGAGAAATAGTATCACAGTTTCTCTAGTTCTGATGCTAATGTAGGTATACACTACAAGGTCATACTATATAGTGTGGTCTATTTACTACTGCATAGGTTGAGTGTATTTTGCAACATATCTGTTACCTCAGTTCCTGTTCCATGTATTCCACGGGATAGAATCATTTAACCCATGATTGTCAGTGCCTAGCCTGTACACCCAGTGTTACTCACGCTCAAGGAGCCTTTTGGAAATGTTGTGACCTTCTTTTACTTTTTCTATCACAGTCCACTCTAGATCTTTGTCACTGTATTTCTTTTCCAAGTAATGTGTTGTTAGTTTGGTGGCGGTGATTGCCCTTCTAATTGTACTCCTATGTTCGCCTATGCAGAACTTCACTTTCCGTGATGTCATTCCGATATACTTTAATCCGCAAGGGGACACGACCAGGTACACCACATTGGATGTATTACAATTAGTGTGGTCTTGTTGTTCACACTTTGATCGCATGCCCAAGTCAATGTTCTTAGTTGGTTTTGTGAAAGGGCACACCATACAACTTCCACAGGGGAAGTGTCCATGAACAGGTGGATGATTCCATAGGGTCATCTGAGTATTCTGTATTGGTTCCCAATTGTCAGTGTGGACCAGCATATTCCTGATACTTTTATTCCTCTTGAACGAAAACATGGACTATGGTGTGCCCTTTCACAACAGTGTGTCAGGAGCATTCTTCAACCTAAAGGGCATCACCTTAAAGTGATATAGCCCCACTGGCATAGATATACAGTTTTCTCCTTAGCATTTGTTGCCAAAGCGATCTGCCATTATCCACTAGTCAGATCCAAGATGCTCATATACTTTACAGTGTCCAACCAATCCACAAGCTCATCACTCTGGAGGATGGATAGACATCGGTTTTAGTTACCTTATTGAGGGCTTACCGTCTTCCTCAATTTCCCCTGCCATATCCATGACATTCACTGTGTAGTCTCTCTGGATGTAGGGCTTCAGCCTGTTCACAGGACACATCCTCTTTTGTTCCCTTGTGGCACCTGTGCCCACCAGGTGGTGTTGTACGGTTTCCACTTTCTCAGTAGGAACTGTTCGTTTGTTGGACAACATAAACGTTGGTATGGTGCCAGGAGGATTATATGCACTCCTTCAGGATATGTTGGCCTATAGTCCTGTTAGCTCACAGTGCTTACATATGTACACCCTAAACCTATTAAGGTAACATGGTTTTGGCAACCTCAGAACATGACAACCCTGACCCCCCAAGGAATCATGGTATCAGATTCGGGCATGCTCAGTAAGATACACAAGAAATGTACAAAGGGATGTTTCAATGTTTATTAAACCTTTGTGAATATTGTATAAAAAATATGCGCTTCAGTGATTAGTAGACAGAAGCAGATAAAAGTTATTACCAGTATGAGAAGTGTGAAATGGATAAACGATTCCACCATTGTGCTAAAACAGTGTATATATGCTGGCATACAAATTCTGTGTATAGTGTAGTCCTACTGTACACTCCCTAACCTAGCTGACTAGGGTGGGTTTTCTGCCAAAAATTTCCTACTGGATGATCTAACTCCCCATTACCTGAAGATAAGTATGTGCAGGTCCCCGTCTTGGTCACAATTTGGACATCCTTCCTCGCAGAGTGTAAACAGGAATCAGCTAGGCTGAGACTTCGACAACAGCGACCTCGCAGTAACAGTAGAGTGCTCCTCTGATTTGAACACGGAAATGTGTATTTATAATACCAGTAGCCATGCTTCCGTGTCCAGGGTTCAGCCGGGCTGAAATTGTTTATTCTCTTGTGATAGACATGTTGCCTCAAGGACGAATAATAAACAACAACATTTGCACAATGTATGTTCAGGCCTTGTACTAAATGCAATCAAGCTTCCGACCTACCACAGTACAGAGACAGCCCTCATCGAAGCAACTAACGACATCCAGATGATCCTCAACAGAGGAGAACATTGCAGCCCTCTTCCTACTTGATCTCTCTGCAGCCTTCGACAAAGTCTCCCACACGATCTTGATTAGACGTTTTCTCGAAGCTGACATCCATGGACTTGCCCTCAAATGGGTCTGCTAATTCCCCACCGGTACATGTGGACAAACAATCTACATGACACCATATTTCTCAGAGGCTGGGAAACTCATTTGTGGAGTACCAAAAGGTTCCTCGCTGAACGCGACCCTCTTCAACATCTACATTATGCCACTGGCAGACATCATCCAGGTACACAACATCATCATACTCACCTATTCTGACGACACACACCTGATATTGTTCCTCGTGGACAAAATACCCAGCACCAGGAACAATTTAAACTCATGCATCGCTGACGTGGGCTCTTGGATGAAGTCCAACTGCCTCAAACTAAACACGGAGAAGACCGAATTGGTGTGCTTTGGGATAGATGCCTCGCTGTCGGACTTTGCCTGTTGGCCTACAGACCTTTGACCCACTCCCACCCCCAGCATACAAGCAAGAAATCTTAAAATCATTATCGACATCATGCTGGACATATCTGCCCAGGTTGACACTGTCGCCACCGCCTCCTTCCACCCCCTGAGGATGCTAAAAAACATATTTAAGGGGCTACCTAATACCACCAGGAGAACCATCATTCAAGCCTTCAACTCCAGCAGACTTATCTACGTAAACACCCTCTACGTGAGAATCACCAGCTAACTCATGAAAAGACTTAAAATCATCCAGAACGCAGCTGCCTATCTGATCTTTAACTGCCCATGCCAGTCTATCATCACTTTGTGAAATGGATCTGTGCCTTCCTTACCAGAAGAAATCACACAGTCCGCATGACACCATAGCCCTCAAAAGCTCAGAAGCGCAGCTTTGTTCACCTGAGGGAATTACACCGCCAACTGATACAAAAGTGTGCACAATTCTAGCTTCTCAACTACATATACAAAGCTCTACACAGCATAGGATTAGCTGCATGCATTTCCACCAACCATCCAGACGCTTCTGCTCAGCCGGACTCTCTCTTGTACATATCCCATGCATTCATAAAAGCAGATCAAGAGGTTGTGCCTATTCTCCTACATGGTGATGCTGTTTCTGGATAATTTTCAGCCATTTTGTGAGTACCCAGCTGCTAAAAAGAAGAAAAACAGAGAAAAGCAATTTACAAGATACAGGACTCTTAAGCTTGGTAGCCCAGAGAGCATAACTTGGGAGCCACTTCCAATCCTAGCTCCAGTAGCTTCCCTGTTAGAACATTAACATTTGGAATGACTCTGAAGTACATCTGGTCCCCATGAATTTCCTGTTGCCCTAGTCATTGACCTTTCCAACACAGATGAGCTGATAACCAGACACTGAAGCTTTAACATTGGTATTTGTTCCTTCATGCATAATGGCTATTTTTTGTGGGTTTTCAGTTACCTGGGTTCGAATCTTCAAGTGGGTACTTACGTGAACCCAAGGCCACTGAGAAGTGAGTAAAAATAGCAGAAGTATCCTAGGACCCTTCTGACACACCTTAAAATGTTATCTAGCTGCTGGGTTCTTTGCCACTTGACTGGAACATTTATGGAGTTTGCAAAGGATTTGCAATCTCCAACCCACAGGATGACATTATCTGTAGACTCAAATGTTATTTTGTGTTTGGTGCATAACAGTGGAGTGTTGTATCTTTGTCACAGAAGGAGCTACAACCTTCTGGGTTTGTGTACTTAGCTTAATTCTAACTGTCCTACTTTACTCACCTCCAAAGAAAGCTATTACTAAAATTAATAGCTCTGAAGCTCTTAGCTGATATTTGGTTTAGAATATTCTTTTACACTACAAATGAGTTCCTCATGGAATAAGCCTTGACATCTCTGTACTCTGGGAGTGAAGTGATAAAGGGAGCAATGTGGTTGTGTTATCAGACTACATTTTAGTGAAGATCCACATAAGTTGCCTTAGCATTCAGTTGAGTTTTGTTTCTAAGCAAGCACATATACAAGAGTGATACAGCAACCCAAGTACAGACAGATAACTTTATGTATGTTTTGCTTTAGGTTGAGATATGTCTTATCTAGGGTGCATTTGGAGAGTCTGTGTCAGAATTCCTCCCCTCTGGGCTGTACGGCCTTTCCCGATAAGGGTTATTGGTCCAGCGCCTTAAGGGGAGATGCGTTGTCAAACCTTGTGGTTGAGTGCACAGTACATAAAAGTTTGAGCTGGATGTTGAAATGATGCCTGAACTCATGTTAAAAGTCACTATTCAGATAAACTTGATACAAGATCAAGATGGTATGTGGCAAGTCTGCTGTTGTGTTGAATGATATCCTCTTTCTTTATGTGGAATGGCTCTTCAGCTATTTTAATTGTTAACATAGGTATTTCTATCAGGTTTCTTAATTCTTTTATTTCATCAAAGTTTGTCTAAACATTGATAAGATTGTCACAAAATGAAGAAAAAGGATGAGAAAAGTAATTCCATCGAGGTTATTTTTCCTGAATTAAAAAAACAAAATGTAAAGTTGATTCTAATGGGGTTATTTTTTCTTAATCCAGGAAAAGTAACCAGTCGCGGCTCCTCCGCTAAGGTGGAGGAAAGTCGCCCCACTGCTTTGAGAAAAGTGCAGAGGAGAAATAAAATTGTAACTGAACGTTATTGTCATTTTATTTTTCCGTTCCTAGGTGCGCGGAGGGGCGGGCGGGGCTGGACCATAGCAGGAACCAGGGGAAGGAGTGTTTTTTCACTCCCTAAGTGCGCATGAACTGTTTTTCCGACTGTCTTGGGCCAACCAAAAGTTCATGCACACTTTGAATCTTCCCCACCAGGCTGTAATGCACAGCCTGGTGAGGAACATGCACAGGCTCCCTGTCCCCATCTGAGCTTCAAACTACGGCGCTCGGGCCAATCACAATGTTGCATTGCTCCATTGTGATTGGTGTAGGGGAACCAATCACAATGCTGCATTGCAGCGTTGTGATTGGCTTAGGTGAGCCCACTGCTTTGAGAGAAGTGCAGAGGAGAAATAAAACTATAACTGAACGTTATTGTCATTTTATTTTTCCGTTCCCAGGTGCGGGGAGGGGCGGGGCTGGACCATAGCAGGGACCGCGGGAAGGAGGGTTTTCTCATTCCCTAAGTGCGCATGAACTGTATGTCCGGCTGTCTTGGGCCAACCAAAAGTTCATGCACACTTTGCATCTTCCCCACCAAGCTGTAATGCACAGCCTGGTGAGGAACACGCGAAGGCTGCCTGTCCCCATCTGAGCTTCAAATTGTGGCGCTCAGACCAATCAGGACGATCAACACACCTGTTCTATCTTGTCAAAACTTGGCGTCCTTGGATCAAATTCCACCCATTAATAAAGATGCCTTCTTAACACTAATTGCAAAAGTCAAGTCCGGCTCCCCCCTGGACTGTTGTCCACCTCACATTCTTTGTGAAGCTTTCCGCGTCTGCCCCGACCGCCCAATAGCTCTGCTTAACACATCTCTTAGAACTGGAACTGTCCCCGACTCCTTCAAAAACGCAGAAATCTTAGCCATCCTAAAGAAACCCAAGGCCGAACCTCAAATGTTGAGCAACTATCGCCCTATTTCTCTTCTGCCATATTTGAGCAAGATCTTGGAGGCACATGTGGCAGACTGCATCAGCTCCTTCATAGAGGAGTCAATGTTTCTTGACCCTCACCAGGCTGGCTTTAGGCCAGCTCACTCAACAGAAGCTGTCATTCTGACAGTTATGGACGAACTCAGAAAGGGGGCTGATCACGACTCCCCTCAGGCTCTGATCCTCCTGGACCTGTCTGCCGCTTTCGACATGGTCGATCACACTATCTTGATCGACCGTGTCCACAGCGCAGGCATCAAGGGACCAGCTTTAGGGTGGATACGGTCCTTTCTCAAGGACAGATATCAATCAGTCCGCCTGGGAAACTTTGGCTCAAGCAAAGGGAAACTCCAATGCGGAGTCCCACAGGGATCCTCCTTAGCCCCCCTTTTATTTAATCTGTACATGCAGCCCCTAATCCACGCTCTGAAAGAAAGGGAAGTGTTGACGTTCAATTATGCAGACGATCTGCAACTAATATTTAACATCCAAGCTACTAGATCGTCTGAGATAAACCTACAATCCATAATGACATTTATCAGTAAGTGGATTAACGACAATCAATTAAAGCTAAATCCCGACAAAACGGAGTTAGTTTTGACAGGCGGCCCCTCAAACCCCTGGAACATTAATTTTTGGCCCACCTCTCTGGGCCCTCCCCCCATACCGGCGACCGTTGTAAAAAGCTTGGGGGCTCTGATTAGTAGTGACTTATCAATGAAAACTCAGATTAACTCCGTAGTCTCGGTCTGCTTCTTCTTTTTACGCAAAATTTTTAAAAAATCAGAAGATTTTTATCAACCGAAGCCCTTACCTTGGTTGTACTGGCGCTCATTATCTCATGATTGGATTATGCCAATTCCCTCCATGCTGGCATCCCTGCATATCAAGTAAGACGCCTGCAACTAATCCAGAATCACGCTGCCCGGCTTATTTTCCATCCTCTTGCTCGTCAGCACATTAAACCTTTGTTGAAGCAACTTCATTGGCTGCCGGTGGCTCCACACAGCGCTTATAAACTTGGCTGCATTACACACAAGGCGCTGCAAAAAAAAGGCCCAAAGTTCATCGCTGAAAAAGTCCAGAAGTACATCCCTCCTCGCATCCTTCGATCTTCCAGTCACAACCTCTTAATTTTTCCTAGGTTTAAGCGCATCAAGCACGGGGGACTTAGGTTTTCTACATTAGCTCCTAAACTTTGGAACTCTATTCCCCCACTAACACGCACCACAGATGCTCATCTTCTGTTCAGAAAACAATTAAAAACCTGGTTATTCCTAAAAGCTTACGATGAATAGCCCACTGACTTAGCTTGGCTCTGCCGTGTTCCTGAAGCGCCAAGAAACCAATCCGGTGAACGCTGCGCTATATAAGCATTTTTAACATAACATAACATAACATCACAATGTTGCATTGCCGCATTGTGATTGGCGTAGGTGAACCAATCACAATGCTGCTTTGCAGCGTTGTGCTTGGCTTAGGTGAGCCCAGGTGCTTCCTGCAATGGAGGAGAGGCGGCAGCTGTGATGCAAATGCATCTTTCTTTTAAAAAAATGTTCTAAACCCCGCTTCTCCCCACCCCCGTTCCCTATCAGCCGCCACTGAAAGTAACCCTATTGGAATCACTCTTTCCAGACATTGAAACATATTTCCTGATCTCGTTGAGTGCCTCGCAAAGCTTCTTCAACAATAAATAGCTTTTCCCAAACCCCACTGGTGACCCTTTATCAATAAACCAATATGTTCTTGCATCGTCCACACCAGCCTACACTGACGAGGACACAAGAGCCCGGAATGGACCCACAGTTGAATAGGCCCTGGTGAAGGCATGCCAGTTCACACCTAGCTGGCAAAGC
The DNA here is from genome assembly GCF_964261635.1 of Lissotriton helveticus. Classification (NCBI taxonomy): domain Eukaryota; kingdom Metazoa; phylum Chordata; class Amphibia; order Caudata; family Salamandridae; genus Lissotriton; species Lissotriton helveticus. Next base: position 1,621,305,503 of record NC_136067.1, read on the forward strand.
AGGCCGAGCCAGGCCAGCTCTTCCCTACCTTCTCCTGTCTACGATCTCATTCAATATTTGGATGGTGGCAGGGGCCAACCAACTGAAAGGGTATTAAATGCCTAAATATAGCGATGTCCTGCCTTGTACCTCTTTTTTAGACCTTAATATGGGATACATTTCAGTGTGATAGGACAATCATCCTACTCCACATCCTCGTAACATACATATATGTAACTCCAGTAATCCCAGGGTCTAGGGAAATAACTGATATTCACGATAGACTCTTTTCCCTAATAAAACCGCACTTCCAGAGGCCCCGTAAGACCAATGGCAAACATCCACCTAGTCTAGCCAAGTGGTACAATCATCAGTGCAGGGAAGCTAGGATAAGCTTGGGTAGAGCAATCCAGACTAGGGATAGGGTAGTGATCAGTGGCGCTAGAAAGCATTATAAGGCCAGCCTATCCCTAGCTAAAAAATCATGGGACGAACAACACTGGGCCGATTTAAAGGAGGCCTCGGGGGCTAAGGATTCCAGGTTATTCTGGAATATTGTCAAGTGGGGTAGAGGTGGAATCCCAGACAAACCCGGTAACAATGTTCCAGAGGGTGCTTGGGTAGATCATTTTAAACCCCAGTATGCTGAGATTACACAGTACAAGGATGTGGAAGTAATCTCAGCTGTATATTCTACTGGGAATTTATTCACCCTCAAAGAAATTGAAGATGCTCTATGCACTGTCCCCGGGGAAAGGGCCCCGGGTATAGACGGCGTTCCAGCTGATGTTTTCATTAATGATAAGGCTAGGTGGGCCAGATATATACTGCTCTTGGGAAATGCCATTGCAAAGGGATCGGTCGTCCCAGAATTATGGAGGGGAGCGATCATTATACCCATATATAAAAAAGGGGACCGGTCTCTTCCAGTTAACTACAGGCCGATAAGCTTGATTGCCACTGTCCAAAAAGTGGTAGGCAGGATGGTGGTCAATAAATTGATGGATTGGGTTGACGAGAACAATGCTCTGTCCCCTTATCAGGCTGGTTTTCGGCGGGCCACCAGTACAGTTAACCAGGTGTTTCGTTTTGTTCTGCTACAGTGGGGGATGGTGGTGCTTGGCGAGGGCAGCCTGTATGTTGCTTTTGTCGACCTGCGGGCTGCCTTCGACCTGGTCCCAAGGAGAAAACTCTGGGCAGTTCTGAGCGAAATGGGCCTTCCGGCAGAGTTACTTACCCTGATAATGAGGTTACATGAGAGCAACTTCGCCAAAATTCAATGGGGTACGAATGGCGAATCCTCTGCTGACTTTCCGGTCGATCGAGGAGTGCGCCAAGGGTGCGCAATGGCTCCCCTGCTTTTCTCATTATTCATAAATGGGATAGTGGCTTGAATGTTGGACGCCAGTCTAGATGCGCCATCGTTGGCGGGCCTCAGGGTTCCGATCCTGATGTTCGCCGACGATACGCTAATTCTTTCTAAAACTCCATGCGGCCTGCAGCGAGCCTTGAATATATTTGACTCTTTTTGCGGGGAGCACGGCCTGGAAGTCAATGTGGGCAAGACCAAGCTGATGGCCTTTACACCAAAACGTAGACCTGGACCAAAAATATTACTGAATAACTGTCTGCTAGAAGTGGTAACTGTATTTACCTATCTCGGGATACAGATAACAAATGACTTGAGATGGTGCCAGCTAATAGAAATGGCAGTCCTGAGGCACCAACAGATTTCGGGGGCACTTCGGGTGGAACACAAAAAATCTAAGTCTAAACCAATAAAACCCGCTTTGGCAGTATATGATGCCAAGGCTGTTGGGTCTGTCCTTTATGGGGCAGAGCTGTGGGGTTTTGGGAAGCTCCTCCCCCTGCAGATATCTGAGAACAGGTTTTTTAGGGGAATTACAGGACTCCCGCAGAGTACCCCACTGATTCCCCTTGGTCTTGACCTGGGGAAAAGAGCAGTTAGTGACTTGGCGAGGTTGCGCCCGATTCTCTATTGGAGACGCCTCTGGACCACCCCGGAGAGCCGGCACTATGCAGAGGGGTTCTTGGCCATAATAAAAGCTGATACCTTTCACAAGATAGTCAGGCTAAAAAATCTCAGGCCTGCCTTAGGCGATCTTGGTCTCTCAAATTTATGGGATAATCCAACCGGGGAACTCTTTCCAAGCAAAAAAGCGATTAAAGATCTATATTGGGATCGGGTTGCTGAAAGAGTTTGGAACAAAACTAAATCCGACTTAATGACGGGGAGCTTTGTGGAAGCTAAACTGTATCCAGTTTTGGAACCCTATTGGGACAGTATAACCAACCCTGTGGACAGGAAGCTTTTTTTCCAGTTAAGAGCTGGTGCTCTTCCATTGAGATCACTGACAGGTAGGTGGAGGAGTTCCTCCACCTTATTCTGTCCAGCTTGTGGTGCACCAAATGAAAGTATAGGCCACTTTTTATTTTCTTGCAAAGCTTATGCAACCCAGAGAAAAGCTTGGTTAATCCCAGTTTGTAAAAATTTAGGGACATCCAGGGGTGTTGAGGCCTTACGAATCATTTGCACTTCCACCCACATGCCTGTAGTCCTAGCAACAGCTAAGTACCTGGGGTGGGCATGGTCTATTAGACGGAGGGCCCTTCTCTAGAGTACATTGACTGGGGTGTTCTATTTGGTTTTGTGCAATCATGTACCAAAGTTTTATGTTGCTTCCTTGCTATGACTAATTGTCCAATGTCGCAATGATTCTTTTTTTAAAAATTACTGTATTCAATGAGGAAACATTTTTTAACGATGTATTTTACATGTATGTTTGTGCTTTTATGAGTATAATCCTCGAATAAAGCTTTTGTATCCGTAACTCTTCTATGCTAGTACAGAATTGCTGCACTGTACTTCCATCGTACCTGGTTTTAATATTTTGACACCTTCAGTGCCCACCTCGGTCCTGACCTGTTGTCTGGCTGCTCTCAAACAGTAGCTAAGCTTAACTAACTATTAAATACAGAGCAAAACATTTCTGAGACCTCACTAGTCATCCTCAGGCAATAGAAAAACGTTCACAATAAGTTTACATAAAGGTTTTGAAATACCATTATGATTCCTGAACTTTTGACCATCGGCTTTTCAAAGCACCTCTTGAAGTGCATTAAAATGTGAACTGAAGTTCCCTATTACCTTCAGATGGGGTTTATTAATTCAAATTCAACGAGGATATGCTTACATAATTAAATGTGAGATATTTCTTGAAAACTAGGGAAAGGTAAATTCAGTCAGGACCTCTTCCTCTTTCCCCCCAGATATGTCTATTAAAGCCAGGCTCTTGGTTCTGGTGTTAAAAGATCTTTATGCCCACATGCATCAAAGTCAATTGCATTCGCAAACGGTGCGAATCGCAATTTTCGTCCGTTTGCGAATGCAATTGTCTAATTTGGAATGCATCATGCATTTCGCAATTTTAGGAATCGCAACCATGTTGCGATTTCTAAAAAAAATATATTTTTTTTTAATTCACGAATTCGCAATTTGGAAGTGTTAAATTAGCATGAAGTTGAACTTTATGCTAAATTACTGAAAACTTACTGAAAATTTTCAAATATGCACAAATTGCATTTTTTAAAATTTCAATTTACACACATGCATGTGTGTGTGTAAATTGCATTTAAAGTTACATTTTAGGGGTGCAGGAAGGGGTTCTTTGGACCCCCTCCTGCACCCTTGAAATTGCATTCACATTTTGCGAATCGCAATTTGAAATTCGCAAAATGTAAATGCATTCCCATTCATTCCTATGGGCCTTTTGGCCCATAGGAATCAATGGGAAGGGTTTTCCTTAATTGCGATTCGCAAAATGTGAATCGCAATTAAGGAAAAATACAGAATCGCAAAAATAAATGCGATTTGTTCATGCATTGCCGTTTGCGATTTCTAAATTGCGATTCCTTAATTTTCGCAATTTAGAAATCGCAAACGGAAACGTTGATGCATCTACCCATTAGTTCCTACAAAAAATGCACTTGTAGTTATGGGGTATATTATAAACTATATTCTATATCCAGTGATATAATAGCAAACAGAAATGCAATCATTCTCCCCGAGGGGCTACAGGGTTAAAAAATAATTTGATGCCGTAAAAAATGAATATGTGTGATGTATTTTAACAATGACAAACTGTGCTGATATTTTATGAAATCACAATATTTTATGTAATTCTGATGTATTGTTAACCTTTATGGTTTTATACTTCTGAAACCGATTAACGTTTACTTGAATTGAATATGCAGTGCTAATTAGTAGAAAGAATGAATATGCTACTTACCAGTATGCATCTGTTCTTGGCATGTAGGGCTGCTAACATTCATATCTTAGCATTAGATCGCCGCCTAGTGTTGGGCTCGGATGATTGCACATTGTTGTCCTGGAAGAGTCTTCGAAGTATCCTGAGATAGGTGGCTCCTCCCCTGGACTACAGTGCGCATGGGCATCGGCTCCATCCCCAGATTGTTTTTCGCCATTGTGGCAGAAGATGGAGTGAAAAGTGTAAAGGATGTCCATGCTAATGAATAAATACAATAGTATATCTGCAGCTGCGACAGGCACCGGGGAGGAGGGCGGGCGATATGAATGTTAGCAGCCCTACATGCCAAGAACAGATGCATACTGGTAAGTAGCATATTCAGTTCGAGGCATGTGGGCTGCTAAATTCATATCTTAGCATAGAATACATAGCAGTCCCTCCATCAGCGGCGGTTGCCCGTGCCAGCTGCAGAAACCTGAAAAAGTGTCTTGAGAACAGCCTGTCCTACAGCTGCTTGCTGCTTGGAATGCACATCAACACAGTAGTGTTTTGTGAAGGTATGTGGTGTGACCCACGTGGCTGCTCTGCAAATATCCTCTAAAGGAATGTTCCCTAGGAAAGCCATGGATGCCCCCAGTTTGCGTGTGGAGTGCGCTCTGGGGGGTATTGTTAAAGTGCGCTTGGCTTTTTGATAACATATCTGGATGCACTTAACAATCCACCTGGCTATCCCTGCTTTGGAAATTGGGTTGCCTTTGTGTTGTGGTGCGAAGGCAACAAAGAGTTGTTTTGTCTTTCTAAAGGGTTGTGTTCTGTCTATGTAGTACATCAACGCCCTCCGTACATCTAAGGTATGGAGCATTCTTTCCGCCACCGTTTGCGGGTTTTGAAAGAATGCTGGTAAGTCAATAGTTTGGTTTAGATGAAACTGTGACACCACCTTCGGAAGGAATTTGGGGTTAGTGCGTAGCACTACCCTATTTGGATGAATTTGAATGAATGGCTCTTGGATTGTGAGCGCCTGCAGCTCACTGACACGCCTCAGAGACGTAATAGCTATAAGGAAAGCTACTTTCCACGTAAGGAACTGGAGTTCACACGAGTGCAGTGGCTCAAATGGTGGTCCCATCAGTCTGGTGAGGACGACATTGAGGTTCCACACTGGAGCTGGCGGTGTCCTTGGGGGAATGACTCTTTTCAGACCTTCAAGGAAGGCTTTAATGGCGGGCACTCTGAAGACAGAGAGGTGCTGCCTGTTCTGAAGATAAGCCGCTATGGCGGATAGATGTATCCGAATGGAAGTGTACGCCAGATTGCACTTGTAAAGATGCAACAGATAGCAGATGATGTTGGGGATAGATGCATCAAGCGGGTTGATGTCATTGGCTGTACAGTAGATGACAAAACGCTTCCACTTTGCAGCATAGCATGCTCTAGTAGTTGGTTTCCTCGCCTCCTTGATGATGCTCATGCATTCTGGAGGCAGGTTAAGGTACCCAAACTCTAGGACCTCAGGAGCCAGATCGCCAGGTTGAGCTGTTGCGGATCTGGATGCTGAATTTCTCCATGGTTCTGCGTCAAAAGACTGGGCGTGAGACGCAGTCTTTGATGCGGCACCACTGAGAGTTCGAGGAACGTGGTGTACCATGCTTGGCGCGCCCACGTTGGAGCAACTAGGATGAGAGTCATCTCGTGCTGCCTTAGCTTTCTTGCGACCAGCGGTATTAGAGGGGCTGGCGGAAAAGCGTACGCAAATTTGCCTGACCAGTTCATCCATATCGCATTCCCCTGCGACTGTGGGTGAGGGAACCTGGCGGCAAAGTGTTGGCATTTTGCGTTCTCTTTTGTGGCAAACAGGTCTATCTCCGGATGACCCCACTGCTGGAAGTACGGGTGGAGGACAGATGGGTGTAACTCCCACTCGTGCATTTGATGGCTGTACCTGCTGAGCAGATCCGCCATCTGATTGTCCTTTCCTGGGAGGTGTTCTGCCATGAGGAAAATGTTCCTCTGAATGGCCCACTTCCACATGCTCTGAGCCAGATGAGACAGCTGTGGCGAGTGGGTGCCTCCCTGCTTTTGAATGTAGTACATCGCGGTCATGTTGTCCGTCCGGACTAGCACGACCTTGTTGCACAGATGTACAATGAAGGACTTGAGCGCCATGAAGATTGCCATCAGTTCCAGATAGTTGATGTGCATCTTCTGTTGCTGCGTTGACCATAGTCCCTGCACTGTGTAAGTGAGCACATGAGCTCCCCATCCCTGGAGAGATGCGTCCGTTGTCAGGACAATCTGCGGCACAGGCTCTTGGAACAGTCGGCCCTTGCAAAGGTTGTGTGGAGTCCACCAATGCAGAGAGTCGTATGCCCGACTGGTAACCAACACTAGGTCTGTCAATTGTCCACGAGCCTGTGTCCACTGATTCGCTAAGCACTCCTGGAGCGGGCGCATGTGTAGCCGTGCGTGAGGGACTATGAAGATGCAGGAGGCCATCATGCCTATCAACTGCATGAACACTCTCGCTGGAAGCGAGTGTTGTGGCCTGAACCTTTGGATCAGGGCCTGCATGCTGTCTATCCTGACTTGGTTTGGCTGAGCCATGGCCGTCAGGGTGTTGATAGTTGCACCTAGGAACTGCCGGACATGTGCCGGCTGAAGATGCGATTTTGGGTAGTTTAGGGAGAAACCCAGATCGTGAAGAAGGTGAATTGTAGTTGACATGTCCGCGGCGCACTGCTGCTCTGACTTGGCTTGTACGAGCCAGTCGTCCAGGTAGGGGTAGACATGGATGTTCTGCCTCCTGAGGTGCGCCGCTACTGTCGCCAGACACTTGGTGAACACCCTCGGGGCTGTTGTGACTCCGAAGGGTAGGACCTTGAACTGGTAGTGCCTGCCTTGAATAGTGAACCTGAGGTATTTCCTGTGTGACGGGTGTAGTGGAATGTGGAAATACGCATCCTTGAGATCTAAGGTTGCTAAGAAGTCTCCTTGGTTTAGCAAGGGAAGAATCTGTTGCAGTGTAAGCATGTGGAAATGTTCCGATAGTATGTACAGGTTGAGGGGGCGTAGATCTAGAATGGGTCTGAGAGATCCGTCCTTCTTTGGAATAAGGAAGTACAGGGAATATACCCCTGTGCCTTCCTCTCCCACCGGCACTTGCTCGATTGCTCCCTTTTGCAGCATCACCACTACCTCCTGCTGCAATAAGAGCAAGTGCTCTGCGGACATAGGCCTTTGCCTTGGCGGGATGTTGGGTGGAGTGGACTTCAATTCTAGGCAATAACCATACTGGACTAGTTGTCGCACCCACCTGTCTGTGGTGATGTTTTTCCAGACGGGCAGGAACTGCTGCAGTCTCCCCCCGACAGGTGTTAGGTGGTCGGGGGGCAGTGACAGAGAGTCACTGTTTGCTTGGAGTAGAGGAGCGGGGGTTGTTGTTTCCTCTGCCGCGACCTCTGTTGCTGTTATTCCTGTAACCTCCCTTGTTCTGTTTCGTGAACGAGGATTGTGCTCCACCTTTTGAGAACTGGGATTGTTGACCCATTTGTCCTCTGGTGACCCCACGTGCACCTGAGCGACGAAAATTGCTGCCACGAAACTGTTGAGACTGCAGGGCCCCCATGGATTTAGCAGTTTCCGTGTCCTTTTTTATTTTCTCTAGGGTGGTGTCAACATCTGGACCAAACAGACTATCAGGATTGACCGGTTGATTAAGAATTGTTGTCTGAATATCCGGTTTAAAGCCTGAGATGCGTAGCCACGCCTGTCGTCTCAGCATAACGCTAGTGTTGACAGCCCTAGCAGCTGTATCTGCAGCGTCAAGCGCACACTTGATGGCTGCGTTTGAGATTAGCTTCCCTTCGTTAATGAGCAGTTGTGTAGCTTCTTGGAACTGTGGAGGCAGGTGTTGTACAACCTGTTCTAGGGTGTCGTAGTGTGCCCTATCGTAACGCGCCAAGAGCGCCTGTGTATTGGCGATGCGCCAAAAGTTTGATGCCTGTGCAGCTACTCTTTTGCCCCCTGCCTCTAGCACTTTGGACTCCTTATCCGGGGGAGGAGCTTCACCCGTTGTCTGGGAGTTGGCACGCTTCCTGGCATTGGCGACCACAAGAGAGTCCAGTGGCAATTGTCCCCGGATGTAGGCGGGGTCCGCAGGTGCAGGCCTGTACTTCTTTTCAATGCGAGGGTTGACCACTCTCGCTCTTGTAGGCTCCTTAAAAATGTCCCCAGCATGTTTGAGGACTCCTTTTAGCATAGGAAGTGTCTTTACTGTCCTTTCAGAGACTGAAAAGGTGTCGAAAAGGAAGTCTTCCTCAACCGGGTCGGCATGCATGTCCACATCATGATTGGCTGCCGCCCTTTCAAGTAGTGCATGAAAGCCTGCTGAGTCCTCAGTCGGGGATGCACGTGCATTAAAGAGCTGCGGGTCCTGCCCCACACCCTGGGTGTTCTGGTCACCAGTGTCATCGTATGAATCCGGTTGTGCATCAGGTTCATCGATAGGGAAATTGTACTGCTCGTCCTCATCATACCCCTCACCCGCAGAGTGTTCTGGGGAGGGAGTAGGGCTCCGTCTTGGAGGAGGCTGGATTGGCTCCGTGAGGCCTGAGGCGTCAAGGGGCACCCTCTTCTTTTTCAGTGGGATGACATAGGAGTCCACTGGCTCCGAAGTGATTTTCCTCTTATAGAGGGTCAGCTTGCCTGTGTCAGCGTCGATGAAATGCTCTGAATCGTCTTCTGATTCGAGTACCCGACGTGGAAGCGGGCCAGCCGGCGAAGAAACTTGTTTCGGAGCCGGTTTGGTTGAAAACGCTTTCGGCGCCTCCTTAGGTGGCAAAAGAAAGAGAAGTTTCCCAGAAGGCTTTGCTGGAGTGTCCTTTTGCGGCTGCGGCGAAGGTATCGGAGCCGACGGGGCAAAGGCTTTCTCCCTGATTCTTTGCAGTGAGTCTGCGATGAGGGACGTCTCACTCACAGTGGGTTTCGTCGCTGACGAGGATGGTCTGATCGGTCCCTCGGATCCGACGTCCTTGTGGGCCTTGTGCGCTTTGGGCGCGGAACCCGTCTTCACCGCCACCGATTCCTGAGTCCGGGGCGCAGACTTCTTGTGCGTAGCCTCCTTGGAGCCGACTTTGGCGGGCTTGGATGGCGGCGTAGCCGCTGACTCGTGCCGACCATCTTTCTTGGAGGACCCCTCCTCAGGCGTTGGTTTCGATTTTGCAGCATCGGAATCGACGGACTTCTTCGGCTTCTGCGGACCGGAGGTCGACGGAGCCGATGGGGTAGCGGGCACCGTCTTTTTCACCGGCACGGCAGCCATCTTAGGGACACTCGAGTCCTTCAGTTTCGGTTTCGTTTTCGGGTCGGCCATTTTAGGTGTCGTCGATCCCGATGGTTTCAGTTTCGTTTTCGAAACAGTCTGCTCAGCAAGTGAGTCCGTAGCCGGGCCCGAAGGCGGGGCTGTGGCTTGCGGCAACGGGTCTTGGGTAAGGCCGACAGGCGATCCCGTGTCCCGGTCGGTATCTTCGTAACCTTCGGGGCAGAGCTCGTCCCCCGAGCTGTCTGCCGCGGCCCCATAAATCTCATCGTCGTCTCCTACCTCTTCGATGTATTCAAGGCCTTGACCCGCGACCCCGTCGTCGTCTCCCGGATCCGCCTCGACCTCCGTCTCTGGTGGGGAGATTTGTAGATGGTGACCCTGGACCTCTTCGTCCTGGTCGCCGAAGATGTTCTCCGGATCCGGGGCCGCTTGCTTAGCTTCCAAGCGCACCGCGCGCCGAAGCTTGAGAGTTTTCTTGGAGCGGAACTGCGCACACAATTTGCACTTTCCGTCGTCGTGGTGAGGCGAAAGGCACTTGTTACAGACGGGGTGTAGATCGATGTGTGGGTACTTGGACCCACAGAGCGGGCAGTACTTAAACGGGCTCCGCTCCATGTCCGAAAAGGCTTGCAGTCGTGTCGCGATGAGAAGGCCTCAAAGTTCAGAGAGCGAAGAAAACTCCGCTTATTCCGGCTCCAAGAGACGGAAGACTCGAGACCGTGCGCAGACAATACCGACGCAATGAAATCGAGGCCTTTTGGCCGCTAAAAGTTAGTTTTACTTGGTTCCGACAGTAAGACGTCGAGACCACATCCGAACCCAATGGCGGAAAAAAACAATCTGGGGATGGAGCCGATGCCCATGCGCACTGTAGTCCAGGGGAGGAGCCACCTATCTCAGGATACTTCAAAGACTCTTCCAGGACAACAATGTGCAATCATCCGAGCCCAACACTAGGCGGCGATCTAATGCTAAGATATGAATTTAGCAGCCCACATGCCTCGAACAAGTGTTTACTAAAGGCAAATTGGGATTTGATGATCCACACCCTCCTGGCCAAAGATTTGAATATGTTTTGGAAGTTAGTCCGGAGTGGCTGAATTAAGGCAAACAAACCTGTAAGGTGTGTGGTCCCGGAGAACGTTTGGATCAGATTCGTAAGTAATATTTATGGGGCTATAGGGGTTCCTGAGAGACAAAGGTGTCTCACCCCAGGGGAGGGTCTACTGGTGTTTTTCTCAGAACATTTTCTTGTGAAACTGGGAATGGTGTGTCAAGTCACTGTTCAATAAAAAGAGTTCTTAAAAAAACAAGCATTTACAATGCAATGGTCTCGGCATCATTAAAGGTAGAGCTATTGGCATTGCTCATGACATTTCTTTTTTTTTCTTTAAATCATAAATAAATGGCATTGTCATTTACATTGCCAATACACCGCACTCTGCACTCAACAGCACACAGCACTCTGCACTCAACAGCACACACCACTCTGCACTCACTACTCTGCACTCACTACTCTGCACTCACTACTCTGCACTCCCCACTCTGCACTCCCCACTCTGCACTCACTACTCTGCACTCCCCACTCTGCACTCCCCACTCTGCACTCCCCACTCTGCACTCCCCACTCTGCACTCCCCACTCTGCACTCCCTACTCTGCACTCCCTACTCTACAATCCCTACTCTACACTCACTACTCACAACTCTGCACTCACTACTCACAACTCTGCACTCACTACTCACTACTCTGCACTCACTACTCACTACTCTGCACTCACTACTCTGCACTCACTACTCTGCACTCACTACTCTGCACTCACTACTCTGCACTCACTACTCTGCACTCACTACTCTGCACTCACTACTCTGCACTCACTACTCACTACTCTGCACTCACTACTCTGCACTCACTACTCTGCACTCACTACTCTGCACTCACTGCTCTGCACTCACTGCTCTGCACTCACTGCTCTGCACTCACTACTCACTACTCTGCACTCACTACTCAGCACTCACTACTCACTACTCAGCACTCACTACTCACTACTCCGCACTCACTACTCTGCACTCACTACTCACTACTCTGCACTCACTACTCACTACTCTGCACTCACTACTTTGCACTCACTACTCTGCACTCACTACTCACTACTCTGCACTCACTACTCACTACTCTGCACTCACTACTCACTACTCTGCACTCACTACTCACTAGTCTGCACTCACTACTCTGCACTCACTACTCACTACTCTGCACTCACTACTCACTACTCTGCACTCACTACACACTACTCACTACTCTGCACTCACTACTCACTACTCTGCACTCACTACTCACTACTCTGCACTCACTACTCACTACTCTGCACTCACTACTCTGCACTCCCTACTCTGCACTCACTACTCTGCACTCACTACTCTGCACTCACTACTCACTACTCTGCACTTACTACTCACTACTCTGCACTCACTACTCACTACTCTGCACTTACTACTCACTACTCTGCACTCACTACTCTGCACTCACTACTCTGCACTCACTACTCTGCACTCACTACTCTGCACTCACTACTCTGCACTCACTACTCACTACTCTGCACTCACTACTCTGCACTCACTACTCACTACTCTGCACTCACTACTCACTACTCTGCACTCACTACTCTGCACTCACTACTCACTACTCTGCACTCACTACTCACTACTCTGCACTTACTACTCACTACTCTGCACTCACTACTCACTACTCTGCACTCACTACTCACTACTCTGCACTCACTACTCACTACTCACTACTCTGCACTCACTACTCTGCACTCACTACTCTGCACTCACTACTCTGCACTCACTACTCTGCACTCACTACTCACTACTCACTACTCTGCACTCACTACTCTGCACTCACTACTCACTACTCTGCACTCACTACTCTGCACTCACTACTCTGCACTCACTACTCACTACTCACTACTCTGCACTCACTACTCTGCACTCACTACACACTACTCACTACTCAGCACTCACTACTCACTACTCAGCACTCACTACTCACTACTCAGCACTCACTACTCACTACTCAGCACTCACTACTCACTACTCTGCACTCACTACTCACTACTCTGCACTCACTGCTCTGCACTCACTGCTCTGCACTCACTGCTCTGCACTCACTGCTCTGCACTCACTACTCTGCACTCACTACTCTGCACTCACTACTCTGCACTCACTACTCACTACTCTGCACTCACTACTCACTACTCTGCACTCACTACTCTGCACTCACTACTCTGCACTCACTACTCTGCACTCACTACTCTGCACTCACTGCTCTGCACTCACTGCTCTGCACTCACTGCTCTGCACTCACTACTCTGCACTCACTACTCTGCACTCACTACTCACTACTCTGCACTCACTACTCACTACTCTGCACTCACTACTCACTAGTCTGCACTCACTACTCTGCACTCATTACTCACTACTCTGCACTCACTACTCACTACTCTGCACTCACTACACACTACACACTACTCACTACTCACTACTCTGCACTCACTACTCACTACTCTGCACTCACTACTCACTACTCTGCACTCACTATTCTGCACTCACTACTCACTATTCTGCACTCACTACTCACTACTCTGCACTTACTACTCACTACTCTGCACTCACTACTCTGCACTCACTACTCTGCACTCACTACTCTGCACTCACTACTCTGCACTCACTACTCTGCACTCACTACTCACTAGTCTGCACTCACTAGTCTGCACTCACTACTCTGCACTCACTACTCTGCACTCACTACTCACTACTCTGCACTCACTACACACTACTCACTACTCAGCACTCACTACTCACTACTCTGCACTCACTACTCACTACTCTGCACTCACTACTCTGCACTCACTACTCACTACTCTGCACTCACTATTCTGCACTCACTACTCACTACTCTGCACTTACTACTCACTACTCTGCACTCACTACTCACTACTCTGCACTCACTACTCACTACTCACTAGTCTGCACTCACTACTCTGCACTCACTACTCTGCACTCACTACTCACTACTCTGCACTCACTACTCACTACTCTGCACTCACTACACACTACTCTGCACTCACTACTCAGCACTCACTACTCACTACTCAGCACTCACTACTCACTACTCAGCACTCACTACTCACTACTCAGCACTCACTACTCACTACTATGCACTCACTACTCTGCACTCACTACTCTGCACTCACTACTCTGCACTCACTACTCACTACTCTGCACTCACTACTCTGCACTCACTACTCTGCACTCACTACTCTGCACTCACTACTCACTACTCTGCACTCACTACTCACTACTCTGCACTCACTACTCACTACTCACTACTCTGCACTCACTACTCACTACTCTGCACTCACTACTCACTACTCTGCACTCACTACTCACTACTCTGCACTCACTATTCTGCACTCACTACTCACTACTCTGCACTTACTACTCACTACTCTGCACTCACTACTCACTACTCTGCACTCACTACTCACTAGTCTGCACTCACTACTCTGCACTCACTACTCTGCACTCACTACTCACTACTCTGCACTCACTACTCTGCACTCACTACACACTACTCTGCACTCACTACACACTACTCACTACTCAGCACTCACTACTCTGCACTCACAACTCACTACTCTGCACTCACTACTCACTACTCTGCACTCACTACTCACTACTCTGCACTCACTACTCTGCACTCACTATTCTGCACTCACTACTCACTACTCAGCACTCACTACTCTGCACTCACTACTCTGCACTCACTACTCAGCACTCACTACTCACTACTCAGCACTCACTACTCACTACTCAGCACTCACTACTCACTACTCTGCACTCACTACTCACTACTCTGCACTCACTACTCACTACTCAGCACTCACTACTCACTACTCTGCACTCACTACTCTGCACTCACTACTCTGCACTCACTACTCACTACTCTGCACTCACTACTCACTACTCTGCACTCACTACACACTACTCTGCACTCACTACACACTACTCACTACTCAGCACTCACTACTCTGCACTCACAACTCACTACTCTGCACTCACTACTCACTACTCTGCACTCACTACTCACTACTCTGCACTCACTACTCACTACTCTGCACTCACTACTCACTACTCTGCACTCACTACTCACTACTCTGCACTCACTACTCACTACTCTGCACTTACTACTCACTACTCACTACTCACTACTCTGCACTCACTATTCTGCACTCACTACTCACTACTCAGCACTCACTACTCTGCACTCACTACTCTGCACTCACTACTCTGCACTCACTACTCAGCACTCACTACTCACTACTCAGCACTCACTACTCACTACTCAGCACTCACTACTCACTACTCAGCACTCACTACTCACTACTATGCACTCACTACTATGCACTCACTACTCTGCACTCACTACTCTGCACTCACTACTCTGCACTCACTACTCTGCACTCACTACTCACTACTCTGCACTCACTACTCTGCACTCACTACTCTGCACTCACTACTCACTACTCTGCACTCACTACTCACTACTCTGCACTCACTACTCTGCACTCACTACTCTGCACTCACTTCTCTGCACTCACTACTCTGCACTCACTACTCTGCACTCACTACTCTGCACTCACTACTCTGCACTCACTACTCTGCACTCACTACTCTGCACTCACTACTCACTACTCTGCACTCACTACTCACTACTCTGCACTCACTACTCACTACTCAGCACTCACTACTATGCACTCACTACTCTGCACTCACTACTCTGCACTCACTACTCACTACTCTGCACTCACTACTCTGCACTCACTACTCTGCACTCACTACTCACTACTCTGCACTCACTACTCACTACTCTGCACTCACTACTCTGCACTCACTACTCTGCACTCACTACTCTGCACTCACTACTCTGCACTCACTACTCTGCACTCACTACTCAGCACTCACTACTCTGCACTCACTACTCACTACTCTGCACTCACTACTCACTACTCTGCACTCACTACTCACTACTCAGCACTCACTACTATGCACTCACTACTATGCACTCACTACTCTCCACTCACTACTCTGCACTCACTACTCTGCACTCACTACTCTGCACTCACTACTCACTACTCTGCACTCACTACTCTGCACTCACTACTCTGCACTCACTACTCTGCACTCACTACTCTGCACTCACTACTCTGCACTCACTACTCTGCACTCACTACTCACTACTCTGCACTCACTACTCACTACTCTGCACTCACGACTCACTACTCACTACTCTGCACTCACTACTCAGCACTCACTACTCACTACTCTGCACTCACTACTCTGCACTCACTACTCACTACTCTGCACTTACTACTCACTACTCACTACTCACTACTCTGCACTCACTACTCTGCACTCACTACTCTGCACTCACTACTCTGCACTCACTACTCTGCACTCACTACTCTGCACTCACTACTCTGCACTCACTACTCTGAACTCACTACTCTGAACTCACTACTCTGCACTCACTACTCTGCACTCACTACTCACTACTCTGCACTCACTACTCACTACTCTGCACTCACTACTCTGCACTCACTACTCTGCACTCACTACTCTGCACTCACTACTCTGCACTCACTACTTTGCACTCACTACTCACTACTCTGCACTCCCTACTCTGCACTCACTACTCTGCACTCACTACTCTGCACTCACTACTCACTACTCTGCACTCACTACTCACTACTCTGCACTCACTACTCTGCACTCACACTCTGCACTCACTACTCACTACTCTACACTCATTACTCTGCACTCACACTCTGCACTCACTACTCACTACTCTGCACTCACTACTCTGCACTCATTACTCTGCACTCATTACTCACTACTCTGCACTCACTATTCTGCACTCACTACTCTGCACTCACTACTCACTACTCTGCACTTACTACTCACTACTCTGCACTCACTACTCACTACTCACTACTCTGCACTCACTACTCTGCACTCACTACTCACTACTCACTACTCAGTACTCTGCACATTCTCTCTGCACACTCTCTCTGCACACTCTCTCTGCACACTCTCTCTGCACACTCACTACTCTGCACACTCACTACTCTGCACACTCACTACTCTGCACACTCACTACTCTGCACACTCACTCTGCACTCTGCAAACTCACTCTGCACTCACACTCTGCACTCACACTCTGCACTCACACTCTGCACTTATGGAATCTTCCACCACACTTTCTAAAACTCTATAGTCCGAAGCATAATAGGCACAGGACCAAAAGCAGGGTAGACATTTGCTTAAAATAATCTTATTGTATTTATGAGAAGCAAAAGCGAGACTGTGAAATGTGCTGAATATCAGTTTGTTACGAATCAACAGAGTGGAGTTAGAGAACCAAGAAATAGTAAATTAGAATCCGGGTTAGAAGGAGTAGTAATCACAAGCTGAGGATCAACGGGGGCGAAACAGCGTGGTGGGCGCGCACGAGACGCAGCGTGGGCGTGCACATCAGCTGAAGATCGCCGGAGAAGACACCGAGTCTGCCTGCTGCCATGACTGACCCGCTGCGGAGGGAAAGAGCCCGGTGAGTGGGGGTAGAGGGGGGGGCGGCAGAGAGGGAGTGGGCAGAGAGGAAGGGTGTGTGTGTGTGTGTGTGTGTGTGTGTGCGTGTGTCTGTCTGTCTATGCGTGTCTTTCCTTGCCTGCCTGCCTGCCTGGGTGTGTGCGCGTCCACAGACCCTGGTCGGCTCGTGCACCGCTCTGTACTCCCTTGCGAGCTTACTCGGTGACAATAGTTCTCGTTGCCGAGACCTAAAAACCTAACCAAGGCAGCAGGCCTGGACAGTTTACCCGCCATTGTTATAAAAGCAAACCTTGTGTGGTGGGCCTGTTTTTTCCAGAGTTTTTGTCCTTGCAACTCAGACAGGTAAATTCCCTTTGAGCTGGAAGGGTGCAATAATTAAGCCAATCCACAAAAAACAAGCATTTGCAATGCAATTGGTCTCACATTATTAAAGTTTGAGCTATTGGCATTGCTAATAGTAATGCAACACCAATAGTTCAAACATTCAGTAATGCGAGACCTATTGCATTTCAAATGCTTGTTGGAATATGGAGGGGATGGCATGGGTTGTTTAAGGAGGGCCATGGAACAGGTTGTGCTTCCTCTTCAGACAGCTGACATACAGGAAGACTGCCTTTCACACTAGGGTGATCATTAAGAGTAACCTGTTAATTCTGACTGGCCTGGTAATCCCAGGCAGTAGGCCCATTGGAATTATGATTACAGTGGAAAAATTAAAGCCTAGGTGAACCAAATGGAAATTCACCTTCAGTTACCATGACCATTGCAAAGCCATGCCAACGGCTGCTAGTGCACTGCTAAAGTGTAAAGAATTCAATTAAATTAAATTAAAAATAAGCCCCAAATTTCTTAAATGTATTTTATTTCATCTTTCATTAAGTGGGCTTTCGTCTGGGTCTACGCACCTTTGTTTTTAAGCATTGTGAGCATCATGTCTTGAGTGTTTTATGTCTTGGTGTTCCATGTTTTGCACGATCAGTCAAGACCAGTGTCTGACGTCATCATAACTCCTGGTGACATATTACAATTGTACACATTAACCTGATGTTATGTTTAGGTGCATCTTTTTGGAATACCAACACAGATAGTTATCTTTACAGTGTGCAACGACCCAACTTGCCACATTAACTTTATGAAATAATAATTGCTAGTAACTGGTGCAAGGGTAGTGGAAAACAGCCTATGGCATGCTGCTAAGGCTACTTAAGGAACCCACCCTGGTAGCAGTTCTTTCCTGTCCTAGGTAGGGTAACATTTTGAAGCTGCCACTACCACAATGTACGCTGCCTTGCCTTGTTCAATGTGTGCAGAATATTTAT
Source organism: Lissotriton helveticus (assembly GCF_964261635.1). Classification (NCBI taxonomy): domain Eukaryota; kingdom Metazoa; phylum Chordata; class Amphibia; order Caudata; family Salamandridae; genus Lissotriton; species Lissotriton helveticus. The sequence continues at coordinate 1,621,324,082 of NC_136067.1, forward strand.
GGGACGTCGCCTTGCTGACAGTGCTCTAGACACAACTTAATTTCAACTTCCCATATTATCCATCCTGATTGATCCCATTAACTTAAAAAGCATGGTAACAGAGTCTGCAAGCCATTTTGCTCCTCCTCCTTAGGTACAGTGGTGTACAATAGAAAATACTGTGTAGTTACATTAATTGCATACAAATTTGCTGCTCTTCATTGTGAGATCGAAAGTTGTTTGACAAGGTGTAGCAATAAGAAGACTAAGGAAAACCAAAGGAAATGATGGACGGAGCGTTGACAATACAAGCACTCACCCCCAGTCAACTGATCTGGGTTTAATCCATCACCGTTCTTTAGCCCACTCTGCCACCCCAGTTCGGGCTGGACTATTCCCATGAGGCACAGGGTCAGACTGATTTGCATATGGCCATGTCTGAACTTGGGTGGCTGAGTGAGCTAAAGAATGGTGATGGATTAAACCCAGATCAGTTGACTGGGGGTGAGTGTTTGATTTGCTCAAACGCTCCGTCCATCATCCCCTTTTGTATCGCTTTGTTCGCCCTAAGTGTGGCAGGGTATGCTCAGACGTGAGTCCCTTGCTCACTTGGCCACTGGATTCAAGATAGCCTGGCTGATGAGGATTATGAATCCGAAACCGGTCCCAGGATGCTTGCTTCCGGTCCAGGGAAGACATGGCTTGGCAGTTCGGGCTGGACTGTTCCCATGAGGCACAGGGTCAGACTGATTTGCATATGGCCATGTCTGAACTGGGGTGGCTGAGTGAGCTGAAGAATGGTGATGAATTAAACCCAGATCAGTTGACTGGGGGTGAGTGTTTGATTTGCTCAAACGCTCCGTCCATCATCCCCTTTTGTATCGCTTTGTTCGCCCTAAGTGTGGCAGGGTATGCTCAGACATGAGGCCCTTGCTCACTTGGCCACTGGATTCAAGATAGCCTGGCTGATGAGGATTATGAATCCGAAACCGGTCCCAGGATGCTTGTTTCCAGTCCAGGGAAGACATGGCTTGGCAGTTCGGGCTGGACTGTTCCCATGAGGCACAGGGTCAGACTGATTTGCATATGGCCATGTCTGAACTGGGGAGGCTGAGTGAGCTAAAGAATGGTGATGGATTAAACCCAGATCAGTTGACTGAGGGTGAGTGTTTGATTTGCTCAAACGCTCCGTCCATCATCCCCTTTTGTATCGCTTTGTTTGCCCTAAGTGTGGCAGGGTATGCTCAGACGTGAGTCCCTTGCTCACTTGGCCACTGGATTCAAGATAGCCTGGCTGATGAGGATTATGAATCCGAAACCTGTCCCAGGATGCTTGTTTCCGGTCCAGGGAAGACATGGCTTGGCAGTTCGGGCTGGACTGTTCCCATGAAGCACAGGGTCAGACTGATTTGCATATGGCCATTTCTGAACTGGGGTGGCTGAGTGAGCTAAAGAATGGTGATGGATTAAACCCAGATCAGTTGACTGGGGGTGAGTGTTTGATTTGCTCAAACGCCCCGTCCATCATCCCCTTTTGTATCGCTTTGTTCGCCCTAAGTGTGGCAGGGTATGCTCAGACGTGAGTCCCTTGCTCACTTGGCCACTGGATTCAAGATAGCCTGGCTGATGAGGATTATGAATCCGAAACCGGTCCCAGGATGCTTGTTTCCGGTCCAGGGAAGACATGGCTTGGCAGTTCGGGCTGGACTGTTCCCATGAGGCACAGGGTCAGACTGATTTGCATATGGCCATGTCTGAACTGGGGTGGCTGAGTTAGCTAAAGAATGGTGATAGATTAAACCCAGATCAGTTGACTGGGGGTGAGTGTTTAATTTGCTCAAACGCTCCGTCCATCATCCCCTTTTGTATCGCTTTGTTCGCCCTAAGTGTGGCAGGGTATGCTCAGACGTGAGTCCCTTGCTCACTTGGCGACTGGATTCAAGATAGCCTGGCTGATGAGGATTATGAATCCGAAACCGGTCCCAGGATGCTTGTTTCCGGTCCAGGGAAGACATGGCTTGGCAGTTCGGGCTGGACTGTTCCCATGAGGCACAGGGTCAGACTGATTTGCATATGGCCATGTCTGAACTGGGGTGGCTGAGTGAGCTAAAGAATGGTGATGGATTAAACCCAGATCAGTTGACTGAGGGTGAGTGTTTGATTTGCTCAAACGCTCCGTCCATCATCCCCTTTTGTATCGCTTTGTTCGCCCTAAGTGTGGCAGGGTATGCTCAAACGTGAGTCCCTTGCTCACTTGGCCACTGGATTCAAGATAGCCTGGCTGATGAGGATTATGAATCCGAAACCGGTCCCAGGATGCTTGTTTCCGGTCCAGGGAAGACATGGCTTGGCAGTTCGGGCTGGACTGTTCCCATGAGGCACAGGGTCAGACTGGTTTGCATATGGCCATGTCTGAACTGGGGTGGCTGAGTGAGCTAAAGAATGGTGATGGATTAAACCCAGATCAGTTGACTGGGGGTGAGTGTTTGATTTGCTCAAACGCTCCGTCCATCATCCCCTTTTGTATCGCTTTGTTCGTCCTAAGTGTGGCAGGGTATGCTCAGACGTGAGTCCCTTGCTCACTTGGCTACTGGATTCAAGATAGCCTGGCTGATGAGGATTATGAATCCGAAACCGGTCCCAGGATGCTTGTTTCCGGTCCAGGGAAGACATGGCTTGGCAGTTCGGGCTGGACTGTTCCCATGAGGCACAGGGTCAGACTGATTTGCATATGGCCATGTCTGAACTGGGGTGGCTGAGTGAGTTAAAGAATGGTGATGGATTAAACCCAGATCAGTTGACTGAGGGTGAGTGTTTGATTTGCTCAAACGCTCCGTCCATCATCCCCTTTTGTATCGCTTTGTTCGCCCTAAGTGTGGCAGGGTATGCTCAGACGTGAGTCCCTTGCTCACTTGGCCACTGGATTCAAGATAGCCTGGCTGATGAGGATTATGAATCCGAAACCTGTCCCAGGATGCTTGTTTCCGGTCCAGGGAAGACATGGCTTGGCAGTTCGGGCTGGACTGTTCCCATGAAGCACAGGGTCAGACTGATTTGCATATGGCCATTTCTGAACTGGGGTGGCTGAGTGAGCTAAAGAATGGTGATGGATTAAACCCAGATCAGTTGACTGGGGGTGAGTGTTTGATTTGCTCAAACGCTCCGTCCATCATCCCCTTTTGTATCGCTTTGTTCGCCCTAAGTGTGGCAGGGTATGCTCAGACGTGAGTCCCTTGCTCACTTGGCCACTGGATTCAAGATAGCCTGGCTGATGAGGATTATGAATCCGAAACCGGTCCCAGGATGCTTGTTTCCGGTCCAGGGAAGACATGGCTTGGCAGTTCGGGCTGGACTGTTCCCATGAGGCACAGGGTCAGACTGATTTGCATATGGCCATGTCTGAACTGGGGTGGCTGAGTTAGCTAAAGAATGGTGATAGATTAAACCCAGATCAGTTGACTGGGGGTGAGTGTTTAATTTGCTCAAACGCTCCGTCCATCATCCCCTTTTGTATCGCTTTGTTCGCCCTAAGTGTGGCAGGGTATGCTCAGACGTGAGTCCCTTGCTCACTTGGCGACTGGATTCAAGATAGCCTGGCTGATGAGGATTATGAATCCGAAACCGGTCCCAGGATGCTTGTTTCCGGTCCAGGGAAGACATGGCTTGGCAGTTCGGGCTGGACTGTTCCCATGAGGCACAGGGTCAGACTGATTTGCATATGGCCATGTCTGAACTGGGGTGGCTGAGTGAGCTAAAGAATGGTGATGGATTAAACCCAGATCAGTTGACTGAGGGTGAGTGTTTGATTTGCTCAAACGCTCCGTCCATCATCCCCTTTTGTATCGCTTTGTTCGCCCTAAGTGTGGCAGGGTATGCTCAGACGTGAGTCCCTTGCTCACTTGGCCACTGGATTCAAGATAGCCTGGCTGATGAGGATTATGAATCCGAAACCGGTCCCAGGATGCTTGTTTCCGGTCCAGGGAAGACATGGCTTGGCAGTTCGGGCTGGACTGTTCCCATGAGGCACAGGGTCAGACTGGTTTGCATATGGCCATGTCTGAACTGGGGTGGCTGAGTGAGCTAAAGAATGGTGATGGATTAAACCCAGATCAGTTGACTGGGGGTGAGTGTTTGATTTGCTCAAACGCTCCGTCCATCATCCCCTTTTGTATCGCTTTGTTCGTCCTAAGTGTGGCAGGGTATGCTCAGACGTGAGTCCCTTGCTCACTTGGCTACTGGATTCAAGATAGCCTGGCTGATGAGGATTATGAATCCGAAACCGGTCCCAGGATGCTTGTTTCCGGTCCAGGGAAGACATGGCTTGGCAGTTCGGGCTGGACTGTTCCCATGAGGCACAGGGTCAGACTGATTTGCATATGGCCATGTCTGAACTGGGGTGGCTGAGTGAGCTAAAGAATGGTGATGGATTAAACCCAGATCAGTTGACTGGGGGTGAGTGTTTGATTTGCTCAAACGCTCCGTCCATCATCCCCTTTTGTATCGCTTTGTTCGCCCTAAGTGTGGCAGGGTATGCTCAGACGTGAGTCCCTTGCTCACTTGGCCACTGGATTCAAGATAGCCTGGCTGATGAGGATTATGAATCCGAAACCGGTCCCAGGATGCTTGTTTCCAGTCCAGGGAAGACATGGCTCGGCAGTTCGGGCTGGGCTGTTCCCATGAGGCACAGGGTCAGACTGATTTGCATATGGCCATGTCTGAACTGGGGTGGCTGAGTGAGCTAAAGAATGGTGATGGATTAAACCCAGATCAGTTGACTGAGGGTGAGTGTTTAATTTGCTCAAACGCTCCGTCCATCATCCCCTTTTGTATCGCTTTGTTCGCCCTAAGTGTGGCAGGGTATGCTCAGACGTGAGTCCCTTGCTCACTTGGCCACTGGATTCAAGATAGCCTGGCTGATGAGGATTATGAATCCGAAACCTGTCCCAGGACGCTTGTTTCCGGTCCAGGGAAGACATGGCTTGGAAGTTCGGGCTGGACTGTTCCCATGAGGCACAGGGTCAGACTGATTTGCATATGGCCATGTCTGAACTGGGGTGGCTGAGTGAGCCAAAGAATGGTGATGGATTAAACCCAGATCAGTTGACTGGGGGTGAGTGTTTGATTTGCTCAAACGCTCCGTCCATCATCCCCTTTTGTATCGCTTTGTTCGCCCTAAGTGTGGCAGGGTATGCTCAGACGTGAGTCCCTTGCTCACTTGGCCACTGGATTCAAGATAGCCTGGCTGATGAGGATTATGAATCCGAAACCGGTCCCAGGATGCTTGTTTCCAGTCCAGGGAAGACATGGCTCGGCAGTTCGGGCTGGGCTGTTCCCATGAGGCACAGGGTCAGACTGATTTGCATATGGCCATGTCTGAACTGGGGTGGCTGAGTGAGCTAAAGAATGGTGATGGATTAAACCCAGATCAGTTGACTGAGGGTGAGTGTTTAATTTGCTCAAACGCTCCGTCCATCATCCCCTTTTGTATCGCTTTGTTCGCCCTAAGTGTGGCAGGGTATGCTCAGACGTGAGTCCCTTGCTCACTTGGCCACTGGATTCAAGATAGCCTGGCTGATGAGGATTATGAATCCGAAACCTGTCCCAGGACGCTTGTTTCCGGTCCAGGGAAGACATGGCTTGGAAGTTCGGGCTGGACTGTTCCCATGAGGCACAGGGTCAGACTGATTTGCATATGGCCATGTCTGAACTGGGGTGGCTGAGTGAGCCAAAGAATGGTGATGGATTAAACCCAGATCAGTTGACTGGGGGTGAGTGTTTGATTTGCTCAAACGCTCCGTCCATCATCCCCTTTTGTATTGCTTTGTTCGCCCTAAGTGTGGCAGGGTATGCTCAGACGTGAGTCCCTTGCTCACTTGGCCACTGGATTCAAGATAGCCTGGCTGATGAGGATTATGAATCCGAAACCGGTCCCAGGATGCTTGTTTCCGGTCCAGGAAAGACATGGCTTGGCAGTTCGGGCTGGACTGTTCCCATGAGGCACAGGGTCAGACTGATTTGCATATGGCCATGTCTGAACTGGGGTGGCTGAGTGAGCTAAAGAATGGTGATGGATTAAACCCAGATCAGTTGACTGGGGGTGAGTGTTTGATATGCTCAAACGCTCCGTCCATCATCCCCTTTTGTAGCGCAATAAGAAGACTATATACAAAGATACCTGTTCCTAATTCAGGATTACAAAATACAATTTCAGGAAGGAAACAGAATTCACAAGACTTTCACAGTGTGAGGGGCGCATCTTTCACCAGCTAATAAAATGCCCATTCGCTTTCTGAACTGTACGTAATCAATGTGCCCGCCGTGCATCCCGGCCATAGAAGGCTTGAAGAAACGTACAATAATTTAAAGCAACCCTGTTGCGCCTCCTCACTGTCAGAGACTTGTCATGAGAAAGGGCCTGGATGACAGGTTTAAGGGTGAGATCGGTACTGCACACAGTACTCTGCTCCTCACTGTGACTGGGTAAGTCGCTTCATCTTCATGTGCCCTGGCAGGTTATTTAAAAATGATGGCTATCAGAAAGAAAAATAAACTTTACACATATTCTAAAAATATTGATAGTGCAAGTGGTCTGAACCTTATCTGTAGTTCATTTGATACAATGTAAACAACTGCATGCGAGAAAAAACAAGTTTATTCAAAAGCTTTCGATGTTTATAGATTGAGCTCGCTGACTGGATTCTAAAATAGCCCATCAACAGCTAAGATTTATGGAGAACGCACAAAAACAGGAATTTAAATAGCAGAAAAGACATGCTTCGCCCTCACCAGGAAGGCCTATGGGTAACAGCTTGTAAGAGGTAACTGAATACTGAGCCATGTGTAATGTGAACGACAAACTGCTTGCAAGTTCATCAGAGAATCGGAGCAAACTTCTTAAAAGCATCCTCGGAGAGTTTTCGCAAACGAGGAGTGGCTTTCAAACAACTATTTGGAATCCTACACCGCGTGCATGCATCGGAGAAATGGAAAGCAATGCCTGAACCGTGCTGCTAACAAGCTGAAATATCGCGTTGAGATTATGTGGGCTATGCCAACTGCTTTTAGTCCCATCATACACGCAAAGTGCATTGTTTACTTATTGCTCCCCGTGCCTAAAAATTACTCAAGCTCCCCATGCCTAAAAATAAATTAATGTGTCTGTCTGTAATGCAACTGAGGTAGGGAGAAGGAGGTGAGTCCGCTGGCTATTGCAAGCTAAGAGACGGAGAAAGGTAGATATGGGAAGGAAGATATGGACGCCGCGCGGCAGAGATAAAAAAAACAAGCTCTTGGCATTGTGTGGCGGGGGAGCGGCATTGCGTTGGGTGGGCGGGGGAGCGGCTTCCTTTGAAGTCTGATGCCGATGGTGTGCGATGTGCACGTGCATGCATCGGAGAAATGGAAAGCAATGCCTGAACCGTGCTGCTAACCAGCTGAAATATCGCGTTGAGATTATGTGGGCGGTGCTAACTGCTTTTAGTCCCATCATACACGCAGAGTGCATTGTTTACTCATTGCTCCCCCTTTCCTAAAAATTACTCAAGCTCCCCGTGCCTAAAAATAAATGAATGTGTCTGCCTGTAATGCAACTGAGGTAGGGAGCAGGAGTTGAGCCTGCTGGCTATTGCAAACTAAGAGACAGAGGAAGGTAGACATGGGAAGGAAGATATGGATGCCGCGCGGCTGAGATAAAGACAAGCATCCCTAATGGGATGGCTAGGCGAGACCTAAAAAGAGGGTAGGAATGTAAGATGGACAAACAATATAAAAGGAAAGAAGAATACAAAGAGAGAAAATGCAAATGGGTGAAAAATTTAAAGGATAACTAATTACAGTATGAGCAGGCTTGTTTCGGTCTTATTTTGTCGGAGTTAGGGCTCATTTGTCGTGTGCTTCCGTTGGTTTATATTCCATCCATGGCCTCTTGCAGCTTTTTCCGGAAATGCTGTAAATGTGGTTTCAGCTGAAAAGTGTTCGTGGATGCAGCGATGGGGGTGACTTTGTTTGTGCGTGTCTCGAGAATGCACAGAATTTAGTAGACTATAGAGGCTGGAATTTGAAGCGATTCCCACGGCCGATAATAAGACACCGTAGACCTCTGTGTAGTATTGCTATATATCCTCCCCAGAGCTCATTGCTGGCTGCAACCTCAAGCCGCGAGAGTCCACTTATCCTCTCCGTTCTAACCTTCCCAGCGGAGCAACTGCTGGAGTTGGCAAGTGTGTGGATAAACTCAATAAGGTTTTGGGATTTTACTAATAGATGGCGTTGTCAATGCAGCTAGGTACAGGTACAGCTGCTGTGTAGCATCTCCTTATTATTGTACGTTTGCTGTGCACAGTATCGCCATGTGATAGCATAGTTGTGCCAAATAAGTATTCTGTTAGACAGCACCAAAGCAGTGTGAACAGCCTTGTCTCACAAGTAAGACATAAGTTTGTGTGAGGCACCAATAACTTCTCATTATGTCAACAAGGACTCAGAAAATGTACCTGCCTTTGACGAAGCTCACAGTTTTGGCATATAAGAGAACTGAAACACAAGGGACAGGCCGATTTCAACACGAAGGGATTGCGTACCCCATTGCATACATTTTCTTTGGAAAGAGAAGAAGCTCTCGGCATTGCGTGGTCGGGGCGGGGGAGCGATTATGTCAACAAGGACTCCGAAAATGTAACTGCCTTTGACAAAGCTCACTGTTTTGGCATATAAGAGAACTGAAACACAAGGGACAGGCCGATTTCAACACGAATGGATTGCGTACCCCATTGCACACATTTTCTTTGGAAAGAGAAGAAGCTCTCGGCATTGCGTGGTGGGGGCGCGACTTCCTTTGAAGTCAAATGGTGTGCGATGTGCACACGCCCCCTGGTGGCAAATGGCAGCTGTTCACAATGCATGTGGTTGTGCTCACATGCACTGTACCCGATCCGCAGTTTGGGTACACTTTTTGAAAGTCTTACTATAATCTCGCTAGCATCCCTAAAGGGATTGCTTAGGCGAGACCTAAAAAGGAGTTTGAAGACACAAAAAATGATCGTTTGATAAATGTGCTTGATGTCGGAGCTAAGTTGTATTCTAAGGCGATTTTGCAGACACTAAAAGATTGGACTGAGACCAATATTACAGTCCCTGTGGATCAAGGAGGCTCTAAACAAGGCCATTCTATGACAGACCATTGGTTCAGTCTGTCTTCTCTTGGGCAGAAGGCAATGGAAATGACAGAGAATCTTTTTTGCTGTTTCATACATTTTAGTTCAGCTTTCGACCTAGTGGATCCCACTATATTGTGGGACAAACTTCGGCACCTGAATGTTCCCTGTAGCTTACTTGCAATTCTTCAGGAACTTTATCACCAGAATTGGGGTCAAGTAGAATTAGATTTAAATAGGTCTCTCTCTTCTAGAATCCCCGTAGGCTAAGACATCCTTTATTTGGATGACTTGGCCATTTTAGATTTGACACAAGAGGGCCTATGGAGGACGTTAGGAAGGTTTAATTTGTATTGTGTGGCTATTAAACTAAAGGGGAATATGGAGAAAACTAAAATAATCACCTTTGGGCATAAAGATGAAACCATATAAGTAGGTATTAGGCAATGATAAGGTGGAGGTGGTAACTTCGTATAAATATGTAGGTACGATGTTTAATAACAAATAACATTGGGCCCAGCACAAAGAAACAGTGATCGCTTGTGCCCTTACCACTAATGGTGACCTAGTCAAATTTAAAACCACATACAGAGGACCTTCTCTGACTCCGGTACTTACCGCCTATAACGCTATGGTTCCAACTCAATGCTTTTATGGGGCTCAATTGTTGACCCTAGATACAGAGGCAAGCTGTGTGAAGGCAAATGCCTGAATAAATTGCTTGACCTTCTCAAAAGCACAATGTGCCCGGTGACGGTGGAAGGCCGTCAGCAAGCTGTCTGGTTCCCGCCTTTCTCAGCTGATATTCCTTTGCTGAATGTTGGAGTGCCTCAGGGCTCCGTTCTGAGTCCTACTCTTTTTAATATTTATATGGCACCTCTGGCACTTCTAGCGGAAAAACTCGGGGCAAAGGTTATTACCTATGCCGATGATTCCCAACTTTTGTTCACGTATGAAAAGGATGAGCCACTAAATGAAAGTTTAATACACCAATGCCTGACCAAAGTGTTTGATTGGTTTTGACAGAACCAACTGTCATGCAATTCCGCCAAAACAGAAATTATCTTTTTCGGACACACCCCTGGTGATGAATGGCAGAATTAATGGCCCCAGGATCAACCTTCTCCACTCAGTCCTGTCACCACTGTGAAAAATCTCGGAGTCATGCTTGATTCGGATCTCTCTATGAAGACGCAGGTTCAATCTGTGACTGGCACGTGTTTTAGGCTCCTTAAAATGATGAGGAACTTCCTACCACTGTTGCCACTGTCCCTTAGGAAGACGGTAGTGTTACATTCTCAGTTATATGTTTTCATTATGCTGTACCTTTAAGTCTGTTTTGTTATGCTTTGAGCTTACTTTAGAACCTAACTGGCTGCTAGGCATCAGGTCACTTATTTCTGTTCCTGCATACCAAGTAGCTGCATTCTCTGTTGCTGTGGTGCTGAAAATAAATATACTTCAAATCATCAAGCTGTTCCTGTGTGATTTACAACAAAATTTGGCGACGAGGAGAACACTGGCTACATTTTCATGGTTTTACAGCAGCACAGGCGTGGATTCTTCATTAGTATATTCAACTCCTGAACCGAGAGATAAATGGTTCGTATTATCGTTTTGAGGAAGTTATTGGATTGATGTTTGTGAAAACGCCGTTTGAAAGAATCCTACCGACATTGAATGACTGAATTTTACATATTTTAAAGCAAATCTGAGCTTTGCTTATCTATGAAAATCTCACCGGCAGCTGGAGCGTGACTTGAGGGTGCGAGGTTGTGCATCCGTCATAACCAACTAGAACGCGGCGCTGCGAGGCGGTGCGAGCTGTAAACAGGGTCGGAGCGAGCTGTAGAATACTCTCGCTCAAGAACGCTCTACTTTGGGAAGCAATGCGAGAGCAAGATAGCGCGAGAGTTTGGTGACGTCATCACGCTGCGTGGCGGCCATTTTCTTGTGTTTGTGGTTGCCACAGTGATATTTTCACCGAGGAAAAGCGGATCCAACGTTTAAGAATGCAATTTTGTTTGTTTTTATCCTTTCTCAGCACTGGAAGTAATAATAGCAATTCTCATCATTTTTATACCATTTTGGGTACAGGAAGTAAGTCAATTTGTTTATAACCCAGGAACCACTAGAAATATTTGACAGTTTGTAAGAGTTTTTAAATAATTTGATCATTTCAACATTTGGTTCAGTGAAGATACTCATCTATTTCTCTAACTCTCCATTTTTCTTGAGTTCATTTATTGTCAGATGGTAATACATTTATTAGACAGGAAGTATTTTTTTGTGTGAAGACATTACTATTTGTGGGCAATATGCAATTCGATCCACCAGAAAAGTTTTTACAAAATAAAGGGGATCCACCAATTCCATGGACACGTTGGAAGGAGGAATTCTTTCATTACATGAAGGCAATTGATGGCGAGCGTATGGGTGCAGAGAGGAAGAAAAGTATTATTTTGCATTGTCTGGGATCAGAAGGACAGATGATTTTTAGGGCTTTACCCCCAATTCCACCTGTGGATGGTGAAGGAACTAATTTGTATAAAGAGGCACTACTTAGGATAGAAAAGAGATGTAAGCCTGTTTCAAACATAGCTCTTAATAGATATAAGTTTTATACTCGTGCACAACAGGATTTAGAATCGTTTGATGGCTTTATTACTGCTCTAAGATCTTTGTCTATACATTGTAACTTTGGAAGTATGTGTGATGAGATGTTGAGAGACCAAATCATTGTTCATGTTAAGAATAAGAAAACACAAGATCGGCTTTGGGAACTTGGGGATACCAAGTTATCTGAAGCCATTGCCATTGCTAAATCTTTAGAGCAGTCTGAAAAGTGGATGCTTACTGTAAAAAAACACAGTGAGCATAAAGCTGATACTTCTGATGAGGTTTGTGTGGTTAAACATATAGATGGACAAGCCATTGACAATATACATCCCGCATCTAATTCTAATAGATTTAACAGTCCTACATTTTTAAAAAGATTTGATAAATCCGTGATATGTTTTAAATGTGGTAGTAGAACTCATGTAGCGTCATATGCTGGATGTACTGCTATCAATAAAGAGTGCAGGAAATGTGGAAGAATAGGACATTTCTCCACAGTTTGCAGGGATGTCAAGAGATTTGTTCAAAATCCTAAAAGTAAAGTAGCTTATGTTACTGAAGTTTCATCTAATACATGCAAGTTTCATCTAATACATGCAAGTGTATGTCTGGTACTAGTGATAGTTGTAATGAGAAGAATAAAGGTTTTGTGGTTTATCTAAGTGAAGGAGTTTCAATTGTTAATGATTCAGTTGAAGGTCATTTCACAAATAAACCCATTTGTGAAATGTTTGTTTTAGGTGTAAAAATTGACCTTATGGCTGATTCAGGTTCGCCTTGGACCATCATTTCGAAGGAGTATTTTGATGAGCGTTTAGAACGTTTATTGAATTTTTCAGATATTTTACCATCGGATATATGTGCTGCGAGCTTTGATGGTTCAAAGATTGATATGTTGGGATATTTTGTTATTAATCTCACTTTCAAACCAGGTGTGTTGAAGTTAAATTGTATGTTGCACTTAAAGGGGTGAATGTAAACGGATGGAAAGATCAGTGGAAATTTGGGATTATACTTAATCCTCGTGCTAAGGATCCTGTGATGCTTGATGAAAATCTTGTATTTGAGAACATTTCTGCTCTTATGAATGAAAAGAAGACTGATTTCATCAAATCAGAATTTAAAGATGTTTTTTCAGATAAGTTAGGCATGATTCAGAACTACTCTCATAAAATAAAACTTAAATCTGGTGTTGTTCCAGTCAAACAAAAGTTAAGAGGAGTACCGATTAATGTTAGAGAAGATCTCAAAAATACTTTGGATGAATTCGTTTCTGAAACAATTATTGAACCCATAGATTCTGCGGAATGGGTTTCTCCCATTGTTTTAGTGAGGAAACCCGATAAAAGTTTGAGAATATGTATCGATCTCAGGGCCTTGAATGCTGCCATCATTTTGGACTGCCATCCCCTCCCCAATATAAATGAAGTTGTTTCTATGTTGGAGGGGGCTAAGGTTTTCTCCACACTCGATTTAAGATCGGCCTATCATCAAATTCCTCTTACGGATTAGTCAAAATGTCTCACAGCCTTTATCACTCCCCAGGGTTTATATCAATATAATAGAATGCCGTTTGGTTTAGCTTCGGCGGCCTCTGTATTTCAGAGTTATGTTTAACATTTTCAGAGATGTGGACCGTTTTGTCAAGTGTTTTCAGGACGAAATTTTAATATATTCTAGAAATGATGAGGAGCCTGTAGTACATTTGCGTTGTGTATGTAACAAATTGAGGGAGAATGGCTTGACTTTGAAGTCAAGTAAATGTAAATTGTTCCAAACCTCAGTTAAATATCTAGGTCATACATTGTCGGCGGATGGTGTTGTACCTAAGATATCAAATGTACAAGGTATAAGCGAAGCTCCTCCTCCCAGTAATAGAGATCAGTTACTGTCATTCGCAGGAATGTGCAAATATTACAGTAAGTTCGTGAACAATTTTGCAACCAAAATGGAACCCCTTAGGAAACTACTAAGACATGATAATTCTTTTGTATGGGAAACTGAACAACAGTCTGCTTTTGAGCTTGTTAAATCAGATATATTGCATGCCCCCACACTCAGACCTTTTTGTTTAAACAAAATATGTATAATTACAGTTGATGCCAGCATGTATGGCATTGGATCTGTGTTATCTCAAACCTGTGACAAAGAAGAATGGAATGTATGCTTTGCATCTCGCACACTTAATGAAACTGAACGCAGGTATGCTGTCATGGAGAAAGAGCTTTTAGCTTGTGTGTGGGCGATTGAACATTTCAGGAACTATATTGGGGCAGTAAATTTGTGTTAAGAACTGATCATAAACCTTTAGTTAATATACTTTCTCCAGGTGGTGGGTGGAATTCTACTGCACGTATTTCCAGGTTGACCTCTAGACTACAGGAGTATTGTTTTACACCGGAGTTTGTTCCAGGTAAAAAGAATGTTGTTGCAGATTTCATGTCTCATCACCCATGTCAAATATCTTGTTGTAAAACTTTGGATGATACTGATGTAGTCACTTGTTTACAAGATGTTTTATAAGGTTCTTTTGATGAGATTTCTGAAGAAGCTAGGAAATCTGCAGAAAATCAAGATCTTTCTTTACAAACTATAAAAAATATATCCTAGAGGGTTGGCCTGATAAGAAAAATTTGACAGAAAATTTCATGCCAATGTTTAATGTGTTTAGTGAGTTAGAGCTTGAGAACAATTTAATTTTTAAATCTGGAAAATGTGTACCACCTTTTGCCATGCAAAATGTTATTTTGGATTTGGCGCATAAAACACATCCAGGAATCTCTGCGATGAAAAGGTTAATAAGAAATTATTTTTGGTGGCCAGGCCTAGAATGGATGGTGGATCGTAAAGTAAGAGAGTGTGCAGTTTGCATGGGAAATGAGCAAATGTTAAAATTTAATGTTCCTCGTTTGAAGAATACCTCCTGGCCCATTGATCCTTGAAAAAATTTGCATTTGATATTTCGGGTCCTTTTTAGGTCTCGCACCTGCGAACCGGATCGCGAAATCCGTCTCTGCGAGACTTATTGTGATCATTTCAGTTTTCCAGGACTCAAGGGGAACAGACAAGAGACAAGAGATGTGAATGCCAGATTAGGTTGCTGTGAAGAGCATGTCAGTTTCAGTTTTACACGAGCAGTTCTACATTTTGTTACTTTGTTGCAGTTTTAAAGGCTGGTTTGTGAAGAGCATGTCAGTTTCAGTTTTCCCTTGCCAACTGCGTGCAAAGAGCTTCTGCATACAATTTTTTTTTATGGGTGTTTTTAATATAATGTGCGTGTTTTAATACAACGAGTGTGTTGAAAAGTAGGTGTTTTGATATAATTAGTGCCTAAAAAAGTGTTTGTGTTTAAGTACAATAATAATGTGCGTGTTTTCAATACAATGAGCGTGTTAGGAAGTGTTTGTGCTGTAGAGTGGAGTGCTGCGCTGTAGAGTGGAGTGCTGTAGAGTAGAGCGCTGCGCTGTAGAGTGGAGCGCTGTGCTGTAGAGTGGAGGGCTGCGCTGTACAGTAGAATGCTGCATTGTGTAGTGTTGCGCTGTAGAGTGCTGCGTTGCGCTGTACAGTGGTGCGCTGCGCTGTAGAGTGAAGCGCTGCGTTGTAGAGTGGAGCACTGTATAGTGGAGTGGTGTGTTGTAGAGTGGACTGGTGCGCTTTGTGGAGCACTGCGCTGTAGAGTGGAGCCCTGCGCTGTAGAGTGGAGCACTGCGCTGTAGAGTGGAGTACTGCACCATAGAGTGGAGCGCAGTGGAGTGTTGCATTGTGTAGTGCTGCGCTGTAGAGTGGAGCGCTGCGCTGTAGAGTGGAGCGCTGCGCTGTAGAGTGGAGCGCTGCGCTATAGAGCGCTGCGCTGTGGAGCGCTGCGCTGTAGAGTGGAGCGCTGCGCTGTAGAGTGGAGTGCTGCGCTGTAGAGTGGAGCGCTGTAGAGCGCTGCGCTGTAGAGTGCTGCGCTGTAGAGTGGAGCGCTGCGCTGTAGAGTGGAGCGCTGCGCTGTAGAGTGGAGCGCTGCGCTGTAGAGTGGAGCGCTGCGCTGTAGAGTGGAGCTGTAGAGTGGAGCGCTGCGCTGTAGAGTGGAGCGCTGCGCTGTAGAGTGGAGCGCTGCGCTGTAGAGTGGAGCGCTGCGCTGTAGAGTGCAGTGCTGCGCTGTAGAGTGCAGCGCTGCGCTGTAGAGTGGAGTGCTATACTGGGAAGTTCTGTGCTTTAGAGTGGAGTGCTATACTGGGAAGTTCTGTGCTGTAGAGTGGAGTGCTGCGTTGTGGAGTGTTGCGTTGTAGAGTGGAGTGTTGCGTTGTAGAGTGGAGTGTTGCATTGTAGAGTAGAGTGTTGCGTTGTAGAGTGGAGTGTTGCGTTGTAGAGTGGAGTGTTGCGTTGTAGAGTGGAGTGTTGCGTTGTAGAGTGGAGTGTTGCGTTGTAGAATGGGGTGTTGCGCTGTAGAGTGGAGTGTCGCGCTGTAGAGTGGTGTTGCGCTGTAGATCGGCGCGCTGTAGTGGCGCGCTGCCCTGTAGAGTGGCGCGCTGTGCTGCAGACTGGACCGCTGCGCTGTAGAGTGAGTGCTCCTCTGTAGAGTGGAATGCTGCGCTGTGGAGTGCTAAATTGGGAAGGTCTGCGCTGTAAAACGGAGTGTTGTGTTGTGTAGTGTTGCACTGTAGAGTGGAGTGTTGCGCTGTAGAGTGGAGTGTTGCGCTGTAGAGTGGAGTGTTGCGCTGTAGAGTGGAGTGTTGTGCTGTAGAGTGGAGTGTTGCGCTGTAGAGTGGTGTGCTTTGTGGAGTAGTGCATTGTAGAGTGGAGCATTGCGCTGTAGAATGGAGCACTGCGCTGTAGAGTGGAGCACTGCAATGTACAGTGGAGCAGTTCGCTGTAGAGTGGAGCGCTGTACTGTAGAGTGGAGTGCTGCATTGTATAGTGCTGCGCTGTAGAGTGGAGTGCTGGACTATGAAGTGCTACACTGTAGAGTGGAGTGCTGCGTTTTGTAGTGCTGCGCTGTAGAGTGGAGCGCTGCGCTGTAGAGTGGAGCGCTGCGCTGTGGAGTGGAGCGCTGCGCTGTAGAGTGGAGCGCTGCGCTGTAGAGTGGAGCGCTGCGCTGTAGAGTGGAGCGCTGCGCTGTGGAGCGCTGCGCTGTAGAGTGGAGCACTGCGCTGTAGAGTGCTGCGCTGTAGAGTGGAGCGCTCCGCTGTAGAGTGGAGCGCTGCGCTGTAGAGTGGAGCGCTGCGCTGTAGAGTGGAGCGCTGCGCTGTAGAGTGGAGCGCTGCGCTGTAGAGTGGAGCGCTGCGCTGTAGAGTGGAGCGCTGCGCTGTAGAGTGGAGCGCTGTGCTGCGCTGTAGAGTGGAGCGCTGCGCTGTAGAGTGGAGCGCTGCGCTGTAGAGTGGAGTGCTATACTGGGAAGTTCTGTGCTTTAGAGTGGAGTGCTATACTGGGAAGTTCTGTGCTGTAGAGTGGAGTGCTGCGTTGTGGAGTGTTGCGTTGTAGAGTGGAGTGTTGCGTTGTAGAGTGGAGTGTTGCGTTGTAGAGTGGAGTGTTGCGTTGTAGAGTGGAGTGTTGCGTTGTAGAGAGGAGTGTTGCGTTGTAGAGTGGAGTGTTGCATTGTAGAGTGGAGTGTTGCGTTGTAGAGTGGAGTGTCGCGCTGTAGAGTGGTGTTGCGCTGTGGATCGGCGCGCTGTAGTGGCGCGCTGCGCTGTAGAGTGGCGCGCTGTGCTGCAGACTGGACCGCTGCGCTGTAGAGTGAGTGCTCCTCTGTAGAGTGGAATGCTGCGCTGTGGAGTGCTAAATTGGGACGGTCTGCGCTGTAAAACGGAGTGTTGTGTTGTGTAGTGTTGCGCTGTAGAGTGGAGTGTTGCGCTGTAGAGTGGAGTGTTGCGCTGTAGAGTGGAGTGTTGCGCTGTAGAGTGTAGTGTTGCGCTGTAGAGTGGAGTGTTGCGCTGTAGAGTGGTGTGCTTTGTGGAGTAGTGCATTGTAGAGTGGAGCATTGCGCTGTAGAAAGGAGCACTGCGCTGTAGAGTGGAGCACTGCAATGTACAGTGGAGCAGTTCGCTGTAGAGTGGAGCGCTGTACTGTAGAGTGGAGTGCTGCATTGTATAGTGCTGCGCTGTAGAGTGGAGTGCTGGACTATGAAGTGCTACACTGTAGAGTGGAGTGCTGCGTTTTGTAGTGCTGCGCTGTAGAGTGGAGCGTTGCGCTGTAGAGTGGAGCGTTGCGCTGTAGAGTGGAGCGCTGTGCTGTAGAGTGGAGCGCTGCGCTGTAGAGTGGAGCGCTGCGCTGCAGAGTGGAGCGCTGCGCTGCAGAGTGGAGCGCTGCGCTGCAGAGTGGAGCGCTGCGCTGCAGAGTGGAGCGCTGCGCTGTAGAGTGGAGCGCTGCGCTGTAGAGTGGAGCGCTGCGCTGTAGAGTTGAGCACTATACTGGGAAGTTCTGTGCTGTAGAGTGGAGTGCTGCGCTGTGTAGTGCTGCACTGTAGAGTGGAGTGTTGCGCTGTAGAGTGGAGTGTTGCGCTGTAGAGTGGAGTGTTGCGCTGTAGAGTGGAGTGTTGCGCTGTAGAGTGGAGTGTTGCGCTGTAGAGTGGAGTGCTGTGCTTTGTGGAGTAGTGCATTGTAGAGTGGAGCACTGCGCTGTAGAATGGAGCACTGCGCTGTAGAGTGGAGCACTGCAATGTAGAGTGGAGCGCTGTACTGTAGAGTGGAGTGCTGCATTGTATAGTGCTGCGCTGTAGAGTGAAGTGCTACACTGTAGAGTGGAGTGCTGCGTTTTGTAGTGCTGCGCTGTAGAGTGGAGCGCTGCGCTGTAGAGTGGAGCGCTGCGCTGTAGAGTGGAGCGCTGCGCTGTAGAGTGGAGCGCTGCGCTGTAGAGTGGAGTGCTATACTGGGAAGTTCTGTGCTGTAGAGTGGAGTGCTGTGTTGTGTAGTGCTGCACTGTAGAGTGGAGTGTTGCGTTGTAGAGTGGAGTGCTGCGTTGTGTAGTGCTGCACTGTAGAGTGGAGTGTTGCGTTGTAGAGTGGAGTGTTGCGTTGTAGAGTGAAGTGTTGCGTTGTAGAGTGGAGCGCTGCGCTGTAGAGTGGAGCGCTATACTGGGAAGTTCTGTGCTGTAGAGTGGAGTGCTGCGTTGTGTAGTGCTGCGCTGTAGAGTGGAGTGTTGCTTGTAGAGTGGAGTGTTGCGTTGTAGAGTGGAGTGTTGCGTTGTAGAGTGAAGTGTTGCGTTGTAGAGTGGAGTGTTGCGCTGTAGAGTGGAGTGTCACGCTGTAGAGTGGTGTTGCGCTGTAGATCGGTGCACTGTGCTGTAGTGGCGCGCTGCGTGGTACAGTGGCGCGCTGTGCTGCAGACTGGACCGCTGCGCTGTAGAGCGCTGCGCTGTAGAGCACTGCGCTGTAGAGTGAGTGCTCCTCTGTAGTGTGGAATGCTGGGCTGAACAGTGGAGTGCTAAATTGGGAAGGTCTGCGCTGTAAAACGGAGTGTTGTGTTGTGTAGTGTTGCGCTGTAGAGTGGAGTGCTGCATTGTATAGTGCTGCGCTGTAGAGTGGAGTGCTGGACTATGAAGTGCTACACTGTAGAGTGGAGTGCTGCGTTTTGTAGTGCTGCGCTGTAGAGTGGAGCGCTGCGCTGTAGAGTGGAGCGCTGCGCTGTAGAGTGGAGCGCTATACTGGGAAGTTCTGTTCTGTAGAGTGGAGTGCTGCGTTGTGTAGTGCTGCACTGTAGAGTAGAGTGGAGTGTTGCGTTGTAGAGTGGACTGTTGTTTTGTAGAGTGGAGTGTTGCGTTGTAGAGTGGAGTGTTGCGTTGTAGTGTGGAGTGTTGCGCTGTAGAGTGGAGTGTTGCGCTGTAGAGTGGAGTGTTGCGCTGTAGAGCGGCGCGCTGCGCTGTAGAGTGGCGCGCTGTGCTGTAGAGTGGCGCATTGTGCTGCAGAATGGACCGCTGCAATGTAGAGTGAGTGCTGCTCTGTAGAGTGGAATGCTGCGCTGTACAGTGGAGTGCTAAATTGGGAAGGTCTGCGCTGTAAAACGGAGTGTTGTGTTGTGTAGTGTTGCGCTGTAGAGTGGAGTGTTGCGCTGTAGAGTGGAGTGTTGCGCTGTAGAGTGGAATGTTGCACTGTAGAGTGGAGTGTTGCACTGTAGAGCTGTGGAGTGGTGTGCTGTGTGGAGTAGTGCATTGTTGAGTGGAGCACTGCGCTGTAGAGTGGAGCACTGCAATGTAGAATGGAGCACTGCGCTGTAGAGTGGAGCACTGCAATGTAGAGTGGAGCAGTTCGAGAGACCTGGCGAATTGTAAGGTAAGATGACGCGTACAAAGCTTGAATGCAGTAACGGGCGACCTCAAAGGCCCAATCACACGAACAAAAATGCGATCCTACCTGCCACTGGTTGCAAATACGTCATTAGAGATCAGAGAAACGAGCAGACGAGGTTTTATTGAATGTTTGTGCTGTGTGTGAACAGGTTCCGGATATGACACTTCGGAGAGGCATTTTCCCACAACACAAACTCTGTAACAAAATGTGCCCAACCAAACTGCAAGCGGGCTGCTCTGATTTACTTCGTCCTCTGTTAACTGGTTCATGAATTGGATTGCCAAATGAGCCGTTGTGTTTTAAATATGGAAGAGCAGGTACGGAAGGGCACCTGAAGCAGCTGATTATTTTTTCTCGTCCATTTTGCTGGAGGGACACCTTTCTGAAGGGCAATCAATCACGGAAATATTGTTGTTCCTTTACACCTAAAGAATTCCTTTCCTGATATTAGCGCGGCCGCGGCAGCTAGCTCAACAGACTACGAGGCTAACGTTAAACCAAGAACCCTTTTGCTTGGGGCCTTATAGGCTATCTGCAGACTTTCATTCCTGAGTGCTTTCATTTAATTCTGCCTAATCAGCGGGTGATCTTAGAAGTTACAATCGGATCGGCGGACCCCATCACGCTAACCAAAAAAATACAGCGTTGGTGTTAACGGTCCGACCGGTCCAGGCGGCGACAGCATAGCATTGGCAATTGGGATCCCTAGTTAGCTCAGCTGGCTTCGGGTAGTTAGTAAAAGTTGAAAAATCACAATGAATACAAGAATTCCATTACTGCTGCAGAGCTTGAAATTGGAGAGTATTAAAAGAATGCTTGCCCTTAACATGAAGTGAAACTTATATTCGCCCCCCCCCTCCTCCTCTTCCCTAGCCACCGGAATAAAACAAAGTGTGGGAGCTGACCGGGTCAGCTTAACTTAAAACTGTAAGTGCTTGCTTTCCTTAATTTAATTAGTATCTTACCGTTATTCGTGGTGGGACCAGTCGGCAGGCCAGGACACACACACGTTGCTAGCTAGATGCACACTGGACTGCTCAGTTGTACTTTGGTGATGGCTGCCTGCTTGCTATCAGGCCGCAGTCTGCAGTGCCAGTGCCAGCCCAGTCCGTCCTGTAGTACTGTACACACACACACAGTACTGGCTGCAGTGCCACGCCACCAGACCGTCACCTGATCAGACAGTTGCACAGCCCTTCGTCTTCGTCGTCGGTCGGGTTGGGCTGGGCCTCCGGGCTAACTTAGGATGACTCATGGGGTGGGGAGCTGCTGCCTGCTGCTGTAACTGCGCAGCCGCAGCGCGTTGGTTATGCTGGGGCGTGGCAGCCTGAGCCAAAGTGAAAAAAATCGGCGCACACTTCCGCGCACAGAGCCCCTACCCCCATCAGAACCTCCAGCCTGACCCCACCAACTTCCGCAGCCCGCCCACCCCACTGGCAAACAAACTGTCAACAACTCTGCGCCGCCATGATGATGATGATGAAACGAACTTTCCTTCACAGTCCTGCCAAGTTGATGAAACGAACTTTCCTTCACAGTCCTGCCAAGTATCACGCTTTACGTGTGACACTAACGCATTTCAGTGTAGTGATCCGCATCACCGCACTGAAATGCATTGTCACGCATTATAGCGCCTCCTCAGCTGCCACATGGAGCGCTGCTATAATGCACATATGATGGACTGAGGTGCCTCTCAGCGCCGTGTGCACTGCTCCCGGTAGGCAGAGGCTGGCTAAAAATCTGCTTGCAGCTCTACAAGAACTGACTGCCACAATGTAATTGTAGCCAAGTTAGGCATACACTGGGGGCCGACTCACGTGGCGCCGAATTTAGACTGACGTCACTACAGTCTAGTGCCCAATGGTAGACTCTTGACTGACAGCAAGATACAATAGCTACCTTGAGTCAGGGTCCGTCCTGCTGCTGCCAGCCGCGCTTTTCGAAGTTCAATTGCGCAGCTGCTCTGACCGCTCTCACTGCAGCGGGGTGCGTGCCTGGGGATGAGGTGCTGGATTTCCGCCGTCGGCATTGCTTAGGAATCCAATCTGGAATCGGATCCCACCTGTAGAGTGGAGCGCTGCGCTGTAGAGTGGAGCACTGCGCTGTAGAGTGGAGCGCTGCGCTGTAGAGTGGAGCGCTGCGCTGTAGAGTGGAGCGCTGCGCTGTAGAGTGGAGCGCTGCGCTGTAGAGTGCTGCATTGTGTAGCGCTGTGCTGTAGAGTGGTGCGCTGCGCTGTAGACTGGTGCACTGCGCTGTAGAGTGGTGCGCTGCGCTGTAGAGTGGTGCGCTGCGCTGTAGAGTGGAGCGCTGCGCTGTAGAGTGGAGCGCTGCGCTGTAGAGTGGAGCGCTGCGCTGTAGAATGGAGCGCTGCGCTGTAGAGTGGAGCGCAGCGCTGTAGAGTGGAGCGCAGCGCTGTAGAGTGGAGCGCTGCGCTGTAGAGTGGAGCGCTGCAGAGTGGAGCGCTGCGCTGCAGAGTGGAGCGCTGCGGAGTGGAGCGCTGCGCTGTGGAGCGGAGCGCTGCGCTGTGGAGCGGAGCGCTGCGCTGTGCAGCGGAGCGCTGCGCAGCGGAGCGCTGTGGAGCGCTGTAGAGTGGAGCGCTGTGCTGTGGAGTGCTGCGCTGTAGAGTGGAGTGCTGGACTATGAAGTGCTACACTGTAGAGTGGAGTGCTGCGTTTTGTAGAGTGGAGCGCTGCGCTGTAGAATGGAGCGCTGCGCTGTAGAGTGGAGCGCAGCGCTGTAGAGTGGAGCGCAGCGCTGTAGAGTGGAGCGCTGCGCTGTAGAGTGGAGCGCTGCAGAGTGGAGCGCTGCGCTGCAGAGTGGAGCGCTGCGCTGCGGAGTGGAGCGCTGCGCTGTGGAGCGGAGCGCTGCGCTGTGGAGCGGAGCGCTGCGCTGTGCAGCGGAGCGCTGCGCAGCGGAGCGCTGTGGAGCGCTGTAGAGTGGAGCGCTGTGCTGTGGAGTGCTGCGCTGTAGAGTGGAGTGCTGGACTATGAAGTGCTACACTGTAGAGTGGAGTGCTGCGTTTTGTAGTGCTGCGCTGTAGAGTGGAGCGCTGTGCTGTAGAGTGGAGCGCTGCGCTGTAGAGTGGAGCGCTGCGCTGTAGAGTGGAGCGCTGCGCTGTAGAGTGGAGCGCTGCGCTGTAGAGTGGAGCGCAGCGCTGTAGAGTGAAGCGCTGCGCTGTAGAGTGGAGCGCTGCGCTGTAGAGTGGAGCGCAGCGCTGTAGAGTGGAGCGCTGCAGAGTGGAGCACTGCAGAGTGGAGCGCTGCGCTGCAGAGTGGAGCGCTGCGCTGCAGAGTGGAGCGCTGCGCTGCAGAGTGGAGCACTGCGCTGCAGAGTGGAGCGCTGCGCTGCAGAGTGGCGCAAATAAATTTAATAATAAAAAAAAATTATAAATAAATAAAACAAACAAATCTAAATCATAAAATAGCAAATCGTCCATTCATTATAATACCTAGATTAGATCACCAAATCCAACAGAGGACAGTTTAGGATTTCTAAAATTGTTGGGCATCAGCTCCCTTATTGCTCTACTGACCCCCTCCCTTTTTAGGCCTCAAAATAAACAAACCACGGACAGAGCAGAGACCCGTGGAGGGGTCAATAACAGGGTGTCAGAGGAGGCAATAACATGGCCTCATAAAGGGTAACAACGTATAACAGTGATAAAGGAGAAGCAATAATGGCATAAGGCAGGACAATAATAGCACATGGAATGGGTTAATAACAGGGCAATAAATAAGGAAATCCTACTACACTAGAGGGGGCGTTAAGGGCGCAGTTCATATAAGGGAGGGGTTTATATATCATCAGAAAGGACAAAGATGGGCCTCACATATGTCCATAACCGAGCACTGCGGCAAGAATAACAGCAAATTCGATAAGGCAATAATAGGGCCTCCTAGAGGATAAAAGTGGCGCTTCAGATGGGGTAATATTAGGGCATCATAGAGGCTATAATGTCATCAGAGTGAGTAATAACAAGGCATCAAAGAGGATAATAATAAGGCATCTGCGTAGGTAACCGGACACGACAATCATGTAGCACCAGTAAAGAGAATAAACAGGTATCAGAGACACAATAACGGGTCGACATAAAGAGCAATAAGGTAGTATCAGGACCCGATATAACATGATCTGTCCAATAAACTACACACAGGCTCTGGTTAGTACGTACTTGGTCCGCGGGCCGGCCGCAGATGATTCAAAGGAGTAGGACTGTAGTGTTGCAGGCGGTTGGCGCTTTCTCTGGCCTGCAAGCACTGCATGCATGCTGAGTTCACTTCAGGCGAGGCGGCTATTCCAGGTGCGTTTTCTGCCTGCTTGCGGCCTCCACACAGTACTCGGGCTGCGGCTGTCCTAACTCATCGTGAGTTAAGCGGGGGTCCGGTCGGTCAGCTACTAATATTGTCGAGGCCGCAAGGGTTCACAAGAGTTTCCCGATCATGATTATACCTGTCACAGTGAGGGTCACGGCCGGTAATAATATTTAATTTTATGCGCAGGCTATGAAGCAGGAGGCACTCACCTCTCTCGAGTCCCCCACCGCTTCTAATCACCCAGGACCTCACTTCCTGACCAGGCAGCCGGACGTGATGAGGTCACATCCGATTAATAATTCCCCCCCCCCCCTTCCACGGGGCCGCAGCAGCCAGTAGCCACGCCCAGGTCGATTCAAGTTCAGTGTGTGTCTTCAGTGATTAACAGCACCTCAGCGGGGCGCAGCGGGCCTGGGAAATGACAGATTGTAACATTGTAGTACCTCACTGACTCTCAGAGACTGGACCAGAGAGACACATTAACTGTTTAATATCTGAGTCAGCTCTGCTGGCATGTGAGTCTGTAGTGCAGCGCAAAAACGCTTCGGGGGAGAGCTAGTCTTACACTACTAGGCATAACTGACCTGAGTTTGAGAAAATAGCAAAATACCTACCTGTCCAAAAGAAGTATCATGGTCACATCTCAGTTAACCTCTCAGGGGCTATAGTCCTCGGGGTTCATACTGATAAATATTTCAGAACCTTTCTCAATGTGCCAAAACAGCCTGCAGCCAATTTCTTCACCCCTGTGTCAAATGACACATTTTTATCTATGCAAATTTTAAAATTCTTAGCAATAAATTTGAGTTGAAGTTAAGGCCCAAAGATTTAAGGCCAACAGTCCAAAGTCCAACAATTTAAGTGATTTCCTTCTATCAAATTACTGCCTATGGTTTCTCAATATTTACAATGAAGTATTATTTCTTTATTACATGGTTCATGTAAAACTGTATATTAGACTCTAGTTCAAATACCAATCTATAAGCAGCTACCTAATAGCACCCTACTTAAGCTAAATTACATTATGTAGGTTACAGATCAACATAAAGTCAACACATAAGTTTATAACAAAGTCAATATGGCTTTATGCATAATATTATCGACTCTTCTGCAAGTTAGTCTGAGTGTTACAATTTTATTGTTTTAAGATCTTCTAAGATTTCCTTGCTACTCACAAGAATGTAATTCTTAATGTTTGTATGTTTCAATTGTGTTCATATTGCTAACTAAAAAATGTCATTCATAGTCATTGTAATGTCACTCATGACTTCATTAAAATAATAAAAAGATCACATATGATAATTTGAAACAATTAACAACTATGCTTGTAATATTAGGAAATATACGTTACATGCCAGGTTTTTATTGCTCAACTAAACTAATAAAAAATGCCCTTTATTCTAACATACTCTTTCTATTGCACTATAAATTTTTTGCAATTGCTCTATTTCACAGTTTATCTCTTTATACTATATTTTTGTTGTACTTAGTTTTAACAATTCTATATCTATTTCACTCTTGTTCATGCTAACAATTTCCTTTTAACAAGCTTTAGTTAACAGTTCCTAACTGAAACTCTCATTCATACTACATTTTACATTCTCTATTATATGCTCACTTTTACAACCTCACTCAAACTCTCTATATTGCCTTTTTCATGCTTTTACTAACAGCAATATGCACACTGCACAAAGCAATCTACATTCTGCACTCTACAATCTGCATGTTCTACAACACAGCACTCCACTCTGCAGTGCAGCACTCTGCTCTACAACACAATGTTACACTTTACAACACAACATTCCACTCTACAGCACAGCCCTCCACTATACAGCGCGGCACTCCACTCTAGAGCACAGCACTCCACTCTACAGCACAGCAGCCCGCTTCACAGCACGGCACTTTGCTGTACAACGTGGCACTCTACTCTACAGCACAACACTCCACTCAACAATGCAGTACTCTGCTCTACAGCGCAACGCTCAACTCTATAGCGCAACAGTCCACCCTACAGCGCAACACTCTGTTCTACAATGCAACACTCTACTCAACAATGCAGCACTTTACTCTACAGCATAGCACTCCACTCTACAATACACTACTCCATGCTACAGCGCACCACTCCAGTCTACAACACACCACTCCACTCTACAGCGCATCACTCACTATACAACGCAACACTATATTTAACGGCACAGCACTCCACTCTACAGTGCAGCACTCCACTCGACAACACAGTACTCCACTCAACAGCACATAATTACACTGCACTCAATGCAACATACACTCCAAATCCCACTCAGTGCCACATAAGTACACGCCACATAATTACACTGCACTGAATGCAATATACACTCCAAATACCACTCAGTGCCACATAATTACACCCCACATAATTACACTGCACTCAATGCAACATACACTCCAAATCCCCCCACTCAGCACCACATAATTACACACCACATAATTACACTGCACTCAATGCAACATACACTCCAAATGCTACTCCGTGCCACATAATTATACACTACATAATTACACTCTACTGAATGCAACACACACTCATCATAATACCACTCAGTGCCACATAATTACATGCAACATAATTACACTCTACTCAATGCAACATAAATACACTCCACATAATACCACACAGTGCCACATAATTATATGCTACATAATTACACTGCACTCAATGCAACATACGCTCCAAATAATACCACTCAGTGCCTCATAATTACACTCCACACAATTAAACTCTACTGAATACAACATAACCTCCCCATAATACTACTCAGTGCCACATATTTATATGCTACATAATTACACTGCACTCAATGCAACATACACTCCAAATACCACTAAGTGCCACATAATTACACGCCACACACTTACACTCTTCTCAATGCAACGTAAATACACACCACATAATACCACTCAGTGCCATATAATTACACACCTCATACTTACACTCTACTCAATGCAACATAAATACACTTGATCTATCTGTCTATCTATCTATCGCCCTCACTCTATCTGTCTATCTATTGCACTCACTCTATCTATCGCACTCGCTCTATCTATCGCTATCACTCTATCTATCTATCGCCCTCACTCACAAAAATATGTTAATATTTCACTTCTGTTCTTGGATTTTCGTCACAATAAATTACAATAAACATAATCTTCACAAAAGTTATTTACAAAAGCTATTGCCATTATAAATTACAATAACTTTTTTAAAAGTATTAATTATTAAAAAAATTAAAAGCCATTTTTATTTGTAATACATCTAAGTCACGTAAATACAACACATATTGCATTACAAATGCTATAAGTGTCACATTTGCAAAAGTTAGAACTATTGGCATTGCAAATGACAAAGCTATTAATTTCGCTATTTTCAAAACCAACACATAAATACAAAATTTGTCATTTACAATACCAATAGCTCAAACTTTCCTAATGCGAGACCTATTGCATTGCAAATGCTTGTACCTGTCTTCCAAGTGATTCTCGTTATGCTTTGGTACTTGTGGACTACCATTCTAAATGGCCGGAGGTCAAATTTGTTTCTTCTACTTCTACCAGTATAGTTATAGAGTTTTTTAAAGAAGTTTTCTCTAGAGAGGGTTGTCCTTTGACAATGGTTACTGACAGTGGGGTTCAACTTACCTCATTAGAGATGGAGAATTTTCTAAAACTGCATAACATTAAACATCATACTGTTTCTGTCTATGAACCTCATGAAAACGGTTTAGTAGAACGCTTTAACAGAGTTTTGAAAGGCTTTGTTGCTGATGGTGTTAACCTCTTCCGCGCTGATGACGGAACCGCTCCATCATCAGCCGTGGTAGAG
Source organism: Lissotriton helveticus (assembly GCF_964261635.1). Lineage (NCBI taxonomy): Eukaryota > Metazoa > Chordata > Amphibia > Caudata > Salamandridae > Lissotriton > Lissotriton helveticus. The sequence continues at coordinate 1,621,352,270 of NC_136067.1, forward strand.
CTGTGCTGATGACGGACCCCCCCCCCCCCCCCGCCCCCTTAGCGCTGCGGCGGAATAGCCGCCGCAGCGTAGGTGTTAAGTCTGGTAGAAATTGGAAAAACTTATTGAGAGAAAAACTTTGGCTTTATAGGATTACCCCACGTTCGACCACTGAGGTTAGTCCTTTCCGTCTTCTCAAAGGGCAAGCTCGTGCATCTACTATTTGTCCTTGGTGGTTTAGAGATAAATGTTCTAATAATTTGTCTTCGAGAGTGTTGGTTGAAGAGGTTGCTCAAAAAGTTGAAAGTAAACAAAATAAAACAAAAGTATGGTATGATAATAGGTGGAATGTTAAAACTCCCAATTTCTCTGTGGGTGATTGGGTTAGAATTAAAAGACCAGGCTTCATGACAAAATGTTCTAATAAATTTGGCAAACCTATGAAGGTTGTAAAGGTGTTTAGCAACAGTGTTATCACTCAAGATGGCAGGTTGTGGAACATTAAACGTGTTGCTAAATGTCCCAATGTTCATCATGCCAATTATCCCAATGCACAACAAGTAACAAAGGATTCAATTGCATCTAGAGTTAAGACATCCTTTCGACCAATATGTGTTCCAAGAAATTTGATGATTATGTTACTTAATCTATTTTTCTTACTTTTGTTTTTAACGAAGGGAAATGTCTTACATTCTCAGTTATATGTTTTCATTATGCTGTACCTTTAAGTCTGTTTTGTTATGCTTTGAGTTTACTGTAGAACCTAACTGGCTGCTAGGCATCAGGTCAGTTATTTATGTTCCTGCATACCAAGTAGCTTCATTCTCTGTTGCTGTGCTGCTGAAAATAAATATACTTCAAATCATCAAGCCTTGATTATGTCAAGGCTGGATTACGCCAATGTACTTTACCTGAGCATCCCCAACTATTTATTGGGCCGCTTACAGGTTGTACAAAATACGGCAGCCAGAGAGATCTCTCTGGTTGGGCCTAGGACTCACATGGCGAGTCATTTGAAAACCCTACACTGGCTGTCAGTGAAAAATAGAATTGTCTTCAAGTCGCTTGTGCTGGCCTTTAAGGCTCTTCATAACAGTGGGGCTCAGTATATCAGAAAGAGAATTACTCCCTATGTTCCAGTCAGGACTTTGAGGTCATCGGACCAACATTTGCTATTGGTGCCAAAATTCTTTCGGACCAGGAAGGGGGGACTCTCCTTCCAGGTGGTAGTAGGCAGATTGTGGAACTCACTGGCCCTTCTTCAGACAAGAACCAGAGCTTCTTAGCTTCAGATGCCAACTTAAGACCTGGCTGTTCCATCAGTAATGGAAGGCTGGGTAGGACAGTGAGGAAACAGGGTCTGCTCTTTTCTATGGGGCTCTTCTTAGCGCCGGGACACTCCTTGGCGTAGCTGTGCGCTTTATAAATTCCCCATAACATTAACATTAACATTAACATACGAGTGGAAGCGAATCTGATGGTGTGGAATTGTTTAACCTACAAAGCTACCATTCACTTTTGGGATAAGCGTTGGTCCTCAGAGATTCAGAAGGTGTCAAGCATCTGTGCTATAGAACTATAACGAAGTGATCTAAAGTGGGCTGCACAAGTCAGAGCAAGATTATTGGAAATCGGAGCACTACTGAAGGTTCAAACTTTTAGAGTAATGGAGGTGTTCCATCTTTGGAAGGGGGAGTTAAGAGTGGCTGTAGAAGAGAATCCAGGGCATCAGATTTGTGTTACGTTTCAAGGAAACCCTCAGCGGGCTACATGTTGGAGCCCTGGGATAATTGTAGGATGTATCCTTAAATAGCTGCTTTGTCTAGCTCTCAGTTACGCCTGATGCTATTAAAATTCTAAGTGGAGTGGAATTTTCGTGTTTTAAAAGTGGATGAGTTTGACGCACTCTTTGATTCTGGAAAAATCTGCACCTGTGGTTCACGTATTTTAAATTTTAATGTGCATCTTTTGTTAGATTGTTTGCATTTTCATAGTTTACGATGTCAGGTTTTAAAACATTGTTTCTTAAATATAATGTACATCATAGCACTGAGGCACTGGCACTTCTCATGAACATGGAGTTTTATGATGTAGCTTGTATTCTAGGAAAAGATTTAAAAGCTAGCTTGGGCTGGAAGTATTGTTAGAGAACATTGGTGCACATGCATCAAAAATCGCTATAGCGATTCCTTATTAGCGAAAAATAAGGAATCGGAATTAAAAAATCATGAACCGAGATGCATGTACTGAATCGGTAAATTTTAGCGATCCCTTAAAAATTACTAAAAAAATACCAAATACATCATTGCGAGTTGCTAACCCACAAACTAGCAAATAGCGAATTCGGTATTTGCGATTTCGATATTTGCGATTTCGCAAAAAGCGGGTCGCGTTAGAAGCAGGCTGATGACATCACAACCAGGAAGTCATTCAGTCCATGCTTCATTCAGTGCCCTGAGGAGCTCAGGGGAGGAGGCAGAGTGCGGAAGCGGAGCAGACACATATCACATTCACAATCCAGCTACAGTTCACATAGCCAGGATGGACAAAACTGCTGCAGGGAACAGTGCCAATCAAAGGAAGAGAAAGATGAAGTTCTTGGAAAGGGAACTTGAACACCTGATAGAGAGGGTGAGCAACAGCCACGACAAACTGTTTGGCAAGTTGTCCCTGAAGGTCAGTGGCGTAACGAAACTTGAGGGGGCCCCCTGCAAGGTACGTGGAGGGCGCCCCCTCCTGTAATGGCGGCTGGTGACAATTGAAAGTGATGGCTGTAAAATTAGTTTTGCAATGCACCGCGGCGAGCGAGCGAAGCAAGCAAGCCCTAACAACCTAAGGATGGTCCGGGGGGATTCTTCCTCCGAGAAAATGTTGAAAAAAGAGTGGGCAAATGGTGCATTTTCAAGCACATTTGAGAAAGCAAGAAGGTTAATAAATCAATTGTGAAAGTGCCATTATTACATTAATAAAGAGATATCATATAATAACATAGGTAGCTGCTTATTCAGTATAACCACAGTGCTTCATAACAGACTTCGAAATACAATGCTGAGTACCTCACAGATTTTTTTTATTTAACAAACAACCAACTAAACAGGTCAAAAACTAGGAGCATTCAAGAAGAAATTTTAGGATTAACATATTGCCTGCCTGGTGATGATGGTGATATGATATTCTACCTGGCAAATCCCATGCCATGGAGGGGGGGGGGGTAGAATAAGAGAAGATATGCATATTGTGTACTCATTTAGTTCACCCTTCAAAAGACCACAGCAGGAGCCAGACATCCAGATAAGAAATATAAAATTGTACAAAACTGATGCAACGACTTAAACATCTAACCATTGAAAGCATTGTTGTGGGCTTTTAGAGTCTGGGTATTGTAATGATTGTGACAGCAGGATATACATAGGTTAACGTACCATCGTTTTTCACCTTTACTTCACTTTGAAATATATAACGCCTTAGCAGTCGCCTTAGCCTACACTACAACTACAGTGTACACACTACACACACCAGTATAAAACAGAATAGCTTGAAAGAAAGGCTATGAAGAGATAAGGGGCAATGTTGGAGTGTCAGTGTGGTAGTGGGGGGGAATCTGTGGAGAAGGTTTTTTGTGCCAACAAACAATATTGCCCCAGGCACCATCAGTGCTAAAGAAAGCACTGTCTCTGATCTTGTCTCGTCACTCATGCCCAATGCCCACTTGATTCATACCAGAAAAATCTAAAATCCGTTCATAAAGCACCAAGCTGGCTTGAAATTTTACAGTAATTTTACAGGTAGAAAAATGTGCATCTAACATTTTCCATTGACCTAATGTTACAATTGGGTTCCATAACTTCCGCTTAACTTGCTTCACATGTGGATTTGTGAAAGCAGCAGTTAAAATCAACAAGCATTTGCAATAAAATAGGTCTTGCATTTGCGAGAGTTAGAGCTATCGGCGTTGTAAATTACAATGTCTTTTACCTATCTGTTTTGGCATGGCGCGTGATGGGTGCATGTAAGGTTGTGACTAAGTCAGTTACCTATAAAATAGTTTGCTTATAGACAACCAGTTAGGGTGAAGCAGCCAGTGTTAAAGGCCATACCTCACTGTGTCTGCAGGAATAGTTAACCATGTTTTAGATGTTAATGGTAGACTGATAGATGATAGGCTTGGTTGGGGGAGATAATCATACCTGCGACTGCAGCGTAAGAGCCTTATTTGAGTTAATATTCTTAGTAAAAAACCAACGTTGAGAGCAACGGAAATTACACAAATTCACATATGTGCACTGGGATTACCTGACAGCAATTTCATTATTGGTAAATCCATTCAACAAGTACTGTATTTCCCTATAAATGCAAATATGAAACATATGATAAAAATGGAGTCGAAAAAAGATGGAAGACAAAAAGCAATGAGGTTTGACAGTTCAAGGGTGCTAGTGGCGAGTCGAAAAGGTCATGAGAGATATGAAGACAAAAACATGGAAGGAAAATAGTTGAATAGAGAATGGAGGGGAGATTTAACAAATAAATTGGATGCTGGGTGGGAAGGAGGACTGGGATTCAGAGTGGGCAACAAAAACTGATGTGTGGATGCAGGATCAAAGACAAAACGTTTTGAGAATATTCAAGGAAGACTGTTTTTCAGATTAAACAAAAGGCATGCATGTAGTTATAAGTTGAGGATGGCTGGAGAAGAACGTAGATAGAATTCTAAGATGAAAGCTTGTAGGGTGGTTGGCGTGGAGAAGCATGAACAATGGTCAAGAACGGACATGGTTGTTAATGTATTCTTAACAAAGGGAGCATAATAAAAATGCCCACAATGGGCCTTGCCTTTAAAATGTGCTTTTCCAGTTTTGGTCATGTTTGGATGAGACTGTACAGTCGAGGTTTGCGTCAGCTTCACCTCATCCATTTATTTAACTAAGCTATATGAAACAGTGTAGTGCTGTTGCCTGCCATGTACAGAGGTATTGTCTAGTGTCCTGGTCCTGGCTTTGCCACATGTAGTGGTTGGTTTCATAGCTGTAAAGAAAGAAGACAGCATGAAGCTTTGCTTGCAAACCTCACATTTGCTGCACATGCAGCACCAGGGAGGAGGAGTCCACTCTGATAGACCATTGTGTGACATGTAGCTCTTTATGCCAAGTGCTATTTAACTGCAACATTTGTTACCTTTGCAAATGCAGTACACTCATGTTATCACTCTTGGGAGGATGAAGGTCTAAGTTTGTCCTTAAGGATTCAGACCATAGCCTGTAGGTTTGATACAGTGTTCTACTGATACCTTAACCCACTAAGTTACCCTACAAGAAAAGCAAGGGACAACAAGAGTTCTGGTGACACCTAATTTAAAATGGAGCCAATGTGTCTGTAGCGTTACACAAGCATGCCCCTGGAAGAAAATCATTAATTGTTACATGACACCACCTAAAACACAAGCACAAGTATCAGAACTAGAAAAAATGTGCCATTGCAGGGATTTTCAGCTTTAGTGTGAAATGTTTTACGGAGCACTGCCTCCCAAATCACTTCAGTCCAGGAGCGACTTGTAGCACAGCGAGTGGTTTGGCAGATGGGAGGAAGATGTTTGCCATGGCAGAGATTGAGGGTGAAAGGCAATGGAAAATGGGACAAGAGGGATACCTGTGAGGCTGTGACTCCTGAATTTTCATGTCTGAAGTCAAAGCAATTTCTTTCTTAAATGCACAGGTGTGCACACTGAGCATATGTGCCTGGGTGAGAGTTTAGGAAAGGCCCGAGTGTAGCAGCAACATGCATTTAAAAAACTCTGGGCCTTCACAGATTTTTTTAATTCACAATCTCCACAAAACTATTAGAGACTTTTCATTGTGAATTGTGATCCTTACAGTTCCATATTCGAGCTCCAAAGCCCCATACAGTGCGGAGGCCCTTTCTGAACCAGGCCCAGAGTTCTAATTCTGGCTTCAGCCTGCTACCCTTTCTGCACCCAGGATGTGATGTTACGGCCAGTGCTGCCTATTTAAGAATTGGGGAACCAGGTGTGATTCTTACTTGAATTGTCTGCATTTCTGGGCATATCAGTTAATTTCACATGTGTCTATAAAAAATAAATGTGCCCTTGTTTAATGTAACTGGTGCTCATAAAGCGCTCTATTACTTTGGGTCGAGTTTGTGGTATATAAAAACTGCAAAAAGAAATTGAAAGCAAAGCCATAACATAATGAATGACAAATAGATACTCATTTAGGGTATGCAACGTTTACCACGCAATTTTTACAACGCACTACCATTATAACGAAACTTTTACAACGCAAAAACTTTTACAACGCATACCTTTACAACGCATGTTTTTACAACGCAGATACCTTTACAACGCATACCATTACAACGTAAGTATTGGTAAGTATATAATTATTTTTAAAATGTTATATGTTTGGGTTTTTGGGTAAAGGGGTATTTTTAGGGTTCAGGGTCAGTTTTCAGTTTTTGGGTAAAGGGGTATTTTTAGGGTTCAGGGTCAGTTTTCAGTTTTTGGGTAAAGGGGTATTTTTAGGGTTCAGGGTCAGTTTTCAGTTTATGGGTAAAGGGGTATTTTTAGGGTTCAGGGACAGTTTTTGGGTAAAGGGGTATTTTTAGGGTTCAGGGTCAGTTTTTGGGTAAAGGGGTATTTTTAGTGTTCAGGGTCAGTTTTCAGTTTATGGGTAAAGGGCTATTTTTAGGGTTCAGGGTCAGTTTTCAGTTTTTGGGTAAAGGGGTATTTTTAGGGTTCAGGGTCAGTTTTCAGTTTATGGGTAAAGGGGTATTTTTAGGGTTCAGGGTCAGTTTTCAGTTTTTGGGTAAAGGGGTATTTTTAGGGTTCAGGGTCAGTTTTCAGTTTTTGGGTAAAGGGGTATTTTTAGGGTTCAGGGTCAGTTTTCAGTTTTTGGGTAAAGGGGTATTTTTAGGGTTCAGGGTCAGTTTTCAGTTTATGGGTAAAGGGGTATTTTTAGGGTTCAGGGTCCGTTTTCAGTTTTTGGGTAAAGGGGTATTTTTAGGGTTCAGGGTCAGTTTTCAGTTTTTGGGTAAAGGGGTATTTTTAGGGTTCAGGGTCAGTTTTTAGTTTTTGGGTAAAGGGGTATTTTTAGGGTTCAGTGTCAGTTTTGGGTTTTTGGGGTAATGGGGTATTTTTAGGGTTCAGGGTCAGTTTTCAGTTTTTGGGTAAAGGGGTATTTTTAGGGTTCAGGGTCAGTTTTTAGTTTTTGGGTAAAGGGGTATTTTTAGGGTTCAGGGTCAGTTTTTGGGTAAAGGGGTATTTTTAGGGTTCAGGGTCAGTTTTCAGTTTTTGGGTAAAGGGGTATTTTTAGGGTTCAGGGTCAGTTTTCAGTTTATGGGTAAAGGGGTATTTTTAGGGTTCAGGGTCAGTTTTCAGTTTTTGGGTAAAGGGGTATTTTTAGGGTTCAGGGTCAGTTTTCAGTTTATGGGTAAAGGGGTATTTTTAGGGTTCAGGGTCAGTTTTCAGTTTTTGGGTAAAGGGGTATTTTTAGGGTTCAGGGTCAGTTTTCAGTTTTTGGGTAAAGGGGTATTTTTAGGGTTCAGGGTCAGTTTTCAGTTTATGGGTAAAGGGGTATTTTTAGGGTTCAGGGTCCGTTTTCAGTTTTTGGGTAAAGGGGTATTTTTAGGGTTCAGGGTCAGTTTTCCGTTTTTGGGTAAAGGGGTATTTTTAGGGTTCAGGGTCAGTTTTTAGTTTTTGGGTAAAGGGGTATTTTTAGGGTTCAGTGTCAGTTTTGGGTTTTTGGGGTAATGGGGTATTTTTAGGGTTCAGGGTCAGTTTTCAGTTTTTGGGTAAAGGGGTGTTTTTAGGGTTCAGGGTCAGTTTTTAGTTTTTGGGTAAAGGGGTATTTTTAGGGTTCAGGGTCAGTTTTTGGGTAAAGGGGTATTTTTAGGGTTCAGGGTCAGTTTTCAGTTTATGGGTAAAGGGGTATTTTTAGGGTTCAGGGTCAGTTTTCAGTTTTTGGGTAAAGGGGTATTTTTAGGGTTCAGGGTCAGTTTTCAGTTTTTGGGTAAAGGGGTATTTTTAGGGTTCAGGGTCAGTTTTCAGTTTATGGGTAAAGGTGTATTTTTAGGGTTCAGGGTCAGTTTTCAGTTTTTGGGGTAATGGGGTATTTTTAGGGTTCAGGGTCAGTTTTCAGTTTTTGGGGTAAAGGGGTATTTTTAGGGTTCAGGGTCAGTTTTCAGTTTTTGGGTAAAGGGGTATTTTTAGGGTTCAGGCTCAGTTATGGGTTTTTGGGGTACAGGGGTATTTTTTAATAAATAAAATAAAATTACATTTAAATTAAATTAATTAAATAAAATTAAATAAAATTAAATGATATTACAATATTTTTAATTAATTTAAATTAAAAAAATATTATATACTTACCAATACTTACGTTGTAATGGTATGCGTTGTAAAGGTACCTGCGTTGTAAAATCTTGCGTTGTAAAGGTATGCGTTGTAAACGTTTTTGCGTTGTAAAAGTTTCGTTGTAATGGTATGCGTTGTAAAAGTATGCGTTGTAACATCATACATCCCTCATTTAGTGGCCGATTTATACAAAGCGAAACCAGAAAATAATGATAAATCACAGCTACCCCACTTAAATGGTGTGATCTTAGGCAAATATTTTATTTTACAAAAAACACAATTTTCTTCATCATCACGTATGCATGCACTTTGAAATATGTGAGTTCAGAATATTAGTTGTACAAAAGGTGTGGTTAAAAAAGCCAAACTATTATGAAAGCATTACCGTCAGGTAGCTACACATAAACTAACTTGCAACTTACATTTTTTTTAAAAATGATAGTGGCAAATGCACTGTAGTATATTATGAAAGTCTATTAGTTAATACACAGCAGAGGTCTTTGTGTAACCAGAGAGCCACAAACTTACATATTAGTGCAGTGGAGAATAGTTACTTGTGTATTTCTAGTGCCACGAGGTCAGTCTGTGACAGAAAGCACTGAGATGATGTCATTCACTTTTTAGGTCTTGCTTAAAGCATTGCTTTAGCAATGCTTGTTTGGCGAGATTATAGTAAGGCTTTAAAAAGTGTACCCAAACTGCGGATTAGGTACAGTTCATGTGAGCCGGGCGCGTGCACATCGCACACCATTTGGGAGCCTGTGTGCCTCGGCATCAGACTTCAAAGGAATCCGCTCCCCCACCCCCGCATCAGACTTCAAAGGAATGCGCTCCCCCGCCCCGCCACAGCAATTCCGAGAGCTTTTTCTCCTTACCATGCACCCACGATTGTCCCTGCGATTCAGACATTGACTGGCGTCTGTGCTCAGCTATGCCACCATTCACCCTATATCCTTGCTGCCCAATAAGTGTTCGCCACTCGTACTTAGAGCAACACCAATGAAAATGAGCTTGCTACCTCCAACCCGAAGACTGACGATTTTTCAAGCCAAAACTCCTTTATTTCAGCTGTCCTCTGTCCAAAATAACCTCGGCTTTCAAATAAATCAATGGAGAAAATAAATTTCCCGAATTTTTTTAATCCCATTTTCATGTTCTAAAACGTTGTATGTATGAAACCCATGAAGTCACTGTTTTGTGTCCACGCTCAATTACTCGCTCACTAATAAATGTACCCTTGGGCGCACGCTGCATATATCCCATACAGGCACCACCTAATAGGATCCCAGGGCGATACCTGGTTCTCTCGCTAAGCCGTTGCTGCTGCTCTTTTCACTTTTCTAACAAAATACATCCGGCACCACGCAGGTCACTGCTGGCAGTGTGATAAACTCAAAGAAACGTCGTTGCTAAGGAAACCCTCGCTCTTCTGCTCACATTGACCTGCTTGTCATCCATTTGCTGCGTCTGCTCTTATCTGTCTACACTAAGATAACCTCCTTCTGGTTCTGTAAGTGTAGAAAGTTCCCCGGGATGAGTATGCCAAGTGATCACTCAACCGGAGGTGGCAGCGGTAACATCCTAAACCGGCAAGCTGTTTGCGGCTAAGCGATCACTTCCGAAGTGGCCTCTTCCGGTGCAGCAAGACAGAGGCGGAATCTTCCGGTGTGAGTGGGCCGTCTTTTCTGAGGTCGTGTCGCTTTCCTAATCAATCACAGGATTCCTTGGACAATGTGGCTAGGCAGACCCTAGTAGTTGAGTTCTTCCTTTTACCGGGCACGCTACGCTACTTTATTTGTCACCTATAATTGCATTATATTTCTTAAAAAGGACGTGCGTCTGTTGTTTGTTGAAGTCCGGTAATGTGGAAAGTGAAGCAGAGACCGCCTGATTTTTGTTTGTAGCACTACTTATTGGGATTAGGCACATGCGCTCAATGAGTAGGGCATCAAAGCGCTTTCTTCTCTTTGGCACCCTTTTGCCACGTTGCCCTTTCTTCTGATTCAGCATTTCCGTTCAACCACACACACAACCACACACAACAGCACACACACAACACCACACACACAACACCACACACACAACCACACACACACATACACACAACCACACCCACAACCACACACACAACCACACACACACAACCACACCGTCAGTGCACACTTTCACCAGGCACAGACCCCATCAGTTGTCAGTGCACGCTTTCACCAGGCACAAACACCACCAGCCATCAGTGCACGCTTTCACCGGGCACAAACAACACCAGCCGTCAGTGCATGCTTTCACCTGGCACAAAAACAACCAGCCGTCAGTGCACGCCTTCACTAGGCACACACACACCACCAGCCGTCAGTGCACGCTTTCACCAGGCACACACACACCACCAGCCGTCAGTGCACGCTTTCACCAGGCACACACAACCAGCCGTCAGTGCACGCTTTCACCAGGCACAGACACCATCAGTCGTCAGTGCACACTTTCACCGGGCACAAACACCACCAGCCCTCAATGCACACTTTTACCAGGCACACACAACCACACAGTCAGTGCACACTTTCACCAGGCACAGACACCATCAGTCGTCAGTGCTCGCTTTCACCAGGCACACACCACCAGCCGTCAGTGCACGCTTTCACCAGGCACACACCACCAGCCGTCAGTGCACATTTGCACCAGGCACACACACCACTAATCATCAGTGCACAATTTCTACAAGCACACACACCACCAGCCATCAGTGCACACTTCAATTGTTAACGCATCCACATTTAACTATTGTAGCAATCACAGTATGGCGCACTTTACTTTTAAACATATTCATCCAAAGCGCAGCATGACACCATTGCTACAAAAATAAATACACATTTTTTTGGCCTACAATTTATAGACTTTTGTTGCAATTGGTGTTGCAATATTTAGCAATGCCAATAACTCAAACTCTCTATAATCCTTTTCGGTCCAGGTCTCATGAACTCTCCTCTCATATTTTCTCCTCTGATATCTTTCTCTCCCCATGTTCCCCTCTTCGCCTCCCCTTTCACAGGCTTGCAGTCAAGAATCAAAATTATGTTCAGGGATGGCTCCACTGCTCAGCAGTTAGCATTTCATTTAACATACTGAGCCATCCTGCTAGCAGAATCGTTTTGGAAAGCACGATATGGTTAGATGTCAAAGAACAGAACGCAACTTAGTTTTTTTTTGTTGAAAATATGTTTATTGCAGCAACTTAGGTTTTTGTTTTATGGTTGAACTTTTGTACTCGAAGAAATATGTTGAAAACAAATTGTTTTTTTAAGATGGGGAAAATTGGGTTTTTATTCGCTCCAGTAATTTATGACAATCTTGTTGCAAAAAGTACATTGTAAAACACAGATCCAGGCCCTTAAAAAAAAAATGTACAGGAATTCAGTTTGCAACATTCCTTGTGTACATCTCCTATTCATTTAATTATTTACCACCACCACCACATCCACCACCACCACCACCACCACGTCCACCACCACCACATCCACCACCACTACCACCACCACGTCCACCACAACCATGTCCACCACCACCACCACCACATCCATTACCACCACGTCCAACACCACCACGTCCATCACCACCATGTCCATCACCACCATGTCCACAACCACCACATCCACCACGTCCACCACCGCCACCACGTCCACCACCATATCCACCACCACCACTACGTTCACCACCACCATGTCCACCACATCCACCACCATGTCCACCACCACCACATCCACCACCACCTCGTCCATCACCACCACCTACATCACCACCATGTCCACAACCACCACTTCCACCACGTCCACCACCACCAGGTCCACCACCACCACACCCACCACCACCACGTCCACCACCACATCCACCACCACCACACCCACCACCATTACGTCCACCACCACCACCACCACGCCCACCACCACTACGTCCACCACCACCATGTCCACCACGTCCACCACCACCACAACATCCACTACCACATCCACCACCACCACGTCCATCCACACCACACCCACTACCACCACCATAACATCCACCCCACCACCACATCCACCACCACCACCATATCCACCACCACATCCACCACCACCACCATGGCCACCACCAGGTCCATCACAAGGCCACTATCACATTCACCAACACCACGTCTACCTCCACAACCACCACATCCACTACCACCACCACGTCCACCACCACGTCTACCACCAAGTCCACCACCACATCCACCACTACATCCACCACCACCACATCCACCACCACCACGTCCACCACCACCACATCCACCACCACCACATCAACCACCACCATGTCCACCACCTCCACCTTCACGTCCACCACCACCACGTCGACCACCACCATGTCCACCACCACCACCACGTCCACCACCACCACGTCCACCACCACCACCATGTCCACCACCACCATGTCCACCACCACGTCCAACACCACATCCATCACCACTGCGCCCATCAACAGTACCACAATGTCCACCACTACATCCACAGACACACCCACCACGTCCACCACCACCACATCCACCACCACCACATCAACCACCACCATGTCCACCACCTCCACCTTCACGTCCACCACCACCACGTCCACCACCACCATGTCCACCACCACCACCACGTCCACGTCCACCACCACCACCATGTCCACCACCACCATGTCCACCACCACGTCCAACACCACATCCACCACCACTGCGTCCATCAACAGTACCACAATGTCCACCACCACATCCACAGACACACCCACCACGTCCACCACCACAACATCCACCGCATCCACCACCACCACGTCCACCACCACCATGTCCACCCCCACCACCACATCCACTACCACACCCACCACCACCTCCACCACCACCACCTCCACCATTACGTCCACCACTACCACTACGTCCACCACCACCATGTCCACCACCACGTCCTCCACCACCATGTCCACCATGTCCACCTCCACATCCACCACCATCACATCCACCACCACTACGTCCACCACCACATCGACCACCACCACGTCCACCACCACCACCACTACGTCCACCACCTCCATGTCCACCATCACCACGTCCATCACCACCACACCCACCACAACATCCACCACCACATCCACCACCACCACGTCCATCAACACCATGTGCACAACCACCACGTCCACCACCACCACGTCCACCACCACCACACCCACCACCACGTTCGCCACCATATCCACCTCCACCACATCCACAACCACTACATCCACCACCACCATGTCCACCATCACCATGTCCACCACCACCACACCCACTACCACCACCACAACATCCACCACCACCACCACATCCACCACCATGGCCACCACCACGTTCACCACGAGGCTACTACCACGTTCACCACCACCACGTCTACCTCCAGCACCACCATCACCACGTCCACCACATCCACCACCATTACGTCCACCACCACGACCACATCGACCACCACCACGTCCACCACCACCACTACGTCCACCACCACCATGTCCACCACGTCCACCACCACCACACCCACCACCACAACATCCACTACCACATCCACCACCACCACGTCCACAACCACCACGTCCACCACCACCATGTCCACCACCACAACAGACCACCACCACGTCCACCACCATATCCACCACCACCACATCCACCACCACTACGTCCATCACCACCATGTCCATCACCACCATGTCCACAACCACCACATCCACCACGTCCACCACCGCCACCACGTCCACCACCATATCCACCACCACCACAACCACCACCACTACGTATACCACCACCATGTCCACCACATCCACCACCATGTCCACCACCACCACATCCACCACCACCTCGTCCATCACCACCACCTACATCACCACCATGTCCACAACCACCACTTCCACCACGTCCACCACCACCAGGTCCACCACCACCACACCCACCACCACCACGTCCACCACCACATCCACCACCACCACACCCACCACCATTACGTCCACCACCACCACCACCACGCCCACCACCACTACGTCCACCACCACCATGTCCACCACGTCCACCACCACCACAACATCCACTACCACATCCACCACCACCACGTCCATCCACACCACACCCACTACCACCACCATAACATCCACCCCACCACCACATCCACCACCACCACCATATCCACCACCACATCCACCACCACCACCATGGCCACCACCAGGTCCATCACAAGGCCACTATCACATTCACCAACACCACGTCTACCTCCACAACCACCACATCCACTACCACCACCACGTCCACCACCACGTCTACCACCAAGTCCACCACCACATCCACCACTACATCCACCACCACCACATCCACCACCACCACGTCCACCACCACCACATCCACCACCACATCAACCACCACCATGTCCACCACCTCCACCTTCACGTCCACCACCACCACGTCGACCACCACCATGTCCACCACCACCACCACGTCCACCAGCACCACGTCCACCACCACCACCATGTCCACCACCACCATGTCCACCTCCACGTCCAACACCACATCCATCACCACTGCGCCCATCAACAGTACCACAATGTCCACCACTACATCCACAGACACACCCACCACGTCCACCACCACCACATCCACCACCACCACATCAACCACCACCATGTCCACCACCTCCACCTTCACGTCCACCACCACCATGTCCACCACCACCACCACGTCCACCACCACCACGTCCACCACCACCACCATGTCCACCACCACCATGTCCACCACCACGTCCAACACCACATCCACCACCACTGCGTCCATCAACAGTACCACAATGTCCAGCACCACATCCACAGACACACCCACCACGTCCACCACCACAACATCCACCGCATCCACCACCACCACGTCCACCACCACCATGTCCACCCCCACCACCACATCCACTACCACACCCACCACCACCTCCACCATTACGTCCACCACTACCACTACGTCCACCACCACCATGTCCACCACCACGTCCTCCACCACCATGTCCACCACCACGTCCACCACCACCACAAGTCCACCACAAGTCCACCTCACTCTATCTGTCACCCTCACCTTATCTATCTATCGCCCTCACTCTATATGTCGCCCTCACTCTATCTATCTGTCGCCCTCACTCTATCTATCTGTCGCCCTCACTCTATCTGTCGCACTCACTCTATCTATCGCCCTTACTCTATCTATCTATCTATCTATCTATCTATCTATCTATCTATCTATCTATCTATCTATCTATCTATCTATCTATCCACCACCACCACACCCACCACCACCACACCCACCACCACCACATCCACAACCACCAAATCCACCACCACTATGTCCACCACCACCATGTCCAACACATCCACCTCCACGTCCACCACCTCCACGTCCATCACCAACACGTCCATCACCACCATGTCCGCAACCACCATGTCCACCACGCCCACCATATCCACCCCGCCCACCATGTCCACCAACACCAGGTCCACCACACCCACCACCACCATGTCCACCTCCACATCCACCACCATCACATCCACCACCACTACGTCCACCACCACATCGACCACCACCACGTCCACCACCACCACCACTACGTCCACCACCTCCATGTCCACCATCACCACGTCCATCACCACCACACCCACCACAACATCCACTACCACATCCACCACCACCACGTCCATCAACACCATGTGCACAACCACCACGTCCACCACCACCACGTCCACCACCACCACACCCACCACCACGTTCGCCACCATATCCACCTCCACCACATCCACAACCACTACATCCACCACCACCATGTCCACCATCACCATGTCCACCACCACCACACCCACTACCACCACCACAACATCCACCACCACCACCACATCCACCACCATGGCCACCACCACGTTCACCACGAGGCTACTACCACGTTCACCACCACCACGTCTACCTCCAGCACCACCATCACCACGTCCACCACATCCACCACCATTACGTCCACCACCACGACCACATCGACCACCACCATGTCCACCACCACCACTACGTCCACCACCACCATGTCCACCACGTCCACCACCACCACACCCACCACCACAACATCCACTACCACATCCACCACCACCACGTCCACAACCACCACGTCCACCACCACCACGTCCACCACCACAACAGACCACCATCACGTCCACCACCATATCCACCACCACCACATCCACCACCACTACGTCCACCACCACCATGTCCACCATCACGATGTCCACCACACCCACTAACTACCACCACCATAACGTCCACCACCACCACCGCATCCACCACCACCACAACATCTACCACCACATCCATCACCACCACCATGGCCACCACCATGTCCACCACGAGGCCACTACCACGTTCACCACCACCACATCTACCTCCACCACCACCACATCCACTACCACCACCACATCCACCACCACGTCCACCACCACGTCCACCAAGTCCACCACCACATCCACTACTACATCCACCACCACCACGTCCACCACCACCACGTCCACCACCACCACATCCACCACCACCACATCCATCACCACCACGTTCACCTTCATGTCCACCACCACAACGTCCACCACCACCATGTCCACCACCACGTCCACCACTTCCACCACCACTACATCCACCACCACCACATCCACCACCACCTCGTCCACCACCACCATGTCCACCACCACCACGTCCACCACCACCATGTCCACCTTCACATCCACCACCACGTCCATCACCACCACCACGTCCACCTCCACCATGTCCACCACTACGACGTCCACCACCACCACATCCACCACCACCACGTCCACAACTACGACGTCCACCACCACCATGTCCACCAGATCCACCACCACCGCGTCCACCACCACCACATCCACCACCACCATGTCCACCACCAACACCACCACATCCACCACCACCACCACATCCACCACCACCACCACATCCACCACCACCACGTCCACCACCACCACATCCACCACCACTGTGTCCACCAACACCACCACCATGTCCACCAACACATCCACCAGCACACCTACCATCACCACGTCCACCACCACGTCCACCACCACCACCACCATGTCCACCACCACCACCACGTCCACCACCACCACTTCCACCACCACTACATCCACCACCACCACATCCACCACCACCTCATCCACCACCACCATGTCCACCACCACAACGTCCACCACCACCATGTCCTCCTTCACATCCACCACCATGTCCATCACCACCACCACGTCCACCTCCACCATGTCCACCACTACCACGTCCACCACCACCACATCCACCACCACCACATCCACAACTACGACGTCCACCAACACCATGTCCACCACCACCACATACACCACCAGCCCGTCCACCACCACCACATCCACCACCACCATGTCCACCACCAACACTACCACATCCACCACCACCACCACATCCACCACCACCACCACATCCACCACCACCACGTCCACCACCACCACCACATCCACCACCACTGTGTCCACCAACAACACCACCATGTCCACCAACACATCCACCAACACACCTACCATCACCACATCCACCACGTCCACCACCACCACCACCATGTCCACCACCAACACCACCACATCCACTACAACCCTCACCACCACCTCCACCACCACGTCCACAACCACCACCTCCACCATTACGTCCACCACCACCACTACGTCCACCACCATGTCCACCACCACGTCCTCCACCACCACCAAATCTACCACCACACCCACCTCCACCACCACCACGTCACCACCACCACGTCCACCACAAGTCCACCTCACTCTATCTATCTGTCACCCTCACTCTATCTATCTATCGCCCTTACTCTATATGTCGCCCTCACTCTATCTATCTGTCGCCCTCACTCTATCTGTCACCCTCACTCTATCTATCTGTCGAACTCACTCTATCGCCCTCACTCTATCTATCTATCTATCTATCTGTCTATCTATCTATCTATCTCCCTCACTATATCGCCCTCACTCTATCTTTCACCCCCGGAGGTAGGTGTGGTAGTGGACCACCACAACATCCACCACCACCACCGCATCCGCCACCACCACCACATTCACCACCACCACCACCATGGCCACCACCAAGTCCACCACGAGGCCACTACCACGTTCACCACCACCACGTCTACCTCCACCACCACCACATCCACTACCACCACCACGTCCACCACCACGTCAACCACCACGTCCACCACCAAGTCCACCAACACATCCACCACTACATCCACCACCACCACGTCCACCACCAAAACGTCCACCACATCCACCACCACCACATCCACCACCACCACGTCCACCACCACCATGTCCACCCCCACCACCACGTCCACCACCACCACTACTACATCCACCACGTCCACCACCACGTCCACTACCACCACTTCCACCACCACTACAACCACCACCACCACGTCCACCACGTCTACCACCACCATTTCCACCACCACCACTACATCCACCATCACCCCGTCCACCATCACCACGTCCACCACCACCACGTCCATCACCACCACCACGTCCATCACCACCACCACATCCACTACCACCACCACAATGGCCACCACCACGTCCACCACGAGGCTACTACCACGTTCACCACCACCACGTCTACCTCCAGCACCACCACGTCCACCACCACCACATCCACCACCACCACCACCACAATGGCCACCACCATGGCCACCACCACGTTCACCACGAGGCTACTACCACGTTCACCACTACCACGTCTACCTCCAGCACCACCACCACCACGTCCACCACCACCACATCCACCACCATTACGTCCACCACCACGACCACATCCACCACCACCACGTCCACCACCACCACTACGTCCACCACCACCATGTCCACCACGTCCACCACCACCACACCCACCACCACAACATCCACTACCACATCCACCACCACCACATCCACCACCACCACGTCCACCACCACCACATCCACATCCACCCCCACCACATCCACCACCACCATGTCCACCATGTCCACCTTCACGTCCACCACCACCACGTCCACCACCACCATGTCCACCACCACGTCCACCACCACCACTTTCACCACCACTAAAGCCACCACCACCACGTCCACCACCACCACCACGTCCACCACCACCACGTCCACCACCACCATGTCCACCTTCACATCCACCACCACTTCCATCACCAACACCACGTCCATCAGCACCACCACGTCCACCTCCACCACGTCCACCACTACCACGTCCACCACCACCACATCCACCACCAACTCCACGTCCACCACTACCAGGTCCACCACCGCCATGTCCACCACCACCACGTCCACCACCAACACCACCACCAACACCACATCCACCACCACCACGTCCACCACCACCACCACATCCACCACCACTGCGTCCACCAACAGTACCACAATGTCCACCACCATATCCACCAACACACCCACCACCACCACGTCCACCACCACCGTGTCCACCACCACCACATCCACCGCATCCACCACCACCACGTCCAACACCACCATGTCCACCACCACATCCACTACCACACCCACCACGACCTCCACCACCACATCCACAACCACCACCTCCACCATTACATCCACCACTACCACTACGTCCACCACCACCATGTCCACCACCACGTCCTCCACCACCACCATGTCCACGTTCACATCCACCACCACCACGTCCACCACAAGTCCACCTCACTCTATCTATCTGTCGCCCTCACCGTATCTATCTATCGCCCTCACTCTATATGTCGCCCTCACTCTATCTATCTGTCGCCCTAACTCTATCTATCTGTCGCCCTCACTCTACATCAACACCATGTCCACAACCACCACGTCCACCACCACCACGTCCACCACCACCACGTCCACCACCACAACACACCACCACCACGTCCACCACCATATCCACCACCACCACATCCACCACCACTACGTCCACCACCACCATGTCCACCATCACCATGTCCACCATCACCATGTCCACCACCACCACACCCACTAACTACCACCACCATAACATCCACCACCACCACCGCATCCACCACCACCACCACATCCACCACCACATCTACCACCACCACGTCCACCACCACCATGTCCACCTTCACGTCCACCACCACTTCCATCACCACCACCACGTCCATCACCACCACCACGTACACCTCCACCACGTCCACCACTACCACGTCCACCACCACCACGTCCACCACCACCACGTCCACCACTACCAGGTCCACCACCACCATGTCCACCACCACCACGTCCACCACCACCATGTCCACCACCAACACCACCACATCCACCACCAACACCACATCCACCACTACCACGTCTACCGCCACCACGCCCACCACCACCACGTCCACCACCACCACGTCCACCACCACCACGTCCACCACCACCACATCCACCACATCCACCACCACTACATCCACCGCCACCACGTCCACCACCACCACGTCAACCATATCCACCACCACCACATCCACCACCACCACGTCCACCACCACCATGTCCACCACCACCACCACGTACACCACCACCACTACTACATCCACCACCACCACGTCCACCACCACCATGTCCACTACCACCACTTCCACCACCACTACAACCACCACCACCACGTCCACCACCACCACGTCCACCACCACCATGTCCCCCACCACTACATCCACCATCACCCCGTCCACCACCACCACGTCCACCACCACCACGTCCATCACCACCACCACGTCCATCACCACCACCACGTCCACCACCACCAAGTCCACCACTACCACGTCCACCACCACCACGTCCACCACTGCCACATCCACCACCACCATGTCCACCGCCACCGCGTCCACCGCCACCGCGTCCACCACCACATCCACCACCACCATGTCCACTACCACATCCACCACCAACACCACATCCACCACCACCGTGTCCACCAACACCACCACCATGTCCACCACCACCATGTCCACCACCACCATGTTCACCTCCACCGAGTCCACCACCACCACATTCACCACCACCATGTCCACCACCAACACCACCACATCCACCACCACCACATCCACCAACACCACCACCATGTCCACCAGCACATCCACCAACACACCCACTACCACCACGTCTACCACCTCTGCGTCCACCACCACCACATCCACCACCACCACCATGTCCACCACCAACACCACCACATCCACTACCACACCCCCACCACCTCCACCACCAAGTCCACAACCACCACCTGCACCATCACGTCCACCACCACCACTACGTCCACCACCACCATGTCCACCACCACGTCCTCCACCACCATTACGTCCTCCACCACCACCACGTCCACCACCACACCCACCTCCATGTCCGCCACCACCACCACCACCAAGTCCACCACCACCACGACCAGCACAAGGCCATCTCACTTTATCTATCTGTCACCCTCACTCTATCTCCCTCACTCTATATGTCTATCTATCTATCTATCTTTCTATCTATCGCCCTCACTCTATCTATCTATCGCCCTCACTCTATCCATCTATCGCCCTCACACTATCTATCTGCCCTCACTCTATCGCCCCTCACTCTATCTATCGCCCTTACTCTATCTATCTATAGCCCTCACTCTATCTATCTATCTATCTATCTATCGCCCTCACTCTATCTATCACCCTCACTCTATCTATCTATCGCCTTCACTCTATCTATCTATCTATCTATCGCCATCTATCTATCTTTCTATCTATCTATCTATCTATCTATCTATCTATCTATCTATCTATCTATCTATCTATCTATCTATCGCCCTCACCCTATCTATCTATCGCCCTCACTCTATCTATTGCTCTCACTCTATCTATCTATCTATTGCCCTCACTCTATCTAGCGCCCTCACTCTAGCTATCTGTCGCCTCCACGCTATCTATCGCCCTCACTCTATCTATCTATCGCCCTCACTCTATCTATCTATTGCCCTCACTCTATCTATCTATCATCCTCACTCTATCTATCTATTGCCCTCACTCTATCTATCTATCGCCCTCACTCTATCGCCCCTCACTCTATCTATCTATCTATCTATCTATCTATCTATCTATCTATCTATCTATCTATCTATCTATCTATCTATCTATCTATCTATCTATCTATCTATCTATCTATCACACTCACTCTATCTATCTATCTATCGCCCTCACTCTATCTGTCTATCTGTCTCACTCACTCTATCTATCGCCATCACTCTATCTATCTATCGATCGCCCTCACTCTGTCTGTCTATCTATATATCGCCCTCACTCTATCTATCTATCTATCTATCGCCCTCACTCTATCTCTCGCCCTCACTCTATCTATCTATCTATCGCCCTCATTCTATCTCCCTCCCTCTATCTTTCTATCACCCTCACTCTATCTATCTATCACACTTACTCTACCTATCTATCGCATCTCCACAGCATCACTCAGCATCACCACAGCATCACTCAGGGGCACCACAACATCACTATGCGTTACCACAGCACCACTGAACGCCACAGCATCACTCGTCGCCACCACATCACTCAGCGTCACCACAGCATCAATCTGTGCAACCATTCAACAACAACTGGTTCAAATATATTCTCTCAATGTTTCAAGCTTTATTACAATTGTCACGAAAAGATGTTAATATTTCACTTCTGTTCTTGGATTTTGGTCACAATAAAATACACTGAACATAATCTTCACAAAAGTTATTTACAAAAGTTTAAGCTATTGCCATTATAAATTACAATAGCTTTTATTTAAGTATTAATTATTTAAAAAAAATATAAAAGCCATTGTTATTTGTAATATCAATACATCTAAGTCACGTAAATACAACACATATTGCATTACAAATGCTATAGGTGTCACATTTGCGAAAGTTAAAACTATTGGCATTGTAAATGACAAAGCTATTAATTTAGCTATTTTCAAAAGCAACACATAAATAAAAAATGTGTAATTTACAATACCAATAGGTCAAACTTTCCTAATGCGAGACCTATTGCATTGCAAATGCTTGTTTAAACTTGCAGCACACACAGTAGAAGATATACTGCTACAAAATGCTTAAAAGTTTAAGATAAAATGATGTTTCCAAAATATATATATTTTAATAATACTGAGACTGTACGTAATTTATTTTTTTACGTTACTATCCCCTTGAACACCATGCCGATTAAAAACACTCACTGCACAACTCACTTGTTAACTCTTTCCACTACCACTCAAAAAGAATGTCTTTGCCATCACAAATCTTTGATCAATTAAAGCCAGTACACGTACTAACTCCTAAGCATCCTTTACATTTGCAGATGTTCCCTTTACATTTGCAGATTAACTAGTAGGCCCCATTTACATTTCTTTCAGGCAGAAGGCACACTCTCTGACAGGCTTTGGAGTTACAGCCCAGGAGACGTGCTCAATGACACTTCAGTGAAAGCACTTAATTTAAACTAGTTGAATGAATCATACCCACCGCTGCTACTCGAGAGGAAATAAAGGAGAGAGCGACAGGCCAGGGGCAGTCGGGTAAAGGAAGAGAGGAAGGGGTTTAGGGAGGGAAAGTGAAGCAGACAATCCGACACCCAAGGAGGACTAAAAGCACTCACCCATCACTAGTAATCTTGTTGCCAGGTATCGGTCTCATCAGAACAGTCCACGGTGCTTCCTTTCAATGAGGCCCAGCTGCAACTCCTGAAATTGCCTCTCAATAACAGCTCTAAACAGAATACACGAGGCACAGAAGCATGCACCGTGTAACTGTTAAGAGCACATGACTGCTCTGATGTCAGGCCATTTTCCATTTTGCTAATGGTAATTGTTTTTATAATTATCATCCACAGTCATATAGCGCATGCTATCTGGGCTCTTCCACTGGCTTTTGGTAAAAAGAAGCACTAACAGCCCATAAAATAATAAACAATTGTTTACGTTTTACTGCTTTCTGTGAAACTGCGTAAAAGTCAATATTCTGAAGATACAAAAAGACATGCTTGTGTAATAAGAATATTGCTCACCTCGAGGCGCTATTTAGGACCCTTACGAAGACCGAGGAGCCCTGTTTTCACCCCCCATGGAGAATGGTACCCCAGGGGCCAATCGCTGAATCATTCCGCCATGTGGTTGTAGTGCACTGCCTTGGGACTTTGTTACCAGTTTGCGTACATAACTTTGCGCCCTCTTTACGTCACATCTGTGCATTTTCAGTTATAGGAAGGAAATCAGATTGAATAAAAGAAATGGTGTGCTACTTGATATGTGATTATATCTCCACTTCACTGTGAAAAATACGTCAAGAATTAATTTAATTAGCTAATTTCTGATAATAATTTAGTTTCTAGTGATAATTGTTATTTGCAACTGCCTCTCAAGCTCATGGCTACTCACTGCATGAAGAGTAAGCTATGCACATAATTCCATACATGCTGGGTCAACATCAATGCTTGGAAGGCAGCAAGCAAAAAAAACAACTCGGAAAATGTCATTTAAAAAAACCTCCATTGAAAGATCTCCAAGCTAAAGCTACTCATAGTTGTCTTGGTAAGAATTAATAAAACTATCTGCCCAGCGGTGAGCAGGATTCAGTACACGTGTTTGCATGACCCCTGTTTAAGAGCGCGTGTTGTACACGGGAGAGGCTTCAGGCTCGGCGGGCGCTCCGAGTAGGAAGAAGATTCGTATTGATTTGGGTTAAGTCTGCAAATAAATAGCACTCTATAAAATGCAGAGTGCACTTACTTGCTTCAATGCGGGCCCCTGGCATCTCTGCCTAAATCGTCTCACAGTCCTGGATGATGGATGCAATGAAGGACCTTACCCGCAGATTCATGAAAGCCACATTCTGCGAACTCCAAATTGCGAAAATTACCGAATCGTAATTTAGAATTTGCAGAATGGTATTCATGTAGAAAAGCGATTAAAAAAAAGCGATTCGCATTCGGCCGCAATTGCCGTTTGCGATTTCGCATAAATAGCTAAAAAATCGCAGAATCGCCCTTTTTCCGTGTTGAAATTGCGATCTCGCAATTACCGAAATCGCTAATTGCGATTTCGCTAATAGCGAGATCGCAAAAACGGGAAGTCGCATTTCGAGCACAATGATGACATCACAACCAGGAAGTAGGCTGTTTCCTGCCTCATTCTGCTCATTGAGCCTGAAAGTGGAAGCAGCACTTGCCAGAGCTCCACAAGAGAGCAACTCCAGCAGCAGACCAGGACACAATCAACCCCAGAAAATGTCCCAGGAAGCAGCAGGGAGCAGTGCCCCTGGAAGAAAAAGGAAGATCAAGTTTTCCGAGCAGGAACTAGAATATTTAATTGAGGGAGTCACCAAGGACCATGACCGGCTCTTCGGGAAGGATTCAAGGAGGGTGCCTGAGGCGGACAAAAGGCGCATTTGGCTGCGCCTCCGCGCTAAGGTCAATGCAGTGGGAGTGACCCAGCGCTCCATAGACGAACTCAAAAAGAGGTGGTATGACCTCAGAGGGCGTGCAAAAGAAAGAATTGCAGAGAGGTTGGGGGAGCGAACTGCAACCGGAGGAGGAGAGCCCACCGTACCACCCAACACCCCACTGGAGGACCTTGTTGAGGACACCCTGAATCCCCAAGCATGCGTGCGGGTCACCCGGCTGGACTCATCCCGACCCACCCAACAATCCCTAGGTAAGTGCCATGCGACTGCGACCCTGTCCCCTGACAATGGCCATGACTCCAGAGCTAACCATTAGAAAACCCCAGTCATGCACACCAGAAATGCCCAATTGCATTGTGGGACTTGTAGTGTGACCACAATTTCCAGATAGCCCCATACAGCCAGACCTGTCAAGTGAGAGTCATTCCTAAAGCCAGCCAGGGAATGCAAACCTGCATGCATGTAGCAACCTCCCATGTGCAAGAAACATGTCATTAATCACGGTCCCATTTACATCACAGGTGGCACAGAACAACCCAGCTCGGACAGTGAGGCCCTACATATTGACGACAACCCCGAGGACACCGAGGGAGAGGGCCGTCCTTCACAACAACCAGGACCATCAGAGGCAGCACCAGCAGCAGTAATACCACCACCTGCCCCTGTGGACAGTGCCACCCCTGCAGCCACATGTGCGCCACAACCAGCCGGTGTAACACCCATGGCAGTGGCACAGGCCACAACAGTTGCAGCCCGGAGGCAGACAAGGCGCACAGCCACTGTGCGATCACAGTCCAGTGGACTGGTGAGGGAGCAGCGCGACACAACATCACGCGCTGGCAGGGGGGAAACATCCGGGATCCTGGCCTGTCCATTGAACGTCGCATACTCCGAGTACATCGCAGGCACGTCACTTGGCTGCCATCCACCTGCAGCTGCACAAGACTGCTCGTAATGTGGGACAGCTCACTGACAGCATGCAAATTATGACCGCTGCTGTCCAAGAAAACAGCCAGGTCCTGATGTCCCAGCAGGATGTCAACCGCCACCGCCACCGCCAGATGCTGAGCCGCCTGTCAGCTTACACACGCTCCAATCACATCATCGGGAATGCCACCTCCCAACTATCGCGTCGCTCCCTAGCGATGCAAATTCAAATGGTGCAGTGCTGCCAGGACGTCGCTAGGGCACTGGAGCAAGTCACCAAAGCAGTGCAGGGTCTGCAGGCGACTGGCCATGGACCAGCTAGTGGGGGGGATGATGCCAGTGAGGGCAATTCCAGCCACAGTAGCCTGTCGTTGCCGCTGGTGACGGTACCCCGCCGCAGCACCAGGCCCACTGCAGCCTCACGGGCTAATGCTGAGGTGGAGGAAGTCGAAAGGCGACTGGGAGCGCCTGTCCGGAGGCACCACTGACTCTTCCTAATGTACCTGCAGGGCCATGCTGATGATACAAGCATGCCCTCATCACAAACATGGGGATGTATGAGTCAATACAGCACTCATGCAATGTAATAATAATATGACTACATTATTGTGAAAAAACAATAAGGTTTAATATGCACAAGTTAATCTGACTCATGTCATTATTTCATTTATCATGCATGAGTGAAGTGTCGGGTAAGGGGAGTGGGTGCACAAGAAACAGTTCATTGTGATATGGTTGCGGCGCCTGTGTCCTTCAGCAGGATTCTCCCCCGTGCATGATGCACATGTGCTGGTGGGCGGTTGTCCCCGTCCGACTCACTGCCAGAGATCTCTACAGGTATCCTCCACTTGGTAGCAATGTTGTGGAGTATTGCACACACGGCCACGATGCGGCAGCAGACTTTAGGCTGGTATTTGAGGGCCCCACCAGTCTTGTGTAGTATGCGGAATCGGCTCCTCAAAAGCCCAAATGTCCGCTCAATGCAATTTCTTGTGCGGATGTGTGCAGCATTGTAACGCTGTTGCTGTGGTGTGGCAGGGTTGAGGTATGGGGTGAGGAGGTACTCACGGAGACCGTAGGCGCTGTCACCTGAATGAAAGGAGCAGAGGGTGAGTGCATGTTATGCGCTGCTACATGGTCGCGATGTACTGTTTGTTGGCATGTGTACTTACCTAGAAGGTGTCCTTCGCCAAAGTCTCCCCTGGCCAGTCGTGTGTGCATGCCGCTGTGCCGGAATATGAACGAGTCATGTGTGCTCCCCGGGTATTGTGCCACTATGTCCTTGATGATTGTCTTAGCGTTGCAGACCATCTGGATATTCAGTGAGTGGTAGCACTTGCGGTTCCGGTACATGTATTCTGTTTGTGCTGGTGGGCAGATGTGGATGTGGGTACAGTCAATGCATCCAATGACATGGGGGAATTGCGCAATGTTGTAAAAATCAAGCTTGGTTTGATTCAAGTCCTGTTGGGTGGACGGGAATTTGATGTAATGGTGTAGCCGGGTCAGCATGGCCTCCAGGAAACTGTTTAGGCAGCGTGACATGGTGCTCTGGGAGATCCCCCCTGCAACGGTAACTATCCCCTGGAAGCTTCCCGAGGCTAGGAGGTGCAGGCTGCACAAGACCTGGACATGGGTGGGCACGGCATTGGTCCTCCTTGTTGGGTGCTGCATCAGGTCCCGGATGAGCTTGGTGATCATTTCCCCATTCAGCCGGTACTTTGAGTAGATTTGCTCCTCAGTTTGGCCCAGAAGTGTGATCCGCTGGCGGAAAATTCGCTCCTGGATCCTGCGTCTGTTCCTTGCTGCAGCCTGGAGCCCTCGCCGCCTAACCACCATGTATAGTCCTGGCATTGTGAATTTCCTCATGCTCCTACTGTGTCTCCTTAAGTGTGTTTGGTCAGGGTCGCACCAGTGGCTAGTTTTCGATTTTTTTTTTTTAAGGACTTCATGGTTACCACCTGGTTTGGGTTCTCCTTAATTTGCGCTTTTGTGGTTTTTCACAATTTGCAATTTTTGATGAATTTGGTTTGCGATTTTTTGCGATTTCGCTAAGTAAATTGCAGTTTCATTGGAATCTCGCTAATTCCAATTCGCTAAGGGGGTTCCACCTTGATTCTGCGATTTAATTTGCGAATTCTCAAAATATTTTTAGCGATTTCGCAAATTGTTATTTTTTCCTATCACGAATTGCAGATCATTCAATTACGATCGCAATAGCTAATTCGCAGCTATTGCGATCGCAATTTTGGATGATGAATCTGCCTGTTAGTCTTTTTTAACCGGCAGGTGAATTATCTTTATTGTTCAATTGTTTTGCAGTGTGCGCTGAAGTATTTTCAATCCAACGAGTTGACTTAAGAAAAAGACCTAAATGTTCCCCCTTTAGAAACAACAATGTGGATAATTCTTTCATTTCTATGCCTCTTAATGCCACCCGCATGAAGTAATCAGGGGCTCTCCGGCCCGACCCTCGAGCACTGTGCTGAGGGGGCCTCCTGGAGCTTGGGGGCCACCCACACCGCGGGGGCTGCGGGGGCCTGTGTTACGCCCCTGCTGAAGGTGCCAGAGGCGGAGAAGCACAAAATATGGCTGCGCATCAAGGAGAGAGTGAATGCTGTGGGAGTCACCCACCACAGCATAGAAGATCTGAAGAAAAGGTGGTACGACCTTCGGAAACGTACCAAGGAGCGCATAGCCGAAAGGGTGAAGGAAGCAGGTGGCACAGGAGGGGGACCATCGAAAGCACCCGCCAACACAGCCCTGGAGGACCTTGTTGAGGAGATGATCGAGCCCGAGGCAGTCGTGGGAGTCACCCAATTGGACACATCCGGCACAGCGAGTACACAACAAGGTAAGATGCATGCATTCGCTAATACTCTGCGTACTGTATATCCATGCACATACACCCAGGCAAATCACAGGGTGCAGGGAAAAGTCCTTTCCACATTTTCTCTCATACACATGAAGCATCATGGGAGTGGTAGTCATGTGAGCCAAGTGGCCATGGATAATCATCAATGCATAATAAAACATAACAGCACTTCATGGCAGACGGTTTGTTTGAATCAGTGATTTATTATGTACAAAGTAGGCCATGTGAGAAACAGATTTAGTAACAAACAAGACTAACACCACTGTTTCACACACAGATACAGCTCAGGTAGACTCAGAGGACAGTGACCGCCTCATCATCTCTGAGACACCTGCAGAGACGGATGTAGAGACCCCTGTGGACCTTGAATGAATGTACACCACCCCCATCACCAAAATGCAGGGCACATGTACCCGCACTGCAAGAACTGGAATCAGAGCTGACTCCAGCACACACAACTGTCCCCAGCCAGCCACGTGCGTGTCTCTTCACCAGCTCCAACACCAGCACAGGTCCGACTAGGACAACGGCACAGGCCCAGGACCCGTATTGCGGCCGATGTTGAACAGGCTCCAAATGTATATGGCAGCGTCGAGTCGCAGATGCTACATGTGCAGCGCCTACATGAGAAACACATGGGCACAATCAACATGCAGATCTCCAAGCTGGCCAAAAACATAAGCACTATGTCAGACTGTGTGTGTGACCTCACTACAGTTGTTGCGGCGGGAAATCGACAGACAAACCAGAGCCTACAGGAGCTCACCCGTGCCGTTCTGGCAGGACAGCGCACTAAGCATCGGAGGCATCGCCAGAGTTTGCTACATATATCAGCTAATACAAGGGCCATAACCAAGCTCAGCAACACCACTGCGGTATTGGCACGGTGCTCCACGTCATTGCAGATTCGATCCGGGCCATTTCTGTGGGGATGTTGCAAGGGCCTTAGGCCATGTGACCACTGCTGTGGAACACCTCCAGTCTGGGACTGTGATTGCCAGCAACTTGGAAGGGAGGAGGGTAGTGAGGAGGCATCGAGCTTCAGTAGTGTGTCTGTGCCAGTGACCACCAACAGGAGGCCCAGTTCGCGCAGCTCAACATCCACAAGCACACATCAGGCTGATGTTGCAGAGTCATGCGATAGGAGGCTGGGGGTACGTGGCAAGAGGCGCTAGTCATTCATATCCACCTCTTTGGCCATGGTGGTCTAACCATGGTCCATTTCAACATTGTAATTGCCCTCCAGTGCTGTTACTAGTTTATTTTGACTTAATCAACCTATGCAATCACCGTCACAATTTTCAAAACATAAATCTTTTGTTTGACATGTGCTCATATTAATAAAACATTCACATTCAACGAATTCTTGTGATGGCTCATTCTTACCTACCTCAGAAATTATGTTGTGTGATGTGTGCACTTCTCCTCTGACCTTCGGCTGTGTTTGCCACATGTGCCTGTCAGTGTTGTGCGTGTGGTTGGTCATCACCATCATTGCATTCTCGTCCATCTCGATTGGTATGCCTTTTCTTGTGGCAATGTTGTGCAGCATGGCACATACAGCCACAATCCTGCAGCAGGTCTCGGGGTTGTACTGTAACGCACCACCAGTCTTATGAAGGACCTTGAAGCGACTTTTTAGTATCCTGAATGTCCTTTCAACCACATTCCTTGTGCTAATGTGTGCCGCGTTATAGCGCTGTTCCTGTGGTGTTGCTGGGTTAAGGTAAGGGATCAGGATGTATTCGCGCTGTCACCTACAGGATGGGAAACAAAAAGTTAGCCGCAGTAATGCAATCACATTTGGTATAATGATGTAACAAATAGGTATATGTATGTACCAAGTAGGTGTCTCTCTCCATATTCACCTGCGAGCAGACGCCTGTGGATGCCACTCTGGCAGAATATATACGAGTCATGTGTGCTTCCTGGAAATTGTGCTATGATGTCCGTTATTATATGCATAGCATTGCACACTACCTGGACATTGATGGAGTGGTAAGACTTCCTGTTTCAGAAGATGTACTCGTTGGCTGAGGGGGGACAGATGGGGACATGGGTGCAGTCAATGCATCCAATGACATGAGGGAATTGAGCCACCTGGTAGTCCTCTAGTTTGGTCTGATTCAACTCCTGTGGGGTTGTGGGTATGGATCATTGTCATCATGGCGTCAAGGAATTTCTGGAAGAAGCGTGAGAGTGCTCTTTGGGATACACCTCCGGCTACCTCTACGACCCCCTGGAAACTGCCTGACGCCAGTAGGAGCAGGCTACATAGGACCTAAACGTGTGCAGGAATGGCATTGGTCCTACGGGTCTGGGGCTGCAGTGGAGGTTCCAAATCTGCAATCAGGCGGATTATCATTGCACGAATCAGACGGTACTTATCGTATATTTCTTCCTCATTTTGGTGCAGCAATATTATGCGCACTCGGAATACCCTCTCCTTTATCCTCCTCCTGCGCTGGGCTGCTGCATTTATCCTCATCCTCCTTGCAAGCACGTAGAGGGCTGCCATTGTGAATGGCTTACGGGGTCTCCTGATGCATTTTGAAAGCTACGGCACCCGCGATTGAGCAGCCTTGGATTACTCACTTTCGGTCATCGTACCGGAAAACCCGAACGTCCCTATTCTCCCCACTGTGGTCCGATTGACGTTCCCTTGCTGGCAATTAGCTCACGGCTCTCCAGCGATCAATCCGTGCTCCGGTCCCACCGAAACACTCCTAATTCTCAATCAATCAATCAATCAATCAATCAAAGCATTTGTATAGCGCACTACTCACCCGGAGGGTCTCAAGGCGCTGGGGGGGGGGGGGGTCTGCTACTGCTCGAACAGCCAGGTCTTGAGCTGCTTCCTGAAGGCAAGGTGGTCCTGGGTCAGGCGGAGGTGGGTCGGGAGGGAGTTCCAAGTCTTGGCGGCGAGGTAGGAGAAGGACCTTCCCCCTGTGGTGACTCTTCGGATGCGGGGGACGGCGGCGAGGGCGGGGCCGGTCGATCGAAGCTGGCGTTTGGGAGCGTAGAAGTTGAGGTGGCTGTTGAGGTATCCTGGGCCTTGGTTGTGCAGGGCTTTGTGTGCGTGGGTGAGGAGACGGAAGGTGATTCTCTTGTTGACCGGGAGCCAGTGCAGGTCTCTCAGGTGTCCGGAGATGTGGTTGCGGCGGGGGATGTCCAGGATGAGTCGTGCCGAGGCGTTCTGGATCCGCTGGAGTCTCTTCTGGAGTTTGGCGGTGGTTCCGGCATAGAGGGCGTTGCCGTAGTCCAGTCGGCTGGTGACGAGGGCCTGGGTGACCGTCTTCCTGGTCTCGGTGGGGATCCACCGGAAGATCTTGCGTAGCATGCGTAGGATGTTGAAGCACGACGAGGAGACGGCGTTGACTTGTCTGGTCATGGAGAGGGAGGAGTCCAGGATGAAGCCCAGGTTGCGTGCATGGTCTGTTGGTTTGGGTGCGCTGCCTAGGGCGGGGGGCCACCAGGAGTCGTCCCAGGCGGAGGGTGAGGAACCCAGGATGAGGACTTCCGTCTTGTCCGAGTTCAGTTTTAGGCGGCTGTTCTTCATCCATTTGGCTACCTCTTTCATCCCTTCGTGTAGGTTGGCTCTGGCGGTGGCGGGGTCGTTGGTGAGGGAGAGGATCAGCTGGGTGTCGTCGGCGTAGGAGATGATGTTGAGGTTGTGCTGGCGTGCGATGGCTGCGAGGGGACTCATGTAGACGTTGAAGAGGGTTGGGCTGAGCGAGGAGCCTTGAGGAACGCCGCAGATGACTTCGGTGGCTTCTGATCTGAACGGGGGGAGGCGGACTCTCTGTGTCCTTCCGGCGAGGAAGGAGGTGATCCACTCCAGTGCCTTCTCCTGGATTCCGACGTTGCTGAGGCGCTGTACTAGGGTACGGTGGCAGACCGTGTCGAAGGCCGCGGAGAGGTCTAGGAGGATGAGGGCCGCTGTTTCTCCGTTGTCGAGCGGGGCTCGGATGTCATCGGTTGCTGCGATCAGGGCGGTCTCGGTGCTGTGGTTGGCCCGGAAGCCGGATTGCGAGAGGTCGAGGGATCCGTTCGTCTCGAGGAAGGCGGCCAGCTGCTTGTTGACGGTCTTCTCGATGACTTTTGCGGGAAACGGGAGCAGTGAGATGGGTCGGCAGTTCTTGAGGTCGGTGGGGTCGGCTGATGGCTTCTTTAGTAGGGCGCTGAGTTCGGCGTGCTTCCAGCTCTCCGGGAAGGTAGCGGTGTTGAAGGAGGTGTTGATGGTGTCCCGCAGGTGGGGTGCGATGACAGCGTCGGCCTTGTTGAAGACGTGGTGAGGGCAAGGGTCGGTCGGAGATCCGGAGTAGATGGAGTTCATCGTGCGGATGGTGTCTTCGGTGCTGATCGGGGTCCAGGCGCGGAGGGTGGTGGTGGGGGGCGGTAGTTCGGTCGTGGCGTGCGTCGGTTGAGTGCTGAAGCTGTTGTGTATGTCCGCGATCTTGTTGTGGAAGTAGGAGGCGAGGGAGTTGCAGAGGTCTTGCGAAGGGGTGATGTCGTTGTTTCCGGCGTTGGGGTTGGAGAGCTCTTTAACGATGTTGAAGAGTTCCTTGGTGTTGTGTGCGTTGTTGTCCAGTAGTTCCTTGAATGCAGTTTTCTTGGTGGTGTGGATCAGTTGGTGGTGTTTTCGGGTGGCGAGCTTGAGGGCAGTCATGTTGTCCGGTGTTGGGTCTCTGCGCCAGGCTTTCTCAAGGGCTCTGCAGTCCTTCTTGGAGCTCTTGAGTTCGTCGGTGAACCATGGGGCTTTCTTGCTGCCGGGTCTTCTAGGCGGGGTCCTCAGAGGGGCGAGGTCATCTGCGCAGTCGCTGATCCACTTCGTGAGGTTGGTGGCCGCTTGGCTGGGGTTCGTTGCGCTGGTGGGTGGGTTCTTGCTCAGGGAAGTCGCGAGCTGGTCGGCTGTGATCTTGTTCCAGTTTCTCCGTGCAACCTGTTGCTGTTGGTGGTGGATCGTGGTCCTTTTGAAGCTGAAGTGGACGCAGCTGTGGTCCGTCCAGTGGAGTCCGGTGGCGTGGCTGAAGGCGATGTCCTTGCTGGATGAGAAGACGGGGTCGAGTGTGTGTCCGGCGTAGTGGGTGGGGGTGGTCACCGTGTAACAGTCAAAACGAAATTCCCTTGATCCGGCACACACCAAGCCTCGATTTTGTTGGCTTGCCTAATGGCAAATGAGGCTGTTTTACTATTAGGCATACATTACATGTCCTGATGAGATCTGTACAATGTGGTAAACGGATCGAAACGCCGTCAACAGCTATGTGCACCATACACACATGGAATGACTAATATGACCTTTAAAAGTGTGAAGGTGTCAATATTGTTCTGTTTCATAATCAAAACTGTGCAATTAACAAGTTTACAGAACACTATGCTTTTTGCCTATAAGCCCTTTTGTGTGTTTTCCTTTTAATTGTTCCCCTTTCCTGATATTTTCTGTGTGATAAACTGGGTGCAGGCTTGTGCCCTTTCTTGTATATTGTGTATGAATTATGTCTTACATTGACTGAAAAGTAAACACTAAGACCTCTGCCCGGCTGGGTATGTCATTTTCAATATAGTAACGACTTCGTCTATATTCATTGATTAAGTATTAATGCTTGTAAAGGACCACTGTTGCCTTAATAGTATTGACTCCCAAGGTCCCTTGCTGACTTCTTTGGGTTCCCTTGTTGTTCTTAGTAAGTGTCTTTTACTATGGCCTGCTGTGGGGGGTATGCGTAGGTGGGGGTGGAGCGGGGGTAGGGTATGGGGTTTTATTGTGTGTGTGTGTGTGTGTACATTGTTCTATAGGCATGTGTCTAAACAATGATAAAGATTTTTATCTCTCTACCCTACCTAACTAAAGAATATTTTATTGTAAAATTGTTATCCTGACCTACTTTTTGGGTTGAATCTTTGTTCCTCACAGTATGCTTTTTTGTAGGTCAATGTTGCAAAACTATAATTCACAGATTTTCAAATAGTTGATTAATACTGTTTTTAATGGTGTCAATGCAAAGAAGTACAAAGCATGACAATTACAGCATGTTTTTGATTTTTGTTTTAGCATCTTATAATGGCTCAGCACGATAAGGGGAAGATTTTTCTAATGTTTCTGTCCCTTGCTGTCTACATTGTTACGGTGGCATTTAATGCAGGAGGTGGGGCAGGAGCATTCAAAGGTAAGACACCTATGGAAAAGCAAACCTTCTTAACGTCTCAGGAAATGCATTAAACACCTTTCATGTGAGCATTCATTCAGTATGCCTTTTTTATCTCCAGGGTGTGAGAATACCATCCAGGACATTTTAGTGTGTGAAATTTGAGTTAAAAATGTTTATGAAGTTAGCCATCCTAAATTGACCTATTGGTAAATTATACGCTATGAATTCTGTTTTGAGGAAGTGCAAAAGAAAAAGTCAAACAGTAGTTGCACTTGAGTTCAGAAATTAAAAGCTCAAAGGAACAAGCTAACATAATGTGAACGAGTGTGCGCAATACTGTAAATGTTTATGCACAATCTGTGATGCCAGGCCTTAGAATAGCTAGCTTAGTGCTTCATTTATTAAGGAATGTGCTAGGACTCAAACCTTTCTTAAAGCACTGGCAAATGAGGGGAAACATTTACAACGCACCTGTTACAACGCAACTGCCTTTACATCACATGCCATTACAACGCATGCCATTACTATGGATGCCATTACAACGCATGCCATTACAACGCATGCCATCACAACGCATGCCATTACAACGCATTATATGGTAAGTAATGTTTTTTTTTTTAGTTTTAGGGTGGATATGGGTTTTGGGGTACGTGGGGATAGTATTTTTACCCCTACACTATTCAACAGTTACCTTACAGTTGCACTCACTGGAGTGGGAATAGTAATGTTTACCCCTCCACTATCCAACACTTACCCTACTGTTGCACTCACTGGAGTGGGAATAGTAATTTTTACCCCTACACTATTCAACACTTATCCCACTGCTGCCCCAAAAGTATTATGCATTGTAAAGGTATGCGTTGTAATGGTATGCTTTGTAATGGTAGTTTCTAAAAATGCGTTGTAATAGCATGTGTTGTAAGATCATGTGTTGTAATGGTAGTTGCGATGTAAAAACCGCGTTGTAACGGCATGGTTTGTAATTGTTTGTGTTGTAATGTCATATATTCCCAAATGACAGGCTTGCCAAATACCATG
This sequence comes from Lissotriton helveticus, assembly GCF_964261635.1. NCBI lineage: Eukaryota > Metazoa > Chordata > Amphibia > Caudata > Salamandridae > Lissotriton > Lissotriton helveticus. Next base: position 1,621,389,148 of record NC_136067.1, read on the forward strand.
GCTGTCTAGAGTTGACACAACACCATGCATATTTCTTCCTCCACCCCAGACTGCCTATCTGCTTATCTCACTCTTGGAGCCTCTTCTTCCTTCATCATTGCTTTCGCCTTTTCTCACTATTTTTAATATATTTTTTATCCTTCTCATTTCTCTCTTTTCTGCTTTTCTCTTTCGTGTTCTGGGTCAAAGTCTGATGACTAAAGTAAGTCTTGGTTCCTGGATGACTGCAGGGGACCACCACCATTTGCTTCAAAACGTAAGAATTGATCTACACTAGTACACAAAAGATAAGTCAAAGCAGTGTAGGCCCTACCGTTGTACAAGTGTATCGTACTAAATATCATCAGTGATTCCACACTCAACTTTTCATGGCCCCACTGCCTAGAAGCCACAACTATTCAAATTACACCACAAAAATTAGTAAAGGAGCGTCCACTATATTGTTTTGTTTAAGCCCAAATTCAGGCAATCCAATATTAACAACTATAACAATGATGAACAAGAAGTGATATTCAATTATCAGGAGTCTCAAGAATGTGTCCAGTAACCAACTTTTGTAATTTTTCAAGTCAAGAAATGTTCCAGTCAGCCCAGCCAACGCGTTTCGTCCTCTATGGACTTCATCAGGGTTGTGCTTTCTAAACTTGTGTGACTTTTAAGTAGCAAAAAGTATGGCCTCCTGTTTCTGTGTCTTCATGGGTAATAAACCCCTTTTCGGGTGGAGAAGTACCCTCTAAATCATCTTCCTCCTTCGTGCGTCAGGGCTCGAGTGTCACGGAAAACTGCCTAGTCCGCCCTCAAGGATGGTGGCCGTATTGATGACCTGCAAGCCCAACCTATTTGCTGTTGTTTGAGAATCTTCAGTCATGTGTTCCTGTGACTGGGGGTGAGTGTCTGAAAAGTTTCAGCGCTTCGTCCATCATCTTCTTGTGTTTGCTTTGTTTGCCCTAAGTAGGAAGGGTATGCCCAGACGTGGGTCCCTTGCTCACTTTGCCACTGGATTCAAGCTTGCCTGTCTGAAGAAGGATGTTACTAGAAACCGGTCACAGGATGCTTCTTTCCGGTTCAGGAAAGACCTGGCTTGGCAGTTCGGGCTGGGCTGTTCCCATGAGGCACAGGGTCAAGGTAGCTTGGTCTGAACTGGGGTGGCGAAGTGAGCTAAAGAATGATGATGGATTCAACCCAGATCTGTGACTGGGGGTGAGTGTTTGAAAAGTTTCAGCGCTCCGTCCATCATCCCCTTGTGTTTGATGTGTGCCTGTCACGTCTGGACAGCCCTGGCCTCTCGAATGTAGAAGGGATCTGACTATCCTGAAGGATTAGCCATGAGCGCCTAAGCCTGATCTTGTTTTAGGGTGCCTCACAGGACCTTCCCAGGGGCACACCCTGCCATTTTCAGTCATCCATCTCACTAGAGGCAACTTCCCATTGTAACAATCTCTCTCTCTCCACTTCAGAGTCAACCAATCTTCCATGGACATCCTGTCTCCATAAGACTTCAGCCACACCTGTATATCTACCCATGCAATCGCTCTCTCACACAGGCAGCTGGCCCTTCCTATGAAGTGATCAGACCACACCCACCTTCTTGTTGGTAGAGGATCCCACTGTGTTATCCCACCCCTAGTTTGTTGCAAACATAGGTTCACCTAAGTAGATAACCAAGAGCAAGCACCCAGTACAGATTTGTTTTCATAATAACAATACAGGCATTTGTATTGCTGTTCTTGCATCTCTTACTCACTCTGAAGCGAGTGACCCCTACTTGTGTAACGAAGTTCTAGTTGGCTTAGATAGTGATCACTGCATATGTGATTCATTTGGACTTATTGCAGGTCCTTCCTTTCCTCATCTAGATTGCCAAAATGTACAGATGAGTTTGTGGCCTGGTGAAGCAGCCTCTAAAATTATTTCATAACTCTGTGAGGCCAAGTATTCTGCATTTGTGTGTGTTTTTGTTAATTCAGCGGTGATCCTAAACATTGCAAGCAGATTGCTATTTATAATTTGCCAAAATATGGATATTTGGTATAATACCTAAAGAAACCCACCAATTATAGCATGTGTGTAAAAGTTGGCCAGTTTAGCTTTTATGGGTGTGGTGGAATTAATCTACATGGGATTATGGGCTTTTCTGCCATTTCTTGCCCCTTGTGTGCCTGACTGTTGGTGTCTTCATTGTCTTATTTTGGGATGGGTTGTGCTGCCGTTTATTTTTTTGCTTCAGAATGGGCTCTGTGCATGTGTGATACGGAAGATAGGTGCGATATGGAGGCTTGAGAGATACGTGTAATGTGGAAGACACGTGTGATACAGTAGCATGTGTGATATGGAGAGGTGCCATCATGTTCTTGGGTGCAGATGTTTTTCATCTGTACATCTTCCTACAGTCGGATGGTGTTGTCAATCATCTGCACTATGAAAACCGTACATGCACTGTCACCTGCAGTCATCTTTATGAATGTTATTTGCTTGTATGTGAGCAGGAGAAGTTATATTTTACCATATCAGCCCATAAATGCTATTGTGAGGTAGACTAGGTTCTGAGAGTAATGAACTGTCAGATATGGCATAAGGCTAAACCCACAATAGACTTTTTAGGTGTGGATAAGTGGCAGCTTTAGCAGTCTACTAGCCCCATGTAATAAAAATAATCATAAAAATACATAACATATATACGTACGTAGAGGGTCTTTGGGTTAGCCTTCTACTAGTAGCAAGTCACTCTGTTTCACATTGATCAGTGACCTCTCTGCTGACTTTATACCCACACCGTCATCCCACCAAAAAGGAGGAGAGTCTACACTGTGTGGAGCACTGGCAGGGCCCTCTGTTTTTACATTTCCAGGACTGTGAGTACCGGATTGATGAACAGCTTTTCCTGGGCTATGCTGGTTTCAAGAAAGGCAACGTGATTAGGAGTGGACTGTTTCTCAGTGAGTTGTGCTTTGCATCAAAATTGTGTGTGCCTTTGCCAAGAAAGAGCTTCTCTAGAGCACCAGGGCTTATAGCACCCTTGGCAAGCACTGCTTCTTTTGCATTATCTGCTAGGCTGCAATGTAGGCTTCAGTCCTTACCATCCCTATGCATTATTGCCTTGCCACTGAAGACTGCGGGCATGGCCATTTTGCCAGATCCGTGCTGCAATTATCCCGATTTGATCATCTCTTCAGATCTGCCACTATAGCAATGCTTCTTGGGTAATGATTCAAGAGGTGCAGAATCTGCAGTTAGAAGTATCCATCAGGAAAAAAAGGTACTTACATTTAGTAGCAAGCTATCAGGTGGATACTCAGTCTGCCTCTTTGTACCTTCTCACCAATCCCATTCACCTCACCATTCAGAAGTGTAGTGATACATTTGACAGTGAATACATTTCCCAAGTGAGTTTCGTTACTGGAAATTCCATCAATATCTTCGTCCTTGTTGCCGCATCTGAGAGCATGAAAAAAAGGGTGAGGAACTGATGATATCTACGTCGTGGATAGGGTGGAAACTACCTGAGCTTTGTGCTCCAGGTCCTCACCAAACCTGGAAATATAGCCAGCCAACTCGAGATGTTAATAAATATGCTGATCTGGGAGCCCTGAGAGTGGGGAGAGGCGCTATTAATGGAAATTTAGATGCAACAAGCTTGCCTGGCTGAAAAGAGCTCAGATGAAACTCAAAGTGCATGTGACTGGCAAATCCAAGATGGCCACAGTGGTGCACATCATCCGTCAAGGCTTCCGACCTGGACTGAACAGGTTCTAAGCAGTGATGGGATCAGCACTACAAACTTCAGGTGTACCCGAGAGGGGGTGCAGCGTTACTTCTTGAAGAGCCATCATGAAGGAGAAACCCAGGTAACAATGCTATGAGCTGCACCATGTGGGAGAGAAGGGCCCTGACATGGGAAATACTCTTTACAATGCAGTCAGAACTACGCAATACCATTACCATGCAATGCCTTTACCATGCATTGCATTCACAATGCATGCCTTTACCACAAATATGCCGTTACCATCCAAGCCTTTATAATGCAAGGTAAGTATAATTAAGGTAAATGTTTGTGTGTGTGTGTGTGTATATGGGGTAGGTAGAAGCACTGTGTGGTAAGGATGACTTTATGGTTGAGGAGTGGGTAAGGGTATTGAATGGTAAGAGTGTCACTATGGTTTAGGGGTCAGTAGGAAAATGCATTGGTAAAGTCCCCCCAATTGGAAAAAAAGGATATATATATATATATATATATATATATATATATATATATATATATATATATATATATATATATATATATATATATATATATATATATATATATATATTCACTCCAACACTTCTCACCGACTGGTAGAAGGACAAAGGACACAGCAGGGGTATCACTGGGGATCAAAGGCTGCTTTATTAGGTGAATTTCGGCAGACCGGTTTCAGCAAGTAGCTTTTCTCAATGCCAGCAGTCTCTGTAACGTTTCCCACCAATCGTTTTTGAAGTGTAGCCCCTCCCAGTGGAATGAGGCTCACCTGCGCTGGATACATCTTCGCGCTGCGCAAATCCTGAGGACTACCAGTCCCACAATGCAGCGTTAGGGTGTCCAGTGCTGGTGGAGAAACGTGATGAAATTAAAAGTTCACTCGCCATGTGTCCCCTTCTCTCGCCCATCAAGGCTGAACAGGCACCGGGTTGAAGGCGCAAATCCAGTGACGGCGTCTCGTCAAGCAGTCTTGACCCGCCGTTTGTACAGCGGCTTCGGTGCTTTGTAGGCTTCGATGGAGGGTCACAGCTTAATCCGATACCTCGGTTACTCTCAATACTTCCCATGTATTCCTGTGACCTGCTATATATATATATTTTGTTTCAAAGTTCCAACGCTCCTCCTGGGAGCGCCGCCCGTTGGCTGGTGGCGCGATTCCAGCTGGTAGAGCAACACCGGCAGTAAGATCAACGAAAAGCTGCAATAATACGCGCTCACAGATTCCTGGTATAACGGTTTATTTCAGGTTAGGTAACGCGTCTCGGATGCGTACTTCCTTGTTCACACACACACACACATATATATATATATATATATATATATATATATATATATATATATATTACCGCCAGTAGGTAGTTATAGTAAGAACCAAGTTTCCATAGGATGAGCATTTTCTGTTTTGCTTATAACTTTGGCGTAGTTTGATAAATCTTCATGAAATTTTACAAACTAATTCTATGTTCATATCAGCTCCTATGTTGAAAGTTTGGGGGTGATTCGTCAAGGAGGGGGCCAACACTTTTTTTCTCCCTGTTAATTTCCATAGGAAACTTTAGACAAGGCTACAGGTCGAACGGGTGAACGGAATTACCCCAAATTTGGCAGGGAGAAGAGTCTTGGTCTTTGGTGTAAATTCGTTCAGTAGTTTTGGAGAAATATCGAAATTTACAGATATCGATATTTGGGAATTCTGCCATCTGATTGGCTGGGGCGTTACGAGCACGAGCTTGCTGCTTATTGGCTGCGGGCGGTTGCCACTAGGAAGTGTTGGCTGCCATTTTGTGATTCCATTGAAGCGTGTAAGGGGAAAAAAAGGGCGAAAAGAGTAGGAAAGAGGAGGATAGGAGCACTGTAACCTCTGTGGGGGAGTGCGAAGCAAAGTAGTCACACCTACCGGTCTGAAAGTGCGGTGTTGCTCAGAGTGACATGGTGCTGAGATGAGATGCTGCTACACTCGGGTATGAAACCGAGAGCCTAAACCTTGAGCTCGTTGCTGTAAAGTGATGTGCTCTGGTCTTTGTAGCATATGTGTGCCAGTAGTGTTAGTAGGCGTTTATACCATACAGGGAGTAGGAAGCGAACTACTGACCGCTACCGTGCGTTTATACTATACCGTAAGTGGGAAGCGAAGAACTCACACGTACCGGTGTGAAGACTCGGGGATCAAACCGAGCTGGTTGCTGTAAAGTGATGGGCTCTGGGCGCTGTAGCATACTGGCCGCTGTAGTATAACTGTGTAAGTAGTGTTAGTTTGCGTTTATAGTATATAGGGAGTGGGAAGCTAACTACTCACCCCTACCGGTCTGAAGAATCAGGGATTAAACCGTGAGCCCATTGCTGTAAAGTGATGTGCTCTGGGCGGTGTAGCATACCTGTGGAAGTAGTGTTATTTTGCGTTTATACAATACAGGGAGTAGGAAGCAAACTACTCACCCCTACTGGTCTGAAGTCTCGGGGATTAAACTGTGAGCCTAAACCGTGACCTCATTTCTGTAAAGTGATGTGCTGTGGGCGGTGTAGCATACTTGTGGAAGTAGTGTTAGTTTGGGTTTATACAATACAGGGAGTGGGAAGCGAACTACTCACCCCTACCGGTCTCAAGACTCATGGATGAAAGCATGAGTTCATTGCTATAAAGTCATGTGCTTTGCGTAGTATTCCAATGTAAGTCATAGTAGAATGTTAGTATGTAATTCTATTAGAATGTAAGTATGTAATGTTAGAATGTAGGGCTGTCATGAGGGGAACCTTGGGTAGTTTGTACACGGTGCTGGAGAAGGCGGTTGCCTTGCTGTTTGCTCTTGTTGGTGGCTGTTTAAGCTGTCTTGTTTTCTTGCAATAAATGTACTTATCGGATCCACTGCTACATAAATTTGATGACGAGCGGGAGAAGGTGAAAAGAAGGCAGCACTCACCAATATTTCGAGCTTGCTTGCGTTGTGCTGAAGACCCGTTTTCTTCGTGAAGCTGTTTCTACTCATTCCAGGGTCGTCAGCTCATTGAACTATGTCATCCGACATCTGGTAGGATTTATATTTAAAATTTTGCGCTTCCTCTGCCTTTTCAGTACACTCTGGTCGCTGTACTACACGTGTGCAAGTAGTGTTAGTATGCGTTTATACTAATTCTGTAGTTATGCAGTAACCAATGCATCATGGTCCTAGGGAGCGCCACCTCCCAGGCGCAGCTCATACAATGTCCCAGGGTGTGCATCCGCAGGACATTTATGTTTGCTATTAGAGGGGGTGCATGGCATCCACCCTGTGGTAGCAAATCATTGTTTGTCCCGTTGAAGAGAGAGGAGGAAAACCTTGTATCACTTTATTAGAGCGGATCCAGATGGTAAAAATGGAGAAACACATGAAGCGGAGTCTCACCCGTTCATGTAAATGAGCCCGCTGGTGGGTAATGTTCCGGGGCCAATCCTATTATTATATTGCGGGATCTCTGCAGGATGGGGGACCTTAATCTCACATGTAAATGAGGAGCTGGAGGGCACATAGACATTTCGCAGCCAAGGGGATCGCCACCTCCACGGGTATTGTTTACTAATTGTTTGGGGGGCTTCGAGGCCAACTGAAGTCCGGAGATCGCCACCCTCCAGGGCTTTACTTAAATATGCAGGGTGGGCCTTGCAAGTCCCTGAAGCCTCGGTGGTCCTAGGCAGTGCCTTATTGGTTCTGTTGTAAAGTGATACACGCATATAACCCTTGCAGTTGTAGATTTACCCAGGCTTCATTTATGTAATAGTCTGTTGGTTTATATGTTTTCCCTCATAACCTACTATAAACAGACGATTTTCACAATAAACTACAATAAACTACAGACAAGTGTTGTCAGAAAAAGAAGACGTATACACTCACTTATTTATTGGTTAAAAAAAAACCTTTATTAAAACAAAACAAATAAATGGAAACGCAACTTTTTTACAACAAACAATAGTTTAACATGAAATAAGTGGGTGGGACTCCTCCAGAAGCAGCGTACAAAACCTGCAAGACAAAAACATAAGTATGAGTGCCATGTCCAAGAGAAAAAGAAAGGTAGTGAGAATGAAAGGAAGATAGTGGGAATCGGACAGAGAGGGAGGGGGTGGAAGGGAGAAGGGGGGGGAGAGTCAAAAGAACAGAGGAAGGAGGAGACAGAGCGTCGGCCTACTGCACCCAGCCCTCACTGTTCACACGTCACCCGTGTGTCTGGGACGCTGGGGTCCGCGAGAAAGAGTGCTGTCCAGTAAGTCCTTAAAATGAAACAGATATGAATGAGGCCAGAGATTACATTATTATCTACGGCAACATCACTTGCCTGCACCTGTGCACCCAGGCTGCTTCACCCCAGCCCCTTCTCCCGCACTGTGCTCAATTGCAGCTCCTGCGCACTGAGGTTTCACTGCTCACCTGCCACCACTGGTGTGTCCAACAACGTGCCGGTGCGAGCTCCAAGTCCGGGGTGCCTCTGTAAGGTTGGTACAGCAGGTCTCCGGTCAGGGACGGTGTCTTGATACCACGATAGAAGGCATCAGAATGCCCAGGGCATCCTCACGGAGTGAGCACCCGCTCCGCCCATTTTGGGACAACCAATTCAGTGTCTGAAAAGGGAGAAAAAATATAATGGTGGAAACGTCTGGAGGTTAATGAAGGTTTATTTTAAGCTTAATAGAGAAGACCAGTTAAATACATCCTTCCTTCTTGAAGTACGATCTACCAACTGTTAGTGGTAATCGTGGTTCAAAGAGTAGTTGGAGTGCACAAGAATACACAAGGTTAAATAATAATATGGTATGCCAACGTTCACATACAAAGGAACAGAGCGCATGCTAGAAGCATAATGTGCACGTGTAATGCAGTGGTGCAAGCCTGTGTGCATGTACACTAAGTAATCAGCTCAGTACAGTGCCCCAAAAGCCAACACCACGTGTTTGTAGGGCAGCGCTGCCCACTGACTCAGGCTTACAGTACGGTCCAGCAGGTCCTTAAAATGAGACAGAGATGTGACTGAATGAGGTCAGAGATCACATCATTACGCACGGCAACATCGCTTGTTTGCACCTGCGCAACCAGACTGAGGCACCCCACCCCGCCCGCAGCACTGCGCTCAACACGTGTCTGTTGGGCAAAGCTGCCCACTGGCTCAGGCCTACAGTACGGTCCAGCAGGTCCTTAAAATGAGACCGAGATGTGACTGAATGAGGTCAGGGATCACATCATTACGCAGGGCAACATTGCTTTTTTGCACATGCGCACACAGGCTGATGCACCCCACCCCTCCCGCAGCACTGCGCTCAAGACGTGTCTGTAGGGCAGCGCTGTCCGCTGGGTCAGGGCTACAGTACGGTCCAGCAGGTCCATAAAATTAGACAGAGATGTGACAGAATGAGGTCAGAGATCACATCATTGCGCATGGCAACTTTGCTTGTTCGCACCTGCGCACACAGGCTGATGCACCGCACCCCTCCCACAGCACTGTGCTCAACACGTGTCTGTAGGGCAGCGCTGCCCGCTGGGTCAGGGCTACAGTACGGTCCAGCAGGTCCTTAAAATGAGACAGAGATGTGACTGAATGAGGTCAGAGATCACATCATTACGCACTGCAACATCACTTGTTCGCACCTGCGCAGCCAGGCTGATGCATCCCACCCGACCTGCAGCACCGCGCTCAATTGCAGCCCCTGTGCACCCAGGCCCCACTGCTCACCTGCTGTCATTGTTGTGTGTCCAAATACCACGGGCAGCAGTGTTCACAATTCAGATGCAGTGTTGTTTGCAGAATGGTGTACACCTCATGGATCCCTTTCGAAACATGACATCCAGTAGGGTTCACAATTCATGTCCAGTGTTGATTGCCAGGATGGGGTACGCCTTATGGATCCCTTTTTTTATTGCGCATTGTGATATGCTAGGTGGATGCGGCCATATCACCTGAGGCAGTGTGGAAGAACTGGGACATGTGGTGTTTTCATTATCCTATTTATATGTACGCAAAATGGGCTTGGCTTGCGTATGCCAGGCCAGATTAGTGGTGTGAATAATTGTTCCGGGGACCTGGGCGTTGTTCAGTTCCTGCCTGGCCAGGAAGTGTACTTATGTGTGTTTCTGTGGCAGTTTTGATGTTGCAGAATGCGCAATTTATATTAATGTATCATGTACCGGGAGGGCGGCAATTATCGCTAATGAGATGCTGTTCAAAAATATTGAATGGCCAACATCACATGTCGTTGTCAAGCTTGTGGATATGCACAGACACGCATGTTAATGGTGTGAGGTATTATTGAAAGTGTTGCTATCGCGAAGTGCACATATGTGAATGTGCTCGGATGGAGGGAGGATCAGCAGTGAGGCTACGTCATATATAGGGATAACGTTCATTACAGTCAAGCAATGCATGCCAAACGTGAATCTGACAGTCTCACATATGACACACTACTATACTGGTGAAAGCCTGACAACAGAGCATACAGCAATACAAATCTACACATTACTGTTTACTGTTTGTCACATGTGATCTAGGATGTGCACTCTGCCCGTGGCTGGTGATACTCCTTAGAGCCACCAATACCCAGGCCGAAAGGCAGCCCAATAATGTGCACACACACACACACACACCAGGGGCATCGTGTAACACACATTTGTTTTTTGATGTAAGGTTTGAGATGCATGGGCATCACACATGGAAGGCTAATGTACAGACCATGAATAATGATCAAGATGTTCGTTGCATGTTGTGTGTAGTATAAGATATGTGTACACAGCAAAAAAACTTTTCAAAAAAGCTCCCTAAGCAGAAGGGGTGTGTCTCATCAAACGCTGTACAGAGAATGACTAAAATGGGTGGGCTCCTCCAACTGTTACAATGGGAAATGTTATGAACTAATCAAATGCTTTATTTTTAAGGTCACATGGCAAGCGCGAAGGAGGCTGCACCGACGCGATTTTGAGAAAATATATTTATCATAATATAAGTTTATTACAGTTAGAAATCTATAAATGTTTAAAATATTTTAGATTATCGCTTGCTCTCATATACAGTTTAAAGTAATTTAGATTTAGTTTTGATACATAAAAAAAAACGAGGGAATGCCGTACCCGGCGCAACACCATATGTCTGTGACGTAACACGGGGCCTGGCAGCTTGCACTCGTCGCATACGCAACGCCCAGCGGGCACGACTCCATACGTACATGACGTAACACGTGGCTTGGTACTGCATACCCGTCGGATACAAAAGTAGCAGCTGGCGTGATGCCACGAACCCGTCGGACACGAAATGCGCATCATTTACGAGTTTAGCAATATGGCGGATAGGATTCGCGTGGTGATGGAGCTTGGTACACTACCGGTATGGGAGTCCAGTTTTCTAAAAAAAAAAAAGATATACCTATTTTTGGGGGAAGATATAAAACATTACATAATTTTAAAAGTAAAAGAAAAAGAAGTATAATAGAGATTCAAAATATTTAAATAAATTAGAAAAAATATAGGTTGTATAAACATTAAAATATGAAATTAACATTTAAAAAACCTTCGAAATTCACTGAAAAAACCATAGGTTTTACAGACGTTATAGTTAGGAATTAGCATTAAAAAACCTTTGAAATTCACAAAAAAAAAATCATAGGTTTCAGTGAAGTTATAGTTAGTTGGACATTTGACTCATATAAAACCAGAGAAATTTGCATGTTATAATTAGTTGAGCTAACTATAACTCGCGGGCCCGGAATGCACTGCTGATGATGTCACATATTACATCACTCATGACATGGTCAGTGACATCACTGATGACATCTCAAATAACATCAATGATGACATCACTCATGACATCATCCAGTGAATGTGTGTTTCTGTAAAGTTTAAATATGTTTTTATATATATATATATATATATATATATATATATATATATATATATATATATATATATATATATATATATATATATATATATATATATATGCCAAGGTGTATTGAAGAATAAATGCATTTACAAGTTCCTAAAGGAATTATTTCGTAGGTCCGTGACTGACTGTATATGTGAGTGATTGAACATGTCTTACTGAATGCATGGGTTAGTATCTAAACTGTGTGAAAGTCTGTATTAGTCTCTCCGTTGGTGTGTACGCAACTGCATGGGTTGCTGAATTGCTACATGAGTGTCTATATAGTTTATTGATTTGTTGTCTGAGTATCTGTATGGGTCCCTGAGTGTCTGTGTGGGTGGGTGGGTGGTGGGTGGGTGTTTGACTTATGAGTCTGTGCATAGATGTCTGAGTGGATGATTCAGTGGTTGTATGGATTAAAAACTGCATCTGGGAAGGGCTGTATGGGTGACTTAGTGTGTGTATGGGTGTGTTGGTGAGTGAATGAATGTCTCAGTGGTATATCTGTGACTAACTACATTTGTTTTAAGGCCCTGTATGTGAGTGTTGGAGTATATAAATGAGTATACGTGAGACTAAGTTATTTGAAGAGTGGGTGTATAAATAAGTGTCTGCTTCTATGAGTGATTGTATAAGACAGTAAATATGTGTTGGTATCTGTATAAATAAGTGATGTGGTATGTCTAAAAATAACGATGTTGGTGTGTATAACTGTATACATGAGTAAATGAGTATGTGATGTATTCTTTGCATTACTGACTAGGTGTGTGAGTAACTCTATGGATGAGTGGCAGGGTGTGACTGCATGTATAGATGTATGAATGCATATTATAGTCCTGTATTGATGAGTAGCTACGTGTATAGGTGACTGGATGTGTGTGTAGACCTAGGAAATAGTGAGTGGTATGTAGTATATGGCATTCTTGAGTGTATGGTTTCAAAAATAGTCTTCATTTTAGAATGGGTGTATCAAAGTTTATATTAGAGCATCAGTATGTGCATCAGATTATCACATGGATGATGTCATGAGTGATGTTGTCTGTGATGTCATTTGAGATGTCATCAGTGATGTCACTGACCATGTCATGAGTGATGTAATATGTAACATCAACAGAAGTGCATTGCGGGCGCCCGAGTTATAGTTAGCTCAACTAACTATACCAGGCGAATTTCTCTGGTTTTATATGAGTCAAATGTCCAACTAACTATAATGTCCCTGAAACCTATGTTTTTTTGGTATATATATATATATATATATATATATGTATATATATATATATATATATATATATATATATATATACATTCATAATGAGTCTGTTGTTGATTAGCCAAGAACTCCAAAGACTTTCACAACGTCAATTCCACTTGGCTTAGGGAACAGAACACGGCTGTCTAACTTGATGTTCAATCAGTTTAATTTTTACATGAAATTCATTACACCGGGTGCATCATAGCAGCGTGAAGTGGCCATATATATACACAGTTTCGCACACACACACACATATATACATAAAGTTTCAGTTACCTAATATATATTCTTACCTTGTGTTGTAAATGCATGTGTGGTAAATGTGTATGCGTGGTAAAAGACTGCTTTGTAAAGGCAATGCATGGTAAAGGCATTGCGTGGTAATGGATGCGGGTAAAGAGATGCATTTTAAAGGGAGGCGTGGTTCTTTCATACAACCCCCTGGCTTCAGCGATTGCTGACTGGTGCTTGAACGCTGATCTCATGTGCCCTCCATTATGGGGGTATCATGTGTTGACCCCTCTCCACTATCCGGGTCATGTGAGAACTGGGCCATGATATCGATAAGCCTCCATCAGAGCTGCATCATCGTCTTGGTCACAATATAGGCAGGCACTTGCCGGAAGTGGCTCACCCCTAACCAGGGATACCTACATGTATATGAGAATTGGCTGGCTGTGGGAAATTAGAGGCGAGGTCATTTAGGCTGGAGGCTACTACTGAGGCATATAATGGGGATAGGAAACGCCAAAGGGGCAATACTGCTTCTAGTCCTGCGAGCTTTTGGGCCCTCTCCCATAACAGTAGCCAAAGTTGGCTTAGAGCCTTGTGTCACCCAGCAAGGCACTTTAACAAGGGTCTCAGAAGCCCATCCAACCTTTCTCAGCACTGCCATGCGCGTGGAGGACATTACAATTGACAACGGCAAAGAGTGGAGCCCTCCCACGTCTTCTCCCCCAGTGGCAGGGAAAAGGGTGAAATCAGAAAAATCCCTTGCCCTTTCCACATCGGAAGCTCCCGGCGGTGCAGAGCTAAAAGCCTGTGATATTCTGTGGCAATACCATCTTGCTGTTCCAAGACCTCGCCCTTGACGCCCTAGATAAACACTGAGAATTCAAAGATGAACGCCTACCTGCTGAGAGAAAATATACTCAACAGCTGATATTACCCTTTCTGCCGTCACTTCACCCTCAAGGCCCATTGACTCACCATTAATAGCCTCAAAGATGTCTGTGTGGCGCCAAGCCTAGTGTAGCCTCCGCAACATCAGAAACGGACACAGGACGGCTCAATCCCAGAGAGACCAGTAACGAATGGCAGCTTTTCCAATCTTTCAAATCACTCATATGAGAGAGACTCTGACGATTGCTGGAGAAAGAGGCTTGTCCTCCATTATCCGATGATAACGGACCGCCCATGGGGTATCTCACCCAGGTGTATCAGAGTGTTGATCATGGTGACCGAGTGTTTGCCATCCAGCTCCTGGTATGGCTCCCCTAGATTTCAGCTGGGCAAGGGTGTTGGAAACCCTACCAGATTTAACAGCGGTATAAGCAATTTTTGATTTGACTGCTGATTCTCAATGTGGTCCTTAGCAAATGTATTATTGGATGAGCACCTTCATTCAGACCAGTTGGTCTCTCTTCAAAGGAACATTCACCTTGGGCCTACTAGTTTGATAAACATGCAAAGACAACCTCTACCAATATGGATGCCCTATTCTGCTGCTGTGCATCCGGGCGTAAAATATGATGTGTATCTTCTGCCCAACAGTCTGGCAATTTCTCAGCGGGCTGCAACCAATCCTACATCCCTAAAAGCTTGACATAAATCAAGGCAGGATTCTAAACATCCGACAATCCAAACAACATTACCCCAGTATGTGAAGGCACAGAGACAACAACGATGCTACCGAGGCTTCCACAACCTCCTTCCAAAAGACACTCAACTATGGCATTCCAAATATGGAAAAAGGTATGTGGTTGGCTGCATCCTCTCAAACATGCATGGTTATTAGTTTTACCAAACTATAACATCTGTATTTGAGTGTAGTAGCTACAGGCCCTCATTATGAGCTGGCCTTAACATTTCAATATTTACAGTAACCCCAAATCCTGCACATAAATGTAGCAGTATTATTAAGTAGTGAAATAAAAATCACATCCTCTGGATACATTTCAGCAGGTCATAACTGCGGATATTACTTGGAAGGGTTTGAATCCTGGTAAATACCAGAACATGCTGATTTTGATGTAGTAAAGACTAAAATCTGCATATTATTCCCTATTATTGGGGAAAGACTCATAATTGGGTGGTATTTTTGTTACACAACAAATTGCAACTCAGTGGAGTTGGATTTTATTTGGAGGAATAAATGTTGCACCAATTATTCGCAATCAGAGCCTCTATGTCAAATTTTACATTGTACCTGCCTGAAGCTCGGCGATTCCTTACCTCTTTAGGTTACATAATTTATCCCTAAACAGCTTTCTCAACATGACCTAGATCAGCTAGCCATCGACCCTAGAGACACTTCATACTACATGGTTGTTGTACAGAGGTTTATAGATCATGGATACCCTTTTGTATGAAAAGATGAATTTAACACTTTGTGGGCGAGGTGTCCTGTACCTCATTCTCAAAACTCACAAATGTTTTACGGCATGGTGCAGATGCAGGTAACAAAAAGCCTCAGTATCTGCCATCTCATATTCAATTTTTAGTAGGTGAAATGCGTTTAGACTCTTCGGTCTACAAACATCACTCGGGGTTGCTATCCACATAGAATTTCATCTCCTGAATCCTGTTCTGAGAACGGTCTGCATGCCCAGAATGTGTCTCTAAGTACAACATTTAACATTATGGGAGCACTTAAACATTTACATTTTTCACCTTCACTAATGAATTTAGTGATGTTAAGTTTCCTTAAACGAAAAATAAGCTGTTGATTGTTCTCTTGAGTTAGGACAATGAAATGTTTGCTAAAACATTAGTTTAAACACTTGCCTCTCTTTGTGAAAGCCAAAATGGTTTTATACATGGACAAATGACATGTAAGTATGTGTGGCTGGAATTTTGTATCATCGTGAAACTAAACTTAATAATTAAGGCTGGACTGCAGTAGGTTTTTGCACAATTTATTGGGAATTGATTTGAATAACAAATCGTATAAAAGATCAATTGCAGTATGGAGGACAATAAACAGATGTGTTGCTTTACATAGAAAGATGGTCAGGGAAGCCAAGGTGCAGGACGATGAACTCAGAGGCCATGCACATTACACATACTTCAACACATTCACACTTTTATATTTTCCCTGGCTGATGGTGAGCAGACAGATGGCTGGATGCGGCCTTTAGACCATGGTGGTGATACTTCTGGTCAGTGAGGTGTTTCAAAGCTTGCATTAATGGTGGCTTGTTTGGAAATTATATTGAGCTCTCTGTGGAGGGGGGGCAGGGGGAAGGGGGTTTCAGGGTACAAAGTAGGGAAAAATAGCACAAGTGGGAACTGGGAGCAGATGCGCATTAGCAGATTGCAGTGATCAAGTTGAGGTGTGAAGGGTGAAGGTCCAGGCCATAAATTAATTTGAAGATTAAGATAAAGATTTCATGGTGGTCTTTGCCATTGGCTGCGATTCAAACACCCCAAAATCAGGAGGAAGAGATTTTGTTTAAGTGAAAAGGAGAAGACTGTTATGTTGAAAAGCTGATAACATTGTCAATATGAGAGAATTCATTCTTGTTGAGTTCCATGGAGAAGCTGTTGCAGTAATCTAGATTCCTTATGACAGGTGTACAAGGGAGATTTGTATTGGGATGGAAAGGGAGGTGATTCTGGATTTGTGTAATGCTTGCGTGCTGATGCTCTGTCCCTATCCTGTGTAAGAGATGATTCCTCAATTGTGAATCAATATCCTCAATAATCATTCCCTCGTTTCTCCTTGTGGATGATGGAATGATGGTCTCTGAGATGGGAAGGAGATGAGAAGGGTGGTACAGATTTTCGATTTTACAGCATTAAGTAGAAGAAAGTCAATGGTGGCGTAGTAGGAGATAGTTAGGAAACAGGTAAGTGAAAGGTAGAGATGTAGAAATTTACCTTTATGGTGAAAGAGGTTAAAGAGAAGAATCGTGCGTCATCCATATATATGTGTACAGTAATGGAAGAATAAAAGAAATGTTGCATTTGTCTCTAAGTGGGTGAGTAGTGAAATACAGTATTCTGCAGTGGAGATGGAGGTATTTGAATATTATTGGTCAGTCATTCAATTTAAAGCTAAGCTGACCACAAACCTTCTTGTATATCTTTGAGTATTTAATGGATGTGTAGCTCACAGAAATTCAAGTGTGGATCCTGGAGTATAATTTTGAGGTACAATTAATGAAAAGTTTGCAACATTTAGTAGCTTACTGCTTACTGAGTTTCCTGAGCATCCAAGGAGATAAAATGGAGGACAGAAACAGAGTAACAGTTGGTCATGATGGTGGGAGAGGGACTAGTCCAGAGTAATGGAAAATGAGATGAAGTGATAAAGAAGGACCCTTCATGAATTATATAAAAGAGAAATTAGTGAATGGTTTGACTGATGGAGATCAATTTCCAGAAGTGAAGAAGTTTCTGTTTTATGTTTGCATGAGAGCAAACTTCTGAACAGTACTCCCATTGTACCACTTCTAGTCGTAAGAAAGTGAATAATACTGTACAGGTGATTTGATTCAAAAACTTTATTCGTATGTAAACAACCATAAAAGTAGTTGACAATAAAATAATAATACATGATTATACCAAGAGAAAAAACAAGAGCACTTACAAATAGCTTTATTTATCAATAACAGTAGCTAAAGTAAATGACAAAATATTTGGAGGACTTCCGTCCAGTATCCATAAAATTCATTGTGATATCATAAAGCAATACTTTTATGTATTTTGATTGCTTCGGTGATAAAAAGTGCAACTGTAAAGGCATCCTTAGCGTTGTATGGCTTACAGGAGCATGAGCCAATGATTCTGATTTTGTCACACAAATAAAATTAGAATTAAAAGAGTGCTGTGCATGTGCCAGTAGTGGCGGTAAAAACTAAGTCAACCACCTTTGTCGCTAATGGAAGTTATTGGGAAATCATGGTACTGTGAGGAACAAGCGGGTGCAGATGTGGTCAAAGGAGGATAAGCACAAGGAGATTTGAGAGTTATTGATGTGGTGAGAGATCTGCATGCAGTAAAGAGGTTTGCTGAGTGATTGAATGGAATAAGTAATGTTTAGCGTACGGTCAACCAGAAGTTGTGACAAGAGTGCGTTTATTTTGTGGTTCTTTACTTGAGTAGTCTCTAAATATAACCAGAGGCAAAGGGGTTTAGTTGACCTAGGATGTTGTTCTAGATTCTTGAAGTCTGGGTGGATGGCGGATGACAGTGTGTGCCTGAAATGAGACAATGATGCTAATGGTCAGTTGTTCAAGTGTCACCAAGTTGAAGTATGGACAGGTAGCTCTCAATGATTTGTTTAGAAGAAAGCTTATGCTGAAGTCTGTTATGCATGATTGAGGTGAGTGTTTGAAGGGCTGGTAATGTTGGATTGCTCTTTAAGTTGAGCGTATGCCTTGAGGCAGAGGCTGTGCAATAGTTCTAGTTGTACAAATTTGGGGTGAATAAGAGAGTTGGGCTTTTATACGTTTCCAGGTATTGAGGGGTACATGGTTGATTCCAGCACTGACTGCACTTGGAATTGTAGCTTCAGAGATTGGACATCAAAAAGGATCCATTGCTCTGCATGTGGTGCTGGAGGGTTAAAGATTCTGAGATGCAAGTGGGGATCAAAGAGTGAGAGAAGTGTGTTTCTGAGGTCATAGAAGATGTTGGGACTGGGTAAAGTAGGTCAGTATAAGGTTGTTGTGTTGTGAGTGGAGCATGTGTGAATATTAATGAGTTTCTAGTCAGCATAAAGTAGAGAGGCGATTGTATTCTGTATGTGGGTGTTTGTGTATCGGATACAAACCCCAAGAATGTTCAGAGGAACCAGAGTGTGAAGGTGATCTAGAATGTTGTCAAGTTCTTAAAATGAAGTTTTTGTGGGTTCAGGTGCATTGTAAATAGCAGGCGCACGAAATGGGGTGGTGACAGTGTCGATCAGTTGGTCAAGTGTTAGTGAATTATTGTTTTGGCGTATGGTTGTGAAAATTGTCAGTGATATTGTCACACAAAGGCTTAGTTAGCCAACTTTACATGACGATTGATGGAAATAGTTGAAGTTTGCATTGTGAGTCACTAATGCAGTGTGTATTCAGAATTCTAGAATTCAGAGGGACACAGGTTAGAAGCCCTTGACTGTTCATATACACAGCATGGCTATGAGTATGCTTTGCCAGTGGAAATGTATTGCTGTCATTCCTGAGACTGGAGGAAGGGAACCCAGACACTGAAGTGGGAAAAGTTGAGACAAGCCTCCCCCTTATAAATCCGATTAGGGGCCAGATGTAGGTAGGCTTTTACCGGTCGGTAACGGCCGAATTCGGCCGTTACCGACCGGTAAATGGATTTTGAGATGTAGGGGGCATATTTATACAGAATCGGTAAATCGGTAAATTTACCGATTCTGTAAAATACCGAATCGGTATTTTTACCGATTCGGTAAATTAGAGATGTAGATGGGACTCTTCAGAGTCCCACAAGCCTTACCGAATCGGTATTTTACCATCAAATCAATTTGATGGTAAAATACCGATTCCGGTGTGCATGCACATGTGTGCATGCACATGTGTGCATGCACACCTGTGCCATATGACAGGCAGACCTGCCCTTAGGGCATGTATGCCTGCCACATGGCACCCAACCCTGTTTTGGGGGTGCTAGAGGGTGTCAAAGTGACACCCCCTGCACCCTTGTGATATTCGGTATTTACCGATTCAGTAAATACCGAATCGGTAATGCCCATTCATTCCTATGGGCTTCAAAGCCCATAGGAATGAATGGGCATTACCGGTCGGTATTTACCGAATCGGTAAATACCGAATATTACCGATTCGGTAAATGCACATCTGGATTTACCTACATCTCCCTCCTTCTATTTTACCGATTTATAAATACCGAATCGGTAAAATTCGGTATTTATGAGTCGGTAAAATAGATTTACCCACATCTGGCCCTAGGTCCTTTCTGATACAGAGAGCTGCTGATGGAACAGTCATTTGATGGACGGTAGTGTTGTAGAACTGCAGTATCTGTTAGTTCTAGTTCCCAAAACACTCTAATTTCAAGCTAAATGAAAATGTTTCAATATTTTGTCGCATTGGTCTGGTAGGCCTTCTGTCCACAAGCCTTAAAAACATGCTAAACCGTATGTGTTTGTTTTGGTAATTATGCATCAGGCTTCCTCAGTTCAGAATAGTTATATTTTGTATTTCAGAAATATAAGATCATCTCCCATGAAGCACAGTTTGTCCAAAATGCATTGGTAGATGATTAACAACAAAGGAGGTCTCTTAAGTTGTTTTGAGATAATGTAATATACTTGGAAAAGTTAGTTAAAAAGATTTGTAAATAGTTGCACCATAAATAAAGCATTGGATAAACTTGAATTCACGGATGAATAATTGAACTTGGGCGCAGATTATCTCATACAATGCAGTCTGGGACTATAATTGCTCGCCACCTGGTGCGTTTGGCCTGCAGTATCTGATCTTAGGTTGTGAAAGTTCCTTAGAAGATGAAATACCCATTGTCTCTCTTTCTGATTTCTATCAGATTTGGCTGTTTATAGTGAAGGTGCAGACTGCTCACACCTCCTCTGTGCATCTGTTGTGAGTGCACCAGCCTCAAGCTATTCTCGCTGTAAGGAGCATCACTCAAGACAAAGGTTTAGGGGGTGATTTATATTATGGTGGATGACCCGTAAATCTCTTGAAACTTGGCAGAAAAAAGTTCCACAACAGGCTGTATTTTGAACAGTCTTTCATGGTATAAGTGATCCCGGGCCGCAAATGCAGCTGAATTATCATTGAAAAACAACATCGACTTCAAAATCAAAAACCTAGCTGTGCTCATGACCAGTGCAAAGCTGGGTGTTGCCAAAACCGCATGAATAGAAGACTGTATAGTTGGGTTGTGTAGCTGTCCCATGTTCAGTGTTAGGCTCAGAATTTCTTTTAACTCCAAAAGTGACGTGGGAGTCTCCATGTGTGCCCCAGATTGAGGCAACATAATGCCTCCATGATTCCTCAGAAACCGAAAGGCATGTAAATTTGTTTAGTACTTAATTTCCTCCAGAAAAAGATGGAAGTAGTTAATGGAAACAAAATGCAGTATTGACCTTACATCCCAGCACCAACAGTGAATGGGGGAATCTGAGCCTGAACTAAATTAGGAGTCTGCCAAGTGAGCACTCTGCCTGTACTCTGCATGATACCTGCCTGTCTGGACTCAACAATTCCATGGAAAACTATGTGAACATTGTAGAAAAGTGCCCCTTTTTGCATTATTACCCCCTAACGTTTTCCCAGATACATATTGCCAACTTGGCTGAGTGTGCCCTGGGTCCCTGCCAATAAGACGTCCAGGGCCTCTGTTCTTTCCCAATACTGTACCTTTTTCTCCACAACTGGCACACCTCTGGGCCACATGCAAGTCCCTTGTAAAAGGTACCTCTGGTACCACTGGTCTTGTGACCAGAGAGGGACTCTGAGGGCTGCAGCATGTATGATGCCAACCTCAGAGACCCCCTCACCATAACATCCATAACCTGCCACAGCAGGTTGCGTATTTTGCTGCGGACCAAACTGAAGAGTCGAGATGGCATACATCCCTGTGTGTCATGCGGTGGTATGTACTCGAGGGATGAGCTCCTGAGTATTCGGCATCTGTCTCCATATTGTGCTTCTGGATCGGTTGATTCGCTGTGCGGTCCTTTCCAATGTGCATGTGGTAACTTCTCTCTTAAGACATCAGTCCCTATCTCAGTCTTTGCTGAGCTCCCCTCGGATGTATCTCCACATACAGAGTCTGTGGCCCCTCGAGATCTTATAATCTGGAATCTCAATGTCAGATCTCTGGCTAAACATTATTCCGTTATTCATGATCTCATTATCGAGGAGGCCCCGGATATTTTCTTTATGACTGAAACATGGTTACAGGATGAAGGTACGGCTATAGTGAACCTTGCACTCCCTCCGGAATACTCCATCTACACCCATAATCATAATTCTAGGGGTGAGGGTATTGCCGTGATAGTTAAGTCATGCTTTCCTTGTGTTTGGAAGGTTTTGAATCTGGATGGCTGCGATAGTGCACATTTTAGTATAAAGGTTAGCCACCATTTCACCTTCTCTGGGCTTTTGATCTACTGACCCCCTGGAAATGATATTGCTTTTAGGAAGGCTCTTCCAGAATTTGTGAGCTCTCTTGCTATAGGATCTGCTAATTTTAGTGTCCTTGGAGATCCTAATCTTCATCTTGATCTCTGTCATACTCCAGCTATTAGCAGCACTCTTGCAGATCTTGAGGCACTGCAACTAAGTCAGCTGGTGATCCATCCTACGCATGTGGGTGGACATATATTGGACCCCATATTTACGAATTTAATAGGAGCTAAGGTGTCGAGGCCAAGCCCAGTAGCTTGGTCCGACCACTTTCTAGTGAAATTACATCTTACGATCAAGGACCCCCTTTTGAAACCCTTAGATAGAGTTGTTCTCAAAAGCCCCTGAAAAAAATTAAAGCTTGAAGATTTCCATAGATTACTTGATGAAAATCCGCTTGGTCCTCTTACTGATGTTGAACTTGGCTATGATCTTTTTTGTGACTGGATTATTCGGGCTCTCGACCTTTTGATCCCTGCCACTTGGAGCAAATGTTGCTCCCTAGAACCCAGTCCGTGGTACGATAGTACCGTATTGCCTTTGAAAAAAGCTTGTAAACAAGCGGAAAGGCGCTGGCGTAAAACCTACGAGGCTGGGAACAAAATACTTTATCTTACCAAAGTCAAAATCTACCATAGAGCCATATGAAGGGCCCGTGCGGCCTACTACTCCAAAGAGTTTAAAAATAGCCCTAATCCTTCGAAGCTGATTTTTAAAGTTCTCAAAGACTTGACTGCCAAGAGAGCCCCAGCAGCTGAAATTTGTTCAGTGTCCCACTGTGAAGACTTAGCGGCCTTTTTTCTTGAAAAGGTACAGACCATTTACCGCTCCTTTCCTAGTTCCACCCCTCTGAGCGAGGCCCAATTGTACCACGGATGTGGTTCTTTCAATTCTCCCTGGTATGTCGATGGAGGTATTCGACAGGTTGGCAACTAAGGTAAAATCTGGGTCTCCTGCCGACCCACTTAGACCGGCACAGCTTAGAGAATCATCTATCCTATGTCTTCCCCATGTGCGCCACCTCATAAACGTATCTTTCTCTTCAGGCATAGTTCCATCTAAATGGAAACAGGCTTATGTCACCCCTATCCTGAAGAAACCCACGCTGGATCCTCATAAATTAGAGAATTATCGACCTATCTCCCTTCTCCCATGGGCCGCGAAGGTTGCCAAGGCCCATGTTAATGGCATCTTGTCTGAACACCTGCAGAGGGTCCATTTTTTGGATCCTTCCCAGAACGGATTTCGTGCTGGTCATAGCACCGAGACAGCCCTTCTCTCGATGACGGAACATCTGCGGTCTGTGTTGGATTCCGGTCAAACTGCAGCACTGGTGTTACTTGACCTCAGAGCCGCGTTTGACACGGTCTCTCACGCGATATTGATGCAACGTCTGAGAGATGCAGGTGTCTCTGGCAGAGCACTTGAATGGTTTCGGTCTTTTTTGGCAGATCGCTCATTTAGGGTTGCCACCCCACCCTTTGAGTCCAAACCTTACCCTTTAGAACTGGGAGTACCTCAGGGATCGGCATTGAGTCCCACATTATTTAATCTTTATGTGCAGCTGCTGGCTGCGGTCACCAAACGCTGGGTCATGACTGTAGTCTCCTATGCTGACGACACGCAGCTGGCGGTTGCTCTTAGTGGGAATCCCGACCTTGATGCCCCCAGGTTTCGAGATGGTCTCTTGGCAGTGGCTGGCTGGATGACAGCTAACTGTCTTCAGCTTAATGCCAAGAAAACGGAGGTCCTGGTCGTGGGTAAGCATAGTAATCTCTGGGGTGACAATTGGTGGCCCCCAGAGCTAGGTGTCACTCCTATCCCGGTATCTGAGGTAAAAAATTTAGGTGTCTGGCTAGACCCCGCCCTCAGTTTCTGTGGCCACACAAAAAAAGTGGCAGCCATTTGCTTTGGGATTATGCGTGGACTGAGGAGTATTTTAAAATTCTTTGATGCCCCTACTAGGCAGTTGATCATTCAGGCAACTATTTTATCTCGGCTTGACTACGCCAGCTTGCTCCTGTTGGGGGCCAATCAGGCGGAAATTGCCCGGCTGCAGCGTGTACAGAATGCTACGGCTAGGGCCTTGGTAGGTCTACCGAGGTTCTGTTCTGTAAAAGAAACCATTCGTGCACTTCATTGGTTACCGATGGCGCAAAGGATTGACTTTAAGACTTTATGTCTTTCCTTTAAGATTCTCAAATTGTCTTCCCCTCAGATTCTTGAGAATCTCCTTATCCCCTATGTTCCTTCTCGATCTTTGAGATCTCTTGGTCAAAATCTGGCTGTAGTCCCACGGTTTAAGCTCTGTAGAGCAGGTGGGCGACCTTTTCGTGTTTTAGCTGTTAAACTCTGGAATTCACTTCCATCCCATATCCGTGCTCTTGATGATTTGTTTGATTTTAGGAGGGCCATTAAAACTTACCTGTTCCCTCCTGCACCTTAGTACTTTGCTTTCTCGTTCTCTGGTTTTCTGTTGTTTTTGTAGTGTTGTGTTTCTTCTGCCTGTCCTAAGCGCCGGGACGCCCCTTTGCTGGGGCAGCTGTGCGCTATAGAAGTTTTAATAACATAACATAACATAACATGCCCACCCACACTGCCTGTGGCATGGGTAAGTCACCCCTCTAGCAAGTCGTACTGCCACAAAGGCAGGGTGCACCATACCACAGTTGAGGGT
This sequence comes from Lissotriton helveticus, assembly GCF_964261635.1. Classification (NCBI taxonomy): domain Eukaryota; kingdom Metazoa; phylum Chordata; class Amphibia; order Caudata; family Salamandridae; genus Lissotriton; species Lissotriton helveticus. The sequence continues at coordinate 1,621,414,044 of NC_136067.1, forward strand.
ATAGTTGCATGAGCAATATACCCCTACAGTGTCTGTTCAGTTCACAGATATTGTTAGCGCAGGAAAGCTATTTTGAGTACATGGGCTAGGAGTTTGTCAGCAGACACACTACAGCTCCATGATGACTTTACTGTAGACTGAGAAGTTTGGTACCAAACTTCTCAGCACTTTAGACCCACACTGATGCCAGTGTTGGATTTAATGTAAAATGCACTCAGAGGGCATTTTAGAGATGCTCCCTGGGCATCTTAGAGAGCCCCCTGGAAAACGACAAGCCCTGGTGTGGTTCCTGAATGACTACCCACCATGTACCACCTCTAGACAGGATTCTGGCCCCTGGGTAGAGAGCCTCTGTTCTCTGGGTCTTGAACAAAGCACATCCTGGGCAGAGGTGTCATGCCTGCTCCCCCAGGATGGGCAGGATCCACGAAGGGGAAGCTTCAAAGGCTGCCGCCTTTGTTGGCTACCCCTGCTGCTATCAGAAACTGTCTCCCACTGGTTCCGATTTCCACTTAGGGGCAGGAGAATCAGCAGGAAAACATAGAGAGAAAGGGAGATGTGCCCACATTTGTCAACCCCAACCCTCAGGTGGAGGAGGTGAAGCGAAGCACACATCTCAGTCACTCCATCTTGAAGATGAGGGGAGTCCTCCAATCAGGACGAGGCATCTGCCCCCTCCCACTTGAGGGTGGCATAAGAGAGGGTGTAGACAACCCAGGGAAGGGACCCATTGGTCCCAACCTGTCCCCCCTGTAATGCCACTAAATCTAGGTATTTAGGCCCACCCGTAAACCTTTTTCCTTAGATACGACAACCTAAGAAAAAGAAGGCCTGACGAGCAGTGCTGCGGAGAATAGGACAACGGCACTGCTTTTGCCCCAGTTCTACCAGCCTGTCTTCTGCTTCAGAGAACCTGCTAGCTAAAACTGGTGAGTGCTACAGCCAGCAGCCTCCAAGAACCCCAGAAACCAGCCCTTGCCTTTGAAAAAGACTCTTGAATCCCGAGGACAGGGATTGTCTAACAAAGAAACTCCAACATCAAGGACTCCAGATCCAGGCAGATCCGCATCCCCAGCACACTCTGCACCTGCCTCCAATGGCCAGAGTTTGAGTGACTCACCTATCCTGTTAAGTCTCCCCAGGCAATCATGTCCTCGTCTGCATCAGTGGGTGACCTCTCCAGGACCCGCCCCACTCAACGCCTGCAACCTCTGTTCGAAGAGTCCCCCCAGCCGTGTCAAGAACCAGATGAGAAAACCCCGACACCAAAAGGAACCCCAGCATCCTCACTCCCTGACTTTGGAGAGCCCTGCTAACGGTGCCCAGGTGTCCCGCAGCTATCCAACTTACCTGCGCAGCCGTTGATCGACCTTGTACAGCTTCACGGTCGTAGGCTGCAGCCTCTTTCCGAAAACCGACGACCTCCAGTGGAAAAGTGTGGGCGTCAGACCCTGATTTGCATACTGCAACCAACTGCCTTGTCCCACTGGTGGTGTAGCTTTGGTGCTGCATTGTGGCCCCTTCCTGTGTTCACTTCAACCCCCAGGGTATGTGCCATAAGACCGCATGTACGTACCTACAAACTTTGCCTCTTCGAGGTACACCCAGGCTCTATTGCATAACATTGTGCCCAGTTACCTCTGCATCCGGTCACCCCTACTGTTGCTGGTGGTGCAGTACCTACCTGGTCTTGAACCTTACCCTGTGTTGTCCTAAACCCCCAGAGCCTGGGGAAGTAAGTTGAGTAGTTACCTGCAAACTGTTTAACATTGTTTTCCTCTGTAGGATTGCATTGTAGTTTTATCTATTGCACTGAACAGTCTAACCTTATCACTGCAAAAGCATACAACTGTAATTGATTGATCTCTACAGAAAACATTCTTAATACTGTAAAGTATACAACTGCATTTACAAACCATTAGTGCATTCGTGAAAAGTATTGCTACTTCTAAGAATTGCTGCTTTTAAACCACTATGAAACTTACCTGCAATAAGTGATTCTTGGTTCTAGAAATAAAATAACAAAGTAACAATGTTTTCTACAACCTAATGGTCTGATTCAGCGGCGTCACTAGGGGGATGCGGGGGGTGCGGACCGCACCGGGTGACACCATTTGATGGGGTGACACCGTGCAGTCCCACCCAGTATCATGCATCAGGTGTGTGACAGTCACGCATTTTAAAAACTCTTGCTGACTTGTGTGCCAGCTCTGCTACTCCCGGGCGCTACAGGCTCAGATAGTTAATAAACAGTTAAATCTGAGGTGCTACAATGTTAGAATCTGTGTCGGACTGCCTGGCTAGATTTAATACCCGCGGCGCGGCTGTGGCGCCGTGGGGGGATTATAATCGGATGTGACCTCACGTCTTGCTGCCTGAACACAGGAAGTGAGGTCCCTGGTCGTCCGAAGTGGCAGGGGACTCGAGAGAGACAGTGAGTTGAGCTGCTGCTGCCTCAGCAGGTGGTAATCATGGCTCTCGTGGATCGTGTCGCAACCGGCAGGTACTGGTAACACACTAGCATTCTTAACACCTACGGCTGGTTAGGATCAAGGTCGTGTGACGGTTCATTGTTTATTGTTATTAATTGTTGATATGGAGAGTAAGTGGAAAGAGAAAGGTCAGGTTAAGTCTAGCAGGTCCTAGGAAAGGTGTAGGAATTTTTAAAATGAGAAGGAACGGATACAGCTTGGCTGGCCGTGAAGAAAGGCACTAGAGCTCTATAGTTAAGGATTGAGGGGGGGGCTAGAATTCATGTTCTTACAGTGTTAGAGTGACAGGGTGTACGGCTAAAGCAAAGGGTGATGTGTTGGAATCTTTGATTGCTTCAAGATATAGCTGCCTTTTTCATAAATAAAAGTCTTGAGGGGCTTCCCATCCCTATGCCATACAAGACCAGTCACGCTGTTTATTGTCGGATGTGACCTCCCAGGTGCCAGCTGAGCCAGGGGCGAAGTTGCCATAGTCCAGCCAGTGCAGCCGTACAGTTGGCGCTGGGGCCCAAAAGAGGGTAGGCGCCCTTGCCTTCCTGCGCGAGCTGCTGTTTACGAGCACTCATTTCACTTCGCCGTTGGGCGTCTTCTGTCTGTATTCTCTGTCCGTGGCTCTGCAGAAGGGCCTGGATTTCAGCTTATTGTTTGTTTTTCTAAGGGCTCGAAGATGGCGCATTGCCGTCACTGATAGGCTCAGCCGGATGGGAGTAGCAGAGCAGTTGTAACTCATAATGCAGGGCCACTTTGCCTCAGGAGTAAACTGCCTGGCTAGTTGATTGTAAGTGCCTGCTGAAAGTTTGTATACAATTAAAATAATCATTAGAAGCGGCAGAGATGAATTGAGCAAAAACTCAGTCCAGCCAGTAAGCCGATCTTAAGAGCCTTGTTACTCTGATCCCTGTGGCCTGTCGGGAGAGGGCGGAGATGTACATTGGGCAGGGGTGCAAAGCCTACCACTGCAGCCAGCAAAGTTAAACATGGAAAACAAGCCTTCGTGTTAAAAGGTCACTTTCGTGAGTGTCAGCCATCAAACACTGGGACATCCTGGAACAATATTATTGGTATTTGTATGTGATTCTGAGTAGGCACAGTTAGTTCTCTCATCTCAACGCCCTGTATTGTCCAATCACACATAACCCACTAATTTATGATGTCACATCATACCTGTTCATGTGTATTAATTTGATGTTATGGAATGATGGTGTAGATTTGAATTGGACAGGAGCAGTTCGTTTTACTTTCACCTGTGTGTGGGCCTTATTCTTGTTATTTATGTCATAAATAACTTTATTACACCTCGACTACGTGTTTCAACAATTTGGCGACAAGTTATTGGCAAGGCCCACAGGTCCTAGTAATCATTCCAGAGGTTCTGCGGAATTCTAGGGTCCAAATTCAGTGCACTGTCTACTGGAGCGGTGTGATGCCAGTCCAGGCGGTTTAACGTTCCATTCACGTAATTGCACCCAGAATCGCTCCCCTGCGGAATCTGTACCAGGAGCATGCCCCTCCAAATGTCTTTCAAAAAGTTAATATGCTGTTCTGCATATATTGAAAGAATATTGGGCACATTCTAGGCCAGAAGGTAGAATAACATGGTGCGGAAATTAAACATGCATATTAGCGAAACACCGACACACGTGAAGTCGTTCCACACAATTCTTTAAAATACACAGTCTTTAGAGTGGGCTTTGACTAGCCAAGGAGTAGTTCTGTCTCGCCTCATGCTATTTATTGGCTGTATCATACTGCCTCCTATGGGGTGCTTGAATTTCAGTGTACGAGGGACTATACTATGTCACAAAAGCACACAGAATCATCACCCATAGGATTCTTTATCATGTCTGCAGACTGTGCAGACAGCCACACCCATACACTGCATCATCACATATAGCATTCTTTATTTCATACATGCATACTATGCAGAATGCCACTCACATCATCCTCGCATATAACATTCTATATTTCATATATTATTATTTCAAACCCGCATCCTATACAGAAAGTCACACACGTACATATATATGTTCACGCATACACATAAGCACACCATCCACCTGCTTAAAACAAAACAAGCGTTGGCAAAGCCAGTACTTCTGGCTTTAATGTGGAAATACATGGCAACAGACTGCCATGCACTAAGCTCCTTGCTCTTGCTTTGCTAGGACTACTCCCACTTGTGCAAACTTCCAGCACCTGTCTGCAGCCAGGGATCGTGACAGACACTTAGCGACCCAGCCATCGGCAGCAGCTAGGTTTTATTTTAGCATCTGCAACCCCAGTGACTCAGAGACATGCTTGATAAGTGTAGAAAATTAAACCGGTTAACCCTGCTACATTGATATAAATGTTTATGTTAATGTCGAAGTTTTTGTGTACTGGCGGTTGGCTCGCAATGATTTACTATCGCAAAGGGTTAATCCCTGCTAGAAAGTCAGAACGTGTATGTGTACAATGAGTCATGCTGTATATTCGCAAACTGTATTTTATGAGTTTTGATGATACCTTTTCTCTCAGAGATAGTTTATTTTAGTTGTGTAACTTGTACTTTCGTATAACTATGTTTGAATAGGTACGTGCTCGGGTACGGGGGCTCGTCGGGCGCGTGGTGGGAGCTCATATTAAACCGGCCGGGCCAGCGGGTAAGCTCACCTAATTTCGCCGTTTGCACCTTAAGTAAAGAGCCTGCATCGGGCTGCCTGCCTTTGAATTCTGCCTTCTCCGGGGACGGTGTTTCCCAAATCCCGCTCCCTCACAAACCGCAAACGCCGCCTTGTGTATCCCAGCACGGGTCTCTTACCCCCCCTGAATTGTTTTCTGGCTCCAGGGGTAAGTCGTGAGGGGGTGACACCATGAGTTACCGCACTGGGAGGCACCAACCCTAGTGACGCCTCAGTCTTTGAGTGCCCCTTTTTGCATGGTTACTCCTTATTTTTTGCCAGATACATGATGCCAACTTAACTGAGCGTGCCCTGGGTCCCTGGCAATCAGGCTTAGCGGGCATATATTCTTTCCCAAAACTGTACCTTTGAATCCACAACTGGCACACCTCTGGGCCACATGCAAGTCCCTTGTAAATGGTACCCCTGGTACATAGGGTCTTGTGACCAGAGAGGGACTCTGAGGGCATGCCACCCTCGGAGACCCCTCACCTCAACACCCACACACTGCCACTGCAGGCTGCATGTTTTCATGCAGCCCAAATTAAAGAGTCAACATGGCCCACATCCCCGTGTGCAATGCCTACCCACACTGCCTGTGGCATGGGTAAGTCACCCCTCTAGCAGGCATTACAGCCCTAAAGACAGGGTGCACCATATCACAGGGGAGGGCATAGCTGCATGAACAATATGCCCCTACAGTGTCCGTGCCATTCACAGACATTGTAAGTGCAGTGAAGCCATTTTGAGCACATGGGCTGGGAGTTTGTCAGCACAAACTCCACAGCTCCATGGTGGCTTTACTGAAGACTGAGAAGTTTGGTACCAAACATCACAGCACATTAAACCCACACTGATGCCAGTGTTGCATTTAATGTAAAATCCACTCAGGGGGCATCTTAGAGATGCCCCCTGGAAAACGACCATTACTGCAGTGGTTCCTGAATGGCTGCCTGCCATCTGCCACCTCGCTGGGTCGTGAAACAAAGCACATCCTGGGCAGAGGTGACATGCCTCCTTCTCCCAGGATGTGGTACAAAAGGGGGTGGTGATAGACGGAGCATCTGAACCAATCAAACACTCACACCCAGTCAACAGATCTGGGTTTAATCCATCACCGTTCTTTATCCCACTCTGCCACCCGAGTTCAGACAGGATGGGCAGGTTCCACGAACGGGAAAGCTTCAAAGGCTTGCTACCTTTGTTAGCTAGCCCCAAGCCTCTGCTGCTATCAGGAGTTGGCTCCCGCCGGTTCTGACCCCTCTTGAGGCAGGAGAATTGGCGGAAAAACCTACAGAGAAAGGGAAGCGTGCCCACCTTTGTCAACCCCAGCCCTCAGGTGAGAGAGGCGAAGTGAAGCACACATCTCAGTCCCCTCCCTTTTGAAAGATGAAGGGACTCCCCCAGTGAGGACTAGGCATATGCCCTCCCCCCCACTGGAGGGTGGCATAAGAGGGGGCAAAGAGACCCCAGGTAAGGGACCCATTGGTCCCAACCTTCACCCCCCTGTAAGACCTATGAATCTAGGTATTTAGGGGCACCCCTGAACCTTGATCCTTAGATACAAAAACCTAAGAAGAACCAAAGAGCCGTGCTGCAGTGCAGATGACGACAACAACTGCTTTGGCCGCATCCCTACCAGCCTGTCTTTTGCTTCAGAGAACCTGCGAGCAGAAACCAGCGAGTCCTGGAGCTAAGCAGCTTCCAAGAACCCTGGAGGCAGGTCTTGCCTTCGAAAAAGACTCGTCTTCTGAGGACACGAATTGTCCAGCAAAGAAACTCCAACTTCAAGTACTCCCGATCCAGGCGGACTCGAATCCCTAGCACACACTCCATCAGACGCCCACGGCCCAATTTCGAGTGGCTCACCTATCCTGTGAAGTCTCCCCTGCAATCCTGACCTCGTCTGTATCAGTGGCTGACCAATGCAGGAACACCTCTCCCCCTTGATGCCTGCAGCCCGACTGCGACTGGAACCAGTTGCAAAACCCCAATACCAAAAGACACCCCTGCATCTTCCGCCCCCTGACTTTATGGAGCCCATCTGATGGTGTCCCCCAGCTATCCAACTTACCTGCATAACCATAGGTCGCCTTCATCCAGCCTCCTGGTCCAAGCCTGCAGCCTCTTTCCGAAAACAACGACCTCCGTTGGAAAGCATTGGTTGCCCGACACTGATTTGAACCCTACACCCAGCCACCCCTGTGCCGCTGGTGGTGTAGCTTTGGTGCTGCTTTGTGGCCATCCTATGCTCACTTTAATCCCCGGGGCATTAGCCCTAAGACCGTGGATACCTACCTGCAAACTGTGCCTCTTTGAAGTAACCCCAGGATCTATTGGATAACATTGTGCGCAGCGACCTCTGTATCCGGCCGCCCTAGTGCCGCTGGTGGTGCAGTACCTACCTGGTCTTGAACCTTACCCTGTGTTGTCCTGAACCCCCAAAGCCTGGGGAAATAAGTTGAGTATTTACCTGCAAACTGTTTAACATTGTGGGTACCTACCTTCACACTGTGCCTCTTCGAGGTACCCCCGGCTCATTGGATAACATTAGGCCCAGTGACCTCTGCACTCAGCCGCCCAAGGGCTGCTGCTAGTTCAGTACCTACCTGGTCAAAAAACTTGCATTGTGTTGTCATAAACCCCCAAAGCCTGGGGAAGTAAGTTGAGTACTTACCTGCAAATTGTTTAACATTGTTTTCCTCAATAGATTTGCGTTGTAGTTTTATCTGTTGCATTGAACTGTCAAACCTCATCACTGCAAAAGCATACAACTGTACTTGATTGACATCTACAGAAAACATTCTTAATATGATAAAGTATATAACTGGATTTACAAATCATTACTGCATTCTTTAAAAGTATTGCTACTTTTAAACCACTGTGAAACTTACCTGCACTAAGTTATTTTAGGTTCTAGAAATAAAATAACAAAATAAAATTTTGTACAAATCAAAGTTCTGAATTCAGTCTTTGAGTGCCCCATTTTGCATGGTTACCCCCTTACCTTTTTGCCAGATACATGATGCCAACTTAACATGAGTGTGCCCTGAGTCCCTGCCAGTCAGGCTGACAGGGCCTATGTTCTTTCCCAAAACGGTACCTGTGTCTCCACAATTAGCACACCTCTGGGCCACATGCAAGTGCCTTGTAAACGGTACCCCTGGTACCAAGGGCCTTGTGATCAGAGAGGGCCTCTGAGGGCATGCCACCCTCGGAGGCTTTAACACCCACACACTGCCACTGCAGGCTGCGTGTTTTGGTGCAGACCAAACTAAAGAGTTGATATGGCCCACATCCCTGTGTGCAATACCCACCCACACTGCCTGCAGCATGGGTAAGTCACCCCTCTAGCAGGCATTACAGCCCTAAAGGCAGGTACACCATACCACAGGGGAGGGCAAAGCTGCATGAACAATATGCCCCTACAGTGTCCGTGCCATTCATAGACATTGTAAGTGCTGTGAAGCCATTTTGAGTACATAGGCTGGGAGTTAGTGAGAACGAACTCCACAGCTCCATGATGGCTTCACTGAAGACTGAGAAGTTTGATACCAAACTTCTCAGCACATTAAACCCACACTGATGCCAGTGTTGGAGTTAATGTGAAATGCACTCTCAGGGCTTCTTAGAGATGCCCCCTGGAAAACGACAAGCCCCATGCGTGGTTCCTGAATGGCTGCCCACCATCTACCACCTCTAGACAGGTTTTTGGCCCCTGCGTAGAGAGCTTCTGTTCTCTGGGTCCTGAAACAAAGCACATCCTGGGCAGAGGTGTCATGCTTGCTCCCCCAAGATGGGCAGGGTCCACGAAGGGGACGCTTAAAAGACCAGCTGCCTTTGTTAGCTACCCCTGCTGCTATCAGTAACTGGCTCCTGTTCGAAGGGTCCCCCGACCGCAACAAGAACCAAATGAGAAAACCCAGATACCAAAAGGCACCCCTGCATCCTCCGTCCCCGACTTTGGAGATCTCAGCTGACTATGCCCAGGTGTCCCCCAGCTATCAAACTTACCTGCCCCGTAGTTGATCTCCTTCGTGCAGCTTCATGGTCCAAGGCCGCAGCCTCTTTCCGAAACCGACGACTTCCATTAGAGAACATTGGGCATCAGATGCTGATTTGCACCCTGCAACCGACTGCCCTGTGCCACTGGTAGTGTAGCTTTGGTGCTGCATTGTAGTCCCTCCCTGTGCCCACTTCAACCCCCAGGACATTTGCCCTAAGACTGTAGGTACCTACCTGCAAACCGTGCCTCTTCAAGGTACCCCCAGGCTCTATTGGATAAATACTGTGAGCATACAAAAACATGAATAGCTGGCTAACTGATCAGTAGTTGCAATGGGCTGTCCCACTGCCCTGTGTTGTATGCTGTGCTAGGTGGAAGTAAAATGTGAATGGCACAAAAACTAATCAGTAGCTGAAGTAGGCTGACACTGCTGCCCAAGCAGAAGGCAGCTTAAAAGCCCTGAGGCAGCAGCAGACACAAACAAGCATGGACAAAGTCACTAGCTCTTGCCTTTGCAAGACGTATTGGTTTTGTCAGTCTTTTAGCCATATTGATCAGTGGCGTGGCAGCTGTTCATCCAGACTAAAAGTTAGTGGCATGGCATAGAGTGGCATAGGGGAGAGCGGCTTAGAGGACAGTGGCATGGAGTAGCTTAGAGTAGTGTAGAGTAGAGTGAAGTGGCATGGAGTAGAGCGATGCAGAGTTGAGTGCAGTGCCTTAGAGTGGAGTGACGTTGAGTGGAGTGGTGGTGAGTGGAGTGGTGTTGCATAGAGTACAGTGGGCGTAGAGTGAAGTGGTAGAGTATAGTGGCATAGATTGGAGTGGAGCTGAATGAATGGAGTGGAGTGGCATAGAGTGGAGTGGTTAAAGTGGAGTGGAGTAGCGTTGAGCGGAGAGGTGTGGAGTAGAGTGGCATAAACTTGTGTAGAGTTAAATGGAGTGGTGTCCAGTAGAGTGGCATAGAGTAGAGTGGAGTGCTGTAGAGTAGAATGGCGTACAGTTGGGTGAAGTAGAGTAGGAATGCATAGAGTGGCATACAGTGAAGTGGCGTGGAATGGAGTTGTGTAGAGTGGCGTGGTGTAGAATGGAGTGGCGTAGAGTGGCATGGAGAAGAGTGGAATGGGGTAGAGGAGTGGTGTAGAGTGGGTTAAAGTAGAGTGGTATAGAGAGGTGTGGTGTAGAGTAGAGTGGCGTGGAGTGGCGTTGTCTGGAGTGGAGCGGTGTAGAGTGCGGTAGAATTCAATTGTGTGGCGTGGTGTTGAGTGAAGTGGCGTAGAGTGGAGTGGCGTAAACTGGAGTGGCATAGAGTAGTACAATTGTGGGAGTAAGTAACTCAAACAAGGACCAAAATTAAAATGTGTGCAAAGGTATGAGGCATGAAAGGGGTGAATGCCTGAAAGGCAACGATGATAGGAGTACAGTGGCGGCAAGCATTATGAGGGTGTAATCTGTTGTTAGTGTGGAATTTTACTTTGTAACGGCTTAAACCAAACCACATAAAATAGCAGAGGATGATCTAATAGTAGAGATTTTGGGTAAGAAGGTTCAACTTCTAAGACAGTACTTTTGGAATGCGTTGGTGTTTTCTTAGTCTGTTCAGGCTAAGTTGATTTCATTTAATCAAGTTCTTGAAATATGTAATTTGATTGTTCTATACTGTTCTGACGTTCTGATTTTCCATTGTGGATCAGTTGCTTCTTTCTTGGCTGTTGCACCAGCCCTTTGCTCTTCCTTCTAGGCACTTTATGCTTTGATGGACTGTACCACCATCTTTTGCTGCTTTTGAGATCTTCTTGTTTAGAGCCTAACGGCTTACATCATTTCTGCTTGCAATGGGCACTTGCCAAATTCTAGCTGCTCTTTAAGAAACTGGCCCCTTTCATCTCAGCTCATCACTCCCCACAACAGTCAGGATTCCTATGATATATAGACTTAATTCTCTCGACCGTTCTCCAACACTTCAGCTTCATTCTTGATGTTGTAGATAATTCACAAGTATCACACTCATGGACACATATGAAACCTCTGGAGCAGTGGTTCTTTTTTTCGCGGACCTCAGTATGAAACCCCACGAAAGAGGCATCAAGTGTTGCAAATGCGATGTTACGTAAAATAGACATTTACATCTTTGTCCAGAGGTCTGTCAAGATAAGGGTAAACCATAAGGTAGTCCATGAGATTAATATATTCATATTTTACAAGATGGGAGCACAGCTTCAGTGTTTCTGAAGGGGAGAAAAGAAAAACAAATGTCAGCAGTTGATTGGATTCTTAACACAAGAGATTTCTATGGAAGTTCAAAGGAACATATTGTCTGGTTTGTGTTTCATGGTGTGCTTAAATCTTATTTTTTAGGTATGTTTTGGATGGAGGGGGCGGACGGGACACCCTTTCACACACACATACACGTACAATTAAAGCAATGTATTCACTCACATGCACGCACACACAAACACATTCATTCACAACACTCTTCACCAAACATTCATACATACATACGCGCACGCACCAAACAGTTTAAACCTAAAACAAACACTTACCTGCAGCCAGCTCTGCCTCGGCGGTTCCAGAAGGCTTGGGACTGCTGCCTTCTCTCATTAAGGTCAGCCAATGAGGGAAGGCAGCAGTCTCAACGTCATCACAGATTGGGATGGGGTCAGTGAGACTGCCGACCCCACCCTACTCTGTGATGAAGTGTCACTGATTGACACTCAACGCTGGTCGCTTCGGCACTTAAAACTGAAGCACCCAGGTGCGAGGCAATCAGTGAAACTACCCCATTTCACTGGGGGGAAGGCCTCAGGGACCTTTGCTAAGCTGAGGACGTCAGGCCCACAGGAGCTGTGACTTCCTCAGCCCAGCAAAGTTTAGCTCAGGCAGCCAGGAGCCTGCGCTAAATGCGCATGTCTTGCTCCTGGCAGCTTGAACTGAAAGTGAACAGTGTCTGTCAGATGACCTTTGTGCAGCCTGACAGACCTTGTTCATGAGGGGCGTAAGGAGGAGGGGCGTGGCCCCTCAGCCCCAGTGGACCGGTCACTCCCCATTTTAAACTGTATAAGATAAGGTCATATAAAAAACAAATGTATGGACAGACGTACATTCACCACCATTTTAAGCAAAGGATTAGCTCAGTTGGCTTCCATGCGAAATTAGAAAAATGGCAAAAGGGATTATTTAGAGTTTGGTGGATGTGGGAGATCTACCAAAAAATTATGAATGTTCTGTATGTACTATTAAGAGAGCATATCCAGGATTAAACTCTAACTAGTATTGACAGTAATCCATCAGTTATTTGCAGATGTCCCAAATCCACCAAGCACCTAATAACCCTCAAAGTATTTTGTCATTTTTCAACAGTCTTTAGGCACTCAATAATCTATAGGGCATATTAACAAGCCCCTATCGCCACAGAAACGTCACTTTCAGTGACGTTCCTGTGGCTAAATTGGCTTCGCCTTAGTTACAAGGCATCTTTAAGCCACTTAAAGTGTATTAACGCTGTCTTGTAAATAAGGTCCCCTTTCACGCTATACTTAGCGTGAAAGGGGCGGGCAATGGGTGTTGTGGTGGGCGTTCCACCACACCACCCATTGGTTTTGATGCTGCCCCATATTTACAAGGGCAGTGTAAATATGGGGCAGGACCAAAATGAAGACCAGGGAAAACCTGGTCTTAAACAGGCGCAACAAGGAGAAATGTTTTATTTCTCCTCGTTTTTGCTGTTTCTATATGTGCTGCTTTGTGCTGCACACGTAGAAACAGCAAAAGACCACTGATTGTTTATGTGCAGGAAGGTGTCCCTTCCTGCACATACACAATCAATTAAAAAATGTGATGTTTTGCAACTTCTTTGTTTGCTGCATTAAGCAGCACACATAGAAGTTTTAAAATGCCCTTTCAGATTGTTTATGTGCAGGAAGGGACACCTTCATGTGCAGGAAGGAACTCCTTCCTGGACATAAACAGTTCTTTCCCTACAACGCAGGCACCCTTGCACTATGGTGCAAGGGTGTCTGCGTTGGTACTATTTACAGCAAGGGGTGGTGATGGACAGAGTCTCTGAATTAAGCAGAGTACTCTCACCCAGTCAAAAGATCAGGGCTAGATCCAACACCGTTTTTTAGATCATTGCACCATCCCAGTTTCAGAACCTGGCTGTATGCAAATTAGTCTGTCCCTGGCCCAGTGCATCATGGGAACAGGGCAGACCAGACTACAAAAGCCAATTCTTACACTGGGAAGGAAACAAGCTTCCGGGGACCGGTTTCTGGCAATTACTGGGAAGGAAACAAGCTTCCGGGGACCGGTTTCTGGCAACACCCCCTTTTCTGAATCGTTTTTGGCCACTTTAGGTGTGGCAGGGTATACTCAGACATGAGTCCCTTGCGCACTGCTCCATCAGGATTCAAGCAAGCCGGGCCGACGACGCCTGAAATGGCAGAAACCGGTCCCCGGAAGCTTGTCTCCTTTCTGGTGAAGAATTGGCTTGGTAGTTTGGTCTGCCCTGTTCCCATGATGCACTGGGCCAGGTACAGACTAATTTGCATATAGCCAGGTTCTGAGCTGGGATGGGGCAGTGAGCTAAATAACGGTGATGGATCAAGCCCTGATCTTTGGACTGGGTAAGAGTGGTCTGCTTAATTCAGACACTCTGTTCATCACCACCCCCTTTTCTGAATCGTTTTTGGCCACTTTAGGTGTGGCAGGGTATACTCAGACATGAGTCCCTTGCTCACTGCTCCATCAGGATTCAAGCAAGCCGGGCCGACGACGCCTGAAATGGCAGAAACCGGTCCCCGGAAGCTTGTCTCCTTTCTGGTGAAGAATTGGCTTGGTAGTTTGGTCTGCCCTGTTCCCATGATGCACTGGGCCAGGGACAGACTAATTTGCATATAGCCAGGTTCTGAGCTGGGATGGGGCAGTGAGCTAAATAACGGTGATGGATCAAGCCCTGATCTTTGGACTGGGTAAGAGTGGTCTGCTTAATTCAGACACTCTGTTCATCACCACCCCCTTTTCTAATGCGTTGGTACTAGGCAGCAAAAATTAGCACCAGCGCAGGGGGAAATGTGGGGCGGCACCGTATCCTTGTAAATACGGTGCAGCCCAGCATTTTGGAAGTGGTGGAGAGCGACGTTAAGCCAAGGAGGCTAACGCTGCTCTACACCACTTCCTAGTAAATCGGACTGAAAGTGTCAAATATAAATGTAATTAATTATAGAGTGATTATTCAAGAAAGTTACTATATCTTAATGTAATAATAAGTTACATTTATAAATTAAATAATTTTTCATTTCATTTTGTTTTAAACGAGCATTTGCCTATACATTAAAACAGCAACCTATCTTTTAACTTATCACAAAGAAGATGGAAACGGCCTGAATATAAAGTGGAGCTACTATTATTATAATGCACTTTCATTGGCCCAATGATGATTAGTTCAATTACTTCTGCACTATTTTAAAAACATTGCTCTGGTTGTAGTTGATATTCTTGGGAACCATTCTTGTTTGTAGAGGTCCTGTACCATCTTTAAGACCTGCTGCATCAACTAGAAATCTGTTACAAAAGGCTGATTATCATACCTAGCAGAAAAAAGTCCATTTTTGGTGGGCACTGCAATACCAGAAGCCAAGGCATTGAGAGGCTTGAACCTGAGACAAGAAAAATAATGTTACCCTCTTCAGTCGAGGCTCCAGAGATAAAGAACACCTACAATTTTACCAGACAAACCTTCATCCTCCCCAAGTAGCTTTCCCATCCTTCTTCTCAAATGGTGGTTCCGCATGGAAACAAAAACTCCAAAAACATAATTTGCAGAGAGATAAACTCAATAATATGGCTGGCTTAATCTCGACCCTATTTAAATATCTCCCTTCAAAAATTTCAACTTGTATTTAATCTCTAAATTCAGCCAAACTCCCTACCTATATCAGTGGGTAAATTTACTTTTTGAGCACCAGACGTGACATCATTCCGCACTGGTGCTTGATAAAGAACAAGTCCAATTTTTTTATAGACACGTTCATGTAAGACCGAAATTTGGGTGATTTGAGTTTACAAAAAAATTTTCGTTACAAATGCCACAGAATAACGGCGTAGTAAAAATCTCCACAGGGTAACTCAATTAACAGTGTTTTGCCCCGGCGATTTCAATTCCCCCTTCAGAGTATGGGCCATATGTATCAAGGAACCAATTTGCGATTCTGTAATAGCTATTTTTAAGAAATCGCTATTTCAGAATCGCAAAATGGTATGTATCAAGAAAAACGCAATTTTTTAGCGATTTGTTGATATTCCTTAATTGCGAATTTGCAATTTGCGAATTCGCAATTAAGGAATACTTTCCCATTCATTTCTATGGGCCAGGAGGCCCATAGGAAGGAATGGGATTTTTTTCTCAATTTGCGATTCGCAATTTGCTAATCGCAAATTGAGAATTATTTCAAGGGTGCAGGGGTGTCCAAAGGACACCCTGTTGCACCCCTGAAATAAACATGGGTGCAAATGTGGTGCACATACATGCCCTAAGGGCAAGTATGTGCGTCACATGGCACTTTGAAAAATGCTGAAAAGTGCATTTTTCAAGGAAATCGCAACTGTAATTTGCAATTCCTTAAGGGCATTTTGGATTTTTTTTGCTTAATACATTGCATTTAAGGAATCGCAAAATTTGCGATTCCTTAAATGCAATCGCAAAATAAGGAATGGCAAATTTTGCGATTCCATATTTTGCACCCAAATTCTTTCATACATACCATTTCGCGAAAATGAGTTCGCAAACGCCGAAATTCTGCGAATTTCGGCGTTTGCGAACCCATTTGGCCTTGATACATATGGCCCTACATGAGGTCGGAATAGGAAATGACGAGCAAATGCGGGTTTGCCACACTCTAAATCTGCGCTTTCCCCCCATTAGAATCTGTTATGCCTGACAACCGAAAGTGCAGCAATTTCACACTACTCCTTATTCAAGAATGGGCTCAAACAGTGCTTATGCCCAATATCCGATGCAGCCAGTCAAAACCATCTGTATTCGTCAATAAGCCATAAAAGCATACAACACTTCCATAATAATTAAAAAATATATATCCGATTTAACCCAAAACAAAATGGGGCTCAGGTGGGGTTTGGGTAAATTAAGGTTTGGGACAAGTGAAGTACTGTGAAGTAAGGAGTCACGTTGTGGAAGGATGGCAAATAATGAAGGATGGAGTGTACAAAATGGGAGACAAATTGAAGTGGGTGACAGTCAGAAGGAATTTTTTTAGAGTTTTATATAGCGCGAACTAGACCCGGAGAAATCAGGTATCAGAGCGCTTTACATGAGCACCGGTTTAGTTACAGATAAACACGTTCATTAGGTTTCGCCTGCGTTGCAGCGCATGCGTTGCTCGCTGGCAAGAAATTTTGCGACAGAAATTACAGAAAAGGGTTTAAGCCCCGCCCTTCATTTCCATTGGCTGGCATCACCGTTTATGCTAAACGGTGGCATGCCATTGGAAATGAGCTGTTTGCGTTGCCTCCCTTTCGCCTTTTGGTCCGGCTGGTCCGCTGGGTCGCTGCTTTGCTGCTGTCGCAAAACACTTTCTTATCTTTACGGGGCCATGTGTTTCTAATTAGCGTGGAAGAGGGTCTCCGTGGGCTCTAGGGGCAGGTCAGGGCTCGAGGCCTAGTTACCCAGTGGGAGTGAGGACTGCGGCCAGGGCACCGGGGACACACAGTCTTTACTGTTTCTACACTCAGGACTTTACCACATAGGGCCCCTGCCAGCTTTTACCCACATCACCAGCAGGCTTTACACCAGAGGGGCAGGAAGACGCCCTACGGCATGTGGGGCCGGGGTCCTCCCCCCCATCACACGAGGCCCATCAGGCCGTTCACCAGAGGGGCAGGAGCACCCCCGCCCTTCAGCCTGTGGAGGCTGGGGTCGCCCTCCCTCATCACACGGGCCCTTATTCTTACCACACGGGCCTCTTATCTCAAGGCTCCCTACCTGACTCAAGGCCTCTTCCAGGCACCACCTCTTCTTCTGGCAGCTCTGCCCTCTTATGAGGGGTGGGGGGCGTGAGTGACCTGTGGGGTTCAGGACCTCCGCTCCCCCAGAGGGCCTCTTGCAGTCCCTCCAAGAAAAGCCGGTCACCTCTCTCTACCCCTCACTGTCCATCTTCTACCTCACTCTGTTCCTCATTGTCCAACTCTGTTCCTCATTGTCCAACTCTGTTCCTCACTGTCCACCCCTCCGTTCCTCACTGCCCTTCTTCTTCCCTCCTCTGTTCCTCACTGTCCTTCTTCTTCCTTCCTCTGCCCCTCACGGCCCTTCTTCTTCCCTCCTCTGCCCCTCACTTTCCTTCTTCTCCCTCCTCTGTCCCTCACTGTCCTTGTTCTCCCTACTCTGTCCCTCACTGTCCTCCTTCTACTTCACTCTGCTCCTCACTGTCCAACTCTGTTCCGCACTGTCCTCTTTCCCTCCTTGCCCTCACTGTCCTTCTCCCCTGTCCCACACTGTCCTTCACCCTACTCTGTCCCTCGCTGTCCTTCTCCCTCCTCTACTCTTCACTATCCTTCTCCCTCCTCTGTCCCTCGCAGTCTCTCTTCTCCCTTATCTGTCCCTCACTGTCCTTCTTCTCCCTCCTGTCCCTCACTGTCCTCCTTCTCCCTCCTCTGTCCCTCACTGTCCTTCTTTTCTGTCCCTCACTGTCCTTCACCCTCCTCTGTCCCTCACTGTCCTTGTTCTCCTCTGTACCTTACTGACCTACTTCCCTCTCCTCTGTCCCTCACTGTCCTTGTTTTCCTTCATCTGTCCCTCACTGTCCTTGTTCTCTGTCCCTCACTGTCCTTCTTCGCTCTCTCCTCTGTCCCTCACCGTCCTTCTTCTCCCTCCTCTGTCCCTCACTGTCCTTGTTCTCTGTCCCTCACCGTCCTTCTCCCTCCTCTGTCCCTCACTGTCCTTCTGCTCTGTCCCTCACTGTCCTTGTTCTCCCTCCTCTGTCCCTCACTATCCTTCTCCTCTGTCCCTCACTGTCCTTGTTCTCCCTCCTCTGTCCCTCACTGTCCTTCTCCTCTGTCCTTCTCCTCTGTCCCTCATTGTCCTTGTTCTTCTCTGTCCCCCACTGACTTACTTCTCTCTCCTCTGTCCCTCACTGGCCTTGTTTCCTTCATCTGTCCCTCACTGTCCTTGTTCTCTGTCCCTCAATGTCATTGTTCTCCCTCCTCTGTCCCTCACTGTCTTGTTCTCGGTCCCTCACAGTCCTTCTTCTGTCTGTCCTCTGTCTCTCACTGTCCTCCTTTTCCCTCTAATCCTCACTGCCCTTCTTCTCTCTCCTCTGTCCCTCGCTGTCTTTTTCCCTCCTCTACCCCTCCCTGTCCTGCTCCCTCCTCTGTCCCTCATTGGTATTGCAGTCTTTCTCTTCCATGTCTCTTCATCTCCGGAACTCTCTGACTGAACACCGCTCTGCCTGTTTGAAGGATCCAATCAAAGGCCTCCCCCTCCCTCCCAGCCAACCAATCATGTGCGTCTGAATCCCGCCATGTCTCCTCCTCCTGCTCCAGGCTCGGGGCACTGCGCCTGTGCAAGCACAAGAAGTAAAAGGCGGGAAGAGCGGCCGCCGGCACGGGCTCCACAGCCCCTCAGCTGCTGCATGCGCCCTGCACGTGTAGCATTCAACACAAAAGACCAGGCGCGAGGAGTGCGACATGCACATGCATGTAACACCACAGACCAGCTGCATGTAACACCACAGAACTGGCGTAAGGAGTGCAACATGCACATGCATGTAACACCACAGGCCACGCGCGAGGAGTGCAACATGCATGAAACACCA
Source organism: Lissotriton helveticus (assembly GCF_964261635.1). Taxonomy (NCBI): domain Eukaryota; kingdom Metazoa; phylum Chordata; class Amphibia; order Caudata; family Salamandridae; genus Lissotriton; species Lissotriton helveticus. Next base: position 1,621,433,026 of record NC_136067.1, read on the forward strand.
CAGACCAGGCGCAAGGATTGCCACATACACGTGATGTGGTTTTAGGGGTACTTCAAAGCAAGTTTGCTCAACCTTTAGAAGAACGTTATTTTTAGTACAACAGGCCCAATCTACGTTTAATGGGACAGTAACCGCGCTTCTCAGCGTGCCTGCTGAATGTTCATCCACAAAGTACCAACACTTTGCGCAAGACTGCCTTACTTTAGTGAGTAGTACGTGTACCTCTCAGTAGAGCTCTTACACTTTTAGTGGCTGAGTAACAGCACTACCATTGCTCATTGGCCTTGCAGAGAAGTTTTGGGTGTGTGTGTGGGGGAGTTGGCTAACCTTGTGCCAGATGGTAATTATCTCATGGCTGAAATGTCACGCTTTTTTGATGGGTAGTTATGCCTTATTCGTGCTTTATCTGTGAATGAAATTTGAAGTTCTGGGCATAATTCGGGACATTTTCTCTAGGTAAATGTTGTCCTTCTGCTTTGTTACTTTTCTCAGGAGAAAGACCACTTACTTGCAGAAATAAGTTTAGTGATTCGCTAAGCTTTCTTTCTGTGAATAGGTTAATTAACAACAACTAAGACAAAAGTGATCAAATAAAATAATTTGTGTAGAGGGCATGGATAGTTGGGTATAATTCAGACCAGACACGGGGAGTATGTGGCGTTTATAACATCGCTGAGAGATGTCAGTGTCACTCTATCTATGGAAATATCACAAATGACACTGCCATTAGACCAGGACACTGAAGAGGAACAATCTTAGTTCAACAGCTCTCTTTTTTTTCTAGTTTTGGTGACATTTTTGAATAAGGAATTTGGTAGTAAATGGTTGTAATGTTTTCAGGGAGTACATCTTTAAATATAGTTGAAACTATGCGGTGTCCAATGTTTTTACTGACACATGACACATTAGATCACCTTCAACCAACCCCCCACCACCCCAATCCATGTAATGTTTTTTTACCCAGGGCCAGAAGCACATTTTAGAATCTAAAATAAGTAACCAGAAAAGTTACATGCAGTTCAATCAGAATTTTTTTTCGTATTTGCAAAATATATCTGCAACTCCATAGATCGGAAAATATTCCAAGTACAGATCACATCGACCCTTCCTTTAACAGTGGCAGTGGACCTTCCTTTAGACGCCCCTCATCCAAAGAAAGGGGAGTGGCCTCTATTAGCGTGAAATTGAAAATGCTTTATGGGGCTCTTGAAAACAAGCATGTTCGAGGCATGTGCGCTGCTGAATTCATATCTATAGCATAGATCGCCGCCTAGTGTTGGGTCCGGATGATTGCACATTGTTGTCCTGGAAGAGTCTTGGAAGTATCACGAGATAGGTGGCTCCTCCCCTGGACTACAGTGCGCATGGGCATCGACTCCATCCCCAGATTGTTTTTTTCCGCCATTGGGTTCGGATGCATATTTGATCACTCAAGATCGGAATCGATAGAAACTTTCCTTTAGGCCCGAAGGCCTTTTCCTATAGTGTCGGTATTGTCTTGCGTTCGGTGCCCAGCTCTGTTCCGGCTCAGTTCCCGAGTCGGACATCCGGAGGAGTCGCGTGGCTCTTCGGTGCTCGAGGCCCAGCCAACGCAACCAGACTTATTCAACGACACATAATGGAACGGAGCCCGTTCAAAAGGTGCCCCGTGTGCAACTCGAAGTATCCCCACATCGATGTCCACCCGGTGTGCAACAAGTGCCTGTCGCCGGATCACGACGAAGCCAACTGTATGGCTTGTTCCCGTTTTCGCTCCAAGAAGACGATTCGACTTCGGCGCGTGGCGCCCCAGGAGGCCCAGCAGACGGCCCCTGACCCGGTGAACATTTTCGAGGGGTAAGAAGCAGACGAGCAGGAAGATCGAGAGCCGTTTTCAACTCCAGCAGCAGAAATCGACTCCAGCTACGACGCAGACGTCGAAATGCTCGACACTGAAGACGTCGTCGACGAGGTAGGAGACGACAATGAGGCCTATGGGGCCAAGGAAGATAGCTCAGGTGAAGAGCTATGCCCCGTTCGAACAAACACTAAGGCTCAGGTCTTACACCTGGATCCACGGTCTCGCCTCCGGGCCCGGCTACGGACACTTCTACGGAGCCGCCATTGGTCAAATCGAAACCGAAAGTGAAAGCTTCGGTCTCGACAAAACCGAAAGTGATAGAGATGCCGTCGAAACAGAAGACGCCTGTCGCTTTGGTCGCCTCCTCGTCTTCAGACATGTCGGGGCAGCCGAAGCCGAAGAAGGTGGTCGATCCGGTGAAGTCGCTCAAGGGCGTCGAGCCGAAGTCGCTCAAGGGCGTCGAGCCGGAGACTGGGACACCGAAGCCACTTGTCAAGGCCGCCGACCCGAAACCGTCGGCGCCGAAGGCCGTCGACACAGACAGGGGAATCGGACCTCAAAAATCTGTCGATCCAGCGCGTCGGCCAGAAAAGGCCAAAAGTACTGTTACACTCGAGTCGGCACATGCTAGTGGACCGAGAACACCTGTTGGGTCGACGAAACCGTCCGCATCCTTCACAAAGCAGGTGTCGGACTCATTGCAACGCATCAGAAACAAGGCTTCCGCGGTCGATCCGAAGGATACTTCCACCCAGAAGCCCGCTGCCAAACCGCCAAAGTCAACGGCGCCGATCCAGTTCACGCTGCCGCCGGAGGTGGCGCCGAAGGCGTTCGCGCCCAGGACGGTCGTCGAGACGTCAACGAAAGTGCCCTCGGGGCCAAAGCCAACCCCTGCAGTTGTAAGCACTAAACGTCGACAACCCCTACTGGAAGAGCAGTCGGAGCAATTTATCGACGCCGACACCGGTAAACTTTCCTTCTACAAGCGAAAGATTACGCCGGCACAGCCAATGGAGTCCTACACGATTCCTTTAAAGAGAAAAAAGGCTTCTACGGATTCACCAGTTCTGGTTGAACCAATTACTCCACGGCCTCAGGACATTGCTCCACCCTCACCCACTTACTCAGATGTGGAGGCTGGAGAAGGGGACGATGAGGAGTACAACTTCCCTGCCGACACTGATCCTGAGGATCACCATGACTCATGGGCAGATGCTGGGGACCCAGGGGATCCGCAAACTGCCCGGAACGCTCAACTATATACTGTCAAAACCTCCCCTACTGAGGATTCTGCATCATTTAATGCTCTAATTGAGAGGGCAGCTAAAAATCACGACGTCCAGCTGCATGCTGACCCTATTGAAGTGGACTTTCTGTTTGATACCTTTTCCACCTCTGAAAAGACTGTCAAGACTCTGCCAATGCTGAAGGGTGTTTTAAAACAAGCTGCAGACATTTTTAAAGAACCCACACGTGCCAGGGTTATAAACCCCAGGATTTAAAAGAAGTATAAGCCGGCTCCTGGCGATCCTACCTACATCAAGGGCCAGTTGCCGTTGGACTCTCTAGTTGTTTCTAATGCCCGGAAAAGGGCAAATTCACAAACTACTGGTGATGCTCCTCCCCCTGACAAGGAATCTAAAGTGCTAGAAGCATCAGGGAAGAGGGTGGCGGCTCAAGCGGCCAATATATGGCGCATTTCAAACACTCAGGCACTTTTGGCCAGATATGACAGGGCACACTATGATACACTTGAGACCCTGTTACAACACTTGCCAGATGAGTATAAAGAGGCAGCGGAGATGCTCATTCAAGAAGGCAATCTCATCTCAAAGCTTCTATTAAATGTGCACTGGACGCTGCGGACACTTCGGCCAGGGCCATTAACAAAAGTGTGATGTTGTGGCGTCAGGCCTGGCTCAGAATCCCCGGGTTCAAACCAGAGATACAAACCACCATCCTCAATCAGCCTGTAAACCCTGATCACTTATTTGGCCCTGAGGTGGATACCACCCTGGAAGAAATAAAGACACCGAGACTGCAAAGTCCATGGGGGCTCTCCAGTCCCAGCAGTTCAGGGGTAGTACTTTTCGTCGCTCAAGCAATAGAGGTGTTTCCAGAGGCCAGATGTCCCAGCAAACACAGTACACTAAAGGTGGGGCGCAGACCTCTTACAACAAGCAGAGTAGAGGAGGCTATCGTGGCAACAGCGCCAAGGGCAGAGGTCGTGGAAACAACAACTCCAGATCCTCCGCCACCAACAAACAGTGACGCCTTGTCACTGCCCCCCGACCATACAACACCTGTCGGGGGGAGACTCCAGCAGTTCCTGCCAGTCTGGAAATCCATCACCACAGACAGGTGGGTCAAAAAATCCAGTACGGTTATTGTCTGGAGTTAACGTCCACTCCACCCAACATCCCACCAAGGCACCGTCCTATGTCAACAGAGCATTTGCACTTATTGCAGCAAGAAGTGCTCGTCATGCTGCAAAAAGGGGCAATCGAGCTTGTGCCAGTAGAAGAAAGAGGCTCGGGAGTGTACTCCCTGTACTTCTTGATTCCAAAGAAAGACGGGTCCCTGCGGCCCATACTGGACCTCAGGCCCCTAAACCAGTACATTCTCTCAGAACACTTTCACATGCTCACGCTGCAGCAGGTTCTTCCGTTGCTCAATCAAGGGGATTTCCTCGCAACGTTAGATCACAAAGAGGCATATTTTCACATTCCCCTATAATCCATCACACAGAAAATACCTCAGATTCACCATTCAGAATCAGCATTACCAATTCAAGGTCCTCCCTTTCGGAGTGACCACAGCGCCCAGGGTGTTCACAAAATGTCTGGCGACGGTGGCTGCGCACCTCAGGAGACAAAACGTTCACGTCTACCCTTATCTGGACGACTGGCTTGTCCAAGCAAAGTCGGCCAAGCAGTGCGCTGCCGACATGTCCCACACCATTCACCTTCTTCACAATCTGGGATTCTCACTAAATTATCCAAAGTCGCACCTTCAGCCAGCCCATGTGCGGCAGTATCTGGGCGCGACAATAGATACTCTGGCAGCCACAGCTCAGCCAAATTCTGTGAGGATCAACAGCATTCAGTCGCTGATACAAAAATTCAGACCGCAACACTCGCTTCCAGCACGAGTGTTCATGCAGTTGATAGGCATGATGGCCTCCTGCATCTTCATAGTCCCGCACGCGAGACTACATATGCATCCGCTTCAAGAGTGCTTGGCACATCAGTGGAATCAGGCTCAAGGACAGTTGAACGACCTAGTGTTGGTGACCGGTCGGGCATACAACTCTCTGCATTGGTGGAATCCATACAACCTTTGCAAGGGCCGACCGCTCCAGGACCCTGTTCCACAGATCATCCTGACGACGGATGCTTCTCTCCAGGGTTGGGGAGCTCATGTACTCCACTACACAGTGCAGGGACTATGGACAACGCAGCAACAGAAGATGCACATCAACCTCCTAGAACTGATGGCAATCTTCATGGCAATGAAAGCCTTCAAAGTACATCTGTGCAACAAAGTCGTGTTGATCCAGACGGACAACATTACAGCCATGTACTACATTCAGAAGCAGGGAGGTTCGCACTCTCCACAGTTGTCTCATCTGGCTCAGAGCATGTGGAAGTGGGCCATTCGGAGGAACATCTTCCTCATGGTGGAACACCTCCCGGGCAAGGACAATCAGATGGCGGATCTGCTCAGCAGGTACAGCCACCAGATGCACGAGTGGGAGATACATCCATCAGTACTCCACCCGTACTTCCAGCAGTGGGGTCATCCAGAGATAGACCTGTTCGCCACAAGGGAAAACGCAAAATGCCGAAGCTTTGCCGCCAGGTTCCCGCACCCACAGTCGCAGGGCAATGCGATATGGATGAACTGGTCCGGCAGATTTGCGTACGCTTTCCCCCCAGCACTTCTAATACCGCTGGTTGTGCGAAAGCTAAAGCAACACTCGTTGACACTCATCCTGGTTGCCCCAACGTGGGCACGCCAACCATGGTACACCACGTTTCTAGAACTCTCCGTGGTACCACATCAAAGGCTGCACCTCACACCCAGACTTTTGACGCAGAACCATGGCGACATTCAGCACCCAGATCCGCAACAGCTCAACCTGGCGATCTGGCTCCTGAGGTCTTAGAATTTGGCTACCTTAACTTGCCTCCCGACTGCATGGATATCATACGGGAGGCAAGAAGGCCCACCACCAGAGCATGCTATGCCGCAAAATGGAAGCGGTTTGTCATTTACTGTGCAGACCACAACATCAACCCGCTAGAAGCATCTACTCACAACATCATTTGTTATTTGTTACATCTATACAAATGTAATCTAGCATATGCTTCCATTAGGATACACTTATCCGCCATAGCGGCTTATCTCCAAAACAGGCAGCATCTCTCCGTTTTCAGAGTGCCTGCCATTAAAGCTTTTCTAGAAGGACTGAAACGAGTCATCCCTCCCAGGACCCCGCCAGCTCCTGTATGGAACCTTAATGTGGTCCTCACCAGACTGATGGGTCCACCCTTTGAGCCTCTACATTCATGCGAGATTCAGTTCTTAACATGGAAAGTGGCTTTCCTGATAGCCATTACGTCACTGCGACGTGTTAGTGAGCTCCAGGCGCTCACCGTACAAGAGCCATTCATACAGGTTCACTCCAACAGGGTGGTGCTGCGCACTAACCCTAAATTTCTTCCTAAGGTGGTTTCACAGTTCCACGTCAATCAGACTATTGAACTGCCTGTGTTCTTTCAAAATCCAGAGACAGTGGCTGAAAGAATGCTCCACACTCTTGACGTTAAACGAGCTTTGATGTACTACATTGATAGGACCAAAGATTTTAGGAAGACAAAACAACTCTTTGTTGCCTTTTCTGCCCAACACAATGGCAACCCCATTTCCAAGGCAGGTATAGCCAGGTGGATCGTTAAGTGTATTCAAATTTGCTATCAAAAGGCTAAGCGCACTTTACCGATCCCCCCGAGAGCCCACTCCACCCGCAAGCTGGGGGCCTCCATGGCTTTCCTTGGTAATATCCCTTTAGAGGACATTTGTAGAGCAGCCACATGGTCTACCCCACACACATTTACTAAACACTACTGTGTAGATGTGCACTCCAAGCAGCAGGCAGCTGTAGGGCAGGCTGTTCTAAAAACACTTTTTCAAACGTCTGCAACTGGCACAGGCGGCCGCCGATAATGGAGGGACTGCTATTTATTCTATGCTATAGATATAAATTCAGCAGCCCACATGCCTCGAACTGAATATGCTACTTACCAGTATGCATCTGTTCTTGGCATGTAGGGCTGCTGACATTCATATCGCCCGCCCTCCTCCCCGGCGCCTGTAGCGGCTGCAGAATTTTACACTTACTCTTAGCATGGCCATCGCTCACACTGTTACACTCCATCTTCGCCACAATGGCTAAAAACAATCTGGGGATGGAGTCGATGCCAATGCGCACTGTAGTCCAGGGGAGGAGCCACCTATCTCGTGATACTTCCAAGACTCTTCCAGGACAACAATGTGCAATCATCCGGACCCAACACTAGGCGGCGATCTATGCTATAGATATGAATGTCAGCAGCCCTACATGCCAAGAACAGATGCATACTGGTAAGTAGCATATTCATTGCAATACAACAGGTCTCGCATTTTATAAACTTTGACCTATCGGTATTGTAAATGACAATGCCTTTTATTATTGTAGGTTTTTTAAACACATAAATAGAAGGCATTGCCATTTACAATGCCAATAGCTCAAAATCTCACAACTGCGAGACCTATTGCATTGCAAATGCTTGTTTTTGTTAGGCACGGGGAGATTAAGTGATTTGCCCAGAATCACAGGATGTTGCGCGTCCTTACCGAGATTTGTACCCAGTTCCCCAGCTTTGAGGTGGACTGCTCTAGGCGTGAGGCTACATCCTCTAGAAATGGGGTACGTGTAATAGGGGTGATGGGCGTAAAGTAAGGGAGTAGAATTAAACAGACTGGGTTTAAGGGAGGGACTGAAATATGATTTGGGCAGCATGTGTGACAGGTTGAGGAGATTGAAGGGAACGAGAGTAAGGTATGGTGATTGAAGAGAGTAAGGTATGAGAGTCGGGATGGTATAAATTGGAACAAGGAAAACAGATTTGTGGTTTTGGAAATCGACCCAGATTAGGCAAGAGCATGGGTTGAGAAGGTTGAAAGAAAAAATAAGTGGCTTTGCAGAATTCGGGTACAGATTGTCTCGTGAAGTGGTGTAACTAGGGAGGATATGCTTAAAACGATTTCGAGGGGGTAGAGGTGTGAATACATTTCGAAAACTGGGGTTAAGGTAGATTATCAAATCGGGTTTCAAGTCTGCTTTGAGCGTCATTGCTTCACTGACTCACATCCTCTCTCTGTGGCAGGCAGGGTAACCCTGTCTTCTTCCGAGGGAGTCCCTTTAATTCAGCCATGGACCCCCTCTTCTCGTTGGTCTCTGGCTCCATCACAGGTTGCCTCGTGACCATGCCAGGGTCTTCAGTGCGACGGCTCCCTAGTAACTGGCCTTTATATAGCCCCAGAATATGTCACAATGTGTTCCTCATCACGATTGGGAAAGACCATTTACCTCGCGGCTGTGGGGGGGGAACGGAAAGTCACAGAAGCAATTGTGTTTTCCAAGTAATCTTTATGCCTGTTTAATTAATTTAACCTGAAACGTGGACAGCTCGTCGTGTAGTCTCTGAGGTGATTGCTGATTGTACGATGTCCTATCCTTGCTTCTGCTACAGCGGAGTCGTCCCCGTTTGAGTGCGTTGTTCTCATGTTCCTCTAGCCTCGTGACATCATAGTGCAGATGGTGTGATGTCATCAGTGGTTTATGCTGATGCTACGGAGATATGCAAAATCCATAAAAGGGTTAGGATTTTGCTTGCTCTGAGATCAGCTCATCAGTGTATTACTGTGCTTTGCCCCCAGTCTCACGATAATTTAGTAAACATTCTGAGGGGGTGGGGGGAGGTCACAGGTCACCTTTCAGTTTTAACATATGCTCGGAAACCTCTTTTTCTGGATCGCGGTTAGACTTCGAATTATAATATTTACTTACATTTTTCATTTATTTATTTATTTGGTGCAATCTACAAACCTGATACACAATCACTCAGAGCATCCCCAGAAAGAAATAAAAGAATATGACTGAATAAACAATGACCTCCGGACCACGTTAATTAGAGAAGAAATACTTTAGGAAGTCCATTTTTTAACCTGTAGGAGATGGTTTATTGTTTATACCTAATTAAAGGCGTCCCATTTGATTTCTTAACGCATGTACATTACAACACGACCACCAGCAGTGATCGAGAACTGAATATGACTTCCGTTTCAGTCAGCAGTCTGTCTTATTTAAAAAAGAAAGACATCGGATTTAAATGCAGCAATATTGAACGCCCACAAAATAAAAATGTTGCTTGGCAAGAAAGGTGCATTTTTAACAGATTGTCAGACTGCAGTGATCTTTTACATTTTCTTTAAATATACCCATAACTTGAACTAGTCAGGTGTTTATGTATTTTTGTAGTGACGTATGTATGAATAGGCACATCAGCAGAGGGTGCATGAGCTAATACTTGAAGGAAATATGTTAAAAAGTCGCTTCCTTTCTTAATATCTAATTGCATAGATGTTGTTCCACTTAGTGAAGCACTCAGACCCTGTGTGGTTAGTTCTAGTCATTCAGCTCAGCCCAGTCTTACATTTCTTCTTCATTGCATGGGAGGCAATACAGCTTGCCTTTCTGTCTAATTTGGTTCAGCATTTACTGGACCTTTTACAAGACTTCAGATTAAGCTAACACTTAACAGCAAGGCTATATTTTAAAGCGAATATCTTGCATGCGGGGGAGGAGCCTAGCTCGCGACCGAGATGGCCGCGTTTTAGCTCGGCTCCGTTCAACCGCCTGTTTTCTTCGATTATCCTGTATTTCTCCTGCCCCGGGAAGCCCTCCTTGCTGTGTTTCGGTATTGCGGACACTTTGCGGACACTTACCCGTTGCTCCGGTGACCCTGGGTGCTGTCGATCCTGTGCGGTGGTCCCGCTCGGAGCCTTCGGGGCGGACTGGCCTGGACCTCCTTGCAGCGACGGGACGTGACGGAGCGCGATGGTCGGCCCTTGCTGGCGCTGTGGATCTGGTTGCGTAGGCTGATGTGCGAATAGGCCGGCTGTGCCCGTTGGCGGACCCGACTGGCCTGGGCCTTGGGGTGCGGACGCTGCCTCCTGCGGGAGAGCCTCCTCATTTATCCGGCTTGGTCCCCCCTTTGTTCCCCGGCCCGGCCATTTTGGATTTTCCGCCCGGGCTCGGAGAACGGGGCCGGCGGCACGAGGGGGCCGACGAACATCCTTCTTCTGGTGGGTCTCCTTCCTGCCTTGGGGCGCCCTGCCGCATTTCGGCTGACCTCCTTTTGCTTTGGTGTTGCTACGGCCGGGGCCCCCGACGACCGAGGGCTTGCTGGGCTCCTAAGATGGCGGCCGACCCTGGGAGTCTCTGCCGGGCCTGGGCGAGCCCTGGGGGCCCGCCACACGGCCCGGATGTCGAATCTTGTGAAGGGTTTCCTGCACTTCAAGTTGTCCTGGATGCACTATACTCCTGGCGGACCTCCGTGGCTGCGCCTGTTTCCCCTGTGGAGGCGGACCCGCTTTTCGAATTATACGGGCCCCCGTCGTCGGATTTGGCTTCCTCGTTGCAGGGTACGGCTGGTGTGCTCCTGGTCTCTGTGCCTCCGGCGGAGACCGCATCCTTGGGTTGGAGACTCTCCGACGCCCTTCGTCGTCCTGCTTTGTTGCCTCGGCCGCTGGTCTGCGGTCCGTTTGCATCCTGTCCAGGCCTCGATGATCCTTTCTGTTTCTCATCGCGTCGGCTCCCCGGCCGGGGCGCCTGTGCCGACCCAGCTGGGCTTGCCTCGTTGGACCTGTCCTTAGAACGGTGCCTGCGGTGCGAAGGTTGTACCGTAACTTTTTTGTATCCTCCGAATTTTCTTTCACGTTTCTTCTCAGGACTGCCGCTGGATTTACTCCTGAACCCTGTGTCCCTCGTCGTTTGGACTTTTTTTGTTTGGATGATTACAACCTTGGACAAAAGCGGACAGGGCTGAAATGACTTATTATATGCGGTAGTCTTGTTTTTGATCTATGACCGACATGTGCTGTTGTGATGTTGCGTAACTTCGTGGGACTCCTGAAACTTATCCTGATATCGTTAACTTCCCGTGGGCTCTGCCTCTCCCCTTTTCACAGGTGGTGGGATGGTTGCAGATAATACTGTTTTTTCGCCCTCTCCCGTGTGTAATGTTCCCTCCTTTCCCTGGCCTTTCTTTTTTGCCTTTTTTTCTACCTTGTTTCTTTCTTCTATATTTCGGGTTCTATTTAGGGCGACAGACACGCTGCTGGGGGGTTGGCCGTAGCCTTCTGCAGGGGTGTAGGGTGGGCTTGTGGGGTGGGTGGGGGGGTCTGTTGCTGTTTTTGGGGGGTCTTTTTCCTCCTTTTTTCTCCCTTTTTGGTTCTATGGCCCTTGTGTATCCCCTCTTTCGGGGCTCTGTCTCGTCGTCTGTCCCCCTGGTGTCTTTCTGGGGTATTTTTCCGGTATCACGATGATTGTGATTTGCTGCGTGTGTTTTCTTTATTTTTAATGTCTATTTTGTACCGGGTTATTGTTTTCCTGTTTCGTCGCCCGGGGGCGGGTGTTTGGGTAAGAGTCCCTTCCTTTTCCTTCTTCCCCTTTCCCTTCCCCCCCCCCCCTTATGTGGGGTTCTCTTCTTTTATTGGGGGTACGTTTCGTATTGTTTTTGTATTTAGGTCCTTTTCTGTGCTGTTCGGTGGGACGGGTGGTGGCTGCGGTGGGCGGGCATTGGACGATGTGTGCAGTGGCCTTTCCTCATGTTCGTTGTTTTGACCGGTGCTTATTGGTATGCCTATTTCGTATTTGTTTCTCCTGTTTTTTTACGATCGTTGTGTTGCTGCCCGCCGCGGCCCCACCCCTCTGGTTTGTTTCTCGGCCCGCCATACTCCTGAACTCCCTAACCCGTCCTTTAAAAATGAGAAAACTACCTTTCTAATTCTTTTCTCCTGTGACTGCTCTAAGATGCTTGTTATTTCTCCTGTTTCTTTGCCTTTGTATACTGTGATACTCTGTGCATTGCTCCTGACATTCGGCTCTGTGGTGGCCAGCCCGGTGGGTTGTAGGCCCGTATTTGTGAGCTCTCTCTGTACAATAAAGGTTTTCAAAAAAAAAAAAAAAAAAGAATATCTTGCATGCTTTCGTACACACGCTACATGGAACTGTGCTGTTCTATTGACTCAACAACCACAAAAAATTGCCAATGCTGCTGCTTATTTCAAATCTAATTAGAAAAAGATGTGCGGACCAACCATCATTTCATCTTTAAGCTCCTTTGTAGCTTTTTTAGGTCGAGCTGGAGAAAGCATACGAAGCATGCTGGAGTCCAGCTCGACAACTATAGCCGCCCGTCTCCTGGGAATCTGAGACAGGGGTCGGCACGAGCATCGACTTCACCTCGTGGGCACGCACGCCCAGCCCGGCGCCGTGCACATCCCCTGCCTCAGATTCCCTGAACACACACATACACACATGCACACGCAGGCAGGCGCACACGCAACAGCCACACGCGCACACACAGACACACATACAGACACACACACACGCGTGCGCACCCATCCCCCCCTCACACCCCACTTTCCATGCCTAAGCGCACTAGCGGGCCCCACTCACCGGGCTGCTGTGCGATGCCGAAACACACCCCGCCTCTCCACTTCACCCGGGCCCCCTCCTGGGACCCGGGACTTCTCTGCATTTCCAAAGGTACCGCAGGGCTCTCTCTTCCTCATGGGAGCCCCGCATCAACGCGCAACACCAGCCTCTTCCGGCCGCGTCACAGGCTCCGCCCATGTCACGGCCAAGGATGCCTGACTTCCTTGTTTAAATCAAGTCAGCCGCCTGAATCTTGTTTAGGACTTGTGTCCTGACTACGGGAATGGCACGGCACACCGATACTGGGGAATGTCAGCCGCGCTTTATTTCCTGAAGTCAAATGCAGGCCACTGTCCGCGTCGGAGGTCTGGCGCGTGGCAAGGCAGGCTGAAAGGAACAACCATCCGAGCTAGTCTAAAGCACTCACCACCTGCTCCTCCCGTGGCTGAATGAAGCGCAAGCAGTAAGCCGAGAACCAACCACTGAGGGGGGAGTGGGCAACAGTCCCGTCAGCCTGCGCCTCCTCTGCAGCCAAGGTCTACAAGGACAGAAGTCACGTGCGGAAACAAATCACTACTGCCCATTAGGCTAAAGGAAACTCGCAGACATCACAAAGGTGCACCGGAGGGGTGAAGGGTGGCAGGCCAATGGCCGGTGAGCGCCCGGTCCCTCCACCACCCCAGGGAAAGGCGCAAGAAAGCAGGGTTTGTTTCAGAAACTGACAGTGGCATTCTCCAGCGTGCTCCCTGCCTGCAGCTGGCTAAAATCTGCACACAGGCCAGGAAAACCACGCGCCCACCTTAGGCTTTCTCCAAGCAGGGTCATGGCCAGGCGTGAAGGGTCCTAGTCGCTCAGTTAACCATTATTTCAATCCAAGAAACTGATCTTTGAATACATTAAATATATAGCTAACGGGGTGCTAATCCGTGTCCCAATCTCGGTTTGCCAAGGTCATTTGACGCAAACGAGGCATGGGCTGCTGAAAAGTCTCACTACGGTCTGGTTTCTGTCCTTCCTACAACTCCAAATAATCTTTGGAAATATACTGTATCAGTTCAGCTGCATCTCTAAAATGCGCTAGCAGCGGATCTGAAACCAGTACTTCCAAAGGAATAGTTCCCGTGAGTTTATTATTGCACCTTTAGATAATGGGATCAAGGCCCGAGAGCGTCACAGCACTTTACAGCTGCGATATTCAGTCACATGGATTATTTAAATAGTAAGGACATAGCCCAAGTATGTAAAGAAAAGAGGGAGCAATTACTCAGAGCAGGACTAGAAGATCAAGAAACTGCATATAAAATAATGTATGAAGGAAAAAATTGAAAAGGGTAAAAATGGAACTAACCAATACGAAAAGTCCAGAGAATATGGCTATGATCACAAAACTGATTAGATAGAACTGTGTTGAAAAGGTCGTAAAAAAAAAAAATTTAAAAATAAAAGTTTAAGTACTTCCATTTTGTGAGAGAATTGCTGGAATGCAGTGCATAGAGGCGTGAATTTCAAATTCTGAAAAAGAGTAACTTGTACTTGTCTTGAGGTTTGAGAAGAACAGACTGCATGCTGCAAAGTGATCAATGGCCTCACAAATTTGAGATTAATAATCAGGTAAAGGAGTGGCCGTGTGCAAGACTTTGATCTAAGTATTACAAATGTATCATGTTTCCATGAGAATTAATTTGATTGTAAAACATGGGTAATGTGATCTATTTTTTCCGTGACAAAGAAACCTGTCTCTTTAAAAAAAGGCTCTTTAAACCATTGAATAGGAATTTTGTTCCTTGTTGGTAGATTGAAAGATCAATCTTTTATGAAATAGACAAGAGTAGAAGTAGGAGAAGCAGACTTCCGACATTATAGACGTTACTTTCAGATGGGGATAGCGAGGAAACACAGACTTTCACAAACTTGGATTTGTATGTGCTTTAGTAGATGGAGAATACAACCAAATACATTGTAATTCGGTCTTAAAAATGATTCTAATCAAAAAAATATTTTGTTGAACAAAACGGCCTACCAACCTGCCATAACTAGTTTTTAATAAAACAGCAAAACTCAGAAGAAAACAGCAGAGAAAGTTTTGGGAGTAGGAGAAATTCTGAAACACTCAATTGAATATCCAGGGCCCATTCTTATAGCAGTTGCAGTTAAATAAAAGGACAGGATTCATAATTTAAGCTGGATAGTGGCTATCGCATCACATACCGTACAACAGATGACTACTAAAGTATTTCTTTTTCACACTTTCTGTAGAAGTACCACTTTGTAACAGTTTCCAAGCACTTCAGTAGCACATTTAATGAGGAGCAGTCAGACAAGCAGTTGGAGCAGGACATGACAGGTGGTCTTCGTGTTGTGAAGGTAGGACTGACAGGTAGTCAGCCTATATTTGATTTATAGACCACTTAGGTAATGAGAAGTAAGTTTCACTAAAGCTGTGAAGTATCCAGTTTGTGGGGGCTGGTGCACCTACATACTCAATATTTCCACATGGCAAAAACCGTTCCTGTTACCAACCGGAGTGAACCGTAGGCTGTAGTAATAGTCACTTGTGGTTGGGAACATGTTGATCCTTTCCCAGTTACTGTTGTGCACTAGATGTTTAGCAAAGTGTTAGTTATTGGGCTGGCAAAGCGATTGGGACTCATGGATGGATCAGAGTGTTGATTGGGTGATGTGTGTGTGTGTGTGTGTGCATGCACAGCTAGGAGACGTTTAAGGGGGAGTGCATGGTACGGGGCCGTGCAATACATACCAGGGACTGCAAGCTTCTTGTGGACTCATAGAGCAGGTGCTCAGCCGTGCCCCCAACAGGTTGATATACGCTGTTGGCCCTTCTCCATAAAGAATATTCAGACTGCATGGATGGCAGAGGAAAGATTTTCCTCTTTTGTTAAGCATTGATTTTCCCAAAGTGAGATCAGTGCGTTTGCATTCACTACCACCACAGCACCACTCAGCACCACCACAGCATCACTCAGCACCACCACAGCATCACTCAGCACCACCACAGCATCACTCAGCACCACCACAGGATCACTCAGCACCACCACAACATCACTCAGCACCACCACAGCATCACTCAGCACCACCACAGCATCACTCAGCACCACCACAACATCACTCAGCACCACCACAACATCACTCCGCGCCATCACAGCATCAATCTGTGCAACCATTGAACAACAACTGGTTCAAATATGTTCTCTCAATGTTTCAAGCTTTATTACAAATGTCACAAAAAGATGTTAATATTTCACTTCTGTTATTGGATTTTCATCACAATAAAATACACTGAACATAATCTTCACAAAAGTTATTTACAAAAGTTTAAGCTATTGCCATTATAAATTACAATCACTTTTTTAAAGTATTAATTATTTTAAAAGCCATTGTTATTTGTAATATCAATACATCTAAGTCACGTAAATACAAAACTTGTTGCATTACAAATGCTATAGGTGTCACATTTGCAAAAGTTATAACTATTGGCATTGTAAATGACAAAGCTATTAATTTAGCTGTTTTCAAAACATAAATAAAAAAATTGTCATTTACAAGACCAATAGCTCAAACTTTCATAATGCGAAACCTATTGCATTGCAAATGCTTGTTATTTTATCATTTCCATCATGCTTATTTTTTTATTGGCCACAACACGCGAAACACCCAGAAGCGTTGAGTTCTGCATGAACGAGAACAATACTGATTCACAGCAGCACGGAGCGCATACCGGCCCCACCTTCACAATATAACGGGTCAGAATCATTTCCACCCCACGGCTGGACGCCTGCTCCTGGCTATTCACCATTGAAACAAGATACACAAGAGTGGCAATTACAAACACTAAACCCTTAGATTGAACGCTCTTTCAACGATTCAAATATAGAATTCATGTTCTGAACTCACTTAGAGTGAGCTTTGGTCCTGATGAGAATCCCTCAAACAATGGGTTTCGAAACGCGTAGACCATTGGAGTAACCAAACATATTGCGTGGTTTAAAAGGCATGATTTGTAATTAGTTTCTTTTATAATTAATTTAGGTCATCAAATGTAAAAAACTGTAAAAATTGTACAGTCACCTCTCTTTTTCTAGTATAAGAAGAACTGTTAAAGCAATATTGTTTGGTGTTTTAGTATGTGAGTGTACTATTAACATGTGTATGGAAGGATGAATGTAGAACGAGTGGGATGGTGAGAATGGTGTGAACTTTTGGATAATTGTATCTTCTGAACTGTTGTATAATATGTGTGCGTATAGTGTTTAATGTATTGTATATGTTAAAAAACTTTTTTTGAAAAAAATAAGCATGATGGAAATGATAAAATAAAAAGCTACAAATGAGCTTAAAGATGAACTGATGGTTGGTCCGCACATCTTTTTCTAATTAGATTTGAAATAAGCAGCAGTATTGGCAATTTTTTGGGGGTTGTTGGTTTATAAGTGCTCAGCCTTGCTGTTTTTGAGCCATATCCTTTGTTGTTATTGATGTTCTATTAACTCAGCAGCTCACCCTCCTTCCCGCTCTCCTGTGTCGCCCCTTCTTTCTCACTTTGCCTCCTTCCCCCAACTGTCCCACGCACTGATTTTAGGCAAATTTATGGCGTAATAGAAGCTGCTCCAGAAACCAACATGACGGCAGAGTCTCGTTTTCTCGTCTTCCCTCTTTCCTGATCGCACTCTCTCTCATACCTCTTCCTTCCTTCTTGTGTTCCTCTGCGCTTTGAAGTAGCTCTTTCATGTAACAAACGCTTTACAATAAACCATTATTCCGTAAGAGTCTGATATCTCTGAATTTGATGAATAGTCTGTAGCATCCAGTGCCACTTGGATAATAAACTCCTTACCAGGTTGTCATGGCCATCTGCGGTGGTCCAAGCCCCATCCCATGGCCCTCAAACACGAACCCGAAGGGCTTAACCACCTTCCTTAACTTCAACTCCACACACACACAGAATGAACTGCAGACCCGTTCCTCCACCCCTCTTCCTACCCACTCTAGTATACTCTAGTTATGGACGTTGGTATTGGCATGCTCCCATCAAATGCAGATTCAGGAGAATCTTGGTCTCACAGATAAAGTTAAAAGATATTTTGGAACTTGGGGTCTGTGGAAAAAAAAGTAGGCCGGGCGGGAGTGCTGGGCTTGTTCTCTTTAAGATGGGGCTTTGCATAGGCAGTGATTGGCAACATTTATCTTTTGAAGCAGACTCTAATTTTTACGCCTCTTGTATTCCAGCTGTAAGACTGGTTCAGTAACCCTTTTTTTCTGCCCTCCACTTACACAGCTGGGGCTGTTTCGGCTCTAGTCCTCAGCATTTAGCAGCTTTCCGTCACCACCAACTGTGCTCCTGAAATCCTGGTTTGAAATAAGCCCCAAGTCTGCCATGGGTCCCGAATGTTCCTAAACACCATCTGAGTCCTCCTAGATTACGACCAATAATGCCTAACGGAGCAGCTGCTAAGGCAGCCTCGGGTCAGTCTTGAAACTCTGTAAGCTTACGCCGATCAGTAGCCCTGGGCTAGGAGAGTGCCAGGGCCTGACCCTCACCACCCTAGAAAAGATATCTGACTTGACGCCTGATCTCTCTGTTGTCTCTGAAGCCCTTCCTTCTCCTTATTGCTCCTTCCTACTCAATCTTTAAGTGCTGCCTCTGGACATCAAACTATTAGGATTGTAGAAAAGGGGTAAGATCTGTAGCTTCCATCAGACATTGACAGAGAGAATGGGAAAAGTGGAGTTAACTGTTTCCCTGGAATCTATTTGCCCAGTCCAAGTGCCTTTCCTACCTGCTGTTCTCACTTATCTCTAACTCACTGCCATAACAGGATCCCTCCTATCCCTGATTTCTAAACCCTGGCAAATCAATGAATCTGCTCCTTGTAATCTACTGCTTTCTAGTACACCCTCACCCCTTGCTCTCTGCATCCCTTCTTGAGCCTTCCCTGTGCCTTCTTCAGCACTGCATTAATGTTGTGGTGTCCCTTCTTCTAGTGCCATCTCCCGCATCCCAGACGGCAATGCATAAAGTGAAGTTGTACCATCTCCTTTGTCTCAGGCAATAATGTTATCTTTCTTTCTTTCCTGATACCCTCCCACCTTTAAAGTCCAATACTTCCCTCTTCTGACCCCTCAAACGTTTGAGGTGGCATGTGCGCTCTACAGATAACCAACATTGCATTATATTCCCTCTCCTGTCCACCATTGCTCGTTCTCACTTCTGTTCCCTTTATTATTATTATTATTATTATTATTAATCGGGTTTTATAGAGCGCAAACAACCCGGAGGCCTCGTAGCGCTAAGTACCGTCATACTAAAAGGAAAGAGAGGTTAACTGAACAGGTGGGTTTTCAAATCCTTCCGGAATTTTAAAAGGTTAGGTTCACTGCGAAGGGAGGAGGGCAGAGAGTTCCATTCTTTTGCGGCGTTCCAGGAGAAGGAACGTCCGCCCCATCTGGTCCGTCTGATTTTGTTGACAGTGGCCAGGAAGGCAGTACTGGATCTTAGGGGCCTATGAGGAAGGTAGGGTTTTGCCAGGGAACAGATCATAGTTGGGGCATTCTTCCACATGGCTTTGTGCATAAAGCAGAGAGATTTAAACAGCACTCTGGCCTTAACCGGAAGCCAGTGCAGCTTCCTTAAGGCAATGGTGGCTGAGTCTCGTTTATTGAGGCCTAACAGGAGGCGAGCTGCAGCATTTTGAGTCACCTGTAGCTTTTTGATTGTAAAAGCGGGGGCACCTAAGTATAAGGAGTTCCCGTAATCTAGGCGGGACAAAATGATGGCTTGAACCGTTATTCTACGGGCTTCAAAAGGGAGAAGAGGCAGCACTTTTCTCAGCATACGCATTAGCCCAAAGCATATGGCAGAAAGAGTGGTAGCTTGCTGCATGAAGCTGAGGTTGGAGTCCAGCCAAATGCCTAAGCTCTTTATATGGCATTTTGGTTGAGGCGTAGGGCCCATGCATGGTGGCCAGTCTAACAAAGGAGTGGGAATGGTTGAGTTACCTAACACCATGAGCTCAGTTTTCTCGCCATTTAATTTTAAATGCGAGGTTGCCATCCACTGAGCCACTGCTACCAGGCAGTTACTGAGATTGGAAGGGGAAGAGTCTGCCTGATTCATAGATACGACTAATTGCGTATCATCGGCGTAGGTTATTATATCCAGACCGAAAGAGTGCACTATATCAGCTAACGGCTGCATATAAATGTTAAAAAGAGTAGGGCTCAATGAAGAGCCCTGAGGTACACCTTGATCCAGGGGCCAGACTTTTGAGTAGGTAGTACCCTCAACTACCCTAAAGGAGCGATTCTCCAGGAATGACTGGAGCCAGAGCATGGCCTTCCCCGAGATTCCCATCTTGTTGAGGCGATGAAGGAGAATGCTGGTGTTGACGGTATCGAAGGCGGCACTAAGGTCAAGCAACATAATTGCTGTGGTGCCGCCTTGATCCATTTGCTTCCTGGCCAGCTCAGTTACCGCCAGGAGGGCTGCCTCGGTTCCCAATTTTGGACGAAAGCCAGCTTGGGAATCATGAAGGAGATAGTTATTCTCTAAAAATTGAGTAATAGTCGAGTTGACATGTTTTTCTAGGAGTTTGCTGATCCACGGAAGGAGGGAAATAGGCTGGTAGTTGGCCATGTTTTCCGGGTCCAGTGTGGGTTTTTTCAGCAAAGCCTTAACCTGTGCACATTTCCATGCAGTGGGTACTGAGCTTGTGGAAATGGAAGTGTTTAGTATGTTGAGGATAACAGGTTTGACTGTATTCTCAATTTTTACTATCTGACAGGGAGGGGCAGGGTCTGTAGGAGATCCTGATTTTATTTTAGTCATGATAGCCACAAGTGAGTTCTCATCCAACAATGGAAACTCATCTAATTTTGGAGTTGTGACGTTAGGTGGACTGGTTCCCATGTCCTGGGATAGATTAGGTGATTGAAAGGCGGAGGCAATTTTTTGTATTTTCCTGAAAAAGTACTCAGCTTGACTCTCACATCGAGCCTGAGCTTTACTAGGGTCAGCGGGAACCAGGGGGATATCAATCAGGGATTTTACTATTTGAAAGATTTCTCTAGAGGAGTTAGAGGCAGTTAAAAAATGTTCCTCGAAGTATAAAGTTTTGGCTCATCTAATTTCTAATTTATACTTTTTGATGGCTTCGAGATGTGTAGTTTTATCTACCTTACTACAAGAGATCCTCCAATTTCTTTCAAATTTTCTGCACGCCCTTTTTAGTTCCTTAAGATGAGGGGTGTACCAGGGGGAGTCCTTGGATTTAGTTTTTTCTTTAAGGGCCTTAGTAGGTGCAATAGCGTCCAAGGCTGAACACAGCCATGTGATATAATTCTCATATTGCAGTGCTGGGTCTGTCGCCTTTTGGGGGGGGGCAGCCGAAAGCAGGTTAGCCCATTGGTCTGGGGAGACTTTGGACCACTCTCTGCCAATTAGGGTGGTGCGAGGAAGGGGCTGCAATGGCGTCACTGGAGTCCACTGAATGGGTATTAAATAGTGGTCAGTCCAGGTAAGAGGTAATGGGGTCCCTACTTCCAGTCTGTTGTCGTTACTGAAAACACCATCGAGGAGATGTCCCTTTTCATGCGTGGGCTCAAAGCCTTTCTGTATAATCTGGAGAGCTGCCATACTATCCAAAAGTGCCTTGGCCGTGGCGTTGTTAGGGTCCTCTAGGTGGATGTTTATATCTCCTAGTGTAGAGAAATAGGATTTACTAACCACCAAGTTGGCTATTTTGGATTGGAGTGATTCAATGAAGTCTCCTATTTGATTGGGGGGACGGTAGATAAGTACGCCAGAAAATGAATCTATAGGTGAGAATTCAAGAGTAAATAGCATACTTTCACAGTTAGAGATATCAGCCGATGAAGTTCTACAGCGGTAGTGGTTTTTATGAAGGATGCCTAGGCCGCCTCCTCTACCTTCTGGTCTATCTAATCTCTGCAAGGTATACCCTGTTTGCAGGATGGAAGTAATATCCGAGTCAGAGGCGTCTTTTAACCACGTCTCCGTCAAGAATACTACATCTGGCTCGTTTTCCTCCAGCAAGAGAGTCATTTGCGTGGCATGTTTGGTCAATGACCGGCAGTTTAAAAGAAACATTTTGTAGTATTTGCCAGAGGGAGACTTATCTTGATGGCTGGTCAATGAGAATGTACAATGAGAGCAGATCCCAGAGTGAGAGTCAGGGAGAATGGAGTGCCGACAGGTATAAGTAATCGGAGGCATTACGTTTTTTAATGTGGTAAAATCATACCTCATCGGTCTACTACATTCTGGTCTGCCTTGCACAGGGGGTATGGCCCCTGGTCCCGTCCGGTCGCGGACGGGGGACTTTGAAGTTTATATCCACTGTAGGGGGCGTGAGGAGGGTGGGATCGTTGATCATCTAGACCGCGATCCTACCCCTACCCAAGATGGCGCCCAAAATGAGTTAAGCGCCGAGCGCCTGAACTAGCGACGCTTGTCAGCTGGAGAGGGGGTAAGAGGCCGCCCTGGGCAACGTAAATCTTGCACCAGAGGTAGGACCAACAGGAAGATTAAAATCTATCCAATAAAATATTTTACAAGTTTTAAAAGTTCAGCTTGAGTTCGAAAATTCCTGTTCGTATTTTGTAAGTTCAAAGGAGCAAGAGTGCTCAAGGGCCCCCGGCTTCTGCCTCAGGGGTGAAAAGGAGTATAACAAATACCTCGTTGCAGTGAAGAGGGACTCCTTTTGTATCCTGGGAGGGCGGGATCGTCGATCATCTAGACCGCGATCCTACCCCTACCCAAGATGGCGCCCAAAATGAGTTAAGCGCCGAGCGCCTGAACTAGCGACGCTTGTCAGCTGGAGAGGGGGTAAGAGGCCGCCCTGGGCAACGTAAATCTTGCACCAGAGGTAGGACCAACAGGAAGATTAAAATCTATCCAATAAAATATTTTACAAGTTTTAAAAGTTCAGCTTGAGTTCGAAAATTCCTGTTCGTATTTTGTAAGTTCAAAGGAGCAAGAGTGCTCAAGGGCCCCCGGCTTCCGCCTCAGGGGTGAAAAGGAGTATAACAAATACCTCGTTGCAGTGAAGAGGGACTCCTTTTGTATCCTGGGAGGGCGGGATCGTCGATCATCTAGACCGCGATCCTACCCCTACCCAAGATGGCGCCCAAAATGAGTTAAGCGCCGAGCGCCTGAACTAGCGACGCTTGTCAGCTGGAGAGGGGGTAAGAGGCCACCCTGGGCAACGTAAATCTTGCACCAGAGGTAGGACCAACAGGAAGATTAAAATCTATCCAATAAAATATTTTACAAGTTTTAAAAGTTCAGCTTGAGTTCGAAAATTCCTGTTCGTATTTTGTAAGTTCAAAGGAGCAAGAGTGCTCAAGGGCCCCCGGCTTCCGCCTCAGGGGTGAAAAGGAGTATAACAAATACACTGTGAAGCAGACTTAGGGGTGGTCATTTATAGATTGGCAGAGCGAGTCAGCTACCACAAATTGTTAGTTTACCTCCCCAACCAAAATTACTTTTCTCCTCCACCCAATTAGAGGTGAGGTGACTGCAGAGTTAGCCCTGCCAGACTCTCAGCTAGCTCTGTTGGCACAAGCCCATGGTCTTGCGGACTGTCCGTCACTGGAATGCAAGGCAGCCTTGTGCAGGGAGATAAATTAGTAACCCAGCACATAAGGAAAGAGATCACTGCACATCAGTATGAGTGATTGTTCTTCAAAAACAAATTTACACATTTAGGTTTGTGTATGATAAAAAGAAACAGAGGTTCTCAGCTGCCCCAAAACAACATCGATACAAAAGGGGGTGGTGATAGACGGAGCATCTGAATCAATCAAACACTCACATCCAGTCAAAAGATCTGGGTTTAATCCATCACCGTTCTTTAGCCCACTCTGCCACCCCAGTTCAGACATGGCTATATGCAAATCAGTCTGACCCTGTGCCTCATGGGAACAGTCCAGCCCGAACTGCCAAGCCATGTCTTCCCTGGACCGAAAACAAGCTTCCGAGGACCGGGTTCTGGCATTCCAGTCGTCTTCAGCCCGGCTTGCTTGAATCCAGTGGCAAAGTGAGCAAGGGACTCACGTCTGAGCATACCCTGCCACACTTATGGCGGCCAAAAGCGGTACAAAAGGGGGTGGTGATGGACGGAGCATCTGAATCAATCAAACACTCACACCCAGTCAAAAGATCTGGGTTTAATCCATCACCGTTCTTTAGCCCACTCTGTCACCCCCAGTTCAGACATGGCTATATGCAAATCAGTCTGACCCTGTGCCTCATGGAAACAGTCCAGCCCGAACAGCCAAGCCATGTCTTCCCTGGACCGGAAACAAGCTTCCGAGGACCGGTTTCTGGCATTCCAGCCGACTTCAGCACGGCTTGCTTGAATCCAGTGGCAAAGTGAGCAAGGCATGGCTTGGCAGTTCGGGCTGGACTGTTCCCATGAGGCACAGGGTCAGACTGATTTGCATATAGCCATGTCTGAACTGGGGTAGCAGAGTGGGCTAAAGAACGGTGATGGATTAAACCCAGATCTTTTGACTGGGTGTGAGTGTTTGATTGGTTCAGATGCTCCGTCCATCACCACCCCCTTTTGTACCGCTTTGGCCGCCATAAGTGTGGCAGGGTATGCTCAGATGTGAGTCCCTTGCTCAATTTGCCACTGGATTCAAGCAAGCCGGGCTGAAGAAGGCTGTAATGCCAGAAACTGGTCCTCGGAAGCTTGTTTCCGGTCCAGGGAAGGCATGGCTTGGCAGTTCGGGCTGGACTGTTCCCATGAGGCACAGGGTAACACTGATTTGCATAAAGCCATGTCTGAACTGAGGTGGCAGAGTGGGCTAAAGAACGGTGATGGATTAAACCCAGATCTTTTGACTGGGTGTTAGTGTTTGATTGGTTCAGATGCTCCGTCCATCACCACCCCCTTTTGTACTGCTTTGACCGCCATAAGTGTGGCAGGGTATGCTCAGACGTGAGTCCCTTGCTCACTTTGCCACTGGATTCAAGCAAGCTGGGCTGAAGAAGGCTGTAATGCCAGAAACTGGTCCTCGGAAGCTTGTTTCCGGTCCAGGGAAGGCATGGCTTGGCAGTTCGGGCTGGACTGTTCCCATGAGGCACAGGGTCAGACTGATTTGCATATAGCCATGTCTGAACCGAGGTGGCAGAGTGGGCTAAAGAACGGTGATGGATTAAACCCAGATCTTTTGACTGGGTGTGAGTGTTTGATTGGTTCAGATGCTCCGTCCATCACCACCCCCTTTTGTACCGCTTTGGCCACCATAAGTGTGGCAGGGTATGCTCAGACGTGAGTCCCTTGCTCACTTTGCCACTGGATTCAAGCAAGCCGGGCTGAAGAAGGCTGTAATGCCAGAAACTGGTCCTGGGAAGCTTGTTTCCGGTCCAGGGAAGACATGACTTGGCAGTTCGGGCTGGACTGTTCCCATGAAGCACAGGGTCAGACTGATTTGCATATAGCCATGTCTGAACTGGGGTGGCAGAGTGGGCTAAAGAACCGTGATGGATTAAACCCAGATCTTTTGACTGGGTGTGAGTGTTTGATTGGTTCAGATGCTCCGTCCATCACCACCCACTTTTGTACCAAAACAACATGGCAGACTCTCAACATATCCCTTAGCCTACAGTGTAGCCACCTGTGTGGTATCCCCTCTGTAGACTTAGAGATCCCTTCCAGGCATGCGAGAATCTCTAAATATGGGAGGGGCCCTGCTCTGGGGTCGGTGGAGGGGAAGAACCATAACCTCTGCTGGCTAGGTGGGCCGAACCTCTGCCCATCAAGGGCTAAATTAGGCCCATAGCCACCAGTCCCACCTTTCGTTTTGAGGGTGAAACCCACCAGTTCCACCTCCTGGATTGTACCCATTTGTATGGTGTTTAACTCCCTTTTTGAAAAAGATAACTGCCATCCCCCCTCCTGTCTTCTCAGCCCTCAGTTTATGGATTAGCAAGTTATTCCTAGATCCAGCTCCGAGTCGGGGAGAATCCAGGTTTCAGTAATGAACAGGATCTCCCATTAATTTGATTCCATTAGGACACTAAGTTCTATGGCATGTTTCACCAAAGAGAGGGCTTTTGGCATGCCACATTTAATTCCCTCCCCTCCTTATA
This sequence comes from Lissotriton helveticus, assembly GCF_964261635.1. Lineage (NCBI taxonomy): Eukaryota > Metazoa > Chordata > Amphibia > Caudata > Salamandridae > Lissotriton > Lissotriton helveticus. The sequence goes on from NC_136067.1 coordinate 1,621,458,769, forward strand.
CTATGCTGACAGGGGTCGTGGTATGAATCTTTACATGTTCAGTGGCAAATGGTAGATAAAGTAGTGGATCGTTTGCTGAGCAAGGCAAATTATTTGGTGGAAGTGATATTTTGGCAACATTTTGTGTGGTTCAGTCCTTGCCTCTGGATCTTTCTGAATGGCCTTGGTGAAAATTTGGGATTGATCTGAATTGGCCCTTCCAGGCTCTGACAAAGAGGGAGGTTTAGGCTAATGTAGTTGTAACTTATCATGATAAATGTCCAGAGTTGAATGTTGATGAAAGTGTGACTTTGAGTACTGTTATCAATTTTTATAGGATGCCTTTTGTAAAGAGGTTGTTAATGAGCACTTGGTTACTGATAATAGGCCACAGGTTGACCTGCATTAGGATTTCAGATTATTTTGTCAGGTGTAGTGTGGAGTATGAAAGGATTACTTCTCACCACCTTAATCCAATGGGCAAGTTGAGCATTTCACTTATGTCGTTAAGGAAGCTGTCCAACTTGCAGCAAGTGGTGAAATAAATAAGAACCGAGCATTCCAATGTACATTTCTTACATGGCCATGCTTAATTCCATTATTTGCATTGTAGAGTGGATGGAAACGAGGTCTCGTCGAGCACCATGGCGGTTGAAGGGGAATGTCAAGGAACCTACACAGGAAGATAATTTTTGGGGGTAATACATAGATTTGAAGAATCTATGTATTACCCTGTGAATCTGCCTGGAGTGTATGATTATGTAAGAAGCAGGCATCATAGGAGTTATAATAAATCACAATCTAAACTGTTTAGTTTTGTCTCAGTCACTAAGAATGAGCAGTTTAGGTTGAAGGGGGTAATGTGTGGAATTCGAGTAAGATATAGGTGTTACGCATGTGTGTTCCTTTTGTTATGTTTCTGTAATGGGGAAAGCATGTGTTAGGTGTTCTTAGACTCTGTGTATAGGAGTGTGTGATGCTGGCAATGTGCCCTAGTAATTTTCCGTCCTAGTTTCATGACCATGAGTAATGAAGCTGGGGCTGAAGCACCCAAGCTGGAGGGGATTGGAAAACCACAGGTAGTTGCACCATGGTCGAGGGCAAGAAAGAGCCTGCAAATAACAGGGAGGACCAGGGACCAATAACCATTGTCAAACAGGTATCAGGGACTGTCCTGGACTGTCTGGGACACAGTCAGGGCTGTGGGCAAATACTGGTGACTGGGTTGAAAATGAAGCAGAAAAAGAGTACAGCACTGCCCAGGATCACTCAGGATGTCAGAGGAGAAAAGGGATCCAAAGGGGAAGCCTGTACGAAGGAACAAGATGGCTAAGTCTTAGAAAGGACAAGCACTCATGAGGCGGTTCAGCATTCAGAATCACTACACCGAGGAGGATGTGCAATACACATATATAAAACAACATTAACAATAAGGGGAATGTGGGGTAAAGCACTCAGGAGCTCCACGCGGTAAGAATGAAGCTCAGTAAGTTCCTCACCCACAATTGCTGTTATAGATACTGAATCCAAAAACCTTCATATGGGATATGCATACAAGGGCAGGGTCTGTGGAGCTGATACCTATGTTGAAGTTATATGCGTAATTCAAAGACAATACAGTGAACAAGAAACACCACCTAGGTAGTCAGCTGTGCCCACAGATCCTGACAATCAAACAGGAATACGCAAGGCAGTAATAGCAAGGGGGTAGAACCAAACACACAGACAATAGACAAGCAGTTAGCAAGGAGGAGTTCTTTATATGAAAGGAAGAAATCACAGGGCACACTTGGCAGAAAGCAGGTAACAAACATACAAAGTAATAGAAGCAAGACAGCGGGAATGGAAAGACAGAAAACTAGGAACTGGAACCAAAGAAATGGAAATAAAGGCTGGGACTGGAAAAGGATATACAAAAGGGGAGGCTACAAGGGAATACTAGAAGAGTCCTGGTTCAGGAATCAAGAAAACAAAGAAGCACTGAAGGTAGGGCTGGACAGGGAACTAGAATTGAGCAAACCTCGGGAGTCAAGGTAGCACTGCAGGCAGTGATAGTTCAGGAACAATGGAAACTGCTGCAGGTCAGGAACACGGAATGCTAAGGCTCAGGACTCAAGGTAGCACTTCAGGCAGTACTAGTTCAAGAACAGGGGAAACTGCTGCAGATCAGGAACAAGGAAAGCTAAGGCTCAGGAAACAAAGATGTCAAAAACTCAGGAAAAGCTAAAAACAAGGATACCAAAAGCACAGAAAACATTGGAAATAAGGGACGGTATCACTGGTACACAGCTACAATGACCTACCTTTGACTGAAGGGAGCTGCGGCTTAAAAGAGCTCACAGTAATCACATGCTTCAGGTGTGAGCAGACTAGCAGCAGCCAGCCACAGATGAGCTGAATTCCTCTACCCATCCTTGGCCTGCAGGGGTGGAGACAAAGCAGTGAGCAGGGAATTCTAGGTAACAGAGTGTCAAACAATAGCAGGTTGGCTTCAAGCATGTGCAGGCTGGCTTTCACAAAACCTGGCATGGATTGGGTACGGATGTCAATTCCCAAATAGTGACCAAACTGATGGAAGTCAGGATATGCATGCAGGGTAGAATCTGGAAACCTATTAGAACACAGGAAGGTCACACTATGCTCCCCTCTGGTGGTGGGCACGAGAGTGCAGTTATCGAATTGTGATAACAGGGTGCACCACTCCTTTTCACTTTCCCCCCTTCTTAGGGCAGTGCACCCACACAATGTATCACTGCAAACCATCTTAGATATGTCAACATTAGATGCCACAACCACAGACTTGTAGCTACTAAATGAGTATACGCTACGTGCAACTCTGGAGAAGTTCACCAGTGCTGGCAACCTTAAAGTGAAAGCACCCAGCTCTGCGCAGTGTGTGTAGCGGCTGTTTGGTGTAATGAAACCTACATCACTGAATGGCGATAACAGCGTAGTAGCAGAAAATCATATTGTAGATGTCGCCATGGGGCCCTTACCATCCAAAGGGGAAAAGAACACAAAGGTAGAATCCCTAAGGCAATGGGATTGTCACACAGCTTGGTGCAAATGACCAGGCATTACTAAATAGCATAGTGCTGGCCAATGAACGGAATCCATAATAGATGTAAACCAGCCAGAATGGAAGGAAAATCATCAAATCAAAATGGCTCAACAGTTGTGGGGGAGATCTATTTGGAGAGCAAGAGAAACACAACAAAGACTATACAACTGTATCCAATTTTTAAGAATAAAACCCTGGTAGCCAAACTGCACCCCTCGTCCCAGAGCCATGTGCCAAGTCCACCTCCCAACCAAAAGTAAAGTGCAAAAGGAAGAAGAAAGTTAAGAGAATTAAGAAAGCTGGATTGGCTCTGAAGCACACAAAAAAAGATAAGGAGAGCAATGCAGATGTAGGAAATGCTTGTGGAGACACAGCCATCCAGGCAGTGACACACTCAAGTGTACTCGAAGATAACAACACTGAAATTTATGGTGAAGAGCAAACTGGTGCAAATGGTAGGAGCTCTGCGTCATTAAACCCATGTGTGATGGTTTTTCTGCCTGAACCAACTAGCACAGTAGTGGGAACTAAACCTCTAGGGATACTTGAGAATTGTAATATGTTGACTCCCCAAGCACTAGCGAAATGTACTTTTATTGATCTATTCCCTGATCCAGTATGTCCACTACCATTAAATTAAGCGTGTCTACTAGAAGTGTGTCGGGCTATTCATGCACTTAGCCTGATGACCTTGCAGGATTGACGTGGAGTTTTAAACACCAGTTACTCCGAATCTGATCAATGATAACATGGATCATCTGCATGTGAGAAGCCTAGATATGGTCCCCCAAAGTAGGGATTGGAGCACAACATTGACGAGAATGCCAGGTGGAGTTGGGCCTGGAGAACTCGGAGCAACAAGATAAGTTAGTCCCCACTCACAAGACTGGAAGCACTTTACAAACTGATTTCAGATGTCCTAATGGAGGCAAAAAATATGACAGTTACCAGGGCAGAAAACAGCAATAGAGCTGTTATTATCAATCAGAAGATGAGCCTTAAGCCTGCAGTTGGTGATGGCATTAATTGGCATTGGCTGGCAGCAGTTCTGAACAACCCTAATAAGCCAGGTTATAAACTGTATTCCACCTGTACCTCGTCATTTGAGCTAAAAGGGCTCCCAGTTTCCCATCAAAAATTGTACCAGTAGACCTGGAGAAGATTCTACAGCATAAAGCCACCTGGATAATCATTATGTCCGTGAAAATAGCCGGCCTACAATCAAAGTTTGAGGATGAGGATTGAGTGGCATTTGTTAGCTCCAAGTAGATTTGCTGGTTTCAGTAGACTTGGGCTGTGGCTGGTACTGTAGCTGAATCGTTGCCGCCAGGCTACATGGGGTTTACCACAAAAGTAAATAGATCCAGTAGAAAGAGAGCTTTGGGGTGTGTGGGTTCTCCTCCTAGATCTCAACAAAACTAGCTTAAATGGTATAAAAACTTTCTTTATCCACAATTTTTTGTTTGTTGAATGTACGACTTACCAAGGCCTAAAGGAAACCACAAGCCATAATAGATGTTGTTAATATCTATTTGAAGCCCAACCAGTGTGGTAAACCTCAGGATCAATTAGCAATACTATACAAAGTCATCCATGGAATAAAGGCCAATGTGTACCCCGATGACAAGCATTATCTGATAGTCTGTGGAGATTTTAATATTCACCCGCCCAAATGTATATGGGACGAGGCAGCGAACAAAGAGGAAGTAAGCTGGGATAGCTCTTTGCCTAATATTGCCTGCTCTGTTCCATTCAGCAGACATCGTAAAGGGAGATCGTCCGCAAACTTCCTCTCCAATCTAAAGCTAAACTTCCTAAATGGCCGAACCACCTCGGATAGCTCTGCGGCTTCTATGTTCTAAAGCAATAAGAGAAGTAGAATCCTATTTCCAATTAACCAATGGAAACTGGTGATGGAAATGCAAGTAATTCAGTGGCCTGAGAGTGATCACGACCCTCTGTGCTTCAAGCATGGAATAGTGACAGGGTTTGGAAGTCCTCCATGTTGTATTGCTTGCATCGTCCCAGATAACAGTAGGAGAAATGTAAAATGGATTGAGGATACCTACTCAGCAGACAAGAACATGCTGATGGCATCCATAGAGGAATATGTTCTGAATATTCAAGCTGCAGAAAATGGAGACCTAGGTGGACCACTATAAGGCAGTATATAATAGCAGTGGTGGCGTTACACATTTGGGAGAACTTGCCAACCATAGACCAACTGGAGAACTAAGCATTCTACGCCCTGAGGTAGAAAGAGCAATTATAGAGAAAAATGTTAATAAAGCCCCTGGCTCTGATCGTGTCCAAGTGGACATGTTTCTCTCTGACCTGAAGGTCTGGTCAATGGTCCTGTCTAAGATGTTTAATGCAGCTTTGGGGAAAAATGCACCCCCTCTTCGTTGCAAACTGCTATCGTAGTGCCCTTCCACAAAAAAAGGAAGGAAGATGCTTCCCAGTAATTACAGGCCTATTTCATTATCAGACACCACCTGGAAAATCTTTGGCCATGTTTTTTTAAATAGCCTGTAGCAATGGGTTGACAAAAAAAATGTACTAATCGATGGATGCATAGGCTGGATTCTGTAAAATCATCAGAATCATCGATCGAGCTGTCAAACCATATATGGTATGTGCCAAATACAGAAGGGTGCTCAAATCGCCTCTATACCTATCATTCATAGATTTAAAATTGGCATTTTTCAGGTTAACGGATCAAAATGATGGCAATCACAAGAAAAAAATGGGGGTGGAAAACAACCCTCCTTCAAGCTCTTAAAACCCTGCACGCAGAAACAAGCGCTTCTGTTTGCTATGGAAGCTCTGAGGAATACACCCCTCATTTTACAATCAGCTCTGGTTTATACAGCAAGGCTGTCTTCTTGCCCCGCTGTTTTTAAATGAATGCAAATAATTTCTTTCCAGAGAGAGCCTTGGATGGAATACATTTTTTTCCCTTTTTGCATATAACACTTCTATTGATGCTATTGATGTGTACACAAAACGAAATGGATAATTCTTTGGAAAACTTTGAGAGCATCTGAAGCCAGAAAGATCTTTGCATTAACACACACAAAAGAAAAATAATGTAAATTTCAATGGCTCTGCCTTGAAGGAAATCCACAAGGATAACGGGTCAGGTGCTTGAAACCATTAACAGCTATGAATACTTGGGCATTCGCTTCAATTACAAACTGAACTGGCGTGACCGTATTGAAAAGGCAACCAAGGTCTTGCAGCATCAAGCAAACACCAGCTTTTGGACTAAATTAAAATCGGTTGCCACGTCCTGAGCCTTATCTTACAAGTTTACAGACAAAAAGCGGCAGCAGCAGCTACTCTGGGATACAGTGACCAGGGGCTGTTCCTCCACTAGGGCATAGGAGCGTTGACCCATTGCTTTCTCCAGTGTGAGAAGCAGAAACATAAAATGGTACTAACTTTCCATTCGTACCATTTTATGTTTGGTTGTGGGTGGGCGGGGCTGCTCTGCGAGCAGCCAGGGAAGGGGTGGAGTGATGCACCTACACCTGAGGGCACAATGACTGTTTGGTTGGCCCTCTGGGTTCGCCCAAACCAGTCATGCACACTATGCCCTTTCTCCATGCAGGCTGCAATGCAGCCTGCATGGAGAACATCGCATCCCTGTGAGTCCCTGGCTGTGCAGCGTCCCCACCAATCACAACACTGCCATTGCATATTAAATCGCATCTGCCATGGGCATCATATCTTAGAGTGGTTATGGAAGCATCGACCCTAGGAAATTTTATGTACAATCGCTGGCTTATCTATGTTAAGAGATGTCTGGAAGAACTTGGACTCTCTCATCTGTGGGCCAGTCCAGCTCTTATAGATCACGCTGCGGTTGGCTTGGTAAAAGACACCTTCATGAGCTGGAAACTGAAATCTCGCCCTGGACAGGCCTACTCACATTTGCCTGTTAACTATTTGCAAGTAAAACATACATTAGGCATGGAAAAATAGGTAACTGAAATTGCCACTGCAGCACGCTGCACTTGGTATTTAAAATTCCGCTTGGGTACCCTACCTACCAGAGTGTATTTTGCCAAGTTTGCTGTTAACCGTTTTGGGACCGATTGCTGTGATTGTAAGTTTGGAGTGTGGGAGACACACTCACTTTTTGCTGTTTTGCACTAAAACCAATCACTTACACTCCAGATGGCTTGTGCCACTGTTTAAGCAGTTCTCGACCGTAGCTTGACTAAAGCACTTGCACTTTGCCACAGAACGGTTAATCCAGCAGTCTGTATGGCAGTGGCCAGTTATTTTCTGGCTGGCTGGACAGTTACAAGAAGGTACTTGATTGCACAGGCTCAAGCTAGCGAATCATTATGTTGGTTTTCCTTTGTATAATCATCACTGTTGTTGCTCTTTCGCTATAACAAAGCATTGTTGGCCTAAGTATAGGACAAATGTACCATAGTTTGTTACCTAACCAATGAAAACCTTGTCTCAGTGTAGTTTACAGCCTTTAAACAGGGCTGATTATGTAGAGTGATGGAAGCTGGTGATTTTAAAGGGATTGGAGTGCTGCTATTTGTGTTTAAATATCTTTTAATGGTTGCATATTTATTATTGTATTATATAGTTTGATATGCAATGGCATATTTATGCTCATAAAGGGAGATTGGCTTACAATTGCTATTGTGCCTTTACGCTTACCGTTGAACTGCTGAGAGAGGGTATCTTATCATGGTCTGATGAGAGCGGAGGAAGAGCTGCCTGGATGAAGGGATGCAGGAAACAGAGGTGCTGATGGGGCCTCTTACTTGCATAGTCCAGCTGCAGATTCTCTTTACCATTTAGACAGTTCCCTGGCTCGGGGGATGTTAACTTCCCCACTGACTGATGAACCAGCTTGCAGACGATTACCAAGAGGTTCAAACTGATCCCCTTCTGATTCGAGGACTTCGGCGTCTGCAGAGATCCTCGTCTTTGGACATATGAAGAGTAACTACATAACCTCAGTCACCACAATCCTTTATGTCACCCTACACACCATTTTCAAATACTAATGTCCATGAGCATTATGTTTTACGCACGTAGGTAATGCTAGGTGCTGAGCAGAATGTTCAACACACACCCCTCCACTCTGTAGGTAAGGCTGTCATCAGGGGCATGAACATTCAGCCTGTGATGCTCAGTAAGAGAACTGTAGGCATTTTAGAGGATTGAAAATAAGCGAGCTAGATTTTGCTTTCCATTGAAAAGAATTATTGCCACATATTGCCAAATTTAATCAGCTCGCTCCCTGGGGCATGCAGACAGGAACCGTGGCCTGAAATAGTTACACAAGGTGGCACCCAGATACTTCTGTATCCAAAACATTGGGTCCTCCAGTGTAAGGACAATTTGCTGCACCAAGAACAGACAGAACACATAGAGGCAAATTCATTAGGTTACAGGCCTTCCTCCTCTGTAGCCTGCTGGAACCTCATCTGGGAATCTGCCAAGCCCTCCTGTTTATACCAGCAACCACTAGTTGTCCCATTTCAAGATGATGTTCATGCCGTAGTTTAACCAGACTAAAAGCACCCGTTCTCCATTGAGGGACGGGGCCACAAGTCAGGGAGCTTTCACGCTTCATTCTTTTCCATTCATAGCCTATGGGCAATGTCCTCATCTAACTAACCCATAGGTAAAACTCCAGCTTCTGTAACATTGTGTGACTGGTATTCCAAAGTAGCCTAAGCACAAAAAAGAAATAGTAATAAACAGTGATCCCTGTAAGGCGCGCGCCAGAGCGCACGTCCACTGTAACTTCCCGAGCGTGCAAACTGAATTGCGAAGCGCGCACGTTTCACAAATCATTTAAGAGACCCTTTACAACTGCTTTTAATAACGTGAAGCGGGAAACAACCTTTACAACGCAACTTTTACAACGCACTACCATTACAACGAAACTTTTACAACGCAACATCCATTACATCGCATGTCATGACAACGCAACCATTACAACGCATGACACTACAACGCATACCACTACAACGCATGTCATTACAACACATACCATTACAACGCATAGTACCCTTACACTATCCAACACTTACCCTACTGTTGCACCCCCTGGAGTTAGAATAGTAATTTTTACCCCTACACTATCCAACACTTACCCTACTGTTGCACCCCCCTGGAGTCAGAATAGTAATTTTTACCCCTACACTATCCAACACTTACCCTACTGTTGCACCCCCCTGGAGTTAGAATAGTAATTTTTACCCCTACACTATCCAACACTTACCCTACTGTTGCACCCCCCTGGAGTTAGAATAGTAAGTTTTACCCCAACACTATCCAATAGTTACCCTACATGCAATGTAATGTTATGCATTGTAATGGTATGCGTTATAAAGTCCACATTTGTAAAGCGCACAATCACCCGTAAGGGTCTCTAGGCGCTGGGGGGCCGTCGGGAAGATTAAGCGAGCAATTGCCCAGAGTCACATGGTGCTGGGCTAACCTGCCGCCGGAGCCGGGGATCGAACCGTGGTCCCCAGATTCCAGCGTCAGTCGCCCTGGCCGCGGCGCCACACCTCTCCCACATAAAGGTAGTATGCGTTGTAATGGAATGCGTTGTAAAGGTAGTTTTTAAAAATTCGTTGTAATGGCATGCGCTGGAATGGAATGCGTTGTAATGGATGTTGCGTTGTAAAAAATGAGTTGTAAAGGTATGCGCTGTAAAAGTATGCGTTATAACGTCATACATCGACGTGAAGCTGCATGATTTGTGAAATGTGGAGAAGCTGTTCACTGTGGAAGAGGCAGGGGCGGGGCCTGCATAGGGTCAAACTGGCCGTAATCGATTGACTTGGACTGCAGAAAGAAACTTTTGTTGTGGGGGCTGGGGTCGTTGTGATGTGATCACAAGAGGTGTGAGGAAGATGGGAGGAGGGCAGGGGGGTTGATGGGGTGCTAACACTTACTGAGGTAGTGCTGTCACAAGGTGCACACACATTTTGCTGATATGACGTGGCTACAGGGATTTACGGGCAGAAGTGGCAACTCTGGTTAATGTAGTTTTAACAGCCATGCATCAATTGGCATTGTTCGAAGGCCTGATAAAAGCGTTATGTGTAAAGTGCTCTGTGCATTCTTTGTGTTTGTGTCTTTTGCGGAGCATGGCGTGTGCAGCACATGCTTTTTGAAGTTTTAAATACTTGTTCTCTTAAAGGTCAAATTTGAAAGTACACGTTTTCTAAGCCAATATAAACTGTAAAACCTGGGCGTGCTTTTACTTTTATTACCTATTATGGGACCTTCGGCTCTCAACATGTGCAGTAGGTTTGTTCATTGCCCTTTATTAATACCAAGCTGTTTCATTTCTCTTTGAACCCACCCTCACGACTTCCACCACAAATAGAAACATTTACATCACTTCCTCGGAAGAGGCAAAGCATCTCCATAGCGATGCCCATATAATCAGGCCTCTGGCACGTTAATCACGCCCGTTACTCCTTTGGGTGTTTTCTGCCCGAGAAACCCAGAAATCTTAGGTCAGGCCTACATTTAATATCCGAGCGGGAAAAGGACTTCTTGTTCCCCATTGTAAGCACTGTCCTGTCAGCCTGAAGTGCGCACATTCTTCCAGAACTCAACAGGGTGAGGGTCTGTGGTAACAGTTCATGTGTTGTTGCCAGGTGGGCATCGTGAACGCCTGCCTGTTTCACTAACCAGCCTTAAGAGAAGGGTCCCTGGGGGAAAACAAAGGGGCTGTAAACTAATACAGAAGTGGAACCGTGTTTGGCTTAAAAGGGGCGGGTGGAAGTTTCAATATATGGAAACATTAGCTCACAGATTCCAAGGGGCAGATTTACAATAACTGGCGCATCCCCAGGGATGCGCCAGTTATTGTGCGTGACGCATCTGTGCCGTAAAGGCGGCGCATTGCTGGAGTTGCGTCGCAAGCGCGACGCAGCTCCAGCAAGGCTTGGGGGTGCCCTATCTGTCCAATACTGCGTCAAGCCTTACGCCTGCTTCAAGCAGGCGCAGGGTTTTGACGCAGCACTGGCCTGAAAGTGACTGAGTGAAATCTTGTAGATTTTACTCAGCCACTTTTAGGTGGCATTCCTGCGCAGGAACGCCCCCCCCTGCGACGGAACGCCTCCTTATGGCGCATGGCTTTACAACGTGACGCATTTCCCAGATGCGTCACGTTGTAAATACCCCGCACCATGGCTCATCTTTTGCGTCGCTGCTGTGTCACAAAAGTGATGCAACGGCGGCGTAAAAGATGCGCAAGGGGCTTGTAAATCTGCCCCCAAGTGTTTTAAGCTCTTCAGAGCATGGGACGTCATGTTTTTATATTTTTTGTATATTAATGCCCATGATTCATTGTTTTGAATTTTATTTTTATGAAGCACTCAAATACTAATGGGTACCTTGGCAGTAGTCAAAATAAGGCAGAGAGTAACTTTTGGAGTGTAACCAGATAAGTTCTGAGCAGTTTACAAAAACTAAGCACATGGGGCGCAGAATGGATAGAAGGTCAAAGGGGAAGAATACTATTTCATGTTAAGGCAGTGGCTGTGGAGAGAGCAAGGCTGCCCATGCATGATTTTTTGGAAGAGGAGTCATCACAAAAAGAGTTAGAAGAACCTGAGAGGTGAACAGGCTCTAATCACAAACAACATTTAGTAGTACTTGAGTGGTACTACAATAGTACTACACAATGCTGTTCACAAACCTCCTAGTGTAAATCTCCACCTCGCCTATCTTTCTGTTGGGGAGAGCCTCACTTATCTAAGTTTACTACTAAGTTATACATGTGAGAGGGGTCAGGAGAGTGGCTGGAAAAAGGGGATACTTATTGTTAAATGGGAGGGGTTTAGGGAGGAGTAAGGAGGGTTTGGGGTTGCCTGGGGAGGGGTTTCGGGAAAGACATATATAGCAAAAGTACGGAGGCCCAAATACCTGAGGAGGTAGGATTTGATTTTCCAAAAACACCCAGGGTATTTGAATTGTGGTGCCTAACATGTAAGTGCTATAAAAGTATTTAGTGTCATTTGGCAAATGCAGAAAGTGCTAGGCTTGTGTGGTTTGTGTCACCGTGCACCGTCTTAAGGCCATCATGGTCCTATATATTTATACAGACATACCCTTATATCAATTACCTAACTCAGCATGGACATTAGTTTTATTGCATGTGCTTACTCTACTTTAAATAAGCCTTGACATCTCAATGTAGATACATTTGGAGAAGCAAGAATACAAGAGCAGTAACTTGCTTATTCTGTTGCATCTCAGTAATACCTAAGGTCCTATGACACTCCAGTTAGTAGACAATACCCATCATTGTTACGGCTGAGAAAACACCAACTGCCATTCGGCAAAGGCATCACATTGAGTCACAAGGATTAGCTCTGCAGAGGTCTCCATCTGTCAGGTGGGAAGAGTACTCATTCCTTGTCCTTGGCCCTTTATTTCTTAGCTTTCCTTGCAGGGGAGTGGTGATCAGATGTTGGATATAGTTTTGAGAGCAGGAGAAGTGGCTTGAAAATTAAGGTTTCCTTAAGGTTCCCTGTCCTCCCCTATGATATCATAGGCAGAATCTTTCATTCAGAATCTGTCCCAATGTTCGCAATGCGCATTACACATCAAAAGGTTTGTCATGTTCATATAGGCCTTTTGAAGACCCTCCCCACATGAATCACTCCCTTAGATTTGGCATAGTCCTTTGTTGTTATCACTTTTTTTTCACTGGGTTCTTTAATCATGCTTTCCTTAATAATTCAGACCCTAACATTTTCTAACAATTAAATTGTGATGCAATGAGCTTGTGAACAGTTTCTTGTGACTTTATGCCTCTTGCTGTATAATTTCATGTAGGATATTCCTAAAGCATCGGATCTGGTTCAAGCCTCACTATGAACTTCCAGTCTTGCATAGCTCTACCTCTCATGCAGCATGCATGCCAGAGAAAAGCAGGATCACAGAAGGAGTGACACACAATGCAGGTTTATAAACCTGTTTAGCGTAACAAATGCAAATAAAGAAACATGTGAGTACCTGCCTGTTTGGCCTAAAGTGGAAATCCAGGTAACTCTTGCATGCATGGCCGCTTTCTTGGCGCACATAACCTTGGCTGCAGTGCACAGAGACCTTACATTGCCGCACACAAAGGAAGTAAATTAGAGGGAACACTGGTAATAAACCACCTTGACTTAAGTTCATCTGTACCCATACAAAGTTTAAAATGGCAGCTCGTGGTGATAGTCAGCCGTAAAAATGCGCCTCATGGACTTGTGGTCCCTAATATACCCTCAGCCATAGATGTCTGAGAGGACTAGCACAGTTTGCTATCCTCACCTAAGAATGTAAGCAGTTCGAATGGCATCACCAATGGGTCATTGTACATGACTATGAATCAAGCTTTTGCAGCCAACCAGTGTGGAAGAATAAAGGAATTGTAGGTTTTAAGAAATGCTTTGCTTCTTTGCAGTGCTTTATAGACTATTGTGGAAGAGCACACCATTATCAAAGAGCACTGTGTGGGTAATTTAGAGTTTGAGAGAAGGTACTCCATCACAAACATGACAGCTTACCCTGTCCGCCAAACTGACAGTCTGCCCTCCCCGCTTAATGTGAGAGGACGGTCAGCCCCTTACGGGCAGGGGGAGGGGGGAAATCAGATGGAGGAAAGCTACGTCTGATGGCCCGACAGTATAGTACGTCAAACTAAAGTCATCACAAATCCCACTCTGTTTAGAGTGTACGGTCTGATGGGTCTTTTGTTTCTCCAACATTGCCAGGGAACGGCGATGGGGCACAGGAAAAAAATTGTGACCCCCGCACCCACACAATGAAAGAACACTCTCAGGGTGTGGGGTCATTTGTTTTTTTTACTAATAAAGTTCCATTTTGGGAGAAAAATTAAAAATCTTAAATTTGGAGCTCGGTTGTCTAAACTGACAGCAGCCGCCCACCAAACATATTGTGCCTTGAAGGGAACTATAATAATTGCAGTTCTTTTCAGCGTACATAGATGACCACTGGGCCAGTGGCCATGTCTAAATAGGACAGACTACTGTTCATCACAATGGTGAACTGTAAGTTCTTTGCCACCCTAACAGATGGTACTCGGTCCGCCAGTGTCTAAATCTGTTTGTATGTTGCACACAATGTGTTTGACTCAAATCTGCCTACTTATTGTATTTGATTTTCTAGACTTGCATGGTCGAGTCTAAATCCATTCATGTATATTGTATAATGTAACTTGCACTTGACTTGACTAAAAAAAAAAAAAACTTGCAGATAAAAACAAAATCTGCTTTGGAAGTTATTTGATTGACATTCATTGTTACTATGTTTATCTCTTCCTTAGGTATATTTTTGCAATCAGTGGGAAATATCTCAGACAAATTTGCTACAGACTTTACTCCTGCCGGCTGGACTTTTGCCCTGAACTGGAATATTATATTTATATGGCAGTTTCTTTGGTTTGGATATGCTCTTTCTGGGTTGTGTAGAAGGTATGTTTTTTCTTTGTTTTACTATTAGCCTTGACTAATAGTCCATCTGGCCGAGCAAATTGGCAAGCTAGGAGTTCATACTATGAGTCTGTCAACTTGCTGTAGGAATTTAACAATACATGAATGCAAACCTCTAATTGCCAAGATTAGCTGTCTATCCATGTGCCCAGCGATGTGCTTTAATGTGTCATTGGGCAAATCAGGGATGGAGATATGGTCCACTACTTGAGCTGTCAACTGTGGGGCAAAGGAGACCCAAGTACTGATCTTGGCTTTCACGCTTGACCTAAGCTTGGTCATGGGCAGATCTCTATTTCCGTGGGGGTCAGATCTGTTTCTTGGAAAGGATGTTGGCTGTTGAAACCGATGGAAACCACAGGATTAGCTACTGAATAAAAACACTCAACATCTACATTTATTATTCTGGAAATATAATTTACTCTTCAGAGGCCCTTCCTGCAAAAATGTATACAGCCCTCCTCTTGTTTTTGGAATTCTTTGGGCTGTGCTTTTGGTTCACAGGCAAAGAAAATATTTTAATAAACTACAGGTTACTTTTTACGTTGACTGATATTGGCAAAATACTCTTAAGTGCACATTGTAAATTGTCACATTACTTTTTTTAATTCATTACTTCAAACCACAAGAGTGAACCCAATTGCAGCTTCAAGTATGAAGCCAATAGCCAATAAAAGCTGTCAAAGCCATTGGTGTCTGCAAAATCTAGTGAAATCGCCATTGCATTCAGAGCCCAGGAAACTGTATCTCTGTATCTCTGACCTGCTCAACTATCCTGTACAAGGAGGTTTGTGACTACTTACTGTAACCCGCCACTTAGTGAAAATCGTAGCATTTCCCTCTTTGGAGCCACGTCCTGCGCTCTTCTTCTGATAGTTTGGTAGATTAGGCCTCATCTTTGAGTGTTTTTAAAATTTTACAAGTGTAATACATGTCTCAATAATATAGACCAGAGGGGGCGTGGCCTGGCGGCGAACAAGATGGCCGCATAATCCCGCGGCGCTCCGGCGGCGATCGGATGACCCCCAGATATCCTGAATAAATCCGGCGATACCACCGAGTCCTTCACCGGGGCTGGCGAACTAACAACCTCCGGTGCCTGGCGGTGTGTTCCCTGTGCTGCTCCGACCCCGAGAGGCGGAGATCTGCGGAGCGGCGATTGCGGGCCTGCTGTGGCCCAAGTGAGGAGGGCCCGCCGGTGTAGCACCGGCCTCGCGTAATCGACAGGCCGCCCGGGGAGTGGGGAGTGGCGGCGGAGCTGAGGACGTGCAGCGGGGGTCGCGGAGTTGTAGCGACCCCCGAAGAAGTAAGAGCGGCGCCCGCCTCCAGCCCCCCCCTGGAGAGCGCTGACGGCGGAATTGAGGAAGGTGAGGCGAGGGTCGTGGAGCTGTGGCGACCCCCGGGGACGCGAGAGCGGCGGCTGCTTCCAGTGTGGCCCCCCCATTTGGGGTGTGCCAGTGGGGTGCGCTGCCCGATCTGGTACCGTGGGGGAGCGGTCTGGCCCCCCCCCCTGAATCTGGTGGCATGGAGATGGGGACGGAGTGACGAAGCACCAGCCACGTGTCCCGCTGGGGCGGCGGAGGGGCCTGCACAGCCCGGTCAGGCGACCCCTGGGTGCGAAGACAGCGGGAGTGAACAGAACTGCACTACCGTCTACAGAGGAGGGCCCTTTGGCGACAGCGACACCGAGGCCAGGGGGCGAAGGTAGACGGCGTATCGGTGGGCGAAGCGAGCCCCCACCTCCGTCGGACGGCGTTCCTGACAGCCAGGTTACCGGCTGCCACCTCTGGCAGTGGCCTGGGCCGCCCCGGCTCCTCCTGGACGGGGTGGTGTGTGGAAGGAGAACGAAGTGCCTAGTGGCGGTCAGCAACTATCCACGCTGACATGAGGCCCAAGAAGACAACGGCGACCCAATCCAACACTATGGACAATTACACGGCGGAACAGGGGGGGGGGGCGAGCCCCACCACGGGACTTCAGAGGAGCCTCATGTGCCATCTCTGTCCTCCATAATGCAAGCCATACAGTCGCTGGGCACAACTCTGGAGTCCAAAATTGATAAAATGTCTATAGAGCTGACGCTTCAACGGGCGGACCTGAACAAGACGTCCGAGAAGGCCACACAGAACGCCGCCGCCATTGCGGGGCTACAGGGCGCGGCCAAGCAGCTACAGCAACAGGTCCAACAGCTCACACACCAGCAGAAGCAGATGGCGGCACGGCTGGAGGACCAAGAAGGGAGGGCCCGAAGAAATAACCTCCGTGTGGTAGGGGTTCCGGAGAAAATGGAAGGGGCTAGCGTGGAACTGTTTCTAGAGGATCTTGTGTTAAACCGTCTACAGCCCAAACGTCTGTCTAAATTCTTCGTTATTGAGCGGGCGCATCGGGTGCTGGTCCCGCCGCCGCGCCCGGGGGGCGCATCATTATCGCGCAGATCCTCAACTATAGGGATCGGGATGCAATCCTGCAGGCGGCCCGGCAACATGGGGACATTCGGGTGGACAACGCCACGATCCGCTTCTTCCCGGACTTCACGCTCAAGGTCCAGCAGGAGCGCCGCTCGTTCGATGCCGTCAAGAGAGTACTTCAAGAACGTGGATATAAGTACATGATGTTCTTCCCGGTGCGGCTCAAGGTCCTGGCGGATGGGAAATCCTTTTTCTTCACAGCCCCAAAGGATGTTCATGCTTGGCTTGAAGAGCGCGGCCAGCAACAGAGAGGTCCGGAGTGGAATGAGAGCTGGAGAAGTGCGGCGCCCCGGTTCCCGGCCTCCAAGGTGGGATCGGCGGGGGGTATGCGACGGCGACAAGAAAGCCTGCACCCGGAGGGTAGGAGGAGGGCCCGCAGCCTCTCGGCGTCACCGGAGCATGAAGATCCACACTGGTCTGCACTGTCATAACTCATGGACACGTAATGTATATGGGGACAATGGTTATTGATCTTACGGGGCCATGGGGGGGGGAGAGGTCTCGGACTTGATGGGGGCCATGCAGAGACTGCCTCGAAGCTCTAGAGTAAAATCGCGGTCATTTGTGTACTGCGGGGGCTGTGTACCCCGGTAGGGTCCTCTGGAAGTACTCTGTTACAATGGGACGCTGGTTCTCAGCAGGACATGTGATGGTATCGATGAGGTTATGGAAAAAAAGGGGGTCGGATGGGTGCCCCGGTAGCATTCTTGGTCGTACCACTCACCCCTGAGTTTACCGTTTATCGTTTTTAGGGCTACAGGCGCTCTGCTTGTTGGGGATGTCTAGCGTGTTTGGCCGGAGTAGCAGGGTAGCAGGGAGGGGGGTTGATGAGGGGGGTATGGGGGGCATGCTCCAGTTCTTATTCTTATTGTTTGTATGTGTTTTTTCGCATGACTGTTCTGAGTCCATTGACACATTCAGTAGGCGGGAGGGAGGAGGGCAAAAGGGAGATTTGGTCTTTACCCAATATCATTGACGGGATCGATGGCTGGGCCACACACGACGCAGACACAACACATTGACATAGTATCCTGGAATGTATACTCCGGGTACTGCATCAATTGGAGCAAATCGCTGGGGTACGTACTGGCGGGCCCCCAGCCTCAAGCAACAGAAGATTGTGAGGGCCTAACCTGGCGTACAGAGTTCCGGTATCTGGGGCTATGGATCACGCCATCCGACACCGAATTCCTCCGGTTAAATGTGCAGACGCAATTGGACCATCTACACAGCGACGTGATGCACTGGAGGACCCTCCCGATCTCCACTGATGGGCCGCGCCATCTTATTCAAAATGATGGCGCTGCCTCGATTGCTCTATGCGCTGCAGAGCGCGCCCTTCCCGATCCCGGAGCACATATTTAAAACAGTCGATCGGAGCAACGCTCCTTATTGTGGAGTGGAGGGCAGCCTAGAATAACGTTAAAAAAAACTGCAGAGAGGGCCGTATGAGGGCGGATTGGCGGTGCCAGACATTCGCCTTTACTACTGGGCGACACAGTTCGTCAACATAAACGGTTGGGTATTTGCCCCGTTGGAGGAACCAGCGTATCGAGTGGACCGCATGGCCCTGGGAGAAGATTCATATCTGGCGGCCTTGTACTCTAAATCCAGACGCAGCCAGACCTTGCCCCCTCAGACAGCGGTGGTGATAGAGGTGTGGAAGAAGGCAACAAAATCACTGGGGTGGGAGGCGAAACTTACAGCACATACGCCCTTGTGGAAAGGTGACTTTCTTCGGGAAGTAGTGAAACTGCGAGACATGCGCCAATGGAGTCTGATAGGTATAGATACGCTGGGGGATGTATGGAAAAAGGGAGAATTGGTGGACTTCGTAACTCTACAGAAGGAGTTCCACATGGGCAATGGGGAATTCCTGCACTATCAACAACTCAAACATGCCATGCACACACATTTGAAGCGGGGGACCAGCTACCCGAGTACACTCCACTTGAAGACAGACTATTGCTCGACCCTATGATTGACAAAGCTATCTCCCTCACCTATAAAAAGCTGGTCAATAACCTCCCGGACATCTTGGGCCCACTGAGGGAGAAATGGGAGTCAGACCTTGGCCTATTGGAAGATGACGATTGGAATGAGGCCTTGCAGTGTCCCAGAGAGGTAGCGATCCGGGCTCGATTCAGGCTGGTACAGCTGCGTATCCTTCATAGGTCCTACACCTCACGGACGCTGCACTACAGGATGGGATTTGCAGCTTCACGATTCTGTCTACGGGGCTGCGGTGAAGAGGGCTCATTCTTCCACATCGTTTGGGACTGCCCCAAAATCCGCGCTTACTAGTTCCAACTGCAGGAAATCATGGAAGAAGTGATTGGGGCGGAGGTACCGCTAGAGGCCAGGTGGCATATCTTAGGGGTGATGAGTGATGTTACCTGGCCCAAGGGAGACAAGGTGTGGCTGGCCCTCGCCAGTATGGTGGCCAAGCGGAACATAGCCCGACTTTGGGGGAGCGACTTGGTGCCAACGGTGGAAGAATGGGAGAGGGACCTAGATTGGTGCCAGAGAGCAGAGAAGGTAATCTATGACAGTCAGGGCTGTCCCAAAAAATGGGGAAAGGTATCGCTGGCGTGGAGGCGATACAGGGGAGACTGTTTGAGCACCCCTGATGGTTCACCACTGGGTTAACGGGGCCCATCGTGGAATCCACTCCTTGGTACACACCCTTCGCGGGCTCTCGCGAAACCCTACTGTCTGTAAGACCACCCACCCACAAGCGCAAAGGGGAATAGCCACGTAGTGAAGGGGGGAGGAAGGGAAGGGGGGTCCTGGGCCAACATGGAGGGAGGATCTGAGTAGAGAGGGCAAGGGAACACTTTTAGAGAAATTGACATCTTGTACAGGACACGCTAGGAGAGTAGGCCACCACGGAACTCGTCTAATGATTTTTCGATTTGTATACTGTAGATGTACCAATGAATTCCCACTGCTACCGGATGTGTTTTGAAATGGAGATGTTATGTTGTAATTAAGAGATTTAAAAAAAAAATAATATAGACCGGAAGAGAGAAGGTAAAAAATATATTTTCACTGATATATTGCTTGTAAATTAGAGCTAGCTTTATACTAACTACTGTAAAAAAAAGGCCATGGAGGTGCAGTTAAATTAATGGAAGCCGTGAGCTGCAAAAACGAAGTACGTCACCATTTTGATGAACTACGCATAGAGTATAACTTGTATAGAATTATGAATTGGTATCCTGAATAACATAGCACACAACGAAGCCATGGAATTTGATACAACTAATTCTAACTTGGGAGGGGTTTATTTGAAGCTTGAAAGGAGATGGAGACATGGAAAAAGTGGTGAGACCCATCTAAAATTCCTGCCAGGCATTATTAACATTATCAACATAAAGTCTGAAGTAACAGGCATGCATTAGTCCAAGTTGTAATGCCTCCAGAAATCCGCTAGACTACGGAGTAGCAGTCTAGCAGAGTGGTGACTGGACTTACTAGGGGAAGAGAGAGTGGGAAGGGCATGGATAGGAAGTGAGGCAGAGGGGAAGGGAAGCCTTGGATGAAGAGACATTTCAGAGGCTAGTCGATATGAGTAGGCTATGTAGCTAGCCAGGGGATCAGTAAATAAAGAAGTCTTCTAATAAGCGGAACCGACTCCTGCAGATTTCTGGGAGTGAGTCACTCCTGCCCACTCCGTGGTCAGGATCAGATACATGTTTCTATCCCTGTTAGGGATTCATGAAGATTTAATCAATTGTCAATTAAGCACATGTGTTCCAAAGTATTTTCTCGTAGCCACAAAACAGGTAAATCCTTCGATATATCCAGCCCTTAGTTTTTGTTTGCAGTTGTGTAATAGGATTGTCGGTCACGCGACTATATATACTCTTTTTAATTCACCATTAAATAGACAGAAGACGCTGGCCCTCTGTTGGAGCGAATCATGGAAGGAGCACAGTAGATTACCCCATTTTCTTATACATGGTGGGTCGTTGCCAATGGTTAGCGATCTCTGGCTAGAATACTGTTGGGCAATTTGTCCTTTTGAGCGGAGGAGCTTCGCCCCACTAATTGAAATGGCCCTTATGCCCCAGAGATGAAAAATAAAATGGTAATAAAGTTAATTTATTACCATTTTATTTTTCATCTGCCCGTACTGAACCATTCATGAGGACAGGGCAGGCTGGGGTCTGCTGAATGCCAGCAGCAGGGAGGAGGGTGGGCTGTTTGGGCACAGGGCGCTTCATTTCAGAGTGTGCATGTCCCTTTGGCCGGCTGTCTTGCGACAGCCAGCCAGCCAGACGTGCACTTTGAAACCTCCATCCCAGCTGTCTTCAGAAAGCTGGGTTAGACCAAGCCAATACTTCCAGCGCCCTCGGTAGTGGCGAGAGAGGCCACTCCTTCCAATCCTGGCGCTGCTTTCAGCATGAAAGCAGCGCTAGGATTGGTTAGGAGAGTTGTTGAGGGTCCCACATGAAGAAGAAAACTGGACCGGAGCGAGAAGGACGTTCCTTCAGGTAAGTGAGTATTTCTTTATTTTATTTAATATGCCACTCGCCCACCACCAATTTACCCGACCTGCCACTCATGACTGGTCCGTGGCCATTTTGTTGCATATTTATATAGCGCGAACTCGACCCGAAGGTATTGGAGCGCTTTACATGAGCACCTTATTTACATTACACATTCAGGCACGGGGAGATTAAGAGATTTGCCCAGAATATCAGGATGTGGACGTGACCCCGAGGCTCAAACCCTGGTTTCCAGCACCAAAGTCGGCTGTCTAGCCAACGGATCACATTACAGCGAACCAGGCGGGCAACTAGAGCCATATTTCGGGGGGGGGGCTGAAAAATATTTGGGGGTGGGGGGGCTGAAAAATATTTCGGGGGGGGGGGGGCTAATTCTTCCAACCACAGACAGAGTGGCTGTAAGAATGGGTGAACACACAACAAAAGCCTCATTTACAATTAATGGCCTTTTAAAGACCTGTTAAGTACTCAGGTGCGGCTGCAATTAGATGCTCGCCAGCCCGCGAAGACGTGCCAGCCCGGGCTGACACACACGACGGGGGGGGGGGGCTGAAGCCCCGTGAGCCCAATGGGTGTTGCGCGCCTGCAGCGAACAGTCCTTGATTATTATTGGCCATATGGTGTCATTTTTATTTGTGTGCAAATGAGAATTTTGGAAAAGTAAAGGGCGCACATTTTGCAGATTTGTTTAATTATACACGTAATATGACTTAACTAGAAAGCTAATATGCTGTTGAGACTATTAGAACAGTTTTTATTGTTTTGCAACTGCATGTACATAGTGTAGACACGAAGAGTAGCAATGTGATGATGCCCTTGTACACAAAGGTAGTCTGTAGAGGCAGCAGGCCCAGTAATGAGCCAGTATCACATCTGTTCTCCTGTCTGTCTTCTAACTATTTGACTGTGTGTTAATCTATCACTAATGGAGTGTGGTGGGAATACTGTGGAAATATTGTCTCCAATAATCTATCACAAGATTGCATTCAAGACCTACAGCAGAGCAAGGGTTTTCTATTCTTATAAAAAACAAGAGGGTCATGCCAAAAGCAAGGTAAAGTTAGTTATTACAAAATGCATATAATACCATTAAACTGATGCACTTCAAATTCCACTTGCAGCTTCTTTGCTTTAGACATTTCCATCTTAAACTGTACATCTCTGTGGCACATACTCCAGGTGTTAGGTTTTGTTGTTGCAGTTTACAGGTGGCAGTGTTTCGTAGTCCGGGGGACCTTGAAACTTGTATGACTGAAGGTATGCCCAATTTACTGATTTCACTTCTGCAGTTCACATCAAAATGTTAAAACTTCAGGAAAATTATATCGAAATTATTCAAAGGCATTTTTAAAGAAGTGTATTTCATGTAAAAAGTTTTACAACATCTAACTATTAAACATGGCAAGCATTTGTACAAGTTATATATAGTATTTATATATCTGAAAGAGACTATTAGTTATAGATTCCTTCCCTTAGAATTACCCCTAGGCGTCAGACTGGATCCGTGGAATTTTTATTCAGCAGTATCCTTGTGCGTCGGTAGGTGGCGTCAGTCGACTCCACACTCGTCGTCGGCGCCATGATGGCCAGGATGATGTTGCGGTATCTACTTAGACGCCACTCCTGCAAGCTGACGTCAGTTCTTTCTTTTTCCGCGCCAGCCTGCACTGGTCTGGAGAGAGTGGTACCCTTAGTTATTTTTTGACTAAAACTTTTTTGACTTTTGTCGACATGGTTGACTCCTGGTGCACGAAGGGATGTCCCATCTTTGGACCGGCTTCAAGCCTTGTGACTCCTGTCACAAGCTGATGTCTGTCACGGATCTGCACTTCGTGTGCCTCTGGTACCTGTAACGCAAACCAAAGGCGTGCTCCGGCTGTCGGTCCATGAACCCAAAGTCTTTGCGGGAGAGATCCCGAAAGCTTCTGGAGGCCCGCAGTCGGCTCCACGCTGCTCGAGGTCCCGGTCGAGAGGAAGGTCTTGGGGCCGGACACGGAGCCACCGCCATCATTCGTCATCGAATTCTTTGTCATCGGGTATGTCGAAGCACAAGAAGAAGGCGAAGAAGCATTGTCACTCTTCGCCTTCTCCCCGTCCGTTGGCCAACGCAACGAGGGACATGGAGGGTCGTCGTTGTCCGGCTCCGGCCTCGGAGCCTGCTGGGACAGCTTTGCGCTTCCCTCCCTTTCCAGGAGCCAGAGCGTCCCCTACTCATGCACTGTACGAAGCCCTCCATTTCATATTTGGGCAGTTCGACTCCACCGGCGCGCCTTCGGGCCCTGTGGACTTGGCTGGGGGCTCTAGGCCTTCGATGCCGGCTGCTCCGGCCTCTGCACTGCAGGGCCTCCAAGGATCCAGGCCTGGAACCGGATCGGTGCCGGTCGACCTCATGGTTCCTTCCCCGGCGCTGATTCCTCTGCCGACGCCTGCGCCACCTCCGACGCCGGTTGCGCCCCCGGCCGGCAACGACCACAGTCTCCCTCTCGACTTGGACACAGAGCCGGTACTTTTCTGCCACTGTTCTTCCCTGGCGTTCCTTATTGCCCTGAGTGGCAGCCAGACGAGGGTGAGGAGGACTGGGAGGGGTCTGTTGACCCTCTGGCAGACCTGCTTAAACAGCCGGACTGGAGAGAAGAGTTGGGTGATGCCAGTGGTTTGGATACCTCCCCAGACCTTGATATGCTTTCTCCCCCTACTGTGGCTACGGTGGAGGGAACTTCCTACTCTGTGGTGTTGCGTAGGGCGGCTGAGACCTTGGGCCTTGAGCTTCCTACAGTGGCAGTCAGGACTAAACTCCTGACTGAGGTGCTTCAGCCGGCAGCAGCCTCTTTGGAGCCCTTGCTGTGTTTCAATGAGGCCCACACTGACGTCCTTCTGGGCTCCTGGTCCAAACCCAGCACATGGGCTTCTGTGGATAGGATGATTGTCCAACGCCACCGCCCGGCCCGAGCGACTCACTTTTCCTCTCCCAACACATTACCCCCTAGAGCTTGGTGGTCCAAGCCTCATCCTCGAAAGGAAGTACTTTACCCTACAGCTCCTCAAGATAGGGAATCCAAGAAGCTAGACCATCTTGGGATGAAGATGTTTTCTTTCACCTGCTTAGGATTGCGGTCGGTGAACACCTCATGTCTCTTGGGCTGTTACACACATTCCGTGTGGGACATGATTGCACAAGTGCTGCCACAGTACCCAGAGAAGGCCCGGGCCATGCTCGTTCGCGCTGTTGCTGAGGGTCGAGACACAGCAAAGTTCACCATCCGGTGTGGACTGGATACCGCCGACTCGCTGGGTAGGACGATTTCCACATCGGTAGCCCTGAGGCACTACGCCTGGCTGAGAACATCTGGCTTCTCTGGAGATGTCCAATCTACCCATTTGGACATGCCCTTTGATGGCTGTTGCCTGTTTAGCGACAAGGCGGACAACGCACTTGAGCGCTTCAAGGACTCAAGGGCTATGGCCAGGTCCTTGGGCCTTGCAGCAAATTCTTGCCTCATGCAGTCTGCCTTTTGCCCCTTTCGTGGGCACGGAAGGGATGTCCCACATCATTCCACCCAGAGCCACATCCACCCAGCCTCTGCGCAGCCGGAGACCCAACGTGATGAGTCTGGGGGCCAGAGGGCAGTTCAGTCCAGAGACAGAAAAGTACGAAGTTCCTTGGTTGGATATTAGCCACCTTATGTATACTCTAGGTAGTGTGGAGGTGGGGAATACCTCCTGTCGGAACTAGGACCCTCACACACCCAGCAAGCTAGGTGTCATGCTTCATCATATGGGTCTGCTCCTCGTCGGGCCGGCGCTGCAATGCTCGACGGGCACCCAATAAGGGGCTCTTTATAGGAGATCCTTTGTTCCTTGCGGTATAGGTGCCGTGGGTGTGAGGGGCCTAGGAAAGTGTAGATGTGGGATGTGAATGTAAAGCAGGTAAGGGAAGTCTATGCGATTATATTTATTCTGTAAGTGTCCCAACCTGATTAAAAAAAATAGGGTTTTGTTATAATGTGACAAAAATTTCACTCAACCCCCAGATGGTCAACATGATTCTCGCCTCAATAAGTCACAAAAGTGATCAGCTGGCGATTCTTCAGGACCAAGTGAATAATAACAACTATCTACAGTGGGTGGTGTGGTGCAACTCTACCTACCACTTGCTCTACCCGTGGGTCATTGCCCCGGAGAAAGGGCAGCCAACCTAGAGTACAAATAAGAGAATTAAAAACTATGACAAGGCAGTGGGAAATGATCCCAGTTGAATTCAATCGATGTGTCTTAATTTACACATTCTTGAGTCAAACATATATTAAAAAACACACAATACTATCATGCAAACCATTCAAGCTCTGTTTGTGCTTCTGTATATATCCCCTGTGTATACATGCTTAAAAAGTCGTAATTTAGACCGTAGTGGTGAGTGGACGTGAGCTCACCTCTTCAAGGTATTTAGTTCTGCCTCATCAGTTAGCAGCGAAGTGTGCGGACACTCAATGTAGTGTCTCTGTATGTAATGAGACACAAAATACCAGATCATAGTAGATGGCTATATGCACACTGGTTCAATGCTCACTTACTGGCCCTGGTTCACTAGATTGTAAGGAGCAGGAGGTCCGGGTCAGGGTGATTCTAGCCTGCAGTAGTGACCCCAAACCAATGACACGATCAATTTACAGATTAGGTGCTCATACAAAGCTGGTATGCCTGGCGGTGGTGCCGCACTCAGTGCCCCACCAATGGATGCTCATGAAGCCGCTCCAATCAAGAGGCACAGTGTGGGCACCCCCAGGGACCCGGCCGCGCAATGAGCTAGTACCTCAAAGTAAAGGTGTCCGCTTAAAGCTCAGTAGCTTAAGGCTCGCAGCGCCTAACCCCGGTACCTCTTACCTCCATTAGTCGCCGGTGTCAGAATGGGCCTCCAACAGGGTGTGCATACTCACCTGCCCCCGCTCAGAGCCTCGTGGCTGACCTACCCGCTCCGCTGCAACCAGGAAGGTATCATGTCACAGCAGGAACCTGTTTAAATACCTGCCGCAGAGACCGCAGAGAAGGTAAAGTGGCCACAGCTGGGATCAAAATGAAATCTTGTGGTGGTGAAAAAGTGACGTCATTGTTGACAGAATCATGGCGGCCATCTTGGAGTGTGTTTATTGTTAATCACTGCTATATCGGTATGGGGATTGTGTTAATGCGTGGGAGCTGCTAAATCGCTATAGCGGTCAAAAAGACAATAGAAGCAGTATGTGGAGATAGTGGACACTGCATGGGGTGCCTCATTAAGGTAACGGATGTTTCAAGTTGCGTTCAAAACGACATCACGTGGTGGTGGAAAAGAGATGTCATTATTGACGGTCTCATGGCGGCCATCTTAGGGTGTGTTTTAGTTCATCACGGCCATATCGGTATAGAGATTGTGTTAGTGCCTGGAAGCTACCATATAACTGTAGTAGTTAAAAAGGTGATAGATGCAGTATATCGAGACAGTTGGCACTGCCTGGGGTGCTTCGTTGAGGTCTCAGATGGTTAAGTGGTGGTGGGACCTTTACGGAACCAAGATGGCCATCTTGTAATTTATACTAAGCACCTATGCTATAGACGCAGTTTATACTAACCACCTATGCTATAGATGCAGTATATCGAGAAAGTAGGCAATACATGGGGTGCTTCGTTATGGTCTCAGATGGTTCAGTGGCAGTGGGACCTCTAGGGAACCGGGGTGACCATCTTGTAATTTATACGAAGCACCTATGCTATGGGTAATGTTCATGTATTAATTAATGGTGCTCCAAGGGATGTCATCATTCAGGCCACCATTGGCTGAGTCGAGATGAAACACCCACCTTTGTTCAATCCTGAACAGAGCTGTGTGCGTTATTTGTTGATGTGCCTCAAGAACTACCCAACATAGACTTTCTGGGGGATATCTCATTTCTGTGAAATGGGTATACAGTTTGGTGTTTGTCTTCAGGCAACGAATACAGCTTTTATGTTCAGTCATTCTGGTCTTGATGGCCCTCATGGTCATACCAATGTATCTTTTCTTGCAGGGCCATGTCAACAAGTACATACAACGTGGTGTGTTACAATTTGTGTGTTTTGTGATCGTCCATGTGAATGTGTCAGACAGTACCAGTTCTTTAGTTTGTTTAGTCTGTGGACAAACGGTACATGATCCGCAAGGGTAGTGTCCTGTGACGGGGGAGATCCCACAATTGTTTCTGGTTTAAACTATTTCTGTTTTTGGGTCTCGTGTGTATTAACATGTCTTTTAAGTTGTTTGTACGCTTGAACGCAAACCTGGTTTTTGTTATTGCCAGTGTGCCTGTGTTCAAGATCTCCCAATGTTTATTCACGCCTTTCTTAATCAGGTTAGATCTTGTTGTGTATGTGGTTACACAAGTCACAGTATTGGGGGGTTCTTTAACATGTACCTCTAGAAGGCTTTCGCGATGATTATTTCTCGCTCGTTTCATGCAAGCATTGATCTGTTTTCTAGGGTATTGTCTTTTCAGCAAGTTATCTGACCGTGTCTCAGCTTCAGTTTTGTAGTCATTTATTGAACTACAATTCCTCCTAATCCTTAAAAATTGGCTGAAGGGTAGGTTATTTTTCAGAGTCTTTGGATGAGAACTGCTATATAACAGCAAGCTGTTCCTATCAGTAGGCTTTTGATACATGGTAGTCGTTAGTTTTCCCTCTTGTAGTCTGACAGTGAGATCTAAAAAGGCGATTTCAATTGGTGAGATAGTATGGGTGAACCTCAAGTACTGGTTCTTAGTGTTGATCCACCCACAGAATTCATTGCATGTCTGTATGTCCCCCTGCCAGAAGATGAGTATTTTGTCTATGTACCTCTTCCACAGTCTCAGGTTAGCTCCGAAGGGGTTGCCTGCATGTTGGATTACCTCTTGCTCAAATGCCGCCATGTATAGACATGCTACACTAGGAGCAAAGGTACTCCCCATCGAGGTACCCTGAGACTGATGGAAGAGTTGGTTGTTAAACTCGAAGAAATTCTCTGTTAGTGCTAAGGTGGCACATTGCATAATGAAAGGGATGGGAGTCGGTGCCACCCATTCAGTTTTTGTTAGTGCAGTTTCTATCACTGTCAGTGTTTCTCTCTGTGGGATATTGGTATACAATTGCTCAACATACAGGCTGACCAGGAGGTTGATGTCAGTGGTGTTTTCCAGTTCCCCAATAATACGTAGGATATCAGTGGTGTCCCTGATGTCTGAAGGAGTCTGTTTGTCCAGAGGTTGCTGGTAATAGTCGCAACATTTTGACAGGGGTTCTAGGAGAGAACCGATCCCTGAAACTATTGGTCTGCCCCGAACTGGGGTGGTCACCTTATGTATTTTTGGCAGAGTGTAAAAATAGTTTTTTTGGGGATGTTTTGTGATCAGAAAATCATCTTCTTTTTTGCTGACCCACCCATTACTCTCTGCCTCAAAGACCATTGTCACAATCTCAGTTGTTAACCGGGTTGTGAGGTTTGTTGTTATGGGGGTATAGAATTTTCTATTCTGGAGTTGGCGTAAGCATTTGGTGTCATAGTCCCTAGTGGATTGTATGACCGTTGCTTCCCCTTTGTCAACCTATTTTACTGTGATGCTGTTGTCCTCTGACAGTGATTTAATAGCTGCACGTTCCTGATTGGAGAGATTGTGGAAAGGAACTCTGTTTGCCTCATTTTTTAGTTCTTTTAGCACAGCTTTTTCAAATGTCAGTACCTCCCCCGTTATCATGCCAGCGGTGGGCGTGAAGGTTGAAGGGTTACGTGGGCCTGAGTCTAGGTTGGCAGGTTCTTCAGTATCCTCAAAATAAGACCTCAGGCGCACCTTTCTAAACAGGTTCTGGATTTCGCATTGTTCTAGAAATGTATCTTTTTTGGGGGTAGGGACATACCCGAGTACCTTCTCCAGTACCGTTTGTTCTGTTGATGTCAGTTGCCTATGTGATAAATTTACCACTAGACTCTGCTGCCCTGTGTTTTGCTCCTGGTTTCCATCATATTGGGTTGTTGGTCCTGCCATTGGACCTGTTTTGGTCCTCCTCTTTTGCGCCCTCTTCCTCTTCCCCAGCCTCTGCCTAAAAAAAGTTGGGTTGCTAGTAGGATAAAATTGAGGTTGGCCATGGGGATACATCGGAAAAGGCCAATATGGTGGTTGTGGGCCTTGAAAGTTATGTATGGGGTAGTTGGGAGTTTGTGGGCAGTTATTTCTCCTCTGATTAGGGCCCCCCAACTCCCGCTACTGTAATCACTGCTGGCTGAATCTCTTCTGTTTGTATCGCTAATTTCATCAGAAGAGTAGCTGGTCTTGTTGGTCGTATAATCTGCCTTTAAATATGGAGATATTTTCTCCTTGTTGAATCTGTTTCTATTCTTTTGAAGCTTGCTGACCTTCTGCTTCATCAGGAATTCCTTGTGCTCAGCAATCTCATTATTGAGTTGTGTCAATTTGGATTTAAACAGGGTTGCCTGATTGGAGGTTTTTATAGCCCATTCAGCCACCTGTATTCTAATGAGGAGAGCATCAGCTATCCTTCTTTCTGTGTTAATAATGAGGATAAGTAAGTCCCTGGTGCATTTCCACGCCACCAGGGACCACTCCTTTTTAAAAACTGTGTCGTCTAGGAAGAGTCTTGGGAAGTTTTTAACTATCAGGCCATTTGGTGCGATATTAGCCTTCAAATACTCTGTCATCATCGATCCGTGGAGCATGATTTTGAGCCAATCTCTCTTCATGTTTGTCAGGGTGATCCAGTCCTCGGATGGTGTCCCTGAGGCTGAAGGACCCCCCCCCCCCCCCTAAGATGGATGGCGTACTCCTGAGAATTTCTGCAGCTGTCTCATCGCCAAAGCAAAGACCTGGGTTGTTATCCATGATGAGTGATATAACAGGGGATATTCTAAAAGAAGGGGACTGAAACGTAAGTCCCGGAGAATGGGCCAATGAGGGTAACTATCCCTCTGGTAACCCGGTGATTCCCACTGGAGTACTCATGTGAAGGTACGTCAACAAAGGGAGGGACGGATAGGGCTTGATGAAGGTCCAACGTACATGCCCTAAATTAAGCCAAGAGACAGAAAATTACGGAGGTCCTTGGTGGGATATTAACCACCTTGTGTATACTCTATGTAGTGAGGAGGTGGGGAATACCTCCTGTCGAACTAGGACCCTCACACACCCAGCAAGCTAGGTGTCATGCTTCTTCATATGGATCTACTCCTCGTCGGGCCGGCGCTGCAATGCTCGACGGGCACCCATAAAGGGGCTCTTTATCGGAGATCTTTTGTTCCTTGCCGTATAGGTGC
Organism: Lissotriton helveticus; assembly: GCF_964261635.1. Taxonomy (NCBI): domain Eukaryota; kingdom Metazoa; phylum Chordata; class Amphibia; order Caudata; family Salamandridae; genus Lissotriton; species Lissotriton helveticus. The sequence goes on from NC_136067.1 coordinate 1,621,489,614, forward strand.
AGTGGGTGTGAGGGGCCTAGGAAAGTGTACATGTGGGATGTGAATATAAAACACGTAAGGGAAGCCTCTGTGATTATATTTATGCTGTAAGGGTCCCAACCTGATTAAAAGGAATAGGTGGGGGGGGCTGTTTTGTTATAATGTGACAAAAATTTCGCTCAACCCCCAGATGGTCAACATGTTTCTCACCACAATAAGTCACAAAAGTGATCAGCTGGCGATTCTTCAGGACCGAGTGAATAATAAAAACTATCTACAGTGAGTGGTGTGGTGCAACCAGAGACAATTGTGGGATCTCCCCCGTCACAGGACACTACCCTTGCGGATCATGTACCGTTTGTCCACAGACTAAACAAACTAAAGAACTGGTACTGTCCGACACATTCACATGGACGATCACAAAACACACAAATTGTAACACACCACGTTGTGTGTACTTGTTCACATGGCCCTGCGAGAAAAGATACATCGGTATGACCATGAGGGCCGTCAAGACCAGAATAACTGAACATAAAAGCAGTATTCGTTGCCTGAAGACAAACACTGTATACCCAATTAACAGATCTGAGACATCCCCCAGAAAGTCTATGTTGGGTAGTTCCTGAGGCACATCAACAAGTAACGCACACAGCTCTGTTCAGGATTGAACAAAGGTGGGTGTTTCGTCTCGACTTAGCCAATGGTGGCCTGAATGATGACATCCCTTGGTGCACCATTAATTAATACATTAACCTCACCCATAGCATAGGTGCTTAGTATAAACTATAAGATAGCCACCCCAGTTCCTAGAGATCCCATTGCCACTGAACCATCTGAGACCTTAACGAAGCACATATATTGAAAAATAACAAGGACCCCCTGTCAAATTGATAGAACAATTCCTAGGGCAGGGAACTAATCAAGTAAAGTGTATATCCCTAGGCAATTTCCAGATTCTTACAAGTCATAGATCGTTATCTAAAAAGTGTTTTTCAAATTGCAGCACACTAAAAAACAACTGAAGTGTAACAGTCAAAACTAAATTAGTTGTATGAATTAAAAAACATATTTTATTAGAATACAGATAAAATAAAAAATTCCTGGCACATATCAATCTTTTTATCTCATGTACACATTTGTATAAACTTCCATATTTCCTATTACAGTTCTAAAAAACAATTCTAAATCATAACAATTTTCCTTGTGGCAGAGAAAATGACAATCTTCAATTTAAAAAAAAAAATTCTAATTAATAACAATATTCCTTGTGGCAAGGAGAGTAAAAGTCTTCGACGCAAACTGCGTCTTCGTCAGGAAGGCCGCACGATAACTTGAAGGTTTCACTTTTCTTTTTTAGGAGTGACTGATTGACTGATTTTCTGATATACGATAATTCAATACTAGAGCAATAGTGCGCTCTCAATTCAATATTAGATACGATTTATTAGAGGATTCCTATCAATGATAAACATAGGTGTTTCCTCAGGGACGTGTTAAAATCGTAAAATGGCTTCTCTAGTCTTTTGTATATAGGTATCTTTTAAAAACAGCCAGGTTAGGGGACACAATTCCCAGTTGTAAGTAGTCAGTTGGACAGTGCTTATGATGTACACTTGTTGTCCTCTGTATATCCGTCGGCGTCTTCGCGTCCTGACCGGGCGTTCAATTTTGCACGATACCCATCAGTCCCCCCCCAACCCCCCACCCTTAACCCAGACCCCCCCCCAACCTCCCCCCAGCACAATGTCTCTTTATTCCTGGGGAAAGAATTGCATACATATAGCAGTGTGTATCAGGTTGCTCCTATGTCCCCCTCACATCCGCCCCTCTTCGTCTCTTAACAATGCTGGCGGTTCCAACCAGAGCCCCCTGTAATCTGCCCATCTTTTCCATATCTTGTAATGCTTCCTGGGACAGCCCCTGGCCTCAAATACTGGCCGCTCTAGCCCCATACAAAAGTCGAGTCCCTTTTTCCACATCAACACCTTGGCGCCTGGGGATCTTTCCATGCCTGAGCCACATCCCACTTTGCAATTGTAAGACCCTGCAAAAGTAAATGTTGTTTGTATATATCACCAACAACTCCTTCGAGGATGTGAAGGAGCCCTAATTTGGGGGTTCGAGGGAGGTCCCAGCCCAGCACCTCCGACAAGCAGTTCCACACCCCGGTCCAGAATCGTGTCAAATTGCCACATCCCCACACCATATGCAGGAATGTGCCCACTTCATGCTCACACCTCAAGCACGCTGGGGACTCAATCAGACCAGCCCGCCACAGTCTCTCTCTAGTGTAATAGGCCCTGTGCTGGTATTTGAACTGGATGAATCTCAGGCGCATTGCAATAGCCGCTCCTCTAGGGGCTTCAAGGGCCTCTCGCCAATCTTCCTCCTCTAGCTCCCCCACATCCCTTACCCAGTAGTCCCGCAGAGCCTGTAGAGAGGATGAGCAATGTGTGACCAGTGTTTGGTAGATACAGGATATTTTCTTCTCCTCCAGGACTCCCATGAACACCTTCGCCTCTATTGGACTAAACTCAGGTAAGGAGTCCAGTCCCTCCGATGTGGGTGCAAGGGCATGGCGGAATTGTAGGTACTTAAAAAACTGCGTTCGGGGCATACTAAATTCTTCACTGAGCTCTTGAAAAGATTTAAGCGACGTGCCCTTCAGAAAGTGTCCTAGTGTAGAGATTCCTATAGAATCCCAGGCTCGGAAGCCCCGCAGCGACGCCAGCGCCGGCAGCCGTCCATTATGCCAGAGTGGGGTCTCCGCCGTAAGCCTACCCCACCATCCCATACGACGCAACGACTGTCGCCAGATCTGAAAGACCACTTGGGTAGCCCTGGGCAGCCCCTTTCTCAACGGCGACGAGTATAAGATAGTGTATAATGTCTCGGGATCCATTAGGTATCTCTCGAGGGCATAGGCTGGATCTCTCCTGTCCCCATACCACCATTCATTTAGGACCAGGAGATGGGACGCCTGGTAGTAGGATTGAATGTCTGATGTTGCCAGCCCTCCGCAATATGTGGACAGAAAGCAGGTGCGCAAGGCCACTCGCACCGCCCCTCCCGTTCACTTGCCTGAACCACTGCGGCAAAATCGGATACGGGTGGTTCTGGAGCTGATACAAAAGGCGCGGAAGGACAACCATCTTAAAGATAGCCGACCTACCATAAAGGTTGAGAGGCATACGAGACCAGGACTTCATCTCTACCTGCACTGGGTCCCAGACTGGTACTATGTTGCGTTCCCACGCTATAGCGGGCGAAACTGTCAAGAACACCCCCAAATACTTGAGGCCTTCAGTCGCTACCTGCAGGGCCGATGCCCACGAACCAATCCCCTCACGATCACCGAGCACCCATAGAGTAGATTTACGCGGGTTCAAGTACAATCCCGACACCTCACCAAAAATTCTCATAATTTCCAGGACTCTGGACCCCGATCTATTCAAATCTGTGAGGAAAAATAGGACGTCATCTGCGTATAACGCGATCCTGTCCGATGGTCCCGCCTCCCACTCAAAGCCCCGCAGCTGCGCGTCTATCCTGACCCACGCTGCCAGTGGCTCCATAGCTAGAGCGAATAAGTGCGGTGAGAGGGGGCATCCCTGTCGGGTGCCTCGCCCTATAGGGAAGGCCACAGACGTGGCCCCCGCTACTCTCACCGAGGCCGTCAAATCAGTATACAACAGCTTCAGATACGACATAAAATGCGGCCCAAAGTTAAGACGCGGGAGGAGTGCAAAGAGGTAAACCCAACTCAGGGAATCAAAGGCCCTGTCAATGTCCGCTAGCAACAGCGCCGCCTGGGCTCCAGTTCTCCCGATCGCCTCCACTGCTACATGAGCGCGTCTAATATTATGTCTCGTCACCCTGCGGGGCATAAACCCGGCCTGATCTGGGTGGATCAAATCCGTAATGTAGCGGAGGAGCCGGTTCGCTAGAGCCTTGGCCAGTATTTTGGCCTCAATGTTCAGAAGAGAGATCGGTTGAAACGACTCGTGCCTATCCGGAGGTCGTCTGGGTTTGCAAAACACAACGATTTCAGCGTGCCTCCAGTCCGCCGGCAAGACCCCTTGTTTTCTCGCCGCTTCCAGGGCTTCCTTATAGTGGGACCCTAACTGGAGATGGTATTTCTTAAAGAACTCGCTCGGAAACCCGTTGGGCCCAGGGGCCTTGCCTGTATTGAGCTCCCCCAGGGCCGTGCCCAATTCTTCGGCCAACAACGGAAGCTCAAGCCGCTCTCGTACGTCGTCTGGGAGCGCGCGGGGTGGGAGGGCTGCGATAAAGCCATCAATGTCCAGCGCAGGAAGACACTCCGACGGAGCATACTGGGCCGCGTAGTACCGGGCGAAGCTATCTGCCAGCACCGTCGGAGCCGAAATCGAGGCCCCAGTATCATCTCTGAGACCCGGCAGTACCTGCGCCTGAAACGTGTGTTGGGAGAGCCTATGTAGCATTGTACTAGATTTATTGCCCCACTGATAAATTCTGCTCCGTGTCGCCAGCCATACCTGCCGAGCCTCATCAAGCAGCAGGGACGCATAGGACTGCTGCGCTAGAAGTAGCTGTCCCACTTTTCCACCCTCCTTAGCCACCCCACATTGCGTCTCCAGCAATTCCACCGCCGCCGTGGCCTTCACGAGCTCTTCCTTTCGTTTCCGACGAGCCGCCGCGCACCAGGCAATATCCACACCACGGACCATGGGCTTCAGGGCCTCCCACAACATCCCCGCATCTGACACTGTGCCCATGTTATCTTCCCAGTAATGGGCTATAGCCTCCCCCATATGACGCTGATAGTCCTCCTGCTGCAACGTCCAAGCTGAGAGACGCCACCTAAACGGCTGCCTCCCCCTATCTAAAGCAATATCCACCATTACTGGGGGAGTGGTCGGACAGCCCATGCGGTAGAATGGATGCCGCTTCAACCCTTCCTATCACTGCGCTGGGGACAAAAATGTAATCAAGTCTAGAAAACGATATATGTACTGCCGAAACATATGTATATTCCCGACTATGTGCATGGAGATAGCGCCACGTATCCACCCATCTCATTCCCTGCACCAAGCCTCCCAGTTTCATGGGTGTGTCAGCAACTTGTCCTCCCCCGGGTCTGCAGCGATCCATTCGGCAATGCATAACATCATTCCAATCACCCCCGATCACCGCAGGTCCCTCCGGAATTTCCGCCCACACCGCATACAACTTCTCTATCAGTGACCACTGTAACGGGGGCGGGCGTACACACTCCCAATCACCAGCGGCTCCGCACCAATCATCCCCTTTATAAACACATACCGGCCCTGTGGATCGATCCACTGTGTCGAGTGAACATAGGACAATCTACGATGGACCAAAATGGCCACTCCTCTGGACCCTCTCACAAACCCCGCATGATAGACCTGATCATAACCATACCTCTGCAGGCTGAGCGTTTTGTTGCCCAGCAGATGTGTCTCCTGGAGCAAGAGAATATCTGCTTTCTCTCTTTTCCCCAGTCTCAGAACCGCTCCCCCCTTTATTTTATCGAGCATACCCCGCACATTCCAACTTATGACTCTCATAGAGGCCCTAGGCGTCCCCAGTCCAGGACCCTCAACCGCCATCTAATCGCAAGCACATCACAGGGCACAGCATCGGGCACAGCGGGCATGCACACACCAAAAACCACAACCGAGACGACATTGTGCCATACAACCCCCCCAACTTCCCCCACCCCCATCCCACCCCCATCCCCTCCCTCCCTTCCCCAACCCCCGAACCCTCTCCCCCAACGTCCCCCCATCCCCCTGACCCTCCCCATACCTCAGCAACATTGAAGTACCTGTCGCGGCATAGGATATCCCCAGCCCCCAACGGGAGGCCGGAGACCATCTATCCCAATGGATCCCCATGAACAGCCCACCCAAACCCCAACCAACCCCCCAGAAAACGAACTCTAATCAAGGGGGAAACCATCCGCCCTTAATACATCACCCCCCCTTAACCGCCACCCCATCAAACAAAGTCTCAATCATTCAGCAGTCTCTATTAGCCCCTTCTTGCAGGTCCACCATCACGTCCCAGCACGACCCCATCCTACCAGGTACCACAGGAGCTCATATCCACCACCACTCCGCCAGGTATAGTTCAATTGTTCAAGGATCAGTCTGTGGTGGGTCAGGAGCCGTCTTCTGCTCATCCGCCGCCCCTCTTGAGGTGGAGCCCCTCCTAGATCTGGACCTCCAATTGCTTTTGCTCTGTGAACGTCGGGGGGTCTGCCTTCGTGCCCCGCTCGAAGAGGAATCCGAGTCTCGGCCCGGCGGAGTATGCGCTCTCACTTTCACCGTCTTATCAGTCCAATGGAACACCTCCTAAGGGGTGTCGAAGAAGAGCGTGCGGGGCTGGTACACCACTCGTAAGCGAGCCGGGTATAACAATGCATAGGGGAGCTTGAGATCCCGCAGGCGTGCCTTGGCCGCTGTAAAGGATTGTCTCTGTTGTTGTACAAGCCGAGTGTAGTCCGGAAAAATCAGGATCCTTTGGTTTTCGCACATGAGGGGTTCCTTCGCTCGTGCTTGTCGCAAAATAGTGTGCCGGTCGTGATAGTTCAGCAATTTAGCGATCACTGGTCTGGGGCGCGCTCCCTCCGGCGGCTTCTGCGTGAGGGCTCCATGCGCACGCTCTATCACAAAGCATTTGGAGAGGGAGTCTGGTGGGAGCCAACCCTCCAGCCACTGGGTCAAGAAACTCTCCATGTTGCCCTTCTCACAACCCTCCAGGAAACCCACAAGTCGCAGGTTGTTCCGCCGGGCCCGCCCTTCTGCATCCACCGCCCGGAGTGCCAGGCCTTTCTGGATCCCCTCCATGGCGGCCACCTTCCGCTTCAGGATTACCACATCGTCCTCCACACCCGAGATCCGTGCCTCCGCCTCTGTGATGCGGGCAACTGCATTCCGCAGGTCCTGGCGTAGTAGTGTAACATCCGCTCCCACGGTGCCAATCTTCGCATCTAACATATCCTGGAATTGGGTTATCGCCGCCATAAGTGCTGCATTGTCTGGCCCCGAGCCCTGTTGGCCTCAGGTGGCCCCGGCACCACCACGCGGTCCCGTGAATTTGTCTATGGGACCCTGCTTCGAGGTCCCACCTCTACTCCCACCTCTAGTCATCGTGGACCGTGGCTGGGGCACTGGTCTTGGGATGCATGCCCGGACTCCGGAATACCTTCACCAGCACTACCAACACCACGTCTGGTGCTCGATTTGCCGGGCAGCGTCTCCAGGATCAATCAAGGGCAGATGGGCTGCTGTCGCAGGGGCGTGCGCAGTGTCACCTCTCCGCTTCCTTCTCTGAGGGGCCCCCTGCAACCTCCACGGGGAGCCACGTTCAGCACCCCGGGTAAGTCCCTGCGTGAACCACTAAGATCCTTCTGGCCCAGAGATGCGCAGCGCCCACCACACCCGATGTGAGCTCTACAGCTGCCTCACTCGGAGTCCGACCTGACTCCTTACCTCGTCTTCCCGATGACAGGGTATGGGTAGCGTCTTCGTAGGTGGCACCCTCCTTCCGCTCAGGCCGCACTCTGGACCGCCCGGCCCTACCACAGCAAATTCCGGCACTACCAGGCCATCTGGGATCGGAGTCAAGTCACAAATCACCAGCCCCAATGAAATCTCCTCCAAGCTCCTTCGCCACGACTCCACGCTCCGGGCCCTTTCCCCAGCAGCAGCCGGCCAGCGGGGTAATATAGTCCTGTGCCCCCTTCAAGGTCTGTCGCCGGTCATCTTCCACCAGCAGGGCCGGCCCTAGGCATGTGCAAACTGTGCACCTGCACAGGGCCACCAAACCCCAGGGGCCGCCACCACGATGGACGAGGATCGGCCCCCTGGCAGGATTTGGCGGCCTCCGGTTCCGACCCCGGCTGCAGCGTAAAAGCGTTGTGTTGTTCACTAACTTGCCGCCCAGCCAGCCAGCAGTTTGGGTCCCAGGGCCGTCAATCTTAGCCTACTACCAATGACGTGACGGCCCAGGGACAGCCCCCGCGCCGCGCGCGCTGTGCACAGTGCGCAACTGCACCTGCTGCTCGCTAGTGTGACGCGTCACGGTGCTGGTCACGAGTCCCGGCGCGCGCCAGGGAGAGTGCGTGCGTCGTCATCGACGTGTGTGTGACTGTGAGAATAAACATTAATACCACAGTCCGACGATCATTCAGAGAACACTGTCCTGCTCCGGCATTGGCAATCCGGCATCTCGTCTCTTTCCCAAATCCCCGACCCGAACGGTGAGAGTCTCAGCGGACAGCGCGGACCTGCTTGCAGGTATATATTAATTTCAATCTGTGACTGTGAGTGTGAATATTACAGGCACTGTTGAGCAGCGTCACGCAGACAAGTCCTAGGTCCGATCTCAGAGCCATAAGTATATCACGCAGACAAGTCCTAGGGCCGATCTCAGAGCCATAAGTATATACTAAGACAGAGGTCTCGAATGCTCGACCTAATATAAATGTAGTTCTTGTATGTTTTTCGAGGTCCTGTTTTTTTGTTCTTCTCATTAGTAAGCTATTCATCTGCTAATCTGTTTTTCCTTCCTGTGCCATATATACTCTCATTTGAATGCTCGAATAAAACCTATAAAAGTCGTGCAGATTTGGGAGAGGTTAGCATTAGATGCTCACTACTATGGAGGGGAGGTCATCTCTTCAAATTGCCATATTGCATTTGCTGTGTATATATTATTGCCACACATCTCTGACACCCCCTTGAAAACAATCTCACTGGCACAATGTAATAATTCTTTGAATCTTGTGGGCATCCAGGGAATGATGCCCGTTTGCACTCTGGGAATATGCTGTCCATCAAAACAATCTAGCGATTTCAAATGTCTGCATCTCTGCTAGTTACCTGGATACTCTGAATGGGCCGGCAGTAATGCAATCAGACTTCAGTCCTAGATTCTAGTTTCTAGATTATAGGTGCTTCCTTTTCATCACGTACTGCACCTGAATCCTTATGCTGCTAATGACAAAGCAACCTTGCTCGGATTAACTCCATGAACAGGCCAACATTGAGCTAAAGAGATCACAAATAGTGCCACAAGAGACACAAGTATTTCATCCAGACCAGTTTATTACTCTGCATTCTGAGCATCGCAGTCTTGCACCTATAAAAGGAAAAATAAAATTACAGAACTGAAAATGCAAAGAATAAATTCAAGAATAGCCAAAATTCTGACACCAAACAAGAAAAAAAAAAGAGCTTTGCTGCTTTGATATGGTAACAATGGGAAACGGCCTTAATAACCAACACACCTGAGCCACACCTGCCTTTTCCCCGCTAACCGAACCACTCTTGCCGTAACCACGCATATGCCTTATTCACAGAGATGACCTCTGTCTGCCTTCTACTTTCTACTCTCGGCACAGCACTTCCCAGAAAAGAAGACGCCTTGCCTTCTACTGCCTGCATAGAGAGTCCCCCCCTCAGAGATGACCGACCCCTTGCCATCTACGCCTTGCATGGCATGGTGTGCCCAATGGGGGTGATGCTCTGAAGACTATCAGATTTTGTGCACTTGATCCTCTTCAGATTAATGCAGTGGGCGTGTGTGGACAAATCTACCTGGCTGGGTGGGAATATAATGATGCTCTCCAGTTGACAAAAAGGGCACCTTGGCAGATCTTTCGAGTGAGTGTTGCCGGGGACTGCGTGGTAATGGCATTTTGTTTGCTTTGATACTTGCACAAGTGCCACCATTGCCTTTGCCTACGAACGTAACGTTTGTTCTTGTGCTCGAGTGTCTACCATATATTGCTGTATTATACCTCCTCTAATTATACTTTGTTTTCTCTCGAGCAGGCTTCACTTTAAAATAGTTTATTGCAGGGGATTAGACTGTAGACACCTAGATCATTAAAACACCTTCCTGAGCTCCGCCCCGTCCGGGCCCCCTCTTCCGGGGCCCCCACCTACGCTCCCTGCACAGGGCCACCATGAGCCTAGAGCCGGCCCTGCCACCAAGCACCATCCAGCATCCCCACCGAGGACCCACTGTCCCTGAAGCGCCAGACCGGAGCAGCCGCCTCCTGGGTCTCTCCACGGTGCCTCCAAAATTTAGTCCCAGGCTCCACATGTGCAGCCAGGCCCGGCCTCTCTGAGGCCCCTGCAGCCCAGCCGTGATGTAGGGGATCCAGGCGCCCCACCAATGATTACCACCAGCTCTTGAGGGTGGGAGACTCCATGTTGGCCGCCAGGAAAGTTTGGGGCACCTCCGCACCCCCAGGCCCTATCGCGATGTCTGTAGCCGCCGGCGGCACCTCCGGCCCGGGGAGCACCAAAATCGAGGCCCCGGCTTGTCGGCACCCAGCTAGGCCGCAGCACGATCTCCGCCGCTGCCCGCCGCCGGGAAGCCCCAGCGCCCGGAGAAAGTCACCGGAGGGTCCCTTGGCCAAACAACACCCGAACTGCCGTTTCAGGCAGCAGCAAGGGCTGGGGGGAAAGGATAATTGGCCGGATTAATTATGGGCAGAACGGAGCTCTCTCAGGCAGCGTCCGACATGCGAGCCCGCTAAGCCACGCCCCGCATTGTGTGTTTTTTAATATATGTTTTACTCAAGAATGTGTAAATCAAGACACATCGATTGAATTCAACTGGGATAATTTCCCACTACCTTGCCATAGTTTATTATTCTCTTCTTTGTACTCTAGGTTAGCTGCCCTTTCTCTGGGGCAATGACCCACGGGTAGAGCAAGTGGTAGGTAGCGTTGCACCACACCACCCACTGTAGATAGTTTTTATTATTCACTCAGTCCCGAAGAATCGCCAGCTGATCACTTTTGTGACTTATTGAGGCGAGAAACATGTTGACCATCTGTGGTTGATCGAAATGTTTGTCACATTGTAACAAAACAGTCGCCCCCTCCCCCTATTCCTTTTAATCAGGTTGGGACCCTTACAGAATAAATATAATCACAGAGGCTTCCCTTACCTGTTTTACATTCACATCCCACATCTACACTTTCCTAGGCCCCTCACACCCACGGCACCTATGTGGCAAGGAACAAAAGATCTCTGATAAAGAGACCCTTTATGGGTGCCCGTCGAGCATTGCAACGCCGGTCCGATGAGGAGCAGACCCATATGATGAAGCTTGACACCTAGCTTGCTGGGTGTGTGAGGGTCCTAGTTCTGACAGGAGGTATTCCCCACCTCCTCACTACCTAGAGTATTCACAAGGTGGCTAATATCCCACCGAGGAACTCCGTACTTTTCTGTCTCTTGGCTTAATTTAGGGCATGTACGTTGGACCTTCATCAATCCCTATCCCTCCCTCCCTTTGTTGACTTGGCAGTTGAGTCCACCAATGCCCACCTGCAGCTGCCTCCAAACCTTCCTAGTCTGACTTTTCACTGTCACCAGTTGCCAGTGGGTGGCAGGATCTACCACCACCTCCCCCACTGTCACAACATCACGTTGGGCAGGTGGGTTTTGCAGATAGTCCGAAGGGGCTACTCCCTCCCCTTCGAGACTACCCCTCCCTCCATGCCACCAACAGTCCATCGCATGTCGGAGGATCACTTGGCCCTTCTCCGTCAGGATATTATGTCTCTCTTGGCCAAGGGAGCTATCGAGCGAGTCCCTGTGCCAGAAGTAGGTTGTGGTTGTAATTCACACTACTTTCTGGTACCCAAAAGGGCAAAGGCCTGCATCCTATCTTGGATCTCAGGGATGTCAACCGCTTCCTCTGGTAGGAGAAGTGCAAAATGTTGACACTAGCTCAGGTCCTGTCTGCCCTTGACCATGGAGACTGGATGGTAGCGTTGGACTTGCAAGACTCTTATTTCCACATCCCCGTCCTGCCAACGCACAGGCGTTAACTACAGTTCACGGTAGGCCACGAGCATTTTCAGTTTACTATGTTCCCCCTTGGCCTTACCAGCGCCCCTCGGGTGTTCACGAAAGTGATGGCGGTGATCGCAGCTCATCTGCGCCGATCAGTGGTGTCAGTCGTTCCCTATCTCGATGACTGGGTGTTGATGGCAAGCTCACCCCAGGCTGTCGTCTCCCACCTCCAGACTACAGTGGACCTCCTGCACCCTCTGGGGTTCACTATCAACATGCTGAAGTCACACCTGATTCCCTCTCAGAAGCTCCTTTTCATTGGAGCAGTTCTGGATACAGTGTAGTTTGTGGCTTATCCTCCCTAGCAGCAAGTCCGGGATATTAGGGCTATGATACCGATGTTTCAACCTCTATCCCGGGTTTCAGTGAGAATGACCCTGAGGCTGCTGGGCCTCATGGCCTCCTGCATCCTGGTGGTGGATCATGCCAGGTGGCATACGCGGGCACTGCAGTGGGACCTGAAGTTCCAGTGGGCGCAGCATCAGGGAAATCTTTCCAAGTGCGTCCAGATCTCAGAGGGCACTGCACACCAATTGCAGTGGTCGCTAACAGACCAGGATTGGGTCAGCGGCAGATCACTCTCCCTTCCTAAACCAAGTTCACAGTGGTGACAGATGCGTCACTCCTGGGATGAGGCGGCCACATTGAAGAGGCGAAGATCAGAGGCCTCTGGTTTCTGGCAGAGTCTGGGCTCCACATCAACCTTCTGGAGCTCCGGGTGATTCGTCTTGCACTGAAGGCATTCCTTCCTTCTGTCAGAGGAAGGGTAGTGCAGGTGTTTTTTTGTTTTTTTAAACACTTTATTCGCGGCTAGTCAGGAAAAAATAAAGCAGGTACATATCATATGCAGTCATCAGCCAACTTTTCAGTTTTCTCCCCAATAAAGTCTTTCCATGGTTGCAGAATTACATATATGTCTCACACAGCAGAGTTATTGGTAGAATGTCCTCGGTTATCTGTGACATATTACACATTTCACGCATTAATGTGTTTTGGTCTGCCCTGTTCCCATGATGCACTGGGCCAGGGACAGACTAATTTGCATATAGCCAGGTTCTGAGCTGGGATGGGGCAGTGAGATAAATAACGGTGATGGATCAAGCCCTGATCTTTGGACTGGGTAAGAGTGGTCTGCTTAATTCAGACACTCGGTTCATCACCACCCCCTTTTCTGTATCGTTTTTGGCCACTATAGGTGTGGCAGGGTATACTCAGACATGAGTCCCTTTCTCACTGCTCCATCAGGATTCAAGCAAGCCGGGCCGAAGAGGCTGAAATGCCAGAAACCGGTCCCCGGTAGCTTGTCTCCTTTCTGGTGAAGAATTGGCTTGGTAGTTTGGTCTGCCCTGTTCCCATGATGCACTGGGCCAGGGACAGACTAATTTGCATATAGCCAGGTTCTGAGCTGGGATGGGGCAGTGAGATAAATAACGGTGATGGATCAAGCCCTGATCTTTGGACTGGGTAAGAGTGGTCTGCTTAATTCAGACACTCTGTTCATCACCACCCCCTTTTCTGTATCGTTTTTGGCCACTATAGGTGTGGCAGGGTATACTCAGACATGAGTCCCTTTCTCACTGCTCCATCAGGATTCAAGCAAGCCGGGCCGAAGAGGCTGAAATGCCAGAAACCGGTCCCCGGTAGCTTGTCTCCTTTCTGGTGAAGAATTGGCTTGGTAGTTTGGTCTGCCCTGTTCCCATGATGCACTGGGCCAGGGACAGACTAATTTGCATATAGCCAGGTTCTGAGCTGGGATGGGGCAGTGAGATAAATAACGGTGATGGATCAAGCCCTGATCTTTGGACTGGGTAAGAGTGGTCTGCTTAATTCAGACACTCTGTTCATCACCACCCCCTTTTCTGTATCGTTTTTGGCCACTATAGGTGTGGCAGGGTATACTCAGACATGAGTCCCTTTCTCACTGCTCCATCAGGATTCAAGCAAGCCGGGCCGAAGAGGCTGAAATGCCAGAAACCGGTCCCCGGTAGCTTGTCTCCTTTCTGGTGAAGAATTGGCTTGGTAGTTTGGTCTGCCCTGTTCCCATGATGCACTGGGCCAGGGACAGACTAATTTGCATATAGCCAGGTTCTGAGCTGGGATGGGGCAGTGAGATAAATAACGGTGATGGATCAAGCCCTGATCTTTGGACTGGGTAAGAGTGGTCTGCTTAATTCAGACACTCTGTTCATCACCACCCCCTTTTCTGTATCGTTTTTGGCCACTATAGGTGTGGCAGGGTATACTCAGACATGAGTCCCTTTCTCACTGCTCCATCAGGATTCAAGCAAGCCGGGCCGAAGAGGCTGAAATGCCAGAAACCGGTCCCCGGTAGCTTGTCTCCTTTCTGGTGAAGAATTGGCTTGGTAGTTTGGTCTGCCCTGTTCCCATGATGCACTGGGCCAGGGACAGACTAATTTGCATATAGCCAGGTTCTGAGCTGGGATGGGGCAGTGAGATAAATAACGGTGATGGATCAAGCCCTGATCTTTGGACTGGGTAAGAGTGGTCTGCTTAATTCAGACACTCTGTTCATCACCACCCCCTTTTCTGTATCGTTTTTGGCCACTATAGGTGTGGCAGGGTATACTCAGACATGAGTCCCTTTCTCACTGCTCCATCAGGATTCAAGCAAGCCGGGCCGAAGAGGCTGAAATGCCAGAAACCGGTCCCCGGTAGCTTGTCTCCTTTCTGGTGAAGAATTGGCTTGGTAGTTTGGTCTGCCCTGTTCCCATGATGCACTGGGCCAGGGACAGACTAATTTGCATATAGCCAGGTTCTGAGCTGGGATGGGGCAGTGAGATAAATAACGGTGATGGATCAAGCCCTGATCTTTGGACTGGGTAAGAGTGGTCTGCTTAATTCAGACACTCTGTTCATCACCACCCCCTTTTCTGTATCGTTTTTGGCCACTATAGGTGTGGCAGGGTATACTCAGACATGAGTCCCTTTCTCACTGCTCCATCAGGATTCAAGCAAGCCGGGCCGAAGAGGCTGAAATGCCAGAAACCGGTCCCCGGTAGCTTGTCTCCTTTCTGGTGAAGAATTGGCTTGGTAGTTTGGTCTGCCCTGTTCCCATGATGCACTGGGCCAGGGACAGACTAATTTGCATATAGCCAGGTTCTGAGCTGGGATGGGGCAGTGAGATAAATAACGGTGATGGATCAAGCCCTGATCTTTGGACTGGGTAAGAGTGGTCTGCTTAATTCAGACACTCTGTTCATCACCACCCCCTTTTCTGTATCGTTTTTGGCCACTATAGGTGTGGCAGGGTATACTCAGACATGAGTCCCTTTCTCACTGCTCCATCAGGATTCAAGCAAGCCGGGCCGAAGAGGCTGAAATGCCAGAAACCGGTCCCCGGTAGCTTGTCTCCTTTCTGGTGAAGAATTGGCTTGGTAGTTTGGTCTGCCCTGTTCCCATGATGCACTGGGCCAGGGACAGACTAATTTGCATATAGCCAGGTTCTGAGCTGGGATGGGGCAGTGAGATAAATAACGGTGATGGATCAAGCCCTGATCTTTGGACTGGGTAAGAGTGGTCTGCTTAATTCAGACACTCTGTTCATCACCACCCCCTTTTCTGTATCGTTTTTGGCCACTATAGGTGTGGCAGGGTATACTCAGACATGAGTCCCTTTCTCACTGCTCCATCAGGATTCAAGCAAGCCGGGCCGAAGAGGCTGAAATGCCAGAAACCGGTCCCCGGTAGCTTGTCTCCTTTCTGGTGAAGAATTGGCTTGGTAGTTTGGTCTGCCCTGTTCCCATGATGCACTGGGCCAGGGACAGACTAATTTGCATATAGCCAGGTTCTGAGCTGGGATGGGGCAGTGAGATAAATAACGGTGATGGATCAAGCCCTGATCTTTGGACTGGGTAAGAGTGGTCTGCTTAATTCAGACACTCTGTTCATCACCACCCCCTTTTCTGTATCGTTTTTGGCCACTATAGGTGTGGCAGGGTATACTCAGACATGAGTCCCTTTCTCACTGCTCCATCAGGATTCAAGCAAGCCGGGCCGAAGAGGCTGAAATGCCAGAAACCGGTCCCCGGTAGCTTGTCTCCTTTCTGGTGAAGAATTGGCTTGGTAGTTTGGTCTGCCCTGTTCCCATGATGCACTGGGCCAGGGACAGACTAATTTGCATATAGCCAGGTTCTGAGCTGGGATGGGGCAGTGAGATAAATAACGGTGATGGATCAAGCCCTGATCTTTGGACTGGGTAAGAGTGGTCTGCTTAATTCAGACACTCTGTTCATCACCACCCCCTTTTCTGTATCGTTTTTGGCCACTATAGGTGTGGCAGGGTATACTCAGACATGAGTCCCTTTCTCACTGCTCCATCAGGATTCAAGCAAGCCGGGCCGAAGAGGCTGAAGTGCCAGAAACCGGTCCCCGGTAGCTTGTCTCCTTTCTGGTGAAGAATTGGCTTGGTAGTTTGGTCTGCCCTGTTCCCATGATGCACTGGGCCAGGGACAGACTAATTTGCATATAGCCAGGTTCTGAGCTGGGATGGGGCAGTGAGATAAATAACGGTGATGGATCAAGCCCTGATCTTTGGACTGGGTAAGAGTGGTCTGCTTAATTCAGACACTCTGTTCATCACCACCCCCTTTTCTGTATCGTTTTTGGCCACTATAGGTGTGGCAGGGTATACTCAGACATGAGTCCCTTTCTCACTGCTCCATCAGGATTCAAGCAAGCCGGGCCGAAGAGGCTGAAATGCCAGAAACCGGTCCCCGGTAGCTTGTCTCCTTTCTGGTGAAGAATTGGCTTGGTAGTTTGGTCTGCCCTGTTCCCATGATGCACTGGGCCAGGGACACACTAATTTGCATATAGCCAGGTTCTGAGCTGGGATGGGGCAGTGAGATAAATAACGGTGATGGATCAAGCCCTGATCTTTGGACTGGGTAAGAGTGGTCTGCTTAATTCAGACACTCTGTTCATCACCACCCCCTTTTCTGTATCGTTTTTGGCCACTATAGGTGTGGCAGGGTATACTCAGACATGAGTCCCTTTCTCACTGCTCCATCAGGATTCAAGCAAGCCGGGCCGAAGAGGCTGAAATGCCAGAAACCGGTCCCCGGTAGCTTGTCTCCTTTCTGGTGAAGAATTGGCTTGGTAGTTTGGTCTGCCCTGTTCCCATGATGCACTGGGCCAGGGACAGACTAATTTGCATATAGCCAGGTTCTGAGCTGGGATGGGGCAGTGAGATAAATAACGGTGATGGATCAAGCCCTGATCTTTGGACTGGGTAAGAGTGGTCTGCTTAATTCAGACACTCTGTTCATCACCACCCCCTTTTCTGTATCGTTTTTGGCCACTATAGGTGTGGCAGGGTATACTCAGACATGAGTCCCTTTCTCACTGCTCCATCAGGATTCAAGCAAGCCGGGCCGAAGAGGCTGAAATGCCAGAAACCGGTCCCCGGTAGCTTGTCTCCTTTCTGGTGAAGAATTGGCTTGGTAGTTTGGTCTGCCCTGTTCCCATGATGCACTGGGCCAGGGACAGACTAATTTGCATATAGCCAGGTTCTGAGCTGGGATGGGGCAGTGAGATAAATAACGGTGATGGATCAAGCCCTGATCTTTGGACTGGGTAAGAGTGGTCTGCTTAATTCAGACACTCTGTTCATCACCACCCCCTTTTCTGTATCGTTTTTGGCCACTATAGGTGTGGCAGGGTATACTCAGACATGAGTCCCTTTCTCACTGCTCCATCAGGATTCAAGCAAGCCGGGCCGAAGAGGCTGAAATGCCAGAAACCGGTCCCCGGTAGCTTGTCTCCTTTCTGGTGAAGAATTGGCTTGGTAGTTTGGTCTGCCCTGTTCCCATGATGCACTGGGCCAGGGACAGACTAATTTGCATATAGCCAGGTTCTGAGCTGGGATGGGGCAGTGAGATAAATAACGGTGATGGATCAAGCCCTGATCTTTGGACTGGGTAAGAGTGGTCTGCTTAATTCAGACACTCTGTTCATCACCACCCCCTTTTCTGTATCGTTTTTGGCCACTATAGGTGTGGCAGGGTATACTCAGACATGAGTCCCTTTCTCACTGCTCCATCAGGATTCAAGCAAGCCGGGCCGAAGAGGCTGAAATGCCAGAAACCGGTCCCCGGTAGCTTGTCTCCTTTCTGGTGAAGAATTGGCTTGGTAGTTTGGTCTGCCCTGTTCCCATGATGCACTGGGCCAGGGACAGACTAATTTGCATATAGCCAGGTTCTGAGCTGGGATGGGGCAGTGAGATAAATAACGGTGATGGATCAAGCCCTGATCTTTGGACTGGGTAAGAGTGGTCTGCTTAATTCAGACACTCTGTTCATCACCACCCCCTTTTCTGTATCGTTTTTGGCCACTATAGGTGTGGCAGGGTATACTCAGACATGAGTCCCTTTCTCACTGCTCCATCAGGATTCAAGCAAGCCGGGCCGAAGAGGCTGAAATGCCAGAAACCGGTCCCCGGTAGCTTGTCTCCTTTCTGGTGAAGAATTGGCTTGGTAGTTTGGTCTGCCCTGTTCCCATGATGCACTGGGCCAGGGACAGACTAATTTGCATATAGCCAGGTTCTGAGCTGGGATGGGGCAGTGAGATAAATAACGGTGATGGATCAAGCCCTGATCTTTGGACTGGGTAAGAGTGGTCTGCTTAATTCAGACACTCTGTTCATCACCACCCCCTTTTCTGTATCGTTTTTGGCCACTATAGGTGTGGCAGGGTATACTCAGACATGAGTCCCTTTCTCACTGCTCCATCAGGATTCAAGCAAGCCGGGCCGAAGAGGCTGAAATGCCAGAAACCGGTCCCCGGTAGCTTGTCTCCTTTCTGGTGAAGAATTGGCTTGGTAGTTTGGTCTGCCCTGTTCCCATGATGCACTGGGCCAGGGACAGACTAATTTGCATATAGCCAGGTTCTGAGCTGGGATGGGGCAGTGAGATAAATAACGGTGATGGATCAAGCCCTGAGCTTTGGACTGGGTAAGAGTGGTCTGCTTAATTCAGACACTCTGTTCATCACCACCCCCTTTTCTGTATCGTTTTTGGCCACTATAGGTGTGGCAGGGTATACTCAGACATGAGTCCCTTTCTCACTGCTCCATCAGGATTCAAGCAAGCCGGGCCGAAGAGGCTGAAATGCCAGAAACCGGTCCCCGGTAGCTTGTCTCCTTTCTGGTGAAGAATTGGCTTGGTAGTTTGGTCTGCCCTGTTCCCATGATGCACTGGGCCAGGGACAGACTAATTTGCATATAGCCAGGTTCTGAGCTGGGATGGGGCAGTGAGATAAATAACGGTGATGGATCAAGCCCTGATCTTTGGACTGGGTAAGAGTGGTCTGCTTAATTCAGACACTCTGTTCATCACCACCCCCTTTTCTGTATCGTTTTTGGCCACTATAGGTGTGGCAGGGTATACTCAGACATGAGTCCCTTTCTCACTGCTCCATCAGGATTCAAGCAAGCCGGGCCGAAGAGGCTGAAATGCCAGAAACCGGTCCCCGGTAGCTTGTCTCCTTTCTGGTGAAGAATTGGCTTGGTAGTTTGGTCTGCCCTGTTCCCATGATGCACTGGGCCAGGGACAGACTAATTTGCATATAGCCAGGTTCTGAGCTGGGATGGGGCAGTGAGATAAATAACGGTGATGGATCAAGCCCTGATCTTTGGACTGGGTAAGAGTGGTCTGCTTAATTCAGACACTCTGTTCATCACCACCCCCTTTTCTGTATCGTTTTTGGCCACTATAGGTGTGGCAGGGTATACTCAGACATGAGTCCCTTTCTCACTGCTCCATCAGGATTCAAGCAAGCCGGGCCGAAGAGGCTGAAATGCCAGAAACCGGTCCCCGGTAGCTTGTCTCCTTTCTGGTGAAGAATTGGCTTGGTAGTTTGGTCTGCCCTGTTCCCATGATGCACTGGGCCAGGGACAGACTAATTTGCATATAGCCAGGTTCTGAGCTGGGATGGGGCAGTGAGATAAATAACGGTGATGGATCAAGCCCTGATCTTTGGACTGGGTAAGAGTGGTCTGCTTAATTCAGACACTCTGTTCATCACCACCCCCTTTTCTGTATCGTTTTTGGCCACTATAGGTGTGGCAGGGTATACTCAGACATGAGTCCCTTTCTCACTGCTCCATCAGGATTCAAGCAAGCCGGGCCGAAGAGGCTGAAATGCCAGAAACCGGTCCCCGGTAGCTTGTCTCCTTTCTGGTGAAGAATTGGCTTGGTAGTTTGGTCTGCCCTGTTCCCATGATGCACTGGGCCAGGGACAGACTAATTTGCATATAGCCAGGTTCTGAGCTGGGATGGGGCAGTGAGATAAATAACGGTGATGGATCAAGCCCTGATCTTTGGACTGGGTAAGAGTGGTCTGCTTAATTCAGACACTCTGTTCATCACCACCCCCTTTTCTGTATCGTTTTTGGCCACTATAGGTGTGGCAGGGTATACTCAGACATGAGTCCCTTTCTCACTGCTCCATCAGGATTCAAGCAAGCCGGGCCGAAGAGGCTGAAATGCCAGAAACCGGTCCCCGGTAGCTTGTCTCCTTTCTGGTGAAGAATTGGCTTGGTAGTTTGGTCTGCCCTGTTCCCATGATGCACTGGGCCAGGGACAGACTAATTTGCATATAGCCAGGTTCTGAGCTGGGATGGGGCAGTGAGATAAATAACGGTGATGGATCAAGCCCTGATCTTTGGACTGGGTAAGAGTGGTCTGCTTAATTCAGACACTCTGTTCATCACCACCCCCTTTTCTGTATCGTTTTTGGCCACTATAGGTGTGGCAGGGTATACTCAGACATGAGTCCCTTTCTCACTGCTCCATCAGGATTCAAGCAAGCCGGGCCGAAGAGGCTGAAATGCCAGAAACCGGTCCCCGGTAGCTTGTCTCCTTTCTGGTGAAGAATTGGCTTGGTAGTTTGGTCTGCCCTGTTCCCATGATGCACTGGGCCAGGGACAGACTAATTTGCATATAGCCAGGTTCTGAGCTGGGATGGGGCAGTGAGATAAATAACGGTGATGGATCAAGCCCTGATCTTTGGACTGGGTAAGAGTGGTCTGCTTAATTCAGACACTCTGTTCATCACCACCCCCTTTTCTGTATCGTTTTTGGCCACTATAGGTGTGGCAGGGTATACTCAGACATGAGTCCCTTTCTCACTGCTCCATCAGGATTCAAGCAAGCCGGGCCGAAGAGGCTGAAATGCCAGAAACCGGTCCCCGGTAGCTTGTCTCCTTTCTGGTGAAGAATTGGCTTGGTAGTTTGGTCTGCCCTGTTCCCATGATGCACTGGGCCAGGGACAGACTAATTTGCATATAGCCAGGTTCTGAGCTGGGATGGGGCAGTGAGATAAATAACGGTGATGGATCAAGCCCTGATCTTTGGACTGGGTAAGAGTGGTCTGCTTAATTCAGACACTCTGTTCATCACCACCCCCTTTTCTGTATCGTTAATGAGGAACAGCAGCATGTCCTCAACATCGTCCTGAATTACAATAGAAAGGAAACAAAAAGGAAATCCCAGCAACTCCCCTTCCCATCGTCCTATCCCTCCCTCTCTCTAGGCCTCCCTCCTCCTGGTGGCGTTGGAATCCTCCATGGGCTATCTCCTACTGGCCATAACTAGTATGTACACTGTCATGTAATGATTCCAAGTAATCTGTGCGCTCCCTCGGGTACCAACAGATCTCGTCAAAGAAACCCTGTGCTCTGTGTAGTCTCTACACTCTATCCCCTTGTGACGGAATAAGGTCTATCTCCTCCAGCGCCGCCAACATGATCTCCCAGTCTTGTGATATAGGATATTTCCTCTGACCTCGTTCCTCCTCCCTTCTAAGAGCCGCCCCCTCTGCTCGGCCCCACCTCACTACCTCTATCTGCCACAAGGATGTCCTCGGTGGTCTGGGGGATTTCCACCTCATAGTCAACGCTCTGACTGCCAATAGGAGTGCCAAGTCAAGGAATTTCACTCGAGCCTTCTGCGTTATGGGCCGTTTACGGGACCCCACCAGGCAGTACAGAGCCTCCCCGGGCACTGGCAGATGGATAATTGTTCGTAGTGTTTGGCATACCTCCGTCCAATACCCCCGTATGCGTGTGCAGGACCAGACCATGTGGAGGAATCCAGCCTCGTCTTCCCCACAAAGTGGGCAACAGTGGGGGGAGTTCGGAAACATTCTGTGTTGCCTCTTGGGGGTCAGATAGGCTCAGTGCAATACCATCACCTGTATAAATCTAAATTTAACATTCCGCGAAACCCGCCTGGGTGCTTAAGGATAGTCTGCCACTCTTTATCCGTCAGTAACGTGTCTGTGTCCTGAACCCAGGTGTCTCTAAGTGTCGTGAGCGGTATTGCTGCGTGTGTTCTGACCCCGTGTATAGCCAGCGTACCAGGTGTCCCCCTGTTCCCATGTAATGTAATAAATGAACCAATTCATGCTGCGCAGGTTGGAGCCATTGTGGTGCCCAAGTATTACGGATATAGTGCGCCACTGTGGCGTGTAACAGATAAAGTCTAGGGGGAGCACCTGTGATTTGTAAAAGGGATTCATGATCCAATAGGTTGCCATCTCCGAAAAAGGCACCCACCTCTTCTATCCCGGCCGTCGACCAAGGGCGCAGCACCCATTCAGTGAGCCTACCCTGTGGGGGTGGGATACCCAGTAAGGGGATGTTCGCTGCATATGGTATGGCCGGTGAGGTGTATGACAGGGCTCTCTTCCAGCACAACAGGGCCGTACGCAGAAGCGGATGGCAATCTGGGGAGATGTGACTCCTCGGTAACAGCAGGGCATATAGTTCTCCCCGTCCAAGCCTCTCCGGCGCGAAGTCAATCTCATAGAGATTTCTGCCAGCTGTCCAGTAGGAAAGCCACTGGAGTTGACTGGCATAATAATAACCCTGGAAATCTGGGGCTCCCAGGCCCCCCGATCTGGTCCCCAATTGGAGCTTACGTAGGCTAATACGCCTTCTACTGACACCCCAAATAAGACTAATCAAGAGAGTGTTAAGTATATTAAACACATGTTGGGGGATAATTACAGGCAGATTTACGAAAAAATACAGCATGCGGGGGAGCATGACCATCTTCGAGACTGCAATCCTGCCCATGACGGACAGAGGCAAGGAAGTCCAGAAGCCCACACTATTGCGAAGACGCGTAATGGCTCGTTTAATATTACCGTCAAGTTGATCTTCTGGCGATCTGTACACCTGTATCCCCAGGTACTTAAACGTGGTCTGGGCCACCGGGATCAGATGCGCTCCAAAAGGAACGGAAGCGGAACGTAGTGCTTCTCTAAAATAGAAACCGTTCGATTTTACGGGGTTAATAGCTAAACCTGAGATCTCCTCAAAGCGGCAAAAAATATCATAGAGGGCAGTGTAATCCATCTCTAGGTCGTTGAAGTACAGTAAGATATCATCTGCATAGATAGATATCAGGTTATGTGTTCCCTGGTTCGGGATGCCCATCCGGTCTCTCTCGGCACGCAGGGCTATTGCTAGGGGCTCTAGGGCGAGGACAAATAAAATCGGGGACAGGGGGCAACCCTGCCGAGTGCCCCGGTGCACCGAGTAACTGTCAGAAACATGCCGACCTGTGCGCGCCCTAGCCAAAGCGTCCGTATACAGCAATCTAATCAACTTCAAGAAGGAATCTGGAAACCCAAATCGTTTCAGGGCTTCGAACATAAATGACCAGGACAGAGAGTCAAACGCCTGTTTTAGGTCCAGTGCCATGCTGCCCGCCCGGGGATATTCCCGTGGTGTGGTCGTCATAAGTGCGTGCAACCTCCGTGTGTTCAGGGATGTACTCCGTCCTGGAAGAAACCCGCATTGGTCCCGGTGGACAAGGGTAGGAAGATAGGATTGTATTCTTAAGGCTATGGCCTTACTAAGGATTTTATACTCCGTGAAGAGCATCGACAGGGGCCTATAGTTCGTCATTTCCATGGTATCTCTGCCAGGTTTAGGTATGGATATAACCAAAGCCTGCATCGTCGACTCAGGTAAATGTCCCTCTTCAAACGCCGTCCGATATACCTTCTCCAGGACAGGCACTAGGGTGTCAGAATAAGCTGTGTAAAACTCCACAGGGAGCCCATCCATGCCCGGTGTTTTATTGCGATTGAGGGTTTGATGGCAGCCCGTATCTCATGTTGTGTGAGGGGCCCCTCTAATTCCCGTCGGACTTCATCCATCAGGACCGGGAAGGGAAGATCGCGTAGGAACTCGGACACTCGGTCCAGGTCCACTCGGATAAAGGGGGCATACAATGCTTCCAGATGGTCATGGAACGCTTTGTTAATCTCAGATTACGTGTGAACCAGGTTGCCCGACAGATCGCGTATTTGGGTTATCACCGGGGGGTCCGGTTGATCACGTATTAGGCGGGCCAGTAAGGCACCCGATCTATCCACCTCTGTATGCTGACGGTACAAAAGGGGGTGTAATTGTAATTGTAATTGTAAGTGGATTTATAGAGCGCGATTGATGCCCGGGGGCGTCCAAGCGCTAAGGGACCAACAGATGATTAGGCAGAGGCGGGGATAGTACCAGGAATTACTGTGGGGAGTTGAAAAGAAGAGTCTTGAGCTGTTTCCGGAATGAAGTAAGATTGGAGTTAGCTCTCAGATGAAGGGGAAGGGCGTTCCACAGCTTGGAGGCATTATGGGCGAAGGTCCTACCACCTGATCTGGCTCTTTTTATTCTGGGTGTGGTGGCAATGAAGGTCTGGGTTGACCGTAGGTTTCTACTTGGATGGTAGTGAGAGATTAGGTCGCGGGTGATAATGGGGCCTGTGTCCCAGAAGGCCTGGTGGGCGATACACAAGGCTTTGAAGTGGATTCTTTGGCGGACTGGCAACCAGTGTAGACTGGTCAGACCAGCTCTGATGGATTGTCGGCGTGGGAGCTGGAGCAGTGTCCGGGCTGCACAGTTCTGCACTGTTTGAAGTCTCCGCAGTGTGTAGTCTGGTGCCGCGAGATACAGGACGTTATTGAAGTCCAGGCGGGACTGGATCAGACCCTGGATGGCCACCTGTTTAGCCTCCATGGGTAAAAGATGAAGAATTTTTTTGAGCATTTTAAGCAGGTGGCTGAAAGTTTGGTGGCTTGTGTGTCGAATGACAGGGTTTTGTCGAGCCACACCCCAAGACTCCTGATGTTGTCCTTGGGTGTTGGAGGGGTACCCAAACAGGGTGGCCACAGGGAATTGAAGGAGCTTGGGTTCGCGGAACCTAGAAGCATCAGCTCCGTCTTGTCCCCATTTAGCTTGAGTGATGAGGCAGACATCCAGCTCTTTACCTCCTCAAGGCACTTATAGAGTCCTCCGCTTATGGGAATGTTGGCCTCCTGCGCCAGTGAGACCACCAGCTGGGTGTCGTCCGCATAGGAGATGATCTTAACTCCATACGGACGAACAACCTCAGCCAGTGGCCTCATATAAATGTTGAATAGCATCGGGCTTAAAGAGGAGCCTTGTGGGACCCCGCACCTTAAAGGTCTGCTGGTGGACACTGATTCCCCGTCGAATACCTGAAACGATCTGTCTTTCAGGAAGGACTCAAACCATAGCCAGGCCTTGTGCTTGACACCAACATTAGCTAGACGGTTCAGCAAGATGTCATGGCTGACCGTGTCAAAGGCTGCGCTAAGGTCAAGGAGGATCACTGCCACTGATCCTCCTTGGTCCAAGATTTTTCTGGATTCCTCGGTGACCATGAGGAGGGCGGTCTCGGTTCCGTGCTTGGGTCGGAAGCCTGTCTGGGTGGGATCTAGTAGTTGGTTGGTTTCTAGGAAGGTGACCAGATGGCTGTTGATGTATTTCTCCAAAACCTTGCTCAGCCAGGGAAGTAGGGAGATTGGCCGATAGTTGCTGAAGTCTAGTGGGTCCAAACTGGGTTTCTTCAGCAGCGCTTTAACCATGGCCCGTTTCCATCCAGGCGGGACCGTGCCGGAGGAGATGGAGGCATTCAAGAGGTCCATAATGATGGGCAGGGTGACCTGAGATGCCGACATTATAATGTCAGGTGGTGCTGGGTCATTGGGGGAGCCAGATTTGACTTTCCGGGCTACAGTTTCCAGAGATACCAGATCTAGGGGGGAAGTGATCTAGTGTGGAGGGAGTCTGTGGGGAAAGGTGTGCCAAGGCTGTGTTAGTCGAGGCTGTGACGGGTGCGGCCAAGGGGGGGAAGGAGGCGTAGATTTTGTCAACCTTTTGATGGAAGAAGGCTGCCACCTTGTTGCAGTGCTCTGAGGATGTGGTTTCAGGCAAACTGGGTGGTAGCTTGGTGAGATTTTTTACTATTTGGAAAATCTCCCTTGGTTTTGATTTGGCTAGAATGATTTTGTTAGCAAAATATGCCGCCTGAGTAACTTTGATTTCTTCTTTGTACTCTTTAAGTAGCGTTCGGTATTGGGTTTTTTCCATTGGAGAGAAGTCCAAACGCCATTTCCTTTCAGCTTTCCTGCATAGGCGTTTCTTTGCCCTAAGGGCCTCTGAGTACCAGGGTGCAGATTTGTGGGAACGTTTCAGAGTGGTTTTTCTTTTGGGGAGAGTGTTGTCAAGGGATTGGGTGATCCAGTCTTCAAATGTCTGGTTGGCTAGGCTAGGGTGGTGATGGACGGAGCATCTGAACCAATCAAACACTCACACCCAGTCAAAAGATCTGGGTTTGACCCATCACCGTTCTTTAGCCCACTCTGCCACCCCAGTTCAGACATGGCTATATGCAAATCAGTCTGACCCTGTGCTTCATGGGAACAGTCCAGCCCGAACCGCCAAGCCATGCCTTCCCTGGACCGGAAACAAGCCTCCGAGGACCGGTTTCTGGCATTACAGCTGTCTTCAGCCCGGCTTGCTTGAATCCAGTGGCAAAGTGAGCAAGAGACTCACGTCTGAGCATACCCTGCCACACTTATGGCGGCCAAAAGCGGTACAAAAGGGGGTGGTGATGGGCGGAGAATCTGAACCAATCAAACACTCACACCCAGTCAAAAGATCTGGGTTTTGTATGCTGACGGCGTAAGTATTCTTTGTGGTCAATAGTTCTCAACGTTTCCAGTATGTCAGCATGATCAATATTCCCTGTCTGAAGCTCCCCTCACCTCCCAGGGCCCCCACTCGCCTCTCTTTCAAGTATCTTTAATCGGTCTTCTACCTCGCAGAGTTTTCGGTGGACATCCTGCCTGGCTCCCACCAACTGACCTATGGCTGCTCCCCGCACTACAACCCTCATGGCATCCCACACCACCAAATTAGAGGTAGCAGAGTCCCAATTTTCTTCAAAGTATTTAGTCAGAGTATCGGAGGGGGCCATCCTCCAGGAGGAGCGGGTTTGTCCGCCAGGTAGGAACCGGGGTCGGGGTTCGGCCCCAGATGAGGCTGAACGACAGAGGTCTGTGATCTGAAAAGGTTTTGGCCAAATACTCCGGAGTACCTATCTTTGAAGCCAGTGATCTGGAACACATGAATCTGTCAATCCTAGTATGTAGATTGTGTAAGTGGGAATAGTAGGAATATTCCTTAAGCTCCGGGTTCAGAGCACGCCATGCATCCACCAGGCCCCAGCCCTCTACCCATGTCAGGAATACCTCAGTCAACCGTGAGACCCCAACCGTCTGCATGGGAGGGTGTGATCTGTCAAGGCCTAGGTCTAAGACCATGTTAGAGTCGTCGCCCAAGACCCAGGGGATACCTGCCCAATCTGCGAGCGCCAGACCTACCGAATTTAAGAACTTATCCTGGTCAAAGTTCGGGGCATATATACAGCCAATCACTATCTGTGCGCCATCTAGGGTGCCCTTCACCAAAATAAATCGGCCCTGGTCGTCCTCCTTCCTCTCTATTTCCTCAAATGGTGTCCCATGTCGAATCCAAATAGTCGCCCCCCTAGAAAAGGCTGAGTATGTCGTGGAATAAATAGTACCCCTCAATTTCTTCCTCAATTTCTGTGCTTCCGATGCCGTGAGGTGGGACTCCTGGAGGAAAGCGACCTGCGTGTGATGTCTAAGTGGGAATGAGTGAATCCGATGTCATTTCTGTATCGCCCCAAGTCCATGCAGTGAACCTATAAGATCCTACAGTGTCAGCCATACCCATCCGCTGTCAAACTCAGCAGTGGCAGGAGGCCCATGACATAATCCCTATAAACTAACCACCAGGAGACTACCCACCCTAAGCCCCCCTCCAAAAACTGAACCAATACGGCGCAGCAGGACAACAATGATGGGCTCAACATAAGAACAATAAACATATAATTCCAAACACCAGTGCATACGCCAATGGGGGGGTGGCCTAGCACTAATCCGGTCATCTTGTCAGTCACATCGGGTACCGCTGGCTCGAGGGTAT
Organism: Lissotriton helveticus; assembly: GCF_964261635.1. Lineage (NCBI taxonomy): Eukaryota > Metazoa > Chordata > Amphibia > Caudata > Salamandridae > Lissotriton > Lissotriton helveticus. The sequence continues at coordinate 1,621,517,821 of NC_136067.1, forward strand.
ACCGTCCCGGGGGCATAACTGCAAAAGTATACTTTTAATCGCTGCCTGCAGATACCCTTGTTGGATATTCCTGTCTTTCCACTAAGGCTGTGCCCTCCCAGGGGGACCGCCCGCTCAGCATGTTGTCTCAACCGAGTAGTGAACCATGATCTTCACAGTGTAGGTCAGCAGTAAATGCATATCCCAATTCTTGCGCACACCCCTTAATATGATAAAACAGTGAACCATAGGAAATTATCAGAATATAAAGGATACGATATATTGTAGTTCAAATAGTCCGCTCCAGTCGGAGCCATCCGCTCTCTCAGTTGTCCAGCATATCATCTGCCGCTCGGGGAGTAACGGTAGGGAACAGGGCTACGCTGTGGTCCGAGTCCGAGTGGACGGTGCTGTCATCCGAGTCTGTCACAATCTTTCCTGAGTCTTCACGGAATGTGCCCACCATCGCCAAAGCTCCCATTTGGTCCTCTTTCTGTTGCTCCCGCGATGGGCCGTGTCTTCTCGCTTTCCGTCTTGACTCTCGGGACCCCACGTCTTCATGCTCCGGGCTATCCCTCAAGCCACTGGTGTCTGTCTCTTGAGTTGCAGCCTGACTCCCATCGATACCCATCACCTCCAGCCACTCTTCGGCATCTGAGGGGCTCTCAAAGAAATGCGTCTTCCTGCCGTGGATGATCTTCAGACGGGCAGGGAAGAGAAGTGCGTACTTTAGCTTAGCCTTTTGTAACTTCTTCTTCACCACCATGTACGAAGAGCGCTGTTTCTGGACTATGTTAGTATAATCCGGATAGAGGGAGATCCTTTGGTTGTCGTACTGGATGAGGGATTTCTCTCGTGCCTTCTGCAGCAGAACATCTCTGTCTCAGTAGTTAAGTATCCGTACAATGAGAGGGCGGGGGGGGGGCGGCCCGGTCGGGGCCGACCAGTCGGGATCCTATGTGCCCTCTCTACACAGAATTGTGGCGATAGGCCTCCCATTGTGATATGATCCCGGAACCATTGTTCCATAAAGTCCGCAGCGTGGGCCTCCTCGCAACGTTCCGGAAGGCCTATGACGCGGATATTATTGCGGCAATTTCGGCCCTCTGCATTCTCCACCCGATCCATGAGGGAGGTGATCTGCTGTTGTAATTGCTGAATAGAGGTAGAGTGGTCCGTCACCGCCGGCGTGAGGTCAGCTATAGCGAGTCCCTGATCTTTCACCTTATCCGCCAGTTTAGTGTGATCCGCTTTTATTAATGACAAGTTTGTGGCGAGGGTACCCATCCGTTTCTCCAGCGCCGCCCTGGAATCCCGTATTTCTTTAAGGATTATGTCCAACTTGTCTACTTGTTGCTCGCCCTCATGGTTCTGCGCAGAGGCCCCCGGTAGAACCCGCCCATCTCCGGCGGTCGGTTCAGTGCGCCTGGTCTCAGGATCCCCCAGACTCTCTGTCGCTCTTGCTCCCTTGCGGACCATGATGGTCTGTAGTTGTATCCTGGTGGTGTTCAACAATGTGGGGGCTACGGAGGAAGGTCGCCGCCACAGAAACCGGTCCGTCGCGAGGAGTCCGTCGCAGAAGCACCCCTCGGTGCACAGCAGCCTGCAGGGTTCAATGGGTCCGGGAGGGAGATTCAGCACTCCTTCAAACTAAGGTAGGGGAGGGCCTGCCTCCTCAACCTCCACCACGGCGTGAATTCGCCCCCTTCTGGGGTGCCGGCAGCCCCCTCTCTGTGTCCTGTATGCTAATCCAAAGAGGCCCTCTTTGGGGCTCCCCACATTCAAGGCCTCAGGCCACTTTGTCCAGTGTCATCAGCCTCGTGGGGGCCAGGGCACAGTATTGCAAGAGTTCCGCCCGGATCTGAGCTCCGGTCTCTTCCGCCTCACCGGCTCGCTCAGGGCCCACCCCCGTGCTCGCCGAGCCGAGAATCCATCAAATGCACCCCCCCTCAGGGCAGTAAGGAGTAGTAATGGGGAACTGGCAGCGTCCCACGTCCCCTCCGTGATTCGCAGACACCACCCTTGTGGTCTGACAGGGTCCAGCGGCGGTTCCCCGCCTCTCGGGTCGGCCCATGCCGTAGTTATGGTGGGGGGGGGAACGTCGCTCCCGCGGTCTTCTTCTTCCCGGCGCATATCCCCCGGCTCCGTTCAGAGAGCGTTGTCCCTCAGGGGGCCTCTCAGTAGCTCTGTGCCGTCCCCTTGTCCTATGCCGCCTACCTTCCACCGGCGGCGATGCGTGCCTCTCAGTCTTCGCGACTGGGCTCCAGCAGTGTTAAGTGCCAGGTGCTCTCCCCCTTTGCCTCCGTTGCAAATACGGGCCCGTCTCTGCACCGCACAGCTCAATGCCGCAGAAGTCTCCTTCTCAGCGGGCACCCGGTCCGGTTCAGCAGCGCCGCAGCTTTCCAGGAGTTCCGATCAGGGCACTTCCGGTGCTGCGTGTTCCGGTCGTTTTGGGTTCCCCGCTCACTGCAGCTCCCGGCCTCGGCCTACCAGCTCCGCATCAGGCCCGATCTCTCTCCGCCAGCCTACACGGTTCCTCTTCTTTCCGTCTGCGGGTCCCAGGGGTACAGCAGGGCTCTGGTGGCGTTCTCCTCGCCGCCGCTGTTTTTAGGGGTCTCGCAGTTGCCAATTTTCAGGATATTGCCCCCGGGTGGACCTGGAGCTCTAGCAGTACCCGACCGCCATCATGGCTGGCTAGCCACGCCCCCGGGTAGTGCAGGTGTTCACGGACAACACCACCGCCATGTGGTACTGCAATAAACGGGGCGGGTGGGGTCGTGGACCCTATGTCAAGCGGTTCTTCGAATTTGGACGTGACTGGGACATCATGGCATGTCCCTGGTGGTTCAACACCTGGCAGGTGCTCTGAACACCAGGTCAGATGAACTCAGCCGCCGGTGCATGATGGATCACAAACGGCATCTTCACTTGGATGTGGTGCAAGGTCTCTTTCAGCAGTGGGGAGGGCCTTGGTTAGATCTGTTCGCCACCAAGGAAAACGCACAATGTTAGCAGTTCTGCATGTTGGAATCACCAAAGCGGCACTCGCTCGGCGAAGCTTTTCATCGCAAGTTTAATTGCGGTCTTCTATATGCCTTTCCACTTATACCACTTCTGCCCAGAGTGCTGAAGAAGATCAAGCATGACTGGGCCCAAGTCATTCTTGTGGCTCTGGACTGGGCACAAAGAGTCTGGTATCCCGAGCTCTTGAATATGGCCATCGATCCTCCGATCAGACTGCCTCTTCAGGAGGATCTTCTGTCAGAGCAGCAGGGGACGGTCCTCCACTCGAACCTGTCCAGCCTCTACTCCTTGCGTCGAGATTGAGCAGCGACAGTTGACAGCCTTCGACCTTCCTCCCAAAGTCTGTAATGTTACCTTGGCAGCCAGGCATCCCTCTACTATGATAGTATACGCCTATAGATGGAACACATTTGTGGCATGGTGTGCAGCAAAGGCTGTGGACCCCCTTTCTGCCCCTCTTTCTGAGGGTCTCCTCTTCATACTTTCTTTGGCCCGGCAGGGCTCTGCTCTGCGCATCCTTAAAGGCTATCTTTCGGCCTTTTCGGCCTTTCTTCACCTTCCTGATCAGCCTTCTCTTTTCAAGTCCCCTATTGTAAGTAGGGTTCTTAAGGGCATTACTCACCTTTTCCCTCCTATTCCTTTCGTAATGCCCCAGTGGGACTTGAATCTTGTCTTAACTTACTTTATGTATGCTCCTTTCGGCCACTACATAATTGTCCTCTCAGACTCTGGACTTTAAAGACTGCTTTTCTGGTTGCCATCACCTCTGCTCGCATGGTGAGTGAGCTTCAGGCTCTATCTTCTAAACCTCCTTTCTTTGCTGTCCATCCAAACAAGGTTGTCTTTCGAACTAGGCCTTCTTTTATACCCAAAGTGGTTACCTCTTTCCACGTAGGACAGACCATCACTTTACCCACCTTCTTTCCGCCCACGGATCCTTCCAAGGAGGAGGAGAGGCTAGCCCATCTGGATCCAAAGCATGCATTATCATTTTATCTGGATCGCACAAAACAATTCCAGGTGGACAATCAACTCTTTGTTGGCTATGGGGGTGCCAAGAAAGGTCGGGCCGTGCAAAACCGGACCATCTCTCAATGGGTCGTCCTTTGCATTACGATCTGTTATTCCTTGGTTAAAAAGGAGCCTCCGGTAGGACTGCGCGCCCATTCCACCAGGGCGACGGCAGCCACTACTGCTTTTGGATGTGGAGTTCCCCTCAGTGACATCTGCCAGGCAGCCACATGGGCATCACTGCACACGTTCACTAAGCATTACTGCCTGGATAGTCAAGTCTGGAGAGACTGCTTCTTTGGCCGTTCAGTTCTCCAGGAGTTTTTGGTGTGAACTTGGTTCGCAGACCTACCTCCAGAGTTGGTATTGGTGGGGTATCTATTCTAAGGTAAGGAATCTATAACTAATAGTCTCTTTCAGATGAACAAGTTACTTACCTTCGGTAACAATATATTTGTAAGAGAGATATATTAGTTAGAGATTCCTTACCGCCCCACCCATCCTCCCCGTTCTGCAAACTGACTTCAAGAGTAAGTTACTCCCTTTCAGGGCCCTAGTTTTGTGCACCAGTGGTCAGTGTCTTGCATGGCTCTGCGCTTCTGGCGTGGAATGTCGTGTAAAAGAACTGACGTCAGTGCACAAGAGCAGCGCCTAAGTAGATTCCGCAATGTCATCCCGGCGATCACGAAGCGGACGACCAACGCGGAGTCTACCAATGCCACCTACCGACGCACAGGGGTACTGCTGGGAAAAAATTATCCGGACCTAGTCTGACGCCTGGGGGTAATTCTAAGTTCAGGAATCCATAACTAATATATGTCTCTTACAGATAAATCGTTGCCGAAGGTAAGTTACTTGTTCTTTAAACCGATGGTAAAGAGAGTGTATGCCTTAAATAACGTTTCTTTCTAAAATGGTAATGGTTAATTGGTGAATTAAAAAGACAAATTTGTGGTCACCAATATCAACATTTTTTAAAGTTATAAAAGTGTTTCAAGCTTTTAATATGATTGGCTGTTAAAAGGTAATAGGTGGAGAACATTTTATTAACCAAAGGCAACATATTCTTGAACCCCTGTGACTTCTATAGCAATGAAAAAGTTGCAGATGGCTTTTCAGTTAAACAGCTCAGAGTGTTTGGTATAGCTCCCCCATCTTGATACTACAACGCACACCCATAAATAAAAATAAAAATTCTCAAGGGCCAGTCAATCAATGTGAAATCTACTTTTACCATCCACTCGCGATCACCTTAGTGTATTGTATAGCATGAAGACTCAGAATAGCTCATTCTACCCACATCATGCCATCCTTTTAGTAAACATTAATATGCAATTACAGACCTATACAGACCTATATAGAAGGTGAGCATTTATTATGGCTCATTGCAGAGCTCTGTGGTGAGCGCCCACCCTCGCAGCTGGAGTGAAATTTGACTACTCAGGCTGTCTTAAAATGTGTATCCAAAAGGTTAGTTGCAGATACAGATGTTACACAAAAAATTAGCTTTGCTTTTGTAATCCACACAAAGCTGGCCAGATAAATCATTGCATATTTCAATTCCATTTTACGCAGCTACTTCTTCACTTCAAGAAAGGATTGCCTGACATCCTGCACTGTTGCCTTAAAATCAGTAGCTCTGTTCATCACCACCCCCTTTTCTGAATCATGGCACTCTGTTCATCACCACCCCCTTTTCTGAATCGGCACTCTGTTCATCACCACCCCCTTTTCTGAATTAAAATCAGTAGCGGCTACTCGTACTGCTTAGTGGTGGGGCCGTAGAGGGGAGATGAATAATCAAAATGTAAGACATAATTAAAATTGCACTTACCTACAGCTCAGACGGCCGCCGCCATGCTCCGCTCTCCCAATCCTCGACTCCGGCAGCACACTGCACAAGCCCCCGAAACCAATCCAGGGGCTTTTCCCATGCTGGTATTACTATTCCCAAAAAACACAGTTGATGGACAGAATGTAGAACAATGTCATACATTCACCCCAGTACAAGGATCTGGGCCTACATCCATCGTTTTTTTACACTCCACACCACCCTGGGTTAGACACTGGCTATATGCAAATCAGCTCTGACCCTGTGCCTCATGGGAACAGTCCAGTCCGAACTACCAAGGCATGTCTTTCCCAGACCGGAATCAAGCATCCAAGGACCGGTTTCTGGCTATCAGCCTTTATCAGCCTGGATAGCTTGACTCCAGTGGTGTGGAGAGCCTGGGACTCACGTCTGAGCATACCCAGCACACTCGGGGTGAAAATTGCAAAAAACACAGTTGATGGACGAAATGTAGAACAATGTCATACATTCACCCCAGTCCAAGGATCTGGGCCTAAATCCATCGTTTTTTTGCACTCCACACCACCCTGGGTTAGACACTGGCTATATGCAAATCAGCTCTGACCCTGTGCCTCATGGGAACAGTCCAGTCCGAACTACCAAGCCATGTCTTTCCCAGACCGGAATCAAGCATCCTAGGACCGATTTCTGGCTATCAGCCTTCATCAGCCTGGATAGCTTGACTCCAGTGGTGTGGAGAGCCTGGGACTCACGTCTGAGCATACCCAGCACACTCGGGGTGAAAATTGCAAAAAACACAGTTGATGGACAGAATGTAGAACAATGTCATACATTCACCCCAGTACAAGGATCTGGGCCTAAATCCATCGTTTTTTTGCACTCCACACCACCCTGGGTTAGACACTGGCTATATGCAAATCAGCTCTGACCCTGTGCCTCATGGGAACAGTCCAGTCCGAACTACCAAGCCATGTCTTTCCCAGACCGGAATCAAGCATCCAAGGACCGGTTTCTGGCTATCAGCCTTCATCAGCCTGGATAGCTTGACTCCAATGGTGTGGAGAGCCTGGGACTCACGTCTGAGCATACCCAGCACACTCGGGGTGAAAATTGCAAAAAACACAGTTGATGGACATAATGTAGAACAATGTCATACATTCACCCCAGTACAAGGATCTGGGCCTAAATCCATCGTTTTTTTGCACTCCACACCACCCTGGGTTAGACACTGGCTATATGCAAATCAGCTCTGACCCTGTGCCTCATGGGAACAGTCCAGTCCGAACTACCAAGGCATGTCTTTCCCAGACCAGAATCAAGCATCCAAGGACCGGTTTCTGGCTATCAGCCTTCATGTTATGTTATGTTAAATAAAATTTATTGAGCGCACGTACGCCCGTAGGCTTCATGGCGCTATTGGAAGATTTGCAGAGACATAACACAACAACAGAAAGAGGCAGAAATTAACTATGGGTAGGCTTGTATAAAAAGCCAAGTTTTGAAAGCTTGTCTGAAAGCCAAAAGGTCATCATGAAGTCTCAGTGTCAGTGGCAGAGAATTCCAAAGGGAGGAGGCTAGATAGTGAAAAGAACCGCCTCCCTGGCGTTGTTTCCTAATACGAGGCACAACTAGCAAGTTCTTGTGACCTGAGCGAAGAGCACGTTAGGGGATGTACCTAACAAGCAGGCTGCTAATAAATCCAGGGCCCTTACCTTGTAGAGCCCTAAAGATAATGCATCCAGCTTTAAAGGTTGCTCTCTGCGCTACTGGCAACCAGTGGAGACCGGCCAGACCCGGCCTAATGGACTGCCACTTGGGTATCTTGCAAATCAACCTGGCCGCTTGGTTCTGAACCAGTTGTAGTCTCTTGAGCTGCCCGGCTGGAAGACCCAAATACAAACTGTTGGAGTAGTCCAGGCGGGACAGCACGAGAGCGATGATAACTTGGATCAGAGCAGAGTAAGTTAACAGGTGGGCAATCTTCCTGATCTTACGGAGTTGAAAAAAACTTGAGGATACCACCGTCCCTACCTGACTTTTAAGAGAGAGGTCTTCATTAAAAGTAACCCCTAGGCTTTTTACCGTTTGGGACTTGGCTGGAGGATTTCCCATTTCTGGAGGCCAAAAATGTGGCCCCCAGTACAGTTCACTCTTCCCAGGCAAAATCAATTCAGTTTTGCCTGGGTTGAGTTTCAGGCGATTTAGACTCATCCATCTCTGGATGTGGACCATGGCCTCCCGAAATTTGGTGGCAGCGCCAGGGGAGTCCAGACGGAAGATCAGTTGCAAGTCATCCGCATAGTTAAAAATTAAAGCTTTAAACTTTCTTAGTGAAAACAACAAGGGTCGTAGATACAAATTAAATAAAAGTGGGGACAAGGACGATCCCTGAGGGACTCCGCATTCATTTTTAATTTTAGGGGCTGTAAAGGTTCCTAGTCTCACTGCCTGGGTACGATCCGAGATAAATGACTTCAGCCATCTCAAGGCCGAGCCTCTAAGGCCCGCCTGCTCGACACGGTCGACCAAGATGGTGTGGTCGACCGTGTCGAATGCGGCCGACAGGTCAAGAAGTACTAGTGCTTGATGAATATCCTTGTCCGCATTGCATCTAAGTACATTCTGGACCGCCAGTGTCACCATCTCGGTGGAGTGCCCTGGTCGGAACCCAGCTTGATTAGGTTCCAGATATCCAGTGGATTCAACAAAGCTAGAGAGACAGCTAGCAGCATGTGCCTCCAGAATTTTTGAAAGGAATGGTAGAAAGGATATCGGACGGTAGTTTGATGGATCGTGGGGGTCCAGGCCAGGTTTTTTCATCAAGGGAATGAGTAGAGCGTGTTTAAACCCTACGGGTACCTTTCCCTGATCAAGTGAATCATTTAGCAGAGGAAGGATCCCCTGAGGGATAGATTGCCCTATTTCTGTAAAAATGTGGGGTGGGCAGATGTCGGCGGGTGAACCAGACTTGACACGTGCCAGGAGAGCGGAAAAGGTTTTAGAGTCTATGGCAGGGAAGGCATCTAACGTGGCGGGATTATTAAAAATATCATCCAAAGGAGTTGATGTAGGAGAGCTTGCAATGTTGCGTTTTATTATTGCAATTTTCTCTCTGAAGTATTCATTCAGAGAGTCGCACAACTTCTGAGTGGGAACTATTGAGGGGGCTGTCCTATCATCGTCGCAGAGCTCATTAACTATATTAAATATATCTTTAGTTTTATTGGAAGAGGTTAAAAAAATTTGGGAAAAGTAATTAGTTTTGTGTTGGTGCAGAATTTTTTGGAACTCCTTCCTGGCAGCGCAATACACTTCTCTATCTTGTGGGGAGTAATTTACTCTCCACTTCCGTTCCTTTTGTCGTACCCCTAATTTAAGATTTTTCAATTCTTGGGTAAACCATTTATGGGCGTCGTTCCCTCTAATACTGGAGACCAGTAAAAGGGTGGCTGAAAGGTCTGCTGCGTGGCGTAGCCAGTTTGACAGAGATCTCTCGCCAGAGTCCAGGTCATCATACGGCAGAGGTATAGATTTACTTAAAACGTCAATGAATCCAGGAAGATCCATAGATTTCCATTTACGGAATTCTTTGCCCATGCATGATATGGCCTTGACATTCCCTCGTATTTCTAGCGTGAACTGAATGACGAAGTGATCAGACCAAATACATGGACTGATAACAGGGTTAGGTAGTGGTAGGTTATGCGTCCAGATTTGGTCGAGACTATGACCTTTCTGGTGAGTAGGTGAGTGAATGTGCTGAGTTAGATTAAGGTCTGTGAACAGGTCTTTTAGTTCAGCAGCTTGGGTATCTGTGTCTATGCTGTCGAACCAGTAGTTTAGGTCCCCAATTAAGATGGTTTTAGAGTAGCTGACTACGTGTGAAGCCAACTGCTCTGCCAAGAGAGATGGATAGTTGGCCATGTATTGGGGAGGGCGGTATATCAGGACCAGGATAAGGGCCCCACTTTCAGTATCAAGTTTGATCACCAGATTCTCAGTGTCCGGAAGGGTCAGAGAGGGTAATTCCCTAAAGTGGAGGGATTTAAGGATGATAGCTGCTACACCGCCTCCCGCCTTCCCGGATGTGCGATTGGCTGTCAAAATATAATATTCTGAGGGAAGTGCTACAAGAATATCGGGAAGGGAGTGAGGAGTTAACCAAGTTTCGGTAAGTAAAAGGATGTCAGGTTTTGCCTCCTTCAAGAATAAAAAGATGTCGACTTGGTTTTTAGTCAAGGACCGGGTGTTGAGATAATAACAACACAGATTGTGAGTTACAGTAGATACAGGTCGAAGCTCAGGAGTAGATGGTAAGAGAGGCTGAGCGTCGTCCACTGAAAAGGGGGGGGAGGAGAGTCCTAGCTGTTGGATGCGTGTCAATACATGTAAAGGTAGTGAGTACAGGCATGGACCATGAGGTATGTGAGAGCGCAGGCTTTGAAGTTCCACAGACGAGTACCTGAGAAATTGGCAAGGGGGGGTGGGCCCGAGTCCCGGTCGGCCGCGGACGGGCGCAGACGGGCTTAACTCAGGCGCAACTCCGGCGCGCCTTCGTCGCGCCCGCTGCGCTCGTCCGCTGCGCAGACACATGATGGACCGTTTAAGTAGGGGCGGGACTCGGGGGTGTGGCGATGATGTCACTGGCCTCGCCTCACCCGAGCAACCCAGCCCAAGATGGCGCCCCCGGCCGCTGAGAGCCCGCCGAAGCGATCAGCGCTTAGCCGGCCGCCGGTGCACTCAGGAGGAGTGAGCAGGTAAGCGTCCTGGAATCCGGAGATGAAATTAGACCAGGAAATGTTCGAGGGTTAAAAGCGCGCCTCTGCGCTTTGTACGGCGGAGCGCTGGTTAAAAATATTGAAATCAATGTCTCTTCCAGTGAAATGAGTACTGCTGCTTCCTCAGCTACAGGCGTGGACCCCCTGCCACAGGGTCACCAGCCTGCTATTGCCGAGAGTTGGATGGAATCGGCACTCCTAAGTAGGGGCGGGACTCGGGGGGTGTGGCGATGATGTCACTGGCCTCGCCTCACCCGAGCAACCCAGCCCAAGATGGCGCCCCCGGCCGCTGAGAGCCCGTCGAAGCGATCAGCGCTTATTCGGCCGCCGGTGCACTCCGGAGGAGTGAGCAGGTAAGCGTCCTGGAATCCGGAGATGAAATTAGAACAGGAAATGTTCGAGGGTTAAAAGCGCGCCTCTGCGCTTTGTACGGCGGGGCGCTGGTTAAAAATATTGAAATCAATGTCTCTTCCAGTGAAATTAGTACTGCTGCTTCCTCAGCTACAGGCGTGGACCCCCTGCCACAGGGTCACCAGCCTGCTATTGCCGAGAGTTGGATGGAATCGGCACTCCTAAGTAGGGGCGGGACTCGGGGGTGTGGCGATGATGTCACTAGCCTCGCCTCACCAGAGCAACCCAGCCCAAGATGGCGCCCCCGGCCGCTGAGAGCCCGCCGAAGCGATCAGCGCTTAGCCGGCCGCCGGTGCACTCAGGAGGAGTGAGCAGGTAAGCGTCCTGAAATCCGGAGATGAAATTAGAACAGGAAATGTTCGAGGGTTAAAAGCGCGCCTCTGCGCTTTGTACGGCGGAGCGCTGGTTAAACATATTGAAATCAATGTCTCTTCCAGTGAAATGAGTACTGCTGCTTCCTCAGCTACAGGCGTGGACCCCGTGCCACAGGGTCACCAGCCTGCTATTGCCCTGCTATTGCCTGCTATTCATCAGCCTGGATAGCTTGACTCCAGTGGTGTGGAGAGCCTGGGACTCACGTCTGAGCATACCCAGCACACTCTGGGTGAAAATTGCAAAAAACACAGTTGATGGACAGAATGTAGAACAATGTCATACATTCACCCCAGTACAAGGATCTGGGCCTAAATCCATAGTTTTTTTGCACTCCACACCACCCTGGGTTAGACACTGGCTATATGCAAAACAGCTCTGACCCTGTGCCTCATGGGAACAGTCCAGTCCGAACTACCAAGCCATGTCTTTCCCAGACCGGAATCAAGCATCCTAGGACCGGTTTCTGGCTATCAGCCTTCATCAGCCTGGATAGCTTGACTCCAGTGGTGTGGAGAGCCTGGGACTCACGTCTGAGCATACCCAGCACACTCGGGGTGAAAATTGCAAAAAACACAGTTGATGGACAGAATGTAGAACAATGTCATACATTCACCCCAGTACAAGGATCTGGGCCTAAATCCATCGTTTTTTTGCCCTCCATACCACCCTGGGTTAGACACTGGCTATATGCAAATCAGCTCTGACCCTGTGCCTCATGGGACCAGTCCAGTCCGAACTACCAAGCCATGTCTTTCCCAGACCGGAATCAAGCATCCAAGGACCGGTTTCTGGCTATCGGCCTTCATCAGCCTGGATAGCTTGACTCCAGTGGTGTGGAGAGCCTGGGACTCACGTCTGAGCATACCCAGCACACTCGGGGTGAAAATTGCAAAAAACACAGTTGATGGACAGAATGTAGAACAATGTCATACATTCACCCCAGTACAAGGATCTGGGCCTAAATCCATCGTTTTTTTGCACTCCACACCACCCTGGGTTAGACACTGGCTATATGCAAATCAGCTCTGACCGTGTGCCTCATGGGAAAAGTCCAGTCCGAACTACCAAGCCATGTCTTTCCCAGACCGGAATCAAGCATCCAAGGACCGGTTTCTGGCTTTCAGCCTTCATCAGCCTGGATAGCTTGACTCCAATGGTGTGGAGAGCCTGGGACTCACGTCTGAGCATACCCAGCACACTCGGGGTGAAAATTGCAAAAAACACAGTTGATGGACAGAATGTAGAACAATGTCATACATTCACCCCAGTACAAGGATCTGGGCCTAAATCCATAGTTTTTTTGCACTCCACACCACCCTGGGTTAGACACTGGCTATATGCAAATCAGCTCTGACCCTGTGCCTCATGGGAACAGTCCAGTCCGAACTACCAAGGCATGTCTTTCCCAGACCGGAATCAAGCATCCAAGGACCGGTTTCTGGCTATCAGCCTTCATCAGCCTGGATAGCTTGACTCCAGTGGTGTGGAGAGCCTGGGACTCACGTCTGAGCATACCCAGCACACTCGGGGTTAAAATTGTAAAAAACACAGTTGATGGACAGAATGTAGAACAATGTCATACATTCACCCCAGTACAAGGATCTGGGCCTAAATCCATCATTTTTTTGCACTCCACACCACCCTGGGTTAGACACTGGCTATATGCAAATCAGCTCTGACCCTGTGCCTCATGGGAACAGTCCAGTCCGAACTACCAAGCCATGTCTTTCCCAGACCGGAATCAAGCATCCTAGGACCGATTTCTGGCTATCAGCCTTCATCAGGCTGGATAGCTTGACTCCAGTGGTGTGGAGAGCCTGGGACTCACGTCTGAGCATACCCAGCACACTCGGGGTGAAAATTGCAAAAAACACAGTTGATGGACAGAATGTAGAGCAATGTCATACATTCACCCCAGTACAAGGATCTGGGCCTAAATCCATCGTTTTTTTGCACCCCACACCACCCTGGGTTAGACACTGGCTATATGCAAAACAGCTCTGACCCTGTGCCTCATGGGAACAGTCCAGTCCGAACTACCAAGCCATGTCTTTCCCAGACCGGAATCAAGCATCCTAGGACCGGTTTCTGGCTATCAGCCTTCATCAGCCTGGATAGCTTGACTCCAGTGGTGTGGAGAGCCTGGGACTCACGTCTGAGCATACCCAGCACACTCGGGGTGAAAATTGCAAAAAACACAGTTGATGGACAGAATGTAGAACAATGTCATACATTCACCCCAGTACAAGGATCTGTGCCTAAATCCATCGTTTTTTTGCACTCCATACCACCCTGGGTTAGACACTGGCTATATGCAAATCAGCTCTGACCCTGTGCCTCATGGGAACAGTCCAGTCCGAACTACCAAGCCATGTCTTTCCCAGACCGGAATCAAGCATCCAAGGACCGGTTTCTGGCTATCAGCCTTCATCAGCCTGGATAGCTAGACTCCAGTGGTGTGGAGAGCCTGGGACTCACGTCTGAGCATACCCAGCACACTCGGGGTGAAAATTGCAAAAAACACAGTTGATGGACAGAATGTAGAACAATGTCATACATTCACCCCAGTACAAGGATCTGGGCCTAAATCCATCGTTTTTTTGCACTCCACACCACCCTGGGTTAGACACTGGCTATATGCAAATCAGCTCTGACCCTGTGCCTCATGGGATCAGTCCAGTCCGAACTACCAAGGCATGTCTTTCCCAGACCGGAATCAAGCATCCAAGGACCGGTTTCTGGCTATCAGCCTTCATCAGCCTGGATAGATTGACTCCAGTGGTGTGGAGAGCCTGGGACTCACGTCTGAGCATACCCAGCACACTCGGGGTGAAAATTGCAAAAAACACAGTTGATGGACAGAATGTAGAACAATGTCATGCATTCACCCCAGTACAAGGATCTGGGCCTAAATCCATCGTTTTTTTGCACTCCACACCACCCTGGGTTAGACACTGGCTATATGCAAATCAGCTCTGACCCTGTGCCTCATGGGAACAGTCCAGTCCGAACTACCAAGCCATGTCTTTTTCCAGACCGGAATCAAGCATCCAAGGACCGGTTTCTGGCTATCAGCCTTCATCAGCCTGGATAGCTAGACTCCAGTGGTGTGGAGAGCCTGGGACTCACGTCTGAGCATACCCAGCACACTCGGGGTGAAAATTGCAAAAAACACAGTTGATGGACAGAATGTAGAACAATGTCATACATTCACCCCAGTACAAGGATCTGGGCCTAAATCCATCGTTTTTTTGCACTCCACACCACCCTGGGTTAGACACTGGCTATATGCAAATCAGCTCTGACCCTGTGCCTCATGGGAACAGTCCAGTCCGAACTACCAAGGCATGTCTTTCCCAGACCGGAATCAAGCATCCAAGGACCGGTTTCTGGCTATCAGCCTTCATCAGCCTGGATAGATTGACTCCAGTGGTGTGGAGAGCCTGGGACTCACGTCTGAGCATACCCAGCACACTCGGGGTGAAAATTGCAAAAAACACAGTTGATGGACAGAATGTAGAACAATGTCATGCATTCACCCCAGTACAAGGATCTGGGCCTAAATCCATCGTTTTTTTGCACTCCACACCACCCTGGGTTAGACACTGGCTATATGCAAATCAGCTCTGACCCTGTGCCTCATGGGAACAGTCCAGTCCGAACTACCAAGCCATGTCTTTTTCCAGACCGGAATCAAGCATCCTAGGACCGATTTCTGGCTATCAGCCTTCATCAGCCTGGATAGCTTGACTCCAGTGGTGTGGAGAGCCTGGGACTCACGTCTGAGCATACCCAGCACACTCGGGGTGATAATTGCAAAAAACACAGTTGATGGACAGAATGTAGAACAATGTCATACATTCACCCCAGTACAAGGATCTGGGCCTAAATCCATCGTTTTTTTGCACTCCACACCACCCTGGGTTAGACACTGGCTATATGCAAAACAGCTCTGACCCTGTTCCTCGTGGGAACAGTCCAGTCCGAACTACCAAGCCATGTCTTTCCCAGACCGGAATCAAGCATCCTAGGACCGGTTTCTGGCTATCAGCCTTCATCAGCCTGGATAGCTTGACTCCAGTGGTGTGGAGAGCCTGGGACTCACGTCTGAGCATACCCAGCACACTCGGGGTGAAAATTGCAAAAAACACAGTTGATGGACAGAATGTAGAACAATGTCATACATTCACCCCAGTACAAGGATCTGGGCCTAAATCCATCGTTTTTTTGCACTCCATACCACCCTGGGTTAGACACTGGCTATATGCAAATCAGCTCTGATCCTGTGCCTCATGGGAACAGTCCAGTCCGAACTACCAAGCCATGTCTTTCCCAGACCGGAATCAAGCATCCAAGGACCGGTTTCTGGCTATCAGCCTTCATCAGCCTGGATAGCTTGACTCCAGTGGTGTGGAGAGCCTGGGACTCACGTCTGAGCATACCCAGCACACTCGGGGTGAAAATTGCAAAAAACACAGTTGATGGACAGAATGTAGAACAATGTCATACATTCACCCCAGTACAAGGATCTGGGCCTAAATCCATCGTTTTTTTGCACTCCACACCACCCTGGGTTAGACACTGGCTATATGCAAATCAGCTCTGACCCTGTGCCTCATGGGAACAGTCCAGTCCGAACTACCAAGCCATGTCTTTCCCAGACCGGAATCAAGCATCCAAGGACCCGTTTCTGGCTATCAGCCTTCATCAGCCTGGATAGCTTGACTCCAGTGGTGTGGAGAGCCTGGGAATCACGTCTGAGCATACCCAGCACACTCGGGGTGAAAATTGCAAAAAACACAGTTGATGGACAGAATGTAGAACAATGTCATACATTCACCCCAGTACAAGGATCTGGGCCTAAATCCATCGTTTTTTTGCACTCCACACCACCCTGGGTTAGACACTGGCTATATGCAAATCAGCTCTGACTCTGTGCCTCATCGGAACAGTCCAGTCCGAACTACCAATCCATGTCTTTTCCAGACCGGAATCAGCATCCAAGGACCGGGTTCTGGCTATCAGCCTTCATCAGCCTGGATAGCTTGACTCCAGTGGTGTGGAGAGCCTGGGACTCACGTCTGAGCATACCCAGCACACTCGGGGTGAAAATTGCAAAAAACACAGTTGATGGACAGAATGTAGAACAATGTCATACATTCACCCCAGTACAAGGATCTGGGCCTAAATCCATTGTTTTTTTGCACTCCACACCACCCTGGGTTAGACACTGGCTATAGGCTGATAGCCAGAAACCGGTCCTTGGATGCTTGATTCCGGTCTGGGAAGGACATGGCTTGGTAGTTCGGACTGGACTGTTCCCATGAGGCACAGGGTCAGAGCTGATTTGCATATAGCCAGTGTCTAACCCAGGGTGGTGTGGAGTGCAAAAAAACGATGGATTTAGGCCCAGATCCTTGTATTGGGGTGAATGTATGACATTGTTCTACATTCTGTCCATCAACTGTGTTTTTTGCAATTTTCACCCCGAGTGGGCTGGGTATGCTCAAACGTGAGTCCCAGGCTCTCCACACCACTGGAGTCAAGCTATCCAGGCTGATGGAGGCTGATAGCCAGAAACCGGTCCTTGGATGCTTGTTTCCGGTCTGGGAAAGACATGGCTTGGTAGTTCGGACTGGACTGTTCCCATGAGGCACAGGGTCAGAGCTGATTTGCATATAGCCAGTGTCGAACCCAGGGTGGTGTGGAGTGCAAAAAAACGATGGATTTAGGCCCAGATCCTTGTACTGGGGTGAATGTATGACATTGTTCTACATTCTGTCCATCAACTGTGTTTTTTGCAATTTTCACCCCGAGTGGGCTGGGTATGCTCAGACATGAGTCCCAGGCTCTCCACACCACTGGAGTCAAGCTATCCATGCTGATGAAGGCTGATAGCCAGAAACCGGTCCTTGGATGCTTGATTCCGGTCTGGGAAAGACATGGCTTGGTAGTTCGGACTGGACTGTTCCCATGAGGCACAGGGTCAGAGCTGATTTGCATATAGCCAGTGTCTAACTCAGGGTGGTGTGGAGTGCCAAAAAACGATGGATTTAGGCCCAGATCCTTGTATTGGGGTGAATGTATGACATTGTTCTACATTCTGTCCATCAACTGTGTTTTTTGCAATTTTCACCCCGAGTGGGCTGGGTATGCTCAGACGTGAGTCCCAGGCTCTCCACACCACTGGAGTCAAGCTATCCAGGCTGATGGAGGCTGATAGCCAGAAACCGGTCCTTGGATGCTTGTTTCCGGTCTGGGAAAGACATGGCTTGGTAGTTCGGACTGGACTGTTCCCATGAGGCACAGGGTCAGAGCTGATTTGCATATAGCCAGTGTCTAACCCAGGGTGGTGTGGAGTGCAAAAAAACGATGGATTTAGGCCCAGATCCTTGTACTGGGGTGAATGTATGACATTGTTCTACATTCTGTCCATCAACTGTGTTTTTTGCAATTTTCACCCCGAGTGGGCTGGGTATGCTCAGACATGAGTCCCAGGCTCTCCACACCACTGGAGTCAAGCTATCCATGCTGATGAAGGCTGATAGCCAGAAACCGGTCCTTGGATGCTTGATTCCGGTCTGGGAAAGACATGGCTTGGTAGTTCGGACTGGACTGTTCCCATGAGGCACAGGGTCAGAGCTGATTTGCATATAGCCAGTGTCTAACTCAGGGTGGTGTGGAGTGCCAAAAAACGATGGATTTAGGCCCAGATCCTTGTACTGGGGTGAATGTATGACATTGTTCTACATTCTGTCCATCAACTGTGTTTTTTGCAATTTTCACCCCGAGTGGGCTGGGTATGCTCAGACGCGAGTCCCAGGCTCTCCACACCACTGGAGTCAAGCTATCCAGGCTGATGAAGGGTGATAGCCAGAAACCGGTCCTTGGATGCTTGATTCCGGTCTGGGAAAGACATGGCTTGGTAGTTCGGACTGGACTGTTCCCATGAGGCACAGGGTCAGAGCTGATTTGCATATAGCCAGTGTCTAACTCAGGGTGGTGTGGAGTGCCAAAAAACGATGGATTTAGGCCCAGATCCTTGTACTGGGGTGAATGTATGACATTGTTCTACATTCTGTCCATCAACTGTGTTTTTTGCAATTTTCACCCCGAGTGGGCTGGGTATGCTCAGACGTGAGTCCCAGGCTCTCCACACCACTGGAGTCAAGCTATCCAGGCTGATGAAGGCTGATAGCCAGAAACCGGTCCTTGGATGCTTGATTCCGGTCTGGGAAAGACATGGCTTGGTAGTTCGGACTGGACTGTTCCCATGAGGCACAGGGTCAGAGCTGATTTGCATATAGCCAGTGTCTAACCCAGGGTGGTTGGAGTGCAAAAAAACGATCGATTTAGGCCCAGATCCTTGTACTGGGGTGAATGTATGACATTGTTTTACATTCTGTCCATCAACTGTGTTTTTTGCAATTTTCACCCCGAGTGGGCTGGGTATGCTCAGACGTGAGTCCCAGGCTCTCCACACCACTGGAGTCAAGCTATCCAGGCTGATGAAGGCTGATAGCCAGAAACCGGTCCTTGGATGCTTGATTCCGGTCTGGGAAAGACATGGCTTGGTAGTTCGGACTGGACTGTTCCCATGAGGCACAGGGTCAGAGCTGATTTGCATATAGCCAGTGTCTAACCCAGGGTGGTGTGGAGTGCAAAAAAAACGATGGATTTAGGCCCAGATCCTTGTACTGGGGTGAATGTATGACATTGTTCTACATTTTGTCCATCAACTGTGTTTTTTGCAATTTTCACCCCGAGTGGGCTGGGTATGCTCAGACGTGAGTCCCAGGCTCTCCACACCACTGGAGTCAAGCTATCCCGGCTGATGAAGGCTGATAGCCAGAAACCGGTCCTTGGATGCTTGATTCCGGTCTGGGAAAGACATGGCTTGGTAGTTCGGACTGGACTGTTCCCATGAGGCACAGGGTCAGAGCTGATTTGCATATATCCAGTGTCTAACCCAGGGTGGTGTGGAGTGCAAAAAAACGATGGATTTAGGCCCAGATCCTTGTACTGGGGTGAATGTATGACATTGTTCTACATTCTGTCCATCAACTGTGTTTTTTGCAATTTTCACCCCGAGTGGGCTGGGTATGCTCAGACGTGAGTCCCAGGCTCTCCACACCACTGGAGTCAAGCTATCCAGGCTGATGAAGGCTGATAGCCAGAAACCGGTCCTTGGATGCTTGATTCCGGTCTGGGAAAGACATGGCTTGGTAGTTCGGACTGGACTGTTCCCATGAGGCACAGGGTCAGAGCTGATTTGCATATAGCCAGTGTCTAACCCAGGGTGGTGTGGAGTGCAAAAAAACGATAGATTTAGGCCCAGATCCTTGTACTGGGGTGAATGTATGACATTGTTCTACATTCTGTCCATCAACTGTGTTTTTTGCAGGTATTACTATTCCCAGCATGAGAGAAGTGCTGGGATTGGTTTGAGCACCTTGATTTGCTGCTTAGACAGTGCTTGGGAGCCTGTGTCGTTTCTCCAACTCGGCTACCATGCACTTCTCCTGGAGACTGTTGGTAACCTCAGTCTCCTCTTCCACTCCTATGTTCTGGTGACAGGAATTTCTAAAGGGATTGTGCTTTAACATTAAGGTTTGCATCAATCTAAAGACTGATAATATATTGTATTCATTTGGAATCTCTATCAATTTTGTCTTCCTAATGTGTGAATTTATAGATAGGCTACTAGGTATCAAGGAGAGAGAGAGAGGAGCTAGTTCTCATCTCCTAAGAAGGTATGTATAATCAAAAGAAACTAGCCTAAACATGCATCAAAATTGTGTGTTTTTCAAAAGAAAGAAATGCTATTTCTTATGAAAGCCCTCACACACCAACCTAGTTGGTGGCATGCTACATCATCGGACCCCACCCGTTGGCACCGAGCATGCCCCGGGTGTGCTACGACGCCTGTTTACAGTGGAGCGGGTATTTTGTTAAATGAGTGTGCAGTGATGGTGTGTGAGTGTAGGTTAAAAACTGTCCTAGGGTCCCAATTCCCACAGTGGTTGTTTTATTGGTGAGCCCTTGGCTGTATTATCTATGGTCTCCCACATCCTTTGTGGTCAACATGTTTCTGCCAGGCCTTGGATATGAACTGGCTTTCTTCAGGACCTTTATGCGTGAGAAGTGATTAAGGTGTGGTCAAATGAGGGAGGAGCTTCGCGGGCATCCAAGATGGTCGCGTGAGCACAGAGCTCCTGAGACCCGCGCCGCCCTTCGCAAATATCCTGACTATATCCTGATTCTGAAGATGGGCTTTTGAAGGCGACCGTTGGCTGACCTGAATATTCTTTTTAAAATTGAAATCGGACGTCGGGAGCCGCTTTTACATCGACTCGAACTTTTACGGCCTGCCCCAGGACGAGGCCGGGGGCTCTGTTGCTCTGCAGGCCGAGGAGTAGTTGAACAACAACGGCCAGAGGGGTCTTCCCCCAGGCGGCCTCACTTCAACTTTCAGTTTCACTTTTCTACTCCGGGCTCTGATTGACTGGCATTCTCTCAGATCCACCCCCGATCCGGCTTGGCTTCGCTCTACTGCTGAGTGCCATCTTTCGTGAGCGTTTGGCCTCCAGCCTTAATGGCATTTCCGTTAATTTGGCCCATTTTCGTTTACTTTTGGCCTCATTGCGATCGGCCATTTTCACCAGGTCTCGAGGGCCCCTCCGGGGCACTATTTCCAATATGACCACCAGACCGGACACCGAGAGGCGCAAGACAAAGACGCCTCTCCGAGGGGGACAGACTCAAACCAACGTGATGGATCGCTACACCCATCCTAAGGGATCCCCCAGTGGCACTGGCCGTACTCCTGAAGACCCTACGGCAGATCCTGCTGCGCCTACGGAGGTATCGCTTCAAGATGTCATGAGTGCCATCACCAGCATGAAGGCCTCCATGGGACAACAGTACGAGGCCCTCGCCACCAAGATTGATACGGTGGCTGTCGATATCACGCTGATTAGAGCGGACCTGGCGGAGACTAATGAGAGGGTCAAGGCGTTGGATTTGAAGACCTCCAGCCTGACTACTGATGTCACGGACGTACAGACTGAGATCGGACACTTGCGTTCTTCACAGGACTTGATGGCCCGTCGGCTTGAGGATTCTGAAAATAAGGCCTGGCGTAATAACGTACGCATCATAGGTGTTCCGGAAAATCCCGAGGACTCTGCCACCGACCTCCTGGTGGAAGATCTGGTCCTGAATTACCTCGCCCCCGCCGGAGTCAGTAAATTCTTTGCTGTTGAGCGGGCCCATCGATTTCCGGGCGGGAAGCTGAAGCCGGGTGTCCCCCCGAGACCCATTATTGCCAAACTCTTCCACTTTCGGGATAGAGACGCTATCCTTCGAGCCTCTCGGGAGAGCGGCCCTGTGAACTTCTATCCTGACTTTACTCCACTGGTTCAACGGCAGAGAATGGGGTTTCAGGGAGTGAAGCGACGGCTGCGAGATTTGGGCCTTAAGTACGCCATGTTGTTTCCATCCAGACTTCGGATCGAATATGAGGAACAAACGTTTTTCTTTGATCGTCCGGACAGTGTCAGTGACTGGCTTGATTCCTTGCCAAAAAGAGATGATCGAACTGAGCACCCCGGTGGCGCCGACGGTGGCTCGCCGGAGCAAGAGTGACATTGTGGTTCCCGACGTCTGAACTTTCCAACTGTTTGTCAGCTGAGTTTGGATATTTGTTCTTTCGTTCTATTTTAGGTTGGCCCGAGGGTGGCTGGGGTGTAAGGGGACTCTTCCTCCTCCTGGGTTCTTTGTGTAGATTAGTTTTATGACTGGGCGACAGGCTTTTGAGTCGTACGCTGGGGTGCAGGGTGGGGGGCGTTGTAACGGGTTCAAGTTGGGGGGTGGTGGGGGGGTGTTCGTGTGTTTGTTCTTTTTCACAAGGCATCGTATTGTTTTCTTATCTGCGTCGATCATTGGGTCTTGTGAGGGGTGTGCTCTGTTTCCTTCTCGGGGATGGGGGGTAGTGAGTTGAGACTGCTGTCCTGGAATGTTAATGGGTTGGGATACAGGATAAAACGAGAGGTTGTGCTGCAGTTCCTTAGACGTCATTCCCCCGATATTGTCCTTTTGCAGGAAACGCATTTAATTGGTAACGCATGCCAGGCTATGAATAGACGTGGATACCGACTAGTCGCTCACTCTGGATTCACTTCCGGCTACAGAAGGGTGGGCATTCTAATCCGGTCCTCTCTCCCCCTTGAAATTGATGAGGTAACACTCGACGACAGGGGGCGCTACGCTGCGCTCACTGGTAGATGGGAGGGTAAGACACTTTCTATACTCACAACATATGTCCCTCCGGGCCTGCAGGCGTCCACCTTTGCTGACCTTGGGCGGCTCATACTGGGGCTTCCTGAGGGCCTTCTGATTCTGGGTGGAGACTTTAACTCCGTAGTCTCTGGCACTTCGGATCGCTACCCTCCTAGGGATTTAGCTAGGTCTCAAATGTGGCTGAGTGATCTGCTGGAAACCTTTGGGCTTATAGACGGTTGGAGGTTGATGCATCCTACGCAGCTGCAATATACTTTTCACTCGGGGGCCCATGGTAGTCTCTCCAGGTTAGATTATTTTTTAATGCCAGCAGCGCAATCATTGTCCATCAGAGAGATTCGTCATCTTCCCAGGGGCCTTTCTGATCACTCCCCTCTGTGGCTTTGTGTTGAGGCTGGAGTGGGTAGCGAGGGTAGAGTGGCTCCCATAAACCCCTGGTATTTCCGCAATCCTAAAACCCGCTCTGAACTGATAAAATCTATTGACCATTACTTCGATGAAAATGTGGGGTCTGTTTCTTCCTCTATTTCACTGTGGGAGGCCTTCAAGACGGTCATCCGTGGACATTCTCTGTCGTTGATTGCTGCTTCCAAGAAGGCTAAATATGAGGAACTTGTACGCCTCGAAACCGACATAACTGTGCTTGAGAGTGATCTTGAAGATGATGTTACTCATTCTAAATTGCATTCCCTCAGTCTGAAACAAGCTGATAATAGAGCCCTTGTGACCGACGCGGCGAAAGTGATGAATAGAGAGCAACAAGGCAGGATATATGATGTGGGCGACAAGGCTGGTAAACTGATTGCGTGGCTGGACAAGAAAGAAAGAGTGAATCGTGTCGTCCCTGTGATTGAAAGGCCGGATGGTGAGTGTGTCACTGACCCAGCTGGTATTGTTGAATGCTTTGTTGACCATTTCCGACTGTGTATGCCTCGGTCAGTGATAGGGATGAGGAGGATTCCCAATTGTTGTTGCGGGACATTGCACTGCCTCGCCTTTCTGATGATGATAGAGACCTAATGGATGTGCCTCTTACGACAGATGAAGTCGCTGTCGCCATACGTTCCCTTCGTTCTGGTAAGGCAATGGGCCCCAATGGTTTGCCCATTGAATTGTACAAGCTGCGACCCGACAAAATGGCGCCTTACTTAAGGGATATGTTTCTTGAGGCTTTCGATTCTGGTTCCCTTCCCGTTGATCAGCGCCTAGCTACCATCGCTGTAATCCACAAGGAAGGTAAGCCGCGCAATCGTTGTGCCTCGTATAGGCCCATTTCACTACTCAATGCCGAACCCAAAATACTGGCCAAATTGCTAGCTAATCGATTGATTAAGGTGATTAGCGACTTGATCCATCCGGATCAATCTGGTTTCATTCCACACCGGAATACCGCCCTTAATCTTCGGAGACTTCACGGAGTTCTCGCGAGAGCTGGGACTCTTACTGAGCCGGCCATTTTGGCCTCCTTGGACGCCACTATGGCTTTTGACACTATAGAATGGCCTTATCTTTGGGCGGCTCTCTCCAAATTTGGGTTTGGTCTGACATTCATCGCCTAGGTGAAGCTTCTTTATGAGAAGCCCCTGGCCCAGGTGGTTGTTAACGGGAAGGTCTCCAGTATTTTTACACTTGGGCGAGGCACTCGGCAGGGTTGCCCGCTGTCCCCGTTGCTTTTTGCCCTTGCCTTAGAACCATTGGCGGAGTGGCTCCGTTGGGAGCCTTCGATGAAAGGCATTCGGTGGACTCCCGACTTTGAGGATCGAATCTCGCTATACGCGGATGATATCCTCCTATACCTTACATCCCCTCAGAAATCCCTTAATGTGCTTTTTGATGTTCTGACCTCCTTCGGAAAGAACTCGGGTCTCATTATTAATTGGACTAAATCATGTGTCTACGTTTTGGCAGGAGGTCTTCCTCCACTGCCTCGTAGATTCCCAATTCAAGTGACTGAAACTGGCTTTAAATACCTGGAGATTTATGTTTCTTTGGATCCCACAATTCGCCATGAACGCAATTTGCTACCCCCTCTTCACCGGCTCAAGCTTGACGTTGCATGATGGCGTCAGTTGCCTCTGTCGCCACTGGGTCGTGCGGCTCTTTTCAAAATGATGTCGCTGCCCAGATTCTTATACGTACTCCAGAACTCTTTTGACCCCATTCCTTCGGGTTATTTTCGTGAAGTGGAGAGCCTGCAGAGGCGGCTTATTTGGGACGGGCGTGCGCGCATTGCTCTGTCTAAACTTACGCTTCCGTGGTATGATGGAGGCATTGCCCTCCCAGATATCAGGCGCAATTATTGGGCTTCTCAATTAAGTGCGGTCAACCACGCAACTAACGCTTCCGGTCCTACCCCGGCCTTTGAAATGGACAAACACCTCTTGCCAGGGGGGAATTTCAATAGGGCGCTATATTCTAAGGGGCTCTATAGGACATTGACCGGGCCCTCTAAAATCGCTGTACGAGTGTGGCATGATGCGAATGCGGGCTTGGGATGGTGTGATAGAATGACCCGCGCAACTCCATTGTATGATTCCGAAGGTTTGGGCAATTTGTGGAGGACGAAAGGCTTTGACAAATGGGATATGATTGGTCTAAGCAAGGTGGGCGACCTCTGGTCTAAAGGAAATGTTAAGACCTTTGAGGTACTCAAGATGGAATACGAGCTTGGAGACAGGGAATTCTTTAGATACGCTCAGGTACGTCATGCCCTGCTGTCAGTCTTTGCTGTGGGGACTGATATTCCTGAATCCTCGCCTCTCGAGGACCGTATCCTGGACGACTACGTACCCGACAGTACAATTTCACTGATCTATAAAAAGCTGATCAATAATAGAGTTGACCTGCTTGTGCGCCTCAGGGCTTTATGAATTGCCGACGGATTGGAATTGGATGACGAGGACTGGCAATCTGCATTGTCCTCGCCTAAAGAGGTTGCCATACCTGCCCGCCTTTGGTTCGTCCAACTTAAGATCCTTCATCGTGTGTATGTCACTGGTCCGAGTCTGGTTTGAATGGGTTACTCTCTGGATGGGCTGTGTAAGCGTGGCTGCGGCATGATTGGCACTTTCCTTCACATTTTGTGGGAATGTCCCGAGGTGGCTGAGTTTTGGTCCCGAGTGCATGCAATTATGGAGAGGGTCACGGGGTTTCGCTTCTACCCGAGGCCCGGCGCTGTCTCTTGAATGTGTGGGAACCAAATGATTATAATACTGCACAGATCTGTCGGCGACCCTCGGCAACATGATTGCTAAGAGAGATATTGCACAGTTATGGGGCTTCCACAGGCCACCCACTGTATTGGCATGGAAGGAGAACATGGACTGGTGCATGTTTAGGGAAATGACTGTGTACCTGTAACGGGGCAGACCCAAAAAATGGAACAGAATTTGGTCACAGTGGAATGCTTATCGTGGAAATGTATGTACTCCCCCACATGATTTTACCCTTGATGTTCCCTTGTCCCCCTAAATGACATTCCAAGTGTTTTGCATCAACTGTATATATTGCATTGTTTCCTCGCTGCCCCCCCTCCTCGCTACTGATTTTAACTATACTGCACGTATTGTACTGTTCGGAGCTACTCCCGCATGGATTCATGACCACCGTTACTGTATTTTTGCCTTGTGAAATGTGTTATGTTGTTTGTTGTTAATTTCAATAACAAAGATATAAAAAAATAAAATAAAAAAAAGTGTGGTCAAATAACATGTAAGGGGCCCGATATGTGCTGCACTCGCTGAGGTGCAATATGGGTTAGAGGGGAGTTTCCTCTATCCAAAATCCATCGACGGAGATCCAACGCAACCTAGTAGGTCTAAGCGCGGGTCCTGAGCTTTGACCAAAGTGTGACTATAAGCCATATCCCCATGCCGGATACTCATGAGGTTTTTCTCTGATAATCACAAGAGTTAAAAACTATAGATGGAACTCCCCTCTTACCCATAAAGCACCTTAGCGAGTACAACACATATCGGGTCACTTACATGTTATTTGAGCACACCTTAACTATTTTCATAAAGGTCCTGAAGAAAGCCAGATTCAGGACATGATCACCACTAGATCCTGGTGTCTGACATGTGCTAGCTTAATGGTGGGAAGAGGCAATATGTGGGGCACCACATTGAGGGCCCTGACTAACTGACGTTTCTCATACATAACATAACTGTGGTATTTGTAGAGCACACATTTCACCCGTGGCGGGAGAAGGCTTATTGTTCTGGGCTTACAACAATTATTTATTGATATCTGACTCAATGGTTCTCATTGTATTGATCTCAGAAGAATGAAATTCTCAATGGATTGATTTAGATTTTAAGCTATAACCTTGAAGTCAAATACATACCTTTGTAGTGGATCCGTTAGTACGCTGGGCCACCACAACTAGCAGTCATTTCTTTCCAAGTGGCCATGATATCTGTTAGCATCTTCCTGGCCTTTAGTGTCCGCTCCATTTTCTTACCAGATGTTCTGCGGTGATTTATACCCTTTTGTGTTGGTTCTGACTCCACCAGCTTCACTGTTGTAATACAGCCAATTTCGTGATTGACTTTACTTGCTCTTCAGTACTGTCCACTTCTTCTTTTCCTCTGAGGAACTTTTCTAGGATGCCTTTGGGCAATCAGCAGGCTTATCTGTAGGCTTATTGTTGGACCTGGCCTATCTTGCAGGTTTGCCTCCTGACTTTTTGCCTTATGCATTCTGTTTTTGTCGGCTTTAGGACTTTGGGCCCTTTACCACTGGGGATCACTGCTAAAGTGCATATGCTCTTTGTGTAAATTGTAGTTCTGATTGGCTCTCCATAATTGGCATATTCGATTTACTGGTAAGTCTCCAGTAAAGAGCACTGTGTGTGCCCCGGGTCTGTAAATCAAAAGCTATTAGTGGGCCTGCAGCACTGGAGTAGCCCTGTAAACATGCCCCAGGCCTGCCATTGCAGTGTCTACACATGCAGTTTTTAAACTGCCATGTACACGTGGCAAGTGCATCTACTTGCCAGACCCAAACCTTCCCTTTTTCTACATGTAAGGCACCCCGAAGGTAGGCCCAAGGCACACCCATGGGCAGGGTGCAGTGTATGTGAAAGGTAGGAAATGTACTGGTGTGTTTTACATGTACTGAAAGTGAATTACTGCTAATTTCGATTTACACTATTGCAAGGACTATCTCTCCCATAGATTATCATTGGAGCTGCCTTGCAACATTTTGCAAGTATAACTTTCAGTTGGGAAGAGAGAGAGATTTGGAGTTTGGGCCCAAAGCTCAGGATTTAAAAATACATCTTTTAGTGAAAGTGGTTTTTACATTGTGTGTTTGAAAAGGACACTTTTAGAAAGGGAGCATTTTCTTGCTTTATCATCCTGCGCCTCTTCCTGTTGTGGAATCAATGTCTGGTATAGACTGACAGATGGGTTGTTTGTGCATTCACTCTATCAGTCACACAAAGAGTGTTGAGCTGTGCCCTGCATATCCTGATGACCCATCACCAGACTGATAGGCCTTCGTGAGCTAGAGCGGTGGGAGGAGTTGTCACATTCATCTGAATAGGGCTGTGCCGGGCCTCTCAAATGCTGTCTCCACCCCCTTGGAGCATGGCTGGAGCCAAGCACAGGCTGGAAAAGAACGTGTGCACTACAAAGGCAATCCTTTGAAGAATGCCTACTTCAAAGGCCAAAAGTGGTATAAATATTGGACCTAAAACAGCAGATTTTTAGAACACTTCTGGAAGAAGAGGAGGGTCTGCCAAGGAGAAGAGCTGTAAGGAAGATTACTGCCGCTTTGCTGTGTGTTGCTTTGCTGGGGTGGCTTGCAGTTGCTGCTTCAGCTTTGGAGAGGAAAAGGACTGGATTTTGCTTTGTATTCTGCTTGTGAAGTTTCTCCAAGGGCTTGTGTGTGCTTGGCTCCTGTTGGAAGTCTCAGAGTCATCAAAGACTTCACCCATAGCACCTGGGCTCTGTTGCTGATAGTTCAGAACCTGCCAAGTGGTGCAAATTCCAGTAGTTCTGTGCCACCTGTGGCATTTGCTGGGCTGTAACTTCAAGAAAAGGATTCCTGAAGCCATCACCACTGCTGCCTACACCGATGCGTTGGTCCCCGCTCGCTGGGTGAGCGCAGACCAACCTCGATGACAACGCAGTCCGGGTCTCAGCGATGACGACGCTTCGTTGTCATCAACACCGCTGGCTGCACCGTGTCCACTGACTTCTACAACCCCGCAACCCTGGTCTTACCAACAACACCGCTTCACGCCGTCACCGACTCCACTGCCTACACCGTAGCCGTTTTCACCGCCCTCAATGACAACGCAGCCCCTGGTCTGCCGACGACAGCACCATCAACTCTGATATTGTCACCCGATGCCGTTGCCTGCACTGAAGCCACAGTCACTGCCTTGTGAGGAGCACGAGACACCAACCGTGACAACACCGCAGCCCAGGGTGGACTGACGAC
This sequence comes from Lissotriton helveticus, assembly GCF_964261635.1. Lineage (NCBI taxonomy): Eukaryota > Metazoa > Chordata > Amphibia > Caudata > Salamandridae > Lissotriton > Lissotriton helveticus. Next base: position 1,621,546,963 of record NC_136067.1, read on the forward strand.
AGTGCCTCACAGACGCCACGCTGCTGCCGGTACCGAAGCCACGGACACCGCATTGTGAAGTAGCACCACCTGTGAGGACACAGCATTCCCGGCACTGCCGACGTCAGCACTCCTGACTTCAACTTCGTGGAGTTCGATCTACAATGCCTCTGACTTCAAGGACTCTACGACTTCTGCTCTGACATGCAGCACCGATGCTGCGCAACTCCAGCAACGTCTCACTGCTGCACTTCACTGAAAGGGCCTGAGGCCTCTTCCACTCTGAGGTACTGTTAGCAGGTCTTCCCCGATGCTGTAGCCAGCCCTCAGCTCCATCCAGGTCGACTGAACTGTTTGATTTGTTGGTGATGATGCTGTGATAGCCCCGGTTGGAGCTATCAACTTCAAGGAACTGTATTTTTGCTTTATTCTTAACAAATTCATATATTTGCTTGTGTATGTTGGATTTTTTGACGTTTTGGTCTTGCTTTGACTGGATGAATATTGGCTATTTTTCTAAATTGGTGCAGTGTCCATTTTATTTATTTATTTATTTATTTTTGACATTTTTAAAGCGCACTGTTACCCGAAGGTGTCCTTGCGCTGAATTTTGTAGTGTTTTCACTGTGTTACTGTGTGTGTTATGTACAAATACTTTACGCCACACCTATTAGATAAACCTGACTGCTCCTGTCAAGCTACCCAGCGGGTGAGCTGGGGTTTTCTTAGCTGTGTAATCCCCTTATCTGACTAGAAGGAAGATGCCTACTTGGACAGAGTGTATACCACTGCCAACTAGAAACCCCGATTTCTAACACTTATCTACGGCAAGGTGGTACTCTACTCTAAGGTGGCACTCCTGCATCTGCAGAGCATACTCCTCTTTTCTTTATGGGGAATATTGGGTTAGCCCGTGAATTAGAGGTATTAGTAGCTAATGATCTGTGGCATAACTGAAGGTGTGGCCATAAAGGCAGACTTGGAAGTGTCAGAGAATCTGGAATTAAAACTTATCAATGGATTTCAGAATCAACTGGTGTAGGCTGCTTTCCCAACTTTTAACCTGCACTTACTACTGTAGACATTTAACTGTACTACTGTATAGTTCACAAGAGTAAGTTCCATCTGTGGGAATAAATGCTTGCAGATCCTGATACTGTGAATAAGTGTTTTGCATTTGTGCATGTAGAGTTTCTATTTTACTCACAATGGTACATATTTCTGTGCAAAATGTAATTTGGATCCCTAGGGAGAAAGACAGGTTTGTCACTCTGGACTTGTTGGTCGTTCGGGAATCCGGTTCACAGAGGCTTGAATGTCCTTTCTGTTATGTTGGTTTTGGTTTATATCTTATATCGTGGGCTGCTGCCCATAAGTATTGTGAGTGCAGTACAGACATCTGTTCCTGCTACCACATTTTTTACTTTTTAGGTCTTGCCTACGCAGAGTGCATGCGCTGCTTAAAAAAAAGATCTTTAGCCATCGATTCGGCTTTGCAGTGAAAAACGTGCACACATTGCATTGCCTTGAATGGCAATTCGTGCATGTTTGGTGATTCCCTTGCGGGAGCGAGCTTTAACAGATGGTTCCTGCTCACTCCTGCAAGGGAAGCGCAGCCCCCCTCCTCTCTCCCCTCCCCCTGCTGCCTCTCGTCCAACTATTTTTTTTTTTACTTTGCACGCGAGGCGCTCGTGCTTGTTTTGTGTTTGTAGTCAGTTTCCGAATGACTGTTGTTATGGAAGATTTTGACTGAAATACCACTCGCTTACACTTAATGTTTTCTGTATAAAACATTCCGCGGTTCCCAGCGCTACATATAATATCCAAAAATGAAGGAATAACATGACTGATGCCGTTCATGGGTAGAGACAGCATATTAATATAGTAACCAGCTCAATTACATTCACAGACAGTTACAACTTAACAATTGAAATATAAAAGCGCCGTCTAGAAGTTACCATTAGTGAGAACACATTTAATGCTGGTTACGCCATTCGAATATTACATTGCAACAAAGTAACCTAGTCCATTTTCTATGTTTGATATTACCGGGAAACGTTGGAATACAGTGCCCGCTTCCCGTTGGTTCCTCCATTCACTTCCGGTTCGAAGGTGCAAACATGGAGTGGAAATCCTGTGGAAAATGAGACTAGACTCTGGAGTGCGACAGCAGGAGCCGGATTAGGAAGAACGGCCTCTCGTAGGCTGTCGATGGAGCACAGTGCCGCGCAGCTTCCGCCTTTCTCTAGGGCTGTGCGGAATGCCCGTACCCTGCCCAGGGAGGGGACAGGGCGTAGTGTCAAAGTGCGCACCTGTTTAAGCGTCCAGGACTAACTGGAGTTACTGTCATTCCCTTCCCCGGGCAGTGAGCCTTTGGGGCTTCAACGCCACCATGGTCCCTGTGCAATTGGAGACGGATGGCCAGCTGGTACCTACTGGGGGCCCACCTCAGCTCCTCTGCCACCTCCCCCCGGTTCCGTGTGGCTGCTAGGAGTACCGGCTACAGGATGAGCACCCCAATAGATTTTCTCCTGCACAGAACTTACCAGGAGATTACCGTGCTTTCTGATCTGTAAGAATTGGAGAATCCATGTTCTATATCCTTAGATGTCACTGCACCATTTCTTTGCTACACGTTCCCCATGTCACTGTGTGAAAGCTTATCGGAATCCTCATGTTGAAAATGTCATTTTTTACATTTTGGATTTCTTTCCAAAATGGTCTTGGCATTTTACAATTGAATAGCATATGGTTGAGAGAACCAGGTGATTTGTGATAGTTCTAGCATTGATCTGATTCTATAAGGGCTAGTTTAAAGAGTTTTCTCTGGTGTTCAGTGGGCTTTATCTATCGTACAGTATTTACATTGTGATAGGATGGGAGACACTTTATTTTTGATAGTGGGGGACTAGATGTTCTTCCAAGTGTTTTCCGTTATGGTTGTTTAGTTTATTGAGGACTGTGGATCAGTCCATTTGTTTTGGATTTCATTTGCCCAAAGGGAAGACCTATTAGCTATGCCAATGCTTGTTGTTGATAGCTTAGATTCCAAATAGACACAGAACATACTCACTTTGTTTCCTAAGGGAGGGTCTGGAGCCAACACTTCTGGCCAGAATTATTTTTGCCACCTTTCTATACTTACGTCTACAGTCAGCATCTAATTTTTCCTGGAATTAAGCTTAGTTTATTGAAATGCATACTTTTTTAATAGCTAAAGAGTGGCCTTTACGCGTCAACAGCAAGAGGATATACATATTGAAAAATAAGGGAAACTTAGCTGAACATTGCTGGATTATACATATCCTATTGTTCAGCAGTTTCCATATGTGGAAAGTGAACTAGTTGGCTCTCCAAACATACTTACAAATATACAGCAACCCTACTGTAGACAACATATATCCATAGACATGGATTGGTATTCATATGTATTCAGGCATACTCGTCTTATTTAAAAGTTTGTTTTGTATCAGTCACTCACGATTAATCCTACTTATCGATGAAAGAAAAACATATTGGGTATATGGCGAGAATAGATAATAATTTTGTTTTTCCAGATATAAGTTTGCACAATTTTTAAAGGACATTCATAAATCAATTCTTCAATTTCTAGATTAAGACAAACATATTATTATAAATATATATTTTTATATAGTAATTCTTTTGCACTTTAACAGCTGCAATGACCAATATTGTGGGTCAAATAGATGTGCAGTCGTTTATTTGTGATGAGGAGGAAATACTCATAAAACCAATGTAGCTGTAGACCAAAGCATAAGGATATTATTTAAGCCCAGCAGGAAGCACAGATGGAAGACTGGGGAACAACGTGCACTCTAATTGTGGTCAAAGCAATTCTGAAAGATGTACACAAACTTGATTTCAGTTTTTTCATACGGTCAGTCCCAATTACAGTCACAGTTTCAACCCTACTACAAGCATCCACTTGGCCGTAATAAGAAGTAGCAACTTTAAAAGCAAAAAAGCCATTAGCAGCACCTATTATTTTTTTTTAAACACATTTTTATTGATTTTTAAAGGGAAAATATAAACATGTCATATACATACGGATGTAAGATACAGAATAGAGACTGTTGTTCCCTTGTGGGGCATAGGCATTGTGGAACAGCAAGCTCGCTATGACAGGAGTACTTGTTCCATAGTAATATACAAGTAACTAAACGATAAGAACGTGTAGGCCATAACAGTCAAATATGCAGTAGAGATGAATAAACTGGAGTGCCGACGTGCAGCAAGCAGCACCTATGAAGATGTAAAACTAGCCATTTACGCTAGCACTCATTTAAGAGTTTGATTCTCCAGAAGTTAAGACGTTAAAGATACTCGCCCAGAAGGCAGGAAGTCATGTTAAAAAAAGTAAGTGACTACATGGAACAGAGTTCAATGCAGATTTCAAAGATAAATACATTTGAGAGGGATATCACCACAGAACCAATATTTACTGGTGGAGTGATCTTAGAAATGCCCTACAGCGATTCTCCACTAGAAAGATCGTTGAAAGAAATGCCTTCAGAATATTTTGTTGTTCTGTCAGATGATGCTGGAGAGAGGTGAGGTGCACCGTTCTTTTCTTTGAAAAGAGGTCTACCTAGTTCTTTGAGACCATTTTGTCCAAACTGAGAATTTGTTAGCCACAGTCTAAGATTCGGGAAACATCCAATACAACGCAGTCATTACAACGACCTACCCTTACAATGCAACTGTTACAACACAACTGCCTTTACAGCGCATGCCATTACAATGCATGTCACTACAACACATACCATTACAACGCATGCCATGACAATGCATTATAAGGTAAGTAATAGAGATTATTTTAGTATTAGGGTGTGTATGAGTTTTGGGGTGCATGATAATAGTAATTTTGACCCCTACACTATCCAACACTTTCCCTACTATTACACTCACTGGAGTGGGAATAGTTATTTTTAACCCTACATTATCCAACACTTAGTAGTTTTTACCCCTACACTATCCAACGCTTACCCTACTGTTGCCCTAAAAGTATTAGGCGTTGCCATGGTATGCGTGTAATTGTATGCAATGTAATGGAATGCATTGGAATGGTAGTTTTAAAAAATGCGTTGTAATGGCATGGGTCGTAAAATCATGCAATGTAATGGTAGTTGCGATGTAAAGACTGCGTTGTAAAAGCATGCGTTGTCATTGCATGCGTTGGGACGTCATATATTCTAAGATTCAGTCATCTTTTTGTTAAAGATAGTATTGTACATGGGGTTTTGGATTCATTTAGGTCTTTGGGTTTAACTTCGGACTCAATAACCACTGCTGTCGTTTGTGGTTCAGGCTCTTGTTCTTTCTCAGGTGGATGGTTAAAATTTTCTTTTTTATCATCCCAGAAATACATTACTGTTCTGAAAATAACCGATATCTCAATCCCTTCTCCTGCCAATCATTTGCAGTTTGAACTAGGCTGTCTGACCTACAAGCAGCTGTTATCAAAGCAGCCATCTTATCTGGCTTGTAGGCCAGTGACGTAAAGTAATGATTACAGCCATTTGAAGAACCTGAATGTCTAATAAGCTGTTCTTTCCCCATAGTCAATCTATGTTGCAGCACCTCTTTTAGGGAGCAATCTCCATTTAACCTGAACATTGGCATATCTTCTGTGCTCTATAAATTAGTATGTGGGAGAGCTGTCTTTGCAGATGCCAATAACCTAGTTTTATGTATGAGATTGTGTGCTTTGTTCTAGTTTTCTAACAAATGTATTGTTGCTAATTCATTGCTTTTGTTTTGACCATAGAAACGAAAATGGATGGATGTATATAAAGCCTGATCTATTCCCAATCTGGTTTTATCTTGTGTGGATGCTCAACAACGCCCTCATTATAAGCTGGCTTTTTCTGTGGGATCGAGAGTAAGTCTAAACTGTGATCTTTCTAAAATAGTATTCACCATTTAAAGTCATAATATAGCAAAGAAACCCATAAAATGTTTTCCACCAGAGAAACTGAGATATCTCTTGCAGAAGAGGATGCAGTCGTAAAGGGTGGTCAGTGGAGCTCTGGTGAGGACGAGCTGCCCCAATCGGTTACCGCCATCCTATACAATGTGCCAAATACTTACCGTTCTTTCAGTTACTCTGTTGAACCCCCGTGCTCCAGGTCTTACTACTTGAGGTGTGTACAGTTCCCACTAAGCACCGCATGGAATACACTCGGGCTGTCAGGAATCATATCACTACACCAGATACAGCCAGAAACAAAAGCCCCCTAACATTGAGGAGGAAACTGCAAGCCTTGCCCTCAGCAGAGTCCCTCTCTCCACACCTACCTAGCTAGACCAGCAAAAAGAAAGAAAGAAAATACCTAGATTAGTGGACCAGGTTTTCCTGAGTCTGATGAGTAACATCCTCTGGAGGAGAAGGTATAAACAGCAGGATGTTGTGGGGCCTCCATGACCCCAGGTAAGAGGGAGGACTTAAGGGGAAAAACAGAGAATTGTGTAAGGTGTTTTTTGAGGTTTTTCTTTTGCTTGGTGAAATGGTGCCTTGAGGCACACAAACATTTAGAAAGGACTCGGACTGCAAAGAATTGACAAATGACACATTGTGGAGGCTTGTGGTTAGCACGATATGTGGCGAGGGGAGGGAGACTGTGGGGGATCCACTGACGCAGAAGGGAAAGATTGAATGGAAAGTTTCTAGATGGCACTTATAAGGGAAACATTTTGGTGGTAACGCCTGGGAGCTTTTCGGTGAGCATCACTTTGAGATTGTTAGTGGAGTGACCAAAGCCATGCAGGTGAATGTATTCGCTCTGGGGTGGTGGAGGAGATTCACTGTATCACCATTCACCTACCCTCAAATACAAACCTACACCACAAAGTATAATTATACAGTTTCTCAAAATGCATGTGAAAGTGTGTATGTGTTTTCCTCATAACCTAGCAAAGCTGAACCTAAAGCAGAAATTAAACAGGTTCTGGTGTACTTGGAGTAGATAAGAGTGACGGCCACAAAATTAACTCTGACTTCAACGCTTAGCCCAAGTCTCTGAGACTCGCGGCCTGGGCTCAAGAGTTCCCAGCAATGTTCGTATAAAGGGATGGGTGACTCCCCTCGAAAACACAGTTTACTCAATGAAGTTTGCATTAAGATAGGGAAGGGTGGAAATGATGCTGCCAGAGGTGGCATCAACCTGTCTGTCATCATTATTGGCTTACAGCACATTATTCATGCAGCTGCTGCGATGCATGTGGTCCCAGAGGGAGTGAAAAGGAAAAACATAGATGGAGGCTTCAATGTTTTCCTGTTTTTGGGTCCAGATTTGGATTTTGTGCCGTACCGGGTTGCTAGTCATACACACAATCTGGGGATGAAGCTCCTCCTCGCACTTGGCTCAGTGGCCTGCTGGATGCTGGCTCATGATGAAAGCAGACCACACGGCAGATGCTAGGAGGTCGGGATGCTGAAGCAAAACAGAGAATATGACAAAATGCCCTGGACTGCCATGAGAGGAGATGATAAGAGTGAAGCTCCGCTTCAGCAAGGAACAGAGGCTAGCCAATCTTGCCCTCCTAGAGGCTGTGAAAGGCAGTATAAAGTTTTTTTTCAGGGAACAAACAGACTTTCTTACCAAAAGTGATGACACTCAAGGAAGATGGCTGCCAACCGGTTCCTCTCTACATCGGTACAGAGGGAGCTTGCATGTCCTGATCTATTGATGTTATTGATAAAAACATAGAATGATAAGATAACCTAAGAGGAGGCTCCCCAACTGTACGCTTGAGATAGTAATGGAGATGGCAAAATGGCAGTTAATAGGACAAGCATTTGCAATGCAGTTGGTCTTGCAATTGCGAGATTTTGAGCTGTTGGCATTGTAAATAACAATGCACTTTATTTATGTGTTTAAAAAGCCTGGAATAATAAAAAGACATTGTCATTTACAACACCAATAAGTCAAAGTTTCTACAATGCGAGACCTATTGCATTGCAAATTCTTGTTGTTTACAAGCGCCCCATGCTGCGCTTATAGATTAATAGAGGCCACGCCCTTTCTTTAGATGAGCCGTGTCGAAAGAAAGGTCTGCAGCCGCTATTAAAGTGAAAGCAGGGTATGGGGCTCTTTTACCAAGAAAAGTATTTGTTTATCAAGTTGACAAACAAATGCTTTTTTTTGGTAAAAGTGCCCCGTGAAAGCGCAAGGCGCGCTGAATCTTGTTGGAAAGCATTAAGTGCCTGCAGTTGGAGAAACGCATTAAAGAAAATAGTGCTTACAGACTAAATAAGATGTACATGTAACAACTGAAGTAAAAGGGCCAGTCTTCATGTGATGTTACAAATGAAGATAAGGCAGTACTAAGGAGGGGCTAACAAGCCTATTAACGAATCAGAAGCCAGCATTTACGAAGGACAATGCCACCAGCCAATGACAAATATGGACAGAGATTGTGCGGGGCTTCAAGTCCATACTTCAACACAGCATGCCTCCCAGAGCAGTGCATGTGCTGCCCAGGGTCGACCTAAAAATGTAGATTTCCTCTGTGGCAGCTACAGCCCCTCTTGTGGGATACAACCAGGAATTATAGCAAGCAATTGATTGTTTTGACACCATAACTGCACCTCCTCTGGAATCCCACCTAGTTACATTATACTACATTTACCTCCATTGTGTACAGAACAACTACTACCCTGCAAGGACAACAATGTCAATATTTCTTCCTCTCGCCTAGTTCAAAGGATGTGATTTATGAAGGATAACAAGGCATTGTGGGATAGGAATGTTTAGAATACAGTTAAGATAGTGATACTGTGGGGAATGCTTAGTTTCAGTAGTCATAGTGGTCAAGAAGCTTGCAGGCAAAAGGAAAACGCGTGGATACAACCTTTAAATCTAGAGCTTGAGTATGGATTTTTGATACGCTCGCCTGGAAAAGGAGACTTACAGACATTAGATGGCCACATGTTGCTTGCATTTACAGCAGCTCAGAGACAATGAGGCAAAGGTGTATCATAAGCACTCAGTGTTCGAGCATAGTGAGTCTGTAGGTGAGATCATTGAGAAGTGTGGCTCAATGGTGGAGAAGTGTGGCTCAATGGTTAGAGCGGCAGACCCTGATGCAGAGGTCTAGCCCGGGACCAGGGTTCAATTCCCCGCCTCGGCGGGTCTTGGGCTAAAAAATTCCACGGACCTGATCATTCTCGCCTCGGTGCCTATTCCAATCATGGAGTCCCACTCTGCAACTCTGGGCAATAGCTTGCTTAATCTCCACAACGGCCCCCACAACGCTAAGGATGCCTGGCCTCCACCTTGGGGGTGCCCAGGAGTGGACACCTCACAGGGAAAGCCAGGATGGGTTCCACAGCGGTATTCGTACAAGCACCTTGAGACCCTTGCGGGTGAGTAGTGCGCTATACAAGTATCAATTTACATTTACATTTACATTTTATAAGATTAGCGAAAAGGCCATAACAAATATAATTTCAGGATCATATAATAACGTTGGCATGATGGTAAAATAAATTTGTGGGGATTTTAGATATCTTTTGGGAATTTTATTCTGAACTTTATAATGAAGACTCAAGACTGTTCTGTTGATCCCCTTAGGCCATTCTGGCTGGGTCTAAAATGTCTCTTTATGAAGAACTCCCTAAAAAATTTGAACAACCCTTTACATTGGGGGAGAAAATCATGGGAATTAAAGGGCAGCCTGGGAATAAGTCCACTGGTGCCAAATTAATTCTATCTGAAAGTTTTTTTTGATCAATCAAAGGTTCCTCTTTCAAAAATGTAAATACACATAGTGATATTCCTGGAGAAAAATAAACACCCCAGGAAATGTGCTTCTTACTGCCTAGTAGCCTTTGATTAACACTGGTGTTTTCCAAAGGCTTGAGTAATCGTTTGGCTGGGATAATACATCAGTTGGTTTCCCCATGCAGCATGGCTTTATCCCTAATAGATATTCAACTGTTCATGTAAATATGGCCATCTCTATTTTTGATGTAGCAAAGAGCAATTAGAGGTAGGGGTGGGACAATCCTAGTAAATACCAAGAATGCATTCAACGGGGTCATCTGGCTTGCCCGTTGGTTTTCAGTAGTCAAGTTGGGGTTTTGGTTTTAGATATTTAAAGGTTCATCCACAGTCCCTATGAAAAATGTGCTTATATCTAGTCCCTTTTTTCAAGTCATGTGTAAAAAGCAAGCGGATTCCTACCAGCCTTTGCTTAATAGTAGTAAGAGGAAAATTACAGATCACATTGCAGCCTTTTCTTCCGAACGGCTATCTTGGTGTTGGGATACTCTATCGCCACCCACCTTCTAGGAATCACTTTCTATTCAACATAGCTATCAAAAATGTCTGCTCACCTTGTGACCCCATGTCATCTTCTGACACCCAAAGACATCTGTATCTGGTGGCATGCAGACACATTATACACCTCCAAGACACAATACTGCCGCTTTTAGGGAGAAGGAGGAATCTATATTCATCTGCAGGGCTGCCACTCTTTTATTCAGACAATACTAGCACTTATCAGCAGATCTGCTGAATTTTAATCGGGACAGTACCATCTCTTCTCAGCAGAGGTGCTCTTATGACCAAGTAGCTGCACTTCTGGGCCATAGTGTAGCGCTTTTGATGGAACAGTAAGCATTAACAGACTACAGGAGGGAGCCCATAAACCCTAAAGCGACCAGGGCAATAATCTGTAACAAACAACAATGTCTCAATGGTATTATTTCAAAGGAAAAATATACATAAATGTGCAATGGCGCAGTTAATTACACAGGATTGAATCCATGGGGGAAAAAGGCAGGGAAACATTTCATGTTGATGAAAGATATATTTCATATAGTAGCTATGTTGCACATATTAAATTTCATATGTTCAAGCACATGGGTCAGTAGCACTGCGTTACATTAAATGGCATGTAACCAACAAAATACTGTGCGCAAGTGCTCGTGAAGTGTAGTGCCGGCGCAAGTGACACATGACGTGGTATAGACAGTGAGAATAATGGGCGCAACAACAAGTGAGATAAAAACCATGATTTACATGTTCAAGATACCACGACAATAAATGTTACAAGAATACAATTTAAATGAGACAGTATCCGTGTGTTGGGGCACCAAGAGTTCCACTGTGGGAGTCTACGGCGTTTTGGCCTGTAGACGTCTTAGGCCAACATCAGGACCAGGTTACATTACTTAATTGATGTACTGGGGATAGAAGAATAATGGAAGGTTCCGTATATTCAGTGGCCCAAGAGGGATAGCTAGACGTAAGAAAAAGGGGGGGAGGGTGGTGATAGCAGGGTCGAGGCAGAGCCCTGATAGAGTCAATGAATATAATAGGGAAGGAACTCTGCTAGACATATCACGTGACTAGGCTCCTGAAGAGAGAGAAGGAAGGTGGAACAGTAGCAGCACTTCTCAGCTCTTAAACACTGTACCCCTGACTAATTCTGTTAACATTGCCTATATAGTGAAAATGTCACAGTATCTCCCTGCACCTATTGTTGCACTTCTTCTTTTACAGGTATCTCATTCCAGCCCTGGTGTTCCTGGCATTCATTGCCTTCACAAACTACTGTGTCCTCATCATCTCTTACCGTGCACTGTACGCTAATGGCTTATGGCTGCAGAAGTCTAGAAAAGTGGACCTTTGGCTCATCCGAATTCTCGTAAGTTCCTCTTATTTTTTTATATCAGGATTGTGTGCATTGGCACACCTTTAGCCACTTCGCAGAGATCTGTTGAATAAAATAAAAATATGCGCAGGTGCCTAATTATTTCTTATGGCCCATGGCTGGATGCTAAGGTTGCCATCACTAAGGAAGCTTAGTCTTGAATCCACCCCATGTGTCTTTCTTCCCTACACTTCTTCTTTCTCTATCTCACTTTTTAGGCCTCGCCTACATACAGCTTTTAGGGGTATGTTGTCAAAAAGGCACACTGTGTCCTACACTAGTACTTTTATGTGGGCTTTGGGCCAGCCTATTGCTTGGCAAAGGCTTTCTTTCTTGGCAGTCTCATTTGCTTGTTTCAGTCAGTGGTTTTCCTCCTTCTTGTGCTTTTCCCTCCCCCGGAGCAGAGTTTCTTTACCACTCTTTAATTGGATGGCTTGTATCCTTCCACTGCTTACATATAGGGATTGAAGGCATTTTGTTTTGCACTCTCTCACTCATGTGCTGCTAAATGCTCACTCCATCCCATTGCGCTGTGTTACTCCCTCTTCACCCTTCCTATATAATTGCTTTATATTTTCTTCTTTTTTTATTTTTTTACTTTTATTGCTCTCTCTCTCACCTCAGGCTCTTATGTTGATCACAGCCACCCGCCCCCCCATCTCTTGCTGTCCACGCCTCACTGTTTCACCCATTGCGTTCATTAAATAAATGTTTTTTTTTTATGTTTTGCTGCCAGGCTACTCCTTTTTTAGGTTTCGCACCTGCGAACTGATCGCGAAGCGATCGTCGCAGCGAAACCTTTTGCAATCGTTTCTGCTTTCAAGGAGTGAAGGGAGACAGGAGACAAGTGATGTGCACGCGCAACCTTCCGAACTGGGATCAGGTCGCGCGCGCTTCCTGTCTCCCATGGCTCCTTGGAAGCAGAAACGCACGCACACACACATACAGATCCCCCCCCCCGCCGCGCATACACACACATATAGAACCCCCCAACCCCCCCCCCCGCCGCGCATACACACACGCATGCACATACATACATACAGAACACCCCGGCGCTTACTGCCTCCCCTGTCAGCTGCTCCTTTCCCCCTCCAGTGATCTCCTGGCTAGACCCGCCGGTCACCTCCATCTGCGCCCTGGGATTCATAGACTGCCGCTGGCATGGCTGGACGGAGGCGCACGCTCTATTAGACCTGCATACAGCCTTCCATGGTCCACCGTTCTCCCCGCCTCGCACCGTCTGCGCACTGTCATTAGTTGCATGAGTGCCCCGGTGGTAACGAGGCCGCCCAGTCCTGAGCCACTCCTTGCCTCATATCCTGAAGTACCATCAGGAACCGGGATTTATGAACCCACAGAAGCGCAGACACTGCCCGCAGCTGCCTAGAACGAGGTGAGGCCGGAGGTTGGGAGGAGACACACGTTGATCAGGGAAACACAAACAGGAACGTTTATTTTCACTTTACAGACACAGGCAGGCGGCACCATAGGAACTGTAGTCCAGGGGAAAGGGAAGTTCTGCGCTTACGCACGTAGAACTAGGACTTACCTGAGGCCTAAAACCTCTCGTGTTGTAACCGGCATGCGGGAGCCGATTCACCTAGAAATGTGACAAACTCAAGACAAGCTGGCTAGGTGACGTTACATAATATTATCTGGTACCATTATATGCATTCGAAAGTTGAAACAATAAGTGTTATTTCAATGTACGTCTTCCTTACTGGGGGATTCTTCTGTGTCGTTTGTTGAAGACTGATCACAGTAACGCTTTTGGCTAATATTAATTTATAGTTTCGTAGACGTTAATAGATTATTGCGTCTGAAGATCGAAACTGGGCCGAGGAGAGCAGGCGGCGCGGGCACCAGCTCGTGATGATCCCTCCCACGCGCCCCCTCCAGTCACGAGCCCTTCTATCTTCCGCCTCCCAGCTGTGCAGGGGTGTTCCAAGCCCAAAATTACTAATTCTGACGACGTTATTCATCCGAACTAGCTAAATGAGTCATTTACATAAAGTTCCTTTCACTGACAATACAGAGGGAAGAGTTGCTATAATACCGGAGGTACCCATTTTCAGTGATGCAAATAAAAATATGATTGTTAAGAACAATACCTTAATTACCATTCTCGGTTATGTTTTCTTTTTATATGCTGTGAGATGGAGACACATTGGCAACAACTGCAAGAGCGTGCGTGTAAACACAACAGTGAAAAAGGAAGAACGTACTTACCTGTAATTGTGGGCTCCCCGCTTTCTGTTGCACCTGGTTTCCAGCATATTTAGTAGCCACAGCAGTGCGACGTGGTCAACATGGATGACAAATATAACACGAATACATAAAAGCCCAGGGAACATATTTAGCCCTTAACTTTACATGGTGCCTCTTTTAAACCTCGAATTTTTAGAGTAATGCAAATTTGAAGAGGGCATTCCTGGATCGGTTCGGTGATCCACGTCCTCGCACAGTTCCAAATACTGAAAATGCAAAATGTTCACCATGGTGTAACTGTAAAGATTTCATGTGTCAATCTGACAGAATCGATTAAGCACAATAAAGAACAATCCACAGAAAATCGATCTGGATAGTCTTGGAATTGCCATTGACTCACCAATAATTTTATGACCAACACCCAAACAATGTTTATTAGTTTTGCCTTTTTCCAATAGCAGAGAAACAACTTCCAATGCTGAACTGGTACATAAAAACAAAAAGTAATTGTGGGGCCCAAAGTTTTCTTCGGAGTCCACTAGCAGCTTTGCCCAATACCGAGCTTGCCTAGTCTTGATTTCATCGCACGCCTCCCCCCCCCCTCTACACTTTGCCTCCTTATCTCCCGCTTGCTGGTTCCTTTGTGTCCCCGCTTTCCCTCTCCGTCACTTATCATAGTTCTTGCTTTCTCGTTCTATCTCCAATGTCAGCCTTTCTCCATCTTGCTTTGGGTGAGTGTTTGATGATGAAGAATGACTTCTGGTCCTCAAAAAACAAAGTGCCAGCCTATCCACAACGTGCAACCACCTGCACAAATTAAGCATCGGATAACTCCACAAACAATTTAAACACCACCCTTTCCTCAATGTTGATTTGAGGCAGAGGGACACTGTAGCAAAGAACCTAATCGATGAAGGTAAAATGCTTTGCACCTTTGGCGTAAAGTCTTAGTTAGCCTTGAAGGAACTTCGCCATCACAAAAGAGTCCCCCTAGAAACATCTGGCAAACATTTAAAGCACAAATACTCGTTAAAGTAGCTAAAGAAATGCTTTCCCCTTGAATGACTCGCACTCAGAACCATCCCCAAGAGTTTAACGAAAGGATGGAGGAGGATGGAAAAAAACAATCTAGGAGAAAGGAAGGGAAATTAGATGTTTTGTCTCTATGGAAGCGATACAATTTTTTCCAGTCTGAGTGTTCAATAATCTTTTAAAAAGATAAATTATGCTCGAAGAGATTTTGTCAAAACTCTTAGGGCCAGGATTAATTCCTAGCAAGCAAAATTAGACCGCAAGAATCTCTTTTGCATAAACAGACTCCGATGACTGTCAGATTCTCAGCCTTGCATAAATATCTCCCT
This sequence comes from Lissotriton helveticus, assembly GCF_964261635.1. Lineage (NCBI taxonomy): Eukaryota > Metazoa > Chordata > Amphibia > Caudata > Salamandridae > Lissotriton > Lissotriton helveticus. Next base: position 1,621,562,193 of record NC_136067.1, read on the forward strand.
GGAAAATAATCCATTTATACTATAAACTATAATTAAGCACGTCCCACAACCACACAAGACTGGACGGAGAATGGTTAACTAACCCGGTACCAATGCATGCTAAAACCGAATCTTTTTGTGGAATTTCCCAAAACTAAACTATAGGCAACACCATCTTGAATAAGCATAAACGTAATCCACTATACATAATCTAACTTCGGTAGAGAAATATTTATGAAAGTTTGGGATTTTGGCAGTCTATATATTTTGAATGTCTTATATTTTTGCAACCAAGATCTCTGCAGTCTTTGTTTCACATGGAACCGATAAATTCCATAGACCAGGTGTTATCTCGATAAAAGTAATCAAGTGTGTGACTACTATGTATTAGCTCGCAACTTTGAGACGCCACTTCTCCAATATGTTTTAGCAAGAGTGGCAAAATGTGCAAGATGTCCGCCCGATTTGTAGTGGACAAACAGCGGTCTAGTTGCAGAATAGAGATAGTCTAAGAACTTAAAATATGGACTTGACTATCAAACATTCATCTCCTTTTGATGCAATGTTTCTATTGTGAAGAGTACCCTAAACTGTGATAAGTTAGGCATAGGCATGTTACTTTAAATATAAACAAAAGTAAATAATGATAACTGACAGGGTAAATATCTGCTTCTTTTCGTTTATTTATGCCAAGTACACTGTCTTATAAGACCACAGTTTACTTTACAGGTATGTAGGTTTTTGTTTGAACCGAAATAAATTGCGTGAATATCAAAAGGTTAAAAAAATAAGTACTTAATTCATTCCACTAAGTTCCCTACCCTCTTTGACTTCAAGTAAACAGGTATCGCGCAAATAAGGACTCTCACACAACTCTGAATATAGTATAAAAGGTCACCTTTATTACAGGACAGCCAGAGACAGACCCGCAACATAACTTTTCCAACCAAACTTTATCTTTATTTCTTCTCCAAACCTTTTACATATAAACCATAACGTTTTCCAATTCTTTCTATTTCCAATAACCATAACTTGTTTTAATACCATCCTTGTGTTTTCCTTCTTCTTTCCATCTCTTCCCCACCTACCCTCCCAAGCCCTCCCCCTTAGAGAAAGGATGAATCCGCTCTAGATTATCCAATCCCCATCACACACGCCACCCAGGAAAACCCTTGAGTTTTCCTGCCCCACCCAAAAAATCCCTCCCAAATCTAGAAAAAACGGACTGCTCAAGTCAATAAAGAATAACTGTGAAGGAAAAACTGTTCCATTGCAACTCATTTTGCCGGTTTGGAGCACCACAAGTCAACACACCAAAGGTTTGCCAAAGTATCTCTTAGTTCCATTAAATAATAGGACTGACCCATCTGTGACAGATGCACCCCGTCGCTCCGTAACAAATGCAGCATGTCACCATTAAAATGTTCGTGTGCAATGACCGTAATGCCCATTGCCACGCAGTATGACTTCATTGCTTTATTAACCTTTTTGCGGGCCCTCTCAACAGCTGTCTGAACTCTGGCTCCTTTCCATTGGCTCCTGTAAAGAAATTCAGTCCAAACTACCCTGGTCCCTTCCCATCTGTCTTTGATGACAGCCAAATCCAGTTTCATCTGCTTGATTAAAGCCAGCCCTGAACATTCCAACAAGTCATTTTCCCCTAAATGCAGGATCAACAAGTCTGGAATGCCCCACACCTCTGCCATTTTATTTAAGACCGAAAACAACTCCCCCCATTTCATCCCCCCTAAACCCCTCCAAATCACCTCATGGTCATTACCATACAACCCCAAACCTCTACCACATAGCTGTTGTTCGGCAAAGTTCGCCGCCCACTTCACGATGGAATGGCCGACGATCCACGTCCTCTTTTTTCGAGGAAAATCTGCCACTCGACCTGTGATGGAAAAAACACTATAACTAACTGGCCATATAAAGCGGATGGCATTGCCGTGTTTTTTTTATTTTTTTTTTAAAACCTAACATATTTAAAACAACAATTGGACTTCCATCGGCCAATGCGCTGTAACTCCTCTGCCCCCCAACCCAACCTCGCAGCTTCGGTAGCCGCACCTATTCTGAATGAATGTGTCCCAAAACAATGTGGATTTTCCCCTGCTAACGTTAATGCTTTCCGCAAAACTGCTAAGAATTGAAAACAAGTTAACTGCGTTTTATTTTCATGGCAGAATATATCACCATCCCGAAAAACCTTTGAACTCACAAATGCCTCCCATTCCCCCACTGGACAGCAACCCATCACCCCGCTCCTGCCAAGACGCACCAATGACCCTTTACCTGCTTGATCCGTCTTTGACCTTCTCAACTTGATCTGCAATATATCATTATCCAAAAGAACAATATCAGACGAACGTATCCCACCCAGATTCCGTAATCCCAGTAATTCTGATATCCTAAAGGCACCGAAAAACAACCATATCATGCCTAACCTGAACCTGTAACATTCCCATTCATCATAGCAGCATGAAGGCAACACACCCAACAATTTATGTAATAAGTCAAAAGTAATAGGGTCCCTCAACCTTGATGCTTGACCAAAAGACCTCCCAAAACCCTTCAGCATTTTCTGTAAACGAAAACCTTTTTGAACCTCACACCCCAATTCCAGTTGGCTATAAAAAGAAATGCCTGCTAACTTGCCCACAATGGTGGACGGAGACAAACCTCTGTCTATTAAACTCAGCACAAAGCCCAACATAAATTTTTCATCTCTCACCGCTGTACCCTCCCTGCCATGTTGAGCCGTATAACCCAAAAAACCAGACCATGCCAGCTGATAGCTGCGTCGTGTAGATTCTGACAAGGATTGCTCGACAAACTCAGCCATTCTCAATTCCCCAGGTCCCATATGTTCGGCGGAATCGGTGTCTTGTAATGGTCTGCTCCCGGTGCCAAATCCCGAAACCTCTGCCACTGACAACGAGACAAAGCGTCGGCAATTGAATTGTTGACACCAGGGATGTGTTGCGCTTTAAATACAATATTCAGCTGCAGCACCCGTAACATGTAAGCCCGCAACAACTGCAATACTGCAGATCCTTTGCCCGCTGCCCATTCACCAGATAAACCACCGCCATGTTGTCGATATGAAACAACACACATCGGTCTCTGAACTCCTCACCCCAAATCTGCAGCGCCACCAACAAGGGAAAAAATTCTAAAAAAGCAATGCTGCGACCCTGATGTAACCACTGTGCAGGCCATTGCTCCGCACACCACCGTCCATCCCAAAATAAGCCGAAGCCTAAAGCCCCGGCCGCATCAGAGAAGATCTGCACTGGCCAGACAGTGTCTTCCGATACGAAGTTAATGGACACTCCATTGAACTCATCCAAAAATCGCAACCAAATGTTCAAATCCTCCTTAATTTTTGCTGTCATCCGTATGTGATGGTGCGGCAAACTCGCCCCAGCCAGCGCAAATCCCAGCCGCCTGCAAAAAGTCCTGCCTGCCCTGACAACTCGACAAGCAAAATTCAAATAGCCCAAAAGCCTCTGGACTTGTCTCAGCTGCACACGCTTAGCTCCCAAAATTTCTTGTAAAAAAGACCTGATCTCCTGCACTTTCTGCCTGGGCAAACGAGCCACCATCTCTTTTGTGTCTATTTCTATGCCTAGAAATGTCAAACTGGTCGTTGGACCTTCCGTTTTGTCCTCCGCCAAGGGGATACCAAATTCCTCCGCCATGTCCTGAAAGCAGGCCAAAACTTTAGCACATTGCTCCGTCCCTGCTTTGCCCACAAACAAAAAATCATCCAGATAATGACATACAGCCACATGATCTGAACGCTGGACCACACACCACTCCACAAACGTACTAAAAGTTTCGAAAAGTGAACAAGAGATAGCACAGCCCATGGGTAACACCCGATCCACATAAAATTCTCCTTCAAAATACATGCCCAGCAAACCAAAATCCGCCGGGTGAATAGGTAACAGGCGAAAAGCGGCCTGTATGTCACATTTAGCCAGCTCAGCTCCCATCCCCGCCTTGCGCACCAATTCCAAAGCGTCGTCCACTGACGCATAAGTCACTGCTGAATCAGAAGTAGAAATAAAGTCATTAACTGACTGCCCTTCCGGCCAAGATAGGTGATGTATCAGCCGAAACTCACCTTTTGCCTTCTTTGGGATGACACCAAGGGGCGATACAATGAGGTTTGGCAAGGGGCAAAACTCAAAAGGGCCAACTACTCTGCCTAAATCCACCTCCTTTTGCAATTTCACCCTTACCACTGACGCCATCTCCTTTGCTGACTTCAAGTTATCAGCCCAGCGTGAAACCCTGGGTCCTTGGTAACCAATCCGAAAGCCTAGTCGAAACCCCCAAAACAACTTAGCCGCTCCTCCAACATCAGGATACACCTCCAATGCGCTCAACATGGCCTGTAATTTAATTGGAGTAGGCGCCCTTTGGCATAAGAGGTGGTACAGATCCTCTCCCCCCCCTCTGCCCCCTAACATGTTCTCCCGGGTATTGGTTGGGAAAGCACTGAAAGACAGCATGCCTGCCCCCGCATTGAGAGCATTCATGCTTAAATTTACAGTACTGGCGCACACAGGAACCTCGGTTAAAGCTCCAACATGCTCCAGTTGCGGGCAACTGTCCCCGCCCAACGCCACCCGCCCCCTGTGTGGCGGGACGCTGAGAAAAGGGCCGGTAAGGAATCGGCAACCCACTTGCTGTATGGATCGTGTTGGCAGAAGAATGACCCGACATCCACTGTAACCACAGCTCTTGATCAACCTCACCCCATGGCTTATCGTGGAATAAACTCATTCTCGCCCGAAACTCTTCATCGTAGTTCAGCCACGCATAACCCCCTGCTTGCAAGTGAGCCCGTCTAATGACATCTACATACTTGAAAAGCGAAACTGCTCTCTCTGGGTAGCGTTCACAATAGACACTGGCATAGATCAGAAAGGCCGCTGTCCAGTTCTCTATTGTTTTCGGGACTTTGGGACGGCGGGACAATTCAACCTCCTCCTCCTTAGAACCTTCCTTTGCTTGCAGTTCCCTATGAAGGAGCCTGAACACATCCACGTACTCATGGTCCCAAATCCGCTGCCTAGTTCTATTTGACAAATGTATGCCTAATGGCATGGACACCCCCATAAAAGGCAATTTCGTACCCCTCACTGTAGTCACCTCACTCTGTTCTGAACTAGTAACCGATGAACATGGACTGTCATTCCCCAACCTCCCCCCATGCCCTGCCACCGTTTTCACACTTTCACTTTGTTTTGACCCCAATCCGTCCCCCGCCTCCCCCATTCCTTGACCACCCTCCGCAGGCGCCCCACCTGAACCCCCAGCCAACGGCCGTGTCCAAGCAGCCCACCAGTCTGGCTTACCTGCTGGTAGCTGCGCAGCCCGTCGCCGAAAATCCTCCAGACCATCACGCCGATGATGTCCGCTCGGAGTCATACGTGCCGGTGAGAGAACCGCTCCTGAACTCTGAAATACACTGGCAGAAGTTATACGACTCCCACCCCTCCCAGCCCCTAGCCTCCCACCATGGGACAGTCCACGTCTAGCAGAATACTCATTTTCTTTATCTGCTTCATCAACATTACTAACAAACTGTTGTTCATTGCCTGACATAGTAAAACTCATACCTGGCCTAGAGCCAGGCGCCAAGTTAAGAAGTGTATTTTGAAAATCTGACTCAGGCCTCCGCGAAAAGCACCCAGTCGCCTTTGTGAAATCCGCACCAGATCCACGTCTCGAACTCGCCCCCCTCCCAAGCACCACAATCTGCGGCGCCGTCTGAGAGAAATTGAACTGCTCATCTGGTACCAGACCAGCAGCATCCTGAAGGTACTCACCGCTCGAGCAAGGACCCGTACCATACTTACCCGATAACTTTGAAGCTGAGGTACCAGCCCTTTGTGCCATTGGCAACTCCGTGTGCTCCACCCACACCCATTGACCTTGCGGAATCACAGACCCCATGTTAGAAACTACCTCAGGACGCCCAGGCGGAGGCCTTTCTTCTGGAAACATCGCACTAGAATCCCTCACCTGTCGGCCCCCACACCTACCACCCACTTCCCCCCACCTCCCACTCCTGAAATGCTTATCACGAGGTGTACACATAACACCCCACAGCTGCTGTTCATCCTGTAAAAATTGAAAATCATGTGTTAAATCCACATTAGCCTCCTCCTCAACAAATTGTTTTGTGGGGACTCTAGACTGAGGGACAAGAATGTTCTGGCAGTCCATAAAGTCATCCTGCTGAGGTTGCTCCTCAAGTAATATCGCACCGCCCCTGACATCCTCGCCTTCCTCAACTCCTGACTGGTCATACTCCTCAGAATCACTGTCACTGGAGTAGCTCACTAAAATCTGACTCCTCCTGTCAGCATCCACTTCTGGTGCTATGTCAATTCTCTTGTTGCTCACCAGCTGCCCTTCTGACCTCATTTGCAATCCTGACACCTTCTTACTGGGTCGTGGCGCTATACTGCCCTGCTCCTGAGACGTGCTGGCCATCTGCTCATCAAACTCCCTGTCAGCCACTCCTTCCGACAGCTGAATCATAGACACGCGCGTGTCAAATACACCACCAGCACTGACGCCGCGCCTACCCGCCCTACGTCTTGCCGGTGCCTTCATTAAATGACAACCCCTTTGTAACTCACTGGGGGCCGATGACGAGCGCGGGGGTGGCAGCTTCTTACCCCGACCTCCTCTGCTCGTGGACCTCGCTCTCCTGGCTCTTGCCGCTGTCAACCTCGCTCCACCTTCATCCTCATGTAGAGTATGTTGAACCGGCTGACAGGCAGCCACCGCTCTAGAAACTCCTTCTGCCGCCAAGCGACGCGGACGCTTGACAGCTACTGAAGTATCTAGCACTGCGCCGGGCCTCAGCAGGTCACTCCGTCCCACCGCCACCAATGCTCGCACTGCCTCTATGGCAATATTCTCCGCCGCCATTCTAACAATGAATGAGGAAAAACACGTCGAAATTCCTCACCAAATCTCCTGTCAGCACTGACAGAAAATTGCCTCACGAGCGCCGCCTCAAAAAGCGACACCACCGTTCCTCTCATTCGCTCAGAGTGACGTCAGCCCTCCCTCCCCTCCCTTCCTTTGGACCTAGTCCCTCCCACCACCCAATCAGGTCGCGTGAGGTCGTCCCTCGCGCGAAATGCCCCAGGGGGACATTGGCTTTGCCAAGTGCCCCTGGGGGCCCATTGGTATCATGCAAACATGACCACTACGTTTAACTGTTCTCGACAGTGATACGTTTGCCCCTTTTCTCTTTCGATACCCTTTTCCGGAGAATGCCGGTAGAGGTGGGATAGGCTGATAGTGTGTGAGAAATTGTTATTGTATGTACTACCTACGAATCACTTTTAAAAAAAAATAATCTTAAACGTTTTTTATGCTTTATTTACTTGAAAAACGGTTGAAAACTACACATGACAATGGACGCAGAGATAATTTCAGGTAATGGAGTAGTTGCTAATTTCCTTATCTCTGACATTTTTATGTGTTTGGTAAGCTTAGGTGCAACATTCTAGTATCTCCTGTTTGACACTTTTATTGACATTTCACCGTGAGTAGAAAAAAACAGATACTTCCATGTAATGATATAAGAAATAATAAATGATAAATGGAAATGTGCCTCAAAGGACCCTAATACAATCTAGACCAGCCTAAAGGTGACAGTTACACAAAACTCAGACTGCTGGGAGTTATATTTGCAAACCTTCATCTGTTTTACAAGACTACTGGAAAAAAACACCAAGTTGGAGTCTGATTCTGGTTCTCCATCTTGGATTGTTCTTTAGTTGAGGCAACTTTCTTCTCCACCTTGGAGGCGACTTTCCTTCTTCAAAGACGCTCCCTTTAACAGAAAACAGGAGAGTGCACGCACGCGTAAACGGATCAGGTCACGCGCGCTTCCTGTCTCCCATGGCTCCTTGGAAGCAGAAACGCACGCACACACATACAGACCCCCCCGCTGCCGCCGCGCATACACACACATAGAGAACCCCCCCAACCCCCCCGCCGCGCATACACACACGCACGCACACACACATACATAGAGAACTCCCCCGCCGCCGCGCATACACACGCACACATAGAGAAACCCCCCCCCCCGCAGCCACGCTTACACACACACGCATGCACACACACACACATACATACAGAACAGCCCGGCGCTTACACACACACATCCCTTACCTAGTCTCGGCGTGTCTTCTCATCGCAGCTTGCGCAGGGACAGCCAACGTGCACACGCACGGCGACGGCGTCTCCTGCGCTACAACCGTGGTTTCGGTTTCGCGCCCTAACCTTGCCATTGGCTGTACTACTGCCAACCGGCACTTGTTTTATTTTTTTTACATTTCCGTGGCATCGTCTCCCTGGCATTTTGATTGAACTCTGGGACATCGTCGCTCCTCGAGCCTTTAGTGAGGGCGGCACGGTAAGGCACAAATAACCCCGCCGTGAGCTCGGGGGGTCTACGTCTCTTTGGATTGTTCGCACAGGGTGTTGGTGAATGGGGAGAGTGCGGCGTGCAGGCTGAGGGATGGCGTATGTTGGCCAGGGCAGCTGCAGCGGGATGGGACAGGGGAGGTAAACAACTTTTTCAAGGTTTGCTGGGGGGACGTCATTAATGACTGCGGCATTCAGGCTAGTGGTCGCCCGTTCATGCACTTTGAAAGTATGCAGGGTGCCATGGGGGACTCTGTGTTTGGGTGGGGGGCGGGGCAGTGGTTCACGCCCCCTCCCCAAAAGAGAAAACCATGTCGAGCAGCATAACGCTGGAGAGGGGCGTGCCTGTGCAAGATGACAGAGAGCGCACTTCGATTTATCCTAGCTTTTTGAGAACATCCTTGGACACTTTGGGACTGTAGTGGTCGGAAAGGTAGTGGATGAAGATTTCGCCGTGCTATTGAAAAAGTAATGACATATTATATAATAGTCGCCACCTTGTTTCCTCCTTCCCGTAAAAAATAGCATTCCTGCCTGCATGCGCCATGCTTGGGTTTTAAAAGTGGACTTTTTAGCAAGTATTGCTGAGGGGTTAATGCCGGTATACCTCCGCATCTCGCCCCAAACGTTACTTTTGTTAAAGTAAAGCACTACACCGGGGAACCACCCCTCTCGATAGAATTATGTTACGTGAATCAGACATAACGTATACGTTCGCGTTAAGGGTGCACTGCTACAGCTGCGCCGGTAATATGGTTGGTGATCCAGGGGGCGCGGTACGGGTGCTGCGTAGGATGGACAGTGGAAATGTACAACACCAGCAGGCACTGGCTGCACGCTTCGATGGGGACTGTAAGGGGAGTGGCTGTTTACCTTCTCAAAACTCTCACGGCTTCCCAGAGGACTCCTCTAGGGGCGTCTTACTAGTACTCCATCACTCCTTGTCTTTTCCCGTCCTCTCTCCCTTTGCATGGCGTGACAGGCATTCTCACACGGAAGCTGCAAGCTATCTGCGTTGTTCACCTCCTTACACAAGACACCCATCTCCTTAGCGCTCACACATCAACAAACCAAACCGCCCCCCCCTAACCACAGCGCTTCACATATTCCTAAAAATGCCTGCCCCCAAGCCACAGCATAGCCCGCCCCCTCTGCTATTCCACCCACACTACGAGCTCCACCCTCCGCAAATGCATCGCAAGCCATTCACCACCCCCCGAATATAACTGGCACCGACAGCCCATCTCTCACACATTATGCCAGCCTCCTTCTGCACAGTGCGCATACTTCAACAACGCATCTCCCTCAAGCCACAGCCTCTCTTCGCACCTACCGAGCCCTCCCACTTTCATTCCACGCCACTGTCTTTTCCAGCCTCTTTACCCTCTAACCGTGCCTCCTATAGTGCGAGACCCGCGGTACTACTCGCCCACCTCGCATGCACTCGTCGGCCTAACAGCTGTGAGCCCGTGTCTGAGGTGCATCATCAGAGCTGTGTGAATAATAACTGCGTCAGCCCCGTGCGTGAGGTGCATAGTCAGAGCTGTGTGAATAATAACTGTCAGCCCCGTGCCTAAGGAGCATCATCAGAGCTGTGTGAATAATAACAGCTGTGAGCCCCGTGCTGAGGTGCATCATCAGAGCTGTGTGAAGAATAACTGCGTCAGCCCCGTGCCTGAGGTGCATCATAAGAGCTGTGTGAATAATAACAGCTGTGAGCAACAGCATACACAATGCCAATAACTCAAACTTTAATGCTGCGAAACCTATTGCATTGTAAATGCTTGTTATGTAAGTGTTCATTTGACTTTCTTTATATTTACTGTTCCATGCTTAGAGTCCGCCATCTTGGATCGGTAAGTAAAAAATCAAATGGATGCTGAACCATGCCATATGTAAATACGTGGTGACGCATGCAGGCATTTACCACATCATGTCCAGCCAATTGGTTTGCTGAAGGCGAGACGTATTGACTTTACCAGTGCTAGTTTTCAGTCCTGCTTTCTCTATTTATCGCTGTTTTCTTGTCTTTCTCTCCCTTCTCCTTTCTCCTGTTTCTGCATTTCTCTCTCTTGCTTTGGGTCAAAGACTGATGATGAAAAATCCGTATCGGTCTGCAACCACTGGCACAAATTAAACAACAAAACAACAGTTGAATAAGGACGATTTCAGGAAGTCAGAAAGTGGTCTTATTTAGAGAGTTATTTCCTGTCTATCATTTCTCAGTTGTGTTCAGGCGCCTCTTGAAGCTAATGTAGCATGGTTATGCATAGAGATGTAGACTCACTTGAAATTCTTGATATATTCTGTGTCAATTTGCATAAATAAATTATATTTATGGTAACATCAAAAAGTCACTATCATATCGTGCTTATTTTCTGGCATGGATGCTGGATTGTGACAAAGAAAATGCTCAGAAATATTTAAAGATACCCCTTGGGCACCTCCCAAAGGACAAAATGATGTTTCTGTAAGTTGTCAGTTTGAATTTTATAGGTTTGGCTTATTGTGTATCAGGGCAAACAGGTAAAACTAGGTAACAAAATGTTTTTGGTGGAGATGGAGTAATGTCTCTAAATCGGATGTATGACATTACAACGCATGCTATTACAACGCATGCCTTTACGACGCAAGTTTTACAACGCAACTTTTACAACGACTTGCGTTGGGGGGCGCTGGATAGTGAATAGTTTAATTTACTATTCCAACTCCAGTCCCCGTGGATAGTAGGGAAGGTGTTGGAAACTATTCCCTATCCTAGAGCGCCCCCCAGCGCAAGTCGTTGTAAAAGTTGCATTGTAATGGTTGCGTCGTAAAGGTACTTTGTTGTAACAGTTGCGTTGTAAAGGATGTTTACCCTCTAAATCGTGTGTAAATTGGACTATTTTGTCCATGCTCGCCAAGGGCACTCGAGCGTGATGAATTAAAACCAAATGCACAACATTGGAAAACCAATGCATATAGAATTTGCTGAACCCAAAGCAGCTACAAAGTAGGCAAAAAGTTATTATCACTCAGCGCCTTATCTGTAGAGAGTGAATACTACTGTTGGCTGGTGTGTAAGCTGGTTATAGTCGCACAGACCTTTTTAGCTGTATAGCTGCAAGGGAGAGGACATGCTACCTTTCCCCCTATAAAAGCTGTTTAGTCCCTATCGTTTAAAAGCTGTATATTCCCTATCGTCTGTTAATGGTGAGGTATACATGTGTTGTGTGTGGGCTGGACAGGCAATGCACGGTTATTGTTGTCTATATAGGAGACAATGCAATGAGCCTACAGACGTGGACAACCAGTTTCCCTGAACCAAAAATCCAAAGTGGACTGGTAGGCTGGGGGAATCTACATCAGTCCCTACATATCCAGTTTCTTCCTCCCCTGTACGTACAGCTCCCTCATTACCATTCAGGGTCTGCTTCTAAGGCAGAAGGTGTAACTGGCATAGAGTTTTTCCCTGATGAGACTGATACTCTGAGTTTCAGCATCCCCAGGGCCTAATTCCAGTGTGAATCTGAGGTTTGACCCTTGTAATGACAACAACAAGGGGAATTGGTGTTCCCACCCTGATTCCCACCAGCTTTTCACCAGTTCTGTTTTTTGTTTGTTTCTGTACACATTTCATCATGCATTACCTGCCAAAATGTGCATGGGTAAAGCAAAATGGCAGTACTTTTCAAATGCGCTACAAGTAACTCCAATGCTAGTATGTTTCTGTTGCATCAGAATTACAGTGAAGACCATAAGGAGGGCCTTACTATGGGCCTTATTACGAGTTTCGGGTTCAACCGCTGCAGGACCGTGTCCCCACCACCAGCAGCCCACGGCACTGGCAGTCCAAAGACCACTGTAGTACAAGTTGACCACGGGTCCGGTGCTAATGAAGCACAAATCTTTCAGATGTGGTGAGTACTTTTTACAAATATATCGAGGCCTGTGTGTGCATTTCGACTGCAGACATGTGGGATGTACACATGTGCATGATATATGTGGAAATATACCATATACCCATTACCGGGGTTCAGCCCATATGTGGGCAGTCCTGGTATATGGTTTGAATAGGACTCACCTGTAGATTGCCGCAAACGGAGTTGTAATACTCGGTGTGAAGGGGGGACCTGGAGAAAGCGATCCACGTCGGCATCTGCCTGGAAGATGAAGAAAGGCGTGAGTACGCACCCCAAATCATTCATCACTGCTACCTTGAAGCAGCCAGTTGGACCGCCGCTGTACGCTCATGGAACAGGTAACTCGTAACACGGATTGCGGTGCAGCTCCCCTGTACTGCCCTATGGCGGATGCCTTTCCCAGAGTGTGAACCCAGCGGTCTTCTGACAGTCTCGCCGGTCCAGCGGCGGTCTTCTCAAAGCCGATCCCCCCAACTCGTAATATGGCAGTTGAACCGACAAGCTCACCATGCTCAAACCGCTGGCGCTGACTTGTAATAAAAGCTTTCGTATTTTGCATTGCTGGTTGCATGGCCATTAAAGAGCATTTGCCTGAGAATGACCGGGGACAAGCCACAAAACAACTTGATCAGTTGATACCTCTGCATGTCCAGCCTAGTAGACAAACTCAGTTCTTCCTGGAGGAGTGCTAGAACCTTTAAATACAATGTACTATTTGGTTGGCCCTTTCCTTCTGGCAGTGACCACTAATTAGGGTAAATACTAGCAGTGCTGGTTGATGAACTTTAAAATTGGTGTGGCCTAAGTACTTGCTCCAAATATCACAGAACAACATGAGTGATATCCTCTGGGGCAATGTCTCCCACTGCAACCATTTTTTTAAAGTGCACATTTATCAGAACAATTTCTGCACAAATTGGCCACAATTCCAGAAGCTCTGAAGGAAGAAGAGCTAATGAAATACTCCACAACTTTCATCCTGTGACAACCAACCTGTACACACCATAGGGATGTTAGTAGTGTATCTTTCCCAAGAAAACTTTTGAAATTAATATGGCTTATCTGCACTTTTCAGCAGTTTTCCTAGAAGTGGCCACAGACATATCGCATAACAAGTAGTTTGAAAAACTGGGTATGCAATTTCACCTGGCATATCATTTCTAAATCCTAGGGCACCTTTCTTCACTTTCACAGTCCATTAAATGTTGTTTTCTTCCCTGCCCCTTCAACAGATTATCGTTCATATGTTAAGGAAGATGTAAAATGGAAAAATCAAAAGTTATACGTATATTTCACTATTGCAGTCTTTTTGTCCCCAAAAATTGGCTCGCCATTTTCTGAAAATACTTGTATTTTTCTATCAAGTATAGGCGTTTCATTTTGCATTAATACGCTCATTTCCCTCAACCAAAAGCTTGATAGTTCCACTTTTTGTCCTAAATACTAGCGTTTTACTTTTAGTAAAACCTGTTTGGTCCTCAAACATAGGCTTGTAACTTTCATCAGGTGCTGTTGTGTATTACCACCACACATGGGTAGATTCTGACTTTCATTTGCATTTCTCTAAAAATACCAGCCATGCCCATCATGTGGCAGGAGTTTCTACTACCAGACTGGAAAGGACCAAATTTTGTCATCATTGCTCATAATAAATCAGGGATGGGGCCATCATTTCTGGGACCACATTATATCACGGATAGCCACAGTTATGTTAAAGATAGTCATAATATGTCTAGGAGGGCATCATTAAGCTAGGGCCATCGTTATGCCATGATAGCCATGTCATAATGCCTACGTATGTCAACGATGGGCACCTATAGCCAAGGTCCACCATTATTCTAGGGATATCAATAACTATGTTATTCATGGCCCGAGTTGTCAAAGATGGTCACATTAGGCCAGGATCACTATTATTTGAAAATATTGCTGAGTGTGGAGGGGCAGGTGTGAGAACAAGAAGCTTCTTTTGGAAGGGTTGAATGTAATATGAATATATGTGACCAGATAGACCACGTGAGAGTCACCATTGTTTTAGATTTTTGAATGTTGTCATGAATGTTTGACTGTGAATTGTAATTTTGAATTATAATTAATTAAAGGATGGAGGATAATTTAAAAAAATGTATAATGCTTTCACAGTTTGCACCACGGTCTCAGTTGTGACATTGTTAGGGGACAAAATCTCTCTGAGAAAATTCAGGAATACGGGAGCGGTAGAGATATTACTGCTTTTTCACAATATTTAGTAGAGACAAGGAATTTGTTGTCACGAATAGTGCATGTGGATATCCTCATGCCTGACTTGCATGTTGGCTTCCCCTCAGTGGATTAAACATATTTGGCATTTTCCAGACCATTGTACTAGTTTTCTCATGCCATCCCTCATTTGTTTATCTCTCACCTAATAGCTTTTAGCTTTCTTTTGAAAACCTATTGTGTACATTACCAATCCTTAGAGTGGGCGTTGGCTAATCCCATTGCTTATAATTTTCCAGTTTTCTTACCAATGTTTTTTGCTTGCTGCTTTTTCAATATTTTACATTCTTCTTTTTGTTGATACCCCTTCTCGGAAGCATAGATTCCTTACTATCCTTTTGACTGGATTACTTTCATCCTCCCACTTACGTCTGGGAGCTGCTTTTTTCTTTTTCTTTGAGAGTTCCATGGGAGTGTGTGTTTTCTTGCTCTCTCTCCAATGTGCTGCTTCTCCCCTCACATCCCCGCCTCTCTGTACTTGCCTTTCCAATCGTGAATTAAAACCTATGCCTTTCCACACGAAGGGAACATTTATGGTGCTGGGAAAGAGCAGGCTACAGCACTCATAGGAAGAAGAGTGTTAGAAATATTCATCTCATCTTGGATGTAGTTAAATGTGCTCCCTTGGCTGTTGCAGAGCAGCATATTGCTAGATCATTTGTCCCAATTCCTAGCGGTGTGCAAAGTAAATGGTAAGCATTTTTCTTTAAATTCTTACATTTCCTCAGGTAGCTTTTATGTTGTTTTAAGTATGTGCAACTACTTCTCTATTTGCCCTTCTTCTCAATGCTGAATCTCCTCTTGGATGAGCCAGTCTGCCACAACCGATCTTCAGTGCATTTAGGTTAGGTGCAAAATCCTCCCAAACTTTTCAGGGGGAAATTTGATGAATGGGTATCAGTGATACACCTGTATGCAGTTGTGCACATTCAACACCCTGACATGTAGAAACACTGGCTGACCATGCATAAGGAGAGTGCCAATACAGTGTAGGTTTTGCTCACCCACAAGATGCCTCCCGCAGAGTGGGATAAGGCATGCTACCGGACGTCAGGTGGATAGGTCACTATTCATCATGTGCCAAAGTAAAATACACGATGACAAGAAATAGTATTTGGGAGACACGGACATGCGAATAGGGAAACAAGACAACAGAGGGGCTAGGAGAGAGAAGCAGACAAAGGCTGTAGACAAGTGGAAATTGCCCATGTTGCGTTGTCATAGTAAATGTAGTCTAAATATCCAAAATTGACTACCGGGTATGCACCACAAAATTCCACCTTTTTTCCTAGTTAACTTTATAATTCAGCAGCATGTAGGTTCAGAACACAATATTGAAGCCAATTACCATCCCCTATGTATTTTAACTTTTAGACCCCTTCCTTTTGAAAGTTGAATATTTTTCTCGCAACATTTGAGAGTAGTCTTCTTCAATAGTTTTTTTACTCAACCTACAGCAAAACACCTCAAAAGTGTTCCCAAGGCTGCCCACCCTGTAATAGTGGTAAGGTCTTGGTCATGAGTAACTCGATGATGAAGCATGCCACTGGAAGTGGGTTACGGTTGTACGTTCTTTTTTTAAAAAAGACATCACACAGTGGGTCCAATTCAGTAAACTTAAGAGTCTACCTTATCCCAAGTTGACACTCCATTTTTTCTTCTGCATTCTTGTACCCAATATCCTATGTGACTATTTATAGCTTCAGAGGGTTAATAGGCTATTTTGTCTATTCTTTCTCAGTGGTGTTTTAGAGATGTGAGTATATGTCAATTTCTGCCCCTTTTATACTAGCTTTTTGATAAAGCTGGTTTGTTGTGTATACAATTTTGAACTGAACATTATGCCTAGGTCCATTAAATCCCAGTATCTCACATACAGGCACCAGTGAATGTATTCCCTTTGATGGTCACCCAGTTGTAATGAAGGTGCTCAACATTGCAAGGTGGAGTAAATCCGGTCTTAGTCATTGTGCTTAGGATAATACAGTGAAAATTTAACTTTTACCAAGAACTCCTCGTGTGTTAAGTAGCTTATGTCTACCTTATAGCTAAATATTGTAGAAGTCATTCAAACAACATTGCTTAGACTTTATCTGGAGTGTCAAATACAACCCAGTCTTTTCCATCAGAACAACTAAGGTTCCAACCATCATCGGAGGATTTGAGTTTCCTGACCTTAAAAATTGCCACCAGGCATTTATCCTGTGTTAAGCTAGGAATAGGCGTCAAACAACTCAGGCATCCCCAATTGTGTCTCATTAGAACATGATGTCCTCAGGTTACTGTTTATAATCTTCATTAACAGCTAATAAGCGCAGAGTGCACTCTTGCTTTCTGGTTACAGTTAAGACAACTCTCCACATTGTGTTATGTGAGTGCAGAGTTTCATTAAACCCCAGACTCCTCATGCTATCTTTAATTTGGGACGTTACTGAAATCTGCTGTGCCGGTAAGAAAATACATTGTCAAGAGAGAATTGAAAAAGGTATACACAGCATAAGCCAAGTAATAAATAATGGTTCTGTTAATCCATTCTGTGTTTTCTGATTACTCACTATGCTGTCCTCTCAAGCTAATCTCACTCATATGGTAGTAATGGGCCACATAGCACAAGAATGTAAGGAATGTGTTCCTGTACTGTTGGTTTGAAATCACAAAATCAAGCTAGATCATTCAATATTCTTCTTCAGTGATATCCACATTTCCAGTTTGACACCGTTCTATAAGAAATGGCTTGTAAAAGCTCTTTGGTAGCAATAAGTCTTCATCAGTTGTCTTATTTTATGTTTGGTTTCTGGGATTGTCATCCCTCTCTCTTTTGTGGAAACTCCACTACCACATTTAAGAAATTGGTGTTCAAAAATGATACTGGTCTGAAGGGTAAATTAATTTTTTTCATCGAGCCATCTCATTTCTTCGAAAGATGAATTTCAAATTAGCTCCTTTCACTATGTGCCTAAATGTGTCACTGTGTTCCTTATTATGAGATGACTGTAATACATTTTATGTTTCAATAAAAAAAGGAGAGGGCTCAGTGCATTGTTTACTAGGGGCTACCTTGTGCCCTGTGTGCAAGAAAAGTAATTAATTTCAACTAGGCATTGGAATCATGCATATGAGTATAAATACATATGAAAAAATTACCCTTTTTTGTCATAATGTTATTCAAACTTTTAAGATCTTTATTATTCTGTAGGTCCATAATGGAATCGCAGTGTATGCTACATGGACAACTATAGCCACACTTTTGAACTTTTCTGTTGTGTTAACGTACAGTGGAGATGTGGCAAATGTCACTTCGACTACGGTGGCATTAGCGATTTTATCCTTCGAGCTTGTTTTATGGTATGTGAAGTCAATATATTTAATACAAATGTGCAGCCTTAAGTAGATCATTACACTCTTTTATGGCAAAATTGCCTGTGGCAGAAATGGCACTTGTGTTTCCTAATGTGGTATTTTTTGTAGCAGTAATGCATGTGACAAGCTACATTCCCCATCAACTGGTGTTTTATTTATATATTTTAGGTCAAGTAAAAAGTTTATTATCTACCACTGTATGGTTGGCCCTACATTCGGAGTAGATTTCTGACTTTCAGGGGATTAACAAGAATGCTAGGCTTATTATTGGAAATGTTTGACAGTTGTTGATTTTCCAAGCATTGATCCAACTTCTCAGAATTTACTTTTGCTTATTTCCCACGAGGCTGAAAATTTGAGTAAGCAAATTATTCGGTAATGTAGCTTTAAAAAATCTATAGCTGGGAGGGTATTTTCTCCGCTGTAAATTTTCTGTGAAATGTGTGGGGGTTCATTGTTGGAGTAGACTTCAATTCTGGCAGCTATTAAATTGTATAAGAGAAGCTTCCGATCCATGATGAATCTGCTCCACAGTTACCTGGGAAACATGCAGCGGCATCTGTGCACATTAGGGGTGGGTGGAACTCGCTGAGTTTCACTCTACAGAATTCCACAGAGTTCCATACAAATTTGCCAGAGCGGGCAGAATTTGGTGCATCACTCTGCTCGTGTGGATTTTATGCACCTGGAGGTTATTCCACGCTGTAAAATCAGCACAAATGGCACCATGCGCGGTACCCGAGGTCACTGCTTCTTTTTGCCGCTTAAGTATATTTTCTCTTGAGCAGCAGCTTTCCCAACTCGAACGGCAGCGAACTGCCGCGACTGTCTGCGTAGAGAAATCTCACCGGGAGGCGTTCTAGTGTCCAAAAATCACACTAGGGGACGCAAATCCTCTCTCGCCAACTTAACAGGGCTGAGCCACGCGTGATGAGAAACTTCTGCCATGCAGTAGTTGGCAGAGGTTTTGCAAGAACTCTGCACTCTAAGTGGATAAAACTCCACCGGCGGAGTGGAATTTTTCACCCAAACCTAGCGCACATACATTATATGCAGAGTGAAGAATTTCAGGGTATTCCCTCCTCCACAGCTCCAGGTGCCGTCTTTAAGAGGCAACTCGAAAGTACTTTTGCGAGTTTTATTAAGTTAGTGAAACACAGATGCAGCCAACAGTGTTACTTCAAAAGTGGGCAAAGAAATACACAGAGACAACCGTTAACTTCCTCAAACTCACTTTGTATGTTAAATAAGTAGTTCTATATTTTTATTACATAGCACAACAAAATTGGGTCAGAGCTATTGACTGCCTGCACACTATTCCACTATTTTTGGTCTTATTACTCGTTCTCAAAAGCCTGTGCGCGTAGGTCGAGGGCGTGACCCGTAAACACCCCCTACAAAGTGATGCAAAACATCACATACAATAATGAAAACAAAAAGACCCGCACAAGGCAAATTATATATGCATTGTATTATTTGCAAGAGTATGACTGGGAAGGGACCATGCACGCGAATCGGGCAGCACGCTGAAAATGCCTAATACTTACTGAAGAATTTCTGTTGGTCCCATAAACACTACTATCGGAACTCGTAATACATAAAAAAACGAGAAAGACGCCACTTTGGACATATCAGCTTACTCCTGATATTATCCCGATGACACAGATGGGAGCATCGTTAAAAGCTGTACATTAGAGGAAGATTGAGAAGTCTAAACCAAAAGTATAATGAAGTAGAAGAAGGGATTTTTTTGATTGTGTTCATATTGATGAATCTTGGTTCAAACGACGCAAGCTCTGTTTTACACAGCCCAACTGATCTTAGAGCCCTGAAGAAGTCACAGTGGTGACGAAACGCGTTGGCTGCTAGCAATCTCTTGAATCTTCAACTTGTTTATTTTTTAATAAAAAGCCCTACTTCAGAAATCACAAGACTTGGACCTTACTTCTGTTTGGAAAGCATTAACATTGAACGTTTGTGAATAACTGTTGCATACTCTTGCAAATAATACAATGCATATATAATTTGCCTTGTGCGGGTCTTTTTGTTTTCATTTTTCTATATTTTTATTACATTTATAATGACTGTTTATTTTACAGACAATACAAATAAGTGTTTTTGGAACTTACTTGTTAATTGTTTTTTTCCTAACTTAGTTGCACTCATGTTATCCACCTTGGAAGAATGAAAACATTTTCAAAAACCCACATTGATGTGTTCCCTTGAGGATTATGGGCCATGTGTATGAAGCCAATTTGCGATCGCAAATGCTGAAATTCACAGAATTTCAGCGTTTGCGATTGCACATTAGTAGTGTGCAATGTAGCACACAAAACCCCCCTCGCAAAATAAGGAATCACAAATTTTGTGATTTCTCATTTTGCAATTGCATTTAAGGAATCGCAAATTGTGAATCCTTAAATGCAATGTAAGATGCACAAAAGAAAGAGCAATTTGGCCTTAAGGAATCACAAATTACCACCAACTTCAAGTTGGTGGTAAATTGCGATTTCGCTTAAAAATGCACTATTTTGCATTTTTTAAAGTGCCATGTGGCGCACATATATGCCCTTAGGGCATGTATGTGTGCTACATGTGCACACATGCACATTTCAGGGGTGTAACAGGGTGTCCTTTTGACACCCTGGCACCCTTGAAATTGCATTCTCAATTTGCGCTTCTCTAATTGCTAATCGCGAATTGAGAATGCCTTCCCAATCATTCCTATGGGCCATATTCCTTATTTGCGAATCTCACTTTGCGTTTCGCAAATAAGGAATATGTGGGATTCGCACAATTATTAGCAAATCCCACATACATTGCATTTGCAATTCTCAAGTTGCGATTCACTGAAAATTGCAATTTGACAATCCCAAAACTCTAGTTTCATACATATGGCCCTATGGCACGTCCTCCCAAGCTCTGGAGCATGCAGATGTCCATACGGCACACAGAGCTCTGTAACACGTCTTTATTCTTCGGCGTGCATAGGCTAACTGAACGCACTACATCATAAACTTTATTGACCACACCCAGACATACCCAGATACTTCCCACTGATTACTTACCTTTGTAAGGAGTCCAGCAAGGACCACAAGGGTCCTATTGCACATGATCACATGACACTGCAGATAACATGCTGATGTTTGCAGCACGCACGTAACCCTCCAAGCTATTTTACCAGGATTATGATTAGGTTTATACATAATAGCTATCAGCGGGCACACTTCTCCTCCATGCTATTTTATGTTTCAAATCTGTTTTCATGGATTATTCAGAAAGTCTCTTCTAGACCAACAGAGAAAGCCAGATACATTTTTTACACACAGGCTTTCTGGGAGGCAGACTTGGTAAAACTAATGCACAGATTTACTGGGGGTCCGTAGGTGTGCTGACGTTGACTCCAGACCTGCGAACTCACACAGTGCCACCGTGTGTCACTGTCCCAGGATTTTGGCTCCTTTCACACGGTCACCCTTTGAGGACAATGTGAGTTGGAAGCTCCTGTAATGAGCGTTTCCAACCCACATTGTGTGCAAGGCTGAGTTGATGTCCATCGAGGTTTTAGAACCTCCCCAAGATGTCAGAGGCAGCCTTTGACACTTCAGATTGGTATTTTAAGAGGGCTTTTGTGGCTCACGGGCAGTGAACTGCGAAAGCCCCGCCCTGCGCCTTTAGAGCTACACCTCCTCAGAAGAACTTTCAAACCTTCTGAGGTAGTGGATTTAAGGTCCGCCCCTCTCCTTAGGCCCACCCCTCCTGGTTTCCTCATCGTACACTGTGGGTTGTTTTAGAAAGTTGTCAGGTCTGTGTCTGTTTTCCTTCTGACTCTGCTTTCTCTTGACTCTACCCTGCCTGGCTTCACTTGCTATCCGCCCCAGCCATTTTCTACAAGTTTAAATTTGTGGGTTCCCAGACTACATATTTTTTTATTTCCAGCATTATATCACTTTCTCTTTTCCATGAGAGATGTTCACTTACTACTTGAGTGCAAAGAGTGAATTGATGTGTGTTTTCAGTGTGCAAACATACCTGTGATGTGTTTGTGAAAATGCATAAACCCACAAGTTTGTATACGTTTACTGCTTTTTGCCTCTAATACCTTTACCACCCAAAACCTACATCTGTGACTGGAAAAGCTGCCATATTGGACGAAATTTCACCCCGTTGCAATTTATGACCCTATAGTTATCCAAATATTGATTCTGTGAATCAGAAAGTGTAACTTACTATCATAAATACATTTTATTTCTCGCCTATGTCCGTTGTTTGTGGACTGAGGCCATAATGTACCCTTTTCTGGCGGGTAAGGTGACCTAGGGTTGGACGGATGTTTGCTCTGTCCTCCGTGTTGTTGGTTTGTGACGAATTTTAACATCATCCTGGCCGGTTTAAGGCCATGTGAATTATCCATCGCATTGCACAGGGCAAGGACCCGGCTTACCTCCAAAGGATGTTGACCATATATCGTCCAAGACGCCTTCTGAGATCTATGGGCAGCATGCAGTTTTCGGTACCCCGCATCTATAAAGCGTGGATGGGTGGGCGCTCTTTTAGGTTTCTAGCCAGCAAACAATGGAACGAACTTCCCATTGAGCTTCGGATGGAACCTTCAGAAACGAGGTTCCGGCTGAAACTTAAGACTTACTTGTTCCCGGAAGATTAGTATGGAGTCAGTGCCTCACCTCTCCTGTCCTTTCCCCTCATCATGGACCGGTCTTTGTTAGGAGTCTTGTTGGAATGCATCCTAGCACGGAGACGCACCGTTCTTAGTGTAATCAGGCGCTTAATACATTTTTTTATTATTATTATCCTCCCATGCCGGCAGTCTAAAACTGGATGTATGATAGGAAAGAGGAATCCAGCATGAGAGGGGATTATGGGAGATTGGCTCTCCGGTACTATGGGCTTGACCTTCTTTGACATATCGTCCTGATGCAGCATTTCCACTCTGTATTGTAACTTAACCTCATCTGAGTGATTCGTCATCAGAAATAGCATAACCATGGCAGCTCATAATTTTGGCCATCTATTTTGAGTTTCATTACTGGACAAAGTAATGATCTTTAAGGCGGCAGATACAAAATGTAAAGCTGAACATTTGTCTAAAGGAGGACGACTTGAACCAGAAATTATTCTGTTCACATTTGTGCTGCAGTGAGCCTGTGGGCTGCCTGTTTTTTCTTTGACACAAATCTTCTACTTTTTTCAATTGGTGATTATCGCTAATGGAGGAGGAAAATTAGAAAGTGTGCCTGGTGCATAGGGAGAAAACTCCCTGTGCATAGCGTAGTTATGCGCTGGCTGCAGTACATCTTCACATCTGGCTTCCTCCAACAAAAATATTTGTGCCAGCACAGCCCGAGTCACTGGATGTCAATGTGAACCAACTGTGCTCCGCACGGAGAACCAGTACCACCAAAATTTGCATAGTTTGCTGTATACCTCACACCATTCTCATCTGATATGCCCCTTCTCTCAACCCTATTCCGCAAGTGGGTTCTTGGTCATTTCCTCCTAAACAGACTTGCTGTCATGGTGGGGGTGGCATGACAATCCTGATATGCAGCACCAATTTCGGGCTGTCAGAAATGTGACCACATCAAAGGCTTCGTTCGAGGTTGTGGGTTATTGGAAAGAACAATGGTGCGTTGTAGGCGAACAGGCAGTACTAGACGACAGCGCCTCAAGACCCTCGCGGGTGAAGCAGCCGCGCTCTACAAGTCATGGTTAATTGAAGGGCACACCCTCAGATGGGCTTGCAGTGAGGAAATAGATCCAAACTCTCACCCAATCATGGAGAGCTCACGGCCTCCTTCTGCTCACTTCTGGGATTATTTATTAAGGTTTTGCACAGGCATGATGCATTCTTTAGCTAAGATATCTCGTATTGCCTTTACTTATCCACTAAGCCCTGCAGACATCAGAGCCTAGCAGAAGTGGTGATCCAGAGTGATGGAGCCCAGTGTTTCTCTTTCTCTGTTATCCCATTCCCCTTCCCCCCATTTCTGCCAATGTCCTCATGTTCTTGTGTATGTGGTCATTGGTGCAAACGGTGAGAGACAGAAAAGTGTATTACTCTCCTTGGATCTGCAGTACAAGGTTATTGCTTTTTTGGAAATTTCTGTTTTTTCAAAGTCTCAAAAGAGGGGTTTTGTGTATGACAGAGAAATTGAGTTCCAAATTCCAGGGGCACTTCCTGAAAGTGATTGATCCTAACGTGAATGATTTTTTTGCCAAGTATTTAGGGGTACCAAAGTATAAAGCTTTGTGTGTGTGTGTGTGTCTTTGGGGGCTCATTGCTATCGGCATATGGTTACTTTTCATTAATGCTACTGTGCACTGAGATTGTTGATTGTTACTTAAGATACCAGTTGTAAGCTGTTACTCATTAGACTTCCAGAAACAGGAAGTTGCACTTGAGAGAAGACAGCCACTGTTTTGGAATTTTGAGGAGTTTGGGTTTCCATGTTTTTTCCAGGACGTGTGGACGATCGCTCTGTCACTGAGTGTGAGTCTGAATGGAGCAAGATGAACACGTAATATAACAGTTGCAAAAAATACCTTAACAGCTACAAGAACAGCTTCCAGATTCGAGGGTGATGTAGTCTCCCAAAGATTTCCCTCATTTGCTGGGGCCGGGCTTGTTTTTTTTCCAGGTCCCCAGTCTCTGTCATAGACTGATACCTGTGATTGGGTCATTGCAGTTTGTAGTTCAGAGGACAACTGGATGTTTTCTTTTGGCAGAGTAACGATGGGTGTATATTGAACATCAATACTATTCTGTAATTCGCTCTACTACAAAATTCAAGGTATTTTCTACATCTACCGATGACTCACCAGTGAGGAAACTGGACATTGGGGTCACTCTTTTAATACTGGAAATCTTTCCAAATGAGGAGTAGGAGGATGGCTGTAACACTTCTAAGTAGAATATGGCTTGAGGTTTTCCAAAAGTTATACTTATCCTATCACTCCAAAAGTCCCTGAGTGTTGCATACTGTCCACTAGCATCGTAAACCTCTACATTCAACCCTGGTGTCTCTACTCACAGGTAACAGCATCAAAATCCATTAATCAATTCATCAATATGCAGACGGTACACAACTGTACAGAAATTAAACAGCACCTAAGCTTTATCCAGACCTGGATGTCCAGCACTTACCCGAAGATCATACCAGCCAAGAATTCCTGTTGTTTTTCTAGAACATCAAGCAAAAACGAGTACAAACTTGGCTCAACGACATGAAACTTGACAGCTTCAACCCCAACTGTTATCCAATGCCCCAATTCCAAAACACTTGGATATACCCTGGACACCAACCTCACCCTCAAGGAACACATAACCAAGAAACCAAAGATAGCCTGATACCACCTCTTCCAAAGAAGGTAAAACTGTTTCTTTCATCCAGCCTTCATACACTGTCACTCTGGATAGTAGTAAATGGCCTCCCAGACTGCAAATTGCCCCCCTAAGGTCATCCGATGTTCTGTAGCACTTCTCACCCAGAGCCTGAAGAAATATATGCTCAAATAATCCTTACCCTAATGGAAAACCATTGGCCGCCCCTCGTCAGCCAACGCCATGTTTAAAAGCAGCTGCTTCCTTTACAAACAAACATCCCAACCAACCCTGCTTATCTTGCAGACGGGATCTCAGGTGGCTCTCACCGCACCCGCAGCCAGGGCATTGTAAGACTGCAGACTAAGAATTGTAAAGAAAAACACAAGGCAGCAGGCCTTTTCTGTCTATGCACCCAGAATATAGAAGAACATCCTAGCATCCATCAAGAGTGCACCAATACTGATCTTGTTTAGTAAAGAGTTGAAGATGCAACTCTTTGAAGAGCTTTACATTACAGTACATTAAGGCACACTTCTGCTCCCAGTGGCCAGCTACCTCTCCTACTACTTGTTGACTGTATGCTTGCTTTTGAGCTTGTACAGCTCTCTGCTGCCTTTTAGCTAGGTTTGTGCTATGCAAATAAACATACATTCATACATAAATGGATATCTATCCTTACAGTTTTTATGCTTATTTCACTCCCTAAATAACATGAAGCAGAATGTCACTTTCCTCTAAATTAGATAACTGTTTTTTAGCCATTATCAATTGTAAGAAGACCATTACAGCAAATGCCCTCAGCATAACAAGCTATAGATTCTCAGCAAATCAATATCTCCCAGTCACAAATACGTCTTTCATGGTTATCCCAAGGAAGTGACCCATAACGACCCCTAAAGAAAGAAGGGTTTTGCTATTGGCCCTTCTGGATGGGAATATGGCTATCGCCCACTGACTCACAACTTACTAGTGAGTGGCATACTGGATGACTGCCCCATATTCTGACTGTCCTATAAGTAAAACTGAAAAGGCTCTGAAAAGGAATTACCTGCTTACTCTTTAGAAGCCTCAATACGATCCGGCCCCCGTTCCAGGCAGCAACAAAGCCGGACTGACCAACTAGCCTTCTGTAATTTTCTGGTCTCCAATTAAGAGCTGCACCAGTTGTGATACACTGTAAATGGACTAGAATTCCTGGAAACCTACGAGGCTAGAAAAAGAGTTTACCCCAGTACAATACATTGTTTCCCACTCTAGACACTTGGAACAAGAGGAAAGGCTACATCCAGGATTGCCATAGAACCTATTGCTTTCAAACCTAAATCTGGTCTCCAAATAGAAAATCACAGAAGAGGTGTATTTAAATGATTTCTAAAAAGGTCTTCCCCAAACTGTTCTCAAACAGTGATTATGCCATGGAATACCTGATGATCAAGGTGCAAGCCACTGAACTCCTGAATGTAATGCAATTTCTATTCACAAACCTCGTAGGATACACCTGGGAAATATTTTGATCTCAACACAAACTAGCAGGTTAGGCAGTAGTGGTGAGGTTCTCTTTCCTTGTTTTGCCATGGTATATTTTGTAATTAAATATAAGGTTTTGCCAGTCCAGAGAACAACGGAGATCCTGGTGTGGTTCATGACTAGGTTTATTCACAGTAAAAGAGCCAGAAGGAATTCCAGGTAATTTGTGTTTTTCATTTTCAGATATCCATTTTCCACCCATTCGTTCTTTTGCTCAGTCGAGTACCACCAACCCTTATCACTCCACCCCCTTCCACCACCTTATTTTCTGATCATTGAATAATAAAATGTGAGCAGTGGACAAACAAAGCCCTGCTATTACCGGTCTCCATGTTATTATGTCACCAGTTGAGCTTCGCACTTCCCCTGAGACGACAAGACAAATGACCTCAGTAGCCATACATGTGCTCTGTGTATTTGGAAATGTACAACTGTAGGAAGGGGGAGTCTCTAGTTGGCGCAGTGCAGCACTGGCGACAAGCAGGGACTCTCTCTTCCCCGTCAGGGCTGAGGGTTACCTTCAAGACAACCTCTGCTTACCCTCTAGGTAGTGTGGCTTAAGCAGTCTTAGGCTAATCTCTGGGGCATATAGGGTTAAACATTTGCAACATTACACCATCACCACCAACCCACCACACAATGACACCAAACTGTATTTGTAAAAATATATATCTTTTATATAAGTTTCAAGCAGGCTTGTAAATACAGTCTTGGTTACTTTCTTGTAGGCAGGTTCCAGTTATCTTTATCAGTAGTCACAGTTCTTAAATAAACGCACTCTTTTGGGCCTTCTGCCCAGCTTTAAGAAGGTTCAAGTGTCTTAGAGCGCTTCCCGCGGTCTCCGCTCTAGGAAGGAGTCACCCTTCGGGGGCTCGACTCGGGGAGAGGATGCCGCGGGCCACAGGAAGCGTCAGGCGGGGCCTCGGGGGCCAAGAGCAGAGCGAGCCTCTGATTCAAGGGCGGCTCGCGCTGCCAGCAGACAGCAGCTGCGAGGCTCCCGGGGTGCCGGAGATCAGTCAGCGCGGTGCGAGCTCGGGTTGCAGGACGCTCGCACCGTGAAGGGCAAAAGACAGTACCTTGAACTTCTTGTGGGGATCTTCGAAAAGGACGGCTGCAGGGGGAAGCTGTCCCACGTCGCGTTGCTTCCTTGACGGGCGAGGCGAGCTGCGGCTCGAGGCAGCAGGTCACGGGTCACCCGGGGGCGGCGGTGCTCGATGGGGTCACAGGTCCTTCACTCAGTCTTCTCTTCAGTCCTGACGGCGGCGGCTGGGTGTGGCGCAGTGGCAGTACGGTCCCCAAGTGCGGGACGTACCCAGCCAAAGTGCCGGTCGCGGTGATGCCCTTTCAGCGGGGCAGTCGGACAGGACGCTGATAGCGGGGGAGGACAGAAGGGCGGCAGTCCGTCTTTGCGGGGGAGTCTACGGCGCTTGAGCCCAGTAGACCTCGATGCTTGGACCGGACGGGTCCTCCGTTACTTTGTTCTCGTGGGGCGAAAGGCAGACGCCGTCGCGGTGCTCGGGCCAGCGGCGGCTGGGCCTCACGATGCTAGGGCGGCTGGCTGAACCCACGGTCACGGTGTGCAGGGGGGTAGATGCCCTCGTCCTCCTCAATCAGCGCTGCAGCGATAAGCAGCACACACAGCAGATGCCTTAGTCAGGGGGTAGCGCTCACTGTTCCTGGAGCGCTGGTCAGGGGGCAAGTTCACAGGCAAGCCCTTGGAGATCTTTTCAGCAGAGTTTGGCACAAAGTAAAAATAAAAAGCAAAAGTCTCTTGTAGTCTTTTCTCTTCCTCTCCTTTGGCAGCAAGGCACCAGACACAGGCCAGAGTCAGCACTCCTCCTTGTAGTCCTTCCAGGTCCTTCTCTTCGGGCAGAGTTTCTCTTGTAGCACAAACAGGATCTAATTTACAAGGAGCAGGGCTCCTACTTTTATACCCAGTTTCTTTTGTTCTAGCAAGCCAGGGGGGCCTCTGCATAACTGCTCCAGTCTCTGAGCACTTGTTGTGGGTACTTCTGGCTTCTGCATTCAGTGTGAGGGCAGGCACATCAGCCGCTCCCCAGGGGGGCGGAGCCGGCATTGTGAAGGCAGGGGCAGCTTGAGCACCTTGTTGACAGGCTTCGGTCCTTCCTGGGCCAGGTGCAGGCTGAGTCATCAGTCGCTCCCCAGGAGGGCGGAGCCAGCATTGTGGAGGCAGGGGCACAGCCTGATGCATCATTCAGGGGAAACTCCCACCACCCACTAAGGGGTCATCCTGCTAATCACTACCTGTCAACTCCCAGCCCTGTCACTCACACACACCAGACAGTCAGGTCCACATCCAAGCAGAGGCGGGCTGAAATGGTTAGGCCAGCAAATGCTAACTTTCTAAAAGTAGCATTTGCAAACACAGGATATTAAAATAAACTTTACTAAAAGAAGTATTTTATTATTCTGAGTTCAGGCATACTAAACATTAATTTCTACCATGTTCCCTGAGCCTGCTGGGATTATAGAGTGTAATAATTCCAGCAGCCCAACTGGCCTAGAAGGGAACTGGTAGCCTTACAATAGTGAAAAACGAATTTGGCAGTAATTCACTATTAGAACATGCCACACACATCCGGGCATGTTCTACCTTACACTTACAATGCACCCTGCCCTCAGGCCTACCATAGGGGTGACTAATATGAAGTTAAGGGAAGGTTTAGGGGCTGGCAAGTGTGTGCACTTGCCCAGCCAGCATGACAGTACCAGACTGCACGTAGGTTCTGCAATGGCAGACCCTAGACACATTTTAAGGCTGCTTCTGTGGGTGGCGCAACCAGCGCTGCAGGCCCACTAGCAGTGTTGGCATTCACAAGCCCTGGCACTCCTGGTGCACTTTACTAGGGACTAACAGTAAATCCAATGAACCAATCATGGACATCAATCACATGTACACTTTACAACAGGGAGAGCATATGCACTTTAGCACTGGTCAGCAGTGGCAAAGTGCCCAGAGTCATTAAACCAACAAAAATAGGTCAGAGAGAGTATTGGAGGAAGGCAAAAAGTTTAGGGATGACCCTGCCAAGAGGCCCAGGTCCAACACAACCCCCTTCCAGCCAAAACGCAGGGTAGACCAATCACAACTGTGATGGGCTTCCCTGCTTAGGGCGATAGAACATGGACCTGGCCCGCAACAGCAGGGGCACATTCCAGTTCTACACCAAACTGAACCTATTTCAAATCCTCTGTCCATACTCTCAGGGTCCACCCAGCTAATCCATGGGGCACCCTTCTCTTCCTCTGTGGACACCACCTGTGCAGCCTCTAACCTTAACTTGCTCCCAGGTGTGTCCCAACAGACAGACATCAAGTCATAGCGGCCACTGACAGTAGTCAGGGCTGAGACCCAGGCCTCATGCCTCTCAGGGCTCTCAAACCTCTGTGGCCTTAAAGAGTGGGGGGCAGTAACCCCAGGTGCTTGGCACCCTTTGTCCACTCTCCCTCCTGTCAGGTCAGGTATGTCATCCTGGCACTGACCCACCAGCCCCAGGCCTGTACCTGGTGGCTGGACCAAAGACTGGGGTGGGCTCTCCCCCACCCGGTCCTCCTCCTTGGGGCTCTGTACCCTCCCACCTGGAGTGGTACCGCCTTCCAGAATTGTCAGGGCACCTGTGGCAGGTGACCTGCACAATTCGCCCACCAGTTCAGGGGTGCTATCCTGCAACTGGGGCACCAGGTCAGGGGGGGCACCCTGCACCTGGCCCTTAAACCTAGGGTCTAAACCCTCAAGCCTCACCGGGGTCAGAGGCAAGGACTCCCTCCCTCTGCACCCCCTTCCAGAGTACTGCCCACTCCCCACTGGAGTGGTACCCCTAGAAGGGACATGGGTCAGGACACTGATTACAGTGGTCCTACCCTCCAGGTCAGACAACACCTGAACCTGGCTCTCCAACTCAGGGACCCAACCCTGCAGTTGAACACTTGTCTGGCGCACCAGGACTTTCCGGGGAGCACGCCTGCCCCACCTGAGGTTGGCACATAGCTCATGTGCTGTGCGACAGTCTGCCTGGCGCTGATCTCCCAAACCCTGTCCCTCTGACAGTGCGGGAAGATCCCCCAGGACAGAAGTGGTGTCCCCCTGGTCATTCACTGGGGACGCAGCCCTGCTGGCTGGCCCCTGACCCACTGGTTCTTCCACTGGGGACTCTTTCCCCCTCTCGCCCCTCCTTCTGGACTTCTGCACCCTCCCAACTGGAGTGGTACTGCCAGTCACCAGAACTACTGGAGCTCTGTTTACAGAGATTCCACGTTCTCTAGCCACTGGGGGATCCCCCTCAGAGGGTGACTCATCCGGACAGCCTAGGCTCCCCACCTGGTGTTCCCTTAAAGAACCATCCAGGCTCTGAGACTGAGGTTGGGCACTACCGGGACAAAACCCATTCTCACTCCTTCCTCTTAAGGACAGGACGTGAGGCCCTACACCCATCTCACTACTACAGGACCTAGCTGGGCTACTCTGCGCCACTTCCACCACTCTGGGCTGGAAGATACCTGAGCCACTCCCCACAGGATCACACCCCAATGCCTCTCCAGACCCTCTGGAATCCACCACAAGGTCTGCCTCCAATGTGAGCTCCCTGGGGTCAGAGAACTCACTCTCAAACAGGTGTTGGCATAGCTCTGGAAAACTGGGACTTACAATATGCTCTCCCACAATTGGATTACACAGCCCCCTAGCAGGGTTAACCAAATTATCCTTCACCTCACCATCCAGCGCCTCACACACATACTCCGCACCATTCTTCTGAGACTGGCCAGACAGTAGCGAACTGTCTCTGTCACACAACCCACACTCTTCTGGGCGGTCCTTACACTCACCCACCAGGACCTCAACCATGGGGGAAACCCTCCCTCCACTAGGACCATGAACTCCCTGGTGTAAGTTAACCCCCTTCAAGTCAGGTGCCATATCTCTAGGTGCGCGCGCTATGCTGTCTGCACTAGATACCTGAATGTTGCTGCCACCATCTGAGCTGGACTCCACCTCCAACTCAGCAAAGCTCAATCTCTGAGCTACACACATTTCTCGTTGCTGGGCTGAAGCCCTCCTGGCCTCAAGCCCCTCGAGCTCCAAGTCAAGTTTCCTCATTCTTAAGTCATGCGCAAGCTCCATTTTCATTTCTTCCAGGGCTAACTTCCTAGATTCTAGCTCCAGTTGGCAATTCAATTTCAGCTCCGCCAACTTCATTTCATGTATTCTGGCCTCCTTCCTGTCCGTCAACTCCTCTGGCGACAGGGTTCTACCAAAATCCATGATGCTTCCTGCTGATCTAGGCATGACTTCACAACAAATGGGGATTCTCTCAGTAAATCATAAATCCAAAAAGTCCGTGGCTTAGTTACTGGACTGTCATCACCGTGCAATGGTCAGTAGTTAAGGTAAAAACACTGCAAATGTAAATTCGCGATCCTCACCGCTGCGTCCAATGTAGGAAGGGGGAGTCTCTAGTTGGCGCAGTGCAGCACTGGCGACATGCAGGGACTCTCTCTTCCCCGTCAGGGCTGAGGGTTACCTTCAAGACAACCTCTGCTTACCCTCTAGGTAGTGTGGCTTAAGCAGTCTTAGGCTAATCTCTGGGGCATATAGGGTTAAACATTTGCAACATTACACCATCACCACCAACCCACCACACAATGACACCAAACTGTATTTGTAAAAATATATATCTTTTATATAAGTTTCAAGCAGGCTTGTAAATACAGTCTTGGTTACTTTCTTGTAGGCAGGTTCCAGTTATCTTTATCAGTAGTCACAGTTCTTAAATAAACGCACTCTTTTGGGCCTTCTGCCCAGCTTTAAGAAGGTTCAAGTGTCTTAGAGCGCTTCCCGCGGTCTCCGCTCTAGGAAGGAGTCACCCTTCGGGGGCTCGACTCGGGGAGAGGATGCCGCGGGCCACAGGAAGCGTCAGGCGGGGCCTCGGGGGCCAAGAGCAGAGCGAGCCTCTGATTCAAGGGCGGCTCGCGCTGCCAGCAGACAGCAGCTGCGAGGCTCCCGGGGTGCCGGAGATCAGTCAGCGCGGTGCGAGCTCGGGTTGCAGGACGCTCGCACCGTGAAGGGCAAAAGACAGTACCTTGAACTTCTTGTGGGGATCTTCGAAGAGGACGGCTGCAGGGGGAAGCTGTCCCACGTCGCGTTGCTTCCTTGACGGGCGAGGCGAGCTGCGGCTCGAGGCAGCAGGTCACGGGTCACCCGGGGGCGGCGGTGCTCGATGGGGTCACAGGTCCTTCACTCAGTCTTCTCTTCAGTCCTGACGGCGGCGGCTGGGTGTGGCGCAGTGGCAGTACGGTCCCCAAGTGCGGGACGTACCCAGCCAAAGTGCCGGTCGCGGTGATGCCCTTTCAGCGGGGCAGTCGGACAGGACGCTGATAGCGGGGGAGGACAGAAGGGCGGCAGTCCGTCTTTGCGGGGGAGTCTACGGCGCTTGAGCCCAGTAGACCTCGATGCTTGGACCGGACGGGTCCTCCGTTACTTTGTTCTCGTGGGGCGAAAGGCAGACGCCGCCGCGGTGCTCGGGCCAGCGGCGGCTGGGCCTCACGATGCTAGGGCGGCTGGCTGAACCCACGGTCACGGTGTGCAGGGGGGTAGATGCCCTCGTCCTCCTCAATCAGCGCTGCAGCGATAAGCAGCACACACAGCAGATGCCTTAGTCAGGGGGTAGCGCTCACTGTTCCTGGAGCGCTGGTCAGGGGGCAAGTTCACAGGCAAGCCCTTGGAGATCTTTTCAGCAGAGTTTGGCACAAAGTAAAAATAAAAAGCAAAAGTCTCTTGTAGTCTTTTCTCTTCCTCTCCTTTGGCAGCAAGGCACCAGACACAGGCCAGAGTCAGCACTCCTCCTTGTAGTCCTTCCAGGTCCTTCTCTTCGGGCAGAGTTTCTCTTGTAGCACAAACAGGATCTAATTTACAAGGAGCAGGGCTCCTACTTTTATACCCAGTTTCTTTTGTTCTAGCAAGCCAGGGGGGCCTCTGCATAACTGCTCCAGTCTCTGAGCACTTGTTGTGGGTACTTCTGGCTTCTGCATTCAGTGTGAGGGCAGGCACATCAGCCGCTCCCCAGGGGGGCGGAGCCGGCATTGTGAAGGCAGGGGCAGCTTGAGCACCTTGTTGACAGGCTTCGGTCCTTCCTGGGCCAGGTGCAGGCTGAGTCATCAGTCGCTCCCCAGGAGGGCGGAGCCAGCATTGTGGAGGCAGGGGCACAGCCTGATGCATCATTCAGGGGAAACTCCCACCACCCACTAAGGGGTCATCCTGCTAATCACTACATGTCAACTCCCAGCCCTGTCACTCACACACACCAGACAGTCAGGTCCACATCCAAGCAGAGGCGGGCTGAAATGGTTAGGCCAGCAAATGCTAACTTTCTAAAAGTAGCATTTGCAAACACAGGATATTAAAATAAACTTTACTAAAAGAAGTATTTTATTATTCTGAGTTCAGGCATACTAAACATTAATTTCTACCATGTTCCCTGAGCCTGCTGGGATTATAGAGTGTAATAATTCCAGCAGCCCAACTGGCCTAGAAGGGAACTGGTAGCCTTACAATAGTGAAAAACGAATTTGGCAGTAATTCACTATTAGAACATGCCACACACATCAGGGCATGTTCTACCTTACACTTACAATGCACCCTGCCCTCAGGCCTACCATAGGGGTGACTAATATGAAGTTAAGGGAAGGTTTAGGGGCTGGCAAGTGTGTGCACTTGCCCAGCCAGCATGACAGTACCAGACTGCACGTAGGTTCTGCAATGGCAGACCCTAGACACATTTTAAGGCTGCTTCTGTGGGTGGCGCAACCAGCGCTGCAGGCCCACTAGCAGTGTTGGCATTCACAAGCCCTGGCACTCCTGGTGCACTTTACTAGGGACTAACAGTAAATCCAATGAACCAATCATGGACATCAATCACATGTACACTTTACAACAGGGAGAGCATATTCACTTTAGCGCTGGTCAGCAGTGGCAAAGTGCCCAGAGTCATTAAACCAACAAACATAGGTCAGAGAGAGTATTGGAGGAAGGCACAAAGTTTAGGGATGACCCTGCCAAGAGGCCCAAGTCCAACAACAACAATACAGTGGGGAAGGTGACAATGGCAAATTATGCTAACCACAGAATTGGTTCAGCTTCCAGCGTATTATACCTATTGAAAGACACCCCCTACCAACCCTCCCCCCTCCACAGGCTGTATTGGCAAAGGGAAAGAATTATCAGTAAACCAACATATTGCCCATACCCTTCCCAGGAGAATGGAATGCATTGGGAGGAAACAAGGACAACCATATCATCGAAACAAAGAAGAAGGGAAGAATGTTAGCAACATAACATCTGTGAGGTCAAATAAACTAACTAAACCCTAATCAGACCTGTAGTACTTTAGAGGACAAGCCTCAGGCACAGCCATGGAAAACAGGGTACAAACGCTAACTAAAATTAAAATAAGTATTAAATACTCAAAAGAATGAATCCAAGCATAAGGAGCAGGAAGCTACAGGATGGAGAAGAAGACAGGTATGCAGCATCACAGGAACGGTGGGGAACAATCTCAGCATTGCCACCATTTAGTGGGTGAGGTGTCTACTCCAAAACCTTTGAATTTCCCTCTAGGACCTCATCTTGAGAATCAAGCTTAGTTTCTCATACGTGTATCAAACTGTGGTCGGGGGGGGGGGGGGCATTAGCGTTGGAGCTTTGATTTTCAAGTAATTTATGGGAGGCACTGACTGCACTCAACACTCCCAGATTGAGGCCTTCAAACATGAGAGTTGGGCAGCTGGTACAAGACAACAGTGTCAAAGGTGAGGCACCATATGCTACTCATGGTAGCTGCCTCAATAACATACAAGAGGAGAGTGTCCTTCTTGCACAGGGAACCAGGACCCGGTTGCACTCTTTCCCTGCCAAGGAGTGCACCTGTTGCTGCAGTGGGGGGCATTACGATCTTCATTTACATAGTTAGCCTTATAGTCTTTTTTATAATAATGGTGTTGTTTTAGGCAAGAGGCTTTGAGACCTTAGAGAACCTGGAGGTGGAAGGACCTTATGTATATTGCCTGTATGCCAGAACGCTTATTTGAATAGTTTATTTTTGCATAAGAGATCTTCCCATCCCAAGCTATGTGAGCTTTGCTGAGAGGAAGCATCTAGTGACCACTTGTGTGTCTACAATTAAACCTAGAATGTACATGCTTTAAGTTGGAGAATTACTGAACTAATTGATATTTACCATTAAATAAATATACTTAGACTGCCGATTACTTCCTGCCACTGACATGATGGCCTGTCACAGTTGGTTAGATGATGGCCAGGTGCCACCCCCAGTTGAGAAGATTACTCTCAAAGAACTTTTATAAAATGCTGAGAGACTAAGAAAAGCCTCATGGATACAGATGGACTGCTAACGCTAGACCTTGCTCTTCCTTAAGGAATTGTAGGTTCTTCTGATTCGGTTAGAATATGGAGCTGGGCAAATGTGCATCTTTTAGGTCCAGATAAATCATTCCTGTTCCCTTTTGCAGAGTATTTTTAAATAAAAGAATAGCATCTTTTTTAGGCTTTTCTGTTTCTCATCTAAGAAAGTATGGCTTGTAGTCTACTAGGCTTGCTTGTCCTTATAACATCAAGGAGTGAATATATGAATTATGAAGCCATTATGAAAACCCAATGCTGTTTTTAAATCCCAGTGGGCAAAACTTGTCCATTCCTATCCCTGGAGAAAGTCATTTATCCTTTCCAAGAATCAACCCTTGATGGTTAAACTGATAGGGAAGGAGAAGTTACTTTTAGAAGTCTTGCCTCTTCTGGCTGATCTGTTGTGAACTCTTCCTCACTGTGAGACTAATCCATTTGTCACATCCATCTCTCTAGAGTTGAAGAACACATTCAATAGGGACCTTGGTGATAACATTTGAGTAGACATTCCCTAAGTCTGCCTGTCAAATTCCGTAAGGCACTGAAGACCTGGCTTTTCCCAAGCAGGACCCCCTGTGTTGTGTAAGCCTCTTTTCTCTTCTGTCTTCTCTTTTTCAGTTTAATTATGCTGCAAGCGCCTTGAGACCTCACGGTGAAAAGCTGCGCTATATAAGAACTTCTGACATTGACATTGACATTGTCATGACAAATATATCTATGGAGAAAACACACTACCTACTGAAAATGCATACTTGCATTTACTCAGTTCAGTAATGAAAGATGTACTAGAGACACGAAATTTAGAGGCAGTCATGTAGTTCATCTTTAGCAAACCTTCATGAATGGCTGTGCACTGTTTGCCCATTACCTTTGTTCAGATGGTACATTGCCTACTAGTAGAAGAGTAGGGTCAGCACTGACTAACTCCTTCAGACCTGCCCAGAATCAAGGTAATCGGATCTATGAAATCTATACGTTTCTCATGACTGCTTCAAGCAGCGTCATCAAGGTATTTCCTGGCTCTTTCCCCTTACGAGAGAAGGACACTTTGACTTATAGGAGAGGTGCTTTCCACACACACTTTGGGAAGGTGTGCATTGACCTCAAACTTACACAAGCGATGTACAACCTACGTGACTCTTAAGCTTGCCTGTGCTCTGATCTGAAACTCAGGCCGAGGCCAGATAGGGAAAAGGAAGGCTTCAGGCTCTCGTAGCAGAATCATCTAAACCTGTCCTTCGGTCTCATTCATGTCATCAGAACAGGAATAACTGAGTGAAAATGTCCAAACACGACTAATAAACAACAAAAACACAGCTGTAGAAGGTCAGAGACATTAGCAGGGATTTTATCAACCTAGTGTTTATTCAGAGCTAGTGTCCTGAACTGGGTGCGAATGGACTGACCAGTGAATCAATTAAAATACAGATAAGTACATAAACTTGACATTACCTATATGAACATTAACATAGATAAGTCCAGAAAATCAGGTTATACTTTACATCTGAAAACACCAACCAATATGCAGATATTCTTTGGATCCTTTGTCTGAAGATGTCTTTTGGTTAAATAATCTGTATTTGAATACTCTTGCAGGATTACAAATAGAAGGTAGACCTTATTGCCCATACAGTCTATTATTTATTTTACAATTTTTTCTCTTTTACACCATTTACTCTAGAACATTTCTACTCCAGTTTCCCTTTCTACTCCTTCGGAGGCCGGTGCTGGTGTACACGCACCAATTAATAGATGAAGTGCATGATGATCAGCTCTTTAGGTGCTTCGCTAGAGCTAAGAACAAAGTGGTGACCAACCTCAACATTTCGCATTGAGTTACCATTTGTGTTCAAATATGCTATGTCTTGGCCAACAGATACCCTCCGGCTGGCATTCATGTCCCGTCTACGAGGACCATCGCTGGTTCCATGAGTCTCATTGCAGATGTTCTGATGGTTGTCATCTCATGAGCAGCCGAATGGTCATCCCGGCATACCTTTGTTAAACATTACTGATCTACAGATCAAGCACACAGCGATGGATACTAGGTCAGCATTCTGTTGGGCTCCGTTTCGCGGCCTCCTTCATTAAATGCCACTGCTGAATCTCACCTCATAAGGTGAGGAATCAGCATGAAGGAGTAGCTGTCTGTAGAAAAAGTTACTTACCTACAGTAACAATATTTCTGGTGGAGAATATCTTCTGTTCTCTCTCTGCCTTCTCCTCCTTTGAGAGGTAGTGCCACGATTAATTAGATTCCAGAATATGCAAACATATCATTAGTTATCTTAGGGAACCATCCTTTACGATGCAACTTTTACCACGTAGTGCCTTT
Source organism: Lissotriton helveticus (assembly GCF_964261635.1). Taxonomy (NCBI): domain Eukaryota; kingdom Metazoa; phylum Chordata; class Amphibia; order Caudata; family Salamandridae; genus Lissotriton; species Lissotriton helveticus. Next base: position 1,621,600,808 of record NC_136067.1, read on the forward strand.
ACAACGCAGGTTTTTCAACGCAAGTCATTACAACGAATTGCACTGGGGGTGCTCTAGGATAGGTAATAGTTTAATTTACTATCCAACACCTTCCCTACTATCCAAGGGGACTGGAGTTGGAATAGTAAATTAAACTATTCACTATCCATCACCCCCCAACGCAAGTCGTTGTAACAACTTGCGTTGAAAAACCTGCGTTGTGAAAAAGCATGCGTGGTAAAAGCATGCGTTGTAACAACGTACATCCGTTATCTTATGGCTGTTATTGCTGTTCTCTCAGTTCCTCTCCACACCGAGTCTACTCGTTCACGCCGTACATACTCCAATGTCGCACCTGTAACAGATAGAGAAACCTTTGAAGCCACATTTTGCGACCTGGCAGTGCTAGAGAAATCTTTTTCAGATCCAGTATGTCTGGAGGATAGTCCTAATGTGAGGAATCTGTGAGAGCATTATAGTAGGCTCCAGAAATATTGTTATCCAAGGTAAAAGGTAAATGACACATTTTCTTCTAAACAGGGATGTTTCTTATACTTTTTAAATTCATTTTTATAAGATATTTTAGCATTTACATTTATCAATAAGCATTATATCTTCTACTCGCGAATAACTCCCATTCAGCATTGGTTCAGTCATAAGTTTCATATAAGCTGAATGATTTATAGAGGAAAAAGAGCAGGAATAGACCTAGAAATCAAGACAGGAAAATAGATAAGGAAGGAAAGCAGGGTTTGGGATGTTTACAATGCAATACAATTTCTCAAGCCCTAGCATTCTAGTTAGAAATGTATACTTCTAGCAAGCTGAACCAAATACCTTCAAACTATTACACATTCATTTCCACTCTGAAGGATGCTACGTACGCGCTTATGAAATGTACCATATCCCACAGCCCTGTTTTTACCCCAGGTTTCTTAATGAACTTCCTGGTCCAGGAAGATCTCTCTTTTTACATATCACTGCTCTAAGCAACCTCATTATGTGGTCTTTCAACAGACCAACAGCTGGCTTGTTACATCCTAATATAGATAAATATCCATCTAACTTTACTTGCTCACACAAGTAATTATCATTTTTACATCAATTCTCTCCCAAAAGTATTATTTATGGAGTTTGACAAACACATGCACACAGTCTCATACAGTTAATAATCCGAGCAAATTATAACCTTTTGTGCATTTTTGGAGTTGCCAGTATATTTTATAAAGCATTATTTGTTGCATACAACAGATTTTGAGAGACCTGTCACACTTGTAAATGTTACTACTAAAATGTACCCAATAATTGAAGCTAATTTTATGACCCTGTTCTTCAACCTATTTTCTTAAGGATTGGGTTCAGGGGACCCTCCTTGGCCGTTAGATTCCCTGAACAGGCGGTTCGGGCGAGTGCACTTGGCAGCCACTTTGCCAGCCAGTAGATGCATTACACAAGGCTTGGGAGTGTTTCCCAAAGTGTCACAAAACGCAGGAGGAAATATCATAGGTATAAGGACCTCCCAAGAACTGAAGAAAGGCTAAATTGCTGCAGAAAATATCCAAATGCACTGACAGAGCTTAAAAGGAGGACAGCCATGAAAAGTATCAGGACGAGGCTCACACTTTTTAAGCCTTAAAGATGAAAGAACCCGCCTCACCCCATCAACCTTCAATAATCAATGACAGGACAGATGAGTGACTAAATCTAGTCCTGCCAACATCTTTGAGGCCTCAGCATACGCATACGTGTTTGTGATTGAGTGCATCCCGCGTCTTCTGCATCTGCAAAGCATCGACTTACCGTGTAATTTAATGTGTACCATCCCTACCAACTCTGTCGCAGATCCACAGGCTGCCAACCGACTCTAGCTTAACATTCATCAAAGCGAACATTTGCACTACTGCTGTTTCCAGTGTGTCCCACAGACAGATGTTCCTAACATTGGGAACTCACAGCCAACAACATAGGATGCAGTAGGCTCTACCCTACACCCACTCTCCTTCGAAGGTACTGCTCTGGTTTGACTGATTCCACCTCAGTGACCCCCAGCGGTCTAAAGCTCTGTGTTGCTCTTTGTTACTGCAGTGGAGGGTTATATGCCTTCATACGCACCTCTTATTCTCTAGCATGAGCAAAGTATTTGTACAGGAAAAGACAAAAAACCCTCAAGGGCTGAGCAAAATACTGTGAATATAAATATCCTTAAAGCTCTGAGTTAATCAAAACAATGTTGTAGCATATCAAAACTTCCTCAAAGTTTCGATCATCTACCTCCAGACACTGAAATTACATCTTAGAGGACCAAAGTTATTGTTCACTTTCAAGACCAAGACTTGCACATGAAAATAAAACATTACATTTCCATGCACTGTAAAATTGAATCCAGATGCACCAAGAAGTAATAGAAGCAAAAACATGCTGCCTGTATGAAACTGCTGTTCTAAATAATAATAATTTCATAACATTATCAGGAAGGTACATTTACTTTATTAAATAGTTCATCTGGGCATACATATCAGAAATCAGTGTATGAATGAATACATAACAGGGCTAGTCACAACTTCTCACGGAAATGTTAAGGTATTCACTACCTGTTATGTTATGTTATGTTATGTTAAAATCAATTTGTAAAGCGCTCGTACGCCCGTGGGCTTCATGGCGCTATAGGAAAAATGAAGAATCCGTCCAACATAACACTAAGCTAACAATGTTCACATTTCCACTACTCGCTTGTGCTAATGTCTTATTTATTTTTTCCAATTATATCTTGTTTTTTTACAGACTAGGTTAATGATAAATAGATAGTTTTTTCCCATGTTCCTCCTCGAAACTGAGGGGCATATTACCAACGATTAGCGATATTTTTTAACGCTAAGCATCGCCGGAAATTATCGCAGAGATAACTTGCTATTAGCAAGGTTTATCTCAGAAGTGATAAAAATCCTCACTCTAACTGCCAAATGAGAAATTATCTCTGGAAAACCAACGATAATCTCTCGAAGTTTGGAGTTAGCTTGATGATAGGGGCTCACAAACTTAGCCATGATATCCACCTTCCATAGGATATCATGGCTAAGTCAGGAAAATACCAGGGGGCATATTATCAAGGGGCTTTATCTCCGCTTTTTTGGCTTTAAAAGCCAAGAAAGCGGAGATAAAATTATCTCCCTATTACCAAGCTGTCGCTAACACCAGTTAGCGACAGCTAATAGGAGATAGTGACCATCTTGGGCCCCGCTTTGCATGTCAGTGATATTTATCACTAATGACATGCAAAGTGGGCGTGCCAAGATGTTAGCGACTGAAAACAGTCGCTAACATCGCTATCTCCTATTACCAACTTTTGGAGATATTCGCACTAAGCGCGAATATCTCCAAAAGCTAACACTTGCCCAGGAGCAGTTCTTAGCCATGTTATCCAATGGGAGGTGGATAACATGGCTAAGAGCATTTGCTCGATAATGCATGAATATCGCTGACTTTTCAGCGATATTCATGCATTGCGGCAGTTTTTTATCGCATTTGCGATAAACCTTGCTAATTGCAAGGTTTATCTGCGATAAAAATCGCCGATGTGCGGCGATAATTTTTGTCTCTGAATAAGTTAGAGACAAAAATTATCTCTATTGGTTGGTAATATGCCCCCAGGTGTAAAAAAAGCAGTGCTAACCGCGGTTAGCGCTGCTTTTTTTATCACTAACAGGGTTAGCGAAATCCTTGATAATAGGAGAAATGTCGCTTAACAACATTTCTCCTATTATTTTTCTCTGGAACGCCCCCTTTGCATCTCATTAGAGATGTAAGGGGAATCGTAGAGAAAAAGGGTGCTAACATGCACATTTGCGTGTTAGCACCCTGTTGCTGATAGGGAGATAATTTTATCTCCGCTTTCTTGGCTTTTAAAGCCAACAAAGCGGAGATAAATCCCTTGATAATATGCCCCTGAGTTTTCTCTGAAGGAGATAGCTGAGGCTATCTTTTCGAATAAAGTCCATGGTCCAGATGGGGTGTGACCTCTATAGACTCGAGGTGTCTCTGTGGGCACCTCTGATTATCAACTATGCTAATTTAGCTTCCAAAACCGGATTTAACCATCATAGTCCCTTTATTTTTATTTTTGTAATGGAACTGTATAACCCCCAGTGGCTATAGGCCGATTTTCCTGTTAGATTCCACCGTGAAAGTCATAGGTAGGGCTATTCTTAACAGATTAACATCTTGGGTGACTGACAAACATAAAATCTCCAGAGTGCAGTATGGATTTAGGTCCATTTTACGTACGTGCCTTAACTTGCACCTCCAGATAAGTATGTACATGATTGCCAAATGCAGTCCCATTTATCTAGCCTTTATGGATCTCTGCTGCACGTCGTTTGACAGTGTAGTCTGATCCAAATTATGGGCCATGTTTGAGTCTATGGGGGTTGATAGTGATTGGGTTGCTTTTTTAAAAGCTTTCCATCGTAATCTTAAATCCTCTGTAAGACACTGGGCAAACAGCGAATGCTTAGAGTCCTTTTGTCTGGGACGAGGAGTTCAACAGGGCTGTGTCCTATTTCCCATCTTAATTCTATAATACAACAATGGGATAGACTTGGCCCTTGTTAGCAAGGGCAGGGACATGCCAGCTGTGAAGGGTAGTGCCGCGTGGCCTGTTATATGTGGACGATGCCGTATTACTATCTAGAACATACAACAGGCTCCAAACCCGTCTACGCGCTTTTGTTTGCTTTATTTACGATTTGGGCCTGGCCACCAACCTAACCAAAACCTTAAGCCACTGTGTATCACGCTACATTGTTTCCCAATTGCAAAAATACACAAATGTCCTTATTTGGGGGTTACTTTAGATTTTATGGGGTCAAGTTTGAAGTTTTGCTGTTCTGTTGGTTTTTTATTCAGCCTTGCTTCCAAAACTGATAAAAAGCTTCTAGCGCCACTTATTGAAATGTATAAAATAAATGCTTACAGACTCTAACTTATCAGTCTGGTGTGTGGGGTTATAAGGCTGTCAAATGTCTGTAAGGTGAGGAAAACATATTATGCAGGCACATTCTGGATGTCCCAGTCAGGTCACCAACCTACGCAGTCCATGGGGAACTTGGGTTATCTTATGTCGAGGAGGATATGAACTTTGCCTCTTAATGTTGTGTGTTCCTTTTGGTGCCATCCTGAGGTTGTAAGATTATAAGGGACTGCTCATCCTGTGTAGGGGCCTCTGAATCCCTTGGTTATGCTATACCAAGGATGTTTGCACTAAGCCAGGTAGTAGTCCCTCTTTCTTCTCAAACCCGGAATTATTACCTTTACCTGCAATGGATAAACACTGGCTTAAAATAAATTTCATGGATTCCAGGCAAGGGGAAAGAGGGACGCTTGAACTTCAGAAACCCTCAAATAAAGATTATATATTGATTCAAACAACACAAGGGTTGGAGCCGTAGCTCGACATGATGACCAGCAGGTGGGATAAGTTGATCCTGCCAAGATTTAGGTTTGGAACAATTAGATACCAGCTTTGCTTTTACTTGGGTCAGTTTGATTCATCTGCTGTCCTTACCTGTCTTTGTGTTGAGCACTCTCCGGAAACCCTGGCAAACTTTGTATTTTGTTTGTAAATTTCATCTTATTTACACCAAAAGGTTTTTAATCTCGCCACTCCAGAGTGCCGCATTGACCAGATGTATTCTTGCGTTATATTTACAGGTGCTCTGTTGCCATGAGGTTTGTGCGTCTGTTGAAACATTTCTTAAATTTGCCCTGTGTCATAGGCTATCTCTAATGTGTTAAACTGTTGGCTATATATTTTAGACTGTTTTTATTACGTTTATGATTGTAATTTGGGTTTGTATTTCTATGAATTTTATATACTGTTGATGTGCTTTTATGATTTTTTTAATGATCAAATAAAGTTTATTGATTGAGTGATATTTGTCAAATGTAGCCTCATAGTTGTTTTTGAAGTCTTATTCAGAACAAAAGGAGAAGTTCAAGGTATCTTAGTGTACCTTGCAGAGTCATTGACAGAGCGAAGGTACTCACCATGCAGGTCTAGCCTAATGAACTATGTCCAGGGGGTAGTTAGTGAGAGCCCCATCTCTTCTTACCGCTCTTTGGATCCTCAATCTCGCTGAACTAATCTGCGGGCCAAAGGGTAATATAACCAAGAATCAGGGCAAAAATCTTTTGGCTACCATCACACCTTGTGCTCTTTAAATTTTTTGACAGTCAGGCGACACTGGGTTAACTACATTTTTGTGTGAGTAGTATGTTTATAGTCTACTTCTCTGGCTTTGGCATCCTTGAACCACACTGCCCGGGAGCACACTATGACAACGCCGCTCAGGAGTTGTCACCTACGAGGGATTTGTCAGCTGTTGTGGTTAGGCAGCAGTGTGTTTTGGAGGACATTAGAGTTGCCTCCCACAAACCAGGAATTTGTTTCTGGTGGTTCTCCACCACCCTGCAAAGCCAGATAGTGTGTCTCCTCCACTAGTGCCAGTTCCCATGGTTGGGAAGGGAGAGAGTACGAGTGAGTATGGGAGCCGTCCCAGGTTTACAATTCCCCTTTATTTCCTTGCCTCATCACATCCCCAGACTCAAGGAGAATGCTGACTGGTCCACCATTGGCATCGCAGACTTGTTCCCTACCTTCTGGGAATAGAGCAGGAGGGGCATTTCTATGTAGGGGGAGGGGTCACAAACACTCAGTATGCACTCCCAGCAGTGGGGCAAGGGTGGGCGAAAAGAGGATGGTCAATAAAGGCGAAGTCCATCCACTAAGAGAGAGGGTTGGGACTAGAGGAGGGGCTAACGCACGCATACCCTGATCTCTGTGTAGTAACGGTCAGCATCGAGAAGTGGCATTCCACCAAACCAGTGTGATTGTGATCATTGGTGCGGATGTATGACGTTACAACGCAGGTTATTACAACGCCTGCCTTTACAACGCGGTTTTTACATCGCATACCATTACAACGCATAGCGCTTTTGGGTACTGGATAGTGAATAGTTTAATTTACTATTCCAACTCCAGTCCCCGTGGACACTAGGGAAGGTTATTGGATAGTAAATTAACCTATTCCCTATCCTAGAGCGCCCCCCAGCACAATGCGTTGTAATGATTTGCGTTGTAATGACCGCGTTGTAATGGTAGTGCGTTGTAAAAGTTTCGTTGTAAGTGATGTTTACCCATTGGTGCATGTCTTGTCTTTGTGTTGTGCCAGTTTGTGTTGTGTGTTTTCACAGTCTGTGTGCACATTTTCCCCTGTCAGTATCTGCCTTCCTGGTCTATTGTCTTCCATCTCTGTCTTACTATTTTATTTACTATTTTATTTCACATAATATACACTTGTATTGCCTGGCCCTACCTAAGTGTATTTTGTGGCTTATTGTTGGTTGTGCTCCTAGAAGTATTTTGAAAGTAAAGGAGAAAACCTTTCCTGCTCTTGCTCTCTAATCGATACATTTACCTGCAGCTCTCCAGATATATCAACTCAATTACTTGAAAAAGATGCAAAATGAACCAGGAAGACTGAGCGTTGGGCCGCTTTTAAGTGATTACTCATGCTTTGTGGCAGTACTTTTCACTTGAATTCAGTTCATAAACCAAACCACTTCCAGTGAATGTCTAAGGTATAAGTAGCACAGATGAGTTAACACACATGCATTTAAACTCCTCATTTCTTGCATTCCACCTTTTAAAGAGAGGGCAGCTCTAACCCTTCCCCAGCTCTCATGGACATGTCTTGTTTATGAAGGTAAGAGAGCATGCATGTGATTCTGCTCTTAAGGTTGTGTACCATTGATTTGTTGGTAAAATAGCATTTTGTAGCACCTGAACTATGGCCCTTCATGCACAGTGAATAATGGATGTTTGGGTGGAAACAGCTACAATACTTCCATGATATTTAAAGATTGTGACCCTTAGTACAGAATGTGATCCAAAAGGTGGAAAGACACTATAGAGGAAGAAAATTAAGAACCAATTTACCAATATTGGTTAAACCAAGTTCAGGAAAGAAAAAACATTTTGATGGTGGACGTCAGTTTCGTTGAAATCGCTGCTGCTTGTTTTATGCTCTTTTATTTTATTGAGCAGAGCTAACAAGAATCATACAATACCTGCACTTGACAAATGCTGCGAACTTGATCCAAAATACAAAATTGTGTTCATTAGTTAACAAAACATATAAAGCAAAATCCATTATCAACAAAATATTCCCAAATCCGCGAAAATTTCTTAATTGCCTCCACCAGTTTGGCATAAGCTTCTTCATTTTCATAAGCCATTTCTCAAACAAAGGTACTTCCAATGATCTCCAATGTTGTAAAATTAACAAACGAGCAACCAACATTAAAATAGCAAGAAAATGGCCCTCAGTTGTCGAGAGTAAAGCCTCCCGACTAGATATCCCTAACAAAGCAGCTTCTACTGTAGGTTTGCACGTTTTTTTAATCGCCCTACTAAAATATTCAAATATTTTCTCCCAAAATATTATCAACTTAGGGCAAGAGAAAAAAATAAGCCGCCATCCCCCTTCCAATAAGGTACCACATCGAAAACAGCTATTTTCCACCTCTGGATCCATTTTATGCTCTTGTTGTTGCTTCTCCAAAAGTTGTCTACCATATAACATTTTTGTTAAAAAGATGGCATAACGTTGAAAACAACTGATAGATCAATTTTGGGTTCTGCATTTTATTTCAAAATAGCCATACCCCATCTTGATATGCCTATGTTTAAAAGAGAAAACCGAGTCATAAACCCGTTATATCACTTCCCATTTGAGCACATATATATTTTTTGCATCTTTTCACTGATTACAGTATTTTAATTTGTGGTTTCCCGTTGAATTTCTTACCATTAAAGGTTTATTCTTGAAAACTTTGTCTTCGATGAGTATGTGCGTTACACCCTCACTATATATCCAGTGGTTATTGTCGCCTTATCTGGAAGCCTTGACAAGCACTTTGTATCATCAGATCCAGGACGCAACAACATATTTGTAGGTATGTATCATTTTTTATTAATGGTCACGTTGGTCGTTTTTGTTTTTTTGTGGAAGTAGTAAAAGTTGCAAATATATGTCAATGTCATTCTTGTGATGATGTTGGCTCAGGGAAACTTCCGCAGTGGTCGGTTCATTAGAGAAACTATGCTTAAGAAAGCTTATTCAAGAAATTGAAAGAAAAATGTGCTTTGATTATTAGTCAACAATATATTTTGTTTTATTTTATAACAGTACTTCAGTGAGTCGATCTCTTCAGTTCTCTATGGATACCGTTGTTGAGCATCGCTGTCAAACAAATTAGGGGCAATATACCCCTTGATCTCTGATCATTGTTAAGATGTGTGTGCCCTTTATTTATTCCTGAGAGCCTTGTACAAACTGAAATTGCAGTTATTGTGAAGTGCCTTCTCAATGATAAATTGCAAACAAATCGGGAAGGCGTTTTGAGCTCTCCATCCAGCATGCGGAAGTAAGTTGTGCGGGGTCTGGAGGAGGAGTATGATGAGAGTCTGACACCAATACGAACCTCCTATTCAATATACACAAATAAAGAGAAAAAAGAATATATTTAATGGGAGGAGCAAAAGTTTCTAAATATATATATATATATTTTTAATTCTTTATTACTCAGATCATAGCATATATAAAAAAAAAGAAAAAAATGCATGTTATACATAGCAATACAGTTACAGTGCTGTATAGAACTAAAAAGGAAAACAAAAAATATATAGAAAAGTAGAGAAAAAAAGGACTTAAGGCAGACGAAGCATCATCATAACCTAAATTTCCAACAACATTTCCATATGCTGTAACATAGGTTGCCAAATCTTCACCCCTAGTTGTTTTTTCTTCAATGATTTGAGACGATACAGATTAAATTCAAGATGGAACACATTATAAAACTTCGCTCGCCACATTTAATGGCGCATCTGGTTTTAGACACATCGTAGCAATGCATAATCGAGCTACAGCCATCGCCATAAAAATAAAAGAAAAGTTCCTAAATATGAGGGCTATGTGTTTGTTTTCCCAAAGGCTCACCTAAAGCCTTCCACTTCCTTAAAATAGATGGTATTACTTAAAATGTGCTTGTTTGCATAGTCTGTCTGCAATTCTGGCATTATCACCTTGGTGTCCGATTACTTGGCAGGTACCAAGGGGTGCTGGTCTCTTTGGGTTAAACACTTGGCTGCTGCAACACGCAGCAACCAAGGATGGATTGGATAAACCATTGGAGAGTAATATTATTGATTGCTTAACTGATATGCTATGACACTCTACGGTTGCCTCAAAATGCTGAGGTGGGCAGTGTTGAAGAAATGAAGAAGATGGAGAAAGTAAGGTAACAGGAAAGAAAAGAGAGTTGACCATCCCTAAATTCTTATATCTTGCCGGAAAGGGTAAATGAGCATTGTGGACTGCCATCGTAAAGTGTATGGTTGGAATAATTGCCCACTCACCATTGAAGCTGTAGCATTGGCTTCCAAAACTGGCTAGTGTTTTGGCACAGCAGTGTTTTGGTACAGCAAGCAATGGCAGAACAGGGTGGCATCAAGACACGGGATCAGAGAAACATTTAGATTGCAATCTATAAATCTGTGGGTGCCATTTTGGACTTCAGGTCTGCATCAAGCATTCCCGATACAGATGACTGACAGGTCACCTGAGCAGAGCATCAATAGATCCTACCTTGAGCCCTTCTACTCTGCCACTGATTCTTGTAGTTTGAGGATACGTTGCAAGCTACCAATCGTGGTCAGTTGGCAGGTGGGGCCAGTAACAAGCTGGGTACACGTGGAGTTGTCTTGGTTTATGACCTTGCATCTCTACCGGCCAATTTATATACTAAGCCCCTTAGTTAATCCAGTCTGTGAAGTGGTACTATATAGGAGCTTGAATATCTAGGCTAAATGCATTCTAGTTTGCAAGATGAAAGGGGTGACATTCCACATTTGCAGTTATGGATGCAGTGTGTGTTACATACTTTCTTTTCCCATGGATTTGAAAAAAATTCACAGTATTTTAGACGAAGATTCTGTAAAAAAATGGGTCCCAAATTAATCCATTACTGCAGAAGAATTGATAGATTGTTATGGCATTTAGGGAGCAGTTTTGTTTGGCACTGCCCAGTATCCAGGTCTATTCAAAACAAGCATTAACAAAGCCTGTAGGTCTTGCCTTTGGGACCTGTTCCTATTGACTTTGCCAATCACTTTTGACAGTGCTGCCCAGCGTTGGGACACTGTGCAGCATCGTCAAAAATGTTTAAATGCACTATGCAGCCTGCACCATTTCCTTTAATTTTGTATTTACCAATTCAAGATGACAACTCACTCTTGGATCGGTAAATACATGTCTTTTTAGATATTTTGTGCGAAAGCACCAATTAGAAAAAATAAGGACGGCAGGTGTTAAGAGTGGTGGGGGGATAAAGGAGGAGATGAGGGAGGGAGGGGAAAAGCAGTACACAGAGGCCACTGGGAAGAAGCACAAGAGGGCACAATGTCAAAGAAGCACATGGGTGACTAAGGCTTCTAAGCAGCCTAGTTTAAGTAAGAAAGATGTCACTTAACATACTGTTAGTAACGGGTTTATTGATATCACACACCGACATTTTTTTACATTTCTTTTCAAATAAAACTTGCAAGCTCCCCCTTCTTGCACTACTCAGTCTTTACTTCACAAGTTACCAATGACTGTTCACAACTATAGGCCCCGCCTTTATAAAGTCAATTCTGGGCGAAACACTTGCTGGTTGCCCTTGGAGATATGGAATATGTTATTGTGAGATATTTGCAATGACCCATTTTTTATAATAAAATATTTTGATGATTAGACTTCCTGGTCATGATTTGTTAATTATCTATTTTTGTTTTAAAATAAAGGTTAACTCATTTTGGTGATATTAATAAATCTGCATTGAATTCAACATATAGGAGTCTCTCATTATTTCAAAGAAACACCAAAATGCCCCAGCAGTCTCTACAGCAGCTGGCTGCTGAGGGTTTAGCACCCGCCATATGTACTCTGATGGATACAAATTAGGATGTGTTACCCAGTTTTCACGGATGCTGTGTTGTCTTTTGTAACAGTGGCGATGTACTGTTAGTGTTCATTTCTCGGTTTCTCTATGTCTTGTAAGGCCGCTTTCTCAAACACTCCAGTATCCAGACCCGCTATTCCAAAGGAGGATATAAATTACTTGGAAAGTGAAGATTTTTTTCAATTTTCTTGGTTATCGTAAACAAAGTTTCCAAACATCACTTTAAGCACATTTTACAAATAAAGTGATGTAGGGCCATGCCAACCAGGAAAAAATCTAATATTTTTGCTTGAACAAATCACATTTTATTAAACTTCTGGTGACAATGTTTTGTATCGTACTAGGAAAGTTCACGATTAGAGTCTTCTGGGGCTTAAAGTAAGCGTTTTCTTGATTTTCCTTGGACTTTGTTTGCCGTCTGAAAAGGAGAAGCATTAAACCTACTTATGTTACGGAGATCATTATATGATTAGGACCAACTACTTATCTTAGCCTCTTTGGATACCTAGAAAGATCTCATTTTAGTCTGAGGTTGACCACTAGGAGCTGTGCGTCCTCTAGGTAAGGCTATGTAATTTCCTTATTATGTTGATGAATATGTTTTCTAAATTTGGCTTTGTTTGCCCTGCATGTATTTTCTAAAACTTCCTATGTCAGAATTGATTGAGCATTTCCAAAAGCATAGTTTTAGAACAGGTTCCTTCCAGTTATGCTGTTATTTCACATATTGTTTTAGTGACCAATAGGATTCAGCTCCAGGAGAATCAATTGGCAATAATAAACGTTCATTTGTTATGGGAACAAAAAGTAGATACGCATGCTTTGTTTTTAGGTCTTGGCTACAGATAGATTTGGGCGTATGTATGCTGACCTGTTGTTTCCAACACATAATCTATACTTAGAATGAGCTTGGTGCAAGTCCCTTGCTCATGATTGGGCGACTCAGTTGACTATCTCAGGTAGACTGCCCAAGATCTGAAAGTGTTATTACCTATACTTATGTCTATCTTGCTGATAAGTATTTTCATCTCGATGTTTTGAGTGAAAGAGGTATATCCGTCCAATGCATGATGGAGGCGACTTTATTTATTTATTTATTTTGTATTGATCGCTCCATTGGAGTTCCTGTGTTCATTTGTTCTTTACCGTCCTAAAGTCCCTCTCTGGGTCCCCCCTTCCAATCCACCCTCCCACCCCTTCAGGTGTGCTATCATTTCACTCTCCTTGATCTACCTCAACCCGCATCCCGCCTCTCTCCCCGTCTAGCATTTTTTAAATATTATAATATTTATAGAATGGCCTGGCAGTTAGAAAGTGCTTCCAAGATGTTTGTTTCCTCTTTCACATGCACTATTATTGTTTGAAAATGTTTAATCTACCGTTCAGACTAGAAACAGCCTATAACTCCCACAGCAGCAATCATTAAATCCTGATAATAAAAGTCATAGTTTCAATTCTGTCAATATGTTGTCCCAAGATGTACAGTATGGCATATATATAGTGAGGCACATATAAATGGTGAGTCACTGGTGAAATGCTGCGCTCAGTAATTTGGCAAGACTGGTTTGTTCTCTGAGTTGATGACCAACAATTTGAAAAAAGAATTTGTGTTTTTTCTTGAATGATGATTGATTGATTGATTCATCGAATGTATTATTTCATCAATTGACATTCATCTAATTTTTTTCCCTTTTCAGCTGTGCTGCTGGCCGTGGCTTGCGCTGCATTTCTTGTTCGGCTCATACTTGTCATATGGAGACACTTTAAAAGGCCGCTGTACAGGTCTCAAGTCTTGAAAGGACCAGAAAACTCCTACTAAAGATCAATGACTGCACAGGAGGTGCATGTGAAGGACAGGGCGATAATGTGAATAATGTACCTGACCATATATTTAGGTGTTTAGGATAAAATGATTGTATTAGTAGATTTCTTCATAATTCCTAAGTTATAGGACTGATATATCTGTGTAAAACGCATGATAAAAAGTAGAAAATAAGTTTAAACTGTTTTTTGTTCTGCGCTTTCTTTTCTAACGCATTGAGAATGGATATATAAGAATACAATTGATGGCATCGCTGGTCTTCCTGGTACCCATCCTGTCCTTGCCTTTTGACGCTTTGCTGTAACCAGAAAAATATATTTTGGCAAAGGAGGCCATATTTGATGTTGCATTTAGGAGTGACACAAATCACTCCCTCCCACAGGAAGTGGCTCAGGCCCCACACCCCGTTTCTACAGGAAAGAATACAAATGAGTGTGAGAGAAAAACGACTGTCTAATGGTCCCTAGTTTTTAAAGAGCACTTTCTTGCATTCACAGTGGAATCCATTCCTCGTCTTACTCAGCAGCATGATCAATGCAACTGGAAATTGCCCTGGTGCAGGTCACGTTCTAAAGTGTTGTCATGGAGGTCGTAGTCGCTGTGCTTTGGCACCTGGTGTTTTATAGTAGGAGAACGCTGTGATGAGTAACATGTCCTCGGAAGGTAGGGATAGTGCTCAAGATATGGTCAACGGGGACGGCCACCTCGCAGAGATGGCTGCTGCAAGAAGGGAATGAGACCAGTTCTAAATGCTGTAAACACATAGATATATTTTTATAGTGGAATGTGCTCACTGGCTTACGCACATTATGAAAGGACCAAAGAGAGAAGCTCTTATTGGTCACTACAGCACTAACTCATCTTAAAGATGTTGAGAAGAAAAAGTATCCTTGTGGGAGGTTATGAAACATGCAGAAGATGGATGAAACAGTTTCATGGCGTGTTCGAACGCAGTTACCATTTCTATCCAATAGACCTTTGTGGTTGACTGAGAGACAAAGGGGTTAGCAGTCAAGAAAACAATTTAAAGTTTTTGTAGCCAATTTGACCACACAATAAGGACCAGAAATCGGTAACTAAAGTTAAGTGAGTTTATTATACATTAATAATCGATTCAAATCAATGCAAATTGAGCATCATTTAGATATATAATTTAAATTGGATGCATTAGTCAAAGATGTAAATTCAGTTTGGTATTATCAGATATACGACAACATAGCCACATAAGTACAAATGGTGAAAAACCGATGTTTATGTTCCTTAATGAAACTCAAACTCTCCTTCTCAGCATGTATAAATCTTTAAGCCATCTAACCAGGACTCTAAGTTTAGATTGAGATTGGTTCAGAATTGAAAATCTCAGAGAAATTTAAGAAGCAAGAAGGTAACATTAAAAAAAAGCTGGAAGGTGTCAGCATGGTGAAGAATTCAGTAGAAATCTTCTCAAAGGGAACAACTGCTTAGCATATAGCTGCACACTCGCGAGAATAGAGTAACCGGAGAGGTTTGTACCTGTCAGAGTTCAGAGAGGTCTGCTGTAAACTCTTAACAGTGTATACATTAATTAAAGCATACAGATACATTCTCGTCATTTAATCCTAACACTACTTGGACCAATGGTGTTGCACTTCACGTTGCTTTGTGGCAAAATCTTCAGATTTTCTCATCCTGCAAAACCTGGACATTCACACGACCTTTACTGATACACGATTAATAGGAAACTTCTTCAGATTATTAGCTTTTCATGTCTCTGCCAAGATTTTCTTCTCATGCCTCACTATTTCTAATACATATCACTCCTTTCTCTAGCTACTGAAGCCTTGGAGCCACATATGCAGAGGAGAGAACATGCAAGGAACATGTTTTTATTTCAAATTCAGGCCTTGTTAAATTCGCCATGGTGAAGTTTTACGATGTTCATTTCAGATGCATACTTTATGTGCACGTATAACTTCAAAATAAATACATTGATCTAGAAGCGAGCATAAGTTAATGAGTTTATGCTCACATACGCGGTGCATTTCAAATGAATGCAATATAACTTTAAAAAATACATTTAAATAGTGTTTAATAATTTTCGATATTGCTTACACAGCCCCTTGGGCATTGGGAGTTATACATACAATCTTATGGCAATATGCTGAAAAATAAACTGTTGTATGTTGTATAAGTGTCAGTCTAATAATGATGCCGCCACAGGATCCTGTACCATATGAATAAACGTGGTATTGGAGTTGTGACATTTATGGCATATATCGGAGGAGTTTGGGTACATACACGCTAGCCTATGTGGGGTCAGGTACGTGTGAAGGACTCAGATAAATTGAGTATACCTAATTCTGGCATTAGTGGATATTATCTTCGGGTACCCTATGGTGCTAGTAGGGGCACGACATCTGGTCTCATCGAATTATAGTGTGGCGATTGCTTTCCTGCCCGTACCATGTGTTAATAGTGTTTGTAAAAAACTAGATGTTTTAGGTTTGTCGTGCGTATTGCCCCACGTCTTAAATAATTGATGTACGAATGACGCATACAGTAGAAAGGAACCAGAGGAGATGCCATAGTCGTTGTATCAATGTATCGAAGTCGCAGAGATTCGAATCGAAGAATAAGTCTCCCCAGGTGTTTAAACCAGTCTGCCATTTCTTTGTGCATAACACTAGTATGTGGACAGGGGATTACCCAGAGGGGTAGGTCTTGAGCATAGGGTGGAGGTGAGTGCCTTCGTAGCACATAGCGGGACCAGCAGCTGCGAGTCGTAGACATTAGAGTATTTCCCAGCTCCTTCAGGATCGTTGACGTGGACCCGGACAGCCACTCCAGCAGCATGGGCTGTTGTTGGCCGGGCACCCAAGCGCCCAATTTGGTGATACTGCGGCCTACTAACCACCACATTAGCTATTGCAGTTGTGCGCCTGCATAGTAATGCTCTTAGTTGGGTTGCCCAGACAACTCTCCTTGGTTGGGGCGTAGAGTTTTGTAGGGCGACTCTGGACTTGCCCCAGATTCAAGATATTAGGAGCAATTTCAGGCCTCGAAACTATTTACTTGGTATATGAAAGGGGAGGGCTGTGAAGAGATACAGTAGTCTGAGAAGCAGTAACATTTTAGATGTGGCTAAATGTCTCATGGGGGACAATGGCAATTCTGCCCAGAATGTTAGAGAAGAGTGGGCATTGGCGATCACCTTGCTCAGGTTACAGTCAATTAGGTCTGCTTGTGAATGATACATATGTACTCCTAAGTACTTAAAGGAGTTGAAAGACCAGTTGAGTGGGGCAGGTGATAAGCCCATCCTTTTGCTCTGGAGCCAGGGGTGTCATTGGAACATGGGAGATTTTCCCCAGTTTTCTTTTAGGCCAAATATACATCCATAGCTGTCCAGCAGTTTCGTCAAGCCATGTAACACTGCCTGGTGACCCCATAGATAGGCCAGCGCATTATCGGCGTATAGCTAGATAATGTGCCATTGGTTGTGCGCCCTGATGCCCCAATCAATTACACGGCTACGTAGTGTGCAGGCTAGGTGCTCCATTGCTAGGGCAAAGATACTTGGCTATAGTGGGGCCCCTTGTCTGGTGCCCCGTTCGATATTAAAGGAGTCTGAAATTGTGCGCCTGTCTTGACATGGGCCTGTGGCGTGTTGTATAGCAGCTTAATCCATTGGAGGAACTGAGGGCCTATACCATGACCAGCTAATACCGTATTAAGGTACTCCCACTCCTGGGGGTCGAACACCTTTTCAATGTCTAGAGAGGCTATCCATGCTGGCTCCTCTGTTGTGCATGCCCGTTCTAGCAGCCTAAAGAGTCGGCGCAGGTTTGGGCTGGTGTTCCGGCTGGGTATAAAACCGCTTTGGTCAGTGTGAGCTAACAATTGTATCACTTGTACCAGTCTGTTGGCCCGCACTCTGCCCAGTATTTTGTAATCTGTGTTCAGGAGGGACAGGAGCAGTATGAACCCATCCGTAGCTGGTCTTTACCTGGCTTAAGTAGCACCACCAACACAGCCTTGCGAAGTGAGAGCAGTAGTATGCATTGGTCATAAGCTTCTGTGTAAACCCGGTGTAGATGAGGGACCAATTGCGTACTAAATACTGCATTAAATTCTAGGAGCCAACCATCAGTCCCCGGTGTTTTACCTCTCGCCAGTTGCTGAATGGTTTTGGATATCTCAGGTTCCATAATAGGAGATTCTAGGGTGGTAAAATGTGTCTGCGGGATCTGGGGGAAAGTTATGCGTTCTAAGAAGAGCTGCAGCTCCTGTCTGTCATATGGCAAAGGGGCTCAGTATAGGGAGGCGTAGTATCGACAGAAGGCTGAGTTAATCTCTGCATGTGAGTTGACCAGCTGCCCCTCCGGGTTAAAAATGGCAGTGGTGGGTGTTTGGGATGAGTCAGTTTTCAATAACCATCGTAATGTTCTTGTCCTCTTTGTCTTCCTCCGCGTGTCTTCTAGTCAGGTATTGCTTATAGTCCAAGGCACACAGTCGGTCAAGAGTCGTTTATAGGATAGCTTAGCTTGGGCCAGTGTGGGTATGACTTGTGGATTAAAGGGTGAGAGATGCTCACAGCACTGTCATTCCTTCTCTAGAGCTTCCAAATCTCTTTTTTTGAGGGACATGTGGGTGCTGTATACCGTTTTTATTGCAAGTCCACATAAGACCACCTTGAATGTGTCCCATTCTATTCCAGCATTGGATGCGGTGCCCTCATTGTCTAGAAAGAATGTTGTGATTAATTTTTACAGGGAGGTGTGTAATGGAACATCTTTGAGCGCTTCTAGGGGGAGACGCCACGTATGGATACCGGGTTTAGTTTTCCCCCACGTCAGCTGCAGTTGCAAGGGGCTGTGGTCTGATAATGTGCGGGCGAGTTATTCCGAGTGTGTTCCCAGGGTAAGGCCTCATTGGAACAATATATTAGGTCTATTCTTGTATATAAATCATGTAACCCTGAATAATAGGACTAATCCCTGCTGGTAGGATTTATGCCTCACCATGTGTCCTACAGATGCAGATTTGTGGCCCATGTATGCAAATGGTGTGACAGGGTGATGGATTGTGCACCTGGGAGTGGGGGGCGTGAGCGATCCAAGCCTAAGTCTAGGGTGCAATTGAAGTCCCCTCCCCAATAAATAGGTGCTGATGGGCCATGGAGCAACGCTAGGGTCATGGATTGCAAAAATGAGGATTCGCCCGCAGTTGGGGCATAGAGTGAAATTAGACATATGGGAAAGCCATCCAAAATCCCCTCCAGAAAGGCGTCTCGCCCGTCCGGATCAGTACGTGTGTGGAGTATCTCCAGTGCAATACCATGCGCGACCCATGTGAGGGCCCCTCACCATAACCAGAGTATAAGGTCCCTACTATCGTGCCCCTCCAGCGCTTCCGCATTGAGGTAAGTGTGTGAGTAGGCACGTGTGTTTTCTGGAGGAGCGCAATTGTGATCTTGCGCCTCTTCGGGTAATGTTAAACCCAGTGCCGCTTGGATTGCCCTGCTAGGCCGCAGACATTCCATGTTAATAGAAACATATGGGTTCCCTGTGTTCCCATTTACGGAAACTTGTTATGGAGGTGAGAGCCGGTTCCACTGCACACCCATGAACGCATGAGCCCCATATGGTACACCGGTGTTTGTATACATCCTTAGTAGTGTGTGCAATTTGGTGGTTTAGGCATTGCATTATAATCAATACCAGTCCCCAACTCCCACTCCTAGGCCAATACGCCAACGAGCTGACAGTTCTCAGCACTTAACTGCGATTCAACTGAGGTTTCAGATGTAGAAAGAAAAATGAATAGAAAAAAGGAGCAGAGAGAGAAAAGCAAAAGTAATACAACAATGGTTCTCTAACAGTCACTCAAAGTGGGTGGGGAGCGATGGCAGCGTGGCGAGCTTGGAATGCCCACTTGGGCGAGTTGTTGTGCAAAGCCCTGGATATTCTTGTGCAGCATTGTTTGACAGAGAGTTTGTTTATAGTGGCATTTGCGCAGTCACCAGGTTATGCGGCTGGTCTGTGTGAGAGCTCTCACATTAGGTTGTCAGAAGTTTGTGGAGTGACTGTCGCCGCCCAGTACCGCTGTTTGTTGCGTGTCTGTTAGCGATGGAATTCCCTCCGATTTATTCTCCGCTTCCGACCCGAAGACGATGGAGGACGGGAAGCTGCGTATCTTTCAGCGTTCTTTACTGCTTGTACTCTCTCCCTTGCCATCTGGACTTTGGAGGGTCCCTGTAGTTAGTGTCTGCTTCGTAAGCCTCGGCGTCTTTGTGTCTGCCACTTCTGTCGAGATTCAACTACTGTCCCCCTGTTGTGCGCCAGCCCGTTCTGGTCCATCCAGGCGCATGCCTTCTCCAGTGTGCCACCGAACTTAATGTTGCCATCATGTTGTATCCGTAGGGTATCCATAGGGTGCTGAGTGGCTGTGAATTGGTGAGCATGTTTCACATTGTGGTCCCTCAGGCTCTTCTTCATGTTGAGGAAGGAGGACCTGCGTCACTGCACTGCAATTCTATAGCCTGGGTATATGTGCAACATAGTGTTTTTGATCAGCCATGGGCTGCAAGTTCTCGTTACCTGCAGTATATGGTCTTTCTCGCAGTAGTGCCACCATCGGCCTTGGAGGGTTTCCCAGGCAGAGGGGGCCACCCGGTACCCTGTGGG
This sequence comes from Lissotriton helveticus, assembly GCF_964261635.1. NCBI lineage: Eukaryota > Metazoa > Chordata > Amphibia > Caudata > Salamandridae > Lissotriton > Lissotriton helveticus. The sequence continues at coordinate 1,621,621,331 of NC_136067.1, forward strand.
CCCTCTCCACCGAGAAGAATTTGGATTGTTTGCCCTGAAGGATCGCATCAACAAACCAGGATTCGAGGTTGAGTTCCATACTTTGGCCCTCAACACGTTCAGGGAAGCCTACTATTCATACATTGTTCCTGCACGATCTACCATGCGGGTCTTGCACCTTGTTTCTGAAGTATTCTACCTCCTTTGTAGAGTTCTGATTTGTTCTTCTGTCACCTTTACCATGGGCCTCAGGGCTGCCAACGTCGATTCAGAGTTCTCAACCCTATCTTTTAATTTTTTGTGAGCAACAATGCAAGTGGTCATGGAAAAACCTTCTGGTTATGATATTCCAGTTTGGGTGGTCTGTTGGACAGTCTGCAGCATCCAACTCGCTCCCTGCCTGGGCCTGTCTGGTTTGTTCTTCCTCATCCTGTGGGGGGCGTCGCGGGGTATGCGCCTGTCGATGGTCGGCAATAATTTGGGGTATTGAGGTGGGGTGCCGTCACAGGGTTTAAAGTGCAGCAAAGAGGACCATGAGGGGGCACCTGGCACTGCTCCGCAGTGATCCTGCTGCACCCCAGAGGTGTCGCTGCCTAAGTCCGCAGCTCAGTAGGGCAGCTGCCAGGCACAGATAATCTCCCATGTACAGGAGCAGGGCACACACACTGAAGGCACTGCCTACGGTCAGACAAGAAGCGAGTCTGTATTACATGCCTGGCCTTTATATGGGGGGTAGTGGTTCCTGCACTGGTAGGGAGATAGTCTTTTACTCGGCTCATGCCGGTGTATGGAGAGAGGGAGAGAATTGAAGCAATGTCTGTCCGCACAACACGTACTGCAGATTGGGACTGCTGGCTGGACATAATGAGGGGAGCACAAGACTCAGTAGATCCGGGCCAGTATGGGATAGGCTGGACCACTTCTCGGTCCCTGCCACCTACACGGTTTCCTAGCTGCCAGCAGCTTTCGGTTCACAGTAATCTCAGGCTCTCGCTTGCACTCAGCACTCGACAGGAGGGGTGCCGCAGTAGAGTCTCACCTTATAGGGACCCCCGGATTAGGCCCAAAGAGTCGACAGGCCATGCAGCTCGAGCAGGATCCATGTGCTAGTACCCTTCTGAGGAAAATCAGGGCAAAGGCAGGGGCTCCATTCAGGGTTGGTGATGAACCCCGCATGTGCCCAGATGGGGGGTAAGGGCCAAATTCTCTGGCTTGGAGCCCAGGCCGCAAGGTCCAGTAGAGGGCAGGCTGCACTGCCTCGCAGCCTCCTAAGTGCTCACCGGACCCCAGCACACCCGGTTCCGCACTGTTCAGGACAGCAGTTCACCATGGCCGGGACCTCCAAGCTGTGTCTCCCTTCATCGCAGCCCCCCCCCCCCCCCCGGAGGCCCATCAATGCCAGCGGGTCTCGCAGTATAACTGGGGATCATGCAAGGCCGCAGATTAATGCAACATAACTTGGAACGTAAATGTGTAATATGTATGCGAACTACAATTTATTCATGTTTAGGCTAAACATCAGTTTGTACACGTTTATGAATCTCTAGTTTGTACAATGAATGCATTCCAGTATTACATTTGAATACTTTGCTTTTCAATAATAAGGTTAGGCACACAGAGTATATTGTGCTAAGTGCAAATATATATTCTGCTTCTATGATGTGTAAGGAGGGAGCTAAAATGCTCTGCGCCAAGTTCCTCAATCACAAAACTGTAGTGCTGTTGATCTAGTAAAGATGCAAATCTGGGTAGCATGTCATGGAAGGTGCACAGAGGTGATTCTGATGTTGGCAGTCCTTCAGGATTTACTTGAAATATAAGCATACCCTAACACCAGTAGAACTTCAGTGATTCGGCAAATCTTAAGTCTGAGTAGTATAGCCATCAGATATGCAGGAATCAGATTGGGTCCAGGTTTAACCACGTGTGTAGCGAGCTGTTGATTTTTCTCTGACCCATAAAAATTACAAGAGGGAGTTCCCATCACGTGACCTTCTTCATTTGGGGGAAAGTCCTAGAGTGGATTAATGCACTCTGATATCAAGACGTTTCCCCATAGTCACAGAATGGGTAAAACCCTGTGATACAGCAGGCCACTAGTATCCTGAGGGAGTTCTCGAGAATGGGAGTCACAGGATACAGGTCATTGCAGGGATGTTTGAGAATAGAGATCCCCACCCAATAATGTTCCTGAAATGGCAGATGAGCCTTACATGGCGGCTACACACTATAATGAGCGAAAGGGCCAGGACATCTCTGCAGAATTCTTGAAATCTTGTCATGTACTCTGCGGTATAGACGCCACAACTGTTATATTTAACTGTTAAAGTGAAGAACGCAATCAGTAATACGTGGCAGGGTAATAAATACAGACTTGGCAAACAAAATACTTCTGGGTGTGTAAAGTACAACTAATTATCTTTTTTTTATTAGTTACTGTAAAGGTTTACAAAATATAGAAATCACAGCAAACATAAAATAATTAAATATAAATACATCACAGTATACAAAAGAGAAAAAAGTTAAAAAAAATAAAAAAAACACTGTTGTCTGGTCCATAAAACAGTACAATAACCATACACTATGGGCATGATTTCGACTTGGGCGGTACAGTGCCAGATCTGCCCCGCCCCCACACTGCCAAAGCTGTGGCCAGGCCACCCGCCAGATTGCAAGTGTAACTCGTGTCTGGCTGGATTTTGTTTTGAGTTCCCATGGTGGTGCCCTGAAAATGGGCAACGCAAAGGTGAACGCCAAAAACAGTTCATGCCTGGCATGAAGTTGTGTGCTTGTTGAGCCCCCTTGTTTGCGTCCACATGACGCGGAGGGCCCTCTTTGTTTCCTCTCCGCCACTGATGAAACTTGAAAGAATCTTAGCGGGACCGGTGTGGTCCCGCCAAGCATATTACTGCCTCCAGACCGCCCCAACACCGCCAAGGAAAAGCGATTCCTAGGCGGCTGCGGCAGGGCAATCGCCCTTATTGTAGTAGGGTGGTCGGGAGACTACTGCACCAACGCCAGACTCGTAATTAAGCCTTATGAAAACTGGATCCATAAAAGCTAATATTTCTACACTGCTGCATTGGTATCCAGATTCAATATTCTCTTAAAAACTACTGGGACTACTCACAGTGGTAACATACAGTTGTGAGTAACTTATATGTGTAATCATACTCTTACATTTTGTAGTAATTGTAGTACTTTGGGCTATTCACAAAATCCAAGTGTAGAGGTACTACAGAATCTAGACTTGCATGTCCCTACCCCTTGAAACAGGGAAAGGAACTACATTTTTGGGTGCAAAATTACTACTGCCAAAAAGGAGTAGTAAGTCCAGCATCACATATAGCCAGCCACTGATACTGGAACACCCTCCCATAGAAAATAATGGTGGAATGGACTTAAAATTGAATCCCATAGGAAATAATGTTAACTGAAATTAAAATATTTAAAATAGTTAAAAAAAAAAAATATATATATATAAATACATTTTAATATTCAAAATATCTAAACATAAAACATAGGTTCTGCTTTATTTCAACATATTGTAACAACCTTTTTTTAATTTAAAAGTCGGTGTAATATTTATATTAAAATATAATTAAATTAAATTTGTTCTATACATCACTTTCATTAATTAGTAATACGTGAAAAAATATTTTACTTCAAGTTGTTTTTTTTTTAATTTAATATATTTAACTCAATTTAATTTTTAAGTAAAATTAAGTTATTAATGCTGGAGCTTTTTTCTTTTGTTCTGTATATATATATATATATTTTTTTTTCATAACAGATTTTATTAATTTTTATAGGTACAAAATGGGCGGTGCCTGGCATGTATATATAACAATTAGTAAACAGTATTGAAAGTACCATATCTTATATTCCAAAACAGGTTGGCTTGTAAAACGTCAGGCCATTCAACTAATAGGTTGCACTAAACTCCACTGATTACTCTTGGCCGCGTGTAGTGAAATAAATGCCGATATATATTCATAGTTGTCGGTTTATGGCATAATAATGTATCATACATGTTGCTAGGGTGTGGCAGAGGGGGTAAATCGATACCTCGATATGTCGCCCAACCGGACCAGATATTTCTATGATTCTATGGGTAGTCCAGAGCTTGAAAGACTACATTATCAGCACTCATACATTTATCCATGGCTTTTTCCCATCCACCCAAACTCGGCGGATCATTCGCCTTCCACTTCTGGGCTATGTCTCTTTTGGCCAGTGTTACACCCAGAAACAACGGTTTCCGCCTATCTCTTTGGTGCGGTGAAGCAATACTAATCTGGGATCATTTGGAATGGTCCAAGCCAGTACACACCCAAGACAGGCCACAACTCTCCGCCAAAATGGTTGTAGCGGCTCGCAGCTCCACACTGTATGCAAAAGTTTACCCTCGGCCTCTGCGCAACGGAGGCATTGGGGTATTGGATAACACCCATTCTCCACAGACGGGATCGGGTATAGTATGCGCGATGTAGCTATTTAAATTGATTGAGGCAGTATCACATTGAAACCTCTGCATTTCGGGGACTAGCAAAGGCCTCGGTCCAGTCATCATCGGTCATGGTTGGTATATCAATTTCCCAGCCGGCTCTAGTCTTGTGTAGTGTGTTGCGCATGTGAGTGGTCAAAGTCTGATACATTTGTCTGATCTTATGTGCCCCTAGGTCTCCCAATAATTGCTGACCTTCTAGGGGGTGAAACTCTGGCAGTTCCTCTAGTTGGCTGATTTGGGGGTTTATGGTGTTTATTAATTGTAAATATGTAGAAAATTGTGATTTATGTAACTGAAACTCCATTTGTAGTTGTTGAAAGGATTTAAGGGTGCAGCCTTGCATAATGTCGCCTAATGTGGACATTCTAAGGAGGTCCCATTTGTGAAAGCCCACCAACGCATAGACAGAGCGTATATATGTGTCCTGTCATAATGGGGTCGTCTGTCTCAGTCGTCCCTTCCAGCCCATGGTTTTCACTGTGTGCTGCCGTAATAGTATCACTGTTTTGCTGGCAGGGGGGAGGGTATCTACACTAATCTGACTACATAGGAACTTCTGCAAGGGGATGCCCTCCATTGTCAGTCGTTTCACAGCATGGGCTCTCCAAATACTCGCAAGATCTGAAGGATGCGGGCCCGGAGGACCACAGTTCCATCGTGAAAAAAAGGACACCGCCCAGAAATAGTGCTATTCTAGCGGAGCATTCGTGCATCCATTCAAACCCGCGAAGAGTGTTGTGGACCCATCTAATGTTATGTCTAGTGAAACGCTGTGGCATAAAGCCCGACTGATCTGGATGGATGAGATCGTGGATGCACGACCGGAGGCGATCGGCATGGACTTTGCCGAGAAGCTTAGGCTCAAAATTGAGCAAAGAAATAGGATGGTAGGATATATTCAAATTATTATATAAAATTAATTTACATTATTATTTAACATAAACATATTTTTACTCATTTTTCCAATTTGAATACACTTTTTTCTGTACTTTACCATAAGGAGATCTGTGCCCGACTGCGGATCCTCCCTATGGTAAACTATATGCAAAAGTAACAAAAGTTTATTAAACTTTAAAACATCAGTTGGATGCAGCGCTGGCTGAATGCTTGGGAGAGGAGGGAGCAAACGGGGAGAAAGGCCCGCTCCTAGTGAGTTGACGAACGCCCTGCATGCCCCACTGAGGCCTACCTGCGGCTGCGACTGAGGGCTCTGGAGGGGCGGACCTTGACCTGCGGAATCCCTGGACAAAGAGGGCCAGGGTGGGCGCAGCAGAGGGCATGGACGAAGAATAACTGCTGCGAGCATTTGCGCCGTCGCTCTGTGACGGAGAAGCAGGTACCGGGCCCTGGGCTAATTGGCAGACGGAGAGGAAGGTCTAATCTCCAGGAATTGCCAACCGCTCTGCATGCTTGCCCACGGCTGTAGTGGTGCCAGGGAGATCTGGAGAGGCGAGCCCTGACTTGAGAGGCCCCACAATGAGATCCGCCAGGGCGGACGCTATGGAGGGCCCAGATGCGACATAATGGCTGCAAATCGGAGGCGGCCTATGTGCCATGACGCAAAAAGGAAGCTGCAGACACCGGGCCCTGACCCAACAGAGAACATTCCCAGGAGCTGACGGCCTGAACTGATCGTGAAGATGGTACCCGGCAGGTTGCTGATCTGATTTGATTTAGAACTTGTAGAGTGCAACAATTAACAAAAGTCATCAAGGCGCAGTAGACAGCTGTCGGGAGGATGCCTGCTAGGCCTCCAGATACAAAAAGGTCTACAGAGGATAAAGCCAGTTCTTGAGAGCCTTCCTAAAAGGCAGGAACTGAGACATAGCCCTAAGGTTTTGTGGAAGGTTATTCCAGAGTCTGCTTGCGACCGTTGAGAATGCTTTGTTGCCCCATGTCTTTCTTTTGGTTCTCGTAGCGTGAGCTGGAATTGAAGCAATGAGCAATGATGTCTGCCTGGAGTATACCAACTAAACATAGCTTTTAATCTTGTAGGAAAAGGGAGAAAAAGATCCTTATGTACAATGCAAAGAGATTTCAACATAATGCGTTTTCTGATCGGAAGCCAATGAAGGGCCACCAATCCCCTGGCGGCCGACTGGCACCTGGGGATATCCAGAATAAGTCTAGCCAGTGCATTTTGTACTACCTGTCTATGCTGCGTGTTTTTTTTATTAGAGTCCAGGTACAATGAGTTGCAATAGTCCACTCTGGACATTACCAGGGCAAGAGCGACCTGCTTACGGGCAGACTGTTGAATAATCAGAAAGCTTTTCTTAAGCATCTTTATAATCCAGGTGCAGGTTGCTATTGTATGAGTTGCTTGGGCATTGAGGTTAAGTTCGTAATCAATCAGAACTCCAAGATTCTTAGCCTTTTTCCCTGGGGGTCTGGCAAGTTCCTAAAGAGTGCAGCCAACCGTTGCTATTCCAGTTGGATGCTCCTGAACCAAAAATCATCACTTCTGTCTTTTCCCCGTTAAGGTTTAAAAAGTTACAAGACTTCCACTCTGCCACTGTAGACGGGAAACATCCTTTACAACGCAACTTTTACCACGCAGTGTCTTTACGACGCAACCATTACAACGCATGTCATTACAACGCATTGCACTGGGGGGCGCTCTAGGATAGGGAATAGATTTAATTTACTATCCAACACCTTCCCTACTATCCACGGGGACTGGAGTTGGAATAGTAAATTAAACTATTCACTATCCAGCACCCCTAAGCGCTATGCATTGTAACAGCATGCGTTGTAAAAAATGCGTCGTAACAGCATGCGTGGTAAAAGCATGCGTTATAATGTCATACATCCCTGTAGACATGCATTGTGAGACATTCTCTGCTAACGAGCATGAGTTCCTGGGAATTTACACCATCATTTGAGTGTCATCAGCATATGACACAGCCTTCATTCTGAATGTCTGGATTATTGCAGTTAGGGGGCCGCATAGAGATTAAAGAGTGTTGAGCTCAAAGATGAGCCCTGCGGCACTCCACAAGGCAGAGAGAGGACCTCTGAGTAAAAGTGCTGTACCTTCACCTTTTGAGATCTTTCCCTGAGAAAAGAGGACAGAAGGGGTAGGGCTTGGTGAGAAATGCCTAGGTCTTGAAGTCTCTCCAACATGAGCAGAGGCAAGATGGTATCAAATGCCGCTGATAAGTCCAAGAGTATCCGCGCCACACCCTGTCCATCATCCACTAACCGCTTTATGCAGTCAGTGGCCGAGATTAACGCACTTTCTGTCCCATGATATTTCCTAAAGCCGAACTGGGAGTCATTAAGCCAATGCTGTGATTTCCATCAAATGGGTATTCAGGTGATTCTCCAGAATCTTTGCTGGAACAGGAAGCAGAGAAATCGGGCGATAATTTTTGCAGTCAGTGATATCCAGATTCGGTTTCTTTAGGATGGGCCTAATGATAGCCTCCATCCAACTCTGAGGGTAAGATCCGGATATGATCACTTTATTCATTAATTTGGAGAGTGGATTGGCTTTAACACTGGCCGCCACGTGGAGAACTGCTGGTGGACAGGCTTCCAGAGGTGATCCTGAGGTTGTTTTTTGAAGCTATTGTTCCACCATCTTTGTTGAGAGCGTAGGAAAGACCGACGTCTCTTGAAGTGTATGCGATGACATCACTTGGTGTGTCAGATGGGGCCCGCTAGTAGCACTTAACTGAATGGACATATTCAAGGTAACCTCAAAACCTGCATGGATGTCTATGATCTTAGAATGAAAAAACTGTTGAGAGCCCTTGTGCTCCTCCCTAGGTTGCGAGGTAGAGAGCTGCTGCACTAACCTGAAAAGTTCTTTGGCGGAAGAAGCATTCTCAATTTTGTGCGTACAATAGTTCTATTTTTCCTCAGTGCAAGCTTATATTCTGTAATGGTTTTTCTGTACAAGATTTTTTCTTGCTCATCTTGATTCTTCCTCCTTGTTCGCTCTTAACGACGACATGGCTGCTTAAGCAACCTAAGCCTATCGTTGTACCAGGGGGCTGAGGGTAGGTATCTTTTATGCTGGGTTACCTTAAAAGGGGTCAATTTGTTGGCTGCTCTCTCCAGTCATTCAGCAAAAACCTCTGCTCCCTTGTCTGAATCGTCTGGGATTTTGCAAGGTATGCTATTTAGAGTTTTGGCCAGTACATCGGGCGAGACCCCCTTCCAGTTTCTTGACTTATCCAAAAAACAAGGAGTTTTTCTATTTCTGACTGCGGTTGAAGATTCAAGAGCAAAAGCTATTGCGGTATGATCAGACCAGCTGATAGGGATGTTTTTTTGATAAGCCAATCTGCTATCATTAATTAAAATACCATCCAGTGTATGGCCCGCCCTATGGGTAGGGGCGGATACCAATTGAGACATTCCCAAATTTGCAACAACCCCTATGAGGGAGCAAGAATCTTGATTATCCGACTCTTCTAGTTGAAAGTAAACATTTCCCAAGATGTTCATGCCGTTATCGGCTAAAAAAGGTTCTAGTAGGAGTTTAAGTTCCATAAGACAAAGGGGCCTACGACTTGGATGTCTATAAATCAGAACACCTCCAAATGAACAGGTGGCTGAAGTGATAAGTTTAAAATGGAGGGTTTTACATGTTTGTAAATTGTAACCAGATTCCACCATGCATTTAAAATGAGATATAAACACAATGGCCAAACCTCCCCTCGTCCACACAGCCCTACCTACCCTTGAAATTGAATAGTTTGACGGGATAGCATCCACTAAATAGGGTCCTGATGCGTTATTCGCCCAGGTTTCGGTAATAAGAACCCAGTCAGGTTCAAACTGTGCTAAGAAAACCGCAAACTCCAATTTGTGCTTTATAAGGGAGCGAGCATTTACAATTAGGCCACTGTATCTCTCTCCAGAAGTAGAGCTAGGATTTCTTGGCTCATTAGTGGGATTCATAATCATGTGAGGCCTAGAAAGGTTTTGGCAGAGAGACACACAATAGCCACAAAATCTACATATACATAGCTGCTGCTCATAGAGGTACATGAAGGGGAAACTAATACAAGAGGCGTCCTTGCTATTCTCTCTAAGATTAGCAATGTTTCACTGGAGTAGCTAAGCCTTATTACCTTTTTCTTCTCACAAAAGCCAGGGGTCTGGGCGCCGGGCGCAGTCCTGACATGGATGGGCGCAGACGGGCTTGGCTTTGGCACGCCTTTGGTGCACCAGTGGCGTGCCTGCTCCGCGCGTCCGCATGACATGTCTCTTAAATAACAGTGTCTAATCCTGACACTAGAATGCTGACTGTCGGGTTCTCCTCTCCCCTCCCTGAAACCGGAAGTGCTCCAAATACCTGCTTCCCTCCGCAACAATCGTGCAAGTTACTCGTGGCAGACTGGTGGATACTGGAGCCCATGACAACTCCATAATTGCCTGGAAGGTGAGAGAGAGCCCGGAACAAGGGAAATAGCTGAGTGAGCACCCCCATATATTGAGAGAGTCAGGAATGGGACGATACCCGTGCTGGAAGGACAAAGGATCCTAGAGCCTCATTGATCACATCAGGGAGGTGCGAACTGGTGGGAGATCATCAATACAGGCTAAACCATTGGGCCTGAAGTCGGCGACAGCCCAAGAGGGCACAGATATTAGAGTCCTTTTATGAGACTGTCGGAGACTGAGAAGAAGGTGGGGTCAGGGCCCCAAGAAACTGTTGGGGCTGGCACATTTAGGTGGAAGCCCAAGTCAGTCCAACCTGATTTAAATCAGGGGCTCCGGCGGCCCTAGAAACACAGTGAATGCTGAACCCAACACGCAAGCTCCCCCAGAGACTCCTGCAGAGAGTAACACAATTCTTGGCTGTAGAGAAGTAACTGGGGGTAAACAGTGTTTACTACGCATGCTTTACATCGCATGCCATTACAACGCGGTTGTTACAACGACCGCGTTGTTACATCGTGAACCATTACACCACAAGTCATTACAACGACTTGCGATAGGGGGCAGAAGGTGTTGGATTTACAATCCAACTTCTTCCCTGCTGTTGCACAAACTGGAGTAGGAATAATAAATTATACTGTTCCTAAGTCCAGCGTGCCCCCTATAGCAAGTTGTTGTAACAACTTGCGATATAATGGTTCACGATGTAACAACGTGATCATTGTAACAACCGCGTTGTAATGGCATGCGATGTAAAGCATGCGTAGTAACGACATAAATTCATAAATGAGGGTCCCGTCTATATTGCAATACAGCCCTACCCTCTTCAGCGCCAAAATGCGCAGGCAGAAAGTTAAAACAGGGGGCACATAGCCCAACACACCGGAGCCCTCCCCACTGCCCACAGAGAAAGAAGGTTGTGAGTCTGCTGATATTGAGGCCTCACTCCATTTGCATCTGGACAAAGTTTTAGCGGCAATAGCTGATACTAAGGCGGCTCTACAATAGGACATCAAAGCGGTTTGAGTGGGTTTAGGACTCCTACAGGCCAAGCACCATAAATTAACAGACAGAGTAAAAGAAGAAAAGGGGGCAGTGGCAGAGCTCCAACCGGAACATAAACAAGTTGCCTCACGCATGGAGGAACTCACCACCAGGGTGACATTACTGGAGCAGCGCACTGCGGACGCAGAAGGGCGTAATAGATGTAATAACATCAGAATCATTGGTATCCCAAAGGGCACTGAAGGCTCAGATATGCTGACATTCCTGTAATAGAACCAAAATGGCCCCTGCCTCTCCAAATTCTTTGCCCTTGAGAGAGCGCATCGAGTCCCGAGGTGGGCCCCTGCACTGGGAAGGCCTCCCCGTCCTGGTGTGGCCAGGATCCTTCACTACTGGGACCGGGTTTCTATCCTACAGCAAGTGAGGGCTCATGGCCACTACGCCCTCAATAATAGCAAAATATTGGTGTTCCTGGATTTCAAGGCTAGGGTGCAGGCGCAGCGAGCATCCTTCATAGAGGCCAAGAAGGCCCTCCGGAAGGCAGGCTTGCAATACTCCCTCGTCTTTCCAGTGAAGCTACGAATCATCCTGGATAGAGCCACTCACATCTGTAACTCACCAGAGGAAACATGGGCCTGGCTAGAGGCATATGAAAAGGGGGTGTCCTTGCCAAAACCTCAATCCGGTCCTCCTAGGATGAAACAAGCTGCCAGGAATAGACAGCGTCGAGCAAAGAAAATTACGCAACTGCAGAAACCCGCAATATCTCAAACTCAACAAGACAGGAAAGTAGCTCTGCAGGGAGTAGCACAGATCATGTCACCACAAAAATCAGATGGACTGGCAGATACATCCTCGGAACAGAGAGACCTAACATCTGAGGGCATTAGAGGAAATAAATCCGGCATGCCAAAAGTAACCCCACGCTTGGCGGATGACATTATATGAAAACCCGGAGACTTGGAGGCCTCTTAGAAGTGCCTGAGATCTAGAAAAGAGCACATGGAAACAGTCCTGGAAGTGCACTGGCCAGCCCTCTAATCTTTATCATGTGTCCCAGCATCCCTGACCTACCCTGACTCCCCCTCCCCACCACCAGAGTGATCCGCCGGAGTAACTGATGGCAGCGTTCTAACCGTAATGTTGTTTGTTTACAGGTTTGGGCGATTAGCCGTTGGTAGGCCTTCCCTGGGACGGGGAGCTACGATTGGTTTTGGGTTTGTTGTTTGCTACCCTGGAGCCCACTGCATATAACCATGCTCGGAGGTTGAGGGCGCGTCGGGAAAAGAAGGGGGGCAGGGAGGGGAGGAAGAGTATATCTTTCACAGCTATGACTGCAGAGAAGGCAAACATAGAAGGGGTCAAACTATTATCCTAGAATATTCAGGGTATGGGTTCCCCAGCTAAACGCTACAATATATTTGACTTCATACGCCGTAGAGGCGCGCAGATAGTAATGCTACAGGAAACGCACCTGACAGCCGCGGAAGCCTTCAGGCTCCACCCTAGATGGAGGGGACAATTGTTTGTGACCACATATTCAGCAGATGCAAGAGAGACCCTTTTATTGATTAAGCCAAGTACTCTCTTTCACGCAACACACAAAATCATTGACCCAGAGGGTCGTTATGTCATAGTGAAGGGTAGATTGATGGGAAGCTAAGTGACACTGGGGAGTATTTACGCCTGAACCAAAATCAGTGACAATTCTTGCACCAGCTTTCCAAGCCCATATCAGAAGTGGCAGCATATGACTTGATCATGCGCGGGGATTATCACCTTAGCTGCGATGGAACGTCCAGCTCCAGTGCTGGACGTTCCCTTGCGCAGGTGCAGTTGGAACGTTCAACGGCTGATGGCAGCACTACGGAGGTAGTGGTGCCGTCGGCCGTTGGTCGTGCGCAGCACTTATGAGGGTAGAACTGTGTTGCAGATATAGACATGGACAGATCTACTCCCGCTTAACCCCTACACTATGTGACACAGTGGCAGCTGCGACATCTAAAGGCCTTTGAGACAGATGAATGGGTGGAAAATCTTAGATATTTGGAGACTACAAAATAGACAGCAGCGTAAATACTCCTTTTACTGCCCACTATATAGTCTGCACACCAGACTAGACATGTTTCTATGCTCAATGCAACTTTCGTCAACAATAACGGGCAGAATATTGGAGGTGTACCATCTCGGATCACAGCCAGCTACTTCTGAGTTTCTTCCCAACGCCCGAGATAGCTTCAATCCCGGTATGGAGACTAGACTCCAGCCTACTTGAGGATGGCTGCTTTAGACAGCAGTTGTCCACCTCCATCGTGACTTATTTCCAACTAAATCAAAACACTGCAAGCACCTCCCTGATAGAGTGGGATGCCTTTAAGGTGGTAGTGAGAGGTCAATGTATGGGACAGATGGCGGGCACGCATCGGGAGATCAACAGAGAACTTCAGACGCTTGAAACTCAAATTCATTCTCTAGACAGCAGGCTTAGAATGGACGATGAGGTCAAGAGACAATTGTCGGACGCCAAGAGTAAATATAATGAATCTTGGGATCGCTTACGGCTCATGGACTTCTGAGTTTATCATGATAGACAACATGTGGAAGGGGGGAAGGTAGGGAGATTACTAGCATGGCTGATTCAGCCGGAGGGAAGAGGCCCCGCTATTCCTAGTATTCGGACAGCTGACAGGCATACGATCTTCTCGCCCATATTCATTAACAATACATTCAGGGAGTAATATGCAACCTTGTATGGAAAACCCGTGAAGGAGTATGAAGAGCAGATGGTGACATATTTAGAGGGCTTAGGTCTTCAAGGGGTGGACCAGGCCACAAGGAAGTGCTTGGAAGAAACGATCTTCACACAGGAAATAGGCCTGCCGATTAAAGAGATGGCCAGAGGAAAGACTCCGGAGCTGGATGGTCTCCCGGGTGAGTTTTACTTCACCTTTGCAACAATAGTGATCCCCCATCTTGACAAAATGTATGCCACCTCGCTACGGGTGGGCCACCCGCTGAGTTGCATGCAAGAAGCACTAGTGGTCCCACTACCTAAAACTAAGTTGGACCTAGCAGGTACGGCGGATTATCGCCCCAAATCTATGTTGAATTAAGACTTCAAATTACTCAGCAAAGTCTTAGCCACTAGGCGACTCCCACATATGCCACACTTGGGCCATATGGACCAGAATGGGCTTATCCCGACTAGGTCGACCTCTGGGAAACTGAGAAGGCTGTATCATGTTCTATTCCACCAGGGTCTTTCGGCATATCCAGATGCAGTGGTAATGGCAGTTGACCTAGAAAAGGCAATTGATTCCCTACGCTGGGACTTCTTGTTGCAAGTTATGAAGAGCATGGGATTAGAGGATGGATGGTTGCGATGGATTCGACTGCTATACACGGACCCAACTGCTAGGGTTTAGACGGGTGGAGTGGTTTCCACTCCATACACCATACATAGAGGAACTATGCAGGGACTGCCCACTGTAGCCCCTGCTTTTTTCTCTGGCAATTAAAACACTTGCAGAACTCTTCATACAAGAGGGGATAAGACATGGGCTACTTCTAGATGGGAAGACGCTTGTAATCTCACTATATGCGGATGACCTATTGTTATATATCAGGAACGGCGCCAGGGGCATATCTCACGCCATGAACATTTTGGAGGACTTTGCGGGGCTGTCCGGGCTCCGAGTCACACTAGAAAGACCCAGATATTCCCACTGACGCCCACTCTAGCCAGACCTAGGGACCTTCCGTTGGGACCTACTTGGTCCCTTAGCTCGTTTAGATACCTAGGCATACAGGTGTTCCATAAGCATGCAGATCTTATGAAGGGAAACCTTGGTCGAGCGCTCCGCTCACTAATGACAAATGTGTAATTCTGGCGCTCCCTTAAATGATCGCTTATGGTCAGGGTAGTGCTTGTCAAAATGGTTATCCTTCCAAGGCTTTTATACTACTTTGTCAATCTCCCAATGGTGATCTCTGGGAGATGGTTTAGGGACATGGACGCATTGCTCAGGGATCTGATCTGGGGTGGGGGCGAAATAGGTTATCCCTGACAGTCTTATGGCGAACTATGACTGCGATTGGCCTTGGTACACCAGACTTTGAGGCATTCTACTTAGCTGCACAGCTCCAATGGTTGTCTCAATGGTTAGAATGGGGAGGTATAGAGACACTGGGACTACCAGGACAGCACCCTCATGGGAAACTCCTTACCAAGATCTTGAACACTAAGCATCAAATAAAAGACATGGGGGTTCTGCTACAAGTGGCCTTAAAATGTTGGGATAGGTGTACTAGACGTGAAGTGGGAATCCCCCTGTATGCGCCAGACTTAGCCCTGATAGGGTTACCACAGATATGAGGCTCCCCCTTTACACAGGGCCAACTGAGGAAGTGGACGGCGGCGGCAGTGACCACAGTTTGGGATTGTGACCAAGATGGGAAATTGTTCCCCCTGACAGACTTCCTGGAGTACCATGACTCATCATCAGGGCAGTTCTTAAATTACCATACCATGTGTGGAACCTATGCCACACTATGGGGAGGGGACACCCACGAACCTAACACACATGCAGCCCTACAGGCAGTAGTGATGCTTGGGTCAGCGAGGCATCTGATAAAATAATTGCATGCAACGATAATGGCCTTGACAGAACAGCCCTTGGTCCAATTGCAGGAGAAATGGGAAGCCCTGGTGGGTAGGAACCGGACTGATACAGAATGAAGGAAGGCTCTGTAGAGCCCGAAGAAAATCTCCAGGAACTCCCACTTCAAATTCACACAGTTTAACATCCTACATATGACCTATCTCACACCACATAGGCTCAATATTATGTAGGAGTCGATAATCAACAGTGCTCGAGGTGCAGAGCGTTGGATGCTAGATTTGCACACATGATTTGGGAATGCCCAGTTGGACAGGCCTATTGGCAATTTGGCTTACGTTTATAGAGATCCTCAACTAGGTCTTGGCACGATCCTTGCTGTGCAGAGCAGAGGTTTGCCTGTTGGGGATGTACCTGAGGCCAAAAACTATAAAAGTGGGACATAGATTTGTTGATCTCGCACCTATCTTGGCTAAGAGGCGCATTGCTCTCAGATGGCGAGTGGCAGTAGGTCCCAGTGTTCCCGACTGGGAGAGGGCTGTATTGGCCTGGTCCAGGGATGAGGAAAGAGCTTTGGCAAGGGAAGATAAAATAAGTAAAAGGTGCAAACCGCTGGCAGAGCCCTGGGCCTAGGTGGTACGAGCGTGGGAGGCCTGAGGGACGAAGGATGAGAGAACCCTATGGGGGACCCCCTGAGGAACAATGAATGGGGGAGCCCAACCCCCCCCCCGAGAGATGGTAGCATTGAGACTTGATAAAGAAACATACATCACATAGTAAGATTAGATGCCCTGAGAAACCATTACCTTCTTGACCCCCTGGCGAATGTTGAGCCCTATCCGACAGGTATTATGGGAAAAGGATGATTGATGCAGAAAATGACCCCAGGAGGAAGATGTTGTTATTGGTGCAATATGTTTGTACAATAAGTTTACGCATTCTATAATGTAAAGAATGGTATAACATTAGCAAACCTGAAGGGCTCCTCCAACAGGTTGTTTCTAAACAAGGCAAAGCTCTGCAACTAGTAAACTAGTAAATGAGTAATGCGCTATTATGAAAACTAATTGATACCTTCTTTATTTTGCTTTTATTGCATACCTACCACTCGCTCTTTGTGCATGGTCTTGTCACCTATAAGTAATTGTGTAGTAAGCAAAATGCTAATTAAAAAGATATTTAAAAAACGTAGTCAAATACTTTGTTAACTTTTAATGTACATTATTTGTATATACTACTAATGATACAGAATTAATACCATATTTTACATTTAAATGTAATTAATTTGAATATATTCCATAACAATTTTATGATGACCACAGATTTTCAATAATGGGATGGTCTCCATCCTAATCAAAATGGACAAATAACTTTTTTTTTTTAAAGGAAAGTATATTCTCATTTATGATGAAGTATCCACGTACTTAAATGTCCGAACATTAATTTTGAAGGATGAACTGTGTGGGAAGGAGGACAAATCCCCACTCTTTGATCACATTTCTACACTGATGTTGACAGGGGACTCTTTTTGTCTTCAGCGATACAGAGGTTCAGATAGTAAACACATCTAATTTTCTGGAACCCAAGCGCCAGTGATTAAAATTACTGCCTGCACCAAAATAAATTACTTTATTTTTCTGTAGTTTAACAGTGAGGGTATTTTCTGATAAATATTCTTATTGGCAATCGATTTCATGCTGCAATCCAGTCGATAGCACAGCTAATATTAACACACCACCTGCAAAAAAAAAAAGATGGCAACATACTGACTCTCTATGCTTATTCCTACGCCTAGTACTGTAACCAGTAAATGGCTAAAGCCAGTAATGTCTGAGAATCCGATATACTGAGACACACTCATGGCCTGATTACGAGTACGGTGGTCCCAAGACCGCCGTACCACCGGTGGCGGTCTGATCGCTGCTTCCTCGTCGGTCCGACCGCTCGATTTTTTACCATGGTGGTCGGACCGGTACAAGACCGCTGCTACCGCCAGGATCCTGGGTCCCGCAGTGGCAGGGAATGGAGGCGGCGACGATGCTGGCACTTCCGTGAATCAGGACCTGCCTTTTCGCTGACCTTTTCATGATGGGTACCCTGCCATGATAAGGTGAGTGGAAAGGCAGAGATTTTTCCCAAGCAGGGTTTGGGCTCATTGGGCATTGTGGCTGGGGGCACATGTTGTGCCCTCCCTATACCTGTACTGTCATGCGCACAATGTGTGCCAAGCACAACATAGTGCGTGCCAACAGTGCGTGCACAGCAGTGCAGGCGCTGCAGTGTGGCAGCATTGCCTTCAGGCTCTCTCTGTGAGCCGAAGCATGCCGCTGCCACATGACTGCCAACTGGCACACCACCAGCCTTGCAGTAAACTCCAAATTCGGGGATCAGGATGCCGTCAGCTTGACAGCGTTCTCCCAACCGCCGACGCTGTGGCCTGGTGGTCCAACCGCCAAGATCATATAATAAGGCCCTTAGTTTAAAACTCACATTGAAATCAAAGGTTATTTATTATGGACAGTTTTCCCTACATGGAACCAGGACAAATATCTAAGGGTCATAATAACTCCTCTTCCACCATCAAGGTCACACATTTGTATATCAGAATTCATATGTCTGTTGTCCTAGTGGGGAATCTTCTTAGCAAAATGATAGTTGCTAGAAATGATCCTTGCATTCTTTTTTATACAGATCAATTGTGGTAAAGAGTACTTTGGCGGTAGTGAAATTTGTGTCGACGTTTTGGTCTCTTTATGTCCAGAAAGTATATGACACCATTTTCAGGACTGGGTGTTGCAAAACTAAAATGGGCGACCCTCTTTAGATCAGAGTGTAGGAAATATATACTTTAAAAATTATTATAAAATCTAAAAAACACAAAGGAATAAAGCCAGGAACTAAACAGTCTCGTGGTTCAGCAATACATACCCCCAATGAAAAGTAAATTCTCTCCATGGAGAAATGCTGGTGGCACCTTTTTTTGGTTTCAGGACTCGGAGTTTCTCAAAAATATGAAGACAGACCATAATAAACGTTTATTTGACTGAAAACACAAAAAGTAGTCCTTAGCCAAAATGGAGCAAACTGTAATTCAACAGTTAAGACCCTTAAAGAATCCACATCAAAACAAGCATTGGAAATGCAATAGGTCTCGCACCATTAGAGTTAGTGCTTTTAGAATTGTTTATGGGTTTTTTTTGTAAATGTTTAGCATTTTTGTTTCCTGTAGCCAATGCTAAAGTATTACAAATAAAAAAAGCCATAAACATTTCTAAAAGCTCTAACTGAAATGGTCTGAGAACTATTGCACTGTGTGAGGGTGAGGGTGAGTGAGGGTGAGGGGGTGAGGGTGAGTGAGGGTGAGTGAGGGTGAGTGAGGGTGAGTGAGGGTGAGGGGTTGAGGGTGAGGTGTTGAGGGTGAGTGAGGGTGAGTGAGGTGTTGAGGGTGAGTGAGGGTGAGGGTGAGTGAGGGGTTTTGGGTGAGTGAGGGTGAGGGGGAGTAGTTGAGGCTGAGTGAGAGTGAGGGTGAGTGAGGGGTTGAGGGTGAGGGGTTGAGGGTGAGTGAGTGAGGGTGAGGGGTTGAGGGTGAGTGAGGGTGAGGGGTTGAGGGTGAGTGAGGATGAGTGAGAGTGAGGGTGAGTGAGGGGTTGAGGGTGAGGGGTTGAGGGTGAGTGAGGGGTTGAGGGTGAGTGAGGGTGAGTGAGGGTGAGGGTGAGGGGTTGAGGGTGAGTGAGGGTGAGTGAGTGAGAGTGAGGGGTTGAGGGTGAGTGAGTGAGGGTGAGGGGTTGAGGGTGGGTGAGGGTGAGGGGTTGAGGGTGAGTGAGTGAGGGTGAGGTGTTGAGGGTGAGGGGTTGGCGATTCTAAGGTGGCCCCTTACTGCAAAACTGGTTGCGGAAATCCTGGTGCATGAGCTGGACTGCTGCTGGGGCGCATTGGTGCTGTTACAAGGGTGTAAGTGCAGCAAAATCACCCGATTGAGCGCTGGGCGCTGCGCATCTAAAATGACGGCAGCGCACTGAGGGGGAGACTTCCACCGGCTGCGGCAACGGGAGATGTGCACTCTGTTTGTGAGCGGCTGGGAGGCGATTCGGCGTGCAGACTCACAGCGGAAAACTGCGGAGGCGGCAGTCCTGGGGGAGAAGTCTGGAGGGCGAGATCGCCTTAACCTTCCTGTGGTGCACTACGCTCCCAAGATGGCAGTTATGGGATGCAGGCGGAGGCCTGATGCCGACGAAGGTGAGAGGCAGACCGAGGCGGTGAGGCGAGGAGGTGCTGAATGCTGGAGTTTCTTTGTAGCTCGGGACCTGGTTCAAGCAGCTGTAGGGACCACCAGCAACCAGGTTTGATGTCCTTGCGTGGCAGGCCGCGTTGTTTGGGGGAGCACGTTTGGGTGAGGTGGCGAGCCTGCGAGTATATTGAAGTTACAGTAGGAGAACGGGTGCGTTTGCCTGTGCTGGATTTTATTCATGCAGTCAGGATTAGCACGGTCGGGCAACTCATGTGTGGGATAAGAGAAGGGCGATCCAGCACCGGGCTAAGGGGGAGCGTGGCAATTACAGCACCGGGCTAACGAGGACAGATCCAGCACCGGGCTATGGCAGAGGAGATCCTCCGGACCGGGCGGGGTAAAGAAAAGGGGAGCCAGCAAGAGGATAAATAAACGGAGACCTCGCAAAACCGAGTTAAAAAGGGGAGAACGATATATCAAGCACTGGAGGTAAAAAGGGGGATGGAGGCAACTGAAGGTGTAGTTAAAGATTTAGGGGCAGATGTATCAAAGCATTTTTTGTCGCTAATGTTGTGAATCGCTAAAAAGCAGTGTTTGTGACAAAAAAATCTCAAAATGGAATGTATCATGTCAAAACCATCGCAATATTAAGGAATCGCAAATTTTGCGATTCCTTAATATTGCGTAAGCATTTAAGGAATCGCAAATTGCGATTCCTTAAATGTTATGTATGAAGCAATTAAGTATTGCGAATTTACACTAAGAAATCGCAAATTACCACCAACTTGTAGTTGGTGGTAATTTGCGAATTCTTTTACAAATGCACTTTTTGCCATTTGTAAAGGTGCCATGTGGCGCTCATACATGCCCTTAGGGCATGTATGTGCGCCATATGCTCACACATGTAAATTTCAGGGGTGCAGCAGGGTGTCCTTAAGACACACTTGCACCCTTGAAATTATTCTCAAATTGCGATTAGCTAATTGCGAATCACAAATTGAGAATAACTTCCCATTCCTTCCTATGGGCCTCCTGGCCCATAGAAATGAATGGGAAATTATTCCTTAATTGCGATTAGCAATTTGCTAATCATACATCTGATACATCGGCCCCTAATTCTTATCTAGCCCCAGCAGCAGTGAAGCGGTGTTACCCTGCTGAATTGCAACCTCCAACTGAAAACATTACAACTGGGAGAGTGTAGATTTTGATTTGCATAATTAATGCATTTATTACCAAAAGGTGATCTGCATTATTACAATAACGTCCACATTTATCATTTAATTTATAGTAGGTGACCACACTTCGCTATTATGAGCTGCACACGTTAACATGTTGTTACGGATTAAGTTAGCCTAATATTCATGCCATTTTTAATGTCCCATTTACACGCTTTAGGCAAAGAGGCCTGCACATATTGCTTGCAGTTGTTTTCCATGTTATGGTTTCTTCCCACTACACATGCTGTGTTTTTTCCAGAAGGCTTCTGCTAGTTAGGGAATAGTTATTTTGTTATGTATTAGACAACTGATAGTGAGGTTCCTATCAGAAGGAGAAGAAGATACCAGGAAGAGCGACTCGTCGGAAGAGCTGACTGTACCCAACACTTTGTCCAGTGTAACAATTCAAGAACTCGGTCATGCATAGAACATTGTAATACCAGGAGAAAGAGGGGAGTTTACCCGCTCCAAGAGTCTGGTGAATACTGATTGGCTCTAGAGAATGGGAACGAGCTGTAATGTTGCAATTCATGATTTTGTTTGAACTATAATAGTGTGTGTTACTTAAACTAGGTATTTGGGGATGCTTGCTGCCTTCGACCGGAGAAGACCCTTCTTGCCTCTACCAATCTCCACTGTCCGTGTGAAAAATGCTTAATGCCTAAGCATTCCTATTCTCTCATCAGAAACCTTCATTTGGTTTTCTGTACCTGACACCTTACCTTATGTGCCTAACTAAATGCCTTTTTACGACTAATCCTTTTAATTCGATTAGGGGTTTCCTTTATAAAACACGTTTGTTGCATATTCTGCATTCTATTTCTGATGTTCTTTTTTATCTTATTTTGAAACCGACTTCTAGACCATTTTAAATCTGTAGTAGTGATGACTGACATTTGAATACTTAATCAACTAATGATTTGGATTAAACTAATTTGGTAAAAAATCAGTTTTGAATGCTCGTAAATTCTCTTTGTCAATTCCTGCAGAGCCTTGTTGTTCTTCACTGTTTATGGAAATTCATGTAAATAATAGCTCCTAGAACCCTCTTCTTGTCAATGGAAAAAGGTCCCTACCACTAGTGGCGGGGTTTGTATGATGATTATACCCGATGTCTGAGAATTTGAATTCCTGGCTCCAGCAGAACTGTATATAATTAAACAAACACGGGTCTCAAATTATCCTTTAAATGATTACAGATGTGGAATTTGGTACAAGGAACTCGCAATACAAACAATGAGATAACATAGAAGAAGAAACAGGAAAGAGAGAAAAAAGGGCTAAACAAATAGATGAATACAAAGAAGTAACACACTATGAACAAGGATAATTACACTTGCTTTGTTGGGTGAGTAATCAGAACATTCCTGAATTATTTACTTTGGACCAGGACGGGCAAGTCAGAGGTTTTGGTGGACTTGGGCCAACAAACTGAAGCAGAACTTTCACAACAAGCATTTACAATGCAATAGGTCTCACAGCATTAAAGTTTGAGTTATTGGCATTGTGTATGACAATGCGTTGCATACATTTTTTAGCAAACTTTGAATTGGTGAGCAGTGACAGTGTGTGCAAGAGTATGCTGTTCTTGAAAGCAGTGTGGTAGAGAGTGCAGGAATTTGGGTGACATGAGATGCTGCAACTTTCATAAGTTCAAGGGCCGGTCTGTAGTTGACCCCAGATGAATGCTGTTGTCGAAGACTGGTTCTGCTATGGAGTCTGCCACCAAAGCCACTCCGGTGAAGATTGCCTTGCTTGCGACAGCCACTGCAGTTATCTACAGGGGAGGAGTCCACCCCATGAAGGCAGGAACGCCACTGATACCCACCACATAGCCCTGACAGCCACTGACGCCAATAGGTAACTGCAGGGCTGAGCTCCACCTGGGGATGAGAAGGATTGAGAAATGGGGACACACCTAATGCCTCTGTTTTTGAGCAAAGGTCACTGAAGATATTGAACTGAATGCACACTTAATGTTAGAGAACTTTTGAATGTACTGTACTTGGCTCCCTGGTATAGTGGGTACGGTAATAGCAGGATAGAGGATGGTTGCTGGGGAACGAAAGGGAAATGTACCACCTCATGGTTAAAGTACAGTACAGCATATGACAACCTGGCATAACCTATTAATTGCATTGGACAGTCCCACACTCCTTCCCTGAGAAGTCTGCGCCTGCTTGCCCTCACTTTCATAAGAGTGGAAAGGGTTGCACTTGACCCAGTTTGCAGAGCCACGATAATATCTCATCCTATACAGTGGGACATAATAAAAAGGTTGTGAGAAAGGGGTAAGTTAGTGAGAGAGGTAGGATAGAGGGAACAGACAGAGAGCGAAGAGGTGGGGAGATGAGGTAGTAGGTGAATAATAAAATAAACTGATAAGGTATGTAAAGAGAGAGAGATGTGATGGAAAAAGATGGAGTACTGAGAGATGTGAATTAGAAATAAGGAAGGAAGATGAAGTAGAGAGTGACAATGTAGAGAGAGGTACAGAGAGATGGAAAGATTTGGAGAGGAGAGGTAATGAGAGAGGTGAGGTTGGAAGAGAGATGAAGCAGACAGAAGAGAGACGAAGTAAGGTGAAATAGAAGAGGGCAGTGAGGTGGTGAGAGAACAGGGACTTATAGAGGGAACTGAAGGAGGTAGGCGATAGAAAGAGAGGGGAGCTGGAGCTCGGCAGAGGAATCAGGTGCACAGAGATGCTGACATCGGTAGAAAGCACGTCCTCGCTAAATTATCCATTATACTCTGGTAATTTACACCAATTCATGTTATTAAAAATGCCGCACATTGTGCCAGCATTAAATATCATACTATTTTGTTGCAGTGGTCTGGTTTAAGCAGACAATGTCTCGAGGGGGACAGTTTCAAGTAGAAAATGATACAAGACACATTTTCTCGACAAACTGATCTCTTCACTTGTGTCTACAATTAATTTTGAACAAGAGGTATGCGCTTGCTTCCAATTTACACACATCGTAGCAAAAAGTGCAATTTGGAACATGTATGGATACTATCATGCAATTTCCCAAACATTCTTCATAATTTGGGCGAAAAAAAATGGTAAAGGTTTACACACTTTTAACTTAGTAGAGAAAGAGTTGCATTGACGGAGAAGAGGTGAGGTGAAGTGAGGACAGAGACGTGAAACAAAAGTTGTTCCTACTACCGGAGAGGAGTTAGGCAGGTTGGCACGCAGACTTCTGTGAAGTGGCATGCCCAGCAGACAAATTACAGTATAAGCGATATTTTATGGCAGTTTTATGGTCGGACTTCGAGCTCTGCCAATCACTTTACTGTGGAGCTTCTTAGAGGGTGGGAGCCTGTGGGCTCTGCAGTGGGTGCTCTAATCCACGGTACTACCCGATCAGCGCTTGACTGGGGTTGCAGGGTACCTTGAATATGATCCACTGGGCTGTGTCCACATCAAGGTCAGGCGGAAGGGTCGTTGATGGGCAGGGACAGACACGTGTTTGTCATTAAGGAATAGATCCATGTCGGATTTTCAAGATTACCACCACTGAATATGTAAACGCCAAAACGGTTCCTACTTAGACTCATTGTACATTATTCAACTGGTGAGTCCATTCTGAAAATCCCAACCCGACTCCGCCTTCCCTCGTGGGTGTATAATGTGCAGCTCTGAATAGTCACAGACACGTTTACCACTGTACTATTTTCTATTTGGGGTTGAGCTGCTCTAAACCTGCCGCTTTGGGTCCCTGCGGTTTGTTTGAGAGGTAGATGGCGGCGGTACTAGAGCGAGACACTCGCAGCACGTGCATTAACCCCCTGCGCTATGTGTCCGGCTGGCGTCAGGCGCTGCTGGATACAGGCTCCGGTGGGTTCACTGCAAGGGCTGTTCGTGTCACCGAGATAGGAGGGGTCGAAGGAGCATATGAAAGTGAAACAAGGCACAATCACGAAGGTGTCTGCTGCAGCTACTCGACCCCGCCGATCTATCCCATCACTGCTTCCGGGATGGGGCTGCCGGTGAAGGATCCACACTGGGCTCCAGTTGCCGAGTGAGCTCAAGGGGAGGGGCCGAGGGAGGGACCGGAGACACACAGACAGCCACATTCACACACTGGGAGCAGGAGCCCGGCTGTCCAGCTGCGGACCCGCGGACGACGCCCCCCAGGGACCGGACCAGGAGCCATGAACATGGAGGCGTCCGACCGGTTCCCCTTCCTCACCCAGATGGAAAAGTACAAAGGTAGGAGACGGCCTGAGCTGAGCCTGCAGCAGCCTGGCAGTGGGGAGAGTGGGCACCGTGCAGTGCTTCAGCACTTTTCAATCGATTTGTACTTTTAACATTGTGCGTGCATGATGTTTTCGCGCCTCGTTCAAAACAAACATAAATCATATATTTGCGTTGTAACACAATTGCAAAAAGCGTTAGTCTGAAGTTATCAATGAGACGTAAAACACAAGCTTCTCTGGGAAAAGTCAGCTGCTCGTTGTGAGAGGGTGGGGGCTGCCCGCGCATGCGCACTCCGAGCCCCGGCGCCAAAGCGGAGTGCAGCATCTGAAGTCCCGGGTCCCGGGAGGGGGCCCGGGTGAAGACCAGCGCTGCGGAGGAGACACGGAACTGGGGCCCGGGTGAAGACCAGCGCTGCGGAGGAGACACGGAACTGGGGCCCGGGTGAAGACCAGCGCTGCGGAGGAGACACGGAACTGGGGCCCGGGTGAAGACCAGCGCTGCGGAGGAGACACGGAACACGCCGAAAGAGCCCGGTGAGTGGGAGGGGGGGTGGTGTACGCGTGTGTGTCTGTGTGTGTTCGAATGTGTCTGTGCGTGTGTCTGTCTGTGTGCGCGTGGGTCTGCGTGTGTGTATGCAGTGTGTGTGTGCCTGTGTATGCGTGTGGCTGTGTATGTGCGCATGCGTGAGTGTGGCTGTGTGAGTGTGTTTGCGCATGGGAATGAGGCACGCGAGGGGCACGGCGCCGTGCGCGCCCACGAGTTGAAATCTGCGCTCTGCGCTCGTGCCCCTCTCGTGTCTACATTCACAAATACGGCTGGCAATAGGTCTTTCGCTGACGCTCGACCTAATAAAAAAATGGCTTGCAGAGTAAGTGAAAGTATAAGAGAGCCAGCATCTGGCACCAGCTACTGGTATTAGCCAAGTTAGCTGCCTACCCATTAATAAAAACAGAGGGCAGCTGTTGTAATGAAAATGTCAAGTAGTCCATGTATAGGCTGTGGGGTTTTAGGTTTAAACCTATAATAACTGATAAAACCCCACTGAAAGAAAAATAGCCCTCACCGGTGAAAACATATAAGCACGTAAAAAACACCTGCACAACCACAAACTAAATGCCATTTAAAGAAAGGAAAAAGAAAGGGAAAGAGTAATTTCGTTCTTATTGAAGGGGTCAATAAAATGTAACTTTGTTATAGAAGCTAGCAGTAAGAAAGACTGGCTAACATTATTCTGCTTGAGTTTTGTTCCTTAGGGATACCACTAAAATATTGTTTCTTCTTCCTTTTACTTTTTCAGTTTTATGGCCTTTGGTCTAAAGATGCAGGGTTTAGTTTCATGTTTTAGGTCTAGTTTAATTATTTTATAAACTGTAGAGAATCAGGACATATCAAACTCATATTTGATATTTTGGCTGCATTTGATTCTTTCACTGATAGGTAAAATGGCTAGTTTCATAAAAATCTTTCCTAATATGTGTCACCACATTTAGCCACAGAGAATGGGTAAAAACCCTTAATACATCGGACCATAGTTTCTAGTGGGTCAGTATTGATAGTAGGTGAATGGCCAACACCTCAGGCTTTAAACATTAAATGCAAGGTATAGTGACAAGTATATATATCACCAAGCATCTGGGATAGTGGTGAAAACGTGACACCAGACTTTTGGAAAACATGGAACGCAGTGTCACTTGTTATGCTCTGCAGAAAAGGTTCTTTCCAAGTTCAACAAAGATTGGAGTGATATTGTTTGTATTTGCAGTGATTCAGCTAAGTATATAAAAAATTTGTGTGATGACCTGTCAAAATTGATACCCGAGCTGAAGCGATTCCCTGTAGGAGATCCTTGCGACTTGTTAGTTGGTATGCTGAAAGCATCTTTACAATCTTCAGAGTTAATGAGGGATTCTATTGACTTTTTAGTCCATTCTGGTGCACTGTTTTCTTATGCCCAGCAACTAAAACTCAAATATTTATCATTTCGTGCTTTATGTGGCATCAAAGAAATAGTCATCCTAACTGTGTCCCTTAGCTGACGGTTCTCAGCCCAAGGGGCTATGAATGCTTAGAGAGCCTTTTCACAAACGTTTACATGGAGAAGGAAAGCGCGAGCGCACATGACCAAAGACTAACTGAAGAAGTACTGTATGGTGAACTACAATAAGATTAATTTGCAAAAATCTCTTTGGACCTCATATACACTATACGTACACTGTCTATATACCATGTTCTTTCAGTGCAGAAAGCAAGGAATGATAAAAGCAAAACGTTCCATAAACACCAGAAAAACACTTTTTCTGTTTTTTTTAGTGGCGTGAAAATGTGTAACCACTGATAACAACTGTTTCTTAAGATATTGAAAACACTGAAAAAACCCCACCAGAATTTACCAAAAATAGAAACTGAAAACAGGACAGCCTATCCATGTATTAGGCAGGTAGTTTTATTCAAGTAAGATGTTACCAGGTAGAGCCCCTCCAGGAGCAGCCTTCCTGCTGCTCAACCCATACTCCAACTGACACTCCACATCAAGGCATCCTCACACTCCATTACATCACCATGCACACTAACATTCCACAGCACTCCAACTGATACTCCACATCCAGGCATCCTCAGACTCCATTACATCGCCATGCACACTAACATTCCACAGCACTCCAACTGAGACTCCACATCCAGGCATCCTCAGACTCCATTACATCGTCATGCACAGTAACATTCCACAGCACTCCAACTGACACTCCACATCCGGGCATCCTCAGACTTCGTTACATCACCATGCACACTAACATTCCACAGCACTCCAATTGACACTCCACATCCAGGCATCCTCGGACTCCGTTACATCACCATGCACACTAACATTCCACAGCACTCCAACTGACACTCCACATCCAGGCATCCTCAGACTCCGTTACATCGCCATGCACACTAACATTCCACAGCACTCCAACCGACACTCCACATCCAGGCATCCTCGGACTCCGTTACATCACCATGCACACTAACATTCCACAGCACTCCAACTGACACTCCACATCCAGGCATCCTCAGACTCCGTTACATCGCCATGCACACTAACATTCCACAGCACTCCAACCGACACTCCACATCCAGGCATCCTCGGACTCCGTTACATCACCATGCACACTAACATTCCACAGCACTCCAACTGACACTCCACATCCAGGCATCCTCAGACTCCGTTACATCGCCATGCACACTAACATTCCACAGCACTCCAACCGACACTCCACATCCAGGCATCCTCGGACTCCGTTACATCACCATGCACACTAACATTCCACAGCACTCCAACTGACACTCCACATCCAGGCATCCTCAGACTCCGTTACATCGCCATGCACACTAACATTCCACAGCACTCCAACCGACACTCCACATCCAGGCATCCTTGGACTCCGTTACATCACCATGCACACTAACATTCCACAGCACTCCAACCGACACTCCACATCCAGGCATCCTCAGACTCCGTTACATCGCCATGCACACTAACATTCCACAACACTCCAACTGACACTCCACATCCAGGCATCCTTGGACTCCGTTACATCACCATGCACACTAACATTCCACAGCACTCCAACTGACACTCCACATCC
The DNA here is from genome assembly GCF_964261635.1 of Lissotriton helveticus. Taxonomy (NCBI): domain Eukaryota; kingdom Metazoa; phylum Chordata; class Amphibia; order Caudata; family Salamandridae; genus Lissotriton; species Lissotriton helveticus. Next base: position 1,621,650,122 of record NC_136067.1, read on the forward strand.
AGGCATCCTCGGACTCCGTTACATCACCATGCACACTAACATTCCACAGCACTCCAACTGACACTCCACATCCAGGCATCCTCAGACTCCGTTACATCGCCATGCACACTAACATTCCACAGCACTCCAACTGACACTCCACATCCAGGCATCCTCGGACTCCGTTACATCGCCATGCACACTAACATTCCACTGCACTCCAACTGACACTCCACATCCAGGTATCCTCGGACTCCATTACATCACCATGCACACTAACATTCCACAGCACTCCAACTGACACTCCACATCCAGGCATCCTCAGACTCCATTACTTCGCCATGCACACTAACATTCCACAGCACTCCAACTGACACTCCACATTCAGGCATCCTCAGACTCCGTTACATCGCCATGCACACTAACATTCCACAGCACTCCAACTGACACTCCACATCCAGGCATCCTCGGACTCCGTTACATCGCCATGCACACTAACATTCCACTGCACTCCAACTGACACTCCACATCCAGGCATCCTCGGACTCCGTTACGTCACCATGCACACTAACATTCCACAGCACTCCAACTGACACTCCACATCCAGGCATCCTCGGACTCCGTTACATCGCCATGCACACTAACATTCCACAGCACTCCAAATAACACTCCACATCAAGGCATCCTCACATTCCATTACATTACGGCTGAGCAGCAGGTATAACAGCCGCTTTGTTTTAAAATGATTTGTAAATAAATGTTGCAGCAAGAGAACAGGCCCTGAAAAGGCCTAGGGCATGTGAAGTAGTGATTTCTCGGACTCCTGACGAGTCTGGGCATGGTAACATTGCTGCAAGCCCAGATCAGTGGCAATTGTGTGCAGTACTGATATCAAAGACTATGGAATATCAGGCATCCCTCAATCCCAGGTCGATCATGTAAGTGGATGCACTGTTCACTCTAGCCAGAGGCTCAAGGACCAACTTTCATCAAAAACAAGTTGCATATAAACAACACTACATTGCATGACTTCCAAACCTTACAAAACACTGATCCAACATATCTTTACAAATTTAAAAATGACCCAACGTGCACACTGGGGCCACGTTTTAGCTTTCTAATTCGCCAATGGGATAGGTACACTTTTATTTTTGTGCCTGGCCTTATTTTCTGTCCCAGACCTACCCTGCCTCCCCTCCCCCCCCCCCTCCCCCCTCAGAGGGTCAGGATACCTAAAAAAACATAAATGACACTTAGCGCCTGATTAAATTATGATCCCTGCGCTCCCAACTGATCAGAGTAAAAAAACCACATTTAATGCCATACAAAACTGTAGACTTCTTGAAGAAATGTAACTCTTACCTTCATAACTGATACAGGACTGCCATCTAGTGGCTATTTGTTAACATTATTACATAAACCACACAAAGAATAGTAAGTAATGTGGACAAACCATTATCAGCTCGAAAGGCAACAGCAGTTGACACTCTTCTAGCCGCTGCCCGTCCTAATGGTCTGAGAGGCCACGCCCCCCCTCTGTCAGGCTGAGCAAAGGTCACCCTTAAAGACACTCTTTATTTTCAGGTCAGGCAGCCAGGAGCTAGACATGTGCTAAATGGGCACACTCCTGGCTGCCTGAGCTGAACTTTGCTGGGCTGAAGAAGTCTCAGCTCCTGACACCTACAGCCTAGCAAAGCACCATTAAGCCCTCCCCCTCATGAAGTCAGTGATTGCCTCGGACTTGGGCTCATCAGTTCTAAGCCCTGAGGTACCCAGGGCTGAGTTTCAATAACTGACAACTCTTCACAGAGTGGGGTAGGACTCAGCAGTCTCACTGACCCCATCCCACTCTGTGAGGAGTGAGGGACTGCTTCCTTCCCTCATTGGTTGACCTTAAGGAATGCCCAACCCTCCTGGGATCTCAGAGGCAGAGCTGCGCAGGTAAGTAAGATGTTATTTTTAATGTTTGGTGTGTGTGTGCATGAATATACGAATTTCGCGCCTCCCTCCCTGGAATAGGTACAAGCCGATACTGCAATTTTTAGTTCAGCAAATTTACAGTGGTGCTGGAACTATGGGTGCGGGGGTGCTGTAAAGAGTTTAGATGACAAATGAACAATAAAGGGACTCTTTGAATATTGTTCTTCTGGTAGCAGTTGTTGTGTTTTCAAAGATAGACTGCTATAGGACACATTTATCAAGAAATCACACAGCGCAGCAAGCCACCTTCCTGCAATGCATTATAGGGAAAGGGCAGGAGCGCCGTTTTAACATTACATGGCGCATTCCTGTCTTTTCCTTGCGCTGCCACATAATGTGCTACCTTTGCCAATGCAGGCACTCTCGCACCACGGTGCAAGGGTGCGTGAGTTACAAGCAGGATTGTTTATGTGCAGTAAGGGACACCTTCATGCACAAAAACAATGCCCTGAGTCATTTTCTGCTTATTATGTGTGCTGCAGAATACTGCAGAGTGCAGCACACACAGAAAGAGGGAAAAACATGGAGAAATAAAGATATTTCTCCACATTAAGCCTCACCTGGGACGCGTAGCATTTTGACGCATTCCCAGGTCTCCCAGTAATTGTAAATCTAGAAATGTGACAAAATCCATCGGTGGATGCGTGGGAACACTCATGTTCCTCCCATGGAGCACAACCCTGGGACAGAGTAACGCAATGCAGCAATTTGAGCAGTGTTGCGTTACACTAGATTTATCAAGCCACTCGGAGCCCTGCAAGGTGGCCTTGAGTGGCTTGATGAATTTAACTTAATAATTGCGTCGCTCTTACACCCTGTTGCATAGCGCAAGGGCAACACAACTCTTTAATAAATATGCCCCCATGCCTTTAGTGTGGTGACATTACTGTAGAGAACCCCCACTCAAAAAATAGTTCTAGAACTACTGTAAATATATAGAATTACTTGATATTTTCATACATGTCAACATTTTCCAACAGAAAAGTGGGAGATATTGAAACAAATCAGGGAAATCTATTTCCTCATTGACGTCTATAGAAGCAGAGTCATTTATAGCAGCAGACAGCTAAAATGAACCCGCCTAAATCTGGTCTGTTAGTATGTATGCATTCTTCAAGTGAGGGGCCAAAATGTCAACACAGAAGAAACCTCGGGAATGTAGAAAACAGTGCTTTTTTTCTGTTGATGGTTCTCAGACGAACATCACTGTTAAAAATTAAATTCCAGCTGTCCTAAATCTTTTTGTGGTTGCAAACAGGCTGAATCACTGTTTGAGACAGAAAAAGCATGTTCCACTATGCCCTAAAGCCATTTAGGAGTTGGTATCTTTTTACTGAGCCTTAAAATGGCTTTGTGACTTTGTACCCAAAGCACCTCTTCTGAAGAGCGAAACGAAAGGAGAGGGATCAATACTTTGTTGCCTAAACCTGTTCGCAAAACTTATAGACTTACAAGTTGGGCTAGTAATCTATTTACAAATTTTTGTAAATGTTTAAAAAAGTTTGGTGGGGATTTGGCAGTGGTCCAGTAAACGACTTCCAACTCCAAAATAATCTTTTCCAAAAAAAAAGAAACATTGATTTCCAAATGCAGCACAGTTTTCTTCAAGGAAAACTGGCTTCATTATAAAAAAGGTTAATTTATTTAAAGGTGATCGCAAACAAGGTAGTCCGATCCTAGCAGGCAACCATCACTGATCACAGTAAGTTGCAATTTGCAACTTACTTGATTAGTATTCATGAGGTAGGTCAGATTGCGACCTACTCTGAATCTGATTTCAATATCAATTCATAGGGTCCGTTAAAACAATTCTTTAACAGTCACAAAAATATTGCAACCGTTGTTTTGCGACCAGATTTTAGTATATCTGGCTGTACATCTTTAGAAGATAAGAACTTTGCTCGAAGTAAAATACATAATAAATCATACTATTGGCTAAAAAGTGCATGTCTTTTTCATATTTGCAAATATTCTATACAGGAGCGGCTGGTGAGATTTTAAAGTGGTGAGGCGTAAAATGATAATCATACTGCACCGTAGCGAGCGAGCGCAGCGAGCGTGCCCGAACCCCCTAAGGCGGGTTCGGGGGATTTCCCCCCGAGAAAATTTTGAAAAAAGCGTGGACAAATGGTGCCTTTTCAAGCAAATTTGAGAAAGCAGGAAGGTTAATAAAGCAATTGTGAAAGTGCAGTTATAACATTAATAGATGTCATAACATAGGTAGCTGCTTATGCAGTATAACCACAGAGCTTCATACATTCCGTCCTATTATGCTGAATTCAGACTATAAGACTTTCATGAAAATCTCAGCTCTAAGAGTAGCAGAAGTTGCACAGCAGTTGGGAAACAGCCTTTACAAAGCATTGGGAACCACGCATTGCCTTTACCACGTTTCCATTAGAACACATGTGACTTTATCACGCATGTCTTTCCACACAGTTTATAGTGTTTAGGTGCTACAGAATGTACTTAATAATATGCCATTTGATCAGTAAAATCTGTTTAGTCCCCAAGTAGAACAAACACTAGAAAACTTTTAAAAACAATGCATTTCTGAGTACCATAGGCTAGCTCTGCCAGACTGCCAACGCACCTCCATATATAGGCCAACAACTGATTTTTCTATTTTTTGTTTTATATAGCGAACTAGACCCGAGACATCGGGTATCAGAGCGCTTTACATGAGCACCAGTTTCGTTACATTACCATTAATGCCTAAATAAAACTTAGAATAAAGATTAAAATCCATGCCGGGGTAATGTGCCCCAACATTGTCCGCAAGACCGCAATGTGCAAACCACCATTTCCACAGACCGACCACCAGTGCAAAAACAACATTTCTGCCGGCTGGTCGGCTCAATATTGATGCAAGGTCAGAACAGGAAGGTATGAAAAATGCTGGCATATTTGTAGTTATGACAAAACCCCTGAAGGACCTGCTTTTTCGAATGTTTTCCACCTTATAAGAAACAGCTGTGATTAAATCTTCTGCATGGATGCGACCTACGTGTTTGTTATAAATGAAAAATTGCACGTTCTCCAGGTATTTAATTTCGAGCTAGCTAGCACGCCTGAAACCAGTGATTCATCTAAGCTAGACCTATAAGATTAGCCTGTGCTTGTTTTTTTTTATCTGAGTGTGGCCATTTCCTAGAAAGTTTAAAGTCGCCTCGTCTATCTTTGCTCTCTTTTAGCTCACCGAATGTTACTGTCTGTAATTATGAGCCACAGGCTCAGAATCACATTAAGCATTATGCCTGGGCCAGGACAGCGCTGAAGCTGACCACTTCTAAGGCCACTGCAATTATGCAATTCTGTGCCTGTGGTGTTTTTCACATAACCATGGGTTTGCTGCACTTGCCACACAATCCATAACTTTCTGCATCACTTGGAGATTTTAACAAAATAAAATAATCTGTTTTCAGCTGAAATGGTTCAAAAGTTACTTAGATGCTACCACATGTGTTGCTGGCAGTGGCAGACCTATTGTCATGCAAAGGCAGGTCTCCTTTCAGTTGCAGATTGCTGTATGTAGGTGTTAAGCTGATCTTAATGACCTTTGCCCATACAGTGTTAACATGTCAAAATTAGAAAATAGTGAATGAAGTACTTCTTCTGCTCCAAAATGTGCTGTATTAGACCGCATCATTTGTCTGACAGCATTGGTTGATGCCTCGAATTCTACCCTCATGATTTAAGCTGGCAATGACAAACACAACATACATATAAAACAAATGATAAAGTATTAATAAGCGGGAGAAATGCTGGCCTAGTGTCACTCCAGTGTGGCCCTCTTACACACATAGGTAAACGGGTGCCTGTGTAACAAATCCAACGCTGTTTAATACCTTGAATTCTACGCCTTTACGGTGATACCTTTAACTGCATTTTCTCCACTGTGTGATGTATCAGATTTATTCTCGAGTTGTCCCACTCGCCTTGCCCTTTACCTTGCTGTAAATTCACACTACAAGTACCATGATGCAAACACAAAGTAAAATCCCAGGACTGGATGAATTACACGCAAATGGAGTCAGAAAATGTCAGAGCTCTGCTGTTCCCAGACACCCACACAGGGTGTGCATGTCTGGATTGTCGAGCGTACTTGGATATAGTCTTACAATTCTCTATACCGACATCCCTTTGAGGTGCATTCGGGCCTTTATGTTAAAAACAAAAGTGCAACTTGCAACTACCCGCAGCTATTTATCCTGGACATTGCAAACAATACTAAAACCATGAGTGGGCCTCCCCCCCAAAAATGTTCGCGGGGCTAATTGCTCAAGTCAGTCCACAACATTTCGTGCCTCTTACTGAAACATACTTCCCCCAGAAATCTATAACCGCCAAAATAATAACAACTTCAGACAGGTAAATAGAAAACGTTCAGTTAGGACTTGCCAGGCGAGCTCTATCTGACGAGACTGGCTCAGACCCAGCCCCACCAGCCTTCATGAGGCACCTGCTTGTAGGGAACGTCTCTTTAGACCACCCCGTCTCTGCTGCACGCTCTAACAAGGAGGGCAGGCCAGGGACAGGGGCACAGGTGAACTTCAGGCGTGAACCCGGTGACATTTGGCTGGGCTCTCCAGCCACCGCCGCTCCCTCTCACCTTCCCGGAGCTGCAGTGCACAGGCTCGCCAGCTGCAGAACGCGTGCTCGCAACTTATTCCAGGGCTCAGCCTGCTTCCACACCACCCCAGGCAGCGGCGTCAGGGAAAGTTATAAATGTCAATACAAAAATTTAAATAAATAAAATACAATAAAAACATAAAGATATATATATTTTAAAAAAAGATGCATAAACACAGATTTTTGCTGACGTTTTAACAGCGAAGGGATAGGTGTAGCATGTGTAATGCGCGCGGCGCAACCCAGGTGGTGGGTAACTCCAACCATGTTGGCATTCGAAAAGTGGAGAGAAAGCCTGCTTGTGCAATGGTCGAAAAGATATAGTCAGGGTCTAGAAGGTATCCGATTCTTGGGTAATGGTAAGCGCATCGACAGAAGTGCTGCATTAAAAGCTGTACAAACCAACAAGAACTTATATAAAATAAGGTGTGCAATAAACGCGACAGAATTATGCCAGATTGTGCCGGTGAAATTGCGTGGGAGTGAGCTTTTGACGATTGGCCGACACATGGAACTTCAATTATTAAAAGAATGCCAGAAAACCTCCATACCTCAGGCCCCAAGTGCCGACCAGTTCTTAGCAAATGCAAGATTGTTGAGTTATCGGCCCACGGGTCGAGACTGACTCGAGACGAGAGAAACTACAGGGCACAGGCTGGCTCATGCACACGACACGACACGCACCACGGTCCACAAGGCGATTCCCAGGGCCCCAGAGAGAGAGGATCATCTGACGTCTGCAGCGCCGCGAAATGGCCAATCACTGCATGACTACATGAAGTCACACACAGTGATTGGCCATTATGCAGTGATTTATATCCCACGCGTGGCATCCAATAATGGATTGCCCTGCCCTGCTGCGCGGTGACCGGCCAATCCTGGCGCTGCATGCAGCACCAGGATTGGCTAGGGGGGCACACTGCCTGCTCGCCCTGTGTCGCCCTGGGGGCTGCGGCCCGGTTCAACCAGCACCCCCCTGGTCACTTTCTATGGGCCATAGTGGGGGAACTTTAATGCACATGCTCGGGCAAGTTTATGCCCCAAGCTTACTTGCGCGCTACTAGTACAGATACCTTGGCTGTCTGCTGGCTGCTGCAACTGAGTGAGTGCGTGGACTGTCACTCAAGCTGCGCAGCAGTCCAGACCAGCTGCGTGCTGCCCGGATTCCCGGCGGCGCTCGGCTCAGCGCTTACTAAATTATCGACAGTGTGTCAGTGTTTATTTTCTTGCAGCCGCGGGTCCATGGGGCTAGTGGGGCTACGCCCCTACGCCCCAATGGACGCGTTTAACACTGTGTATACAGAGGTTGGCCATTTTTTTAATGTTCCCAAGTCACGTATTTCTGTGGCGTTTTGTCTCCCTTGCTGCAGTGCACAAGAACATGCCAACAGAATGAAATATGTAGGCACATTTCTCGAGCCATGAGAAATGTATTTGTAGCACATACAGACTACCCAGAAGCTTCTTGGTGCAAACACTGTCTGTAGTGATTGATATTGTTTGGGTTGGGTAAAAAGATAAAGAATGGACTGTCTAAATGATTAGGGGCTAATCAGAAGTTGAACAATAATGGCAGGGTGGTAATACCGCAATTACGCTTCCTACATGGTATCACCCTGTCAATACTGTGCAAGTCTGAGTTCATGATGCAGTAATGGGGAATGTGGAAGTTATTCCCCAATTTTTAATTCTATGTGCATTAATGTTCCTTATTCTATATTTGAATTCACAAATGTGTATTTACATGAAGCTATTACAATTGAAATGAAATCGTTAAGATGTGATTTATTTATTGTGTGTTCCTTACTTAGACTACACTAAGCCTTAGTTAGGCCGGGGACTCCATCCTTGTTAAAATGGCTGCCGTATCATGATGTTCATTCTGTGTATATATTTCTTGCTTGACTGCACATGCAGCAAGAACATGCTCTGTTTATTTTGTACAATAAACTGTTCTTGAAGAACTCGCTGGGGGAAGCCTTTTGTTAATTCCCAAGACACTTCCTACTAGCACACTGTAATTTATTAAATCAAGATTGTTTTCTGTTGCTTATGTAACTAGCTTGTCCTGACACCTACAGATGACATTTGGTCAGAATGGACAAATCAATATTCATGTAATGGGTTTGTGTGAAGATGGTAGGGTTACATTAAGTTTTAAGAATAGTGCAGTATGATTTTAGAAATTTTGTTCACACCATGATTGCTTTGCAGTTTCCATCATTTTCTATGCTGAAATAAATTATAAAGACCCCTGGATTTGAGGGTGAGCCAGTTAATTTGGTCCCCAGTATGGATGCTGCCCGATTTTCTGTTGAGTTGCTGCACATCCGAGATTAGGGGCCTGATTACAATCTTGGTGGACAGGGTCACTCCGTCACAAATGTGACGGACTTCATGTTCGCCAAATTACAATTCCATTATTTGTAATTTGGTGTTTGTGTCAGAGTGACCCTGTCCGCCAAGATCGTAATCAGTCCCTTGGTACTTTTTCTGATTTTGCTTATATTTGCATTTATTTCTGTAACCGATGTCCTTCATGGCAGTTGGTTTCCTATATTTTTACAGATTCAATGGGGTTACTGCTGCATTTGCATTTTTCTAAATTTTCTTTACTGCACATTAATTTGTAATTAACTTTCAGATTTTCCCCTGAATTTCTGATCTCGAACGCCATTTTTGAGTGAGTCATTTCTTATTGACTGTAATTAAATGCTGTTTGAATCTTGCTTCCAGGGACACATTGCCTCATAAATTTTTAAGGTTAACACCATCCTCGATCTCGTAAATTGGGAGGCAACATAATACAGATCATCCAAGTACTAGAAAGCCTGCAGGAGTTTATGGTCAGAATGGGTTTACTGTTTGACTTGTGATCAGGCCCACTTCTATGGGTGGTGGAGTTATAGGGAACACATTTAGTCTTTGGTGACTGCTTCATGCTATATATAAATACATGAAATGTTTGCTATCACTAGTACTGGCAGCTGCATTCTTATAATACACAAGGTTAACTAGGAACACCAATCTCCTAGTACTTAGGGTTAGGACCACTTTTGCCATTTCAGGTGCTGTAGATATATTTTTTTCTTAAATCAGCATGCTGTCATGTTCATAGTGATGTGTGGCTCCGGCTAACAAGACAACTTTGGCTGTGGAGCTGGGTTTTGTGCTAAGTCGTCAGATTCTGGTGTGCTGGTCTCTGATTCGTGAGATCATCTGACTCCAAAGTGTATTTTAGTATTGCCTGTATGGACATTTTCTTGCCCTTGCTGTAACTATCGATTCAGTTGATCCACAATATTGTTCTGACATGCTCTCTGAGTCTGATGTGTTATGTCATGTGTATTTGTATAGCGCAGAACTCACCCAAGAAGGCATCCTGGCACCGAAGCAGTTGTCGAACCCTGGGTTGGGGCCAGGTGAAGAGCCAAGGCTTCAGTTTCTTGCAGAATTTAAGAACTGAGGAGGTTCCCCTGATGTGCAGGGGAAGGTCATTCCAGGCTTTAGGAGCGGGGTAGAAGGCACGACTGCTGGATCTGGTTCTGGATATGGGAGATGGGGAAGGGTGCAAGTAAGAGTCAAGCTGAGCTGAGGTGTCAGGTAGATTTGTGGAAGTTTATGTGGTTGTTGAGGTACATGGGGCTAATGTTGTGCACATCTTTGTATGTGTGCATGAGGAGTTTGGAGAGTGCTAATTTGTTGTGTTTGTCTTCAGATCGTTTCATACAAAAAAACTCCCTTGAATGTGGTGTGGTTTATGTTTCCATTGATTGACTGTGATGAAATGTTCCTTGAGTCTTCGGGTGGTTTTGTAGTCATCACTCTTGAGATGTTGCCAGGGCCTCTTCCACTTGAGGTTCTGCTTTGAGCTAGGGAGTAGGAGTATCCTTCACATCTGACAGACTTGCTTTCTTCTGGGCCACTTTTGACAACAGCTGTTCATGTTAAAAGGAGTTCCTTGCACCTTCTCTTCCAGTCATGTGGTTTCTGTTGCTCCTTTGTGAGATTATCTGCTGACGTTCAGTATTCTATCCTTTTTGATGTGCATCTGTATTCTTATTTCCAGAGAGCAGTTGCATTAACAAAAACGTAATATTTTTCCGTCTACCTCTCTCCTACTTGGTGTGCGTCACTTTTGTGGAATGTACTGCTGCTGGGCACTTCCTCAGTAGTGTCAGTGATACTTGATGTTCCATGTGACATGCAGCTCCTTGGTGCGTCTGTAACTCCATCGGCTTTAACCAATATTCTGCCTTGCTCTCTTTTTGCAGAGAGATAGTGTGTGTGTGTGTGTGTGTGTGTGTGTGCGTGTGTGTGTGTGTGTGTGTCTCAGTCAACAAACTTGTGTGTCATTTAATCAGTTGTGATGTCCCTTGGCTGGCAAAAGTTTGATCTATTAAGACCTTTCGTCTTCCCACCCCTTTGCTTTTCTCTCTGGCTCTTGTGTCTTCCTCTGTGGTGCCTGAGATGTCCTATTATTCTTGTACTCATCTCTTGTATTGAGGTGTGATGCCTCGTTTTTGGACAGCTCATTGGCCCTTCCTCATGTGATGATTTCCTTTAATGACCAGATTGTGCCCATGCAATGACTTCCTTTGATGCAGCATTTGAAACAGTCTCACAACCCGTCCTCATTAGGCGCCTGCATGAGGTAGGCTTCCAAGGACCTGGTCTCCGCTGGTTCTGCTCCTTCTTAACAGATTGAGTACAAGCTGTCAGACTGGCAACCTACTCCTCAGAAGCCTGAAAACTCATACGTAAAGTGTCTCAAGATTCTTTGCTCAGCTCCACTCTCTTCAGCAGATACATGATCCCTCTGGCCAACGTCATCCACGCACACAACATCCACATCCTCTTGTGCGCTAATGACACTCAACTCAAACTCTCCCTCTTTAAAATATCTGCAATACTAAAAATTAGTTCACCGCCCGAAGCCACTAACTGGATTAAAGACAGTTGTTTCAAGCTCAACACCAACAAGACAGAAGAAGTAATCATTGTCAAAAACACTTCGCCATGGGACTCCAACTGTTGGCCGGCCAGTCAGCCAAACTCAGACCCAGACCCATCACCTATGCCAGGATCCTCAGAATAATCTTTGACTGCAAACTTGGCATGGCTGCACAAGTCAACGCCGTCACTGCACCCTGCTTCCACAACCTGAAGATGCTAAGGGAGATCTTCAAATGGCTCATGCCCTAGACTCCTAGTACTACAGCAACACCCTCTATGCCAGAATCACCATGCAACTCACTACAAGACTACAAACCATACAGAACTCGGCACCCAGATTCCTACTCAACCTCCCACACAGAACTCACATCACACAACACCTCAGGGAGCGCCACTAGCTCCCAATAAGAAAATGCACTCATTTGAAACTCCTCACACACAACTTAGGCCCCACCTACCTGAACAGTTGCAATTCTTTCCACCAACCACCCAGACACCTCTGCTCTGCAGGACTCCTATCTCACACATCTGACGTATACACAGAACCAGATCAGGAGGACAGGTATCCGCTTACATCGCTCCTAAAGCATGGAATGACCTCCTCCTCCACATCAGAGCCTCCCCTTTTCTTCTTGAATTCTGCAAGAAGCTGAAGACCTGACTTTACAATTAACCAACCTACCATAGGCAGGGCTAGATATACATGCTGGTCACCACGTGGATACCCTCACAGAAGAAAGTGTGCTTTACGAATACACATACACCTAACATAGGATAACAATGGCTTTTTGAGGAGCTTGCATTGTGTTACTATTGACAGGCATACCTCAATGAACCCATTCAAAAGGAATCCTCATTCATATTGAAGATGCAATGTTGTACCACGTAGTCCAACCTTCCAACAAAAGCTGCTAAGCATTTATCCAGCTACTGGCATGCCAAGCTGAAAATATGGCGTTCTTGGTCCACATTTCTTAGGTTTGAAATGTATCCGCGGTGCTTCTTTCAGTTTCTTCTGTACCTCTCAATCTTTCTTGCAGAAAATGTTCTAATTAGGTGCAGTTCATCAGGCCTCATTAGATCAATCAGAAGCTGCAGTGTTTCTTCGTCTTGCGATTATCCTGTTGCTTCCAGAAAGTCCTTCAGTGACTCAATATTGGTTCCATATTTGTTGTATCAGTCTCTAAGACCGTGGTAGCACTTCGAGGGAGGGCGTTGAGTTTTGAGCTGTGTCTCTTTCGACATGATGAAGTAATGTGATGACAGTTTGCTACTTGAATTGTTCCCTGCAGTGTATCCTTTATGAAAGTTTGAATTGGTGCCTCAATTTGCAATCTCCTTTAACAGTGCTCTTTGTTTCATGCTGTTTCACTGTTTTATCAAAAGAACAACACAACTGCCAATACTGGAAGTCACTAACTAATATTTGTACTAACCTTTATGAATAAAACATACCGGTCCGTTTTTTCTTTCCGTCACTAGTTTATTATTTCATTTTTTCACTAGTGGGGCATTATTACTTTATAAACAGAAAGACATTTTTTTTTGTGCATGTACAAACAACTATACATATAAAACATTACAGTTTACCACAACAAAATTTCAATATACAATACAATTACAGATTTCCAACACATCCAACTTGCATTCTGGCAATACATTCATCCTTCTCTCATACACCAAAGCAAACACTTTTGGTCCTATTGTCAACAATCGATTATCTGTCCTTATAGATGGTTTTAAATTTCTTAATTTACAATTTTTATTTTGTCAAAAAGATCCTTAGGAGACAGAACCAAGTTCTCAAAACACATAACTTCCTTTGTATTCCAATTGAGAATAGACAATAGGCACCAAACAAGGTTGACGCGTTTCGAACCCCCAATTGCGGGGTTCTCTTCAGGACCAACAATCTCTAAAAAACAGAAAAACACTGTCTTAAAAAAACTGCTTTAAACAGCAGACTACCCTACCTTATTTGTATGGAACACAGTCATAAAGGTGATGCTGAGTAGACACAGGACACGGGACACTCTGGACAAAAAACAAAACAAACATTGTAACACACGCCTCAGTCATTGGTTAATCGACACGACAAATTAAATGTCTCTCACGCTGGAAGGCACTCACCTCTTTAATTGTGTGGATGCCTTTCTGGGGGAGAAAAAGGGGAATATGGAAATGAGCTGTTAAATCGTACTCGGATTGCTAATTATTGTCATCCTGAAAACATGCCAAAACAAGGTTGTTTGAAGAGGCTTACCACATCTGGATGTAGCAGCAGTCAATGCCCAGTGTTGAATAATTAGCAGCGACACAGAATTACTTAATTCACGCCCTGTAAAAGAAAAGGGAGGCCGTGAAGTTTTAAGGGATGGAAAAATCGGCATCCGACGTGCACTTAAATGCAGGAAAACGGATGGCCATGTGTAATGAAGTTAGCAGTTCAGTAGTTGGGGTGGGCGGAGCTAGGTGGGCAGAGGGGAAGAGGAGGGGACAGAATAGGAAAGGGCAGTCAGAGTAGGGACAAGGACGAGGGTAGTCATAAGAGAATAAAGCTCCAGTAATAATACACCATAGTGTCTGTGGTTATTGTAGCAGGATGCTACAGCTGGCGACGAGGGTGGGATGCGCTTGAACCCCACAGACCCTCACGAGAGAGCCCTGTCCCCAGCTCGCCTCGAGGAGCAGGAGACGCTGACCAGAAGGACGAAATTGCGACCTGCCACGTGAGGCCAGTAGCAGGTGACCCTATCCCCCCCCCAGCGGTTGAGAGGGACTCAAGAGGGAGCCGAGGCACCAAGCGTCTCAACGCCCGAGGTAGAAGAGACCTCTTCGCGCTAAAACGCGACTTGCGCAGGAAGAGCGCGGTGACCAGCCAGTGCTACAGGAGCAGAAGCCAGGAGCCTACCCTGACTCTGCCAGACCCCAAGAGAGAAGAGAAAGTGCCCTAGCGTGGAGGACGGCACCCCACGGAGACCGCCTGCCAAGCGGTGCTGAACGAGCGCTGTTCGCGCCAAAAACTGAAGAAAAGCTCACCCCCGATGCGTGGGACATCGCCTACCAGCCACGCGGTGAACCGGGAGCTCGCCTGGATCGCGTCTGACCGCTCCCGTGTCCGAGGAGCGTCTGAAGAGGTGCGGAGGGCGAGCTGTATGAAGAGTCTGGCTGCCGGTGAGTGCCAAGTGGAGAATGAAAGCCTGAATGAAACCCTGTGAGACACGAGACTCCCCTAGCGGCGGCCATCTTTAAGTCAGGCGATTTCTGGGACGCCCTCCCTGGGCAAAATAGAGGCGGCCATTTTGAAGTCAGGCATCAAAAAATATATATATAAAATAAAGGAAAACAAGCATTGGAAGCAGTGAAAAGAAGAAGAGAGAGAAAACAAGCATTGACAGTCGCAAGGGACAAACAAGCATTGCTAGCTACAAGTGACAAAACTTGGAAACGCACGTCAGTCGCTGACGCAAGAGGCAGACGCCAGCGTCCAAGCTCAGTGCCACGATGTCTAACCCTCCCACGCAGAAGGACGTCACGGGAGGTACCCACCTGCGCGCCCCGGAGCCACTGTCAGTCACAACAGGAAGCAGCATGGGACTAAAATGGCAAGAATGGCTCGAGGACTTTGAGGACTACATTGAAGGGTCCAAAATTGAACCAGACAAGGACAAGATCATAGCCCTTCGCAATCTAGGGGGGCGTGAAATAAGCAAGATCGTACAAGAGATTCCAGCCACAGATGGTGATACATATGATAAAGTGAGAACTGTTCTGAACAATCGTTTTCTGCATAAAAGAAACGTCGACTATGAGAGACATAAATTCCACCAGCAGCGCCAGGGTAAGGAAGAACCACTGAGCTCCTTCATACATCGGCTGCGGAGGCAGTCCCAACATTGTGACTTTACCAACTTCTCGCCGGATGCAGCCATCAAATCTCAGATAATCACAGGGTGTCACTCGGAGTCGCTGAGACGGCGACTGCTGAGAAAACCACAAGAACTTGCAGAAATCGAAGAAAACTCCCGACTGTACGACCAGGCCGAAGAGAATGCGGCGGAAATTGAAACAGGGCCCAGTACCAGCCGTGAGCACGCCAACCGCATCACTGAGAGACGGCAGGGACGTCAGGATCGGCGCGACAGTGGAAGACGTCACCCACGAGACAGATCGAGGCGCTCCAAGTACTCACCCAGGCGACGCCCGGACTACAGAAGAAAGGAATCCGATAGGAGAGATCGCCGACCTGAACGCACGAGGCGATGTTTCAGGTGCGGGTACGACTATCCTCACATTGACTCCTGCCCTGCCATGGGCCAACGGTGCCGGAAATGTGGACGGTCCAACCACTTTGAGGGCATGTGTGGGGATTACCACAAAGAGAAACGCAACGATGGCGGCAGACAGGAAGGATCGCAGCGGCCCTCACGATCGGAGGCCAAACGTCATCACATCAGAGCAGTTCAGGAAGAGCCTCCTGGATCTCCCACGTCCTCACATTCGAGTCATGACTCTCGGCGCTCCCGATGGGACCGTCGTTCCCCCTCAAGAGACTCAAGATCATCCTCATCCAGGCATTCATCCTACACCACCGAATATGTCAACTTTGCTGACCACGATCAGTTCAAACGTTATCCACGCCTCAACATCAAAGTGGGCAACCATGCCGCTAAGTTCATGATGGACAGCGGAGCATCGCTTAACTACATATCTGTTGCTGAACACGACCGTATGGACCCCAAACCACGTTTGCATTTTGCACCTGTCCGCGTCTACACCTGGATGGCGAAGAAACCTCTCCAATGCTTGGGCAAGTTTGACACCACCCTAACGCATGGCAAGCTCTCCATCCCAGCGGTTATCCACGTGATCAAAGGTCCTGAGGCTGACTGTCTGCTGAGCCTCCCCACGGCGGAACGTCTTCAGCTGGTGCACATCCTCTTCAACGTCCATGACATCTCGGACTGCGCCGGAAAGTTCCCTTCCCTCTTCCGAGGTCTGGGGAAGCTGAAGGGCCGTCAGATCCACCTGCATATTAATGAACAAATCAAACCAGTGGCCCAACACCCGAGAAGAGTGCCGTTCCACTTGCAATCCGCAGTTGAGCGTGAACTTAAGGAACTTTTGGACGCAGACATCATTGAGCGCACTGCGGGCCCCACTCCATGGGTGTCCCCGGTGGTTATTGTCCCCAAGAAAGGCTCCCAAAACAAAGTCTGTCTCTGTGTGGACATGCGCCTGCCGAACCAAGCAATTGAGAGGGAGCGACACCCAGGCCCTCTCCTGAACGACATGATCACGGCCCTCAACGGGGCAACCGTGTTCTCAAAACTGGACCTGAACAAGGGCTACCATCAGCTCGAGCTTGACGACAGCTCCCGCCCCATCACGACATTTGCCACCCATCTTGGTCTTTTCCGCTACAAACGCCTCAGTTTTGGCGTCTCATCGGCCGCCGAGATCTTCCAGGAGGCCATACGTCTTGTCATCCACCACATCCCCAACGCGCTTAATTACAGCGATGACATCCTGGTCTACGGCTCGGACACGCAGGAGCATGACACCGCCCTTGATCGTGTCTGCCTCGCTCTGATGGAAGCTGGGTTAACTCTCAACAAAGAGAAATGTGAGTTTCATCAGTCGACCCTGAAGTTTTTCGGACACATCTTCTCTGCGAGTGGCATGAAACCGGACCCGGACAAAATCGCCACGCTCAACGACACCAAGAGTCCGGCAGACGTCAACGACTTGCGTTCTTTTCTTGGGATGGCCAGCTACTGCGCCCGCTACATTCGTGACTACGCCACCGTGAGTCACCCTCTGAGGCTCCTCACGAAAGCTGGTGCGCAATTTGTGTGGACTCCGGAATGCGAGCGTGCCTTCAAGGACATCAAACACGCTGTGGAATCAGCCAAATGCCTCTCCTATTTCAATCCTAGGAGGAAAACGGAAATCACCGTGGACGCAAGCCCGGTGGGCTTGGGGGCCATCCTGGCACAGTACGACCATGAGTCGGATCAGAGAAGGATCATCGCCTATGCCAGCAGGAGCCTAACAGACCCTGAGAAACGATACTCCCAGCCGGAAAAGGAGAGCCTGGCCGTCGTGTGGGCGTGCAAACATTTCCACATTTTCATTTATGGGAAGCATTTCACGCTCATAACTGACCATCAGGCTCTTGTCACGATCTATGGCAATCCCAAGTGCAAAATGCCCCCCAGGATTGAGAGATGGGGCTTGCGGCTGCAAGAATACACATTCTCAATTATTCACAAACCGGGGAAGGATGAGAATCCGGCCGATTATATGTCTCGCCACCCCCGAGACTCATCAGAGACTGTACCTTCCATTGCTGAAGAATACATTCATTTCGTGACTAATCATGCTCGTCCACCAGCCATCCCCATGCACGCCATTCGGGAAGCGACCAGCCAAGACAGCACCTTACAAACAGTGATAGAGCGCACACGAACCAACAGGTGGAGATATCACCCGCAGGAGGAAGAGGAAAGTCCTGCTGTCAAGAAAGAACTCCAAGCCTTCCGGCATGTCTCCGACGAACTCTCTGTAACCAGTGACGACCTCCTCCTCAGAGACCACAGACTAGTTATACCAACGACACTGAGACAAGGAGTAATTGATTTGGCCCACGAAGGCCATCGAGGAGTCGTCTCCACCAAGAGAGCACTGAGAGAACGTGTCTGGTTCCCAGCCCTCGACCAGATGGTTGAGGACACATTGAAAGACTGCCACCCATGTCAACTGACCAGCCACAGCAATCCACCCGCACCCCTACAGATGACCCCATTGCCTAATGGAGTATGGCAAGAAGTCGCCATGGACTTTTATGGCCCTCTGCACTCCGGGAAGTATGTAGTCGTCATCCTGGACGAATACTCCAGATTCCCAGTGGCCCAGTTCATATCATCCACCAGTGCCGCCTGCACCCTCAAGGTGCTCGAAGAAGTCTTCGCAACTTGGGGTGTCCCCCGGGTCATCAAGACGGATAACGGGCCCCCATTCAATAGTCATGAGTTCAGCGATTTCGCGAAACACATGGACTTTCAACATCGCAAAGTCACACCACTCTGGCCTCAGGCCAACGGCACTGTGGAAAGATTCATGTCCACCATCAAGAGAACATTCCAGCAAGCCACGGCCGAAAAGAAAGATCTTCAGTCAGCACTAAACGAGGTCCTTAGTGCCTACAGGACCACTCCCCATTCCACAACGGGCCAATGCCCCGCGACCCTCATGCTGGGGAGGACAATGAGGAATCGGATCCCCACATGGGACGGAGCCTTGAGAAAACCTCCGTCGGACCAACAACACAGAGACATGGCCATAACCGATCGACACCGCAAGGATAAGATGAAAGAGTATGCGGACCGCAGGCGAAGGGCCCGGTCCCCCTCCCTGGAAGAAGGCGACAGAGTTGTTGTCAAGCAGGAACAACGCCACAAGACTGATTGTCGTTTCAAAGACGAGCCCCTAACAATCACCCGACAAAAGGGCACCATGGTGACAGCCGAATCACAGACACGAAGAGTCACCCGCAACGCTTCTCATTTCAAGAAGTGCTCTCCTGAGATCCCTGAAAATACACCTGTGGTCCCCACACCTGAAAGCAGGGACAACCCTGGGACTGTCGCACCTGACACCGAACCTTCACCTACAGAAGAACTCTCACCTGAAGTTGTCGTGTCCACACCAGCGAGACCCCGCCGTCACGTGCGGCCTCCCAAGAGACTGATTGCAGAGATGGACTAATCTCTATTTCTCTCATTTGTTGCTTTATTAAGAAAGGGGGAGATGTAATGAAGTTAGCAGTTCAGTAGTTGGGGTGGGCGGAGCTAGGTGGGCAGAGGGGAAGAGGAGGGGACAGAATAGGAAAGGGCAGTCAGAGTAGGGACAGGGACGAGGGTAGTCATAAGAGAATAAAGCTCCAGTAATAATACACCATAGTGTCTGTGGTTATTGTAGCAGGATGCTACACCATGTTACCTCTGTTTCGTTCCGTCGCTCCTCTCACAGTTTGGGGGAGTGTACTGCAGGCGCAATCCTGTGTCTCTTTTAGGTATTGGCTCAGGTCGCGGTCACGTAACCGGAACGTGATTCCAGCAGAATAATGCTTAATGGGACAGTACTCTATTCGTTTTCAACGAAACAAGTATAACTTTATGAAATCCAAACCTGAACCTAATGCCATCGCTGCGCTTTTAACTAGCACGAATTTTGAAGGAAATGCATTCTGCTAGTGCATGCCTTCAATTAGAATGTCCAGATGTGGCTCGATCTGCACTGCAGTACCTTAACAAATAGCTCCTCATCACTTCTGGTGATTTAACAACGTGTATAAGCTTGAAAAAAATCACATTCGTATTTAGAAAATACAAAGTGTATAAACTTGAAAAATCACATTCGTACTGGAAAATACAATTGGGACTGCAGTGGACAGCCCTGAGGAAACCAACTGGTTTACTGGTTGTTCACTGCACCAAATAGAGGTTGAATTTATGGATTCCCTTTGAAAATCTCCGAAATCTCATTCAAGCCTGTTGTCGCTGTGTTATATTTCATTATCAGTAGAGCCTCACGTTGGCCGAGTTTCCCCTCAATGTCACCTCCCCGGGGATCCTTATCGATTTTAGAAATGATGGTCCAACGTAAATCATCCTCTTTGTGTTTATTTGACAACCAATGTTGTACCAACGGGGCATTTGGTGTCTCTTTCCTTATTCTAGACTTGTGTTGCGTGATGCGGTGCCGTGCCTCCTGGGTGGTCTTTCCTATGTACAATTTAGGACACGGGCATATGACCCCCATATACTACATTTTTAGTCTGACAGTTTGTGAAGACATCATGCTTCCAGTGGATCCCATTAAACGTAAAAACTGCCCCTTCATTTGTCTGGGCACAGCAAGAACAACTACCACACCTGTGGTGACCTACTACCGGAGGTAGTCCCATCATTCCCCTTAAAGTTGTTTTAGGGACAGGGGGCAATGCGGCCCTAACAATATGTTGCGCAACGCTTTTTTCTTTTTTAAATGCAAAAAGCGGCAGTTCCTTGAAATCGCTGTGTAGGTCCTTTACTAGATGCCAGTTTTGCGTTACCATCTTATGTACCTGGTTGGTGTTGGGACCAAATGTTGTAACACACACTATTCTCTTTTGTTCTGGTCGTGTTTTCTTTTGAAGTAAAATCTCTCTCGGGACCCACCAAACACGTTTCAATGTGTGTTTTAGTAATTTCTTCGGGTAACCTCTGACTAGTAACCGCTGGACCAATTCATTTGCATGCAAAAAATATTCCTCCTTATTTGAGCAGTTTCTTCTTATTCGAAGAAACTGCCCAAACGGCAAATTTTGTTTAAGGCTTCTGGGGTGTTGGCTTGCATAATGGAGTGCCTTGTTCCGGTCCATTGTTTTCCGGAACAATGTGGTGCCCAACATGCCTTCTGATGCATAGATTTTCACGTCCAGGAAGGTGATGTTTTTATTGGAGGAGGTAACGCTGAATTTGATGTCTCCTTTAACAGTGCTCTTTGTTTCATGCTGTTTCACTGTTTTACAACACTCATAAGTGGTTGACAAGTGTATTCTCGTGAGCTGGGACAGTATGTATGCTATTATTACTTGGACTTTTTGGTGTGGTTCTTTGTGACTCTTGCTTGTTGCCTGTTTCCATAGGGGTTCCAGCTTCTTTTTCAACTTCTCCTTCTCTTTATTGATATTCCCTTCACTGACTCTGAGAAGATGAATGACTGAATCAGTCCAGCTGGTATTTGAATTTGCGCCTGCCAGATTTTCTGCAAGTGGAGTAGTACAATTTGCTCCTCAACTTTTCTTGTGTATGGCTCTTTAGTCTGCCTTTCAGTCTAACACGTGATGCAGGCAGCATTTACCACTCTCCCTTAATCAAAAGGTATTCAATTTATCAATTTTGGCAGGATGAACAGTTGCTTTAGTCATGCCAGTGTTGAAGTCTGTGAATGGTAGATCACTGGACTTTCCAAAGGTGAGCATTTAACTCTCTTAACAGCTCTGCATGCACAGTTATTAGTATCTGCTGCTGGGAAACTAGTGTCTGTTGTTTTTGTATTGTATGCCTCTTCCCTTATTCGTTTTCACCTTCTTGTCCTTGCATTATTAGATGCTTGTGTCCGAAATAATCAATGAGCACTTCTCTTGTTTTGCTTTGAGCGTTTGCACTCGAGACATTTTATTTGTTTATAATACATTGGATTCTACAATCCCTGTATAAAGATATGTTTTAATTTCTCTATAATAGGCGACTTTTGATGCACAGTGTTGGACCTGGGGTTACCAGTCCACATAGGGTAGCCTGGCACAGAGTGGGTATGACTAGACTCCGAGGCAAATTGTGTTAAGCTTGCATCACACTTCGCACAGTAACTCGGCGCCCATCCACTAAAAATGACACTACACCAGTTTAGAAAAATACGGTTTGCTTTATAAAAATCTTTAGGATGGCTTTGTCTTTTAGCAGGGTTTAAAATTCAGTACATCAAATATTTCCACATTTGCTTATCGGCATCCACAAAGCTTTACATTGCTTTTATTAATACTTTTTCTCCCAAGAGGAAAGAATCACAGCAATTACCCTTTTACATTCACTTTTCAGCAGTAATATCACAGTTCAGATGAGATAAATAACCAGAATAAGGCTTCCCTATGAGGAAGCTGATAGATACATTACCCTTGGGAATTCAGGGTCAACAAGAATTAGAGGTACAGCTGTTCAGCAAACCTTTCCCCCCACTGGCACACTTGCAAATTGACTCACGCAGCTGTATATCTGAAAGAAACCAGGCAGGTTATTTATGCATTTCATATAGCCATATAGCTTGCTCTACGCCTGCAGGAGATGACCTGGATATTACACGAACATTTCCATGCCCTGAGTGTTCTACACAAAGATATTCCCTGAGTACCGACTTTCCTGACTCCTGAGTCAACCCTATTGCCCTGGCCTCCAGTGGCCAATGACTGAACTATTACTCGGAACTCTCTCTCCCTCACAAATCACTTCTGCTCAGGAAAGGAAGTCACTGGAATGAACAAGTCCAGTACTTAAAGAATACTGTTTGTGGTGCAGATTGTCTGGTTTGCGACGTCTCAGGCTTGTGTGTCACTGCCTAGGCCTCCATATCTGCCACCAATTAAGGCCTAGACACGATCGTCTCTACCGCCCCCCTCCCGGAGTAGGTTCCCAGCTTACTTCTTTAATGTAGGTCTGTCATTCGGACTCCAGTCAGCACCCGTTCTGTGGGGAAACATCCTTTACAACGCAACTTTTACCACGCAGTGCCTTTACGACGCAACTTTTACAACGCAAACCATTACAACGCATTGCGCTGGGGGGCGCTCTAGGATAGTGAATAGATTTAATTTACTATCCAACACCGTCCCTAGTGTCCACGGGGACTGGAGTTGGAATAGTAAATTAAACTATTCACTATCCAGCACCCCAAAGCGCTATGCGTTGTAAAGGCATGCGTTGTAAAAACCGCGTTGTAAAGGCATGCGATGCAAAAGCATGCGTTGTAATGTCATACATCCGTTCTGTTCCCCGATCTGGGGAAGGCTCCGCTGCTGGCTGGTTTGACTTGCCATTCTTTTACTTGGGGCTGAAATCAGGGATTCTTCACCCCGCTGGCCCTTAGAGGCGTTTGGCAGAGCTTCCGCGGCCCTCCTCTCGCTGGCTCCACCCGCGATGAGCTCCGCCTTCGCCCGGCCCTCTCCAGCGTCTCTCTGCCTCTTCCGACGTTGCCGCTGGCTTCACACGCGAAGTCTCCGCCTTCGCCCGGCCTCCGCCAGCGTCTCCATGCCTCTTCCGACGTCGCCGCAAACTTGCCTTCAGAGTTCCTTGAGCCTCCGCTGTCCTCCAACGGCGCCTGCCGGGTCCCGCTTCCACACCACAGCAGGAGGAATCCGCGTCAGGGGGCACCCCCACACGGAAGGGGTCGACAGCTGGTACAATGAGTCTTCCACATGGTGAGTCCCGCTTCCCGTTTACAGGGCCAGATCCTCGCTTCCCTCACACAGCGTGTCCGCAATAATTTGGGCTCACAGCACTGCCGGTTAGAATTCTACAGGCAGTATTAGCGAAGAGCCTGGTATCACTGCTGTGGTTGAGGTTCCTTCAGGGTTAGATTCCTTCAGCTTTCCAGCAGTAGCACAAGTTCGTTTTACCAGGGGCAATAAGAGTAAGAAGGGGGGTTTTATGGAGCTAGTGGTGGTACCACAATGGCGTGGTTTGGTCAACAGGAAAGGGGGTCACGTCAATACCGAAGAGCAGCCGGCCCGCAGGTCGATCTAACCCCTTACAGTGCGCCTTCCTCCCTACTATGTCGCCTCATTCCTCACCAGGTCCACCCCCAAAACCCTCTGGTCGCTCTAAAATGCCCACCCTGGTTCTGGCCTTATATAGACTGGGCTCTAATTGCTAGAACTAGCTGGAAGGTTCTAGAGCCTTCCCATTGTAGTCCTATGGCTCAAGATCATGAGGTAAAAAATGTGGCAGTTACAAGCCTCCATTTTGTGTCTCCCTATTCTCCATCTTGAAGGAGCACCTGTGCCTCAGGATGACGGAGGGATAAGGAGGCACCCAGAACCCTAGGGACAACACCAAAAATTATAGTGGACACAAAAATAAAAGAAGGTTAGGAGGCAAAAGGGGGACAAAATGAATAAATAAATAGGAGGGACCACCCAAAGGGCTGACAGGTCTAACACAAACAAATGATGTCAATACTCAACTTTAATAACGTATTACAGTTGTCTCTTGACATCACAATGCCTGCTGCCAGCAACCCAGGGAAAAGGCAGGTAAGGTCATAGAGCACGATTTAATGCAAGCAGCTGTTTAAAGAAAAACAAAATATTGCTTTTCTTTCTTCAGTTCTGTTTTTAGGTTTTGCCTGCCAATCGAAATCTCATGCAAACAAAAATAAATATCTTGAAACAGACTTAAACCACACCCATTATTTACTATTACTTACCACTGGTTGGCTCCAACGTCACTCTTGTTCTTTTTGCTTCTAATTTGTCTCAGCTTCTCCTCACCTTGGCTTCCTCTTGGGGCTGCCCTGTGTGTCTCTGCTGTGGAGCATGGACCAAGTACAGCTTCCTGTGTGTGGCCTGTGTCCTTCCACTGGCTGCAGGCTCCAGCAGGTACTCTTTTTTTTATTTACTTTTACACATGCACTGTTATAAAGGACATGTGCCTGCAGTCTCTCTCCCTCACCCTTACCCTCCTCCCACTGTCTGTTGTGTTTCCCGGCCCTCCTCCTGCTGTCTCTTATGCTTCACCCACCCCCTGCCCTCCTCCAGCTGTCCCTTCT
Source organism: Lissotriton helveticus (assembly GCF_964261635.1). NCBI lineage: Eukaryota > Metazoa > Chordata > Amphibia > Caudata > Salamandridae > Lissotriton > Lissotriton helveticus. The sequence goes on from NC_136067.1 coordinate 1,621,675,040, forward strand.
GTTTCCTCCACCTCATGTTCTTGTCCCTGCTGTTTCCCTCACCCCTACCCTCCTCTCGCTGTCACTTGTCTCCTTCTGTTGTCCATGGTGTTTCCAGGCCCTTGTGTTGCTTACAACGACAACCGCCCCCATGCTGCTTTAAGACATATTGCACAGCAGCATGGGCTGCTGTGCAATGTGGCTTAAAAGGGAAGAAAAGTGCTATGTCAAGGAGGAGGATTAGATAGAAGTCTTCAACCTCTAGAATTTGCAAAGCATCACTGACTGTTTTACAATTGCTGGCTCATTAGTGCTGCTTGACCTGAAACCTGAGTGCATAACATCCAAGAGTTTCTTTTATTGTCTATATTTCTAAAGTAGTTTATTTCTCAAGATTTTTTATCATGAATTAAATTTTGTTTATTTAGTTTTCAATGCTTTTCTATAGTGTGGACCATATTACTGGAGTGTTGAAGTGATTTACAAATAAATTTGGAAGTAACCATCATAATGCATTAAAAATAGGTGTTGCTAAAGGTGATTGCAGTAAGACCAAATGAATACGACTTCATGAGAAGAGTTGATATAGAGTGAGAGTCAAATGTAATAGAACAATCACAGAGACCATAACCAGTACTTGAGTAATGGAGTCTTCGCTCTTTAGCAGGTTAGCGAGTAGTGAGCTGGGAGGGCCCTTGTCTTAGCCGTGTTCACACATCATCTGATTATAAATGCCATTAGACGAGCTGCCCACCACTCTCGGAAAAGAATACTAAGGATATCAAAGAGAAAGAAGATCACAATTGAGCATTGAGGACTTCACCTTTCATTTTAATTAAACATAGTTAGTAATGTCCATATTTCTGGAGAAATGGAGCTCCAAAGTTGGGGGCAGTGTCATGTCATGTCATGTCAAAAGTTTTTATATAGCGCAGCTTATCACCGCAAGGTCTCAAGGCTCTTACAGCATAAAAGACAATTGATCATATGAGGGCTAGACCAGGATAAAAAGAACTACTTGGGGAAGAGCCAGATTTTTAAGGATTTGTGAAATTGCTTGTGTTCAGCAGTGGACATTGCCAAGAAAGACTCTTTTGTCGTTCTGTATATCTTCATTTTTGGAATTTCAAGGAAGAGATACTCTATACTCTTTAGGTATGAACTCCTTAGACCTAAGATCCTAAGCTTTTTTGCTAGGTTACTGGGCAGCCCACATGAACTGCCTGTAGGTGATACTGTTGTATAGCATTTTAGGACCCTAGTGTAATTTTCTTGATTCATGCCCTTATATAGGTATAAATCACTATATCCTTATATAGGCATAGAAACCATAACCATATTTAGACAAAGCTCATGCAGTCCAAATACGGCATGGCTACATCCACTAGTTCCGAAAATCCACAACGATTTCTTGGAAAGCTCGGCTTCAGTTGTTAGGGACTTCCCCTTGCTTGAATATTGATTTGTCCAAGAACTCATGGAGTTTTCAAAGAACTGAGACTCTTTGATGACGTTATTATGTCCAACCTTACGTCAAACTCCGCACCTTCAAGGTATAAATATGCCCACACTTGCCCTAGCAAACACACAGTAGTTTGGAGCAGTTCGACTATCTACTTGCCCGACGCATCCTGCTGCAGCAAGTGCCGAAGGAAGCCGACCCTCCAGCAGACGCACTGAGAGAGACGCTGTCTTTTCTCTTGCCGAGAAATCCAGCTCCAGTGTTTCCAAACTCCCCGTGCGGGGTGTTGGGAAATCGAGTCCCGAGACAGAGAGATACCAGACGTCCTTCATTCTACACCAAGGTATGGAGCTGATTAGACCCATAGTGAAATCTTGGATAGATTCTTGGCAAAAGAATACTAAATTTATGCTACACCACACTTACTTCTTCCCTCGTACTAGACTTAGGATAGGTACATCGGGGTAGGCGTATTTTAGAAGCACCAGTTGAGTACTTTTAGTCTTTATTTATTCATGTATGTATTTTATGGCTTAGAAACCATACCATGCTTTTACAGTATTATTTTATAATACTCTTCTTGCTGTACGCATTATACTTTTCAGCCAGTATTTCGATTGTAGCATTTCATTTCTTCTGCATGAGAAAGAAGACTGTTCAATAAATACTTTTATTGAAAATGCCCGTCTCTCTATTTCTCTGCACCTCTGGTGAAACGAAGCATGCACGATTGACTGAGTAAAATATCTATCTATTGTTTCCACGACTCTGAAGATCAGTTTTATCTTGGGGAAGCAAAGTTGTCATGTTTATGCGGTTTTCAGAATCTAATCCCTTCTTATACATTCGAGAAAGTTTCTAGTGACCTCTGAGCTAGCTGGCACTCACAATTAAGTTTAATATATTCGATAGAGACCTAGTAGACACAAGTCCTACGTCACATCTATAGGATATATTATTCCAATGTGCAGAGCCTATTGGGAATATAGGAACTACACTACATATACAGGCTAGCTAGAGGAAACATCTGGCTTCAATTGGGAGCCAGTTTTGTGAAATTAGTTTGTAAGATTGATGGGTACATTTCCTAGTACCTGAGGCCAATTGTGTGCCCTGTGGAGCACAGCTTGAGGGGGGATGAGGTGTTTTTGGGGGATTCCAGCAAGGACTGAGTTTCAGTAACAAATTTCAAAAGCACTACAGCTTGAACTGCCTTCTCAAAGTCTTTTCTGGATTTAATTGTTTTATTTCTATCAGAAGTCTGAGTTGTAGTTGAGCTTCTTTGACAATGTTGTTGATGCGAGCTTGTAGGTTTAGGTGTTTGCATAAGATGAAACCGAAAGATTTTACAGAGTCAAGAGCAGTTGTAGTAGTTCTTGAAATAGGGTTTTATCCTCATCCCAGCTTGCATTGGGATGGTGCAGCTGGTAAGCGATAATTCAGATTTATTTTAGTTGGGATTCAGATGAAAAGCAGAGGCCCAGGACTAGATCATGCTAAAGGCTTCAAAGAGAATCTTCACATCCTTAGGGGAGGATATTTTTAAGTATAGTTGAATGTCAGCAGCATAGAAATGGTTGTTGATGTTGGATTGACCGAGGATATATGCTTTCAATGTATATGTTGAATAGGGACAGTGAGAGAATCTAACCTTGGTGGACTCTTTGGTGCTGGTCTAACAGATCAGATAGAAACTTGCTGATTTTAATTTATTGCTCATGATTTTCTCTAAATGATGAAAACCAACTGAGGACTATCCCACTTATGCCCATCCTTTCTTTTAATATGTTCAGAACAGAGTTGTGATTCACAGTGTCGAAGGCCACTGACAAATTTAAGTGGACGAGCTGGTAGGAATTTTCTTTCATCCAGGATTAGCAGCATACAATCTATCATTTTTAGCGTGACTGTTTCTATATTGTGACATACTTTATAAGGCGGAGGCTATTGAGATCTTCAGGGACAACTGTTTCCTTGCTTAGTAGAAGAGATGGTTTCCCTATTTTAGACATTCATGACAACACCCTCGTTGGTGGAGAAGGTAATTAAATAAATTCAGTATTGAAATATATGGGCACTAATTGTTTGTGTCAAGTTTGATAGCAAGTGGGTCCATCAAATGTTTTCACAGTCTGAGTCTGGAATTAACAAATGTTCTTAATGTAATCATTTTAAAAATAGCCAGTGGTTCGGAGTGGTTAGTTTTCCTCACAATAGACCTTGGACATTGTTTGCTACAATGGAGACTTCAATATTGTTGTTTTTTCTCTTCAAAGTTATGGAAAGGTTTTCATCTTTCTTGGTCAATCATGTAGTCTCAATTTTTGGTGTCGGTTTAGTTCTCATTTAATGAACTTTAAGTGTTTTTTTGTTGTTTTTTGCAGATTTGATCTACGTTCTGCTATAAAATAATTGGACTTCACATTTGTGCTTTATATATAAAAAATAATATTCCAAATTGAAAGTAAAGTGCCGTTGTCATGATGCTCTAGGGAATTTCATACCTTTGTTTTGTTTAGTTGTTATGAATATAAGGGGTGGACTGTGTCAGTTTCATATTTTTCTTATGCCGTGTTTCAAAATCATAATATTAGACAGTCTCAGGGTATTCTTGAATTAATGCATTTTCACTGATCTCTCTATGTGTGCTGTACCTGATTTGCACATATTATCGCAGTATTCTGGAGTCCTAAATCGCACCATAATAATGCTGGACTTCCACCACTGAAGTACAAAAAGCATTGCCAATGAAGCACTATAAAGCTACTATTGCAAGTGTGTAATCCTATCTTGTATGAACGACAATTTGTTGTCTCACTCACACGGTCCTACTTAGAACTGCTATACACTGCCTTGAAGAACTACACAAAGTCCAAAACAGCTAAGTCAAAGGAGGAACATTACACAATCTTCCAAAATAGTTCCCAGTTAAACAGGGTTGCCTGATTTAAATATCTCATTGACTAGTGATCCAGCGGCCTATAGAAAATATATCATAAACAACGCTACCCAACTTCATAACCTATAAACAAAATTCTACACTAACTTATGGACCCATTTATAAACATGACATATTTGGGCCTACTGAATCAGGTGGTCAGATTAAACCTATGTATACCTTATTTACAAAATATATACAATTTTATACATCTGCGTAAGGAATATTATCATTATAACAATTCCTAAATATTTAAACGACCACCATTTGCAATGTGATCTAGCTAATGGTAACCTGCACTTCTGAATAATCAAGACCAGCTTGTTTGTCAAAAGTAAGATTTTTATTTACTAAATTATGGTATTTCAAAATGTAATTTTATTATTGTAATTTTATTAGCATTAAAGTAAGCATGTTTGAAAAGTTTCATGAGAAAAATACAGTTTAAGTAAGAAATTCAAAGTTTAAGTAAGATTTTAACAGTTTAGCATTTCTAAAGCCTAAGTCCCTAGCTAAGCTAAATAAATGGAAAATAAAGTAAAGTTCTTTGAGGATTCTTACGTGCTCCACGCAAAGTCCAGCAGCACTTCACCCTCATCGGAAAGTCAGAAAGCAGCAGCCAGCCCATCCCTAAGGGCATGACTTTTTATACCTTTCTATGCTAGCTAAACTAAGCGAAGGAAAGTTTTCATAAATCCACGAAGTCCCATTGGTTGAGAGTGACAAGTGACATGTCACCCACATTTCAAAACTTCCATTAGGTCACATTTCTTAAAGACCATTGTCTTTTCCGAATGCAACCAGGAGCTTCCTTGGTTTGCAACAATTGTAAAATAATGTTCTCACAGTGTTCGTTTCACTTCCGCGGGTGCCAAGTTAGAGCTGACAAAATTGTCCTTTATCACTGATTTCCGACCTTGGCCACGTCCGACAAAATGATGACAGTATGTCAGGTTTGCTTAGTGAATGCAGCTTTGACGAACACTTTTTCAGAATGGGCATCTCGTGACTTTTGTAGAAGTAAAATTCAGCTTTAGCAAACTCGAGCAAACTAGGCCCAAAAGCAGGCAACTTATGTTTTCTAGTAATAAACAAACACAAGAAAAGTATTAATGTAAGAAACAATGTTGATTCTGTATCCACCCTAGGTTTACTAATTAATTAACCCTCCCAATTAGTCTAATGTTACCTAGCAAATGCAAACAAATAAAGCAGCGTTTATATCTACCAATCTTCATAAATCCATGAAACTTATGTGCACCTAGAATAGTAGAAATGACATCACATAGACAAGGAAAAGCAAAATAAGCACATGCCTCTTTTAGGTTTGCTGCAGTTAGTAATGACAGAAACGAAAACAATAAATTATTTTATTATTTTGCACGAACAAAAAGATGCAACACTTATGCACGTTTATGAGCACACATGTTAGTCCCCCCATGTGTAAAGTTTAATCTAAATTGTATTAGCAAAATACATCACAAATCATTAATATTATTATTCATGTTATGGAAATGTGACTTTGCGAGTTTAAACAAAATTTTGTTTTCTATCTCGCTCCATCAACTCCCTCATCTGGTGATTAACAAATCACCACACCAACACCCAAATTTTGGTAATTTAAATTTCTGAGAAAATGATTCAAATTCATTTGTGTCAGTAATCCTAAAAATCTGTTTCTGCATAATCTTTGGAATTAGCATAACGCTCTCTATGTAACTCCTGTAATTCAATCTCCCTTTCGTCTTCTTTTCTAAGTTTATAGATCCTTTTCTTTTCTTTCAACTGTTTCTTTCTCTTATGCAACAAACAACCTATTTTAGTCAAAATAAAAATGAATACTATTATAATCAAAGGTGCCAAAATCTTGCCAAGAATTGAACTTCCAATGTCATGAAACCAATTTTTAATTGCTTGGAATCTTTTTGAAAGTTTCCCTGTAAAATCATCTTCTTCTAAAGGAATTATTTCTGAATGTATTTGTGTAATGTTTTTAATGTACATCTCTATATTCTTACTTTCATCAGGTATATATGTGCAACAATGTTGTACATGTAAAATGCCACAGACTCCTCCCTCCTTTGCTAGGAGTATGTCTAAAGCAAGGCGATCTTGAATCACCATAGATCTGATTGCAATTACTTCAACATTCACTAATTGGAATCCATCAGCTGTGTCTGTTGACAATCTGTCAACAATTGTGGACAATTTTCTAATTCTCCCTGCATTTAGGGTTATACCAACAAAAGGTATTACTGCTTGAAAAATATCTCCCAGAACTTCAGTGAAAGTTTCTCTTTTGACTCTATTTACATAATTATGAATTTTAAACAATCCTTCTGAATCTCTATCAACATGAAACCCTTTAGGAAAAACAATTCCCACATAACAAGTTCCATACCAATGGTCTGGAAGGTTGTAGTAGGCTTTGTCACCACAAACAAAATAAATCCCAGGGAAGATTGGATCTTTTCCACCTTTGAATCCCCAACCTCCCAAAATCTGATAAGTATCTTCACAGTTACTTGCACCTACAAAATAATTATCAAAAAGTGTATTATCTCTTCTAATGCAAAGCTTTCCACTAACTGGTTTGTCTATGTGAATTGCAACGTTTTCAAGCATTTTGCCATTTAACTTCTCATCCTCTTTTTGCCAAAATTTTGACTTAGTCTGCTTGACTAATTCATTTCTTTTGTAAATTGCTCTTCTCTCCTCAACCATATTCAAAAATTTCTTTCCCTCAGCACTCAATTTGCAGGTTAGATTATTCTTGTAAGCATACTCGTAAGTGAGTTTGTTAGTAACAAGGAAAAATTCTCTCATTTGTTTGGCTTTCTTATGCTTATTTAAAGCACCCTCAATCTTTATATTCGCAAAAATCTCGTCAAAATCTGAATAGTAATATTCTAAGCGTCCGGTTTGATAAAATAAGCTAGTTAACACACTACATGTTACACCATATGTAAGAGGAAGCATATTGTATGTCACTCCCTCAGAAACAGAAGCAGGTAACTTGACGCAGACATAGCAGTCTTTTGCATCCATTACCTTGACATATTCACTCAAAAGCTTTGTGAATGTATTACTTGAAAAATCACTAATAGATTTATCTTGATGAATGTTAGGTTGATGATCAATAACTTTTGCAGATGCACTATGTTTAGTTTGACTAACCAAAGCTTTGCTTGTCATGTTAACTTTGTGTAATTCTCTATTCATCTCTAATGGGATGATCACTGCTAAAACTAACCAGAGCAGAATTAAAATGAGCAGACACACCAGAGTCATCTTACAGCATCTCTTAAAAACAGAACACTTTGAAGTGCTCTCCTTAACATAAGGCATTTTTGGTTAGTTTTGTCTCAAAAATAAAAACAAAATTAATTTTAAAATTTCTAAGAATTAAACTCTAATATTTATTTATACCCCCCTTTTAAAATAATTTTATTTTTAGAACCCTAAACAAGATTTCTTCGACCTTATGTCATACATAAGTTTTCTTCAACTAAACAGTTTTTCTTCGACCTTATGTCAGCTAACAAAATTTCTTCAGCCTTTTGCCAAATTAAATTTTCTGTACTTCAATCATTGTCACTAATTTCCTCTATTTCGTTTTCTTCTTCACTACTACCATATATGTCAATAACAGGTGGAATTACTAAATAAGTCCACTCAGGAGACTTGTATTTCTGGTTTGGTCTCACTATTCTTTTTCCTTTTCTCGACACCACTTCAATTTTCCTTCCAACTCCCACTTCCTTTCCAGGACTCTTTTGACTACTAATTTCTTCAACTTGCTCTTTAGGTTTCTTGATCAACCTCACTCTCAATCTTCCACCAGGCCAGTAGTCTGCTTTTCTCACGTATTTCTTCTTTGGTTCAGAAGCATTTGATTCTGACTTCCAAGCCCTTTTCTTTCTGTTTTCACTTTCACCATCCACGTCACTTTCTTCAGTTTCGTAGTCTGAAATTTCAATTGACTCAGGAACTTCTCTATTCGGCAGTTTTACTCCTTCAGGAACACTTCTCTGTTTTCCAATACTGGTACTTGGTAATTCGTCTTCTTCTTCTTCTTCAATTACCTCCAACTTCCCAGACTTTGGATTTCTGTTCCTTACTCCAGAGCTTGTTTTCTGCTTTTCGATACTCTCCTGGTCTGAAACTTCTTTTTGTTTTGCTTCTCTGTCTTTAATAGAAACAACTGAATCCTCAGTTATCTTTCCTTTTAACAGATTCTCTTCACCTTCAGAATCTATTTCAATAATTTCCAAGTCTTTTCTTGTTAAATTGTCATTCACAGGTACAAGTTCCAGATGTCGACCTTCCTGTCGATCTTCAGAATCTGGATTTATTTCACCTTCTGCTTCAGAATCAGAATCATCTGTAGTATCACTTTCAACATCAGAACTCTCAGGAGTTGGTACTGGAATAGTATGACTAGGATGAATCCAACGTTTCAATCCTTTGCATTTTACAGCATTAGTAGTGATCAAAATTATTTGCCTAGGCTTCTGCCATCTAGGAGCCAGACAATTTCTTCTCCGATGTACTTTCGTTCTGACCCAATCACCAGGTCTCAGGTCATGTGTCAAAACTTTTTCATTTGATTGTGCTTCAGTTCCCACCTGATTAGACACAGAAGTCACTATATCAGATAACCTTTTACAGTAATCCAAAATAGCACTGTCATTTATGCTCAACAGTTTACCTACAGGTACAAAAGCTTGCCTCATAACTCTTCCCATTAAAATTTCATGAGGACTCAAACCTGTCTTTTTATCTGGTGTACTTCTTAATGACATTAAAACAAGTGGAAGAGCATCTGTCCACTTTACACCTGTTTCAAGACACATTTTTCCAATTCTATTTTTAATTGTTCCATTAATCTGTTCAACTACTCCAGATGCCTCTGGTCTGTATGCACAGTGTATCTTCTGCTCAATGCTCAAAGCTTCACAAATTAACTTCATCAGTTTGTTATCGAAATGGCTTCCTCCATCACTCTCAATAGTGACTGGAAAACCGTACCTTGGGATAATTTCTCTGAGCAGGAGTTTTGCTACTGTAATTGAATCACAATGTCGTGTAGGAAATGCTTCTACCCATCTTGAAAATAAACAAACAATCACAAGAACATATTTTAAGCAATTGTGTAAGGGCATTTCAATGAAATCCATCTGTAACCTGGTAAAAGGACCACCCTCTCGACCAATTATTCCTGTTCCTACCAATGATTTTCTATTTGGATTCATTTGTTGGCATGATAAACACCTTTGACAAAAAGATTCTGCAATTGTTCTGAATTTAGTATTGAACCAAGTTTCTCGGAAAAGTCTGATCATAGAATCTCTTCCAAGATGCGCCGGACCATGATATAATCTGGCCATATCAGCAATCAAGCAATTTGGTAAGACTACTCTGCCATCTTTGTTTGATTTTCTTGATTGATTGTTTTTAAAAGGATGGACAAAAATAAATAAAGAACTTTTCTACTTATACAAGTGACTACATTTCTGGACTTCCTTCTTGGTGCGCCCCCATAGAAAATCAAACAAAGTACTTTTTGATCTGGAAAGCACAGCGACGTCAATTAGCAGCTGACGTCGGGGTTGGCGGCACAAAACTTTAAAGACTCTTGTTGGAACTGGGTTTTAGGTGCGGCATCGTATGGTCCGCTGCTACATTTTTTGTGCTTATCATACTCTGCCATCTTTGTAAACCCATACTCCATCTTCATCACGTGGTCTACAATCTGATCTTAACCACAGATCTTTTTCCTCATCATCTGCTTCATTTTGTAAGTCTCTAATCTCATTCCATGTTTCTACAACTGTTGTTAGCATTAATGAATTTGAATCAGTTTCTTTACTCCTTTCCCGATTATATGCATAACCTTTTCTTGCACAAAATTTTGCCGTTTCATCTGCAAATGCATTGCCTTTTGAGATGTAATCAACTCCTTTAGTGTGCGCTGCACACTTAACAATTGCGATTTCTTTCGGCAATTGTATTGCTTCAATTAATCTCCTTATGAAAACTGCATTTTTAATCGGAGACCCTGCTGATGTCATATAGCCTCTCTGAGACCAGAGTTGTCCATAATCATGTACAACTCCATACCCATACTGACTATCAGTAATGATGGTAACTCTTATATCCTTTGATATTTCACAAGCACGAATTAAAGCAATTAATTCAGCTACTTGTGCTGATCGAACTCCTTCAAGACATGATGCTTCTTCAACATCTGCAACTGTGCAGACTGAATATGAGGCTTTCAAGACACCTCCTTCAGATCTCAAACATGAGCCATCTACAAAGTAGACAAAATCTGATTCAGATAAAGGTCTATCTTTGATATCATGTCTTGGTTTCGTGCAGAATTCCATAACATCTAAACATTCATGTTCTGTTTCAATGTCATCAATGATCTCAGAATCAGGCAGTAATGTAGAAGGATTCAGATTCAAACATCTTGAAATCGAAACATTATCTGCTCCTAGTATGATTTTCTCATACTTTGTCAATCTGCTGCTTGTCAAATGCTGAGTTTTACCTCTTGTCAGCAATATTTCAACTGAATGAGGCACAAAAACTTTCACAGGAAATCCCATAATGATTCCTTCACTCTGTTCAAGACTAACACTTGTAGCTGCAACTGCTTTCAAGCAACCTGGTAATGCTTTTGCAATGGGATCAAGAACTGCAGAGAAGTATGCAATAGGTTTCTTTAAATTTCCATGTCTCTGAATCAACACAGATAATGCACATCCTTCTCTCTCACTACAGTACAGTTCAAAATCTTTCTCATAATTCGGCATACCTAAAGCAGGAGCTTGGCATAAGCTCTTTTTCAGATTCTCAAAAGATTCCATCTCAATTTCATTGAGAATAATTGGATCTTTTACATCAGACTTTGTCAGTCTCTGTAGTGGTTTTGCAATTACTGAAAATCCACTTATCCATTGTCGACAGTAACCAACCATTCCCAAGAACATTCTGACTTGCCTTTGTGTTCTTGGAGGTTGCATTGCTTGAATCATTTTAATTCTCTCAACAGTTACTTGTCTTTTTCCCTTTGCAATTCTGTGACCAAGATATTTTACTTCTTGCTTGCAAAACTGTAATTTTCCTGGAGACACTTTATGTCCCTCTTCTGCAAGGCGATTTAACAGTATTATTGTGTCTGTTACACAATTTTCTCTTGTCTTTGCAGCTATCAACAAATCGTCAATATACTGCACCAACGTAGACCTACCTGGTAAGTCCAAGTTTTCCAAAGATCTTTTTAACAATTCATTAAAGATTGAAGGACTTTCTGTATAGCCCTGTGGGATTCTAGACCATCCGAGGGTCTTACCTTGGAATCTGAAAGCAAAGATTTCATAACTGTCTGGATGTAAAGGAACAGTAAAGAATGCATTACAAAGATCAATGACAGTGTACCATTCAGCGTCATGTGGAATCTGGTACAAAATTACTGCTGGATTTGGAACCACAGGACAACATGGAACAACGATTTGATTAACCTTTCTCAAATCTTGTACGATCCTAAATGTTCCATTTGACTTTTTAACTCCCATAATTGGTGAATTACAAGGACTACTCTCCATTTCTTTTAATACACCTTGTTTGATTAATTTTTCAATTATAGGCGTAATACCTTCAATTGTTTCTGTTTTCATTTTATACTGTGGAGTGTTAGGAAATTCTATTCCCTGTTTCAATGTAATTTTTACTGGATCTACGTTTTTCATTAGACCCATCTCATTCCCAGTAAAATCCCATATATCAGATTTCACTGTTTCCTTGAGCTCTTCAGGCAAATCTTTCTTTTCAAATGCAGGAAACAATTTTGTTTCTTCTGCTTCCATCATCATCATTGTCATTCTGTACAAACCATCTTCCTCCATTATTTGTAACTCAACTCCATCAGGAGAACAATATATTCTGCAATTCATTTTACACAGAATGTCTCTTCCTAGTAAATTTACTGGACTACTATTACAAACCACAAATCTGTGTTTATCTCTATAATTTCCAATTTCAACTGGAACTGGATCAGTTAAATCAGTTTTAATTTGTTGATTGCTTACTCCAACAACTTGGATGGTATCCCCAGAGAGAGGTAGATTTTCAATTTCCACTGATCTAACAGTAGAACGGGCAGCACCAGTGTCCACTAGAAAAGTGATGTCTACATCGTTAACTTTCCCGTTTACAAATGGACCGGACTGGTCAACCTCAAGAGTGGCTCCAACAACACACTCTTCCTCCTCTCTCGGGCACCGTCAGCAATAATCATCAGAATCACTGTCTTGGCTTTCTGTTAACAAAAATTGTTGTGAAGCATTTTGCATTTGCACCCTTTGTTGCTTTTGCTGTTTTTGCGGTTTTATTACCTGTTCATTTCCCTGAAATCCCACGTTTGGATAATATTTTTGAACTCCCCCACAATTCGGAAATGGTGGTTGTGGCAATTGATCCTGACGGTTATTCACCTGTTGCTGTTGCTGTCGCTGAATGTTTAACTCGTTTAACCCCTGTTGCATCTGTAGCTGTTGCTGCAGGTCAACACCATTCTGCATCTGTGGATTTAATAAGGGATTCTTTAAGTTTTTAGGAGGTTTAGGACACTCGTCTCTCCAATGTCCGTATTCGCCACAATTAAAACAAGGTAACCTTTGTTTCATTTCCTCAATCTTTGGGCTAAATTTTCTTGGAAAAATATTACCTTTAAGTTTTCCTTGTATCTGGTTCGTATTTCCAGTTTGAACAAAATTTGTGTTCTTATTACCCATGCTGGCAATTTGTTGCTCAGCCACTTTTACCTGTGCCCACATGGCTTTCTCCTTGAGCTTCTTTTGTCTCACCTCTAACTCATCACTGCAATATTTAGCTTTTCTCAGAATATCATCCACAGAAAGTGATTGCCATCCTACAATGCTATTCCTGATCATGTCTGCAATTTCAGGTTTTAGTCCATAAACGAATCTATAGATAAAATGACTCATATCCTTTTCATCCAATTTTTCATAGCCACTGTATTGTTTAAAAATTAACAGTAACCTCTCATAAAAGGAATGAACTGATTCTTTTGTTTCCTGATTTGTCCTTTCTATTTTAACCCAATCAACTTCTTTGGGTGGAATTTTGTTTTTCATCCAAACGATCACTTTTTCGTAAAAATCCATTACAAGAGGATTTGGAGCACCTGTTTCTTTAATACGCTCAGGTTCTGTTTTTGGCCAACTTATTGATATTTTACATTCTGTCCAAAGATCTGATGGTACGACAATGTCGAAAAATCCATCTAAATCAATCCACAGAACTTTTGACACTTTGATAAACCTATCCACTTGTCTATACCACTCTACTGGTTTCTCCCTCAATTTTGGAAAGTCATTTGTGAATAGCAGTATGTCCTGTCTTGACCAAGGGACATGAACATATCCTCCACCTGCAATCTCTCTCATTGGAAATTGTTTTGACAATTTTTCCAATCTTTCATCTTCCTTCTTTTTCGTCCATTTCACTCTCCACTTATTGAGTTCTCCCAGCTTTTTGATGTAAACAATTAAATCTTTTATATGTAGTATTCTTCCCATTGAGTTCAAACTCTCAATGTCACTTTCTGAAAAGTCTAATCTGTAATGCTTTGCAAAATTCTTTTGTTTACTCACATCAATTTCGAGTTCCGCTGCTAGTTCCTCTAACTGATCATATTTATTTTTAGTTTTCCACTGAATACTTTTACAAATGAACAGTAGTTCATCATCTCGATAATAATTCAAACTATCTGGACCAATTGTTCCAATTATTAATTCTTCAATATTTGCTTTTAATTTAGCCACATCAAGTTTCGGTGTGGTCACCCTAACTTCAGGACTCCCTACATCTGAAATAGCACCCATTGGTTTTTTTGGAGATAAATCCTCATTAAATCTGGCATTCTCGATCTCGAAGAGTTTATTTCGGATATGTCTGAGTAAAATTTTTCAGCAACCTTTTGAATTTCTGCATTTAAAGGAATAGTTAATCCTGTTTTGTTTGATTCTCTTTGGTCAAATACAGGCTGAACAGGACCAATCGTTACTGGAACTGTCACAGCTTCCATGCTTTTTGTCATTCGTCTAATTAATTCTTCCTTAGATTTTAAATATTCAGCAGAATCAACAGCCTCAACATTTCTTGTCTCTCTTGCATAGTCTTTTGGAGCTTCCCTTGCTCTTGGAGTCATTGCAAAATGTCTACCTTCATTTCGAGCATTATCAAATTCTGGTCTTCTTGGAGTTTCAATAATTTCACAATTATTTGGATAAAGTTTTGGAGTTTCATTAATTGGAGGTGCACTCGGTGAAGTTTCAGTAGAAACCACCGGAGTAGACCATGATCTAGGAGGTCTCAAAGGCTGATTCTTTTTAGCTGTGGTGTATATTTCTTCCATAACTGCATCTTCAGATTCACTTTCTATAGATTTCCCAGTAGGAGTACCCATAACCATTTCCTGTATTAAATATAATCCTTCACTCATGTTTCCCTGCCTCCACATTCTTAACCTGTCTTCATGAGTATCTCTTCTCCAAGCTGGAGTTTTAGAAGGTCTTTTAATTCCACTAGCTTCTCTTTGTAACTGATACATCTCGTCTTCCCACTCAACTAAAGCTTCGAATTGAGTTGGTCTCGGTTTTGGAATAAGAGCATTCATTTTCTCTCATAAATTTCTCAAGACTTTTACATTAAATGAACCATCATCAGGCCAAGTTAAAACACCGTCGTTCTTTGTATAGCGTTTCCAGCTATCAAACCATAAAACAGTATGATATCCATATTCACCTTCCATGTACGCTGCAGGTGTTTTATACTTATGAAGTAATTTACCACCTCGCGTTTCGATTTTCTTGTCAGGTGAAAATAAATTTTTAAATTTCTGAAATAATGTTGGCTTTTTCTCAACATGCTTAAAATGATAACTCATTTTTAAAAGTTAAATTTAATTCGCAAAATCATTCGTAAAATATTTCCGGGATGTTCCGCAAAGCAACCAATCCGTGCGCGAAACACACCAACAAGCCAATGGCAGTTGAGCTACGTCACTTTTCTGCTCAACAAATAAAAATGGAGTTTTTCTGAAGGACCAATCAGCTTACAGGTCGTCAGAGACTCAGGAGCCAATCCGAGTATAGCTTGTGACGTAGGTTACCCAATCCCAGCGCGGCTCTGTGACGTACACAGCAGCTGCGGTTTCTCGCTTCTCACTCCTAGCGCTTACCCCTCCTTCACAAAATCCTTTCACAGCGCCATTTTAAGAACACTTTTCAGTGTAAATTAATTCTTAAACAATGACAATAAGGACTCATCTGTTTGTTTCACTATTTAGGATAGTTTACATACATTCAAGTATCCACACTTCGGAATAGTCGGCGCTATTCACACTAAGGATAATTTTCAATTGTTAGTAGAGTAACTCTTACCCCACCCTTCTAACACGTAAAATTATGAACTCGTTTTCCTCTGAACGCACCGCGAAGTGACAGTTCTAAGAGTTCCACTTGAACATAAATTACAAATCAAACTCGCACTTTCACACGGAAAATTCCCTAAATTCAAACACACATGAAATCCGTACAGGACTCTCACCTGTTTATAGAAATCATGCACCGTTAGCAAAATAACGACGTTATCCGTACAGGACTCTAACCTGTTTATAGATATAAAACATGTACCCTTACAGGACTCTAACCTGTTTATAGATAATCATGCACCGACGTTACTCTGCCCTTCATTCAAGCTCGGATATAACTAATACTTTTATCACAGTGAGTTTTATGGAAGGCGCTTTGTCCCTATTCTCATGCTGCTCTAATTTCTTAGAAAACCCTCACTTTACAAGATTCACACCTAGCCCTAACACTGTGCTGCACGGCGACAACACTATGGTACACGGCGATACCACTTGTGATACTCGGCGATATCACTGCAAACAGAACAGATGACTTGCGTGACTAATTTCTCGCCACACAATCTATACCGGTATAGCTTACAGATAGCACGAAAAACAAACTCAACATGTGTTAAAACATCGATCCTATTTCCATACCATAACACTTTAGTAACCCTTAGCAACCAACATATTACCTTGGTTACCCTTAGTAACCATCAATTTCTGCTACCAGAGAATTGATCCAGCGGCCTATAGAAAATATATCATAAACAACGCTACCCAACTTCATAACCTATAAACAAAATTCTACACTAACTTATGGACCCATTTATAAACATGACATATTTGGGCCTACTGAATCAGGTGGTCAGATTAAACCTATGTATACCTTATTTACAAAATATATACAATTTTATACATCTGCGTAAGGAATATTATCATTATAACAATTCCTAAATATTTAAACGACCACCATTTGCAATGTGATCTAGCTAATGGTAACCTGCACTTCTGAATAATCAAGACCAGCTTGTTTGTCAAAAGTAAGATTTTTATTTACTAAATTATGGTATTTCAAAATGTAATTTTATTATTGTAATTTTATTAGCATTAAAGTAAGCATGTTTGAAAAGTTTCATGAGAAAAATACAGTTTAAGTAAGAAATTCAAAGTTTAAGTAAGATTTTAACAGTTTAGCATTTCTAAAGCCTAAGTCCCTAGCTAAGCTAAATAAATGGAAAATAAAGTAAAGTTCTTTGAGGATTCTTACGTGCTCCACGCAAAGTCCAGCAGCACTTCACCCTCATCGGAAAGTCAGAAAGCAGCAGCCAGCCCATCCCTAAGGGCATGACTTTTTATACCTTTCTATGCTAGCTAAACTAAGCGAAGGAAAGTTTTCATAAATCCACGAAGTCCCATTGGTTGAGAGTGACAAGTGACATGTCACCCACATTTCAAAACTTCCATTAGGTCACATTTCTTAAAGACCATTGTCTTTTCCGAATGCAACCAGGAGCTTCCTTGGTTTGCAACAATTGTAAAATAATGTTCTCACAGTGTTCGTTTCACTTCCGCGGGTGCCAAGTTAGAGCTGACAAAATTGTCCTTTATCACTGATTTCCGACCTTGGCCACGTCCGACAAAATGATGACAGTATGTCAGGTTTGCTTAGTGAATGCAGCTTTGACGAACACTTTTTCAGAATGGGCATCTCGTGACTTTTGTAGAAGTAAAATTCAGCTTTAGCAAACTCGAGCAAACTAGGCCCAAAAGCAGGCAACTTATGTTTTCTAGTAATAAACAAACACAAGAAAAGTATTAATGTAAGAAACAATGTTGATTCTGTATCCACCCTAGGTTTACTAATTAATTAACCCTCCCAATTAGTCTAATGTTACCTAGCAAATGCAAACAAATAAAGCAGCGTTTATATCTACCAATCTTCATAAATCCATGAAACTTATGTGCACCTAGAATAGTAGAAATGACATCACATAGACAAGGAAAAGCAAAATAAGCACATGCCTCTTTTAGGTTTGCTGCAGTTAGTAATGACAGAAACGAAAACAATAAATTATTTTATTATTTTGCACGAACAAAAAGATGCAACACTTATGCACGTTTATGAGCACACATGTTAGTCCCCCCATGTGTAAAGTTTAATCTAAATTGTATTAGCAAAATACATCACAAATCATTAATATTATTATTCATGTTATGGAAATGTGACTTTGCGAGTTTAAACAAAATTTTGTTTTCTATCTCGCTCCATCACTAGTAAACAGTGGCGGATCTTCCACTAAGGCGGAGGAGCGTCAATTCACTGCGTTTAAGTAGTGTAAGGAAAAATAAAATGATAATAACTCAATGTTGTTACCATTTTACTTTTTCTTTTTGCAGGCGTGGGAACTTTGGGAGTTGGAGCGAGGCTGTTCTTCCTACAGAGCGGGGAGGAGTCTTTGGCCAGCTGCCTGGGTGGAGAACATGCATAGGCCCCCAGTCCCTGTCTGAGCACCAGACCACGGTGCTCAGACCAATAGCAACTCTGCATTGCTGCATTGCAGCATTGTGATTGGCTCAGGGGAGCCTTGGTGCTTCCTATTCCGGCCGCAGGGAGGAGTGGAGAGACGCGACGACGCGGAAGATGCAGCAAGAAGGACGTGGCGCAGAGGTAAGTTTAATTACATTTTTTATCTACCCCCTTCTCCCCTGCCTCCCCACTCCACCACCACCCCTCCCTCCAAGGTGCACCACCCCCGATCCGTGCTGGACGCCATTGCTAGTAAATCAGAAAAGGGTGTAGTCAAACAAGTACGCCTAAATGGATTCTCAAATAAATGTACAATCCCCGATTGAGTCTAAAATGACTAAGAAGGCTGGAGAAGTTATAAAGGAAAGCCTGAATTCAGCCGAAAACACATAAGGCATTTATGTGACCACAATAAAAAGAGTTGAGAAATAAATGGGCTACCAAAGTCAAGATGATGTCCAGCGACAGTCTGGCAATAATAGGGTTTCCTACTACGTGGGTCCATCTTTGCATTCTGAACTTTTTAGAAACAACAGGGATGATCGTCCATAGCATTATCAGCATAAACATTCAGCTGAGCTTTGTGTTGGATAAGGGTGGCTTCACGCTGTAGCCTGACTTTAGCCTATGCACTTTCCCATATGTTCAGCAGCATTTACTCGCATCTCATTCCGGTGTAACATAATTGTGATAAAATTTGTTAGAAATGCAACCAGTACAAAATCCTCAGGGTGGGGGAGGTGCATCTTGTGTCCTTGAATTACACAAATAAGAGGTTTTTGGCTCGTCCACAGGATGAGTATAGGGAAACTGTAACCGCTTCTGCGAGAGCCGATCACGTAGAAGTCCATAGGCAGAGATATGGGGTGGCGAAAAAGGTTAGAATGCTTCTGGAAAGGCTTAGTATATGGAAGGAAGTGGAAAGGTTACTGATCATATGTATACAGGTTGGAGGCCATTGTTAAATGAGGAAACGTCTAGAGAATGTAATTATTGTGAACGTATAACGCTTTCGGATATGAGCATCCCATGATGAAATAGAAGGGCTCCCAGGTAAAATCCCTTTCTATTTGGATTACTTTCCTCTATGTAACCTCAACTGCTGTGGAGAGAGCATAGGAAGCAGGGATGTGAGGGTGCTGCAGTGACCCCAAAAATCATGCAGGAATTAAGAAGGTGTATGGGTACTAAAAATATCTGTACATTTAGTGTGCGTCTTCTCACATTTCCTGTGTGTTCAAAAACAAAGGTCATATGTGAAGCTATGTCTTCTGACAAATTGCTGTTTATTCTTTGAACAAGGGAACTCGTGTTTACTTTCTTTCTCCGACAGCAAAGTGAGAATTTTGTAAAATTGACCGAAGTGATAATCTTGCTGGGACACAGGTAACGAAATGAAAGACTGTAGGATGTCACTTTTTTTCTAAGACAACAATATTTCAATACCTGTCACTGCACTATACACGTTGCAGAACACACCAGCAATTAGAAATTCATAAATTAAGCACATTTTTTGTAGTTCTGAAGTGTGATGGAAACAAAGATTTAAGAGGTTCAAAACAAATATAGACACTCTTCTTGGTGATGCACAAATGATAAATATTTACTGAAACCCTATTTCCACACATTATTGTCTGTGCGCTGTATAGATTATCAGTTAAAACTGCCTGTCTTTGCAAATGTGGTGCCCATTTCAATGGAACAATTGTTGTCAGTGCATTACCACACCAGTGCTCCAAAAGGTATTAGTAGCTAGCTACCACACGCTTAAACTGTCCATCTGAATGGATTTGGCACATTTGCTACAATTGTGTTTTTTCACTTTCACAAGCCCTGTGATTTCAATGATGTAACATTAATGGCAGCACCTCCATTCTGAAAATTGTTCTAGCATCGTTGGGAGACAGTATATGGATGCTGACAGACAAGTTTGGTTTTAGCAGAGGAACTGATCAGGAAAATACTCACTCACAAGTTCTGGTCGTCTTAGCGGTTTAACCAATAGCGAGCTGGGTTATACTATGCTCTAATAGTTCAGGAACACAGATTCTGACACTTGGGTAAGGCGAGTGACAAGGAGCAAGATGATTTTTATGAATACAATATTACTATGTTATTACAGGGATTAAACAATTATGTGGCACATTGGGAAACACTTCTTATATTATTGATGGTCAAAAAAGCGAACTTATTTAAAATGATCACCTTGCCCAAATTCCTGTCTATAATGTGGAATACCCTGGTTTTCATCCTTTGGTCCTTCTTCCATCAGGTTGATTTACTACTACAAAATGTGTTATAATAGTTTAACAGCCTCTATAGATTTGACAAAACTGCTCTGTAGCACATTCAACTTAAATATTACTTTATCATATCTTAGAGGTTAGTACTTGGTGATAAATGGAGTAGCTTTAAATAAGTGGGCACACTTACCCCAAAAGGATCACTCATTAAAAACTTGGGGCCATATGTAGGTAATCTCTATTTACCGATTCTTAAATACCGAATTTTACAGATTCGGTATTTAAGAATCGGTAAATAGTATGTAGGTAAAAATTCGGTAAATGTTACCGATTCGGTAAAATTCGGTATTACCGATTCGGTATTTACCGATTCAGTAATTCCCATTCATTCCTATGGGCCTGGAGGCCCATAGGAATGAATGGGAAGTCATTCACTATTACCGATTCGGTAAATACCGAATCGGTAATAGGGGGAACATATTCAAGGGTGGAAGGGTGTCACATTGACACCCTGTTGCACCCCTGAATCGTGCATGTGTGCACATGTGGCACACATACATGCCCTAAGGGCATGTATGTCTGCCACATGGCACTTTTAAAAAAGCACAAAATTACTTTTTTAAAGGTTTTCAATATTTACCACCAACTTGTAGTTGGTGGTAAATAACGAATCCTTAAATCAAAAATGCACTCACTTGAGAGCTCCCTACATAGGATTTAAGGATTCGATAATTTACCGATTCGGTATTTTAAGCATTCTGTAATTTACCGATTCCTTAAATTACCGAATCGGTAAATTACAGAATCCTTAAATCCAGCCACCTACATTGGAAAAAGCTAAATACCGGTCGGTAACGGCAAATTTACCGATTTTCGGCCGTTACCGACCGGTATTAAGCTACCTACATATGGCCCTAGAGGTAGTTTAGCTATGAGTCAAAGCAGCCATTACATTATTTCCCGGGGCAAGCACCACAGTTGTCAAAGGCTGGCCCGTAGCAATGGCGCGAACATGAAAAGGGAGGCTGCTAACTGCGCTATCTATCGCTCAGCTCTCGAGAATGTGATGACGAGTGTGCTTGTCCTTCTCTAGTAAGTATGGGAAGTCCTACATCGGCAAATAACCCTAAAAGGTTGATATTGCAGCATCATTTTCAAATATATAACTTAAATGCAATAGGATTTCAATTCAGTTCCAAAGGGGAACAGGTAAAACACTGAAGTACTCCGGGGTCCATGACAGTACACAGGAGGAATATTTCTCCAATGAGAAAACCCTACATGTGCCTATAAGGAAATGTTGTGCCACATACACAAAAACAGAACACAAAGCAGCCAAACATTTGCACCACTGGAGAGACAATGGCTATCTCATACAGGATGCCCAACTCAAGAAATGCCCACATAGAATCCAATTCAGACAGGAATACCATCGGATTGAAATTCTGTGCCACAGTAAAATGCCCGTCACTGTTTATGTCCCAATTAAGATTCTATATAAAATGATGTTTAGCTACTAATAGATTACTTAATGTGCCAACCTGTCAGGGGTGCTGCTCAAGTGTGCCACATTCCTGATAAAAATCCCACCCTGTCAGGTGCCAGCCAAAAGGGCAGTGTGTTGACTGTAAGAGGCGACAGGTCACTCTGCCCATGAGCTACACGTACCGATATGATGGTGTCCACGCTACCTTAATATACAAAGCAAACATGGCTGTGGCAGATCACAGTTCACCCAGAGTCAGACATATAAAATAATCATGTCTTGCCACAAACCACTTACTGGTGTTCTGTAAAGCACCCTGTATGTCAAGCGCCACTGTCATGCTAGAATCCACATGCAAAGCTCCATTGTACTCCTCAGAAATCTTCCTCGGATCACCCCAGGTGAAGCCTTCAAATCTCATGTACATGCACAGGTGCTGTAGCATCGTTATGTGGCGTGTTCTTCTGCCGTAGGAAACCAAGTTAGGGTCGAGGCCGGACTTGCCATTTATCACATCGGGCATTTCCCCGGGATAAGGGAGGGAGGCGGCTGCAGCCAAAGAAGGTCAGGTTTTGAGGTCTCCAGGGCAGCTGTTGGCACCCATCACTTTCAGCAACTTCCCCTGGTTAATTAGTAGACACAGTGGGGGGTCAGGAGAGAAGGAAAGATCTGAGAGGGAGAAGAGAGAGAGAGAGAATGGGGGAGGGGTCGGAAGAGAGTGCTAGGGAGATGGATGGGAGAAACAGAGCGAGGCCTGAAATGTGGCCAGGTCGGCTTTTGATTCCCAGTCTGTCCCAGGTTATTATGTTTAATTGATATTATATTCAGTGCTAGGAGCAAGCAGGCCCCTCTTACGGGTGCGAGCAGTCGAAGGGGGTTGTGGGTAGAATTGAGACTGCTGTGCTTTTGGAGCAGGGTGGTAGCGGTTACCTCCAGCTCTAAAGGCAGCCCTGTAGCTTGCAGCTCATCTGGAAATACCGGAACGACGAGCACGACTGCAGTCACGGATTCGAACTCCGGCTTCCTGTTAACATATTTAGCCTGCATCATGAAGAGAGAAACCCCAGACGGAGGGCGGGGTTGATGAATCGTCTCTTGCAAGTGGGCAAGAGACGATTTAGCCACTCTCTTCTATAGGGCATATGAATGTATCATTAACGCAGTGCACGGCCTCGTTACGTGCCTGCGTGCACCTGAACAATGCACTCGATTCACAAAAAATATTACCTTATGTAAGCTCAATTTACATTTAGCCTTTTTTATGAGTGTAACGCCACGTTTGGGGTTCCCCAAAAAGTTACTTAGTGCAATTCCACTCAAGCAAGACAGTTCAGGAAGGAGGTAAAAGGGAGAACTGGAACAACATTAGTTCTTGAAGCGGCCACCTCAGCTCCTTAAAATGCTACACCAGGTCCCACCATGGTTTGAGGCAGCCTTTGTGAGATGACCCGATCTCGAAGTGTGCATGTGTGAGATAGACATATGTACAATATTTTGGGAGACAAACTGCCTGGTGAGGTATGAGACTGACGTAGCTCAGATGGAGCAGGGTATCACAAATATCCAGTCAGTCCGAAAAGCCTGGCACCGTAAGTACAGGGCAGTCTTATTGTATCAGCCAGACCGAAAGCGGAGCCAGACTAGCAGGTCCTAGTGGGGTCAGCTTGGAGGAGGTATATGTGGCTAAATCAGGCCCAAAATTCTGTGCAATTGATCCTGCATCACCATCTTGCCAATGGGCCTGAGTGTAAGAAACTGGTGATGCCACTTATGTGAATGTCTCAGCATGGATCATCAATAAGTGTGCTCATAAATTATGTACACATCCCTGCATTGGGCACTCCAATAAGGGTTCGTCATGAAAGACAGGCTCCACTATACTTTAGAGTAAATTTATTTGTTGTTCATTAAATGTGGTGTATTCAATTCATTGCATTAATTTCATTGTTCCTTGTAATTCAACATTCTAGTGGTTTCCAAAATAATGCTCCGATGCATTTCGGGCAAGGATCGCCCTTTCTCAAGGAGCACTAAAATTCAAAACGGCAGTGGTTTGCTACATAGCCCATCATGATAACAAAATACATACAAAAACAATAGTATCCAACATTGCACTAAAATGACTGCCAAAGTTAAGTCAATGATGGGGCAACTTGGTCTTTGTGATATTTGGAGATGTAAATTTCCACAACTGTTAGGATTTACTTTTCATAACAAAAAATATAAACACAAATCACGGATAGATTTTTTTTTGGTTGATAATAGATTGAAAGGGAGAGTTACAGGGGTAGATCATGTAGGGGCGCATCTATCAGACCACTCTGGAGTGAGTTTAAATCTGAGTTTGGAAGGAGAAGAAGCTACCTCAGTTTGGAGATTAGATCGGACAATTTTAGGTGACCCAGAAATCCTAGAGATTCTCAAAGAAGAGATACAAGTTTTTTTAGAAGTAAATGTAGGCTCAGCTAAGGATGATATAGTGTGGGAAACGTGTAAGGCGTTTATGAGAGGTAGAATGGGAGCTCAGGGTGCGAAAAGGCGAAGACTGTATTATAGTCAGGTTTCAAAGTTAGAAAAAGAGATTCGAGAGTGCGAAATGAATCGGACTTCCCAAGATGCGACTACCTTAGATGGCCCTTGGGAGAGAAAGTTTTTGGACTTAAAGGTTCAGCTCACTGCGTTACTTGCACAGAGAGTTAAAGAGAGATGGGAAGCCAGTCAGCTGGCACATTTTTCATATGGAGAGGGATGTGGCAAGTTATTAGCTTGGAAAGCCAAGAAAGATGTTGTACGGAATCATATTAAAGAGATCAAGAAACCAGGCATAGATCACACTATAACAGAAAATAAATTGATTGTTAAAGCATTTCAGGAATATTTCACGAATGTTTATGCAGAAGATCTTTGTCCGGATAGGGTTGAGATGGAGACCTGGTTATCTTTAATAAAACCACTGTCAGATGGGGACATGTTAGGGCTTAATAAGGAAATTACTCAAGAGGAGCTGATGAAAGTTATCAAGGACAGCAAAAGGGGAAAAGCCCCTGGACCGGATGGTCTACCCGCAGAAGTCTACAAAGCTTTTGATAATACGTTGGTCCCCACTCTTTGTCACTTATATAATAAAATATTTAGGGGCGAAGAGAAAATCCCAAGTTCTTGGAATGAGGCAAACATTGTTTTAATACTCAAACCAGGGAAATCTCCAAAAAATATGGATGCGTACAGGCCGATTTCGCTTTTAAATTGCGACTATAAATTTTTCACAAAAATGTTGGCTGACAGGCTTAGTAAAATCATCCATAAATTGATACATGAAGATCAAAGAGGTTTTGTTAAAAAGAGGTATTTAAAAGACCTTACCCACTCTCTGATAGGCATGATGGATTTAGCTTCCAAGTATGATTATCCCTTGGCAGTGATAGCATTAGATGCTGCCAAGGCTTTTGATCGTGTTAATTTTGTTTATTTAAAAACTCTTTTGCAACATCTTAATTTAGGAGATAGATTTACACAATCTATTTTTTCACTATATTGTGCTCCGACTTCACGTGTACTTATAAATGGCACTCTTACATCCGCTATTAGGGTAATGCGGGGCACCCGGCAAGGATGCCCCTTATCACCTTTACTTTTCAATATATATATAGAACCCTTAGCCTGTAAAATCAGGGCTTCAGAAGCAATACCCCCTTTTGCTGTGATGAACTGGTCAAGGAAATTAGGTTTATATGCGGACGATATTATTGTTTATTCTACTAGTTTAGTTAGCTCGTTGGAAAATCTAGTAAAGATAACAAAGGATTTTGGTAGGATTTCTGGTTACCAGCTAAACCAAGAAAAGACCGAAATAATGACCTGGAATCTTAACACAAGAGGAGTAAAAACTACAGCAGAAATGAGATATCTTGGAGTTAGGATCACACAGAAGACTGAGGACTTGGCTAAAACTAATCTGGACAGAGTAAAAAAAGAGGTTGGTGATATGCTAAAGGGCTGGATGAACATACCTTTGTCAATATATGGGAGATGTAATCTTGTAAAGATGGTGATTATACCAAAAATTACTTTTTTGTTTGAAGCTATTCCGCTGTGTTTTAAAAAGGAATGGTTGGTAAAAATACAAAGTATGATAACTTCATTTATTTGGGCATCAAAAACCTCTCGAATTTCATGGAGGAAAATACGAAGAAGTATAAATAAAGGAGGATTGGCGGCTCCTGATTTACAAATATATGCATGGGCTTTTTGTTTGAAAAATTGCAGGATGTTGTTGGGTTCTCTTGTTCATTCTCAGATCGGCGAACTTTTTAAAATAATGCTGAAGATATCAGGTTATCATGAGTTTGGTTATTTATATAAGTTTGGAGACCCTAAGTTTTTCAAAAAAGTGAAACTCAAGACTCTGAAAGATTTGGCCGAGACTTGGTATAAAATAAGAAAAACAACTAAGATCCCTTATCTCAGTTATATGGCTCCGATATGGGAATCGCCGGGAGCTCCGACCTGGACAAGAGATGCGTTAGCTTTAAATTTGATAAAGGAGCCAGCCCTACAAAGATGGAGAGATTTATTTCAGGATGGAAAATTGATTCCCTGGAGTTTATGTCAACAAAACTGGGGCCCAGTTTTTTCAAAATACAAGTACTTGCAGATTCAAAGTTGGGCAAACCATGCAGGATCAGGGATTGGACAGGAAAACGATTTTGAATTAAAACTGGAGTTAACGGCTTTTAAGAAGGAAGTTGCTTGCTGGTATTGGCGAATATTGGAAATGGAGGATGGGATATTTGATCTACCTGAGACCCTGTGGAAGAATAGCTTGCCAAGGATTGCTACAGAAGACCAATGGCAAGTAACTATGAGCATGTTATATAGAATTGTTAAACCTGCCAATCTAAGGCGAAATGTTTTATTTACTATCCACAGGGCATACTGGTCCCCGTACAGGCTTTCTAAATTTAAAGAAGGAGGATTGGTGGAATGTCCAAAATGTAAGGCCCCAAATGTCGATGATTTACACATGTTCGTATCATGCCCGAATATCAAACAATTTTGGATTGACGTGAGTAACTCCCTCTCCAAATCATTGAGCCAACCCATTGAGGTAAGCCCTGAATTAATTATTTCTGGGAGATACGATTTACAAAACAGAGTTTTGGGTAACAATGTTAGACTTATTTTTTATGCTATGTTATTAGCACGTCGTGAGATATGTAAACTATGGGTTTCACCACTCAGTCCTACCTTATTGGACTGGGTATTAGCTATGAGATACATAGCAAAGTTAGATATGTTAGATTGTTCTAAAAGAAATAGAGGTTTTTGGATACCCTTCCTGCAAAATTTTGGTTAAAGTTATAGTTATGTTAAAAATCCAATGATTAAGCCCGAGCCTGTCTCGCTGGAATTTGGATTCGATAACGAGGAATAGAGATGGTGGAAGACACACATCTTGGGTCAGGTTTCAAGGAGGAGTCTCGAGAGGGGATCAGACTGAAAAATATGCGTTGTCTACGCCCCATTACTCTAGACCAGCCTAAGAGACAACAACAGCCCAGAGGTTGGAAAGGATTAAGGATATGGGCGGCAAGACGGCAAATGAGGATAAAAAAAAAAAAAAAAAACATTGCAAAGGTTTCGTACATTTTAAATTAAAGTGACTAGACAGTGATAAGTCATGCTCATCCATGGTGTACAGGTTATACTCTGGTTTAAATGGTGTACAGATTATACTGTGGTTTAAATGGTGTCAGTGAAAAAAGTGCTTGCCTAAATGGTAAGGTGAGTCGTGATTAACGGCGCGTGCATACGGGAATGTGAGGGATCGTGGAATACCTAACGTCTAATATAAAAATAATGAGGAAAAGCTCACATGATCTTGGAGTTCGAACGGGTTTCAAGGAAGCTGTAACGAAAAAAACGCGGTCAGCATATGTGACCCAAGTTACCCTGATGGTAACGTAAATTCACCATATTAACATGCAAGCGGGGAACCCGACTTACTGAAATGTTGAAGGGTACGCGAAGTATTCGGGTTTCTTTCATCCAATCGAGGACGGAAAGCGGAAGTTAACCTCGGCGTTAGGGTGAACATTTAACGCAGTGGCGCGTTAACGGATATAGAAAAAGGACTAACGGGACATTGTTCACACACGTAGGGTGAATGACCACTAAATGGCGCCCAAGCGCGCCACTAACATCAACGATGGACTTACAACCGATTGTGTTGGCCATCTTAAGGTGGCCAACACAATCGGTTGCAAGTCCATCGTGAATTTACGTTACCATCAGGGTAACTTGGGTCACATATGCTGACCGCGTTTTTTTCGTTACAGCTTCCTTGAAACCCGTTCGAACTCCAAGATCATGTGTGCTTTTCCTCATTATTTTTATATTAGACGTTAGGTATCCCACGATCCCTCACATTCCCGTATGCACGCGCCGTTAATCACGACTCACCTTACCATTTAGGCAAGCACTTTTTTCACTGACACCATTTAAACCACAGTATAATCTGTACACCATTTAAACCAGAGTATAACCTGTACACCATGGATGAGCATGACTTATCACTGTCTAGTCACTTTAATTTAAAATGTAAGAAACCTTTGCAATGTTGGATACTATTGTTTTTGTATGTATTTTGTTATCATGATGGGCTATGTAGCAAACCACTGCCGTTTTGAATTTTAGTGCTCCTTGAGAAAGGGCGATCCTTGCCCGAAATGCATCGGAGCATTATTTTGGAAACCACTAGAATGTTGTATTACAAGGAACAATGAAATTAATGCAATGAATTGAATACACCACATTTAATGAACAACAAATAAATTTACTCCAAAGTATAGTGGAGCCTGTCTTTCATGACGAACCCTTATTGGAGTGCCCAATGCAGGGATGTGTACATAATTTATGAGCACACTTATTGATGATTCATCAACTAGCGTAAACGGACGGTTACGCCACCAGCAGGAGCACCCATATATGATTTAGTTTCTCAAATAAATCTAAAACACAACTGCAACCAGCTGTGCACCGCACCTATTGATTCTTTTTTCAAAATGTCTCAGCATGGGCCAGAAAGTCGCTCTTACGGAAGTCCAGGCTTGACCATACCGTTGCCCCTGACCCCCTGGACATGCCCTCTCCCCTGCTGTGTGCAACCCCCATAGTGTGTCACAAGTCCTGACCTTCAGATAACTACTGGAAAAGACCCCTGGGTACCCCATAATGCTTACCATACCAGTCTTCTGCCAATCTACCCATGTGGTTATCCCTCCTGTCATCTATCAGTTGAGGCCAGTAGTTGAATAAGGTAATTGAGCACCACTTGGCTGAAGTGTGAGGGTCATGGTACTTGCGCAACCACTACACTTAACACTGCTTCTACTTCTCCCCTACAGGAAGTCTGAATCGAGTTGCCACCTTGCCCCGCAAGAGCACTCAACCAGGAACAGCCTTCAGGCTCCTAGCCCGGAGCACGCCCTGGCGATTCCTGCTTCCGTTCCCACCTGTGCTTGTCAGAGTAGTGCCTGTGTACTTGATCTGTTTGTCCTGGTCCAAGCCCTGGCAGGCCGGACTGCTGGCGTGGTTTGACCATTATAAAATGAAACCCGAGCGTTTCTGAAAGAGAGAACAAATCCATGAAAACAGCCTCTAACCAGCACTGACAGGTAAGCCTATTGCTAACTCGATCGCCAGGATCAGAGCCCCTTACTTGCGCACCAGTTGCTGTACAATAGAACACATTCCATTATTGCACATGGGATGCATGATATGCCCGACACACCAGTTGTTTAAAAGAAAACGCATTTCAATTTTTTCACCGGGGAAGCATGACTTGCCCACACTCTGCCACTGCTTACCGAGAGAAAACCCCAATTGTTGCCCAGTAAATCAACAAATTGTCCAGACTCATCAGTTGTTTAACCAGATAAAACATCCAATTATTGCACAGGAGCTACCTGCTATGCTCAGACTCACCAGTTAGATACCAATGCATTACTTCCATGGGTTGTAACCTACGCGCCCCCCAACAGGGACAGTAATGACACCCGGGGAGAACCTGGGTGTCCCAGACCCTAGCACACTGCTCCCCAGTGTGCTATGACCCTTATACCTGTTTATAGTTCAGGTGGCCCCCATGTGAGTAGGGCGGTTCTCCAGCTCGATTCCTGTATTTGAGACATAAAATATCCATTAGAAGCCCACCTCCCCCTCATATACCAATATGGATACTCTACAATGAGACAGGGGCCCTCAATGCCCCCCACGCTACCAAGGGCAAGCCTGGTTGTCAGTTACTAGTACTAGTTTGTCCACATTACATTCTCGTAATGAGTTGGGTGGGGCAAATGGTATGCAACGGTTACCATGCATTTTTTACAACGCGGTACCGTTACCACGCTACTTTTACCACGCAAGTCGTTACCACGACTTGCGCTGGGGGGCGCTCCAGGATAGTAAATTGTTTAATTTACTATCCAACTCTTTCCCTAGAGTCCACGGGGACTGGAGTTGAAATAGTAAATAAAAAAATTTACTATCCAGCGCCCCTCCACGCAAGTCGTGGTAACGACTTGCGTGGTAAAAGTAGCGATGTAACGGTACGCGTTGTAAAAGAACGCGTGGTACCGTCATACATCCGGGGCAAATACTTGCATACCTCCAGCGCCTGATGCAGTAGTGTAGTGTCTTGAAACTACGTCAATATTCAAATGCGAAGTCTGATAATGACCATTGCACTTTGGTACTTTGACTCACTTCTTAGCTCGTCCCCTTACTATTCTTCCCCGAAACACCTCCTCCTCCCAGGCCTTCAAAACTGACCTCAAAATTCTCCTCCTATACAGACACTTCTAACTATAATACATGCCCTCTCTATTATCTGAAGGAAGACCTTTTAGAAACCTTGACTATGGAACTGTCTTCCCAGTGTGTTCTCGTGGTTTGAGAGTCTGCCATTTATAGCCTTATTACACTTTGTCCTGTGTTTGGTACTCTTTTGCAACATGCACGCGTCACTTTTCTCTTGTAACACACTGTTTGGCAGTATTCTACCTCTATTTGACTTTATACACTTTTGAGCACGAGAGCGTGAATAACCTAAAATCATTGGAAGTGACGTGACCAAGGCGCGAACTCTGATAAACGCACCAAAGTCATCAGCGCTAACTCAACCCAAAAGAAAGAAGTGCTTTCAAGCACAGTTTATCCATTACATATTCCGGCAGGTGCGAGTTACGCGCTTTGTCCGGAATCACCTAATTGAACGCGACCCTTAGGCTCGAACTCTGGTTCTAGCACCCAGGTCGGCAGCGTGAACTCGGCCCAGATGTAAGGAGCGCTTAAATGCGCAGTCATTTATTACCCATACAAGGCACATGCAAGGTAAGTGAGTTGACCAAAAATCACTGCATGTAAACGCGGCCCAGAGGCAAGAAACCACTAGTTATCCAGCGCGAACTCAACCCAAAAGTAAGGGGCATATACATGAATAGTTTATCAATAACCATGATCACCTTGTGACATTGAAAAGGAGGGCTGTGTTATAAATTTAACTGCTTCAATCTGTGTTGTGTTCTTAAAATTACAACAGAGGTTGCCGAATCCGGTATCAGAATGCTTTATGTAGCACCAGTTATGTTACATGACGACTTTTTTTTTTTCTTTTTTCTTTTTTCTTTTTTCTTTCTCCCTTAGGCCCGGTGAAATTAAGTGATTTGCCCAGAAGCACAGATGTTTCGCGTCCTTACCGAGACTCGAAACCAGATCCCCAGGTCCGAGGTAACAGAGTCGAACACGAAGAAAAGACCCCACATGTAAGAACAGTGTGCGAAAACGAATCTATTACTGGAAATCATATTTGGATCTACATACGTGTTGGTATCTTGTGATGTTAAAGGGGCAGAAATAGTTTAATTCACGCCTATAGATCTATTCTATTGGAATAAACTCCCTTTAGCCAGGTTTTGTAACATCTGGCAGATAGCCAGAAGACGGCGATATTGAGCTATTTTTGGTGTTCACAACGAAGCCTTGTAGAGCATGTTTTGCTTTTTTAATGGAAACAAATTTAGAGGCTGTTTTCAAATCCCTTTTCACTCACTTTACATTTATAAATGACTAAGCTTCACCAACGAGTCCATCTATCTCGTCCGTTTGTAGGTTTCACCTTCGTGTCTAACTGTTATCTTACATGTGGTAGTGCCAGGCTGTGGGCTTTCAGTCACTTTAATGTTAACCATCGTTACACCTTGCAAGCCGTTCTATCTTCTGAGACTGAGTGATTACGACAGGTCTCGTCCCTTACATATGCAACGCGTAACTAAAGGGGTGGTAAAAACTTCGCTCATAGCTTGATCGAAAACCTAACTGCTTATGCCCCAATATTAAACTCAGGACGAGACACAACAACTACCCAGAAAAGTAAGTGACGTAAATGTACTGCTTTCACGCGAAGAATACACAGGTAGTACAGGCAGAAACAATTTTAACGACTTTTCCTCTGGAACAAACGGTTACAAATGGAATCAGGTCAGCTCAGGTTTCACAATTCCCAATTCTCAAGGAGCGATGATTAACTAGCTCAGCGACAATTCATTTAGTGGTAGCATGGCACCCTCAACCGAAACGCCTCAAGGGTGCTTTCTAATCGACAGCATTATACAACCTTGCACTTACAACTAGGCTGAACAAAAGGAGTAGCATAATACCTTATTACTCAAAAGCGCTTCCAGGCTTTATGAGGGTCACGAATCGCTATACATTTAACTACACCATCACTAGGAGATGGAGGGCAAATAAGAGGTCAGTGGGCGGAGCTGCACTCAACACATGTGCAGACTTTCACGGCATGCTACCCGGCCAGCTACCCCGGAGAGTACAACCCTAGGCCTGGGTATGACTGGCTCACTTGCTGTATGTCTCTGGCGCCTGCCGTTCCTCACACCGGAGAGATAAACCCCCCGCGATGCCTCTTAATCCGGCCCCCAATGGCGGCAATGGTGCTGGAAGCGAGGCTTTTACACCATACAGCATCGCCCCCGTGGCCCCACAGGCACAGATGTGGGAATTCGGGGGGTGAGGGGGCGTGCTGGCTGCTAGGGAGAGGGGCGAAAAATGCTCCACCGTCTTCCAAATGGCAAGGAAATCCGCCATTCCTGACACATGTAAGCCATACCACCAAGACGAGGCTCGAACTCGCGACATCAACTCTGGAGACTGATGCCTAATCCCTTCCGCCACTGGGTTAACGCATAAGTAACCTCCGCATAATTTCACAGAAGTGGCCTGAAAACGCCATGTACTTCCCTCCTGCAGGGACACGAACCCACACATCTATACTCCCCCGGCGCATCACCGCAGACTCTTACTAATGTAGCGCCACGATGTATCCAACAAAACCTTACAGCTCCCACAGACAGTCTAATGAGCAGTGCAGACCCTTCCTACTGCCCTACATTAGACCAGCACCCCAGGGCACCCCAAAGACACACTGCGTGCCGGTCCGCAAATATCCTCAATCCCGGGCCAAAACAAACACCGTGTACATGAAAACAACCTCAGTCTACTCTGCCATCCAAGCCCGATCAAGAATAAGGTGCCGATCACAACAAAAGGCCCGAGGGGCCATCCCCAAAACTCACCGCGAAAGACACCACTCAGACCCGGGAACGCGACGTCGAGGTCAAAGGGGGGAGGATAAGATGGGTGCAGCAAGGCAGGCAGGCGCCGGATGACCGGAACAGAGGCCGGACAGGAAGCGGCAGGGAGGGCAGAACGACCAACAAAGAGGTCGCCTACTGGGCGGCAGGGGTCTAAATACCCGGCCCGCCCCCAAAGTGCCCTCCCCTGGAGGCACGTCCCTGGCGCACCTGGCCAGGGGAGGGGCTGGTGAACTGCCCGAGCCTCCCCCTCTACGAGGACTGAAAGGGGGCTCCGACTAATGGGCACTAAGGGGGCTGCCCTGCTGATGTCCCCCTGTGGGGGACGCGGGCAGCGGCAATTCCATTCAAGCAAGACAGTTCAGCAAGGAGGTAAAAGGGAGAACTGGAACAACATTAGTTCTTGAACACCCACCATTTTCTGACAGTAGCCACCAGAAGCGGCACCCTCAGCTCCTTAAAATGCTACACCGGGTCCCAGCATGCTTGCCATATGCTTCTGCCCATACCCTATCCCCTCCATGCCGGTTAAACCTCCTGGAGAACAGCAGTCTCCCGAAGCTACTCGAGCCACAACACCTTTTTTGTGGAACCAACCAGCTTAGCACCGGGCGGTACTGAATATCTTTCACTAGAACTCTACAAGTCACCTATGAGTTGAGCAGTCTTGTAGTACAATAACATTGATCATCAATAACAACAATAATAATTAAAAATAATATTCATGCTCCAATGAAACTATCAATTTAGCCCCATAAGTCAATCTAAATGGTGGTGGCTTTCTGTCTGTTTAAGACCGGTGCCCATCCATTCCATCATCCAGCCTACTGTTCGAGACGACGAGGGCCTGCAAGCTTCTTTGGGTCTGAGGTGTGGGACATATGGGTGGCCGACCCTTGTTTTCATTCACGTTTCTCAGAGGTGACATTTTGGGTGTGTTTGATTTTTCTGCAGCAGATGAGCGATCATCTCAGGTTTACCTGCAGTAGTCCAGGGCTGCTCCGCTGGGTTATAGGATGCAACTCTTCGGGAGTGTATGGTAGTTGGGGGTCCTTCCTCCATGCCAAAAAGACTGGAGGAAACTGGTGGAGAGGAAAAAGAATAATGGCACTGCTGGTCCACCCAGCGACTGGAAGTTCCAAAGCTCCAGCACCTGTCAGATCACCTCCACACCCAACACACACATACACACAATGAAGATGAATTGTTTTCTCCTCCTGTAGAACTTGTCTGGCCGGGTTGGATGGCTGGAGGGAGATAAGGGCAAGTGATGACATTTACAGAAACGTACCCGCATGACAATATGTCTTGATCTTCCCCTATCCTGTTGAAGGGCACATTTCTTCCCTCTAGCTCTTTCGTTCTCTCACCATATCGAGCCCTACCTGCTCCTAAGCATGCAGGTTCATCCTAGACTGGTTGCACATTTTCCCAGTACGCAGCAGTAACATAATGTGACGAGAGGAGGGGGAGGGATCACTAGATAAGCAACCTCTTTCAGAGCTCCTTCTACACCTGCTTACTACCTACTGCACCTGCCGATCCCCTTATCCATCAAAGTCACTCTATGACTGGATGCTGATGGACAAGGCCGCACTGGCCAGAACAGGCATTGGGCGTTTAGCTGGGAGGCTGGAAGTGTGGGGTGGGGGGGCTGATTTTGTTAGTGGGGGGGAGGGCGGTTTTGTAGCAGTGCAGCAGTTTTAAAAGCAATGCAAAGTTCTTGTATATTAAGCATTTTTCAGGAAACAATAAAAGTGTCAAGGTAACTCTGGTAATTAATGTAACTTCTGGAGAGAGATCGGAGTTGTGTTTATTGGCGATTTTGACTCATATAAGGTAGTGCAGAGGGTTAATATGCCTGCTGCAAAGAACGTGTACCATGCATATCAAAGAACAGTATTTTATGTGCGCAGCTTAGTGGGTTACTGCTTTTGTCACAGAGATCCTTTTGGTACTGTGCAGTTCATAAATTACAATCCTAATCTAGCATGGTACAGGTTAGAAAGTTATGTTTTTTCCCAGTCTTTCATTACCCTGATGTTGCTAAAAAAGTTTGTTTAGGTAGAAATGAATTATTATTAAAGTCAACTCTAATCACTGTGTTATGTTCTGAATCCATCCTGAGTTTGTACATCTCTAGACCAACCATTCTTAAAAATGCCTACCAGTATGGATGACATGTGAATCCTACACCTTGTAGTCCCCTTTGCCATTTTTTAAAAACTGATTTACACATGTATGTTTCATTGTCTCTGTATGTGTTTGTGACGTAAAGTGCTACAACACCCTTCACTGGTATAAGAGGTACTATAAAACAAATGATATACATGCTACAGAGGGCTTATGGAGAGATGAGAGGTACTATTGGAGGGCGATAGTGAGAGAATCATTGAACATCCCCAACAAAGATTGTAATTTCCTAGTGCACAGTAAGGTCATCAGTTAGTATGCTTTAAAGGTTAATACAATTGTCTTGTAGAATGCATCATTGGTTGCCAATTTTTCTTCAGGGAGAACCCCCTCAAAGCCATCCTGTAGTGGTCAGGCTTGCTCGCTGCACTTGTTATGCGCTATACGGCACTGGTCTGACAAAATAAGCCAGGGCTACTTTGGGTTCCAGGTCCCGCCCTGCTGATGGCTCTCTATTATCACCACTTCCATTGAAGTCTCTCGCTCGCTCTCTCTCTCTTTCTCTCTCTCTCTTTTTCTCTTTCTCTCTCTCTCCCTCTCCGACCACCCTAGCTTTTCCTATTCCCTCCCTCTCCACAAAGAACCCTACTTGAGGTGTGCTTCGAGGAAACTGGGCTCTGGCGGAACTCTGATTCTAGCTGGACCTGCCCTCAGCATCTCACCCCATTAAACCCTGTCTCCCTCAGCTTCCAGCACTAGCTTTGTGTAGTGAAAAGAGTGGGAAATTTTAAGTAGACCAGAAGACTCTAGAGGGAGAGGGTCCTATGGGTGGGCTGACACAGGCTTGGATCAAGGAAAGGTAACAAATGTCATTTACATTGAGCGATATGAACTGAATTTCTGCAACAACTGAGAGAGAGGAGAGTGGAGGATCCGACTGTGACTCCTGCCCATGTAAAGAGCGATCGGGTGGGCAGGGATCGCATGTCAGAACTCCTTTGACGGATGCACACTTCAAAGAAGTCCAAGCCCTATCAGACGTACATAGAATATGTACACTATAAACAGCCCTTACACACACAACTGATATCCATCTGAGATTCCATTACCAGGCCTTCATGTGATTGCCAACAACACTCGCTATTCAACAATTTTATCATCCATCATCGTTCAGGGCAAACTTTCAAATCCTCAGACAGTCCACGTTACCAACATCCTCACATGGCACCAATTCTGTACAGTTGGTAAAAACACTGCCAACACAACAGCACTGTCATGCACCGCAGGAACGTACACCACAGAAACACTCTGATAAGACCAGCATATACCCACCACCGCATGATTCACACAAAACCATATTATAATCACCTACCTGGGATGTGATGCATGCATAGAGAACATTTTACTCAGTCTGACCAGCAAGTACAAGAAAAAGTCCTTAGGCAATATAACCTATGCACACAAATCTCTACAATGAGCTACAAAGATCGAACACAATTACCTTCCCCATATCTACACAAACTACTTCTACACTAAACCTTGAACAAGCTCTCTACAAATCTAACACTAATAAACATCGGACAAAATAAACTGGTGTCTTCCTAGATTACGCATGCCAGCGCAATGGTGGCAGATGCTACAGGAATGGGGATAACGTAACATAACATTCTACCATGTAGATTTATGCAACTGAGAATGCCTAATTATGAGCAAAAATAAAATTCACAAACATTTTCAGGAGTACTGTTCGAACTTGTGAGCGTCATAGCTAACCTTATATTAACCTTTGTGCGTTACAACAATATCTGAAATTTACTCCAAACATTACATGGAAGGTCAATATGACCCTGAAAACCACAAGCCACATTATGCATTTGTTCTGTGCCTAGGCGCAGGTGCCAAACTGGAGCAGTTTGCCAGATTTTCAGCAAGTTGCTTTATTTACAGCAACTGCACTAACTCGGGGTCATTATGATGGTGGAAGGACCGCCACCACCAAGCTGATTACCCACCGCCAAATTAGGATTGCGGTGCGTACTGCGGTGGACGCAAAGTCCGTCTGCCGCTTCACCGCCAAAGGCAATTGCACCGATTGCCTGGCGGATGGTTCAGGGCCCCTGAAATGGTGGCGGTGCCTAGCAGGCACTGTCTGCCAAATCAGGATGTGGGTTTATAAAGACCTCTCCATGGCGGTGATTCCGCCAAGGAAAGGCTGGTGGGGATTGGGTTTGGGAGTCTGTTACGGGCCCCCTTGTTTGGGGGGGCGTAGCTGCACTGGGGGGTACCCAAGGTACCCCCCCTGCATTTCCATGCACCAAGTGGCAGGCACGGCGTGGTACCTGCCACGTAGTGCAGGGAAATGCAGTGCAAACAGTTTTAACATTGCGTACGGTGCTACAGCCAGCAGCACCATCCGCAAAGTTAAAAGCCATGGATGCGCCCGCCGTTATGGCGGGCGCATCCTAATCGCAGTGGTGGGACCGCCGCATGTCTGGCAGGTGGTCCCAAACACCGCTACCGTGGCGGACGGACCTAGTCCACCCGCAATCGTAATCAGCCCCTCAGTAACTCCCTGAGTGAGCTCATGTGTTGTAGACAGCAGCGTTCACAAACAAGGAGGAGTGTTTGTTGCTCCACACTACTGCACTTCGACGTCCAGTGCTAATGTACTGACTCATGAAGATACACAGTCAATGATATGGCCCCAGGCATGGAGGGGGCTATGTGCCCCATTGTCAAAACAAAAATGTCAAATGAAGAAGCTACACCCAGTATACACAAAAACATGAGGGAAACATATAAAGTAGAAGCAGTTCCTCTTTATCAGTTAATGCAGTACTATGTTTCATAATAAGGTTGAATACTAAAATGTAGAAAATGTGAGGACTTATTTCGGTGTCAGTGAAATAAATTG
This sequence comes from Lissotriton helveticus, assembly GCF_964261635.1. Lineage (NCBI taxonomy): Eukaryota > Metazoa > Chordata > Amphibia > Caudata > Salamandridae > Lissotriton > Lissotriton helveticus. The sequence continues at coordinate 1,621,713,840 of NC_136067.1, forward strand.
AGCTTTCATGCAAGCAATCAGTTCACTGACAGAATAACGATGTAAAAAATATAGAAGTAAAAAATATTGATGTAAAATATAGAATGCAAAAATATCAACTCCCTATACTTAAACAGGTAAGTGAAAAAATGTCGAGAAAAGAAATATCAATGTAAAAAATATAATTGTAAAACATATAGAGTTTTATTTATATATAAAATAATAAATATTAAATGTCACATAATAAAATTAGTATAAAACAATAAAGTAGATTTAATATAAATGTTAACAAATATAACAAATAAACTTAATTTAAAAAAGTTTTTCACACATACATAATAATTAATATATACTTACTTTAAAACAATTAATTAACTATTAATTTTAATTTATTTTATCATTTTAAAATCATACAAAATGTACACACACACACACACACATATATATATATATATATATATATATATATATATATATATATATATTACCTACTGGCGGTCGCCAGTAGGTAGTTATAGTTAGGACCTAGTTTCCATAGGAAATCCTCAACATTCTATTTGGATTAACTTTGGCCCTGGTGGATGAATCTTTGCGAATTTCTCAAAGAAGATGGCTCGGTCCGCTGCGCTCCTTCCCTGAAAGTTTGGGGGGGATTGGTGAAGTGGGGGCTGAGATAAAAGGGGGGTCCCAAAACGTGTTTTCTCCATGTTATTTTCCATAGGACGTTTAGACACGGCTACAGGTCGAACGGCTGAATGGATTTATAAGAAATTTGGCAAAACTGTAGAGTCCGGCTCGCAGATTACGCTTTTTTTGGAATGGTGTAAATCCGTTCAGTAGTTGCTGAGAAAATTAAAGTTAAAGTCAATTATATATCTATACGCGCGCACCGGTGCGCGCACTCAAGCGGCTGCGCGCGAGCGGAATTTTTTTTGTTGCTGCGTGACGTCTGTTAACGTTCGATTCGAAGGAAATCAGGAAGTGTTGACCGCCATTTTGTCACTGCGAGTAAATATATTGTTCATTTCAAAGCGTTGGAACATGGAAAGGGGAGAAGGTAGAGATTGTTTTGCTGCGTAGGTTTTCTCAGGGTGTGCAGTAAGGTCCTTAAAGGCGAAAATATATATATATATTTTTTAAAAAGTTGCGGGGTGCGCGCACTCGGGCGCGCACACCTATTTACAAGAGTGTGAAAATGGAGATAAATCAGAAGTTTCAGTGCTTTGATATAAGGTGGCTCTGAAAAGAGCCCTTGTGTTAATTGAGTTTTTTCTGCATTTATAAGTAAGTAGCGATGCAGAGCCGGATGTTGCAGAGGAAGATTCTGTTTCTGCCTTCCTTCTTACTTAGTTATGGTTTTTTCACTCCCACTCCAGGCTTTTAGTCTGTGGATGGAAATCCATGAACCTAGACTCACCTATGAAAATCATACTATTGATGCTTGACTGAGGCCAAGGAGATCAGAGTGGATGTGTGTGTAAGGTGATGTAACTCTGGGGAGATGATGTTACGTTTAAACGTAGCCCCTGAGTGCTTAGTTCGGTTCTGTTCTCTGTCACTGTTGTTGATTTAGAGCCCCAAATACAAAGGCTTGTTGTTGCTTGTGAATCCCCAAGTGTATATTTGCTCATACTGATCCATAACGCCCCGGCGTATCCATGTCGTAGGCCGCAAGAGTGGGCGAAACTCAGCTGGCCGAGCAAGACTTGGGGAGGGGGCAGGAGCCAAGAGGAAACAAGGAGGGGTTTTCATCATTTGGGACAAAAAATATTTCTAAACCAATGAAAAGTTTTATTAACAAGTCACATGACCTGTTATGCTTACGTTACGCGCTCCGCGCCGCGCCCCGGATTGCTTCCGGGAAGCTGCGCTTCGCGCCTCGCGCACCGGAGCACTTCCGGGTGCGCTAACGCGGCGTGTCATATGACGCATTATGCAACAACGCGATACGTCGTTGGGGCTCCACCGGAACTGATTGAATTGGTAGTCTACAGTGTTTCTGGAAGTTTCAGACTGAAGCTGGCGTCAGCATGAGGGCACCCCGTGGCTACGTCGTGGCCATTCTGCGAGCAATCATGGCAGAAGCTCCCCACCGGAACTCTGCGGGATTCGGGGGCCCCGGTGACTCTTGTAGAATCTTCAAGGCTGATGGGACGCTTTTGGGAATGGGGCCCATGCCGTAGCAGTCAAGCGTCCGAGTGCCAGGGTTGTCCAGAGCCATCCTTGCAGGCCAGGCCAAAGTCTGTGGAGCCGACCGCCATTTCCTGAGCTCCGTGGTAGCCGCCTGTCGCTGTACCGCAGTGGGTGCAATTCAGCCGGATGGCGGGTGAGACGCTGTAATAGCAAGAGCAGGCGTAATTGAGCTGGCCGAGCGAGGCAATGTGCCGCAGGAGCGGGCGCAACTCATCTTGTCGAGTGAAGCGCTGGGGTGCAGCTGAGAAACCTCCACCTGGGGAGGTGGGGGAGGCTCGTTCGCGCCGCCTCTCCCTTCCAGTGCACGCCACGCCGTCTCCTGGCGCAGGTATATGTGATGGTTGGACCAGGGCACCGCAGGACGTGTCTTCAGGTCAAACGGATTGTGGGACAAGGTCCAGAATGGAAGAGTCACCAAAAGGCTAAAAGTTCCGCCGGACCCCGGGAGCCGGCCGCCTATGTCGAGTGAAGTGCTGGGGTGCAGCTGAGAAACCTCCACCTGGGGAGGTGGGGGAGGCTCGTTCGCGCCGCCTCTCCCTTCCAGTGCACCCCACACCGTCTCCTGGCGCAGGTATATGTGATGGTTGGACCAGGGCACCGCAGAACGTGTCTTTAGGGGTGTAGCTGAGAAACCTCCACCTGGGGAGGTGGGGGAGGCTCGTTCGCGCCGCCTCTCCCTTCCAGTGCACCCCACGCTATCTCCTGGCGCAGGTAAATGTGATGGTTGGACCAGGGCACCGCAGGACGTGTCTTTAGGTCAAACCCTCAACTATGGCACCCAACATCCACGACTCTGGATATGCTTGGTCCCTGAAATTCTTCGATGTCACTGCCTTCCACAAATGGCATAAGTCGTGGATGTTGCCGTCTCCTGGCGCAGGTATATGTGATGGTTGGACCAGGGCACCGCAGGACGTGTCTTTAGGGGTGTAGCTGAGAAACCTCCACCTGGGGAGGTGGGGGAGGCTTGTTCGCGCCGCCTCTCCCTTCCAGTGCACCCCACGCTGTCTCCTGGCGCAGGTATATGTGATGGTTGGACCAGGGCACCGCAGTACGTGTCTTTAGGTCAAACCCTCAAGTATGGCACCGAACATCCAGGACTTATGCCATTTGTGGAAGGCAGTGACATCGAAGAATCTCAGGGACCAAGCATATCCAGAGTCCTCCCCGGGGTATTTGCACAACGGTCCTCTACCCCTAGGCCGCCAGCTATGCTACCTTGACAGGAACAGTGTCATGCATTTGGATCGATGTTGCAGCAGGCTGCCATGTAAATAGTTATTTAATGAAACGTTTTACCCTGTTACTTTGTTGGTGTGTTGTATATATTTATAATATTTGCATAGGGTTTGTCGTTATTTTGGGCGGGGTGGGCGGCGGAGCAAATTCACTGAAAAAAACATAGGTTATAGACCATATATAGTTAGGAATTAGCATTTACAAAACCTTGAAAATTCACTGAAAAAACCATAGGTTATAGACCATATATAGTTAAATATCTCAAGTCCATCTGTGCACTCGATGGAGATACAGGTCGTCGATCAGAAAATGTGCTGGCCACCTCTAATGGTAATAGCGTGGCCAGGGCTTTTGTCGATGGCTCTGCAAATTGCACAGGGTGCACTTGTTTGACATGCCGCACCATGGTATGTATGGAAAAGGAATATTTTTTTGTTGGATTTCCTCTTGAGAGAAACGAGTCACATATCGTGCAGGTTACTTTTGGTGCATTTACTTTCTTTTGATCTTCAGGATAAGTGAAAAATTGCCAGATGAAAGATTCTTTTTTTCTTCTTAAAGGTAGTCGATCATTTTGTTCAGATTCGGAAGATGAATGAGATACGGTAGCCATTTCACCAAAGTCTTCCGAAAAATGTAGGACGTTGTTCTCTCTTGAGAGTAGAAAAGATAGTGAGAGAAGTGGGTGGAGTGCTGCGTGTAAATTCCAGAATAGAAACTAGTAAGAACCAATTGGAAGTGTTGTTTTCATGTTGCAGCAGGCTGCCATGTAAATAGTTATTTAATAAAACGTTTTACCCTGTTACTTTGCTGGTGTGTTGTATTTATTTATAATATTTGCATAGGGTTTGTCGTTATTTTGGGCGGGGTGGGCGGCGGAGCCGAGCTATGTTGCAGCCATCATGGCGTCGAGCTCGGTTTCTCTTACTAGTTTCATATTTCTCATGAGGGGTTGTTGCTAATGTTTCTATTTTAGCGAGGTCAAAAAGAGATCCTATCAGTGGCCTACTGATTTTGCTCGATTCCTTTTGTTTTTTCTAACGATTTTTAAGTTAAAGTTTGCTAGCACGATACAGCGGCTAGTCCGCATTTTATATATATGTCTTTTTTATTAGGGGTGTCCTCCGGTGGAATCGAACGATCTACCTCTCATAAACGGTAAGTGTTCCTCTGAAGGAATGCGTCTTGAAAGTGGCTGACTGTAATGTATGATATTTCACTCAGTGACTTTCAGGCCCATGCTGTTTCAAAACTGTGCATGTGCTTGAAGCAGGCGTAGGTATTGACGCAGCATTGTGAATATAGTGCATTGGTGAGCCTTGCTGGAGCTGCATCACAGTTGCGATGCAACTCTAGCAATGTATTACTTTTTCAGCACAGATGTGTTACGCATGTATGGTGTTTTTGTACCATGGTGCGCCACATTTCAAATGTGGCACACCATGGGTAACGGAGCACTAGCATACTGTGGTGCACATTAACTGGTGCATATCTGGGTATGAAGTAGTTAACATAAATCTGCCCCATAGGTTACAAATCCGCGTTTAGTAGACTGTTTGGCCTTAGTAGTTTTATGTTTTTTCTGTTATTCTATGTAGGTATGTAATATTGCAATATTTTTGTCACGAAAAAGAAGCCATGAGTATTGGGTTTGTGAAAGATTGCAAGATTTTTAAAATTAAAAAGCAACAACCATGGCATTGTTTAATATAGTATTGTAAATACTTATCTTTAACAATGATGAGAGAGTAAAAAAAGGTTAACCTGATGTTTTAAAGTTATTCACAGGCTTCTTTAGAGGAAGTATTCTATATGATTGTAGCGTGGGTGTTTCACTTTTTTATAGGTAATACAATGCATTCTGTATGCTGTAGCAGGAGGAGTACTACATGCTTGAATATTCTTCAGTGCTTATTTTCATTTCGTAAGTGGTATTGAGACCGACACAGAACTTCAATGGATCGGAGGGGCTGTTCCTGTGCATCTGGAGGACTGCCAAGCCATTGCAGCAGTGGGAGTGAGACCTCTCACGACAGAGAACTTCAATGGATCGGAGGGGCTGTTCCTGTGCATCTGGAGGACTGCCAAGCCGTTGCAGCAGTGGGAGTGAGGCCTCTCACAGGGGCGTAGCGCAGCTCCTTTTGATGCTCACAATTGCAGATAACAGGGTAGAGATGTCTGTGGAATTTATAGATGGTTAGTCACACTAGAGTGTGGGCGGCGCCCCTAGCACTTCATTACGGCACACAGGGGAGCCGCGTTGCACAGTTTGAGAATCAGAGACTTAGGAGATAAACCTTCATAATAGGAAGGCTTCTAAGTGATAAAAATCGCCGGTGCTCGGCGTTAAAAATATCACTGCTATCGGTGGAATTTTCCACGGTGTTAGTGCTTCAACAGAAATGGGAACACATATCTGATAGAAAATCCTGTAACAATCTCAGTATTTCACATTATCGCGTGAAAAGAAAGTCTTTCGAAAGATGTTGAACGTTGTTCTGTTTTGAGAGTAGAAAAGATAGTGAGAGAAGTGGGTGGAGTGCTCCGTGTAAATTGCAGAATAGAAACTACTAAGAACCAATTGGAAGTGTTGTTTTCAAGTCACATGACTTCACATGCGCGTCTCAGGACGTGTACGCGGTGATAGTATCTGGTCACGTACGCCATTTGGAAGTAGCGGTCTAATTCAGCAAAGTTTCAAAACGTGAAAAGGAGTAAATCCAAACATATCCGGATTTAATATATCTTCTGAGCTCGATTCAAGCATACAATTGTTAAAGTATAAAACCTTTTATATATTTTTTTTAAATACCAAGGTGTGTACATTCGGTCACACACGAAAGTTTAAAAAGACATTCGGCTCCATTTAATGAAAATTTTCATAATATTAAAAAAGAAGCCTAGGTTTAGTCTCTTTGACGTAGTATAAGTTCTTTGATGGGTCTATGAAGAAATTCAATAAGTTCAGATTGCAAAGTTTTCACGAAATATATAGGCGGGTGCGCGCAGTCGGTCGCGCACGAAAGCCTGGAAATGCGCTATCCATTTTATTGAGAACTGTTGCCGAGAGTGCGTACACCGGGTCGTGCACGAAAGTTTAGAAAGGCTATTTTTATTTACAGGCAAATTTTAATGCGTTGAAAAAAAGGCAAGGTACAGACTTTCTAATTCTGTATCGCTTTACAAGGAGTCTCTATGCAACTTGAACAGTGAAGAAACGGCTTCTTTCCGAAAAAAATATTGCCAGAACTTTATTGACAAAAGTATAGGTTGTATACACGAGATATTTCTGAATTAGCATTTTAAAAACCAATGAAATTCACTGAAAAAACCATAGGTTTTACACACGTTATAGTTAGGAAGTAGCATTTACAAAACCTATGAAATTCACTGAAAAAACCATAGGTTTGACACCAGTTATAGTTAGCTGGAAATTTTACTGATATAAAACCAATGAAATTCCACGTTATAGTTAGTTGGACTCACTATAACTTGCGCGTGTAATGCACTGCTGATGACGTCACATATTACATCACTCATGACATCACTGATGACACCATCCTTGTGACACAGTGACAGACCTCCTTTCACTGTAATCTAACCCTTGAAACACATATTCGAAAAAAAAAACTAAAATTTTCAAAAAAATGGAGATACCCATACCAGTTACAACAACCAATTCAATAATTCCACCATCTATATACACATGCACTAATTCACCAACAGTTCTATATAGTCACTCATACATATATTCACTAATCATATGTAGTGATACACCTACACATCCTGTTACACACCGACAGTCATCCAAAAGTTATTCACACACATACTCACACATGCAAATAAACTATTGAACATCCATTTATTTGCATAAACAGCTATACACACACTACCACTTTACTTCTAAGGAAACTTACACATACTTACTCTCTTAAAAAATCACTTATAGAAACACATACTAATTTAAACAGGAACTCTTACAATCCCTCACTCTCACATATACTCACTTATATACATCAATATTCACATATACTAGATTAAAACATATGTAGTTACTGATAAAGACACTAATAAGACAGTCATTCACTCACTAACACAGACATATACACACTCATCCACCCATACAGTCCTGCACATATGCTGTCTTCAAAACACATACAAACAGAGACTCAGTCATTCTTGCATCTATGTACTAAGTAATACTCCCACCAAAGCATGCAAACACTCATACTGATACTAAGAAAAACATCTAATAACCTATATACATACACATGTACCTACTCATCAACCCATGCAGCCACTTATACACAAAGTGAAACACTAATACATATATTTAAATATTTAAGCATTACTCACTAATATATGTATTTACTAAGATATTCAATAATATATACATATATAACACATATTTATTTTTCAGAAAGACACACATTCACTGGATGGTGTCATCAGTGATGTCATGAGTGATGTAATATGTGACGTCATCAGCAGTGCATTACACGCGCAAGTTATAGTGAGTCCAACTAACTATAACGTGGAATTTCATTGGTTTTATATCAGTAAAATTTCCAGCTAACTATAACTGGTGTCAAACCTATGGTTTTTTCAGTGAATTTCATAGGTTTTGTAAATGCTACTTCCTAACTATAACGTGTGTAAAACCTATGGTTTTTTCAGTGAATATATATATATATATACTTTCCGCATTCTCCTTTGTTTTCAGGACAGACTACTCGGACACCTTTCAAGTGCAAGTGAAAATATCGATTTATCGGCACAAACAACGCGTTTCGGCGATTAAGCCTTGATCACGCTTGAAAGTCTCACCCCATCAGTGCAGTTTAAATTCAAACATATAAACATTGACATAGGACTATTGTAAAGGTGACTGATAGATGACAGTAATCATGTCGGCCATTTTGTAATGTTCACAAGAGTTCAGGGAGGTACTCTATAGACCCTGTGGTTAGTTCAACACGAATACTCCCAAACTATGGTTAGTGTTTCCTCTCACAATATATCAATATTTGTAAGATACACATCGTGAAACACAAATGCTCCCGAATTATGGTTAATGCTTCATATCACAATATAACGATGTTTGTAAGATACACATCGCGAGATCAACACATGCAAAATATACGTCATGATAATTGTTGAAATTAATCCAAATAACTACAAGTCCAGCCCCAGTGGGCTAATCATTTTCACCATATCACTTGACAGTGGGGATCAAAGTTGATCTACTGATTGGCCTCTCGCCCAAGTGGGCAAACAAAGTTATGTACTTGATACCCAACAAAGTCTTGGCATGTTGATTTCTCAGATTGAAACTTCAATCCTAATGAATAATCATATGGCCTCATAGTCCTAAACAGATAGACACACCTAAAAGATAAAAAATTCATTGAAATTACTGAAACAGCAGCTGTGAAAAACTCAAGATATCAAATTCAGTTCAGTGCAAATGTACTGCCAGTTCTTCAGTTACATTCAATCCATTAGGTACAATACTTTCAAAATCAATGATGTAGGTCGACTCAAGTTTGCCTAATGACAGTTCCTGGTTCCCACCCCTCACCCCAAGATCGACACTATCAATCACAACCATCCGTACTTTTGTTTCATCTTGAAAATGGTGTGTCTGAAAATGCCTGGCTATAGGGTATGATCTATTGTTGTTCCTTATCGCCCGGAGGTGTTCTAGGACTCTCTTTTTAGCTTGGTGTTTGGTGCTTCCCACATAGCACTTGTTACATGGGCAAATCAGGATATATACACAATATGGCGTGTGACATGTTAGGTGTTTTTTTATCACAAATTCTTTACCGGTATTTGGGTCTAGTAATTTGTCACAATTGGTGCTACCTCTGCAAGCCTTACACTTATTACAGCATTTGTATCCAGTTCGGATACCATGCTGACCATGTTTTGCTTGTGTGACATGGTTGTGGCTCAGTTCATCCTTCAGGTTTCGACTTTTCCTAAAGGTGATCTGGGGATTACTAGCAAGGTCATGTTTGAGATGTTCATCTGTGAGTAGGACATGCCAATGTTTCTTAAAGATTTCTTTTATTTTGATGGCTTGTCCCGAATAGGTAGTAATAAATCTCACAGTTTCAGTGTCAGTCTTTTCTTTTACTGGGTATAGCAAATCATTCCTTGTAGTTTCCCCAACTCTTTTGCAGGCTGCAGAGATAATTTTAGTACTGTACCCACGTTCCTTAAATCTTTTACACATAATGGTTTTTTCTTATTCAAAAGGCTCTGCAGTACTGCAGTTTCTTTTGGCCCTTAGTAATTCCCCATAGGGGATGCTGTGTACTAGGTTGCGGGGATGTGCACTATTGGCCCTTAGTATACTGTTCCCTGCAGTAACTTTACGATGTAGTTTTGTTTCAATGCTGTTACCATTGATGGTAATGGAGATATCAAGGAACTCAATTTTGGTCTTGCTGATGTCAGCAGTAAAGACCAAGTTGAGATTATTGTCATTCAGTTTTCTCACAAATTTCCTAGCCGATTCCTCAGATCCATTCCAGATGACGAAAATATCGTCTATGTAGCGAAGCCACAGGGCAACCTGGGTGTCAAACTCTTCCACGGGTGCGGCCACCTGCTCCTCCCACCAGCCCATGAATAAATTCGCGTAGCTGGGGGCGAAGCAGGTGCCCATCGCGGTGCCCTGTGACTGTCTAAAAATTGTATCATCAAAGATAAAGAAATTGTTTGTCAAACAAAATTCAATCATCTTGATGATCATGTTGGAATGGTCAAGCACAGAAATAGAGCGTGTTTAAAAAAAATGTCTGATGGCATTGAGTCCTAGTTGGTGCTTGATGCTGGTATACAAGCTACCGACATCCAGGGTAATAAGGACAAAATTATCTTCCCAGTGTATACCATGAATGCTTGTGAGGAAAGGAGTCGAGTCTCTTAGGTATGATGGAAGTGCCAACACATACGGTCTTAGAAAATAATCAATAAATCTAGAGGTATTCTCGAGAAGAGATCCCATGGAAGACACTATTGGCCTCCCCGGGGGGTCTTGATAGTTCTTATGCAACTTAGGCAGAAGATATAAAACTGGAATGCGGGGGTGTGGGCAATACAGATAATAATATTCCTCCCATTCCAGTTGACCTTTTTCTCTCCAATCCACTAGTAGCTCTTTATATCTGGTATTTGATTTCAAAACCTCTGACATATCCGACTTTTGATAGCAGGAAACATCCTGCAATTGCCCGAGCCCCTCGTCCAGGTATTTTCTTTTCTCTAAGACTACCACATTCCCCCCTTTATCTGATTGTCGGATGACAATACTATCATCCGTCTATAGGTTTTCCATCGCATTTATTTGGGAATAAGTGAGATTTTTTTGATGGAAGGGGGTTTTGGTAAATCTTAACTTCCTCAGGTCAGACAATACACCTTGCGCATTGGACATTGGGGAGGAAGATCGATTTGGGCTTAAATTTGCTCCCTGGATTCCCATCAGTGTCAACCCCCCAATTGTTCCAATCAGTATTCTCCCCACAGTCTTGGGTGTCACTCAGCATTCTGTTACACAGGGCTATATCCTCAACATTGAGATTACTTACAGTGTTCAAGGTTTCATCCATAGTTTCTCTTCCTGGTTTGGTGTTGAACCATTTCTTTAATTTCAACTTTCTTGAAAAATAAAACAAGTCAATTCTGGTACATGCGAAGTTCATATTGCTGGTGGGGCAGAAGTATAGGCCTAGAGAGAGAACATCAATCTCATCTCCAGACAGATGGCGCTTTGAGAGATTCACTAGCGTCATATTTTGTTCTATTGTTTGCTGCCCCGTGTTTCCACTCCCATGGGGGCTTTCTCCTCGTTTTTTCCTCCTTGCTTTGGCCTTCCTGTTCCTCTCATTTTTCCTCTGCCTCCTCGCCCTCTAGCCCTTTGGGCTCCCTGATCCTGGCCTTCTGTCCTTGTCTGATTTATCACCTGAAACTGTAACAAAAAATTATTTTTCACTCTTTGTGGGTCCGGTGTTAGTTCCTGGTTGAGTGCAGTTAAAGAGGCATCGGATAGGTTATCATCGGAAACATCACTCTCAACGGTTTCTACCACATGCAGTGGGGACATCATTTGGTTTTGGCTCCTCCTTGACTTTTGTCGAACAAATGGTCATATTTCCTATGAAATGTCAGTGTTCGACCAGCCTGATAGTCTTTAAAGTCGCGTAGGAATTTTCTCTGTTTTTTGGCAGTTATTTCCGTTTCTAATTTCTCCAGTTTTGCGGTCAGATTTTTAATAAATTCATCAAGTGTCTCCTTGGTCACTAATTCACTGAGTTCTTCAGTTATTTTTTCAATTTCCAATAGTATTTTTGCTCTGTCCTTGATGGCATATTTGACCAAAATGCGCATCAAAGTTAGTGAGCAGGATGATGAATTATTAGACAATTCCTCCAGCATCTCAAAATCCGGATCATCATAGGTCGGGATCGTAAATATCCGCAGACCTCTTGGGACTCTCTTCACTTCGATATATCTTTGGAGAGACTCCGCCTCCCACCATTTGTTTAATTCTGTTTTGTACAGTTTTTCCAAGTTGTTGAATAAAGCTTGAGTCTTGATTTCTTCTGTTATGCACACAGTATTATTGGCAGTTGTTTTGCCCGTGGTGTCCTGGGCAAAAAATAGTTTATAAGCAGTTTGCTTGCGACGAGACTCTAAAGCATTTGCCAACATTTTTGTGAATAAAAAGTTCCGTTGCACACAAAATGCTGGATTTCGAGCGTACCCGCTCTACGTAAATACCAGCTCCCTGCCCCTCGGTTTTGCGCGTTTCTCCGCCTGACTAGCGCGAGGTATGCAAGCCCTTAATCCAGCCGTAAACAGATAATGAAAACCACCACCTTGCGGGCTTGATTTTAGATACGGCTGAAAAATGCTCACCTCACCCCAGCTCGACAGGTTCACGCTGGGCGTTGACACCCTTCAGGTTTCTCCAGAGCCGGCAATCGTCGTATACACACCGCAGTCAGCGGTGTAACCGCACTTTCGCGCACTCAAACGTTTCTTCGTTCGCCGCTCCGACCTTGCAAACGAGGGGGTCTGCTTCTGATAGGACAACACCTTCTCTCACCGATCTCCGGTACCATCGGATTAGCTGTCGGCGGGCGGTCCGAGTCAGGACACCGGAAGTCCCCGCAATACTTTCCACAGTCTCCTTTGTTTTCAGGACAGACTACTCGGACACCTTTCAAGTGCAAGTGAAAAGTCGATTTATTGGCACAAACAACGCGTTTCGGCGATTAAGCCTTGATCACGCTTGAAAGTCTCAACCCATCAGTGCAGTTTAAATTCAAACATATAAACATTGACATAGGACTATTGTAAAGGTGACTGATAGATGACAGTAATCATGTCGGCCATTTTGTAATGTTCACAAGAGTTCAGGGAGGTACTCTATAGACCCTGTGGTTAGTTCAACACGAATACTCCCGAACTATGGTTAGTGTTTCCTCTCACAATATATCAATATTTGTAAGATACACATCGCAAAACACAAATGCTCCCGAATAATGGTTAATGCTTCATATCACAATATAACGATGGTTGTAAGATACACATCGCGAGATCAACACATGCAAAATATACGTCATAATAACTGTTGAAATTAATCCAAATAACTACAAGTCCAGCCCCAGTGGGCTAATCATTTTCACCATATCACTTGACAGTGGGGATCAAAGTTGATCTACTGATTGTCTATATATATATATGAAATCCACAACCCTGAAGCGATCAATATCTTGATCATCCCCACAGGTACGGACCACAAACGTAGAGAATTTCAAAATCTTCTTTATTTAGTGCAGTTTTAAAGTGCAAAGTGCGATGTCATATTGCAGCAAGTGCCCAGCCTGACACGTTTCGACTGCCCCACGGCAGTCTTGATCACATGACACGCCGGACCTATCAACATGCATATATAGTGACAATACAGAGCACATGATTTGATCTCTCCAATTAGTTTAAAAAAACAGTGCAAACTTACTAAAGAGCCTATCAGATCTCATTATGCTGCTTCAAACTTGCGCATTTCACCAATAATTATTTTCACTACTTGTCAAGAAAATAAATAAATATATGCTTACTGCTCTAAAATCTTGGCATCAAGTTCAGATCTTTGCCAGTAATACATATACTGTGATCCAATATTAAAGCATAGTGATCATAATCATACTTCTGTTGCAGATACAAATAACCCGCTTCTACACACATATGTACTGTAAACTGTGCCTAAGCTTTTTTTATAAAACATATCAAGGTTTACACTCATAAGTTACTGTCTTAATACATCACTAATTGACAAATTCAAATGTGCAAATATGTGCTAAAAAAAGTGCTCAAGTCAAAGTGCAAAATTACAATATGTACATAGCAGCGCCTTTTTATTACATCCCTCATAAATATGTCAGTTATTGAGTGTAGCCCTTAATCTCTTGTATTGATTCTAATACTTTCTAGTCCTCATCTCCAGACTTGACGTATTTTTACTGTATCTAGTAGAGAAAAGAAAAAATCACCCAAAAATTCATATTAGTGACCTAAACCAAAATATAAATTGTCTTGTTAAAGGCATTCATCAATTCCATCTATTGTATAACATCAGGTATAAGCCTATTGTCCATATACATGAACAAAAAAGAATAACACAATGAAGACAACCGGTCCAAGTCCCGTAAAACTCAATAAAACCGAGGATTACTCAACTAAAATTAAGTAAAAACAGGATCATCCCAGCTAAAACCATCCATCCACTCCTTCTCATCATGTATAAGGGCAGAGGGAACATAAAACACATAAATGTAGCAGCCATTAATTTAAAATATCAAATATGACAATCAAAGTATAAATGATAAAATTTCAGGACTCAATAGCCGGCAATACTCTCCACTGTACCCTGTTAAAATCCGGAAATAGTCCAGACTAAAACTCAGTAAAAGAGAAGAATTACACCCGCTAAAAAGGCCTCCGAAATTCATCGTTATTCAGAACATGTTACATGAAATTGCGACCCATCTGAAACTCCCAATACATTGTTATAAAAAGTTGTGCAAATCATCGCTGTTATTAAGCTCTTTTGGCATTTTGGTATTAAGCAACATAATAAACTCTGATTCAACCTGCCTCAGTTTTTTTTCTCTATGTCCTCCTCTAAGATTCTTGGGTACTGAGCTAATTACATAATATTTCAGATCATTCAGGTTGTTGTTGTGTACTAATTTCAAACGCCGTGCAGCCGGATAACTTGGGTCCGAGTTAACCACTGCTCTAAGGTGTTGTAAAATCCTATTAAAGACTTGCGGTTTGGTACTACCTACATACATCAGGTGGCAAGTGCATTCCAGAATATAAATCGCATACTCTGTTCTGCAAGTGTAATTGGATCTTGACTGGTTCTGAACTAAAAGCAGTAGTATATTCCGAAACATTATTGCCAAACTTACATGCCCTCGGAAGCTTGTTTCCGGTCCAGGGAAGGCATGGCTTGGCAGTTCGGGCTGGACTGTTCCCATGAGGCACAGGGTCAGACTGATTTGCATATAGCCATGTCTGAACTGGGGTGGCAGAGTGGGCTAAAGAACGGTGATGGATCAAACCCAGACCTTTTGACTGGGTGTGAGTGTTTGATTGGTTCAGATGCTCCGTCCATCACCACCCCCTTTTGTACCAAACTTACATGCACAGCATGAACTACATTTAAAAAAAACTGATTTAGCTGAGAGCCAGGTATTCGTTGTTATAACTTCCGGGCTGTTTCTTACTAGAGCGTCCCTCATAGAGGGTGCCCTTCTGAATGTTAAACTGGGAAGTATATATATATATATATATATATATATATATATATATATATATATATATATGGTGTAGCAATAACATAAAATCTTATTAAAAATAAAATTCTATTATAAATTAGAAGTTTAAACTATTTAAAAATCTTCAAACTTAAAATATCCCACTCCATGTAGTGCAATAGTAGGGAAAGCATTGGATAGCGGAGGAGTAAACATTACTATTTCCACTCCAGTGAGTACAATAGTGGGGAAAGTGTTGGATAGCGGAGAGGTAAAAATTACTATTCCGACTCCAGTGAGTGTAACAGTAGGGAAAGTGTTGGAAAGCAGAGGGGTAAAAATTACTATTCCCACTCCAGTCAGTGTAAAAGTAGGGAAAGTCTCGGATAGTGGAGGGGTAAAAAGTACTATTCCCACTCCAATGAGTGCAACAGTAGGGAAAGTGTTGGATAGCGGAGGGTTTAAAATTACTATTCCCACTCAACTGAGTGCAACAGTACGGAAAGTGTTGGATTGCGGAGGGGTAACAATTAATATTCTCACTCCAGTCAGTTCAAAATTAAAAGCAAAATATTAACAAGAAAAATATTTAAAAAACAAATTACATTTAAAAATATGTAACTATGTTATAAATTGAAATACAAATATATGTAAAGATATAAAAAAAAATGTTAAATACCAATAACAAATACCTACAAATATTATATGAAATAAAATTTTAAAAAACAAATCAAACAAATCAATATTTTTAATAAGAAATTATTTTGGAAACAAAACATTAATTATTGCATAAATTTACTTTTTTTATTTCCTAGCCTATAACAAGACACACAATTCACATCCCACATCTACATTTTTATTAATTACCAATTACAGAATTATTATTAATTAAAATCAAATTAAAGCTCATAAAAATGAATTAACTTCCCACACTTTACCCCTATAATCCCCACACCCTGCAGCTAAAAGTAAACTGTAAAAAAAATGAATTACACAACTAAAACTTCTTTTCAATTATACATTTATAGAAATTAACAACTAGTTATACAGTAAGTAAAATTAATTTACTCCCCACACTGTACCCCTATAAAAGTAAAACCCACACACAAAAAATATAAACAAAAACCCTAATTAAATATGAATTAATTAATATTAGTGATCAAATAATTATTAATTAATTAAGCATAAATGACTTCCCATCCTTTACCCCTATAACACCCACAACACGCACCTAAAATTAATTACACAATTTCCATAATTAATTTTTTATCAATTAATTAATATAAATTAAGAACGAATTATTAATTAATCAAAAATTACTTCCCACCCTTTACCCCTATAAACCCCACAACCCACACCTAAAAAGAATTACACAATTACCATAATTAATTACCAATTAATTAACATTAATTAACAACTATTTAATAATTAATTACAAATAAATCACCTCCCGCCGTTTACCCATATAAACGCCACAACCCGCACCTAAAACAAATTACACAATCGCCATAATTAATTACCAATTAATTAATTAATTTTAATTAACAACCTAATATTAATTCATTACAAATAAATTACTTCCCACAGTTAACACTATAAAATCTCAAATAAATACTAATACATAAAAAATCATTAATTTATAATAATTAAATTACTTCCCACCCTATTCCCCTATAAACCCACAACCCGCTACAGAACTAAAGAACACGAAATTTACTTAAAATAAAATGTATAACTACTAAAAATTTAACACATATATTAAAAAACATAAACAATACTTATACAAAATAAATACATCACATACATTTAAAATATAAACTAAAATACATAACCCTAATTTGAAAATAGATATTTTAAACAACTATCAGTCTGATTCATCATTCTCCCGTTTTGCGAGCCCCTAATAGCGATTCATAAGGAATCACTATTAAGGTCTTGCAAAACGGGATTCATGTAGAAATTGCATAAAGAAATGCGATTCCTACACATTCCTTATTTGCGATTAGCAAATTGCTAATCGCAAATAAGGAATAACTCCCCATTCATTCCTATGAGCCTTTAGGCCCATAGGAATGGGCCCATAGGAATGAATGGGGAGTTATTCCTTATTTGCGAATAGCAATTTGCTAATCGCAAATAAGATAGCGATTTCAAGGGTGCCAGGGGTGTCCAAAGGACACCCTGTAGCACCCCTGAAAAGTAATCTACATTGGTGTTGCGCACACACATGTCCAAAGGACATGTGTGTGTGTAACATGCAACTTAGAAAAATGCTTTAAATGCATTTTTCTAAGTTTTCGCTATTTACCACGAGGTTTGACCTCGCGGTAAATAGCGGCCCAAAATAGCGATTTCGGTATTTTAAAATGGTTCATGAATTGCATTTAAGGAATCTCAAATAGAGATTCCTTAAATGCAATTCCTCGCAAATATGCGAATTCTTTAATAGCGAATTTTGCATTTGGGATGATGAATCCCAAATGCTAAAATTGCACTCGCAAAGGGCCAGATTCTCAGAATCTGGCCCTTTGCGAGCGCAATTAAGCTTGATGAATCAGGCTGCAAATTCTTGCAAACGATATTAATGACTTCTATATTTTTTTAACGATATTTCTTACCTTAAATTCAATATTCTAGACCACAATATTCTTGCTGTCGATATTTCTGTGTCACGATATTTCCAACTCGATATTTGTGTAAGTCGAGTTGGAGAAAACCATGACTGAATCTTTTATTGAATGCATGTCAATGTAGAATAGGCTCAAAGTGAGAGGGATATTGATTCACTATGGTGGAGCAAAAGTTGACGTTTCGGCCAATGTGTAGTTTTCCATAATATATAGATAGTGCTTCATACTGTTTTTCTTAGGTCGAACCTGAGCCAGCGCGCATGCGCTGCTCTGCGAGACTTGTTATAGTGGAGTAGGTTATAGAAGCCCCGACCACTCTCCACCAATACTTGCCATTGGCTTGTGTCATTGTCTGTCCTAAGAGCTGTCTTCTGATTCGTAAATAGGCTTGTTAGTCCCTCCTTAGTGTCACCTCCTCTTCATTTGTCACCTCCCTAGGCAACTTCGGTTGTTACATGGTACATGGTATTTAGACTGTGAGCACTATTTTCTTTATCCAGTTTCTATTAATGCAGGCACAACGTGCTTTGGTGCCTTCTTTACAACCCCGCCCCCCTCCCTCCTGTTGTCCATGCCTTCTTTACCCCTCGCCCATTGTCCGTGCCTTTCCCCCCCCACTATCTCCGAGATGCATTTCAGGCTGGCTGAGCTAAATCCCTGCATCCCTGCCTCCCCACCTGCTGAGCTTGTGTGTCCCCACCCAGTCCCAGGCCTCCTCCCAGGAGAAGCTCTGCCTGGCTCAGTGCTGAGCTTCCACACAAGCTGCTGTCGCCACCCCTGCACTTTTCAGTTTTCGTGGGAGAGTCGTGCAAGGCCGACTGGAACCTGGGAGCAGTGGAGCTGTGCACTCGTAGTGCGTGAGGTGTGGCTGAACTTTCCCCGGGACACCAGCCTTGACTATCTGTCCCCACAGGCACAGAGGAGGCCACTCCACCTTCAGAGCTGCAAGGAACATACAAACCCGCCACTGATTACGGATCCCTGCCACCCTTCCCGAGGGACGAACAGCTGCCAGCATGTTTGAACATACGAGATACACTGGTTTACATTTCCTGGTTTCTACAGCATAATCTTGTAAATAGTTTGTTTTGTAAAATTCAAAGCACTGTTTAGTTTAATAACTTCTTTTACGACTTTCTTGGTCCTCTATTACACACATAGGCCCTCATTAGGATGGCGGGGGGATTTTGCCCTCCCGCCATCCTCACGGTACTTGGGACCGCCCCCATAAGGGCGGGGTTCCCGTGGGGGGTATTAGGATGCGCCCGCCACTGTGGCGGACGCATCCTGCATTTTTAACATTGTGGCGGGTGGTGCTCTCAGCACCGCCCACCACAATGCTAAAAATGCATGTATGCATTTGCATACACAAAGCAGCAGGCACCGAGCGGTGCCTGCCGCATTGTGTATGCAAATGTTGGGGGGGTACCACAGGTACCCCCCCATGTGCACCCCCCACCTCGCCTTCACTTCGGAGACCACCTGCCTTTCCCGCCGCCACTGAAAGGCATCTGTTTCAGCCCATCCTAATATGGCTGGAGGTGTCTGATAGACACCGTCACCATATTAAACATTTTCCGCCCCGGTCGCAAGGCAACCGGGGCGGAAAAGCGGCGGACGGTCTTTCGTCCGCCGTGGTGCCCCCCGCCAAGGTAATATGGCGGGGGGGAAATGGGTGGCGGGTGGACCAGGATTTCGGGCGGATCGCCACCACCCGCATGGCGGTGGCGATCCACCCCACATCCTAAAGGGCCCCATAGTATTTTTTGATGTCCTTGATAAACTCTTAGAAGTTATTGTGAAAGTAATAGGTCACCAGTTATGCCCTTTCTCTTTAATTTGGTATCTATATTTTATGTTCCTAATTAAAGACTTTGTGTACCAGAATGCAGAGTGAAGGAAACCGGGCTAAATCAGCGTCCGGAATCTAACGCGATGAGGCAGCTCAAGACACGCTTTCGCAACACTCTCTCACTTCGGTGCTGATTAAGTTTTGTTTTTGTAGTGAGCACCTCTTCCTCCCGGGGCAGCATGTTTTTAAAAATATATATATATTTTTATTTATTGAATGCGATTTTATATAGTGCGAACATTACCCGAAGGTGTCAGAGCGCTTTACATAAGAACCAGTTGCGATACATAAGGACTTGGGATTACATGAGTTACATAAAAGATACAAACAGAAAAAAACTGCAAATGTACAAGTTGTAGAGTCACACAAGTAAGAGATACACACAGAAAAAACTGCAAACGTACAAGTTGCAAGTCGCTCAAGGAAGAGATACAAATGGATATACTCTAAGAGTCACATAGGAATGGTAGAGAGTACAGGTCTACTACATATACTAGTGGTTAGAGTTATCTCTATATACATATATATACAAATAGTAGATTTTCTCAGGTCAAGACCCAAAAAACCAGGAGAGCAGAGTTCCATTAAGTGGGGTCAGAGGGAGGACGTAGTCACAGCACCAAGGGAGGGTGGGAGGGATATAAGGGAATGGAGAAAAGGCACATCAGAGGATCTTCAAGGGGGAAACGAGGGAAAAGGGTTAAAGGACGAGGGAATGGACAAGATGGAGGGTAAGGGTCCAGAGAAAAGTGGCCGAGAACAGCAGTAAAATGGCGGGCGGGACAAAAGTAAAGAAGTCCATGGGAGTGACCCAGTGAGTATGAATCAAAGTGCCAGAAGAAGTACGGGGGGCTACACAGTCCAAAAATCATACACAGGAAGGGAGAGGAGGCGTGCAGGCTCGGGTCCTCTGGAGCAACGTCGAGGACAGTCAGCCGGTCGTGGCTCCCGCGCCCCCACACCTGGGAAAAGTTCACTGGGGTCTCCAAAGTCAATGAAAAGGCTTGGCAAACAGATGTTTCACCGGTTAAAATAAACTGCATCCAAAGAAAGTGACCGCAGCCCTGAGAGCCGGAAGCCCTGCCTGGGCCTGCTCTCTTCCCCCTGAACCCGTTAGCCTGATCAGTGTTTGTGAAGGGCAGCGGAGCTGCGTATTCCTCCTTGTGGCAGGTGTATTGGTTCAAACCATTTTTCACAAAGTAGAGGGCCGCAGCTCCAGTGCCCTCCCCCCCTCCATCCCGGTGACGTAGTAGCAGGTGCCCTGTTTATTAATTTGCAGTGGTATGTCCAGGACGTGCATCGGTACAAATGAAGTCAAACTCGAAACTCGTACGTCAGAACAGGTTATATGCCCGCATTACTTTGGTTCCAGCTTGTGCTTGTGTGCTGTAAGCACTGTTTATTCGAGCTGTGCCTTCTATGACCATTCGCAAATCTTGAAAGTCAAATTACTGGTGTTTAAGCTAGTATAACCTGTGCTAATCTGTAACAGTTTATTCGAAAGTATTTCTATAGCTGATGATATTTTTATTGTGGTTTGAAGTTGTCATGATAGAGGCGACCTGGAACAATTCCCCAAAAATATATTTTTAAATTGAAAAATGGCTAGTTTGTAAGTTTAATAGAGAACAAAACAAGGAGTACCACCCAAGTGGAATTGTCAGTTCCTAATGGGGTGCAGGCTGATGCAAAAGGGGGAGAGCTCTCCTTTTGTTAAAAAACCCCTCACTCACCACCTAGTGGTGACATGCTTCATCATCGGGGTCCACCCTAATGACCTAGCGTCATCAGGGTGTGCTACAACACCTGATTACAGTGGAGCTGGTTGTGAGTGAGGATGCGTGAAGGAAAAAGGTAAGTGTGTTAAAAATTGTCCTGGTTTAACTTAGGAAAATAAAGTTTTAATTTATAAGCAACTGGACAATGTTAAAATCAAAAGTGCGAGATAAAGTGAGGGTAATTATGAGCCCATGTATCTCTATGTGTTGTGAGGTCTACATGTTTCAACCATAGTGGTGTAGGTTCACCAGGTTTTCTTCAGGACCGATGCATCATAATTACCCTCACTTTATCTCGCACTTTTGATTTTAACATTGTCCAGTTGCTTATAAATTAAAACTTTATTTTCCTAAGTTAAACCAGGACAATTTTTAACACACTTACCTTTTTCCTTCACGCATCCTCACTCACAACCAGCTCCACTGTAATCAGGTGTTGTAGCACACCCTGATGACGCTAGGTCATTAGGGTGGACCCCGATGATGAAGCATGTCACCACTAGGTGGTGAGTGAGGGGTTTTTTAACAAAAGGAGAGCTCTCCCCCTTTTGCATCAGCCTGCACCCCATTAGGAACTGACAATTCCACTTGGGTGGTACTCCTTGTTTTGTTCTCTATTGATATACCCAGGGGTATAGGAGTATTCCCCCGTTCACTTTGTGAACTAAATACCTTGCTCTCCCCTTTGTTTTTCATAGTTTGTAAGTTTACCTTGCATAGAAATATATGTGAATCACTGAATAGAACAAGCATTTGCAATGCAATAGGTCTCGCAATTACGAGATTTTGACCTATATGCATTGTAAATGACAATGCCATTTCAATTCAAATCACTTTATTCAGAAGATTTTCCATCCATAAAAGTTACAACAAATCGCAAACATCATTTAATTCAATTAAAACTCACTACTTGTTACCAAAAAATTTAAATTGGAAGTAACATCAATTAGAATGAGATAAAGTGCTATGTGCCGTCCCAGTATATCATGAGGTCTACAGGATCAACCAGTTTCATTTTCCGGATAATTAAATCACACGATCTACATAATTCGGCATCATTTATCAAGGTAACAAAGTGCTACATGCCCTAACTGCATGCTTTAAAATGCAATGCAATTTATTTATCTGTTTAAAAAAACTTGCAAAAATAGAAGGCATTGTCATTTACAATACCAATAGGTCAAAGTTTCTAAAATGCGAGATCTATTGAATTGCAAATGCTTGTTATACCTACTCTTCTGAACCTGGTACAACTCATTTGCAGACACTGATAAGTGATTCCAGGGAACTATATTCTTCTATATTATTTCAGCTATCAAGTTTCACGTTGGAATCTGGATGTGCCTTATCATATACATATGCACAGCTGCACCAACGCAGTATCGGGATGTTGTCACTTGTGATTGTCACTGCATTGATCACATGCACAAATCGGAGGGTTTCTTCTCAAACATGGATCAATATATCTAGGGTTGATCAAACATACGTTTCACTGTTTCAATCAATCAATCAATCATATCATTTCTAAAGCGCACTACTCACTCGTGAGGGTCTCATTGCGCTGGGGTGGGGAATGCTGCTACTGCTCATAAAGCCAGGTCTTGAGGAGTTTTCTGAAGGTCAGCAGGTCTTGGGTCTGCTGTAGGTAGATGGGGAGGGTGTTCCAGGTCAACCACACACAAGTTGCAAACTGGGGAGGCATGGTGGGCACAACAATAATTTGGAACACTACCCAGAGTGATTGCCAGTGGTTTGGCTTCTTGCAAGCATTCCTCCCAACACCGTCAAAGAGCTTGAAACCTATTTGCTGTCATAGACACCTACAAACATAGGAAACCATAGCCCTCCACCACTGCCCCAACTACTCCTGCACTAGCTAAAGCAAAGCCTTTTTAGGTCGAGCCTGGGTAGCGCATACACTGCTCTGCGAGGCATACTGCATTTGAGTATAGACTTGAAGCTTCAGTCAATGTCCTTCGTAAATGCTGGCTTCTAATTTGTTAATAGGGTTGTTAGTCCTGCCTTGTCTTCATTTCTAACCTCCCATGAGGAATGCCCCTTTTATAAATGTAAATGTCCAGTATTTGTAAAGCTCGAACATTACCCAAAAGTGTCAAGGCGCTGGGGCCCTCGGGAAGATTAAGCGAGCTTTTGCCCAGAGTCACATGGTGCTGGGCTGATCTGCCACCGGCACTTGGGATCGAACCGTGAGCCCCCGGGTTCTGGCGTCAGTTGCCCTGGCCCCTGCCCACACCTATTCTATTGCTACACGCTAAGTCTTATTTAGTCTGTAAGCACTATTTTCTTTAATGAGTTTCTCCCACTGCAGGCACAACATGATTTCCTGCAACATTAAGAGTGCCATGCACGCTTTTACTTTCCGAGCAGCCCAGGAAAATGGAGGCTGCTTACTTGAAATTAAACAGATCTCACACTTACAAGAGTTTGAGCTATTGGTATTGTAAATGGCAATGCCGTTAGTTTATGTTTTAACTATGAAAACAGATAAATAAAAGGCATTGTCATTTACAATGCCAATAGCTTTAAACTCTCGCAAATGCGAGTCCTATTGCATGGCAAATCCTTGTTATTCCTTGTAGCAAATGTATTTATACATTGCATGAGTCAGCCCTTTAGAGGCATAGCACTGATTCCCACTTGAAATGACCCTTCTTCCTCCCACCGTCAGCTCTCCCCTAGCTTCCCAAAATTAGGAGACAACAGGTAAATATGTTTGTTAACGAACCAAAACAATATGTTCTAGGTCACAGGATGGCACGCAAGCTGTAACACCCCCTTTTTTCCGCAAATATAGTTATAGCGCCACCTGCTGAGCCATGTGTTAACATAACAGTTAATTATATCACCTGTCTGCCCACGTGCCAGCAATTGAGTCACGTGCCAGCAATTGAGTCGCTAATTTGTATCACATCCATGACACACGTCCCACAAAGGACGGCTTGTGTTTTGTTTCTTCATTAGTCATATGGCAGAGTTATGATGCTCTAATAATCAAAAGCCTCTATTTATATCGCGGGGGCACGCCGCCTAGAATAGATGGATGCTTGTCACCAGGAGCGTAGGAGACACTAAAATTCTGGGGGGGACAGGGACAACCTTGTGGACTTTCCAGTGACCCTATACAAATCACCGCCCATTAAACAAATACAATCGCATACATTCGAGGTGAAATATTGAGAAAAACAGGCATGTAGTCACAGTTTGCATTATGCTTTATTGCTATAGTAGTCAGACCAAATGTTAAAAAAACATGTATATGAATCTTGCATCTTCATGTACCAAGCAAAAAAAGGTCGCTGACTTAGGGTGGGGGCGTCGTGTTTGCAAGTGCATTATGGTTTGAAAAGTACCTGCTGCAGCATTCCTGGTCTCCAGCAATTTCCGGGCAACAATAAAAATGTGAAGATAACTTCGGTGATTAATGTTCTTTATTGAGAGAGATTGGAGGTTTGTCTAGTGGAAGTTTTGACTCATGGTAAGGTAGCCACAGTGGGGTAATATGCCTGCTGTGAAGAACGTGTACCTCGCAGATCACAAAATGCAAAATCATGTAAATAGGTCAGTGAGTTACTGCTTTTGTCTGAGAGATTCATTTGGTATTTGCAAATTATAAGTTAAAATTCCTAACATTGAACTGTGAGCTATTAACCGTCATCAAAGAGCTGCATGAAAACCTCAAGGTATAGATTAGAACGTTATGATTTTTTCCCAGTCTTTCCTTATCCTAATGTTGGAAAATGGGTTCATTAGGATAGAAATCAATTCTGATTAGTAAAGAGAACCTCCCAACCATGGTGTTATGTTTTAAATTCTGAGTTTGTGCTTCTCTGGTGTTGCAAAGCCGCCCTGTGCACACTCCAACATTTTGCTGACTGGTACTGGTGGTACCTGACTCTGACTGACCCTGGCCTCTGGCTAAAAAGGCCAAGGGCCAGTGCTATTCTGAAAGGGACACTTAAAAATACAGTGAAAATACCTATATACACTAGGGTGCACTATGGGTTATGGCACCCTTATGATTGGCATGACCACTCCTATAAGGCCCTAGTACATAATAGGGCAGGGTGATTAGAACTACCTTTAAGTACCTAGAATATAATAGGGCATGGCAGTTTAGAGGCCAGCAGCCCTTTCTGCGCTTGCATGTGTGCACTGCTAAAGCCTGAGGTCAGTTTAAAAGTAGCCCTGTGTTGTAGGACTGCTTTTAAAATGCAAATTGTGCCCAAACTCGACTTTTGGGTTTGGGGAACTTACAAATTGATCAACTACAATGTTGGGACAAAATTAAGTTAAGTGTAAAAATGGTTTCCACTTAACTATGGCTGTATCATATTTGCCACACAATACATCATATGCTGCATAATCTAACGATTTCACCCAAAACTATTTTGTAGCTCAAACGGATCAAAAATGACTAAAAGAAATATGACTTATGTTGCTCTGAAGAGTAGGGCCCTTTGCAAAGGTTGAATGGTCACCTTTCCCACTGCTGCATTTGTATGTTACACAGGTACGAATGAGGCAAAAGCTTTGCAGAGGCTGTTAGTATGTATAAATATGTCAAAATAATAAAGTATCATAAAATGTACCGCATTACGCTGCAGCCTTTTTATTGTTGCATAATTTAGTCAACTCTGCGACATAATTTTGGCCTCCATTGCTGCATAATTCCAGTGGCCCAGAAGCAGGCTGCACATGTTAAAAGTGTTTGTGCATGAAGCAGAGACCAAGAAGTTTGCAAACTTAGGGGATGATTACGAAGGCAGACAGACTTCAGTCTGTCCGCCATCGATTCGGGAATGGGACTGCTGGCCTTCAAGGTGGCGGCCACACGATAGGCATTACAGTGCGACCACCACTATGGCGTTCGTAATGCCTATCTTTTACATTGCAGCAGGTGCTGCTGGCTGCATCATCTGCCCCAATGTAAAAAAGGCACAATGCGGTGCCTGCCACATGGTGCAGTAATTTGATGCCCCCCCGGTCCCATGTCTGGGGGGAAAGGGGCCTGCTACGGGCCCCCAATGTCTCTTTCTGCCAGCTTTTCCATGGTGGGTGAACCGCGATGGCTAGGCTGGCGGGTAAGGGATATCGTAATCCCTAGTAGGCACCACCAGCATTGTAGGAACCACAAGCCCCTCCGCCGCACTGGTGGGCTCAAGGAGCCCGTTGGGTGTGTGGCAGTTGGTCTTTCTGACCGCCAGGGAACCACCCGCCATTGTAATATGGCAGGCAGTGATGCAGTCACCGATGGCGGAGGGACCGCCACCGATGGGACGACATGGCGGTCTCACCGCCATTATAATCACCCCCTAAGTTTGGTGTGCATGCAAATCCTACATTGCCAACCCCTGGTAAGTTGCACTATTTCTGCTGAACAAGGCCAATGGAGGTACCAATGGGTGAGTTGGACTGGCCTTAAGGGTCTTGTGACCTCAGTGACAAAGTCACTGTCGATCTAGGCTGTGCTTCTTCGTATGCCTGCTTGCAAGACTGGAGGTGAACTGCAGTATGGATTGTGGTGGCAGGCCTTCAAGGTTAACTTACATTTGCCACAGTTAGGGTCCACCTGCAGGTACTAAGACACCAGGGCTATTAAGGTCTATTGGTCCTTCTAAGGTGTAGCATCGGAATGAGCTCTGTCACGAGTGTGGTCTGGTAGATTGGCCATGAAGGCTGAACATGGTTCTCCAGTTCCAAATTCAGCATCTCTGGCCAGAGTGCCACATCCTCTCCCACACTGAACACCATACTGCCTCACTGAGAGAAACTCACAAAACCTTCAGCTACAACTCAATTGTGATGCGACTAAATTCAAATTATGCACTAGACAACAGTAAAAAGCTGCCTGAAAAAAAATTAATAACACCCTGGAAAAAGCAAACACTCATAGGGAATGCAAGAATAAGCAAAGCATGTGAACTGTAATCAGTAACAACATTGTTACCTTAACGGTTTTAAACTCATTATTCAGAAATCAGTCAGTAATTTTGCCTGAAAAGTTCAGGACATGGCTACAGGACCAGGAAGGGACCCGTTTCAATGTCCATTGCTTACATCCTTTCAAAATGTAAGCAGTTTGGTTTAAAAAAGACCAAATCCCCGAACACAGAGCCGCATTTTATAAGCTAAAATAATTAAAACGATTGAAAACGCTCATATTAAACGTTTCCACTTCACCCTTCAACCAGGTATTGCAGTCCCTTTAAGAATGGTGCACTTCCCCAACCTGGGAAAACAATGTTGTTCAAAGAAAGAAGATAAAAAGAAAGTAGCGCTTTCACTGGCAAGCTCTGTAAAGTGGCGCTAATGTGTGTGGGTGTAAATAACAATCTGGCCTGTCTGCTGATCACTCTGTTTTGCTTTAGTTAGGTATTTAATTATTTTTTCTCTCCATGCTGACCACTCTCTATTGCTTTATTTTGGTATTTAATTAGTTTTTTCTCTCCGTCCTGACGTTTTTCTTTTGAATAGAAAACAGACAGAAAATGAGGACATTTCCAGCCAAAGTGTTCCACCTTTTTTGGATCCATTTCACAGGGGAACAAATAAAGAAAAGGAGAGGCAAGAGATAGTACAAGAGCTGTCTCTTGAAATCAGGACGTAAGGAGGAGCGAGACAGACAGACAGAACGAGATGGAGGAATAAAGAGAGAGGGGAGGAGGGCAGCTGCTAGAGGCAGATCAGGAGAAGTTGACACTGTCGTTGCCTTCTCTTGGCATTAAGGAAGAGACAGAGTTTTTTCCTTCTCTGCCCTTCCCAAAATGCAGAGCCTTCCTGCAGCATAACAAAGGGCAGAGGGCGGGTGGCCTCTTTGACTCCAGGCAGGTCAAGTGCAGGGCCATTAGGTGGTTCTTACGTGCACTAATGGCCCTGTGAATAATAGAAGGGAGAGGGGAAATTCTTTTGTCCCCTCGTCCCCCCCACCCTTGTCCCCCGTGCCCCCCCACTCCAAAATCTGGGGGGATATATCCCCAGCGTCCCCCAGACTTCCTACGCCCATGCTTGTCATGTGCACGCGAGACAGCCTAGCCGAGGGCTACCACGGAGGTAACAGCATAAACACTAAATAGACACCCTCTTTATCAGACACTGATTATATTGGCATGAGGTGATTTTTAACTTAAGTGCCCCTTAACAGAGAAGGCCCGTGTAGGGCGTTCCACCGGGCGGTGACGGTGGCAGGGGAGGGGCAGTGTGGGGGGTGTAAAATACAGGAAACGGGCGATTACAGGTAAATAACGTAAAAAATAAATAGAACGAATTTCTTTGCTTGCGCTGCAGCGCCAAATGCGATGCAGCGCACAACAAAATTTGTTTTATTTATTTTTTACGTTCAGCGACGGCCCGTGTAGGGCGTTTTGCCGGTCGGTGATGTGAGGCGGGGGAGGGGCAGGGTGGGGGGTGTAAAATACGGGAAACGGACGATTACAGGTAAGTAACGTAAAAAATAAATACAACAAATTTTGTTGCGCGCGCTGCATCGCATTTGACGTTGCAGCGTGAGCAACAAAATTTGTTTTATTTATTTTTTACGTTACCTGTAATCGTCCGTTTCCTGTATTTTACACCCCCGCCCTGCCCCTCTCCCACCCCACATCATCGCCCGGCGGAACGCCCTACATGGGCCGTCGTTGTTTACGTTACTTACCTGAAATCATCCGTTTCCTGTATTTTACACCCCCCCAATCCTGCCCCTCCCCCGCCGTCACTGCATGCAAATCATTGTTATGGGAATAGAACACAAGTTCTCCCACGATGTCATATTTTCAGTATTTATGATACTGTAATTATATACTGGCTGTAATGCCATTAGTGCATTTCGTCGTCACCATAGTTTTGTTCCCGCGGTAATCATTTTTTCCCCAGCTTTGTATGTGTGCTTTGGAATGCACATAGCGCCGATCCAGATGGAAAGCAATGAAGAGCTGCCCTTGTTAGTGTTGAGGGAGGACGGGTGAGCATTAGAAAGAAAACTAGATGGTTCTCAGAAAGATGGCATATACAAAATAAATGCAAGGGAAAGGCAAAAACAGGGCCACGGATTACAATAACTGGAAGCAACACGTTGGTAACAGTTAATTGGAGCGCACAGCACAGTCAAGGTAAGTAATCAGGTATAAGTATACACGGTGCTCAGGAAGAGAAGGAGAGTTGGTTACCACAACCTCCAAAGATGAACCAGATGGTCCGAATATTAAGATGATCCTCCGAGCACTCATTCCAATAACCAAAGTCTTTATGTAGTTTTCATTATTCCATTTAATGTCCAATTCTTCAATCGAATTCAAAAAAGATCCAACAATTGATAATACGCAGCCAACACATGTTTCGTCAAGTCAGTACGACAGATGACTTCTTCAGGGCTGCAACCCAAAATTATATACAATAAGATATTGTCCTTATAAATAATGATCACAAAAAACACTGTAAATGCTCTACAAGTTCCTCCCATAAGAGAGCATCGAAAGGGGAATACACCCTCAAACCATAGTTAGTATAATAGTATAAACATTCCATAGAGTAAATATCGAAAGATGGTACTTGTACACCAAGTTCGTGCTTATATCAAACTATAACAGGTGAATAATCAAAAAACAAAGCTCAAGAACAGTAGTTCAATTTTAGTCATAATGTGTGGTTAAGGACACCGGAAATACCACAGATGCCCGGATCAGGCTCAGTGAGATTTGGTCTCAACCCGTCATAACACACCCACTTCTGTATAATAATAAGGTAATGTGGCTCACCAATACGGTAAAAATTGTAGTCTCAAAGCTGGATGCCAACATCAGTTCTGTTATCTGTAACATATAATCCTCAAACTAGTTGTCTTAGTATCCAAGAACCAAACTACCGTCTGCATCTGATCAGTAGCACATAAATATGCCTGCAAATAAGTAAGTATTGCTGTCAATAACTTGTGATAAATAATCTACAGCAGATTTGCATATTTAATAACAGTCTCATGTTGTACTAACAATGTAAGTTATGGCTCACCCTCACCTTATAAATGATCCGTAATACTTGAAATCACGCCGTCCCATGTATCAAAAGTATAATCTTCAAAATTATCAAATATACGTGTCTGAAACAAAAAAGCATACTCTGATAAATCGTATGCTCCTAATTGTCTACAAATCCAAGACGCTCATGTTATCGCTATCCCTCACCTCGTCGTTAATCAGCAGTGGTCGGGAAGCTCGTCATCCCATAATTCAAGTAATATAGTCCATAGAGATTACACGTGTACGTGTCTGTAACGAAAAGTATACGCTAATAAGTCATATTGCTACATTCCAATCTCAAAGAAATGCTCTCACAACTATCCTCGTGCTTACCGGTCAGTCGCTATCTCCTTGCGTAAAGTGGCGTTCAGCACCAGCGCCATCTTGTAATGGCTTTTTATAGAAAGCCTCTCACCACGTAAACACGCACATTGTACCACCATTACTGAGTGGTATATAGCCAAAGAAAACCTTAACCTTATCCGAAGTCATACCGGCTATTGTCCGCTTACTGTAATAGGGAAGATATAGTGAAAGAATATATATAAACGAAATCATTTAAAATTATTATATTCAATGATAAAGCAACTCGCCACAGAATTGTAAATCCCATATAGACTAAATTATTTCAAGCTCTATAATTGTATATATAATGCAATTATAGTCATTTAACACCGATCCACTACTACACTCTTATCGTTTTCATTAGCGCCTTATACGAATATGAGGATTACGCGCCATCTTGGAACAGTCAAGTCGCGTTGATCTCTCAGGCGCAGTGCACGGTAGATCAGTTACTAATCAAACGGTATCATATTTAACTGGACTTATTTCTAGTAATAACTGTCCATGTTCAGTATTCCTTTATATCCTCATCAACTAAATAAGAACCTTAACTTAAGATATATTTAGAACCCACTTCTGCGTGAACCGGAGACCCGCGGCATCACCCAGTATTCCACTGCCACCACTAATGATATCATAACATTCAGTTACAAAAAGAGGGGTTAGGAGAGGTTAAATGCCGGGCGATAGGCATGATCTCTATAGTAATATCGATTCCAATATTATACATACAAATTTCAGTCGATGTTCACAAAATAGCACAATATAACATTCTTTCAAGTAACGACTGTCATCATTTTACAAATGAGCAACATTGTGGTACTAGATCCCACTAAAAAGGGGGACAAGATCCCCACCTGTGATAATACAGTCCACATTATTTCATTATCATTTCACAATTCATTATTTATACATACTTATACTGTAGTACTGGATATCACTAAAGAGGGAACAAAATCACCACATATCTATAATACAGTTCACATTATCTGATTGTCATTTCACAATTCATTATATATACATGCTTTCACTGTCCCAGGTAAAACTCATATTTATGATCTACATTAAGTCCGCATTCAACGGCTTTCAGTTTAATCAGCCAAAGTACCTCCCGTCTTCTTAGTGTCAAAAGTCTATTCCCCCCACGGGGATCAGGTTTGATATGATCAATACCATGGTAAGAGAAAACATGTTGTTCCTTATTTTCAGCGTTTTGAACTAAGTGAGATGCAATTGGGTAACGTGTGTCTCCATTTTTCAAAGCTCTAAAATGTTCTGCAATTCTATCTCGGAGCCTCCTGATCGTGCTCCCCACATATATCTTCCCACAGGAGCAAGCAATCACATATACTACAAATGTAGTGTCACAATTGATAAACATTCCAATGGTATATTCTCCTGAGTTATTATATTCAAACTGGAGTACTCTCTTTTTTGCCCATCTGCATGAGATACATCTCCCACATTTGTAGAAGCCTTTAAAGCTATTTAGCCAGTCTGTTTTGTTAAGTTTACTAGGATAGCTGGGACTCAACATGTTCCTCAAAGTAGTTCCTCTCTTAAATGTTAGGCTTGGTCTGTCATATAAATATGGTCTCAAATCCTGGTCCATGAGAAGTAGATGTCAGTGTTTACTCAAAATTGTAAACAATCTGGAACTACCCATTCCATAATTAGTTATTAGTCTAACCTTCTGATCAGTCCCCCCTTTGGTTTTTTTCTGTCTAATTAAGGTAGATTCCCTTTTCACTTTCTTGGCTCTTGTTACTGCTGTCGTAACCACATCCTGTCTATAACCACGATTCAAAAATCTAGCTGACATGTCAGCAAGGTTACTCTCAAAATCCTTGTCCAGTGCACAGTTTAGTCGGGCCCTAATTATTCCCCATATGGAATAGCATTTTTCTGACTACTGGGGTGGCAACTCCCAGCATGCAGAATTGCATTGCAACTGGTTGGCTTCCTGTACATCCTGCTTCTTATCTTATCTCCCTCAACAAACAATTCTACATCCAAAAACGTAATACATTGGTTGTCGTACGAAGTAGTAAATTTCAAATTGTATGTATTGTCGTTAAGATAGTCAAAGAAACCTTTGAGTCTCTCTACCGTTCCTGTCCAAATTAAAAGGCAGTCATCGATAAAACGACCCCAATATTGTATGTATTGTGTCCATTCACTTCCATCTGGACCCCAGATTCGCTCCGCCTCGAACCAACCCATAAAAAGGTTGCCGAAAGACGGAGCAAATCGTGAGCCCATAGCAGTTCCAAGACGCTGCCTGTACCACTGTCCATCAAATAGGAAAACATTATTTACTAGTACCAGCTCCGTCATCCGTAAAATCATTTGAATGTGATCATACATTTCAGCCGATCTACGGCTAAGAAAGTGATCCAAGGCACGTATCCCAAGGTTGTGATCAATAATAGTATATAAGGATACTACGTCTAACGTAACTAACATCATGCCGTCTTCCCATACTATGTCTTCGAGCATATTCAAAACATGTTTAGTATCTTCAATGAAAGACGGCAGATTATATACATATTGCCTGAGAAAACCGTCAATAAACTCCGATAATCTTTCCGTAGGTCCACCTATGCCGGAGACAATGGGCCGGCCAGGCGGTTTGTCCCGGCATTTGTGTACCTTGGGAAGAGTATACAGGCATGGTGACCTAGGTGTACTTAAAGTCAGGTATAGATATTCGTCATGATCAAGTGGTGACTGTTCATACCAGGCTTTGATTTCCTTGTTAATTTTAGTAATTAAGTCATTCATTGGATTAGAGGTAAGTTTCTCATAGTACAGAGTATTGTTAAGCTGGGAGTAGACCTCATTGTTATAATCCACTGTATTAAGTACCACAATATTACCACCCTTGTCAGCACTACGTATTGTAATCGATTTATTGTTAATAAGTTCATGTAGTGCCTCTCTCTCACCAAAGGTAAGATTATCTTGGTGTTTCCTAGTATTCCTCACACGGGACATATCTATTTCCCTGTCAATATCAGAACTAACCATCTTGAAGAATACGTCAATAGTGTTCCCAGGTATAAGTTGTGGGGTCCACTTGGATTTCACTCTGAGTCCACTTCCCTCCCTCTGATATCTAGCAATCTCCAAATCTTCAATAAGTTTCAACATAGTTACCGGGTCATCCTCTTTCTCAGTCAATGATAAAAGAAGCTGTGTATCTTTCAATTCTTGTATTGTCAAATCACTCAATGTTTTATTTGAAGATTGTCTTTCTTTCTCAGGTACATGTGCAAAGAATTTTTTCAACTTAAGATTTCTAACAAATTTAAAAAGGTCTATTTTCGTCATACACCAATCTAAGGTTGTTACAGGGCAAAAACCTAAACCTTTCTTCAGTACAGATATCATATTAGCAGACAGTTCACATGAAGATAAATTGATCACCTCAATGTCACATGCAATGGAATCATCACTAGTAATTATTGCTTCCATGACCTTAGGCTCCTTATTCTTGCGCCTGGATCTCCTACCGCCCCTGTTCCCTCTCCTCTCATATTCATATAAGGCGCTAATGAAAACGATAAGAGTGTAGTAGTGGATCGGTGTTAAATGACTATAATTGCATTATATATACAATTATAGAGCTTGAAATAATTTAGTCTATATGGGATTTACAATTCTGTGGCGAGTTGCTTTATCGTTGAATATAATAATTTTAAATGATTTCGTTTATATATATTCTTTCACTATATCTTCCCTATTACAGTAAGCGGACAATAGCCGGTATGACTTCGGATAAGGTTAAGGTTTTCTTTGGCTATATACCACTCAGTAATGGTGGTACAATGTGCGTGTTTACGTGGTGAGAGGCTTTCTATAAAAAGCCATTACAAGATGGCGCTGGTGCTGAACGCCACTTTACGCAAGGAGATAGCGACTGACCGGTAAGCACGAGGATAGTTGTGAGAGCATTTCTTTGAGATTGGAATGTAGCAATATGACTTATTAGCGTATACTTTTCGTTACAGACACGTACACGTGTAATCTCTATGGACTATATTACTTGAATTATGGGATGACGAGCTTCCCGACCACTGCTGATTAAGGACGAGGTGAGGGATAGCGATAACATGAGCGTCTTGGATTTGTAGACAATTAGGAGCATACGATTTATCAGAGTATGCTTTTTTGTTTCAGACACGTATATTTGATAATTTTGAAGATTATACTTTTGATACAGGGGACGGCGTGATTTCAAGTATTACGGATCATTTATAAGGTGAGGGTGAGCCATAACTTACATTGTTAGTACAACGTGAGACTGTTATTAAATATGCAAATCTGCTGTAGATTATTTATCACAAGTTATTGACAGCAATACTTACTTATTTGCAGGCGTATTTATGTGCTAGTGATCAGATGCAGACGGTAGTTTGGTTCTTGGATACTAAGACAACTAGTTTGAGGATTATATGTTACAGATACCAGAACTGATGTTGGTATCCAGCTTTGAGACTACAATTTTTACCGTATTGGTGAGCCACATTACCTTATTATTATACAGAAGTGGGTGTGTTATGACGGGTTGAGACCAAATCTCACTGAGCGTGATCCGGGCATCTGTGGTATGTCCGGTGTCCTTAACCACACATTATGACTAAAATTGAACTACTGTTCTTGAGCTTTGTTTTTTGATTATTCACCTGTTATAGTTTGATATAAGCACGAACTTGGTGTACAAGTACCATCTTTCGATATTTACTCTATGGAATGTTTATACTATTATACTAACTATGGTTTGAGGGTGTATTCCCCTTTCGATGCTCTCTTATGGGAGGAACTTGTAGAGCATTTACAGTGTTTTTTGTGATCATTATTTATAAGGACAATATCTTATTGTATATAATTTTGGGTTGCAGCCCTGAAGAAGTCATCTGTCGTACTGACTTGACGAAACACCTGTTGGCTGCGTATTATCAATTGTTGGATATTTTTTGAATTCGATTGAAGAATTGGACATTAAATGGAATAATGAAAACTACATAAAGACTTTGGTTATTTGAATGAGGGCTCGGAGGATTACAATAACTGGAACCCACAGTAAATAAGAGAATAGTGAGAAATAACTTGAAGTCTTTAAGAAACAGACCTTTGTTAGATTAATGAATAACAACGAAAACAAGTAAGGTAAAAAAGATTGTAACAATTTGCTGTGTGTATATATAACAAGGAGAGAGACCATGCCTCAGCAAGCAACAGTGACTGCTGGCAGTAAAAGGGTCACAATTACAACTTTAGGAACCCAACCTTTCATGGGTTAAACCACTGGGATCTGGGATGGGAAGAGGAGGGGCTGGGAACAATATATGAGGGCCGCAAAAGGAAGCAAGACTTATATACAACATATTCTTACCCTTAACAAATAATGTAAGCAAAGCTCAATCCTCATTACGCCTCCAGGAGGAGTTCTAATTCTGGAAATCTATTTGAAACTGTCAGCTATAGACCCATCTGCAAGAGCATACTCAAGAGGAATAGAAATAGAACAGGGGGATGAACACTGTGAATCAGTTACTCATTTCAAAGTTGTTTCTGCTCTCACACAATGTACTGTTTTTGTAGGTGAAATAGAAGGGTTGTCACGAGAAGGTAACGCCCCATCCTCTCCCATCTCAGTTTCACTGCTAGTCTGACCTCTCTTATCCACATATTTGGCAACTACCTGAAACTCCAACATTTACCATTGTGAGTTATAACACTCCCTTTATTCATCTGAACAATCTTTAGTGGTCTTACAAACATGTAATTCCCTTTTTCCACTCTTACGTGCAGCCTTATTTCCACCACACAACCTACTTTCAGTCTGGGCAACCTTACCCTCTCACCATCATATCGCTGTTTGACTTTGGATTGTTCCTTATATATTTCAAATCCAATTTTTGGTTAGTATCTTTCTGCTTGGGATATTTGTATAGTAGCCACCATGGACACACCTCAGAAGAGGATAACCACCCGTTCAGCAATCTGAAAAGACTAGTTCCAGTGACTGAATGGGAACTGACTTGGTAAACCGTAACATCTTGCTAAAAGTCTAGCGAGCAAGCATCTGGTTTTGGAAGGCTAAATGGACAGTATCTTTGAGATAGCCGTTGCATTGGGGGCCAAAAAAGATTGTCCTAATGTGTTTCTTGTTATGTTTACTGAGGAAGTCCATCATTTCTTGGGAGGTAAATTGTACTCCATTGTTGCTGCCAATCAGCACCTGGAAAGCTGTCATGCACGCCCTGGTCACAAGCAAGCTGGACTACATGAACAGCCTCTATTCTGGGGTCATGAAAAAACTCACCAGAAGGCGGCAGACCATTTGGAATTCGACAGCTAGGATCATTCTGCACCTATCATGCTGCACTCACATCACACCATATGTGGAGGAAATCCACTGGCTTCCCGTTCCTCACCCACACTATATAACACTGGTCCAGCATGCCTCAGCAATTGCACCTGCTTTCACAAACCTTCCAGACCGATCCATTCATCCAGACTCCAACTTACACAAATCTCATGCACACAGAAAATGAGATCTGACTGTTGAGCCTTCTACTACATCTCTCCCAAAGCTTGGAATGACCTGCTGCTACACTTAGGAGCCCACTCCTCACTTCTTGAATTCTGCAAGAAGCTGAAGAACTGGCTTTTCGAGTTCTCCCATTAGGCCCTAGGTTCGGCTAGACACACACTTGCTCAGCGCCAGGGTACCCTCCTGGGTGATAGTGCGTTCCACTAATCTGTATACCATAACATATAGAACAGAAAAATGGTCTTTCGAAATCCCTCCCAGCTAAAGATTTCACACAAAAAAATAGAGTACTTCTGCAGTGGTGATTCTCTCCACAAAGGTTACTTCGGGCCACTTTGCGAAGTCGTCAACAAGTACAATAGCATTTTGCAAGTGGGCTGGCATTTTCCTAAAAAAGGCAAGTTTCTGCCATGCAAAATGAGGACAAGAAACTGGCTGCATTGGTGGACAGAAGTTTCTAATATTCTTATTGCAACTGGCACACATTTTGCAATTTCTGTCCGTGCTTGGTCATTCATGGTGAATTTTTAAGGGTTGACATACCCATTTTTCCCATGTGACTGGCTTTCATAATGGAATCCCTGACACCCTCCGAGGGAACACACTTATCATTCCTAAACACTACATCATCCACTACTCTAAGCTCTATTGCAATCCGAGTAAAATAATGCAACTCACCGAAAAGGCTCTTGATAGGTGGCCAATCTGTGTTGGTATTCTCCCTTATTCCTCAAGCACATCATCATTGACATCTTCAGCAAGCCATGACTCTTCAGTCATTGGTACCTCTTGCAATATGCATATCATTCTTATGCTTGTTACCCCATCTATATCATTGTATGTATTGAATATCATTTTATGTTCCCAGAATCTGGGCATGGTGGTGTTGATGAGCAGTTTGCACATTTGTTGTGTTCTCCTGGTACACTGGAGACCTCAAAACAATACTCTTTCAGATTGGAGCATAGTCTAGCAATGTGAGCCATAGGTTTCAATCCTGCCCCGGGAGACAATACATAAACAAGAGGCTTATGGTTTGTTTACAGTACAACTTCTTTCCCTTAACAAAATGTCTGAAATGATTTATTACCGACATACAGGCTAACAGTTTTCTTTCAATAATGACATAGCATCTTTCTGTTCCACCAAGTGATAGGTATCACACCACCCATTCATCCTTGCCCACTTGCTGGAACAATACCGCCCCAGACCATTTACACTGGACTCTACTGTGATAATGCAAACTTTGCCCAAAGAAAATTGTGTCAGGGTAGGAGCACTGGTGATGTGGGTTTTAACCAATCTGATGGCATCTTGCGGGTCCTTTCCCTAACTGAACTCATCCTTCTTAATAGGAGTTTCTCTTCACCAGTTCCATGACTGCAGGAAACTTTTGGATGAACCATAAGTAGTACTCACAATGATCACAGAAAGACAATAATTGTTTCTCAACGGTTCCATGACCGTAGCAAAATTTTGCATGAATCATGAGTAGTACTCAGAAAGATCACAGAAGAAAAAAATATTCACTGTTTTCAATGCCAGGGGGTCTATATGATGACATTTACAAGTGATTCCTTCTGGACCACTCCTTCTTCTGAGATGTTGTCTCATGGCAAGGCTATTGCTTTTCTGAGGCTAGCGTAAATGGCATACTACGGTATTGAAAAAGACCAAACTGAGTAAGGAATGCAGACAAGGGTCTTGATTCCTTCACAAATTCAATTTGATAATATCCTTGACACAAGTTGAGGGTGGAAAACACTGCACACCCTTCAAGGGAAATCATTAATTTATCTTTGGGAAAGGATGTTTGTCAAAAATAATGTTTGAGTTCAATTCTGTTCAGTCTACACACAAGGTTACCATTGCTCTTTTTAGTCAGCGCTGTGGGCAAGGCCCATTCTGAGGGCTCTACATCCTCAATAATCCCATTCTCCAGTTTATCCTGAAGAAGAATGTGTTGTTTTTTGAATACACAGAGTGGAACACCTGTTAAGGCCCGATTATGAGTTTAGCGGTGTGGCGGCGGGACCGATCCACCACCAAACCCGCGTGAGAACCGCCCACATTATTTTTACTTTTTTAGTCACATGCCGGCAGTTTCTTTGGCATTCCCACGGCGGTGCCTATAAATTACGCACTGCAATGGGAACGTCAAAGTAAGTTCCAGCATGGCATGGACTGTGAAGTCCATGCTATGCTTGATATGGGGGTGCATGCACACAGGGAATATGTTGTGCCCCCCTGTGTGCATCCACATGGAGTGAGCTACATGGGGACCCTATATGGCCCCCTTTCTTTCAACACTGCCACTGTTTTCATGGAGGAAGGACCTAATCCTCTTCATCTTCCTAAGTTTCCTTTCAAAACCTGTGGAAATTCATTTAGAAGTAAAGAGCTAAAATAGTACTTACGAATAGCCAACACTGGGTCCAATGCATTTGTAGCAACCTGTGGTCCTTCCAACTTGAGACACATAGGTCTTTATAGGGCACAAACATTTTGATGATAGCAGTTCTTCCTTTAAAACTCCAAGTCAGTTGGGAAATAACTATTGAGATCTATGATATGCTCATCGGAGGCAACTGCTCTAATGTCTGAGGAAGTCAAGATGCCAACTTGAAATGCAATCATGGAATCAAAACCTTTCTGAGTAATGATGGTGGATGGAGACCCAGAACCTAATAAATGCTAGGTGCACTTTGGAGGACTATCCACTCCTGTGTCCTCTTCGTTGTCATGCAGTCTAATCACCAGGACCATGTTTTGGTTTATGTTCATGATCCATTAGTTGTTTAGTATCAGACTGTCAGAAACGTGTGCTTCCCTTGGCCTTTAAGTATGCTTCCTATCTTTACAAACTTGGGCAACATTTCCTATGCATCCACAAATAGTACACTTCTTTCCTGTGGCTGGACATTTCCTTGATGATGCAAGGTGTGAGGTACTGCCACAGTGATAATAAGCCCATTTAGTCTAATTTTTCCTCACTCTTGTGGGTTCAGGTTTGCTCTGTTTGTTTGTAATATTCTCACTTCACTGAATTTGTGTTTAGTTATGTCTTCATTGACCTTCCGCACCCATAAGACAGATTATTCAGTGTAGTTTGCAGATTTAATTACTTCTTCTAGTGCAGAGGTCTTCAAACTTTTGGATGCCGAGACCCCCATGTCAATATTTACAGGCGTAAGGACCCCCTCCTGACAAAAATTTCTAAACCTCTAGGCAGGGCTACTGGAATTATGAGGCAGGTGAGGACCAAATTATGCGACAGGCTTGACTAAATTGTGAGTAGAAAAGTTAAATAATGTTCTGTGATGCTGCGTATTTTGGGATAGCATTGCTTTATTATTTTGACATTTTTTAAACACAGTAACACTGAGGAAAAATTTCACCCCATCAGTACCAGTTTATAACCAAAATGCAGCAATTAACATCAGAAAGATGTCTAGTCAACCTTTGTGAAGGGCCTCCCACTCCGCAGGAATACACGCTGCCACATTAGAAGCTCACCTTGCCATGGCAGGGAGCAGCAAGGGTCCCTTCAAACCCTGGCGGTCTTGTGCAGAGTTAAGCAGTTTACCCATGCCCCTTTCCTCTCACCCCTTCCTTCCATCCCTCTTTTCTCTCCTCTCCCAACCCCGGATCCCGCTCTCACATTGCAGGCAGATGGTTATTAGCTTTTGGTAACAGTAGCGCACTACAAATGTAAATAATAATAGGCAGAAGAAGGGGATCCACTAGACCCGAACTTCGGGGGGGTTTAACACTCCCAGCCAGGGCTGGCCCTAGCCCTGGTCGCACACGATACAACAGTCTTTCCACCTTCTCCATGAATTCCCTCACTACCACTCACCAACAATACACCTCATCTCTCTATAGCACCTGTCTGACAAAATACTTATAGTTTACTCACACTCAGTTCTGTGATGTGAATGGTGCATCTTCTGTGTACCAGGTACTTTAACCTTCTGCACTGTGTGGGTGACAAGAGTGCCCATGTGACTGCACGGAGAGCAATGCAACAGTGTGAGAGTAGGGTAACAGGTTGAGTGAGGTGACCATATGAATTTGGGTTCCGCTGTAAGTGCAGAGTGGGATGAATTAGTGCATGGTTGGTGATGGCCTTGTTTGAGTGAGCTACAGATTGAGCAGTGAGGAGGGAACAGGTGAGTGAAGTGTCACATGAGTGCAGGATGAGAAGTGTGCTTGTGTGACTGCAGGGTGAGGTACAGAGTGAACAATGCAAGCACATTTTTAGTGCAGAGTGATCACTGTGAGAGCAGGGTGAGCGGGTGAATGTTGTGAGTGCATGGTGATCAGTGTGAGTGCATTGTGATCACTGTGAGTGCATTATGATCAGTGTGAGTGCAGGGTGAGCGGGTGAATGTTGTGAGTGCATGGTGATCAGTGTGAGTGCATTGTGATCAGTGTGAGTGCATTGTGATCAGTGTGAGTGCATTATGATCAGTGTGAGTGCAGGGTGAGCGGGTGAATGGTGTGAGTGCATGGTGATCAGTGTGAGTGCATTGTGATCACTGTGAGTGCATTGTGATCACTGTGAGTGCAGGGTGAGTGGGTGAATGTTGTGAGTGCATGGTGATCAGTGTGAGTGCATTGTGATCAGTGTGAGTGCATTGTGATCACTGTGTGCAGGGTGAGCGGGTGAATGTTGTGAGTGCATGGTGATCAGTGTGAGTGCAATGTGATCAGTGTGAGTGCATTGTGATCACTGTGAGTGCAGGGTGAGCGGGTGAATGTTGTGAGTGCATGGTGATCAGTGTGAGTGCATTGTGATCAGTGTGAGTGCATTGTGGTCACTGTGAGTGCAGGGTGAGCGGGTGAATGGTGTGAGTGCATTGTGATCAGTGTGAGTGCATTGTGATCGCTGTGAGTGCAGGGTGAGCGGGTGAAAGTGATGAGTGCATTGTGATCAGTGAGAGTACATTGTGATCACTGTGAGTGCAGGGTGAGTGCATGGTGATTGGTGTGAGTGCATGGTGATCAGTTTGAGTGCATGGTGATCAGTGTGAGTGCAGGGTGAGTGCATGGTGATTGAAGTGAGTGCATGGTGATCAGTGTGAGTGCATGGTGATCAGTGTGAGTGCAGGGCGAGCGGGTGAATAGTGTGAGTGCATGGTGATCAGTGTGAGTGTATTGTGATCGCGGTGAGTGCATGGCGATCGCTGTGAGTGCATGGCGATCAGTGTGAGTGCATTGTGATCGCTATGAGTGCATGGTGATCAGTGTGAGTGCATTGTGATCGCTGCGAGTGCAGGGTGAGCATGAAAGTGAAGGCGAGAATGAGAAGTGAGTTGTCTGAAAGCAGGGTGCATTCCCAGAAACTTGAAGTGTAGGGTTTCAGATATAAGTTAAACTATTGCTATAATGGCATTTACCAGGGATTGAGGGTGGAGGAAATAAATAATGTGCTGATCCTGCAACAAACTTCCAGTCTTATGATTAGGGTTACCAGCTCATTATTTTGATGGCCCAGAAATAAGCAGTCACCTAAAGCTGTATTTTTAGCACTTATCTGTGAATACTTAGAACAGCAAATATAAATAGAAAGCACTTTTAATTGTGTCACTTTTAATTGTGTTCTAGGGCTGCTTCAATGATCCATGACTGAAAATTAAAGAGCACAAAGACAGAAAAGTCACATAACTAATTAATACATACTTTTTTACTTATAACTCTATTTAGTGTCAAGAGCAGGCATTTCTATTTTGGCAACCCGACTTTATATTGCTTTATATTCCTTTTCATTAAATGCATTCTCACACTACAGCAGTAAGTGTAAAAATACAAATGTAAGGAATAGGCAGTGTGGGGCCCCGGGGGTGGGGGGGTACTGGAACCATAAAAAACATTAAGCCTCTTTAACCAGTTTACAAAGGTATGTACATTTGCTAATGGTCTCTAAAGACCTGTGAAAAACTCGGGCATGCCAGAGATAAGACTCCAGACACTGCCCAGCCAAGCCCCCAGCAGCTCGAGTTTCACTGCAGCAGCCCGGGCTGAGACACAGGATGGCGGAAGAGGGGGGGCTGAAGCCCTGGAGGCCAGGGCAGAAGTGTGACTGTGAATGCCCGACCCCCTTCACACCACTCCACGGCCCCCCTGGGGGTCGCGCCCCACAATTTGAAGACCCCTGTTCTAGTGTGAGATCACCTTAGACCCACAATATTTTCTTAGTGTGTTTGCTTTTGGTGTTGGCCATCAAATGGTCTCGTGTCATTTTGTGTTGCCTTCTCAAAGTCATAAGTTGTTGATAAGCCTCTCAAACCAGTGAGAAACTCGCCAAAAGTTTTTTTCTTTTCTTGTATGAAAATGGTAGCATTCAATTATGAAACTTATTGAGGCTTTAAACCATGTGTCCAATTGGTGAACGGCCTTCTCAAATTCATCATAATCATCTTCTCCCTCAACTTTGGGTAACTTATGAAAAATGCCTTGCCCTTCCAACCCGAAACAATGAAGAAGGGCACATTTTCTGTGTTTTACTGGCATTCTGTTAGCATCAATAGTTACAAGGTAAGTTTAGAATGTTTTTCCACCCACAGTTTTGATGGCACTGGTGGAGTCCCTTCTGTTTTGCAAGAAACATTAAAGTAGATCAAACTGTATTTTAATAAAGTTAATTCTAGGTATCCAACGTGTAATGAATGACTTTCAGGTTGTACAGCTACACAGGGTAGTCTCCTGGAGACAACAACTTGAATGGTGATTAGTGGAAATGAAATAATGCTGCACCACAATAATAGGAAGAATAGAATCTTGGGAACATTTTTAAAGTTGGAAAACAGAATGTTGATGTAGTTCAGTTTGTAAAAGACACACCTAAAAAATAGACATCAGATTGGAAACAAAAGAAAAATCTTTTCTTCACACTTCTGCACAGTGGAATGCATTAAAACAAGTACATCAATGGGGACTCAAAATGATATCCGACTCAAAGCGAGTCATGGAAAGCTGTGTGGGCCACTCACCTTTGAGTAGTTGATCTACTCGCAAGTCCATCCCTGAAAATATTTGAACAGGAGCATGATGCATTGGCTCACAGAAAGACGTTTTCCTTCGGGGTAAGGTCTAACCACAAGACTATGCAGCAACATCATGGGCAGCCTGGAGCCCGACAATGACTATGTCAGGTGTGCTAGATGATGGAACATAAAAATCTCTGGGTACATCAGCTGTGTGTAGCAGCAGCACTCAGCAGTAGCTT
The DNA here is from genome assembly GCF_964261635.1 of Lissotriton helveticus. NCBI lineage: Eukaryota > Metazoa > Chordata > Amphibia > Caudata > Salamandridae > Lissotriton > Lissotriton helveticus. The sequence continues at coordinate 1,621,758,518 of NC_136067.1, forward strand.
ACTCGTGCTAGCAACCCCCCCAGAGTCCATGCAAGAGACATGCACATCAGGAGCTTGTGCACTTCATATAGTTCTGCCCCACAGAATCACTTTTGTTCTGAAATAGTTCATATTTTTCAGTTTTCAGTGTAACTCTCAATCTTTTACATACTTAAGCTAGGTATCAAATGTTACACCTCATTCGTAGGGAAGACCCAGAGGTCATCTCAGAAGCATTTCACGTCTCTAAGCCTTTGGAAATATGATACATTGCTCTTTGAAAGACTGACACCACAGACCTCAACCTAAACTGCACTCTTTTGTGTTGGAAAAAGTCCCTGAAGCACAAAAAAATACTATGGAAGGAGATGATTCAAAGGTAAGTATAACCTGATGGTAGGCTGAGCGAAGATCAAGAGTGGAAAATGCTGTAGCACCTTTAAGGGCAGCCAGGGATTTGTTGAGATTGGGGGGATGATAACAATTATTAAGAATGTTGGAGTCTAGGTACCTTAGGTAAACATACAATCTTAATTTGTTGCCGGCTTTTGTGGCTAGAACAATAGAAAAAAACAATGTTTTAGATTCAATTTCTTCCATAATATCTTCTTTGGTTAACTCATCTAGTAGTGGTCTCAATTCATATCTCACATCTAGGGGAACGTCCCTTAATTTCTGTTTATGCTGATTCACATTTTTCTTTAAAATAATTTTATGGACATAACCCTTCAACTTCTCCAATAGATGAGAGCACCTCTGGGAACTTGTTTTGTATCCTTTTCCCAAAATCTGAATCTTAATCACTAATGCCTGTCCCATGCTCCTAGGGGCCTAGATTAATTTCAAACAACAATAACTCCTTCTATTGACCCTGCTAAATGTGATGGTATGTTTATATTTACTTTATGCATTTCTGTCATCCTTAATAGAACATAGAATGTATGTACTCGTTGATTGCATTTTAACATGATCTAATTTAGAATGTCAACTCGGCGTTCTGGTCAGTTGACCAGTGGCAGTTTGTGGCTGAGGTTTAATAAACCTATGCTCAGAAGACTTTCTGTGTAAGGCCTATTTAATTTATAAGTGGTGAACACCACATTTATTTGGCGACGATCAGGAGAAATTACCTCAACACAAGTTAAAGCTGCTATCGTTCACCTCTCCTCCAGCGGCTGACATAGCTTGAAGCGAAGCGTGGTCTTCCCAGCGGCAGACTGGACGTGGCGTACTGAATCCAGCTAAAAGACAATGGTGAGGAGTATGGTGGAAGATCTATGAAGAGCTTTGTGGGAGAGTTTTTTGTTAAAAAAATCGGAGCAGAAGTCTGAAAAGTGGCGTGTGTGTCAGTGACGTATCTGTTAGTCACGTTTGCGTTCCAATTGGATTGAAAAGGCGTAGTGCGTCTACTCGTACTTGCGCAGAACGTCCTTACCTAGAGGGTCTTCACACATCTTTGTTGTGCGTTTCAGTGATGAAAAGACGCACATTACGTCATCGGCTTTGTTGAATCAGTGAATGGAGTGTTCCTAGTCTTTCGAGGGACGCATTGTAGTTGCCTGGCAACGATAGAAACAAGGAAACTAAGGAAAGATCTCTCAAGCAATTCAGCATTAAGGGCAGTCTCTTTTTCATTTTTGGGCTGTCGTAGTTAAAAATACGTGAACGGAGCACTTTATTCTTATTCTTACAGGATTTTGAATTTTAAAAAAAGGAAATAAGCGCAATTGTTGAGACTGTTACTGGAAATAAAGCGTAAAAAAGTTAAAGTTAAGGAAAAGGAGAAAGAAAGGAAAATGTAATTCATTTACTTTTTGGTCAGGTATTTAACAGGATTTGCATATATTTAGTCTGATTTAAAGGAAAAATGCAAAATGTGACTCAACCTGCATTCTTCTTAACAAGTCCAGGAGAGCCTAATGTAAAGTGGCAGAAATGGAAGAAATTTTTTGCAAACTATGCAAGGGTGTGTGGCACGAACTTAAGTGCAGAGAGGAAACATTCTTTATTGTTACATTGTCTAGGAGGTGAGGGTCAGGATGTCTTGGAACACTTACCGGAACTAAGTGTGTCAGAGCAAAGAAACTTGAATGAGTATGAAATAGCCATTGAACAATTAGATCGACATTACCTACCCAGGTAAAGCACGATAATGGAAAGATATAATTTTGGTTTGCGATGGCAAAAGAAAGATGAATCGGTGGAAGAGTATGTCTCGGCCTTGAGGAAATTAGCTGCTTTGTGCAAGTTTGGTCAAACCTTGGAAGAAAGGATTAGAGATCAGTTTGTTTTAAAATGTGCACATGATAACATAAGAAAAGAACTTTGGTTAAAAGATGAACCTCCATTAGATGAGGTATTAGTTATTGCGAAACCAGTTGAACACATGACAAAATGTGTAGATGAACTCAAGGGAGAAAAAAAGAAGACGACTGACTCAGATACAAAGGTTGAATCTAAAGTAGAAGAGGTTGTATGTCAAGTAAAAAAAGAAGATAAGGTTACAGTAGATAAAAGTATTACTATGTTGAATAGCTCAAGTACAAGTGTAGCAAATTCAGGTAATAGATTTTCATGTTTTAGATGTGGGAATCTTGGTCATTTGGCCAAGTCCCCTAACTGTCCTGCATTAAAATCTACGTGTAATACTTGTGGAAGGAGAGGGCATTTCTCGAAGTGTTGTAGAACCAAAGCGAACAAAAGGGAAGGTTCTGTTCGAAGATGGTCACAACCACAGGTAAAAACGGTGACCTTTCAAGTGAATGGGAATTTATTGGAACATCCTTCTCATTTGGTAAAAGTTGAAAATGCTGAAATTGAATTCAAATTTGACTCTTTTTCACAAATTACTATGATTGACGAAAAATTTTATTTTCTATATTTTGAAAACAAGGTTAAACTATTAAGAAGTGACATTTCTCCTTTAGGATATGGGAGAAAACCCATCAAAATTCTGGGGTACTTTATGGCCACCATTGAGTTGGGTAGTCGCATCATTGCGGGGAAAGTCTATTTGGCCAAAGAGGGTGATGCATTACTAGGTTGGCAACATCAGCGAGATCTTGGTGTTAAGCTCAATCCTAATGCGTCACCTCAAGTACAAATACAGAAAGTAGATGATATGTCATCAATGTTTGCTGATCAGTTTCCTGATGTTTTTAAAGAAAGTTTAGGATGTTTACAAGGTTACAAACACCGTATAAAGTTAAAAGAAAATGCTATTCCTGTTGTAGCAAAGGTAAGGAGAATTCCTTTAAGTGAACAAATTAATGTACAGAGGGAAATTGATAAACTTATAGAAAATCAAATAATTGAGCCTGTGGAAGCTACAGAATGGTTGGCACCGGTTGTTATTGCTAAGAAACCGTCAGGCGAGATTCGTTTATGCATAGATTTACGCGCTTTAAATAAAGAAGTTGTGGTGGATAGGTTCCCTTTGCCTAAAATTGATGAAATTGTGGGAACATTAGAGGGTGCGAAGTTTTGTACCACCTTATATTTAGCTTCTGCTTACCATCAGGTAGAATTAGATATAGCTTCTCAGGAGTTAACAGCTTTTATTACACCTATGGGGACTTTCAAATTTAAAAGGATGCCTTTTGGGCTTATTTCGGCTGCTTCAGTGTTTCAACGCACCATGTCAAGAATTCTTAAAGGTCTTCTGGGTGTAAAATGTTATCAAGATGATTTGTTGATTTATGGTAGTAATATTCCTGAACACAATGGACGTGTGTGTGCGGTGTTAGAACGGTTGAGTAAGGCAGGATTGTCACGCAAAAAAGAAAAGTGTAAATTTGGCATGGAAGAAGTAAATTATCTTGGGCATTGCATTAAGGGTGAAGGTGTTTTTCCAAAAGGTGAATTAGTTGATACCATTGACAAAATTGCGGAGCCAGTTAATAAGGAAGAACTTCTTTCATTTCTTGGTATGGTTGAATTTTATGGGAAATTTATAATACATTTTGCTGATAAAACTAAAAATTTAAGAAGACTTACTGCAAAAAGTGTGGTAATTGAGTGGTCAAGTGAGTGTCAGAGAGAGTTCGTAGATATAAAGAAGGAGTTGAAGAAAGCTCCGTCTCTTCATGCATTTGTTCCTGGTTTACCAACTTACATGTTCACAGATGCGAGTGACAAAGGCCTTGGTGCTGTCCTGATTCAAAGTAAACATGGTAAAGAATCTCTGATTGCTTGTGCATCAAGGTGCCTTAGAGGCCCGGAGTTAAACTATTCAGTAATAGAGAAAGAATCTTTGGCGATTTTCTGGGCTCTGAGAAAATTTAAAAATCTCATTTGGGGAACTAAAGTTTGTATTATGTCTGACCACAAACCACTAAAGGAAGTGTTTTTGAAGAAGGGTTTGGATACAATATCGTCTAGGATTAAGAGGTGGATTATTTCGTTGCAGGAGTTTTGCTTTGAGGTAGAATACAATTCTGGTGTTGCTAATAAATCTGCAGATTGTTTGTCAAGATTGGTGAATATGGATGGTGCAAGTGATGAGGGGTTGTTAGAGGTTGAGGATGTGATCAATGTGTGTGAGGTTACAGGTGGTGCTGTTGAGGAAAATGAATGGAAAAAAGAACTGGAGAAGGATGAGGAGATAATCAAGGTCATGAAGTTGCTTAGTGAAAATAGACGTCTGGAAAAACCTTGGTCTCTTGTCTGTGAGGAATTATCAATTACAGATGGTATGTTGACACGTGGCACAAAACTTGTACCTCCTTTAGGGATTAGGAAAAGATTATTAGCACATGCACACTGTGGACATTTAGGAATTGTTAAAACAAAGGAGATGATGCAGACACAATTCTGGTGGCCAGGTATGGATTTGGAGATAGAAAGGATGGTTAGAGAGTGTGTTGAATGTTGTGCCAGTGACAAGATTCTCAAAACTAAACAAATGCCTATGGTTTGTAGGGATTTACCTTGTTATCCTTGGGATGAGATAGCCATAGTTATTTTAGGTACGCTTAGTGGGGTTTCTGATACTCCTTATTTGATAGTTGTCATAGATTTATACTCAAGATGGATTGAGTTGTGTGCAGTCAGGGATATAACTTCTGACTCCGTGATCAAGTTCTTGGAGGAAGTGTTCAAGAGGGAAAGTTTTCCGAAAAGTATCTTATCTGACAACGGGCCTCAATTTTGTTCTAGTGTTTTTGAGAGTTTTTTTTAAATAAATGTGGTGTGATTCATAAAAGATGTTCTTTGTATCATCCTGAAACCAATGGAGCTGTGGAGAGGGTTAACAAAACACTAAAAGAATGTATTCAGCTTGCCAGGGATAATGGTTTGGATTGGAACGAAGCACTTAAAGAAAGAGTAATTGCTCATCATTGTTCTCCTCATTCCACTACTCGCAGATCTCCATTTGAGTTGTTTAAAGGCAGAATTCCCAATACAATGTGGTGTCCTGGGTGGATGAAATTGAATAAAGGACTTATAGATAATGGTATAGGTGAGTGTAGAGAAAGGGAGTTGAGGAAGCAAGTTTGTAGGAAAAGGTATTTTGATGATACAAAAAGGTGTTAAATTTCAAGAGGTTAGGATAGGTGACTTAGTTAAAATAAAAGCACCTGTTGGGCGCAAATTTTGGTCAAATTATACTGATGTTAGACCTGTGGTAAAAGTTTTCAAGAATGCTATCAAAACACAAGATGGGAGAATTTGGAATAAGAGCCGTATGGTAATTGTTAAATCAAAAATGTTTAGGCAAAATGATTTTGATGCTAATAACAAATTCTTCAATTCTGTTAACATTTCTTCAGATTGTTCCTCGCCTTCTATTCTTGTTCGTGAAAGGAGTCAAAGGATATGTAGGGCTCCTGCTTACATGAAGGATTATGTATGATTTACCATTATTTGCTTATGTTAAAAACTGTTCTTTATTTTTTTGCTTGTTATTATATTCAGTACACTTTCTTTTATTTTGTTGAGAAGGAAGATATGTGATGGTATGTTTATATTTACTTTATGCATTTCTGTCATCCTTAGTAGAACATAGAATGTATGTACTTGTTGATTCCATTTTAACATGATCTAATTTAGAATGTCAACTCGGCATTCTGGTCAGTTGACCAGTGGCAGTTTGTGCCTGAGGTTTAATAAACCTACGCTCATAAGACTTTCTGTGTAAGGCCTATTGTATTTATAAGTGGTGAAAACCACACTTAACAGCTACACAAAGCTTTATATCTGCAGAACGTCTCTTGAAATGTAATTCTACTCTTCAAAACCCAAGCACGTCAATGCGACTTCTGTCAAATATGTCTGCTAATATGTCTGACTGCTTCAAAACGTCCAGAGATAGCTAACTTGCAAACTGTTCTAAAAAATTATATTCCTTGTTGGGAATGGTCCTCGGAGAAACTGAATCAGCCATCAGATAAACGTTTTCCCCATGACTCTGATTAATCAGAACAGGGGCCTTTAAAAAAAATCATATTTGATCTCAGCATCTTGAATAGTGTTGCCAACAGATCAACCGTAGCTATTGTTTATTTTCGGTTCAAACTCATCCTTCTTTTCTGTAGTAGAAGCTACCTCCCCCCTGAAAAATTTGCTAATTCTCCTGCTTTCTATACACACTTTAATAAAATGTCCTGTCTTGCAGCAATTCGTGCAATTTTTTCCTCAGCTGGACAAAACGTTTCAGAAGAAACATGGCCATGCTAAAACACCTATACCACACCAGTTACCTGATGTACAAAGTGAGTTATCGTCAAAGTGATATGTTGGTTGCAAACCCTGAAAACAATTTTTGACTGCTAAATCACCTTTTCTTGTGAACTAGCCCATTTTGCAATTCTGAAAACTTTTTCCAAATTGCAAAATAGGTTTAGCCATCTGTTAGAAAGTGGTTCTGAACATCTGAGCCGCCCAGAATTTTTGCTTTTTGAACACCTATGTTTTGAGCTTTTATTGTGGGAGAGCTTCATAAGTTAGGACTCACCCACAATGAACTCATGATGAAAGGGACTGCATGTGTATTTTACCGGTGTCCCCCTGGCGCAAGTAGGCTGCTGCGCTGCTGCCAGAATAAGGAGCACGGGGCTGGTTACATGCAGACACGGGTGTACATGCTTGTGCACAAGTGTAAGGGCTACGCAGGGGAGATTCCTAGTGTGCGCAGCCCAGGAGCAGCTACAAATTGAATGGTGTGGCAGGACTTTTGCAGAACTGGGTGGAGACATGTAATTGGCTATCTACAATGGGAAGAAACATTTGAGGGAAAGTTAGTGTGCTTTACTGTTTTTATTCCCTTATTCCCCTATGAGGATGGGGAGCACATGGGCTAGTTTTACTTTCCCAGGACCTACAAATTCCATACACGCACTAAAGTCTACTGTAACTTATATATGAAAAAGTATTCTGCAGTGTCCAAAGTCATATTTGTACTGCTTTTGGGTCATCCAGAATTGCCGTATTTCTCTGAGTCAGCTCATAACTAGGGCCTTGCTGGGGCTGACCGTGCCAGGCTGAATTAATGACTCTCCCCCTCAAGCTGTAGCATCAGCGGCCCAGCCCTGAACAAGCATTCCAAGGGCGAAGGCCTCCACTCCAAGAAGAGAAGATGGGTGGAGCTACAGATTCATCCATCAGCAGCTGACACCTGGCGCCAGGCACCAAGCTGCTCTGGAGAGAAGGCAGCAAGGGGGAAAGGGGGTCTCAGAGACCATGTGGCATGAGACCCCTGGACGACGCCATTTTGAACAGACCCAGAGGCCTGGGCAGGAAGGAGGGAGCAGGGGCAGGGAAGTAATGTGTCGCTGTTTGATAGTGCAAACTGGGACTTCCTGCCAGCCCCCTACCAATTTTTTAAAGAGTCTGCACAGGAAGAGAAGCTCTCTACGGGGTGTGGTCTGCTGAGGACGACTGGTGCTGGAGCCTGGCATCATGGGCAGCTGGAAAGAAGACTGGCCCAGGACCCTAACTTGCACCAAAAGGGGTGACCAGGACCAGTGAGCAGAAGCCTGGGCCTCTGCGCAAGGAAAAGAGAGGCCCAGGAGGGGAGCCAGGTGAAAGGCTGACACAGGGAGCCAGTGAAGACTGCTCCCTGCTGCATTCACCCATCTGGAGATCATTAAGGGCGAAGGAAAGTGCTCCCAGTGGCTAGGGAGCGCCACCAGGCAGGAGCAAGAAGCGGCCAGAATGGAGCCGATCGGTCGCCTGGGGGCCGAGATATGCCCCCAGAAAGTAGGCGATCTTTAACCTCTGCAGGGACCGACGACGAAGCTGGTGGGGCTCCACCACCGACCGGAGCGGGCAGACCAGAAGACGGGTGCAGGCTCCTGCGGCAACAGGCAAGGGTGCTGGCCAGTCGGGGAGCTGGCGGAAGCCACCAGGGGTGGGCTCCCCTAGAAGCTCCCCATCGAGCCTGCAGTGAGGAGCCCATGTGGTACCGGGCCCCCAAAAAGCATCAGAGCAGCCGGTGGTGGACTCTCCAAGCTGCCATCGCTCACCTGGGGGTCCGGGTGGGACCAGGCCCCCCACCGAGGCCAAAAGATGCGGCGTGACGTTGCCAGGGTCAACCCAGCTCTCCCTGGAGGAGCGGGAGGGCAGCTGCTATAATATGCGCGCAGGTAGTTCTTTGTCCCATAATGCCTTGCAGGCCTGGATCGGCCTGCAAGGAAAAGGAGGATGCTTCTTGGTGTGTGGTGACCCCAGGAGGATGGGGTCACCGCCAGATGAGCGCATGGTGCAAGGGGAGCTGCAGGAGCAACGCAGTCTCCACCAGCACGAAAATGGAACGTCCCTCCCTAAGTCTCTGGGGATTTACGAAGAATAACCCTTCAAGGGCTTAGCCCGGCATCATCAGCATCCCCATGGCAGGAACATCTGTTCTACATTTGGGGGTGCCTTAGAGACTGCCTCAAGGTATGAAGGGCTGAGTTGGGGATGTCTGGAGAAGGGCATCCTCTGGAGGTGAAGAGGCGTAATTGCATCGCAAACGCATTTAACCAGATTATTTCTGTTTAGAGGGACTGAAAGGCACATGTGTAATGTTAAGTACCTGTGTAAGGTGATGTCATAAGCCAAATGGAGGTTATGGTGCTGAACATCCCTGCTAGGCTGGATTTGCGTAATCCTGTGGATTTCCTGTGATGCCTTTTAGAGGCTGTGAATGCAATGCATTATAATTGTTATCATCTATGATAAGTGCCTCATTTACACTGATGCCCAAACATGTATTCTTGCTACTGCGTTATGGGAGGAACAACCCAGACTGTTAGCCACAAGATGTAGAGGTGCATACTGTATGGTCAGTATGAGATGCTCGTTCAGGGTTATGTGTCTCCAGGGCAGGTGTACCTATTTTTAATGCTTGTTGAGATGTAGGGGTGCGTTGCCACTGGGATGGTGCCAGTTGGCAGGGTCCTTGCTCCAGGTTGCGTCAACCCACTGCATTAGGGGGCAAGATGATGTGCATACATGGGAAGTGGTGGTACTAGACCCCCCCCCCACGAGAGGGGTGGAGATGTTATGCAAGGTCACAAAGTAATTCCAACAGCTTATGTATATTTGTAAATTGGCGCATAGTATTAAGTAGTGTGTGTTTAATAAATGTACTCTTACTTTTATAAAGCAAAGTACAGATTGGAGAATCAATTATTGAGTGTTATTTCTGTACACCTGTAATGGCAATTACTAGCCCACACCACCTCCCTTGAGTAAGCCTTAGACTGCTCTTCCTCTTCAACGCTACCTCTGAGAGTCAGGCGCTACACTAGGGGGTTTGGTTCCCAGTGAAGGACAAATGTGACATGTTATTTGTGCAAGCCTCACAGATACTGCCTCGTTTTTCAACACCATATATACCAAATTGTATGTAATTTGGAAGAGAAATTTAGCAACCTTCCTTCCAAATTGCTAGTTAGCTGTGTAATAAGGCTCTGCAACTGTAATTCCAGTCACAAATAATTTTTCTCTTACTGACTTCCAAGCTGGGATGGCAAATGATTTGCAAAGGAGAATTGGTCCCCTTCACCTTTGAGAATTGGTGTGGTAGCTTCATGGTTAGTAGGCAGTGATAGAGTGGACCTCTGCCCGCTCTCGCTGAAGTTTTCCCAAACAGAAAACCTTTTTTTTTAAAGTAGCCCGGCTTCCTTCAAGAGACTAGAGCTGCTTTAAAAAAAATGTTTTCCAATTTGTGGAGCAACCCTAGAGATTGTGGTCTGCTGTCCTTTACAGACCACCATCCATGTGTTTGTGGCCAATCACATTCGGCCACATATTGTGACCAGCATAGTTAATGTTAATTAGACAGGTCATTCTGCAGCCTTCCGCAATTGAGTATTTAGTGAGCCAATCGAATTGTAATAGGTCAGAAAAGCAGATTGCTTTCTCAGAAAATCAGTGTGCAATTTGCAATTCCTATTTGCGAACGTAATGTTTGTACATCAGACCCTAGATTCTTATTCCCATTCAAGATATAATCATCGCGTCTGGTGCCACGGTTGTCTGAACTCCATACTTCTGCACTTACATTTCTAGCTTCCATCATTTTCTGATTTACTGTAGTTATCCACTTCTACTGCTCTATAGCATTTGCAGTGGCAATATTATCTTTAAGAGTAGGGTCTTCCAATACCCATAATTGTTCCTACATTTTTTTCTTTCTGGCATTAACAATAATGTTGTCTCATCATTTCATAGCACATTGTACCAAAGTAGAAAAACATTGACTGTACTCCTAAAGCTGTTAAGATACATTTTCTGGATCAGCAATGGGATCACTGACACAATATCGATGTTAAAAATATCGATATACAAAAATATCGAGTAAAAAATATAGAATGCCAAAATATCGACTTCCTATCTCCAAACAGGTAAGTACAAAAATATTGAATCAAAAATATCGATGTAAAAAATATAGATAGTCAAAATATCAACTTTTTTTAAATAGTTAAAAGTAATTTAAAATTAATAAAATAATAAATATAACTAACTTAAAAATACTTAAAATACTTAAATAAGATTAAAACTAATAGAAAATGTATATAATTAAAAAAAAAAATATATATATATATATATATATATTCACTGAAAAAAACATAGGTTATAGACCATATATAGTTAGGAATTAGCATTTACAAAACCTTGAAAATTCACTGAAAAAACCATAGGTTATAGACCATATATAGTTAGGAATTAGCATTTACAAAACCTTGAAAATTCACTGCAAAAACCATAGGTTAGAGACCATATATAGTTAGCTGGACATTTTATTGACATAAAACCAATGAAATTCCATATATAGTTAGTTGCACTAACTATATATCGCGCACCCGCAATCCACTGCTGATGATGTCACATATTACATCATTCATGACATGGTCAGTGACATCACTGATGACATCACTGATGACATCTCAAATGACATCACTGATGACATCACTGATAACAACATCCAGTGATTTTTTGTTTCTATAAAGTTTAAATATGTCTTACATATTGAAGAATGAGTGGATGTGTAAGTGTCTGGACGAAGGATTTAGTAGGTGCATGACTGACTGTATGAGTGAGTGATTAAATGTGTCTCACTGAGTGCATGGGTTAGTGACTAAACTGTCTTAATTTGTGCATCATTATGTCTGTTGTTCTGTAAACTGCTGCATGTGTTGATCAGTAGCTATATGAGTAACTATATGGGTTATTGATTGATTGCCCAAGTATTTGTATGGGAGCCTGAGTGTGTGTGTGGCTAGCTGGGAGGTGTGTGACTCTGTGCAGATCAATCTGTACTTGTATCAATGATTGTATAAGAAGGTAAGTATGTGTTAGTATATGTTTGAAAATGTAAGGTGCTCTATGTTTAACTGTATAGACAAGAAAATGGAAGTGTCATTGATTCTTTACAGGACTGACTAGGTGTGTGAGTAACTCCATGGATGAGTGGCAGACTGTGAGTGTCTGTATAGGTGTATGAGTGCATATGATAGTGTTGTAAAGATGAGTGATTGTATGTATGAATGATTGTATGGGTGAATGAGTGAAGGTGTGTGTAGACGTAGCAATCAGTGAGTGCGTATGTAGTAACTAGTATTGGTGTGTCAATGGTTTCAAAAATTATACTCTCTTTTTAACACTGGGTGAAACAGAGGTTATATTAAAATGTGAGGAGATGCATTGTATTGTCACATGAATGATATCATCAGTGATGTGGTCATTGATGTCAAATGAGATGTCATCAGTGATGTCATCAGTGATGTCATTTGAGATGTCATATGTGATGTCATCAGTGATGTCACTGACCATGTCATGAATGATGTAATATGTGACATCATCAGCAGTGGATTGCGGGTGCGCGATATATAGTTAGTGCAACTAACTATATATGGAATTTCATTGGTTTTATGTCAATAAAATGTCCAGCTAACTATATATGGTCTCTAACCTATGGTTTTTGCAGTGAATTTTCAAGGTTTTGTAAATGCTAATTCCTAACTATATATGGTCTATAACCTATGGTTTTTTCAGTGAATTTTCAAGGTTTTGTAAATGCTAATTCCTAACTATATATGGTCTATAACCTATGGTTTTTTCAGTGAATTTCAATGGTTTTTTAATAGCAAATATCATAAGCTGTCGAATGTCAAGTACGTGGTAAGTAAAAACATTTTCGTGTTTATGCACACTGATCTGCTTTGAATGCTGCCCCTCACCCCTCATTTCTATTAGGAGTACTCTCTCTTTGCAGATAGTGAAGGGTAGTTAACGCAGCCCTTTGCCCCCTTTGTAATCCGTCGTGCCTGCTTCTCTCTCCATTTGATTGATTGTTCTCTTTGGTTCATTCTCTATTTACAAACAAGCACAGAGTCGCAATACTCTGTTTAGTCTTTGCAGATAGCGAAAAATCGTGTAAAAAAACAAAAGGAATCGAGCAAAATCAGTAGGCCACTAATGGGATCTCTTTTTGACCTCGCTAAAATAGAAACATTAGGAACAACCTGTTGAAAATAGCAATGCGTATGTACATAAGCGGCGTTCATTTGTGTTCACAGTACCCCTTGTTGATTGTTTCAATCGAGCATTGAATTGTTCGAAGTTGGTTCTCTTAAGGATCTTCTCTGCCTGCAAACGAGGAAGAATAGGAATATTCTCTCTCCCTTTGCAGATAGTGAAGGGTAGGTAACGCAAGCCTTTAACACGTCGTACCTATTTCATTCCTCATTGATTGATTGATTGTCCGAACATTGACTGTTTGGGAATTAGTTCTTTTTGGAGGTATTCCCTGTTTGCAAATAAACGTAGGAAAATCTTTGCAAGTAGTGAAAGGGTACGTAATGCGGACCTTTCTCCCCCGTTGTAATCTGTCATGCCTATCTACTCCCCACTGATTGATGCACCTGTTTCACCCGGACCATTTACTAGAGATACGTCATCTGGCCCGACCAGAGAGCACCCCTAGTGAAAAGGACATATGCAATAATAACGAAGTGATCACTGTATCCTGTTAACAGAAACTTTAGCATGAAACAACCTGGAAAGAAAAGAATAGGAAAACGAAAATCAGTAGGCCACTGATGAACATGAACTTTTATTAAACAACGAACAAAGAAACGATAACATAACGTAATGATAAAACCTATTAATGTCCTAGAAACAAGAAAACGTTAAAATATGCCAGTGGTGAGAGACCAGAAAAACAGTAAGAGAAACCAAATCACCCCTCGCTGTCCCACCGCCTGCCACGCCAAAAAAATCGATAGACTAGGGAAAATGCAAGTCAGTAGAACATCCGCCCCCACTCTGGAAACTTCCAAGGTGGGGCAGGGTTGCGGCTACGCCCAGCCGGGAGCAGCCCATATAAGGCAGGTCCTGCTGCCACGCCTCGGCCAGGAGATCCTAACGTAGGGTGTAGCCGGAGGAGAGGCCGAGGCCAGCGGGACCCGGCCAGGGGATTGCCTTTACAACGCTGAACAGTTGCAGGGGGGGGGAATGTCTCCTCGACCCTCCCCTCTCTCTCCCAGTCCGGCCGCGGTGGCCCTTGAGAGTTGCAGGTACTCCCGCCACATGCTCTTCCGGTCCGGCCACCAACGGTCGGGGGGCCGAGGACGACGGGATCCGGCTGCAGCCGATAAACCAAGAAACCCGTTCATGGGGCCAGAGCCAGGGGCGTCCGGCCGACATCTACTGGAAGCCCGGCCCGAAGACGGACGGGACACTTCTTCTTTCATGAATAATGGCTGCGACAACACTGGGGGGGGATGTCTTGCACATGCCTCCGACCCCCCCCCCTTCGTCCTCATCGCCTGGTCCGGCCATAACAAATCTCAAGCGAGACGCCGTGGGGTGCACTGGGAGGGAGAGACGGTGCGAACAGGCCTCTCCCGCCTCCCCAGGTGGAGGCTTCCCAGCTGCACTCTCAGCGCTCCAGGCGCCCGGAAAAGGGTTCTTCCACTGTGGCCATGCTGCAACGTCTCGCCCGGCAGGGTGGAGCCCGTCCGCTCATTTGACCCCGCGATCGCCAGTAGCTACCGAACTCTCAAAATGGCGGTCGACCTGGCAAGAGCGGGCCCAGCATAAAGAAATGGCCCGGTCACTGGTTGACTCCACCACCGTAGTCCTCCACGACCGTGAAGATTCTAGAGGAGCCGCGGGAGTCTCCGACCCCCGATGGGGAATGACTGCCATGATCGCCCGTGGAGTGACGAAACTGTATCCGCGGGACGTCGGCGCTCCCATGCTGGCGCCAGCCTCACTTTGAATTACTAGAATCCTGCAGACCTCAGTTCCGGTGAAAGCACAGTGTGACCCGGTAGGAAAAATTGTTGCACCCCCTCCCCTTTTTCACTGATAGTTCAAACCACCGATCCTTTCCTTTGCCCTTTTAACGGAACTTTGGACTGCCTCCCCCTCTTTTACATTTTCTAGAGAAAACAAAACATTAACCACTACTTTAGCATAGCAGTTGACACCAGAACTGTTTTCAAATTTAAAACCAACAACATCTTCAACAAAATCCTTTTTGTTTCTGCTGTGACCCTGCTACAGCACAGGCATTGTCCCCAGCAGTAATTCTGCGATGCCGGTAAGAATAGCTGTGGTGCCTACTGGACTCACTCACCCCCGCGGCGCCCCACGCCGTTATTTGCTGGGCGGCAACTTACTAGACATCACTTTCGTGCCATCTAGATTTCAGCGCGTTCTGCTGCCTTGGAACTATTCGCACAACAGACCGCTACTGACAAGAATATTTCATTATTGGTGCTGTCAATTTCAATAAATCTATTGGATAATTCAAAAGAAATTGCCACGGTCTCTTCGTTGTTTAAATGTTTTTACTGTCTTGGTTTTGTTGTATATATTTATATGTTATTAAAGTTTTATATTCCTACTACTTTGTTGGAGTGCTATATATTTTTAATGTGACACATAATTGTAAAAACTTTGATGTACCAAGAGTCATTCCTGGAATCTTCCGCTTCAGGCTCGGTCCCCTCCCCAATCACAATACAGGATGGTTTTCAGATAGTAGGAACACGTGTGGTGTGACGGATCTCATCGGGTGTGGGCCTTGATCTACTATAACTCCTTTGAAGAGGGGTGATTCTTTACAGCTGGGGCCATAAACTACATCTGCAGGGCTAGCTGATAGCCTGGACAATCGGACACAGAGGAAGAGGAGTGTCAGAGGGTGCGGTAGTGAATAGGGCGAAAGGGAGGTGTCGGGCGGGCACAGAGTGTGATTCTCAGGGAAGAGCAGCGCAGATGGGGGGAGGTTTATTGCCCATGCATAAGACAGAGAGCGGGGGTGACCAGTGCCTGGGGAAGATGCTTGCGAGGGTGAGGAGCCATGCTACGAATCGACAGCGTGCAGAGAGTGGGTCTGGTCAAGGCATCTAAAATGGCTGCCGTGCACCACAAAAGTGTGGCATTTCAAAAAAGGCAAGATGGCGCAAACAATGTTTTTCAACACTTCCTCATTTCCTTGTCATCGAACGTTAACAGACGTTGGGGCATATTACCAAAGTTAAGCGATATTTATCGCTAACGATGCTTACCAACGAATTTTTTACCGCTAAGCATCGTCAGAAATTATCGAAGATAAACCTTGCTATTATCAAGGTTTATCACAAATGCGATAATAAACGGCCGCAATGCATGAATATCGCTAAAAACTCAGCGATATTCATGCATTACCGAGCTAATGCTCTTAGCCATGTTATCCACCTCCCATTGGATAACATGGCTAAGAACTGCTCAGGGCAGGTGTTACTTTTTGGAGATATTCGCGCTTAGCGCGAATATCTCCAAAAGGAGATAGATATCTTGCATGTTGTAATGCAAGTTATTGTGGTATATGGAACTCATACCATAATCTCTCAGGAAAGCAGAAACTGATCCTTTTGGGACCGCCTAAAAAGGCCTATGGGGTGAGGAGTACTCTACTTTGCCCCCTTTCCACGTTCCGAACTATTTTATTTTACTCTCTTCTGTAATTACACAAAATAGCAGCGATAAGATGCATCGGAGACACACAGTGAGAGAAAGGAGGCCGGAGATGAAGAAGAGATGTCAAATACACATTGGAGATAATATAGTGGCAGAAGGGAAGTAAATATGAGTAAACTTACCATGTAACATAAAAATGTTGCACTCTATACTATAAGTCTCATTTTATACTACAATCACTTCGCTACAACCTCATGAATTAAAAATAAAAATGAATAATGTCTCAAACAATTTTTGATTTCTAAATATAAATTTATTCTTCAGAATTTTCTAAATTTGAAAGAACTAGTAACATGTCCTCATCAGCAATGTCCTCATGAAAAGTCTGCAATGATGATTCTTGTAACTCTATGGTCTCCAAACATTCGATAAATTCGCCATCAAGAGATTGATCAAAAAAATCATTCAAGTCATCTCCTCCTTGTGACAATATTTCATTATTGATGCTGTCAATTTCAATCAATGTAGTGGAATCATTCAAGTCATCTCCTCGTGACAATATTTCATTATTGGTGCTCTCAATTTCAATCAATGTAGTGGAATCATTCAAGTCATCTCCTCCTTGTGACAATATTTCATTATTGGTGCTGTCCATTTCAATCAATCTAATGGAATCATACAAGTCATCTCCTCCTTGTGACAATATTTCATTATTGGTGCTCTCAATTTCAATCAATGTAGTGGAATCATTCAAGTCATCTCCTTGTGCCAATATTTCATTATTGGTGCTGTCCATTTCAATCAATCTAATGGAATCATACAAGTCATCTCCTCCTTGTGACAATATTTCATTATTGGTGCTCTCAATTTCAATCAATGTAGTGGACAATTCAAAAGAAATTGCCACGGTCTCTTCATTGTGAGCCATTTTATTTTGAAATTGCTTGCTGTAAATTGCAGAAAAAAATAATCACTTTCATTTATCGTTTTTAGTAATACATAATATAAAACTAACTTTATCAAGTATTTAGTATAACAGAAGGACTGCAAATAAATAACAGAAAACATTTTTCAAATTATCTTCAAGTGTACAACATAGTTCCCCTTACAAATTAACAACTCACCTTTTTAAAAGTAGGAGAAGTGTTAGTACTGTGTAAATCAAACACCAGAAATTCACCACCAAAAATTCCTCACAAATGTACCTCAGACAGTAGTATCACAAAATGGCTGTGGTTTCTTCTCATTTGAAATATATACATAACCAATTAACTTTCATCACACACAAATACAAAACCAAACTAACATTTTAATTGGTTCTAAATTTCAACACTTTCAAATGTGTTTTCCCCATGCAATTTTCCATAGGACATTTACATACGTCTACAGCCTGAATGGCTGAACGGAATTACACCAAACTTGGCAAAATGGTACATCAAACCTAAGAGGTCAGGAAGGATCTACTATGCCCCCTTATGGTCATTTCCCCCTTCGCTTTGGCCTCCTCTTGTCTCTCAATCCTACCGAGAGACAAGATGGCGGCCGCTACGGACTGTTTGGAATGTTGACAGACGCCGGAGAACCAATCAGCTTCGCAAAGCTCCGTAACGCGAAAAGTACGCGAAGCGGAGCGCTGTTACAGATATATATCTTTTTTTGAACGTTAATTTCTCAAAATCCACTGGAGCACATATATTGAGACCTAGCAAAGGCACATCGGGCTACCAGTCCCTAATATTTTGCCAAGTTTCGTGCAAATCCATTCAGCCGTTCGATTATTATTATTTTTTATTTTTTTTGCCCCGCGGGGCCCTTTTAAAACCTCCACATCAAACGTAGGGGGTCAGCGAGGATCTACTATTCCCCCTTATGGTCATTTGCCCCTTCGCTTTGGCCTCCTCTTGTCTCTCGATCCTACCGAGAGACAAGATGGCGGCCGCTACGGACTGTTTGGAATGTTGACAGACGCCGGAGAACCAATCAGCTTCGCTTCACAAAGCTCCGTTGCGCGAAAAGTACGCGTCCTGGAGCGCTGCCCGGTCCGCTGTTACAGATATATATCTTTTTTTAAACGTTAATTTCTCAAAATCCACTGTAGCACATATATTGAGACCTACAAAAGGCACATCGGGCTACCAGTCCCTACAATTTTGCCAAGTTTCGTGCAAATCCATTCAGCCGTTCGGGCTAAAAGTGAGGCCAACCGCCCTATGGAAAACTCAATGTTAAAAACACGTTTTGGGACCCCCCTTTTTTCTCAGCCCCCCCTTGACGAACCCCCCCCAAATTTTCAAGGGCTGCTCAGAAACAAAATGTGCCATTTTCCTGAACATTTCAGCCAATTCCGTCCACAAACGCCAAAGTTATTAGACATAGAATTTTCAAAAATCCCATAGAGAAAAAATCCTAACTATATATACCTACTGGCGACCGCCAGTAGGTAATATATAAAAATAATAATAGTATTAAAAAAAATATATATATATATATATATTTACCATAGGATAGCGAGAGGGTTAAATTTACTATTACCACTCCAGTGAGTGCAACAGTAGGGAAAACGTTGGATAGCGGGAGAGTAAGAATTACTATTCCCACTCCTGAGAGTGCAACAGTAGAGAAAGCGTTGGATAGCGTAGGGGTAAAAATTACTATTCCCACTCCAGAGAGTGCAACAGTAGGGAAAAGGTTGGATAGCGTAGGGGTAAAAAGTACTATTCCCACTCCAGTGAGTGCAACAGTAGGGAAACCGTTGGATAGCGTAGGGGTACAAATTACTATTCCCACTCCAGAGAGTGCAACAGTAGGGAAAAGGTTGGATAGCGTAGGGGTAAAAATTACTATTCCCACTCCAGTGAGTGCAACAGTAGGGAAAGCGTTGGATAGCGTAGGGGTAAAATTACTATTCCCACTCCACAGAGTGCAACTGTAGGGAAAGCGTTGGATAGCGTAGGGGTAAAAATTGCTATTCCCACTCCAGTGAGTGCAACAGTAGGTAAAACGTTGGATAGCGGGAGGGTAGAAATTACTATTCCCACTCCAGAGAGTGCAACAGTAGGGAAAGTGTTGGATAGCATAGGGGGTAAAAATTACTATTTCCACTCCAGTGAATGCAACAGTAGGGAAAGCGTTGGATAGCGTAGGGGTTTAAATTACTATTCCCACTCCACAGAGTGCAACAGTAGGGAAAGCGTTGGATAGCGTAGGGGTAAAAATTACTATTCCCACTCCACAGAGTGCAACAGTAGGGAAAGCGTTGGATAGCGGGAGGGTAGAAATTACTATTCCCCCTCCACTGAGTGCAACAGTAGGGAAAGCGTTGGATAGCGGGAGGGTAGAAATTACTATTCCCACTCCAGAGAGTGCAACAGTAGGGAAAGTGTTGGATAGCGTAGGGGTAAAAATTACTATTTCCACTCCAGCGAGTGCAACAGTAGGGAAAGCGTTGGATAGCGTAGGGGTAAAAATTACTATTTCCACTCCAGTGAGTGCAACAGTAGGGAAAGCGTTGGATAGCTTAGGGGTTTAAATTACTATTCCCACTCGAGTGAGTGCAACAGTAGGGAAAGCGTTGGATAGCGGGAGGTTTAAAATTACTATTCCCACTCCACTGAGAGCAACAGTAGGGAAAGCGTTGGATAGCGGGAGGTTAAAAATTACTATTCCGACTCCAGAGAGTGCCACAGTAGGTAAACGGTAGATAGCGTAGGGGTAAAAATTACTATTCCCACTCCAGAGAGTGCAACAGTAGGGAAAGCTTTGGATAGCATAGAGGTAAAAATTACTATTCCCACTCCAGAGAGTGCAACAGTAGGGAAAGCGTTGGGTAGCGTAGGGGTAAAAATTACTATTTCCACTCTAGTGAGTGCAACAGTAGGGAAAGTGTTGGATAGTGGGAGTGTAAAAATTACTATTCCCACTCCAGTGAGTGCAACAGTAGGGAAAGCGTTGGATAGTGGGAGGTTAAAAATTACTATTCCCACTCCAGTGAGTGCAACAGTAGGGAAAGAGTTGGATAGCGTAGGGGTAAAAATTACTATTCCCACTCCAGTGAGTGCAACAGTAGGGAAAGCGTTGGATAGCGTAGGGGTAAAAATTACTATTTCCACTCCAGTGAGTGCAACAGTAGGGAAAGCGTTGGATAGCATAGGGGTTTAAATTACTATTCCCACTCGAGTGAGTGCAACAGTAGGGAAAGCGTTGGATAGCGGGAGGTTTAAAATTACTATTCCCACTCCACTGAGAGCAACAGTAGGGAAAGCGTTGGATAGCGGGAGGTTAAAAATTACTATTCCGACTCCAGAGAGTGCCACAGTAGGTAAAACGTTAGATAGCGTAGGGGTAAAATTTACTATTCCCACTCCAGAGAGTGCAACAGTAGGGAAAGTTTTGGATAGCATAGAGGTAAAAATTACTATTCCCACTCCAGAGAGTGCAACAGTAGGGAAAGCGTTGGGTAGCGTAGGGGTAAAAATTACTATTTCCACTCTAGTGAGTGCAACAGTAGGGAAAGTGTTGGATAGTGGGAGTGTAAAAATTACTATTCCCACTCCAGTGAGTGCAACAGTAGGGAAAGCGTTGGATAGTGGGAGGTTAAAAATTACTATTCCCACTCCAGTGAGTGCAACAGTAGGGAAAGAGTTGGATAGCGTAGGGGTAAAAATTACTATTCCCACTCCAGTGAGTGCAACAGTAGGGAAAGTAAATACTTCATATATAAATATAAATAACATAAATATTAATACCAATTACAAATTAATTCGAATAATTTACAATTGTATCAAATATATTAATCAATTAAATAAACAAATAAAATGTAGTTAATAGTAAAAATTACCTACTAATACAAATTATTTACCAATTAACAATAAATCAATTTACAATTTAAAAATAATTAAAAATTAGACCAAAAATAAATTATTAAAAAATGTAATTACTTACAATTAAATTACTTCGCAACCTATTCCCCTAAAAACCCAGAACCCACTACAGAAAATAATTTAATAAAAGTAACATAATTATCAATTAATCAATTGAAATAAATTACCAATTATATTTTAATTAATTACCAATTAATAATTAATTAACAATTAATTCAAAATAAATACCAATAAATTAATTATGATATTTAATTATTTATAATTAAATTACTTCCCACCCTATTCCCCTATAAACCCACAACCCGCTACAGAAAATAAATTACAAAAATTAACATATTTATCAATTAATCAATTACAATTAATTAAGAATTATATTTTAATTAATTACTAATTAATAATTAATGAACAATTAATTCAAAATAAATACCAATAATTAAATTAACATATTTAATTAATTATAATTAAATTACTTCCCACCCTATTCCCCTATAAACCCACAACCCGCTACAGAAAATAAATTACTAAAATTAACATTTTTATCAATTGATCAATTAAAATTATTACCAATTATATTTTAATTAATTACCAATTAATTAACAATTAATTCAAAATAAATACCAATAATTTTAATTAATTATAATTAAATTACTTCCCACCCTATTCCCCTATTAACCCACAACCCACTACAGAATTATATTACACAAAAATTAAAAATGAATATTAACTTACTTACCTCAAATTCGATATTTTTGTTGTCTATATTCTGTCCATTCGATATTTTGTCCATTCTATATTTTTGATTCGATATTATTGCTATTATATTCGATATTACTACTATTCTATTCGATATTTTGGTAGTCTATATTCTGTCTAGTCGATATTATGGCTATTCTATATTTTTAACTCGATATTATTGCTACTCAATATTAAAAACTCGATATTTTGTCTCTATACCCAGCAATGTTATCCTATGGAGGAAAGACATCTATTGCATTTGGTCACTTAGAAGCGACTTGTGGGACTGTTCTTCAGGACTTAAGGTGAGTATGGGACAAGGTCCGAGGCCACATCAACAGGTCACCTCGTGGGGCTCTGGGGCATCTGGGTGCAGATGTGTGTCACGGCGTCTAACGTCCAAATCATTTTAATTGAGAACGGTCCGGTTGCAAAAAGGCTGCAAGCTGGGACTGGGGGTGCCGGTCCTGGGGAATCCATAGGAGGGCTCAACCCTTGAGATCCTGGGGCACACAGGACCACCTTTGGTCCACTTCTCCTCGGGCTGTGGGGCCCAGGCGCAGTAGTGTCCTTTGACATCAGAATCCGGTGCAGGGGTCTATCGCGGTTCGAGGGGGCCTGTAGAAAGAGTCAGCAGGTGGTGACTGGAAGTCCAGTCTGGGCAAACCCAAGCTTGGGCTTAGATCTTGTGAGTCTGTGGACCCTGTTGGCACTGTCACCTCCCGTGGACTCAGGCTCTGGGGCGCGTGTGCATTGGTGCTCTGAGGCGTCGGGTGGCGGAGGTCACAGGCGCACTTCTCAGTCTTTGTTTTGCAGAAGGGGAGCAAATAGGACAGCTGGGCCACCCACAAAGTGGGTCTCATTCCCTCTTAAGTCCCTCGAAATCAGGTCAGTCTTCCTTGGCGTTGGTGTCCAGTCTGGGCACAATAAGCCTTGGCTGCTGCAAGGGGTACAGTACCTCGGGTATTGTGTCTGTGTGGATCCAGTTGTTCCAGGTGTCCTCTCACTCAGTGATAGGACAGACCTGACTTTCAGTATCACAGGGTCCTCTTCCTGGGGAGCTGCTGCATTGGGCTGGCTGGGGAGCGACAGCACCATGCGTCTTTGGTGCCTGCAGCTGCAGGGGAGTAGCTCCTCTACCCCATGGGAGTTTCTTAAGACAATTGGAGAAGCACTGGCAGCCCTCTGGATATCTTTGAGACTGCACAGTGCAGGACAAGTCTGTTTCTTCTAGGATTGTTGGCGGCAGCAGTCAGGCTGGCAGGGTTGGCGTCAAGTCAGTAATTGCTCTTTGGTTTTTGTGGCAGGCTCTTTTTTGTCCACTCCTTCTCTTGATCCATCAGAATCTGAAGATCTGGTATTGTGACGCTTATAAATACTCAATTTAGGGGCGCTGTGGGGTGTAAGGGAAAGTAGCCTATGTACTATTTACCCCTGGAGATCACTACACCCACTAGAGGACCACTTTCTGTGGGAGTGGGCATCGCCCTGTCTCAAAATTACTAATTCCACCACACAATATGGGAGAATTTATAAAGTTGTGTTTTGAAGCCCCCTGCTTTGGAATGTTAATTTTACCAGTCTTCCTGGAGGAAGAGGTCATACCTCCTCTCTCCAGAGCAGGCATCGTTCTTAAGCTCCTGAGAGCAAATGCTCTCAACCCTGGGGGTCAGAAACTCATCTGTGGCAGCGGACTGGACTGAACCAGTTAGCTAGCACACTCTAGAGGGCTGATAGCTTTTCAGGGGATACCTCTAAGGTACCCTCTTGGTGCATGTATTAATAAATCCATCACTGGAATCAGTGTGGATTTATTAATACAAGGTGTTTGATACCAAACACCATATGTTTCAGTAAAGCTGTTATGTAACTGGGGAACTTGTTTTCACCAATGCACAGAACTTACCTTAAGATGGCTTCCCTGCTCACTTTAAATATCTAGCAGTGGAACTAGACATCACAGGGGCATATCTGCTCATGCAGATATGTCCTCACATAAAGCTGTAGGGGTGACTTACATATATTAGAAGCAGTGACTTTGGCATGACACACAGGAGTGTGTCATGTTGTGTTTTCATTCATGGTTTGCACCATGTCACCCAGCCTGCACTGGCAGTCTGGGTGGAATTTGTTAGTGGGTTTCTTAGGGTGGCATAAGATATGCTGCAGCATTTAGGGACCCTTTTTAGTAACCCCTGACCTAGTTACCTGGAGTACCATTTACTAGGGAATTACAGGGGTGCTAGAATCCGCAGTCAGTTGTAGCCCAATTAGACTTTAGCTTGTTTTAGGGAAGGGGCACTGGTTCTGAGATAAAATCAGCATCTAGTAGCTAACAAGCATTGGCATAGCCAATAGGTCTCGCTTTTAAGACCTAATAAGTATTTAGTTATGCAGCAAAATATCCTTTGTGCAATAACATCAACTGTTGCATGGCTAAAAACGTATAAGGTCCCAAGGGCGAGACCTATTGGCTATGCCAAAGCTTGTTTTTAGAAGCCTGGCATGCAGTTTTAAATGTAGGCTGGTAAGAAAGGTGCCAACCCGAGAGGCAAGGTCTAGAGAGAAATAAGATAGGAAGGGAGGCGAGTTATAATGAGATAGCACAAATAGATAGGTGAAGCACAGAATGACAGGTCAGGTAAACAAAGTAGCGATGCAGAGAGGCAGGTAGAGCCAGTGGGATGAAAAATAGAAAGATATGAGAAGTAGAGCGAAAAGAGGTGCAGATGAGGTAGAGAGATGAGGCTAATACAGAGGAAGGGACCGGGAGAAGTAGAGAATGTTGAAATACGGAGAGAGAGGCCCTGATACAAGTTCTGATCGCCCTGGTGCTCTCCCGCCTGGACTTCTCCAACTCCTTGTACCATGGCCTACCCAAATATCTTCTGCATAGGCTGCAAATTGTGCAGAACCAGGTGGCCAGACTGGCTTATAAAACCCTGAAGTGGCAGTCTGCAAAACCACTGCTCTGCAAACTCCACTGGTTGCCAGTCGAACAGAGAGCCGCATTCAAGATCGGCTGCCTGACCTACAAAGCTGTGACGGGTACTTCTCCCGCTTTTCTCAAATCCCTAGTAATTCCTTACTGTCCGGTACGTAATCTACGGTCCTCTCATCGCCAACTTTGACTGCACCTCCAATTAAGCTTAAAAAACATGGTGGTCGCAGATTCGCTCATCTGGCTCCCAAACTCTGGAATCAGTTGCCGTTACCGCTCAAATCTTCTAATTCCCTCCTGGAATTCAGAAAACTTCTGAAAACCAGTCTCTTTACACAGTCTGGCTAGCTCCCCTCTTCTACTCTCCTCAGCACTCACCCAGCGCCAGGAAACTTACGGTGACAGAGCGCTATACAAAATTCCCTTAAGATAAGATAAGATAAGAGACAGAGGTAAGACAGATGTATTAAACGAGCGAGACATTGGAAGCAGAGAGAGTGAATGGTAACAGTGAAGGAGGTAGAAAGAGAGATGAAAGCAAAGGGAGTGATAGATGGAGAGGAAGAGGTAGAGAGCATTGTAGAGAAAAAGACATAAAATAATGGGAAAGGTGAGGGAAAGAGGACATCAATAAAAAAGAGAGACCTAGAAGACCAATAGGTGAGGTAAATTGAGAGGCTAGATAGTGTATGAGGAGTGGGGAAGAGAGAGATGAGGCAGTGAGTTGTGAGGCAGAGAGAGAAATGAAAGAGAGAATGGTGAGGTAGGAAGAGGCATGCGAGAGGTAGAGAAAGGTAAAGTATAGATGGCAAAAATTATAGGAAGGGTAAGATAAAGAAGAGAGATGAAATTAAGAGGGAGGTGATGTTATAGCTAGGAGATCGTTGCGTTTGAGAGGAATGTGTGCTTTTTCTCCGGTTGTTTTTTCAGCGGGTTGCTCGTTGTGAAGGGGCGTGAGGGCATTTTGGAATGGTGCACCTGTCCGCAGAGGGTGCGGGTCAGACCTGTGACTGCAGAGGCAGTGGTGCATCAGTGATGAGGGTCGTATTGGAATCTCAGTTGTTGTGGGAATAAGGCAGTTATTCTAGATAAGAGGGCAAAGCATGGTGCGGAGAGGGCGTAGCCTTTGACAAGATGGATGGAATGAGTGATGTCTGACTCTGAAGCTGGGGTAAATGGCGAATCAATTTAGCTGAAAGTAGCCACAGATGGGGAGGGGCTGTCGGGATTTGAAAAGGTGAGACATTGTCCAAATTTAAGAATGAAAGTGGAAACTCAGACTTTTTTTGAACAAACGTAATAAACCCTTGTTTCGCGATGTCTGCCCTGTTTCTTAGTTGGGGTCGATAGCGCAAAGAGATCACATTCTGGACGCGTCTGCATGTATCGCTCTGCAAAATTCCAAATGGAACACAGGCTTTGAAAAGAGACCCCGAGAGACTGTGTGGTGGGGTGGGGGATAGGCAGCGGCAAGCGAGGCTGTGGAGATGGTGACAAAGACAAGGGCGGTGGTGAGAGATATTTTGGTGGCATTAAGAGGGGTTGTGGCGTAGCGCAAACGTTGCCAATGAGACTTCGATTTCTCACAATGTTGGCTGGCCGTGTGCTGCTTGTGGCCCCCTTACAGTTTTGCCCCTTCCTAAGCCGGCCCCACACCTGCGCTGCATGGGCCTGGTTTAACCTTCTAGGTTGTGACTATGTTGGGGGAATCTAGAGCGTGATGAGAGGTGTGAAAATGGGGGGGGGGTCTTTTGATAGGGATGGTGATATGCCCGGTTGATCATTTGAGACTTTTGTTAAATCGGGTATAAGTATGGCACCTGAGATGGCGCTGGCACGTGCCGTGGGTGGAGGTGCACGTTGAGGTGCGAGGAGGTTTGAGTATTTGAGGGGGGTAAGAGAGACTGTGGCGCTATTAAGATGGCGGTGGTTGTCTTGGGTAGGTTGGGAGCAGTGGCGTGGGAGGTTGGGGGGGTGAGGGGAGAACGTGAGCTGAGGTGGTGGGGAGATGCTGGGGGTAGGGGATGACGAGAGCGGGAATAGTGGAAAGTGGGAGCAGTCGTTTAGGGGCAGAGGTTGGGGAAGTGGTGGGGGGATGTGGGACAGGATGTGCGAGGAGAGCGAAAGGGGGGGTTGATAGGAATGGTAGGGGAAGAGGTGTAGCGGGAATTCCGTTCTCCTACAGAACTGTGCATAGAGATTTGGAACCTCAGTGAATTAGGATGGCCCAAAACTCACCTCAGTACCCAAAATCCCCTTACCGAGCTAGCTACAGTGTTTCATTGGTCATAACAAACTCCCAATGTTTAGACAAATACCTCAGGTATCGTGGAACACATGAACACTCTTTCGCTATACAATCATTTCAAACCAGAACGTGGAGTAAAAGAGGACACGTGCATATTTAAAATATTTATTTACTAATGCAGGGTTCTCAAACGCAGTATCTTATATAATACAAGCAAACATATTATAAGAAACAAAGTTATCAGCATAGTTACTAATCCATAGAAAGCAAACGGTGACAGCATACTAAAATGCTGAAATGAATAGGAATTAACAACACCTATTTCTCACCCTCCCTAACTAGCATAGTATATTATATCTATGAAGGTCTCTTTGGGTTTTAGCAGGGCGGGCCCATACCTCAAGATCTCAGTGTCAGAGGATCACATCATCTTCCACCAGCTCTCTGCATGCGAAACACCATCAAGTGTGTATCGTGTGCTCTAAGCAAAGCAATATAAAACACGCGCAAAGCCAGATTTTGGCTGCAGCTGCATTCATGTTATGTCTAGGAAGGTGTGAAGATCAGACCTCACAACAACACTGTGTCGAGTTATCCTTGGAGGCTTCAGCACTCACTGTACAGACATAATTTACTAAGCAAAGCTGATATCAGAGCAATAACATATTATTCTCATGTAAATCACAACGCTCTTCTAGGTTGAAAGCTAAAATACCAATTATGTGTTGTGTGCAAAAGCAGCAAAAGGAAAAATGGCGTTTAAACATTTAATAAGCTCATGCTAACTTAACACGGTATATAGGTAAGCAGTAACTATATGACACCCCTCCAATGATCCGAGCACGGACAAAAAAAAGGAAAGGCAAGACCAGAATAGGGGCACAACATGAAAGCAGAGTTCAATAATAATGAGCTAAGACAATTGTCAAAATCTGGTGAAAAGGTCTTATAGAGGTCAATTAAAAAGTTCTAAACTTGCCAATTCATGGCTTACTTTCACTCAAGTCAATAGGCCTGGGTCCGTAAAAAATGTTGTATGCAAAAAGGTCCAAAAAAATTTGTAATCAGAAATCGGCTATTAGCAAAAGTTTCGAAGGCTTTCAGGACAGGACTGAATATGCAAAATATGCAGCAACATCCTCCAGCATGAAGTCACTGTCATCATCCGAAAACAGTTCAGCCATCCAATTCATTAGAGGGAAAGAACATACGTGCTCCTCCAGCACCGGAGCCTCTAGCATCATCAGAGGACAACTCGGTGGGTTCTCAATATAGCTCTGTGACAAGAAATCTTGTGCTGCTGCGAGTATGTTCCAATGACCCATTAGTCCATGCATCGCTGCCAAGGCCATAATCCTTTCGCCAGAACAAACCAACTCGTGATTAACTACGGGACTCATCAGGTGATTAAAATCTTGCAGAGACACAAATCAAGGGCCCAGTCGAAATCGCAGCTCAGGCAATAAAACACAGGCTGGACACATGTGAAATAGGAAAATCGAAACGATAATCCATATGCCGTGCTTAAGGTCGCAAGCGGCAGTGTGCCATAGTATTCAAGCATCCGGTTGCGAAACAGTGCCAGGTGGGGCTGTGCGGCTTCTAACACAGGACGGGCATCCATTTTTAATAAAAACAAAATATCACCAGAACGCCTGCAGCCAGCGCCAGCAAAACCGGAAAGCCACCAAACAGGCTTGGAAATATAGAATGAAAGAAAGCAGGGATGACTCTAAATATTTTCTCGAAAGAAGTCACGAGACCACTGCTAACTATTTAAAAAAAGTGTGCTAGGCCAGAAGTGGAGGAGGCATTAAAGATTTGATTAATCAGCTCGCTGAAATGCAATGGCAAATCAGTATTCAATAGCGCCTGCACTTCTGTGCGCGTGTTAGCTATGTGAAGGACAAATGTTTCTCGAGCCGAACTCAGGGCCACCTTTTTTTGAGACAAAAGGGCTCTTATTCTACTCATACCATTGAACTCTGCCGTCAAGGTTGGGATTCGCGGCCAGATGGAAACATCTGAATTCCCATGTGTAGGAGGATACAGAACGTTTTTGTAACACACCACACGTTCTGATACTGTTACCACATAAGCGATACCTCTAATTAACCCACAACAGTCTTCGTTATTCAAAAGTAAATAACTGCCGTTTGCCAGTAATGTGATAGTATGAACGATTGCGGGAACTGGAGTACCTTTCAAAACACAGGCTAAATTTGGTCGGTCTTGGTTACAAGAACCGTGCAATTGAATGTGTCTACATATTAATGAGTGATCTGGTGTTTCTGTGCACTCCTCCCCTTTAAGATAAACTTCCTTCTCATCTTTCAGGCATCGATAAGTGAATGGAAGCGACCACGCCTCATGGAGAAACGAACTACCTAGCGGTTCATATCTGCCTATCGCGATATATCGCATACAATTTGTAAATTTGTACAAAGCAAACGGTAATGTAATTAACCCGTGGATAAGCCACGTCGCAGCAGTGGCTTCTGCCACAGAGAACGGTAAAGACTCTAACCTTTCAATGTGTAACATGGAAAAAGATGCATCCCGCATCGAAAGCATGCGCTGCTTGTCAGTCAAATTAAAAGGGGCAAAGAGAGAGGACACGTTCATGTAAGTCCAAGGCACCCTCCCAGACTTAAGCGTCTGTAGTGTCCACGCAAATTGCATAATGGAACGCAATTGATTCTGACCATGGTATAACACAAACACCTCATCTTGCACAATATCAACAACAGAAGACACAATGCTATTTAACGTGTAAATGCGGGAGGAAAGCATGTTAATACTGTTATCTACAACTGCAAGTACTTTTTCTAAATTAGATTGATCAATAGCTCTAAGGCGTGTAGCAGCCTCAATTTGTGACGTCCTCAAGATTTCATTGTAAATTGCATATATCCATTTTTTAGATCTACCACTAGCTGGGCCTTTTATGAAATCATTTAAATCCACATCATCAGTGAGCTTGGATAGATGCAGTTTAACCGCAGGCAAGGTAGAATGTTTCAGCCAATTCTGACATAATTTTCCTACTGAATAATTGGTGACAGAATGGTCAGTATCAAAGCGGGGATCAAGTCTGACTCGTGTAAACCCATCAGTTAAACCCAGGTCACGACGTAGGCAGGAATCAGAACTTCTGTGCCACATCAGCCAACCCTTTGGATCCAAACTGGAAATGTTAAAGGACGCATTTTGCAATTGAGCTTGCAATTCCCTAATGGAAAACTGTGTAATATTATTCCAACCAGAATATTCTTCTAAATCAGGGACTGCAGGTGTATTTAACTTTTTAGAAGTAGCCAATCCAAAGCATGTTGTTTGAGAAATGGTAGAATTTAAAAACAACATATGATTTGGGATGAGACATGCACAGTGCAAAGCCTCAGTGCCTTGTACCTGCCAATATTTAGAACCCCAAACAGATTTAAGGTCAATTGTTTCCTTCCATAGCTCGTAGCCCTCTACAGCTAACCTGTCTAGGAAGGACTTCGAATACAACAATTTAGTATCGGTAAGTCTAGCCTTGGACATGGACTTTTGTGTCATTTTAAAATAAAAAGACTCAGGATTGGACTGATTAAAGTCGGTAAAATAAGTGTACTTTTTCAAGAAAGTACTCGAACTGCCTTGTAAAGGAGCTGGGCAATGTTCCCACTGGGTGTAATTCACAGTACCCCTTCTGGAACTTGTTTTATGCAGATAATGGTTGCCAAAATGTTGGAAGCAAAATAATTCACCATAATCAAAGGCAGCATAATATTTCAAATCAGAGAATAATTCTTCTACGGCCTGAACATCCCAATCATCAGAACGTATGTTTTGTTTCACCACATCTCCCATGTTTACCCTGAGCACATTAGGGACATTAATAACTTCAGTAGGGCCATGGATTTGAAATTTAACCGCATCCCACACAATCCCATCAAGAACAGGCCAAGCAGTGATGTTAACAAAATTCAAGTCTCTCTTCAGTCTGTGTGCTGAATGTGACGAAGAAAGGGGGGCCAAAGTTCCATTAAGAAGCCGAATGCATGTTCTCTCCTCGACATAGTGTCCATCGACAAGACGAAAAAAATAAAACACAAAACCAATTGACATAAAAAGGTAAATCGAAAAAAGTACCAGCCAAATATATGTCCAAGGGGGGATCAAAAAATGTTTCATAAATAATGTGGCATAAATTGCAAAACGTGAGGGCTTTTTCGAAATTTGTGAAACAGTGTCAAAAGAAAATCTGGATTCTGTGGCCAAACGTGTTTGCAAATCAGGCCTCGATAAGTCAGTTGGGTAAGTGTAATCAAGTTCATCAACGTTATCAACAGGTAAAGTACTTAATAAAGGACTGGAAACAGCAGGCATCTCGAGGGCCACTTCTGGGTCATCATTAGAAGTAGTGGCCAAAACAGAATTTCTCACAATCGAAGGACATGAGACCGCCGGAGTCATACTAAGAAGAATCGGCCACTCTGTGTATCTTGACATTGTCAATAGAGATAAATCTGTTGTCCTTACGACCTGGAAGTGGAGGTAAAATGACTGTTCTTGTGACCTTCACGCCAAGCACAGGAACCGGAGCTCGATAGGAAGGACCAAATTCTTTCTTGTTATCGATCTTCTCTCGAACCAGTTCTCTAACTTTGGGTAGCCAGCCTACTACCGGGATCTGCAATGCATCTTCTGATGTGGAGGGCAAATGTTCCTTAGCAAGACTGTCTCTGGTCTTTTGTAGATTCTGCAAAACATTGAAATGTTCATCTACGTCAAAGGTTGTGGCTCGGGCCACGCCGTCTAGACCGTCAAGGTCCGGGACAAACATCTTGATACCAAAGAGCATTTCGTATGGGGTCCACCCACCCAGAGACCTTCTAGGGAGATTATTAAGAGCACGCTGCACGCCATTGAGATGGGCCAGCCAGTTTCTGCCAGTGCCTATAACTCGAGCTGTCAATGATTGCTTTAAGTCACAGTTCATTCGTTCCACTACACTGTTACCCTCAGGTCTGTAGGGAGACGAAAACTTGACTTGGACCCCCATCGAAGTCATGGCATCCTTATACGCCTTAGAGGCGAAAGCCGGACCCTGATCCGAATGGAAGGTACCACAGGCAAAAATCTAACCCTGGGCGAAGCACTACGCTACGCTCGCGGAGTTTGCGAAGTTTTCGCAACTTCGCACTTCGCGAGCTGCACGTAGCACAGTGCGAACATGCGTAGTGCAGCGTAGCATTGTGCAGCGGTCATTTTTTGCTTGTTCGCGGTCCTGAACGTCATGTTCGCGACCGCGAGCAAGCAAAATTACATCCCGGCGAGATTCTCAACGCGAGGAGGTCAGGTTTCTCATTGTGAGTTGTTGCGCATGCTCGCGACCGCTCTCAATGAGAAACTACCTGTTCACGTTGAGAAAGCTGCCGCTCGAGTAATAATCTACTCGAGCAGCAGAAAACTACAGCTCGCACTGTGCAAGATGCCGTTTTCAATGCTTGCACAGTGCCGAATGCTTGTCCG
Organism: Lissotriton helveticus; assembly: GCF_964261635.1. NCBI lineage: Eukaryota > Metazoa > Chordata > Amphibia > Caudata > Salamandridae > Lissotriton > Lissotriton helveticus. The sequence goes on from NC_136067.1 coordinate 1,621,791,225, forward strand.
CACTGTGCAATCATTGAAAACGCATCTTGCACAGTGCGAACATGCTACTACGCAGCTCGCGTAGTGCTACGTGAAGTTCGCGTAGTGCGAAGTGCACTTCGCGTAGCTTCGCGTAGCGCTACTTCGCGAACTACGCCCACCCTTACAAAAATCCCTACAAAGACACGCAAATCTCTTATGACAGTCCGTGAATCAGCGCTGCGATGGGGCCAGACCCACACAAAGCGTGTGCATGAATCAACTGCTACTAAGATGTACTTATACGCAGTATCAGAAGAAAAAGGACCGCAGTGATCTAAATAAACGCATCCTAGTGGTTTATTAGATATGTACAACTGTGTCTGTGGCGGACGCGCAGCAGTCGAAGGTTTAATCTACTGGCAAACGTCACATTGAAGGACATAGTCGCGCGTCTGTTTGTACAGTCCCCGCCACCAGAAACGTTGTTGTAATTGAGCTACAGTGGCCGAGATGCCCGCATGCGCAGACGCCACACCTTCATGCGCCGCTGTAATCAAGCTAGCCTTGCGATCCGAGTTGGGAATCAAACGTTCTCCAACTTCAGGAATTTTCACAAAAGGAACCTTATCGGGACTTAAGTGGTACGTGTACTTCTTTGGGCTGATTTTATTGTAAATGTTTTGAACCTTATTCATTTAGGCCATCAGGTACCGGACTCATGGAAGGGTGCTGAAGTTGTTACCGTTTTTAAAAAGGGTGAGAGAGAGGACCCTGCCAACTACAGACCAATTAGTCTAATTGACGTTATTCAAAAAGTAGTTGGCAGGGTAATTGTAAATAGGATTGAGGGTTGGCTTATGGAAGGAAACATCCTGTCCCACTTTCAGGCCGGATTCAGAAACAATGTTGGGGCCATTGACCAAGTCTTCAGATTCTGTGCTGTTTTCTGGAAAACAGTGTCATTAGCCAGAGGGAGCCTCTACCTGGCTTTTATTGACCTTAAAACGGCTTTTGATGTAATACCCCGTGTTAAACTTTGGAATGTCCTATTGGACATGGGTTTCCCATCTTACCTGCTAAATCTTATCATCAAACTCCATGAGGGTACATATGCAAAGATACGCTGGGGGGTCCAGGGGCAACTCACTAAGAGTATACCTGTCAATAGAGGGGTGCGGCAGGGGTGTGTGATGGCCCCTACTTTATTTTCCCTCTTTATAAATGGGGTTGTGAAGCATCTGCAAGATACACCGGCCGATGCCCCCATTATGGCGGGGGAGAAAACACCATCCCTCCTCTTTGCCGACGACACCCTCCTCTTATCAAAAACCCCCATGGGTCTCCAAACTCTTCTTGATCAGTTTAGTGTTTTTTGTCAGGAACGGGGACTCACAATAAACACGACCAAAACTAAACTAATGGTCATGACCGCTAAGAGGAAATATAGGAATATCCACGTTACCCTGAATGGGTCTCCTCTAGAGGTGGTTGATGAGTTTGACTATCTTGGTGTTAGGATTAATAACCACTTGAAATGGGAACCCCATATATGTAAAATGATTTTAAATCTTAAAAGGGTCTCCGGCACTATTTTAAGAAACCAACGCCTCTCTATAAGTAGGCCAGTTGCCCCTGCATTATCAGTTTACGAGGGGAAAGCAATTGCTTCAGCTGTTTATGGCTCGGAACTGTGGGGCAATGAGAATACCAATGACCTTGTCCGATCAGAGAACAAGTTTATGAGGGACTTGGTGTCGCTCCCATCCTCTACCCCACTTAAACCTTTATTCTTAGACCTGGGAAGAAAGTCTATTCGGGATATCCTCCAACTCCGTCCCCTCTTATATTGGGTTCGCTTGAGGAGGACTCCCGAATTAGCTAATTATGCCCTTGTGTTAGATGAAATATTAAAATTAAACACCTCAGGCAAAATTAGATGGCTAAATGCATTAAAAAAGCTTGTAGCAAGTGTGGGTTTAAGCGACGCTTGGGTATCCCAATCACCTCCACCAAAACAAGTGGTGAAAAAATTATATTGGGATTGGATAGAGACCAAGGCGCTACAGAACCCAAACTGGGGTCATTTGACTGAGACTTTTTTGACCCATAAATGCACCCTAAAATTGGAATTGTTTTTGGACTTCATTCAGGTTCCTCGGGAAAGGACTTTATACCTTAAACTTAGACATGGAACACTGCCCCTCAAAACTTTTACATCTAGATGGAACAATAGGAGGGAAGAGGATAAAATGTGTCCAGGGTGTACAAACCCCGAGGAATCATTGGGCCACTTTTTCTTTGCCTGTAAGGCATATATCTTACCCAGGAAGAAATGGTTAAAACCAGTTCTAAAGATTCTTGGGGTTAGAGATTACAAATCAGCTTTGCGTATTCTTATTTCTGACACCTCTTCTATGGTTACTATTTGTGGGGTCGCAAAGTTCTTATCATGTGCCTGGATCATTAGGACTAAGATTTTAAAAAATGCTTATCAAGTCAATTTTTCCACATAATTCTAGATGTCTTTTTTAAAATAATGAACTGTTTTGTAATTATGTATGTAATGAACTGTTTTTATAATTATGTATGTATTTCATGTTTGTACTTTTTATGATACATGTGTCGAATAAAAGTATAATGACGTAATTGAGCTACAGTGGCCGAGATGCCCGCATGCGCAGACGCCACACCTTCATGCGCCGCCGTAATCAAGCTAGCCTTGCGATCCGAGTTGGGAATCAAACGTTCTCCAACTTCAGGAATTTTCACAAAAGGAACCTTATCGGGACTTAAGTGGTACGTGTACTTCGAAGGGAACCCCGTAGGATGTTTACCTCCCTTCTCAGTGGCAGCAACTGCCGCCAAGATGTCATCATCAATCTTACTTTTGGACCGTGTAACTGCTGCAACCAAATATGTAGATACCGCTGATTTCGCTGCTTCATCAGCAAGCGAGTTACCCACAGCGTGGACTCCAACACGCTGATGGCCGAGAGTATGAATCACAAACACGAGCGGCAATTGCTCTTTGAGCTCAGCCACTCGAACCCAGATCATTTTATGTTTTATTGTGCTACCCTTGGAATCACGAAAGTCATTCTGAATCCAAAAGAACATGTTTTCATGGTAAGACTGGACACAGTAATAGGAATCACTCACAATAAGAGTAGTCACACTAGGATCTGCGTACTCTAACGCGAGTAATAGAGCACAAAGCTCCGCCAATTGTGCGGTGCAGTCCCCTAGAGTCTGCGTGTGCACAACTCTGGACTTGAACTCATCGTTCACCATGGCACCGACCACAATGGCGCATGCGGAAATGTAGGCGTGTTTAGAGCCATGTGTAACCTGCGCTGAACCATCAGTGTATATGATGCAATGAAATCCTTCAAAGGTCGCATTGCTAAAGGAGCCGGATGAACGAATTCATACTGTAAATACTCCTGCGACCGTAAAGTGGCATCAAAAATAAATGTGACATCCTGAGATGTCAAGGATGCAGCCCATTGAATCCACCGAGGGAGCAAAGCTTTAGAGTTTGGTACACTGGCTTTCGTAACTGCCTCCAAGGCAGGACACGGGGTAACAACCAACATGCGTTTTCCCTGTGACAGGGCACGTTCTTTAAGAATTGCCATCTGCACAGCCGTTAAAACTTTCACCACAATGGAAAATCGCATTTCAGCCGAAGTGTACAAATGTGACTTGTAAGCAATAGGTACTGTGTCTCCTTCATTAAAAGTAAGGTACGTGAAACCCACCGTCCCAGGGATGATTCTTATCACCAGGTTGGTGTGGTTATCATGAGTCAGTAAGAATTTAGAAGCAAGCAGATCCGCCTGTAAGGATTGCAAAATGGCCGAGTGCTCAGGCAGCCAGCATGATTTGGAAAAAGTTGGTTGCATCAAAGCATACAAAGGCTTGATACGCTGGGCATATTCCGGACTGTAAGTCCTCCCGAAATTTAAGAAACCCAGTAAAGACTGTATTTTTTTCAGCGTTGTCGGAGCACGCAGTTGTGCGCATTTCTCCAAGAAGTGAGGAGGCAAACCTCTACCATCATTGTTGAGCTCATAGCCCAGGAACAACACTGTGTACTCTGCAATGTGCGATTTTAGAAAGTTAAATCTGTAAACCATGTCTGCAAAGTTACAAATTATGCTGTTTACTCGACACAGATGCTCCCAAAGGTCGTCGTCTGTGAGATATATGTCATCCACATACGAGCAAGCATCTGGGTCGATTCTCCCCAAAAGAGAGACTATGCGGATAGTAAAAATCCCAGGACTATTCTTATAGCCCATAGGCAAACGCCAAAATTGTTTTTGCACACCGCCGCAAGTAAAGGAGGTCCATTGGGAACTTAGACCATCCAATCGATGGGCATAAAAACCGTTGGAAATGTCAAGCGTGGTCTTAAAACCCTTACGCACTAGACTATCCACTAGGGCAGAGCCGTGAGTATTCTGTACTGCACAGTTACGGCAAGGTGAGTTTAAATGCCGGTAATCCAATACCAAACGATATGAACCATCGGGCTTGGTCACAGTAAAAAGAGGGTTATTCATTGGTGACACACATGTTTCAATCACTCCTTGATATTCCAATTGTTCTAGGATTGCCGCGACGGAAGCTTTGGCTTCACGCCGAATAGGATATTGAGGTTGAGGCTGCGGCTGAGACCGTAAAGGAATCTCGTGGTTTGGGGACAATTTATCCCAACCACATTGGTTGCGGTACAGAGCCGGCGCTAGAGCCTTAGCCCACTCTTCTGCAAAATGCAGCGCATGCTCCTTCAAGACTGTGTTCGCGAAACTGGGGAGGATCACCTCCTCCCCTCGCGGTGCTGCGAGAACAAAAGGTGGGGGCCAGTCAGCCTCCGAAAGCAAAATGTCATACGTAGACGAAAGATTTTCCCAAAATACCCCTTTTATGGTACGTTGTATGTCCCCTTCAATTAACAGGACAATTTCATAAAGTCTATCAGGGGGAGCAACTCTCGTATCAGCTGTTTCTATCACAACATAAATATCAGTCGCTGTCACCTTCAGTAGTGGACGCAGGGCCTCTCTCACAATGGTAATCTCCGCCGCGCTGTCCAGCAAGGTCAGAGCCCATGTCAGATTCCGAAGCCGCGTTCTTACTATCTGTGGCATATCGATGCGCTGTCAAAGCCGCAACTTTTTTCTTGGCAAACTGCGGTCTCTTCGGCGTTGAGCCGTCCTGCTTTCCTGCACCGTCTTTCGGGCGGGGCTGGTCACGTCCTTGCTGACCACCCCGACCCCTTCCGCCTCCTCCACCACCGGTCGTCGAGGCCGATGAGTCCTGAAAGGAACGAGGAGAGCGTTGATCAGAAACCTGAAATCGATCAGGTGATTTAATCTTCGCGCGATCGCGCAAGTCATAAACACGTTCTGTTTGCGCAGGCAACGGAGACGCAGGACGAGATTCCTGTGTTTTTTGTTGTTGCTGTTGCTTTCCCTGTTTTTGTTTTTAGGCCAATTTTGTTTTTTAGACTTGGGCTGAATTTCTGTTTCCGAATTCTGCCCTTGGGGTTGATCTTCCTCTTTAACAGAAAAAGGTTTGAGACCCCTACTATTGCGACCCACGGTCTTATAAGCCGCCACAATAATCCTCGCTAACTGTCGGGGTTTCTCTGCATCGGGAATCGCCGCCAACGCATTAGCTACCTGAAAATTCACTGCATCCCCCTTGACATTAGCAAGAATGACATCGCACACCACATCAAAGGAGCCACACAGGCGCATACACAATTCAACCGCAGATTCCGGTCCGTGATCATCCTGAACACGTTTAAGGACCGTAGGCAAGACAGCCATAGACGGAGTGCCGTAACACCTCGCATTGACCGCCGCAAATGTCTTACCCCTGGTCTCACAGTCACCGAGTTCAGGGGCCAAATCTTTTGATAAACTAAGTGTCAGAATCCTGTGTTTCTCACCAGGAGTCGTATTAGGAAATACAGCTTCTAGCTGGTCAAATTTATCGGCAAGCCAGAAAAGAAAGTCATCCTTTTCCTGCCCATTACAGCATTGACCATCACAGGACTGAGCTTCAAAATACCCTGTCCGGCCGGAAGCGCCGCACCCCCCGGGGGCCCACCCGGAAGATTACGGCCTATGTATTGCACTAAGGCTCGAATCACGGCAATAGAGACTACATGTAGTCTACGAATTTCAGCAAGGTTACAATTGCCGTGTAGAGGATGAGGAGTAAATCCAGCCAAAACAGGCCAATTTGCGCCTGGAATGGACAAAGGACCTAACCTCGGAGCTGTTTCTATCACAACATAAATATCAGTCGCTGTCACCTTCAGTAGTGGACGCAGGGGGTATACACCCGTTACAACGGATCTTTTACTCCGCACTACCATTACAACGCGACCATTACTCCGCATACCATTACAACGCATTGCGCTGGGGGGCGCTCTAGGATAGGGAATAAGTATAATTTACTATCCAACACCTTCCCTAGGGTCCACGGGGACTGGAGTTAGAATAGTAAATTATACTTACCACTATCCAGCGCCCCAAGGCGCTATGCGTTGTAACGGTATGCGGAGTAAAAGTCGCGTTGTAATGGTCTGCGGAGTAATAGTATGCGTTATAACGTCATACATCCGACGCAGGGCCTCTCTCACAATGGTAATCTCCGCCGCGCTGTCCAGCAAGGTCAGAGCCCATGTCAGATTCCGAAGCCGCGTTCTTACTATCTGTGGCATATCGATGCGCTGTCAAAGCCGCAACTTTTTTCTTGGCAAACTGCGGTCTCTTCGGCGTTGAGCCGTCCTGCTTTCCTGCACCGTCTTTCGGGCGGGGCTGGTCACGTCCTTGCTGACCACCCCGACCCCTTCCGCCTCCTCCACCACCGGTCGTCGAGGCCGATGAGTCCTGAAAGGAACGAGGAGAGCGTTGATCAGAAACCTGAAATCGATCAGGTGATTTAATCTTCGCGCGATCGCGCAAGTCATAAACACGTTCTGTTTGCGCAGGCAACGGAGACGCAGGACGAGATTCCTGTGTTTTTTGTTGTTGCTGTTGCTTTCGCTGTTTTTGTTTTTAGGCCAATTTTGTTTTTTAGACTTGGGCTGAATTTCTGTTTCCGAATTCTGCCCTTGGGGTTGCTTTTCCTCTTTAACAGAAAAAGGTTTGAGACCCCTACTATTGCGACCCACGGTCTTATAAGCCGCCACAATAATCCTCGCTAACTGTCGGGGTTTCTCTGCATCGGGAATCGCCGCCAACGCATTAGCTACCTGAAAATTCACTGCATCCCCCTTGACATTAGCAAGAATGAGATCGCACACCACATCAAAGGAGCCACACAGGCGCATACCCAATTCAACCGCAGATTCCGGTCCGTGATCATCCTGAACACGTTTAAGGACCGTAGGCAAGACAGCCATAGACGGAGTGCCGTAACACCTCGCATTGACCGCCGCAAATGTCTTACCCCAGGTCTCACAGTCACCGAGTTCAGGGGCCATATCTTTTGATAAACTAAGTGTCAGAATCCTGTGTTTCTCACCAGGAGTCGTATTAGGAAATACAGCTTCTAGCTGGTGAAATTTATCGGCAAGCCAGAAAAGAAAGTCATCCTTTTCCTGGGGTCGCCTGCCCATTACAGCATTGACCATCACGGGACTGAGCTTCAAACCACCCTGTCCGGCCGGAAGCGCCGCACCCCCCGGGGGCCCACCCGGAAGATTACGGCCTATGTATTGCACTAAGGCTCGAATCACGGCAATAGAGACTACATGTAGTCTACGAATTTCAGCAAGGTTACAATTGCCGTGCAGAGGATGAGGAGTAAATAAACAGGCCAATTTGCGCCTGGAATGAACAAAGGACCTAACCTCGGAGCTGTCAAAGAATGGGGTAGGGCGCCACCAAACCAAACGCGATGCTGCCAAGTATCAATAGGTACTTCCTGTGCCCTGTACAGAGTATATTCATTCGGTACAGGAGAGGGAGTGTAAGTGTGGAACACACCAGAATTAGCGTACGCAGCCAGAAATGTCACCCACGAATAAAAGAGTTCGTAAGGGTAAGCTGCTTCCGCACTCACCACCATTATCACAGCCAAGCCTTCCACCGGTACATTGTAAGTCAGCAAATGATTGCGCACCGCAATGCGACTATGCTGCGGAATGTCCACGGGATTGGCCATGACAGCACAGAAATGTAGAAATACAAAGTAAACTTTGTAACACAACTGGGTAGTAATTCAAGGAAACCGTTCTAGAAAGATTCAAGCTTGAAAAGACCTATTTCAAAAATAGGTAGGTTTTTTCCTACACCACCGTTTTCCGGAAACAACAGTGAAGGGGTCAAGGATTGAATGATATACTACTCGAGTGTTATGATATAAGACCACCAACGTTGGGCACCATGTAGCGGGAATTCCGTTCTCCTACAGAACTGTGCAATAAGATTTGGAACCTCAGTGAATTAGGATGGCCCAAAACTCACCTCAGTACCCAAAATCCCCTTACCGAGCTAGCTACAGTGTCTCATTGATCATAACAAACTCCCAATGTTTAGACAAACCAGAACATGAACTTAGAATACCTCAGGTATCGTGCAATACATGAACACTCTTTCGCTATACAATCATTTCAAACCAGAACGTGGATTAAAAGAGGACACATGCATATTTAAAATATTTATTTACTAATGCAGGATTCTCAAACGCAGTATCATATATAATACAAGCAAACATGTTATAAGAAACAAAGTTATCAGCATAGTTACTAGTCCATAGAAAGCAAACGGTGACAGCATACTAAAATGCTGAAATGAATAGGAATTAACAACACCTATTTCTCACCCTCCCTAACTAGAATAGTATATTATATCTATGAAGGTCTCTTTGGGTTTTAGCAGGGCGGGCCCATACCTCAAGATCTCAGTGTCAGAGGATCACATCATCTTCCACCAGCTCTCTGCATGCGAAGCACCATCAAGTGTGTATCATGTGCTCTAAGCAAAGCAATATAAAACGCGCGCAAAGCCAGATTTTGGCAGCAGCTGCATTCATGTTATGTCTAGGAAGGTGCGAAGATCAGACCTCACAACAACACTGTGTCGAGTTATCCTTGGAGGCTTCAGCACTCACTGTACAGACATAATTTACCAAGCAAAGCTGATATCAGAGCAATAACATATTATTCTCATGTAAATCACAACGCTCTTCTAGGTTGAAAGCTAAAATAACAATTATGTGTCGTGTGCAAAAGCAGCAAAAGGAAAAATGGCGTTTAAACATTTAATAAGCTCATGCTAACTTAACACAGTATATAGGTAAGCAGTAACTATATGACAGAGGTTGGGTGTTGCATTGGCGAGAGGTAATGGATGCCTTGTCGAGAGAGCCTAGAAGCAGTGATGAGTTGAGATGGAGGAAGAAGAGCATAGCAAAAGCTATGGAGGACAAAAAAGTGAAAGTTAAAAAAACAAGCCCGGGAGTTGTGTGTGCGCGTTTGCTAAAAGAAAAAAAAGGAGGCGAGAGGTGCGTGTGCGCGCGCGGCGGGAAGAGTGAAAGCAGACTGGCGAGTGGTGTGCGATGTGCGCGCACCATGACGAGAGAGGAAAGCCAGATGGCGCCTCTGCTCGTCATTATGCGCATGACCGCACGCTCTATGCCACCCTGTCGGACTTTTGAAAGCCCACTCACTAAATGTCTCGCCAGAGCACCGCATGCTCTGGCTCAGACGAGACCTAAAAAAGGGGCACAAAGTGTGGGGGCTGAGTAACTATAACAAAAGTCCGGTTCCCTACTCATATAATTTGAAACTTTCCTCTAATGTTCTTAATGCTTCTTCAAATTCTTCTATGTCACCTTAGCCCCGTTGATGCTCCGAAGACTACTTCAACTTCAGGTACCAAATACTGCCATAAATCATTCTGTATTTCTCTATGACCTTAATGTACATTAAGAACTCCTCTTTCTACCTACTCAATGGTATGGGTGGTTCTCCTTTGCATTAGAGAAAACGTGGAATAGAATCAAACTGCTTGGTAATATACACATTAATTATTGGAACATAATTACTAATATGGAACAGCAAAAGCATTAGAATACAATACCTGATATGGTACACTTATGGATGAATGTAATGCTAAAGATATTGATGATTAATTTCTCAAACTGGATATGCTTAATAAACCAACGAGTGCATGAGGAACAATGAAGTGAAATTCAGTGTGTATGACACAGAGGAATCCTCTCCAGCTCTAAGGCTTCTGCGTGCCACCCACAGGAATTGGTTGCATGAAATGGTATGTACTCCCTCCTCTAGAGCCAATGGTCATGGTGATACTATGATATAATGAACGAGTTTCTTTGAAGGACAAAACTTGGATATGTAGCTTCACAGGAAGGAGAGTGTTGCCTTGCAGCAAACCACTGATCAAAGTGAGTGTTTCACCAATGCGTTTGAGTAGAGCAGGCCATTTCTTCCAAAACAGGGAAATCTTACATACGCTCCTTAATGCAATGCATTAGCTCCCTCACAGTGAAGGAGTGGAAGAACAATTCCCAAGTGAGATTGGGGTCTGCTGAAATGGTACCCAGTGTCCGTTGACACTATGGAAGTATCTTCTGGCAATAATTGATGGCGCCAGAAGCAGCCAGTGAATTTAACGTTCCAATGAAGCATAGCAGAAGTTATTAAAACCTTCACCCATGATGTGAAGGCAGAAAAGGCGCCAACAATGGTCGTCCCCATCATTACAAAAAAGCTAGAGAACTCTCATAGATTATGTGTCTTTATTCCAGCACAATGCTGACTCAAACTGTCAGAATTCAAAACACGCCTAAGCCCTACCGCGTACACCATGACGTATCTACATTCCAACAGTCCATCAGTAAGTAAGCAAACATAAGAAAACAACAGGATTTGATTAAAGATTTTTAGTGGCCAACAGTGAGATTTATTGTAGTTGATGCAACTTGTAAGCGCAGAGATGGGGAGGCGAGAGGACCCTACTCAGAGCACATGAGGAGGCAGGAGTGATTGCTTCAGTTCTGTTCTGAATTGAAGAGAGTTGAAACAAGCCTCACCAGTGGGTGATATTATTCCAGGTCCTGTGCGCAGAACGTCAAAAGTTGTGTTTATTGGTCTCATCTTTGTTTTTTTAATCCTTTCTGTATCTCTTTTTACAGCAGGTCATGTCATGGTTTTGTGGTTTGTGTTGGCCTCCTGAAATGGTGATTTGTTTGGCCAGGTACAGAGGTCTGTTGGTTATTACTGCCTTGTACGTGGTTCAGCAGATCTTGTAGATGATAAATGCCATCAAAGAGGTACAACTGTACATCATATTTTATGCACGTCCTTCTCCCACTCCCACTCTGCCTGTCCCTAGGTCAGCACTCACCTGGCAGGCAATTGCACACAATAACTACTGATCCCTGCCTGCAAGGCAGAGATCGCTATGCCTTATTGGCATCAGTACAGCAGATGCACTGAAAGCAGGACTGAATTCTGAACAGGTGCCCTGTTTTTTCATACGTCCAGCATTCATTTTTGTATCACACAAACAAATGTTAAAGCTGGAGTTTGTACATAACAAAAATCAATGGCTCTGATGCACAGAGACTTGTCTGCATGTCTGTGGGCGTGACTGGGGTGGGAGTGTCCCCGGTGTAGTATTATAGGTTACATCCCTGCCCTGAGTGATCCCGGCTAAAGGTTTCTGTTAGAATTGCACCTTTGTCCAAACAGGGTCCCTTCCTTCTACTCAGGATAAGGGGGATACACTTCTAAAACAACCCCTGCTCACCCCATTGGTAGCTTGGCACAAGCAGTCAGGCTTATCTCTGAAGCAGTGTGTAAAGCATTTGCAAGTAACACACAGGAATACAGTGAAAACACCACAACAGGAAACCACACCAGTTTTATAGCCAATATTTATCTGTTCAAACAAGACCAGAATGATAAAAGACCAACATATGGTAATCAAATTATGTACTTTACAAGAATAACTTTAAAATGTATTTCCTTGGAGTCAGTAGCTCCGTCAGGGGCTATGGTGGTACTGAAAACCATAGAATCCAACAATTCCATCCAAACGCGGCAGTCATGGGGTCAGCAGACTCATAAACAGTACCTTTTCGTTGCGGCTTACAAGTCGGTGTGAGCTGTTCATGGAACCCTTCGCGGTTGCGATGTGATGCAAAGCATAACGGTGCAGCGTGCTTTGCCCTCAAAGCGCTGGTGCAGGCAGAGGCTCGGTGACGGTCGCCCAGCGGTGTCGGTGAGACCAGGGCTACAATGTGGAGTGAAGGCGATGCTCGTTGCAATGCTGAGACATCACGGTGCAAGTGTCAGATTCGGTTGCGGGGGAGCTGGCGTCGGTCAGTCCGGACTGCAGTGTGGGACAGGGCGGTGCATTGTGAGACTTACGAGTGCTGCCCCCAAGCCACGGTGCGGTCGCAGGTGTCGAAGTCAGCAGGCAGTGACCGAGCTGGTGAGACGAGAGTAGTGAAGTGAAGCGAGGCTGTGTGGAGTGCGGTGCCCACAGGTCACGGTGCAAGCAGCGGCTCGATGGCATTGGTCGTTGTTGTAGGTGAGACAATGGTTGCGGTGCGAGATGCGGCAGTTCCCTCTTCAGTGCCTTCAGGACACGGAGCAAGCAAAGGAGTTGGCTGCTTTCCCCCCTCTGTGGCAACAGAAACCACAGTTCCACAGTTGGTACCCAGAGTTCGGTGAAGTATTTGAGGTCCCTGAGACTTCAGAACAGGAGAACTTGGAGATACTCAGCATAACATTAAGAAAGTTCAATTTAGTCCTTTCACTGGCCAAGGCGGAAGCAGCAACTGCAGGCCAACCCAATACAGCTGCAAAAACAACCATTGATGGACAGAATGCAGAACAATGTCATACATTCACCCCAGTACAGAGATCTGGGCCTAAATCCATCGTTTTTTTGCACTCCACACCACCCCAGGTCAGACATGGCCATATGCAAATCAGCCTTGACCCTGTGCCTCATGGGAACAGTCCAGCCCGAACTGCCAAGCCATGTCTTTCCTGGACCGGAATCAAGCATCCAAGGACCGGTTTCTGGCTATCAGCCTTCATCAGCCTGGATAGCTTGACTGCAGTGGTGTGGAGAGCATGGGACTCACGTCTGAGCATACCCATCCCACTCGGGGTGACAAATGTAAAAACAACCATTGATGGACAGAATGCAGAACAATGTCATACATTCACCCCAGTACAGCAACAACACATCAGCGGGGCAGTTCTCCCTGCAGCCATCCTTCCGACTCTTCTTCTTGGCAGGTTTCTTGATTCCAGCGAGTTCTAAAATTCTGGGGTCTGGGCCCCAATATTTATACTCAGTTTCTCTTTGTTCTCGGAGGCAGAGAGTGTCTGTGCTTATTCCAAATCAGTTTGGTCCTCTCTGGCCCAGCTTCCCAGCAGGAGGTGGAGACAGCATTGTCCAAGGCAGACAGGGCATATTCAGGTGCAAGGGAGATCTCCTCCCACCACTCTACAGCCAGACAAGACTATTCAGCTGCTAATGAAACTCCTACCACTACTCTGAATGCAGCCCAGGTTTATTCAGCCCAGCCCTGACTCATTAAGGAAAGGCAGGACACACATCAACCCCCCTCACCCCCAATTGGCTGTCTGAGAGAATGCGCACCCCCAGCCCCTATCACTCCAAAGCCAAACAGTCAATCCACAAACCAGCAGAGGCACACAGGATGGCTAAACAAGAAAATGCTCACTTTCTAAAAGTGTTGTAAGAAACAATTGTCCCTATCAAAGAATGATATGGGTAATGTTACACAGAACTACATTAAGACCTGCGTAGGTATTATCCAAATGGATAAAAATATTTATTTAGACGAACAATAAAGAAAAAGAAACCAAATTATAAACAAAGTGCAGTGGGTAAAAAGGGGGTTGGAAATCACCAGATTTCCAGACTTCTGGCATTTACATACATGGTGGCTTTAACAACAACATACATATTTAAAACAGTCACATTGTAAAGAACATCTTGTGCTCAACATTAATCAAAATGAAACAATTGGAGTCAAGTTGTGGTTGTCCATGACTTTTCGATCCTGACTAGGGTGGGGGGGATCATCATCAGGCCATTAGGAAAGATGCCTGAGAGAAAGCCTGTAAAAGACCAAGAGAATACAAGAAGGGAGAACACAGAAAAGGGGTTGGGGGAAGGTAGGGGATGGGGGTGAAGGGGAAGAAGGGAGACAAGAACAAAATAGAAAGGGGGTTCGGTAGGGTTCAGTGATGAACAATTACAATATGCGCAATTACTCAAATGAACCTTCGGAAAAATAAGTCCGCAGTGGTAGCTAGGCGGGGTGGTCATTGATGGTAAAAACGACGTGAGCAATAAAAAAATTATCATATTCTGTAGTGCTGAGATAATCACACCCACAGACTGTCTCCGATGGAAAAAGTTGCAAGGGTGTGACAAATATCATGGTGCTGAGCCACCTAAAAATGGTATTTTCAAGCACACAATATAAAAATCATCTTTACTGAAAGATGCATTTTAATATTCTGGGTTCAGGCATTCTAAACATTACCTTCCCATCTTGTCCCTATGGAAAGTTATATTTATAATATGTTATAAATAAACTCCCATTCTATCCTACGGGACAGATAGCCTTTCAATAGTGAAAAACGAAATATACTGTATTTCAATATCAGCACATGTCACACACACCAGCACGTGTCCTACCTTTCACATACACTGCATCCTGTCCTTTAGGGGTGTATTACATGTAAGAAAAGTGAAGGTTAGGGCCTGGCAAGTGGGTGCACTTGCCAAGTTGCCATGGCAGTCACAACTACACACAGACACTGCAGTGGCAGGTCTGAGAACTCTTTGAAACGCTGCTTGTGTGAGTGGCACAATCAGTGCTGCAGGCCCACTAGCAGCATTATATTTACAGGCCCTGGCAGACACTGTGTGCATATTACTAAGGACTTACCAGTAAATCAAACATGCCAATCATGGAAACATCAGTCCATAACATAATTTACCTGGAGAGCATATGCGCTTTAGCACTGAATAGCAGAGGTAAAGTGCCCAGAGTCATAAAACCAACAAAACAGGATCAAAAAAAGGAGGCCAAAAAGCAAACATTCTGGGGGTAAGTGGAAGTTCAAATAAAGAGCATTATCAAAGATACAAACACAATATTAAACCTATCACTGGTAACTCTAAATGAGGCAGAAACACAACTATTGTCTTTAGGGTTATCTTTTTGCCCAGAGAGCAACTTCAACTATGCTCAAACTCGTATAGACGTTTACAAGTTCATTCGAAAATTAAGGCTGCAAAAATACCATCTTCTCCAAAACACAAGGAACAAAAGTCAAACTGTGAGGGAAAACACTTCTGCAACAAATCCAAGTATTTTAACAGCAGCTGATGTTGAATTATTTAGTAATCTACAGCAGTTGCAATATGACAATACAGTAGAAACAGGCGAATTAGCAAATCAAATGCAAACACCTTCAGAACTGTGTGTACAGATTTTAAACTAAAAATCTACATTCCAGCCAATCATGTTGCGAGATTCTCTAGATATTTTCAACGATCATGTAACTTCAGAAGTGAAAAAACGTAATCATCAAAAACCATTGACACAAAACAGGTACAACCATCAGAGTTACAAATATTACCAACTGATAAAGAAATTACTAGGCAATGATCAAATCATAATCGCAATTGGGCCACTTTGCATGTTTCCGGCAATGCTTCCCTCTTTCCCACCGCTATTTGTTTCGTCTTTGTTTGGTTTCGAACTTTGAAGCCTTGGGCGTAAAGTTTGACATCTGTCTTGCCGTAGGAAGTCTACCTCTTCCGCCAAGGAGAGCTTTGGAAACCCCGAACGTGGGCCCCCTTTGCTTTGCTCTGATTCTGATTTTGATTCGCTCTCTATGGCCGAGCTTACACCAGACGTGGAAGTGGAGATTTGAACGCTTGTGCTGGTGCTAGCATATGACTCCTGTCTCAGAGTCTCTTTTCTCCCAGCTTAAGCTTTCAAGGGATCGTATTTCTTTGAAAATGTAAAAACGTATCCATTCTCATAGGCCCGTTTATCACACTGGAACTTAAAAGCTTTCCTTTTTTTAATAATCTCCTCTTCTTTCTGCAATCTTAACAGCATAACTTCGCGATATTTAATGAGTGTGTTGTAACTTCCAATTTGTTAATTTCCTCATTTATTTCCTCAATCTTTTTTTACAACTCAACCCCGTCACTTTCTGCATATTTTACTATGATCTGTACTAGTTTTCTAGAAGATTGTAGGTTGCATTCCGCCCATTCACTTAACATTCTTGGATCAAGATTTTCTTAACTAGGAGAAATCATGATTCTTAGGCCCCTTGGTATTCTACCAACCTCCAAGTATCTGTAGAGCGAGTTGTGTTCCCACCATTTAGCTTGTTCGCTTTTCATGAGCTTTTCCAGATCTTTTAACATATCCCTTACGTTTGAAGTTCCTCCAGTTATTGGGCCACTTTGCATGTTTATTTGGTAGTCCGCACTGGGGGAATCATTGAACATTTGATCTGCCGTTGCTTCCCTACTCCGCAGCGCGTCGGCGGTCATTTTGTGAATTGGGCAAATTCAATTATTGCAAGAGTATCAGCTGATAATTTTGCTCGTTTCATGCACATCTCCCAACCGGACTATCAGCAATCTTCTACCTCTTGTGTAGCTGGCATTTCACGTGTCCTCTGACCCGGGTCTCGTCGCTTTCACAGATGGTAGAAGTGTTTAGTTGTCCGGGGGCTGCTGCAGCTTTCTCTCACTGTGAGACGTAGTTGGTTTCCATCAAACGTCGAATAGAGCTTCCTGCCGGCCCAATCAGGGAGGGGTTTCGCAGTTACAGAGGAAGCCATCTCGGTACCAATATTACTTCACTCCTCTTTCCTCTGAGCGCCCTTCAATGTGGGAAAAACAAATGCGAACTCCAAATCCTAGTGCAAAAGTAGTTTATTGAGCCCTTACACTGACATGAGGCGTGACCAATGTGGCTTCGTGCCCGGTCGGAGTACGGCGCTTAATCTCAGAAGACTGAGCCAGATAATGCTGCACGAGGCAGCAGGGAATGGAACAGAGGGATGTATCTCTCTGGACTTAAAGCAGGCGTTCGATTCTTTGAGGTGGGATTACATGTTTGCAGCCCTAGCTAAATTTGGCATACCACCCGCATATATAGCATAGGTGAACCTCTTGTATCTGAACCCAACGGCGCGGGTCCGCACTAAGAAGTGTATATCCGACCAGTTTCGGATAACCTGGGACACGAGGCAGGGCTGCCCTTTGTCACCCCTGCTGTTTATACTGGCCCTGGAACACTTACTGCATAAACTCCGTGTGTTGGCCGAACCAAAGGGGATACTAAGAAATTCAATGCCGCACGTGGTGTCAGCGTATGCAGACAATATAATATTATATATTGGTGATATGTCGGGCTGCCTTGATCCGATACCCAAAATATTTGACACCTTTCAGGGACTATCGGGCCTTGCCATAAATGACGCTAAATCGTAAGGTTATCATTTCGCCGCCACTCCGAGGAACGAGCAGATACACTTCCATCCGCACATATTCCAGATAGCACCTACGACATTTAAATATTTGGGAATGCAAATATACCGCACCGAGCAAGATCTCTTAGATGGTAATCTGGGCAAAGCTCTCGGTACCCTCAAACCACAAATACAGTTTTGGAACACCCTACCACTGTCAGTAGCGGGAAGAGTGGCAATTTCGAAAATGGTGGTCCTCCCTCGCATGGTATACTTTTTCACAAACCTACCGCTCCTAGTACCGACGAGCACGTTTAAGCTACTGAATAACAGTCGGAGATTTCTATAATACAGATGGGTTAAAATCTTTCTCCCAATTGAAGAAACAATATCAGTTGTCTACTCCGCACTTTTTTAAGTATTTGCAGCTGCGTGAATATCTGACTAAATTGAACATAGTGAACGTGGCTAATCCTCTTATTGAGGCAAATAAAAAACGCGCACGTATTGGGGCATTGTATAAAATAATTATAGAGGCAATGCCTAACGATTTGGAATTACACCGAATAAAATGGGAAGAAAGATTAAGGAACCCGGAAATATCGTTAGAGCTCTCAATTGAACTGGCTGGCCGGTTATTTATGTCCGCCAACTTGAAGACACAACATTATAAGACCTTGTTCTATCTTTATTGTACGCCTGATAAAATTGCAAAGTGGGGGGGAGACCCAGATGGAAAGTGTTTTAGATGTAATACTTTACACGCTGATGTAGTGCATATTTTTGGTACTTGCACCAAATTATTAGAATTGTTCAGACACATAAACGGGTTTCTATCCGAGATTCTCGGTGTCCCTATACAACTTTCAACAGGTCAGATTTTGTTGGGTATAGATACGGGTGGATTGTGTACAGAATATGGCAATGAAGTTTGTTACTTGATATTCATTGCATCAGCAGTGCTAAGGTTGTGTATTGCCTCAGCGTGGCTACAAACTAAGGCCCCCTTCATTTGAGGTGTGGAGAACTCGTTTTCTCTTTATGTATAACATGGAATATAATTTGTATACTTTGAAGGGGAGGCGGAAAAGGGCACTGGGGCAGGTAATTTGGGGTGCTGTTAGGGCATATATGGACACATAAGAGTGTGGGGTTAAGCTATTCAGTTCACCTATATGGATTTTGCTTGCTGTTTTTTTTTCTCCTTTGTTTTCTGTTTTTCTGTTTCCTTTATAATCATCTATGGACAATTTAATATAAATGGATCAGTCATATATTTGTTTGTGATTAGGTAGAATCTAATGTAGCTGACTTGACGCTGTTATTTTGACTTGATCTTGTCAATGCAAGCAATGAATGATATAAGGGAATGGTTTATTTTTCAGTAGCATATGTGGTCCTCTAGTCTTATACATCGTGTATATATCTGCAATCTCTATGATTCGATCCTGCATTGTATAACCCACTATAATTGAATGTTTGGTTATTTTTGTATCTGTGGTCTCTATCTAATAAAGAAATTAAATTAAAAAAAAAATAAGCTACTGAATACCCTATTGACTGAGTTGATATGGGGATCAGGCAGGCGGCGAGTTAGCCTCGCCAAATTACAGTTGCCCACCACACTGGGAGGAATGGGGGTTCCAGACATGACAGCGTATAGCTACGCTTGCCAGCTTCAATGGCTTTACTGGCTGGCGGTCCGTAACCTCCATGCGGTAGATATGACTACAGCCAAAAGGGACAGTGGCCTCCTACACAGATTATTACTGCCAAAGGCTCAGATACCCAGATCGACGCCACACCTGCTGCGTCTAGCAAACAGATGCTGGAAAAAAGCAGTCAGCTATACAAATGCGTCGACCTCCAAAGCACCCACCATACCCCTATTGGGACTTCCCCTTGGGACAGGCACACTATCGGAGCGCGAGCTCCGGGCGTGGCATGACGCTGGTGTTTTTCACATAGGGGACTTCTTTGTGGATGGAACCATCATGAGACACACAGATTTTGCACGAACGCACCAGACCCCTGCAACGCTGTTTTTACTGCATACACAAGTGACTCGCTATATTACTAGGACCTGGGCACAGAACGGCGCAGAGCCACACACAAACCCACTACTCACTATGCAATATTTAATGGGTAACGGCAGTCACTTAACGAGGTGGCTCACACATGATATACGAGCTGGCAGGGCGATCTCTTTACAATCCACCCGGGAGCGATGGGAGCAAGATGTAGGACGGGAGCTCCATGACAAGGAGTGGGAGAAGCGGCTGAAGTTCCCCGCCAAGGTGTCCAGAAACCCTAAATTTAAATTTATCCAATTAATGATAGTGCACAGAGCTTATCTCACCCCCCATCAGCTGCATGCCATGTTTCCGGAGGTGTCAGATGCATGCCCCCGATGCCTGTCTGCAGATGCTGGCCTCCTGCACGTTATGGGAATGCCCAAAATTAGGCCACTACTGGGAGATAATATACAAAGTGTTAGCGGTGATAGCCCCCGGACGGCCTCACCCCTCCCTATTGTATAGTGTTCTAGGCCTGGGACCCGCCGTAAAGAAGAAAAGCACCACCACACGTTTCACAGATCTGGCCATTCTACTAGCTAAACGAACAATAACGATGAGGTGGAAATCGGCCAGACCGCCCGACCCTGGTGACTGGCATAGAGAAGTGTTACGATGGAGGAAGGCAGAAGGAATAGAGTTGCAGAGAGAAGAAAGTAGAGGACTCTGTAAAACGCACATATCGATGGACTGGAACGCCATGATTTTAGCCTTCGAAACATCTGATATAGCTGAGCTGGTGTAAATGAATGTTGTTGACGCAAATGTGATGACGTTAAAGCTATAACTGTAGGACCTCACCCATTCGCCTCGCCAACCCCCCTTCCCCCCCACTGCCCCCCCTACCCCATCTCCATCTCCCCTCCCTCCCCCCCCCCATTGGTCGGAGTGGGTGCTTGCAGTGTGGCACAATAACCGCTTCCCAACAGAGCATTGACTAGGTACTGGAGCGTTGGAAGTGGGAGAAACAGCAGGTACCCATGCGCTAGGGTGCAGTGAACGAACCCTAAATGAGCATTACAACTGTAACAGGAATGTCGGAAATAGGAGGAACAGCGGGTATTACCGCAAAGATTTGAATTGATTCAGTGCAACTAGAAACATATGACTGATAAGTAAAAGTGCTAGGGAAATTGTGGGTGGGGGGTTTAGGAGTTTTCTCGGGATCCAGCTTAAAACCACAAAATCTGCAATGCTAATCATATTACTTGATATGTATGTACAATCAAAGATGCAATGCTCTTAATAATGAAAAACATGTTGTACAAGCTGAAATGAATATTGCGGACTATTAAAAAAAAATATATATATTTTTTAAAACACTGCCACGAGGCGTTTCGGCCTCTACAGGCCTTGATCACATGACGCGTATGCAGAGTACATTACCATATTTAGAGTGACGAGTGCATAAACACGTGGTACAACAATAGCATAGAAAGAGAAGTTATACTTGTCGAGAGCATTTTCTTCTTTACATAAAGATTTTGCATACATAGCCACATCTGATAATTTAACCAATCAAAATAATTAAAATTATTAAATTAATTTAAATATCAGTGAACAACAGTAATTTTTTACATGATACATAAAACACACATATATATATATATATATGTATGTATATATATATTACCTACTGGCGGTCGCCAGTAGGTATATATAGTTAGGATTTTTTCTCTATGGGATTTTTGAAAATTCTATGTCTAATAACTTTGGCGTTTGTGGACGGAATTGGCTGAAATTTTCAGGAAAATGGCACATTTTGTTTCTGAGCAGCCCTTGAAAATTTGGGGGGGGTTCGTCAAGGGGGGGCCGAGAAAAAAGGGGGGTCCCAAAACGTGTTTTTAACATTGAGTTTTCCATAGGGCGGTTGGCCTCACTTTTAGCCCGAACGGCTGAATGGATTTGCACGAAACTTGGCAAAATTGTAGGGACTGGTAGCCCGATGTGCCTTTGCTAGGTCTCAATATATGTGCTTCAGTGGATTTTGAGAAATTAACGTTCAAAAAAAGATATATATCTGTAACAGCGGACCGGGCAGCGCTCCGGTTCGCGGACTTTACTCGTTACGGAGCTTTGTGAAGCGAAGCTGATTGGTTCTTCGGCGTCTGTGAACATTCCAAACAGTCCGTAGCGGCCGCCATCTTGTCTCTCGGTAGGATCGAGAGACAAGCGGAGGCCAAAGCGAGGGGGCAAATGACCATAAGGGGGCATAGTAGATCCTCCCTGACCCTCTAGGTTTGATGTGGAGGTTTTAAAAGGGCCCCGCGGGGCAAAAAAAATAAATAATAATAATAATCGAACGGCTGAATGGATTTGCACGAAACTTGGTAAAATATTAGGGACTGGTAGCCCGATGTGCCTTTGCTAGGTCTCAATATATGTGCTCCAGTGGATTTTGAGAAATTAACGTTCAAAAAAAGATATATATCTGTAACAGCGCTCCGCTTCGCGTAACGGAGGTTTGCGAAGCTGATTGGTTCTCCGGCGTCTGTAAACATTGCAAACAGTCCGTAGCGGCCGCCATCTTGTCTCTCGGTAGGATCGAGAGACAAGAGGAGGCCAAAGCGAAGGGGCAAATGACCATAAGGGGGCATAGTAGATCCTCCTTGACCTCTTAGGTTTGATGTGGAGGTTTTAAAAGGGCCCCGCGGGGCAAAAAAAATAATAATAATAATAATCGAACGGCTGAATGGATTTGCACGAAACTTGGCAAAATTGTAGGGACTGGTAGCTCGATGTGCCTTTGCTAGGTCTCAATATATGTGCTTCAGTGGATTTTGAGAAATTAACGTTCAAAAACAAGATATATATCTGTAACAGCGCTCCGCTTCGCGGAGATAAAATTATCTCTGTATTACCTAGCTGTTGCTAACACCAGTTAGCGACGGCTAGTAGGAGATAGCGACCATCTTGGGCCCCACTTTGCATGTGAGTGATATTTATCACTAATGACATGCAAAGTGGGCATGCCAAGATGTTAGCGACTGGAAACAGTCGCTAACATCGCTATCTCCTATTACCAACTTTTGGAAATATTCGCGATAAGCGCGAATATCTCCAAAAGCTACCACCTGCCCTGAGCAGTTCTTAGCCATGTTATCCAATGGGAGGTGGATAACATGGCTAAGAGCATTAGCTCGGTAATGCATGAATATCGCTGAGTTTTCAGCGATATTAATGCATTCGGTCGTTTTTTATCGTATTTGCGTTAAACCTTGATAATAGCAAGGTTTATCTGCGATAATTTCTGAAGATGCTTAGCGGTAAAAAATTCGTTGCTAAGCATTGTTAGGGATAAATATCGCTTAACTTTGGTAATATGCCCCAACGTCTGTTAACGTTCGATTCGAAGGAAATCAGGGAGTGTTGAAAAACATTGTCTGCGCCATCTTGCCTTTTTTCAAATGCCACACTTTTGTCGTGCACGGCAGTCATTTTAGATGCCTTGACCAGACGCACTCTCTGCACGCTGTCGATCCTTAGCATGGCTCCCCACCCTCGCAAGCATCTCCCCCAGGCAGTGGTCACCCCCGCTCTCTGTCTTATGCATGGGTAATAAACCACCCCCCATCTGCGCTGCTCTTCCCTGAGAATCACACCCTGTGCCCGCCCGACACCTCCCTTTCGCCCTATTCACTACCGCACCCTCTGACACTCCTTTTCCTCTGTGTCCGATTGTCCAGGCCGGTCCTAGGCTATCAGCTAGCCCTGCAGATGTAGTTTATGGCCCCAGCTGTAAAGAATCACCCCTCTTCAAAGGAGTTATAGTAGATCAAGGCCCACACTCGATGAGATCCGTCACAGCAGACGCGTTCCTATTATCTGAAAACCATCCTGTATTGTGATTGGGGAGGGGACCGAGCCTGAAGCGGAAGATTCCAGGGATGACTCTTTGTACATCAAAGTTTTTACAATTATGTGTCACATTAAAAATATATAGCACTCCAACAAAGTAGTAAGATTATAAAACGTTAATAACTTATAAATATATACAAGAAAACAAAAACAGTAATAACATATAAACATTTTTAGGGAAAAACAACGAAGTAGCGGTCGGCTGTGCGAATAGTCCCAACGCAGCACAACGTCCAGATTTCACTGATTTCGGAATCCGGCGTGGGGCGTCGCGGGGGGTGGGTCATCAGTAGCAAACTGTTGTGCGAATAGTTCCAAGGCAGCAGAACGATGGCACCAAGGTGATGTCCAGTAAGTTGCCGCACTGGTTTTGGTATCCTACAATGCTGCTCCGAATAACGGCGTGGGGCGCCCCGGGGGAGGCGGCGTGAACGGGCCTCTCCAGGTGGAGTCTCGTCTGTTGTAGTGGGGCGCCCCTTTACCGTTTCAGTTGCCATTCCGTCCGCTTTTGGTCCACTGTGTCAAAAGCCGCAATTCAGCTGAGTTGCGCCCACTCTTGCGGTGCAGCGATAGGCGGCTGTCACAGGACTCTCAAAATGGCGGCAGGCTGTTTCCTTTTTGGGCCTGGTCCACTGAAATGGCCCTGGGACACCTTGGAAATCGGACGCTTGTCTGCTAGGTCTTGGACCCCATTCTCGAAAGCGTCCCCTCCGCCTTGAGGATTCATCAAAAGTTTTGGGGGCCCCCGACTCCTGCAGGCTTCTGGTGGGGAGCGGCTGTCATGATTGCTCGCGGAATGACTACGACGGAGCCACGAGATGGTGGTGCTTTCATGGTGACGCCAGCTTCAGTCTGAAACATCCAGAAACAAGGTGGGGCTTTCATCGTTTGGGGAAAAAAAAAGTTTTCATCCAATGAAAAGTGTTGTTTTTAGGTCATATGATCAAGCCTTCCATCATTAGGAAACCAAAAGTAAAATGAACCAATGAAAACTTTTATAAACAAGTCACATGACCTGTTATGCGGCATAGGGTATAAAATGCGGAGAAAATACGTTGGCACGTGAGGCGGCGTCAGTAGCGGACCGATGTGCGAATAGGCCGAAGGCAACACAACGCGCCAAGATCCGGATGGCACCGAGGTGGTGTCCAGCAAGTTGCAGCACTGGTGTGGCCATCCTACAATGCTGAAAGTCGGCGTGGGGCGCCCTGTTGGCCTGTGAGTTCGCGTCAGTAGCGGACCGATGTGCGAATAGGCCGAAGGCAGCACAACGCGCCAAGATCCGGATGGCACCGAGGTGGTGTCTAGTAAGGTGCACTGGTGTGGCCATCCTACAATGTTGAAAGTCGGCGTGGGGCGCCCCGTTGGCCTGTGAGATGGCGTCAGTAGCGGACCGATGTGCGAATGGGGCCAAAGGCAGCGCAACAATGTTTTCTGAATAGAAGACACCACAAGGCGCTGAGATGCCAAGATCCGGATGGCACCGAGGTGGTGTCTAGCAAGTTGTGGCACTGGTGTGGCCATCCTACAATGGTAAAAGTCGGCGTGGGACGCCCTGTTGGCCTGTGAGATGGCGTCAGTAGCGGACCGATGTGCGAATGGGGCCAAAGGCAGCGCAACAATATTTTCTGTATGGAAGATACCACTAGGCGTTCAGATGCCAAGATCCGGATGGCACCGAGGTGATGTCTAGCAAGTTGCCGCACTGGTGTGGCCATCCTACAATGCTGAAAGTCGGCGTGGGGCGCCCCGTTGGCCTGTGAGATGGCGTCAGTAGCGGACCGATGTGTGAATAGGCCGGAACCAGCACAAGGCGCCAAGATCCGGATGGCACCGTGGTGGTTTCATAGTTGAGAGGCACTTCATCTGCAGTGGGGCGCCGAGATCCGGATGGCACCGAGGTGATGTCTAGCAAGTTGCTGTACTGGTGTGGTCATCCTACAATGCTGAAACTCGGCGTGGGGCGCCCCATTAGCCTGTGAGATGGCGTCAGTAGCGGACCGATGTGCGAATGGGGCAAAGGTAGCGCAAGAATATTTTCTGAAGAGAAGACACCAGAAGGCGCTGAGATTCGGTTACCACCGAGGTGATGTCTAGCAAGTTGCCGCACTGGTGTGGCCATCCTACAATACTGCTCCGAATAACGGCGTGGGGTGCCCGAAGGGGGGGGGGGCGGCGTGAACGGGCCTTCCTAGGTGGAGGCTCGTCTGCTGTAGTGGGGCGCCCCTTTACCGTTTCAGTTGCCATTCAGCTGAGTTTCGGCCGCTCTTGATGCTACAGCGACAGGCGGCTGCAACAGGACTCTCAAAATGGCGGCCTGTTCTTTGGATTTGGGCCTGGTCTACTAAAATGGCCCTGGGACACTTTAGAACTCGGACGCTCGATTTTTTTTTTCCTTTCCTGTACATGCAAAAAAAGGTAAATTCCCGGTACGTTACACGCTTCATCTGCCACGATGTACTCTCCAGAGGAACCGAAAAAAAATATAGTTATGGTAACTATACCATGCATCGTCATATGGAGAGGTGGCACCTATTAATTATAGTGCTGCATAAAAGAGAGATTTGGAGGAGAACCCCCGACCTGCCAGTACATTCATCAAAGAAGTGGCACTGACAGCATCAGAGGCAAGGGAAATGGTCCCAAATATTTAGAACTTTGGAAAGATTAAAATGACATGTTTAGATTGTGGCAAATTAATTTCATGTGGACAGATGAGTGTTACTCTAATAAATACAGCATATGAACATCATCATAGTCGATGGTTGGTAGAGACATTTTGACTATATCCTGGACCTGCCCGTCCTCGCCCAAAATGGCGCCGGAATAAATGGGACTCGTAACTCCTTGTTGTGTACTGGTTGCAGAACCTTGAAATCACGAGATACGTATGCAGTTTTGAAGCATATGGCGGGCGGGGACGAGAATTCATTGAATATTTCGACATCCCTATTGATATTAAGTTCTGATGTGTTATTGATTACTGTACTATTGAAAGTTCGAATTAACGTCACCCATGGTACTTGCCCGCAAATGTATATCTAGATAATTTTATTGTAACTGGCCCTGTCGTATTTTAATTATAAAATGTACGTCCACCGATTCCGCAACTGTTAGACACCTTAGTTCTTGCAACCTAATGGCCCGCCCGTTACGTTCCTCTACAGTGTAAATGTCTACTCATCATATACGATTACAGTTTGCTCCGTGGCCGGCCCACGTGGTTATAGGCTCGTATTTGTATAATGAAATTTTCACAATAAAGGTTTTTAAAAGAAAACATGGTAGTAGTATATACATTGGTAAAGTTTTTAATAATAGTCACTGTTTTAGAATCATTAAAAGGCAAGTGAAATAAAGCAGACCAATTACATGAAGGGTAAAAGGTATAATACGCAGGAACGCAGTAAAGATAAATGGTCAAGGGCTGTTGTGTTTTCTACTCCTGCAACATAAAGTGATCGATAAGAATCTCATATTCAGGCGTATCGGCGACTAAGACAGCAGGTCGACCCTCTTTTGCTCAACGGCTCCGTCATGGGACGAAGAAACGCTCTTTTTCTCGAAAAAAGAATATATTTTACTTGCAGGACAGTTGTAAATTTTCCGGGAAAGTACATTAGCCTGGAACATTATAACATATATTTAAGAAAAAATAATGTTCGGAAGTAATAAAAAGCGTAATTTTTAGGTCATATGACCAAGCCTTTCATCATTAGAATAAGAAAAGTAAAATGAACCAATGAAAAGTTTTATTGACAAGTCACATGACTTGTTATGCTTACGTTACGCGCTGCGCGTCGCGCCCCGGATGACTTCCGGATGCGCTAACGCGGCACGTCATATGACGCATTACGCGACAACGCAGGTCCAGAATATAGTCAAAATGTCTCCACCAACCAGCGGTCGGAACACAACCCCTTTCAGCAGGCTAAATAGTTCTGTTAAATGACAACAGAAGGGACAGGCAACAAGAACCATCAGTCAAAGAGGGGAGGGCTAGTTCTTCTCTACCGGGTTGCATTGGGGCGCTACCGGAACTGATCGAATTGGTAGTCTACAGTGTTTCTGGATGTTTCAGACTGAAGCTGGGGTTAGCATGAGAGCACCACCATTTCGTAGCTCCGTCGTGGCCATTCCGCAACCAATCATGGCAGCCGCTCTTTATCGTTATTTTGGGCGGGGTGGGTGGCGGAGCCGAGCTGTTTTGCAGCCATCATTGTGTGGAGTTCAGTTGATCTCACTAGTTTTGTATTTGTCATGAGGGGTTGTTCCTAATGTTTCTATTTTAGCGAGGTCAAAAAGAGATCCCATTAGTGGCCTACTGATTTTGCTCGATTCCTTTTCTTTTTTTTTACACGATTTTTCGTTATCTGCAAAGACTAAACAGAGTATTGCGACTCTGTGTTTGTTTGTAAATAGAGAATGAACCAAAGAGAACCAATTCTAAAACAGTAAATGCTTGGATAACAATCAATCAAATGGAGAGAGAAGCAGGCACGACGTATTACAACGGGGGCAAAGGCCTGCGTTAACTACCTTTCACTATCTGCAAAGAGAGAGTACTCCTAATAGAAATGAGGGGGGGGGGGCACCATTCAAAGCAGATCAGTGTGCATAAACACGAAAATGTTTTCACTTACCACGTACTTGACATTCGACAGCTTATGATATTTGCTATTAAAAAACCATTGAAATTCACTGAAAAAACCATAGGTTATAGACCATATATAGTTAGGAATTAGCATTTACAAAACCTTGAAAATTCACTGAAAAAACCATAGGTTATAGACCATATATAGTTAGGAATTAGCATTTAAAAAACCTTATTTTACTCACACAAAACCATTGAAATTCCATAT
Source organism: Lissotriton helveticus (assembly GCF_964261635.1). NCBI lineage: Eukaryota > Metazoa > Chordata > Amphibia > Caudata > Salamandridae > Lissotriton > Lissotriton helveticus. The sequence continues at coordinate 1,621,819,538 of NC_136067.1, forward strand.
ATAGTTAGTTGCACTAACTATATATCGCGCACCCGCAATCCACTGCTGATGATGTCACATATTACATCATTCATGACATGGTCAGTGACATCACTGATGACATCACTGATGACATCTCAAATGACATCACTGATGACATCACTGATGACATCTCAAATGACATCACTGATGACATCACTGATGACATCTCATTTGACATTACTGATCACATCACTGATGACATCATTCATGTGATGATACGATGAACCTCTTCAGACTCTAATATAACCTTAGATACACTCAGTGTAAACAGACACTCACAGACTGTCACTCCTCCATGGAGTTACTCACACACCTAGTCAGTCTTGCAAAGAATCAATCACACCTCCATTTCCTCAACTATATAGTTATACCCACCTTACTTATTGAAACATATACTAACACATATTTACTCTCTTATACAATCCCTGATACAAGTTCACAATGATCCATACAGCCACTCACACATTCACTGGCTCTTATGCACAGTTATTTATATATGTCAACTCTCACATGTACTGTGTTTTACATATGTACTTACTTTGACATGTAGCACTGAGATATCCATTCACTCACCAATAAAGTAAAGTAAAGTCCACATTTGTAAAGCGCACAATCACCCGTAAGGGTCTCTAGGCGCTGGGGGGCCGTCGGGAAGATTAAGCGAGCTATTGCCCAGAGTCACATGGTGCTGGGCTAACCTGCCGCCGGAGCCGGGGATCGAACCGTGGTCCCCAGATTCCAGCGTCAGTCGCCCTGGCCGCGGCGCCACACCTCTTCCACTACACTCATGCACACAGTCAACCGCCCATACAGCTGTTTCCACGTGCACTTTTGAACCCATACATCTAGTGAATCAACTGCTCACACATCTATGCACAGAGTCATACACCTCCCAGCCACCCACACACACACTCAGTCTCCCATACAAATACTTGGGCAACCAATCAATAACCCATATAGTTAGTCATATAGCTAATGATCAACACATGCAGCAGATTACAGAACAACAGACACAATGATGCACAAATTAAAACAGTTTAGTCACTAACCCATGCACTCAGTGAGACACATTTAATCACTCACTCATACAGTCAGTCATGCACCTACTAAATCCTTCATCCAGACACTTATACATCCACTCATTCTTCAATATGTAAGACATATTTTAACTTTACAGAAACATCCAGTCACTGGATGTTGTCATCAGTGATGTCATCAGTGATGTCATTTGAGATGTCATCAGTGATGTCATCAGTGATGTCACTGACCATGTCATGAATGATGTAATATGTGACATCATCAGCAGTGGATTGCGGGTGCGCGATATATAGTTAGTGCAACTAACTATATATGGAATTTCAATGGTTTTGTGTGAGTAAAATAAGGTTTTTTAAATGCTAATTCCTAACTATATATGGTCTATAACCTATGGTTTTTTCAGTGAATTTTCAAGGTTTTGTAAATGCTAATTCCTAACTATATATGGTCTATAACCTATGGTTTTTTCAGTGAATATATATATATATATATATATATATATATATACATATATATATATATATATATTCACAGAAAAAACATAGGTTTCAGGGGTGTTATAGTTAGCTGGACATTTGACTCCATAACCATAGAAATTCCAACGTTATAGTTAGTTCAGCTAACTATAATTTGCACCCCCGCAATGCACTGCTCAAGACGTCACATAGTACATCATTCATGGCATGGTCAGTGACATTACTGATGACATAACTGATGACATATTTTACGAAATGGCAGTATAAAAAAATATAACTTTCATACATACTTTGTTACTTTAAATATTACACAAACCCTACATTTCTGAATGTTATTTTCAAATGTATATTCTTCTCAGTTGCGGTTCCTATTCACGTTCTCTCTATAGAATATATAGGACCAGTACAGTATATTATAATAGCACTATCCTATATATTCTTAAATGAGTATGTAATTTGTTAGCAGAACAGTGTGCGACCTCTAAGCGCTATGCGAGAACGTTCCCGAATTCTACAAAATACAAATTTGAAAGAATTTTAATTCATACATTTCTATCTAATATGAAGTCATTTGTGTTTAACTGTTTTTTACTTGTTCTTCTGACCTCAGATAATGTAGTGAGGCAGTGTGTGTTGTAGCACTTCTATTCTACTTTATCTAAAAGTAACTGATGCCCTCTTATTTTATCAAGAATATGGGACAACGCTTTTACAAACTATAGCAGAAAAAGGAGGGTGTCACCACGCTTAACTAATATTTTATGAAAGTCCATTTTTATTTGTCACCCCTTTGATATATACAGCGTCAGTTTCCGAAGAAAGTTGATTTGTAATTGCTAAATAATGTTTCAAACCTAGACTGAAATTTTTGCTGCGCAACCACACCTCCCCATCAGAAATGTTAACACCACATTATAAGTAAATAGTGCTCCTCAGAAGTATCCCACCTGCAAACTTGAAAAAAAAAAACACTGCAAGATACTGTCATTTTTCCGATGTGATTTGTACACCCCACGGCAATTATATAAATGGTCCTTAAAATATATTTAAAAAACTATTTTTACCTACACAATCCCTGTCCACCATCTTGTGACTACTGTGCAGAGTTAATAGTGTTCCTACCCTCCCCTCTACTACTTTGTTTTCCCGTACTCCTTTGGAAGTGCCTCACAAAATGAATGGCAACAGTGAACCGTTCCCACCCAATAAGGAGCAAACTTGTGCTCAGAAACCGTTAGCCAATAAAATGTCCATGTTGTTCCGCTGAGGAGGAAGGAATGGCTGCCAACACTTTTACTTTTAATGCTTCACAGTCAATGAACATTAAGCTTCAGAAGGTCCAGCTTCGAACACGTTACTCAATGAAATGTCCCTAATACTCTGCGGAGAGGGAATAAATCGCTGACAACACTTCTACTCTCAATGGTTTACAGCCAATCAACATTTAGCTTGGGAAAGTCCTCCTTAGAGCACGTCAGCCAATCAGATGTCCCTCTTACTCCGCGGAGAGGAAGTGAATGGCTGACAACACTTTCACTTTCAATAGTTGGTACTCCCCTGAGGCGGAAAGCCGGGGGATTAGGGTCAGAATTGGAGCTGAATGCTGACTTTGAAATGTGGATTGCACGATTTTAATTGTAATTCATTTTAAACCAATCTGTTTGCACTACCGATTTAATTCTGAACTGCACTTACCACTTTAGTATTTTGTAATACGCTGGCTTGTGGCTCCGGTCATAATCACTGTTTGTGTACCATCTCCCGACCCCCCGCGCAGCCGATTAGGCGCTGACATGGAAGGGGGCACAGGGAACCGCCATCTTGGAGGGAGGGGAAGGTCTGCGGACTAGTTGTCGCAGCCTCCCGCCCTCCCAGAGGCATAAAGCAAGCAGGAAAACGCTGCGCTCATTCTGGTACTCCCCTGAGGCGGAAAGCTGGGTGATTAGGGTCGGAATTGGAGCTGAATGCTGACTTTGAAATGTGGATTGCACGATTTTAATTGTAATTCATTTTAAACCAATCTGTTTGCACTGCCGATTTTATTCTGAACTGCACTTACCACTTTAGTATTTTGTAATACGCTGGCTGGTGGCTCCGGTCATAATCACTGTTTGTGTACCATCTCCCGACCCCCCGCGCAGCCGATTAGGCGCTGACGCGGAAGGGGGCACAGGGAACCGCCATCTTGGAGGTAGGGGAAGGTCTGCGGACTAGTTGTCGCAGCCTCCTGCCCTCCCAGAGGCATAAAGCAAGCAGGAAAACGCCGCGCTCATTCTGGTACTCCCCTGAGGCGGAAAGCCAGGGGATTAGGGTCGGAATTGGAGCTGAATGCTGACTTTGAAATGTGGATTGCATGATTTTAATTGTAATTCATTTTAAACCAATCTGTTTGCACTACCGATTTTATTCTGAACTGCACTTACCACTTTACTATTTTGTAATACGTTGGCTGGTGGCTCCGGTCATAATCACTGTTTGTGTACCATCTCCCGACCCCCCGCGCAGCCGATTAGGCGCTGACGCGGAAGGGGGCACAGGGAACCGCCATCTTGGAGGTAGGGGAAGGTCTGCGGACTAGTTGTCGCAGCCTCCCGCCCTCCTAGAGGCATAAAGCAAGCAGGAAAATGCCGCGCTCATTCTGGTACTCCCCTGAGGCGGAAAGCCGTGGGATTAGGGTCGGAATTGGAGCTGAATGCTGACTTTGAAATGTGGATTGCAGGATTTTAGTAGTAATTCATTTTAAACCAATCTGTTTGCACTACCGATTTTATTCTGAACTGCACTTACCACTTTAGTATTTTGTAATACGCTGGCTGGTGGCTCCGGTCATAATCACTGTCTGTGTACCATCTCCCGACCCCCCGCGCAGCCGATTAGGTGCTGACGCAGAAGGGGGCACAGGGAACCGCCATCTTGGAGGTAGGGGAAGGTCTGCGGACTAGTTGTCACAGCCTCCCGCCCTCCCAGAGGCATAAAGCAAGCAGGAAAACGCCTCGCTCATTCTGGTACTCCCCTGAGGCGGAAAGCCGGGGGATTAGGGTCAGAATTGGAGCTGAATGCTGACTTTGAAATGTGGATTGCACGATTTTAATTGTAATTCATTTTAAACCAATCTGTTTGCACTACCGATTTTATTCTGAACTGCACTTACCACTTTAGTATTTTGTAATACGCTGGCTTGTGGCTCCGGTCATAATCACTGTTTGTGTACCATCTCCCGACCCCCCGCGCAGCCGATTAGGCGCTGACGTGGAAGGGGGCACAGGGAACCGCCATCCTGGAGGGAGGGGAAGGTCTGCGGACTAGTTGTCGCAGCCTCCCGCCCTCCCAGAGGCATAAAGCAAGCAGGAAAACGCTGCGCTCATTCTGGTACTCCCCTGAGGCGGAAAGCTGGGTGATTAGGGTCGGAATTGGAGCTGAATGCTGACTTTGAAATGTGGATTGCACGATTTTAATTGTAATTCATTTTAAACTAATCTGTTTGCACTACCGATTTTATTCTGAACTGCACTTACCACTTTAGTATTTTGTAATACGCTGGCTGGTGGCTCCGGTCATAATCACTGTTTGTGTACCATCTCCCGACCCCCTGCGCAGCCGATCAGGCGCTGACGCGGAAGGGGGCACAGGGAACTGCCATCTTGGAGGTAGGGGAAGGTCTGCGGACTAGTTGTCGCAGCCTCCCGCCCTCCCAGAGGCATAAAGCAAGCAGGAAAACGCCGTGCTCATTCTGGTACTCCCCTGAGGCAGAAAGCCGGAAGGTAGGGTCGGAATTGGAGCTGAATGCTGACTTTGAAATGTGGATTGCACGATTTTAATAGTAATTCATTTTAAACCAATCTGTTTGCACTACCGATTTTATTCTGAACTGCACTTACCACTTTACTATTTTGTAATACGCTGGCTGGTGGCTCCGGTCATAATCACTGTTTGTGTACCATCTCCCGACCCCCCGCGCAGCCGATTAGGTGCTGACGCGGAAGGGGGCACAGGGAACCACCATCTTGGTGGTAGGGGAAGGTCTGCGGACTAGTTGTCGCAGCCTCCCGCCCTCCCAGAGGAATAAAGCAAGCAGGAAAACGTCGTGCTCATTCTGGTACTCCCCTGAGGCGGAAAGCCGGGGGATTAGGGTCGGAATTGGAGCTGAATGCTGACTTTGAAATGTGGATTGCATGATTTTAATTGTAATTCATTTTAAACCAATCTGTTTGCACTACCGATTTTATTCTGAACTGCACTTACCACTTTAGTATTTTGTAATACGCTGGCTGGTGGCTCCGGTCATAATCACTGTTTGTGTACCATCTCCCGACCCCCTGCACAGCCGATCAGGCGCTGACGCGGAAGGGGGCACAGGGAACTGCCATCTTGGAGGTAGGGGAAGGTCTGCGGACTAGTTGTCGCAGCCTCCCGCCCTCCCAGAGGCATAAAGCAAGCAGGAAAACGCCGTGCTCATTCTGGTACTCCCCTGAGGCAGAAAGCCGGAAGGTAGGGTCGGAATTGGAGCTGAATGCTGACTTTGAAATGTGGATTGCACGATTTTAATAGTAATTCATTTTAAACCAATCTGTTTGCACTACCGATTTTATTCTGAACTGCACTTACCACTTTAGTATTTTGTAATACGCTGGCTTGTGGCTCCGGTCATAATCACTGTTTGTGTACCATCTCCCGACCCCCCGCGCAGCCGATTAGGCGCTGACGTGGAAGGGGGCACAGGGAACCGCCATCCTGGAGGGAGGGGAAGGTCTGCGGACTAGTTGTCGCAGCCTCCCGCCCTCCCAGAGGCATAAAGCAAGCAGGAAAACGCTGCGCTCATTCTGGTACTCCCCTGAGGCGGAAAGCTGGGTGATTAGGGTCGGAATTGGAGCTGAATGCTGACTTTGAAATGTGGATTGCACGATTTTAATTGTAATTCATTTTAAACTAATCTGTTTGCACTACCGATTTTATTCTGAACTGCACTTACCACTTTAGTATTTTGTAATACGCTGGCTGGTGGCTCCGGTCATAATCACTGTTTGTGTACCATCTCCCGACCCCCTGCGCAGCCGATCAGGCGCTGACGCGGAAGGGGGCACAGGGAACTGCCATCTTGGAGGTAGGGGAAGGTCTGCGGACTAGTTGTCGCAGCCTCCCGCCCTCCCAGAGGCATAAAGCAAGCAGGAAAACGCCGTGCTCATTCTGGTACTCCCCTGAGGCAGAAAGCCGGAAGGTAGGGTCGGAATTGGAGCTGAATGCTGACTTTGAAATGTGGATTGCACGATTTTAATAGTAATTCATTTTAAACCAATCTGTTTGCACTACCGATTTTATTCTGAACTGCACTTACCACTTTACTATTTTGTAATACGCTGGCTGGTGGCTCCGGTCATAATCACTGTTTGTGTACCATCTCCCGACCCCCCGCGCAGCCGATTAGGTGCTGACGCGGAAGGGGGCACAGGGAACCACCATCTTGGTGGTAGGGGAAGGTCTGCGGACTAGTTGTCGCAGCCTTCCGCCCTCCCAGAGGAATAAAGCAAGCAGGAAAACGTCGTGCTCATTCTGGTACTCCCCTGAGGCGGAAAGCCGGGGGATTAGGGTCGGAATTGGAGCTGAATGCTGACTTTGAAATGTGGATTGCACGATTTTAATTGTAATTCATTTTAAACCAATCTGTTTGCACTACCGATTTTATTCTGAACTGCACTTACCACTTTAGTATTTTGTAATACGCTGGCTGGTGGCTCCGGTCATAATCACTGTTTGTGTACCATCTCCCGACCCCCTGCACAGCCGATCAGGCGCTGACGCGGAAGGGGGCACAGGGAACTGCCATCTTGGAGGTAGGGGAAGGTCTGCGGACTAGTTGTCGCAGCCTCCCGCCCTCCCAGAGGCATAAAGCAAGCAGGAAAACGCCGTGCTCATTCTGGTACTCCCCTGAGGCAGAAAGCCGGAAGGTAGGGTCGGAATTGGAGCTGAATGCTGACTTTGAAATGTGGATTGCACGATTTTAATAGTAATTCATTTTAAACCAATCTGTTTGCACTACCGATTTTATTCTGAACTGCACTTACCACTTTACTATTTTGTAATACGCTGGCTGGTGGCTCCGGTCATAATCACTGTTTGTGTACCATCTCCCGACCCCCCGCGCAGCCGATTAGGTGCTGATGCGGAAGGGGGCACAGGGAACCACCATCTTGGTGGTAGGGGAAGGTCTGCGGACTAGTTGTCGCAGCCTCCCGCCCTCCCAGAGGAATAAAGCAAGCAGGAAAACGTCGCGCTCATTCTGGTACTCCCCTGAGGCGGAAAGCCGGGGGATTAGGGTCGGAATTGGAGCTGAATGCTGACTTTGAAATGTGGATTGCACGATTTTAATTGTAATTCATTTTAAACCAATCTGTTTGCACTGCCGATTTTATTCTGAACTGCACTTACCACTTTAGTATTTTGTAATACGCTGGCTGGTGGCTCCGGTCATAATCACTGTTTGTGTACCATCTCCCGACCCCCCGCGCAGCCGATTAGGCGCTGACGCGGAAGGGAACACAGGGAACCGCCATCTTGGAGGTAGGGGAAGGTCTGCGGACTAGTTGTCGCAGCCTCCCGCCCTCCCAGAGGCATAAAGCAAGCAGGAAAACGCCGCGCTCATTCTGGTACTCCCCTGAGGCGGAAAGCCAGGGGATTAGGGTCGGAATTGGAGCTGAATGCTGACTTTGAAATGTGGATTGCATGATTTTAATTGTAATTCATTTTAAACCAATCTGTTTGCACTACCGATTTTATTCTGAACTGCACTTACCACTTTACTATTTTGTAATACGCTGGCTGGTGGCTCCGGTCATAATCACTGTCTGTGTACCATCTCCCGACCCCCCGCGCAGCCGATTAGGTGCTGACGCGGAAGGGGGCACAGGGAACCGCCATCTTGGAGGTAGGGGAAGGTCTGCGGACTAGTTGTCACAGCCTCCCGCCCTCCCAGAGGCATAAAGCAAGCAGGAAAACGCCTCGCTCATTCTGGTACTCCCCTGAGGCGGAAAGCCGGGGGATTAGGGTCGGAATTGGAGCTGAATGCTGACTTTGAAATGTGGATTGCACGATTTTAATTGTAATTCATTTTAAACCAATCTGTTTGCACTACCGATTTTATTCTGAACTGCACTTACCACTTTAGTATTTTGTAATACGCTGGCTGGTGGCTCCGGTCATAATCACTGTTTGTGTACCATCTCCCGACCCCCCGCGCAGCCGATTAGGCGCTGACGCGGAAGGGGGCACAGGGAACCGCCATCTTGGAGGTAGGGGAAGGTCTGCGGACTAGTTGTCGCAGCCTCCCGCCCTCCTATCGCCCCCATAAAATGGCCATAGGGCCTCGCCCGCGCAGCGGGCGTGCGCAGCGGGCGCGCCGGCGGCACGCCAAAGGCAAGCCCATCTGCGCCCGTCAGCGCTGGGCCCCCGCTTAGCACCACAACCCCTGGGCGGTTTCCTCCTGATCCTTCTCGGAGGCTCACATACAGCCGAGCGCAGCTCTGGAATCTGGGGGGGATGTGAGAGGACTGGCTGCTTTATGATGCTTCCACATAAAGATCTGCAGGTTGGCCCGCAATGTTGCTCCTCATGTAAAATGAACCTTCCACGTATTATCGGGGGCAAAACTTGGGCCTTAACTCATACCTCCACTACTAAGGAAAGACGAGGGGATCAAATTATTAACTGTATACTGATTAATGCCAGATCCCTGGTAAAGCACAGCATCGAGTGTGCTGAGCTAATTTTGGATAGAAATGCTCAAATAGCATTTATTACCGAGACCTGGACGGATGCAGCATCCAGTCCCGATCTGGTAAAGGCTACTCCACGAATTACCTTAACTTTGTTTTAGACAGACCAGGGAAAAAGGGAGGAGGTTTGGCTATCTTCTATCAAGCGGCCATCCAAGGAGTCTTTTTCCCAGTGACCTCAGTGGCTTGTGAGGCCCTGGGGTTTAAGCTGGAGCTCTCCAATCATCAATCTTTTAAGGGCTGCCTCTTGTATAGACCTCCTGGGACCAAGTCCCTTTTTCTTGAAACAGTTGGTAGTATTTTGGAGATAGCCCTCTGTGCCAACTCCTTCATGGTCTTGGGTGATTTTAACTTTCATTTAGAACGTACCTCTGATGTCGACACCATGGCCTTAGCTAACGCGATGTCTGCAGTGGGACTGACCCAGGTGGTCTCTGAGGCAACGCATCAGTCCAGTCATACATTAGATGGGATATTTTCGAACAATCCCGATCTGGTATTTTCTAAAGCTGAACCCGTTCCCTGGACAGATCATGGGGCGGTGCTGTTTACCATCCTCAGCCCTCTGGTTAAGAAAACTCTGTGTGAGGGGCAAACAACTAGGATGTGCAGGGCTTGGAAAAATATTGATGGCATAGTCTTGGAGGATTTGCTAACAGCCTCCAGGTCAGCCTTGTCTGCAGACGTGAACAAAGCTACCATCCAGTACACGGAGTGGATTGACAGGGCCTGTCATAAGTTAGTCCCTCCTAAGCTATGTCGGCCTACTAGGTCGGTTCCATCGGCTCCATGCTTTTCCGACGAGCTTAGAGAAGCTAAAGCAGTATGCAAAAATCTAGAACGGATCTGGCGAGTGAACTACAACGAGCCAGATAAAGAGAGATTAAAAGTCAGCCAGAGGGCATATAAAGATAGCATCAGGAAGGCCAAGAGCGCCTACTATACGGACCGCATTCAGAAGGCCAAGAATTCAGCAAAGGAACTATTTGTTACTGTGGCCAGTCTGACCTCCCCCAAATCTGTGACTGTGCCACATAATATCGAACTCTGTGAATCACTGGCTAATTTCTTCTTGAACAAAGTTCAAGCAATTTTTACCACTCTTGAACCTCAGGTGGCCCGCAGCCTCGTGGAGGGGTCCCATAGGGTCCATCCTGCCGGATACTCGGGGGCTAAATTTTTGGTGTTGGAGCCAGTAAATTCCGGCGATGTGTTAAAACTACTGATGGCAACCAAATCGGGTTCACCCCAAGATCCTTGCCCTACGTCAATTGCAAAGTTGGCAGCCGTTCCCATTGCAGATTCCTTAGCCAGCATTTTCAATCTGATGTTTGAAAAGGGTGACTTCCCCAAAGTGTGGAAGCGGGCATCCATCTGCCCACTACTCAAGAAACCTTCGCTTGATACCACGGACCCTAATAGTTATAGGCAAATAGCCAGGTTGCCGTTGCCGACAAAACTTATTGAGAAAACCATGAACTCCCAGCTCTGTTTACTCCTGCGCAACTCGAAGGGTCTAGACCCGGCCCAACATGGGTTTAGGGAAGGGCACAGCACTGAGACCGCTCTGATTAAATCCACAGAGGAGGACCGGAAGGTGCTGGATGATGGGGGCCAGGCAGTGCTGATCCTTTTAGACCTGTCTGCGGCCTTCGATACGGTCCACCATGCTATGCTGGTGGACCGGTTGGAGGGCTGCGGGGTCCAGGGTCAAGCACCTAACCTTCTGAAAGCCTTCCGGAAAGACCGGGTACAAGTGGTGGCTATGGGTGAGTTCGAATCAAGACCTTTCGAACTCCCCGGGGGGGGGTCCCTCAGGGATCCTCCCTAAGCCCCACTTTATTTAACATCTATGTATCCTCTCTTGCCCCGGTGATCCGATCCTATGGGTTCGAGTTAACATCTTACGCAGACGACACCCAGATTGTGGTCTCGGTGCTTCCTGGGACAGAGTCGGGGGTGGCAGCCAGGTTTCAGGACTGCATGTCAGCAGTCAGTTCTTGAATGGCAAAAAGCTGTTTAAAATTGAATTCCTCCAAGACTGAGGTGCTTATCTTTAGGTCAAACATCAACCTCTGGAGCCCTAACTGGTGGCCTACCGATATGGGATCTCCGCCATCTCCGGCTCGAAAGGTGAAGAATCTTGGTGTCATTATTGACAACCAACTTTCTTTTAAACCCCAAGTCAAGGCGTTGACTTCCTCCATACACTGGACTCTGAAAATTATTAGGAAGATTCTCCCCTTCTTACCGGAGGGAAGTAGAAAGACGGTGGTGACGGCACTTGTTCTTTCACGCCTCGACTACTGTAACAGCCTTTTTTTAGAGGCCCAACGGGGGTTGCTCAACAAACTTCAGGTCCTACAAAACGCGGCTGCCCGCCTTATTGGCGGCTTGCCTAAGTTCTCATCTGTCACCAGGGAACTGGAGAAGTTGCATTGGCTCCCGGTGCGGAAGCGTTTTTTTTTTAAAGCCCTCTGTATTATCTTTAAGGCACTACATGACTTGGGCCCGGTGTTCCTTCAGGATCATTTCCAATGGTACAGACCAGGGAGACAACTAACATCGGCCAGCATGGGGCTGATTAAAACAGCCCGTATCAGGAAGGCACGCTGGGGGGGGAGGAGTTTTGTTAGGGGAGCAGCAATGGCATGGAACTCCCTTCCTCTAACCCTCAAACAAAATACGAATCTGTTGGCATTCAGGAAAAACCTGAAAACATGGCTCTTTACCCTCTAGTTCGGGAGGCTCAATCTCAGGGAGTTATCACTTCAGCGCCAGGACACCGGTTGGTATTAGTGCGCTTTATAAGTGTTATAAATAAAATAAATAAATAAATAAATAGTTCCCAATCAACCAACATGAAGCTGTGGAAGCTCCTCCTTAGAACACGTCAGCCAATCAGATGTCCCTCCTACTCCACGGAGAAGAAGTGAATGGCTGGCAACGCTTCTACTTTCAATAGTTCGCAACCAATCAACATTAAGCTCAGGAAGGTCCTCCTTACAACATTTGAGCTAATTAGATGTCCTTGCTACTCTGCCGAGAAGTGAATGGCAGAAAACACTTCTACTTTCGATGGTTCGCACCCAATGATTATTGAACGTGTTGTTGGAACACCTCAGCCAATTAAACATTCATTTTGTTCCGTGCACACATACAGAACACGCCCTCCCACATATTAAATTTCCTGTAACAAAGTGACTCTATTCGTAACAAAAGTGAACACTGCATAATAAATAAACATTATTCCACATTATATTAAAGAAATGCCGATATACGGCGCATTGTTGTTTTCCCGATATAATTTCCACAGCCTACTGCACCCCCCTCCCAACATGAGTGAAGCCCCGGGACTGCGGGGGCCCCAGCGAGCCCTCGCTATTATTGTTTTAACAAATACCCCTGGGACCTATTTCCACAGCCTACTGAACCTCCCTCTCAACATAACTGAAGCCCCGGGACTCCGGGGGACCCAGCAACCCCCGCTATTGTTTTTTTAACAAAACTGAAGCTCCTGGGGCTGCGGGGCCCCCGCTATTATCTTTTTAACAAATTCCCCCGGGACCTAGACCACCCAGGGGCCTCATTAAAATAAAAGGCAGGAACCCGTGACCCCTACGCCAATTGTGCAGATTAATATTTTTTTTTAATGCTTATTTTGGCCCTGGATTCCTTCTGGGACCCCCTGAGCAGGCCTAGGGGGTCAGGCTGTTTCTACCCTGCCCCCTTCTCTTGTTTTATACCTTTGTTTCTCAGCTTTCTGGTGACTCGCTTCTACCGAGCTACAAGATGGCTGCAAGCATTTCCTGGTTTGGAATGCTGGCAGCCAACCACAGTGAAGCTCACGCACATGACTTAGGCTCCGCCCAGATATCAAAACTTTTATTTTTCTAATTTCTCAGCAACTACTGAACGGATTTACACAATTTTTAAAAAGGTTGCTTCTTGACCCAAGCACTACCTTACCTTTTTTGGAGTAATTCCATTCAGTAGTTTCGGCTGTAGCCTTGCACAAACTTTCCTATGGGAAAATTATTTTTTCACTCTTATTTTTTTAATTTCTCAAAAACTACTGAATGGACTTACACCATTTAATAGAAAGGTCGCTTTCTGAACCAAGCTCTACCTTTCTGCCAAATTTGGGGTAATTCCGTTCAGCAGTTCGAGCTGTAGCTCGTCGCAAAATTTCCTATGGAAATTAACATGGAGAAAACGACTTTTGGGACCCCCCTTTTTTCTCAGCTCCGCTTGACAATTGCCGCAACTACTGATCTGGACTTAACAGATTTGGAACTGATGCAAGTCATATCGAGTCAAAGAAGGGATCCAGATCAAACAACCAGAGGGCTAGCTGATCTAGCTGAACAATTTGGTGTATCTCAGACCAGAGCAATAACCAACTTCAAACCGGCATCCAAATTTATTCCAACAATGCCACATGATGCCATGGACGTTTTTGAGGAAGCAGTAAAAACAGATCTGTTAAAATTAAGAACAACAAGATCACACAAACCTAACAATAAACAATGGAATCTATCACTGGCTCAAAGGAATGCATTGACCAAATTGAAATCAAACATTAATATAGTCTGTAAGCCATCAGATAAAGGTGGCAACATCGTCTTAATGACTAGAGAATACTACTGCACAGAAGCGCTTCGTCAACTCAAAGACACAGACTGCTACACCAAAATTAACAAAGAGGAATATGTTTCCAGCATCATGGAATATCACCGATTACTTGACAAGTGGTCAGCAGAGGGGATGTTGGACGGGAATGAACTGAAGTTTTTGACATGCCAACAACCCATAACTCCGACTTATTATCATTTACCAAAAGTCCATAAACATTCAACACTACCACCAGGAAGGCCAATAATTTCTTCAAAGGGCAGTTTAACTGAGAAGATGTCACCATTTTTAGATTTCTTTTTGATTGAGCATGTCAAAACTCTCCCTTCATATCTCAGGGACACATCGGACTTCATTTGCACCATTTCGGACACACCCTGGGAAGATGATATGTTGATGATAGTGCTAGATGTTACAGGACTATATACCTGCATAGCACATAATTATGGAATACAAGCAGTGCAGTACTTTCTAAAGACTCGCTCTTTGAAATATATGAAACACAACACCATGCTGATTGAATTCTTGCATTTCTGTCTACACAATAACATCTTTTTGTTTCAGAAACAACATTACAGGCAAAAGAGAGGGACGGCGATGGGCACCTGCTTCGCCCCCAGTTACGCGAACTTGTTCGTGGGCTGGTGGGAGAAGCAGGTGGCCTGGTCCGATGAGAACCAGAGATGGGTCACGTCAATTATCGGGTGGCACCGGTATATTGTCGACCTATTTATTTTTTGGAAAGGCTCTAAAACTGAAGCAGAGCTATTTATTCAAACCTTGAATAACAATGACCTCAACTTACATCTGAGTGGCACGATAAGTAGTCAAGAGGTAGACTTCCTTGACCTAAAGGTCTCTATTAAAGATGGCAAAATATGTACTTCCCTTTTTCGAAAGGTTACAGCCGGTAATTCCACACTAGAAGCAAGCAGTTGTCACCCCAAACCTTTAAAGAACAGTATACCCTTTGGGGAACTATTGCGTCTTAAAAGAAACTGCACGCTTACTGAGGATTTTGAGCAAGCTGCTCAAGAATCTATAGAAAGGTTCAACCTGAGAGGATATTCTGATGACATTTTGAAAAAAGCTTATGACAAGGTTCATTTAATCTCGAGAACAAACTTGTTCAAGCAAGTGAAAAGAAAAGAAGGCAGCGAAGATAATACCCCTCGCTTTATTACAACTTTTTCCAATGACTCCTCAAGGATTCATAGCATTATGAGTCGTCACTGGAACATCCTCAAAACAGATGTAACTATCGGCAAACAATTATCACCCCATCCAAAAATCACTTACAGGAGGAGTAGATCCTTAAAAGACACCTTAATACACAGCCATTTTGATGCTATTCCGAGATCACCACGACTGGGAAACCTGACAGGGTTGTTCCCATGCCAAAATTGCAAAGCCTGCCAGTCAAGCGAAAACGTCACCTCATATGAGATTCCAGATACAGGGACAGTGAAGAAAATTAACAAATTCCTCACTTGTACAACCCCTTTCTGTGTATATCGTCTAGAATACCCATGCAAATTATATTATGTTGGGAGCTCTATCCACCCTGTCAAAAAGCGCATTTTAGAGCACGCTAGAGCGATTGAACACCGTGACCCAAACTATCCCGTAGCAAGACACTTTGCCTTAAAACATAAGAGTGATCGTAATGTTCTGAAATTTCACTGTTTAGATCAAACACCCCCCAAAGATCGAGGTGGTAACAGAGAATTACAATTCAGAAAGCTTGAGTCGAGGTTTATTATTGATCTCCGTACCAAGCATCCATTAGGACTGAACATAGGGGAAGAATTGGCCAGTCATCTTGGCTAACTGAGAGGCATAAATCCCCTGTAGCTCAGTGATATGTGTTTCTGTCACAGGCTGTAATAATGAATTGAACTGTTATTTATTATTTTTATCATATGTCGTTATCAATAAGAGATTCGACGCTGTTTGATATTATGAATTGTGTTGTTTTCTTCCTTGATTTGTTTTTCCCTCTTCAATCATTGGTTTGCCCATTCAGGGCTCAATTCTGTTGTTTAGTAATTTTGCCATTAGATCTATATCTAGCTGAACCCACTATAAGATGGCCGCCATGTATAATGTATGTGTACATAGACTGTTGAGTCCTTCTTTTGTGTTAATTGAACATGAGAAGACTGTCGTGACATAACTTTATTTAAATCACGAATGAATTTGGCGCCAGTCACAGCAGACAAAGGCGTGATGCCGAAACGCGTCCTGTTTTTCTGAAATAAATATAGAGTCTCACTGAATATGGGTTGTGGAGTGCCGTCAATTCTTTTACCGTTGTGAAAGAAAGTGGAGCGTTGATATATATAAATATATATATATATATATATATATATATATATATATATATATATATATATATATATATATATATATATATATATATATATATATAATTTTCTTTGTTCTTGGAACAGTTTTCAAAATTTTCAAAATTGATGTGCTTTATTTAAACATACGTTCATATTTTGTTATCATGACATTTGTTTAAATGTGATTTGTCCCAAGGTATTTGTACAGATATTATTTATGAAATTCAAATAATTTTGACATCTCTATCAACAAGTCTTCAATTTCTGGATGGAATGTTGTTTTTATATTTTACATTTGGTTCCTACCAGTGTCTATGTCAGATATAGCGTGGATTACAAAGTCTGTTTTTCATGTTTATCTACTAGCCATGTGACCTCCATACACAGGATTGGTAGATGGTGTTTTAAATTTTTGTTGGGTCACTAATCACTCTATTCCAGTGAGCAAGGCGACTGCGCTCGTCGAAACGCGTCTGGATTACAGCACATAGCAGTTCCCATGAAATAATCTTGAATAAATACCTGCCTCAAGAAGAAGAAAGCAAGTGTCTGTTTCTCTGTTGTTGCAACATGCAAACCAGGAGTGCTTGACTCGATGTTAATCAGGGAGGCTTGGCTTGATGCCTCTCTCTAACGGACCCCTCTCCAGTCTGAGGCTGCGCATTGTTTTCAAGCCGTTTGGATTTACAGTTCGTGTGGAGGTTTCCCGCGCGCGGCCCCCTGCCTGGTTCGAAAGAAGATTAAATCCCGCATTCATCACAGTTTGTGCCGTGGGAGGTCGGAGGACTTGTACGCGGCATTTTCCAATTGTTGAAGTAAGTCCGGGTTTCTTTAGATAACCAACGCGGGCAGGAGGGGAGATATTCTTCAGTGGCAACAGGTGTGTTTTTGCCGCATTGAATCGGCAAAACATCTATTAAACAGTTACAAGTAATAGAACTGCTGTGCTTTAACCGTGGATGAAACGTTAAGAAATCGAGAGAAGGCTGCGGAGGAGCTTTTTCTGAATTTACCGGCAATGGAGAAAAAGGCTGGGCAAAACACAGATAAAGGTGTACAGAAACCTGATGTTAAATCCCTCATGAAATCATTGGAGAAACATCACAAGAGTGAGCTCACTAAGTGGTGGGAGGTGAAGTCTCTCGAAAAATACCACGAAGCGGGTCGGGTGCCGAGAGGTATCAGGATCATGCTTGCACCCAGTTTTGAACAGCCGAATCCATTACTTTTAAAAGAATGGGCAGAAAGTAACCTCGAGGCCTCCATGAGATTAGTTTGTCTGCTTATTAAATATGCAAGAATTGACAGAGAAAAGGATCTCAGCGAAATACCACGCCTTCAAGGTGAATTAGATTTGATTACCAATGAAAGTAATAGAGTCTTGATAGAAAAAAATATGAAAGAAATGCATGCAAGAAAGGACAAACTTGAGGAAACGATTAATTATTATTATTATTATTATTATGCGTTCTTATATAGCGCTCGATTACCCGTAGGCATCTCGGCGCTTGCCTTGGGAACCCGTCCTGGCTTTTTCCCTGTGAGATACCCGTACTGGGCATCCCCAAGGTGAAAGCCAGGCATCCCGCCGCGGGGGGCCGTAGTGGAGATTAAGCAAGCTAATGCCCAGAGCTGCAGAGTGTGAACCTGTGATTCGAGTAAGCACCGAAACGAGAATTATCGAGACCGTGGATATTTGGGCTCAAGACCCTGCCGCGTCGGGAATTGAACCCTGGTCCCGGGTCTGACCTCTGCTTCAGGGTCTGCCTCCTCTAACCAGTGATTAAGACAAGAAAGATTTGCAAATTTGCACGTGATAAAAATGATTACGAGCAGGGGCAGGTGTTTACATTTGCAAGGAAATATGACCTGGTGAAGAAACAAAAAGTGCTCACTAAAACCGGCACACACATTGGGCTGACAGTAACTGATGGCCATACACCGACAACCAGTACTGAAGTCTCGGGATTAGAATCAAGTCTAATATTGAGTGACACTGATTCAGAGACAAGCAATGGCGCGACCAGTGACTCTTTGGCATTGGGTCCTCTCTCCTACGCTGAGGAAATGGATTTTATCAGGGAACAAAGAAAACAATCCCTGCAACCGAGAAATCCACAACCATCACAAGTCAAGAAAGGAATCATCGAAGGAGGGAGTGACGTAAATGCGCCAAACGCTCAAAGCAGAGGTCAGTTGAAAAAGAGCAACTGGCGCAAAAAGTAACACCGCAAGGACAAACCATTATTAACTTGACTGACATTGAACTTAAAAAGGCTGAACAACAACTTTTGGCACTTGGTTTGAGCTATTGCCCGGAAAGTAATTTTAATCTTGTTCAAACACGTGTAGATGTCTACAAATTCATTCGAAAATTGAAACTCAAAAAATACTTTACAATTAAAAATCATGGGCAAGATAAAACTCCCGTCCCGGCATCAGTAGAGAGGACAAGACTTACGGCGGGAGAAATTCCACTGTTGGCAACATTACATGCACTACGGGGAGAGGAAGCTACGTGTAGCACACAAACAGTAGTGCAACAAGAGAACATTACTATTTCCTCACCAGGGGCCATATGTATCAACATTCCGTTTTGCGATACCTAAATAGCGATTTTTAAGGAATCGCTATTTAGAAATCGCAAAATGGTATGTATGTAAGAAATCGCTTCTTTTTAGCAATTCCTTAAAATTCCTTAATTGCGATTAGCAAATTGCTAATCGCAATTAAGGAATAATTTCCCATTCATTTCTATGGGCCAGGAGGCCCATAGGAATGAAGGGGAAATTTGCGATTTGCAATTTGCTAATCGCAAATTGTGAATATTTTCAAGGGTGCAGGGGTGTCTCAAGAACACCCTGCTGCACCCCTGAAAATTACATGTGTGCGCATATGGCGCACATACATGCCCTAAGCGTCACATGGCACCTTTTGATGTTTAAAAAAATGCATTTTTAAAAGGATTCGCAACTTACCACCAACTAGAAGTTGGTGGTAATTTGCGATTCCTTAATGGCATTTTGGAATGTTTTTTTCCTTGATACATTGCATTTAAGGAATCCCAACATCTGCAATTCCTTAAATGCAATCGCAAAATAAGGAATGGCAAATTTAGCGATTCCCTATTTTGCACCAAAAATGTTTTATACATACCATTTAGCGAAAATGGGTTCACAAAAGCCGCAATTCTGCGAATTTCGGCGTTTGCAAACCCATTTTGCTTTGATACATATGGCCCCAGGTAACAGCCCGTTCAAAGCCTCTTCTACTTTTGTTCCAATAATGCCCAGGGACGCCGTGGACATCTTTCATGACCGCATAACGGATGAATTGAAATCTTTGTACAAAAAATGGTGCAACTCTAGAAATCATGGTAAAAATAAGGAATACTTTCAGTTAATGGCCAAACTCAAAAATAATGACTCGGTTGTAATTAACAATGCTGATAAAGGAGGCAACGTTGTTCTTTGGAATAAGGAATCCTACAGGACGGAGGCATTCAGACATCTCAATGACACACAGTGCTATGAACTCAGCAATGAAGTTGCAGTGAAAAAGACCAATGGGGATTATAGAAATTAACTGTTGAAATGGCAGCGAGAGGGTCTTATTAGCAAAGATGAATTTAAGTTTTTATATAAAGAACACCCTACCCTGCCGACATTTTATTTAATCCCCAAAGTGCACAAAGGATTAGAGCCAATGCAAGGAAGACCAATTATATCGGCAATCAATTGCGCATTTGAATGTACATCCAGATATGTAGACTTTTTTCTCCAAGAACACGTAATATCATTGCCTACCTTTCTACAGGACTCCAGGGACTTTTTATCTAAATTGAATACTGTACAGTGGGCCAATGACTATCTGTTTTTAACTTTGGACATAGCCTCGTTATATACTTGCATCAGGCATGATGATGGTCTCCATGCTGTAGAATTCTATCTCAAGCATAGGAACATAGACATGTATCAACACAACAAAATGCTTTTAGGAATGATACAGTGGTGTCTTTTTAATAATATGTTCATGTTTGATGGTAAAGTTTATAAACAAAAACAGGGCGTGGCAATGGGGGCATGCTTATCCCCCAGTTATGCATGTTTACATGTTGGCTGGTGGGAGGAGCATGTCCTCCAAAGACAGCACAAGGCACTTTTTGAACAGCATGTTATGTATATGTGGAGGTACATAGACGATGTTTTCATAATTTGGAGAGGTAATGAGGATGAGGCGAAAGCATTTGTGGATGTTATAAACGCAAATGAACTCAATTTAAAGTTTACATCCCATATAGATCCGGTATCAACCACCTTTTTGGATATCAAGGTGGAAATCTGTAACAACACTATTGAAACTAGTCTATACAGGAAGACCACTGCTGGCAATACACTTTTACATGCCTCCAGTTTTCATCCCCACCATACTATTGCCAGTTTGCCCTATGGAGAATTTTTGAGATTCCGTAGGGCATGCAGTACTGTGGCAGCATTGACAGAAGCACAAACAGCTGCCAAGTGTAGACTATTGGAAGGTGGCTAGGATTCACATAAACTTGACCTGGCTATGAAAAGGGCCAATAAAAAAGATAGGTCTGAGTTGATTAAGACAGTGTCTGAATCTATGGATATAACTGATGTGTTGGTTGACCCCATTCCAAATGATAACACTGAACCTGTGAATCCCTGCAGATTCATTTCAACTTATAGCAGGCAATCACATTCTATTAAACAAATCATTGGTACCCAGTGGCCAATAGTTCTTACTGATGCTGGTCTACAGGGAGTACTACCGGGTAAACCCCATTTTACATATTGCAAGGCACATTCCATGCGGAGTGACCTTGTTAAAACTAGCCCAGAACTCTACAACAAAAGTAACTGGCTGTCCCCTAAAAAAGTTTTTTTAAATGCAGCACATGCAGGGCATGCAAGTTTGGAATCAATACCAATTCTTATTAAAAATGCTTTCTCAGAGGTTCCAATTAAAATAAGAGGACATTTTACTTGTAGAACCTACCATGCCGTTTGTTTTAAAATGCATCTGCGGACTTCAGTACGTAGGAAGCACCAAGCTACAAGCACATGCACGCATATTGCAGCATTTGAGGGCCACGGTCAACTCAGATCCAACATACCCTGTTGCCAGACACGTCAAAACAGAACACAATAACAAACTTAATGTTCTGCAATACTTCGTGATTGACAGTGTCCCACAGAACAAAAGGGGAGGCAACAGGGAAAAGGCCCTCAGACAATTGGAAACAAAATACATCATCGAATTAGATACCAAGAGTCCGAGAGGTCTTAACATTTGTGAGGATCTGCATCATTATTTATTGGGCAGTTTTGTACTTTGGGTTTCCCAATTAATATCTAGTTGTGTATATACATAAAATTTATGATTTTATGGTCTTTGAGGGTTATATATTTCAACTACTATAGTTAATATTTATTTGTTTTTAGTCATTTTTATCCTGATGGTTTTTATATCGGTCTTGTGGTCAATTTTTATGTATCTTACCATGAATTTATGAAATTTTGTTTTATGAATGATTGGTTTACTAACTGTCTCTGGAATGACTAAAACTCAACATACCCGAAGGTGACTTATGTTTGGCATTTTCTTGTTGTCCATTTCAATCATATTTTGGTTCTCAGTACACACTAAATGCAATCTAATTATCTGTCCTCAGTATCAATTTTGATTAATTGCCCTATTCAGTTTTTGCTCCTCGTTTATGTCTTTTTCTCGCCCCAACTTTTCAACCCTTTGACACTGAACCCGGAAGGGTTCATTGGACATTCTATGATTGTCCTATGTCAATTTATATTCTTTTTGAGGTTAATGTAGAAGTGATTTTTAGATATATAAAATCATTATTATCTTTTATATGCACTTTAGCACTAGCACTTTTGGAGATCATGGTTTAGATAGGGTTTGGACCTTTTTGCAAAATTCAAATAAGGGCACAGTTTGGGCGTAGTTTATTAATGGAATTAAAATAGTGGAAAATTATCCAATGTTTCAAGTTCAATTGTACAATTTAGATTTCGCATTATGCAGTCATTATTTTCTTTGTTCTTGGAACAGTTTTCAAAACTTTCAAAACTGATTTGCTTTATTTAAACATACGTTCATATTTTGTTATCATGACATTTGTTTAAATGTGATTTGTCCCAAGGTATTTGTACAGATATTATTTATGAAATTCGGATCATTTTGACATCTCTATCACCCAGTCTTCAATTTCTGGATAGAATGTTGTTTTTATATTTTACATTTGTTTCCTACCAGTGTCTATGTCAGATATAGCGTGGATTACAAAGTCTGTTTTTCATGTTTATCTACTAGCCATGTGACCTCCATACACAGGATTGGTAGATGGTGTTTTAAATTTTTGTTGGGTCACTAACAATGCTCCCTCTAATTTTTTTCCTCTGTGCGGCAGTGGAGGGTCTCCCGCCCGGAACCAAACCGCGCAATGGCAGAAAACCTGCGACAGACCACCCGAGCGGAAGAGTAACAGCTTTTGATTGTAATAACTTAAGGGTGTTTTTGAACAGAAAATAAAACATTTTTAAAAACGCAGCCTTAAATTTAAAAACCTGTATCAAGAGGAATAACCTTCAATCTTGTTTTACTTGCAGAGATTTTTACATATTCCCCACATCTTCATTGCTTTGATTTTGTTCACAAGAAAATGTCACCCTTAGCCATCGAATGCTAATCATAAGTACATTGACATTATGAAAATGTCACATAAGCAATCGGAAACCTTGGTCCAGCCTGAGGCGCATGATATTGACATGTAATTGATGCAACAAATGTCATGTAAAGAAATGGCAGACTCATAATTCCAAAATTTGGATACCCTAAGGAGTGAAATGCTTTTGTTCTGTACACATACTGAAATTGTGGATTCAAAGCTGCTGTCAAATGAAGGAAAAAGGAGCACTGTGAAATAAAATAACTGCCTAAGATCACACAGTTTGGTCAAGTGGGGAAGCCGGCAGTCTGTGTTACATCAAAGAGTATGCTTAATATTTAACTATTTGATGGGCTACATCAGTACTGCACATTAAATAAATACACTAATAACATGTCAAAGCAAGTTGTGCAGGAAGCCATTCCAGAAAAAAGTACAAAGTTAAAGCAAAGTAGGTTGCTTTATTTTAATGTTAACATCACAGACTTCCCCGACGTATCATAGCGCCTGATTTTAGGAGAGGCTGACCTGCGCAGTGTGTGTTTACTGAAATGCTATGCATGCATTAAAGAATCCGGAAATGCCTCATCCATTCCTTGGGGACCGCCAAGCAATTTGTACAACTTAAATTTCTTTTTAACAACGCCTTTTGAAGCAGAGGCAATTTCAAGAGGGGGACAGCCTGAATTAGGTCTATTGGCATGGACATGTATGTATACAACAGTGTATTATTTATTGGTACGCAAGGGCTTGTGGAAAGTGAGCAATCAGACAGCACGAAAATCCGTGCCCTTTTTCTTCCCTCTGTTCCCCTCGCTGTCCCCATGCTCTCTCTGCCAGGTCTTTCCTTCTGTACCCCTCGCTGCCCGTGTCTCTGCCCAGTTTTCCCTTCTGTTCCCCTCGCTGCCCCATGCCTCTCTGCCCGTTCTGCCTTTGTTCTTAGCTGCCCCTATATTTCTGTATTCTGCCTCCTTGCCACTAGTTTTTTGTGCCCATCTGACCTCTGTGCCACTGGTTTTTCTGCCCCTTTTGCCTTCTGTTCCACTCGTTTTTCCGCTCCCTTTTTGTGCCTTTCTGTCCTGTGTTCCACTCGTTTTTGTGCCTTTATGTCCTGTGTCCCACTCGTTTTTGTGCCTTTCTGTCCTGTGTTCCACTCATTTTTGTGCCTTTATGCCCTCTGTCCCACTCTTTCTGCCCTCTGTCCCACTCGTTTTTTGTGCCTTTCTGTCCTGTGTTCCACTCGTTTTTTGTGCCTTTCTGCCCTATGTCCCACTCTTTCTGCCCTCTGCCCCACTCGTTTTTTGTGCCTTTCTGCCCTCTGTCCCACTCGTTTTTTGTGCCTTTCTGTCCTGTGTTCCACTCGTTTTTTGTGCCTTTATGTCCTCTGTCCCACTCGTTTTTGTGCCTTTATATCCTGTGTCCCACTCGTTTTTGTGCCTTTATGCCCTCGGTCCCACTCTTTCTGCCCTCTGCCCCACTCGTTTTTTATGCCTTTCTGTCCTGTGTTCCACTCGTTTTTTGTGCCTTTATGTGTGGTAAAGTACACGCTGTGTTTGGAAAGTGTCTACGCTTTTGTTAGTAAAGCGCGGGGCAGACTGTGGCATTTTGTTTAAGTATTGCTGTTAATCGGAGCCCGTGAAGGGGCTCTGATTGTCAGCAATATTTAAACAAAAGGCCACAGTCTGCCACGCTCCCACACAGCCGCAAGCGCCATAATCCCCACAATCCCCACCAGCCCCCCCGCCTCCTTACCTGCACTCCTCACGCCCGCTCCGCCGCCACCACCGGAAAGGTTTCTCATGTTCGTGCCGCTCGCTTTTTAGCAGCGGCGGGCGGCACGACTCTCTAGCGACGCCCTGTGTGCGCGCTCCACGCTAGGTGGTGCGCGCTGACGTCAGGGAAGGTGCGCGCGCGGCATAGAGGGAACGGTGTTCACTAATCACTCTATTCCAGTGAGCAAGGCGACTGCGCTCGCCGAAACGCGTCTGGATTACAGCACATAGCAGTTCAAATGAAATAATCTTGAATAAATACCTGCCTCAAGAAGAAGAAAGCAAGTGTCTGTTTCTCTGTTGTTGCAACATGCAAACCAGGAGTGCTTGACTCGATATATATATATATATATATATATATATATATATATATATATATGTGGCAGAAGGACGTCTTGCAGCTACCTCAGCTTGAATAGACAAGGCGAACCCAGAACTGGTGCAAAATTATTTATTGTGCTCTACACCATACCGCCATTACGCGTTTCAGCCTGAAAAGGCCTTGATCACATGACAATGTACAAGGGGCGGAATCCTCCTTTTTAAAGTGCAGCTTGCCAAAATTAATAGACATAGAAGACATAATGTCCTTACTTTGAATTGCGCAGCAATTTGACTCACAATGCAATACTGTTTGAATCAATCAATTCAATCAAAATAACACAGGTATGGATAGTTATCTCAACTAGCAGCAATTTAGAATAATCATAAAACATATAAATAAATAAATAAATGTGCTTTAAAATATAAATACTCCACATCATTGCTGATAAAAACCTGTGCGTACACATCCAATGATAAATACAAGGCTAAAATGCGATTGAGTAAAATCCTGTTTAAAAGGTAGAAACTAGGATATACAAAATCTTGCTCCAAGCCTATGACATTTGATTTACAAATAGGATGCAACCAAAGTGTTCACCTATAATCATAAGGGACACTGAGTAATACAGCCCAAGTCAGCAACCTAATATTGCTGTGCAAAATCAGCTGTGCAAAATACGCAAATAGTGGCATGAAAAGATAGTGCAACCAAGTGATAAAAGAAGAAAGTGATTAAAAAATTAATAATGTGAAGAAGCAGCTGGTTGGTATGTAAAAAAAGTACACAGTAACAGGCAAATTACTAATTCATATTACAGACTTATAAATATGTAAAACAATCCTCGCTCGCATTCAGACCATTCGGAGTTTTAGTATCCAGCAAGATTATGTGCCTGGTCTCTAACTCTCGATCGCCACCCCTCCTCTGAGGTGGAACCGTATCAATAACAAAATACTTGAGCTCTGCAGGATTCTTGTTATGAGATTCCTCAAAGTGGCGGGCGACGGGGTACGCAGTGTCGCTGTTGGTAATGGCCCTAAGGTGCTGTAAAATTCTTTTGTACACCTGTGGTCTCGTACTTCCAACGTACCGCAGACCACAGGGACATTCCAGCACATACACTGCGTACTCCGTCCTGCACGTCAATTTGTATTTGATACTTGTGGGTCTGTTACTAAAAGGAGACAAGTATTCAGATCTAGTGACTCTTTTCGAACAGGCCTTACAAGATGAGCATCTCAAGAAGCCTTTGCTACTGTTCAGCCACGATCCCGTGGTCCGAACTTCAGGACTGCTAGAAACTAAACAGTTGCTCATTGTTCTAGCGAGCTTGTAAGTAATGCTGGGAGTGCATGTAACCTGATTTCCTAAAACTGGGTCACTAGTAATAAGTGGCCAGTTTCGTTTGACTATGCTATGAATGGTCTGATGCT
This sequence comes from Lissotriton helveticus, assembly GCF_964261635.1. NCBI lineage: Eukaryota > Metazoa > Chordata > Amphibia > Caudata > Salamandridae > Lissotriton > Lissotriton helveticus. The sequence goes on from NC_136067.1 coordinate 1,621,846,064, forward strand.
GGCTACTGTAAGTGAAGATGAGCCTGGTCTCACTTTGTTCTCGACTGTCAAGGTTCCTCTTTCTTTGAGTGCTACTTTGCCAAAAGCTGAATTCTATCCCAAGAGTTTGCTCTACTCATAGCTTTATCTATGATTTCCGTATTATAGCCCCTTCTCAGGAACCTGGCCTTGCACTCCATTTGTGCCTCTCTGCAGTCTATCTCAATGCTACATATTCGCCTAATCCGGAGCATTTCTCCATACGGAATGCTCCGTATAAGATGGGCAGGATGATGACTTGCAGCATGTAAAACAGTGTTTCCAGCTGTGGGTTTACGGTAAAGTTTGGTCTCAAGCTTACCATTACTGGTAAATATTTCCACATCTAAGAAACAAATAGATGTCGCACTGATGTGACTTGTGTACTGAAGGTTTAAATTTTTCACATTCAGACATTCAATAAACTGTTCCGCCTCGCTTTCCAACCCATCCCAGGTGATAAAAAGCTCATCAATGTATCTCATCCATTTTTTTACTTTAGAACTCATAATGGTGGGGAAGTTGGGTATGAGTACCTGTTCCTCCCAGTATCCCATATGCAAGCAGGCATAACTGGGAGAAAAACAGGCCCCCATAGCTACTCCCCTGACCTGCTGGAATAGATGGTTGGCAAACAAAAAGAAATTATTTTCGAGGCACAGATTAATCATGGCTAAAATCATTTTGGTATGTTCATTCAAACAAGCTGGTCTTGTGCTTAAAAAGTGCTGCACAGCTTTAGAACCATCCCTATGATATTTACTAGTATACAGGGACGTAACATCCAGGGAAATAAGTAAGTAACTAGGTTCCCACTCAAAGTCAGACAATTTCCTTAACAGGTCCCCTGTATCTAATACAAAGGAGGGTACGTTTCTGACATGATCTTGTAGGAAAAAGTCTACATATTTACTGACATTTTCAAGGATGCTGTTGCAGGCAGAGATGATGGGTCTACCCAGTGGCTTAGTACAACTTTGATGGATTTTGGGAATAAAGTAAATAACCGGTGTAACTGGATATTCTTTTTCATGTACTTATATTCCTCCATTGTAATTAAGCCCATACTTCTCCATGCCGTTAGCTTGGAATAAATGTCGTTTTTAGCCAGCTGAACTTCATTCAAATTCGACCTCTTATAGCAGTCGCGATCATTAAGTTGGCCAAGTGCTACGTCCATGTACATTTGTCGCGGCCACAGCATAACATTGCCCCCTTTGTCGGACTGATGAATAATGATGTTCTCATTGCTTTTCAATTTTTTGATTAATCTGTGGTACTCAAAGTCTCGATAATGTTGTCTCTTGGCAAAATGTGTATGTTTGAGATAAAGAGCCCTGAGTTCAAGAGACACCTTATCGTGGAACATGTCTATATTGTCTTTTTACATCAGCGGGCAAAATTTAGATTTCCGTTTGAAAGATGTTGGAACTGACACAATTTCTGAACCCCGGCCGGGCTAGATGGTGTGAGAGCAGTTTCATTCTGCATATCCAATAACTCATGTAGCAAATTCGAATCAGGTGTTAACATGGGCGGAGATAACGAACTAGGCACACTTGTCGGTGTTATGTTGGTTTTGCTGGGCAAGCAATGGTATTTGTGAAGCTTTAATTTACGCACATACTTGAAAAGATCAATTTTTGTGCTTGCATAGTCGAAGTTGCTCCTTGCACTATACGACAGGCCTAATAACAGTAAAGCATTTTCTTTAGAGGTGAGGGACACGTCAGTTAGGTTCACAACAGTTTGTGCATATAATGTTACTTTCACCTTTGTTGTTTTCAGTGAATATATATATGTATATATTCCATGGGCACCTCTTTTGAACCTACGTATGCAAACCTAACAATGGGGTACTGGGAGGCAGAGTGTGTCTTGTCAGATGAAAACACTCAAACATGGAAAATGTGGTCCTGTGGATAAGTTATATTGATGACTTGTTTTTACTTTGGGAAGGTGAAGTAGAGGAGCTTGAACACTTTTTGCAATCTTTAAATCAGAATCCTTTGCAATTGGAGTTCACGCATACCATCAGCAAGAACACAATAGATTACCTGGACATTTGAATTTACATTGAAAATGACAGGATCTGTACAACTCTATTTCGAAAGCTCACTGCTTGTAACACTATTCTAGCTGCCAATAGTGCCTATACTAAAGCTCTTAAATGGAGCATGCCGTATGGAGAATTTCTGAGGGCTCGAAGATGGAAAACATGAGGCACAAATCAATGAGATGTATAAAAGATTCATGAGGCGTTGTTATCTTGCGACTGTATTAGATGATGCCAAAAGAAGATCAAAGAAGCAAAAAGGAGTTTGCTATTCCCTAAAACTTTGAAGTCAAATTCAAAGACTAAGGAAGTTACAATATTTATTACAAATTTCAAAGTGTCAAATCAAGTTATCAAAAAAAAATGGGGAAAACATTGGAAACTATTGAGAAGGGATGAGGACCTCAGGGGTCTAACATCAAAATACCTAAACATCACATACAAAAAAGTGCCATCCTTAGGAGATCTATTAACCCAGAGTTCTTTTACAATAGGAGGGGCACAAAAAGAAAATTGGCTAAGAAGGAATGGTTTTGTGAAATGTCAAAAATGTAAAGGCTTGCCGTTATGGAAAATATTGGGTAGATATCCGAACTCATAATGGTACAAAGAAGAGGATTACAGAAAGCATACTCTGTGAAACAACACATGTAGTATATATTTTAGAATGTGGTTGTGGTAAACAGTATATCAACAGCACAGTTAAAAAGTTAAAGCTATGTATTCTTCAACACACGAGGGCAATTTCTAATAAAGAGTTTACCTATGTAATGTCCAAACATATCTGGAAAGAAAATGAGGGCAGTCTGAACAATTTTTCATTTTCTGGCATTGAACATATTCCAAACAAGATCAGAGGAGGAGATCATGAAGCAGCTTTAAGAAAGGCGTAATGAAAATGGATTATACCATTTTGAACTCAGATTCCTTGGGGGCCTAAACACAGATGCAGAACTGTATGGACATCTATAAGACCTTCAGTGAATCTGGACATGAGAAGTAGGGATATTGATTTCATAGGATGTCCAGAAGGTTAAGATTAGATTTTTTCCTGGACAAAGAGAAGACCATGGTTGGGGCATTTTTACAGCTATAAGCATTCTGCACTTTGCATATGTTTGCAGGTGTGGCGATTTACATGAGGGGAGGTATAACCTGGCTTTTGACAAAGATATTTAGACAGTGATACTATTGTCTGTGCACTTTAGAGTTAGACGCATTATGCACTTTATAAACATTCATACAAGTGGTATTATGAACTGTGATGACACACAGATGGGATATGAAAGTATTGCACTTTGGATAATTTACATAGTTAAGATCTATATTTACGACAAGAAGTGTCTGGATAATAACTTTACACGTTTTGCATATATTGGATGTACTGTAAAATTGGTTTCATTTTAAGATCATAGCGATTATTAGAAGATGGTGGCAATGTTTGTGCATTTTATAGTCAGAATACGTGGTACTAAATGACAACTATGATCTAGATAATACCTTTGTGAGATTTGCATATTTCCAATGTATTGGGAAATAATTTTTATCCTAGTCTCATATATAGAGACATGCAGATGATGTGTGCATTGGCTGTGCACTCCATACAATCGCCCAAAGAGAGTTCTATCAGTTAATATATTGTGATTCTTTGGCAGCATTGCTTTTGCACTTTAGAGCTAGAGGTACTCGATACTAGGTATATCTTTGCTTGCGAGGCCGGCATTAAAGTTAACGGCAAGTACTGTCTAGACCAAAACTTTGCGAGGTTTCACACTTCTAACGTACTGGTAAATTATCTTCATCTTAGTGTCACATGTTGAGACTTTTAGATGATATAAGTAGTGTATGTGCACTTTATAATTAAGGCTCCCAGTTTTCAGTTTAAACGGATTTTTACATATTTAAATACAGATGGAAAGCTTTTTGGTTTTTGTCTGTATTTATATATAAAAACGGGAAAATACTAACAAAACCAATGCTCCTCCTGCCTCTGTGCTCCTCTGTAAAATCCGAGTCAATGGTGCACAGGGGCGTCCAAAAGAAACGGGAAACTGCTGCCCTGAAACTGCTCCAGAGACGGGAGGGGGGGACTGGGAGCGCCGTGTCTGCAGAGACACTCCAGCACTCCCTCACAGTGGTAGTTCACGCAAGATACTTGTTGGAGCAGAGCAAGCAGCCGATGTCCATTAAGAGCTGTGAAAACACCCTAGGACATCGGCTGCTGCTCCAGCAACCTTTTGTTTTTTAGCTCTCACATGTGGGGGATATAGGGCACAACTGAAATTGGGAGTATTTTGCCACAAATCGGAGTGGGCTCGGGAGAAGGGTGGGTTGCTTAGTGAAAGGCAGGACGTTTTTTGAAAAAGGTGGCCGTGGATGTAGTTGATGTGATCTAAACTGCAGCTAGGGAGGGGCACTGCATTTAAACATATGAAAGGAGGGTCACATGTAAACGGAGGTCTGGGGAGATAAGCGAAGTGTCGTGGCACATAGGAACTAGAGGCAGGGAACAGCAAAGTTAGGTCATCACCATTTGACGCAGAGATTGGGAGCTAGAGCTGCAAGAGGTGATGTGCCAAGGGAGAAAAATCCACAGGGGTTTACATATGCCATGGGAAAGAAATTCTTAGGATCTGCGATGTGCACTGGGAGCAATTTGCAATATATGTCTTGGGAAATATACACTGTTGTGCTAAATAGTTGGAGAGAGATGTGCAAGGTGAATATGACACGAGAGCGAGCGCTAACAGCAGTCTTAGGAATGGGGGGTTGTTCAGAGACAGCAATTTGCTCCTTGAGGGAGGATGGAGGGGCTGGAATGTGAGAAAGCGGCAGGCGGTGTTGTGCTCAGAGGAGGAGTGAGACACATGCTTGCTGGTATGAGGGCAGAGATAGAGAACTGCAAGTATGAGGTGACTTGGTAGAGACATCTGCTGGCTAGAATGTCCCCAGAGGCTGGGTTTGTTGCAAGCAATGATGTGTTTTGGGAGAGAGAGGTGCAGTGGGTGAAGTGGGTGAAGTGCAATGGGAGAGAAAGCTTCAGGGAGTGTTGTTCCAAAATTGAAACAGCTGCAGAGGAAGTGCGGTGCCATGGAAACTGAGAGAGGCCCAGAAGAGATGTGGACGCATCCATGAGATACAATTCGGTTGATGTGCTTTGCGTGAGAGCTCCAGGGGTGAGACAACCTGGGAGCGAGATCTGAATGGTGTGAGATGCGCGTGCACTAGAAACGAAAGATGCAGGAGGCAAGGCGTGACCTGGGAGAGAGAGCTGCGGGGTTGGTGCACTCTAAGAAAGCTCTGAGCTTGGAGATGCATCCTTAGTGGGAGAAATATATCTGTAGGCTGTGACATACCCTAGTTAGATACCCAAAAGTAGTGGGATGTGCCTTAAGAGGGACTGCTGCCGAAAATGAGTGATGCCCTTAGAAAAAGTTGTGAAGCAGATCTGTGCCTAGAAAGATAGTTAAATGGCTGGTGATCCTTAAGAGAGATGCATGGCTGATGTGCCTTGTGACAGGTGCAGTGGTAATGTATCTTGGGAGACAGTTTTGTTGTACTATGTACATAGAGGGAGAGAATTGACTGATATAAAATTGGAACTGCATTAGAGAGTTGTAACAGGTAGAAGATGCTTTGAAAAAGACATCTGCACGGAGTGGAGCATACCCAGCGTTTGAAATGGAAAAATAGAAGTGCAGGTACTCTGCAACAGAGTACCTGCTTGTTTCTGAGAAGTCAGAGTACCTGCTTGTTTCTGAGAAGTGCTGGTACTCTCCAATTATAAGTATTACTTTTTTTTTAAAGTGCAGGTACTCTCCCTCAAAATAGAAAAAGTTCTGGTATTCAGTACCGGACAGTACCGGCCCATTTAAAGCACTGAGCATACCCCTGTAAATAACACATTGGGCTGCCTTTGGTGACCGCTCAGTGAATACTGTTTTACAGTAGTGGCATCAAAAGTGGAGGTGTCTTTACTTCCACTGTGAATGCTCCCTTGTGTCCGGCTATTAGCCACAGTGGGGCAGTCTAGTGTGATGTATGGGGGGTGTTGGTGGTGTAAAAAACATTAATAGAAGACAGTACAATTTACAATACAAAACTCACACTAGTACAAAGTCAATAGATTTCGCAATTACAACAAAGTGAGCTATTGCCATTTTGCATTACACCATTTGATTAATGCGTCACGAAGGGAAAAAAAACTAATGACATTTACAATGCCAATAGCTCAAAATAATGTTGTTGCGAGACCTATTGCATTGTAAATGCTTGCTGTTGTTTGGGAGGGTGAATAAGGTTGGTGTGGCAGGGCACGGGGGCAAAAAATGCCTTCAACAACTATTAGCATAAAGCCTGGCTGCATCTCTCAGTGACTATGCACGCTGTTGGGCAGTGAGGCTGAGTGAGAGGTGAGAAAGTCAGTTACCATGACTTCATTTTTCCATTTAATGTTTAGTTAAGTGCTACTTAAATAAAAATAAAAACAGAAAAATAAGAACAGAAATTACTGTTGCACCACCTATGCTCTACATTTTCTCCATAGTGTTCATACCAAAGCACTATTCTGTACAGATGAAGATGCAGGATTCTTTAGATATTTTGGTGATTTACAATGCCTTGTGGGGTAGGTCGTCTTCTAATGCACACTAAGAATGATCTGATATTCTTCGAGCAGACACTCTCTATGATGGCTGATTAAGTGTGAGAGTAAAAGAGGTAGTAATGCGTTGACATTTTGCAAGACAGCTGCGCAAATGAGACCTACTCAAAATCACTAATTCACGCAGCTTTTCTTAGAGGACAGGGAAGAAATTTGCTCCCAATATGTAAAGTGCACTTAGCATAGGCTCCAATTTAAAAAAAAACAGCTATAACAACCTAGTGCAAGTGTGCATGCCAACTTAAATAAATGTGTAAAAATATTAGCTTTAGCTGGGTTTTTTCTTGCGTCAAAAATAAATGTGGCTAAATACAGATAAAATGACCAAAAAATAAATATGGATAAATACAGGCGGAAATGTGAAAAAAATAAATACCATAAAACCGGGAGCCCTATTTATAATTAGAAACACTTGACACTTTATGTGGATCTGCGTAAGTGGTGATATGTGAGCACACTTTTATATGCAGGGAAAGGAGACACTACATACTGCACAAGACATAGATTCACACTTTCATCTAGATGAGGCATACATATAGATTTTTTAGACAAGATATTTGTGAAGTTTGGACAGCACCAGGGGACAGTAAAATCATTTTCAATTGTAATCTTACATTAAATTGTTAATATATTGTATAGATATAGCTGTAAGGTACCAGCAGTTTGTTTCAATCATTCTATATGTCAGGATATTTAGTCACCTTTTTCTGTAGTGACACCAGTGTACTTTACAATCCACGGAAAAACAGAATGTCTTGAAATATCAATGTTTTGCAACGGTCAATAATTGACTTAAATGAAACAATGTACTTCACAAGGATAGAAAAAACATGAAGAGAAAATGTGTTTTGATTTGTAAATAAGAATGCTGATCAGCTAGTGATGAGTGAATTATGTGATCCAATCCCTTTAAAAAGTAAAACTGTTTTTAATCAGGTGGTAGGAATTAAAAGGGGATTGTTGCCCTTTAAATGTGACACTGTGCACTAACTCTGTTACAAAGTTAAAGGCTGCAGCCAAAACGCATAGGTCTGTTTTTCTGGTACACATACCCTTTGAAAGGAGAAAACATGATAAAAAATGAATAAATAAACACTTCCACACCTTTGAGTGTGCCGTCTTCCTGTGTCGCCCGTGTTGGATCAGTTGGTGATTGAGAAGGAGTGTATCCAGAAACCAGTTTTCCATATATATAGATTGCTAAATATTTATTAGCAAGTGAAAGTTAATGAAGTGTTTTGGCAACAGGAGTATGACTCAAAGTGGTGGTGCATTAAGCCTTGAGGAAGGAGGAAATTTAGCCATTGCAGATCTTGATGTACTGCGAGATTCAAATTCTTTATCAAGAGGAGATCAGTTGGAAGCCTCAGATGATTGACTTATACAAGAGCGGGACCTGAGTGTTTTTGTCAGCCCAATACTCCCTTTAGGCCTAGATCGATTTTCACTCCGGTTATGCCTAGGGACTCAATAGATATGTTTTCAGAAGCTTTAACTAAGGACCTCAAGGGATTACAATCCAAGAGCCAAACCACTAGGCCGACTTATAGGAAGAACATGTAGATTTAATATAAGCAACTTATGCTCAAAATAAGCAATAGGAAGGATATAGTGGTGAGACAAGCCGACAAGGGCGGCAACATTATGCTCTGGACACTGGAGATGTATATGGAAAAAGTCAGGGCACAATTAAATGCCAGTGATTGTTATGAGAGAATAGCTAAACATGAGGCGATGAGAATCAAAACAGAGTACCACAGTGAACTATCCCGATGGAGGTCGATGGGACTTTTAACACAAAATGAATTGCATTTTCTCAAGGTCAATGAACCTGTGCTTTATTTGATCCCGAAGGTCCATAAGAATATTGTAAAACCTCCTGGCCAACCAATTATATCAGCCATAGGTAGTCTTTTGGAAAACACGTCAAAGTTTGTGGATTTTGTTCTCCAGGAGTCCGTTAAAAACCTATCCTCATATATTAAGGATACAGGGGATTTTTAAGGCAAGATCTAGGATATTGATTGGGAGGATGGTTACATTCTAATTACATTGGAAGTAATGTCACAATATACGAGCATCTCCCATGAGGATGGCATGTGAGCAGTAAGACATTTTTTAAGCTCCAGGCCTCTGACCCTCTACAGACACATAGCAATGATTTTAGGAATGATCCACTAGTGCCTTACTAATAACATCTTTTTCTTTGGGACGGATCTTTTCGGCCAGCTGAGAGGAACCACAGTGTGCACCTGCTTCACCCCCAGCTATGCAAATTTGCATATGGGCTGGTGGGAGGAGCAGGTGCTACCCGCCACATGTTCAGAAGCGATATTAAATAATATATTTTATGGTCCTGTTTTGTCGATGACTTGTTTATTATATGGCGTGGTTCCTTGAGTTCAGCTGACCAGTTTGTGGAGAAGTTTAATGATAATACTCTCAATCTGCACTTTACTGCTCATATAAGCCAATAATCAGTAGAGTTTTTAGATATACAGTACAAGGATAGCTGCATACCAAAATCTTCAGGAACATGGTTTTACATGCCCAGAGCTTCCATCCGAATAGCTTAAATTACAGTATCCCGATGCAGAGAATTTAAGGATGTGGAGAAATTGTAGTGAAGGTACACAACTAGGGATTGCACAACAAGAGCTGGGGCAGAGATTCACAGCAAGGGGATACAACAAGAAAACACTTCATAATGTGTAAGCAGATTTAAAGAAGGAGCGGAGGAGACGGACAACAAGTTCATGGTACTTTCGGGCACGTGCCCTTTATCTGAATAATACTTGAAAGAAGCACAAGGCACCTTTGTGGACGTTAGATATAAAATCCATTCAGGGATTGACAAGGCACTTTAACATGAATGACATTGCACTTTGCACTTTATTCTAATATATAAGTTTATTTGCAGAGATAGGCTTTGAATGTAAAAACGTCTGTAACAGTATCAGGCTAAAGAGAGATGAATTGTTGTCTATGAGCAATAATGGTGCGTTTTACAGCGAGTTCAAGCATATTTATATATTTATGGCATAGAACATAATAGAGTTTGAGGTTGTTATTGTTGTCCGACATTGAGATTAATGAGAAGCTGCTATAGTTGTTTTAAAAGCACTATATGGAGTTAGAGCACTGGCTCATAATTATTACACCTTGAGTATCAGCAAGTAAAGGTTAATGGGGGAAAATTGCAAGGCACTATGCATTTTAAATAGTGGATTGGGATATGGCACTGACCATGTATAAATGTTTTAAATAAAGTTGAATACTGAAACCCAATAGTTATTGCAGTGTTGTTTGGATAACCAAACGAAATTGAGACATTTGAGTTAAGATGTCCAAGGAGCAGAAACTCATATATAATTGCTGTATTGGCTTCTTATAATCTACTTGCTCAGGGTGAGAATGGAATTTCAACACGGTGTTATTGAATAAGGATATTTGTGCAGTGTTGATAAAGCTCAAAGATTTTTAAGATTACAGTGTGTTTGTAAAGGGCAGTGAATTTATTGAACAACAAGAAGTTATCTCCCCTTTTTAACAATTTTTTAATAGAAAAACTTTATTGAAAAACGTTATTGTTTTGTACAATATGAGCAAAATTTGCGTCATATTAAATGTTTGGGAGCGAATTTAAGGCACAAAATGGCGACGAGGCATTGTTGTGAAGAAGACCGTAGGTGTGGTTGAAAAGCGCTAACTTAAGCCATTACTAAAATTAAAGGGGAGGCGGTCCGCAAGGTGCCCCCCCCCCCACCTGAGCCCTATTAGGCTCTGGAGACCCCATCCCCCAGGGCTGTGGTTTTTTTTTATTAAAGGGGAGGGGACCACTTGCCCCCTACTCCCAAGCCTTGTTAGGCCCTGGGAAGCCCATCCCCCAGGGCCACTACTAAAATTAAAGAGGAGGGTGGTGTGTGGCCCCCCTCCCGGAGCCTTGTTAGGTCCTGGGGTCACCACCCCCCTGTTTATTTTCATTAAAGTGGCTGGAGGCTGCTTGGCCTCCCTCCCTGACATTTTTGGGCCTTAGGGTTCTCATCTCCTAGGTCCCTCATCACATAAAGGTGGGTGACCCGGTACCCACCAAGGGCACCCACCCTATACTCATCAGGGGTTGCAAGGGGAGACCCAGGGTCCCTGTGGCCCCAGCCTTCTCCCTGCATGCTGCAGGAGCCGGCATTGCTCTCGCCTGGATGGAGCAATTACTAATGCTGCTCCTCCAGGAGGGAGCAGCAATATTTTGATCTGTTTCCCTGCCTGCATCAGATCAAACGTCCACTCCAAAGGGGCGGGACCATTTTTAAAGTTCACGCCCGCTGCGGTCTGATTTGGTGTTTGCTTCTGCTTGGCAGAAGATTTAACTCTGCTCCAGCCAAGCAGGAGCAAACACAGCTTTCCCTTCCCATGCCAGAGCAGGCAGGGAGACTGCAGAGTCCCTGCGGTGGACTGCCTCAGACACAACTAGAGAGCTGGCCTGGGGGATGTGGTCCCTGGGGTCATTAATGGCTGAGGGAGATGTCATCAGTGATGAGCGGGGGCACGAGTTATGGTTAGGTTAGCTAACTATAATGGCTGAATTTCACAGGTTTTGTACAAGTGAAATGTCAGCCTAACTATAACGTTCCTGTAACCTGTGTTTTTTTCAGTGAATTTCTACGTTTTTAAAAAAATGCTAATTCCTAACTATAACGTCCCTGAAACCTGTGGTTTTTTCAGTGAATTTCTAAGGAGTTTTAACTAGCAGTCACGTTTGCAGAATGGTGGAGAAAAGGGGCTGGGCCTCCAACCAGCACTCGGGAATTTCGCTGCATAGTACTTACAGAAGCTACTAGGAGGGCTTCTTGGCCCCCAAGGTTCCTTTGGAGCAACGTGGACTTCATCCCCCAAGTAGTAGTGCGCCAGGAGGTGTGTTTGCAGAGTGGTAGAGAAAGGGGGCGTGGCCTCCGAAGACCACCGAAGGCCATTGTGTGGGACTTGCTGGAAGTAACAAGGGGGTAGTTGGCTCCAAGAACGTCCTTGTGGACCAACTACCACTCCTGTTACCTCCAGTAAGTCCCATACAACAGAATTGCTGAGTTCTGAAAGCAGGCTAAGCCCCCTTTCTCCACCAGTCTGCAAACACGTCTCCTGGCGTGCTCTTTGTTGGGGGATGAAGTCCCTTTCGCTGCTGGCGGTCCTTAGGGACCAAATAGCTTTCCTGTTCGCACCAGTAAGCATCAGACAGTGAGATTGCTGAGAGGTGGTCGCAGGCCCTTTCCTTTCTCCACCACTCTACAAACTCAACTCCTGGCGCGCTCTTGGTTGGAGCATGACGTCCTCTTGCCTTGAGGGTCCCTGAGGGCCAACTAGCCCTACTGTTACCTCTAGTAAGCCCCACACAGCTTGTTTGCTGCGAGGTGGTCAGAGGCCATGCCCCTTTCGCCACCACTCTGCAAAGGCACCTCCTGGCGCACTACTGCTTGGTGGATGAAGTCCACTTTAGTCCTAAGGCCCTCAGGACACAAAGGGACCTCATAGCCCCACCAATAGTGTGCTGACAGGTGCGTTTGCAGAGTGGTGGAAAAAGGGGTGTGGCCTCCGAGCACTTCTTTTTTTTTTGTCCTCATACATGCCACCAGATGATAAATACTCTAGATGGGAACTCCTGAAGCCTTTCACACTGTCAATCTTAGTTACTGCCCTGGAATCAGCGTGCAGCAAACAGGAATCTCCCAGAGGTAGGCTGTTTTCTTTTCCTACTCCCGTTCTTTCCGGTTGAGCGCCTCGTAGAACTGGGAGGACAGGACCCACACACCTCTGGCATAATCATTGGACCGCCGTTAGATATTGAACCGGGCCACCAGTGCCGACCATACCCTTTCTGTGCTCACCTCTTGACATGCTATGTCTAACTTACTGACTGACATTATGTTTCTTAACCCCTTCCACACTCATGACGAGCTGGGCTCGTCATGCAGTAGCCTCCCAGCACGCTCATGACGAGCCCAGCTCGTCATGAATAATGGGTTTTTGCATATTCCAGCACAGGGCTGGAACTCATCGAGCATCGATGTGGTTAAACAGTTGGCAAACCTAGGCGGGGCATCAGACTTCCATTCTCTACAGATCTCTCTCCGAGCTATAGTTATCACGTAAAATATAAATTGTGAGGCAAAACTATTAACATTATATCCAGCTGGCAATCCAAAAAAGACTAATCTTGGCGAGCAGGTAATAGGAGTTGATAGTACTTCTTCCAAAAAACCAGTAACAGCTTTCCAATAATCAGTAATATCTGGACACTCTAAAAATATATGTAGATCGTCTGCTGCCGGGAGTTTACATCTGGGGCAACAATAATTCTTTAACGTAACCTTAGATAATTTAGCCGGGTCCAATATACCCTGTAGGCAGTACACAGTTGGTTTCTTCTAAGGTTAGCCGGTTTTATTAAACTCTGAGACATGGAGTCTACCCACATCTTTTGAGTTTCTTCGGGACTATCTGCTATCACATTACCCCAAAGACTCACCAGCTCTGAATATAAGGTTTCTTTTGCCCCCGTTAACACCCTATACCAACAAGAGAGCTCTCGTTTCCAAAATCCTTCCCTACAGACAGAATCAAGAATCCCAGTCTCATCGTCAAACTCTAGCGTCTCCCTAGACCACCAGGCAGAAAGTTGGTAAAATTTGAATCTTGTTAGAGACCCATTGGTCAGGGACGCAAGAGAGTCCCAGTCCATAAGGACTGAGTTAACACAGAGATCTCCCCATCTAATTAAGCCAGCTGTTTTTAATGGCCGAGACAATTGATCCTGCAGGCATTCTGGAGTCCCCGGAGAGTCCCAAATTGGGGCATGTGTGTTATAATATGGAATCCCCAGGAATCCCCGGACATATACCCAGTTCTTAAGTGCTGACCGTAGGATCTTAAGTCGGACTTTTTTATAGAATTTCTCATCTCCAAATTTAAAAAGGAAGAACTCCTGGCCCTGTGGTTGATCATGCAACAACGCCTGAAAAAGGCGGCCCTGTGAAGAAGAGTCCAATTTATTAGCCAATAACCTAAAGTTTTTGAAGTGAAAGGTGTGACAATATGAAAGTAGATCTGGTAGAGCTAGACCACCTATCCTCAACCCCCTCCTTAATTTCTTCAAGGCTATCCTAGGAAATTCTGAAGCCCATATAAAGGAACCGATCTTCCCTTGGATAATATCTTTCAGGGCAAAGGGTAATGGGATGCTGTTAAAAAGAAAGGTTAATTTGGGGAGTATTGTCATTTTAATGAGGTTCACTCGTCCATATATATTCAGTGGCAGATTACCCCATCTTGTTAGCGTTTTGGTAATCTCTCTCACAACTATCTGCCAACTGAGTTTAGGAATATCATCCAATTTTTGGGCCAAGTGGATTCCTAAGTAGCTCATTTTATGTTTAGCCCCCTGAATAACCGTGCGGTAATTCCAGCCCATTATTTCTGTTTTCTCCTTGTTGATTTGATACCCTGAAAACCTTCCAAACTCCTCAGCAAGATGAAATAGCCTAGGAATTGCTTCCTCATGGTTGGAAGTATTTAGGAGGAGGTCATCCGCATACAAAGCTACTTTAAGCTCCAGGTTTGCTATTTTAAAGGGTCGAATAACCTCATCAGCTCTAATCGCACATACAAAAGGCTCTATATGAATGTCAAATAAAAGAGGGGACAGGGGGCAACCCTGCCTGGTTCCACATGAAATTTTAAATTAATCCGAAAGGCCTCCGTTAACCAGGACTTTGGCTCATGGGTTCTGGTAAAGCGATTTAATTCCCTCAATAAAGACAGAAGGGAACCCAAAGCCGGCCATAGTGGCCCAGAGGTATGACCAGTTTACCTGATCGAAGGCTTTGGCCACCTCAATCGCTATTATGGCTAGTGGCGACCCTCTCTCCTCGGCAAAATCATCTGCTCCTATTGCCTGGAATGTTAACTCGTTTAACTGCCTCCCCGGAATAAACCCTCTTTGGTCTGGATGAATGATTGATTTTATAATTTTGACAAGTCGAGTAGACAGTATCCCGGAATAGAGCTTCAGATCAGAATTCAGGAGGGAGATAGGCCTGTAGGATTCTATCTTTTTGGGGTCTTTATTAGGCTTAGCTATAAGCGTAATCGCGGCTTCAGACCAGGACGGGGGAATCCCATGACCAGAAATCAAAAGGCTGTTAAAGGGTGTGGTAAGTACGGGAATCAAGACCTCTGCACAGACTGTATATATCTCACTTGGTAGCCCGTCTGGCCAAGGCGCTTTACCGCCACTCATTTTCTTAAGTTGGTCTCTTACTTCCCCCTCCGTGATCTCACTCGCCAGATAATTCTTATTTGTTTCTGAAATTTGGGGTAAATTCCTCTGGATCAGCCAGGTCTGAGCCTCATCTGACTCAAAGCCCATATCTTCTTGATATAAGCCATTAATAAATCCCCTAGCTTCCTCCCTAATAGCCTCGTCCTCCATAATTGATAGGCCTGACTCTCTCTGAGTTAACACTTTGATGTTATTCCTGGATCTCTCGGCTGTAGACTTCCAAGCCAAAAGGGCCCCACATTTCTCTCCGTACTCAAAATTTTTCAATTTACTGACTTCCCACCTCTCCTTAATGATCTTTTCATCTGCAACTTTAAGTGAAGTTTGTAGATCCAGGAGCTCTTTCTCAAGCTCCGGGATCCTCCCCCTATCTGAGATAGTGGCCGTCTGTAACTCAGCATCCTTTTCTGTTAATGCTCTCAGATCATCTAACTTCTTCTTGCTAACTTTCCTTTTATGCGCCATTAATGAGCTCAATAATCCGCGAAGGAAAGCCTTGAAAGACTCCCAGACCATCTGGTCAGTGGAGGAGCCAATATTAAAGGAGAAAAATTCGGAGACCCTTTCCTTCACCTCTGCTTTTACTCTGTCATCTAAAAGCAGCGTCCTGTCTAGTGTCCATCTGATATCAGTGGGTCTAGATCTTAATTCAAAAACTAATTCTACTGCCGAATGGTCAGAAATCCCAACTGGAATGTGAGAGACCGAGGTGATATCTGTAAACAGATGCTGATCCGTTAAGAAATAATCTATCCTGGAATACTGTCTGTACTTCTTACTGTAAAATGAATAGCCTCTAGTAGTGCCATATTTAGATCTCCAGACATCCAGCAAGTTAAAATCTTTCATAATGGTTCTCAGAGCCGAGATAGATTTTGTGGGAGCATGATATTTCGCCTTAGAGGTCCGGTCTAGAATATGATCAAAAACCAAAATAAAATCCCCCCCCAAAATCACAGGGGTCGATGTCTCAAGTAGCTCAGCCCCCAATTTCAAAAGGGGACCAGGATTATCCTCGTTAGGGCCATAGTAAACGGCACAGGTGTAATAAATTCCACAGATGGAAAAGGCCGCCACTAGCCACCTACCTGTCTGATCAGTATCCCACTTTAGCAACCTAATCCCCCTATTTGTCCTAGTGATTATCGCGACCCCCCTAGTTACCCCCTTCTGTCTGGAACACAATGTTTCCTGCACCCATCCCAGTCTACCAAAGACCGTTTTATAGGTATTCGCCTGTAGGTGGGTTTCTTTGTAGTAGGACAATATGAGCATCTGAGTTTCTTAAAAATTCGCAGACTCTGGCTTGTTTTCTCCCCTCTCCTATTCCGTTCACATTCCAGGAGAGGATTTTTATGCTTGTTGGCCTACTCATGTCCAGGCACCAACTTCCCACCCATCTAAAGTTTTAAGTGAATAAGATATTTTCTTTACATATGAGGACATTTTATCTCTTTTCCCTGCCACCCATTGATCCTTCCCAACCCCCCACCCCCGCCCCCCGAGGAACCCTCCCTTCATACCTGACGATGAAACCGCCTTAAGGGCCCCAGGAGAGCTGCCCTGGCTATGATGACTTGGCTACTGTATCTTTAACTACCCCTACGGTTGCATGAAGTTGCAGCTCATAGTATTCGAGAGGATGGTGCTAAAATAAGCATGTTTTTTTCTCCCTTTTTTTTTTTTAGTTAGACTTTTTTCCCTTTAATTCCCTCGCTATTATAAACTTTTTTTTTTTTAGATTCGTGTTGGCACCTGATTATAACTCTCCCCCTTGCCCTAACCCCAATGTTTCACTCTTCTTACTTCATACTTCATACTTCATCTCCCCAACATTCTCTTTTCCGCTTTCTGATTTCTCATTGTGCTATTATTTCTGCCTCATCAGTGAAAGGAGATCGTCCACATCCTCAGGCTGACTGTGATTATACATTTTGTTCCGCCACATGATTTTTAATAAAGCCGGAAATTTCATTTGGACATGGGCTCCATGTGATCTCAATTCGGGCATTCTAGAACCCAGTTCCCACTGCCTCTGGGCTGTTCTCCCACCAATGTCAGATCTAATTAAATATGGATTTGCTCGATAATGCAGAACAGCGTGCGATAAACACCTACCCAAGATTAACTCCTGTTAAACTGAAAGTTCACTAAAATCTTCCTGGGAGCTTTCCTGTCCGCATGTAATTTAAAGGGATCTCTATGCACCCTTTGGATTTCCATTTCCAAGTTGATGTCAGGGCGATCCTTTAGGACCCCTTCCCTTAAGAGCTTACAAACAAACCCATTAATGTCCTCCAGTTCTTCCCCTTCGGGTATCTTCAGGATTCTAAGATTGTTCCTTCGGGCTTGTGTTTCTAGTCTCTCCAGATCCATAGCAAGAGCTCTGTTCTGCAGTTTTAGGGTAACAATGTCTTTGGAGTTTCCTTGGACCGATTCAGATAAGGTAGTTACTTCGGCTTCCAACTTCCCAGTCCGGGTAATAACATCATCTAATTTAGACTCCAGTAAGTCGAATCTATCATGGATGGCTTTCTGATTACTCTCAGAGATCTCAAATTTGGTCATTAAATCCCCCCTTAAAGACTGGAGAAGGGAGCCCAACCTGTCTTCGTCCGATCTTCCAGACTGCCCCTGATCCCCCTGGACACGTACTAGATCATTTGACTTAGATAAAGCCTTACTATGGCTTTGGACATTACCCTCCGCCCCAGGTAGTTGTAGAGTAGGAGGTGCTACAGTTAAAGGAGCCTGAAGACCCTGTGGGGTTTCCGAAGCTTCCAAGGTACTTGTAGCGTGTGCGGAGAAAGAAAAGGAGCTAACTAAAACTGACTGCCCAACCTGAGGTTCAGTGGTCAGATCTTCTGTCTGCTCAGCTCCTCCACTCCCTGCATCCGGCAAGCCCTCTAATAGTGCAAAGCTGTTACCACCGGGAGCGGGGGAGGCCTGGTCTCCTGGGTCGCGATGACTGAGTCAGGCTGTGTTCCAGAAGCTGCTACCTGCTCCGCTATTTTAAAATAGGTCTTCAGTGAAGGGGTATTTTTAAGAGGGAGTTGAACTACTTTCGACCCTTTAACTTTTTTAATACTCTCAGACTTCTTTTTCCCCTTACTGGGGGTTAATGGCGTAGGCCGCTCTCTTTCTGCCAGGTCCAGCACCCCCTTTGATCTCAGCTCCTGCTGCGATCTAAGTTGATATCTATTCCTGTGCCTTCTTGGTGGGGAAAGTGGAGCCGCAGAGAACACTCCCCTGCCCTGTATAGAGTTACCAACGCCTGGGGAACTCCCGAGGTGAAAATAGGGACAGAACAAACTGGAATTAGAGCAGATACCGCAGGGTTATCAGCCAACTTCAGCCATGACACCAGTTCTCGAGCCTGCTCTATCTCCCCCCCGCACGTAAGGTTAACCGGAGCAGCAGCTATTAGCTCAGGATCCATGCAATCGTACACAACCCGGTCTCGCCTTACAGCGCCTTGAAACAAATTTCCGCGTATGTAAAATAGAAAAATAGGGAGCATAACAGATGTCCTTGTAGAGCGACCCCCGGACCTGGAGATGTGCCAAGACCGAGCGGGTTCGGACCCATAAACTCGTCCGGCGTTCTCGTAGTCGTCCCTCCTCCATCTCTACCTTGAGGAACATACACGCCTACCTTGTCCCAACGACCAGGGTCCCGGGTCCTAGCGCTGTAGCCGCCGAGGAAAGCAGGAAATATGGCCGAAAACCTTGGGAAAACGAAATTAGAAAAGGGTGCGGTTAGATTAACACCGTCTTTTTAGAGCTTTTGGGCAGCGCCATCTCCCTCTTACCGTCTACAACTGCTAAATCATGCCTCTCGGTTTACATCTCGATCTCAATCTACCGCGTTCTCAGCCAGCAGCGAGCCGTCTCCTGGAGCCTCCGCGACCGGCGTTCAGCTTGCCACCATGTTCCTGCAGCAATCCCACTATGTGGGTCTTACTGCAGGTAACAGGTGGGATTGTTGGCCCCTAAGGATCCTCAGTAGTGAAGGGGACTGCATCCTCTAACCAAGAGCATGCCAGGTGGCGCATTTGCAGAGTAGTGGAAAAAAGGGGCGGGCCTCCCATGAGTTGTCTGCTTTCGATGTTTTTTTTATTTTAGGAAGGGAGGCTTTGTGGCCCCCTTTCCTTGATGCTTTTGGGCCCCAGAATCCCCATCCCCAGGGCTAGGCATTTATTTATTTTTTTAAATTACTAAAGGGGAGAGGGGCCAATCGCCCTACTCCCGGGCCATTTTTGGCCCCAGGGACCCCATTCCCCGGGTCCGTCCATTTTCTTTCAATAAAAAAAAGGAGGGCCCTCACCTGCGGGCATGGCCAGCTGGTTGGGGACCGCAGCGGGAGCCTGAAGCCTGAGCGCTCCCAGCCGGCTCCCGCCTCATGCGGGAGCCGGCATGGCTTTTTACTCCTAGGGAGCTGCTGACATGCAAGTCCCTCGGGGGTAAAAAGCAAAGAGTGCTCGCTTTAAACAAGCTAGAGCAAAGTGCTCTTGCTTGTTCAAAGCAAGCACACTGTTTGCTATGGGATGCTCCCGCCATCCCATAGCAAACTGCAATGTCCCAGGGGTGGGCACCACAGGACATTGATGGAGCAGCAGTCCAGAGGGCCATTTATGGCTCCAGTAGGGGGCCACGCACCCCCCTCCAATTTTAAAGTAGCTCTTTGGGAGGTGGTGGTCCCTGGGGCTGTGGGAGGGCTTTAGCCCCCCACACAATATTTTGAACGTAGCCCCGGGGAGGTGGCAGTCCTCGGGGCTGCTTGGGGGGGCAGGAGCCCCCCATGCCCAATTATATACTTAGCATAGGAGGTGGTGGTCCCTGGGCCTGCAAGGGGGGAAGAAGCCCCCCATGTATTCATTTTCTTAAATATAGCCCTGGGGAGGCGGTGGTCCCCGGGGCTGCGGGGTGGCCTCTTCACCCCCCCCCCGCATTGGATGTATAAGCCCCAGGGAGGTGGCGGTCACCAGGGCTGCGTGGGGGGCAGAATCCCACAACGCATTCATTTTCTTAAATATAGCCCCAGGGAGGTGGCAGTCCCCAGGGCAGTGGTGGGGGCCTTGTAGCCTCATGCAGCATTGGATGTATAAGCCCCGGAGAGGTGGCGGTCCCCGGGGCTACAGGCCCCAACATCATTATTTTTGATGGCCTCTGGGACCTGGCACACCCCGGGCTTAAAGAAATCAAATTGCGGGATTTAAAAAAATTTTGCCGTATTTGCGGCTCCAGCGTGAATCCTACTGAATTGTTTTTTTTAAAAAATGCTTTTTTTTGCCCTGGGGGTCTCTGTAGGACCCCCCTGAGCAGGCCTAGGGAGGTCAGGGTGTTTCTACCAAGACCCCTTTTCCTGATTTTTAATGTTTTTTTACCTTTTTCCTTGTAACTCAGTTATACCGAATCACAAGATGGCTGTCAACACTTCCTGGTTTGAAGTGTTGGCAGCCAATCAGATTTCAGGCAGGAGATCAGGATGATTTGTGAATTCTCCACGTCCCCACTTGGATATCTGAGAAATATTTACATTTCTCAGGAACCACTGAACGGATTTACACTGTTTAAAAAAAAGGAATGCTTTCTGAACCAAGAGCTATCATTTTGTCAAATTTAGTGTAATTCCGTTCAGCGGTTCGGGCTGTAGCTCTGTCTAAAGTTTCCTATGGAAATTAACAAGGAGAAAATGCATTTTGGGACCCTCCCTTTTTCTTGGCCCCCACTTGAATCACCCCGAAATTTTCACCACACCATATGAAGTGAGTGTGCCATTAGTTTTCAAAATTTCGCGTAGATTCATCAAACGGCACGAAAGATATTGGCAAGAGAAAAAACGCTTTTTGAATAGAAACAAGGTCCTATCAATAACTACCAGGAGATTTTATATATATATATATAACCGACAACCACTCTCTACGTGATATATATCCACGCCGAAGAAGACGAGAGAGACGGACTCTTGAATTTAACAGCAGTAACTTTATTTATTTTTTCATTCTTTTAAGTGCATTGCTGTGCCCTCCACCAAACGCATTTCAGCGATCTCAGTTGCCTTGCTCGCTGGTCAGTTAGTGCTCACACCGCCTCTATGTTTTAAACTCAGTACTACCAATCCCCGGCTACCATCCATTTAATAAACACTGTCGACAGACTATAGCAAGCATAGGCCATTGGAGTACACAGTATAGAAAACAGACTTCCTTATTTACAACTTATCTCAAAGGAAATCGCATACCATACTGTCACAATTAGAAAAGCACATATTAAAAATGTATATACATAATGAAATATAAATACATATAAATCAGTGCCTTAAATGGAACGGCGATATCAACTAAATTGTAAAATTGATATTGACAATGATTTTTTATACATTCAGTTCCATCATGTAAACTCAATATTAGCTTTGACAGTATGTTCTTTTTAAGATTGCACCCCTAGCTGCTTATTTGCTAATCAGTGGTTGGCTGCCCTATTCATGTGCAAAACCATCTAATTGTGCCAAAATAAAGTGCATATGTGCAAAACATTTTACAAAAACTCCCGGCCGGGAGTTTTGAAATTTTCTTCTGAGTGTTATTTAAAAACAAATTTCTTAACCAGGGAAACAGGGGTACTAGGGCAGAATGAATATGATTGTCAACCATTTTTCATACCTGTACAAATACAAAATGATTCTCTAGTGAACTTCCAACGTTGTAAACTTTGACTGTTGCACAACTCCTATAGCCACCAATAAATGAAATTATTTTTAATACTCACATAATTATATACTTTCCAACTATTTCATGCAAAAAGCGTAACATCTCTGTAGTTATCGTGTAGTGACTTCCACTGGCCCTTCTAAACTTGTATCAGTGCTGATTATAAACCCATCCATTTCAACACAACTCAAAGCCAAATTGACTTAGCTGCCTTTTGAAATAAATACATCTAAAACCATACTATGACTAAGATAATAAATATTTTAATTATCTAAAACCAATCAATTTTTCAAATTCATATATCTACATATCTCAAATCAGTCAAATTGGCCCTATATTTTATAGATAATGGTACAGATCTTCACAAATATTAAGATCCCGTGGGCTTTTCATTTCCAGCTCTATTATGTATTTGGTCTCTAATCGACGTAACTGTTTTTCTCGATCTCCACCCCTCTTGCTCATGGGAACACTGTCAAAATTACAAAATATTGCAACACGTTCAAGTTGTTACCATGCTCTGTTTTTACATGCCTAGACACCGGATATGTAGGGTCAGAATTGACCGTGGCTCGCAAGTGTTGCAATATTCTCGCTTGCACTGGTAATTTCGTGCTACCTACATACTTTAGCCCACAACTGCATTTCAACACATACACGGCAAATTCAGTTTTGCACGTGTAGTGCCCCCTGATTTTAATGGGGATATCTGAAAATAAATGCAGTTGTGTATGTCGAGATGTTAGTGCCAAATTTACAGGCACGGCAAGAGCTGCACTTAAAAAACCCATTTCTGGATGAAGGCCAGTTACTCTTTACATACATCTCTGGACTGGTTTTCACTAGATCTGACCTCATTGAGTAGGCTTTACGAAATGTAAAATTGGGTTTATGTGGATACACTGTATTTAATACAGTGTCAGTCATAACTATCGGCCATTCTTTGCTCAAAATCTTTTTGATGACCTGAGACTGTCTTCTATACGTAGAAATGAACCTGCACGTTCTCTCCATGCTACCTCTCTGACCTGTAGCCCCTTGGGGTTGTCCCTCTCCATGATCTTCAGTTTGTTTCTTCTGTAGGAGGGTGCCTCTGTCAATTTGGTTAGCTTTATGTAATGCACTATTCAGGTTTTTTTCTTTGTAGCCCCTCTCTAGAAGCCTTTTCTTAGTCATTTCCTGAGCTTCTGTGCGTGCCAATTCTGTACTGCACACCCTATTCACCCTGAGAAATTCACCATAAGGTAGGCTAGCTATGGTGTGATGGGGGTGAAAACTACTTGAATGGAGCAGTGTATTTCCTGTCGTAGGTTTCTGGAAGAGGCTAGTTTCTATTCTGCCTTCCTTTATATTAACGAGAATATCTAGAAAACTAATGGAGGAAGAATCAATATGGTGTGTAAAACTTAGGTTCAGGGAATTGATATTAATAGTGTCCACAAAATTTGTGGCCTCACTTGCTGTTCCCTTCCAAACGATAAAAATATCGTCAATGTACCTCCATAGTTGTACTATATGTTTTTTGCACAGGTCTCCATGTTCCCCCCTGAGGACATGCTCCTCCCACCAGCCCACATGTAAACATGCGTAGCTGGGGGAGAAGCATGCCCCCATAGCCACACCCTGTATTTGCCTGTACACCCTACCATCAAATAGGAACCGGTTATTGTTTAGACATAAATGAATCATCTTCAATAGCATTTTGCTATGGTTATAACTTTCAATACTACGTTGCATAAGAAAATGTTCTACTGCCTTTAAACCGTCGGTGTGTTTTATACAGGTGTCCATGGATGCGATATCAAGAGTTACTAACAAATAGTCCTTTTCCCACTGGATTTCATTTAGCTTCGCTAAAAAGTCACGGGAGTCCTGAATATATATGTATATATATATATATATATATATATATATATATATATATATATATATATATATATATATATACATACACACACACTTTTTTTTCTTTCATATCTAGACCGGGCCTATTGTGTTGGAATATTTCCTAAAGTGGAAATTGGTGTGACTTTCATTATGCATCATTATGTGCCAGGCTATGCATAATCGTAAACTGCATAACTATAGCATGCACTCAGTCAAATGTAAGGACAGAATTTATATTCTTGTTTCATAAACCTGTCTTCTGCCTTTGAAGTCAAGAGAGACTATGAGGTAAAATGTAACTTAGACCATAGGCTATTACATCTAACAGGGGAACTGCCTTAAATCACATAGGCTTGATCCAGACATAAAGAAAAGGAAGGTGCTCAGGGACAATAATAAGTTATGGCCCAAAGTAGAGCTCTTGCCTGGTGCTATTCCTGTTTAATATTTTTGTTGCCGATCTCTCATAATTTTTGGGTCAGTTGATACCTTGTTTCCAAAAGTTAACAATAGTGTCTGCTCAGTTCTTTTGCATGCTGATGACTTGATCCTTTGTTCACAATCTACTAGGGTCTACAGCAGCTAACTGATTACACATTAAAGTACCTTGGGATAAATAAGTCGATGGGGTTGAGGAATGTTTCTATATGATATGATAATAATATATCAATTTATTAGGATGGTTTGCAGAGAAACTAAGGAGCCATGATGTCACAGCTTCTTTAATGCCTCCTAGCTAGCCGTGGCCCATGCAGATAAGAGCGGTGGGGCCGGGTGGGGGGAGATTTCAACAGACGACGAAGGAAAATTAATGATTTATTTAATTTCCCCTTGTGGTTGTCTGTCAAAACTCAACCCGCCCCACCCACCACCCCCACCCCAACTTGGCCCCACTGCTCTTACCTGCACGGGCGCTCCTGATCTTAGTTAGCCCAGGGATCCTCAATAGTACTAGCCACACTCCATGGCAAACTAAATAAACTATAGTGGATTACTTAATTACTTACCTATAGTGGATTCTGGTGAAGGGTACAGACAGAAATGGACAGGGGCTTATGTTTTTTATTCATCAAACTTTGAATCAGATCAAGAAAGGGAAAGGGAGAAATCCGAGAGAGCTTCACCGGTAAACATTAAGGAAGACAGAAATGGGAAATCCAAGGATGAAAGTAACCCACAAGAGTGATGTAAATAGACATGTGTAAGGTGTATAAGAAAGTGGCATAAGGTGGAATTCAGACGAGTCAGCTTCAGTATTTGACACCCTTGGCATTGGGAAGTGCCACCAGCAAGCTCCCAAGAAAAACTTTGGAATCTTGCACTCATGTTTTTAATTTTAGAAATTCAGCACTGGCCCTGACCTCAGATGGGCAGTTGGTCGCAGGTAACCATTGCTAGGTCAGGCTGTATTTTGATCTGTCAGATTAGTGTCTCTTTGCAGATCACCTTTAGTGGGAGCCGAAGGTCAGCACCGAGCTGGAGGCCTACAGTGCGCCACAGATCATGGAAAATGTAATTCAAGGCAGGCGATTTGAACATGCGTCTAGAATTACTTACTGGAAAAGTCAAGCTGTGCATTTCTGAGCGGTTATATAGTGGATTGGGCAGTTTTATGGAACCAGAGAATGCCAGCAGGTGATAAAAACAAAAACATTTTAAGACTGCATGGGTAATTATTACCCATTAAAACTCTCGCAGGGTGTCCATTTTGTGAATAGGTTTTGGTGTAAGTGGGAAAAGTGTAATTTTTCCTCTCGTGACCTAATATACCAACCCCAGGTGTTGGTGCATGCTTGTTCCGAGACATGTGCTGTTTCACGAGCATGGTGTGAGCCCACTCTCTTGCCTTTTAATATACAGCCTCTGCTGTGGCTGCTGCCAGGGGTCTGTTCCTTCCAGCAAGCTGTGTGTTTTGCAGCTCGCTCCGGTGACAGCTCGCATTGAAGGGTAAAATGCCGCCTGCTTCCTAGAAGCACAATAAACACCCACAGCAACTGATTTCCACGTTTCAGCGAATAAACCGAAGCATAATTTACAATAATGACTTCCCAGAGGGTTTCTAGGAAAGTCAGCCGCGCGCTGAGATCAGGTTGCCCGCGCCCTCTTAAACGATGCCCTGAAGTTCTTTGTCAGTAGATCAAGTGGGCTGCGTCACGCCCTACAACAAGAGAGACAATTAAAAATCAACCAATCACCGCTGATTTACGCGAGAAACCAGCAGGCACAACTACTTTTCTAACAAGCACTGGCAAAGCCAATAGATCTTGCCTATATGAAAGCCATTGGCTTTGCCAATGTCTTTTAGCCATGTTGCACAGCAGCATATCTGCTGTTCAGCATGGCTACAAGTTAGTGGTGTGGCACTGAGTAGAGTGGCATAGAGGAAACAGGCGTAAAGGAGAGTGGCATAGAGGAGAGGGGAGTAGACTGCCATGGAGTGGCGTAGAGTGGAGAAGCATGGTGTAGAGTAGACTGGCTCAGGTTAGAATGGCATAGAGTGGAGAAGCATAGAGTAGACTGGCACAGGTTAGAGTGGCACATAGAGTGGAGCAGAGTAGAGTGGCACACAGTGGAAGTAGCAAACAGTAGTGTGGCACAGGGTAGAGTGGCACAGAGTAGCGTGGCGTAGAGTGGAGTGGCATTGAGTTGAAGGGTGTACTGTAGAGTGGTGTAGAGTAGCATGCCATGAAGTAGTGCAATTGTGGATTTATGTAACTAAAGCATGAATAGAAACAGAAGATAGGGTGAAAGCAACGTAAAAAAAAAGCTGTATGCCTGTGTTAAAAATAGAAAAGCACATTGCACACCAGGAAAAATACCAAAATGTTTATAAAATAAAAAATAGTGCATTGCATGAAAGATGAGGAAGAACACATGTGCTTGGTCCATGCTCTAGCAAGAAGCTAACACAAGAAAGGAAGGGTAGCCAATGGGAGGTAAGGATTAGAAAGGTCGCAAATGAGAGTGACCATGTAAACAACAAATGGTATGTGGTGGGCATTTTGTAAGCCCACTGAAATGTAAACAATATGTCTCGCAGTATGGTGCATGCGATGTGTAGGTCAGAATTGAAAATCACGTAACGTGGTATTCCTGTGGAACAGAGAAGAGAAAAGCATTAAGTCTAATTCCGGAAGACATATAATTATTTTACTAGGATTTGTATAGAGTGGCATGGGCTACCATCAATATGGCCTTTTACTACTGTTTCAGGAACTGAGTTATGGTGCATCTCTAATACTGTGTAGTGTAATTTGCATGGTGTCAGGTTGACCATTGACCATGTTACGTGGTTCAAAGGCCATGTCTTACTGAGCTGCAAATGTATGGTATGTGTCCATATCATGCTGGGCTTTTCTGGTGCAGGGCAGAACCAAGTGCCTGTTGTGCGTGTCATCAGTGTACAAAGTGAATTAATTTAACCATAAAAAGCTCTGAGCCTGAAAAATCCATCATGATAGGCCCTCTGGTGTCGGTGTTAGTAAGGCAGAAGTAACACAGGTGGTAAATTATGCCTTCGCAGATGCTACCACTCCACTTGGTGGTAATGTCGACAGTGCTGGTAGTCCATATTATCATAGGTGATATGGGTGCACCATCAGTAGTAATTGATATATGAGCAACGAGTGCATTTAACAGTGATAGGTAACAATTTTAATATTAATTTTTGGCCGGTAGTGCCACGGAAATGCACATGCTCATGGCACCAGTTGCAGCTGTCGAGAAGAAACATTACATTTGTTTATTCTATTTACCCACAGTCTTATGGTTTTGGCCACTCTTATTGACCCTTACTGGACACATTGTCCAACTTCTTCCCAGTAGACTGCGATTCCACAAACAATGCTTCGCAACGCAAGCAATAGCCTTGGAAAAGTCCTAGTAATGAAACACGTGACAGCTGCATCAAATAACAACTGACAATAACATGACAAATATAAAACCTATTTTAGTATATGAAACTAGTGAGATTTCTTGTTAGACAATAGCAGAAACAGCCTTTCAATTGTACTATGTATGATTAAAGCAATAAACATCTTACCAATGAAACCCAGCTATTGGTGTCACATTCAACAAAGGAGATCTTTCGTATGATCAAAGCCAATACAGTTTGCAGTCCATTTGATATCAATAACTTGCCCACAGTACTCCAGGCAAATATTGTTACTGTACGTTAGTGATGTCTCCATCATCACCATTATTACACTATGTGGTAGCACAGGTGTGGTCTTTTGTAAAACAGAATTGACGTAATTCCTATCTACTTGGTGTGTCAAATATATTGGTACTACAACTAAGGGAAGTGTGGTTCATCAATACCACTGCTACCATTGTAATAATTTGACAATATATAAGTTACACCACCACTGTGCAATCACACACCCTATGTGCTGCATCACAACCTACACCACTAGTAAAGACCAACATCATCAACTTATACCTCGGCTACACCACATACCTCCTATGCCTTATGCTCAACATCACAATGTATTCTCTCTTTATGCATCATATACTATTACACATGTTCCCAACTGCATCATGCCCCATCACCTCAACCTCCTGCTTCCACCTTCTTATGTCCTTGATCCAACATTATCAATATAATCACCTACAAAGCCCCACCTACACCCCAGTGCATTTCGCTTCTTCTCCTTTATTCTTCTACAATATTTGTGTCCCCAGTGAAAGTAGAAGCAGGCAACAGTGATTCCTCACACCTGCTCTTTTGACTCCAAGCGCACCTTGCTTCCTCCCTTTAACCTTCCAGGCCACCACCAACACAACCATCTGTACAACTACCGCAACCTACACTCAACACATACACCTACACTTACACACACACACACACACCACTGTTTATATTCTACAACAGTATTTGCACCCTAGACCACCTATACTCTACACCACTACTTACTTCCTAAAATGCCAGGTACACCGTATACACAAGCTATACTACTACTTACACACTACACCTCACTCACACCCTGCATACACCCTCAACCCCACTGCAATGCCAAGTCCATTTTTCACAACCCGAAACAATTACAGAAGCATAAAAATCTTACACTAACAATTACAAATTGCACCATCAAATGTGTATATGCGTACAGCCTCAAACATACAATGCACATTGCCACTTACACCCCTATACCATTTCCTTCACACTCAATCGACAGTCCGCAACCAACACCACCACATATACTCTACACCATACCATGCACTCATATTACCTTTCTATACCACTTGAGTCTTACACTGCCTATATCCCTTACACAGGATTTATCACAATATCCGCTCCCACATACACCAACAATGGGGTTATTGATTTGGGAGGTGGCACCTTGACCACTAAATAAAGCCTCTCTAGTTAGGTCAACACACAGTTTTGAGAAAATCTTTAGGCACGCTATGATGGCTATGGCACAAACAGCAGACAATCCCCGGATTGATTAGTGGCAAGTTTAAGTAGTACCAACACTTTTAACGTAAAGAACACAAAAACATTAAATTCCCAAACCAATTTAGAAAAATAGAGAAACTTGTATGTGCAAAAAGATTCCAAATCATCAAAAAAACTTAAAGAGACACAATATTATTTTTTCTTCTTCCGAAAAGTTCTTTTCTAGAAAAGAACTTCTAGAAAAGTTTGAGCACTAGGGAAAAAAAAACAGTTGCAGTGTACGATTTAAGGCTGACGGCGACAGAACAGATGTCAGATACACCAAGCTGGTTGTCCTGGTCAAAGTATTTATCTTCAGACTTCAGTCTCCAGCTGTTTGGAAAGCTTCTACTGGTCAGTATTGAAGCCCCCAGCTAATTGGGCAGGTCTTTGGACACCAAATCTCTCTCCCCAGCCAGGTTTCTTGTGGGGTTTAATTCACATTTTTTAAGTTGGGTCTTCTTGGAGTCAAGACTCCTTCTGTCATATGTACAGGGCTTAAGCATCTCCTCACACAGTCTGTGATTGGGAAGTACTACTTCTAAAGATTCGTTTTTCAGCTCAGAGCACACTTACGCTTTAGGTGCTCACTACTCACTGCCAGCTTGCTGCTTCAGGTTTAATATGAACATCAGCAATCAATGGCAATCATGGACTGTGAATTCGGAAATGCTTCCGGATTCAGAAGTTTGTTCAGTAATGGAGCACAATGCTGATCTTCAACGACATGCAACACCCACTTGAGTGGTGGTTATGTTTCCATCCTGTGATCAGAAGCAGCATTTAACAGGCCATACTGCTACATAATGCCTACAGGAGGTGATACAAAATATTCCTAAAAGTGGATACCGTCCAACCTATGCAATAACCAAGCATGGGGCAGGTAGTTGACATGTCCCCGATCGAAGTCAACAATAATTAATCACCTTACTTTAGCTCATCATGTCCATGGTTTAATAGACTTCAGAAAGGCAATTGACTTGATAAATAGAATATCACCTCTCAACTTCTTTTGAACTGCTACTAAGAAAATGCCAATTGATCCCATTTGCATCTTGGGACTGTGAGCTTGTGTCTAATGGACTTTAATGGATTGAACCAGTATGAATGTACTACTATAGCAGCAGGGACTGGATGTAAAAGCGACAGTCGATTGACTGGACTTGCTGTAACAGCGATAAGGCACTGTGCACGTATTACATTGGTTTCATTTGACTTGATGCATGACCCAGAGCTTATTACCAATGGACAGCCCCACCTACAGTCCTTTATTTACTGAAAATCCCTAAATCCACATAAACTCAATGTTGACTTTGCGAATGTTGACTTGGCGACACAGCAGGAAGACATTGGTACAAGTCTCTTGGGTGCACCCGGTATTTTGTTTCTTACCAGCTGCATGTAAATACTCTCATTGTAATCATCAGCGGGCACAGCTAGTGGTGTGAGTCATGTCTTTGTGCGCCGGAGAAGGCCCTTACAACTCCACCTTGCAACTTTGTTTGCTTCTCCAATTGTCCTGCAGACTGTGAAGAGGTTGATCATTTTAACTGGTGCACATGTTGATAAAGTAACAGTCTCAACATAGCTGTTAGCTACAGTTATTCCTCTCATAGAATTAAAGGAGTACGTTTGAAAATTGCTTAAAATATTATGTTTGCCTCATAGGGCACACCCGTGTCAGGCGACATGTGAGGTATGTAGTGATGTGTGCACAGTCAATGATCCTCAATCACCCATCAATCTTCATAAACCATGAATGCGGTATGAGGTCACTAGAGCTTTAAATGGATTTAGGGAGTTGACTGCACAGTTTGTGTTTAAGAATTCACTATCATAACATCCTGTTACAGTGTCACGGATTGTGATGTACATACGACTGAAAGCAGCCAAAATCTTCGGATGAAAATGTGGGGTAAAAATAGGAATTGTCCGGGTACTGGATGCATAATTTCCGATTCCCTCGGTAATTCCTCATCACTTATAATGGTGAGACCATTCCCACCCTGGGAGTTACTGGGTGGGAAAAATACCGGCCCATTTACTAGGTGTAATAATGAGGGTTGATCCAAAATTAACAGGATATGTGCAGGTGGCTTTTCCTCTATTGCTGTCAAATGTACCATAAATACTTAAGCAATCATGAATTAAATCCATTTTGTACCAGTTGGAGGAAAGAGAATGGAACTGTTTCTTTGAGAGGACCCTCATTTCTATGGGGTTGAACATCTAAAATGGGGCATGCCATCTTCCCCTTACAATTGGTCTGTTACCCAATGCATCAGAACAAACACAAACATCAAAGGAATCCCTGTTTGGGTTGAAGAGCATCAACTGGCAATATTTTCTGACGATGTTCTAATAACCCATCCCCTCTGTTCTGATACTTATAATGATAGTCGAGGGGTGGCAAGAGGTGTATGATTTAAAAATAAATCAGACATGTTGAATCTTCTTCAGTTTCACATCTTGGAGCGCCAGGTAATTAAACTTTTCAAATGTGCAACCAAACACATACCTGGACATACAATTAACTAGTTCACCCCGTTTGACCCCAATGAATGCCACTGTAGTGATATTAGTGGCCGATTTTTAGAAATGTTTCGATGTATACATCTTTTCAGTTTGGAACAAGTAAGGTAATAAAAATTAAAGTACCCCCACACTTACAATACATCTTCTAGGCTTGCCTAACCCATTTAAGAAGGAAA
The DNA here is from genome assembly GCF_964261635.1 of Lissotriton helveticus. Classification (NCBI taxonomy): domain Eukaryota; kingdom Metazoa; phylum Chordata; class Amphibia; order Caudata; family Salamandridae; genus Lissotriton; species Lissotriton helveticus. The sequence continues at coordinate 1,621,877,880 of NC_136067.1, forward strand.
TTCCTACCCTGCAATAGGCTTATTTCACAAAAAGTTTAGTGTGTACGAAAAAAACATAGTGATACAGCTCTCCTAATCTCAGAGTGGCATGCCTGCCAAAATTCATTGGATGATATCAAATCTTACAACTACGAACATTTGTCGGAGTGATTTGAGCTTGTCTTAAATGGACCAATGAATACTGTGAAGGGCTGTAAGATCTGGATACAGAGACCACTAGCACATATCTGTCCATTACACATAAAGCCTTATTTTTCGTATTAGGGTGTTGGCAACAGAAGAGAAACGTCTGAGCTGCCACTGTTCCCTTGCGCACACCTATCCCTATAGGAACCTCTCTCCAAGGGTAATGGTCATTCTGACCACTGGAGGGAATATGTCTATAGGATGTTCTCAAACAAGTCGTCTAAAGTTATTATATATTTATTTTACAATGTAAAATACAGCCTAATCTAAAAGGGGTTAGAGACTATGCTACTTTCAAATCAAGCATTCAGTGGTACAATGGGAGATAAACCAACAGCAATGGCATCCCTCATACTTGCAAAAACTCAATAGCTCTAAAGTTTTAGGGGAATAATCTTATGCCTGTGTCCAATACTGAATACACAGCGAGGGTTGAGCACATGGCCATTCATTAGAAAATGGACGAATCAGAGATATTTTGAGAAGTACTGGCAATAATCAACTGTTAAATTTCAAAGAAAATAAACACATTATAAAAACATGGACGAATGGTATCACATACATTAAAAATTGTTTTGCTGTTTTGCACAGGCATCAGCAGAATGTTGAAGGCGCATCCGTGGTAGGGGGAACTTTATGCACATGCGGGTGATGCTGCCCGAAGCAGCAATAATTATGAGCACCATAAAAATATACTGGCTACTGAAAACTGTCTGATTGAATGTCAGTACTGCAGACACCAAAGGGTCGACCATTACACACATGAGTGAAATCTATTACGGTATTTAACTATATCTGTAAAAAAGCTGATAGCAGCCATTTGAAACTGCTCCAACACTCCACCATGACACTGATAGCACTAGAAAATACAGGAGAGGATATTGCTATGGAACAGCTCCCCGATTTCTTTCTCAGTAAACAAAACCAGCTCACTCCGATGTGGCAACCATTCCTGGCTTCTACGGAATAGGGAGATGCACAGGCTGATACGATCAATCTACTTGTACATGTTATACTACTCGACACACACATGTAAACCGTTAATGTGCATAAGGCACTTGGGAAGTATTGCACAACAAAAGAAAACACTACTTAACAACGCCTTTTTTATCGCTCAGGTGCGTACTTGAAGAAGGTGGTTAATAGATATCCCCAGGCGTATATGTTTTCATATGTGCCTGTTTTGAGCTTGTTGATACCCTTCTATATGGAATATCTCAGATGTGATCACTGTCTAATGTGGAGAATTCTGGTTGTTGATGGGACGGAAGTCATATCCATAGTTTTGGTTTCATGCTTGTTGTTCTAGTTAATGTTTTATGTAGGTGCATGACATAGGTCTCCAGATGTTCTGCACAGCACGGTCTGTCAGTTATGGAGATATACCTTGGAGGTGTGACACACTTTTTACTTTCTCAATCAACAAAAGTCAACCACCAGCATAGCTTACGTAAGTAATTGGCCCTGGCTTGTGCTCAGCTTGGCTGCTGGCTCCCTATTCTGCCCCGGGGGATATCATTGAAACTTCTCATTCTTATGCATTGGTTTACATAATGGTATTAACAACTATCCCTGCAAGTTAGTAAGTACATAAGTTTGTTTTCCAGGTGCTTGGTTGACATTCACCATCAGACCAGGACTGAGTAAAAAGTTGAGCCCATGCGAAGCATTATCGGCCATATACCATCACATGGCAAGTTAAGTGAATGGGTACAACTATATGAGCAGACCCAGTGGACAATGCACAGGGCACCTCAAATGAAAGCCGATCAGGGTTCATAGAGAATAAGCTGGAAATGGGTCCTTAAGCTGCAAATCTAATTACTACCACTATAATAGTTGATAAGAAATAAACCATTCATTGCTTGCTAGAAAACAGGATACTGTTAAAGGCCAGGACCGCTGTAAAACATAGGGACGACGTTGATGATAATATCAATGTTTATCAACTGTGTAGGAACGAAAGTGGATGTTGACAAAATATAATTTAAAAATATTGTCTGCAACTCCACCACATGATGGCAACTAGAGCGGTTTGAGCTCCCGCTGCTCTGTCTTTCCCTTATCTCCATGCTACAGCTGGGTTCCAGGTACCTTAAGATAAGCCCTATGGGACCCACAGGTGTTAGTGGTGAGCTAGGGATATTGAGAGATTGTCCAGGTGGGGAATGGCTGTAGTGGGAGCTATGGCCTTGAGCGGGGACGTGCAGCTGGCAAGACGCAGCTGAGCTGAGGCCGTACCTGAATTGAGCTGAGTTGTCCCACGATCTGTACACTGGGCCTAGGCGTCCGGACAACAAAGTTAGCCCTGTAGAGCATAGCCCCCTGAGGAGAGTTTTATAGCGCCTCCTACTATCATCAACTTAAATGACCCACTACTATATCACAGATGAGGAGTGAGTGAGGCGAACCCTTTTGCCAAATTGCCCCAGATAACTGACATGAACAGAAACATTGGAAATGGAGGGGGAAATGCACAGTATGAACTTTTTGAAACAGGGCTTCATCCTGTCATAGAGAGCTCCTGAAGGGGCTAGAGGGGGAATATAATGGCACAACCTATAAATCTGTATCTTAAACAGATGAACTCTCAAGGAGGGGGACATAGTGGACTATTCATCATACCTGGCCTTACTGGTTGAGCACTAAAGAGGCGCACGACAAGCCATGGCACTGTGAATCCTGACATAGGTTAGGAAGGCATGCTTCAAGGTGCTTTTGTGGGATACTCTGACTCAGGTCACTGTGACATTTCTCAATGTTGCCTGGCAGCGGATGCTATAATACATATTGTGAGACTATAAAAAGTTGTGACTCAACTGCGGACTTATGCTAACTGAAGAATGTCTCTAAAGTATGTTGCACCAGCTGCAAAAGGCTGGGCAGCACATCATTACAGAGTATCTGCATCATTAGGCTGAAGTAAACACAGAGGCCACCTCAGACACCAATATGGCAGCAAAGCTTACATGCTCCTTCTCAAAAAAATATTTCAAACCTCCTTTGAAAATCCTAAGGCTGACATAGACAAGTCAATCACAAAGAGAATGTAGAGTCTCAGAACCAAACTATGCAACGAAGTGATAGAAATTAAAGCACACATCCATATATTTGACCAGCACCTATAATCCAAAGAAACACAAATGAAAATTTTTTCTTTGAAACAGGTCTGTTGAATACTGCCACGATTTGCAACAAGGAATCCCAAATCAAATGGCGAACATTAAAATGCGAAGATCTAGAAAATAGATCTCACAGGGATAATATCTACATTAAGAATTTGAAAGGAGACAAACCAATCTAATATAATAGTTTGTGTTCACAGACTCTTTCATGCAAGTCTCGGCAAAAGCAACAATGAGACAACCTCTATTGTCAGCCTCCCCATTATTACATCGCAGGAATTTCTGTGTATTAGCTCAATAATTAATGGACAAGCAAATCAAGTGTAGTTGAATCTTTCTGGAGGTCTTGCAGATTTGATCGAACAGTTGTGACACAACAATACTGACACCGGGGAAGGACTGAAGCTGAGGCAGAGGACACAAGCAAATAGCGAAAGCCACTCAGACAATGATATCGCAAGCCTCTTTCAGGATGATTCTCGGGATCAGGACTGGCAGACTCAATCCCCACATTCGCAAAGGCGCAAATCGGCTGAAAAAGATCTGAAAAATAAGCAGGCACAGAAATAATTTGCTGAGGAAAACCTTACTAGAAGACTTACGATTTAAAAACAGTAGCAATGTTCAACTAACTATGCTTGATAATGGAACAGGATGGCTGAGAAACAGCAGTTTCTATGACCAGATCTAGGGTGCACCAGATATGAGAGACCAGCTACTGTAAGCAGATCCACTGGACTCATGCAGCACAGGAGGGCCAATTTATTGCGGCAGAATTGAGTAAATTATGCGTCAAGAAAAGGCAAATTATGCAGCATTATGCAACACATTTTCTGATAGTATTACTTCATTACTTTGTCATTTTTTAACTTGTTATCAATGTCTCAGCATTACTTGCACCTCATTAGTACCAGTTTAACATCCAAATATAACAATAAACTACAGAAAGATGACCAGTCAACCTTTGCAAAGGGTCTTCAGGTGCGCTGCAACACATATCGCTGCGTTCTTAGTAACCTTTGAAGCATTTGTGCTGGAAACAAAATTCACTATTTGATCAAATCTGCAGATTATGCAGCAGATGAAGGATTAAGCGGCAAATCTATGAACTATGCTAAACTCGTCATTGCCATGCGATCGCATAATTCCAGTGGCCCTGACTAAAAGACATTAATCAACACAGGGTGTGGCGGGGGAGGCTGAGTGGTGGAGATTAAATTCTGTCATTAAGAACTAAGTGAACGTGATTGGGCAGGAGTCTTCGGTGGCAATCAGTGTCATTTCATCTACACAATTGTGGCACTGGGCACTTCAGCCTGAAAATAAACTAGATTTAACCCACTTTGATACTCTAGTGATGAAACTATGAAAGGCCTAGTTTCCACGAGATATACTATGTTAAACTCAGGGATTGGAGCCCTCAAAAATGCAATTATCAAACACAGTGGGACAAAGAGCTTGGCGATGTCTTCCTGGATATGCAATTGGGCAAAAGCCGGTGTACAAGTCCCAATAATCTTCAGTAGTCCGTGACGAAGATCAATACAAAATGGTCAGGCGATTTAGTCGATGTCTCTTCAGTAATTTTGCCCGGCGTTAAACGCCTCTAATACCTTACAAAGATTATCAAATAAAGAGGCAGGCGCTGGAGACAGGAAGACAGGAAACACGTTTTATTCCGACGGAGCAGAACACATCAGATCGGACAACAAGGTATCGTCTCGAGGTGCTCTCTGACAGCCTCTCTGAGACCTGGTCTTTTATACACTGGTTTATGACATGTGACCGTTCTTTATTACAATAAAAGACATTGTGAAGTAGTGAAAGATGACATCCCCGGTACCCCCCCCCAGTTCCGGCTCATTCCAACACGTGGCTACAGTAGAGGTCCTCACCCCCCATACAACAGGAGGGGGCTATCACTCAGCTGAGTGTTTCGCCGATTCCTTTGGAATGTGTGCGCCTGATCGAATCTCAAGGGGTGGGGAGGTCATGATCAATAGTAGCTCCTTTGAAAAGGGTCGAGTGCATACAGTAGTGGGCAATAAACTGTATCCTCAGGCCAAGGGATGACCAGCGGTTCGTACAGACAATCGGGCCCAGAGGAAGGGGTCATCAAAGGAGAGGTATTCATGGAAGGAAAGGATCAGTGTGATTAGAGTGGATAATCGGAAGGAGGTGTTGGTCAGGCGCGGGGTGTGATTCCTAGAGACAGAGTCATGTGGAAGAGGAGGGTTCATGACTTACGCATGTGGATGCGGGGTCAGCCAGAGTGCATGGGGGAGGCTTGCAGGGTCAGGGAAGTGCGCTGATGATCGATCGTGAACAGGGAGATCATGGTACCTAAAATGGCTGTCGTGTATGTTCATACGTGAGTCTGAGGAATGGACAAGATGGCGCAGATGATGTTCAGTTCACGAACAAAAATTCCACAGTCCTCCCTTTTAACATGTCTCGCCAGTTTGTCAATTCGGATCTATCCCCATAAGACCACGTATTTCTACCTCATAGAGGGGACTCATGTGCTCAGTTCTGAAGTCCAAAGTCTTAGGGCACATACAGTTAGAAATTAGTGAACACAAAGGTGGCAGACATTGAATACCTAAACAGCACCCACACAGTACCACGACTGGTATCAGTATAAATGTAAACAATCTCCATCCCCAGTCCTTCAAAGTGTCCCAAAACCAGCTTCCAAGCGACCATCCTTCTTGCTCTTGGTGAACCTCTGAGGATAGTCTGTGAAGGTGTTCAATTGCTTTGTAGACTGAAGGCGAGTTATCTGGCACGTAGGTGCAACAGCTGGAGCCGATGATGCGGCATGCTCCTCCACGGTCGGCCAGAATCACATCTAGAACAAGGCGGTTTTGGAGAGCCACCAGGCGGACTGCCTGAAGCTCAGCCGTGTTGTTAGTAAGGATGCCAGCCGTGATGTTAATGGTTGTTTCTACTGCCTGAGTTAGGTGTCGGATAGCGCAGCTGTTTGCCATTGGTCCCCACAGAGGAACAAGTCCCTTTGCTGCATCCAGGAACTGTGCTCCGGTGGAGTCGGCTTGTTCAACGTCTCCGGTGCGCTTTTGCCGGTGATGGTAGGCTGAGGCCACATACGTGGGAGGAAGAATGAAGGCGATGTAGCACGTACCCCTCCAACCTTTCGGGAGCCAGGTGTAAGCTTTGGGGCCACAAACAAAGTACATATTCGGAGAAGCAACAAAGGAAGAGGGATCAACTGAGACCAATGTTCTGGTGATGCGGCAAGAACTGTGACCCACCAGCTGCGTTCCCTGGCCTTCGAGACACACGAGTCCTGTGACATTGATGACAGACAGGGCCACGGTCAGGGTGGCAGCCGTTTGCTTCCGCAGGTGGGAGAAGGTGGGTCTGGCTGGATTGTGGAGCACTTGCATTTCGACTCTTTCTTTGGCAGGGATGTTCATAAGGAAGGAGGAACCTGAGGCCGCAGGACAAATGGGGGCAGACGTTCTTCCTGTTTTGTTCAGCCAGAACCCATAGTAGAAGCGTGACACTGTCTGACCAGAAGCGGCGTTGTCCTTGTGGCTCTCCTGCAAGAGGATCAACCAGGCGAGGCAGGAGCCATGAACTGAGAAAGGAGAAGGGATGAAAGGTATGGAGTGTTCAGTGGCATGCGGGAGCAACCCGCAGATCCAGCAGTTCGTGGCATTTGTAGCAAGGTTGTGCTGGTGCAGCAGTTGCACGAAGGAATTGTTCCAGAACTCCCTACGCCTCTCTCGGAGCTGAGGCGAAAGGGGGATCAAGTGATGCTCTTTCATGGTGGTTGGCTGTACAGTGGCCAGCAATATCTGATGAGCGGGTGTGCTGTCCTCCAAGATCCAGAAGGAAGTCATGAGGAGGAGGCAAAAGAGGAAAAGGATGAAGTAGGCGATTGTCTTTGATTTGTGCAAATTGTCAGTCTTTGGGTTCCTGTAGTGGGTATTTCCGGTTGCGTCCATCATCTTCTTGTCTGGCGCTTCCATCATCTTCTTGTCTGGTGCTTCCATCATCTTCATCTTCAAGGTGCTCGGTAGTGGGCAGAACCACAGACTTTGTTTAGCTTCTCTCCAGGTGACCCTTGGTTGTTTTAGGTCACCGTTCTGAGATTTTAACTTAGTCCGTGGTCTACTTAGCAGAAGCTCCCCCCTTTCGACGCAGGAAATACCCTTCCCGGGATGGCACAGTGGGATCAGAGAATTTTGCAAGTTCAAGTGCCTCTGTATCAGGATAGCAGTTCAGTGATGGTCGGTCTTTGTTCAGGAGCTCTTCTTGGGTGTCGACGTTTTCTGTCGTGGCCAGGGTCGAGGAGACCTTCTTACAGTGATGGCCGTGCAGCCAGTGCCTCTTTCCCTCCACTCGAAGAGCTGTCGGAGTGGTGATCAGTACTTGCCAGGGGCCCGTCTACCGGGGTTCCAGACTCTTCGCTCGTTGAAAGTTCCGGACTAGAACATAATCTCCCGGTTGGATATCGTGACCGGGGCCCCTGGAAGCATCGGGGATGGCCTGCTGCACCTGTTGATGAATGACAGACAACGTTTTAGTTAATTTGCACAAATAATCTGACAACAGGACGTCGGGACGTCGTGAATGGAGGTTGGTTTGGGGGCAGTCCAGAGGTTCATTGGTCGCCCAAACACCACCTCGTAGGGGGTCAAGTGGTGCTTAGTGGGAGTGGAGCGCATCAATAGCAATGCCAGTGGGAGGGCATCTGGCCACTTAAGTCCTGTGGTGGCCACTATTTTTGACAGTTTCAGTTTCAGTGTAGCATTGTGTCGCTCAACTAGGCCAGCGGATTGGGGGTGGAAGACCGCATGGAACCTTTGTTTTACTCCCAGCCCCTTCAGGATTAGTTGGATAACTTCAGCTATGAAGTGGGGGCCATTGTCGCTCCATAAAATTCGGCAAAGGCCGTAGCGAGGGAAAAACTCTTTCAGTAGTACTTTGGCAGTAGTCATGGCAGTGTTATCACGGGTTGGATAGGCTTCCACCCATTTGCTGAAGGCGCATACAATGACTAGTACATACTTCAAGCCTTGGCATCTCTCCAGCTGGATGTAATCCATCTGAAGGACTTCAAAGGGGTGGTCGGGGGTCCCAAACCCTCCCCGGGGTACCACAGTTCCTTTCCCGGGGTTGTGTTGTAGGCAGATAAGGCACTGCTGGACCAGGCGTTTGGCTGAGTCGGGGATTTTGTTGTTGTGCCAGACTTTGGAAATGAGTTCAATCATGGGGGCAGAACCTATGTGTGCAGGGGAGTGTGCCATTGTCAGTATGGGGATCAAGTATGAGTGAGGCAGCAACCACTTGTTTGTGTCCTTTGTCCGCCAGCAGCCTTCGTCGTCCTTTAAACCCACCCGTGCCCACTCAGTCAGTTCGTGAGGTGTGCTGGCCGACTGGATGCCCCTAATCGTTTCCTTAGCGTCAGTCCATTTTTCTGCTTGTGACCTGGTCACATACATGCGTGTCGTCGTCCTATTCTCAGCTGTGGTTCGGGCAGTGATGTCGGCTAGTGCATTTCCTTGTCCAACTAAGTCTGTCACCTTCTTGTGTGCCTGACATTTGATCACTGCTAATCGCTTGGGGAGGAGAACTGCTTCAATCAGGGCGGAGACTAGATCTCCATGGAGAATGGGTGTGCCGTGGGACGTCAGGAATCCCCTTTCCCTCCACAAGAGCTCAAAATGGTGAACCACCCCGAAGGCATACTGGCTGTCCGTGTAAATGTTCGCCGTGGTTCCTGCTGCTATGATACATGCTCGTGTGAGGGCAATTAGCTCTGCCGCCTGTGCGGATCGTTGTGTGATGCGGGCGGTTTCAACTACTGTTCGGGCTGTCGTCACCGCATAGGCAGCTGAGGTGGTGCCGTCTGGGAGTTTGATACAAGAACCGTCTACCCATAGTTCTCCATCAGGGTCTGTAAAAGCAGTGTCTCTAAGGTCAATTCTACTTCTGGTCTGTTCGTCCGTGAGGGTCACACAGTCGTGTATAGGGGGCACATCGGGGTCATTTTCAGGCAAGGGCAACAGTGTAGCAGGGTTCAAAGTCGTGCATCTCTTAAGAGTGATATGGGGTGCAAGTAGAGTCAATTCGTACCCCGTCAGTCGTGCACTAGTCAGGTGTTGAGTCTTGGTCTGGTTCAAAAGGGTGTCAACTGCGTGGGGTACTAACACCGTGAGAGAGTTTGAAAGTACAATTCCCTCACTCTGACGGATAGCGACAGCAGCGGCGGCTACTGCTCGAAGGCAGGCAGGTAAAGCTCTGGCGACTGGGTCAAGAGTGGCAGAGAAGTAGGCACAAGGGCGTTGTTTGGAGCCGATGGGCTGAGTTAGAACAGACAATGCACATCCCTCCCTTTCGTGAGTGAAGAGAGAGAAGGGCTTGGAGTAATCTGGTGTTCCTAGGACGGGTGCCGAGCAAAGGGCGTCTCGCAACTCCTTAAAGGACGCTTGGCATACGGGGGTCCAAGGGAGTGGGAAGGGAACATCTTTGGTCAACAGGGAAAGTAGGGGTTTTATGATGAGACTGAAATTTGGTAACCATTGTCGGCAAAAGGAGGTAAGGCCCACCAATGAACGGACTTGCTTCTGTGTTTTCGGGATGGGGGTGTCTAGGATGGTCTGGATTCGGTCGGGTGTAAGTTTCCTCCCTTCTTTGGACAGGAGATGGCCTAGGTAGGTCACTTGAGGTTGGCAGAACTGCAGTTTCTTTTTGGAGACTTTGTGGCCATTCTCCGCAAGAAAATGCAAGAGTTGGATGGTGGCTGTGATTGCAAGAGGAGTGGTGTCGGCCGCCAAAAGGATATCATCAACATATTGGATCAATACCACTCCATCTGGTAGCTGGACGGCGTCCAGCTGTCTTTTGAGGGCCTGGCTGTAGATGCTGGGACTTTCAGTGTAGCCCTGCGGAGCTCTACAAAATCGATACGAACGGTTTTGTAAGGTGAAGCCGAAGAGATAACGGCTGTCTGGATGGATGGGGATAGAGAAAAATGCATTCTTGAGATCAATAACGGTGAAGGTGGTGGCAGTGGACGGGATGAGGGTCAGAATGGTGGTGATGTCTGAGACTACGGGGTACTGTGGCACTACCACTTTGTTGACTTCTCGCAGGTCGATGATGAAGCGGTACGCTTTCTCATCTCTCTCGCCTTAATGGGTAGGATAGGGCTGTTGCAAACATTACTAACCACTTCCTCTACCACTCCTGCATCTACCAGGGACTGAATAATCGCTACCAATGCCTTCTCGCCTTCGGGCGATACCCGGTACTGTGGAAGTTTCGGGAGTATGGCGTCTGGTCGAACAGTTATGTGCACAGGATCGATCATCATTCGTCCTACATCCGAGTCGTTGCTGGCCCACAGGTACAGGGGTAGGGTGTCGAGCAAGGATCGGTTAGCATCAGTTATAGAGTACATATGTTGTGCGGCGCAGGATCTGGACATGCTCGGGTTGTCGTACAGGATGACTCGGACACCATCTGGGGAACACCTAATAGTAGCTCGGAAATGTTTTAGTAGATCAAGACCCATAATGGCGTCTGGGGAGTTGGAGGAGAGCAGAAATGTTGTGTCCGTGGGGTTGTTTCCTAGGTCAAAAGAGATAGGTACAGACAGGGGATTAGTGGAGGGCGTTCCATCGAAACCTATCGATGTAATGTGTGAGCCAGACAAGGGTGCCCTTGGAATCAGTCGCTTTGATAATACACTACGTGTCGCTCCAGTGTCTACCAAAAATGGAGACTTTGTACCCAGGACCTTAGCGGTGACGTAAGGACCTTGCTGGTCAACACAGAGCTCGACTGGATCCCTCCCTTGCCCTTGGCAGTCCTATGCAAAGTCGTGAGCGTTGTCGCAGCCGGACTGTTGGCACTGATTCTGTCGGGGGCGGTCAAATGTGTTCGGTCTGTCAGGTTGGTCACTGTTGGTGTCGTGGGTGTGCCCTCATCCCTGCCCTCTTGTCCTGGGGCCATTTGCCATATCCCTTGTCTCGTTATTCTTAATCGTTTCTCGGAGGACCGGGCATTGAGACTTCCAGTGGCCAAATCCTTTGCAAAACGCACACTGGTTCTCATCGAGGTCTGTTCGTGGAGCGCCAGGTGTGGGTGTGCGATCTCTAGGGGGTGGATTTCTAGGGGCATTTGACCAGTAATTTCTCCTATACTGCTCCCTTCCTCGAGTCACTCCCTGTAATTGAGCAATCATCACTCGTTCTTTTAAGTCCTTTTTTTTTCTCTCAGTTGCCCTCTCGTTCTCGTTCTTTTGGTGTTCGTAATACTGAGCCATCTGAAGGATAGCTGCAGGTTTTGAGGCCCCCCAACTACTCTCGCTTGTCTGTAACTTCTGGGAGACCTCTTGTAATAGCCCCTTTACGTAGTTTTGCACGAATAGGTGCTGTCCGGTTGCGGTGGTCATGTCTTGGCCACTGTAATCGGAGAACACTGTCTCAAATCGGGAGAAATACTCTGATACGTCTTCCTGGGGTTTCTGACGGCAAGCCGTGACTATCGACCAGTCTACCTTTCTCTCTGGGATCAATGTCTTTAACTTCTGCACTATTTTGTCCGGGAGTTCCAGTATGTCTTTTACAGGTTTCTTACCGGGCTCTCGCTGCCTATCTAGTTCACCGAGTTGATTCCAGGTATGTCCAAACAGATCTGTGTGGTTGGCCTTCCGGATTTGCTTCCACACGTCAGCCGGCAGACATAACCCAAAAAACAAATCAATGTCCGCTAGAGTCATTATGGTTGAGCCCAAGGCTGTACTTAGTTCGGTATAAAATGCTGTCGGGTTCTTTCTTAAATCGGGCAGGGTTTGCCTAAAGGTTAAAATATCTTGTCGATCCCATGGTTGATAAACCCAGTTGTACACAACCCTCCCTTTTGCATCTACGTGGTTAATATCGTCGTTTGTTCCCTGACCTCTTGGGGGAACCCAGTAGGGGGCGGCTTCTCTGATAGGCATCATAGTGTTGGCTACTTCTAATGGGGGCTCAGCCGCTTCAGAGACTGTGAGCTTAACCTCTGGTTTCTGTTCAGTGAGGTGGCGGAAGACCTCAAGCGTTTGCATGAAGAGGTCCGTCACGTCATGCTCAGTCCCATCTCCAACATCGATCTTTCTATATAGAGCCGTCAGCTTAGCAGGACCCTTAGTTTGATACCTATCCTCATATGCGTTCAGGGTGTGGAAGCTGAACCGTAAAATGAAATGCCGTTTGTGGCTACCGGCATGTGAATTGCACATATCCATCGCATATTCTTCGCTCTCTTTCCGTTCTACCAGTGTCTTTGCTATCTTATCAATCCCATCCCGCTCATCTTTGCTCAACCTATTCGGTCTTGCCGTTAGCTGCTTGCTAGTCTCGAGTTCATCTGATGTTGTTACCGATGTGGCCGGTGCGAAGGCCGTAAGGGCCGGGGCACTAGCGCTAGGGTCACCCTCGCCCGTGCTCAGGATTGGTAGGTGCTGTGCCAGTGGCTGGCAGGGAGCATAAGGAGGGGGCATGTAGATGATCGGAGGACCTAGCAGTAACTCGTCGTTTGCCCGTTGTTTGGAGGGCATCTCTGGGTAGAGCGTAGAGGGGCTCCTAACAGGGCATTGGCCTGTTGACCCTGATTCTTGCGTTTGTCTAACTTCCTCTCTCCTTTTTATCTCTTCATCTAGTTCCTTCGCTGCCAGGTGGGCTGCCTTTCGTAATTCTTTCCCTATTTTTGTTTCTTCTCTTTTCCTTCGTTGCTCTGCTTCCTTGCGCCACATGCCGATACTATCGAGCATAGTGGGTGTTGCCTTATTTATTCTAACAGCTGTTTCTAGCACTTTTATTTTATGATCATCAAAGGAACCTATCAGTGGCCACTGATTTTTGGGGTCCCTTTTCGTATATTTATGCCATAGCTTACTATAAGCTATGGCGACTAGTCCTTGTTTAGTGAACATGTCCTTATTAGGGGTGCCTTCCAATGGAGCTGGATGGTTCATCTCTAATAAGCGGTCCGGGTTGATCCAACTACTGAACTGGAAGTGGAAAAAGTCCCTTCGATGGCCATATACTTCAATTATGTGAATGCATCAATACATATCAGAAAATAGTGACAGAAGAAAGGTAATACTAAACAGAAATCATTCAAAAAATTATATTTATTATTTCTCTTTTTTGTAAGTATAAATTCATATAAAAGTCGTTATAAATCAGACAATTCTAAAGAAAACACATCAATTAATTATACAAATTCATGAGAGACACAATAGAAGCATAAAAATAGGCAACAAATAAATATATATACCCCATGGTGTCAGACATACAACCAACTTACTCTTGTGCTACCAATCATACTACAGTCAAACCTCATACATAGATGAAAGAAGGAACTGGTTAACAATTAGCCAGATCACACAGCTAAAATTGTTCAAGGGCTCCAGAAAGGGAATAACGGCCCTTGTAGCAGGTCTACGCGCGTTTCGGTGGTTCAAGCCACCTTCGTCAGGACCTTGTTCATCATATTGTGCAGAACCCGGGGATCAGACAGAACAAAAAACAAAAAAGCACAGTGAGTATTTCTCATTTGTAAGTGCGATTATAAAGGTCAAATGAAGGACCAGATCAATTAAACAGCATCAATAGCGTCGTTCATGATGGGAGCGAAAAAGGCATGTGAGACTCAGGACTTCATCCGTATTGATGGCGAAGCGGTCGCAGTGTGTCCTTATTCAGTGAACCTTCACGAAATACATCAATGTGTCGTGTTAAAAGAAGGTCTCAAGTTAATCGAAGCAGACGGCGAAGGGACTAAGTACTGTTACTTCCTAATTTCTATACACAGGGGAGATACAGTCCATTGGTAAACTGCTATATTGTGTACCAGCGACCCTTGAGGTCCATGGCAACGCGCCGTAATCCTTCTCCGTCACTGCGCCCCTTAGTCAAAAGGGGCGCAGTGACGGAGAAGGATTACGGCGCGTTGCCATGGACCTCAAGGGTCGCTGGTACACAATATAGCAGTTTACCAATGGACTGTATCTCCCCTGTGTATAGAAATTAGGAAGTAACAGTACTTAGTCCCTTCGCCGTCTGCTTCGATTAACTTGAGACCTTCTTTTAACACGACACATTGATGTATTTCGTGAAGGTTCACTGAATAAGGACACACTGCGACCGCTTCGCCATCAATACGGATGAAGTCCTGAGTCTCACATGCCTTTTTCGCTCCCATCATGAACGACGCTATTGATGCTGTTTAATTGATCTGGTCCTTCATTTGACCTTTATAATCGCACTTACAAATGAGAAATACTCACTGTGCTTTTTTGTTTTTTGTTCTGTCTGATCCCCGGGTTCTGCACAATATGATGAACAAGGTCCTGACGAAGGTGGCTTGAACCACCGAAACGCGCGTAGACCTGCTACAAGGGCCGTTATTCCCTTTCTGGAGCCCTTGAACAATTTTAGCTGTGTGATCTGGCTAATTGTTAACCAGTTCCTTCTTTCATCTATGTATGAGGTTTGACTGTAGTATGATTGGTAGCACGAGAGTAAGTTGGTTGTATGTCTGACACCATGGGGTATATATATTTATTTGTTGCCTATTTTTATGCTTCTATTGTGTCTCTCATGAATTTGTATAATTAATTGATGTGTTTTCTTTAGAATTGTCTGATTTATAACGACTTTTATATGAATTTATACTTACAAAAAAGAGAAATAATAAATATAATTTTTTGAATGATTACTGTTTAGTATTACCTTTCTTCTGTCACTATTTTCTGATATGTATTGATGCATTCACATAATTGAAGTATATGGCCATCGAAGGGACTTTTTCCACTTCCAGTTTAGTTGTTCCTCCCCTCTGTCCCTTGGCCACATTCGCTCTTTTGAGGGGGTCCCATTGTACATGTTACCTTGATCCAACTACTGACCAATGGGGAGAAGATAGGCATGATGGGTTACAATGGGGACAAAAGTCTGCACTACCTATCCTTCACTACTTCGCGAAGACTAGACAGAATATTTTTATTCTGCAGTATTCGAAAATAGGGAATACCCAAAGAGAGAACCAATATCGAACAATTAATGTTCGTTCAATCAAACAATCAGTGGCGAGAAAGAAATAGGCGCGACGGGTTACAATGGGGGCAAAAGCCTGCACTACCTATTGTTCACTATCTGCAAAGGAGGACAGAATACTTTTTACCCTTCCCCGTTTGTAGACAGAGAATTCTCGAGAAAAACAATCCTCGAACAAACAATGTTCGGGCAAACAATCAATCAGTGGGGGAGAAAAGATAGGCACGACGGATTACAACGGGGGCAAAAGCCTGCGTTACCTACCCTTCGCTGCATGCAAAGGAAGAGAGAATACTTTTATCCCTCTCAGTTTGCAGACAGAGAATCTCCAAGAGAACCAACAATTCGGAGAGTAATACTAGTATTTTCAATCAAACAATCAAATATTTCTTAGTTTGTCGTGTTACACGACCTTACCCGGACCGCATGGACAGTTTCTCGTCTTCCGCTTCCAGCGCCCGATCGTCCTCTACTCTCTGCTGCCACCGTGGCACTCCTGATGGTTCCCAGTCAGGACCGAAGATCACTCGGGGAGAGGTCTGCTCGGAACCAGTGAAGTTCAGATGATCGGCTGTCAGACGAGGGTCTATCGGACAGGAGCTCTTCCAATCGTTGCAGTCGTTCACTCTGTCGTTGGGACCTCTCCCACCGGATCCACGTGTCGCTGATGGGCCCCACGTTGGGCGCCAATTGACGAAGATCAATACAAAATGGTCAGGCAATTTAGTCGATGTCTCTTCAGTAATTTTGCCCGGCGTTAAACGCCTCTAATACCTTACAAAGATTATCAAATAAAGAGGCAGGCGCTGGAGACAGGAAGACAGGAAACACGTTTTATTCCGACGGAGCAGAACACATCAGATCGGACAACAAGGTATCGTCTCGAGGTGCTCTCTGACAGCCTCTCTGAGACCTGGTCTTTTATACACTGGTTTATGACATGTGACCGTTCTTTATTACAATAAAAGACATTGTGAAGTAGTGAAAGATGACATCCCCGGTACCCCCCCCGCCCCCCCCCCCCCAGTTCCGGCTCATTCCAACACGTGGCTACAGTAGAGGTCCTCACCCCCCATACAACAGGAGGGGGCTATCACTCAGCTGAGTGTTTCGCCGATTCCTTTGGAATGTGTGCGCCTGATCGAATCTCAAGGGGTGGGGAGGTCATGATCAATAGTAGCTCCTTTGAAAAGGGTCGAGTGCATACAGTAGTGGGCAATAAACTGTATCCTCAGGCCAAGGGATGACCAGCGGTTCGTACAGACAATCGGGCCCAGAGGAAGGGGTCATCAAAGGAGAGGTATTCATGGAAGGAAAGGATCAGTGTGATTAGTGTGGATAATCGGAAGGAGGTGTTGGTCAGGCGCGGGGTGTGATTCCTAGAGACAGAGTCATGTGGAAGAGGAGGGTTCATGACTTACGCATGTGGATGCGGGGTCAGCCAGAGTGCATGGGGGAGGCTTGCAGGGTCAGGGAAGTGCGCTGATGATCGATCGTGAACAGGGAGATCATGGTACCTAAAATGGCTGTCGTGTATGTTCATACGTGAGTCTGAGGAATGGACAAGATGGCGCAGATGATGTTCAGTTCACGAACTAAAATTCCACATCCGCTTCATAGGGAAAATTAAAGTAAAATAATAATGACATAGTATCTTACCCCAGGCAGATTGAATGATATATCCCCAAGTTGCTTAATGTTACTTGGGTTGGAAACAATGCTGTACATTTGGTGGGGCTGCTCGATAATATAAATATTTTGTAAGGAGGTTTTGAGATATGTTGAAAAAATTGTGGAATCCTCATTTTATTAATAATGGATGACTCATGTTCTGATTTCACATTTTCAGTCGTTGCCCTCTCCAAATCCCCTCACACGCAAACATAATCCCTTTCTATACCACATGAGTCTTACACTGCCTACATCCTAGACCCCTTTCACAGGATTTATCACAATATCTGCTCCCCATACACCAGAAATGGGGTTATTGATTTGGGAGGTGGCACCTTGACCACTAAATAAAGCCTTTCTAATTAGGTCAACACAGTTTTGAGAAAATCTTTAGGCACGCTACGATAGCTATGGCACAAACAGTAGACAATCCCCAGATATATTAGTGGCAAGGTTAAGTAGTACCAACAATTGTAAAGTAAAGAACACAAACACTTTCAAATCCCAAACCAATTTAGAAAAACAGAGAAACTTTTATGTGCAAAAACATGCCAAGACATCAAAAAAGCTTAACGAGACACAATATTTTTTTTTCCTGAAATGTTAAGGCAGAAAGCTTCTAAAAGATTTGAGCACTAGGGAAAGAAAACAGTTTGCAGTGTACAATTTCAGGCTGACGGCGACAGAACATATGTCAGATACACCAAGCTGGTTGTCCTGGGCAAAGTTTTTAGCTGCAGACTTCAGTCTCCAGCTGTTTGGAAAGCTTCTACTGGTCAGTATTGAAGCCCCCAGCTAATTGGGCAGGTCTCTGGGCACCAAATCTCTCTCCCCAGCCAGGTTTCTTGTGGGGTTTAATTCACTTTTGTAAGTTGGGTCTTCTTGGAGACAAGACTCCTTCTGTCATATGTACAGGGCTTAAGCATCTCCTCACACAGTGTGTGATTTGGAAGTACTACTTCTAAAGATTCGTTTTTCAGCTCAGAGCACACTTACGCTTTAGGTGCTCACTACTCACTGCCAGCTTGCTGCTTCAGGTTTAATATGAACATCAGCAATCAATGGCAATCGTGGACTGTGAACTCGGAAATGCTTCAGGATTCAGAAGTTTGTTCAGTAATGGAGCACAATGCAGATCTTCAATGACATGCAACACCCACTTGAGTGGTGGTTAAGTTTCCATCCTGTGATCAGAAACAGCATTTAACAGACCATTATGCTACATAATACTTACAGGGGTGAAACAATATATTCCTAAAAGTGGATACTGTCCACCCTATGCAATAGCCAAGCATGGGGCTGGTAGCTGACATGTCCCCGATCGAAGTCAACAATAATTAATCACCTTACTTTAGCTCATCCCAGGGCCGGCTTTACCGCTGGTGGCGCCCAGTGCATCAATGTTAGTTGGTGCCTCCCAATGACCACCTCCACCACAGATTCTCTCACTAGCACCCTTTAACAGTGACCAACTCTCCATAACAACTCTCTCTCTCATGCATTGAATTAGTTATATAGCGTCACTCATACCAGTTAAGGATGTCAGAGCACTTTCCATCACACACGCATTACACAGAGACAATCTAACATAGGTGTATAAATCAACTTATAGGACAAGTTACTTATGGCCAAAGGACTAAAAGTGTAGGAGTCGAAAGTCATCCATATTGGTAGGCCGTATAGTTTAGGAGTGCTTTGTATGGAGAAGAACAAACTCAGAGTTGAAAAAGAAACAGCATAGTTGGGAGTTTTCTTTAATAATAAGAATCAATGTCACCCCAAATGAACCCTTTTTGCAACATTAATCTATGCTCTATGTATACTTTGCAGTGTGTATGCAGCTCGGTGATGAAAGTTAATACCTCACTGTTCTATATTAGGACTTTAAGTTATCAATTGCAAGGAACAAAAGGATGTCTCTTTTAAAAGCAGTAACCTGCTGATCTATTTACATTATATGCACTCTGTAATCTACATGGTACAAGTTATTTGCAGCAGGCATATTAACCCTCTGCACTACCTTAACATAAGTCAAAACATCAACTATACAAAACTCCAAAATCTCTCCAGGAAGAACATTAATCACAAGAGTTAACATGACATTTTTGTGAGGCCCTGTAATTGTTGGAGGAAAGGAACGCGACAGCAGGTGCTTTAAAAACATAATAAACTTGCAAACACGGCGCCCTCAGGAAGCCAGCACCTGGTGCGGTGGCACCGGTCGCACCGCCCTAGAGCCCGCCCTGGCTCATCCTGTCCATGGTTTATTAGACTTCAGAAAGGCCATTGACTTGATAAATAGAATATCACCTATCAGAGGAGTTGGCCTAACGGCTAGGGCGCTCGACCTCGGACCTGGGGATCTGGGTTCGAGTCTTGGTAACAACGCCAAAAACCTCCTGTGATTCTGGGCAAATCACTTAATCTCCCCGTGCCTAAAATGAATGCATGTCCTCGTGTAACGTAACTGGTGCTATGTAAAGCGCTCTGATACCTGATTCAGTTCGGGTCTAGTTCGCGCTATATAAAACTCTGCAAAACAAAAACAAAAAATAGCAGCAGGGACAGGATGTAAATGCGACAGTCGATGGACTGGATTTGCTGCAACAGCGATAAGGCACTGTGCATGTATTACATTTGTTTCATTTGACTTGATGCATGACCCAGAGCTTATTACCAATGGACAGCCCCACCTACAGTCCTTTATTTACTGAAAATCCCTAAATCCACATAAACTCAATGTTGACTTTGCGAATGTTGACTTGGCGACACAGCAGCAAGACATTAGTACTAGTCTCTTGGGTGCGTCCGGTATTTTGTTTTTTACCAGCTGCATGTAAATACTCTCATTGTAATCATCAGCGGGCACAGCTAGTGGTGTGAGTCATGTCTTTGTGTGCCGGAGAAGGCACTTACCACTCCACCTTGCAACTTTGTTTGCTCCTTCAATTGTCCTGCAGACTGTGAAGAGGTTGATCATTTTAACTGGTGCACATGTTGATAAAGTAACAGTCTCAACATAGCTGTTAGCTACAGTTATTCCTCTCATAGAATTAAAGGAGTACGTTTGAAAATTGCTAAAAATATTATGTTTGCCTCATAGGGCACACTCGTGTCATGCGACATGTGAGGTATGTAGTGATGTGTGCACAGTCAATGATCCTCAATCACCCATCAATCTTCATAAACCATGAATGCGGTATGAGGTCACTAGAGCTTTAAATGGATTTAGGGCGTTAACTGCACAGTTTGTGTTTAAGAATTCACTATCATAACATCCTGTTACAGTGTCACGGATTGAGATGTACATATGACTGAAAGCAGGGAAAATCTTCGGATGAAAATTTGGGGTAAAAATAGGAATTGCCCAGGTATCTGATGCAGAATTTCCGATTCCCTTGGTAATTCCGCATCACTTATAATGGTCAGATCTTTCCCACCCTGGGAGTTACTGGGTGGGAAAAATACCGGCCCATTTCAGCGCCAAGATGTCCCGTTGATGGGGTGAACGTGCGCTTTACAAATACACGTGTTATGTTATGTTACGTTACTAGGCGTAATAATGAGGGTCGATCCAAAATTAACAGGATATGTGCAGGTGGCTTTACCTCTATTGCTGCCAAATGTACTATAAATACTTAAGCTATCATGAATTAAATCCATTTTGTACCATATGGAGGAAAGAGAATGGAACTCTATCTTTGAGTGGACCTTAATTTCTGAGGGGACGGACATCTAAAATGGGGCAAGGCATCTTCCCCTTACAATTGGTCTGTTACCCAACGGATCAGAACAAACACAAACATCAAAGGAATCCCTGTTTGGGTTAAAGAGCATCAACTGGCAATATTCTCTGACGATGTTCTAATGACCCATCCCCACTGTTCTGATTCTGATAATGATAGTAGAGGGCTGGCAAGAGGTGTATGATAAAATAAATCAGCCATGTTGAATCTTCTTCAGTTTCACATCTTGGAACGCCATGTAATTAAAATCTACAAATGGGCAACCAAAAACATACCTGGATAAACAATTACCTGGATATAAAATTAACTAGTTCACCCTTTTGATCCCAATGAATGCCACTGTAGTGATGTTAGTGTCCGACTATCAGAAATGTTTCAATGTATACATCTTTCGGTTTGGAAAAAGTAAGGTAATAAAAATGAAAGTACTACCACACTTACTATACATCTTCTAGGCTCGTCTCCCCATTTAAGAAAGAAATTCCTACTCCGTATTGCTAGAGGCTTATTTTACAAAAGTTGTAGTGTGTGAGAACAAAACCCACAGTGCTACAACCCTCTGAATCTCAGAGGCTCATGCCAGTCAAACTTCATCAGATGATATCCAGCCTTACAACTACGAACTTTTATGGAGTGATTTGAGCTTGTCTTTAATGGACCAATGAATACTGTGAAGGGCTGTAAGATCTGGATACAGAGACCCCTAGCACGTATCTGCCCGCAACACATAAAGCCTTATTTCTTGTATTAGGGTGTTGGCAACAAAAGAGAAACGTCTGAGCTGCCGCTGTTCCCTTGCGCACACACCCTATAGGAACCTCTCTCCAAAGGTAATGGCCATTCTGACCAATGGAGGGAATATGTCTATAGGATTTTCTCAAACAAGTCGTCTAAAGTTATTATATATTTATTTTACAATGTAAAAGACAGCCTAATCTAAAAGGGGTTAGAGACTATGCTACTTTCAAATCAAGCATTCAGTGGTACAATGGGAGATAAACCAACAACAATGACATCCCTCATACTAAGCAAACCCTCAATAGCTCTAAAGTTTTAGGGGAATAATCTTATGCCTGTGTCCAATACTGAATACAAAACGAGGGTTGAGCGCATGGCCATTCGTTAGAAAATGGACGAATCAGAGATATTTTGAGAAGCACTGGCAATAATCAACTGTTAAATTTCAAAGAAAATAAACACATTATAGAAACATGGACGAATGGTATCACATACATTAAAAATTGATACCCTATTTTCCAGAGACATCAGCAGAATGTTGAAGGCGCCTCCGTGGTGGGGGAACTTTATGCACATGCGGTGATTCTGCCCAAAGCAGCAATAATTCTAAGAACCATAAAAATATACTGGCTACTGAAAACTGTCTGATTGAATGTCAATACTGCAGACACCAAAGGGTCGACCATTACACACATGATTGAAGTCTATTATGGTATTTGACTATATCTGTAAAAAAGTTGATAGCAACCATTTGGAAATGTTCCAACACTCCACCATGACACTGATAGCACTAGAAAATACAGGAGAGGATATTGCTATGGAACAGCTCCCCGATTTCTTTCTCAGTAAACAAAACGAGCTCACTCCGATGTGGCAACCATTCCTAGCTTCTACGGAATAGGGAGATGCACAGGCTGATACGCTCAATCTACTTGTACCTGATATACTACTCGACTCAAACATGTAAACCGTTAATGTGCATAAGGCACTTGGGAAGTATTACACAACAAAATAAAACACTACTTAACAAAGCCTTTTTTATCGCTCAGGTGCGGACTTGAAGAAGGTGGTTAATAGATATCCCCAGGCGTATATGTTTTCATATGTGCCTGTTTTGAGCTTGTTGATGCCCATCTATATGGAATATCTCAGATGTGATCACTGTCTAATGTGGTGAATCCTGGTTGTTGATCCATAGTTTTGGCTACACGCTTGTTGTTCTAGTTAATGTTTTATGTAGGTGCATGACATAGGTCTCCAGATGTTCTGTACAGCACGGTCTGTCAGTTATGGAGGTATACCTTGGAGGTGTGACACACTTTTCACTTTCTCAATCAACAAAAGTCAACCACCAGCATAGCTTACGTAGGTAATTGGCCCTGGCTTGTGCTCAACTTGGCTGCTGGCTCCCTATTCTTCCCCGGGGGATATCATTGAAACTTCTCATTCTTATGCATTGGTTTACATAATGGTATTAACAACTATTCCTGTAAGTTAGTAAGTACATAAGTTTGTTTTCCAGGTGCTTGGTTGACACTCACCATCAGACCAGGACTGAGTAAAAAGATGAGCCCATGCAAAGCCTTAACTGCCATATACCACCAACTGGCAATTTAAGCGAATGGGTACAACTATATGAGCAGACCCAGTGGACAATGTAAAGGGCACCTCAAATGAAAGCTCATCGGGGTCCATAGAGAATAAGCTGGAAATGGGTCCTTAAGCTGCAAAGCTAATTACTACCACTATAATAGTTGATAAGAAATAAACCATTCATTGCTTGCTAGAAAACAGGATACTGTTAAAAGCCAGGACCGCTGTAAAACATAGGGACAACGTTGATGATAATATCAATGTTTATCAACTGCTAGGAATGAAAGTGGATGTTGACAAAATATAATTTTAAAATATTGTCAGCGACTCTGCCCCATGATGGCAACTAGAGCGGTTTGAGCTCCCGCTGCTTTGTCTTTCCCTTATCTCCAGGCTACAGCTGGGATCCAGGTACCTTAAGAAAAGCCCTATGGGACCCACAGGTGTTAGTGGTGAGCTAGGGATATTGAGAGATTGTCCAGGTGGGTAAAGGCTGCAATTGGAGCTGAGACCTTGAGTGGGACCGTGCAGCTGGCAAGACACAGCTGAGCTGAGACCGCACATGAATCGCGCTGAGCCGTCCGGCGATCTGGACGCTGAGCCCAGGCGCCCAGATGACCAAGTTGGCCCTGCAGAGCATATGGCTCGGAGGAGAGTTCTTTGGCGCCTCCTACTACCATCAACATAAATGGACAATTACTATATCACAGATGAGTAATGAGGTGAACCCTTATTGCCAAATTGCCCCCAAGAACTAATATCAACAGAAACATTGGAAATGGAGTGGGGGGAAATGCACAGTATGAACTTTTTGAAACAGCGCCTCATCCTGTCATAGAGAACACCTGAAGGGAACTTGAGGAGTAATGATGTTGACATGACCCATGCATCTGTATCTTAAACAAATGTACTCTCCAGGAGGGGGACCGAGTGGACTATTCATAATACCTGGCTTTACTGGTTGAGCACTAACGAGGCGCACAACAAGCCATGGCACTGTGAATCCTAAGGTGGGTCAGGAAGGCATGCTTCAAGGCGCTTTTGTGGGGCTCTCCGACACAGGGCACTAGGAGGCCCCCTGTGACATTTTTTAATGTTGCCTGACAGTAGGTGCTATAATATATTATGAGATTAGAAAAAGTTGTTTCTCTACTGGGAACTTATTCTAACTGAAGAACACCTCTCTAGTATGTTGCACCAGCCGCAAATGACTGGGCAGCACATCATTACAGAATATCTGCATCTTTAAGCTGAAGTAAACACAGAGGCCACCTCAGACACCAATATGGCAGCAAAGCCTACATGCTCCTTCTCAAAAAAAGATTTCAAACCTCCCTTGCAAATCCTAAGGCTGACATAGACAAGTCAATCACAGAGAGAATGGTGTCTCTAAGAACCGAACTATGCAAAGAAGTAATGGAAATTAAAGAAGACATCCGGATATTTGACAAGCACCTATAATCCACAGGAACACAAATTAAAATGTTCTTTGAAGCAGATCTGTTGAATACTACCACGAGTTGCCACATGGAATCCCAAATAAAATAGCAAATATTAAAATGCGAAGATCTAGAAAATAGATCTCACATGGATAATATCCACATTAAGAATTTAAAAGGAGACAAAACAATCTAATATAATAGTTTGTGTTTACAGACTCTTTCATGCAATTGTCGGCAAAAGCAACAAGGAGACAATCTCTATTGAAAGGGCTCACAGGGTAGGACAGAAAGGAGTTAATTACTTTCAGAATTGTCAGCCTCCACATTATTGCATCACAGGAATTTCTGAGAAATGACACAATAATTGATAGACAAGCAAATCAAGTGTGGATGGATCTTTATGGAGGTCTTGCTGGTTCGATCGAACAGTTGAGACACAACAATACTGACACCAGGGGAAGGATGGAAGCTGAGGCAGAGGACACAAGCAAATAGAGAAGACTACTCAGACAATGATATCACAGGCCTCTTTCAGGATGAATCTGGGGATCAGGACTGGCAGGCTCAACACCCTCATTCGCAAAGGCACAGATCGGCTGAATAAATCTGAAAATTAAGCAGGCACTGAAAGAACTTTCTGAAGAAAACCTCACTAGATGACTTAAGATTTCAAAACAGTAGCAATGGCGTGGCCAAGATGGCGGCCTGATGGCGTGGCCAAGATGGCGGCCTGAGCAGACGGAGATTTCGGTGGCTCCCCGTCTCTGCCCCCATTAAAGCCCCTTTTCATCGCCCTTACATCCCCCCTGGCATCCTGGCACCCCTGAAGCTGATGGGGGCGCCCTGCTTTGCTCCGACTCGCCTGTGACCTGCCTGGAGCGTCCCTGGATCCATCTGGGAGGCGAAGCACGAACAGACTTGCGGCGGCCCGTAATGGCGGCTGCACCAGCCCTAAGACCGCGCCGCTCTGCTCGCTGGACGCCTGCCTGCTGAGCCTGCAGCGGGCCTGCGACCGCTTCCCCTGCCCTCCGCTCTCTAGTTAAAGAAAGGAGCGGGCGCTGTTGAGTGGAGGCGCTCATCACCACGACGCTCCGGAGGGCGTGTGCCGGTCCGCGACGGGGGACACGCTACTAGAGGCCCCGGCTTGGGCCTAGTCGAACGCTGCAGAAGGCACCCCCCGTCACAGCGCGTCACCAAGGAGGGCCCCGCTGAGGGTTTCTGGCGGCGCCAGCTACCTGACGATCGCGGAGGCTCCCTGCAAGGTGAGGAGCCTACCTGGGTGTCGGGGGGAGCAAGAGGCTCGGGGGGCATAATCGAGCTCCCGGCGTTTGGCCCAGTCGGGCCTGCACACCATATGCGGCACTATCAGCGGCAGTCTGGGGTCGCATCCCGCCTGCAGAGACAGTGGCTGAGGGGGCTGTGGAGGGCCAAGAGCGAGGGGGCCCTAGCACATGCGCGCCGACTTCCTGCACAGTGAGCCACGTTGGGCAGCCGCTGGGTGCCATTTCGGGGTCTCTGACTGCGTCATAGCTGGGGTTACTCCCGGGGTGCCGGCCGGGCCCCTGACAACGTATCCAGCTCTGGCGCCTACGCAATACCGCACGATCCACCTGCCTCTTGCCAGCCTGTCGGACTGCAGCCCAACTTTCATAGCGCCGGAGCCGTCCGCCTCCTATCCCAGGGGCTAACAACGCCGGACCCGCCCAAAAGAGGGACACTGTGGCCTACAGCGTCGCCGCCGCGACCACGCTTGGGTCTGCACCTCGGCGCCATAACTCTCAACGTCCCCGGATTTAGCACCCAGACCCGGGCTGCCCTTGTGAGAGCTTGGATGGCGGGTCGCAGGAAGCAGGGGGAACGCACACTCCCGACAATGCTAGCGAAAACTCAGACACGGGCCGAAAAGGGGACGCCCTCCCCTGTGACGGCCAAGTCCCAGCCGATGTCTTCCGACGATCAAGTACCTATCACTAAATCCTTCCTGGAATCGCTGTTCAATTCCCCAGGCGTATATGTTTTCATATGTGCCTGTTTTGAGCTTGTTGATGCCCATCTATATGGAATATCTCAGATGTGATCACTGTCTAATGTGGTGAATCCTGGTTGTTGATCCATAGTTTTGGCTACACGCTTGTTGTTCTAGTTAATGTTTTATGTAGGTGCATGACATAGGTCTCCAGATGTTCTGTACAGCACGGTCTGTCAGTTATGGAGGTATACCTTGGAGGTGTGACACACTTTTCACTTTC
The DNA here is from genome assembly GCF_964261635.1 of Lissotriton helveticus. Classification (NCBI taxonomy): domain Eukaryota; kingdom Metazoa; phylum Chordata; class Amphibia; order Caudata; family Salamandridae; genus Lissotriton; species Lissotriton helveticus. The sequence goes on from NC_136067.1 coordinate 1,621,904,707, forward strand.
TCAATCAACAAAAGTCAACCACCAGCATAGCTTACGTAGGTAATTGGCCCTGGCTTGTGCTCAACTTGGCTGCTGGCTCCCTATTCTTCCCCGGGGGATATCATTGAAACTTCTCATTCTTATGCATTGGTTTACATAATGGTATTAACAACTATTCCTGTAAGTTAGTAAGTACATAAGTTTGTTTTCCAGGTGCTTGGTTGACACTCACCATCAGACCAGGACTGAGTAAAAAGATGAGCCCATGCAAAGCCTTAACTGCCATATACCACCAACTGGCAATTTAAGCGAATGGGTACAACTATATGAGCAGACCCAGTGGACAATGTAACGGGCACCTCAAATGAAAGCTCATCGGGGTCCATAGAGAATAAGCTGGAAATGGGTCCTTAAGCTGCAAAGCTAATTACTACCACTATAATAGTTGATAAGAAATAAACCATTCATTGCTTGCTAGAAAACAGGATACTGTTAAAAGCCAGGACCGCTGTAAAACATAGGGACAACGTTGATGATAATATCAATGTTTATCAACTGCTAGGAATGAAAGTGGATGTTGACAAAATATAATTTTAAAATATTGTCAGCGACTCTGCCCCATGATGGCAACTAGAGCGGTTTGAGCTCCCGCTGCTTTGTCTTTGCCTTATCTCCAGGCTACAGCTGGGATCCAGGTACCTTAAGAAAAGCCCTATGGGACCCACAGGTGTTAGTGGTGAGCTAGGGATATTGAGAGATTGTCCAGGTGGGTAAAGGCTGCAATTGGAGCTGAGACCTTGAGTGGGACCGTGCAGCTGGCAAGACACAGCTGAGCTGAGACCGCACATGAATCGCGCTGAGCCGTCCGGCGATCTGGACGCTGAGCCCAGGCGCCCAGATGACCAAGTTGGCCCTGCAGAGCATATGGCTCGGAGGAGAGTTCTTTGGCGCCTCCTACTACCATCAACATAAATGGACAATTACTATATCACAGAGGAGTAATGAGGTGAACCCTTATTGCCAAATTGCCACCAAGAACTAATATCAACAGAAACATTGGAAATGGAGTGGGGGGAAATGCACAGTATGAACTTTTTGAAACAGCGCCTCATCCTGTCATAGAGAACACCTGAAGGGAACTTGAGGAGTAATGATGTTGACATGACCCATGCATCTATATCTTAAACAAATGTACTCTCCAGGAGGGGGACCGAGTGGACTATTCATAATACCTGGCTTTACTGGTTGAGCACTAACGAGGCGCACAACAAGCCATGGCACTGTGAATCCTAAGGTGGGTCAGGAAGGCATGCTTCAAGGCGCTTTTGTGGGGCTCTCCGACACAGGGCACTAGGAGGCCCCCTGTGACATTTTTTAATGTTGCCTGACAGTAGGTGCTATAATATATTATGAGATTAGAAAAAGTTGTTTCTCTACTGGGAACTTATTCTAAATGAAGAACACCTCTCTAGTATGTTGCACCAGCCGCAAATGACTGGGCAGCACATCATTACAGAATATCTGCATCTTTAAGCTGAAGTAAACACAGAGGCCACCTCAGACACCAATATGGCAGCAAAGCCTACATGCTCCTTCTCAAAAAAAGATTTCAAACCTCCCTTGCAAATCCTAAGGCTGACATAGACAAGTCAATCACAGAGAGAATGGTGTCTCTAAGAACCGAACTATGCAAAGAAGTAATGGAAATTAAAGAAGACATCCGGATATTTGACAAGCACCTATAATCCACAGGAACACAAATTAAAATGTTCTTTGAAGCAGATCTGTTGAATACTACCACGAGTTGCCACATGGAATCCCAAATAAAATAGCAAATATTAAAATGCGAAGATCTAGAAAATAGATCTCACATGGATAATATCCACATTAAGAATTTAAAAGGAGACAAAACAATCTAATATAATAGTTTGTGTTTACAGACTCTTTCATGCAATTGTCGGCAAAAGCAACAAGGAGACAATCTCTATTGAAAGGGCTCACAGGGTAGGACAGAAAGGAGTTAATTACTTTCAGAATTGTCAGCCTCCACATTATTGCATCACAGGAATTTCTGAGAAATGACACAATAATTGATAGACAAGCAAATCAAGTGTGGATGGATCTTTATGGAGGTCTTGCTGGTTCGATCGAACAGTTGAGACACAACAATACTGACACCAGGGGAAGGATGGAAGCTGAGGCAGAGGACACAAGCAAATAGAGAAGACTACTCAGACAATGATATCACAAGCCTCTTTCAGGATGAATCTGGGGATCAGGACTGGCAGGCTCAACACCCTCATTCGCAAAGGCACAGATCGGCTGAAAAAATCTGAAAATTAAGCAGGCACTGAAAGAACTTTCTGAAGAAAACCTCACTAGATGACTTAAGATTTCAAAACAGTAGCAATGGCGTGGCCAAGATGGCGGCCTGATGGCGTGGCCAAGATGGCGGCCTGAGCAGACGGAGATTTCGGTGGCTCCCCGTCTCTGCCCCCATTAAAGCCCCTTTTCATCGCCCTTACATCCCCCCTGGCATCCTGGCACCCCTGAAGCTGATGGGGGCGCCCTGCTTTGCTCCGACTCGCCTGTGACCTGCCTGGAGCGTCCCTGGATCCATCTGGGAGGCGAAGCACGAACAGACTTGCGGCGGCCCGTAATGGCGGCTGCACCAGCCCTAAGACCGCGCCGCTCTGCTCGCTGGACGCCTGCCTGCTGAGCCTGCAGCGGGCCTGCGACCGCTTCCCCTGCCCTCCGCTCTCTAGTTAAAGAAAGGAGCGGGCGCTGTTGAGTGGAGGCGCTCATCACCACGACGCTCCGGAGGGCGTGTGCCGGTCCGCGACGGGGGACACGCTACTAGAGGCCCCGGCTTGGGCCTAGTCGAACGCTGCAGAAGGCACCCCCCGTCACAGCGCGTCACCAAGGAGGGCCCCGCTGAGGGTTTCTGGCGGCGCCAGCTACCTGACGATCGCGGAGGCTCCCTGCAAGGTGAGGAGCCTACCTGGGTGTCGGGGGGAGCAAGAGGCTCGGGGGGCATAATCGAGCTCCCGGCGTTTGGCCCAGTCGGGCCTGCACACCATATGCGGCACTATCAGCGGCAGTCTGGGGTCGCATCCCGCCTGCAGAGACAGTGGCTGAGGGGGCTGTGGAGGGCCAAGAGCGAGGGGGCCCTAGCACATGCGCGCCGACTTCCTGCACAGTGAGCCACGTTGGGAAGCCGCTGGGTGCCATTTCGGGGTCTCTGACTGCGTCATAGCTGGGGTTACTCCCGGGGTGCCGGCCGGGCCCCTGACAACGTATCCAGCTCTGGCGCCTACGCAATACCGCACGATCCACCTGCCTCTTGCCAGCCTGTCGGACTGCAGCCCAACTTTCATAGCGCCGGAGCCGTCCGCCTCCTATCCCAGGGGCTAACAACGCCGGACCCGCCCAAAAGAGGGACACTGTGGCCTACAGCGTCGCCGCCGCGACCACGCTTGGGTCTGCACCTCGGCGCCATAACTCTCAACGTCCCCGGATTTAGCACCCAGACCCGGGCTGCCCTTGTGAGAGCTTGGATGGCGGGTCGCAGGAAGCAGGGGGAACGCACACTCCCGACAATGCTAGCGAAAACTCAGACACGGGCCGAAAAGGGGACGCCCTCCCCTGTGACGGCCAAGTCCCAGCCGATGTCTTCCGACGATCAAGTACCTATCACTAAATCCTTCCTGGAATCGCTGTTCAATTCTCTCCGCGAAGACTTCAAATCCCTGAAACAGGACGTTGCTGGGGAAGTGAGAGAACTCAGGAGGGAAGTAGAAGGCCTCGGAGAGCGTGTGGACGCCGTGGAGACCGCCGATACCGCTAGAAATGAAGAGGTCGAGCAACTCCAACAGGAGGTCCTTCGGCTCAAAGATCAACAGCTAGATCTTCAGGCCCATGCTGAAGACCTTGAAAACCGGTCCCGTCGCAACAACATACGGGTCCGGGGGGCCCCTCCGAAATCGGAGGGGGCAGACATTACGGCCTACCTGCAAGATCTCTTTCGGGACATTCTAGGGGAACACGATTTTGACATCAGAATAGATAGAGCACATAGAGTGGGGCTTCCCAGACGCTTGTCTGCCCCGCCACCGGACATTCTGGCGTTCCTTCCTGACTTCCCGCTTAAGGAAAGGATCCTCCGAGAGGCCCGGAAGAATCAACCCCTCCACTTCCGCGGACACCCCATCGCTTTATATCAGGATCTATCGGCTATCACTCTCCAGAAGCGGAAAGCATTCAAGGTGGCCACTGTCATTTTGCGGAAACAGGAGATTCCTTACTCCTGGGATCACCCGTTCCGCCTGATATTCAGATGGAATGGCGCCCTACATCAGATGCGATCCCTCAAAGACACCTGTGCCTTGTTGAACATTGACCTGCCGGACGACACATCGCCCTTGAGGCCTTCCCAGAGCCCATCCAGAGGAGGCTGGCAGACGGTGGGCCGTAGACGCTCTCCTAACATGCGCTTCAAACCCGATGCTCACATCATTTCACAAGAAAAAGCTACTGCCATTTTGGAGGTGGCCAAAGACACTTCGTCCTCTGATTGATTCCTCATGCCGGGGGGGACTGTCTTAGCATGTTTTTCAGTGGGGTGGGGGGGTGGGGGTCGGGGGCCATGCAGGTTGTTACTGGACTTCACCCTACTAGATACTTTTCACCACAGCCCTGTGTTGGATTGACAGGACTGGGACTTTGTCTTCACACAGTTGGGGAGTTGAGGCTGGGAGGAGGGGTGAAATTGGGGCTTCGGGGGGGGGCGAGAGGAGGGGGGGGCCAGTTGGGCCGAAGTTGGCTTGGGAGTTAGGGCTTCGGGGGGAGGGCGGGAGGAGGGGAGGGACTGTTGGGGCGATGTTGGGGCGGGGGGTTGGGAGTGGGGTTGCGGGGGGGACCCAGTGTGCCAGGATGTTCTGTGGGACTGGGATGCTCATTGCATCTTCATCGGATCCGACAATGGGATTGCACTTACATAGTGCACAGATCGCCTGACCTCCTATGATGGACTCCAGTTTGAAGATATTAACCCTTAATGTGAAGGGCTTGAACAACCCTATTAAGCGGCGGGCTGTGATCTCGTACCTGGAGAACTCCGGGGCCGACATTTGTTTATTACAGGAAACCCATCTCCTGCCTAAAGACTGGCACAGGATGCGCTCACGTGCCTTTCCCCAGCAGTTTTTTTCATCTCTCCTAGCGAAAAAGGCAGGGGTGGCTATTTTGGTGTCCGGGCGCTTCCGGGACAGCGTGGGAGACAAGATGGGGGAGATCAAGGGCAGGCTGTTAGCGTACACTTTTTTAGTGGGGGGCCAGAGCTTCACAATCGTCTCCCTCTACACCCCGAATTTGGGACAGGTAGCCTTTTTAAAGGGCGCCATTTCGAATCACTTCAATCCCCTACCTCCCTCTTGCTCATTGGGGGGGACCTCAATCTAGTGATGGACACAAATATGGACCGGTCGGGACACCGCTATGGGGACACCGGCGCCATTACGGCCGCCTGTAAGGACTGGCTACATGAGAGAGACCTAGTAGATCTATGGAGGGCTACACATCCCAACACACTACAATTCACGTTTTACTCCCACGTACATCGCACATAGGCCAGATTAGATCACTACTTGGGTTCCTCTGAACTACTTGCCACCCTCAGAGATGTAAGCATTGTACCGGCGGCATTGTCTGTTCACGACGCGGTTGAGTTGACGCTCCAGGTCCCAAAATCCACCTGCCCCCCCCCCCAGATCGTGGCGACTGCGCGAAACCCTCTTACAACGGCCGGACGTCGCCAAGCAGCTTCACGCGTGCCTCACTGAATATCTGGCTATCAATGATACCCCCGAGACATCGGTGTCGGCCCTCTGGGGGCCTTGAAGGCGGTGGCCCGCAGCGAACTTATTGCGATTGCAGCGGCAGAGGCCAAGGTCCGCAAAGCAAAAAGGGATGAACTCACTGCTCAGGTCTCTGTACTGGAGAGGGTTCACAGACGCACCGGTGCTCCACGGGTCTGGAGACAATTGAAGACCGCCAGAGCCCAGTTAGCCAGCCTAGATACAGATAGGGCGGAATTCGCCGCTCTTCGCCTCCGTCATACCTATTACGTTGGGGGGAACAAAACTGGCCGCTTACTTGCTAGCGCCCTGAAGGCGAAAACCCAACGTTCCAAAATCTCTAGTCTCACGGATGACTCTGGTTTGGATATCACTGGGGAGACCCAGGTTGCGGAAGCGTTCTGGACCTTCTACGCCACTTTATATAAAGCCGACTCTGTTTCTATGTTGACGCCTACTTGGAATCGGCGAAGATCACGGAGCTATCTCAAGCTAAAGCGGAGGCCCTAGATGCCCCTAGCCGCCTGGATGAGGTACTCGCTGCTATCTCTCGCCTTCGCCCTCTCAAATCCCCGGGGCCCGACGGCTTCTCGGCCGGGTTTTACAAAACCTTCAGCCAACTTCTGGCTCTTGTCCTCACCCGGCTCTTCAATTCCTTCGAGGGCCCGAGTTCCATCCCCCCAGATATGCTTGCAGCCGAGATAGTAGTGCTGCCTAAGCCAGGTAAGGAACCCACACATTGCTCCGCGTTCCGACCTATATCTTTACTTAATCTGGACCTAAAACTCTTTACGGGGGTCCTAGCAGTGCGTCTTGGTCCATGTCTGCCCGGGATCTTGGAACCCGACCAATCGGGCTTTGTTCCAAATCGCCAATGCAGCGATAACACTAAGAGGATACTCCATTTGATTGACAAGGCTCACTTCCAAAACTCGGATTCTGCGCTGTTGGCTGTCGACGCTGAGAAAGCGTTCGACCGGGTCGACTGGACCTACCTTCAACGAGTCCTGCGACGCTTTCGGTTAGGGGACCGCTTTCAGGCCTGGATCGCGAGCTGCTACCATCGTCCTCAGGCTCGGGTCCGCCTAAGCGGCCTACGTTCGGGCCCTTTTGAGATCCAGCCTGGAACGAGACAGGGGTGCCCCCTCTCGCCTCTCCTGTTCGCCCTGTACGTAGAGCCCCTTGCACAAAAGATTCGCGACAACCTTGCTATCAATGGCATTACCTTTGGCCGGGAACCTCATGTGATCGGCCTTTACGCCGACGATATCATAGCTGCTCTGGACTGTCCGGACCGCTCTGTTCCCGCCTTCCTGGTAGAGTTAGAATCTTTTGGAGCTGTCTCCGGCTTCAAAATCAACAGGGGGAAATCCCTCATACTGCCGCTGGGCAAAAATGCCCAACCGCAGGCAAATATACCTGCTTATGGGGGAGGATTATCGTCGACCGCACAACTCCCATACTTAGGCGTCACTCTTACCTCGTCTACGGAGTCGACGGTAGCTCTCAACTATGCAGCCCTCCCAAATTCGAACCGATCTCGCGCGTTGGTCCAAGCAACCCCTCTCCCTGCTAGGACGTGTTGCGGCAGTGAAGATGTCGGCTCTGCCCAAAATTCTGTACATTTTCCAGACCCTCCCGATGTTTCCTCCGGCTGGCACCATCGCGCGCCTACAAGCCGCCTTCCACCATTTTATCTGGGAAGGTAAGCGTGCACGCTTACATAAATGACTAGCATACAGAAATGTGGACAAAGGGGGCCTTGGGATCCCCAATCTTTTGCAGTACTTCCAGGCTTCACAACTCCGATATCTGGTGGAGTGGTTCAGACCGGAATCCGAGAAGCGTTGGTTATTTCAGGACAGGGCGATGGCCCAGACATCCCTCTGGAAAATTCCATTCCTTCCCCGGCAACATCGGCCACGCTATCTCTTGCGATCCCCCATCACTCGCACCGTCATGCAAGTCTGGAATGCGGTCGCTGTCAAGAAAGGGTTGACTACCTTCCCCTCCCCACTTACCCCTATCTTGGATAACCCCGAGTTTCCACCAGGCACTGTTCCTCATGCATTTCCGCAATGGCGTGATATCAGCTGCCTCTCCGCCGGCCACCTTTTCGACCTACAGGGCTTTCTCCCCCTCGCGGACATAATTCAGGGCTATGACGTTGTCTCCCCCCACTTATTTCAGTACTTCCAACTCCGGCACTGGCTCACACACCCATACATCGCCCCCCCTAGTTGGTAGACCTATGACAGATTTTGAGAAGTGGGTGGTGACGAAGGACTCGGATAGACATCTTATCTCAGACCTCTACAAAATGCTCACACCCCCCGCCATTTCGGGCAAATCAGCAGGCCAGAAACGTTGGGAGGCAGAACTGGGGAGGGCCCTATCACCCAAGGAATGGAGTTATGTGTATTATAGAGCCTCTCATACCACTCGCAACACCGCAGGTAGGGAAGCAGCGACAAAGTTGGTCATGTACTGGCATCTCACTCCGGTCCGGCTCAACAAGGGCAACCCGACACGAAGCGCGTAGTGCTGGAGGGGTTGCGAGGGAAAGGGGCACCTTGACTCACCTCCTCTGGGAGTGCTGTGAAATCCAGGACTATTGGAAGGCGGTCCTGGATGACATTGATTCTACCTTTGATACTGAAATCCCTAGATTCCCAGCTTACACCATTTTAGGCCTACCTAATGCACTCACCTTTCCCCTAAAGTCCCCCAGAGGTCGCCAAATGGGGATTGCCATGCAAGCTGCAACACAACATGTTCTGTCCTTTTGGGGCTCAACTACCAGGCCCACTCACACGGGATGGCTGCACAAAATCTGGTTCACCTTGGGGATGGAACGTATCCACGCCACGCTCACACATTCCACGACTGCTTATCGGAAGGTCTGGCTCCCGCTGCTTTCCCTCCTGTCCAAAGAATTTAACGAGATCACATGCCCAGGTACCTTCGCTTACTGCGACTCACAGAGACCACACATGATCCTTCGTGATCCCATGGATAACTGCGATACTTACTCCACTAATGCATCCGTGATTGTTTCACGAGTCCGGAACACTGGGTGGGGTGGGAGGGGTGGGGGAGGCGGGGAACGACAAGGGAGTTCTGGTTTTTGTTCCTACAATTTTGTTACCTAACTACACTTGACATTTGCAGCCTTGGCACTATACCTCTGTTATGTCAACTAAACCTAGCCTGCTATTTGATCTGTAGAGAAGGCGTACTTATCTGTATCGACTGCCTTCTATGCCTGATGCATTTCTTTCGTACTGTAGTGTCTACTGTTGCTCTTAAAATCAATAAAACAAATTTGAAATTAAAACAGTAGCAATGTTCAAATAAATATGCTTGATAATGGAACAGGATGGCTGAGAAACAGCAGCTTCTATTACAAGATATGCGGTGTCCCCGATATGAGAGATGGGCTACTATAAGCAGGGCCACTGATATTATGCAAAACAGGAGGTCCAAATTATGTGGCAGGGTTGAGTAAATTATGCTGCAAGAAAAGGCACATTATGTGGCATTATACACCACATTTTCCGATAGTAATACTTCATTATCTTATCATTTTTAAACTTGTTAACACTGTCTGGGCATTAGTTGCTCCTCAAATCTGCAGGTTATGCAGCAGATGATGGATCATGTGGCAAATGCGGCAAATCTATAGTTATGCCTAACTCGTCGCGGCCACGTGATTGCATAATTCCAGTAGCCCTGACTTTAAGACTTCAATCCACAGAGGGTGTGGAGGGAGAGCCTGAGAGGTGGAATTTAAATTCTTTTATTAAGAACGAGGTGATTGTGATTTGGCAGGAGTCTTTGGTGGCAATCAGGGTAATTACATCTGCACAAGTGTGGCATTGGGCACTTCAGCTGGAAAATAAACTCGGATTTAACCCAGTTTGATATGGTTGTCTCTAGCGTTGAAACTATGAAAGGCCTACTTTCCGCTATATATACTATGTTAAACTCTGGAATTGGAGCCCCCAAAGAAGCAATTATCAAACAAATTGGGAAAAAGAGCATGGAAATGTGTTCCTGGATATGCAATGCGGCAAAAGCTGGTGTATAATTCCCAATAATCTCAGGAGTCCACTTTATTAGGAAAATCAATGTAAAATAATAATGACATAGTATCTTACCCCAGGCAGATTGAATGATATATCCCCAAATTACTTTAATGCTACTTGTGGTGGAAATAATGCTCCAGATTTGGTGGGGCTGCTCAATGATACAAATATATTGTAAGGAGGATTTGAGCTACATTGAACAAATTGTGGAATCCTCATTTTGCACTGTCTGAAGTTTGTTTTCTGACTAGTAGGCCCGGTGAGTGTATCTAGGATCATTAGAATACGATAATTGGTGAGCTTTCATATGCTGGGCGCTGAAAAATGCCTCATTGCTCTATTTGTGAAAAAGAGAGATGTGACCTGCCTGACTCCGTGTGAAGCGGTCGCTCCACCCTCCCTCCTGGATCCATAGCGCTGCTTGTGGTATCGTAGCGCTGCTCCCCCACCACTGCCATACTTGATATTTTACCACTGCCATAATTGATATTTTACTAATTGGATCTGCACCCGCTCTGTTTGCGTAGCGCTCAGCATTACTCTGCTTGCTCGACTACGTGAACTGTGATTTCTCCGCATTGCTTAGCCTGATTAGAATATCGCATTTAGAAACGCTGTGCATTGCTTTCATTTAATTTAAACTGATATTGTGCCCGTGTTCCAGCGCCAGCTCGCATTTCCCGGTCTTGTTGTTGTCTCCCCGTCCATTTTGTTGTGCCTGCAGCCCGTCCCTCCCCCTACGCTCCCACCTCCCAGCTCCCCCTCCCACGCTCCGCCCCCTCCACTATCCATTTATGACAGATGTCCCAACGCGCAGCGTCCTCGCGCTGCGGCCGCGCCGAAGGTGCGCCAAAGGTAAGCCCGTCTACGCCCGTCCGCGCCTGGACCGCGCCCAGCGCCAGACCCCCTGGTTCCCGTACCACCCACCCCTCCCGAATTACATACGACGCCTCCACCCTCTTCGCACTAAACCCCGGCCGACTCCCCAACTGGGCCCAAGCCGCACCTGGACACACCCATGGACCCTTCACTTGCAACTCCTGCAAGTATGACGGCACCAAGACCAACTCCCCATCCACTAACACCAAACAGAGATCTGACAACAACCACCTTAAATGCATCCTTCTCAACACCCGCTCGGTCCACAAACACGCCATCGACTTTTGGAATCTACTAGACACCATGTCTCCGGACGTCACCTTCCTAACAGAAACTTGGATGAACGCCTCCTCAGCTCCAGACATCAACATAGCCATCCCGGAAGACTACAAGATCATCCGAAAGGACCGCACCAAGCATACAGGAGGAGGCATCACCATCGTCCATAAGACCACCATCCGCGTCTCAACCAGCGCAGACGTCAACCTCGCGAGCGCCGAACACCTTCACTTCCAGATCCACACCGACCCCAAGACAACACTCAGAGGCACTCTCCTCTACAGACCACCAGGACCCCGTGCACAATTCTGTGAAGACATCACTGACTTCATCACCCCTCACGCCCTCCCCTCCGAGGACTACATCCTACTGGGAGACCTCAATTTTCACCTGGAAAAGAACAACGACAGCAACACCACCACCCTTCTGGACAATCTCGCAACCTCGGACTCAAACAACTAGTTAACACTCCCACCCACTGCGCAGGACACACACTCGACCCTATCTTCACCTCCAGCAAGCACATCTCCTTCAGTCGCACCACAGCTCTCCATTGGACGGACCACAGCTGTGTTCACTTCACCTACAAAAAGACCACAATCCACAACCACCCTCAACCCACTCTGCGAAGAAACTGGAACAAAATCACCACCGAACAGATCTCCACATCGCTTTCTCAAAACCCCCCAGCCTATTCGTCGAACCCTAACCAAGCAGCCATCAACCTCACACAATGGCTAACTCACAGCGCCGACAACCTAGCACCCTTGAAAAAACGCCAAATCAAACTAGGAAACAAAAACGCCCCCTGGTTCAACGATGAGCTTAAGAAATCCAAGAAACTCTGTCGCTCCCTCGAGAAGGTCTGGAAAAAAGACCCAAACACCAGCACCAGGGACGCCTTCAAAAATGCCACCCGCATATACCACCAACTGATCCGGACAACCAAGAAAGCCGCTTTCAAAGACCGACTAGACAACAACGCCCACAACAGCAAGGAATTATTCAACATCGTCAAAGAGTTTACCAACCCCTCTGCCAACTCCAACGACATCACTCCCTCTCAAACCCTTTGCGACTCCTTAGCCTCGTTCTTCCACAACAAAATAGCAGACATCCACAACAGCTTCAACAACCAACCCGAAGACCAACCCACCCAACCTTCTGCCGAACCTTCACCCCCCTTGAACACCCTTAATGACTGGAACCCAATCTCCACTGAGGATACCATCCGCCTGATGAACTCCATCCACTCAGGATCCCCCACAGACCCGTGCCCTCACCACATCTTCAACAAAGCGGACTCCATCATAGCACCACACCTCCGAGACGTCATCAACTGCTCCCTCAACTCCGCCACCTTCCCGGAAAGTTGGAAACACGCCAAACTCAGCGCCCTTCTAAAAAAAAACACAGCTGACCCCACCGAACTCAAAAACTACTGCCCCATCTCGCTCCTTCCATTCCCGGCCAAAGTCATCGAGAAAGCAATCAACAACCAGCTCGCCACCTTCCTCGAAACCAACAACTCCCTCGACTCCTCACAGTCCGGCTTCCGAGCCAAACACAGCACAGAGACCGCACTCATCGCAGCAACAGACGACATTCGAAAACTACTGGACAATGGAGACACAGTCGCCCTCATCCTCCTCGACCTCTCCGCAGCCTTCGACACAGTCTGCCATAGCACCCTGTTACAACGCCTCAGAAACATCGGAATCCAAGGAAAAGCTCTGGAATGGATCACCTCGTTCCTTGCCGGAAGAACTCAGAGAGTCCGCCTCCCACCGTTCAAGTCAGAAGCCTCTGAAATCATCTGTGGCGTGCCACAAGGATCCTCACTCAGCCCCACCCTCTTCAACGTATACATGAGCCCCCTCGCGACCATCGCACGCCAACACAACCTCAACATCATCTCCTACGCTGACGACACTCAACTGATCCTCTCACTCACCAATGACCCTAACACCGCCAAAACCAACCTACATCAAGGAATGAAAGAAGTAGCAGAGTGGATGAAGCTCAGCCGTCTGAAACTGAACTCAGACAAAACAGAAGTCCTTATCTTAGGTACCTCCCCCTCCGCATGGGACGACTCTTGGTGGCCAGCGGCCCTTGGAAAAGCACCCATCCCGACGGACCACGCACGGAACCTGGGGGTCATCCTGGACTCCTCACTCTCAATGACCAGACAAGTCAACGCCGTTTCATCATCTTGCTTCAACATTCTTCGCATGCTCAAAAAAACATTTCGCTAGATCCCCACCGAAACTAGAAAAACGGTCACCCACGCACTGGTCACAAGCCGCCTGGACTACGGAAACACCCTTTACGCCGGCACCACCGCAAAACTGCAGAAAAAACTCCAACGCATCCAGAACGCATCAGCCAGACTCATACTAGACATCCCGCGTAAAGATCACATTTCTAATCACCTGAAAGACCTCCATTGGCTCCCTGTCAATAAGAGGATAACATTCCGCCTCCTCACCCACGCACACAAAGCACTTTACGAACTTGGACCCGAATGCCTCAACACGCGAGTCTCCTTCTACACCCCCCCACGCCAACTACGCTCTTCCAACCAAGCCCTTGCTGCTCTTCCTCGCATCAACAAAACCACCATGGGAGGAAGGTCCTTCTCCTACCTGGCGGCTAAAACCTGGAATTCTCTCCCCATTCACCTCCGCCTCACTCAAAACCACCTAGCATTCAGAAAGCAACTTAAAACCTGGATATTCGACAAGTAATTCCCCTCCCTCCTCAAACGCCTTGAGACCCTCCGGGTATGTAGCGCGCTATACAAATTCACTTGACTTGACTTGACTGACTTTTTTGTGGTGCCCGGTGGCTACGGAAAAGATTTCACCTTATGTACGCTGGCATTTAGACCTCCCATATATGTCTGTAAATGATTATTCTTTCATGGCTCTTTATTCAACACAATTATCTTAATGATGGATTACGCATGTTCTGATTTCACATTTTCACTTGTTGCCCTCTCCAAATCCCCCCACACTAAGGCCTTGTTTTAGGGTGCAAGTCATCATTTTTGTAATCACTTTTTCACATTTTATGGGGCTTTGGTGCTCTGTTTAAAGTTTAAAGTTTATTGCACAGTTAATTACAACCAATGCGATACAGTAACATAATAAGAAAAGTTAAAATGCAGCATAAAAAGACATGCGTTTAAGACCAAGCTATACAATAGTGAAATAAGAATAAACAGTTCAACATACAAGCAAGCTTTGTTTGTAGGCCGGCTATATTGGGCCATGCTATACTTCCCATCCGTTTTCTAGGCCTACTAGTCCATTCATGTTTTACGTAAAATTTTGCGACTTAAATATTTCCACAATCGAACTGATGTTCTAATTTATTGAGTTCTCATGGGTCAATTTTTGGTAATTGTTTTCCCACTGCTTTTAAAAATTTCACAAAGCTGCAGCTCAGCTGAGGGTCCTGTGCTGAGAAGCAGGTTAGCACTGCGCTCCTTCGTGTGCATACCCCCTGTAGAATAAAATGGCGTTTCAGCAGGAACTTCCTTTCTTCTTTCAGTTCCTCACACAAGCATAGCAGGTGCAGCATGTCTTCTGCCCCGATGCCACATAGCCGACATAGTGTTCCTGCTTTCGATCTCAGCCAGTGAGGAAGGTGCTGAATGCATGGTAGCAGGCCCAGTCTATATCTTAAGAAGGTCAATTTGGTTTTTTTTTGCATAACCCAGACCGAAATAAGGCTGGGAGACTTGTGTCTGATATGTGTTTAATACCATCCATGCGTGGGATCTTTTTGATAGGATGGCTTTGTCCTGAACCCACGACTGTAGCTTGATCGATTTCTTTGCCAGCTTGTTAAATGTTTTATGATCTGCGGGGGACGCCCAGAGCTCTGCCAGCCCGGTGTCCTCTAAACTTTTTGCCAGGTATTTTGCTGCTGGTGAGTTTTGGGACTGCTCTAACTCCTTCCATAAATATTCATTCAGGGTTCCTTCGGTCGTTTTTCTCAGTTTATCCCATGTGCAGATGTATGCCCCCTTTCGTGCCAAAAGCTGTGCCCGGATTCCAAATTCCAGTCTGATCTGTGCTGGGGAGGATCGCTTTGGGAGGCTGAAGATGATTCTATATGCCGACACGATTGTATTGTCAAGTATTGTGGCATCTCTGCCTCGGTGAGCCTGGCTCCCATAAGTTAGTGTTGGTAACAGTTTGGCACGTATGACATGTAATAAAGGAGTTAGAGAAGGGCCGGAAAGGTTGTTGTTTAGTGTTTTCAATGCAATTGCCAGATCAAGGCCTTTACCTCTTATACTAGCCCTTTGTGCGCTGAATTGGCCACCGCTATCTATCTTCACACCTAGGTATTTGTACGACAAGGTGTCTTTGATGCGGGTGCTATTCCAGAACCACGAGAAAGCTTTCTTCTTTTTTTTCTTACTGATTGTCATTGTTTGTGTTTTCTCGAGGTTCACTGTTAAGTCATTTGACTCGGAATATCTCTGGGTCGTGTTCAAGAGGTTTTGGAGCCCTACTCTTGTATGGCTTATTAACACCAGGTCGTCTGCATATAAGAGGCATGGTAGATTTTGGCGAGTGTGAATTACAGTTGTTTAATAGGGGCGCCAGATCTCCCAGGTACAGGTTAAACAATGTGGGGGCCAATACGCAGCCCTGCTTAAGGCCGTTGTTGGTTTGTATCCGCCTTGACAGCATTGAGCCGTCCCCCACCTTGATCTGAATCCAGGTGCCTGTGTGTAGGTTTATTAACAGCTCCAACAAAACTTTTGGGATGCCCCAGCCATTTAGTTTTGTCCATAGTTGATTGCGGTTGATGGTGTCGAATGCCACTTTGTAATCAATGTAGCAGAGGTGTTGGGGCAATTTTTTCGTCTCTGCCTTGTCTATAAGCATGCCCATAGTCAAAATGTTTGTTGTTGTTCCCACTGCTTTGACGAAGCCTGTTTGGTTGACGGGTATAAGGGATTTCCTCGTGGCCCATGCCTGTAATTCTTCCAGTATGAGCCCTGCAAAATACTTCGCGTCGTTATCGATTAAGGCAACTAGCCGATAGTTTTGAGGGAGGCCCCTGTCCCCTGCTTTATATATGGGGGCAATGATGGAGCCCTTCCAAGAGTCTGGCAAGATATTAGTGTACCTGATCTCCCAAAAAAGGGGTTCAAGTGCCGCTGCCCAATAGTCCATATCTTGTTTGAAGAGGACGGGCGGGATCCCGTTTGGACCCCACGCTCCTTCCCGTCTTCCTTTCTTTATTTGCCGTTTGATTTTGTGTTGCAGTAATATATGATCTGTGGCACCCACCGTGTCCTGATCGATTGGGCACCGTTGTAGCGTGTAACCAACATCCTGGGCTTTTCCGAAGATAGGTTCGCTCATGTTCTTATTAGCCGACAGGTCTCGATTAAAATGGTTATCAAGATAAGCTGCCCAGGTTACCTCTGTGATGTTTGATGTGATCTCCATTTTTGCAGGATGCGTTAATGAATTTATTGTTTTCCAGAACCTTGCTCCGTCGTTCTTTTTTATGTCCTCATGAAGTGTTGCCCATAGTTGTTCCTCTATAGTTCTGTTTGCTTCCCACTTTAGTTTTTTCAACGAAGCTTTTAATTTAGTAAGTTGTTCCGACTTCTCTTTGTTGTTGTGATCCAGCTGTACTGCTCTCATTAAGTTAGAGATTGAGTTTTTCATTTCTTTAATTTTCCCTCTATGTGCTCGAGGAAGGATACCCAGCTTATTCATCCTTGTACGCATTTTGGGCTTTGTTGCATGTTGCCCCAGGGTAGTAGTAAACTGCACCCATTTCGCTACTTCATTGGGGCCTGTACGCTCCATGTAATGTTGTTTTGCCAGTCCTATCAATATTTCACCCGTTGCAGTTGAATACTTAATTTTTCTAAAGTTTATGGTATAGATGGACTCTTTAGGTGCCGTCGAACGCTCGTAAGTTGGTCTAGCAAGGTCCATGGTAATTTCCTGAGGGCAGTGGTCACTATCTATTTGGTTCCTTATCCGATAGGATATTATATGTTGGAAAAGTGGAAGTGACATGAAGGTATAGTCTATTGTACTGTTCGCTTTTCTTGAATGAAAAGTTGAGGCTGGCGGGTTATCCCCTGCGAACCTGCCGTTTTGTGCCCTGATGTTGAAGTTTTCTAATGCCTCAAGTACCGTTGTTCCCAGTTTTGATTGTTTGGCTGTTTGTGGCATTCCTTGTAGTGGTAGGGCCCAAGATGTGTTTTGTGCCATAATTCCCTCCTCTTGTGTTGTTCCCATAAGATTGAGGTTGAAATCCCCCGTGAGAACTAGGTTCGCAGTTTTTTCCCCCGTAATGCACTCTTCTATGAAGGCGTATAAGTCCTCTGCTGCTTTCTTCTTTCCTTTGGGATGGATATAAGCATTGACCAGGGTGCACTTGTTAGTTGCATTGCCTGAGCCTGTTGTCAGAGTCAGGTTAACTGCGAGTGCAGCTGTCACCGATGGTGCTCTGGAATTTGCACTTTCTCTCTAGCCTTACCGATTCAGATCTAATGACCAGGATAACATGCAAATTACAAAATATTAAAATCTAATCGAGAGGCTACAAAACAGAGTATATGTATGACAGTCAATACAGAACATATCATAAGGAAATCAATCAAAAAAAGTATTCTTTTCTTTCAGTTATTCTGTATATCTTTATTCAGTATCTTCTTCATCAAATACAGAAAGCACAGCCAATGCGTTTCGCCTTGGTTACAGGCTTCCTCGGGGCAAAATGTTGTATCCGGCCAGGCAACTGTATAGTATGGCCGCAACGTTGTAAACAAAAGAGATGTATTCCACAAGATCTCTTTTAGCAGTAATTCAGTTTTTAGAAAATCATTCAGGATGCTATTAACTAAAAAATATAAATTACAATTTGTGTGATGTTTTTGTATCCAGTGTGTTCTCATATTCATTACTAAGTTAAGTGCTGTGGCCTTCTTGATATGTTTTCAAGTCTCTCATGAACCACAAGGAAAGTGGCCTGTTGCATTGGGGAAGTCCAAATATGGTCTCTTCTTCTCAATCACTAGACATAGTTCTTTGTTTTCTAAGGACCTGATGATCCTGTGGATGTTCAACAGCAGCCTGATTTATAGGCCCTAAAGACTTCAATTATGTGGCCACCGGTTGACTTAGTTTATACCAACAATGGATTGAGCTCAGTCCCCGTCAGCAGCCTGACATCTGTATTCATCACCCTGCAATCTGGGCTCCAGCAGTCTGAGCTCTGTGCCCAGTCAGGAGGAGCAGAATGTGCCCCAGAAGTCTGATTGCAAGCTTCTGAAGGATTGCACTCTTGCAGCCATCCATTGCGCTTAGTTTAATCATTTAATTGAATAGCAGACTGAGTTCCTTGCCTTTGCAGCTTGAAATCTTTGCCCGCCAACAAACTGAGCATTGCTGCAATCAGCTCCTTTACATCTGTGCCTGCCAGAGGCCTGCTCTCCATGTACATGAACAGCAGTCTGTGCACCAACAACCATCCGCCAGCTTAATATCCTGATCACAGCAGCCTGAGCTCTGCAGACAATCAGCACCAGGAGCCTTATCTCATGGCCCACCAGGAGAAGGACTAAGTGGCCATCAGCAGCTGGAAAGCTTTGGCATCCTGAGCTCTGTGCTCCAATGCATAAAGGATCTACAGGTAACAAAATAGGCAAAATAGGGTTGACCTGCTTGATTTGTGTAAGTCACTTAACATGCTCCAAATCAAAAGGACATGTAACCCAGTGCTCTTTTCACCGTTTTGCAAAAATGTATGACTTTCTTTCAGTGTTATTTTCCCAGCATATATACCTGTTAAGGGGGCCACAGGAGCAGTCAGTGAAAAACATCCAGTGCCACGAACGTGGCAGAACTGGAAACTGGGGACAAGTTGCTCTCTGCAGTGAAGATCATTAACATAATAAAGAAGGAATATTTGTAGACCAGAGGTTCATCCACACACGAGGGCTCTTGGCACTATTGATTGATAGCTAATGTTCATTTTGACTCAGTATCCCTAATTTATTTAACCTGGAAAGGATGACAGGAACCCTCCTGGATTTGAACCTGCAACCATGTTGTCAAGCACAGATTTCTGCCGACAATGTGTCAGTCCACTGAGCCACCACACTCATTACCACCTTGTCCCTCTTACTCATCACAGTTATTACGCTTCATGAAGGTTAATACGAGGAACACTTGAGGCTGCTGTTAAATAATTAGGACATTCACTTCTCGTAAGTCTTCGTCATCAGAGTTTTGCTTAGAGTCAGGAATAAGACGATGAAGAACTGGTAATATTGATGATAAGTAATCAGGACATAGTGCAGTATTGCTGGAGGTTGATTCCTGTCGTCAAGTCTATGTGAAAACATTCGTAGCTAGGAGACACCATCCTCAAGAGAAGAAGTGAAGTCCATAACACAAGCACAAACGAAGTCACATTATGTAACAAAAATCTGCAGCCATCAACATGTCCTTGAATTTCCTAACCTTGGGTTCAGCTCAGAAAGGTTTTGTGCTCCTAAGTGTAACTCACAAGCACAAAAGATGATTCAAGGTTGAATGTCCTGTTTCATTGAATATAGCTTTATAGCCTGCTAAAGAAGGCTATAGCAGTTGTTAAAGGCCCAGAACCCGAGCTGTAAATCCAAGCCGCAGGCGCGGGCCTATAACAAGAGAGAGGGCCTTTAACAACTGGTATAGCTTGAGGCATTAGGGTTATAAGGCTATGAGAACATTCCATGCACTAAGGGTAGAATGTTCTAAATTAAAAAGGGAGAAACATAACAAACATTGAAATGTTCAAGCTCCGGGCTTGTACCAGCATTATGTGCCCAGATCTACTCCACTGTCATCAATGGAGCTCTCAACATTCCAATGCTCCAATACAAATTAGTGGCATTTTTGAAGCCTAAACCACACTCAGGGTACCAAAATGTGTGCCATACCTTGAATGTTTGGGGACAGAAAAAGGAATTTTCCAGGGGGGTGAAAAAGAAAGAAAAAGAAGTGTGGTGGCAGAAACTCCCACAAACTTGTAAGGATGTGGGCATTACAGGAGTAAGTGTATTTAGAAGATGTGTGAGGAAAGGAAACACCTCATATTTGAAGAGGTTGTAGTGGATGGGGCTTCTCCACAGGGGAAAACATTTTCCCTTTGAAGAAGAAAAAACCTCTACTGCACCAAGGCACATTTCTGCGTGATTTATTCATGCCGAATGCTATTTAGTGAAAAATCGGCTCAAGTACATTCTGGAAAGTAGGAGTACACCTGGAAAGTTACAAATGTTTAAGCTTTCCAGAACTACTCCAATAATTATTTAGGAATGCTCCAAACTTTGGAGGAAAGCACTAGCAATAGATTCCCGCCATTTCAAGAAGGGGCCTTAGTTTAGAAATATCATGTGACGTTTTAGGAAGGTGCGAGACTTTTGATAGCTCTACATTGGCCCCTTTATTTTAAAGACTGTATTGCACCTCACCTCTGTACACTTTTTATCAGCCTGTCTCAGTTTAAGCGAGCGCGGGAGCTTTACATTTTATCTTCCTTGGAGGGCGCAGAACGGAAGTAAATCTCACCGCTAAACGTTCTGTGTCGCACGTGCTCATGCGTGCGGCTTTACGTGGGTTGCGGTAACGTAGGAACTGTCTGACAGCAGGAAGTAGATCTCGCTAAATGATCTCACGTGAAGGTTGTGAGTCATACAACGGGGTCACGGTCACCCCCACACTGCCTGACTCATTTCTTTCGGAATACAACGAGCAGCGGTCACTGTGATGTTTGTACATAGGGTGTCCTAAGATAATCACGTGCCATGAATGCTTTCTCCTAAATGCTCACCAAACAAACCGCAAGAAACACGGCACACACACAAACCGTAAACTAATTTCCCAGAGCCTGTCTGCACGTGCCTCCTGTTTCCTGTTATTATTATTGTTTAGGCAAAGTTCAGCGTCACGCTCTATGTTGGTAGAGGTAGGGAACCACGTCTTGTTAAAGCATGCACTACCATTTCTATTACGTCTATTACTAGAACTACTACTCTTACAACTATTAACACCTACTATTATTTTAGAATTGCTAATAATAATATTCAACCTAGGCACAGTTGAGCACCTCGTTTCATGCAGTTAAGAGGTCCGCCGCTCCATGCCTTGTTAAATAAAAGCATGCTCTAACATTACAACTACTGCTGCTGCTACAGTATTGTACTCTTTAAAGTGACATGGTGCCTTTACAGCAAGAAATGAGACGGTGAACCGTGCTTAATCAGATTTTCAGGTTATTTATTTTACGAGTTAATCTGAAATGAATCCTTTTTGGAAAAAATGTTTTACCTTTTATGTAATGGATTCAATTGCCTCAAGGTCTTATCTCTTGTTTCTTTATGGGAGTACCTCAAAGTAAGGAAAACATTTGAAAGATCTGACTGAGAGGGTCCTGCAAAGGTCAAATGCTTCCATAAGCGGCAACACTGAAGAGGGACCTATTAGACACTGGTTTATGTCCCTACCTTTAAAACTGGCAACACCACAGAAGGACTTCCTAAAAGAATCTTCTGGCCGAATTTTCCTCTTCCTTTAATCCACACCTATTATTTTATAGTGCGGGGGGCTTTGTGCAAATGAAAAAATACTGCTTTCAAAAACTGGAACCTTCAGCACGTTCCGTCTCGCAGCTCCCCTTCTTAGCCCACCGATCCCTAGTTATATTACACATGCTAGTAAGGCATCAACCACCCTCATCGATTGCAAATTGCCAGCCTGAAACAGACTACTCAATATTTAATTCTCTGTGAGAAAACTAGGGAAGAGTGCCACACACAGGGTGAGGGGTATACCTTATTTCGGACATTCTTGCAGGAGAGAAGAGGGTTTAAATTACTTATTTAAAGTTTGGTGTACAATTACTCCTTCACAATTGTGACAGATATCTCATCCATCTCATTAGACGTGCCAAAGAATATAATGCATTTGGAATAAGGCCGATTGGATATCCGTCAGGTCATTGATGGAGTCACCCATTCGCAAAACTCTAAAACAGGACCTACGTACCTTCCAAGCCTGATTCTGAGACATGGGAGGTGAGGTTGTTCCACAGAAATCTCTTCTTGTGATCCAATCACTTTTACTATCTCTAAAAGAGCATGTAGGACCCATGGAAAACCTTTCTATTTGTTAGTTTAAAATTCTAAACTCTATGCCCTAGCCAGTTAAGGAAGTCGCTACATAAACAGAGCTAGTCCAGGCTCTGAATCTGCTACACATCACCTAGGAAATTCTGACCTTGCAGTGAATACATTAACAAAAGTGAAAAAAGGCGAAGCTTTCAGAGCTCATTTTGAAAATGCCACCAGGTGTGGTTTTCTACGACCGGGTTGGAGCAGAGCATACACAACTGAGAAAAGCCCAGCTAACTTACCACTATGTATTTTCACCCCACATGCATTATAACCTCCACCACAGTAGACTTCTGTACTCCTGTACTGTTTTATTTATAGCTCCACCTATTCTCCTTGATCCCAAAGAAGTCATAATAAATCTCATGGATAAAACCTTACACTAGTTGAAGTCCAAGACAGGATAACATTTTGCAAGTTGCACAGATATTCTAATGGCCAGAATAACTATCTTGGTTGGCAATCATTCAAACATATGAAGAGTGATTGTGTTGTCATTTCTCTTAGGGACTCGCCTGAGATACCTCACAATTAATCACATTATGCTAGTTTGCAAATGGTGATAGCATTTCAATTCTCCCACTTTTTTCTGAAAGACCAACAGGCCTTCCTAAGTCTGCACATTCAGGACAAGTTACAAGCTATAGGGCAAGGTCACTCTTCTCTAGACCGGCTGAAAAGTAAGACTGAGGTGGGAACCTAAAACTCTTTGCACAACTTTCAGAACTTGGTAGCCATCCGTCCATTTATTCAACTAGTTTGTTGACACCATTAAACTTTCCTGGATGAAAATGTCTTACTGCTTACCATTGGCCACAATCCTCCTTTATTTTTCACTCGCCCCCCACTGTTGAACCTCACCTCAAAATGAAGTTTGTCTATGCCCCAGTATGTGAAGAGTCTAAACTGACTGCATTATCGTGGAATAATGAAAATTATTGGAGACATTGATTGAGAACAGTTTGTGAAATTGCACAACATAACCATGCTGTAGGAGGCATGGCTGGTACTCCCTGACCTTTAATGTGGATGCCACAACCTCCAAATTAGGTAAACAAGGTAGAAGGTCTGAATGCTTACTCATTTCAATAAGGCTTGAGCTTGTTTAAAATGTTCCAAAAATGGCCACTAATTAACCTTTTTTGAAGGGCTTAACTATACCTTAAACTCAAGGATGTCCTTTTTTGAAATTTTTTACAATAATTGCTTTGACATGAATGAGATGTTTCCCTGAAGCAATAGCATAACTATTATTAAAGGAGGAGATTGTAATGCAAAAGTATGGAATGGCCTACAGCTGGATTTGTTTGCTCGGTCTGAGAATGCTGCATGCTTTATCCTAGAATAATAGGCCCTTGATGATTGATTTTAGAAGGCAGCTGCTATAGGAAATCATGGCCAATCATGGTATACGAAATTTAAATGAAGTTCAAGAGTTATTTTGCCCTTTGACATAAAGTAATGGTTCCATGTTTGGGAAGATACCAACATTTTTACACACATCATTAACATGACTGTCTCTTTAAGAATGAAAAGTGACCATAACCCTCCAGTTTAAGTCTTTCAATGGATCTTTGTTTAAAGGCATAGCCGTTGCAATCTAGGAAGAGAGTGCCATCATATATTATCTCAACCTAATAATATGAGGAGGCTGAAATGAGAATGTATTGATCCACCACCAGTATTCCATACAATCATGTATTCTGCACTGAGATAATGATCTACCTTCCCAAACCAGCGGACACAGGTATGCTTTTGAAGCCTTAAGTTTGCAGATTTCTTCAGCTTTTCCGATTCCTATGAAAGGAGAGAACATCTACTGCAAAAGAATGTTTGAATAGTAGTTATAGACATCTTGAAACCTGTTAAAAAAGTCTTGTTGATGTTGAAAGATCCATATTACACAAGATTTGAGATTGTCTCTGAACGTGCTTATTGTGTTTTTAGGCTCAACTCAGCCTCTTCTACTATTCGGGGGGGCGGCTCATCTGCTATCGCGGAGAAACTTTGCCCCCCCCCCATGAGCCTCATATGTTAAAAATAAAGCAATGAGAAAAGTGTTTATTATCATTTTATTTTTCTGACAATAGCCGAGGCTTGGGGGCTGGTCCGTCATGGAGGGGAATGGTGAGCAAGGCACTGTTTTTAGTGTGCATGACGATTTGACCGGCCACCTCAGGCCGGCCAAATCGTCATGCGCAGTGAAGCTCTCTCCAACCCTTGCTGCATTGCTGTCTTTGAGAGAGCAAGCACAGGCTCCCAGTGTCACTGGGCGTGCAAATCTTCTGCGCTCAGGCCAATCCTGACGCTGCTTTCAGCATTGTGAAAGCAGCATTAGGATTGGCCGCAGAGAATCCTGGGAGCCTGTGCTGGTGACGACGGAGCTGAAGAGCGGAGATGCGGTGAAGCGTCAAGTAAGTTATTATTGTTTTTGTGTCTCCTTTGTTTGTCCTCCTTCCCCCCTCCTTTTCCTCCCTTCTTCAGGGGACTTGATTCTGAAAGCAACCAAGTATTGCACAGTTTTAACATAATTTTCATTCTGTCGGACGGATAATGCTGTGTGAACGGCGCCATTATTCTTGCGCCGCTGTTTATACCCTTCTTACTACTGGTAGGTCGAGTGTAGTCTACATTATCCGTCCGACAGAATGATCGGAGAAGTTCCCGTCACACTATTTCGGTAAGCACACTCACTCAGAGTAACGATCGTCTTAATTTAGTGGTAACATTCGGGTACCATTAACAAGCGAATTAATCACTCAACCGGCACGTTTTTTACAGGTGACCAACATTTGTGATACATACTTACATACGAAGAACGTACATAGAAGACCCAGGTCAGATTTCGATCTTCGAACCACATGCTATTATTTGCACGTGCACAGTATTTTAGATTCGTTTTTCAGTTCACCGAGCACTTTATTATAAAACATTGCACAAGTCCAGATTTCCTGAAGTTACCGACACTCGCTGTATGTTTTAAGTCACCTTCATCCTCACAGCCACTTCTGCTCTAAACCTCGCCCTTTTGTAACATAAATTTGATTTACTCTCAAATATCATGCATGCGCGAAAGTTTGATTGTATATATTGTACATAGAAAATGATGTTAAAACTGTGCAATACTTGGTGTCTTTCAGAATCAAGTACCCTGAAGAAGGGCAGTCGCCCGAAATGCATTGGGCAGGGCAGATATAAAAATTAAAATTGGGATGTTATGAAGAAAATAATATGAGATACCAAAGAATACAATAAATGAGAAAGAGAATTGAAGCAAATTTGTTGACTTTCATTTTTTGAAAAAAACATTGAAAAGAAACATTTAAGAAATTTCTACCGAGTGCGTTGAGGAGATGTTATTCCCAAGGGAGTTAACGCAACCGGACTCATACACCCCTAGCACAGGGGATTCACCTCGAGGGCACCACCTACCATAGAACCTTCGTTGAAAACGCCAACACCAGAGTGCGATTTCCAAAACCCGCTTATTGGATATCTATTTATTTAGCTTTGCCCATACTGATAGGTCATGCTTTGCAGACTGCCCTATCTGGAGCCCAATTTTAATATGCCTCAACCTTTACAAATATTATCAATGGTTCAAACGTCCCTTAAAATCAGCCTGCATTATGGCTGATTCTGTGGTTACTTCAGCTTCACAGACTGAAAGAGAAGCTATGGGCTATGAGTCCAGTGTGCCTCCCCCCCATTTCCCAGAAGGCAAGCCAAGCCAGAGGACTAAATTCCCCATTGCCCATCTCCACAGGAAGTGAGAATACTGGACTTAACAGTATCCATCTGCACAGGAAGTGACATCACTGGTTTCCTCCTAGGACCTGTTTAATGGTGGCTGCAGCCTAGATGCACAGCAGACGTTCGCACCAGTTGCGCCACTTGTGAGTCAAAGGCAAGTCCGTCTGCACCTGTCCATGCCCAGTTCCAGGAATCCTGGTTCTTCTCCTACCCGCACCTCCATGCTCTTAAGTCTGGCTGCTGCTCAACGTACTGCTGCCACATTGTATCACACAACACAAAGGAGTGCTCATATGTGCCTCCTGCAAGGTCTCATGCACTCTCCTCCACCCATCACTCCTGCATCAACAGCACCAAGCATCCCTCTCAAACACACTCACACAAACCAGTCAACCGCTCACGCTCACACAGACCAAACAACAAGCCACACTCGCATGCATGCTAAACAACACACTCTTGCTCACAAAACACGTCACTGAGACATGCTCCGGACCTGCTCTTTCTCATAGAAACATGGCTGTAAATGCAATCACCAGGAACAGATACAGCCATCCTCACTGGCTACATCATCAATATGCAAGACCGTCAGCAAAAGCTTGAAAGTGGTGTTGCCATCATATTCAAAGATACCAGAAGCTGCACCACCTTCATGGACACCCCACCAGCTACATGGAACTCCTCACATTCAAGATATGTACCACAGTCAACTTCCCCCTGGGTGGAACCCAGACCACCAGGACCCCACACCAATTTCGGCAGCGACATCACTGTGTTGGTGTCACACCCCTCATCATCAATGCCAGCACCTTCATCCTCCTCGAAATACCTTAACTTTCACCTAGAAGGCAACACCAACCCAAACTCTACATCCCTTCTAGAAAGCCTCGGAAACCTTGGCATCACCCAGCACATTACCGAACAAACCTACACCACCGGACAACTATTGGACTCCTCATTCATCAACATCACAGTTGATAAGCCAGCAACTATGACCTGGACAGACCACGACCTTGTCAGTTTAAGCATATCCATTCATCACCATTACAGACCCACCACCACTTGAACCACCCACTGCAGATGGAAAAGCATTTTGGAAGAGAAGTGAGCTTCCACCCTTTTTGAGCACTGGCCCAAGCATACCAGTGACTTGCTGAAAGCCATTAAAAACCTCAACAGCTGGATCAACGCATGTCCCGACAACCTATCTCCCCTCAAGCGCAATCTCATGGCAAGAGCCTGACCACAGGCTTGCTGTTACACAGAAGAACTCGGACAGAAAAAATGCCGCTGCAAGCAAGGAGCACAAATAGAGAACAAGCTGAGACCATAGATACATACATCTTCAAATCAATCTTAAGACGATACCACCAGCTGATATGAAATACCAAGCACACAGCTTGTGCAGATCGCATCAACACCATCACTTACAGCAGCAAGGAAATCTTTGCCATCATCAACATCATAAAAGCTTTCACTGGGCCTCCAGCAACATCAAACCCTCACAAGACCTTTGAAACAAGTTATTGGAATTCTTCTGTAACAAAATCACCTCCATACACAGCCCCTTTGACCCTCAATCGGACCATATCACTGTAACAACTGATCTTGCAATCATGGCCAATGACTGAACCCTGACCTCCTGGCCTACCATCACCACTGTTGAAATCTCTGATAACATGAAGACATCCACTCAGGGGCTCAGTCCGATCCTTGCCTCCACCACGCCTTCACCAAAGAACTTCTACCAATCATTGAAGCACTAAAACTCATCCTCAATGCCTCCTTCAACTCAGCCACATTGGGAAACATGCCATCATCATGCCCCTTCTCAAGAAACCATCCTCTGACCTATCCATGCTTTCTAACTACAGGCCCATCTCCCTCCTACCATACCCGGAAAAGGTCTTTGAGAAAATAATCAACCAACACCTTACTGACCACCCCAGCAACCACCACCTTGTCAAAGCCACGCAGTCCGGATTCAGGCCCATCCACTGTAAAGAAAAAGGACGTCATCGCTTCCACAGACAACATCTGCTTAATCCTTGACAGAGTAGATATGGCAGCTCTCAATCTCCTGTACCTCTTTGCAACATTTGACATGGTCTGACGCCCCATCCTCATCAGGTGCTTACACAAGCTTGGCATCCAAGGACCCACTCTCTGCTGGATCTGCTCCTTCTTAACAGATAGAACACTAGCTGTCAGCCTGACACCTTACTCCTCGGAAGCCCATAAACTCATCTGCGGAGCGCCTCAAGGCTCATCCCTCAGCCCCACCCTCTTCACTGTATACATGATCTCAATGTCATCTGCGCACTCAAGAGCCACATCCCCTCATAAAGCAACAACATGCACTTCATACTCTCCCTCTTGGCCAAAAGTCCTCCACACAAGAAACAAGTTCACCACCTGCTTGACCGAAGCTGCAAACTGGAAGACTGTCAACTTTATCAAGCTCAAAACTCACAAGACAGAAGTAGTGATTTTCGGCAAGAACATCACACCATGAGAATCCAACTGGTGGCCAGCCGAACTTGGACCCCCACCCAGAACCCATGTCAGGACATGTTCCGCCCAAGCCAACGCCGTCACTGCACCCTGCTTTCACTCCCTGAAGATGCTGAGAAAGATCTTCAAATGGCTTCCAAGCAACACTAGAAAAACTGTCACTCATCCCTAGTCACCAGAAAGTTGGACTATGAGAGCACCTTTTATGCCGGGAGCAACAAGCAGCTCACTAGAAGACTACAAACAGTCCAGAACCCAGCTGCTAGTCCCATCCTCAACCTCCTATACAGAACTCGCATCACACCATACCTCAGGGAACTACATAGGCCATTGATACAAAAACATGTTCACTTCAAACTCCTCAGACACATAGTCAAGGCACTACTCAACTAAGGCCCCCTATCTGAACAGTCGCATCTCCTTCCACACTTCTTTTGCAGGACTCCTACACATACACAATCCACGCACATGCAAATCAGAACAGAAGGATCGGCGTTGTCTTACATTGCTCCTAAAGTGTGACACGACCTCCTACTCCACATCAGAGCCTCCTCCTCACTTCTTCAATACCACAAGAAGCTCAAGACCTGGCTTTTAAATTAACCTCTCATAGGCAGGTCTAGGCGCACACACACCGGCTCAACATCAGCCTACCCTTGCAGGTGAAAGTGCACTTTACAAATACACATAACATAACAAGTACGGCAAAATAGTGTCTAATCTATCATCCACAAGCCAACTCTCATCTTTCCATCCAAGCCTGTCAGTTCCCTTCAAACAGCCTCGCATTCAGTTTCTAGGCTCACCATTTACTCCATGTCACCAGGGAGCACATATTCCAGTCGTGTGATTTCTTATAGAAATTATGTTTTTTAGGTGTGTTAGTTTTTGTTCGATGGAAGTAG
Organism: Lissotriton helveticus; assembly: GCF_964261635.1. Taxonomy (NCBI): domain Eukaryota; kingdom Metazoa; phylum Chordata; class Amphibia; order Caudata; family Salamandridae; genus Lissotriton; species Lissotriton helveticus. The sequence goes on from NC_136067.1 coordinate 1,621,934,165, forward strand.
ACTAATAGTACAGCCCCAAGAATCCATAGGTTGTTAAGCCAAAGCTCAAGACTGGAATATGTGGTCCTTGCTGACGTGGAGCAGACCCTGAAATGATCTGTCCGTGGTCCAATAAACACTCTCCATCTTCTCACATTGTGAAGTAAAAGAGACCTACATCACTCTACCACATAATTTCTGACACAATGCGGAAACACCACTGGGTTTCTCACAATAGGGGTTGTCCGACTATGAAAATTTAGGCTTGATACAGCCCTGTCTTTCTCCATCCAAGGTTTATTCTTCGAATTCTGGAACTCGTAGTCTTGTTAATTCCAATATAAACAGGACTACAAGTCCCAGAATTCAAAGAAAAGAAACCTGGCCTGGGCCATAGCCTAGACATGGGAAACTTGGCAGCTTGATAATATATCTTTAGCGGTATGGTACTCATCAAACGATCCAACCCCTGGTTAATGGGGCAATTGATGGCACTATTAATGCCCTGATTATGTGCATCACCAGGAAGTCTCTGTCTTCCTGTCATCTGTCTCCTGTTTTTCCATGCCCGCGTTAACGTACATCCTCTTGGGATGGAGAGATTTAATGGCCACTGTTTTGAGACACGTGTTCCATATTAAGAACATTTTACTGTTTAGCTCGTTTCCTCCTCATTCCATGTCTTTCAAGATCAGAGCCATCTGTTAGGTGATTGTAAACAGCCGAATCTATAAACTGACTTCAGTGGTTAAATTTGTCTTTGCTATTTTCGTTTGATTAATTAAAGAGACATTTTCCTGAGATGATGCTAAATATTATTCGGTCTATTTCCGGCGAATTTTCCGCACCACACAGCCACAAATATGAAAAGAGCAAAAATGTGCAGTGTGCAAATTGTTTTGTTCCACTGTCTGCGGCCTGCTGTGGTGCGCCTGTTAGACAAGGCACCCTGTCTCCTAATTGGCAGAAGCTGTTTGCTTGTCCTCCTCCTCAGAAATGCTGTGACTCACCTGTTGCTGCACAGAAAGAGAATAAACACACGACACGCCGTCACGAAGCGACCCGAGGCATAGGTTTACGTGCTCATTATGTGCGCGCAAGACTACTAGGCCGAGGTGAAAGATGACAGACCTGCACTTGCAGTCACGCCACAGCTGTGAGAAGGCATCTTAGAGTGCATCCGCGGCTGGGCGTGGCCTGATGCGCGTGCTAGGAGGTCGAGAGATGTTTACATCTAAGCAAAAGCAGACTAGTAGTTTGTGGGGATTCTGTTAACCTATTTGTGTTTTAGGGCGTTGTCCTACTTGACTACCGCTGGAAAAACGAAGGACCCTCTGCTAGTTAGATCAAACGAACTGAAATACACAAATAACCATTTCCGAAATACAACGGATCAGCTATGTTTCCACAGAATTTCCTTGTAATTGCAAAAAAAACAAATGCCAATAATCAGATCTAGAAGAAACCATCTGTAACTGGCCAACTGGACTTTCCATCAGGAAGACAGCCGTGCTTCACAGAGGGGTGGACATGGGTGGTGGAAATATACAAAAATATGAACTTGTGAGTAAAACTGCACTGAGTGATATATTAAACAAATGCACTGATAACAAAACCCTGAAAAAAGTGCAGAAGAAAATCACAAGCCAAGGGCACCTCATTGAGAGTGCCTGATTTTCAACATCTTCTTCTCGGACCTTTTCACCACCTCCTCTATCCAATCCACCATTAGTGATAACATTATCCTTCCAGAAAACTCCATGTATGAAAAAAACACAAGAGACACCCTCTTCAACGTCATCAACACAATCGAAAAAGTGCGACATATCTCCCAATCAACACTCCAAAGGCCACATCTTGGTCCTCATCTTGTAGATATCACCAGCCATCCAGTACAAGACTTCAATACCTCTAAACTTCATCGACAACCTTGCCATTCCCATCACCCTGTTCAGCAGATGCATCAACATATCAAGGTCAACCCAGAAGAGAACAAAACCAGAGTCTCCAACTAAAACATAAATATGCAAGAAGAAACCTTCAGCATCCTGGTACTCCAAAGACATTGCCAAGAATAAATGCACCATCTGAATGCATGAAAGAAAATGGGAGAGAAACTGAACCCCGACTTTAGACCTGACATCTTTAGTGTGGGCTTCCCCCAAACCTTTTTGTCTTAACTCCTCCTGTTTTCTGACTTCGGTTTTGGACAAGTACTCTGTGCACATTACCACTGCTAACAGTGCTAAAGTGCATGTACTCTCTGCCAAGAACTAGGTGAAATTGGACTACACCTGATTGGTACATTTAATTTACTTGTACGTCCCTAGTATATAGCACTACATGTGCCGAGTCCTGTAACTTAAAGTCTACTAGTCGGCCTGCAGTAGTCATTGTACCACCAACTCAAGTAACACTTTAAAAATTGGCTTAGGCCTGCCATTGCAGCCTGTAGTGCAGCTTTAAACTGCCAATTCAACCAGGTATAACACACCTTTTGCCAGATCTAAGCCTTCCTCTTTAATATCTATAAGTCAACACTAAAGTAAAACCCCTAAGCAGCAGCCGCGGTCCGTGCAGGCAAGAGTGGTGGGGCCAGGTGGGGGGTTATTTCGGACGATGACGAGGCAAAATTAATCTATTATTTAATTTTCCCTTGTCATTGTCTGTCGAAATCCCTCCCACCTGGCCCCACCGCCCTTACCCGCACGGGCCACGGCTGCTAAGCAGCCATTAGGGAAGGGTGCATTGTATTTAAAAAGTAGGACACATGTTTTTACGTTTTACATGTCCTAGTAGTAAAACACTTCTAAATTGTTTTTTTACTACTGTAAGGACTACCTTTCCCTTAGGATAAGATCAGGTTACCGTATTCCATTTAATAAATGCTAACTTTTCACTGGAAACAGATAGAAATATAATGCTTGACTCAAATGATATGGTATGTAAAATCCTCTTAAATGGTCAAATCGAATTTTAAGTCACAATCCTAAAAAAGTCACTTTAGAAAGTTGACATTTTCTTATCCTAACCCTTTGGTGCCTCTTGCCAGTGTCCTAGGCCACATGACTTTGAATAGCTTAGCTGTTGGGCTTTGTGTATTCCAACCAGACAGGAAGACAAAGGGGGCTAAATAGTGCCATGAAAGGCCCTCCTGCCAGGATGGCAGAGGGCAAAGCAGTTCCTGCCCCACTCACACTTCAAAGGATTGCCTCCAGCGCATACACAAAGGAACATGACACTAGCCGTTTGTCACCCCAGACTTCTTGGAACCTCAGCAGGGGAGGTTCCAGAACCAGATGTGGTGGTAGACTGGAAGAATCCCCCACTTTAAAGACTGGCATCAAGTGTAAATATTGAAAAAACCCTTAGATCAACTCTGCAGTACACTCCTGGACCTGTGGAAGACTTCAGAAGGACTGCTGTGGACCCCCCAGAGGACTGTCCTGCAGTTGTAGGCCTTCCTTGTACCTCAAAGGACTGCCCTTCAGCTCCCAGCGGAATTCCCTGCCTTATTGGGGCTTGCTTTGCCTTCCAGAAGACTGCCATACTGCTTAAGGCCTGCCTTGCTGCTTGAATCCACGATTACCAGAGTGACTCCAAGGGCAAGTTGGCTGGCCTCCTGTGTGAGCCACAGGGACATAAGCTCTGGAGACCTTGAACCCTGCACGCAGCCTCTGCTGGAGTGAGCCCTGACACCCCAAGTGGTGCCCCCCCACTGCCTGGGACCTTGGTTGTGGTATTAAAGGTGCTGCTCCATTCCTACTCCTAAAAGTTGGGAATTTTCAACAAAACGTGACTTGAGAACTGACAGAAGACGAGGACCTACCTGATGGCTGATCCATCCAAGGTGCACCGCCTGTTGGCCTGAGTCCATGGCAGCTCCCACTACGTCCTTCTCTGCAGTAGCAAATCCTCTTCAGCAGGACCTCTCAGCGAAAGTATCCGGCCTTGTGGAGCTCTTGGCGACTACAGCCTGCAGCTTGGTCCTGCTGGATATTTTTGACTTCCAAAAAAGTGCCAAAGTCCAAAGGTAAAAATCTTCACCCCAACTCAGCCTAGCGGCTTCGTGGCGACAACGCCTACTCCTCACACACCACCGACTGCCTTTCCCCTCTGAATTTTACCTACTTATGAACATTACTGAAAACATTTCTTCTAAGTCTGAAGGCAAGTAGAGACCAGGTCCAATCCACCTAGTGTATCTCCCCACCACCGCGTTCGACCTTAACTCATGATTTTGCGCAGGTCCAACATGACCAGATAACCTTGGTCAGTGATTTGATCTTTATCGTGCCATTTTTCACTATAAACTTAAAAAATTCATGACATCAGTTCTACTGATTAGATTTAATTTGTTTTGGTGTAATTTAATTTATTAAAATGTTCTCAATTTTTCTAAATTGTTTTGGGATTTTTCGTATGTTATGTTTAGGGCCTCGGGTTTTATGGTATTATTTTTTTTACATTTCCGTCTGTATTTATCCATGTTTATTTTTTGGCCATCAATCAGTTTTCATCCATAGTTATTTTGTCAACGAATGAAGTTGTAAAATGGTATATTTACACATTGATTTAACTAATAAACATGCACTTATACTTTGACGCCTGTTGTGTTTTAGCAAATTAAGCAGCCAAATATTACATGATAAATACACCCACAGGTATATATTAGCATTATGCTACAAATGATTGCTGACATATGTTGGTATTTAAGGAAGTCTCATCCTGTTTTTTAGGTCTCGCCTACGCAGTGCGCAAGCGCTGCATATGAGAGAGACCTTTAGCTATCGGCACAACTTTGGGGGCAAAAACGTGCACGCGTTGCATTCCTTGCAATTGCAGCGTGTGCACATCTGGCGATTCCCTTGCGGGAGCGCGTGACGCCGTATTGTCACAATCATCGCACCTTGCTGCACGCTCCCACAAGGGAATCATGCAGGCCCCCTCCCACTGCTGCCGCACGAGGCGCGTGCTTGTGCTAGTTGGTAGTTTCATTTGACAAAAGCCAATATCCGCTAACGGCATTCAGATTACAAAAGTAGCTTCGAGGTACAAAGCTGAGGACCTTATGTAACAACCGACAACCTAAGCTTTCCAAACGTGCACAACTTGATAAAGAGCAATAAGTGTGCTTCGATTAGGTATTCAGTGCAAACAAAGCACGTCTGGTTAGGGCACCATTTGTGACAACGGATGGCGTTGTGCGCGCCTATCACGTGCCCTGGAATGCGAGATGGAACGTGATAGGTGTTCAGGTCCTGCACCTCATACGTAAAACCAGATGTGCCGCACAGCTGCTGATTAACCCCCAAACCTTTCAAGCCTTCAAGGCTCCTGGGTTTGCAGCGCTATCAACATATACTAACACAGGACTCGTGCACGTCCAAAATTCACTAATGTAGTTTTATCTGTTATTTCAAGTTCATTAAAGAGTTTATTTGAAGCACATTTCCACAATATCGGCATTCTTTTAAGAAATCTGCAACAAAGAAAGTTGAATTTGTTATGCAGCAGAACTAGCCCCCGCCCACCCACCGCTCTGCCAGTCAACACACAAGCCCCCAGTGGAGAGTCCAGACGAAGAGAGGGATTCCAAATAAACTTGTTTTGTTTTGCTGCTTGTCTCTAGCAGGGAAGCACGTCCCTGGATCCATTCAAACAAAAGAATACTTGCAGCCCACCCACCGCCCCGTCCCTCCTCTCCCCTCCCCAGCACCCCCTGGCCCGGGCGCCTTACTTCACAGAGCCACGATCAGCATGCTCCCGTCCGCTCACACACTTCTGGCAGCTCCGGGCTCTCACCCTCTCCCTCCTAAACTCCTCCTTCCCACTCTCTCCCGGCCACCTCCTTCTTTCTTCTCTTCCTCACCTCCTCCCCCTTATCCAATTCGCTTCCTCGTACCGGCATTTTCTCCTCAGTCACCTCTCACCCTTGCTCCCTCCCTCCGTCTCCTCTTCAGGCTTCCTCACACGTGCAGAAACCCCTTTCCCAGACCCATGATAAACCTCACACAGCAGCGCCCCCTCCTTGGGATGCAGCTGAAGAAATAAAACCCATTTGACTATTTTTTTTAGGTGCACAACTGTGCGCTAGAGGCTCGTGAATGGCAGCTTGACCTCTGCGGGAATAAATCCTATCCCTTCTCTCCTGGTCTTCCCTGGCAGCCCTCTGCCCTGCATGGCCATACTTTAACTTCAGAGTCTCTTCCTAATTTCAGGAAAGCTGCTTGGGACTTGGGAGGCAAGTCGTGCATTGTCGGAATCTGGGATGCTCATCTAGTGTGGGCAATCTTCAAGAAGCAGCAACGTGTTAACACAGCAAAACTTTTGCGAATGACCTAAGAAGCAGGATAAGAGAACTTTATACAGGCTTAAGGTTGCTATTGTATGACGGAGAGACTCTATACATCAGTGGGGAAACGCAAAACGATGACCCCCTCCCCTCACCTCCACCCTCTGTATGGATGTCAATTCACCAGTATGCCAGGGTAGTGGAAATGACATGGATACACCCTTTGAACTTAATTGCATCACAAGAAGTGACATGGTGTGACCTTTGATCCCGAAACATCCCAGTAAGTGATGTCACATGACCTTAACCATGATGACACTTGCCCTAAGTGGTAGCCAGTGGGCCCACCATTTTCCAGGAAGGGTTTGAGGAGGAGAGAGGTTCTACCACCACCCCATAGAAAATGTTGAAGGAATTGAGCCAAGTAGTGCATTTAAAAGCAACATTTTCACATAAATTTAATAAAAATACAAATAGTCCCTGAAAGTGCACTCATGAAATATTCAGCTCCTTCTTGATGAACCAGGCCAATGAAACTGGGCGCTCTCTATAAGTTGACTATATTTTTTTCAAAATATGCCACAATATAACAAAATTACCTTCATTGTGCCTGCGCCAGCAGTTTTTCACAGGTGCCCCCACAGTCAAAAATTACATAAGATGTGCCATGCCAGAATTTTGTCATTAGTGCTGTCAATATAGCATAATGGCCCTTATTTCAAAATTCTTCTCTAGTATGCCAGGTCCAGCATTTTATTATTTGCCCTTACCTTTCCCTGTGGTTTGGTTCCATTCTTGTACTTCTTTATGCAAATAATGACATCAAATATGCCAGCATCAGCATTTTGCCATGGGAGCCTTCATAAGCCAATAATTATCTTCAGTTTGCCAGAGCCAATTGCAGACTCGCAGGCATAACACATTCACACTCAGAGGCATTCACTCACACTCTCTCATTCACTCACACTTCTCATTCACTCACACTAATTCTTTCACTCACATTTAGGGCTCCATTACGATATCGGGCGGATTGCCTCCGCCAGGGTGGCGGTGGCCACCGCCACCCTGGCGGAGGCAATCCGCCCGACAACCACTCTCGTTTTCCCCTCCGCCTGATTAGGATGGCGGAGGGGACAATGGCGGACGGAAAGACCGTCCGCCGCTTTACCGCCGCGGTCGCCCTGCGACCGCGGCGGTAATAGATTAATATGGTGGCGGTGTCCAATGGACACCGCCAGCCATATTACAATGGCAATATGTAGAGGCCTTTCCGCGGCGGCAATGCCGCCACGGAAAGGCAGGCGGAGATAGGTGCGCGGGCCCCCTGCAGGGCCCCCAGGTTGCCACCACTGTCGGGGGGCACATGGGGGGTACCTATGGTACCCCCCCCACATTTGCATATGCAAAGCGGCAGGCACCGCGCGGTGCCTGCCGCTTTGCATATGCAAATGCAAAAAAGCATTTTTCACATTGTGGCGGGCGGTGCAGAGTGCACCGCCCGCCACAATGCTAAAACTACAGGATGTGCCCGCCACTGTGGCGGGCACATCCTAATTCCCCCCACGGGACCCCCGCCCTTATGGCGGGCGGTCCCGTTCTGCGATAGGGTGGCGGGCGGACAATGTCCGCCCGTCATCCTAATGGAGCCCTTAGTCTGACTCACTCATACTTTCTCACTCTTACACTCATTCTCACTCCTTACCTTAACAGTTACTCACTCATTCTCACTCATTCACACCCTCTAACACTCCTCACAATCATTCTTATTCATTCTTCCTCATTTCCAGTTATACTTTTGCTCACTTCCCATTGTCAATCGCTCTGACTTAATCACAAAATTACTGATACTCCATCTCACCCATTCCTGTGCCTGGTGCTCCATTTAAATTAAAATAATAAAGAATAATGTATTATTTATTATTAGTGTAATAAACAAGCATTGGCATAGCCAATAGGTCTCGTCTTTGGGACCTTATAAGTGTTTAGCCATGCAACAGTTGATGTTGTTGCACCAAGGATATTGTGCTGGATAACCAAACACTTATAAGGTCCCAAAAGCGAGACCTATTGGCTGTGCCAATGCTTGTTTATCAATGGTACTAACCATCAACAAAGCTACTAATAAAGCTGAACACTCTTTAGAAAAATCACTGCATCACCCCTGCCAGAATCTTCTGTCCCAAATTCCAATGACAAGAGCAATGCCTTGAATAACTTTTTTAATGAAAAAAACACAGAAGTACGACTGCATAGCAACAAAACATTTGTACTTAAAAGGTTCTCTTCATAAGTAGAAGTCAAGTAGCTAGTTCACATAGGAATGCAGATTGTAGGTTTATTGGTAAGGTTTCCCTGTGGGAAAGATGATTTGCTATTCATCGAGGGAACTTCGCTCTCTGCAAAAATTTTCTTGCGCTTGTCGTTCTGTTTTTCCGGGTCGCCACAGGGGAAAAGGCACTGTCCTGGGTGTGGTTGGTCGCCTGGCTATGCCCCCGCCGCCTCACTGCGGAGAGGAGAGGATCGTGTGAAACATCTTTGCTTATTGCTCAACACGAGATCAGTAAGCAGACATGCCCTGGAGATCTTTGACCTCCTCGTTAGGGAAAAACCATTATGTCTGATGCTGACGGAAACCTGGCTGGGGGAGTTGTCTAATCCTGACATCATGGCGGCTATTCCACCGGACTATAACATCTTTCGACAAGATAGAGCCAAGGGAAGGGGAGGTGGGGTGGCTTTGGTGGTGAAGAAGCCAGCCTCGTGCTCGATTCTTCCTGTGGAAACAATTGCAGGCTCTGAATCCCTCGCTTTCACTATTATGCTGGCCCCACAACAAGCTTTGAAAGGGTTGCTGGTATACAGACCTCCTGGACCAGCAGGTTCTTTTTTTGATGACCTTCAGGCAGCGATTTCTGGATTAGCTTTGAGTGCTCAGCATTGTCTGCTGGCGGGAGATTTTAACTTTGACATGGATGTGGGTGAGGATTCGGAGGCGAACAAATTGTTCGATATTACGGCCCCCCTTGGCCTCGTCCCTTTTCTTGCTGGCCCCACACACGACAAGGGACATACCTTGGATCAGGTTTTCTCCTCGGTCCCTTTAGTGGATATTGAGCTTCTCCCGGTGCTCTGGACCGACCATAGGTTGGCCAGGTTCTCTGTACTGGGCAGGGAGAAACTACCCATTAGCGCCCCTAGACAGTATGGATCTGCCTCGAGGGCATTTCACCGGGTGACTCCTGAGCTGTTAGCTCAGGCTTCTATGGACCATCCGTGCCCCCTTTTAGGCGATTTAGAGCAGGACGTAGAATCCATGCAGGTGCGGCTGTTGGATAGGCTGAATGACCTTGCCCCTGCAATGGCTCCACGGGCCACGGTAAAGCGGGTTTCTGCACCGTGGTTCACTGAGGCATTGTGTGCCACTCGCCGCCAGTATAAGGTGGCTGAGAGGGCGTGGCGCCTTCAATATGACCTTGAGGCCAGACATGCTTACAGGACGGCGGTCAAAGCCTATCATCGCGACATCCTTCGCGAGAAAAAGGACTATCTTGCCAGGAGGATTGAGGCAGCTTCCAATTCATGCAAAGAGATCTTCACGGACAAAATTAAATCGATCCAGGACTCCTTCACAGAGATGTCTGCCGAAGTGCTTTTTAACACGGTGGTTGGATCAGCTCCTTTGATCACTCGGGATGCCGTTCTGGAGGAGTTTCCTTCCATCTCCACCGATGCTTCTCTGGCACTTTTGGCCAATCTTAAATCGGGGTCGCCATTAGACTCCTGTCCGGCCAAATTTTTGGCCAAGATGGCGGCTGTGGTCAACCCATTGGTCAACCCTCTCCTGAACCTTTCTTTGAGGGAGGGGAGGGTCCCGCAGTCCTGGAAAAGGGCAATGGTGATCCCCCTTCTCAAAAAGCCTGGTCTAGACCCGGAGGTGTTGGCCAATTATAGGCCCATCTCCCTCCTCCCGGCGCTGGCTAAAATCACGGAGAAGCATGTGAACGGCGCACTTTCGAGCTTCTTAGAATCCAATGACCTGCTACACCCCATGCAATCCGGTTTCCGCTCTAATTTAAGTACGGAGACGGCACTCTTGGAGGTGTCAGAGGTCATCAGGGAGACACTGGATTCAGGAGGCAAGGCCATGCTTGTCATGCTTGATTTGTCGGCGGCCTTTGACACCGTCCCCCATGAGGCGCTCCTCGCCAGACTTTATGACATCGGTCTGAGGGGGACGGTGTTCAACTGGTTTACATCTTTTCTTGAGGGCCGCCGACAAATGGTCTGGGCCTCCCCGAGCTCCGCTGAGATGCCGCCATTGGGAGTCGGAGTTCCGCAGGGTTCTGTGTTGAGCCCAACTCTTTTTAACATCTTTATGACCCCTCTGGTGGCACTGGTGGAGTCCTTCGGGGCCCAGATCGTTTCCTACGCTGATGATACCCAGCTGCTCTTCACGTGTAGGAAAGATCAGGTTTTTGATGGAGAGAGCATTCGGGGCTGTTTAGGGATGGTCTTCAACTGGTTTCAGCAGAACAGCCTCAAAGCTAATTCTAACAAATCGGAGGTGCTGTTCTTTGGCTGTTCCTTAGACCCTGATTGGCGGGCGTGGTGGCCAGTGGATATGTGCCCCCCTGCTCAGACTTCCCAGGTGGCAAAAAATCTGGGAGTCAAGATTGACAATAATCTGACGCTGAGATCCCATATCCTTGGTCTGACGGGCACTTGCTTTGGCATTCTTAAGATGCTCCGGAAGTCTGCTCACAGAAGAGCATAGAAAGATCACTGTGCAAGCCTTAATTGGCTCCAGATTGGACTATGCCATCGTCCTCTATTTAGGTCTTCCGGACTATCTTGTTCAGCGGCTGCAGGTTGTGCAGAACTCTGCGGCTCGCGCTATCTTTGGCCTTCATAGGCGAGCTAGAGCATCCGGTTTGGTGCAGTCGCTTCACTGGCTGCCCATCCGGAAGCGGATTATGTTCAAAGCATTGACCCTGGCTCACAAAGCGCTTTTTGGCTTTGGAGCAAAGTACTTGCAGCGCAGGCTTGTCTTTTATCGCCCGGTTCGATCTCTGCGGTCGGAATCTTTGTTTCTGGCCGTGGTTCCCCGAGTGACGAAGGCCCGTATCGGGGGGCGCTCCTTTAGTTTGAGGGCCCCTCAGCTCTGGAACTCTTTGCCTCTTGCCTTGCGACGTACATCTAATCTGCTCTTGTTCAGGAAGGGCCTAAAGACCTGGCTTTTTAACCTTTAGGGTGTCTTTTTGTCTTCTGTTTATGTTTGTTTTTATGGTGTTATGTTTTTTACTGAGCCGCCTAAATAAAGCGCCGGGATACTCTTATTGAGTAGCCGTGCGCTATAGAAATAAAATTTAACATAACATAACAAGGTTACAAGTTACTTAATATGGAAACTCCACCAGGAGCAGCATCCTTTCTGCTTAGCCCACTCTCTCTAACTGTCCACTTCTTCAGGCACTCACCAGCATTCCATGACATCATACACGGGCTGAGCAGAGCAGGGAAACAGAGAAGCAGAGTATGTATTATAACAACAGCAGATTATAACACATCTCCTTCCCTTAGAAAATAATAAAAATACAACAGGACTAATAAAATACCAACAGAACCGTAAGAGATTCTAGGATCAATGATAAAAATACAAGCCCTATTAATTACTCACACCGTGGTCACATCCGACCCCCATCCATATGAAACCAAAAGCTCACCCATACATAGGCCACACATAACCCATCCAAACAAAACCACTAGCATGTCAGGGGAACAATTCACCTACCTTCAACTGCATTCTCTTGCAGGACCAGACGCGTGTTCTACACCTACCTCTACTGCCAGTTAGTCAGTCACATGATTAGAGACATAAATCATACACTCTCCCTTTAACGCACACTCATGCAGGGTCAAGCACACATTTACCTCTACTGTATACTCTTGCAGGACCAGGGACAATTCCTACACTACAACATACGCTTCACTGCGCACTATCACAGGACCAATAAACTCAATACACTCACCCTTTACTGCATAATCTTGCAGGACCAGAGACACAAACTCCCTCTACTCCGTTCTCTTGCAGGCCCAAGGAACATTCAATGCACCCACCCTCAGCTGCATAGTCTTGCAGGACCAGGGACACATACTCTACATTCCTTCCACTGCACCCACTTGCAGGACCACTACACTCAACCAGCCATGGCCCATGCAGGTAAGAGCGGTGGGGCAGTGGGGCTCGGAGGGTGGGGGTGGGATTTCGACAAATGACCATGAGAGAAAATTAAAGAAATAATACATTTTCCCCTTGTCGTCATTTGTTTAAATGTTCCGTCCCACCCTCCCCCCTCCCCCCACCGGCTCCACTGCTTTTACCTGCATGGGCAACGGCTGCTCTAAACCTCTACTGCATACTCTTGCAAGACCAGGGACAAAAACTACAGAAACAATCTAAACACTCAACCCCTACTGCATATTGTTGCAGGAGCAGGGATACATTCTACACGTTCACCCTCCAACACACACTCTCTACTGCTCACTCTCTCACGACCAGGGACTTAAATGGCCTAATACTTCTATCGTACGCATGCAGAATATGGACTTAACAATAACCACTAACTTCTCTCAAGACCCTTGATTGCAAGTAATATAAAACTAATTCCTGTTCACTCCACACAAGATAGGAATAGAATGAGCCAAAGGTACTGAACAAAGTGAAAAGCTGCCTCTCTTACGTGAAGTGCTATCCTTTGTTTCCCCTCTGCTGCATTTGCATCAGGTGTGAGGCTCCTGACTTCTCAGAGCCAGGAGACTCCAACAAATGGAAGCTTGATGAACCCTCAGATTCGGCCTTTGTTATGGGCCCAGCAGGAGTCTGAACTAAGAAATCCTCCTCCCTGCCTGCACGTTGTTGAGATCGAAAGCAGACAACACAGTGCAGGAGCTGCTGAATGTGTCTTTGTGTTTGCAAATTACACCGGGACAAATTCAGCATATTTTTCAGTGGGTCCAAACTTCTTGTCAGGGTGGGCGGCGTCCACCCTGTGAAAATAGTTGGTGGATGGCGTCCACCTGCGTGTACCCCCGACTCGTGCCCTGAACATGTCACAATGCAGCACACGTTAATGCCACTTCTAAACCACAACACTCTGATTGCAACTTCCTAGTGTATGCATGACGTGCGCCGGTAATGGCGCATGCTTCCTTTGGCAGCACACTCAATGATCATGGAAACACTTCACTTGTTAACGGAACTTACACACTCGCGCACAGGGTTAATTTTAAGCCACAACAGATGGTTTCCAAATGCTCGTGCCTCAACTATCTCAGCATTGGTTAAGGTTAAATGTGACGCTTTAAATGCTAATTACAGTGGCACAAACGAATTCTAAAGTAACATGTGTAATCACTCTCCACAAGTTGAAACCTTATAAATGTGCCGAATGTTAAACTCAAATACAGTTCCAAAGTTGTGTAGAAGTTAAACGCAGTGGCTGCACATATACAATTAAATTCCGCCCTTTGAGTGGTTCAATTCACTTGCCGCCATTCACTCACCACCTGTATTTCTTTCTCTGGTTAGCTGATCCTCTTTGTTAATCTGCGAACATAAGGAGACTTACAGTCTGGTTTCATCGTTGTCTGTAGCCTGTCTGATGGCAAAAACACTGGTGGGCTTCAGGGCGTCTCTTTTTCTCTTCTTGCGTTCTTTTTCTCTTCTTGCGCCTTCAATGTACCTTCACTTCTTTGTTTCTATAAGTTTCCTTCACGCATAGGCCCGTTTTCAAGTCGCCTCCAGTGTTGGAATTAAAAAAGTTCTCTCTTCATACGTAGAAGTCAAGCCTCCAGTTCACATACGATAGCAGTTGTAGGTTTGTTGCAAAGGTTACAAGTTCTTTAATAGTGAAACCCCACCAGGAGCAGCATCTCTGCTCAGCCCACTCTCTGTAACTGTCCACTCCTTAAATCACTCACCAACATTCCATGACATCATATACTGGTGGAGCAGAGCAGGGACACAGAGAAGCTGTGCAGAGAATGCTTTACAACCAACAGCAGATTATAACATAATGGTACTAACCATCAATGAAGCTGCCAATGAAGCAGAAACCCCTTTAAAACAATCCATCACTGCATCAGCACCTGCCAGAATCTTCTATCCCACATTCCATTGACAAGAGCAATGCCCTCAACAATGTGTTCAATGAAAAAACACAAAATTACAGCTGCACTGACACCCATCGCTTCCTGCTGAATCCGACAATCATCATCCTTCCAACCCCTGCCTCTTAAAAACCTTTTGACACCCTCAGCTCACTCATATCCACCTTCGACAAAAATAATGTCTTACACTCAGCCTTCATGAACCCTCTCTGTGGAGAAGCTCTCTTACCCCTACTCGCCATCTTCAACACCAGTCTCACTCAAGGCATCTTCCCTGAGGCTCTTGTAACACACTAGATACCCCTAATCCTTAAGGAACCCACACTGTTCACTGATGATGTGGCCAAGTCCTGGCCCACAACTCATCTACCCTTCATGAGCAAGATCATTAAATAACTGGTCTATGCACAAATTTAAATTCATATCAACACTAACCATCCCATGCACAATTATCAATCTGGTTTCAGATCACCCTACATCATGAAGCCAGCTTCTCTGCAAATTATATATGATTCTTTCCTGACTACAGATAAAGATGGCTCCTCCTTCCTGATATTACTGGACCTCTTATCTGTCTTTTGTCAGTGATGACCACCCCACTCTCATCCACACCCTGAGGTCTAAAATGGATTAACGGTAAATGCCCTTTGCTAGTTCTTCTGTCTATCCAGCTAACTTCAGTGTGTTCACATGAGCAACTTCAGGGCTAGAGGGTCCCAATCAGTTGTGGAGTTTTCCAGGGTCCTATCTTGTCCCTTTTATCTTCAACCACTACAAAGAGTCTTTTAGGGCTCTACTTACAGATAGCATCCATATCCACCAATACACCAACAACACACAACTATCCAATGCCCCAGACACTGCTTGCTCCTCATAAAGACCTGAATGTGCAACACCTACCTGGCCTTTTTGCCAAGAAACCAGAAGCAACTAATCCAAACCTAGTTCAACAGCATGTTCATCCTCAGCCTCATCTACCTGAGCTATGACAAAGAGAAATGAACAGAGACTTATTACTGCCTTTGATGACTATACACAACAGAATGGCCGTGAACTGAATGTTAAAAAAAAAAGGTGATGAAAATTGGTGTAGTTAAACAGAAGTTTAATCCCTGGAAGGCCAGAGCAGGTACAACTGATATTGTTAAAACGTATAGATACTTAGGGGTGATGTTTGACAACTGCATGTCTTTTAAATTTCCTTTTAAGGATTTAAGGGCCAAGGCTGTGACCTTGATCCATGCTTTTAAATGTTTTAAAAAATCACTGAACTGTCAATCATATGAGTTTATTCTTAAAGTAATCAAAGCCAAGTTACAACCAACCCGCATTTATGGTTCCCCCATTACGAGAGGGAAAGATGTGAAGGTGCTTGACCTATTGATTGTCAAGGTCGTCAAAGCAACTTTTGGGATTGCCAGGTCTGTGTCAAGCAGCAATAAGATTTGGAATTTGGTCTCCAGGGACAGAGTCTGGTATCAAAGGGAGCTTTTTTTAAAATGTATTGTCGCATTTTCAACGTCAGCCCCTGCATCTTTAGGGAATATTTGTTGGCAAGAAATAGACAAGTCTGTCTATGCGGCTAAATGGACATCTTATATTTTAACTTCCCTACAAGATATCGGTATGCAAAGTGCATTGCGAGATTTGAAAATGCCCAATTATAAGTTAATTTTAAAAAAGCATATCAAAGCTGAATCGTTTAAATTGGATAAAAATGCATTAGCTGAGAAAAATTATGCATGGTATGTGAATAATTCATGCCAATCCCTGCGTGTTCCGCCGTATCTGAATCTTTTCTTTACTGCGAGTTTAAAAAACATTTTAAGTTTACGTATGGGAATAAACCCAGCAAAGGAGGGCACTCAATTTTTGATCAAGCAGGGGCCGGATTCTAACTGTAGATTTTGTGGATGGCCACAGGAAACTCTAGTACATATAGTATGTGTATGCCCCAGGCTGATTAATCTTAGACGTTTAGTTTTGAGACCTTACTTTTTGATGAGTGGCATGAGATCTGCTCGACAGGCCTTAATCAAGTTATTGTCTGGTGAATTGGTTCCATTATTATGTCAACTGGTAAATTCTTAATTACAGTTGAAAAATGTTTAATACAATAAGGCAGATCTCCCCTATTTTTATGGCTTTGGTGACTAACAGTTTTAATCAGCTCATAAATGTTATCACTTAATAACGTTTATTGCGGGGGTGTTCATTTGAAATGTAATAATAGCTGGGTTACCATCACAGTACATTGATGCACTTTTATTGTTTTGATATGATGGTCATTGCAATTATTGCAAATTAGCACTTTGAAAGGTAATTTGTGCAAGAAATGTATTATAGAAACTTCTCCGCTTTAGTCACGTCTGCACTTTACCATTAGCACTTTGAAATATAATGCGTAGTGTTTCATAGTGTAAATTAATGTTTATCTGTTAGAATATTTTTCCGTCATGTATATGGAAATAGTATGCAAAGCATACCGTCACTTTAAAATGTAGAATGTGCAATAATATCCTGTAATTAAGGATGTAAGTAGTCAGATTTGGGTTTATTGATAAGTTTTTAAATTGTATTTATGGGACAAGTTTTTTATTATTACATGATGAGAAGATATTTTGCTTATAATATGAATGTGTTTTTCTTGGAGTTCTAAGATGTTGTGATTGCAATAATTGTAATTATTCAAGCAATAAAGATTATATATATAGAGATGGACAGAAGGCTTATTATATTGTACCATAGCACTGGATCCCGAGAAACATGGTTGATAATGAATTTTATAACACAGAGTATATAACAGCACCATTTGGCTTTGTTGTAAGGACAAATTCAGCTCATGCAAAGTCAACTGCTGCCACTCCTGAGCGTGAGCAAAAACAAGTAAATGATTAGTCCACTTGCTTATCAGGTGGCTAATCACTCCCAGCGTTGGATCCCGGATGCTCTCAAGGTTTTAGACATTGTTTGTTGCATTCCCCAGAGATCTGTAGTGTTTTCATGTAGGTAGTAAAAGGGCGCCAAATAGCATCAAATTTTGAGACCCTCTCCCGTACATTTTCCATGGCATAAATAGCCCATACCTTTCCACACCACATGTTGAGGCAATTTATACATCTGGGCAACGCTCAGGCATGCAGCTAGGAAGAGGTGGAAGAACAGCTACTCCTGGGGTGTTGTTGTGGGATATAGTCGATCCTCTCCTGGCTCTCCTAGAAGGATAAATAATGGGTCACAGGGTAATGAAACATTAGTAGTAGAGTGTATCTTAAGGAGGACTGTGTCCCAAATTGACTGGATCTATGGGCAGGTCTCCCACACCCCTATTTCCAGCACATTTCTGAGCCCCCAAACATCCGATGGAGTCGCACAGAGGTAAGGTTACAGTGGGTCAATATTTTGTGGCATTCTCCTTATAGAGGAGACGTATAAATGACCTAGAAGCCGGCAGCCAGATAGCCCCCCGTGTTTCCTAAGAGATCCAGGTGTCCATTTCCTTCTCCCATTAAACCAATGTTTTTTGGTGGGGGTAGGAGAGAGAATATGATGGTACAACCAAGAAATGCCGCTATGGATAACATTACATGTGAATTGGGTTTCGATGGGCGATTCCTCCCATTGCATAACTCTATGAGCTTGATCCTTTCTTGGCCAGTGTCGTGCTTGAGTGATCCTATAAATGTCTCACTGAGTCATGGAGTATTTTAATAAGAGATTCTCCTGGGTGCGGAAGTCTTCGTCATCATAAAAGTCCCTCAGATTTGGGGGTCCCCAGAGGTCCCAAGAAAAGCAACTGGGGTTAGACATGCCAGGGGGAAAACTGAGTTGAAAGCCAATGGGGTAAGAGGAAAAGGGTTTGTCAGAAAAGTATGTTTTCTCCTAAGAGTTTGCCAGTCGATCAAGAGAGTGGGTGTCAGGGGCAGAGGAGGGGTGACCCCAAGGGCCACAGCTAGTAGCCACAGGAGTCTGCACAAGGGGATTGGGGGAATGCTTGTTTATCTGCACCCATGGCTTGATGTCAGGGTTGTGATTCCAGTCAAAGCATAGACCTGTTTGGGCCTCCAGCATGTAGGCTGTTGAGTCAGGAAAGCCCAACCCCCCATCCTTGTTGGGCGGAACAAAGAGGACGTAGCCACCCTCCGAGATTTGCCTTCTCATACCAATTTGAGCATTTTGGTTTGAATAAGTGTTTGGCCATACCTCTTATGACCAGGGAAAGAGTCTGGAGAACGACTGGAACCCAAGGCATAAAGTTCTTTTTGAGGCTGTTCAGCCTTCCCAACCAGGTCATCATGACCCACTTGAACCCGCCTCCTTGAATGTGATCCCTAAGGGACTCCTTGCAGATCTGCGACCCCCATGCCACTGGATTTACAATAGTTGATTTTAAAAACCTGATACCTGTGCAAAGTGATCTAGTTCCTCCAGCAGCACTTGAAGATTGGTGTTCAGTTGATATTAAAGCAAAGGAAATCATTGGCAAAGAGGACCAGTTAGTGTTCCTTGTCGCCCACCGACATGCCTTGGATTACGGGGCTACTCTGAATTGTGGCCACCGGGGGTTCCATCATGAGGGAAAATACAAGGGGAGCAGTGGACACCCCTGCTACTTCCCCCTACTGAGGGAGTTGTCGGCATGAAGGCAGCGTTGATTTTAAGTTTCATAGATGGCTGTTTAACAGTAGCCTGAGTGGAAGCCTTCTTTAGACCAAAGCGCGCTTTATCCAGCACCTGCTATAGTTATGTCCAATCGACCCTATCAAATGCCTTTTTGGTGTTCAGCGATAACAGGGCCATCGGCTGGTGCCGACACCCTGCCACTTCCAAAAGCGCTACCACAAGTCTTGTGTTGTTGTTATATAGCCTATTGTGTGTAAAAAACCTGCTTGTTGATGGGCGATAAGAGTTGGCTAGAAAGGTTAGAGGCGGGCCACAAGAATGGAAGCAAAGAATTTGACATCACTGGTCAGCAAAGCGATCGGACTATATGCAGAGCACAGCGTTGGGGGATTTATCTGGTTTTAGGAGAAGGGACCAATGCATCTTATTGGTGACTATCCCTGATGCCAAGAAGTAATTGAACATCCGGGCCTGGTGCTTCGCAGAATGGGGCGTTGCCGTTCGAAGTTGCTAGCATCTCATCTTAAGAAGGTATGACAACCTTCGGTCACTCACTGATCTTATTTGAAACATACTATTATGAAAAGGTTTGCACTGATGGTTGGTACTATCGATGGTCTGGGCACCGCTTGTTCAGACAGCAAGGGCCCATTCTCATGAGTCACGTCGACAATATTTTGGAGACTGAACAGAACTGGAATTCCATACAGACTTGCATGCTCTTAAATTTTTGCCAACTGCCATTGCCTCTAGACTTCCATGACATAAATATCAGGCAACGCCCATCCTTTAGGAAGATCAAATAGGGACCTTTCAGAAACTGATCTTACACCTGACCACAGAATGTAATTATTTCCTCGCCATTTACTGAGCCACCACCTCACAGAAGGTAAAGCACACATCTGGATTTTACTGTGTCACATAGGGAAGAGGCGCTCTTGGCCATCAGAGTAGATGAGAACAAATGTTTCCTGATGACTGTGTGTGTGAGTCACTTGGGGTCTGCATTGTTGGGACACCCCTGCCCCCTAATAAATTCCCAGTCAGATGCTGGCCTGGCAGCGACATTCAGATTAGATAACTGCAGCAAAATGTTGGGGTCATGCAAACATCATGTAAAAGATAAATTAATTAAAAGCGTTCATGCAAAAGCGTTTCATTGTAGATCTTCAGAGTATATCACTCCACTGAGAGGTACATATGAAAAGTGAGAGCTATAAAACATCCACTTGGAAATAGTTAAGCCTTCCGGCATCCTGACGACAGTGACATTAATGAAATCAGAGGCAAGTCATTTATTATGTGTACCCTACATGCGGCCTAGATTCTTATTATAGATGGAGCAACGTTAAAGTCTGTTAAATCAAATTGAAGAGGTTTTTTGTGTTTTAAAAAAAAAACATTTTATTCGAGTTTGTAATGGTACAGCAGCGACCAGAGGCCTACACATCAATACATTTCAATATAAATGCCACCTTGTACCGATAAGCATAGTACAGAAAAAGATAAACAATTAACCTTGGCTAAAATGAGCACAGATTCGGTCCCCCATTTCCCTCCAACACCCCTCAATCACTGACAAATTAAAGTATTTTTTTTTTACAGTGTTTCAGAACCCATACTTTTGAAGGTAATCTCATATGTGATAATGAAGCAAAAGGAGGTTCAGTGAAAAAAATATTTGCCTAAATTCACAAAATTTGTTCAAGCGAAAAACCCGGGATTAATCCTAGATTTTCTAGTTTCAAATTGTGCAGTTCGTCTACAAATTGGGTATCTCTTTCTGTCGCATGTCTTGCATCAAAGACCACTGTTTTGGGCTAGTGGGTCTAAGATGACCTTGAGGGTCTAAGAGGACCTTGAGATAAGCCAGAGCCAGTCATCTGGCGCGAGCCTTCAGTGGCATGCCCACCTCAAGAGTGTGCTTGGGTTGGGAGAGTGACCTATGAGGAGGTGTATGATGACCAGATAGGGCAAAGGACAAGGATTTGGCTGGGCCTCTGTCCGCCACTCACTTCGCATGGGTATGTGTCTTTTTTTATTTATTTATTTATTTAATACGATTTTATATAGCGCGAACTTTACCCGAAGGTGTCAGAGCGCTTTACATAAGAACCAGTTGCAAAACATAAGGACTTAGGATTACATGCGTTACATAAAAGATACAAACAGAAACAAATTGCAAATGTACAAGATGTAAAGTCACACAAAGAAGAGACTGGTGATTATAGTTATTTCTATATGCATAGGGAAGGGATATGAATGGATATACTCTAAGCGTCACATAGGGATGGTAGAGAGTACAAAGGTCTACTGCATATACGAGTGATTAGAGTTATCTCTATATACATAGGGAAGGGATATGAATGGATATACTCTAAGAGTCACATAGGAATAGTAGAGTGCAAAGGTCTACTGCATATACTAGTGATTAGAGTTATCTCTGTATACATAGTGAAGGGAAATTAATGGATATACTCTAAGAGTCACATAGGAATGGTAGAGAGTACACACGTCTACTACATATACTAGTGATTAGAGTTATCTCTATATACATAGGGAAGGGATATGAATGGATATACTCTAAGAGTCACATAGGAATGGTAGTGAGCACAACGGTCTACTGCATATACTAGTGATTAGAGTTATCTCTGTATACATAGTGAAGGGAAATTAATGGATATACTCTAAGAGTCACATAGGAATGGTAGAGAGTACAAACGTCTACTACATATACTAGTGATTAGAGTTATCTCTATATACATAGGGAAGGGATATGAATGGATATACTCTAAGAGTCACATAGGAATGGTAGAGAGCACAACGGTCTACTGCATATACTAGTGATTACAGTTATCTCTATATACATAGGGAGGGGATATGACCGGATCTACCCTAAGAGTCACATAGGAATGGTAGAGAGTACATAGGTCTACTGCATATACTAGTGATTAGAGTGATCTCCATTTACAGCAAAGCAGAGTTCCATTAAGTGGGGTCGGAAGGGGGGATGCAGTCACAGCACCAAGGGAGGGATGGAGAAGAGCAGGAAAGTGAGACAAATGAGAGAGGGAAGCAGATAGTAATGAGTAAGACAGCGAGGAGTGTGTCAGAGGCAACAGGAGAGACAATAAAAAGGTCGCTAGGACAGAGGGGGAGGTCAGAGAACGCTAAAATGGTATAGGAGAAAGGTAGAAGAAGAAGCGATTCATAAAAGAAAATGGAAAATGGCGAGGAGCACAAAGGTCCAAGTCCGACCGGGATTTAAGTGGCTCGGGTCCTGCCAGGTCACATATATGGCAGTAATTAACTGTCTTTGAAAGAGGTTATTATTGGGTCCTGATTTCATGACCGTAACAGCCTAAAACAATGCTTGACATCCCAACAACAAAAGTAGACAGCCTTGAGTTAATCCATAGCACTGATTTCATTTTAGATCCATCTGGCACTCTTTAAAAGTATTTGTTTTTTTCCATACAATGTGTTTCTGCAGATTTTTTTCATGCAAGGTATCACTTTTTTATGTGACCTGGTTCACCTCTAGGTAGGCGTGTGTTCCAGTTCTGATTGAGGGTTCACGATGGGGCATGAGTGAGAGCTCTGGGGGCGAGTGAAGGTTCTCGCAGAGCCTCTGTTTTAAAAGCTGTTCATACTTCATGCACATGCAATCCTTGGCCTCTCTGCAGAGTGCACAGAGTATTGCGCACACATGTGACAATTGCAATTGTGATTTTATATCTATTGTGTGAGGGAGGTTCATAGCTTTCAAAATATTGACAGTGCCAAAATAAAATAAAATGCAGTGCTTAAAGCTGAGTTGGTTGGTGTGCGTTCCAGGGATAGTGAAGTGAGGAGATTAATGGCCGTACTTGCAGAAGAAGAGTGTGAGAAGATGGTGTAAATAGGAAAATGATGTGTGAGATAAGCAGATGGAGGATTTCAGAAAGATGTGGGGAGAAAAATGGAGTAAGTGTCTAAAAGAGCGAGAGACGTCAGAAGAAAGTGGTGTGAAGGAGAACAGAAGGCTTTGTGGCACTGTGAAGACCACCTCCCCTTCCACAGATCTTAGTAATGGTTCATTCAGTCTCAAATGTTCAGATTTGAAATGATTTCAATTGTAATTATTTGCAACAAAATAATTGGTGTTACTCGTTTAGTTGGTAACTGCTAACAAGCATTGGCAAATCCAATATGTCTAGCTTAATGTTAGGCGTATGTCTGTTGTTGTGTTTTATGTCTGGTTGCAATAGCCTACAACTCACAAGGAGGCACCCAAATAATGGACAGGTGGTATGCTTTGTAAAGCACAGGATTTAAATGTTCATGTTTTAAGTCACATTTTTAATTACATAGGCTAAGCCTCTTGGAAAGGATTCCTAGTTACAAATCTTCGCCAATACCCCTTGTACAGTCACCCTACCTTTCTTGCATGCCAGTGATATTATTGTTTGCTGTTGGTTCCTAACAAAATCCATCTTTGTTCACTTTCACCAGGTTCAAGTCAGGTCTTCAAAGCCCCCAGCACTGCACCACCCACTTCCCTTAGGCTCTGCTGGACTGTCATCCATCTGTCGCTGCAATGTGACCGTGCAAGGACATCATATGGACAATAGTAAAGAACAGAACATGGTGTACACGTCATCTGAAGCAGGCCAGTCACAAATCTTTCAGAAAAGACAAAAAATACTTCAATACTCCATCTGTCTAATTTGTTTTACTCTGCTTTGTGTCTATATATCTATATCTATATCTATATTCACTGAAAAAACCATAGGTTTCACACCAGTTATAGTTAGGTGGAAATTTTACTCGCATAAAACCATTGAAATTCCCACGTTATAGTTAGTTGGACTCACTATAACTTGCGCGTGCAATGTACTGCTGATGACGTCACATATTACATCACTCATGACATGGTCAGTGACATCACTCATGACATCACTGATGACATCTCAAATGACATCACTGATGACAACATCCTTGTGACAAAGTGGCAGACCTCCTATCAGCATAAAATAACCTTTGACACACACATTCAAAAATAGAAACTAACATTTTCTTAAAAAAGGAGAAACCAATACCAATTACAACAACTTATTAGGTAATTCCAACATCTACATACACATCCACTCATTCACCAACAGTTTTATATAGTCTCTCATGCATGTACTTACTCATCATATGTACTCATACACCTATACATCCTGTTACACACTAATACTCATCCATATAGTTACTCACACACAAATTCCCACATGCAAAAAACCATTTACTTGATTATACTGCTATATACACACCACTACACATACTTCTACAGAAACTCTACAGATACTCTCTTAAACAATCAATTATAAAAACATATACTCACTAACCCTCCCATAGACACAATTATCCACCCATACAGTCTTGCACACATGCTGTCTTCAAAATACATACAAATAGTGAGTCACTCATTCATGCATCTGTGCTCTAAGTAATATCCCCCACCGAACCATACTGACACTGATACTGATACTCAAAAAACAACTAATAACCCATATACACACTCATGTAGCTACTCACCAACCCATGCAGCCACTTATACACAAAGTGAGACACAGATACAGATATTTAAATATTTAAACATCACTCGCTAATATATGTATTCACTAAGATACATTTAATAAGTCAGTTAACCAATCAATTTTACACAAAAAAACATCCATTTAGACATTTATTTACCCATTTATTCTTCCATCAACCTTTAGATATACATATATAAAAAATATTTATTTTTCAGAAAGATACACATTCACTGGATGATGTCATCAGTGATGTAATTTGAGATGTCATCAGTGATGTCATGAGTGATGTCACTGACCATGTCATGAGTGATGTAGTATGTGACGTCATCAGCAGTGCATTGCACGCACAAGTTATAGTGAGTCCAACTAACTATAACGTGGGAATTTCAATGGTTTTATGCGAGTAAAATTTCCACCTAACTATAACTGGTGTGAAACCTATGGTTTTTTCAGTGAATTTAATAGGTTTTTTAAATGCTAATTCCTAACTATAACTGGTGTGAAACCTATGGTTTTTTCAGTGAATATATATATATACATATATATATATATATATATATATATATATATATATATATATATATATATATATATATATATATTCTGCTCAATTCTTGTCGTAGAAAAAGAATTACCCGCACTCACGGAGATCTCGGTTTTACCAGGATTGCTTTATTTTTCAAACAGACAAAGACAGACGCCCTCGCGTTTCGGCACACAGCCTTTCTCGATGTCGGTAGCCACCGGACATCGACATGTTTTTAAACATTTTCACCGCATTCGAGGAAGGACTACTGGTCAACTGACCATAATCAGCGCCATTTTGGAGTGGTGTTGTTACATTTATAGGTGTAATCACTTTCTATTTACCCGTTATGTTATTAAATAACAGTGTAAACCACTCAACAATACAAGCATGTTAGAACGTGAGATAAACATTTATCGCTATCATCTCATAGATACAGTTATCATATATCGCTATTTCTCCATGCTTGTTAAGCAAAACACAATTGAGCCGTGGATCGGCCATTATCCTTCCTAAAATGCTATGTCGGTCTGTTTTCCTAAGGGTAAGTCAACCACTATTTTCTTAACTTTATATACATTATATACATTCTTATATCTGTTATACATCATGTGACGATTTTTTTGTATATAATCTTTTTTTCTTACTTATCGCAATATTTCATCATTGCCTTTTTATGCACATTCATAAAATTATACAGTTCGCAGGATAGGTTCATGTTTAGTTATTCTGTGGACACTCAAAGGTCTATCTCATGACTGTATACCTGCCAATTAATATAACATCCGTCATAAATCATTTACTTTTCGACAGAATACAATCAGATATCCAAAACTCAAAATTCCAAAATTTCCAAAAAATTCTCAAAATTTCCACAAAATTCACAAAATTCACAGAGGCACAGATCCTAAATGACTACATTGGTTCTCAGACACCTTGCCTATGTACATATATACAACTATATACATCTACACAGAAAATTTCAGTTACCTCTTAGCAAGTCAACGAGCTCTTGATACCATCCGTTTATGTGCCTATATGTACCATCAGGTCTTCCCCACTATTCATACCCCAAGGTGTTTTGGTATGCATGTCGATAATGTACCTGGATTCCAATCTACAAAGTTTCTTGAGTCTATCACCTCCTCTGATGTTGTCAGGGATCGAATCTAGACCATAGCACATTAACTTATTCCTGTCACTTTGATGTACTTCGGCAAAGTGCCTGGCGACTGGATAGGCCTGATCTATCTTATCAATTGCCCTCATGTGCTCTAAGATTCGAATTTTGAAAGGGTGCACTGTACTGCCTATATACTTCAGCCCGCATGGGCACACAAGGCAGTACACCACATATGGTGTGCTACAGGTGATAAACTTATTGATTTTCTTAATCATGCCCGTATCTTGAATAGTGTAAGTAAGTGTCCTTTTGCTGTTACAGCAAGCCTTACACTTATGGCAGGGAAAGAAGCCTCGCATAGTTTTCAAGGTGTTACTTTTAGGCGATACCTTATCTAAGTGGCTCCGTACCAAGTGGTCACAAATGGATCTGGCTTTTTTTAAAGTGACCAGGGGATAGACAGGGACATCTTCACCTATTATGCTGTCTGCTCTTAAGATGTGCCAGTTTTTCTTCAGCATATGCTTGAGGTGGTTTGCTTCCGCTGAGTATGGAGTAATTAATCTAAATTTACCTCCAGCAGTTTTTTTGTTGTCTCTCTTGTCTACAAGTAAACTCTCCCTAGTTATGGCTCGTACTTTGCAAAGTGTCTTATTCAAGGAGATGGGATCATAGCCTCTGACCGTGAACCTGGCTACACTCTCGGTGGCTGCAATTTCAAAGGCATCATCTTGTGTGCAGTTTCTCCTGAGCCTAAGTAATTCCCCGTAGGGGATACTTTGCACAAGTTTAGGGGGATGGCTGCTCGTTGCATGCAATATCGAATTGCCAGCTGTGGCCTTTCGATATAGTGATGTTTCTATCTTGCCCCCAACAATTTGTATTTTCAGGTCCAAATAGTCTACGGAAGTAGAACTAACTGTTCCCGTAAAATGCAAATTGTAGTCATTGTTGTTCAAGTGTGTAATATACTTTAGTGCGGTCTCCTCAGGTCCTTGCCAAATGATGAATAAGTCATCGATGTATCGATGCCATTTGATCACCGATCCCCCGGACATATCGTCCCTGTAGGTTCTGGACACCTGCTCCTCCCACCAGCCCACGAACAAGTTCTCGTAGCTGGGAGCGAAGCAGGTGCCCATCGCCGTACCAGACACCTGTTTGAAGTATGTATTCTCGAAGAGGAAGATGTTGTTGTTCAAACAGAATTGCAGAAAATCAATTAACATACAATTATGTTGTGCATATCTTAGCTGTCTCTTTCTCAGATATGTTGATACTGCTTCAATTCCCTTCGAGTGTTCAATACAGGTGTAAAGACTTGTTATGTCCAGAACAATTAGTAGGTAGTCAGGTTGCCATTGTACATTTTGGATTTTTGATAAAAAGTCTTTGGTGTCCTTGATGTAGGAGGGTAATTTAGTAACCAAACTTGCCAAATAAAAATCGAGAAATCGTGAGACATGTTCGGTTAGTCCTTGGACAGAAGAAACAATGGGTCTTCCAGGGGGCTGCAATTCGTTCTTGTGTAGTTTTGGAATGTGGTAGAATGTGGGGCAGATGGGATTGGCGCTTCTTAAATAAAGATGTTCTTCATTGGCAAGCATACCTTTTTTGTACCACTTGCTTATAAGTTCGTCGTATGCCTGGATGCTTTGTTGGTAGATCTTAAATGTGGTTTCCTGGTAACATTTTGCATCCGACAATTGTCTCATGGCCTCGGTAAAATATTGTTCTCTAGTTTGTACTACCACATTGCCCCCCTTTTCTGAAGGTTTTATGATGATCGATTGGTCATTCGCCAAGGTGTTCAGTGCTTTCATCTCTTCCTGAGATAGATTGGAACCAAATTTTCCAATTTTCTGTTTTTTCCGGAATTGTTGAAGATCTTTTATCATTACTTCCGAAAAAGTATCCAGGGCATCAAACGGCATTTGCAGGTTGAAAGTCAAACAGGGTTTATATGGACTCTCTTCTTTGTCTTGTTCAATCCCCGCATTCATTGCTCGTTGCACTACATCTTGGCTGACACCACAATCAGAGGGTTCATCGTTTCTTAGGTCTTCAAGTGTCTCTATACTTGATAGGTCATTCACTGCAAGGCTATCAGTGGCAGTTAGCCTTGCATCTGGGTTTCTCGTTTTTTTTAGGTGAGTTCTAGTTTTAAAGTATTTGTGCAATTTGAGCTTTCGCACAAAACTGAAGAGATCGATCCTAGTTTGTGTATATTCCAAACGTGAGTCCGGGCAGAAAGTTAGACCAAGACTTAGGACTTTATGTTCTGCATCACTAAGTGGTCTCGGGGTAAGGTTTACCACTGTTAAATTAGTGGTTTCTCCTATTTCCTGTAGGTGCGCCTGCGGTTGGTCCATGTTGGATTTTTTGGTTTTCCTCCCGCCGCCTCATCTTCGTGTTCTCCTGCGTTTTGATTTGCGTTTGGTTCTGGGGGCTTTTTCTTCCCCCCTCGTAGCCAGCAGTGTTTGATAACTTGAAATTCTATCTGAAAAGGGGTCTGTTTGCTTGGTCGACTTTCAGGCTGCGCTGTGAGGTCGTCACATGATTCGTTGCCTGTCAGATCAGATTCTGATGTTTCCACTGTCTGGATTGATGTTGCTTTTCTTGAACTCAGTTCCTTTCTTGAAACGTCAAATTTTTTCGCATAAGTTAGCACTCTGCCCTGGGAATAATCTATTTCGTCCCGTTGAAACTTTTCTTGTTTGCGGGTCTTGATCTTTTGCTCATATTTCAACAGTCTAGGTTTCATCTTATCCATTGCCTCTGTTATTTTTTTGTTTTCTTCCTCCATGCCAAGTTCTTCTTCTAGTTGTTTAATATCCGCTAATGTTTTCTCACGGTCGCTCCATGCGTATTTTACGAGCAATCCCAAAGTCCCTTTACAATAGTGGGCCGTGTGTTCTGCCCAGTCCGTGAGTAGTTGGGGGTCTGGGTTCTCATACGAGGGGACCGTATATACCCGTAACCCTCTCGGGACTCTATCCACCTCGATGTACCCCTGCAGACTCGTTGCCTCCCACCATTTTCTTATTTTGCGCTCATATAAGCGCTCTAGTTTCATCATAGTTTCATTAAACTTAGATTTTGGTTGTTTGGGATCCGGTGCGGTTGCCAGAGCTTCACTTACATTTGATTTACTAAACATGCCTTTCGCATCTTCGTGCCTGGTTGACTCACAAAACATGTATGTGTCTGATGGTTGTTGTCTGAGACAATATTATTCAGTTTGTAAGCAAATGTCACTGGAAATGAGATTCCTACGTTGCGCTGCCACTTGATACTGCCTTTTTACTCTCAAGACAGAAGGAAAAGATAAACGTTGTTGCTCACCCAATTGCGGGTCCTCCGACTCGCCGCGCCTCCTTCGAAGCGCCGCTCCTCGTTCCCCCGCTGCTGGTACGGCAATACATGGCTTTACAATTCTTTCCTCGTGGTTAACGCGGTGCACCGAAAAGTCCGTTACGGTGTTTGCTGCTCTGTTGTTCCACAACTTCAGTGCACTCTACAACGGGTGCGGGTAGCGGCTGTGGACGCCGCTAATATTCTGCTCAATTCTTGTCGTAGAAAAAGAATTACCCGCACTCACGGAGATCTCGGTTTTACCAGGATTGCTTTATTTTTCAAACAGACAAAGACAGACGCCCTCGCGTTTCGGCACACAGCCTTTCTCGATGTCGGTAGCCACCGGACATCGACATGTTTTTAAACATTTTCACCCCATTCGAGGAAGGACTACTGGTCAACTGACCATAATCAGCGCCATTTTGGAGTGGTGTTGTTACATTTATAGGTGTAATCACTTTCTATTTACCCGTTATGTTATTAAATAACAGTGTAAACCACTCAACAATACAAGCATGTTAGAACGTGAGATAAACATTTATCGCTATCATCTCATAGATACAGTTATCATATATCGCTATTTGTCCATGCTTGTTAAGCAAAACACAATTACCTTTGAAAAAGTGAATAAACGAAACGCGCCAGGCAAAGAAGTGATTTGCTTTTATTTCTGCTTGCAGGCGGATGCTGCCCGTACCAGTGATTCAAGGAACAGGTTGAGCCTTACGCAGCTGCTCGTGTGCCTTCCAAACTGTGTGTGTCAACCAGGAGCTTCATATTTTGGCGGCTGCACGGCCGTCGGAGTGGCACCACCCCGTGAACACTGGGGGCCATGGGGCTTGGTATATACCTACCTGATCATGGGGCAACTGTGCTGGATTGAGGACAGTGACGCTTGTGGGGGCTCATTCAGAGCTTACAAGAAATTTGCATCCATCTGAGGATTAATTTCGAACACTCCATCTCCCAGAAATCACCACAGTTCCATTTGGACAGCCCATCTGGGCGTGGCAGATGTTGAAAAGACGTTAAAAGTGATGGGGGAGTGTTCATCATGATATTGCCTTTGAAAAAGTGAATAAACGAAACGCGTCAGGCAAAGAAGTGATTTGCTTTTATTTCTGCTTGCAGGCGGATGCTGCCCGTACCAGTGATTTAAGGAACAGGTTGAGCCTTACGCAGCTGCTCGTGTGCCTTCCAAACTGTGTGTGTCAACCAGGAGCTTCATATATATATATATATATATATATATATATATATATATATATATATATATATATATATATATTCCAAGATCCACCCTACTCCAACCAAGAAGAGGCATGTACACATGGCAGGTAGGAATAAGGCCAATTTATTGTATTCAGGTCTCCCACGACCCCGCAACAAGAGAGAGACGCGTTTCACAGCAGGCTTTATCAATCTATATATATAATTATAATTTTATTTTTTTTCACTGAAAAAAACATAGATTTTACAGACGTTATAGTTAAAAATTAGCATTTAAAAAACCTTTGAAATTCACTAAACAACCATAATTTTCAGGGGCGTTATAGTTAATTGGACATTTGACTCATTTAAAACCAGAGAAATTCACCCGTTATAGTTAGTTGAGCTAACTATAAGTCACGCGCCCGCAATGCACTGCTGATGACGTCACATATTACATCACTCATGATTTGCTCCCGCCCTTTAATGGCAAACATAAATGTCCCGCGGCTGCACACCCCTTTCAATTATGCGGATGATTTACAGTTAATATTTCCTATTGATTCTTCCCCTTCTTCCTGTGTTAATTTTCAAACCACCATGCTTGCCATTTCTGAGTGGATGTATTTCAGCCAGCTGAAGCTCAATCCCAGCAAGACGGAGTTGGTGTTGACAGGTGGGTTGTCCAACCCTTGGAGCTCTAGCTTCTGGCCCCCTTCTCTTGGCTCCCCACCCTGTCCTGTCAATACGGTGAAGAGCCTTGGTGTAATCATCTCCAGTGATCTTTCTATGAGGCCCTAGATCAATGCTGTCACCTCCTCCTGTTTTTTCCAACTACGCAGGATTTGCAAAATTCGCAGGTTCCTCACCACTGAGGCTCTCACACTGGTCATCATGGCTCTTGTCACTTCCCGTATTGACTATGCCAACTCCCTGTACGCTGGGATTCCTGCCTACCATCTTCATCGGCTCCAGCTGGTACAAAATCAGGCGGCAAGACTGATCTTTCAACAGCCTAAGCACCACCATGTTTCGCCCTTGCTGAGGAGACTGCACTGGCTCCCAGTAGCCTCTCGATGCATTTTTAAACTGGGTTGCACGGTATTCAAGGCACTCCTCGCTCTTGCCCCAGCTTTCACTTCCCTTAGTCTCAAGCACCACATTCCCTCAAGAAATCTCCGGTCTTCTACACACAACCTCCTCACTGTCCCCAGGTTTAAACGCAAAAAGCACGGAGGTTCCTGCTTCTCTTTTCTTGCCCCCACACTTTGGAACTCTCTCCCGACCACTATCCGACTGTGTCCTAATTACACCTGCTTCCGTAAATTACTCAAAACACATCTCTTCCAGTTAGCTTACGAGTAACCTCGCTGCCTGCCCCATTCTGCATTTGCCCATGAGCGCCATGAAACCGACCCGGTGACCGTGCGCGGTAGAAGTGATTTTAACATAACATAACATAACACCCCGGGACATTGTATGAGCTGTGCCTGGGAGGTGGCGCTCCATAGGGCCATGATGCATTGGTTACTGCATAACTACAGAATTAGTATAAATGCATACTAACACTACTTGCACACGTGTAGTACAGCGACCAGAGCGTAGTGAAGAGGCAGAGGAAGCCCAAAATCAAAAAATATAAATCTTACTAGAGGTCGGATGATATAGTTCGATGACCCGATGACCCTGGGATGAGTAGAAACAGCTTCACGAAGAAAACGGGTCTTCAGCAGAACGCAAGGAAGCTTGAAATATTGGTGAGTGCTGCCTTCTTTTTACCTTCTCCCGCTCGTCGCCAAATTTATGTAGTGAAGAGGCAGACAGCAATGAATCCGATAGTAGATTTATTGCAGGAAAATAATACAGTTTAAACAGCCACGAACAGGAGCAGACAGCAAGGGAACCGTCTTGTCCAGCACCGTGTACAAACTCCCCAAGATCCCCCTCATGACAGCCCTACATTCTAACATTACATACTTACATTCTAGTAGCATTACATACCAACATTTTACTATAACTTACATTGGAAAACTACACAGAGCACATGACTTTACATCAATGAGTTCAAGGTTTCATCCACAAGTCTTGAGACTGGTAGGGGTGAGTAGTTCGCTTCCCACTCCCTGTATTGTATTAACGCAAACTAACTCCACTTCCACAGGTATGCTACAGCGCCCAGAGCACATCACTTTACAGCAATGAGCTCACGGTTTAGGCTCACGGTTTAATCCCCGAGTCTTCAGACCAGTAGGGGTGAGTAGTTTACTTCCCACTCCCTGTATAGTATAAACGCATACTAACACTACTTACACAGTTATACTACAGCGGCGAGGATGCTACAGCGCCCAGATCCCATCACTTTACAGCAACAGCTCGGTTTGATCCCCGAGTCTTCACACCGGTAGGCGTGAGTACTTCACTTCCCACTTCTGGCTTAGTTTAAACGCACGGTAGGGGTCAGTAGTTCGCTTCCCACTCCCTGTATGGTATAAATGTCTACTAACACTACTTGCGCAGGTATGCTACAAAGACCAGAGCACATCACTTTACAGCAATGAGCTCACGGTTTAGGCTCTTGGTTTCATACCCGAGTGTAGCAGCACCTCATCTCAGCACCATGTCACTCTGAGCAACACGCACTTTGAGACCGGTAGGAGTGAGTACTTCGCTTTTCACTCCCCCACAGAGGTTACAGTACTCCTATCCTCCTCTTTTTGCCCTTTTTTCCCCTTACTAGTTTCAACGAAATCACAAAATGGCTGCCAACACTTCCTAGTTGCAACAGCTCGCAGCCAATAAGCAGCAAGCTTGTGCTCGTAACGCCCCAGCCAATCAGATGGCAGAATTTCCAAATATCGATATCTGTAAATTTCGATATTTCTTCAAAACTACTGAACGGATTTACCACAAATAAAGAAAAGCGTGTTTTCTAGACCATGACTCTTCTCCCTGCCAAATTTGGGGTACTTCCGTTCACCCGTTCGACCTGTAGCCTTGTCTAAAGTTTCCTATGTATGTGTGTGTGTATATATATATATATATATATATCTATATCTATATATATATATATAGATATAGATATATATATATATATATATATATATATATATAACTGCTCCAAAATCTCGTAGTTTTACTCCACAAAAGACCAGCACCGGTGGCGAGCTTTAAGATTTTATTATAAAGCTCACGGTGTCCAGACGCGTTTCGGCATTCGCCTTCGTCTGTGGTAACATGGTGTCGCCGAAACGGCCATTTTTTATGTTCACACATCATTCATGGACATAGTCATAGGACAACAGCGCTCATTCACAGCCGCCATCTTAGAGTGGTGTATCTTATTACAACATTTTGCATTCAATTAAAAGCGCAATAGTGTTATTCAATGTAATACAATTTCATAATGCCCATAGATGAGCTCACCATGTCATACTCATAAATGCTTCAATTATTATTGTGATCTGATTCTGCAAAATCCCCTTCTGACATTGTATCTCAATTTCTGTAAGACTGTTTTTAACTTGCACTTTGGTTTTGTTTTCTCATTCCGCAGGAGGAAAGGAGGGGGCCCACCACTGGAATTCACCTGCACGGGCGTACCCAACCTTTGCACTCCAGGAATCACTGCTCGTTGTTGATTCACAAGTTTGAGACATCGACACATAAGGTTTGATTTTCAATGTATAAGACTTTGGAAACCACGTACAGACATATCACAATGTGTACTCAAGATTCATGAATATACTTGAAAGACTATTTTGATATGGAGATTTTGTTGTCTGCAGGGATGTCATTGGTTTTGCCCCATGAGAACATCATAGGGAACCACTTTGGACTTTTGGAGATATGTAAATCTCTTGTGGAGTATGACGCTAGTTAGCTTTTGGAGCAACGTTATGGTTCACATTCTTTACAACAATGTATTCTACATGTCAAAACCGACTCAAAGCACTCTGAACGTTCAAGTCACTGAAATGTGATATTACAGATTTTAAAGTTCGTGGTTTGTATTATTTATAAGTATTTCACTTAGATTGTTGAATTAGACTTGTATAATTATATCCAGAAGCTGGCATCATGACACCTTGTCGATTTATTGCCAATATATTACCCATCACGTTCAAAGAAGGGCCCACTGTGCCACTTTAACATGTTTGCCATTTTGGTACAAATAACCAATGAACCCCTAACCAACATTAGACCTTTTACATTGTAGCAGTACTTATTCCGCCATATGTAATTCACTATTTGTTGTCATTCCAAGGATACGGCATTTAGAAGTAACATTAATTTGATTGATGCTCACTTAAAATGTATTTTACAGAGACTGTTAATCTTATGTATACATATATATATTCTCAGCTAAGGTGTGATGAATAACACCGTATGCAAGCCGAATTTGCTGAACCAAGTTAAGAATCATGTTGACAACATTTTCACCATTCCAATATGTCTGCCATTTACGTTTGGTAGTCCGACGTCTATGTCGACTATAGGTTTGTAATACTGAAACTTTATTTAATGTCGGTGTCCTCTGTGTGATGTTACACGTGAACAAGGCTTCTTAGCTGAAACGCGTTGTGTAATGAACTGCTAACTTTATACCTGGGATCCCTTTGCCTTTTTGCCTGAGAGCGCAAGACAAACTTTTTTGTACTTTTGGACATGTTAAATTAACCGGATTGCTTCGCCGGTATCTGCGCCAACTTCCTTGGGTTCCAGCACTCCGGAAGAAGCTTTGTTCTTTTGCATATATATATATATATATATATATATATATATATATATATATATATATATATATATATATATATATATATATATATATATATATATATATATATATATATATATATATATATCACTCAAACAATGTTGCCTGCTGTAGGGAAGGACCACCATCAGGTAAGGTTTCACCACATATTTTATTGAAGGAAGCGGTGCGGAAAAACAGTCTATCCCGCTTGTCATCGACCAGCCATCCCTGTTTGATCACTTCTTCAGGGGTTTGCTGCTTAAACACGGGAAGAGCGGCAATGTTCGCAGCACCAATTAATTTTCTCGTAACTCCGCCTTTGAGGGCGTGGCCACCCCAGTGGCCCCTGGTACTTGTGGTGCTTGGTATTTCTCCAGTGAGCTGCCGTTCAATCCAATGCACATAAATAACATAACTTCCAAGTGGATTGCGGTGTGAAACTCTTAGACCGCACCAACTGCTTACACCTCCAATACGGCTCCTGACGTCCTTCTTAGCCACGCCGATGGCGTACCCACAGGACTGCTAGAATAGCAGCCGGTCACTTCCCCGCGGCTCAGGCAAGCCGCAGAACATCACTCAAACAATGTTGCCTGCTGTAGGAAAGGACCACCATCAGGTAAGGTTTCACCACATAATTTATTGATGGAAGCGGTGCGGAAAAACAGTCTATCCCGCTTGTCATCGACCAGCCATCCCTTTGTTTGATCACTTCTTCAAGGGTTTGCTGCTTAAACACGGGAAGAGCGGCAATGTTCGCAGCACCAATTAATGTTCTCGTAACTCCGCCTTTGAGGGCGTGGCCACCCCAGTGGCCCCTGGTACTTGTGGTGCTTGGTATTTCTCCAGTGAGCTGCCGTTCAATCCAATGCACATAAATAACATAACTTCCAAGTGGATTGCGGTGTGAAACTGTCTTAGACCGCACCAACTGCTTACACCTCCAATACGGCTCCTGACGTCCTTCTTAGCCACGCCGATGGCGTACCCACAGGACTGCTGGAATAGCAGCCGGTCACTTCCCAGGCTCAGGCAAGCCGCAGAACATCACTCAAACAATGTTGCCTGCTGTAGGGAAGGACCACCATCAGGTAAGGTTTCAGCACATATTTTATTGAAGGAAGCGGTGCGGAAAAACAGTCTATCCCGCTTGTCATCGACCAACCAATATGTGGTTAAACCTTACCTGATG
Source organism: Lissotriton helveticus (assembly GCF_964261635.1). Taxonomy (NCBI): domain Eukaryota; kingdom Metazoa; phylum Chordata; class Amphibia; order Caudata; family Salamandridae; genus Lissotriton; species Lissotriton helveticus. The sequence goes on from NC_136067.1 coordinate 1,621,970,958, forward strand.
GTGGTCCTTCCCTACAGCAGGCAACATTGTTTGAGTGATATATATATATATTTATATATATATACCACCAGTCCCCGCCTCTTCCTAAAAGAAGGGTCCGACACATGCATTGAGGCTTTTCCAGGTAAGATTTATTGCTGCCAAGTTGGAAGACACAAAAAACTTTAAAAAACCTGGCAGACGCGTTTCGGCGTTTGCCTTATTCATTGCCAGCATTGTGTTTTTTGCGTTGTATTTTGCGTGGGCCGTTCACTGCCTAAAAAACTCCCATTGGAGCTTGGTCGTTCCGAAACCATATATATAAACAGTATCCAAATAGACAGGTATGAACGCCTCCATTAGGTTTTATGTTCAACATTGAAACTATTACTTTAGAACCAAAATTAAGAAAACAGTAGTGTATAAAACAAATATAAAGAACTTTTAGTCTTTGATATTTCCTTTTGGGAAGTTTGCTGTGCAATTCAAGGACTAGACGCATGTAGTAGTAACAATAAAGAAAAACAAGATTTAGCAAACACAATAAGCCTGGACCACATTTTGTCCTGATTAAAATATTTAAACAGCCCACTGCAGTGCAAAAAACATAAAAAAGTAAAAGTGGTTGCCTTCTGAATACACATCATCTGTAAGATACAGAATGTAATAATTGATGATTCAGAGTAATTTTGAGTTGGAAAATATTTCCTCCTGCATTACAATAAAAGCACTTAATAGGAGATGAAATGTTACACAAAATAACCAATTGCATTAGGAAAGATATACTCCAATGGGAGGAGCCAAAGCCCACTATGTATATTTTAAATAATTAGCAACAGTAGGCAACAGTAGGTTACAGAAACAGCTGCACTGTTAAGCCTGACCTAAAAGTAAAAGACATGCAGGAAACAGACAAACATTAGTGTTGCAAATGCAAAATTGAGCTATTCGTGAAAGCTTAACAATTGGGTGAAATCACTGTCATCTACATAGCGGCACAACCGCAAGTAGAAGATTTAGAGTGTCCGTGTTTCTAATTTTCTCAACCTGAGAGAGCTGGTTTGGCAAATTACAAACGTTGTAGAGTAGCCACCAAATCCACAAGTTGCACAAACAGACACTCTCAAATAATACTGTGAGATGCCAGGAGGAGTGTATCAGAGACCTGAAAGGGAAAAACGGAGTACTATATCTCAGACAGGGGGTATAAAGAAGAGCAGTCAATAACCCCAAACTAAAGCAAGCTTTGGAAAAGCCAATATATCTGGATGTTTATCAGTCAAAATGATTCTTCAATGAGTGGAGATTTGTATGAGTGGTTAAGTGAATAAGCCATTGATTGGATGGATGGATGAATGAGTGCGTGAGTGCGTGGATAGGTAGGTGTAGGGTGAGTTAGGCATAGGTGGGTGAAAGGTTAAATAAGCTGTTGAAATTATATATTGCTGGACCAATTGCTGCGTGAAGTAATGGGTGCAGACAGTTGTGCCAGTCATTCAGACTGAGACCTCAGGCAGAAGTAATGATAGTGTTCTAAAATGCCAAGAATTACCATCGTTTATCACATACTGTGGGAATGCCGCGAGATAGTTCCCTTCTGGACTAAGGTCACAGACACTATGTCTGCGGTGGTGGGAGACACGGTCCCGATGGAGCCAAATTGGCTGTTGCTCGTGATTAAAGGGGATACTGGCTGGTCCAGATATGTTGAGCTTTGGCCAGCTTTTGCAGCGGGGTAGCGAAAAGAAACATCGCCAGGGGTTGGGGGTCACAGACACCTCCGCAATGGGAACAGTGGAGGCGAGACCTTGATTGGTGACGACGGACCGAAGAGATTATATACAAAAGTAGGGGCTGCATTAAGAAATGGAGGAAAGTGTGGGGGCCCTGGTCGAAATACTGAGAATCGGAGCGGGGAGGTCAGGGGTTTGACTAAAGTAATGATGTATCCCACTTGTGTCCTCCTGTGTCTTTATTTGTTAAATGTACAGCTACTCCCTGTCATGCCTCATGGATACTATCTGTCTTTGAATGGTCTTATGAGCTATGTTAATTAAAAGATTTTTTTTTTTAAAGAATTACCAGCATTGTGTCAGTGGGGTTGCACACAGTCATGCCGGGAATGGCATACCTACAATATAAAATTGTAAAACATTACCTTTATTATATCAGTGCATGCATTACACCAATTAGGGGACCATTGTTCCAAGAGTGTTTACAATATGTAAAAAATGACCACCATTATGCCAGTGCAAACATTATGCGGGAATACAGTCCATAGTTCAGCAATTGCCACCATTATGCAAGTTTAGATTTCCCTCGTCACTCAATTATCCTAAATGGTGTTCAAATTTGTACCACCATTCCTTAATCCTACAGGCATGCTTAGATGTTTTACTTTACTCATTAAGCATTACTGCTTATGTAAGTTTGCCCTATCACTCACAATTCCTTCGTGCCTATTCAGATTTCACCATCACTCACTTATCGTGACTGCTTTTTGAGATATTCAAGGGCAGATTTGCACCATTACTTAGAAGGCTTGGCTGCACGTGTACATTTGAACCATCACGCATTAATTCTGGTGCATGTTCAGATTTCCACCATCACAAACTAGTCCTCAGAATATATCCTGATACTTCTCCCCCACTCCATTTGCAACAAAAAGATCAATTTGCTGATAGTACAACATGACATTTTCATATGTAAATGACCCTGTGTTATTTCTAACTCTACACTCCTCTCCCCAACAGTGAGTCCTTTCTCTGCTCCTTCCTCCTTATGCTGCATATGCTCAATGTTGCAGTACAACAGGTTGTTAGTAGATGTCCCTGTCAAGTCAGTGCAGCAAGGGTGCAGTTAGGTACCCAACGTTGTCACCGTATGTCGCTCTAAAATCGGCAGAACAGTGTAATCCCACAACGGAATGTGAGATGTCAAATGCACTCAGAAGCCTCCCTGTATCTGGAAAAATAAAACCATGCATTATTTTTTGTTCCGATATTGTAAATGGTAAAGCAAGTCCTATGCCAAGAAGCTAATCATGCAAGGAAAGTAAGGTGTGTGTTTTGTATTCTTAGTCCATTTCTGCATATGAAACTGTTAATAAAAGACCATGGCCCAGATGCATCAAGCTAGAATCCGCTCGCAAAGGGGCAGATTCTCAGAAGCTGCCCTTTGCGACCGGTATTTTTGCATTTGGGATTCATGTTGCGCACACACATGCCCTAAGGGCCCTAAGGGCATGTGTGTTCGCCACATATGTGCACAGATCAATTTCAGGGGGTGCAACAGGGTGTGCTTTGGACACCCCTGCACCCTTGAAATCGCATTCTCAATTTGCGATTCGCTAATTGCGATTCACAAATTAAGAATGTCTTCCCATTCTTTCCTATGGGCCTCTAGGCCCATAGGAATGAATGGAGAGGTATTCCTCAATTGCGAGTCGCAATTTGCGAGTCGCAATTAAGGAATTTTAAGAAATCGCTATTTTTTTCAGTGATTTCTTCATGCATTGCATTTTGCTATTCCTTAATAGCGAATCGTTATTTTTCGCTATTAAGGAATAGCAAAATGGGTTTGTGATGCATCTGGCGGCAGGTAATGCCTTTGGCGGGAATGTAAAGGCTGTGAAGCCAGCATGGGCCAGAGTGACTGGCAGAAGGAACATCAAGGAGCTCCTTGGGGAGACACGCTATGGAAGGATATGGTGGTCCGGCTGATGCTGCATTCAGAGCCACCGATTGTGCTTAATATCATTTGCATAAAAACACACATGCACCTGTAACACTACATGCTTGCACATTGTATTTGTATTTGATTTTTTATAGCGCTTACTACCCCTTACAAGGCGTCTATTCGAAGCACTTTTTTTGGCAAGTAGCACCCTACTCCAGAACCCAAATAAGATTAGTGGTGAATTAGTATAAGGATTTTTGACATTAATTTGAACGGGGGACATGTGAGTTTATTATTTGGATTGAAAAAGGAGAGTAGAGGGATAGACGAGGGAAGGATTTGCTATATATAGCGCTTGCTACCCCTGATGAGGCGCTTTTTGGTGGGTGGACAGCTACTCCGGAACCCAAACAGGATTAGTGGGGAATTAGCGTAGGGATATGTGAAATTAATTTGAGTGGGTGCATGTTCACACATATACTACTAGAGACCCTGTCTGCAAGAAAACTTGCCCAGTCATAGCAGGAAAGGGCTAGACATATTGACAATATTTTTTTAAGGATTTTGTTCCCAATTGAAATAAGTAATGGGGAACACTGATAGTGAACAAAAAGGGCGTAGTAGATACGAGTGGGGATAAGTATTCGAAGGATCAGATATCTGCCTACCCACAATCCTTTGCATGATATCTGCCTACTCTCAAATGTATAGCACTGTGATAAATTCTTCAGATTCTTTTTGATTAGAATAGAGAAAATACTGTTGTGTTTGTTGTGCTAGAAAGTGTGTGTAAAGTTGTTTTAGCTTTACTAACTGTATTTGTATTTTATCATCTTAAAACACACTATTTAATACAGGGCTCAGCAATTAGGACCACAATTTAGTGTGGAGACAGTAATCAGGAAGAAGGAACTGGACACTGTCTTCTCTCTGGATTCACTTAAGCCTTTTGTGGTAACAAAGGAGGGGTTAAGAGTTATTGGATTGCTGAATATGAAGAGGAGTAAAATCCTTTTCTAATGAAAGGTTTAATGGATGTGTAAATGGCGGATGTAGATCGGCTTTATGTTTCAAATGTGTTTGGCCACAGTTATATTTAGAATAGCACGAGTAAGATAAGTCTGATGCTGAAATGTGAATCGGCAATATGAAATGATTGCACATTATAACTGATCTGAAGCAATATGTCTGAAAGCAACATATGAACCAAAATAGCAATATTTGTTTACTTTTTAAAATAAAAGTCAGTCCAACCCAGATCTTCGTTTTATGTTTATGAGTAGACTGCAAGTTATTCTTGTCTGGAAAGCACCCATGCCAGGGTTTATTGCATGCTCAGAGAGCCCTGGGGTTGGATCACACAATGGAGCTATTTCCTTCCTCTCAATTGTTATTAATTATCAGAATTTAAGAATGTCAAAGATGTAATACATGGGGTGTGGCCAGCAACATGGTAGAGTGAGACGTGAGTCTGCATAGCTCCGCTCCAGTCAAGTGATCCGACTTGCGATTAGGGGGCTTAAGGTCCCGAAAACCTACACAATTTGATCCCCGGGGGTCCAGCATTCCCCCTGGCATCCGAAGACCGCAAGTGAGGGCTGTGGCAGTCTTGTATTCGGCGGCGGTGCGGGCCGGCCTGGAGGCCCACTAGCGAGACCCAAGATGGCGCCCCGGGCCTGCTGAGGATGGAGGCGGCGCAACTGGTGGCGTCGGAGCCCATCGGGAGTGAGGGTGTCCTGGAGAGCCTCCCCGTCTGGCCACCAATTGTCCTTGGGGAAGCGCAAGGGGCCCCGGGGATGCCTATCGTCACCCCCCGTGGAAGAGGGGAGCCGAGACGGACAGCAGCGGAGCAGAGGCACGGATTCCCGCTTGCCGCCGACCAGGTTTGCGCTGCTGGAGGAAAAGGCAGGGGCTGGCGCCTTGGTCTGCGGGGCCCCGTAGGAGAAGTGAAGTGCCGGTGGCACCACGGAGGAACGTAGGGTGAGCTGCCTGCCCTTCACTCAGCCGGCACCTGGGGTGACTGTGAGGAGCCCAGGCGACATCAGAGAAGGGCCCCCCTAGGCCTCGGTGAAGTTTGCCTACAGAGACTGCCTACTTGGAGTGGCGGGGCTCCCCGCACGATCCTGTATGGGCCGGGTGGGCCTGCTCCCTCCCCCTCCTCTTGGGGCCTTCGATCGGTGCGGTATACTGAGGGACGGCCCAGGGACACTACCAGGAAAAGGTAAGAGGGGCACAACCTTGGAGGGCAGCGTGGCCCGGGCAGGCTGATGAACTGCTTCTAGGAGGTCTGAAACGCCTGGGGCAACGTGGACTAGTGGCGCCAGTAGAGGCATCAGGCTTGTTGCGGCAAGTCCATCCGACAGAGACCCACCTTGGTCCGCATGGACTGGGGGAGATTCGGCGGGGGAGTGTGGAGGCGGTGAGGCGCATTTTCGTCGCGGCCCTGTGATTGAGACTGACCGAGTGCCTGGGCCGGCCTCCTGACCGTGACACATCCCCGCCCTGCCCAACCTAGCCCCTTCCTGGGGCGGAAACGCCGAGGAGGGTACCTACCAGGGGTGGAGGCGGAGGCTTGGCGGTGGAGCATGCTGACAAGTAGTGGTGGAGAGACTGCCTGGTGAGGGTTGTAGAGCGGCGAAGCGAAGCATTGGGCTGGAAAACGTCCAGGAAGACCAGTCCTTCAAGGTGTGGGTTACGACGCAGCACACTATGGGCAGGATAAAGGACATGGACCCTAAAACCCCCGGTAGGGCACACTGGACTGCTATACCAAGTCTCCCCCCCCCCCACCGGATGAAGACTCTGTGACCGCTAGTGCGGACACGGCCCTGCTGATGAACGCAATCCAGGCCTCTCGCAAAGCCCTGGAGAACAAGATCGGAACGGTGGGCACGGAAGTAACGCTCCTACGGCAGGATCTCAGAAATCTGGCAGATAGAGTGAAGGAATCAGAAAAAAGACTTGGGGAGGCCGAAGACACAATACAGGAGGTGAGAAAAGGTATGACGGAGCTTCAGTCGTTGCATAAGCAGCTGTTATGGAAGGTGGACGATGTAGAAAACAGGGCAAGACGCAACAACCTCCAATTTGTAGGTTTTAGGGAGGGAATTGAAGGCATGAACATAGCGGCGTTCTTGCACTCATGCCTCCTGCGGGCTTTCCCAACAGAGAAATTCTCCACCTGTTTCGTCATAGAAAGGGCCCACAGAGCGCTGCTGGCCAAGCCACCGGCTGGAGCGAGACCTAAGCCGGTCATTGCTTGCTTCCTGAATTTTTTGGACAGGGACATGATCCTCAGGGAAGCTAGAAAGCATGGGGAAATCCTGCTAGACAATGCCCAAATAATGATTTTTTCCGGATTACAGCCAGGAAGTGCAGAGACAGCGACGCCCTTATAACTCAGTGAAAGCAAAATTGAGATCCCTCCAAATTCAGTACATGCTATTATTCCGGGCCAAATTGAAGGTGATCTAGAAGGACAAGACACATTTTTTTCTGACTCCGGAAGAGGCCTGGCAATGGCTTGGGGAACGACCCCAGTTGACCAGACCCGCGACTAGTGCTCAAAAATCACCTGACGAAGAGAGGCTTCCAGGAGGCCCCAGAGGAACGCCAAAATCGCAGAGGTCGAGACAAGGTCATGGAGAACGTCTTCCGGGTGCGACCCCATACCCCAAATCTGGACCTGAATGACGGAGAAGACGAAGCGACGGGTCCCTTGGCCTTAGTCGACTCTCAGGGTCCCGGTTCTCTTGCCTGGCGGAGAAATCGCGCTCAGATGTGGAAGGAGAGCCTCGGGGTTCCTCGTCGGAGGGGGAAGAGTTGGACGGGCAGTCGCTAAATCCTTTGGCAATTAAAATTAACAAGATGGAACAGGAGCCCACGCCAGAACCCTTGGAGTCTACAGGGGACCTCCAGGACTCTAACTCGTGAAGAGGGGACCAAAGTGGCCACCCAAGTCTAGATCCTGTATCGCCAGGAGCGTGCAAGCTGGACAAGCCTTCGCCGCCTATTATGAAGATTTTTACAAAGCTAGGGATCTGGGAGCGCTAGAAGATGCACTGATGTACATTGACAATATTGAGATCAAAGTTTTATCTGAAGAGGATCAGTTGGGCCTTGAGGGTGAGATAACAATCACCGAGATTAAAGAGGCCTTGACCAGGCTACGCCCGGGGAAATCCCCTGGCCCAAACGGGTTTACTGCTGAATTTTTTTTTTAAACTGTGGATCTCCTTGGTGGCCACCTGTTGGCCCTGTTCAAGGGGGCAGCCCAAGAGGGCATCTTACCGCCACATCTGCGTATGGCCACAATTGTTCCGATATATATAAGCAGGGTAAACCCCCCGAAGAGTGCACGTCGTATCGCCCCATCTCACTCCTGAAGGTGGAGGTTAAACTCTTGCCGACAATATTGGCCCTCCGACTGCGACGGGTAATTCCTGACCTGGTCCACTTGGACCAGACAGGTTTCCTGCCGGAGATGGCAACCAGGTTGAATCTCAGGAGGACTCATAACTGGCTGTTGGAGGTGCACATTTGTCAAGATTCCCATGTGTTTTTATCTTTAGATGCCGAAAAGGTGTTTGACGCGGTGCACTGGCCTTTCCTTGAGGGGGTGTAACTCAAATTTGGATTTGGCCCCAAGTTCCGGAAGTGGGTGAGACTCCTCTAGACGGACCCACGAGAAAAGTACATGGGGTGCTATCAGAGGATTTCCCCATAAGAAGAGGGACCCGGCTGGGATGTCCCATGTCCCCGTTGCTCTTTGCCCTTACTATAGAAATAGTGGCATGTGAAATTAGACAGGAAAAGGAGATTAGAGACAGACACGTAGGAGGAAACATATCGCTATATGCGGATGACGTCCTCTTGTGTGTCACCCACCCTGACACGACGATCCCGGTGCTGTTTACCTCGCTGAGTCGTTATGGCGCCCATGCAGGTTACAAGATAAGCTGGCATAAGTCGATCTAATATACCCCCAGGCGGGGAGAGGGCTGGCCCCTCTTGCCTGGTGCTCTTAGGGTCACAGACGAAGACTTTATGTATCTGGGGGTATATAAAACTTTGGATAGAAACCTCACATACCAGAGAAACGTCAAGCGGGTGCTCACAAACTTTGTTCAAGACGCTGCTAGGTGAAGGACGCTCACCCGACCGATAATAGGGCGTGCTGCAATGTTTAAAATGATAACACTACCGCGGTTCCTGTATGCCACACAAAATGAATATTTCCCACTCCACCGGCAGGTTTTTAAAGATATAAACGTTGAGCTGAGGTCACTGCTCTGGCTGGGGAGACAATCCAGGATAGCTCTAGGCACCTTGCAAAGGAACGAGTACAATGGGGGGATCTCTTTGCCGAACATCGAAGCTTATTACTGGGTGGAGCACTTATCACCGATCAACGAATGGTTTCATGCTCCAGCAGACCACCCCACATACAGCTTAGAGAGAAGGACAATGGCACAGAGCACCTGTTTGCATTATATGTATGGGGCAGAGGGAAGGACAGATTGCACTCAGTAACACGGGTTATGATAGAGGTATGGGAGAGGGTGACCAGAGCGATTGCATGGACTCATAAACCGATGAAACAGACCCCAATATGGCACTGCGCGTGGTTAAAGGAACTGAATAAGCTGAGAGGGTTCAAGAAATGGGACGACATCAGAATCTCCGTACTGGGGGATCTGATGAAAATGGGAGACCTAAAGTCATTCCAGGTTATGAGGGCGGAATACGGGCTGCACCGCACTCAGTATCTAAGGTATGCGCAACTGCGCCATGCTTGTCGGGCGGAGAAGGCGCTCGGCTCTCCCTTGCCAGAATGTGGAAAAGTAAATGTTGCCATGTTATATGTGCCTACGTGTTCCCCATGTTATGCTATATGTGCATGATCGATATGCATGTATCCCCCTTATGATCGATTAAAGATGCAATTATAGTTGTGTCCATCTTTAGTATGCCAGTTTCCAGTCTTCGTGAAAGCAACGAATATTAGGCCTATGTAAAGCTACGTTGCCACGTTTTACAGTGTGCACGTTAATTCATTGAATTGTCCCCGTTTCTAGGCCTCAAAAGGGCCCGGACTCAGATTCAGCTCCTGTCTCCTGAACCCTCTCCGAGGAGCGATACAGCCCCCACCTGTATCCCTGACCCTTCACTTACTTTCATGCCTCGCAGTGCCCGGCTCGGCCTGGCTCTGCCTCCCAGTCTGCCAAGAGTATGTTATGTTTCTAGTTATCAGTCCAGCCCTCCTTCTCTGCATTCCTAAGCTACTGAATCACATCAATAGTTTCCGTCATGGTCTAGCCTTTATGTCTCCATGTAAGAGAAATACTGTATTAATATTCATAGAATATTCCTCGCACACACACTACATGTAGAATTATGCATGCACCAGTCTTAATGTCTGTTAGCCTTTGCCCTGATAACTTTTGGATTCTATCAACATGTACTCTAAACACCAGATACTAGATATGCCTGGGTACATGTCGCTCTGACACTCCAGACTTTCGTCTCCTCTTCTAGCGCAGAAGTCATAGCCCCCAGTCCTCCTGGTAACACGTCATTGCCCGTTTGCGCGCACCACTAGGTTAAAGGTCCCAGCTGCTCGAGTAGCCCCCTCCATGTTTCCGCCCCTTTTATGACATATTCTGTTACGTTTGCATCACATGTCTATGTACACGCCTTCTTGTTACATCAGTTTTGTCCTTATCTTTCGCGACTGCTACAAACCCCGCCTACTGCTACGCCTACTGTATTGAATGTAATGTATTTTGTTTAACTATATATATCGTGCACTGTTATTAAAGTTTGCTAGCCATTCCCAGATCCTGCCCCGGCAGCTGCCGGGCCCCTGCCATCCTATTCCCATGCAGGCTATCCTGTTCCTGTCCTTTTATGCTTAATTAAAGCCTGTACACTCTAGCTACCTCGTATCTTGACTCTTATTTATCGAGCTATCTGTTTGTATGAGTATCCCGAAAAATAGAACCGGTAATTAATTATTTATTTACCACATAATGGCGCCCAAATAGGGACTTGCCCTTTCCCCACGCGCCGGAGAAGCCACGCAGGCCCCCTGATCCTCTGCAGCCGTGACGGAACCATACCGTGCACGTGCAGATATTTCTGCTTCAAGTATCCCTCAGGCCCACGGAGGAGACGGAGGTTGCGGTCCAGCGTCCAGACGAGGCGGTGGAGGAACGCGGCGAGTCCCGACCAGAGCCCAAGCCGAGAGTCCAAGGTCCGAGGTATCCGGAGGCCCACCTGTAACTGAAGTCCGAAGTTTCGTCCGTCCGTCGTCGTAGCAGTCCAGTCCAGTCCGAGGCCTTCCGTTCTTGCTGCCCGGTGAGTACCGTTGCTGGGGTAGTATCTAGACAGGGTCAATTAATTTGTCTCTGGTCCGTGGGTTCGGGTACACAGATCCAACACGAAGTGTCCACTTAGGTGGATGCGGGTCCTGACGTGTCTCTTTATGAGACCGGTAAGTTTCGTACTGGTTCAGCAGTGCATCTAGTAATTCTAGTCAGTTCTGTTCTCGAGAAATTCATGTGTTCTGTTCTCAGTACTTCAGGCAGTATTCTGTCCGAACTGTTATTTTAAATGTTATTTCATGTGTTTTCAATGTCGTGGTATGAGTGATTTGTTTTCTTAAAGTTATTATTGTGTTTATCGTGTATTGTACTGTGTCCAGACTCTAGCCTAGTTATGCCTCTGTTCTCGAAGTTACGTCAGTTAAAAACTAGAAAAGGTCTGCTCGAGGAAGCAGTTCCTGTCCCGCCTAGGGACAGTCCAGGTCATTTTATGTATCATAAACATGGCATAAGTGCCATATTATATCTAGATTTATGGGTAGAGTACACCAAGGAATTAGAAGAGAAATATAGATGGCCTGTATCAGGTACATGGGATGCCGAGTGCATCATGCGAGTAGAAGAAGCATTATGGAAAAAGAAATCCAGACAGTCCCAGAAAGATGCCATCGAGTTATGGCGCAAAGAATCTCACAAAAGAACAGAGAAAGAAATCAGAAAGTCTGAGTTAAGTAGAGAATCCTCAGAAAGAGCCCAAGAAAGGGAATTAATCGAAGTAGGTGAACAAGTTAAAGCCGAACAGTCAGACAGACAGAGAAATGCCCTCATTAAGGGTATGTATCCTCTTCTTGCTGAGGGCTTGCCGAAAGCAACCCCGGAAGCACCATGTAATTTTCCGCCGCCATTAGTTCCGATTAAGCTACGTCACAAACCGACCGCAGCTGATATTTTTCTCTCGTCCTATTTGGACGACACAGTCCCAGAATATGCAAATCCTGTTCCGCCAGCTCCTGTAAATAATGTAATTCCTGTTCTTCCAGCCACCGGGGCACCTGTTACAGCACCTGTTACGGTACCCCCGGTCCAGCCCATAGTACAAGTTCCCGCTACATTGGTCACTCTGCCAGCACGAAGAGTATCAGTCGACGATTCCAGTTTAGGGGCCGCGGGGGGAGGTCCTCCGGGTACCCCGCCGCCACACAAACGTGTAACATTAGTCGAGTTACATGAACGTGCGTTACAGCGTACGCCCAAATATCAGTCCGTTGCAGATATCAAGCGAGCTCTTACCGAATGCCGTTATGATCCAGTCCCAGGCGATGATAATATGGTTATATATTCATTGCGCGTAAGACGGGTGACCGAGTATTTGGACACCCTACCGAATATGAAAGAATATCTAGACAGAATATATCGTTTCATCCGTACAGGAGTAGATCCAGAAAGTATTGGCGAGGCCATGTCTCAAAGAAAAGTCGAGATCCAGCTCATGCTTTTAAAGTTTCTAATTAATTGTTTGATAAGAGAACAAGATTATCCGGATAAAGATCCGGAAGAAATGAAAGTCCTAACAAGGTGGAGTGACCACATAGCCGAGGGAAGACACAAGACACAGAACTGTATAGACAGTATGTACAAGAAGATCCGTAGGGAAATAATAAAGTTACACGAGAAACGAAAAGCAGCACAAGTAAGCGAGAAAGAAGACAACTCTTCTACTGAAGAGGTAGACGACGAGAATCCCACCAGAATAGCGTATGTAGGTAGAACTAGACTTCCCGACCGACATTCACGCCTAGAACACAAGAAAGTTTTTCCTCCTCCAGCACCAGAACAAGGTTCTCTCGAGCAAGTATTTCAAGCTACCGATCACATTCTGAAATCACGAATCGGTTATAGTGAACTTAGTACCATGCATGAACAAGAACTAGCCCGATCAGCAGTCCGATGGGTTACTGATTCTACCACTTTTCCAGATGAAATAGTGGCACAAATGTTTCTGAAACTGCCCCCAGCCGAGCAGCGACTGGTGGGTATGTATATGATCCAGCACCTCGTTACACTGTATGAGGGACAACATTCTGATCCAGGTCCGTTACAATATGTTCTGAACGAGTTACTCCAGTATAGATGGAGAGGTCTTGGTACCGATTTAATTAGTGTCATTCTAGAACAGCGCCACAAATATAGAACGTTTCTGAATCCGCATTTTGTTCACGTCTCACCTCCAGAAAGTAAACCATTTTACATAGATAGACAGCATCCGTTACGAGAAGTACACCCAGTTAGGACAGCGGGTGGTGAAATGCAACGAGTATTTGTTTACACCCCTATCACCAAGATGGAACTCTTAGAGATGAAAAAGCTAATTCCCTGTCACGACAAAGATCCAGCAGGGTTCCATCGAGAATTAAAAGACATGCTCCGTATGGGAGAATACACGTATCCAGATATTATTAAAATGTTAAAGGTCCTGTTGCCCGCAGGGGTATATGAAAAACTCAAGGAAAAAGAATGGGAGGTGGGAGAGAAAAAGATTGATTGGACAGCTCTAGAAGCTGAAGATAAAATACGAGTACCAGGTACCGGTCTTGGGGAGAAATGTAAAGAATTGCCCGAGTTATTGATTCAAGTTTTGCCAAGATTACTAGCCACGAAAAAGGAAGATTGGGATGCAATCTCAGCATGCAAACAGAAACAGGATGAAGACACTAGTGATTTTTATTCTAGATTTGAGAAATGTTTCATTATCAACAGTGGTCTGAAGACAGGTAGCGAGTCATACCCTCATCTTTTTGTTACTAAACTAGTCGAGAATTCAAGCCCACAAGTTAAAAATCGAGTTTTGAAAGTCGAAAGTACCTGGCAAGCTAGTACCCCGTCACAAATGTTACAGATGCTCCAGTATCACCAGAACAGAATCAGGGAAGAGCAAGAACACGAAAGGAGACGTATGAAAGACACGAAAATGAAAGTACTAGTTGCACAATCTGTTCCACAAGACAGTCAGAAGAGGGGTCCGAATCAAGCCAGTCATCCTGCAGCTCCCGTTAAAGGGACATGCAATTATTGTAAACAGCCAGGTCATTTTATAAACGAGTGTGCAGTTCTGAAACACAACATAGCTACTGGTAAGACTAAAGAAAGACCACGTCCGCCTAGACAAGAACAAGTTTCACCGACTTCTCAGCCACTACAGAATGCACAACAGACAGTTCCAGCACCGCAGCCTATTGCTGCAACACAGCATGTTACACAGCAGATGTACCAGTATGCCCAGACAGAGTATCCAGAGTATCAACCGTATTCATGAAACAGCCTAGAGAGGGAGGTAGGCTTGCCTCTCATCGAGATACCTGTAGATCAAGAGGGTCCCTATGTACACAGTCAAGTATTGGGGAAAGACAGAAAGTTTTTGATTGATACAGGGGCAAGTAGGACTACTATCAGTCATGACGAGGTTCCAGGGGCTCCGCTCTCAGGCTCTAGAAATGTTTCCCTTGGATTTTCAGGAAAGCCTATTGTAAACGAGATATCAAAGCCAGTTACTCTAGAAGTTGGTCCATTGTCCCGAACTACTGATTTATTACTTACGAAATCATGTCCAGAAAATTTGTTAGGCATTAAAACATTGAAAGAATTAGGTGCAGTAATTTGCTGTTCCCCAGAAGGAATACGATTGTTCTTAAGGGACTTTAAAGGTCACTATGTATTACGCGATTTTGATCCAAGATTATCAAATGTACCACAGCATTTATGGGCGCAAGGTCCAACTGATGTAGGTTTTATGCAAATCACATCCCATCGTGTGACTCTCAAGCAAGGTATAGTCCTGCCACGGATCAGACAGTACAGATTGCCACCTGAGGCTGTAGCAGCCTTATCCAAAATTATTGACGAGCTCATTGCTCAAGGAGTGGTTGTAGAAACTGACTCCAATGTATGTAATTCTCCTATCATTCCAGTCATGAAACGTACTGATCCAAATGCACCTCCAGTATATCGATTAGTGATTGACCTTCGAGAACTTAATAAATGTATCATACCTCAGTATCCAGTAGTCCCAGATATTTCATCCCTATTGACAGCCATTGATTCTGAAGCTACATTTTTTACTGTAATAGACCTCAAGAATGCATTTTTCAGTGTTCCCATTCATCCAGACAGCCAGTACCTTTTCGGTTTTTGTTTAAATGGAAGGAGCTATAAATTCACACGAGCTCCTCAAGGTTTCACAGAAAGTCCTAGTATTTACAGTCAAGCACTTAAAAGACAACTAGACAATATTCACATGCCAACTGACACTGCCCTGCTCCAGTATGTCGATGATCTACTGATCACAGCCCGTTCTGAACGTGACTGCGAGCGTGCGTCACTTACAGTTCTGTATTTCCTAGCCGAGATGGGGCACAAGGTGTCCCCTTCGAAGCTTCAGTTCTGTGTCCAGCAAGTGATCTACTTAGGCCACTTACTGTCCAAGTGGGGTAGGCAGTTGACACCAGACCGTATCCAGTTGATAGCGAGTCTTCCACAGCCCAAGACACAGAAGGAGGTACGTGTTTTTATTGGCCTCACTTCTTATTGCAGACAATGGATTCCTCAGTATGCATTTCTAGCAAAGCCACTGATACAGTTAACGACACAGGAGGCAGCCGTATCGACTGTCCTCCCTTGGACATCTGAACATACACTTAGTTTTAATGAATTAAAGAAAGCTTTATGCCAAGCACCTGTTCTAGCTACACCGAACTACAGTAAGCCTTTTACACTTTTTGTCACAGAACGTGATGGTACAGCATTATCTGTTCTCACACAAGATCAAGCAGGACAATACAAGCCTTGTGCTTATTTTTCGAGCACATTAGATCCAGTAGCCCAGGCTTTGCCTGCATGCCTCAAGTCAGTTGCAGCCACAGCTCTAGCAATCAGACAAAGTGATTCCATAGTATTAGGACACTCCTTGACAGTACAAGTTCCACACTCCGTGGAAGTTCTTTTAAACCGAACACAGACACAGCACTTGACCATTGCACGTTTAACAGGTTATGAACTGACATTGTTCCAGCCACACATAGAAATCAGACGCTGCAACGTTTTAAATCCTGCTACACTGTTACCGTCAGTTACTTCAAATCCTGCCACACATGACTGTGTGGAAGTTGTTAACACTATGACAAAGCCAAGACAAGACCTGACAGACATTGCATTACTTAATCCCGACCTGACACTTTATGTGGATGGTTCATGTATGAGAACTAGTACAGGAGAACTAGTAGCCGCGTATGCAGTGACTACTGAAACCGAAGTTATTGAAACACACCGTATTGACACCCTGTCTGCTCAAGCAGCAGAGCTAGTTGCTCTGACCCAAGCCTGCATACGTGCCAAGAACCTGAAAGTAAACATATATACAGATTCACGTTACGCATTCGGAGTTGTACACGACTTCGGAGTGCTCTGGCAGGAGAGAGGTTTCATGACTTCTCATGGAACCAAGATTCAGCATGGTCTCCTCATTCAAGCTCTGTTAGATGCGATACATTTACCGACAGCTATCGCTATCATGAAGTGCAAGGCACATACGAAAGTTACTGATATCATTTCCCAAGGTAACGATCTAGCAGATCGAACAGCCAAGCTTACAGCTCAGACACCAGACATTCCAGTTAACAAGACACAGACATCCACTCCAGAACAGACTACATGTATGACAGTTAAGGACCCTACACAAGATGTCATAGACATACAGTTACATGCTACTCCTGAAGAAATCAAGAAATGGTCCGAACAAGGAGGGGTCCAGACAGATCAGGGATGGGTGACGAAGGGAAAAGCCACATGGTTTCTCCCCGACTCTATGGTTCAAGTCATTATCAATACCGCACATAGTCCAGCACACCTAGGAGAAAAAGCTATGTTAGACAGTATACAGAACCTCTGGTTCAACAAGCATTTACGAGCTGCAGCCAAGCAGAAAGTCCGTACTTGTATGATATGTTGCCAGTTCAATCCAGGTAAAAGTGTCCCGGTGGAACAAGGTGGATTCCAACCTCCTGACCACCCTTTTGAAGTCCTCCAGATGGATTATATTCAGATGGAGCGATGTCGAGGTTTCAAGTACGTCCTTGTAGTTGTATGCGCTTTGTCCAGGTGGACAGAAGCATATCCAGTTCCAGATTATACAGCCGCGACCACTGCCAAGCAGTTGGTTCGTGAATTCTTTCCCCGCTATGGACTCCCTAGGGTCGTGTATTCTGATAACGGCCAGCCATTCTCATCCGAGTTAATGAAACATGTTTCCCTTCTGTTAGGGTACCAGTGGAAGTTCCATTGTGTGCGCCATCCTGAAGCAGCCGGTCTCGTAGAGAGACATAATCAAACCCTGAAAATCCGTATTGCTAAGACATGTAAAGAGAAAGGTGTAGACTGGCTAGTTGCCCTGCCAGTTGCTTTATTCTTTATGCGCATGGTTGCACATTCCAGATCAGGTCTGTCCCCTTATGAGGTCGTATTCGGCCGCCCCCCAAACATATGGGGTACACCTAGACCCCGCAGTATTACAGATGTTTCCAGTAATATGTTGACAGATTACCTAGCTTCCTTGATGTCTGCCCTACACTCTTGTCGTTCACAGGTTGCCGCTGCATTTCCAGATAATACCGAAGTGAAACCGCATGAGGTCATCCCAGGTGACCTAGTACTGGTCAGGAACTTTGATCGTTCAAGTCCGCTGGAGCCTCGCTGGAAGGAGCCGAGACTAGTCCTTCTGACCACCCGTACGGCCGTGAAGTTGGAAGGCCGCAAGGGTTGGGTCCATCTGTCGCATATCAAGAAATTTCATGGAATCCGAAAAAAGACTTTTAATGACAATTCCAAAGACTGTTCCATTTCTAAAGACTGCCTGAAACAAGACTCTAAATCAGACATTAATCTCAATCCCGAACTGAAAGTTCCTCTGTTAGAGAAAACTCCGCAGAAGGAGTATAAGTTAAAACTCCGGTCTAGTAAAATAAGTCAGCCAGTTTAATTGTCTAAGTCCCCCTCGGGTGAAACGGTTAGACAGGTATCTGACATGTATGAGATAGACCCCCATAGTGAGAGAGTTAGTCAAAACTCTATCAGATGTATCGTTTTTCTAAGTTTTCTATTGTTTCTAAGTTTGATGGTTACCTGCACAAGTTATGCATTGCATTTATGTTTTCCAATTTCTCATGTAAATAAGTTTGCTAATGCTACAGTAGAGCACACATTTAGTGATCTGCCTCCTCACGAGTTATCCTATCGTCTTGCTATGAGAAATAACACATTCATCAGAATGTTACACTATTCACACCAGACCAGCAATGCCACTAATTGTTGGGTGTGTGGTCGACTCCCCCCTTTCCAGACACCGAAGGGAGTTCTGCCACTCTTTCCTTATCCGTTTTCACATAATGGTTCGTGTGGAGCATGGTCCACGTTAACGTCCTCTTCAAATGATATGTCCCTTCTGAATAGAACATGTTTTCCAGACAAGCAAGGTCTCCCCCATAGAACAGGGTTAGATCTAGAAAATGAAGTTTATAATTTAGGTAATTATTCTTCAAATTTCATGGTCCTGAATGTTCAGTCTGATACTACTCCAGATGTGCCTGCTATTTCAGTACTACCAGTCATTTATGTGTCAGAAAGAATGGTTCCGCACATGTAGGACATAGTGATTGTACTACTACTGTCGAGTACAGTGACAGTGGGAAATCTATTTTCAAAGCTTCACGTCATTCTTATTTTGTTTGTGGTCAGACCGCATATGTTCGTCTGCCCCTTGATTGGGATGGAACATGTTACATTGCCTTCCTACTGCCACCAGTTTTTCTAGCCCCATCTGATTATCACAGAAACACACATCTAGTACACGTCAGACATAGAAGGGAGATTGAGTCCCCAATTGTCGATCAAACTGAAACTACTCTAGAACAGTATCAAGACTTTAATAAAGGTTTCTTCTTCTTTATAGGACCTATCCAGAATAGTAAGTTAATACGTAGGTTAACCAGAACCCTTGAAGCAGTAGTGAATGAGACTACTTCTGCTCTAGGTAACTTAACCGAAGAGCAATCTGCTATGAGATTTGTCGTGCTCCAAAATCGTCTCGTTCTTGACGTCATACTGGCCGATAGAGGAGGAGCATGTAGAGTCATCGGATCTAGTTGCTGCATTTTCATTCCTAATAACGCGCCGTCTGTTTATTCAGCTATAACCAGACTTCATAAAATTGCCCATCAGTTGCCCATCAGTTACACCAGAATCCAGGCACCTGGACATGGTCCGGTTGGCTCTGGAGTATAATTTCTGCCTGGGGATGGAAAGTATTGTCATTTCTATGTATTGCAGTAATGATCATATTCAGTTGCTGCCTCTGTATACAATGTGGCCCTGCGATTTGCGGCATTTGTGCTACCTCTTGTATTCCTAGTCCTAAGTCCCGTTCCAAGACAATTCGAGACGAGCAAATGATGCTATATGAAATGATAGATGGTATCATGAATATAGATGTTTCCTGATGGAAACGTAGGGCACAAGGAGGGAATGTGGAAAAGTAAATTTTGCCATGTTATATGTGCCTACGTGTTCCCCATGTTATGCTATATGTGCATGATCGATATGCATGTATCCCCCTTATGATCGATTAAAGATGCAATTATAGTTGTGTCCATCTTTAGTATGCCAGTTTCCAGTCTTCGTGAAAGCAACGAATATTAGGCCTATGTAAAGCTACGTTGCCAAGTTTTACAGTGTGCACGTTAATTCATTGAATTGTCCCCGTTTCTAGGCCTCAAAAGGGCCCGGACTCAGATTCAGCTCCTGTCTCCTGAACCCTCTCCGAGGAGCGATACAGCCCCCACCTGTATCCCTGACCCTTCACTTACTTTCATGCCTCGCAGTGCCCGGCTCGGCCTGGCTCTGCCTCCCAGTCTGCCAAGAGTATGTTATGTTTCTAGTTATCAGTCCAGCCCTCCTTCTCTGCATTCCTAAGCTACTGAATCACATCAATAGTTTCCGTCATGGTCTAGCCTTTATGTCTCCATGTAAGAGAAATACTGTATTAATATTCATAGAATATTCCTCGCACACACACTACATGTAGAATTATGCATGCACCAGTCTTAATGTCTGTTAGCCTTTGCCCTGATAACTTTTGGATTCTATCAACATGTACTCTAAACACCAGATACTAGATATGCCTGGGTACATGTCGCTCTGACACTCCAGACTTTCGTCTCCTCTTCTAGCGCAGAAGTCATAGCCCCCAGTCCTCCTGGTAACACGTCATTGCCCGTTTGCGCGCACCACTAGGTTAAAGGTCCCAGCTGCTCGAGTAGCCCCCTCCATGTTTCCGCCCCTTTTATGACATATTCTGTTACGTTTGCATCACATGTCTATGTACACGCCTTCTTGTTGCATCAGTTTTGTCCTTATCTTTCGCGACTGCTACAAACCCCGCCTACTGCTACGCCTACTGTATTGAATGTAATGTATTTTGTTTAACTATATATATCGTGCACTGTTATTAAAGTTTGCTAGCCATTCCCAGATCCTGCCCCGGCAGCTGCCGGGCCCCTGCCATCCTATTCCCATGCAGGCTATCCTGTTCCTGTCCTTTTATGCTTAATTAAAGCCTGTACACTCTAGCTACCTCGTATCTTGACTCTTATTTATTGAGCTATCTGTTTGTATGAGTATCCCGAAAAATAGAACCGGTAATTAATTATTTATTTACCACAAGAGTACGCCCCGCTTGAAGGTCGTTTACTGCAGGAACGCATCCCTTGCAAGGTAGTTTCCCTGACCTATAAAACTCGGATAAATAATACGCTGGATGGGCTGGTGAAGCTCAGAGAGACTTGGGAGCAAAATGTGGGGGAGATGGATACAGTGGACTGGGAGGCAGCCTTGATTCATCCAAGGCAAGTCACAATTAAGTCCCGTCTACGGCTCATTTAATATAAAATCCTGCATAGGGTATATTATGACAGGTTACGGCTGCACCGCATGGGACGAGCTAGTGACACTAATTGCCTGAGATGTGGTCAGGGGTAGGGGGACTTTTACCATATTGTGTGGGTGTGCCCTATAATTCGTCCATACTGGGTTAAGGTTCTGGGGGAATTGCGTGAGGTGCTGGAGGTCGCTCTGCCGGTGGACCCCAAATTAGTGCTGCTAGGCATGACAAACGATGTAGAGTTGAATCGCCCACTCCTGATATTCGTAGTCCTAGCGCTGGTGGTGGCTAAGAGGGACGTGGCCAGGCCGTTGGGGGCTCCCATGCCTCTTCGGATAGACGACTGGAGAAGGGGCATGGATATGTATATGGCAGCAGAGAGGGTCACATACAAAGCAAGGGGTTTCCCTAAGAAATTCAAAAGAGTATGGGGGAAATGGAGACGATATCATGGCCTAGATGGGGGATTGTGAAAGGGAGAGGAAGAGGTACCCGGCTGAACAGGTTGCATGAGGGGCGGCTTCGGAACAATCTATGCACTTTACAGAGTTAAGAGACAGTAGTATATAGTCCAGTCGTGAGGATACTGGGAGTGTGGGTTGGCGGGAGGAGGGTGGATTGGAGATGGGGTATGGAAGATGGTTATATGTGACATGCCTGTTATGTTTATGCATTTAACAAAAGGAAATACAAATATATATATATATTTTTTAAAGAATGTCAAAGATGTAAGTGGAGTGGCCATAGAAATTGCAGTGCTGCTTCTATTCTCAATGCATCACTTTGTTGTCATTATTTTAAGAAATGGGCTTTAAATATCACACTCTTACTTAACATAACATATGCATTTGTAAAACACAAGTTTTCCCAAGCTTTTTTCTCTTGGTCCTGAAATAACAGATGTCTACTATTACTAAACTTAATGCTACTCATTTTATCGACCTTGCAATTATCATACGCTGAGTGGGCCCGCCAGGATTCAAATCTGTGACCTTGACGTCAAACACTAATTCCTTGAGTGAATATATTAGTCTACTCAGCCAACAACTACACTTTTTTTCATTTGCCTTGTATATGAGATGCTTCGGAAAGAATATTTTCTGAATCATCAGCGGAAAATGTAACTGCAAAACAATCATGTTGGCTGATTACAGATAGGAAAAGACACTTTAAATACTACCTTCACTTCCTGCAAGGTTTCCAGTACAACCTGAGCTCACAAATTTGCCCGTGCAACAATGTATATAAGTAATCAAACTATGATTCACTTACTTCTGTGGGTATTACCAATTATTTCCGAGAATGTATTTAGCACCTTTTAAAAGGCTCAGAAACTATTGTAATTGGCAACAAGCTTTTAGGTGTTTGCAAGAATTAACTGACAATAAAAACCAGTCGTTGTGTAAGTTTGTTTCTTAAGGCAGCCCTATGTTCAAGTAGCACTATGCACTCTGACTAATCTCATCTACTATTTGGACTATTTATTATGTATGCCATGCTTTTACTCATGTTCTATACCATACATTTTGGTCGCCCTTGATGTTCAATTTTTAACTTCTCTGTATGTATTTTACTTTTTTTTAATGTTTTTATTGATAACAATACAGGACAATTGGCAATCAAAGGGTACCGACATTGGGTGTAAAAAATGATCATTACTTCATTGCGACAATAAATCTCTATGTATAAACAGCAGCATGGTGCACATCTCCATTGGTACATTTTTTGGATCCTTCCCACCCACCCATCATTCCTCAGCTTCACTTCCCTCTTCCAGTGTAGGTGGTTCACATAAATAACCTCTATATTTGTTCCAGGCCCCCCAGACTTCCTCCCATTTCCGGGGGCAACCACGATGCATCTGTATGTATTTTAAACTGCTTTTATGGTGGGTCTTCCTGCCGAATAAAGATACTTTGATTGATTGAGACTCTTTAACCCCATCGCTGCTGCCGACGTCCAACTACCAACTACCGTGCACGTCCGTTGGATGTCGCGGCCCCGCCCGCACAATAGAACGTTCCGCACTAGCGCGGAACGTTCAGCGGAGGGGTTAAATAAGCAATGGCTAAATAAGGGTGACCCACACTAACTCTCTGTGTATTTATGTGGGCTGATGAAATGAGCCCTGGCAACTAACTAAAGCTGTCTCTAGCTAGACCTACAAAGGAAGAACGTGTTTGGTGAGACAGAGCTGTACATCCTAGTAGAGAAGATCACAAAGAAGTAGAATAAATATTTTGATGAGGCTACTTTGAAAGTCCATAAGGTTACCAAAAAGGCTAAAAGTCTCAGAAACAAAGCCAAACTAAAGCAGTTGAAACTATCCACTGCACTACTTACGAGAGCCAAGCACTGTGAAATGACACAATAGAAAGTTAGATTTCAAGTCAGCTCATAGCCCTGCTGTCCTCAACCTGAAAAAGACCACTGACCCACAGGACGCAGTTTATTAAATACATAACATGGTGAGGAAACAATGCCAATACCAAACATTACATTTCAAAATATTCTTCAACCTCTCCAATTTATAAAGAGTAATTTATTTATCAATCAATTATTATCATACCAAAATATTTCACATCTATCCATACAAATTTTGAAACTGATTATATCATTTGTGGTGTCAATGTTGATTAACACATCACACCGTCTTTGAATTGGCAGTGCCAGCCATCCGTTTCGATGCTGGCAGTAAATATGGGTATATTTTACCAGATTTTAATGTATGTTTCAATCCATGGCTTGACAGTGACTACTCTCAACCTCCCCGTCCAATTTATCCACCCCTCCCCTCTCTGTCTGATCCACTCATTCACCTCAATGGGCCCACATTTCAAAGCCCCTTTTCTCATAAGATCGCTCTGACACCTCTCTCAAGCTCTTCAAGGTCTTTCAATCAATCAATCAATCAATCAAACAATTTGTAAAGGGTGCTACTCACCCGTGGGGGTCTCAAGGCGCTGGGGGGGGTGGGGGGGGGAGGGGGGTGCCGCTACTGCTCGAAGAGCCAGGTCTTGAGTTGCTTCCTGAAGGAGAGATGGTCCTGGGTCAGTCGTAGGTGGGTAGGGAGGGAGTTCCACGTCTTGGCAGCCAGGTAGGAGAAGTATCTTCCTCCGCTGGTGGTTCTGCGGATCCGTGGGACGGTGGCGAGGGCGAGACTGGAGGAGCAGAGCTGACGGGTGGGTGTGTAGAACGTGAGGCGGTTGTTGAGGTATTCGGGGCCCATGTTGTGGAGGGCTTTGTGAGCGTGGCTGAGGAGCCTGAACGTGATTCTTTTGCTGACGGGGAGCCAGTGTACGTCTCTCAGGTGGGCCGAGATGTGGCTGTGTCGAGGGATGTCCAGGATGAGTTGTGCAGAAGCGTTCGGTATGCGTTGGAGTCTTTCCTGTAATTTGGCTGTGGTTCCGGCGTAGAGGGTATTTCCGTAGTCCAGACGGCTGGTGACGAGTGCCTGGGTGGCGGCGGCAAAACATCCCAACTTCTCGGTGTTAACTTGTAAATAAAACCTAAGTTCAAGGCCCCACAGTTTTCTTCTATGATCCCGTAGCCAGCAGTGCCAATTCTCAGAGTTGTAGAATATGAAAATGCCTGGTCTTGTTTCCACCCATGCTTCTGTCTCATTCCACCCTACGCTTACTGTCTCTTTATTTCACCACCGCAGGTTCTTTTTCATCCCTTCTTTCTCCTTTTGTCACAGTTTTCTTACCTTTCTGTTTCCCCTTGTTTGTCCCTTTTCTGCCTTTCCCTCTCTCGCTTTGGGTCACAGTCTGTTGATGAAAAATAAGGGTCCCCTAAAAGGGGGGCCACGACGCTCCACCTGCAACAACCTGTACACATGATGCACTAAACAGCCTGTCTTACCTTCATTGGTTTCTTATCTACCCATGGGTTCCTTGGAAACATATCTTTTATCAATAATTGTGGAGCTCGCTTTAATTTCCTTAACCTCTCAGAGAATGCGCTTAAAAACGAAAAGGCACAGCTATAGAAAAATGCCCTACTTACTGTTCTTGTTGGACTTTTACTTTACATGATTTTTGTTCATTGATCAATCTCATCCTAGTCCATTTCATTTTCAGAATAACCCATTCTTTCGCTGTTTTGTGTTTGTCAATTTCAGAATATCTTTCAATTTGATGCATTCCTTTTACTTTTGTTTTTCTGTGTGCTGACTATATAAATTCTCTTTCAGGTTCCATATTTGTAGAGCTTTATTTTCTTACAGAAAGCGCTTCTGTTCAAAGACACACATTCATTTAATAGAGCCCAACCCTGTAATTAACGCGTGGTCGCTTTTGAAGAGGGAATGTTACTGTGCAGTGGTGCACATTTTAGAAACATTGCTATCTAATTGAGTAAGATGCATGTGTTTGATCAACTAGTTGGTGCAAAATGTTATTTTTGCATTGGTAAGTGCATGCCAATGTCACTTTTTGCACTGGTCGGTTAATATAAATGTTGCTTGCATCAGTACAAAATAACCCAACACTGGTGCTAGCTATGTAATCTGGCTCCCTCTATTTACTCTGATTTTACTAGTCCCCTGCCATGAGGCCGAGCGTTTCCCGTTAATCCATTTTTTATTTGTTGGCCTTCACAGGGCACAAACCTGTAAGAAGCAGGCCACAGAGTTGTGCAGACTATTGGCAGGTTAGTCCGGACGTCTGTTTATTTATCGGAATCTTCAGGAATGAACAGAGCTTCTTGGAAATGAGCCTCGTGGCCTGTGATCTCTGAGGCAGAATTTTGGCATTTTACTGACAGTACGAAGAGCGTCAGCTGGATTATGTGTCCAAATAAGAAGGAAGTTCCTTGGGAAACAGGCAGCCTATTTATTAATTTAGAAGTGCCATGAGGGATGTCACTTCACAGAAATGCTAGAAGTAGTAAAAGTTAACTCGTGTACAGTTTTACCCCGGTTAGATTATAGTTATATTGGTCCAGTATTTGTAAAGTGCAGCAAATCCACTTGCAGGGTTTCAAGGCGCTAAATTGTAGGCACGGGGATGTTAAGTGATTTGCCCAGAATCACAAGATGTTGACGCGGAGACGCGAATCTGGTCTCCACCTGCTCCAAAGCTAGCAGCTTAGGCCTTTACACCACCTTCTCTACCCAGTTGGCCATTTTCCCCCTTACCTCCTCAAAAGCCTCTTCTTTCCTGCTTGATGAAGGACAAGCGGTGAATATTACAGAGAGGAGGCGACATTCACCGAATGGTACTCACTTGGCCTTGACAGCGAGTAACAACACACCGGTGTACATTAGGTTCCTGCTACCCAGTGTCAGACTGGCTATTCTGGCGCTTTCAAATGGGCGAGTTTGAAAGGGCCAGTGTGTTGGCCGGATTCTTTAACCCCGTCACGAGCCCCAAGCCCAAAGAAAAACAAGCACTGGCAATGTCAATAGGTCTCGTCTAGGGGTCAGCAATTGGCTATGCCAATTGGGTGAAGGTGGTGAATGAAAGGGCAGGTGGTGGTGTAGAGCAGTGCGTCATTCTGTAAAGTGTGACTCAACTTTAAATTTGCGCGATTTTGTAAAACATTTCATCATATCTAATGAGGAGGGTTTGCAACTTATTAAAACGTGTTTATGAGAAGAGAAAGACAGATTTGCAGACATACTACCATAGTTGTCAAGCGGATGCACGTCACACACCACATTTTCAAGGAGTCATGTGACGATTTTTAGAACGCATACAATATTAAAGCCAATACTACAAGTTCCAGAATGCAACGTAATGTTTAAACTCCAGCTCTGTCAGAACCTGTTGCATATAGCAAGGACATGCATGACAGGTGAGAGTTCGGAGGTGAAGGGTGCTCGTCAAGAAGGTAGGTGAGCTCCTTCATAAACTGCAGCATTCTCCGGTAGAGGACTGCAGAAAGCTCGGTCCAACTCAGTAGCATCAGTTACCATCCAAGTGACAGGGAATCTTTCCCGCGCAGGCAAACACAGACCTCCCCCGAATCACGCGCTCACAAGCGCAAGCGACGCAGCTCCAGCAATGGTCTGGGGGGGCCTATTGTTTCAATGCTGCTTCAAGCAGGCGCAGGGTTTTGATGCAGCATTGGCCTAAAAGTGACTGAGTGAAATCTTGTAGATTTCATTCAGCCACTTTTAGGAGGCGTTCCTGCGCAGGAACACCCCCCTGCGCAGGAACGCCTCCTTATGGCGCAGGGCTTTACAACGTGACGAATCTCCCAGATGCGTCACGTTGTAAATACCCCGCACCATGGCGCATCTTAACGGGAAGAACCTGCAGGAGATAACACAACACCAAGCCCTTGTGCATGGCTTAGCATAAAATTAATAAATTATTAAGGAAAAACAATATTAATAGTTCTTGCAGAAGGACACATTCCTCTAGCTGTGAATGAAAAAACAAACTACAATGGCCTAGTTATGAATGGCCCAGTGGGGGATGACTTCACCGGTCACTTTAATAACGATACTTGGGAATTACTGCTAAACTTGTGATACCAATCCCTGTGTACATGTGATAAGTAATTTGATCTATATCGAGTTGTTTTGAATAATTTACATATTTCTGATATGTCATCATTCTTAAAATGATAATAGAGCAGTTTGAATCTAAAGAGAAATAAACAACACTTGTAAACATAAACTAACAGTAGTGAGGAGTAGTATCTACTACCCATGGCTTGGCCTTTGATTCCCCTGGCACTGTTGTAGCCATCTCTAGCCTTGAAAGTGCTAGAATGATGTTTCAGGCAGTCTGGCACTGCCGGATGGACCAGTGTGTGGGTCATTTTTAGTGCTCGCATAGACAACACATACATTGTCTCTTTGAGACATTTTGTTTACATTTAGTGGGATACGGCCCGCCCATAGCTTATGATTGGTTAGCTTCAGCGTCGTCTCAGTTGCTTCTTTTCCTTTTGTCATAGCTTGCGTGCATTATGTTGTCTTTTCGAGTATGTCCCTCCCCTAGAACATGGACCAAGTAATTGTGTCCTTCCACTGCTTCTGTTTTCGAAGCTACTTTTTTTTTCAAGCACTCCATATGAGTGCTTGTTTTCAGAATCTCGCCCATATTCCTTTCCATGTTGCCAACCCGTGCCTATTTTATATGCACACTTCTATGTGGCAGCGAGTTCATTGCGGAGCAATATACAGAGTTTTTGTTAGAAAAATAAACTCCAATGTCTAGATTGTAGCATCATAGAGCCATTCTCATCACTTGTCCCTTAGTGGCCTCAGTGGCGGCTGGTAGGGACAGTGGCGGGGAGAGCGTGGGGGGTTAGTTAATAAAAGTTTTTTTTTAACGTACCTGATCGTCACCAGCTGCTGCCTCTCTGCCAGGAACCAGGAATAGGAAGCACCCAGGCTTCCAGATGCCCCCAGCCAATCATGACGCTGCTGACAGCAGCGTTGTGATTGGTCTGAGCTCCTGGGTTTGGCGCTCAGACAGGGTCTGAAAGCCTGGGCATGTTCTCCACCTAAGCTATAATGCAGCCTGGGTGGAGGACAAGTAAAGTGCACGAGTGTTTGACCAGCCGGAGACGGCCAGCCAAACTGTCATGTGAACTTTAGGTGAAGCAATAGCCACTCCTCCTCTCTCTGGGTCAAGGTGCCCAGCCCCTCCCCGCCCTAACCTGTCGGCAATGGGAATGCAAAAAATACAATGCCAATAATTTCTTAGGGCGGCGCAAAAGAGGCGCAAGGGGCTTGTAAATCTACCCCTAAGAATCGCACGCACAAGCATGACACGCACACCCCCCCATCAAGCCTACGCGAACCCCCCCTGCCAACGGCCCGTACAAGTCAATCGCAAGCACAAGTACGACACGCACCCCCCCATCAAGCCTACGCGAACCCCCCCACCCGCCAACGGCCCGTACAAGTCAATCGCGTGCACAGGTACGACACGCACACATAACGCCAACACCGAAACCAGCACAAGGACTTTGCTAACGAGTCGCACAACAACACTAAACATGTCTCCTGTGTACACACCATTGAGAATCAATGTCCTGGTCACAGCCAAACAGGCAAACAGAGGTCAACACTAACACCCACCCCATATAACACACACCACACCACCAATTCAAATTAAGCCACACCCACTATTTGACCAATAAAAGGGTCCACACATACAACCCATCATCCTTTGCAACATACCCATTCTTGCGAAGACACAGACATCTCACCAACAATTGCAGCCACACACCTTCACACATACACCCTATTTCATCTACACCCACACCACCCCCTTCACAATCAGACCCACACACCCTCATCCATACACACCATCACCCCCTCAATCACATACACCCCACACCATGACCACACCCAAGAATCCAAAGTTCACTAACCCGGAGAATGAGATCCTTACAGATGAAGTCATCAGAGTCGAGCCACAGCTGTTTGGCGCATTGGTCAGACAGACCAGCATGGCAGAAAAATCATGCCTGTGGGAGAGGATCGTAGACCGGGTCAATGCTGTTGCACCCATCAGGCGCACCAGGGGGGAATGCCAGTCCAGGTGGTATGAGCTGCGGAGGATGGTGAAGAAGAAAATGGACCATGACAATGCCAATGCACACTACACTGGAGGTGGTGGTCCCCGCAGACCTCCTGTATACCATCCCTGGGAGGAGAAAGTCATGGCCCTGCTGCCACCGGTGGGAGTACACGGAATTGAAGGAGCCGTTGAGTCTGGTGAGTGTACAAAAAACACATGTTACATGGGTGGACTTACAACAGTGCACAGCAGCATGGGGTGGGTGGCCATGAGTCCCAGGAGTACACAACCAAACGGGGGTAGTTGCAAGGGGGAGGCACAAAGGGTGGAAGGTGTAGGGTAAGAGGCTGCTCCCATCCCATATGTCCCAGGGATATACCCAAGCACCATGCCCAATGCACAGGGATAGGGAAATATCACACAAGATAGTAGACCACAGCTCATTAACTATTTCATGTTGCTGACACACCTTTCGGAGATGCATCATTTTGTGACACAGTAAGGCAGTGTAGCAAGCGAGTGAGCACAAACAACCTGTCTCCCTCCCTCTCTCTGACTCCCTCCATCCTTGTTGCCCCCTCTCTCTGTCTCCCTCTCCCTATGTCTCCCTCCCTCTGTCTCCCTCCATCCCTCTGACTCCCCCCATCCCTGTCTCCATCCCTCTGTTGCCCTACTCCCTCTGTCTGTCTCCCTCCCTCTGACTGTCTCCCTCTGTCTGTCACCCTCTGTCTCATTCTCTCTGGCTCCCTCCCTCTGACTCCCTCCATCCCTCTGACTCCCTCCATCCCTGTCTCCATCCCTCTGTTGCCCTCCTCCCTCTGTCTGTCTCCCTCCCTCTGACTGTCTCCCTCTGTCTGTCACCCTCTGTCTCATTCTCTCTGGCTCCCTCCGTCTGGCTCCCTCCATCCCTCTGACTCCCTCCATCCCTCTGACTCCCTCCATCCCTGTCACCCTCTCTCTCTGTCTCCCTCTCCCTATGTCTCCCTCTCTCTGTCTCCCTTCATCCCTCTGACTCCCTCCATCCCTCTGACTCCCCCATCCCTGTCTCCATCCCTCTGTTGCCCTCCTCCCTCTGTCTGTCTCCCTCCCTCTGACTGTCTCCCTCTGTCTGTCACCCTCTGTCTCATTCTCTCTGGCTCCCTCCGTCTGGCTCCCTCCATCCCTCTGACTCCCTCCATCCCTGTCTCCATCCCTCTGTTGCCCTTCTCCCTCCCTCTGTCTCCCTCCCTCCCTCTGACTCCCTCCATCCCTGTCGCCCTCTCTCTCTGTCTCCCTCTCCCTATGTCTCCCTCCCTCTGTCTCCCTCCATCCCTCTGACTCCCTCCATCCATCTGACTCCCTCCATCCCTGTCTCCATCCCTCTGTTGCCCTCCTCCCTCCCTCCCTCTGTCTCCCTCCCTCCCTCTGTGTCCCTCCCTCCCTCTGTATCCATCCCTCAGTGTTCCTCCCTCTGTCACCTCACCCCAGCTCCCTGGGCACACACACAGTTGCACCCAAGCACTGCACAGGCCTTATAAAGACCATAGAGCAGAGTGTTTAGGGATGTCTCCTAATTACCAGCAGTCATCTACTAAGTGCCTGCAACACACCCACCATTTGCATGCGACACTGTACTGTGTCAGGACACACAGTTGGAAAGCTCTGTAGTACACAATGGGCACAGGTGTAGGCAGCACAAGTCCCTCCTGTGGTCATTGCAAACTCAAACACCAGGACAAGGTCACACATCCTGTGCAGGAACACACAACCACGATTGTGCCAGCATGCTACATGAGGGGACAGCCAAATCATGAAGGATGGACTCTTGCAAATCACACGCAAACTACTAGCATGGCCTGTCATACACCCCCTTACCGAAACTCATCCCCTGGGGACAGGCAATGGAGTGCAACACTGTCCCAATTGTCATGTAGCACAACTAAACACTCACTCATATGAATACGCATACAACTTTTACATGCACATTGCAGATGCTCCTGTACATTGTGCCTCTCACACAATGCACGTGCCCCATCTCATGAACGTGGATGCACTTAAATACCAACATGGACATGGGTATTGACAAGGTGATGCGTCTTGGAGAAGTGCCACGTTCCAAAGCCATGATCTAGAAGTGTGTGTACAGGTCCAGGGGTGTTGGCATTGTTTGGCCATCACGGAACAGCAACACCTATCCAAAGTAGAAGAATGTATCAAAAAAAATTATGCCCTGTCTCTTACATGGACATGCTGCATCTAAACTCTGTGCATGCTTGACGCAAACATAAGGATTTACACCGTATCCTGGATGTTGCGTGAACCCGAGCACTGCTGTATATGTGTTGTGCCGGCAAGACAAGACACAGCAATGGCTGTGTCAGTCATTGTCAAGAGAATGGAAGAAGGACAATACCCCAGAGTACATGTCAATTTACTACCACTACATACACAACTGAACAATGACAACAATGTAAAGCTTGTGGAACTATGATGGTGATAATAAGCAATCGCAATGGAGCGCACACCGCTAGCCCCTCCTCCGGATCGCCCCTCGGGAATCTGGTACATGGAGTTCTTGAGTGGTTCACCCATGTGGGTGCAAGTAGGTACTTGTAAAACTGATGATCTCTAGACCCGATACATGTCCCGGATTTTTGGATATCGCCCGAGACATGGCTCGGGTTTCGGGATAACTTCCCTCATCAGTAGAGAAAATAGTTAGGGGTGGAAGAGAAGGCCGCCAAACAACCGTCAATGGCCTCGATGCCCGAACCGGCACGCAGGTGCGTCATCCAGGAGCCCGTCGGCTCAAAGCTCAAGGGAGCCAATTTGTATAAGCAATCGCAATGGAGCGCACACCGCTAGCCCCTCTTCCGGATCACCCCTCGGGAATCTGGTACATGGAGTTCTTGAGTGGTTCACCCATGTGGGTGCAAGTAGGTACTTGTAAAACTGATGATCTCTAGACCCGATACATGTCCCGGGTTTTTGGAGATCATCAGTTTTACAAGTACTTACTTGCACCCACATGGGTGAACCACTCAAGAACTCCATGGGCCAGATTCCCGAGGGGCGATCCGGAGGAGGGGCTAGCGGTGTGCGCTCCATTGCGATTGCTTATACAAATTGGCTCCCTTAAGCTTTGAGCCGACGGGCTCCTGGACGACGCACCTGTGTGCCGGTTCGGGCATCGAGGCCATTGACGGTTGTTTGGCGGCCTTCTCTTCCACCCCTAACTATTTTCTCTACTGATGAGGGAAGTTATCCCGAAAACCGAGACATGTCTCGGGCGATATCCAAAAACCCGGGACATGTATCGGGTCTAGAGATCATCAGTTTTACAAGTACTTACTTGCACCCACATGGGTGAACCACTCAAGAACTCCATGTACCAGATTCCCGAGGGGCGATCCGGAGGAGGGGCTAGCGGTGTGCGCTCCATTGCGATTGCTTATACAAATTGGCTCCCTTGAGCTTTGAGCCGACGGGCTCCTGGACGACGCACCTGCGTGCCGGTTCGGGCATCGAGGCCATTGACGGTTGTTTGGCGGCCTTCTCTTCCACCCCTAACTATTTTCTCTACTGATGAGGGAAGTTATCCCGAAACCCGAGCCATGTCTCGGGCGATATCCAAAAACCCGGGACATGTATTGGGTCTAGAGATCATCAGTTTTACACGTACTTACTTGCACCCACATGGGTGAACCACTCAAGTACTCCATGTACCAGATTCCCGAGGGGCGATCCGGAGGAGGGGCTAGCGGTGTGCGCTCCATTGCGATTGCTTTTACAAATTGGCTCCCTTGAGCTTTGAGCCGACGGGCTCCTGGACGACGCACCTGCGTGCCGGTTCGGGCATCGAGGCCATTGACGGTTGTTTGGCGGCCTTCTCTTCCACCCCTAACTATTTTCTCTACTGATGAGGGAAGTTATCCCGAAACCCGAGCCATGTCTCGGGGGATATCCAAAAACCCGGGACATGTATCGGGTCTAGAGATCATCAGTTTTACAAGTACTTACTTGCACCCACATGGGTGAACCACTCAAGAACTCCATGTACCAGATTCCCGAGGGGCGATCCGGAGGAGGGGCTAGCGGTGTGCGCTCCATTGCGATTGCTTATACAAATTGGCTCCCTTGAGCTTTGAGCCGACGGGCTCCTGGACGACGCACCTGCGTGCCGGTTCGGGCATCAAGGCCATTGACAGTTGTTTGGCGGCCTTCTCTTCCACCCCTAACTATTTTCTCTACTGATGAGGGAAGTTATCCCGAAACCCGAGCCATGTCTGGGGCGATATCCAAAAACCCGGGACATGTATCGGGTCTAGAGATCATCAGTTTTACAAGTACTTACTTGCACCCACATGGGTGAACCACTCAAGAACTCCATGTACCAGATTCCCGAGGGGCGATCCGGAGGAGGGGCTAGCGGTGTGCGCTCCATTGCGATTGCTTATACAAATTGGCTCCCTTGAGCTTTGAGCCGACGGGCTCCTGGACGACGCACCTGCGTGCCGGTTCGGGCATCGAGGCCATTGACAGTTGTTTTGCGGCCTTCTCTTCCACCCCTAACTATTTTCTCTACTGATGAGGGAAGTTATCCCGAAACCCGAGCCATGTCTCGGGCGATATCCAAAAACCCGGGACATGTATTGGGTCTAGAGATCATCAGTTTTACAAGTACTTACTTGCACCCACATGGGTGAACCACTCAAGAACTCCATGTACCAGATTCCCGAGGGGCGATCCGGAGGAGGGGCTAGCGGTGTGCGCTCCATTGCGATTGCTTATACAAATTGGCTCCCTTGAGCTTTGAGCCGACGGGCACCTGGACGACCCACCTGCGTGCCGGTTCGGGCATCGAGGCCATTGACGGTTGTTTGGCAGCCTTCTCTTCCACCCCTAACTATTTTCTCTACTGATGAGGGAAGTTATCCCGAAACCCGAGCCATGTCTCGGGCGATATCCAAAAACCCGGGACATGTATCGGGTCTAGAGATCATCAGTTTTACAAGTACTTACTTGCACCCACATGGGTGAACCACTCAAGAACTCCATGTACCAGATTCCCGAGGGGCGATCCGGAGGAGGGGCTAGAGGTGTGCGCTCCATTGCGATTGCTTATGATGGTGATAATGGCTAAATAATTAAGATGTCAATTGATAGTGCATGAACAGTGTCTGTCTCTCCCATACACAGGGCAACGTGGAGCCCCCCCCCAACCAGGGGGGAGAAGGATCCCAGTCCCAGGCTCAGCAGGACCCTGACCCCACCGACAGCGACGCCACTCAACGCACTGTGGATGACCCCAACCAACCTGGCTCCTCTGGATCCCAAATCCCTGCAGCAACTGTACCAGCGACATCTGTGCCAACCACCGGAACCATTCCCACCACATCCCAGCAGACAGGTCAGAGCCCTGCCCATGATCCACCAGAGAGCCTGTCTGAAAATGAGGGACACCCTTTGTCGGGCGCCCCTGAGGTGTCAGACAACCTCCACCCTGCCAGCACTCGGGGGGCCCGTCGATCGGATGTGCCTACAAGTACAGGCCGTGCTCGTGTGGGTCAGGGTGGTGGGAGTGGCGCAAGGCGGAGGCGACATTCTGGCCAGTCAGCTGCAGGGCCCGATATGCCTGAACTGACTAACATCCTGGAGGCATACCGGCGGGACACCAGGGAGGTAAGCCAGCTAGCGGAGGCCCTCAACCAGGTGAAAGAACAGCAGGCAGAGCAAATAGCCAGGCAGGACCAACATTATGGACGGGTGGAGGCAAGTCTGGCTCAGCTCTTGACGGTGCATCGGGAAATGAGCCAATCGCTACGTCAGATTGCTGCCAACATGCAGCACCCTCCCTGTGTCACCAGGCCAGCTACATCAAGGCAAAGTGCAACACCAGCCACAGGGAGGGAGGAGGAGGAGGAGGAACTGTCTGACGTAGCGTCCCATGCATCGTCCATGCCTGCACGTGAGGGTCCCCCAAGGAAGGTGAGTCGTCCACGGCTAAGACGTTGAGTGGCAGTGGGCCATGCACAACTCCCAGGACACCGGACCTGGCATATTGTCCTTGGGTGCAACAGCATCACCTATGAGACTCTCCCAAATGGACTTGCTGGTCACAGTCTGCCCAATGATGCCAACCACTGTGGCCTGGACTCTGTTGACTCAAACTGTAAGGCATCTCATCTCCAGCAGTGAACCTTGGATTCCCCCCTTTCTGTACAGCACCTCTTCAAGTTTCCTGCACAAGATCACCCAATAAATATTCTAAACATCATACGCATTTGGTGACTTATCTTGTACCCACAGTATAAAATGATATCTGTCTGCAAATGTATGAAATACAAGGGTATTCAACAAACTGCAGCCATCCACACACTTGGATCTGAGTCCGGGTGAGGACACACATTGGTCACAAATTCCTAACAACTAGATACATGGATGGAAAGACACACCTGTGAGGGATAGTAAATGCTGGAGGGGGGTTTGGATCACAAAACTGCAATAACAGCCAGGCCCAGGAGAGTCACTTTGAGGTGTATAGATCAGTGTGACAAAACTAGTTGTCCACGTAGGGAGTACCTACATCTGTGTCCTCAGGTATGTGAACTATCATCAGCATGATGCTGTACTGTTGATGTGATGAATGGCGCACAGGACAAGGGTGGCAGGACAGACTGTGGGCAATGGGCTGTAGCACTCTACCCAAGCTCACCTGATGAGGTGACCTCCCCCTATGGAGCTACAAGTACTATACTCCTGTGATGGGTGCAACGCATCCAGAAACTACTCACGTCTGACAATTATCTACACCAGAACGTCCAAATCACACCACACCCAAGAGACGTGGTCATGGTGTGTGTCCCCTGTGGCTACTTGACTGACTGTGACGGCTATGTTGAAGTGGTGTGACCAGGTCGTGTACTGCCACGTGACTGTAAGGAAGCCAATTTTTTCTGCTGTGGTGTTGACAAGGTAACACTGTACAATATTGTGCCTATGCAAGGTGTGTGTGTGCGGTACAAGGCACATGACCTGGTGGTACGTAGACACAATGTCATGTGGCTCAGCATAGTCTTGCCAGTATGTGTTGCACACACAGGCATAGAAGCTGTAATGGCTGAGTTTGAGGCATCGTGATACCAGGAGGATGATTGTCTGGTGTTCTCTGTGTGTAGGGTGGCTGGAGCATGCTCTACAAATGGATGGAAGGAGGGGTATCTGTAGGCGTGTGTGGTCCTGGATAGTGTGCGCTGCATTGTGGCTGTGTATGCAGCACCAGAAAGGAGTGAAGACATGACGGCAGGAGGGGTGTGACAACTAGCAAAACAAGCACATACAACAAGGGCATTGGCAAGCCCCAAAGTGACATGTGCATGTGAATGCAGGAGTGTCTGCTTCACTCAGGGTCACAGCAAATAAAATGGCACAGTAATCACCATAGATCACGGTCACAGGATCAGGCCCCTTAGGGACAAGTGGGGCACAGGACACACAGCGTCAGCAGGTGTAGACTACAGCTAGTGTGTTCCAAGCTAACCAGCAGCTACACAGCCATCTACCTCACACACAATATAGTATTTTAGCCTTAACCGACACCATGCATATAGTCACTGTACACGTAAACACATAACAAGCATGAGCTTACTTCATGCCATATAGTATACATGCACAATAGAAGGACATGTGCGTTGACATCAAGGAGGCACAATATTCAGTCGAAATCACACGTCATGCACAACATGATGATTTACCTTGTGAGCCCATGAAGCATTATCAAACATACATGGTCATTGGCATTGGCAAGAAGACGAAAAAAGTCTATGAATGATGTCACCTGTAATGCAGCAGAACGATTTGCTACAAGCCTGCCAGGGACTGGCCGTACCTTTCTTCATCAGAGTGGTGTGATGCTCCAAGGGTTCCACCTCCAAATAGCCCCTTGGTCTGAGTACAAATGACAGACACAAAAGGGTGATCAGGCGAGGGAAGGAGAGGATGGGAACTGCAGGGAGGGAGACCTGAAACAGAGGCAAATAACCATTAGGAGTAGTTTCTCATGTCACTGACACTACAAATACCTCATGCGATACACTGTACCAGTCACACCTGTGAAGTGTAACGACTGTAGCCAATTAGAGATCACTCATCATGCTATCACATGAGATCCGATGCTGTAACACGGACACATAAAAAGTAGGACAGTCGGTCATCTATTTGAGTCTTGTGTAACGCTCACAAGTCAGCTACCATGCAATGAGATCTATGTGGCCAAAAACTAATTCACTGTCCCTGATGATGTGGACCATACAAACAAATTAAAACATATGGCAATGCTACTTACGCAAAGTGCAATATCTGCATTTGATCATGTGTACCCGTAAGGGCCATGTAGGCAAACTTGACATCACCCACAGCAGCTGTAAGAATCGCATATGATGAGGAAGCTAATGACCTACATGCAATGAAGGCACTCTGTAGCCAGTCTTTTGCTCTATCAACTTTGCATCACTATGCTAAACATGACAAACAGGTTGAAAATAACTCTACAGCAAGTGTTGTTGATCCAAGCCACATAATGATACACTACCATCGCACGGGAAAAGAGAATCATGTGAATGACCACACTCCACTGGTGCAACACAATAATTCACATATGCATCATCCCAACATTGTCATGTCTAATGCTAAACATACATGGCATCATGTGAATCAAAACAGAACTGATACTCACTGTGAAGTCTGGCGTAGCAGTATTCGCAACCTGCACCGAGGTAACGACATGACAGTGACATGACATACTGCAACAAGGGGCAATGCATCCATGCAAACAGAATCACAGGACAGTTGTCTTAACATGTGGAACATACACTGGGCCACACCTACACGACATAGTTTTGTGGTAAACAAACTGGACTGGCCCACAAGGTGGAGGTGAGGAACCAGACACATTCTAATGCACACAGTGAGGCTGCAATCCCCCACAGAGTCCGTGGTTGTGACCTCTAACACAATGTCAAACCATGGTATATGCAATGTTGCAGTGTCAATGTCTACACACATTGATGCATTCACCCGAGTCTAAAACTACAACAGATGACTCTCAGATGGGGTGACTATCCTGTCATGGGAGTGGGCATACATGTAATAAGTAACATTATGTTGTTGCATGTATGCGTGGTCTTACTACATGCGCATGAACATGTACCACACATTTGAAACCATACCAACACTGAACAGCCTCATATGAGTCCTTACCCAAATTGACTTCTCCACATGTCCATGCATGCTCCGTTGATTCGGCTGACGTTGCAATCATAATGAGCAATAGCAGGCTGACCACGATGACCCCAACGGACAACAGGCAGGGCGACCTGGGGATGAGAGGCACACAAGGGGTCAAGTTCAGTATAATGTCATTCTGACATTGTCCTGTTGAATAGCCTGATGTTGTAGTACACCTGTACATTCCAAGTACAGACATAGCACGTATGTGTGTTGCATTACATCTTCACCTGTGTGACACTGCACAACAAACAACCAAGTGACATTGCATACAGTCTGTTGCATACACAGCATGCTACCCATGCAACTTTATAGTACATGTTTTACAAAAAAGCACCTATGACTCACCATTATGAAAAGAAGTTGTGGATGAGGTGACTCCGGATATCATCTTCATCCTCCTCGTCATTGGCATCTTGGGCAAGGCCTTCATCCTCAACGGGCGGATGTTCCAGCTCATCAGGATCAAGGTAGAGTGGCACGGCCTTCTCCACTACCATGTTGTGTAGCATGCAGCACACGGTGAAGATGTCACACACCTTGCGTGGGCTGGTTTGGAGGGCTCCGCCTGTCTTGTCCAGGCACCTGAACCGGCTCTTCAGGAGTCCAAATGTTCACTCGATCACCCGCCTGGTCTTCCCATGAGCATTGTTGTACCGCTGGTCTGCGACTGTCCTGGGGTTGCGTAGCGGAGTCATTAGCCACGGTATGTTTGGATATCCAGCGTCTCCTGCAAATTGACATCATGGAAATGAGTGTGTAATATGATGCAGTCCATTAAGTTTTGACATACTGACATACATAGCCGACAGAGTGTACCCACCAACAAGACATGCCCGGTGGTTGTGCAGCTTCAGCATCATCTGTGGTACCCTGCTACGCCTCATGATAAAAGCATCGTGGCACGATCCTGGAAAACGTGCAGAAACATGTGAGATAATCATGTTGGCAAGACACACCACCAGGGCATTTATCGAGTGGTAGTGTTTCCTGTTGCGGTACGCTTGCTCCTGAGCCTGTGGTGGCACCAGAGTAACATGTGTACCATCAATTGCACCAATTACATGTGGCATGCGTCCCAGGGCATAGAATTCCCCCTTGAAATGTGTCAACTGTTCTGGAGTAGGGAATGTAATGAATTCATCAAGGTGCAGCAACATAGCTGCCAATACATCGGTCAATACACGGCTGATCATTGTCTGAGACATCCCTCCCACATCAGCTATGGTAAATTGGAACGTACCTGTGGCAAAGAAATGTAGGGCTGCCATCACCTTTACCTTGGGTGTCAGCGCAGTTGGATACCTGTGTCGTGGTTGCAGGTGATCTTCCAGCCTGTCCGTCAGGTCCTTGATCAACTGTCTGGTGAAGCGGTAACGCCGTATGCAATTACGTTCCCTCATGGCTTCCAAGTCTGGCAACGGCCTTTCCAGAGGGGGTGCCCTGCAAAACAAATTTAGTAGAAAATGTGTACAACTGTCAGACAAAGACAATAACAATGTACATGGCACAAGCAACACTGCTTCAACAAATGTAGACAATTTTGAGTGTGGCGTGGGATACACACTGAGGAAACATGTGCCAGCTGCCAGCCACTCCTCCGTGAAAAGTAAAAGACCTGTGGTCTGTGGAATGGATATGACATGCATACAAATGATCTGATGGGAAGGTCTGAGTGAGCATGACAATGTATCATGTCAGTGACACACGTCACGTGAATTGCATTAGGAGGTTGTCTGCACATCCAGCCAGCTGACAGCAATACACACTCCCACATCACATGTGCCATTATTTGCAACGATCTGACATATTCCTATTGCGGTGTGAAAATTCCCAAACTATTACATGGACATCATCATACAGCATAAATGTTTGATTTGTAGACAAATGGTCTGTGATGCCATCACACATATGAGCGGTTCATTTGCACAAGTGGCATGGTGTGCGTACTTTAGAAACCCTGTCATCATGGCAAGGACCCAACATAGATGCTCCTACAGCAGATATACTGAACAGTATGAACTAGTTACTTACCTTTTGTAACGAAATATCGGTAAGGAACAGTAGTTAGTAGCATATGCCTAACTTGGAATACATACCAGGCTTTGCAACAAATTGCCTCCGTGGATGCCATCGCTCTGCCCAGTGAGTCGGTGCTATCCAGCCCACACCGGATCAAATACCGTGTCGCTGATCGACATTCTACAAGGGCTTGGACAAGTATTGCCCGTACCTACAACGCGCACTCTGGCAGTAGTTCCACAACCGTGTCCCACAGAGAGTGTGTGTAGCGGACGAAGAGGCATGTGATGTTGGAAGACCTCAGTCCCAGACTCAGGGAGGATGATACCATCTTTCCGTACTGCTCATACCTCTTGGATACCCTGTCAAGCGGAGCAAACGGGAATGTGGTCTGTGATTTGGAGGCCTGTATGCCCATGCTCTCTGGGGTGGGGTGGGAG
This sequence comes from Lissotriton helveticus, assembly GCF_964261635.1. Classification (NCBI taxonomy): domain Eukaryota; kingdom Metazoa; phylum Chordata; class Amphibia; order Caudata; family Salamandridae; genus Lissotriton; species Lissotriton helveticus. Next base: position 1,622,012,137 of record NC_136067.1, read on the forward strand.
GACAGGAAACATGGTTCGTCCGGGGAGGGGTGTGGGCGTCTGGCAACGTGCCTATCTACAGCCAAACCTGCAGCGGGCCTGGACATGGTGGCCAATATAGAATCAGTCAATTCCTCATGAAACGGCTGCAGAGGCTCAGCGGAGCTTGACTGCAGTTTAACGACCTCAGTGAGGTGGTTGGTCCTCACGGCCGCAACGGGGAGATGAAGGGGCAAGGCTTCGGCCGCCCACGTAAACACAACACTGTACGTTGCCCGCTCATCCAAAGACACGTTTGGAGTAGAGACATTACCAGTGTCTGGCGAGGTGTCCAGACCACTCGCATCCCACAGTCCACCTGTCCTGTCATCTTGGGACTGACACTCACGTGTCTGTGGGTCTTCAGAACCCTCCCAATACTCCTTATCACCCATTCCCTGATAATCAGGGTTGTCATAAGCTGTGCCCGGCTCGTTGAAGTTTAACTCCCCATGCAGCATTAAAAGCGATGTTCTGCCGCGCAGTTCCCACGCCGGAGCCGTATAGTGTGTGGTATCGGGGACAGCACCACCCGAGGACGGCGCCAAGGGTGACATCTGGGGGACTGTTGCCGGTGAGGTTGTGAGGTGGACCAGCGAGGACCAGGATCACCAATCGGATCCTGTCTGTCCCAGCGGGGCCGGGACGAAGGCGCCGCCTGCGTCAGAGCCAAAGCGAGTGACGGCGTCGGGGGCAAAGCACCCAACCCGCTAGTGCCCCCAGATGGTTCTGCTGGGCCCTAAGCCGCCGCGTAGGCCGTCGGTGGAGTGAGGGACATCATGGCCATGAGGAAGCGCACTTAGTCCTCCTGCGTCGCATGCTGGGCAGGGACCGGAGGTCGTGGTGCAGGCTACGAAGGCTGCAAATCTGACGGAGCCGCGTGGGCGTTGTCACCCGAATCCCATGCAGCATTGCACGTGCATTGTGGTGATTTAGAAGTGCGATGACGTCTCTTTGACTTTTTGGGGTTACCTGACAACTTAGCCCTGGAGGACTGATGTCGAATCCCGGGGCTCTGATGTCTCAACACCCACGCCCAGGCACTCGACCTACGTCCAGACCATGAGCTATTGCGGTGCAGGGCCAACTGCTGGAGTCCGAGTGGCTTGTGGGACCACTCACACCTAGCTTCATATGTCTGGTCCCGGCAGTCGGAGCAGCTCTTGTTGTCGTGCTTGACGTCAAAACAGTGGAGACACCGACGGTGAGGGTCAGTCACCGACATGAGTCGGTCGCAATCCTCACAGGCTTGGAAACGGCCATCCCTATTGGCACCGTCCTGAGTCGGACAATCCAAGTTAAATGGTAAGAAGTGATCGTACTATGATTTGAAAAAGAAAAATGAGTAAGGTTACACTTATACGGGAACAGTGCTGGTGGTGTGAAAAAAGAGGACCTGACATGAGCACGCAGAGGCGACGTATGAGTACTCAGACAACGTCATCACGGGGCACACAACGCCAACGACACACGCGGAGCCGCAGGAGATGCCTACCGACACACAAGTGTACTGCTAAGCGGAAATTGCCATATCCAGGATGACACTTGGGGATATTCTAAGGTGAGGAATATAATACTGACCTGTTCATTTCATATGCAAACAGCATGCACAATGTCGCACATGGAACACACATGACGTGGTCACACAGGGTCATGCTGTGCGTCAATTCGACCTCTGTGACAGTGGGCATGTTGCTGTCATCATGTGACAGTTCCCTGTACTGAATGGTGTGCCATTCCAGTGTTGATGTGCATCACAATATGTTGCAGACGTTACTCAGGTGCGAAGTGTTGAATGTATGTGATACACATGTGCAAAATGATTAATGACATGTCTCAACAGCTCTTCACACATCAACTGAGCCACAAGGTCACAGTCCCTGTGCTTCTTCAATATCTGCCACACCTGGGGCATGCTGATGTAAGGATGCCATGCTGATGTATGCATCCACATCGTCAACATGAGTGTAGACTACATCCCTGCAATGTGATTTCCTGGAGTCACTCTCCCAATGGTGACATGAAGGAGGTCAGGAACGCAGCCTACACAAGCGTTCACTTGAGCATGTCTGACACACTGTACCCCAATGGTACATGCGTGTGTACGCCTGGTTTCCCAATTGCATTTTAGCCCTACGCGAGCACAGCGTACCCCAATGGTGCGTGCGTGTGTACGCCTGGTTTCCCAATTGCATTTTAGCCATACGCGAGCACAGCGTACCCCAATGGTACGTGCGTGTGTACGCCTGGTTTCCCAATTGCATTTTAGCCATACGCGAGCACAGCGTACCCCAATGGTACGTGCGTGTGTACGCCTGGTTTCCCAATTGAATTTTAGCCATACGTGAGCACAGCGTACCCCAATGGTACGTGCGTGTGTACGCCTCGTTTCCCAAATGCATTTTAGCCATACGCGAGCACAGCGTACCCCAATGGTACGTGCATGTGTACGCCTCGTTTCCCAATTGCATTTTAGCCATACGCGAGCACAGCGTACCCCAATGGTACGTGCGTGTGTACGCCTCGTTACACCATTGAATGGGTTGCATTCGCAACGGCAATGGCACCGTACTTGTGTGGGTATTCAAATAAATACATAGGGAACATCTAGGGGAACAGTGGAATGATCAGAATGCAACCAGGTTGTCATGGATACAGAGAGTTTTGAGCCTCCTACAGGTGTTCTAGAAAATTCAGTTGGCCAAAAGAATACAATGTTGCAAAAGTTGTTGTTCAGCTCTGGCTCAGTTTTCAAACCATGCATATGTGTGTCATGGCCTTATGTGTGATGTGATTGGATGTAACATAGGATGCTAACTATGGTGGCCTATCACACACTACTCCTTGGACTCACAGACCCTCTGCAGCACAGATATAAGGCAGCATGTGGCTGTGGGAGGGCACTTGCCTGCACAACATTGGAGTGGTAACCACAGCTGCTGTCTCTGTATCCTCTGGACCCTGATTAGCTGAGCATGGAGAGGGCACCTGCATTCACTGATGGTGAGAACAAGGCCCTGCTGGATTCCCTCCTGCCTAACTACAGCAAGCTGTATGGGAGACCAGAGGATCAGGTGAGTGATGTGTGCAATACCTTGGAGTGTGCACCTGTTGTGTGTGTGACATTATAGCCACTGTGTATGTATAGTGGATAGATGCAATGTTGTTGCGAGTGAGTGCCAGGGTGTACAGTGTTGTTTCAAGAGAGTTCTTTGTTGTAGTGGGGTGTGTGACAGCATGTGACGTGCTGCAGTGCACCCAGATGTAGCATATATTGCTCAGTGAGTGCCATGCTCAAAGAGTGTTTTGCACCCCTCATGTCATCTGTAGCCTTTCAATGGCATGTAATGCAGTTGTGTTTGCTCACAGGCCACATACTCCTGGACAATGATGCAAATGTGTGGAGCATACGGTGCCCTGTTGTCCTCAAGTATTTTGTGCACATATGTGTGTCTTTGGAACATGGACCAGGTGTACTGATGGTCTTTTACTTTACATTCGTGACAGGTATCTGCCTATGAGAAGGGTGAAATCTGGCTGACATCGCCATGGCTGTCAGGAGTGAGGGGGGCCTCGCCGGAGGCTCAGAAACATCAAGAAGAGGTGGCAGGACATCCGGTGCTGGACCCGCCGCATCGCCAGAGTACAGCTGAAGCTGGAAGCTCCACGCCGGCATGGCGGCACCCGCCACCTCACCCCCCACATGCTCCGGGTCCTGGAAGTGGTGTTCCCAGACCTCCATAGGCAGTTGCAGGAGGGACAGCAGCAAGAAGGGGGTAGGTACATGTCTGTTTGTTGTCATGTGTGTCACATGCTACCTGCAGTGCTCCAAGGCATGGTAACACTCCCATAGTTTGAGTGGTGTGGTCAGACAGGCACTTTATGCATTGGCATTAGAATGTCCCAGTTTCACCAGCTTCTTCTTTATATGCCTTGCCCTACTCCACATTTGACCTGCGCTTTGGCTAATGATTGTTTTTCACATGTACTCCTATGGTGCAATGTCTCAGTATGCATCTTCCTTTGCACATCATCATGTTGGAGGGGGGTCTGTGACACCTGTTGGTACCTTACATGTAGCACCACATGTGCACTGTGTCTGCCCTTCTTCATATTTTGACACTGATTTTGAGTCTGAACATGTGTTTTCTGCACGAGTCAGCCTCAGTGGCCTTTGTCCATGGTACACTTTCTAATTGTCATGTGTTAGCTACAGGTGCACAATGTACATGTGCAATATTTTGGGCTTATGCATACTCACACTGGGCAGTGCGTGTGTGCTTATTCTCAAAATATGTTGCATGTTGTTTGTAAATAATATTGATGGTCAGCCACACAATGTGGCTTTGGGTGTAGACAGCTGTGATGCCAGTGTGAGGTGATGGGACACTTGGTTCAGGTCCCAGGATGGCATCACATGTCAGTTCAGGCAGGACTCTTCCCATGTGGCACAAGGTCAAAGCAAATCAAACATGACCAGGTCTGGGATTGGGTGGCAGGGTGGGCAAATGAACTGTGATGCATCATCAGCTATCCTGTTGTCACGCAGGGGATCATCATTGTGTCTCTCATACAAGTTTTTGCCTTGCCTGTTGCTTGTATCCTACTATACATTGAGCGTTATGTCTCTCACAATTGCCCAAGACTAGACTTAGCATTGTGCAGAGTTCAGTGGCATGTGACTCATGATGCATGCCATGTTTAGAAATGTGCCCAAATGATTTGTAGCTGATATGTCTGATGTGTACAGGTGACTGATATGTTTTTCTTATTCTCCTTGCCAACAGCATCATCATCAGAATCTGGAGGAGACACAGGCGCGGACCAGGCAGAGGGACCCAGCGACAGTGCCACCTGCTTTGAGGAGTCAGAGGGAGGCAGTGGCACGGAGGGTGAGGAGAGTCTGCAGGCCGGACGACATGTGACTGACACATCCTACCATGCCGACAGCTCCGAATCAGACTCTCAGGAGGAGGGGGAATATGCAGCAATGGTCACTTCTTCATCTTTGGCTGGCCTCCCCTCCTCCAGTACCATCTCCACCCTCCCAGTTGCTAGTGTCCCTAGGGTCCGTGCTAGCCCCCGTGTCTCCTTTGTTCCCGGCACCGCAGCCCCTGCCCCTGTGTCCCCTGCTGCCCTCAGTGCTGAGTCTGTGGACCTACTCCGGCAGATTGAAGTAGGTCAGACATCCATGTTGACTGTCCTCCATGGACATACACAACTCATTACACAGTTGGTGTCGTTCATGGAGGGCATGTCATCGGCCATGTCTGATCTACGTCGGAGTGTGGCTGCCATAGAGTCAACACTGACGGCAGCTCTGTACACCCAGCAGCATCTGTCCACCTCCCATCCTTCAGACCCATCCACCTCTGCCTCTCCCATACCTACACAACATACACGCAGACGCCACAGGTCAGACACAACACCAGACACACCCAGCACACACACACGGCAGAAGAAGCTCAAATCTCCACGCACACAATCTCAAGGGGATGTAGGCACACCCACAGGGAGAGGGGACACACCTCACACACGCATCCACAGACCCGGGAGAACAGACTCACAGCCCTCTACCTACACCCCCAAATGTGTCCCCGGGTTCAGGTGGTAGTTTTTCCAAACTGGCTGAAGTGTGCAGCCAAGTTTATCTTGCTACTTTCAGCGATGCATCAGCCAGTGTGGATGAATCCACTACACCTGCACCCACTCCACCTGTCCTTCCCTCTCCTGTCCATGCGGTGCCGGAGGATTCCACAGATGATGTCCCCAAAGTTACCACTGCGGATTGAACTCCATGTGCAGGCAAGTTTGGGTGTGAGCACATCCATGACAGCACAAACTGTTATTCTGACTTTTTTGGACTGGCCATTGGCCTTTTATGAGCAAGGACTCTTATTTGTGTTTTCAATTTTGAACCAGCTGAATAAAGCTATTTATTTCATTTTCAGAACTTTAGTTTGTCTGATAATGTCTGTGACTGCTGTGTGCCTGGGAGCTGGTGTGATGTTCAAATTTGGGTATGTTAACATGTGTCTATCTCCTGATGGTAATGAGGTTAACAATGGTATGCTTTTGATTTAACGGCTGGGCACTGGTGGGCACTGGTGGGGGTCTTAGCCACACACACACTCTAATGCTGGGCACTGGTGGGCACTGGTGGGGGTCTTAGCCACACACACACACTCTAATGCTGGGCACTGGTGGGCACTGGTGGGGGTCTTAGCCACACATACACTCTAATGCTGGGCACTGGTGGGCACTGGTGGGGGTCTTAGCCACACACACACTCTAATGCTGGGCACTGGTGGGGACCTTAGCCATGCACACACTCTAATGCTGGGCACTGGTGGGGTTCTTAGCCACACACACACTCTAATGCTGGGCACTGCTGGGCACTGGTGGGGGTCTTAGCCACACACACACTCTAATGCTGGGCACTGGTGGGGGTCTTAGCCACACACACACTCTAATGCTGGGCACTGCTGGGCACTGGTGGGGGTCTTAGCCACACACACACTCTAATGCTGGGCACTGGTGGGCACTGGTGGGGGTCTTAGCCACACACACACTCTAATGCTGGGCACTGCTGGGCACTGGTGGGGGTCTTTGCCTCACACACACTCTGATGCTGGGCACTGCTGGTCACTGGTGGGGGTCTTAGCCACACACACACTCTAATGCTGGGCACTGGTGGGCACTGGTGGGGGTCTTAGCCACACACACACTCTAATGCTGGGCACTGCTGGGCACTGGTGGGGGTCTTAGCCACACACACACTCTGATGCTGGGAACTGCTGGGCACTGGTGGGGGTCTTAGCCACACACACTCTAATGCTGGGCACTGCTGGGTGTGTTTTCTACACACCTCTTACACTTACACTGACATAGCAGACGTATGTCCCACACGTCTATTACACTGGTGTTGTGCGGTGACGTACCGTACCCCGAGGTCGATGACGCACGTCTCCGTATTACACTGGTGTTGTGCGGTGACGTACCGTACCCCGAGGTCGATGACGTAGGTGCGGTACATCTCCGTATTACACTGGTGTTGTGCGGTGACGTACCGTACCCCGAGGTCGATGACGTAGGTGCGGCACGTCTCCGTATTACACTGGTGATGTGCGGGAGTGTGTGACGCAACGTACCCAGACATTACAGTCGTGCAATGGAGATGTGTGCGTGTGGCAACACGTACAGGTATGTTGGACTTCGTTGTACTCACCTTCTGCGCCGTCGTCGGTTTCTATGTACGAGGTGGTGGCCGTACAGGATTGGGATGAGACGGACGATGGCGTTCATGTTCTGCTTGTCGCGTACCGGGGTGCGGTTCGTGCCGGAGTGTGGTTTTACGGTAGTTTTAAGCTCTCGTAGAAATAGAGCCGTACGGAGTGTGTTCAACACGGATCGTACTTCCTGGTTCGGAAGACGCGGTCTATTTACGTTCGGACGTAGCGTGGAGCGTCAGCCGACTTCAATTTGTATGGACTTTCGATTTGTACGGAGTTTTTTACGAGGCGTACGGAGTGACGCTTTTGGTTGGGATCGTACTTGCTGATTCGTACGGGGACGCATACGGGTACGATTCGTATGGGGAAAAACGCTCCGAACGGCAATTCGGAGCGCTTTTTTCCGGATCGGAATCGACCCCTGAATGTTAAGTTCCAGCTTGTGTTCAAGTGGGAGGTTCACAACACCCAGAGTCAGGTGTGAGCCTTGCTAGACCTCACAGTATACTATAGGAACTTTGTGGGCAACTATAGGTACACAGCTGCACCATTACCAGGCCGATATCCAATAAGCAGCCTAAGAAAGTAATTTGGACTGTGGAGTGTAAGGAGGCCCTAGAGGACCAAAAGGCAGCACTATACAATGATTCTGTGTTGATGGTGCCTGGCTGCTGTCAGCCCTTAAGTGTACGTTGTAAGGACTGATGCTTCAGATAAGGGAGTTAGAGCAGTACTGGCTCAACCCAACAACAAGAGAGTGTCCAGTGCATTCACCAGTCAGACTACATCCCGAAGAACAAAAATGGAAATAGCTGCCATTGAAAAGGAATGCTTTGTGATAGTGTGGGCCCGGAAAAGGGTCCTGTGTTACCTGTTTGGTACAAAGATTGTGGTCCTGACAGATCATAAACCCATCAAGTGGTTGAAGGCAATGAAGGGTGAAAACCCCAGTTGTTGAGATGGTCTAGCTCATTCCCTAGTCCTAGATTTCACTGTAGAACACAAAGACGGAATGCAATATAGGAATGCGGATGAACTTTCATACTGTTTTTGAGAATTAATGACCATATTTCTCCAATGGCCAAAGTAGGTTTTTGTACAGTCTGATCTGAGATGGGCATTTGTTGGGATGGACATTTCCCCTGGATGGTCCGCAGGAATGTTCCCCTGCCCTGAGTGACTCATTTGTATGTGAAACTGGTATTCTGACTTTTTATTAGCCCAGCTTACTCTAATCTAATGTGTGTTGAGGCCTAAGCCTGTCCATGGTGATCCCAAGGTCCAGTATCTGTTCTGTGACCTGGAAGGGTGCACCAAGCATACTCTCTGTACTGACATAGGACTACTGTCCTTGTCAGGAGTTGTTTACAAGAAGTGGTGGTAGCAGCATACTATTTTTTGTCAACTAATAATATTGAACAGACCTTTTTACTTGTTTAGAGGAAGCGTGGCCAAGTGGACCCACTCACGTAAAGTTCCACTTAGATGTGACACCCAGACACTTATATTAACATCCTGTGTGTGTCAAGAGCGTTAGGGTATGAATGGTAGCAAGGCTGTGTGTTGTGCTGACAAATCAGATTGCTGGGACTAGTGGGATCCAATTTGGATAGCCCCTGGTTTGACAAGACACAAGATGGACAATAGGATACAGTTTCCGAAGATAGTGGAAATCTATTGCTTACATTCCTGGAGCTGAATTAAAGATCCCCAGACCCTTAAGTGAGGAATGATGGAGGCAGAGCTACCCTAAAAGTTCTATAAAGACGTTTTAGCAGGGGGTTGCTAATTAATCCTTCCTGGACACTGCCCTTTGGTTGATGTAAGATGTAAGGGGAATGAGGATGAGCCAGCAGATTCTATAGTTAAGGAAAGGACTAACCTAGACTTGAAAGTTTCTAGAGAGGGCCTGCACATTTGTCTTTCCTTGATGGCTACTCCCAGAAGGTGGATGACAGCTAGGTGCAGATTCTTCATGCCTCATTGTAATCATGTTTTGGATGGTCTGGCTGGAAGCCAACATCATCACTCTCTGTTGCGAAAGCCATCACAAAGGCTGTGCCTGCTCAGCAGCCAGAAAAGGAAATTGGAAAGAGAACCACTCCAAACCAATTCCTGGGGTTTTCACACTTGGGCAACATCCCCAGTCTGGAAAATCAGTATAAAGGTTGGGATCGAAACCACTCCATTTTGTTCCAGTTCCAAGTTCTTTTAGACCAAAGAAGTTGTGGTCCTCAGAGTACTCAAGGAGCTTCTGTGATTTAAGGGAAGTGTCTGCCCAACAGCAATCTCCCAGAGGTGAGGGAATGCCACCTGAGGTCTGTTGAACTTGCCTGAGAAGCTGTGAGTCTGCCTAGCATCTAGAAGCCTGAATGCCTGATTTGAGAAGGTAGAACAGTGCCTGTCCATGCAGAAGGAAGGAGAGATTGTTGGGGAAAGAGAACCCCAGTCATGTTCCTGGTATCCTGGTATGTGGAACACACAGAAAAGCTAACTTGCACCAGGAGCATAACTGGCGCAGGTAGGAGTTGCATCAAACATTGGTGGACCCAAGCAACAGAGTGTCATGCAGCATCCCTGCCTCTGTCTCAGCATGCAGTGCAACCTGCAAAAATCAATGATGGCGCTACAGTGCGGGGCCTTCCACATAGCCAATCATGGTGCAACTGCAAAGAGCTCACCGCCCATATCAGCACTGAGCCACGTCCCGCCGAATAGGTACCATGGGGACTGAGATCAATACACTGGGTGGCTCGATCTTGAACTCGTAATGATAAGCATGCCTCCTGGGAAAATAATGATTGCCAGTGTGAACTCCTTCAAGATCTAACAAACTGACCTGTTTGGTACCTAACTGGGTAGGGCTTGCACAGCCTGATAGTGTACTTGTACCCGATGATTGTCTCTTATCTTTGCATCTCTGCTTAGCCACTATAGATACTGGGTACACATTAAGAGCTGTGTTAGACCACAATAGCTATTGTGACACTGGGCTAGAGCCCATAGATAGGATTGTAGAACCCTGTAGCCGATACCCCATTAATGTGTGTAGCATTTCGTTTTGTTGTGATAGTAAAAGTACTTATCTTTTCATTAACACAAGTTCTGGACTGGCCAGTGAGTTATTGTGTCTGTTGCCTGTTTGCCTTTTGAGTCTGTACACCCATCACTACTTCCCTGAGAAGACTTTGACCTATTGCCCTCGCTATCCCGAGAGTCAAGTCCAGAAAGGGTTTCCTTGGCCCAATCTGCAGAGCCACGGAAGGACGGATCATCTGGACACGAGGCAAATTACCTTGACTGTACTCTGGTTTCTCAAACATACAGGCGCGGCGGCACAGGTAAGAGCGGTTGGGTGGGGTGGGGTGGGGGGCTGATGACGGGGTGGGGGCACGGTGAGGTGAAGGGGAAATCGATAGACAACAGGATAGGTCAAATTAAATAAATAAATAAAACCCCTTACCTTGTGCTTGCTGCTTTGCCGACACGGCGATGCGGCGAGCACAAGGTGAGTAGGTTTTTAATATTTTTTTATTTAATTGTATCTATCCCATGATTTGTCGACTATGTCAGACCCCCACCCCCCCACCCCACCGCCCCACCGCTCTTACCTGTGCCAACCGCGCCTGCATGTTTGGAAACATGATCTCACACAATTACTGCTGTGTCCAATCAAGCACACTGCTGGGTCCTGATGTATTACTATTAATAAGACAGTCAATTTGCACTTTACTGCACTGTACATGTACATTACTAGAAGGTAAAAGACTGCTGAGACATATGTGCAGAATTGGAAAACATCTAGTTGATAAATGCTGCCCAGATATTTTAAAGGCTTCCAAAGAGGTGCAGGGTCTTGGAGTTATTTGATCCAATCACACAGAAGAGAATAAATACTGGAAAGGAAAAGAAGAGGAAAGCAGTCTTGAAACAAGGACTACTTAACGTTTGTTGCAACAACCTTGTAATGAGTTTTGAACCTATTTCTATATTTCACATCTCCAGAAGAACAATAACAAACTACAGACAGCCTCGAGATGGGAAAATAGACAGTCACGAGATGGGCTCCAAATGTGGTGCATTGTTCAAAGTACCAACTCTACGAAGAAAGGTGCAACAACAAAGTGTGTTTTTATTAACAGGAAGTAGGGAGACAAGACTACCATGGAAATAGCCACAGGCAACTTCAACAGGTAGGACAATTGGTCTGGCTTATAATTGAAAGTATTACTGCAGTCACTGGTGCGCTAGGCATTCAATAAGTCACCATGCATGCATTTTGTCACTCATCTTCGCTTACATGCATCCATTCATTCACCCATTGAATCATACTTACATCTACTCACTTACCAATCCACAAAAATTCTCCAGACTTAACAGACATTTGTGAGATAAATTAAAAGAATAACAGTACAAACAACAAAACATGCCATCACCTAGATGTGGATAGTATATGCTTACAACACAAAATCAAATAACATTTTGCAGAGGCCATCATGCAATGGTATAATGCTTAGTTTATCGTTCTTATAAACTTCCAACATTGCTGCTACACGTAGATGCAATATGTTGGCCCTGTAAAGACAGTAAAACAATGATAGACTAAGCAAAAATGCAATAAGACCATGAAAATGGGAGAAAATCTTTAACAAGCAATGCCAGTACCCCCTCCCTCAGACTTACAGTGCCTATAAAAAATGTAGGTACTGGTGTATGTAAAGTGATACACCCTGCCTCATGGGCCAAAGAGTTTATCAGGTACCTTTTACTCTGAATGAATGTTTTTGAAGACACAGCCTCTCACCCACACTAGGTGGCATGCTTCATCATACGGGTGCTCTTTCGCCAGCAGCTGGGCAATTCGGTTGCACTATGCTGTATGCTTTCATGGGTAGAAGCACAATATGAACAACACTCAAACAGGCAGACCCAAGGGATGTCTTAAAACCCCTATTGTGATAGTTTATGTATTTATGTATACATGCATTTTTTAAATATATTTTTCTATTATATGATTCTGACAGACAACTTAAACTGTCAGACCCACCTAAGACGCTAACAGTATTTGACACAGTATAAATCTTCTATTTGTGGGGATCTAACAACAAACCCTTTGCCAACGACGGTCATCTGGGACTTCCATAGAACAAAATACCAGCCTGCATGCTTTACCACTGTGTAATAACCCACATGAAGGCTGTTTGACTTGAACATATGCATTTCATAAAGGTGTACTGCCTTTGTTGTAACTTTTCATAATAAACATACCAGGCCTGAAGCCTTGATCATTAGCTTGTCACCTGAACTAACTCGGCCAGGATGTATTGAGCATAATCTTTCCCACAGGGATAATGTGCAATACAAGCACTCTTTTCCAGCGGAAGCACAAAACGTCTGCCCAATCAAATGCTGTACTCAAGATTATAAACCTGTGGGCAGACCCAAAACCCCTCTCTTAGTAGTGCTTCTTGAGTGTTCTTTTCTAGCGATCACATAAGGTAGGTGACAACTGTGCTGCCATGACAGGCCTAAAAAGGGCTAAACATAATTCTGGCCTAGAATGATAGGCCACAATTAATCACAGAAGACCTTATGGTCAGGATCAGTTTGAATGTTAGAAAATAAACTTTTCAAGTAATGGGTAATAAGCCCATGCGCTGGCTCTTGACAGCAGGGCCACAGGCAAAATCAAGGCATGGCTTGGGCAGGCAAAGAGGTGAATGCTTTTGAGAGAGAAGGGTCATATCTGTGGATCAAAAGCCCACGGTGGGAGATACAAGCAAAGGATCTACTAGCTGGGTAGGCCCACCACATTTTTGGGATTCTTAGATCAATTATATTCTTCAACTTCTTTGGATTCATATCTATGTTTTCAGTAGTTATGCGTCCCTGTAAGTTTGCAGTTCTCTCAAGCAACTTCCATTTGAGATGATTTCCAGGCACACAGTGTGCAGCTGGCTGGCTGCCTCGGCTGGGCCAGTAAACCTTCCAGTTTCTCAGGCCCCGGGGTAGTGGAAAGTGGCCTTCGGGAATTAATGACGCGCCTTATCAGTCGCTCACAATGACTAAGAACTGGAAAAAACAACCATGTTCATGTAAAAACTCCCTTTTTAGTTTCTTAATATAACTTGACGGTCTTTGGATTTGAGTTTCCTATTTCAAAAGGCAGGCATAGCAACAAAATGCTCCAATCCCCTAATTTCTTAGAGTTGCTAGATAAGTCAAGGTCACCGGGATACTAGTCTTCCAGTCCTGGGCTTTCACTGAACATACAGGTGGATGCTGAGAGTTAGGTCTTAGTTGATCAGTTGAAACTGTTGTGGTAACAGACCAGATTCCAATGAATGCAAGGACTTGAAAGGTGGTGTGAAATTGAGTCATCTGGGCACCCCATGCTTTTCTTGTTTGAGTCTATCTTTATCTGGGTTCAATTCAATTCAATTCAGTTAATTTATATAGCGCGCTACATACCCATAGGGTCTCAAGGCGCTTGGAGAAGGGTGGGGAATTACTTGTTGAATATCCAGTTTTTAAGTTGCTTTCTGAATGTTAGGTGGTTCTGAGTGAGGCGAAGGTGAATGGGAAGTGAGTTCCAGGTTTTTGCCGCCAGGTAGGAGAAGGATCTTCCTCCCATGGTGGTTTTGTTGATGCGAGGTACAGCAGCAAGGGCTTGGTGGGAGGAGCGTAGCAGGCGGGAGGGGGTGTAGAAGGAAAGTCGTGTGTTGAGGCATTCGGGTCCAAGTTCGTAAAGTGCTTTGTGTGCGTGGGTTAGAAGGCGGAATGTTATCCTCTTATTGACGGGGAGCCAGTGGAGGTTTTTCAGGTGACCAGAAATGTGGTCTTTACGCGGGATGTCTAGTATGAGTCTGGCTGATGCGTTCTGGATGCGTTGGTGTTTTTTCTGAAGTTTTGCGGTGGTACCGGCATATAGGGTGTTTCCGTAGTCCATGCGGCTTGTCACCAGAGCGTGGGTGACTGTTTTTCTAGTTTCGGTGGGGATCCAGCTAAATGTTGTTTTGAGCATGCGAAGAATGTTGAAGCAGGATGATGAAACAGTGTTGACTTGTCTGGTCATCGAGAGTGAGGAGTCCAGAATGACACCCAGGTTCCGTGCGTGGTCTGTCGGGATGGGTGCTTTTCCAAGGGACTCTGGCCACCACGAGTCGTCCCAGGCGGAGGGGGAGGTGCCTAAGATAAGGACTTCTGTTTTGTCGGAATTCAGTTTCAGACGGCTCTGCTTCATCCACTCGGCTACTTCTCTCATTCCTTTATGTAGGTTGGTTTTGGCGGTGTTAGGGTCTTTGGTGAGTGAGAGGATCAGTTGAGTGTCATCAGCGTAGGAGATGATGTTGAGGTTATGTTGGCGGGCGATGGCCGCGTGGGGGCTCATGTATACGTTGAAGAGGGTAGGACTGAGTGAGGATCCCTGTGGCACGCCGCAAATGACTTCAGTGGCCTCAGATTTGAATGGTGGGAGGCGGACTCTCTGGGTTCTTCCGGAAAGGAACGAGCTGATCCATTCCAGTGCTTTTCCTAGGATTCCGATGTTTCTGAGGCGTTGTAGCAGGGTGCTATGACAGACTGTGTCGAAGGCTGCGGAGAGGTCGAGGAGGATGAGGGCGACTGTGTCTCCATTGTCCAGAAGAGTTCGTATGTCGTCTGTTGCTGCGATGAGTGCGGTCTCAGTGCTGTGTTTGGCTCGGAAGCCGGACTGAGAGGAGTTGAGGGATTTGTTGGTTTCGAGGAAGGCAGCGAGCTGGTTGTTGACAGCTTTCTCGATGACCTTGGCCGGGAATGGAAGGAGCGAGATGGGGCGGTAGTTATTGAGTTCGGTGGGGTCAGCTGTGGTTTTTTTTAGAAGGGCGCTGAGTTCGGCGTGTTTCCAGCTGTCCGGGAAGGTGGCGGAGTTGAGGGAGCAGTTGATGACATCTCGGAGGTGTGGTGCAATGATGGAGTCTGCTTTGTTGAAGATGTGGTGAGGGCATGGGTCTGTGGGGGATCCTGAGTGGATGGAGTTCATCAGGTGGATGGTGTCCTCAGTGGAGATTGTGTTCCAGTCATTAAGGATGCTCAGGGGGGGTGACGGTACGGCAGAAGGTTGGGTGGGTTGGTCTCCGGGTTGGTTGTTGAAGCTGTTGTGGATGTCTGCGATTTTGTCGGGGAAGAACGAAGCTAGGGAGTCGCAAAGGGCTTGAGAGGGGGTGATGTCGTTGGAGTTGGCATTGGGGTTGGTAAACTCTTTGACGATGTTGAATAATTCTTTGCTGTTGTGGGCGTTGTTGTCAAGTCGGTCTTTGAAAGCGGCTTTCTTGGCAGTCCGGATCAGTTGGTGGTGTATGCGGATGGCGTTTTTGAAGGCGTCCTTGGTGCTGGTGTTTGGGTCTTTTTTCCAGGCCTTCTCAAGGGAGCGACAGAGTTTCTTGGATTTCTTAAGATCATCGTTGAACCAGGGGGCGTTTTTGCTGCCTATTTTGATTTGACGTTTTTTCAGGGGAGCTAGGTTGTCGGCGCTGTTGGTTAGCCATTGAGTGAGGTTAATGGCTGCTTGGTTGGGGTTCGAAGAATGGGCAGGGGGGTTTTGAAGAAGCGATGAGGAGATCTGGTCGAAGGTGGTTTTGTTCCAGTTTCTTCATAGAGTAGGTTGAGGATGGTTGTGGGTTGTGGTCTTTTTGTAGATAAAGTGAACGCAACTGTGGTCCGTCCAATGGAGAGCTGTGGTGTGACTGAAGGAGATATGTTTGCTGGAGGTGAAGATAGGTTCGAGTGTGTGGCCTGCGTGGTGAGTGGGGTAGTTGGCAAGTTGTTTGAGGCCGAGGTTGGCGAGATTGTCCAAAAGGGCGGTGGTGTTGCTGTCGTTGCTTTTTCCAGGTGAAAATTGAGGTCTCCCAATAGAATGTAGTCCTCGGAAGGGAGGGCGTGTGGGGTGATAAAGTCAGTGATGTCTTCACTGAATTGTGCACGGGGTCCTGGTGGCCTGTAGAGGAGGGTGCCTCTGAGTGTGGTCTTGGGGTCGGTGTGGATCTGGAAGTGAAGGTGCTCGGCGCTAGCGAGGTTGACGTCTGAGCTGGTTGAGATGCGGATGGAGTTCTTATGGACGATGGCGATGCCTCCTCCTGTTTGCTTGGCGCGGTCTTTCCGGATGATCTTGTAGCCTTCCTTGATGGCAATGGTGATGTCTGGGGCTGAGGAGGCGTTCATCCATGTTTCTGTTAGGAAGGCGACGTCCGGAGAGATGGTGTCTAGTAGGTTCCAGAGGTCGATGGCGTGTCTGTGGACTGAGCGGGTGTTGAGCAGGATGCATTTAAGGTGGTTGGTGTCAGGTCTCTGTTTGATGTTAGTGGATGGGGAGTTGGTCTTGGTGCCGTCATACTTGCAGGAGTTGCATGTGAAGGGTCCATGGGTCTGTCCAGGAGCGGCTTGGGCGCAGTTGGGGAGTCGGCCGGGGTTAAGGGCTAAGAGGGTGGAGGCGGCGTAGGTAATGCGGGTAGGGTGGGTAGTACGGGGGCCAGGGGGTCTGGCGCTGGGCGCGGTCTTGGCGCGGACGGGCGTAGACGGGCTTACCTTTGGCGCACCTTCGGCGCGGCCGTAGCGCGTGGACGCTGCGCGTTGGGGCATTCGACTTAAATGGATAGTTGAGGGGGCGGAGCGTGGGAGGGTCAGCAGGGAGGCGTTAGCTGGGAGGGTAGGCGGGACAATCGAGTAAACAACAAGCCAGGTTCCAAAATGGAGTTTGGAAAGTGAAACTGGGACAGACTATGTTTAGTGCAAAGCTAATACCACAATGAATGCACAGTCGAGGCAGCACAAGAATGCAGATTAAACAATGTCAGCAGTAGCTACAATCACGTGAAGTTAAACCACAATGCATAAAATGATGCGAGGTACGGCGCTATTAATTAGTCAAAGCGCTATGTATGAAATAACAATTTCTATCGTGCGCGATGATGCCAGGCCAGTTTCACTCAGGCGCTGTGCTTCAATGTCGAGCGCGATGTTCAGAATGCACTTTAAAAGCTAATTGACTCGAACCCGATGTTCAGAGCTCCTTACAATCACGCGCTATGTTTAGTATGCAAATGCAGTCGAGCGCGAGTTACAAATGCTGCTTTACAGCTATGCGCGATGAAATAGAGTAATTGCAAGTGAGCGTGATGCTCAAATTTCTACAATACCAGCGTGCAGCAGATCTCAATGGACACTAAATGGCCCTTACCCTCTACCTGGCAGAAACCCAAGCACATCCGGGCATCACAACAACAGTGTGGTGTAAGTGGACCCCTAGAGTTCTTGGTATTACCAGTTGCATGAACGAAGGGCACTAATATTGCACGATCAGCGCTGTCCGTCAGACACTATGGCTGGTTAGCCCAGGTAACTTGAATCAGGACTCAGAGACAAAAAAACTTTCATTAGCTTTTTTATATTATATTATAACTATCTTTAAAACCCCATCAGAACTGATTGCTATCCAAAGATTTGTAATTCCAGTGAGTAATATATTTAACAGCTTTGGGGAAGGAATACATTCCAGGACAAGTTTTTATAAATTGCCTATGTGATGCTACTCTGCAGCAATGTCCTATAGAGCACTTTATAACTTATAGTAAGTTGTGCTAATGTTCTCCATTTCTTCTTGCAAATGTTATTTTCGTGTACCGCATGCACAAATCTGGATTTGGAAGTTCTAATAAAATAAAACTAAAGATAGATCTGTTTAAGACGGTCACTTGGGATCAAATAATATCTGCTATGTGATAGGGCTCGTTGTACGGTATCAATGTACAGAATGCACCTGAGTGCATCTCCCATTCAGCTGCTCACAGAAGAGTCATGGGGTGAAGGCTGGTGAGAGGCAGCAGCCCTTCGAAATGCTGCTCCCTTTCCATTGCAGTTCATCTCCAAAGCTGTTTCCAAGGACCATAGCATCTGCCAATGCTCTTCCAAGAATACGCATGACTCAAAATTTTTGTGAAAGGTTGCCCACACTCCCACAGCATTCTGGGAACTTGCAAATGGTACAACTGCGAATAGAAATGTTGTTAACCTAGGTTAACATAACAAAAACAATGTAACACAAGCAGTGGAAAAAACAATTGGTCTGCTGTTGGCTGCCAGACTTTTAGCTTTGTTAATGCCTGTTTTCAATTGCCATTTTTGGAAGCGGTACTGTAGTCTTCGCTAATATAAAAAATTACATATATTTGGGTCTCAAAAAGGCATAGTGCCACAGTGGTCCTTGGTTTTCAGGAGAACACTGTGGGGCAGATTTACTTAGAATTCACGTAACGCAGTGCAGCAAGCCAAGTTGTTGCGCAACATGGCATGAATAGGAGAGAGCTGAAAAGTGCCATATCTACTACGATATGATGCTCTTCAGCTCTCTCCCTACACTGACACACTGAGGCGTCCTAGTGCCAACGCATGTACCCTTGTACCATGGTGTAAGAGTGCCTGTGAAACAGGCAGGTTCGTTTTTGTGCAATAAAGGATACCTTCCTGAATAAAAACAATCATTATTGGCAAGTTCTTCTTTCTATGTGTGCTGCATGCAGCACACATGGTAGGAGGAAGTAACAAGGAGAACTAAAGGTATTTCTCCTTGTTACGCCTCTATCGGGAAGGCGCACCATTTCGGCACTAACCTTGGTTTACAAGTCTTTGTAATTCTGGGTTTGCATCAGCATACAAGGGTAGATGCTTAGGAACGCCTATGCTCCACCCATGTAAATGTAAATGTAAATTGATACTTGTATAGCGCACTACTCACCCACAGGGGTCTCAAGGCGCTTGTACGAATACCGCTGTGGAACCCATCCTGGCTTTCCCTGTGAGGTGTCCACTCCTGGGCACCCCCAAGGTGGAGGCCAGGCATCCTTAGCGTTGTGGGGGCCGTTGTGGAGATTAAGCAAGCTATTGCCCAGAGTTGCAGAGTGTGACTCCATGATTGGAATAGGCACCGAGACGAGAATTATCAGGTCCGCGGAATTTTTGAGCCCAAGACCCATGTAACCCCAACAAAGAATAACTCAAGGCAGCGCTATGTGCAGTGTTGAACTAGGTTGCATGTACTAAACCATGCAAAGCCACTCACAGTGGCCTTGTGTGGCTTAGCAAATGTCAAAAAGGATTTTGCATCTGGGCTATGGCACAAAAGTGATGCACTCCCGAAGGAGAAACATAGCAAATCTGCCCCTTTGGTGCAAGTGTGTTCTTGGTGAAAGAGCAGAATGCTGTCACTCACAGTGAAGTTAACCAATGGCTGAAGGGGCTGGCCCATTGCCTCATGCTGTATACTTTAGTGGACAGAAGAGAAATGTGAATGACACAACAGAAAATGGATGGATGAAGAGGGCTGGCTGAAATCGCCTATATGTAAGTATATTATATACATAATTTTAGTAAAATCAAAACGTCTTAGATAATAAGATTAAATAAAGGCTTCTTAGGGAAATCCTCTGGAATCTTCAGCTGGCTCTCAATATGGTTTTGTCACTGAGGCTACCAGTAAATTAGGGAAAGTTGTAAAGCCGATTTATGATTTCCCTTTAGATATAATATAGTGATTAATATTGTGATCTTCCTTTTCGGTTTTTTACATCGCCAGGAGAAAAGGAATATTGACTGCCAGATTTCTGAGCTAGTAGCTCTTATGGCATCTCCCTTCCATTTTATCCTCTATGCAGGACTACACCTTCCAGATTAAACACTTGTTGTGATCAGTGATTGTTCATAAGTAGAGCGTTCCACAAAAAGCATTCTCAGTTTTTTTTACACAAACTGTATTGTGTTTTTTTATTCGAAATCTTGCATAGGTTTACTACCACATAGTACAGGTTTTACTACCGTTTAGCATTTTATAATTTACGCAGGTTAAATATAGTGTCAGGAGTGCAGGTCATTCGTAGTTAGAATATTATTGCACTGTGTGGTATTTTGTGCTTATTAAATGACAATATTAACTGCATTGTGGTCCCACAATTCATAAACAAACTTTAAGAAAACTGTAAACCCCCTCCCACCGCCCCCACTGACAGCAGGCATCATTCAGTATTATTACATGGGTGAGTTTTACTGCAACTTTTGTTCAAGTTAATATTCAGAAAACATATTCGCATACTCCTTCATTCTATGGTTCAGGAGAACACAATTAGTGTTCCTGTTGCGTTATATCCAGGCATAGGGCAACCATTGTTTTGTGTCCAGCTGTCTAATTTACAGCATGTTCCCCTTTTCGGTGTCAGTATCACATGTTAAATGGGTGCTACAGGGGGGCACTCTCAGGCACTAAGGTGGTCCTAGGGCTCTGAAGGACTCTGGGAAAGAGTCCCAATCCATTGCTATAGGTAGGGCTGGACAGGCAGTAGCGGGCACCGGGCATTTCCCCTGTGGGCTGCCAGGGTGGGGGCGGTTTTGGGCCTCTGGGGGGCCATTTTCGTTAAGGTTGGTTGGCAATATCGGCCCCCTGTAACAAAATCGTCCGAAACCGGCCCTAGCAAACATCTCAGCCGCAACTCCTTCCCATAAGAGGGGGGCGGCCGAGCAGTTTGCCGGGCCGGTTTCGGTTCCCAGTCCGGCCCCTGGCTATAGGTTACTTTCGCAACCCTCTGATCTCTTCCCGACAGAGCGCTCCGCTTTCCGCCAAGCTCCAGCATATCACCTCCTCCCACCAAGTTAATATGTCAGGTGGCGATGCTAATTTCCACCGTCTAGTAATCAGGTGTTTTGCAGGAAGGAGCACCAGATCAGCAAATCTGGCCTGTACTTTGTAGCCCTTTGGGCATGGTTACAACTCCAGCAGACTACTGTCAGCCATTTTCCAGTTGGCCCCTCCAGTGTTTCGCTGATCTGCGCCCAGTATGAGGAAAGGGTTGGGAATGCCCAGAACATGTGCAGGAGACTAGGCCTCAGGGCCTCTGGGGCATGCTGCGGAAACATTGGGTAATATGACTCGCAACAGATGACAGATGACTCGCAAGTCCTGTTTTCACTCTCCAAATCCGACTTGTCTGTCCCATCTGCATTAAAAGTAGGCCTCCAAGAAATATTCAGTTGGATGTCAGCCAACCAACTTAAATTGAATGGAGATAAAACAGAGGTCCTACTATTAGGGAATAGTAAAGATCTCTGGAACAATTCCCACTGGCCATCGTCACTAGGTAAACTTCCACCTTCAGCCTCTCAGGTTAGAAACCTTGGGGTCATTATTGATGACAGTCTATCTATGACTCAGCAAGCAAACAAAGTGGCAGGTATATGTTTTACCATTCTTAAATGGTTACGAAAAATAGTCTGGATGTTGCCATCTAACACCCAGAAGACCGTGGTCAATGCCTTAGTGACATCTCGGCTTGATTACGGTAACATCTTATACCTGGGCTCAAACAAGGCAGTGATAAAGTGTCTGCAATTAGTGCAGAACGCTGCGGCCAGACTGCTCTGCAAAATCCCTAGATCCGCTAGGATCACCAAACATCTTAGGGATCTGCATTGGCTTAGGGTTGAAAATCGAATTCGTTTTAAGGCCCTGAATTACCTATTTAAAATCAAAGCTGGCACTGCCCCCAAATATCTACAGGCCCTTGCTAAACCCTATTTCCCAAACCGCAGTCTTCGTTCAGGCTCAGCTGCGTACTTTGTGGTACCAAGGTTCAAACGGGCCAGAATAGGCGGGAGATCCTTTTCCTACCTGGGTCCAACGCTGTGGAATTCACTGCCTATTCATATACGCAAGGAGGAAAGCTACATGACTTTCAGAAAAAGCGTAAAAACTTGGCTGTTCAACAAATAAATGCTTTGACTGTTCTCTCTTCATTGGTATCTTGTGTCTTGCTGGTCTGGCGCCGGGAAACCCTTTGTGGGTAGCTGTGCGCTTTACAAGTGCTATAAAATAAATAAATAAATAAAATAAATAGGCTTGGTATAAAATCATATATTGTATAAGTTTGAATCTGGAACTGCATGATACTTTTCTGGGGAAGAATAACTTGGAAATAACAGGCCCCTGTAAACAAGATAAACTTGCCAATAACAAGGAAAATAGCAATTGGGAAAGAAGCCTCTGCAAGGTGAGAAAAATACAAGTGTGAGCAAGAAAATCTAGTACTGGAGTGATGTGATAACTTCTAAGTGAAAAAACATATACGGTGATACATATACTAATATTATCTAATTATTTATTCAACATATATTTTTTGGGGTAGAATTTTTTTTATTTAGACAGTTTTATAAAAGACGATACATATATGCAGAATAATTAAAAAGGATTTTAACCGTTGTCACACGTTTACAGTGGATACATGATTGATACAAATATAATTCATTTTTGTCAATAAAGTTGCATCATTTGATTGGTTAATTTTTTTTCTGTGCATAATGCACACTAAAGGTAACTGAATATAATAAAACAACTGGCGGTATGTTGACACACGTTGTTTTATTAGGTCAAGGTCAGTTTACATGCACATACACGCTTTTGTGAGATTTCATGCAATCTTTTGATGAAAAACTGTGGAAAGAATTATTTTTTGCATGTGGTTTAGTGGTATATTAGGTACTTTTGATAATCACTAGAAGCAGGCAGGGACAGCTCCTCCACGTGTGCGTCGGAGCGTAGCCCCAATGCTTTCTCGCAGTGCGAGTAGCAGAAACGTAAAATGGTATAAATACCATTTCACGTTTCTGCTTCTCGCACTGCGAGAAAGCAGAAGGAAGAAGGGTATGCCTGATTGGGGGCGGGCGGGTGGGCGGGTTGGGGAGGAGTGGCTAGCCCAATGTTATGGGCGCTGACTGTTTGGCCGGCCCCAGGGCCACCAAACCAGTCGTAGCACTCTCTGTTTTCTTCATGTAGTCTGCTGCGCAGCCTGCATGAAGAAAACAGCCTCCCCATAGACGCCTGTTAGGATGGTGTCCTAACCAATCACAATGCTGCCATTGCAGCGTTGTGATTGGCTTAGGGGAAAAGAGGGATGTTGCCTGCTTCTGCTTCCTGTGAGCAGAGGGAGCAGGAGAAGCGACGCGGGAGTCCGGGACTGCAGGCGGAGATACGTTTTAATTTTTTTAATTTTATTAAATTAACCCTCCACCGCCTCCCCTCGCGACCCTCCGGAACCGGATTCATGCCGGCTGCAACTGGAAGCACGGGGGCACTACAGACTCCGCAGCAAGATGGCTACACTTTAGTGCTGCTAGGCTGGTCGGGGCCAAAATCGGTTCATCATCCTGTAGCTGGACTACCATCGATCTCGATACGATGGGGGAACTATGAAGGTATGTCCTAAAGATTAAAACAAAGACTGCAAGGCAAAGAGAAATAAAGCTGCCAACCCCTGTATATGAGACTGCACTCCAGCTGTCTGCAGAACTCAAGCAACATGTCAGCCCCCACACGTCACAGGCAAATCTAAGGAGTGAAGCGGAGGGATGAGACAGTGATGAAACTACTGCGTGCCACTTTTAAAGGAAGTAAGCACTGCTGTGGCTGGACTGGATAAAGCCGGTGAGTGCAATAGACTGGGAGCGGCTTCCCGTCCCAGTAAACGCAAGCCGGGCTCATCAGGCCACTCCAGAGAGTGTCAGATGCGAGGAGGGGGTGGCCGCTTGGAACCGAGTGTGTGCGCTAAGCCGCAAGAACGCAGATAGGCCACGATCCCAGGCGGCGGCTTGGAACATTGCCGGTGCACATCTTTGAGGGCCTTTGGCACACTCGTAAGTGATCCTGTGTGGTGGTGGCCGGATCGGTGCAACAGCAAAACACAGCGTGTAATATGACGGCGGCCGTATGCTTGGAGAGCCTGCGATGGTGGAGATGCCTGTGAATTAAGATTAGACACAGAAAAAATATGAGTGGGCCCTTGATGCACTAATACGCGAAGGATACCTGTCCCCCATGCATGTGTGCAGCCCTGATAGACGGGTGAGAAAGGCCCTGTTGATTAAAACGGCAGAAAGGTGTGGTGGATTGGGAGCCTAGACCCCTATGTACCATCGAGATTGCTGGAGGTATAGGGGAACAACAGTGTACTAGCTGGCAAAAGGGTGAACCAGGGACTCATCTCTCATGCCCCAAGCGTATGTGACATCACAAACTGGTGTAAAGGAGACAAATCAATACGACGAGTGGAGGAGCCCTACACCTGGAATATACCTACATTAGACTCACTGACACAGGGGAGAAGAATGGCAAGCATGGGTAAGACAGACAAGCAGCAGTCAAAGCTCATGTTCGAGTCCAGGAGTCTCACCAAATCGCAACCTCAGATGGCATCGGACTCTGAACAGGATCTGGCGGCGGGGGTGGCACTACCTTGGAGAACATCCTGCTGGTAATGCAACACAGTTTGCAGTCCATTGATAGCAATATAGATACCTTAAATCTGAGAATGGACCATATCTGATATCCCTGGGTCCAGCTCGCACTATATAAAACCTTTAAAATAAAGCTGGATAACAGGGGGCCCCCATCACAGAAGCAGAACAGCAGGTCGCGGTGATGGAAGATACCTTAATAATTGCGGCCAATTTGAGTGAGAGGCCCCATATCGAGCATAGCTCACGTAAAGCCCTCGCACACGGCAAAGGTTTAAATTCCCTCTATCTTGCCACCGGAAAAAGACACTTCGCCTGCTTCCTGGAGGTGTATAGGGCAAAGATCCCTCCTACGATATTATATGGCATAGAACTCATAGAGCTGAAGCACTGGGATTTTTGTCACAACATTGAAGGGAAACTCTTAAGATCCCTATCTACCCTAAACACCGCATGTTCTTTGGCCGCATGTAGGCTTGATCTCGGCCTTAGGAGCAGTTGGGTTCAGGGACTATGTGCCCTGGTAAGATGGGTGGTTTGCTTGGCTAGAGCAGAATCAGGGTCAATGAGAGCCCTCCTTAAAAATGAATTGCTGGGCAACTTTAAAGAGTTCTCACGACTAGTAAGGAACTTTAGAAGAGCTGTGTCACTTTTAAAGTTAGATGAAAGTGTCTTGTTCCTTCACTCATCGAAACAGCTAAAACTCTTGCTAAAACAGGCATCGTGGGAACTATGTTTTCAAACAGATAAGAATACAATACAAGAAACAAGGGGTTGTGACCTTCTCCTTAATTCTTATTCTATGAAGTTGGCCCAACCCTATGCTACATGGAATATGCCACATGGTGTTCGCAGATTATGGTTTCTTTTACGATATGATCGATTGCCCCTAAATGTACTTTTGTCCAAGTGGTATGGAACCTCTCCTTTGTGCAATTTTTGTAACTTGAGTACTCAGGATCGTATGCATGTCCTGTTGATCTGCCCTGCACTCCACCCACTGCGGCTTAAATGGTTAAAACCAATATGTCTCCAACTGGGTATTTCTAATGTGAATATTTTTCTACAATTTCTATTCTGTCCTCCAAATGAAATGTTCTGCTTTCATATTTTCAATTTTTTTAAAGGTTTTTTAGCTATTTATTAAGGTGTTTTGGAGAGATCTGACATTGCTTTCTCTTGTGTATTTGTCAATGGATGCAATTAGTATTATGTGTGTTGATTGTATTTTTCTTTTGGTATGTGATTTGTATTGCGAATTTTATGTGGCCCTCGTTGAGAGCCAAAACATAATAAAATAAATTGAAGATACCTTAGGCACTGTACGCACCTCATGCTCGCAGATGGAGAAGTTATTAGCCGTCATCCAAGCCAAAAATGAAGATCTGGAAGCTAGATCCAGGCGGAACAATCACCGCATTATTGGGGTGGCTTAGTCTACCAATACTGGCAGATTGGAGCTCTGTGTGGAATTCATGCTCAGGGATATGTTCGGGCAGAGCATTTCTCGCCTGTCCTCATTGTGGAATGAGCCCACAGAACCTTGGCTCCCAAGCCAGTGGCGGGCACTGCTCAGAGACCCATTATTGCGAAGTTGTTGAATTGCCGGGACCGGGACACGGCGCTCTAGTTAGTGAGAGAGACAGGCATCCCGTCATATCAAGGCAACGAAATAGCCCTCTATCCAGATTTCACGGTGGCTGTGCAGCAGGCAAGACGTGCGTATTAACAGGTCAAGAATAAACTGCAGACTTTGAATATTCAATATCCCATTCTCTACCCAGTGCGCCTCAGGGTCCAACACAGGGGCAAACCGAAGATCTTTCTGTCACTTAAAGATCTGGCGAAGATGAAGACAGCATGGATTAAACCTACTAGGTGGAGGAAGTTACTGTTGAAGACTGTCATGCATATTATGTGATGAGGAGTTGGAGGGGAGGGTAAGAGACACTGAACCCACATATCAGACTGGCTGCCAACCAGTTGTACCTCACAGGAGGTATGAGGAATGACTTGTTGGTTATGTTGGCAAATAACTGAAAATACATTCACCATTGCAAAATAATGTGTATAGACATATGTACAAGATTACATGTGCAACCGCTAGTGCCGGACTAAAACGCTAGCACTACCAAACCATGACATGGTCCGGGAGATTGCCCCAACCCCCCCCCCCCCAAACTCAGGGGTGGGGGCGTGTTGGCCACTAGCAGCTCCCAGAAGGGATACCCCAAATGTTCGAAACTCTGAATAAGCATGCCTGTAGTCAGGATAAAGGTTGGCCTAACCATTGTATAACTGTAGGTTTCTGGTTAAAAGGGGATTTCCTTGGCATGTTTGGGGTGCTAAGGTGGGTGGCTGTGAGGTAGGGGTTCATTGTTTAGCCATGAAGTATTTTGATCATAGTTCATGCATCAATATTGTAGCTATAATACTACAATTCATGATATTCCACAATAGCGACGGGTAGAATGGGTAACACATCGGGAAATACTATGGGCCACATGTCCTGGATTATGTGGAACGTCAAGGGCCTTAACAATGCCAAAAAAGCAAGGTAGGTGTTGGCATATTTAGATCGGCAGGGCATACAGGTGGCACTACTGCAGGAAACACACGACATTCAGAGAAAAAAGTGGCTGCGAGATGGGCTGGGGTAAATATAACCTCCTCCTACTCTTCATATTCGAGAGAGTAATGATCCTCATCAAAAAGAATTACCTTTTGAGTTCACTCACTCCAAGGCAGACGAGCTGGTTACATATATCTTTGCACAGGGCAAAATGCGTGGTACATTGATTACTGGTATTGATGACCTTGAGTTTTTTGTGCCGATATAGTCAAAGTTACATGCTCTTCCATCCTCTGCAATCATAAAACATAAACATAACATAACATGTATTTATTACACGCACGTTCACCCATAGGTCTCTTGGCACTGAATAACAGATGTTTATTGTTACCCAACTCAATAGTACTCATTTTATCGACCTCAGATGGATGAAAGGCTCAGTGGACCCACTGGGATTTGAACCTGTGACCATGCGGTTGAACACAGGACCCTGCAGTGGATGCATTAGTCCACTGAGCCACCAGACCCGGCATCTGGGGGGCAACTTCAACGCTCTGCTGGTCTCACACTAGGATTGTTTGTCCTCCGCAGGGGAGGCAAATAAGCGGGCGGCTGAGGTATTAACAGGAGGAATTAGAGAGATGGGACTTCTTGATATTCGGAGGCTGCATAATCCTGACAGTAAAGAGGGAACATATCACTCCTATATTCATAAATCCTGGTCCTGACTCGACTATTGGTTAGCCACAAAGTGAATTAAAAGACAGCCACAGTTAAACATTTACCCTAGACGCTATCGGACCATTCCCCAGTTTTGCTGACAAAGACGATCCCCATGCACATCCAACCACAATTCTAGTGGAGACGGTAGCTGTCCTCACTGCTAGATCATGTATTCAGAGAGGGAGGGAGATCAGCAATAGTAGCATATTTCGGTAAGAATGTAGGGTCTGAGCAGAACATAGAAACTGTATGGGAAGCATTCAAAGTTACAATACGTGGGGCATGCATGGGCCTCCAAGCCGGGATTCTCCAATCCAGATGTGGGCATCTCAAGCAGATTGAATTGGCCCTGGGGAAACTGGAAAGGACATACGAGGCCACTCGTAGGGACGACACACTGGCCGAGATCAGAGAAAAGGTCACCGTGTACAACGAAACAGCTGAGCAAGAGGTGCAACACATGTCGCGGCAATAGCAGACCAAGGTCTATGGCGAGGGGGGTAGGCCGGGTCTAGCGCTGGCCAACATAATAGCAGAGCTGTGGGCTAGGTCACATATAGTGGAGGTGGAGTCTGTAGAGGGCACGACACGCCAAACATCTTGAATACATTCGTAGACTATTCTGAGAGTATGTATGCTGATAGTAGATCGGCAGAGGAGCCCGAAATGTTGGATTATCTCGAGGTCATCGCTATAGTCTGGCTATCCCAGGGGCAGCGTGAATTCTTAGTGCAGCCGTTCACAGTAGAGGAAGTGAGGGAGGCCATTGCCACACTACCTAATGGAAAGGCTGCCAGGAGTGATGGGATTCCCTGAGAATTTCATAAAGAATACTTTGGTCTAATAGCCCCATATCTGCATTCTGTGTATTTAGAGGCCTATCACCGTCAATGTCTGCCTCACACGCTCTGTGTAGCCCTCATTATCACACTTTTGAAACCTGACAAACCAACTCATAGATGTGATTCACACAGCCCACTGTCTCTCGTAAATATTGATGCTAAGATCCTAGCAAAGGCCCTGACCACTTGACCCCATCTATTACTGCCCACCTTGGTTCTACCGAGCCAATTGGGGTTTATGCCAGCTTGGTCCACCTTGCACAATCTGCACACACTGTTTGAGGTACAGCACCAACTGGAACCTACGCTCCCAGCCGTGGCGGTGTTGCTAGACACCGCTAAGGCTTTTGACTGGATTCAATGGGGGTACATGTTTGCAGTAAAGCATTATATGCAGGTTACCCTGGTATTTACGCACTGGATTATACTATTGTACACTAATCTAGTGGCCCGGGTACATGTATATGGGCACACACCAGAGCCCTTCTTGATCCACCACGACACATGGCAGGTGTGTCAACTGTTACCCCTGCTATTCGCAGTGGCGCTAGAGCCTCTTGCATACATATTGCGACAGAGACATGTAGATTCAGTGTTACGATTTTGCCAGGGACCACTGGCTATATCGCTCTACGCTGATGATATGGTACTATATGTCAGGGACCCTGAGGAGCACCTGGAGCATCTCATACGGAAATCTAGGCGTTTTAGTGGCATTCTGGACTGGGCATCAATTGGTCTAAATCAGTCATCCTTCTCTAACCAGTGGCACAACACCTCATGCACTAGAATACCCTCTGGAATGGTGTGAAGAACCTGTCAAGTATCTGGGGATATGGATCCACAAGGATCCCCAGCTGGTAGTACAACATAATTATGGCAAGGCAATCTCACGTCTTGAAGAGCATGTGTCGGGATAGATACGACTTCCACTGTCACTTGCTGACAGACTAGCTTTGAAAAAAATTATAGTGCTGCCTAAATTTCTATAGTTATTCAATAATATCCTCATACACCTTGCACAAACTTTCTTTACTACATTGAGCTCACTATTAATTAAGCTGGCCTAAGCGGAAAAACAACCCAGACTCAAATGGGAGATACTAACTTCCATATGACCAGAGAGGATGTGCAGCCCCAGATCTGCAGCTAGATTACTTATGTGCACAGGCGTACTATGCCTACTACTTACATCCTGATCCAAACTATATCCCGCACATAGCTATGGAAAGTGAAGTGGTACACGCTCTCCCTCTTAAGGCCATGATATCCAATTACAGCACAACATTGGTGCATGGGGAAATCAAGACGGTACAATGCACAGTACATGCGTGGACGAGATTGGGATGCAGAGCACAGGTAGATCCACTGTATGCCCCGGCCTTGCCGCTCGAACACCATTCAGAAACCCCGGTCACAAGGGAACCGGGTGTGTTATCCACCCTGAGAGCAGCGGGACTCCACACTATGGGAGATGTCTATCAAGATGGTAAATTTATAGCCTACTCAGCACTCCGTACCGAGGGCACTATATCCCACATTCTTCTCTTCACGTACAGTAGACTACGCGCAGCACTGCACACAATGTACCCACAAATTCCCAGTTTAGCCGAGGGCCCGGGGGTGCTCCAGATGCTACTCACAACAGATACATGGACTCATTTAATCACACGTCTGTATAACGCATCGCAGACACATAAATAACCAATGGTTGAGGGGCCCTTAATTTAATGGAATAACACCATTCCCATAAAAATTAGTATGGAAGATTGGAGACTATGCTGTAATTTAACAGGACAATTGACTGCAAACTGTAACCTCAGAATTATACATTTAAAATACATCCACCAATTATATTACACCCCAAAACCAGAAGCTGATTTTATACATTCAGCATGGATATGCCCGATGGTGCAGGTTTATTGGGAGAAAATTACAAGTACCCTCACCAAAATTGTTATGGAGCAAGTAGAATACACCCCATACATATGACTACTAGGCTTGATCTAACACATACATTCAGAACATCATAAATTAGTGGCTATAGCCTTATTATTAGCATAAAGGAGGGTCTCTATCCACTGGAGGGTGGCACAGCAACCTCAAAATATGAGCATTGGTTGCGGGACATGGCATATTGTTGGGATCAACTTGAGTGCTATGCTGAAAAGCTTCCATAGGCTTCGCGTCCCCAAGATATATGGGCCCCCTTTATTATGTATTTATTTCCCAAAATTGATGAACAATGAGTACAAATGGTGCTAATAAAGGGAAGGCTGACTTGTAATGCTGTGATCCCATCTTACAGGCAATTGGAACTATGGTTTAATGTAAAATAATGCTATACAATAACAGATGGCTATGTTGACTAGTATGTTATGATCCGGAAAATCTTAATATAAAACAAAACAAAAAAACTGTTAAGTTACAAACAGTGCAAAAAAAAAAAAGAACATCAATAGAAGCAGACAAACAGTCTATCCCTTAAAGGCTCCAGCCAAACCAACACTTCAGCAAGGACAGCTGATCCGCTCAGGAAGTGTAAGAGCGCTACAAGAGGGAAGAACTGCACCATATCTTAGAAGATATAGTGCATTTCTGCTCTATCCCTTTTACGCAACAAAGCCCATCAACTTGTTGCGGTGCACTGCGTCAAAGTTTAATAAATCTGTCCCTTAATGTTAGACTGCAGAATGTAGGAATACATCACCCCATATCTTTTTTGTTCTTTGGATTTAGCACCCAAACGGTCAACACTGAAGGTATTCACCACTCACTTTTCAACATTTCAGCAGTTTAAGTCACTGAGCAACCTCTCAGCTGAGATAGAAACAGTCGATCATCCCACCCACCAGTTTGTTCACATGGGCACCTCCAAAGCCCAAAAGATCCCTATCACCTGAGGAGTCTATAGGGTTTCATACAGTCTCTTGTCATATTTAGTCTCAACATGGAGCTGCTTAATACTATACTTGAAAGTTTCATCTGCTTGAGTTGTTGAAAGGAATTGAAAAGCGCTACACGCGTGTTGGGAGTGTTGGGAATGTTATTCTCATACTGAGCACTCTTGCTCAAGACACACAATTGATGGACGGAATGCAGAACAAAGCAAAACATTCACCCCCAGTCAAGACATCTGGGTTAAATCCATCATTCTTTTTTCACCATGCCACCCCAGTTCAGACCTGGCCATATCCAAATCAGTCTTGATCCTGTGCCTCATGGGAAAAGCCCAGCCTGAACTGGCAAGCCAGGTCCTCCCTGGACCGGAAACAAGCATCCTAGGAGCGGTTTCAGGGTTTCACTCCTCATCAGCCAGGATTGCTTGAATCCAGTGGCACAGTGAGCCTGGGACCCACGTCTGGGCATACCCGGAGCACTTAGAGGGAGAAAGCAAAAGACACACAATTGATGGACGGAATGCAGAATAAATCAAAACATTCACCCCCAAAGTCAAGAGATCTTGGTTAAATCCATCATTCTTTTCCTCACCATGCCACCCCAGTTTAGACCTGCCCATATGCAAATCAGTCTTGACCCTGTGCCTCATGGAAACAGCTCAGCCCGAACTGCCAAGCCAGGTCCTCCCTGGACCTGAAACATGCATCCTAGGACCTGTTTCGGGGTTTCACCCCTCATCAGCCAGGATAGCTTAAATCCAGTGGCACAGTGAGCCCGGGACCCACATCTGGGCATACCCGGCGTACTTAGGGTGAGAAAGCAAAAGACACACAATTGATGGACGGAATGTAGAACAAATCAAAGCATTCACCCCCAGTCAAGAGATCTGGGTTAAATCCATCTTTCTGTTGCTCACCATGCCACCCCAATTTAGCCTAGCCCGCCTTGCATGCAATAATGCTTTGTTGATGTTCAAATGTCATTTCATGTTCACGGCTCGGAATGACAGCTTGAGTTCTTTAGGCAGTTAAGCTGTCATGGTTGGTGGCATGTTGTGGGCTGATAACGAAGACTATAATGTACCTTTTGGAGATATCATCGTGTTGAAATCCTACTCATTTTATATTGGCAACGATTTGATGGTGTCTTTTCTTCAAAACAGAGAAAATTACACTGCGAACTGAAAAGCCCTCAGCCTTCTCCTTCGACGAGGGATACCTTTGCTGGCAGGTCGTACTGGCGATTTCCATGTTACGGTGTTTGCTCAGAGAATATTTTGGGCAATCCTGCTTGGGCTTCGGTGACACTCAGATGGCTCAACGCATGACGACAAGGCCAGGCAAGCTTGACTCTGCTCTTTGTCATCACACCGGGTTGGTGGCCATCCTTGTTGCGACTTGAAGTTTATTTCCTGAAACTGCAACGTCAGCACGTCTATGTCGATAGTGGCCATCTTTGGTTGGCATAAGTAACCGCTTCACCTTGCTTGGTGACAGGCACACCGCTATTTACTGGTCATATTCAAAGGCTTTCTTTTGCCGGCCTGTACATTCGGTGACAGGCACATGGCATGCTGAACATAGTACGATAAGATATTGTTTTTTTTTTTTTATTGTTTCTATTGATGCATTGGTCATTAATTACACAAACATATAATTACTGCAGCATTATATAACTTCACATTTCCTTTTGTTGTCATCAGAACCAGTATAACAATGCAATTTTCATTTTTATCTACTTCGTACCACATTATTTCAACTTACATTAACTCCCCCTTCCCTCTCCCCTCAGCACTCAGTATGTATTGTAGTCTACATCAGTTAGGCAATGCCTCGCAGCAGTATATCTATAAGATCGTCACAACTGCCAGCTTTTCTTCCCTTTACATAGCGAATGTTACATAACAAATCAACTAGTTCCGCAACCCGTACTGCAAGTAGATCGGGGACGCGTCTTCATTACCTGTATATAGGTAGCATAAAGGATTGAGTACAAGTGCTTGTTTGCAGTATACCTTTCCCTATTATGGTTACTCACTCAAGGTGCGCCGTGGCGCAGGTTTCAGAATCTATCATTAACGAATTCCAGTCCAGTGAGATGTGGGTCTTTCTAAGGCCTCTACGTTCCTCTCTTTGTAATTCCAAACCTTCGGCTTTCCCCCACCTCAACACCTCCCCGTGCCAGGCCTCGATGTCTGGCAGCTTAGCCGATTTCCACCTCATTGCTATCGTTCGTTTAGCCAGTAGCAGAGCCAGGTCTACAGACCTAGTGGCAGCACTCCTCTTTCTTTCGGTGTGACCCAGACCCAAAATTCCATACAACAAGGACGTATAAGGCCTGTCCGGGGCCACTGCCACTAGGATCTCACGAATCTTCACCCAGTAATACCCGAGCTTGGGGCAGTCCCAGAACATATGTATTAGTCCTGCATCAGCCACGCCACATCTGGGACAGGTATCCGCCGATTCTGGGAACATGGCATGTAGTCTGTGTGGGGTTAGGTATGCTCTATGAACTATCATTAATTGGATAAACTTAAAGTTTGGGTTGCGTGCCACTTTCTTGGAGTATTTCAGTACCTTCTCCCATTCGCCGTCCCTGAGGGCTCTGCCTGCCTCCACTTCCCAGCGGGTCCGGAGCAGTTGCAACGCTACCGCTCTGCCCACCCGAATTCCATTGGTCAGCCACTTCGTCAGATGTCTTCCCGACCCCATCAGGTATTGCATTGTAGGTAGCGTGTTCGTGACTGGTTCCGTCCAATCTCGCGCCCAGTGAGTAGTAATGTAATGGGTTAGCTGCGCATGTGTGAAGAATAACGCCCTCGGTGTTTGGTGCAATCTGGCAAAATCTGCCTGTGTCAAAAGTGCGCCCTCCGAGAAAAAACCCCCAACTTGTCTTACTCCTGCATCGTGCCATGGCTTTAGTCTGCGTTCCGTGAGTGTACCTGTCCCTAAGGGAATTCCTAATAACGGGATTGTGGGCGCGTACATAGAGTGCCTATTAGTGTATTTCACCGCAGACTTCCAGTGTTTAAGTGCTAGTCCAAGCAAAGGTGGGGCAGAGTCCGGTATCTTAGCGTGTGGGAGTAGTAGGCGGTGTAATGTTCCTCATGCTCTATCAGCTTAGGACATATTAAGTTCATGGAGGTTGCGTCCTGCTAGCCAATAGGCCAGCCATTGGAGCTGACACGCATAACTATATGCGATCAGGTCTGGAACCCCCATACCGCCCCTGTCTGTCGGCAGCTGCAATTTTGCCAGGCTGATACGTCTCCTGCCTGTCCCCCATACTAGTTCCGTTAAGACTGTGTTTAGAGTTTTAAAAAAAGGGGGGGTATCAGTATTGGTATGTTGGTGAAATAATATATCAGTCTGGGCAGGACCACCATTTTGGAGATCGTAACTCTACCGGCCACTGAGAGCGGTAATGTGTTCCAGAAGCAAACTTGTGTCTTCAGGGCGCCAAGCGCCCTACCCAGGTTACCCTCCAATAGATCCTGCGGTCTCCTATAAATCTGTATACCCAAGTATTTGAAGGTCTCTGGCGCAATCTGGAATCTGTGTGGTCTAAACTGTATCTGTGTGTCCTCAAGAGACCCATGTAAACAGAATCCATAGGACTTGCCTTCATTAATCGCCAGTCCTGACAGACCTCGAATATCACTGAATATCTCCGGTAGCGGTGTAAGTGGGTGTGTCATATCTTTAAGGAACAATGATTTGTCATCCGCATAAGCGGAGATGACATGTTTGGTATTGAGACTGGTTTTGCCCTTGTTAGCCGCTATAGTCCGAACCTTCACTAGTAAGGGCTCTAAGGCGATAATGAAGAGCAGAGGCAACAGAGGGCAACCCTGTCTAGTACCCTTCTCTACGTCAAACTGCTCAGAGATACAAAGGTTAGTACGGACACGTGCAGTGGGACCGTAATATAGTAGTCTCACCCACGCAATGTATTCAGGCGGAATGCCGAATTTGCTCATTACCTCAAACATGTAGTCCCACCGTAGTGAGTCAAAAGATTGTCTAAGGTCCAGGGAGATACACCCTTCTGTGTCCCCATCCCCACTACCCTGTGACATCAGCTGACTCAGTCTTCGTAGATTTAGTGCAGTGCTCCTCCCCGGTACAAAACCACATTGGTCTGGGTGTATTATGTCTGCGACGCATTGGGACAATTGGGTTGCCAGTAGTTTACTGAGGATTTTGTAGTCCGTATTTAACAGGGACAGTGGTCGATAATTCTCCAGCCGTAGGGCGTCTCTACCTGGTTTCAACAGAGACACAATCAGTGCCTGCAACGTCGTTCCCGGCAGTGCGTTACCTGCCAGGGCTTCCCTGTACATCGTGAGCAGTCTCGGGGCTAGGGTATCAATATATGTCAAATAAAATTCAGCCGGTAGGCCATCCGATCCAGGGGCTTTATTTCGTGGCATCGCTTTAATGGCCTGTCTGATTTCCGCTAGCGTGATGGGTTTCGAGAGTTCTGTTTGCTGTGCAGGTGTTAGTTGTGGGATCTGTATGTCAGAAAGGAAGTGTTCCAAGTCGTGTGTCTAAAGTGGGACGTGTGACCCATATAACTCGGTATAGTAATCTTTAAATGCAGTGTTTATGTCTATTTGAGTGCGTATGAGTGACCCACTTTTATCTATCACCTCCGTTATGGGGGCGGTCTCTGGGGTATCACGTATTAAGCGCGCCAGTAGAGGCCCCGCCCTGTCGGCTTGTGTGTGTTGCCTATTGGTATATTCCCTGCAATCTATCACTCGTAACTCCTCTAACAGTTCCGCCTGCACAATGTGTGCTTCTTGGAGCTGGGTGAGGTTGCCATCCGTGCCCGCCGCTTCGTTCTCAAGCAGTGCCAAGCTGCCCTCGACTGACTTGAGTTTGTCCAGTACCGTATGTCTGATACCAACTTTCGTGCACATTGCTACTCCGCCCACAGTCACCTTAAATGCGTCCCACTCAATTTGTCTAGAACTGGCCGTGTTCTCATTCTCACTAAAATACCTAGTGGTGGCGTCCATCAAGGCAGAGCGGAAGACGGAGTCTTCCAGTAAACTTGGCGGTAAGCGCCACGTTGGTATGGGGGCAGGGAGTCTCCCCTACTGCAGTGTCAGTTCCACTGGGTTATGGTCCGATAATGTCTTGCCCATGTGTATCACTGACGTTATGGACCCAGTCAATGGCCGGGAACAGAAGATACGGTCAATTCTAGTGTGTAATTTATGAGGCTGGGAGTAGAACGTGTATTCTCTATTAGCCTTATTTAGCATCCTCCACGTATCAATAAGGTCCCATCCACTCGCCCAGGAAGCCAGTGCCTCAGCTTGTCGTCTACTGTCTGTTGCATGCAGTGGGGGGTGCGACCTATCAAGCGTGATATCCAAAACCGCATTGCAGTCTCCTCCCACCAGCCAATCATGTGCTACCCAGCCCGACAACACCACACTAATATCCTGAAAAAACTTCGATTGCTCAGAATTAGGGGCATATATACAACCCAGGACTATGCACATACCATCTAGCATTCCCCTTATGAACACAAATCTCCCCTCTTTGTCAATCCTATGCTCTAGGACTTTGAAAGGGATAGTATTTCTAATCTAGATGGCTGCCCATCTGGAGAACGCAGAGTATTCTGTAGCAAACAGTTGACCCCTCCACTTACGCAACAACTTAGCTCCCTCTTCCCTGTTCAAGTGGGTTTCCTGAAGGTACGCCACGGATATTTGACACCTATTTAGCTGTGCTAGGACCCTATGCCTTTTGTGTGCTGATCCCAAACCTCTCACATTCCAGGTGCATATTTTATAATTATTAGGGGTCTACATGGCAAAAGGTGCATTTCACATTAGGCATTGCCCCTGACCTCAACATAAACCACATTTCTTTAGACAGTGAAAGTGCTACATTTGTGCTGAATTCCCCAACTATAAGGTCCCTCCTCCTGAACTGTGAAGGACCGAACCCAATTACCCAACTGGGGTATAAACAAATTGCAATAGTGCCTGCGCCCGGGGGAGTGCGTCTAGACATTGCCTTCTATCAGGTGACCTCTAAAAGTCTTAGCTGCACAACACCCCATGTGCACTATGTTACTCGGCACCTTTCCCCACCCTTCAATCAGTCAGGCTGGTGCAGAGCTACGTTACCAGACTCCATCTGCAATACCAAGGTTCATAAGTCCTCTGCCATCTGCGCTGTGATGCGCGGGAACAGCTGCACGCTCGCATCCGTATCTGATGCCACAGTGTGGGAGCTGGCTTGACTGTTCGTGTCCTTGTCATTATTCGCATCGTGTTTCGCCAGTGCATCAGCCGTCAGTGCTGTAATATTTAGGGAGGTCCCCTCACCCGCGTGGTGTTGCCTATTATTGTGTGAGTTCTCCTCTTCCATCGTTGCTTGCCGGTCTGAGTGCGCTCCTGAAGCTTTCGGTGTTTGGCCATTTCGCTCTCCTGGATGATTTCCGCGGGACTGGGGCGGTGTAAGCGACACCTCTATCCATTCCGACGCTTCCTCCGGGGTATCGAAGAAAAAGGTCTTGCGATCATGCATAATTTTAAGTCGCGCTGGGAAGAAGAGTGAATATTTCATGTTCCGCTCTCTCAACATCCGCTTCACTTCCCAGAAAGAGGCTCGGGCTTTCTGCACTGCTTGAGTGAAATCTGGGTAGATGGAGATGGTTTTG
Source organism: Lissotriton helveticus (assembly GCF_964261635.1). Lineage (NCBI taxonomy): Eukaryota > Metazoa > Chordata > Amphibia > Caudata > Salamandridae > Lissotriton > Lissotriton helveticus. The sequence continues at coordinate 1,622,050,419 of NC_136067.1, forward strand.
TTCTCGTATTTGATTGGTGTTCTCTCTCTTGCAGCTTTCAGTATTGCATCCCGGTCTTTAAAGTGTAAAGGTCTTGCTATTAGTGGACGCGGAGGAGCTCCAGGTTTCGGTGGTCTGGGGGGTACCCTGTAGGCCCTCTCCACACTGTACATCGGGGTGAGGTTGTCAGGGTTCATAATTTTCTTCAGCCATTCTTCCACGAAACTGGTCGGATTAGTCCCCTCGCTGCGTTCCGGTACGCCCAAAATGCGTATATTGTTGCGGCGGGAGCGCCCCTCCGCGTCATCTACCCTCTCTCTTAAGCCTTTGATTTGTCTCTCCAAGCCCTCAAGTTGCGTGGGATGTGCAGTCTGTTGTGGGATCAGATCAGCCAGTGCGATTTTATGCTCAGCTACTCTTTCTGCCAGTTTTTTGTGATCATCTTGCAACAGTGAGAGGCCAGTGGACATTGTGTCTATCCTTGTCTCAAGCGCCTCCCTTGATGCTCTTATTTCTGAGAGAATAAGGTCCAGTTTGGCGTCCTGTGCTCCCAGTCCTGTCGGAGGAATAATGTCTTCTGTGGAGGAGGCCAGGGGGTCATCCGATCCAGATGAGGGTACCACCATGCGCGGCGCTGGGTCAGTTCTACGAGTCCCGTTGCGCACCATCGTGTAGCTTAATTTCGTCATTGAAGCAGAGACTCCGCGTCGCGGGGGTTCACCAAGTCTTCAGTAAGTGTCCCCACTGAGTGCACCCTCTCAGCGGACTCGCAGTAGGGGATCCCCACCGCTTGTCCCAGGCGATCCGCCGCTGTAGCAGCTAGTGTTCTCAGGGTCCCCCAGTGGGCAGTTAAGCGCTTGCCATTTAAAAGGTGTAATTGCCCATGGGGTTTACCTTCGCATCCCACAGGAGGACGCAGGGCTCGTAGTATCTCTGCTCTTTGACTCACGTCCGTGGAGTGTGGGGGGAGCGGCAATCAGTGCTCTGTTTATGCCTGTCCCCCGCGCGGCGCCCAACAACCACCATAGCAGGCCTGCGCCGCAATGGGGGGGGGGGGCAGCTTCGATCACCCCACAAGATACACCTCCAGGCTCGGGTCTCAGCAGTCAGGCAGGGCTCACCAACATCATGGAGCAATGGCCGCCGTGGTCAGTCGTGGGCGTGGCCCGGACCGGTCCCCCGCCGCAGCACCACTATGTCCGCCTGGCCCCCCCGGACGCCTCATACCATGCCACTCCCGCCACAGTCACAAACCCGCGCGTTTGGCCCCCCTGGGGGCTGAGGGGAGGTGGAAGGTTGGCACGCACCTTCTTCGATCTTGGTTCTGACGCCGGGTCCCGATCCCACGGGCGTCGCCGGTCTCACACTGTGCGTCCGTGAGGCAGCGTGGCTGGGCCCCTCCAGTAGGCGGTCACAGAGAGACACGGGGGGGAGGACACAGCGCAGCCCCCGCAGCGGCCCGGTGGGGACCTCTGGCGATCACGTTTGGAGGGGAGGGGGAGCGGGTATGTGGGGCGGGGATGTTTCCCTGCAGTTAGGCCGCACCGTGTTGCCGGAGTGAAATCGTCGGCGTTCAGTCTATGGAGCTCGGATCTTCTTCGTTTCGGAGCCGGTAGGTCGTTCTTGCCCAGTACCGTCAGGGATGAGGTCAGTAGGTGCCAAGTTTACAGGATATTTGCCAAAAACGGGGGTTTTAAGACGGAGCTAGTGTGGCTCACGTCCTACATGCTCTGCTGCTAGCCACGCCCCCCACGATAAGATATTGTTTTGTGCTGCCTACTCACTCCATGATAGGCACACCATTGTTATATATAATAAGATAATATTTGAAGATTAGTACTCGGTGACGGTCACATCTTGTGGTATTTAAGTACTGTGAGGTGTTGTGTTTTTTTTGCCATAGTTACTGGACATTTTCTTTTCTTTGTTTGATCTTCACTTGCTTTGCGTGATAATGTCAACTTCAAATGCAGGTGAGAGTGCAAATAATACTTCTTCTACAGCTAATTCGCAGTAAAGTATGACTCGACCTCCACTGTTTTTAAGTCATCCGGTCAAACCTGTGATTAAATGAACATATTGGTTCAGATTATTTGAGAATCATCTGGTTGCTATTAATGGTACTGGCTATAATCCTGCGCGCAAATGTGCATTATTGTTTGGTAGTCTTGGTCAGGCTTCCCTGATTTTTGAAGGTTTGCCAATTATACCTATACCTTCTGGTGATGGGCAGTGGAATATTTATCTTGAGGCTATTTTTAGATTACACAAACAATTCGATGATGAACCAAACATTATACTTGAACGACCTGCATTTTTCAAATGCAAACAATTTCCAGAAGAAAACGTTGAAGAACATGTATCAGGTCTTAGGGTACTGGCGTTCACTTGTGAGTTTGGTCCTAACTTGGATATTTATATTTGTGACCAGGAAAATACAGGAAAGGCCTCTAAGTTATAGAAATCCTACACTTATTGAAGTTCTGGAACTTGCAAACCACATTGAGAGATCTCTAATCTTTTCCAAAATATTGCATCTTGAGTCTGCTGTTGTAAATGCTGTTTCGACCAAGGGGTAGTGCACTGAGGTTGTGGGTGCCATCAGTGCCAAAAGGAAACAACTTAAAACTTCTAACAAGAAAATGTTTGGGTCTTGCTTTAAGTGTGGCTCTAAAATGCACTTAGGAACTTTCCAGGTTATCTTGCAATTGGCAAGAAGTGTACACTTTGTAAAAAATGTGGACATTTTCATAGTGTATGCAGGAGTGCTAGACATGCAACAAAAGTAGGAAGTGGGGATGTGGATGTTGTGACTTTCACTGACTCACTCAACAATGTTGCTCTAAATTTGGAGTGTAGCAATCCAGAAATACCTGTTAAAGGTCCTTTGTGTGAGGTTCTAATTCACCACATTAAGTTAATGTTCATGGCCGAATCAGGTTCGCCCATAACCATTTTGCGAGGCTCTACTTTTTATGAATATTGGGGGTACTGATTATTTGCTCTCTCCTACTGACGTTGAGCCAAAGGCTTATGGTGAAAAAGATATCGATATGCTGGGTTATTTCCAAGCAAAAGTTTCATGTTTTACAATTAGAAAACAGTTTATGTGACCATTTAACATTATTATGCATCAACATTGATCCTTCAATCGTATGCGGGCAACAAACACAAGTGCCACATTTGAAGTGGCCTTCCAAAGGTGGTAAATCCCAAAGGGTTTGCAAATTACTTTTACATGGACCCAAAGCAATACAGGCAGTGACTAATTGGCTTCTGATAGTTCGTTCTTTTTTTTTAATGCAAACAGCGGTTGTGTCCAAGATTTATCAACTTTTTCAATTAAATGCCAGTTATGTCTTATGATTTTCTTGAACTGGTAGGTTTTGGAACAAAAACAAGAGACACAAACCATTTGTTCTCACTTGGTTTTGGCTGCCTTTGTTTCTAGCAAAGTTTCTCTAGGAGTTCACCAAGCCAGCCTTATGGTATTTTTCAACAATTTCTCACACTAGGATTGTTTGTCCTCGGCAGGGGGGGCAAATAAGCGGGCGGCTGAGGTATTAACAGGAGGAATTAGAGAGATGGGACTTCTTGATATTCGGAGGCTGCATAATCCTGACAGTAAAGAGGGAACATATCACTTCTATATTCATAAATCCTGGTCCTGACTCGACTTTTGGTTAGCCACAAAGTTAATTCAAAGACAGACACAGTTAAACATTTACCCTAGACGCTATCGGACCATCCCCCAGTTTTGCTGACAAAGATGATCCCCATGCACATCCAACCACAATTCCAGTGGAGACAGGAGCCGTCCTCACTGCTAGTTCATGTATTCAGAGAGGGAGGGAGATCAGCAATAGTAGCATATTTCGATAAGAATGTAGGGTCTGAGCAGAACATAGAAACTGTATGGGAAGCATTCAAAGTTACAATACGTGGGGCATGCATGGGCCTCCAAGCCGGGATTCTCCAATCCAGATGTGGGCATCTCAAGCAGATTGAATCGGCCCTGGGGAAACTGGAAAGGACATACGAGGCCACTCGTAGGGACGACACACTGGCCGAGATCAGAGAAAAGGTCACCGTGTACAATGAAACAGCTGAGCAAGAGGTGCAACACATGTCGCGACAATAGCAGACCAAGGTCTATGGTGAGGGGGGTAGGCCAGGTCTAGCGCTGGTCAACATAATAGCAGAGCTGTGGGCTAGGTCACATATAGTGGAGGTGGAGTCTGTAGAAGGCACGATACGCCAAACATCTTGAATACATTCGTAGACTATTCTGAGAGTATGTATGCTGATCGTAGATCGGCAGAGGAACAAGAAATGTTGGATTATATCGAGGTCATCGCTATGGTCTGGCTATCCCAGGGGCAGCGTGAATTCTTAGTGCAGCCGTTCACAGTAGAGGAAGTGAAGGAGGCCATTGCCACTCTACCTAATGGAAAGGCTGCCAGGAGTGATGGGCTTCCCTGAGAATTTCATAAAGAATACTTTGGTCTAATAGCCCCCTATCTACATTCTGTGTATTTAAAGGCCTATCAACGTCAATGCCTGCCTGACACGCTCTGTGAGCCCTCATTATCACACTATTGAAACCTGACAAACCATCTCATAGATGTGATTCACACAGCCCACTGTCTCTCTTAAACATTGATGCTAAGATCCTAGCGAAGGCCCTGACCACTTGACTCCATCTATTACTGCCCACCTTGGTTCTACCAAGCCAATTGGGGTTTATTCCAGCTTGGTCCACCTTGCACAATCTGCACACACTGTTTGAGGTACAGCACCAACTGGAACCCACGCTCCCAGCCATGGAGGTGTTGCTAGACACCACTAAGGCTTTTCACTGGATTCAATGGGGGTACATGTTTGCAGTAATGCATTGTATGCTTACTGCATGTTTGCAGTAATGCATTGTATGCAGGTTACCCTGGCATTTACGCACTGGATTAAACTATTGTACACTAATCTAGTGGCCCGGGTACATGTATATGGGCACACACCAGAGCCCTTCTTGATCCACCACGACACCCGGCAGGGGTGTCAACTGTTGCCCCTGCTATTCGCAGTGGCGCTAGAGCCTCTTGCATGCATATTGCGACAGAGACATGTAGATTCAGTGTTACGATTTTGCCAGGGACCACTGGCTATATCGCTCTACGCTGATGATATGGTACTATATGTCAGGGACCCTGAGGAGAACCTGGAGCATCTCATACGGAAATATGGGCGTTTGAGTGGCATTCTGGACTGGGCATCAATTGGTCCAAATCAGTCATCCTTCTTCTCTAACCTGTGGCACAACACCTCATGCACTAGAATACCCCCTGGAATGGTGTGAAGAACCTGTCAAGTATCTGCGGATATGGATACACAAGGATCCCCAGCTGGTAGTACAACATAATTATGGCAAGGCAATCTCATGTCTTGAAGAGCATTTGTCGGGATTGATACGACTTCCACTGTCACTTGCTGACAGACTAGCTTTGAAAAAAATGATAGTACTGCCTAAATTTCTATATTAATTCAATAATATCCTCATACACCTAACACAAACTTTCTTTACTACATTGAGCTCACTATTAATTAAGCTGGCCTAAGCGGAAAAACAACCCAGACTCAAATGGGAGATACTAACTTCCATATGACCAGAGAGGATGTGCAGCCCCAGATCTGCAGCTAGATTACTTAAGTGCACAGGCGTACTATGGCTACTACTTACATCATGATCCAAACTATATCCCGCACATAGCTATGGAAAGTGAAGTGGTACACGCTCTCCCTCTTAAGGCCATGATATCCAATTGATTAAATGGAATAACACCATTCCCATAAAAATTAGTATGGAAGTTTGGAGACTATGCTGTAATTTAACAGGACAATTGACTGCAAACTGTAACCTCAGAATTATACATTTAAAATACATCCACCAATTATATTACACCCCAACACCAGAAGCAGATTTTATACATTCAGCATGGGTATGCCCAATGGTGCAGGTTTATTGGGAGCGAATTACAAGTACCCTCACCAAAATTGTTATGGAGCAAGTAGAATACACCCCGCAGATATGCCTACTAGGCTTGATCAAACACATACAACCAGAACATCATTAATTAGTGGCTATAGCCTTATTATTAGCAAAAAGGAGGGTCTCTATCCACTGGACGGTGGCCCAGCAACCCCAAAACATGAGCATTGGTTGCGGGACATGGCATATTGTTGGGATCAACTTGAGTGCAATGCTGAAAAGCTACCATAGGTTTCGTGTCCCCAAGATATATGGGCCCCCTTTGTTATGTATTTATTTTCCAAAGTTGATGAACAATGAATACAAGTGGTGCTAATGAAGGGAAGGCTGGCTTGTAATGCTGTGATCTCATCTTTCAGGCAATTGGAACTATGGTTTGATGTATTGCACGATTAATGTAAAATAATGCTATACAATAACAGATGGCTATGTTGACTAGTATGTTAGGATTTGGAAAATCTTAATATAAAAAAAGCAAAAAAACTGTTAAGTTACAAACAGTGCAAAAAAAAAAGAACATCATTAGAAGCAGACAAACAGTCTATCCCTAAAAGGCTCCAGCTAAACCACCACTTCAGCAAGAACAGCTGATCCGCTCAATAAGTGTGCGAGCGCTACAAGAGGGAAGAACTGCGCCATATTTTAGTAGATATAGTGCATTTCTGCTCCATCCTTTTAACGCAACAAAGCCCATCAACTTGTTGCGGTGCACTGTGTCAAAGTTTAATAAATCTGTCCTTTAATGTTAGACTGCAGAATGTAGGAATACATCACCGCATATCTTGTTTGTTCTTTGGATTTAGCCCCGCAAACGGTCAACACTGAAGGTATTCACCACTCACTATTCAACATTTCAGCAGTTTAAGTCACTGAGCAACCTCTCAGCTGAGATAGAAACAGTCAATCATCCCACCCACCAGTTTGTTCACATGGGCACCTCCAAAGCCCAAAAGATCCCTATCACCTGAGGAGTCTATAGGGTTTCATACAGTCTCCTGTCATATTTAGTCTCAACATGGAGCTGCTTAATACTATACTTGAAAGTCTCATCTGCTTGAGTTGTTGAAAGGAATTGAAAAGCGCTACACGCGTATTGGGAGTGTTGGGAATGTTATTCTCATGCTGAGCACTCTTGCTCAAGACACACAATTGATGGACGGAATGCAGAACAAATCAAAACGTTCACCCCCAGTCAAGACATCTGGGTTAAATCCATCATTCTTTTTTCACCATGCCACCCCAGTTCAGGCCTGGCCATATCCAAATCAGTCTTGACCCTGTGCCTCATGGGAACAGCCCAGCCCGAACTGCCAAGCCAGGTCCTCCCTGGACCAGAAACAAGCATCCTAGGACCGGTTTCGGGGTTTCACCCCGCATCAGCCAGAATTGCTTGAATCCAGTGGCACAGTGAGCCTGGGACCCATGTCTGGGCATACCTGGCGCCCTCAGAGGGAGAAAGCAAAAGACACACAATTGATGGACAGAATGCAGAATAAATCAAAACATTCACCCCCCCAGTCAAGAGATCTGGGTTACATCCTTCATTCTTTTGCTCACCATGCCACCCCAGTTTAGACCTGCCCATATGCAAATCAATCTTGACCCTGTGCCTCATGGAAACAGCTCAGCCCGAACTGCCAAGCCAGGTCCTCCCTGGACCTGAAACAAGCATCCTAGGACCGGTTTCGGGGTTTCACCCCGCATCAGCCAGAATTGCTTGAATCCAGTGGCACAGTGAGCCTGGGACCCACATCTGGGCATACCCGGCGTACTTAGGGTGAGAAAGCAAAAGACACACAATTGATGGACGGAATGCAGAACAAATCAAAGCGTTCACCCCCAGTCAAGAGATCTGGGTTAAATCCATCTTTCTGTTGCTCACCATGCCACCCCAGTTTAGCCTCGCACGCCTTGCATGCAATAATGCTTTGTTGATGTTCAAATGTCATTTCATGTTCACGGCTCGGAATGACAGCTTGAGTTCTGTTAGGCAGTTAAGCTGTCATGATCGGTGGCATGTTGTGGGCTGAAGGCTAAAATTGACCTTTTGGAGATATCATCGTGTTGAAATCCTACTCATTTTATATTGGCAACGATTTGATGGTGTCTTTTCTTCAAAACAGAGAAAATTACACTGCTGCGAACTGAAAAGCCCTCAGCCTTCTCCTTCGACGAGGGATACCTTTGCTGGCAGGTCGTACTGGCGATTTCCATGTTCCGGTGTTTGCTCAGAGAATATTTTGGACAAACCTGCTTGGGCTTCGGTGACACTCATATGGCTCAACGCATGACGACAAGGCCAGGCAAGCTTGACTCCGCTCTTTGTCATCACACCGGGTTGGCGGCCATCCTTGTTGTGATTTGAAGTTTATTTCCTGAAACTGCAACGTCAGCACGTCTATGTCGATAGTGGCCATCTTTGGTTGGCATAAGTAACCACTTCACCTTGCTTGGTGACAGGCACACCGCTATTTACTGGTCATATTCAAAGGCTTTCTTTTGCCGGCCTGTACATTCGGTGACAGGCACACGGCGTGCTGAACATAGTACAATAAAGTATTGTTTTGTGCTGCCTACTCACTCTATGATAGGCACGCCATTGTTATATAATAAGATAATATTTGAAGATTAGTGCTCGGTGACAGCCACATCTTGTGGTATTTAAGTACTGTGCGGTGTTGTTGTTTTTTGACATAGTTACTGGACATTTTCTTTTCTTTGTTTGATCTTCACTTGCTTTGCGTATTAATGTCAACTTCAAATGCAGGTGTGAGTGCAAATAATACTTTTTCTACGGCTAATTCTCAGTAAGGTATGACTCGACCTCCACTGTTTTTAAGTCATCCGGGCAAACCTGTAATTAAATGAACACATTGGTTCAGATTATTTGAGAATCATCTGGTTGCTATTAATGGTACTGGCTATAATCCTGCGCGCAAATGTGCATTATTGTTTGGTAGTCTTGGTCAGGCTTCACTGATTTTTGACAGTTTGCCAATTATACCTATACCTTCTGGTGATGGGCAGTGGAATATTTATCTTGAGGCTATTTTTAGATTACACAAGCAATTCGATGATGAACCAAACATTATACTTGAACGACCTGCATTTTTCAAATGCAAACAATTTCCAGAAGAAAATGTTGAAGAATATGTATCAGCTCTTAGGCGTTCACTTGTGAGTTTGGTCCTAACTTGGATTCTTACATTTGTGACCGATTTGTCTTCAATTGCGCTTCTAGGAAAATACAGGAAAGGTCTCTACGTTATAGAAATCCTACACTTATTGAAGTTCTGGAACTTGCAAACCACATTGAGAGATCTCTTATCTTTTCCAAAATATTGCATCTTGAGTCTGCTGTTGTAAATGCTGTTTCGACCAAGGGGGAGTGCACTGAGGTTGTGGGTGCCATCAGTGCCAAAAGGAAACAACTTAAAACTTATAACAAGAAAATGTTTGGGTCTTGCTTTAAGTGTGGCTCCAAAATGCACCTTAGTAACTTTCCAGGTTATCCTGCAATTGGCAAGAAGTGTACACTTTGTAAAAAATGTGGACATTTTCATAGTGTATGCAGGAGTGCTAGACATGCAACAAAAGTAGGAAGTGGGGATGTGGATGTTGTGACTTTCACTGACTCACTCAACAATGTTGCTCTAAATTTGGAGTGTAGCAATCCAGAAATACCTGTTAAAGGTCCTTTGTGTGAGGTTCTAATTCACCACATTAAGTTAATGTTCATGGCTGAATCAGGGTCGCCCATAACCATTTTGCGAGGCTCTACTTTTTATGAATATTGGGGGTACTGATTATTTGCTCTCTCCTACTGACGTTGAGCCAAAGGCTTATGGTGAAAAAGATATCGATATGCTGGGTTATTTCCAAGCAAAAGTTTCATGTTTTACAATTAGAAAACAGTTTATGTGACCATTTAACATTATTATGCATCAACATTGATCCTTCAATCGTATGCGGGCAACAAACACAAGTGCCACATTTGAAGTGGCCTTCCAAAGGTGGTAAATCCCAAAGTGTTTGCAAATTACTTTTACATGGACCCAAAGCAATACAGGCAGTGACTAATTGGCTTCTGATAGTTCGTTCTTTTTTTTTAATGCAAACAGCGGTTGTGTCCAAGATTTATCAACTTTTTCAATTAAATGCCAGTTACGTCTTATGATTTTCTTGAACTGGTAGGTTTTGGAACAAAAACAAGAGACACAAACCATTTGTTCTCACTTGGTTTTGGCTGCCTTTGTTTCTAGCAAAGTTTCTCTAGGAGTTCACCAAGCCAGCCTTATGGTATTTTTCAACAATTTCTCACACTAGGATTGTTTGTCCTCGGCAGGGGGGCAAATAAGCGGGCGGCTGAGGTATTAACAGGAGGAATTAGAGAGATGGGACTTCTTGATATTCGGAGGCTGCATAATCCTGACAGTAAAGAGGGAACATATCACTTCTATATTCATAAATCCTGGTCCTGACTCGACTTTTGGTTAGCCACAAAGTTAATTCAAAGACAGACACAGTTAAACATTTACCCTAGACGCTATCGGACAATCCCCCAGTTTTGCTGACAAAGATGATCCCCATGCACATCCAACCACAATTCCAGTGGAGACAGTAGCCGTCCTCACTGCTAGTTCATGTATTCAGAGAGGGAGGGAGATCAGCAATAGTAGCATATTTCGATAAGAATGTAGGGTCTGAGCAGAACATAGAAACTGTATGGGAAGCATTCAAAGTTACAATACGTGGGGCATGCATGGGCCTCCAAGCCGGGATTCTCCAATCCAGATGTGGGCATCTCAAGCAGATTGAATCGGCCCTGGGGAAACTGGAAAGGACAAACGAGGCCACTCGTAGGGACGACACACTGGCCGAGATCAGAGAAAAGGTCACCGTGTACAATGAAACAGCTGAGCAAGAGGTGCAACACATGTCGCGACAATAGCAGACCAAGGTCTATGGCGAGGGGGGTAGGCCAGGTCTAGCGCTGGTCAACATAATAGCAGAGCTGTGGGCTAGGTCACATATAGTGGAGGTGGAGTCTGTAGAAGGCACGATACGCCAAACATCTTGAATACATTCGTAGACTATTCTGAGAGTATGTATGCTGATCGTAGATCGGCAGAGGAGCAAGAAATGTTGGATTATATCGAGGTCATCGCTATGGTCTGGCTATCCCAGGGGCAGCGTGAATTCTTAGTGCAGCCGTTCACAGTAGAGGAAGTGAAGGAGGCCATTGCCACTCTACCTAATGGAAAGGCTGCCAGGAGTGATGGGCTTCCCTGAGAATTTCATAAAGAATACTTTGGTCTAATAGCCCCCTATCTACATTCTGTGTATTTAAAGGCCTATCAACGTCAATGCCTGCCTGACACGCTCTGTGAGCCCTCATTATCACACTATTGAAACCTGACAAACCATCTCATAGATGTGATTCACACAGCCCACTGTCTCTCTTAAACATTGATGCTAAGATCCTAGCGAAGGCCCTGACCACATGACTCCATCTATTACTGCCCACCTTGGTTCTACCGAGCCAATTGGGGTTTATTCCAGCTTGGTCCACCTTGCACAATCTGCACACACTGTTTGAGGTACAGCACCAACTGGAACCCACGCTCCCAGCCGTGGCGGTGTTGCTAGACCCCACTAAGGCTTTTCACTGGATTCAATGGGGGTACATGTTTGCAGTAATGCATTGTATGCTTACTGCATGTTTGCAGTAATGCATTGTATGCAGGTTACCCTGGCATTTACGCACTGGATTAAACTATTGTACACTAATCTAGTGGCCCGGGTACATGTATATGGGCACACACCAGAGCCCTTCTTGATCCACCACGACACGCGCCAGGGGTGTCAACTGTTGCCCCTGCTATTCGCAGTGGCGCCAGAGCCTCTTGCATGCATATTGCGACAGAGACATGTAGATTCAGTGTTACGATTTTGCCAGGGACCACTGGCTATATCGCTCTACGCTGATGATATGGTACTATATGTCAGAGACCCTGAGGAGCACCTGGAGCATCTCACAAGGAAATATGGGCGTTTGAGTGGCATTCTGGACTGGGCATCAATTGGTCCAAATCAGTCATCCTTCTTCTCTAACCAGTGGCACAACACCTCATGCACTAGAATACCCCCTGGAATGGTGTGAAGAACCTGTCAAGTATCTGGGGATATGGATACACAAGGATCCCCAGCTGGTAGTACAACATAATTATGGCAAGGCAATCTCACGTCTTGAAGAGCATTTGTCGGGATTGATACGACTTCCACTGTCACTTGCTGACAGACTAGCTTTGAAAAAAATTATAGTGCTGCCTAAATTTCCATATTTATTCAATAATATCCTCATACACCTAACACAAACTTTCTTTACTACATTGAGCTCACTATTAATTAATCTGGCCTAAGCGGAAAAACAACCCAGACTCAAATGGGAGATACTAACTTCCATATGACCAGAGAGGATGTGCAGCCCCAGATCTGCAGCTATATTACTTATGTGCACAGGCGTACTATGCCTACTACTTACATCATGATCCAAACTATATCCCGCACATAGCTATGCAAAGTGAAGTGGTACACGCTCTCTCTCTTAAGACCATGATATCCAATTAAAGCACAACATTTGTGCATGGGGAAATCAAGACGGTACAATGCACAGTACATGCGTGGACGAAATTAGGATGCAGAGCACAGGTAGATCCACTGTATGCCCCGGCCTTGCCGCTCGAACACCATGCAGAAACCCCGTTCACAAGGAAACCAGGCGTGTTGTCCACTCTGAGAGCAGCGGGACTCCACACTATGGGAGATGTCTATCAAGATGGTAAATTTATAGCCTCCTCCGCACTCCGTACCGAGGGCACTATATCCCACATTCTTCTCTTCACGTACAGTAGACTACGCGCAGCACTGCACACAATGTACCCACAAATTCCCAGTTTAGCCGAGGGCCCGGGGGTGCTCAAGATGCTACTCACAACAGATACATGGACTCATTTAATCACACGTCTGTATAACGCATCGCAGACAGATAAATAACCAATGGTTGAGGGGCCCTTGATTAAATGGAATAACACCATTCCCATAAAAATTTGTATGGAAGATTGGAGACTATGCTGTAATTTAACAGGACAATTGACTGCAAATTGTAACCTCAGAATTATACATTTAAAATACACCACCAATTATATTACACCCCAACACCAGAAGCAGATTTTATACATTCAGCATGGGTATGCCCGATGGTGCAGGTTTATTGGGAGCAAATTACAAGTACCCTCTCCAAAACTGTTATGGAGCAAGTAGAATACACCCCACACATATGCCTACTAGGCTTGAACGAACACATGCAACCAGAACATCATTAATTAGTGGCTATAGCCTTATTATTAGCAAAAAGGAGGGTCTCTATCCACTGGACGGTGGCCCAGCAACCCCAAAACATGAGCATTGGTTGCGGGACATGGCATATTGTTGGGATCAACTTGAGTGCTATGCTGAAAAGCTTCCATAGGCTTTGCGTCCCCAAGATATATGGGCCCCCTTTATTATGTATTTATTTCCCAAAGTTGATGAACAATGAGTACAAATGGTGCTAATAAAGGGAAGGCTGACTTGTAATGCTGTGATCCCATCTTACAGGCAATTGGAACTATGGTTTGATGTATTGCACGATTAATGTAAAATAATGCTATACAATAACAGATGGCTATGTTGACTAGTATGTTAGGATCTGGAAAATCTTAATGTAAAAAAACAAAAAAACTGTTAAGTTACAAACAGTGCAAAAAAAACCCAACATCATTAGAAGCAGACAAACAGTCTATCCCTTAAAGGCTCCAGGTAAACCACCACTTCAGCAAGAACAGCTGATCCGCTCAAGAAGTGTGCGAGCGCTACAAGAGGGAAGAACTGCACCATATGTTAGTAGATATAGTGCATTTCTGCTCTATCCCTTTAACGCAACAAAGCCCATCAACTTGTTGCGGTGCACTATGTCAAAGTTTAATAAATCTGTCCCTTAATGTTAGACTGCAGAATGTAGAAATACATCACCGCATATCTTGTTTGTTCTTTGGATTTAGCCCCACAAACGGTCAACACTGAAGGTATTCACCACTCACGTTTCAACATTTCAGCAGTTTAAGTCACTGAGCAACCTCTCAGCTGAGATAGAAACAGTTGATCATCCCACCCACCAGTTTGTTCACATGGGCACCTCCAAAGTCCAAAACATCCCTATCACCTAAGGAGTCTACAGGGTTTCATACAGTCTCCTGTCATATTTAGTCTCAACATGGAGCTGCTTAATAGTATACTTGAAAGTTTCATCTGCTTGAGTTGTTGAAAGGAATTGAAAAGCGCTACACGTGTGTTGGGAGTGTTGGGAATGTTATTCTCATGCTGAGCACTCTTGCTCAAGACACACAATTGATGAACGGAATGCAGAACAAATCAAAACATTCACCCCCAGTCAAGACATCTGGGTTAAATCCATCATTCTTTTTTCACCATGCCACCCCAATTCAGACCTGGCCATATCCAAATCAGTCTTGACCCTGTGCCTCATGGGAACAGCCCAGCCCGAACTGCCAAGCCAGGTCCTCCCTGGACCGGAAACAAGCATCCTAGGAGCGGTTTCAGGGTTTCACCCCTCATTAGCCAGGATAGCTTAAATCCAGTGGCACAGTGAGCCCAGGACCCTCATCTGGGCATACATGGCGTACTCAGGGTGAGGAACCAAAAGACACACAATTGATGGACGGAATGCAGAACAAACAAAACATTCACCCCCAGTCAAGAGATCTAGGTTAAATCCATCTTTCTGTTGCTCACCATGCCACCTCAGTTTAGCCTAGCACGCCTTGCATGCAATATTGCTTTGTTGATGTTCAAATGTCATTTCATGTTCGCGGCTCGGAATGACAGCTTGAGTTCTGTTAGGCAGTTAAGCTGTCATGATCGGTGGCATGTTGTGGGCTGATAACGAAGATTAAAATGTACCTTTTGGAGGTATCATCGTGTTGAAATCCTACTCATTTTATATTGGCAACGATTTGATGGTGTCTTTTCTTCAAAACATAGAAAATTACACTGCGAACTGAAAAGCCCTCAGCCTTCTCCTTTGACGAGGGGTACCTTTGCTGGCAGGTCGTACGGGCGATTTCCATGTTCCGGTGTTTGCTCAGAGAATATTTTGAGCAATCCTGCTTGGGCTTCGGTGACACTCAGATGGCTCAACGCATGACGACAAGGCCAGGCAAGCTTGACTCCGCTCTTTGTCATCACGCCGGGTTGGCGGCCATCCTTGTTGCGACGTGAAGTTTAATTTCTGAAACTGCAACGTCAGCACGTCTATGTCGATAGTGGCCATCTTTGGTTGGTATAAGTAACCGCTTCACCTTGCTTGGTGACAGGCTGTTGTGCTTTACCTTTAAGGCTCGTGAGTGTTATGGTAGAATGTTATGATGACATCTGGAATGTGTGTGTATCTTATGATTGTGGGGGCAGTTGCAGAGCTATGGTGTAAGGCAGCGGATGCTCCCTGGCGCTCACCTGTATTTGATTATCTATCTGCATTAAAGCGTGTTACTACAATCTATGGCCTGAACCTTCATTACAATTGGCAACGATTGGACTAATTGAAGAACCCGTGGATATTATTTGAACCTGTGGGCAATTTTGGTATAAATCCGGAGAAGAATCACTGTAGACTTCTATCTTAACAGTGATTTAAGTGGACTCCGTGGGAAAAGACAACTTGGACTAAAAGCGGTCAGAGATTATCCAAAAAGCGGCATACCGTGTATGTTGGGAAGTTTTATAACATTTACGTCTTACCAGCTAAGTCTTTGAAGCGCTGCATCTTACGAACAGCTGCAAGGTTCCATGCTGATGTGCGAGAAGGAAGCGCGCGAAGCAACGACCTGTCAGGAAGCACGAGAATATAGCGCGTGAAGCAGCAACAGGTGAATGTCTGTATCAAGGAGGAAATGACACAATTGCGCAGGGTCACGCAACGTAACCTTGCGCGGCGGCCATTTTAGTAAAACAAAAATTTCGTTTTTGAGGTTCACGCTGATAATCTGTGTTGACATTTACGTAGTTATGTTATGTTATGTTATGTTAAAATGCGTTTATATAGCGCACGGCTACTCTAAAAGAGTGTCCCGGCGCTTTCCACAACAGCTACAGTGTAAAACATAACACAGAAAACAGATCCCAAAAGCAGGAAAAAGAAAAACCACCTAAACAGAAAGATTAAAAAGCCAGGTTTTCAGGTTCCTTCTAAATTGAAGCAAATTGGGAGTGCTGCGAAGTACCAGTGGGAGCGAGTTCCACAACTGGGAGGCCTTGAGGCTAAAAGAACGCCCCCCCCGTACGAGCCCCTGTAGTGAACTACACACTGTGAAGACACCGGGAATTTGAATTACTGGATGTTAAGAAGAATACAGGTGAGACGGTCGGGGAGTACACAAAGGAGAAATTGTATTTTAATACATAGTAGAGACTTTTAAAGTATTTTATTGTGTAGTTTATGGAGAGTGGAGATTCTGTGGAGAACATTATTAGTGAAAGTAGTGAGGATATAGAACACAGGATGGTACAACAGAATTTTACCATAAGTGCTCCACAACCATTTTGGGCTACTGGAACTCAACCGGAAATTAAATGGATTGAGTGGAAAGAATATTTTATTAACTACATTGAGGCAATTGATGAGGAAAAGAAAATGAAACCGGAACAAAAAAAAAGGATTTTACTACATTTCTTAGGAGCTATTGGTCTAAAAACGCATTCCCGTATGAATAAGGTTGAGGATGTGAATTTGGATGTTTTTGAAAACTGCATAAAAAACATGGACAAATATTTCGCACCAAAAGTGTGTTTGGGTGTAACTAGACACAAATTCTTTCAAAGGAAACAAAACAAAACGGAAACAGTTGATGAATGGGTGGACGAATTGAAAAAGCTAGCAATTGATTGTAAATTTGGAGCTTTAAATGATGAATTGATTCGGGACCAACTAGTGATGCATAATAATAACACTACATTACAAGATAGACTATGGGTAAATGGCGATGCGCCATTGGAAGATGTGTTAGCCATTATGAGGAAAGCAGAAATGTCGGGAAGATGTTCTTCTGTGGTAAAAGAGACTGAACATGAAAAAACATCAAGTGCAGTTTGTAAGATTCTACCACATAACAAGACCCCAACAAGATTTCAACCAAGTCCACAGGGAAGATGGAACGCTCAACCAACTAGATTTTAAAAAAAAGACACTAGAGGAGAAGAAAGAAGATGTTATCGGTGTGATAGCAAAGAACACTTAGCGTTTATTAGGGCCTGCCCTGCTATAAATAAGAAATGTGGTATTTGTGGAATGCTAGGACATTTTTCAAAGATGTGCCGCAAACGCAGTAATGTTAAGTATGTTTGGGATGAAGAAGAGGTAGTTGTTGAGGAAGAGGAAGAGAGTTTGGAATGGGTAAAGAATGTGGGAGGTAATTACGTCATCAATATATCTGATGAGGCCTTAGAAGGAAAGCCTTTATGTAAAGTATCTTTGGGGGGTGTAGTGGTGGAAGTTTATGCAGATTCGGGATCACCTTACACGATTGTGAATGAGGACGTTTGGAAGAAATATTTTGTGGGAAAAATTGGTGATCAATTGAGGAGTTCGGATATTTGTCCAGTAGGCTATACAGGGAAAAGAATTGAGATGCTGGGTTACAGATGGCTCACATTTTTGTTTAAAGGAAGGAGCACAAGGGGAAAATTGTATGTGTCTAAGATAGGACCATCGGTTTTAGGATGGTGGGATCAGAAAAGTTTAAGTATAATTTTGGACCCAAATAGTGAAGAAAAAGTGTTGGTTGTGGATGAAGAGAGCAAGTTGAGTGACGTTTTGAGCAAAGAATTTCCAGGAGTGTTCGGTGCTGTTTTGGGGAAATTAAGGGGGTTTGAACATAGAATACTACTTAAGGCAAGTGCTGAACCAAAAGTGCACAAGGTTAGACCCATCCCAATGTTGATCAGAGATGAGGTAAAGGGGGAATTACAAGGACTGTTAGCTAAAGGGACAATTGAGGAAGTGGAAGCCTCAGAATGGATCAGTCCTATTGTCGTGGCACGGAAACCCAACGGAAAAATCCGTTTATGTATCGACCTGCGCCATCTTAATAACAATATCATTGTAGAGAAATTTCCTTTGCCTAAGATCAATGAGATGGTGGCCTCTTTAAAGGAGCTACTTGGTTCTCAACTATAGATTTGTCTGCTGCATATCACCAGGTTGAGTTGGAAAGTAAATCAAGATATTTAAGTGCCTTTGTCACACCTTTTGGGTTTTTAGACGAATGCCATTTGGGTTGGCGTCAGCTGCGGCTGTATTTCAGAAATTAATGTATAAGCTACTAGGGAATTTGGACATGATTGCATTCTTTCAAGATGACATTTTGGTGGCTGCGAAGAACAAAGTTGAACACGATGGTAAGTTGAGACAGGTTTTGAAAGTTTTGGAAGAGGCTGGACTTACAGTGGAGTTGCCGAAGTGTAAATTTTGCAAAAGGAGTGTATCCTATTTGGGGCACATAATTAGTGAAGAGGGAGTGAAACCCAAGCCAGCGTTGATTGAAAACATTGTGAATTCAAGTACACCTAGTACCAAAGAGGAGATAAGAGCTTTTCTTGGAATGGCGGAGTACTGCGCTAAGTTTGTAAAAGACTTTGCATCTAAGGTGTTTAACATTCGAAGTTTGCTCAAGAAAAATGTCAAGTTTATTTGGACTAAAGAGTGCCAGGATGAATTTGATAGGATCAAAGTTGATCTACAGAGTGTCAATGCTTTAGCAAGTTTTGATCCAAATGCTGAATGTTTGTTAACTACGGATGCGAGAGAGAAGGGTATTGGTGCTGTGTTATCTCAAGTAAATGAGAAAGGAAAAGAGATGATAATTCTGTTTGCGTCTAGAGCACTTTCCCCGGCTGAAGTCAGGTACCCCATCATTGAAAGGGAGGCGTTGGCCTGTGCATGGGCTCTTGAACATTTTAGGGCCTTTGTGTGGGGGAAACCTGTAACTATCAGAACGGATCATCGTCCTTTGGTAAAGATCCTGTCATCTGAGGGCATTTCTGGGGCTTCGGCTAGAATGGCAAGATTGTCCATGCGCATGTGTGAATTCATTTATAAAATGATTTATTTACCTGGAAGAGACAATATAGTTGCTGATTGCCTGTCTAGATTGCCGTCTCCGTTAGCGGATGCTCCCTGGCGCTCACCTGTATTTGATTATCTATCTGCATTAAAGCGTGTTACTACAATCTATGGCCTGAACCTTCATTACACAGGCACACCACTATTTACTGGTCATATTCAAAGGCTTTCTTTTGCCGGCCTGTACATTCGGTGACAGGCACCCGGCGTGCTGAACATAGTACGATACGGTATTGTGTTGTGCTGCCTACTCACTCCATGATAGGCACACCATTGTTATATGATAAGATAATATTTGAAGATTAGTGCTCGGTGACGGCCACATCGTCTGGTATTTAAGTACTGTGTGGTGTTGTTTTTTTTTGCCATAGTTACTGGACATTTTCTTTTCTTTGTTTGATCTTCACTTGCTTTGCGTGATAATGTCAACTTCAAATGCAGGTGTGAGTGCAAATAATACTTCTTCTACGGCAAATTCTCAGTAAAGTATGACTCGACCTCCACTGTTTTTAAGTCATCCGGGCAAACCTGTAATTAAATTAACACATTGGTTCAGATTATTTGAGAATCATCTGGTTGCTATTAATGGTACAGGCTATAATCCTGCGCGCAAATTTTCATTATTGTTTGGTAGTCTTGGTCAGGCTTCACTGATTTTTGACAGTTTGCCAATTATACCTATACCTTCTGGTGATGGGCAGTGGAATATTTATCTTGAGGCTATTTTTAGATTACACAAGCAATTCGATAATGAACCAAACATTATACTTGAACGACCTGCATTTTTCAAATGCAAACAATTTCCAGAAGAAAATGTTGAAGAACATGTATCAGGTCTTAGGGTACTGGCGTTCACTTGTGAGTTTGGTCCTAACTTGGATACTTACATTTGTGACCAACTTGTCTTCAATTGCGCTTCTAGGGAAATACAGGAAAGGCCTCTAAGTTATAGAAATTCTACACTTATTGAAGTTCTGGAACTTGCAAACCACATTGAGAGATCTCTTATCTTTTCCAAAATATTGCATCTTGAGTCTGCTGTTGTAAATGCTGTTTCGACCAAGGGGGAGTGCACTGAGGTTGTGGGTGCCATCAGTGCCAAAAGGAAACAACTTAAAACTTCTAACAAGAAAATGTTTGGGTCTTGCTTTAAGTGTGGCTTCAAAATGCACCTTAGGAACTTTCCAGGTTATCCTGCAATTGGCAAAAAGTGTACACTTTGTAAAAAATGTGGACATTTTCATAGTGTATGCAGGAGTGCTAGACATGCAACAAAAGGAGGAAGTGGGGATGTGGATGTTGTGACTTTCACTGACTCACTCAACAATGTTGCTCTAAATTTGGAGTGTAGCAATCCAGAAATACCTGTTAAAGGTCCTTTGTGTGAGGTTCTAATTCACCACATTAAGTTAATGTTCATGGCCGAATCAGGTTCGCCCATAACCATTTTGCGAGGCTCTACTTTTTATGAATATTGGGGGTACTGATTATTTGCTCTCTCCTACTGACGTTGAGCCACAGGCTTATGGTGAAAAAGATATCGATATGCTGGGTTATTTCAAAGCAAAAGTTTCATGTTTTACAATTAGAAAATAGTTTATGTGATCATTTAACATTATTATGCATCAACATTGATCCTTCAATCGTATGCGGGCAACAAACACAAGTGCCGCATTTGAAGTGGCCTTCCAAAGGTGGTAAATCCCAAAGTGTTTGCAAATTACTTTTACATGGACCCAAAGGAATACAGGCAGTGACTAATTGGCTTCTGATAGTCCGTTCTTTTTTTTAATGCAAACAGCGGTTGCGTCCAAGATTTATCAACTTTTTCAATTAAATGGCAGTTATGTCTTATGATTTTCTTGAACTGGTAAGTTTTGGAACAAAATCAAGAGACACAAACCATTTGTTCTCGCTTGGTTTTGGCTGCCTTTGTTTCTAGCAAAGTTTCTCTAGGAGTCCACCAAGCCCGCCTATGGTATTTTTCAACAATTTCTTTTGGATACCCTCGCTCTTTCAATTTATCAACAAGAACTTCTACATTTTAAAGGTAATCCCTTTTGTCAGAGCAATTGCGTCTTATCCTGAGAAGTTGACAGTATGGCAAATTCTCAAGTAAACTACGTGGATGATGGTTTGTAAAATACAGAGCATTATTTCTTTTTGTATACCCTTTTTATTGCATTTTGACATTAATCAGCAATATTACCATGCAATGTAGCTTCTGTATAAAACCCACCAGAAACAAGTTGTGATCGATCAACACAATAGGGGAAAAACATTACATATCAAATCAGTGATCTCAGCGTACACTCTGAGTGCCAACTCTCTCCCATGAATATCATTTACTCTGCTCCGGCATGCGAACCAGCCATGATTTGCTGCCGAAGGTAATGTCACAGTGGCTCCCATATGTCTTTGGGCTTAGATGACGATGGCAATTCCTCTGCATATAATTCCAGGATCTCTTTGCAGTATACCATGTCTCTAAGCCAGTGTGCCACTTTCGGCGATTGTACTCCTCCCCACGCAACAGCAACCCTACGTTTGGTCATCAACAAGGCAATGAGTATAAATTTACACATGACCCCTTTCACATGAGGAACATAGCATAGAAGACATACTAATGGTGTACACTGTGATTCCGAACCAGACATTTCTTGTATAGTTTGCACCACCTGCCTCCAATAACTCGCCATCCTCCCACAGTCCCAAGCGATATGCATAAAATCGCTTCTGATTAGCCACATCGCCTACATCTACTAGATTCCCGTAAACCATAGCCGTGCAGACGAAGGGGTGTATTATATATCTGATGTAAATATTTAAAATGCATGATACAGAGGTTTCCGTTAGGTGTAAGCTTACTTGTGAAGCTGCAAACATGTTCCCATTCCGCCAATGTTATGGGGGGGGGGGTCAATATGTCATTCCAACGTTCAAGGCTCCTATCTGATCCGCTGAGTTTCTCAGCTCGTATTGCCCTGTATAACTTAGTGATGAACTTTTTTCGTGTGGGAGTAGTTAGTAATAACTGTAGTGATTGGAGAAACGGAGGCTTTGCCGTATAAGTAACATAGTGCGATTTAATAGCGTGCCTTAATCTGTGAACAGTGAACTGAAAAAGCAGTGTAGGGTTAATGACATACTGTAGAGCCGCAGGGGTGAGGAAAGTGCCACCTAAGTAAAGGACTTGCATGGCAGTTATTCCCGCCTTCCTAAGCAGCCGCATTGGACCAGCCTCCTGTGTCACTGAGAGCACCGCATGATGTGCCAGGGGCATCGCTGGGACATCTATAGGTAGTTTGTTGGCAAGCTGCCCTATAGATTGCCATGCGGCTATTGTAGTATCTATGGTGTTTATTTCCGTTTTTGGGGTACCTCGTCGCGTGTTAGTTATAAGACTGTGCAGGTGGGTCGGAGAGGCAGCGCCATCCTCAACTGCCACATGAGGAGTGTAGGCATGTGGCTAAAAACAGAAATATGCATATTATGCTTGAGCACTTAAATAATAGATTTAGGGGTCCAGTGTGCTAAATCCCCCTCTAGCATAGTCAAGTGTAAGGGAAGCCTACCCCACCCGCGCCTGTTTACCTCCCCAGATTGATCGAAGGAAGGACGTTTGCAAGGCATTAAAAAAACCTGTGTCGCTTCCCCTTATAAATCCCTCCATGGGGTATCGAATATATTTATAAACTTCGGGAAGTACTCAGGGTATGCCATTAATTGGAGCAAATCAGTGTTGTTTCTCCTTAAGTGCCAGGCTCCCCGGTTACCAACTGGCTGTACAGCGAAGATTACCACGGAAGGCTTCCGATATTTGGGGATATGTGTGACCCCGGACCCCCAACCTTTCTATGACCAAAATCTTGCAACCCCGCTGAACAGGCTCGGGCTGATGTTAAGCACTGGCGTTCATTGCCACTGTCCCTGATGGGACGGGCGGCTCTGTTTAAGATGCTGGCCCTTCCCCCGTTCCTGTACATCATTCAAAATTGTCCCCACAGGGTTCCGGATTCATACTTTGCGGGAGTGGAGAGCGAAATAAAAACATTACTATGGGATGGCGGATCACCTCGCATAGCCATGCATAAGCTGACCAAAGGGTGGTACGATGGGGGGGGGGGGCCCTCCCAGATCTTCATCTTTACTATTGGGCAACATAACTGGTGATGGTGAACCACTGGATTTACAGATCCCCGATGGACCCAGCGTACATCTTGGACAGGTATCAGATGGGCAGGACAGGATACCTGGAGGCACTCTACTCGCAGACTCGGAAGGGTCGATACTTTGGCCCTACTGCTCACACTGTGATGATATGGCACCTGGCAAGAACCCTCACTAAGGCCACGCCCCTGTGGTATACCCAGAAATTGGGACTTCTCGGAAGTCACCCTGGGTTCGACAAGTGTGACTTAATTGGGATCTCAACAATAGGAGATTTGGTAAAAAAGAGGGAACTTCTCAAATTCGAGGACTTGCAGAGGACACTTGATATGGCTCAGGGAGAGGTATTTAGATATTTACAGATTAGACATGCCCTCACTATTGCCATCCCGGACATGACAGATATACCAGACTCATCCCCTCTGGAGGATAGGCTTCTTGATGGCCCATTACTCACTAAGGCCATATCTCTCACATACAAAAAATTCTGTAATAACCTACCGGACACCTTCCATAAACTCCGAGAGAGGTGGCAACAAGACATAGGTCAAATAGACGACGACGATTGGCAGGCGGCACTGATTTCTCCTCACGAGGCAGCCATAACATTGCGATACAGACTTATTCAACTAAAGATCTTACACTGGTCGTACCTCACGGGAACAACCTTTGCGACAGGCACACTGCAAGTTGGGGTGGCTTATGAGTCGTACGCAGGGGTGCAGGGTGGGGGGTGTTGTAACGGGTTTAAGTTGGGGGTGGCGGGGGGTTGGGTGTGTGTTTCCCTTCATTCACGAGGCATCGTATTGTATTTTTCCTTTGCTCTGGTCAGTGTGTCTTTTGTGGGTTTTGCTCTGCCTAATTCCTGGGTATGGGGGGTAGCGAGTTGAGACTGCTATCCTGGAATGTCAATGGGTTGGGTGACAGGATAAAGCGAGGGATCGTATTGCGGTTCCTAAGGCGTCATTCGCCCGATATTGTCCTTTTGCAGGAGACGCATCTAATAGGTAACGCATGTCAGGCCATGAATAGGCGCGGATATCGTCTGGTGGCTCACTCGGGGTTTACTTCTGGTTCCAGGGGGGCGGGCATTCTTGTCCGGTCCTCTCTCCCTTTTGAAATTGATGAGGTAAAGCTTGATGACAGAGGGCGCTACGCGGCACTCACTGGTAGATGGGAGGGGAAGACATTGTCCATACTCTCTGTGTATGTCCCCCCGGGCCTACAGGCCTCAACTTACGCTGATCTCGGCAGGGTTATATTGGAACTCCCTGAGGGCCTTTTGATTCTGGGTGGGGATTTTAATTCTGTTGTCTCCGGCACTTCTGATCGACATCCTCCTAGGGACCTACCCAGGGCCCAAATGTGGCTGAGTGACTTGCTTCACACCTTCGGGTTGGTAGACAGCTGGAGATTACTGCACCCCACACAATTACAGTACACTTTCCACTCCGGGGCCCATGGTAGTCTCTCCAGATTGGATTACTTCTTAATGCCATCGGTCCAATCCTCTTCTATTAGAGAGATTCGTCAACTCCCCAGGGGTATTTCTGATCACTCCCCCTTGTGGCTTAGTTATGAGGTTGGGGCGGGCAGTGAGGGTAGGATTGCCCCTATTAATCCCTGGTACTTCCGTAATCCCCAAACCCGCTCTGAACTTGTGAAAGCTATTGATCATTATTTCGACAAAAATGTGGGGTCTGTTTCTTCTGCTGTTTCATTGTGGGAGGCTTTTAAGATGGTTGTACGTGGGCAAGCCCTGTCATTGATTGCCGCCGATAAGAGGGCTGCAAATGTGGAACTTGTACGATTGGAATCCGAGATAACTGCACTTGAAGACGATCTTGAATCAGGTGTCTCTAGTGCAAAGCTGCACTCCCTTGGTTTGAAACAAGCTGATTACAGAGCTCTTGTTACTGATGCGGCGAGAATGATGCATCGGGAGCAGCAGGGCAGGTTGTATGATGTGGAAGACAAGGCTGGTAAATCGCTTGCGTGGTTGGACAAGAAAGAGAGAATGAATCGTGTCGTTCCGGTGATTGAGAGGCCTGATGGTGAGAGTGTTACTGACCCAGTTGGGATTGCTCAGTGTTTCGTAGACCACTTCAGGACTGTGTACACCTCGGTTTGTGGTAGAGATGAGGAGGACTCTCGTTTGCTGTTGCGGGATATCGCTTTGCCCTGCCTTTCTGATGCAGACAGGGACCTCATGGAGGCTCCTCTCACAGTGGATGAAGTCGCTGTGGCTATACGTTCCCTCCGTTCTGGCAAGGCAATGGGCCCCAATGGTTTGCCCATTGAACTGTACAAGCTGCGACCCGACAAATTGGCGCCCTACTTAAGGGACATGTTCCTTGAGGCTTTAGAGTCTGGTTCCCTCCCCGCTGATCAATGACTTGCTACCATTGTAGTTATCCATAAGGAGGGTAAGCCGCGGGATCGTTGTACTTCGTACAGACCCATTTCTTTACTCAATGCCGAACCCAAAATTTTGGCTAAATTATTGGCTAATCGCTTGATTACTGTGATCGGAGACTTGATCCATCCAGATCAATCCGGTTTTATCCCGCACCGCAACACTGCTCTGAATCTTCGCAGACTCCACGGAGTTCTCGCGAGAGCTGGGACGCTCACTGAACCGGCCATTTTGGCTTCCCTTGACGCTACCATGGCCTTCGACACAATTGAGTGGCCCTACCTTTAGGCGGCCCTCTCGAAGTTTGGGTTTGGGCTGGGTTTCATCGCCTGGGTGAAACTCCTTTACGAGATGCCCCTGGCTCAGGTGGTAGTTAATGGGAAAGTGTCTTGTGTTTTCACACTTGGGCGTGGTACCCGGCAGGGCTGCCCGCTGTCTCCATTGCTTTTCGCCATTGCTCTGGAGCCTTTGGCGGAGTGGCTCCGTTGGGAGCCTTCAATGCGGGGTATTCGGTGGACTCCCGAATTTGAGGATCGAATCTCGCTGTATGCGGATGACATCCTTCTCTATCTCACTTCCCCTCGCAAATCCTTGAATGTCCTTTTCGATGTCCTGACCTCCTTCGGGAAGAACTTAATTGGGCTAAATCCTGCGTCTACGTTTTAGCGGGAGATCTCCCTCCACTGCCTCGTAGATTTCCGATTCAAGTTACTGAGACCGGTTTTAAGTACCTGGGGATCTACGTCTCCTTGGACCCTTCCATGCGATATGAGCGTAATTTGCTACCCCCCCTTCAGCGGCTCAAGCTTGATGTTGCGCGCTGGGGTAGGTTGCCGTTATCGCCACTCGGTGGTTCGGCGCTTTTTAAAATGATGTCGCTGCCCCGATTTTTGTACGCACTTCAGAACTCCTTTGACCCGATTGCCTCGGGTTATTTTCGTGAAGTGGAGAGCCTGCAGAGACGACTGGTCTGGGATGGGCGTGCCCGTATCGCTCGCTCTAAACTCACGCTTCCGTGGTATGACGGCGGTATCGCCCTCCCGGACATCAGGCGTTATTACTGGGCTTCTAAGTTGAGCGCGATTAACCATGCGACCTACGCTCCAGGCCCTGTCCCGGCTTTCTCCATGGATACATTTATTTTGCCTGGAGGGACCTTCAACAGAGCGTTGTACTCCAAGGGACTCTATGGAACACTGACCGGTCCCACTAAAATTGCTGTGAGGGTGTGGCGGGACGCGAATACGGCATTGGGTTGGAGTGGTAGATTTACCCGGGCGACCCCTTTGTATGATTCCGAGTGTCTGGGACATCTGTGGAGAACGAAAGGCTTCGACAAATGGGATATGATTGGTATAAGCAAAGTTGGTGACCTGTGGACGACGGGTACCGTCAAGTCCTTTGATGTGTTGAAAGCGGAGTACGAGCTTGCTGACACGGAATTCTTTAGGTATGCCCAGGTCCGTCACGCTCTATTATCTGTATTCGCTGTGGGTGGATATCACTGATCTACAAGAAGCTTATTAATAATAGAGCTGATTTGCTGGTGCGCCTTAGGGCTTCGTGGAGCGCTGACGATTAGAACTGGATGACGAGGACTGGCAATCTGCTTTGTCCTCGCCTAAGGAAGTTGCTATTCCTGCCCGCCTTAGATTCGTCCAGCTTAAGATACTCCATCGTGTCTATGTTACTGGTCCGAGTCTGGTTTGTATGGGTTATTCTTTGGATGGGTTGTGTAAGCATGGCTGTGGAATGTCTGGCACCTTCCTCCACATATTATGGAAATGCCCGGAGGTGGTTGAATTTTGGTCTCGAATACATGTGGTGATGGAGAGTGTCACAGGTGTGTCGCTGCTGCCCGAGGCCAGGCGTTGTTTGCTGAATGTCTGGGAACCCAATGATTACAACACCGCACAGATCAACTGGGCGACCCTTGGTAATATGGCCGCGAAAAGAGACATAGCTCAGCTTTGGGGATCTCACAGGCCGCCCACCATATCCGGATGGAAAGAGAACATGGACTGGTGCATGTTCCGGGAGAAGACTGTGTACCTTTCCGGGGGCCGGCCCAGAAAATGGGGTAGGATGAGGTCCCAATGGAATGCTTATCATGGGAATAAATGTACTCCTCCACAAGTTGTATACCCTGACGTTTCCACGTCCCCCTAACTGACATTCAGCTTTCATTCATTGATAATGTATTTGCTTGTTTCCTGCCCACCCCTCCTTCCCCACGATAATTGAACGCACTGTATGCACTTTCTATTGGAGCTTTGCCTGCATGGACACGTGATCATGTTTCATTGTATTCTTGCCTTGTGAGTTTTGTTATTTTGCACGTTTGTTAGTTTTCAATTAAAAAAAAGAAAAAAAAAATGCAATCCCCATTCTTGGTGTCAACACCATACCCATTCCTGGTGTCAACACAATCCCAATGAACAATCCTCTTGATTACTACAGCTAAGCATTTGCTAACTTCAAACACAGTAATCGCTTCTGTTCACCACGCTCCCACTTCAACCTCCCAATTAAGTCGAGAATACAAGCCCCCACCATCCCAATAGTTACCCCAAACCCGATGTGAAAAATCAAACACATGGGGGATCACCCTCTGGGCGGAAGGAACGACGGCAAACACCTACCAAGCGGCAGGGTGGCCAGGCTGTTATATAAAGAAACCCAAATCAGTTCTCTAATTTTTAAATATTCTTTATACCAAAGGCCTACCCATAACATAAGTATAATATACTATCGATGTATTTCTGTAGTCATATCAGCACGACCAAGCAGCAGGGTCACATTTAGTGATTCATTCTATTGTGTCTATGTATGCAGGTACGTGGAGAAACGACAACACAACTCAACAAAATGATCAGCTGTTAGTCAGTATCACTGAGTGTCGGCGACATCGTTGAACTTTTTGAAGCGACCTGAGGAGTCTTGCAAGGACATAAGTGTTTCGTGAATTTCAGAGCCGACTTGGAGTCTGTAAAAAAATGTGCTTGTACATCATGAGTGATTTTCAATTTGGCAGGGTAAAGCATTGCATAAGGAACAGAGGCAGACTGCAAGAGTCTTTTTACTGGCAGGAATTCCCTACGTGCAGCCTATTCCGCTTGGGTGTACTCCTGAAAGAAGGACAAGTTGTTACCCAAATGAGTGATGGGACTCTTGGCCCTTGCCTCTCAGAGGATAGCGCCCCTGTCCGCATAATTGAGGATGCGTGCAATGATCGTGCGCGGCGGCGCACCCGGCAACGGTCGGGGTCCGAGCGACCTGTGAGTCCTCTCCACGATCATGACCGGGGATAGCACTGGACCAAACATCTCTCACAACAGGTTTTCAATGAAGGGTTCCATCTTCGAGATGGCTGTCGATTCCGGAAGGCCAAGTATTCTAAGGTTGTTGCATCGGGAACGTGCTTCCAAATCTTCATTTTTCGCCCTTTTGACCTCCAGCACCTTCTCAATACTTGGGATCTGCATCCTAGATTCAGTCTGAGAGTCCTGGGTATCAGACAGTCTGTTCTCCAGCACGTCAAGCCGGGTTTCATGGACGTCCACCTTCTTCTTTACTACATCAAGGCTGCACATAAGGGCATCAATCTTACTATCAATAGTTTTAAAACCGGACTGTACCTCTAGCAAAGTGGTCCGCATGTCCTCTTCAGTATTGTCCTCAGCGTCAGCCGAGTGTTGAGCAGCACCCAGCTCCAATGATGAGTCAATGGTGCATGTTTGGCGCTTGCTCTCAAATGGAATCTTGGGTTGTTTGGGATCTGTCTTTCCCATTATCTGGATATAGCAGCGGCACAGACGGCCCTTTCCGTCCGTGCACTGTGTCCCATTATTTCAAACTGCGATGTTGTGTATATTCCCAATCCTAACTCCGGTCAGTGGACTCTGAGATACAAGGCAGGCGCTTCTACACCCCACATGAAATAGGGCACCCACTTCTCTCACTGCTGAAGCAACTGGTGCAGTAGCCAGAGTACTATAAGTATGAATGTCCCCAAAACACTCCACTATGGTCAAGTATGAGAACAGGATGGTGAGTTTGTTACACAACATTAGGGAGCAGCGGTGACTCCGGACCACACCCCAAATTCACTCAGCAGGCTTCCACCGTCAATGGCAGATGGCCCGTGGCGTCCGACGTGCACCTGTAGTTTCCACTATGTATGTCAGATTATAGCCTTGCCAGTAGAGTGACCGGTATAGAAGATCACCACCAGGCCCCAGAACAGCTTCCAACTGCCCAAGACTATGCCACAGAGGATCCCATCCGACCCGCAGAGTCAGGGAGGGGAGAACCGGAGGGCACGCACAATGCCAATGCACCCCCCGCTGCCGTTGCTAAGGGAAAGCCAGGCGCTGCCCACAGCCCACCTCAAGATGCCCCGGAACTGTTCGGTACAGTAAAGATCTCTCTGGAGGGAGGGAGCAAGAGAAGCCCATGGTCCCAGCAGGGGCCAACCGATTCATGCCGCTAGCCCCGGGCCCCGCAAGGCAGAGATGTCAGGTGAGGCCTAAGCCACGCTACGCAAGTCAGCCCAGCCCCAAGCCCCGGCCCTGCCACACTCACCTCATCTCCGGTCCGCTCTGGGGGCCATCCGCTGCACCAGCAAGTGCCGCTGCTCTTTTCCCACAGCCGCATGGCTTTCGCAGCACTCGGTAGTGCAGCAAGGCGCCACGAGGTTCCAGCGATGTGTCGCGGAGATCGCCCATCGGTCTCCGACATCCCACGGGGTGATCCAGTGCTCCAGCTCTCCGCTTAGTATGTCACTACCAGAATATGTATGGGAACACCACCTGCCCCCGCAATCCTGCAGTCATCCAGTGGCGTAGCAGTGGCCACCACCTCTCGGATCAGGCACTGATCACGCAGCCTCAGCTCATTGTTCGGCGGCCATTTTCTCACATTCCCTGCCCCGCTATGTCTCCCCTCATTAGCTCGATTTCCTCAGAGGTCGAGCTCCCAAAGCACAGCCGAGTGCTCCAGACAACTCCGGCCGACGGTATGTTAGATTTCAGCAAGAACTGATATGCTTTAACGATGGTATTTGCAGGATGTCAAAGCCTGGCCTTTACCAGGCAGCCATCTCACAATGCGCCGTAACCACGCCCCGCAAAGCATTATGTCTGTCAGTTGATTTAGTGAATAATGTTGTTTTAAGTTGTCCACCTTTTTCAAAGACCACAACATCCAAAAATGTAATTAATGATTCACTGCTGGAGACACTGAACTTAATATCCTCTGATCTGCCGTTCAATCATTGAGTAAATCTATTCAAACTGTCATCTCGTCCTTCCCATATACAAAATATATCATCAATAAAACAAAACCATTTGATAATATAGTGTAAAAAAGGATTGTTTTCATAAATGTATTTTTCTTCAAATGTAGCCATAAAAAGCACGGCCAACACTGGAGCAAACGGTCATCCCATCGCGGTCCCTTTGATTTGAACAAAGAACTCATCCCCAAACTTGAAATAGTTTTTACTTAATTCATAACGGGCTAATTTGACAATATCATTTGTTGGAACCTGGTGTGGCCTAGGTCTATTGTCTAGATACTTTTCGATCGCTTGGAGTCCTTCATGTTGTGAAATGTGAGTGTGAAGAGAGATGACATCAAAAGTTACTAGTACCTGAGTGTCTGGATTGAATTCATAGTCTTCAATTCTTTGAATAAAATCCATGATGTCTTGCAAATAAGATGGTACTGTATGCACAAGAGGTTTTTAAAAAACATGGTTCCAACACCGAATCGCAGCCTGACACAATTAGAAAGTTGGCATTTTCCTGCTCTTAGCCCTGTGTGCCTGCAACCTGTATCTCAATGCATTTCTGTTTTGTGTGACAGCTGGTCTTTGTGACAGCCACACTCAAAGGGAGCTTAGGTGTTACTTGATGGGCCATCCTGACAGGATGGGAGGGAGGAGCTGGGCACAGCCTTACACCTGAATTGGCTGTGCCCTGTCCCCATATAAAAGGCTGTATACCTCCTGTAGTGAGTCTGGAACCAGAGTAGGAAGGGAGGCCCTCTGTGCACTTCAAAGCCCTTCCATAATGCCCCCTACTTCAAAGGCACCACTGGGTATAAGAACTGGACCTTAGACTCTAACACTTCAGTACAGTTCTGGACCTATGGATACTCTGCGAGAAGGAATGACTGTTGTACCGCTGAATGTCTGCCACTCTGCTAGACTGCTGCTCTGGAAGAACTGCTTTCTTGCTGTGCTGACCCGCTGTCTGCTGACCTTCTGGTCTTGGTGAGAAGGGCTGTATGTGCATCACTTGACCCCTAGAACCCAGAGTAACTCCAAGGACTAGTTGACTAGCCTCCTTATATATAGTCTCAGGGACACAACAGACTTCCAACTATCATGCTTCTGCACCTGGACTCTGTGAGTCTACCCTGTCAAGTAGTGCCATGCCAGTCCTGGACTCTTGGAAGGGGGCCTAAGGTGCTTGCCCAACACTTCAACACCGCTACAGTGGTGGAACTGGTGCATCGCTGCTACTGCGTGGTCAGCACCATGCATCTTTGATAATGCGTGGATCGGAACCAGTGCATCGTCCCCGTTGCAAGGACCAGAACCGATGCATAGCTGCTTTTGCTTGGCTCAGATCCCCCGCTCCGACTTTTGGGCTACCACTGTGCGGCGCTCGTCAAGTAAAGTCCTTGCATCTGCATTGGCGAAGGCATCGATGTCGAAGCTGAAACCATGCATTGCATTGGAGCCGATGCATTGTTGCTGTTGCTCGATCAGGACCAGCGCACCCCTGGCGAACGTGTGGATTGACCTCGTGCATCATCACCTTTGTGCTCCCCAGCCTCTCCATCGAGAGGATCTTTGATGTCAACGCAGCCCGGACTAAAGTACTTTTGCTCAGCGGGCCCAACCTGGTCTTTGTAGCCGGCCTGTGCTTCATTGTGGTCGGCCTGAACTTTTGACTTTGTCCTGGTCTTGCATTAACATATATACCTTGTTAGGGCTAGTGCTGTTTGGCGTTATTTTCACTTAATTCTTTTAAAATCAATATCTTCGGTTCCACTTATTGGATTTTTGTCATTTTAGTCATGTTTTATTTATTTACTTGAGAGCAGTTTTTCTAATTTGGTGCAGAATATTTTGGTGTGGTATTTTCACTGTTTGACTGTTGTAGTATACACACATACTTTACACATTGCCTCTTAAGTTAAGCCTGACCGCTCTGTGCCAAGCTACCAGAGGGGTAAGCACAGGTCAATTTAGGGTGTGTTTGTGACTTACCCTGATTAGTATTATGGTTACTGCATGACCAGGGCTGTACCACAATAAACCAGGAACCCATTTTCTAACACCCTCCAAAAACGATTGTGCTTGTAACTGGCTGAAAAATATGTGGTGTATGCAATTTACCCTTATTTAAAAGGTACATGATCAATGAGCACAAGGGCACGACTTGTGAGCTTACATCTGAAATCTAGTTTGTAATCAGGACCAAGATTTTTTGGCAAAGTATATCTTTCGTAGAATCTTTTGCTAGCATTAAAGAAAAATATATGTGACATACATTGTCATAAAAGTTATGATTGTCATGTCAATGTGGCAAATCTAGCAACTTTCTAAACTTTGTGAAGTTGCAAAGATTTCCATAGACCTTTCTGAAGAATGCAAGAAAAACTTCACACTCAGCTACTAAAAAGAACAGGTTCTTAAGGGCCACTAAAGAATAAGTCCAAATATTGGTGCGCCAAGTAAGACAATGGCGTAGATGTTTACCCACTTAATGACAGATTAAGAAATGGGACACTAAAAAAATGGATGGCAGTCAACCTGTCTGGCTTCCTTTTTTCTCATTGTTGGAGTCTCCTTACATGGCCTAAAACCCATGATGATTGTGTTTTTGATGTAGTCAGCAGCACCATGGAGTGCCAGTGTTTAAGAGAAGTAGAGGAGATGCAGGAGGATTCTGAGCTACAGCAGAGGTGATTGACAAGTAAAAATAAGAGTTTTGATTTGTTGAGGGTGCCTGGATATGTGTGTGTGTGGGTGTGCCTGTGTGTGTGTAAAAAAAAATGTAAATTGATACTTGTATAGCGCACTACTCACCCGCAAGGGTCTCAAGGCGCTAGTACGAATACCGCTGTGGAACCCATCCTGGCTTTCCCTGTTAGGTGTCCACTCCTGGGCACCCCCAAGGTGGAGGCCAGGCATCCTTAGCGTTGTGGGGGCCGTTGTGGAGATTAAGCAAGCTATTGCCCAGAGTTGCAGAGTGGGATTCCATGATTGGAATAGGCACCGAGGCGAGAATTATCAGGTCCGTGGAATTTTGAGCCCAAGACCCGCCGAGGCGGGGAATTGAACCCTGGTCCCGGGCTAGACCTCTGCATCAGGGTCTGCCGCTCTAATCATTGAGCCACACTTCTCTGTGTGTCTGTGTGTGTGTGAATTTATATGCTTGCCTGTGCCCATGTGTGTCACTCTGTGTGTGTTTCTATGTGTGTGATAAAGACATAGTGTAAGTGTGGTTTTGGTGGTGTCCCTTGACCTAGACGTGGCCAACTGTCACAACCTCTGTGACCTTACCTCTGTGTCCATAGAATATGATGATGCGGGGAATGTGTCCCTTAAATGTAAAAAGATAACCCAATGTGTAGGTAACTGACTCCTTACCAATCAAACAACACAAAAAATGATTTCTCACCCCCTCATCTTGTGGTCAAGTAATCACTTAGCCTCAGACACTCTTTATACCAAACTCTTTTCTAGACTATCGGCAAAGTATCAAAATGAAATTTGAGCTCCCTTTTTGTCACCTTCCTGGCACCCATGTAAAGGCTAAGTGTCATTGTTCTGACTCTCAGAGGAACTAGGGAATCACAAGTCATTGGCGACATACTGGTTGATTAGCTCAATGTAGGCGTTCCTCCTGCTCAGCATCTCTCATCTCTCATCTCTCCATCTCTCAATTTCCTGTATCTCACACCACGCTGCTGCCCTCTTCTTTCTGTCCCACCTCTTCTTCCATGTTGTGCGACTACCTCTCCACTTCACATATGTCAATTTTTCCTGTCTCTCTCTCTGTCTAACTCCACCTCCTGCCCATTGAAACATCCTGGGGGCGTCTGCAAATTTCTATTATAGGGAGAGGGAATATTATCAAAATGAATATTTTACCAAAAGTATTATATTTATTTCGGAGCATCCCATTAGAATTCCCAGAAAAATACTTACATCAGCTTCAGACTGTGTGTCTGAAATTTTTCTGGTTCCCGGGTAAAACTCGACGTGCCATGAAATGGCTAACGCTCCCGGAAGAAAGGGGCGGGCGTGGCTTACCCGATTTTTTGCTTTATTACTATGTTTGTTTTTTGCAAAGGCTGCGCTTTATGCTGACAGGAGAACCTACAGAGGATGTAGCAGATTCACCCTCAATATTTTATCTGTTACTGGGAGAGCAAGCGAAAGGGAGTTTATTAAAAGAACTAGAGGGTCACTACTACAAGCATACTTGCTTTAAGGTGCTAGTTTCAGCCTTTAAAGTTTGGAGAAGTGTTCAGAAATTAGTTAATTTAGGAAGAATCTCTTATTACACCCCTTTCACTGCGGATAAAATATTACCTTCTATTTTTTGGGATAATGTCGCAAAGGGATGGTCAAATAAAGGGTTAAGGAAAATTGGAGATTTATATGATGAGCATTCTACATTTGTTACTTTCGGAACATTGGTAAAAAAATATGATGTGTCTCCGGCATCTTTTTTTAAATATTTACAAATTCGCGATTTTTGTCTAAAAAAACAAATTAAACCAGCACCAAATGCACTAGTTGAAGGGATTCGCCTCAGGAAAAAGATTGGCTCACTATATTCGCTAATGCTTGAGGGCAGAGATGATGATATGAATAAATTCAATCTTTATTGGCAAAATCAGTTAGCTGTCCCAGAAGTTGATATTCATGATACTTTCTGCATGGCTAAGGAGATTTGCATGGCAGCTAACCTAAAAGCTCAAGTATACAAAACGGTATTTAGGCTATATTATACCCCTAAGCGAATGGCCACCTGGGGCAGTAAATATGATGGGAAGTGTTTTCGTTGTGGAGATCCCGATGCTGATATGTCGCATATATTTTATTATTGTATTAAGTTGTCCCCATTTATGAACGGTTTGGAGAAATTCATTTCCAGTGTATTGCATAGACCGGTTAAGATATCTTCAAGGCTTATGTTATTGGGAACTGAACCAAATGTGGATGATGATTTAGTATTAAACAAACACAAATTTTTCTTATTCTTAGCTATGACTGTCGCTAGGCTATGTATCGCTACGGAATGGCTACAGCCAGAGGCCCCAATGTTCGAATTCTGGAGAGCCAAACTTTATAATATTTATGAACTAGAATGGAGTTTATATGCAGTGAAAGGGGAAAGAAAAAAACGTATAGGCTCATCAATTTGGGGTGCTTTAACAGATTATTTAGAGTCTGGCTGAGCCCTATCGCAAATATTATCAGATAAACTAGATTAGTGCGTTCCTTTGTCTTATCTCCCTTTTTTTTTTTTCCTTTTTTTTTCCAATTTGGTCTTGTCATGTGCCGGAAGAAAATGTTTTAAAGGTGGAAGAAAGGAAAGAAGGAAAAGGGGGGGAAAGAAAAAATAAATAAATAAATAAATAAAAAATAAAATAAAAAAGAAGTTAGCAATAATGTTATTTACGTTATTTATGTATTGATTATGCCAAATGTATAAATTTAATTTGTTGTGTCACCTCAAAACAACCCTGGAAAGAAAAAAAAGAAGAAAAAAAAAGAAACATCCTGCCTTCACCTACTCTGAAGTCGCCGGTACACATTACAAGCTTGAGCCGGCATCATATGAGCAAGGGTACGCTTCCCAGCCTCTTCTCTAAGATTTTGCAGCTCGGGCAAAATAGGTAATGATTATCTGTGTAAACTGATGTTTGTCTGTGTCCATGTATATCAATCTGTGTATATTTCTGTGTGTGTGATAAAGAGATAGGGCCTTATTATGAGGTTGCTGGTCCGACTGCCTGAGAATCCCATCTGTGTCATCTACAGCAGCGCCAGAGAGCTGTCGCCCACCGTATTCTGAGTTATGCTGTCAGAAACGCCGACATGGCATAAATGACACCATAACAACGGTGTACAGCTAATATATGTTAGCCATGAAGGAAACTCAGCTCATTAGCAGTGCCAGGTGACCCCTTCACTCTGCACTTTACACATGATGAACAATGCCACATTTACAACCAAGCTGGATGTTTGCCTGAAGTAAATGCAACTAGGGCTTGGAATAGACAGATACACATGGTATGACAACAATGTGTTTGTAGCAGAGTTTTGAAGTTGTCATGTCTATTCCTAAAACCAAAATGCCACATCGCTTCACATCTAATGAGCCGCTGAAGTCTAATACTTCGATTAAATGTCTACAAATGTCTAGTAAACAACTTCAACTCCATGCAAATAGCTGACAATACTAATCTCTATCTATTTTGTTCCATTCTAGGTCCCCATATACTTTGACACAAAGAACATGGATGTAGATACCTCGCTTCGACCATTAATAATGTTCTCCATTTCTCAACAGGTCAATCCACTACTGCACCTGCTCAGTGGTTGGAAACAGAACAGAGTTCCTTTCCTCCCCATGAAGAAGCCCTCAGTGATGACAACCCTCCTGAAGAGGTGGACGTGGATGATGGTCCTGGCCTATCTGGACAGTCTGGGCAGACGCCAACAGTGAGGCTCACTGTGCTCACAACCACACCTCCCACCATAGCTAAAACATAACTGCAACCAATGCCCGCAAACATGTGCTTCTAGCACAGTGAGTCCCATCCTGTGTCCCCCAGTCCTGGTTTCTGATCCGGCTATCACCACCCCAGTAACGAAGGAACCATGGCCCAGTGGGGGCTGCAGTCTGTGCCAAGGGCATAGTGCCTGGGGGTAGGCATAGAGGGATGGTAACTGTGGGCCCCCAGAGCAAGCCCGCTGAAGCCACAGACACCCAGGCTGCCATCACTCAAGTTCTGGGAGTCTACCAGGACTCGCAAAGTGTGATGGGCCAGGTATTGGTCGTAATCTGGAAAATAAAGGAGCTGCAGAGGGACGCCTACCAGAAGGTTGCTGTCATCCAGACGGAGGTGGCCGGCATCCACATTAAGATGGGCGGCCTCCGCACCAAGGTAGCCTGCCTGGTTGATGTGCTGCAGGTCATAAACACCACCCTCTGCAGGGCTTTTCCCTCCTGCATCTACCCCTTTTTGTGGCCCAAGTACATCCTTGCCATCAACATCTGCCGCAGCCACAGGAATAGAGGCCCTGACAGAAGATGATACACCTGCACACGCCCCTGTCTCAGCAGCTCCAGATCTCCCCTCTGCCTGTGGGAGGGGACGTCCCTGGAAAAAACAAGGAGCTCAGGTTGGCAAGACACCCACCACGACCAGTAAGAGACCTCGACCGTAATGTCATCCTGTGTGTGCTTCCCATTCACTTTGTTGACTATTCTTGCCTACTTTTCCATATCTTATGGGAGGCGTATGTTGGACTTTGGACTCCACTACAATGATTTCATTCACCATGACTGAACACTTCATATTTTTATTGTTCTTTAAGTTTTAAGTTGATTTATTGGGCATGTTCACGTCACCAAAGCATTGTCTCCTGTTGCACTTCTCACATATAACAATGTGAATGTACTCCCATGTGAACTTTGCAATGTGAAAAATAGGGACTTCTGGAAGCATGGATATGTTGTATGTAAACAATGTTCAAATCAGAGTCACTACCATGTCACAACAACACATACATACAAGTGTCTGGGCTTACAACACCTTTATTCCATTGTTTAAATCATAGGCTGGCATGATGTCAGGCACATAACAAATAAGATATGACTCAGTTATACTGGGTCAGTGATCACATAATCACTTGCAGACTGGCACAACAT
This sequence comes from Lissotriton helveticus, assembly GCF_964261635.1. Taxonomy (NCBI): domain Eukaryota; kingdom Metazoa; phylum Chordata; class Amphibia; order Caudata; family Salamandridae; genus Lissotriton; species Lissotriton helveticus. The sequence goes on from NC_136067.1 coordinate 1,622,089,235, forward strand.
GGAAGGAGGGGATACATCTGGCAATGTCACACACAATAGGCTACAACAAATTAGGTATATATCCACGGCTGGAGACATTTTGCCTACCTCACAAAAGGGATTCTGACACATGTCAGTACAAAAGTTTCAGACCACAGGTTTATTTCAATCCAGTGTTGCTTGCATCTGGTGAAATGTCACAACAAATGTCAGTGATATGCTACAAGCACTTTGGCCTACAAGGAGGAGACACAGCTACAGCTACAGCTACATCCAGTTCAAAGACAATGAGGAGTTAGCCAATGTGAAGGCTGGATAGCCTGAATTGGGCACAGCACAACATTGTGTTGGATCACATGACGGCCCACATATTGCATTAGGACCAAATCACTACAAGGAACAAGTCCAATAGAAGCCAGGTAACTTCCATCTTATCACTTTGCAAGCTGTCTTGTTACTGACTTTGTACACCCAAACTCTGTGACAAGCATTCCCAGGACCAATCCATGTCCACTTCGTACATCTGAATAGCATCATATACGCGCTAATGTCACAACTCTGAAATGTCCAAATAAAGAGGACATGGTGAAGGTACCTAAAACAGACCAACACAGAGAGATTACTTAAGAAAACATACATATGAGGCACATCACTTTGTCAACTTCTATAGAACACAGTCCAAAACAACATTTACAGCTCAACAAAGCTAGACTTACAGTACTAACACCTTTCCCCAGATCTTTCTAGAGCTATATATTACTAGTATGTAGCATTAATATCCTCCGCATAACATCCCCACAATATTTGCAAGAATGTTCAAAGTCATCATATCTCACATAATACTTACACTCAGGAGAAGAAGTTCTGGATTAGCGCCTGATGGAAGTCAGCTCCTTCATTGTCACCACTATCATCATACTCATTTGGCATTACAGGGTCCCCACTCAGTGTGTGTGTCTTTATGGCCTGCATCCTCTTAGATGTAAGGCATGTTTCGTCACAGGGCAATGTTGTGGAGTATGCAGCGGCCACAGTGATCGTACACTCCTTCCCAGGTGAGTAGAGGAGGGCTCCCCCACTCTTGTTCAGACATCTGAATCTGGCTTTCAGAAGCCCAAACACCCACTCCACTGGCCGCCATGTTGTTCCATGGGCTTCATTGAAGCGGACTTCCCCTGGCATTGCAGGATTCCGCAGCGTGGCCAAAAACCATGGCCGATTGGCATACGCTTAGTCTCCTAGATGAAAGCTAGACAGAAGGGCTACATTTAGTTACACAGTTTCACATCATACTATGTTACATTTCCCACACAAAGCTAGGACAGATCATACTTATCTACATGCCAGGCCCTCTCCAGTAGTAGTTGTGACATCAGCTGGGGTATGATCCTCCTCCGCAGTATGCAGGAATCATGTGCAGATCCTGGGAACGGGGGGCAGACGTTTGAGATGTTACAAATATGGTAAGCAGACAACTTGCACGTCGATTGAATGGAAGGACTTCCTGTTCTGGTACACTTGCTCCATGTTGTGTGGTGGTACTAAAGCAATATGGGTGCCATCAATAGATCCAAGTGCATGTGGGATGTGACCAAATCCATAAAAATCTGCCTTCACAGTGCTTAAATCCTGATGTCTGGGGAACTGGATGTAGCTGTCCACATGTCTCGAACGTGATGCTAGAACGTCAGTGTGGACCCAGCTGAACATAGGTTGTGACATTCCACCTGAAATAGCGACAGTGAATTGAAAAGAGACTGTGGCCAAAAAATGCAAAACTGACATGAGTTTAACAAGTGTTGGTATTAATGTAGTATTATTGAGGTGAGATAGGAGATCAGGTTCCAACTGATGACATAGAACCAGGACTGTTTGCCGATTTAAACGGAACCTCTGGATGATATGTTGTTCTTCCATGGTGTGTAGGTCTGGAAATGGTTGGTAGATTGGAAGCTGGTGTCTCCTCCTTCTCACAGGTGCCGATGTGAGGAGTAACACAAAAATGTATATTGGTCACAGTGTGCATAGAAACATATGTGAAGAGTAAGGCTAAAGTTATGTGTCTGAACAGCAATGCTTCATGAAACAGTACACAGTTTACATCATCATTGGCAGATTCTGAACGTCCACCTGTAACCCCTAAGCTGGCCTTCACAGGTCTGTAACAGAACTGTGCACCTGACCTCATCAAATCAAAGATGTCAAATTGCCACTTTAGTGAGGGTAGCATTGCATGTATTACCCCCAACCGCAGTGTACAGTGCACCACCCACATTTTACCTATGTGCACAGTAATGCACTACACATGATGTTTCATACAGGACATGACAAGGGAATGGAGCATTACAAATTATACCATATTTGTCCTCATTTGTGGTGGTGGTTACGCACTTAACCGTCACAAATACAGCCACAGCAAATGCTAAAACATTGTTACCAATCTTGTCTATACAACCGCTAAACTGGTGGAAGCCTGACTTCGCAATTGGGAGAAATGCAACGTTCCAACGCCGACTGTCGTCAACTGTGTGTTGGGCGGTTCACTCCACGACAGACACAGCCGTAGGCTAACCTTGGGCAATGTGACCACCGCGGCCCAATGGACCGCGTATGCGGCATATATGTACACCACAAATTGAAAACAAACTCACTTGCCTACTGACATTGCTGGAATCTACACTTTCTCAATGTCAGCTGCTGTGTGTCACCTCTAGGAGCAACCATGCCGGGCCATGCAGGTGAGAGGGACCCTGCCTTCACACCAAAGGAGCTGGAGACACTGGTTGGAGAGGTCCTGCTCCTGTACGGCCAACTCTATGACTCACCAGAGAAGCAGGTAACTTGCTACATGATGTTTGAAGAAGAAAGCTCATCCTTACCTTGTCCATAGGCTACTATATGCCTCTGAGTCCCTGAGTGAAATCATAGACACACTTCTTAGGATACGTTGTCCCTACTTAGGTAAATCATGTGATGAATTATGATGCTCTGAACTTTGTCAACAAAAAAACACATAGTGATGTGGGAGTAGTCCTAGATCCTACCTCTGTGCCATGCACATATAACTGCAGGTTAAAGTGTAATGTTACCTATGGTGGGTTTCACATGCAGATCTTGTTCCATCTGTAAAGGAATGAATATGTTTGACTGCATGACTTGTGTATGTATAATGTAAGGTGCAGTAGTAGTTGTTCTCAGGTATGTGTATAGTACCCCACTCCTTTCAGCACACATCAGTCCTCCCCAACCTCTTAACTGGGAGTGAAGGAAATGTCACAAACCTGTTCAAAGTGCAACATAACAGGCATGTCCTTTATGGGATGGCCAACAGATGTACACTTACCTATGTAAAACTTGGGAATGTAATGGTAATGCAAGATGATTATGGTAAGTCTGTAGAGAGCAAACCCTGGCAATGATTTCTACCCACTCTGGCCCAGGACGTAGTTAAGGTATATTTGACATAGTACTTCAGCATAGTGTGCTCTCCCTTTAGATCTGCTGATCCTTTGATAGTGCTCAAATTAGTATTTCTGAACAATTTGTTGGCCTACTACATCTTACATATTCTACCTATAGTACTTTACCTGACAAGACCCACAGACCTGAGTCTACCTGCCATTTAGCCACATTAGCAATGTATTTTACTGCCTTAGGATAGGCCCCTCACTATAACACCTCTAATGTAACTGTCCCATCAGTAGAGCTCGATTTGTGCAGGCATACTGCACTACTGACACATGCACTGTGCAGATAGTTGGTGAGTACAGCTGTGAAGTCCATCACTGCATCACCAGGTGTGTCACATTAAGCAACCAGACAATATATACAATGGTAAGTTGATGTCATCGCGGTGACAGTGCCACAAATGGCCAAATGGGTATCCTTTGCTGGCAGGACATCGCCCTAACACTCAATCAGACGTAGTACTATTTTACATTGAGCTGTCCACATGACCACTAATTTCCAGATTGTGAGCACACACTGTGACACATGGCAGGCCTTCCATGGTGACCCATGTTTTGGTATCTATTTCATTTAGGTGTAACAGTTATGTTTTGAACAGCATGGGTAGAGTCACACATCTGGGGTGTGAAAGTGTCAGTACTGTCATGCACATGTACTTTAGCTGTCTTGTGCTCCCACTGGTGTGTTGTGGTACATCTAGACTACATTCAAAGCAGGTGTTATGGCCCTGGGCCATGTGATGTAAGTAGGTTGGCATAGTCAGTAGAAGACCTACCCTGAGATGGGTGTAGTTATCAGATGACTAGTGCATTGTGGTATCATGTCAGTGTGTACAGAGTCTACACATGCTACACGTCTACAAATGCTTGATCAGCCAGACAGGTGACTCTAGTCTTGCATGTCCACTCAGTTTCTTCATCTATTGCATCCTTACAGAACAACTCCCGTCAGAAGCAGGGACTGTGGGTGGAAAGCCATCGCCCGGAGAGTGCAGTCCCTGGGGGTCTATCACTGGTGCAGCACCCACTGCAGGAAGAGGTGGGAGGAACTCAGACGTTGGACCAGGAAGATCATGGAGGTCCAGCTGGGGAAGTCCTCCCAACATGGTAGGTAGCTTGATAGGCAGTTGAGGGCCCAAAAGCAGCACGGAAGTGGTGAGTATTGGGCTGAGTCCGACATTGTGTATTGACATTTTCCTCCTGTTAGAAGCAGCATTTTCCAGATCAACATAGTACATTACTCATGTCATATGGATCAGCAGTGTTGTTGCATATGTAGGTCTTGTCATAGGTGCATGATGTTTCACCAAGACTTAAAGATTTTGGACCAGATCCAAGGCGGACTCAAGTCACATGTCTATCTTCAGAGTTGTTAGTGACATTTTTAAAAAGTGTTGATTACCCGGAGGTGTCCTGGCACTAGCTAGATCTCCTAATGGCCGAGAGCAAGAGAACAGATTTGTTGGGAACAGATTTATTGGGAAAAGAGCCAAGTTTTTAAGCCCTTCCTGAAGGACAAAAGTTCTGTGGCATTTCTCAGGTGGAACGGCAACTTGTTCCAGGCTTTTGCCGCGTAGTGAACAAAGCTTCTGCCACCCCACCGGGCTTTTTTTGTGCGTGGCACTCAGACCCGCTTGGCCCCTATTGATCGTAGTCTTCTTCATGTGATATACCAGTGGAACTGCTGTGTTAAATAGTCTGGCCCTGTACCTTGGAGTGCTTTAAAAACCATGCACAGAGTCTTGAAACGAACTCGACTCCTTACCGGAAGCCAATGCAATTTTTTGATTTCTTTAGAAATCGAAGAAAATCTTGAAATATCTGTGAGCAGTCTGGCTGCAGCATTCTGCAACAGTTGTAGTTTGTTCAGGAATCTTTGTTGCACATTTAGGTAAAGACTGTTACAATAGTCTATTCTTGCCATTACAAGAGCCGTGACCACTGTTTGCCGGTTCACCGAAGGCAAAAACTGCAGTATTTTCCTGAGCATTCTTATCACATACATTGTTTTCGATACCACTGAATTGACTTGGTGACCAAAGGTGAGACTCTCGTCCGTATTATGCCCAGGTTTTTAACCTTTGTTGAGGGGACAGGGGGAGTACCCATCGAGACTGGCCACCAGTTTGGTGTCCAGAAATGAGTATTATTGCCAAACAATATAACCTCGGTTTAGCCCGTATTAAGTTTTAGGCAGTTCTCTGCCATCCAACTTCCCACTGCCAACATGCAGTCCAGGAAATGTCCTTCAATTCCCACCTCATTGCCTGGTGTCAGAGACACCACAATTTGGGTATCATCCGCATAAGAGGTGAGACCAAATCCGAATGCACTAATAACGGAGGCCAGAGAAGAAACGTAAACATTAAAGACTGAGAGAGGACCCCTGTGTTGTACAAAGACATGGCTGAGTAATGTGACAGTTCAGCTACATATGTTAGAGGGTGTGTGCGTTAACTGTCCCAGACAGACCATGTGTCTTCTTTGTGTCAGGAGTGATTCGCCCCCATTATTGTTTATGTTTTCATGGGATCTCTTACATGTGCCATGGCATACAGTGCACATAGGATGCAGACAGTGAGACAGACTTGGCCTTGGTTATTGGGGTATGTATATAATTTTAAGAGGACAAACAACACTGGTGGCATCAGTATTTATGCCTAAAGGATGGCATGTGTATCTTTGATTTGTTGTACAATCATGTGCACAAGGATATGGCACATGATGTAACGGTCTACATAGGTTAAGGTGAGAGTCCTCCACACTAGTATGTGTAAGGGACATTGTTCCTTCATGCTGGGGATGCAGGTGATGTGTAAACATAGACAGGAGTGCGTGGACATGGGTGGGTTTGTTAGATATACGAAGATACATTTATCTCTCTTATTAGTCATGTTCAATTGTTGAGGCTATGTATTTCATGGTATTTACACTTACAGATGTGTCTCACAAACTGGTAATCGATGCCACTGATGTGGGAGTGTAGAGTAATGTGAACTATTCATATAGACTTTTGATGGTGCATTCACTGACTGATGGAATGCATCAGGGAGTGACATGCAGATTTGGTGTGGTCATATGTGGGTGTTTAAACACTGTGATACATTGGTATTTGTGTGTGCAAAACATTTTGTGTACTGTGATGTGCCTTCCCTTCTGGACACATGTGACAACTCTTATTAATGGACTGGAGATTACTGAAACCTCCTAAGGCTTTCACTGTTCTATTGAGTTGTTGGTATGCAATCTGAGGATGGTGTTCCCACCAGGACCAATGTGGGCTGGTGTTGTCCCTAGCCGTAGATTGGGTCTGGTGCTATAGGTTTTTGTACAACTTCTGACAGAAAATTTAGGGCCACCTTGTCTCCATGCATGTTTTAGGAAACATTGTTGGTGGAGTGATCTGTGCACCTTTGATAATGTTGTTGTTAAGAGCTGTTTGTACATTGAGTTAACACACAAGTCCTATACCTATTTTAACTATCTTTTCAGCATCAACCGAGGTAAGCAGAGGAGACCGTGCCAGTGACATTGGGGATGCAGCTGGCCACAGTGCTTCCAGTCGGGAGACTGACGCAGATGGAGGCAGTGACCCAGGGGGTTAGAGGGGTTCCCTGGAGGCCCATGATTCAACGTCATGTTCATCTTAGTCGACCTCTAGCGGTAACTGCCTAGTGGTGGCGGACCCCACATGACATGTGTCCCCGACATTCTTGTCCGCCACCCCTTTTCCATCTCCACCCTCCCTGCTGCTTCCCACACAATTGTCCGGCTCCACTCCCATAAGGAGTGCAGCATCTGCTTTGCTCCAGGCACCTCAGCCACTGCCCCTGTGCCCCCAGCTGCTGTGAGTGAGGAGGCTATTGACCTCCTGAAACAGATCTATGTTCGGCAGACTGCACTGCTCAGTGCCATCCAGGGGCAGTCCAGCCAGATGACGTAGACACTGGACTACCTGGAAGGCCTTCACAGTAGTATTTCTGGCATACAGAGGCTCTTTCAGGCTCTGGCCTCCTCACTGATGGTAGCCTTCCACCCACCCCAGTGTTCCACCCCACCTCCTGCCTCTTCCCCATCTCAAATCCCTTTACCCAGCCCAGTCCACAGCAAATGAGGACTGAAGCAAACACCCGCAACATCATCCACATGCAGCACACATACACCAAAACACAGCAGGAAGTCCAGGCATGCAACCACTCAACAGAAGCTCACCACCCCCACCACAAACACACCCACAGACCCTGCACCATCAGGCACACTCCAGACACACAGCATAACAAGCACAACCACAGCAAACACCAAAAAATCACTCAAATGCAAAATTTCTTCAAAACAACAGACACCTATCACACAGATACAACATACATCAGACCCACACCCACCTCCACCAACAATAGACACACACAAACCAGACACAGATACTCCCTCTACCTCCTAAGGCCCACCCCTTGTCATCCAACCTCCCCAAGCTCCCAAGGAAAGCCCTATGTTTGACCTTGCCCGTACCTCGGCCACAACCACTCCCCCCCTCCCAAGGTCAACCCAACCCCTCCCAATACTGACCCCATCGCTCCCAAAAACACCATTGAGGTGCCTGAACTGCCCAATAGATGCCCCTTTGAGTGGAGGTTGCCTGGCATTGTCAGATAGGGCAAGTGCTTTAACACAGCATTTTGCTGTGGCACATTTTGGACATTATGGACTGGCCATTTGATGAACAGTTTTATTCATTCATTACAAACTTTCAGATTTTTGTGGACCTTGGTTCTGCCATCACATTTCTGATTGTTTGATGTTGTTGTATAGTTAGTGATGTGTAAGTACAGTTGTGTTTGTTTTATCCCTAATTGCTGATCCTGTTGAAGTAGTTTGTATGATATGCCCCTGGAGCCAGTGCTGGAGTTAGACAGGACAAGGGTAAATATTGGATGGATGTCTATGTGAGTTAGCATCCAGATGGGGCAGACACTGCATTGGGTGGCATGTTATGTGGTAAGTATTTCAGATTGGCCTGGCCACTGTCTACGTCATTTAGCTTGCCCTTCGTCCTATGATGTAGGTTGGGTATGTGTTAGGTGTGTTTAAGTTAGATACTTGTGTATCCACACATGGAGGGGGTCAACTTGGCATACCTTTGTGTAGTTCTGCATGGGCATGTGTCCATTTTGCAATTTGTATCATACAGCTACTTCATCTAGATGTGTGCCACATCCTGTAAGTACAGTGTTTGCTTACATAAGTTGCACTTACCCATTGCCTACACATGCATGGAACTTGGTTACGCAATTGGCTGTCTCTGTTATACTTCAGTTCCCAGGTCCAGTGCCCATGGAGTTTGTCAGGCATGTGAAAAATCTGTACTGTGCACTAGTGCCCTAGCCTTCCCCTGATAGAGGCAGAGCTATCCTGCAGAGGGTGTTTCTATTGTGGCCATAGAATGTTTCTTATATTGATTCTATGTAATCCCATTAACTGACATTGCCTTTTCATGAGGGTGATGTGTGAGAGAGTCTAGCAGAGAAGGTGTTTTTCACTTTAATGACACATTCTAACTGATGTTTCTTTGACCTCACAACAGGACCTGGGATGTGTGCAATGTGAGTGTATCACAATTACTATAGCACCTTGATCAGAGTTCCCCTCACAATGACTCATGGTAGTTGTAGTCAGTTCAATGTCGCTTTAGCAACACTTGAGAAATGATGAGTTGCATGACTAGTCCAGATCAGCAGTGACATGGCAGACAAGTGTAGAAGGGCAAAGGTTATGTGTGACAGACATTGATAGGTGTGATATTGATGAGGAGGTGGTATTCTGGAACACAAATTGATGCACACTTCACTATCACTTTATATCATTTCCAAACACATGCCCATTTGTTTACAGTGTGCTTGTCGAGTACCAATGGTTTGGCCTCAGGCGGGATCCTACAGATGTGTTTAGGATGATTGTTAAGAACCAATCCCAAATAGGGTCCCTATGTATGTGCACTTTACTTAGGGACACCAAGTCCCTTGCCTGGTCCATGGCAGGGCATAGTTTTTCTGAGGAGTGTAGGGCAACAGGTAGTTGTATGACTTACTGCAGATTTCATCTGCGACCGGCTGGGTTTTGAAGGTGGTTGAGGGGTTAGAGCAGCAGCATTACAGGAACGATGGGTTCCATGTCACTAGAGGAGTAGATGTGAGTTTCGTCTTTACCTCCCTTCCTGTCCGCCATCTCAGATATGGTAGTTGGACCGCCATGGTTGTGGTATATAAATAAATAATACCGGATCTAGGTTTGACTGGACATAGCAATAACAGATAGCTCAATAAATAAGAGTCAAGATTTGAGGTAGTAGGAGTTTGCAGGTTTAATACAGCATAAAGGACAGGAACAGGACAACCTGCACGGGAACAGGATGGCAGGGCCCTGCCGGGGGGGACAGGGAATGAGCGCGCTAGGGGAAAAGGAATCGGCGTCGGCGTAACATTTAATAACAGTACACAAGCATATATACTAAAACAGTTGCATTACAGTGAATACAGTAGGCGGAGCAGTGGGTGTGGTCAATAGCAGTCGCGAAAGATATGGGTGAAAGTAGGTGTAACAGGAGGCGTATACATAGACATGTGATGTAAACGTAACAGAATATGTCATAAATGGGGCGGAAACATGGAGGGGGCTACCTAAGGAGCCGGGACCTCTGACCTAGTGGTGCGCGCAAACTGACAATGACGTGTTACTAGGAGAAGCTGGGGGCTATGAACTTTGTGCTAGGAGTAAAGACTGAAGTCTGGGGAGTCAGGGCGACATGTACCTAAACACTATCTAGTATCTGATGTTTAGAGAACATGGTGATATAAACTAAGAGTCAGGAGGGGAGAGGCTAACAGACTCTAAGACTGGAGCATGCATTATTCTACATGTAGTGCATGTTGAGGAATATTAAATGACCATTAATACAGTATTTCTCCTGCATGGAGACGTAAAGGCTAGACAATGACGGAAACTATTGATGCGATTCAGTAGCTTAGGAATGCAGAGAAGGAGGGCTGGACTGATAACTAGAATCATAACATACTCTTGGCAGACTCATAGGCAGAGCCAGGCCGAGCCGGGCACTGCGAGGCAGGAAGTAAGTGAAGGGTCGAGGATACAGGTGGGGGCTGTATCGCTCCTCAGCGAGGGTTCAGGAGACAGGAGCTGAATCTGGTGTCCGGGCCCTTTTGAGGCCTAGAAACGGGGACTTTTCAATGGAATAACGCGCACACTGAGAAACGTGGCAACGTAACTTTACATAGGCCTGATATTCGTAGCTTTCACGAGAACTGGGAACTGGCATACTAGAGATGGACACAACTGTAATTGCGTCTTTAATCGAACATGGGGGATACATATGCATATTTAATCATGCACACATAACATAAGATGGGGAACACGTAGGGACACAGAACATGGCAAAATTTACTTTTCCACATTCCCTCCTTGTCACTACGTTTCCATCAGGAAACATCAATATTCATGATACCATCTATCATTTCATACAGTATCATTTGTTCGTCTCGAATTGTCTTGGAACTGGATTTAGAACGGGACTTGGGACTAGGAATACAAGAGGTAGCACAAATGCCACAAATCGCAGGGCCACATTGTAAACAGAGGCAGCAACTGAATATGATCGCTACTGCAATACCCAGAAATGACAATACTTTCCATCCCCAGGCGGAAATTATATTCCAGAACCAACCGGACCATGTCCAGGTGCCTGGATCTTGGTGTAACATATGGGCAATATTATGGAGTCTGGTAATAGCTGAATAAACAGACGGTGCGTTATTAGGAATGAAAATGCAGCAACTAGATCCGATGACTCTACATGCCCCGCCCCTATCGGCCAGTATGACGTCAAGGACGAGACGATTCTGGAGCACGACAATTCTCATAAAGGATTGCTCTTCGGTTAAGTTACCTAGAGCAGAAGTAGTCTCAATCACTACTGCTTCAAGGGTTCTCGTTAATCTACGTATCAGTTTACTATTCACGACAGTACCTAAATAGGGGAAGACACCTTTATTGATATCTATGTATTGTTCTAGAGCAGTTTCAGTATAATCGACAATCGGGAGGTCTCTCTTGTGTCTAGTATGTACTAGGTGGGAATTCCTATGATAGTCAGGTGGGGCTAGAAAAACTGGTGGCAGTAGGAAGGCAATGTAACAGGTTCCCTCCCAATCGAGGGGCAGACGAACATATGCGGTCTGACCACAAACAAAATAAGAATGACGTGAAGCTTTGAAAATAGATTTCCTACTGTCACTATACTTGATAATAGTAGTACAATCACTATGGCCTACATGTATGGAACCATTCTTTCGGACACATAATTCGCCTTTGACTGGTAATACTGACATAGCAGGTAAGTCTGGAGTAGTATCAGACTGAACATTCAGGACCATAAAATTCGAAGAATAATTACCCAAATTATAAACTTCATTTTCTAGATCTAGCCCTGTTCTGTGGGGAAGACCTTGCTTGTCTGGAAAACATGTACTGTTAAGAAAAGACATGTCTGTTGAGGATGACGTTAACGTGGACCATGCTCCACACGAACCATTATGTGAAAATGGATAAGGAAAGAGTGGCAGAACTCCCTTCGGTGTCTGGAAAGGGGGGAGTCGACCACACACCCAACAATTAGTGGCATTGCTGGTCTGGTGTGAATAATGTAACATGCGGATAAAGGAATTATTACGCATAGCAAGACGATATGAAAGTTCATGAGGAGGCAGATCACTAAACGTGTGCTCTACTGTAGTATTAGCAGACTTATTTACATGAGAAACTGGAAAACACAAATAAAATGCATAACATGTGCAGGTAATCATAAGGCTGAAAAACAATATGAAGCTTAGAAAAACGATACATCGGATTGAGTTTTGACTAACTCTCTCACTATGGGGGTCTATTTTATACATGTCAGAAACCGGTCTAACCGTTTCACCTAGGGGAGGACTTAGACAATCAAACTGGCTGACTTATTTTACTAGACCTTAATTTTTTCTTATACTCCTGCTGCGGAGTTTTCTCTAACAGGGAGGAATCTGTATCATTGTCTTTTGCGGGACAGTCCTTAAGAATAGTACTTTGGCAATCCTTAAAATCCTCGGAAATGTTCTTTGAAACAGTCTTTAGTCCGTAAAATCTTTTCACATGAGACAGGTGGACCCAGCCCTTCCTGCCTTCCAGCTTGACGGCAGTACGGGTGGCCAGGAGGACCTGCTTGGGCTCCTTCCAGCGGGGCTCCAGCGGACTTGAACGATCAAAATTCCGGACAAGAACCATGCATCCGGGAACGATGTCATGCGGTGCCACCTCGGTATTGTCTGGAAATGCGGCGGCAACCTGTGAACGACAAGAGTGTAGGGCAGACATCAAGGAAGCTAGGTAATCTGTCAGCATATTACTTGAAACATCGGTAATACTTCGGGGTCTAGGTGTACCCCACATATTAGGGGGGCGGCCGAATACGACCTCGTACGGGGACAGACCTGATCTGGAATGTGCGACCATGCGCATATAAAACAAAGCGACTGGCAGAGCTACTAGCCAGTCCACACCTTTCTCTTTACATATTTTGGCGATGCGGATTTTCAGGGTCTGATTATGTCTCTCTACGAGACCGGCTGCTTCAGGATGGCGTACACAATGGAACTTCCACTGGTACCCTAACAAAAGGGAAATATGTTTCATGAGCTCAGATGAGAATGGCTGGCCGTTATCAGAATATACGACCCTTGGGAGTCCGTAACGGGGGAAGAATTCACGAACCAACTGCTTGGCAGTGGTCGCGGCTGTGTAATCTGGGACTGGATATGCCTCTGTCCATCTGGACAAAGCGCATACAACTACAAGGACATACTTGAAACCTCGACATCGCTCCATCTGAATATAATCCATCTGGAGGACTTCAAAAGGGTGGTCAGGGGGCTGGAATCCACCTTGTTCCACCGGGACACTTTTACCTGGGTTAAACTGGCAACATATCATACAGGTACGGACTTTCTGCTTGGCTGCAGCTCGTAAATGCTTGTTGAACCAAATGTTCTGGATACTATCTAACATAGCTTTTTCTCCTAAATGTGCTGGACTATGTGCGGTATTGATAATGACTTGAACCATAGAGTCGGGGAGAAACCATGTGGCTTTTCCCTTCGTTACCCATCCTTGATCTGTCTGGACCCCTCCTTGTTCAGACCATTTCTTGATTTCATCGGGAGTAGCATGTAACTGGATATCTATGACATCTTGAGTGGGGTCCTTAACTGTCATACAGGTAGTCGGATCTGGAGTATGTGTCTGTGTTGGATTAACTGAAATATCTGGAGTCTGTGCTGTAAGCTTGGCTGTGCGATCTGCTAGATCATTACCTTGAGAAATAGTGTCAGTAACTTTCGTATGTGCTTTGCACTTCATGATAGCAATAGATGTCGGTAAGTGTATGGCATCTAACAGAGCTTGAATAAGGAGACCATGCTGAATCTTGGTTCCATGAGAAGTCATGAAACCTCTCTCCTGCCAGAGCACTCCAAAGTCGTGTACAACTCCAAATGCGTAACGTGAATCTGTGTAAACATTGACTTTCAGGTTCTTGGCGTGTATGCAGGCTTGTGTCAGAGCAACTAGCTCTGCTGCTTGAGCAGACAGGGTGTCAATACGGTGTGTTTCTATAACTTCAGTGTCAGTAGTCACTGCATACGCGGCTACTAGTTCTCCTGTACTTGTTCTCATACATGAACCATCCACATAAAGTGTCAGGTCGGGATCTGGTAATGGAATATCTGTCAGATCTTGTCTTGGCTTTGTCATAATATTAACTACTTCCACACAGTCGTGTGTGGCAGGATTCGAATTAACTGACGGTAACAGTGTAGCAGGATTTAGAACGTTGCAGCGTCTGATTTCTATGTGTGGCTGGAACAGTGTCAGTTCATAACCTGTTAAACGTGCAATTGTCAAGTGCTGAGTCTGTGTTCGATTTAAAAGAACTTCCACGGAGTGTGGAACTTGTACTGTCAAGGAATGTCCTAATACTATGGAATCACTTTGTCTGATAGCTAGTGCTGTGGCTGCAACTGACTTGAGGCACGCAGGCAGAGCCTGGGCTACAGGATCTAGTGTGCTCGAAAAATAAGCACAGGGCTTGTATTGTCCTGCTTGATCTTGTGTGAGAACAGATAATGCTGTACCTTCACGTTCTGTGACAAAAAGTGTAAAAGGTTTACTGTAGTTCGGTGTAGCTAGAACTGGAGCTTGGCATAAGGCTTTCTTTAACTCATTAAAACTAAGTGTATGTTCAGATGTCCAAGGGAGGACAGTCGATACGGCTGCCTCCTGTGTCGTTAACTGTATCAGTGGCTTAGCTAGAAATGCATACTGAGGAATCCATTGTCTACAGTAAGAAGTGAGGCCGATAAAAGCACGTACCTCCTTCTGGGTCTTGGGTTGAGGAAGACTCGCTATTAACTGGATACGGTCTGGTGTCAACTGCCTACCCCTCTTGGACAGTAAGTGGCCTAAGTAGATCACTTGCTGGACACAGAATTGAAGCTTCGAAGGGGACACCTTGTGCCCCATCTCGGCAAGGAAATACAAGACTGTAAGTGATGCTCGCTCGCAAGCACGTTCAGAACGGGCTGTGATCAGTAGATCATCGACATACTGGAGCAGGGCAGTGTCAGTTGGCATGTGAATGTTGTCTAGTTGTCTCTTAAGCGCTTGACTATAAATACTAGGACTTTCTGTGAAACCTTGAGGAGCTCGTGTGAACATATAGCTCCTTCCATTTAAACAAAATCCGAAAAGAAACTGGCTGTCTGGATGAATGGGGACACTGAAAAACGCGTTCTTGAGGTCTATGACTGTAAAAAATGAGGCTTCGGAATCAATGGCTGTCAATAGGGAAGAGATATCTGGGACAACTGGGTACTGAGGAATAATACATTTATTGAGTTCACGAAGGTCAATCACTAATCGATATACTGGGGGTGCATTTGGATCAGTACGTTTCATGACTGGAATGATCGGAGAATTACATACATTGGAGTCAGTTTCTACAACTACTCCTTGAGCCATGAGCTCGTCAATAATTTTGGATAAGGCTGTTACAGCCTCAGGTGGCAGTCTGTACTGTCTGATTCGTGGTAACACTACACCTGGCTTGAGAGTCACACGATGGGGTGTGATTTGCATATAACCTACATCAGTTGGACCTTGCGCCCATAGATGCTGCGGAACATTAGACAATCTCGGATCAAAATCTCGTAATACATAGTGACCCTTGAAGTCACGTAAGAACAAGCGTATTCCTTCTGGGGAGCAGCAAATAACTGCACCTAATTCTTTCAGTGTTTTAATACCTAACAAATTTTCTGGACATGACTTCGTAAGTAACAGATCAGTAGTGCGGGACAATGGACCTACTTCTAGAGTAACTGGTTTAGATATCTCGTTTACAATAGGCTTTCCTGAAAATCCAAGGGAAACATTTCTAGAGCCTGAGAGCGGAGCCCCTGGAACTTCGGCGTGACTGATGGTCGTCCTACTTGCCCCTGTATCAATCAGAAACTTTCTGTCTTTCCCTAGTACTTGACTGTGAACATAGGGACCCTCTTGATCTACAGGTATCTCGATGAGAGGCAAGCCTACCTCCCTCTCTAGGCTGTTTCATGAATATGGCTGATACTCTGGATACTCGGACTGTGCATACTGGTACATCTGCTGTGTAACATGCTGTGTTGCAGCGATAGGCTGCGGTGCTGGAACTGTCTGTTGTGCATTCTGTGGCTGAGAAGTCTGTGAAACTTGTTCTTGTCTAGGCGGACGTGGTCTTTCTTTAGTCTTACCAGTAGCTATATTGTGTTTCAGAACTGCACACTCGTTTATAAAATGACCTGGCTGTTTACAATAATTGCAGGTCCCTTTAACGGGAACTGCAGGATGACTGGCTTGATTCGTACCCCTCTTCTGACTGTCTTGTGGAACAGATTGTGCAACTAGTACTTTCATTTTCGTGTCTTTCATACGTTTTCTTTCATGATCTTGCTCTTCTCTGATTCTATTCTGGTGATACTGAAGCATCTGTAACATTTGGGACGGGGTATTAGCTTGCCAGGTACTTTCGACTTTCAAAACTCGGTTCTTAACTTGTGGACTTGAATTCTCGACTAATTTAGTAACAAAAAGATGAGGGTATGACTCGCTACTTGTCTTGAGGCCACTGTTAATACTAAAGCATTTCTCAAATCTAGAATAAAAATCACTAGTGTCTTCGTCTTGTTTCTGTTTACAGGCTGAGATTGCATCCCAGTCTTCCTTTTTAGTTGCTAATAATCTTGGCAAAACTTGTATCAATAATTCAGGTAATTCTTTACATTTCTCTCCAAGACCGGTACCTGGTACTCGTATCTTATCTTCAGCTTCTAGAACTGCCCAATCGATCTTTTTCTCTCCCACCTCCCATTCTTTTTCCTTGAGTTTTTCATATACCCCTGCGGGCAACAGGACCTTTAGCATTTTAATAATATCTGGATACGTATATTCTCCCATACGGAGCATGTCTTTTAATTCTCGGTGGAACCCTGCTGGATCTTTGTCATGACAGGGAATTAATTTCTTCATCTCTAAGAGTTCCATCTTGGTAACTGGGGTGTAAACAAATACTCTTTGCATTTCACCATCTGTTGTCCTAACTGGGTGTACTTCTCGTAACGGATTCTGTCTGTCTATGTAAAAGGGTTTACTTTCTGGGGGTGAGACATGAACAAAATGCGCGTTCAAAAACGTTCTATATTTATGGCGCTGTTCTAGAATGACACTAATTAAATCGGTACCTAGACCTTTCCATCTATACTGGAGTAACTCGTTCAGGACATCGTGTAACGGACCTGGATCAGAGTGCTGACCCTCATACAGAGTAATGAGGTGCTGGATCATATACATACCCACCAGTCGTTGCTCGGCTGGGGGCAGTTTCAGAAACATTTGAGCCACTATTTCATCTGGAAAAGTGGTAGAATCAGTAATCCATCGGACTGCTGATCGGGCTAGTTCTTGTTCATGCATAGTACTTAACTCACTGTAACCGATTCGTGATTTCAGAATGTGATCGGTAGCTTGAAATACTTGTTCTAGAGAACCTTGTTCTGGGGCTGGATGAGGAACAGTTTTCTTGTGTTCTAGGCGTAAATGGCGGTCTGGAAATCTAGATTTTCCTACATACGCTATTCTGGCGGTATTCTCGTCCTCTACCTCTTCAGTAGAAGAGTCATTTTCTTTCTCGCTTACTTGTGCTGCTTTACGTTGTTCGTGTAACTTTATTATTTCCTTACGGATTCTCTTGTACATACTCTCTATACTACTGATGGTTCTGTGCTTACCCTCGGCTATATTATCACTCCACCTTGTCAGGATTCTCATTTCGGCCGGATCTTTAGTCGGGTAATCTTGTTCTCTTATTAAACAATTAATCAGAAATTTTAATAACATGAGCTGGATCTCAGCTTTCCTTTGAGACATGGCTTCGCCAATACTTTCTGGATCATCCCCTGTACGGATGAAACGATATATTCTGTCTAGATCTTCTTTCATATTCGGTAGGGTATCCAAATACCCGGTCACCCGTCTTACACGGATGGAATATATAACTGTACTATCATCACCTGCAACTGGATCATAGCGGCATTCAGTAAGGGCTCGTCGGATATCTGCAACGGACTTATATTTGGGCGTACGCTGTAACGCACATTCATGTAACTCGACCAACGTTACACGTTGGTGTGGCGGCGGGGTACCAGGAGGACCTCCTCCTGCGGCCCCTAAACTGGAATCGTCGACTGATACTCTTCGTATTGGCGCGGCGGGAAATTGTAATGTGGGCTGGACCGGGGGTACCGTAGCAGGTACTCCGGTGACTGGAGGAGCAGGATTTACATTATTTACAGGAGCTGGCGGAACAGGATTTGCATATTCTGGGACTGTGTCGTCCAAATAGGACGAAATAAAAATATCAGCTGCGGTCGGTTTGTGACGTAGCTTGGTCGGAACTAATGGTGGCGGAAAATTACTGGATGCCTCCGGGGTTGCTTTTGGCAAGCCCTCGGCAAGAAGAGGATACATACCCTTAATAAGGGCATGCCTCTGTCTGTCTGACTGTTCGGTTTTAACTCGTTCACCTATCTCGATTAATTCCCTTTCTTGGGCTCTTTCTGAGGATTCTCTACTTAATTCTGACTTTCTGATTTCTTTTTCGGTTCTTTTATGAGATTCTTTGCGCCATAACTCGATGGCATCTTTCTGTGACTGTCTGGCTTTCTTTTTCCATAATGCTTCTTCTACTCGCATGATGCACTCGGCATCCCACGTACCTGATACGGGCCATCTATACTTTTCTTCTAACTGTTTGGTATACTCTACCCATAAATCTAGATATAATATGGCACTTATGCCATGCTTCTGATACATAAAATGACCTGGACTGTCCCTAGGCGGGACAGGAACTGCTGCTTCTAACAGACCTTTTCTAGTTCTTAACTGACGTAGTCTGGAAAACAACGGCATGACTGGACTGTAATCTAGACACAATACAATACACAATGAACACGATAATTACACCACTTTCATACCACGACATTAAAATACATGAAGAACATTTGAAATAACAGTTCGAACAGAATACTACCTGGAATACGGAAAACAGAATACATGAATCTTCTCGAGAACAGAACTGACTAGAACAGAAACTAGATGCACTGCTAAAACAGTACGAAACTTACCGGTCTCATAAAGAGACACGTCAGGACCCGCATCCACCGAAGTGGACACTTCGTTTTGGGTCTGTGTACCACCAAAACCCACGGACCAGAGTCAATTAGATTGACCCTGTCTAGATACTACCCCAGCAACGGTACTCACCGGGCAGCAAGAACGGAAGGCCTCGGACTGAACTGGACTGCTTCGACGCCGGACGGACGAACTTCGGACTTCAGTTACGGGTGGGCCTCCGGATACCTCGGACCTTGGACTCTCGGCTTGGGCTCTGGTCGGGACTCGCCGCGTTCCTCCACCGCCTCGTCTGGATGCTGGACCGCCACCTCCGTCTCCTCCGTGGGCCTGAGGGATACTTGAAGCAGAAATATCTGCACGTGCACGGTATGGTTCCGTCACGGCTGCAGAGGGTCAGGGGGCCGGCGTGGCTTCACCGGCGCGTGGGGAAAGGGCAAGTCCCTATTCGGGCGCCATTATGTGGTATATAAATAAATAATACCGGATCTAGGTTTGACTGGACATAGCAATAACAGATAGCTCAATAAATAAGAGTCAAGATTCGAGGTAGTAGGAGTTTGCAGGTTTAATACAGCATAAAGGACAGGAACAGGACAACCTGCACGGGAACAGGATGGCAGGGCCCTGCCGGGGGGGACAGGGAATGAGCGCGCTAGGGGAAAAGGAATCGGCGTCGGCGTAACATTTAATAACAGTACACAAGCATATATACTAAAACAGTTGCATTACAGTGAATACAGTAGGCGGAGCAGTGGGTGTGGTCAATAGCAGTCGCGAAAGATAAGGGTGAAAGTAGGTGTAACAGGAGGCGTATACATAGACATGTGATGTAAACGTAACAGAATATGTCATAAATGGGGCGGAAACATGGAGGGGGCTACCTAAGGAGCCGGGACCTCTGACCTAGTGGTGCGCGCAAACTGACAATGACGTGTTACTAGGAGAAGCTGGGGGCTATGAACTTTGTGCTAGGAGTAAAGACTGAAGTCTGGGGAGTCAGGGCGACATGTACCTAAACACTATCTAGTATCTGATGTTTAGAGAACATGGTGATATAAACTAAGAGTCAGGAGGGGAGAGGCTAACAGACTCTAAGACTGGAGCATGCATTATTCTACATGTAGTGCGTGTTGAGGAATATTAAATGACCATTAATACAGTATTTCTCCTGCATGGAGACGTAAAGGCTAGACAATGACGGAAACTATTGATGCGATTCAGTAGCTTAGGAATGCAGAGAAGGAGGGCTGGACTGATAACTAGAATCATAACATACTCTTGGCAGACTCATAGGCAGAGCCAGGCCGAGCCGGGCACTGCGAGGCAGGAAGTAAGTGAAGGGTCGAGGATACAGGTGGGGGCTGTATCGCTCCTCAGCGAGGGTTCAGGAGACAGGAGCTGAATCTGGTGTCCGGGCCCTTTTGAGGCCTAGAAACGGGGACTTTTCAATGAAATAACGAGCACACTGAGAAACGTGGCAACGTAACTTTACATAGGCCTGATATTCGTAGCTTTCACGAGAACTGGGAACTGGCATACTAGAGATGGACACAACTGTAATTGCGTCTTTAATCGAACATGGGGGATACATATGCATATTTAATCATGCACACATAACATAAGATGGGGAACACGTAGGGACAGAGAACATGGCAAAATTTACTTTTCCACATGGTTACCCCGGCTGTAAAGAAACTCGTAACTGGCTGGGCGGTTTCACTGGTGGTCTGAGCCTCCCACAGCCTCATAGGCCTGGTCCGCGCCCGTCACGGTCGGAGTTGGCTGGTGGTGTCAGCGTTTTGGCTGTGGCCTTCACAACGCCAATTCACCCAACTTGTAATATGGTAGTCCACGGACTAGTGACTCATAGAAAAAGCCCTAAGAGTAGAGCTTACCTCGAGAGTGTTCTGGAGGATTTCAGACAATATTTTGCTCATCTTGTGCCAGAACATTTGAAGCACCTTCCATGTTACAAACATATACATATCATCTGCCATATTATCTCCACACTTAGGGCAGACATCAGTGGCACGTCTCCCGGTCTTTGCCAGTCTTGCGGAAATCCAAAAAACTATGAGGAGTAAACAAGTTGTTTCTCCTTAGAGGTGTTAATTTCACTGTTGTATATAGAATAGCAAGAGATACTTGCCATACATAGATCTTTAAATCTCTCCATTGCAAAAGCCCTAAATTCATAGACAATCTCCTTACCAGGTACACCCCCTCCCGCAATCTGCGTTCTGCGCACCAAGCCCTCCTCCAGACACCTGCCTTCAAACGCAAACGCTCTGGTGGCTGCAGATTTGCTGTTCTGGCATCTCGCCTTTGGAACAAATTCCCCTTGGAGATCAGATCTTGCCCGGACCTTATGTCCTTTAGGAAAGCCTTAAAAACATGGCTTTTTAAACAAGCGTATCACTGATTGCCTCTTTTCTCTCGCCTCAGGACTCGTTCTCTGTCTACTCTAGCGCCAGGAAACCAACCGGTGGCAGTGCGCTCCATAAATACTTTTTAACATTAACATTAACATTAACATACATCTCCTTGTTTGCTCCTTGGCAAGTATGTGCCCCATACCCTTGCTGGTTGTTCTTGTGTTGTATCTCCACCCTCAACTCATCTCCAGTACCATCTTGTCACCTCTGCTTTCCCCGATGTTATGTTTTGCCATTCTTCTTCACGTAAATTGGACTCCATTAATACCTTGTGGTGCGAATTAACCCAGTTTTTTAGTTGATGATAATGAAAATCTGGACAACTTGCCACTCCTCATTGCTGTCAAACATTACCAAGTGAGTGTTTCATTGGTTCAGATGCTCCGTCCATCACCACCCCCTTTTGTACGTCAAACATTCCCATGGCAAAAGCCCATCACATTTCATCAAATGTCCCCAGTTTCCGAATCTCTGCATCTTTTAGGAGGCCCGCTAAATGGTATTTCATACATTCTGGCTTGTCTGAGAGTTCCAGATAGGGAAAGCGGACTATAGTACGGGATCTCCAGTCATAGTCTTATCTCATACCAGAGTCTGGCGGCTGCTTTTACCATCATCAGGTGGACTATCTGGAAGTACTTTGTGGCACCAAATTTACATTAAAAAACTTTCTCCCCCTTCCTCACCCAACATTGCACTGAAAATGTCCCTATCATTTTTTTTTTTAAATATTTTTATTTGCATTTAATCAAAACTCAACATTACAGTCATGAAATCATCAGTACATAGACCTCTACTCCAACTCCCACCCACCTCAAAGCCACACATTTCTGTCACAATGCGTAACATCCCAGTTCAACGTCCGCCGATACAATGTCCATTCGTCATATTGTGTCCCACCCGGAGCCCTCTTGTCGATGCTCTAGTGACCGGATAGCCAGATTTTCAAGTTCCCCCCTCATAACCCCCCATCCAACCCATGGTAGTGCGGCCATTTGGTCCAGACCCTTTGAAATTTCTTCGGGCACCCCCTTGCCTTATAAGTCACTCTCTCGGCTGCCATGTAAAGGTCCAACCCTCTTCTCCATTCCTCTAATCCTGGCGACTCCGGTGACCCCCAGTACTTCGCTATATCTCTTTTTGCTACTACTAGTGCGAGAACTAGGAAGGTGAGGAGTGGACGCGGTAGGTCCACCTCATTAGTCATACCCAGTAGTGCCAGCTTGGGTTCCTGTTGGAGCGGGACCCCTAAACCTCTCCCAGTTCTGTGAAGACGTGCGTCCAGTAATTTTGTATCCTGTCGCATGCCCAAATGGTGTGATAAAAGTCTCCATCATGCTGGCGGCATCTGAGACAGTGTGTGTCTTCTATTTTCCCCATTCTATGGAGTCGCATCCTATCGTAGTAGGTTCTGTGAAGCACATTGAATTGAATAAGGCGTAGTCGTGATTTAATTGCCACCTCCCGGGGATGCATTAATACTATGTCCCAGTCTAGGTCTTCCATGCCTCCCACCTCCGCCTCCCATGTGTGTCTAAGCTTCGCCAGATCACCAAGCATATTGTTAGTTAAGGTTTTGTATGTGAGGGAGACAGTCTTCCCTTGGATTCGTTCTTGGAGGAGCCGTCCCTCCAGGGGTGCATATTCTGGGATATCGCTTAGTTGGACATTCTGGGCCTTCCATGCATGTCGCAGCTGCGTATAGTTGAAGAGCTGTGAGTGATGAAGCCCAAATTCTGACTTTAGGACCATAAAGGATTTCAGCTCCCCTTTGGCAATCACGGCCCCTATACTGGAGATACCTATGTCGTCCCATCTTCGGAAGCCGCGTAGTTTATTGAGCTCTGTTAACCACTGACAGTGCCATAACGGTGTTTGCCGGGTGGGCTTCTTCTCCCATCCCATGCGTTTTGTGGCCTTAGTCCACGCATTTAGCGTAAGAATCGTCGCTGGGAGGAGCGGTTTCTGTCTAGTGCCTCCATAGAGATAATGTAATAAGTTCTGTGACGACAGTTTAAGCCTCTCTAGGGCATAAGTGGGGTGATCCGCCGGGGCATGTAGCCAATCATTAATCGGTACCATGTGTTGCGCCCCGTAGTAGGCCTCCATGTTAGGGAGTGAGATCCCCCCACTATATTGGTGTCTTTGGAGCGTGGTCAGGGCCACTCTAGGTTGCTTACCAAGCCAGAGAAAAGTTCTCAGATCAGAGTGGATTTTAGCCATCAACGTTGTCGGAAGCGGATAGTATTCGTTCTGTAGGGCATATAGATACTTAGGTAGGATAATCATCTTATACATGGCCGCTCGACCTAGAAGTGTAAGTGGGAGCTGTCTCCAGCGGTCCATATCCGCCGCGGAGTTCATTATGATCCGCTCCAAGTTTTTTTGGAATGATAGCGTCTTATCAAGGGTGATGTATATCCCAAGATATTGGAAGCCCTCCACCGTCGTCAGTAGTTGCCCCGGCAGCCTCCCCAATCGGTCTCGTCCCCCTGGGTCGTACAAGATCGATTTGTGCCAATTTATTGTGTATCCCACTCGTCCACCATATTGCTCTAACTCCTGGAATAGCTCCGGGACAGTGGTCTCTGGTTTTGTAATATACAGGAGTACATCATCCGCATAGAGGGATATCTTTTCTTGTGTGGGGTCAGTGTCAATTCTCTCAAAACCGGAGATGCCCGCATTTTGTCAGATCCTGGCTGCAAGTATCTCAATAGTGAGTGCAAAGAGGAGGGGAGACAGGGGGCAGCCCTGATGGGTCCCTCTCTGGATCTGGAATTCACGCGATAGCCTCCCATTCACCCTCACCCTGGCTCTTGGTGCAGTGTAGTGGAGCTGGACCCACCTCTGGAACCTAGGGCCAAAACCAAATTTTTGCAACACCGCATAGAGGAACGGCCAGTGAACCGCGTCAAAGGCTTTCTCAGCGTCGAGGGAGAGAAACCAGTGCGGGTCATTTCTGATAGATACATCTGCCGTGTGGATTCCTCACCTTGTGAATATCCCCTTGCGTCAGCAACATTCGGAAATTCTTTTTGTAGCCTCGCGCCGACGTGGACTAGGACGTCATAGAGACACGACCTCGCTCGCGACTCCGCTGACGTCACCGACGCCTATAATAGGCCCACGCCGGCGTGATGACATCAGTTCCCTTTTTTCCGCGTCGTCGACGCTAACGGTTTCGGGATACCCTGTAGCTTATAGTATACTGTTACTTTATTTCCTCGATTCTCCATTCTCTGACCTTTTTGCTCGGTTGTCATGTCGACAAAGAAAACAGGGTTTAAACCTTGAAGAGAGAGTGTGGGAAGATGATGTCCGTTACGGACCCTCACCAAGACTGCATCTGGTGCTTGAGTTCGGATCACGACGCTGATGGGTGTTCATCATGTCAGAAGATGAATCCGAAGGCTCTTCGAGAAAGAGAATCTAAACTTCTTGTGGCTAAGCTAAAGGCGAGTAAAGTTAAAAGATCCTCGAAGCACTCGAAGAGATCGAAGTCGAGATCCAGGTCGAGATCTCGAGAGGCGTCGGCCTCGAAGTCTTCGTCTGATCACGCTTCCGGTTCTCGTAAGAAACATAAGAAAAGGAGACATGAATCCCGTCATCATTCAGGTGCCATCCAGGGGCAGTCCAGCCAGATGACGTAGACACTGGACTACCTGGAAGGCCTTCACAGTAGTATTTCTGGCATACAGAGGCTCTTTCAGGCTCTGGCCTCCTCACTGATGGTAGCCTTCCACCCACCCCAGTGTTCCACCCCACCTCCTGCCTCTTCCCCATCTCAAATCCCTTTACCCAGCCCAGTCCACAGCAAATGAGGACTGAAGCAAACACCCGCAACATCATCCACATGCAGCACACATACACCAAAACACAGCAGGAAGTCCAGGCATGCAACCACTCAACAGAAGCTCACCACCCCCACCACAAACACACCCACAGACCCTGCACCATCAGGCACACTCCAGACACACAGCATAACAAGCACAACCACAGCAAACACCAAAAAATCACTCAAATGCAAAATTTCTTCAAAACAACAGACACCTATCACACAGATACAACATACATCAGACCCACACCCACCTCCACCAACAATAGACACACACAAACCAGACACAGATACTCCCTCTATCTCCTAAGGCCCACCCCTTGTCATCCAACCTCCCCAAGCTCCCAAGGAAAGCCCTATGTTTGACCTTGCCCGTACCTCTGCCACAACCACTCCCCCCCTCCCAAGGTCAACCCAACCCCTCCCAATACTGACCCCATCGCTCCCAAAAACACCATTGAGGTGCCTGAACTGCCCAATAGATGCCCCTTTGAGTGGAGGTTGCCTGGCATTGTCAGATAGGGCAAGTGCTTTAACACAGCATTTTGCTGTGGAACATTTTGGACATTATGGACTGGCCATTTGATGAACAGTTTTATTCATTCATTACAAACTTTCAGATTTTTGTGGACCTTGGTTCTGCCATCACATTTCTGATTGTTTGATGTTGTTGTATAGTTAGTGATGTGTAAGTACAGTTGTGTTTGTTTTATCCCTAATTGCTGATCCTGTTGAAGTAGTTTGTATGATATGCCCCTGGAGCCAGTGCTGGAGTTAGACAGGACAAGGGTAAATATTGGATGGATGTCTATGTGAGTTAGCATCCAGATGGGGCAGACACTGCATTGGGTGGCATGTTATGTGGTAAGTATTTCAGATTGGCCTGGCCACTGTCTACGTCATTTAGCTTGCCCTTCGTCCTATGATGTAGGTTGGGTATGTGTTAGGTGTGTTTAAGTTAGATACTTGTGTATCCACACATGGAGGGGGTCAACTTGGCATACCTTTGTGTAGTTCTGCATGGGCATGTGTCCATTTTGCAATTTGTATCATACAGCTACTTCATCTAGATGTGTGCCACATCCTGTAAGTACAGTGTTTGCTTACATAAGTTGCACTTACCCATTGCCTACACATGCATGGAACTTGGTTACGCAATTGGTTGTCTCTCTTATACTTCAGTTCCCAGGTCCAGTGCCCATGGAGTTTGTCAGGCATGTGAAAAATCTGTACTGTGCACTAGTGCCCTAGCCTTCCCCTGATAGAGGCAGAGCTATCCTGCAGAGGGTGTTTCTATTGTGGCCATAGAATGTTTCTCATATTGATTCTATGTAATCCCATTTACTGACATTGCCTTTTCATGAGGGTGATGTGTGAGAGAGTCTAGCAGAGAAGGTGTTTTTCACTTTAATGACACATTCTAACTGATGTTTCTTTGACCTCACAACAGGACCTGGGATGTGTGCAATGTGAGTGTATCACATTTACTATAGCACCTTGATCAGTGTTCCCCTCACAATGACTCATGGTAGTTGTAGTCAGTTCAATGTCGCTTTAGCAACACTTGAGAAATGATGAGTTGCATGACTAGTCCAGATCAGCAGTGACATGGCAGACAAGTGTAGAAGGGCAAAGGTTATGTGTGACAGACATTGATAGGTGTGATATTGATGAGGAGGTGGTATTCTGGAACACAAATTGATGCACACTTCACTATCACTTTATATCATTTCCAAACACATGCCCATTTGTTTACAGTGTGCTTGTCGAGTACCAATGGTTTGGCCTCAGGCGGGATCCTACAGATGTGTTTAGGATGATTGTTAAGAACCAATCCCAAATAGGGTCCCTATGTATGTGCACTTTACTTAGGGACACCAAGTCCCTTGCCTGGTCCATGGCAGGGCATAGTTTTTCTGAGGAGTGTAGGGCAACAGGTAGTTGTATGACTTACTGCAGATTTCATCTGCGACAGGCTGGGTTTTGAAGGTGGTTGAGGGGTTAGAGCAGCAGCATTACAGGAACGATGGGTTCCATGTCACTAGAGGAGTAGATGTGAGTTTCGTCTTTACCTCCCTTCCTGTCCGCCATCTCAGATATGGTAGTTGGACCGCCATGGTTACCCCGGCTGTAAAGAAACTCGTAACTGGCTGGGCGGTTTCACTGGTGGTCTGAGCCTCCCACAGCCTCATAGGCCTGGTCCGCGCCCGTCACGGTCGGAGTTGGCTGGTGGTGTCAGCGTTTTGGCTGTGGCCTTCACAACGCCAATTCACCCAACTTGTAATATGGTAGTCCACGGACTAGTGACTCATAGAAAAAGCCCTAAGAGTAGGGCTTACCTTGAGAGTGTTCTGGAGGATTTCAGACAATATTTTGCTCATCTTGTGCCAGAACATTTGAAGCACCTTCCATGTTACAAACATATACATATCATCTGCCATATTATCTCCACACTTAGGGCAGACATCAGTGGCACGTCTCCCGGTCTTTGCCAGTCTTGCGGAAATCAAAAAAACTATGAAGAGTAAACAAGTGGTTTCTCCTTAGAGGTGTGAATTTCACTGTTGTATATAGAATAGCAAGAGATACTTGCCATACATAGATCTTTAAATCTCTCCATTGCAAAAGCCCTAAATTCATAGAAAATCTCCTTACCAGGTACACCCCCTCCCGCAATCTGCGTTCTGCGCACCAAGCCCTCCTCCAGACACCTGCCTTCAAACGCAAACGCTCTGGTGGCTGCAGATTTGCTGTTCTGGCATCTCGCCTTTGGAACAAATTCCCCTTGGAGATCAGATCTTGCCCGGACCTTATGTCCTTTAGGAAAGCCTTAAAAACATGGCTTTTTAAACAAGCGTATCACTGATTGCCTCTTTTCTCTCGCCTCAGGACTCGTTCTCTGTCTACTCTAGCGCCAGGAAACCAACCGGTGGCAGTGCGCTCCATAAATACTTTTTAACATTAACATTAACATTAACATACATCTCCTTGTTTGCTCCTTGGCAAGTATGTGCCCCATACCCTTGCTGGTTGTTCTTGTGTTGTATCTCCACCCTCAACTCATCTCCAGTACCATCTTGTCACCTCTGCTTTCCCCGATGTTATGTTTTGCCATTCTTCTTCACGTAAATTGGACTCCATTAATACCTTGTGGTGCGAATTAACCCAGTTTTTTAGTTGATGATAATGAAAATCTGGACAACTTGCCACTCCTCATTGCTGTCAAACATTCCCAAGTGAGTGTTTCATTGGTTCAGATGCTCCGTCCATCACCACCCACTTTTGTACGTCAAACATTCCCATGGCAAAAGCCCATCACATTTCATCAAATGTCCCCAGTTTCCGAATCTCTGCATCTTTTAGGAGGCCCGCTAAATGGTCTTTCATACATTCTGGCTTGTCTGAGAGTTCCAGATAGGGAAAGCGGACTATAGTACGGGATCTCCAGTCATAGTCTTATCTCATACCAGAGTCTGGCGGCTGCTTTTACCATCATCAGGTGGACTATCTGGAAGTACTTTGTGGCACCAAATTTACATTAAAAAACTTTCTCCCCCTTCCTCAACCAACATTGCACTGAAAATGCCCCTATCATTTAAAAAAAAAAATATTTTTATTTGCATTTTATCAAAACTCAACATTACAGTCATGAAATCAGCAGTACATAGACCTCTACTCCAACTCCCACCCACCTCAAAGCCACAAATTTCTGTCACAATGCGTAACATCCCAGTTCAACGTCCACCGATACAATGTCCATTCGTCATATTGTGTCCCACCCGGAGCCCTCTTGTCGATGCTCTAGTGACCGGATAGCCAGATTTTCAAGTTCCCCCCTCATAACCCCCCATCCAACCCATGGTAGTGCGGCCATTTGGTCCAGACCCTTTGAAATTTCTTCGGGCACCACCTTGCCTTATAAGTCACTCTCTCGGCTGCCATGTAAAGGTCCAACCCTCTTCTCCATTCCTCTAATCCTGGCGACTCCGGTGACCCCCAGTACTTCGCTATATCTCTTTTTGCTACTACTAGTGCGAGAACTAGGAAGGTGAGGAGTGGACGCGGTAGGTCCACCTCATTAGTCATACCCAGTAGTGCCAGCTTGGGTTCCTGTTGGAGCGGGACCCCTAAACCTCTCCCAGTTCTGTGAAGACGTGCGTCCAGTAATTTTGTATCCTGTCGCATGCCCAAATGGTGTGATAAAAGTCTCCATCATGCTGGCGGCATCTGAGACAGTGTGTGTCTTCTATTTTCCCCATTCTATGGAGTCGCATCCTATCGTAGTAGGTTCTGTGAAGCACATTGAATTGAATAAGGCGTAGTCGTGATTTAATTGCCACCTCCCGGGGATGCATTAATACTATGTCCCAGTCTAGGTCTTCCATGCGTCCCACCTCCGCCTCCCATGTGTGTCTAAGCTTCGCCAGATCACCAAGCATATTGTTAGTTAAGGTTTTGTATGTGAGGGAGACCGTCTTCCCTTGGATTCGTTCTTGGAAGAGCCGTCCCTCCAGGGGTGCAGATTCTGGGATATCGCTTAGTTGGACATTCTGGGCCTTCCATGCATGTCGCAGCTGCGTATAGTTGAAGAGCTGTGAGTGATGAAGCCCAAATTCTGACTTTAGGACCATAAAGGATTTCAGCTCCCCTTTGGCAATCACGGCCCCTATACTGGGGATACCTATGTCGTCCCATCTTCGGAAGCCGCGTAGTTTATTGAGCTCTGTTAACCACTGACAGTGCCATAACGGTGTTTGCCGGGTGGGCTTCTTCTCCCATCCCATGCGTTTTGTGGCCTTAGTCCACGCATTTAGCGTAAGAATCGTCGCTGGGAGGAGCGGTTTCCGTCTAGTGCCTCCATAGAGATAATGTAATAAGTTCTGTGACGACAGTTTAAGCCTCTCTAGGGCATAAGTGGGGTGATCCGCCGGGGCATGTAGCCAATCATTAATCGGTACCATGTGTTCCGCCCCGTAGTAGGCCTCCAGGTTAGGGAGTGAGATCCCCCCACTATATTGGTGTCTTTGGAGCGTAGTCAGGGCCACTCTAGGTTGCTTACCAAGCCAGAGAAAAGTTCTCAGATCAGAGTGGATTTTAGCCATCAACGTTGTCGGAAGCGGATAGTATTCGTTCTGTAGGGCATATAGATACTTAGGTAGGATAATCATCTTATACATGGCCGCTCGACCTAGAAGTGTAAGTGGGAGCTGTCTCCAGCGGTCCATATCCGCCGCGGAGTTCATTATGATCCGCTCCAAGTTTTTTTGGAATGATAGCGTCTTATCAAGGGTGATGTATATCCCAAGATATTGGAAGCCCTCCACCGTCGTCAGTAGTTGCCCCGGCAGCCTCCCCCATCGGTCTATGCCCCCTGGGTCGTACAAGATCGATTTGTGCCAATTTATTGTGTATCCCGCTCGTCCACCATATTGCTCTAACTCCTGGAATAGCTCCGGGACAGTGGTCTCTGGTTTTGTAATATACAGGAGTACATCATCCGCATAGAGGGATATCTTTTCTTGTGTGGGGTCAGTGTCAATTCTCTCAAAACCGGAGATGCCCGCATTTTGTCAGATCCTGGCTGCAAGTATCTCAATAGTGAGTGCAAAGAGGAGGGGAGACAGGGGGCAGCCCTGACGGGTCCCTCTCTGGATCTGGAATTCACGCGATAGCCTCCCATTCACCCTCACCCTGGCTCTTGGTGCAGTGTAGCGGAGCTGGACCCACCTCTGGAACCTAGGGCCAAAACCAAATTTTTGCAACACCGCATAGAGGAACGGCCAGTGAACCGCGTCAAAGGCTTTCTCAGCGTCGAGGGAGAGAAACCAGTGCGGGTCATTTCTGATAGATACATCTGCCGTGTGGATTCCTCACCTTGTGAATATCCCCTTGCGTCAGCAACATTCGGAAATTCTTTTTGTAGCCTCGCGCCGACGTGGACTAGGACGTCATAGAGACACGACCTCGCTCGCGACTCCGCTGACGTCACCGACGCCTATAATAGGCCCACGCCGGCGTGATGACATCAGTTCCCTTTTTTCCGCGTCGTCGACGCTAACGGTTTCGGAATACTCTGTAGCTTATAGTATATTGTTACTTTATTTCCTCGATTCTCCATTCTCTGACCTTTTTTCTCGGTTGTCATGTCGACAAAGAAAACAGGGTTTAAACCTTGTAGAGAGTGTGGGAAGATGATGTCCGTTACGGACCCTCACCAAGACTGCATCTGGTGCTTGAGTTCGGATCACGACGTTGATGGGTGTTCATCATGTCAGAAGATGAATCCGAAGGCTCTTCGAGAAAGAGAATCTAAACTTCTTGTGGCTAAGCTAAAGGCGAGTAAAGTTAAAAGATCCTCGAAGCACTCGAAGAGATCGAAGTCGAGATCCAGGTCGAGATCTCGAGAGGCGTCGGCCTCGAAGTCTTCGTCTGATCACGCTTCCGGTTCTCGTAAGAAACATAAGAAAAGGAGACATGAATCCCGTCATCATTCAGGTGATAAGTCTGGTTCTAGATCGAAGTCTTCCAAGAGGATGAAGTCGAAGGTAATTCCTCCGCAAGTGTCGGATCAAGAAGGTGAGGCTTCGCCTTCGGAGTCGATGGTCCATTCTCCGACTCCAGTTCCGGATCCGACTCCGGCTCCGTCTCCGACTCCATCTCCGGCTCCAGGTGACACCGATGGAGTTCCTATTGAGGAGGAGACTTCGAATCCTGTTGTGGAAACAGATTCCAACCTGCCTCGAGATCAGCCTGAGCATCCACCATTCCCGACTCCAGGTCAGGACCCCTCTGCGTTTTTGAACGCAATGTATGGTGTTTTCTCAAGATCGTGGTACCCCTCTGGAGCACCTTCAGGTCCCATGGGTCCTATGGCTTTTAATTTGGGTGTTCCTCACTCATATGCTCCGGCACCTTTCATGCCGTATATGCCAGCCCCAACCCCGCTGTGGCAGTACCAGGCTCCACCGAGGTCGACGCCGGTATCGACGCCGGCTCGGCCAAAGTCGACGACTCCGGCTCCGACGTCGCCGGCTCCTAGCAAATCTATGGAACAACCTTCCAAGCCCTCGGATTCGATTCCGAAGTCGGCTCCGGCGCCGTCGGATTCGGCGCTGGATTCGACTGCACTTCGAGTTAAAATGAGGTCTCGAAGAGAAGCTCAACGTCTTCTTGATGAACAGAGAATTGGTGAATCTTCTTCTGAAGTGGAGGAAGGTGAGCTGGATGGGAGTTGTTTTGAGGACCTAGCAGAGGCGAGTGGTCTCGAATTTTCCCCAGAGTGGTCTTTACCTTCAGGACCTGATGCACCCTCCAGGGATGTTCAACCATATCATGTTGTCATGAAGAAGGCAGCAGGACTTTTGGGTTTGACTTTGCCTACTGTCGAATTTAAGTCAAATTTACTGACTGAGGTCCTTCATTCTCCAAATTCGGCAGTGGAACCTCTACTACCATTTAATGATGCTTTAAAGGATCCGATTATGGAGGTATGGAAGAAACCTTTTTCTGCTCCTGCAGTTTCAAAAAGTGTGGCTAGGAGGTATAGAGTGGCTCCTGAGGATCCTGCTTTCTTGTCTTCTCATCCTTCTCCTGAGAGTTTGGTAATTCAGGCCGCTTGTTCTAAAAAGTCAGTTGGTGCTTTTCCGCAGGTGCCTGGCGACAAAGAGGCCAAGAAACAGGATCAAGTTGCAAAAAAGACTTTTTCTTCAGCTAGTATGGCATTGAAGTCTTCTAATGCCACTTGCCTTATGGGTAGATATATTCAGTCTCTTATGGACTCTATGCGTTCATTAATCTCTAAGGTTCCTGAGGATAACAGAAAAGACTTTGAGGAAGCTTTGTCTGATTCTCAAGTGGCAGCCCGTCAGGTCATTCAAAGTGGGCTTGATACTACGGATTCTGTGGCAAGGATCATGGGCACGGCGGTTGCCACGAGGCGTTCAGCCTGGTTGAAGTTGTCTGATTTTTCAGCTGATGTGCAGTCTGCTCTATTGGATTTACCTTTCGATGGTGAGGGGCTCTTTGGAAGGAAAGCAGACACTGCCTTGGAGAGATTCAAGGACAGCAGAGCAACTGCTAGATCTCTTGGCCTTCAGGTCAGAGGTTCTACGACCAGGAAATTTAGAGGGTTTGGCTGCTCTTCCTTTCGTTCATATAGACAAGGTCAGCAGCAGCGACAACAACAGCAGCAGCAGGATACCTTGTATAGGTCATACAGGGGAAAACAGAGGGCACGTCCTCGAGGGCGTCAAGCCTCCTCCTCCTCCGCCTCTTCCAACCCCCCAGCCACAGAAAAGCAGCCCTAGATCCGCCATTTAGGATCATGTAGGCCCAGTGGGGGGTCGGCTTACCCACTTTCTACGAGATTGGGAATGGGTTACATCAGATCTTTGGGTTCTCAATCTCGTAGAAAATGGGTATGCCCTTCCCTTTCGGGAATTCCCTCCCAATTACCCTCCTTGCCAGGGGTATTGCTCAGAGGAACATCTGTTACTCCTTCAGGAGGAAGTCCAAACTCTATTGAGAAAAAGTGCGATAGAGGTGGTCCCAGAGCAGGAAAGGGGTCAGGGATGCTACTCCCGGTATTTCCTGATTCCCAAGAAGGATGGCAGACTTCGTCCAATCCTGGATCTCAGGATCTTGAATTTTTATCTGAAGCAGGAGAAATTCAAGATGCTCACCCTTGCTCAGGTTCTTCAGGCGCTGCTGGAAGAAGACTGGATGGTGTCACTCGACTTGCAGGATGCGTATTTTCATATTCCAATCCTGAAGTCGCACAGGAGGTATCTCCGTTTTACGGTGGGATCGCAGCACTACCAGTTTGCGGTCCTTCCGTTTGGACTTACTACTGCACCTCGGGTCTTCACCAAGGTGATGGCAGTGGTGGCGGCGCATCTCAGAAGATCAGGGATTCCTGTATTCCCGTATCTGGACGACTGGCTGATCAAAGCGCAGTCGTCAGAGACTGTGCTTCATCATCTGCGAGAGACAACCCAGTTGTTGTACAGGTTGGGTTTTTCGATAAACGTACCCAAATCTCACCTGGTGAACTCCCAGCACAACCTGTTCATAGGTGCTGTACTGGACACAACTGTATGTCGTGCATTCCCTCTCCCTCAAAGGATTCGCGACATACAGGAAATGATTCCTTTATTTTACAATAGAGCGGTCGTTCCAGTCCTGAAGGTCCTTCGCCTGCTCGGTCTGATGGCTTCTTGCATTCTGTTGGTCAACCATGCACGCTGGCACATGAGGGCACTCCAGTGGTGCCTCCGCAGGCAGTGGTATCAGCACAACGGAGATCTCAGGGAGTCTGTGAGGATCTCCAGAGAAGCTGCGGCGGATCTGTCTTGGTGGAGCGTGGAAGGCAATCTGTCTCAAGGAAAGCCTTTTCAGCTGCCTCCATCGGTGGCCACAGTGATTACGGATGCATCCACTCTAGGGTGGGGTGCTCATCTGGGGGATCTGGAGGTCAAGGGCCTTTGGTCTCCAGAGGAACGGTTGCTTCACATCAACCTTCTAGAATTGCGGGCGATTCGTTTAGCGCTCAAGGCCTTCCTCCCTTCCCTTCGCGGTCGTTCGGTCCAAGTCCTGACGGACAACACGACCGCGATGTGGTACATCAACAAGCAGGGAGGAGTGGGGTCGCAGTGTCTCTGCAGAGAGGCTCTGCGTCTCTGGTCCTGGGTGGAGGACCATCAGATTTGTCTGATGGCAAATCATCTGGCCGGGGTTCTGAACGTTCGTGCAGACAGTCTCAGTCGGCAGTTCTCTGCCGACCACGAGTGGAGGCTCCATCCGGAGGTGGTTCGCGACATTTTTCAGATGTGGGGGACTCCTCGGGTGGACCTGTTCGCCACTCGCGAGAATGCTCATTGCCTGTCGTTCTGCAGTCTCCAGTTTCCGATGCAAGGAGCCTTGGGGGATGCGTTTCAGTTGAGTTGGGGAAATCAACTCCTTTACGGGTTTCCTCCCATACCTTTGATTCCTCGAGTTCTGAGGAAGATTCGCCAAGACGGGTGTGGTATACAGATCTTCTCCACCTCTCCTCTCACCCGCCGCTCCGTCTCCCTCTCAGGGCAGATCTCCTCTCTCAGATGGAGGGGCAGGTTCTACACCCCCACCTCCAGACCTTACACCTTCATGCCTGGAGATTGAACGGGGCAACCTGATTTCCTTTTCCCTCCCGCCTGACGTTGTGGATGTCATCTTGTCAGCCAGGCGTGACTCCACTAAGTCCATTTATTCTTATAGATGGTCGAAATTTGTCACGTGGTGTGGGGAAAAGTCTATTGACCCTTTGAGAGCCCATTTGTCTGATGTTCTCCAGTTTGCCCTTTCTCTGGCTCAGCAGGAGCTTGCTGTTGCCACTGTGAAGGGTTATCTTTCTGCGCTGTCGGCTTTTATCTGTTTGCCTGACCAGCCTTCTCTTTTTAAATCTCCTATAGTTTTAAGGTTATTGAAGGGCCTTACTAATAAGTTCCCTCCTACCCCTTTTATTGTGCCTCAGTGGGATTTGAATCTAGTTTTGAAATTTTTAATGGGTGCTCCTTTTGAGCCTCTTCACAAGTGTCCCATGAGGCTTCTTACCGTTAAAACGGTCTTCCTCGTTGCAATAACCTCGGCAAGGAGGGTAAGTGAGCTTCAAGCTCTTAGTTACAAGCCCCCTTTCTTGACCATTCATGCTGATCGAATGGTTCTCAGGACCAGGGCTGCTTTTCTGCCTAAGGTGGTAACTCCCTTCCATCTAGGACAGTCCATTACCCTACCTGCCTTCTATCCTCCCCCTCACCCTTCTAAGGAGGAAGAGAGACTGCACCGTCTGGACCCTAAGAGGGCGGTGTCCTTTTACTTGGACAGATCCAAGGACTTTCGTTTGGAAGACCAGCTCTTCATTGGGTTTGCTGGCTGCAAGAAAGGAAGAGCGGTCCATAAAAGAACCTTGTCAAGATGGATCGTCCTCTGCATAAAGATCTGCTTCTCTTTGGCCGGTAAGGAACCACCAGAGGGTATAAGGGCTCATTCTACAAGGGCTAAGTCATCAACCTCTGCGTTGGCTAGAGGTGTGCCTGTTGAGGATATATGTAGAGCGGCAACTTGGTCTTCCCTCCACACTTTCGCGAAGCATTACTGCTTGGATTCCGAAGTGAGGAGGGACGGCCACTTTGCGCGTTCTGTCCTTCAGGATTTCCTGGTTTAGAAGAGTGGACACCCTCCTCCGGGAGTGGGGACTGCTGTGGGACTCTATTCACAAGGTGAGGAATCCACACGGCAGATGTATCTTTCAGAAGAACAACAGCCTGATTCATGTACGGGCCGTTTTGCGTGGCCCTAATAGCGAATCATAGCGACTCGCTATTGAGGACACGCAAAACGGTATTCATGTAGGAATTGCTAAATAAATAGCGATTCCTACATGTTCTCTATTTGCGAGTAGAAATTTCCTACTCGCAAAAAAAGGAATAACTCCCCATTCATTCCTATGGGCCAAAAGGCCCATAGGAATGAATGGGGAGTATCCCTTATTTGCGAGTAGCAATTTACTACTCGCAAATAAGATAGCGATTTTAAGGGTGCCAGGGGTGTCCAAAGGACACCCTGTAGCACCCCTAAAATGTACATTTGAACAGGTGTTGCGCACACACATGTCCAAAGGACATGTGTGTGTGCAACATGCAACTTAGAAAAATGCTTTTAAAAGCATTTTTCTGAGTTTTTGCTATTTACCGAGAGGTCTGACCTCTCGGTAAATAGCGGCCCAAATTTGCAAAATCGCTATTTTTGAAAGTGTCATGAATAGCATTTAAGGAATCTCTAATAGAGATTCCTTAAATGCTAATCCTCGCATATTAGCTAATTCTTCTTTAGCGATTTTTGCATTTGGGATTGTGAATCCCAAATGCCAAAATTGCACTCGCAAAAGGCAAGATTCTGAGAATCTTGCCCTTTGCGAGTGCAATTTAGCTTCATGAATCAGGCTGCAAGTTACTTACCTTCGGTTACGCTTTTTCTGCTAGATACAATATCTGCCTGTGGATTCCTCACTGACCCACCCGCCTCCCCGTTGTCCACTCTTCTATACCAGAGTTACTGTAATGTAATGTATATATATTTTTGCTGTCATGGAAATGTTTCTATTGCTTTCCTGCATTTGCTTTAAACTGTGTGTTTTGCCCTTACTATTGTGTACTGTGTATACTGTATACCTTTCTACTGGAAAAAAGGGCGGAACTGATGTCATCACGCCGGCGTGGGCCTATTATAGGCGTCGGTGACGTCAGCGGAGTCGGAGTCGCGAGCGAGGTCGTGTCTCTATGACGTCCTAGTCCACGTCGGCGCGAGGCTACAAAAAGAATTTCCGAATGTTGCTGACGCAAGGGGATATTCACAAGGTGAGGAATCCACAGGCAGATATTGTATCTACCAGAAAAAGCGTTACTGAAGGTAAGTAACTTGTTCTTCTTCCCCGCACTTCCTGCAGCCAATTGTGGGTACGTCTAAGGTTCAGTCTGGTTCTCTGGTCCAGATGTATAAGGTCTGGGATCACCGACCTCAGGCGGAGCGCCAAGATAGTCGCTAGAAGTTTCACTTCCGTGTTCAGGAGGGAGATGGGGCGATAGGACGCACAGTCCTCTCGCGGTTTGCCCTCTTTATGTATCGGGACGATTGTAGC
Source organism: Lissotriton helveticus (assembly GCF_964261635.1). Lineage (NCBI taxonomy): Eukaryota > Metazoa > Chordata > Amphibia > Caudata > Salamandridae > Lissotriton > Lissotriton helveticus. Next base: position 1,622,127,452 of record NC_136067.1, read on the forward strand.
CAGGGAGAGGTCTGGGGGGAGCCCCCCCTCCTGGTAGGCCCCGGCGAAGAGACCCTTCAAGTGGCGAGCCAAGAGGTCCGCCGTTTCGCTTAAAAAACTCTGCCAGGTAACTGTTCGGCCCTGGTGTTTTACCCTCTGTCTCAGTCTGGCTACAGCTTCCGATATGTCATCCACTGTGATGTCAGCCTCCAACACCAGAAGGGCCTCAGGAGACAGCAGGGGCAGGTCCGTCTGCGCCATATATTGTAGAGCTTCCTCACGCGTCCCCAGATCCCTGGCTGCGTAGAAGAGTTCATAGTGTGTAGCGAATGTCCCAGCAATTTGTGCATCAGAACTGACAAGCCTCCCATCTGCATTCCTAATGTGATCCACCCATCTAGTCGCTCGCTCCTTTTTACTTAGCCAAGCTAGTAGTTTGCCTGACTTATCCCCCACGTCGTAGAGGCAGTGAAGGGTGTCTAGGGATTGAGTTTTAGCCTCATTAGTAACCAGTTCTCTATATTGTCTCTGGGCATCTATCAGTCTTCAAAGAGTCTCAGCATGTTTCAAACTCTGGTATTCCCTCTCTAAACCCAGGATAGTCTGTTCCAGTGCAGTGACCTCAGCTTGGAGTTTTCTTCTTTCCTCCCCCAGTCTACTTTGTATTCTATCCCGCATTACCGGTTTCAGAGCTTCCCAGAAGGTGACCTCCGACTCCACTGTTCCCTCATTTTCAGCAACATAAACCTTAATGTCTGCTCACAAGCCTCGCAGAATAGATGCATTTTGAAGATCCCAGGCTGCGAGGCGCCAAGTGGTCCCCACAGTACCCCGGGTATGTCCTACCCTTACTAACAATGGGGAATGGTCAGAGATGCCTCTAGCCTTATAGTCTGCAGTGTCATCCACCTTCAAGTACTGTCTAGACATGAATATATAGTCTAACCTCGAGAACACCTTATGTGCCCCTGAGTAGTATGAGTAGGCCATCTGAGTAGGATGCAGCCATCTCCAGACAACTGTGAGCCCTATATTAGCAATCTGTTGGGAATAGGTAGTCCGGTTCCCTCCCCTACCTGCTGTCCCTGACCAATCCTGGCCTATATCCATCACGTCGTTAAAATCACCTCCCACGATTTGGATGGTGTCTGCTGTTTCTAGGAGTATGTGAGCGAGAGCCTTGAGCGTGTTTGCCTGCAACTTGGGCGGTGCATAGACTGAGATGATCGTGTATGTGCGCCTATTCCATGTCCCCTGGACCCCAACATAGGTCCCCAGTGGATCTATCCAGGTGCGTGTGGTACAGAATGGGGTGTTTTTTTTAATAATGACAGCTAACCCTCTGGAATCAGACGTGTAGCCCGCATGAGCCAGAACTTTGTGGCGGCCCCTAGCTATGAAGGCACAGTTTGTTCCTTTAAGATGGGTTTCCTGCAGTAGGGTGATATCTGGATCTAGCCTTTTAAGGTAGGAGTTCACTAGACCTCTTTTAACTTTAGAATCCAGTCCGTTCACATTCCACGTCAGGACACTAACCCCCCAGTCACACACCTGCGACGCAGCTACATCACTTGCCAATCAAGATGTGGAAACCTTAATGTGGTCGGTGTCTGGTGTGGATGCATGGTGTGAAGCACTGAGGCACATGACTGCATTATTTCGACTGCTACCCCCCGACCCCAACTCATCCCCCCCCCTCCCCAACCTGAGTTAACGTGGAACTCCCCTGCCCCTCCCCCCACCCCGCCTCCCTCCCCTTCCAGTCCCATCCCCTCGCAAGACAGAACTGTCAGTAGGAGAAGGCCTGTCGCCCTCCCGTGCATCCCCCCTTTAGCCTGCTCTAACTAACTCCTCCCAGAGCATGCAGCACTACTTCCCACAAACAAGCACTGATATTAAAAATTGAGAAAGTTGTGCGGTTGAGAACAAAAACCAGTGAAAAACAATAAGTGGAAATATAAGAGGGCGTGTCAACTTGCGTGCACCCTAGCGATGAGCTGCAGTCTCTATAGCCTGTCCCACCATTGTTCATGAATGAGAGTCTTGAGTGTCTGTTCCGGGGACACTGTTCCGCCCCGACGTATCTTGTTCCAGGTCTCGAATCGCCTCTACCAATGGGTGAATGGAGCGCGACCCCCCCACTTCTTCTTCTCCCCCGAAAGTACGGCTCTCAACCTCGTCTTCATCATCCCCCTCTGAGCGGTCATGGCTTCGCAGACAGTTGAATCTGGATCCCGCCATGGCGCTCCCTCTCGGCGAAGCCGATCGTCCATGCCGTGTACTTCCTGAGCCCTGTCCCTGATAAGGTGTTGCCGGGGTTTGTCTCTTTGCCCTTCGGGACTTCAGTCTCTGTGCCTTCTGTAGTTCCCACTGAGACCTGTGGGGCGGAGGCCTGTCTACCATTCCGCATCCACCGGTCTCCCTGCTATGGAATATAGGACGTTCCTCCAGCCATTGCCAGGCATCTTCCGGCTGGTTAAAGAAAAGTGCCTTTTCCTTGTAAATCACCTTTAGCTTCGCCGGGAAGAGGAGCATATAGGAGATAGTTATGTCTCTTAATTTCGCCTTCACCGCATCAAAGGAGCGGTGTTTTTTCTGCACCTCTTGACTGAAAATATCCCTATCATTGAGCAATCTGGTACCCCATTAAGATACTGTAAATCTGGAAGTGCAAGACCACCTTTATCCCGTTTTCTCTTGAGTTTCCTCCAGAGAATTCTGATTTCCTTTGAGGCCCATATCAAACTGCTTATTTTCCTTTGCAGTTTAAGGATCTTATCAAAGGTTAAGGGTATATTCTCGCATAGGAAGATGAACGTAGGTGCGGCAATCAATTGGATCAAGTTGACCCTCCAATGAATAGTTAATGGCAGGTTCTTCCACCGCTTCATGAGTATCTCAACTTCGGCTATGACTCTTAAAAAGTTCACCTCTGTAATTTTTTTCTAGAATTTGTGAGACCACTAAATCTAAATACCTCATCGGCTTTTTGCTGGGCTTCCACTATACCTCATTTTCATGCCATAGTTTCTGTTTTTCTTGTGTTAACTGCATATGCCAATAATTGTCCAAAGTCATAAATCACCCATTCAATTTACAGTACCGATCTCTCAAGATTAGGTATGCATATCATCAAGTCATCAGCGTATAATGCTACCTTCCACTCTAGTCCATAACAAGCAAACTGGGCTATTCCAATATCCTCTCTGAGCTGCTGGATTTATGGTTTGTGTATAAGTCAAAGAGAAATGGAGATAAGAGACATCTCTGCCTTGTGCCTTGACTTATCATAACCCCTGGGGACAGTGTTCTATTTAGCAGCACCTTTGCTGAGGGTATATTGTGAATCTGCTCAACAATTCTCACAAATTCCTCTTTAAAACCAAAGTGAGCCAAGGTCTCCAGCCTTGAAATATTTCAGGGGCATTTACAGTTGCACCTTAGAAAAAATAACTGTAAACTTGAAAGTATAAACCATGATTTAAGATAGGGCGAATCTGTCCAGATTTTTAGCCTTAGCATGTGATATTTTAGCCCTAGAGCGGGATCAAGACCACTATACTTTTTTTGTAGGAATTTTGTTGAGAACATATACTGCTGTTAAGACATTTCCAATCCACAAATATTTTCATGTTTTCCTTTAAGTGAAGCGTCTCTTGTAATACTATTAAGAGACATTTTTGTTTCTTTAAATATTCCAGTATTCTGGCTCTCTGCTGAGGTACTCTTAAATCATTAATGTTCCATGACAAGATCTTAACATTATTTTTTATTAATTTCTTTTTCCATTTCTTCTTCCTGTTTTGGCAGAGACTGCTAACTGCAGCTAATCTGATTTTGGACAAATGAGGATTTGTTTAGTTTTTTCCACTGATGCTCCCACTCTGTGCCCCTCCCTAACCCCACCCACTTCCACTCCTGGAGGAAACCTTGTATTTGCGCCTGGCCCTCCTTTGTGCCATTTGGACCCACATTAGTCAGCCCTTCATCAGCTCTCTTGTTCAATTTGGCTTTAGGTTCATGCACTACTACCTCTCTCTCAGCAGGTTTCCTGTATTAATTCGCAGTCTATGTGAAGTTATACATCTTGTTTCTCCACATTATTGTGAACATCCCCAGGAACTTTAGTTGAACAGTGGCACCTAGGTCCTTTAACTTTTGCATCCTCTTTCCTAGTTTCCACTGTCTATCTCCAGTCCTTCTGTTGATGACAGTCAAGATTTTGTTTTAGTCTGAAAGTTAATTAAGATTTTCGTAGGTTTATTATGATTAGCTTATGTGGGTCTCTGTGCATTCACTGAATTTCATGCCAAGATATAACCCTAGCTCTGCTTTCAAAACTGTGTCCCGTGGCAACTCTATGGCGATGCACTTAATCTCTCCCGCTTCTACCAGTGGTGGCTCCTCCATGTGGGCGGAGGAGCGTTGTCCCACTGCTTTCTCGCAGAGCAAAAAGCAGAAGCATAAAAGGGTATTATAAATACCATTTTATGTTTCTGCTTCTCGCACTGCGAGAAAGCAGAAGGGTTTGGTTGGCGGCGGGTGGTGGGCGGTCCTGCTCTAGGGCAGGGGAGGAGTCGCTTGCCCACTCTGAGGGCGCTGACTGTTTGGTCGGCCCCAGGGCCTACCAAACCAGTCATACTCACTCTCCCTTTTCTTGATGTAGGCTGCATGCAGTCTACATTGAGAAAATGGCCTATCTATAGACACCTGTGTGGTCGGCATCCCAACCAATCACAAAGCTGCCGTTGCAGCATTGTGATTGGCTATGGGAGGGGAGGGAAGCTGCCTGGGCTGTTTCCTGTGAGGAACATAGAGGACAAGGGACCGGACCAGGCCAGCAAAGGTAAGTTAACTTTTTTATTTTATTTAAAAGTAAACCTCCCCCCTCGACCCCCCACACCCCCACTCGCGAGTCATGCCAGCCGCGACTGACTTCTACAGTCTTTCTGATATTTAAGATTGTAAGGTTATTCTTTGAAGATTGATTTTCTAGTATTTTCATATCATGTAGCCTGGTGTTATCTTTGAATTGGAGTTGCTGTATTGCCTGAGCATTCTCACCAATACTCTGTGGGGTAATCTTTGGTTACATGTTCAAAGTTGGAGACAGGAATGAAACCAGTAGGCTGACAGGCCAGTTAGGAGTTCCCCTTGATCCTATATAATGGATGCACTGACTGCTTCACCGCCAGGGGTGTAGCTTCAGGGGGGGTGTTTGGGGTGTTACACCCTCCTAATAAATGTTTTTTCTGATGAATAGTTGGGTACAGGTGCTTTCAGTCAGGTATGGTGAGGTGTCTGTCGGATTTCACCTGCGATTTTTGCAGCACACACTGAAAAAAACACGCACACTCACTTTCATCTCTCATCTCTGTTTTGAAAGCCCCAAAAATGTTGTTCATTTTACAAAATATTGTATTTTGCTCAGTTAGGAGATCAAATCGCATTCCTCTTCTTTCCCACTGTCTCTTAAGCCCCCCTCATGCACCCTGCTTGTCATATGATGCATTTTAATATTATATGCCAGAGAGATTGTCGGGAAATCCGAAGCCCCCCCCCCCCACACACACAATCATACTGACCAACCTACCGTCCTATTCACCGCCAGGATTTTATCTCCCGTCCTAATTAATTATTATGCGATTCCCATATAAAAAAAGGCCACCTGTACATTTCACCCTTGCTTGGTGCCTGTGTAGGGCAGGAGGGCAGCTGAAGCCATGCAATCTTCTGCAGAATAATTGGGTGAGTGCGGTGGTCATTATCTGGACTGCTTCATTGGCAACAGAGAAGCTCTCTTAAGCTGCAGGATACAGCGATTCTTTTAAATGACAGGGGCACAGGGGAGAGATACTTCCTGAGAAGATAGGACAGGGATATCCTTTTATCTACAGAGTTCTGTGCCCCAACTGCAGAGTCTCCGCAGTCGTAAACTTACTATTAAATTGTAGTTTGTGAGTAGTAAAAAAAATAGTAAACTTACACAAAAGTGTACATTTACTTCAATTAATCAGGCTCAATGTTTCAGCAACTGGGAAACTCAGGGATTCAAGGTGCTCAAGAGATCAGTAATATGGATAGCAGCTAAGGCCAGTTCGAAATTGACACTTTAAAATAAAATCAATAAAATCTATGTACAATGCCATGAGAATGCAGAGAATTTACAGGAGGTGGTACAGGAGATGTGTGGCAAGGCTTAGAAAAAAACGTCATCTTTTTCGCACAGAACTTATTTGCTGGAGAATATTACAAACATTTCTCAATTATTTCAGATCATTAATGGTCATCTACATTCGTTTCCACTGTTTGTTAACTTAAAGGTTTAATTCATTATTGTTATTTAAATGCTTAACCTATTCCTGTTTACATATTTGTTACATTTTCTAATTTTAAATGTATGTTATATACATATATATATTACTGTTGCAGGCGTCAGCCGAAACACATCAGTCGTTACTTTGTCTGAATTTGTGCCACATGAATATGCGGGATGTTCTAAAGAAAATGGAACAATAAAAAGGAAAATGCAATAATATTTCTTGGAGGCTGACTATCCGTGTTGTGCCGCTGCGTTGGTGGTCCTTGAAGGAGAACCACTTTTAATGATATATATATATATATATATATATATGTATATATATTACCTACTGGCGGTCGCCAGTAGGTATATATAGTTAGGATTTTTTCTCTATGGGATTTTTGAAAATTCTATGTCTAATAACTTTGGCGTTTGTGGACGGAATTGGCTGAAATTTTCAGGAAAATGGCACATTTTGTTTCTGAGCAGCCCCTGAAAATTTGGGGGGGGGGGTCGTCAAGGGAGGGCCGAGAAAAAAGGGAGGTCCCAAAACATGTTTTTAACATTGAGTTTTCCATAGGGCGGTTGGCCTCACTTTTAGCCCGAACGGCTGAATGGATTTGCACGAAACTTGGCAAAATTGTAGGGACTGGTAGCCCGATGTGCCTTTTGTAGGTCTCAATATATGTGCTTCAGTGGATTTGGAGAAATTAACGTTCAAAAAAATATATATATCTGTAACAGCGGACCGGGCAGCGCTCCGGTTCGCGGACTTTACGCGGTACGGAGCTTTGTGAAGCGAAGCTGATTGGTTCTCCGGCTTCTGTAAACATTCCAAACAGTCCGTAGCGGCCGCCATCTTGTCTCTCGGTAGGATCGAGAGACAAGCGGAGGCCAAACCGAAGGGGCAAATGACCATAAGGGGGCATAGTAGATCCTCCCTAACCCTCTAGGTTTGATGTGGAGGTTTTAAAAGGGCCCCGCGGGGCAAAAAAAAAAAAAATAATAATAATGGAACGGCTGAATGGATTTGCACGAAACTTGGCAAAATTGTAGGGACTGGTAGCCCGATGTGCCTTTGCTAGGTCTCAATATATGTGCTCCAGTGGATTTTGAGAAATTAATGTTCAAAAAAAGATATATATCTGTAACAGCGCTCCGCTTCGCGTACTTTTCGCGTTACGGAGCTTTGCGAAGCTGATTGGTTCTTCGGCGTCTGTAAACATTCCAAACAGTCCGTAGCGGCCGCCATCTTGTCTCTCGGTAGGATCGAGAGACAAGAGGAGGCCAAAGCGAAGGGGCAAATGACCATAAGGGGGCATAGTAGATCCTCCCTGACCCCCTAGGTTTGATGTGGAGGCTTTAAAAGGGTCTCGCAGGGCAAAAAAAAAATATCGTTTTTTTAGTTTTTTTGCGTGGAGTGCGCCCGGTTCGCGAACCGGGAAGCGTTCTGGGGAGCGTACTTTCTTGAAAATTAGTGAAAAAAGTTAGAGTAAAATAATAATTGTGAGTGATCAGATGTAGGGTAGCTCTGAGAAGAGCTTTTGGGTTTATGGTACATTTAGGTACTTATAAGTAGGTACCAATGCACAGTCTTAAATTCAGAGTGAAAATTCTGTTGCCCTCATCTGAGAAGTGAACTCCATCTCCTCTGTAGATATCTTGCATGTAGTAACGCAAGTTATTGTTGTACAGGGAGCCCATTCCATGGTCTCTCATGTAAGCTGAAACAGATTTGTTTACATGCTTCCTCGATTTCTCAATTTGTGGACAAAATTGGTTCGACCACCTCCATTTTTGTCTTTGGCATATATTTGAATATACCAAGGCAGTCTGAGGAAAAAGTGCCATCAATTGCTCAAAGGTGTCCTTTAAAAGCATTTCCAGACCTACCCCAGTCAAAGTGCCCAAATCATTACCTCCACAGTGCACAATTAACAGGTCAGGTTTTGGCAAATGCATAAAGGTTTTCACCAATGGTATCAATTGGTGACATTTTAATCCTCTGTGGCCAAACCACTTAATTTCCACATCTTGTAAATTGAGGTTAGGTAAATTCCTGTTTTCAGCGTACCTCTGAGCCCAATAGATGTAACTATGTCCAACAATCCAGACAGAAAACATGGCGAGAGAAGGTTCTCCTGCAGTCAGATGAAGTGTGGCAATGAAATGGCAGTTGAAAAAATGAGAGTGTAAAATGAAAAAAAATGAGGAGTTTCTGTGTTAATGAAGCAGTAAGAGTGATTGGTGGATTTTGATTGCTGAAAACAGAAAGTTAGGGTGCATGGATGAGTTCGTTGAAAGATGTATTTTGAGTGGCGAAGAAAAAATCATTAAATGAAAGATTGCACTGGATATGCAGGTGCACTGAGAGTTCAGAGTTCAATTGCAACATTGTTGTGTGAACTTGGAAACACCAGAGGTCTTGCAAGAGGTGGTTGCTATGCAGAAAAAGCAGAGAGGGGGCAGAGGGGGGAAGGGTTTTGATTTGAAAAAAAGTGAGGGAAGAGTTTTGATTGGGTGACATGAGAGATATGTGTGAAGAATTACAGCATTTCTGTGCTTTTGATAGCTGCAGACTCTGGAGTGCATACCTTTTGCTCTGCTGAAGACAAATTGGTGTGTTTCTGAGACTGTTTTGAAACTCAAAGTATTTGCTAAGGTGAGAAAAGATTTCTTTAATTTAGATAGAAAATAGTGTGCTTTAAGGAGAAAATTATGAAGAAAGTTGTGTTTTTCAAATGTTGGTTTGTCTCAAGTGTTTTACAAATAGATTTTGTTTCTTTGAGAAATTGTAATTGGAGAAAATGTGAAGTATTAGTACTGACAGGGTTTTTATGTGCATAGGAGCTGTGGAGTGTTTTCAAATTATGACTTGTAAATCGTTTTTGAGGAAAAGCAATGGTTTTAATATTGATGACAAGGACATAATGGTGTCTGCTTCTTTATAAGGTAATTGAGAGTCTCTGATGTTATTTTTCCCATTTCAATGTAAGAAGTTTGTCTGTGGAGCAAATTGCTTGTAAATATGCTCCCACCTGTGCATGGCAAATTTAGATTTTGAATGTTTGCGTTACATAGGCATGTTAAAGGTGACTGAAACATGCTGCAAAGGCAATCAAAAAACGCTTTTATGTGTCTTAAGGACATTTTAAGTAATTTCCCCATGTGCAGTGTTTTCAAATTATGAGTTGAAAATCGTTTTTGAGGTAAAGGAATGTTTTCAAAATTTATGTGCGCCATATGCCCCCAAATTTCTTTTTCAGGGGTGCAGCAGGGTGTTCTTGAGACACCCCTGCACCCTCGGAAAAATTCGTAATTTGCGATGAGGTAATTGCTAATCGCAAATTGCACCTTCATTCCTATGGGCCTCCTGCTGCATGGAAATGAATGGGTAATTTGTAATTAGCAAATAGCTCATCGCAAACTAGGAATGGTAAAGAATCGCTATTTATTCCTTAAAGTTCGCTATTTAGGAAATGCAAAAAACTTTGATGATACATATGGCAGTTCATCTCTAACAAGATAAGAAGCATAGGGATAGATTTATGATGACTGGCGCATCACCAGGGATGTGTTAGTCATTCTGTGCCGCTGTTCCGCCACCTATGGTGTGCTGCATTTACAATGCGGCGCATCATGGGGCAAAAACAGCATAGATGTGTGACGTATCTGTGCCGTAAAGGTGGCGCATTGCTGGAGTTGTATCGCAAGTGTGATGAAGCTCCAGCAAGGCTCAGGGGTGCCCTTGTCGCAGGGTTTCTGTTCTCACACAGAACTGTGGACAGAGGATTGGAACCTTGGCGAATTAGGGTGCCCCAAAACTCACCTTAGTAATCAAAAACCCCTTAGCAAGCTAGGTACAGTGTCACATTGGATATAACAAACTCTCAATGTTTAGACAATCCAGAATATGAACTTATAGTACCTCAGGATACGTGGAACTCATGAACACTCGGTCGTTATATATTTCTTAGAAACCAGAACATGGAGTTAAGAAGAACACATGTGTATTTGAAATGTTTATTTACTAATGCCGTCTTCTCAGGCGTAGTATCTTAGATAATACAAGTACACATATTATCAGTAGCAAAATTACCAGCATAGTTACTAGTACATAAAAAGCGAATGGTGACAGTATGTTAACATGCTGTAAATGAATAAGAGTTAGCAACACTTATAAGCAGCCGCGGGCCGTGGAGGGAGTTACGGTGGGGCAGGGAGGCGGGGAGGGGGAGGGGCAGGGTGGAGAGGGCTCCACCCTGCCCCTCCTCCTCCCCGCCTCCCTGCCCCACCGTAACTCCCTCCACGGCCCGCAGCTGCTTATATCTCACCCTCCCTAATACACATATTATATTATTTGCTAAGAAGGTCTCTTTGTTTTGGTTTAGGGCGTGCCCATACTTTAGTGTCTTAGATTTGAAGGAATCACATCAGCATACACCAGCTCTCTCTTCATGTGAACCGCATCAAGTGTTGTGTATGTGTGTTCAGCAAAGCAATATAAAACCCGCCTCATGCCCAGAATTGGCAGAAGCTGCACTTATGTTATGAGTATGAAGTCGTGGAGATCAGACCTCATAACAATTCTGTATCGTGTTGTTCTTGAAACTTCAGCACTCGCTGAACAGATATAGTTTAACAAGTAAAGCAGATAGTAGAGCAATAACATATTATTCTCATGTAAATCACGATGAACTATTAGGTTGAAAGCTAAAGCAACAACTAAGTGTTGTGTGCAGAAGTTGCAAAAAAGGAAAAATGGCGTTTAAACCGGTAATGAGCCCATGCTAACTTAACACGGTGTAAAGATATCCAGGATCTAGATGACACCTCCCCATGATCCGGAAACGAACTGAATAAGATAATAGAAGTGCCATGTCATGAGAGCAGATTGCAACTTTATATGTGGACGGTCCGCAAGGTAAAACATTAAAAACTAGGAAAATTTAATGCTAAAGAAAAATAAAACAGCCAACTACTTTATCGAGGCTTAAGCCAATAGGCAAGCTAAATAATAAAAACTTGACAAATAAGTCAATGAATTGTCAATGAAATGCTAGTACTCAGCATATCAAACATGAAAAAGGTCTATGACATAACTGTGTATGCAAAATAAGCTGCAACAGCCTCTAATAGGAAGTCACCGTCTTCATCCGAAAAGAGTTCAGCCATCCAATTTAAAAGCGGAAAAGAACATACGTGCTCTCCCAGCACCGGATCCTCTATCACCATCAGAGGACAGCTCGGTGGGTTTTCAAGAAAGCTGTGTTCCAAGAAAGACTGTGTTGCCGCCAGTAAATTCCAGGGACCAATTAGTCCATGCATCAATGCCACAGCCATAATCCTTTCGCCAGGACAAACCAACTCGTGAGTAATGATAGGACTCATCAGCTGATTAAAGTCGACGTCAGGAGAAACCGGTCCGCAGAGACACAAATCAATGGCCCAATCGAAATCACAGGTCAGGCAGTGAAATACAGGCTGGACACAGGTGAAGTAGGAGAATCGAAAAGATAATCCATATGCCGTGCTTAATATCGCCAACGGCATTGTGCCATAATATTCAAGCATGCGATTGCGGAACAGCGTCAGCAGCTGCAGGGCGGGAGCTTGCACAGGAGGGACATTCATATTTAAAAATGTAAAAAAGCACAAGAGCGTCCGCTGGTAATGCAAGTAAAAATGGGAATCCACCAAGCACAGTGGAAAAAATAGAATGAAAGAAAGCAGGGATGACTCCAAAGATTTTCTCAAATGAAGTCACGAGACCACTGGTAACAACTTTAAAAAAGTGCGCCAGGCCCTTTGTGGAGGACGCGTTAAAGATAGTCCGAACCATGTCGCTGAAATGCAAAGGCGAATCAGTATTTAAAAGGGTCTGCACCTCTGTACGGGTGTTCGCTATGTGAAGCACGAAAGTTTCACGGGCCGAACTCAAGGCCACCTCTCTCTGAGACAAAAGAGCTCTTATTCTTGCCATGCCGTTGAAATCTGTTCCCAAGGTTGGTATTTGTGGCCAGATTGAAAACTCCCTATGTTCATGTGTGGGAGGAAATAGAACATTTCTGCAGCAAATAACCCGTTCACTTACTGTTACGATAAAAGGAATACTTTTAATTAACCCAGAACAATCTTCATTATTGAGCATCAAATAACTACCATTTTCCAACAACTTGAACGTGGGGATGATAGCAGGAACTGGCGTGCCTTGCAACACGCAAGCCATATTTGGTCGGTGTTTGTTGCATGAACCGTGTAACTGTATGTGCCTACACATTAGTGAATGATCTGGCGTCTTAGTGCATTCCTCTCCATTCAGATAAACTTCTTGATCATCTTTGAAAATCTGTATGTGTATGGAAGCGACCAGACCTCATGAAGAAAACCACTACCTAAAGGTTCATAACGACCTATTGGTATATATTTCATACAATTTGAAAACTTATATAAAGCAAAAGGCAGCGTTATTAAACCGTGGATAAGGCACGTTGCCAAAGCAGCCAACCTTTTGGATTTATACTGGAAATGTTAAAGGAAGAATTACGGAGTAGGGCCTGTAAATCTTTAATGGACAACCGAGTAAAATTACTCCAACCATCATATTTTTCTAACTCCGGGATAGTAGGGGTGTTTAATTTTTTAGAAGTAGGCAATCCAAAGCATTTGGTCTGGGAAATTGTTTCATTCACAAACAACATATGATTTGGGATGAGACATGCACGGTGCAAAGCCTCAGTGCCTTGTACCTGCCAGGTTCGTGAACCCCAAACTGATGTAGATCCTGGATATCTTTACACTGTGTTAAGTTAGCATGGGTTCATTACTGGTTTAAACGCCATTTTTCCTTTTTTGCAACTTCTGCACACGACACTTAGTTGTTGCTTTAGCTTTCAGCCTACCTGCGTCAAGATCTATGCCTGCTTCAAGCAGGCGCAGGGTTTTGATGCAGCTTTGTCCTATCTGATTGTAAATGCGGCACACCGTGGGTGGCAGAGCAGCGGTGCACGTTAACTGGTGCATCCCTGGGGATGTGCTAGTTAATATAAATCTGCCCCTTTACATTTAATTATGTGCAGGGGACACAGAGTCGGTGAGGTTTATCCAAGGTTAAGAAGAGATGAGTCTTGTTCAGTGAAAAATTGGAGATAGGCTTCACCTCCTAGGCTCCTCAGCATCGTTGGACATGGTTAAATAATAGCTGCAAAATGTTACTCTTGTTAAACAATTTTACTAATATAATCTCTGAGATTTGTCTCTTACTCTGCAACATCTCATTGTTGTTATCTTTCTTTAAAGATAAAGACAACATCAACATGAGCGACAATCAGCAATCAGTTGATTTCGACCTCATCATTGAACTCGTAATTGAAACATCAGTGGATGTTGATCCCTTGGATGATTTCAATCCTGAGGATGAAGAAGAACGTGATGAGGATGCAGATTTGTCAGAATTGTATGACATAGGATGGGAAGCTGACGTGCTTGAGCCTATGGAACTATAAACATTTATTTTATAAATTTATAATAAATAAAAAGTAAATATTTAAACCGTTTAATTTAAAAATAAAGACACCTTCAAAAACAGGTTATGTGTAGTGTCTTCAATAAAATATTAAAATATGGTCATAAAATTAGATCAAATTCATATATAAAACAGCACAGGTAAAATGAATATAAATTCCATTTCTTTTCTGCTATTTCTGTATTCTAAATTTGCCATGTACAAAAAAATGTTCTATGTAAAAATGTTAAGTAATGTGTTAAGTTTTTGATGACTGTTATTAATTTACTGTTGGGTAATAGTGGTTAATAACATTTTTTATTATATTTTACCACAGATTCAACTGCAGATTATTTCAAGATTTTAGGATGCCAAGCAAAGAAAGAGTGAGAAAGGCTGCAAAACGTCAAAGACAGCAGGTGAATGAAAAAAAGCAGCAGTCCTCTAACAAAAAGATTTGTCAAGTCACCAAGAAAGCACCGGGTAAGAGTACAAAAACATTCATAAGAAATATCTGTAGTAAAAAAAATATTACTACAGAAAATGTTTCAGTCCAGAAAAGGAGAAGCAATTCAAACGGTAAGGAAAGGCCAATGAAAAATGTTACTGCTAGAGTAAGAGATAACTCTATGCATGAAAGTAGAAGGAAACAACAGTTTAGGGACATTCGTAAACGAATGTTCCGCAACAGGATAATTGGCAATATGTTAAAAAATATTAAGAAAGGTCAACAGAAAGTGGTTTTTTATAAGAGAAAAAAAATAGTTGAGAAAGTTATTGATCAGGCATTTGAAATTAAACGTAAGTTATTTATTTTGACAATCAATAGAATTAGGAAGCTAAACAAGGCAATTTATGATTTCAAAAGAAATAGTAGATGGAAGAGAATAGTTAATCGTAGTAATTTTTGTGAAGTTTTTTCTGGAGAATGGATGCATAGTTCAAGCTCTGAGGCATTTTTTAATGAGGAGAGTTATTTCCAGGATAATGATTTGGTGCATGCAGTTGACACCAGTGGTCGAGCTTATGAAGTGAAAGATGGTTGTCCAGTTGAAAAAGAAAAACTTGTGACAACAGAGATAGAAGAGGTGTTAGCTAATGAGGTTTTAGGGAGACGTCCTAAGGGTCCTGTGTACACCTGGAAGTGTAGTAGTATTTGCAGGATTCCATCAATTTGCTTTGTGATTTTATACGGTCATTTAATAAGAAAAGTTTGAAGCAGAAAATGAAGTTGTTGCAAGAATTAGATCCTTGCAGAGTGAGAGAAGTGATAGGTTTGCATGGTCATTCACTGGCTTGTCTTTCCAGGAGAGTATGCCAGAGTGTTTTTCATCATTTCAGGATGCTAGCAGTGCATCATAATAAAGTGAGGAAATTAGTTAGAATGTTGTATTATGCTAAGAGTCCAGCAATTATGCTTAAACAATTATGCGCTGCTCTTTTGCATGGTTCTGAAATAGATGTGAAGAATATATGTGAAGAAATTGAGTTTTGTTACTTTGGAAGTAAAGAGGAGAATGTTGAAATTGACCAAGAAGAAGAGAGTAATGTGGAAGATAGTGTACAGGTTTCCAGTACAGATAATTTCCAGAGGGAAATTGCGACGTTTGAGGTGAAATCAAGTGAGAGGCCAAATTTCACTTGTGTGTGTTGTCGACGCACTTATTATAAGAATCAGACTAAGTTAGTGGATTTATATGGAAAAAGTGAAAGGGAAAATAATAGTGAATGGAAGGATTTTACAACATACTTGATGGTAGAAAATTGTTTTGATTTGGGATTGGATCAACGTGTGTGTACTTATTGTTGTAACAAATTAAATCAAAACCAGATGCCTGCTAGAGCAGTTCATAATAATCTGGAATTGGTTGAGATTCCTTCTGAATTGAAGGATTTAAATACTTATGAATCTATTTTGATTCAAAGTATCCATCCCTTTCAGGCTATTGTAAGAATGGAGCCAAAGACAGGGAAATTGCCTCCTTCAGATTTACAGAGAGGATTAAAGGGAAGAGTTGTTTATTTGCCTCTAGATTTGAAGAAAAACATTAACACAATTGGAGTAGAAAAAGTGGAAGAGGAACCTCTTGTTATCTTAGTTAATGGGGTTCCGACAAAGAATAAGAAAATATGGCAAGATTTAGTAGATGTTAGGAAAGTCAAAAGGGCAACATTGTATTTGAAAAAATATAATAAATACTATAAAAATGTATATGTTGCAGAAGAGGAAGTAAGTGAGGGAGAGGATAGCGATTTGTGTGCTGGTCAAATTGAGAAAGTAGAACCCTGTACTAGAGAAGAAATATATGAACATTATAGTGTTCATCCTTTGCATTCCAAGGAAGTCATGGGGAATGCTATTGAGTTGTTTCAAATGAAACAAGCGAAAGGGAGTCCCATTAGTGTTTGGGAGGAAAGTTTGGAAGCTCGGTGTTTCCCACAGCTTTTTCCAACAGGTCAGGGAGGAAGATATGATGAGCGACCTCATCAAATTCCTGCTTCTGAATACCGGACTTTGCGATTGTATGCAGGAGATCCTAGGTTTCGACAATGCATTCCTTATTTGTTTCATCTCCTGTTTGAAAGCGATCTGTCTGGACTGTCATATGCAGTGAACCACATCTTGAAAAGTGGTATACACATGCAAAACATCTCGGCAAGTGACTTTATGGATAAAGTCAATGTCCAAGACAGTATTTTGGATTCTCACCTGATTAATCTCATGGCGTGTCAGCGTGGTACTAATGAGTACTGGTACCGTCGTCATGGTGATTTAAAATGTATGCTGAGGAACTTAGGAACTCCCACATGGTTCCTCACTTTGAGCTGTGCTGAGTATGGCTGGGAGGACTTACTTGAATTTCTACGAGAGGCAAATGCTAACGTAGAAAACATCGAATTCAAGACACCCGGAGAACTGTGCTCTTTGGATCCAGTCAATGTATGTAGGTACTTCAATCATAGATTTGAAGGTATGATGTCTTTCATCATGAATAAGAAGAATCCACCTCTTGGAGAGGTGTTGGATTTCTTCTGGAGGAAGGAGTACCAAGCAAGAGGTGCTCCTCATATACATATGTTGCTGTGGATCAAGGATGCACCTAAATTTGGAACGGATGCAGAAGACTCAGTGATGAGTTTCATAGAACAGTATTCTACGTGTGCTGTTCCAAACGCAAAGGAGAAAAAAAGCCTAAGAGAAAAAGTTCTACGTTTCCAAAGCCATCGATGTGGAAAGTACTGTCGTCGTAAATTCCGGAACAAAGACAAGTTCTACACCAAATGTCGTTTCGGCTTTCCACGACCGGTGATTTCTAAAGGAAGAGTGAACAGTTTGATGTCTTCGCTGCGACATAATGTGATGAAGAAATCACCTAAAAACACATACAATTTGAAGAGGAACGAAGAGTCTAAGTACATCAACGACTACAACCCGGTGATTTTGTCCATGTGGAATGCTAACATGGATATACAGTTTGTGGCTGATAACTGTATGGCTGTGGCTCGGTATGTGACATCTTACATCACCAAAAAAGAGAAAACAGAATTGAAGGATATGTGGGAGGACATTTCCCATGAAAAGAGCCTCAGCAAGAAGTTGTACAGTTTCAGTCTGAAGATGTTGTCGCATCGAGAAATTGGAGCTTACGAATGTTCTGACCGGTTGTCTTCAGCAAGTCTGTATGCCAAGTCCAGGAGTATCGTTTGAGCGAGTGTTGGTCTTGCTGCAACGCGTAATCGAGTTCTCAAACCTGTGCGGGAAATTGAGTATTTGGCGGAAAAGGAGCCAAACAGTACCGACATTTTGAAGAGCAACATGTTGGATACATATTATCCAAATCGAAGCAGTCACCTCGAGAATGTTTGTCTGTATGAGGTTCTGCAAAATTACATATTCAAGAGGAACATCAAAGAAGATACTGAGAAAGGAGTGTATGCTGTAATAGGAAGTGAGGGATGTCTGGTCAAGCAAAGAAAATGCCACTTGATAAACCATCGAAAATTGAGTGGCGAATCTCCTGAAAAAAAGGAGTTTTTCTATTTAGCACTTTTGCAACTTTTTAAGCCTTGGCGTGCAGAAGAGGAACTGCTTGGAGATTTCCTTTGTTACGAAGACTCATTCAATGCTGCCAAGGAGACCATAGAATGTCCTGCTTTTCCCAAATATGTAGAAATGTTGAATGTGGAAATTGAGCAGGAAGCAACGATTGCAGCCGAGATTGCCAGAGACAGTTCTCAGGACAGTCAGAGTTCTGCTTCATTGAGTCAGGATCCACTAGGAGGACCTCTTATCGAAAATGAAGCTGCCACTGCTATGAATGAAGTGGAAAGAGCCATGGCACATGCTCAGGAGGATGCGGTTAACTTAGAAGAGTTGGAAAGACAACTCAACGTTGAGCAGAGGAAAATATATGACGAACTTACCATGCAAATTGATCATGGATTAAGTCATGACAAGAAAGAGTGCTCATGTACGTCGTTGAAGCCTGTCCGACTGTACGTGAGTGGAGAAGCGGGAACTGGAAAAAGTTTCCTTATTAAAGCAATTTCATGTTATTTGCAGGAAAGGACAGAGTCATCGCTGTCTTGTGTTGTCACCGCTCCAACTGGACTGGCAGCACATAACATTAAAGGGATTACTTTACATCGTTTACTGATGCTGCCAGTGGAGCATGACAACAAATTAGAATATCACAAGCTATCTGGAGATGCTTGTTTTGAAGTTTCAAGAGTCTTGAGGAAAATGAAACTTCTTATCATTGACGAAGTAAGCATGGTTTCCAATGTCATGCTTGCCTTTGTGCATTTGAGAATGCAAGAAGTTCTCAAAACAGAGTATGATGTGTTATTTGGTGGCAAACACATCATTGTTTTCGGAGATCTTCTGCAGCTGACACCAGTGAAAGGGCAACCTGTGTTCAAAATGCTCACGCATGAAGATACCAGGAAGTGCTTAGGGAGCTTTGGCAACGTCAATATATGGTTAAACTTCAATTATGCTGAACTGCATGAAAATATGCGTCAGGCAAAGGATGAAGTTTACAAGACTATTCTACAAGATGTTAGAATTGGAAAAGTGACCGAGCATGGGAAAGAAGCTTTACATGCACGATTACTGACAAATTTATATCCAGACGAAGATGTTGTGCCTGAGAATATTTTTCAGAAAATTACTGAGAAAAAATCTGGAATATGTTTGATGCCAACTCTTGCAGAATGTGCCAAATTCAACAACAAAATGTTGCATTTAGAAAAGCAAGAGATTGTGAAACTGGAAGCTATTGACAGAGTAGAGCATATGGGATCAACAATTATTTTGTCTGAGAATCTGAAAACAAAATTGGATTCATTAGAGAAGAGTATATCTAAAACTGCGGGTTTTGAAAAGACTCTGAATGTGTGCTTGAACTGCCGTATAATTTTAAGAAGGAATTTACATGTTGAAAGAGGTCTGGTAAATGGATCAATGGGTAATGTTGTTGATTTTGTGAAATACAGAAATAGAGATGGAATTGAATTTTTAAAAATTAAATTTGATGGCATTGAGGAAGTACAGCTAATTGGTCGTTGTTCTGCTAGATTTTTGCTTGTAAAAGACTTATATGTTCGTCGTAAGCAGTTTCCTGTTTGCTTGGCATATGCGGTGACAATCCATAAATCGCAAGGTTTAAGTGTAGACTGTGCATTGGTGAATATTGGCAGTTCTGTGTTCAAGGAGGGTATGGCATATGTGGCATTGTCACGAGTTAGAACTTTATCGGGATTGTACTTGATTGAGTGTGATGTCACAAACATTTGTGCGGATCTAGATTGTGTTAAGGAATACAATAGGTTAAGAAGAGAGTATGCGCCACATTTGCCTCAGTATCCTTTGTTTGAGAAACGTGTGGTAGGTCGGAAACGAAGAAATGTGACCAATACTGGGGAGGTTGTAGCAAAAAGACGAAAAGTCGATGAACCTGAAATTATAAGCAGAAACAAAAAGGATTCTGTTGAAGATGTTGTTGGTTTTCAATTTGAAAACAGTTCTGGTGTCAACTGCTATGCTAATGTAGTGGTTAATGTTTTGTTTTCTCTAGAAAATGTAAAAGAAGAGATTGTGGTCAATTCTGATCAAAGATTTTGCAGTTTGTTAAATTCTGTGTTAGAGAAATGTAGCACTGATAGAAGAAACATAGAAAGTGTGTCTGAAATTCGAAATCTGTTAGACAGATGTTCAGGCCAAACACAATTCTCTCAAAATAGTCAGCAAGATTGTCAGGAGTTTTTAATGTATATGCTTGATGTATTGCATGATGAAGGTGTAGATGTAGATCACCTGTTTAGGCTTTCTTATCAATGGCAGCATGACTGCGAGAACTGTAGGGTATCAAGTACTACTAGTGTAGACTCAGAAAGATTTATATATTTAACTTTGCCAGACAGTAAATCAGTCTCTTTTAATAAGCTAGTAAAAGCAGCTGATCACAACATGGAGTGTAGCCAATGTAAATCTGAAATGATGTCCACATTATTTATACGAACATATGGCCAGTATGTCATTTTAATGTTCCAACGATGTAGGCCTGATGGAACAAAATTGACAACTTTAATTAAAAATGTTGTGGCTTCACAGTTGTCAATATCAGGAAGGACTTTTGTAACTGTAGCAATTATATATCATGATGGTCCTTCAATAACATCAGGACATTATACAGCTTATTTAAAGTGTAGAAATGGCTGGTCATTCTGCAATGATTCTGTTTTAATTTTCAAAAAAAAATTGCCGTATGACCTTAAAAACTCTTACCTGGTGTTTTTAAAACCAAAATTTTAGGGAAAGAATCTCGGGATGTGCTCTGAGGAATTTCAAGAAGTTCTAATGGCTCCTACACGATTTGGCCTTGAGGATAAGTGTAGTACAGAGACATAACTTCTTACCATAACACTGGACGTCATGGAGAAATACGTGCACTTTGAATGAGTTCAGAAAAACTGTTTCTTTTTATAAGCTAATTGAAGCAGCCAATCAACACATGGAGTAGAGGGAATGTAAGTCTGCAATGCTGTCTACTGTTTTACATTGCTTTGTGATTAAAAGTGATGTAGAGAATTAAATAATTGTACTAGTCATAAAGGTAGTGTAAGTCTGCTTCATAGTAAGCAGTATCAGTGTGATAGGAAATGTAGAACATGATTGAGCAAGAAGGGGAAGATATTAGTAGTCCAGGATTGTGAAAATGATCTTCAACATTTTAATTGTGAAAGTTGCGGAAATACAACATGACGGGATTGGCTTAAAAGAATTCTAAGAGTTATAAATGGCTCAGACACGATTTGGCCTTGTGGAAACGTGTGGTAGAGAGCGAGAAGTCATTTATTGTATGTAACATGTTTTTGAAAACGATGGAGGTTTTCTTTCAGAAAGTGGCGGGTTGAAAGTAATAACAGCACAACAGAGTGTAAGCTGTTCATAGGACATCCTTGGCCGTCATGGAAAGTAAGTTAACTTTAAGGAGTTCTGAATTCTGATTTGTTATGTTGTATGGGTTTTTTAAACACAATCATTTTGATTGTGTTTTTTTTCCCCGCTGTTATATGATGAATACTTTCAAGTCACTGTTTTAGTGAAATTTGATACATTCTGAGAACAGCAAAAATAAACCATTTAACATGTATAATTAATTCTGTTCTGTTTGCATTTATGATGTACATGTAGAACTGTGTAGGAGGCATGGAGAAGGTGAGGCTTCTGTAAGTGTCAAAGTTGTTGCATACAGTGCTCATATTCTACGTAGTCTTTTATATTTCATTACTTTCACTGTTTCTGACTGATCTAAAAAAATTTTTTTAAAAAGATCAGTAAGTATAAGGGAAGGAAACAGACAGTTATGTTAAAAGAAAGACAGCTATAGGGACCAAACTAGGGATACTGTTACCCGCAATCCTCTGCTGATGATGTCACTGAGCATGTCATGAATGATGTAATATGTGACATCATCAGCAGTGGATTACGGGTAATAGTATCTCTAGTTTACTCCCCTATAGCTGTCTTTCTTTTAACATAACTGTCTGTTTCCTTCCCTTATACTTACTGTTCTTTTTAAAAAAAAAAAAAAATTGGTTCGCTTCCGGTTCGCGTACCGGCGAGCGAACTGGGAAGCGAACTAAGAGAAATAGAGGTTGGCACAGTTCCAAATATTGTACCAATTTTTTAATAACGGGGAGGTAGTTCTGAAAATAACTTTTTTTTTAATTGTTTTTGTTGTTTTATATTTTTTTTATTATTTTTCTGAACATTTTTTTACTTTTTTTGAATTTTTCTGAACAGTTTTATATTTTTTTTGTTTTTTTTTCGGAGGGGGCAACGAAAACGATTCATTGTAAAGGGCTCAACAGGAGCAACAAAAAAAAAAAAAGAATTTATTATTTGGGGCGTTTCGTACAAACTTGCATATGATAGTCAATAGCTCTGTTGATCAGAGTGATGCTACTTTCTCCGTAGCAAATGAATCCACTGCAATGTACGCAGACTTGTTTTACTTCACGAAATCTCGTTTGTATATTTGGCACCATCTCCCTGCCCTCTGGTCCCGTTACTTCCGGTACAACAGATCTTCTGGCCATAATAGGGAGATTATCTAGGTCGTTACGAAACTGTGCAGAACTGTAGTTGTTAGGATGCCACCTAGTCATATGGCGATGCATTGTGTAGTTTCCGAAACTGTATTTTTTGTCGGTCCCTCTGGACAGTCTATCTTGACATATAAGGCAAGTTACGTATCTTGCATTTACTTTTTTCTGACCTTTGGGAATTTTAAAAAATTGCCAAATGAAGTTTTCTTTCCGGTGAGACGTCCTGGGCTCCTCAGGCAAAAAGTGCCTCTCTTCGTGCTCTTCCTCCTGTTCCTCTTCTTCCTCTTCTTGCTGAATTATAACTTCAGCAGGTGGTCCACTCTTCCTTGGATGTGGTGGAGGTGGTGGGGAAGCACCAACTGAAGCTACTAAAGAAGCCATTGCTCACTGGTAACAAAGGGTCTTTCTCTCACAATGATGAAAGTAAGAGTGAGGAAAGAAGGAGGGATTTTCATCATTTGGGAAAAACAATAGTTCTCAACCAATGAAAAGTGTTCATTTTAGATTATATGACCTAGTCTTACATCATTAGGAAACCAAAAGTGAAATGAACCAATGAAAAGTGTTATTACCAAGTCACATGACCTGCTGTGTTTACGTTACGCGCTTTGCAGGGCCTCCCGGTTTGCTTCCAGAAACCTGCGCTTTGCGCCTCGGTAAGCGTACCAGTTCGCTAACGTAGCACGTCATATGACGTATCACGCGACAACGCGAAACGTCATGCGGACAGGAGGCGTCACGATGTTGTTTTCTAACGCGGCAGTTGCGGTAAAGGAACGTTTACCGGCTCGCGGTCTATTTCGCGGCATCAAGGTCAGCTAACGGGAAGCTTCCCGATTCGCGAAGCGGGAACGAAGAAAAAAAAATATAAAAAAAAAAATTTATTA
Organism: Lissotriton helveticus; assembly: GCF_964261635.1. Classification (NCBI taxonomy): domain Eukaryota; kingdom Metazoa; phylum Chordata; class Amphibia; order Caudata; family Salamandridae; genus Lissotriton; species Lissotriton helveticus. Next base: position 1,622,150,739 of record NC_136067.1, read on the forward strand.
ATAAACATATAAAATATATTTTTGGATTTAAAGAAGAATACATTTTACAGCTACAGATATTAGCTGTTAAAAAACCAATGAAATTCACTGAAAAAACCATAGGTTATAGACCATATATAGTTAGGAATTAGCATTTACAAAACCTTGAAAATTCACTGAAAAAACCATAGGTTATAGACCATATATAGTTAGGAATTAGCATTTAAAAAACCTTATTTTACTCACACAAAACCATTGAAATTCCATATATAGTTAGTTGCACTAACTATATATCGCGCACCCGCAATCCACTGCTGATGATGTCACATATTACATCATTCATGACATGGTCAGTGACATCACTGATGACATCACTGATGACATCTCAAATGACATCACTGATGACATCACTGATGACATCTCAAATGACATCACTGATGACATCATGACACACCAATACCAGTTACTACATACGCACTCACTGATTCCTACGTCTACACACACATTCACTCATTCACCCATACAATCACTCATACATACAGTCACTCATTATTACAACACTATCATATGCACTCATACACCTATGCAGACAGTCACACACTGCCACTCATCCATGGAGTTACTCACACACCAAGTCAGTCCTGTAAAGAATCAATCACACTTCCATTTCCTCATCTATACAGTTAAACACAGAACACCATACTTCAGTGACATCACTGATGACATCACTAATGACATCTCAAATGACATCACTGATGACATCTCAAATGACATCACTGATGACATCATGACACACCAATACCAGTTACTACATACGCACTCACTGATTCCTACGTCTACACACACATTCACTCATTCACCCATACAATCACTCATACATACAGTCACTCATTATTACAACACTATCATATGCACTCATACACCTAGTCAGTCCTGTGAAGAATCAATCACACTTCGATTTCCTCATCTATAGTTAAACACAGAACACCATACTTTTCACACATATACTAACACATACTTACTCTCTTATACAATCACTGATACAAGTACACATTGATATGCACAGTCACACACCTCCCAGCCAGCCACACACACACTCAGTCTTCCATACATCCACTCATTCTTCAATATGTAAAACGTATTTAAACTTTACAAAAACACACAGACACTAGATGATGTCATCAGTGATGTCATTTGAGATGTCATCAGTGATGTCATCAGTGATGTCACTGACCATGTCATGAATGATGTAATATGTGACATCATCAGCAGTGGATTGCGGGTGCGCGATATATAGTTAGTGCAACTAACTATATATGGAATTTCAATGGTTTTGTGTGAGTAAAATAAGGTTTTTTAAATGCTAATTCCTAACTATATATGGTCTATAACCTATGGTTTTTTCAGTGAATATAGATATATATATATATAATATATATATATTATATATATATATATCTATATTCACTGAAAAAACCATAGGTTATAGACCATATATAGTTAGGAATTAGCATTTAAAAAACCTTATTTTACTCACACAAAACCATTGAAATTCCATATATAGTTAGTTGCACTAACTATATATCGCGCAATGCTAATTCCTAACTATATATGGTCTATAACCTATGGTTTTTTCAGTGAATATAGATATATATATATATAATATATATATATTATATATATATATATCTATATTCACTGAAAAAAACCATAGGTTATAGACCATATATAGTTAGGAATTAGCATTTAAAAAACCTTATTTTACTCACACAAAACCATTGAAATTCCATATATAGTTAGTTGCACTAACTATATATCGCGCACCCGCAATCCACTGCTGATCATGTCACATATTACATCATTCATGACATGGTCAGTGACATCACTGATGACATCACTGATGACATCTCAAATGACATCACTGATGAGATCACTGATGACGTCATCCAGTGACTGTATAATTCTGTAAAGTTAAAATATGTCTTACATATTGAAGAATGAATGGATGTATAAGTGTCTTGATGAAGGATTTAGTAGGGGCATGGCTGACTGTATGAGTGACTGATTAAATGTGTCTCACTGAGTGCATGGGTTAGTGACTAAACTGTCTTAATTTGTGCATCATTATGTCTGTTGTTCTGTAAACTGCTGCATGTGTTGATCATTAGCTATATGATTAACTGTATGGGTTATTGATTGGTTGCCCAAGCATTTGTATGGGAGACTGAGTGTGTGTGTGGGTGGCTGGGAGGTGTATGACTCTCTGCATAGATGTGTGAGCAGTTGATTGACTGGATGTATGGGTTTAAAAGTGCATGTGGAAACAGCTGTATGGGCGGTTGACTGTGTGCATGAGTGTATTGGTGAGTGAATGGATATCTCAGTGCTACATGTCAAAGTAAGTACATATGTAAAACACAGTACATGTGAGAGTTACCATATATAAATAACTGTGCATAAGAGCCAGTGAATGTGTGAGTGGCTGTATGGATCATTGTGAACTTGTATCCAGGATTGTATAAGTGAGTAAATATGTTTTAGTATATGTTTGAATAAGTAAGGTGTGTATAACTGTATAGTTGAGGAAATGGAGGTGTGATTGATTCTTTGCATGACTGACTAAGTGTCTGAGTAACTCCATGGATGAGTGACAGTCTATGAGTGTCTGTTTACACTGAGTGTATCTAAGGTTATATTAGAGTCTGAAGAGGTTTATCGTATTATCACATGAATGATGTCATCAGTGATGTGATCAGTAATGTCAAATGAGATGTCATCAGTGATGTCATCAGTGATGTCATTTCAGATGTCATCAGTGATGTCATCAGTGATGTCATTTGAGATGTCATCAGTGATGTCATCAGTGATGTCATTTGAGATGTCATCAGTGATGTCATCAGTGATGTCACTGACCATGTCATGAATGATGTAATATGTGACATGATCAGCAGTGGATTGCGGGTGCGCGATATATAGTTAGTGCAACTAACTATATATGGAATTTCAATGGTTTTGTGTGAGTAAAATAAGGTTTTTTAAATGCTAATTCCTAACTATATATGGTCTATAACCTATGGTTTTTTCAGTGAATTTTCAAGGTTTTGTAAATGCTAATTCCTAACTATATATGGTCTATAACCTATGGTTTTTTCAGTGAATTTTCAAGGTTTTGTAAATGCTAATTGCTAACTATATATGGTCCATAACCTATGGTTTTTTCTGTGAATTTCATTGGTTTTTTAACAGCTAATATCTGTAGCTGTAAAATGTATTCTTCTTTAAATCCAAAAATATATTTTATATGTTTATGAATAATTTTTTTTTTAAATATTTTTTTTTCTTCGTTCCCGCTTCGCAAATCGGGAAGCTTCCCGTTAGCTGACCTTGATGCCGCGAAATAGACCGCGAGCCGGTAAACGTTTCTTTACCGCAAGTGCCGCGTTACAAAACAACATCGTGACGCCTCCCGTCCGCATGACGTTTCACGTTGTCGCGTGATACGTCATATGACGTACTACGTTAGCGAACTGGTACGCGAAGCGAGTCGCAAAGCGCAGGTTTCTGGAAGCAAACCGGGAGGCCCTGCAAAGCGCTTAACGTAAACACAGCAAGTCATGTGACTTGGTAATAACACTTTTCATTGGTTCATTTCACTTTTGGTTTCCTAATGATGTAAGACTAGGTCATATAATCTAAAATGAACACTTTTGATTGGTTGAGAACTCTTGTTTTTCCCAAATGATGAAAATCCCTCCTTCTTTCCTCACTCTGACTTTCATCATTGTGAGAGAAAGACCCTTTGTGATCACTGAGCAATGGCTTCTTTAGTAGCTTCAGCTGGTGCTTCCCCACCACCTCCACCACATCCAAGGAAGAGTGGACCACCTGCTCAAGTTATAATTCAACAAGAAGAAGAAGAAGAGGAACAGGAGGACGAGCACGAAGAGAGGCAGTTTTTGCCTGAGCAGCCCAGGACGTCTCACCGGAAAGAAAACTTCATTTGGCAATTTTTTAAAATTCCCAAAGGTCAGAAAAAAGTAAATGCAAGATACGTAACTTGCCTTATATGTCAAGATAGACTGTCCAGAGGGACCGACAAAAAATACAGTTTCGGAAACTACACAATGCATCGCCATATGACTAGGTGGCATCCTAACAACTACAGTGCTGCACAGTTTCGGAACGACCTAGATAATCTCCCTATTATGGCCAGAAGATCTGTTGTACCGGAAGTAACGGGACCAGAGGGCAGGGAGATGGTGCCAAATATACAAATGAGATTTGGTGATGTAAAACACATCTGCGTATTTTGCGATGGATTCATATCCTACGGAGAAAAAAGCATCACTCTGATCAACAGAGCTATTGACTATCATATGCAAGTTTGTACGAAACGCCCAAAATAATAAATACTTCTTTTTTTTGTTTTGTTGCTCCTGTTGAGCCCTTTACAATGAATCGTTTTCATTGCCCCCTCCAAGAAAAACCCCAAAAAATATAAAACTGTTCCGAAAAATTCAAAAACAGTAAAAAAATGTTCAGAAAAAAAAAAAAAAAGTTCTTTTCAGAACTACCTCCCCGTTATTAAAAAATTGGTACAATATTTGGAACTGTGCCAACCTCTATTTCTCTTAGTTCGCTTCCCAGTTCGCTCGCCGGTACGCGAACCGGAAGCGAACCAAAAACAGTAAGTATAAGGGAAGGAAACAGACACTTATGTTAAAAGAAAGACAGCTATAGGGGAGTAAACTAGAGATACTATTACCCGTAATCCACTGCTGATGATGTCACATATTACATCATTCATGACATGCTCAGTGACATCATCAGCAGAGGATTGCGGGTTTTTTGGCAACATGCCTTATCCACGGTTTAATAACGCTGCCTTTTGCTTTATATAAGTTTTCAAATTGTATGAAATATATACCAATAGGTCGTTATGAACCTTTAGGTAGTGCTTTTCTTCATGAGGTCTGGTCGCTTCCATACACATACAGATGTTTCAAAGATGATCAAGAAGTTTATCTGAATGGAGAGGAATGCACTGAGACGCCAGATCATTCACTAATGTGTAGGCACATACAGTTACACGGTTCATGCAACAAACACCGACCAAATATGGCTTGCGTGTTGCAAGGCACGCCAGTTCCTGCTATCATCCCCACGTTCAAGTTGTTGGAAAATGGTAGTTATTTGATGCTCAATAATGAAGATTGTTCTGAGTTAATTAAAAGTATTCCTTTTATCGTAACAGTAAGTGAACGGGTTATTTGCTGCAGAAATGTTCTATTTCCTCCCACACATGAACATAGGGAGTTTTCGATCTGGCCACAAATACCAACCTTGGGACACGTTTCAACGGCATGGCAAGAATAAGAGCTCTTTTGTCTCAGAGAGAGGTGGCCTTGAGTTCGGCCCGTGAAACTTTCGTACTTCACATAGCGAACACCCGTACAGAGGTGCACACCCTTTTCAATTAAGATTTGCCTTTCAATTTCAGCAACATGTTTCCGACTATCTTTAACGCATCCTCCACAAAGTCCCTGGCGCACTTTTTTAAAGTTGTTACCAGTGGTCTTGTGACTTCATTTGAGAAAATCTTTGGAGTCATCCCTGCTTCCTTTCATTCCATTTTCTCCACTCTGGTTCGTGGATTGGCATTTTTACTTGCATTACCAGCGGACGCTCTTGTGCTTTTTTACATTTTTAAATATGGATGTCCCTCCTATGCAACCTCCCACCCTGCAGCTGCTGACACTGTTCCGCAATCGCATGCTAGAATATTATGGCACAATGCCGTTGGCGATATTAAGCACGGCATATGGATTATCTTTTCGATTCTCCTACTTCACCTGTGTCCAGCCTGTATTTCACTGCCTGACCTGTGATTTCGATTGGGCCATTGATTTGTGTCTCTGCGGACCGGTTTCTCCTGACGTCGACTTTAATCAGCTGATGACTCCTATCATTACTCACGAGTTGGTTTGTCCTGGCGAAAGGATTATGGCTGTGGCATTGATGCATGGACTACTTGGTCCCTGGAATTTACTGGCGGCAGCACAGTCTTTCTTGGAACAGAGCTTTCTTGAAAACCCACCGAGCTGTCCTCTGATGGTGATAGAGGATCCGGTGCTGGGAGAGCACGTATGTTCTTTTCCGCTTTTAAATTGGATGGCTGAACTGTTTTCGGATGAAGACGGTGACTTCCTATTGGAGGCTGTTGCAGCTTATTTTGCATACACAGTTATGTCATAGACCTTTTTCATGTTTGATATGCTGAGTACTAGCATTTCATTGACAATTCATTGACTTATTTGTCAAGTTTTTATTATTTACCTTGCCTATTGGCTTAAGACTCGATAAAGTACTTGGCTGTTTTATTTTTCTTTAGCATTAAATTTTCCTAGTTTTTAATGCTTTACCTTGCGGACCGTCCACATATAAACTTGCAATCTGCTCTCATGAGATGGCACTTCTATTATCTTATTCAGTTCGTTTCCGGATCATGGGGAGGTGTCATCTAGGTCCTGGATATCTTTACACCGTGTTAAGTTAGCATGGGCTCATTACCGGTTTAAACGCCATTTTTCCTTTTTTGCAACTTCTGCACAAGACACTTAGTTGTTGCTTTAGCTTTCCACCTAGTAGTTCATCGTGGTTTACATGAGAATAATATGTTATTGGTCTACTATCTGCTTTACTTGTTAAACTATATCTGTACAGCGAGTGCTAAAGTTTCAAGAACAACACGATACAGAATTGTTATGAGGTCTGATCTCCACGACTTCATACTCGTAACATAAGTGCAACTTCTGCCAATTCTGGGCATGAGGCGGGTTTTATATTGCTTTGCCGAACACACATACACAACAGTTGATGCGGTTCACATGAAGAGAGAGCTGGTGTATGCTGATGTGATTCCTTCAAATCTAAGACACTAAAGTATGGGCACGCCCTAAACCAACACAAAGAGACCTTCTTAGCAAATAATATAATATGTGTATTAGGGAGGGTGAGATATAAGCAGCCGCGGGCCGTGGAGGGAGTTACGATGGGGCAGGGAGGCGGGGAGGGGGAGAAGCAGGGTGGAGCCCTCTCTACCTTGCCCCTCCCCCTCCCCGCCTCCCTGCCCCACCGTAACTCCCTCCACGGCCCGCGGCTGCTTATAAGTGTTGCTAACTCTTATTCATTTACAGCATGTTAACATACTGTCACCATTCGCTTTTTATGTACTAGTAACTATGCTGGTAATTTTGCTACTGATAATATGTGTACTTGTATTCTCCACCCTGCTTCTCCCCCTCCCCGCCTCCCTGCCTCACCGTAACTCCCTCCACGGCCCGCGGCTGCTTATAAGTGTTGCTAACTCTTATTCATTTACAGCATGTTAACATACTATCACCATTCACTTTTTATGTACTAGTAACTATGCTGGTAATTTTGCTACTGATAATATGTGTACTTTTATTATCTAAGGTACTACGCCTGAGAAGACGGCATTAGTAAATAAACATTTCAAATACACATCTGTTCTTCTTAACTCCATGTTCTGGTTTCTAAGAAATCTATAACGACCGACTGTTCATGAGTTCCACGTATCCTGAGGTACTATAAGTTCATATTCTGGATTGTCTAAACATTGAGAGTTTGTTATATCCAATGTGACACTGTACCTAGCTTGCTAAGGAGTTTTTGATTACTAACGTGAGTTTTGGGACACCCTAATTCGCCGAGGTTCCAATCCTCTGTCCACAGTTCTGTGTGAGAACAGAAACCCTGCGACAGGGGCACCCCCGACCCTTGCTGGAGCTTCATCACACTTGCGATACAACTCCAGCAATGCATTCGCCGAGGTTCCAATCCTCTGTCCACAGTTCTGTGTGAGAACAGAAACCCTGCGACAGGGGCACCCCCGACCCTTGCTGGAGCTTCATCACACTTGCGATACAACTCCAGCAATGCGCCACCTTTACGGCACAGATACATCACGCATCTGTGCTGTTTTTGCCCCATGATGCGCCGCATTGTAAATGCAGCACACCATAGGTGACGGAACAGCGGCACAGAATGACTAACACATCCCTGGTGATGCGCCAGTCATCATAAATGTATCCCTATGCTTCTTATCTTGTTAGAGATGAACCGCCATATGTATCATCAAAGTTTTTTGCATTTCCTAAATAGCGAACTTTAAGGAATAAATAGCGATTCTTTACCATTCCTAGTTTGCGATGAGCTATTTGCTAATTAGCCGAATGTAGCCCAATGAAGCCCAATGTAGCCCAATGTAGCCCAAAGATGGCCGCCAGACACACAAAAAAACAAATGTAGCCCAAATATCAGCCAGATGCAGCCCAACTATAGCCCAGTGACAGAATGACCAATCAGCTTCGCAAACCTCCGTTACGCGAAGCGGAGCGCTGTTACAGATATATATCTTTTTTTGAACGTTAATTTCTCAAAATCCACTGGAGCACATATATTGAGACCTAGCAAAGGCACATCGGGCTACCAGTCCCTAATATTTTGCCAAGTTTCGTGCAAATCCATTCAGCCGTTCGATTATTATTATTATTTTTTTTTTTTGCCCCGCGGGGCCCTTTTAAAACCTCCACATCAAACCTAGGGGGTCAGCGAGGATCTACTATGCCCCCTTATAGTTATTTCCCCCTTTGTTTTGACCTCCTTTTGTCTCTCGATCCTACCGAGAGACAAGATGGCGGCCGCTACGGACTGTTTGGAATGTTGACAGACGCCGGAGAACCAATCAGCTTCGCTTCACAAAGCTCCGTTGCGCGAAAAGTCCGCGTCCTGGGCCGCTGCCCAGTCCGCTGTTACAGATATATATCTTTTTTTAAACGTTAATTTCTCAAAATCCACTGCAGCACATATATTGAGACCTACAAAAGGCACATCGGGCTACCAGTCCCTACAATTTTGCCAAGTTTCGTGCAAATCCATTCAGCCGTTCGGGCTAAAAGTGAGGCCAACCGCCCTATGGAAATTAACATGGGAAAAACGCGTTTTGGGACCCCCCTTTTTTCTCGGCCCCCCCTTGACGAACCCCCCCAAAATTTTCAGGGGCTGCTCAGAAACAAACTGTGCCATTTTCCTGAAAATTTCAGCCAATTCCGTCCACAAACGCCAAAGTTATTAGACATAGAATTTTCAAAAATGCCATAGAGAAAAAATCCTAACTATATATACCTACTGGCGACCGCCAGTAGGTAATATATATATATATATATATATACATATATATCGTCAAGGATGTCATTTAACATGCCATGAGTAATGTAATATGTGAGGTCATAAGCAGTGCGATGTATAGAATAAAAGAAGAAAGATCATTTTAGATGCAGTAGTATTCCAATTCTGTCCAATTTTTTCCGAGCAAAGCAACCAATACCGTTCACAACATTAGTTTTTCAGCATTAGCATTAGGTGTGGGCAATAAAAGAAATTTTTTTAAATGGAAAACACTTCAGGAAGAGTGTAAGTGATCAGGAATGTGCAGTGAATATATGTATACCACAGATGGAAATTTAAACATAAAGAGGTCTGACTGCAGCAGGATGAGATAAATCAAACTTCCAAACCAATGACTGGGCGCAGTACTCAGAGGTATAATGGTGCAAAATGTGGAATAAATGTTAAAAAATGGATCAATGAATAATTCAAACACCCACGAATCTCCAAAGAGCGCATTTCAACTTCTAAAAATGATGAATTAGCAAGAAGAAATACTATGCGAGAGTCACCTTGGAATGTGACAAAAAAAAGACAAAACTTGGCAACAAGGAAATGGCAGAAATGTCCTTAACTACGAACTGAACATAAACTTGACGACAATCATTAAATCTAGCTACTGGTCTGTACAGTCAGCTGTGTGGCTAACAGTAAATCTTTTATAGGTGAAGCACTGAAGCTATGTACATGGGTCACTAGAACTAGTTTTAAATACAATATGTAGATCTGCAAAGGCGAACAGTAATGGCATTAAAAAATTGGATATTTTGAATCATCATCCCTAACGTTCTGTTTCTGCATTTATGGGTCCCAAGCAAGAGCGCCAATTCACCAAAAGGACATGCCTGGGTAGTGGAAGTGACACCACACATCATTTAACCTTCACGTTTTCAGTCTCACACGCGTGCTTACACACACACACACATTCACACATACACACACTCGCTCTCACATAACCACACTGTCACCCCATAGCACGCACACAACATACATTTAAAAGCATTTTCTACTTACCTCATCTGCCAGGGAGGGTCATATTCCAGCTCATTGTAATTCACTCTTTATTACACTAATAGTGAATAATCAAATGTTATTCAATATTAGTGTAATAAAAAATTGACAGAAAACCAGGAAAGTGGAGCCCCAACCGACCTCCACAAAGACGAGCTGCCCTTGCTTTCCTGGAACTGATATTGCCAAGTCAGAGGCCTGGGTAGCTAAGGCAGTGGCAGGTGTTGCAAAGGGCAAGGCAGGAATTGCAGCTGCGACATCTGGCGACTCCTACGGGCCTGATTATGAGTTTGGCGGTGCAAGAGTGGGATTGCCAACCCGACGTCCCGCACCACCAAACCCGTTTTGCAATTACAATTGTTTTTGTCACTGGCAGGCGGTTCTTTGGTATTCCCACGGCTGCGCCTATAAAATAGGCTTTGCAATGGGAACGTCAAAGGCAGTACCTGCATACAAGGGGGCACAACATGTGCCCCCCCTGAATGCACCACATGGCCCAGAGGCAAATTTTCTCTCTGCCACAGTTTTCATGGAGGAGGAACCCCCTTGAATACCATGGCTGAGAGGAAACTTGTAATATGCTTGGCGGGACTACAGCAGTCCCACAAAGCATATTGCGGTCTCAAGACCACCACACCACCACCCGATCAGAGATCCCTGGAGGTTGCGGGGGTGCAATGGTGGTCTGACCGTCCAAGTCATAATAGGAGAGTCGGATCGCCAGTGCGGGCTGGACTGCCACCGCCGCGCCACCAAAAGTCTGGCAGGTGTCGGACTACCATACTCGCAATCAGGCCTAAATGACTTCCATGGCCCCAAGCAACTTCTTTTGCACCTCCAGTCCAATGTTCAGAGATTTCTCTGGGAATACAAGGAGCTGAGGCATTTATGTGCCTAATGAAGAGGGGAATGGGCAGGTGCTAGCGATTTACGACTTGCACTAATACTTTTGGTCCTCTCTGTGCAATCAACTGTTAAAATTATTGTCCAAATATAACAATACTGTTCTTCGCGGAGAGTTGCAGGTTAAGCGCGTTAGACTGAAGATACTTCAAGATCAGATCATAGTCTGGTTGGACATGGCTAAATTTTACACTCTCAAGGGGGTTCTGGATATACTCTTTTGCTAGTTTGCCCCAGTGCTGCCCCAACCATTCAGAGCTGGAAAATGTGTGGTTGTTGGAAGGGCCTCATTGTGACAGTTGTGCCTTTTTTTCAGCAAATGTAAAATTCCATAAGATATGTTCGTTGTGTGGTTGAAATGGCAGGCTTCTACCAAGAAAAATTAATTGCCTAGCCTTTCCTCATATTAGTCGAATGTAGGAGGTGTGTCAGAATGACGAACTATAAAGCATGTGCATGCGTAATTTCAGAAACATACGTATAATGATGTGGAAATGTCAAAGGGCTGGTACAGCAAGCTATAAACAGCATTGTAACCCCAGGACATCAAGAAATGGTTTGTAAGATGAATGTCTTACTAACTGGAGCTCCACTGAGAGATTGGTTTTACAAAATGACGTGGAATGTCAATTAAACAGTAGACCAGCAATGGAAATGTTTCTCTACTATTTCCAAAATACTGTATGACAGGAGCAGATTTAATTCACATGCTGTTCAGCTGTCTGTATGTTGGCAGAAGATTTTTAAATGGATTCACTCTATACAAAATTCAGTGCTTGGTGAACCCTTGGGGACCTGGGAGTGTGGACTTGGGAGGAAATATGGTTATATGTCTTGATAAACTGATCCTTGCCAGACACGAGATTGGCTCTGTACCTTCTGAGCAGTAAATGAGGAAACAAGAATTATTTAATGTTATCTATGCATAAACTAATGCCAATAGTTAAGAGTGACACACGTGATGCTGCTTTAGAGTCCCTTTTTGCATTAATCTTTCAGAATTAGGAATGCCAAGGTGATTGTTGTATACCGGCTGCTCCAAGTGCATGGGATAAACTTTCAGGTGGAACACTCTAATTTGGAGAATGGTGTATATTAGGCACTTGATATATGTGATATTGGCAGAGCAATGTCAGATTGTTATTGTATGATTGATCGGCTTTGGGAAAATTCTATATTTCTAAATGGAAGAAAGTTAAGATAAGTGTAGCAAGCTGTGATTGAAAGGTGGAAAATAATATTCTTTGTTAAGAAAAATTGGTTTCATTTTTAAACCATTGTTACTAGGCTGACATCGTTTGCAGTATGCATCTGGGGTTGTAGAGTCATTTCCAGCTATTTCCTCTGCCATATTCCACTAGGGAATTCTCCTCCGTATTTAGTAGTTAAACCAGGAGTGAGCGGATTTTCAATTACCACACAATTCTAAAATTGGGTTATTTGAAATGTTGCCATTTACATGAAATGATCACAAACACTTCCGAGGCAATGGTTGCAAACATTCAAGAAGAAACATTACTTAATGGGTGATGTAGCTTAGTAGTGTGTGCAAAGTGCTTTACTTAATTTTAAATATATATATTTATTAAATTATATGGATCAGCAAATAGTGGAGTCAGCCTTTCGTGGACACCGGGGCATGCATATCTCCCTCTCCATCCTCATTCATCTCGCAGAACCTACCAGCAATGGGTCTCACGCTAGCTCCTCCTGGACAGTCACTCCTTCTACAAGTAGCAGGCTCCTTCCCTCTCTCAGCAGGCAGGTCAGCTTTGGGGCACTTCAGATCAGATGAACAGCTTCTTCCAGCAAGGCAATACTCAGATGATGTCTCCTCGCCTCTAGTGAGGCGCCAGTCAGGCAGACACCAGTTCTGACTGCACAGCAGTACTCTGAGTACTGTGTGGAGCACTCCCTTAATTTGTGTTTGAGAACCTGGAACTGGTACAATAAGTGGGCGAGTGGGTCCACCTTTTTCAAAGCAGACAAGAGATGTGGATCCACTGTCTGCAAGTCAGGACCAGTTTAAGTGGGCTCCTTTTAGTGACCTAGTGACCTATCTTGAGGCTGCTCTCCAGAAACATCCTTTGAGTAGAGTGATTCTCCTCACCGCAGAGTAATCTCCAACCTGGCGCACCCACAAGAGAGGCACAAAGAGGTGTGAGTTTACTGCACCTGGCTGTCATCAACCACAGTGACCGCTTCACCTGCGGGGTGCCTTTCACCTTGAACAACAAAAGCTGCAATCCCATCTTCCACCCCCAACATTGACCAAATGGCAGTGCTACAGGAAAACTAACCAGCAGCCGCTCTGCAAAAGACCGTATCAGATTTCTAAAGGAGCCTTGGCTCCTCTATCACCAGACCAGTGTACAGGTCTCCTACCTCCAGCTTTAGGAAAATCAGCAGTATACTTCTGCTCTCTGGGAAAACAACCTCACCTCCTTCTTGTGCTCAAAGCCAAGCCAGAAGCATACAAAATTGATTCTGCAGGCCTCCATTAATCTGGCTCATTCATGCATGCAATGCATGTGTCATGCAAGCCACAAACATGCACTATATTCACTTGGGATGTTAGTGTATAGAATCAGAACATTACACAAGTAAGCCAGTAGGACTCCACTCCTATGACACAGATAAAAGGTCTGGTCACAACTATGGATTCACAAAACATGATACGCTGTCACCATCTCTCTCTAAAGTAAACCCATGACAAAGACAGAAACCCACTGACGAAGCGATAAGTGCTCTCTTAGGTCACAGGACAGGTCCAGTACCTCACTCATGTCAAGGGAAAGGCCTAGTTCCCCTGCACACACACTAGATAAATGTGAATTTTGGGCTTTAAATCAAAAATCAGTATACCACATCATGTAGTCGGGCACTCAGGGCAGGGGAACATGACTGTATAGCATGTATGGGACATTGTCCTTCCAACAACGGATGAGAGAGAAGCATATCCTCACGTATATCATGGAGAGTAGCATAGAAGAAAACATCTCAGAAACACTCCATTTATTTTTCATTGGAGGGGTGGAGCACTGTGCTATAGCCTGACTAGAAGACCATAAAGGGTGGATTTACCTGAGTGTTGGAGAGCCAGAACCAGAAGAGAAAGAGACACAGTGCTGAACTCAGAGGGGAAACATAGAGGAACCCCCACTCCTGTTGAAGGATGGTGGCCTTGTTATCTTGAAGATGCTGGTGAATGATTAAAGACCCCCCCATGCTATCCATTCTCTGCAAAACCTGGACTCTCCTTAAATGGCAAAAATGTTTCAGGGCACAATAGCTGAGCAGAGCCTGTCACCGATTTCCAAAGCACTTCAACCCCAGGCACGAGGGGTCCCATAAGTCAAGTGTTCCAGACCGAGTACGTGGGAGTCAAATGAATGAGATCTATCAGAGCACTGAGCAAATCCTTTACTTAAAAAACTGCTAGTAAAGTAAGGATTTCAGGTGAGCAGATGTTGGTGCTCTAGATTTGCTAAAGGGAACTAGTTCCTGAGCTGATGTTTTGCCTACGTTATGTGACTGGCTTACCTTGTGTGATATTTATTACACTCAGCAATTGTAACTGTGTAGTTATGGTTAATTCTCAGTTTCTATTGAAATGGTGCAGTGTGGGGTGTGCTGGTAACTTTGTCACCATTTGTTGACTGTGATTGAAACTTTCTAGTTCAATAACCTAAGTGACCAAGTTATGACATGTTACGTTTTATGCAGATCTAGCCATGGGGGACAAACTTGAAAGCGGGAGAATAAAGTGTGTTTTCCACATCAGATCGAATTGGAAACTGTGTTCACAGCTACAGCAAAAAAGGTTTAATGTAATTACACCACATCTGGCATAAAGCTATAATTTATTTCTCTTTTTAGAATCCATCAAATAGCTTATTATATACTTGCATTTTTAAAAGGTGTCAGGTTGGCTTTGAAAAGTTAATTAGAGAGCTATCTTGATCATAAAATTTGTGGATCCTTCACAGATCAGGATTCTCAATTTTTTAAAGGGTAATCAATTTGAAAAATGAATTAATCTGCATGGAAGAGGGAGAATTATTTTTTTCCTGCAGTGATTGCGAATCATCAGATGATTCAAAGACTGGTCAGTCTGAATGGATAGCAAAAACTTATTTTTTTTGTTGCAGGAGTAAAGCACTTAAGCCTGTGCCCTGAAAAAAATTGACAGAAGAGACATAAGAGCCAGTGGGACCACACTTCACCCCCTGGAAGATGTGGTGGGAAGTGGCAGCATAAACTATCGTACATCCTCGAACAAAAAAAAAACACTTTTCATGCAGAATGCGAAGACCGTGCATTTCAGGGGTTGGTTACTCTGGGGGTTGAGCACAGAGCCTTACACCAGACCAGGCCTTGCAAACTACTCCAGCTCCACAGGGCTAAAGGCTGGTTACATATGAAGTGGATGGTAACAAGACATAATATCGAATTTTTAAAATCAAAAATATAGAATGGACAAAATATCGAATGGAGACAATATAGTGGTTAAAAATATCGAATTGAAGGTAAGTAATATCGATTGTCAAAATATCGTAGTCAAAATATCGAAGTATATAATATAGGCATTAAAATATATTGTATTTTTAATAATATCGAATTTTTTCAAGTGTTTTGTATGTTAGTATATGTGTGAAAAGTGTATATTATTTTCGTCATGTATGTTTAATTTTTTTTAAGTAATGAATTTTATGTTATTTAATTTTTGCATAATTTAATTCAGTAGCGGGTTGTGGGTTTATTGGGGAATAGGGTGGTAAGTACTTTAATTATATTAAATTAAATATTAATTTTTAACAATTATTAATTATTTTTAATTAAATTTTGCTTTTTAGTTCTGTAGCGTGTTGTGGGTTTATAGGGGAATAGGGGGGAAGTAATTTAATTGTAATTACTTAAATATTTGTATTTATTTATTGGTATTCATTTCTAATTTATTGTTAATTATTTTTTAATTGGTAATTCATTTTTATTAATTGGTTAATTGATAATTATGTTAATTTTATTAATCTATTTTCTGTAGCAGGTTGTGGGTTTATAGGGGAATAGGGTGGGAAGTAATTTAATTGTAATTAAGTGAATATTTTTTATTTATTTATTGGTATTGATTTTTAATTTATTGTTCATACATTTTTAATTGGTAATTAATTTTTATTAATTGGTAATTCATTTTGATTAATTAATTCTTTGATAATTATGATAATTGTATTAATTTATTTTCCCAGAGCAGGTTGTGGGTTTATAGGGGAATAGGGTGGGAAGTAATGTAATTGTAATTAATTGCATATTAAAAATACTTTTTGTATATTGATAATTAATTTACTGTTAATTAATTATTAATTGGTATTAATTTGTCATAATAATTCGTTTTTGTTATTGAACATTTATTAGTTGTTAATTAATTATGAATACGTAATTGATTTTAATAACTAATATTTATTTGTATATCTAATTAATTAATTAGTACATAATATTAAATTGGTAATTAATTTTAATTGATGTTTTATTGGTATTGATATTTAATTTATTGTTATTAATCTATTAAATCATTACTTTCCCTACTGTTAAACTCACTGGAGTGGGAATAGTAAGTTTTATCCCTACGCTATCCAACGCTTTCCCTACTGTTGCAATCACTGGAGTGGGAACAGGAGCGGCCTGTGGAGAGAGTTCCGTGGGGCCGAAAGGCGGGGTGGGGGAGGGTCAGGGTGGAGGTAGTAAACACCGGAATATGGATGATTGAGGTAAGTAAACAATTAAATAAATAAAACTAATTTCGTAGCGCGTGCTGCATCGCAAATGGAAATGCAATGCAGCGCGCGCTACGAAATTCGTTTTATTTATGTATTTGTTTACTTACCTCCAATCATCCATATTCCGGTGCTTACTAACCCCCACCCTGCCCCTCCCCCGCCCCACCTTTCCGCCCCACGGAACTCCCTTCACAGGCCGCACCTGAGTGGGAATAGTAATTTTTACCCCTACGCTATCCAACGCTTTCCCTACTGTTGCACTATCTGGAGTGGGAATAGTAATTTTTACCCTCCCGCTATCCAACGCTTTCCCTACTGTTGCACTCACTGTAGTGGGAATAGTAATTTTTAGCCCTACGCTATCCAACGCTTTCCCTACTGTTGCACTCACTGGAGTGGGAATAGTAATTTTTACCCCTACACTTTCCAACGCTTTCCCTACTGTTGCACTCTCTGGATTGGGACTAGTCATTTTTACCCTCCCGCTATCCAACTCTTTCCTTACTGTTGCACTCGACTGGAGTGGGAGTAGTAATTTTTACCCCTACGCTATCCAACGCTTTCCCTACTGTTGCACTCACTGGAGTGAGAATAGTAATTTTTACCCTCCCACTATTGAACGCTTTCCCTACTGTTGCATTCTGTGGAGTGGTAATAGTAATTTTTACCCCTACGCTATCCAACACTTTCCCTACTGTTGCAATCTCTGGAGTGCGAATAGTAATTTTTACCTCTAAGCTATCCAAAGCTTTCTCTACTATTGCACTCTTTGGAATAGGTATAGTAATTCTTACCCTCCCCCTATCCATCGCTTTCCCTACTGTTGCACTCACTAGAGTGGGAATAGTAATTTTTACCCCTACGCGATCCAACGCTTTCCCTACTGTTGCACTCACTGGAGTCGGAACAGTAATTTTTACCCCTACGCTATCCAACACTTTCCCTACTGTTGCACTCTCTGGAGTGGGAATAGTAAGTTTTACCTCTACGCTATCCAAAGCTTTCTCTACTGTTGCACTCTTTGGAATAGGAATAGTAATTCTTACCCTCCCCCTATCCAACGCTTTCCCTACTGTTACACTCACTGGAGTGGGAATAGTAATTTTTACCCTCCCGCTATTCAACGCTTTCCCTACTCTTGCACTCACTGGAGTGGGAATAGTAGTTCTTACCCTCCCCTATCCAACGCTTTCCCTACTGTTGCACTCACTGGAGTGGGAATAGTAATTTTTACCCTCCCACTATTGAACGCTTTCCCTACTGTTGCATTCTATGGAGTGGGAATAGTAATTCTTACCCTCCCCCTATCCAACGCTTTCCCTACTGTTGCACTCACTGGAGTGGGAATAGTAATTTTTACCCTCCCGCTATCCAACGCTTTCCCTACTGTTGCACTCTCTGGAGTAGGAATAGTAATTTTTACATCTACGCTATCCAAAGCTTTCTCTACTGTTGCACTCTTTGGAATAGGAATAGTAATTCTTACCTTCCCCCTATCCAACGCTTTCCCTACTGTTACACTCACTGGAGTGGGAATAGTAATTTTTACCCTCCCGCTATTCAACGCTTTCCCTACTCTTGCAATCTCTGGAGTGGGAATAGTATTTTTTACCCCTACGCTATCCAACGCTTTCCCTACTGTTGCACTCACTGGAGTGGGAATAGTAGTTCTTACCCTCCCCCTATCCAACGCTTTCCCTACTGTTGCACTCACTGGAATGGGAATAGTAATTGTTACCCTCCCACTATTGAACGCTTTCCCTACTGTTGCATTTTGTGGAGTGGGAATAGTAATTCTTACTCTCCCCCTATCCAACGCTTTCCCTACTGTTGCACTCACTGGAGTGGGAATAGTAATTTTTACCCTCCCGCTATCCAACGCTTTCCCTACTGTTGCACTCACTGGAGTGGGAATAGTAATTTTTACCCCTACGCTTTCCAACGCTTTCCCTACTATTGCACTCTTTGGAGTGGGAATAGTAAGTTTAACCCTCCCGCTATCCAACTCTGCTTACTGTTGCATTCACTGGAGTGGTAATAGTAATTTTTACCCCTACGCTATCCAACACTTTCCCTACTGTTGCACTCTCTGGAGTGGGAATAGTAATTTTTACCTCTACTCTATTCAAAGCTTTCTCTACTGTTGCACTCTTTGGAATAGGAATAGTAATTCTTACCCTGCCCCTATCCAACGCTTTCCCTACTGTTACACTCACTGGAGTGGGAATAGTAATTTTTACCCTCACGCTATTCAACGCTTTCCTTACTGTTGCACTCTCTGGAGTGGGAATAGTATTTTTTACCCCTACGCTAAACAACGCTTTCCCTACTGTTGCACTCACTGGAGTGGAAATAGTAGTTATTACCCTCCCCCTATCCAACGCTTTCCCTACTGTTGCACACACTGGAGTGGGAATAGTAATTTTTACCCTCCCACTATGGAATGCTTTCCCTACTGTTGCATTTCGTGGAGTAGGAATAGTAATTCTTACCCTCCCCCTATCGAACGCTTTCCCTACTGTTGCACTCACTGGAGTGGGAATAGTAATTTTTACCCTCCCGCTATCCAACGCTTTCCCTACTGTTGCACTCACTGGAGTGGGAATAGTAATTTTTATACCTACGCTATCCAACGCTTTCCTTTCTGTTGCACTCACTTGAGTGGGAATAGTAATTTTTACCCCTACGCCATCCAACGCTTTCCCTACTGTTGCACTCACTGGAGTGGGAATAGTAATTTTTACCCTCCTGCTATTCAACGCTTTCCTTACTGTTGCACTCTCTGGAGTGGGAATAGTATTTTTTACCCCTACGCTAAACAACGCTTTCCCTACTGTTGCACTCACTGGAGTGGGAATAGTAGTTATTACCCTCCCCCTATCCAACGCTTTCCCTACTGTTGCACACACTGGAGTGGGAATAGTAATTTTTACCCTCCCACTATGGAACGCTTTCCCTACTGTTGCATTTTGTGGAGTGGGAATAGTAATTCTTACCCTCCCCCTATCGAATGCTTTCCCTACTGTTGCACTCACTGGAGTGGGAATAGTAATTTTTACCCTCCCGCTATCCAACGCTTTCCCTACTGTTGCACTCACTGGAGTGGGAATAGTTATTTTTACACCTACGCTATCCAACGCTTTCCCTACTGTTGCACTCACTTGAGTGGGAATAGTAATTTTTACCCCTACGCCATCCAACGCTTTCCCTACTGTTGCACTCACTGGAGTGGGAATAGTAATTTTTACCCCAACGCTTTCCAACGCTTTCCCTACTACTGCACTCTTTGGAGTGGGAATAGTCATTTTTACCCTCCCGCTATCCAACTCTTTGCTTACTGTTGCACTCACTGGAGTGGGAATAGTAATTTTTACCCCTACGCTATCCAACGCTTTCCCTACTGTTGCACTCACTGGAGTGAGAATAGTAATTTTTACCCCTACGCTATCCAACACTTTCCTTACTGTTGCACTCTCTGGAGTCGGAATAGTAATTTTTACCTCTACTCTATTCAAAGCTTTCTCTACTGTTGCACTCTTTGGAATAGGAATAGTAATTCTTACCCTCCCCCTATCCAACGCTTTCCCTACTGTTACACTCACTGGAGTGGGAATAGTAATTTTTACCCTCCCGCTATTAAACGCTTTCCTTACTGTTGCACTCTCTTGAGTGGGAATAGTAATTTTTTACCCCTACGCTATCCAACGCTTTCCCTACTGTTGCACTCACTGGAGTGGGAATAGTAGTTATTACCCTCCCCCTATCCAACGCTTTCCCTACTGTTGCACTCACTGGAGTGGGAACAGTAATTTTTACCCTCCCACTATTGAACGCTTTCCCTACTGTTGCATTTTGTGGAGTGGGAATAGTCATTTTTACCCTCCCGCTATCCAACGCTTTCCCTACTGTTGCACTCACTGGAGTGGGAATAGTAATTTTTACACCTACGCTATCCAACGCTTTCCCTACTGTTGCACTCACTGGAGTGGGAATAGTAATTTTTACCCCTACGCCATCCAACGCTTTCCCTACTGTTGCACTCACTGGAGTGGGAATAGTAATTTTTACCCCAACGCTTTCCAACGCTTTCCCTACTATTGCACTCTTTGGAGTGGGAATAGTCATTTTTACCCTCCCGCTATCCAACGCTTTCCCTACTGTTGCACTCACTGGAGTGGGAATAGTAATTTTTACACCTACGCTATCCAACGCTTTCCCTACTGTTGCACTCACTGGAGTGGGAATAGTAATTTTTACCCCTACGCCATCCAACGCTTTCCCTACTGCTGCACTCACTGGAGTGGGAATAGTAATTTTTACCCCAACGCTTTCCCTACTATTGCACTCTTTGGAGTGGGAATAGTCATTTTTACCCTCCCGCTATCCAACTTTTTGCTTACTGTTGCACTCACTGGAGTGGGAATAGTAATTTTTACCCCTACGCTATCCAACACTTTCCTTACTGTTGCACTCTCTGGAGTCGGAATAGTAATTTTTACCTGTACGCTATCCAAAGCTTTCTCTACTGTTACACTCTTTGGAATAGGAATAGGAATTCTTACCCTCCCCCTATCCAACGCTTTCCCTACTGTTACACTCACTGGAGTAGGAATATTAATTTTTACCCTCCCGCTATTCAACGCTTTCCCTACTGTTGCACTCTCTGGAGTGGGAATAGTATTTTTTACCCCTACGCTATTCAACGCTTTCCCTACTGTTGCACTCTCTGGAGTGGGAATAGTACTTTTTTACCCCTACGCTATCCAACGCTTTCCCTACTGTTACACTCACTGGAGTGGGAATAGTAGTTCTTACCCTCCCCTATCCAACGTTTCCCTACTGTTGCACTCACTGTACTGGGAATAGTAATTTTTACCCTCCCAGTATTGAACGCTTTCCCTACTGTTGCATTCTGTGGAGTGTGAATAGTAATTCTTACCCTCCCCCTATCCAACGCTCTCCCTACTGTTGCACTCACTGTAGTGGGAATAGTAATTTTTACCCTCCCGCTATCCAACGCTTTCCCTACTGTTGCACTCACTGGAGTGGGAATAGTAATTTTCACCTCTACGCTATCCAAAGCTTTCTCTACTGTTGCACTCTTTGGAATAGGAATAGTAATTCTTACCCTCCCTCTATCCAACGCTTTCCCTACTGTTGCACTCACTGGAGTGGGAATAGTAATTTTTACCCCTACGCTATCCAACGCTTTCCCTACTGTTGCACTCACTGGAGTGGGAACATTTATTTTTACCCCTACGCTATCCAACACTTTCTCTATTGTTGCACTCTCTGAAGTGGGAATAGTAATTATTACCTCTACGCTATCCAAAGCTTCTCTACTGGTGCACTCTTTGGAATAGGAATAGTAATTCTTACCCTCCTCCTATCCAACGCTTTCCCTACTCTTACACTCACTGGAGTGGGAATAGTAATTTTTACCCTCCCGCTATTCAACGCTTTCCCTACTCTTGCACTCTCTGGAGTGGAATATTATATTTTACCCCTACGCTATCCAACGCGTTCCCTACTTTTGAACTCACTGGAGTGGGAATAGTAGTTCTTACCCTCCCCCTATCCAACGTTTTCTCTACTGTTGCACTCACTGGAGTGGGAATAGTCATTTTTACCCTCCAACTATTGAACGCTTTCCCTACTGTTGCATTCTGTGGAGTGGGAATAGTAATTCTTACCCTCCCCCTATCCAACGCTTTCCCTACTGTTGCACTCAATGGAGTGGGAATAGTAATTTTTACCCTCCCGCTATCCAACGCTTTCCCTACTGTTGCACTCACTGGAGTGGGAATAGTAAATTTTTACCCCTACCCTATCCAACGCTTTCCCTACTGTTGCACTCACTGGAGTGGGAATAGTAATTTTTACCCCTACGCCATCCAACGCTTTTCCTACTGTTGCACTCACTGGAGTGGGAATAGTAATTTTTACCCCTACGCTTTCCAACACTTTCTCTACTGTTGCACTCTTTGGAATAGGAATAGGAATTCTTACCCTCCCCCTATCCAACACTTTCGCTACTGTTACACTCACTGGAGTGGGAATAGTAACTTTTTACCCCTACGCTTTCCAACGCTTTCCCTACTATTGCACTCTTTAGAGTGGGAATAGTAATTTTTACCCCTAAGCTTTCCAACGCTTTCTCTACTGTTGCACTCTTTGGAATAGGAATAGGAATTCTTACCCTCCCCCTATCCAACGCTTTCCCTACTGTTGCACTCACTGGAGTGGGAATAGTAAATTTTTACCCTCCCACTATTGAACGCTTTCCCTGCTGTTGCACTCACTGGAGTGGGAATAGTCATTTTTACCCCTACGCTATCCAACACTTTCCCTACTGTTGCACTAACTGGAGTCGGAATAGTAATTTTTACCTCTACGCTATCCAAAGCTTTCTCTACTGTTGCACTCTTTGGAATAGGAATAGGAATTATTACCCTCCCCCTATCCAACGCTTTCCCTACTGTTACACTCACTGGAGTGGGAATAGTAATTTTTACCCCTACGCTTTCCAACGCTTTCCCTACTATTGCACTCTTTGGAGTGGGAATAGTAATTTTTACCCTCCCGCTTTCCAACTCTTTGCTTACTGTTGCGCTCACTGGAGTGGGAATAGTACATTTTTACCCCTACGCTATCCAACACTTTCCCTACTGTTGCACTCTCTGTAGAGGGAATAGTAATTTTTACCTCTACGCTATCCAAAGCTTTCTCTACTGTTGCACTCTTTGGAATAGGAATAGTAATTCTTACCCTCCCCCTATCCAACGTTTTCCCTACTGTTACACTCACTGGAGTGGGAATAGTAATTTTTACCCTCCCACGATTGAACGCTTTCCCTACTGTTGCACTCTCTGGAGTGGGAATAGTAATTTTTACCTCCACGCTATCCAAAGCTTTCTCTACTGTTGCACTCTTTGGAATAGGAATAGTAATTTTTACCCTCCCCCTATCCAACGCTTTCCCTACTGTTACACTCACTGGAGTGGGAATAGTAATTTTAACCCCTACGCTATCCAACGCTTTCCCTACTGTTGCACTCACTGGAGTGGGAATAGCAGCTCTTACCCTCCCCCTATCCAACGCTTTCCCTACTGTTACACTCACTGGAGTGGAAATAGTAATTTTTACCCTCCCACTATTGAACGCTTTCCCTACTGTTGCATTCTGTGTAGTGGGAATAGTAATTCTTACCCTCCCCCTATCCAACGCTTTCCCTACTGTTGCACTCACTGGAGTGGGAATAGTAATGTTTACCCTCCCGCTATCCAACGCTTTCCCTACTGTTGCACTCACTGGAGTGGGAATAGTAATTTTACCCCTACGCTATCCAACGCTTTCCCTACTGTTGCACTCACTGGAGTGGGAATAGTAGTTTTTTACCCCTACGCTATCCAACTCTTTCCCTACTGTTGCACTCACTGGAGTGCGAATAGTAGTTCTTACCCTCCCCCTATCCAACGCTTTCCCTACTGTTGCACTCACTGGAGTGGGAATAGTCATTTTTACCCTCCCACTATTGAACGCTTTCCCTACTGTTGCATTCTGTGGAGTGGGAATAGTAATTTTACCCTCCCGCTATCCAACGCTTTCCCTACTGTTGCATTCACAGGAGTGGGAATAGTAATTTTTACCCCTACGCTATCCAACGCTTTCCCTACTGTTGCACTCACTGGAGTGGGAATAGTAAGTGTTACCCCTACGCCATCCAACGCTTTCCCTACTGTTGCACTCACTGGAGTGGGAATAGTAATTTATACCCCTACGCTTTCCAACGCTTTCCCTACTATTGCAGTTTTTGGAGTGGGAATAGTAATTTTTACCCTCCCGCTATCCAACTCTTTGCTTACTGTTACACTCACTGGAGTGGGAATAGTAATTTCTACCCCTACACTATCCAACGCTTTCCCTACTGTTGCACTCACTGGAGTCGGGATAGTAATTTTTACCACTACGCTATCTAAAGCTTTCTCTACTGTTGCACTCTTTGGAATAGGAATAGTAATTCTTACCCTCCCCCTATCCAACACTTTCTCTACTGTTGCACTCACTGGAGTGGGAATAGTAAATTTTTACACTCCCACTATTGAACGCTTTCCCTACTGTTGCATTCTGTGTAGTGGGAATAGTAATTCTTACCCTCCCTCTATCCAACGCTTTCCCTACTGTTGCACTCACTGGAGTGGGAATAGTAGTTTTTACCCTCCCCCTATCCAACGCTTTCCCTACTGTTGTACTCACTGGAGTGGGAATAGTAATTTTTACCCTCCCACTATTGAATGCTTTCCCTACTGTTGCACTCTGTGGAGTGGGAATAGTAATTTTTACCCTTATGCTATCCAACGCTTTCCCTACTGTTGCACTCTCTGGAGTGGGATTAGTAATTTTTACCTCTACACTATCCAAAGCTTTCTCTACTGTTGCACTCTTTGGAATAGGAATAGTAATTTTTACCCTCCCCCTATCCAACGCTTTCCCTACTGTTACACTCACTGGAGTGGGAATAGTAATTTTAACCCCTACGCTATCCAACGCTTTCCCTACTGTTGCACTCACTGGAGTGGAAATAGCAGTTCTTACCCTCCCCCTATCCAACGCTTTCCCTACTGTTACACTCACTGGAGTGGAAATAGTAATTTTTACCCTCCCACTATTGAACGCTTTCCCTACTATTGCATTCTGTGTAGTGGGAATAGTAATTCTTACCCTCCCCCTATCCAACGCTTTCCCTACTGTTGCACTCACTGGAGTGAGAATAGTCATTTTTACCCTCCGGCTATCCAACGCTTTCCCTACTGTTGCACTCACTGGAGTGGGAATAGTAATTTTACCCCTACGCTATCCAACGCTTTCCCTATTGTTGCACTCACTGGAGTGGGAATAGTAGTTTTTTACCCCTACGCTATCCAACTCTTTCCCTACTGTTGCACTCACTGGAGTGGGAATAGTAGTTCTTACCCTCCCCCTATCCAACGTTTTCCCTACTGTTGCACTCACTGGAGTGGGAATAGTAATTTTTACCCTCCCACTATTGAACGCTTTCCCTACTGTTGCATTCTGTGGAGTGGGAATAGTAATTTTACCCTCCCGCTATCCAACGCTTTCCCTACTGTTGCACTCACTGGAGTGGGAATAGTAAATTTTTACCCTCCCACTATTGAACGCTTTCCCTGCTGTTGCACTCACTGGAGTGGGAATAGTCATTTTTACCCCTACGCTATCCAACACTTTCCCTACTGTTGCACTAACTGGAGTCGGAATAGTAATTTTTACCTCTACGCTATCCAAAGCTTTCTCTACTGTTGCACTCTTTGGAATAGGAATAGGAATTATTACCCTCCCCCTATCCAACGCTTTCCCTACTGTTACACTCACTGGAGTGGGAATAGTAATTTTCACCCCTACGCTTTCCAACGCTTTCCCTACTATTGCACTCTTTGGAGTGGGAATAGTAATTTTTACCCTCCCGCTATCCAACTCTTTGCTTACTGTTGCACTCACTGGAGTGGGAATAGTACGTTTTTACCCCTACGCTATCCAACACTTTCCCTACTGTTGCACTCTCTGTAGAGGGAATAGTAATTTTTACCTCTACGCTATCCAAAGCTTTCTCTACTGTTGCACTCTTTGGAATAGGAATAGTAATTCTTACCCTCCCCCTATCCAAATTTTTCCCTACTGTTACACTCACTGGAGTGGGAATAGTAATTTTTACCCTCCCACTATTGAACGCTTTCCCTACTGTTGCACTCTCTGGAGTGGGAATAGTAATTTTTACCTCTACGCTATCCAAAGCTTTCTCTACTGTTGCACTCTTTGGAATAGGAATAGTAATTTTTACCCTCCCCCTATCCAACGCTTTCCCTACTGTTACACTCACTGGAGTGGGAATAGTAATTTTTAACCCCTACGCTATCCAACGCTTTCCCTACTGTTGCACTCACTGGAGTGGGAATAGCAGTTCTTACCCTCCCCCTATCCAACGCTTTCCCTACTGTTACACTCACTGGAGTGGAAATAGTAATTTTTACCCTCCCACTATTGAACGCTTTCCCTACTGTTGCATTCTGTGTAGTGGGAATAGTAATTCTTACCCTCCCCCTATCCAACGCTTTCCCTACTGTTGCACTCACTGGAGTGGGAATAGTAATGTTTACCCTCCCGCTATCCAACGCTTTCCCTACTGTTGCACTCACTGGAGTGGGAATAGTAATTTTACCCCTACGCTATCCAACGCTTTCCCTACTGTTGCACTCACTGGAGTGGGAATAGTAGTTTTTTACCCCCACGCTATCCAACTCTTTCCCTACTGTTGCACTCACTGGAGTGCGAATAGTAGTTCTTACCCTCCCCCTATCCAACGCTTTCCCTACTGTTACACTCACTGGAGTGGGAATAGTAATTTTAACCCCTACGCTATCCAACGCTTTCCCTACTGTTGCACTCACTGGAGTGGGAATAGCAGTTCTTACCCTCCCCCTATCCAACGCTTTCCCTACTGTTACACTCACTGGAGTGGAAATAGTAATTTTT
The DNA here is from genome assembly GCF_964261635.1 of Lissotriton helveticus. Taxonomy (NCBI): domain Eukaryota; kingdom Metazoa; phylum Chordata; class Amphibia; order Caudata; family Salamandridae; genus Lissotriton; species Lissotriton helveticus. Next base: position 1,622,178,203 of record NC_136067.1, read on the forward strand.
ACCCTCCCACTATTGAACGCTTTCCCTACTGTTGCATTCTGTGTAGTGGGAATAGTAATTCTTACCCTCCCCCTATCCAACGCTTTCCCTACTGTTGCACTCACTGGAGTGAGAATAGTCATTTTTACCCTCCGGCTATCCAACGCTTTCCCTACTGTTGCACTCACTGGAGTGGGAATAGTAATTTTACCCCTACGCTATCCAACGCTTTCCCTATTGTTGCACTCACTGGAGTGGGAATAGTAGTTTTTTACCCCTACGCTATCCAACTCTTTCCCTACTGTTGCACTCACTGGAGTGGGAATAGTAGTTCTTACCCTCCCCCTATCCAACGTTTTCCCTACTGTTGCACTCACTTTAGTGGGAATAGTAATTTTTACCCTCCCACTATTGAACGCTTTCCCTACTGTTGCATTCTGTGGAGTGGGAATAGTAATTTTACCCTCCCGCTATCCAACGCTTTCCCTACTGTTGCACTCACTGGAGAGGGAATAGTAAATTTTTACCCTCCCACTATTGAACGCTTTCCCTGCTGTTGCACTCACTGGAGTGGGAATAGTCATTTTTACCCCTACGCTATCCAACACTTTCCCTACTGTTGCACTAACTGGAGTCGGAATAGTAATTTTTACCTCTACGCTATCCAAAGCTTTCTCTACTGTTGCACTCTTTGGAATAGGAATAGGAATTATTACCCTCCCCCTATCCAACGCTTTCCCTACTGTTACACTCACTGGAGTGGGAATAGTAATTTTCACCCCTACGCTTTCCAACGCTTTCCCTACTATTGCACTCTTTGGAGTGGGAATAGTAATTTTTACCCTCCCGCTATCCAACTCTTTGCTTACTGTTGCACTCACTGGAGTGGGAATAGTACGTTTTTACCCCTACGCTATCCAACACTTTCCCTACTGTTGCACTCTCTGTAGAGGGAATAGTAATTTTTACCTCTACGCTATCCAAAGCTTTCTCTACTGTTGCACTCTTTGGAATAGGAATACTAATTCTTACCCTCCCCCTATCCAAATTTTTCCCTACTGTTACACTCACTGGAGTGGGAATAGTAATTTTTACCCTCCCACTATTGAACGCTTTCCCTACTGTTGCACTCTCTGGAGTGGGAATAGTAATTTTTACCTCTACGCTATCCAAAGCTTTCTCTACTGTTGCACTCTTTGGAATAGGAATAGTAATTTTTACCCTCCCCCTATCCAACGCTTTCCCTACTGTTACACTCACTGGAGTGGGAATAGTAATTTTAACCCCTACGCTATCCAACGCTTTCCCTACTGTTGCACTCACTGGAGTGGGAATAGCAGTTCTTACCCTCCCCCTATCCAACGCTTTCCCTACTGTTACACTCACTGGAGTGGAAATAGTAATTTTTACCCTCCCACTATTGAACGCTTTCCCTACTGTTGCATTCTGTGTAGTGGGAATAGTAATTCTTACCCTCCCCCTATCCAACGCTTTCCCTACTGTTGCACTCACTGGAGTGGGAATAGTAATGTTTACCCTTCCGCTATCCAACGCTTTCCCTACTGTTGCACTCACTGGAGTGGGAATAGTAATTTTACCCCTACGCTATCCAACGCTTTCCCTACTGTTGCACTCACTGGAGTGGGAATAGTAGTTTTTTACCCCTACGCTATCCAACTCTTTCCCTACTGTTGCACTCACTGGAGTGCGAATAGTAGTTCTTACCCTCCCCCTATCCAACGCTTTCCCTACTGTTGCACTCACTGGAGTGGGAATAGTCATTTTTACCCTCCCACTATTGAACGCTTTCCCTACTGTTGCATTCTGTGGAGTGGGAATAGTAATTTTACCCTCCCGCTATCCAACGCTTTTCCTACTGTTGCATTCACAGGAGTGGGAATAGTAATTTTTACCCCTACGCTATCCAACGCTTTTCCTACTGTTGCACTCACTGGAGTGGGAATAGTAAGTGTTATCCCTACGCCATCCAACGCTTTCCCTACTGTTGCACTCACTGGAGTGGGAATAGTAATTTATACCCCTACGCTTTCCAACGCTTTCCCTACTATTGCAGTTTTTGGAGTGGGAATAGTAATTTTTACCCTCCCGCTAGCCAACTCTTTGCTTACTGTTACACTCACTGGAGTGGGAATAGTAATTTCTACCCCTACACTATCCAACGCTTTCCCTACTGTTGCACTCACTGGAGTCGGGATAGTAATTTTTACCACTACGCTATCTAAAGCTTTCTCTACTGTTGCACTCTTTGGAATAGGAATAGTAATTCTTACCCTCCCCCTATCCAACACTTTCTCTACTGTTGCACTCACTGGAGTGGGAATAGTAATTTTTACACTCCCACTATTGAACGCTTTCCCTACTGTTGCATTCTGTGTAGTGGGAATAGTAATTCTTACCCTCCCCCTATCCAACGCTTTCCCTACTGTTGCACTCACTGGAGTGGGAATAGTAATTTTTACCCTCCCCCTATCCAACGCTTTCCCTACTGTTGTACTCAATGGAGTGGGAATAGTAATTGTTACCCTCCCACTATTGAATGCTTTCCCTACTGTTGCACTCTGTGGAGTGGGAATAGTAATTTTTACCCTTATGCTATCCAACGCTTTCCCTACTGTTGCACTCTCTGGAGTGGGATTAGTAATTTTTACCTCTACACTATCCAAAGCTTTCTCTACTGTTGCACTCTTTGGAATAGGAATAGTAATTTTTACCCTCCCCCTATCCAACGCTTTCCCTACTGTTACACTCACTGGAGTGGGAATAGTAATTTTAACCCCTACGCTATCCAACGCTTTCCCTACTGTTGCACTCACTGGAGTGGGAATAGCAGTTCTTACCCTCCCCCTATCCAATGCTTTCCCTACTGTTACACTCACTGGAGTGGAAATAGTAATTTTTACCCTCCCACTATTGAACGCTTTCCCTACTGTTGCATTCTGTGTAGTGGGAATAGTAATTCTTACCCTCCCCCTATCCAACGCTTTCCCTACTGTTGCACTCACTGGAGTGAGAATAGTCATTTTTACCCTCCGGCTATCCAACGCTTTCCCTACTGTTGCACTCACTGGAGTGGGAATAGTAATTTTACCCCTACGCTATCCAATGCTTTCCCTATTGTTGCACTCACTGGAGTGGGAATAGTAGTTTTTTACCCCTACACTATCCAACTCTTTCCCTACTGTTGCACTCACTGGAGTGGGAATAGTAGTTCTTACCCTCCCCCTATCCAACGCTTTCCCTACTGTTGCACTCACTGGAGTGGGAATTGTAATTTTTACCCTCCCACTATTGAACGCTTTCCCTACTGTTGCATTCTGTGGAGTGGGAATAGTAATTTTACCCTCCCGCTATCCAACGCTTTCCCTACTGTTGCACTCACTGGAGTGAGAATAGTCATTTTTACCCTCCGGCTATCCAACGCTTTCCCTACTGTTGCATTCACAGGAGTGGGAATAGTAATTTTTACCCCTAAGCTATCCAACGCTTTCCCTACTGTTGCACTCACTGGAGTGGGAATAGTAAGTGTTACCCCTACGCCATCCAACGCTTTCCCTACTGTTGCACTCACTGGAGTGGGAATAGTAATTTTTACCCCTACGCTTTCCAACGCTTTCCCTACTATTGCAGTTTTTGGAGTGGGAATAGTAATTTTTACCCTCCCGCTATCCAACTCTTTGCTTACTGTTACACTCACTGGAGTGGGAATAGTAATTTCTACCCCTACACTATCCAACGCTTTCCCTACTGTTGCACTCACTGGAGTCGGAATAGTAATTTTTACCTCTACGCTATCTTTAGCTTTCTCTACTGTTGCACTCTTTGGAATAGGAATAGTAATTCTTACCCTCCCCCTATCCAACACTTTCCCTACTGTTACACTCACTGGAGTGGGAATAGTAATGTTTACCCTCCCGCTATTCAACGCTTTCCCTACTTTTGCACTCTCTGGAGTGGGAATAGTAGTTTTTTACCCCTACGCTATCCAACGCTTTCCCTACCGTTGCACTCACTGGAGTGGGAATAGTAGTTCTTACCCTCCCCCTATCCAACGCTTTCCCTACTGTTGCACTCACTGGAGTCGAAATAGTAATTTTTACCCTCCCGCTATTGAACGCTTTCCCTACTGTTGCATTCTGTAGAGTGGGAATAGTAATTCTTACCCTCCCCCTATCCAACGCTTTCCCTACTGTTGCACTCACTGGAGTGGGAATAGTAATTTTTACCCCTACGCTATCCAACGCTTTCCCTACTGTTGCACTTACTGGAGTGGGAATAGTAATTTTTACCCCTACGCCATCCAACGCTTTCCCTACTGTTGCACTCACTGGAGTGGGAATAGTCATTTTTACCCCTACACTTTCCAACGCTTTCCCTACGCTTGCACTCTTTGGAGTGGGAATAGTAATTTTTACCTTCCCGCTATCCAACTCTTTGCTTACTGTTGCACTCACTGGAGTGGGAATAGTAATTTTTACCCCTACGCTATCCAACACTTTCCCTATTGTTGCACTCACTGGAGTGGGAATAGTAGTTTTTTACCCCTACGCTATCCAACTCTTTCCCTACTGTTGCACTCACTGGAGTGGGAATAGTAGTTCTTACCCTCCCCCTATCCAACGCTTTCCCTACTGTTGCACTCACTGGAGTGGGAATAGTAATTTTTACCCTCCCACTATTGAACGCTTTCCCTACTGTTGCATTCTGTGGAGTGGGAATAGTAATTTTACCCTCCCGCTATCCAACGCTTTCCCTACTGTTGCACTCACTGGAGTGAGAATAGTCATTTTTACCCTCCGGCTATCCAACGCTTTCCCTACTGTTGCATTCACAGGAGTGGGAATAGTAATTTTTACCCCTACGCCATCCAACGCTTTCCCTACTGTTGCACTCACTGGAGTGGGAATAGTAATTTTTACCCCTACGCTTTCCAACGCTTTCCCTACTATTGCACTCTTTGGAGTGGGAATAGTAATTTTTACCCTCCCGCTATCCAACTCTTTGCTTACTATTGCATTCACTGGAGTGGGAATAGCAATTGTTACCCCTACGCTATCCAACGCTTTCCCTACTGTTGCACTCACTTCAGTGGGAATAGTAGTTCTTACCCTCCCCCTATCCAACGCTTTCCCTACTGTTGCACTCACTGGAGTGGGAATAGTAATTTTTCCCCTCCCACTATTGAACGCTTTCCCTACTGTTGCACTCTGTGGAGTGGGAATAGTAATTTTTACCCCTACGCTATCCATCGCTTTCCCTACTGTTGCACTCTCTAGAGTGGGAATAGTCATTTTTACCTCTACGCTATCCAAAGCTTTCTCTACTGTTAGACTCTTTGGAATAGGAATAGGAATTTTTACCCTACCCCTATCCAACGCTTTCCCTACTGTTACACTCACTGGAGTGGGAATAGTAATTTTTACCCTCCCGCTATTCAACGTTTTCCCTACTGTTGCACTCTCTGGAGTGGGAATAGAATTTTTTTACCCCTACGCTATCCAACGCTTTCCCTACTGTTGCACTCACTGGAGTGGGAATAGTAGTTCTTACCCTCCCCCTATCCAAGGCTTTCTCTACTGTTGCACTCACTGGAGTGGGAATAGTAATTTTTACCCTCCCACTATTGAACGCTTTCCCTACTGTTGCACTCTGTGGAGTGGAAATAGTAATTTTTACCCCTACGCTATCCAACGCTTTCCCTACTGTTGCACTCTCTGGAGTGGGAATAGTAATATTTACCTCTACACTATCCACAGCTTTCTCTACTGTTGCACTCTTTGGAATAGGAATAGTAATCATTACCCTCCCCCTATCCAACGCTTTCCCTACTGTTGCACTCACTGGAGTGGGAATAGTAATTTTTACCCTCCCGCTATTCAATGCTTTCCCTACTGTTGCACTCTCTGGAGTGGGAATAGTATTTTTTACCCCTACGCTATCCAACGCTTTCCCTACTGTTGCACTCTCTGTTTTAAAAAAAAAAATTATTTATAAATTCACAGCAGCAAGAGTAGTACAAAAATACAATATACATTTTTACTCAGAGAAATACATTCATGGCAAAATAGTTTCCTTAAATAAATAAATAAATCCATTGATGACTCAATCTTCAAAATAATCCCTAAGTGCACCCCAAATACTTAAATCAATCTTACGTTTCTTTGTCCCTTTAACAGCACACAAACCCCTATCTATTTTACAGAAATTGTACATTTTCGTACGCCACTGTTCGAACACAGGTGGATCTTTCTGAAGCTATTCGGTTGCAATACATAAGCATGCAACCGTCATTGATAAAAAAATAAGTTGTCTGTGAACATAAAGTGGATTATCCCGGTTACTCTCTGGCCCCATCCCGATTACCATCATTGCTGATGTAACAGTCAGACTTACGTTCATAACCAGGGACAGAAATGTTTCTATATCAGTTATAAATCTCAACAGTTTATCGCATTAAAAAAAATATGTACACTATCCGCACTATCCTCTCCACAGCGGAAACACTTGCCATCAAAGTTAGGCCCCCATTTAGCCATGCGTGCGGGAGTATAATATAAATCAACAAAAAGAAACTTGAAAAATTGGGCCCTCAGATTTGCTGACATCAGTACTTCCCTAGAAATTGCAATAAGCATCTCAACATTAATATCTGACTCTCCCAAGTCCCTTGACCATTTTAAGTTATACTTATTCAAATTATCCAAATGATCAGCCAATAATAACTGATATATTTCTACAGTTCTACGTTGTTGCCTGACCTTTTCTATGAGAGGATGGGCGTTCCTGTTAAAGTTAGTCCGATACAAAAATTCCCTAATCTGCAAATATTTAAAAAAATTGTGTTCAGGGGATACCATACTGTGAGACCAAATCATCAAAAGATTTACACACACCATCAGTGGAATAGAAGTCACCTAGAATTCTAATACCTTTTTTCATCCAAGCTAAAGCAATATTATCCTGAAATATACCCGGTAGAATCTTTACTGCTTGCAAAGGTGTATAGTAAGACATTTTCCTCAGTATTATCGGCATCTGCGTTCGTTTCCACACTTTATAAGCACCAATCAAAACCTTAAATCGCGTTCGCTTGAAATAGCTGCCATCCACTTCACTAAATAAGCATTGCTTGGCAATAGAATTTCAAAAATAGTAGGTGAGTTAGCCCTGCTAATGGCACCTTCCCCTGTGAATACCAATCGCATTTTCAACAAAAAGCATGTGTAAAAATTCAAAACAAAATCCGGAACTGCTAGACCCACTCTCTCAAGAGGTAGCGTCATAAAACGCATCGCCCGTCTGGGCTTTCCGGGGTTCCAAATAAATTTCACGCAAATTGACTGAAGATTTTGTAGCCTTGCGTTTGTAACTTCCAGAGGTAGCGAGCAAAATAAATAAAGAACTTTGGGTAAAATCTTCATTTTAATGATATTACAGTGTTCTATTATTGTAAAGTTAAACCTCCCCCATCTATCCAAAGAGTTTTTGATATTACCAATCAATGAATTCCATCAGTTCGGACATAGAAGATCGTATTTGTATACCCAGGTATGTCACTTCTTTAATTGCTCGCTCATCTCTCAATTGAATACTATCAGAACACAGGATTTGTGTTTTAGACACATTGAGCTTATACCCTGACTTCACCCCAAACTCTATAGCTAACTGCTAAATTTCATACATTGCACCAGCAGGGTCCACAGTAATCACAGCTATGTCATCTGTTACACTCTCTGGAGTGGAAATAGTCATTTTTACCCCTATGCTCTCCAACGCTTTCTCTACTGTTGCACTCTCTGGAGTGGGAATAGTAATTTTTACCCCTACGCTATCCAACGCTTTCCCTATTGTTGCACTGTCTGGAGTGGGAATAGTAATTTTTACCCTCCCGCTATCCAACGCTTTCCCTACTGTTGCAGTCACTGGAGTGGGAATAGTCATTTTTACCCCTAAGCTATCCAACGCTTTCCCTACTGTTGCACTCACTAGAGTGGTAATAGTAAATTTTACCCTCCCGCTATCCTACGGTAAAAATATTGTATATTTTTTATTAATATTACGTAAATATATATATATGTATTAAAAAATAAAATGGTATGTTTTTTTAACTTACATTAATTATTTATTCATTTTAAGGTTATATAAGTATTTTAAGTATGTTTAAGTTATTTATATTTATTATTTCATTAATTTTCAATTACTATTAAGACATTAAAAAAAATCGATATTTTGACTAACTATATTTTTTACAATGATATTTTTGATTCAATATAATTGTACTTACCTGTTTGTAGATAGGAATTCGATATTTTTGCATTCTATATTTTTTCGTCGATATTTTAGTAAGCCTATATTTTGATATTCTATATTATGTCAGTGATCCGAAGTGCATGTAGTGTATCATCAATATCCTTGAAAATTCAATTAAATAACTGTGATATGGGTATGTGATAGTTTCTTCTGCTCCTATGACATTAAAGGGTGTTTAAAAAAACCTCAGAAAGTCAGTTTAAACATATTTAAAGGGAAGTTATGTTTATGAAGCAGAGCCAAAAACCTCTGATATTCACCCGTTCTTGTTAGCTACACAAAACTAAAACTTAAGCCCCTGGCATGCGCTGCTCAAGACCTAATTGATGATGTCATATGTGATCTCATCAATGCTACCATCAGTTATTTTATTTGAGAGGTCATCAGAAATGTCATTAACTATGGCATTTTCATTGTCATCAGTAATGCCATGTCTAAGGCGATGAGCAGTGCATGGTGGGAACATGAGTTATGATTTGCGTAGCTAACTATAGCGTGCCAAATTTAAAGGTTTTTGATTTTTGTAACCATAACTCCACTTTAACTGGATTTTTAAGGGAATTTCTGAGAATGTGTAAGGGCAGAGAAATCCTGTAAATTACCAGTAACATATTTTTTCTCTGACAATATATAAATTCACTGAAAAAACATGGCTAAAGCGATGTTAGAGTTACAAATCAAAACCTAAAACTCCCTATAATTCGCCAATTTTGGTCTTCGCACAAACGATAACTCATGCCCCAAAATGAATACCAGAACTCCCCCCCCCCCCAATCGGATTGCCCGTGACCTCACACACGGTGTGACAGATGCCATTATAGGTGATCTAAAATACATCACAGGCGACATTACCTAACATCTTACCTTTGACATTATCTATCCGATCACTAAGAATACAGCAGAGTTTCTTTTATTGATATGTCTTATTATTTTTTTATGCTGTGTTATTTAATACATTTGTTTATTGGTATAAATATTTATAAATATTGTGGATTTAAAAATATGCCACTCAATGATTTCTATGTTAGAATATCAATAACAAAAATATCGTCTAACGTAAATATTATTGACTACGTATTGTTTACAAACATTTTGCTCCGCTGAGTGTGTACTTTCTGTTTTAATCACCGGTAGAGTGATATTTTTGCACATAATATTTAGGAAACTATAATTTTTCAGGCAATATTAGGCCAGAAAATGTGGTACCATTCCAGCTGGGATGCAAGGCTTAGTCTTCATGGTGGGTTTGTGAGCAATAATTTGTGTAGCGGACCATAACTGGTGAATTTCTGGCAGACCTATGGCCAATACTAATCTTTGAGAAATGGTTCAAGTCTTGGAATCGGTGTTTATTATTGACTTAACAACATTTAGTCAATATTCCAGACAGACAGTGGTCGAAGTGGGGGAAAAAAAGTAGGGGAACTGTAGGTGGAGAATCAGAGGGCAGAAATAACCCAAGGATTGGATCAGTGGGCAGAGTCAAAGGTGTGGCCAGAATGAGGAAAACATACCAATTTTTAGTATTTGTTTGGCATTTCACTGCCCAATTACAGCGTATTATGTTATTTAATTCAACCAATAGATACACATGATTATTTAAGGTTTAATATGAGTTATTGACATTAAAATATATTCACAAAGTGGGATATGTTTACAATCACAGAATGTCCCAAATATGCTTAAAAGTGGAAGCACAAGCCATTCGCGTCCAAGCCGTAGAGTTTCTGTCATCAGCACATCTCCATTTTTCCACAATAGCTGCTCAAACATGAATAGCAAAGCAGCCTAGTTTGCAAATGTTTTCTATATATTTATGGCTCTGCTATATTTTCCACATAATACAAGATCTGCTGCATAATCTGACAATTTAAACTAATAAATTGTTTGTACCTCATCCAGATCAAAAGTTACCAAAAAATGTAACTTGTGTTGCTGCAAAATGGATAGCCCTTTGCAAAAGTTGACTGGTCACCTTTCTCAATGCTGTATTTGTATGTTACACTGGTACTAATAAGGCAAAATCTTTCCAGAGACTGTTAGCATGTGTACAAATGTCAAAATAATAAAATATCAGAAAATATACTGCATTACTCTGCAGGTGTTTTTTAGCTGCGTAATTTAGTCAACTTTGCAGCATGATTTTGACCTCCTTTGCTGCATAATTCCAGTGCTCCCAAAGCAGGCACCACATATTAAAAGTGCTTGTGCATGAAGCAGAGAGACTGTGAAGTTTACAAACTTAGGTGTCCATTAGGATGGCGGACAGTTCGTCACCGCCATGCAGGCGGTGGCGATCCGTCCGCCATCCCTGCCCGTCCGCCACCTTTCTTCCCCCCGCCATATTGCGATGGTGGGGGGACCGTGGCGGAGGGGAAGACCGTCCGCCGCTTTTCCGCCACGGTTGGCTTACGACCGCGGCGGAAAAGGCCTGATATGGTGGCGGTGTCTATCAGACACCGCCAGCCATATTAGGATGGCCGGTGAGGAATGCCTTTCCGTGGCGGCAATGCCGCCACGGAAAGGCATACGGTCTTTGCTTTGGGGGCCCGTTGCGGGCCCCAAGGGTTAACGGGGGTGGGGGGTGCACATGGGGGGTACCTATGGTTGAAATGTACAACGTGCATTTTTTGCATTGCGGCAGCCGGTGCTTCAAGCACAGTCCGCCGCAATGTAAAAAATGAGGGATGCACCCGCAACTGATGCATCCTAATTGGGGGCACGATCCTCCGCCCTCGTGGCGGACGGTACCGGCCCCCGACAGGGTGGCAGACTGACTTTGTCCATCCGCCATCCTAATGTACCTCTTAGTTAGGTGTGCGTGCAAATCCTGCATTACCGATCCCTTGTGAGTTGTATCTACTATTGCTGAATCAAGGCCAATGGAGGTGCAATTGGCTGAGGCGGACTGGCCCCACGGGCAGGGCCAGCTTTAGTGATGGTGGTGCCTTCTGAAACAATGTTTGTTCGTGCCCCCCAGTGACCACCACCGCCATGGATTCCCTCACTACCATCCTTTAGCAGTACCCCTCAAGGCTCCATAAACATACTCTGGGTGTATTTAATTTGATTAACAGCACCACTCATACCAGTGACAGGTATCAAAGTACTTTACATCACACACAGTACACAGAGACAATCAATCATACATGTGTAAATCACTGTATAGCAAATGTTACATAAGACAAAGGACTACAAGGTGTAGGAGTCCCATGACAACCATACTAGTAGGAAGTATAGTTTAATAGTGATTGGTCTGGAGAAACACAAACTCAGAATGTAATACATAATATCATGGTTGGGGGTTCTCTTTAATAATCAGAATTGATTTATATCCAAATGAACACTTTGTGCAACATTAGGTTAATCAAAGACGGGGGTAAAACACATAATGCTCTAATTTATATCTTGCAGTTTTTGCATGCAGCTCTTAGATGACAGTTCAAAGCTCACTGTTCTATGTTAGGATTTTAACTTATAAACTGCAAGTAACAAAAGGATCTCTCAGACAAAATCAGTAACCCACTAACCTATTTACATTATGTGCACTTTGTAATCCGCATGCTCTTTGCAGCAGGCACATTAACCCTCTGCGCTACCTTTCCATGAGTCAAAACTTCCACTAGACAAAACTCCAATCTCTCTCTAGGAAGAGCATTAATCTGGACATTTTTATTGTTGCCGAAAATTGCTGAAGGCCAGGAAGGAGGCAGCAAGTGCTTTTAAAGACATTATATACTTGCAAACACGACGCCCCCACCCAAAGTCAGCGTCCGGTGCGGTGACACCTGCCCACCGCTATAGAGCTGGCCCTTCTCGAGCGTTCTGTTATTTCAGTGAAAGGGGCACTGTTGCTCTAGGGCATTGGTACTCGCAAACTTTCTCTCGGGGGCCAAATTTACAGTGTGGTTTGTGTCCGAGGGCCGCACCGGTGGGGGCGGGGTCAGTGGGGGAGGGGGCGGGGCTAAAGCAACAAAAAAAACTGTGGCCATGTGGTTGAAAACAGGTCCCTGCAGCGGATGCCTTCGTCCACTGAGCCACCAGACCCGGCATACACACATCTCTCTCTCTCCCTCTATCTCCCTCTCTTTCCCTCTCTCAACCTCTCTCTCCCTCCCTCTCTCCCTGACTCCCTCTGTCTCACTCACTCTGACTGTCTCACTCCCTCTCTCCCTCTCTGTCTCCCTCTCTCTCCTTCCCTTTCCCTCTCTGTCGCCCTCTCTCTCCATCCCTCTCTGTCTCCCTATTTCTCCTTCCCTCTCCCTCTGTCTCCCTCCCTCTGTCTGTCTCCCTCCCTCTGTCTGTCTCCCTCCCTCTGTCTGTCTCCCTCCCTCTGTCTGTCTCCGTCTGTCTGTCTCCGTCTGTCTCCCTCTGTCTCCCTCCCGCTCCCTTTCTCTGTCTTTCTCTCTCTCTGTCTTTCTCTCTCTCTGTCTCCCTCTCTCTGTCTCCCTTCCCGCCCTCCCTCGCTCTCCCTCTGTCTGCCTCCCTTTTCCTCCCTCCTTTCCTTCCTTCCCTCGCTCTCCCACTGTCTGCCTCCCTTTCCCTCCCTCCCTCACTCTCCTTCCCTTTCACTCCTTTTCCCTACCTCCCTCGCTCTCCCTCTGTCTGCCTCCCATTTCCTCCCTCCTTTTCTTCCTTCCCTCGCTCTCCCTCTGTCTGCCTCCCTTTCCATCTGTCCCTCGCTCTCCCTCTGTCTGCCTCCCTTTCCCTCCCTCCCTCGCTCTCCCTCCCTCTCCCTCCTTTTCCCTCCCTCCCTCGGTCTCCCTCTGTCTCCCGCCCTTTCTCTCACTCCCTCTGTCTTCCTTCCTCTACCTCCCTCTGTCACCCTCTTCATCTGTCCCTGCCTGTCTGTGCCCGGGCTGAGACAGCTCCAGGGCACACACACACACACACACACACACACAGCCACGAGCACGTCACAGGTCTTTAAAAGACCATTTGTAGGTTAATGAGGCTTTTGTCTTTCACCTCTTAGCGCCCCTGCCGCTGCTCTCTGACTATCAAGGAATGCCCGGGCCCCCACAGAGCAGCAGAGTCTCGGCCCCCAATGCTTGCAGACACTGTATTTTTTTTACTCTTCACGCTGGTAAATTGTCTGCAAGGTGCGGGCCGCCAGGGAAGGCTTGCCGGGCCGCTGACGGCCCGTGGGCAGTACTATGAGTACCCATGCTCTAGGGTGTGCTGCTTCATAGGCATTCCCGCATGACTGGTGGTGAACTGCAGTATGTATTGCGGTAGCCAAGCATTGAAGGTTAACCCACACTTGCCACCACTAGGGTCCACCTGATTGTGTTAAGACACCAGGGCTTCTAAGGTCTTGCGGGTCATCTAAGGTCTAGCATGGGAATGTGCTCCCGCAGGAGAGTGGTCTAGTGGACTGGTCATGAAGGCTGAACCTTGTTCCCCAGTTCCAAATTTGGCAGCTCTGACCATAGTGCCACATCCTCACCCCCACTAAACACCATACTGCCACACTGAGAGAAACTTGCACTGCCTTCAACTACAACCCACTGTGCCCCGCTATAAACACCTGGATGCGGCTCGATTTTAATTACGCACTAGACAAGAGCAATATGCTGCCTACAAAAAAAAGTAACAACATCCTGGAAAAAGCAAACACTCATGAGGAATGCAAAATTAAGTAAAGCATGTGAAATGTAAGCAAGAACAACATGGTTACCTTAACGCTTTTAAACTCACTATTCAGAAATAAGTGAGTGTTTTTGCCTGGAAGGTTAAGGACATGACAATAGGGCTCAGCATGGACCCATTTCAATGCCCATTGCTTATATCCTTACAAAACGCAAGCAGTATGGTTTAAGAAGACCACATCCGTGAACACAGAGATGCCGTACGCATTTTGTTTTCCAATCCATGCATTGCAGTACCTCCAGGATTGGTGCACTAGTTCCCCGCCCGGGGAAAACAATGCTGTTCAAAGGTAGACAAGAAAACAAAAGTAGTGCTTCACTGGCAAACTCTGTAAAGTGGCGCTAATGTGTTTAGATGTGAATAAAATCAATCTGCCTACTTTGCTACCACTCTGTCTTACTTTATTTCGTTATTTATTTATTTTCATATTTTTTATCTTTTATTCAAGAGACTGCACTTGGGAATTGAAAAATGTCAAAAAAGGACGACATTTCCAGCAAAAATGTTTTTATTTTTTGGATCCATTTCACAGGGGAACAAATAAACGAAAGGAGGAAAAGGAGGGTGAGAACCATTTGTTGAAGTCACTGTTTTCAGTAAGTATGGAGGAGCTGCTAGACAGTAAGAAAGGGACTAAGAGGAAGAAAGAAAAGGGGGGCAGCTGAAGAGGTAGAGCAGAACCACGAATGCCGAGCCTTATCTATAGGCCTTGGCTATTTCTGCCATCTTGGGACGCATGTTCAAAATAAACAAGCATTTGCAATGCAATAGGTCTAGCATTATTAAAGTTTGAGCTATTGGCATTGCTAATAATAATGCAAAACCAAATGTCAGACAACAAGAAACAATTCCCTGCTGAACAAGCTAATTACTGTGCCAACACTACAATAAATACTGTATTAAAATCGATTCATTATAATGCCACTCATGCTTGATACTTTTTTCATTCTATAAAAAATTCTATTCACAGAATAACAGAGGAAATAATACCTAATCAACCAAATCAGTTTTCTATGCGTAGATATTGTTAAGGAGATTAATTCATTATTTAAGATCTGTTCTCGTTGTCCAGTGAACAAAGGGCACTCATACAACATCCACCAATGCAAAAAGTAAATCTGGCCCTTTTCTTTCTGAAAGAAAGCAAAGTCAGTAGATGCACTGTGCACGCGTTCTGCCAGTACACATGAAAGGCCCTGGCCCAACCCTGGGCACTTCTAATAAATTACTGGTGGGGCCAAAGCACTATAAGTCCTTATAACCAGGTGCCTAAGACTCCTACAGACTAATCAAGCAAGCACAGAGGCATAAATGCAATAATAAAAGAAAATGCAAGAGTTTCCGCGCTCTTGATAAAGTAACGTCTCCCGATTCTACCAGATTAGCAAAGAAGTACAAATGACCAGTATTTTCTTCCAAAAATGCTGCTACCATACGTCCATATTTTAACAAGCTTTTAATAACAAAAAAGGCACTCCATTAAAGGGAGAGGTTGTCAGAACAAACCAAGAATAAAAGTGAATAAGATGCCATATATAACCTGAATCACATTTCAGAGCACTATTATTGGATGATTAGTTTTATACAGGAGTTTTGCAAAAGTATGAACTAAATGTGTATACACCAGGCACGCGAAACTACCAACATCAGTGGTATTTAGGAAACAGGTTTGTAAAAGCGAAATATCAAGAAAGAAAGAATTTAAATTTGTTAAAAAGTTCAAGACAACATGTGGGCAAAGTACACGCAGGAGTGTTTTGTAATAACTGGCAGGGGCGTAGCTTGGTAAGTAAGATTAGGTTGAGGGGGGTGGGTTTCAGATTTTCCAACAATTACGCTGATATATAATTTAAAAATACAGTATATGACACGCAGGGCACATGAGAGTGGATAAAGGGGCAGTGGATAGGGAGAAGACTGCAAATTGATAGGGGTACTAAGTGAGAGAAAACACAATATTTTGTAAAATAACCAACATTATTGAAGATTTTCAAAGCAGAGACGTAGAGTATGTATTTGCTGTGTTTATGTAACAATTCCTTGTAAAATCCGACCTACACCTAAGCATACCAGACTGAAAACCTCTGTAGCCAACCATTTTCCAGAAAATTTATTTATTAGGGGTGTAACTCTCCCAACTCCCCGAAGCTACGCCCCTGATAACTGGTGACGTTAACATAAGAGATAACGTTTTGAAGAAGAATATGTTAATATACAAGTGAACGTAAATCACTAGCATCAAGACTTGTTTCGTTAGGATGTAACTCTGTTCGCTGTGTTCCTATTGCAGGTGTAGGGGTGACCAGCACCTGTGTGAGGAGATAATGTTGCAGCACTTACAAAACATATCTAAAGCGTGAACAACATCAAGGCATGCTACTGTGAGCCTAGAGTGCACGCACAGCTGCTGAATAAACATATCAGTGCTGTGACAGTTCATGTGTTGAGCCACTCACCGACCAGTGGTTGGTGGTAGCAGTCACAGGGTAGTGACAGCTCCCAGCAAGCACAGCAGGCCACTCTGCGGTAGCGTCCCTCAATCAGGACACCTAGGATGGCAGCTCAGCCCCCTCCGCACCTTCTAGCGCTGCCTGTGGCGGGGCGCCGCCCATCTCCTCCTGCTCGCTTTTGCTGAGGAGCGGGGCGAGGGATCCTGTTGTCTGTGCCGTGCCAATGTGCGTAACAGACACAAACAGGAATGGGCGTAGCAAAGGCGGGACATGCGCCCGCCTTTGCCCAATTACGTGCTGCGTTTTGTAAAAAAAAGAACGCAAAAGTCAATTGCAGCCGCCAGAAAAAAAGCACACGCAAGAGCGTGTGGTCAGCTTTTTGAAGCCCGTACATAAGGTCTCTAACTGCGCGAGCAGTGCTGCGAGCTGCAATGCAGGCGCGAGACCTAAAAAGTAGGATAACGGAATCTATGGAATTAAAGAAGTAGGGGCACGCCGTGCCCTGACGATCCCACACAATTCGACCACTGCAGACAGGGTGTCCACCTTAATATTGTCTCAAGAATATAGTTGTTTAAATATATAGAAATAGTAATTTTTATAATGTATTAATTGTTTCATTATTAATTAATGGGTATGTTTGGTTGATGCTTTTAACTAGATCAATAGTTATCATTATTTCATTATTGGATTTTGGGTTTATTTGGAAATATGGTGGTAAGTGTTGTATTTAACTTGTTTTTTTAATATATCTGTTAGTGCATTTTTATAACTATACTAATTAAATGTGGTTATTTTTCATAACTGATGTATATAATATTAATGTTTTTGTTTTTTCATATTAATTTAACACTAGTTATTTTAAATTCATGTAAAAATTATTATAGCTTATAGGTTTTATTGTATATTCTATTTTATATTATTTGATCAATGTATATAACTATAATTAATACATATTTTAGCCTGTCATTACAATGCGTTTTAATTTGTTTATAAGATTTGTTGGTAGTTTACTATCAAATACATTATATTATGCTTGTATTTATTCATTAAAACCTTAAATTTTCAACTGCCACAATCAGATCTAATTAAGGCATTTTTTTCTAATTTAAATAATTCAGCAAAAGGATGTGGGTCGGGGTTCAATCGCTTTAGGTAGCTTAATGTTAGTGTATATAATTGTTGTTGTTTGATGTTGGTTATATTTATAATGCTTAGTATGTATAGACATAAAAAATGTATGTTTAAAATAATGTCCATGTGCCTTTTGTTTCATTAAGATATTGATATTGTTTTATATGGTGAAAAAATACGTTTTTAATGGTTTTTCTTCAGTGTAAATAAAAAATATTAATACCATTATATACTAAATACAATTGCAATCATTAATATATAAATAAGTAATATCATAAAATAGAAAGACATATGTTAATAAACTATAATGCACATGCAATAAATTGTATGTCTTTTTGGACTGTGAATGTGGTGTCCGCCCATTATGTGTGTTATGTAGTCACAGACTACATGTGCGCACTTTTGTGCACTATCATGTCATACGTTAAACGTCTGTGTGGACCACGCTGCATCTGTGACATGTATGTGGCACTGCTCTGAACATCCTGTGTAACCATGAGGGGAGCAGTTATGTGTGGTGGCCATAGTTGAATTGCAACAATGTCAGGTGTGCATTTCTCAAGACTTGCAGGATATGGTTCAAGACCCTGCTCCAATCTGCATCGGTAGAGTCAAGTTGCAGGTCATGAGTACATATGTGTTTAAGTCCGGTCAGTACTGGTCTCACCATCTGACCCACAGGTGTGTACACACTGCTGATCCTGTGCCTTGATTGAAATGGTAAAATAGGCTTGAATTTCTGTGTGATGGAATATTTTAAGGACTGTTTGAATTATTTAAAACACACAAACGGGAGATACCCTCAAATCCGATACGGGACAGGGTGAGAAGTTACAAAAGAATTTTGGTCCCACTACACAAGCCTTTGGCAAGTCACTCAGAAATCTCCTCTTGCCTGCCACAGTAAGACTATGGAGGTAAAAAGCTACTCATAGCACACAAACCAGTCTTACTATAAGTCACAATGGTAGTCAGCGATGTAAATTAAAAACAAAGAAATACCTTTATATAACACAACACATATAGAGCACAAGCACCGTCATAAGAGCTCTGAGTTATAATGCACAAACCGATATTGTTGATTAAAAGTGATTCAATTTTATTCTTAAAAACAAGGTATTGCCTTTGCACGTTTCCGGGTTGCTGGATTACAGCAACCCGGAAACGTGCAATTGCTTGATCCTCTAAACAACGAAGACTGTCCTAACTACATGAGGTGGGACTGTATTAGGAAATGAAGACATACTGAATGATGCCGAGACGTGATCCGTTGTGACTGTAAAATTAAGGACATCAGTGCATTCACTTTTATTAAGCGTGATAACCATATTCACGAAGTTTCTGTATCAACGTCAAGTGAGGAACTACATTGTCTCTGCTTTCGTTATATCTATGAAGGATTGCTCTTTCTAAAGGTACTACATGAATAAATTGTTCTATGGAATTAGCCAGCAGTGCTATTACGTTTTGGCTGGGTGTGTCTAAATTAACAAGACTATTTCTCAGATAATAAGAGAAAAAAAAACGTCCTGAAGAAGGTGTCATATCTTCAAAAAAAAGCACAGAAACGCTGCGTTGACTTTTATGGGTTTTTTGTAATTTCTTGTATTAATTTGCCAATGTGATGTATGGAACTGTGTACAAGGCAATACCTTGTTTTTAAGAATAAAATTGAATCACTTTTAATCAACAATATTGGTTTGTGCATTATAACTCAGTGCTCTTATGACGGTGCTTGTGCTCTATATGTGTTGTGTTATATAAAGGTATTTCTTTGTTTTTAATTTACATCGCTGACTACCATTGTGTCTTATAGTAAGACTGGTTTGTGTGCTACGAGTAGCTTTTTACCTCCCATAGTCTTACTGTCGCAGGCGAGAGCTGTTTGAATTATTGTCTGTTCAAAATCCATAGCTATCCTTTATGAGTAGTAGTTGTTGGTTTTCTCTTTTCTAGTTGTCAGCGATTCCTGATATGTGGTACTCTGTTTATTTGATAACATTGCATAAATTAGTGTTATTGTTTAGGTGCTCCTAAGGAAATGTGTACATTTATGTACAAAATGTGTTGGATAAGGTTTAAACATGCTATTAACCAGGTAATGCAATGGGTATGTGTTAATATGGTATTTGTTGTGCAGAAAGTATTGTTTTCATTGTTTTCATCTTAGAGAATGAAGTGCCCTTTTATGTGAGTTGTTTTTAGGTGGCCAGAAACATCTATTTCCTTAAATATTCTTGGGCTCTTGTGGATTCTTATGATTCTTCTGCTTGTAGTAATTTGCCTTTATAATGTTGGTGTTTCTGTAACTGTCCCATTACTTCCTCTGGAACATTTGGAAAAATGTCTACTAGAAGTGTTCCTGTTGTTGCTTAAGAGCTAGTGCTAGCTTCTTTTAAGTCTACATTAGAAACAAAGGTTTATTAGTTGTAATTAAAATTATTTTTGGTATTGAAAATTAAAGGATGATTTAGGTTATGGATTTTTATCTGTGTAGAGTTAGTAAACTTACTTTTTACAGCATGCAGTTTGTTTGCTTGTGTTCATTGATGATATAGGTGTTTGAGGGCATGCACATAGGCAGTCACATCTGCTGTGTTGTGGGCTAGCTGTGCAGCAATGTGTGTGCTTCTCATGTTCTGTATTTTTTAAATGGGTTCTATTTTCCTATTTGTTAACTGTTTTGCTTTTAAATATGATTGGTTTATGTTCTAGGCAGATGTTATTTTTTTAGCTTTGCCGTATATGGAAGATGCTAATTACATTTTGTGTAGTATGTTATATTTATAATTACATTTTTATAAAAGCACTTTTTAAGTATATTTGTTTTTATTTATATTAATATCATAGTAGTTAATATTTTTGCAATCAATATGTGTGCTCTTTTACATGTTTTTTTCACTGTGCTATTTATATAGAAATACCCGTATTTTCTGGCGTATAAGACTACTTTTTAACCCTTGAAAATCTTTTCAAAAGTCGGGGGTCGTCTTATACGCCGGGGTCATTTTATGAGCAAGCGAATATAGCCCAACCCCTATATTTTAAAAGAAAAGTAGGGGGTCGTCTTATACGCCCAGTCGCCTTATACGCCAGAAAATACGGTACTCTGTATTTTTATTTTTGATATTGTTGGTTTGCCATTGTTTTAAGGACAATATTTTTGTGGATTATATTTGTATTTACATAGGTTCTCAGCTGCCTAGAGTGCACAAAATAAATCAGTATTCATCCCAGTGTAAGAAGTGAAAAGGTGGTGGGCTACTTCATAAAGTCTTGGTGTCCAGTAAATAGGGCTAGTAGGGATCAATTATTTAGTGGACACAAAGGGCCGCAATTCATTGTGGTCCCTGTTGACGTGTAAACATGTCTCGGTAACAGATCAAAACACAGGGAATACTGGTGCCTGCTGGGCTACCAACAAAGATGTTTTTCTCAGGGGTACCCAAGTCATAAATGCCCATATCTCACAAATTGGTGGCTAAGGTCACAGGTTTTGATTGGCGGGCCCTGGGAGGGCCAGGAGCACCCACTGTGTAGACCAATTTTGATTGCAACACTGGGATTTGGATTAGGGGTCTATTTGTGATGTCAAACACAAATATTTCTTTGCATTCCATATACTCCTTCAATCAGACCAGGGTGCATCTTTCCAGGCATGGCTAAGAATATAATAAAAGCTGTTACCAATGGCTAGTCCATATATGCCAAAATTTGCCAAGCAGAAAAAGACAGCGTTAAAACAAATAATTGGGGGAGGTATATTTTTGACTGGCATTGAAGCGGGAGAATTTCATGTGGGAGAAAGCTATATTAAAGCCATATTTGGCATTCAAAATCAGGAGTCTCCTGCCTACCTGTTGGCATGTACACTAGTCTTTCCATAATCCAGTATGATGGGCAATAGCCACCTTGGAACATGGGGAGGGGTACACTTTGAGTGCACTCATATGCCAGCAGAGCCTGGGGCTCTCATATGCCTTCAAAAGGGACCTCAAAGTTCTCCTCCTCCAGAGACACCTCCAAAAGTAATTCACGTCCTCATGTTATTTGGAGGAAGACTTCCCACTACTGAAAATTTCTACTTTCCATGACCATGGAAGTGCCTTCCCAGTGTGTTCTTGTGGTTGGAGTGTCTGCCTTTTTGCAGTATTTTCCATGTACTTGTGTTTGGTGCCCTTTTGTAACATGCACACACCACTTTGCCCTTGTAACACACGGTTTGCTACCTCTCACATGTTTTTACCTTTGATACTTGCACAAGTGCCACCTTTGCCTACGTAACGCTTGTTTTTGTGCCTGAGTGTCTAGCACCTATTGCAGTATTATACCTCAAATTATACTTTGTTTTCTCTTGTAACTGCACACTTGTCACTTTTTCCTCTTGTGCACTTTTTACTACCTCATGTATTTTTGGTTGCTCACAATTTTTACTACCTCATGTATTTTGTTTGCTCACAATTGTCACTATTACCTTATGTAACGTAACGTATGCTTTTGTAATCTGTTCTTGTGTAATGTTTCTCATTATGTTTCATTTCTGTTCCTATTGTGAAGCGCTCTGACGCCTTCGGGTAAAGTCTGCGCTATATAAAAATGCATAAATAAATAAATGTGAGCAAAACACATGGAACACCTCCATTCAACTCACACATTTTCGGTTCCCCTCATGGTCATATAAAACTGGCTACAGGCAATGGGTAACACATATTTTGCAGCCATGTGTGGACATCTGCCCCTAGACCTAGCTCTGCAAATTGGCAAATAGGCAAGTACTTTAACACTGTGCTTCTGTGCTTACTTTATGGCATTGCTTTCAGTACCCTCTGTGGGAGGGAGTGCACAAGGACACTAACTGTGATTACCATATAAGTGATACCATACAAAAGCATATCTAGTTTAAGGTATGAAGGAAGTGTACAAGAATAATGTGTTTAGCATACTAGAGATACAAAATAAAATAAATACGATTCTAAATGAGGTGAAAGCTTTATACCATACAGCTACAGATGAGCACTAGAGACTAAACAGTTATTGGTGGAGACACCTCCGGCAAATCTAAACACTATAATGGAGAATAACATAGAAAAGACTATACCATAACAGTGAAAAGCAATAAACATTCCTAGACAGATGTGCAAATTATACTCACTAAAAAGGATAAACAAATACAAGGGTGAAGCCAAAGAAGGCTTTTATTGTGTACTAAGCAGTGAGACTCACAGAAATATAGAGGGAACGCTGATTACTTTTTGAGGTCTCATTGAATACTCAGGCAAGAAATCGCAGAGAACAAACATTGATTGCTGAGAATTAATCAGAAGTTCAAAGTGAATTGTTTCTGTCAAAGGAAACTGGGGTACTAAACAAGGTACTCATATTGATTGGTAATAAAAAAATTAATGTAGCCTCCAGCATTGAAACTACTTCAAACCGTAGCAAGAAGAAACAACAAGCATTTACAATGCAACGGTTTCGCCTTTGCCAAAGTTAGAGCTATTGGCATTGTAAATGACAATATTTTTATTTATGTGTTGGTTTTGAAAACAGATAAATAAATGGCATTGTCATTTACATTGCCAACAGCTTAATCTCTTGCAAATGTAAGACCTATTGTACCCTACTGGATTTCACTGAAGAAATTCAGAGTCTGGTCTGCAGGTGTCACGTGACAGATGCCCAATTGACAGCTGAGGGGGTTAAATCGTGCTGGGGTGGCACATTAAGGCAACGCTTGCTGAAAGCACTACACTACCCTACTGGAGTGTCAGTCTTTTTGGACATGGTCCACTCACTCATCTTGAAACAGGAAGCTCGCCACCAGTTCCACAAAAAATACCGTCATTAAATCTTTCCTTTTTAAGGGTTGGACATTTCAGTTGGCGTCTGCTCTCAGTCACGCTCGTCTTGTCGCCCATTGTCAATCACGCGCCTCTCTGTGCCTGGCTGTCAAGTGCCGGCGCCATCCTAGTGCGCATCTTCAGTCAGCCACGGTGTGCTAGCCAACCGAACTGCATTATGGGATGGCATGGTGGGTTAAATAACCTGTTTTACAAACATGTGTCCGTGCTTGTGAGGAGGTAGTGCACCTGTTGAGGGAGAGAGAGTGTGTTTGCATATGTGCGTGCATGCATGTGTGTGTGTGAATAAGCACTTCCAAGATTTAGTGGGACTAGAGTTTTTATCTACAAATCATTGTTTTCAGCTGTGTTCTAATGGAATCAAAGCAACACTACACCCCCCATAATGCATAGTGTGATCACATAAAAGTACAGAACTGGAAAGAGTGTCCATAATGACCAGCAAGACCCTAAGAAGGATGTGCTTCAGTCTCCAGTGCCACGGGCGAGTGGAAACACACACTGTGCTGGTGGAGAAGTAGAAGAAGTACAAGTGTCCATAGAAGAGAAGTAGAGGGGATGCACTCTCCATTCCGTATGCACTCTCCACTCCCTATGCACTCTCCACTCTCCACTCCGTATGCACTATCCACTCCCTATGCACTCTCCACTCCCTAAGCACTCTCCACTCCCTACGCACTCTCCACTCCCTACGCACTCTCCACTCCCTACGCACTCTCCACTCTCCACTCCCTATGCACTCTCCACTCCCTATGCACTCTCCACTCCCTATGCACTCTCCACTCCCTATGCACTCTCCACTCCCTATGCACTCTCCACTCCCTATGCACTCTCCACTCCCTATGCACTCTCCACTCCCTATGCACTCTCCACTCCCTATGCACTCTCCACTCTCCACTCCCTATGCACTCTCCACTCTCCACTCCCTATGCACTCTCCACTCTCCACTCCCTATGCACTCTCCACTCTCCACTCCCTATGCACTCTCCACTCTCCACTCCCTATGCACTCTCCACTCTCCACTCCCTATGCACTCTCCACTCCCTATGCACTCTCCACTCCCTATGCACTCTCCACTCCCTATGCACTCTCCACTCCCTATGCACTCTCCACTCCCTATCCACTCTCCACTCCCTATGCACTCTCCACTCCCTATCCACTCTCCACTCCCTATCCACTCTCCACTCCCTATCCACTCTCCACTCCCTATCCCCTATGCACTCTCCACTCCCTATGCACTCTCCACTCCCTATGCACTCTCCACTCTCCACTCCCTATGCACTCTCCACTCTCCACTCCCTATGCACTCTCCACTCTCCACTCCCTATGCACTCTCCACTCCCTATGCACTCTCCACTCCCTATGCACTCTCCACTCCCTATGCACTCTCCACTCCCTATGCACTCTCCACTCCCTATGCACTCTCCACTCCCTATGCACTTTCCACTCCCTATGCACTCTCCACTCCCTATGCACTCTCCACTCCCTATGCACTCTCCACTCCCTATGCACTCTGCACTCTCCACTCCCTATGCACTCTGCACTCTCCACTCCCTATGCACTCTCCACTCCCTATGCACTCTGCACTCTCCACTCCCTATGCACTCTGCACTCTCCACTCCCTATGCACTCTGCACTCTCCACTCCCTATGCACTCTGCACTCTCCACTCCCTATGCACTCTGCACTCTCCACTCCCTATGCACTCTCCACTCCCCACTCTGCACTCCCTATGCACTCTGCAGTCCCTATGCACTCTCCACTCCCTATGCACTCTGCAGTCCCTATGCACTCTCCACTCCCTATGCACTCTCCACTCCCTATGCACTCTCCACTCCCTATGCACTCTCCACTCCCTATGCACTCTCCACTCCCTATGCACTCTGCACTCTCCACTCCCTATGCACTCTGCACTCTCCACTCCCTATGCACTCTCCACTCCCTATGCACTCTGCACTCTCCACTCCCTATGCACTCTCCACTCCCTATGCACTCTGCACTCTCCACTCCCTATGCACTCTCCACTCTCCACTCTGCACTCTCCATGCACTCTGCACTCCCTATGCACTCTCCACTCTGCACTCTCTATGCACTCTGCACTCCCTATGTACTCTCCACTCTTCACTCTCTATGCACTCTGCTCTCCCTATGCACTCTCCACTCTCCACTCCCTATGCACTCTCCACTCTCCACTCCCTATGCACTCTCCACTCCATATGCACTCTCCACTCCCTATGCACTCTGCACTCTCCACTCCCTATGCACTCTGCACTCTCCACTCCCTATGCACTCTGCACTCTCCACTCCCTATGCACTCTGCACTCTCCACTCCCTATGCACTCTGCACTCTCCACTCCCTATGCACTCTGCACTCTCCACTCCCTATGCACTCTGCAATCTCCACTCTCTATGCACTCTCCACTCTCCACTCCCTATGCACTCTGCACTCTCCACTCCCTATGCACTCTCCACTCCCTATGCACTCTCCACTCCCTATGCACTCTCCACTCCCTATGCACTCTTTACTCCCTATGCACTCTCCACTCCCTATGCACTCTGCACTCTCCACTCCCTATGCACTCTGCGCTCTCCACTCCCTATGCACTCTGCACTCTCCACTCCCTATGCACTCTGCACTCTCCACTCCCTATGCACTCTGCACTCTCCACTCCCTATGCACTCTGCACTCTCCACTCCCTATGCACTCTGCACTCTCCACTCCCTATGCACTCTCCACTCCCTATGCACTCTGCACTCTCCACTCCCTATGCACTCTGCACTCTCCACTCCCTATGCACTCTGCACTCTCCACTCCCTAGGCACTCTGCACTCTCCACTCCCTATGCACTCTGCACTCTCCACTCCCTATGCACTCTGCACTCTCCACTCCCTATGCACTCTGCACTCTCCACTCCCTATGCACTCTGCACTCTCCACTCCCTATGCACTCTGCACCCTCCACTCCCTATGCACTCTGCACTCTCCACTCCCTATGCACTCTCCACTCCCTATGCACTCTCCACTCCCTATGCACTCTCCACTCCCTATGCACTCTCCACTCCCTATGCACTCTGCACTCTCCACTCCCTATGCACTCTGCACTCTCCACTCCCTATGCACTCTGCACTCTCCACTCCCTATGCACTCTGCACTCTCCACTCCCTATGCACTCTGCACTCTCCACTCCCTATGCACTCTGCACTCTCCACTCCCTATGCACTCTGCACTCTCCACTCCCTATGCACTCTGCACTCTCCACTCCCTATGCACTCTCCACTCCCTATGCACTCTCCACTCCCTATGCACTCTCCACTCCCTATGCACTCTCCACTCCCTATGCACTCTCCACTCCCTATGCACTCTCCACTCCCTATGCACTCTCCACTCCCTATGCACTCTGCACTCTCCACTCCCTATGCACTCTGCACTCTCCACTCCCTATGCACTCTGCACTCTCCACTCCCTATGCACTCTCCACTCCCTATGCACTATGCACTCTCCACTCCCTATGCACTCTGCACTCTCCACTCCCTATGCACTCTGCACTCTCCACTCCCTATGCACTCTGCACTCTCCACTCCCTATGCACTCTGCACTCTCCACTCCCTATGCACTCTGCACTCTCCACTCCCTATGCACTCTGCACTCTCCACTCCCTATGCACTCTGCACTCTCCACTCCCTATGCACTCTCCACTCCCTATGCACTCTCCACTCCCTATGCACTCTCCACTCCCTATGCACTCTCCACTCCCTATGCACTCTGCACTCTCCACTCCCTATGCACTCTGCACTCTCCACTCCCTATGCACTCTGCACTCTCCACTCCCTATGCACTCTGCACTCTCCACTCCCTATGCACTCTGCACTCTCCACTCCCTATGCACTCTGCACTCTCCACTCCCTATGCACTCTGCACTCTCCACTCCCTATGCACTCTCCACTCCCTATGCACTCTCCACTCCCTATGCACTCTCCACTCCCTATGCACTCTGCACTCTCCACTCCCTATGCACTCTGCACTCTCCACTCCCTATGCACTCTCCACTCCCTATGCACTCTCCACTCCCTATGCACTCTCCACTCCCTATGCACTCTCCACTCCCTATGCACTCTCCACTCCCTATGCACTCTGCACTCTCCACTCCCTATGCACTCTGCACTCTCCACTCCCTATGCACTCTGCACTCTCCACTCCCTATGCACTCTGCACTCTCCACTCCCTATGCACTCTCCACTCCCTATGCACTCTGCACTCTCCACTCCCTATGCACTCTGCACTCTCCACTCCCTATGCACTCTGCACTCTCCACTCCCTATGCACTCTGCACTCTCCACTCCCTATGCACTCTGCACTCTCCACTCCCTATGCACTCTCCACTCCCTATGCACTCTCCACTCCCTATGCACTCTCCACTCCCTATGCACTCTCCACTCCCTATGCACTCTCCACTCCCTATGCACTCTCCACTCCCTATGCACTCTCCACTCCCTATGCACTCTGCACTCTCCACTCCCTATGCACTCTGCACTCTCCACTCCCTATGCACTCTGCACTCTCCACTCCCTATGCACTCTCCACTCCCTATGCACTCTGCACTCTCCACTCCCTATGCACTCTGCACTCTCTACTCCCTATGCACTCTGCACTCTCCACTCCCTATGCACTCTGCACTCTCCACTCCCTATGCACTCTGCACTCTCCACTCCCTATGCACTCTCCACTCCCTATGCACTCTCCACTCCCTATGCACTCTCCACTCCCTATGCACTCTCCACTCCCTATGCACTCTCCACTCTCCACTCCCTATGCACTCTCCACTCTCCACTCCCTATGCACTCTGCACTCTCCACTCCCTATGCACTCTGCACTCTCCACTCCCTATGCACTCTGCACTCTCCACTCCCTATGCACTCTGCACTCTCCACTCCCTATGCACTCTGCACTCTCCACTCCCTATGCACTCTGCACTCTCCACTCCCTATGCACTCTGCACTCTCCACTCCCTATGCACTCTCCACTCCCTATGCACTCTCCACTCCCTATGCACTCTCCACTCCCTATGCACTCTGCACTCTCCACTCCCTATGCACTCTGCACTCTCCACTCCCTATGCACTCTGCACTCTCCACTCCCTATGCACTCTGCACTCTCCACTCCCTATGCACTCTGCACTCTCCACTCCCTATGCACTCTGCACTCTCCACTCCCTATGCACTCTCCACTCCCTATGCACTCTGCACTCTCCACTCCCTATGCACTCTGCACTCTCCACTCCCTATGCACTCTGCACTCTCCACTCCCTATGCACTCTGCACTCTCCACTCCCTATGCACTCTCCACTCCCTATGCACTCTCCACTCCCTATGCACTCTCCACTCCCTATGCACTCTCCACTCCCTATGCACTCTCCACTCCCTATGCACTCTCCACTCCCTATGCACTCTCCACTCTCCACTCTCCACTCCACTCCCTATGCACTCTCCACTCCACTCCCTATGCACTCTCCACTCCCTATGCACTCTTCACTCTCCACTCCCTATGCACTCTTCACTCCCTATGCACTCTTCACTCCCTATGCACTCTCCACTCCCTATGCACTCTCCACTCCCTATGCACTCTCCACTCCCTATGCACTCTCCACTCCCTATGCACTCTCCACTCCCTATGCACTCTCCACACCCTTTGCACTCTCCACTCCCTATGCACTCTCCACTCCCTATGCACTCTCCACTCCCTATGCACTCTCCACTCTGCACTCCCTATGCACTCTCCACTCTGCACTCCCTATGCACTCTCCACTCCCTATGCACTCTCCACTCCCCACTCTGCACTCCCTGTGCACTCTCCACTCCCTATGCACTCTCCACTCTCCACTCCCTATGCACTCTCCACTCCCTCGAGCTGCACTCCCTATGCACTCTCCACTCCCTATTCACTCTCCACTCCCTATGCACTCTCCACTCCCTATGCACTCTGCACTCTCCACTCCCTATGCACTCTGCACTCTCCACTCCCTATGCACTCTGCACTCTCCACTCCCTATGCACTCTGCACTCTCCACTCCCTATGCACTCTGCACTCTCCACTCCCTATGCACTCTCCACTCCCTATGCACTCTCCACTCCCTATGCACTCTCCACTCCCTATGCACTCTCCACTCCCTATGCACTCTCCACTCCCTATGCACTCTCCACTCCCTATGCACTCTCCACTCTCCACTCCACTCCCTATGCACTCTCCACTCTCCACTCCACTCCCTATGCACTCTGCCCTCCCTATGCACTCTTCACTCTCCACTCCCTATGCACTCTTCACTCTCTATGCACTCTTCACTCCCTATGCACTCTTCACTCCCTATGCACTCTTCACTCTCTATGCACTCTTCACTCCCTATGCACTCTTCACTCTCCACCCCCTATGCACTCTTCACTCCCTATGCACTCTGCACTCCCTATCCACTCTGCACTCCCTATCCACTCTGCACTCCCTATCCACTCTGCACTCCCTACCCATTTGCTGTTAATCACCTTTGCAGCACGTACTTTATGGCCTCTGATGCTCTTCGGCGCTTTGCAGTGCGGTTAGGATATGAAGCGCTATATAAATTCAACTGTAATGCATTACGAAAAATGCAAACCATGAAAAAACTCCCTGTTGCAAATCTTATGAGCAGTTTTACAAGTGTCTCACGAGGGGCACGAGATGCTTAGCCCATACGAGTCTATTTAGGCCGTTTGGGTACTGGACACCCGCAGTTTTAAGGACATTATTAAAACGGACTGTAAAGTCGAACTGAAAGAATGAAAAGTTATGCATGCTGCAACAAAGGGGATCAGCCGAGCAATTTCACATCAGACAAACCACTGCGGAGTCCTCACTACAAATAAAGGGGCAAAAACTACTTTTAGCGCCCATGCACTTGATGAACAGCCAGATCGTGGCCTGTGTCTTCATCATGTATTTTTAACCAACGTACACTGAATTCACGTGCTCCACCACTAAAAAACAAGCACTCACCTGGGCTTCCTCGCATGGAATGACCAAAACAAACAGAAGGAAAAAAAACGAAACTCCGCCCACCGCCGCGATGACGACATCGCAGAGGCGGAGAGGGAAAAAATCGCGGGAACGCCCCCGAATCTGGTCCGGCCTTGACGGACAGATCCGGCTCCCAATGGCTAGCCTCCATTTATGGAGCTAGCTAATGGGAGGTGGGGGACGTTCCGATAGCCAATATGGTAAACAAAAGATTTCACCTGCGCGAACTGCTTGCGCAGATCGCCAGGTCGAAACCTAAAAAGTATATTTCCAGAATGGAACCATCCCATACAACACGCCAGTTACCCATTGTGCTCGGACCATGTCTACCATGGGATGAGGGAGAGCTTCTACTGGAATGAATGGTATCAGGCCTGAAATCATTGTAATGGGAGAAAGTGAACTCCGCTTGATATCATTTAAATGGCCCCTATGATTTGGGACACCTCTTCAACAACCTCAAAAGTCAGGAATCTGTGGATACTCTTTGATTCAGAACTGTAGATCATTCCACACATCAATACAGTGACAAATCAGTTCAGCCTTTAGCTCTCCTTACTCCTTCAAATCCTCCAATTACTCAAAACTGAGCATGGGGGTGAAACTGACCAAAGTCCTCTTCATGTTCCAGCGTAAAAACTTAAATATAATTTACATGGACCTCCAAATGTGCTCATTGCCAGAGTAGAAAGACTATAAATCAATGTACCCAGAATGCGACTTATCCAATATAAACTGGACAATATCAAGAATGCTCCGAAAGATCTAAACAGACTAAGGATCAAATCCAAGGGAGTGGCAAAAAGGAACAAAATATCTGTGAAACTAGCCCCACTCTACATTCCAGCAAGAAGCATTGTGAATCTGATCTATCAAAGTGCATTCAAGCAGATGAAACAAGGAAAGAGATTCCTGAGAGTACAAGGCCCAAGACTGGAAACGTCTTCAAACAGTCTTTGAGAACAGAATACAATCACATTCATTTCTGGAAACTCATGTAAGCTAAACTATGCAGATTCACTTTTTAACTGATGCTCAGTGTCACCATAAGCCAGGAACAAGTAACATCGACTAGGGGCATTTACCCTACTTATTTAGAGATGCTCACTTCTACATAACTTATCTATCACTGGACAATTACCTTTTTTCCTCACCCTGTGCTCTGAAGAAGCTGCCAGATTATATTGTTGTGTAGATATGGAATCTGCACGTTTAGACAAAATATACTGTGGGATTGGAGTCAGACTGATTCTGGACACCCTTACCGAATATGTCAGCCTGTATGCCAGCTAGCTTACAGTGCCACAAGAAACTCCTCTTACCAAGGAGAGAATAGTTCTTGGCAACTCAGAACATGACAACCCTGTCCCATCAGGGATAGTGGAAATAGTGTACTAATCGTTCAGTCACTTGTCCTCACTGAGAGATACACAGAATAAACGGTGGGGATGTTTTTCAATAAGCATTTATTGAACCAGCGTTACCCTAGTGTAAAATAGGTGTGCTGAAACAACCATTAGACAGTAACAGATATAAATGATTCTAAGCACTAACAAAGTAAAAGGATGATAGATTCCTACCATCGTGCTAAAACAATGAATACAGGCAAGTATATGAAATACATGACAGTAATAACTGCGTAGTCCTACGATGCGTCCCTAACTTGATATACCTGAATGTACCTAGCATGTATGTGGGTGTAAAAACAAGAATCCCTCTAGGATAAAGTCAACCCCATTACCTGAAGTGAGAGACTGTGGGACCCTGTCTTGGTCTTGGGTTGAACACCCCACAAGGGATGTTGGACCAATGTGAGCTGGAGTCTCTGCATGCAGGAGCCTCAGCGTCTCGCGTCATTGTGTCGGCATGGAAGTCCTTTTCTCCTCTGACTATCTCCGCAAGAGATGATGTATATATACCCAGAGTGGTACCCCTGGGGATATACCTTTCTGTGTCATGTCAGACTGGGATGACGGAAGGAATGACCCTAATACATAGTTATTATGCAGGAGATAGTAGGCCTGTTGTCCTTCTGTGATTCCGAGAATCCTCATGCATAATGAATAAGGCTTAAGCTTTTCAGAGAAAACCCCATGTCATCTTTGGACATTACGTATCTAGGTAAAAGGTCAGTACTAAGAATCTTTATATAGTGTAATGGTTGGGAGAATATAGCTGTAGGGTTAGGTGACTACCTGAGCCTATATTAGGGTATCTATATGCAACATAACAATATGCAATGCATTATTTATTTGTTGATATAGTTTTATACAGCGCAAACATGACCCGTGAGGGTATCAGAGCGCTTTACAAGTGATCCGAAGTAACAAGTAAGAAACAAGCATTGGAAATGCAATAGGTCTCGCATTAGGAAAGTTTGAGCTATTGGTCTTATAAATGACATTTTTTTTATTTATGTGTTGTTTTTTAAAATAGCTAAATTAATAGCTTTGTCATTTACAATGCCAATAGTTATCACTTTCGCAAATGTGACACCTATAGCATTTGCAATGCAACATGTTTTGTATTTACGTGACTTAGATGTATTGATATTACAAATAATAATGGCTTTTAATTTAATAATAAAGAAAGAATGCAGAGAATCTGCTGTGACTTCCGTCATAGGGGGGGGTGGAGGGGTGGGAGGGGTCCGAGTGGAGTAGAGAAGTTGTTGGGACCAACAGGAAAAGCGAAAGGAGGAGGGGAGGGAAAAAGAAGCTGCCAGGACTCCCATGAGTATTGAAGTAAAGCTGGGTCAAAAGCTGGCAGCCACGAGAGTTTGTGACCTGTAAATGGCTGATCATAACTCTGACTTCAAGCGCATTACCAGCACAGTAATTCAAGCAAGTACTGGCGCTCTGAAATGCGTGACAAAATATTTTGAGAGAATTAGATAACAAAACCTAATATGTATCAGTTTAAAACCTGATGACTGAGCCTTGGCAAGGTTGCAGCCTTACTGGGTGCACTTACCGCTACCGTATCCTGCTCCACTCACGGACCCTCAACATGCCGGTATGCTGAAATATGAGGAAGTGAAGCTTATTGTACTCCTTAAAGTGAACTGTGAGCAACAAGCGAGATGTGCAGGATAATTCAGTGCCAACTAAGAGCAGCGTGTTCTGCGGTGGTGGAGCTGCATTTCATTTTGCAGTAGCAGGAGGAATGTACACAAAGCAGCCATGCCCCTCCCCCTCAGCACCCGTGAGGAACGACAATAATATAAAGCTCGACGTCCCTGAAGCGGGAGCTGTGTTGTTACTATAAAATCCGCACAGTGTCCAAAAGTATCTAAATAAACACATTTTGTACAATTTAAACACAAACAGGAGCGGAAACTCAGGAAGTGATATCATTGCCTGTTAATGCACCGCTAATGATTTTTTCTGGAATCCCCCATCGGAGCCATCCACAGCCCAGCCCAGTAAGTCTACGTGTAAGAGTTAGACAAAGAGCTCTAATTAATTAACAAACTAAAGGAACAATGTATTCCGCCGGGAGAGAGAGGGGAGGTGCTGGCGGCTGGGGAAGGGGAAGGAGAAATGCGAGCCTGGCTGTAGAACTCTAATTAATTAACAAACGAAAGTGTCCGAAAGGAACCATGTATTCCGCCGGGAGAGAGAGGGGAGGTGCTGGCGGCTGGGGAGGGGGAGGCCATTTAAATTGAATGAAATACATCAGTGGGTGGCTGAATTTGTCGAGAAGGCAAATATGTAGGAAAGAAGTAAAGCCCAAGAGATTAACAAGAAAAAGTGCTGGCAGGAGGCTTTCACTTCTTTAAGGTAGCTGGCAAGGTCTAAGTGTCCGAAAGGAACCATGTATTCCGCCGGGAGAGAGAGGGGAGGTGCTGGCGGCTGGGGAGGGGGAGGAGAAATGCGAGCCTGGCTGTGTGCGGGGAGAGAGAGGGGAGGTGCAGGCGGCTGGGGAGGGGGAGGAGAAATGCGAGCCTGGCTGTGTAGGGGAGGTGCTGGCGGCTGGGGAGGGGGAGGAGAAATACGAGCCTGGCTGTGTGCGGGGAGAGAGAGGGGAGGTGCTGGCGGCACCAATCTGGCAAGATTGGCGATTTGATGCTGTGCACGTGCATTTTAACTCATTGCGCTTGCGCATTGAGCTAAAAGCGCGGATGCACTGCATCAAATCGCCAGTAAATCGTCAGCTAGTTAAACCTTGTTTAAGCCCCTATAGTCTCGCTCCGCTCAATGCGCATGCGCATTGACAGGCGAGACCTAAAAAGAGAACAGCCACATATATTAGAAAAGAACAAACTATGTAAATTAGTAAATTGAGAAAGTAGCCTCCATTGGACAAGTCAATAAGAAAATATACATGATCCAACAGACTAATAATAATCATGGGTGAAGCTCAAGAGCCAAAAGTGTGAATGTAGAGCAGAAATGTGTTCATGAGTAGTATTTCACTTCTTTTTTTAAGGATGCAGTGGAAGGTATCAGGCTCTGTTGTTGCTAGTTTTCGTTTTGTGGAATATTTGAGGTTTTAGCAACAAGGTGCTGGTGCTTCAAGAGGGTTCGCCTCCACCAGATAATTCACATTTTTGTGTCAAGTACCTTGGTGTGTTGTAATGTATGGCTTTGCGAGCCATGCAAGCAATTTTTTGTTGTATTCTTGCCCCACATGGTAGCCTGTTCAAGGATTTAAGAGCCGGGGAGAAGTGTTTGTTTCTTTTTGTCGCAATGTGATTTGTTAAATTAATCATACTGCTCAATGCACTATGCATTTTCCATCATTATAATACTCCCACATAATTAAATAAAGAAATATATCGGCCTTTAGGGTATGATCTTGTGCACATGTGAGAAGCTCTAGAGCACATCAACTGAGGTGATTTTTCTCTCTGCATCAAGCTAATAATGTGACAACATAGCAGGTGTGTTCATGGTCCCTTCATTGGATACTTCCTATTCTGGTCAGAGAGTCCATATTAGTATGGTGAGATACAATCTCCCAAGACTGCCTTCACTTACGCTCATCACGTGTCAAGTGTTCTATTGTAATCAGGTGGTGTATGTGTGCGCGCCTGTGCTTGATTTGAGCAGCACAAAAAATAAAAAAATAAACTCCATCAATGAGGAATCCTCAAATCCAGCGGAACTAGAGACAGGTTTGTAATTTGAGTCTCAAGCCTCCCCCCTAACCCCGCCACCCACCACACCCTCGCACCCAAATCAGCTCATTCTTGGCCCGTTGTAATTCGAAAGAAAGTGCGAATTTTACGCGGCTGATGGGGGGCCGGTGTATGGGAGAGCATATAAAAGGAATTATAAAAGGAAAACATTTTAATTGGTGTCGGAATAAAACATTAAAGTCTTGTTGCTATGAAGTAGAAGTTTGGAAAGAATCCAGTGGCATGTCAAGACCCCACATGGTAAACACAATAAAGCCTCAAGATTCGTAACATATTGAAAGTCAAGGGAAACTTGGAATTTCTATCTCAAGCACTTAGGTATTAATTATTCTGCCGCAAAGTGAACACATTAGACAAATCCCTCTTCAGAACGTAGACTGTTGAGAAGCAAAGTTCATCTATAATATATATGTCTCATTTCGAGCCGGCTAGATGAAAGCGATATTAGCATAAAACGTGCCGTCTCGCTCCCTCGGCATGCCCTACATTTTCTGATGCAATCAGTTAAGCCTCTCACTCGGCAAACCCCGCTGCGCTCCTCAGTTTTCCCGCCCACCAGACGGCACACACAGAAAACTGAACCCAGATGCTTCCCAGGCAGAAGTAAATGACTAAGCACTTAGGCAAATTAGCACGTCTCTTTCCCACACCCCAGCCCCCACCCCTGACTCAGCACTTTTGTGAATCCGAGGCCTGTCAGTACTGCGACTGTTAATTACAGACTGCGTCATGTGTGGCAGAAGGATATCGACTCTCCTGTCTTGAAACCAGAGGGGGCGGGACAGCTACTCCCCCGTGCTGTGGGGTTTTATATTTTACATACTAAAAGGTTGATTACACGACTGAGAAGTGGCTGACTGCTCATAAAGTAGGTTATTGATAGGTAAACATTTACTGCTGCTCATAAAGTAGGTTATTGATGTGTAAATATTTACTGCTTGACCCTATGTTCACCCTTGCCCTGCTTGACTTCCGAGAAAAAAAATATTTATCATTTTTACACAGTACTTTAGTCCCCAATGAAAATAATTATCATTTTTGCACAGTACTTGTATCCCAATAAATGGCCAAACTTCAGAGACAATTATTATTTATAATTTGTGCACAGTCCTTAGACTCCAGTGAATGGCAAAGCTTTATACAACAATGGTGCGGTTGGAAGATATAACAGTTTGACCAACATTTACAGTAGTTGTGGATATACAAGGTGGCTACATTAATAAGGAAAGAAACACATACATACAAGCGGTGTAACGGAAAATGGTGGGACCTCCCTACAGAATATGAAGAAAGTCTCCCATAGCGCACATATATTCATGGGTCTTGTAGTGAATAGGGCCGCCTCCATGCACCGCCGGGGATGCATATGTCCACGGGTCAGTAGCAGTAATAAAGCAATCCTTAAACAATACCTTCGGTGCAGGACAAACTACAACCTACACTCTTTTCAACCCTACACTCCGCGAGGGAGCCCAGAAACCAGACGCAAATCTGAGGACAGCAGCAGTCCAAAAGTAGTCACAAGAGATATAAACATTAAATTCCAGCATCAATGCCACATTAAGGTATGTAAAGTATATTCATGTTTGTAGTCACCAGTTGTCCTATACTAGGTCACTTTAAGGAAAAACTAAGTTGACAGCAGCGATAGTCACAATAATATAGAGGATAGGGCGGGTGTGGGTGCCCTAGAAGCATGTGCAGACAATTTGTCGATGATAAAGGTGGTCACTTCAGACCACTGTGGGAGGATCAAGCTGTGTCACTCTCTATAAGGTATCAGTAAAACTAAGAAGATAGTGTCAACTATGAGATCTGTTATTTCAAAAAAGTTGTTTTTTTGGTGGCCATTGTATGAAAGGTACATGTATTTAAATTACTCAGCTTCAGAAACCTATGAAGTAATATCCAGAAAATGTGAAAATTAAAGCTGAGATGCACAAACATGTTAACCACAGCAATGTGTAAAAGAAATTTGCACAAACTGCGTTGCACAAGCATCATGCCTTCACCTTTATCAAAATGTATTTAATATGCACTTGCATACATGACAGAGATGAAACATTTATACACATTGTAGCAAATCTGCCTTCTCTGCATGGCCACCCCAGATTTTTCAGCTTTTTCTTAATCCTATTATTGCTGTTTTTCTTAACTCTATATGCCTTGCCCTGTTTAAACATGAGTAAAGTGCCTCTGCTCCCCCTTCACACATAGTTAAATGGTCTTACCCCTGGTTGACATATTTAACTTGCCTATAAAGCTTTGGTGTAGGAAATGAACTCAGGGCCTGAAGGCTATATGTCACTTGTTGAATGCAGCACCTATTGTGCCAGCCACAGAGTGGGCCTGTAAAACATGGTTTTATACCTAACATGTGTAGCCTTACTGCAGGTCCAGCAGGAAGCCTAAAAACCTGTTTGCAAACCTTCCAAATTAACCCTTTTTGACAGGTGGAAATACCTACTTTTAAATATTAATAAACCACCCCTAAGTACACCTTGTCACCCACAAGGTAGTATGCCTGATATTTAAAAGTGGAACATGTGTGAAATTAAAGTTGGCATGTTCCTCAAGTGACTAGCCCCCAAAAGCTATTTAGTTTGTCAAGGCTGTGGCTGCATCCAAGAAGATATCAACGTACATCTTTTAAACTTTAATCTGTTACGTTTGACAGGAATCGGCCATAATGGCCATTCAAAGACTATTTTTCCTCTTTATTAAAAATCCAGATCATTGGTAAAGTTGGACTTTTTATGAATATTAAGGGAAAGTAACTTTCGGAAAGTTACCTTTTACATGCCTCAGCCTGCAACAGGCTAATTAGTATTAGGCTACTGATAGCTGTCATGCCAGTGCTTACCTTTAATGAGGTGTGAAAAATGCTCATACAGCAGAGCAATGTGTTAGGCCTGGTGACAGGATGGACTGGGTGTGGGACATTTGATCCCTATCAGCCCAGGAACTTCAGTAATTTGATGTGAGACCTGTCCAGTAATAGTTTAGT
The DNA here is from genome assembly GCF_964261635.1 of Lissotriton helveticus. Classification (NCBI taxonomy): domain Eukaryota; kingdom Metazoa; phylum Chordata; class Amphibia; order Caudata; family Salamandridae; genus Lissotriton; species Lissotriton helveticus. The sequence continues at coordinate 1,622,216,797 of NC_136067.1, forward strand.
GTAAGAAGAGACCTGAAGAAGGTAAAGCCATTGTCCCCAAGGCCCACACTCTCCAGCCTAACCCAGTTCCCAGTGGGAGAGAAGCTACCCCCGGAACTGGTTTTGAGTGGATACATGGGAGAGGACAGCTAATTTCGCTGACCACACCGCTGGATGGACTCGAGTTTTGCACAAGAGAGAAAAGGTCTCCCCATCTTGGATTTTAGGAGTGAGGGCCACTGAGGGATTTGTTGCAGTAGGGCAAACAGGAACTGCAGGAAAAGTGGGTAGAGTTGTCCTCAGTAACGTGTCCCCCAGTGGACAACCATAAATGTGGCACCCCCCACAGAGCCCTCCTTAGAACACTTTGTGGACCTGCAGAAGATCAGAAGTGAACTGGACCCTACTTGCTGTAACCTGAGAGGATCCCTGAAGGACTGGACCTGCTCTCTTTTGTACCCAGGACAAAACAAGTGAACTCAAAGGGTGAGTTGGCTGACCTACTGTATGGCAACAGGACAGGACAGAACAAGCTGCGAAAGGCCTTTTTCCTCAAGTGACTAGTTGACCAGTACCAACTGGACCTGGACTGGCCCTTTTTTAGGGCCTCTGCTGCAGTGAGTCCTGGCCCGAAGTGTTGTCCCTGAAGTCCTAGAGCCTTAGAAGTGACCCAGAGGAGCTGCTCCAGAAACCATGAAAAGTTGGGACATGGAAAATGTTTGGACTTCCAGAACTTTCAGAGGCTTCAGGGAAACCTCGCAGCAAAGGTTTGAAGCACATTTCTTAGATAAAGCTTCAGGCTTCCCTGCTGGAGGATTTTGAGCTCCATAAAAGTACTAAGTCAGATGGTAAAATCTTTGACTGGGACAAAATTGCTTGGTATATGTTTGGTGTGACATTTCATCAATCTCCCGGTTTACTGCTTTCATAGATTTTCATTGGTGCTTTGCGCTTATTGGCACTATTTTTACTGAAAACTTAAAAAACTCATATCATTGGTTCCCCTGATTAGATTTTCGTCGTTTCAGTGTCATTTTATTTATTACATTTTACTTAATTTTTCTAATTTGGTTCAGGATTTATTGTCTTTAACTATATTACTATATTGGTACAGTATAGACACTATACGCATTGACTAAAGAAGTATTGGCAGCTATGGAACTCAGTCACTCCACCATCTAAAGTAATCATTTGTTCAGCAATCAATGAGAATTGTCCACCTCAAACAACCAGCTGCCAAATGGATATATATTTGACATTTTAGATCACAATAGATGAGAGGCAATTTGAAATATACAGAGTCCTATCCACAACAAATCTTTGCTGAAATGTGCAATAGGTTGATTTGTTCTTGCAATTTCTTTTTTATTTATTGTTCTTTCTTCTTGACAATGGAAAAACACGCAGCCTACGCATTTCCCCCAACACATGGGCTTCTTCAGGGCAATGGAACTAGACTAGCTAAAGTTGTATATTCAGAGAACGGTTGCATCTCACTAAAGATTGAAAATTATGTATCACACTATTTGCCCACTCGTAGGGTCACAAGAAATCACACAAATAATAAGAGTCCAAGACGCGATGTCTTCACACAGTTCTTTGTCCCATAATGTAGGGTGAATTTTAGAATCGATATGCCGTGTTCGGCAACCGGAACTGCGTTTGCATTGCCCTAAATTAAGCCTGTCTTCTCTGTGCCATAGCTACCAGGGGATTGATCTCAGGTTAATTTAGTGACTACGAGGTTCATCCTGATAAGTTAGGGTCAATATTCCTTGAGGTGGGCAAGTGTCCACCCCTGATAATACACTTTCTTACATGTATGCCTAAGCCTATGCAAAGCTATAAAACACGCTGTTGAAAGACACATACATATAATTCATATGTCTTATATTAATGTACAGGAATGTGGCTATGCATGTTAAATATCTCCATGAATGGAAAATTACAACAAAGTGCTTATGTGTACCTTGTTGCCTTTTCACACATTCAACACATTGATTTGAAAGATAGGATTGAGCCATTATCCCAGGAGAACTGGCGAGCCAAAGGAAGAGGGGTTAATAATCTTCATGCTGGGCCAATCAAAATAGTTTTTCAACCTGCATGGAAGATGACAATGGAGTGTGGAAGAATGATCCTGCGGCTGTAGATGCTGACACATGGAGGGAAGGCTGCAGCACAGCTGCAAACAACACTGTGACTGTAATTGTATTTATATAGCGCTTAGTACCCCTCATGAGGCGTCAAAGGGCTTTTTGAGCGAGTAGCAGACTTCTCCAGATCCCAAAGAGGATTAGTGGTGAATTAGTATGTTATGTTATGTTATTTGCACTTATGCGCGATTACCCCCGGGTGTCCTGGTGCTAAGTACTGGTCTTCCTGGGAAGCTAACAGAATACTACTGTGAGAAAAGCCATGTTTTCAGGCTCTTACGAAACGTGAGAAGATTTGGGGCATTTTTAAGGAAGAAAGGGAGCTCATTCCAGGCTCTCAAGGCACAGTGAGTAAAACTACTGCCTCCCCGGTCTACTTTTTGTGGCATGGGAACTTGCACTTGTTTAGCACTGGTAGATCTTAGCGTCCTCCCTGGAACATACCATTGGAACTTTTGCCTAAGAAATTCCGAAAAGATACCGTTAATGGCTTTAAAGACTATACAAAGAGCCTTAAAGCGAGTTTTTTGTTTTATTGGGAGCCAATGTAGCTTCTTGAGCTCGCCTTTAATAGAGACAAATTTAGGTGTTCCAGACAGCAGCCTGGCCACTGCGTTTCGGACTAATTGAAGCCTATTCATATGTTGTTTTTGCATATTCAAATATAGACTATTACAGTAGTCCAAACGCAATGTTATCAGGGCCATGACCACTGTCTCAAGATTACTTTCGGTCAGGAAAAGCTTGATTTTCCTTATGATTCTAAGAATCATGAAACAGGCTGCAGTCACCAAGCTAACTTGATCCTCCATGGCAAGTTTGTTATCCAGTATAGGGAGTATAGGGAGATATGAAATCAATTTGAGCGATGGACATGGGAGTTTGTTATTTGGCTTGAAAAAGGATAGTGGAGGGATAGAAGAGTGAAGTGTTTGCATTTATATAGCGCTTGCTACCCCTGATGAGGTGTTGAAGTGCTTTCTGGTGGGTAGCCCGCTACTCCAGAACCCAAACAATATTAGTGTGGTCAAGCAGCCTTAGGCTTAACACCTCGGAGTGTAAGACATTTGCAAATACACACAATGATTAATAAATGACAACCTGAGTTAAAAAGAAGAACTACACCATGTAGAACTCTATGCCAGTGTTTAAACTATGAACAACATGAAGGTAGCATTTTTGAAAGAACAATTGTGGTGCATGGTGGAGACCCGAAAGGAGGGCACCAGATGTGTGTAGTGCTGAGTAGAGACAATGTTGAATTCTTTACAATCTCTGGTTCCATGACTTCTCAGAAGATCTTTTAATATTCTTTTGTTTGGTTAGTTGCCTGATTTTCTTTTTTTTCTTTTTGTAGTACGTCCTTTTATGTCCTTCAGATGTTATTCTCCCATGTATGACCGATGTCCCATTATGAAATAGTTCAAGCCCATTCTTTATGCAAAGACCGGTTGAGGGCTTGCCAAACTGAAATCTGTAGCTAGTAGAGCATAGTCCTAGAACCACGAAACTCAAATGTGCTTTAGCATAATGTAAACCATTCAGCATATGGTGACCACAAAGCATGGCTGCCACCTTTCATGAGTTGATATTTATAATATTTTTATGTACCACCCCTGAAAAGTGAGCAAGTGAGGGGAAGATCATTTACCTATTGTCTGTATACCTGATATATTGTGGATATGCAGAGTATAACCATAAAATCAATCAAATTCTTCATTTAAAATATCAGGAATGTTTTGTTGTATGGAACAGGAATGAAGTCGAAGAGTTAGGCATTGCAAAAATACATTCATATTGTTGGCTTCGGGTTGATTGTATTTCGGGGATGGTGTCACTTCAGAGCTTCTATGAAATGTTTTGACCATCCCTGAGTAAGAAGGATGCAGGAAATGTCCCGGTGTCTGCAAATGACACCGGGACACCTTCAGGATATTCCTATGGGGCCCAGCTTCTTGGCAGGTGGGACGGCGTCCACCCTGTGAAAAGAGTGGGGGGACGCCGTGTACCTGCGTGTACCCCCGACTCGAGCCCTGGTGGTAGTGGTAGGGAGATGGTGGAGAGGGGGTTAGCTACGGTGGTGGTTGTTAGGGTAGGGTGGTGATGTTGGTGGTTAGGGTGAGGTGGTGATGGTGATGGTAGTGTGGTGTTTAAGGTGGTGGTTAGGGTAGGGTGGTGGTGGTTAGGGTTGTGTTAGAGCAGTTGTGAGTAGAGAGGTGATTAGGGTTGTTGTTTGGGTGGTGGTGGCTAAGGTGGTGGTTAAGGCGGTGGTTGTTAGGGTGGTGGATAAAGTGGTGGTTATTGTATTATAGTGGGCAGAAAGGTTTATAGGGGGCACCTGTTAGAATCACTCGTTGGCTTTTGCTTCTGTATTACTCTGCACCATTGGCAACAATGAAAAGAACTTTCTAGAACCAGTCATGCAAGATTTGGAAAATATCAGTGGCCATTTTCAATCCAGGATGGTATTATTGCTTCTCCCTTTTGACCACACCCTTGCTAGGTAATCAGAGCTATCTCCAAAGGCCAAATCTTTGGCAGCCAGCCTTTGCAGGCCTTCATCAATGCATCCTCCAGTCTCTTGAGGAGGTGGGCAGAGAGCAAGAGTCAGTCCTGAGGGAGTCAGACGAATATATGTTGAAATCCTGCATGCTTTTTCTCCGCGGGGAAGCACAACTCGGTCGTTATCACGACCGCGTTGAGATTCCGCATACCATTTCGCTGCAAGTCGAAACAACGATTTGCGGAGGGGTTGGCGCTGGAACTTGGAATAGTATAATTTACTATTCCAACTCCAGTCTGTGCGGACACTAGGGAAGGTGTTGGATTTTAAATCCAACACCCCCTCCCCCTCCGCAAGTCGTTGTTCTGACTTGCGGATAGATGGGTGATAGTGGTAGGATGGTTTGTGGTATTGATAGCATGTTGTGGTGGTGGTAGGTTGGTGGTGTGGTGGTGGTGGTGGCAGTAGGTGGTGCTTGGGTGTTGGTGGTTGGATGGTTGTATACATACTGACATGGGAGGTGGTGGTGGAAGTGCAGTGGTGGTAGGATTGTGGTGTGATGCTGGCAAGGTGGTGGTTGCAGGGTGATGGTGGTGGTAGGGGGTGGTTGGGTGGTAGGGAAGGGATACAAATACTAACGTGAAAAAGGGCACAGTGGAGCAAGCAACAACAAGGACAACAGGAGAAGGAGAAAGAAGAGAAAAAATAGTACTTCAATTGCAGCACAAGTGTCAGAAGGACACGTTTAAAAAAAAATCAGTGCTTGGTCTATGCTCCACGGAAGATAGAAACGAACAAAGGGAAAGTGAATCCGTACATGCTAACCAATTAGGAGCCAGTGACAGTGAGGTCAACAAATGGTAAGCAATGGTTGGGCTCCAAGCCCTTTTGAGTAACTATAATCTCTCAAACGCGACAGTGCATGCTCTGCCTCAGACAAGACCTAACAAACATGTAGTTCACAGTAATTTTACAGTATGTTCTCACTGTGGCCCCAATTTTGAGATGTGATGTCATGTTCATAAGTCTTTACAGTCTTTATCCATAATTGCCATCTTTGGAAAAAGGAATGAGTAAAAATCTATTCAGAACTTCCTTAAACCTTTTGCTGCCTCCTTCTGTACCCAGTTCTCACGAACCTCTGCATGGGCTTTCTTAGCTGTACAAACAATTTATTTGAAATCTGGGCACATATTTGCCAGCATTGTTTAATCAATGGAATACATTCCAGTGTGGTGGAATTTTATTAGTTAACCCAAGTCGACATTTTTTAGGTACATTAAATATCCTGCTTTTGCTGTATCTTTATATGCATTCTGCATCTGAAAACATGGTAGAAGAGAAACCATCTCTGAACACCTGAGAAAATTAGGCCAATCGTGTTCAGAAATGCTGGCCCAGTCAAAGGGATGCCTTGTGGTACATAAAACTTATGCTAGCAAACTCTTCCTCTGTATTTGCTTCTCGCATGCTGAGTGAAACATTCCCTTGATGAGTGAGTTGAACTCCTTCAGCTCTTTGGCAAGGAGTGAACTTTCCATATCACCCAATGACGCTTTTCTCTCAAGAACTGTCTGGGCAAAGTTGTGTAGCTTCCTCTGTTCACACTTTGTGAAGTTTGTTCTAAGACATTTGAAACGGTGAACTTTCTGTGAACAGTGAGAGACCATGGAGTGCAAAAAAGAGCAGGCAAAAAAATCTGCGAAAAATATGCTTTGTGGAGAAAAAACAAGCAAAACTTCTGCTGGAGTGAACTTTTTCCCCCATGCACGAACTTTGCAGTAATGCATTTTTGTAAAGTGTGTTACAACCCAGGGTGTATTAGAATTTCACTCACACCAATTTACAGCTCATTGAATAAATGGATCGCGGTGGGTTGCTAATATTCTCTGTCAAAGATAATAATTAAGTTCACCTTTGCATCCTGTGCAAAGGGTTCATGTACTGACTTTATGTTGGTAAGTTACTTGCGATGAAGGATGCTCGTAAATTGAGAAAGCAGGATTTTAAAATACTCAGGATAATTTCTCCAAAGAAATAAAAAATTATAAGCCCCCTGGTCTCTCACCTCATATGGATGAAGACTTCTGACTTTTTGAATTCCCAAACGTTTTTGAGTTAAAGCATATTTTGTGGACACGGTGCAGTAGACTTGGGGCAGTTATGGTGTAAGTGGTCAGCCTTGACCCACTCTAAGAAATTACTGAGGATACAGGCTCTCTGTGTTGGTACATGTGGGTAGGTCAAGCTGTGGCACGATGGCCAGATATAACATATTGCAACAAGCAAGGGTCTGAAGTAGGGGTGCTTTTCACCCCGCTATTCAGCCTTCACATGCAGAACATGAGCACGTTCTAAACAGAGCCCAATCTTTTCCCCCTAGATTGGGCAGGCACCATATAAACATCTTACTGTATGCAGAAGGCCTGGACACTCTTGAACAGACCATGATTGGTCCAAGTGAAGCATTGCTGCAACTGGACTCCTACAACAAGATAAAACACCTGATTATCAATGCTTTTATAGGAAAATCATTAATTTTGGGAATGGCAAAAAACAGATGGTCAACTGGGCCAGTGGGAATCAAACCTACACGTGTAATTACTTAGGTAAATGGTTCCTAACCTGTGGTCAGGGGACCCCTGCTGGTACCTGGGCACCTACTCAGGGGTTACATGAATGCTTAGAAAATTAAATAACATTAAAAGATTATTAAAATGTATATAAATAAAGAAGGCAAATATTAACATTTTAAAACATTCTATGAATATGAAGAAATTTGGAAATGGAGTCAAAAAATGCAGTCGATATCCTCAGACTGATTTGTAAGCGCAGTGCAAGAACATCAAAGAGAACATAATATAGACCATAGGTCGCTTAAATAGAATTTAGAAAATCTCTAACCTGCCCATTAAAATTAAAATTGAGATTTTTTATATTTGTTTGTGAATTAAATTTGATAAATCACCATTTGCACATTTTTATGAATGCTTGTTTCCTTATTTTTTTGTATTGTTTTGCGGTTCAAATAGTCAAAATTGTTTAACCGCTTCACTGCAGCCGGAATTTCCCCTGCGGTGCTGGAGAATTCCACGTGTGTGAGTGGTTTGGACGGCCCCTGGCCGTCCTCCGCACACGCCCACCGTGACGTCAGACGGCCGGGGGCCGTCCGACGCACGGAAGCTGTTAAGCTGGGATCCCCATATCACAATAATGATTCAGTGGGGGTCCTCAGATTCCAGCAATGAATAAGTGGGGGACAAAAAATGTCAAACGCTAAGAACACTGACTTAAGTGCATGGCTCTATGACACGACTTCTCCACAGTTACAGTTTTCACATTTGAATAGGAAAAGTATTGCCTTCTGCTACTCCAATTTAGGATTTTATTAAAGAAAGGCTGTTTCCATCAAAGGAAAGGGGTTTAATCCTGCCCTTGCAGGAGAAAATCTCAGTCCATTTCCATGGTGGAAAGACGCTGGAGCTGAGTAGCAACAAACAGCATCACCAATGTAAAGGAAGAAGAGTACAGAGAGTTGTTCATGCTCCTAGTCATGGTAATTTATTCTCCAATACGACAGAGAAAGTCCTGATGTTGACACTATTACTCACTTATGCTGCCTGACAGCTCGAGGTGGTAGGACAGCAAGGAAGGTTCTGTTCCCTGGTAAATCTAAATTGTGGCTGCCTCAATTGGATTGGCAAATCGTACAAGTGGATCCCACGTGTTTTGATGGGGTCTCTGAACCCCGTGATTTTCCAGAGGGTTGGAGACTTCCAATACAACAAGTGACTTATTTGGCCTCTCTGAAATGGAGACATTGTATGCGGTCTGTCCAGTGGTCATTTATAATTTATGTCTTGTGGTTGCTCAGAGAGCATTCTCTTGTCCCGATGATGACTAATAAGTTGCAAGGGTCGAAACGCCGTGAACGCCCCTCCTGCAAATCGGGCTACAGCATTAACTGCGTTCTGTTCCTATTGTAATATTGACACCTTTATGGAATTGTAAACCCTTTGCCATTAGGATTGTTTTCTGTTTACACTGTATATGGTAGATCTTTGATTTGTTTAGTGTAACATGGTGAGCACAAATGTTTGTTTGTATATTGTATTGTTGTTTGACATATTATTTGCACAATAACTTTTGGTCAAAATTTAATAATAACTTTAATTGTTTGAAAAAAAATAATTCTGTGTAGGCACCTGTTCTTCATCTCTCTTTTTTCTTTGTTGAAATATTTTGCTCTGGAGCCATTGTTCTCTTTATATGACACTATTCACTGCCGGACTGGTAAGAGAAACCAGCTCTGGCAATTTCACTTGTCATTTTGGCACTGAGAAGCTCTATTAGTAAACACTGCGGCTGCTTTTACTTTGTGGCAGGGGGCCGATATTGCCCGGTGCCTGCTACCGCCAGTCCAGCCCTGACACTATTACTGATACACGGTGGTGCATGGCTGCTACAAGTGCAACATAGCCAAGCGTGACTAGCTCTATCAAAGAAGTGACATGCATGTTTTGCACCTCACCTGTGACATCATAGTGTTGTCCCATTGCCTAGCTAGACTCTGAGGGGCGTATTTATGAGCCCTTGCGTCACTTTTGTGCCGCCGGCGCGTCACTTTTTGTGACGCACTAGCGGCGTAATAAATGCACCATGTTGTGTCATCTAGGTAGATGCTTCACTTTGTAAACCCCTGCGCCACAATATACCTGGCCATGTATAATGTGTGCAGGGTGGGCGTTATGACGCAAGTAAGTAAGTAAGAAGTGACGCAGTGAAATCTATGAGATTTCACTGCGCCACTTCTAGGACGCAAATGCGTCAGTATTGTACGCCTGCCTCACAGCAGGTGTAAGACTGACGCAGGCACATTGAAATGGGACTTGCCCATGTTAAATGACCCATTGCTGAGGTTGCGTCACTTTTGTGACACACTCCAGCAATGCGTCATTTTTGCGTCTACAGATACGTCAGAAATACTGACTTATCTGTAACTTTTTGCGACATGATGCGTCATATTGTAAATATGACGCATCCAGCATGTCACAAGGAGAGCGCAATAAAAAGTGACGCATCGCTGTTTCCACGCAGCGATGCATCACTTTTCATAAACGAAGTCTTGAATATCTTCCTATTGTCTGCAGAGAAGCCATGGAAAGGGACAGGAGTGAAAACTACAAACATAACTCTTAATACCTTGCCTACTTTCCCTCATTGCTACTGTCTACAAGATACTTGAGAAAATGGGTAGCAAGGACAGTGAATACCATATATATTTGTATATTTGGTATACCAAAAGGCCTTCCAGGGGTAGCACTTGGCTACCTTTAATTGATGTCCATGGGTACAAATCGTCTGTGCATTTTCATTCATTGGTGTGAATTTGTGATATCATGAATAACATCCAGCACAGTCACTCTTAACCATTCACTCATCCGTTTCTCACTCTAGAATTAAGGTGGATTTACGGCAGCACAAAGTGGCAGACACGTGACCACGGGTAAAGTCGCCAAAGCGCTGCTTTATGGGGCTGGTGCTTTGTTCTGGGCGCTCCTTTGTGTGACTGAGGGCAGTAATGAGTCCCGGCTCCAGGCGTGGAGTGTAAATCTCACTCATCTCCGCCCCCACCACCTCCTGGCAGCAGGAGCCACCCTGAGCGGTTGTGAGAAAATAACCAACAGCTGGATGAAGACGTGTTGAATCTCTCACGGTGTCAGGGGTCATCTCGAGGACAGTGGAGCCGCGGGAAAGCCCGGTAATCGCAGTCAAAACCAACACAGACAAATGCAACATTCTCCAAAGCCAGGATGCAGCTCAAAACTCAGTCATGTTGTTGCGGTCACCTCTTTCTCATGATGTCCGAGTTTTCATTAGGCTGTAGCAGGCAATGAAAAAAACACAAGGGTTGTCCCGTGAACCGATAGGAAAGTGTGAAATGCAGACAGGTATAATTCCCAAGTGACTGCCTTTAAAAGTACAGCTACTAGACGTCACGGTTACCAATAAAACATATTTTTTTATAGTAGCGTATATACTCATTGCACCCTTTCCCCTTCATTCTTTAATATCACAAATACATTTGCATAAAAAATACCGGAAATGGATTCAATTTTTTGATTGCATTACTCTGAAACGTCATGTGACTCAGAAATAATATGAACGTTGCCTGTAGATCACAAGGACATGGTATTTAAACGCAACTGGGCCAGATTCACTAATATTTTCTCTAGAACTAATAAAGAGATGCTTGAAGCATGGCAAATTTATGTCAAGTGTATTTGGTGGTATGTTCAGTACCGTATGCCATAGAGCACACCTGGAGGCACTTGGGCCATCTTTGTTAAATGTGCGGTCCAATAACAAGAATGTGTTCAGCAAGTGAACAGTGAATTGGATTAGGGCATTAACAGTCCTCTGGGAGTCTATATATAGATGCGCCGTGCTAAAACTAAGTGGCTCGTGCACAAAAGAAGTGAATACTAGAATAGTAGTTTAAAATGTGTGGTGGCCAATATTGGCCCTTTAAAAACCCTCCAAATTCAAACAGGAGCCATATAACAATGTGTTTTGCAGTTTTATGTAAAAGATGCTATTTCTCCACAGGGAAAGTTCCTTCACCAACACTCCCACTCTTCTTTGTCCCTCTCGTACTTTGACAGGAGTAGTTTACCATGGGCATTGGGGGTGGGAAATGCCATGGGAACTTTGTGAATAGCTGCAGAGTTCTAACTTTGTCGATGTTCAAAGGGGTTTGTAAAAGGGCCTTCCTTTCCGAAATGGCCAATGGCAGCAGAGCTCTGTGATCACAATCTGTGGAAATAGTGCTTCGGTCCATGTTATCCACCTGTCGAAACATGAACTGTAAAATAATCTACCCCACAGATATTGGCTAAATCCTACTGGACCCTTTTGCAACCATCCCTGCTGGCAGGCATCTCTGTGAGTTCCTGTTGTCTTTCTCCCACTGGCTGGTAAGTTGACTGCTTTGTGGCTCCCTCCACTCTCTATTGGGCCTGTCGGCGCCCAGCACTGCTCATTTTCAGTGCTGGCCTATTCTCTTCTTGGCCCCCACCCCCTCAGAGCCTCTGGAGTTGAAGCTTATAGACACTCAGGACATTAACCCCTTGCATGCTTATGACAAGCCCAGCTCGTCATGAGGCACAGTGGAGCTGTGCTCATGACGAGCTGGGCTCGCCATTACGGCCGCGGCGAGTTCCACGCCTGTGCGGGCGTTCTATTCGAGTGGGTGGAGTCATGACGAGTCCAGCTCATCATGAGCACAGCTCCACTGTGCAGCATGACAAGCTGGACTCGTCATGAGCAACGCGATGCCGCGCGTGGCCCCTCCCCTCTGCACCGCGGGGGAATTACCCCCGCGACAAAGGGGTTAAGAGCAGGAGTCAGGGTTAACCGCAAGGTAGGGCTCATTCAATGACAGAACAAAAAGAGTAGGTAAACCTTCTGGACAGCTGCTCACAATGCAATACCTCATGGGATCGGGTAGCCACCTAACGAAATGGATAACATGTAGTATTACGAATGGGAAGGGCGACATCACTGCAACTAATACGAGACAGGTGGGAGGGAGATTTGGGCAGAGCGCTTAGAGACAAGGAATGGGAACGTGTACTCGGATTCCCCAAGAAAGTGTCCAGGAACCCGAAATTTAAGTTTATTCAACTAATGTTACTGCATAGGGCATACCTCACCCCTTACCGATTACATGTGATGTTCCCCAACACCCCCGCTACATGCCCCCGATGTGGCGCGGATAATGCGCGCCTCCTGCACAAGCTATGGAGTTGCCCGAAACTGGGCTACTACTGGAAGACGGTCCAAGACGCATTATATAAACTGGCTCCTTCCAGACCATACACCTCCTTGGAATATACCATGTTAGGACTGGGACCTGTAGAGCGGAAAAGGAGCGTAACAGCGCGTTTTACAGACCTAGCCCTGTTACTTGGCAAGCGTACCATCACAATGCGATGGAAATCGGCTAGGCCACCAAACCCAGAGATGTGGCAGTCAGAGGGGGTACGCTGGGGGAAGGCAGAGGGTGTGACACTGCAGCGCGAAGAGCGTAGGGGACTCAGGAAGACCCTAATATCCCTAGAGTGGAACACTATGGTGGAGGCCTTTACTACGGGTAACGACACTCCGTCTACCCCATCGACTACAGATGGTTAGGCGCAGGAGCGGTATGACTGAAATACATAGACTCCCCCCCGACTCCACTATTATTGCAGCACTGCAGTTAGACAATAATTCTGGGTGTAACATGAGAAGAACGTGTATGTATTGCAATGTGTATAGTCCTGCATTGGTTTCTATGAAAATGGACACTGTGTACTAGAAACACTCGCCTAAGCCAAGTACTGTATATGATTGATGTATCCACGTAAGTGCCGGGGAAGGGAGGGACTGGGCGGGGGGAGTTGAGGGGAAATCTAATGGATATGTATAAAATTGAAAATGTTTGACAACTGGCTTATCATTGCTAACTTGTAAGAACCGTGAGATATATGCTATATACCGATATTGGAACTGCTGTAACTGTTCTTACCTACTTGCTAATAAAGAAATAAAAAAAAAAACCTTCTGGACAGACGTAAATTGTCCAATGAAGCTGAAACAGGACTTGATCACTGCAAGGAAGTTTGACCATCAATCTATAGATAATAGGCCATGTCTTATGAATGGGAGCCTGACCCCCTTGTATGTTTACATTAACCTGTACAATTATCAACAGCCTCTCACCTATAAAATCCCTCATCTAAGGGTCAATATTGCTAGGCCTGGGAAGTACTAATCAAATAACTACTACATTATTAATCCTCTATCTACTTTATGCCTTTGTAAAGTGCAATGACAAATCTTACCTCAAATTGAGAGTGACTTAACATGGGACCGGTGACAGGAAAGGACACCCTTGTTAACACACTATATGGGATTCTATGCAATAGTCTCTGTCAATATACAAAGGCATTAGGTCTAGTTTATTTTGCTCTTTCACTCGTCCAGACTCCATCTGATATTCTAACCTAGTAGTAAGTCCCTCCTATCACAATCTGTAATATCCCTTTGGTGACACTTAGCCATGCTGGTATAGAAATTGACCGTACCAAATGTACCTCTACTCACAGATGAAAGGTAGGTGGTCCTAACTCCTATAAACTCATCTGCACTCCTATTCTCTCATGAAATGCACCCAGGAACCACAAACACAGATTACTGAAAGAATTCACAGAAACTCTAGTCTCCGACAACTATTATTATGTGGAAAAGGGTGTATGAACACTGATCAAATCTTATTTACTGCTGCACTTCTTGATGGAAACAACTCTTTTGAAACCACCCCTGTGTGGCCAACACAATTAAAAACCCCTATGGACTCCAGCTCACTATCTCACCTTCAGCAAGCTTCAGAGTTGAAGCGTTGATCTCAATCTACAGAAATGGCAATATCCCTATCCAAGCCATGGACCACAACCTAAAAATATGTGATCTCCACTTCCCTACACTGTTGAACCTCATCGTCTCCAAGCAAACTCGCATTCCATAAATGGCTGCCTCCAGCCTGTGCCCTCCTTTTCCTCCCTGACTATATGTAGGGGAAGAGGCACTGACGAAGAAGGTAAGTATGGGGGGTGCATGGGTATTTCCTAATCTCAAAAAGAAGAATTGAAGGACAGAATGCAGAACAATGACATACATTCACCCCAGTACAGAGATCTGGGCCTAAATCCATCGTTTTTTTGCTCACCATGCCATTCCAGTTTGGACCCAGCCATATGCAAATCAGCCTTGACCCTGTGCCTCATGGGAACAGTCCAGCCTGAACTGACAGGCCAGGTCTTCCCTGGACTGGAAACAAGCATCCTGGGACCGGGTTTGGGCTTTCAGCCCTCATCAGCCGGTATAGCTTGACTCCAGTGGCATGGAGAGCACAAGACCCACATCTGCGCATACCCGCCCCACTCAGGGGGACACATGCAAAAAGAAGAATTGATGGACAGAATGCAGAACAATGTCATACATTCACCCCAGTACAGAGATCTGGGCCTAAATCCATCGTTTTCTTTTGCTCACCATGCCATTCCTAATCTCCCCTCACACCCTATTTGAAGGAAGTTTCTCCCTGCTCACTGCCGACTCTACTTCCGGAACCACATAGATTCAATAAAGAAAAAACTACTCATGCACCTCCTCTGGAAATTCTCCCAGAATATGGTATTCACTTCTCCCGGACGTACATGCCAATCCCGCATCTGTCGCCTTCAGGAAACGTGTAAAATATCTTCTCACTGAAAGACTCCTAATTAACTGACCTTACAGCTTGTGCGTCAAAGATAGATCCTACTTCTCCTTTTATGGTGAACAAACTACTTGCTTCAAGTTCCCTTGTGTATATTTACTCTGATCTGATAAATCAACAACAGTAGTATCTCTGGTAGAATACTGTCTCTGATACTTAGTGGTTCCCTCGCTTAGTGTGAGAGCAATGTGAGTACGCCTGCCCTTCACTTTACTTTATAAATAGTATCTGACATGTTCACCCTATTTTGACTAGGGCAGATTTCTATTTATAATCTGTTGTTAAGTGTATTGTTACCCCTGGGTATTTTATGCACTCTTTATGCACTCCAGTATATAAATCAATGTTTGCATTGACACTAACCTGGTAAAAACCCTTTGTTTACTCACAAAACAATGACATTATAAAAAAATTATGTCACAGACACACGTGTGATCTGAGCCAACATTTACCTGAAAAGTCCAAGCATCAACTTATTATCCCAAACCAAGAAATGAGCCACACAACTGAAGAGAAAGCCATCAAACATAGTACTTGCCTTTGAAACAATACTGCATGTATTCAAAGCAATGATTACAAGACCATACATTCTTTTAAATTAACTATCCCCATCAAGACATATCTAAAGGGACTTTTAAGTGCCACTGTCCAATAGCAATACAATATGAAAAGGGCACCTTTTATTTTTATTTGCAAAGTTTTATATAGCGCTGGCTAGACCCGAAGGTATCAGAGCGCTTTACATGAGGATCAGCGATTTACGTTACATAATTGCATCAATTACAGGAGCCAAGTATAAAAATAGGAGAAAAACATGAGATTACATAATAATGTGGATAATTAATGCGTAGTATAGCCAAGACACAGGAAAGAGGCTGGGAAGGGGAGGAAACATAGCGGGGAGACGAGGGAAACAGTGTCAGATGTCCGGCTGGGTAGGTGGCGGCAGAGGTGGTGAACCAGAGCCAAACTCCTCTGTAGCTGCATAGGACAGCTCCACCGGGCATCGGCCAAGGTTGCTCGGGTACCTCGGTAAGTACGAACTGTTAAGGTATCTGCCCAGGGGGCATCGTCATAGTTCCATCAAAGCACCAGTCCTGGTGTTACTGGGAAACGTGTAGAATAGCCAAGACAAGGGGAAGAGGCAGGGGAGGGAAGGAAAACACAGCGGGGAGATGAGGAAAACAGTGTTAGATGTCCGGCTGGGTAGGTGGCGGCTGAGGGGGTGAACCAGAGCAAAACCTCATTATAGCTGCATAGGACAGCTCCACCGGGCATCGGCCAAGGTTGCTCGGGTTCCGCTGTAAGTATGAACAGTTAATCCAGCTGACAGGCAAGGACACCCTTGTTAACACACTATATGGGATTCTATGCAATAGTCTCTGTCAATATACAAAGGCATTAGGTCTAGTTTATTTTGCTCTTTCACTCGTCCAGACTCCATCTGATATTCTAACCTAGTAGTAAGTCCCTCCTATCACAATCTGTAATATCCCTTTGGTGACACTTAGCCATGCTGGTATAGAAATTGACCGTACGAAATGTACCTCTACTCACAGATGAAAGGTAGGTGGTCCTAACTCCTATAAACTCATCTGCACTCCTATTCTCTCATGAAATGCACCCAGGAACCACAAACACAGATTACTGAAAGAATTCACAGAAACTCTAGTCTCCGACAACTATTATTATGTGGAAAAGGGTGTATGAACACTGATCAAATCTTATTTACTGCTGCACTTCTTGATGGAAACAACTCTTTTGAAACCACCCCTGTGTGGCCAACACAATTAAAAACCCCTATGGACTCCAGCTCACTATCTCACCTTCAGCAAGCTTCAGAGTTGAAGCGTTGATCTCAATCTACAGAAATGGCAATATCCCTATCCAAGCCATGGACCACAACCTAAAAATATGTGATCTCCACTTCCCTACACTGTTGAACCTCATCGTCTCCAAGCAAACTCGCATTCCATAAATGGCTGCCTCCAGCCTGTGCCCTCCTTTTCCTCCCTGACTATATGTAGGGGAAGAGGCACTGACGAAGAAGGTAAGTATGGGGGGTGCATGGGTATTTCCTAATCTCAAAAAGAAGAATTGATGGACAGAATGCAGAACAATGTCATACATTCACCCCAGTACAGAGATCTGGGCCTAAATCCATCGTTTTCTTTTGCTCACCATGCCATTCCTAATCTCCCCTCACACCCTATTTGAAGGAAGTTTCTCCCTGCTCACTGCCGACTCTACTTCCGGAACCACATAGATTCAATAAAGAAAAAACTACTCATGCACCTCCTCTGGAAATTCTCCCAGAATATGGTATTCACTTCTCCCGGACGTACATGCCAATCCCGCATCTGTCGCCTTCAGGAAACGTGTAAAATATCTTCTCACTGAAAGACTCCTAATTAACTGACCTTACAGCTTGTGCGTCAAAGATAGATCCTACTTCTCCTTTTATGGTGAACAAACTACTTGCTTCAAGTTCCCTTGTGTATATTTACTCTGATCTGATAAATCAACAACAGTAGTATCTCTGGTAGAATACTGTCTCTGATACTTAGTGGTTCCCTCGCTTAGTGTGAGAGCAATGTGAGTACGCCTGCCCTTCACTTTACTTTATAAATAGTATCTGACATGTTCACCCTATTTTGACTAGGGCAGATTTCTATTTATAATCTGTTGTTAAGTGTATTGTTACCCCTGGGTATTTTATGCACTCTTTATGCACTCCAGTATATAAATCAATGTTTGCATTGACACTAACCTGGTAAAAACCCTTTGTTTACTCACAAAACAATGACATTATAAAAAAATTATGTCACAGACACACGTGTGATCTGAGCCAACATTTACCTGAAAAGTCCAAGCATCAACTTATTATCCCAAACCAAGAAATGAGCCACACAACTGAAGAGAAAGCCATCAAACATAGTACTTGCCTTTGAAACAATACTGCATGTATTCAAAGCAATGATTACAAGACCATACATTCTTTTAAATTAACTATCCCCATCAAGACATATCTAAAGGGACTTTTAAGTGCCACTGTCCAATAGCAATACAATATGAAAAGGGCACCTTTTATTTTTATTTGCAAAGTTTTATATAGCGCTGGCTAGACCCGAAGGTATCAGAGCGCTTTACATGAGGATCAGCGATTTACGTTACATAATTGCATCAATTACAGGAGCCAAGTATAAAAATAGGAGAAAAACATGAGATTACATAATAATGTGGATAATTAATGCGTAGTATAGCCAAGACACAGGAAAGAGGCTGGGAAGGGGAGGAAACATAGCGGGGAGACGAGGGAAACAGTGTCAGATGTCCGGCTGGGTAGGTGGCGGCAGAGGTGGTGAACCAGAGCCAAACTCCTCTGTAGCTGCATAGGACAGCTCCACCGGGCATCGGCCAAGGTTGCTCGGGTACCTCGGTAAGTACGAACTGTTAAGGTATCTGCCCAGGGGGCATCGTCATAGTTCCATCAAAGCACCAGTCCTGGTGTTACTGGGAAACGTGTAGAATAGCCAAGACAAGGGGAAGAGGCAGGGGAGGGAAGGAAAACACAGCGGGGAGATGAGGAAAACAGTGTTAGATGTCCGGCTGGGTAGGTGGCGGCTGAGGGGGTGAACCAGAGCAAAACCTCATTATAGCTGCATAGGACAGCTCCACCGGGCATCGGCCAAGGTTGCTCGGGTTCCGCTGTAAGTATGAACAGTTAATCCAGCTTTTAATTAATTCCTAGCTAGCTTGGTCATTACATTTTTATATCCAATTGGTACACAAATATGTTTAATAGTGAATCATGTTTTCTATTCTAATTTTAGTGGATTACTACTGGGAGATTCTGAAGGAAAAAAACAATCTTTGGTAAATGCGAGTTTCCCAGGTTCGAACGCATAGCCTGCACATTATAGAAAGTTTCTAAAATCTGCATAAACAGGGTTTCTTTAATTTATCATTTGGATTAATAATATAAAATCGTTTAAGAACAATATAATCTTCCGGCATTATGATGCAAGAAAAATGTGCAAACCTTTTGCGGTCTCACTACAGACATCTCCAGATGTCTGTTGGGACACAGCATCGTATACCATACGCCACAGAGTCAATCCTTGATCAAGATTGGATAACGTTCATGTCAATCTCTGATGCCTTGCTCTGATTTGTTTCTTTTCTTTATTTCTGTGTTTGACCTCCCCACAGGAGTGTTTGGTTTCGCCATTGATAACTTTGTCATTCTTCCTGATCCGAATGCAGATGTGCAAGCAGAGACGCGTCTAAACAACACCAGATTGCTGGCGTTCAGTGCCACTTAGTGTTCACTAGAAAAACTGCAGCATTGTGGAAGATACAGCATTGTTCTTTACCTACTACTATAAACAAGCATTAGCAATGCAAATTGTTCTTACTTCTATGTAAAGGCAAGCAAGATCGATTAGCATTGTCTGTGCTGGTTCTTCTAGCAGTGCTGCTATTAGGTATTTGATATACAGAGAGAACAGGTTGTCAGACAAAAGAATTCACAGTCTGGTTCCTCTGTGCACATCAAAATGCACTGACATTACTGGCAACTTAGAGTTGACCTGTACCAAATTAACACAACTGCTGAAAAACATTGTGAATAAGATTGCTAAAAAAAAAGCCCAAGCCACATGACTGAATGTCTTTTTTGTTATTGACATACAGTGACATAAGAGGCTATTCATCTTGTTGGCAATATCTACAATTAACTTCATGATATGAAATTCAGTTGTCTAGCCGCATCTTAGAAGAAGCCACTGTTGATCTTATCCAGCTATGCCATGGGTACACGTCTAATTAGTTATCTAAAACTTTAGAAAACCTCTTTGAATCTATGCTGCGCAAAGAAATAAGGGGCACATGAAAGTCTCCTTACATTTGTTGGATGAATAAAAACATATACAATTTAATTCTCCATTGTATTACCCCATGGTTAATGTTCGTCTCATACAACAGAAGTTTTAAAGTCTAGCTATCAGTTGATAGATCCTTGGAGAGAAAACCACTCAGATGTCAAACATTACACTTGTTTTTCACAGCGATTCAAAAACCATCTCGTGATTTTTCTTTGTCTACAAATCATTGAGTAGGGGGCAGACCGATATCAGGGCCAATGCTTTCTCGGATTATTTCCTGGTCTCCGTAGTAATAGCCATGGGTTCATTTAATAGGGATGGACCTAGATGGCAATTAGGCATATCTCTGCTCTCGAATCCCCAGTGAGTCGCAGAAATGACAGAGTTTATTTTGGAGTTTTTCTCCATCAATTGCAAAATGGCTTTGTTCCTTATAATGTGGGCGGCTTTTAAAGCAACATTAAGGGGAAGGAGGATTATTGCTTTTAAAGAAAACCAAACTAAAGAGCGTATATAGCGAATAACGTGCCTGCAGGCAACATTAGAAAACGCTATAGAAGCAAGGGAGAGAAATTTTGGAATTGAGCCAGATATAGAATCAATAGTGACTGCAAGACAAACCCTTTTTTATATGCTGGAATACATCCAAAAGTTATCAACAAAAATGTATGAAGAAAATCAGCTTATAGGCAAGTTCTTGGCTTCTTCTACTAGAATTCAAAGTGAAAAGGCGACAATGAAATCTGTAGAAAATCCCACCACTAGAAAATTGGAAACAGACCAGGAAGAAGTCACCCGCGTGTTTTTTCAGTATTATAGCGATATCTGTCAAACACAATATACGGAGACAATGACTAGCATAGAACAGTATTATGCCTCCATTAAACTCCCTAGTTTGCTGAATTCTCTTTCCCAGATATTGTTGAAGCCTATAACGCCCATTGAAATTTTATAGGCGCTCAAGAAAATGCTCAAGAAAATGCCAAATGCTAAGGCATGCGGTAATGATATGTTTCTAACTGAGTTTGTAAGATATTCTCTGGGGGAACTGATTCATTTTTATTGGGACTCTTTAACTATATTAAAGAAGGGGGAGAGATCCATCCCATCGCCCAGGTATCAACAATAGTCTCTTTCATGAAAAAAGATAAGAACCCGAACTCGGTCCACTCATACAGACCAATAGTCTGCTTAATACCGACAATAAATTGCTGATGAAAATTTGGGCGTCCAACATAATGCCAGCAGCACAACAGCTAATGCATGAAGATAAGTGTGGCTATGTGAAGGGCCAATTAATGTAATCAAATACTCAGTTTTTAATCCAGGCAATAAATTATTTCTCTGTGAATCGTATAAAGGGGATGTACGACATTACAACGCATGCTTTTACATCGCATGCTTTTACAACGCGAGTTTTACAACGCATACCATTACAGCGCATAGTGCTTTGGGGCGCTGGATAGTGAATTATTTAATTTACTATTCCAACTCCAGTCCCCGTGGATAGTAGGGAAGGTGTTGGATAGTAAATTAAATCTATTCCCTATCCTAGAGCGCCCCCCAGCGCAATGCGTTGTAATGGTTTGCGTTGTAAAAGCTGCGATGTAAAAGCATTGCGTGGTAAAAGTTGCGTTGTAAGTGATGTTTCCCGTATAAAGGCACTAGTTATGACGGTCGATGCCGAAAAAGCATTTGATCTTGTGAATTGGCATGCTTTGTTTTACAGTCTCCAACAATTTGGTTTTCCTTCCCAGTTTATTGCAATGCTTTCATACTTATACCATGGGGCATAGGCTAAGCTGATGATAAATCCAAGATGGCTGGTTCAATTGCAACTAAAAGGGGTACACGGCAAGGAAGTCCTCTTTCTCCTGTTTAATTTTTTTAATTTTTATTTAACCCCTGATGAACAACTCCGTAAAGTTAATATAAGTGCACCAATAGAAGGGATTTCTAGGTTTAATTATTCACAGATGATATTATTTTATATTTACAGCCTGATGAGGACAATATCAGCGGAGCTATGCAGACAAAAAAAGATTTGACTAAAATAGGCGGATACAAGATAAAAACAAAGTAAAACAGAAGTATTGCTTTTTAAAGTAACAACCGCAGTCTTTCCAGAATCATTACAGGGACAAGCCAGCTTGCAGACACAAATAAGATATCTGGGTGTATCACTGACAAACAATTTTTCCAGCCTATTTCACCTGAACTATGAAAACATTTTACAAAAGATAAAAGGGTTGTTCAAGGGGGGTCACTGATCCCCTTGATGATAATAAGGCGTATCTCAATGATTAAGATGTTGGTGTAACCAATAATGGTATTTCTCTTCCCCAATGTTCCAATAAAAATCCCCAACAGTTATTTTCAGTAATGAGACTCGGTATTAAGGAGTTTTATCTGGAATAAGAAATTATCCAGGGTTAAATGGGGGGTTCGACAACTTCAGAAATCACGAGTTGGGCTGGCACTTCCCCATATGCAAGGCCACTATCAGGCCATTTTAATCAATGTTTTATCTAGGTATTTAAATGAATGTAGAGCATTTGATAATTTTTGTTTTGTATTAAGATGATTCAGGAATCAGAAATTAGCCTACCAGATTTTATCAAAATAGCGAAACTGCCAAAAAAGACCAGAAATACGTTTTTACGAGATAATATTGGACGAATGAGCGTTTTAAGAAAATTCTAGAAGTCACTTTTCGATGGAATTGTATTATTGCCTTGGGAGGGTAGGTTCTCTGGGCTTTCTTTAGCAGATAGTGAGGTTAGATTCCGGAACTCCATAGGTTTTAAAACCTTCGGTGATTTTATCTTGCAGGGAAAATCTATCTCTTTGGAAGAACTACTAGCAAGCAGTGCACACAATGCAAGAAACATTTTTTAAGCTTCAGCCAGATTAAGTATTTTTTACAGTTTAATATTCAGACTGAGAGCCAGGAGCCACACCAATTAGCAGGGCTCTAGTCAAGAGCAGATTGTTAAGAATAGGAAATTGTTAGAGACTGCAATGGTCTTTCTTCGTAGGTCGACTTAACAATTTTTCTTTCCAGGGTATTAGAGAAAACACAATGTCATCTTTCAGAAAGTGATTGGCAGTCAATTGCCGGGATAGGAAATAAATCCCCATGCGCTGCAAATTTAAAAAGAATGTAATTCCTGTCCAGATTGATGGCTTATTATACTCCGGAAACTCTCCATGAAATGCATGCATCAGTATCAGATCATTGTTTTCTTTGTCATCAACAAGGTGCAGGATGTTGGCTTCATATGTTCTAGTCATTCACACATCTGTTTAATTCTGGCAGGAATTGTTTGAGGCTATTGGTCAGGCCATCGAGTGCCCAATAATTTCAGAGGAAAGTCTTGTACTATTTGGGGTTTCAAAAAGGAGCCAACAATTAGTAAAGGGTAAACAATGGGAAACATCCTTTACCACGCAACTTTTACCACGCAGTGCCTTTACAACGCAGGTTTTACAACGAAAACCATTACAACGCATTTCACTGGGGGGCGCTCTAGGATAGGGAATAGTTTTAATTTACTATCCAACACCTTCCCTACTATCCACGGGGACTGGAGTTGGAATAGTAAATTAAACTATTCACTATCCAGCACCCCCCAAAGCAATGCGTTATAAAGGCTTGCGTTGTAACAGCATGCGTGGTAAAAGCATGCGTTGTAACAACGTACATCCGTAAACAATACTTTATATCTATAGCTTTGATGATTGCCGCTCCTTTATCCTCCAGAACTGGAAGACAGATAAGATTACAACAGCCTAGTGCTGGAAGAGTAAAATGCTTGGCACTATGAATTTTGAGGAGGCATATGCAAAGCGTGGGGGGGGGGAATTAAAAGGTTTAGACCATATGGCAGTACTTGAAATAAGATGGAAGGTTATTTAAAGCTCTGTACTTTTTTACAAAGGGATGACCGTTTAGTTTTCTCTATCAATATGTTATAATGTGGCCTCTTAGCTTATACCATCAATGTGCTTGAACTTGGCAATAGACTGGTGTAGAGCTACTAATCCTGATTCTGGATCTATTTTGTTTTGCACTTTAAATCGCACTTTTGACACACTAACGCATTTTCTCTTTAAGGCACTGCAATGTACTAGGAATGTGATTGAATATGTAAATTATCTCTGAAGAATCAGGTATTATTGTTGCACTTTAAATTGCCTATTTGCACATATTATAGACGATGTTCAATGGCTTGGAAATAAATCAGACAGAACTGACTTAGTGAAAAGATGTCTTAAACTTGGTTCTACAAAATGTATTGCTCTTTAATTTACACTTCTGATGCACTAATGCACTTATTTCTCAAGGCACCTTAATGAACGAGGAATGCGTTTGAACATTTATAATACTGCCGGGGAATTAAGAAAAATTGTTCCATTTCAAATTGCATATTTTTGCGCATATTGTAGTCTATGATCAAGATCAGACTGGTGTTATTTTTTACAAGTCTTCTATTTGTACAATTTTCTGTTCTACTTACAGAAGCCACTGTATGGATCTATCTCTGCTCGATAAAAATAAAAAATAAAAATGTTCATCTTTTTGGCAAAGCCAGTACACTGAGTTTAGTTAACCTAAGAGAACCTCTTGCCTGCAGATTAGGGGTTCGAACAATACCAGAGCTGCCAACATTTACCAAAATGAAAACCTCACGTTTTATGTCCTTAAATGACAGCAATTTAATTGGTTTACTTTCCTAATACATTTTGTCTTCATTCCCGAGCCTGCCGAGCCTGGAGGGAAGGGAAGTTTCCTGTGTGGCCCAGAGCCATGGACTCCCTCACATAACAGCATGTAATGATGTCATGTGGTGAGACCTGCCATTTGACAGACAATCAGAAACTGAGACAAAAAAGTCCGTATGTGGCAACTTTCTTGCATACGCTGATGTGTGCCCTACAATCTCTAAAGACAGCATTGTGTGTGGTGAAAGAGGGTATTTCAATAGGTTCTCAAGGTACTTCACTACCTCCTATGATCAATTGCACAAATCAAGACATCAGCCACAGAACATTTGTTCTGGGAATGTATGTAGGAGTTACTCTTCTGTATCCCCTGAATGCCTTGAATTGAGAAATGTAAAGATCTAATCCCATACAAAATAATGTCATGACCGAAGATAATGACAACACCGAACTTATGTTACACATCAATTTTTGTTGGGTTGAGAACCTTTTTCTAATTTATGAAGTGAATTAATACAATGGTAGCAGTAGGAAATCAAAGTTGCATATCCATACTGAGTGATATGAAGTAAGACAGGTAAACATAAGGATAAACTGTTTGTACCAGAAGTGGCAAAACAGAACAGCTCATAAAGAACATTTTCGAACAATTTATATATGAATTTGTTGCACACATTTAGTAAATCAATAATATCAGCTCTGTGGTACAGGATAATGGTAAAAATTAGATAACAATAGTAAACTGAGAGGTTTTTTGTTCTTCTTCCAGTGTAAATGAGCACTATTTGATTGGTTGCAGTGTTGCTTATTCATTCATTTGTGGTTACAATAGCACAACAACAAACACATGTTTCGTATTTGACATAGGACTTTTTCAAGGTATGGAAAATTCCAAATGAATGAATTAAAAAAACATTGCAATCTGCAATCATTCACACTAAAAATAAAAATAAAAGATTATTGGAAAAAGAACGGTGAGATGACACAACCGTTTTTGGCAATCGTATCATTCTCTAAAGGCATATCATGCTTGCGTGCGCCTACAGAATGGCGCAAGCACCAGTATATTTTATTTTTTATTGACCTATGTAAGATGTCAGGAGCCACTTGAAATAGAGCAATACAAAAACAATAAAGTGTAAATGTGCAAAAACACTTGTGTTGAGGGCTGGGGAGGAAATTAAGGGGGAGAAGTAAACAAGCGAAAGAGTGAGCAGGCACGAGAGAGAGAGAAAAAAAGAGAGACAGCAAACACAGAGCATAGGGAAAGGGTATTTTGAGGGGGGTGGGGAGAAACACAAGAAGGAGAGAGTTGAAACACACATGGACTCTGATGGAATGATTAACCAAAAGAAATAAGTAGTTTCCTAAAGTGAGCAGGGGAAGGCCCAGCGCTTTCCATGAACACCAGTAAAAGACACATACATTTACGGAGAGGTTAAGTGATTTGCCCAGAATCACAGGATGTTGAACCATCGCCGAGACTCGAACCTGGTTCCCCAGCTCCAAAGTCAACAGCTCTGGCCATTACACCACATCCTCTCCCACCCTCTCATGAATAGTAGTTGGTTCTGTTTTAGGCAGCGCTCACAGGAGAAATGGGCTGGTGCAAGCTGCCTCCTGATGAGAGTCCTGGCACTTATTTGTTTACAATTTAACCACTGGGAAGGACACAAGTCAGCAAGCGAAGGGGATGGCAGTGCTCCTGGGGAGAGACAAATACATGATGGACAAGGACCACCATCAAATAGAAAGCAAGCAAAATAGAATGACAAAAAAGCCAGACAATGGTAAGAAATGGGTGTGCTGCATAGGTTCTTGGTAAGCTCAAATGAAGTCTATTGCAACCAGAGAGTGCTGCCTGGTATGCTCGGCCTAAAAAAGAAAAGGCCTATTTACCCAAATAAAACAGTGTGAAAGAACCTAACAAGAAAAGGTGTCAAATTCAAAACATGAGACTGACGCATCAAAGAGCTAAGTAAGTCATTGGCAAGGCCCATAGATTTGGCTTTGCGCACCAAGATGTATTTTGTTTTCCTTATAGGGTTATGACTGTAAGTGTCTATTTGGAAAGAACATATTATTTAAGTTGATGTCTGCTTAACAAATACGAACCTGTGTCTAGGTAATAATTGTGCCAGTGGTTTTCAAAAGTCCGCAGAACATTCATTATGTGAGAGCAGAGACCAAGCAGGAGATTGAGGACCTGATTATGAATTGAGGTGTTATTTCCCATGGTTTACTTGGGTGCGATAAATAACAACTATTATGAGTATATGGGGAATAACATGCAGATTTTGGAGTTTTTTTAATTGTTTTATTTTTCCATTTTAACATAAACATACGAACAAAAAATACATCAAGAAATCATAACATTGCAATAAAGTAAAGAAAGAAAAATGTTTTTAAGGCGTGTTGCATTGCCAGTGTTGTCTCCAGGGGAGTGAGCCATGAACAAGTATCAAACAAATAATGTGTAGATTAATAGGAAAAAAAAACACCCGTCACTGAAGGGGAGAGTTTGAGATAGTACAGAGACACCAATACTCTATTGTCGACACCTAGATCGTCGGTGTGCCTTCCATTGTCGGTGTGGCCTGTAATGTCTGTTGAGAGCCTTCTGCAGGGGGGGTGGTACGAGGTGATCTTGCGCTCGGGTCTTGATGTAGATAGTTTACAGGCTCCAGACGTTCTTTGGTCGATTCCTAGGGGGGAGTAATTTGCTATATGTTCCTGTTTGTGTATTGCAGTACATCATGTCTGTGGTCCATTGGGACAGAGAGGGGGTGGGCCTTGGGAACAATGCATCGCTATTACCCACTTTGCTACCAAGAGGGCCATGTCCACCAGGCGTCTTATGGGTTTCTGCAGTTTTTAGGTTTCGACCTGGCGAGAGCACGCAGTGCTCCGCCCAGGCCAAAAACTTTTGTCAACAGTATGGATGTTCGGCCCGCCTCTGTTTCCCATTGGCTAGCTCCATAAATGGACGCTAGCCATTGGCAAACAGAGGCGTCCGTCATCCTGCGAGGCGACTCGTGGGCGTTTCTGGAGAATTTTTCTCATCCGGCCCCTTTTGTCTCGTCAGTGCGGCGGTGGGCGGGGTTTATTTTTTTTTCTTTCCGTGTTGTTTTCGTCTTTTCAGGAGTGCCTTCAGCCGGATTGGTTTTGTTTATATTTGCGTTCAGGTAAGATGCATATTGTTTACATTTTTTTAATTGTTTGTTTCTGTTTGTTTCTCCACTTTGTGTGTCTCGTTGCTGCCCAGTGTTCTGAATGTTTCGCTTTGCACGGTATGCACCCCCTCTCATGATGTTTCCGTGATTGTTTTACGTTTTTTTCTGTGTCTCGTTGCTGCACCGTGATGTACTTCTTTCGCTTTGCACGGTATGCTTGTTATAAAACATGCTGCCTGCTGCGGTACCCTCATGCCGAAACTCTGCATCACGTGGCTTCCTATTCGAAGTAACCTAAGTTAAAAACACATTGCTGAGTGGGAATTACCTGCTGGTCGGATAGAAAGCATAATTTAGTTGGAGGATAAGAATCCATTTTCAGCACAGTCACAAATCGTTTTAGACAGATGTTGCAGGTAACACATTACATGAAAAGATTTTGCAAGCGGTCTCGTTGCTGCACCGTGATGTACATCTTTCGCTTTGCACGGTATGCTTGTTATAAAACATGCTGCCTTTTGCGGTACCCTCATGCCGAAACTATGCATCACGTGGCTTCCTGTTCGAAGTAACCTAAGTTAAAAACACATTGCTGAGTGGGAGTTACCTGCTGGTCGGATAGAAAGCATAATTTAGTTGGAGGATAAGAATCCATTTTCAGCACAGTCACAAATCGTTTTAGACAGATGTTGCAGGTAACACATTACATGAAATGATTTTGCAAGCGGGGAGTGTCAACACACTGGCCTAGTTCCCACGCACTCGCAGGCTTCTCTCCTGCTAACCAGGTATAGTAATCTAGCAGCAGCATCTCATTCATGAATAGCTGATGCTGAAATTGGCCCATATTTGCGTTTATTTCTGTGCCCTTAGACTGGGAGGGGGGGGTCCTGCAAATGTCTGTTTTATATGGCAGTATTCATTTTGTTAGAAGGAGTAAAAACAAATAGCTGTTATTAGTTTGCAAGAATTTCGTGATCAGTAAATTTGCCTTTTCCTCATTTTTAGAATCCAAGCTGTTGAACGCTGGTCTATTGTTGGCACTTTCAGTCGAGACACTGCAGTTTTGGGATGATTAAAAATAACTCGTCTACACGATATGTGCCCATGGCTGTCTTCTCGCACTTCCCTTTGCTATTTGTCATTTACTTATTTGCTGCTTGCCAAGTAATGCTCCGTGAAACCCAGTTAAGTACGAGGCATGATTGGTGGTCTGAGCAGAAATAACATCATTTCTACTGTGGCTTTTTCCAAAACAAGCACAGACTACTAACTTTTTTCTTTCGTTCTGAGATTATTGCTTGTTATGGTGAAATAAGCAATACCTGCTGTAGCTTTGAGTTTTACATTTAGTTTTACTGCCATCTCTAAGTTGCAGGTTAAACAAAGCATTGAAGTTGAAAAAAGCGATAAAGTACAAAAACCATTCATGCCTGTTTATGCTGCATGTTTACTGCAAATGGCTAAATTGAGCATATTTGTTTTTTAAGTGTGCTATTACTGAGAAAACGTGTCCTGGTGCTGGAACTGATACACTAAGCTCACGCAATAGCAGGGTTAAGGTCTTTAGAGCAATCCGGTTTCAAGGTTGTGGCAAAAGGAAAACTGATTAGCTTTGGTTCTTCCATTCAGCGGAAGAGAATTCCAGAGTTTAGCTGCTGTGACTGAGAAAGTCTGGTCTCGCGATAAAGAATAAGCAAAGCTTCAAGTATACAGGATTCTGAGTGACACAAAATAGGAACTTCTGTACATCCTGCTGAAAGGGTCTCAAGCGAAGGGAAAAGAGGGCATTGAAGGATTCATGACCATACACACCTTTGTCCAATATCACAAATAATGTCCTCCAGAATCCCATTCCAAAAATGCCAGTTTCAAGAAGGAACAGCCCACAAATAAACCAGCCGATCGCAGGTGCCCTCAGCTCTAAATCCTCTGCCATCTGATCTCACCCGGGCCCTCACTCACTTCTTACCCCTGTACGCTCAGCTCTTACCTGTGCCCTCAGCTCTTATCCCTGTGCCCTCAGCTCTTACCCCTGTGCCCTCAGCTCTTACCCCTGTGCCCTCAGCTCTTACCCCTGTGCCCTCAGCTCTTACCTGTGCCCTCAGCTCTTATCCCTCTGCCCTCAGCTCTTACCCTGCCCTGTGCCCTCAGCTCTTCCTAGGCCCTCGCTTCTGACTCCTGTGCCCTCAGCTCTTACCCCTCTGCCCTCAGGTCTTACCCCTCTGCCCTCAGCTCTTACCCTGCCCTGTGCCCTCAGCTCTTCCTAGGCCCTCGCTTCTGACTCCTGTACCCTCAGCTCTTACCTGTGCCCTTAGCTCTTACCCTTGTGCCCTCAGCTCTCACCCCTCTGCCCTCAGCTCTTACCCCTGTGCCCTCTGCCCTCTCCCGTGCCCTCAGCTCTGACACCTCTGCCTGTGACCCTCGCCAGTGACCATGTCCAGCATGGCGGGGGAGATCGTGGCCGTCCTGCTGGCCCTGTCGGGCTGGGTGCTGGTCTGCTCCATGCTGCCCACCGACTACTAGAAGGTGTCGAGCATCGACGGCACGGTCATCACCACGGCCACCTTCTGGTCCAACTTGTAGAAGACCTGCATCACAGACTCCACCGGCATCTCAAACTGCAAGGACTTCCCGTCCATGCTGGCCCTGGAGGGTGCGTCCCGAGGGGGAGGGGGATGTGTGTCTGTGTATGTGTATGTGGCCCTGTGTATGTGTGTGTGTTGCTCTGTGTGTGTGTGTGGCTCTGTGTGTGGCTCAGTAGGCATGTATGTGTGTGGGACTCTGTGTGGGTCTGTGTGTTTGTGTGTGGCATTTGCGAGAGATTAAGCTATTGGCATTGTAAATGACAGTGCCATTTATTTATCTGTTTTCAAAACCAACACATACATAAAAATGTTGTCATTTACAATGCCAATAGCTCTAACTTTTTCAAAGGCGAAACCGTTGCATTGTAAATGCTTGTTTGGAGTAGCTGAGAAGGGCTAGTGATGGATTGGGACTGATTGCCACCTGTGTAACTGATCGGAGTCCTGCAAAAACTTTTATTAAAAAATGTGCTATGGAGGGGCTGAGTCACGCTAAGTGCAGAAAATCCGCCTCGCCCCCTCCACAACGTTCGCAGTTGGTAGTGTCTCGTAGCCCTAATTTGTGGAGCCGCACAGGTGTATAATAGATGCGGTTTAACATTTTTAATTGTATACGGCGGTGTCGGCCATTAAGTGAGATACGTTTGGTTGCTTCGCAGCAATACTTCCACATGTTGTCGTCTATGTCAAGTCCCAGGTCAGATGCCATTCGAGTCTGGCTTTAACATACTGGTTGCGGCACAGTTCCTGTGTCTTAGAGTATTTGTGTGACACTAGTCTCTGAGGGGATTCTGCATGCAGCAAAGTGGAGAAGGAGAGAACTCCGGAGGTTCCAGTAGCTCATCTCAAAGCAAGTCTCGCAGCGCGCCTCTCACTCTAAAATAATAGTATGTGGTGAGGAGGGGCGGCGGATGTTCTGTCTCCAGCAGGTCAGTCCAGTCTTTGCCTGCCCCATCATTGGAGAAATCGCCAACCTTATCAATAACCAATGAGTGTAGAGCTGCTATCATTGGGGAGGTGAGTGTCGGGAGCCACTCGCAACAGGCTATGGGGGTGTTGGGGGAATACAATATAGAGAGTGCCTGTCTGTTGAGTAGTTTATGGCAGGCGTGTGTGGTAGCATTAATTGACTCGAGGATCGCAGTAGTTTTGCGTGGTGCTTGGAATAAGGCAGTCCCCAAGTGAGCGGGGGCTTGCGAAAGTCGCTCTATGTGTAAATGTGGGGGAGGTGTATTCTGATGTAGCACAGAAGTATGCATGCGAGGCCTGGGCTGCCCGGTAGTAGAGCTCTAGGTCCGGGGCTCCCAATCCTCCCATTGAGTACGGCAAGACGAGGAGTGTTCAGCTTGCTCGTGGTTGTTTGTTGGCCCAGGCCAATTTAATTTGTAATGTTCTGAGTTGTTTAAAGAACTGTGTTGGCAGGGCCATTGGGATGTTAGGAAATAAGAAAAGGAATCGGGGGAGGACCACCATTTTCATCAGCGACATTCTGCCCATAAGGGAGAGGGGGAGTCGGGTCCATATTGCAATGTCCTCCTCAAGTTTAGTGATAGCGCGGCCATAATTTTCTCTGAACACTAGCTCCGAGTCAATGTGTATTTGAATCCCCAAATACCGCACCGGGTCAGAGGACCACTGTAGAGGGAAGTCTAATTCCTCTGGGAGTGTTGCTGAGGTAAGGGGGAATACTACTGATTCCGTCTAATTATTTTTTTAAACCGGAGAGTTCTCCGATTCGTACTACCTCATGCCTGTTTATGCTGCATGTTTACTGCAAATGGCTAAATTGAGCATATTTGTTTTTTAAGTGTGCTATTACTGAGAAAACGTGTCCTGGTGCTGGAACTGATACACTAAGCTCACGCAATAGCAGGGTTAAGGTCTTTAGAGCAATCCGGCTTCAAGGTTGTGGCAAAAGGAAAACTGATTAGCTTTGGTTCTTCCATTCAGCGGGAGAGAATTCCAGAGTTTAGCTGCTGTGACTGAGAAAGTCTGGTCTCGCGATAAAGAATAAGCAACGCTTCAAGTATACAGGATTCTGAGTGACACAAAATAGGAACTTCTGTACATCCTGCTGAAAGGGTCTCAAGCGAAGGGAAAAGAGGGCATTGAAGGATTCATGACCATACACACCTTTGTCCAATATCACAAATAATGTCCTCCAGAATCCCATTCCAAAAATGCCAGTTTCAAGAAGGAACAGCCCACAAATAAACCAGCCGATCGCAGGTGCCCTCAGCTCTAAATCCTCTGCCATCTGATCTCACCCGGGCCCTCACTCACTTCTTACCCCTGTACTCTCAGCTCTTACCTGTGCCCTCAGCTCTTATCCCTGTGCCCTCAGCTCTTACCCCTGTGCCCTCAGCTCTTACTCCTGTGCCCTCAGCTCTTACCTGTGCCCTCAGCTCTTATCCCTCTGCCCTCAGCTCTTACCCTGCCCTGTGCCCTCAGCTCTTCCTAGGCCCTCGCTTCTGACTCCTGTGCCCTCAGCTCTTACCCCTCTGCCCTCAGGTCTTACCCCTCTGCCCTCAGCTCTTACACTGCCCTGTGCCCTCAGCTCTTCCTAGGCCCTCGCTTCTGACTCCTGTACCCTCGGCTCTTACCTGTGCCCTTAGCTCTTACCCTTGTGCCCTCAGCTCTCACCCCTCTGCCCTCAGCTCTTACCCCTGTGCCCTCTGCCCTCACCCGTGCCCTCAGCTCTGACACCTCTGCCTGTGACCCTCGCCAGTGACCATGTCCAGCATGGCGGGGGAGATCGTGGCCGTCCTGCTGGCCCTGTCGGGCTGGGTGCTGGTCTGCTCCATGCTGCCCACCGACTACTAGAAGGTGTCGAGCATCGACGGCACGGTCATCACCACGGCCACCTTCTGGTCCAACTTGTGGAAGACCTGCATCACAGACTCCACCGGCATCTCAAACTGCAAGGACTTCCCGTCCATGCTGGCCCTGGAGGGTGCGTCCCGACGGGGGTGGGGGGGCTGTGTGTGTGTCTGTGTATGTGTATGTGGCTCTGTGTATGTGTGTGTGTTGCTCTGTGTGTGTGTGTGGCTCCGTGTGTGGCTCTGTAGGTATGTATGTGTGTGGGACTCTGTGTGGGTCTGTGTGTTTGTGTGTGGCATTTGCGAGAGATTAAGCTATTGGCATTGTAAATGACAGTGCCATTTATTTATCTGTTTTCAAAACCAACACATACATAAAAATGTTGTCATTTACAATGCCAATAGCTCTAACTTTTTCAAAGGCGAAACCATTGCATTGTAAATGCTTGTTTGGAGTAGCTGAGAAGGGCTAGTGATGGATTGGGACTGATTGCCACCTGTGTAACTGATCGGAGTTCTGCAAAAACTTTTATTAAAAAATGTGCTATGGAGGGGCTGAGTCACGCTAAGTGCAGAAAATCCGCCTCGCCCCCTCCACAACGTTCGCAGTTGGTAGTGTCTCGTAGCCCTAATTTGTGGAGCCGCACAGGTGTATAATAGATGCGGTTTAACATTTTTAATTGTATACGGCGGTGTCGGCCATTAAGTGAGATACGTTTGGTTGCTTCGCAGCAATACTTCCACATGTTGTCGTCTTGTGGAGAAGCGTGGCTCAGTGGTTAGAGGCGGCAGAGCCGGAAGCTGAGATCAGCCGTGGACCAGGGTTCGATTCCCTGCCTCGGCGGGTCTCGGGCTCAAAAATTCCACGGACTCGACAATTCTCGCTCCAGTGCCTACTCGACTCACGGGATCACACTCTGCGACTCTGGGCAATAGCTTGCTTAATCTCCACTACGGCCCCTCGCGGCGGGATGCCTGGCTTTCACCTTGTGAATACCCTGCCGGGGTATCTCACAGGGGAATACCAGGACGGGTTCCCTAAGCAAGCGCCTTGAGACCCCTGGGTGATTAGTGCGCTATATAAATCGAAATACATTTACATTTACATTTACATTTACATATGTCAAGTCCCAGGTCAGTTTGCCATTCGAGTCTGGCTTTAACATACTGGTTGCGGCACAGTTCCTGTGTCTTAGAGTATTTGTGTGACACTAGTCTCTGAGGGGATTCTGCATGCAGCAAAGTGGAGAAGGAGAGAACTCCGGAAGTTCCAGTAGCTCATCTCAAAGCAAGTCTCGCAGCGCGCCTCTCACTCTAAAATAATAGTATGTGGTGAGGAGGGGCGGCGGATGTTCTGTCTCCAGCAGGTCAGTCCAGTCTTTGCCTGCCCCGTCATTGGAGAAATCGCCAACCTTATCAATAACCAATGAGTGTAGAGCTGCTATCATTGGGGAGGTGAGTGTCGGGAGCCACTCGCAACAGGCTATGGGGGTGTTGGGGGAATACAATATAGAGAGTGCCTGTCTGTTGAGTAGTTTATGGCAGGCGTGTGTGGTAGCATTAATTGACTCGAGGATCGCAGTAGTTTTGCGTGGTGCTTGGAATAAGGCAGTCCCCAAGTGAGCGGGGGCTTGCGAAAGTCGCTCTATGTGTAAATGTGGGGGAGGTGTCTTCTGATGTAGCCCGAAGTATGCATGCGAGGCCTGGGCTGCCCGGTAGTATAGCTCTAGGTCCGGGGCTCCCAATCCTCCCATTGAGTACGGCAAGACGAGGAGTGTTCAACTTGCTCGTGGTTGTTTGTTGGCCCAGGCCAATTTAATTTGTAATGTTCTGAGTTGTTTAAAGAACTGTGTTGGCAGGGCCATTGGGATGTTAGGAAATAAGAAAAGGAATCGGGGGAGGACCACCATTTTCATCAGCGACATTCTGCCCATGAGGGAGAGGGGGAGTCGGGTCCATATTGCAATGTCCTCCTCCAGTTTAGTGATAGCGCGGCCATAATTTTCTCTGAACACTAGCTCCGAGTCAATGTGTATTTGAATCCCCAAATACCGCACCGGGTCAGAGGACCACTGTAGAGGGAAGTCTAATTCCTCTGGGAGTGTTGCTGAGGTAAGGGGGAATACTACTGATTCCGTCTAATTATTTTTTAAACCGGAGAGTTCTCCGATTCGTACTACCTCGTGCAGGACGGTGGAGACATTGTTGGCTGGGTCGTGAACGTATAGAACGGTGTCATCCACATAAGTGGAGACAACGAGATTGTACCCAGGGAATAGAAGTCCTTTATTGCTATGGTATTCCCGAAGGGCACAGGCCAGCGGTTCGGCTACCAGGGCAAACAGTTCTTCTGTTAAATTTCAGCAGGTTTGACCTGCCGAAATGTTAAGAATGTTGGGGTATTTAATGGATACGATAATTATCAGGTACCTTAAATAAAACCAAACTCATAATACCATCCCGAGTGTAAACAGGGGTTTACTCATAATTAGGCCCTAAGTAGAGAGTCTGGATGTTGCTGATGACATGGAAATTGTCACACTAAAGGAGCCTGGTAAGACTTATATTTTTAATTTTATGTCTTTTTCGCTACACATTGCAATATACGCACTTTCCATAAAATTAGCTATTTATATTTGTTTCAAGCTCAAGCTTTTCAATACAATCCTTCTAGGTTTACACTTACCACCCCGCAGATGCTGGTGGGTTTATTTCCTTTCAATGCCTATGTGTGGACGAGAGCACTGTGGTCACAAAGAGGAATAAAGCACATAACAAGATCATATCTAAGGGTGAGAGAAATGCAAAAGAGGCAGCTGTGGTTATCAGAGTCCTCTTCTCACATTGTTTTTTAAGTAAAGGCCTTTCTTAATAGAGTGCTAAGGGGCTTATGTACAAGCTCCTTGCACCACCAGTGCTTCACCTTTTCCCATATGAAAAGTGACGCACAGGTGGCGAAAAGGACTTGTAAATAAGCCCCTAAACATTTCTCAGCTAGAAATTAAAAAAAAGGGCGTTAATATACTCCTTTTACCTCTATTTGTGCCTTTTGTAGGAGGAAAGGCTAAGTTGGTACTGCCCTGATTCAATGTCGTAACTTGTATGTGAAAACAGATGTCAGCAACCAGCCTTAACTCTCAAAGCCATCATGGCAATTAATGAAAAACATTGGCAAGATGGTCACAAGTTTTAGAGAGTTTAGAAAGCTACAGAAAGAGAATAATAGTGAGGAAGATGAGCATCCAACAGTTGTCTTAGACAATCAAGGTTTCCCCATTTTTAACATTGAGTAACCTGCTGCAGGTTAGTCAAATGGATCTCTGTTCAAAGATGTTTTGGATTTGGGTATATCCAGTCTTTTTTTAAATTTTCAAGCAACGCTTCTGTTGTTTTTCCCCCTGCCTGGTGTGGTACTTTCCCTCGCCAGTTGTGTTGCTTCTTCCCCCCCCTAACTCGCTCCCTCAACCCAGTCAATCTTTATAAATAAAAAAACAACATATTTTAAAGTGTTTTTGCATGCATTTTACATAATAAATCATTAAATAAAAAGGATAAAAATGCCCACATCATTTTGTAGGTGTGCGCATGTTTGTTGATTTCATGCATGTGCCTACAAAATGACGTGGCGGTAATCATCATGCTTTTTTTTTATATCCATGCTGCTCATATCAGAAGCCCCGATGCTGTATAGCATGGGTAAAAAATAAATAAATTACCAAATACAAAATGTCTAATAGGCAAGGTTTATTGATTTGCCAATGCTTGTTAAGTATTGGTTACTGGGAGAATCAGGAAAAGAATTGAGCGTTGTGCTGAGTTTCGAGTAGAGACAATGTCTCAATTGTACAAGCCTTCATTTTTACATCGTTTAAAGGTGGAATTCTGTGTGTAGTTTAAACTTGTCATATAGTAATACATGTCGATATCTAACGGCCATTGTGCGATATGGAAAAAGAGACAGAACAGGTCAGACAATATCTCATACACGCAACAAAGGAGGAGGTCTGAACCTGGCCTGGAGAGATGGTGTGTCCTAAATCCCTATTATTGTATCATCGTTTCTCAGCAAGTTGCCCACACCTTAGTTCAAAGATCACAAGCTTTCCCTTTCTTACCCCTGCAAACTAACAATACATAATCTCCTGTAGCTCATATATTAATACCAGCAGCCATTGCATGACATTTACATATACAACTCCCCCTCTAAAGAACACACCTAATTCCTATTAATGCCATATACTACACAGAAACTGGAGTAAAGGTATGATCCCAATAATCATTAACAAAAGAAAACACTGACCCTGGGACCTGGAGCAGTGTTCTGCCCAGCGTAGAGCACACCAAGGACTCATCAGGGGTAGTAAGCATTGTATAATGCAATCACAATGCAATAATTAACCCACACTAAAACTAATGCCATAAAACTCAGCAGTCAGACAATCAATTGTAGTTCATACATGCTGCCTAATAATTCCCTTTACTGCTCACCCCTCTTAGACTCACATAAGACAAAATTACTAAGGGTCATGTTCATCACCGACTACTATAAAAGTCCACAGCAATAAATAGCCCATCACTAACTGAACAGCCACAGAATAACTGAAGAGAACTGCCACATACCACTGGTCAACGGAGGACTCTAATTCAGTTCACCACTTCATCTCCTGAATAACTACATATCACAGCCACTTCATGGCATCTCACAATGGCAGTCAGATTTGGGATTTAAAAAGCTCCATCCCCGCCAATTTCTTCAGCACTTTTCCCTTTAACTATGCCAACTCAGGACCATAAACTTTAAACAAAATATATCAGAATGGACAATCCATTGGAGTAAACAGCTGAGTGGACGATGGACATAATAAATACAAAAAAAGGAACCTGCAGAGCTGTTCAAAGTTGCCAGCTTACTGAAGACCATGCACGCCTGTCCTGCACACTTCTTCTATCATGCTACATCCCATAACACAATAACTGCACCTCAGTGGCCATGACGAACATCATGAAAACACTGCCCACAAGTATCAAAACAACTTTCTTCCAATCAAACACCCTGTTCGATGTCATGTGCGGCCCACATAGGCAAGCACTTCCGCGCCCCACATAGGGGTAGTAAGCACTATGTAAATGTTACAATAAATAACAGTATAATGAGCAATTTATTTGGTTCCCTTGTCAGACAAAGCCTTACAGTTTATGAATTTATTTTGTTGTTATTTTATTTTCTGGGGAAACATCCTTTACAACGCAACTTTTACCACGCAGTGCTATTACAACGCAGGTTTTACAACAAAAACTTTACAACGCATTGCGCTGGGGGGCTCTCTAGGATAGGGAATAGATTTAATTTACTATCCATCACCTTCCCTAGTGTCCACGGGGACTGGAGTTGGAATAGTAAATTAAACTATTCACTATCCAGCACCCCAAAGCGCTATGCGTTGTAATGGTATGCGTTGTAAAAACCGCGTTGTAAAAGCATGCGTGGTAAAAGCATGCGTTGTAACGTCATACATCCTATTTTCTGAGTTGAAAGATGAAACACAAGTCATTCATGGTACATCATCTCAGTGTCCCTTTACACAATAAAGGCAAAGCACAGAGTGTAACAAACATGTCTCACACAAAGCACAGGTAGCAACAAAGTGGATCCAGTATTGCATCAACCAGCCTCCTTATCCAACCATGTGGTACATTTAAATAGCAGTGGCAAAGGTGTCCTGACCTAGCAGGGAATTGTCATGGTAAAGCGATTAGGAGTTGGAGCATCCGTCCTGTCAATGACAATTTGTCGATGGTAAGTAACTAGTGGCTCCCAGATATCCTTAGATCGGGTTGTTAATGGCATGAAGTTCCAGTATACTACTAATTGCTCCTGGGTGGGGGGAACCGATTTTCTCCCCCAGTGCATCGCCACTCTGCGTTTGGCCAACAGAAGTAGCACCGCAATGAGGCATTGGTATCCGTCCAGAGCATCCTTTACATACCCAAGGAGACATACTATAGGATCAAGTGGGAATGGGGTCTGTATGATGGCACTCATCGTGCCACAGATCACAGTCCAAAAGCTTACCACCCCAGGGCAGGTCCATGTAAAGTGCAAGAATGTAGCACTTGGCTTGTGACAGCACAGGCAGTGTGAGTCGGTAACCAGTCCAATTCTGTGGAGCTGTGATGGAGTGCAATATGTTCTATGTAAATAGTTAAAGTGTATTAGTCTGAGTCTGTAATTGGGATACAACCTCTCAGATTGGTCACAGCAGTAGTTCCACTGCGCATCTGATATGTCCGAACCCAGGTCTCTCTCCAAAGCCATCCAAGCCCCTGCAGTGTCCACTGGGGAGGCAGCCCGCACGTGTGTGTAAAGCTGAGTGATAAGTTTTCGTGGGATGTGGATGTTTGAATATATTCCAATGCCATAGAGATAGGAAGGGGAGCAGGAAATGTGCCATTCAGCGTGCAGCAGGTAGCTCTGATTTGATAGTACATAAAAGCCTCTAATGGTGTGGGCGTGTGTGTGTCAGTTCCGGCGAATCAGGGAAAAAACTGGCTGTCTGGATATAAGTCAGCAGAAACTTTTATGCCTAGTGCTCCTGCGCACCCTATGGCGCCTCTATCCTGTAATGGAGGAAACATAGGGTTATCCGCCAGTAATACAGGAGGCGCATATCATTTTGTAAGGCTAGCCCGCCTGCAGATGCCGCCCGATGCCCAACACACGTAAGCAGTTTATGATTTGATATTCTATTGTCAGTATGGTATTGTTCCAGATAAGGGCTTGCGAGTGTAGCTGGCCATCGCGCCACATCTATTTGTGGGTAATGATTCAGGTTTGTTCTGTTTCTTTCATTACCCGGTGCAGATGGTCGAGTGATGATGATGTGCTTTTGTACACTGTCTGTGGGCCATACACTCCCCTTCTCAGATTTGTTTCTCAAATCACCCAGTTTGGCATTTCCAGGTTGGTAAATAAATGTGTCAGGCATGTTAGGTGACATGCTTGGTTCCATGTGGGTAAATCAGAGTCCTCCAGATGTTGTTGGAGCTCGTCATTTCGACACTTTACTTGTGGGCATTGAGCACCCCAGATGTTGTCTTTAATTAATATACTTATGCGTTCTAATAAAGGTCTCAAAAATGATAACGGAGGCGTCCCAAAGATATATTTGAATCTTGGTGCTACCAGTATCTTTATTGTGTAGGCCAGATCAAGCGTTTGGATTTGTAATCATTAAAGCCTATGAAAAGGGGAGTGTGATGTAAACTCGGAGCTAATTATCTTTGCACAACAGTAGAAAGTCTGTAGTAGCTGCTGAATTCCACTCAAACCCTTTAAAAGCGGGACTGGAAAATTCCAAGAAAAATCCTGCTGATAAGCAAAAGCAAACAGGCCAATGTAAGCTTTTGTCCTGTCTTTCATATGGTTGAAGAGTATCTTGCTGCCTGAGCACTTTGCTGAGTAGCTATTTCGAGAGGTTGGAATCAATGAGTCATTTGTATTCTCCATCTATGAGAAGAGGCAAAGACCTCGCTAAATAAAATAACAACCCTCTTCTGGCTCACTACATAAAGAGAGGTAGCTTTCATAATCTGACTGTGTGGATGCTCCTTTGATAAATCTTTGAGTAAACACTCCAGCACATTCCCTTCTTTAAATAACACTGAAGCACCCAGGAAGAGCATTTAGCAAACAGAATTTCCGCAATGACCTTGGTAAAGAAATAGATCTATTTCCAGGCAGCACTGTGCAAGGGTCTTATTGACTTTCCCAATTTGGTAGAAACTATCAAACCCTTCAAGAGCTAAGATTTGCGTCCCCTCTCTCCCCCAAATTGAAGGAGATTTGGAAATGAAATGACATTATGATTTCAATCAAATTGTTGATCTTAGGTATGAATGTCAATGTTGTTTTTAGCATTTTATCCATGAAAGATCGGATAGAAGACATAACAATTTCTTTTAATTGGTTCTGTCATTAGCAAGGATGTAATTTGAGAACAGGGATGGTCTAGGGCCATTGAGCAGGATAGGGTTTTGAAGAAAGACATTGAATATGTGTGCAGCAGTTGGACTAAGTCCAGATTTGGAGATGCAGGTGTCAGGCTACGGTTGTGAAGGAAGTCATTGAATATGTCTGCAGTGGTTGGCCTACGTCCAGAATTGTAGATGCAGGTGTGGATGCTTTTTGGCTAGTCACCTCAGAATTATAGGTGATGCATGGGTCATTAATAGTACCTGATACTGTAAGAGCAAAAGTGGCAGCTTTAGCCCATGAGGGGCATATTGGGATGTGAGCCAGGAAAAGCAGAAGAGACTTGCTCTGGTGGCCATGCATAGACAGAGCTGTTCACCACTGGGAAGGACACAAGTCAGCCAGTGAAGAGGATGTTAGAGGCAGTGCACTCTGGCAGAGACAAAAATATGATGAACAAGGACCACCATCAAATAGAAATCAAACAAAATAGAATGACAAAAAAGCCAGACAATTGTAAGGAATGGGTGTGCTGTATTTCCTATTAGTTCTTGGTAAACTTTGTGTTTTTGTACAGGATGTAAGGAGTAAGTATGTTTTCTTTGGGTTTGCAGCCCTGAAGAAGTCACAAGTGCATTACGTTGCACGACGAAACACGTGTTGGCTGCTTTGCTTTGTTTGAACTGAAGAA
The DNA here is from genome assembly GCF_964261635.1 of Lissotriton helveticus. Lineage (NCBI taxonomy): Eukaryota > Metazoa > Chordata > Amphibia > Caudata > Salamandridae > Lissotriton > Lissotriton helveticus. Next base: position 1,622,258,613 of record NC_136067.1, read on the forward strand.
CTGTTTATCCTTGGATGTGGCTTTCTAGCTGTTCCTAAAAATGAGCATCTGAAATGGAAATTTGATTTGAAGAAAATTGAATAAATTTATGGACATTGAAATCTGAACAAATTGGACTTCTGCACTTATTCAAGATCTGTTTATACAACACCAGCTATTGGTTTCATGCATTGTGTGCGCGGGGTAGATTTTTGACTGTTTTGTTACTCTCTATTGAGGGTATATACAAGATTGTATTTGGTAACCAATCTTTCTTCCCCCATGAGTACCACTTAAAGTATGGACAATTAGTGTACTTTAACCCTGAATTAGAGTTGAGCGCCCCTCAGAATACCTGGTTACTAAGAGTATAAATTTGATAATCTCAGACCATGACGCACACATATTGACTCTCAGGTGGAGGCCTCTGCACCCCCCAGTGCCCACCTGGAAACTGCCACGTGACTGTCTCACGTATCAGGTGTTTCTTCAGGAACATGGAGATTATATTCAGGAACACTTCACTCTCAACGCAGGCACGGCAGAATCTAGGCTAATAAAATGGGGCGCATTTAAAGTCGTGGCTAGGGGGCACTGCATACAACAAATAGTGGGAGTACGCAAGACACTCGAAAGAGCACTACAAAATTTGGAGGCGGTGCTAGCGGCACTAACGAAACAAAGCGACGCTGCTGGAGCCACCCTCGACCAAATAGCAGCGTCCAAAACCTCCCATGCAGAAGCAATGAAAGACCTGCGCAAATAAAATTTCCGAGCCTACGCCGCTAGAGTACATAAAGAGAGTAACAGGGCGGGCACACTGTTAGATTGGCTAGCCAAACAGGATGTAGATGCCAAACCGATCACTGAACTTCTCGACAATACGAGGACCTCTAGACGTTCGCAAGTAGAGATCCTGCGCATTTTCCATTAATATTACTCTAGTATTTACCAGGCTCTACACAAACAAATCAACATGTAATGACTCAGTTCCTCAGTCCGTTGCAAATTCCCCGCATACCACGAGCCGTCAGAAAAGGGTTGGAGACAAAGATTAAAGCCCCAGAGGTCACCCAAGCCATCAGAGAGCTGGCGCGAAATAAAGCCCCGGGAATGGACGTATTCCTGCTCAAATATTACAGTACATTCTCTACTCACCTCATCCCCAGGGTGGTAACCATGTTTGAGGATGCGCTAGGCAGAAATGAGCTCCCAAGCTCACTCCGAGAATCCACCTTAGTGGCATTCCCCAACCCCATAGGGACCCTACCCTCCCAGCCTTGTACTAGACCAATAACGCTGCTGAATGCAGACTGTAAAATATTAGGAAAAATCCTGGGGGACCGATACACCCAGATCCTGGAGCCACTGGTACACCCTGACCAAAGGGGATACGTTCCGAGGCGTAACACCTCGCAGAACATACGCAGACTGTTCCATGTCCAAAACAGGGCGAAAATACATTTCCCGAATGCGGCATGCCTGATATTAGACCTCGAAAAAGCCTGTGATACTCTGCTGTGCCCGTACTTATTTGCCGTTCTTTGCAGGTTTAATGTGGGACCCATTCTGATGAAGCACACAAAACCTCTCTACAAGGGCCTAACGTCTCGAGTGAGGATAGGTAAATACATCTCCGCTCCCTTCCCGGTAGAAAGAGGGACTAGGCAGGGGTGCCCTTTGTCCCCCCTCTTTTTTGCCCTAGCGGTAGAACCCCTGGCAATAAGGCTACAACAGGAAGGTGACGTTTGGGGTATACGGATAGCAGACACAATGCACTGCATGTCACTTCATCCTAGACTCCTCCCTCTCGATGACCAGACAAGTCAACGCCGTCTCATCTTCATGCTTCAACATCCTACGCATGCTCAAAAAAATATTCCGTTGGATCCCCACCGAAACAAGAAAGACAGTCACCCACGCACTGGTCACTAGCCGACTCGACTACGGAAATACCCTTTACGCCGGAACCACAGCCAAACTACAGAAAAAACTCCAACGCATCCAAAACGCCTCAGCCAGACTCATACTGGACATCCCCCGTCAAGCTCACATTTCCGATCACCTGAAAGACCTCCACTGGCTCCCCGTCAACAAGAGAATAACGTTCCGTCTCCTCACCCACGCACACAAGGCCCTCCACGACCTAGGACCCGAATGCCTCAACACTCGATTGTCCTTCTACACACCCACCCGCCAACTACGATCATCCAATCTAGCCCTCGCCGAAATTCCGCGCATCCATAGATCCACCATGGGAGGAAGATCATTCTCCTACTTAGCGGCCAAAACCTGGAATTCTCTCCCCACTCACCTCCGCCTTACACAGAACCACCTCTCCTTCAGAAAGCAGCTAAAAACCTGGATATTCGATAAGTAAAGCACCCTCCCTCACTCAAGCGCCTTGATACCCTCTGGGTGAGTAGTGCGCTATACAAATTCCTGAACTTGAACTTGAACTATATGCAGATGATCTCCTGATCTATGTCAGAGATATCACAAGTGACCTCACCTTCATCTGGTCAGCATTGAATGACTTTGCGGTAGCCTCAGGCCTCAAGGTCAATTGGGCCAAATCTACGATATTCCCATTGAGCCCGCACTTGGCCCCACTCGACATATCAGTAGGAACCCACACACTCACCTGGAGCACCGCTGCACCTAGATACCTAGGAATGCAACTGTTTCAATCCCCTATAGATCTGTACGATGGAAATCACCGCAAGGTATTAGCGGGTTTACGTGTGTCAGTAAACTTTTGGAAGACATTACCTCTCACCTCAATCGGACGAGTGGCTCTTGCAAAGATGATAATGTTCCCTAGACTCCTTTATCACTTCACCAACATTTCGGGGATACCACCCCGGTCATTCTTTCGAGAACTTGACACGCTCCTGACCACCTTGATCTGGGAAGGAGGAAGACATAGAGTGGCCTTAACCAGACTTTACCTACCCACAACCCAAGAAGGACTGAGAGCCCCGTCATTCGAAACATACTTTCTGGCTGCAACTCCAGTGGTTATCATACTGGACTGCAGAACGATATACAGGAGAAACAATCACAGAAGAGGGACGGATACCCCTCCCAGCCATACGGAGACTGCTTATGTCAGGTACCAAACCCCTCCGCAGGAGACCATAGCATGCACGTATATGCTGAAAATACATCGCATGTCCAGAGGGAAACCCCCGTACTCACCTTTGCTCCTGCTGGCAGGATTTCCCCGTAACAGCAAATATTATACCACCGCGCCCTGCAAGTATGGACCGACCATTCTATTACAGAGATGGAATCCCTGTTCGAAGGCGGACAGCTACTGATATATGCCCAACTGACAGATCTATATGACCTTCCCCCAGGGCAGTTCCTACTGCATCGGCAGCTACTAGACAGCAGCCGTCCATTTTGGGATCTAAACTAGGGGAACCCCCGACACACCCAGTAATACAAACCATACTACATATGGGGGTAGGTAGATACTTAGTGACCTGGCTATACAAAGCCATTCGAGAACTAATTCTCCACCCACTGGACTCATTACGACAAGAATGGGAAGATGAATTGGGTCGGATATTTAATGATAAAGAGTGAGAAAAAGCCCTAGATTACCCCAAGAAAGTTTCAGGAAACACACGTTTTAGGAACATCCAATTCAATATACTCCATAGGGCATACCTCACCCCGCAACATTTCCACCATTTCTATGCCAACACACACTTTGCCTGCCCTCGATGCCAGACCCTCAAAGCAGACTTTAAACATATGTTCTGGACTGCCCAATTGTCCAACAATACTGTGATCGGGTACATCAAACACTCTGTGAGACGACCAACCTTCTGACCTTATCCTCATGGGAAGCCAGCACCCTCTGCATTTTCCGAAGGTACAGTACCGCTTTGCTTCCTTAGCCATTCTCTTAGGAAACAGAGGGATAGCCCTGCACTGGCGTGCCCCGGGAGGGCCCCCCGAGGAAGCCTGGATAGGGGCCATGAAGAAGTGGGGCGCGGCAGAGGAGAAGGTACTGCGGGAAGAGGAGGTGAGGGGAATGCGGAAGTACCCAATCTCCCTAGAATGGGCACAACTGATGCACCGATTTACTCATGAAACAGCACATCCCTTCTCATCGACAGCCTCCCAATCGCAGACTCCACCTGTATCCCCCCAGAGGCAGGCGGAAGATGACACACGGCCAGACATCAACACTTAAGTCACTACAATAAGACGACCTCAGACCCCCCGTAAGGCACATAGAGCCAAATCTCCACGATCCCCTGTGTATCTGATATAGTACCATAGACTGTAACCACAATCAATCATATTACACTAGTAACTCCGCAACATTTTCCCCCAGTTCACCCCCAAGGTTAATGGTTTTCCCCCACATCGGAGGTTCCTATTCCGATGATACCTCAATGGGAACACGCAAGTCCAACACCAAACGAGAGAACACCACAGGGGAACACGAAAGGAACACCCAATGATCTCTGATTAAAATTGATGTTCTCAGCCGAGGGCTCATACATAACATATCACCAAATCAGAAGTCGGGCATGGGAGAGCCCTCAGGATGATCATCGTGCCATGTCTGTAATGTTGACACATAACCTCTGTTCCTTTTTTAGTTTTTTTCTCTCTTAAAGTGATCTCTCCGACAGGCGATACATGCCATCAAGCCGGGAAAGGCATCGGGGTCAAATGGTAACCCGATAGAATGGTATCAGACCGCGTCGGAGAGCCTCAGTGGACCGCTGTTGGCTATGTACATCGATAGCTTGGATAGGGCCGAACTTCCGTTGGATCAACGGACGGCGACCATCGTCGCCATCCCCAAACCCGGGAAACAGCCGGAAGAGTGCACATCGTATCGCCCTATCTCTCTTCTCAATGCTGAGGTTAAAATCTTGGCTAAACTCCTTGCCACCCGGCTGATGGCTCATCTTCCGCAGCTCATACACCCCGATCAGTCAGGCTTCCTGCCGCACAGGAACACTGCCCTCAACCTGCGCAGGGTGCACAGTGTGCTTGCTCGAGCGGACATGCTATCGGACACTGCAGTTGTACTGGCGCTGGACGCAAAGATGGCGTTCGACATGGTGGAGTGGCAGTACGAGGTCCTGGTACAAATGGGAATTGGCCCTAAATTTGTGGCCTGGGTCAGGCTATTATACACAGAGCCTGTGTCTCAGGTAGTGGCTAATGGCCATATTTCTCGAACATTCCAGCTAAGGCGGGGTACACGTCAGGGTTGTCCCCTGTCGCCACTGCTCTTTGCGATCGCAATCGAACCGTTGGCGAATCGGATACGTTCCACCTCACTGCTGAAGGGGATTACCTGGTCGGAGGGATGGGAAGACCGCCTGTCTCTGTACGCAGACGATATGCTGGTATATTTGACAGAACCGGAACGGAGTATTCCGGCGCTGCTGTTGATATGCGACGAGCAAGGGAAGGTATCGGGGTACACTTTGAACTGGAGTAAGTCGGAACTATACATGTTGCAAGGCTCGGCTCCCACACTGGGCGACGCATGTTCTCTGAAAGTGGCGGGGACCTCGTTTAAATACTTAGGCGTCCATGTGACGAAGGATCCGGCTGAGTTCTTCCAGAAGAACCTCGCACCGCCGTTGGAGCGCTTGAAGCAGGACGTTAAATTCTGGGCGGCGCTACCGCTGACATTGCTAGGCAGAGCGGCATTATACAAGATGATGTCCTTGCCCCGCCTCTTGTATATTTTAGAGAATACTCCATACCCAGTAGACGTGCGATACTTTAGGAGGGTGTCGGCGTCAATAGCCGGCCTCCTGTTGAACAACCACCCGGCACGAATAGCCCAGGCCAAACTGCATAGGGGGTGGTATGATGGTGGGATTACATTGCCAAACCTCCAACTCTATTACTGGGCCGCCCAATTGAAGCCCATCAATCAGTGGCTGCATGTCCCCCAGGATGACCCAGCGTACAGGGCGGACAGAGACCAGCTGGGTACTGCTACCTTACTGGCTCCTCTCTACGACCAACGAAAAATGCGCCCACTCACGGGGCCCACCAAACTTACGGTAGCATTGTGGCATACATCACAAGCAAAACTGGGATGGAAAGGGAAAATTACAAAACTTACTCCGCTGTGGGACACGCGGGCGCTGGGCAACCTGAGGCGTAGTAAGAGGTTCGCACTGTGGGACACCATTGGTCTGTCTACAGTGGGGGATCTGTGGGAAAAAGACACGGTGATCCCATTTGACCTATTGCGGCAGAGGTATGAGCTGGGGCCCACAGAACTGTTTAAATACACACAGGTATGGCACGCTCTGCTGTCGGTCATTCCAAGTGGCACGAAAGTCCCAGAGGCATCACCCCTTGAGGACCGCCTTCTTACGGATTTTATGCAGGAAAGGGCGACGTCACTTACATATCGCAAACTGCTCAATAACCTTACGGATCCAACAATAAAGCTGAGGGACAAGTGGATGGAAGATCTAGGCGACTTAGATGAGTCCGAATGGAATGAGGCACTGGCGTCCCCTAAGGAGGCTGGCGTTTCGGCAAAGTTTCGACTTATACAGCTCGAAGATCTTACATAGGGTATACTACACGAGGACGATGCTCCATAGGATACAAAGGGCACAAACTCCGTATTGTCTTCGCGGATGTGGGGAGGAAGGGACATTGTTCCATACTATTTGGGAGTGCCCTAACATTCAGGAGTTCTGGAGACAAATCATGCGTACTATGTCTCAAACACTGGGGATATCCCTGATTCCCGAACCACGGAAGTGCCTGCTCAACATATGGGGGCCCAATGACCTTACACGACACGGACAACAGTGGTCCATGATAGGTATGATGATGGCTAAATGCGACATAGCGCAGAAATGGGGAGCGGCAGACACCCCTACACTGACACAATGGTGCTCCAACATGGATGGGGTTATGATCATAGAGCGGACGGTATATACCAGTAGAGCGTGCCCACGTAAATGGAACAAGATCTGGACCCCGTGGAACGTGTACAGGGGGGACATATGCGAACCGCTGGAGGAAGAAGACATATTGACATCAGATGAAGAGGGCGGGGACGACTAGGGAGGAAGGGTGGGGAGGGGAGGAAGGAAACCCTAGGGAACACATAGTTCGATGACGGGGAAGGGAAGAGAAGGGGTGGAGGACTGGGAGGTATTTGCTGATTGTCCAGCAGAACCACCCTACTGAGGGCGGCGAACGTTAATGAACACCCTGAGTGGTCTTAGATTTACACACATAAAAGGGACGCCTGGTGATTGAAATCGAACTGGGGGTGTTTTACTCATTTCAAGTAGATTGAATGACCAAAAGTGGCAACTTCATGTTAATGTTGTTTATTGTTATATAATAAAATTTAGACCTGTCAATATCCGCACGCTGAGCACGAACTGCATGCACATGTACATGTCAACGCAGCTGCACCGCCGGGGTGGCGGCATACAGGCAGTATAAGCAAATGCATAAGATACAATGGCGGCCGGCCCCTGAGGTTGTAGGCCAGAAGCTGTGTGCTGTTTGCAAATGGTCAAAAAAGGTCTTAAAAAAAAAAAGTGATCTCTCAATGGATAATAGACACATACTAATGTATTTTCAAGATGAAATGATTTTTATTGTTGGTATGATCAATGTAATGAAATACAAAATCCCAATAAAAAAATGTAAACAAAAAAACATACTTCTTTCACCTGTATTTATTCGTTTTGTAGGAGAAAAGGCTGAGTTGGTCCTGCCCTAATTCAATGTCGTAATCTGTATGTGAAAACAGATGTCAGCAACCAGCGCTTAACTCTCAACGCCATCATGGCAATCACTGAAAAACATTGTCAAGGTGATCACGAGTTTTAGAGAGTTTTGAAATCTACAGAAAGAGAATTATAGTGGGGAAGATGAGCATCCAACAGTTGTCTTAGACAATCAAGGATTCCCCATTTTTAAAACTGAATAACCTGCTGCAGGTTAGTCAAATGGATCTCTGTTCAAAATAGTTATGGATTTGGGTACATCATTTCTTTTTTAAATTTTCAAGCAATGCTCCTGTTGTTTCTCCCCCTGCCTGGTGTGCTACTTTCCCCGCCGGCTGGTTGCTTCTCTCCCACCACCCCCCTCCAACTCGCTCCCGCAACCCAGTCAACCTTTAGAGTTGAAAAAAATATATATTCTAAAGTGTGTTCACATGCATTTTACATGATAAATCGTTAAATAAAAAGAAAAAAAAATGGCCACATGATTTTGCAGGTGCACGCATGTTTGTTGAATGCATGCATGTGCCTACAAAATAACATGGCGGTAATCATCATGCTTTTCTTTATATTCCTGCTACTCTTATCAGAAGTCGCAATGCTGTATAGCATGGCTAAATAAATGACCAGATCCAAAAGGTCTAATAGGCAAGATTTATTGATTTGGTCTAATGCTTGTTAAGTATTGGTTACTGGGAGAATCAGGAACAGGACTGATTGTTGTGCTGAGTTACGAGTAGAGACAATGTTTCAATTGTACAAGCCTTCATTTTTACATCGTTTAAAGGTGGAATTCTGTTTGTAGTTTAAACTTGTCATCTAGTAATGCATGTCGATATCAAACTGCCATTGTGCGGTATGGAAAAAGAGACAGAACAGGTCAGACAATATCTCATACACGCAACAAAGGAGGAGGTCTGAACCTGGCCTGGAGAGATGGTGTGTCCTAAATCCCTATTATTGTATCATCGTTTCTCAGCAAGTTGCCCACACCTTAGTTCAAAGATCACAAGCTTTCCCTTTCTTACCCCTGCAACCTAGCAATACATAATCTCCTGTAGCTCATATATTAATACCAGCAGCCATTGCATGACATTTACATATACAACTCCCCCTCTAAAGAACACACCTAATTCCTATTAATGCCATATACTACACAGAAACTGGAGTAAAGGTATGATTCCAAAATCAGTATTAACAAAAAAAACTCTAACCCTGGGACCTGGAGTAGTGTGCTGCCCAGCGTAGAGCACACCAAGGACTCATCAGGGGTAGTAAGCATTATATAATGCAATCACAATGCAATATTTAACCCACACTAAAACTAATGCCATAAAGCTCAGCAGTCAGACAGACAATTGTAGTTCATACATGCTGCCTAATAATTCCCTTTACTGCTCACCCCTCTTAGACTCATATGAGACAAAATTACTAAGGGTCATGTTCATCACCGACTACTATACAAGTCCTCAGCAATAAATAGCCCATCACTAACTGAACAGCCACAGAATAACTGAAGAGTTCTGCCACATACCACTGGTCAACGGAGGACTCTGATTCAGTTCACCACTTCACCCCCTGTCTAACTACATATCACAGCCACTTCATTGCATCTCACAATGGCAGTCAGATTTAGGATTTAAAAAGCTCCATTCCCGCCAATTTCTTCAGTACTTCTCCCTTTAACTATGCCTGCTCAGGACCATAATCTTTAAACAAAATATCTCAGAATGGACAATCCATTGGAGTAACCAGCTGAGTGGACTATTTACACAATACATGTGAAAAAAAACCTGCAGAGCTGTTCAAAGTTGCCAGCTTACTGAAGACCATAAACTGCATGCCTGTCCCGCCCACTTCTTCTTCCATCGCACTACATCCCATAACACAATAACTGCACCTCAGTGGTCATGACACACATCATGAAAACACTTCCCATACGGATCAAAACAAAGACAACTTTCTTCCAGTCAAACACCCTGTTCGATGTCATGTGTGGCCCACATGGGCAAGCACTTCAGTGCCCCATATAGGGGTAGTAAGCACTATGTAAATGTTACAATAAATTACAGTATAATGAGCAATTTGTTTAGTTCCCTTGTCAGACCATGCCTTACAGTTTATGATTTTATTGTGTTGTAATTTTATTTTCTGATTTGAAAGATGAAACACAAGTCATGATTAAAACCCCAACAGTGTCATTCATGGTACATCATCTCAGTGTCCCTTTACACAATAAGGCAAAGCACAGGGTGTAACAAACGTGTCTCACACAAAGCACTGGTAGCAACAATGTGGATCCAGTATTGCATTGATAGAGCGCGCGAGGTCACCCAGCCAATGATTTCGCCGTTTCCGGCTTCAGGGCCCATATACTTTCAATTCACACTATTCATTGACCAGGCGACTTCACGGGCTGCTACCAATTGTGTGTGTGTTCCCTACTGTTTTACTCAGTGTACCCGACTTACCATCCACCGACACGGGTACCTATTACTTCAATGGATCAGGGGCCTAGCTGTAAAAGGAAAGGCAGCAAATGCAATTTCAAAATGACATTCAATACTGTTGTAAATGACCACGGACAACTGGAAGTTTTAAAATGTTTATCTAAAGTTCGTTATCCTCAAGCATTAGGCTTACAAGAATAAGGCAATCAATAACCAAGATAATGAAAAGTACATAACTATAGAGAAATAAAGTCAGTGTAACCATTTAAATGCAATAATGAGATGCAAAGGAAATATGCTATACATTCAAGGCAAGAAATCTTTAAAATATTTGAGCAAGGCCGTTTGAGACCATATCAAAAAATGACAAACTGTAATGCAAAATATGATTTCCAAAAGGTAGGATAGCATAGGAACAATTTAAGAGTATATGCACTTGACTTTATGATTCAATAGTTTGCGGCAAAAGCATGGAAAAATCAACGTATGCAAGATGTCTCTTTATTTGAGCAAAAGACAGAAATATAGAAAGGTGCAAGTTTAAAGAACTTAGAGCAGTATTTACCTAGACTGGTGTGGAAACCAAACCCTGGCCACGGGTCAGTTAAGGACAGGAAACCCTCAAGGAAGGATACCCCTCAAAGGACAGCAGGTGCAGAATGGACACCCCGGACAGGACAGGATACCCTCAGATTAGGAATCAGGACAGGACCTCAGGACAGGACAGCAAACCCTCAGGACAGGACCGCTCAGGACAGGACCACACCCGCAGTTTGGAAGCAACGCCTGCGTTCCACCCTCTCTGCAGCTATCGATCAAGACCCCGATTGGGTCAGCGAACTCCCAGCAAAGTGCTTCGCCAGCACTTTAAGGTTCAGTAAAACCTTAGTCTATGGTCAATTTCGGACAGAGTGCTCTGCAGCGCTCTGTATCTTCAGTCACCTATTGAGTACGATGGGTCAGTGACAGGTCAGCTAAACCAGACAAGTCGGACAATTCCCTAGGTGAACCCAGGGTAGATATACTCTTTTGGGTCAGTGTACCACCCCCCAATGTTGCAAAGTGTCAGAATCCCTCAATTTGGATTGGTCCTAAGGTAGGATTCGGGTAACACACCAATCAGAATACACGATTTATATGCCTACTTTACATATTTGGGTACCGCCTAGCAAAATTGGGGTTCCCATGAGAAACCGTGCAGAAATACGAGTGACAAATTAACAATGTAACACATGAGGAGCAACATTCTCCGTTCTCATAGCGCAGAGGTGGCTTTCCCAGGCGCATCTTGACTGTGGCTGCCAGCTGGCTGAGTTCCACTGTCCAAAGTGGCCACCTTTCAGTGCTCCCTGGTCATGCGCAGAAGAGACCGTCAATATGGCTCCCAATCAGTTCGGACCCCCATTCCCCGCGGTACATGAAAAGTAAGCGAGAACAAATTAATACACAAACATAACGTTCTGAAATCACATCACAGGGTTGTACTTTCAACTTATCATCATAAAATATACTTATGCAGTCTAAATGATAGCTACATAGAAACGGTGACAAGAGCAGTGGCACGAGCAGTACCACATTATGGGTCAAGCTATGTATTACGCATGCGCATAATTTTCCCTCCAACTCTGCAGACGCGTCAGGACACGTGAGTGTAACTGACGCATGCGCAGTAACTAAATACAAGCGGCAGACATTTTAAATGACTCGAGTAAATTATTTTAGTAAAACACATAGGCAAGCGTCTGGAAACCTCGTTTAACATAAAATGAACATTAGTAAGACGTACACTTATTACCTTGTTACACATAAACGAGGTTCATGACTTCGGCAAGGTCGCAAAATATGCGAAGCTTTGCTTCATCAATCCCCTCTTTGATGATATTTACTATCATCACAAAATAAATGGAACCAGATGCCAACTTTTCTTTCACACTTTATACAGTTCTATCTCTTCTAGCAATCGTTCCAACTTTTCTCTCTCAGTTTTGGTAGGGTGAGAAGTCTTCACCTTTTTGTATATCTGATCATTCACTTCCTCCAATTCAATCTCATCCACACTTCGTTTCACCCCTCTTGCATTCACTTCATGCTTTCCGGTGCGCTTGCGGCATTTGCAACAGACAAATATGAAAAATAGGATGAGACCTATTATTCCAATTGGCATCAGTACTTTGAGCAATAAGCCTTTACCTATACTAGCGAACCAATGACCTACATTTGAGAGACCATCTACCAGTCTCTTCCAGGCACTATCAACCTCGAGTGGTTTGAGTTCCTTTGCCAAATTAGTAATGTTTCTCACATATCTTTTGAGCTGCACACTTTTGTCCGGAATATAAGTGCAACAATGTTGCGCCTTTAACATCCGGCAGACTCCGCCCTCTTTCGCTAATAAGGTGTCAAGAGCAAGTCTATTCTGCAAAACCATTGATCTGATCGCAACCATTTCGGTATTGACCAGCAGAAATCCATGAGCTGTCTCAGTAGACAATACATCCACTATAGTAGACAATTTGCAAATTCTGTGAGTGTTCAGAACCACTCCCACTCCAGGTATCAGTGCACTGAAAATACTACCCATAATTTCACCTATACTTTCTCTTTTACTACGCACTAAGCCATTAGTATTTTCACTGCTTCCAGCAACTCCATTCACATGGTATATTTTCGGGAAGACAATGCCAAAATAGCAACTTCCATACCAGTGATCCGGCAATTTGAAATAAGCCTTGTCCCCACAAATATAATAAATTCCAGGAAACACAGGCTCTGACCCATTTTTGAAACCCCAACCTCCAATTACCTTGTAATTATGTTCGCATTCACTGGAACCAATGAAAATGTTATTATAATAGCTAGTCTTCTCGCGGTGAAGACATAGCTTGCCTTTCTTTTCAAAATCCAGCAACAGAGCAGGACCCGCCCCACCAGTTGAGGTGCCTTCCATGTTCTCTGCCCACTTTGGCTTTTTCTGACTTTCGTCATTAGCCTTCTTTTGTATTTTAATTCTCCTTTCCTCTGCCATGTTTAGGAACATCTTTTCCTGCTCATGCAAAGAACAAGTCAAGTTATCTCTGTGTGCGTCCGCTATGTCAGTGTTACCTATAGTCAGGAAATAATCCCCCATGTATCGTATTGCGTCACTTTTGGTATGTACAGGATTCAAGTTCCCACGTATAGGAAGCTCAGAAAAGATCACGTCATTGTTAGAGTAATAGTACTGTAACGGTCCTCTTTTGTAAAATAAACTAGCTAAAATGCTACAGGAAATTCCGTATGTCAGCGGTAAGTGATGGTATGTCACGCCTTCAGCTACAGAAGTAGGTAGCTTCATGCAGACATAGCAATCTTCAATTTCCATAGTCTCTACATAGTGTATCAATAAGTTTGCGAAAACATTTAAGCGTGTCCTGTTTTTGATTCTATGATAATGTAGTTCTTCCTCATCTGATGCTTCTAAGTCTTGTTTTGTTTGTATCAGTGCTCTCTCATGTCTAGCTACACTCTGTGTTGTCAGCTCTTCACTGTCAGTATTTACAATTTCAGTAGGGACAATATTAGTGTCTTTGCTTACAGCAAAGGGAATGAAAATTGTTAGTCCTATCCAGAGTAATATCAGGACAACTACACTACAGACACATACCTTGCAGCAAGTTTTACAACCGCTGCGACTAGGTCTACCATTCACGTTTGAATCAGACATTTTGGCTTCAGAAGAAGTTTCTCACCCCTCTTTGTGTCTCTACACAAGTATCTTACTTTGTGCAAATTCACGGTGGCTCTTCTTCCTCTTCGTCAGAGTACTCAGGGACGGGCTCTCCGTCGCTTACGTCAGTGATATCGAGATCTTCAAGTTCTTCTAACACAAGTGTCCATTCAGGTGACTTGTACTTTTTGTTTTGTCTCTTTATCCGATCACTCCTTCTTTTGGAAGAGTCTTCTGGTTGTTCTGCTATACGAGCACTTCTCCTTTCTTCTGCACGTTTTTCTTCTACTGTTTTTATTCTCAATCTCAATTTCTTTATGTATTTAGGCTCAAGATGCTTTCTTTTCTTAAGTCTTTTGGTTGGTACTTGGACTTCGTTTTCTTCTCTTGCCCTCTTATTTTCATTAGCTTGTGGCAATTCTGCTTCAGTTTCTTCTTCTTCTATCTGACTAATTCCAGGGCTAGCATCTGTTTCTTCTGCCTGGGTACTAATCTGGCCTTGTTCAGGTATACTGTGTGTTTGCTCTTCAAGTGTCTCTGACTCTGTTTCCTGAACACGTTCTTCTAATTCTATCTGATCCTGTTCAAGCACTTCGATCTCTGGACTTTCTTCTGCTCGAACTATTACACTATGTCTAGTCTGTCCCTTCCCGATATCAGGTGTCAGTGGAGGAGTATCAATCACTTGTTCTGTATTCCTCTCTTGTTCAGGATCCTTCACTTGTTCAGTATCGGGCACTTGTTCAGTCTTATTCACTTGTTCTGTATCAATCACGTGCTCTATCCCTGTCTGACCTTCTCCTTCCTCAGTTTTGATGTGAATCTCAAGAGTCTGAGGTTCTTCGCCTGTGCCTTGCTTTTCCTCTCTAGTCCACTCTCTACCTTCTTGTAGTCGCCCACTTGTTCGAATGGGGTCTTCAGTGAGATCAATCAAGGGAATCCACTCTTCTGGCCATATGCTTGGCAGCTCGTCTTCAGCTACTTCTGGCTCAGCTTCTTGGACCCCTTCAGCAGGCTGGACTCTTGGCAGTTCGTTATCAACTATTCTTGGGCCAACATCTGCTGATTCTGCAGCTCGACTGGTACTGGGCTGTACGTCGTCAGCTACTTCCGGTCTGGCTCCTGCAGAGTCCTCTGCTGGACGTCTTTCTGCTTCAGGCACTTCGTCTGGTGGTACCTTCTGGGTGTGGCTGGCGTGTATCCAACGCGGAACCCCAGCACACTTGACTGCTGTGGTAGTCACCAGAATCACCTGACGTTTTTCTCCCCACCTTGGCTCCAGGCAGCTCTTCCGAGTATGCTTCTTTATCTTCACCCAGTCCCCCGGGACCAGTTTGTGGAGAGGAGTCGTTGGATTGAGGATGGCGTCTTCTCCGATCTGGCGAGAGATAGAACGCACTTGGTCACCCAATCTTTTGCAGTATTCAAGCACCAAATCATCAGTAATACTCAACAGTTTGCTTCCTGGTACCCATGCTTGTCTCATCACTCTTCCCATAATGATTTCATGGGGACTTAGGCCTGTTTTGCGATCAGGGATACTTCTGAGTCCCATCAGGACCAAGGGCAGGGCCTTCACCCAGGTCAATTTAGTTGCATCACACAGTTTTGCTAGTCTGTTTTTGATAGTTCCATTTATTTGTTCCACTACTCCAGAAGCCTCTGGACGGTAGGCACAGTGAAGCTTCTGTGAAATTCCAAAGGCCTTACAGAGTTCGTCGATCACTTCATTATGAAAATGTGAGCCTTGGTCTGATTCAATAGTGACTGGAACCCCGAACCTAGGTATCAGTTCTTTTAATAAACACTTAGCTACTGTTTTTGCGTCATTTTGGGGAGTAGGGAAAGCTTCCACCCACTTTGAAAATAAACAGACCATGACAAGGACATATCGTTTCCCTTCACAACGGGGCATGGTGATGAAATCAACCTGTATCCTTACAAAGGGACCCCCTGACCTACCAATTTTCCCCAGTTCCACTACAGTCTTTTTCCCTGGGTTCATCTTTTGACATGTCAGGCACCTCTGGCAGAGGGACTCTGCTACTTTCCTGAACTTTTTACTGTACCAAGTCTGTTGGAACACTAGAATCATGGCGTCCCTACCAATGTGTGATCCTTCATGTATCAACCTTGCCATTGTGCTAAGTAGGTGTCTAGGTAACACAGGCATACCAGTTGGACCTATAATGACACCATCCACACGCCTTGGTCGACACCCATCGTCCTTCCACTTCTCTCTTTCTTGCCAAGGTGCCGCCTGCTGCCACTCTTTCACTTCATCCCATGTAGGCACTTCTTCAAACACTTGAAGTTGGCAGCTGGTTCCTGGCCCCCCTCGTTTTGGATTTACGATATACCGATCTCTTGCGCACCATTGGGCCACTCGATCAGCATAATCGTTTCCCAGTGATACCTTGTCCATGCTCTTCTTATGAGCAGCACATTTTACCACTGCCAGTTCCTTTGGTAACTGGATTGCCTCTAAAAGGTCCTGAACAACCTTTCCATTTCGAATGGGGGTACCTGATGAAGTCAGGAACTCCCTCTGTAGCCACAACTGGCCAAAGTCATGCACAACCCCATAACAGTACTGACTGTCAGTATACACTGTTATGCGTATGTTCTTCCCAATTTGGCAAGCTTTTATCATAGCAATCAATTCGGCTACTTGTGCAGACTTGATATGATATAGGTAACCTGCTTCCTCGATTTTCTCTAAGGATACTACCGCATAGGCAGCACTCAGGCCTCCTCGTTCATGCCTTAGACATGAACCATCTACAAATAATTCTTTGTCATGCTCAGGCAATGGCGTTTCTTTTATGTCTGGGCGTGGCTTAGTGTTGAATTCTGTTAAGTCTATGCAATCATGTTCATCATCCACCCCCCCTTCCATATCCTTTGGGTCGGGAAGTAAGGTAGCTGGGTTCAGAATACTGCACCTAACAATGTTTACATTTGCAGCACCCACAAGAATCCTTTCATATTTAGTCAGCCGACTAGGAGTGAGATACTGAGTTTTTGTTCTGGTCAACAAAATTACCACTCCATGTGGAACATACACAGTTACCGGATGTCCCATGACAATTGACTCACTCTGTTCTAAACTGGCACAGGTAGCAGCTACTGCTTTCAGACAACCTGGTAATCCAGCAGCCACTGGATCCAGGGTGGCAGAGAAATATGCCACAGGCCTTCTTGTTGTGCCATGTTCTTGAGTTAGGACTGACAATGCGCAATTATCGCGAGTGTCACAGAATAGGGCAAATTCTTTGGAATAGTCTGGCATTCCCAATGCAGGGGCTGTACACAGACAATCTCGTAGTTTGGTGAAGGCTGTTAAGCTTTCATCATCCCATTCTATAATCTCAGGTGTTCCTCTCTTGGTCATTTTTATCAAGGGCCTAGCTAGGACTGCAAATCCAAGAATCCACTGCCTGCAGTATCCTATCACACCCAGGAACATTCTTATTTCTTTCTGAGTACGGGGCAACTGCATCTTTTGAATTATTCTCACTCTTTCCGATGTCACTTTTCTGACACCTTTTTCTATCTGGTGCCCCAGATATTTCACTGATTTTGCACAAAACTGTAACTTGTCAGGGGACACTTTATGTCCCTTTTCACACAGGTGATTCAGTAGGGCAATGGTGTCAATCACACAATCCTTATGACTTTTAGACGCCACCAAGAGGTCGTCTATATATTGCACTAAGACAGAGTTCCCAGGTAGGACTAAAGTTTCCAAACATTTTTTCAAGATCTGATTAAAGATAGAGGGGCTCTCTGTATACCCTTGAGGGACCCGGTTCCAGCAATACACGTGACCTTCGAAGGCAAATGAGAAAAGAAATTTGCTATCTGGATGCAAAGGAATGGAAAAGAATGCATGACACAAGTCTATCACGGTGAACCACTCCGCATCCCAGGGAATCTGATACAGAATCACTGCTGGATTCGGGACAATAGGGCAACAGGGAACTACTATTTTGTTGACTTTTCGTAGATCCTGTACTACTCTGTACTTGCCACTAGGCTTCTTGATACCCATAATCGGAGAGTTACATGGACTACTCATTACCTCCTGTATGATGTTTCCTTCTAACAATTTCTTTATTTCCACAGCAACACCAGCTTTCACTTCTGCATTCATTCTGTAGGGTTTAGTATTGGGGTATACTGCATTGTCTTTTATTGCTATCTGTATGGGGTCCACATTTTTCATTAACCCTACATCTTTCCCAGTAAAGTCCCACACCTCTGGCTTCACTGCTTCTTGGAGTTCTTGTGGTAAATCCTGCATGGTCATTCGTTTAATTTCCGAGTCAGGTCTGACTAACATTAATTTATAAATGCCGTCTTCATCTGGGGTCTGAATTTCCACACCCTTTGGTGTGCAAAAGATGGTACAGTTCATTTTGCACAGCAAATCACGTCCCAGCAAGTTCACTGGACTGGTGTCGCAAACGACAAATCTATGCATTTCCTTAAAGTTTCCAATTGAGATCTCCATGGGCTTGGTAACAGGAGTACTAATCAATTGATTAGATACACCCACTACTTGGATGGCTTCTCCCGAGAGGGGTAGGTTTGGAACGTCCACTGTTCTCACAGTAGAACGGGTAGCGCCAGTGTCCAACAGAAAGGTGACATCGTTTCCGTCAACCTTTCCTTCAATGTATGGTCCGGACTGGTCTACCGGCAAGGAGGCGCCAAGTACGCACTCCTCGTCCTCCCCTCTCAGGCCCCGTCAGTACTGGTCATCACAAAGGAAGGTATCATTTAAAAGATACTGCGAAGTTGCTGCATTTCTGTTCTCATTGCTTTCCCAGACTTCTATCTCATCTCCCTCTGCCTGTTTTCCCCTGTACACTTGCTTTGGTGCTCGGGGCACCTGAACTATTTTTACCTGTGGTTGAGTCTTTCTCGGTCTCTCTTTCTGCGTCTGTGGAGTTAAATCAGGAGTTTTGGGGTTATCTTCGGGCAAGTAAGGACACTCGTTACGCCAGTGTCCAATTTCGCCGCACTGATGGCAGGGAAATTTCTTCATAGCCTCTTCCCTGCTCATTTTGGGCCGGGGCTTGCCTCCTCCCCCTCCCCCAGGGCCTTCGTTCTTTGTATTTTTGACCATGTTACTCAACTGCTTTTCCTGCTGTTCTGCGAGCTTCACCTGAGCCCACATCACTTTTTCCTTGAGAGCCTTTTTCTTTTCTGCCATCTCGTCCTCGCAGTACTTTGCGTACCGCAGGACCTCGTCTACCTTTTTGGAGTGCCAACAAATTTTGTTATCTTTTATCCACTGACAAATTTCAGGTCTTAAACCGTTTACAAACCTGTAAATGAAGTGCGTCATGTCCTTCATCTCGATGTTATCTATACCACTGTACGTTTTAAACACCTGCAACAGCCTTTCATAATAGGAGTGCACTGTCTCCTCTCTTTCCTGCGTTGTTCTATCTATCCTGGTCCAATCAGTTTCCTTAGCTGGCACCTTTAGTTTCAAGTGCTGAATTACTTGTTCATACTTTCTCATGACTTCCTTCGAAGGTTCCCCTGTTTCTTTATCTCTGGTATACTCTTCACTAGGCCAGGCTATGGCTATTTTACACTCGGTCCATAGATCGACTGGGACCACAATGTCGAAAAACCCATCCAGGTCTTTCCACAGGCATTTCTGCACCTTTATGAACCTTTCCACTTGCCGGTACCATTCAACCGGTTTCTCGCGCAGTTTCGGGAAATCGTTAGTAAAGGACACAATATCCTGTCTGGACCATGGAACGTGCACATACCTCCCACCTGGTACTTCCCGCATGGGGCATAATGTTTCGGGTTTGTCTACTTCTCTCAGAGGGAACTCAGGGGTAGCTTGTCTCGATCGGGCCTCATCTTTCTTACGTGCCCACCTCGTTTTCCACCTTTCCACGTCTCCCCATTTTTGCAAAACTGCAAGCAACTCTTTAATCTGCAACTTCCTCCCTGACACATTCAAGTTCTCTAAATCCTTATCTGAGAACTCAGCTCGGTATGGTTTCTGCAAGGGCTTTGATCTCGATATATCTATCCCCATACTAGCTGCAGTGTCGGTCAGTTTTTCGTGGAGCACCCTAGTACTTCTGGTAAGGCTTTTACACATGAACAGCAATTCTTCTTCAGAATAGGTGTTTAATCTGTCTAACCCCACATTTCCTGCCATCAATTCCTCTATTTCTACCCTCAGTTTATAGAGGTCTAAAGGTTTCGTTTGCGGAGCCTGTTTTTCTAAATCACGACTCCAATTTTCAATCTCTTCTGGCGTTACCAAGGAAACACTCCTAGTCCCTGTTGCTGATTCTAATTTAATTTCTTTCGCATCAAAAGGATTATGCCTCTTCTGCACTCCCTTTCCGGTCTGTTTGTTTGGTAGATCCAAGAACACCACTTCGGACTCACACTCACTGGACTGATCGTCTATCAGTAGGGGCTCTTGCCTCAGCGGGGCCATTATCGGGTTCATAACTGGAGGGTTCAGACCTCCTTGATTATTCCCGTACAACGGAACCACTGGTCCGATTGTTACCGGAATAGTCAAAGCTTCAGGACTGGTATTTAACTGGGAGATCTTCTGAATTATTTCTGTCCTCTGTCTAGCTAGGGCCTCTTGCTCCCTTTCATCTAGTACTCTTCCTAATGTCCGGTCAGGTATCATCTGTGGGGTCAGGTGAGGGGTAAGACTCGGGGCAGTAGGATGCGTTTCACTTGGACCCCCACCATAATTTGGTTTCGGGAACAAAGTTCCTGTCCCCAACGAGCTGCGCTCTTCCCCATATGGAGGCTGCAAAAAGGGTACCCCTGAACCTACTGGCTTTTCTTCGTTCTCATAAAGAGGTCGGGGTAAAATGTTCTTTCACGGGAATATTTTTCCTCTGAGCTCTCTGGCATTCTAGGATATATATTGCGTACCTCCGGGGGCTCGGGCTTCTCAAAATAGGGCAATACCTGGCCCCCTCCCCCCCTACATAGGGATCTGTCTTCCTCCTTAATAGATGGACGCTGGAGATTCTCTCCTGCACTGGAAGGTCGGGCTCCTTCATTATAAGGGGGCGGACTTCTCGTAAAGATGTCATCTAACAATTCATCATCTGACTCTCCAAGGGCTCCCCAATGCTTACACTTTTCTGTCCTTTTTTCTCCCCCCGACGGGGTACATGCTGGCATCATAGGAAACAGACCCTCAACAATCATGCTCTGCCTCCACTGTTTCATCCTCTTGTCCCTTGTCTCTTGTTTCAGCCTGGGGTACCACTTAGTCAGACCTTTGTCTATTCGGGGTTTCTCTCTTTCAAAAGCCTCAATTTCCCATTCCTCTAATGCCTCATACTGCGTTAGTCTCGGTCTGGGATGTAATTCATTCATGCGGGTTCTCAAATTAAATAAAATTCTGCCATTAAAAGTACCGTCTAACGGAAAAGCCAATACTCCGTCATCTTTTGTGTACTTTACCCAATTCTCCAACCACACACAGGTGTTGTACCCTCGGTCAAACATCATGAATGAGGCAGGAGTATTCGGTGGCGGGATAGTAACGCCCTCTCTAGACTTAATCGGGTTGTCCGTTTTGAAGAAATTCTTTACCCTGCTTACAAGGGACATCTTTCTCTTAGCTCCGTACATAATATCGTATCTATTAGCTTTCCACTGATCCCTTTCAAACCCTTGGTTTCTTGGATCGGGTCTAGTCTCTGGACAATACGAGTGCCACATACAATTTCTACGCTTAACTCTGTTTACAAAGTCGCCTCCAATCAGAACGCGCCTTGCAATTCCGTGCGACCAATGAGGTGCACGCGTTCAAATAATTTTTGCCAATGGGTGCGCGGCCCCTTCGTGAGACAGTTCTCACTCCTCGGCGCTTCACCCCTCCTTTACAATTTCAGCCCCGCTACCCGCCCGCTGTTTCTACCAATCCCAGCGCGGCACGGAGTGACGTCAGAGGCGCTTCGCGACTGACTCCCTCCCTTCACAAGGTAACGGAAACTTTCTTTCCTTTTAAAGTGCTCAGTGCTTGGTTATTTTACAACGAATACACATTCGCCACAGTGCTCAAGTGTCTAGACAGAAAAGATTTCTTTTACTGCAAGTAAACTACTTCCATTTACTTTTCACGCGCTGCGGGCAGATCTCTTCCGCCTACCCTTCACTCTAGCATTGGTGAACCTGTTATTCCCCTAAACTCATCCACTTCTTTCCGGGATATATCCGAGTCTAAGGTTTCCCAGCGGACCCCTTTGCTTTCACCCAAGCTCCGATGAACCTGCTACTCTTCCGATGTGACCCTTACTAGGTTACGCCACTATGGGAATTTTGCCAATGAACCTCGTTACTGACATTTATTCACACATATATTCAGAAAAACCCTAGTTAGTGCTTCCCGGTTATCCTAACCTGCACCTAACTTTCCTTAAGCCTGTGACCTCAGGACAATGGATTCTATTCACCACTTGCCCTTTCAATTCCCCGGGGAGTTCGGACAACAAGAAACAATACGGTTTACAAATGCATGGATTAATACATATAACAATATAAGAACAAGAATAATAATGAAAAAACAGTTCATTGATTTCAGCAGCGTATTCACAAGAGAGTGATCAGTCCCCTCGGAACAGCCGCTCTTATAGCAGCATTAATGTACTAGCAGCTTCCGACTCAACTAGTCTAACTAGTTCTACCTAACCTTTAGCTAGTCCCTAACCATCCTCTGATCTACCAGAAAACTGATAGAGCGCGCGAGGTCACCCAGCCAATGATTTCGCCGTTTCCGGCTTCAGGGCCCATATACTTTCAATTCACACTATTCATTGACCAGGCGACTTCACGGGCTGCTACCAATTGTGTGTGTGTTCCCTACTGTTTTACTCAGTGTACCCGACTTACCATCCACCGACACGGGTACCTATTACTTCAATGGATCAGGGGCCTAGCTGTAAAAGGAAAGGCAGCAAATGCAATTTCAAAATGACATTCAATACTGTTGTAAATGACCACGGACAACTGGAAGTTTTAAAATGTTTATCTAAAGTTCGTTATCCTCAAGCATTAGGCTTACAAGAATAAGGCAATCAATAACCAAGATAATGAAAAGTACATAACTATAGAGAAATAAAGTCAGTGTAACCATTTAAATGCAATAATGAGATGCAAAGGAAATATGCTATACATTCAAGGCAAGAAATCTTTAAAATATTTGAGCAAGGCCGTTCGAGACCATATCAAAAAATGACAAACTGTAATGCAAAATATGATTTCCAAAAGGTAGGATAGCATAGGAACAATTTAAGAGTATATGCACTTGACTTTATGATTCAATAGTTTGCGGCAAAAGCATGGAAAAATCAACGTATGCAAGATGTCTCTTTATTTGAGCAAAAGACAGAAATATAGAAAGGTGCAAGTTTAAAGAACTTAGAGCAGTAGTTACCTAGACTGGTGTGGAAACCAAACCCTGGCCACGGGTCAGTTAAGGACAGGAAACCCTCAAGGAAGGATACCCCTCAAAGGACAGCAGGTGCAGAATGGACACCCCGGACAGGACAGGATACCCTCAGATTAGGAATCAGGACAGGACCTCAGGACAGGACAGCAAACCCTCAGGACAGGACCGCTCAGGACAGGACCACACCCGCAGTTTGGAAGCAACGCCTGCGTTCCACCCTCTCTGCAGCTATCGATCAAGACCCCGATTGGGTCAGCGAACTCCCAGCAAAGTGCTTCGCCAGCACTTTAAGGTTCAGTAAAACCTTAGTCTATGGTCAATTTCGGACAGAGTGCTCCGCAGCGCTCTGTATCTTCAGTCACCTATTGAGTATGATGGGTCAGTGACAGGTCAGCTAAACCAGACAAGTCGGACAATTCCCTAGGTGAACCCAGGGTAGATATACTCTTTTGGGTCAGTGTACCACCCCCCAATGTTGCAAAGTGTCAGAATCCCTCAATTTGGATTGGTCCTAAGGTAGGATTTGGGTAACACACCAATCAGAATACACGATTTATATGCCTACTTTACATATTTGGGTACCGCCTAGCAAAATTGGGGTTCCCATGAGAAACCGTGCAGAAATACGAGTGACAAATTAACAATGTAACACATGAGGAGCAACATTCTCCGTTCTCATAGCGCAGAGGTGGCTTTCCCAGGCGCATCTTGACTGTGGCTGCCAGCTGGCTGAGTTCCACTGTCCAAAGTGGCCACCTTTCAGTGCTCCCTGGTCATGCGCAGAAGAGACCGTCAATATGGCTCCCAATCAGTTCGGACCCCCATTCCCCGCGGTACATGAAAAGTAAGCGAGAACAAATTAATACACAAACATAACGTTCTGAAATCACATCACAGGGTTGTACTTTCAACTTATCATCATAAAATATACTTATGCAGTCTAAATGTTAGCTACATAGAAACGGTGACAAGAGCAGTGGCACGAGCAGTACCACATTATGGGTCAAGCTATGTATTACGCATGCGCATAATTTTCCCTCCAACTCTGCAGACGCGTCAGGACACGTGAGTGTAACTGACGCATGCGCAGTAACTAAATACAAGCGGCAGACATTTTAAATGACTCGAGTAAATTATTTTAGTAAAACACATAGGCAAGCGTCTGGAAACCTCGTTTAACATAAAATGAACATTAGTAAGACGTACACTTATTACCTTGTTACACATAAACGAGGTTCATGACTTCGGCAAGGTCGCAAAATATGCGAAGCTTTGCTTCATCAGCATCAACCATCCTCCTTATCCAACCATGTGGTACATATCAATAGCAGTGGAAAAGGTGTCCTGACCTAGCAGGGAATTGTCATGCTAAAGCAATTAGGAGTTGGAGTATCCATCCTGTCAGTGACACTTTGTCGAAGGTAAGGGAGAGGAGTTGGCCTAACGGCTAAGGCGCTCGACCTCGGACCTGGGGATCTGGGTTAGAGTCTCGGTAACGACGCCAAAACCTCCTGTGATTGTGGGCAAATCACTTAATCTCCCTGTGCCTAAAAATGAAAGTGTGTGTCCTCATGTAAAAACGTAACTTGTGCTATGTAAAGCGCTCTGATACCTGATTCGGTTTGGGTCTAGTTCGCGCTATATAAAACTCTACAAAAAAAAAAGTAGCAAATGACTCCCAGATATCCTTAGATCGGGTTGTTATTGGCATGAGGTCCCAGTATACTGCTAATTGCTCCTGTCAATAGGAGACATCTGTCAACCAAGCCTGGCTGGGGGGAACCGGTTTTCTCCCCCAGTGTATCGCCACTCTGCATTTGGCCAACAGAAGTAGCAACGCAATGAGGCATCGGTAGCCGTCCAGAGAGTCCTTTACATACCCAAGGAGACATACTATAGGATCAAGTGGGAATGGGGTCTGTATGATGGCACTCATCGTGCCACAGATCGCAGACCAAAAGCTTACCACCCCAGGGCAGGTCCATGTAAGGTGCAAGAATGTAGCACTTGGCTTTCGACAGCACAGGCAGTGTGAGTCGGTAACCAGTCCAATTCTGTGGAGCTGTGATGGAGCGCAATATGTTCCATGTAAATAGTTAAAGTGTATTAGTCTGAGTCTGTAATTGGGGTACAACCTCTCAGATTGGTCACAACAGTAGTTCCACTGCGCATCTGATATGTCCGAACCCAGGTCTCTCTCCAAAGCCATCCGAGCCCCTGCAGTGTCCACTGAGGAGGCAGCCAAGCCAGCACATGTGTATAAAGCTGAGTGATAAGTTTTCGTGGGATGTGGATGTTTGAATATATACCAATGCCATAGATATAGGAAGAGGAGCAGGAAATGTGTCATTCAGTGTGCGAAAGGTAGCTCTGATTTGATAGTGCATAAAAGTGTATAATGGTGTGGGCGTGTGTGTGTCAGTTCCGGCGAATCAGGGAAAAAACTGGCGTCTTTGTATAAGTCAGCAAAAACTTTTATGCCTAGATCTCCTGCGCACCCTATGGCGCTTCTATCCTGTAATGGGGGAAATATAGGGTTATCTGCCAGTAATACAGAAGGCGCATATAATTTTTTAAGGCAAGCCCACATGCGGATGCCGCCCCATGCCCAACACACGTATGCAGTTTATGATTTGATATTCTATTGTCAGTATGGTATTGTTCCAGATAAGGGCTTGCGAGTGTAGCAGGCCATCGCGCCACATCTATTTGTGGGTAATGATTGAGGTTTGTTATGTTTCTTTCCATACTCGGTGCAGATGGTCGAGTGATGATGATGTGCTTTTGTACACTGTCTGTGGGCCATACACTCCCCTTCTCAGATTTGTTTCTCAAATCACCCAGTTTGGCATTTCCAGGTTGGTAAATAAATGTCGAACAGAACCAACCAACCTCAAAGGATCATGTGGGGGACGAACACAGAGGAGGAAAAATGGTGAAGCAAGAACACACAAAGGTGACATATATAAGAACCCTCACTCACCAACCTAGTGGTGACATGCTTCATCACTGGGTTCCCACTGGAAGGATCTAATATCCTTCCAGTGTGCTACAACGCCTGTTGACAGCGGAGCTGGTTCTTGTGTGTGTTGGAGTTTCTTTAGAGGTAATTGGCCCCAGCAAATAGCTGTGTGCGCCTGAACGGCGATTTGCCGTGAGTATATGTTTAAAAAAAACTTTTTGTTTCATTTTTCACACTAATATCCTCATGGTAAGGGTGCACCATAGTGCGTGCACACTGCCGGTGGATCACACTACTGGTCCTGAAGAATGCTGAGCGACTCGGGCTCCAAAAGCAGAAACATGTTGACCAATTTCGTTTACATTTATTGAGGACTAGGGGTCTTTAATAATTGAGACCAAACCTATAAGTCCACTCATCACCTGTTTTTAACCAGTGCTGGTTGGACTAGTAATAAAATATTTGTCAGGCACAACTGTGCACTTTTTTAACTTTTTTGCACTTACTTATCACAATTGGGCAATACTTATCACTCCAACACACACACAAGAACCAGCTCCGCTGTCAACAGGTGTTGTAGCACACTGGAAGGATATTAGATCCTTCCAGTGGGAACCCAGTGATGAAGCATGTCACCAC
Organism: Lissotriton helveticus; assembly: GCF_964261635.1. Classification (NCBI taxonomy): domain Eukaryota; kingdom Metazoa; phylum Chordata; class Amphibia; order Caudata; family Salamandridae; genus Lissotriton; species Lissotriton helveticus. The sequence continues at coordinate 1,622,285,587 of NC_136067.1, forward strand.
TAGGTTGGTGAGTGAGGGTTCTTATATATGTCACCTTTGTGTGTTCTTGCTTCACCATTTTTCCTCCTCTGTGTTCGTCCCCCACATGATCCTTTGAGGTTGGTTGGTTCTGTTTCACTCTTTTGTTGTTTATGAATAGTATTACTAGGGGTAAGAGAGTGAACAGTGATACCCTTACTCTCCTGTTGATTAATTGTGGTAAATAAATGTGTCAGGCATGTTAGGTGACTTTCTTGGTTCCATGTGGGTAAATCAGAGTCCTCCAGATGTTGTTGGAGCTTGTCATTTTGACACCTTTACTTGTGGGCATTGAGCACCCCAGATGTTGTCTTTAATTATTATACTTATGCGTTCTACTAAAGGTCTCAAAACTGATAACGGAGGCGTCCCAAAAGTATAATTGAATTTTGGTGCTACCACTATCTTTATTGCTTGCCCTTTTCCCCATAGAGGCGTGTAGGCCAAATCAAGCGCTTGGATTTGTAATCATCAAAGCCTATGAAAAGGGGAGGGTGATGTAAACTCAGAGCTAATTAGCTTTGCACAACAGTAGAAAGTTTGTAGTAGCTGCTGAATTCCACTCAAACCCTTCATACGCAGGACTGGAAAATTCCAAGAAAAATCCTGCGGATAAGCAAAAGTAAACAGGCCAATGTAGGCTTTTGTCCATTCCGGTCTTTCATATGGGTGAAGAGTATCTTGCTGTCTGAGCACTTTGCTGAGTAGCTATTTCGAGAGGTTGGAATCAATGAGTCATTTGTATTCTCCATCTATGAGAAGAGGCAAAGACCTTGCTAAATAAAGTTACCAACCCACTTCTGGCTCACTACATAGAGAGAGGTAGCTTTCATAAGCTGACTGTGTGGATGCTTCTTTGATAAATATTTCAGTAAACACTCCAGCACATTCCCTTCTTTAAATAACACTGAAGCATACAGAAAAGAGTATTTTGCTAAAAGGATTTCTGCAAGGACAGGGGTAACGGAATAGATTAATTTCCAGGCCGCAATGTGCAAGGGCCTTATTGACTTATCCAATTTGGTAGAAACTATCAAACCCCTCAAGAGCTAAGATTTGCGTCACCTCTCTCACCACATTGAAGGACATTCGTAGAAGAAAGTACATTATGATTTCACTCAAATTGTTGACCTTAGGTATGAATGTCAATGTTTTTTTTGTGCTTTTTATCCATCATAGATCCATCATAGAACAGATAAAAGACTTGACAATGTTTTGAAATTGGTTCTGTCATTACCAAGGATGTACTTTCTGAGCAGGATATGGTTTTGAAGGAAGTCATCGAATATGTGTCCACCGGTTGGCCTAAGTCCAGAATTGTAGATGCAGGTGTGGATGCTTTTTGCCTGGTCACCTCAGATTTATAGGTGATACATGGGTTTATAGGTGATACATGGGTTTATAGGTGATACATGGGTTGCTTTTCCTTGGAGACAATTTAGTAGTACCTGATACTGTAAGAGCAAAAGTGGATAATATTGGTCCCCTTGATGTGGGAAATCAAGTCAAGTATGGTTGAGTCATTTTTTATTCTTATTCTAGGTTGTAGGAAGTGGCTTTCATGAATTCTGTCACCTCTAGCGAGTTGAGGGAAGCATTGGAAAACTTGTTTGTCTGGAGTGGGATACCGGATGAGTTGGTTACAGATAATGCGTCACGATTTGTTTCAATTGAATTTGAAAACGTTTTAAAAATAATTTGATATAAAACATGTAGCTATTTCTTTGAACTATCCTAAGAGTAATGGTTTGGTGGAAAGCTGTAATCAAGTGATCAAAGAAAAATTGTGGTTGTCGCTTCCTAGTGGATTGGAACAGATGTAGGAGAGCTGGGTCTGCTTCCTATGGTTACCCCACTTTTTGCTGTGTTTCATTGTTTTTTTAACTTTAGTATGGCTGTAGCCCTGCTAATCAGGACCACAGTCTAGCTGTTCTCTCTCTAAATTGATACCATGTACTTTAGGTACATACTAGATTGGTTACTGGTTCACCCTTGTCAGCGCCTGTATGTGGTACCTTAGATACCCAGGGCATAGGTGTACCAGAGGCCTACCAGGTGCTGAAGCATGTATTGTGCCACCCCTGGTTAGCCTTCCAAACTGACACTACAGGTCTGCAATTGCAATTATCAAAAGAGGAGCAAACTGTTCCCTGTCTCTGGAACATTTAACTTTGATAATATGATTTTTTTGTGAAAGGCATATCGGTCAGACCCACTGTTGCTTATGAAACTCACTGCTGATATTCCCAGGACCTCTTGCCACATGGTGAGTAGCCCTACATAACATACATGCACGGTGTATCCATTCACCACAGAGGCAGGACCTCTAGGCACCACCTCACAACATTTTCTTTTTTCTTAGCCACTTTTAAGAAATCTACCTCTGAGATTTGAAACGTCCTCCAGAACACAAGATATCCAATTACGAGTTGTATTTGTTTTGGCAAATCTGCCATGCTTTGTTAAAACTGGAAATTGAAAACATATAATGTATTTCTTTGGTTTCCTTAAACATCACCAATCCCTAAATTGAACACATTTTACTCAACAAAGTCCAGGAAATGTTGGTATATTAGTTATGGCCTTTTATTCTTAACCAGGCTCCCCAGGTTCTGTACTATGAAGGCGAATAGGTCAATTATAAAACTGAACACCACACAACGCAATCACCATGCAGGCTTTTATTATGTTGTGCTATTATGCTACTTTTCTGCCACTTCGTATCACATAGAATGTGATAGAATAGACTTGTGCTGTTTCTCAAAGCTAATAGCTTTATACTTCTTGTGAAGGCCTTGCTTAACCACACCAAATCTTCACACATAAACTTCTCAATAAAATGGCACCCAGATTCATGGCAGGGCTCGTGTAATTTTTTTGCAAATCTCAGGGACTGCAGAAGACTTACTTGATGGATTCCACACATTGTTTGCACTACCAACAAGAAAGCAAGTATGCTCAAAATTATCCTATGCTGCAGAGGAAAGCTTACCTCTGAGAACCCAAACTCCACTTAGACCTTCAAGACATGGCTAAGGAGCAGGGTAATGCTAAATTATGAAGCACCTGGTAAAATCAATCAATCAATCAATCAATATGAGCTTTATTCGATTTTGAGAAATTAAAATCATAAAAGCATACACATAGTCCAACAATACATCTTCATACATAATATAGAATAAAATAGTTCATTTTATGTAGATCCATCGTTAAAAAGCTTCTGGGAGAGTTAAGCTAGTGGTGGCAAGAATTTCTTTTTTTTTTCTTTTAGTAAATATTCCGGAACCTATTTCATGCTAGTGAATTGTTAACAGCTTTCCTTGTTCTCAAGACATTCTTTAGAAAGCCCACCATAGACCCAATGCAATAGTAATTTTCAAGCATCTGTAAGAATATAAAAGCTGGGCGACACTGTCTCCATCTGCCCTGAAGTAATAGAGGTATTAACCATCTTCTTCTCTCGTTTTTGTACAACATACAGAATAGGACCACGTGCATAGTATTTTGTCTGGATACGTTATTGCAGGGGCATTGGCACAATTCTCTTGACCAGTCGTTTACGGTTGGGTATGTTGTTAAATGGTGGAACGTTCCAAACCTAAATCTGGTCAGGAGATATCTGTCATAGCCACTTTGAACACAAAGAAAATAGGGTTGAATGGATATAGTCGTAAGGGTCAGTTGATGGCTAATCACCATAGGTTTATTCAACTCTAAAGCTAATCTATTCTCTTATAAGAGGGAGATAGCCATTTAAAAAAAATCTTTAAGCTTTATAAGGTTCATAGAGTTGGGCTTGGTATAATATTCTGTGTGCCCGATGTCCTGCATAAAGCTTTTAACATATTTCAACCATAGATTTTTGCGGACCAAGTCTAATCTCATAGAGTCCCTAATTATCTCTCTGTTTAGTCTTGCGTTTTCTGTGGTCCAAATTCTGTGCCATAACAATACTGGCTGTACCTTAATCAGATCAGCAATATGTACAACCCCCAGTTCTGAATGGCAACTAAAAACAGGGGCACTATTAGGAACACTTAAAAGGGATCTCAGAAAGTTGTTTTCTATGCGTTGAATTATACTACAATCTTGCCCCAGATTCCTGCCCCGTAAATCACTATACTCACACACCTTGCTTGGTATATTTTTTATTAGGATTTCTGGGGGCCTTTTCCCCAATTTTTTAGCAAAGTTAAAAAGTGCGGCGATGGACTTCATAAAAAGTAGGGACCTAGCCTTTACCGCTGGAGCCCAAGAACCCGATCTATCAAAGAGCACTCCAGATAGCTAAATGCAGGGGTAGTTTCCACCTTGTTTCCCCCCACCAAAAAAGCTTCTGGTCTTGTTTCTGTTCCCGCCACATGACATCACGAAACTCTTTTTAGCGTTTAAGTTTAGGCCGAGGGAGTCCATAAAATTTGTGTAAAAACAGAGGGCCCTTTGTAGTCCTATTTGGGTGCGGGACATGAGTACCGCGTCATCCGCGTATAGGAGGAATGAGATGGGTCGCAAATTCGCTGTTGGAGGATCCCTAGTGTTTGACACCAACTCCTGTTCTAAAGCAGTCAAATATAAAGAGAACAGGAGTGGTGCCAATACGCACCCCTTCCTAACGCATCGTCTAACTTTGAAGGAGGCGGTACACTCACCCTCAATACCATATCGGACCTTTGTGGTAGCTCCTGTATATAGTTGTCTTAAATACTGAATTAAAACAGGCTCAACTTTCAATTTGTTTAAAATCTTCCATAGTTTCTCATGGACCACACAATCAGAAGCGGCTGAAAGGTCTACAAAGGCCAAATACAAATTTCCAGCTTTCACTCTAGTGTATTTATCAATTAAAATACTTAAATTAAAAATCTGCTCATTTGTGCCTAGGCCAGCTCTAAAACCATATTGGACATTGCTTAGAATGTTGTTTTCTTCATCAAGGAATCCAATAAGGATATCGGGCGGTAAGACGCAGGGTTCTCACAATCCCCCTTTTTAAAAATGGGTACTATAATGGATTCGGACCATGTGGATATAAAATCTTTTTCGCAACACGCCTGTAAAACTCTCATTAAAATGGGACCCCATACCTCCAGATTTGATTTATATAAGTTGATTGGTATCCCGTCGGGACCAGCCGCTTTACCACTTTTACTTGCTTTAACTGCCATTACAACATCATTTAGTGTAAAGTCAAGATTGATGGGTAGGAATGGCTGTTGTGTAATCGCTAAATCTAAGCTCTTGGCGGTATCAACATTTGTCTCCTGTCTGGCGTAAACTTTGGAAAATACATTTATCCAGGCCTGTTCTTCTATTGCCTTTTCGATGCTTGGTTCGTTTATTTTATTAGCTAGGAAAGGTGCGTTTACAGTGGACCAAAATTTCATACAGTCTTTAGACTCAGCAGCCTCAAGAAGGTCTTTCCAGGCTTTTTCTTTTAGCTCCAATAGCCTATTTTTTCGGGCTTCCTGATATAATTTTCTACACTCCCTTATCAAGGGTACATCTCTAACCTCACTGTGTAGTGCATTCTTTAACCTGCTATAGCTACTGGTACAATTTTTATCGAACCATCCTTTTTAGGCTTTGCCTGGCGATCCGCTGCGCAGCAGCGTTCGCGCAGGCGAAAACTTTTGTTTACAAGTATGTGGCTTATTCCCGCCTCTCTCTTCCATTGGCTAGCTCCATAAATGGAGACTAGCCATTGGAAGAGAGATCTGCCCGTTATTGTCCGAGGCGATTCGTGGGCGTTCCGGCGATTTTTTCCCTCTCCGCCCCTTTTAAAACGTCATGCGGCGGTGGGCGGATGTTTTTTTTTTGGGGACGCCATGTTTTTTCCATTTCATAGTGGCTTTTGCAGGAGTGGGCAGCGCTTCAAACTTGTTGTGCATGTGTGCAATTATGTCTGCCACTTTGTTGGTCCGTGTGCACTGTTCTGTCTGCATACGTGCAGTAGGTATGGTGTATGTCGGTCACAGTGTGCATGTATAGATACTCCATGCACAACAAAACAAAAACGTTTTGCTTTGTCAGCGTCTCCAGTGCAGTGAATTTGATTACGTTTGGGTCGCGTTTCAGCTACATTTTTATCGCATGTCAAAGAGTAGCAGCAAGAGCAAGAGCTTTACAGTCAATACGGTAGCATCCTTAGGCAACTCCAGGCTGAGCAGTGCGGTGTGTGTGCAGCGGGGGAGCTGCAAGGAGCTCGGATGGGGGAAGGCTCAGGATCCTCAAGTGAAAAGTTAGCAACAGACGCCGCGCTCGCGCCCGGGCAGGCTCCGCATCATCTGCAGCAGACCAGAATCCCTGCAGCTAGTTGTGTTTTGTAGATTTTTTTCGATAATCGCTGCCAGTCATCGTCTCTGCTGCCCCATCCAAGTTCTGTTCTCGTCGCTTTTGTTTTTGAGACTGGGGTTTTTGTGCTGCTGGTTTTCCCACCTTCTCCTTCTTGCATGGATGAATCATGGCTACGCTTGTGTGCCGGGTCCAGTTCTTAGATGACACCGATCCTTTCAACAGCACCAACTTTCCCGAGCCCACCCGACCACCGCTCTACACCTTCCGGGAGGACATCTTGCTCGTCAACCAGGTGGCAGGGGTGCACCGGCTGCTGAAAGCCCCGCACAAGGTATGACCGCGGCGTGGGTGTGTGGTGCGTGAGGTGCCCTCCGTGGCGGGCACTGTGCGAGAGTGGGTCGGTCCCTGCAGGAGGACAGTTGAGGGGATCTGATGATTGCAGCCTGGGGTTACGAGTGGGGGTATTTGTGTTTTACAGCCAGGGGTCCACGGAGGGCTCCTTCACTTTGTATGGAAGGGGGGTTTAATTCGGGTGTCACTTTATTGGAAACACAACGTGGATCTGAGACCGCCCACAGTGCGCAAACATACACTGACACTGCCCCATTTTTTGAACTGTGTGATGATCACGGGCACAAGTGTGCCCACTCCCCACATCAGCCATTTACCTGTATCCCCAGTGACCACTCCTGAGCCCAGAGAACAGTCTGCGACCCTTTCGGGGTCTTGTCATTTTTTAGCTCCTCGATGTCCCATCTCCCGTGGTGCACCCACCCCGTGCCACAGGCACACCAGAGTTGGAGGGCTGAGGGCAGGATGCGCCTCCAGACAAGAGTTGGTTTTGAGTGCGCCGCCGAGGATGGGGTGTAGGGTGCATTGCAGTGCTGCTCCACTGCGGGAAACGAGGCTGCCTGCCAGGCTCTGCTGCTGTGTCACCAGATACCACGACTCGCTGCATCACCGTCCCACATGTGTCGCAGCTTTCTTAGACTTCCCCTCCAGTCCGGTGGCATAGATGGGGTGCCATGACCCCTTTGCATGTAATGGGAATAAGCCCCAAACTGCTTCCTTGAGAAGTCAAATTCAGCTGTAATCAGGGTTCACTGGGCCTCTCTGGCCCTGGTACCACTACACGTTCTGCACCACCATACCTACGCCCTTGATCGAGTCACCACCTCTCTCCGCTCTGCGACCTCCCAATGGGCACCGTCACACAATTTACTTTTTACATGCAGATCTAGCATACATTCTGTTAAGACGGCAGGTCCCCCGCAGACCCACTTGCTACCAGTTGCAGTGATGCCCACGGGCTGGCCACCTCGCGCCTGGTTATCAGTGAGCCCCGCGGCGGTATCCAGTCATCTGTCAAGACGCTGGCCCCAGCCACTTTTACATCCACAGAGAAGGGGAGGGGTGAGAGGTTCAAAGGTGCCTCAGCTGAAGCTGCCTCGCCGGCATTTTGTGCCCCATGCCAGCTTTTGCTGGTAGAAACAGTTCCTCGGTGGCTATGCGTTGACAGGGTTGAAAGGCATGCGTTTTTGAGTTTGAGCATCTATGTATGTCACTGCTCGCGCCTCACAGGCGTGCGCACTCTGCACTCACAGGAGCGACAGTGCCTCACTTAGAAGAGACATGTCCCCAAGAGACAGATCAGGACCGCTGGCGTTATGACAGGCATTTATACACACTCCCCAGAGTTAAGGGTTCGGGTATAGTTATGTGGCCTCAGACCCAGGGTTACAAGTGTGTGTAAAAGGCTGAGACTTTGTAAATAGCAATTTTATAATCTGGACGATTATCAAGTGGGAAAGCTACTTGTGCATTTCTCGTAAACAGTTGCTGTGATAAACAGTGCAAGGTGTAACCGGCCAGAGGTCTTAAGTGTGTTCTTTTGGCAAAGCTTTGTGTTTTGCTAAAACCTGCAGTTTGCATTTTTCACTAGCAAAAGTGGACCCACAATGTAAAGGCAAAGCTACAAATTCTAAAAAGCACCTGTTTGAGGTGTTACACATAACATAATGACGCATCGGTGTATATTACTCTGGGCAGTGTTTAATTTCTTTAAAGCGCAGCTCAGAAGACACAGCGGCGATATTAAATACCTGTGCGCCGAATACCAAGGCTAGTACCTCTTTCATACAATGCCAGACGCTCCATGGCCCCTTATCTTACTCTTGCAGGTCCCTACTTTTTTTCCTTGGTGACTTTTTTCTGTCTTTTTCTTCCTCCGTTTTTCCCGTTCATGTGCCGCTCCCCTAAAATGAACGTCGGTAGGCGCACCTGCTACCACTTACTCAAATTAAGCAAGTACAGCAGTGGGAGAGTTGTCAGCAGTTAGGGCCCGATGTAGGTAGGAATCATTTACCGATTTTTAATTACCGAATTTTACCGATTCGGTAATTAAGAATCGGTAAATATGAAGGGTGGACATGTAGGTCCATCCAGATGTTTTTTTTACCGAATCGGTAAAATTCTGTATTTACCGATTCGGTAAATACCGACCGGTAATGCTCCATTCATTCCTATGGGCTTTGAAGCCCATAGGAATGAATGGGGCATTACCGGTCGGTATTTACCGAATCGGTAAATACAGATTTTGACACGGGTGCAGGGGGTGTCACTTTGACACCCTCTAGCACCCCCAAAAAAGGTTCGGGGGCCATGTGGCAGGCATACCTGCCCAAAGGGCAGGTCTGCCTGTCATATGGCACAGGTGTGCATGCACACATGTGCATGCACACCTGAATCGGTATTTTAACATCAAATTGAATTTGATGCTAAAATACCGAATCGGTAAGGCTTGTGGGACTCAGAAGAGTCCCACCTACATACCAAATTTACCTAATCGGTAGAAATACCGATTCGGTATTTTACAGAATCGGTAAATTTACCGATCTGTAAATTTACCGATTCTGTAAAATATGTGTCCCTACATACCAAAGCTCAAATACCGGTCGGTAACGGCCGAAAATACCGATTTTCGGCCGTTACCGACCGACCTACATCGGGCCCTTAATGTTTCTCCCAGTCGTCCTCTGACCTGTAATAGATATTGGCTGTTTATGTAAGGCTGCAAGTGCTTATGAGACAGCATTTGTTGTTTTGGGTTATTAAGTATAGATTCCGATCGGACTAGCCAGTCAGCTCACAAAAGAGGCTCTCGCAAGTTCTGCTTCCCGCCTGTGCAAGACTACCTGCCATTCTCGGGTTCGGTGCCTCCATTTATCCTGGGTGCAGAGTGTATGGCGGCGCTACTGCTTCCTTAAAGTGACATTCATTGTGTAAAAGCTAACGATGAAGGATACAGATTCTGTCTTGCCCCGCCAATCAGTGTAGATATTGTAGGCATAGAACTCGGTGAGAGATCACCATTGAAGTTATTTATGTCCTGATACGCATTTATTTATGTAGTGCATCATACATGCAATTAACCTAATTCTAAGCACTTTTGGTTTTGGGCTGAAGCAAAGAGATATGAGTTGATTCACCTACATCACCTAGCAACAAGGTTTTGGTCAAGTGCCATTATTTGACCCTATTTCGCCTGGGTCAAAAGTTAACAGGTAAGCTACTACACCACATTCAACATTGAGTTACTGTGTGTACATGTGTGGGTGTATAGAATGGAAATAGGTGAATAACTGGAGACAGGTGTGGTTGTGCATGTTGAAAATTATGTTGTGGGCCATTTACAAACCAATAAAGTTTGGAGTGCAAGTAGAAGTCTATGTGTAACAAGATACAGTCTTGAACCCACCCGATGTGGGTTATAAAGGCATGTTACATAGTACGTTGTGGGTTAAAGCCAATGTGTGTCGTGAAAAAACTGTGAGAAACGACAAAGCTTCTGTTTACAATATATTATCCACCAGTTGGTGTCTGGGCACATAAAATGTCTGTCTGTGTGTGTTGCTCTGTCTGTATGTGTTGCTCTGTCTGTGTGTGTTGCTCTGTCTGTGTGTGTTGCTCTGTCTGTGTGTGTGGCTCTGTCTGTGTGTAGCTCTGTCTGTGTGTAGCTCTGTCTGTGTGTGGCTCTGTGTGTGTGTTTGTGCTCTGTGTGTGTGTGCAAATGCAATCGGTCTCGCATTTGTGAGAGATTAAGCTATTGGCATTGTATATGACAATGCCATTTATTTATCTGCTTTCAAAACCAACACATAAATACAAAATTTGTCATTTACAATGCCAATAGCTCAAACTTTTACAAAGGCGAAACCGTTGCATTGTAAATGCTTGTTTTGTGTTACGAGTGCCCTTGGAATTTTTAAACAAAAAAGTTCTAACCACCTCAGTAATATTTTTGAACACAAGTAAAACATCCTCGTGGGTTGGACTATCGCTTAGGCATTTTAGTTTTGGATCCAATGCTTTAGCTATTAATTCGTTACTTGATTTTAAGCTATCCCGGCTTCCCCAATGATAGCATAGCCATTCTTTTCCCCTAGCGTTATGTCTCGCACCCATGCTATCTTGTTGATGGTGTTACCACGTTCTCCATTTTGTGTTTTTATATTTACGCTGATTGGCAGGTGGTCGCTCATAACGTTATGGTGGGTAGAGAAGGCCTTCACATGGCTCGCATAATGATTTGGAATGATGATAAAATCAATTAATGACTTCACTCCTCTCCCTATAAATGTATAGTCAAACTCGACCATGGGCATACTTATACAATTAGAAAATCCCAGGTTGTGTTTAAACATGACCTCATTTAACTGATCTCCTTTTATAGTATGTGTAAAATGAAAATAAGGTTCGAAGTTATACAAAGTTAGGCCACACCTTCCTCCACCCACCAACGGACACAGTCTCGTGTTAAAATCACCTCCCCAAATGGCGATGGTTTCAACATTAGGATTTAATTCGGATTTGGCAATGTCGTGACTTAGCTTTCCTAAAACAGAACCTAAGTGATTTGTTTCAACATTATTATAATAATTTCCAAGAAACAAAGCCTTGATATTATCCAGCTGAATAAGGATTGTTTGGTAGTAAATTTCAGAACTAACCAGGGTACTCTTATAAGTGACCAACCTATTTGAAATGTATACACACAAACCCCCTTTCGACCTGCCACTGGAAGATTGAATTGCTGGTGTGTGGTATGTCTTAAACCCATTTATGTGTATCCTTTCTACAGCCCAAGTCTCTTGAAGGCAGACAACATCATAGTTATCAATGAAAGTTAGCCATGCCTGGTCATTCACCTTGTTATTTAAACCCGCCACGTTCCAGAACAGGATTCTACATATCCCTACTAGATTTTCTTCTAGGGACTGGGCGCCACTAATATTAGCTGGAGTACTTTCAGTTTTCACCACCAGATCCGTTTTCCGCATTATCTTAATAGCAGGATTAGCGGATTCCAATGTGAGTCCAGAGGGGCTGCTGCCCATTATGGTTGGATGTCAGTCAATCCCATCCAGGGAGCTAAGGGGGTCGAATCTATTTGACACAGATACAGGGTATACTATTCCCCCCTGCTTCCCATCTAATCTAACACAATTAGTCAGAGTGTTAAAATTATTGGCCTGGTAGAAAAACCCCAGGGGTCGCACTAAAATGCTACTATCAAAAAGCTTTGACCTATGTAGTCTCGTTAGGACTTCCCTAACTAAAGCCGGTGCACCCAGCGTGAGCACTATACAGTCCCCATCATAGATTTTATCACGTTTGCCCACCCATGCCACCCTCCTCACCATCTTAAATTCTTTGAAGAGGTCATTTGTTAGGCCTGTCCTTTTACCCAACCAGTTGATTGTTTTATTTCTTAGTGCAGGCCAGTCTTCTTCCATGTCTAAGGGCAGTTTAGGGACATCAACTAGGTTGATAGTATAAGGTGTTGCCGCTGGGGGAAGATTCAATGTTTGTGTTCTATCAGACTCTTCATTCACCCTTTTGCCCCCTCTATTGACATATATTCCTACCCTTTGTTGGGCCCCCGATTTCTGGCCCTCCCCTCCTGAGATCTTTCTGCTGCAGGTGGTGGGATTTTCACACAAGGGGGAGAAGTAATTATACATTGGTCATGACACACATCCCGTGTATTGGCCTCAGAGGTTTTCTCATTCCTCGAGCTAGTCGTGTCAGTAATAGTATGCCTTACTAGTTGCCCCGTAATTCCCAGAGGTTTCTGTTTTAAAGCTCCAGTCCCTATTACATTCTTCAGATGGTCCCCAATGTGTTTCTCTACGTTGATTAATATCTTGTCCAGCCTAGAGGTAATAGAATTGATTGAGTCCAACATAGATAATTCGAGGGTTTTTATGGCTAAAAGTATCTCTGCTGCATCGCTGGGGACTATAGTTACTGTGTTTCCCCCATTAGGTGTATCCAAATCCCTCTGTGTTTCACTCCGGCCCCCACGTGTTTTCACATATGTCCTTTTAAGCTGGGACGTAGTTGGTTTTGAGATCTTAATTGGCGCGGGATGGATTAGAACAGTATCTCCAGAGTTGGTGTTTACTACCCTTCCTTTGGGCAAATTACCGCCTATTTTCTCTATGATTACCTTTTCTGTTGCCGCGTTATCAGCTACAACGTCATCATCAATTTCCCGTACACACCCATTATTAGCTTTTGCGTGGCTATTTGGGTCTAATATCTCAATCCTTACTGTTTCTTTTTATTGACCATAACCTGTTGTTGTTGTGGGGGCGAGATGACAGAGTCGTTGATTATTTTTTCCTCCACAGAGATAATTTGTCTCTCGATATCCCCCACTGCTCCTGGTAGATAATTCAATAGGGACATGTTAACTTTACTCTGTTTACTGGGGACTTTAGATATATGGCTGGCTGCTTGCTTTCTTTTTCCCATATTTATCTTACCGCTCAAGTATGCAGATCGCGCAAAATTAGCTCAACTCAATTTAGCCCCTTATATTCCTGTTGCCGCCAAATGTACCTAACGGGAAAATACCCCCCAAACTGGAAGTACAGGTCTCCTTACAAAGCCAATATTTAAAACCTATCAGTTAAAATGTATATAAAACTAGAAAAGAGCCTGACGTGTTCAAAAAGCAAAGTGCAAATTAGCAATATCCAATTTATCTAACAACCTAAGGGCTCTTAAGTGCCTCCATATAATGTGCAAATTAGCAGTGTCCAATTTGGCTCGCAGCCTAAGTACTCTAAAAAAACGCCTCCGAATAGTACAAAGTGCAAAATTAGCAATAATCAAATTATCTAACAGCCTAAGGACTCTTAAGTACCTCCCTCCGTACAAAGTGTGAATTAGCAATGTCCCGGTTAGCTAACAGCCTAAATACTCTAAAGTGCCTCAGTGCAGTATAAAGAGCAAATTAGCAATATCCAATTTATCTCGCAGCGTAAGGGCTCGTAAGAACTTCAATACGGTATCGTAGTATAACAGGGGTCCAAATGTCAAATGTCAATGGATTTCCAAATCACGACAAGATTACAGCAGGATTACAGTACCTTGTTTGTTTTTCAATGTCTGTCCCGTGTCTAAACGTTGGAGGGATGGCCCTACCCAGCCTCATCTGGGCTAAGACGGGCGCGGACGGGCCCGCCCTTGGCCCGGGCTTCGCCCGCACGGGTTCCGCGCTGCGTGAGGGCCGGGCCGGCTTTGTATGCCTCCAGCGCTCTCTGGTGACGAAATCCACAAGCGCCTCGCGCAGCCCCCTGGGGGTTGTAGGCTCGGGCACTGCTGGAAGTTCCCCTCACGGCGGCGAAGAAGCTGCGGGAGACTGGGGCAGGTGAAAAAGGAGTGCTGTGGATGGCCGTTCCCCTCACGGCTTTGGTTTAAAGTATCAGCGCGTCCCTGGTAAAATCTGATTCAAGGGCTCTGAAATTGTACCTAAGCTGTGTGTCTCCCAGTTATACAAAAGACGTGGGCCAAGTAAGAACCCTGATTGGTGGGGGTCCCCATGAACAGCAGTATCTTCATAGTCATGTGCTATTCCTCTACAGTTCCTCCATGGGGTTACCCTGTCATCCCCCACCGAAATCTCACAGCTGGAAGATTATCATCTCTTTAAAAAGATGTTCAAGGGTATAAAGAGGCACAGACATTAGTATTAGTCTCCTTGGAACAGAGAACCATAGTTTCATAGCATATATACCACAGATCTCACTTATGGGAGTGCTGAGGGTCATCTCAAGACATTGTACTCTACTGGCTTCCCCACCCCCAACACTCACAAGGGAAACTCATTTCAGCAGACATCACTCTGCTAACCGAGACACACAACTGCAACAATGACACAACCGCTATTCTGCTCCTCAGGGAACCCACACCTTAATATCACACAACCGAACTTCTGTGACATGGGTGTTAGGGGTGGCCCTTATCGGACTTATCTTCCCCCTGGAAAAACTCACAATCAGCTCTCTGAAACTGAGGCAGCTGACTGCAGCAGAAAATTGATGACTTACTCTATTCACGCCTAACTGCTTCACCGCAGAGCGGAAATAGAAACCGTCAGCACAGATAAAAGGAGAAAGACAAAGACAACAGAGTCTACCAAAAAGGAGACATAGAGAGGAGTCACTGTTTCCTACACATTCCCACATAAATGATCATCATGGACACTAATATCTCCACAATGTGTGATTAAGCCTTTTTTCTCTGATGTAGGAGATGCTTTCTTTCCTTTGCACCAAGCGCTTGGTTGTCCATGTTTTGAGCATTACGCAAAACCCAAAATGATGATCACGATGAACCAGAAGAATTTTTGAGAGAAATGGGAGAGGGAAAACTGACTCATTCTTCAGTTACAACCAGAAACAACAGAGAGGGCAGTGTAATATCCCGCTACATGTCACCAGAAAAGGCAAAAGACACAGGTACCTATTGACAAACTGCATTTTGTAGCACATTTAGTAGTACTACAGTAGTACTACAAGCATACTAGAAAAAGCTATTCACATAACTACCTGCTTCAGTCTCTCCTATCTTTGTGGAGTGCGGAGATCTACTCAAACGTAAGTGTACATTTTAGTTGTAACAGTGGAAGGGATAGAGGATAGTACTGGGGAGGGGAAGGGTTAAGGATAAGTAATGAGGTGTTTCATTTATTAATCCACATTTTGTAGGTAGTAGAAAATCAGCAAGAGTAAAACTTGCAAAGTTGTGGCACTCTAGGAAATGTACTGCTTTCATAGATGTCCTTGAGTTGTCCGGGGTTTCTTTATGAACCCCGTAAAAGGTGGTAATTTACTCCAAACGCAAGAATACCCTTACTGGAGCCTGTGTATTTGCACTTGGTATTTTCAAATCTAGCATTTGAAAAATAACAGGATTTCACTGGAAAGAGTCTACAAAGGTAGAGCAAAAATGACTATTGGTGCATAATATTTTGGTCCCCATCTATGTCCTACAGAAAAACAAATATGGCCTATCTTCTTTTACATGAGTGTGCAACTCTCTCTAATGTCTAATGTGCAAGGGATGCTTCTCAGCCCGATGCCTTTGATTATAACATGTAAGGCAGCCAGCTCATGTGAAAATGTGGGGTCGCCTCATCAAATGTTTCGTGGGACCCTTCATCAGATGGTATACCACAGGGTCTGATGGTAAAGGGACTACCCAGTTTTCTAATAACAAAGAACTTCCTCTGTGTAATGTACAAAGTTAGCAGGAATGTACGCGTCTTTGCCCTGCTGAGAAAGAAACCACAAGTCCTTTTGTAAAACCATCTCCATCCACAACATGCTTTCAATTAGATCCCAAAGAAATATAGATTAAAAAAAAGATATAAAGCAGCAGAAGCATATTCCGCACACTCCCCATATGGTTACAATGAGAGAATTGTATGTGGGAGTTGGGTGTGGTGTTCTCCCTGCAGCCAAGTTTGGCAAAGATACTTGAGAAAAACAGACGAAGATGGTGGGTTGAGCAGGGGTAGGGCGGGGCACACAGAGAAAGGTTTAGCACTCACTGATTTATCACAAGTTGTAACAGAGAGGCAACAAAGATTCGTTTAGAAGCAAAACTATTTATCACTGCATTGTATTTGTGTTGTTCACATCAGGTACTTTGTTTCAATGTTTCAGAAAGTACCTATATGAGCAAAGCAAATGCTAATATGAAGAAAGAAATCCATCGCCCCCCAAATTATTCATACTTACCAAATGAATGCAAAAAACAAGAAGCTGACTAAGTTCGAATGAACCAGTAACATTGAATGGCTAGAAAAGCGAGCTTTTTCAGGATTAGAAGGGGGAGATTTACTAAGATTTTGCACCGTGTTTGCGTCACAAAAGTGACGCAAATCGCCGCCATTTTTTTTACCAATTTACTTTCCAGTGCTAAACTTGTTTAGCGGTGGGAATAACGGAAAAGTAATGCAAAGCAGCACATAGCGCTGCTCCGCATTACTTTGTGCCAGGGGGGCGTACCAAGGTGGGTGCATGGGCGTTCCCATGCAACCACCCAAGGTTTCTCATGCGGAACCCAATTTACTAAATAAAGTAGATTGGGTTAGCGTGAGTTCACTGTGCCCTTTTCAAGTATGCGCAAGGAAGGAGAAATGCTTTAATTTCCCCTTTCTTTTGCGACTTTGCATGTGTGCTGCACTTTACAGCACACATACAAAGTGGGAAAATGTTTAAAGTGAGCGTGTGCATAGTATTTTGTACTGGAAGGGTTCTCGGAGACACCCTTGCACCATGACGGAAAGGTGTCTACGTGGCACACGGCAGCTAATTTCATCGCTGGCGCTAGTTAGAGGGGAGGAGAGTGCCTTGTTGTAGGGCGCTCTTCTCCTCTCTCCTTTTCACATAGCGCTGCGCAGAATTTGCGGCTGCTGCAGTGCGCTACGTGAAAAAATTGTAAATATGGCCCTTAGAGTCTCTATCCCTCCGGACATATTGTTTCTCAGTCACGCTATGTTCCAAGGTCAGAGGCTGGGGTGCAGTTCCCCTCATCCCCTTAGATGCAAATCAGAACTCTTGCTGGGCATTTCAGACTCTTAAGGACACACCTGTGGCTCTGCAGTGTCGGACTGGCCTGTAGACAATCAGTCGGTGGCCGAAGGGCTGGACCGACAGCTCAGTGTGTGGACCATTTATTGTCTGTTTGTGGGATTGCTTTATGATCTGTAAGCCCGGTTTTTGCTGTTGATTTCTCTGATTTTAAAACAAATACGGCCTTCAGCAAACTCAAATGCATGCTGTCTTCTATACTTTGCAAAACACATAAACAGCTTCTTTTTACAAGTTCAAACTGCCCCAGTTTGCAAACATGGGCCACATTTGTAGCTATCTAATTCAATAACGGAGGCCACTTTTATTTTGGTGCCCAGGCCTATTTTCATTCCCAGTCCAAAGCTGGGAGGATGTTGTTGTTGATGATGTTAATGAATGGCGGGCAACACCGAGAATTCTCCCACACTCAGAAATGAGAGGGCATCTCCGGTGGTAATTGAACAACTTTTGGCCAACTTCCATGACCAAGCCTATAGTGCAAGGACCTGCTTCCCAGCCAAGCCTGGAACTCAAGCAATCATCTGCAGCACAGTAAATTAGCACCTCTTTTTGTACCACTTCTACTGACAGGTAGACACATTGGACACATCAGGATGGCCTTTAGTCAGGACGAGCTGGGCCCACGCACGGGGTGACAGCTTTCAAAGGGGTGCAGAGAGCTGGGTGCGTTAAAGTCATACAGCCATCTCCCTCTGATTTGGATTCGACGTAAACTTATTTTAATAATGTTGTACTACAGGCTGCAGCCCCTATGCTCAACATCTCCTCAAGCCCCTTCCTTCCACTCCCTTTCCCGCCCCCCTCCCTTTCGATCTTCCTCTCACCCAATGCTCCACCCCTAACCCTCACCAACAACTTGGCGTTCGCGTGAAGGACCTAACCTGTGGGCAGTTGAGATAAGGTGGGGGAAGAAAGGGACTGTTTGTGTTCAGAGACCAGTCACTGCTCTGAAGTAATCAGTCAGGTACTAACCGGTTAACATACCTGTTATGCAAAGCAGGTGCTATAAACCACACACATAGAGGATGCATGTTTATCTAATGTCATTTTTTCTTTGCAATGTGATAATCAAGTCTACTCAAACATGTTCACAGTGTTTAATCTGAACTTCCTTCTCTTTTCTAAAATAATTTTCGCTGAGTTGTGAACAAGGTTCCAAGAAAATTTATAATTGATTCTTGCTTATTATTATAATTCAAAGAGCAAGTTTGCACACACTGAAAATAAGTAAAATAGCACCCGCATACTTGCTAATTGATTATTCTAAGAGGTTCAACATGGTATATAAGTTTGGAACAGAGGGCGAAGAGCTTGAGGGGACCTTCATGCCAGAAGACATTGACAAGACACACAATGCAGAATTGCTTCATTTACCAGAATTTACCAGAACACAATCTTATATGTATTGATCAAGTGAAAAATAACCACACAAAGGTGTTTATAAAAATATTTATTTATTATATAATTCTCTCTATCACATAGAAATGTATCTCTACCCAGAGATAGGCATATTGCACACAATACTTTGCAATCAAATCAAGTAAATAGCATGCAATACACAGTGGGCCCCAGGGGGGGAACCAAACCATATACTAAGAAAGTGGTATAAGAACTACGACTTGAGTCAAGACAATGTCGAGAGGATGTAGAAGGGCTGAGGACACAAGGAACCACCTGCGGTGAGTGACTATGAACCCCACGTAGAGCGGGTGCAGTGTGAGAACACGATTGTGTGCTCTGAGAGCAACCCCACCCATGGATACCCTAGAACCCACGTTACCTACACCAGGGAAGACAGGTGCATAGTTGTAAAGTGGTGTTGGAAACAGCTGTCAAACCCAATCGAGGACTTCAGGAAAGTGCTGCTGCTGATGGAGGAGAAAGTGTCAGTTGGAATCCAAAGGTCGATTCTAGTTGACAGGTACATGCAAGCAGAGGGGACAGAGTCTATGTCACTCAGAAGTGACCAGGAGATCTGGAAGCCGAATGCCCTCCGATGTCGGGAGTTACAGGAGAGTTGACCAGGACCGTGACTCTGCAGCTGTGAGGACCAGGCGACACAGAGGATGACCAGGAGCCATGTTTGAGCTGTCCCATGTCGGATTTCGAGTGCTAAGGGGTCAGTGTCTGATGGGAGTACCAACAAGCCTTGGCAAACGCAACCCACGCAGAAGTTGAAGAAGATGTAATGTCGGGACCAGCAAGGGCCAAGGGACTCACCACAAGCAGGGGAATCAGGGCAGACCCCGAGCAAGAGAAGCAAAGGTGACCCTTAAATGGACCTTCAGGCTAGAGGCACTGGATTTGTGAGAGGACCTCAAGCAGCTCCCCAATGCAGGCCACAATGCACACGATGCGGTGTGGCTGAAGATTCTGGTCACTGGAGGTGCTCGAGGTTGGGGCTACTTGGAGCCCGAAGATCTTCTTGGAAGGAAGCCAACAAGCTTTTGCAACTGCAAGTTGATGCGGTGCACAGGGGTTTAGTTTTTGCTGCCCCACAAGGAATACTGGCCTACTTGGGGAGAGGGCAGGGCAGGCCTCAGGAGCTGTGGAGAACCACCACCTGTGCTGCAGAATCTTCTGGAGTCCGGAGGAGCTGAGGATCAGCAGACCAGTCGACTTAGTTGCTGTGCCTGCGAATGCAGGGAAGTGACTCCTTCACTTCAAGGGAGATTCCTTCTGGTGTCTTTGATGCCCAAAAGCCCTGGAAAGTTCCTGTATGGTGCACAAGCACAGACGATGCAGCCGACTGGAAAGGAGATGAAGTTGAGCCCAAACAAAGTCCAGCGAAGTCCAGAGTCCCCAGACGGTAGAATAAGAAGTGGTGTCTGATCTGAATCTTGTCCCACGACAAACCTAGGGCTCCATCCACACATAAGCCCTTAAGTACCCTTGGGAAAGGGTTGGGACCATTCAGGGGACCCTCCCAGGGGAGGGTCTGGACAGTGGGGAGATTACTCCCATGTCCTTTGTCCAGTTTCGTACAAGAGCGGGAGCCAACAGCTCCTAGGACTGGTTTGAAGTGGACTATGCATGGGGACACCATATGTGCCCCTCATGCAGACTCAGTGGCCCTGGCTACAACACCCACCCTGCCCCAATACATTAACTCCTGTCTGGGAGGTGGTCACTCCACCCTGTGACAGGATGCCTATTGTTCTGCCTTCCCCTGCTCGTGCTTGGCTCAGCAGCAGGAGGGCAGAATCGTGTCTGTTGTTGGCAGCAACCATTTTGTGCTGTCCGGGTCTGGAAGACTGGTACAGGGGACATGGAGAGCCTAACGGAGGGCTCTTCCAGTGCTTGGAATTGGGGGTATGATACCAAACATGATAGGATTCTTTGTAGCCAGTTTCAAGATTGTCATTGAGTAATTACGCTGTGCCCCTCTATTTGGTATATGGCTGATTCACTTACAACACTGGAGAATGGACTCTTGTAGGCTGTAGGGGTGTCCTGTTCACACTTAGAACCATGCACCCTGCCTTCAGGATTGCAAAGGCCTGCTATAGGGGTGACTTATATGTTTTAACTTAATGGCAGGGACCTTAGATATATACTAACCTATATCTTTAGTAAGAGGTGCTAGCACCATCTTACACAGGCTGCAATGGCAGGCCTGTGGTTCCATTTTGAATGGTCTCCCATGGGTGGCATAATGCATGCTTCAGCCTATGGGGGACATCTGGGGTACTTATGCCCTGGGTACCTAAGTACCATATACTAGGGACATATAAGGGTAACTCAGTATCCAATCTGGGATGTACCTAAGTACTGAACATAACAATTTAAGGGAGAAAGCATAGAGACTGGGGTCCTGATTAGCAGGATCCCAGTCAGACTAGTCAAAAACAACTAAGCACCAGTCAAAAACCATGCAGAAGGATCCTACCTTCCTACATCATGCAGATGCAGATGTATAATGCTCTGTCCTATATGTTGCTCCCTGCCACTTCTGGGTGGGCACAATAGAGCATAAAGATAGTTGCTGGAAGATTGCAACTGCCAAGGATAGCAAACTTCTCCTCTGCACAGGCTTCCTCTGTTCAGTCTTCACTGTGGTTTGCGTTGTTTGATACAGACCACTCCAAAGTTGCTAAGTATCCATTTGTGCATCTGCATATATTCTCAGCCTTTCTCCTACACCCATGTATATGCACAACTACACGATTACCATGCATGTACGACACCAAAACATTTCTCGTGTAGGCTGTACTGCATTTAAACACTTTGTTTCCATCCACAGGCTAGTGTAGCTGGCTCAGCTAAACAAGCGTGAGGGGAGAGTGGTTTAATAGGGTTTCTATCCAAACTATGCCCTTGGGCATACTTGCTGCAGGGACTGGTAGAAGAGAATGGAAAGCAGAAGTTAGTTTTCCTGATAAGAAGGGTGAAGATATTACTGGGGACTGACATTCTGTGGTACGATTTAGATCATGTGTCAACAGGTTAACATCAGCACCACATCAGTCTATAGTAGAGATTCATCAGCTAACAATGTAAATACCGTTAAGGCCCTCAGGTAGTGGCATAACACAAGCCCCTGCAGCCCCTGCCGTGTGGGGGGGGGGGGCGCCAAGCTCCAATGGGCCCCCTCAGCACAAACTCTGGCTGGAAAGCTCCAAATTTAGTCTGGAGGTGGCCCCTCCACGTACCTCATCATACTGAAAGAGAAGGCACAGTGGGAATAGTTTATGTGTTTGTATAGGTGTTTTGATGCATTCGATGTGTTGGTAAGGCTCCATTTGTCACACAAAAAAACATAGACAAAGAATATGAGGCTTTGCGTTATTGCTCCAACAGTAAAAGGCAATGTTTAGGGGCAAGTACAGGATCATGGATACTGTGATCCGAATGTTAACTCGACAACTCTACCCCAGAAGTAGATTGGCCATGAACGTGTTCATGAAGTAGAGACCACTCTACTCACACTCATATGTGTCCATGCATCTGACCTTATGTAGAAACAAGTGGGAACAAGTGGGAACTGTGTTAGATTGAACCTCATGCTCTGGGCAATCCCTTGACCAACCATTTGGGGACATTTGTTGACCACCTATGGTAAAGTGTTTGCAGCAGTAGTTGGCCTTAGTGTTCATCAGGCCAGCTGTGACACAGCACTTCTATGTTATTCTTTAAGACACAACTGTGTTTATTAATTCTTTCTCCAACGTGCTTGCTTATACAGACCGCCATTTTGAGCTACTGTGTATTTGCTACAAGTTTCGCTGTATGATGTGTAACAGTCAATAACAGCAATATACGGTTAGTATGTTTAATACTTTACTTTTGATAATACAATGAAACATGCAAACATCTTATATGGAACACAGCAGGGCGCTACAAATTATCAAACTAGAAGGGAATGAAATAAACACATAAAATAGAAATCATGACAAGACAAATACATGCATGTCTGTAAGCGCTGGGACGCCCCGTTGCTGGGGTAGCCATGCGGTATATAAAACAACTTAACATAACATAACATCATAGCTACAAGTTTCAAGTAAAGTGCTATTCAACCAAGTATTTTTACAGAACAGTCCTGCAATCGATGCGGCAAGCATAGAGGATGTAGCCTTACAGTTAGAGCGGTCGACCCCGAAGCTGGGGAACCGGATTCGAGTCTCTGCGACGCTGCTCAACATCCTGTGATTCTGGGAAAATCACTTAATCTCGCCGTGCCTAACAAAAATGAACGTGTCCATCTGTAACGAAACTGGTGCTCATGTAAAGTGCTCCGATACCCGACACGGGTTTAGTTTGCGCTATATAAAACTCTGGGGGAAAAAAAGCATCCGCACACAACATGCATCATTTGCTCCTCAAACTCCCAGCACTATGTCCTGATCCAGGGCACATAAGTACTAACATGAACTTGGTATGAAAAAATGCTGGATTCCTAGAGAGGAAGGAGAAGAGTGCAAGAGGTGAGGCCAGAGATGTCTTACACATCACATTGCAATTACCATTATTCAAGTGTCTTTATCGGCTCAAACTCGTATTGACAAAGACAGTTATGGCTCAATTACAGAGAACAATACAATTCATCCAAACACAATTAAAGTTCTTGCGCAACAACTAAAAAAGGAGCGCAAAACATAACATTACTATAACTCAATTCGAGCAATGAAATTTCAAGGCATTATGTCATCCACAAATCGCAAATAGCATCAGTTCAATCAAATTCAGTCCATCGGGAGTCCTGTATTTATGTTCAGATCCAATTTTATTGATACCTTTGTCAAAAAGTCAATCAGCCCAGCCAACGCTTTTCATCCAATTGGACTACATCAGGGTTGGTATATCCATAAGTCAAATGTCACAACGTGGTATGAATTCTTCTCCTATATCCAGAATCATCAGGTGAATAGTCTTAATTTCAAGTGGTTTAGTACCCCTATTTAATCTTCATAGTTTGTAGTTCTATTAGGATTAGCAGGGACCAATCCAACCAAAGTTCTATGAGGAGTAGCAGGGTTTATAGGTGTCCTACTATTTGGGGCTCCTGGCACTGTCTCTGTCTGATGGTTTAAACAGCATGCTTCTAGTCACTTCTGTGTGTTCGATGGCCGGAGTAGATTTCTTCTCTCCTCCTTTGGGTTGAATGATTTAACAGCGTGCTTCTAGCCATTCCTTTCGGTTGGCTGATTGGAGGGAATCGTGTGTATCACCTTCTTCGTGTTTAATGTTGGATGGTTTAAACAGTGCATCTCTGGCACCTTCTTTGTGTTGAGTGGCTTGAACAGCATGTTTCTAGCTCCTCCTCTATGTTGGGTGGTTTGAGCAGCATGCTTCTAGCTCCTCCTCTGTGTTGGGTGGTTTGGACAGCATGCTCCTAGCTCCTTCTTTGTGATGGCTAGCTTAAACAGAGGTCTTCTAGCCACTCCTTCATTTTGGATGGATTAAATACTGCTCTTATAGCTCCTCATTTGTGTGAGATGTTTGGAATAGATTGTCTCTGTCTCTTCCTTTTTGTTGGATGGTTTAAACAGCACAGCTCCACATTTGGTTGGAGCAGATCCCTCCTATTTGTTTTACTGCCCTTGTTACCCCAGGTGTCTATCAGATATCACCTCTTACTAAAGATGTGGGTTACTATATCTAAGTTCACTGCACTTAAAACCTATAAGTCACCCCTGTAGCAGGCCTTTGCAATCCTGAAGGCAGGGTGCTTGGGTCTAAGTGTGACCAGGACACCCCTACAACCTACGGAGTCCATTCTCCGGGGTTGTAAGGGAAGGAGCCATATACCATATAGCGGGGCCCGCGTAATTACGCGATGACCATCTTGAAACTGGCTGCAAAGAATC
Organism: Lissotriton helveticus; assembly: GCF_964261635.1. NCBI lineage: Eukaryota > Metazoa > Chordata > Amphibia > Caudata > Salamandridae > Lissotriton > Lissotriton helveticus. The sequence continues at coordinate 1,622,310,161 of NC_136067.1, forward strand.
CTATCATGTTTGGTATCATGAAGGTTGTGGCACAAAGTAATCTGGGCTCTATAATCCGTGTGTACTTTGTGCAGTTTGCACTTCTTGCTGTTCCCTTAGCCGCTTAACACCAAATAGGAGGAGAAATAATGGCGTGAAGCATGCCTGGTATTATCTAAATTGGTATCCATGCTGTACTGCACTGTGCCCAGGGTATTGGATTTCAGCTGAGGATGGCCTGGGCTGGTTGTTATAGTAGGATGCCAGTTGTTTTTTTTAGGTTTTGCCTACACTGCACTTGCACTGTGCCTGCGACATCCCTTGTATTTAAAAAAAATCTTAAAAATCCATTACTTAGCTTTATTTTCAATTGGCTGCCTCCCATGTCACACTCGTTTCCTTGCTTCCTTTTGGTAAGCACCTTCTCCTCACCTCTGTCCTTCTCCTGGGCTTCGAGTCTTTGTCCTGTGTGTATGATGGAGTCTGGATCAAGTACTGCTTCCTGTGGCCAGTGTCCTTCCACTGCAGGCTCCAGCAGGTACTCTTTTTTAAAAACTTTTTGGCCCCTTGCAGTTACCCAGCCCAGTTGTTGTTTTAAAACCCACCCCCTCCTCCTGCTCTCAGTTGTTTGTAATGAAACACCCCACCCTCCCCCGATTTCCGGCTTTCCATTATTCTTTTAAAACCCACCCCACACTCCATAGTTTTTTTTACAGCCCACTCCTGCCTTCCGTTATTTTAAATCTGACCCATATCTCTCTGGTGGTTTTTTTAATCTTCTTCCCCGCTGCCTTTGTTTCCCATACTCCTCTTTCTTGTTGCTTTCCCCCCCCATAGGTTTATAGAGTGCAAACACAACCCAGGGTGCTGTTCAAGATGTCTCAAAATCCAATTAAAAAACGAATAGATTTTGCTGAGGCAAAACCTATTGACATTTCCAATGCTTGTTTGTTATTTTTAAGAGCTCTTATAGTCTCCTTCCACTGGTCATTATGTGTTGGTGCTGCTACTGCTAAATTTGGCTTAGTATTTTGTTTTTTTAAACACATTTTATTGCAGTTTGATAACATCTTGTACATCAATGTGCAGTGCCCTGCTCTGTGTCATCGTACATTCCTACTAGGCAGTATAACAATATACATGAATATGCTAGCACAACAAAACAGTGGTAAGCCAATGAGTAGTAGTGTACTATTTGCTCTCGTAGCCATTTTACCCTAATCAGTGGCGCTTCCCCCCATTCCAAACTTCTCACCTGCACACAACATCAATGGAAAAACGTTCCCGCCCATTTTAACTTCACTCCGGCATCCCCCGGTCATGCCCAGTTTACTCCAGGTACTAGTAATGGTACTTATGACAATCTCCCTGTGTAAGCGTGTTAGCATGTGTCCGTACGCTATCCCAGCCCCCCAAGAGGTCCCGTCTTCATCCACCTCCTGTGTGCAGCTTATCTGGGGAAGTCTAGCTGCCAATGCTGGAATCATGGTTAGGGGGTACTTTGCTTCTCCTCTGCTGATGAGGGGTCAGGGTGCTGCAAGGCATCTTCTAATGTCTCCTAAGTCTAGCTATTTCCAGGGAGCCTTGTCCTTGCTGGGCCTCTCACAGCCTCACGGCACTCTTATAGCCTGCTTATCTTATCAGTTCCTTTTTCCAAACCTTTTTCCAAACCTCCCTCCTGGAGTCTTCCAGTTCCTGGTTATGTCTCTGTGGACCAGGATAAAAGTCAGCTCTGGGAACTGGCTTGTGGCCTTAGTTTTGGCGGTATGTGGAAACCAATGCAGAAGACAGCGGCCAAGAGTGCACAGGACCTCACTCTCAGGGACCTTGGCCACCCTTCTCGTAATATGCTCCCAATAATATACTAACCCGGGCAACTCAAAAACATGTGAGAAAACTCAGTCCCCCCCGCACCACATCTAGGACATCTTGCACTGTCTACTGCATAGTGTCTGTTAATCATTCCTAATGTGAGATACGCTCGGTGTAGTACATAAAAATTGATTAACTTTAAATACACGCGTTTCTGGACACCTTGGGTACTCTATCAACAATGATCTCCCAGTCCTTCTACGTGATGGAAACCCCCAAGTGGTCCTCCCATCAGGTTCTAAGGGTGTCTAGAGATAGCAGAATATCCAATCACAGTCGTCTAAACAGGCAGATATCTGCTTTAAAAGTCCCCGAAGACGTGACCACATTTTGACAGCTTCTGGTCAGAGGCGGTTCGGCCATGCCCATACCCAGTGCCTACGAATGGCTGTCGGGACAGCTCTGTGTAGGAGGAAGTGACCCAGAGAGAGTCCATACCTCTCATAAAACTCCTTAAACAGGAGCAGTAGCTAAGCCTCAAAAAGGCTCCCAACCATCGCTGCACCCTCAGCCACCCAGTCCACCAATTCACGCCAATCCCCTCATGCGGAAGCTCCTCTAGGGTCCCAGTGGGATGTCCGGGTAGTATGGCGGCTTCACCCGTGTCCTCTGCAGGCTTCTGTTCCAGCATCTACGGAGAACTCGAAATTCTGTGGTGTCTCCAGCGCAGGGACTACAAAGTCTCTGCAGTACTCAAACTAGCGCCCTAAGATCGGGGACATAGGGGCCCAATTCCTCTGGTGGGGCGAGTCTGCCCACTACCCACTGCATTAGCCATTTAGCCATTGAAGCTGTGCTGCTAGAAAGTAGATCTAAAAATTGAGGCAGGACAAGCCCTCCACCGCCACTGGCCTCTGAAGTTTGGCCAACGCCACTCTCCTGCGGCCTGCTAAGTTTGGCTTAGTAGAGCATTAAACGTGCTTGATGTACTTTCTGCACTCGGTGGTGTATTCCAAGTTTCTGCTTCATAGAGCAATGTTTATTTGGCTTTTCTGGGCATGTCCTTAACTCTGGATTTGTGCACTGGGGCTCTGGTCTGACCTGTTAAACAGAACTCACTTCCCCGGCTGGAGTCCACACTGTGCAAACACTCCCCTTATAACAATAGCAACCAAACGCCCCATGCATTTAAGGTCTTGAGATGTTACTTAAAAGAGAGCATGAATCTCATGGTGGTTTGAACTTCCTGCCTCTTTGTTATGGTTCCTGCTGCTGTGTCTCTAGCACTCTCTACTTTGGGCAAACACAGAGGAAGCAAGAAACTTCCTGAGATGACATATCATTACCTCTTTCTTCAGTACTGTTTATGCCAAGATTTTGACCAAAGTGCCAATTTTCTTTGTTCAAATGTAAATGTTTTAAGCACTACTCTGTCACACATGACATATGGATGTTATCCCTGGAAAATTGTGAAACTCTGGTAACGTGTCAAGCTGAATTAGTATGCTAAACTTTGTTCACTTTGACAATATTTATGTAAACACACACGAGAGTACACATGCACTAACATAGAGACAGACCCACATACACACACTCACATGCACACAGATGTCCACTTTCAGCACATCTTCCATCTCCTGCATCATTTCAGGATGTTTCATCTCCCACATCATTTCGTATATAAGTCTTTTTGTTGTCATGGTGATAAGTATTCATTCTCGGTGAACCTCTGGCCTCATGCTCAGATAGCTGTTGTTGGGGCATGTTTCCTGTTTCATGAGCAGCAAGCCCACTCACTCACTTTAATTTCTCTCTCTAAAACTTTTTGTTGAAAATCAGTTTTCATTTATATTAATGTTTCGCATTTCTCTGCATTGCATATAGGTGCGGGTAACATGGCAATGATAGGAACGTGTGGCTAAGGAAGGATCCCATATTCTTGGTTGAGTTTTACATGGATCCATATTATTGGTTGACCTCCTACACATCCTTGGGCCTCTTACATGGGGACTATCAATCCTTCCGTGTCATTTCTAAGTGAAAGCACAGATTCCAAAATAAAGTCTACAGGTGATTGCTTGGAAAGGAAATACAGTGGGAATGCGTTGGATTCCAAGTGCAGAGTAGGCCTGGGTGGAGTTTGTGGAGTTCCTTGCTCCCTGATTCTCGTCTCCTCCTCAACCCCTTCCCCGCCTCTCATTCTGCCTCTCCCCTTTTCTTCACTCCCTTCTCCCTCTGAACTTCGACACTCCCACCCTCTATTGATATCCATTACCCCTAAACACCCAGCACATTCTATTACCCTATTTTATGTAACTCATGTTTTAATGCACATTGTTTTACTTTGTTGTAATTGTTTACCTATCTTGTAAAGCGCTCTGATACCCCTGGGTCCAGTAGCGCTATATAAAACCTTGGAAATAAATAAATAAATAAATGATTAAATAAATAAATAAATAAAACTCTGCAAAGTGACCAAAAAACTCTGATGCACTACGCAGAGTTCCGCAAGCAGTGGAGTGCGCTAAGTCACACTGATTTTTAGCACCGGGGGTTTATCCGTCACTGGAAAACCAGCGCAAATGGCACCATGCCCACGCAAGAGGGCATTGCTTCTTTTTGGCAATCAAGTAGATTTTCTACACAAGCGGCAGCTTCCTGAATGCAAACGGATGGTTTCTCAACGTGACCAATCTTGACCATCCGCGATTGCCCGCGTTGAGAAATCGCATTGGTAGGTGGTCTAGCATTTCATTTTCCTTGTTCGCCAACTTACCATTGGCAAGTGAGGAACTCCGTGTGCTCCACGGAGCTTGGAGTTCACAAAGCTCAGCAAACTCCGTGAACGGAGCGGAGTTCACCACCCAGGCCTAGTGCTGAGGGTGTTCTTATGCTGGAAATGGGTTCCAGGCTGGCCCTTTTGAAATGTCTCAGTTGTACCCTGGAGTAGTGTACCAACACAAATTCAGTGTGTGCTCTGCCGTCCATTTTCAGCTAAACCGTATGTAGCAGCAGCCTCCAAGGGTGCTGGGGTATTGGAGGCTCTTTGGCAACCCCTAGACTTCCGGTCACCCAATTCCAAATACCTTCCATCAGGGTTTATTATGTAAAATGGTAAGCGCCGGTGCCCCAAGTTTTACTCAGAATGCCAAGGATGCATAGACTTGAATCCAACACATGCCTCTTTCTTCCACCCCATACACTGCCTGGCCCCTTATTTTACTTTTGTAGGTTCTTTCCCATAGTTGCTTTCTCCCTTTGTCACTGTTTTTCCATCTTTCTGTTCCTCTAGCATTCCTCCTTTTGTGTTTTCGCCTCTCGCTTGCTCTGCATCAAAGTCTGATGAGGAAAAGAAAGTTCCAGTCCCAAAAATGAGTGCACTTGGGCCCCGCCTGCAACCACCTGCTCAAATGAAACACTGACTCACTTACAAGTTGCTCAGTATTTTCTTTTGTCTGAATTGTGTCCTGGCTGGGAGCAGGTGCCTGAGATCAAATGGAGCCCAACTGGAGAAGTCCTCATCTCATCTCCAAAGTCAGCAGCCCACCAGAGGAAAACATATATATTCTGCTCCATCCCTACATGCTTTGACCAGGAGATAAACTGAAATATGAGCCTGTAAACTCCATATGTATATAAATTATGTTGGCACGTGTGTGCAGTTATACTAACAATTACTATGCACATGGCAGAAAATGCAAACTCTACGTGTGTTTGGGGAGGATGGGGGCTCACCCAGATTTCAGCTCTCTTGTCCAGCTTCCGTTCTATCCAGAGGGACTTTGAGAAACGTTTCAACACAAAGCAGACAAGTTATTAGTGAAAGAAAATCAAGAACAGTCAGACAACAAGTTCAACAATGGCATCATTTAATGGCCAATAAGTAGTGCCTTCACCTTTTGTAGAGTTGGATCCTGTGTTAGCACAATGAGTTATGCTGCCACACTATACCCCAAGACTCAACAGATCATTGGGTGCACATTGCCATAGTAGTCCACAGCAATGAAGGGAACTACTTTAGGTGTGGATGTGCTCCTTGTGCAAGGGAAGAATGGCATCACTTATAGTGGCAAATTGTGGACGAGGGTTGACCATTCGCCCTATGCCATATGCTGTAGTGGGCAAATGAAAAATGTGAATGACAATAACAGACACCATATGGAGGTTCTGTTAAAAAAGTAGCACAAACCAACTCAAATCTGGGCATAGATTTATGAGCCCAACCTGCTTTGTTGATCTGTTTTACAGTGCCTTCAGTTCAATGCCTCTAGGATATGTACTTATCGTTCTCTGGGATGCTTTGATATCGTAAAAGAGTACTGGCCCAATTAATTTAGAAAAGATGTGAATGTAAGTCTATGTTTCCACTGTTATAGCTGAAAATAACATCTTAACACCATCGCTGCTTGAGATATTCTTCTTCTGTGCTGAGGATCAATAATAATGGGTGTGGTCATGACGAGATCAGCTCGTCATGAGCACACGAGCACCATGCCTCATGACGAGCTGAGCTCGTCATGAGCAAGAAAGGGGTTAAGCATGCTCCGGGACGGGTTTCGGTCTAATACTGGTACAGTGTGTGGTGGGCGAGGTCAGGGCCTCGCGCGCAGCGCTGATCAAGTAATAAGACACACACACACAGTGATGGTAGGGTATGCCGGAAAGACCCCGAGCGGTCTTCCGCGCTTTTTATATATACCTCGGGGCGTGCCCGTCCCGAGGGTGAAGGCGTGCGTGTGTGTGTGTGGTAACAATGTATGTGAGAGGCCGGGTGGCTCTCTACATCCCTCCTTCAATTTAGTTCACATATAACTATCCCCACGTAATGGCTAAGGGGAAGTGCATATAAAGTCTCGAAGTCTTTGGCTTGGCCCAGGATTGGGCCGCAGATGATATCTGTGGTTGGTCCGGGCAGGAGACTCAGCAGCCCCGGCCGGGGCTGTTGTTTCATCTCGGGAAGAAGACGTGCCCCCAGTTGTTTCACTTCGGGGCACACCAAGGTGACGTCTGTCTTCTCCTGGCTGGTCGCAGCTCGAGAGGGGCACGGAGTTTTGGGCCCCTGGTCTTCCATCATCCGGACCATCTGCGCCGACATCGATGGTTTCATCGGCTTCCTGGGGAGTGCCATCCGGCACTCCTATTCGTTTGAAACAAGATACATTCCGTGTGACAGTCTGGTGGCCGAGGCGGGCCGTCACCATTGTTCCGTGAATCCTCTCCACGACCCATCTCTCTGGTTCGAACGGGGTCCTGAATTTCCACCCAGGGTGCCGATCTTGTACTACAACGACGTCTCCTTCTTGCAACCCTGGGTTTCTGGCATGTCTTTTTTCGCTTGCTTTCTGGTTCGTGATTGTTCTCCTTGCCTGGATGGCATCACCATCCCTCTCTTCCGGGGTCCATGTAGAGGACGCAGGGATGTTGCCTCTTGGTGCTCTTTTGAACAGGACATGCGCCGGTGCGCAGTGAGTGGTGCTATGCGGGGTCTGTCGGTATGCACTCGGTAATTGATCTAACGCGGCTTCCGGATCTCTGCCATCGTTGACGGCGATGCAGAGCGCCCTGTTGAGAGTCCGCATGAGCCTCTCCACTTCGCCGTTTGCTTGCGGCCACAACGGTGTGATCTTGCGGTGTTTTATCCCTAGGCTCTCCAGGTATGTTTGGAACTCTCGCCCTTGAAAAGGTGGTCCGTTGTCCGACTTCACCTCCTCCGGAAGTCCCATAGTGGCAAAGACGTGGTCCAACGCTTTCTTGACCGGTCCAAATGCTGTGGAGGAGAGCAGCTCCACGACGGGGAATTTTGAAAAGGAATCCACGACGACCAGCGTGTGTCGGCCATCCGGGAAACTCCCAAAGTCTATGCTCAGTTGGGTCCAGGGCGCTGTCGCCGCTTCTTCTGTGATGACTGGGGCTGGGGCCGGATCTGACCCCGTGATGGTGCAGGCGTGGCACGAGCGCACCATCTCATCCACCATGCGATCCATGGCCGGGAACCATACTTTGCTGCGTAGTCTGGCTTTTGTTTTGGCGGGTCTGTTGTTGGAGGCTCGCCGGTACCACAATTAGGTGCCCTCTAAGTATAACGCCTTCGTCACCGACGCTTAATTCATGGCGGATCTGCCACAGCTGTTGTCGGGCATGACTAATCTCCGGACGAAGTCCTTGAGCTCCTTCCAGAAACCTCGTCCAGCTTCCAGTGTCCAGGGCAGTCTTGACGCGGGTCAGCGTCTCATCTTCAGCGGTGGCTCTTCCCATCTCCTGCAGGGTGAGGGTCTCCGGGCAAGCAGCTACGGACACCATGTGGACGAATTCTTCCACCAACGGGCTATCCGCCAGCGGGAGTGCTTTTCTGGTGACATCCGGATGCCTGGACAGATAGTCCGCTGGATTGTGGGCGCCGGGCCGGAAGACCAGGGTGAAATTATAGCCTTGTAGCTGTACAGCCCATCGTTCAATCCGCGGTGGGGCAAGCCTGGAGGACCCGGCGAACAGGGGCAGGAGTGGCTTGTGGTCGGTCACGATGGTGAAGGGTTGGCCACAGAGATACAAGTGGAAATGTTGGCAGGCCCACTTGATGGCTAGCGCCTCTTGCTCGATTTGAGCATATCGCGTTTCAGTGTCCGTGAGAGCCTTGCTTGCATAGGCGACAGGTTTCCAGTCGTTCTGGCCATATTCCTGCAGTAGAACGGCGCCGAGACCTACGGGGCTGGCGTCCACGACCAATTCGGTCTTCCTGCGCGGCTGGAAGTAAGCCATCGTGGCCTTGTCCAGAAGGCTCGCCTTGATTTCCTGGAAGGCTTGGTTTGCCGCGCCAGTCCATTCCCATTCATGGTCCTGTCTAGTGAGTGCGCGGAGGGGCTCGGCCAAGTCGGCCAAGTTAGGTATAAATCGGCCACAGTACGTCGCCATCCCGAGGAAGCTTCTCACCTCGGTGGGGTTTCTGGGCGTGCTGGCATTCTGGATGGCTTCTGCCTTCTTTGGGTCAACTCGAAGTCCTTCGCGTGTGAATCGGTAACCAAAGAAGTCCACCGCTTCTTGGTAGAACGAACACTTTTCCCTGTGGAGGGTTAGTCCATGTTCCTGCAACCTCTGTAAGGTGGCCCTCAGATGTGCATGGTGTTCCTCCAGCGTGTTCGAGTAGATCAGAATGTCGTCGCTCAGGTTGATGACCCCACTCAGCCCGGACAGAACTTCCTTTATTGCATTCTGAAACACTTCAGCCGCCGATGACACTCCAAAACTTAACCTCTTGTATCTCCGGAGCCCGACATGTGTGGAAAAAGTCGTGATGTATCGGCTGTTCTGGTCAAGTTCCAACTGGTGGTAACCCGCGTTGAGATCAAGTTTAGAGAACCACTTCGCCCCGTTGAGGTCGGCGACGATGTCGTCCATGGTGGGCGTGATGTGGCGCTCCCTTTTCACGGCAGTGTTTGGCAGCCTCATGTCGACGCACAGCCTGATGGCACCCGGCTGCTTGGGCTTCGGGGCAACCACCAGGGGAGACACCCACGGAGTCGGTCCCGACACCTTCTCGATCACATCGAGGTCTTCGAGCTTCTTCAGCTCCTCTTCGACCTGAGCGCGGAGGTTAAACGGCACTCTTCTGTGACGCAAAGCGACGGGACGGATGGTGGTGTCTATGTGTAGTTTGATTTTCTTATCTTTGAGCTTTCGGAGGCCGCTGAATAGCGCAGGGAAGTCTCCTAGTATGGAGTCAGCGTGTGATTGGTGTACTTGGTTGGCGAAGAAGACCAGCCCGAGGTCCTCCGCTGTGTTGCAGCTGAGTAGTGTCCCTTTCTTCCCTTCAGTTACATGGAACCGGGCCTCGGTTGTGTATTCCCCATTACGAATGGTGGTGCTGATGACGCCGCGTAGCGGCATGGGTTCGGTGCCTCCATATGTGTAGATCCGAGCGTTCGTCGGGGCTAGTGTGGGTTTTGGCGACATCTGTTCATACTGGTCAGAGTCCATGACATTCACGGAGGCTCCGGTGTCGATCAGCGCCCTGATCTCCGAGCCTTCCACAGAGATCGTGCACATGGGTGGTGGCCTCTTCCAGGTGGATATCCTGCTGACATAGGATACCACATATACCTCATCCTCTTCCTCGTCCTCATAGTACGGTTTCCGTTCTTGGGCCTTTGTGTCGGGCGGTGGGTGTTCTTGTTCCAGCGACAGCGGCCTCACCCTGGATGTCATCGACCGAGATCCATATCCGCCTCGCGCCCTTTGGGCGCTGGGCCTGTATCGTCCTCCTTGGCATACCGCAGCAAAATGGTTGAGTCTGCCGCACTTCGAGCACGTCTTTCCTTTCGCGTTGCACACGGCGGTCGCCGCATGGTCTCCCCCACAGTAGGCGCACTGAGCGTCCCGGGCCTGCCACTGTCGAGCTTTGCCGCCCGCTGGTCTCCTCTGTATCGCGTCAACGGTTTCCTCCTTGATGGGCGCCATTTTGGGCGCGGTTTGCGGGGCTATGGGGGACCAAAGTGCCAGCTCCATTTCGTCCGCTCTGGAGTCCGACAGTTCATGGGAGCGGGCGAGGACGAGAATGGCATCCAACGTGATGCCCGGTTGTCTGAGGATGAGCTTCCGTAGAAGTTTTGATTTGCACCCTACGATGATCTGGTCCCTGATTTCCTCACGTGGTTCCGTGAACGGGCAGCTGCTGGCCAGCCGGCGCAGCCTCGCGTAATACATGTCCACAGATTCGGCCTCAGTCTGCCACGCCCGCTTAAACTTGAACTTCTCATAGTCGGTGTTGACCTGGGGGTCAAAGTGGGTATTCAGCGCGGCCACCGCCGCGTCATAGTCGTCGTCTTCACCGGTGTGCGGGAGAGACTCGAAGAGGTCATAGATTTCTGGGCCTCCATACAGGATCAAGAGTGATCTTTTCACTGTGCTGTCTGTCTCTCTGGTGCCTCGAAAGTAGAGGTTCAAACGCCCCAGCCACGCCTTCCATCTCGGCGCCACAGTTGCTGGGTCCGCAGTCTCGCTAAATGGCGGAAGCGGGGCCACTCCAGTGTGGGCATGGCTGACTATGTGCGTGTTAGCTCCGCGCCGTGGAGGTGGGCGTGGCGCAGCAGTATGTGCGGCCGTCCACGTGGGCGCACCCCCTGTGGCGGCGTCGTTCATGATGGCGACCCTTCCCTTGGATCACACCCCACTTGCGCGAGCCGCGTGGCGTGGACTGGAGATAGAAAAGGTGAGTAAATGATCGAACAGTTGCACTCGCCAATGCTTGATGGCACTGTTGATCCCTGTCAGTTGCACTCGCCAATGCTTGATGGCACTGTTGATTCCTGTCAGTTGCACTTGCCAATGCTTGATGGCAATGTTGACTCCAGTGAACTGAGTGTAAGGGCCCACCGTGAAGTTATTGTAGGTGCCCTTCGCCTTTTATTGTTATGTTCCTTCCTTCGCGCTGCAACAGAGATCACATCCCCCATCTGCTCCCAGTGAGAACCCAGGCGCGCAGGACACGGCAGGATGCAGCAGGGCCAGACACGCGTTGGAGGCACCACGTGTTCCTGCCTCGGGGCTGACGTGCAGCGTCGCCCCTGTTCACCCCTCCCCCTCCGGGGCAGCACGCAATGGAAGCGCACTCGCGCTGGATGCAGAGCGGGGCAGGCCCGCAGATGGCAGCAGGAGCAGCGCGGGGGCCGGGCAAAGGCCGCGGGGCGAGGCACTCACCAGGCGGCTCCCGCCAGCTGAACGCGATCCCACCAGGGAGGCGCGTGGGCGGGGAGCCGACTTCGAGCAGGCACAGCAGGCCGGCGGACGAGCTCCGCGGCCTGGGAAAACAGCTGAGCAGGGGCGGCCGGCAGCAGAGAAAAAGGTGAGGAGCTGACAGCTCCGGCGGGGCGGCCAGGCACACGTGGGAGTAGAACCGGCCTCGTCGCCAGTGTGGTGGGCGAGGTCAGGGCCTCGCGCGCAGCGCTGATCAAGTAATAAGACACACACACACAGTGATGGTAGGGTATGCCGGAAAGACCCCGAGCGGTCTTCCGCGCTTTTTATATATACCTCGGGGGGTGCCCGTCCCGAGGGTGAAGGCGTGCGTGTGTGTGTGTGGTAACAATGTATGTGAGAGGCCGGGTGGCTCTCTACACAGTGGACCAGGTCTTCCAATTTCTCTTGCTTAAATGGAGGGTGGTTGATAATGATGGGGGCCAGCTCCACATGGCATGTGTCGACTTCAGGGCGATATTTGACATTATACAGAGGGAGAGACTGTGGCAAGTTCTCAATGAGCTGGGGCTACCATTGGTAGGCAGTTGCATACTGATGACTCTGCTCAGATTCGGTGGGTACAAAAGAGGGAGCTAAATGAGAGAATTAAAGTAGCATGGGGGTGTGGCAGGGGTGTGTCCTTGCTCCTCTTCTTGCTTTTTATAAATGGCTGTGCTGATCTTTTACCTAAGTGTGAAAACAACTCTCTGATATTGGCTGCGAGAAAGGTGCCAGCTCTGCTCTTAGCTGATGACACCCTTCTGATGTCAAAAACAGAGGACGGGGCTCCAAACACAAATTTGCCCTATTTTGAAGTGGTAAAGGGCTGGAGATAAACACACCAAAACGCGAACTCATGGCATTTAGCCCATATAGAAGATCTTGGGGCGAAATAATTCTAGATAAAATCACGCTGGAGAGTGCGAAGAAATGTCATTCTTTTGGTGTTTTGATGGCCAATTCACACTTATGGAATGGTCAAATACTCAAAAGCACAGAGCTGCATCAATATCAAGGTCCACAAACCATACCTCAATTAATCCAATGTCATCAGCACTGGAAATATATAGTGCCCAGGTAGCAAGTGTGGCCCTCTAAGGTTCTGAACTGTGGGGGCATTGCAAACTGCCCGTCTCAGGGTTGCCTAAACTATTTTTAAAAGATCTTCATTGAAGTGCCCACAGAGTGTCCCGTTGATGCCGTCACCATGCAACTTGACGATAAAACCTACTAGCAATTATGCTAGGCTGAGGCCAATTCTGTACCGGATAAGGATTTAGACCATAGAGGAATTACCTGTCCATAGGGTGGGCCTCCAGGATGTCTTAACTAGAATTCAGCCATCAAAGATTTCCTGTCTGAAATAGATCACCAGCTCTCTTATGGAGCTTGGCCTGGCCGAATATTGGTCTATGCCAAATTCACTGCGTGAAAATGACAAAAGGCTGGTTTAGGGCATGCTTGCTGCATTTCGCATCCACTATGAGCAGACTGACAAATGGGTATTTAACAGTGAAATGGGATTATAAATTTGATTATTTCATGGATGACATACAACCACACCCATCCTTTCCCAGGGCTCTTTATCTTAAACTATGGTTGACCGTTCTTCTGCTAGAATCACTTACGTTAGCCAACCGAACTAGGAAGCCATGACCAATTTGCAGGCAGCCATACAAGACTGAAGCCCGTTTTCTCTTTTTTGTCGCGCTTTAAAAAAAATAAGATCAAAATGAATTAAACCGTTGTGTTTGCTACTGAGTGTAAGTAGGTACCAGGATGGTTTGAGAATTTGTAAATATGACACTAGTCCATGCAAGTTGTTCAGGATTTCCAGATATATACATGCTGCCTGGTGCTTGAGAATAAAACTATTAGATTAGATTGTCTTTAGTGAAGTGTAGATTGATGACGAATATGTAAATGTTTTAGTGAATGTGATTTACTATCGATTCATAATATTTTTAATATAATAAAATTGTGATTTTATCTTTGCGTTATCGATGGATTGATAATTATCTGATAAAATAAATATATAGATAAAACACCTACTTCTACATATTGATGCAGATTTATGACTTTTGGTTACTCACAAAACTTTCCAAGAGATTGTCTGTAAAAATATGCCACGCATATTCCTCGGGCTCTCTTGTGAACATCATTTTTTTTAGGTGCTTCCACAAATTCGAATTGTATGTCGGTGTAGTTGAAGTAATTTCGATAACTGTGTTACACTTTCACATGAAATTACTAATAATAACGCGATTACACATGCTCACGTAATTAAGAGTAATTTGGGGAAATAAATCCTACTGCATGAACACATTTAGTGAGTGCGAGTGGCCGCTCACGCTCAGTTGCGGTTGGCCCTGCGGCAGAGTGGCGGCTCAGGGGATAGGTATGGTGTGGAGGGGACTGACGGATGACAAAGTAAACAAACAAATAAAGAAAATAACTTACCTGATTCTCACTGATCGTCGCTTTGCCGCTCTTCTCCTTCCAGTGTGTACGTGCTGAGGCTCCCCAGGGCCAATACCAGTGGTTCTCTCATGCTGGTACCAGCATGAGCGAAGCGCTGGGATTGGCCTGAGCTGGCTTGTTTTCTGCTCCAAATGGGACTGGGAGCCTACACCTGCTGTTCTCTCCCCCTGGCAATGCAGTTCAGCTTGAGAGGTGTCAATGCGCATGACGGTTTGGCCCTCCTATGACAGCGGGCCAAACCATCATGCGCACTGACAGTAAGGCTGCCCATCACTCCCCTTCCATGCCTGTCATTTGCCTGGCCCCGCCCCCAAAGGTTCGGCTCCGTCCAGAGAAAAAATAAAATAATAAGACTATTTTGTTATCATTTTATTTTTTCTTTCCCTCAGCTGGCCAGCAGAGGGAACACGCTCCTTCGCCATAATGGAAGAGCCACCGCTGCTCACACTGTTGTTTATGTTCTTTTGCAATTTTGGTTGTGAGGGCTCATTCTGTGCTAAGAAACTAGTGCTAAGTGCTGGAAGTAAGTTGGAGGAAAATCCTACCCCAAGTGTGTGTTTAAGTGAGGTTTTACAAGTGAACCTTGTTACCAGTAGCGGCCCGTCCCCTCCCATCGTCGGAGTGCCGGTGGCAAACAGAGTAATGAGAAAAACATGAAGAAGTGTAGAATTTGATAAAGGAGAAAGTATTGGGAGGTTATGGAGGAGAGTCGTGATGGTAAAAGATGTTATGAAAGCGAATGGTAAAAGTTGGAGGGGAAAGTGAATAGGAACAGTAACAACAGGAGTAAAAATCATTTTGTCAGGAAGGTTCCCACACTAAAATAGGCGAGTCAGTGGGGATAGTCTAAAGGGGTGTGATACATTAAGGAAACTGTAAAGTAATTATTTGGTTGCCACAAGTATAATGAATTTTTTAGTACGCATAATGTAATTAAATGTACACAACGTAGTTGATGCATATGTAATAAGAGGATGTTACACTAATAGATGTATATTGTAATTTTCAGTTACCCCTGACGAAGAGCCAGATTGGCTTGAAATGCATTGGGTGTGAATAAACTGCTTGCTAAGAACTTGGCTCTAGTACGTGTTTTAGAAGAAGGAACCGAAGGTCCATCTTTAACACTAGAAACTTGGAAAATTGCCTTTAACCTCACATGCTGAGTACAACTAACGAACACATGACTAACCGGACGAAAATGATGTAAAAGGAGCAATGAATAATTAAGTAAAAGGACGAAAGGTCAAGAGAAAATAGACTGCTAATGGCGGCATCTCGCAGTGCCACCGGTTTGGGACACAGAGTTGTCCCATTTAGGATTTTGTTTAGTTAAAACCGTGAAGGTCGGGCTGAGCACGGTCCCAGTGTGCACGCATTTTAAAATTAAAAGATAAACGAACCTTAAGAACTTTGGACAATTGGAGTAAATCAGACGAGTGCAACCCACCCCCATATGATGTTTAATTTGTGCAGGCACATATACATTGAAATTATTAATAACTAAGGGCTAGATGTAGGTAATCGTGAAATACCGATTCCTTAATACCAAATTTTACTGATTTAGTATTAAGGAATCGGTATATCCGATGTACGTAAAGATTCGTTAAAAATTACCTAATTGGTATTAATCGGTGAAAAATAGCGATTTGGAATGGATCGGTAAAAAAAAAATTACGAAACCCCAATACCGAATCGTAAATACCGAATCCCAATACCGAATCGGTAAATACCGATTCGGTAATTTAAAAATTCGGTAATTGTGGAATCAGCCAATCCTGTGGATCCCAATTACCTCCCAAACAAGAAGTCGCCACACCCAGGCAGCTGCACTGAACCTGGAGCTGACTGTGAGGAAGGGAGCTGAGCAGAGAAGCCAGGAGCAACACAGCCTCTTTTTGCAAACAACACCAAGCAAAATGGCAAACCAGGAGAGGGAGAAGGAGGGAGCAGAAACGAAAAGAAAGCAGAAATTTAGAGAGAGGGAACTGGAGGTCCTCATCGAAGATGTCACCAAGGACCATGACAAATTGTTTGGCGAGCAGTCTCTGCATGTGCCAGAATCACAAAAAAGACAGATCTGGCTAGCTATTCAAGACAAGATCAATGCCATCTGAGTCACCCAGCGCTCCATTGAGGATCTTAAAAAAAGATGTTATGATCTGAGGAAGACTGCTAAGGCGAGGATGGCAGAGAGGCAGAAGCAGGCCAGCAAAACTGGTGGAGGGAGGAGCAGAGCACCGACACCAACTGCCCTGGAACTCCTGGTTGAGTCCACCCACCAGCCGGAGAGTGTGAGTGGGGTTGGCGACGCAGACAGCTCTGCCAAAGCTGCTGACAAACAAGGTAAGATGCATGCACAGCATGTTGTGCACCCACCTCCAATCCCCAGAGAGGCATAGGCACTCCCACTCTAGTCCATGTATTACTCATAACGTGCAATGCATTATGGGAGATGTAGTCAGAAGTACCACATGTTCAGAACAGTCAGTCCAGCAAATCCAAAGGCATGTGACAGCAATTAGCAAGCAGAGGACAGTCAGTGTGATTGGCATGCATAGTGTTTATTACAATGCGAATGCTGCCAGATAAGTGAGCATATCTACATTCTGTCTTCACAGGTGAGACATCTCACAGTGCAGCAGAGGGGAACAGAGGGAAGGCACCCAGGCCAGAGAGGAGACAAGAGGAGGAGGACCAGTTGCCTGCAGGGCACACAACCCCACCACCACCACCATCAACGCCACCACCATCCCCATCACCACAGCTCCCTTCAACGCCACCATCACCACCGTCACAATCATCGCCACCACCACCGTCAGGCAGGAGGCATGCAGTGGCCTCCCTCCAGCAGATGTAGGTGTCCACTGCAACCTCTCTCATGTGCAGACGCTCAATAGCCATGCAGGAGGAGATGGCACACTGTAGTCGAGATGTGGCTAGGGGGCTGGTCACAGTGACCACAGCACTTGAGCTGCTGCAAACAGACAAGGTGCCCACTACAGCTGATGGGGGTGAAAGTGAGGAGGCTACTAGCCATAGTAGCATCACGCCCTCTCCCACAGAGACCAGGAGATGCAGCAAACGCCACAGCGCTGGCCCCGGACAAACTGGCAGTGCAGACAGTGAGGCAAAGGAACCTGGCAGTGCAGTGCATAGGGGCAGGAAATGGAGCCAGCCGTGATATGGTTGTACTGAAATGGGTGATGTAACCCATGTTTGTAAGGACACTACTTTCGATCTTGGTAGTGTGCTCTGATTATTAAACACCATCCCTCAAATACAGTAACTGGCTGTGTCTCCTTACTCACTCAGAAATAGTTATGTGTTATCTCAGCCCGTCTGTGTCTCCCATCCGGTGCTGCTGCCACACCTGCTGCACTGTGCTCTGGCTGTGGATTATCCTCACCCTCTCGTCCTCAGAGTCAGTTAGTTCCACTGCTGTTCCTTTCTTTGTGGCAAGGTTATGCAGCATTGTACATGTTGCTATTATTTTGCAGCAGATGATGGGGCGGTACTGACGTGCACCTCTACTTTTGTGGAGGCAACGGAACCTGCTTTTTAGTAGTCCAAGGTGCGCTCCACAATGTTACGCGTGCTTTTATGTGCCACATTGTATCTCCTCTCACTTGGGGTGGATGGGTTGAGTTATGGAGTTAGGATGAATGACCGGACTGCATATGCGCAGTCACCTAAATGGGAAAGAAAGTGCCATTAATTTGGGTCACCAATACATTCTTCCAAGGTATACATCAGGGTGTGTCACATTGATTTACCTAGAAGATATCCTTCTACAAATTCACCAGCAGCCAGACGTGTATAGATCCCACTGTTCCTGAATATGTAGGAGTCATGGGTACTCCCTGGGAATTTGGCCACAATGTCCGTAATGGTGTTGTCTGCATCACATATCACCTGCACGTTGATGGAGTGAGTGGATTTGCGGTTGCGGTATATGTATTCTGTAGCTGCAGGTGGACATATTGGTAAGTGGGTCCCATCGATGCAGTCTATTACATGTGGGAACTGTGCCTTTTGGTAGAAATCCAGCTTTGTCTTCTGCAGCTCCGCCTGTGTGCTGGGAAAGCGTATGTAGTGATGCATTCTCTGCATCATGGCGTCCAAAAAGGAGTTGAAGAAAGGGACAGGCAACTCTGTGACACACCACCTACTGCAGCTATCACACCCTGGTAACTTCCTGAAGCGAGTAGGTGCAGGCTACAGAGCACCTGCATGTGTTGGTATGGCATGCGCCCTTGGTGTCTGATGCTCCAGGTATGGTTGCAGGTCCTGTATCACGTCAAGGATGGTGTGTGGGTGTAGCCTGTACCTGTCATGTATTTCTGCCTCAGTCATTTGGAACAGTGTGACACGCAGTCTGTACACATGCTCTTCCCGTCTCCAAACCCTCAGTCCTGCTGCTCGCAAACGTAGCCGCCTTGCTATGACGTCGAGGGCCGCCATTGTGTTCACATTGTTGAATTTTGGGGCTGTTTTAATGCACTGCACCTGATTACCACCTGCTCTAGGTCAGTGGTAATTACCGATTCTTAAATACCGAATTTGGACAAATTCGGTATTACCGATTTTAGGTACATTGCATTACCAAATTTTTACCGATTTCCTATTTACCGATTCGGTAGTTTGGAGTTTCGGTGTCAACCGATCGTAAATAAGGAATCGGTAACTGCTTTCCCTTAAATTTACTGATTCGTTATTACCGATGGCATTCGGTAATACCTACATCGCACATGGCTAAATACCGGTCGGCAATGCTGAAATTTACCGGTATTTAGCCACCTACATCTAGTCCTAAGTGGATTATATGAGGCTAAAACCATTACTGATCCCACTGTTTTGTACGTTTACACAATCTGAATTTTTTACTCCACTGTAAATAGCACCCTGGGCACTATGGGACAAACATAATGGGGAAAAAGTGAAGAAGTTTAAAAATATATATTGGAATGTTGTACCGTGTTGCCTCTTAAAAGCGAAGCATTGCTTAATTTGTGCCGGTGGTTTCTGGGGCTCAGCACCGGCACTTAATTTTCCACAGCGGCACTTATATCAGTCTGCCACATGACAGCACTGTTTTTGTAATTTGGAGATGAGCACAATAGCCGCTGTTTATTATTCTAATATACATAAAAACAACTAATGGCTGCAACCCACGCTATTCTCCCAGCTTTGGAGGCCTTCAATAGTCTGAATTGTCACACTTAAAGGAGTATGATGGTTATTAGTTGTGTTGGTTCTGTCATTAGAGGCACTGGAGAGCAATCAGTGGGTGGTGCAAGCTGCAGTGACCTCCTAACGAGGGCCCTGACGCTTATTTTGTAACAAATTAATCACTAAAGCAAGCTGCCTTAACCCTGTCCCTGTTCTGTTTCTTTAATCTGGATGCCACTGACAGTTACAGGGGCATCCGGCTTCATGAGGCTCTGTGTATTGGGAACTCACCATATAGGGCAACTCCATACTTGATTAGGGAGTGCAATCTCTTACTAATGGCCACTGCCAGGGTTTTAATTACCTTAACAAATTAATTTATATCAGTTAGGATTTTAAAGGTGATTGACCTCATCGGTATCATCTATAGTACTCAACATCGATCTTCCACCAGGGTTCAAATAATAATGATAATACAAATAATAATAACTAATAATAATGAGATACTACTATTGCTAATACTACTAACAATAATAATAGTAATACTACTAATAATATCAATAATAATACTGTACTACTGGTACTACTATTGAGGAAAATAATAATAGCAAAGTGCTGCTGCTAATATTACTACTAATTAATAACAATACTAATACCCTACTACCATTTCTACTACTTTTACTACCAATGCTAATAACAATAATAGCACTATATTTCTACTACTACTACTACTACTAATAATAAGTGTGATACCCTTATTCACGTTGTTATCCCTATTACTTCTTATACACTATCTCCCATTTGTCAGTCTCCATCTACAGCCTTCTTTAGGGATTTATTTAGGAGCATCCTTCACCCATAAGGGTCACTGACACTACCTTCAGGTAAATATGGCGGCCAACTAAGCATCCAGTGACAGGTGAGGGTCCAAAGGCCAGGTCGTGAGTCTCGTTTGGAAATGCAGCAGATCTGGATGGCTTTTGCACGTATGTCTTCATCTTTCCCTCCTTCTGACTCCATCTTCTCTTTCCACCCCCAGCCATTTCTTCACGGTTGCCCTGCACTCTTCAAATCTATGCACCTAATTTAAAGTTTGGTGGATGAGTTATTCTGCCACAGCATGGTGGGTGTCCCCAAGACAAGTGTGCCTGTTCCCTCGTGTCTGTTTACCATGCTCAAGTAGCTGATGATCCCTTAGTCCATTTACTCCTAAAAGCAGATCCCTGGACCTCAGTCTACCAGGGGTGTTCCCTGTTTCTCATTTGTGGAGAAGTGTGGCTCAATGGTTAGAGCGGCAGACCCTGATGCAAAAGTCTAGCCTGGGACCAGGGTTCAATTCCCGCCCCGGCGGGTCTCGGGTTCAATTTTCTCGGACCTCATAATTCTCGCCTCGGTGCCTATTCTAATCATGGGTCACACTCTGCAACTCTGGGCAATAGCTTGCTTAATCTCCACAACGGCCCCAACAACTCTAGGATGCATCGCTTCACCTTGGGTGTGCCCAGGAGTGGACACTTCACAGGGAAAAGCCAGGAAGGGTTCCACAGCGGTATGCGTACAAGCTCCGAGATGCCTTATGGGTGATTCGTGCGCTATACAAGTACTACACATTTACATATGGCCAGCCCTGGACTCCTTGTTGTGAACATACTGGAGCTTCCTAAAATAACAATTACAACACACCATAACTGCGTGTTTTATAATAGGCGGGAATTCAGTGGCCCTGTCTTGAAGAGCCGCGAGGGCTCAGGGCAGTCTGAGGTGTAATGCATACCAAAATGAGAATTTCTCCAAATGAACGCAAATAAATGCACCACTGGCAAGCCGGAAACAATGAGCAGGGATTGACTCTCTTTGTTCCCAGCTTATGCTGACCATAGTTCACGTATGAAGTCAGACAGTTTTTGAGTTATAAGTATAACCTTGACACACCTAAAGGCAAAAAAAAAAAAATAATAGCCACGCGACTCTACATGATTCAGACACATATTAATCTTGAGCGGCATGTATTTGTTAAAAATTCTAGAGGCCTGATTTAGAGCTGGGCAGATGGGTTGCTCCCCCATAAACGTGGCCAATATCCTTATTGCAAGTGCATTATATTCCTTGTATATATTACAAGTGTATTATATTCTATGGCACTTGTAAAAGGCGGATGCCTTTTTAAAAGTGCCATTGAATATAATGTGCTTGTATTAAGGCAGAAGAGAATCCCACACCAGTGGTTAATTTGTAAAAGAAGAAGTGCGGGGGCTCTCCTTAGGAGGCACCTTGCACCAGCCCATTTCTCCTGTTAGATCCGCCTACAACAGGACCAACTACTAATCATGAAAGTAAGGAGAGGGTGTGGTGTAATGGCCAGAGCTGCTGACTTCTGAGCCAGGTAGCCAGGTTCGAGTCTCAGCATCGGCTCAACATCCTGTGATTCTGGACAAATCACTTAATCTCACCCTGACTACCATAAATGAATGTGTCCTTAACTGGTGCTCATGAAAGGCGTTGGTGTTGACAATGAAGTGCTGGTGCTGAGCACCGGAAACCACCGGCTCAAATTAAGCACTGCAGGGCTTAATTTGTCCGCCCCCCACCCACCAGGGACTTCTTAAAGACAGTTAAAATCAGTCTCTATGCTCACTCTGTAAAATATGAGGCTAGTATGAGCACATTCCCAGGGCTGCTTCCAGCTCCCAGTCCATCAAGGAAGAAGTGTTTGTGAGAATCCCACGTACAGCAGAAGGAAGGTGGGGTATGGATTTCTGCTGTCAATAAAATGGCCATTCATCTTCTGCACATGTGCAGATATCTACTTCCCTATGCTGCAGTCCTCTCTTTATTTGTATTGATTATGATGAGTGATCGTTCCTGTCCTGCGCCATCCTGTCCTGAGGTTAAATAGAGGGCGGACTGAGATATAATGGGATTTAGAATTAATTAACTACCAGATAAAATGTCAGACAAAATCTTATTCATAATTTATTTTGCTCACGGGTGACGTTCTGTGAGTTGGATTTTGTTGCTTAACCCTTTCATTCTCACATGTCAATATACAAGGCACCTGCTTTTTATGGCAGGCTGAATGCTAACATTTAATTAGCACAATTTTAACACTGAGCTATTAACCATAAGAAACATGACTTTAAAAAGTAAAATATGAGCACAAAAGGAAATAGTGCTCATATTCAGACAATTGGAGACAGGCATGCAGTTGTATCCTGACAGCATGGCCCAATTTACTTAGAGGGAACCCTGCTTGCATGGGTCCTGCTTTACCTGCTGTTCATGGTTACTTGCTTTGTTAGTTCAGGTCAAACAAAAGGAGGTAGAAAGAAGCAGAGGTTTATTCAGCTTCCAAGCGATATTTCTTCTCAATCAAAAGAAGGGGGAGAATGAACCACTTAGGTCTCAATACCAGAGTCTCAGGGATAGTGTCTCGGAGATCCTCAATGTCACGTTAACAGTCTGTGGTGTATATAATCCTCGCTTAGTGTGGTTCGGTGGATAGTGTCATCATAGGGTCTGTCACTTGAGTAGCGGCGGCTCCTCCACTATGTTGAAGGAGCGTCGCCCCACCCGCCAGCAGCGTTCAAAAAAATAAAACAATAATAAAGTCCAGTTTATCATTTTATTTTGTTTCTAGGCTGAGTCTTGGGAGCAGAGCTAGGGGGATGATAGGCATGAAGGGAGTGGTGGGCACTGCTATCAGTGTGTATGACAATTTGGCCGGCCAACTCACGTCAGCCAAACCAGTGCTTAATTTGAGCAAGTGCTTTCCGGTGCTCAGCACCGGAACATAATTGGTAGCACCGGTACCTATGACAGTCTGCCATATGGTGGCGCTGTTTTTTTTATTCAGAGATGAGCACAACAACTGTTGTTTATTAATTCAATATACAATAAGAGTGACTAATACCTGCTGCCAAAGCCATCCTTTTAACTTTGGGGTCCTAAAATTGTCATAATTGTAACACTTGTAGGAGTGTGACTTATTAGTTATGCTGTTAATGTAATTGACAGTGGCAATAGGCAGTGCAAGCGGAAGTGGCCTGCTGACTAGAGCCATGTCACTTATTTTCTTTTTAATTAAGCACTGGGCCAAACTGTTATGCGCACTGAAGCTCCCTCCAACCCAGCTGCGTTATTGGGTTGGAGACAGCAAATCACAGGCTCCCAATCTCCCTGAGAGTGCAATTCCTCAGTGCTCAGGCCAGTCCTGAAGCTTCTCTTGTGCATGAGAGCAGCTACAGGATTGGCCGCAGGGGGGCTCGGAGCCTGTGCCTGCAGTGGAGCCACAAGAGGAGCAGAAGACCGGCGATACAGCAGGCTGAGTGTGGCAGGTAAGTTCTTTTTCCCCCCCTTTTTTGTTGTTGTCACAGTCTTCCCCCCCGCCTGGCCCTCTCCTTCGATACTGGCCGCTACTGCACTTGAGTGTCCCGTTCTCCAAGTGACATCATAACCTCCACCAGAGGGAGACTGTCTGGATGTCGACAGTTGTTGGTGAATTTAAATGACCTCCTATCCTGTAGAAAAATCTTTTTTGAGGTAATAAAATAGGATAGGAATAAGACTAAAAACAAACCGGTGTTAAGTGGATGAGTCACTGCTCCACAACACCTAGTGATCGGGCCGACATGTTTTGGCCTGGAACAGCCCCTGCGAGTCTATGGCCTTTGTCAGGACCAGAGATGTGGAGGTCTTACACTTTAGAGCTATCTGGGGTGATGTACATGTGTGGACTCAGTCACCTGACATTCAGATGGAGAGAAACATGCAGCAGCACTGTGTGGGACAGTTCTGAGTCAAGCCACAAACTTTGTCCCATAATCCTCCATACCATGGTGCAATTGAAATATCTGCTTAAGTTATAGGCCAAAAGATGGTGCCTATAACCACGTTCCATCTTGAGCAAAGTGTGCTCTCTGACAAAAACGGGTGAGTGAGTCCACCCATGTACATTACCCCGGATAGCCCTAAAATGCAAGGCCTCCACATCTCTCGTCCTGACAAAGGCCATAGACCTACAAGGGCAGTTCCACAGCAAAACATGTCGACTCGATCACAAGGTGTTGTGGATCAGTGACTCATCCCCTTAACACCGGTTTGTTTTTAGTCTTATCCCTATCCTATTTTTTTCCCTCAATAAAGATTTTCCAACAGGATAGGAGGTAATTGTAAATAATTCACTAACAACTGTCGAAATCCAGACAGTTTCCCTCCTGGTGGAGATTATGATGTCACCTGGTGAACGGGACACTCAAGTGACAGTCCATATGATGACACTAGCCACCAAACCACAATAAACAGAGATTATGTACTCGGCACACTGTGAACGTGTGGTTGAGGGTCTTCGAGACACTATCCCTGACATGGAAGCGGTGGCTGAAATAATTAATACCAGGCTTCTCGATTCAATTAACATCTGCCTCCCTCCTTCCCTCAAGAAGGAGGCATCCCATAATACACCGGCCCCCTGGTGCAATGATGTGTTAAAAGCGGATATGTCCCACTGTAAAAAACTCGAACGCATCTGGAGGAAAGACTACTTCTTCACGGCAGCTACTACCTATAAAAATGCCTTAAAGAGATATCATAAAGCTTGCGCCCTGACCAGGGCCAGCTACGTCATTAAACTATAACAGACGCAGCCAATAAATTGAAAGTACTGTTTGGCCTGGTCAAAAATCTTGCTGGCTCCCTCACTACAGCGAAACTTCCTCCCTTGTCGAGCAGTAAGTGTGATGAAATTGCTCAGTTTTTCATTACAAAAATTGATAAGATCTATCATGACATTTCCGATCAAAGTGATAGTAACACTTCCCCAACATTTTCTGATAACTCAGAGGGCATCAACCTTTCCTCTGTCTCCACCTCGGGCTCGTTGCTTGCATGGCCTGATCTGCATCCCGCCGCCCTTCATGAGATCCTGTGCAAGATAAAATCTGGTTCCCCTACCGATCCCTTGCCTATCCCAATACTTCGGTTACTGGAATCCTCTCAGCTCTCCCTGATCTGCACTACTCTCAATTTTTCCCTAAAAAATGCTATTGTCCCTGCCTGCTGGAAGCATGCAATGGTCACGCCACTGTTGAAAAAACCCACTGCTGACCCTAAGGTGCTCTCCAATTTTCGCCCCATCTCCTTGCTGCCAGCCTTTTTCAAAGTCTTAGAAAAACATATTCATTACCATCTGTCTGAGTTTATTACTACTAACAACTTACTGCATCCCTCCCAGTCAGGTTTTCGCCCAGGCTTCTCCACAGAAACTATGCTTCTTGGCGTCACTGAGAACCTTCGGTCCCTGCTTGATAGAGGCGAGACTGCTGCACTGATACTACTTGATCTCAGTGCGGCATTCGACACTGTCTCGCATAAAATTCTTCTTAAATCTGTAGCCGCCATGGGCATTGGGGGCCTAGCCCTTGATTGGTTGGCTTCTTTCCTGACTGACCGAACATTTCAAATCTTCTCTCATTCTGCTACCTCCAAAACGTATCCCTCACCCCACGGTGTTCCTCAGGGCTCAATCCTTAGTCACCTACTTTTCAATCTCTATGTCACTCCCCTGGCCCATATTGCTGATAGCGTCGGATTAACCTTATTTACCTACGCTGACGACTCGCAGGTTGTTTTCTCCTTTTCACAATCTGACCAGGCTTCCACCTCCCTCCTTCAGTCTGGACTTGGGGAAATCACCAGGTGGATGAATCTTAACCTTCTCAAGCTAAATGGAGGGAAGACAGAAGTCCTGGTCCTTGGGAAAAAACAAGATCTTTGGACCTCCAGGCATTGGCCTTCTGAGTTAGGTCCGCTTCCGTCTCCATCTGAGCACGTGCGTAATTTGGGGGTGATCATCGACAATGGTCTGACAATGCAATGTCAGGCAAACAAAGTTTCTTCCACTTGCTTTACCATCTTGCGTTGGTTGAAGAAGATTCTTTGGATGCTGCCCACCGAAATCCCAGAGAACTGTGGTGAACGCCTTGGTTACCTCAGGTAATATACTCTACCTGGGGGTGACCAAGGCAGTCACTAGACGCCTCCAGCTAGTGCAGAATGCCGTGGCATGACTGCTCAGTGGCTGTTGTAAAACTGACCATATATCGGGACGTCTCCGTGATCTTCACTGGCTGAAGGTGGAGAGCCGAGTGAAATTTAAGGCGCTCAGTTATATGCACAAAATCAGGATGAGAAATGCTCCCAGCTATCTGCAATCACTTGTCAATGTCTACTCCCCTTCTCGTTCCCTCCGTTCCTCTTCCCAAATTCTTTTCACTGTGCCCAAGTTTAGACTGTCCAGAATAGGCGGAAGGTCTTTTTCTTTTTTGGGACCCAAGTTATGGAACTCTCTTCCTCTCGACATTCGCTCAGAAGACTGTTATGCCAGTTTTCGCAAAGCCGTCAAGATCTGGCTTTTCAATCAATATCTGTTTTCTTCTTGTGCCTACTTCTTGTTGCCATTTCTTAGCGCCGGGAAACCCTTTCGGGTAGCAGTCGCGCTTTATAAGCTGAATAAATAAATGAAATAAATATCCCTGAGACTCTGGTATTGAAACTACGTGGTTCATTCTCCTCCTTCTTTTGATTGATGACAATCACTTGCTTTCTTACCTTATTGTCAGTTTGTCTCATTGTCCAGACATCTTCTCTCCCGGCACAGCGTCGGAACTTCCTCTTTGCTTCCAGAGCGAGATTGGTGGTTCACCGGAGGCTAGTTACAGCACCCCTGCTGTTTACAACAGGTAAGCCCCAAACTTTGTTACCTTTATATCTAGTTCCTATCCACTTGTGTTAAACCTTTAGTAATTTGTATTCTTTCACACGCTTGAATTACTGTGTTCATGGCAACTCAAAAGAGACCTAATTTGGGGGTGGTGGTGTTGTAATGCATTATTGTATGTCATGATTTTGGAATAAGGACCTCCTCCTGAGTTAACCCAAACTACATAGCAAAGACCTTTATTTTTTTGTTCAATATTTGCATTTTTACTTTAAAAGACTAATTTTCTCCACTTAAACGCAAAACATCACCAGTTATGGGCAGAGACACACCAATAACCCATCCTCATGCACCACTCCTGACCTCACATGATGTAAAAAATGACATTGTAGATGACATCACATATCACCTCACCATTCACACCATCAGTATCAGCCCCATTGTCAGCCCAGGATGCTTAGCTCTTAACTATCAAAAGACAATTGTGATAAAAAAACACAGCATCTATAGTGACAGCATTTTAAAATTCCCTGGGGTCTACAATGAAAGCAAAATGTCTATGACAGTATAAATCATAACTGCTGCAATGAATGTACTGAAATACTAATCATTCCTTTCATACAGCTCCTGAAACAGTGGCAAAGTGAGGCAGATATAAAAGTCTATTTTGGTCAGTGGGAATGGTACCAGGGCCTACACATGAAATGGACATGGCCTATCAAGTGGCCGTGCACTCAACCTTCACTGCCCAGAGCCAAAGGCAATGTACAGTTTGTTATGTCCATACAGCGGAATGGTCCATACCATGGCAAAAGCAAGGCCATGTTCTCATCCCCTCTCACATGGTCAAGAGCTGTGCTCAGTAGTAAGGATGGGTGGCAAACTCTGCTCTGCCAGCGGAGTTTGCGGAGTTTTGCCAACTCCGTGCTCCACCGGGAGCGCGGAGTTCAGAAAAAACTTTGATTCGTCGTCATAGCAGAGTTTGCCCTGCCACCCACCCTGAGACCGCGGTGGCTTACCTGGTCATGGTGCTTATCCGCTGTGCCGTGCCCGGGCTGTGCCCTGGCCGTGCCCGGGCTGTCCTCCTCCTCCTGGCTGTCTGCTCTCCGGTCTCCAGATTCGTCCATGCAAAACTGAACCCCTATGCTGTACGGTCTTGGGAGCACGCATGCGCAATCCTTCCAAGACGTACAGCATGGAGACTGGATAGAAGACAGCCAGGAGGAGGAGGACAGCCTGGACACGGCACAGCGGAGAAGCACTAGATAAGCCACGCAGGTGGCTGCCTGCATCATGCTGCATGCCGGCAGGGTGCGGAGCGGAATTCCACAGAGTTTTTAGGCAATTCCGTGGAATTCCGCGAAGTGACACTCCGCCACCTCCGCCCACCCATACTCAATAATTAATACCCACCATGGGGGATGGATGCAGGGCTGTGTTCCAAAAACTGTATATCCATAGTGATGTTATTAAGGATGTCTATGGTGATATTATATGTGGTTTCACTATATGCCTCTCCATGCCACTCTACTCCATGTAATTCTCCTCTATTCCACTTCATGCCTCTCCACATCACTCTACGCCACTCCACTCCACACCACTCCATGCCACTCTCATCTATGCACTCTACTCTATGCCACTATACTCTACGCCTCCCCACTCTTCTCTATATCACTCCACACATGCCACTCTACTCTACACCACTCTAATCTATGCCACTCCATTCTATGTCACTCCACACCACTTTATGCAACTTCATGCCACTCCCCTCTACTCCAAGTCACTCTACTCCACACCACTCCACTCTGTGCCGCACCACTGTGCTCAACACCACTCCATTCCACTCTAGGCCACTCCATGTCACTTTGCACCACTCTACACTACTCTACTCCATGCCACTCTTCACCACTCTATGCCCCTCTACACCATTCCAGGCCATTCCAACCTACTCTACGCCACTCCACTCCACTCTATGTCACTCCACTCTACCCCACACCACTCTACACCACTCAAATCTACACCATTCTATTTCACTCTACACCACTCTGCTCCACTATGCTCCATGCCAGTCTATGTCACTCTACTACACGCCACTCCAATTTTCTCTGACTCCACTCTATGCCACTACATTCTACACCACTTTATGCAACTTCATGCCACTCCCCTCTACTCCAAGTCACTCTACTCCACACCACTCCACTCTGTGCCGCACCACTGTGCTCAACACCACTCCATTCCACTCTAGGCCACTCCATGTCACTTTGCACCACTCTACACTACTCTACTCCATGCCACTCTTCACCACTCTATGCCCCTCTACACCATTCCAGGCCATTCCAACCTACTCTACGCCACTCCACTCCACTCTATGTCACTCCACTCTACCCCACACCACTCTACACCACTCAAATCTACACCATTCTATTTCACTCTACACCACTCTGCTCCACTATGCTCCATGCCAGTCTATGTCACTCTACTACACGCCACTCCAATTTTCTCTGACTCCACTCTATGCCACTACATTCTACACCACTCTATTCATTGCCACTCAACCCTACGTCACACCAGGTCACTCTACCCTACTCTGCGCCACTTAATGCTACTCCACTCTACTCTACATCATTCTCTTCTACGCCACTCCACTCTACTCTACACCACTACATTGCACTCTATGCCACTTAATTCCACTCTAATCTATGCCACTCTACACCACTCTACTCCCCTCTACTCCACGCCACTGGACACCATTTTATGCCACTCTACACCACTCCAGGCCACTCTACTCTATGACACTCCACTCAACGTCACTCCACTCTGCTCTATGCTAGTCCACTCTACTCATGCCACTCTATTCTGCACCACTCTACTCTATGGCACTCTACTCTATGCTATTCCACTGTACACCACTCCATTCTACTCTACACCACTCCATGCTACTCTACTCCACTTTACGCCACTCCACTCTGCTCTACCCCACTTCATGCCACTCTACTCTACTCTACGCCACTACACTCCAAGCCACTCTATTCTACACCACTCTACTCTGCACCACTCCACTCTCCGCCACGCCACTCCACTCCACTCTATGCCACTCAACTCTACGCCACTCCATCTATGCCACTCTATGCCACTCTGCACCACTCTACGCAACTCTATTCTATTCTCTTCTACTCTAGACCACTCCACTTCACTCTACGCCTCTCTACGCCACTCCAGTCTATATCACCATATGCCACTCAATTCTAGCCACTCTACTCTACACCACTCTATTCAATGCCACTCCACTTTACTCTATGCCACTTTACCCAGCGCTGTCTCAACAGGTAATTTTTTTAGACAATTATGTAGAGTGTAAACAACAATGCCAGTTTTTTAAAATAAATAAAGCGGTCTATAATTGGAAACATATGAATACAATGGTGTATCAGCACTATTTACATTGTATGTAGGTGTAACCTCAACATGCGTGTGCACATCAGTGCTCATGCAGGAAGTGAATGGCACAAGTGACACTTGACAAAGTATAAGGAACAAGCAAAAACGGTGCAAAGAATATTATTCAAGCAATGGTTACAAAACATGAAATTTAAGGAAATACAGAGTAAACAACAAATTTAAGAACCAATAAAGACCAGAAATTGCGCTGAGTGGTCGGCAGCTTTTCAACCTGTTTACATTTCAGGTCATCATCAGGACTGGGTTACAGAGAAATCTGTTGGTGCTGTAAAAGGAAAGAGTTAAAAAGGGACGGAATAAGAATAATAAGAATGGGAGGCGAAACAATCAAAAGGAATGAGTGGGGGAGGGGAAGAGGGAGTCTGCCTGAAGTGGAGTCAGATTAATATCCATGATAATTGGCACATCAGAGGTTGCACCCAGGTGCTGGTGTGCAAAAAAACATCCAAAAGAACTGGTACATATAGAGGTGCACCCAAGGACTGGTGTGCACAGAAAGAAATATGTAAGGTAATAAGAGGAATGATTAAGGAGATGTGTGGAGAAAGCAAACCAGATAACGTTTTTTGCAAAATCCTGAAAGAGGCGCAAATTATATTGGAGCAGGTCTCAACTGGGTTTATGGGCTACCTCTTGTGGTTTTTTTCTGTTAGTATACCCTACGCAACGTAACTCCACTCCACTGTACACTACACCACTAAACACCACTACACTATACTCCACTCTCCTCTTCTCCACTCCACACTAGGCCACTCTACTTCACTCTCCTCTGCTCCACTCTGCTCTATGCCACTCTTCTCTGCGCCACTCTATTCATGCCACTCTTCTCTACACCACTCTACTCTATGCCACTCCACCCTATGAACTCTACTGTATGCTACTTCACTATAAGCCACTTCACGCCACTCCAGTCAATCTCTGTACTGTATGTCACTTTATTAAACGCCACTCCACGCCACACCACTCCACTCCACTCTACGCCATTCCACTCTACACCACTCTACTATACACACCCTACACTATGCCACTCCATTCTATTCCACTCCACTCAATGCCACTCTACTGTACACCACTCTACTCCACTCTACTCTATGCCACTCCTCTCTACTATATGCCATTCTGCTCTACTCTATGCCATATCCACTGTACCCTATGTCACTCTACTCTATACCACTCTACCCTATCCTACTCCACTCCGCTCTGCTCTATGCCACTGGACATCACACTACTCTACGCCACTCTTCTCTACACCACTCTCCTCTAGGCCACTCTCCTTTATGCCACTCTCCTCTCCACCACTCTACTCTACGCCTCTCTACTCTACGCAACCCTACACCACTCAACACCATTCCACTATCTTTTAGCCATGCTGAACAGTAGTCATGCTGCTGTACAGCATGGCTTAAAGACGTTGGTAAAGCCAATAACTATTTCTTCGGAACAACTTATTGGCTTTTCCAGTGCTTATTGTTTTACAAGTTTGTTTGGGAGTTTGCAGTGGTCCCATGGACAACTGCCTGCTCTTCATCAACCTTGTTTTTAGCATACTCTGAGGGGAAGGGATCCATTCGGTTCCCCTTCCCTTTTGTGAATATTTACCACCCCGACTTGGGGTCGGTAACTTTTCAATGGTTGACGAGCACTATTTTGGTCCTAAACAATTGATACATATGGATAGGAATCACTACTTAGAAGAGATGCGTACAAGATGCCTCTTTGAAGTAGTGATTCAATTTCTAAACCCATTTTAGGAGTTGGTAAAAAGTTACAGATCCCTAAAACAGATTTAGTACATTGCAAAAGCATTTTTGAGGTCACAAACTCAGAATCAGAGAGTTTGCGGGCAAAAAATGCTTTGTCTGACCATGTATTATTGATTTGCTACTGCAAAATCAATTGTTTGGTAGGACCTGTTTTTAATTGTGTGCTAATGTATTTTAGCTTTCAACATCTATTATTATTGTATGTTTGTAATGATTGTTTTTGTTTGAATGCTATGCTTTGTATTCAGAATACTAAGATTGATTAACTAGGTGCACAGCACCTCCCACAACCTCCAGTGCCTTTTCCACATTCAGTATTCTAAGAAAAAACAGTGGTTCCAGTGGAATAGATACTCAATAATGATTTTAAAGAACAAAGCGTAAATCGCGTATAAAAACAGGGGTTATGTGAGATGTCAGATAGAAAGAAATTATATGTTTGTTCAATAAGTTGTATAGGAAAAATATAGAGTTATGATGAATAATTTTATACATATAATGACAAGTATTTACAGTTGTGTAAAGTGTCCCAAGTGAAACTATGAACAAAAGCATTAGAATAACATTTGTGATTTTTTTTGTGCAAGGTTTCAATTCATTATATATATGAAATTACAGGCAATTTGGCAACACCCAGGCAAATCCTATTCCCATCCAAACAAATCTACAATTGTTCGCTAGGATATCTGGCTTAGGGGCCATCTGGAGCAAATCCTCCATTTACCCACCATACAACAACCTCACCCCACAAGAAATCACTATAGACGGCGACTCCCTCAAATGCCAAAGCTCTGCGGTCCGATATCTGGGAATCCGACTATACCAGTCTCCAGCTGACCTCTTTGATGGCAATCTACGTCTAGTATTCGATCGCTGAAACCTTTAATATCCTTTAGGACGAAATTGCTGTTGGCCACTACGGAAGGATTGCACTATCACAGATAGTGGTCCTACCTCGTCTTTTGTATTACTTCACCAATCTCCCGGTGGTTAATCCCCACTGTTTCTTTCAGGAGTTTGACTCCCTGCTGACTGAACTCATCTGGGGGAGTGGCTGTCGCCTTATTGCTCAGCAGAAGCGGCAATTACCCTCCGGTAAGGGTGGATTGGGCGCCTTTCCTTTGAAGCGTACCTCCTAGCAGCCCAACAGCAATGGGTAACCAGGTGGATAGCATGCAGAAACCTTTGCAAAACCTGCCATCACTCCCCATCCCTCACTACCACCGCATTCAGAGGCCTTTACTCCCTCGGTCACTGCCAGGCCCTCTGCGCTCACTTCAAGTACATATTGCCTCCAAATGTATCATCAGGACTGACGCTGTTATGAGCCATAGCCTTCCATATGCTCTGGGATTCCCTCTAGTGAGCCTTCTGCGCTACCCAGGCACATACAGAATTGCTCACTTACCGGTGACTTGTTCTCTGATGGACATCTGCTGTCTTTTACCCAACTTCAGACAGACTTTGACCTCCCAGCTGGGCACTTCCTTACATGTCGCAAACTTCATAATACTTGCTATACGATGTGGCAGACTTGGGATGAAGAGCCCCCCCACCCATGCTGTGTTACAAGTGATACTTACCATGGGAGAGGGACAGCGCTTGATCACATGGCTATACAAGGCAATCTATAGCCATACTGGTATCTCATTGGACCCACTCTGCACCAAATGGGAGGATGACATTGGAAGGGTGTTACACAACAAGGAATGGGCTCGGGCACTAGCCTTTCCACACAGTGTCTCAATAAATGTGAGATTTAAGAACATACAGTTTCACATGCTACACCGTACTTAACCCCTACACAACTCAACAGGCATTTCCCTACAGCAAAACAAACTTGCCCACAATGTCGGTCGGGTGATGCTGATCTTCGGCACATGATATGGTCTTGCTCTGCTTTCCACACCTTTTGGCAAGGTATACATACCACCCTACGTGAAGCCACCGAACTCAGTGGCCTTAACTTCTGGGAAGCTTGCGCCATTGGCAATTTCAAATGTACAAAATGTCACATTGTCCGCACATGCTTTGCTAGCCTAGCCCTGCTACTAGCCAAAAGAATGCTTACACTACATTGGAAGGCATCTACCACCCCATCTTTGGAGGCATGGCACGGTGCAATGCGGAAATGGGGAACCACGGAGAGAACAACTCTCCAACACGAAGAGGCATGCCGCATTCGCAGACGTCCCATCTCTCCTGAATGGGACACATTCCTGTCCCATTTTATACCCCGTACCACCCAAGAGGACCCCCTCCGTGACTCTACCACACTGACTCACTCTATTTGAGGCCTTATTGAACGTATTTGAACTATGCGCTTTTACGTCCTTCGAGATTCCATGGAAGTAGCATCCCTCATCTCCCTTTCCCCTGCAAAGCATTACGCGATGGCTATGGCACTAGAAACTGACCTCACAACTCCTCTACATCATGGCACCATTTCTGCCCCCACCGTCTGTAACTATCCGCATTTCATGCTGTACTTGCTTCCGACCACATCCCACTTCCTAATCTTCGATCTATTTCCTTCTATTATATTTATGATTTGTCATATTGCTCTAATGGGACTCAGATTACCATTATAATGATTGTAGCTCTTGCTATGTCTTGTAACAGCTGTCATTATCAGTCCCCATATATGGGCATATTATGTTGTATTGTTGTTCTTTTTCCTCAATGCAAAATCTCAATAAAAAGAATATTAAAAAAATATTGATTAACTAGATATTGGGTAGACAAAAAAAGGAACTAGTCAACTACTTTGACTTCTCAGGAGC
Organism: Lissotriton helveticus; assembly: GCF_964261635.1. Lineage (NCBI taxonomy): Eukaryota > Metazoa > Chordata > Amphibia > Caudata > Salamandridae > Lissotriton > Lissotriton helveticus. The sequence goes on from NC_136067.1 coordinate 1,622,345,053, forward strand.
AATATTTTCCTCAGCCATCAGCTGGTGGAAACCTTTCGCTGAAACTAAGGGGCATATTTACATAGAAGTGACGGAGCGCAGCGTTAGCCTTCTTGGCTTAACACCGCACGCCGCCACTTCTGCAATGCAGGGCTGCACCGTATTTACAACAATACAATGCAGCCTGCGTTTCCCCCTGCGCTGGCGCTAATTTCAGTTGCCTAGTGCCAACACAGGCACCCTTGCACCATTGTGCAAGGGTGCCTGCGTTGGGGGAATGATTCTTTATGTGCAGGAAGGGCAACAATCCTAAATGGCGATTTGAACTTCTATGTGTGCTGCTCTGTGCATCATCATTTTAAAATGATTGTTTATGTGCAGGAATGGACATCTTCCTGCACATAAACAATCAAGCATGGCGTTTTGATGTCACTATGTGTGCTGCACAATGCAGCACACATAGAAACAGCGAAAGCGAGGAGAAATAAAACATTTGTCCGTGTTTTGCCATGTTAAGACCAAGTTTTTTTTTGGTCTTAAATTTGGCACTGCCCCCTATTTACGCCACCTTTGTAAATAGGGGGCAACGTCAAAATCAATGGGTGTTGTGGAGGAACGCGCACCGAAACACCCATTGGCTACCCCTTTCACACTAAGCATAGCGTGAACGGGTGTCTTATTTACAAGACGGTGTTAAGCCACGTTAAGTGGCTTAGCGCCTCCCAGCATATAAGGCGATGGCCGTATTGCCACAGGAACGTCTTTAAAAGCAACATTCCTATGGCGGCTTGTCAATATGCCCCTAAGGTTTTTTATGCAATGGAATATTAGCGTGTGTTGCCATTTAAAAGGCAGTATGGTAGTTTTACTGATTGAGGCTATTAACACAGTCATACTAGGTATTTCCGGTGCTGCCGTAAATTATTAACAATAGACAACCAATGCCATACTTAAAATAAAGAAGCATTTAAACATTTTGGGGCAAGAGTAGATAATAGGACATGGGGAACAGAATCAAAGAAAGTAAGGTGCCAGGGTGGACTGTGCATTCAGGGAAAAAGGAATGATTACATTAGAGCGCAGCTCCTAGCAAAGGTTGGAGTATTTCTTCTAAATATCATTAGCAGTGAGCTAAATTCACGTAATTTGCTTTCACATAATTGTAGGAAAATATGTACAATTAAACTAAATGCAAATCTACCATTAAGCATTACATTTCAGAGGTAAATTAAGCCTGGGCGAAGTACGCACAGTTCCGCTATGGGAAGTGCAAAAAAACTCCGCAAGCGGCGGAGTGCATTAAATAAATGCAGTTTGCAGTGATTTTCAGTGCTAGTTGCTTGTCCGCACTGTGCAATCATTGAGAACGGCACCATGCACAGCGCAAGCGGGTGCTGCTTCCTTTCTGTCGCACGAGTAGATTTTTACTCGCACGGCAGCTTTCTCAACACGAGCGGTCGTGAGCATGCGCGACCACTCGCAATGAGAAATCTGACCGCCCGCATATACAAATCTCGCCAGGAGGATGATTTTACACGCTCACGCTCGCCAACATGATGCTGACGATCACGAACGAGGAAAACTCTCGCCGGGAGGTGGATTTTCCTCGCTCACTCTCGCCAACTTGATGTTGATGAATGCGAGCAAGGAAAATGTTTTTCGGGACTCTGCGAGCTTTGCGTAACGCAGAGTGCGGAAAAATCTGCTAACTCCGTGAGCAGAGTTTACTGCGCAGACTTAAGCAAAATGCGCCCTAGCATAATTATTGATGCACAGACCCATTTCACATTAAAACAAAACACAAAATACACAAGTGCCACGAGCAACAGCCACTCGCAATCCATTCATGAACATTGTTCTTGTGCTCCCAACATAGGATTTTTACCCAAACGAACTTGAAACTATACAATACGACATAATAGCATAATTTTGGGCATTTTGCATAACAAGCAAAAGAAAAATGATGGAAATTACATGCGAGTATACCGGCATAATGAGAATTTCACTTGGGCCTAATCATCACCCTTTCTTTCAAAAGGGGCAGAATGGAGTCTGTATAGTTGTAGTAAGAGAATTATTTAGTAAGTATCTCTTTCAGTATTTGAAAAGATGGTTTGCCTGATGCTGTGTAAATGCTGATAATTCTTTACTCAACATAAAAAATGATTTTGACAATAGAACTCTAATATGCATTTTGCACATGTCTAGAAAAATACCATTGAAACTGAGAAAAGCTGAAGTACCAGCACTGTAAAAGTGTGCTTGGATTTATAGAAATTGAAGAATTATGAGGATAATGTGTTTGACACGTTTATTAACGGATAACCTTATTATTTTAACAAAGTTGTTAGGAAAGATTATTGATGGAAAATGATTTCTATGATGCAAAATAACACAAATCATTAGTATGAAGCTGTATGTAACACATGAGTCTTACACATGTGTGCACAAATATTAATGATGAGACCTAGCATCTTTATTGCTTTCATTATAATGCACCATAGTAAAAAAAAACGTTGGTGCTACATATACATGCTTCACATTACATGAATGAAACTTTCAGCATAAATGATTTACATTATTAGTCTTTCACACAACATTCCTAAAGGAACAGATACTTTCTTCAGTACTTCTTTGTGAGTTAAATCATGAGAACTTGGACTTTAAACTCAATGGTCACATGACGGTCAGACCAATGTACGGTGACACCCGACGTCACAGATGGACAGTTTGGAGTGTAAAAAGTGACTTTCCTAGGAGGAAGGATCCTCCATAGCCTCTAGCCTCCAAGGTCCACCTTCTCATGCCCTTGCCAATTGGGGGATCTTGCGCTCTCTCTTTTCTTTCTTCATGCAGAGATCATTCTGGATCTAATCTGAGTCCAATTGAAGAGCCCCTTGCCTTTTTACCTTTGCTGATGAATTTGCCTGCTGGACGATTTGGAGCTGTCTGGTGAGAGACCAGACCAGAACTTTTCCTGATTATACCTCCATTATAAAGCCAATGCCCAGGGACTTTCCTTTAGTGTACTTTAACCTGATTGCTTTGTCCATGCTAAGAGAACTCTTTTAACCATCCTCTCACCTTTGTTGGTGGTAGGCAGGGCCGGACTCACCATAGTGGGTACCGGGCACCAATTTTGGGCCCCCTGGGGGCCGTTTTTGTTACTGGGCCATTTTTGCAGCATAGCTGCAAAATCGCCCCCTGTAACAAAATTGGCCCAAACCGTCCCTGACAAACAGCTCGGCCACTCCCAAGGGAGTCAACCGAGCTCTTTGCCAGGGCCAATTTTAGTTCCCAGTCCGGCCCTGGTGGTAAGAAACCCTAACCTATACCATCCTCTTTGTGGATTCTTTTATTCATCAACTAGCAGACCGTCCCAATGTTGTCCGGGTAGGCTTTGAGAGAGTACTGACCAGCATCGCCGCTCCTCCCTTACCAGCATCGCTGCTCCTCCCCGCCGCTCCTCCCTGCGCTGGGCACTCCATCAGCTGGGCACTTCTGAATGGCGTGTCCGAATCCATACTTTACTCAGGCCCGCTGAACTGGCTCCGCACCCCTGCCCGCCCTGGGGTTCTGACCCTGCAGGTGTTGGCGAAGTGCAGTTGGAGTGTACCGCGCTGTCTGAAGGAGGGCTTACTTGACTGTTGATGTGGCGATCCTGCGGCGGGAGGGGGTGTTATCGTTTTGGGGAGATATTGCCATGCGACAGTCAGAGGGTGCCAGATCCTAAGGTGGCGGGGGTGCACCTTTTACTGGAATGGGAGACATTCCACCCGATAATGTGAAGAGGTGCAAGCTGCGGTGGGGCGCGCCGGGGTCTACATGTCTGAGGCCCCCCCCAGCTAAGATTGAGAAGCAAATGGCACCGTCTGCACTCACAGCCCGCTCCATTTACACGGACAGTGCGAAAGAGCGTTTTGCTAACACGGTCAAGTGTGATTCCTTACACGCCGTCAAACATGTGAAGTGTGAATCCATAATAAATTGAATTACTCACAATATTTGCATTGTAATTAATTAATGCATTCACTCAATGATGCGATGGCTCCTCCCCACGCTGGGCACTCCATCAGCTGGGCACTTCCGCATGTCGGGTGTCGGTCCCTTGCTCCTTCCAGCGCTCCTGTCCAGACACCGAACGCCGCGTTTACGTAACACCACACCCACACGCCATTGCGCCTCTCGCAAGCGTTGTGACACCGAATGCCACGTCCATAATCACTGTATGCATACGCCCATACGGACTAATTTTCCCCTAACGTTCTTTCCCCCCCCCTAATGTATATGGTGTGGTGATGTATAGCCTATGTCCATCTCCTGGACCCCCCCTTTCCAACGCTGTATTGGGTGTTGTGATTGGTGGTGTACTTCTGGAGTTTACCCGCCTCAAAGGTTCCCAGTTCTCGCTTTATAATAGTAGTATAGATTAATTTACTTTGGCAATATGTGTGGTTTTATACTGCAAGCTCTAAGACTCATGAATGAAATGCTTAAAAGTTTACTTATATGCATTGATGTAGGATCTTTAATACAACAACCAAACAATCTAAAAATTGCCTGAGTCTTTTTTAATAGTGTCCTAATATTCTTTCCACAGAAACTGTGCTCACCATTATTCGATTTCTAATGCATGATAGAGAGAGCCATTGATTATTTTTAGAACATCAGGTTCTTTAGCTCTTTTTCTGTGTAGCCACAGCAGAGCAAATGGTGTGTATGATTCTTATTAGATTGAAATTCTTTAGGAGGTTTGTACTTCTAATTTAAATACTCTTTATATATAGCATGGTTCTGAGAGTAGTGTACTTAAACCTGATCGCTAATCTGTGAGTTGGCTACCAATTATTGCTCCTCATTGAGTGGTCAATCGTTTGATACCCTGATATATCACCCTCTCAATGAGACAAGCTAGGTCCATCGGAGGTCCAATGCCTCTGTGAGTGAAATATAGAATCTGGTACTCCCTTACCTGTTTTAAAATTTCTTTCAGGTTATATACCTCCACACTTTCATCTATACTAAATAGGGCTCACAGCACCAAACAGCATTTGTAATAAAAGATCTCCGCCAAACAGCCACTCATAGGTAGCCCGTCAGGTTTTGCAGCGCCGACCTGACGAGGGGCAGCCCATATGATGAAGCATGACACCTTGCCGGGTGTGTGAGGGCCCTATATTCCAAGAGGAGGAATCCTCTTTCTCCTACACTTCATGATCACATAAAACCAGTTTTCCGTTGTCTCAATATTAGAAACAGCATACCTTTTCTATCTACAAGAAGAAAAAGACGACAGGGCATAAACTGTAATCACTTTGGTGGTGCAAATACTCTGGAAAAAGTGCTTAGTGCTTTGACTTGGTTTCATTTCATCATACAGGGAATGCTGAGCCAAAAGAGGAAGATGACAGGTCATAATAGGGTCTCTAATGTGAATACTAAAGACAACAGGAAGTGCATACTGCTTACTCGTAGATGTTAAGAGCCCTGCAAGAACAAAATGCATGCTGCTTAATCCAGAATTGATTGGTTCTCTAGGAGGTAAGTAGTTAGCAACAAGAGCATCTCAATTCTAGCACAATGTCCACTAGATTAGTGTCTCGATCAATTTGCAGACAGTGACAAATCTTGGTAAGAAAGAGCTCTTTTATAATTATGACTTTGTTAATTTTAAATCTGTGATGCACATTTACTTAAGGAATTTCCTGCAGATCATTGCGTCCTCTTCTTGAAGACAGGTTATGATCGCTTGACGACAGGTTATGATCGCTTGTCGACGCATACGTATTCCATTCCTGATAACGTACTGTCTCAACAGACCTTTTCCTTCCATCATTAGAGCTGGACAAGTGCAAACGATGTGGCAAATGCCTTCCTTTGAATAATTACAGAGCTGGCATGTTGTCTCAGTTGAAGATCTCTTTCAGGCTGAGGAATTAAAGTGGGTGCAGAGTTCGCCTAGCCAAAGATTCAGCAGTGTTTGAGCTTGGACTTTAACCCGAACAGATCCCCAAAGTATGATTGGGTTTTTAGCAGGCCGTATGAGCCTATTATCATCCAAGCGTGAAATCTCTTGGATAGCACAGCTTTATCATTAAATGATGAGATCTTTCTCCCAGTTACATTTCTGGCTCTATTAAAACTTGGTTGTGAGTGAAAATGTTAAGGCCCAGAGTTCCTCTGCCATAAAATTGTCAGAGCCAGGTTTAAGTAATCATGAGCCTGGGGGTTTCTTGGGTCACTTATGGCCTTCCCCACGATACTACTTAAAGTGGATCTGGGATGGTGTTTTAACTTATAACAACATTTCAAATAAGCATCCAGGCTGCTTACGCTCTGCTTCGGAGGACGAACTCAAGACGCATTTGAGCTGGAGAGGCATGGTGAGGGAGATTGAACACACGTCCGTATGTCCCTGTGATAGCTTTATCGATTATTTTGTCGGCTCTTCCTCTCAAGGCCTCAGCTCCATACGTGAGGAAGGGAACATGTTTAGCAGCTATGCCCCAAAGGAGAGGCTGTAGAGACATTCCTTTTATTTAATTTATTACATGTGAAAGATAACAAGTGTTGATGTGCACATAGGCATAACAATGATTCAAAGCACAATGCCACTTAATCAATGGTAATGGAAAGAAATGTTACGTTTCATCTATGTACCTTGTCTGCTCAGGTATTGTCTCTTGCCAGCACGTTTTGCTTTGGCTTTGTGTTGTTTTTAGTCCTTTTCATTGCACATCCCCCTTCAGGTTTTCTTTTTTTTCTGTTTTCTATTTTTGTGGGAAGAGTTAAGAAATGGCAGAGAGGGTCACTTGACTGTAGCCCACCAAACTCTCTTCTGGGGACCCCACTCCTATCCCAGCCATTCCTTTTCCTGTTGGTGATCCCATTATGCACTTAGTAGTGCCCCATTACTTGCACCCCTTGTTACACTTCGCAGCCTTGCAGCAGGAGGGCTGCAGCTCTTTCACCCCTCTCTTCCTAACAATATTCCTCTTTGAATCTCTCCTGAGAACATCAGCTTATTTGGCATCCTCCCTTCCTAATCCTTCTGAATTTGGGTAGACTTGCCACATTCACTACATTAGGATTGGAGAGTAACAGCATGCAAACATGACACCGGTTAACTTACGGCAGGCTCTCAACGCGCATGATCATGTGACACAATCATGAGTCTTTACTGCATAAAATGACCTCTCTGAAGGCAACCCATTGCCTGGGCGTCATGCAGCTAAGGGTGTCCGAGGTCTAAAGCAACTCCTCCGTGGTGGCTACCATGTTTGCTTGCTATGTTCAAACCTGGTAGGGCCTAGGACCCTTCCCCCTTTCACTACAAAGCCCACCACATCCCTTTCAGCAAGAAGAAAGGAGCTGTTGACTTCAAGACATACTGATTAACAGTCCTAACCAGCCCTCTCCTCATGCAGCCAGGCTGAAATCGATTTGCTTCACCTAACTATGTTTAACATTATGCTATAGCCAATGTATGACACCTACAACAGAAAGTATAAATGGAACCAACTATTCTCTAGCTACTTTGACTTTCACTTCGCTTAGCAGGCTGTACAGGCAATGACGTACTTAATCTATGCCTTCCTCGCAAAAACAGTCAGAACAGAGTAGCTGTCTACGTTTCTGCATAGGATATCTGGGCGGAAACTAGTTATTCCCTAATTTCTAGTAACTCGAACCTGAGGGGTTCTTACAAATGTTTTGTCCAAATCAACTGAGCAAGTTTCTGTATTCATTGTATATCACTTCTTGTGTGAACCTTACATACACTCTGTTGGGAATAGGCCGATTTTCTCTCTTGACTACACTAATAAAGCAGTTCTGAGTGGACTACACAGATGCTATACTAAATAGTGAGCAACTTTGTATGCTCCTAATATTTTGCAACAGACGATGGACGGAATGCTGAACAATGCAAACATTCACCTCCAGACAACTGATGTGGGTTTAATCTGTTGTTTTTTTCCCACCACGCCACCCCAGTGTGGGTCCAGCCATATGCAAATCAGTCTTGACCCTGTTCCTCATGGGAATAGTCCAGCCTGAAGAGCCAAGCCGGTTCCTCCCTGGACAGGAAACAAGCATCCTGGGTCCGGTGTCACAGTATCACCCCTCGTCAGCCAGGCTAGCTTGAATCCAGTGGCACAGTATTTCCCTTGCAGTTAGTTATGTCACATGCGTTCTTCAAAATTTACCAGGCTGTACCCCACCAACTTTAGACCCAAAAATTCAGATTCCATTCTTAGAAACAGAGCAACTCTCCCCATCCCTATAAATCTTAAGTGTGAGAATCCTGCAAATATTATTCCTGGTTATCTGAGTAATACTGAATTCACACTTCACTGACCCTCATCATAATTACTGCAATTAAAACTAGTAATATTTGTCTGTGTTGCTCAGAAATCATATCTAGGTATAACGCACAAACGGAGAACCCAGGAAATACAAATAATTTCCTCGGAGATTTACATTAAACCTTTTGTTCCTGCTGTACCGCCTCGGTGTACAGTTGACAGTAAGCTCAGGAGGTGTTCTGTATCCTCAGACTATATAAAAACGATCAACCTTATGCCCTTCAGACTTTGGTTTATGGCATGCTCTGGTAAGTGGAGTAGTCTCTTTTTTGTGAAGCAACATATTATGAAGCATGCTCAGCAAATATTTTGAAATACAAAATTACTGCAACTAATTAATTATAATGTATTCTGCAATCAATTAATTATAATGGGTTATTTTTCAAATGTGTTTTGCAATGCAGAAACTGTGCTGATGTGGACGCACTTGTCTATCTTCTTTAAATTGCATCATTACATAATGGAGGCGATCGCAACTAATAATATCAGTAAAACGCTAGCTAACTCAATCAAAAAAATGTAGCAAACAGTCCATATGGGGCAAGTGTGTAGAGTGGAGTAGAATGGGGTAAATTGTAGCAGGGTAGATTGTGGTACAGTGTGGTTACTAAAGTGAGTTAGATTGGAGTAAACTATAGTGGAGTAGAGTGGGGTAGATTGGAGTTCAGTATAGTTTGGTAATTTGAGTTGAGCGGGTAGATTGGACTGGAGTGGGGTAGAGTGGGGTGGGCTGGGGTGGAGTGGAATGAAGTGGAGTGGGTTCGATTGGAGTGGGGTAGATTGGAGTTGAGTGGGTAGATTAGGGTGGAGTGGGACGGAGTGGAGTGGGGTAGATGGGATTGGGGTAAATTGGAGTGGTGCCGATTGGAATGGGGAAGTAGGGTAGATTTGCGTGGTAGTTTGGAGTGGGGTAGATTGAATTATGGTAGATTGAGGTGGATTATTGTTGAGTTGGATATATTGCAGGTGGAATGGAGCAGATTGGTATAGAGAGGAGTGGAGTAGATTGGAGTGAAGTGGGGTAGATGGGGTGGTGTAGATCGGAGTAGATTGAGGTAGAGTGGAGTGGGATATTCTGGAGTATGTTGGAGTGGAGTGGGGTAGATTGGAGTGGAGTGGGGTATACTGGAGTAGAGTGGGGTAGATTACGGTGGTGTGAAGTCTCGTAGATTGGAGTGGAGTGAGGTAGATTGTAATAGGGTAGATTGGGTGGGTTAGAGTAGGGTCGATTGGAATGGAATAGGATAAATGTGGGTAAAATGGAGTGAAGTGGGGTAATTGGAGTGGAATGGAGCAGACTGGTGGAGATTAGAGTAGGGTATATTGGAGTTGGGTAGTTTAGAGTGGGGTAGATTGGAGTGGAGTGGGATGACGTACATTGAAGTGGGGGGGTAGATTTCAGTGGGGTAGAGTGGTGTGAGGTAGATTGGGATGGGGTAGGGCAGATTGGAATGGGTTGGGGTGAGGTAGATTGGGGTAGGTTGAGTCAGGTAGATTGAGGTAAATTGTGGTAAATTGGTGTGCAATGGGATAGATTGGGGTTGAGTGGGGTAGACTGGAGTTGGGTGGAGTATATTAGAGTAGAGTACCATGGAGTGGGTTAGATTGGAGTGTGGTAGATTGGAGCAGGGTAGATTGGGGTGGAGTGGGGTTGGGTGGAGTGGAGTGGTGTGGTGTGGATTGGAGTGGAGTGGGTTAGACTGGAGCACAATAGAGTGGGGTAGATTTAAGTGGACTGTGGTAGACTAGAGTAGGGTAGATTGGAGTGAAGTGGGGAGGGGTATATTGGTGTAGAGTGGAGTTGGGTAGATAGGGGTGGAGGGAAGGGTAGATTCTGATAGACTGAAATGGGATAGATTCCAGTAGATTGCAGTGGGATATATTGGGGCAGAGTGAAGTGGGGTAGATTGGAGTGGGGTCGATTGGGGAAGAGTGGAGTTGGGTGGATTAGGGTAGATTGAAGTCGAGTGTAGCACATTGGAGCGGAGTGGGATAGATTGGAGTGGGGTAGATTGGAGTGGGGTACTTTGGAGTGGGGTAGTTTGGAGTGGGGTAGATTGGCGTGGAGTAGAGAAGATTTGAGTGGAGTGGGGTAGATCGGAATAGGGTAGAGTTGTGTAGGTAAGATTGGGATGGGGTGGGGTAGATTGAAGTACAGCAGTTTGGGGTACAATGCGCTAGATTGGGGTAGAGTGGGGTAGATTAGGGGTAGACTGGAGTAGATTAGAGTGGGGTACATTGGGTGGGGTGGAGTGTGGTGGGCTGGGTGGATTAGAGTAAAGTGTGTTAGATTGGAGTGGAGTGGGGTAGATTTGGATGGAGTGTTGTAGGTTGTAGTGTGGTAAATTGGAGGGAAGTGGAGTGGGGTAGATTGGGGTTGAGTGGAGTGGAGTGTGGTAGTCCTGGGTAAAGTGAAGTGGTGTGGATTGGAGTGGAGTTGGGTAGATTGGTTGGATTAAAGTGGGGTAAATTAGAGTGGAGTGGGATAGGTTTGGATGGAGTGTGGTAGATTGGAGGGAAGGGGAGTGGGGTAGATTAGGGTAGGGTGGGGTGAAGTGTGGCAGATTGGGGTAAAGTGGCGTGGGGTAGATTGGAGTGGAATTAGGTAGGGCGGTTGGATTAGAGTGGGGTAGATGGGGGTGGAGTGTGGTAGATTATGGTAGAATGGAGTTGGTAGATTGGGCTAGAGAGGAATGGGGTATATTTGAGTGGTGTTGGGATAGATTGTAGTGGAGTGGGGATTGGAGTGGAGTGGGGTATATTGGGGAAGGGTGGGTTGGGATGGATTGGGTATATTGTAGTGGAGTAGAGTAGGTAGGAGTAGAGTGGGGTAGATTGGAGTGGAGTAGGGTAGACTGGGTGGATTAGAGCAGGATAGATTGGAATGGAGTGGAGCAGACTGGGGTAAATTGGAGTTAAGGGGAGATTGGAGTTGAGTGGGGTATATTAGAGTAGATTGGAGTGGGATAGATTGGAGTAAGGTAGTTTGGAGTGTGGTAGATTCGAGTAGAGTGGAGTGGGGTGGACTGGGATAGATTGGAGTGGGTATAGTGAAGTAGAGTGGGGTAGAGTGGGGTGGAGTGGAGTGGTGTGGGGTAGTGTGGGGTAGAATGGAGTGAAGTGGAGCCGATTGGGGTAGTTTGGAGTGTGTTAGATTGAGATGGGGTAACTATTCAATGCTGGGATGCATGATAGTGTCGCATATGACCTCTTTCAACTACCCTTCAGCCTACAAAAGCCACTCAAAACTGACTTTTAATCCTACAGGAATCATCAGGACTGTAAGAAGCGATGCATCTTCCCAATTAGAACCAGAATTCGAATGCCAAACAGTATTTTACTGACAATTCGCAATCTTAGAACTGGCTGGAGCAGTAGTATGGACCCACTGTATATCGTGGGTAGGGGCATGTGGGAGTCAGATTTGCAAATGTCAGTATACTATGCTTTAAGCGCTCGGGTGGGGCTGTGTGTCTGTGCGCGCTGGGGAAGCTGGCTGGGGAAGCTGTCTCAGCCCGGTGACAGAGGGTGACAGAGGGAGGTAGAGGGACAGAGACAGAGGGAGAGCGTGGGAAAGGGAGACCGAGACATGGAGACAGAGAAAGGGAGACAGACAGAGGGAGGAGGGCGACAGAGGGAGGAGGGAGACAGAGTGAGGGAGACGGAGTGACGGAGACAGAGTGAGGGAAGGGGAGTGAGAGAAGGGGAGTGAGGGAGGGAGGGAGTGAGGTAAAGGGAGTGAGGGAAAGGGAGTTAGGGAAAGGGAGTGAGGTAAGGGAGTGAGGAAAGGGAGTGAGGGAAGGGAGCGAGGGGAGGGAGGGAGGGAGGAAGTGAGGGAAATGGAGTGAGGGAAGGGAGTGAGGAAAGGGAGTGAGGGAAGGGGAGGGAGGAAAGGGGAGGGAGGGAGGGAGGGAAGGGGAGTGAGGGAAGGGGAGTGAGGGAGGGAGTTAGGGAAGGGGAGGGAGTGAGGGAAGGGGAGTGAGGGAGGGAGTTAGGGAAGGGGAGGGAGTGAGGGAAGGGGAGGGAGTGAGGGAAGGGGAGTGAGGGAAGGGGAGTAAGGGAGGGAGTGAGGGAAGGGGAGTGAGGGAGGGAGTGAGGGAGGGGGTGAGGGAAGGGAGTGAGGGAAGGGAGGGAGGGAGGGGAGGGAGGGAAAGGGAGTGAGGGCAGGGAGTGAGGGGAGGGAGTGAGGGGAGGGAGTGAGGGGAGGGAGGGAGGGAAGGGGAGTGAGGAAAGGGGAGTGAGGGAGGGAGGGAGGGATGGGGAATGAGGGAAGGGGAGTGAGGGAAGGGGAGGGATGGAAGGGGAGGGAGTGAGGGAAGGGGAGTGAAGGAGGGAGTGAGGGAAGGGGGGTGAGGGAGGGAGTGAGGGAGGGAGTGAGAGAAGGGGAGTGAGGGAAAGGGAGTGAGGGAAGGGGAGTGAGGGAAGGAGTGAGGGAGGGGGTGAGGGAGTGAGTGAGGGGAGTGAGGGAGGGAGGGAGGGAAGGGGAGTGAGGGAAAGGGAGGGAGGGAGGGGAGGAAGGGAGTGAGGGAAGGGGAGTGAGGGAAGGGGAGTGAGGGAAGGGGAGGGAGTGAGGGAAGGGAGTGAGAGATGGGGTGAGGGAAGGGAGTGAGGGAATGGAGTGAGGGAAGGGAGTGAGGGAAAGGGAGTGAGGGAGGGAGTGAGGGAAGGGGAGTGAGAGAAGGGATGGGAGCGAGGGAAGGGGAGGGGAGGGAGTGAGGGAAGGGGAGTGAGGGAAGTGGATTGAGGGAGGGAGTGCAGGAAGGGGAGTGAGGGAGGGAGTGAGGGAAGGGGAGTGAGGGAGGGAGGGAGTGAGGGAAGGGGAATGAGGGAAAGGGAGTGAGGGAAGGGGAGTGAGGGAAGGGGAGTGAGGGAATGGGAGTGAGGGAAGGGGAGTGAGGGAGGGAGGGAGTGAGGGGGTGAGGGAGTGAGTGAGGGAAGGGGAGTGAGGGAGGGAATGAGGGAGGGCGTGAGGGAAGGGGTGTGAGGGAAAGGGAGTGAGGGAAAGGGATTGAGGGAAGGGAGTGAGGGAAAGGGAGTGAGGAAAGGGAGTGAGGGGAGGGAGGGAGTGAGGGAAGGTGAGTGAGGGAAGGGGAGTGAGGGAAGGGAGTGAGGGAAGGGGAGGGAGTGAGGGAAGGGGAGTGAAGGAGGGAGTGAGGGAAGGGGAGTGAGGGAAGGGGAGTGAGGGTGAGGGAAGGGGAGTGAGGAAGGGAGAGGGGGAAGAGGGGGAAGGGAAGTGAGGGTGAGGGAGGGAAGAAGAGGAAAGAAGAGGAAAGGAGAGGGAAGGGAGAGGGAAGGAGAGGGAGGGAGAAGAAAGGAGAGGGAGGGAGAGGGAGGAAGAGGGAAGGAGAGGGAGGGAGAGGGAGTGAGACAGTCAGAGTGAGTGAGACAGAGGGAGACAGGGATGGAGGGAGAGAGAGGGGGATGGAGGGAGGCATATATATATATATATATATATATATATATATATATATATATATATATATATATATATATATATATATATATATATATATATATATATATATATATATATATATATTCCCGACTGGCGGTCGCCAGTAGGTAGTTATAGTTAGGATTGTTTTCCATCGGAAATCCACAACATTCTATTGGGAATAACTTTGGCGCCGGTGGAGGAATGTTCGCGAATTTCTCAAAGAAGATGGCCCGCTCCGCTTTGCTCCTTCCCTGAAAGTTTGGAGGGGATTCGTCAAGCGGGGGCCGAGATATTTGTGGGGTCCCAAAACGTGTTTTCCCCATGTTAATTTCCATAGGGCGGTTGGACTCACTTTTAGCCCGAACGGCTGAATGGATTTGCACCAAACTTGGCAAAATTGTAGGGACTGGTAGCCCGATGGGCCTTTGCTATGTCTCAAGATATGTGCTCCAGTGGATTGTGAGTAATTTAGGTTAAAAAAAATATATATATCTATAAGAGCGCCCCGGTACGCGCACCGGGGCGCGTACCAGCGCGCTACGCGAGTTCGTGAGCGGAAAGCTGATTGGCTCTCGGGTGTCTGTCAACATTCCAAACAGTCCGGAGCGGCCGCCATTTTGTGTCTCGGTAGGATCGAGACACAAGAGGTGGCAAAAACAAAGGGGGAAATGACTAAAAGGGGGTAGGGTAGACCCCCCCTGACCCCCTAGGTTTGATGTGGGGGCCATAAAAGGACTCCACGGGGCAAAAAAAACATTTTTTTTTCGATTTTCGCAAGGGGCGCGCCCGGTACGCGCACCGGGGAGCGTACCGGGGAGCGTACCATGGAAAAAAAAGAATGACAGAGTTTTTTAAAAATGTAGCATTTTTTTTATAAATTAGAGGTAGTTCTAAAAAGAACTGGTTTTTTTATTCTTTTTGTTGTTTTATATTTTTTTATTGTTTTTTTGAACATTTTTTACTTTTTTTGGCTTTTATGAAGAATTTTATATTTTTTTTGTATTTTTTATGGGGACCAACAAAAAACAGGGAATTGTAAACGGCTCAACTGGAGCAAAAAAAAAACAGGAAAAAATTAAGGCTTCTTTCGGCACTGGTGGTTGTCACCAGCAAGGTTGATGAGATTAATACTTTGCTCACCGTAATTGTTTTTCCACAAACAATGCAAACGATTTTGTACCCACCAAACTTGGTTTGTATGTTGGCACCATCTCCCTTGCCTCTGGACCCGATGGAGTGGGTTCTTTGGTTGTTGAGGTTCTGGAAGACGATTGGGGAAGGTTTCTGCACAGTTCTCTCACCTCTGCTGCAAAATAGTTATTGAGATGCAATCGTTGCATGTGGCGAATCATTGTGTGATTGCCAAATGAATATTTTTTGGCAGGGTTCCCCCTGGATAGTACAGCGCCACAGATGAGACAGGTCACCTTTGCAGCGTTTACTTTTTTGGAACCCCTTGGGATTTTATAAAACTCCCATATAAAGTGTTCCCTAGGTTTGTATGTGGGATTGTCTTCTGACAGGAACTGCCTTCTCTCTTCCTCCTCTTCCTCCTCCTCCTCCTCTTCTTCTTGACCACCAATGTGATGTTCTGGTGGTCCTTGTGGTGGTGGTGGTGGTGGTGGTGGTGGGGCAGATGCTCCAGCTGCTGATAGTACTGTAGCCATATCTCTAAGAAAAAAGCAGGTCTTCCTCACTCAAACAACAAAGTGAGAATGAGGAAAAAAGGTGGGGGCTTTCATCATTTGGAAAACAAAACTGTTCTGAACCAATGAAAAGTGCTATTTTCAAGTCACATGATCCGAGCTTTCATCATTTGGAAACCAAAACTGTTCTCAACCAATGAAAAGTGTTATTTTCAGGTCACATGACCCGACGCACTTACGCTACGCGCCCCGGTGCGCACCCCGGAGCGCGCCTGGCGGCGCTTACGTTGCGCGATCGTATGCGCTCGGGCGCTTCCGGGTGCGCTTACGCCGTGCGGCATAAGACGCATCACGCGACACGTCACGATGTTGTTTTCGTTCGCGGCAATAGCGCTAACGGGACGCTCACCAGTACGCTCACCCAGGCGCGCCACAACACTGCGCTTACCCGTGCGTTCACCGGTACACGCACCGGGAGCGCACCAAGGCAAAAAAAAAAAAAAGGGAAAAATATACATAAAAAAAGTATTATATAAATATACAATATAGGATTTATTATAAAAAATATTATATTTCATAGCTATAGAAATTAGCTATTAAAAAACATGAAATTCACTGAAAAAAACTTAGGTTTGAGGCCCTATATATAGTTAGGAATTAGCATTTACAAAACCTATGAAATTCACTGAAAAAACCATAGGTTTCACACCAGTTATAGTTAGGAATTAGCATTTAAAAAACCTATGAAATTCACTGAAAAAACCATAGGTTTCACACCAGTTACAGTTAGGAATTAGCATTTAATATTAAATTCACTGAAAAAACCATAGGTTTTACACCAGTTATAGTTATGAGTGATGTCACTGACCATGTCATGAGTGATGTAATATGTGACGTCATCAGCAGTGCATTGCACGCGCAAGTTATAGTGAGTCCAACTAACTATAACGTGGGAATTTCAATGGTTTTATGCTAGTAAAATTTCCAGCTAACTATAACTGGTGTAAAACCTATGGTTTTTTCAGTGAATTTAATAGGTTTTTTAAATGCTAATTCCTAACTGTAACTGGTGTGAAACCTATGGTTTTTTCAGTGAATATATATATACACACACATACACACATATACACACACATATACCGGGTCTGGTAGCTCAGTGGACGAAGGCGTCCGCTGCAGGGACCTGTGTTCAACCTCATGGTCACAGTTTTTTGGATGCTCTAGCCCCGCCCCCTCCCCCACTTACCCCCACCCCCAGCGGTGCGCCCCTCGGACACAAATCACACTGCAAATGTGGCCCCCGAGATAAAGTTTGTGAGTACCCATGCTCTAAAGTGTCTTAGTTTAATACGATCAATGGAAGAAAACCAAGACGAAAGCATGCAGATTGCATTGGGTTGTCACATAAAATTCCAGGGTCGGAAACTGTATCCATGATGACATGGAGTATGGTGGCCACTAGGGGCCATATTTATCAAGATGTGACGCCATGCAGCAAGCCACCTTGCTGCGTTGCGTGACAGCAAAAGGGCAGGAATGTGCCATATTTAACAATATATTGCTCATTCCTGGCTTTTCCCAGTACTGGCGCACAGTTTGCTGCCTAGCGCCAAAGCATGCACTCTTGCACCATGGTGCAAGGGTGCCTGTTCTGCAAGCAGGATTGTTTTTGTGCAGAAAGGGGCACCTACCTGCACAAAAACAATACACTAAGGCATTTTCTCCTTTTTATGTTTGCTGCAGAATGCAACACACACAGAAAGAGGAAGCAACAAGGAGAAATAAAGATATTTCTCCTCGTTACGTCTCACCTAGAAGGCGTAGCAGCTTTAGCGCATTCCACGAATGGTAAATATGGCAATGCGTCAAAAAGTGTTTTGCATGGCTTCAAGCCTCTTGAACTGGCTACAATTTACCCAGCAATCACATTATTCTGCAATCTACATGGCCTTTAATTATAATGCAACCCCCATGGCCTGTCTAAATTTCAAAACTCCATCACAGCTGCCATTTCTCCTGGACACTGTGGGGAAGTAACACGCCTGTGGATACACCCTATACATACTCATGCGAAACAAAAATACAGAAAAAAGGATAACTTTGCTACATCTTTCAGTATTGTTGCAGAAAATAAGAGTTAGGGACATCCTTCACAAAAGTGGAAGCGTTTGGGGCTACCTTTGAAAAAAACTGTGGGAGACGTGAAGCAGAAAATAAACAATATGTTCGCTATCAAACACTTTTTAAGACACTTTAGTGAAAACCACAAAGTCATCATTACAATCGATCTCAAAACACCGACTCAGAGTAAGAGTAATTGGAATTGTGAACTATTTTGTGAAAATATCCGCTGGGATAAAAAAATCGTGGCATACGACTCTTCCGTGTTCTCTGGGATGACCCTGTGGTTGCTGCGTCATTCATTGGCAGGGCCGTGGCTAGAATGTGCAGGGCCTTGCAGTGACCCGGTGACCAGCTGTGGGGAATAGAATGTTCTGGAAGGCAATATCTGGTTAGCAACCATATGCTCTACATATGTCCGCGCGTGACTATTGGAGCATCATGCGTCATTGCTTGAACCCCATCCCACCCCATCAGAAAAAGAAATTACAAATTCAAGAGTTGCTTGAGCAAAGTTCTATTACTTAAGTGCTCTAAATCTTTCACTTTCTCCGTGTAATTGTTTGAATGTGTGTACATATTTTCGTTCTCGACAGGGACTATTTTTAGTGCTCTTTGGATGTGTTTGGAAGCAACTCTTGTATGTTGCTATGCAACCATGGAGACTGTCTCCATGTATACTGAATTGTTTACAATTGATTTTAGGACTATAAACTTTCAAGGGCATATAGCCCCTCTTAAACTACAGGCAGTTTCAGGATTATTTTAGTACCCTTATCATTGGCAACCCTTCCCTTAAGGTGGCTTGTGCTGCTCCTTACAAGGAAGCACATAGTTTGCCGTCACACTCACAGTACAGGACGTCTCGAGACATCGAGACGTGTTACTTCATGAAATGGAGCCCTTGCTTCTTTAAACACGGTCGGAAATAAGAAAGCGCCAGCAAATAAAAAGAGGTTTGCTTTGCAGCCCTGAAACGATCACATTTACTTTGCTTAACTAAAAGAGCACAGCACAGTCCGTGAAAGCTAAACATTTACCTAGAAAATGCCTTACAAACATTCCACGTTTTATATAGTGTGTCATGCAACGTAATGGTGTCACTACCAGCGACTTAAAACGTTTTGCTTTGCTTTACTAACTTTCCCTACTGCTCTCTCTCTTTCTTGGCTTAATGCTCTCCCTTAATTATAATCTCTTTTCTTCTCTCTCGTTTTCTCTTTTTTTCTTTCTTAGTCTTCTGACTCGCTGTCAGGCTCTCTCCGTGTGTGTGTCTCTCTCTCTCTCTTTCTCTCTCTTTGTCACTGCCCTCTTTCTTTTTCTCTCTCGTCTGTCTGTCTCTTTCTCTCTCTATCGTTCTCGTTCCCCTCTTTTTCTCTCTCTGTCTGTGTCACTCTCTGTTACTCTCTCTCTCTATCGCAGACTCTTTCTATATATCGGCTCTCTTTCTCTCTGCCTGTCTCTTTCTTTCACTGACTCCCTGTCTCTCTCTTGTATAGACACTAGTTTCCCAGTTGCCATTTAGGGCCATATGTATCAAACTCTCATTTTGCGATTCTCAAATTGCGATTTTTTGTGAATCACTATTTGAGAATCGCATAAGGCTATGTATGTAGGCTTTGCAAATAATTTTGTGAATCCTACATATTCCTTAATTGCGATTAAGGAATACCTCCCCATTCACTCCTATGGGCCTAGTGGCCCATAGGGATGAATGGGAAGACATTCTCAATTTGCGATTTTCAATTAGAGAATCTCAAATTGAGAATGCAATTTCAAGGGTGCCAGGGTGTCAAAAGGACACCCTGTTGCACCCCTGAAATATGCATGTGTGCACATGTGGCACACATACATGCCCTGTATGTGCGCCACATGGCACTTTGAAAAATGCAAAAAAGTGAATTTTTTCAGCAAAATAGCAAATTACCACCAACTTGAAGTTGGTGATAATTTGCGATTCCTTAAGGAATTGCACTTTTTCTGTGCTTCTTACATTGCATTTAAGGAATCGCAATTTGCGATTCCTTAAATGCAATCGCAAAATAGGGAATCGCAAATTCTGTGATTCCTTATTTTGCAAGGCAGATTTTCATACATTTGCGATCGCAATTTGGAATGATACATATGGCCCTTAGTTACCACCTTCTTGGAGGTAACTTTTCAATGGTTTGTAACTGCAATTGCGGTCACACACCACTGATACATCTCATTGCGAATAGCAATTACTAAGGGACACCCATTTTATGCACACCCTAATTACGATTCAGAAAAAATCGCAAAATCCCTTTTGAAATTCAAGAAGACTTTTCTAAACCACAAAAGCGTTTAATACATCGCAAAAGGCCATTTGCTGTTGCAAATCCTGTGGTTGTGCAGACCGCAGGATTTGTGACAGCAATTTGTTTCTGCTTTTTTGTTTTAGAATATCTGGCTCCACACCTCTAGATGCTGCAAAGATGAAAATGTAGCTAAGATTCTTCTTCAAAAATAGAATCAGCGGTATAGTGTGCCCAGACAAAGGAGGACATACCATCCAGGAACACCTGGGCGGCAGTGGTTAATTTGCGTTGGTGGTGGCCGGTGGTGGGTGGCTGGCTGTACTCATTTTTTGGAACTCAGGCTTATTTTTCACCATCAGATTTTGACCCAGAGCAAGAAAGAGAGAAAGGTAGAAAAGAGAGAAAGAATGAGTAAGAATGAGTCATGCACTGTTTATGACCTCACATATGACGTGACATAATTGATTACATCACTGAGGACACACTTGCCTGTTGTCATTGCTCCTACTACCATTGTACCACCATTTGTTACAGCTCTTCTTTACTGCATACTGTTGACCCCCACTCGTCGCCCGCCTACACCTGTTGATTGTGTTACCCTCCTGGGTACAATTGTCCTGTAATCTGCGAATACTTTTGGTATTTTTTATTTTATTTTTCTTACTTGATGTGGATATTGCATTTATGTCCTTCCTTCCATCATATTGTAAAGTGCTCTGATATCCCTCGGGATCTTGTTTGGGCTATATAAAACTTTATAAATAGAAATAAATAAATAAATAAATGATAGGGAAACATTGATATTGCAGAGAAAGCAGGACAGAAAAAGAACCAGCAGGAGTGAGGTAAGGAGACAGAAAGTTTTAGGAGGTGTAAGAAAAAGGTATGTGCTGAAATCAAGACTAGGCAGCCTTGGTATTCAGCAAACCTGGTACTCTGTGGCACTGGTGGAGGGCTACTGAGAAAATCTTTGGACATCTGCACTGATTTTTGTTAGAAATTAAGCGCTTTTGGAAAGTCATGAATGTCAATCTAAACCTTCTCTGAAACCATTACAACACCACTGGTCCGTGGCATAGCATGGGGGGGGCAGAAAGGCGGGTGCCCCGGGCACTGGTAAGCCAGCCTACGCCTCTGCCACTGGCTACCCATCCACAATCACCGTTGACAAACCCAGCAAATCCCAGTGATGTGCCCTCCAAGTAGCGCAGTAGGTCATGAATGTGTCCTATTAGCTGGCTTTGCCACCTCACCAACAACCTTAGCAGACACCGAGTAGGATTTTGTGCAACAAAGCAATTGACTGCAATGCCTGATGAAGGGGCGAGGAAGTTGTCCACGTTCCTACTTTGACCCCAGAAAGAGTACACAAGCGTTAACATCAGACTGATGCCTGATGTGATGCATGGACTCTGTCTAACCAGAGGTGGCATGATGCTGCCATATTGAAAGCTGGTCAACAGCCCACATAAAGCAGAGAGAGTGATACCATGGCTGCATAATTCTGGGCAAGGCACGTCAAGGAGCACACACCCTACTGAAGGAAATAAATAACACCTTACAAAACAGATCTAATGTATGTGTGATTCAAACAAGTGACAGCACATCAGCTTGTGCATGCATGGGTGATAAATCCCCACAAAAATCTCTAAATAGGGCACACAGCATGCAATGCCCCAACAATAGAGTTATTACCATTTCCCCACAGCACCCAAAGCGCTTCATCTGTGAAATATGGCACAGCCAACTATGTCTGGAAATAGCATGATACGTGCTTGAGATGTTGCTTCACAGCAAGGAGTGAATAATCAACATTGAAACCTGAAGATACTGTTGTGTAGACACGAGACTGATGTTCCACACAAGATTATGACAATCAGTGATTGTTGGCAATTGCCAAATCCACTGTGACAAGGCACACCAAGTGATCATATGAGGAAAACAGTGTCCAGGGATCTATGTCCATGAAAATGTGCTCAAAAACAACAAAGGAAGACAGAAGTACGCGGTGACCTCACATAGGCCATCATTAAGAGTATACAAACAAAATACGTTACCCTGAATACATCTCTGATTCTATATGTGAAACCAGGCACACTACACTTGATTAAGTGGGGTGCCAGGCATCTCAAAAAATGTGAAGGACTGTCCTCACACACCACCAGGTGTCATGCTTCATCATTGGCAGTTCTCGCTCTCTAGAAACTGCGTTTGGTAGAGAGCGGGCTTGCACCTGAAGACAGGGAGGCTCTTCTAAGAACTAAGTGGGAGTCAGTGATAAAGTGAGAAGTTAAAAATCAATGCAAACGCCAAATACAGTTTATTTGTTAGGTGTTTGCTTGATTCTAAAAATTAAGTGTTGGGAACTGGGGGTTTAGTATCCCATCCCCATCAGTGCCGCCAACATGTTTCTGCCGTATAGGCCCAAAGGGTCCATGGCATTCACATTAACAAAATTACGCATGAGGATGTGAAACACGTGTCACAGCAAACATGGCGCACATACATATTACAAATATAAAAGTACTGTAAGACCAGCTCACAATCTTATTTATTTTTATTTATTTAAAAGTTTTGTAAAGCGCATAGTAGCCCTAGAGCATCCCAGCGCTGGAACCTGAGTTCGGGAGGGAACAGCAGCGGAAGGGAGGAAGGGTTTAAGGGAAGAGAAGAGTTTTCAGAGCCTTCCTGAATTGAATGAGGTTTGGTTCGGTTCTCAGTCTCCGGGGAAGACTGTTCCACTGTTTGGCAGTGGACAATCTTACCCCAAGTCAGGGGCTGGAATGCCCCATGGGAAGAGGGGGTTTGAGGGACCCCTCTAGTCACACTCTGAAAACAGAGTAGGGAGGAATAAAAAGATGTTTGTGGAGTAACATAATTGCACACAAAATTTCACCCAAGTTTTCCATCATTCACGTAAACCAGGGTTCTGAAATGTGAAACCCTGGTGTCTCAAGCATACACCACAACCACACCCTTACTGCCTCAAGGTGTCCCTTGATGATCTCCTAAAGTGTCCTCTCCTCTCCCCCGCTGGTAGTGGAGTCAGCGGGATGTGCTGCATGTTTGTTAAACGAGGGTACATTGGGTAAATTAGCGGCATGTGGTGCTTAATTAAGCAGCTCCAGATCCGGTGTCCGCGTGATTGCCTGGCCGTTGTGTGCGGGTTCGATCAGCTGTCGCGTTTGTGTAAGCGGGACACGTGACGGAAGCCAGCCGAGAAAAGGCTCCAATGGGCCAGTGGGCTGCGTCATTGCAACAGATGACCGGCACTCACATGTCCCATTAGGTAAAACCTGACGAGAGACCGAGGGAGTGGTTCAGGTTTGCGCATGTGTGATGCTGCACTATTTGAACTGTGGAATTGAGTTCGGAAGTAACCATTTGTGTGTTCCAGACGTGGAGACTGCGATTCGAGAACGCACACTGTGTTCCCCATTTTATTACAGCATTTACACAGAAAAATCAACGGAGACTTAATATTGCAAGGGAAATCAGTTTCTTGGTATGCACTAGATGGATCTGAGCGCATACATTTATTCAGTGTTTTGGAGTGCCCACAGGTGAAAATAAACAATGGCATTTTGTTTATCATGGTATTGAGAGGACATTCTAAAGGTAATAAATGGCAGAGCCTTATTGATGGGTGTTAGTGGCTCGCCAAATGAGCAGGCATGACGTCATAGTCTGCCGATCCGTCATGTGTACCACTGGGTATTGAGAGGGCATTATAAATGTTATAAATGGCGGAACCAAATTGATGGACATTAGTGGCTCGCAGAACGGGTAGGCATGACGTCAAAGTCTGTTGATCCGTCATGTTTACCACTAATCACGAGTGGTAATGGTTGGTAGGGTTGCCAGGATTTGCACATATATGGTAAATGATGTTGGTAGCTGTATTATCCAATTTGTAGCAAGGTATATCATCATTGAGGCCTGATTCCCACGTCTTGAGGCGGTATACCCAACGTTGTTCTTGAGAGTGAAGTCTATTTTGTATATTTGGGACATTGGAGCTCATTTTCTCCAGGACCACCCATTTCAGATCGCCATCCTTGTTGCCTTTTTCAAGGTAGTGACGTGTCAATTTAGTGTTGTTTCTCCTGCATCTGATCATACAACGATTTTTCTCATTTTGATTCTCATTTTGATTTTTCTTGTTGTCATGCCCACGTAGAAGAGGTTGCAGGGGCACTTAAAGAGGTAGATGATGTTTTCACTGTTGCAGTTCATGAAGTTCTTTAACATCCATGGTTTCTTGCTAAGAGGGATATTGCACAGCTCTGGGGCTCCCACAGACCACCCACTGTACTGTTGTGGAAGGAGAATATGGACTGGTGCATGTTTAGGGAAAAGACAGTATATTTGTCTCGGGGCAGACCCAGAAAGTGGAGCAGAATTTGGTCGCAGTGGAATGCTTATCGTGGAAATATATGTACTCCCCCACATGATTCTACCTCTGATGTCCCCTTGTCCCCCTAATTGGCATTCCCAATGTTTTGTATTGACTGTATATATTGCATTGTTTCCTTGCTGCCCCCCTCTTCCCAATTGCCTTTAACTATACTGTACGTTTTGTATTGTTCGGAGATGCTCCCACATGGACTCAGGATCACCATCATTGTACTTTTGCCTTGTGCCTTATGTCTTGTTGTTTGTTGTTGATTTCAATAAAAAAAAAAAAAATAATAATCCATGGTTTCCCTGTTTTTATCAACTTCCTTCGTGTGGTGTGTGTACTGACATGCCACACAGTTGCCGCATGGGTAGTGGCCCACCGGTGGCTGGTGTTCCCATAGAGTTGTCTGGTCTTGGATGGGCGGTAATGGTGTTTTCACGTAGACTAGTTCATCACGGATGTTTGTGTTTCTTTTGAATGCGAACAGGGGTAAGGGCCATTGTTTTCCTAGTCCATTCAGAATGTGCCAGTTCTTTTGTCTTTATATATGTGACCTGCAATGAAGCCAAATCTTCCACCCTATCTTCTTTATATTTGTAGCCTGCAATGAAGGCGATAGCGAGGCTCCCTTTCCACCCTATCTTCTTTGTATATGTAGCCTGTAATGAAGGAAATAGTGAAGCCCCCTTTCCAGAGACAGAACAATGCATGTAATTGCTTCATATGCCTTAACAACACGGTCATAACCATGACCGCATCTTTACCACGCATGCCTTTACAACGGATTTCGTTGTAAAGGCATAATTGATAAAGGTACATGAGTGGTAAAGGTTATATCCCAGCCCCCACCTTGAACCCTAAAACCGGCCCCCAACCCTAAAAACTACACTGACCCCCATGCCACCCTAGGCCCTAAAACCCGGCCCACTTTCCCCTGGTCGGACCTACGGCGGTGGCTGTCCAGGTCTGGCATGAGGCAATTTGTTCCCTTAAATGCGAGGGGAAGATAACTTTGGCCATGCCACTATGGAATGCTGAATGCCTGGGTAGTTTATGGAAGACTAAAGGTTTTGATAAATGGGACCTCATTGGGATCTCTCAGGTAGGAGATATGTGGGGCAAAGATGGGATCCTCACGTTTGAGCATCTGCAGGAACAGTATCAATTGCAGGAGAGTGAGCGATTTCGGTGTTTGTAGATTAGACATGCGCTGCTATCTGTTATTCCCCGGGGAGTTACACCCCCAGAGGCTTCCCCTTTGGAGGATCGGGTGTTGGACGGTCATCTTCCGACGAAAACGATCTCCTTGATCTATCGAAAGCTTGTTAACCACACGGATGATTCTCTTGTGGCTCTTAGAGACCAATGGACTGCAGATGGGCTGATCCTTGACGATGAGGACTGAAGAGAGGACTGCAATTGAAGGTCCTCCACCGTTGTTATGTCACCGGTCCTCGATTGGTGCTCATGGGTTTGGCTGCAAGTGGGGAGTGCAGACGGGGTTGTGGTGAGGATGGAACGTTTCTGCATATGTTATGGGACTGTACCTTCATCCGGGGGTATTGGTCCGCAGTTCATGGTAAGATATGTGAGGTGTGGGGAGTGAGCCTTGAGTTGGAGGCACGCCGTTGTCTCTTGAATGTTTGGGAACCAACTGATCTTACCTCTCACGGAAAGGTGTGGCTCACGCTGGCTTGTGCTATTGCCAAGCGTAATATCGCTCAATTATGGGGGGCGAATCAGCCGCCTCATATCGGGAAATGGATGGAAGACCTGGATTGGTGCATGTTTGGAGAGCGAGCTGTGTACGTGGCCAGGGGGAGACCCAAGAAGTGGGGGGAAATCTGGGGGGCCTGGAATGTGTATAGAGGTGATATTTGTGCTCCTCCCGTCACACCGGATGATCAAGTTGTGTTGGAGGATCCCTGAACCCGTAGGAATTTCTTTTCTATTTTGTGATGTAATTTGTAATCAGGAGGATGTGAAATCATTTACTGTATGCTTGGACGCAACCCAGTGATTTTATTGTTTGTATCTTTGGTTAATTTTGTTTTCGTGTGATTTAATAAAAAGAATAAAAAAAAAAAAACTACCCCGACCTTCCACCCTGAGCCTTAAACCCAACCCCCAGAACTGAAAAATACTCTTATCCCCTGCCTTGAGCCCTAAAACCCAGCCCCCAGCCCTGTAAAATACCTCGACCTCAGCCCAACCAAAAATCTTTAAAACCACTCACCAAGCCACTATTTGTTCCAATGTGGTCTGCATGAAGTCTCCAACACCTCCCACCACCCACTTACTCGCTTCAATTCTAGACCGCTGACTTCCTTTACCACACATATGCCTTTACCACCTTTACAACGGAAATTGTTGTAAAGGAATATGCGTGGTAAAGGCATATGCATGGCAAAGGCATATGCGTGGTAAAGGCAAGCGTTGTTTCCCCTTCCCAACCTATCTTCTTTATATATATAGCCTTCGATGAAAGCAATAGTGAGCCCCATTTCCACCCTATCTTCTTTATATGTATAGCCTGCAATGAAGGGAATAGTGAGGCCCCCTTTCCACCCTATCTTCTTTATATATGTAGCCTGCAATGAAGGCATTAGTGAGACCCCCTTTCCAGCATATCTTCTTTATATGTATAGCCTGCAATGAAGGCAATAGTGAGGCCCCCTTTCCACCCTATCCTCTTTATAAATATATAGCCTGCAATGAAGGCAATAGTGAGGCCCCCTTTCCATCCTATCTTCTTTATATGTGTAGCCTGCAATGAAGGCAATACTGAGGCCCCCTTTCCACCCTATCTTCTTTATATATATATATATAGCCTGCAATGAAGGCAATAGTGAGGCCCCCTTTCCACCCTATCTTCTTTATATGTGTAGCCTGCAATGAAGGCAATACTGAGGCCCCCTTTCCACCCTATCTTCTTTATATATGTAGCCTGCAATGAACGCATTAGTGAGGCCCCCTTTCCACCCTATCTTCTTTATATGTGTAGCCTGCTATGAAGGCAATAGTGAGGCCCCCTTTCCACCCTACCTTCTTTATATATGTAGCCGGCAATGAAGGCAATAGTGAGACCCCCTTTCCACCCTATCTTCTTTATATGTATAGCCTGCAATGAAGGCAATAGTGAGCCCCCCTTTCCACCCTACCTTCTTTATATGTGTAGCCTGCAATGAAGGCAATAGTGAGGCCCCCTTTCCACCCTACCTTCTTTATATATGTAGCCTGCAACGAAGGCATTAGTGAGGCCCCCTTTCCACCCTATCTTCTTCATATATGTAGCCTGCAATGAAGGCAACAGTGAGACCGCTTTCCGCCCTATTTTCTTTATATGTATAGCCTGCAATGAAGGGAATAGTGAGGCCCCCTTTCCACCCTATCTTCTTTATATGTGTAGCCTGCAATGAAGGCATTAGTGAGACCCGTCTTTCCAGCCTATCTTCTTTATATATATAGCCTGCAATGAAGGCAATACTGAGGCCCCCTTTCCACCCTATCTTCTTTATATATGTAGCCTGCAATGAAGGCATTAGTGAGGCCCCCTTTCCACCCTATCTTCTTTATATGTGTAGCCTGCTATGAAGGCAATAGTGAGGCCCCCTTTCCACCCTACCTTCTTTATATATGTAGCCGGCAATGAAGGCAATAGTGAGACCCCCTTTCCACCCTATCTTCTTTATATGTATAGCCTGCAATGAAGGCAATAGTGAGCCCCCCTTTCCACCCTACCTTCTTTATATGTGTAGCCTGCAATGAAGGCAATAGTGAGGCCCCCTTTCCACCCTACCTTCTTTATATATGTAGCCGGCAATGAAGGCAATAGTGAGACCCCCTTTCCACCCTATCTTCTTTATATGTATAGCCTGCAATGAAGGCAATAGTGAGCCCCCCTTTCCACCCTACCTTCTTTATATGTGTAGCCTGCAATGAAGGCAATAGTGAGGCCCCCTTTCCACCCTACCTTCTTTATATATGTAGCCTGCAATGAAGGCATTAGTGAGGCCCCCTTTCCACCCTATCTTCTTTATATGTATAGCCTGCAATGAAGGCAATAGTGAGGCCCCCTTTCCACCCTATCTTCTTCATATATGTAGCCTGCAATGAAGGCAACAGTGAGACCGCTTTCCGCCCTATTTTCTTTATATGTATAGCCTGCAAAGAAGGAAATAGTGATGATCCCTTTCCACCCAATTTCCATTATACATATATACTGCAATGAAAGCAAGGGAACATTCACTAGCGCCCTGCATTTGTTTTTGTTTTATGAGAAACTAAGAGGGAACAGCATGGAAGCCTCCACTATACTCCTGTGTTTCTTTTTATGTCATAGAGTGAAACCTAGAAATATAATAAAAGCTCCCTCAACATCCAGTTAAAAAAAGAAAAAGATAAACCTGGCAGTACTGATAAGTGGTGAAATGGGGAGGGACTGGAGAGAGCAATGACAACAGGGAATGAAGAGCCGACAAACTGGGGAAAGAGGCAGTGGTGGGAGTGAGCAGAGATGGGGACAGGAGGAACAAAGTCATGCAGCTAAAAAGAAGAACAAAATAGCTTGATGTCACTGATAAAACGCCACTGAGAAATTCAAGTAACACACCAGGGGAATGAGGGAGTGGAGGGAGAGGCAGACAATATCCAAATATCACCATTTGGTTTATGTCAAGAAATGGGTCAGTTAAAGAGCTGCTCTTTCAAGCCAGATCCCAAAAGTTCTGTGGCCAAAGAACTATTTCTACAACACTCAACCAGCTATTTTTCATAAGGAACAAGGATATAACTAGAATGATAAGACTAAATGCTACAGATTGTATTTGTCTTGAGTAACAACAATTGACATTAAGATGCTAGAGTAGTGAAGTGAGGGTTTGCAGATTGTAAATAATGTGAAGTATAGAAATATACAATGATCAGCGTCGGAAAAATGGTGATATATGACCGCCCATTGAGGTTAGTAATGTACTAGTTGGGGTATCATAATATGGTCAGTGGCCCAGCAATCGTCACTGGGCAGTCTAAATCCTATTCAGACAGTGTTTTGACACACATAAGTAATCAATATAGGGGTCTTCATCGGAGCAAAGCCATTCATAGATGCTGGGCATTGCACCCAGTTTTACAAGGTAATGGTGAGGTGTGCAAGAGCCCACAATGTCACCAAAGAAGTGGAATACCATTTTATGGCAGTCAACAAATCAGGCAATTGTACAATGCACTATGGAAGCAAAACACGTTATGGCTTGCTATCGGTGGCGGCTAGCAGGGTAACCGGGGTGAGGAGGCGGCAGTCATGGGGGTGGGTGGGACAAAATATAAAAAAGACTGTACAGTCACCTCCTCGTGCCATGGCCATCTCTGTCTCTTCTCCTTAGTTGCTGAAGAGCCCGGAAGCACACAGGCTCTTCTGAGCCAAACGCAACTCTGCAATGCAGCGTTGTGGTTGGCTCCCCATAGCCAATCACAATGCTGAAATACAGCATTATGATTGGTTTTAGCGCCGTGTAATAGAGCCTGGGTGGGGATCATGCAAAGTGTGCATGACTGTTTGACTGGCCCTAGTTGGCTGGCCAAGTAATCGTGTGCATTTAGTGTGCACAGTTCACTCCTCCTCCCTGAGCCACCAGCCCTGCCTCGCCCTAACCTAGCTCTGCAGAAACTAAAAATCAAATGATAATAACCTTGGTATTATTATTTTATGTTTCCCTTTTCCACTGCTCTGAGAGCAGTGGGGCAACGCTCCTCCACCTTAGCAGAGGAGCCACCCCTGCTTCCTATTGAAAATTTCAACTTGATATTTGTAGTAAAGAAGTATGGTGTAGGACAAACATCCTGACAGACGATGAAGACATCTGCATTCTGCTTTAAAGCAGGAAATAACTTGCAATTTCATAATTGGCCTGTCCATACCTGCCAGGAGAACACCCGAAACAGCACCCACAGCACGAACCCTGAACATGGCTAAAAGATGTGGCTTCAACTAATGAATGCTAGGCATCAAACCCTTGTCACTCGGTGATGAAAACAGTGTTCAAAAAGGGGAGCCCGGGGTACGGCTCCATATCGTTGATACGTGAGAACAGTCACTGTATGTGTAGAAAGGGCCGGAAAAGGTGAGGATGTCATTACAAGACGATATCAGAGCGACAAAAAACAATTGTAAGCATGGATAAAGGTATGACATGTGAGTCCAACAAGCATTTGATATGCAATAGGTCTCGCATTAGGAAAGTTTGAGGTATTGGTATTGTAAATGACACATTTTTGATTTATGTTTTGGTTTTGAAAATTGCGAAATTAATAGCTTTGTCATTTACAATGCCAATAGTTTTAACTTTTGCAAACGTGACACCTATAGCATTTGTAATGCAATATGTGTTGTATGTATTAATATTACAAATAACAATGGCTTTTATTTTTTTTAATAATTAATACTTAAATGAAAGTTATTGTAATTTATAATGGCAATAGCTTCAACTTTTGTAAATAACTTTTGGGAAGATTATGTTCAGTGCATTTTATTGTGATGAAAATCCAAGAACAGAAGTGAAATATTAACATCTTTTTGTGACATTTGTAACAAGAGGGCGAGAGAGAGAAGGAAGGGGCGAGAGAGAGAGGGAGGAGAGGGAGGGAAGGGGGAGAGAGAGAAGGAAGGGCCGAGAGATAGAGGGAGGGAAGAGGGAAGGGGAGAGGGAGCAAGAGAGAGAGAAGGAAGGGGCGAGAGAGGGTGAAGAGAGGGGAGGTAAGAAGGAGGGGGAGAAAGAGAGAGAGAGGGGTTGGAGGGAGGGAAGAGGAGAGAGGGAGAGAAAGAAAAAGAGAGAGGGAAGGAAGAGAGCAAGAGAGTGAGGGAAGGAGGGGCGGGAAGAGGGAATGGGAGTGGGAGAGGGAGCAAGAGAGAGAGAGGGAGAGGGAGAGAAAGAAGAGGGGGGGTCTAAAAAAATGACTCTCTCCGTCAGAAAATACTTAGAAGGTCCCAAAAGCGAGACCTATTGTCTATGCCAATGCTTGTTCTATTTTCAGTGGGAAGAGGCTCAGAGGACTCAGTGATGGAGGAGCTGGGTGTTGGGGATGTAAACAAATGGCGGGGGGAAGAGTAACATAGAGGAGGGGCAGGGATGTGAATGGGCAAGCAGCAGATGGCGAGGAAAGAGCAAAGCCAGAATTGCAGAGGAGCATACGAACTGTCCCTGAGGTGAAGCCGGGCATAGAACTCTACCATGTTTTGTCACAATCATCATCTAAGCTGGGTAGCAGTGGTTATTTATGGTGCTTAAATAGGGAGAGTCTTGCACCAGCGTTATATGTAAATACGTTATTCTTTCTATAATGCTTGGTTACCGCCGGCTTCCTTTGTTAACACAGAGCACACTGTCTGCTCGTGTGCAATGGAATAATTACTAACTCTCATCTCATATAAACATAGCGTCAAATTCCCTTTCATCAACACATAGAAGCTGTTTCATAGGAAGATCCTAGAAAGCAATTTTATCCATGCAAACTCTGTTTCAAAACACACCGTATTTTAGATTGTCCTTGCTGCCTCTGGGCGCTAGCAGGCGAAAGGAGATAACTGATCTCTCTACCTTCTCCCAACCTTCCTTATATCCATATGTTGACGAGTCGGAAAAAGCGCCTAAGGTTGTCTTTAAGGCGGTTTGGCGAAGAGCGCTTGTGTACAGCAGAGTTCTTCACTGGGGGTGTTACTGTGCGGGGGAGCACACCCGCCTGGCAACATTTCCCATGCAAATATGATTCGATCTGTAAGGGGCTCTTTGACAACTCCGAGCAGCGCTTGGAAGCCTGCCAGATTCCGGGGAATTATGGGGGAGATTAAAAGCGGTTGTTGATAAACGCGTGAATGAATCGGATATCTTTTAAGGTGTGTATTATACTCTAAGAAAAGGTGGCCTCTTAAATGTATTTATTCACCTATAAAGTAAAATACAGCAACAGATGTTCATACAGCCGCAAACATAAAATAGGTACGTTTGTTGCATTTCCTCATGTATTCCACTGTTCAAAACATAAATGCCAAAGTACTTAGCAGTATTCGAACCGTGCCATTACTAACGAGCATAGCACGGAACAAGAATGCAGTACCAGCCGCAGACCCCTTTGAGTTTCTGACACCACAACACAAGTGACCTTCCTTCAACAAATGTCCCACAAAGAGCAGCGGAAACTGGCATTGCTGTGGGGAGGGGGAAGGAGAAATGCGAGTCACGGCCTGGCGGCCGTGAAGTGTGAAGCAGCGGGCGGGGAAGCAGATCCCTTTGAAGCTCTCGGAGGCAGGAGGGGGGGGGGCAGGGATGTGAATGGGCAAGCAGCAGATGGCGAGGAAAGAGCAACGCCAGAATTGCAGAGGAGCATACGAACTGTCCCTGAGGTGAAGCCGAGCATAGACACAGCAGTCAGTGTGGGGGGTGTGGCATACGTGTATTGAATTAAAGCGCTTCAAAGCCATGCCAGGGGTAGCGAGCGCTATATGAATGCAATTACAATACATGTAGGTAGAATCAAATGCTGCTTTGTTTCTAACATTTTAAACATGTACAGTAACGTCGTACTGCAGGTGTTAATTATAAAAAAAGCCTGTAGGGTACAGGGTACTTACTTCCGGGTTGCAAGCCTCGCTTTGGCATTGCCCCTGGAAGGGCCTTTATGCTGTGGTGTAGCGCTCTACATATGCTCGCGTTGGAAGTTAGCCGCCCAGTTAAATGGAGGTATAAAGTGAGGCCATTCATTCGATACTGGCGTGCTATTACCCACCTCGCGCCCACCGTCGTAGGCGCACAGTACAGTTGTGCTGGTGAGCTAATGGCCGGGGTCGATGTAATCACAGTATACGCTGACCTTTGGGGAGTGCAACGGGAGCCCCTCTTGGACTGTGGGTTTCTGACTCCGGTAAATACAGGAGGTCAGATCTCTACAATTGAAAACAAACTGAAGTAGAATTGTGGTAGCGGTGAGGAAAGAAGTTGAAGGCTGTGCTTAAGGTGAGCTAGCAGCTCGATCGGACGGACAAAAAATAAAAAAATTTAAAGAAAAACAAAGGGACACAAGTGTATGCCTGCCTCCGCACAAGTGAGATTGAGAAGGAGTGAGAAAGTGCACTTCACGGGAATAGTGCGTAAAACAAGATGAATGGATGGCAATTGAATACGCGTTTAATATAGGGAAGAGCGTAGCGGTGGAAGAATGAAGCAGTGAATAGCACTTTGCACCGCAAAGAAAAGGATTAAGTACGTCACAAGAAAAATCTCACCTAAAAAACGAAGGCGCAAGTGTGTAAGCGCTGTGAGGAGTGTCAGGAGCTCCGTGAGAGAAAACAAAACTGTATGGGGCATCCAGTTGCAGTGAATAGATATTTGTGGTAGCTGTGGACCTTGTAATTGCAAGTCTGAGGTATGAAAGGAGCCGAAGCATCGAGCGACCATATGGAGAGGGAGGGGGCGGAGAAGCAGATTGCCTTCAAGGCAGGGGGCAGCCAGAAGGCTCGGGCAAGCTCGTGGAAGAAAGCCGTGAAGCAGGGGGCGGGGAGCCGAACCCTTTGATGTATCTGACGGCCTGGCGGCCGTGAAAACACGCTGGGAGAAGCCCTTTGATGTGGTGTCACGGCCTGGCGGACGTGAAAATGCGCGTGCTTGTTTGGTCACATGATTCACGTGAACTGTTGAAAATCCGCTTTTGGAGAGCCTTAGCTTAAGTAGTGGTTTAGCTGCATTAGACTCGCATATTCATTCCTTGCGGAATGGAATAGGCGAGACCTAAAAATGGAAACAGGCTTCCTAGCAGTTTATTTGTTGCCGAATTTCAGTTACCACCCTATTGAGTTGCAAACATAGGAAGGCAGCCTGTAGTAAATGATAACAGCCGACAGGTGTTTCAATCTATGAACTTTTTCAAGGCTTATCTAGGCATGCATATAATTTGTCCCAAGTAACAGTTGTCTGTGCTGTTCAAAAAATGTAGACTGACTGCACAGGTGTAGAGAGGATACTGCTTGCAGATACCAGCTCCATTAATTTACTCAGGCCTATCACAGCCTGTTAATACTTACATTTGGGTGCTTAACATTTCAGGCCCTCTGACAATTTCAGAACATTCTGTCTCCCTCAATATATAGCAGTTCAAATTACTAAATCTGCCAAGTGCTTATCCTTGTGATATTCCACATACTGAAATACCACACATTGACAGCGAGCCATCAACCTCATTTGCATTTTTTGGACAGCACAGACAATAACTGTTACTGAAGCTGATGCTAAGTATCATTAGCATGCAAATTAAATGATGCCCACAAATCATTGATGAGTTACTAACATCTGTCTTGTGGTGAAAATCCATTCGCAAAAGTAGAGGTTGTCCCATTGGACTTCTGCATGTTGCTCCTAATGTAGATCCTTATACATAAAATAATGATGTTAAAAACACCTCTTGCCTCTTTAAGGGGGCATGGGCTACTTTACCAAATATTCACCTGTAAGGAATACAAACGCAGCAACAAGGCTATGCTGTCCATCACAGCCCCCATCCCTGTGTCCACAACCATTTGAAAGAGGTTGTAAAATGCTTGCTGCCTCATTAACATTCATGAAGCAAGAAGTTTGCAAGTATGTATGTATGCATGTATGTAAGTATGTATCAATCAATCATTTGTAAAGCGCACTACATACCCGCGAGGGTCTCAAGGCGCTGGGGGGTGTAGGGGTGCTACTGATCGAACAGCCAAGTCTTGAGTATCCTCCTGAAGGTCTTGGGTCTATTGTCTGTCGTATGCTCAGTGGGAGGGTGTTCCATGTCTTGGCGGCGAGGTGGGAGAAGGATCCCCCACCGGTGGTTGTTCTTCGGGTGCACGGGACGGTGGTGAGTGAGAGGTCAGTGGAGCGTAGCTGGCGGTTGGGGATGTAGAAGGAGAGCCGTCTGTTGAGGTAGGCTGGGTCGGTCTTGTGGAGTGCCTTGTGTGCGTGGGTGAGGAGCTTGAAGGATATCCTCTCTTTGACGGGGAGCCAATGCAGGTTTCTCAGGTGGGGGGTGATGTGGCCATGGCATGGTACGTCGAGGATCAGACGTGCGGAGGCGTTTTGGATGCATTGTAGTCGTTTGAGGAGCTTGGTCGGGGCTCCCACTTATGTATGTGATATGTATATAGTGGAAGCCTAGCCAAAAAGCAGCGGCGCTCTGTACTAGTCCAAGGTAGAGCTAGTCCACATGTGACTGGAAGGGCATCTGGTTTCTAAGAAGGAAACTGAACCGCCACTAAATCATGATGCATCCTGCGAATGTACATTTTGTGATGCAATTGATGAGTACATCAGTCATAGTGAAAAATGAAGCCTGAGTCCGGACCCAGAAACCAGTTAGTGTGCAAAAGCACTGACTAGTTTGCAAACTTGACAGCACTATATTGGGCACTATGTTGTGTTCAATCACAGCACCATGTTTCCATGCTCTGTACAGAGC
The DNA here is from genome assembly GCF_964261635.1 of Lissotriton helveticus. Lineage (NCBI taxonomy): Eukaryota > Metazoa > Chordata > Amphibia > Caudata > Salamandridae > Lissotriton > Lissotriton helveticus. Next base: position 1,622,380,758 of record NC_136067.1, read on the forward strand.
AAGGAAGGCAGACAATACATATTCCTCGTGTGTCTAGACAAATGTTCCTCTGGGCAACCACAATAATAGCCTTGTATGCGTATCAAGAGGCTCTAAATTGCTTACATCTGCTGTGGTGAGTGAGGACGGCTCTGCAAACCAGTGATGAGACAGAGGCACACTATTTCACAATGTTAAATGTGAAATACTCAGACATTTACATGTTCCTCCGAGCTACAAATATTTTGAGGTAATTAGTACTGATGTTGCTGTCAGATAGGAACTACTTTTATCCATTGGCAGATTTCCTCTTATTGTTATAGACATTGGGTTGTAATGTCTGTGATGAGGAGGACCGACTGACTGAGTTTAAACCTAGTGAACAAGACATAATAAAGTGAGTCTGAATGGTTTAATAGTTTAAAGTCAAGCTTTAAGAATTTGCTTTTTGTGAGTGAAGACCATGGACATCTGTTAGTTGTAGCAGCTACTGTCCTGGCTGGCCTTTGGTACCCATGACTCTGCTCTTGCTACCCCGGTCTCAGGAGACGCGAAGTCCGAACCAGAAATAGGCGGTAACACAACTCTTGGGACCAGATTTACTAAGAGTTTGCACAGGTGCTCGCTCAATGCAAGGTGTCACAAAGCATTGCAAAGTTCCACAAACAGCAGCGGTGGATGAACCTTCACACATAAAAGCTACTTTGCGTTGAAAGTTGACCCTCACACTGTGCCCCAACCCCTTTGTTCTGGCCCCCTGCTGATCCATGCAAAGGGACGTTTCTGGGTGCCAGCGTAAAAACCTTAGGTTGATGCGAAGCCTGATTTACCAAAATAGTGTGATCTCGCTTGGCGCCAAATCCTGATACACCTATATGCAATGTGTGTTTTGCCCTAAAGCACACATTTTATGACTGACTTCTGTGGTGGTGTCTACACGTAGGAACTTGTACTGGAGGGTGTACTCAGCATCAGTGCCGTAACGAAAATTGAGGGGGCCCCCCTGCAAGGTACTTGGAGGGGCCCCCTCTGGACTCTATCAGGAGCTCTCAGGCCGAGGTGCTGTGCTGAGGGGGCCCCCTGTGGCGTGGGGGCCCCCCTGCACCGCAGGGGCTGCGGGGGCCTATGTTACGCCCCTGCTCAGCGTAGGCTACACAGTACAGACTCACTTTCGTGCCACATCACAAGGCTGTGAATAACACAGAACAGCCAAATTTAGTATGATCACTGGCAGGGTATGGGAAAGTGAGGAAATGACAGGGGAGAATTGGGATGACCATGGGAGAAGGAAGTCAAGACCGAAATTGTGAGTTTTGACCCCCAGCAGAACTGAAGCCCTCAGTACTATTGTCACATTCCCAGACAGAACTCACCGGAGAGTGGCCTTTTTCTGTGTTCCAAGAAAGATCGAAATTGTACAGTCTATGAAGAGTTAAATTAAATGATGACTAAAGATTTGTGTCTGTTACCTCCTATTTAAGATATTTAAGAATCTATGCAAGGGGGACACATTTTTAGTCTTTAATAAGAGATAATGGATACTAATATTTGGGCGTAATTTGAACATAGAATAATGTCATTTCTTTTGTGCAATGCTCCTGCCATTTTTCAACTTTTCTTGGTTTAAAATGTTCTTGTATCTTAAATGATTTTGCATTGATGGAGGACATTTTATTTTTTGATTAAAACCCTTACAGAACATTGAGAGAATATGACAACAAAGGTATCCAGGCTTTACCAACATCAATGAACTTGTAAACATGATAAATTTGAATTCAAGAAGGAAGCGGTTGAAAATCATGTGTTTTGGTTGAATAACCCTCACTTACAAATGTCGATGAAACAAACATTTTATTGAATTTGCACATTTTTATTGCTATAGTATCAAGAATTTAGCCCATCTCACTTTTGAGAATAGTTGTTTATTAAAGAAGGAAAATCTGAAACGTTTCCATTGGAACACCCAAACAGAAGAAGAATTAAAGATGCTTAAGATGACATTCATGCAAGCTCCTGTTTATGCAAGCTCCTACTCTACGACAATCTGACACCCCCCAAAGACGTTTATTGCAGAGATTGCTGATTCTGAAGGGACAGTGGGGCTGTTCTGTTGTAATTGCAAGAAGAGGATGGACAAGAGTGACGAATTTTCTATTTGTGTCAGGTCTTGTAATATGGTGAACAGAGCTACTCAATGGTGGAAAGGGAGTTAATAGTTATGAAAAAGGCTTGTGTTGAATAGAGACAGTTGCTAATGGGTACTTATTAATCTTTTGAAACCTGGACTGATCAAATGAATCTACAGTTTGTACAGAACATGCAAAGAATGTGCTAGAATAGCAGCTAAACCAGATGGGCACTTCTATTTTCATAATTTTACTTAATTATCAATTATATTTCTGATTCAATTAATCTGTTGGAAAATAGGTATTCTGCGAAACTCTAATTTAAAAAATATTGTGAGACCCGAATATGATGGCAAGAATATCGTGATGTCAAAAATATTGTGAGACAGGATATAGAAGGTAAGAACATCACTATTTGAGTCTTTTAAATATAGTTCTACATAATATTTTTTAATTATATATTTGGGTTTTATTAGTTGTTGTGTAATAAGTTGTTATTCTTTTGTAGTTAAGTATGTTTACATGTTTTGTATGGTTTTCTTTTTTTATTTGGTGATACATTTTAAGGTTTATTCAATTTTATGTCAAATTCTTTTAGATGGGTTTTTGGATTTGTAGTGCAAAGGGTGGGACGTTTTCTAAATATTTATTTGTTAATTGTTTGTAACGTTTTTTCGATGAGTTGCTTGGGTGTAATATCTTTATACAGAGTGTCACACGAGTGGAGACCACAGCTTTTCCTTAGAGGGAGGAACATTGAGCCAGATAGACATGGTCATGATTCTTTTGTTGTGCATAAAATGGCATCTTCAAATATGTGGCTTTAAAAATCGTCCAGCTGCGGTAAATAGGTGACATGATGCTCTGTTTAGTATTAGTGTATTTATTTAAGTGTTCGGTCTTTGAAAAAAAAACATTACACCGAGCAACATTTTAAGCAACACATCTATGTCCTAATAAGGAAAAATAAAAATTATTCATAGAATTTTAAAACACTATGGGCCAGATGTAGGTGGCCCAATACCGGTCGGTAACGGCCGAAATTACCGAATTTCGGTCGTTACCGACCGGTATTGGTCATTTGGGATGTAGGGTACAGATAATCGTCCGATTCGGTAAATTTACCGAATCGGTAAAGTTACCGACTCGGTAAAGTTTCCGAATCGGTAAATTTACCGAATCGGTATTTCCCATTCATTCCTATGGGCCTTTTGGCCCATAGGAATGAATGAGAAATACAGATTCGGTAAATACCAATTCGGTAAATACCGATTCGGTAAATTCGGAAAGTCCGATACCGAATTTTACCGATTCGGTAAAAAATACCGATTTTTTCCCTGCATCTCATTTACCGATTCTTGAATACCGAATCGGTAAAATTCGGTATTTAAGAATCGGTAAATGACATTTACCTACATCTGGCCCTTAGTCCCAGTTCTGCATCTATAAGACAATTACAAAAAATTCTGTTAAAATTGAAAAACCGTATCATAGTAAAAAACCATATATAAAACAGCTAATTTCTTTGCAAGTTTTTTGCAGTATTCCAATAATTTTAAGAATCTGTTTGGGTCTCCACAAGATTTCGACCAGTTTCCTTTAAATACAGAATTAAAAGTTTTGCCCCCATACAAACTACGGGGATTGATGACCCGCCGAGCCAGGTGATTACTGTTTCTCTACTCGTTTGAATATTCATGTTGAAAAATATTTCTTTTAATACTGTCTGCTCAGTCATTGACCTGCTTGCATTGTGACATAGAAAACCCATGCTATCATGATAAAGATATGCCACACATCAATTGTATCACATTCCAGCAATTCTAACTGCATACAAAATGGCAATGAGTAAATGCCTCACCACTGATGGTTCTCATCATACGTACCTGCTCACGACTTTTCGAGAACCAAAAGACAACATGAGCATCTCATCTCCTTGAGCCTCTTTCTATTATAGCTATATAAAACCCCCATCTGTAATTCATGATTTATTAAGCACACAGCCTACAAATTATTGTGTGGCATTGTCACTTTGTATTGTTCAGCTCTTCTTCCTGATTAGGTCTTTCCTAGGAAAAAAACATGGTTGTCATAGTCTGCATGGATATTGAAAACATTCATGTGTGTGTGTGTGAGAGCTCATGGGTGCACTTATTTATGTGTGAATAGTAAGATGTACCTGCATGTTAGTTATGGCGAATGTTGCCCATGCATATCATGCGGGAGATCCTGATTTTCCATGATGGCTATGATTTCTTGCATGCTGGCATGGACCTCTCAGGTTTATTTATGTGGCCAACAAACATAGGCTATATATAATTATCCACACACATTTGCCTCATGGCATCTTAACCACTTGGATGCTAAGGTACCTGATACTCTTCCATGTAATTTCCATTGAAATCAATGGAAACTCCATGACGAGTTACCCTTGTCATTAGCATCCAAGTAACCTGCCTTTCGCGAGTGGAATTCTTACAAGCACATCTGGATTCCTCTGGGAGATGTTGCGGCAGGTCAGACCAGGGGCTGTGACTCCTTATCATTATCACGGTTGATATGTAGGCACTGCCGCAAGGTGGGTGATAATTGGCAACATGTAAAAGGAGAAAATTATCTTACACTAAACTTCATGTGTGTGTTGGATCGCCCCGCCAATGTGATTTAGTGCTGGAAATGTGATTTCAGTATACCATTCCACTCTGTGAGCCTGTGGTAGCTGTATGTGCTGAGCATTATATGTCTGCTGTTAAATGGTTGGGGAAGAGAGGAATGGTATCTAAAAATACAAGTGGAGAGATTGGGTGCAATCACACCTGCCGGAAGGAGAGACATAGGCATCTGCTGTTTTATACACACACTGGGCTTCATTAATGTGAATTACGATATCTATCTAAATACCTAGGGTGCCTTGTCATAGTGGCATGCTGGATAAGTATACACATGAGTTCATGTACAATATAATATTTAGCCGATTATCATATGGTTATATACTCACCAAGCAGACACATGCTATACTCAATAGCCTCAAATGACTGACCCACTGAAAAGTAGCTATCACATCTTAAGCCAGTTTAGCAAGCATATATATTCAGGATGGGATCTCTGGCAGCATATGTGACTAATAGTACATCTATACAATGCCATTGTTTAGGGTAGTTTATTTATTTATAATGAACGCAAAAGACAGGACCCCAGCTTGAGGGCGCAGTAAGAGAAAACATATAAAAACCCAGTGGGCCAACCAACATAACGGCATTGAAATGAAGAACCCCTTGTTGACTGCTTTGCACCAAATATGGCATGTAGCTATACTAGTGCACAGCCTGTGAATGGTACCAAAGTATTATAACCAAAGTATTGTCTGTCAGAACAATTGTATTCTAAATATCGTTACCAAAAATATTGCCCCATTGAAGTTAAAAACAGAAAAAGTACACTCAATGGGACGATTTTTATGTAAACAGTGTTTAGGACACAGCATTTTTTCTGAATATATTTTTGCTAACAGGGGCCAGATGTACGGCCGTTTTTAGCAGTTGCAAACAGAGAATCGGGCAGTTTGCGAGAGCTAAAATGGCAATTGCAATGCACTAACCCTATTTTGCGAGTCGGTAACCTATTACCATCTCACAAAATAGGGTTTGCGGGTCGCTAGTAGGGAGGTGCGTTGCAAGGGCGTTCTTTCCTGAAAGTGAGTCGCAGTGGCATGTATGGATGTTTTGTGACCGGAATGCGGTCGCAAAAGATTCATATTTTACCGACTCCATGAAGGAGGTGGTAACCCATTCGCAAACGAGAAGGTGTCTCTAAGGGACCCCTTCTCCATTGTGAATGTGGCGCCAACATTTTTTAAAGCAGGAAGTGGCCCCACAGACCACTGCCGACTCTTAAAAAATGTAAAGAAAACTTTAAATTTTTCTTTTCTGAATGCATCCTGTTTTCCTTTAAGGAAGTAAGAAATAATATAGGCCTTGCTGAAATGTGTCTTGAGTTTGCACTACCAAGCCAAAACTTGGTAAGACAAGCTGTTTTCCTTAAAAGTCTGCACATGTTGTTATCATCTGAACCTGATACTCTAGCAAAGCTGTGTTGGCAGGAACTTAATAATTCTAATTTTACAAATGTTTGGAGATCCTATTTTTCTGAGTGCCTCCACACCGTTGACTATCAATTATCTGGATTTCAAACAATTAATAAAACCAGCCTAAGATTCTTTTTAAAGCGAGTAACAAAACAACTATCCTTTACAGTGGACAAAAAGATCCTGACAGGGAAAAAGCATGCTTGGACTGTTATTAATGGTTCCGCGAAACGTAAGGTCCAGCCCTATTTGAGGGTTCATTTTTCAGCGTGTATGAAGTCCAACTTTCTATGGTTGCGATTTGGCGGTACTTCACCAAGGATGGTATAGCAAGATGTATTCCAGAATGGGCAACATCTTTTTGTAGACGATGTGGTTATGATAAAGAATCCTTAGCGCATAGAATTTGTACTAGTCCACGATTATTACAGGCACAATGAATTCTGCTAAAGCCATTGTTTTAAGTTTCAGAAGTGAGAACTTGCCACAAAGCTGTCAATTTCTGTATATCAGGCAGGTCAATTCCAGTAATTTGTCGTTTGGTGAAGTTTTTGACCCTGGCTGAGAACTTGTTGAATTCCGCTTAGACTTGGCCTTACCTCGATAGACAGTGTAATGTTGCAAAATCAGGATGAATTATTTTGATACTTATTGATACTACTTATATGCGTTATTTATCATCAGTATGTATTTTATTACAAACATTGATGAATTGGTGGCATTGACGGTCTAGGTTTCCTAACGTTAATCAGTAATAGAACATTGAAATGATTTTAAAAAGATAGTCTTTGTTTTGCTATATTTGGATTGCATTGAGAAAACTCAAATATTTTGTAATACCAAATTAACACTATGGGGCCGATTAGGATTGCGGTTTTTCCGCATCCTCCGGGCCGGCGGAAGTGTCTGCCGGCCCGGAGGATGCGGAAAAACCGCTGCAGAGCCTTCAAAGACCCCCCGCCAGATTAGGATGGCTGGGGGGTCAGGAGACCGTCTGCCGCTTTTCCGCCGCGGTCGCCTTCCGACCGCGGCGGAAAAGCTCTAACATGTCTGGCGGTGTCTATCAGACACCGCCAGGCATATTAGGATGTCTGCTTTTCTATGCCTTTCCACGGCGGCATTTCCGCCGTGGAAAGGCATACGGACTTTTTGTTTGGGGGACCGTTGCGGCCCCCATGGGTGAAGGGGGGGTGGTGGTTGCACATGGGGGGTACCTATGGTACCTCCCTGCCTTTGCGTGCACGAAGCGGCAGGCACCACGCGGTGCCTGCCGCTTCGTGCATGCAAAGGTAAACATGCATTTTTTTAACCTTGCGGCCGGTGCTGCTTCAAGCAGCACCCGCCGCAATGTTAAAAATACAGGATGTGACCGCCAGGGTGGCGGTCACATCCTAATTTGCACGGAGGGACCGCCGCTGCCCCTGCGGACGGTCCCTCCACCTCTGGGGTGGCGGACGGACTCAGGTCCGTCCGCCATCCTAATAGGGCCCTAAATTCGGTCTTGATAATGTCTAGCTTGCACTGACACTTTAAGCATTTTAACATCATTCTGCTACAATTCCTGAAACTATTGCTCATTCTACTTTATTGAATGCACTTGGTTGAATGTATGCTTTGCTGTTTTCGATCAAAATTGTGTCAAATGGTTGTGTAACTTTTATATCTGGCCTATTTTTAATTGGTTTTATGTGATGTGTGCCACAACTGTTTCATCAAGACACATTGTAATGTTTTTAGTAATCAATCAATATTTTTTTCTTATCTTATCTCACTAGCGAAAACTAGTTCCGAAACTACAGCAAAATAGCAAGCACCTTGACAGAAAGGGCAAAGGAATTGTTTATTCCTCATTCTGGATGCCGAAGTGCCTTCCCGTTCTACAAATATGTCTTAGATACCAGGTGGAAGGAAGCAATACCTCCACCCCTGGACTGGAGGACACCAAAAACACCCCTGGAAAAAATGCTCAAAGCTGCCCTACTTTCTTCCTCCTCTCTCACTCTTTTTTTAATCCATTCTGTGTCTCTCCTCTCTATTTTCTGTCCCTCTGTCAGAATTATCTTGCTTTCTTTCTCTCACCACTTCCCTTGGTTTTGTTGCTTATGCCCCTGCTGTGCCTGCTGAAGTAAATGCCAGGGAGCTGGAGAGAGTAAGAGAGGAGCCAGTACTATTTATATTTGTACATTTGACCTATTTGAATAAAGTCATAGCAATTCTTGTATGTTATCTCCATTCTAGTGCATGCTTTTGCTTAATACACCCGTTTGAATGAATGTAGACGTTGATCCACCAAAATATGGGCAGCGGAACTGACATCAAACACGCTTTCACACTTGGATTGACCCCTCGTCCCTCAAAGGCATCTTTGTGCTGCTGAAGTGGTAGGGAGAGGAAATTAGAGAAAATGAACAGGGCTCTAAAATAGTGCTGCATGAAACATTTCAGTGCTGCTTTGTTTGATTGAGAGAAAATTGCACAGCACTAGTTTTAATATGAGTTGTTACCAGTCAATGATGTCATGCGCAGTGATCAGTAGCGGCTAATCCGCTAAGGCAGAAGAGCGTCGCCCCACCGCTCCTTGAGCAGTGCAAAATAAAATTAAAATGATAATAACAAGAAGTTATTATCATTTTATTTTTCCTCGCTTCAGCGAGGTCAGGCGGGGCGGGGCTTGGTTTGCACTCCCTCCCTGCTTCCTCCCTCTAGGACTGGACAAACCATCATGCGCACTTGGTATGTTCTCCATTGGGCTGTGTTGTTATCCACAGTATGATCTAGGTCCAGATAATCCATAGATGCAGCGTTGTGGCAATATTTGATCTATATTAGTAAGTGTCTATTACACAGATGACGATGTGAAAGAGAGTTTGAGTGTTGGAATAACAAAGGTATGATGAAGAAACAGATATAAAGGCAGTGGCGACTGCCTCTGAACGGAGTTGGCGTGTGAAAATAAAAATAAAACATAAACTTACCTTCTCCGCCACTCCTCCTTCTGCTGGCAGCACTGGATACACCCAAGCTTCCGGACTCTCCCAGCCAATGACGATGCTGCCTGAGCAGCATCGTGATTGGTCTGAGCTGCCTGCTTGGCCGCTCATGCAGCCAATTGGGACTGAACACATGTGCCGTTTACAAAGCATCTATGACACATTGGCTCATCATGCTATTTTGAAGTGAGCGATAGTGAACTTGCAGTGCTTTAGGGTCCACACATGCCTCTATTGCCTTGTGGGAAATCCAGTCTAACCCATTGTTTACAATTCTCCTTCTGTGACAACAATTCAGATAGTTTCCAGAATTCTCATAGACTCTGGTTTAGACTGATGGGGACATGTTAAATCTGAGTAATGGTAACCTACCTTTGCTGTAGGGTTACAAGTCCAGTGCACAAACTTGTGATGACTGTGCTACAATGCAACGATAGTATAAACCAAACCATAGGGATGCCTGCCACTCACTGCTTAATTTGAGGCGGTGATTGCCAGCTGGGGGGGGCCACCAGCGCTCATTTTTGGGACCGGCGCTTCTTTGTTCTCATTTGACATCTCCGGAGGAAAACAAACACAGGGGAAAGAAGGCGGAACAGAAATATGGAAAAAACGTCTCAAAAGGATAAATCAGGGACCTGCAAGACTGAGGTAAAGGAGCAGAGAGCGTCTGGTAATGGATTAGAGAGGCAAGGGTTGGACTGAAGACTGTGCAACTTTGGTAATCGTGAGCTGCGGGCTTCTGGGCAGAGTTGGGCACCGGCACTATCTTTTTTTAAATTAAACACTGTGGCAAACCTGGGCACAAAATATCTTATTAAGGGTTCTTCTTTGCTTATCACTTAGGGCCTAATTTGAGTTTATTAGCAACATGACAGATTTACTGTTAGGCATATTATAAGTGCCATTGGCATTGAAGCACTTTATTGCAAGTAGCACGCAACTGAGGAACCCAATGTTAGTGGTTAATCTATTAGAGATTGTTGGTTATTGTAATTAGTCATGTGCTTTGAAGAAAACATTGCATGCATTTACTTGAATTACTTTCTGCTATATTAATACCAGGTTGGTGTGATCATTAGTGGGGACTATGTGGTTTCTGGTTATGTTATGTTATTTAAATTGATAAAGCTCATTACTACTTTGAGGCATCTAATCGCTATACCAGAATTGATACAAGTATCAGAAAGGGGTAAAAGATGTGCTAAGTCCTGAATAACCAGGTTTTTACCGCTTTCCTAAAAGCAAGGAGGCTGGGCGCTGTTTTTATACCAAGAGGAAGTAGGTTCCTTTTTTTAGAAGCTTCACATACAATGCTTTTACCTCCCCATCGTGCTTGTTTAAATCTAGGCACTACTAGTAAATGTGACTTTGCTGACCGAAGAATTCTGGCAGGGAGATACTGTTTAAAACTCTGCTTCAGGAAATCCGGATCAAGACCATGGACTGCCTTATAGAATAGACAAAGTGCTTTAAATGTAATTCTCTGTTTGATGGGGAGCCAGTGTAGATTTTTTAGCTCTTTCGATACTGAGCAGAATTTGGGAATTTTCAACAGAGTTCTTGCTGCAGTATTTTGTAAGACCTGAAGTTTGTTAATATTATACGTATGAATGGTCAGCAGCAAGCTATTGCAATAATCTATCTTGGACATGATTAGGGAAGTAACTAATGTCTTTTGCAGATTAGCGGGTATAAACAGCATAATTCTTTTTATGATTCTGAGGGTATTAAATATAGAGGAAGTAAGTTAGTTCACGTGATCACAAAAATTGATTTTAATGTCAATAATGACTCCCAAGTTTCGGGCCTTTTCCACTGGGAGGGGAATGGGTCCCAGAGTTGCTTGCCAAACTGACTTACCTCATAACATTTCTTGTGGTACGAAAAGTAAGACTTCAGTCTTATCTGCATTTAATTTAAGGCACTTGTTCATCTAATCATGGTCCGCCATTGTGAATGGCTGATGCGATAAATTGTGTGGGGGAGAACAGGTAATGTTAGATTACAGGGATAGGGTTATAAAGCAGAGAGGTCAAATGAAGAATTACAATAAGAAGTATTTAGGCAGGCAGGCATGAAAGTGAGGAGGCCATACTAAGAAATAAAAGGTATGCAGAGGATGGAAGGTAAGAAGAGGATCATTATAAAGAAAGAAAGTATGCTGCCATCAATTTTTTCATGCAAGGTTTTAGGAGTATAGTGGGAGAAGGCTTTCTGAGATTGCAAGCAATCGGAGAAGGGAAGCTGTAGAAAGAAACAACATTATACGTAGTGCTCTAAATCCTGGGCAGACAGCTTAAACATGTGATTCTGAGTGTACAAATCATTTAAACCTTAAGAGCCTAGCATGTTGTGTACCATGCCCAAGACACAGAAGCATATCTTGCTTGTCTCAACTGCTACACAAGATCCAGACAGCTCTATGGGGTTTCCATGGTGGATGGGATATCCGTCTTGTGAGTGGTGGAGTAACCCCTCCACTGAACTCTAAATCAGATCCTTAGTATCTACATTTCTAGTTTTCTTTTTAGAATTGTCGGGGACAGAAATCAATTAATGCCAACTCTCCAAGCTATTGTTCTAATTAGGGAAGACCTTTAATGGTTTGCTAATTTCCTTTATATTTTTTATATATGCGATCATTTTGAACTCACATATGGTATTGATTTCTGAAGCTACATTTTTGTTTTTCAGAGAATTCTATGGGACATATATATCATTTAATGTCTACTCCTCAAGCAAATTTTCTAAATAGGTAAGATCTTTCCCAGTTTGGTCATTCCTTGGATCCTTTGGTATTTTTTTGCATGGTATTTTACCTCATGGGCAGCTTATAAAATATCTTATCTGTAACTCTGCAGATGAGATCCATTTGGACGCACATATGGCACTGATGTGTGAGGATCTGTTTTTCTTATTTAGAGAATTGTCTGTGACAAAGATGTCAATTAGCGCCTACTCTACAAGCTATTGTTATTTAGGTATGACCTTTACGTGTTTGTTCCTTCCTAGAATGGTGTTTCACCTCATGTCTAGCTTTTAAACTATCTTCTGTGTAACTTTCCAGATGAGATTTGTTTGAACTCACATATGGCAATGACATGAGTCAGCCATAAATCAGGTTTTTGATTCTCCTTAAAATAAGCTTTTTAATTATGTTTCTTGTTCCTGGAATGAGTTTAGTTTAATCATACAGTTTTGCTTATTCTGTTTGAATTTAGAGATGCTCCACATTGATTCCTTAATTCTGATTATGACCCTTGGACTTAGCAGTAATAGGCTGAAATGTGACTTTCTGTAGTGGCCTAATGAGGTATTTATAATACACCAGGGCCACAAATACGAACATTTGGTTGAATGATCAATATTGTCCATAATTTTGCAATGTGCCGTTAGCCATTGCCCTTACTTCTGAATGTTCAGCTGCTATTCTTTTACTTTGTATGAGCACTTGAGCAGTGCGCTTTTCATATTTGCACAGTCAGTCATGTATCAATATACTGAACTAAACTCACTACTACCGGAGCAGGTATTCTTGTACCTTAATCTTTGAGTGTTAATGTTAATGTTAAAAATATTTATTGAGCTCAACGTTCACCGGGTAGGTTTCTTGGCGCTGGGGGGGACGAGCTCCTGGAGTGTAATCGTTAAATTACCATGCCATTGGCCGCATGGACCTTTGTTCGTCAACAAGGAGAGTTGATAAGGAGCAATCATTTACATCAAACACCATGAACATTGAAGTCCAATCGAGGCTTCACAAGAATCGACAGAGTTGGTGTGAGTTAAAGGGTTTTATTAATGAATTAATTCAAATTGATTTGTTTGTTTAGTAAATATTAAATGTGTGTCATCATCATTACAGATTCAAATAATCAATTAGTCAATATTTCAAAACAAGATAATATACTACATTAGTAGGAAATACAAAGAAAATAGAGAAAATAAAACAAATGTGTTCCATAAAGGAAATCCCTAGTCTAAACTAATAGAGGTTTAGGCATAAAAGGCATTTTCTTTAATAAGCAAGGTAAGGTGTCAGTTTCTGAAACCCAAATGAAGGGTTCTGATAAGAGAAATAGAAATGCACAGACATGAAGCCTTAGCACTTAAGCAATAGAAATTTACAAAGCTGGAAAATATTCTATATATCAGCTGGCACACCTAGTCTCTGAGTGTGAAGGGGGAGGGCTCAAATGAGGTATTTTCTTTCCACTAATATAGTTCTGTTAAATCATAATTGCAAAAATATTTGCATTCCCTGTTCCCAACAAACAATCAATACTCAGCAAACTCTGAGAGCAGGTTTTTCTCACATTCTCACAATGAAGTACAGAATCAAGTCCTTAAAATGATACACTGGGCACAGCTTGTGATTCAGACAGTTCTTCCCAAGAGTCATGTTTCCTACCATCTCCTCTCCTCCCAGTAAGAATATCACTATCAGTGTCTAATACGTAATAAATGCTATTCACTAGCTAACAGAAGAGCTGTGGACAGTTACAGCATCTGCAGTGGAAGAAAATAACCATCTTGTGCAAGAAAACAGTTTAATACGAAAACAGGCCTCAGCGCTAACATGTAAAGTCTACATTTAATATGACATCAGTAATCCAGCAAACGTAAGTCAATACATTATGTTTCTTCATTTGTGCACTTATGTCGTCTAAATATGATTACCTACTACAAATTTACATTTAATATAAATGTGTTACTCAGCATAAAATGTGCACTTTACAGAAAATTGCGCTTAATTTTCAAACTGTGAAAATTCGTTCCATCACCACCTACATATAGTCATTAACTGATTGACATACGGCTTTCAAGATGCACAATAATGCTAATGTTTGCAAGAGAAATCGTTGTTTTAGATAACACCATAATACTATTGAATGGAAATATTCTTCCCACAAATACTGACATCATTCTAGCAGGAACTATGTCAGGGAAAAAGTCCACCTCAACAGAGAGGATATGAAACACGGCAGACAGTCCACCACAGGTGTGGTGTGGGGGTTTTTCCACCACCACACAAGTGGATTTTTAGCCCATCTACCAAAAGTTCATTGAAGCCCAAAATCAGTGGAGACCGCTTTCTATAGTAACTGTGCCTTTGCTTTGTAAAAATAAGTCTACCCACTTGTTTTGGAATGATGCTGTTGGTTTTTTGATGGTATCCATTGGGGCCTGGAAATTCTAGCTTGTGAATTGCAGGAGATTCAAGCTAGAAACATAAGCTGCCTTGGCCGACCTCCTCCTATAGCGAGGGGGCACATAAATCTCCCTCCCCTTCCCCCCACGCCCTCAGACTCTTCTGCTTCCTGATGCCCTCCCTAACTCCACCGCCTGATACCAGCCTCCACTGTGGATTTTCACCTGGAAAATTCAGCCCGGTTACTCCTCAAATTATTGTCCCATCAGATGCAAATTTTTGATTATTATTTTCCAATAGTTGATATTTGTGTATGCAATATTTAGGACACATATTTTAGTCATATTAGATTTTGTCAACAATGACCTGGTGCCACACTCTGGAGGCCCCCAAACTGAACTCATCATTTAAACTAGGAAATGGAAAAAACGCCAGGTCTTACTGGTCTTGCTGAATCTCTGGACAGTTTTTCCTGTTGAGGGCGATGGAAAGGGAGTTGCACGTGTTTGTGGGTTAGACCCAAAAATAATCTGCTGCACTTCCTATATATCTTGAACCTGAAGACCACTTTTCTTGTATCATCGTAGGAACATAGACAGTATCGTGCTTAGCAACAAACATGTTTTTGGGAAAGAAAAGAAGATCCCAATTTGCAAAAGGTGCTTTGTGCAATTTAAAAAGACTTGAAGAGATTGGTTGTTTGAAAAAGAAGCCACTGAAGACAATTTATAGTAGGTGAAATGTGATCAGACGTTTTCTCTCCATGTCGTAACCGGGCAGAGGCACACACACTACAAATTCAAATCTCTTGTCACTGACATCAAGCATAAGATAACTAAACAATAAGGTTCTCTCCAACCTATTTCTACAATCCACAACACAAGCATATTTTCAAAGGCTTTGGAAATCCCAACAAGATGACCCATCTGTTATCTCTGGTGTGATATTATTCCAGAAACATTAGCAGATTGGCACTACCTGAACTGAGTGAGCCAGGTGATGTTTTATTAACATTTTGTACCAGTCATTCTGCTACCAATCAATTAAGAAATTTAAATGGGACTGAACAAAATGTAATGCCTCAAATCTGGGTCCTTGCTTAGTGTAGGAGCGGGTGCAGCATATGCCATATGTGACTCATGACATAGGGCTTGATTGGCTGTAAGAATATTTTAGTTGGTACCCCCTTCTAGCCTTTAACACTTAATTAGAATGTAAAATTGACTATACTGTGCCTTTTGGATAGAACATAATGCAGAAAGCCATGACACATTATCTGCGGAATGTGCACGCCTATACACCTTACATGCTTATTCAAATGTCATTTTAAGCTGGGTTATGCGTTTAATGAGATAATGAAGGTAAGTACAAGTGTGAATAGCACAGACTCCTCTCAATTATCAGTGTACATGTTATGCATGCCATGAAGATGCAAACACCTAATCCCATAAATGAACATTTGAAACACAAGCCGGCTCTAGCAAATGCCAGTGGAGCAAAGAAACTGAGCAGGTAGTGACCAACTAGACAGGTTTAAGAAAATAATCTCTCAGGGAGGTTGCACAACCTGCTCAGGATTGGGCCTTTGTTTGTAAAATGAAATTAGTTTACAGGAGGATTGCAGAATGGTGTGGCACAGGTTCAAGTAATATCAAAAGCTGGCTTCTTAAGAGCAAAACTTGCAGGTTTTGCCACCAGACTCTCCGTGGCACGCCTCTATCAGTACCCCCTTCTTTTACGCTTTGCAAAGAGATGGGTGTAAGGAATCCAGGGTGGTCTCACTTTCACTGTATAGACTTCAATGTGTTTTTTCTTATGTCCATCACCCTATCACATCCTTGCACTTGTGTCCCGTCTCTGCTTAGGGAGTGCAATCATGACCTGCAGGTAGATGAGGAGGAAGAGGGTTGGCACATGTGTGAAATGTGAAAGCCAATGGTGGATGAGTTCCCTTTGAATGGCATTGTGTGGCATTCCGTTTGGGAATGCCCTACTAGTTTCTACCATCTTGGATAGATTGGGGATTCAGATGCTGCTAGAATCTCGGATGAAATTGTAGCTGCAATTATCTGCTCTTCTAAATTACTTAACTCAGTGGGTGCACTTGCTTCCCTTTTCTTCTTTTGAAGCTGAGCCACCCTTCTAGTATCAAGAAGTGATCCTAAAGTGGGACCAGATGTCTTAAGGAAGTTTGCAATTGGAGACGCTGCCATTCCCAAAATCACGGGGTATGTGACTGCAAAATGACTATTTCCAATGTACAAAACCAATATTACAAGTGAAAATGTTTTTCCGACCAGTAAAATAGGCTTTGAGTCTCAACTCAATTTGGAAGGGGCGTTAAAGCAGTCTTCCTTCAAAATTGTGATTCAGTATTGTATGTATCATTGGTTTGTGACCAAAATTCCAGTCACAAACCATTCACAAGTAACCAACTACTCAAAGGAATTAGTAACTGAATCGCAAATGGCAAGGGGTGTCATTAGAAGCCCTAACCCTTTGGAAATCATGTTGCCAGTCTCAGGGAGAATCAGTAGTGTTCCCGGGAACTACTGCTTACTCTGCCTGATGTTTTCCCAAACTGGAAACATTTATGATTTTTAAAATGGCATCTGTTCCTTTAAGGAACTTGAGCTGCTCAAAGAAAAGTTTCACATTTGGGAACACAAACACAGGGATGGTGGTCTGCTAGTGTGCCACCTACCTGTGTTTGAAGCCAATCACAGGGGGTTGCAAATTGTAACCTGCTTAATTAGTATTCTTAATGTTCCCATGAGGCACAGGGTCAGACTGATTTGCATATGGCCATGTCTGAACTGGGGTGGCAGAGTGGGCTAAAGAACGGTGATGGATTAAAGCCAGATCTGTTGACTGGGGGTGAGCGTTTGATTGGTTCAGATGCTCCGTCCATCACCACACCCTTTTGTACTAATTAGTATTCTTAAGGCAGGCAGTTCTGTGAGCCCTTGCAAACTGTGATTTTATGAAACACCCTAACGATACACAGGTTGGTTCACAACATCCAAGTCCATCTACAAAAATTCAGCGTGCAATTTGCAAATACATTTGGAGGATGGATTCTTAATACAAAGCGTCCATGGACCTTTGTGGCCATTTTGTGGTTCTGGTGTTCAGTGCCTGGGAGCAGACACCAATGCAGGGGGCAAGATGGAGACTAGATGATATGATCAATGAGAGTATTAGACCAGCGTCTTCCATCAGAATCAGCAAAGGTCTACCAGGATGAACGTCATCTATGAAGGAAGCATTGAAGCCAATAACCTCTTTATCCTGGTCCTTAGGTAAGAAATTGAAATTGACGGCAGAACAGTACTGTTCTGTGTGACACGATAGAAGGTTGGGAGGGTTTAGCCTCTGGGTTTCAATGTGTAGGGAACCAAAAGGGACATTGGGGTAAAGAATGTCAATAATCTGTAGGCAAACTGGTCAAGTGAGACAAGCAAGATGTGTTTTTTATTTTCAGCAAATATCCGTGCCCTGATTTTCATAAAGTCAAGTGCCAAGCTCCCAGAAAGGACAAAAGGACAGTACCTTCTGTTTCCATGTCTTCTGAATCTTTCTAGGCTATATATGTTCAGATGTGGTTTACTTTCTTTAGGAAGATTGCCTATTTCAGCTATTCAAATTAACGTACTTTTCGTTATGCCTTGCTATAAATGAGGTCATTTTATAGCGCATATTCTTCTACTGATATGGTCTCAATGCTGTACAGGGGTCCAGCTTCTAACTACACTTGATTTTGAACATTCCATCTCAGTCCATCATAGAGAGTTTATTATGTGGTGTTTATTAGTCATTTCCATGTAAATATCAGTGTAATGTCTTTGTGCTTGGTGACTGGGGTAGGACGGCTTACAAAATTGATTACATGTCATCTAGATCACCTGGTTTACCATTGAATGCTTTTTATGAGCATTTTATCCATTTTCAAGTTTTCCACAGCAAGCAGATGCACCAGGCTCATCCACAGAGCTCTCTTCAGACACAAACAGAGGCCTTCAGTGTGAAACAATGTTGTCCATAAATCATTTTGTCCAGCTGCTATCAGGAAAAAAATCTGCTGCCTCACAACAAGCCGGTACAAAAGGGGGTGGTGATGGACGGAGCATCTGAACCAATCAAACACTCACACCCAGTCAAAAGATCTGGGTTTAATCCAGCCTCACAACAAGGGCTTCTGAAGCACTTTCTCACGCCTGGAGCTTTTTCATCACTTCAGAAGTGCTTCATCAACAGCTCCAAATGAGCTAATCTGAGCCAATGTGACTAGCTTTGGGCATAAACTGTGTCCTTATGCCTCTTGAAAGGGCCTGAACACTCAAGCCTTCATGCTGTGCTGATTGTTGAATCAAGGCAAGAGTTTTTGAATGGTCTCCATCCCTCATTCCAGGCTTGAACGTTGAGCAAATTGCTCATTCATTGTACGCGTTTTAGAAACTCAGATCCTTTCAGTCAGGCTTTGAACATTATGCTCGACATTCCAGCTGTTAAAACTCTTTCTCCCTCACGGTTCTCTCAAAGTCACCTCCAGAATGTATTCCCCCCAACCCCAGATGGCAGCCTTTGTTAGATTGATGAGAGGACTCAAAAAGATTTTTAAGAGGCTTATGGAGAGTTTGGCAGACGTTACTCAGCCACAAACATGGCTGTCTGCCAAACTTGTGGTTCCACAGCTCCATGCAGAGGGAGGTGGAACCACCATGTTTCCATCGGCAAACATCTTTGATCAATGGCCCAACTGACATTGGTCCATCCATCAAAGGACCTCAGCCCATCCCAATTTATAGCAGATGTTCCAGCATAATTCTTCCCTGTTCTTGACTGTCAGTGAAAACCTGGTGGTCCAGAGAAGGAAAACAAATAAATGACCGCATACTCTGGGTGAAAGCTCCAAGCACGTAAGGGTAATTTGTGTTTTGTTTTTCAGTAGCAAGTTCCAGCTATGGAAGTTTTTTTGAAAGAAGTAAAAAGCTTTGCTGTGCGAATGGATTGAACATGGTGCCCACACAGAAAAGCTTCAGGGCCTTCAGCATAGCCAAAATGGCAGCTGCTCCATAGGATGCACAGAAATCTATGCATTTATTTATTTATTTATTTATTTATTTTAAAGGTTTTATATAGCACTGGCTAGACCCGGAGGTATCAGAGCGCTTTACATGAGTATCAGACCATACTTGCAGGTTTTATCGTTTCAAAGGTTACACAGTTATTAGAGCATGGCAACATAGTGACATGTGTCTCGTGAAGAACTCTACATATAACAGGCTGTAGGCCACCAGCCAGGGCAACTGTGTGCATCCCACCACTGACCTGGTGGAATGGAGTGCAGCCTGCTAAATTATAAATAATCCCCTAATTCCTTGGGAAGACAAAAAAACACACCTTATAGTATAAACCCCCTACTTTCCCTCCTGAACGTAGTATAATGAAAGAGAGGCTAAATCTATTTTAGGGAACTGAGAAAACACAAGCCACAGTGGGAATTATATGCTAAACGCAGCTCAGATAAAAAGTGTAATGGCTTTCAGATTTGCCAGATAAAGACACCATTTTTCTAGTCTTGTAACATAGTCTGGCTGTGGTTTTGGCACTTTCAGTAATTTCCCATCAAAACTAGGGGTGAGCGAAATTTGCTTAATTTATATTATGAAATTTCGGGAAAATTAACGAAATGACATGCCATTTTATAAAATGCAAATCCGGCATTTAGTACTGCATTTTAGTACGAAATGCATTGTTGCATCCATTTTGGTCATATTCTCATGCTAAAAAAATAGCGTGCAAAGCATAAGTGCTGAGAACAACAGTTGCTCGTATTCTGGTTGTTCATGTTGTTCCTGTCCTCTTGCACTGTAATTTTGCAGCATAAATGTGTGAGGTGGCATAATGGAGGAATTTAAAGAATTTCACATAATGCAGAATTCATGAAAATATGCAAATTTCTCCAGAATAATTTACATTTCACGCATGACTACTCAAAACCAGAGACGTGATACTGGAACTCTCCAAGGTCAGGAATTGCCACAGTTTGCAAAACCTGCATGCAATTGTAGGGAGGTATTTTTTCTGCCAACAGAAAGCGATGAGCATCTTGGCTCCACAGAGCATTTTGAAAATAAGATCCATTTTGTCCTTTATAGCCCTCTGATTGGGGGATGGATGGTTCAGTCCCAGGAGGGTGTTGTTTTGGATCTATGGGATAGGGAATGCAATATTTGATATGGCACAGGTCTGCCCTCCAGAATATGTGTATATTTGTGGATTGGCACCAAATATGGATTAAAAAACCCAAATCTGTATGACATCGCCAACCTTTATCAGACGTGTTAGGAAACTGTTGTTTTAGGTGTTGGGTTGTCATGTATGTCTAATATATGATTTTATAGATTGATCCCCATGCATGTGGAATGTTAGTCCACAGTTCTAACCAAGCTCAGCCCTCAAAGTTCTTATCCACAAAGGTCAATTTCTTGTTTTGATAACCCCATTCGACTAGTAGGGGTTAGTGTGGATTTTCTTATAGATATATGAATCTGGTCCCATGGGGCCCCTATATTCCATTATAGACTTTCAAACCATGTCAGTGACTTATGGGCTGTCTCCATGCCAGACAGGTATGAAGGCCAATGATGGATTTAAAGCTATTATAGCCTAGCTTGCTCCCCAACACCAAACTCCTTCTTGCACTCATCAGAGGACTTCAATAGCTCAGAGGCTTCCATTCTATAGTCGCCTACCTTCCATTTGTTATGGGCTTTGTCAGACTCTAACAGCTAAATTGACCCAAATTTCAAAAGCTGTCTTCATGGAGTATTGTATACAGGTGTTTGATGTTAGAGGCCACTTGACTACCTTTTCCTCTCTGATTACCCCAATTCATTGCAATCCTCACTTTCCTCTGGCACAGCCTGGCAAAACCTTTAATAAACCAAAAGTAGAAGACTGTAGAACGATAAAAGGCTTTTTTGTTGGCCTATGTCAATTGTCTAACCAGGGATTGATGGGTTGTACTGTGCACACGTCACTTTTCAATTTTTTAGGGTTTGTTTAGGTTAGTAAAATGTTGACCCTGTTTGAACGGGGCGTGCTAGGTGGGAAGGAGGATGCTACTCTCCTAATTTTGAATAAACTCAAGAACAAGTGTCTACCTGATCACTTGGCTCTACCTGCACAGCAGTTGCAAAACTGTAGTTTGCTCAATTTTAACAGAACTTAGATCATACTTTCACAATACATATGAAATATATCTGTGCAATTTATCAAAACAATCATGTTACTTTCAACATATCAACATTTATTTGCTAATGTCTTTGTGCTTGTACTTTTTAACATAAAAACAATGTTTTACATTTAGAGCATTTCATGCGATAAAGCAAAAATAATGCAAATCATTTGTTGCATAAATATATAAACATTCGATTTATCGAGGATCCCAATGCATTTCGGGATCAAATGATCCCTTCTTCAGGGGAATTCCAATAGGCCAAATCACAAATAATCGAATGCTCAATGTCCAGCAGATCAGAAGAGACACCTTCAATCCCGCTGAAAGCCCCCTAGAAGAGTACCTCAGATGCACCGTGGTTGTGAGGTTGGAACACCCTGTAATAAACTGGCTGGCTTTTAAAACGCAGAAATTATTTCGCGCCCAATTGCCTAAGAGTCTTTTTCTCCTTGTAACCGATTTGTCCGTGGCTATCCTTACCGACGATTCACTACGGTACAGCACCAAACCCTCCCTTTTGTTTTTGGGCAATGAGTGTCTTTCTGCTGACTTTAGCTTTCCCCTCACCCCAGACAAATGAGATTACTTGGAACTGTATTTCCACTATCTCGCATGGCGAAAAATTGGAACAAATGCATTAATCTAGGCAGTAGGTTCATTTTAATCACATTAATCTGGCCTAGCCAGGAGATGTACAATCAACGTCATGAGTTCGGGTGGTCTGTTATTTTCTTACGCATTATGAAACTGCTGGCTGCATGCTACCCCTTTAATCTAGCCATGAGGTTTAGGCTCAGGTATTTTATTTTATTTCAGCCCAGTGTAAAAGAAAAGCCTCCCTAAGGTGACCTGTCTGGTCTGGAGGCAACAAGATGTTCAGAATTTAATATTTATGTTGGTTTATGTTAGTGCTGGAAATTTATTCAGGCTGGGAAGGTCATTTTGGAGTCAGACAATATCAGGCAAATGTCATCAGGAAAGGCACATTTAACATTCACCCACATAAACTGTAATTTGTTTAATAGCAGGGTGCTGTAAATTATAAAAGC
Organism: Lissotriton helveticus; assembly: GCF_964261635.1. Taxonomy (NCBI): domain Eukaryota; kingdom Metazoa; phylum Chordata; class Amphibia; order Caudata; family Salamandridae; genus Lissotriton; species Lissotriton helveticus. The sequence continues at coordinate 1,622,403,387 of NC_136067.1, forward strand.
GGGGAGTACTAACACTAGGTTGAAGATCCAAGGGCAACACTAAGCATCCCTGTTTCGAGCCAATCCCAAGAAGGAAGCTGTCTGACCTATTTCCATTAACCCTGAACTTCACACATTGGGATCTGTATTTGGGTAATAGCCAGCTTAGCATTTTGGACCAATGCCGATGGCTTGATGAGCTGCATTCAGGAGGTTCCAACTAGCACACTCAAATGCTTTTATAGCATCAATTAAACCAGCAGAGCAGTGCGTATTTCCTGAGCACCTTTTTCATGAATTGGGTAACACTGCAGATGTTGGACCACCACTTAATGTGTTTGGTGAAGCCGACCTGGTAGGCTTCTATCAAGAATGTAGAATTTTGGTGAAAATATTACATCTGTATTCAAGAGGATCTTTTGCCGGCTTTGCAATAAGTGTGATATATGTCTACTGCATGGTTTGTGTCATTCCCTCTACCTTATGGACGGTATTGAAGAGGCAAGATAAATATTTTCCTTACTGTGTAAAAAAAGTGATGCATCCTTTTAACGCTGAAGACATGTATAACGTCCACTCACAATACCTAGTCAAGAATTGACTATTGGCTGGTCACCCAGGATGTACTTACCTGGCTGCCGCTGCCATCCACTTACCGAGAACTCTGTCGGATCACAGCCCAATTCTGCTGGAGTTCTCACTCCACTGTGTCCGCCCCAGAACTTTTTCGAGGAAACTACCACAGCATGCAGTCCGAGACTCTGTGTTTCGCAATGAGATCCATACAGAAATAATTTAATATTTCACTCAGAATGAACACTCAGTGGATTTTCCCTCCACGTTATGGGAGGCGTTCAATAATAGAAATCAATGTGGGGGGAGAAGGAATGAGTGATCATTCAGTTTCCTTAAGTTTGAAATCAACTAATCAAATGAAGAAATTTCACTTGTCCTGCATAACCAGGGTATGCAGTTTTCGTTCTTACCAGCCCCAATATAACCCTCATGCACGTGTGTTAGATGGTTGTTCGAGCGGTTTATCTTGATTCTCCGCTTTCCCTCACAAGTGTGTGCATAATCATCGGGGTTTTTTTGTTTTATGCACCCTCCACCAGGAGGTTGTACCCTTGGTTAGGATCAGTAGTGATCAGTGATTGGTGTGTGAGAAAGTGAGGTGAATAAAATAAAAATCTCTCATTTCCAGAATTATGTATTTATTAGTTCTGGTTTGGAGATAATAAAATTATTTGTAAGTGAATGAGAGTGGTTATGACTCTCTCACATTAACATTAGTGAAGTAGGTCGACATGTTTCAGCCCTTGTGTGCCAGTCGGTCAGTGGGCTTTCTTCAGGACCAATGTGATAATTGTGGAGAGGCCAATAGGCATCTCTATGTGTGTGAAGCGATACTGGTGTTTCCTAGTATGCTCGTATCTGATTATGAAGTATTATTCATAATGGCTCCTTGAAGTATTATTCATAATGGCTCCTTGAAGGTCAAGGAGTCATTATGAATAATACTTCATAATCAGATACGAGCATACTAGGAAACACCAGTATCGCTTCACACACATAGAGATGCCTAGTGGCCTCTCCACAATTATCACATTGGTCCTGAAGAAAGCCCACTGACCGACTGGCACACAAGGGCTGAAACATGTCGACCTACTTCACTAATGTGAATGTGAGAGAGTCATAACCACTCTCATTCACTTACAAATAATTTTATTATCTCCAAACCAGAACTAATAAATACATAATTCTGGAAATGAGAGATTTTTATTTTATTCACCTCACTTTCTCACACACCAATCACTGATCACTACTGATCCTAACCAAGGCTACAACCTCCTGGTGGAGGGTGCATAAAACAAAAAAAAACGATGATTATGCACACACGTGTGAGGGAAAGCGGAGAATCAAGATAAACCGCTCGAACAGCCATCTAACACACGTGCATGAGGGTTATATTGGGACTGGTAAGAACGAAAACTGCATACCCTGGCGTTCAATAATGTCATTCACGGGAGTTACATAGCTAAACAATTGGGCATACTGACGACACTGTGGGCTCACTTGACTCAACTTGAAGCCAATCTCAGAGAAATTGAACTCCTTTACTTTGAGACCTGGGACCTCCAGTTACTGGCAGAGATCAGAGAAAAATTGACTGAATATCATGAAGCAGCAGAATGGTAAACACACTATCTAGATGGGGAGGCTTTAGCCAGAGATGGAGATAGGTCCGAGAAGACACTGACAAGGCTGCTACATAAGCCCTGGGCAAGTGATTACTTGAAAACTCACTGATGACCAACACACCACTCACATGAGGCGAATCGAGATTATCCAAGTCATGACAGCCTTCTACACAGAACTTTATTGCACAAAATTGACCCTAGATGTGGAAGCTTTAAATGCTTTCTCAACACTATTTAACTGAAGGATGCGCACTGTCGATCTCTCGATGTGCCATTCGCAGTAGAGGACATAATTCAAGTCATCCAAAGCTTTCCTGGCAACAAAGCACCTGGTCTCAATGGCCTTAACACATCCCTTTAGAAGGAATATTCTCGCTTCTTGCCCCCATCTGCTGAGGATGTATGAAGACCCTATGGGCACATTAACACTTCCCTTGCGCGGAGTGGTCGTTGTCTCCATATTGAAACCCAGCAATCCTCCAACAGCTTTGTCTCTTACCGACCGCTATCGATGATTAACATCAATAACAAAATATTGGCAAATGATAGCGAATCACCTGTTCTCCCTCCTGCCAGACATGATCAGGCTGGACCAGTTGGGTTACACCCCTTGGTGCTCCACAGCACATAATCACCATACAATGCTTGCTCTCACATATACCATAGACCCCCTGCTATGAGGCACAACCCTCCTACTGAATGCCACAAAGGCGTTTGATCCCCTGGAATGGCTGTACTTATTTCATCTTCTAACTTGCCTCGGAACAGCCCTTGATTTATAAATCTGATGAAACTATTCTACTCTTCCCCAGTAGTGTAGCCGCATATCAATGGAACAATCACCCCTCCTCTCTTGGTGTCTTGAGGCACCAGACAGGGATGCCTTCTGTCACCTCTCCCATTCGCAGCAGCCATGGAGCCTCTGACAGCCAAGCTGAGCACACACCACTTCCACAGGGGTATATCCTTCAAGGCCAGGAATATTTTGGTATGCCTGTATGTGGTTGACATGACCCTTTATGTTCGTGACCCGCACATAAATATCCCCCTGATTATCCGAGAAGTTATTCGCTTTGGCGGACACCCAGGTATTTAAATCAGCGGGTCCAAAAAAGTAATCTTCCCACACACCTCAAAGACAGACCAATTTGACTCTGAATACCCGCTTCAATGGCGTCGGAACCAGTCTGTAATTTGGGGGTCAGGCTCAGTAGAGACATGGACAAACTCTGGATGGCAAACTATGGACTGGCTGGAGAAACGGATCCCAATCTGGTCATTGCTAAAATGGCCATGCTCCACAATGTCCCATACCTGTTTATTAATATACCCGTCCCCCTCACTAGACATTTCCTCCGGCAACTTCGATTCAATTTAGTGGCTCTAGAATGGGAAGGCAGGCAGCCTATGACTGGTTGGGAAACACAGACTCTTCCAGTTTCGTGGGGTGGCTTGGGCATCCCTGATATGTAATTATATTTCTACTGTGCACAGGCCTGGTTCACCCACTTCTGGCTCTACTCCATGCCCTTCCAACCACAGACCGCTGTAGAGGCAGGCGGTGTGGCCCCCTGCTTGCTAGCTGCAGCCCTCTATTTACCAGCTATACATGCCCATGCTGTCATACATATGGTAGCATGCACGATATGGGCATGGAATGGCGTGAGGTGCTGTGCACCACCGGTTCTTGTCTTGTGGATCTGAGAGACAGCGCAAGGGTCAGCTGGGCAAAACGAAAGAGTCTGGCGGAAACGTGAAATGCGAGGCAGTGGTTCAGACATGCTGGTCCAGCATCATGGAGGGTTTTGTAGGCCTGAGTGAGGAGCTTGAAGAAGATTCTTTTGTCAACTGGGGGCCAGTGAAGTTCACAAAGGTGTTCGGTGATGTGGCTGCGGTGGCGCTAGTTGAAGAACATCCTGGCTGCGGCATTTGCACGTTCTCTAGTTTCCTGAGGAGTTTCTGGCTGATGACGGCATAGAGTGCATTGCCATAGTCGAGTCTGCTGGTGATGAGTGCATAGGTGGGGATCCATCTGAAAGTCTTTCAAAGCAAGCGTAGTGTGTGGAAGCATGAGAAGGATACAGCGTTGATCTGACGGTTGGTTGTGAGCGAGGAGTACAGTATAATGCCGAGGGACGAGGTTGCATGCGTTGTCCGTGGGCATGGTTCCCAGAGTGGCAAGCCACCAGTGGTCGTCCCAGGCAGAGGAGGTGGGTCCCAGAATAAGTACTTCAGTTTTGTCCAAGTTGAGTTTGAGGCAACTGTCCTTCATCCAGGAGGAAACGCCTTCATCCTGCTGTGGAAGTTGATTCTGGTGGCTGAGGGTTTATTGGTGAGGGATAGGATCAGCTGGGTGTCGTCCGCGTAGGAGACGATGTTAAGTATGTGATTTCTTATGATGGCAGCAAGGGGAGCCATGTAGATGTTGAAGAGGGTGGGGCTTAGGGAGGAGCCAGGGAGGAGACCTGAGGCACTTTTCAGCCGATCTGTGTAGGTTTGGAGTGGAATGGGGGTAATCTGAGTCGTTGAGTTCGGCCGGAGAGGAAGAAGTGTATCCAGTCCAGGGCCTTGCAGTGGATGCCGGCGTCATGAAGTCTCGTGATTAGAGTGCGGTGTGAAACTGTATCGAAGTTGGCCTAGAGGGCCAGCAGGATCAGGGCTGCCATTTCACCCCGGTCGAGGAGGGAGCAGATGTCATCGGTGGAGGCAAGGACTGTGTCTCTGCGCTGTGATTGCTTCTGAAACCGGATTGAGAAATGTCCTGGATGTAGTTCACTTCGATGAATTCGGAGAGCTGGGCGTTGATGGCTTTTTCGGCAACCTTTGCTGGGAAGGGGAGTAAGGAGATGGGTCGGACATTTTTTAGGTCTGTGGACCCAGCGGACGGCTTTTTCAGCAAGGGAGGTTGATCTTGACATGTTTCCAGTCATCAGGGAAGGTGGCAGTCTTGATAGAGCAGTTCAGGAGAGATGGAGGTGGCTGCTCTGTTAAATATGTGGTGCTGGCAGGGATCCTATGGTGCTCTAGAGTGGATGCTCTTCATGGTCATGAGTGTGGTGAGTGGGGTCCAGTTGGACAGTATAGGTTCGGGTGCTGTATGGTTGGGTGCAGTGGAATCAGACTCGGAGGCAGGGTCTTGGGTGTCAAATCTGTGGCACATCAGTTTGATCTTGTGGTGGAAGTAGGTGCTGAGTTTGTAGCAGAGTTCTTGGGAGGAGGGGGTGGCATGGTCTCACGGCTGAGTCTGGCGAACTCCTTTACGATGGTGAAGAGTTCTTTACTAGTGTGTGAGTTGCCGGGGATTCTGTCTTGGAGGACGGTTTTCTTTGTGGATTTGAGGAGGAGGTGGTGTGTAACACACAGCACCACGCTCTTACACCTCACCTGGAACTGCCCTACTTTGACAGGATTCTGGTCAGGTGTTTATAAAGCTATAACTTTGATTACGGGACACTGCCTGCAGATGTCACCCCAAGTTGCCCTTATGGGCTATATCAAGGAAATAACCCCTGAGGCTAGATGACTGACTGCAATGCTGCTTCTTCTAGTTAAGTGTAGGGTAGGCATGCACTGGGACAGACGTCATGCCACCCAGACCAAAGGCTGGCTGCAGGATGCAACATACTGCCAGGAGCAGCTTGCGGCCAATTGGAAACTCATACCCACACTATCCCAGCTCAAAGATATTTGGGGGCCTCTGACCACCTATCTGATAATGCAATGCAGAGGAAGCTCGATGTCCAACAACAGATTTGGCGGAACCCGTGGAGACATACCCAAAAGTTGAGTCCTCATCCATGTGATTTTAGACAACTTTGAGCAACCTTAGACATGAGAAATCCTCTTTAACCTGGGGAGACCCTTGGACTGTGGCCCTAGGAAACATTGCTATAGACCAACCCACAGTCCATGTGTTTTCCACCAGTAACATACACTCTGTAACCCCAGAGTTACTCTGTACATGTCATATTGATCTATGGACCACATTTGTGCAGTTTGTTCCCTGATTATTTTTTTTCCCCTCAGGGTCTCACTGGGAAACTAAATCATCCTTGGCAATTTGATCAAACTAGCCCTCACCCCCATAAGGGGTGGGGCACAAGCGTGTGGCACACTGTTGCTTTTGCTACTGTCCCCAGTATGGCCCCTAGTAACCAAACCGCCCTGTATTGGCTACCCAATCTGATTGCTCTAGAGAAGTGGAGAGGTTTTGTTTATATATTTGTAAACCATAAATAATTTAAAATGATGAGGCTGAAGAACCTCTACTCTGCAACCAAAACATGGTCTAAGGCTTTGAGCTTTATTGGCTCATCATAATATGGTGTATACCAACCTTTATGGGAATTCACCCAGCATACCGGTCTGTTTTAAAGGCAGCTTAAGCAAATCACTAGAAGCATCCAGGGTTGAAGTCATCTCGGTCTTATTAGCTCAAGGAGTATTGAAATCTTTGAAGGACATGAATGTGTTACCTTCGGAGAGACTCTCTAAATTCAAATACTATCAAATTTTAGTTTAATTGCAATCTGCGGAAGGTAGACAAATGTCTGCTCGCCCATTTAATTTTGTGGTGGAGATTAACACAGGAATACCTAGAAGGAAGCATTGAGGTGAAATACACTTCTTCAAAGAAATGTTGAATTTAACATGGAATTTCCATTTTATATAATACTGCTAGCGAGGGGTTGCATTGGCAAACACTGGAAAGAAATGATGTCTGTCCTACCATACAAGTGGCCTTAGTCAGTATAAAGATATGTGCTGTTGGGTCACAATAGGGAGCCAGGGAAATCCACAAAAACATGTCAATCATATCTCAATTGGTACCATGATGGACATTACAAATAGTCCAGTCATTACATGACTGCTGCAGATGTATGTAGGTGCTGCACCCAATTGCCCTTCTACATTTTGTAATCCATACATTTTAGTATGCCAGGGCTGTTTCAAGAGTTAATCATATATGAAAAGCTGGTTTACTGAATATGAGAACACGAAAAGTCGTTAAAATCTAATCAGGATGATAATTGTACCTGAATGTCTCACATTTTACTACAGCACATTGTCAGCACAATTGTGATTCTTATCACATCCATTCCTAACCCTTCTCTTAAAATTTTGGTTTGAAACACAGTCGGCCTTGAGTTTTTGATGAAATGTTCCTTAAATTGGTTGCAAGACTATGATATCGTTTGTCTCCAAGAGACACAGGTAACCAAGGGTTTTGAACTGGATGATTTTACAGTACATCCTGTGCAAGCAAGTCCAACTACAAAAGTACATGCAAAGGTGGGCATACTATTTCACTTCAGAATGGATATAATTGGAATGCTACGTTATTACTGGTGACTCTTAATAATCTGATGGAAATTCATATATCATTCATTTTACAATTCAATATTGGTCAATAATTAATTCTATCTAATCTTTACATAGCACTATATATACACAATTCATGACAAGCAATAATGTTGTACTTACAAGATGTATAGAGAAACTATTCCAATTTACAAACCAGTCCACTTGGTGATTTTTATGTTCATATCTCCATTAATCCTTATGCAAACCTTGACACCATAGCTCTAAAATAATGCTGAGATCTAGATACACCAAATATGTATAATGTACATTCTGATTTGCAAGGCCATTCCTTTTTGATTTGGACTTTGAATTCGAATCTTGCCTTATTAAATGGGCAAATAAAGGGGGCATGTCAGGTAAATCACATCATTCTGGTCAAAAAGATGATACTACAATCTGGAAATGTATTCTCCTATAAACAGTTAATAATAAACAGGAATGTAATGTTTGGCCTGTTTTTTTTTTATTTCAAACATTTTATTAGATATCAAAAATAGAAACTGCTTCATTCGTACAGTAAGAGTGAGAGTGTACATCAACACTACCCAGAGGTTAACATGTGTCTAAACCTTAGTCAATATTCTATTCGCCTAAGTGATTGTGGTAAAGTCCTGAGATGCACAAGGCCTGCTGCATAGACAGAGAGATAGTTCTTGCAGAAAGTTCACTGGTATAGAACGTTATCGATTATGAGTTACTGGCAATTCAAAGGTGGAGCCTCGACCTAGAAACATATCATTCTTCTGTCTATGTGCGTTGATTGCCAATGGGATAGAGGTACATGTAGATGAACACAGTCCTGCTAGACCTGATCTGTCTAGTCAAAATGCTCATAAAGCAATAGAGGAGGGGGTTAAAGAAGCGGGTAGATGGAGGAAGAGGGAAACATCACTAAGGGGTGTAGAGGGGAGAGATCTGTGCTTGGTTGGCTGTAAGAGTGTTAAGCATCCGACAGGTAACAATGGCCCACCAATTGCTGGGTTTGAAGGAGCAGGTGGACACCTTCACATGTACGATGGAGAGCTCCAGTTCATGGAGGGGCTGAGCACGGCTATCCTAATGTTGTCTTGCTTGTAGTCGGTTAACTTGGAAAAAAGGTGATCTGTGCATATAACCTAAGGAAGTTTGATTTTCTGTAGGTAAATATCAAAACTGTCCCACATTTTCTTTTTTTCAAATATTTTATTTAGTGGAACAGGTAGAAAGAATAAATTGTATTACAATTTATCAATACGTTTTCTAATCGTCAGAGCACAAGTACTTTGCTTCGTTAGCAAAGAGTTAGTATACCTAAACACAAAAAAAGCAATTAACGTACATAATCCTGATAAAAATCACAATAAAGAATGGCACATTAGTCGCAGTACCATGTTTTATTTGGTCAATCTCATTACTGCGACTCCTCCTCTCAAATATTTTGATATTTCGCTAGACTCCCCACTTTTTGGGAAAATAGTTTTCCCCTTGATTTCACTTGCTTCATCTAATGTACCCAGAAATCATCTGAGGAAACTTCCACTGTTCTCCATTTTTTTTGTAAGATGCAGTAAAGACTAGCTGCTTCTGCCATATAGGTACATTTAATGTGATGTTAATTCCAAAAAGGGCTCGCAGGGGGTCTGGAACTAAGGTTACCTGGAGGTTAGTACTAAGCCACTGGAAATCTTTCCTCCAAATCATCTAAAACTGGGCAGGTAAAGCATACAGGGAGCCAATCTCCTATGTCATGACCACATCTAACGCATACCTCGGATACAGAAGGGCACATTTTGTGCAAACAATATGGTGTATAGTACATCATCCATTTTGAGAAAAAAACCATTAATTTAAAGGTGGCCCCTATAATGCCTACAATGAGCCCATTTGTTATATTGTTTTCAGGTAAGTAGTTCGATCTTGCACACAGTGGAGGTCTCAATTTTATTCCAAGCTATTGGTACCATTTTGATGTGGAGTTGTTGCTGCAATATGTAATACCAATTACCCACTCCTATTAACCCACTAATATAGCATGCTTGTCTTATATTTGTAGCTATGGTATTCCTTGGAGGTTGGATCCTTTGCATAAAATGGAGAAATTGAAGATAAGAAAAAACAATGTAGGAGGGATCGCCAGATTGCTTTATTTCAACTGACCCCAGGGCTTCCTGATTCCAGCTGCGAGGAAATCGTTAAATCAATTTTCCCCTACCTTTTCCAAATTCTTTAAACTCCCCTTTTCTACCAGGAAACCTAATAGATCGCAGTTTCTTATCGGCATAGTAGGGTGGTATTGGGAAAAGTGGAACTCTTCCTTCCAGTGGGTGTGCCTAGAAAGCACTACATGGGGGAATATATACCTGTTGCGTTTCAGGAGCTTGGGAATTTTAAGAAAAGGGAGAGTCAAATATTGTCTTCTAGGAGCATTTGCTTGAGATAAAAATTGTTGTAGAGATCAAGCAGTATTACTGCCCGAACACCCCAGTCTAGAAATGCTGCCCGGTAGTATTTTTTAAAATGAGGCAATGCTAGGCCCCCTTCCTCGATGTTCAATTGTAATGTTACAATTTAGTGCGAAGTTTCTCTCCGAACCACACAATTTGTCACAACATCTAGTCAATTTTGCTAAAGAATTTTTGGGGAACATTGATCATTACATTGGAAAATGTAAAAAGGAAAGTGGGAGAATCGTCTTTTTGATTAATGCTATGCATCTGCTAAATGTTAAGGGAAAAGACTGCCATTGACGCAGTAAATTCTGAGCTTCAATAAGAGTTGGTAAGTAGTTACGTTCGTACAGTTCCGAAAAGTCATGAGATATATAAATAGCCAAACATCTAAAAGAACTTAAATCCTGAAATTGTGGCTGCATGTCAATAGGTAGTAGAAGTTCAGAGCAATTGAACAAGATGGCTTCTGACTTTATATGGTTATTTCTTGTCCCCCTAAACCAGAAAATATTTAGCTTTTGGCAAATGCTCTAGCAAAATTTTGTTCATCTGCGTTCAAATATAAAACCAAGTTGTCTGCAAACAACTTGATTTTGGATGCACCCTGCAGAAGTGCCCTGACTTTAGGATCTTGCCACAAAACTGTAGCCAAAGATTCAATAAGAAGTGCGATTAGCATCAGGGACATAGCGCAACTCTGGCTAGTGCTGCAACTGATCAACAATGCTCCCACCATGTGTGACTTTACTATGACTTTGGCTTTAGCCTTGTGGTATAGGTGTTCCAGAAGCCTCACCAGCTTCGAAGGAAAATTAAACCGATATGAAATGGTGAATAGGATCTCCAATTGAACAAAGTCAAAGTCATAGTCAGGCTTGTTTGCAAAACTTTAGCTCAACCCTGGGCAGCTGTTGCTTCCAGCAGTCAGGCTTTGTCAAAAGTATATCCAAATAATTGGAGTCTCAGGGGGAGAGATAAAGGGGTACAGGCCGCCCCCCACTCAAATCATAATACACAAACACAGGCCTGTCTCCCAAGGCACTCTAACTTTAGTTTAAATGTAACACGGGTAGGGTAATACGAAAATTCTTAATTACCAACAGCCAAGTATTCTTTGGCTTTTCACATCCATCCGAGTGTCAAAGATTAATACGGTACTCACACAGCAGACAACCAATCTATCGCTATACCATCACCCACCAAGCAGTATTTGTGGGAAAAAAGTGTGGAGAAGAGAGTGAGCCCCTCACGGAAGAACCGCCAATCGGGTTTATCTGACTAGTAATTGTCAGTAATCCCAATTATCATCATTGGTGACTCACTCTCATGACAGTGGGAAAGGAAAACAAACACCAGAAAAAGACCGACAACATATAACAGTGCTTCTTCTCAACATCAGCCCCACAATCTGCTGACTGTTCTTATCATAGCGGGTTGACGTTTTGCCCTTACTATGTTTGTGTGCACATCTAACACAAAAACACAAAATCCCCTAGTGAGAAAGAAAACGTGAATCTCACACAATTAAAATGGAAGAGTTCACTAGCCACTCTGGATTTATTCTGGGCTGTGAATCCTCCCAAGTTAAAAATGACTCACACCATACGTTGTCTCAGGTGGGTCATGGGTGCCAACTTGTTTCGTTGCTCTTATTTTCCGCAACTTCTTCAGGGCAAATGGGGGTTACCCACTGCAATTGCCACTTTCTTTCAACACACACCTATGATGGTAAAGACGATACGATTGTGAAATAAAATGAGCCATGGGTTAAAAAACCCTCAATTGTCTAAAAATACCAACTGTAGTACATGGTTGTGATATTCAAAACAAAGCACATAATCACCTGGGGTTAGCGACGTTCATGCATACCTGCTACCCCTTTATTTGCCAGTATACTCGTGTCCGGAAGGATCACGTGTTGATTCTGGAAACCCGCTATCGTCGGGTCGTCTGCACATAGAAACAAGGACAGAGACAGATCGAATACAGTTAGTGTAGCGCAAAACTGTTAGCTGCCCCACGCTAGCTCCCGGCAACCTCGGAACTATAGTTAAATATAGCACGCCTAGTTCTCAAGGTACACCATGTCGTGCAAAACCCCTAAATGAGCGCCCGGTTCCAACCAGCTACCTCCCCCATTTGACACTAGTTCACTGCCTTTACCGACCAAATTGGAAAGCTTACCCACACTCGGTCACCGGCACAGCTTATCCTCAACCGCGTCTCAACCCGGCTTGGAAAGCCGAATATCAGGGGGCGCGTCTGAACGCATAGGACGTTGCGTATCACGTGACCGCGAGGCGTCCCATGTGGCGGCCATCTTACAGTGTGTTCCATCTCCCACGTAATGGCTAATACTACTGCATCAACAACTATTTCATTTCACTAACGGCAGGGAATATTGCAACCTATCATTCAGGAAATAACAGAATTAAAAATTCATACAATCACAATTAAGAAATAAAATATTAAGATTGGAAAACAAATCGGTGTGATGTAATACCGATCTGCCATTATCATCGCCAAAGGCTCTTGATCAGGAGGTATCAGGAATTGTTCTCGACTAGAGGTCTGGGGGTCAACACTCTGTATATAAGCAAGTATATTAGGGTAGTGGTGGGAATTACATGTAGGAGGTCTGCACTATACTCCATGTATCAAAGGGAGGTACCCAAGTATATTATGGTGATGGTGAAACTTGCTTATCGGAGGTCTACACTATGCTCTATGTATTAATGGGAGGTACATAACGGGAGAGTTGAGTGCGCTACGGAGGTGTAGGCGCATCCCTGTGGTGGGCACACTTATGTGGAACTGTGTTCACCTTCCTCAAACAAACTTTAATATATAGCTGTGCGCCACGCCCATTTCACTTGGAGGTACATAACGGGGACAGCTACTACACTCCATGATTGGTAAAGTTCAGGTTTGGAAGGCAAGGAAACCCTATAAAATTTACGGGAATATCCATCATAATATAAATTCATCGTTTGGTGATTTTATTCCACTCGATAAGATCGTTCAGCCCCTCACGGTCTACTTGTTCCTGATATATCCAGCGGGCTTCCTTTCTCGCCAAAACGTTTTCAACATTGTGACTCTCACACAACACCCTCTCAAGTACAACCCACTCCAGATCCTTGGGATCATGTCCCATTTCATTAAAGTGTTGTACCAACTTCGTGGTCAATTTTTTAGCTCTAAGGGTGCTGAGGTGTTCTTGAATGCGGACTTTCACCTTCCTGGAGGTAAGTCCGATGTAGTGAAGCCCACATTTGCATGTCAATCTGTAAATTACATTTACAGTATTGCAATTACTGAACCTGGTGAGATGCCAGATTCTGCCATTTCTCAAAGTGACTGTCTTCGTGGTCTTTGTTAAATTACACACTGAGCAGCTGGTACATGGGTGATGGCCCGGTGGTAACTTATCTGTATACACAGGTTGAGGGGTCCGAGTATGGACCAATTTGTCCTTCAAATTTGTAGCTCTTTTAAAAGCAAACCGTGGGGGTGGCATCTTTCCCAAATTTGTATCAAGGATTGACCAATGCTTCCTCACAATCTGCCGCAATTTGGTGGATAAGGGTTCGAAAGTCGTCACCACCGGTATACACTCCTGTTTCGTTCTAACATGACGTTCAAGGAGTGCTTCACGGGGCGTATTCAGAGCACGTTTCCGCGCTTGCTTAACCACCTTCTTGGGGTATGCCCTTGCAGTCAATTTCACAGCCAATTCCTCCCATTGCTCAACAAATGATTCAGTAGTGGAGCAATTGCGCCTATAGCGCAAAAATTGCCCCACAGGGAGATTGTCCCGTAAAGCTCGTGGGTGAAAGGAGTTGTAGTGGAGCAAAGAGTTCTTATCAGTTTTTTTATGATGTACAGTTGTGACCAGTTTGTGATCAACCGCTGTAATGTCAACATCCAGATAGACAGCTGTTGTTCTATTGATGGACCATGTGAATTTGAGGCAATCATCTATCTGATTGAGCCATGCAAGAAATTCCAGGAGGAGGTCCTCTGTACCAGTCCAGATACAGAGGACGTCGTCAATATATCTCCTCCACAGGGAGATATGTTCCCTGAAGGGATTGTTGTTCCGATGGAGGACCACATTCACCTCAACCTGGCCCACATAAATGCAGGCCAGACTTGGGGCAAATGTGGCCCCCATAGATGTCCCGGACACCTGCAGGTATAGTTGGTTCTTATACTCGAAAAAGTTCTTAGTCAGTGCAAGTTCAATGCACTGCATGACAAACGTGATGGGCGTATCGTAGAACCACTCCAATTCTCCCAGGGCCCCGCTGCTGCCACCAGCGTGGCGTCCTGGGGAATGCTGGTGTAGAGTGACTCAATGTCGATGGTTACTAAAAATTGCAAACCAGGGTCAAAGTGCACTCCCTCAAGGACATTCAAAATGTCAGTCGTGTCCTGAACATAGGACTCCTGAGTGATCACTGCCTCACGTAGAAAAAAGTCCGCAAATTGCGATAAGGGCTCCAGTACTGACTGGATACCCGACACTATCGGGCGTCCAGGGGGTGGTCTCTGGGGTTTGTGGATCTTCGGCAAGATGTAAAACGCCGGAATGCGGGACTTCTTGTTGACAATAAAGTCCGCCTCTTTCGGTGTTATCCACTTCTTCTCCAGACCATCTGCTACTAAGCCTGGTAGAGATCCTACACCTGACTTACTTGAAGTGATCACTGGCTTAGTAGCAGATGGTCTGGAGAAGAAGTGGATAACACTCCTTCCTCTAGTTGATAAATGTTCAAATCCAGATATTATTAGACAAAGGTTAACATCAAGCCTGTTTGAAATATATGAGACTATATGTTGATGTAGTTTCCTCTCACTGAACCAGATGCTACTATATTACTCTAAATGTAATCAATATGGACAAGCCCTCTAAATAATACTATCTGGCCTGGGTATGAAGAATTGTACAATCCACTTTGAATTCTATAATCCCTCCATAAAGCATGGAGCAAAGGCTTTTATTTAACAACTTCTGTGAGCCATAAATAGATAGTTACAAATCTCCAAGTTTCCACTGAACACACCTCCACCCAATGCTCTGCCACCACTGTAAAAACTAGTTTTAACATCTGAAACAGCTTCACCTACTCTCAATGAACATATTGAAGATCGTCTGTGGTCATGCCTCTGTCAGCACTGGATGACTCAGAAATCATCTCCGACTGGGAAGCCACCCCCTCTGGGCTGGAGCATGATTTATGATGCCTCTGGTTACAAACAACATCAGTACACTTAACTTAGACAGTTATGCATGAAAGGTGATGAAACATGTTTATCAGAGTATCCAGGACTTCTTAGCATTCAACCCAATCTTTTCCTCTCAGTCACTGATACAGAGGTTGGCACAACAAGGGGTTATATTGGGAATGGTCTCTGAATTTGACATAAAAACTGGAATCCCAATTATTCTTGGTTCTTCTCTGTGGTATCTATACACATAGCACCAACTTGTCAAGAGTAACCTGAGAGACAATGGCACAAAATCCAGAATTTTTAATGCAGAACCAGTATGGAATGCCGTTGAACTAGCAGCCTTTACCCAGACTGAGTGGGGAGGTTTAGAAAGACACTGAAAAGGGCTAAACCTGCAGGCCCAGGAAGGAAGAGAAAGAAAGAAACACGGTAACCACCCCAGTGACCCACATCCTGCACTCCCTTTTATGTTCAACCTAGACACTACCTGATTTCCATTAAACGACCCAGGACTATACTGCACAACAACAAAAAAACTTGCTTGTCAATTTAGTGACCCATTGTGGGAAAGTGAGTGGCGGTTGAGTGAAGTTCTAACCACCTAAGACACTAACAAGTGGGAGCCTATTCAGAAAGCCATTTTGGAGTAGTCAAGTCAAAAATAAAGTTTATTTAGACCATTTGATCGATAAACCACTGTTCATACTTTATCATATAAAATCTACATATCACAAATTCATATTCTTAACAATAAAAAGTCGTATTATACTAAAAACTACATTTATAACAATTTAAAACAGAAAATTCATTTGGATTATAAAGCTATTGGCTACTTTTAAGCCTCCAGCCAGTCGGGGAACTTATAAACGCCCTGCATAAATTTCCCGATGGCTATCGCAATATCTAAATTTTCCATATCAACTAAAAGCTCTCGTGCTTGTGAACGCTCCTTAACATCATATTTCAAAAATATCGGGCGAAGGAACTGTTTACGTAAGTTTAAAAATATATGACAATCCAATAAAATGTGCAAAATATTACATTTCATTCCTAAATTACAAACACATTTGCCATCAGGATGCGTTAAAACTGCTTTTATTGCACTATTTATAATGATCGGGTTAATACCTATTCTTAACTTAAGAACTTCTATTCTTAACCAACGGTTTGGTAATAAATCTATGTATGGAAAGCTTAAGTCTTTCTCCCAGCCTGTACTCATAAATTTTACGGAGTCTTTCTTTCTCAAATACTCTTGGTCTGTTACCCTAGACATTTCTTTACCCTGCACTTTAATTACACTCTTTATTACATTAATTTGAAGTGTCTTTGGGTCAATATTCACATTCCAGTGGTCACAAATGGCCAGGAGTTTACTTCTTGTTGCCTTGGCCCATTTTAACTCACTGGTCTGAATTTCTTTCATGCACCATTGTGACACCTTTGTGACTTCCCCCAGCCCCAAACGATTCCAGAATCTGAGGAGACTCAACTGCACCTGGACATTCCATGCAGTTAGGCCTAATTCCAATCTGATTGCCTGGATCATTACCGAACTAGGGAGAGACAGGAGTATTTTGGAGTACTTAAAGTAGTGCTCCTGGAGTACTCTTTTATATAGTCTTACATGGCTTGATGAATTGGCTCGAAAATATCTAAAATTGGGAAACAATTTGAATACTGAGGGAAAATACATGTATGATTAGTGCTAACAGAGAAGTCTGTGCCATCTTTGCACTTCTTCTCAAAAGGAGTTGGATGCTCAGGGGACATTCAGCATCTAATTCTCAAAGGCATGTGAGAGCACGTGAAAAAGTACTCGTACATTATTTTGCGAAGGTATTTAGACCAGATGCGGAGCAGTATTTAAAAGTATTGTTATGTCTTGTCGCACGTTTATTTCAGTTTCTAGTTTGGCCATTGACAAATATGACATCAGATGTACATGCTTGCTCAATGATAACCAATATGTTCCCATTCAGTGTTTTGAATCAGTGACGCAATTTTCTTATGAACCCATCCTTTACCTGACGGTCTGGAGGAATACTGCTGTAAGATGGGGCAGCAGGGGTGGCTGCTTTTCACAGGCCAATTCCTGGCTGGCTACATCAAAGCAGTGAAGATTCAGATTTCAAACACCTTGCACCTCCCCAAACTCACCTAAATTGCAATTGCCCACAGCTTAAGTCCGCCAGGCCGGTGCCAAGTTGTTTGTTGGGGTACGGAGGGGGTACTGGTGTTCGGCAGCAGGGGGTGAAAGTTAGATGGGAGGACACAGAAAGGGCTAATAGCGTGTTAAATACAGCCATTGCGACAAGGGGCAGAGCTTAAAGGGGGTGTTTGGGTAGTGACACCCCTAAAAAATGCATTCTAGGCCTGGTAGTTGGGTCAGGGCACCCTGAGTCGGGTCTGCTACGTGTGTGTCGCTTTTTTATCATGGGTAAAGAATAAACGACAAAACAGTGTCCTTTGCTGTAAAACAGGAAAGAGAGAGAGAGTAATAGATATACACCTGGAGGCTGAATTTCAAAATGTGAAACCAATTAATCTAGAATCAATGTCAGTTTCCCTGCTTGTACAAATTGTGTGATCCTAGTCAAATATTTATTTTCAGAGCCTCCTCTTACTTTATTATCACATATAAATGTACTTTTAAATACCTGGGTTCAGGATGTGCACTGGAAAAGCACCTCTTATGATTGGATTAATAGAGTACATTGCTGCTCCTTTTATAATAAAATTATAGGCCACATTTAGGGTTTACATGACTACTTTAGGGTTTACATGATGGGCCAGGGAGCTATTCACAAACTTCATTTTGTAGTATATTTTGTAGAACTCATACTACCTATGCTATTTACAATCCTCACTTTTAAAGTACTACTTTTTTGCAGTAGTACTTTAGAAGTGTAGTTTTGGAATACCATTTTGCAGTACGTTTTACTATTGTACTGCTTCAAAACGTACTACAAAATGTAGCTTGTGTACAACCCCCAGACCCTTCAATTTGGTGGAGACATGTAAATTACACTTTTGGAGAAAAATTACACTCTGGTTTTGTGAATAGCCAAAAAGTAGTAAACCTATTCAAAAGAGTAAATTAGTCAAAAGTGTACGTTACCTTTGTGAGTGACGGGTTTACCAATAAAATAGTACATCTGCACCCATAGTAGTACTCTTTGAAAGGGTGCAAATGCACTACTTTTTTGAATTCACATACATTGGAAGTAGGGGATTTGAAAAGTTGCACCAGTCTCAGGTTTCCAGGCCTACTACTGGCAATCAAACACCCAAATGCTGATGGGATGAATACTGGACAATAGTGTAATCAGTGGCAACCGCTCAGTAGCATTCCAACTCATTGCTTTCCACCCACTGTGCCCCTGTAGACAGAGGCTCGTCTAATGAAAATCAGTACCTACCCTGTTCCTCGTCGAAACAGTCCATCCTAAATCTTGGTCATCTCCACCCTGCAGCCCACTGCTTTTTTATTTGGGGAATTTGAGATTCACAACCCCCCACTCCCCCAGCCCGTATCTTATAGACTAAGCTACACCCCGATAGTGATAAGTTAAAAATGATTAGAACAACTTTATACTAAATCGCTGGCGTCCCATGATATGATAATTGCTTATGAACCTGTATATATCGCCCTGTATCACATAATCTGCTCACTGGCACATGTTTTCCCTATATGTGACATTAATGTAGGATGCTAATATGGTGGAAACTGTTGTAAATACTTATTTTATGTGCTGTTGTGGATTGTATATTCGCTGTGCTATATGTCATTTGCTCTGACCCTTACTGGAAATGCTGATTGTCTCATTACATATGATATACTCTGTAAATGAGAAATTAAAAAATAATAATAGATTTGCGCCCTGGGCCTGTGCCCAGCTCACCAATGCCAATAGCTGGCTCTGGCCCTAAAGTATTGGAATATGCAATTACCCCCCTTCAAAACTCCTGTGAAATACGTCTTTTACAGCCAATTAATTTGTCACAGTATGCTTTAAAAGGCCTCGTTTGGGCGTGGCTTGTTTTCTTGGGAAGAACTTTAACTTCTTCAGAAGACTGTCTCGGGGCAATGTGGGTGGCGTGGCTGCGTGAAAACTTTTTTACCGGACAGGCTTTCGTTTCCAGTCAAGCTCTTGTTACATCTTTAACAATACGACAAACTGCAAAAATGTTACTAACCAGCTCCTGCTGAAACAACAGTACTAGTGTGAGGCAAAAGAGAAAAGTAGCAGTTCTCGGGAAGTTGCAATAAACTTGACTGGCAGCGCGTGAGTGATATATCCGGGAACCTTCAATTATGACGCATGTAGTATTCTATCGCAATTGCAGTGCAAGTTCTTTGGACGTGGAGTGAATTTGAAAGGTTAACGGCCTTCGCACTGAATCACAGAAGTAATGCCACAGCCTTCCTCTGTCTGCTTATTCCCCTGAGCCTTAACTGTGGTACCAGCCACAGCTAGGATTATCCGCTTGCTTTTCACTCTTTTCTGTATCACGTGCTTCCTCTGAAAAACAAACGACAATAGCGCTTTGCTTTTGGTTACAAAATATATTTTGTTCGGCACTTGCAGTGGCTTTCAGATCCAACAGTGCATTTTTAGCGATCGTTTTGACCGACATTACAGATGACATTCAGATAAACAACTTCGCCTTGTTTATCTGCCTTTTGCTACTGTTACACCACATTTCTACTTCAGTTATGCAGATGAAATATGCTGATTTCGGAGGGGTTGTGAGTTTTATTTCTGTAAAGTCGAGCGCCTGCGTCGGTATATAGGCCCAACTTTACTAACATTTTGTATCAAGGTTGTTCCACGTTTTTTAGTGCAGCCCTTATGCAAAATCTATTTTGGTATTTACAAAGCCCGATTTGTGTGGCTGTCCACACCTTTGTAACGTCTTCACGTGATGTTAAGTGATTGGAGCATGAGTGTTAATCAGGGCTTTAAGTGGGATGAAAAACTGGGGGGGGTCTCTCAAAGGGGCGTGGCCAAAGTAATCAAGGACGTAGCTTAAAAAAGTGTAAGCTAAAAATCTATGCTTAGCATAGTGTGCCGCTCCACTTGTATTTTGCTGTTTATGTCATTGCATCCAGATATATGATACAACAAGTAACATCATACCTGCAAGTCAGGACTATTGGCTTTGTCAATGGTTGTTAGTTGCATAAGATAAATAAGCAGCTACTGTGGCTTGTATATAATATTGAAAAAGCTTCATCTTAAAGCCCTGGTGACACGAAGACAATGTTGCTGCTCCTGAGTTTAAAAAAGAGAAGGGAATTCCAGAGAGAAAATGACTCTTTAAGGGATTTCCCTTCCCCTACAACGCCCACCTAGCATGAGGTCATGCCATAACTTTTCCACTAGTGAGAAGTGAGTAGTGTGAGCAGCGCACATGGATGTGCCTGTAGTCACTGCAGTCCAGAAAAAAACGGACCGACTGAGCCAGGGCAGGGCACAAAACAGAGCCCGATAGATACCCGTTTTGAGGCCTCCTTTAAAAAACTGCCCGTGCTCACCACACGTGAGAACCAGCCCACTTAAAGCCCTGGTGTTCATGTGCATCTACCCATGAATTTGACTCAAATCCATGTTTACTAAAGTAGGTAAACATGGGTTTGCGCCAAAATGGTGCCCCTTCCCGAGGCTGGTGTAACAAGGAGAAATATTTTATTTTGTCCTCATTACTTCCTCTTTGGCAGAGGTAAAGCCTCTAAGAATAGTTTTTGTGTAGGACACCATCCCTCCTTCCTGCAAAAAAAAACCTATTCTGGTCACAACACAGCCACCCTTGCACAATGGCGCAAGGGTGCCTGCTTTGGTGCGAGTCATCCAGAAGCGCACCAGCACAGGGAGAAAGCAGGACAACAGTATATCTTATTAGCTATGCCACATTTCTGCTTTCTCCCTTTGACGCAACACAACACAGCTGCTTCCCTTGCTGTGTTGCGTTGAGTCAACGTTTAGTAAATGTTTCCCCTAATTTGGGATGGAGTCCTACATCCTCTTTAGTTGGGTGTGGATAAAGTTGGGACCAACCCTGTGATTTTGTCAATATTCAGATGGACATGATATCACTTCTAAACCTGCACGGTTGCACATTGTCAACGAGGCCATCTTCCTGTCAAATAGTTCTCTAATCTCCTACAGTAGATCTGAATTGCATGAAGTAGTCAGCAGGTTGATGTTCTGATACTTAGAGTTCCTGACAGGGAGTTACTTCCTTCCCAGAAGCCTTGGGAGAAGCCCAACATTCTGAACTTTCTTCCCTGTAAATGGGGACGGCCCAATTATTATTAGCTCTTTTCCCTCTCACGTGATCCACCATCTTTAACTGCTACAGTTCACCCGCTTTCTCTTCGCCTTTTAAAATACTTTATGAATGTCCAAATTATGAAGTTGTCAGCTGTTTGATTTCCTGTCGTATGTCTTTGACAACTGTTTTCAATGCAGTAGTCCAAAATACAGCCCCTCAGTAATTTGCAAAACCTCATTGGGTCTAAACTGACTCTTCAAGGTAAATACAGTCACCCCTTTCCCTCTTCTGTGAAAGTCAAAAGATAAATGCAAAGACACAACAGTGACCAACCTTTTACGGTGTTGTTTGTATGGGATATATCAAGGTTTGAACCACAAACATATCACACAGAAAAGATAGGCTATGATTTCCAGTAACTGCCTTTCAATAATACCCATTATCTTTCATGATTACAATAGCCATAATTCACCAAGTTGTTGTCCTCTTCTGCAAGATTGACTGGCTGAGCTTGCTAAGCATTTGTTTTCCTACATCTTTAAGCAGTATAAAAGTTCAGTAGAAACGTTTTTATTTAATAACTTTATTTAGCCCCTCTGCTTCGAATGAGATATTTTTAGGCTGTTCATGCAAACGTGCGCCATGTTTGGTGCGTCTCCATGAAGTACTTTTTTTGTATGTTACTGATATATGCATGGTACACATGCGCCATTGATTTGGCCTCATAGCCCTAGAAGCTTTCAGGAAGTGTGATTCCATGTGACTAGGTAAACCGAGAATACAGTCCTGCCAACCTTTAAAAAAAAATCCACGTGTGAGAAGGGGGTTTGGCCTTGGAGGGGGCAGGGCCTGGTGCCCACAACTACCTAGAAGGAACTGCTGCGCTATCCCCCATCAAACCCACTTCTCCCATAAACAGCCCTGCTGATGCTGGTGCCGACGTACTGCAGTGTTTTTACACCCCAAAATGGACGTCTGTTTTTAAAAGCCTCCAAACACAAAAAAAAACACAGCTAAAAAAATCCACACTTTGCGGTGGTTTCCAGCTTGTTTTCCTGCCACCGTGTGATATCGGCTCCTCACCATGTGACCGCCCAATGAACAACATGAAACCCTTCAACATTGCTGAGCATCTGTGCTGTACAAACTCTGCTCTGGATTCAGGAATAGAGAAAGGCAAGAAACAGATTAAATAATACCTGTGATAGACTATCAGAGATAGAGAAGGTGGGAGCAAGAGTTGAGAAAGATGAATAGAGTTAAAATTTGCGAGGTATGAGAAAAAAAATTCTTGGAAAACACCTCTCCTTCAGACTCTAAGAAGAGAGTCCTGGGGAGGTGAAGCTGGACCATAAGGGGACTGCGGCTAACACATCCTGAGGGCTCCAGGACATATGCGCATCAGTGATAGGAAGTAGGGGGTAGTATGAGGGAGGAGCGAAAGCATATGCACCCCGCCCTCTCCCCTTTGTCAGAGATCCACACCTGGATGCGGGAAAGCCCATGCTCAAGATTGGACAAGTGTCCTTTTTAAAAAAAAAAACAATACCAAGAAGTGGGTTTGACCTCCCTTTGAAGCCTAAAAGGCTGAGACTTGGGGGGGGGGGGGGGGGGGGGGGCGGCATCAGCGGTCAGCTGTTGACTGCAAATGTTAAGTCTGTTTATACCAGTAGGAGTAATCAGTGGGAAAATCAAGCATTCCCCAGCCCCTAAGCCAAAAAGTAGACTTTCACATTGATAGAAGGATGTTGGTCGGGTTGGTTGCCAAGTTGTTGGCCTCAAACCTCTTTATTTTTCAAAAAAACATCAAAGGGTTGGGGTGATGTGTTTTGTTGTTTCGAAACCACATCTGAGGTGCCTTCGTTGTTTTATGTAATGCACGCCGCCAACTGATTTGCCTCATGGTGCCTAAATATTAGGTAAAATATTTCAAAATGCTATCCATCTTATAGCACCTGCTACCTGGATCTTTGAAGCAAGTGCCCAGGCCTTTGAGCTACAGTATTTTTCAAAATGGTGTCCTTTGAAGAAGAGATAGCAATTTGAATTATATTTGATGATTTGTTGATATTCAAAGGGTCACAGTGAATTTAATAACTTTGATTAGGATACCACTTGCATTGGAACGAAAATCAGTGCTCTTAAGTGTCTGGCCTTTATCCTCAGAGGTAATTCTAAAGAGGTCTGCATCTTCTGTTCTTTTCATCTTCCAAATACTTCTGGGCTCTTTATTGCAACCAACACTCTTTGCTGTTATGTTCCACCTTTTTCTACCCCTATATGTTCTTCCCATTTTAAATTCTGCTCTTAAACTCTTGACACTCATCATCCCACTGCATGTTAAGGCCCACATGGAGGAATTTTGAAACTTTCTGTGATGCTGCTTGCAGAAATAATCAGATGGCATTGACACCAGATGCTCTTGGCTGTACATGACAGCAGGGTCTGGTGCAGGGAGGAATGGCGATTATGTAGAGATCACTTGACAGACCAGCAAGGAAGACAAATGGTGGTTGTTTGTTTACATTCAAAGTGTCTATGCAGAAGGGCAGCATATGAGTATTGAGGAAACACAGCTTTGTTTTTCCTGAGCCATATGTAAAAAGAAATGGGCTCAGGAGACATAGCTTTGCAACATAGAAACATTGCTCCTCATAGTGAGTTAAGACAACTGTCTTTACTTTGTTGCAGTTTCTACTGGTGGAGGTGTATAGTTGGACTTAAATACTATAGCCAAGGCTTAAAGGTACCTTTAGACTACACACAGTTTATAGGTTCAAGGCGATTGCTGAAAGCTATACAGGTTCTGAGTGCTCCGAAGTCAAGGCAGGGACGCCTAGTGTTGTTGGACAACCAGGAGCTTCGTGCCATATATGAAATTTTGTCTGTTTGCGCTTTCAAGAGTCATTAATGAACCATAAAGTGGATCAGGGGTGCTGTCTTGTTCATTGCCCTTTACTTGTTCATGGGATGAGCGAGCATTGTCTTCAGTGTTTTGGTGTTAGGGCTGAGCTAACAGTCCTGTACTCCATTGATAACTCTATATGGCTGGAAAGAGGTGATCATCCACCTGGCTGTAAAGTGGGTGACACATATGCATTTGTTAAGTTAGCATAAAGGCCACAGTTTACTTTCAGAAACCAAGTTGATGAAAGGAGGTTTCCAGAACAAGACAACATGTTACTAACTCAGCCTTATGCACACTCCAAACCAAGATGGCCATCCTTCCAGAGCTCGGTCCCAGGGATGTTTTTCTAAAAGGAAGGGGGTGCACTAGGCCCACCTCCTTAGGCTCTTGGAGCCCCGGGGACCACCACCTCCCGGTGCTTTATTTGTAAAAAAAAGAAAGGGGGTGCACAGGGCCTCCCTCCTGAGGTTTTATAAGCCTCGGGGACCACCACCTCACCCAGGGTTAAGAAATATTGTTGGGGGCTCCGTGGACCCCCTGATCCTCAGGGACCACCACCTTCCCTGCGCTAAATAAAATCTAATGGGGGGCCTGCAGACCCCCCCAGGGACCACCACCTCCCCGGGGCCAAACATTTTTTAGCGAATGGGAGAGGGCCTGTGCAGCCCCCCTCCTGGGCCACATAGGGCTCTAGGGACCACCTCCTCCTCAGGGCACCCTGTGAACAAGAAAGTAATGGGGCAGCGTGGCTTCCCTCCTGGAGCCATACATGGACCTGGGGACCTCAACCGCTCAGGGCGGGCACCTGCTATGTAGCGGGGTGCACATTCCTTGAACATAGCTGTTTGGTTTTGCTTTTAGGGAGCTGCTCATGGCGGCCTCGGCCGTGATAAGGATAGCACCGCCTGAAAGGAAACAGGTCTGCTGGGCTGGAAATCGGAGTACAGTTCACACACAGCCCGGGAGATGCAGAATTGAAAACAGGATAGCAGATCTGTGGCCCACCCGAGGGGAGTGAATATCGAATGACATTGGGAGTTTTAAATTGCATGGCAAAAACCCGGACCCCCCGATGGGGATGATTGATCAAAAACTACCCTTTCAGACATAGTGAGACACATAAATTATGCAAAAAAAGAAGCAGAGAACTCTGGGTAGTTCTCAGGTTTAGGTGAAAAGCAGCTCCTGAATAGAGCACCCTCAACACCAGCAACACCCTAGATCTGCTCACCTCAAATGTCTGCTTTCTATCAAAGTCTTTAAGCGTAGGATTAGCACAGTGCCATCCACACAGAGATTGAAAGGGACATAGTCTTTTGCTAGTTCTACAGCAAAGTCTGTAAGCATAGGACTACCACAGTGCTGTCCATGCCGAGCTGTAAAATGACGAAAGCCATTTACCACTCCAGGCACAGTATTACAGCTTTGAATTGGTAAAAAACAAACCAAGCCAACCTGAAAGGAATAAAAGCAACCCCTGACACCGTATTTCACTCTCATTAGAGCTCTTCAGAGAGGTATGGCTTTGTCCAGACACAAGGGAGCATCCAGTATAAGTCAAAACAATACCCTTTCAGGCATAGAGTGACGCATAAATTATGCAGAAAAAGAAGCATAGAACTCTGAGTAGTTCTGAGGTTTAGGTGGAAAGCAGCTCCTGTATAGAGCACTCTCAACACCAGCGACACTCTAGATCTGCTCACCTCAAATATCTGCTTTTCTATCAAAGTCATTAAGCATAGGATTAGCACAGTGCCATCCACGCAGAGATAGAAAGGGACAAAGTTGTTTGCCATTTTTACAGTAAAGTCTTTAAGCATAGGACTAGCACAGTGTTGTCCATGCTGGGTTGTAAAATGTCAAAAGCCATTTACCACTGCAGGTACAGTATTACAGCTTTGAATTGGTAAAATTCCAACCAAGCCAACCTGAAATGAGTGAAAGCATCCCCTGACACCATGTTTTGCTCTCATTATATATATATTCCACTCCACCTCCTTTGACACAACTACAAAATATTCATATTCAGACTTCCTATTCTGATTCCTTTTACACCACTTTTCTTTGCAGGTACAACTTAAATTTGAGAATGCAGTCTGTTCAATGGGCATTGTTCCCAGTTTGTGTATAGTTTTGTGCTTAAGGTCAGGGGTGGATCTTCCATTACGGCAGAGGAGCATGGCCACACTGAAAAATAAAATGATAATAAAACTACTTTAATATCATTTTATTTTTCATTTTTCCCAGGTTGGAGAAACGTCCCAGGCTCACTGGGCCTGAGTGAGCATCAAGTCAGCCCGCTCAGGCCAATCACAGCTCTGCTTTCATGCTGGATTGCCCCCTGGGAGCCTGTGCAGCATGCCCAGCATCGGAAGAGGAGCACAGATGCAGCAGCATCAGTAGCAGGTCAGTTGTATTTTTTTATGTTCCCCTCACCCCCTTCTCCCGCCCCCCTGATTTGTCCACCTCCCCAAAATTTGAGCAGCGGTCGCTTCCTAAAGTGTTGCTTTATTATAATATTTTAATGCTAGGGCATCTGATATCAGACATATACAAAGTTACCCAACAATTAATGAAAATGTCCCTAGCAAAAAGTCAGCCTATTGTTAGGCTAAGTTCAACTTCATTAAGACTGTTTCAGTCCCTCGCCTCTATCTTAAACCTACTGGATGTTACAAGGTAGGTTATTGGTTTGCAAACAGGCAAAAAGGAGGGAAGGGATTTTCATTACAAAATTTTGGCGAGACCTAGACGGCTGAAGATTGGTCTGTAATGACCTAGGATATTTGGGTTGGCAGTAGAGTTTGGAAGGAGCTTGGTCTTTATGGTGCCTCAGACAAGTCCACACCAAGAAGCCCACAAGGTAAAGGACCATTACACCTGAAAAGGATGCACTAACGCCAGCTCTGACAATAGAGCCTCAGCAGCCAGCTTTTTGCTGCTGAGGGGCTAGGGTAAGGGAATGTGGTGGGCCCTATAAAAATGAAATGTGGCTCTTAAAGCAATTTAATTCTGTTGTTGACGCTGCCTTCATGACTCTTGACACTAGGAGTGGCACAAATAGTGCCAGGGGTAACAAACAGCAAGACTAAGGTAACAAGTGTCCCCCACCCCCAGCAACCCCTACCAGGCTACCGCCCATGAAAGACTGCTACCTGAAATTCATAGCAAAGTCTACATTAAAATTTGTGTTTTTTCAAAACAAAATTCTGGTCCCTTTTGCTTCAGAATGAAGGGTTCCCTACTAATCCTAGCTATATATTTCAACAAAGTTTAGCATATACATTGGCTAAACCAGCCCTCAATTTCACCAATTCTGTGGCCATCCCCACACTGACTTCTGGTCTAACTACTTATGCCAGTTGACATACTTCAAGCTAGCTCTGTCTCCACACAAGAAATACAGGATTCCTCAGGATATATTCTGAGGAGGCAATGAGAAGAACTGATCCTTCTAGACCTCTCCGCAGCCTTCGACACCGTTTCACATCTCACTCTAGCATCCAGACTACACGACGCAGAAATTCAAGGAGCCGCACTTGGCTGGATCCAATCCTTCCTCTCCGACAGAACTCAGAGAATTTAACCCCTCCCCTTCCTCTCCGACCCAACAAAAATCAACTGTGGAGTACCCCTGGAATCTTCACTCAGCCCCACGCTTTTCAACATCTACATGGCCCCCCTCACCGCCATTGTCAGACAGCATGGGCTCAACATTGTATCCTACGCCGACGACACCCAGCTCATCCTCTCGCTCATGAAGAATCCCGAAGACACCAGACCCTGTTTTCAGGAAGGCATGAAGAACGTAGCAGCCTGGATGAAGGACAGCTGCCTGAAGCTAAACTCAGAGAAGACCAAGGTCCTCATCCTCGGTCCCCACACCTCTGCCTGGAACAACACCTGGAGCCCACCCATCCCTACAGACCACGCTAGGGACCTCAGCATTATCCTCGACTCCTCCCTCTCCATGGACCGCCAGATCAACGCCGTTGCCTCCACCAGCTTCAACAGCCTTCGCATCCTGCGTAAGACTTTCAAGTGGATCCCCCCGACAGCAGCAGGACCGTCACCGACGCACTCATCACCAGCAGACTAGACCACGGCAACGCCCTCTACGACAGAATCAGCAAAACCCTCCTGCATAGACTCCAGACCATCCAGAATGCCGCAGCCAGACTAGTCCTCGGGACACCGCGCCATGAGCACATGAACCCAACACCTACAAGGCCTCCACTGGCTCCCTGTTGAGAAGGGGGTCACCTTCAAACTCCTCACCCATGCCTACAAATCCCTACACAACATCGGACCCAAATACCTCAACGAGAGATTATCCTTCCACGTACCCAAGAAAAACCTCCGCTCCGCCGACCTCGCCATGGCAGAGGCCCCCCAGATCCACAGAAGCAGGACAGGTGGGAGAGCTTTCTCCTACATTGCAGCCAAAACGTGGAACGAGCACCCTGTGAACATCAGACGCTCCCTGACCGTGCACACGTTCACAAAAGACCTGAAGACCTGGCTCTTCAACTGATTCTGGAGCCCCCCAGCGCTTTGAGACCCTCACGGGTGAGTAGCGCACTACACAAGCTCCCTGATTGATTGATTGATCGAATCTATTGACAATCACAGGTGATGGGCAGGTGATCCTGAAAGGAAAAATCCTTTTATGAAAAATCATTCATCTCGAAGCTTGAAGAAAAGGGAGTAGCAGTTCACATTTGATTGAAGAGAATCTGGAATTTTTAAAAATTGTTTCTTTTATGTAGACTTCTATAACATCTCCATTTGAAAAATTACCAGGTGCACAAGAACACCACACCCCAGTGTATCTCACCCAGGGATTTTGGCTGCTCAAAGCAGGTGAAATATTCTTGCAAAATAACGAATATTGAATTCAAAGTGAGGAATAACCGGGGACTCAGGATTGGAATACCTAATTTTTATAGGCAATCATCTGAGTCTTGCTTGTAATACCCATTAATTGCACCCTAATGTTTCCAGTATTTTATTTATTTTTATCTATTTAATGCGATTTTATATAGCGCGGACGTTACCCGAAGGTGGTCAGAGCGCTTTACATAAGAACCCGTTGCAAAACATAAGGACTTAGGATTACATGCGTTATATAAAAGATACAAACAGAAAAAAATTCAAATGTACAAGATGTAAAGTCACACAAGGAAGAGATACAAACAGAAAGAAAAATTGCAAATGTACAAATGGTAAAGTCACTCAAGGAAGAGATACAAATGGATATACTCTAAGAGTCACATAGGAATGGTAGAGAGTACAAAGGTCTACTCCATATACTAGTGATTAGAGTTATCTCTATATACATAGGAAAGGGATATGAATGGATATACACTAAGAGTCACATAGGAATGGTAGAGAGTACGAAGGTCTACTGCATAAACTAGTGATTAGAGTTATCTCTATATACATAGGGAAGGGATACAAATGGATATACTCTAAGAGTCACATAGGAATGGTAGAGAGTACGAAGGTCTACTGCATATACTAGTGATTACAGTTATCTCTATATACATAGTGAAGGGATATGAATGGATATACTCTAAGAGTCACTTAGGAATGGTAGAGAGTACAAAGGTCTACTGCATATACTAGTGATTAGAGTTATCTCTATATACATATATACACATAGTAGATTTTCTCAGGTTAAGACCAAGAAAGAAAAAAAAAAGCAGAGTTCCATTAAGTGGGGTCAGAGGGGGGGATGCAGTCACAGCACCAAGTGAGGGTGGGAGGGATACAAAGGTATGGAGAAAAGGCAAACCAGAAAAGGGAAGAAACATTTGAGGATCGTCAAGGGGGAAACGGTCTTGGTTCTGCTCCTCCACCTCAATCACCCTGGTGCCTACGGTGTCCACACCATGGCGCAGAGTCGTCATTTGTTCCATAAGGTCAGCTTTCAATTGATCCATGGAGGATCGCAAGTTCTTTTTGAGTTCCTGGAATAATACTGTCTTAAAGTCCCGTCGGGTAGCCACCAGCTCCTCTCTTGGTAGAGACATGTTCTGTGGGCGGACTGTCTCTGCTGGAGTAAGAGCCTTTTCGGGCGCAGCAAAATAGCGAAAAACCTTGTTTGCGGTTTTCTTTGGAGGCATAAGGGCAAGGTCCGGCACGGTGAGCGATCCGATAGTGCAGGTTCAGGGTAGGTCTAGGCTCCAGACGAGAAATAGTGAATAGCAAGCATGTGAATTCCCCACAGGGTGATAGCAAACTTCCACTGAATGGCGGGTTCAGGACGCCATGTCGGAGTCAGGCAAAGCGAGGCACGTCTTGGAGGAGAGAAAGCAGCCCTGAGTTGATCCAGAATACACAAAAGCCACTCCACCCAGGGGGACAGCTATTCTCTGGTTGAGGGTGGCTTCCCAGGCTCTGCACAGAACGTGAGGCACATCACCGCGTTTCCCGCTATTTCCCGGCATCTTAGGGTCAGGCGGTTGTCTCGTAGATCGTCGTCTCCCAGGCCCTCCGTGTGTGAGTAAATGCGGAAGAGACTAACCTGCTCACGGCACTCGGGGTAGGCTGCACCTCCGCCGACCGTTAGTGCCACTTCAGGGTGTCTGTTGCTCCTCAGCTCTACCGCGCGGCGGTGTCTGCCGCTTGTTGCAGTGCATAGATTGACTCGGAAAATCCAGAAGAGACTGGCCATGAAATTGCTTTGAAGGATACAAGTGCTGACTGGCGCCGCAAATCGATGCCGCTTTTCATCCTCTGCGGCGCTGGAGTTGGGAAAGTTCTGGAAGGAGCGCTGAGAGGCCGGGGTCTGGGTCAATTAGTACTGGGTGGTAGTATACCCCATTTCCATTCTAATGCGTCCAAACCTCTGATGTATCTTCTACTGTGCAGACAGACTCTTCACATATTGGATGTACAGTAGTTTTGTCTCAAACATATCAGGGGATTGTATTTCCTATTTATACCTCAGTAAGAAGTTAATGCCCTGGGAAACACAACATACTACCGTAGAAAATGAATGTCTGGCTGTGAAATGGCCTTTGAACACGCTTTGAGATTGCCTGTTCGGTTGATTCTTTATTTTGGTTACTGATCATGCTCCCTTTGTATGGTTGGCTTCACATAAAGACTTAAATCCAGTGGTATTGAGATGATTCGTCATGTTACAATCCTTTCAATTTATCATAGAACACAGGCAGCTATGGATGCACACGAATTTAGCTGGTTTGTTTTGGATGGGAGCCATGGTCATATCTGCCCCATACTTTGGTCAGCTTGAGGGAAGGGTGTGTATCCTGGTAATACCTCAGCCTCCACTACACATGCAACAAAGAGGCTAGAGGACGGACTAGCCAACGCAATCAAAAAGATTACAGCCAGAGACGAGTTCTCCTGCATTTTGCCTTTGTGCTGTGAACTCTTCACGGGTGTGCACGAACACAGCCTCTAGAATGTGCACTGCGCCCTTATTTCAAAGAACCAGATCACAACAGCAGGGGACACATGGCAGCCTCGGGTTCATCCTAAAACTCCAATCCTACCTGTGTCTGAGATCCAGCCCTTATTTCAACCCTTCTCCATGCTGCTGAAGGCACCTCTCCTGCCAAGAGGCTCCTCGGGCTCCTAGGCTAGAGCTAGGATGGAGGGCTCAAGCAAGGTTAGGTGAAATGGACCTTAGCAAACATCCCACAATAAAAAAAAAGGAAGAAGAGTGGCATTTCCCATAAGGACAGGGTAATGGAATTAGTTTCATGCAGAATTTTGTATTGTCCAAACCTTATAAACAGTAAAACCATCAACATGATCAATCTCCATGTAAGGTCAACCATGATGGGACATGAGTGCAAAAGCAGAATATAGCAATTAGTTTATGGTGCATGGCTAGCTCCAAAGCAGTGACAGGTAGAGCTGAAGGAAGAATCAGAGGTAATAAAAACGGGATTAAAGAACAGATAGAAAGCAAGTAATGTGAGCATTGTAGGTGATGCTAGAGCAAAGTAGAGAAGCATGGATCATCTAGCGATTGATAACAGGTGTAGTCAGGGGGAAGTGCAATTATAGCTGTCGCTGGCAGAACTAATGCATTCTCAGTCTCGGAGTTAGCACATGTGGGTCCTGGTCCAAGACCTTAAACAGTTGTAACAGTGGAGTTGCAGCAAGGACCTACACTGTACCTCAGGCATCCTTAAATAAAGACAAACAGATCTGGACAAAGAAGGAAACCTGGAAGGAGATCACCTGTAAGGGTCAGGGACAATGCATGGCTTGTCTCAGGCACATGTTCCAGTTGCAGCCCAGACAGGAGCCCGCAAATGGTCAATCTCAAGGAACAGGAATTGCAAGGAAAGGGTGCATCTCTCATGCAAATTAACCAGTGCAATCTGGGAGTCCTCTGGAACGTGGAACCACTGAGCCTGAGCTGCTGTTTCGCATGCAGTTTTCGTTCTTTTTTTGTTCTGGTACAGAGGAACCACAGTGAGAACAATACATTACATATCAGTGTCCAATGTAGGTGCAAGACAGGACCCTTTTTTGAGTTTTCAAATGACCACTAAATAAATAAATTCCTTGTTGATTAACTGTATTAAAATGCATTTGACGTTGGAATCTTGTGAATCTGGAATGGCTCAGCCCTCATGGAGTTACTTGGCCAAATCACATTAAATTACGTAAAATAACATACCATAGTATACAGTGGTGACCAGCACAGTTCAGGGGCGGGGGGTGGGAGAGGAGTGAGGGGGTTCAAAAAAAAGAAAAAAATCTTACTTGTTTGCTGCGTCCCTCCTCTTCTCTCCTCCGTCATCTCTTCATGCCGGAACAGGGACGCAGGAAGCACCCGGCTCCCAGGCTCCCCAAAGCCAATCACAAGCACTGCAATGCAGCGTTGTGATTGGTCTAAGCGTTGTGGTTTGACGCTCAGCTAGGGTCTGGGGACATGTGCATGTTCTCCACGCTGGCTGTAATGCAGCCTGCCTGGAGAACATGCAAAGTGCACATAAATGTTTGGCAGGCCAGAGGCGCCCAGCCAAGCATTTATTTGCCCTTGGAGTGAGCAAACCACTCCTCCCCTGCTCTGAAAGCAGAGCAGCCCCACCCGCAGAGCTGCCACAGCAGGGAAACAAAAAATTATAATAACAACCAGTTATTATCATTTTAAGTTTCCTTTAATTACACTTCTAAAAAGTAGTGAGGCGACGCACCTCCGTCTTAGCGGAGGAGCCGCCACTGATAACATAACATATAGGGCCATATGTATCAAGCAAATTTGCATTCGCAAAGGCCGAAATTCGCAGAATTTCAGCCTTTGCGAATGCGAATTTGCCAAATGGTATGTATAAAGCAAAATCTGGTGCAAACCAAGGAATCGCAAAATTTGCGATTCCTTATTTTGCAATTGCATTTAAGGAATTGCAAATTTTGCGATTCCTTAAATGCAATGTATGAATCAAAAAAATTTGCAAAATGTTCTTAAGGAATCGCAAATTACCACCAACTTCTAGTTGGTGGTAAGTTGCGAATTCATTGAAAAATGCACATTTTTGCATTTTTCAAAGTGCCATGTGACGCACATACATGCCCTTAGGGCATGTATGTGCGCCACATGTGCACCCATGCATATTTCAGGGGTGCAACAGGGTGTCCTTTGGACACCCCTGCACCCTTGAAATTATTCTCCAGTTGCGATTAGCAAATTGCAAATCGCAAATTGAGAATAACTTCCCATTCATTCCTATGGGCCTCCTGGCCCATAGAAATGAATGGGAAAGTATTTATTAATTGCGATTCGCAATTTGCAAATCACAATTAAGGAATTTTAAGAAATCGCAAAAAAAATGCGATTTTGTGCATACATACCTATTTGCGATTCTCAAATAGCGATTTCTTAAAAATCGCTATTTGAGAATCGCAAAACTGGATGATGATACATATGGCCCTAAGTGCCTGATTTAGAGTTTGACAGATGAGGAACATCGGCCACAAAGAGGCGGAAGATCTGAATGCCATACCTATAGTGTATAGCTTTCTATACATTCGAAATTAGCAAAATGGACATTTGCAAACCTCGAAATCAGGCTTATAGAATTTTCTTGTGAAGTTGTGATGTCATCACTGCATAGGGCGTTTTTTTCATCGCAGTGGCATATCACTGTTTATACAAATGCCAATTGACTCCCAATTGGCTTTTCTGAATTTGGCTACTAGTGTGAAGTTACTGGTGGTAAGCTGGGCCTCGAAGTTTTGCCTGTTATCAACGGAAAGCATTCATGGATCCAATACCTTGTCCAAATGACAAGATGTCATATTTATTTTTCTATCTAAGTGTATTCATGAGAATAAAAGCTAAAAAATACTTGTGCAATAACTGAAAAAGGAGCACAAAACATCACATAAGTAACAATGAAAGTTCAAGATATTATGTCATCCACGGCTGGGCTGCTTGACTTTTTTGATAAAGGACTCAATAAAATTGGATTTGAACACATATACAAGATTGCTGATGGACTGAATTCAAGTAAACTGATGCGATTTGAGATTTGTGGACGACATAAAATCTTGAACTATCATTGTTACTTATGTGATTTTTTTGTGCTCCTTTTTCAGTTGTAAATTTTGAAATGGAGTGTGACTCCTAAGCAATGGGGTTACTAAACGTTGAGCGTAACAGTGACTACATTGATAGAAAAACACACTAGTGCAATGCTAGACCCCCCACACTGCTTTTGTCAAGTTTCTCGGTAAACAATACTTGTTTACCAGTGTCCCTGACAAGATTCAAGCCCACCAGTCTGAAAACCCCAAACAGACTGTTAAATTCAATATTTTCACACGAAATTAAGAAATGAATTGTTCTAGCCTTTCTTACAATTATAGATTTTGCTGATACACAAAGGGCCCGGTTACGATGCGGGCAGGAAGGCTCTGCGGTCGGAGCCCTGCTGCCCGCATTGTAATCACCAATTCAGATTCCCTTCTGACTGAGCCATTTCGATGGGCTCGGGCAGAAGGGAATCCGAATCAGTCTTCCGAATGGCTTATGTCGGGCTCGGAGAGCCCGTCCGCCATTCGGAAGGCCCACAGTAATCCCCCGGCCGGCTCCTTCCGGCCGAGAGATTGTGATGGCAGTTTCCCACTGCCTTTTTGTGCCTACCTTTCCGGCACAAAAAGGCATTGGGAAACAGCTTTGGGGTCCCCCAGCAGGGCCCCATGGGTGCAAGGATGCTGAATGGCAGCTTAGGGGGCACAGGGGGCACCGTGTTGATCCCTGCACCCGGTGTCAGGCACCTTGAGGTGCCTGCCACGGAGTTCGGGGATGAACTGCACCCCTGCTCTTTGCTATGAGAGCATGCATTCCGTTGAGAATGCATGCTCTCATAGCAAAGTATAGGATTGTGACCGAACAAGGTTCAGTTGCATCCTAATTCCTGGGCTGGAACCGACGACTGGAGGTCGTTCAGTTCCAGTTCCAGAACGATGTCGGACGGTCCGTCCGGCATCATAATTGGCCCCTAAGAGTTACTCTCCACCCACAAAACAGTACCCTCGGTTGCTACTTCTAACAGTATTATATGTCATATTTGACTGACTCATCCCCAGACCTACCAATCATTAAGGGAGCATATCTGAACACATTCATTCAGCATTGGCCTCTAAATTATTGCTTGCCACCTACCGTTTTTCAAACTGTTGAAGTCAGACCTCCTTTTAAGGCATTTAAATATACACTAGAAACGTTTGTTGGCCTTTCAGATTTTCCAAAATTAATTTAGTAATGTTATGTAACCTATGCTCCACATTGAGCGAAGTGTGACTCATGAATATGGGTACACGTTTTACTGATATTAATGTTTGCTTAGTTATGTAAATTACCTGCAATTGTGAAACATTGTGAAATAAATAGATGATCTAAATGCACATTTCCAGGTTTTATTTTTACTTAAATCTTTTTTATTGGTATTTTGACAAGGAAAGTTACCTCAGCAACATAAACCCTACCTTTGAGTTTTTTTCCGCGTTGGACTGTTCGCAATATAATACTTCCCTGCAGCTGGTGGTGTGGCAGCTTATCAAGGACTGCGCAAACGTTGCCTTATGCATTATACTTACAATACCTATATAGAATTTTGGAACAGTCCGCCTATTATATTCATACTCAATATTTGACGGCCCCATGTGATAACCTTACTTCCAACTAAGACTAACTATACTAGTTCCGTGGCTTATCATACTGGCTAGAACCTCTTCATTCAACCTCATTATATCATTGAAAGACTTATCGCTCATTACAATTGCCCTGACGAAGCTCCTTTCGGGAGCGAAACGCGTTGGCTGTCTTGTGCACCTTGAGAAATAAGAAAATAAAAAGAAAAATTATTTTTGGAATACACTTCTGGCTCGATTGATTCACTTTAAATTTGGTGCTGCCTCCATTTATTTTTGACACTCTTCTTCTGGGATTCCAGTGGGACTCAACCACAGCAGGTCCTGGAGGTTTACAGCACAATTATATATACAATTTATGGGACTCTGGAAATTTGAGGTGCTTGCTAGTGGATCCGCTGTGGGACATTGTACTTTGGAACATAAACCCTACCCCAGCCTGCCACAGCAATCTCCCATGAGGGCCGTTTTTTGCCACCCTCGCCATTACTCCTGTTTTCATATACCGTCCGCCCACTGGCGTAACGAAACCTGAGGGGGCCTCCCTGCACGGTACGTAGAGGGCCCCCCCCCCGGGCTCAATCATGAGCTCTCTGGCCAGAGTGCAGTGCCGAGGAGGCCCCTTAGAGCTTGAGGCCCCCCCACACCGCGTGGGCTGCGGGGGCCTGTGTTACGCCCCTGCGTCCGCCCATAGGTAGGCCTCTCCAACCTGTTAACCCCTTTAAACTGTGTTGAATTACGTTTATGTAGTATTAAATGACCCTACACTCAGTATGAGGTGCTCCTACCTGAGTAAAGCTCTGATGCAAGAAACGTGCGAACTGGTTCTGTTGGCAGGGTCGGATTGGGGTGAAAAAAAAAAATAAGCCCAGGTGTATCCTAGAAAAAGTGACCCCCTTCACCGTTTGCATCCTTTCGCAAAACATTTGTTGGTCAGTGTCATGCGGTCAATTGTAGGAGATAGCTATGGTAAATGAATAACTTGCCAATAACCCTTTAGGTCAGGTGATGAACGCTCATCTCACTGGGCTATCTCTTGGGCCTACTGACAGTTTGATAGTGGGCAGCATAATAGAGACTAAATAGTACAATATTTTTAAACAAGTAATTGAAATTGAGCTTCTGCTTTAAGTGGGATGAAAAAGATAGATGGGGTCCCTACAGTGGTTGTGATCAAATAAATGTAACCAGAAATCTTTTATAAGAAAGACGTTAATGTAAGTAGGGACGTGGCCTAAAACGTAAGCTCAGATCCTATTCTTTCAAGACGTGCCACCTAATCAATATTTGAATGCCTCTGCTGTTAGTGAGTCCAAATACATCACAAAAGAAACACATAAAGCTAATCAGACCATTTGACTTTACCAGTGCTTATTAGCACAGATTTTTATTCAATAGCATATAATGAGTATTCTTCCCTTTACATCTTTTTCCACTGTAGTCTCCCTCTGTGTTGGTTGCTTACACTTTACGCTACACATCTTCTTCTGAAGTCTATCTCCACCTGCAGGTCTCACACTTTATCTTCTGCCCTTTCTTTTCCCTTTCTCCTTCTGCATTCTTTCCTCACCTCCACTTCCACATCCCCTCCCTCACACACACATGCACAGAAACACTGCAATTCTTTTCCTTCGGTGCTAATGTATGTTTTGCCAGCGGTATTTGTGTACCAATTTTACCTACTTTCATCTAAAATGGTAATTCCGATTGATTTCCCAATCCGAGGCTGTCACGTGGGGCGGTCGCGCATGCGCACGAGCCGCACGCATTTAGCAGCATTAAACACATCAGCCAGGCTTGGGTTGATAAGCCGGGAGCAACCGAGGGTCAAGGTCCGATTTCTCCAAGGACACAGAGGCAGCAGGTTGAGAGCGCCGGGCAAAGCCAGCAGCTCACCCTTACAGCTCGCCCGTGCTGTAAATTGAGAAAATGGAATGCTAGTAAATTTAAAACAAGCATTGGCATAGCCAATAGGACTCGCCTTTGGGACCTTGTAAGTTTTTAGTTATGCTTTACATTATCGTGGGGGGAAGGTTTAATATCTGTATTAGGCATATTATAGAGCTGCATTGAGAAGTACTTAAAAAAAAATTTACAACTAAACTGCAGGGTGCGTATGAACAATACTAATAATAGGGTACCAAATTTAACTGCCAGAGAATTTAACAGAGGATTGGGATGGTAAAAACACAAGGCAACAGCAGCTGGTATGACATGGTTAAGAAGTAAGTTCTTCTGTATACATATATTAGAAATATGTGAATACATTTGTATATGAGCGGAATGTTTTTTCAAATTAAATTGCATTCTAAAAACATATTTCTTCACTAATAAAGCAACTTTATGCACTTTAAGCAACAACTAAAGTCAAGTCTTGGTAACCCGCTCATATCAGGGTTATTTTTGGTTTCCCCTCACAGACTTAGATTCTTCGCTAACCCAATTTATGTTCCCTGAAGTCAGTGTGCGTTTTGTGTGCGTATATATAAGGGTCACGGTGCCTGCCACGGATTAAATATGGTAGAGTGTATTCAAAAAGTCGCAAAATGCATTTTGTTACCTTTTTGCACACTTTGCTGCAGAGCGTAAAGCTAACCTTTGGCCTGTTTCTGCTACTGTTTAAATACCACCACAAACAACAACTTTTTAAAAGAAGCCTAGATCAGAATTTCTGTCTTTTTTTAAGTCCACAAACAGGAAACACATGTACTGAACAAGCCACAGGTACAAATAAAAGCTGGGTTGACTCTGACTTTCATCCTTCCCACTGTTCAAAAAGCATTAGCGCATCACCATTACGTTAGGTAATAATAACAGCACGTAATGTGATAGTACAGAAAACTAACAGCTTGTAAAAAGTGTTATGTAAATAGAACATTTTATTATTAAGAGTGATTCCCAAACAGAGGCTGCGGGCCACGCCTCTGCTTGACGCCAACTTTACCTTAGCATAAGCGTACACAGGAACACTTAGCAACATTTATTTCATCTGGCACCTATAAATAAACCTCACTTGCAGAAAACAGGGTTCCATTCCAAACTATTACAATAAAATAACTATTCAAAAAGAGAGCGATTTTCATGCGTATCCGGAGGGTTGTTTATAATAATAATAATAATAATAATAATAATAATAATAATAATAATAATAATAATACTGGCATTTATAAAAGCGCGAACAGCTACCTCACATGGAGGTGTCCCGGCGCTAAAAAGAAACCGCAGCCACAGAGGGGAAGGCAGGAAAAAGATGCTAGACTATCTGTGCAAAGAGCCAGGTCTTTAGGAGTTTCCTAAAGATGGATTCTGACGAGGCAGATTGGATGAAAGAGGGGAGGGAGTTCCAGAGCTTCGCAGTGCCTACCGAGAAAGATCTGCCTCCGAGTCTCGCCCTACACACTCGGGGTACGGCCAGTAGGGTCTGCGAGTTCGAGCGCAGGTGTCTCTCTTGATGGTAGCGGGGGAGTCGGAGTTTGAGATACTTAGGACAGTTCCCATTTTGTGCTCTGTACGCTAGAGTGAGAACTTTGAATTTAACTCTGCTAGCCACTGGGAGCCAATGCAATGCGTGAAGATGCGGAGAGATATGATCTCAACATTGTACATTTAGCATGCGCTGAAAAGTGCACACAGAAAGAAATGGAATGGGAAAATCGTACAAACAAGCAAACACAAATGAGCAACATAAATAGTTGTGTATACAAACAGAGAGAGCAAGACATGGACAGTGAGAGAGGGACAGGTATAGATAGATACTCAAGCTTACAGAGGGATAGATAGAGATAAAGTAAAACAAGGGCAATGAGAAAGGCTATACAAATAACTCAACAAAGACAGTAAAAGTCAGACATATACACAGAAACTAAGAAACAGAGGCATGTTGCATTATCGTCATGGGATTACCACTGTCTGTATAACTTAGCCAAAAAGACACTTGGGGTCACCCATTGCTCAAGACAATAATTCCATACACAAGGGTTCAATAGTATATATAACAACGCCTTCAAACATATATACAAAAATATTCACGGTCAGCCAATGCAGTGCAACATGTTTAAATGCAAGGATTTTTAAGCTCACAACAACACAATTTCAAGTCACTCGAAACAGAGTATGTCAAAGTTCCCAAAAAATAGCTTTACCGATCTGTTACATATACTGTATGCCTCTGCGATGTTAGTGGGAAGAAATGAAAAAAAAAACGTTAATGCTTGGCAGTGAAACTGAAAGACACTGCGCTAATTACAAACAGATGGCGCCCTGCGGCCACTGCTTGCTCCCACAATGGGGATGCCATGGGAGGAAACATTTGCTTAAAAAGGAACAATAAATAAGCATTGGCGAAACCAATAGGTCTCGTATTGGCTGTCAGCCTTTTGGCTTTATCAATACTTGTTTTGTCATGTTTTTTGTAAAGCTTTTTTGTCGGGGGAGGCTCCAAGGCCTCCCCAATTTAAGAAAAATTGGCTACAAGCAAAAATGTGTTTTTTCTCGACAAGCATACACTGCCATTGTACACTGCCATTGAAGTCTCTGGCACTTATTTATTTATTTATTTAGAAAGTTTTATATAGCGCGAACAAGATCTTTTCAGATATCAGAGCGCTTTACAAAAACAAGGGGTAAGAAAAACAAGAGTGTTTAACAGACTTTTTGAGCACAGAATAGCTGTAGGTAATAAATGGGTAGCAAAATAGGGTAGGTACATCAAGGAGCATAGTCGATCAGACAAAACAAATAGTACAAGTAGGTGCAGAGTCTCAAATAAATCCAAAGTAAATGTTCAGGTGAATTTAGCCATGAGGATAGCTTTTACTTCCTTCTTGAAAAATGCAGTGGAGGAGATGAGTCTGGTTTCTGGAGGGAGTGCATTCCAGATCCTGGGTGCCATTCCTGAAAAGGAGCGTTTATAAGTTTTTTCCTTCCGGAATCTTCGAGGTTTCAGAAGAAGATGTTTTGTGCTTCTAGTGGCTCTTGAGCCACCTGAGATTGTCAGCTTCTGAGTGAGGTAGCTGGGCGAGTTGTGGTGTACAGCCATGTGTGTCATGCAGGCGATTTTCAGATGGATTCTGGCTTCAAAAGGCAGCCAGTTCAGGGATTTTAAGTCAAGGGAAATATGCAAACTTTTTTTGATCCAGTGATACGTCTCGCTACAGCGTTCAAAGAGGCTTTTAGGGGTGCAGTTGTTGATAGGGGGAGTCCGCAGAGGGCAACGCTTCCATAGTCTATCCGAGGAATGACTAGGGCTTGTACTGCAGTTTGGAAGTCCTTAGCTGGGAGGAAGGGTTTAAGTTTCTTCAAAGTATTGATTTGGAAATTAGCTCCCTTAGTTGCCTTGCTGATATGATGTTGCATATTGAGATTGGCGTCAAGGGTTATGCCTAAGGATTTTGCGGAGTCCACGATGGTAGGTTGGACATTGAGTGCAGTTAGGTGCTTAAGTCATGTTTGAGTGGTGGAGATGTTCGCGGGAGGTGAGATCAGAAGGAACTCAGTTTTCAGAGCATTGAGTTTGAGGTGATTTTCGGCCAGCCATGATTGGGTGCTTCTGAGCGTTGAGTTCAGAAGTTTGATGTCTTCGGGGGATTGTAATTTCAGGTATAGTTGGGTGTCGTCTGCGTACATGTGATAGTGTACATTAGATGCTTGTAGCAGGGTGGTGAGAGGTTCCATGACCAGGTTGAACAATGTTGGGGATAGGGAAGATCCTTGTGGTACGCCTAATGTTACAGGCACAGGTGGGGACATCAAGTTGTTGCTCTTGAATTTCTGAGACCGGTTATGCAGAAAGGAAGTAAACCACTTGAATACAGTCCCTGATAGACCCATTCTGATATTTAACAGCTCGAGTAAGTTCTTGTGTTTGACGGTGTCAAATGCTGAAGAGAGATCAAGTAGGATGAGGAGGCAGGTATCGTTCTGATCTAGGATTTGGTGGGCGTCATCAATTATGTGTGTCATAGCTGTTTCCGTACTGTGTCCTGCTCAGAAGCCTGATTGATGAGGGTTGAGGAGGTCAAACTGATCAATGTGTTTTGTCAATTGGAGTTGTACGCATTTTTCCAACAGTTTGGCCAGGGTGGGGATATTGGAATTAGGACGGCAATTGTTTAGGTCAGTAGGGTCAGCTGTTGGTTTCTTGAGTATAGGCGTGACTTGTCTCACTTTGAGGGAGTCGGGGATGAGTCCTTGTTGAAGTGAACTGTTAATAATTTTGGTCCAAAGTGGGAGGAGCAATGGGATGAAGTCTTTTACAGCGTTGGCAGGGTCTCTGAGGTGATTAGAAGGTTTCAATGTACTGAGCAGTTTGCCAATTGTTTCTTCTGAGTAGGTATCAAAGGACGACCATGTGGCATTGTTTTTTAGTTCAGTGGGTGTTATGCCGTGGGGGCTAGAGTAAAGGCTTACGTCATTGAGGAGATCGCTCCTGATGTTATCAGTCTTTAGATTAAAGAAAGCAGAGAAGTCTTCACAGGATGGTATATCGCCCATTGTGCTATGTGATTGTTGGGGTTGTTCCTTGGCTTGTGTTTTGATTAGCTCAAACAGTTTTCTTGGCCGGTTTTTTGCTTGGTCGAGCTGGAGGCTAAAGAAATCTGATTTTGAGCGTTTGATTTTCCTAAAGTAGGCGTTTCTCTTTTTCTTAAGAGTTAAGGTGCAATGCCGAAGGGGCTGATCTCCAGGTGCGCTCTGCCAGTCGCATGGCACGTCTATCTTTGTTGAGTCTACCATCGTACCATGGGTTAGAGTTCTTAGTGGAGACTCTCTTCAGTTGCAAGGGGGCGGCCTCATTGATTATTGAGGTCATAGAGTTGAGGTAGTGGTCGGTAGGAGCATGAACGTCTGAGGCGTCGGTAGGGGGAAGGAGAAGATTGCAGCTGGGGGAAGGTAAAGAGTTGGGGTTGAGTTTCTTCAGGTCCCTTTTCCAGACCTTGGATTTGGTGGATTGAACCAGGTTAAATTTAACTTTTTCATTGATGAAGAATGTGATAATGTGTTTGACCAGTTACAGGGTTGGATTGACCCAAGTTGGGTAGAGTCCTCTTTGGAGACGATAAGGTCGAGGATAGAGCCTTTGTCATGGGTGGGCCTATTGCAGATTTGGGTGAGGTCAAGAGTGTTGAGGACGTTTTTGAGACTATTTACCAACGCGTCATTGTGATCGTTCCAATGGAGATTGAAATCACCAAGGAAAATGTGAGTGTTTTGCCGTCCGGAATTGGTTGTGATCGTGTCCATGAGTTGTTGGGTGAAGATGAGGTTGTCCCCAGGTGGATGGTAAATGATGTTTAGAGAGCATACAGGTTTGCCCTCGCTGATGACATCGAGGCAG
The DNA here is from genome assembly GCF_964261635.1 of Lissotriton helveticus. Lineage (NCBI taxonomy): Eukaryota > Metazoa > Chordata > Amphibia > Caudata > Salamandridae > Lissotriton > Lissotriton helveticus. Next base: position 1,622,447,265 of record NC_136067.1, read on the forward strand.
ATGTATTCACAGAAGGTAAGAGGGGGAAGTGACTCTAGTAACTGAGAGGTTGCTCCTATAAATGCATGTGATTCCACCGCCTGTCTTGCCGGTCCTGTCAAGTCTAATGATGTGATAGATGGGAGGAACTAGAATGTCAATGATTGGTGTAGAAGATTCTGTTAACCAGGTTTCAGTGAGAATGGTCAGGTCAAGGTCCAGTGTTTTGATTAGACACTCCTCCGACATCGCTGATCTCGAGGCCGATCTGCAGTTGAGTAGTGTGCACTTGAGCCGAGGGGTGATAAGGGAGGTAGAGGGTTCTAGAGTGAGGGGGACTTTTTTAAGGTTATCAGGGACGGAGCCTCTGTTGTGTGTGGAGGGCCTAAGGGGGTTTGAGAGAATCGTGGGGATGGAAAGGTGTGTGGTGGCTATGTGGTTTTGGGGAACTGGGTCATGTGAGCAGAGGAGGGTGTGTATGTCGTATTCCGTAAGTGGATTGATGGTACGTCGAGAGCGGTTGGTGGGATTGTGAGCGGGGATTGAGGTCCAGTGTGGGGAGTTTTGTGTGAGAGGGTGAGTAGGATGGGTGGGGGACTTGTTAGGAGAGGAAGTAGTGGTGGGTAGGGGGTGTCTGGGGTGTATAAAGAGTAACTCTTTGAAGGTGTGAAGATCCTCTTTGATTTAAAGGAGGGTGGACATAATCGTGTCCAGCGCTTAAGGGAAATACACTGTGTGCAGGTGTATTCCGTGTGATACAGTGGCATACTATCAATAAAAGTGAAGTTTATTGTGGGCTGAGACATTGCCCCATGCTGTAGGTGGTAGCGGGCGGATGAAAAATGGAACTAGGAAAATTAAAAGATCTCGCCTAACACCAGCCAGCCATGATTATAGAAACAAAAATCAATAGGGGAAAGATGGGATTCTCCTACGACATCCCGCTGGGTGTAGGAATGTTCCCCTACCTGTGAGTCTCAAGAGAAACCAAGCCGGAAGAAATACAGTAGGGAGATCCCCTATAAGAGCAGGAGGTAATGAGGGGGAATCCCCTACATAGAAAGTGAGTGACGCAAAGAACCACGCGTGTTGACTTTAAACACCTACTCGTCATTTTCTGTTAAACATATTTTCAGCGATCTCGAAGCTCACATCACGCAAAAGGTGTCTACCATAACACATGATACTAAAACAATGCTGTGCTGCCTGAAACGTCTACCATGTCACAGAATCCACAAATAAGGTGCAGTATTGCAGAACTGCATGCAACCTCCCAATCCCACAGTGCCTCTTCCCTGACATTCAGGGCACACATAAGGGCAAACAATACACTGGATAGCTTGAATCTAGTGGCACAGTGAGCCCGGGACCCACGTCTGGGCATACCCGGCACAATTAGGGCAAGAAAGCAAAAGACACACAATTGATGGACGGAATACAGAACAAATCAAAACGTTCACCCCAGTCCAGAGATCTGGGTTAAATCCATCATTCATTTGCTCACCATGCCACCCCAGTTTAGACCTGGCCATGTGCAAATTAGTCTTGACCCTGTGCCTCATGGGAACAGGCCAGCCTGAACTGCTAAACCAGGTCCTCCCTGGACTGGAAACAAGCATCCTAGGACTGGTTTGAGGTTTTCACCCCTCATCAGCCAGGATAGCTTGAATCCAGTGGCACTCACCACCGATCGGAGTTGGACACTTCAGGTCAGCATCGCAGGCTCACCTAGTCAGGCTTCTCTGTTCACGCAGTTCCCAGTCAGGATGTCGCTCGGTCATGCGGACCTCAATTTTGAGTATGCAGCCAGGAGCAGCGGCGGCCCCGCCCTCAGGCTTGCCTGCGACCCTGACAAATTCTCCTCTTATAGACCGCTATCATTGCTGAATCATGACAATAATATATTGGCCAAGGTTCTTGCCATCAGGCTGTCCTTGCTTATGTCCCAAGTAGTGTCCCCAGTGCAATCGGGGCTCATTCCTGAATGGTCCACATCCATCAACTTTCATACCATATTCGCTGCTCTCAAACCATAGCTCTCTGCTGTGGCAGTGCTGTTAGACACCGAAAAGATGTTTGACTCTCTAGAGTGGCCTTTTTTTTTTTGCTGCATTGACCAAGGTTGGTATCCCTAACATTTTCTTGAGCTGGTCCAACTCCTCTATGCTGAGCCTCTGACCCAAGTTAAAATTAACGGTAACCTGACGGACCAGTTCATGCTATCCCTTGGCACCTGTCAGGGATTCCCCCTATCCTCCCTTCTTTTCATTATCACAATGGATCCGCTTGTCAGACATTTGCAGGAGCGGCATTCGACCCTGGGTCTTCAATTCCACCGGGGTCACCTGTTGGATTCTTTGTACGCTGATGATATCATGCTGTTTGCTAGAAACCCAGCTATCAATCTACCGACCTTACTCTGCGAGGTGGTTTGATTTGGGGCGCTATCTGGACTTGTGATTTATTGGGACAAGTTGGAAATTGAACTGCAAACAGCACTATCCCGATTGGCCTCAGCAATACTGAACTGTCTGCAGGCGGTCCGGCCTGTGCTAGTAGCACTACACTCAGCACTGCTGGAAACAGCACCCGACCGATGTGAGCAGAACCGGGAGCACTATAATGGTTGCGGCTGGCAGTGTCACCCGCAAACCACTAAGCCGGTGGCCTTCATACTTGTGCACCCTTGCACAGCCAAGTGATGTCAGTCTGTCTCAGAGCTGCGTCAAGTGACTCAGAGCTGCACAGGCAGCGCGGCACCGGGGAAATCAAATTGAATAAGTATAATAAATGGTAGCACTTACAGCACGGCCTTACCTCTCAGCTGGCAGTCCTGCCAAGTTACAAGTACCACAGAGGTCCAAGCCTGCTGGAGCAGCGCGCACAGCCATAGGCGGCTCGCTACCAGCTGCTACAAACAGGTTTGCAGACTACAGTGACAGCATTCATATCATGCAAATATGCGTGACAATGCATTTCAGTGCGGTGATGCGGAGCACCACACAGAAATACTTGGCAGGACTGAACATGATGTCCAGGACTGCTCAATGTGACTATAAATGCAATGATTATATGAGACTTCCCCCATTCATATTGGCTGTGTTTACCTTCATTGCATTTGGCTTTTCTATATTATGTTTTCTTCCTGTCTTTTATGTTACTGTTTGACTTTTTGGTTTATAAGGCTCTGAAAAATCAATAAAAAACATTTTTAAAAACCAATTCATTGAAAAAAACAAAAGTCAAAGTGAAGTTATAGCCAAGAATTTTAATAATGTTTTCCTTTACATAAAAAAACCTTAGAAAGTCACTGAAAAAAAAAGGTAAAAATGATGTAAGAGTTAGGTGAACATATCAGTTAAAACATACCATGTTAAAATAACAAAACCCCTAGAATTCTCCTGTTACATTTATCTACAGTAACTAGAACTAGTGGCATAAAGTAACTATAACTAGTGCCCTTGCCATGCACTGCTAACTACCTCCCATATTACATCACTGATGACTTGTTCTATGACATCATTGATAACATCACTGCAGCATCTGAAATTACATCATAACAGTACTGTGTATGGCAGGATGTGAGTTATAGTTACTTCAAGGTACGAATTATAGTTACTTGAGATAACTGTAACTGGTGAAATTCAGTGGTTTTAGTAGTTTAAAATGGGATATTTTAACTGACATTTTCACCTAACTGTAACATCCCTTTAACCTTTGTTTTTTTCACTGACCATGTCATGAGTGATGTAATATGTGAGGTCATAAGCAGTGCATTGTGGGGGCATAAGTTATAGTAAGATGAACTATGAAATATGAACCTAACTATAACGGCCATATAACCTTTGTCTTTTTAAGAGAATTTCTAAGATTTTTTAAATGTTATTTTCTACCTGTAACTATAACGGCCCTATAACCTTTGTTTTTTTAAGTACATTTCTAAGGTTATTTTAAATGTTATTTCCTAACTGTAACCTTTTACAATGAATGTGTGGGTGAGTGCAGGAGTGTCTGAGTGGGTGTGGGAGTGAGTGCATGAGTGTCTCAATGGGTGGGTGAGTGTCTGTGTGGGTCTGGGAGTGGCTGCATAAGTGTCTCACTGGGTGTGTGAGTGTTTCAGTGGATCTGTCAGTGGGCGCAAGAGTGTCTGAGTGGGTGCATGAGTGTCTTAGTGAGAGACTCAGTGGGTCTGTGAGTGGGTGGGAGGGCCTGTGTGGGTTTGCGAGTGCCTCCATGAGTGTGTGAGTCAGCTTGTCAGTGAGTCTCTGAGTGGGTCTGTGAATGGGTGCGTTAGTCTCTGAGTGGGTCTGTGAGTAGCAGTATTGGTCTGTGAGTGTGTGCATGAGTGTCTGAGTGGGTCTGTGAGTGGGTGTATGTGTCTGAGTTGGTATATGTGTCTGAGTGGGTCTGTGAGTGGGTGCATGAGTGTCCGAATGGGTCTGTGAGTGGCTGTATGGGCCTGTGAGTAGATGCATGAGTATCTGAGTGTGTCTGTGAATGGGTGTGTGAGTGTCTGAGTAAGTCTGTGAGTTGGTGTATCAGTGTGTGAGTGGGTCTGTCAATGGGTGTGTGAGTGCCTGAGTGTGTGAATGGGTATCTAAGTGTCGGTGTGGGTGTGTTAGTAACTGTGTGAATGACTCAGCCACAAAGGAACATCAGATGCCCTTTTATCAAACAAGAGTCCACACTTTTGCACAAAAGATCTACCCATGTGGAGTACTTTCTACTGGTTAATTGCTATCTCTTTGGGTAAATGTCCAGGATGTATTCTGCACTACAGCTCCGTAATGAAACACAAGGAAATTTCACCAGTGGCCGTGTATTGGTTTTGGCAATGTGATTGTTCCTGATGCGTCTTTATCCATAAATATGTGATACCATGAATCCTCCTATGTAGAAGACAACAAGACTACAAAGAGGTAAATCTCCATCAAACAAGGGTCTTTCCTCTTAACTATATGAAGTAAGTGCTTCTTTGCTTAGCGGACATGTCCTCATAATCCTCGGCATCAAGAACTCCTCACCAAAATCGTCAGGAAATACGCTGGGGACTGCTTCTAAAGCTTCCTGTCATGCTGGTAAAAGGTAGGAACACCTTTGCATACTACTAAGGGGGGGGGCGGAGCCAAATGGGCAAAGCTTCCAAGTGATTTGCACATTTCCATACTCGTAGTCATTTGAACGGAGAATGATGGGCTCATCCCTTCCCAGACAGGATAACAAAGAACTCACTCGTCACAGTCACATACAGATTGCTCTCCAATAAATCAACAATGCCTTCACCTCCACAAAGCATTTTAGATTGATTTTCGGTCGAGCCTGGGCAGCACATGCGCTGCTCTCTGCATGCTGTATTGGAGTATGGAATAGAAGCCTCGCCCACTCTCCGCCCATATTTGTAATTGGCTTGTGTCATTGCTCTTCGTATATGCTGGCTTCTGATTCATTAAAAGGGTTGCTAGTCCCTCCTTAGTACCGCCTTGTCTTCATTCTTAACCACCCACGGCGACTGGCCCTTTTACTTCGGTTGTTAACCGGTACGCCTTAATTAGTCTGGCAGCACTATTTTCTTTATTGAGTTTCACCTACTGTAGCCACGACTTGCTTTCCTTACATTCAGCTTGCCATGCTCACTTTCCCTTTCCAAGCAGCCTATCAAGACCGATTGCATAGCAAATGCTTGTTCAATATGGAATAGCTGAGAAAACACACTTGCTTTGCCTTTGCCAAGCCCAGGTGTTAGAATCATTTGTCCTTTATACAAGTGAAGCTTCAGCGCGGGAACCTGCTACTGCTATGTTTATATTTTAAGTGAGGTTTAATTTCTATGAAATGAGCATTAGGACAAAAACGGACCACCAAAACTTAATGGGGGAATGGTCCACGTGCCCCCCCCCCCGGGCTGCTTTTGGCCTTGGGTACTCCATCCCCGGGGCACGGCCACATTTCAATGGGGCAGGGGGCCACGCAGTCCCCCTCCCTTGGCCAATTTCGCCCCAGAGACGCCATTTCCCAGGGCCCGCCTTGACATGCTGGGTATCCTGGAGCCTACCCCAGGCACACAGTCAGCACCGGTGGGGCCGCGGAGGAGTCTGAATCTCCCCGCTGTTCCTGCTGGATCCCCACCTCCAGCATGAGCCGGCATTGCTGTCACACACAGAGAGCTGTTAAACATGTAGCTACCTCTGTATGAGAGTAATCGTTTAATCTGTTTAATATGTTTCCCTTCCCGCATGACAGCAAGCATGCAAACAGGCACAAGCTTTGCCCCCAGCAAGCGGGAGCGGTTTGACAGCTCTCGCTTGCTGGGAGCAGAGTTAGTGTTTGCCCTGACATGGCGGGACCTGTCAAAGCTCCTGCCAACTAAGAACAAACAGCTATGTTCCAGGGTTGGGCATCCCCGGAAATAGTGAGTCAGCCCTGTGGGATGGGGTCCCCAGGGCCATTAATGCCTACAGGAGGAGGGGGGCTGCATGGATCCCCCTTCTTCTCTGTGTATGGGCCGGCCCGTGGTGGTTGTGGTCCCAGGGGCTATATATGGTCCAGGACGGGGGTATACGCAGCCCCCCAGTTTTATATATTTTATAGGGCTCGGGCAGGATAAGATCCCCGGGGAGCGGGGGGTCTGCGCATATTGTTTTATTTTTCGCCGAGCCTTCTAGGAAGCCAAGGAGGGGGGTATGTGCAGCCTCCCTCCATTATTAAACACAAAACCTCAGGAAGGTGGTGGTCACCTGGGCTTCTCCAAAGCCCAGACGGGGGTCCACGCTGCCTTCCTTCATTTCTATAAATAAAGCCACCTGTAGGTGGTGGCCCCCGGGGCAATAAAAAGCCCTAAGAGGGGGCCCCGTGTGCCCCCCCCTTGTTTTTAATAAATGAATCTGCCCCTGGGACCTGGCCCACAGGGATAATAATGTAAACAGGCACACAAGGCCACACATGTCTTTTTTTAATTTATTTTTTTACTTTTTACAGTGGGTTCGCAACTCTGTCACAATTTTGCCAGTGGTGGCTGCTCTGGGCAGTAGTGGTGAAGTGGGGAGAGGAAGGGGTTAAAAAAAAGAAAAAATCTCACCTACCTGTCTGCCGGCCGCTGCCTTTCCTTCGTCCTCTTCTGTCAACCAAAAGCACAGAGGCCGCCAGACTCCTCTAGCCAATCATGTCACTGCTGTCACCAACATGATGCAAAAAGAACAATTGATGGACGGAATGCTGGAACAATGTCAAACAATCACCCCCAGTACAGAGATCTGGGCCTAAATCCATCGTTTTTTGTAAACCATGACATTCCAGTTTAGACTTAGCCATATGCAAATCAGTCTTGACCCTGCTACCCATGGAAGAAGTCAAGCCCGAACAGCCAAGCCAGATCCTCCTTGGACCGGAAACAAGCATCCTGGGATTGGTTTCAGAGTCTCAGCCCTCATCAGCCAGGCTAGCTTGACTTTAGTGGCATGGTGAGCACGGGTCCAAACTGGGGTGGCGTAGCGAGCAAAAGAATGATAGATTGACTGGGGGTGATGTTTTGATTTATTCCGCATTCCGTCTATCATCTGTGTGTCTTTTGCTTTTTCTCCCTAAGTGCTTCAGGTATGTCCAGACGTGGTACTATGCTCCCTGTGCCACTGGATTCCTGCTAGCCTGGCTGATGAGGAGTGAAACCCCAAAACCGGTCCCTGGATGCTGGTTTCTGGTCCAAGGAGGACCTTGTTTGGCAGTTCAGGCTAGACTGTTCCCATGAGGAGCAGGGTCATGACTGATTTACATATGGCTGTGTCCAAACTGGGGTGGTGTAGTAAGCAAAAGAACAATGGATTTAACCCAGATCTTTTGACTCAGAGTGAATGTTTGATTCATTCAGCGTTCCGTCCATCATTTTTTGCCACATCACCAGCATGACAGCAGCGTTGTGATTGGTCTGAGCGGCCTGGTTCGGCACTCAGACAGGGATTCGGCACTCGGACATGCATGTGCATGTTCTCCACCCAAGCTGTGCAATACAGCTGGGTGCAGAACATGTTAAGTGCGCATGACTGCTTAGCCGGCCAAAGACAGCCGGCTAAACCGTCATGCACACTTAAGTGGACCAACCACTCTTCCCCCTGCTGACTGTGACAACAGCCAAGCCCCGCCCCTAAACTGGCTTCAGCACAGAAAAATAAAATGATTATAACATAGTGTTATTTTTTTTTTAATATAGTGTTATTATCATTTTAGTTTTCCTTTTTTTCACTGCTGAAAAGCAGTGGGGCGACGCCACTGGATTTTCTTTTAAATACTTTTTAAATACTTTTTTGCCACCCTGGCGGGGTCCCTAAGGGTCCCCAGGACCAGAGCTAGGAGATCAGGGTAGTCCTACCCTCCCATTTTTTCATTTTTTGTAATGTTTTTTTTGGGGAACTCGGCTAAAGCAGAGTCCCAAGATAGCTGCCAACACTTCCTAGTTGAAGTGTTGGCAGCCTATCAGATCTCTTCACAAGATCCAGAGGTTTCGTGGAGGGTTCATGTCCCTAGATATACACATTTTAATTTATTTTAATTACTCTAGAACTACTGAACAGATTTACAGCAAATAACAAAAGGAACTCTTTCTGCACCAAGAGCTAGCTTTCTGCCAAATTTGGTATAATTACGTCCAGTGGTTAGGACTGTAATCGTGTTCAAATTCCTATGGAAATTAAAATGGGAACCACACTTTTCTTTACGCCCCCCCTTTTTCTCAGTCCCCGTTTTATGGATCACCCAAAAATGTAGCATTCACAAATAGGATCAATGGAGCACTTTCTAGGGAAAAATTTGTGAAGATTTATCAACTGCGCCAAAGATTAGTCTAGTCAAAAAACGCTTTTGGTATGGAAACACGGTCCTAACTATAACAACCTCCTGGCTACCAGCAGTAGGTAATATATATATATATATATATATATATATATATATATATATATATATATATATATATATATATATATATATATATATATATATATATATATATATATATATATATATATATATATATATATATATATATATATATATATATATATATATATATATATATATATATATATATATATGTGTGTGGGTGTGTGTGTGTGTGTATTTATATGTATAGCAGCATGAATTTTCTACATCCTACACAGTAACACTAGCTATATATCTAAAATATCACCTAGGCGACAGATAGAGAGACAGACAAAGAGACAGACAGAGAGACACAGACAGACAGACAGAGAGACACAGACAGACAGACAGACAGACAGATACATACATAGATAGATAGATAGAGAGATAGATAGATAGATAGATAGATAGATAGATAGATAGATAGATAGATAGATAGAGAGAGAGAGAGAGAGAGAGAGAGAGAGAGAGAGAGAGAGAGAGAGAGAGAGAGATAGATAGATAGATAGATAGATAGATAGATAGATAGATAGATAGATAGACAGACAGACAGACAGATAGGTAGATAGATGGATGCATCTACTACTAGTCCCTAAGCATTTTTTTAAAGAAAAAAGAAGTGCCCAAGTCTTTAGGACTCCTATCAGGTGTAAAGATTCTTAGGTGGTGAATTTGATGTAATTTTGACACTAACATTTATAGATCCTCTGGTATATTGAGCTTGTGCTTGAGCTTGTTGAAACTAAACTGTTATGCCCTAGGATCTGTAAAATATGATCCAGCACATCATTCACCCTGACCAACCTGTTTTCTTAAAACTGCGATATCGAAGCAACAATGCTAAGTATCATTGCTTTCCAGAAAGAGAGTTTTGGCTATATTCTTCCTTGAGTCACACATTTTTCTAAAAGTGTTAATTGGCATAACTCAGAATTGATATTACTTTAACTTTGTCATTGCTCATTATTTACTAAAGTTCTTCAAAACCCTAGATATACATGCCAAAGCCAGAGAATGTACCAGTGGTAGTTTCGTAGAAAGCTTTGAGAGAAATGCTAATGGGCACCAGGCACGTTTGCTCACTTCTCTTTCAATTTTTTAATTTATAGTCCCACTACTATATTTACATGGCAAGATTATTTTCTTCAGGGCCAGCAATAATGGGACAGACAGTTTAATTCACTTCTCCTTGCTGATCACATGTTGCTTCAGAAAAGGGGGTGGTGATGGACAGAGTATCTGAATTAAGCAGAACACTCCTACCCAGTCAAAAGATCAGGGCTTGATCCATCACCGTTTTTTTAGCTCACTGCACCATCCCAGCTCAGAACCTGGCTATATGCAAATTAATGTGTCCCTGGCCCAGTGCATAATGGGAACAGGGCAGACCAAACTACCAAGCCAATTCTTTACTGGAAAGGAAACAAGCTTCCGGGGACCGGTTTCTGGTATTACAGCCATCTTCGGCCCGGCTTGCTTGAATCCTGATGGTGCAGTGAGCAAGGGATTCATGTCTGAGCATACCCTTCCACTCCTATAGTGGCCAAAACGATTCAGAAAAGGGGGTGGTGGGGGTGGTGATGGACAGAGTATCTGAATTAAGCAGAACACTCCTACCCAGTCAAAAGATCAGGGCTTGATCCATCACCGTTTTTTAGCTCACTGCACCATCCCAGCTCAGAACCTGGCTATATGCAAATTAGTCTGTCCCTGGCCCAGTGCATCATGGGAACAGGGCAGACCAAACTACCAAGCCAATTCTTTACTGGAAAGGAAACAAGCTTCCGGGGACCCGGTTTCTGGCATTACAGCCGTCTTCGGCCCGGCTTGCTTGAATCCTGATGGTGCAGTGAGCAAGGGACTCATGTCTGAGCATACCCTTCCACTCCTATAGTGGCCAAAATGATTCAGAAAAGGGGGTGGTGGGGGGTGGTGATGGACAGAGTATCTGAATTAAGCAGAACACTCCTACCCAGTCAAAAGATCAGGGCTTGATCCATCACCGTTTTTTAGCTCACTGCACCATCCCAGCTCAGAACCTGGCTATATGCAAATTAGTCTGTCCCTGGCCCAGTGCATCATGGGAACAGGGCAGACCAAACTACCAAGCCAATTCTTTACTGGAAAGGAAACAAGCTTCCGGGGACCGGTTTCTGGCATTACAGCCGTCTTCGGCCCGGCTTGCTTGAATCCTGATGGTGCAGTGAGCAAGGGACTCATGTCTGAGCATACCCTTCCACTCCTATAGTGGCCAAAACGATTCAGAACGTAATGCCAGAAACCGGTCCCCGGAAGCTTGTTTCCTTTCCAGTAAAGAATTGGCTTGATAGTTTGGTCTGCCCTGTTCCCATGATGCACTGGGCCAGGGTCAGACTAATTTGCATGTAGCCAGGTTCTGAACTGGGATGGTGCAGTGAGCTAAAAAACGGTGATGGATCAAGCCCTGATCTTTTGACTGGGTAGGAGTGTTGTGCTTAATTCAGATACTCTGTCCATCACCACCCCCTTTTGAATCGTTTTGGCCACCACAAGTGTGGAAGGGTATGCTCAGATGTGAGTCCCTTGCTCACTGCACCATCAGGATTCAAGCAAGCCGGGCCGAAGACGGCTGTAATGCCAGAAACCGGTCCCCGGAAGCTTGTTTCCTTTCCAGTAAAGAATTGGCTTGGTAGTTTGGTCTGCCCTGTTCCCATGATGCACTGGGCCAGGGTCAGACTAATTTGCATGTAGCCAGGTTCTGAACTGGGATGGTGCAGTGAGCTAAAAAATGGTGATGGATCAAGCCCTGATCTTTTGACTGGGTAGGAGTGTTCTGCTTAATTCAGATACTCTGTCCATCACCACCCCCTTTTGAATCGTTTTGGCCACCACAAGTGTGGAAGGGTATGCTCAGATGTGAGTCCCTTGCTCACTGCACCATCAGGATTCAAGCAAGCCGGGCCGAAGACGGCTGTAATGCCAGAAACCGGTCCCCGGAAGCTTGTTTCCTTTCCAGTAAAGAATTGGCTTGGTAGTTTGGTCTGCCCTGTTCCCATGATGCACTGGGCCAGGGTCAGACTAATTTGCATGTAGCCAGGTTCTGAACTGGGATGGTGCAGTGAGCTAAAAAACGGTGATGGATCAAGCCCTGATCTTTTGACTGGGTAGGAGTGTTCTGCTTAATTCAGATACTCTGTCCATCACCACCCCCTTTTGAATCGTTTTGGCCACCACAAGTGTGGAAGGGTATGCTCAGATGTGAGTCCCTTGCTCACTGCACCATCAGGATTCAAGCAAGCCGGGCCGAAGACGGCTGTAATGCCAGAAACCGGTCCCCGGAAGCTTGTTTCCTTTCCAGTAAAGAATTGGCTTGGTAGTTTGGTCTGCCCTGTTCCCATGATGCACTGGGCCAGGGTCAGACTAATTTGCATGTAGCCAGGTTCTGAACTGGGATGGTGCAGTGAGCTAAAAAACGGTGATGGATCAAGCCCTGATCTTTTGACTGGGTAGGAGTGTTCTGCTTAATTCAGATACTCTGTCCATCACCACCCCCTTTATAATCGATCACATGTTGCTTGTCATGTGATGGGTAACCCAGAAAAAGTTAGAATGGATAAATAATTTAAGTAAACTTTGAGGTTAAGAAATAAACTGGGATAAATCTGAGGTTTTTCCCAGTAGGCATTGCTCCAACCCCAGTAGCGGTCTGTCCCCTGCCAAAGTGGTGGGGCAGGATGGAGGTGGCTGGGGGGATTCGGGGGACAAAAAATAAAATACAACAATAAAAAAAACTTACCTTGATGATGCTGCAGTCTCCCGCCACTTCACACTCTTCCTGCATCTGGGCACAGGCTCCCAGACTGCACTGCGGCCCATCCCGATGCTGCATGAAAACAGCATCAGGATTGGCCTGAGCGTTGGCAACTTGCGCTCCCAGTGTGCGTGGGAGCCTATGCCTGCTCTCTCCAGCCCACAGCAAATTAGCTAGGGCTGGAGAGAGCTTCACTGCGCATGAGGGTTTGGCCGGCCTGAGACGGCTGGCCAAACCCTCATGCGCAGTGAAGAGAGTGCCCACCACTCCCCACCAGCTGTGTCATCTCCCTGGACCCACCCCCAAGACTCGTCAGAGTCCTGGGTGCGGGTCCCGAGAATTAAAATAAAATGGTAATAAAACGGGTTTAAAACCTGTTTTATTAATGTTTTATTTGCGGGTGTGTGGCGGGTGAGCAGCGCTCCACTGCTCTAATGGAGCGTCCGCTGCTGTCCAACCCATTGTATTTTAGAAATGGGAACTAAAGGTGAAATTAGTAGAGAATTTAGATATAAATAAGGTCTTTTGGGTGATTGAAATGGGGAGGTTACAACTAAATATATGTGGCAGAATCAATTTTTTCAATGTGTACATCGCCCAAGATCTTGCATGCTCTACAAAATCGTCAGCTGCCATTGTCTAAGGCAATTTTCATTATATTTGCTAAAAATATGGAAGACTTTTTGTAGGAAAAGCAGAATAGAATAACATTGATGTTTGGCTGTCCTTTTGTTATTACATAGTATGAACCATTTTTGAGTTAAGATTCTAACTTTTGATTTACGGATGATAGAAATGCAATGCATGACTGGCGTTATTTTTAAGCAGATTTCTGTAAAAACAATTAAGTTAATTTCTTTAACCAGCATGAAAAAATAGCTGGCTCAACATACAGAACTGCCATCTGTGAAACCTACTGGCGCTGTTTTGAAATAATATTTCATAGAACAGATGAATCTTTTTGTGTATTTAGACATGCCTTTTTATGAAACAACTCCTCATTAAAGCACAATAACAAATGCCTCTTTGGACATTATTGATTTTGTTGGATATCTTGCTAATTATCTAATTGTACATCTGCAACTACAAAACTCCATGATTTCCTCCGCATTCGTGAAATTTGAATATAAACAATCAAAAACAAGAAACTTACAAGTTATTAGAATTTTTAAAGAATTTTTTTTCTGCCATTATTTTTACTGTTAATTACTAACTTCCTGCATTTACTTCCTATCAACTTGTCACAAACAATTTATTTGGAACTGGTATCATAATTCTTCTTTTGTGCATGGTGATGAGAGGCCAGCACTATATCAAGCTGTTTATAAGCAATGTTTATAGAAAGGCAGAGGATTTGAGTCTAGAATTCACATTTTTCATTATGGTCTGGAATATGTAAATAAATCGATAATGGTAAAGTTGACCTTAATCTCAAATTCCCTAATCAAAATCCATATTAGACCCCAGTCTGAATGGAGCGATTGGGTTTACCCGTTTTCAGTCTTTATTGCGTCTGTAATGCAGAGCAAGGATTCTACCAAAATATGACATAGAGCTGTAGCAAGAGTACAGTTATTTGGGAACCTATATTGGTTAGAATTGATCTGGTCACTGTGTGTAGCTTGAATAGGTTTCTAACGTTTGTATTATCTCATTTGTATCAACCTAGCTGGATCTAGAAGTTAGAGAAACATTGACTACATGGCTTTCGGGTGAATAAAATGGCCACAACTTAGAGAAGGTCCGCGATAAATTACTAATGCCCCACTAAAATCCATTTAAATCATCCGGGCACTCTGCTTGAAAATGGAAACATCATTCAGGCAATGACCCCATCTTATGAGGAAAGCCGTGCCGCTGCACAAGCGGTGCCCTGGAACCAGCTGAATGTGAGATACGCCTACCCGCCCATGGGCATGCCGCAGAGGCCAGGTATGAAACAGAGGGACACACTGCTGCACAGGGAGGATGCGACCTGCTCAGAAGCAAGGGTACTGGTACTGGTACCTCTCAATCGTTCCCCCACACAACAGTGCAAGACGGGGTGATTGGAGCCAAGATGACACAGTAAAGGTGTGGCAGGACTAGCGGTGGTTGAACTGTATGCAGTCCGAGAGACAGTCACGGGGTAACAGGTGTCAGACTCCTTTCCCAATCCTGCAAACTAATGTGAACAAGGGAACATAAAAAGCTGATAAGTGCCCTCAGAGTCAGAGGGCCCCCATTGACAATTGGCTGCACTGTTGGGACCACTCCCTCCAATTTGGAATACTATGGGCTGTTCCCCCACATACCCTTCCCATGAGAAGTTATCGTGAGAGGAGAGCAAAGGAGAGGAGGATGTGGGAGACCCCACTCAGCCACTGCCTATGGAGCATGGCGAACACCTGGGCAGTGGAGGGCAGGTTGCTAAGATGGCTCTAAACAGTTGAGTTGGACAAAACCATAATGACAGTGCGGTGGAACTGGGGTGAGTGCATATTGCAGTTAGACAGGTCAGTACTGGGGAAACTGACAGTCCGCCTGGGTGGGTGAATGAAGAACGCAATTGGAGGATTTGAACACTAGCCCATAACAGGGCAGACGTGACAATTAATGTAAATGACGGCGACTAGACTGAAACCACAGAGCAATTTAGCATTATATCAATGCAGTCTAAATCATAAATGATGGGGTGAAATAGAGGTTCAAAGGCATCACTGCAAAGCCACTTGGACGAGAGTGCTATCCCAAGGAGGGGGTCTACAGGAAAAGGATGGTAACAGAATAGGGCACCTTAAGCTGGCCGGGCGGGATCAAGACAATTATGAGCCACCAATAAAAGACTTCCTGTTTGCGTTAAAAGAATCAAAAGCTGAACTGGGACATAAAATTAACTCAGTGTCCATGGAAGTCAACCATAAAAGGAAAGATAGAATAAACCAGACTGAAACCACTTTCCACAGGAGAGTCAACACTTTGTAAACTGAAAACAGGTATATGCAACCACCCCCCTTCGTAAAATGTAGTGGGAAGGTCAAGGAAAAACATGGTTAGAATGGTGGGCATACTAGAATGGTCAGAAGGACTGAATACTGATTCTTTTGTGGAAGACTAGATAATAAATATTTTGAAACGTAAGGACATGTCCAACTTTTTACAGTCAAGAGATGTCATCTTACAAGTAGCTAGATAGAAGGACCCTACAAAATATGAGAATTCAAATGCCCTTCTCATCCCTGAAAGGGGGGGGCTGCAGTTATAAAGAAGTACCGTGTCTGACCACTACCCAGATAAACGGGGACATAGGCTTAGTTTCTCAGCATGGGAAGAGCAAGGGATGGTAAAAAGCAGTTTTACAATCCTGCAGCATTAGTTAGACCAGGGTTGGTAATTGAATGCAATTAGGCTACAGTGTGGTGGGAGAGAGAGTTGAGGCGACTACCCACCATCCACTATTTTTTCTTTTTAACATTCCTAGTGACAGTTGGGAAGGCGTATAAATATTGTTGGAAGCATTAAGTTTCACGCATTCTTTTCAAGTTGTTTTGGGATTTTAGGTTGTTCTGAAATGTTGGGTGCAACAGAAACATTGTGTATTCCGGTGGCGGCAAGCTCTGAGCCAGCAGTGCATAAGTGTAGGTTGGAGAGCTGATGGGAGAGTCTTTAATCTTACTTTTAATTTTGCAATGCAGTGCATATGTAAATCGCATGATAAACCATTGTCTTTACCTTGTTATTAATATTACCACTGTTGTATCACCAACATAAATAATAAGTAATTACTGAGATGCATTATATGGAATATCAATGGGCTTCGCAATGAAATAAAAAGGGGTTGTATGCAGTGCCATGTTTTTAGGCAATAAATGGGTGTGTTCTTTTCAAGAAACACATGATATTGCTAATCGCTGCCATTGTATAAGGCGAGATAGTTTTCACCTGTTCTACCACTCAGGTTGCACATCAGACTCTAGGGGACTTGCAGTCCATGATGAGTAAGTCAACCTCATTCCACCAGAATTCCTGGTCAGATGTAAGTTGGAACTGTCTCAGAGACAGGTATGCATTTTAAGACCTGCTCAATCTCCTGATATCCCGTCACAACAGCACCAAATAACTCCCCACTACACTGACAGAATAACGTGATTCAGACAGGGAAGGGACTGGAAACTGTGGAAGGCTGTGTAAATCTATCGAACACTAGACCTCTGTCCGCCATGGGCTCAGATCTTCCCACTGCCGTGGGGTCAGATCTTCCTGAGCTAGTGGTTCACATCTGGGTTAAAAGTAGTAGAATCAGTACTGATCCACGATGACCTCAACCCTTATAGATGAACTTTACAAATTGATTTACAATTACAGAGAAGGGAAAATGAAAAGAGAGGCCCTATTCTTCCTGCTTGTGATAATCCTGTGCAGTAAGTCTCTGTATGTCTACAGCCGATGTTATTAGGACAGGTAAGAACTCTTACTCTGAAAAAGAGCAGTGACAGAAGATGAACTTTTGGCTCTGTTGTGGTAAAATGGGAAATTTTGTACAGTAATGCCATCATCTGTCGGGAAACAGATTGGCTTGACCCTGGAAGACAGAGCCAAGGTGAGCAATTCAACCCTTTCTCAGACTGGCTCTCCAAAGTCCCATTTTTTTTGCAAGTTCTCATTAATGGGAGGAGGGCAATGTAGATGTTGAAGAGGGTCGGGCTCAGAAATGATCCCTGTGGTACTCCGCAAGGTGATATCGGTGGAGGCGGAGAGGAAGGGCGGTAGTCTGATCCTTTGGCTTCTTCCGGTGAGGAACGAGCGGATCCAGTCTAGGGCAGTTCCTTGTATGCTGGCCTCACGTAGTCTGGTGATTAGTGTGCGATGGGAGATGGTGTTGAAGGCTGAAGACATGTCGAGGAGGATGAGGGCCGTGGAGTGGCCCTGGTCCAGGAGGGTGCGGATGTTGTCTGTGGCGGCGAGTAGGGCGGTCTCAGTGCTGTGGTTGGCTCGGAAACCGGATTGAGACGGGTCGAGGACAGTGTGTTCTTTGATGAATCGAGAGGACGAGAGGAGCGAGAGAAGACACTGACTGGCTCCGGAATCCGCCCAATGCCAAATAATACATTGAATTTCATAAAAGTGACTCTGCGTCAGTTTACAGTGCACGTTTTTCCATTCAACATTCTGGTGGGTGAAAAACGTCAGTGGTATAATGGTAATCCACATGTGTGTTAATTAAAGCACCATGATGACTCTTTCTCTCAGGGAATTGGTTTAGCTACTTCTGGCCTTCTAACAGAGGGTGTCTTCTGAATGCGGTGTTCAACTTGACCTTACGAAATAAAATACCTGCACACTGCACACCGATGAATGATGGCAGGGGATTAATATCATATTATCACGGCCTACTGCCATGGCTGTGCAGTGAATTATGCGTTATAGAATTTCAAAGAGCAGAGGCAGTGTTTTGTTACTAGCAACAAAATATAGGTTAGCAATGCTTAAACACCAACACAGCCCAAGGAAACTTTTTTTAAATACATAAAAGTAACCTGTGTGCCAGACATTTATCAGTCTTTTATTAGTATATTTAAGTTAATTCCCATTGTTTGTCACCGTACTCAAATGCATTTGCTAACCTTATGAATGCATGCCTAATTTGACCTCAATGAGTGAGTGAGGTTTTGTTATAGTGGAGACGGGGAATGGAAACACCTCTGGGCACTTGGGGGCAGATCGGGCAAAAGGGTGTCTCTTTATGTAAAATAAAACAGTTGTGGTTCATAAAAGGACCTTTGCGACCCTTTCGGAATCGCGGGTAGTAAAGGTCATGAAAGTGCCCCCTCTTCTATTTCCGATTCAAATGTATCAATGGCTTAGGAGGAAGTAGCAGTGGTCCAGGGGATGACAGCCTACACCCCCTGAAATTTTCTAAAATAGAAAACTTAAAAAAAAGAAAATAGCACTGATTCTTTTAAAGAAAAAAGACTGCTTTAAAAAACAGTGTTGCTTTTTGGAATGCAATCATGGGAATTAATGTATTCTAACCCTTGCAAGCCACCATCCCTGTGCTTGCAGCCAATCAGAGAGTTGCAAATAGTGACCTGTCTAATGTCTAAGAATGGTGATAAAAGATTGGTCACAAATTGAAGCCGCTATTTTTGCAGCCAGTAAAGAATTTTATGAACCAACCTATGTTCTAATAAGTTGGTTCATAGCAATTCGAATTGTAGTGGGTCGCAGCAGGTCCTACCTCATGATTATTAACGAGGTAGGCCGCAGACTGCAACTCACTACGATGGCCATCACAGTGGTGGTGGCCAGATAGGGTCGGCAGTCCACCATGTCTGTGATTGCTATTTAATGCAGTAAACTTTTTTTTAATGCAGCCTGCCCTATTTAAAAGAAACTGGCTGCGATTTAAAAAAAAATAGTTTACATTTTTTCTAAAAAAGTGTTTGAGGGTTGGTAGTGTTCCTCTGGACCACTGCCTTTTCCCCTACAAACTTTTTTTTTAAATTGCAAACGCAATGCCACCCCAACCTAGGAGTTGGTAATTTTTCACTGTTTTGCAACTGGACTTCGGTCATAAAGCATTGATAAATATCATACAGATTTAGTATTTGGAAGAGATGGCTACAGCACCCCATTCCAAATTACAATTCAGTATGAGATCATAAGCCCTTTTAGGAGTTGTTAAAAGTTTGCTGACTTCTTCAATGGGATCAGTACATTGAAAAAATCTTTTTAACTGTCACAAACAACAAATTGGAGTGTCTTTGACTGTTAAAATGTTCAGAACGTCTGTAGTATAGGATGGTTGCCAAAATGCTATTCTATTTTTGTGATAGTAATAGGACATCAGATTCTTAGTTTAAATCTGTGCTTAATTTTAAAAATAATCAGTGCTTGTGCACAAAGCGCTGCTCAGATGTCTGCAGCCGGTGCTATTAAATGTCAGAGCTCTAAATACCAAGGCTGTGTAGTCCTCAATCCACATCAAGTCTTTTTAATCCACTAAAAACAGAGAGGGACTAGGAGCGCTTTGTGGTCCAGCATGCATGCTCTATTTGATACTATGTAATACAAAGGTATTCAATTCCTGAGAAAGGAGGGGGTCAGGGTGGAGAGCTAGGTCAGGTAAACTGAGACAACAGATCGGGAATCTGATTGCTTAGAAGCAAGAACCCTCTAACACCCGAGAGTGTGTCATGCCTCATCATTGGGCATCTCCTTGTTGGGCCAGCGCTGCAATGCTCAATGGACCCCTCAAGTGGGATCTTTGCCGGAGGTTTTTTGAGCCGGAGATGCCAATGTGAAGCACAGGGGAGAATTGCTCTAGGTGTAGATTGGTGTAATGTTAGTTTGTGGATTTGAAAATAGCTAAGAGATGTCCAATTAATTTTATTAGGTGGGTTCTCTTGTTATGATTAAAAAGCAGTGGGTGGCTGGATGTGGAAGTAATGGTCCTATCCAGCTCATAAAATAGTGGGTGTGTGCGTGGGTTGACATGTTTCTTGCCTCACATGTCGCTATTGATCTGGGCAATTCTTCAGGACCAAAAAAATTAAAGCTTTTCTACTTGTGATTGGGGTGAAAATGTGTAGCCTTAGCAAAAAGCGCCCCGATCACACAATCAAATACTACCTGACCTAGCTCTCCCCCCTCCTTTCTCCGGAACTGCATGCCTTTGTACTATACTTTTTAATCCACTGCCAGACACTGCCGGCCTTCACCTCACTCTTGTAGGTTGAGGTTCCTACTTTCTTCCTTGGTGGAGATTTGTCTATCTTTGTCTTCCGCCTTCTTTTGCATTTGTTTATTTTTCCCTCTCGTGCTAAGTCTGACGAGGAAAAATAGGTGCTGGCTCCAAAAATGAGTGCTGGTTGCCCCCACCAGCAACCACCTTCTCAAATTAGGCACTGGTTTAAATCACAACGTAGAATAGGAACTTGAGAAAGGCACCAGAAGAGTACAATGGACGCTCAAGAGTCTTCCATGGAAAGGCACATTTGCTTCTACTTCCGATGTGTGAGCCAAACCCACCCCGGTGTGGGAGGGAAGAGTTCAGACTTCAAACCATGATATGCCTGTTCAAGCTTGTGAAATTTTTGGCTGCTTTATTTGCAGAAAGTACTGAAAGTGGTCAAGCATGTATGCATGCATTTATGTATTAAGTATGAGGCATATATTTTCCAAACATAACTACCATTAAAGGTAGCGCTGTACACAAACGCAAGGTTTATCTGAGGCTCATCATTTTGTTACAGTTGTAATTTTGGGAGAGGAACTACATATCAGTGTAAGGATAGCGTTACAGGGAAAAAGAATCATGGCTGCAGGAGGCATATGAGCAGAGGCAACATCTTGGAGGGTGGGACTTCTTCTAACTTCTTTTTAGAGATTGCTGTGTCTGGCTGAGATCCATGAATCAATTTAGGTTCTTGGCAGGCAGTGGAGACCACCATATGAGCTGGAGTATCATGTAAGAAGTGTTTCAACACTTCAAAAGCAATTTTAGAAGCAATTTTTAACAAAAAAATGACATGTTGAGGGGCAGGCCACCAGTGGGGGAACTGCTCTCCAGGAGTGAACAGAACACACCACTTCCACCTGTCATGGATTGACACGAGCACCTGGTGGATATGGCATCACTGCACACCTTCCTGCCAATACATCTTCAGATTCCATGAAATCCAGTGTGGTATCTGTACAAAATACCAAGCCATGGGCTAAACGTCTTCTTCAAACTGAGTGACACTTAACTGTCCTGAAAAATCTAGTCAATTTCAACGTTGTTCAGGATAAAAACGATTTCATGTATTCTACCTGTCAAAACTACTAACCACGGCTTTGGTTTTATTTCTACTTATAGTGAAGCTCAGCATACTTGTATGGGATGGAAGAGAGACTTATGACTGGTTAGATTGACTTGCAGAGTTTTCAAGTCCTCATTTGCACGAGAGAATGCTGAGTATCTGTAACTGGACCAGACGCCCAGCAGTTCAGTGAGACTTCTGTAGTTGTGAATATGTCTTGTGCCTATGGAGCAGTGCACTTTGGAGAATTCTATCTGTTTCTGTTGCAGGTGTGCATGGTAGAGTTGATAAATGTGATTTGAAACATTACCAGGTGATTTGTGAATCAAATTGTTTCAACCCATTTATCTGCCCTATAAGAGATCATGATGTGTATGTTCTAAAGCAAATATTTTCAAGCAGATTCGAAACATACTCTCAGGCATATGCAGGAATAAATATGTCAATACTCTAAACCCCAGACAGTTCTGAAAAAAATGGTTTATCGGGCCACTAGCCCATTATGAGGGAACCAAATGGACGACCTGCCCTGTACACTAAAATTCCTTGGGCACAGCACTCTAAGTGCCACTTCTAAGTCGTTGCAGAATGACATTAAATTCTTTTTTTGCCTGTTTTGCAACTTTGAAGTACAAGGACAACTAGACATTAATTCAAATAAACATATGTAAATGGGGTCCTGAACTGCATTTTCCACTATATCCTATGGAAGGAAGGCCGCACCAGCACTCGCTTAGCGCCAAGCGGGTGCTTATAAGGAAACCGGGACTCCCGCAACGCGGGACACTTACTTCGCCTGGTTGGGGCCCTGGAATGTATTTCTCACTACATTTTGTGGCAGGGAGGCTGCACATGCACTCGCACAGCGCTCATAAGAAATCCAAGGCTCCTGTGGCACGGAATGCGCCCGGGCGAAGACTGGGCTAAGAGCGGGCCAATCTTCGCCCATTATCACCTGAAGAAGGCCGAGCTGGGCCACCCCTCTTGGTCCTTTATAAAACTTTGCTGCTTGCTTTAGGAACTCCATATGGAACAAGGTAATTCTGGGGCTAAATTTTCCTATATTGCTTGAACAATTCAAATTGATGCAACATGAGCTAAGGTAGTACCGTGGGACACAGAACCAATTTCTAACACTGCTACAATTATACAACGTGAATATTGACTCTGAACTATTCTCACAATTGGGAAGAGGAAAGCTGCTCTGAGTCCCCATGGGGGAAAAGAGGTTCAAGAGAAAAGCGATTCACTATGCCGAAAATAGGATGGTATCTGATATAAACAACCTAATAGATGAGGTGGAGTCTTTGTTAGGGCACAAGACTGCGGTGCCTCCCTGGGGGCAAAAAAAACACATTTTTGCCATTTTGTCAAGTAGGGGGGGACAAGTGTCATCACTGAGGGGGTGACAAAAAGACAAAAATATGTGTTTAAAATGCATTTTTTTGCCATTTTGTCACCCTCTCAGTGATGACACCCGGGGCGGCCCGCACCCACCGCACCCCCCTTCTTACGCCCCTGGACCAAGGGACGGGTAGATCTAACAGATACTCCCATATCTGACCCACAGGGAAAGTTATTTGTGGATGGTTCATGTTGTAAATTACCAGATGGTACAAACACTGCTGCATATGCCAACACCACTTTGAAAACAGTGGTGGAGTCTTGTAAAATACCGCAAATGTCAGCACAAGAAGCAGAAGTAATTGCCCTTACACAGGCATGTGAATTGAGTAAAGATCTGATTGTAAACATTTATACTGATAACCAGTATGCCTTTGCTGTTGCCCAATCATTTGGGCAAGTATGGAAAGATAGAGGCTTTTTGACCTCACGTGGAAGTAAGATAAAGCATGGGGTGTTAATAGTAAAATTATTGGATGCTCTGATGTTACCCAAAAAGTTGCCATTGTTAAATGCAGTGCCCATAAAAATCTATTGATGAGGTAGGTCAGGGAAATGCTTTTGCAGATGAAACAGCCAAGCAAACAGCCAGATCTGAATATAGTTTAATGTATGTTACAGAACCAGCTAGAAGGGTCCCTGAAGTACCAATGTTTAACAATACCTTAGAATGTGTTAGAGAGATACAACAGGAAGCTACCATGGAAGAGAAAGAGACATGGCAGATGTATGGTAGATTAGATGATACCGGATGTTGTATAAATCTGTCAGAGAAAAAAAGATGGATGCTTCCTTTTTGTTATGTTAACGCTATTGTTACTATGGCACATAGCCCGGCTCAAATTGGTGCCAAAGAAATAGTGGAAACATTAGACCAAGTATGGTTCAACAAACTGATTCCCAGGGTGGCAGAGTCCCATGTCAAAAGATGTATGATATGAGCTATTTATAATCCACAGTCCCCAGTCCCGACAGGCCATTTTGCACCTCCAGATTTGCCCTTTGAAGCCCTGCAAATGGATTTCATTGAAATGGAATGAGTGGGCAAGCTTAAGTGTGTCTTAGTGGTGGTTTGTACCTTTAGTAGGTGGGTGGAGGCTTACCCTGTACAAGATAACACAGCCCTAAGTACTGCAAAAATACTCCTGAAGGAGTACTTCTCAAGATTTGGTTTGCCCAAAGTGCTCAGGAGGAACAATGGGTCACACTTCATTGGCCAAATGATGGACCCGGTCTGCAAAGGCTTGAAGATAAGGCAAAAGTTTCATGCTGCCCACCATCCACATGCTGCAGGCCTAGTGGAAAGATACAATGGTATCTTGAAAGGAAAACTGGAAACGATATGTGCTGAAAAAAACTTAAAATGGCCTGATGCTTTGCCCATAGCTTTGTTTTCAATGCGCAATACTGAACACTCAAACATGGGGTTATCCATATTCCAGGTAGTTATGGGGAGGCCTGCAAATGTGTGGGGTGTACCTAGACCTAGGAAATTGTGTGAAATTGAATAACCTCTGCTTGTTGATTATTGTGACCAATAGACTAAAGAATTGCGTTTGATTTATTCACAGGTGAAGACCAGTCTCCCTCCTTGTCTTGAAGGTTCCGACATAATCTGAAGCCTGGAGACTTGGTCTTCACCCATCACTTTCAGAGGAAATCCAGTCTTGAGCCACACTGGAAAGAACCGGTTCAAGTGCTACTTGCCACTCAGAATGCTGTAAAGTGCATGGGACACAAACATTGGCTGCATGCCCACCATGTTAAGAAAGCTCCATTGCCTTTGTTCTATGATCAATGTGTAAAGCGAGGAATTCCTCCACAGCAAGTATCTTTTAATGAAAGTGAGCTGATTGAAGAAGGAGAAGTAGCGCATCCACAGGTCAGCTTCACTTCTGTTAAGCCCAAATTGATAACTATACCTCTATTTGAGCATCCGAATTGTGATTCGCCTAGGTATAATTTGAGACCTTGGACTGTCAAAAACTATAGACTTTGAATGAAAAAACTATCTCGGGAGAGATAGCAACCCATGCCGGTGGTCACGACTACCAACGTCTGGACCTGTGCATAAGCTTGCCATTGAGTCTTTGAAGTAAATGTCACTGGGAACTCTTGATGTTCTTTGATAGAATAGATGAGGTTTTTTTTAGGAGGGCTTAGCCACGTTACTTTGCCTTTGGCTGTTAGGTGTTTTTGATTTGTTTCCTTTTTGTAAAAGAAAAAAAAGGAGAATGGTCTGAGCATTAAGACAAAATATTAGGAGAAGCATCACTCATTAAGAACCGGTATTTGTTTGTACATCACACACAAATAATACACTATGGGTAAGACTAGGAGTATTAAACTGAGACAGTTTGGGAAATCACCTTCTGATTTGTGACAGGAGGAAAAGACTCTAGTGTCTGATATACAACAATTTCGGACCAAGAAACTGAAAATGATTGTGCTTCGGTGTCTTTTGACAATAATAATATCAGGAATGCTAAGGTTGTTCTGGTGGTTAGAAGAAAACCACCAGTCTCTAAAACAGTGACATCAGTCAGAACAGCAATACCAGAGCATTAGTACATAACCCTTGACCCTCATAAGTGGACACACCACTTGCAATATGCGAATAATACATTCAGGTTTTACATAAGACCCATCTTGGAGATAATGCTACAGATTGTTGGATATTTGGTTTCCTGCCATCTTCAGTTAAAAGGAAGGTACCTATTATTCCTCTACCGTTATCCTATAATGGGTCTTGTGGAAGGAGAATTCTTTGTGGTTGTTCATTACCTTAACAGAAGATCTTTTTCTTGTTGGTCTTGCATCCGCTTAAGCTTGAATAAACCAATATTTTACCTCTGACTCCCTGTACTCCTTTTGAATTTAAAGTGGACAAGAGGTGTGTTTCTCACTTTGTATAATTTCACACAACCAACAAGGGACCCGCAGATAATTCGACAGGCACTGCACCATTTGGAGAGTCTTACATCTCTGCCTGCTGCACCTCCTAACTCCGGCACTTGTGCATACTCCTATCTTGGTCCCCTTCCTCTCCTTCCCGCCCCTTTAAGATCTCTGATTGCCCCGTACAAGACCCAGGCACCTATGAGACCCTACGATTTTCATAGGGCGGGTGCACATATAGGTGTGTTACTCAGGGAAGCCAGGAATAATCAAATAGCTTCATATTGCTCTGCCCCGGCAACAGAAACTCCCCATGCTCCCAAGGTAAAGCTCTATGAATTTAGCACATCTGATAACCCCTGTGATTTGCAATTATGTAAGCCAGTCTGCTGCTCTTGTGCCCCTAAGGAAAGAGAAATATATGATCAAAGTACCCAAACTAGGGCTGAACCAACAGATACAGGAGGACTCAGAGTCCCTGATAAATAAAGTGATGCACTGGATCAGAAGTGTTTGGCCTTGCTATTCCATAATCCTTGATGATATAGGGGGCTTTAAACGCCATAACATGCCCGAGCAGTAATTGGGACTGCATTAAAATCACCATGGCTAATGCTGACCTGGAAAGGGGACTATTTTCTTTAGTTCTCAGTTTTGATCTGCCAACCGGTTCTGAGACTCAATTGAATTCTTCCCTCCCAGTCTTTTCGGCAAAGAAGATCTAATGCCCAAAGAGCCCACCCACTGAGTGGGAGGAATCTGTATTTCTAATCCTACTGATCAGCTATCCAGTCACTTTTGAATAAAGGATACACAGCATGCAAATAACATGTGCTAGCCCTTAAGCCCTTAGCCCCCCCTCCTCCTATATATAACGAAGATGCTCTGCGATCACCTGAGAATTCAGACTGGGAACTCACAAGTCTTGTGCCTAGTAACTATTCTCCAGACTCAGAAAAGTTCTCCCTCCATAGCGCATCCCATGCCACTTAAGGCCCTGATTACAAGCCATTGCCTCAAACTTCTACTCCAGAAGCTGTAAATTCACTAGATGCACCCTGCACAAAGAACATTAAGATTGTCTTGTGGAATTCTGCAGGACTCAGATCAAAAGTATCAATTATTTACTGGAGCCTGCATATTGATATGTTTCACTTTTGTTTTTCCAAGAGACTTGGATATCTGAAGCTTCCATACCACAACTAGAAAATCCCCGGCAGGCAAGGCAGCAGGAGGCTTATGAACTTGGATTAAATATCCCTCCAGAGCACAAACTTACCCTATGCAATGGCAAAACCGTTCTGCTGCAAAACCTTTATAACAGATCATTGAACAACTCTGTAGAATTCCAAATCCTAAGGGCCAGATTCACAAAGGTAAACATATACTTTTGTGTAAGTTTACGATCGTTTGCTATTCACAATGGAATTTACGAGTAGTGTCTTTACGAGTGCTGAGTCTCTGAGCATAAAAAGCCTATCTTCTTATGTGCAGAGACTCGGCACTCATAAATCCTTTTGTGAATTGCAAACAACTGAAAACATACACAAAAGCGTAAGTTTACCATTGTGAAACAGGCCCTAAGACACCTAGAACACTTCTTAAAGTCACACTCCAAAGACTGCACAATTGTAATGTATGGTGACTTCAATGTCCAGTTTGAACAGCCAGAGAAGCAGCTAGATATGAGGATAATTATTTGGGTATACCGGAGGTTAATGCTTTCCCGGTCTAGGTTCTCCCAAAGCTTTCTCTTCAAATCATAAACATTTCGCTATCACATGGCCTTGGATCTTGTAACAGACGTCTACCTTCAGACAGCAAACCTGTGCCTACTTTTGAAAGGGGGCCTGTAGGAATCACTTCGACTATCTATTTGTGAACTTGGGACTATGGAAAGAGTTGGCAAATTTCTATGTGGCGCCTCAGGATGAGAGCAAGGACAACCCCATATTTATCCTGCTGAATGGCTAATTGATTAACAATTTAAGCATAGGGCCATACCAGGGTAGAAATGCTTTAGTCTTGACAAATAACATGAAAAATGTCAAAGGGGCTGTTATAGAGTCCAACAACGTGATAAAGTATATCTTAGCAGGATCTGTCCCGGCACTTGACCTTTTTAGGACACTCAAGTATTCCCCATATGCCATTCTTGAGATCATTGGGGTATTATTCAAGGTGGCTGTTTATGGGATTGAGAGCTGGGATAGTATTGCACAAAAAATCTCAACAGTGGCTTAATCTAACCAGCCTCGCTAGAAAATCAAGCTTCCAGAAGCCATTAGATCAGGTGACAGAGCGGAAATAAAAAAGACCAGGGGCCAGATGTAGGTATCCAAATACCGGTCGGTAACAGCCAAAAATACAGATTCGGTAATTTTACCAAATCGATAAATTTACCGATTCGGTAAAATTACCGATTCTGTATTCTGAGATGTAGGTGGCACTGTAAACAGTGCCACAGGGCTTTAAGGATTCATTATTTACCACCAACTATTAGTTGGTGGTAAATAACGAATATCTGTGTATATGCAAATCTGTGCATGTACACCTGTGCCATGGGCATGTATGTGTGCCACAAGGCACACAAGCCCTAATCAGGGGTGCAACAGGGTGTCAAAGTGACACCCTGCCACCCTTGAATTATTCGGTATTTACCGAATCGGTATTTACCGATTCGGTAATTGACATTCATTCCTATGGGCCTCCAGGCCTATAGGAATGAATGGCAATTACCGAATCAGTAAATACCGAATCAGTAATCACTGAATCATACCGATTCGGTAAAAAATACAGAAAATGTACCTACATCAGATTTACCGATTCTAAAATACCGAATCGGTAAAATTTGGTATTTTAGAATCGGTAAAAATGATTTACCTAAATCTAGCCCAAAATCTCAGAATAGGCTAGGCTACACAGGCAGTGAAAAAGTCATGGGAGCTAGCAATTATGAAGAAGCTGCTTTATGCAGCCAAAAATAATGTTTCAGAAATGTTTTGGCATCTAGTTACACACAACAGCAGCATCAATGGGGCATGACATACTAACAACACATATTTTAACTACCGAGTGGGTGCCCCATTTTTTCTGTCCTCCAGAGCCCCTTCATCCTCTGAACATCCTCACTACTGGTCTGCCTGATCCCCAAAACACTAACCCCATTGACAGCAATTTTACCATCTCTGTGGCTGACAGCATAGCAGCCCTTGAAGCCCACAGGTTAGGGAAGGCTCCTGGCTTGGATATAATTCCAAC
Organism: Lissotriton helveticus; assembly: GCF_964261635.1. NCBI lineage: Eukaryota > Metazoa > Chordata > Amphibia > Caudata > Salamandridae > Lissotriton > Lissotriton helveticus. The sequence continues at coordinate 1,622,476,284 of NC_136067.1, forward strand.
TGAGCTCTACTATTCTAACTTCAATGTATGGGTACCATACATTAATACTTTATGTAATGCAATTCTGCAGGGAGGCCCAGTCCCAGAATCAAGGATGGGTACAGAGATTGTCCCTATTTTTAAAAAAAGGGTCACGTAATGTTCCAGGTAATTATTGCCGAATCAGTCTTATTGATAACCTGCAAAACTGCAAAAACAAATGTTGCAAACAAATCTTAGATAATCTTAATGAGTGGCTGTCGAAACATCGTATCTTAAGCCAATTTCAAGTGAGCTTGAGATACAAAGTAAGCACAATCGACCAGGCCTTCTTTTTCCAATTAATCAAGTGGAAGGCAGTGACTTTGGAAAAGGGTATTTTGTATGTAAATTTTCAAAAGAATGATAGAATGCATTCCAATTTACAACTTGAATCCATGTTTTAATGTTTGCGCTCAGGCAAAATTGTTGCATGCCGACTTGCGTGTTTGGCACATGGAGCATGCACTCAGCTCAAAAACACACGTCGCACAGCAGACAAACTGTAGAAGAATCCATTACTCTTCAATGTTTCATTTATTGCAAGCTTTGTTAACCATAGTTAGTCCGTCCAATTCATCATATCTTTCTTCAGTTTTTTTCAAAAGCTTTCATATAGCCCATCTTTTTCAAATACTAGGGAAATGCCTATCCAGGCCTTTTACGTAGCACGTGGGATTATGTAGCCCCAGGCAGCTCCATTTAAAATGACACAATGCATTTCCGGCTAAAACGCTCTTCCTCAGGAGTAGCTGTAAAGTTAAAAACAAGCATCAATCTGATGTGTATTTAACATAATAATGTACATAACGTGTTTGTAACTCATCTGCCAGAATCTGTATTCAATGTATCACTATCAAACGTATTTCGCCATTATCATTTTCTCTATGTGAAAACATAATTGCACCCGCATCATCAGTAAAGTGTCCCCCTGAGAGAGGGTGAATGCACATATTCTTTTGGAAAGGTCAAGTGTTTGGAAGGTTGTTTTCGTTTAGGAGAGTCGGTGGACAATTTACTGAGGAAGCAGTTGGAATTATGTTTTCACATAGAGAAAATAATAATGGCGAAACAAGTTTGAACTTTTGGTCCCGAGCCCAACTCAAAAGTGTGAGCTTATCCTCCATGTGCAGCTTAACTGCATCTTTTTTTAATTTTAAGTGTTCTTTGAGGAGTTTTTAGATTATCTGCAAACCCAGCTTCTTAGGAAATTGTATATACAAGTTATATTGGGTACTCTTCCATTAGCATCTTTCACAAAACATTGGTCTCACCCAAAGACAGGTCATGACAAATACCCTTCATGTACTCTTAACAGCGAAGGTGTTGAGCATTTTTTTTGTTTTTCTACCCCGATATAGGCTGGAGCGATTAAAATGTATTAGACCTCTCTGCCTATCTCTGGGACTTAGATATTACTGGAAAGCAGCAAGGATTTGTAAAACAGAGCCACACCCCAAGGTAGTGCTCACTGTGATTGAATTCCTTCAATCAGCTTGGTATAAACAATCAAAATTACTTAAACATTGATTAGGAACATGCATATTGTTTTGCCCTTGCACATGTATTAACCTTGTACTGACCACCCTTTGTTTGAATACTGTTTACTAGTTACTACATGTCTTTAAAACCTTAAGGAGTTATTATCCTAAAATATGTTTGCTTTCGGAGCATGCTCATTTCGTAGCAAATTGCACTTTCTCCTTAGCACAAGCACTAATCTTGAACTGATCACTATTTGACCAAGTGATGTTTATCAGCTTCTAAATTTGCTTTTAAAGCCTGATATGTTATTCTTTTTATACAACGTGTTTAGTCTATGCTTGTCAATTTGCATTGTAATGTTTTACTATGTTTTATGAATTTTTATATGTTATCAATTAATTTAAATAATTCAAACTGACAAATAAAGAGAAAAAGAAAACATATTTAGTAGGGAAGTTGGCTTCTTGTATTTAACCGTTCTTTCCTTTAACTGAATTGCCAACAAACGTTTACTACCAAATGGTCACAAAGCAATTGTCAAAATCCAAACACATACTTTTGTTACTCATTTTAAGCATTTGCATTTTAATCAGAGCCTAATACTTTCTAATATTAATCTTCCTCCTTTTCAGTTCAGAAAGATGTTTATTAAGATTGAATAACACATTGGTATACAATAGTAAAAAAACAAGAAAAATAATGAGAACATATGTAATACATCAGTTAGATTGGAAAGCATAGGAATGAGTAAAATAGTATTCCAATAATGACTAAAGGAATGACATCAATTTTATCATAAAACATAAAAAAATGAGAAAGAGATCGTTACAAAGCAGAGAAAACATTGTAATGCATTAAAAATATAAATAGAATTATAAAAAAATAAAAAAGGAAGTCATGGAGGTTTAGGTACTTCTTGTTGTATAGGTGTGGATGAAAAGTATAACCGGTTCCCATAAATCTAGTCGTTTGGGTGCTAAATTTTGTGGATATACAAAAGTAGTGTCCAGTCTATGATTGTAGCAAATAGCATACCACCAAGCTTGATACGAAAGCTTGGTGAAATCTTTCCAATTTTTGGTTATTTGTTGGAAGGCCACTGCCAACAATAAATAGATAACCTTGACATTCATGTGAGTATGTTCCCAAATAGGTGACAAATTACCTAGGAAGATATGTAGAATAGAAAAGGAATGTTTGGAGTGAAAAATTGAATTAATTTGCGTCTAAACCTGGTCCCAAAAATGACGAACAAATTTACATGTGAACAACAGGTGAAGTAGATCTGCATTTGGTGTTGAGCAAGACCAACAAGTATGCGAAGTGGTGGGACAATATGTATGCAGAGTGGAAGGAGTAAGTAGGAGTCTATTATAGATAAAGAAGAGAGTTTGCGTAGTATTAGCAGCTCTAGAGGATTTCCTAATTTTAAGCCATATTTTACTCCAAAAATCCGTAGCCCAAGAGATATCTAGATCCTTTTCCCAAGATAATTCTATTTTAGTTTTGTCTCGTGGGAGGGATGGGGAGTGTAAACACTTGTAAATAAGAGAAGCTTTAGAACCACGAAGTATTAGAGTAAGTAGAGTATCTACATGCGGAAGAGCAGGAAGTGTGTCTGGAAGGGATACTCCATATTGCAGGTGGGCAGATTGAATAGCCTGTATTAAAGTGGAGTATTTGATGCGGAATGAAGAGGGAAGACCTAAAACAACGCTCGCCTGTGCAAAGGACATAAGTAGATTATTACAATATAATTGATGAACCCATATAATTCCCCGGGAATACCAAGATTTCCAGAAAAAGGATTTATTATTAATTAAAATGTGTGTATTATGCCAAATAGGAGATTCATAAAAAGACATGAGGGAAGGTGCAGGAATAATTTTTGATGTATATTTAAGAATAGGAGTAGAAACATATTGAGGCTTACGTGTAAAGGATAAATACTCGTGGAAAGAAAAGGGGGAAAGAAAAGAACGTTCGAGTTTTGTCCAGAGAGGACAATTGGTAGATGAATCTATAAGCCAGCGAGAAGATTGGACTAATAGAAAAGATTTATGATAGAAAGGGAAATATGGGAAGTTAGTCCCACCTTACAATTTAGGACAGATTAGTTTGCGAAGAGACATACGTGATTTCTTGTTACCCCAAAGAAAAGTAGAGAAGATAGAATTCATTTTTTTAAAATACTTAAGGGGAATTGGTACTGGGATATTTTAGAGCGTGTATAGAGCAATGGGAGAGAGCATCATTTTGATTGTATCTAAGCGACCCCACCAAGACAAATACAAAGGGTGCCATTTTGCCGTCAAGGAAGATAACCGATCAATACATTTGTCCATACATCGTGATACTGTCCCCTGAATAGAAGGGGAAAAATGTAAACCTAAATATTTAATGGACTGGGGACTCCAAGAAAAACCGGATATAGTAAAATCAGCACTAAACGTATACTTCGTCAAAGGTAGTATCTCACACTTATCTTTATTTAATTTGTAGCCGGATACCGATGCAAAGGAGTCAACCTCAATTAAAAAAGCTGGTAAGGAGGCTTGAGGATTTGATAAAAATAAAAGAACATCATCAGCATATGCTGCCATTTTAATTGTGGAATCTTGAAAAGTAAAGCCATGGATGTCCGTGTTTTGACGAATCCTAAGTAAGAAAGGCTGCAGAGCGATGTTAAAAAGGAACGGAGAAAGAGGACATCCCTGTCTAACTCCTCTTGCAAGAGTGAAATAGGAGGAGATGCTCCCATTGGCAGTGACAGCAGCCGTTGGATTAGAATACAGAATAGAAATCAGAGAAAGAATTTTGGGTCCAAAGCCAAACCATCTAAGTGCATTAAAGAGATAAGGCCATTCAACTCTATTGAATGCCTTTTCCGCATCCAAAGCAATGGCAGCGAGAGGTTGAGATAGGTGGGAAGTTTTGGAGAGTATATAAAAAAATTGACGGGTATTATCTGTGATAAGCCGTCCCTTAACAAAGCCAGATTGTTCAGAGCCTAGCAACTCTGGTAATTGAGCCTCCAAGCGCAGCGCCAGAGCCTTGGAAAAGATTTTATAGTCCACGTTAACCAGAGTAATGGGTCTGTAATTTTTGCAATGTTGAGAGTCCTTACCTTCCTTAGGGATCAGACAAATAAGGGCAGCGGAAAAGGAAAAGAAAGAATAAGGGTGTGTAATTTGGGGAGTAATAAAGAGGCAAAATGAGTATAAAATTCGACCATAAAACCATCTGGGCCTGGAGCTTTATCCTTTTTAAGAATTTTAAGAGCAGCGTGGAGTTCTTTCTCTGTAATATCCATTTCCAAGGAAGACATATCTGGACGAGAATCAAATGGGAGACGAATATTAGAGAGGAATTGAGAGATAGAATGATCAGATGATAAGGTTTCAGAAGTGTAAAGTGTTTTATAGAAGTGGAGAAATTCATTCAAGATATCTTCATCTATGAATTTTAATGAGTTATCGGAGCCATAGATAGAATCTATATTAAGTTTATTCTGTTTGGTTTATAGGTAGCCAGCAACTTTCCAGCTTTGTTTTGGCCGCCATAGAATTTGGCACTCGATTTTAAGAGATAGTTAGATGCATTATTAGTGGTGTCTTGATTAAATTGAAATTTGATTTTTAGGTCTTCTGATAAGCAATCTTTTGATTTGGAGGAATAAAAGGAGTGTTCTAATTGTTTAATCTTAGTAAGAAGGTCATTATTTTTTTGGCGCGCTATTTTACGCTTATTGGAGACATAACGAATAATAAAGTCTCTAGCTGAGGCATTAAAAGCATCCCAGATTGTATGATAGGATAACTCATCTGTTTGATTAAGAGTGAAGTATTCTGTGAAAAAGGAAGTGAAGGAAGAAGAAAAAACAGGATCCAGAAGAAGAGCATTATTAAAACGCCATTCACGAGGGCAAGTAGGTTTATGTAGAACATCAAGGGTAATGGTAACAGGAGCATGATCTGAAGTCAAAATGGAACCAATATCCGACCGGACTAATGACTGGGAAATATTATGAGAAACAAAAATATAATCTATGAGAGACTGAGTGTGATGTGTGGGTGAGTAAAAGGAAAATTCCCGTAACATAGGATTGCAAAGTCTCCATGCATCAATAAATTTGTGTTGTTTTATGGTGTGTACAAATGACTTATAAGATCTGTGAGGGGTAAACGGAGTCAATGAGTTGCGATCTAAAAAGGGGTCAAAGACGTCATTACAATCACCTGCAAGAATAAAATTAGCATCATAACATTGTGTAATTTGTTGAGAGAGAGTGGTCCAAAAAGAAGGGTCACCAACTGTAGGAGCATAGATATTCAATAGGGAGACTGTGACATTGTCTAACAAAAAAATTAACAAATACCCATCTTCCCAATTGATCATGACTATGTGAGAGGAGTTTAACAGTCAGGGACTTCCGAAAAAGAATAGCGACTCCATTACGTTTACCGTCACCTGGAGACAACAAAACGTCTCCCACCCATCCTCTCTTCAGTTTTGCGGATTCCTCATCTGTTAAATGAGTTTCTTGTATGCATGCAATGTCTGCGTCCAATTTAGCTAGGTGCGTCAAAACTCTTTGGCGTTTAATGGGTGAATGTAAACCTCTGACATTCCATGAAATAACTTTTAAGGGCATAGGAAAAAGTTACAACATAATAATAGATTCCAATGAGTAAAACAGTTCAAAACAAATAGATTACAATGAGTATCCGACCAACTGAATATGAAACAAGAAGAAGAAATGAAGAAAGAAGAACAAGAAAAAAAAGGATAGATGAAAAGATGCGCCATGATAAGAAGTGAAAAAGCAAAAAGAGATGGGTGAATGGGCAGATACAGCAGGTTAAAAAAAAGGAGAAGAAAAGAAGGTAGAAGCTAGTAGTAAAAAGCGTGTAGAAAGATGAAAAAAGGAACTTACATAAAATCCATAATATACGGGGAGTGGAGAAATGGAAGGCCACACTGAACAATGACACGTCCAGGACCCACAGGGAAAGGCAGGAGGGAGAACGGAATGAACGAACAAACTTCAAAGATGGAGGGAAAAAGGGAGCACAAAATACAACCTGTGGAGATAAAAAATGGGAGTTAAGTAACCTCGATAATGAAGATCAATGATATAAAATAATGAACCTCAACATAATAACCTCGTAATATAAAACAAATAGAGGAAAAGCTTTGTCAGTAGAGCAGAACAACATGAAAAAATAACGTTCACTGCATAGGGTCTATTGCTTAAAGAGAGTTCACCGATGAGGCAGTCTCCATGGTATCAGCCTGAAAGGAGTAGAGAAAACTCTTTAATTTGAGTGGATCTTCATATGTTGTGATTCTGTTGTTGACAGTCACCTTGAATAAGCATGGATGAAAAAGGCCATATTTTGCATTGATTGAGCGTAGTTGCGGTCTCAAAGATAAGAATTCTTTGCGTCGATCTGCAGCCGCTTTAGCGTAATCCTGAGAAAAAAATAGAGGTTTTCCTGACCACATTATGCGATTCATCGCTCTGGCAGCTGAAAGGACCATCAATAAGTCAGTATATTCAAGGAAATACAAGATTACCCCTCTTGGTTTGTTTGTGAATGAAGAGGACGATGTTGCACGTGATGGAGGTCCTAGGCGATGCGCTCTCTGGATATTTAAAGTAGTGCCCTCAGGTAACTTAAGAAGCGTCGGAAGAAATGTTTTAAAGAAGGCAGGTGGGTCCGACCCCTCCGTTCCTTCAGGAAGTCCATAAATACGAAGATTGTTCCTTCGATTTCTATTTTCTAAATGTTCAATCTGTTTGTGGAGTACAGATACTTGTGAAGAAATAGACTCCACTTTGGATGTGGAAGAAGAGATGGATTCAACATTTCGTTCCAACACAGTAACACGTTGATCTATGATAGACCATTTATCTGAAAGCATCTGAAGTGTAGATTTAGTTTCCTCAATGAATGGTTTCAGCGCTTCAGTCTCATCAAGTAATAAGTCCATTGTAACAGAGGACGACTGTTTAGGCGGGGAAGGGGGGTCTTTTTTCAACCTTTTTGTAGAAGCTTTGGTGACAACAGAACTATAAGTAGTAGGAGGCGCTGTAGCACCCTTAGGAGAGGAATCTGAGGACTCCATGGAGAGACAATCAAAGCGAGAGCTTGTACGTATCAAAAATCTGCGAATTGAAGGTTGAGGCAAGGAAGAAACTTTAGACATCATCATCACAAAGCTTTATTCGATTTTGAGAATTAAAATCATAAAAGCATACAAACAAATAACACAATACATTCTAAAAACATTTTTAAAATAAGTCTCATAATAACTTTAGATTTGCACAGTTAACACAGTACACAACCTTTAGGCAACGTTATAGGTCACAGTATTCTAAGAGATTTAATAATTACGGCACAATGAACCGTAAGACGACGGTTTGGGACAGTTAGGAGCCAGTGAAAAACTACTGCCATTACTTAAATTACTTAAACTTAAATGGGTTCCTCTGCCCACTGGGATGTTAACAAAACCCCGGGTACTAGGTGAAAACCTACAGGGCGTATAAGGGTAGAAATCATATAATCTCATAATAACTTTAGATTTGCACAGTTAACACAGTACACAACCTTTAGGCAACATTATAGGTCACAGTATTCTAAGAGATTTAATAATTACGGCACAATGAACTGTAAGACGACGGTTTGGGACAGTTAGGAGCCAGTGAAAAACTACTGCCATTACTTGAATGGGTTCCTCTGCCCACTGGGATGTTAACAAAGCCCCGGGTACTAGGTGAAAACCTACAGGGCGTATAAGGGTAGAAATCATATAGATCCCAAATAGAGATAGCACCATCTTCATTTTGAGGTAGCCATGTTTGCAAGTATGGCACAATGTGTCTGCTCCTAAATCGTACCAGGATCAAATCCCCCAAGATGTCTTTTTTAAGCGGTCCAAGCCATCCCACCCTCCGGACACTTATTATACGGCCATCAAGATGGTAGGGCAGAGGTCTGTTTTTTGATAACCAGAACTTGACGTTATTCATAAGTTCATTGTGTCTCTCAATTTTGTCTTTTGTTAGTTCAGGGACTCCCGATAGAACTATTACAAAAGGCGCCGCTTCTGGCGGTAAATGTATATGGGTAGTTCGCACATGTTTAGGTGGGATGTGGCTTGGTGTTGTCGCTTTCTGGGGGCCTGTGGAATTGATGGGCAACAAAGGAGTAGTGGTTGAGCATTGAATCGGTGCCGCAACATATGGAGTAATCGGGATAGGTAGATTTGTGAGGGCGGTTATTGACGAGCAGTCAGTTGTTACTACGTGGGCTGCTGGTTTCAGGAAAGATTCAATGGAGATCTCCAGCCTCGAGAGCTTATTCTCCATCGTATTGATTTTATCCATCAAGGGATGTATTAAAGATTTCAGCAATTGCTCGATCATGGTCAGGAGGGCCTGATGGGGAGATGGTGTCAAAACATCCAGATGAACAACAGGTGGCACAGAAGGAGGAGAAATAATTAAAGGTGGAATTGGACTTACAGAAAGTTTATCAGACGTTAGAGATTTAGTAAGACTCCCATTATCTTTGTCCCCCTCGATCTTCCTTTTGGCAGGCGTGACCCTGGAAGGTATAGATTTTGTATCCGGAGGAGATTTCAGCTCCCTTGTAGGTAATCGTGGGCTGCTGCATTTTTGCGTGGGGGAAAATGCTGCCGGAACATATTTAACCTTGCACAGACTATTTAGATCATCCAGCCATGGGAAGTTGGATGGAGAATGTGCGAATATGTCATCTGGGATTGTATTGGGCATTTCCCCTGCTTTAGGCTTGGGCATGTGATTATGAAATACAAGTCGGTTAATTACCTCAACAAGCAACCAAAAGGAGTGGCCCGTCCCCGTCCTCCTCTGTCCGAAGAGGGCCGTAGAGGGCCCGCCCTTTGCCCGGGCTTAGCCCCGCGCCCGCCCTCGCGCGCGTCCCGCGGGGCCTGGAAAGAGGGCTGACTGAAATAGGCTCTGGTAACAAGGGGGTGTGGCCGCCACCTTCCGAGTCCTCCCGCTGCGTCCTGGAATGGCCGTGCACTTCACTGTGCACCCGCTGCGCCTCCCGCGAAGCGGGAGACGCGAGGTCTGTTTTTGGTTCCCCCGGTTGCAAGGGGGTGTGGCCGCCGCCTCCCGAGTCCTCCCGCTGCGTCCTGGAATGGCCGTGCACTTCACTGTGCACCCACTGCGCCTCCCGCGAAGCGGGAGACGCAAGGTCTGTTTTTGGTTCCCCCGGTAGCAAGGGGGTGTGGCCGCCGCCTCCCGAGTACTCCCGCTGCGTCCTGGAATGGCCGTGCACTTCACTGTGCACCCGCTGCGCCTCCCGCGAAGCGGGAGTCGCGAGGTCTGTTTTTGGTTCCCCCGGTAGCAAGGGGGTGTGGCCGCCGCCTCCCAAGTCCTCCCGCTGCGTCCTGGAATGGCAGTGCACTTCACTGTGCACCCGCTGCGCCTCCCGCGAAGCGGGAGACGCGAGGTCTGTTTTTGGTTCCCCCGGTAGCAAGGGGGTGTGGGCGCCGCCTCCCGAGTCCTCCCGCTGCGTCCTGGAATGGCCGTGCACTTCACTGTGCACCCGCTGCGCCTCCCGTGAAGCGGGAGACGCGAGGTCTGTTTTTGGTTCCCCCAGTAGCAAGGGGGTGTGGCCGCCGCCTCCCGAGTCCTCCCGCTGCGTCCTGGAATGGCCGTGCACTTCACTGTGCACCCGCTGCGCCTCCCGCGAAGCGGGAGACGCGAGGTCTGTTTTTGGTTCCCCGGTAGCAAGGGGGTGTGGCCGCCGCCTCCCGAGTCCTCCCGCTGCGTCCTGGAATGGCCGTGCACTTCACTGTGCACCCGCTGCGCCTCCCGCAACTTTTAGACAATTTTCCCATAAGCCTGGAACAGGCGTTATAGCAGTAAAATGTGACAAGTATCTTGAGGCAATATGCATATAAATAAAAATAAAAAAAATAAGAAAGCTCATATGAAGAGAATAATACGAGGAACAGACATAAAGAGCATATGCAGTAGTAAGAATAAGGCTCAATAAGTTAACAATTCAAATACCATAGCATTAGAATGCATGTAGTTGTGGCCAAAAAGCATAAAATAATAGGAATTCTGTCATAAATGAGAAGCAAAATAGAGCATGATCAGAAAAGAGAAAGAAAAAATACACCAATAATGCTATGCTTCAATGAAAGGAGTGTCCAGAGAAAACCAGGCATGTAAAATGCTTAAATACCATAAAGCAACAATACAGTAGTGCCTTGCAAGAAACTATGAAAACATTGGTAGAAAATAGTAGTGCCAAATGGAGGTTAAATAGTCAAAAACTCCATACATGCGAAGGGCTGAAGGAAAAAAAAAAGTCACAAAATGGCGCCAGAAGAATGAAAGTCACTGTATTGTGAGAGAACCATGTCGAAACAGGCTTGCAGTGAAGGCTGTCCGTTTAAAAATACCTGCAGGAGAGTAGGTAGGTCACTGTGAGGTGCTCGAAGGAGAGAGCATACCGCTAGGTGGAAATGCACTTCTAAGATACCGCTAGGAGATGCAACTCCGTCCGCGGCATTAGGGCTGCAAAATGGCGGCCGCAATCTCAATAATCTCCGTCACAGGGAATCGTCGACAGAAAGTTCCGAGCCCTGCAGGTTTAAGGCATTGGAAAGGCAGCAATCACGGCTCCATATCCTCACACAGCTTGTCCTTGAAATACAAGGCTGTCCGTGAGGTCAGCAAAAGCGTTCACTCTGTTTTCCCGGCAGCCGCCCCGGAGCGTCACTGAGGAACCGCCATTGCAGTCGGGTGCAAGCCACGCCCCCTCTTCCTCCTTTTCAAAATGTGCACAAATCAGAGCCATTGCCCTTACTCCTTTATAGTTATTGCTAATTGGCGTATACATAGAGTGCAATCTGTCCTTGTTATGGCCAGCACCCTATTGGTTGTCCAGCCTATAACTTTCGGAACGCTGAGTGACACATCATTTTTCAGACTTGAACTGGATACCAGTCTCTGTAACCCTGGTACCTCTCCACAAGAACATACACCTGCACAGGCCGTATGTCAGTATTGGTCCTAACCCGCGCAGGAGTTGGCCAACACCATGATTCACAGTGTTGAAAGGAATGTGTGTTCACATGTCATTCTTTTTTTCCCTCACCCGGGCATGGACATTAATGAAGTTGACATTTACAATATGAATGTTCTCCATCACAGTACTGACCCTTTATTTATCTGTTAAGTACCCATAACTGATCAACAAGCATTCTTGTTGAGCACAACGTCGCCTGAAAACCTCCAAGGACAAGATCTATTAAGCAATTTGAATTGTACAGTTTACTGTACCAGTGAGGGAATGCACCTCATTGTGCATAAAATCAATACACATGAAGCACTTGGTGTTTTGTGGGAATGAGACAATGGGGATGGACAAATAAAAATGTGTGATAAGAAATATTTTGATGAAGTATTAAAACAAGTGCCCTCTTCTTTATGGTCTGAACATTCAAAGTAAGCTTTTTGTGTACTTTCAGCTGACCCCATGTCGCATCCCACACTGTCCTCTTCTTCCGGACACCAAAACCAGATTTCAACCCATCATCGCAGAGCAAACTAAACAATACATTGTATTGCCTAATATGTAACACCTCTATTGTCCTATAAAAAAGACGGGTATGAAAGAGTGTTATCACTTTGTGTGGGCCATAAATAAAGTTGTAATGCCCAACTCTGTAGTACCCAATCCTGTTACCATCATATTATGTAATCACATCTCTGTGAAAGGGTTTACAGTTGGTTGATCTGTGATCTTCTCTGTTCCCATTTACAAAGAGAGTCAAAATCTCTTTGCGTTCCAATTCGGCAGAGGCCATGTATGTGGTAAAGTCTCCCTCAGGGATTTAAAGGGTCTCTTGCTCAATACGTTGATGATTTGTTACTCACTTCTGTCACTCAGGACCAAAGCAAGGTTGATACAATACATGTGCTCATAGAGTTGGATAAAAAAGGCATAAGGCTTTGAAAGAGAAATTACAATTTTGTTTCCCACATCAGGACCCCAGGCAAACATAGTCAGCGTTCCATGCTTGCAGCCTGGATACGGTGGAAAATAGGTCAATGGAATCTCATCATATAGGGAAAACTAGAACACTATCTATATGATTTCACACACTTACTCCCTGATGTTAAAGTCATGTCCAGGTCAATAGTGGCAGACTCTTATTTAATATAATTCATGGCTCAGAGCCTGCCCTTTGTCAAAAAAGGCATTGTCTCTCTCTGTTTACACCAATTCGTACTTGTATTTTCCTGCACGACACCCACCTTGCCATAAAATGATACGATTGTATCCTATATAGGATTACATTTTCTCTCCACTGGTTCAATATATTTATCTGTCCTACTCTGTTTCCCAGTCGGTGATAGTAAACTATATCCCTAACATCAAGGTTGCACAGTGCCATCCCTTGACTCAGACAGATCCAACCGGGAGCAAGCTTCAGTTCTGCATTTCTGTCTCTCTAAAGCCCTTTCTTTGCCCTAGTTCGTTGCCTAGAACTGAATCCAGCTTCTCTTATGCCCACTATGATTGTTTACTTTTTACTGAACATTGTGGTAAACCCAATATTGATCTGTCTGATGCCACTATATGCAACAGTGTACTTGTTTATTATGTGGATGAATGATGTTTTAGAAAATCTGTTGCTGAATAGGCAGTATGTACACTGTATGAGGAGATAGATTTATAGCAATTACCCAGGTGTCTCTGCCTAGGTGGCTGAACTTGTCGTTCTCACACATACTTGCATTTTGACTTGACGCAAAATTGCAGTTGGATTTACTAATTGTAAGTATGTGTTTGGTGTGACCCACAATTTTGGGCTGTTATGGATTCACAGGGGTTTCCTTCCTTCTGCTGGAACACTTCTAAAGAACAGGGCATGAAAGAAATGCTAGATGCTCTTAAGTTGCCATGTAAAATTGGCATTGTTAAATTTCCTGCTCACCAATCCTCTCTAGAGGAAGTATCTCAAGGTAATGCCTTTGCCAATAGGATAGCCAAGTTAGCATCTTTGTCTCCGAATCATGAAATGGCTATGTAAAGTATATGAACTGAAGAATTTCCTGTACCTACATTTAAAAACTTGTCTTTCTTATGGGATAGAAATCTGAAAATGAAAAACGGAATTATAAAAGAAACCCACTGGGCATGAGGATTGATAGAACAGGGAGAGTGCTAGTCCCAAAATATCTGCTTCCAACCTCACAAAGTTGTAGCACGGTCATGCTCATGTTGGAAGGGATGGTATGATTCTTGCATCAGCAACCCATTGGTTTTTGCCCTTATTTCCCTCAGCCACACAAAACATTTGCCATTCATTTACCACCTGCCAAGCCCATAACATTAGAATAAGGAATTAAGACCACTCGTGCCACCCGCTTACCTCTTCGGTGCCCCTTCATGCACCTACAGCTAGACTAGATTTAGATGCCTAAATATTGCTCCTAATCTTATGTTACTGCAATTGTGTGTATATTTTCTGGCTGAATTGAGGCTTACACATCTTCCCATACATTCTTAGGTTGAGGCATACACGTTTCCATGCCAATGCTATTACAGTGCCCAAGAAACTCCCCAGCAGTGTAATATCATTTTGGGTATCCAATTACAGCTTACTAGTGATGATGGAACTCACGTTGTTTCTTCTGTAGTGAAGGAAATGTGAAAGCCCCAGGGAGAGAGCAGAATTTTCTTTGTGCTTATCACCCTGAATACTCGGGTATTGTGAAGCGTTAGGCAAGGCTGGAGGGAGGGACTCGAGTTTCTGCGTGTTTGCAACCCCAGCCTTCTTTCGATGCAGCTTCTCCTTCTAACCATTACCAGCTCCATCTGAGGTTGTTGGAATACTTCCCATTATCAGATCCCACAGTCAGTCTGGCAAGCTAAGTTTGCAGCAAGCCTTATTTTATGGTCAAAGGTGTGGAACTTCATTGAAATAAAAGGTGTTGGGCACCACACAATGTATTGCACCCTGCCTGTTGCCCACATAAGAGACTGCTTGTGTACAGTGAAAACAATTATTGGCACCTCTTGGAAGGTGCCAACTAGACTTCAAACTTTCCCCTTTTGCACACATTTGCCAACCGATGCCTTAGGGGTGTGCCCATGGTTCCTATCTCTTTGGCAAAGTAGCAACTTGGCTTCATTTGTTCTTTCATGGATACCGTCCCAATCAGTGCAACTATGTTACTTCCCTGATACCCCTGGATAATAGAAACGTACATTTCCCCAAGCTGACTATCCAGCCTGCTACCATCCATTTTACTGACACTGTTAATGGCATGGCTTCTGAGTCCTGAAACTGTAACATTTTTGTAGGACACAATGAGTGTGACATCACCATTCCTGTCTAACCGAATTAGGGGTGGGGTACCACCAGTAGTCCTGTTTTATTGTAGTAAACCCAACAATCAATACATAACTTACTTTCTCTGTACAAACCAATCCTATGCCCAGCTGGCCAGGGACTAGTTAGGAACCTGGTACTCCATGTATGTTAATCTTACCTTGCATCACACAGGCTTCCTCACCATAAAAGAGTACCCCAAGGTATTTCAGAAGCTATCAGTTTCTCTGCCCTCATATTCCCAATGCATGATATTGGAACGACCATCCCTGAAGTTCAAGCCATTACTAAGGTATTGGAGGAGCTAGTGAATGTCACCAAGTTCCCTATAGGATATATCAAAACAGATTGAGTCCCAGAAGACTGTCGTATGGTAGAATTAAATGGCTCTGGATTTTGTTGTGGCTGCCAAGGGTAGAGTGTGCGCCACAGTTGGTGCAGAATGTTGCTCCTATATACTTAACACCACCCTCACCATCAGTGAACAAATAGATAATATTAGAGACAGTGTGAAGGAGTTGTAAAAACAAAACACTAGTTTGGATTTAGATGGAGATAGTACCTGATCCTCTTTGGAATGTGTTTTTGGAGAGTGAGGAATGAAGATTCTTTAAATTGCATAGGCTGTTTATATTCCCCTGATTTTACTTTACATTTTTATATGAATTCGCACGTGCCCTATTCATTGTCTTAACAATAATAAAGGTTCTGCCCCTTTTTTTCCTTTGACTATTCCAGAAGACAATGGTAGCCCTAAGAGTTTTTCTGAATTTAAGATGAAAGGCGCCTGGATACCCTGACAGGTGATAAGCTTCATTGTACACATCCACATAACATAACACGGTTGCCATCATGATGAGCTGAATAATGAAGTAAATAGATTTATGTCCATCAATTTGATGTATTTCACCAGATTTTGCAAACGTATGGAATGATAAGTTGCGCGAAAATGATTCGAAATCACCATAGTAGCTGATGCCATGTTGATAGATTTACTGCCATATTTGTTGCCCATGTTGCGCATACTCTGTACTGCTTTCTCGACTCTGACATTTTCGTCCTTACTATTGTGCTTGGCACTGCTAAGCAGGGATTCACAAATGACTAGCTCATGTATATTTTTCGAATGTATGACGTTACAACGAATTCCGTTGCAACGCATGCCTTTACCACGCATGCGTTACAACGGAATTCGTTTTCCACGCTTAACCATTACCTCGAATATTCCTTTACCACGCATACATTTACACCGTTTTTTGTTGTAAATGTATGCATGGTGAGGGCATACTCTTGATAAAGGTTAAAACTCACCCCTTACATTCCCCCAGCCTCACTCCTTATATTTACCCTTATCCCTTAATATATATATATATATTTTACTAAAATACCCCTTACCTTTTAACTTGCCTTCCCTCCATCTTCTCTGGTTACGTCCGTCGTAGTCGTTAAGAGGAAGCGGAAGTTACTTTCCGTTTCCTCCCTAACGACGTTGATTGCTTCAGCTTCGGCTTCGGCTTTACCTTCGGCTCCTCAGGTTAGTTTTGTTTTTTTGGGCGGAGACCCCCCAAGCCCCCCTTTTTATCCCAGCGCTTTATTTTTTTTTTATGGGGGAGACCCCCCAAACCCCCCTTCGTTTTTCTTTTCATTTACCACACATGCCTTTACTACGTATTTCGTAGTAAAGGTATGCGTGGTAAAACCTTTTGTTGTAACCACGCATGCGTTGTAGTGCATGCGTGGTAAATGATTTCGTGGAAACGGCTTCGTTGTAGAGGCCGTTTCCCATATTTTTCAAGGTCTTTTTTCATTTTTCTCATGAGAAAGATGTGCACTGCTGTATAACCTCATGTTTCTGTCACATGTGCTCACAATTTAAGTATATAAAGAAACCCCATAAAAAAAGTCCTGTAAATTGTTCAGGGGCTAGCATTAGATGTTCAAAACTGCTGGAGAAACAAATGGTGCCGCTGTGAAGAGGGGTCTCGCACTTTCCTTGCTTTGCTGCATATAAAATGGGCAGACATCATGTAGGCATATAAGTAGTCTATATTATCTTTGACACGTCTCACTAGCTTAGGGTAACCAGACGTCCTGGTTTTCCCCGGACGGTCCCTGTTTTCAGTGCCCGGGTGTCCCGACTGTTTGCTCCAAATTACAGAAATGTCCCGGTTTTTGTGCAGTGCCCGGGTTAAACGGAGAAATGTCCCGGTTTTAAATAGTGTCTCACACTGAAACACTATTGAAAAACCGGGACATTTCTCTGCCTACTTAGCACAGGTGCCGAGACGGGTCTCCATTGGGCTGTCTTACTGCTGCAGCAAAACCACCCGTCACTGCCTTCAAAGAGACCCGTTATAGTTCTTTCACAGTCTCATCATCCCAAAACTGAAGCATTTTCAATGTTATTTACAACGAAGCCCAAGTTTGTTGCTTATTTATCTTATGCAGCTAAGAACAACTGACAATGCGAATAGTCCTGGCTTGTTGTAGGTGTAATGTTACATGCATAGCTGTCGAGGTTTCAGATTTCTATGTGTAATGTTTTTACAATTTAAGAGTAATTATGAGTGACATTTTAACGATTATGAGTGGCACTTTCTTGCGAGCAAAATCAAGATATGAAAAGGAAGGAAACGAATAAATATCAGATATGACACCCATCTGAGCACCTAGAAACTCTGCATTAGCTGCTGCAAAGCATTAGAAATAATGGTTAAACAACTTTTATTTATACTCATGTCTAAGTAAATATACTTAAAATCATACAAATATCAGGAAACTCCCTTGCAACATATTACATCAAGGCTCTCGCTGCACACAAAGGGGCCGATTATGATAGAGGATTTTCCGCCTCCTCCGGGGCGGCGGAAGCCACCTCCGGCCCGGAGGAGGCGGAAAATCCTCTGCGGAGTCACCAAAGACCCACCGCCGCATTACGATGGCTGGTGGGTCTTGGATTCTGTCCGCTGCTTTTCCGCCGCGGTCGGATTACAACCGCGGCGGAAAAGCTCTCCTTTGGCTGGCAGTGTCTATCAGACACCGTCAGCCAAATTAGGAAGCATTAGTAAACATGCTTTTCCGCGGCGTTTTTTCCGCCGTGGAAAAGCATGTGTACTTTTGCTTTTGGGGGCCCGTTGCGGGCCCCCAGGGCGTAGGCGGGTGGGGGGTGCACATGGGGGGTACCTATGGTACCCCCCAGCATTTACATGCACAAAGCGGCAGGCACCGCACGGTGCCTGCCGCTTTGTGCATGTAAATGTTACACATGCACTTTTAACATTGCGGCGGGTGCTGCTTGAAGCAGCAACCGCCGCAATGTTAAATATCCAGGATGTGACCGCCAGGGTGGCGGTCACATCCTGATTTGCATGGAGGGACCTCCGCAGTCCATGCGGACGGTCCCTCCACCTCTGGGATGGCGGACGGACTTGCGTCCGTCCGCCATCCTAATCGGCCCCTAAGTCAGGAGCTGTTTTTTTATTTTTTTGTGGCTGTTTGTTTTTTTAGGCCTTTACTATCAGCCTTTGCTGACTTATACTGGACCCTCTGGTTCCTCCCTCGTAATTAATGATGCTGCGCAGAGAGCATCACTCAGTCCAGGGCCTCTCTCTAAGGTGGGACCCAGCCCAAACAGGATGTGTGAGACCCTAATAACAACACTCTGGTGGCTACTGATGTTGGATGGGCCAGCAGAAAAATCAACATAAAAATTGCCAGCCTTTGTGGTGTCCCCCCACCCCCTCCTTCCCAGCAAGCTAAAGTCAGGAGAACATCAGGACTCGGGCCACTCTCTGACATGTGAGTGACCCGGCCCAACTGGGAACCTATGTCAGAGAGGCCCCAACAACATAAAACACACTTCATGCGGCGTCAGTCTTGCTAACTCATTTCACCGTTTTGAGTAACACCACAGGCGCTGAAGCTGCCTGATCGCTCGCTGCCATTGGCACCCAGGCTTAAAACTTAAACTTACTTGGGCTGTAACACATTCTGCCATAGCTGGCCAAGCTGCAGGCATTGATAGGTTCAGGCCGCGAGCCACTGCGTGCCCCGGCAATTCGGGTTTGCTGCTCAATCCGCGCCTCCAGGCCGTGTTGTCCAGGCTGTGCAGTGAGTCATACTTTGCAATCCACAGGGAGCCATGAGTGTCACCAATTAAGGATATCAGAGCCTGCAATTAGCAGGTCACCCGGGTGACGGTCACTGAAACCTCGACGTCTCTCTCGGCTAAGTCTGTGTCACATATGATTTGTCTGTAATTCTTCATCTGTGTCTGTGGAGGCGGCTGTCATTTTATTCCCTTTTCTATGTCTATGACAGCAGTCCTACTTTTATGGGGACCGTTACGACAAACTGTAGTCCTACTTCTATGTCTATGAACTGTCCCTTTTTTTTGTTTTGAGAATCTGGTCACCCTAGCACAGATAATGAATCCAAGCTATATGAATTACCACGGCCAAGACAAATAACTGAGTTATAGAAAAAGGGAAATGTCACTCATGCAGAAAACAAATATCCAGTAGCGGCTACTTCCAGACCCGGGTGGTGAGGTGGATTGTCCCAAAAAGTTTTTAAAAAACACTTATCTGTGACGGCCGACCACTGCCTTTCCTCCGTCCTCTTCCTGTTTCCGTCCGGCAGCAGGAGGATGCACTCAGGCTCCCCCTGAGCCAATCGCAATGCTGCAGTGCTATGGATCGACACTTAGAGGGGACAGGGAACCTTTGCATATTCCTCACCAGGCTGTGTAATGCAGCCTGGTGTGGAAGATGCAAAGTGCACAGGACTGTTAGACCGGCACAAGAGGGCCGGCCAAGCAGTCCTGCGCACTTAAGGAGTGCAAACCACTCCTTTCCCTTCTCTGCCCAGCCCCGCCCTGCCCTGAGAGTCTCTGAAAACTAAAATGATAATAACGATAAGGTATTATCATTTTAGTTTTCCTTTTGAGTAGTGAGGCGACACTCCTCTGCCTTAGCGGAGGAGCCGCCACTGCATATATCAGACCTCACTCAACTCAAGCCCCTGTGGCCCGCTTTCAGTGCTAGACAAGGATGTG
Source organism: Lissotriton helveticus (assembly GCF_964261635.1). Classification (NCBI taxonomy): domain Eukaryota; kingdom Metazoa; phylum Chordata; class Amphibia; order Caudata; family Salamandridae; genus Lissotriton; species Lissotriton helveticus. Next base: position 1,622,496,262 of record NC_136067.1, read on the forward strand.
CATTACTTTTCTGGTGTTCTCCATTCCTCTCTTTGAGACTGAAGCAAACTCTACTCTCCCCAGTGGTATCTTCCTTGGGTGCACTTCCCAATAGGAAGTAAAGCATAGGTAGGTAGCAGAGGCTACTTCCTGTATTCCAAAGGGTCCACCGAATGGTGGAACCTGCTAGAACAGTGTTCATTTTGCAAATAAATAAGTGCTGGTGCCCAAAAAGCTTTTATGAGGCTGCTTCCCACTTCCATTACTGGTGTGTCTCATTCCCATCGCTGGTATATCCCACAGCTGTAGTGCTGCTCACATCTCATAGCTTTTAGCGACTTAACTGCCCCTCTGTGTGCTCAGTGGAGACAGATACATGCAGGGTGTAGTAGGGAGTAATACCTGAGATTGACTGCAGCAAATGGGTGAAACGAGCCTGTCTACCTCACAGGGAGTGCGAGGATGGTACTTCCCTCAGAAAATGTTTAAAATAAGACAAAAAGTGCATTTTTACAGCACATTTTCAAATAAATTTGATGAAAGTCATAAGTCTGAAAGAGCACTGGTGAATTCTTCCAGTACGTTCATGGTGAGATAACTAAGGCTCATCATACCCAGAAGTATTGCATGTCCATCAAGTTAATTTAGAGAACTTGATGGAAAAAATATTTTGTTTTTCAGCATAATATTCCTGAAAAATGTATAAAAAGCCCTAGGTGGTACAGGAAGTTGGGAAAATAAAATCCCAAATGGCTAGCCATTTACCAGAGCATATACCTACACTTGTACATTTTACTTGTTTCCATTTCTCACCCTGTAATTTTCAAGTAGATTCTGAATGGAACTCTCTTTGGTAAGGGTAGGTTGGAGAAATACAAAAATACACAGATCCGAGTACTAGATAATACAGCATACCTAGACAGGTTTTACAGGCTTATATTGCAGCGTGGTTGTGCAGGTTAGGGAAACCTTGAAGGCACGTATAGATTAGTGATTCAGACGGCTGTAGCAGTGTAGCTGTAGGGATTGCTACTTAAATGTCTGCTTAAATATGTACTTTTCAGAATACATGGATTTTCTTCCAAAACACCCACTTGCCACATGTTAAAATATGTACATTCTGCTATTCAATATACAATTATCACCAAGGGAAGCAAACTCAATTCCCCCAAACAAATGCTTATCCTGCTCATTAAAAAAAAACTGCTTTTCATTTTTATTGAATACGTGTGGCGCCCAAACATCAATTCATCTTTTTGATCAAGTACTCCTTTCTTCGACATATGGATGGGTTTCGCCTTATATGCCCAGTACATGAATATAAACTGTTCTGCCGACTATATGATACCAAGCATATCTAGTAAACATGCTCTCTAAATCAAAATAAACTTTCTAGTGTAAAAGGCATGTAACAGGGTTGTGTGAATTACAAGCTGCAATGCTATTTTGGGGTTCTGGCAGCATTGAAGAACTATTTTTATCTCCATGTCAATGTCGCCAGAATTTCTCAATAGCATTGTACGTCTGCAATTTACAGCACGTATCAAGTCTTATATTGACTTATGTATTTGTTTCCATTTCTTTATTGGTTTTTACAACATTAAACAATATTAACAGTTGGTCCCAAGCAGGGCCAAAGGACAAACACAATGCAGTTACAGATGCGTATGTTGCCCCACAATCTTCTCCCGACAGTCAGCAATATAATAAGAATACTGATCACTAATTTAATTATCTTTGGGAAAAGTTGGAAGCTGACCCAGGTAACCAAATTAAGTAAAAATAAAGAGAAAATCTTGTTTGTGTTAATACTGTTAGCGAGAAGGGAGATCTGTATTAACTGGGTAAAGAACTCACCCCCAATGCTTAAGGAATGGATGGCCTCTGTCCAAAGAATAAATAAGTTGGACAGGAGCGGGAATAGGGGTAGAGCAAATACATTCTGGACAATTTGGGAGAACTATATAAAGAATAATTAGTTACATAGATAATGTTGCAATTGTCCAATGATTTAAAGCAATGCAATAGGAACACTTCAAGTGGCAACTTGAAGGAGTAGTCAAAGTGACTAGCTCACCCCAGAACCTGCACCAAAATGGAATGGACACAAAAGGAGCTTGTACTTACTTAAGAAATAGGGAAACCAAGAATTCTCCATGCATATGTTGCGCTTATCAAGGAGAAATCCCAGAAAGTCGGAATTTCTAAATAAAGTGGGCACCTGACACCTCCATTTTCTAACTATTGCTTTATGAAGGACAAAAAAATAAATAAAATACTGATCACTAACACACAGCCATGAGGAGCAATGCATGTAACCAGATCATCATATACAGGCTGCCCGAGGAGGGGGGCTGCCAGTCAAAATCTCACAGTCCACCACGTGCCACGCATCCACGGACGGGCTGGGGTAGCCTGTGACGGGGTACATCCTTAAGTCCGCTTTGACGAGAGGCTAAGTGTGTATTGTGCGTGGGAGAGAACAAGCCCCCATCATGATATCCACTCACATTCTGGGCAGGGCGGTATACAACAGCAGGTTGTCCTCCAGGTCGTGAGGTGTATCGTATATGCCTGTAACTCCAATGAAGAACTAGCTTAATTATATGGCGTGAAGTCTATCCTTTATTTGTGTACTACAAATTGGCGACAAGTTGGTCAGAAGTACTCAATACGTTGGGAGCTTTGACGTGTGAGTGCGAGGTAAAGCTGAAGTGTGATCGCAACAAACCTACGTCTGCCTGGGATTACCGAAGTGCCAATCCTGCATGTCGCACACCTCGAACAACTGCAGTAAGGCGGGCAAGTAGCTATTTGTGCAACAATTTGAAAATTACTGGCATTAGTTGGGTCTCGCATTTGGGCCTTGTCCATGAGCAACCCTGATGGCTCGGTCAGGCATTTGGCAACACCAAGTGTACATGTGACATTTTGGAGGGAAACTGTGTATTGCGTTCTAGCATTTGGAGGCTTATGCGCTACGACGGGCTGTTATTATTATTATTATTATTATTATTATTATTATTATTATTATTATTCCAGCGGTAGCGCTTATCTGCAGCGCTCGTATTTCGGCAGTATTGCGGTTTTAAATTATCCTGCTTTTTGGTCCCATCTTTGTTATTTAATTTGTGTCACTTAGCCCCTGATTTTACTATTAGCTTGGCCCGCTTACCCCCACGCCTGTCATCCTACCTGCACTGTAATTTTGGTTATCTCACCGCCTTTGGCGGGTCCCTCGGCCCCTTGCACGTGGCGGCCATACTGGGTGAGTGTAGTGTATTCCGCTAGTCCTCTTTCTACTCGCTTTGCGAGGATATAACCAGGCAAATTGTAGTAGCGCTTCCATTCCAGCGGTAGCGCTTATCTGCAGCGCTCGTATTTCGGCAGTATTGCGGTTTTAAATTATCCTGCTTTTTGGTCCCATCTTTGTTATTTAATTTGTGTCACTTAGCCCCTGATTTTACTATTAGCTTGGCCCGCTTACCCCCACGCCTGTCATCCTACCTGCACTGTAATTTTGGTTATCTCACCGCCTTTGGCGGGTCCCTCGGCCCCTTGCACGTGGCGGCCATACTGGGTGAGTGTAGTGTATTCCGCTAGTCCTCTTTCTACTCGCTTTGCGAGGATATAACCTGCCATGGCGTCGCGCAGCGGTAACGCGCTGCGGGAACGCCGTATTGACGCCGGAGTTACGCCAGAGTTCAGCCCGTCTGTGCCCGTCCGGGCCCAGACGGGCTTAGGGCCTGTCCGTATGCCCATTTCACTCGCCCCATATCGCACCTGTATTAGGTACGGGAGGGAGGAACTCATGGCTGGGCGGAGGTTGCATTCTACCACTTGTACATTCTCTCAGGAGGGTGCGCCCCCGTTCATCCCCTGTAGGGCTTGTATTGTGGCTAGGGATTCGACTCCGGGGAAATCAGGGCTTTCAATAGCACTGCTGAACTGTCGGTCCCTACCTACTCATGCGACTGAAATTAACTCCCTTATTATGGACTATGATTTAGATATGTTATTCCTCACCGAAACCTGGATTTCTGCCAGTTCGGGCCCCGACATGGTAAGAGCACTCCCTCCAGGCTATCTAATTTTTCATCTTGATAGACCTGTGGGGAGGGGAGGAGGAATTGCCATCCTATATAGGGACTCGCTCGTCTGCAAGGCTCAGGATGGGGGGGTGAGCGACTGTGAGAGCTGTCAGTTTTCTATTCGCATATCCCCTACTTCATCTCTGAAGGGACTGTTGATCTATCGCCCACCAGGAACTATGGGTAATTTCTCTAACTCTCTTTTGGAAACTATCGCACTTCTCGCTTCCTCCACAAGTAACTTTGTTACGCTTGGCGATTTTAACATCCACCTTGAGGATCCCTCTAACATCCTGGGAATTGATCTGCTAGGCGATCTTAAAGCCTACGGGATTAACCTGGCTAATTCGGGTGCTACTCATGTGAAGGGCCACCTTTTAGACCCCATATTTTCGAACTCGGATAACCTGAAGTCAGGTCCTGCGCTGGCTCTGCCCTGGACAGATCATTTTATGGTGTCTGCACGGTGGCAGTTTGACATCCCAGCTGCGCCGGCCCCCAGAGTACACACCGTAGAAAGAGCTTGGTCCAGACTCCCAGTGGACATTTGGGCGGCTCACCTGGAGGCATCGCGGCCCCCGTTAGGGTCCAATCCGTTGGTCGCAGATGAGAAGTTAAACTCCTGGCTCACTAGTTCGCTGGACGCTCTCCTCCCCAAAAAGAAACAACTTACTAGAGGGAGGAGAGTGGGATCGGCGCCGTGGTATACTTCTGAGTTAAGGGCGTTGAGGAAAGGTTGTAAGAGGTTTGAGCGGACCTGGAGGAAGGACTGGAGCGAAACGAACCGCAAAAATTATCGGACAGCTCTAAGCACCTACAAGTCTGCTATTCGGGTAGCAAAATCTGGTTTCTTTGAGGAGAGAATAGGCATGGCGGCCAACTCCTCGAAAGAATCGTTCAGAGTCATTAAAGAACTCTTGAAAATTCCCGAACCTCCGGTCAATTATGAGGATCCTCGGGAGAAGTGTTCAGAGCTGGCCACCTTTTTTAAAACCAAAATTGACAACATCTTGGCATCTCTCCCCCAGTCATCTGAGGATGTTGTCTCTGGTCGCACTACAAGCCCTCAGCCTAGGGTGCGAACAGCAGAGTTGGTCTCTTTTGGCCCTGTCACTGTGGAGGAAGTTGTGACAATTATGTCAACTATGAAAAGTGGCTCTCCAAAAGATCCTGCTCCTATGAAATACCTGAAGCAGGTAGCCCACACCATCGGTGGCCCAGTGACGGATCTCATAAACCTGTCTCTTTCCCAGGGTGTGGTACCCCCTGGTTGGAAAGGAGCGGTAGTCAAGGCTCTTTTAAAGAAGCCTAATCTGGACCCAGCAGATCTCTCCAACTTCAGGCCTATATCCCTGCTCCCCGGCATCAGTAAGGTGGCGGAGAAACTGGTGAATAGTCGCCTATCGGGCTTCTTGGAGGCCAACTCCCTTTTGGGCGATTCCCAGACAGGTTTTCGTCCTGGTCAGGGGACTGATACCGCCCTTTTGGCAGTCGTGGAGAATGCGAGAAGCATTTTGGATTCAGGGGGATCGGTGGCAGTGATCCTCCTGGACCTTAGTGCTGCATTTGATACTGTAGACCATCAAGTGCTTCTCCAACGGCTGTCAGGGGTGGGGGTATCCGGGTTGGCCCTTAAGTGGTTTGCTTCCTTTTTGGAAGGCCGGTCGTTTGAGGTGTGGGAAGGCCACGAGAAATCATCTTCGTTACCTCTCCAGTGTGGTGTGCCACAGGGCTCATCGTTGAGCCCTACCCTTTTCAACGTTTATATGGCCCCCCTGGAGAGTGTTGTACTGCCTCTGGGGATCAAGATAATCAGCTATGCTGATGATACCCAGTTGGTGGTAGGCCTTTCCCAGTCGGCTTACCATCCCGACCGGCTGCACACGTGCCTGGATAAGATCTTCAAGTGGATGTGCAGCTCAGCCCTCAAGCTTAACGGCTCCAAAACGGAACTGATGCTGCTGGGGAATTCTTTGTCATCTCTTTCTCCCAGCAGCTGGCCCATCTGTCTGGGTCCAGCACCCATCCCTAAGCAGGAGATCAAGAGCCTGGGGGTATGGCTCGAGCAGGACCTTTCCTTTAAAACACATGCTAAGAAGACTGCTGGCGTGTGCTTTGGCCTGCTTCGATCAGCCCGGAAGATCTTACCCCTCCTTCCAGTGGCCTCTAGGAGGCTGCTCATTCAGGGGCTTATTATCTCGCGGCTGGACTTTAGCAACGCGTTGTTCTTGGGTGCTCCAGAGTCCACCCTGAACAAACTGCAACAGGTTCAGAACGCGGCCGCTAGGCTCTTGATGGGCCTTCCTAAGCGTCAATCGGCCCGCCCTGCTTTGAAGGCGCTACACTGGCTCCCGGTCAGAGACAGGGTGAAATTTAAGTCACTGTGTGTGGCCCATAAAATCCTGCAGGGGAAAGGTCCACCTATTTTGGGGGACATGGTGCAGCCGTATAAGGCCTCTCGTTCCCTTCGTTCAGACCATCAATGCCTGCTGCAGGTTGCGAGGGTGAAGAAGGCAAGAACTGGGGGTAGAAGATTCTCTGTGAATGTGGCCACGTTATGGAATTCTCTGCCTTTGTACCTACGCTCGGAAACGAGTCTTCTTCGTTTCCGTAAGCTTTTAAAAACCCATTTATTTACTGTCTAGTTCTTGTGTTTCAGTGGCAGTGTCTTCCTTTGGATCAGCGCGGGGATGCCCAAGGGTAACCGGGCGCTATATAAAATTCGCTAATAATAATAATAATAATAATAATAATAATAATAATAATAATAATAATAATAATAAAATCAAGACCACTGCTCAGCAATATATGCACATGTATTTTTTTCCATTGGCATTTTTACTGTTGTGATCAAAGTACTAATGTCACCCTCAAAGCACATTTGTCTGTCAGACAGTATTACCATGGCATCTTCACATCTCCCAGTAGTTGCACCACCGAGTTTCATACCACAAGCGGGTGAACCATCTCTTCTATGGGAAGATTGGCTACCCATTTTCGAAAAATTATGTGGTGGTGTTAAATAGACTTGAGTTTTCTGCTGCCAGGAGAAAGGCTTTATTATTAAGCATCTTGAGTAAAGAGGATCAGGGTGTTTTCAGATACTTACCTCAGGCTCTGGGAACAAATGGCCAACCAATTCAAAATGAGTTTTACCAAGCTAAATGTCGTCTTGAGATTAGGTTTGCTAAAGAGGAGAACTTATACATGATGAGGTTTAAATCCTATACTCAACAACGTCATACTAAGGAAGAGTCCATTGATGAATTCATGGTTAGACTAAGGGAGCTATCTACCAAGTGCATGGTTTGTATCATGACAGATGAGCTCATCAGGGATCAACTAATAGTACAATGTTATAGCAAAAAAGTACAGGAAAGATTAAGGGCAGCTAAGAATACCACCTTAAAGGACGCTATAGATATCACCAAGGTTGTTGAACAATCTACCTATTGCATGAAAGAGATGGAAAAGAAAAACAATGCTGGGGGTCATGACATGTCGGAAGTAGGAGTAGTTGTGAGTCAAGATGGGGGTGTTGTAGCTGCTGCAAATTCCAGAAGAACTAGATGAAGGGGAGCAGGCAACCCATGAATAGTTGTACTGAGTGTGGGAGCATAAGTCATTCAACTGTCTCTAAATTTTGTTGAGCAAACGATAAGGAGTGTAGAAAATGTGGCTGTGTTGGTCATTTTGCCAGAATGTGTTAGTCGACAAGTCGGGGCAAGGTGTCTACAATTTCAGAAGTGCCCCAAGGGTGTAGTCAAGAGCGTGACATGATTTTGCGTGTGGAGGGTGAAGGAGATCTCAGCTTAGAGGGTAAAAGGATTAATCACCTAAAGCTATGTTTGAAGTGAATGGCCGTTGTATACAATTCATGGACGACACAGTACCAATGTATACAATCATTCCCAGAAGCATTTTTGATCGTGAATGAAATGGAATGGAATGGCACTATAATCCAAAGACATTTTCCCTGGGGGCTACCAAGGGGAATCCATTGACATTTTGAGTTACATGGATGCCAACATCAAGTTCGAGGGGGGGAGTATTCGGGGGAATATTTATGTGGTCCACCAATATGAGGGTGTCTACATCAATATGACTTGCACATAATTATCGAATCAAGAGCACCTGCTCAGGTTATGGTGGTTGAGGATGAGTCTGTGGCAGACATCTTGGATGGAGTGATGCACATTTTTAGGAATGACTTAGGGGGGCTCAAGGCATATCTGCATAAGATTAGTTTGAAGAAGGGAATGGTACTGCTACAACATAAAGTTAAAAAAGTGTCAGTTGTGGTGCATGAGGAAGTAAAAAAATGTATTTAAGACATGTTAGATGAGGGTATCATTGACCCTGTAGAGATGTCTAGATGGATTTCACCTGTTGTGATCCCGAAGAAGCCTGATGGACATCTTAGGTTCTTTGTTGACCTAAGGTCTCTTAATTTGAGCATCATAGCTTCACTTTTCCCTCCCAACATTAATGAAATGGTGCTCATGCTGAAGAGTGCTAAGTACTTTTCTAAGCTGAACTTAAAGAGTGTGTACCACCAGATTAAACTCCATAAAGAATCTGAACCAGTCACTGCATTTATCACAATGGAGGGGACTTTTCGCTTCACTCGCATGCCTTTAGGTTCATCATTGGCTGCAAGTGTATTCCAACGTATGATTAATGAAGTATTTAAGGGCATGAAAAACATAATATTTTTCCAGGATGATGTATAGATTTTTGGAGAAACCATAGAGCAGCACAACATTGTCCTGAGGCAGGCTTTGCAGAGGACTGCAGATATAGGCTTAATGCTTAGGAGAGAGAAGTGTTTGTTCCTTGAGCAGAAAGTCAAGTATCTTGACTATATGATCACGGCTGATGGTGTCAAACCCAAAGCAAATTTGTTGGAGGCGATTGAGCTTGCTCCTGCGCCTCGCAAGAAAGATCAATTGAGATCCTATATGGGTCTCATCGAAAACTATGCCACGTTTTTTAAAGGGTTTGCAGACAAGACTGAGTGTTTAAGACTGTTACTTAGGAAGGGTTGCACTTTCAAGTAGGGGTGTGCGCAGGAAGTGAGATTTCTGGTGATGAAAAAGAAAATATGTACAGCAGATGTCTTGGCACCTTTTTTTACAACAAACTTGAGTCTAGTGTGACTGTTGATGCAGTGCCGTAGGTTAAGAAGCCATTATATCCCAAAAACATGGAGATATAGAAAGACTGTTCTGTTCATGTCCAGAACTCCCTCAACTACAGAAAGGAATTACTATTGTACGTACATATGGGGTACAAAATTTGTCCTAATATTGGATCACAAGCCTCTTATTAAGGTACTTCTTCCTGCTGGATGGGAAATTCTTCGGCAAATCTAGTGAGATTAGCAGCCATACTTCAAGACTATAGGTAGCAAGTTTCATATTACGGGGTGGAGAAACATACAGGCAAACTATTTATCTAGGATGCTGATAGAAAGAGGCACGGTCGATATCCAAGAGGATGCTGTTGCTTCTATTCTTAATGCAGTTCAATTTGGGTGAGGGCACTTTTTCAGTCAATGAATGGAGTCAAGAGATGGAGACTGATCAAGTACTCAAGGAGGTGATGCAAATGCTAATACTGGACACAAGAAGGAAGAGTTGTGTGCCTGTGCCAGTGCGTCCTTTCTTTAAAGTCTTGGATAAATTAACTAAGTGTGGAGACAGCTTAACCATAAAGGGAAATAGATTTGTACCACCTTTTGGAATGAGACCCAAACTTGTAACACTTGCTCACGAGGGGCATTTGGGTCAAACAATGATGCAAAAAAGACTTAAAGCTCAATTCTGGTGGCCAGGTTTTGATAATCAGGTCACTTCATAGATTGAGAAATGTTCAGTGTGCAAGGAAGGAGAGATGATGCTAAAAGTGTGATTGCAGTCTAATGTAGAACACAGTGAAAATCCTGGCAAACAATGGCACAGCATTTGTGTAAATTTCCTTGGTCCCATGAATGAGTTCCAGAGTGAGTATTGGTTTGCTTTAGTGCTGGTAGATGTGCTCTCCAAATGGTTCTGTGTGAGATTTGTAAAGGAAATCACAACTACTAGAAGTGCCATTCATTGTCTTAATGGAATATTCTTTGAAGTAGGTGTTCCATCTGTTATAGTTACTGATAACGGCACCCAAATCGTTTTCTATGAGATGAGGAAGTTCTTAAAGGATTGTGATATTAATCATCACCACACTTGTTTTTATAACCCTCATGGCATCTGAAGGGAGCGATCGGATAGAAATGATGCAAACCAGGCCCAGGCCTTGCCACTGACCCCGATCTCCCCGAGTCGGTGGAGCAAATCTCATGGGAGACCGTGTCGAAGGCCACACTCAGATCGAGTAAGATCAGTGCTGAGGTGTTGCCCATGTCCAGTGATGCCCTCAGCTGCTCTGTAAGTGCCAGCAGGGCGGATTCTGTACTATGCTTAGGCCGGACCCGTTTTGTGACCTGTCCAAAATCTCATTGACTTCCAAATACTTGGTCTGGATGATATTAACATGGGATTCCATAACCTTGGATAAGAAAGGAAGCAGAGAAATTGGCCGGAAATGCTCCGGCAAAGATGCATCCAGTGCAGGCTTTTTCAGTAAGGGAATAATCTTGGCATGTTTCCAGGATTTGAGAATTACGGATGACTGGAGCGATCTATTGATCAATTCACTATGCTCAGTCATAATATAGTCCTGGAATTTCCTAAAGGTATCCGGTTTTACTGGATCATTGGGAGAGCCTGATTTCACCTTTGTTGCCAGAGTTTCCAGGTCTTTAAAGGACATACATGGTAAGTCTTGTAGAGAGTAGGGGAGATCAAGTGAGCAGTTAGAAGGCCATGATTTTGAGGCGGCCCTTCTGGAGTTGAGTGTATTATAAATGCACTCTACTTTATTGATGAAGTAGCGTGCCAGAGATTCGCAGTGCAGGTTGGTAGATATAATATTATTAGTTCCTACCGGGGGGTTTATCGTGTCATTTATAAGAGAGAAAATGTTTTTGGAGGGGTTGGGACTCAATGTGATCAAATTAGTGTAGAATGCGGCTTTAGACTTTTGCACAAGTTTGTGGTAGGCTTTAATAGCCTGCCTGTAGATCTTTTTAGCAATGGGGTTGTAGGTACGCCTCCAGGTACGTTCCAGAATTTTACAGTGCTTTTTTTCCACCACTAAGGTCTCGTTATACCAGGTGTGCGATTGCGTGCGCTTGGCGCAGGTCAATCTCTTAGGGATACAGTGGTCGAGTGAGTTGTTAATCCAACCCCTAAAGGCTCTATCAGCTTCTTCCAAGTCATTTGGCCAGTCGGGTGGGATGATTTTAGACTGGATACATAGCTAGGTGTGTCCAATTTGTGCGAGGGACGTTTCATAGAAGGCAGATGAGAAGCTCGCAGAGGAACACCAGCTGGACCAAGGCACATATGGATAAGAAAATGATCCGTCCAAGTTAGTGGAAGGGGGACGTGGACTTTGAAAGAATGGATATTGTAGAATACTGGATCCAATAGGTGGCCTGCGAGATGTGATGGGCCCACAACTAGTTGAGTTAGTTGACAGGCATCCATGTCTCCCAGAAAGTTGGTAATGCTTAAGGGTAGAGCTAGAATGGAGCCCCAAGAGTGTGCTGCCAGCCTGTCACATTTTCTGCTTTTACTGGCTTTGCATGACCTACAATTGGGACACTAATGGCCCAATTACGATGCAGTTAGGAAATCTTCCCAACTGAATCGGTTTGGAAATGGTTTCCGACCCACTCAGATCGAGAGAGTCCGACCGACCAAGTACGATTCATCCTAATGCTTCCAGATACAATTTGGTTGAACTCCCATTGACTTCAATGGGAGCCTATGTTCCTAACCGCATCGTAATCGGGCCCTCGTTCGGGAAGACACATTCCCAATCCGATTGGGAAGGAGCAAATGCCGTTAGGCGGCCTTCCTACCTTCCTAGCCACATCGTAATCGGGCCGTAAGTGGGAATGCCTTACTAACCGCTTTGTAATCGGGCCCTAAGTGACAGCAGGTGATAGTTGATCATTGACTCGACTTCTCACCCTCCTCCAGTCCACAGGTGCAGTGCAAAATTACAAAAACTCTGCATGCATCACGGACCAGTTTGAATGGTGCCCCTAACTAGGAAACCTTAAGCTGGTAGTTATCTGAGTAAAAAGTGTGGGGTCGAGCACACCTACTGAACAATTGAGAAACATCCCACCTTACTTTATCGAAGCCCACAGGTTAGGTGGTCACAATCATTGGTGACCAACCCAAAGTCACCTACTTAGTGCTGTTTGGAGTTTTGCGAGTTTTTTGGAGTTTACGCTATTCTTAAAGCCCTGTTTGTTCTATGTACCTCTTTGCACCTTGAAGACAGTCTAGGGACCAGGGTGGCCCTGGGAAATCTGCACCCTGGAGGCTCAGACCTAGCATTATGCCAGACTGTCCAGGCATGGGCCCATGATCTTCCTGTACAAATATTCATGAGACCTCGGTTTATGAATGGGCCTCATAATGGAGATCCTCTTTTAACATCACCCATGCCAATAGTGCAGTGGTGGAACCTTCAGAGACGGAAATGTCACCGGTATGGTAAACAGGCATCAGACCCTGCCCTGAGTGCCTGAATGCACGTGAAACTGGTATCCTGACTTTTGTTTGGTTCTGCAATCATACTAATCTAGTGTGTGCGCAGATACCTAGGCCTGCCCATGGTAACGCAAAGACAGGACCTGTTCTGTGACCTGAAGGAGCATACATAGCGTGCCCTCATGAACAAAGGACTACCTTCCATGTCTTGTGGTAGTCACATAAAGCATTAGTGGCAGCATACCAGGTTTATGTGAATCATTATGGTGACCAGATCTTTCCTCTGTGTCAAAGGATGGTACAGCCTGCTGACCTCTCTCATGTAAAGCTCTGCTTTTATGTGAGCCCTATATCATTGTGCTGATATTCCGTGTGTGTTAGTGTGTGTGCAGGCACACGTGTGTGTGTGAAGTGAATATATGTGCAGTGGGTCTGTAGCACGTGTGTGATAGTAAGGTTCTGTGTGAGTTCTACTGTGACCAGAGGGATCAATTTTAGATTGACCCTCTTAGCCAGGAACACAATGGAGACAGACATTGGAAGTGTATCGATGCATTCCTGAGGGTTGAAGCTAGAAACCCAAACACTGAAGAGAAGGAGGATGATGACCAGGCTGCCTTTAGAAATGTAACGAAAATCCTTGTTAGCAGAGGGCTGTTGATTAGTTCTTACAGAGCACTACCATTTAGTATATGGTAGGGTTGGGGGTGGGACTACAGTATCTGTTGTCAAAGGGAAAAAAGTTTCCAGGCAGAGCCTGCCATTTGTTCCCGCATTACTCCTTCAGAAGGGTTGACGGCAACCATATGCAGAAAAATCACTCTTTATTGGTCCCTTCTTTTAGATACTCCTTCTTTGAGATGGCTTCATTGCTACCTGCTGGGAGAGCAATTATGTTGCACATAGGTTGTGTGTGACAGACAGAAAATTTATGAAGAAGAAACAACCAAAGCTGGTTATCAAACAAACCTTAAGCCAGTGGATCAATAATCCTCAGTATGGAAAATTAGAATAAAAGTGGGACCCCAACTATCCCACTTTGCTACAGTTTCAAGTTCTTCGTGACCAAGGAAGGATGTGTTCCACATAGTACTCAAAGAACTGCTTGGTGACTGGGGCTGGTGTCTGTGTGAAGTCAGTCTTCCAGAGGTGAGAATTCTGCATTTCTTGATTGAAAGAGCTCAGGACTCACCTAGCACCTAGTTTCCTACTGGCCTGCCTGGCCTGCTGAGAGTGGCAAACAGTGTGCCTGGCCTGCAGGAGGGAATTCTGTCCAGGAGGAGAAGCCCATCATGCTCTCAGTGTGAGCAACACCTAGAGGGAGCTGATGGAGAGAAGAGGTGAAGTCAGGAATGACCCATGTTGTGAAAGGTCCTGTGGTCTCCAGAGCATTTCCCATTGTGAACTGCACGAAGACTATCAAGATGAAGACAGGAGCGACCCATGTTGTGACGTGTCCCCTGCTCTGGGGACGTTCTTGTTGCAAACAGCACAAATACTTTCAAGGTGGGACTATCAATGTGTAAACTGGCATGCCCCTGTGTTCCCAAGAGACTGATGCTGCAACTGGCCAATGGTGGGGCTCAAGATTCCTCATTGCTGCCGAATCAAAAGTCCTGTTTGGCCTGAAGGCTGCAACTGCTAAAGGCCCACACGCTGAAGCATTGGACGCCACATCAGTGAAGCTGCCTCTGTAGGAGCGGGTATGTAGAAAGAGGCCACCAAGGCCACCGAAGCTGCATCTCCACTGAGCAGAAAAAAGCAGGACCTAGCTGTCAACAGAGACTGGGCATGCAAAGAATCTTCCATATGAACTTAAGAGTTTTACCCTGATGAATTTCAATCAGAGTAAACCATTCAACTGATTTATGCATCTAGCCAGTGGGGTACTCCAGAGCGAACTGCACCTGTGCCTAATCAATGCCTATACCTATTCCACGTACCAGGGATTGTATACATTAGAAAGCTTCCATCGTGGGGAGAGGAAACTAAAAGGGATTTGCTCCTTCACCGAAGATCATAGATAAAATTACAGTCCTTCACCTGAAACTTTATTGACCTGTGTAGTATTTAATTTCATTGCAAGATTAAAGTACTTGCTTTTAGCTACAAAAGGCATTGGCCTGGACAGTACGTTGCTATGTCTGTTGGTTGGCAGTTGAATTCTGAGCTCCTGTCCCACTCACTAGTTCCCTGCGGAGTCTTTGACTGCTCACCCTCGCTACCCTGAGAGCAGTGCTTAATTTGAGCCGGTGGTAGCAGGTGAGGCCCACTAGCACTTATTTTTTAATATAACCATTTATTTTTCCGCAACAAACTTTGATCCAGAGCAGAGAGGGAAAAACACAAACGATAGAAAGAAGAAGGAACAATTGTATGAAAACAGTGACAAATCAAGGAAGCAATGATAAAAAGGAAATAGAACCTGCAAGAGGTAGAGAGGCAGGGAGTGCAGGGTGGTTGATTAATTAGGCATGAGATAGAATCAAGATTACACAGCCTTGGTATGTGGCAGCACCTCCTTCCATTGCACCAGCCAAGGACCTCTGAACAAAACTAGGCACTGCTTGAGTGCCAACTGTGGAAGGGGTGTTCTTGGCCCAGTTTGCACAACAATAATAGGATGGACCCCAGTGGCAAACAGCACCATCCACCACAGGTGTGTCCCTGGTTCCCCAGATTCGAGGTTGACCGCCCTAGCTGTTAGGCCACATCCTCTCTCCGAGTTAAAGTACAGAATCAATTAAAAACTCAGTAAAGTTCAAATCACCAACATGCAAAGTATAGAAAAGGAGAGAGCAGTCAGGCAGATAAGTGGAAAAGGGTCTCCTGTTACGTCAAGAAAACACACTCTTTTATAGGGTTCTGAACAAGATTTCATACTGTTGGAAGGGGCGATCTCCGAGGGCCAGGTTGTGCTCACCCGGTCACCCCAAGATCCACCTCTCCCACAGAACTTGCCGAGTCTTGATTGGGAGGTCCCCACCGGGGAGGACTTCGGGTCTAGGATCGTACACACTGAGCTCACACCACACTACGAACAGACACCACACCGTTGGATTCTAGTAACAAGTTCTTTATATAGCAAATAACGAAGGAAGCACTCTTGTATGCACAGTGGTCAAGGGACCACAAAGTCTAGGAGGATTCGGGAAGGGGGAAGCGGGACAGTCTTTTAGTCTCTGGGTCAGTACGCGGCGTACCCTACGCACAGCTCTCAGTCCTTGAGCCGGGGGGTACGGGATGATGGTCGTACTGGCTGCTTCACCTCCGTCGAGTCGGCTCGGTCGTGATGGTGGTCTCGATGGTCCAGCGGACCAGAGTACTCCTCGAGCCGCGACGAGGTCAGCAGGGCTCGATCTGGAGAGGTTCGTGAGAGCCGCGACAGCGTCAGCAGGGCTCCGATGGTCTTAGAGGTCGAGCCGCGACAGCGTCAGCAGGGCTCCGATGGTTACAAGTTCAGCTTGAGCCGCGACAGCGTCAGCAGGTCTCCGATGGTCGTAGGGGTCGAGCCGCGACAGCGTCAGCAGGGCTCCGATGGTTGCAAGTTCAGCTTGAGCCGCGACAGCGTCAGCAGGGCTCCGATGGTCTTAGAGGTCGAGCCGCGACAGCGTCAGCAGGGCTCCGATGGTTACAAGTTCAGCTTGAGCCGCGACAGCGTCAGCAGGGCTCCGTTGGTCTTAGAGGTCGAGCCGCGACAGCGTCAGCAGGGCTCCGATGGTTGCAAGTTCAGCTTGAGCCGCGACAGCGTCAGCAGGGCTCAGAGGTTCAGGATGAGTCTTCTTAGGGTCAGCCGCGATCAGATCAGCAGGGCTTCAGGTCCAAGATACAACTGCCTGCTAGTTGTCGGGCGGGCCCAGTTATAGTCCTTTGGCTCTTTGATCTCCGGACCCTCGCAGGCAGAGGTCTCCTGCCCGGGGGGGGGGCTGGTCATTGGCAAGGTCCGGCGGTTGGCTCTTTGATCCCTTTGAACGATGGGTCCGGGAATTCCCAGACGCCCAGCGGGTCTGGAGCCAGCACTCGGGGAGGCCAGAGGTATGGTTCCTCTTCTTTGTGCAATTTATGTAATTTGAATATCCAGGACTGTATGCATGTTCTACTGATTTGCCCTGCGCTCCGTAAATTGCGCTCTAGATGGTTAAAAGTTATTTGTCTCCGTCTTGGCATTGTCACTTTGAATGACTTTCTTCATGCACTTTATTGTCCTCCTAATGAAATGTTCTGCTTCCATATTTTTAATTTTTTTAAAGGTTTTTTAGCTATTTATTAATATTCCAGGGAGATGCTTTGACTTGCCAATTTACTACAGTTCTGTCTTGTATATCAGTTTTGTATTTAACTTAGGTATCTTATATGGCAGATCTTGTTTTTGCAATGTATTTGTATTGTTCTTAATTCTGTACATTTTATGTGGCCCTCTGTTGAGAGCCAAAACATAATAAATAAATTGAATTGAGGCCAGAGGGGTGATCGAAACTGGTCCACAGGGGAGGGCCAAAGGTGTGACAGAAACCAGCCCCTCAGGGGAGGCCGGAGGTGCCATTGAAACTCCCTGGCTTATCTCACTCGGGGAGCCCTTTACCCCCCAGCCGGGACTGGCGCGCCTTTGGAGTCTGGGTTTCGCTGGGGCCGGGGTCACGCTCGGCCCAGGGAGACGGGGATGTCGGGAAGGGAAGATGGCGTCCGGGCCTTGTGGGGCATGCAAGGTTAGGCGCTCGGAGCCGGGCGTGGAGCGGGAAAGGCAGGCCTGGTCGAGGTTCTAGGGGGATCTAGGTTTAACTGGAGTAGGACGACCAGGCTCGGGGTGCAGGCTACACTAACGGGGAGGCTGCGCAGGGGACTCGGGGCACAGGCCTACGCTCACAGGGTGTGGAGGGACAGAGGCGAACCACGCCACGAGGCCGGGTCCAACACATACATTTCCTATAGTTATGCATAGTTCACAGTAGCCTAAATTATTCAAAACTGAGCAAAGAAAAACATTTGCAACTAAATACATTACAAACCTTGTATCAATATACTTTTATCCAGAACAGCTCGTGAAGGTCACTTTCCTTGCCTGTGGAAAACATTATTTTGTTTTTGCTGGGGAGACATGAAAATAGGAGTCTAAAGTTAAATGTCACAGATAAGATGGAGCCTGAGGCCTAAATTCCCTACGTTAGCCAGAGTTCGAGTTTTCACAGACATTACATTTCAGGAAAACAGCATATATCCAATCTCTCAATCCAACACTCCCTTGAGTACATACATGCAATCAACCACCTGCAGGCACTGTGACTCAGCCAGGCCTAAGCACCTACACATGCAATGACTCATCCGTCCTTACTTGAAGAACACAATATTCTTTCCAATTACCTGGGCACACCACGTGTCACAGCTACAAATTGCTTGTAGGAGCACTGCACCATCATGTCCAAACAAGAGACCTTGTTTCCTACGGACTTTGTCATGTCACAGGGAAGCACTCTATGCATTTCTTTTACAATCCAATGTAATCTATTCAATACTTTTGTCAACAATCATGTTTTACATTTATTTTCATTGGTTTTTAATCTCATCTGCTTGCTCTAGAAACTGTATTGCATGTACCTGGTATTGCATTCCACTTGTACAACTGTTAAGTTTAAGCAGATATTCAATTATTGTACTGAACTTTGCCTCTTTTTTTCAGGTGATTTTCAAGTGACTTTTTGCCTGATTTAGATGTTGGCAGAAAGGGTACTCCATTGCAACAAACACCGTGACAGCGCGTTCGAGGAAGGGCTCTTGGAGGTTTGGCCATTTGTCCACCTACCCTATTTAGAGTGGGTGAACACTTGCCATGTTTTCACTGCCCGTCACGGGGCAGTAAAAACATTTAAATGATCCTTATATCATGGAGGAATGCTCCAGTTGCGAGGGAGCCGTTTTTATTTTCAAAAAGAAAAGCCCACTTTAGGATTTTCTGTTTGGAAATAAACAAAATGTTGTACGTTTGACGTACAAGTCCGTTATGATGACTGAGCCATGTGTCAAACGTACAATGCATTTCCAGGAACTGCTGTGAAGGCGGTGCGTGGAAATGCAAGAGAGGTCCGCAGGGGCAGCGACATGGCAAAGGTAGTTACTCCATCCTCCAAGATTTAAATCAGCCCTTTAGGGCCTAATTTAGATGGGGCTGGCAAGGCACTCTGTCGCAAAGGTGTTTGAGTTCCCTTTCTGCCAACCTGAAGGTCCTCTCGCCTCATTTAGAATCAGGCTGACCTTCAGTGTGTAGACGGTGGAAACTACTCTGTTCCCACCGCCTACTTACACCTCCGATGGACTGACGCATTTAGGGCCTTTGGTGGGGAGGGAGGGCTGCCCTGGTGCTGCTGGACCTCTCCGCGGCCTTCGACACGGTCCACCATGGGATCTTACCTGACCTTTTGAAGGCCTGCGGAGTTCAAGGGAAAGCGCTTGACATACTTAAAGCCTTCCTGTCCGGTAGAGTCCAGACTGTGGCCTTGGGAGACTATGAGTCAAAACCCTTCATCTTGCCCTGCGGAGTTCCTCAGGGCTCGTCTTTGAGCCCTACGTTATTCAACGTTTACGTTAGCTCATTGGCGCCAGTAATTCGGGCACAAGGTTTTGATCTCACATCATATGCTGATGACACCCAGATTGTGGTGTCGGTATTACCAGGGAAGGAAGAAGAAGTAGCTAGGAATTTCCAGGATTGTATGCTGGCGGTTGGAAACTGGATGGCAGTTAACTGCCTTAAATTAAACTCGGCTAAAACTGAAGTTATAGTGTTTGGTTCAAACACTAACTTCTGGAGCCCAAGCTGGTGGCCAGACCAGATGGGCAAGGCCCCCACCCCAGCAGCGAAGGTGAAAAACCTGGGGGTGTTGATCGATGATCAACTCACCTTTCGTCCCCAGGTCAATGCTCTATCCTCTTCGGTGGCCTACCTGCTCAAATCCATCCGTAAGATCCTTCCATTCATCCCTGGCAGCGATAGGAAAACAGTGGTCACAACGTTGGTCATGGCAAAGTTGGATTATTGCAATAGTTTATTTCTTGGTGCCCAACAGGGGGTACTCAAAAAATTGCAGGTACTTCAAAATGCGGCGGCTAGGCTCATTTTGGAGATCCCTAAATATGTCCCCGTGTCTCAGGAGCTGGTCAAGCTGCACTGGCTTCCAATGCGAAAGAGAATTCTTTTTAAAGCTCTATGCCTAGTATTCAAGTCCTTACAGGCAAGGGACCTTTATTCTTTCGGCGGTACTTTTATTGGTACCGTCCGACTAGAAATCTTAGATCAGCTGACATGGGGTTGATCGCGGTGCCTCGTATTAAGAGAGCGCGCTGGGGAGGCAGGAGCTTTGTGCTGGGCGCAGCCAAAGCCTGGAATGCCTTGCCCCACGCCCTCAGAAAACTGACGGACCTCATGGCCTTTAGAAGAGCTTTAAAGACATGGCTGTTTACCATCTGATTCCCTACCCTGCCTCTATCTCAGGAGTAACACTTAGCGCCAGGACACCTACGGGTAACATAGCGCTGTACAAATGCCAAAAATCTATAAATAAATAAATTTGGAGGTTTGACCATGTGTCCATCCGCTCTATTTAGAGAGAGTCGACACATAGACATTTTTCGTTGCCTGCCACCCCCATTAAAAATGTGTCAGTAAGTAGCAGTGAAAACTTTTAAATGACACCCATGCCATGGGAGAATGCTCCTATGTCGAGGGGGTCATTGGTTTTTTTGTATTTATAAAAAGAAAATCCTGCTTCGATTATAAAAAAAAAAGTCGCACGTTGTAAGTACAGCTCTGTCAAATTTACAATGCGTTTCCAGGAACCTCTGTGATGGTGGTACCTGGAAATACAAGAGACTTCCAGAAGACTGCGGACATCTCCAAATATTGTAGGCGGAGTGCCAATGCCATGGCGGGAGTAAAGTACTCCGCCAAGGCTGCGGTAATTACTCTTCTCCAAAGATTTAAGTCAGCCTCTTAGGCAGAAAGCATCAGAGTATCTTTTCCGCCAACCTGAAGGTCCTCCCACCTTATTAGAGTGGGGCAGACCTTCAGTGTGTAGACAACAGGGACTACTCTGTCTCCCCCACCTACATACACCTCTGACGGCATAACAGAGTGAGGGCCATCAGAGGTTTGGCTATGTCTCAGCCTACCCTATTCAGAGAGGGTATGCACATAGTCAGTTTTCACTGCCCATCACTGTCATGAAAAACGTGGCAGTAAGGAGCAGTGAAAGCCTTTAACCGCATGTGCGCTGCGGCGATTTTCGCACTACGCGGCTTTTTTCTAAAAGCCGCGTTACATGACGAGCTCAGCTCGTCATCAGCGTGCGTGCGGGGCAATTGATGACGAGCTGAGCTCGTCATCAGCGCCGAAGGGGTTAAATGACCACCATGCCAAGGGAGAATACTCCCATGGTGAGGAGGTCACTATATTTTTTATTTTTAAAAAGAAAATCCAGCTTTGTGATTTTCTTTTTGAAAATATTTTTTTTTTATAAGTTTGGCGTAGACTCCGTCATGTTGGCAGAGCCGTCCGTCAAACTTTGAATGTATTTCCAGGAACCCCCTTGATAACAATTCCTGGAAGTGCAAGAGATGTCCACTGGAGCAACGGACATCTCTAAATACAGTGGGCAGATTACCCTTGCCATGGCGGGAGTAACGTACTCCGACATGGCGAGGGTTATTATTCTGTCCACCAAGATTTAAATCAGCCCTTTACTCTATTGTCTAGAGTATTTCAAGTATTCTTTGTTTCGAAGGAGAAGGGGTCCAAGGTGAGCTGCAGAGAGATGAGTCTCTACTAGCAGCTGGTTTCGTCTGGGTGAAAATCCCTTTCATGCCATGACTTGAAGTGTTTATTAGAAACAGATGTCCCATTCACTCCTTGTTGGTGATACCCTCCATAAAGGTGAATTCTGCACTTCAGACCCATCCCGATTACTTTCTCTTTAAGGGAAAGGTTTAGCCCTCTTGCCTTCACCCTTTCACCAATCACAGATATCAACCCTCGTGTTATTGATTGACATTCACTCTGCCACCTGCTGCCTCTCAGAGGGTGGAAAGGGAGCACCTACCTATTCCTCCATGGAGTCTCCCATCTGTGCTGGGCAATGTGTTTCATTCTACTCTAGCCCAGTAGGCAGTGGTCCCTTCAAGGTGGAAATGGACAGAAAACTAGAGCATCCCTCGAGCATAAGAAGA
The DNA here is from genome assembly GCF_964261635.1 of Lissotriton helveticus. Lineage (NCBI taxonomy): Eukaryota > Metazoa > Chordata > Amphibia > Caudata > Salamandridae > Lissotriton > Lissotriton helveticus. Next base: position 1,622,518,157 of record NC_136067.1, read on the forward strand.
ATCTCCAGCCTAGTCCCTGGAGGCGCCATACATCCGTTATCACGGAATAAGATAAGTAGGTAAGTTAGACTGAGTATAGAAAAGCAAGGAATGCAAGCCGAGTGTGCTGCAAACACATCCCTGGATCTATCAGGACTGCCTCAGCGCTGCGTTGTAGAATCACCCCTTTAAAGAACACTAAATCCTGATGCATTAACCATCCACAACCCAGTTTCCTCTCCTTCCTCTTGATTTTAAGCTTGTCTTTGACCACGTACAGCACTCCACTGCCTTTCGGATAGGTTGCACTATAAAAATAACATATACAAACATACATACGTACACACATACATACTTCAAACCTGGGATGGGTGGTTAATGCTGCAGTCTTGCCTTCAACCAAGTATTGTTCAACCAAAGAAAAATTGAATGTTAATTTTTTCCAAAACTCTCCACAACACCTTTCTCAGGTGCAATCAGCAAAATAAATATGAGGTTGACATTACTGAAGTAAAATCCTCTTTGTTCCAAAGACAAATTCAAAATGTCTCTGACTGCCCGAGTACCCTTATGGACTGAATCCAGTTCTAGACTGCACCTTTGCAGACACAATTGGAAATAAGCAATTTTTGACTGTGGTGGAAGACATTATGGACCTGTCTTGGCTGATAGACCTATTACAAGTTACCCAGTGTCACACACATACACCCATTTCTCCACACTACATGGGACAGCATCTCGAATAAACTTCTGGTTGGGTACGAGAGATATTAGTGGGGGGGCTCACAAAATAGAACACCAGCCCCACACACTGCCAAATCATTCACCAGTCCTCATAATAGTCGGCTGCCTAGTCGGTCAGATATGGGCAGATTATGGAGGCTGCAACTGACTGCCCTTTTGGATTTAGTGTTTAGAGAGCATATTCGGCAAGCTAAACAAGAATCCTTTTGGAATAAACGGTCAACTGTCATCATTTATGCTCCGCTCTGGGAGGAGTTCAAGGTGGTTGTTAAGGGTGAAAGTATTGCAAAGGGGCATGAGGGCATTTTACGTGCGTTACAAGGCTTATTAACTAAACACGAAGCCGAAATTGGTCGGGTAGAGAAGTCACAGGAGGAGATGCATGAGACATTTGATCTGGTAGAGCTAACCACCAAGAGGGTTATATTTTGAGAGGCTGCGAACATAGAATTACAGCTTCCTTGAAAATATACAGCTGCTAGGAATTGTGCTAAAGGCGAGAGGCCCGCACCCACCCCGGCGGAATACACTTGAGTAGTGTACAATTTGCAAAACAAGTGGCAAATGCAATGCAGACTGAGATGACCGCCCGTCACAGGGACAGATCGATTTATCCAAACCACTAAATGAACCATTCCTCAGCAAAAATGGGTTAGAAGATACCTATGGTATATTTTAGAGGCTATAAACAGATATCGTATCACCTTTTGCTCACAAATGTATACATAACTCATAATTGTACCTTTACGAGAATATGTTTGATTTCTTTTGTGTTCTCTCATGCCATTAAGTAGCTCTTTAAGGTCTTTTTTTTTTTAAACAAGCAATATTCTCAGGGGTCCCTAGGAGGTGGACATCCAAGTCAATTCTTCCCCCCAGAATGTCTCTAATATTTCTACCCTCAGACCCAATCTTTTTAGAAGAGCTCAAACTCCTCCAGTGAGTCAAGCCTGAAGCTGTATCTGACGAACTTGATTCGAAATCGGGCTCCTTTGCCCCAGCACCAGGATACCCTCGCAGGTGATAGTGCGCTTTATAAATACACATAGCATAATATAACATAATACGTGTAAGCCATGCTGTTTGAAACACCTGAAACAGGGCTAAACAGTGTTTGAGGATGGCCTTTGATAAACGAGGTTTCGATTTTAGTTCAAATTGAATACTGTAGCAGCACAGGTTTTACATATGCTATACCCTCAACATGAGAGAGTCCTACCTCCTTGTAAATAATTGACTCAGAAGTCAATTGTGAGATAGCTAAGAGTCGTCTCAAAAATGTATTCTCTTGTCTTCGCAGAAGAATATTACTTCCAAAACCCCATACACCTGCTCCGTATAACCCTGCTGCAAGAGATTTACAACTATAGACAACCAGGATTTCTTTCATAGTCTTGGTGCCCAATTTAGTGGCAAATCTAAACAAGCCTTCAGTAGTTCTCATCAAATTGTTGCAGCTAGCTAGCTATCTTTGGTGCGTTCCAATTATTATGTGAAATAAAATGTAAACCCAAATAACTAAAAGTTTGGACATTTGTAATTCGCTAACCTGTAAAATAAAAATGTCTGGTCTTGAGCTTTGCCTTCCCGCAACTCATTGTAAAGGTTTTTTATAGTAATCCTCAGATCTCACTCCTCTATATATTCAGACAAGGCATTTATAAGGCTCTGCAAGTCAAAAGGGGTTTAGGATAGTATTACTGTGCAGTCAGCATACAGGGCATATATGGGCACAAGGCGTTGCCCAACTCTCTGGCATCAGTACCAAGGAATTGAAGCTTCTCATATACGCCATTTATAAATAGGGAGAAAAAGAAAGGAGCATGCATGCAGCCCTGCCTCACTCCTCTCCTTAGTTTAACGGGCAGTGTTAATTACCCAGATGGCCCAAAGCGCACCTCAGCAGATAATCTATTGTACGTACAAGCCAATGGTAATGTGGTCGATACTAAAACAAGCAGGCCGGCTTTGGTCCTCCACACACTGGACGGGGATGTAGATGTGCCGAAAGATGAGAAACCATCAACATCAGTCTTGTCTACCAGGCTTGTCTCTTAAAGGCACAAAACCTGGGCTCGTTAAGTATAATTACACCAGTCCTGGGTTAAAAGCTTGTTTGCCAAGACTGCGACATTCCACGATATTGCTATAACTTCAAAAATACCTCAGGAGTTAGTTGTCTACCTCTCAGTATCGAGACACTGTTTACCATTGTTGGTCGTCAATACACTAGGGAATGTTTCTTCCTTCTGGGGAGTGTTAGACATTTTCTTGCCTAAAATGGAAAGTTAATCTGTTTCCTCATAGGACCCAAGAGGGGCAAACCAATTATTTGTGGCCACACTATATCTTTGTTCTTGAAGACAACTGGTGGCCCAGCCCATAAAATCGATATGAATGAAGCATCGGAAATTGTTTTGGCGTTTTATAGAAAAGGCCAAGCCGCACAGCTTCAACATTGCCTACCACACAAACGTCATTAGCTTGCATGTTCGATAGGGTTGAGAGTATATATTTAACCATTTAAGGATATCGGAAATTCAAGTCAACACAGGCCACCTCAATGGATTTCCTGGTGTTACCTATCCATTTGACACTCTTCGCCATCAAGATTTACTTGCACAGCTTATCCACATTGGAAACCCATTTTGATAACTTTGTTTTTACGCATTGCTGTAGAATTCAAAGCGAGAACCCCCTTCAGTATCAAGACATAGGATGTGGCTTCCAGTGGAAGATGCTTGGGATCTTGTGCGGAGTAATTAAAATCCATGAGTACTGCACTCTGTATACTAGGAGCACTTCCCTATGGTTCACTTTTGTAGTTTTTCATTCAAATTAGAGACCTGCGGCATCATCTCGCTCTGTGAATTCCCTCCTGAGAAGTAATGTTGCTGGTTCAAATTCTTTGGCTGAGTGCGACTCTGGTCTGATCTCTCAAGTGTATCCCTAGAGGGTGTTTATCGTGTCTTGATGTTTGCGCTCCCTTTATCAACATTTACTGGGTTTTGTGTGTTGCTTATACTTATACTATTAATATGTTTCTTTAAAAGCTCCAACACCTTTGTTCCAGCTGATTCAAGCAGCACTAGTTTGCTGTTTACACCTCCAGGGATGGTTCTCCAAGTCACTCATCTGGGAGCCCAGACTTTGGATATAGGGTTCAATATCAGCCATTGCTTTTATTTTCTCCGTTTTTACTTGCACCGTTTTCTTTTCAGCGGGTGGGGGTTCCGTAATAGGTGGGGAACTGTTTGTAATGGGAGACAAAGGGGGGTTTGAAACACATGAAATATGTTGAAACACATGGATTGTTCTTAGAGAAGTAAGCATTTCCGTAAGGGAACTCACTTGAGTCCCCCTTGGCACCCTGTCGTGGTCAGAACCACTGTAACTGTTTGCTGCCTTGCTTCAAGTCTTTCCTCCACATTCACAGTCTCTTCATTAATGGAGGCCATGGCCCCTGAGAGATAGTTTATGACGGAACTAGAAGAAACACTCTCCTTACCGGTACTTCCATGCGTTGTTTTCCTCGTCTCCATTGTTTTCAGAAGGTAATGCCAAAATGAGCTAAAATAACTTCAACTTACTTAGATAAGGATTGGTTCGTATTGGCAAGGAGTTACACTTTCAATTATAGGGACTAGATTTTTGGGGGGTGGCCCAGCCCAGCTTCCATCCGGCTTGGATGGCTCAAATGGGCCAGTCTTTGCCCGGTCTTGGCCCAGGAGCGTTCCGCGAAGCGGAAGAGCGCATCTCCTTATATAGTGCCTCCCCACACCAACTATGGGCCCATTGCACTGTGGGCAGTAAAGTCCTCGTATGTAATGCGGTGACAGAGTGAAAGAATGTTCAGCGCTTCAGGAAAGCGAATAAATGTATATCTCATGATGGCATAACAGCTGTTGCAATGATGTTATAAGTGATGTCCCAGAACATGTTGTGAGTGATGTAATATGGAAGGTAATTAGCAGTGTACCATAAGGGCATGTGTTATTGTAATTGTTTTTATATAGCGCTTACTACCCCTGATGAGGTGTTCTAGTGCTTTTTGGTGAGTAGCATGCTACCCTGGAACTCAAGGCAGATTAGTGGTGGGTTAGAATATGAAAATACATTTCTAATTTGTGCAGTGGATTTTTTGTATTTCTTTTTTTAAAATTATTTATATTTATTTATTTTTCATTTATATTTTCTTCAATATTTCAATAGTGAAACACTTATACATACAATTGTTATGATCGTATTTACACATTGTGATAGATAATATAAATAAAACAAACAGCCATGAGCATAGAATCAAATACTTATATGTATAGTGTGTAGTGATTTATATACATGTTTACCATAAAATAATATATATATATATATATATCTGTTTTAAGCATAAGTAATATATACCGTTGTTATGCAGACCTATAAGAATATCTATATATTTTAATTCATAAGTAGTATATATATATTTGTACAAAGAACTGCACATATCCAAATACATACATATAATCAAATTATAAATGTTTAAATACACAGGCATAAACTGTACATTTGTGTTTTGAGTATGGTGATCATGTAAGAAAGTGCAAACTCTTGAGTAGTCTTCTGAAGATGAGATAGTTATCAGTGGAGCTCATGTTTGGGGTAATGAATTCTATAGTTTGCCTGCTTGAACAGAGAAAGATGTACCACCCATGGTTATTTGAGATGCCAATCTGTAGCGGACATTCCTTTGTTGTACATATTTGGTGATTTTATTCCTATTGAAAAGTGTTCCTATTCCATGTATTGTTTTGTGGGTGATACAAAGCAGTTTGAAGGCGGATCTTCTGGCAACCGGTATTCAATGTAGGGTCCTTCAGGCAGGGGGCATGTGGGCATGTTGCTTTACATGCAGTAGTAGTCTGGCAGCAGAGTTCGAAATTTGTTGTAATCTTTTCATAGCTGATAAAGATGATCTGTGGTAGTCCATTGGCGTAATCAAGTTTATACAGTACAACAGAGACAGTGACTTGGACCTTGTGTTGGAAAATGAATCGCAGAGTTTTCATAGTCACAAAGCTTGATCTTGCTAGCTTATCCACTTGGGCATTTATTGATAGGTTGGAGTCCATGGTAATTTCGAGGTTTCTTAATTTCTTGGATACTTTATTTATTTGTTATTTATTCATTTAGTGTTTTATAGAGCGCGAACCAGACCAGTGAGGGTATCAGAGCGCTTTACAGTAGTATCAGCTGGGATACAGAACAAAGGGGGAGGAGAGCTGAGGGATAGGGAAACAAATCGATACAATATATGGCAAAACAAACAATCATAATATCACACTACTATAAGGGATAGGAGCAAAAACAATGCAATAAACTAGAAAAGCAGTCTCATCACCCTGAAAGATTATTCAGATTGTTCAGAAGTGCAGGGTGGGTAACATAAGGGGAGGCAGCCAAGGAATAGTGCAGTGATGATAGGTAAAGTCAGGTTGAGGTGGTGATTGTAGCGTGAACTTTAGGAAAGGAATTTGGAGGTGGTCCTATTTTGTTAGGCCAGGGGCAGAGTGGGTCATAAGTTTTCCAATTGTCACATGTGAGTACTTCAGTTTTGGATGCATTCAGTTTGAGATGGCTCCATTTCATTCACTGACCAACACCTCAGAGGCAACTGAAGATTTTTGCGTTTCCAATGTCTTTATCTGCATAGATCTAGCATGTGAGCGTAAATTCATTGATAAGTGCCAGTAATGACTTCATGTAGATGATGAAAAGCATGGGTGAGATAATAGAGCATTGAGGGACCCCTGCCTTTGTGAGGTATGTTTTGGATGAGAAAGAGGCAGTAGAGACGGAATCCAGTCAAGAGCACCCTCCTTTATGCCGGCTTTGTAGAGTCTTTGGATTAGAGTGTCATGATGAACTGTGTAGAAGGCAGCTGAAATGTCCAAAAGCCCCGTTTTGCTCCACTGAGTTTTTAAGGTCATCCCAGATGGTGATGAGGGCAGATTCTGTGCCTCTTCCTGGATAGAATCCTGTTCGGAAGGTGGAAAGCATGGAGATAGCTTCAATGAATTGTGAGGGTGAATGCTGCTCTTTAGATCATGTTTTGGGTTGGTGTTGGTGGTTTCCCTTTGTTTTATATACATGCCCAACATGTCTGCTTTGGTTGTGTAATGATTTTCCAGTTTATTAGTAAAGTCTTGAAAAATGGAGTGAGTTCCTTCTGTGCATTTAGGTGTACGAAATCCATTGAGCACTTTCTAAAGTTCTTTATTAGCACATTTAGCATTTTGAATTCTGTTTGAATAGTACCTTATTTTACCTTGTTTGATTGGCAGCTTGTATGTTCGGTAAGTTTGCGTAGGTAAAGTTTGTCTTGATTGTTATTTGTGTTCAACCATAAAAAGTTTGTTAAATGGGAATAGAAGCGGGGTATTGTCGGCATATGATATGGGGATGAACCCATATGTCCTCAGGAGATTGGCCAAGGGAGAAATATAAATGTTAAATAATTTTGGGCTCAAACATGAGCCCTGAGGTACTCCCTTGGTCAGTTCTATAGGAGCCGACAGATATGGGCCGAGATCGATCCGACAAGAAACTCTTCATCTATGTTAGGGCTGAATCTCTTAACCCAACTTCCTCCAATCTTCTAAGCAAAATACCATGAGAGACTGTGTTGAATGCCGCGGATAGGTCCAACAGCACCAGAATCATAGAATGGCCCTTATCTAGGGTCATTCTGATGTTATCCGTCACTGCAATGCAGATTCGGTGCTGTATTTGGGCCTTAAACCGGACTGGGAATGATCTAAACATCCAGTCAGTTCGACATAGTTGGAGAGATGGGTATTAACATGTTTCTCCATTAGTTTGCTCCAGAATGGAAGAAGTGAGATGGGACGGAGGTTAGCGAGGTCAGTTCACGGAATATTAGAGTTCTTGCGAATGGGTCTAACCTGGGTAACCTTCCATTCCCGTGGTATACGGCCCTCTGTGAGAGAGAGATTAATACGAGATTGTACCACGGGAGAAAGTTGAATATCCAGAGATGGGATAATTTTAGCTTGGATATGATCAGTGGGAGATCCAGACTTTATCCTATGAATCAGGGTTTCAACCTCTACTAAGGTAATGAGGGGAAAAGTCTCTAACAGTTGCAGAATAGCCATTTCCAGATGGTCCGAGGTCATAGGAGTCTGCAGCAAATTCCCAGCTGCTGTGATTTTACAGTGGATGAGTTCTATCTTTTGAGCAAAATATAGAGCGATATCATCACACAGCTTTTGGGAGGGAGTCTCCAATCTTTCACATGCCTTAGGATTGGTGAAAGAATGAAGAATTTGATACAGAGTTTTTGAGGAATTGCCAGCCTGAGTTAACTGAGACATTATGTACGTTTTGCGAGCTGCCTTTATGTGTTTATGATAGCTGGCCAAAGTAGCATGATATTGATCCCTATCCACCTCGTTATGTGAGGAACGCCATATTCTTTACAATTTCCTGCATGGGGAATGCCACTGATTTGTGCCAGTTAATACAGATCCCTAAGTATGATCCAAATATTTCTAGAATGCACAGGATTCTCAGTGTAGAATCCGAAAGGTCTTCTAAATATAAAAGGATGTCGTCCGCATATAACGAGATGACATCTTCTCACCCCAGGTCTCATTGGAAACCATGTATCAGCGCAGATCCAGGATGCCACTGCAAGCAGTAAAGACGACCATGGGCACCATTGCCTGATGCCCATGGATAGCCCAAATTTCCCCGAGAGCACGTTATGGACTTGTACTCTTGCCACAGGATCTCTATATAACAGCCCAAACCAAGACAGAAAGGACGGACCAATTTCCATCTTGGCATGCACCGCCATCATGTACAGCCACTTTAGGGCATCAAAGCATCTAAGGCCAAGAGGACCCCCGGCTCACCCAGACCAGCACTACGCAACCTATCAGCTGCCTCAGGTTGTGCCTCGTGGCCCTGTAAGGCATAAAACCGGATTGACCTGGGGCCACTAAGTAGTCTACTACCTGTATCTAGTGTTTTTCCTTCCTTGTGTATCAGGACAATCTTCGCCTCTCTGCCGAGCTTCCTAGCCGAGATAAACACGTTGATCATCAGCACCACTATTTTGGACTTAATACATTTAAAGAATTCCAACGGGATTCCATTGGGGCCAAGGTCTTGCCACTATGTAATTGGGATATACACACAGCCACCTCCCCTTCAGTAATCTCCTTCTCCAGCCGGTCCCTCTGATCGAGGTCAAGTAGGGGGTCAGAGATCTCTAACAAAGCCACCCAGGGCACCCTGTCTGGCCTCGGTACGAACCCTGTAGAGCCCCTCCATATAGTCAGCAAACGCCTGTGCAATCTCCAGAGGGGTGTCTCTCAAACCTGACTCCCCTCTTCACCTTGTGATACGGTTTCAAAACTGCCCACCTCCACAATGCCCAAGATGCCTGTCGCCCCAACATCATAACTTTAACTTAAGTAGAAAACCTGTCTCTGAGTAACGGCAGTAGTCACCATCTGCAGTAGGGGTGCTGCCTTCTGACTACCAACTTGCCTTTGCTTTAAGTCCTTGGGTGACTCTCCTTATGTCAGAGGCAGCAGCTTAAGCCATCCCCATAGTCCCATCCGGGAGCTGGTACTATCATCCCAGTGTATCCGCCGTCATGGGGGTCACCACCGGGAGGTCCCCTTCCTCACCGCGCCTTCTGAAGTCTGCACCAATTCCGCCCACTGATTGCTTGTGGGCAGAGAACAGTTCTGATGCAACTCTGCGACCTTTCAGTTTCCACCTGATCTTCCTTGGCACTGCTTTTGATAGGCTTTGTGTCCTGCGCCTCAGCTTAGGTTTCTGCTAGTCCCCTCAAGCCACAGGGTCCGGCTTGTCCAGAAGTGTACACACTTTGCCCTTTAGCCATGCCCATGCCTCGGCCACCGTGTTGGAAAAATAAGATTAGTCCACCACCCGGAGTCTAGCTGGGAAGAAAAGCTGCAAAAAGCTTTAGTGCTGGACCATTTGTGTATAGTCAGGATAGATATTTACGGACCTCCTATCTTCTTGCCATGGACCATGTGAAAGGGCACGTTACAGGATATAATCTCTATCTCAAAAGTTAAGGAGTCTAATTACTGCTGCTCTGGGCAGTGACCCCAGCCTTGGCGGACAACCCGGTTTTCTATGGGCCCTTTCCATTGTGAACAACTTGGAGGCCTTGCCATCCATGACCACCTTCAGTAACCAGTCCTCTAGGTGAGTTACACACTGGGGCCCTTGACCCCTTCTGGAAAACCAACCAATTGCATTATTCCATCAGGAGAGGCCCTCCGCATCCTCCACCCTCTCCTGCAGCCTCACCACCATATGGCACAGTGACTGGATTTGTTCTCACGTTCTGCAGCGGTGGACTGCAGAGGAGCCTCGGCAGACTCTGCCTCTCTCACTCTGTTCACTAAGCATGGGCGTAAAATCCGCTCCGCTCGCGGATTTTTCGGATTTTCGGCAAATTCGCAATCCGCGAACGCTCGCGAATTTGACGAAAATCCGTGAATCCGCTCGCGGCGGATTTTTTGCTTGGTTGCGGCGCGCGGCGTGGTGCACGGCGTTCACTTTCCGTCATTTTAGCGTTTGCCGAGTTGTTTTTCTTTGCGAGTGACGCGCCATTTTAGATCTTGCTGCGTGTTCCCGCGGGAGTTTGTCGCCCGCGAATACGTACTCGCGGCTTGCCACCTTGCACAGCACACCTCGCGAGAGTTCGCAATTGCGAACACGTAGTTGCGGCGGAAAGGAACAATCTCGCACTTGCGAAATAGAGATTTTGCAATTTCGCACAAGAAAATCACCAGCAAACAGGATAAACCTTCAGAAAATTATGATTTTTATCAGAATCACTCCTCAGGTTGACATTTGCATGGCCTTTTTTTTTGCAAGGAGTCCATTTTGGGGGGGGGAGGAAGGAAGTGCCCCACAGTCTCCAACTTCCTGTTCCTGTCCAGCAGGCTCCTCCCAGTGCTTTGTCCATCTCCTGGTCACTTTCATTTGGATCTGGAGCTGGAAGGATTACTTTTTGTGGGTGCTGCTGGATATTTGGATTTGAGGCCTTTTTGACTGTCTTTGGATCACTTTTGGATTAGAAATCAACTTTCACAAGTAAGTTTGTTTGGGGCATTACAGTTGCTGCAAGTACAATTTTGGAACTTTTTCAGAAAATTAAATAAATTATATTGTGGGTAGCCACAGTATCCAGTAGGACCAGGGTTGGTTATGGGTGCATGATACAACTGTTTTGTTGAATTTAAACACCATTGAGGCCATGGATGGGCTGGGATTGTGCAGATTTTATTGTTTTTTGTCGTTTTTTTGGGCCTGCTGGTGTGGCCCTTTGCCCAGGGGTGGTGAGTGTTGCATGGGCCTAGTCTTTCTGTGGGGGGTCTTCTTGAATTTAAACATAATTGAGGCCATGGATGGGCTGGGATTGTGCTTATTTTATAGTTTTTTGTCGTTTTGGGGGGGCTGCTGGTGTGGCCTTTTGCTTGCCCAGGGGTGGTGGTGGTGCATGGACTGAGTGTGCCTGTGGTGTGGTCTCACTCTCTTTGATGTAAACATCATGGATGGCATTGGATTGTGGTGATTTCTGGCTGTTTTTCTGTTTTTTGGGGGTGTACTGTTGATGTGGACTGGCCATGTGGGTGGTGGTGGTGGCCATCTTGAGTGCTGGCTGGTACAGGCAACATGTGCTTGGGGTGTAAGGGGGCCATTTTGAGGAGAGGCAGTGTCTGAGGCCTGCACTTATTTTGCCTACTTTTCATCCCTTATGCCCAGGGGTAGTGAGTGTTGCATGGGCCTAGTGTTTCTGAGGGGTGTCTTCTTGAATTTAAACACCATTGAGGCCATGGATGGGCTGGGATTGTGCAGATTTTATTGTTTTTTGTCGTTTTTTTGGGCCTGCTGGTGTGGCCCTTTGCCCAGGGGTGGTGAGTGTTGCATGGGCCTAGTCTTTCTGTGGGGTGTCTTCTTGAATTTAAACATAATTGAGGCCATGGATGGGCTGGGATTGTGCTTATTTTATTGTTTTTTGTCGTTTTTGGGGGGCTGCTGGTGTGGCCTTTTGCTTGCCCAGGGGTGGTGGTGGTGCATGGACTGAGTGTGCCTGTGGTGTGGTCTCACTCTCTTTGATGTAAACATCATGGATGGCATTGGATTGTGGTGATTTCTGGCTGTTTTTCTGTTTTTTGGGGGTGTACTGTTGATGTGGACTGGCCATGTGGGTGGTGGTGGTGGCCATCTTGAGTGCTGGCTGGTACAGGCAACATGTGCTTGGGGTGTAAGGGGGCCATTTTGAGGAGAGGCAGTGTCTGAGGCCTGCACTTATTTTGCCTACTTTTCATCCCTTATGCCCAGGGGTAGTGAGTGTTGCATGGGCCTAGTCTTTCTGTGGGGTGTCTTCTTGAATTTAAACACCATTGAGGCCATGGATGGGCTGGGATTGTGCAGATTTTATTGTTTTTTGTCGTTTTTTTGGGCCTGCTGGTGTGGCCCTTTGCCCAGGGGTGGTGAGTGTTGCATGGGCCTAGTCTTTCTGTGGGGTGTCTTCTTGAATTTAAACATAATTGAGGCCATGGATGGGCTGGGATTGTGCTTATTTTATTGTTTTTTGTCGTTTTTGGGGGGCTGCTGGTGTGGCCTTTTGCTTGCCCAGGGGTGGTGGTGGTGCATGGACTGAGTGTGCCTGTGGTGTGGTCTCACTCTCTTTGATGTAAACATCATGGATGGCATTGGATTGTGGTGATTTCTGGCTGTTTTTCTGTTTTTTGGGGGTGTACTGTTGATGTGGACTGGCCATGTGGGTGGTGGTGGTGGCCATCTTGAGTGCTGGCTGGTACAGGCAACATGTGCTTGGGGTGTAAGGGGGCCATTTTGAGGAGAGGCAGTGTCTGAGGCCTGCACTTATTTTGCCTACTTTTCATCCCTTATGCCCAGGGGTAGTGAGTGTTGCATGGGCCTAGTGTTTCTGAGGGGTGTCTTCTTGAATTTAAACACCATTGAGGCCATGGATGGGCTGGGATTGTGCAGATTTTATTGTTTTTTGTCGGTTTTTTGGGCCTGCTGGTGTGGCCCTTTGCCCAGGGGTGGTGAGTGTTGCATGGGCCTAGTCTTTCTGTGGGGTGTCTTCTTGAATTTAAACATAATTGAGGCCATGGATGGGCTGGGATTGTGCTTATTTTATTGTTTTTTGTCGTTTTTGGGGGGCTGCTGGTGTGGCCTTTTGCTTGCCCAGGGGTGGTGGTGGTGCATGGACTGAGTGTGCCTGTGGTGTGGTCTCACTCTCTTTGATGTAAACATCATGGATGGCATTGGATTGTGGTGATTTCTGGCTGTTTTTCTGTTTTTTGGGGGTGTACTGTTGATGTGGACTGGCCATGTGGGTGGTGGTGGTGGCCATCTTGAGTGCTGGCTGGTACAGGCAACATGTGCTTGGGGTGTAAGGGGGCCATTTTGAGGAGAGGCAGTGTCTGAGGCCTGCACTTATTTTGCCTACTTTTCATCCCTTATGCCCAGGGGTAGTGAGTGTTGCATACTTGCATGTCCCTAGTCTTTCTGTGGGGTGTCTTCAATGTAAACATCATGGATGGCATGGGATTGTGCTCATTTTTCTGTGTTTTGTCGATTTTTTGGGGTGTATAACTGAACTGATGTTCCTCTGTCTTCCATTGCTTTTAGGTGCACAAGAAGACTCAATAGAACCACCAGTGCCAGGAAGAAGTCCTGCAGCGGTGTGTGCAGCATAACGTCACGCGACGTCACGTCTGGACACAGAACCCTCTGCAACTCGTGCAACTGCTGCCTGCTGACCTGCTCTGAAGAAGATGGCCCCAAAAAAAGTAACCCGTAGCTCCTCTAGCAAGAAAGGTGCCAGTAAGGAGCAGAAGAAGCAAGTTACCAAGGACACTGGTGTGCCGCCCGCCCCTTTTTTTGGGAGTAAAAAAAAAAGTATGCCTGCAGCAGCTGCAGCGGGATCTGCTGGGGACCAAGCTGGCAGCAGCACCCCCGCTCCATTGGGCTCAGTGCCACCACCACCACCACGCCAACTTAAGTCCAAGCCCTTGAGTGCTGCAGAGGCAGCCAGTATACTTCTTCAATCACCATCGACCAGTGATGTTGGCTCATCGCAAGAAAGCAGCAGCAATGTCCCTCAATCAACACAGGTTGTTGTAGCTCATCTGACGAGTGTTGAACAACCACAGCCGCAACAACAATCACATGTGCAAGTACAAGCCCAAGTACATGTGGAAGGAGAGGCAGCGCAAGGAGATGCGCAAGCAGAGGTGCATGGAGGGTCACAACAAGTGCCCACAATAGTTGTTCCTCCCGAAGTAGGGGCACATCAGGAAATCGACAATCAAGGCGAGGTATCATTTGAGGAAGCCACTCCTCCTGATGATCCTTTATTGTCTTCCACACCCCTAGCAAGGAAGAGATCACGGGTGGTGTCTACATCCTCTTCAAGCACACCTCCTTCTGATGATACGGATCAAACTTGGGAACAAACAAAGGTAGTTAAGCGTAAAAGGAAGCTCGTCCAAAGTCTCAGAGTTATGGAGTGTGATGAGTCTCAACAAGAAGTGGCGGATACTGCTGCTGATGAAGACTCTGCCAACGACGACCCAGTCATCATAAAGGTCACTGCAGCCCCAGCGGGCATGCAGCAAACAGACATTTTGACCCTAGCCCGAAGAGCTGCTGAGCGTGATGATGATGTTGTCGATGAGGAGGCAGTGGAAACACCACAATCATTGGAGTTAAGTAGTACACCAACTCGTCCCGCTTCCATATTTCTTTCTGGCAAGAAGAGACCTCCGTCAACCTCGACCTTAATTAGTGGCGGTGAAAGTGCAAAACGTACAAAAGTTGGGCAATCCACATCCTCCACTTCATCTGGCATTAGCTTCATGACCACCACCACCAGTATCGCCGCCTCCTCCATGTCCCACAGACACTTCAAGTCCCCAGTTTGGGACTTCTTTACTGTTTGTCCAAAAAATCCAAAGTTTGCCATTTGTACCATTTGTAAGCAAGCAGTTAGTCGTGGTAAGCCAGGTACCAACTATGGTACCGGAGGCCAGAGATGTCATCTTAGGAGACAGCACACTGTCAAATGGTTTGCGCACCTAGATGCGATCAAGAAAGGCCAAATTCAAGGAAACGTTGATGTTTCATCTGATGATGACGAGCAGGAAGAAGACGTGTCAAACACTTCCCTTACACCCAGTACCCCTGTCAGCAGCACACCCAATGTGAGGCACACTAAGAGTGTTGGAGCGAGTGAGACACCAACGCACAAAAGTTCACCAGCGAGCAAAATTGGGTCAACGAAGTCATTATCAGCCCGTAAACGCTTGGTCCAGGGCAACATTAGAACAATGCTTACTTCAGACGTGCCATATGAACGCAACCACCCACTGACGCGTCTGTATAACACTAAGCTGGCTAAAATGCTAGCTGTGGACCTTCTACCTTTTTCTTTTGTAGAAGCGGTAGGTTTTCTTGAATTAGTGGCAACGCTCTGCCCTAAATGGAAGGTTCCGAGCCGGTTCTATTTTGCCAGAGTTGCGGTTCCAGCACTACATGAAGATGTGCTGCAGGCGATTGGGGCAGCTTTGCAGAAGAGTGCTGTTCACACAATACATCTGACAACAGACATGTGGACCAGTGGCCCAGGCGATGATTACATGTGCATCACTGCACACTGGGTCTCTTTTTCAGGTGTTAAAGCAAAGCTAAACGCAGGTGTTGACCCGGACCAAGTTTTCAAAGCTGCTCGGAAACATGCAACACTAGCCATGTTTGGCTTGGAGAAAAGTCACACAGCAGAAAACCTTTTGGAAGAGTTTAACAAAAAGGTCTTGACAATGCTATCCCCCCTAAAACGCAAGATTGGTTATGTTTCCACGGATAATGGCGCCAATGTAGTTAAGGCCATGTTCATGGGTGACCATGTTAGAGTGCCGTGTTTGGCGCACTGTATCAACCTGGTAGTTCAAAAATTCTTGAGTGATAAACAGAGTCCAGCGTTCGAGGTAATGGCCACCTGCCACAAAATGTGCAACCATTTCAGCCATTCTTTTAAGGCCCGGAAGCATCTGCGGAGACTGCTACTTCAACGTAGAATGCCAGTGAAAGCACTCATCCAGGAGGTGGCAACACGTTGGAACTCAACCTTCTACATGCTTGAGCGTCTGTATGAGCAGTATACGGTACTCGATCACTATTTCTTCACAGAGGCTACATCTCAGAAGGAGGACCTGCAGATGAGTGCGGCGCAATGGGACATAGTTAAAAGCCTGACAGACATGCTTCGTCCTTTTGAGTTCTTCACGCGTGCAGTCAGCCAGGAGGACTGTAATTTGGGAAAAGCTATCCCATTGTTGTGCATGCTGGAGCACCAACTGATGGCGGTGTCTTCTGAGTTTGAAAAAGATGAAAAAAAAAAACCATTTCATTTTGTCTGAGAAATTATTACATCGCCTATGTGGTGATGAACGTCTTCAAAACATCAACTCAGATCAGCATTACATTTGTGCTACTATTCTGGATCCACGCTACAAAAAGGCGCTGGCAGACGAAGCATTCTTTCCTTTTGCTGATGCAGATGTTCAAAAGTACAAACATTGGTTAGCCTGGTCAGCCAAGAGGTTTGAAAAAGAACGGCAGGTTATTGAAGGAGAAGCCAGTACATCAGCATCAGCATCAGCAGGCCATCCGCAGTCACAAGAATCCACTTCTGCACCTGTGGCTGGGGCACAAGTGACCTCTCAGCCGTTAAAGACACCGGCAACTGGATCATCTGCACCACACACAATGACAACACTAACAGTGGCTGCGGAGGAGGATTGGCTAAGTTTGATGGGGTATGGTTCTCGAAAAAATGTCACAGGCACAGCAAAAAGTAAGCAAAGTGGAGGAACAGTTGATGACCTTGAGTCGATGGTGCAGGACTATCTGAATGACTCAACAGAGGTCTTCCTTAATGATGAGCCATTGCAGTATTGGCATGGCAAAAAACAATTGTGGCCACAGCTCTTCAACCTGGCTATAAACTATTTGTCTTGCCCACTCGCAAGTGTGTCTTCTGAACGTGTTTTCAGTGCTGCTGGTGGCATTGTAACTCCCAAACGCAGCCGCCTCTCGCCCAAAAATGTGGAGCGGCTGACAATGATCAAGATGAATCAGCACCTCATACCACCAGATTACAAAGTACGAGAAAGCACGCCGCATGAAGACGAGGAGGACAGCAACGTAGATGAGGGGATTTTTTCTCTGTTCGGTGCCACTGACCTCATCCAGCCTGAATTCGCAGAGTATGATGACGAAATCTTGTTCTTATTCCCTGACACCGAGCCCTGAAAATGAGACAATCAATCAAGAACTTTCTTTTTCGTCCTTATTCACTTTTATTCCTGTGTGCTTTGTGTCTCTCTTTCTTTGTTTTGCACAGTTAATTTAATTCAAACTTTAATCACCTAATCCCAAAAACAAGACCATCATCAGAACTGTCTTCACTTGTTTGCTTATTGATTTGAAGGTGCCGCAGTCTACATTCCTCAGGTTCACAAGTTCTGAAGAACATGCTCCTCTATCCTCCTCCTCCAGACTGCGATTTCCCTCCAAGCAGAGTGCTGGATTACGCCCAATGAAGAAAGACTCAGCACTTGTGGGGGTGTTGTACTTCTTTGCGGGTGAGTTGACGGATTTGGGCCCATTGCTGTGAAGCTCTAATAATGGACAAAAGTGTTTTGGACCAAATATGAGGTGGAAATTTCTTGCCGTTTTTGCTGACTTGCTTGCCTTTGAGGTGCTCTTTGGCGGGGTTCCGGGGGTTTGTGGGTAATTTTTGGTGTCTGTCGAAGCACTGCTGCGACAGTCTAATCTTGATTGCATTTGCTTTTCAGGAAATCCGTGGTGGAAAACAGGAGTTATGATGATTGATGATGATGACCTAGCTGAACAGCGCCGCATTTGGAACGAAGGCCGAGAGATATTGTAAGTATGAGATTTAGCTTTTTCGCTGTTTGGGGGTGTTGTCGGGTGGTTTTTTGCGGGTGGGTTGGCGGGTCTTGCCTGGGGCATTCCTGGGAAGGTCTAATACCGGATAGAAGTGTTTTGGACAAAATCCATAAGGAACAGCCTTTTTTTTGCTATTTCTTCTGACATCTTGCTCAATGTAGCGTTTTGGGGGGCTTCCTGCTGTTCGTGGGTGGGTTGCGGCCGGGGTCTCTGTCGAAGCACTGCTGCGACAGTGTAATCTTGATTGCATTTGCTTTTCAGGAAATCCGTGGTGGAAAACAGGAGTTATGATGATTGATGATGATGATGACCTAGCTGCACAGCGCCGCGTTTGGACCGAAGGCCGAGAGACATTGTAAGTATGAGATTTAGCTTTTTCGCTGTTTGGGGGTGTTGTCGGGTGTTTTTTTGCGGGTGGGTTGGCGGGTCTTGCCTGGGGCATTCCTGGGAAGGTCTAATACCGGATAGAAGTGTTTTGGACAAAATCCATAAGGAACAGCCTTTTTTTTGCTATTTCTTCTGACATCTTGCTCAATGTAGCGTTTTGGGGGGCTTCCTGCTGTTCGTGGGTGGGTTGCGGCCGGGGTCTCTGTCGAAGCACTGCTGCGACAGTGTAATCTTGATTGCATTTGCTTTTCAGGAAATCCGTGGTGGAAAACAGGAGTTATGATGATTGATGATGATGATGACCTAGCTGCACAGCGCCGCGTTTGGACCGAAGGCCGAGAGACATTGTAAGTATGAGATTTAGCTTTTTCGCTGTTTGGGGGTGTTGTCGGGTGTTTTTTTGCGGGTGGGTTGGCGGGTCTTGCCTGGGGCATTCCTGGGAAGGTCTAATACCGTCTAGAAGTGTTTTGGACAAAATCCATAAGGAACAGCCTTTTTTTTGCTATTTCTTCTGACATCTTGCTCAATGTAGCGTTTTGGGGGGCTTCCTGCTGTTCGTGGGTGGGTTGCGGCCGGGGTCTCTGTCGAAGCACTGCTGCGACAGTGTAATCTTGATTGCATTTGCTTTTCAGGAAATCCGTGGTGGAAAACAGGAGTTATGATGATTGATGATGATGATGACCTAGCTGCACAGCGCCGCGTTTGGACCGAAGGCCGAGAGACATTGTAAGTATGAGATTTAGCTTTTTCGCTGTTTGGGGGTGTTGTGTCGGGTGTTTTTTTGCGGGTGGGTTGGCGGGTCTTGCCTGGGGCATTCCTGGGAAGGTCTAATACCGTCTAGAAGTTTGTTGGACAAAATCCATAAGGAAACACCAGTTTTGGCACTTTTTGTAAGTTAGGGTTCGTTAGGGTTAGCCCTAGCAGCAGGATTGCATGTGTTTCGGGGGGTTCTATTGCAACGCGGTTCTGTTGTTGTAGAGCACTGTTGGAGCGATGCTGGCTATGGATACTTTTGCTTGCTTGCAAGTGGTTTGAATACAATCCACGGTCTGTATTTGGGCCTACTGTTACTTTCAAAGTACGTTTTGTAACCATTTTTCTGCTAGGCATCGTTTTTGGAGATATGATTGGGGTTCTTCTACATTTTTGCGACTGGCTTTAGTAAGGGTCTTGGTGGGAGCATTGCTGGGAAGGTCAAATTTTGTTCTAAAACACAGTAGTACACCTACCTTGAGGGGAAAGATCCGCTATAATATTTTGGCCATACTTATTGATCCTTAAAAAGGTGACTCAGACAGAGCACGCAATTTCAAAAATATTGTACTGTCTATTAGGGAAATCAAAGTGTGACTTTTTGCACCACACAGCGTACATACCTTTTATTTATTTATCAGTGGTATTGTAATAGCACTTCCTGTTTTCCGTTCAATAATTACAGGCCGGGTTTCACTCAACATCCGCCAGGCAGGCAGTGGACAGGGTGTCTTCTGTCAGTGGTCACCACATTGATGGACGAAGCGTCAGCTGGAATGGAGGAGTGCCGCCAATAAGAGGAATTGTTTGCTGCATGCAACTTACTTACCAAATTCAACAGGACAACTCCAACAACATACGCAATACAGATACAGTATCCATTGTTGTCTTTTATTCTATGAGTGTGACTGCATGTGCTTACCTTTAGTTTGTAACCAAAGATTGTCTGTATCTTCAATTATTGTTTGTCCATGCTCTGCTTTTTTTTTCTTCTCTCAACAAAACCTACCCAAAAAGAAACCCCCATTCCCATCCATTTTACAAACCCTAACCCTCTTCCCCCGGGCTGTGTTGTTTTGCTTGATGTCTGACTAAAATGACATCAATAATTCCACACACTTGCTGGGGAGGATAAGGTCATAGCAGCAACAGGCTGGTGAAGGAATACGAGGATATCTTCTAGACTTACTCAGCTTCAGTACTATATCTTCTAGTAGTAGTAGCCAATGTCAAATAAATTCAACGCAAGTACTAGTTATACTTGCAAGCAAATACTTTACCATTTGTTAGGCTACATTATGGCACTGTTCTAGTGTACTGTCACCTGCTATTTTCTCGATCGTACCGTAACCGTTGTAATGCTACAGTAAGGAGGACAAACAAGGTTTCGTTTTCTTTTTTTCCATAGGCATGCAACTGCCACTGTGTCACACCACTAGTACCACCGCAATGAGGAAATGTCACCCGCCCAGGATTGACAACGTTAATCCCCATTTCACCTGGAGCCAGCCCTGGGCCTAGCCCTAATTTCTAACACAAATTACAGGTAAGATAAGCGTTTGGTGGGAGGTAGTATAATGGAGTATTATTTCGGAGTAGACAAGAGATTGACGGTTGTACTACTATAGTCCTACGACTGTTCAGGAAAACAAAGTTACTGTTACACCCCCGCCCCCCACCCACCAGACTGAAAAGCAGTAAAAAACAGGTATGGTCAGATAAAGTTTAAAAATATATTTATTTAGCCCTAACAAAATAATCTCCCTCACCCACCCTAACCCCAACGATTGTCTTTGAAACGTCCCAAAACGATCCCAACTCCCAAATCCCACCCCCCAAAAGTCTATAAAAAAAGGGCAAGGGACACTCCACTACTGGAGGGTGCTGGTGCTGGTGCATGATGCGGCATGGGCATCATACTCCTTGCGGAGGGTGGCAAGCTCGGAGCGGAGGCCCTTAACCAAGTTCTTATACTTTAGGACCTCCTGCTCCAGGTTGGACATGCGGACTCGTAGGCGGCGTTGGCGGTCCTTGCAGCTCCTGTGGGGGGCAGCTGGTATTTCGGTTGCTTGGCGGTGGCGGTCGTCTTTCTTAGCCCGGCTCGGTCCCGCTGGCTTAGTCACGGAGGAGGATGCAGTGGTCACAGTCGAGGATGTCGTTGTTGCCCCGCTCGACTGCGTGTCCTCCTCCTCCTCCAGGGCCACCAGCCGCCGATATTCGGCGACTGTGGCCTCCAGCCTCCGTTGCCGGGCCAATCTAGCCTGCTCCCTCCTTGTTGTTGATTTGGAAGGAGCAACTATATGAAGAAAGAAAGACATAGTCTGTAACCAATGCTCCTTATTAATAACACAAAGTGATTGAGCCGAAAGTTGGGTCACAGAGTACAAGTAGCAAATTGAAAGCACAGTACATAACTATTGAGGACAGTATCTATGTAACCTCCCACTTCTGCATCCTTGCTCTAACATTAGTGGTAGTTTAATGAACAAATTCTACGACCACTATGGACTTCCATTACAGTCGACTATGACAGTACACCAGTCTTATTATTCTTCTTCTCTCTTGTTTAGGGAAATTGGTACGTTATCTTATGCAAGCCGGCAGAATGACATGGACAGCACAGTGAACTTGCACCCGAGAAAAAAAGTTGCACACCATGATGAGTGAGACAGACTTGCGTTACTGTACCGGTCCAGTACATGCAGGTGGTGAAGCTATTACTTTTCTATTACGGGTGGCACTGAGAATACTCTGTTACAAGGGCTACTGCTTAATTAATTTACCTTTCACCCTACAGTGCAAATGAGTACTAGAAAAGGAAAATGAAGAAGCTAACTAATTTGATTATCTATCACTTCACATGGGACGTATTTAATGACAGATGAGATGACTTTAGGTGCTTTGCTTAATATTGAGTGAACAGTGATACACCCACACATGAATGACGTACTACAAGTAAACTAAAGTTATTAAGAGAGGTACGGAGTGTCCACCGTAATAACCAGATATATGCTGTGAATGCAAACGCAATACAAAGTACTGCTACTATTCATGGTAGTATTGGACACATTTACAATTTCTTTTCCTTGCCTTCCCTGCACTGGAAAAGACGTGCGGGTGCGGTGGTACATGCTCTTCAAGGTAACACTTACTTCACCTGGCGACCATCTACTCTCTCTAGATACACATGTGCTATCTAAGAGTCAGAGAATACCATGCTCCAGGCATCCATTCAGTCAAAGTATACGCACACATACAGTTTCTGTTTCACCCACCCAGGCTGCTGTCCTTCCACCCATCCTTGCTTCATCATTGACCCAGCCATGCACCATACCATATTCTTTCCTTCCCAGCCACCTCGGGGGCCAAGCAAACACATATCGTTCTTCTTTGCCAGCCATCATACAAGTTCGCGTCCCACTTACTTACACCCTTCTTTCGCTTTTCGTTCATCCCATCCATCACGTTCGTCTAAGAACTTATTGGGATTCTTCTCACCAAAAACTTCACAGCTAAGTCGAAGTACATTTCGAGGAGGCTACTACCTGGTTGATTTGTAATTGTAATACACCCGTGCAGAAAGCACACTATGCAGTCTTCAATCTCAATAAGTAAGGAATATATAGCTTACCTGTTTCCGCCACCACCGTTTGATCCCCCACAGGACCGTCCGCCGGCTCTTGCACCGCCTCCTCCCCAGAGGCCTCCGAGTCCTGGTCCAACACAGCCACCTCCGCGCTGGCCCCGTCACCAGATGTTACACCTACAAAGTACATTTAAGAATGTTAGAATACACCACTCACTACTATATAATATTTGGTCTAGGAGAAATGTTAAAAAAACAGAATACAATGTAATAATTTGTGACTGTCTACTCCATAGTAAAAATGTCCCATTTTCCAGGGAAGGCTGTTGTCTTGCTGCACTTTTATGCACAACTGATGAATGCTTGCTTTTGATTTTTAACACGCACCACTTTTTCTCCTAACACACAGAAGCTTGACTCCTAAGAACACGACCAGGATCAAGTTCAAACCAGGTGAGAGCTCGGCTCGACCACAAGAAATGTGTCCAATTAATCGTCAGCACTAACCACTTTTCCGTTTTCAGTTAAATAGTTTTATGACAAAGTAGATTTTAATAAATGTGTTTACTTTTAATAAAGCTTTTAAACTTAAATAGACTCTGTGGTTTTTGTTCCTCTAGACTAGAGTGGATGAGCTAAAGGTTTTGGAATTTTTGCAAGCATGAGTGCCTCTGACACTTCTTGACTGTGCTGTGACTCCGTACTACTCTCTTGTCCTGCGTACGATAATCTAGAGATCATTGGGGATCTATAATCGGTGACTTCGGGAGCTGAATGACTCTGCCACACTATCTAGTCAGTAAGGAGACAGTGCATAGAGGTATTGCTGAATATAATGGGAGTCCAATGGAATTGCCAAATGTCCAATCTTAGTTAGCTACACAGACAGACTAATAAGAATAGTCTAGTAATACCACAGGGAGTCATATTCGAGGCAGGATAAGAATTTATATCCAGTCTACAAGAAGATCAAAGACGATTTAGAAAAAATCGAATGAGGAACGCTAGGAAAAAATAGGTACTGTTTATTAAAATGTAAACTTACTGGGGCCAGCAAAGGAGCCCTCGCCTGCCCGGTCCTGGCCTGCATCCTCAGCACCCTCCTCTTGTGTCCTCTTGCCCTTGGGGGGAGCTGATGTACAACATGAAAGAAAGAAAAACCAGAAAACATGGATGAGATTTTTCAACCAAATCAAACATTTCAAAAGAACAATAACAAAATATTTTGGAAAAATAGCAAATAGATAGACAACTATTCCACGGGATCTATCTCATGTGGTATACTACGTTATTCGTATTGCCTGATTTGCGGAACGTTGACTTAGAAAGTTCCTATGTAACTCAATAAACAGACTACTAAAGAGGTTTGCCTAGGCCTGGCACTGCAGCAGCAGTGCGCAACACGCGAAGTGACAGACAAAGTCCATCCTGCTTGCAGATCAGTGAATACTCAAACTATCAATCCACCCGCCACCACCGCCACTATTTCTTCTTATAGCCATGTGTCTAAAGGAAGGACTGGACTTCAGTCCGTTGGGGCTGATTTAGAAGTCCCTTGCGGAAGTTGCGGCTCATTTTCCTCCATTGTTGCGTGCCTTTTGTGACGCAGCGGCAGAACAAAAGACTCGCCATGGTGTTGGTGCGGCGTATATATTAAAAAAAAACACATATGGGCATATGGGCGATGCATCACGTTGTAAAGCCCTGCGCCATCAGGGGGCGTTCCGGCGCAAGGGAGGGCGTACCTGCGCAGGAACGAATCCTAAAAGTGGCTGAGGGAAATCTACAAGATGTCAATCAGTCACTTTTAGGACAATGATGCATGACTCAAACCCTGCGCGCTTGAAGCCGACGTACGGCTTGATGCAGCATTGGGGAGATAGGGTACCCCAGAGCATTGCTGGAGCTGCGCCATCGTTGGCACGCAACTCCAGCAATGCGCTGCCTTTACGGCACAGATGCGTAAGGCTTCTGTGACGTTTTGGGCCAATGGGTGGTGGTGGCATGGCACACAATTACTGCCGCATCCCTGCTACTTTGCAGGGATGCGCCGGTAATTGAAAATATGACCCTTACTGTCTAGCATTACGCAGTTCTTTTCTTTACACTACACTCATACATAATTTCTCAGGCCAATGAAATGCTTCTGAACACAACATACAAAACAAAGAAGCATAGTAGCAAGCAAGGCTACTGAGAAGGAGAGCAGTGCACCTGAAATGCATAGAAGATTTTGAAATATAATTTACCTCAATGTAATCGGCAGCATTATTGCTCTTGGTAAAGAACAAAGATTTGCAAATAACAGAGCAGGATAAAACAGAGTAGTAAATGTACTACTACTACTACTCACCAAGCCCGGGGACCTCTACGCCGAGCGCGTCCAGCAAGTCCCGCTCCCGGTCCATGACATCGGTCCAGCGGTGGGTGGCCTGGTTATATGTGCGCCGGACCCCAGAGATCTTGTACATGGCCCGGCACACCTTCTCCCACCGCTTGCGACGCTCCCGGATGCCATAGCCAGTCGCGATCTTGCCGCCTCCCAGGATCGTCTTGGGGAGGCGGCGCTGGACGTGGAAGATCAGTGCCGCCACTTCTTCCGCGCTGAAGATCTCCCTCGGGACCACTTGCTCCCCCCTTAAACGCCCGCACGGGAGCCGGGCACGGGGTGCGGGACCCTTCCCCTTCTCAGGGTGCTTCCCGGCTCCCTTTACCATGGTCTGGGCAGAAATAGAGTTAAATGATAAACAAGAAATAGAATAGTGAAGAAGAAAAGAAAAGAGTTTAAAAAAGTAGTTTAAAAGTAACTAAAAGCTGCAGAAAACACAAAAATATAGAGCTAGAAAAATAGAGGGATAGATAATAAGTAAAATTAGATCAAAAAAACTTCAAACAAGCAAAGGATGGCAGAGATTGAGAGAGGATAGAGAAAGCATGCCCAGAACCATAGCAATGAATGAGAAACAAGATGGCCGCGCCCGTTCACGACCGCGTGGGTAAGTTCGCGCGAGATTTTCCTTGCGAGTACGCACGAAATTGTACTAGCGAGCAGCACACTTTGCGAGATTACACATAGCGGGCGGAAACGGAATTACGTCACGCCAACAAGATGGCCGCGCCCGTGTACGACCGATAGGGTAACTTGGCAAACGTATAGCTAGAAGCGCCTCGCGAACACGCGCAAGATCACGCGAACATACACGTCGCAAAAAAACAATTTTGTATTTGCACGTATTCGCGGCTTCCGAAATCGATCTCGCACGGATTCGCGCCCCAAAAAACGCGCGAAATTGTAGAAAAAAACGATTTTAGCTAAACTGAAAGCAATGAGCAGGTGCAAAAGTTCAAACTTAACATTAGTAACATTCAAGGTAGTGCTTCCTGATGGGCCCCTCCAGAGTTTGCAACTATTCTATGACCCTGCTATGACCCAAACAGCAGGCTCATAGAATAGCTACAAGTAGACCATAAAGGTCCTGTGAAAAAAAAATTTCACTGCAACAAAAAGCAAATTACAGATAAGGAAGGAAGCAGGTGCCAGCCAGACTGGAACTTTCAAAATTACTGACACATTAATGAAACACAAATTAATTGATGGCAGTTGAAGAAGGGCAGGTGTGCTTGCTTTTTTCAACCACCATAATCTACAGTGATAAATAAACCTAATGGGTGGCAGTGAGGATGTACCAGAGGGTGGCATGGGTGTCCCAGAGGGTGGCAGTGGTGAAACAGAGGGTGCTGTGAACCTGTGATGATAAACCAGACGTAGAAACAACATAGTCGCGGCCGTTGCGAGCCGAAAAGTAAGTTCGCAATTGCGAACTTGTCCCAAAATCGGCGCGAACGCGCGCCAACACGAAAAACGGGAAAATCCGCAAATCCGCTAGAGTTCGCGGATCTTCGCGGATTGCGAATCCGTAAATCCGCAAGTTCGCGTACGCGAGATCCGCTAGATCCGCCCATGCTTACTGTTCACCAGTTTTCTGTGGTCTGCCCGAAGTAGCCCCAGGGCAAGGGCCACTACATCAATTTTGCCTACTAGTACAACCTTGGTTTCCCCAACGGCTGCCAGTATCACTGCTGTGTGCACCTCCAATCCCGCTCCTA
Organism: Lissotriton helveticus; assembly: GCF_964261635.1. Taxonomy (NCBI): domain Eukaryota; kingdom Metazoa; phylum Chordata; class Amphibia; order Caudata; family Salamandridae; genus Lissotriton; species Lissotriton helveticus. The sequence goes on from NC_136067.1 coordinate 1,622,544,774, forward strand.
GCATGTGTTGGTCAGTATCCCACGCAGCCATCTGACCTGCTGCGCCACGGTCAGTGGGCTCAGCCATGTCAGTTTGGCGTGTACCATAGTCTAAATTAATGCTTAAGTTGACACCTCTGAGTCATCATTCTTCCGCTCCGGAGCCCAAGGGCCCCAGGCACAGAGATCCGCCACCACTCTCAGAAGATCCATCCCTACGCCGCCCTTGCCACCCACTCCAGAAGGCTGATTACCCAGCTCTCCTGAAGAGAGCGCCCAAGCTACTATGACAGCCAGCCTAAGCGGGGCAGCGGCTTCCCCCCACCGACATGAGTGTTTCCAGCTCACCACCTGATCTGTCCCGTGCCTCTATTCATAGCCAAGACTCTGGGAACTAATCCAGTCCACCGGACAAGTCTTTTTACCCCCAACCTCAGGGCTGCCCCTCCTGTGTTGACTCACAGAAGCCGAGTATGGGGTCTGCAAGGCGGGGCGATAGCACACCACTCCGCCCCCCCCATGCACAATCAGGGCACTCTCGCTCCTACGGTCACATCGGCCACCACCTGCGGCTTCCTTCCTTTCCTCTGTGCCCCTAGGAGCCATCTCCTGCAGCAGGGACGCCGCTGTGGTCACCAGACCACAGCCCACTGCATTTTCTTTGGCCTGTAGGCCGCCGCAGGCCACTCCAGCCAACACTAGCGTCCAACGGGGCGGGCCCTTCTACCTCCTGTTTCTGGATTTCTGCTCCAGTCAGGGAAGTCCTACGACGTTCTTGGGCGGTCCCTTCCGGCCAAACGGAGGCCCGCCACAACTGGCGCTGGGTCCTCTCTCCTGGCCGGCCCCATCTTGGTGCCTCCTCCTCCCTTCTGCGGCCTCACTGTCAGCTGCCTCCAGGGTCGCGTTTGGGCTGGTCCTGCCCATCTATGGCTGCCAGTCCCACCCAGAAATGGATGTTTATTGTGACAACAGATGTTATTTGCTTCCAAATGTATTTTCACAAAGACATGGAGATGGGCGCAATTGCTTCCTCTATGTTATGGTATTTTTTGCCAAATGTCATACTTCTTTTTCTTTTCACAAATGGGGAGATTAACTTATTAGCTCAAAATCACTGGGGTGTTGTGCAGAGACCTAACAAGCATTAGCAAAGAGACTGTTGGCTCTGCCATTCCCTCTTGTTGTACAGTACAGCAGGGCTTTCAGTGGGCCGGGCCTCACCGGGTCTGAGCACCGGCAGTTTTTTTAAGGAGGTCTCGAAACAGGTCTCTATCGGGCTCTGTTTTGTGCCGAGGCAGTGGCACAGGAAGTCCTTTTTTTCGAGCGTTATAGGGGAAGGGAAATCCTTTAAAGAGAGTTATTTTCTCTCTGGATTCCTCTTCTCTTTTCGGAACTAAGGAGCAGCAACATTGTCGTGGTGTCACCAGGGCTTTATGTGGAAGCTTTTTCAATATTATATACAAGCCACAGTAGCTGCTTATTTATCTTATGCAACTAACAACCATTGACAAAGCCAATAATCCTGACTTGTTGTAAGTATGATGTTACTTGTTGTAACATATATCTGGGTGCAATGACAGAAACAACAAAATACCAGTCGGGCGGCACACTATGCTAAGCACAAACTTTTAGCTTACGTGTCTTAAGCCACGCCCTTAATAACATTGGCCATGGCCCCTTGAGAGCCACCCCAGTTTTTTCATCCCACTTAAAGCCCTGCAGTACAGCATGGGCATTGTCGACTTTGACAATGATTTGTAGCTATGCGGCATAACAGCATGGCTGCTGTAAAGCATGACCTAAAATAATAATAGAAAACGAATATGATGCATCTCGAACGAATGCACTTTAAAAAAATAAAAGCACATTAGCCATGGCTGCATAGTAGTGCTTTTTAGGTCGAGCCTGAGAAACATGCTGTATTGAAGTATGGAACAGAAGCTGTGCCCATTTCCCGCCCATCTTTTCAATTGGCTCCTGTTACAGTCCTTTCGAAATAATTGCTTTTTATTAGTGAATAGGCTTTGTAGTCCCTCCTTGGTACCGCCTTGCCTGCATTTGTAACCTCCCATAAGGACTGGACTTTTTACTTGTGTTATTACACGGTCTGCTTTATGCAGTCGGTAAACACTATTTTCTTTTATGAATTTCCGCAATTCCACCCATGACGTAGCAGCACGCCGCCCACTTTTATATTGTTATAGTGATGTATTTATTTAATTTACAGCATGGTCCACTTTAACTGTGGCGGCCGCACCGATTTATTTATTAAATTTACGGCGCGGTCCGCTTTCATTTTAGAAGACGTGCTTATTTATTTAATTTACAGCGCGGTCTGCTTTCAGTTTAGGGGTCGCACCACAGAACCTTTCTTTCTTTCTTTCTTTGGTTCTTTCTTTCTTTCTTCTTTGCTTTTGGGTGAAAGCGCCCTATACCGCACTTTTTAATTTAATATTGGCCACGCCCCTTTCTTTAGACGCTGCTCACTGTACCCTGACTACGGAGAGCAGAGTCTAAAGAAAGGGGTGCGGCCACCATTAAAGTTATCTCGCATTTGCGGGAGTTTGAGCTACTGGCATTAGAAATGACAATGCCTATTATATATATGTTGTTTTTAAAAACACATTAATAAACGTTATTGTCATTTACACTGCCAATAGTTTAAACTCTCGCAAATGTGAGACGTATTGCACTGAAAATGCTTGTTTAAATACGTTTTAGACACTGCAAAGCATTCACACTGCTGCACATCATGGCTACAAAACATTGCCAGAGCCAATAGCTCTCTTAGACAAGACCCATTGTCTTTGCCAATTCTTGTTCTGATTATGTCCAGCATGTTGACTCCAGCTTCATTTTTTGGTGAGATTTGTCCTTCACTCAACCTTTAAAAGGACAAATGTTATTGTTATTTTTTAAAGTAAACTAAGAAAGAAAGGGAGAAGGTTTGTGGCCAAGACACCGAGCTGAACAGCAGCTGAGTTCAGAAGCTTTTCAACAGTACTTAATAAAGACGAATAAAAACGAAAATGTCCATGTTGACCATCTGCGGCTCATGTTGGGAAGAAAACCAAATTAAGGGATATTGTCTGAATTGTCAGTCACTACAAAAATGCACGAAACAGAGATGTAAATACAGCATGTCCATTGCATAAATCTGATTTGCTGCCAATGTTGCCACATTGTCTTGCATGATAATTTTAAATTAAAAATGTTTGGAAAAGAAATGGGTTAATTCAAATCAGTTGTTAAAGTTATTCATTAACCACCCAATCTGTTGAGGTATTCTAATTAATGCATTTTTTTCACTTGATTATCATGAACCAAACATGCTTTTCCTTTCCTTCAGTCAGCCATTTTAGTTCTGCAGATCCAGTCGCTGGAAATGTATTTCCCCCATTATTTTACATGGGAGAAGAAGTGAGTCAACTGAACTAACACCGTTTTGGACTTATGGATCGGGAGTCTCCCGCCTGAATCGTGTCTGTTGACAAGTATGTACAGTTGTGGTTATTGAGAGGCTAGTGTGTGGTACTGGAAATTGGATTACCTTTTCTCCACAACTCTTGATTTAGTCTGTGCAAGATGGTCTCTTAGCTTTTTTTGTGCACCAACCTATTTTTTAAAAAAGAGGTGGTAACACTTCTCTTGCTAATTTTTATTCTTTATGGCGTTGGGCAAACTAACAGAACTGTATCTATCCTTACCAGGGGCAGGTTCCTCCATGTGGGCGAGGAGCGCCGCCTCACTGCTTTATCGCAGTGCGAAAAGCAGAAACATAAAATAGTATTATAAATACCATTTTATGTTTCTGCTTCTCGCACTGTGAGAAAGCAGAAGGGTTTGGTTGGGAGCGGGTGGGTCTTCTCGAGGGCAGGGGAGGAGTGGCTAGCCCAATGCTGCGGGCCCTGACTGTTTGGTCGCCCCTTTGGGGCTGATCCAACCAGCCATCCACACTCTCCCTTATCTCCAAGTAGGCTGCATGCAGCCTACGTGGAGAAAATGGCCTCCCCATAGACACCTGTATGGTCGGCGTCCCAACCAAACACAACGCTGCCATTGCAGCATTGTGATTGGCTGAGAGGGGGGGGGGGAGTCTGCCTGCTTCCTGTTCCTGTGGAGGCAGGAAAGCAGGAGCAGACCCAGCAGTGAAGACGCGGGACCTGGGAAAGGTACGTTTTATTTTTCTATTTTTTATTATTTAAACCCTCCCTCCCAGCGTGACACCCCCTTCCCTCGCAACCACTCTCCCGTCACCTCCACTCGTGAACCGTGCCGGCCACGACTGATCCGTACCCAATCCACCATGCGTCATTAAAGTTACAGAGTGTAATGTTAACTTTGCGGGGTCAAACTGGGACAAAAAAAGGCCCGGAGGCCAACATAAAAGTGGTCCCATTAGTGAATTACATAGCTAAAAAAGTGTCCCATTTTTGCAAATTGGGGTAGTTTTGAGTTGTAAACACAAACTGTAAAAGTGTATTGCAAGGTATGGAAGACAGCATGGAATTGAGCTTACTGCAGACAATGTTTGTTCCAATATCAGTGAAATCAACAGTAAAAGCCGGCCCAGCAGACCATAAAAATGGCCCAAAAACTGAACAAAGCGACCCACACACTGGCCCGTCAGACCAGCCCGATGCTATAAAAGACCACGAACATGATAGCAGGTGGCTGCTTTCAAAGGAGATTTAGATGGGGAGGGCTCAGGTTCTGTCTGGCAGAGGTTGTTTGCATCAATAATACATATCAACGTATTCATTTTCATTTACTGCAGCGTCTAGCAGGTTTGCACCAAATGTATTTCTCATGCAAATGAGGTAGCGCCATAATTGTTTTGTTTTTTTACATTTAATTCATGAATCCTGCTATATAGCCATAGAGGCTCCAAAGGAGTTTGTGGGCTTTGAATTCACACTTTCTCTTCTGTTGTGCTTGCTTAAATTCCATGCTGAAATTTCCAGGCCTTCTAGGTGTTTTGCAAAATGTTAGGTTTCGCTTGCTAAAAAGCAGATTGCTGTGGAGTAGATGAGGGGTCCACTCCCACCCAATTTCCTTGGGTGAGTGGTACTCTGTATAGCACTGCGATAAAAGAGATGCATCCTGAAGAGATCCCATTGGTGAATGGTCCTTATAATATATGAAGCCCAAGTCACACAAACAGTGTAGTACGTTTGTTGATTCCTTTCCTGCTTCATCATACTTTCACGCTTTTTTGGCATTTACAAAACCATTCAGGAATTCACTCGAAATGCTGTGCCGTTGGCAAGGTTTCTGGGCAAAGTCTTGGGGCAGTCAAATTAATGCGATATGTATAGTAGCATTTTCCTAAATTGGAATGGTATGCAAAGTAAAATTTCACATTGTAGGAAGGTATCACAGCTGTGAGTTGGGAGAATATGCATCTTATGTGGAGAATCGAGATTCACAATATGCTGTCTTAAAGTGCAGGCACAGCGGCCACCGCAAGTTGAACCATTGGCTTGCAATAAGTAATTTTAAATGCAGGATCATCACATCAGTCATCTTCTGTGAAAGCATTTCCAGACAAGCTCAAAACTACAAAGCCTTAGATGCCATTGTGCCTTTGACCTTAAGTAGGGTTAGTAGGGTTCTGGATATCCTTGGACAAATGGGAGTGCTTGCCACACTGCTCTCTTGGGGACAGATAGGATCAGATAGGATCAAGCACGGCAAAGGCCTCTTGCGTCATATTACTAAAATAGAAAAAAATACTGCACCCTGGAGAGATTGTGGAAGGTTCTGAAAACTAGTACTGGATGTTTGGTGCCCTCAATATTAAAGATCTCTTGTCTACACAGAAATGGACTAGCGGGTGTAAGACAAATAAATCAAAAGATACCTGAAAGGGAAGGTAATATCCAGCTTGACGCAGACCTGTGAAGGCATATAGGACAAACCCAACAGAGCAAGCCTATATGTATCACACAATACTCATATGTCAGTGTATTACATTTACATGAGGCCTGTTGCTTAAATTTAATTGGCCGAAGAGGATAATTAATGCTAAATGAGTATTTGTATATGTACTCATGTAGCGGTCGCCAAATCAGGAGATTAATTCCAACTCATGTAAACGACATCCTGTTACCAGACGCCATATAGGCATCTGAAAGATAAGGAGAATTGCCCACTCTTGCACACATTATGATGCACTACTGTAACTACATTTAGAGCCTTGAAGAAGCCCGGAGGGCAAAACATGTGTTGGCTGACAAACAATAAGTCATGTGTTAACAAAATGGTCCCACTTCACAAACTGTATTTTGTAGCATGTTAAGTAATACCACTTACTAAACAATGCAATTCACAAGCCTACAATGGCAAATCTCTACCTTCATATCTCCTATATTTTCTATTGGGAGAGCATCACATGTGTAAGTTTATTACTTGGTAGTAAATATGGGAGGGACCAGGGGAAGTGGCTGAAAAAAGGGAAATACGTATTACTAAATGGGAAGTTTTTAGGGAGGAGTGAGGAGTGTTTAGGGAGTGCATGGGCGTCCGCAGGGGAGGGCAAGAGGGGGCACTTGCCCCCCCCTGGAACACCGGTCCGTCACTATTGACAGCCCCCACAGACAGTGGTGTTTGTCTGCAGGGCCGTCAATTTTAAAAGCGTGAGAAAGCGCTTGCAATGACGGTCCTGCTTGATGAGCGGTAAAACTGCTGCTGAGGGGCAAGAGAGAAGGTCCGGGCCTGGCTGCTCCACAGCTTGAAGCAGATGCGCACCTAGAGTCAAAGTTCGGGGGGGGGGGGGGGGCACATTTTTCAAGCTAAGGAAGAGTGGAGCTGCAGGGGCCCTAGGAAGGGGTAAAAACCATCAGTAGCAACCACTGTGATGCTGCCAAGTCAAAATATATGTTTATTATGACCATAGTCTTTAAACAATGCAGTGACATAACGCACAATGGAGTATGTACCATAAATTCATACACTTATTTTAAAACTTGTCCATTAAAAAATTCTACACACCATTTATCAAAAGTACAAAATTCATTAAAATTTACACTTATGTTAAAACTTAATTTGTATATTAAAACCTATTCACCTTTTTACTACTCAAATGAATACATTCCACTAAAACCATACAGTACTACATGTTATTCTTTGGTTCTTGATGCTCTCAGGGCCGCCTTTATAAATTTCCCGAGGGCAATTACAACGTCAATATAGGGAATTTCAGTTAAAAGTCTAGCTGCCTGCGATCTTGTTTTTACATCATATCTTATAAAAATTGGGCGCAGCCAAAGTTTCCTATATTCTAGGAGTGTCAGACAGTCCAACATAATATGCAGCAGGTCTACCTTAGTTCCCAGCTTGCACCTGCAGCGACCATCCAGATCTAACATTTTTAGTTTACGGTCTCTATTTATTATCCATGGATTTACCCCAATTCTAAGTCTCAGGATCTCTTGCCTGAGTCCACGATTAGGTAATCTATCGAGGTAGGGGAACCAGTGCTCTTGGGACCAGGCATTTAGCATATGCGCAACTGATTTTTTCTTTGTTAGGTAACTTATATCTAACACTTTGGAGACTTCTTTGCCCCTTTGCTTCAGGTCACCTTTGGTACTTTGGATTTGATAGGTTCCCAAGTCCAAGCTGATCTCTAATGTGTTACAGATACCCTTCATTTTTTCCCTAATGGCCTTTGCCCATTTTAGCTCACTTTTCTGAATCTCTTTGCGACACCAGTACGCTACTTTTTTACTTTCTGGGTCTTCCAATCTCTTCCAGAATCTAATCACAGCCATCTGGGATAATATTGTCCAGGACTTTGTGCCTATTTCGGTTCTGATGGCTTGTATCATGGCAGATTGGGGAAGTGATAGGAGCCTTTTTATACAGTTCCCCTCAATCGCATCCCACGATCCCTTACCGCTCAAATAAAGAATCTCTGCGCCGTATAAAGCTTGGGGGGGGGATCATTGCATCAAAGGCTCTAAGCAGAGGTCGATGTGACATCTCGCCATAGTCCTCATTAAACCTTTTTAGGCCGCATATGGAAGAGAGAGCTTTTGCCTTTTGTGATTCCAAATGGGTATTCCAGCTTAGCGTCCTATCAAACCATATACCCAAGTATCGGTACTCAGTAACCGTCTCCAGTTTAAGGTCACCTATGTACCAGCTGAATCTACTTAATTTTTTCCCAAAACATAGGGTTTTAGTTTTATCCAGGTTGATAGTTAGAAATTTCATGGCACAATATGTGTTAAAAGCATTAAGCTTCCTTTGGAGGCCCCTCTCGGTCTGGTCTACAATTACCAAGTCATCCGCGTACAATAGGCAGGGAATCTTATTTCCATCCATTTTGGGACTGGCGCTGCCCTCCACTTCTAGATAGGCCGGGAAATCTGACAGGAAAATCGAAAAAAGCTGGGGGGCCAGCACGCAGCCCTGTCTTAATCCATTTGCCATGGGTATCTTTGGGGTCAAGGAACCCACCGTATCTTTAATAACTTGACCCCAGTTTTCCCTATGTAGTTCTGTTATTATATTGAGTAGGTCTTTTGGGATCTTCATCCTCTTTAGGGTCTCCCATAGGCAGGTCCGATCCACAGAATCAAAGGCTGCTTTGAAGTCGACGAAACAGCAGCATAACTTGCCATTTTGTTCCGTCGACTTCCTCGCCATTGCCCATAGTGCAAATCCGTGGTCTATTGTAGAGTGGCCTGCTCTGAAGCCACCCTGTTCTATAGGGATTATTTGGTGCTCCTCTACCCATGCATTCAGTTGTTTCAGAATAATTTTGGAAAACACTTTCTCACCTACATCTAGGAGATTTATCAGCCGGTAGTGTTTTGGCTCCTCTTTGGACCCCTTCTTATGGATCGGCCTAATTACGGCCCCTTTCCAGGTTGGTGGCATTACTCCTTCTTTTAATACTACCTGGAACATCTTGGCAAGAAATCTCGCCCACCATTTGATCTCAGTTTTCAAAACTATTGCAGGTAGGTTATCTGGGCCTGCTGCCCGCGTTAGCTTTAGTTCTTTTATTGTGAGCTCAACTTGCTCTTCATTAAATGTAAGTAGAAGGTCTACTGAGATTTCTTGCCATGAGCTAGTCACCATCTCCCCACTTGGGGTCCTGGCCCCGTACAAGTCTCTTATGTACCCTTCCCAAACAGCCTCACTCACCATACAGATTAGTTCACCGTCAGTTGCTCCACTTGCAGCCTTTACTAGTTGCCAAAATTGCCTTAGATTTTTGTTCTCTATGGTTTCTAGTAATTCTTCCCAGCATTTTTCTTTATATAACCTTTTTGCGGTATTTACCGTTTGCTTGAATTCTTTTTTCAGTTTTACTAACTGTTCCTGTCTCTCTAGGGTGAAGTTCTTTTTTTGTTTCCTTTGTACTGCTCTTATCTCCCTTTTCTTATTTTGGCACGCCACAGAGAACCCTTTACCACAATTCGTTTGTTTTACCCTTAAGCGATTATTCACTCGTAATTTTATCTTTAGGCATTGAACAACTTCTTCTAGTTTATTGATAAACCATTTCAGGGTTTTGTTCTCACAGTTTTCAGGAGCCATTTTTAATTGCATGGCCTTCAGTTTTTCTATATATTCCTCTGTTAGACGTGTTGTCACACGTTTGGGGTACTCCACCTCCTGGGTGATCACTGTTTCTCTCTGTGATTTCCTTCCCCCTGATATTACTAAGTGTAGGAGTTTGTGATCACTCACCTCTTTTTGATCTAATTTAAAATCCCTAATTTGGTGAAAGTTCCATGCCTGCAGGAATATGTAGTCGATTGGACAATTCTGATGCCCTTGGATAAACGTTTTTCCTGCCGGCGAATCTGACTCTGTTCTCCCATTTACACAGTGGAAGCCCCTTCCTCCTAGGGTGTGAATTAAATCTAGATCTTGTTTCGAAGTTTCCCCTACTGGGAAACTTGCCGGGTTTATTCCGTATACCTCTAACTGCTCCTTGTTCCAGATGTCAACCTTTTTTGGGTTTAATTTATGGTTGAAGTCACCCATTATCATTATTATGTCTGCAGGGTAGTTTTCTAGAGTACTGTCTACATCCTCTTTAAAACACCTCATTTCCCTTTCATACTCCTCCTTATTGTCCCACTGCATGTATACATTCATTAAAATCAACATTCTATAGTTTGAATCCACCGTTAACAATTCAATTCTACTTAGTTGTACCCATTTACATTTTGTGTTCAACAGTTTAATTTCCCTCATTACTTTCGTTGATACCAATGTCAACAACCCCCCCGAAGGCCTCCCACGATTTTTCTTTGTGGCGGGCAGATGTATCTGGGCATATCCGTCAAGGGTTGGGGTGACATCGCATGACCAGGTCTCTTGCAGGCAGGCAATGTCCACTTTATTTATTGATTCCTTTATATAATCCCATTTTTGCTCATTGCCTAGCCCATTTATATTCCACGTTAAGAGACCTAGTTCTTGCGAGCCCCCCTCCATCCTATTCAACGTCGCTCAAACCACCATCTTCATCTGAATCCTCCAAATTACTTTCATTGAGATTACCCATGCTGTCACTATGTGAAGACCAGTTACCCCATGAGGAATCATTCCCTGTATTATCTATTATAATGTTCAGAGAGCTTCGATCTCCTTTTGTTTCCTGATACAGTACCACTTGTCTCTTCTGTAACCCGGCATGCTGTTTTAAGAAGTTGTTATCGTTCGGGGATTTTATCTCTTTCTCTGGGATAATCCTTATTCCCTGTTGTATTATCTCATTTGAGGCTTTTAGGATTGCCCTTTTTACCAGGTCCGAGTGGAGGGTGATTTTTGTTATTTCCCTTCCATGTCTATTTTCTACGAAGCCAACCTGCTGGAGGTCTTTAGTACCAATCCCCCTTAAGCTGCCGCATTTAGCAAATGCGGCCAAGACCGATGCCCTATTCAGGGGGTTAATTTTCCTTGTCGGCTTCTCCTTTCTCCCTGCTGGTATCAAGTCTAGAAATAACCATTTATTATCAACTCTCTCGAGTAAGTTCGTGTTTAAATCATACGCTTGTTGATTATTCCGCCCTTTGTTTCTCGTGTTAAAATCTTTCTGTATCTGTTGTCTTCCAGCCCTTTGTTCGGTACCCTGTTCGTCCCTTAGCCTTACTTTTTGTCTCGTCATACGGGTAGAAGGCGGGTTCGCGGATTCCTTCCTGGGGGTCTGCCTTTTCCTAGGGGCTCTCGGGGTCTTTGGGGGCCTTGAAGTTTGTGCCTCTACCTGCGTAAGTCTCTGTGATATGAAAGTTGGGGCTGAGGCATTTAATCCTACCTGTTCCCCCACCTTCATTGTTTCCTTCCCTTTTCTCATTCCTCCATTTTTCTTTTGCCTCGCTTTTCCTCTCCTGTGCCTGGTCCCAAGTGTATTTGACCCACCGCGCCTTTTTATCAGCATAGGTCTTTTTGATATATACACATTGTCTGCAGGGTCTGCAGCTTCTTTTACTGATTGATCTGCAGGTTTTGGCGGACTTTCATGGATTTTCATGCTTTCTTCATCTGATATTATTCTTTCGCTTTTCTCATTTGGTAAGATTATGTCCGTTGGCTTTACCCTGCTTGGCAATTGGCTCTTTATGTCTCCAAGTTCTTCTTCTATATTCTTTAGATGTTGTTTCTGAGCTTTCAACACACCATTGTTTGAGAGGGTTACTTCCAGGATTCCTTGAAGTGCCCTCTGCAGTAGCAGGATTAGATCCATCAGCGAGGATGTTGGGGTTTCAGAGAGCACCGAGTCCTGTGTAGTATTTCTGGCTGGGTTTGCTGGGTAGTTTGTCCTTAGGCTCTCTTGATTTATTGGGGATTTTTGCAATGGTAGGTGTTGTTGGGGTTGATCTGGAGCACCTCCCCAAATAACGCTCTGATTCTGGCCTTCATTTCCCCTGTGTTCTTCAGACCCTGGTGACAGCTGTGAGAACATCTTTGGCGATGAGGATAGACGTGGCGCCGAAATATGGTGATTTTGGCTTTGCAGTGTCAGGTTTAGCAAAATGCGGTTCACCCCATCTTCCTCATTTTCAAGATTAACTTCTTCCTGGGTTGCTCCCTTATTTGGCCCTCTTTGTTTTTCCTCTAGTAAGCCTAGGTTTTCACCAATTTCTCCGTCAATTTCCACTATTTCTCCATCTAGTTCCGATGTTATTGCAGGATTTAATGATTTATAATGTTTACCTACAAACTCCTTTATGGACTTTGACGCTGCCGTGATCTCTTTCTGTTTATTAGTTGTTTGATTGCACCCTCTTTTTGCCTTCTGGGCATTCTTCGTTGCTCTTTTGACTTTTCTTTTCTTTCTTCTCCCTTTACTATTTTCCGTTGATGATGCGTGGCTTTCCTGGCTTTCATCCTGGGATTTTGAAACCTCCAATGATTTGCTCCTTCCTAATTCGTCCAGTAATTTTTGCCCTCTTTTTGGTGCCATTTCTAGGCAAATAACTGTTGTTATATTATTATTTTACTTAAGGGTAACAACTCTTAATTGTTAACTTATTTTTATTATTGATTGACCACTTACCTCTGTTCTGCCTTAGTTGCCTCGGTTGCCTTCAGCCAGCTACCTTGCCACTCAGCTGTTTTTGTCGAATTTGACGTCTCTGCCTTCCCCTGTTGTTTTATGGTCTTCTAAGGGTTTGTGTGTCAATTACGCACCCTTTATAGCCATCTTCTAACTCTGCTGGTTCCTAAAATGTTGCCTCGCAGACTCCGCTGATTACACTGAACCGGCTGAATACACTGAACCGGCTGGTCTGCGGGGTTAGGGGGTGAGGGGGGGTTCTTTTGGGGCTGGCCGTCGGTGGCGTTCTCTGCCTCCTCTGCGTGTGCAGAATGCAGGATCTCGCGGTTCTCGCGGTTCTCTCCGCTCCGCACCCGCTCCCGCTCCCGCTCCTCTCGACCCTCCCTACCTCTCCCCGAGGTCACCGCAGTTCTCCGAGGCTGGGGAGAAATTTTCGGTGGACTCGCTTGTCCGCCAGCCGCCGCCGCTAAGGATCCGGCTGACAGGGCAGGGCTCCGTGCCGTCGGCTCCGCGTCCTCGAGCTCCTTCCTTCACGGGACTCGGCACTCGCCGCGCTTGGTCTGTCGGGGTGTGGCTAGGTACGGCTTGGCGTAGGCGTAGAACAGACTGTGATGCTGCAAACTGTAAGCTTTATGACCACAACATCCTTTTGTATATAAGGGGTCTAGTTATTTAGATAAAGCAGGATGTGCAGTGACAGGAATGAGTTACAAATGAGTAGAGCCTTTAATGCTCTGGAAATGCTAGGTTCTGCAATCTACCTCTCTACCTCTACCTCTCTCTCTCTCTCTACCTTTCTCTCTACCTCTGTCTCTACCTCTCTACCTCTCTCTCTCTACCTCTTTCTCTACCTCTCTCTCTCTCTCTCTCTCTCTCTACCTCTACCTCTCTCTCTACCTCTCTACCTCTCTCTACCTCTCTTACTTCTCTACCTCTCTCTCTACGTCTCTCTACCTCTCTCTACCTCTCTACCTCTCTCTCTACGTGGCTCTACCTCTCTCTACCTCTCTCTCTACGTCTCTCTCTTTACCTCTCTATCTCTACCTACCTCTCTACACCATTCTCTCTACACCTCTCTCTCTCTCTACCTCTCTCTCTCTCTACCTCTCTCTCTCTACCTCTCTCTCTCTACCTCTCTCTCTCTACCTCTCTACCTCTACCTGTCTCTCTACCTCTCTCTCTCTACCTCTCTCTCTCTACCTCTCTCTCTCTACCTCTCCACCTCTCTCTATCTCTCTCTCTCTCTATCTCTCTCTCTCTACCTCTCGCTCTACCTCTCTCTCTCCACCTCTATCTCTCCACCTCTCTCTACCTCTCTCTCTCTACCTCTCTCTCTCTACCTCTCTCTACCTCTCTACAGCTCTCTACCTCTACCTCTCTCTCTCTACCTCTCTCTCTCTACCTCTCTCTCCCTACCTCTCTCTCTCTACCTCCCTCTCTCTCTACCGCTCTCTCTCTCTACCTCTCTCTCTCTCTACCTCTCTCTCTCTCTACCTCTCTCTCTCTCTACCTCTCCCTCTCTACCTCCCTCTCTACCCCCCTCTCTACCTCTCTCTCTACCTCTCTCTCTACCTCTCTCTCTCTACCACTCTCTCTACCTCTCTACACCTCTCTACCTCTACCTCTTTCTCTCTACCTCTCTCTCTCTACCTCTCTCTACCTCTCTCTACCTCTCTCTCTACCTCTCTCTCTACCTCTCTCTCTACCTCTCTCTCTACCTCTCTCTCTACCTCTCTCTCTCTCTCTCTCTACCTCTCTCTCTACCTCTCTCTCTACCCCTCTCTACCTCTCTCTCTACCTCTCTATCTCTACCTCTCTCTCTTCCTCTCTCTCTACCTCTCTCTCTCTACCTCTCTCTCCCTCTACCCCCCTCTCTCTCTCTACCTCTCTTTACCTCTCTCTTTACTTCTTTTTCTACCTCTCTCTCTACCTCTCTCTACCCCTCTCTCCCTCTCTACCTCTCTTTCTACCTCTCTCTCTTCCCCCCTCTCTCTCTACCTCTCTCTACCTCTTTACCTCTCTCTCCCTCTCTACCTCTCCCTCTACCACTCTCTCTCTACCTCTCTCCCTCTACCTCTCTCTCTCCCTACCTCTACCTCTCTGTCTACATCTCTCTCTACCACTCTCTCTCTCTACCTCTCTCTCTACCTCTCTCTCTCTCTCTACCTCTCTCTCTCTCTCTACCTCTCTCTCTCTCTCTCTCTCTCTCTCTCTCTCTATACCTCTACCTCTCTACCTCTCTCTCTACCTCTCTCTCTCTACCTCTACCTCTCTCTACCTCTCTCTCTACCCCTCTCTACCCCTCTCTCTACCTTTCTCTCTTCCTCTCTCCCTTCCTCTCCCTCTCTACCTCTCTCTCTCTACCTCTCTCTCTCTCTACCTCTTTACCTCTCTCTACCTCTCTACCTCTCCCTCTACCACTCTCTCTCTACCTCTACCTCTCGACCTCTTTCTCTACCTCTCCTCCTTTACCTCTCTCTCTCTCTCTCTCTCTCTCTACCCCTCCCTCTCTCTCTATACCTCTCTCTCTACCTTTACACCTCTACCCCTCTCTCTACCTTTCTCTCTTCCTCTCTCCCTTCCTCTCCCTCTCTACCTCTCTCTCCCTACCTCTCTCTCTCTGCCTCTTTACCTCTCCCTACCTCTCCCTTTACCACTCTCTCTCTCTCTACCTCTACCTCTCGACCTCTTTCTCTACCTCTCCTCCTTTACCTCTCTCTCTCTCTCTCTACCCCTCCCTCTCTCTCTATACCTCTCTCTCTACCTTTACACCTCTACCTCTCTCTCTACCTCTCTCTCTACCTATCTCTCTCTCCCTACCTCTACCTCTACCTCTCTCTACCTACCTCTACCTCTCTACCTCTCTCTCTCTACCTCTCCCTCTACCTCTCTCTACCTCTCTCTACCTCTCTCTACCTCTCTCTACCTCTCTACCTCTCTACACCTCTCCACCTCTCAACCAGTTGAATTCCGGGAAGCCCAACCCATCAGTATTTCAAATCTGCGCATGAAACGTGGGTAGGATGAGCTGTGTAGCTCCGAATGGGATGCTCTTTTTACTTAATTTGTATTTAATAGAATTGGGAAGCAGGAGAGCAGTCTCACAGTTGAGATAGGGATCAACATACACTGGTGACAGCTTTTAAATTGGCTTTAAAACCATTCAAAGATGGCTGCAGCATCTACGTGGGAAGTGGTGGACTAAGTGGCAGCCGGAGCCCTATAGCACTGCTTGTCATTAAAAAAAAAACCAGCATTGGCATAGCCAATAGGTCTCCCCTTTGCGACCTTATAAGTGTTTAGTTATCCAGTACAATATCCTTGGTGCAACAACATCAAGTGTTGCATGGCTAAACACTTATAAGGTCCCAAAGGCGAGACCTATTGGCTATGCCATTGCTTGTTTATTTTTTCCTCTGTTTCATTGTGGTTGCCAGGTAATCTGCTGTGAAGCCTTACATGATATTTCTCCCACCCCATGGGTTTCTTTTGTTATTTAAGCTCTTTTGTTTTATTAGATTTTTTATTTGTTTATTTAATACTTGTGCTCAATTATGTCGGAGGATGGTGATGAAGTAAAAATGTTGCCCCCCCCCTGGAAAAATTTCTGCGGACGCCCATGAGGGAGGGCTGAGGAGGGGTTTAGGGAGGGTCAGACACCCAACCCCAAAAGAATAAGCCAATCGCTATTCACAAACAGCATTTCTAAAGTTATTGCAGCCAAAAAGGACTCAAAACAGTAGTAAAGGTACTCCTGCTGAAGCTTGGCGAAAGTCCAGTGCCAGGCCACTTGGCCAATCACTGGTACTCCAACACACTCCCATAGAAAATAATGGAGGTAGGGACTTAAACAGAACTCCAAAGGAAATATTATTAATATAAATTCATTTATTTCAACTTTTTTAAAATATATTTACATTTCAATTCTTGTTAAAGAATACATAAATTAAAAAATATTATTGTATGATAAAATATTGTAATGCTTTTTTTAATTTAAAGTCAATGTAACTTTCTTTTTTTAAATCATTACATTGTTTTAAAATAATTCTATAGATACCATTTTGTAATTTATGATACAAAATAAGTAATTATGAACATTTTACTTTAGGTGGGATATTATTTCACCTGTATACCTCAGGCTACTTGGACTGACTGGCCACCCTATTTCCCCTGGCTCCCTCATGGTGACTTGGGAAAATATTTAAAAGTATTCTTGACCAATATATGAAAGCTGTGTCCCTTTGCCGAGATGATACAATTCTACTGGCACATGAAGATGCACAGAATGAGTGCTAAGAGGGTTTTAGCTCCTATCGGATGTAAATCAAAGAAAAGAAATGGCAGTGGTAATAATAGACTGCTTGCACATCTAATTACAATCTATGGCAAGCATAATACAAAAAGTAAAATGTGCTCAAATAGACCGACACTAAGCCACCTCAATAGTGCATATAAATAAATGAAAAGAACGATGATTCCATATATTAACAAAATATTACACAATCCAGAGTGCTTCACAGCCATAGTATTGTAGGTCTGCCAATCTAGCAGATTAATTTTCAAAGAATCCAAAATCTGTTGACACGCAGGTCAGTAGATGAATACACACAGTCAGCACGTGTTTCGTAAAAATTACAACTTTTTCAAGGCTGTCAATTCTTGACCGATATATCAAAGCTGTGTCCCTTGGCTGAGATGATACAATTCTATTGGCACATGAAGATGCAAAGAAATAGTGCTCCTGCATGGAGAAATGACCTCCCCAAGACGTCAGTATTTCCCTGGGCACCCGTTAGCCAATCTAAGTTGCTGCATGTCACTGAATGTGGTGTGGCCTAAAAAGGCCTTGCAAACACTGCAGAAGAACCTAAATTTGTACCTTCACTTCAGGTTTACCAGTAGGAGAACATAAAGAAGATTTAGCAGGACGGTCCTGTGTACCTTGTGCTCTCATAAATAAAGTGCTCTTTAAATAAATAAAATGAATTTTTTTGCTCGCGCTGCACGCCCAAATGCGCTGCAGCGCACACAACGAAATTCGTTTAATTTATTTATATGTTTACTTACCTCTAATCGGCCGTAATCCATAGTTTACTACCACCTCCACCTTGCCCCTCCCCTGCCCCACGTCAGCACCCAGAAACACTCCCACCACGGGCCGCTACTTCTATGGATGTGTAAAATCTGTTAAATATAAAATGTGCATTTGGTCCTTTACCAGGGCATTTTGATTCCGCATAACCCTTGGTCAATATCATGAATTTAAGTTTGACATGTAAACACAGTAAGATTGGAATGATGCATGCAGGGCTGGACTGCATGGACCAGCATCAGGCGTTTCCCGGGAGGCTGGAAGGGTGGGCGCTGAATTTGTAGCAGTGGGGGCTGGTTTTGTTACTGGTGGCCGGTTTTGCAACCGTTTCCAGCCTCCCAGGGTTAGGCAGTGTTTCTCCAGGGGCTGGTCCGAGTAAATTGCCTGGGTTGCTTCGGGTTCCCAGTCCGGCCTGGATGAATTCAACATGCTTGTACTGGGTACTATACCGGGACTCTGTCATCCAATGTATGTATATTTCGACCATGTCATTAATCATATCTTGCATAAGTATAATAGTTGATATTCACTTGCAAGAGTCTCCTCATTTGAACCCATGAAACGATACTGCGCTTGAGACACTTAAAGCCTTCCTGTCCGGCAGAGTCCAGAAGGTGGCCTTGGGAGACTACGAGTCAAAACCCTTTATTCTGCCCTGCGGAGTGCCTCAGGGCTCGTCCTTGAGCCCTACGTTGTTTAACGTTTACGTTAGCTCACTGGCGCCAATAATTCGGGCACAAGGGTTTGATCTCACATCTTATGCTGACGACACCCAGATTGTGGTGTCGGTATTACCAGGGAGGGAAGAAGTGGCAGCTAGGAATTTCCAAGAGTGCATGCTGGCGGTTGGGAACTGGATGGCAGTTAACTGCCTTAAATTGAATTCGGCTAAAACCGAAGTTATAGTGTTTGGTTCAAACACCAACTTCTGGAGCCCAAGCTAGTGGCCAGACCAGATGGGCAATGCCCCCACCCCAGTAGCGAAGGTAAAAAATCTAGGGGTGTTGATCGACGATCAACTTACCTTTCGTCCTCAGGTCAGTGCTTTATCTTCTTCGGTGGCCTACCTGCTTAAATCCATTCGCAAGGTCCTTCCATTCATCCCTGACAGTGACAGGAAAACAGTGGTTACAACGCTGGTCATGGCAAAGTTGGATTATTGCAATGGTTTATTCCTTGGTGCCCAACAGGGGGTACTTAACAAATTGCAGGTACTCCAAAATGCGGCGGCAAGGCTTATTTTGGGGATCCCTAAATTTGTCTCTGTGTCTCAGGAGCTGGTCAAGTTGCACTGGCTTCCAATGCGAAAGAGAATTCTTTTCAAAGCCCTATGCCTAGTTTTTAAGTCCTTACAAGGCAAGGGACCTTTATTCTTTCGGCGACACTTTTGTTGGTACCGTCCGACGAGAAATCTTAGATCAGCCGATATGGGGTTGATTGTGATCCCTCGTTTTAAGAGGACACGGTGGGGAGGCAGAAGCTTTGTGCTGGGCACAGCCAGAGATTGGAATGCCTTGCCCCACGCTCTTAGAAAATTGACGGACCTCATGGCCTTTAGAAGAGCATTAAAGACATGGTTGTTTACCAACTGATTCCCTAACCTGCCTCTATCTCAGGAGTAACACTTAGCGCCAGGACACCTACGGGTAACAGAGCGCTGTACAAATGTCAAAAATAAATAAATAAATAAATACTGAGATTAAAATGGTGGGTCTTGGGAGAGATTAGAAAAAGAAAGGTTCAGGGGTCTAGGTGTCTCTTTTTAAAGATGGTTGTGGTATTTGGGCTTGTCCCTTTAAATAGATACTCTTAACGTACAACTCTACGGCCCAGTAGAACACTCCAGCCAAAATGCCTATTTTTGGTGCACGTTTGAAAAATGTAAATTAATTTTTAAAAAATCAATAAAGGAAGCATTTTCAACCCTACCGAGCAGTTGTGCCGTTTGCTGCTTCAATTTGGAATTCGACACAGTTAGGAACTGGCTTGGATACAGAGTAGATGGAACCTGGAAATACATGTATATATATATATATATACATCCAACATAACAGGTAAGCCCCAAAGGAATGACGCCTCAAACAGATGATAAGGCTCTTCATGTTTAATGGCAACGTGCAAGCAGGCAAACTGACAAGGTCCCGGCATCGAAGTAAATTCGACGCCAGACACGTGTGTGAAAAAAACGTTGATTTTACTCTCTGAATCAACGCCACTGAAGAAGGGAATTGAGGACTCCTGAAACGCATCTGGCGTAGAATTTACTTCGATGCCGGTACCTCGTCAGTTTGCCTGCTTGCACGTTGCCATTAAACATGAAGAGCCTTATCATCTGTATGAGGTGTCATTCCTTTGGGGCTTATACACACATATATATGTATACATGTGTGTGTATATATATATATATATATATATATATATATGTAATATATGTGTCTATATATATTACCTACTGGCAATAGCCAGTAGGTCTATATAGTTAGGACCTAGTTTCCATAGGAAATCCACAACATTCTATTGGGAATAACTTTGGTGCCGGTTGAGGAATTTGCGTGTAATTTTCTAAAATTTAGGCCAGCTCCACTCCGCTCCTTGCCTGGAAGTTTCGGGGAGATTCGTTATGCGGGGGCCGAGAAAAAAGGGGCGTCCCAAAACGTGTTTTCCCCATGTTAATTTCCATTGGACGTTCAGACACGGCTACAGCCCGAACCGCTGAATGGAATTACACCAAACTTTGCAAAATTGTAGGGACTGGTACGCAGAAGTGCCTTTTCTATATTTGGTTGAAATCGCTCCAGTGTTTCTTATGAAAAGTAACTTCAAAAACACATATATATCTATATGCGCGCCACGGAAGTGCACGAGCGGAAAGCTGATTGGCTCTCGGGTGTCTGTCAACATTCGAAACAGTCAGGAGAGTCCGCCATTTTGTGTCTCGGCAGAACCGAGACACAAGAGGTGAAAAATAAAAGGGGAAAACTTTGAAAGGGGGCAGGGTAGAGCCCCCCTGACCCCCTAGGTTTTCTCAGGGGGGCCTAGAAGGACCACGAAGGGCAAAAAAATATTTATTTATTTTTTGAAAATTTCGCGGAATAAGCTCAGGGTGAGCGTACATGGGCATTTACAGGTACGCGTACCCTGAGCGTACAACAGCATTTAGAAAACCTTTGAAATTTATTGAAAAAAACCATAGGTTTCACGCCTGATATAGTTAGGAATTAGCATTTAAAAAACCTTTCAAATTCACTAAAAAACCATAGGTTTCAGGCCTTATATAGTTAGGAATTAGCATTTAAAAAACCTTGCAAATTCACTGAAAAAACCATAGGTTTCAGGCCTTATACAGTTAGGAATTAGCATTTAAAAAACCTTGCAAGGACCACGAAGGGCAAAAAAATATTTATTTATTTATTTTTTGAAAATTTCGCGGAATAAGCTCAGGGTGAGCGTTTACAGGTACGCGTACCCTGAGCGTACAACAGGGGAAAACAGTGAAAAGGGGGTCTCAAAACGTGTTTTTCAACATGCAATTTTCCATAGGACATCTAGCCCTTCTCAGGGGGTCCCAGAAGAACCCCAAGGGCCAGAAAACCCCCGGCGATTTTTTGAAAAAAAAAAAAATCTTTTTGCCCTAGGGGTTATTCTGGGACCCCCTGAGAAGGGCTAGGGGGTCAGGGGATCTCTACCCTGCCCCATTTTTGCGCTTTCCACTCTTGTTTTGGGCTCTCTTGTGCCTCAGTTCTCCTGAGAAACAAGATGGTGGCCAACACTTCTTGGTTTGGACAGTTTGGAATGTTGACAGACGACTGCCAGCCAATCAGGAGTGCGCGCAGACCTTTCCGAGCATGGGCTGCATTGATTGGCTGTGACCACTCAAAACCAGGAAGTTTGGGCAGCCATCTTGTGCTCGGTAGACCGAGGCACAAAAGAAGCAGAAAACCAAAACGTGTAGAATGCAAAAAGGGGGCAGGGTAGAAACACCCTCACCCCCTACGGCTGCTCAGGTGGTCCCACAAGGATATTAACATATTTAAACGTTATCCGCTAATAAAATTAGCATTTAGAAAACCTTTGAAATTTATTGAAAAAAAACATAGGTTTCACGCCTGATATAGTTAGGAATTAGCATTTAAAAAACCTTGCGAATTCACTAAAAAACCATAGGTTTCAGGCCTTATATAGTTAGGAATTAGCATTTAAAAAACCTTGCAAATTCACTGAAAAAACCATAGGTTTCAGGCCTTATACAGTTAGGAATTAGCATTTAAAAAACCTTGCAAATTCACTGGAAAAAACATAGGTTTCAGGCCTTATATAGTTAGGAATTAGCACATAAAAAACCTTTAAAATTCACTGAAAAAACCATAGGGTTCAGGCCTTATATAGTTAGGAATTAGCATTTTAAAAAACCATTGAAATTGCTCCTATATAGTTAGTTGTACTAACTATATTTTGGGCACCCGCAATACACTGCTGATGATGTCACATATTACATCATTCATGACATGGTCAGTGACATCACTGATGACATCTCAAATGACATCAATGATGACATCACTGATGACATCATCCACGTGACAATCACATACACCTTTTCATACACTAGTAAAATCTTTCATCACTCTTTGTAAAGTACAGAGTATCATATTTGAATCCATTGACAGCAATAGAAGTATTTAAAAACCCACTCATTGATTCCTAGATGTATACACACATCTAATCACTTGCCTGTAGATTCACTCATACATGCTGTCAATGAACAATAGAACACTATCAAAAATACTTATACACCTCCGGGCCTCCAATCCACGACTTTTGCTGACCTGGGAAGGATAGTACTGGATCTTCCTGGGGGTTTCTTGGTTCTGGGTGGTGATTTTAATGCCGTGGTTTCCGGTGTGCTGGATAGATACCCGCCCAGGGATATTAGAAAGGCTCACGGCTGGCTGCCGGACTTTATTAAAACATTGGGCCTGTTGGATTGTTGGAGGTTACTTCACTCTGACAAGCGACAATACACCTTCCACTCTGGTGCTCATGGTAGTCTTTCGAGAATAGGCTATGTTTTAGTCCCGGCGGCTCAGGCTCCGTATGTAGCTGAGGTCACGCAATTGGCTACGGGCATTTCTGATCACGCCCCACTCTGGCTTAGATTCGAACTGGCTCCTGGCTCGTGTGGTAGAATAGCGCCCATTAACCATTGGTATTTACGTAACCCTAAGATTCGTAACGAATTGCTGAAGACGTTGAAATATTATTTCCAGGACAATGTGGGTTCGGTTTCGTCGTCGGTCTCGCTGTGGGAGGCTTTCAACCCCTTCAGTGCTAATGACAAGGGTAACTCGTCATGGAGTTTCCATTGATTTCAATGGAAATTACATTGAAGCGGCGCGGGATCCTTAGCATCCAAGTGGTTAAAACGGTACTCCGGGGTCAGGCCTTGTCCCTTATTGTCAGTGTCAAAAAAACAAAAAGAGGAAGATGTTGCGAGAGTTGAGGCCGAGATAGTTGCATTAGAGCAGGACCTAGAAATCGAGGTGACCCGCGCCAGACTTCACGTGTTGCAGCTAAAGCAGCTTGAGTACAAAACGTTGGTTACGGACGAGGCAAAGGTCCTGAGTAGAGAACAGCAAGGGCGCCTTTATGATGTCGGCGACAAGGCAGGTAAATTAATAGCCTGGTTGGATAAGAAGGATAGAGCTAGCCGAGTGGTCCCTGAGATTGAGACGGAGGGGGGTGCTTGCATAACTGAACCGCAAGGGATAGTGGATTGTTTTGCCGACCACTTCCGTACTGTGTATTCTTCTGTGACGGATAGGCCGGAGAGTGTCTCTTGTTTGTTGTTGCAGGACATAGCACTCCCGTGCCTACCTGTGGAGGATCATGACCTTATGGACAGTGGGATTACTGCGGATGAGGTAGCCCTAGCGGTGCGTTCACTGAATGCTGGTAAAGCAACGGGCCCAACGGTCTCCCAATTGAGCTTTACAAGCTTAGGCCAGATAAGATTGCCCCCTATTTGCGAGACATGTTCCTGGAGTCCCGAGAGTGCGGTCTTCTCCCGCGAGATCAGAGGATTGCTTCGATAGTGTTGATTCCTAAGGAAGGGAAGCCTAGGAATAGGTGTACCTCCTATCGGCCGATCTCGTTGTTGAATTCAGAACCCAAGATTTTGGCAAAAGTGTTGGCAAATAGGTTGATTAAGGTCATCAGTGAGCTTGTTCATCCGGATCAATCGGGCTTCATACCGCACAGGAATAGGGTGCTAAATCTTAGCCGTCTGCACGGGGTTCTCGCGAGGGCCTCTACATTGCGTGAGCCAGCCGTATTGGCGTCGCTGGATGCCACGATGGCCTTTGACACTGTGGAGTGGCCGTTTTTGTGGGCGGTTCTGGTCAAATTTGGTTTTGGTCCGGTCTTTATCGATTGGGTGCGTTTTCTCTATACGGAGCCCCTCGCTCAGGTTGTTGTTAATGGTCGTGTTCGGCGCCATTTTGTCTTGGGCGGGGCACTCGACAGGGTTGCCCGCTTTCCCCGCTCTTGTTCTCATTGGCCCTCGAACCTCTCGCTGCTTGGCTTCGCTAGGAGCCTTCGATTAAGGGAATTCGTTGGTCGCCGCAATTTGAAGACCGCATCTCTTTATATGCGTACGATATATTGCTTTACCTGACTTCCCCCAAAAAATCATTGATCGTGCTGTGTGACGTTTTAGCCTCTTACGGTAGGAACTCAGGACTAGTCATAAATTGGGCAAAATCCTTTCTATACGCTCTAAGCGGTGATGCGCCTGTCCTGCCTCGTAATTGTCCGATTCAGATAGCTACGGAGGGATTTACATATCTCCGGAGATCCCGTGGTCAGATACGAACAAAACCTTCTCCTTCCCTTGGCTCGATTGAAGCATGACGTAGCGGGCTGGCGAAAGCTTCCTCTCTCTCTACTGGGACGGGTGGCTCTTTTCAAAATGATGTCGCTCCCTCGTTTTCTTTACGCCCTCCAGAATACTCTTGATATTGTCCCGGCTACCTATTTTCGTGAGTTAGAAGGTTTACAACGGAAGTTGTTGTGGGATGGTAGACCGCGTATATCGTTAGCTAAACTGACGCTCCCTTGGTATGATGGGGAATTGCTCTCCCGGACATAAAAAGATATTATTGGGCTTCACAACTGGGGGCTATTAACCATGGTACGTACGGGACCGACTCGGATCCCGGCTTTGCCATGGATAGATGGATAGTTCCCGGTGGCAATTATAATAGAGCACTATACATGAGGTCAGTGGAGAGGAGTTTGACCGGGCCGACCAGAGCGGCGGTACGCATATGGCATGATGCCACTGCTTCGCTTGGATACAAGGATTGTTTAACATTAGCTACCCCCCTTTTCGGTTCTGAGAAGCTTGGCAGACTATGGAACACCAAGGGTTTTGACAAATGGGACCTTATTGGCATTTCTAAAGTTGGGGACCTCTGGGGGAAAGGACAGATTAAGACGTTTGCAATCCTTCAGGATGAGTACGAGCTGAGTGGAACGGAATTTTTTCGTTATGCACAGGTCCGTCATGCATTGATGTCTGCATTCCCTGAGGGGGGAAAGATTCCGGAGGCGACCCCTTTGGAGGACCGCTTATTGGATGGTCACTTGCCAGATAGTACCATTTCCCGTGTCTATAAAAAGCTGATTAATTGTAGGGCTGACCTTTTGATATTGTTACATGAAAAGTGGACCCGAGATGGCCTTGAACTTGACTACGAGGACTGGCAGTCGGCGATCTCCTCTCCGAAGGAGGTTGCGATTCCGGCACGTCTCAGATTAGTACAACTCAAAATCTTGCACAGGGTATATGTCACGGGTCCCCGCTTGATTCAAATGGGTTTTACACAAGAGGGGCTCTGTCAGAGGGGTTGTGGTCAATTGGGAACTTTCTTACATATCATATGGGAATGCCGGTTTATGGTCGAATATTGAGGCAAGGTCCATAAAGTGATGCAAAATGTGACAGGGGTGGCTCTTTTACCAGAAGCTAGGAGATGTTTGTTAAATGTTTGGGAGCCGACTGATCTTAACGCAGCACAGATTCAGTGAGTGACTTTGGGTGCTATGATTGCTAAACGGAACATAGCGCAGCTGTGGGGGTCCCAAAGGCCGCCCACGATCGAGGTATGGAAGGAAAACAGGGATTGGTGCATGTTCCGGGAAAAGACTGTCTATCTGGCTCGGGGCCGCCCACGTAAATGGAATAATATCTGGAGCCCTTGGAATCTTTATAGGGGAAATATCTGTGTGCCGCCTGTGTCCGCAACTGATTCTGTCCCGTCTTCCCCGTGATCTCCCACGGTGGGCCCTCCCCTCCCTCCCCCCCCCATCGATTGCCATCTATTTTGTTGCAATGTGATAATGTGGACGACCCTCATCTGTCTATGCATTTATGTATTCCGTAGTTGCCTCGTGTTTGTTTTCAATAAAAATAAATATTTAAAAAAATTACTTATACACCTATACCAACATTACACACCAGCACACAACTTATTCACATATGAAGTTATCCTACTCACTTATGCAAACAATGGATTATACTTACATAATTATTTAGCTACACACTTATACAAACACCACTTCATCTATTCATTTAGATAGTAAGTCATATTTAGTATATTATAAAATCATTATTACAAGTATACAGTTATCCATACAGTCACTCACACAATCATTGAGTCTTATGTATACTTATTTATATACAACAACTGACACATACACTGCCTTTTATTTTTCAAGTTTGTTGGACATGTACCATTGAGAAATATATTTGCTCATCACCACACCCATAAAGATATTCATTCACCCAAACAACTGTTAGAACATGTAGTTTTCACTTCATATATCTACTGAATCAACTATTCACACATCTTTGGGCAGTCACACACCCTCTACTGAACCACACACACATTCACTCTCCCATACAAATACTCAGTTAACTAATCAATAAACTAACATAGACTTTCACATAGCTAGTAACCAACTGGAGAACCAGTTTACACAACAACTGACAAAGTGATACAGATATTCACACAGTTCAGTCACTATCCACTATATTTAGTGAGACACTATAAATTGTTAAAGTCCTCCATCCAAATATTTATTTTTATATATCCACTCATACTTCAATGCAAATTGCTATATATATAATGTATATTTAAATATCGAAGCAAACCATATTCACTGGATGATGTCATCAGTGATGTCATCATTGATGTCATTTGAGATGTCATCAGTGATGTCACTGACCATGTCATGAATGATGTAATATGTGACATCATCAGCAGTGGATTGCGGGTGCGCGAAATATAGTTAGTACAACTAACTATATAGGAGCAATTTCAATGTTTTTTTAAAATGCTAATTTCTAACTATATAAGGCCTGAAACCTATGGTTTTTTCAGTGAATTTCAAAGGTTTTTTATATGCTAATTCCTAACTATATAAGGCCTGAAACCTATGGTTTTTTCAGTGAATTTGCAAGGTTTTTTAAATGCTAATTCCTAACTATATAAGGCCTGAAACCTATGGTTTTTTCAGTGAATATATATATATATATGTGTATATATATATATATATAATATATATATATATATATATATATATATATATATATATATCCACCACCACGCTTATACTGTAAAGTAAGCAACGAGCCACGCCGATCCAAGATTGTTAATTTCAGATTTATTACAGGCACAAAAGACGCGTTTCGAGCTCAACAGCTCTTGGTCACATGACCTTTACCTTGAGTACTCATTTTTTATAACTGCAGCTAGCGTCCCACACGACGTAAACATAGAAAAAAGGCTGTGCGCATACCCAATTTCCCAAGGTGTTAAACATATATATATAGCACAGGAAGAAACTAAATTATAATGTATTTGACCTCATGTGTTTTGCAAAACAATTATTTGGTGTAATATGGCAGAATTCACTTTATAAAAATTGTCTTCATTTTTAAACTGATTAAATGTGTAGAAGGACCCCTATTTTAGATATATTTGGTTAAAGAACCATTCTTCATATATCACCACTCAATTCATTCCATATATATATATATATCTATATATAAATCCGCAATATCTCGCGGCGCTCCACCATTCAGGCGAAAAACAAGGGATGGACCACTTCTTGTGTAGCATACAATTTATTCGCCCCAACAGCTAGTCATGACGCGTTTCGGCCGTCCCTGTGGCATTGGTCACATGACAATGCCATATACTCAGCCCTATTTAAAGTGCAAATGCATCACATGCGCAAATGAAAATCGAGAAAATACTTTCTGTTTAAATACATTGATAAATCTCAAGTATGCTGTCTCATTTATAACCGTATAAATACGTATACATAGAAAGGACAGTTTGTCATCTGATTGAGTTGTGAATTTCTTCTATTTCTGACACAATCAGTTTTCTGCCAAGGATCAATTTTGAACTGGTAGCATAAATGCTTATTCCATAATCCAGAACATAATTCACAAAGGCAATCACCATTTGCCATGTCTATTAATTATAACAAGTGCTCACCCTATCGTGCACAAACTATAAATCATAATAAAGAAATATTTGAAAAAAATCCTAAAATTTGCTCAGAGTTTAAACCCAATATGATAAGGAAAAAAACCCACAGGAGATAACTTTGAAAGTGTGTTTTGAGTCACTAAACAATATTAACGAGTCATTCTCAGCAGTATCCATAAATACATGTTCAGTCTAACACATAATTGTCTAACTTACATAGGAGGGTCCCCTCCTATGATATTACTAAAGTGCACTCGTGCAAAAGTGCAGATCAGCTAAAGTGACTCATGCTTACAAAATTTTATCTAACCACATATAACTTATCAGTTGTTAGTTCATAGTGGTTTTTAGTTCATTGTTCAGTGTAACATCGGATATATTTGGAGGGAAAAATTCATAAATTTGATGTGCCTTTCAAGATCATGTTTAAATTAATTTATACAGTACTTCATGTGATTGGCGGTATATTTAGTTTGTTGCTAAAATATAACACCATGATTTACGGAAATATGATAACATTAACACACATCAATACACAGAATACATTAGTAAAAAAAGGATATCGGTGACACAATTAAAACCAACTATCTAACAGACACCTGGATAAAACCTACCCTGATATCTAAAAAACAGCCAGAATTGATTGTGGGCCACTGCTAATAAATATTTTACAATTGTACTATATCTAAAAAACTGTAATAGTTTAAAAGAATTAAATATTTTTAGTACAAAAATTGTGCAAATCTAGCAAGTTGATATTCCAATAGTCCTAATTATACTATACTCGATATTAAATGTTTGTGTTGCTTAACTTCCCTACCCATGTTTCTGTTGGAGACCTCACATACATCTTTACTTGATGGTCGTTTACAAGTATGTGTAAAGATCTTCTGTAGTATTCAATCCCCCAGGCCACTTACAGTCGAATTCTAGAATGTAGTTGGTTTCAGTTTTACGCATGTGGGCCTCCCTATCCCCTCCTCGTTTCGTTGCCGGAATAGATTCAATTGCGTAGTATTTTAGACATTGAGGTTTACTGTTGTGACATGCCTCAAAATGCCTCGCAACTGGGTAACTTTGATCTTTATTAGTTATCGCACGTATGTGCTGCAGGATTCTTTTATGAACCGGCAGTTTAGAGCTGCCCGCATATTTCAACCGCAAAAAACACAGTTGATGGACAGAATGTAGAACAATGTCATACATTCACCCCAGTACAAGGATCTGGGCCTAAATCCATCGTTTTTTTGCACTCCACACCACCCTGGGTTAGACACTGGCTATATGCAAATCAGCTCTGACCCTGCGCCTCATGGGAGCAGTCCAGTCCGAACTACCAAGCCATGTCTTTTCCAGACCGGAATCAAGCATCCATGGACCGGTTTCTGGCTATCAGCCTTCATTCAGCCTGGATAGCTTGACTCCAGTGGTGTGGAGAGCCTGGGACTCACGTCTGAGCATACCCAGCCCACTCGGGGTGAAAATTGCAAAAAACACAGTTGATGGACAGAATGTAGAACAATGTCATACATTCACCCCAGTACAAGGATCTGGGCCTATTTCAACCGACATTCGCATTCCAGGATGTATATACAATAATCTGTTTTACAAGTTAGGTGTTGTTTGATCTCCCTAGTTGTCTTTGGGATGACTGTAGTATATTTTTGGGTGTTCACACCATACTGACATGCCTTACATGTAAAACATTTGTAGAACCCTTTGCTGATGGGTCGCCAGAGTACTTTGCCGAGGCATTCCTGACTTTTCTTGGTTAGAATTGTGCCCAGACTCATTCCTTTACGATAGGTTATGGACGGATTGGCGGGCATCAATTCTCCAATGATTGGATCATCCTGTACAAAATGCCAGTTGCGTCTGACTATACTCCTTAGCTCTTTTTCTTGTTTAGAGTATGTCAGTACTAACCGAACTGGGTTATTATCTACACTCTGGGTTTGGGTCACTTTTGGGCTGTATTTTAGGAGATCACTTCTAGCTCTTTGTCGTGACTTTCTGTTGGCGGTTTCTACTATTCTGGTACCATAGCCTCTATCCACAAATCTAGACAGACTTTCATTTTGCTTTACCTGCATATCCTCATCATTGCTGCATATACGGCGGATGCGGAGCATCTCACTGTATGGGATTGATTTAATCAGGTGATGTGGGTGGGCGCTCGTTGCATGTAAAAGAGTGTTACCCGCCGTCGGTTTCCTAAAAAGGGTAGTACTAAGACCATTATTAGCTAAAAAAACCTGCACATCTAAAAATGTCACCGATTCCTTACTGATGCTAGAAGTAAAATTCAAATTAAGATCATTAACCTTGATTTCCTGTATACATTTTAAAACACTTTCTTCAGTCCCATGCCAAACTATAAAAAGGTCATCAATAAAACGAAGCCATGATATTATATTGGATGTGCAATAGTGCATGTATTTACGCCTGAGGACCAGTTCCTCCCACCATCCCATAAAGAGGCAGGCATAACTTGGGGAGAAACTGGCCCCCATGGCTACACCCTGAATTTGTTGGAACAGTTGACCATTGAACATGAAATAATTATTCTCTAGGCAAAAAGAAAGCATTTCAAGCAGCATTTTAGTGTGGTGGGTTAGTTCCATTGGCCTGCTGCTTAGGTAATATTCGCATGCCCGTAGGCCGTCCATATGTTTAATGCAGGTATACAAGGAGCTCACATCCAGTGTTACTAGGAGGTAGTCTGTCTTCCACTCAATCTCTTCAATCTTTCGCAGGAAATCACTAGTGTCTTGGACATATCAGTTCAAGGATTTCATGTGTGCCTGTAAAAAATAGTCTATGTATCTCGATAAATTTTCTAGGGGCCCACCACATGCCGCAATTATTGGTCTTCCTGGCGGTTTGGTAAGATTTTTATGTACCTTCGGTATGAAGTATATATATGGTGTTAGTGGGTGATCCTTTTTGATATATTTGAACTCATCCCCACTCAACATACCTAACCCCTTCCAGGCCATTAAGTTTTTACACAGATTTTCCTGCGTCAACCTGTATTTTTGTGGATTGCTTCTTCTGTAGCACTGGATATCATCCAACTGGCTATGTGCTTCCTGAAGATAGTCTTTAATTGGCCACATGACGATATTCCCGCCCTTGTCCGAGTTTCGGATCACCAATTCTGCCTCATGTAGCTTGTTCACCAACTGATTTAATTTTCTTTCCTGGCTTGTATATTTGTTCTCCTTTTTATTGTTTACTTGGGCCAGTTATTTTATTTGCATCACCACTGCTTCACTGAAGGCATCTAGTCCACCACGGGCTGCCAGGGGGATATATTTTGACTTGGGTTTGAATGGGGTGGTGGGTTTCATTTGACCACTTAATACAACTCTTTCTTGTGTCCCCAAACTAGCCTCACTTCCCAATTGGCACAAGTCATGAAAAAGGCCAATATCCCGCACTGTTAGCTCTTCATTGCCCAATCTCGATTTTGATGGTTCAGCAATTACATTCGATGATTTGTGCTGAAACTGTTTTTTCAATTTCAACTTCCGTATATACTGGTATATATCAGCCCTTGTTCTTGTGTAGCTAAAGTTGGATTCCGGGCAAAAGCTTAAGCCCAAACTAAGGAGTTGTTCCTCCGCTTTGGTTAATACTGTGGTACTCAGGTTGATTATAGATTTTGATTTGGTTGTGTTTGTTACATCCACTGCCTGAGTATTTTCCCCAGTTACTAATTCTTCAGAGGTATTTACTGCCGTGGTTTCCGGGTGGCTCCCCGACCCCGACCACGCTTGCTTTGATCTCCTTTGTTTTGCGGCAATGCGCCTGCCCCTCCTGCGTTGGGATTTTGTTGCGCAGTTTTGCCCTTGAATCGTGACCTTAGGGTGTCCTTTCTGCTGTCTTTTAAAATTTCCAATTCTTCCCCCAAGGTTAGTGTAACGCTGCTTTTGTCTCTTGGACCCTCATTGTCCGAACCACTTTCCACAGCGGAGCTGTATACCACTGAATCATTGTCTGTTGGTTGGGCTGCCTTGGCATTTTTTGTGCCCCGTTTGTTCGCTGTGGCTGCTCTTAGATTGTCATAGCGGCGTGCAAATGTAAATATTTGCCCGTTGGCATAGTCATCTCTGTCTCTCTTGAATTCATGAATTTTTCTGGCCTTAATTTTTTCCTCCTCCTTTGCCAATCTTGTCACCATATCACCCCTCAGCTTTATTATCTCTGGGGTCACTTTTCCTCCTATTTGTATTTTAATTGAATCTTCAAGTGCATCTATTTTGCTCTGTAACTCTTCCCTGTCTATCTCCGCATACTGAACCAGAATTTGCATTAGTCGACGTGAATTGTCAAGATTGCACACACCCCATGCTACCATCATAAGGGGGTTTGGTGACTCATAATTGGGGGCCAGCATTATGCGTAGCCCTCTAGGGACTCTCCCAACATCCAAATATCTTTTTAACGAACGTGCCTCCCACCATTTGGATTGTTCATTTTGTTTGAGCTTTTCCAGCTCCTTAAAGGCCGTTCTGATGTTGCTTGGTTCAACTGTGCTTGGCTCCCCTCCAGTTCCTCTGTTTACACTCGTTTCATTCTCTATCTCATCAGAGAACATCTCCTGGGCGGCGAGCTCACGGGCTCTTCTTGCATCGCCAGACATTGCTGTTTGCAGGGGCTCTACTACTTTGTGCTTACTCAACACACAAAAGCCAACTAATTGCTCCGGTCATCGGCGGCTAGCTGCCCACCTCAATTGACCTCTGTTGGCTTCGTGTGTTTACCTCCCCTCTCCAATCAACCACACACGGACGCCTGTGGCGCTCTTACCGCGGCTGCAGAATTCTTGTGCGAGCGTTCTCGGTCCCTCCGCCTGCTTTTTCTCAGAAAACGGCGTCTCGGGCTCCTTCTCACTCGCACTCCGATCCGTAGACCGCTAGTCGCTGGCTTCTTCTAGGTGTTTCACTCGTAGGTTGCTGATTGGATGGCTTCACTCCTTCCCTTGAATGGGATTCCAAAGGCGCCCCCGGGGTCCCCGCCAGAACTCCACCAGTCGGCGGAGAATGACAGAGACTGGAAGCATGGTAAACTGCTTGCCGTAAAGCCTGCTTGTAGAGGAGGGGGTCCAGTACCGGCAGCAGTCAAATGCCGGTAATTATACGCAATACCTTGCGGCGCTCCACCATTCAGGCGAAAAACAAGGCATGGACCACTTCTTTTGTAGCATACAATTTATTCGCCCCAACAGCTAGTCATGACGCGTTTCGGCCGTCCATGTGGCCTTGGTCACATGACAATGCCATATACTCAGCCCTATTTAAAGTGCAAATGCATCACATGCGCAAATGAAAATAGAGAAAATACTTTCTGTTTAAATACATTGATAAATCTCAAGTATGCTGTGTCATTTATAACCGTATAAATACGTATACATAGAAAGGACAGTTTGTCATCTGATTGAGTTGTGAATTTCTTCTATTTCTGACACAATCAGTGTTTCTGCCAAGGATCAATTTTGAACTGGTATATACATATATATGTAGACGAACTCGGCCACACAAATCCAGATGCATTGAAAGGACGGATATGGACCTAAAACTTTGTGCAAAGTCTGTATTTGATTATAAACCCAGCACTGCCGCCATGACGCGTTTTGGCCTCAAAGAGGCCTTGATCACTAATATATAGATACATAGGCATACACATACACATATGAACATATATATATATATATATATACATTTACATATATAATTCGTTCTTCCAGTATTCTTGAGGGAACTAAAATCCAATCTTCAGAGAGAAGGCAGGCCGTCAGAGCACATTGACCTTACTTTATCCTGAGCGATCTAAATGAACATCCCGGTGCACATAGTTCTCACACATCCACCAGACCCATCTAGAGGTGGAACAGCCTAAGAAAAGCGATGACTACCAGACATCAGATAAAGATAAAGCAAAATTTGACAACAATCCCTGAAGGATATCCTCGTTACACCTTGTTTCTGTGTTAGATTGTAGCCGATAATCAAGGCTTCTTTTTGTTTCACAAGAAGTCTCCGCAGCATGTAGGAACTTGAGCTCCATTGTGTGACAGCTTCCTGTTTCAGATGAAGACTTGGCTGCTCAGAGTGTTCTTGTAACTGGCATAATCATGTACACTTTGTTCCAGAGCGTCTGAAGCCATCGCAGATCCTACGAGCGACAGCCAGCAGGCAGCGTACAGTATGCAGCATTTCTCCAAAATAAGCAAGCTCAAAATAACTTCCTTGAATAAACGAATGACATCCATTTATCATCTTCAAGGGGCCTGAGCCGTTCTTACACCCCACACGTTTATTGTGGAAACCACAACTTCTTTTTTCTTCTGCACACTAGATCCACGTCATACAATTATTTGCACAGAAAGGGTTCATTTTGAATGTGTTGGTTACTTCACAATGACAGTACAATTCAGTAATTGTCTTCCCACAACAGGTAATCTATATATTGCTGTAAATTTTGCATTAAATTGGACATAAATTGCAAAAACTGTTCTACGTATTTTTCTGAATTCAAACATGTGATGTTTCCACCAGCCGTTTGCTTCTTCTAGCAGCACCCAACTACCAGTCCTTACTGACATGGGGCAATGCAACTTTTCTTAATGCAGTAATACGATAAAATGTCAACAAATGTTTATTAAATGCATGGAAATCCACTTCCCGCTGCTAGCATTATTGAAATCAGAGCCCCCATCTAGCCAGCTGCCTGTCCTGCAGCTTCACATTTAA
This sequence comes from Lissotriton helveticus, assembly GCF_964261635.1. Lineage (NCBI taxonomy): Eukaryota > Metazoa > Chordata > Amphibia > Caudata > Salamandridae > Lissotriton > Lissotriton helveticus. Next base: position 1,622,579,688 of record NC_136067.1, read on the forward strand.
CTCACCCAGGTAATGGATGGAGATGACAGGTGATCTGAGGAGGCTATGGGACCACCCACAGCCCCAGGCCAAGCTAAGTGTGCCATGAGCCACACCTCACTTGGGGGCGTGGCCAAGGGGAATTGTCAAACCATCAGGGAAGGGGCATCCTTCCCAAGGCCATAGCTTGTTGACAGATGGGGTAAACCTAGAACCTCAGTCTTGAGATACTCTATTGTGGATGATCTTAGAAAAGTTCTGTTCATTCCATGAGGCTCTACCTCTGAACTCACTATGTCTGTGTGTTACGTCCTGGAGTTCCTGGGATGCGAGAATATGACGCCTTGACCTTCTCCAGTGGAATGATGTGTGAGGATTTTGTGAAGAATGTAGGGGAGAAGAGCATTGGGGCATGTTGGCTGGCAGCTTCCTCCTTGTTTCTTACGAACCTTTTGAAATAAAGAAACTAATATATACTCACATCTGCACACGCGAGAAGTTCTTTTCACTGACATCAAACTGAAGGACCCACTCTTGCGCCAAGCTGTCAGGAGATGACGCTCTGACTGGCCTATGTCCCTGATTGGAGGAGTAATTGTCATAAATAGGAGATACAGCCAAGTCACATTCACTGATAAGTACTAACAATGGTGAGGCAGTGTGTGGATTTGGCTAGCAAGTTTATTGAGATACACTTAACAAGTCTCTGTAGCACTGTTTGCAAGCCAAGATAAAATTTGCAAGTCTGTATAGCACAAGACATATTAAGTAGCAGGCCTTCTGCCTATGTTTTCTAATGCACTTATCGCTGGTTTCCAAGTGTTTTAGGGTATTGCACGATTAAGGCTCCATTGAGGAAGGCATGAGAACGGGTAACATTCTAAGATCAGTAATTTGAGAACCGTAAACCGGTGTTAAACCGAAGCAAGTATGGCAAGTTTTAATACAGATACAGGCCTAGGATTTTAGGGGCACATGCATCAAGCTTTTTTCCGGTCGTAAACGGTACGATTCGCAGAATAAGCCCATTTGCGAATGGAAAAAGCCCTATTCTGATGCATGAACCCAATTCCATTTGCAAATTAGATAATCGCAATATTTTGCGATGACCTAAATTGCGAGTGCATTTATAAAGGCGATGCACCAAGTCGTTCCTAAACGCAAACTGCATTTAGGAAACGCTAATTACCATCAACTTCAAGTTGATGGTAATTTGCGCATTCTTTGAAAAATGCACTAAAGTGCATTTTTCAAAATGACATGTGGCACACTTACCTTTTTTGGGGGGGTGCATGAGGGGGGCCTTAGGCCCCCTGGCACCCTTGGAATTGTATTCGCAATTTGCGATTACCAATTTGCTAATCACAATTTGTGAATGCATTGCCATTCATTCCTATGGGGCTATAGGCCCATAGGATTGAATGGAGTATCATTACCTAATAGTGTTTCGCAATTTGCGAATCGCTACTAGGTAATGTTAAGGAATCGCAATTTATTTTGCGATTCCTACATGCATAAGGGGTGCACAGGGGTTCCTTCTACGGTTTCTGATGTGACTCAATGAAATGTGTATACACACCTCTACTCTACTATGCAGCAGCCTGTTAGGTCACACAGCACCTTTTCTCTCTAGGGTACGGGGACTGATGTTCCGCGTTTTTGCGTTGAGGCACTTCACCCACTGTGGAACAAGTCTAACTTCTGCCTCTAACGTCAAGTTCACACCACACTCCTCCTTCCGAGGCATGAGTGACCCTCATACCCAATCAGAACCCAAGCAGGTTCCTACCTCGCACCTGGACGCCTGCGGGAAGGGTGCATGGACTAAACAGGGCTGACACAGCACCGGCAGACACTGCTGACATGTGCTTGTGGAAGTGGCTGTTGTAGCTCGGTGCCTTCCCATTGGGGAGAATATCTGTGATAAGGGACACGGTGAGGCACAGCACCAAGCTTTCGTTTGCTGCGTGCCTAATGCTATGGCTGTGCTGAGTTCAGCACGCGCCTGTGGATGTCCAAGAGCAGGAAGTTTCATGGGTGCTGTGTGCGCTGGATCATGCCCCCAGCATGAGCACTGTCAAGTCGGTTTGCCCCCACTCTGAGCCCCTGACACCTGGGGCCCCAGCCGCCCCACCCCAAGGTGTTCCTGGTTTATCTGTGTGCACTTACTGCTTTGCTCTCTCTGTCAGCTCCGCCAGGGCCCCTCATAAGTGCCCTGGCTTCAATAGTCCCAACCCGGGGCAGTTCTGGTCATCAGGATGGCAACCATCGTCGGCAGACCTTGTCGCCTACGTTCCAGCTCCCAGCCAACTATCAGATCCCACCAGGTGAGTCCAGCACTTACATGTTGTCTTTTCACATCACATCTGTTGTTTAGAAACCATATTATAAAGGTTGCTTAATTTTGCAAGTAGTAGATCCATCCATAGAGATGGATTTGAAGTTCTTGCATTCTCACTGTAGCATTCCCTATTAGGCAGACAATTCCCAGTACTTCTCATACTTTCCGTGCCACCCCTGGAAAAAGAATTCCGTCGGAACCAAGCCATTGTAAAGGATAACAAGAGAAGGAAGGAAACGGCCAGACAAGTGGAGGAGGAGTGGGAAGAAGGGGGGCGAGGGAGGAGAGAGGAGGAAGAGCGAGGAGAAATCCAAGTGGAACGGTAGGGAGGTGGACAAGGTCTCCAGCACCCCTCGATGGAACAAAAACAATGACCACCCTGGATACAGCCCAAGACCCAGGATACCCTCGGGTGACCATCCCCTGCCCAATTACACTACACATCATCAGGAACAGGACCCATACCTGCTGACAGACAGCCAGTTTACTGTTGAGCATATAAATTAGCTGCTTATAAGACACTATTTTAAACATTTCCATCAGCCATTCTGCAAGCGTGGGAATATGGGGAACGGCGGCTCCTCCGCTAAGGCGCAAGAGCGTCGCCCCACTGCTCTGAGAAATGAAAAATAAAATGATAATAACCCGGTTATTATCATTTTATTTTTCACTATGGGGCTAGGTTGGGGCGGGCTGGGGTCATAGGTGGAGAAGTAGTTTGCACTCCTTAAGTGTGTATTACTGTTTGGCTGGCCCTCTTGGGCTGGCCAGTCATGTGCAATTTACTTGTTCCCAACAAGGCTGCATTACACAGCCTGGAGAGGAACATGCCCATGTTTCCATTCCCCGTCTGAGCGCTGAACCACGGCACTCAGACTAATTGCAGCATTGTGATTAGCTTAGGGAAGGGTGCCTGTTGTCATGTCGTGTATAGCAGTCTAGTGTTTGGGGATAGACTCGTGGGAGGAGCAGGAAAGCAGGAAACAGGGAATGGGAAGTTAGTTATGAGTAGGACAGACAAGAATAAAGAAGTGTAGAATACTACTCCTGGCTCCTGTCCTATTTGGGGGGGCATGACAATGGCGACAAGGATGGGATAATGCTGAAACCCACATCTGCCCAAAACCCCTGCCGTCCGTGAACGGCCCGAGACCTGAAGCCTGCAGCCTGTGTCAGCGCCGAGTGCCAGAAGCGCGAAAACGAAACGCGCTACACGTCCCGCCTGAATGCTGCCCCATGAACTTAACTTGAAGTCCTGGCAAGTGAGCCAGCTCCACGATCAGGTGATTGTGTGAAGCCCGACCAGCAAGCGCTGTTGAGCGCTGGAGCCGCCTGAAGCCGAGCGCTGTGTGGCGCCCAAAATCGGGAGCTCACCCCCGATGCATGAGACTTGGCATGCAGTTGCCGAGTGAGCGCGCGACCGAGGAAAGTGAGGTGGGAGCCCACCCCGACCTCACCTGGATACTGCAGCGCTGCAAGGGTGAAGGGACCTGGAGAAGAGTTGCTGCCTCTGCGACCAGCGGTCGGTGAGTCCTGGATGAATCAGCACTGACCGGAATGAATGGAAAGGAAGTCTCGTGTGAACTGAGACTTTAGTGTCGGCGGCCATCTTTAAGTCAGGCAGCCCATAGAGACACCCCTGTTCAAATGCCTAAGCAGCCATTTTCAAGTCAGGCAAGCAGAATTTGGAATTGAGCATTCAACAGACATCAGAAACAAGCATTGGCGCACAGAATAAACAAACACTGCAATAGCAAACATAATAAACACAAGCTAATGCGGATCCCGAAACACAATAAGCACGAGCCAAGGCAAAGTGTGAAGCAAATACAAGCAAATGTAAGGCGCGATTACAAAGAACGCAGATAAATACAAGTCACGCATGCAACACTCAAGCCAATACCAAGCGCAAAGGCAACAAGCACCAGCTCATACAAGCCCCAGGTGCAACAAGCCCGAGCAAATGCAAGTCCTGAATGCAACAGGCATAAACGGATCCCGGTTTCAGAGTAAGTTCCAGCGCTAAGTGAAAACAAGCGATTAAAATCAAAGAGGAACTAAATGTACATAAGATTTCGACTGCAGAGAATTCTAGAATAACGCGGAAAGCACAAGGGAACAGTTTCGTGACGGTAGCATACTAGGACTCTCCTCCGCCATGTCAGTGAGAAAAGGAAAACACAAACCCAATATCTGCATTGAGGTGCCACCCCCAGTGACACAGACCAGTGACCAGAGTCTGGGTTCTAGATGGACTAGGTGGCTAGAATCATTAGATGCATTTCTTGAAACAACCGGAGAGGTAAGAGATAGCAACCGTTTACTGTTACTACTTCGGCTGGTGGGTCACGAAGGTCGACGTCTAATCAGGACGTTCTCAGCAAAGGACACAGAGACATATAGAAACCTCAAAGAGACGCTACGCACTCACTTCAACACACAGGAGAGTGTGGATCATGAACGCATCGCCTTCAACGCGGCACGGCAGGAACCCGGAGAATCATTACCAAACTTCATAATAAGGCTACAAAGTCTAGTGCACCACTGCCACTTCAACACATTTACAGACGAGGAAGCAGTTCGACTCCGGGTGATTGAAGGCTGCTCAAAACCTGAAACAAAACGCAAGATCCTTCAAGGGCAGTTCTCGCTAAAAGAAATCATCAGGAGGGCTGATGTTGGAGAGCGGGTTAAAGCAAGACAATCGGCAAAAGAACTGCACCTGAATGCAAGTCATGAAGATAAAAGAATGGAGACGCCTATCATGTCTCTGGAGAAAGCCCAGGAAACAAACAAAACCAGAAAGAGGGAGGGCGAAGGCAGAATAGAGACGAGACAACGGAAGAAACCAAGTGACGTGAAACACCCTGAGTCAACCCTACGAAAGGCGGTGAAGGATGGTTACGACAGTCTCACTGATACGTCTTCATTGAATCATTCAACAGACACCACAAATGATTCGGATGAAGCCTCAAGTGGGACAGACCACACAAAAGAGACAGATGACAGTCTGCTCAATGGATATGTGGAAAGGACCAAATACAAACGAGCGGACAAGTCACGCCAACTCTGGACACCGGCATACGAGCACACTCGAGCAACCCACTGCCCATCAAATGCTATAGACACTCCTAAAGAAGCACCAAGCAGGAAGACACGTCACACAAGTGTCACTGCCGTTATTACACCTAACAAACGAGAAGAAGAAACAAATCACATGAGGTGTGGTAAGCCACTCAGGCACCGGAAAGGGACAGGTATGTGCACTAAAGACATCCACGACAATGAGAATACCGGGGACAGACAGTCAATGTCATGTGAGAGAGACGGTGACCAAATGCTCCACGACCAAACCAAAGGAATAAATGCGTGGCTAGCAAATAACTCATTCACAGCAACAACACAAAAGACACCTCAAAATTCACACTCACAAATATATCTTACAGATGACTCTGACTCCAGGAGCATGTCTTCACAGACCACCAGCTCAAGAAATGTATCAGTCAAAACACTCTCAAAGAAACGTTCTCAGAGGAAACCAGCAAAAGGCTCCTCCAATTCAGAAAACGTGTCTGTACGGTCATCTCGATCAACCGAGTCAAGGTCTTTACAACACTCATGGCACCAATCACCAAAATATACAATCAAATCGGAGAACATTCTCCCTGTCCAGAGCAACATATTTCACATCAATGAATCAAAACATTTGATCACCCCACAATACAACACGTCATGTCAGTCACGGATATCTCAAGACGTGAAGAACATGCCGGCACCCCTGAAGGGGTTCGCGAGGCTGACTCAACGCGCTGGCAGAAGGAAACCAGAGATACGGGACAGCACCCATCGGGTGAGGAAGAACTACCCTACCACTCAACAAGGAGGGCAAAATGGGTGGACAAGAAAGAAACAAGAGTCCACCAGTCCCAAATGCGAGTGGGAGTGGGAGAGACAAACAGGGCCAACAAATGAGTCCCGAGACCAAACCGGGTCACCCATGTCAGACAGTGCCCTGCTGACCGGTATGCACGACTCGGAACAAGAGGACAGTGCTGCCCCCGACTCAAAGAGACAGAAGGAAGTAAGATCTCGTACAGATGCTCGGAAGAGAACCAGAACACCGTCCACTCCTGAAGGAGATCGAGCGTCAGTCGAACGAGAACTACCAAGAAAGACAGATTGCCGCTATCGAGCTGAGTCACCAACTGTCATCTCACACAAAGCAGCCACGATCGCGTCAGAATCTGTAAATGGGTGGATAACTCGGAAGACTATTGAAACCCGCAACGAATCTGAGAACCAGAAGACCACACACAATACTTCGTACTTTCAAAGGCACACTCCCGCAGTCAAGGATATTCTTGTCGAGGCAGCCGACAGTAGCTCGAACAAAGCAGTGCCCCCAATAGACTATACCTTGCCAGCGCCTGAGAAGCTGACTGAGTCTAAGCCTGGAACGGCAATGTGTCTATGACCCATGCGGACTCCCGCAGACCTGTGCGTGGACAGTCAAGAAACTACAAACATGTTGAGGATGATTATTTTGTTAAGAAAGGGGGAGATGTCATGTCGTGTATAGCAGTCTAGTGTTTGGGGATAGACTCGTGGGAGGAGCAGGAAAGGGAGGAGCAGGAAACGGGGAATGGGAAGTTAGTTATGAGTAGGACAGACAAGAATAAAGAAGTGTCGAATACTACTCCACACCTGTGTGCTTCCTGCTTCCGCCGAAGCTGACGAGAAGGCAGCATGGGAAGGGACCGAAGCAGAGGAGAGAAGGCGGCCGGCAAAAGGTAAGTGTTTTTTTTTTTGCCGGTCTGTCCCCCCCTCCCTGCCACCCCCGTTCCCTGCAAGCCGCCACTGGATATGCAAGGAGCACCAGTGCTGGAGGATACACAGTTTTACAGATGTCAGGGCTGTGGCGAAGAGCTAGCGCTCATGAGACATTTGGGGACATTCGTGAGGTCATGGAAAAGCACTGTGGGTCAGAAGAGTAGATGGGGCATTGGTAGAGTACAGCCCAGTGTTGCCTGTCTCCATTCTGTTTCAAGGTTGCTTTCTGGATGGTAGCTGGATGAGACTTTTGGAAAACAGCTACAGGCATCCTTGTTCGATGTGTCTTCCTAAAGAACACCACCTACAAAAAAAGCAGAACTAGATGTTTATTTAAAAATAAAATGAAAACGGCAGTGGTATGGCAGTGATGCGGCAGGGGCCAAGGGGCTCACCCACAGTTCCCAAAAATAAAAATACGGGGTGCTCCATGTGGGCACCGGGACATCCGTTATTAAAAAAAAAAAGTGCAATCTCTTCTGCGCCCACCCAGGGCCCCACACCCTGGCAGTCACCCAGAAAAACATAAAAAAAGAAAAAATCGAATATTAAGCCAAAGGTCAAAGTGAGGTGATAAGTGAAAATATCAGTTAAAACTTGATATTTTAATATCAAACAACACTGAAATTCACCAAATTATAGCTAAATGAAGTAACTATAACTGGCACTCCCATCATGCACAGTGTTGTCATCAATGATATCATTTCATATGTAATCAGTGATGTTATCAATGATGTCATAGAACATGTCATGAGTTATGTACTATCAGAAGTCATACGCAGTAAGATGGTGGCTGCACTCGCGGTTGAGTAAGCTGGCTCTTACCCCCTGATCAAACCTACCCTCCCTACCGGCATGGACTTGCTTACAGCCGGCCCCCCTCCCTGTCTGCATGATCTGGAGGCTCTGTGTACAGCGCCATGAGTTGCAGGTGTCATCACGCTCCTGGTTTCTTTTGCCAGCGCAGGTCTGTAGCTCCTCCGGACTCGGCACAGTCCCTGTCACCCAGCAACCTCAATGCCTCAGTGCCTCCTAAACCCCCGAGAGGTGCTAAGACCCGCGGACAGCCAACAGCTGTCGGGCTCTTTGAAGGGAACAGGAGCAGGGGCTTTAGCGGGAGCGGAAGTGCAGCGGCGGCTGGAGGTTTGGCCCATGACTCCGAAGAGGCGATTCAGAAGACTGGCTCCTCCGCTCACAGCAGAAAAAACGTTACCTTCACTGTTTTCAAGCTGTCCAGACGACGAAGACCAAAAAGATGCAGTTTACGGAGACAGAGATCAACAGAACTGCAGCTAAGGCCTGCATGACGGCTGTGGGGAGACCCCCGCTGAACCCAGAAGCAACCTTTCAGTCAACTCCTCCAGACTCTCTCTGTGGCAAAGAGGTGAGTGTTGGAAGTAGGGAAACAGCAGATAAGAGCAGGGGGGCTACCGAATATGGGGTAGTCCGGGACTGTGGTGGGGGGTGCTAGACTGGAGGGGGGTCAGGGGATACTTTGCTGGTAGGCCCCTAATTACTTTTCTGGAGAGTGAATGCATGGAAGCGCCCCAAGCTAAAATGGGGGCCTCTGAGAGATCCCAGGGGGGGTGGGGGTGGAGGGGGGAAGTCCAGGACTAAAGCGAAATCTGGGAATTTTTAAGCCCAGAACTGGGGGGACCAAGCTTGTAGCTTGGATAATCCCGACCCATGTAAAAGAGATGGATTCAGGTGATATGTTTTTTCTATGACAGATCCTTCTAATTCTTCGGGTGATGAGAGCCTGGGAGGTATTAAGGACTGTACAGGAGAAGAACTTACCCATAGTGATGGGAGAAACACAAGTAGCCTGCACTTTGAAGAGGGGGATATTGGTGATGCAGGGGGTAACCTCTCAATCAGTCCTTCAACTGTTCGAAAGCAGAGACAACATAGAGAGCCTAAGGGGCAAGCAGGCTCGCTAGTATGGGATTACTCCTTCTCTCCTAGTCTTGGGTGTAGCGGAGACGTGGCTGCTGGAAACGCGGCTTCAGGGGCAGTGGAATACCCAGAGGAAATCTCGCTCTCTATCATTTACCACAGGGTTATGGCGCATAGAGGAGACTCGGACGGAGAGCCTAAGAACCCAAAGTGCATGCCTTAAGCTGCAGAATTCTATCTGCAGAGTTGTCAAGTCCTGCTCAAAATTTACAGAGAGGGTTGGTGAAGTAGAGAATCGGATTGCTACGCTGGAAGATGAACTTTTCGCCCAAAGAACCCTCTCGGACTCTTTAAGAACACAGAAGGACGATACGATATGGAAGTTAACTGATTTGGAAAATCGCCTAAGAAGGAATAATTTGAGTGTCCTTGGTATTCCTGAAGGCATGGAGGGAACGGATGTTCGGAAATTTATTTTAGAGCTCTTCACAGAGGCACTCCCAGAACTTACACAGTAAACCTGGAATTTGAAGGCTCTGAGGGTGCACAGATTTCCTTTCAAACAGCATATGAGATTGGGGCAGCCTATAACTAAACTAGAGCTATAGTGATATGCCTGAATAATCTTTTGGCTCAGGAAGCTATTTATGAGTTGAATCAATGTTCCAGGTAAAGGGAGCTCCGTTTTTTTCCCTTAAACCGGCCAAACTGAAGGCCAAATGCAGTTTTTTACCTCCGAAGTCCAAGCGAAATAATATTTGCAATCAATTTAGAATGGCTAGGATAATGTATATAGAGGTGTGGATAGTAGTCCTAACAGGCTCAGTAGATATACATCTTGAAAGGCTCTGCTTTTTTTGTTTGTTTTTTCTCAGAGGGGATTTGGGGGGTCTATGTCAGCTTCCCATCACTAAGGACTCTTGGACCTTTTGCCTCACTAGGCGGGGTGATGGGGGCGGTGTTCAGGGATGGTAGGGTGGACACTAGATTGAGGATGTGGGGGTGTGCAGGTGGTCTTTGGGTATGGGGAGGGGGTCTTGGCGGGAAAAGCAAAAAAAAGGTCATGGTGGAAGAGGGTGGGGCAAGGTTTACTTAAAAATTTTATTATAATGTCAAATTTGGAGGAATATGCTCTGATTAGAAGGGGGACGGACTGGTGGCTGGGATGGAACAGGTGTTTAATGTGTCTGGTTATAAGGATAGGGATAAGAGGCAGCGGGTCACTATGGAGATGAGAGGCATCCATCCCGATGTGGTGTGTCTACAAGAAACACGTGTACCCTGGGAGTAGCGTGGTGTGCTGGCTGAATTAGGGTACACGGTATTAGTGTGAACACAACACAGCTCCACAACCTGTGGGGTGGCTATATTGGCTAAATCCTACGTACACTTGGTGGTAAGGGCTATTGCGGATAAATATGGGCATTGGGCTTTCGCTGAATGCGCGGGCGGGCATTGGAATTTTTTTTATGCTCGGTCTATGGGTCAAATATGGATGAGGCGCAAATTTGGGATCTTCTTAATACAGAGTTGGCTTCCTGGTCAACCCCCTTGATATTATGCAGGGATTTTAATATACACTTAGACCGCCCAGAGCTACAATCTGGCAACAGATTGTATATTGGGAGAAAATCTAAAGGTTTTAGGGCACTGCAGCAGCTTGTGTTTGAGCATTGCTTAGTAGATTTGTGGTTTATAAATAGATACCCCGATGTTAGATTTACTTACTTTTCCTGTCCGCACTATAAATGGGTGATGCTGGACTATTTTTTTGTCTCTCGCGATCTGGCTGCTACGGACAAAATTCAACTATTCCCCAGACTCACGTCTGACCATAGCCCAGTGGTTATGGGTATTTCGGTTCAAGGTCTTCCCAGTCCACAGAGAAGGTTTACCTTTGATAGGACATTAATAGCAGACGATATATTTGTTACACATATGAAAAACTGGATCATTCAGTTTCTGGAAATAAATAGGAATACTGCTTCTCCTTTTGTAGTATGGGATGCCTTGAATGCAGGTCTAAGGGGGGAAATATTGAGCTTTGGTATACATAAGCAAAGACAGCATAATGTCTTGCTCCAAGGTCTCTATGATGATCTCAGGCGGGCTGAATGCGGCTTGATACAATGTGTGGTTGATAAGGTGTCAAACCCTTTCGCACAGGCTGCAGTAGACCATTACAGGGCTAGGATTATTTTAATATGGTCTAAAGATATTGCCTGCAAATATCAAACTTTTAGGAGAAAAAGCTATGAATTTGGGGAGGCTACTGGCAGGTGTCCAGCTAAACGAGTTTGGAACAAGGAGACTGAGAATGGTATAGCAGGTATAGAAGACTCGGCTGGTAAATTAGTTAGTAAGCCTCTAGAGATTTTAGCAGTATTTAGATCTTTTTACCAGGATTTGTATACAGCGGAGGTTAGAACAGAGAAAACCCCATTTTGCTCCTTACCTCAAGGCTTGTTTGGCCAGACTTTGAGCAGCACAGATGCCGCACATTTAGAGCTGCCAATAAACCTGAAAGAGATTGAGAATGCCATTAATTCATTAGCAATAGGTAAAGCAGTAGGTCCTGACAAATTACCTTTGGAATTTTATAAAACCTTTTTGGAACTAAAAACAGAAATGCTGATTGCCTTTCAGGCTGCTCAGCGTGGACAGGCGGCCTTATCATGGGATACTGCTAATATTATAATTTTTTTCAAAGGGATAAACCGCCAACTCTCCCAGGATTGTACAGACCTATCTCTCTTTTAAATAGCGATGATAAAATCTATGCTAAAATTCTGGCAGCACGCCTCTCCAGGGTAATAGCCCCCTTGGTTTCAATATGCCAGCACTGCTTTATCCCGGGAAGAGGCACGGTCAATCATATTAATCGGGTGGTGACTTTGTTTGATACAGCTAAGGTTCAGCAGACTCCCCTAACGCTGATACTTCTTGACGCAGAGAAAGCGTTTGACAGTGCCTCTGTGAGTTTTTATGGACAGTGATGCGCCGTATAGGCTTTGGGTGTGGTTTCATGCAGTTAAAACTATGTACAGGTCTCCTATTGCTCACATTTGTGTTATGGGTTTGGAGTCCGAACCCGTTATTATAACCTGAGGGATGCTGCAGGAATGCCCATGCTCCCCTCTATTGTTGGCATTATACATTTATTTTATTTATTAATAAAGTTTTATATAGCGCAAACAAGATCCCGAAGGATATCAGAGCGCTTTACAATAGGGTGGAAGGAAGGACATAAATGCAATATTGACAAGAAGTAAGAATAAGAAATGAGAAAGATTGCATAATTACAGTACAATTGAGTCACAGATGATAGTACAATAAACATGTATATAGCGGGCTGTGAAGGGGGGCACACTATCCTGTAAAGACTAGCAGTATCAAATGATGATAGAGTGGTTGTACGATCAATGACTTCGAGCAGGTGAGCCTATCCCAATTAAGGTAAGAATGTATTCATTAGGAATCTTTTGGCTTCCAGTTTGAATGCAGTCGTTGAGGAGATTTTGCGTACTTCCGGTGGAAGAGAGTTCCATATCTTCGGGGCAGGGCCTGAGAAGGCTTGGTGACGAGTTCTCTTTTTGTTAAGGATGAGTGGTTTCAATAGGAAAGTGTTAGCGCTACTTGAGGCTCTACCACCACAGGATAATTCAAGCATTTGCACTAGGTAACTGTGGGTTTCGAAGTGAATGGCTTTGTGCACCAGAACAGCTATCTAAAATAGAGCAGTGCAGCTCCCTCCCCCTGCACTTGCGTGCCTTGCAGCTCTTTGAAGACGCTCTGCTACAACGAGGAGGGGCACCCCCTGAATGAAGCCTCACATGTGGCTTTTGCTGACAGATTCGTTATCTAGCCACCCTCCCCACCATCACACTAGTCGTATATCTCTTAGTTCCTACCCACACACCCTTGGCGTCTACTGGTCACTTTGGGGTCCATTAGGATGACGGGTGGACTTTGCCCGCCCGACATCCTATCGCAAATCGGGACCACCCGCCATAAGGGCGAGGGTCCGGGGGTGCCATTAGGATGTGCCCGCCACAGTGGCGGGCACCTCCTGTATTTGCAGCATTGTGGCGGGCGGTGCTCTCTGCACCGCCCGCCACAATGTTGAAAATGCAATTTCGCATTGTCATTTGCAAAGCGGCAGACACCGCGCGTGCCTGCCGCTTTGCAAATTACAATGAAGGGGGGTACCACAGGTACCCCCCATGTGCACCCCCCCCCCACCTGTACTTCACTCGGGGGGCCCCCAGGGGGCCCCCAGAGTGAAGACCGCATGCCTTTCCGTGGCGGCAGCGCCGCCGCGGAAAGGCATCTAACACTGCCCATTGTAATATGGCTGGCGGTGTCTAATAGACATCGCCACCATATTAAACATTTTCCGCCCCGGCCGCAAGGCGACCGGGGCGGAAAAGTGGCGGGCGGTGTTTTGGTCCACTGCGGTCCCCCCCGCCATTGTTATATGGCGGGGGGGAATTCAGGGAAGGATGTCGGGCGGATTGCCCCCGCCAGGCTGGCGGTAGCCACCGCCAGCCTGGCGGGGGCAATCCGCCCGACATCCTAATGGACCCCTTTGTTGGCTGGAATTGAGAAAGAATTGAGGAGTTTAGAGTGTTTACATCTTTCATTGGTAGGTCGTTGTAATGTTCTGAAAATTAATATGTTACCTAAAGTGCTGTATTTTTTCAGGTCAGTTACTTTAGAGCTCAGTAGAACCCAGCTACTAAACCTGCAATCAATCTGTGGCAGATTTATTTGTAGTCAGAAACAACCTCGCAGAGCAATGAAGTATATGACGCTACCGAGAACTCAGGAAGGGTGGGCGGTCCCTAATTTTGTGCTTTATTGTTATGCTTGCCTCCTGCAGAATATGAGGATTTTATTAATTGGATAAGCAAGTAACAATGCAGCTGATGCCCCCTCTATCTATCAAATGATGCTAGGTGCAGAAGCTGAGAGATGTTTTCTTAGGGTAATCGGATGGAATTACTATAAAAAGACCCGGCTTAAGGTTCTTTGGGCAGCCTTTAAAGTTTGGAAACAGGTGTGTAAAAGCCTGAAAATTGGGAGAATAGACTATTACACACCCATTCATGCAACACAGTTACTACCCGCTATCTTTTGGGATACAATTATGGGCAGATGGAAATCAAAGGGGATCTACATTATTGGGGACTTTTACGAGAAGGATAACTTATGTACATTTGCTGCACTTAGGGAATCATTTGGATTGCCAAACGCAGATTTTTTTAAGTACTTACAGATACGGGACTATCTATGGAAAAAAAATTGCAGCTGGGGGACATGGGGAAGAGGGGTCTTTTGGAAGCAATTAAACGCATTCAGAAAATCTAGAGTATTTACATGGGCCTTCTGGAAATGCAGGAGGATGACCTTGAAAAACAGGATAAGAAGTGGAGTAATAGATTGGGGCATGGAGATGGGCTTTTACAGAGGACTATTGAGATTGCGGAGAAAATCTTGATCTCCTCAAGTCTGATGGCCCAGCATTATAAGACCATCTACAATTGCATCATACAATCGTGAAAATGCTGAAGTGGGGAGGGGTAAATGACGACAAATGCTTACGGTGTCAAGCTGATTCAGCTGATAGTAGTCATGTGTTTTTTGCATGCACAAAGCTGCATCAGCTTTTTTTTGGGATAGAGGTCTTTTTAACTTCTGTGACTGGGGTAGAAATCTCGCACACTACTACTGCTCTGTTACTAGGCGTCGCAGATGATGCGTTGGCCAGACTGGGTACACTGCAGGTGGGCTACCTTATATTTATGGCAACTGCTGTGGCCCGGCTCTGTATCGCCTCATTATGGCTGCAAAAACAACCATCTTCCTTTGAAATGTGGAAAGCGAGATTTTTTGCATTTTTCAGCTTAGAGCATAGTTTTTATTCCCTCAAAGGACCTCGTAGAAGGAACCTTGGTTTAAAGGAATGGGGAGCAATATTAGGCTATATGAATGATAAATGCAATGATCCTTCAAAAAAAGAAGTCATAAGAAGCATGCGGCAAGGGTGCAAGTCATAGTTACTTCAGTTAACTATAACTGGAGAAATTCAGTGTTTTCTTTAGTTTAAAATGTTATGTTTTAACTTACATTTTCACCTAACTATAACCTCACTTTAACACTTTGTTTTTCAGTAAATTTCTGAGGTTATGTTATGTACAATAAGATATTATTGCCATACCTAACTATAACGTTGCTTTCACCTTTGGTTTTTCAGTGAATTTCCACATTTAAAAAAAATGTAAAGTATAAAAGAGTGTCATCTTTAAGAAAGTGTAGACCTACTGCCTTTGTCAAAGGGTCAGACCATCAAAATGTAAAAGGCAGGTCTATTGGTTTGATCATGGGATAAGAAAATCCCCATATATATAATGCAGACATATTTGTTTGACAAAACTGTCATCACAACAATATATCAATGACTATAAATCAAACCATTCATTATTAATACAAACAGCAATATACACACAGCAATACTTACTAATATTTACAAACATATTTAAAATAAAGCATGTTTATTCAAAACAACCATAAACATGTGTTGAAGTCTTTATTTAATACTTTTTACGTCACAAAATGCAAGCATCGGACTAACCTAAAGAAGTCTCCACACTCCAGCAGAAAAGCATACATTGGAACCTTGAAGTACTTAAAAAAATGGTAAGCTCTCCTAAGATCATGTATTCATTGACCCAGGAGACTTACTGCAGTTAATTTTAAAATGTTCCTAGGGAGAATGCTGCGTTTCCTGCAGCCACCCATAACATTGAAAAAAATGGTTGGTGGTGCCCCACTGCTTGTTGAGGCACCACATTGAACCAAAAATACACACTAAAAGCCCTTGCAAGGCATTATGGTGAGGTCCCAGCAGTAAACACCAATGAGTAGCTACTCCGCTCATTTCACATTAATGCCGGGTTTATTTTTTGGGGGGTGGGTTTGGACACCCAACAACTATGTTAAACTTTGAGGACCACGGGGGAGATTCATGACCCCGCAGCCTTGCTAGTTCCTTACTTGCACACCCTAACTGGCCCACTAGCAAGAGTAGGCCATATTTTTTTTGTTTGGGTGCTCAGTTTCCACCTGGTGCACCCAATAACTTTAACCACTGTTGAGGGTGACAGGGGGGAGATCCCTGGCCCCGCAGCCCCGTCGGCTCCCCAGCCAGCACTCATCCTTGATGCTGACAGGAGTCAAAAATTATTTTTTTGGGGTGGGTGACCAGGTTCTACCTAGGCATCCACAACATTATCAACCCTTTTTGAGCTGTCAAGGGAGGGCCATGGCGCCCACAGCCATGCTAGTTTCACTCCCAGCAGCCATCCTGGGTGCTAGCAGAAGCCAGCTGCACTAGTTTGCTCCCACTTGGCAGGAGCAGCTTTTGTTTCTGCTCCCACCGGACAGAAGCAATCCTATGCCCCCAGCTCACAAGAGCATGGGCAGGTAACAAAACAGTGTCTTGGGGATGTGGTCACCAGGGCATTGCCTGGCATCAGACCCAGGGTAATGATGACCCCAGGGTCATTATTTGGCACAGGTAGAGGGGCACCCTCCACAAAAAAATAATACATTGGGCCCATGGGGATGAGGTCCCCGGGGCCGTTAAATGACTTGGATGTATGACGGTACGACACGTACCGTCACAACGCATGCTTTTACAACGCGTCCCTTACAACGCAAGTCATTACCACGACTTGCGTTGGGGCGCGGATTGAGAATAGTATAATTTACTATTCTAACACCAGTCCCCGTGGACACTAGGGAAGGTGTTGGAATAGTAAATATACTATTCTTAATCCTCTAGCGCCCTCCAGCGCAAGTCGTGGTTATGTCTTGCGTTGTAATGGACGCGTTGTAAAAGCCTTGCGGAGTAAAATCCGCGTGGTAAAGGATGTCTCCCAATGACTTGAGGAGAAGGGCTGCGTGCTCCAATCCCCTAATAAGAATGATGTTCTGCCCTCCTGGGCCCTGGCCCACACTAAGGGAATTTTAATTGAAATGGGACGGCCAACCCAGTTAAAAAGATTTTTTTTTAAGTGACCATAAAATACTGCGATATGATCCCAGTACTGCGGCACTGCAATTTCTTTTTATTTTGGCCCCAGATGGGCTATGTGGGACTCCCTCCCACCACCAGGCCTAGGGAGTCAGAGTGTCCCTACCCTGCCCCCCAAGTGTTATCTTGTCCTTTTTTTCAGGTTACGGTGACTAAGTCCCAGTCCTGAAATGGCTGCCAAATATCTCTGTTGATGTGAGGCAGCCAATCAGATTTTCTTTTTTGATATGTCGGTCCTGCGGTACACCTGCGTCTCCAGATATCTAGACAGTTTGAACCTTCATTTTACAAAAACTACTGAATTAATTTACACCAAATCACAAAATGCACACTTTCTGCCAAATTTGGTGTAATTCCGTTCAGCAGTTTTGTGTGTAGTTGTGTCTAACAATCCTATGGTTATTTCCATGGGAAAAAACGCATTTTGAGACAACCTTTTCTTGGCTCCCACTTGATGGACCACTCCAAAACTAGGAAGGATCTAAGGTTGATGAACCTTATTCTTGGAACGTTTTGTGAAGATTCGTCAAACGACACCAAAGTTATTAGCAAACCAAAAATAGTATTTCTTATGGAAACCTTGTCCTATGGTCGTAGTATGACTATACAGCGGCGAGAGCCAAATCAGAGCTGAGCAAAGAGTCAACTCCGGCTTTAAGAGCCCATCAAACAGATGAAAATATTTGACATGTAAATCATGCAACTAGCATCACAATAGAGTAGAAAGTGGAAGCATTTCTCCTTAGTACATCGGATTATTTGAAGAGAATTTATTAAAAGTGGGAGTTTTTAAACATAAGCTGAAAAACAATATTGACCCTGTTCTAATAACAATGTCATTAGTGAACTAACAGGCAAGTCAGTTGTCATATTTATAAAATATGTGGCCTAAATTTGTGTTATAGATGTAGCAACTGGATAGGCTATGAAATCAAACCCAATTTATTTTTTGTACAGCACATGTCCTGAACTCACTTATTTGAAGGTGCTCTCTTACGTGATAATGAACAAAAAGGATGCTCAGTGAAATGAAGTATTTGCCTAGAATCACAGAATCTGATCAGGCTGGGAAGCTGGGATTAATCCCAGAAGCTCCATTTTCACAGTGTGCAATTCAGCCACTGGATTGGTATCTTTTTTTGCCATCAAAGGTTATTGCTTTGTGATTAATTCTTGGAGTATGAGATTAGAATTGACATGACATGTAGAATCCACATTTAATGTTGGACAGTTGCACCTAGCATCTTGCAAACAGATATATCATTGCTTTACAACAGATACATTCTACATATGTTTATGTTATGTGATAGCTTGTTAAGCGCACGTGCACCACAAGGTTTCTTGGTGCTGAGGATATAACATGTTCTGGTTTTTTTGGTAGAGGGACATTTGCTGGTATTCCTAGGATTTTGAGCCAAGACCAGGGTTTGAACCCGGCCTCCGATGAAGCATGGTCGGCAGCTGTATCCACTAGGCCACATCCACTACTGTGAAAGGTCGGCTTGTTTTAATCACAAGCTTCCCAGAGGACCACAACCTGAATCAGGCATTGGGCTCGAGCTCACAACTAGATTTGGGCTAGCCTTCTTCATCAATTGGTCTGTTCAACTGTCATTCACATTTCACCCGCCCATCACGGCATACAGCGTGAGGCACTGGGTCAGACATTTACTCCCCTATCTGTCCTGCGCTGTAAGTACCAGCATTTTACCTGGTCACATGTGCACATTCACTTTAAAAGGAACATCACTACAGTGCCAGGGCTGGTGACCTATACTTTTCTTCAACAATGCACTTTTTTACATTCTTAATCATTTAGTCATTCTTGAGTGTTTAAACTTATGTATTTAGCTTACAGTAAGGAAAAACCCATAATACCTTGTAAATGTGTCAATTAGAATCAAATTTTCCTGTGATGTGCATTAATACTAAAAAGGGTTTCTGCACCTGTTCTAAGTGCACCTGTCTGCAAGGAAGCGCCCTTGCAGTTTTATTAAAGTTATATGTATGTTTTACATTTACATTCAACCTTCTTATTGAAAACTTACAGCCAACAGGCTTAGGAGGGATGCTTTCTCTTTTTTCTTTATCTTTTTGTAGCATAAAAGTTCAATTACCCTCTCTTTTTCTTTCTTTCTCTTTCACTCTCCTCCCTCCCTTTTGACAAAATACCTTTAAAAGCTATGTTTCTTGGTATGGTTTATTTACCCCTTTGGGGTTGGATTTGTTATTGTTCTTCTTTATATGCGTTTCTATTCTCCTTTAGTAGTCATATTTCCTATGTAATGATGGTTTACGTTGTATACTTTTATTCAATAAAGCTTTTTAAACTAAAAAAAAAAAGTTCAATTACAAATAAAAAAAAGTACCCTTCGCGCCAGCTTGTCGACGGCATACCTAATGGCTTTGCCAGTGCTATTCTGCAGTATGTCAGCTGTGGGTGACAAAGGAGACTAATAGGGGATTGTGCAACATTACAAAGTTCTGGAGAGTGGTGAGGGTGTATCATGGTGCAGTGTTCTTGTCTCCAAGTAGCAGCATTGCTCACAAGGGCGTGTGAGTTGCCTGGGGTGAATGCGTCCATGGACACACTTCGATTGTTGCGAGTACATTTTGAGAACTGGGTTTGCTTTTTAGTTTATGGGCGTTGCACAAAACAGATGAGAAGTTTTCACTATGAAATAAACACCGCTTAATATTTATTTTGGGAGCATATATATTATCTGAGCACACGGGTTAGACAATAGCACATTAACACCAATGTTGGAGACATATTTATGTTAAACGTTGGTCTGTTGCAACTAAATAAGTAATGTTGATATACTCACCAAAACTGTGGAGTAGGAGAAGAAATAGTTTCAAATTGTGTTGCGCACTCAAGTGTAGCATTGCATGACTGTTTGTAACAGAAATGGACACATAATTCTTCACCAAAGTGCGTGCTGCAGACTTTACCTAAGGCCCGGGCCCAAATTAAAAGTCGCCCCATTAGCTAATCAGAAAGCAAACAAGCAGTTGCAATGCAATAGGTCTCACAGTTACACGAGTTTAAGCTATTGGCATTGTAAATGACAATGCCTTTATTTATGTTTTTTAAACGAAAAAAAATAAAAGGCATTGCTATTTGCAATGTCGATATCTCAAACTCGTGTTATGCGAGACCTATGGCATTGCAAATGATGGTTACTTTTGTGGACCGCCAAATGAATCACTACTGAATGCAGAGTAGCCCTCCCTAAGCAATTTCTATGATTTTATTCACAAAACAATATACAGAAATGCAGAAACAGGAACACATCAAACGAATATACAAGTTTTGAAATATTTTATTTCATTCACAAACAAAACAGATAGGCAAAATTGAAATTTAAATGCGAAGATTGGAGTATTTCAACACTTTGATTTATTTCTGAAACACAAAGTCATAGGCAGAGTCTAGCATATCACTTTTTTGTGCTCTAAAGCATGCTCTCTTTTTGTCAGGGCCTACTAATGTTGCTTCAGTTGAGGCCAGCGATAATTCCCTATTAAATCCTGTTTACTGTAATTGCTTTGCTCCTACAAATCAAAATAAGGATAGCAACTTCATTTTTAGCATCCAATATCAAATTCCTTCACATTTACACAGCGTTTTAAAACTTTGAATTTTCATTTTTACTTTTTTATATATATATATGTACTTTTTTGATCTACTAATATTTAATTATCTTAACAGTCGTGGATCCCATGAGAATGCATCGCAAACTCCACAGGTGTCCGCAAACTACAGAAACACCTCTGTAGATTGTCACCTTGTATGTCAGTGAAACAAAGGGTAGATTGTCATGAGACAGGAAACAGAAAAATTAAAAGGGAAGTCAATTCAGTGACTATCTGCTTTGGCACTGCTTACAACGAGGGGATAGTGAAACTCGTGAAATTGCTATAGTGTCATTATTCAAAATGACCGCTACTCAAATGTATGCACAGTGGGGCATAATGGTGTAATCTTGGTAATTGTGCTTAGATTTTGTGACGTGAAATTACCAGAATTACGCCAACAATGCCAGCATAATTAAACTTTCACCCAGGCCTATTCCTCGTGTTCTAAAGCGTTTGCTTTGGCCACAGTTGTGTCGCTGGAGGTTTGTGGAGTGTTCCATGCCAAAAATAACAACGAAAGCATCTCTTTTGTATAAAAAAATAGATTCGGAAATCTCTACTTCATAAACATTTTATAACCACAAATATTCTGACCAAATTTGTTCGTAAATCTAGTATGTATGAACGCTGGGTGACTTTACTATTTAACTCCATTCCTGACATTTTTAGTGAGGAGAGCTTGACAGCAGGTGCAGGCGCAAGTTTTGAAAGGAAGGTATTTCTCGAATTGTTAGATTTATGCACCTGGTGTTGTAGACTCTATGTTTTTGCAGTCATTCTTTTCAGCTGGAACTGTGCCAGAGGCCGCTTGGGCCCTTCTCTGAGTTGCTTCTCTTGCAGTGCCCGTCTCCAGCGGTGCCCTTCCCTCTTCAGGTGTGTCCGGTTTAGCACAGAAGCACCTACTCTGTGGTGCCAGTTTCACCTTGGGGGATTCCCTGTATTTTTTATCAGAAGGATAAAGCAGCCTCTAAAAAAATGGCATTTTGCCAGTGCCACAGGTTTGGTTCTGGTGTTTCCTGTATTCAGTCGCGCGACGGCCGCTGTTGGAGGAGCTGGTCTCACTTATGCTATATTCTGTGGTAGTGGTGCCACATAATAATAATTTTAATAGCATTTATATTGCGCTTGCTACACCTGACGAGGCGTTGAACCACTTTTTGGTGAGTAGCATGCTACTTCAGAACCCAAAGATTAGTATATAATAACACCTTTTTGTGGTAGTGGGGCTATACTATTCTAATTAATGTTGCTAGATAATTATCATTACTGTCATTAATATTAATATAGTTTAGCACCACTACCACAAAATATATTATTATTATGATCATTATTACAGAATGGCACCACTACACCAAAATATGTTATTATTATTATTATTATTATTCACGCTGTCCTGATTTTTATGTGATAATAAATGTGATTATTACTGAATGCCATTCGAACGTAGAAAGGATGAGCCGGCCAGGCCAGTATTCCTGACTGTGACCTGCGGGTTCCACAGAGATTACTGCAGCAAGGGGTCAACTCACAGAGCCATCGTGCCCGCATTCATGGATAAAGAATGAACTGAGGGGGCTGGTCATGATGCAAACCTTTAGAATATGGAAACGCCTCTCCCCACTTATCATAAACTCCTCGTCGTTGCAAAAAAGGTCCTGGAACTGGAGTGAGTGTGTTGTTCTTCAAAGGGATATACTTATTTGTGCTTTTATTGTAAAACTGCAGTCAAACGCTTGCTTCCGGGTATCCTACAAAGTTAAGACAATAATTATAATACACAGTAAAGTGTTATGTGTTCAAAACGTAACTTTTCAAAGTGCTGATGGAGTCTTTTGACATCCAATCACTCTACAGTCTTTGTCGTCTCATTTCACAGAGGTGAACTAGATACAAGATTTACATGTCACAGTAGACAAGTAGTAGCTGTTTTGAAGCACTCTTGAAACCCTGTAAAAGAACACCTGTAAAAGAGCACAAGCAGCAGCTGTTTTAAAGCACTCGTGCTTGGGCTGGCATCCGCCTTGCGGGTGCGAGCAGTGGCGGCTAGAGAGCCATATCTTTTCAATTACCACGCGCCCCGCTGCCCGCTCCCGCAATGTGGATGCCTGCACAAGCATGAGTGTGCGTGTTTGAAAAGGAGCAAACCGATTTCAAAAGGTCAGCACCTAGAGCAGCGCATGCGCGCTGCCTAAGCAAGACCTAAAAAAGTGGCCCACATTTGGAAATGATGGCAGTTTTGAACTCGTAATGACATGCTGCATACATGTTTTGCAAGGCGTGGGATTCTGTATGCATTTGTGCCAGCTATGGGCAATGTATATGGCAATATCAGGGAAATCAACAGCAACATGCATTTGCAATGCAATAGGTGTTGCATTACTAAAAGTCTGAACTATTGACGTTGCATTATTATTTGCAACGCCAATAAGTCAAACTTTAAGTAATGCAAGACCTATTGTATTGCAAATGCTTGTTTAATCTTGTTCTGACCTCTGGGATCCCATGAGGTCTTCAGCAGGCCAGTGGCCTGTAGAAAAGGGTCTAAATGTTCCCCCTCCAGATAACGGCACGGATAGACGCTGCATTTGTGCTTGAGGAGCGGGAAGAGTGTGCGAGCCAGGAGTCAAGAGATGGCCAGAGGTGGCCAACCAAAGAATCAATTGGCGAAGATCGCTGGGAGGGAACCAAGCACATGAAGGTGGGACAGATGCACAGTATTAACCAACCAGAGAAAAGGAATTGTAAAAAAGCAGACCGACTAACCAACCAAAAGTGGTGGGCGTGTCCAAAGTCCCCGATAGCCCCTATACCAAATACAGCATTCCTCGCAGAGCAGCTTATGAGGCTGCTCAGGCTCGACCTAAAAACCGGCCCACCAGACCATAAAACATGGCTACAAACAGCCAAAGCCCCAGCCTATGCACTGCCCTGTCAGACTAGCCCTTCGGGTACTGGCTGATTGTCCTATAGGCCTGTCTGACCCTGGTTATTCAGCGAGCACAGCCATATTTGTTTTACATTTAAATTGTTTATTTATATTGAGACAAATTTGGAACTTTATTACCAACTCCAACGAAATAGAGTCAACACCTTCTGGGTCTGCAGTATGTGATAAGAACACAGACGTGTCACAATCAGTCATCTCCGGTCCAGTATAAGCTCCAAACTCAGGGAAGCAGAGGTGGGCCATCGATGGAAGGACTTGCACCTGACTGGAACTTAATTAGTACTGCAGTCATTTCCAAAGGTCTTGGTAATATAGGCTCCTGCATTGGCCATGTGATTATCCATCATTTCCGGTGCTTTTGCAGGATATTGCTCTGCCTAAAAAGGTGTGCAGAAATATGCAGGAAGTTTTGAAATTAAACGAATTCTGTAGAAAATTCACAACATTTCCAAATTCTCTGTTAATTTTGAAATAACCTACAGGGAATCGTACATCTGTTTTTCTGCAGAGAAATCTGACACTATTATGAGGCTAAGTCACTTTATGGGAATATAGACCCTGATGTACTAACCTATTTTGCAGGCGCAAACACAGTGATTTTCAAAATAGGTGTGTTGATGACTGCAAAGTAGGCTTCAGTCTACATTAATACCATTATACGAGTTGGCAAACGTTTTCTGACTGATAAAATGGTATTGCAAACTGGTATGAGATGCATCAATGATTTGTGACTGCAATCTGGTGAAATCTATGAAACATTATCGAACCATTTGCCCAAGGGATTGAACCTTTAAGAATGTAAAACAAAGTTTGTAGGGGACTGCATGGGACCACTGCCATTCTCCAAAAAATTTTAAGAAAAAGATTTTTTTTTTAATGGAGCTCCGTTTCCTTTAAAGAAAACAGGCTGATATTTTTTGATAAAGTTCCTTTTCAAAGGTAATCACAGACATGGTGATCTGCTCACACTTGCAGGCCACCATCCCTGTAGTTGTGGCCAATTGTAGTGAGTCGCAAATTGTAACCTGTCTACTGAATAGTCATTAGGCAAGGTGGTCTGCAACTCACTACAATTCCTTATTTTGAGAACCAACCTATTAATAAATACATCGGTTTACAAAGCCAGATTCTATTCTCAATACATCGGTGCGCAATTTACAACCCCCTTTTGCTAATGAAATAATCGTAGACCGTGGCCGTATAGTTTCCAAAGAAGAGCAGGAAACTAATTTTTGCACCCATACCCCAGTAAGCAGGGATCAGGTACTACTCTGTTT
The DNA here is from genome assembly GCF_964261635.1 of Lissotriton helveticus. Lineage (NCBI taxonomy): Eukaryota > Metazoa > Chordata > Amphibia > Caudata > Salamandridae > Lissotriton > Lissotriton helveticus. The sequence continues at coordinate 1,622,604,698 of NC_136067.1, forward strand.
CATGTGGTGTTAGATAAGAATAACAGACATAAAGGTATAGGAGGTTCTCTTTTAATTTGGCAGGATCATCATACTTTTCACATCCTTTAAGTGTGCAACTCTCAAGCTCTTTGTGACATTATGTGAAGTTGATATGGAGCACTTTAGTCTTGATGCATGGACACAACCGCACACTTTTCTGCGTTCATTCCAATGGAGAACAACTAGCAACTCTGACGTAGTTCATTGAGGAGTACTTCATTCTCATCTCAGTCTTGTGAAGTGGTACCTCTTTTTTTTAAATAATTTTTTTATTAAGTTTTCAAAATAAGAGAAACATTATTAATCGAATGAACACATTATGAATAGAATACAACAATTAATATATAAGAGCAAAACATGAGCAAATAATTCAAAAGATAAAAAGAGGTGAAGAAAGAGAGAAAGAAAATAAGAGGAAAGAAAGAGAAAGAGAGGATTAGAAGAAAAAGAAATAAAGAAGTGGTTCCTCTTTTGACACTGGAAGTTTGTTACATTTGCCTGACACAAACAAGGGAGCAGCAGTGACCCATTAAACTCTGTTTAAGAAGGTTATTGCTTCTGCATTCCTGTCTGCACCCTACACATTCTTTTTCACTTATCCAGAGAGTCATTACTATTGTCATTTTCCTTTCTACAGTGCAATACAATTAAAAATTACCTCCAACTTAAGTAGGTTCATGGCTTTGAAACAGAATGTGATTTTAGGAATTAACCTTTAATGTTTCCATGTTTCCATGTCACTATAACAAGGGCATAGTCAACACACTGTATTAGGTGTACTGATAACCTTTATTGCTCATCAGGGAACCCAGGTCTAAATGGTCAAAATGGTCTTTTGGTTGCCAGCTCTCCACTCACAAGGTCACTCATTGATAACCTGACAAATTCGAATATTGGCCTGCGGGACTAACCAGTTAAGCCTGCATTGCTCTTGTCTACCCTGTACATCCTTAAAAAGTTAATTTTTTGTTAATTGTCGGAAATGACAGAGATCTTCAATCATTTACATTGTTTTCGGAAACTGATTTCAGAGTAACACCCCAGCTAATGAAAGAACCTAGGAGACAATTTTTCTCAACCTCAGCACCACCATATTGCAGCACTCATTTGACCTGAGAGTTCTAGAAGGCCTGTTCCTAATTGAGGCTTCTTTCAAATGATGAGAACCATTGCAACAAATACCATGTTACTTCATTCACAGAATGAGGAAGCCAGTGGAGCTTAATCAGTGTAAAAATTATGGGTTTACCTGTCCTGAGCTTATACATAAACCAGGCAGCAGCATGTTGATCTCACCAACGTCTCTGAATTGAGCATTCTAGATAGTCTAAATAAATAGCTTCACCCAGGGCCGGACTAGGAACCAAAACCGGCCCTGGCAAAGTGCTCGGCCGCCTCCCCCTGGGGGAGGGGAGGGTTGGGGGTGCCACCGAGCTCTTTGTCAGGGCCGGTTTTTGGCCGATTTTGTTACAGCTCCCATTTTGCAGCTATGCTCCAAAAAAGGCCCAGTAACAAAATCGGCCCCCAGGGGCCCAAAACCGGCCCCCACCCGTGCATCGCACCGGGCGATTGCCCGGTGCCCGCTACGGCCAGTCCAGCCCTGGATTCACTCCTGAGGGATTGATCCACTTGAAAGAAAAAATACCTCTCCATTGAATAGACCATGATCTAATCTCCTTTCACTAATCAGTGAAGGGTTTTTGTTCCTCTATATCGGTCACTCGGATAGGAATAACTTGGTACAAACTGAAGAGGCCTATTTCAGGACCACTTTTTAACTTTGTAAACACCTTCGTCCCTATGATCTATGTGGAGTCGAATTACACAGCCTATGAGCAGGAGATCATAGTGATGGCGCGTGATTACCAGCTCAGGCTCTTTCTAAAAACACCATACTCACCTGGGCCCATAAACATTCTCACTATTGAACTGGTAATCTAATTTCCCTGACTATCAGGATTCATAAATTAACCACAGACCCTGGAAAGTTTTAAACTCTTTATCTATGCAATACTTTGTGAGTCAAGTACCAAAATAGAGAAATCAAGGACTTTTCGAGTAAGAATATAATTATTAAGGCAATAATCTTGGGAGACTTAGCAAAATTTCTTTTAGACATTGGTACCTGGGAAGGGTGAAAAAGGGAAACGGTACAAGGACATACCACACAGATTTATATATACTAAGAAAGGTGCAGGGAACAACCCCTGGCCAAGGGCTGGAAAAGGGCTCCTGACTAATCAGGAGTCAACAGGATAGGACAGGTGCGAGACAGGACAGGTACCTCCGCTAAGTGCAACGCCAGCGTCACACCCCTCTCTGCAGCTACTCTCGTTCCCCTTCTAGATGACAGAATCTTCTCCCACAGCAATCTCCAAATTCTTCTTTCAGAGTGCTCGACCAGCCCTCTGAAGTCTGCGGCATCCACGATTCTTCTTCAGCATACGTTGGGTCAATGACAGGTCTGTCACAAGTCGGACAAATTAACTGACTAAGCCTACCTTAGTTATACCATTTTCCAGGGCATGTACTACCCCCCAATGTTGCAAATGTGTGTATTGCCTTCATTTGATTGGACAAAAAGACGGGGAGAGGTCATCACACCATACCAGTATGAGATCATTTCTCATTGATTCTAATTGATCCAGGTTGCCGCCCACACTTTACTATCCCATTAATTTTATTCCACCCAACATTATTCAATTTAATTTCATATACAATGTATAACTTTTTCATTCAGTTTCTGTCCTTCTAGTGGTCATAAGGTGATTTTCCCAAGCACATCGCGGGTAAGACGGGACATGGCTGCCTTTCAATGACAGAGCTTCAAGGTTTTCAGTGTTCGAATGCGCACAAGCACCAATTTCAAGATGGAGGTTTGTGGTACCCTTCAGGCCCAAATACGAGCTATTACTAAAGTCAAAGAAAGACACATTAGAATACAAAATTACATGAATGCACTGTATACCACTTATTTCTAAACTAACCCCATTACTTTATTTTAGCTATAGCATTAATGGTTTAGCAGAACGCACAAGTTTTAGTTTAAGCAAGAGCATATGCTTTAGTATGTGAAATTTGAAGCAGCCATCTTAGGCACTACTGCGCAGCTGCAAAGAATTCCCACCAAAAGCAAAGACGTTATACTACGTAGATGCAGTAGACGCATGCGCAGAAGGGTTCCTGCATTTTCAGCAGCCATTTTAATACACTCGGGTTACTGGTTATATAAAGACCTGCTGAATGGATCATAATTTTTATGTAACTTTATTCATTGTTACTTTTCTTTGAGAGGAGTGCTGGATCATTGTATTGTATTATACACTCGGGTTACTGGTTAGTAGAACACATAAGCAAGCTTCCCCTACATAAAATAAATGTTGTGTTGTGCAATTATTAGTACTTATTAGTACTTACAAAACATGTTGGTTAATTTGTTATATGTTATTTCGAGAGGATTGAATCTGAGCAAGTTTCTGTACGTATGAAACCTTGCTCCATCAATAGGCACTCTGGATATAGTAATTCCACTGACCAAGTTTAAATCCCGTCGGAAACCATCTGCTCTTTGGTACAATAAGAAGCAGTAGCAATAGCATCAGTGAATAAAGTAAACCACTAGATCTGGCTCTTCCTATGTCTCAAACCCCTGCATGGACATTCGTTTCAAAGTGACCGTAATTAATTAATCTAGACAACTGCTACATCTATTCCCAAGTGTGGCATTTTGCATGATTTGACTTGTACACAACAGGATTGACCAATTGCATATTTCATTTATGTAATGTATTGTTTTATAGAAATCAGATGTAATTGTGTGGCTTTTTTAAGCTGAAACAATAAAGAATTTGACTTTGAAATACAGGGCAATCTCAAATGGTCTGTTTGTCTGAAAACTAATAGAGATGAAGGTGAGAACGCTATTGCCTGCCCTGCAAATGGACTTTCATCCTGGAAGGATACTGAATCAGTCATGAGCTCCATATGGGACAATCTAAAACCAACAGTGGATAAAAAAACGGAGTTGCATTGCTGCTTCTCTTTAACCTACCAGCAGCCTTCAACATTGTTGACCATGAAACTATTATTACACTTAAAGAAACAAGCTTAGAAGGAAACAACCTCACATGTATCTCGTTCTACCTTATGATGGATCAAATATGTAACTTAGTACCTCCATTCACCTCTACTCATAAAACAAAGCATATGTGTCTCAAGGCTTAATCCTTCCCCTACCGTTTTCAGCGCAAATATCAGTCCCACTTCCAACACACATCAAATCTTTTCATCTCCCCATACCTATGCAGATTACACCCAGATAACACTTACATTTAAAAATCCTAATGTTTTTGGAGTTTCAAAAAGAGGTTGATTGTTTCAAAGCTGTTGGCTATTAGATAACAAAAGAAACACCTCAAACTCAATGCATCAAAAACTGAGATTTTTACATGCAGAGTTTGTAAAAATGACAATCTCTTGACAACCTGGCCTGAAGAACTTGGGGCACCACCAACTTAAAAAAGTTAGAGACCTAAAAATGATCACAGATTTATGTCTCTCCGCGAACCGTCAAGTAACAAAATTCACATATTTGTAGTATGTAGCCACTACAACCCATTTTCTCACATCTGGGATTTCCACGAAAGACCAAGGTAACTAATGTATTCGTGACGTAATAGCTAGATTGCAACAATGGTTTGTATCATGGAGTATCAACCCTCTAAACAAGTATACATTCCTCACTCATCTTAATGAGGTCACCTTATTAAATAACTGACTTCACCCACATGTTTAAGTCAAGAGATTGACAGGTATGCAGAGGATCCACATTCAAAATACTTGGCATTATACCAAGGGTTGTCACCTAACCAGTTTTCTGCAGCGCCACTGGTATTTTAATGTCACGGTCGGTACTAAAATAAGTAAAAATCACCTAAGACTGATTTTTTAATCTCTTATTTGTAACTACTTCAAACAGCCAATATACATAGAAATCACTTCTAAATGTGCCCTACAACAGCGTTAATACATCTCTGACTAATAATTAAAGGAAACAAAAGCAGAAAAGTAATGTTACAAATAAATATATACAACTTTGGTTAAAGTCCTAGTTATTATCATGCCCGTGCCTTTGCAGAATCTTAAAGCAAAAACAAATGGCCGGTATTTTTCACTCAAAAAGGTGGCAACCCTAATTTTGGATAAGGCAATTATCTGCAATGGTCCACTTTTCCTTTAGACAAAACTCGAGATATTCTTAGAAAAGGACACTGCATTCCAGATCAGCTCCCAAACTAACCAAGAACATCTAAAAAGTAGAAAACTATTTGTAATACACAGTCTAGTCTTTACAGAACGTACTTGCTTGAGAATGCTCACACATTCCTATTCTATGTTTCCTCTTGACTTGACATTCTGTTCCAAGTCAGTTAGACTCCTGTCTCCTGCTTGGAAGAGTACGCTCTTGTCTTCTCCCGTACTTCCTTTTTTTTGGTCTCATATCACCATTGTACTCAAATTTCAGCCTGCCAACCGTCCTGTACCTCCCCAGGCTATTTGTGATAGCTCAATAGTCCTGTGCACAAGCGTCCAGTAACCTGGTTGCTAGTTCGACGCAGGTGTAATCATAGGACTAATACAATTATGTTCTTATTGTGCCATTCCAATTCAAAAAAGCCTCCCAGGTCTTAGAATGCGTTTAGTCTCTGATCCTATGTCCTTTTTACAGGTGCTTTTAACCGCCTGGAACCAGTCTATCCCTAGCGGTGATACAGCATCTATTCACTTTTAGCACATTTTTCTCCTAGCGAGAAGAATCAGATAAAGAAGCAGGGCCTGTTTATACCTAGATAGGGGCGAAATCGGTTTATCCTCCACCCCTAACATAATCAACATTAGATTTATTTTTATGTTGGCGCAGAGAATTTCATTTATTGCCTTCTCCACTATATACACCAATAGCTCTGTAACAAAGGGCATTCAAAAAGCATATGTCTGTCTTCTGCACTCAACCAACAGCATCTATGACATCTTGGGGCGACAGCTGTTACGAATTTTGCTAATTTGTATGGTACTAGCAGCCTGTTCCAACGTTGTCCGGGTATGAAATAGAATGTGTGTAATGTGTGTATTTGGCAAGGGCAATTTATTTTAAAATCTCGCTGTAGACAACATTTTTTGTTTCATTAGAATCGAGACGGAGAAGGCCCAGCTGCAGCCCTGGTTGATGTTAGCAGGCGCGTGTAATTGGTGTAGTGATCCGCCGCCTGAGCCCGGCTACAGCCCTGGTTGATGTTAGCAGGCGCGTGTAATGTCGTTGAATGAGAGAGTTATCAGCCGTGGGTTAATCCGTTTAACGAGAGAGTTGAGTGACAGCGAGTAGGAGAGGCTGCAGTAATTGTCCCCGCAGACACGCTCATTTGCGTGTTTCCCCGCTTGAGGCCCAGATGCATTGCCTGTTTGATGTTAGCAGGCGCGTGTTCCCCCGCTTGAGGCCCAGCGGCAGCCCTGTTTGATGTTATCAGTCGCGTGTAATTAGTGTACTGATCCGCCGCCTGAGCCCGGCTAGAGCCCTGGTTGATGGTAGCAGGCGCGTGTAATTTCGATGAATGAGAGAGTTCAGTAACAGCGTGCAGGAGAGGCTGCAGTAACGTTACTTACCACGCCTCAAGCTGAACGCATTTGTCACGCCCCCAGCACACGGCCACAGCAGACGATCTTATGATTAATGTACGACCCACATGGCATGAAGGGAGGAACGTAGCACACGCCCCCAGCGTTTCTCACGCCCGCAGCATGCCCCTTGATGCGGCGCAATTGCGTTCACATGGCATGAAGGCTTGACACGTGCCCCCAGAATTTCTCACGCCCCCAGCGTGTCACGCCCCCAGCGTGTCACGGCCCCAGCGTGCCCCTTGATGCTGCGCAGCAACGTAATTGGCGCTTGTATGTACGACTCACATGGCATTAAGGGCGGACACACGCCCCCAGCGTTTGTCACGCCCCCAGTGTTTGTCACGCCCCCAGCCAACACCCACAGCCCACGATATGATGGCCGTACCACACGCCCCCAGCATTAGTCACGCCCCCAGCCCACGCCCACAGCACAATGCAGACACGCCCACAAGGAACTACTTTGCTGGCACGTTCTTTTACCTTTTAAATGTATATGGTGGCCATCTGCATAGCCTATGTCCTTCTGCTGCAACTGCCCTTTCCAACTCTGTATTGGGTGTTGTGATTGGTGCTGTGGTTACTGAGATTACCTGCCTCAAAGGTTTGGGCTCTCTCTTTATAATATTAGTATGGATGGATATGGATCCAATATAGCCTATTGGCTGTGAAAAAGTGATTCCTTTTTAAATTTGATGGATTGACCACTTTATACAGCAGATTAAAGGAAGGTTGCCAAAATTTCTGTGGCTCCGTCATCTATATAACACCATCCCAGATCTCATACGGAGCTTTGACTTTCTTCTCTTCAAAAGACACCAAGGTCCGATACCAGTTACTTACTTCCTTCTTTTTTGGGGCCTCATTCTGTAAATTCTTTTCAAACTCCCAAAATCCTCCAGTCTCGTTCCTGTTTGCCTCCCCCCAAGATAGTAACTGCAAATATTTAAACCTTGAGAGGAACCCCCCTGTCTTTACCCACAAGATTTCCCATGGCACCACCTCTTTCATCACCATGAGGTCCCCCGAAAGCTCAATTCCTGCCCTCCTAAGTGGGATACTTAATTGGTCTTGCAGGCATTCCGGGGTGCCTGGTGAGTCCCATATTAGGGCCCCCCCCCTGGATAGTATCCAATTCCCAATATGTTCCTTATACTGACCCACAGAATAAGTGCTGCCTTTAGCGTCTTCAGTCTGACTTTTTTGAAGAATTTCTTTGCCCCAAATTTGTATAGAAACCCTTTTGCACCCCACTCCTTGACCATCTCCTCTAACAGCCAACCCCACGGTTGTATGTCCGTACAACGCATGCTTTTACCCCGCATGCCATTACAACGCGGGGATTACAACGCAAGCCGTTACAACGACTTGCATTGGGGGGCGCTGGATAGTGGAATAGTTTAATTTTCTATTCCAACTCCAGTCCCCGTGGATAGTGGGGAAGGTGTTGGATAGAAAATTAAACTATTCCCTATCCAACAGCGCCCTCCAGCGAAAGTCGTTGTAACGACTTTCGTTGTAATCCCCGTGTTGTAATGGTAGTGCGGGGTAATAGTTGCGTCATTAAGGATGTTTCCCCAACCCCACGCCAGGGGCCCGGTGTACCTAAAAGAGCTCTACAGTTCTTCAACTGAAATGCCATACAGTATAGTCTTAGGGCCGGAAGTGCCAGCCCACCTTCTGCCAATTTACTCTGCAATTTCTTCCAGGACATACATGCTCCCCTATCCGCCCAAACAAAACTACCCAGTTTGCCCTGTATTTTATCAATCAGACCTCTTGGGAAGGTAAGGGGTACACAATTAAAAAGAAATATCAACTTAGGCAGTAACACCATTTCAATAAAATTTACTCTTCCATACAATGTTAATGGGAGGTTTTTCCCTCTAGTTAAAGATTTCTCGATATCCTTTGCAACCCTCTCTAGATTATGCTGGGGGATATCCTGCAATAAATTGACAAAGCTAATTCTCAAATACCTGATCTCTCTCTGGATACTTCCCCTCCAATCGGGGATATTCCAGCACATAATCCTGTTTTTCTCCTTATTCACTAAATATCCTGAAAAGGCCCCGTATTCTTCCGCTAATAGCTCTACCCTTGGAATAGTAACAGCCGGTTCTGCTGTATAAATTATGAGGTCGTCCGCATATAAGGCAATTTTCTTTTCAAATGCTCCCGTACAGAAAGCTATAACCTGTTCATCCTGACAAAGCACCTGGGCAAATGGTTCAATATATATATATATATATATATATATATATATATATAGATCGAACAATAAAGGAGAAATGGGACAACCCTGTCTCGTCCCTCTAAAGATCTTAAAACTCCTAGTAAGCGCACCATTAAGAAGAATCCTGGCTGTGGAGCGATGGTATAGGGCTTTTAGTGTAGTTATAAAATAAGGCCCAAACCTCATGATCTCCAATACTGCCCATAAATACTCCCAGCAAACGCGATCAAAAGCCTTGGCGGCATCCAATGTGACCGCCACCAAGGGGATTGACCTTGATGTAGCTATGTCGATAAGCTGAGGCGAAATTCTATTACAGGACCAGAGGCTAAGGATTATGCTTTCTCTTTCTATTTATTGCCGTTCACAGTGGCCAATGAAAACGTTGTATTGAGTAAATAAACTAAATTTCCCATGACGCATATTTTGCACATCACATCCTGAAAGACCCGAAAAGAGCCACCATAACCGGAAATCCTCCTCTTTGTTTGCTGCTCACACAGGAAGTTAAGTGCCAGAGATTTTATTCATGACTTTTGTGATTGATGGCTTATTTACATTGATTTAATGTTACAGAAATGGATTTAATTTATGTGGTTTAGCTTCGCGTTCATCGCGCTGTTATTGCAGTCATATTTGCTATGTTGCAGCTTAGATTTCGTATGCGTGACTCGCGCTGCAGTTTTTAGTCTCTGTAACTGTCACGCGTGCATTGCGCTGTGTGTCTAACAATTGATTTTAGCCTCTGCAAGACCCGCATGTATCGTGCAATGTGCCTAGCACTTTAGCACTCTCCCCTTATCCCGCGAAGCAGCAGGAGCTCAGGAATATGCAGGCAGTCCGAGTGGGCCACTTATGAGATCCCGCTTCTGTTTCAGTGCTGCGCTGCCGTTGGCAGTGTATTTTGCCCCTAATACTTGACGCGGCAGGCTTCCCTAATTGCCCATGTGACCCTTAGCATCCATACTGATATTATAAAGAGAGAGCCGAAACCTTTGAGGCAGATAATCTCAGTAACCACAGCACCAATCACAACACCCAATACAGCGTTGGAAATGGCAGTTGCAGCAGAAGGACTTCGGCTATGCAGACGGCCATCATATACATTTAAAAGGTAAAAGAACCGTGCCAGCAAAGTAGTCCCTTGTGGGCTTGTCTGCGTTGTGCTGTGGGCGTGGGCTGGGGGCGTGACTAACGCTGGGGGCGTGTGGTACGGCCATCATATCGTGGGCTGTGGGCACGTGCTGGGGGCGTGACAAACGCTGGGGGTGCGAGAAACGCTGGGGGCGTGTGTCCGCCCTTTTTTTTTTTTTTGCAGAGTTTTATATAGCACGAACTAGACCCGAACCGAATCAGGTATCAGAGCGCTTTACATATTTTCCAGTTACGTTACATGAGGACACACTTTTCATTTTTTTAGGCACAGGGAGATTAAGTGATTTGCCCAGAATCACAGGAGGTTTTGGCGTCGTTACCGAGACTCGAACCCTGGACCCCAGGTCCGAGGTCGAGCGCTCTAGCCGTTAGGCCAACTCCTCTCCCCTGGCATGAAGGGTTGCCCTTCATGCCATGTGAGTCGTACATACAAGCGCCAATTGCGTTGCTGCGCAGCATCAAGGGGCACGCTGGGGGTGTGACATGCTGGGGGCGTGAGAAACGCTGGGGGCGTGTGTCCGGCCTTCATTCCATGTGAACGCAATTGCGCCGCATCAAGGGGCACGCTGGGGGCGTGAAAAACACTGGGGGCATGTGCTACATTCCGCCCTTCATGCCATGTGGGTCGTACATTAATCAGAAGATCGTCTGCTGTGGCCGTGTGCTGGGAGCGTGACAAACGTGTTCAGCTGGAGGCGTGGTAGGTAACGTTACTGCAGCCTCTCCTGCACGCAGTTACTGAACTCTCTCATTCAACGAACTTACACGCGCCTGCTACCATCAACCAGGGCTCTAAGCGGGCTCAGGCGGCGGATCAGTACACTAATTACACGCACCTGATTACATCAACCAGGGCTGCCGCTGGGCCTCAAGCGGGGGAACACGCACCTGCTAACATCAAACAGGCCTGCATCTGGGCCTCAAGCGGGGGAACACGCAAATGAGCGTGTCTGCGGGGACAATTACTGCAGCCTCTCTTACTCGCTGTCACTCAACTCATTCTTTAAACGGATTTACCCGCGGCTGATTGCTCTCTCATTCAACGACATTACACGCGCCTGCTAACATCAACCAGAGCTGTAGCCGGGCTCAGGCAGCGGATCACTACACCAATTACACGCGCCTGCTAACATCAACCAGGGCTGCAGCTGGGCCTTCTCCGACCCGATTCTAATGAAACAAAAAATTTTGTCTACCGCGAGATTTTAAAATAAATTCTCTTTGCCAAATACACACATTACACACATTCTATTTCATACCCGGACAACGTCGGGACGGGCTGCTAGTATTACATAAAAGGGTAAACCCAAAAGTACTGGGACCTGGGTAATCAATGTTGCAAGGAAAGTAGTCCCAGTACATGCATTTAGACAAAACAGATCATTCTGAATAATGAATCACAAGAAAGAAAAAACAGATATTTTAATGGTTAAATGAGAGATGTTATTTAATCACATCCTCATCAAAGCATAAATGTGACAAAAACTCTTCATTGTGAATATACACATCTATACAATGTGCCCAAAGAAAGGAGAAAGGGGTAGGGTAGGTAAGTGGTTTTCTGGTAAGGAATAAGGGTTGAGTGAAAAGTTTCAGAGATTCAGTGTGGTCACAGTATTCATAGTTGACATCACTCAAGCATATTACTAAACCACATAGAATAACAATCGTAATACTAGCCCATATGGCGGAACACAGTAACAATGATTCTGTTGTTCATGGATAGGAATTGGAGAAAAAAGTCGACGTTTCGACCCCTGACGCACGTAGGTTGAGTTCCACTTTACTATGGGGTTTTCATCAGGATAAAGATGTGTGGTGGGGGTGAGGGGGGCACCAAAGCTGCCACACTTGTGGCGCCGATTTCAGAAACAAAGTTGGGCCTGTGGGCTCCTCTCATTAATAATGCATGTAAAAGATGTTATTCAAGCCTTGTTGTTCTTATCAAAGTCAAATTTAAGGATGGGACAGCCCGTGCATTAATCGCTGGGAAAGCTGACCTGTCTCAGGAGTGAATCCAAAAGAGTGCGTTCCTTAGAGCGTTTTTCATTGATTCCTCATGGGCTATTTTTTTATAGGATTGGGCTACGCACTACGTTTTCGCCCATGACCTGTTCCGAAGCTCACTTTGTTTGGAGCTTTTGGTGAATGAGACATCATATTTACGCCTGAGGTGGCTGTAACAACTCTCAGGCATTGGAGTGTGCACAATCGCCTAGAAACTATTTGTTCTTTTTGCTCTCCCTGCGCCCTGTGGGCTGCAAGAATTTTTATACAGCTTTTGCTGAGGAGCTAGGCATTTATTTGGTGTGTGCTTTGGGTTGGCTCCCCCCTTACTCCTCTTGCTGCCCAACAACTTAATTCTACCCTGCCTTGGAGGACTGGGTCAGCTATGAGGATGATAATCTTTATGCAGGGGAGGTGTCTACCCCTTCCTTGGAAGATAATATTGTGGAGGCTCTGGACGCTACTGTCCAAGAGTCTATGAATAAGGCCGTGGAGAAGGCAGTCCCGGGGACTGCATTGGCTGCTGCTTTGAAGCCGATAACTAAACAATTGGAACGCTTCGCTAAACGTCATGGCTTTGCTACTCCTGCTTCACTGGCTCTAGATACTACGGGCAGTGGGCCACTGGCTCCATCTTGGCCTCATGCTGACGCTCTATCTTCATTATTCCCTCTGGTAAGGCCAAGTGTTCAGACACTGATACGGACACGGACACTGATACCACAGGGACTGACACCAGTGATGAGGCTCCCCCTGAAAAAGAAGGCTAGGAAGACAAAACACGTGGAGCAAGACCTATTCCAAACTATGTGTACCCCCTTCACTTTCAATCCTGCCGACATAGTCCACCCTAGGTCTTCGGAGTGGCTCCCGCGCCGGAAGTTGCAGCATATCTGCATGATAATCTCTGATGGAGCTTTGATGGAGGTGCGTAATAGGTTACGCTCTGAATGCCCCAGACCAGACATTCCGGACAAGGTAGCTGAAACCCAAGATATCGACTCAAGTTTACTCACCTTCCTCAAGAAGTTTGTGAAGGACCCGAAGAAGGGTATTGATCGGGCCTGGCGAGGGTATCAGGACAAGCTCCTAGACGTGCCCGGCCCTCTTTCTAAGATCCTAGAAATGGCCTTGCAGGCGCAAGAGTCGGGCACTGCAGTGGATCCGGACATATTGGCAGGATGGACCCGGCGTGCCATAAGCCTCTAAGCTAACGTGAATTGCGTTTTATCTACCGAACAGCGAAAGTCACTTCTCATGAGATGGACTCGAACCTCACTGAATTGGCGGCAGCGGAACCAGGGCCCCTAGCTGAAGGAAACCTCTTCGGAGAGCGCTTTGTTAAGGATGTCTCCAAGTACATGGGCACTTTCACAATGCTAGATCAAGCTCAGTCTAGCATTAAACGTGTCTTTCAAGCTGGCCTTTTATGACGGGCCGGGCGAGGCCAAGGACACTCGCCAGGCTGTCAGTTTTCCCAAGGTCCTCATCGAGGAGACTACGGAAGGGGCCGCGGAGATTGGGATTCCACTCACAGAGGAACCTTCTACCCCACCAGACAACACTTCAACCAGAGGCGTTTCCACAGAGGTGGACACCGGTGTGCTTCCAAGCCCCAAATTCAGCAGGTAAGTGCCCATGACAACTTCCTAATACCGTTGGGAGGTCGCACTCAGTTTTTCTATCAGAATTGGGTCAGAATCTCTCAAAATGCATGGATATTGCAGACAATTCAGGGGTTCCATTTAGATTTCTATCCGAATCCTTATCAGGTCAAGCCGCCCAGGCAGCTTTCTTTTTCCCAACTAGAATGCGATTCTATCAATTCCGAGCTAGACGAATTGCTGCGGAAACACGCTATAGCGCCTTGCAATGAGGGCCCTCGTTGTTTTTGCAACAATATTTTCTTAGTTCAGAAGAAGGGCGGAGGTCACAGGTTAGGTTTGAATTTGAAGAAGTTCAATCAGTTTATGACTTACAAGCACTTCAAGATGGAGGGGCATCCATCTTTTGGCAGATCTTCTCAAAGACGGAGACTGGATGGTCCGGCTGGACCTGAAGGATGCCTATCTGCCAATTCCTATATTCCCTCCTCACTGCCGTTTCCTCCAATTCCAATGGTGGAACCAGTGGTTCAAGTACTTGGTCCTTCCTTTCAGGCTCTCCTCAGCACCATGGTGCTTCACCAAGGTGATGAAACCGGTGATAGCTCTCCTACGAGAGCAAAGTATTCACATGATAGTTTACCTAGACGACATACTCATCATGGCGCAATCTCCGTCACTAGCCGTTCAACCTTTATAACTGACCATAACTACTTTTCAGAACCTAGAGTTCGTTATCAACGAACCCAAATCAGTGTTCATTCCCTCGCAAACTGTGGATTTTCTAGGGTGTGTCATAGATTCACGGTAGACACAGTTGAGTGATCAAACCAATTATAGAGAAAGACATCGCTCATATTTAAATAACATCAAAAAAGCAAAAAAGATGTATCCAGCAGGGAGGATTGACAATGCAGCTAACTCAAGTAAAGAACTATATAAAATCGTGAAAGAGTTCACCACCCCTGAAGCCATCCAATCCTCCGTGGCTCCCTCTCAGGACTGGGTCGACAAATTATCCTTTTTTCTCGACGAGAAAATAAAGGCTATATACAGATCTTTCCCGCAGGATAATGGGACCGACTTGCAGGTAACCAACAGCAGTGACCCACTAATACCCCTGCTGACCAAATATCAACCAGTAACCAGGGATCAGGTAATGGAGGTCATTGTCAAGATCAAATCCGCATCTCCTACTGATCCCTTTCCCCCACAGATGTTTAGGAAACTGCCACTCTCCCTGATACCAAGGCTAACAGAGATTTTCAATATTTCTCTGGACCAAGCTGTAATCCCTGGTAGCTGCAAGAAAGCACAAATTAGGCCCATTCTGAAGAAGCCTACCCTAGATGCCAGTGAATTAGCCAACTATCGCCTCATCTCGCTGCTGCCCTACTTCGGGAAAGCTCTCGAAGCCCTGGTAAATAAACAACTGATTAGCCATCTAGAAAGGCATAGTCTTCTCGACCTTTCTCAATCGGGGTTTCGTGCGGCGCACAGCACCGAAACTGCGGTAGTTGAAGTGGTAGTCAATATCAGGCTTGCCTTAGATAATAAGGAATCAGCTATTCCGGTTCTGTTGGACCTATTGGTCGCTTTTGATACCATCTCCCATGACATTTTGTTACAACGGCTCTGGGAGATAGGGGTCCTGGGGAAGGCCCTAGACTGGCTCAACAACTATCTACCACTGTGCATCTTGGCTCTATGGCAGCTTGCAACAGGTCAGTATGTATTGGAGTACCACAGGGTTCTATCTTGAGCCCTATGCTTTTCAATCTTTATGTTACTCCCTTGGCCAAGATAATTAGATCTTATGGTTTTGAAACCGTATCATATGCTGATGATACCCAATTGCTGGTCACCTTCGGCCCTGACCCTGCGAATACCAGAACCGGTTCAAAAACTGCATGACCCACATCGACAGCTGGATGGGTTTCAATAAACTGCAACTGAACAACAGCAAAATGGAGATCATTCTGTTTGGCAGGGCTGAAGATCATTGGTCCAGTGACTGGTGGCCCCAGGCACTGGGCCTTTGTCCGTCTCCTGAACTAACTATATGCAATTTGGGGATCACCATTGATAATAAGCTCACGATGAAAGCACACTTTAATCGTTTACTGGGCACCTGTTATGGCATTTTACGGCAATTGCGGAAGATCTTCATATGGTTACCAATTGAAACCCATAAGCCACTGGTTCAGGGTCTAATTATGAGTCGAGTAGACTATGGTAATGCCTTATTGGCTTCCATCAATAAGGACCTCTATTCTAAATTACAGACCCTTCAAAACACTGCTGCCAGACTTATTCTGGACTTGCCCTTAAGATCATCATCCTGTGCCAACCTAAAAGCCCTTCACTGGCTTCCAATCAGGTTGAGAGGCCAATATAAAATTCTCTGCCTCACACACCAAAGTATTTATCACACAGGCCCAGGGTACCTAGGTAAAAAACTGCGAACACAGCAGCCAACCAGAATTTTGAGATCCAGTTCTAAACTTCTTTTAACCCCTTTACGAACACGCACTGTGAGAAACGGTGGCCAATCTTTTTCTTATCTTGCCCCTCATTTCTGGAATAAGCTTCCCTCTCACATCTCGTCCATTCCAGACCATTTGGATTTCCGCAAAGAATTAAAAACCCGGCTGTTCCCTAATTAATGTGACATTAGAATCTAGGTAAGTCGATTTGTCTGCAAGTGCCTTGAGACCTAACCGTGATATGCTGCGCTATACAAGACCTTTTGACTTTGACTTTGAGTCTTCCCCACTCCAATTTGAAACTCATCAGAAAAGAGCTTTCTGCACTGTTATCAAAACAGACAGTCTCACTCAGAGTAATTGCCAGGATCGTGGGTCTTCTGGCTTCCTCTATACAAGCAATCTTTCCGGGCCCTCTTCATTATCGGGCCCTTCAGAGGTTAAAAATACGTCATCTCCAAAAAGGTCTTTCTTACACGGACGTCGTTCCCCTCTCTCAGGAAGCAAGGGAAGAGATACAGTGGTGGTAAAGTCACGTGGGGGCGTGGAACGGCAGAGCCATTTTCGACTGTCAACCAGAGGTAGTTATAGAATCCGACGCCAGCCATTGGGGCTGGGGTGCTCGTTGCAGAGATATCTCCACAGGTGGGAGATGGTCCCTGCGCGAACTCGATCTTCACATCAACTGTCTGGAACTCTTAGCAGGATCATTTGCAATCCGGACACTGTCACCAAGACGCCTCTCTTGTTGCATCTTTCTTCGGATGGACAACATCTCGGCAGTGAGGTACATCAACAAATTGGGAGGCACAAGGTCCCTCTGCTTGATGAAATAGCAAAGGATTTTTGGCAATACTGCCTAAATCATCAGATATCGGTGATTGCCGAATATATTCCGGGACAGTCGAACATAGTAGCGGACTGGAATTCCAGACACCTCAAGGATTACAGCGATTGCAGATCCAACCCAAGATCGTCCAGTGGTTGCAATCGATCTGGGGCAGCTGCGAAATTGACTTATTTGCGTCCTGACTGAATCGACAGATGGGAAAGTTCTTCAGCTGGAGACCCGATCCGTTAGTTCTGGCGATGGATGCGTTTTCTCAAGACTGGTCCAAGGGCCTTAATTATGCCTTTCCCCCATTCATTTTGATTCCCAGGGTGACTACCTAGGTGTCTCGCCATCTGGCGGAAATGATTTTGATAACCCCTTGTGGATGTCACAGCCTTGGTTCCCACTATTATTGGAGATGTTATGTTACTGGGATTTTTACACACACAGCCGCATTAATTCACTCCACCAGCGGCAATTCTCAGTGACTTCACTCTACAGGAACCCGCGATCGAGCAGTCCTTTTCCCCTAACTACCGGTAAGCCTGGGAATTCTGTTTGCGCATTCATGAACTCGGGTAATTTAATGCCCATGCTGATCCCTTCCCCATTTTCACCCACAGACTATCATGTCTTCTCCAAAGCGCTGAATATTGCACTCAGTTTTATCATTGTTAGACCGGCCATAGCGCTACTGGTCACGCTCATTCTCCCGGTCCCCATTGGGTAAGGAAGTCCAGGTTACATTAATTTTTAATTTTTAATTTTCACTGGTATAGGCACCATCTAACCACTCCCTCCTCCACAGATTTTCCGGTGCCATTGCACACAGTTTGAGCTGCGTGACCTGATCCAACTCTGGATCCCCTCCGACATTATTCTTCGGTAAGCGTTCGTCTCCACACTATCCCCTCACACACTGCATGCCCGGGTTAGCACCAACTATGGAACCGTTCTCTTCGCCAAAATACTCTGTGTAGACCTTGTATCACTCTTTTTCCGCTTCTGCACTTAATCCGGTTCTGGTTTGCAATGTTTTCTATAAAACCCCGCCAAGAATGATTTTGAATCCCGCAGTTCACTTTGTTTGTTAAGGCTACGTTATAAATACGATTAAGAGTATTCTCTCCAAAATGTGGTGTGAATTTACTGTACTGTGTCTTTTATGGATGCCTTGTTTTAATAAAAAAGAAGTATCTAAAAAAAAAGAGTATTCTCTCCAACTTACACTTATTCCAACTTACTAACTATGAACCTTCGATACCAATTGTGTTGGAATTATTATATACCTGATCATTAACTCTTTTAGGGCCATCTAATTGTTAATGTATGCTTAACGCCTTTTTAACCCAACTCTTACAAAGAGTGAGCTATGCCCTTCCGCACTTTCAATGAATCTAGATATAACTTTTGATGGTTTTCAGTAAATTGGTTAACGCTACCGACTTGATATTGCATGCTTGATGCCCATGCAACAACCCCTCTCCCACGTACTTTGAGCTAATGATGGAATATATGAGTATCTTCATCACGCAAACCTTCTACATCAGTCACACAGCTACTCGTTGGATTGTGCATGCAGCGTTGTTGTTTTTTCTGGTATGTTTTTTTTATCTATTATTATGAACCCTAATCCTTCACAATGTTGTTGTTTTTCCTTCCCTTAGGCAACTGAGGCTTGCTATCCTTAGGCATAACAATTATGTCCTGATGATGATCCGCATACCTTATAGGCGGATCGAAATGCCGTTGACAATTTATAAACACCTTATACACTCGAAACTTTATATGTACTAAAAAGTGTAAAGGTGTAGGTTATGTTCTGTTGTATTTTAACACTGTGCAATTCTTAGTGCAACAAACCTTGAGCTTTTGCCTAAAAAGCCCTTTTTGTTTCCTGTTTTGTCGCTTATTTGTACGTTGTTGATGCGTTCAATAGGGCACAGGCTTGTGCCCTACTTTGTGCATTGTTGTATTTAACTCCCTTATTTTTCCAAGTAAATATCAGACCTCTATCCGGCTGGATATGTCAAACTAATATAGAAACGATTGAGTCTATATTTATTGCTCTTAACTCCCTTTTCTTTTCAGGGACCGTTGTTGTTTAAAACGCACTATTCCCAGGGTCCCTGTCTGACCTTTTTGGGCCCCCTTGTTGTTTTCAAATATACTGGGATTTTTAAAGAGCTCTGTTACCCTGGGGAGTCCTGGCACTGTACGCTACCAATGAGATGAGCTGCGACTTCCCCAGGATGATTTCGTCATCCTCGACAACGCTCCAGGGCCCTTACGGAGAAATGCACCCGATGATGTTAGCGGAACAGTTGTGTCTGATGGCCTGGAGACTTTCAGGCAAAGATGGGAACTACCGAGCCTTTACGGCGCAGCTACGTCTTTCATCAACCAAGTCTGGGCTCCCTCCACCAGGAAACGATATTCTTCAGCCTGGAAAGACTGGGTTAGTTGGTGCACGGACCAACACGTGGATCCCGTGGGGGCCAACTTACCCCATGTTGTAAATTTTCAGTCTGAAAAGCCTTTGCAGGGTCTGGCGTATCGTTCGGTTAACAATTTTCGTTCGGCCATCTCAGCTGGTCATTCTCTGGTAAACTGATAGGTATGCATCCAGTAATTTGTAAGTTAATAAAGGGTATTCAGGTTGCGAACCCACCTAAGCCGAAGTATTCCTCTCTGTGGGACGTATCTCTGGTTCTTTCCTTATTTGACAAATGGCCACAGAATGACATGTTGATGCGGAAACAACTATCGTGCAAATTAGCGATGCTTCTATGCCTATCTGCCTGTCGGCGGTCTTCCAGTGTAAAAGCCCTGGATCTTACAGGTAGAGTATTTACTCCGGAAGGAGTTTCCTTTAATATTACAGCCAGAACTAAGACTTTGTCAAGAAGTGTTTAATATCATGCTTTTCCTGGTAATCCAAAATTATGTGTAATTCAATGTCTGCGTGCTTATGAACAATGTAGAAGATCTATACTGCCTGATGGTGTGTTTCAATTGTTAAATGTTCTGCAAAAACCTTATAAACCAGTCTCTGCAGCTGTTATAGCCAGGTGGTTAAAATATGTCATGAAAGAGGCGGGTATTGATACCCAGGTGTATGGAGCGCATTCTGTGCGTGGAACTATGGCCTCCAAAGCCTTCACGTTGGGTTCTACAGTTCAGGATATCATGCGATCTGCTGATTGGTCTTCTGAATCAACTTTTAAGCAATTTTACTATAAACCAGTGGGTGATATAGCCACAGTTGTATTTGATAAGCATTAAACTAGCATAATCCGAAGACTCCAGTCCCGTAATAGAATAAAAAATTAGCTAGCATTCGCGGCAAGAATTTTCAATTCTATTAAGGACATGGAGGCGAGGATTATCCCACCTGATTATATTACAAGAATTGTAATGTTTACCCACCCGTATTTATTTATATTCTGTCTAAGCAGAAGTTACGTGATGTTTCCTGTGTTTCATTATTTCCAGGTTCTGAGAAGAAGATAGATTAAGAGTACTTCTGGTTAAGAAGACGTCACTTCCCAGTTGGGTCGGTTCTTCCACATTGGAGGATGTTTTTGGACTTAAGTTATTGTTATTGGACTTTTACTGTTCGAACAAAGAAAGAGGAGGATTTCCGGTTATGGTGGCTCTTATAGGGTCTTTCAGGATGTGATGCGCAAAATATGTATCATGGGAAATGTCATTTAAACATTTTCATTGGCTGTTGTGAGTGGCAATAAATAGAAAGAGAAGGCATAATCCTCGCCTCCGTGTCCTTAATAGAATTGAAAATTATTGGCGCAAATGCTAGCTAATTTTTTATTCTGGATGTTCTGGCCACAAGCTGATGTTGCCCAACACCACAGGAGCGAAGATAATCCCGATCCTCTACCCTTACCCTGGCAGCCACCACCTAACCATGTACAAGGGAATGGCAACAAAGGCACCGGTAGAAGGTGAGGATAGCAAGGAAACCAAGAGGAAACGTCAATCAGGCAAGGCTTCCCTCACTGCCTGCCACTGAAGAAAAAGGAGTTTGTCTCACCTTTTTAAAAGAAGTAGGCAGAAAGATAGATTAGCAACAATTTAGCTCATTCACATACATGCATGATTAGGTATACATTTCTCGCAGACATGAGCAGTCTCTTACCCCCTTGAGTAGGCAAAACGATGTTAGTCTACAAAAAGGCTCAATGTCCACAACTTCCAGGGAATAAGGGGGTCCGATAATTTGCTTGAGCCTATGGCCTTTAAGGCTCCTATCTTTGTACCCATAAAAAAATACCTTCAATATAAAAGGTTAATCCACAGGGAAAAAATCTGGCACAGACAAAAAAACCACAAAAAAGGTGATAAAATAACACAAAACTATGAGTCATAGACCCCAGAAAGGGAATCCTCGTAAAAACACCCAAAAGATCAAAACAACCTAGATAGGTTACTAACGATCCAGAAGTAAGGGCAGGGAAAACTGGTACGCAGCCGCGTAATCTTCTCCCGATAATCCCTTAGCAAGGCAGCTAGGAGTCTTCACTAGTGCAGGATTCAGGTAGAAGCTAAGGGAATTGAAGGAAAAATAAAGTACCGCAGAAAGTCTATCTAAATCCAGAGGCCGGAGATCCCATGAAGAAAAGCAGGCTGGAGCGCATTGGCGAAGTCCTTCCAGATGCCAGAACCGGAAGAGAAACCAAGCACTGAACTCCTGCGGGCGGCAGCTTAAATACCATCCGCTTACGCACCAAAATGCTCCCGCAATCTACCCGACCATGCATGCAGCACCAGAAAAGGTAGGAAAAACAGAGAGAGGACTCTTAACCCTAACAGTACCTCCCCCCAAATGCCTCCCCACCAGGCGAGGCTTAGTAGGATGACGGACATGAAACAAACGCACCAACAGGGGAGCGTGTACATCGCCCGCTGGCTCCCAGGTGCCGTCTTCAGGAGTGTATCCCTTCCAATCAATGAGATAATGTAATCTCCCTCTCCTCCTCCTGGAATCCAGGATAGTATTCACCTCAAACTCCTCATGGTCGCCCACCACAATAGGAGGAGGAGGAGGCAATGCCTGAGTTGTCCTAGTGTAAGTCTTTAATAGGGACGTATGGAATACAGGATGGATACTATAATCCTCTGGCAAGGCTTGTTTCATTACTACGGGGTTCACTACTCTCAGGATGCTAAAGGGTCCCCCATACCGAAGCTGCAATTTCTCAGAACCACCCAGTCTCAAATTCTTCGTAGCCAGCCAAACCGTATCACCCACAGCATATGTGGGAGCAGGCCCTCTATTCTTATCAGCGTGCCTCTTCATACTAAGCTTGTTAGCTAACAACTGTTCCTGAGCCTTCTCCCAAATCTGTACTAAGGAGTCACTTAAGGTGTCTAACACAGGAACTTGCCCAGAAGGTTGGATGGGAATGGCCTTAGGATGGAACCCCATGGAACATAAAAAGGAGTCATCCCTAAAGCTGAGTGCACACTGTTATTATACGCAAACTTAGCCAAGGGAAGCGCCATAACCCAATTGCAAGTCAAAGAGGTCAATAGGCACCGAAGATATTGCTCCATTGTTTGATTTTTTCATACCGTTTGCCCATCCATCTGAGGATGGTATGAGGAGGACAAACGCAACCCCATCTTTAAAGAGGAGCACAGCTCTGTCCAAAAATGAGACACGAATTGCGTATCTCTATCAGACACAATGGCAGAAGGTAAACCATGTAACCTCACCACTAGATTCACAAAAACAGCAGCCAATTAATGAGCGGTAGGTACCTTTGGTAAGGGAACAAAATGCGCTGCCTTTGTGAACAAATCCACAACCACTAGAATGGCTGTATATCCAGCTTCCAAAGGAAGATCGGTAACAAAATCCATACTGTAGTATGCCAAGGAGCAGGGCACAGGTAAGGGATGTAACAACCCAGAAGAACGTGTGTGTGTGGGTTTACTAAAAGCACAACCAGGGCAGGATGCCACAAACACCTGAACATCATGCCCTATTATTTCCCACCAAAACCAACGTAAACAAAACTCCTTGGTCTTGTTTATAAAAAAATAGTCCAGTATTTGTAAAGCGCAAACAATTACCCGAAGGTGTCCAGGCACTAGGGGCCGTCGGGAAGATTAAGCAAGCTATTGCCCAGAGTCACATGGTGCTGGGCAGACCCCTGCCGCCGGGGATCGAACCGTGATCCCCAGCGTCAGTCGCCCTGGCCGCTGCGCCACACCTCTTCCCACGGTGACCTATTAGAGACGAGGAATGACACCATGTAAGAACCCGCCACCTCAATTCAGGCAATACGAACAATCCTCCATCATGATATAACAGGCCATCTTGTAGAGTGAACAGTGGATTAGTCAACCTTGGGGTCAAATCCAGATTTCCCACTTCACCCTTCACAGACATCAGAAACTCCTCCTCTGAAATACAACCCACAATCTTCTCCACAGGGATCATAGGTCTAACATTCAAACCAGGCAAATCATCTAACGGACCCTCATGTATCCGGGACAGCACATCCAATTTCAATTGCTGTGCAGCAGGCTATACCTAATGATGAAATCATATTCATTCAAATATTATCCACCGCATCTGTCTCGGGGTTAAAGTTCCAGATTTTTATGGTCCGTGTAGATTGTGATGGGATGTCGGGCCCCCCATAAATGATGCCGCCACTCCTCGAAAGACAACTTAATAGCTAGCGCTCCCATTCTGCCACTGTATAATTGTGCTCAGCAGGCAACAATGTTTTACAGAAGAATGCAATGGGGTGCAACAGACCTGTATCAACATCCCTTTGCGATAGGACACCACCCACCGCACACAGGGAAGGATCAGTCTCTACAAAAAAGGTAAGGCGGGATCTGGATGCACTAAAACAGGGGCAGAGGTAAATTTGTCTCCTAGCAATTCTAGAGCAGCTTGGGCCACGGGAGACCATATAAAAGGCACTCCCTTTCTCAATAAGGTGGTCATAGGGGTTACAATCTCCAAAAAATGGGAAATAAACCGCCTATAGAAAGTGGCGAACTCCGGGAGAACCTGAATATCCTTCACACATTTAGGAGACGACCAGGTAGCCTCAGTCTTGCGAGGGTCCAACTTAATACCATCGGCGGAAACAAGGAAACCCAAAAACTCCACGCTAGATGTATTAAACCTACATTTCTCCAGTTTCACAAAAAGATGGTACTCTCGTAATTTCGGTAGCACCTGGGAAACATGGATTACATGATCCTCCGTTGACTTAGAAAAAAATCAAAATATCATCAATGTAGAACAGAGGTCTTCAAACTGTGGGGCATGCCCCCCTGGGGGGGCGTGGATGGGTTCCCAGGAGGGCGCAGATGCCTCTGCAAGTATATGTAAATGAAGATGGCCTGGAAGTGCGAACAATGTTTATTTGCTGCATTTCCAGGCTGTCCTCATTTATTCTGAGCCGTGATTTGAGTGCCCTGGGGGCAGGGGTCACTGAGTGTGGCTGGCAGGGTCAAAGAGATTACTGACAAGCATTTGGAATGCAATAGGTCTCGCATTTGCCGGAATTTAAGCTACTGGCATTGTAAATGGCAATGTCTTTTATTTATGTTTTGAAAACCAAAACATAAATAAAAGGCATTGCCATTTACAATGCCAATAGCTCAAACTCGCATAAATGTGAGACCTGTTGCATTGCAAATGGTCGTTCTTTCTTCACGTTTAGATTTCATCTATTATTCATGTCACTAATTTCAATTAAGGTTTACTTAAATATGCAGTTACTTGGTTGGGGGGGGCTATGACTTATGCTGCAAAGGAAGGTTTCACCAGGAAACCTGGGCATTGCAGCGCTTACCGTTCACAATTAGCCTTTAAAGACCGTTAGTGAAAAGACTGAAACTCCCTCAAAATAATGCATATGTTTTATTAAACAGACGTGGTAGAAGAACTCTAGGGCGCGCATAAATGTCCGAAATTGGAATAGCATTGTATTAAGCACAAAACAAGTGAAACCAAACAGGGGCTCGGACACGGAACATTTTCACTGGTGCAGAAATACGTCAAATATACCTTCACCGTTGCTCATCTAATACTGCATAGATGAAGAGGCATTGATAAGTCCATGTTACATAAAGGTTTTTGCACCTGGGTGAAATGAAGAAACAGTTCTGAAACCGCATGAGCTTGTTCATTGACCCCTGTACATAATTTTGAGTGAGTTATATTGATATATAATGAATTATAGACATATTATCAAAACAGCTCTGGTCAATGAAAGACACTCAACAAAAATAGAGGAACCAATTTTGCTGTGTTTGCAATTTGTGTAATTATGAATGTACATACTTATTTTGCCTGAAAAATGTATTTTCTCTATGTTTCAATAAGTAAAGGCTGCACAAATATTTAATGTGAAATCAGTTTGTGGTGTGTTTGTTCTAGTGAAAACTATATTTGTTTGAGAGGTTGTTTGAATGTGCATTTTTACTGTGCAGTAATAAATACAACTTTTGTACTTTGCGTTTTCCCTCATTTATTTTTTGATGCTTTTGGTGTATTTCACGAGGATGAGTCTTGCTGGTCAGTGTCTTGGTTTTGAGCACAAGAAGGGATTGCTGCTTTCACTTGTCTCGATTCACGGTTGTCATATTATATTATGGGATGAAGGGTTAATAATTTTTTGTTTTAAAAACTTTATTAACATTTAAAATGCGCACATCAAAGAGTGTGTAGTTCTAACATGCTGTAGGCATGTCATAGGTGCCTGAGAGCTACTGGGCCTAGTTCTAGACTTCTCGAGCGCCTGTACCACACACAAACCTAGAATGCTTAGCTTGAGGTCCAGGGTATAAGCAAAGCCACTGGAATTATGCGGCAGAAGAGGGACAAATTATAAGACAGAGTTGAGTAAAAGATGCAGCAACAATAGGCAAATTATGCAACATGTTTTTTGTAATAGTATTGCTTCATTCTTTTTTTATTTTAAAACTTGGTAACACTTCTGGGCATTGATTGCACCTCATTAGGACCAGTTTAATATCGAAATATAACCATAAGCAACAGAAAGAAGACCAGGCCAGCTTTGCAAAGTGTCTTCCACTGCCCAGCACAATGTGTCATAGCATTTTACCTAACTTTGGAACCGTTTGAGCTAGAACCATTTTTTTGTTTTTGGTAATATCCGCAGATGATGTGGCAGATGGTTGATTATGTGTCAAATCTATAAACCACCTAAATACAGCAGTAAGCAACTACAAGATTACCAGTCAATCTTTGCAAAGGGCCTTCCAATGCTCTGGAACACTTTGCCACATTTTAAATAAATTGTGTTCTGTGTGAGCTAGAATCAAGTTTCTGTTGTTGGAATCTGCAGAATGTGTATTATGTAGCAAATGCGGTAAACTCAATTATGTGGAAGATGCTGCTGCTGCAGAAACTTATAATTCCTGTGGCCCTGGCTTTAAGCAACTCAATCAATTAACGGCTGGTTTCTTTTTTAACTGTCTGCACTATCTCCACACCCTTCGCTTTTAGGCAGAGGCACCTCAAAGTCAGCATTAACCATTCCGGGGAAGTTTTTTTGTGAAAGCTGAGTCCATGAGGTGGCAGGTAGAAGGCCAGCAGGATTACATTCAGATGCAGAGCCGTAATCCTCTTAACCCCTGGGGCCTCACAGTAATGGTCTAAGAGACAGATGAAAGGAGTGAGATTCATAGATATTGTCAAAGAGAAGGTCCAGAATAGGGAGCACTGTATGGGGACTAATTTTTATGTTTACAAATGGCCAGAGGCAGCTTTTTCTGAGAGATACCCCAAAGAAGGGGAAAATATAAGTGTTTTTAAATTATTTTTTAAAAGGTTAATTCATTAGTGAAGCTGGTGCTGCTGCCAGGATTGTAAGTGGCCACTGATGAATATCATTAAGGAAGCAGATGCAGCAGGACTGGGGCCTGGGGGTTTGAGGGGCCCACTGCATCACAATTATGCCTAACTTTAAAAAAGGGGCATGGCAGCTTATTTTCCTTTCTAGCATTAGGACCAAGGTGATGGTCTGCCATGGTGGGGAAGAGGTAAAAGATGCAGAGGAGTAGCCTGCTACTCAGTACTACAGGTATCATTAGCGCAACTGGTGTAGTTGCATTGGGGTCCAAGAGTGTTAGAGGCTCTCACCACCCCAATTATGGGCATTTTTATGTTTGGGGTAATGCATGTTTTTGTTTGATGCATTTGCTGTTTTATAAGTCTCATATTTAGTGCAGTTTATAAGCTATAGAAAAAGTACTCCAGAAATCAACTCATACGACCTGTCACTTGCATGGAACCATCTCCCTCCTGCTCCCCCAATCCTTTCCATAAAGTTTTGGAGGGGGGCCCCAACCTCAAAAACTTTGCATAGGGGGGCTGAGAGCAAAAAAGTATGAATACCTCTGATGTAGACGATCACGCCTGTATCCAAAAACTCCCTCAAAACCTCAATAATGAAAAACTGATAAGCTGCAGGGGTGTTACACAAACCAAAAGGCATAACACAATATTCAAACAAACCAAACTTTGTACGAAAGGCGGTTTTCCATCTGTCCCCTTTGCAGACACAAATTAGGTGGTAAGCACCCCTTAAATCAAGTTTCGTAAAAACAGTTGCATGCTTCAATTGGTCTAACAAAACTGGGATTAAAGGGAGCGGGTACTTGCTCTTCATTGTCACCTTATTGAGTGCTCTGTAGTCCACACATGCTCGAAGATCACCCTCCTCCTTAGGGATGAAAAAGATTGCAGATGACACAGGCAAAGAAGAGGGACGTATGAAACCAGGAGCCAGCGTTTCATCCAGGTACTCCCTCAAGTGTTGTTCCTCCGGTTCCGACAATGCATATATGCGACTACAGGGCAATGTAGCACCTGGCACCAAATCTATACAACAGTCAAAAGACCTATGTGGTGGTAATACGATCGCTTGTGCTTTGTCAAAAACATCAAAAAACCCTACATAAGGAGATGGAATGTCACAGGGTTCTCCACACTCGCCCACAGCACAAGTTAATGGCACGACCCAATCTGTAGCAACCTGATAGCAACTTTGCAGACAGTGTACAGACTCCAACGTCACCTTTTGCCTTACCCAATCAATCCTAGGGTTGTGTATCTGCAACCAAGGCCCTCCAATTATAACCGCAAAAGAAGGGGCATCAAAACTAATAGTCTCTGAGTGCCCGTTGTCACAAAGCAACAACAAAGGTTCCGTTTGACGGGTTTTAGACCCTGAAGACAGTTCGGTCCCATCAATTGCTCTCACAGGTTCTGGCTGTTCTTTAAAAACGCATGGAACATTTAGCCTTTCAGCGTTTTGGATATCCATAAAATTCCCAGTGGCACCGGAATCAAGCAGCACTGACATAGTGTATCGGCTGCTATTAGACAACACCAGACAAGCAGAGATGGTAAATTGTGGGGAGACCCTTTGTACCGACCATGGAACTAAATAAGAGTCATTAAAGGCAACTTCCTCGTGAGTTCTCTCTCTATCATTCCTACCAACAAATGCCACTGCCTTCCTTGCAGGTAAACTGGATGGTTTTACAGGACATTCGCGGGCAAAATTTCCCCCCTTCCCACAATACAAACATAAGTGCTGAGCCCGCCGTCTTTCCTTTTCCTAACAACTCAAAGGACCCCTCACCACACCTATTCCCATAGGTTCTGGCCCCTGTTTAGATTCTACAGGCCCTTTTGACTCGCCTCTCACAACCACAACATGAGAAGCCTGAAACTGATTACTCTCACCCCGTCGTTCAGACAACCGGTGATTCAACTTAACCACCAAATCAATGAAGCCGAACAATCCTCTGGAGGATCCACCACCTGGGATACCACATCCTTTAATTCCTCACTCAGCCCCTGAAGGTTAAAGGAAGAAACATGAGTTAACAAATCCTGTTTCCCCTGTCTTAGTTTAAGCAGCTCAGCATTGCTAGCCTGCATAAAAGCATGCTTAGCAAACAAGCAACGCATCTGCTCCTTAAAAGCCGGGTAACTATACAAAACATAGAAACCACCGCAATGGAGCGCACACCGCTAGCCCCTCCTCCGGATCGCCCCTCGGGACTCTGGTACTTGTAGTTCAATAGTGTTTCACCCAGGTGGGTGCAAGTCGGTACTTGTTGGACTGATGAATCTCTAGACCCGATACATGTCCCGGGTTTTTGGGTATCGCCCGAGACATGGCTCGGGTTTCGGGATAACTTCCCTCATCAGTAGAGAAATGGTTAGGGGTGGAGGAGAAGGCCGCCAAACAACCGTCAATGGCCTCGATGCCTGAACCGGCACGCAGGGCAGCATCCAGGAGCCCGTCGGCTCAAAGCTCAAGGGAGCCAATTAGTAGAAACCACCGCAATGGAGCGCACACCGCTAGCCCCTCCTCCGGATCGCCCCTCGGGACTCTGGTACTTGTAGTTCAATAGTGGATCACCCAGGTGGGTGCAAGTCGGTACTTGTTGGACTGATGAATCTCTAGACCCGATACATGTCCCGGGTTTTTGGGTATCGCCCGAGACATGGCTCGGGTTTCGGGATAACTTCCCTCATCAGTAGAGAAATGGTTAGGGGTAGAGGAGAAGGCCGCCAAACAACCGTCAATGGCCTCGATGCCTGAACCGGCACGCAGGGCAGCATCCAGGAGCCCGTCGGCTCAAAGCTCAAGGGAGCCAATTAGTAGAAACCACCGCAATGGAGCGCACACCGCTAGCCCCTCCTCCGGATCGCCCCTCGGGACTCTGGTACTTGTAGTTCAATAGTGGATCACCCAGGTGGGTGCAAGTCGGTACTTGTTGGACTGATGAATCTCTAGACCCGATACATGTCCCGGGTTTTTGGGTATCGCCCGAGACATGGCTCGGGTTTCGGGATAACTTCCCTCATCAGTAGAGAAATGGTTAGGGGTGGAGGAGAAGGCCGCCAAACAACCGTCAATGGCCTCGATGCCTGAACCGGCACGCAGGGCAGCATCCAGGAGCCCGTCCGCTCAAAGCTCAAGGGAGCCAATTAGTAGAAACCACCGCAATGGAGCGCACACCGCTAGCCCCTCCTCCGGATCGCCCCTCGGGACTCTGGTACTTGTAGTTCAATAGTGGATCACCCAGGTGGGTGCAAGTCGGTACTTGTTGGACTGATGAATCTCTAGACCCGATACATGTCCCGGGTTTTTGGGTATCGCCCGAGACATGGCTCGGGTTTCGGGATAACTTCCCTCATCAGTAGAGAAATGGTTAGGGGTGGAGGAGAAGGCCGCCAAACAACCGTCAATGGCCTCGATGCCTGAACCGGCACGCAGGGCAGCATCCAGGAGCCCGTCCGCTCAAAGCTCAAGGGAGCCAATTAGTAGAAACCACCGCAATGGAGCGCACACCGCTAGCCCCTCCTCCGGATCGCCCCTCGGGACTCTGGTACTTGTAGTTCAATAGTGGATCACCCAGGTGGGTGCAAGTCGGTACTTGTTGGACTGATGAATCTCTAGACCCGATACATGTCCCGGGTTTTTGGGTATCGCCCGAGACATGGCTCGGGTTTCGGGATAACTTCCCTCATCAGTAGAGAAATGGTTAGGGGTGGAGGAGAAGGCCGCCAAACAACCGTCAATGGCCTCGATGCCTGAACCGGCACGCAGGGCAGCATCCAGGAGCCCGTCGGCTCAAAGCTCAAGGGAGCCAATTAGTAGAAACCACCGCAATGGAGCGCACACCGCTAGCCCCTCCTCCGGATCGCCCCTCTGGACTCTGGTACTTGTAGTTCAATAGTGGATCACCCAGGTGGGTGCAAGTCGGTACTTGTTGGACTGATGAATCTCTAGACCCGATACATGTCCCGGGTTTTTGGGTATCGCCCGAGACATGGCTCGGGTTTCGGGATAACTTCCCTCATCAGTAGAGAAATGGTTAGGGGTGGAGGAGAAGGCCGCCAAACAACCGTCAATGGCCTCGATGCCTGAACCGGCACGCAGGGCAGCATCCAGGAGCCCGTCGGCTCAAAGCTCAAGGGAGCCAATTAGTAGAAACCACCGCAATGGAGCGCACACCGCTAGCCCCTCCTTCGGATCGCCCCTCGGGACTCTGGTACTTGTAGTTCAATAGTGGATCACCCAGGTGGGTGCAAGTCGGTACTTGTTGGACTGATGAATCTCTAGACCCGATACATGTCCCGGGATTTTGGGTATCGCCCGAGACATGGCTCGGGTTTCGGGATAACTTCCCTCATCAGTAGAGAAATGGTTAGGGGTAGAGGAGAAGGCCGCCAAACAACCGTCAATGGCCTCGATGCCTGAACCGGCACGCAGGGCAGCATCCAGGAGCCCGTCGGCTCAAAGCTCAAGGGAGCCAATTAGTAGAAACCACCGCAATGGAGCGCACACCGCTAGCCCCTCCTCCGGATCGCCCCTCGGGACTCTGGTACTTGTAGTTCAATAGTGGATCACCCAGGTGGG
Organism: Lissotriton helveticus; assembly: GCF_964261635.1. Taxonomy (NCBI): domain Eukaryota; kingdom Metazoa; phylum Chordata; class Amphibia; order Caudata; family Salamandridae; genus Lissotriton; species Lissotriton helveticus. Next base: position 1,622,636,176 of record NC_136067.1, read on the forward strand.
TGCAAGTCGGTACTTGTTGGACTGATGAATCTCTAGACCCGATACATGTCCCGGGATTTTGGGTATCGCCCGAGACATGGCTCGGGTTTCGGGATAACTTCCCTCATCAGTAGAGAAATGGTTAGGGGTGGAGGAGAAGGCCGCCAAACAACCGTCAATGGCCTCGATGCCTGAACCGGCACGCAGGGCAGCATCCAGGAGCCCGTCGGCTCAAAGCTCAAGGGAGCCAATTAGTAGAAACCACCGCAATGGAGCGCACACCGCTAGCCCCTCCTCCGGATCGCCCCTCGGGACTCTGGTACTTGTAGTTCAATAGTGGATCACCCAGGTGGGTGCAAGTCGGTACTTGTTGGACTGATGAATCTCTAGACCCGATACATGTCCCGGGTTTTTGGGTATCGCCCGAGACATGGCTCGGGTTTCGGGATAACTTCCCTCATCAGTAGAGAAATGGTTAGGGGTGGAGGAGAAGGCCGCCAAACAACCGTCAATGGCCTCGATGCCTGAACCGGCACGCAGGGCAGCATCCAGGAGCCCGTCGGCTCAAAGCTCAAGGGAGCCAATTAGTAGAAACCACCGCAATGGAGCGCACACCGCTAGCCCCTCCTCCGGATCGCCCCTCGGGACTCTGGTACTTGTAGTTCAATAGTGGATCACCCAGGTGGGTGCAAGTCGGTACTTGTTGGACTGATGAATCTCTAGACCCGATACATGTCCCGGGTTTTTGGGTATCGACCGAGACATGGCTCGGGTTTCGGGATAACTTCCCTCATCAATAGAGAAATGGTTAGGGGTGGAGGAGAAGGCCGCCAAACAACCGTCAATGGCCTCGATGCCTGAACCGGCACGCAGGGCAGCATCCAGGAGCCCGTCGGCTCAAAGCTCAAGGGAGCCAATTAGTAGAAACCACGCAATGGAGCGCACACCGCTAGCCCCTCCTCCGGATCGCCCCTCGGGACTCTGGTACTTGTAGTTCAATAGTGGATCACCCAGGTGGGTGCAAGTCGGTACTTGTTGGACTGATGAATCTCTAGACCCGATACATGTCCCGGGTTTTTGGGTATCGCCCGAGACATGGCTCGGGTTTCGGGATAACTTCCCTCATCAGTAGAGAAATGGTTAGGGGTAGAGGAGAAGGCCGCCAAACAACCGTCAATGGCCTCGATGCCTGAACCGGCACGCAGGGCAGCATCCAGGAGCCCGTCGGCTCAAAGCTCAAGGGAGCCAATTAGTAGAAACCACCGCAATGGAGCGCACACCGCTAGCCCCTCCTCCGGATCGCCCCTCGGGACTCTGGTACTTGTAGTTCAATAGTGGATCACCCAGGTGGGTGCAAGTCGGTACTTGTTGGACTGATGAATCTCTAGACCCGATACATGTCCCGGGTTTTTGGGTATCGCCCGAGACATGGCTCGGGTTTCGGGATAACTTCCCTCATCAGTAGAGAAATGGTTAGGGGTGGAGGAGAAGGCCGCCAAACAACCGTCAATGGCCTCGATGCCTGAACCGGCACGCAGGGCAGCATCCAGGAGCCCGTCGGCTCAAAGCTCAAGGGAGCCAATTAGTAGAAACCACCGCAATGGAGCGCACACCGCTAGCCCCTCCTCCGGATCGCCCCTCGGGACTCTGGTACTTGTAGTTCAATAGTGGATCACCCAGGTGGGTGCAAGTCGGTACTTGTTGGACTTATGAATCTCTAGACCCGATACATGTCCCGGGTTTTTGGGTATCGCCCGAGACATGGCTCGGGTTTCGGGATAACTTCCCTCATCAGTAGAGAAATGGTTAGGGGTGGAGGAGAAGGCCGCCAAACAACCGTCAATGGCCTCGATGCCTGAATCGGCACGCAGGGCAGCATCCAGGAGCCCGTCGACTCAAAGCTCAAGGGAGCCAATTAGTAGAAACCACCGCAATGGAGCGCACACCGCTAGCCCCTCCTCCTGATCGTCCCTCGGGACTCTGGTACTTGTAGTTCAATAGTGGATCACCCAGGTGGGTGCAAGTCGGTACTTGTTGGACTGATGAATCTCTAGACCCGATACATGTCCCGGGTTTTTGGGTATCGCCCGAGACATGGCTCGGGTTTCGGGATAACTTCCCTCATCAGTAGAGAATGGTTAGGGGTGGAGGAGAAGGCCGCCAAAAACCCGGGACATGTATCGGGTCTAGAGATTCATCAGTCCAACAAGTACCAACTTGCACCCACCTGGGTGATCCACTATTGAACTACAAGTGCCAGAGTCCCGAGGGGCGATCCGGAGGAGGGGCTAGCGGTGTGCGCTCCATTGCGGTGGTTTCTACTAATTGGCTCCCTTGAGCTTTGAGCCGACGGGCTCCTGGATGCTGCCCTGCGTGCCGGTTCGGGCATCGAGGCCATTGACGGTTGTTTGGCGGCCTTCTCCTCCACCCCTAACCATTTCTCTACTGATGAGGGAAGTTATCCCGATACCCGAGCCATGTCTCGGGCGATACCCAAAAACCCGGGACATGTATCGGGTCTAGAGATTCATCAGTCCAACAAGTACCGACTTGCACCCACCTGGGTGATCCACTATTGAACTACAAGTGCCAGAGTCCCGAGGGGCGATCCGGAGGAGGGGCTAGCGGTGTGCGCTCCATTGCGGTGGTTTCTACTAATTGGCTCCCTTGAGCTTTGAGCCGACGGGCTCCTGGATGCTGCCCTGCGTGCCGGTTCGGGCATCGAGGCCATTGACGGTTGTTTGGCGGCCTTCTCCTCCACCCCTAACCATTTCTCTACTGATGAGGGAAGTTATCCCGAAACCCGAGCCATGTCTCGGGCGATACCCAAAAACCCGGGACATGTATCGGGTCTAGAGATTCATCAGTCCAACAAGTACCGACTTGCACCCACCTGGGTGATCCACTATTGAACTACAAGTGCCAGAGTCCCGAGGGGCGATCCGGAGGAGGGGCTAGCGGTGTGCGCTCCATTGCGGTGGTTTCTACTAATTGGCTCCCTTGAGCTTTGAGCCGACGGGCTCCTGGATGCTGCCCTGCGTGCCGGTTCGGGCATCGAGGCCATTGACGGTTGTTTGGCGGCCTTCTCCTCCACCCCTAACCATTTCTCTACTGATGAGGGAAGTTATCCCGAAACCCGAGCCATGTCTCGGGCGATACCCAAAAACCCGGGACATGTATCGGGTCTAGAGATTCATCAGTCCAACAAGTACCGACTTGCACCCACCTGGGTGATCCACTATTGAACTACAAGTGCCAGAGTCCCGAGGGGCGATCCGGAGGAGGGGCTAGCGGTGTGCGCTCCATTGCGGTGGTTTCTACTAATTGGCTCCCTTGAGCTTTGAGCCGACGGGCTCCTGGATGCTGCCCTGCGTGCCGGTTCGGGCATCGAGGCCATTGACGGTTGTTTGGCGGCCTTCTCCTCCACCCCTAACCATTTCTCTACTGATGAGGGAAGTTATCCCGAAACCCGAGCCATGTCTCGGGCGATACCCAAAAACCCGGGACATGTATCGGGTCTAGAGATTCATCAGTCCAACAAGTACCGACTTGCACCCACCTGGGTGATCCACTATTGAACTACAAGTGCCAGAGTCCCGAGGGGCGATCCGGAGGAGGGGCTAGCGGTGTGCGCTCCATTGCGGTGGTTTCTACTAATTGGCTCCCTTGAGCTTTGAGCCGACGGGCTCCTGGATGCTGCCCTGCGTGCCGGTTCGGGCATCGAGGCCATTGACGGTTGTTTGGCGGCCTTCTCCTCCACCCCTAACCATTTCTCTACTGATGAGGGAAGTTATCCCGAAACCCGAGCCATGTCTCGGGCGATACCCAAAAACCCGGGACATGTATCGGGTCTAGAGATTCATCAGTCCAACAAGTACCGACTTGCACCCACCTGGGTGATCCACTATTGAACTACAAGTGCCAGAGTCCCGAGGGGCGATCCGGAGGAGGGGCTAGCGGTGTGCGCTCCATTGCGGTGGTTTCTACTAATTGGCTCCCTTGAGCTTTGAGCCGACGGGCTCCTGGATGCTGCCCTGCGTGCCGGTTCGGGCATCGAGGCCATTGACGGTTGTTTGGCGGCCTTCTCCTCCACCCCTAACCATTTCTCTACTGATGAGGGAAGTTATCCCGAAACCCGAGCCATGTCTCGGGCGATACCCAAAAACCCGGGACATGTATCGGGTCTAGAGATTCATCAGTCCAACAAGTACCGACTTGCACCCACCTGGGTGATCCACTATTGAACTACAAGTGCCAGAGTCCCGAGGGGCGATCCGGAGGAGGGGCTAGCGGTGTGCGCTCCATTGCGGTGGTTTCTACTAATTGGCTCCCTTGAGCTTTGAGCCGACGGGCTCCTGGATGCTGCCCTGCGTGCCGGTTCGGGCATCGAGGCCATTGACGGTTGTTTGGCGGCCTTCTCCTCCACCCCTAACCATTTCTCTTCTGATGAGGGAAGTTATCCCGAAACCCGAGCCATGTCTCTGGCGATACCCAAAAACCCGGGACATGTATCGGGTCTAGAGATTCATCAGTCCAACAAGTACCGACTTGCACCCACCTGGGTGATCCACTATTGAACTACAAGTGCCAGAGTCCCGAGGGGCGATCCGGAGAAGGGGCTAGCGGTGTGCGCTCCATTGCAGTGGTTTCTACTAATTGGCTCCCTTGAGCTTTGAGCCGACGGGCTCCTGGATGCTGCCCTTCGTGCCGGTTCGGGCATCGAGGCCATTGACGGTTGTTTGGCGGCCTTCTCCTCCATCCCTAACCATTTCTCTACTGATGAGGGAAGTTATCCCGAAACCTGAGCCATGTCTCGGGCGATACCCAAAAACCCGGGACATGTATCGGGTCTAGAGATTCATCAGTCCAACAAGTACCGACTTGCACCCACCTGGGTGATCCACTATTGAACTACAAGTGCCAGAGTCCCGAGGGGCGATCCGGAGGAGGGGCTAGCGGTGTGCGCTCCATTGCGGTGGTTTCTACTAATTGGCTCCCTTGAGCTTTGAGCCGACGGGCTCCTGGATGCTGCCCTGCGTGCCGGTTCGGGCATCGAGGCCATTGACGGTTGTTTGGCGGCCTTCTCCTCCACCCCTAACCATTTCTCTACTGATGAGGGAAGTTATCCCGAAACCCGAGCCATGTCTCGGGCGATACCCAAAAACCCGGGACATGTATCGGGTCTAGAGATTCATCAGTCCAACAAGTACCGACTTGCACCCACCTGGGTGATCCACTATTGAACTACAAGTGCCAGAGTCCCGAGGGGCGATCCGGAGGAGGGGCTAGCGGTGTGCGCTCCATTGCGGTGGTTTCTACTAATTGGCTCCCTTGAGCTTTGAGCCGACGGGCTCCTGGATGCTGCCCTGCGTGCCGGTTCGGGCATCGAGGCCATTGACGGTTGTTTGGCGGCCTTCTCCTCCACCCCTAACCATTTCTCTACTGATGAGGGAAGTTATCCTGAAACCCGAGCCATGTCTCGGGCGATACCCAAAAACCCGGGACATGTATCGGGTCTAGAGATTCATCAGTCCAACAAGTACCGACTTGCACCCACCTGGGTGATCCACTATTGAACTACAAGTGCCAGAGTCTCGAGGGGCGATCCGGAGGAGGGGTTAGCGGTGTGCGCTCCATTGCGGTGGTTTCTACTAATTGGCTCCCTTGAGCTTGAGCCGACGGGCTCCTGGATGCTGCCCTGCGTGCCGGTTCGGGCATCGAGGCCATTGACGGTTGTTTGGCGGCCTTCTCCTCCACCCCTAACCATTTCTCTACTGATGAGGGAAGTTATCCCGAAACCCGAGCCATGTCTCGGGCGATACCCAAAAACCCGGGACATGTATCGGGTCTAGAGATTCATCAGTCCAACAAGGACCGACTTGCACCCACCTGGGTGATCCACTATTGAACTACAAGTGCCAGAGTCCCGAGGGGCGATCCGGAGGAGGGGCTAGCGGTGTGCGCTCCATTGCGGTGGTTTCAACTATACAAAACATGGTCATCACTATCCACCAATGCAACAGCCCACGTAGCTGTACCAGCCAAATAGGAGATAACAAAGGCTACCTTAGCGGAATCATCCGGAAAAGCAGTGGGCCGACAGATAAAGTGCAAGTGGCATTGATTCATGAATACCCCGAACTTAATACAATCACCAGTAAATATTTCCGGTACAGCCAAAGGGACAGGAACAGGTGTGGTGACCCTGATTGCTACAGGAGTACTACCACTAGCCCCTTGACTTGTTGTCCTATCAAACTGAAATGTGGCGGGTTGTACTACAGGTCCTTGACCTTCTGTGAGGGGTCCCCTACCCACACCCCATACCCGATCTCTAGCCCTTAAGGTATTTAACTCCTGTTGTCAACCATGATCCTCTATCCTTAACCTGGCAGCCACCACCTAGTCATGTACAAGGGAATGGCAACAAAGGCATCGGGAGAAGGTGGGGGTAACAAGGAAACCAAGAGGAAACGTCAATCGGGCAAGGCTTCCCTCACTGTCTGCTACTGAAGAAAAGAAGTTTGTCTCACCTTTTTAAAAGAAGAAGGCAGAAAGATAGATTAGCAACAATATATCTCATTCACATACATGCATGATCAGGTATACATTTATCGCAGACACAAGCTGTCTCTTACCCCCTTGAGTAGGCAAAACGATGTTAGTCTGTAAAGGGCTCAATGTCCGCAACTTCCAGGGAATAAGGGGAGGCCGATAATTTCCTAGAGCCAATAGTCTTTAAGGCTTGTATCATTGTACCCATAAAAAAAAATACCTTCAATATAAAAGGTTAACCCACAGGGAAAAAGTCTGGCACAGACAAGAAATGCCACAAAAAAGATGTTAAAATAACGCTAAACTAGGAGTCATAGACCCCAAATAGGGAATCCTCGTAAAAAACACCCAAAAGATCAAAACGACCTCGATAGTTTACTAAAGATCTGGAAGTAAGGGCAGGGAAAACGGGTACGCAGCCGCATAATCTTCTCCAGATAATCCTTTAGCAAGGCAGCTAAGAGTCTTCAATACTGCAGGATTCGGGTAGAAGTGAAGGGAATTGAAGGAAAAACAAAGTCTCATAGAAATTCTATCCAAATCCAGAGGACGGAGATCCCACGAGGAAAATCAACTAGAAAGATGACTTTACAAGGCTGGAGAGCGTCTGCAAAGTCCTTCTGGATGCCAGAGCCCAAAGAGAAACCAAGCACTGAACTCCTGCTGGCGGCGGCTTAAATACCATCCGCCTACATGCCAAAATGTTCCCGCAAGTATACCTGACCATGCATGCAGCGCCAAAAAAGGTAGGAAAAACAGAGAGTGGACTCTTCAAACCCTAACATTGGGCAACCTCCCTGCTAAAATGCTGATAAAGATCTTATAATCTGCATTCAGCAGGGATATCGGCCGATACGATTCTGCTTTTTTCGGGTCCTTAGCAGGTTTTAATATCGGGACTATAGAGGCCACCCTCCACGATTCTGGGACCTGTGCCTCGTCCATATATATCATATTAAACAGACTTTCCCATACAGGCACTACTTCCTCGATTACCATTTTATATATTTCTGAAGAAACAGCATCTAACCCCACAGCCTTCCCATTTTTAGATCATTTAATTGCTCCCCTGATCTCTTCTTGAATGATTGGGGCTTCCATCATTTCCCCCTTCCTTATTCATTACAGAGAGGCCAAGCGAGATAAGCCAGCTTCTTAACTTTTGGAGATCAGGAACGGTATCTTCCTAATAGAGCTGTGAGAAAAGTGGCACAATATATTCCTGCATAGTTTCCGAGCTGTACAGCATCTCCCCTGAATCACTCCTAAACTCCTTTATCTTGTTTCAAGATCTTTCTACTCTTGCCTTCCAGGCTAACAATGCTCCTGCTTTCTCTCTACACTCTAATTCCTTCATATTCGCTGCTTGACATCTTGCCTTACACTTCTAACCTGATTTTACATTTTAGCTGGACTTCTTCTAACCTCCTTTCCATCCTCTCCCTTTCCTCTCCCACACTTATGTTATGCAAGGGCTCCTCAAGGATCCCGACTTCCTTTTCCATGTTTATTAGTTTTGCCCTATCTTCTCTATTTTTTGCACAGGTAAGGCTTTTCAGGACCCCTCGCATATATGCCTTGAAGACATCCCATACTATTCCTGGGGAGGCAGTATCTCTATTATTAACAAAGTATTCAGCTGCCGCTTTGTTCAAAGCTGTCTCAACCCACCCTTTCCCCCCCTTCTAGAAGCAGGGCACACTTTAGGGCCCATCTCTTAGGAGGTTGCAGTCCTAAAGCCTGTAAGGTTATCATTACAGCTGAATGGTCCGAAATATGAGCTGGGTGATGCTCAATCTTTTTAATATTAGTTGCAAAGCATCTATCAACTAAAAAATAATCTAATCTTGAAAAGTGATGGTGCTTTTTACTGTGCTACGTGTACCCCCTCATCTTCCCACTCAAGTGTCTCCACACATCTAATAAATCAAGGTACCTAATCATACTTTTCAATGCATTCCTCATTCTGGGGACATAAGCACTCTCCCTCCTCGTTGAACGGTCCAATACAGGATCCATCAGATCAGTAAAGTCCCCACCCACAATTGCAGGAGCTGAAATATCCGCCAGTCTCAATTCTAAATCTATGATATACTGTGGATCATCCTTGTTGGGTCCATAAAACCCAGGATTGTTGTGGAGCCGCCAGGTCGTGTTGAACTCATATTACTCAAGTGAATTTAGCGGTCACAACACACGTGTCTCACCTTGATTGACTCTTTTCCAACTTAGTGAACACATATTAGGACCACAATTCACAGGAGGATTTTGTCCCAGGTTGTGACTGTACTGGCGTGATCTTCCATAGCGGCATTCTCTTTTTAAAGACTGCCCTGTCTTTCCAACAAACACAGGTTGACTGAACAACGTGTTGCCGGTTTGGAATTATCACCGACATCACGTTTACGCCATCTGTGGCCTGCACCCAACAGTCATCTTTATTCTAGTGTAACAGAATTTTCTGTGTAGACTGATTTGTGCCCCACCGGGTTGGAATTATCACCGGATCAGGGAGTACACCGAGCTTGGATCAGACCATAAAGCTCGAAGAGTCAGAGACCACTGTCTCTCTGATAAAACACGTGTCAGCTGGCTGCTTTGTTAACAACCAATTAAAGAATACCAAGATATCTCCGTTGGATTTTGCTCCATTTGCTCTTTATACACATTTGCATTGCTTGTTTTAATATTGTATGTGTGCACGGGATTGTTGATCTATGTCATGTGGTAGGGTTTCCCTGCACAAATTAAGGGGTTATTAGGGTTTCCCCTTCCCAGTTAGCACCATACTAATTTGTTAGAATCACATACACACTGACGTTAATAGGCAGAGCGCCATTTCTTCCTAAATACGAAAACCCTGCTCTTTGGTGCCAAAACATATAAAGTCACTGTCCGCCCATTTTAAGCGAGCTGAAGCCCATCTACCCGAACTATCCATGCTCGATGCTTTGAGTTCTATGCCGCTTCCGCTCCTAATTAGAATTACGACTCCCTTACAACATTGTGCTTGATCAGAAGCGATGACATTTTAGGACCCATCCACACCTACCAAACAACTCCTTGCTTTCATTTGCTAATAAGTTCATCTCCTGTAAAATCATAATTTGTGCCTGTCCATTTTTTAAATATTCCATCACTTTCCTCTGTCTAGGTTTAGACCTGAGACTATTCACATTCCAGGTGAGAATATCAATACTCGGAATTTTAGCCAAGATGCTTCCTAAAAAACTCTATTTCTTGCTTTGTTACTGCATTGTTGAATTTCCCCTGCATAAAAGGTTCTGAGGACTTTTTTTGTTTTTTTATCCCACTGCTCCCCACCATGCCCACACCCACCACTATCTTTCTGACCCACTCTCCTACACTAACCCTGGGGAACCCTTCCTAACTATGCCTATGGGCGCACCATTGGGGGCATTTTTCACTAAAGTATTTAGAATTAGGAGAGCGACCTATCCTGTAATCCGAAATGGTCATTTTGCAGTATCTCCCTTTCTGATCCTGTCAATTAACGATTCTACGTCTTCTACTCCGGAGATTATGCATTTCATTGTTCCACATAATGCGCAACATTGCAGGGAATTTTAGCTGGACCTTTGCTCCCAACTTCCGGAGCTCCTCCATCTTGCCTCCTAACTCCCACTGCCTCTGTTCTGTAGCCTTACACAGATCTGATCTGACAAGAAGGGAATACCCATCTACTAAATAAGGACAATTTTTCAGCGCCCTGCTGAGTATCTCTTCTTTAGTGTTATATGAAAGAAAGTTCACCAGGTTGTTCCTAGGTTTAGTTCTTTTCAGGTTACGACGAAAAGGCTCTCTATGCATCCTCTGGACTTCATGTTGAAGGTTAATCTCTTCCCTGTCTTTCAAAATCGTATTCCATAGCAGCGAGCTTATAAAGGCCTTCATATCCGATCCTTCCTCGGTTTCGGGACATTCAAGAACCGTATGTTATTTATGCGGTAATGGTTCTGCACTCTCTCCATATCTTCTCTTACGGTTTGATTTTGCCTTTCTAACTTAGAAATCTCAGATGCATTCTTCTCCATGTCCTGTTTCACTGCATCCACCTCTTCCTCCAACTTTGTGCGAAGAGTTACTTCATCCAACTTCTGTGTTAGCTCCAAACAAGAGGCTTGTATGCCTAGCTGATTTGCTTCTAAGACCTCAAAGCAATTCATTATATCATTTTTAAGGCCCAATAATTGTATTGTATTGTATTGTAATTGCATTTATATAGCGCTTACTACCCCTGACGAGGCATCGAAGCGCTTTTTCGGCGAGTAGCACGCTACTCCGGGACCCATAGAGGATTAGTGTTGAATTAGTATTTTTGAAACATGCCAGTACATTTTAAGTGGTGGATAGGTTAGTCAGTTATTTGGATTTGGAATGGTAGCAGAAGGATAGAGGAGGACAAAGGTTTGTATTTATATAGCGCTTGTTGATGCACGCTATTCAGGAAGCCTACAATTAGTGGTGAATTAATATGGTGAAATATGAAGAAATTTCTGTGGTGGATATTAGTCAGTTACTTGGACTGAGAAGGATAGCGGAGGGATAAAAGGGGAAGAAAGATTTGCATTCATATAGCACTAGTTACCCCTGATGGGTGTTGAATCGCTTTTCTGGCGAGTAGCACGCCTCTCCGGAACCCATAAAGGATTACTGTTGAAAATGAGTATAGTAAAAAATGTGAAGTCATTTGAGTAGTGGATATGTTATTCAGTTATTTGGGTAGTATATTAGTATAGTTTAATATGGAATTTGAGAAGTGAACATGTTAGTCTGTTAATTTCGATTGGAAAGGATAGTGGAGGGATAAAAGAGTGAAACACTATTTTTATTTTAGGTCTTAGCAATAGGAGGAGTCTTTTGAATGAGTAAAAAGGAGTTTTGGAGGGGAGGACTCAGAGGAAAGTTTAGAAAGGTTTGTTTTAGGGGATCGGTATAGTAAAAGAGGTGTCAGATGATGCAAGGAGGGGGTAGAGTAGGAGAGAGTCTCGAAAAGGGTTATTTTGGCAATCATAGTAGTGGTATGGGGTTTGGAATAAATGAGAGAGTGGATGTAGAGGATATATTGATAGATTTATAGGATGAGAGATAGGGTAGTGCATTGGAAGGAGTAGTAGAAGAAGTTTGAGATGAGTCAGAAAAGTTGGGGAGGTGGTGCAACATGTGGGTCATGTAGTAATGTTCTAAATTGTCCAATGGATGAGAGGCAGTTAGAAGAGAGGTGCTGTATTGCTGTATCTGTGTTAGGTGTGGTGGAAGAGTGAAAGCTTAGCATTGGAGTTTGTTCCTTTGTGTGGTTTGAAAGGTGGGTATTTGTTTGTATTTTGTGATGGTAAGTATTATGAGGTGTTGCACTTTGAAGATCTTCCTGTGCTGGTGTGTGTGATATGTTTTGCTTTTGAGGAGTAGTGAAAAAGGGTGCTGATGTATATGTTTCATGCAATGGATTTGGTTGTGTAGTATTGTTTGTGAGAGGAGGGTGTGACGTAGAGGGGGTTGTGATGTGTTTATGAGTAGAGTGTATGTTGTGTGTAGGAGTAAATGAAGTAGAGGTGAGAGTGTTTATCTTAGACTGGTTTGTTGCAAGAGTCACAAAGTGTGGTGGTGTGCAGTGTGTGTTGTGCATTAGTGTTATTATGGTAGAAGGGAGAGGAGGGTGTTTGTTGGACAACTGATGGAAGGATGATTATACGTTTGTTAGTTATAAAAGGGGGTCTGTTAGGTGTAATTACAGCAGGGAGAGTGTGTCTGAATGGGATGTAGTTATGTATGGTGTTGATTGGCGTTGTGTTAGTGATGAGTGTATTGGTTAGTGGTATAGGATAGAGTTATGTACTGTTTGTAGGTGATGGTGGATATGTGTGGTAGTTGGGATAGTAGGGTGTGTAGATGTGGTTTGGTTGGGTTTGTAGTGCAGGCTGGTACATTAATCTGTGCCTAGTGTTGTGCGTGGTGTGCATTTGGTGTGAGTGTGTTGCTCTGTTTGAGGATGTGGATGGTGTGGGCTGGGTATTGCTAAATGAGAAAAAGGGCAGCATTTCTGGCCCTAGTCCCGACCAGTCTCGAACAGGCTCAAACAGGAAACTGCCCTTGTCCTCTCTGCCCTTAACAGGCTCAAACAAAAAACTGCCCATGCCCTCTCTGCCCTTTAGAGGCTCAAACAAGAAACTGCCCTTGTCCTCTCTGCCCTTAGCCTCGACGCCCGGGCTGAGACGCCCTAAGCCTGGCCTTTTTTATAGCCCTAGTAATCAGGTGACCCCTTCAGCCAATGGGAACCCTAGCCCTAACACTATCCAATCACAACACTAGCCCTAAAATCTAGAACCAATAGGAGACCAGGACCTTACAGCCAATCTTAGCCCTAGTCCAAGCACCCAATCAGTTCAAAAACCCTTATCTCTATGTCCAATAAAGGCCCTAGCCCTACCAGTAGTCCCAAAACAAGTCCATGCAACCAATGGTACAGGTAGCCCTAGTCCCTACTTCCAATAGAACGCCTAACCCTACTCTAAGTCCCACACCTAGTCCAGCAATCAATCACACCAGAAGCCCTAATCGCTACTTCCAATTAAAGGTCTAACCCTAGCCCTAATCTCACCCTACTCCCAACAACCAATAACATAGGAAGCCATAGTCCCTACTTCCAATAGAAATCCTAACCCTAGCCCTAGTCCCAACCCTACAATGAGTGAATCACAGACCCAGACACCAATCAGAACCCTTAAATACCCAACCAATGAGGACATTAACCCTAATCCAATAGAAACACCAGATACAACCACCAATCAGTGTAGACATGTACCTACCAATAGCAGACCATATAAGGTCTCAGCGACCTCAGACAAGGTTTGCTGGCTAGGGAGTTGGAAGCTGCTTCTCCTGTTCAGAATCTCCTATGAGACAGACAGACTCAATCTACACTTTGGACTTCAGCAGGTAAGGGCCTCACTAACTTGAAATCTAACAATACTGTTTGAATAAAACTTTACTCCCCCTGCTGGCCAAAAAATGAAGTGCACAGGCCTAGTAAAACACAGTTTAAACAGCACACAGAAGCACCATCTGATGTAGAAAAATCCCTGTTGCTGGGGGGGGGGGAGGCTGGGGGGCTGTTTTCACTGGCTTATGAACACAAAATGGTGGCTGTGAGTGCACTGTTTCAACATACAGGTCTTAGCACAGAGCAAAGGAGAAATTTGGAGGGAAAACAGAACTTGTCACCGAGGAATGAGAGGGACAAACTACAGAGGTTGGACTGCAAATCCCACAATTCAACACACTAAATGGAGGCGATCATGGGCAGGGAAAACCACAAATTTAAAACACAACACAGGTGATAAAATATGAAATTACAGGCAGGCTAAAACTACAATGTTTAACTGTAACAACCACAGGCATAGACAGTAAACACAGAAAGTGAAAATCGTTTTTTAAACAACTTTTTGTTTTGGGAAGAGACAGCACTAGTCTGTCTCCTTACCACTTCCTGGACTCTGCTCACTGCAATCTGGGGCACAGGTAGGCTGCAACTCACAAGATGGAGGAGAATGATTTGGGGTGCACCCAGCAAGGCCTTAAGGTGCCTGGGCAGGTGAGAGAGGAGGGCTCAGACTTGCCTGATTGCTGAATAGCCAACGGTCTGCTGGCCTGGGGGTGGGGGCTGGTCAGCTGCTTCTCCTGTTCAGAATCTCCTAGGAGACAGACAGGCTCAATCCACACTTTGGACTTCAGCAGGTAAGGGCTTCACTAACTTTAAATCTAACAATACTGTTTGAATAAAACTTTACCTCCCCTGCTGACCAAAAAACGATGTGCACAGGCCCTAGTTAAAGACAGTTTAAACAGCTCACAGAAGCACCCTCTGATGTAGAAAAATCCCTGTTGCTGGGGGGGGGGGGCAGGGGGGCTGGTTTCACTGGCTTGTGAACACAAAATGGTGGCTGGGAGTGCACTGTTTTAACATACAGGTCTTAGCACAGAGCAAAGGAGAAATTTGGAGGCAAAACAGAAATTGTCACCAAGGAATGAGAGGGACAAACTACAGAGGTTGGACTGCAAATCCCACAATTCAACACACTAAATGGAGGAAATCATGGGCAGGGAAAACCACAAATTGAAAACACAACACAGGTGATAAAATATGCAATTACAGGCAGGCTAAAACTACAATTAACTGTAACAACCACAGGCATAGACAGTAAACACAGAACGTGAAAATCGTCACCTTACCACTTCCTGGACTCTGCTCACTGCAATCTGGGGCACATGTAGACTGCAACTCACAAGATGGAGGAAAATGATTTGGGGTGCACCCAGCAAGGCCTTAAGGGGCCTGGGGAGTTGTGAGAGGAGGGCTCAGACTTGCCTGGTAGCTGAATAGCTAATGGTCTGCTGGCCTGGGGGTGGGGCTGGGCAGCTGCTTCTCCTGTTCAGAATCTCCTAGGGGACAGACAGGCTCAATCCACACATTGGACTTCAGCAGGTAAGGGCCTCACTAACTTGAAATCTAACAATACTGTTTGAATAAAACGTTACTCCCCCTGCTGGCCAAAAAACGAAGTGCACAGGCCCTAGTAAAAGACAGTTTAAACAGCTCAGAGAAGCACCCTCTGATGCAGAAAAAATCCTGTTGCTGGGGTGGGGGAGGCAGGGGGCTGGTTTCACTGGCTTGTGAACACAAAATGGTGGCTGGGAGTGCACTGTTTTAACATACAGGTCATTAATTTCTACCAAACCACCAGCACTATTTCCACCCTTTTCGTATTGATTACAGTATCCTCTAAATTGGCCCTATTACCAGATGTATCTGATGCATGTTATTCTATACTGGGGCTTGAACCACCTATGCCATCTTTCTGCATACTCAGTAGTACTCGGGGAAAAGATTCGAGTGAGGGGGTGATTTTTACTTTAGAGGGTAAAATGACAGGTTTTTTTTGTGCTTTTGCCTCACTTATCTTCCCTACTGGAGGCTTTCCTAATCCCCTGCTTTGGAGACTCCCTCCTTGTCGCCCCCGTTTTGCCTTTACAATAATTTTTGCTCCTTGCAATGATTCTGGCAATGAGTGCGGTGAGATAGGAAGGAGATTTGCCTTACCTCCAATGTTCCTGGTCCTCAATGTGTACCTGGAGGGTGCCTCACCTTCCTTAGTCTCGCCTGTCTCCATATGCGGGTGCTGCCCCCCTCCTACTCAGCTTTTCCCGCTTCCACTCCCCTGCCGCTCTGCTC
This sequence comes from Lissotriton helveticus, assembly GCF_964261635.1. NCBI lineage: Eukaryota > Metazoa > Chordata > Amphibia > Caudata > Salamandridae > Lissotriton > Lissotriton helveticus. Next base: position 1,622,651,960 of record NC_136067.1, read on the forward strand.
AGGTCCCCCTCCTCGTTTCTCGCTTCCTCTGTATACTGCAGGAAAGCTTGACTTGTTCTGTCTGCCACCCGATCTGATTCCGGCCTTCCAGGCTCGCCGGAGCTCTCTCGCCGCCTCACTCCAGCGCGCCCATGGGGGTCCACAAATCAGCCTCTAATCCCTTTCAGGCTCATGAACGCAGCGTTTCAGGATCATACCGGGATCCAGGGATTCAGTAAGTTAAAAAACGTATTTTTACGCGGATTTGGCCAGGTAACTGCCATTCACCTCCGCTAACGCTCCCCCCGCAATGGCACCCGCGAGCATCTAGTCAGCAGCCGCCATGTTCCCCTCTCATGCAGAGCCTTCCTTCTCCAGTTTCCACCCTTGTCCAGAGTGCCCAGCAGAAAGTGGAGGTCACGGCGAAAACAGTCCTGTTTCTCATCTTGGCCAGCTTGTTTCGGGTGATTCCTTCCTCCGCAATGTTTTCTCCACTATGCTAAAGTTCAGCCTACCAGATGTCAGGTAACCCGGCCTATGCTGCATGACGCATTGTCACTACGTCAGTGTCTCCAAGAAAAACAGACACCCAACGACGGTATCCTGGCAACGTCCTTCCTTGATGACGCCTCCACGACGCATCATCTGGGACGCAACACGTCAGCGTGAGACCATCAGCTATGCTACACGTCAGAGTGAGGGCGTCGGCGGCCATTTTCTGTGGTCCAGCTGTGTGGTTTCCATAGCAACCGACGCGCTTTCTGTCCGACAGCGCATTTCTTGGCCGAAACCTTCAACATTGAACAGCGGCGATACACACGCCTACTGTGTATTGCTTCAACTTGCGGATCCTCTTCACATTTAAAGGTACTTCTCAGTATTTTACCCTTTATTCACGGCGATATACACGCCTACGGTATATCACATCTCTCAATACTCACGTTGTGACTCAACTTGTCAACCTGAGGACGTCGGCGGCCATCTTCGTTCCTATTGAGTCAGTCTCCATAACAACTTATGCGCTTCTTTGGTTAGAGGGCAAATTATTTTCGGCGCAAGTCACAGCTGTTGCTAGATTGTTTAAAGATCTAGATTATTTAAGGTACTGCTTTTCATTTTGTCTTTGCTCCAAGGCGATAAACACGCCTGTTGTATATCGTTCTACACTTATATTTATTACACTTATTAAGTGTTTCTACAGTTATTTACTTGGGTGTACTCCTTCAACCTCACAAACCTGTTCCATGTATCCTCATCTTTTCTTCAGCGAAACACACGCTCTCAACTTACAGTGTTTCTTTTGGCATTATCCTCACCTACTTCTAATCAGTTGCTCTCTTGACTTCTGTTGTTCTCTGTATTACATTGGGCATATTCAACCTCTTTACTTGTGGGTTTTCTTCCTCATTATGGCTGCTTCTCACATTTCTGTTGTTCCACACGCCAATTTCTTGGCACAACCTGGTCCACCTAGTATCCCTTAGGAGGATGGGATCCTCATGTTTGAAAATTATTTAGATGCCCTTGATGGTTAAGACTTTTCAGCCAAGAAGACGAAAGCCTTTCTTTTAAGCACATTGGGTAAAGAAGGACAGCAAATGTTTCGCTACCTTCCCCAAGCACTCCAAGCTAACGGCCAAGCGATGCCCGATGAGTACAAGGAGGCCATTTGTAGGTTAGAGGTGAGATATGCAAAGAAGCAAACTTAGTAATGAATAGATACAAATTTTACACCCAACACCAGAAAACAGGGGAGTCTTTCGATGAGTTTATCTCAAGACTAAGAGAAATGTCAATAAAATGTAAATTTGGAGCAATGACGGATGAGTTGATTAGAGATCAATTCATCGTCCAATGCGACAACAAGAAAATCCAAGTGCGTCTATGGGCAGCAAAGAACCCCAACCTCAAGACTGCCATTGACCGTGCCAAAGTAGTAGAACAATCCGAAGGATGCATGAAGGAATTAGAGAAAAGAAATCTCAACCCTGAAATGAACGAGATTTCTTTACAGGAGCATTGTGACTTCTGCCATGATGATGACGAACCTGGCACCATTGCTGCTATTACAAACAGAGAAAAATCTGTGAAGAACCCCTTCAACTCCAAACCTGTGGGTGCCAACCAGAAATGTTCTTGTATTAGAATGTGCAATAGCTGTGGCAGCAGAGCACACACTTCTGACTCGAAGTTTTATTTTGCTTCCAAGCAGGAATGTCTTAAATGTGGCCTTATGGGCCATTATGCCGTGTATGTAGAGGCAAATTTCGCTCTAGTTTTGCTAGTGTACATGATGTTGAGAAAGGGGATGTATTTGATGGTGATAAGATTTTAGTTGTTGATTCTGATGATGTACAAAGTGAAGACGACAAGAGAAGAAACAGGCCCAAAGCTGTTTTCTCCATTGATGGTCGTGATGTTTCTTTAATGGTCGATACTGGGTCTAAATTCACCATCATTCCCAAATGTCTTTTTAACGAGAAGTGGAGCAACAAACCACTTCTTCCTAAAGACATTTCTCCTGGTGGTTATCGGGGTGAGCCAATTGACATTCTAGGGTATTTTGAGGTTCACATTTATTTTTCTCATAGAGACATTCAGGGAAAGCTATATGATTCTGAACATGGCCCAGCCATTTTGGGGTGGGTACACAAATAAGACTTACATATCATTGTCCATCCGAGAGCCCCCATGCAAGTCATGGTCATTGAAGAAAAGAGTTTTGACAATATTCTCGAAGGGGCACATGCAGTCTTCAGAGAAGAACTTGGCCTACTCAAAGGATATGCTCATCGCATACTACTTAAAACAGATTTGATTCCTGTCCAACATAAAGTCAGGCGTGTACCCATTGTAGTAAAAGATGAGATTAAAAATCTCATCAAAGAGATGCTGGACGCAGGAGTGACAGAGCCTGTGGAAGCTCCCCCTTGGATTTCTCCTGTTGTAATTACTAAGAAGGCGAATGGCAGGTTGAGATTCTGTGTAGACTTGCGCTCCTTAAACCAGTGTGTTGTTGCAGATACCTTTCCACTCCCCAACATTAGCGAACTGGTCACCACACTCAAGGGTACCAAGGTCTTCTCAAAGATCGATCTTAAGAGCGCATACCACCAGATCAAACTACACAAAGATTCCAAGCATCTCACTGCCTTCATTACCCCAGAGGACACATTTCAATTCACTTGTTTGCCCTTTGGGTTAAATTCAGCCACCAGCATTTTTCAACGCATGCTCTCTGACATTTTTAGTGGGGTTGACAACACCATATACTTCCAGGACGACATATTAATTCATGGTCAATCCGTTGAAGAACACAACTCCATACTCAGGCTTGTCTTACATAGACTGTCCAAATCAGGTCTCACACTCCATAAAGATAAGTGCAAATTTCTGATTGATCAGATAGATTACCTAAGCTACACCATCAATGCCAAAAAAAGATCAGTGCAGTGCAATAAGCTTAGCCCCTTCTCCTGTTGCTAAAGACCAGCTTTGCTCTTTCATGGGTCTTATAGAGTATTACTCGAAGTTTGTAAGAAACTTTTCCGACAAAACTGCGTGCTTGCGTTCATTACTTAAGAAGGGCGTAAGTTTTGTTTGAAATCCTCAACACCAAGAATGTTTTGAACATATCAAGAAAGCAATTTGTGATGCAAATGTTCTCTCTCCTATTGATGTCAACTGCAAACCATTCTCACTGTTCATGCCAGCTCGACTGGATTGGGTGCAATGTTATCTCAACATAAATCTGGTTGTGAAAAACCAGTAGCTTTTGCCTCCAGGACTCTAACAGATGCAGAAAAAAATGTATTCTGTTATTGAGAGGGAAGCACTTGCGGCATCATGGGCTGTTGAATATTTTCGAACTTATCAATGGGTCACAAAATTTCTTCTCAGAACTGATCACAAGCCTTTTATTAAAGTATTGTCTCCTGGTGGTACAGGTAACGGGTCTGCGAGACTTGCCAAATTAGCAGCTAAGCTCCAGAGTTTCCAATACCAAGTTGAACACATCCAAGGTTGGAAGAATATTCAAGCCGATTGTCTTTCCAGCTTGTCGGTTGTTTGGCGCTCTGTTTCTGAATCTGCCTTTTCACAGGCTGATGAGGGCATTGCATTGGCTTCCATAGATGATGCAGTTTTTGTTGGTGAGGGTGTGTTCAATGCCAATGAATGGGAACGTGAGATGGTCAATGACCACACTTTACAAGATGTAATCAAACTTTTAAAGTCCAGCCCAAGAAGAGAGAGTTGTCTTCCTGTTCCTGTTCGCCCCTATGTCAAAATTCTAGATGAACTGTCCTTATGCAGCGATAACGTTCTAGTTAAAGGTGAGACGTTTATTCTCCAGTTTGGCATCAGGAGAAAGCTCTTAACTATAGCACACGAGGGGCAACTCTCATTCAACAACGCATTAAAAATGACTTTTGGTGGCCGGGCCTTGATGCCCACATAGTGGATTGGGTTGAAAACTATTCAGATTGCAAGGAAGGGGTAAAAAGACTCAATGTGTGTTGCAAATCTGACAGTGCTCATATTGTGAACCCTGGTTTACCCTGGCACTGCACTTGCCTAGATTTCATCGGTCCCATGGGTGAGTTGCATGAAAGTGACAGGTTTGGGATCGTGGTGGTGGATGTTTTTTCTAAATGGCTTGTGGTTGAATTTACCAATGACATTACCACTGAGAGCACTATCAAGTTCTTAGGCTAACTTTTCAGGGACAAGGGTATTCCCTCCGTTCTCATTACAGATAATGGCACACAATTGGTATCTAAAGAAACGCAAACCTTTTTAAAAATTGTGGAATATCTCACCACCGCACCTCTCTCTATAATCCCCAGGGTCTCCTTTTGAATTGATATGGGGCAGGTCCCCTGGCTCTAAGCTGGGTCCTCCGTGGCTGAAACAGTTAGTCACTTTTTGTGAGATTCAGTTTCCACCACAGAAACCTGTGAGCATTGGCTGTCGCTTTAACATAGGTGATCAAGTTAAGATCAAAACAGGCAGAATTGAGAGAGGTCTTTCTAAGTTTAAATTACCATTCACTGTCAAAAAGGTGCTTGATCATTGTGTCATGTTAAACAATGGTGATCGCCATGTAGCCCTATATCAGAAGAACAGTGGCTATCATGAGTAAAGTAGGCATGTGAGTCCTCTCATTAATAGTGGTTATGTTTTAGCACAGGATCCGGTGGATGCCTCTCTCCCTGGAATTTCAGGTACAACTCTAGGCGGGGGTGATTCTCTCATTCCTGTAACTTCTTACCAAATTTCTATCCCTAGTTCAGAGAGCACTGGCTCTTTCTGCCCTCTGAGATGCTGGAAACCACCTATGAAGCTTAAAGATTTTGTCTGTTAATGTGTGTGTGTTTTTTTTTCTCTTTTCTTCTTTAACGTGTGTTTAATTTTGCTTTTGGAAAGGAAGAAGATGTGTAATACACAGTCTAGTCTTTATCAGAATGTAATTGCTTGAGAATTCCTATGCTATGTTTCCCCCTGACTTGACGTTCTGTTCCATGTCAGTTAGACTCCTTTCTCCTGCTTGGAAGAGTACGCTCTCGTCGTCTCCTGTACTTAAATATAGGATCTTTCATCAAACTCACTGTGTCCGAATTATGAACTTATCACACTATTCAGTGACAAAGACACTTATTTTTCAGTTTGAGCTGCTAAGTTATGTAACTCACTTACGGCGAAGACTCAAGACATGTAAAAACAAGCATTGGAAATGCAATAGGGCTCGCATTAGAAAAGTTTGAGCTATTGGTCTTATAAATGAATTTTTTTTATTTATGTGTTATTTTTTAAAATAGCTAAATTAATAACTTTGTCATTTACAATGCCAATAGTTATAACTTTCGCAAATGTGACACCTATAGCATTTGTAATGCAACATGTTTTGTATTTACGTGACTTAGATGTATTGATATTACAAATAACAATGGCTTTTAATTTTTTTAAATAATTAATACTTAAATAATTTATTTATTTTGTAATGTGGCAATAGCTTAAACTTTTGTAAATAACTTTTGTGAAGATTATGTTCAGTATTTTTTATTGTAACGAAAATCCAAGAACAGAAGTGAAATATTAACATCTTTTTGTGATTTGTAATAAAGCGTGAAAGCTTGAAAACAGCTTGAAACATTGAAAGAACATATTTGAACCAGTGATGCTGTGGTTGCGTCGAGTGATGCTGTGGTGGTGCTGAGTGATGCTGTGGTTGCGCTAAGTGATGCTGTGGTTGCGCTGAGAGGTGTGTGCATCGGTGGAGCTTAGTGGGTGCGTTGGTGGAGCTGTGTGGTGGGTGTATCGGAGGAGCTGTGTGGTGAGTGCATCGGTGGAGCTGTGTGGTGGGTGCTTCGGTGGAACTGTGTGGTGGGTGCATCTGTGGAGCTGTGTGGTGGGTGCATCTGTGGAGCTGTGTGGTGGGTGCATCTGTGGAGCTGTGTGGTGGGTGCATCTGTGGAATTGTGTGGTGGGTGCCTCGGTGGAGCTGTGTGGTGGGTGCATCGGTGGAGCTGTGTGGTGGGTGCCTTGGTGGAGCTGTATGGTGGGTGCCTCGGTGGAGCTGTGTGGTGAGTGCATTGGTGCAGCTGTGTGGTGGGTGCATTGGTGGAGCTGTGTCGGTGGAGCTGCGTGGCGGGTGCATCGGTGGAGCTGGGTGGTGGGTGCATCAGTGGAGCTGTGTCGGTGGAGCTGTGTGGTGGCTGCATCGGTGGAGCTGTGTGGTGGGTGCATCGGTGGAGATGTGTGGTGGGTGCATCTGTGGAGCTGTGTGGTGGGTGCCTCGGTGGAGCTGTGTGGTGGGTGCATCGGTGGAGCTGTATGGTCATCGGTGGAGCTGGGTGGTGAGTGCATCGGTGGAGCTGTGTGGTGGCTGCATCGGTGGAGCTGTGTGGTGGCTGCATCGGTGGAGCTGTGTGGTGGGTGCATCTGTGGAGCTGAGTGGTGGGTGCCTCGGTGGAGCTGTGTGGTGGGTGCATCGGTGGAGCTGTGTGGTGGGTGCCTTGGTGGAGCTGTATGGTGGGTGCCTCGGTGGAGCTGTGTGGTGGGTGCATCGGTGGAGCTGTGTGGTGGGTGCATCAGTGGAGCTGTGTCGGTGGAGCTGTGTGGTGGGTGCATCGGTGGAGCTGGGTGGTGGGTGCATCGGTGTAGCTGTGTCGGTGGAGCTGTGTGGTGGCTGCATCAGTGGAGCTGTGTGGTGGGTGCATCGGTGGAACTGTGTGGTGGGTGCATCGGTGGAGCTGTGTGGTGGGTGCCTCCGTGGAGCTGTGTGGTGGGTGCATCGGTGGAGCTGTGTGGTGGGTGCATCGGTGGAGCTGTGTAAGTGGAGCTGTGTGGTGGGTGCATCGGTGGAGCTGTGTGGTGGGTGACTCGGTGGAGCTGTGTGGTGGGTGCATCGGTGGAGCTGTGTGGTGTGTGCATCGGTGGAGCTGTATGGTGGGTGCCTTGGTGGAGCTGTGTGGTGGGTGCATCGGTGGAGCTGTGTGGTGGGTGCATCGGTGGAGCTGTGTGGTGGGTGCATCGGTGGAGCTGTTTGGTGGGTGCCTCGGTGGAGCTGTATGGTGGGTGCCTCGGTGGAGCTGTGTGGTGGGTGCCTCGGTGGAGCTGTGTGGTGGGGGCATTTGTGGAGCTCTGTGGTCGGTGCATCGGTGGAGCTCTGTGGTGGGGGCATAGGTGGAACTCTGTGGTGGGTGCATCGGTGGAGCTCTGTGGTGGGTGCATCAGTGGAGCTGTGTGGTGGGTGCATCGGTGGAGCTGTGTGGTGGGTGCATCTGTGGAACTGTGTGGTGGGTGCATCGGTGGGGCTGTATGGTGGGTGCCTCGGTGGAGCTGTGTGGTGGGTGTATCGGTGGAGCTGTGTGGTGGGTGCATCGGTGGAGCTGGGAGGTGGGTGCATCTGTGGAGCTGTGTGGTGGGTGCATCTGTGGAGCTGTGTGGTGGGTGCATCTGTGGAGCTGTGTGGTGGGTGCCTCTGTGGAGCTGTGTGGTGGGTGCATTGGTGGAGCTGTGTGGTGGGTGCATCGGTGGAGCTGTGTGGTAGTTGCATCAGTGGAGCTGGGTGGTGGGTGCATCGGTGGAGCTGTGTGGTGGGTGCATCGGTGGAGCTGTGTCGGTGGAGCTGTGTGGTGGCTGCATCGGTGGAGCTGTGTGGTGGGTGCATCGGTGGAGCTGTGTCGGTGGAGCTGTGTGGTGGCTGCATCGGTGGAGCTCTGTGGTGGGGGCATAGGTGGAGCTCTGTGGTGGGTGTATCGGTGGAGCTCTGTGGTGGGTGCATCAGTGGAGCTGTGTGGTGGGTGCATCGGTGGAGCTGTGTGGTGGGTGCCTCGGTGGAGCTGTGTGGTGGGTGCATAGGTGGAGCTGTGTGGTGGGTGCATCGGTGGAGCTGTGTGGTAGGTGACTCAGTGGAGCTGTGTGGTGGGTGCCTCGGTGGAGCTGTGTGGTGGGTGCCTTGGTGGAGCTGTGTGGTGGGGGCATTTGTGGAGCTCTGTGGTTGGTGCATCGGTGGAGCTCTGTGGTGGGGGCATAGGTGGAGCTCTGTGGTGGGTGCATCGGTGGAGCTCTGTGGTGGGTGCATCAGTGGAGCTGTGTGGTGGGTGCATCGGTGGAGCTGTGTGGTGGGTGCATCGGTGGAGCTGTGTGGTGGGTGCATCGGTGGAGCTGTATGGTGGGTGCCTCGGTGGAACTGTGTGGTGGGTGCATCGGTGGAGCTGTGTGGTGGGTGCATCGGTGGGGCTGGGTGGTGGGTGCATCTGTGGAGTTGTGTGGTGGGTGCATCTGTGGAGCTGTGTGGTGGGTGCATCTGTGGAGCTGTGTGGTGGGTGCCTCGGGGGAGCTGTGTGGTGGCTGCATCGGTTGCATCCCACACTCATTGTTTCAAGATAAAAGTATGCAACTTCCCACCATGCTTGAAATGCACGCAGAAAGAAAGCTTACTAGTTAGAAAGTATTAGGCAAAGTAGGACGCTGAGTGAAAATATGCCTGCAAATGATCACAGCCATGTAAAGTTACAGAAAGCCCCCTGAAATGATAAAAGTGTGTTATATTCAAATAAAAGTACGGTAACACTAGTTAAAACGAGTCTTTGAGGCATAAAGTTTGAAACGCAAAAACAAGAAGAACTCACTTAAAAAGTAGCAAACATGCATAGTTCCATAGAGCAACCTGAAGCACAGGATGAAGACAAGCACACAAAGGAGACAGCTGGAAAACGTATCCACTATCACAGAGTGCTTAATCAAATAGACAAGTGAGAAAAGCCATAAACACCAGGGGTGCGGGGAAGCAGATTGCCTTCAAGCATATGGGGAAAGCGAGGCACTACAGAAGCGCGTGAATAATTAGGGGAGGACAAATGCAGACAAGGCCTGGGGCAAGCTTGTGGGAGGAAGGCTGGTGGCATTGTGCACGCGCTCACGTGCACTGCATCAAATCGCCAGTGGTTAAACTCTAGTTAAGCCACAATAGAGCTCGCCAGCTATGCGCATGCGCATCAGCAGGCGAGCCCTAAAAAAGACTTAAAAAAAGACTCAAGACATGTAAAAAAACACAGCAACAATCCTACACTCCTACCTACCTAAAGACCATCAATCCTACCTAACATTAAATAAACATTAAAAATAAACATTAAAAATAACATTAAACATTAAATAAACATCTAAACAAACATTAAACATCTAAACATTAAATAAACATCTAACTCAGAAATACAATAAAAACGTTACGGATTTAGTCAACAGGAATTCGAGCTTCATTATAGCACAATGTACACCTGCATGATATACGTAAATGTGAGCTAGTTAGCACGATCTGTAAATTACAAATAAAAATGTCACAGATATTTCTTTCCAGATATCAGTGGAAGCTACGTTATGAAAGCTCAAACGAGCATGTGCATTGCCACTTGAGTTTGTCATGGTCTTCCAGAAAATAAATGTAGGAGCCTAGGTGGGAGCCAAAGATTCACGATGGCTACCATTCTTCCCTGTATTCGACATGGATTTTGGGCGTCTGTCTAGTTGTTTTTTCCAGTGCGCGTGCTCTGTGCTGTTCGTCCGTTTGTGTATCTTCCAGCTCTTCCGGGGACACCATATGCCTGAATCCAGCCCGGAACATGTCACGTGACGGGGGTCGGTGGGTTGTACTGAACAAGAAAACTAGTCCGAACCGGTTCTCGCGCATTGTTGCTGGGGGCTTCGCAGGCAGCAAGAGTAGAAGTTGAAGAGTGGAGCAGGAGCGACGTGCAGCGTGGAATGCGTGAGTGCTGGACAGGGAGCCATCTTCTGCCTCGGCTCTGTTTACATCTATGCTTACTCGTCATTCTATGCTTTCATTTTGGACTCAGTGACAATGAGGAGATTTCTGTTGACCACAATTTTGGCTGTATTTCCAGGAGACCTGGTTTATAATCCCAGCTCCGTCCGACAACCACGAAGTGTGATCCTGGGCGCATGTTCCAAAACCTTCTTTCCTTTATTTACAAACATAATGAGCGTACGGGAATGGTCTGAACACCGGTTGTAGAGACAGTGCAGCCAGTATTGGGCACTATATTACACGCTGGGAGCGTGCACGGCCTTCTGCACAGTTGTGTGCCTGGAGGGGGTACCCTTTGTAATGGAGCTGCTGAAGCCTCTGTGCTTCTTAGTCGTTGTGTGTGGGATAATGAGATGCCTATTCATTTTCTTTTGTCATAGTAGCCGGGGTTTGTGTGTGTCTGTACTATGCACGGAGCACGGGCAGCAGTTATGCATATGCTATTGTGTTTTAGGCAACAGCTGTTAATTTATTGTTTTGGCAGCTTTTGAGTAATCTTGGTGTGTTCTGAAGCAGACGCTGCTTTGGCTGTTTCTAAACGACTTCTAAACGAAGAACATGTACTTGGATTTAAAGAATAGACCTGTCATGTGAAGGCGATGCCCCTGCTTCTCGATGCATTCAGATGGGAATTAATGGTGGGTACCTGTAATGTCACCCGCTGCCAGGCGCACACAGTTGTACTAGCTATAGTGAAGTTCTCGAATATTGTGTTTTAGGCAACAGCTGTTAATTTATTGTTTTGGCAGCTTTTGAGTGATCTTGGTGTGTTCTGAAGCAGACGCTGCTTTGGCTGTTTCTAAACGACTTCTAAACGAAGAACATGTACTTGGATTTAAAGAATAGACCTGTCATGTGAAGGCGATGCCCCTGCTTCTCGATGCATTCAGATGGGAATTAATGGTGGGTACCTGTAATGTCACCCGCTGCCAGGCGCACACAGTTGTACTAGCTATAGTGAAGTTCTCGAATATTGTGTTTTAGGCAACAGCTGTTAATTTATTGTTTTGGCAGCTTTTGAGTGATCTTGGAGTGTTCTGAAGCAGACGCTGCTTTGGCTGTTTCTAAACGACTTCTAAACGAAGAACATGTACTTGGATTTAAAGAATAGACCTGTCATGTGAAGGCGATGCCCCTGCTTCTCGATGTATTCAGAAGGGAATTAATGTTGGGTACCTGTAATGTCACCCGCTGCCAGGCGCACACAGTTGTACTAGCTATAGTGAAGTTCTCGAATATTGTGTTTTGTCACCTGATACTGTCTGTCAACTGCGACCTGAGATTGTAGTGAACTAAACCATATAAAATATCCTTACATTTTGATGATAACGTAGCTTCAGCCTCTGGCGGACTAAATACTTTTTATTTTTTTTAACATGTTGAAATCTCTTCATTGTCGTCATGTTCTCCTCCAGCGGTTCTAAGTTTTATATATGTGGCAACCAGTACAGATTGCCGTTTGTTATGAGCGTATTAGTGTGTTTCACACGTGTAACGTTCAGCGGAAACCAAAACCATGGAGCAGGACTCCTACTTGAAACCCTTTGTAGTTTTGTTTAGGCCTCTCAGGAGGGGGCAGGGCACGTTTCCTGTATACACGAAGCGTCAGTGTGCTGTGCTTTGTTTCCATCTGATACCCCCCATGAGCACGTATGCAACAAAGCTGCAAAGAAGGGCTTTTAATCCCATTTAAACTCGGCAGACTGCAGGGTAAGATCCCAGCGTTTGAGCACAGCTGTCAAAATTGGAATATTGATTTCCTATAGACCGTTTATGTGCAGTCAGGAGGAAGATCTCAGGGTCTCAAAATGGCATGTTGTTTTTTCTATTGTATTGATAGCCACCTGCCCCCCCCCCCTTCCTGTCTGATCTGCTTTGTTTGCCAAGTTCATGTGCACTGATTTGCATTGCATGCCCCCTTTTTTTTATTTAAATGAGGCAAAAGGCAAGGGGAGTCAGTTCGCCCTGCTGTATTTCCTACTATATGAGAACGCACACACGCCTTATTGCGGAGGTAAGAAGGGGATTTCAAAATTACACGTTAAACGGTTAAAGCATCAGTAGCAGGGATTACATGGGAGTAAAGGAAAGATCCAGTAATTGCAGGTATGTTTGTAACTAGAAGCACTCATTATCGTTGGTTTTCAAAGCAATCCAAACATGAAAACAGCCTTTGTTCTACGCGGACTTCGAGAAGGAAATGTAGTTCTGTTGCCTGTAAATATTTGGATGGGAGTGCAGCAGTGCCCTATGGACCGAGGCCATCTCAAATAAATGTATTTTGGAATGTTGATCAAATTGTATTCTACAGGGATGTTTTCGTATTCTGCTGCTTCTGCAAGGAGTGCTCTGTTGATTAATGACCTCTTGCTGTATAGTTTTGTAATAATTACTTATTGCATGCAGTATTGGACCGGTTAAATGCGTCGATTTTAAAATAAGACCAGTGCCAACCTAGCCCCAGCACCTATTGTTCTGTTCAAGGATAAACAGCTGGTTTTGATATATTTCTTTTAAGCAAGTTTACAGCTTATGTAATTTTACCTGGTAAATACTGTAGATGTGGATATAATGGGCAATACTTGAGTAAAGCTGTATTATTGTCAAGGGTATCTTGCTGGATTGGTGTCCTCTGGTGTGCTGTGTTAATTTGCTTGTTTAATGGGTAACTTATTCCGACATACCCTTCTTTCTCCAATTTGTACCATTTCGGAATTGGGTCCACCGCACTTGAAATGAGCGAAGAAAAGAAGTGAAGAATCTTTCTGTCTTGCTGTGGCAGCATTGCCCCGAGAAGTGTCTGTGCTGACCTGTCATGGGAAGTTGGTCCAGTGGTACTAGGCCCTGCTGCCGCATACTTAGTGTGTTCGAAATCTGAGCGGGCTTGGCGTACTTATTTCCGAGTGTATTCATTTTGAAAGTAACATTTATTAGACAATTGGAATGATGAGAGCTCCATTGAACATTACCTAGGTTCCAATGATAGGGTGGACTAACTGAAGAAAGAAAATTAAAAAATAAAATCTTGTTATATTTTCTCATGCACTGTACTAGTCGTGATTTCAATGTAAATTGATACTTGTATAGTGCACTAATCACCCGCAAGGGTCTCAAGGCGCTTGTACGAATACCGCTGTGGAACCCATCCTGGCTTTCCCTCTGAGGTGTCCACTCCTGGGCACCCCCAAGGTGGAGGCCAGGCATCCTTAGCGTTGTGGGGGCCGTTGTGGAGATTAAGCAAGCTATTGCCCAGAGTTGCGGAGTGGGACTCCATGATTGGAATAGGCACCGAGGCGAGAATTATCAGGTCCGTGGAATTTTTGAGCCTAAGACCCGCCGAGGCGGGGAATTGATCCCTGGTCCCGGGCTAGACCTCTGCATCAGGGTCTGCCGCTCTAACCATTGAGCCACACTTCTCCACTCCATTGAGCCACACTTCTCCACTATGACAAATACTTTATAAGTGCTCGTGTTTGTGTTCTAAGTCCCAGTGATACTTTGGTTCACTGTGCATTTAATATACATTATTCTATTTCTGCTAAAGGCATTGGAGCTCCAGAGGTTTGCAAGACTGGCAAAGATATGTCTGACAGCGACTGTTCCTATTACCATCATCAGCCTGTTCGCTTGGATGGTAGACGTTTGGGCTGCACTGTTGTGAGCAGACACTATGAAATCTTGCCTTGGCTCCTTAAGGTGCCAGTAATTTAATTGTTTGACGCCATATAATTGATATTGCAGCAGGGTGGGCTTTATATGCGAGGACAGCAATATGAAGAATTAATTACTGTGATTCACTATCCCAATTTCCGTCTCCAATGTTGATATTTACCCTCCCAGTTTTTTTTTTTCCAGGTTACTTTCCACTCCTGTTTGAGTTCAGCAACCAGAAAAGTAGTCGACGGGAGCATTGCCTGTTTGTTGACGTTGTTATCTGGTGCTACATGTAGCTTGCCACCCCTTCCGGGTTCTACTGCTGGTTTCAGTCTTATGACCAGGCTGTGTGCTGCCAAGCACCCACATGCAAGCCACAACACCTAGTTTTATTAACCTATTCCTCACCACTTTATACCCACGTTTTACACATTTGCTTCCAAAAGTAGACTCGGTGCATCGAAAACTTACGGCTGCAGCAAGGGTGCTCGCACCAAAACATGTTAAGAACCGATAACGTGGCTTATTCCCCCCCAACACGAACCTCTTGTCCAGCAGTAAACAAGGCTTTGTCGATCCCAAACATATCTTCTCGAGTCGAGTAGCGGGGGAGGGTTGTAATGTGTGCTCTAAACCGTCCTTCGTTGCCACTTATTTTATTTTCCCTTGGTGCTTGGCAGGAGTACATCTGTGGTGAGACCTCACAACTGGCTCCTGGCGAGGCGTAGCTTCAAGCCTTCAATGTGAAACCGGCAGGGACTTCTGGAAAACTTCTTCCTGCTTCAGTGAGCAACCACTGGGGAAATACTAGAGAGAGGTGAAGTCCAGGGCATCACGTAATTCTCTTTCAAAGTCGCTTTAAAAAAAATTATGACAACTATGTTAAGCTGTAACTGGAAACCCTAAAGCACTTAATGCACTGTGCAGCCTTCGGTCGGTCACCCTCGAGTCACAGCTGACCTTTGGAAAGCATGAATTCATTATACTTGAGCTCGATGAATATGCAGTCTATTGTACATACATCAGCGATGCAATGGTGTAAGGGCGCAAGTACCACAGAATAATCAAGTCTTGTATGTGCACATATTGTAATAAGCAGAGGCTCGAATGAGCAGCACGACTCGTGTGCCCTTTCTCTTCCAGTTGTGGCTGCAGCGTTATATTCCTCTTATAATTCTACTTGAAGGTCAGCCAGTGCTTAACATGGGCCGGTACGGAGTACCTGCACTTCTGAGCTGGCAGGGGTAGAATGAGAATCTTAATACAAGTCATTAAGTACTTTACATATTACTAAATACTTGCGGGCAAAATTCTGTGTTTGAAGTTGGGGGAGGGGAGAAGGGGTGCTAGTAAACTATTGATATTTGACAGGAATGCCTCCAAGTCCTAACTACTCATTTAGAGAGTGTCTTTGTGTTTTCTGTAAAGCGCAATTAAAGCAATAAATCCCGGTGCCGATTTAATCATTTGCGCCTGATAGCACACGTGCATCGAATGATTAGGCTTGTAGCGAACACAATAAAGCAAGAAATGAAAGTATCTTCCTGTTGCAGGGAATCACAAAACGAGACCACGGCAGGATCAGGTTGGAGACACGTTTATTGTCTCATTATTCACAGGAGCCCACGACCAGGTCCCTGCACGTCCAGGGCAACGGCTTGACTCACTCCAACCGTCCTCTGAAGAGCTGGAGCTGGAACCTGGAACGTCTCCTAGAAGCACACAAACTACTACTGTGCGTCTCCTGACGCAGCACGCGATGCCCAGCCACAATATACATAATACACGTCATCCAAGCATATGTTGACTGCGCACCTTTAACAATATTTACGCATTTCTTGTGTCGCTACATTGTGAATGCCAATAATTGGGATTCGTTTCGCTGTTTTGCCAGAATGCAAGAGCTATGTTGTGTGAAATCACTTTGTTCTGATCTCTTTTTTTTCCCCCCATCCTCCTCCTGAGCTAATATGTACAAAACAAATACAAATTTCACAAAAAGCAGCTGTGTTTAACTCTTTGCAGTGTTTCCGCGTGCTGGGCGCTTGTGGTCTTGGCGTCTGTCAGCTGCACTCTCATGTGCTACTTCCGGCTGTCTGTCAGCACGCAATGCGTCATCTTGTCAATATGGATGCATGTGATATTAAAAAAAAAACATGCAAAAACACACAAGCAACGCAAATGGCAGCTGCCCAAGTTCCCGTGCGCTCACACAAATGTTTTTTTTTTGTGTGTGCCGAGAACTAAGCATTATAGGGTGCTTTCGTCGACAACTGCAATAAGAACGATTGGTGGACAGAATGCAGAACAATGTCATACAGTCTCCCCAGTACGGAGATCTGGGACTAAATCCATCGTTTTTTTGCTCACCGTTCCAGTTTGAACCCAGCCATATGCAAATCAGTTTTGACCCTGTGCCCAATGGGAACAGACCAGTCCTCCCCAGACTGGAAACTAGTATCCTCGGACCGGTGCCTAATGGCGCACTTTCAGGAATTTGCCATAATCGAAATTTCACCTTGCCCTGGTGGTGACACTTTGATTTACGACCGTTATAAGCTAACTTCTGGCAATGGTGTTGGACGTGGTGCGTGTTTAGTGGGGGCACAATCTAATCATGTACTATCATGTGGCTTGAACATAGACTGAGTGGTTAATGCATCCAATCATAAAGCTTCTTTTTTGTATTAAAAATGTCTCACGGTTAATGTTACAGTGTATACCGGTTGAGTCTCTTAGTAATACCGCCCCCAAGATAGGTGCGCTTTTGCTTCGGTAACTTCGGGGAACCTCTGTATCTTGGTTATTAGATTGGGAAATAATAGGCACTACTATTGGGTTATGCTAGTGGAAGTCAGCCTTCTATAACCCAGACTCCTGCTGACCTCTACTCCCACCCCATCTTAAGCCTGTTGCCTAGGCCCAGTGCCATATGAATGTAAGTGTCTACCAGTAAAGTGACAACAGCATGAAGTTCCGGGTCGGCGCAGCAAGCTTGAAGCTTACTTTCAGAAGCGACCTTGTAAACCCATGCGTGCTTTAAGCCTTCATTCAACAGCAGTGAGCCTCCTTATGAATAAAACCGTAGTTGCGCAAAGGTTGTGTGGGCAGGCCTTCCTGGATATCCACTCAGGTCTTCCCAAAAGGCACATAATGTGAATGTCTGATACTACAGGGCCTTCTGGAGTTAGTCTATGTGCCCAAATGCAAGTTTCCCTTTAAAAAGCTCTTTTCAGATCAATCAGAGCAGTGGTCCAATTCAAAAGCCAAGGCCTCTCTACAAAAAGGCACCTCTGTGTAACTAACCTTTAATTTTGTTGGCTTCATAGTAGTTAGCGCAGTAAAGAGTGGTTATAGAAACGTCGCATCCAACCTACACAACTGAAGTGCCGTAAAGTGTGCTACTTTTTCTTCAGCGTAAATTTACTGAGAGATTTAATATGTTTGTTCTATTGAGCTTGTGTGGCATGGTTTGGCGACTAGTGGTGTTGGGAATGACATTACAGTTGTTCTAATGGTATGGCTGATTCATTTTTTACCTCAAGATATTCTGTTTGGTTGTGTGGCCTACACTACAGTGGTGGAGGTAACGTCCATGCTAACATATGACATAGCTGTGCTATGTTTGATTTAGAGGTATTGCATCTCTTCTGTTGAGTGGTTGACTGTTCTTTGACAACTATGTAAACAGTACTAACTTTGTATTACTTTGGTGCGATTCCTTGAGTCTATCGGTGCTGTTTGTGTGTTCATTTGGCATTATGCTTCTGGACTGTGACCAGGAATGTAGCGCTCAGTGCTCCCAAGGCCAGTCATGTTGTGCCTGGAGGCCAGGTACCCCACTCTCTGGGGTAATTGGCGAAATCAACACGAGTTTGGTGGAGGACACTGCTCGGAGGTGGGGAAAAAACCAAGCCATCTAATGGAGGAAGAAGCGGAGGGGCTGCTTTAATTTGAACATTCGAGGAACATCCTGTGAAGGACCATGGCCATGGAAGTCCTTCATGAAATCAGGTGCTGAAATTACTTCAGAGGAAGTATCCGTTGTATGGTCCACCCACATGAGGAATACAGTGCTCCCTGAGCCTCCACCTCTTGGGAGGAACACACAGTTCAGGGGTACATAACTATGTAACTGAATCTGTGATTTTTCTGAGGACATGCGCAACTAGATAATTAAGATGACTGTCTAGTGGTAGCTGGCAATTATTCAAACCCACACAGTTCCGTTCCACTTTTTGCGTGGATAAATGATGGTAGCTACCCAAACCCTTGGTGAGGAATATAATGATTTTTAGTGGCAACTGAATTATTCTGCATCCATATATTTGTGTAGCTTGTCTAAATGCAGGCCACTGAAAACTAGGGTAGCTGAAAAAGAAGGGAGTGGAGCAAAGTAGCAAAACATTCATTGGCAATTCCAATAGGTCTGGTTTATGAATGAAAGTGCATTATGTGTTATTGATGAGTTTAGGCACTCAAGTCATCAACAAGCACTTCCTTGCTCATACACCTATTCATCCTCTGACACAACCACAATAAGACTCACACACACTCAACAACATACTCTAAATTAAATTGTTCAAGTAGAAAAATTTAATTATGCAGCAGTTTAAATACTGTGAGGATATGTTGGAAATAACGAAACTACCCCTAACTGGGTTGTCTGCCTTGTAATTTAATGTACGTAGTCTATCACTATTAACGTGTTGGTCATCTTGCAATGGTAAAACAATGGCATTCCATATTGGTTTCCTGGTTTAGAGGAAGTGGCCATGTGATACGCTGCAGGTGAAAATGGTGGCAAGCAAATGACTCGTTACTACTGCTTGGAAAGCTGTAGTATCCACGAAAACATTTAAATAAAATGAAGAGAAGTAAGGACTCGAAAAGGAAACTATAAAAGGAGAAAAATGAAAACTAAAAAACTAGCCTGACATTGGAGCACACTCCTTTTCAGTTGAATGAACTAATGCAATCAGAAAATGCTATCTTTTACATGGCAAGGGAGCCAATGACTGGTGTGAACTGAACTATTCCCCTATGCAGGACACTGTCGTGGATGGAAGCATAGTGTAAATGATGCTCCCATCAATGTCAGAACAGAGCTGACATATCTTTTTTGATATACATTTACCTACATGGGTATACATATTTAATTTTTTTTAATTACAAGATTGTGGCAGATGAGAGATTCTAGCAAGAAGTATACTTTAATACAGAGAACTAGCATCCTTTAAGTGCTTTATTTATTGACTTTAGCATATGTTTTTCACAATCGGTAAGTCTGGTCTACTGTGTATATAATAACTTTTCACAATGAACAGTTTACACATTTGATATCATAAATAGTTTCCTAGTGAGCCAGACATGCCTCTTGGTGTGATCATTCTGTTCAGAGGCGCCCATACTGAGTGTTATCTTTCCCACTAATCAACCATAGGCATGCAATCATAAATTTGCATAGTATTTTGCTTTGCCAACTGTAATTTTATATATTTATACAACCACACTTTGGACAGTGGACCGCTCAAAGAAAAAGGCACCAATCCTTAAATCACCAGACAAATTAATTTTCCAATCCTAGCGTGCTCTTTCCAAATGCTCCCTGTCCTAAGAGCATCACCCAAACCTGGGGTCAACAGTCAATTATTTGTCCAATATGGAAAAGCACCACTTTACAAGTCCTGCTTGAAGAAACTAAACCACTTTTTTAGTGTCTTCACACACAAACGCTGAGTCTTGATGTCAGTTTGCAATGCTCGTTTAATGATCCTTTTTTAGGAAAAACCAGCCAACGCGTTTCGTTCTGAAAACAGAACTTCTTCAGGGCGAAATCGTTGTTCCATAAAGTATTGGATTCCAATCTTAGGATGGTAACGGAGGAATGAAAGGAAGCGTAATATCCTTTATACTTCTTTTCTTTAGTAATCACTTTCACCAAATCAAGCTCCGAGATATAAGACTTATATGTGTCCCACACTGGTATTATTCCGTATATTATAGCATAGATAGGCCCGAAGTCCGTTAATTTTCAAGAATTTATATTATATTATTGTATGTATTTAATAGACAGTATCTTAAGCGCAGAAGTCCATCCTATGCCTTGTGGGATATATTTCTTTATAGTCCAAAGATAATGATGAATATTCGTACGGCAGATACGGGTATCTGAGATGGCGGCGGTTTGAATCAACGATACGCCGCAGAGTTGATGCATCGTGATCAACTATTTCAGGTGACTGCCGTACGAATATTCATCATTATCTTTGGACTATAAAGAAATATATCCCACAAGGCATAGGATGGACTTCTGCGCTTCAGATACTGTCTATTAAATACACACAATAATATAATATAGATTCTTGGAAATTAACGGACCTCGGGCATATCTATGCTATAATATAAGGAATAATACCAGTGTGGGACACATATAAGTCTTATATCTCGGAGCTTGATTTGGTGAAAGTGATTACTAAAGAAAAGAAGTATAAAGGATATTACGCTTCCTTTCATTCCTCCGTTACCATCCTAAGATTGGAATCCAATACTTTATGGAACAACGATTTCGCCCTGAAGAAGTTCTGTTTTCAGAACGAAATGCGTTGGCTGGTTTTTCCTAAAAAAGGATCATTAAACGAGCATTGCAAACTGACATCAAGACTCAGCGTTTGTGTGTGAAGACACTAAAAAAGTGGTTTAGTTTCTTCATGTAATTTTATATACTTTCTCCTAAGAGGGAATAACTAGGATTATGATAGTTCAATTCTTCTTTACCCACAATTTGTCATAGGAGGTAACCAGCACCAAAACCCTTGTCTACTATAGTAATCTGAGATTCCATATAACAACATACTTAGTTGTGTGCTTTAAAACACTGTAGTAACAATCTACCCATAAAGGCCTATTGACTTTTTCACAATCAATGTGTCAGCCTTACAACCTTTATCATAACTTTTCATTATAAACTCTACAGCTTTTAACGTTAATTGTTGACGTGCCACCTTAACAAACTCACACCCACTGTGTTTTTCATAAAACTTCCTACAAGCAACTGTTCGGTATGCCATAATACACTTAAACATGTACAAAAAAATTCAGTGGTGAAAACAATATTACATTGCCACTAATAGAGCCTGCTAAGGATTATCATAGTACAACCTGTTTATTCTTATGGTTTGTTTTGGTGGGTCACCTACACCAAAACCATTGCCTGCTATGCTAATCTGCGATATTTCATGTAACAAAATACCTGCCTACAGGCTTTAGCACAGTGTTATAACAATTCCCCATGAAAGCCTATTGCTTTTAACACATGCTTTTCACAATAAGAAAAGCCTACTTGCTTTATCATATCTTTTCATTATAAACAGAATCTGATATTTCGTTTCTTAGTGAACAATTACCAATGGCTTGACAGTATATACAACTCAGACCTTCTAAAGTGCACATAAACTGGCAATAATCAGGAATATATTTATAAAATTGAAAATATGTACGTAATTACAGTTGGCAAATTATTTAAAACCCTTCTCGGTAGGGTCTAACGAGAATCCCCACAGGGAAATTCTACTCCCAGGGTTTGTTGGTGTGAGTGACCACACCTGAACCCTTGCTTAGTATGGTAATCTGTGAAATTACATATAAGCAAATACCTTTCTATAGCCTTTGACAAAATGTAAAAAAATCTATTCTTAAATGCCTATTGGCTTTACCATGTACGTTTCACAATAAATAAGACTGGCCTACTGTCTCTTGTAATACCATATCATAATAAATAGACCAGATTTATGGCATTAGACCTAACCTTTCCCAGTGCACCAATTGGGTATTTAGCTTACCTGCAGGCTTTATTCTAGCACAGTGTGCACTGGGGATCCCCGAAGGTCTGCATGGCCTACTCGGGGGGTCCTTGTGAAGAACCGAGAGCCGTTTCCGCAGGAGTGCCAGGTCCCGAAGTCAGAGCCAGCCCGTCCCTCGTACACCAGTTATGTCTATCAAACACTAGAACACAACGGTGATATGGAGGGAAAGGAGGGAACAAAAGAAGGGGAAGAGACACTGGAGACACTGGATTTCTTGGACGAATCTCCCTCTCTGGTGGAAGCTGGCACTAAAAGGAATGGTTTGGTTAGCACAACAACAATCAACAAGCATGTAATAATACCTTCTGAATTTTATCTATGTACCTGGTTTCGGGTACCAGAGGTGACCAAAACTTAGAAGAACATGGGTGTTGAATCTTCACAGCGTCTAGAGACCTTGGAATGCCTGTTTATGATATAAGGCATTTAACCATCTAATGCTCAACTCCCACATCGATAATTATGGATATCAGCATCAGGCTTACCCTAGACACCACAGGCTCAACTGTATATGACTAACAGCACAACTGTGGAAGGATAACAGCACGATATGTATACGACAAAAAGGGAGTATCTGTAATGTAAGAGTGGGCATAAGCATTAACACCTTCTGTAAGTGGATTGAATGGTAAATAAAGTGCGCTACAAGCGCATTACCCGATCTTCTCTTCTTAGTACTGTATCAACTGCCAGCGCCAAATGAAATCCAGCTACACCAAGGGATAATAAAATAAAAGGAAAGTGGAAAAAAAATGCGGACCACAACTCCCAGAATCCCCCAGGAAGCCCAAATTCAAACTCCCCGCAAGTCCGGCCACTCGACGGAACCTTAGTCCGGCCGAGAGGCGGAACCGTGGGTGAGATGATCCGAAACCCCCCCAAAGGAATGCGGAAAGCTGATAGCGGGCAAAACGAAACTGACCACAAGAAAGTGGACGGAGAACCTCAGCGTTTACCGCTAGCAAAGAAATACGGAAAGCCGAGAGATTAGCCCCAAATACTAGAATCGTAATGAGGAGAAGGACGAGTAAGTCCACAAGTAGAGCAAGTGGGCTTGCAGGAACAACAAGTAATCAGGGTCAGGAAAGTTCCGGCAAGAAGCCTTCAACAGGAAACAATGATCCGAAGCGGCCAGGCGGAAGTGACGCATCGACACGGCGACGAAACCACTACAGCGCGAAGCGTATTGATGCGGGGAGGTTAGGCTTTTATGTCTGGCCCGATCCACTCACGCATGCGCCTTTGCTCCTCCTCCTCGCAAAACGGGCGTGTAAAGTACGTGTGCTGTTCGGCAGACTGGCAGGCGTGACAGTCCTCGACTGATTAGAAAATTAAACAGTATTAACAGATCAATAATTTCTAGGTAAATAAAGAAGCAATTCAACAATTGGAACATTTTAAAACGGTCTGTAAACGCACAAGAATTTGAAATTGGAAGCTAAAATTAAGTTAGTATTTTCAGATTTGTGGTAGCAATGCAAATGAGTCAAACAGAATATAGTATCCACACTTAAATGCTTGGTGACTTTAACATACATATGCTTTTCACAATGAATGTTGGCCTAGTGCATTTTATGATACTTAACATGATCAACTCAATCCTGCTACATGGAGTATTGGTTTTTCTACACGCCAAAAGTACAATATAAGTAGTCTTTTTGAGGAAGCACATACATTCGGCCCAAACAGATCAGAACATATGGTTGGAGACCTAAGCCTATCTCTCCGTAGTACTCTGAATGCTCTTTTGTTGTCAATTCCATATGGTCGGGCCACAGCTGCACTGTTGAGCCAGACTGCAAAAATCGTACTCGGGGTAGTTCCCTATTTAGGTGGAGAGCAGCTCCTGTATGGTGCACCTTACACCACCAGCGACACTCTAAATTTGCTCACCTTCAATGTCAGCTTTTTTAATCAAAGTTTTTAGGCATAGGATTAGCCAGTGCCATTCACACCGAGATAGAGAGCGACAAAGTCTTTTGCCATTTCTACAGCTAAGTCTTTAAGCATAGCATTTAGCACAGGGCCATCCACACCGAGCTGTAAAATGACAAAAGCCTTCTACCACGACAGGCACAGTATTACAGCTTTGGATTGGTAAAGTACCATCCAAGCCAACCTGGAATGAATAAAAGTAACCCTAACACTTGTTTTGCAATCATTTATAGCTCTTTAGAGAGGTTTAGCTTTGTGCAGACACTTGAAATATATATATTAGTGCTCACAGGAAAGTTAAACCTGCTTTAGGATTTATTCGTACTTCTCGCAACAAACGCGTTTCGGCGATGTGCCTTCCTCAATTTTGGCGGCCTCCACATTTCTGCCTCTTTTATTTCAATTCAACTCATTGAACCAGGTAAATGGGCAGTTCTAATATCCTGCCATCTTAAAACAGTGAATATTCACCTAGTTTTATATAATTCATCATTGTGCACATTAATCATCTTTGTGGCACGTACAGAATTTCAAAATGAATGTAATTCGGCGGGTGATACATCCATATAATTAAATATTTAGACAGTGCATGATGTCCTATGATTCATTGGTTTGTCTCCTTTTGAACTAATGCGGGGACATGTAGCATGATCATAATTTACTGTTTATAAATAATATAGGCAGGCGTGATATATTGGGCCAACCCAGTCAGAGATTGAAGGAGCTGCAATTCAAGGCAAAATGTTATGGCTAGCTGTAGAAAAAGGCATTAGTAGACAAAGAAAGGGCATCACGCTCTACATAGACAGATCATTTGCATAACATTTATTACTACAGGTCATCTTATTTAAGAGACATCCATTAGATGTGCAGTAAAGCAGTGTTTGGGCCCAGGCCCACACAGGGCAATCACTATAGGGACTATCCCCTTACCCCGACTCTCTGCCGTTGGACAGACGCTTCGTCTGAATAGACGAAAAGTAGCTACCCTAGTTGACTGAAAAAATGCAGACTCAATATTTAAAATCCATTTGCAACAGAAGAAGTGGGGGAGTGGATTTGCGTTAGAAACACAATATTCAGACTGGAGGAGATGTAGATGCATGCAAACTGCTTTTTATATCTTATGTTTCCTTTTACTACAACAAAAGTGCTTGAAATATTGGCATTTGCCAGTGCCCGTTTTGTTTTAAGCAGCTGGTTTTGTGTGTGTGTGAGAGAGAGCGAGAGAGAGACTCACACAATTTCTTAATAACTTTAAAAAAGCTTGGGGCACTGAAAAATCAAAAGAACAAAGGGGAGCTTTCCCTATAGAATGCATACATGAAGTACAGAATTTGATGTGAGGATTCTTGCAGGCGGAGTGATCCGTCGTATGGCCAGATATTGCAGAGTCCCCTCTCCAGTCTTTCTAAAACCTGCCCCTCCCCCGCCCTAGGGGTCCCAACCTCCGGCGCTCTCCCCCGAGGCATAAATGCACATGCACATTAAAACAATATCTTGTGTTAGGGGTCGTAAAGCCATGGCCGTATTTTATTCAGAACATAGAAAACAACTTAACATTTTCATACATTTACAATATGCAGAAAAGACACGTCCATCAATCCACTACAACAGTACACCTACATTTGTATACATTAATTTTTACATTATTTCACATGGCTAATTTTAACATGTTATCTAATACATAGCCATTCCTGTCATAAACGAATGGATATACATTATTGCTTTTCTGTGTATCCTGGATTGAGCCTACGGGCAAGGTCATGATTGGTCCAACAACATGCTAGGTCCCACCCTCCTACTGGAGTGACCTTGAGCAGGAAGCCCAGTTCCCCAGAAGGTTCTATCCCCCGGGGAACCTCATATGCCCTCAATATTATGGAAAAGACCGTCCTGCCGCTCCACAGCCCCTTTTAATCCCCCCCCCATATCCTGCTTTGGACTTGCCCCCTTATGCGCTTCCAGGTCAAAAATCATGCCACCCAAGCAGGGCAAGAGGTGGGGCGGGTGTCGGCCACGTCACAAATGCCCACAACCACGCCCCTCCATTGGCTTCGGGACCGGCACAACTGCCATAGGTGCGGCGTGCCAGATGTAGTGTCCTGCGGCTAGGGTAGCGCTCTAGCCTACCCGCACCTGCGAGGACACGTGTCATCACGTGCCCGCTATAAAAATAAAGGGGCGTGGCCGAGGCAGCTGTTCGGAGCCGCAAGTCAAAGTAGAAACCGGCTCCGTGTGTTCTTTAATGTTCCGGCGCTAGCGCTAATCAGGACACCACATTGGCAACGAGGGGCTTATCGACCCCATGCTGTGCTGGGTGTCACCCCCCCCCCCCCTCTGATGGATATTTGTGCCTGTTTCATGAGCTATAGTGTTCAGGCCCAGTGAGACCACGAGGGCCTTGTGTGAACCTACTGCTGGCTCATGGTACTGCACGCTGCTACCAGAGGGCCTGTGCAGCCCCATTAGTGCCTGCCTTCGTCGAAAAAAAAAAAAAAGCTGCGACCGCCACCAGGAGCACACCATCACCATACCCTGCAGCCAGCCCACTCTGGAGTGCAACGTGAGTCCACCGTTGAGGCCAGGGCTGTGCACCAAGCAGGCGACCATCTGAGAAGAAGGGAGGGAGGACCGGCCACTCGAGCTCCACCCGACACAGTCACCACCGACCCCGGCCAGACGCCCGCCAACGCGCCTGTGAGGTGGGTGAGCAGCACACGTGCCGCCGAGCGCACCACGCACGCTCCAAAATGGCGCTGATTCCCGCCATAGAGCCGTTTGTCATTGACGGAGCTCCGTCGTCCCTCGCTCCACGATGAAGGGACTGGGTTGATCGTCTCCAGATCTACTTCGAAGGAGCGGGCACGGCCCGGGAGAAGCGCAGAGCACTACTTCTTTACCTGGGAGGAAAGGATATCCACCGTATATACAAAACGATTGTGGAAGCCACGCCGAAGACGTACCATACCCTCCTCAACGCCTTAAACGCGCACTTTCAACCCATGGCAAGTAAAGACTATGAGAGGTTCATCTTCCGCCAGGCTAAGCAAGAAGCAGAGGAGTCATTGGGCGCCTTCCACGGGAGACTGAAGGAGTTGACCAGCACGTGTGGATTCCGTGATGAACAGGAGGAAATTCGAGGACCGATAATTCAAGGATGGTACTCCTCCAAACTGACGGTCACCATCCTCCAGGAAGACGGCAAGCCGCTAGCTGACATCCTCAAGCTGGGGCGCTCCAAGGAGCTATCGCAGGCCAGATCCTCTCCATGTTTGGCACCTTAACAAATAGTAGCATACGGTGAGAGAAATACTCCTACAGGCGAAGCCCACTTCATGAAAATTTCAAAGAAATGGTAACAAAAGGCCACGCAGCCAGCTGTGCTGTCGGGCAAGACCTATAAAACACAAATAGACTACTTTATCTGTATACTGCTGACTTGAGAGGGGTGGGAATTTGGCACATAAGTAAACAAAATAAATGGAAGAGTGTGCCACACCTTAAACCCCCCCCTCCCCCGTAGAAGGGGGTTGGAGGAGTGAAGTTGCCCAGAGAATGCTAAAGGTTTGATGGTAAAGGCGTTAGGAAGAACGGATAGAGGACGCACCGGTACGGTGGTAGGAAAACATACTTCAGGCCCGCGGGTGGAAAAATGTCATGACGGACATTGCGCATGGCTAGTATTGTGCGAGGAAACAAACACCTTGCACAAATCTTTGTGGCTAGTATGGCTCAATGACTGTACTGGTGCGAACTGGTTTAGAGAGGAGCAGATATCCAGCACATTGCTAGCATTTGCATAGCTCCGAAACTGGCCTTAAGGTTCTTTGATACTCGTTGCCCGGAGGGAAGGCGGCCTGTTAATATTGCGGTTGGCTGCTTGTGGTATAGCTTTGTGGCGAGTCATTGAAGGCTGTCCGGAAATGTTGGAGTATGCTAATGAATGAAGTGTTCAGTGATGGGTTATTTTGGCTAACGATTGTCTAAATTATGCTTCGAGTCTGTATACAGAATTCTGTCCATGGATGGATGTGGTGAAAGATTTTGCAGTTTGTGGTGTTCTGCTGGAGTGTGTATGCAGCTGTGATGTGGTTAAGATTTCTTCCGCATGGTTTATATATACATTGAGAGGGAAGAGACTTGTCCATATAACTTTAAAAGGGTGTAACATTAAGTCGCCAATCGTTTAGCTTCTACATGGCTTCGAGCCATGTTGTGCTCCTGATGATGATAGGGGTTGTCTACTTATCCTGGTGTCGGTGTTGTGTTCTGTTGTGACAGGAAAGGCGTAGCCTTCTGTACTGCTGTTTTACACATACCCAGGCGGACGTTCAGTTGTGGCATAGCCTTTTTGTAGTATTTCCTTATTTTACTTATTTTGTGGCACCTTGGAATAACCTTTCACCCCTGGGTGGGGATTGATCAGCTTTATTGCGTGCTGTAAAGATTGTGTTACACGGGCATACAGTGGCGGGAGACCGTGTCGGCGCCCATCCGGCGCGAGCGCCTGTGGCGGAGCAGTGCCCCGTGGCATTGATTATTGAAAGATTATATGGTTCTCATTTGTGGCAAAATGCGCACATACAGCAAATGTGGGCTGCGCCTACCGGGAAACTGACCCCGGGGGAATGAATAGTGCATCGCGGCGACAATATCTTCTCCCTGCAAGGCCGTATTGATTTTTCCAAGTGGTTAATAATTTCAGCCTAGGTGCCTGGAAGAAAAATCGCCTGTCCCGGTTTGATCTGTGGCGTGGTATGTTAAATGCGTCCTTGGCCTCAGCATCTTACAGATACTTTCGATTCGTCCTATCCTAGCCCATCGTGTCGTGTTTGAGATCCTTGATTTTTACAACGGTAGGTGAAAATCCGTTTTGGTCTGTTGAAGTTCACAATAATCTGGTTTGTGTGGCATTGCAGCTGTGGGCTAACAGATAGAAGCAAGTCTCTGCAGAGAGGCCTTCGAAGGTGTGGGGAGAAGCAGGCCTTAGTTTACAGGCAAGAATGTAAGGTGTAGAGGTAAGGTGCCTGGTTGCTGCCTAGAGCAACTTCACCCAGAAGCCCTTTGGTTTTTGGTATTGCGGCCGATAGTCCTTTCTAACTCCACCTTCAGTGTGGCCAGAATTGTAATGAGTCGAACCTGCTCCGTGCACTGGGCATGCAAGCGGGATTTGAGCAGCTAGTCCTCTGTGTGCACACAGTGAGTGGATGGCTTAACCCAAAGAATGCCTTCCCTGCTTATCATTCCAGCTCTCATTTCAGACATTGCCAATTCCATCCAGCCAAACCCACCCCATTTATATTCACATTACCGGTCCACAGTACTGTGATCAGGATTCGGTTTTACTACCTCCATTAGGCCGTTGTCTGAGTTTGAACAAGAAAGGCCGCTTTAATACCAAAAGGATTAGGGTAAGAGGACAGACTGGGTCTTTTATTAGAGTGAGGTTTCATGGGTAGAGGTATCCGTTTGGGCCATGGACAAGGAGGGCAGATTCTCACAGTAATCATAAGGGGCAGAGTTAGAATTGTGTCTAGGTTAAGTTTAATATAGGGGCCAGTAATGAGTTAGGATTATGGTTTGGGTGTCTTCACAAAGAGGGTAGTGCTTGCGTTTTTTTGCTGCAGCAAACGGCATGTTCCCTCCAGGCAGCATGCATTGTTATCGGTTGCGTGCCAGGCCATGGGCTTTAAGGTGGCTGAAAGAGCCCCTGTGTCCCCCACACGCAGATTATCCCATAGTGATTATTCCCCAGCTGAGCACTGCTTCCAATGGCGGAGATTGTGGTCTGGGCATGTGTTGTGTTTTTAAACCGTACAGTGGGCCATCTGCTTTTATGAGCTCACATGACATTGAAAGCTGTGCAGCCACCAGATGCACACCAGACGGGGACTTTGATGCTTCCCTGCCTTTCAAGTTTGGAAATGATATGATCTTTGTCCTCTGTATAAATGTGGCATAACCGTGAGCTTTATCTGTTAGTGTGAGGCGTTGGGTAACTTCTTGTTTTCTGTCCCTGGCGTCACTCATACCAACATTGTGGTGCGTTTTGTGTATTGCCTGTAGTTTAGGGTGGACTGAATGCCCAGTCACACACATATGAACAGCTCTTGTTTAGTGTGTGATAAAGAACGCTCTTTACACGTACAGTTTTATCACTTCCTTTCCTAGAATGTCCAGCGCATTCCCATTTGTTATGAACCTCTTGGGACCTATTGCTTATCCTAAAAATATGCGATTTCCTCATTTTCCCACCATACATGGTATTCTGGTTTTTTCTCTCCTTTGGCCTCAGTTTCGTGGAAACTCTTCTGAGCAATGCTCAAACAGAGAGCATGACAGTAGCTATTAATACTTATGTAGGAGTTTGGAACCTTAGAGATTCTTTCTGTACTCTGTTTTGCATACTAATTGGGTAGAGAATCCAAGCGTAATCTTTTTTTATTTTCCGCGATAAATACAGCAGTACCTCCACACGTTATCCAGCGTGGACTGTTAGTGCAAACTTGAAGAAGGTGTAGTATAAAGATTAGGAGGTGAGGTGTTGGGAAGAGCTGAAATATAAGTGGCCGCTATATATGCTGTCTAATTAGTACAGGGCAGATTTAAAGGGCTGAGCCTTGCATTTATTCCTGAGAAACGGCAGGGAGTGTGTAAAGGAGTGATCACCCTGGGGTGGTTGGGGACAAAGCTGTTTAGCCCTGTCCCACCAGTCTCATGTCTCGTCATTGCACCAGCAGGAGGCCCCCCCTGTTGCTGAAGCACCAGGCGTGTAATGCGATGAAGGGGCTAGACTACTTTAAGACTATTGTCAACAACACTTAGGATGATTACCCCATTTCAGATCAGGCATTGAACGCTTTGGTGGGAGAAAGGTGGGGATGAGAATGGCGGCGGAATAGGGTAGAAAATCATTAGTTGTCTTGATAAATGCTTTACAAACAGGAAAGGAATGATGAATTTGCAGCTTTGCACAAATGATCGAGTCAAACAGTACATTTGTGTTGAAACATCTGGAACAGAGGTAGTGTAGTGTTGGTAAAGGAGGAGACTGGTATTCGGAGATGGTTGCGAAATGAACAGCTGTCTCCTTCAAGATGACACCGGTATTCCCAGTCGTAGTTGTTGCTTGCTGCATGTTGGGTATTCGACTCAAATCTCTTATGGTTTAAGTTAAAATCCAGGGTTTAAGTTCCAGTGGTGTAAGTTAAAATCACCTATTACACTTCCTGGTCGAATTTCATATAAACACTTGGGTACAAATAATAATATCTAGTGGAAAGTGATTCTCCCCTAAAATTAGTACTGCAAATGGTTTGAGCAAAGTTGTATTTTTTCCCTCTTTTATTCTCAATATATATAGCAGACCTCGCTGACTTCTTTGGTCATGAAGATGGGTCATCTTCGAAACTGGCGAAGTAACAGTAAATAACTTGGTATATGCAGATGACTTGGCAATTTTATCAATGACTCAAATAGGTGTACAGTGCCAACGAACTAGACTTAAGTAATATAACTAAATGAATAATAATTAATCTTTTGAGAAGCAAGATTATGTGCATTGGTTGTCAAAAGCCTGGTTTCCTAAGAGAATTGATTTTAGACCATGTAACAAGACATCCATATTTGGTTTTAATCGTCGATTTTAATATCTGAACTTGAACTTACATCTAGCTGCTCTTACGCCTGTGAGTTGAGAAACGGTCACTACTATTGAAATGTTTTAATAAATATGGCAGCAGAGATATGGGGCATTTGATTGCTGTAACTACGCACAAACTTGTTACAGCACTACTAAATCAATCAAGGGTTTGTAAAGTGTGGCTACTCACACACAAGGGTCTCCTCAAGGCGCTGGGAGGGTGGGCGGGGGGGGGCTGCTGCTGATTCGTCTGGGTGCTGGAGTTCAGTCAACGAGCCAGGTCTTGAGATTCTTCCTGAATTCGGTCAGGCAACGACGGGGATTGCCTGCGGTGGAGAGGCAGAGTATTCCAGCTCTTGGTGGCGAGGTAGTAGAAGGATCTTCCTCTCATTCTGGTTTTGCGGATCCGTGGGATGGTGGCCAGGAATAGTTGGGCGGAGCGGAGGTGTCTGGTGACTACTTGGATCCATAGTTCTCCTTCCTAAGAAAATATATCCCCTTGACCTTGCTCTCAGTTTGCATGCTACTTAAGTTAACGTCTGCAACTCATCACTGCAGATGGCATCTAGAATCGGGACTTACTGATTTAGTTTCCTTACATGAACTTTAGCTATTTAATTGCTTTTGTAATCGTTTTAGAGCTGATCATGATACTCTCAGGTCATTAATTAATAAGAAAGTTTCTTATCAAATGATAGTTCTAGGCTTGTAAAAAACATTAAATCTATTATTAGAGAACATCACTTGTCATCTTTTGATCTGTCAATGTCCTTACACAAGTAGTTTTGAAACCTGTTGTTAACGTCCGGTGTATCAACCTGACATAGATCTATTGTTATGCTGCAAGTATTCTAATTATACCCAACATACTTTTCAAGCAAAGGGCAACTATCTCTTGATTCTAATTTGACTTGTGGGATATAAAAAAGAAAATTATGCGTTAAGACTACTTTTACATCTCAATATGCAAACAATGGAACATGTCATTTGTATAGCGCATCAAAAGACACACAGATGATGGCCGGAATGCAGAGCTTATCAAACATTCTCCCCAATCAGTAGATCTGTGTTAAATCCATCGTTTTTTTGCTCACCACGCCACACCAGTTGAGACCCAGCAATATGCATATCAGTCTTGATCCTGTGCCTCATGGAAACAGTCCAGACCGAACTGCCAAGCCAGTTCCTCCCTGCACCAGAAACGAGCATTCTGGGACTGGTTTCGGGCGATCACTCCTCATCAGCCAGGCTAGCTTAAATCCAGTGGCACAGTGAACCCAGGACCTACGTCTGGGCATACGCTGCACTCTTAGGGCGAAAAAGCAAAAGACACACAGATGGTGGACGGGATGCAGAGCAAATCAAACATTCTCCACCAATCAGTAGATCTGGGTTAAATCCCTTGTTCTTTTGCTCACTATGCCACCCCAGTTAAGATACAGCAATATGCAAATCAGTCTTGACCTTGTGCCTCATGGGAACATGGGAGGACCTGCCCTGGCAGTTCGGGCTTGACTGTTCCCATGGGGGAACAGGGTCAAGACTAATTTGCATATGGCTGGGTCTGATCTGGAATGGCATGGGGAGCAAAAAAACTATGGATTTAGGCTCAGATCTCTGTACTGGGGTGAATGTTTGACATTGTGCAGCATTCTGTCCATCAATTATTCTTTTTGCATTTGTATAGCAAAGGCATTAGTTATTCTTATTGAAAACTGCTACCTGCAGTATGTTTTTTAAGCTGGATATAGGGCGGCATGTGACTCCGTGGTTTTTTAGCTGCGAAATCAACAAAGTTCTAGGAAGCTTTACTTTGTTTCTGAGACAAGCGGTTGCCTGTCTATTGGCGATTGAACATGATCTACTTGTTGAAGACTGATTTTTAGATGTACAATCATTTTTAGATAATATCTTGTTGCATTTTAACTTTGATCTCAGCTGATATTGCCTCATATTAATTTGTTTGCGAATGATTTTTAGCAATACAATAAAGTAATGACCCCCCTACTTCCTAATAAAGCTGAAGCATGTTCGGGGTTGCTTCCTCCTATATTAGGGGGGTGGGGGTCGTAGCATACCTCTTGCGTGAGGCAAGGCCAAATTGATGAACACACTTTTACTTGCCTGGGTAGAATGTAATGTGCCCAGAGTAACTGCCAGTGGTTCTGATTAGACAGCAAAACAGTGACGTGAATATGCTTAATCTGCCACAAGGTGATGCAGATTGCACAAGTGGGGGGAGGTTTCTGCTGTGCATGTGCCAAGTGTCTGCCAAGATAATTTCACCTAGCCTGCTTGACTCAGTCTCCCCACCCCTCTTCCTTACTCAAGGGAAAACCTAAAACATGTATCCCTGTAGCTCCAAAAGGGGTGGATTGCGTCGCGGCCACGTTTGAAGTTCTGTTTATGAGAATTTCTATTTTATTTTTTTAAGCGAGGGCTAGCAGAGCATCTGCTGAGCATATTTCTCACTGTGGGACTCTATTTAAGCAGTTTGGCTCGGCAGTCTGCACGTAGTGATAATTGGCTGAAGAGGCTGGAAAACACAGCCATGGCTTTTGACCGACAGTGCAAGTAAGCTGGGCGGGGAGCAAACTTGGGGATAGAAATTCTTCGGGAGACGGGTGGTGTATTCTGTTTCTAAAGAAGATGCTTTCGTTTGTTTTTTCTTCGCCACTCCTTTTCAAGATTAAAACAATTTCCATCTGTGACCCACAAACCACGCTCGATTCTTCTCCATAAATCGTTAGGAGCCTCGAGTTTATTGGCTTCTGGAAAGTATGTGCCGCTACCCCTGGACAACCTGCTGTGATCCTCTGAGCCGTCCAATCAGGGAGCAGGACTCTGGGGAAGTGAGAGGGTGGAGAATGGTACATGTGGAAACAATCACAAGCTCTTACTGAAAGTCTGTGCTGTTTTTTTTTCCTGCTCGGCAGATGTTTCTGTGCAAGTTGTTAATATTTCACTTGGTTTTGGCCAGGTTTACAGCACTGCATGTTCTTAGTGCCCCGAAAAACAGACCTCATTTCGCAGTCGTGCAGAGCGTCACATTATGTACTTTTTATTGAAATCCAGTTTCATATCCTTCCCCACTACCCCACCCGCGCCATTCCACGCTAATGCATATAATAGGCCAGAGCCAGCGAGTGCTATGTTTGTTTGTAGTCCGGGACGTAACCCAAATGGATGTGGCCCTTGAGATTCACTTGGGTCATAGATATTCACAGGCTGAATGGGGCCCTCGTGAAGGGTGGTACCAGAGCGCAACAAAGAGTCTGCAGGGGTCGGCGAAGAAGCCAACAAGACACTATCCTAATTAAATCTCATCCTGAAATGTCAAATCTTCGAAGGACGGTATATAGCGAGTAATGCGGTTGTAGCCATACTTTCATTTGTTCCTGGTTTTGGTGTGTACGAGCGCCAAGGCCTACAAAGTTATACCGAAGATCACACTGTTTGGTCAAGTGATGATACCCCGGTTATAGTTGCGGCCTCCCGGGTCCACCGTGAACATGAGGAAAAGACCAGGAGAATGTTACCGGGTGGCGTTAAATCTTTAAGACGGTCACAGACTTCTATGACAGTAATCTTGTTTAAATATAACCGTGTTTAAATTGCATGCCTGCGGCATACCTGTGAGCTATGCCCACTGTGCTGCACCCCGTCAGGGAACCTGTCCTGTGTGACTGACGTGCCTCTCTGAAATGTCACACTGACTCCAAGGGCGGCACGCCTCTTACTCTCCTATTTCAAGCAGCCACCAAAGATGTGACCTGCTTTTCACACGGGTGTGCGGCTCCACTGACATGTCAGCCGATGGCTGCAGCCCCACACTTCTTTCTTGTTCTTATTTTTTACTTCCTGCAGATTCTCAGAGGCAAGTCGGGTGCCATTTGTTCTCTCCTCCCTTCAGTAGAGTAGCGTCACTACAACGTACTTCGAGTGAAGGAGCTACATTTCTTTAACAGGCTGACCTATTATGTGCAGTACTCCACCCTGGGGGCATAGTTCGGTAGAGACGGAGAGCAACAAATGCCTGCAGATGTTTGAATCTGCACATTATAAAACTGCCTTCCAACATGGCCTCTGTAGGCTTTGAGTTCGTGTCATTTGCTCCCTGGTACCATTTGGGTGCTCAGTAACTGCCGAGTGAATGTTTTGCAGCTGGTTCTTCCTAATGTTTGTGAAGTTAAATATCTATCCTCGGGGCTTCCTGTGCACGTGATGGCAGAGCTAAGCTTGTTTACCGGAGGAGGTTTATACTAAGGTGAACACTGATCAGATTTTACCAGTGTTGGCTTAAACAAGTTCATTCTGAATTGTTCTTGGGCATAGTTTTTATTTTTGGCATTGGGTGACTAAAATGCTGTGACTTTCATTTACTGTTCACTTTGCCTGCTGCTTACAGGCCCTGTTTAAGATGTGTAGCTCCAGCTTGCCAGCGCATCTGTATACAGTATCTATTGGTACTAATTCTTTAAAATTGTCTCTAACCAAAGAAGTATTTCTTTCTCACTGTATGCTATTGTGTATCCTTCCGTCTCTAATGGATTGCTTGCTTTGGATGCATAAGGGACTATATCACAAAAGTGCACTAAACCATGACTGTTTAATTTTGCATAGCTGCCTTCAATTCAGAAAGTTATCATTTTTGCAGCAGGCTTTTTATTATTTTAATCAGAAATCAAAATGCAAGCCAGAATCTGTTTGCTTTGCCATTAATTGCTTGTTGTTCACGTTTCTCGCTCGGAGCAGGTTCAGGTCACTACCAGGACTTTCATATGAACACTTTCCTCAGGTCAGTTTTTTTTGGTCAAGCCTGGGCTGCACATGTTATGCTCTAAGAGGCATGCTATATTCGAGTATGGACTTGAAGCTCCGCCCACTCTCTGCCCATATTTTTCATTGGCTTGTGTCATTGTCCTTTATAAATTCTGACTTATGATTCGTTAATAAGCTTGTTAGTCCCACCTTAGTACCGCCTGGTCTTCGTTTGTAACCTCCCATGGGGAACTGGCCCTTTTACTTCTGTTGTTACATGGTATGTCTTATTTAGTCTGTAAACACAATTTTCTTTAATTAGTTTCTCCTACTGCCTGCATGAAATGCTTTCCTGCAACATTTAGCGCGCCATGCGCGCTTTCACTTTCCAAGCAGCCTGAGACAATGGCGGCTGCTTCTTTGAAGTGAAATAGGTCTTGCATTTACAAGAGTTTGAGTTATTGGCATTGCAAATGACAATGCCTTTTATTTATGTGTTAATTATCAAAACAGATAAATAAAAGGCATTGTCATTTACAATGCCAATAGCTTAAACTCTCGCAAATTCAAGACCTTTTGCATTGCAAATGCTTGTTTTGTCTGTGGAGAGTTTAAAACCAAAGAAAGTCCTGTCTGCCGCTTTCTTCTTGATGATGTGTGAACTCGTGCACATTGGATTTCTATAACCTGGTTCCTGACACAGACAGTCTGGATATAATAATGAGGAGAATTGTGGAAAGATCTCCTCAAATGTCCCCTTTTGGCTGCGTTGATAGAGGACATTTCTCCGACCTGGTGTTAAAATTCAGCCAAATAAATTTCTGCGATTTAGAGGTTTCTTAAATGATTTTGTTTCTTTTAAAACGTTTTGTGTATAGTTTGTTTTTCTTCCACGAAATGTTGTTTTAATTTATCAAAGTAATTCATTTTCCGCTCTGAGTGGCCAAACGTGTTATTTATTTCTATGCTATTTTCTTTGAACAAATACTGAACGTGTAACAAGTGCTTTCGCCTACAGCAGTCTCCCATCATTGTGTGCATACTGCAGAATTCTATGGTACGGAATATGAGAGGATTGGCTGTTTATCATTTACAAATGGCTTGGGCCACATGCATTTGTTAATCTATATGTCTCCCTCCATCTGCCTAACAAGCATATGCCCTAATAAGACCTTCCTGCATACAAGTGTTCTGAGTCAGGGTGAGGAACATAATACATAAGACCTCATCATTAATTTAAGGCAATTCTCGATCTGTCGCTACCGCTCACCGTTGATAAAAACGACATCACAACTACTTACTTGGGTTGTGCTGAGACCTATTGAGCTAATTCTTAAGCAAGGGCATTAAGCAACGACATTCAATTTGCACACAAACTGTTTTGAGAATGGGTATGCAATTTTCAAAAGTCACTTATGTACTAATAGGACGCATTCCAATTCTTTACCGACTCTTTAAAGGGGTTAGCGCATGACTCCACACCATTTTACTCTTGCAAACTCTGTGACTTTGGAAATCTCAGGAAAATTGCAGGGTTTGCAACCTCAAAATTGTATAGTACATCTGGCTCTTAATAAGGTATAATTTTGACATGCAGCCCCTACTTCTACAGCCAATTTAGTGTTCAAACAGCTCCCTTGGCACAATGTAAACTGCGCTAATTACGCATGTAAAAGGGATCTCTTTTCAGAATCCTTTCATGTAAACCGTCTCAAAATCAGCACGACGTTTATTTTATTTTTTAAAATGGCCATTTTGTTTAGTGTCCTATTGCAGTCCAAGACATAAGAGCAGAAATACATTTGAATGATTCCAATGGTGTATGCTGGCAACAAGCCATCTCTGAGGCTATACTGGCCTGCTTATACACTTTGTCGCCACACGAAATGAGTTACTTTGTGATCGTTTTTCATCAGCAGAAAGTATTCCAATTTTCATCTACGTATCTGCATTAGAGGAATATTCAGCATTTGAAGGAGCACAAGACCAAGGGCTGAAGAGGCAAGGAGGGCAAGGGCAAGGATGCCTATCTAGTAAAAGGATCAAAACACCCCTGGCCCGAGGTATAAAGTAAACCTAAAACCTATGGGTACCTATGTAGCCACATAAATGCTTCCTGTAAACATCTAGCTCACAAAACTATTCAGTGATTAGTTAGATAAATAGAACAAATGGTAGACGGAGCTTTCTATATTGTCCCATATTTAAAATCATTAAGTGCTGTGATGCCTCAAAAGCATCTTTTTGCCTGGATCTGCACTTTTTAGGGTCTGGCCTATACACATATTTAGCTATAGCTTAGCTCCATTCCCCAAAAT
Source organism: Lissotriton helveticus (assembly GCF_964261635.1). NCBI lineage: Eukaryota > Metazoa > Chordata > Amphibia > Caudata > Salamandridae > Lissotriton > Lissotriton helveticus. Next base: position 1,622,690,444 of record NC_136067.1, read on the forward strand.
TCACAATAAAAGTACATATGTATGTGTATTCAAGCAGGCACTTCATCCGTTAGTCTGTTCAAGCGTGATTCATATTTGGCTTCTGCCTACGACGTCATTCTCCAGTGGGGCTAAGGGTCAGCCGACTTAAGCCATTGGCTATGTTCACTGCGAGTGATAACGTTTTGTTTCTGCATATCTGCCAGAAAAGTAGTTTCTGCATATCTGCCAGAAAAGTAGTATCTTTCAGTGCCGAGGCTGATGGGCCAATCTCTGCTTACATGTTATGTTTTGTGATGGCTTCTTTAAATATTTCTGAGGTGCATTTTTGACTTTTTTATTTGTAAATTCTAATGCGTATTAACAAAAAATGCAGACCTACTGAGGCCAACTTCTGGAGTTTGACAGTGTTTGTATTTAACCTCGGCTAAGTGCTTTATATCTGTCCAGACATTATAATGTATATTCTTTTTGGCTGCTCTGGTCATTTCCCCTGCTCACTGCAACAGTGTGTCTACTGGTTGCAGTAGTGGGTAAGTAGCTCTGGCTGTCGTTGAGCACTGGACACTAAAGGCTAGCCTGCGGTGTATTGCAGTGGCTGCCATAGTGGCTGGCTGTAGTTATGTGGATTCCAGGTCCACGTAAAAATATCTTGTTGTGAACCAAGCGCATGTGTTTAGAATAAGCGTTCATTAAACAGGTTCTGTTACGTTATTTTCATGTATTTTGATTTATGTTTAACTTAAACAACCTCGTTGGAAGTTTTCACTGGCAGTTGAAAAATATTTTCATTGCTTTTCTTTTAACTCCAAACCTGCAATTATGCCCGTGATAACTGTTTCACAGGTGTGAGGCACATGTAGCAATAGCCTCTTTTGCACTTTGCTGAGTGACATCACTATGCTTGCACATCTTAAAAGGTGGGATGAGTGTTTTTTTGGACCTAATTTGCTTAGCGATTAACTGGCTACATCTGAATATGTCGAAATAGTTTTCAGAGATCGGGTTCAGATTTTTGTTATCGAGTTTTTCATTTTGGCTAGCCTGGTGTCTGTAGCCCATACATTCGAGCTTCTCCCAAATTCACTTTTAATTAGAGGTACCTGTTGTGGGTGAACGATAATTGACCAATAATTTCCTCGTGCAAGGATGAATATAGAACTGACCATAGACGCACCCTCCTTTCGACCTGCCTTCTTCACAAGCACATAGTCCTACTCCATTAGTGTTCTCATAAAGAAAAAATCTGGACCGATGAGTAAGATGGATGGTGCTACCAGGGTACAAGGTTTTGAATGCTGGCAACTAATTTATCCCTTAGCTGTGAAGTCCCACTGTTTCAGAAGGTGAGGCCTTTAGAGCTTGGAAATATTCCCACAAATATTCCAGTTTTAAATATAAAGTGTCGCTCCTGTTTTATTTATAAAGTTTTATAGCCATCTTGTATCAACTTGTCCCCCTGTCCAATAACAATTTTTTCTGATAACCGCGATAGAGCAAACGTTTAAAAAATATTTATTGAAATGAGCGATTTTCATTTGGAACAAATGAATACATTGCATTCTACAGAATTGTTTCCTTCGATTTGCCATGTTAGGCACAGACTCCATTTTGGATTTTAAAACGTTGGCATGTTTTACTCTTACTATTTCCACATGCAGCAAAATGTGCACTGAAATATTATTGAATGTAATATGTATTATGATTTATTAATAATCAGATGTTCTTTGTAGGCTCCAGAGGAAGGTTTCCTCTCAATTGTTACTGTTCAAGTTTCTTCCCACCTTCAGCTCGGTGAGCCCTTTCTTTACAAAAGGCTCTCATTGGATGCGACAGTACACATCTTGTTACACGTAAAACAGTGACATTAGGGCAAGAGCTGACTAATCATTATTCATTCAGGGGGATGGTGTTGGGTATTGTTGCATAACCAGGACTTTAAGTGGGATGAAAAAACTGGAGGGTCTCATAAAGGGGGGGTGGTTCATGTAATTAAGGGCGTGGCTTAAAACATGGAAGCTTAAAATGTGTGCTTAGCATAGTGTGCCACCCGACTTGTATTTTGCTGTTTCTGTCATTGCATCCAGATGAATGATAAAAGTAACCTCATACATACAATGACCCAGGACCATTGGCTTTGTCAATGGTTGTTAGTTGCATACGATAAAAAAACAGCAACTATGGCTTGTATATAGTATTGAAAAAGCTTCCACTCACAGCCCTGGTGACACCACGACAATGTTGCTGCTTCTGAGTTTCAAAAAGAGAAGGGAAATCCATAGAGAAAAAGACTCTTTAAAGGATTTCCCTTCCCCTACAATGCTCACCTGGCATGACGTCATGCTGTAACTTCTCCACAGGTGAGCAGTGTGAGTAGCGCCCATCGATGTTCCTGCTGTCACTGCAGTGCGGGAAAAAAAGGGCCCCCAGTGCCAGGACACCAAGCAGAACCTGATAGGGACCCGTTTCTAGGCCCCTATAAAAAAACTGCCAGTGCTCAGCACCGGTGAGACCCGGCCCACTTAAAGCCCTGATCATTACCAATTATCCATAGTTTTGCCTCATGTTTCCTAACATTATCTGTTTCAAGAACTAAGTTATATGATTTGTCAACAATTCCAATCTCTATAGGATCACATTTCCTCATATTTTCTTGAGGACAATCTCTGCCCGATCCTACATAGGCACTTTATCTGTAGATTATTTGATAAGATGGCATCGTTGAAAGTGTTCCAAGCTGGGCAAGACAACCTTAGATCCCAGTTGGAGTATTGGGCAATCTGCTATTCTTAACTTTGATCTCCATGCTTCTTGACTCATGCTATCCTCCAAAGAGGTCCTGAAAGGAAGAACTGGCTGAGGTGTTCACCCATGAAAAGAGGTCTGTGGAAGAGGCTGCATAGCACTGATGTGTTTTCCGAAATAGCCTGATAGAGAAGCCCCCAAAGCATAGAAACCAATTTTAACATATTGCTGTATACCTGTGGGGAGCGTGGTGCACAGCTGTGAGTTACCACAATACCAATGTATTGACGTGCTATGTCTTGTGACAAAAGGAAAATATTTTGTAGGATTCCGGTGTTGAGATTTGAAAACCCCCTAAAGTAATTTGCAGTAGAGCGCACCAGCATCACTAAGTTTAAACCTTTTTATGTCTGTTTTAAATACTAAGCAAGTCCAGTCTCAGCTGGTTGATCCAATTTAGAGCATATGTGACTTTCTGCAAACCCATCTTAACTCTAAGCTTATGCTCAACGCAACCTGTGGAGGCTTCAGCAAACATCTTGTTGAGTGAAGTGCTGCTGGATTGGCCACAACTTATTTGGAGTAAATGTAAATGCCCATTGTCTGTGTTATGGTCCTGCCCTATTGATCTATTGAACCATTCGAGTCCATTTTTCTAGGCCGTAGCACATTCATTTATATATTTTTAACACTAGAAACCATAGTTCTATAAATCCTTCTACCTGGATATAACATGATCTTGATTGTGCCTCCCCCAGAGACTGTGACTGAGTTAAATCATTGAGCCTGTCTAAACTCCTCTTTTAGTCAAGGATTACTTCTGGGAAGCCTTAAGATCTGCGTTTGGGAGTTTAAAGGAAGTATGAAGCTGGCGGGCCCTTGGGCTCTTCTGCCCTGCCTGGTGATATTTTATAGTGTGTAACATACTGCAATACCAATATAGCCTGTATAGTGCATCTTCAGGTTGTGCTCTAAAAGCCCTCGCTCACACTTTTATAAAGTCAAGGCTCGTTGTAACTTAACCGGAGTCAAAATAAGAGGCTGGCAGCCTTTTGGAAAGCTGCATCTTAACAGACCTGACAAAGTGGCTGAATCCCTAATAAAATGAAAAAAAGTCTAATATATACCGTATCAGAATAGTAGTATTATGGATGTTACCCAACTTTCAGCAACACATTTTCAATTAGCGTAGCAATTAAAATACACTGTAACAGTTAACTAGTCACGCTTCAGCTGTTAGTTGCTGCACTCTGACATGTAACATATAACATAACACATCTACAAAGGAAACTGTTATCTCACATATAGTTTTTGTTGTGAAAATGTTTTGTTTTGCATTTCTCTTTTACTGTCTCTGGCCCCCTAATATAAGTTTGCAGCGCTATCAGCTGAGTGGTGGGTGTAGTATAGTTAGATAATTAAATTTAGTGACGCATATATTGGTGTTAACTCTGCGGCAAAATTGTACCCTCTGTTGATTCACACTTTCAGGGGTCTGATTGGGACTGCCGGTCAAACCCACCAACCGCTACAAAATGTTGTTGTACAACCCATGGCACACAGCAATGAATGGAGTAGGCAGGCACATTCGCTGATTAGTGGGTGTTTTCAGTTTCTGAACAGGCGATCCAACTGACCTGAGTGCTTGGCACGTTTGTGAATTTCTCCTCCACCCCTGTGAGTTCTCTTTCTCCCATAATAGGTCTTCCAGCACTTATACTTGAAATTATTTTTCGGTGGAAGTCTCTTGGTGGACATTGGTGTTTGTTAAAGTGTTAAATGCTGCATACATCGAGATGACTGCTGGGCTCTTTGAGAAGGTAGTTTTAAAGGTTGTCCAGCCAATTGGAAGATGATTGTTTCCTATAATGCACTCCCACCTCTTAGGCTGGAACTCCCGCAGGACACGTAGGTGCACTGAGTCATACATTCAAGAGTCTGCCAACCATTCTTTGAGTTTTACATATATCCAATAATTGCAGAACCTGGAATAGCCCCCCCTTCAATGGTGACAAATGAACTTTTGTGTTAAACAGTGTCTATAATGCAGGCGAGTAATATTGAAAATCTAGGTGCATATCGAAATTGCTATCATATGTTAGCGGGTCAAATGCAATACTTTCCCCACAGTTCCCCTCCCCAAGATACCCTAAATCAGTCAGGCAGTATAAAGAAAGGAAAAGGAGAAATAAAACCTAGAAGAAAAAAGTTAGTGCGTGGAAATCATTCAGTTTGATCTGTGTGTCTGTAATCGCATCGTAGAAGCAGTATGAACATGCGGGTGGGGGTGGCACTTTAATAGAGATGGTGGTCTCAAACATTCTTATTGAAATTGAAAGAGGTGGAGCACTCGCACGTGTTCCTGGCATGCGACCAATGGTAGGCCCTTGGAGAGATAGGACACCAAAGGCGCCCCCCCCCCCAAGTAAATTCAAAATTTGTTGAAATCCTCTCTGAATATGTCTGCCATCCTTTCCATGGTTAGAGCCTGACGCAAACTAGGGTGCCATTGTGTTAACGCTGGAGCTTCTTTCCATGCCGCAGCCACTGCCAGCTTAGTTGCACCCAGACATAGCCACCTTCTTGCTCCGTCGCCTTTAGTTTGGCGTTTCAGTGTGTCGTCTCTCAGCCCTAACAATGCAAAGCTTGGGGTATCAGGGAGTGGGTATCCCAGGATGTCCTTAATGTGTGCTGGAATTCATGACCAAAATGGACAGAATGTTGGGCAGTCCCACCAAATGTTGCATGAGGCCCACAAAAGCCCACATCCCCTCCAGCATAAATCAGAGGTGTTGAGAATCATGTTTTTCAGCTTAGTGGGATAGAGGTTCCAGACATAGAGTCGTTTTTATTACCTATAGAGTGGTTGCATTTCAGAATGTCTGAGTCTCCTCCTCTTTGCCTCAGGAATTACCTCTTTGAAAATATCCTCCCAGAAAGTCATATGTCGTGGCCTTGGAATGTGAAGTGTGGTGAGTAGTAAGGAGTATAAAAAGAAGATGGTTCCACTGGAGGATCCAGCCCTCCTAGCAAATTATTCAATAGGGATGAGGTCTCTATTGGCAGCTAGTCTAACGTCCAGTTGGAGAGCCCAGTTTTTCATTTGTGTATAGCGGTAATGTTCAGTATTTGAAAGGCAAAAGTTCATTTGCAGTGTCCTAATGTTAAAATATCCCAATTATGAAAGAGATCGGAGAGTGTGAGACAAGACAGCCCCTCTCTCTTCAGGCATCAAACGGACCATCAAACGGGCGTGACAGAATAGCAGGGGGAAATGCTGGATTATAAAGTATTGATGTGAAGGGGAAAGGGATGGGAGGTCCTTCCGCAGTCTTATTCACCTCGTCCCACTATTTTTACAGTTGTTTTTGTAGGGGGTACTCCCAATATGCATTGGGAGGACAGTCTACTCTAGGCTTTCATAGGGCATCCCATATGACCCTAAACATTATTGCCCTGTCTGTCTGTAACCAATGTTTATCCGATTCGTGTAGCGAATGTTCCGGGATAACCCATAGATGTGCGGCTTTATATTCAAGTAGAAAGTCGGGGAGAGCTAACCTGACAATCTTTTGGAAGTCTGAGCAATTTAAATGGCAACCATGCTCTACAGCTCTGCCAGATAAGTCATGTGAATAGTGTACGTGAAGTCTATAAGAAATCGGTCTTATTTAATGGTAAGACTCTGGAAAATGTATAATATCCTGGGTAAGACTGTCCGCTTTATGTCATGTATACGTCCAAGCCACAATATATACATATTGTTCGAGGTCTGCTTACAATTGTTGCAAAAGTGGTGGGTAATTGGCACAGTACAATTTTGACAGCCGGTGCTGATTTTAATGCAGGGATAGGTGATGTATTTTTTGAGCCCATTGGAAGAGGGTAGAGTCCACCAGGCTTTCCATGTGTGTATTGGACAGCGTCAAATTGAGAAGAAAGGATTTGTCAAGGTTTACACCACTTGTTCATATCGGAGCAGTGCATCTTGGAGAGTTGTTAGAGAAGCTTGGGGAAAGATGAGGGTTAAAAGCACGTAGTCAGCAAATTAAAGAGATTTTGTGTTCCATGGCGCCAAATGTGAGGCCACGGATGTTCGGTGTTGAGCGTACTGTGGCTACCTAGTATTCTATATTTAGTGCAAATGATAGTGGCGAGGGGGGGGGGCACTACTGTCTCATTCCCCTCCCCAACTGGAAAAGGTCAGAGCTTACCCCGTTGATCAGGACTCTAGATCATGGTGTGGCACAGTTTGGCTCGATTCATTGTTAACAATGGACCTCAAAACGGAAACGCTTCAGAGTGTAAAATAAAAAGGGCTACTCCACTCGATCAATTGCCTTCTCAGCATCCAGACCTAGTAGTACTTTGGGTATCTGTTTATTGGTGGCTTTTTCGATTAAGTGCAGTACCCTTCATAAATTATCATACGTGTGTCTGCCCTTGAAGCCAGACTGATCCAGGTGGATCAGTTATGGTATCATAACCTCTATTCTGGAGGCCAGGACCTTTTGAGTAAAGCTTGGCATCAAGATTAAGTAGTGCGATAGGCCGGTGGTAATCACAGGAGAGAAGGTCTTTACTTGATTTTGCGATGACATACTAGAGCTTCGCTCACGGTGGGAGAGACTGTGCCTGTCTCAGCTATGTAGTTAAAATGGAAGTCAATATGGCACTAAGTCAGAGCTGATTGTCTTATCGAATTGTGCCGAGACCATCTGGTCCTGGTGATTTATGAAGTTTAATAGTTTTTTGGACACCTTCTTCGCTGATAGGTTTACCTAGTATCTCAGTTTGGGCTGGTGTCACCCATGGGAGATACGTCTTGGAGGTGGGTGAGTTAGGCCCAAGTATTGATCTGATCAGCTGTATAGTTTTTTTTATAAAAGTTGCCAAAGATACAGGCCTTCTCGCAATCTGAGCTGTCTGGGTCGCCTGAATCTCGTAGGATGTCATCTATCTATTCCCTTTCTTGCTTGACCCTAAGCTGTCATGCCAAATGGGAACCCACCATGTTGCCCTCTTCGTAGAATGTGTGTTTAAGGTGTAAAGAGTGTGAGTTCTGCTTTATTGATATAAATTACCTTCAGTTTCCCCCATATTGTGGTGACCGTCCACTGTTGGGCTAAGGTTGGAGTGGCTTTGTGGTTCTGTTCTTGCTGTTTCCTTTCCCGCTCGAGTGCCAATCTGTCTTTAGCTCTCTGCTTGTTAAGCGTGGAAATCAGGACAATACATTTCCCATGTATAACTTCTTTGAAAGTGTCTCAGTTATTAGAGGGAGTAGTGTCACAGGGTTAATTTAATTGAAAAAAATTCTCGAATGGCCTTTTGTAGGTCATCCCTAAATAGATGCTCTAAGGTAGTGTAGGTAGTGAGGGAAAAACCATTGGCAGTACCTTGGCGGCGGGATACCCCAATCCAGTGTTATTGATACAGGTGTGTGGTGAGATATGGTAATTGGGTGGATCAAAGCCACTGTTATATCTTGGCTAATGGGTTGACTAATAAACAAGTAGTCCAGTCGAGAATATATATGACGCGTGTGGGAGAAGAAAGTGTAATCACAAGTATACGGGTGAAGTGACCTCCAGGCATCTATTTGTCCCAATGTTTGTTCCCCTGTTTGACCACAGGAAGCTTTTCCAAAGCACTCAATCTGGTGGGGGGTGGGGTGTACTTTCAATACTTAAATTCCAGGTAAGAGGAAAATTTCCCATTGAAAGGATCTTGCTCTTTGCGAATCCCCCTAGCAAGATCAATAATGCCTGTATAAATGAGAGTTGGTTCGAATTCGAAGCATAAATAGAAGCCAAGCTGCACAGTCTCCCTGCAAGTTGACCATTAACTAGTACAATCTTCCCCCTCCTTATCTGTTTTGTAGCCTTCTGGCTGGAATTTCAGCGAGGTGTGGCTCAGAAGTGCCACACCATTATGCTTTGATGAGGCTGAGGATTTATACATGGGGAGGGGGACGTTTTTTGTCTCAGTCTATGGTCTTCATCTCGTTTGAGATGAAACTCTTATAGCATTACTACATCGTGGTGTTGCTCAAGAAGATATTACCATAATTTGTGGTGTTTGGTGGGAGAGTTTAAGTCCTTAAGATTCCATGTGATTGTTGTGATTACCATGGCATAGTAAAGTCAAGGAGTATCGTCCGTTTTCTCCTTGAGAAATCCCTTTCTGACCCTCACTCGTTTCTTCCACCTTGATTAACCCAATCATCCCTCCTGTCTTGAGGTCCTATGTATTTAGTACCTCCGTGTCCCCTCGCCCCATCATTATTAACCCCTTCGACGCGGATGACAAAGCCAACTCATCATCGGCGTTACCTGTGCTACGCGGATGACGAGCTGGCTTTGTCACAAACCGCGCGATTTTTAAATTTCAGCGCACAGCGGGAAAACCCACTAGCGCGGTAGCGGTTAAAAATTGCCAATCATGCAACCAAAAAGCCTCAAACCTAACAGATGTGACAATCGGATCCTCAATTGCACAAAAGCCTTTGCATTATGCAGGTCGCAGGGCTTTGTCACCTCGTTCCCCACCCTCAATAGAGGACCATCCTTTAAGGACTCTGTGTCGCACATGTCTTAGAAAGCCAGTCCCCCATAATCTGTGTTTCTGCAAAGCCTATTAGAGGAGTATGCTGTGAGAGCCAGTGGCCCGTTGTCTTGGATCCTTTGCGCAACTTCCAGAAGTCCGTGGGTCTTCCTTGGGCCGTGGAGCTTAGGGAGTTTGAATGTCCACAAAAGTCATGGCTTCAGTTAGGTCGGTGATATGATATGTTCTATTGCGTAGATCAAAGACCATTCCGAAAGGAAAGGTCCAACAATATTTGATGTGTTCACATCTTGATTTACCTGTCACTGAATAAAAATGTTGACGTCAAGCTAGTGTAGCAGGGGCGATGTCTTGGTAGAGGTTGTAGGTGGAACTGTGTAATGTGATCGTGTCTGCCTTTTGGGCTACTTGTGAGATGGCCTCCTTTACCTTGTAGGAGTGTAGTTTAGCTAGTATATCCTACAGTGCCTCCTTTCACTAGATGCTTGCTGGCTCACTCAATGGACTCTGTCTATCTTGACCTTTACATTCGTGCCTCAGAGTAGCTTTGAGATAGGCCTGTTACAAAGGCTTCCAAGTCTGGGCCTTCCGCCCCCTCTTCCAGATCTGAATCGTATGTTCTTGCGTCAAGATCTATTTTCGAGATCTTCACATTTCAGAAGAGATGCCTGCAGCTGTGAGCGAATGGTTTGGGTTAGATCTTCTACCTGGCCAGTGCATCGTTAAAAGTCGAGCATCTTTGCGTCAAGATCCACCATCCTGGTGCCTACTGAGTCTATGTATTTTGTAGAGAAATGAGCTTAGTGTTGAGATCAGTCTTGATAAACTCTAGGGAGGAAGCCAAATCTGTCTTGAACTCTTATTTGAGTTCCTTTTAAAAGTCTTGCAGGGAGGTAAGCAAGTCTATCTTAATAAGAGACAAGGTGTCACTAGTTAGTGTTGCAGGTGCGGGATCTTATGTTACTGCTGGTGGGAAATAGCTAGAAACTATTTTGAGTTCTTACTTCTCCGGCGACATAAAGACAGCTATGTTGTCCGCTTGTTACTGTTAGATCTGGCTGTTAGTGTATCTAGTATATGATGTGGGCCTTTAGCAGGGGCACAGAGCCATCACAAGGGAAGCATCGACCTTTGATGATAGTGACCACATGCAGTGTATGTAGCAGTCTGTCAGGGTGTAAAAAGAGCTGGTCTTATATGGTAAGATTTGGTGCTTTGCCATGAGCCAACTAATATCACTCTTCATTGCTTAGGGAAGGTGCAGATAACTTCTATATTGCTATGACTGGTCTCTTCTGCCCTGGAAGGGGTTAAGCAGTATGCGTACTCTGTCCCACATTAGTTCTCCACTCTTGGCATTGAGTCCCTGGCATTGCTGAAAAGGTTTGCAGTGTTGTGTGCAATGGGGCTCTAGGAGTAGAAATACAAAGCTTCTCGTGTGTGGTTCAATAGGGCCCTTGTGACCCCGTATCCTGCAGCCAACAACATTGGCCTCGCCAGCAGATTAATCCGCACCACACAGGATCGTTAGATATATCCTAATGGTAGTCGTTTGGGCCTAGCACTGTCTCAGCAATTGGAGCAGTCCCGTGTGTAGTGCTCATTTAGCAAGGATCAATCATATAAGCATCACTGTCTTGTATAACAATGGTCGTTTTGTGAAGGCTATATTTTTAGATATGAGGAGTCCTTTCTGGTATGCAGATTTGGCTAATTGGAGGTGCGGGGCCAAGGGGAGATATTTAATAAGCAGTATGCAGCAGTCTGTGTACATGGGCTGCCATTTTAAAGTCCGGCCAGGGGAGCTATTAATTAAGCATTGTGCAGCAATTTGTTCTTAAGGGCTGCCATTTTGGAGTCGGGCAAGGAGGACCACAAGGCCTCCAGTGGCACCCCCTCCCTGCCATCACCAGAATCCTTCCCTTAGGGTGGGGTTTCCCCACAAACACCAGCCTCTGCTCCCCCGAGATCTGTTTATCGACAAGACAGCCATACACCAGCTGTCCCGGATGGGGAATCGCCGACCGTAGTACTCACGGGGCCCAGGACCACAATGCCACACTCACCAAAGTCTCTTGGGCTTATAGGTACCTGCTCCAGCTCTGACACTAGGTTCAGTGAGGCAACTTTTACAGGGTGAATTAGATCTTGGTTTAGCTCAAAGCAAAGTCAGGCACCGGTGCAGGTTTCACAGTGCTGCCGGTGCGTCGCATTGTCATAACAGAGGCCCGTGCTGCATCAGGCGTCATCTGGTGCGATTCTGCCTTAATTGTTGACTTGGGGGGTGTCATCATTCCTCCCTGCTTCCTTTGCATGCCTTTTTAAGTTGTTAAATTCATCTTCAGGTGCAGAATTGATGTAACTGTTTTTTTTTTGAGGAGAACATGGCGGCTAGCGGACGCGGCTAGTCGCAGGCTCCAGGAAGCTCCGGTGTTCGGGCGGTTCTGACATCGCTCAACTCGATGTCTCAGCTTTAATTTTCGTGTGTTTACTTTGTGGCGGATCTCTGGTGCACTCAAGATGATTGATTCGGCTCAGCTCATGGCAATGCTTCCTGGAATTCGGGAGAAACGGCGAGAGCACGATTGAACTTGGTGTGCGAGCTCGGAGAGCAGGCGGGGCGGGGCAGCTTCAGTCACTCAGCGGTAGCGGTAGCGGTAGCAGAAGCGGCTCCGGCAGTGGTAGCGCTGATTCAGGCTGTTCGTGCGGTCAGACACCGCTTAATCAGACATTTGTCAGCCTGGGTCTGTCATACTGAAGGGATTATAAACAGCGGACGCAGTTTATGGGACCTGGCTTAATGCCCTTTAAACTCCTGCAAGAGCTTTGGAAGAAACGACGTTTGCCTTTCACTTCTGCTCCTGTTCCTGATGGTGCGTTTTTTTTTTTTTTGTTTTTTTTTTTCTGACAGCTGAGTTGTCTTCCCTCGTAGTATAAACCACAACAGTATCCATTCTGGAGGAGTTATATCAAGCAGATACGGCGGGAGCTACCGCTGCCACTGAAGTCAGGTACTTTTTTGATACTAATATAAATGGGGACAACTATAAGACCTCTGGGGGCTTAATTCGTTGGACTAAGGCGGCTCGGGAGGTGAAAAGAGGAAGAAGGCTTGGATACAGGATTTTAAACTTTTGGAGGGCGTCAGGCAACCAGCTTAATATAAAACTACATGAACCACAATGCATTGGGCCACGAAATGTGTTTTACCAACATCAAAATAAAGCGGCTTGTTTAGCAAATGCTAGGAGAATACCTACGGTACCAGATCTGCGTATGTCTAGCAGTGAGGCACAAGGAAGCCTGGCTTCCGGATATACTTTAAGGAGTAAAAGGGGGAAGCCAGCCACTGCTACTCTTACTGCAACTGCAGCCGCAGATTCTTCATCATTGATAGGGGCAAAGTCTAAGGCGAAACTTTCTAAAAAGGCTGGGAAAAAGAACACCTCTAAGGCACAGAAGGCAGTGATAAAGGTCAAGTCTATACCTTCACTGAAAACGTACTTTAAGACGGTCCCCACCGTGTTGGAACTTAAGCATCCAGGTGAGCTCTCTTTACAAGGAACTGCAGGAGCCCTCCAGACATCTAATAGATACTATCCTTTGGAAAACTTAGAAGAGGATCTTGGGCTGGAACAGCCAGACGTTTCAGAGCTCACCAAGATGGAGACTCTGGGGAAGGTGGGGAACAAGGGAAATGATGAAGAGGTCAGTAAGGAGACAGAAGGGGCTAATATTGTAAGAAGTAGCAGCAGGGAGGACTTAAATGCTACGCCTCCAGAAATCGGGGGATTAGACAATTCTGATCAGTCTGTTTTATTGATGCTACAGGCCTTAAATCATGAGGTTAAATGTGGTTTCCTTGAGTCTCAAAAAAATCAGCAAGATATAAAAGTATATTTCGAAAAACTGGAAGGGAAGTTTGATGCATTGGCAACACGAACAGCAGATCTGGAGAGCACTGTGTCAGATCTTAAATTACTTGCAATACAGCACACCAAAAAAATTGATGCTCTTACTCATGGTGAATTAGCATATCAAGATAAACTGGAGTCGCTTGAAAACGCGCAAAGAAGAAATAATTTGCGCTTACTAAAAGTTCCCGAAGGGGCAGAAGGGGGAAATATAAAAGAGTTCGTTGTCAAATTGATAAAACAAGCAACCCAAATCGAGATTTCAGAAGAGGAACTTTCAAGAGATATTCAACGAGTACACAGAGACCCTTTCAGACAAAATCCCAACAAGACCAGGCCTCGGAAAATATTAGTTCATTTTCTGACATATACGATAAAAGAGGAGATTCTTAATAGAGCATTGAAAGCAAATTCATTGTCAGCGGAAGGAAGCACTTTCCAGATTAGATCAGATGTGTCCTCGATTACAGCATCTAGGCAATGGGAGCTTGGCAAATTATTGGATCCTTTTAAGCAGCTAGGCGCCACAGCTCAATTAAAGTTTCCTGCGTCATTGAAAGTGATGTACAAAAACAAAATGAGAATCTTCAAAAGGGTTGATGAGGCTGAAGAGTATCTCCAACTAGTTATACAGGACAGTAAAAGCACACCGGGCGAACAATGAACTATTCAAGACTTAACAATCATTATGCTATGCCTGAGGATATAAATTAATAAACTACGGGCGTCCGGACATCGGAGATGGAGTCTCAATGGCCAGGAGTTGGCCAAGGAAAAGGAGGGGGGTTCTCCAGGGGAGCACGGGAGGGAGTGGATCTAGACAGGGGCGGGGGAGGAAGGGGCACCGGGTGGGGAGCATTTGGGAAAAAAACAAAAAAAAAGTTCCAAGTATGCCAAATAGGATAATTAACTCTTTATTTTCATTAGGGCAAAATGTCTCAGGATAGAGTTACTTCGTCAGCATATATCAAGTTCTTGTCATGGAATCTGAATGGGTTGAGAGTTAAATATAGAAGGGAGAGGATTTTTCAATATTTAAAGGATGCGCCGGAACATGTCTTTATTCTACAAGAGACACATTCTACTGAAAAGGAGCTGAGAGATATGTGTAGTAATAGGAAATGGATCCAGCATGTGATAACGACCACACAGCAGACTACAAATAAGGGAGTTGCTATATTGATTAAGGCGAATCTGGATATATCCTTAATAAAGTCAAGAGTGGATAGTAAAGGGAGGTGGGTGATAGTTAAGATCAAATATAACACACATAATTTCACAGTTGTAGGATATTATGGGCCAAATTTAGATGATACACTCCCTTTGAAAGAACTTTTGGTGGAGCTCTTAGATTTTGACGATCCTTTAATTTTTGCAGGGGATTTTAATTTTGTCTTAGACCCACACTTAGATAAATCCCATAAACTTAAATATTTGCATAATCCTAAAACGAGACTATTATTATTAAATGCAATAAAACAGTATGGCTGGAAAGATATATGGAGGAAGAGAGCAGGCAAATATAAGGAATACACCTTTCATAACAAGAAGCTTCGGCACAAATCTAGATTAGATTTTTTCTTAGTAGCACAGCAACTCTGTCAGTCTGTCAAAGAGGTTAAACACGTTGGTGCCCATATCTCAGATCATTCGGCTGTTTCTCTATCTCTCAAATTACCAGACACACAGAAGGTTAGAAGATATACTGTAGATAGGAGCATTCTTTTGGATGAAGAAATAGTAGCGACTTTGCTTTTTGAATCAGACGAGTTTTTTAAAACTAACTTAGAAACAGCTACGATCCCCATAGTTTGGGACACATATAAAGCTTTTTTAAGAGGACTATTATTAGCTCTGCAATCTGCTAAATATAAAATATATAGAGCAAAGATTACCCAGATTGAGATTAATATTAAAGCTTTAGAATCTCGGCTATTTGATCCAAGCTCTGCAACTTCAGATAATATTAAGGAAGAGTTGATTGCTTGTAAATTACAACTTGAACAGGTTTTGGATGAGAGGCTTAGACAACGTTGGCAGGCTAGTTCTCTGGCCCACTTTGAGTATGGGGAGACCAGCGGCAAGCTGCTTGCTTGGAAAGCTAAGAAAGAGCAGAAGAGGAACACTATCAAGGGAGTTCAGATAGATACCATGGCTGAGGTCACAGAAAACAGCACAGATATCGAACAGGCCTTTTATCAACATTTTTGCACAGTGTATAATGAGGACTTAAACCCTGATCATGAAGATATTCGGGCATGGATGGATAAATATGCTCTTCGTCAGATAGATGATCAGAGATCGGAGAATTTAAATAGGGGAATTAGCTCAAATGAAATAATGTTGGCAATAAACTCCGCCAAAAAAAGTAAGGCTTCAGGTCCGGATGGATTGCCGGCGGAGGTATATAAGATCTTGGCTCCCATAATTACTCCCGTTCTACAAAAGCTCTTTACGTATATTTTTGAGGAAGGGGGTCAAATTCCTCCTTCATGGAATGAGGCTACAGTTGTGCTTATTCTCAAACCATTGAAGGTACCATCACAGTGTGATTCGTATAGACCCATCTCTCTGCTCAATTCTGATTACAAATTGATGGCGAAAATACTGGCAGAGAGATTAAATGGGGTAGCAGCTAGCCTGTTACACGTTGACCAAAAGGGATTTGTTAGAGGGCGATCTATACAAGACTTAACCCAAGCACTAGTAGGTTCAATCGATCTCGCTACTTTGCACAAAATCCCACTTGCGGTCATAACATTAGATGCTACTAAGGCGTTTGATCGTGTCAATTGGGTTTTCCTGACTAGGGTCTTAGAAAGGTGCAATTTAGGTAGGAATTTTTGTAGATCTATTGCGGCATTCTATCAAGCACCAACTGCTAGAGTATTAATTAATGGAAATCTATCTTCTCCCATAAAAATTAACAGAGGCACAAGACAGGGTTGTCCGCTTTCACCCTTGCTTTTTGACCTATATATTGAGTCATTGGCAGAAAATATAAGACAAGACCAGCGCATCTTACCATTTAAATTTAATAATTGGGAAAAAAAGTTTCTTTATATGCTGACGATATGATGATATATACAGCAGATCCAATTAATGCTATTTCTTTTATTTATAGTGCCGCGTCTCATTTTGGTCAAATTTCAGGTTATCAAATCAATCAGGCCAAAACAGAATGCATGTTTTGGAATGTCAGAACTTTACCAAATATTCCAATTTTAAAGCAGGAAATAAGATATTTGGGAATTCAAATTACGCAGGATATAAACCTAATAGCGGAAAAAAATCTTATAAAAGTAGAGCGGGAATGTGAGGAAGCATTGAAAGGTTGGGCACTTCTTCCTTTGACCTTGATTGGTAGGGTTAATTTGATCAAAATGATGTTGTTACCTAAATTAATCTTTATTTTTCAGAACGTTCCACTTGCCTTTAGTGAAGCCCAGCTAAATAAAATTCAAGCTAAATGGAACACTTTTATTTGGGCCTCAAAGGGCATAAGAATCGCATGGAAGAAGTTACGTAGACGTAAATGTAAAGGCGGACTATGTGCACCGGATCTGAAACTCTATTCCTGGACTTTACTGATCAAGGCAGGAATCAGGCTATTCGACTCTCCAACAATGACAGAAACAGATAATATGTTCCAGATTATGCTTTCTGAGCTCCAGGAAGGAACTCATGGATTTTTGTTTAAGTTCGGTGATGTCCGTTTTTTCAAAAAAGTTCGGTTAAAAGTCCTTAGAGATATGGCCTATGTATGGGCAAGAATGAGAAGGGCGTTGAATATTTCATATTACTCTGCGATGGCTCCAAACTGGGATTCACCAGGCTCGCCAGAATGGACTAAAGATTCTTTAGCATTGCCTCTACGGGCAGCTGATTTGAATGCATGGGGCCAGATAATTCCGGAAGGAGTTCTTTTGAGTTGGGAGGAGATCCTCACGCTTACTGACAATAACTTATCCAAGTTTAAATACTTACAAATCAAAAGTTGGGCTCAGGATAAGTTGACTCAGATTGGTGTAAACTCTCCTTTGGAAGAACTCTTATTGAATAAAGCAAGGAAAATTAAAACATCGGTGCTTTATTGGACAATCTTAGAAGCAGAGGATGGGGAGTTTAGCCTACCGGAGCATCTTTGGAAAAATCATGACCTAGATGTCGACTTGCAGACTATATGGCAAGTATCTTTTGACTTACTATATCTGACAGTCTCACCTGCCAATTTAAAGCGAAACCATCTCTTTTCCCTTCATAGAGTCTATTGGTCTCCGGCTAGATTGGCTAAGTTTTCTAAAGGCTCTATTCCATGCTGTCCAAAGTGTAAGTTGGAGAAGGCGGATGATCTCCATATGTTTTTAACCTGTCCTAATTTAAAGATTTTTTGGGCCGAGATTGAAGAAGGTATGAAATCACTTTTTAATTTTGATATACAGGTCAGTATATTACTAGTTTTCTTTGGATTATTTGGTAATTATGATGAACTCTCTCAAGATACCAACAAACTGTCTCTTTATTTAATAATTCTTGCTCGCAGAGAAATATGTAAACTTTGGGTGAGTGATAAATCACCTTTGTATATTGATTGGATCAGGGCAATCAGACATACACTTAATTTAGATAAGGTTGTATGGAAAAGAAGGAAGCATTTCTGGAACCTATGTATTAATTGGTTGGATAGGATGTAAATAACCTTGTCCAATGATTATGCCTTTTTGCAGACGGAGTTACCCTAAGATCAGTTCATGGGCCTCGATACTCGGTAGAACTGAATTGAGCCGGTATAGTGCAGTTTTGCTATGGACGCACTTGGGTATCTGCAGAAAGCGCACCTATAAGGATCGTCAGAGTCTAAAAAGGGACCCCTCTGCATTCTTGCAGAGGGTGGTTGGAAACACTGACTTTGAGAATATCCTTACGGCATATGAGGACTAAAAAAAAAAAAAAAAAAAAAAAAAAAGAATTGATGTAACTGTTTTGTGTTGGGCAGCGGAGCCTTGATGGATCACATCCACTTGGATGGCCACTCCTTTTAATGCAATTTTATTTCCAGTTGTATGACTTGGCTGCTCACGAATCACAGGAAATGTCAGGTCGTCTTCTGCTAATCTAGATCTGCTGCCTTTCACATTCTAGAGTAGTGCATTAAGTAGCAGATTCATACCTGGCACTTCCAGCTTGCTCACTAACCGAGAGTGTGAGTATTTCATGACCTTGCAATAGCTCATATTCCCGGGCTCTCAACAAAAGTGCCTATTTAGGTCTCTCTTACCAGTCTACTTTAAGTGTCAGATTGCAAAAGGGCTCTTTTTTGGGTTATCCTAAAAACTTAGTGGAGTAGAGAACGCACATTGTTTCATTGGTTAGTTATTGTCACTCTTATTTCCTTGCCTCTTATTCAGTGGTTTTATTTCCTTCTTTTTTGTTTATCCCTCCCATGAAGCATAGCCTCTTTACTGTGGTTTTGATTGATGGCCTGTATCCTTTAACTGCCCAGTTTTATTGCCCTACTCCTTTCTTTTTCGTTGCACATTCCTTGAGTGCATGTTTTCCTGCTCTCTCCCTAATGTGCTTCTCCCCTCCAAGTTCTCCAAACCCCCTGCTTATATTGCTCTCTGACGTGCTGCTTTTTTATCTCCTTTATTACTTTATTGCTTTCCCACCACCAACCCAGCTTTGTTTTAATTCCCTACCCGCCATTCTGCGTTGCTTCCCTACTAACTACTGCCCCAAACCCCTTGTTTAAAAAAAAAAAAAAAAGTGTTTCTTGGATGGGCCACCGGTTCGCATTTGCTGCTGAGCCACTCTGCTTGCTAAAATGTGCTTTATCGCAATTGAGAAACTTTATTATTTACCGCACTAGGCGGAGCCTGCCATCTTGGATATGTAAATTAAAACTAACCTACATATCTCATCAAGCATGTGCACACCTACACCTACTGAATGTTCGGCGCCAGTAGCATTATTATAATACTCATGCTTCGTGGCATGGCACTTTCCATCGTAAAGCATTTTGCTTTTTACCTTTGCTGTACAGCATTGCCGAAAAGTTTTTTTTTAATGTGGACTGTAAAACTGTGTGGAGGACCCAGCCAATGGTGGTTGTCGAAAGCAGCTTCTAATATGGGGTAACAGAAAAAACAAATACCCCTGAACAACGTCTTGCCTTTGCAACGCAGGCGAAAAAACAAATGCGTCTGAACCAAGTATTACATTTACAACGCAAGTCGTTCTGATATGCGTTGGGTCAAGTGGCCTACTTTTGCGGTGACTAGAGTTGGAATATTAAATTATACTATTCCAAAGCCCAGCATCCCTCTAAGGCAAGTCGTTGTAACGACTTACGTTGTAAATGGAATGCGTGGTTCGGACGCATTCATTGTACCGCCTGCGTTGTTAAGGAATACATAGAAAAGGAATGCGTGGTTGTGTCATACAACCTCTAACAGGGGGTAGGAATGCATGGAAAAGGTATGTGTGGTTGTGTCAATCAACCTCTAATAGGGGGCTGTTGGGCATGCTCTGGCCGACTTAGTCTGTAGCTTGGCTGATGTTTCCAGTCCATCTACTTTGATGGACTGGTCAGCAAGACGTCCGTGAAATTGATAAGAAAGCCAGCAAGCCAAGCGTGTTTACAATCAAAATCCAAGGCTGATAGAATGTTGTTGATTGTGGTTATGTAATCCTTGAACCCTTGTCTAGTCCTGTGTAGTGACTGTTATGCCACGCTAGGGTATGAGTCCTTTGCGGCACCGCCATATTAAAACATGTACTCTCCAGCAACAGTGCATCGCATTTCTCCAGTGATGGGGAGCATCGATCTTCCCCGTAGCTTTTACTGGTCTTCTGCCCTGTCCGCCATGCTGATAACCATCCTGACCCTGGATTAGGACTTGGACATTGTGTGCTGGTAACTCTCTAACTGGGGCTTGTTGTGTCTAGTGGAGTGAATTGCCAAACACAAAAAGAACTGGGGGTCTAGTGGCTAACACTGTAGCCAAAAGTCTACATCTCCTCACAGAGGGAGTCAAAGCATGGGTTAACTAGAAGCCCACAACGACCAATCAGTACATAGAGGAAGGAAAAGAACAGAAAAGTAGAAAAGAGAGCAAAAATTCGAGTGAATAATAGTAAGATCCAAAGAAAGCTCAATGGATTCCCATCAAACTGTCGCTGTGATCAATATTCTCATTTGGTCATCCATCTAGCAGGATGGCTTGTCTCCTGATCATCGAGACTTATTGCATTCCCGATACAAATAAGCTGGATTGGATCAAACCTTTTATCACGAGAGCCAGAGAATATGTTGCTTGATAGTGTATCGCAATATATCCGTGCAGTGCAAAAACAATGTGGTGATTAAAATAGGGTGATGCGGCGAGAAACAAGAGACATTTATTTAGAAACCGACTCACCCCCTAATTAAAAACAGAACAGTGCAAGGGGCAGACTAAACCAATAACTGCAAATAAAAGGCCAACATGTTTCAGCCTATCGGGAATCCAATCCCTCGGCTTTCTTCAGGGCCTCTGCTCTATAACTTTGCTACTGCAAAGATCAAGTGTGTGCCAATGTGCCATGAGTAATTACCTAAAGGCAAAAAGGTCAAACCGGTGGAAGGTTAGTAACCATACAACCTATTATAACTGCTCCTCCACGTCAAGGGATGCAGCTGTCATCTAAAGAAAATTAAATGTACATCTTGTTACTCAAATAAGCGCTCTCTCAAATATTTCTTCTATAAAGATAGTATCGGTGTAAAACAATTCTGTATGCTCACCCAACTTGACAGGGGACTGGACCTCACCTCACCTGGACCATGCTCAGGAATAGGAGGCCCCGCTCTGAAGGTAAAGCAGAGGGAAACCATAGAGCAATATGGGAGAACTAACATCTGCAGTTCTTCTCATACTCTGTTCTAAGGGCCATTTTTTTGTCAAACCTACTCCGAATGTGCCAATAGAAAACCATCACGTGACTTATCCAAAACTTACTACACTCCATACACACTTCCAATTGGTTTACATTCTATATTGATCATGCCATTAAAAATCATTATGAAGAACAATCAGTGGACGTGCCAATAGATCGCTCTTTGTGTGATAGTCTATATTAAACTGCCTAAAACATGGAGGTTTTTGCAGTATTGCTGATTCTTGATTGTCACTTTCTGGCTATTTCTTTGCTTCTTTACTCTCTCACACATACTACTCATTTAAGATGGCTGAAATCAGTGGATTAGCCTATGATGACACGGTTTACCAGTCAATACTAGATAGCATGCCTAGCGTTCTTGAGGCCCTTCCTACTCCAACGGCAGTATCAGAGGATGAGTGGGCGAAAGTCCTCATCCTGTATTCCCATTCACAGAGCAGGGCCTCCTATTCCTGAGCATGGTCCAGGTGAGGTGAGATCCAGTCCCCTGTCGATTTGGTTGAGCATACAGAATTGTTTTACACAGATACTATCTTTATAGAAGAAATATTTGAGAGAGCGCTTATTTGAGTAACAAGATGTACATTTCATTTTCTTTAGATGACCGCTGCATCCCTTGACATGGAGGAGCAGTTATAATAGGTTGTATGGTTACTAACCTTCCACCGTTTTGACCTTTTTGCCTTTAGATAATTACTCACGGCACATTGGCTCACACTTGATTTTTGCAGTAGCAAAGTTATAGAGCAGAGGCCCTGAAGAAAGCCGAGGGATTTGATTCCCTATAGGCTGAAACATGTTGGCCTTTTATTTGCAGTTATTTGTTTAGTCTGCCCCTTGCACTGTTCTGTTTTTAATTAGGGGGTGAGTCTGTTTCTAAATAAATGTCTCTTGTTTCTCACCGCATCACCCTATTTTAATCACCACATTGTTTTTGCACTGCACTGATATTTTGCGATTCACTATCAAGCAACATATTCTCTGGCTCTAGTGATAAAAGGTTTGATCCAGTCCAGCTGATTTGCATTGGGAATGCGATAAGTCTCGATGATCAGGAGACAAGCCATCCCGCTAGATGGATGACCAAATGAGAATATTGATCACAGCGACAGTTTGATGGGAATCCATTGAGCTTTCTTTAGATCTTACTATTATTCACTCGAATTTTTTCTCTCTTTTCTACTTTTCTGTTCTTTTCCTTCCTCGACTTACTGATTGTTCGTTGTGGGCTTCTAGTTAACCCATGCTTTGACTGCATCTGTGAGGAGTTGTAGACTTTTGGCTACAGTGTTGGTCACTAGACCCCCGGTTCTTTTTGTGTTTGGCATTGTAGTGTAATGGGGATATGAATTTGGGCAGGTCTTTAAATATCCCTATGACCCTCCCTCTCTTGTTCTATTAGTGGAATGAATTGTCAAGTGATTTAGGTCACTCTTCTGCACTCTGCGAGCCAGTCTTCGCTGCCTAGTTACACCACCATCTCATTTACCAAGTTTCTTTGCCTATGTTATGGCAATATTCTCTGTCGAAATGAGCTACTTCAGTTTGAATCCTGAAATGCTCTGCTCATCTGCCGCATTCGAAGGACCACTGATTTGGGAAAAATACACCTGACATGAGAGCCTACAGACAATTCATTGGATAAAGGGTTATATAAACATATGCATTAAATTAAGAGGCTAGTTCTTTTCAGTGGCCCGAACCGGACTAGCCAATGAATCAGTTTTCACACACTGATTTTATCTCGACTGGGGTGACAACCTAAGCTGTCCCCAGACCTGCCTGTTGCAGACAGGTCTGTGAAGAGCGCGAAATCACCTGATGAGCTGCCTTTCAGGAGAGTTTTTTTTCCAAGCACAGAATGTTTGTAGGCAGACTGTAGGGCCAGTCATATATTTATTTTGTTCACTCTAGCTCCTGGACTTCGATTGTTGCAGGCATCTGTTTTATTTGAGGAAATAGATCAGAGCTCCTTAGCTGGCGCAACCATGGCCCTGTCTCCTGAGGTATATACTTCTCAGGTGTGTACAGTCCCTCACAGTGTTCCTTCTATTTAGCCTACTGTGAACGTATGCGAATCCTTCCCTCTCTCCTTCGACCTCTGCAGTTGTTTCACTGGTATTTCAAAGGAACCTTTGCGTTCCTGAATGTATAGCCCCTTCTGTATTCATCATTGTCGAAGCTGAGGTAGGCTGTAACCCGAGGGTGCTGGTAATCTCGATCTTTAGTTTCATATCCTGTGTCTTCCTCACCATCCAGCTCGGTGTTGTGCTTCATAAAGTGCTGATTATGCGTCTCCTTCCTCAGCCTTGCACAGGAAATTAATATGAGCCTTGAATATACTACAATCTGTAGGCCAGTTTATTTTAAATAAGGGCGGGGGCTTTTTTTTTAAATACAAAAAGTAAATAAATTGACAGCGATTAGTCTCCGAAACAGGTGGCTATAATTAAGCAAGTGAAATAGTTTTTTTTGCTGATGGAGAAAATTTGCTTCAACAGGGATGGTCATCGTCAACTACTATATATTTCACCATTATCCATGATGGCGACACCGAGAGTATTGGGCCTACCACAACAGACAATTTATCCTGCATCCTTCCTTACAGGCATGTTGGATGCTTAATACAACAAGCATTAGAAATGCAATCGGGCTCGGATTTATTTGAGTTTGAGCTAATGGCATTGTAAATGCCAATGTCTTTTTGCCATGTGTTATGGAGTGTCTGCATGTGGTGTGTAGTGGAAGTATGTTTGTTGAATTGTAATTTTACCAATGGTGGCATGCTGTGCTTTATATGAATATGTTTAAAAGTAAAGTGTACCATACTGCGATTGCTTGGTGGAAAAGTGCACTGCCGGCTGGAGGTGTGTGTGCCTGGTGGAAGGGTGCACTGACGGCTGGTGGGTGTGTGCTTGGTAAAAGCGTGCACAGATGGATGATGGTTGTTGGTGTTTGTGCATGGTGAAAGCATTAATTGACGGCTGGGGGTGTGTTGTTGTGTGTGTTGTTTTCTGTGTGCTGGTGAGTGTGTGGTGGTGAGTCTGTGGGGGTGAGCCTGGGGAGTGAGTGTGGTGGTGAGTGTGTTGTGTTGAGTGGTGACAAGTGTGTGGTGTTGAGAGACAGAGGTGTGTGGTTTGTGTGTGCGTTATGTGTGTGTGGTGTATGTATACACGGTGCGGCTGGAAAGGCGCTCCTGACCCGTGCAAATCTCTGCACATCACACCCCCACAGCCACAGAAACCCGACAAAGGGCTGCCGGCCCGAGCGGCTGATTAAGTCTGCTTACAAGCGGCATACCTCCTGGCAAAAAGAGTTGCATGGCAGCGAAGTCAAGCGGGCAGTCAGACTGTGTAGGGCACGTGTTTGTGTGTGTCTGACCGTTTGTGTGGGTGGTTGTCGGGTTTGCGTGTGGATGCATGTTTGTTTGGCTCCGTGTGTTTGTTTATCGGCCCCCTTGTGTTAAGGGCTTGTGTGTCTGTCAGCGTGTTTGTGTGTGCCTAAATTTCTGCGTCTGTGAGTTTCGGCATGTGTGGGCATCTGTGTGCGTGGGGGTGGATGTTTGCCTGAGTTGTTACAGTGTCGATGTTTGCGTATTTGTGGACACCTGTGTGGGCCAGTGTGTGGCTGTGTTTTTGTATGTTTCTGTTTGTGTGCGCATGTGTGGGTCTCCCTGTGTATGTGTGTGTGTGTGTGGGGGGGAGGGGTGCATGCGTCCCTGATTCTGAATGTGTGCGGTATGGGTACTGTGTGTGATGGAAAGATCTGGGGTGTTTATAAAGAAGGTGTGCACGTGTCTGCTAGCCACACTTCATCCACATGTAACTATTTGCGTGCTATGAAGTCTCTGCCTCCGCTAGAGTCGTCTCAGCCCGATTCTAAGCCGCCGGTCCTTAAACGCCGAGACGCTGGAGCTGGCTGCACGTATGCAACGAAAACAACTCCAGCAGCAGCGGCTAAAACAAACTAAAAGTGTAACTCTGAGCTGAGCTGTAGTGAGGGCTGAGCGCTGGGAGAGGCGTCGGCGTAGCGCGCACAGACACACGGCACTGCCAGCTGACAGAGCTGGAAAGAGACATCACGCTAAGATCAACACTGTCAGCCCCACTGGTGGCCAAAAAGGGCATGGGCGGCGCGGGACACCAACGGGTTAAACCAAACAGCGGGGAGGGGTGTCCTGCGCTGAGTGCAGGGGCGCCTGCGAGCTCCCAGCAGGGGCAGAGCGGTGCCCTCTGCCACCCCGGGGTCCGCCGCGCGCACGCAGACACCGGGGTCGCCGGCTCCGGGAGGCAGCTTCCAAATGATCTCATCTCTCCTTTCTTCCCCGACACTATTAATGCTCAGATGGGCAGAATGAAGTGAAAGTACGTGCAAGTCATGTGTAAACTGCCTCAGCCAGGGGGCTTTTATCCCGGCGTGTATATTCCAGTGGTGCCCATTTATCTACCCCCGTACACACGGCACCCCCTGCAGCTCCTTAGCTCTAACGAGCCTCGTTAAGATCACAATAATATTCCACCCTCTAATTGCTCGTCCCATTCAAAACAAGAACGGGGTTCGTGTCTCGGCAACGACGCTCAACATCCGTGATTCTGGACAAATCACTTAATCTCACCGTGCCTAACAAAACAAGGAAGCTGCGCGCTGAGCGCTGCAGAATTGTGAACGCGCCCGGCCATCTGGATTCACTAACGGAGGCACCCTGACAGCTCCTAATTATAATTTATGTACTTCTTTGCGCGAGCACGAACGAAATATGCCCAAAACGGCGGAACAAAACTACATTTACCCTATCACTTCAAGCCTATTAAAACGAAAACACAAGGAAGACGAATCACTGGCCAGATGACAGAAAACCCTAAGGAATGTGTGGAATTCCTCTCACCAAGGCCCTAGGAGATACTTCTTTTTTTTCTCCTTTAACATTAGTTCTCGAAACTCCTCCCAGTTTCACTGGGGAGGAGTCCGAGCCCTAAAAACGGGTTGTGTTGTGTAACAGGGAATCTAAATATCCTACTCAATGAATTTCTAAAGGGTCATCTTTGAAGGCTTAATTAACTGGTTCTCATTGTCATTGACCAAAAGGCGCACTATTGTTTATTTACTTTGGGGACTGTACGTCTTAATTGCGACAAGTATTATCTAGTCTAAAATGTAATTTTGGTGCTTCCAAAAACCGCTGTACTTATACGTTTACAGCTTAAGTATGTATTTGTTAGTATCTGCTTTGTATCTGAAGGGGGTTTGTCGCCGGATCTTGCTGCAAAGATTTTTTTCTTTATTTACCTTTCAAGTGTGAACTTGTATGCATCATGGCAACATTAGTTGAGGTGGATAGAGTGGTGGATTAGACAGTCAAAGACTTAGGGCAGATTCAGAAAGCTTATATAAAAGTAACAGTACTAAAGGAATGCTCTTTCACATGCTCTTTAAAAAAAAAAATATATATATATATATTTTTTTTTTATTATTGGCATGTTTGCATAGTAACAATACACATTTACAGTTATCTTATATACTGACATGTCTCATCTCTTCGTGTCCTTGTATTTGTATATCTACATCTTCACACTTGAAATCCTAAAATATTCATTCTTATACATATAAACTTCAGATTATTATGCCAGTTTAATAATGAAAAACAATATCCCCCCCCCCCCATTGTTGTCAGATCTCTGAAAAAATAACAAGGCAATCTTCCCAGGTGCTATCTTGCATCTAGTACATTCTCTTGTTTCCTCATCTGGTCAGTCCCTCTACTTCCGACCTCTCCGTTCATTCCTCCATTGGTTCCCCACCTGAGGCCGGGGGGGGGGGGGGGGAGGGGGAGGAGGGGGCTGGGATCTTTTATGTCTGCCAGCATGAGGGTCCAGGGGCATGCATCCTTTTCTAACTTTTCATCCCTTCGGACATTTTTCATTCTAACAATAGCTCTGCACTTGCCCATTCGCTCAGGTCTTTTAGCCATACCTCCAGTGTGGAGGTGGGGGGTGGGGAGTGGTCCGTACTGAGACATCGTATTGCTATTCTTTTTTTTTTTTTTTTTTTTTTTTTTTTTTTTTTGCCAACACCAACCCCAGTAGGACAAATCTTCTAAGCGTTTTGGATTTTGGCATAGGGAGCAGTCCCAGTATAACTACCTGGATTGTTTTGGAGATTTCCCACCCTGTGGCAGTTGTTCCTGATCTACTACGTCTCCCCAGTATTGTGTCGGTGTTGGACAAGCCCATATCAAGTGGATGAAGTGTACTTCTGCTTGTCTGCATCTTGGGCATTTGTTACTGCCGTCCAGGTATATTCTAATTTAAATTTGCGGGTCAGATAGGTTTGATGTATAATATTATATTGTAGGAGTAAATCTCATGTTTGAGCTGACCCGTTTAACTCCCTGATGTATCTTTGCCTATTCGTTATCCGCCAAGGGTTCAGCTAACCGGTCATCCCATCTCATTTGAACTGGAAGGAGTTTTTGGGAAAGGTCGTCTCGCAATGCCCTATATATATGTGAGACAAGTCTGCGGCCTCCGGTCAGGCAGTACCCGTAGTGACAATGTAATGGGAATGTGGGCCATATTTCATGAGCAGTTGCTGAGATCTTTGCATATTGCAAAAATTGCCCTTTTCCCAATGCAAATGTATTCTCAGCTTCCTCCCTCCTTATATATTGTTCTTTACTATATAAATCATCCAATGTGTAACATCCCCCTTCCGTACATCTTTTAACGGGCATGAAATTCGCTATCTTTTTGATGGGTTTCACCACCCATAATGGCATATCTGGTGCATAGGGTGCATGTCGAACTACCTTTTTTACTGCTGTTTCCCATACTGCTGCAACATGTTGAATAATGTATGGCTATGATCCGGGCACCCAGCCCCCATTATAAGGAGCTTCGGCAAGGAAACCCCTCGGTGTGTACCTGCTAGCAGCTGTTTCTCCCAGTTATTGTTCTCGTCTATCCAATGCACAGCGTGTTGTAATTGTGTGGCCATATAGTATAAATCCTATTTTTGTTGGAGAGAATCTATTCACGTACATGCCTATCCTCTAAATTGTCCACTTCCTATTAGTAAAAACACAGTCCTTTCTTCTTATACTAATTGTACTTGACTGTTTCCTAAATATTTTGGGCCAATTTGGAAAGGCATTTAAGAGTACTACAGCAGTATTACTTCATGTACTCTGAAATGTCTTTGTCATTAGTCTCCTTTGTGGGTAGTTTGAAGAGTTCCACAACAACATTAATAGCGCAGTTAACATATGTTACCTTTTGAAATGGCTGAATAACCAAACCCTTATGGATGTTTCAGACGTGGTATTCTTTAAAGGTTTTGGTTGATGTATGGTATCTGCTTTATTAAGTCTGGCCTAAAGATTGCTGTAGCTGCTTCTCCGGTGTTGTGTTAAACAAGCCTCGTCTAAGCCAGTATGTCCGGCAGTGGTTGCTGACCTTTTGGTTTTGACAGTGCCTATTTTGTTTGTGTAAGATTTTTGTACTAAGACCTGTGACACTGTCCCAGTAGCAGTGTTGGAGCAGCAGGCAGTCCCTTGTCAAACTAACAGTGGCATTGGCTAAAAAGCTAAATATTTGTATGTGAAAGTGCGGATTGCACAGTAGTCCCTGGCACTGAAGAGAATTACTTAATGTGCAGATATACACATTGTGTAAGAGTATAATGCAGCCATTCGCAGTCGGGTAAGCCAGTGGCTGAAGCAAGCTGAGTCGGTGTCCCATGCTGTAAGATCTTATTCATGGAAGCAAAATGTGAGTGACACTACAGCTTGACAATGAATGAAGATGACAGACCGTGAGTGCCTGTGTTAATACATTTATAGTGTATATGTGCGAGTATGTTTGCGTGTATGTGTGTGTGTGTGCATATGTATGTATATAGATGTATATGTATTAAACACAAAAGGTCTTGGCCGATGCTAGACCTAAAAATTATATTTATGAATATACGAATACGTGCTTAGGGGCACTTTGGGTTTTGCGCTTGTTTTCCAAATAGCATGGGTCAGACCACTTAAGCTATTTGCTGTCTTGCACTGTGATTGGGTGTGTAGCAGCAAAAGGACTGAAGATGCGCGTTTCGTTTCTGTAAACTTGTTTTAAGCCTTATCCGTAATAATTACGCGTTAACCGATTAATTTCAGATTCCTAGTGTAGTAACTTAGATTTGGTGCTTTTGTTTGCCAGTCATAGTCGATGTGGCTTCTCCGTATGTGGAACGCATTCTGTTGGTGGAGAGAGAGCCATCTGGTTGCAAAAATTGTCCTGCGTCAGGTGACCTGAGCTGCACCTATTAAAAGCAGCTTCTGAACTTGTGAATGAGGGGGTAAAGACTATCGGGTAGTGTCTGATCACGTGTACATCTCCCTAAAAAGTAGTACACTTTTTACTTTAGTTCACTCAAACTTCTGGAGTTTGATAGTGCTGGATAAACTGAACTAAGAACAGGAGAATTTTATATTCGAATAGTGTGCAGTTATTTGGTGCTTTATATGTACGCATCTATGATCAGTCATTTAACAATGAGAAATAAACTGTTTCTTTGCATCTTTTGAAATACTTTTTTTTTCATTTCCATTGGGTTCTCTGCAAAGTATGGTGCAGTCTGTACAAATACAGATTTTTATTTTTCTGTACAGCAATGAATTTTAGAATTGATTATGTTTTAGAGGAGCATAAAAAATGCATGCCAGTGAGGATACTTGCTTCTTCATGTGTATTCATCGTCCCTGCACTCCAGTAAGGCACGTGTTTAGGAAACCTCGGAGTACTGTAATTATTTAACGCTTGTTATTAGTATTAACTATTATATTTATGTAGCTACCTCACAGCCTAAGTTTTACTTTTTGGAGACTCGGAGATAGAATAAACGTAGGTAAACTGATCAGTGCCTGTGTGGCATTCAGAGTTCTGAATCTTTGCAAGCTGGGCGAAACAGATGGATTTTCAGTTATTTGATGGCGTGTTCCATGAATGAGGCAAACCACTTTACTGCCTGTGTTGTCATAGGCCCAGCTGAAGTGAAGTAATCGTTCGTCGTGAATAATGATCACAGTAGCTGATGCGCTGAGTAACTGGAAGGCTTATTGGTCGCATTCTTTAATGCACCTATAAATCCCAAAAACCCTCCTTGCACTGCATTTTAAGGTAATGTAAGCAGAGTATTTGCGTCAAGACTATTTCCAATGAAATCGCGTGTACCCTCGCACCAGTTTATGCTTCTTTTGAGAGATGTGGCACATTTGTTTGTATACCCCATGCTATCCACAGGTACAAAATTATGTCGGCACTAATGCAGGACGATATTTCTTATGAGATCCGTTGTGCACAGCCTTCTCATTTCTAATTGTATGCTGTTGTTGTGTGTAAAACGTGTGAAATTGGAAAAGTAACATTAAGGTTAGAACTTTAAAGCGAATTTAAACTCTTGTGAATGTAGCTTTGCATCGCACATGAATAGTGGACTGCACAGTCCATCACGGGCACATTCTACGAACCAATACCAAAACTTGAGATTGGTACACAGATCAATGAAGTGTGGCACAGGCTGCCCTCTGGTGACTGATGACCTACGTTGGAATCAGTAACAGCAGCGCATTCTTCAATAAACAAGAAAGCCCACTCATTCTTAAGTTCAGAAGCTGCTTCTACTAGGTACGGCATAGGTCAGCCAACGCTGGACAGTTTTTGCAAGGAGATGGATCTCTTTCCACCAATAGAATGTGTTCCACCTATGGGGAAGCCAAATCGACTCATGGCTGGAGAACAAAATCACCAAATCTACATTACGACACAAGGAATCAGAATTTCATCTTGAGGTACTTCCTACTACTGAACGGTTACCACCGGCTATTACTACCACAGCTAATTCTATTGACGCTTCTTGTTGGTTTAATGCTTAATTATTAAGAATAAGGCTTGAAAAAGTTCTGGAGGAACGAAACCAGTAACTTCAGTCATTTTGTTACTGTACACCATATCTGGATCTACCCCATACTCGAAATGGATATGTAATCATAATTTAATATTATGGACATTGATTTATGCAACCTCCACACCGATTTAATCTTGTTATATTGATCTTCTCTTAGAGAGGATTGACTTGGATCTTCGTTTCAGTAGGACTTGTGATATTTTGGAACTTATGCTGCACATAAGTTACCTTATGTTTTTCTATCCCATATATTAGTGTTAAAATAAGAAATACTTTCATTGCTTGTAGCACAATTTGGAGAAGTGCTGCCTCTTCCAATATAGTGCACATTGTATGCTTATATTAATTGAAGGATTTTGTATATTGTGCTGGATAACCGCTGTTTCAAAGTGCTAAATAAAAGATTGGGTATTAGACTTTGCTCCTTTATTGAAATGTATAGTCCAATACCTGCTTCTGTGATTCTATCATTAATTTGGGGATGGACTGCACCTTACATCACCATTTAGGAATTGTGGTCTCAATGAGCTGTAGAAATACCTATTTTACATCCGCCTTTTTCTTGAGATTTTTACTATTAACCCCTTGAACGGGTGTGGAATTCCCCCGCGGTGCGGGCAAATTCCACGCCGGGCTGTCCGATGCATGGAAAGGGCTAATGCTGCATGGTGTTTTCTATATAGTTAAACTCTATATATCATGGTTGGTGGGGTCTATAGGAGTGGACTAGGCAAAGGTGGTGAAGTTCTTGCCTCTCCACCCTGGGTTAGAGCCTCCCCGCCCTTTTTTCCACGTAGATCTCCACTCGCCAAGTGACCAGGCAATCTCTTTGACCTTTAGCAGCGTCTATCTGTATCTGTGTAACTCTTCAGCTGTAAAGGTAGCAGAGCATTGTCACGCAGTATCTGAACAGTACAGAGACTAGGATCTAATTAGGAGAAGCAGTGGGGGATACGACATTGGCTGGGCTGCCAAACAAATGGGCTTCCCTCCAGAGAGCTGTGTTAGAGGACGATGTGAGGGGGACCTAGGCATAGATTTTTCTCTTGGTCATAAGTGGGAGAGTGCGCCTCCGGTACAAGCTGGTGTAATTGTGGGCTACGGGCATGTTCATGTTTTCCTTGGTGGTTAGGGTTTCTGGATGCCATGCCCTTTGGCCTGTAGAATTTAAGGCAAAACACTACCAAATGTTGAAAGGCAAGCCCAGCAACATCTTGTGTCAGGACTATTGAGACTGGCTGTAAGCTGTTCCAGAGCTCCAGAGGGGGCACTAATACTGAGTTCAGAGGAATATCACCAAAGAGACTTGACAAATGCAGGCACTCTGGAAAAATGAGCAAGCCACATCCCTTGTTGTGATGGGAAGGTGGACACTATCTGGCTAGCAAATAACTACAACAATCTGTACTTTGCAAGGAAGAGGAGTTCATAGACAGCCAGATTTTAGGCAATGTACGTGTCCTAAAACTACAGTTGTTGAGTCTGAAAGCTCACACTGGCCCAAGTGCCCTTCCTCAAATTTTGGGCAATCATTGGTGCTTCTGCTGTCTTCCCACTACTCCATTATCCTAAGTGAGAAAGCAACATTGAACCTCTTTTAATTTCCAGTCACCAGCCAAACAATATGAATTGATAATGGATTTAGTGGTTTGCATCAGTTTACTCAAATTCTGATATGTTGTGTTAGACTCTCAATACGCGTGGCCCTTTTTGGATATGTTCTGCATTTTGTTTTTTCTTTTTTTGTTTAATTTATTACTCTCCCTCTTTTTTCCTCTTTCCTTGATTACCTTATTGGTTAAAAAAAATCTGAACATCTCATTTTTGTTTTTTTTAGCTTGGCCTCTGTATTTCCTTCATCCTTACTACACACTCTGGCAATCTCAAAACCAGATCATCATTATTAATAGAAACTCTTAGTTCTTGCGTTTTACTAGTCAAAAATAGAACTGTCTAACTGTTCATTGGGGACTCTCTTAATTATAGATAAATGTTCTGTTTGTATGACAATGTCAATTGTATCCATATTTGCACAGCTATGTTGTTTTTTGGTACATTTTTCAATTCATTTTGGCATGGATTCTAAGATGAATTGAGTTGTCATTAGTATTGAAGAGCACATGCCTGGGACTATTATACAGTATACCTTATTTTTTTTGGCAATACACTTTATAAAGTTTATGACTGGTAAGAAAGACTCCTCCAGTTTTATTTAGTTCTCAGAGAAGACATTAGAAAAGGCATGGCAATCTTTATTTTTTTTTCTTCATTGTTGTATCAGGGAAGTGTCCATTTCCTATGTTACTTCCCGACAACTTCGCTGCTGAATTAGTATTGTTTTTTAATGTGTGTAGCTTTCCTGATAGCACAAAGGCATCACGTTTTACTCTTTTTGTGGGTCATCTGATTATATTTCCACTGAGAAAATGTAAGTCAACACACGGTTCTGGCGTTATTTTTTTTTTTTTTTTTGGTTTTAAGTAAGGGAATTCAAGAGTTGAAATCAGATCTCACTGTTGGATATAGCTAGCATTAAAACCTTGTTGGGTTCTATTTTAAGGATATATTTAGGCAGAAATAGCTATCTTTGACCTCCTTTTTGATTTCTTCCTGTCCTGCAGTGCTAGCTTTCCCTGGTCATTTTCATTGTTTGTATTCACTTTACTGATACTGTTGCAGTTATTGTTGCAGGATATTTCATAAAACTTATGTGTAAGGTATATAGCTGATTTTATCGCTTGTTCAGGAGGAATAATCATATGACTTGTACTTTCTTTGTAGGTGGGTATAAGTCTTTTTTTCTAGTTGTACTTGTGTTACGTCACTGTTCTCTTCTACATTCTTACTAGCTATATCAGGCTGCATTATTCTCATCCAGTCAATTTGTTTTTATAAGATTGTCTGGTCTCCTTTCCCATTTCTGCGTGTGTCCCGGTTTACCAATATGCCATCTAACCTCTTTAAATCTTTCATAAGTTAATTTTTTGTTATTTTTCCTAATCTTGTTTGATTCTCTTATTTTAATAATACAGAATTTAGAATTTTCAGTGTTTTTTCATTATTTTCGTATTTTTTTCTCTAACTTTTTTCGGTAGTATCCATTCCTGTGAATTATTTTGTCTACCATTAGGACCATCTTGGGGACCAAATGTTATCACACTTTTTCTCCTCATAAATAGAACTTGTGCCTCGCCACCTTAAAACGTGGATATCATTTTAATATGAATGCTTATGCAGGGGCTGTAGTGATCTATACCCACTGGTCACTTGTGCTCTATACTGGTTGGCAGATAACCATTGGTCACAACTTCTGTTTTCTCAAATCCATACCAATATTAAAGTTTATATATATTTGGTTTGGGTTTCTGCTTCGCAAAAGCCATGTGTACCCCCACCCTGCAGGCACAGTATCATGTTCGCTCACTGACTCCGCTATTCACCATTCACTTTCTTTTCAACAGCCTTAATCTTACAGAGTTGTAAATTGGCTCCAACTCTTAGAGACCAGTACCTTCAGCAGAGTATGGCACCATGTTCCACTTTCTTATGCCACACCTCCACCCCCCCACACACAGATCACTATGGTGCCTATCATCTCTCAGTGCTTTTCAGGTACCATGCCCACAGTCCTCCCAATTGTTGATTACCTCACACCTAGTCAAGCAAGCTGATACCCAGCCCTAGAGGCTACCCAGTCAAACCGATACCTAGCCCTAGAGAGCCCTTTCCCTACCTCCTTTAGACACACCTAAAACCCACCACCCCAACCCCCCAGCACCCTGGGTTTTCAAAGCCCTGGGTGGCCTCACCAGAGAGGCAGATGAGCTGATCACTAATGGGGGGTCTCATGACTTGTTGACCTCAAGCAAAGTCCGGAGAGGCAGGAAAATAAGCAGTAGTAACTATAAACAGCTGAGCAGTGCACAGTGCTCTCCAAGAGAAAATCAGTTTTGCTAATAGAACTATTTTCATAAGTTAGTGTGGACA
Source organism: Lissotriton helveticus (assembly GCF_964261635.1). Classification (NCBI taxonomy): domain Eukaryota; kingdom Metazoa; phylum Chordata; class Amphibia; order Caudata; family Salamandridae; genus Lissotriton; species Lissotriton helveticus. The sequence continues at coordinate 1,622,725,522 of NC_136067.1, forward strand.
AGCAACTTTCCAGTCGGTAGGACAGTGGCGTTTAACGTGCAGGAGCGCATTTGACTACAAGGAGCGCAAGCTGATAGCAAAGAAGCGAGGTATGGAACAGTGCAGAGGTGGGGCACAGGCAAGAGATTACAATACTTAACGTTTATTGCACCTCTGGAATAAATCCTCTGATGTATGGAACTCTTACAATGCCAAGTCCCCTATACAATTTGAGTACCCTTACCATACCCTTCCATGGACTCCAAAAAGGTAACACTTTCCTTGTTCCCAGGGAGGAAAGTGAGAGTGACTTAAAGCTGACCACAGAGCTGTAAATCTTACTTTGCACTTTGACTACGTGGCTTTGTGTTGGCGTGTAGACCTTGGCATAGGGAGGGGGCTTGGCAGTCCTTTCACTGGCAACACTAGAGGCTCTTCACTGAGAGGGCAATAAAGGGCGAGGGAACAAGGGGGTGAAAGGGTGTGAAGAAAGCATCGAAACTGGGGAGTTGGGAGAGAGATAAGGGCGTGCGACACGTGCGATGGAGAAGCTTAGCAAGAGAAAATTATTGTTCCCTTTTTTTTCTCTATAAACAGCATGTATGCTTGCCTCTGAGGAAATGAGGGAATAGCTTATTATGTTTGAATGGGACAACCAAATGTTGTGCCGAGATTGAAATGCATAATGAGGAATACTTAGTGAAGTTCTCCGATTTCTGCCACCAGATATGGGGCATCAATATGGTTAAAGGAAGGTTATAACATGATCACATTAGTTGATGTGTAAGCACCTTCTTTTATTAGTGGGTGAATACTGGTGTTGAACTCCAGTACAATCGTATTCTCTCTTACTATGCTCCTGAGATGTCTCGAGGCCTACTTTTTGTTGTTGTTGGTGAAATCGTCAATCCACACTTCTCGATTATGCAAAAAGTGCACCCTTTTGTCACATGTCTGGGTTAGAATGATGTACATTTTTTTTGTTTAATTAATCGATGCAATGTTCTAAGTCAATTTGTGCGAATTTTAAGTCAAAACAGACCATGCAAGCTATAATATTCAGAAGTGCAATGGTAAGGCCAGTGTTCTCTGTTCTTTCTGTACTAACGTGTTAAACAGTCTGCATGCCTAGTTATTGCTATTTGTGGCTGTTCTTGGAATTCAGGTAGGAGTCAGCCTCAGAACATCGTGACAATATGCAAAGCAGATGCAGACTTTCAAATGTCGGAGTAGCAGCGATTTCAGACAATCAAAAATTGCACTTGATGTGGTCAAAATGGCACTCTCCTGTTCTTGCCTTATTCTCCTCACCTTACAATGTATTTATTGTCTGAAGATCACCGCTCACTCCTAATCAAGTTAAAGGGAGGCCTAGCGTTAGCATAGCTAGGCTTTCAGTGATCAGTTCCATTATATTATTATTCACGGCAATATAATGTTGCGTAAAGTTAAGGAGATTTTTGCAACCATCCTTCATAAATTTTACTGTTTTTTTTTTTTTTTTTTTCCTATTCTGGATTCACAATTCTAATTTTGTACTTTATAGTTATAGGTCCAGGGGATTTATGCATCAATTGAACATTGTTGCATTTTGTCCTTTATTCCATAAATGAGACATACATATATGGTTATGTGTACGAATTGATATTTGACAATAATGACCATCAGCACGGGCTCCTCGCTTATTTGCCATTTTCTCTTTAGCCTGTGATCTACTAGGACGATTTTAAAGAGACTTTGATTTTGTATTTTAGAATGGGTCGTTAATTCACCCATTCCTGGGTTGCGTTTGTTAAAGTTCTGGTACTTGTGGTTCTGATTTTATAATGGAGAAAAATAAAACTTAAAATCAGCAGATAAGACTTATGATTCAGCTATACCCAGCATGTGACTTGCAAATCTGTTTCTTGGTAGCTCAGATGAGATGACCACTTAAAGTATAAGGTTTTTTTTGTTGGAGTTAAATTAAGAGTAATTTTGTGTAGTCCTCTGAACATTCGCTAGGCAACCACGATGCTTGGTTACTTCTAATGTAGGTGGCTCGCTTGATTATAGATCAAAGTTCTTTTTGTATGTCAATTGTATCCGTATTTGCACAGTCATAGCCTGAAAAATCTGAGTTACTACGTCAATGTTATGTTGAATTTTTTTTGGCAAATTTTTCCAAACATTTTGACAACGTATTCAAAGATGAATTGAGTTGACATAAGTATTGACGAGCGCCTGCCTGGGACTATTATACAGAGCACCTTACTTTTTTCGTCTATACACTTTGTTTCGAAGTGACCTACACTTTTATTAAAATTATGTTACTATTGGTCCTTCTGTTGTGGCCCAACTTTGAAGGTTTTTTTTGTATGTCTCCAACTTGCGGCTTCTAGTTGACACTCATGACTAATGACTAATTACAAGAATAACATTGGGGGAGGCTGGTGGATGAGGCGTTGTGGTATTGATTCCAGAAGTCTGTCTTGCACAGCTTAGCCATACAGCTGAGTTATGAACCGAATCTTCAGTCACACACCGTGCCCTAGCCTCTTTTTGTCTGGAACATTCATTCGTCTTTAGATTGAAGACACCTGTCCTTTGTGTTCTCTGCTGACCCTAAAGGCCTCTACCCTCTACAGCTGCCTCTGCATGGCACATAGATCACTAACTGAAGAAATGGTCTAGTTTGGTGAGGTGGTTGGGTACTGGATGATGAACTGTATTTAAAGTGTTCAAATAATTTATGATCAAAATGTTGGCTGTTCTTTCGTAAATGTTTGTACAGTTCCATTTTGTCAGTAATGTTTCTTGCGCGAAAATTCCTAGTATTAGCATGCCAAAGATAGGCAAAAAAAGAGAAGCCTAGTTTGTATTCATGCATTTCTCCTGCACATTACATTGGATAATTTGTGTGAATTTCTTAAATGAAGTTACATGTCGCGTTGGGAACCCGAATGTCCACAGAGAGATCACAAATCTTGGTGTTCAACCACGAGTCTTCTCCATCCATCCATTCCTTATTATTTGCCAGACTGTTAAAAATGTGATCGGTGTAAAAGTCGTTTTCATAATATCTCTCACTTTATAAAGCGAAGTATTGGACAGCAAAACCTTCAAAATGCATTAATAAGGTATGAAGATGGCAAAATGGCACTAATGCAAATGAGCTGACTTTGTCAAGAAAATTTTACTGTTGCTGTATGGGCACCCTGTTATTGCCAAAGACCGCAAAAGGTTAAACTTTTTTGTTAGCCTTCAATTTCTTTCCATAGCAACTTTTCATACACCAACCTGAAGCCTAAGACCCAAACCGCACTCCTTTTTTTAAATGTTTTTGTACTTTTTTTATAATTGTATTAATCAACAGCTTTTGTTTTTCATTTAAAAAAAAATAATGTATATATAGGGTCTTTCAGCAAGCCCTCGCCATCTATTGATCTGTTTTCATTCACATAATCTTTCCACCCACTACCGCATTCTACATGAGGCAGTAGGTCCACTCTTTAGACCTAAGCCTACAAGACATCGTAGCTGTCTGACATGCTAATGACTTCTTGGGGACATTCTGAATGTTTCTCTGAGAATCCCATTGCTTACGATTGGCTTCGTGTTTTGTAGCTCACATGTGCTTGCTTTCTATTTGCTGGCTTTATTTGTTTTAGGTTGTCCAGCTCGAGTTTGTCCCTCCCTGTGGAGAATAGCCTCTTCACAGTATTCTTCCACAAGTGCTCGCTTTCTGTAAACGGGGCTGTAAATTGTATTCTTATCTTGTCACATTCGCTGTGCATTCAAAGGGAAAGGTATGTGACAATCTTGTTGTTGAAGCAGATGCTTCTTTCAAAATTCAAATCCAAAGGAACTGTGCATAAATTTCAGAATATATCCGAATTAGGAAAGCACAAATGATGACCATTTTTTGGTAATTCTGAAGTGGTGGAAGCAAATAGTTTAACACTATCAATGCACTAGGTGATGACATTTGCAAATTATCTTTTTTGTGCTGTATACTTTTATAAATAAAACTGTATGCCTGTGCAAATAATGGTCATTTCAATTGAAAATGTGTTGTTTGCACTGGCAGTTAGCTACCACAACTTACATACGCCACTCCACAACACTCCACTCCCCCTCTACGTCACGACACTCTATGACACTGGAAAACTACGACACGACACTCCATGACACTAACTTAGCCATTCTGAACAGCAGCCACGCTGGTGTACAACTTGGCTACAACACATTGACAAAGTCAGTAGCTTTTGCATAGGCAAAACCTATTGGCTTTGACAATGCTTGTTTTAGCTATTGGCTAACTTTACTCTGAGTTACTGCATTCTGCTCCTTCACAAGGAGCACATCTTCATACAAAGTATTTCCCCTTCATGTCAAGTAGTACAATGATAATGTATGCTTTTTGAGACCAAATGTTTTTTGTTTTTTGTCAACTTTTTGGTAATATTGATGAGGACCTACCTGCTCCCACGACAATGTTTTATTAAAACAATTGCAAAAAGAATCATTTAAAAAGCTAAAAGGCTGGCAGCCAACAACAGACCACTCTTCTTTGCCGATGTCTGTTTTACTTTTCTCCTTGACCCTCAGCGATGTTGTATTGTGAGGTTGTGTTAGTTTCTTTTACTGATTTGTTTGGTCAAGTTGGAGTATGTTTTTTAAAACCAGTCCACTTCAATCCATAGTGTCAAACAGCAAGATAGAAAAGCTTAAGCTGCCTCCTCCTCGATTGTCTCATTCTTTTTCCTCTATAGTCTGCCTACTAAACTGCAGAAAATCCGTTTAAAGTACTCGCACAGCTGCTTAGCTGGCCACACAAACAGTTTAAAAAATAAAATCTGTTTTAAGTCTCCCAAGGTGTAGTGATCTGTTGACCGAAAGAACCAGGATTGGCAAGAGACTCGCAACGAACTAACTGATTTATTCCATTGTTCTTTTTCTGTGAAACTTGAATGTGTTGTATGCATACAACTTAATGTGATTACTGTCAATTAAGTGAACAATTCAAATTTTGTTCAGATGAAAGCTCTTCTAAACTCAAGTGTTAATCGTTCGTCTGCTAAATTTCTAACTATGTGATATTGAAGGGTAACTTTTTTCTGCATTCTGATATTCCTCACATTACTTTCGATTGCTCTGCGTGTGATCCATCTCACCTTTGGTTGGTAGGGTGTGGCATGGCATAGACCTGTTGGGTGTGGGGCAAGAACAAACCTTACTTGATACCTATATTATGTGGCTTTTCCTGCTGCTTATAGTGGACTGTCCCAGCTTTGAGTCCTGAAATTGGTCCTCTTTCTTTTGAGTTTCCTCTGGATGCCATTTCAAAAAGGAGTTTTAACTTTTTCAACTGTCCTCTTCTCGATTATTTTTTTTCTTCAACATTTTCAGCTGTCTATGGTGTGGAGGCAGGCTGAGACACTGCGGATGAGTCTGCACCATAACTTCAAGCTTCCATACAGGGCAGTGAGCTTTCTGAAAACGAATTACCATTTTATTTATTTATAAAGTTTTATATAGCGCAAACTTGATCCCGAAGGATATCAGAGCGCTTTACAATTTGAGGCAAAGGTAACAAATCAGAACATTAGTCTAACATGGGGAATCTAATGGGCATTGAGATGTTTACTCCTCACTTGTTGTATTAAAAATGCATAGATAGAGTGAGGAGGCCTACATCCACGGCCTACCTGTCCTCTTGCTCCTCTAAGCCCTGTCAGCTTGCTCCTCCTTCCCAAACCACATGCAGCCTGGGCCGGTTTAAATAGGAGGCCTCAAAGATGGTTGAGAAGTGCTTTTAGCTGTGTTTTTCTTCCTGCACAGAGTTCCACCTGGTGTATGTTTTTCGTGTGTCCTTTCATGGATTTGTGCCATTTGAAATGAATAAATCATTGTCTCTCAAGTGGGAAATTGAGCGCTTTCAATGTGTCAGTCTGGTAAGGGCTTCTGTTGCTTTTGGCAGCATGTAACTGCAGCCCCTGAGTAGAAATAGTTTCGAGCATCTTACTGTTTGGGGTATCAGCTATTTGAGGTTTGTGAAATTAAAGGAATGAGGGAAAGGGTTCAAACGTGTTCCCTTTTATCACTGTATTTCTGTTTTGCACTATTAGAAACAAAAGGAAACTCAACAGGATTAAGACTTGGCCTCTGTGAAAGTTCCTTTGCTCACGTAAATCACACAATTTAGCGTTAGTCAATTTATGCATAATTACACAAATTATTCGAGCATGAAATATGACACAATCTATTGCTGTAGGGGCTAATTCGATCAGAAAGTCTCTTGCTGAAGACTAGTACGAGCAAATACGTTTTTCTGCAAACCAGTCCCTGTTGAGTGCTTTTTCAACATGAGGTATGCCCTAGTCTACAATTTTCACTCAAGATACCCTTAAGTATTTTCACAAAATATATCTGTAATTTCCCAGAAATTAAATTAACAAAAAGCATAGAAATTGTGCACAGATTCAATATAAAGCAATTAAAAAAGCTGAGTGGTTGGATTCCTGTGTAGAACTCAAATGCACAATTGCTTTTTAGGTCTTGCCTAGCAAACAATGCAAACTGTCTGGTTGCAAAAGACCTATAGTGCTGTTATGGCACGCCTATTGGTCTCCCTTGGTTGGTTTTATTTTCGCTTTAGTTCACTTGCTCCTCATTCAATGAACGGATTTGCCTTTCTCCTTGTATTTTTCCCTCCCCTGGAGCATAGCCTCTTTACCATCCTTTTGACTTGGTGACTTCTATTATTTGACCGGCCCTATTCTAGGTTGTTGTGAAACTGGTATGTTGTGTCTTGGTTAGTAAGAGAATTGCAGAGGGGGAAGATCTACAAAACCACAGTGGTTTATTTCTGGATAGTTTAATAAAAGAAAAATATATATTTTGTTGACATAAGTGTAGAAAAGGAACTTTTTGCACTCCTTGTTACACTAGAAGTGAAACCATGCAGTCCTCATTATCCCCTGAACGAACATGTACCTTTTAATGAGGCACTAGTAAAACCTGTACCCTGCTCTCATTGATAATATTTACTTGTAACATTGTGTCGGGCGAATGGCCATGTTTTGCTTGCTTTTCGGATATTTACTGTCTTCAGTACTGGTGTAGCATACATGCCATGAAGTACTAGTATGTATTGCACCTCTGTAGTGCCATGCCTAATATGCTGTAGACATCGAGCGGTCCCGCCCGTAGCAGTATCATAGCCTCCTCTTATAACGTGCTACAGCAAAAAAATGGACAGAATTCTAAATGAATCAAACATTCACCCAGTCAAGAGATCTAGGTTAAATCCATTGTTCTTTTGTTCAACACACCACCCCAATTTGGACCCAGCCATATGCAAATCAGTCATGGGAACAGTGAAGCACGAACTGCCAAGCCGGGTCCTCCTTGGACCGGAAACAAGCAAGCTGGGACCGGTTTTGGGGTAACAATTCCCGCCCCCAAACACCCCCCTCTCACACAATCATCCAGGCTAGCTTGATTCCAGTGGCACTGCGAGCAAGCTCCAAGTGGGATTGTTATGCCTAGACGTGGCTCCTTGCTCGCAGTGCCACTGGATTCAAGCTGGCCTGGCTGATAAAGGATGTTACCCCAAAACCAGTCCCAATATGCTTATTTCTGGTCCAGGGAGGACCCAGCTTGCCATTTCGACTGGACTGTTCCCATAGGAGCAGGGTTACGACTGATTTTCATAGGACTGGGTCCAAACTGGGGTGGCGTAGTGTGCAAAATAACGAATGAATGTTTGAATGCAGCACTCCTCAAATTACAGGACACTCATTTTGTTCCGTTTTTTCTGTATATATCGCATGCTTTTAAAAAATATTTTTCAGGGAATTTACAAGTACTTACAAGACAAGCTGATACATGATGTTACTAGAGAAGCGGATGGACTACTGAAGAATATTTTAATTTAAAATGCATAATTTATATGCTATGAATTCTTCATCGGAGTCGTTGAGGTTACTAAGAGTCAAAGTTCTACAGTTTGCCAGTTTAGGTGTATACTCGCGAGTAGAGCTGTTTTTATAGGTTTTGTGCTTGCAAATGTAATTTAAGTTGTAATGATCCCTTTCATCCCTGAGACAGTGCTGCATCATCCACTCCTCCAAGCTCTTCTTTGATCCTTCTTCACCACTTCTCCACTGTTGGTCCTTAGCCCTCTCCCCACACGAGGCTGTGTCTTGATCAATATGTGAAATAAGGTCTTGAGGGAACTATAGAGCCTCTGGCTTCTAACCTCCGTCGCTGGTAGTGTCCTCATCTTTTGAGATATGTTCAACCTCCAGTTGTTGAAACTAGTGCCCTTTTCAACTGCTGCTCTTCGTCCTGGCTGTTTGCTACTATTTTGATTCTGAAACTATACCTCTCGGGATGAGCAGCACAATAATCTCAGAGTGCTTCCTGATGGGCCAGGAATCAATTCTCCTGACTTTAAGACAAATCATGATCCTAACTCTGGTGAACTTTTCACGACATCCACTGCTACTAGTGATGGTCAAGAAAGACCTTGAGAATGCACACTCCATTCTTAGATTGTCTGAGACGTGTTGCAAAAAGCAATACGTTGCATATTTGAGATGGTTTACATAATGAGTAACTAGCTTAACTGATATGAACGTTGGGCTCAATTTTTAATTCCAACAGAAATAAAACCCAGCAATAATTTTCTGTAAATAGATTGTTTTTATTTGTGTCAAGAAATAAATTATTTCCATTCAAAGTGAAGGTATGTATTTTTTAAGAATGTTGCTTTGGAGTTCAGAAATTGCCACTTTATTTCAAGCAAGTTGTTACTGAGCGATCCATGTTTTAAACAGAGTTCACGGTTTAGGTATAAGAAATGTCAATATTAAACATGTCGACAGTTTGTGGATCACACCTGCTCCTCACTTTGCAGAACTGTTAACATGTTGGGTCTGGTAGCGGGCAGGAAACTGCTTCCCACCCACAGGTGTGTTGGGGGCAGAGGTCCTTCCTTCTAACATATTGAATAGTGGTCTCGCACATCACTTGGTTACATATTGTGCCTATTGACAGGTTGGTACTTCCTCTTACTTGTCTGCAAGTGGGCTGCAGGGCCATAAATGTCCCTCACTGCTGGCAGCTTTGGATGAGAGAAATAGATGAAAACAAATCCTTGAGTGATGTCCATGCAACCTGCCACAGTGAACTTGTTTACAGCTGGAGTTAGAGGACAGGTGTGGTTGTACATTTTCTATCGATGACCCGTCTCTGCTTGTTACTCAACATTACTCAGGCGGATGCATTTGGCTCAGACGTCATTCCTAAAACGTGAAAAGGAACAAAAAGGCTGGCTGTAGCTACCTGTCATTTTGTGTGCATACCACAAACCTCATTTAGCACTTCCTGTTTGTCTGCTGTTGGAGATTACACCTTTCTAAGTATGAGAAGACAGGCTTACAGGACATTGGAGCTCCAGAACTGTCATTATTGCCATGAAATCGTGCTTTTACTAGTGTAACGCTCCCACTTTACTGTTTTTCCTTCCAAGTTTTCTGATTTTCATACTTATTTCTAGGTAGGTGGTTTATCTAGGCAATTCATATATAGTGAGCTTTGTACTCCATTGAGTTTCTTCATCCTGTAACAGAGATTAGCTATAGCCTATCCAAAATAAAAAGTTCTATGCTCCATAGTGCTTTGTGGAGGACAGATGAGTGTGAAATAGGAAATGGTGGGCCGAGAAGGGGTGGAAGTGGAAGGTCCCAAGGCATCGTTTCCTTGTGTCGTTGGTTTGACAGCTGTCATTTGCTGATTATTTTGTATCAGGCTGGATCAGAGCCACCCTGGAGCGGTATCTGAGTTATTGAGATGAGCGGTCGGCTAGTCTTGTTGGACTTCTTAATTAAAGAGATTGGTGTGACTGGGGAGGAGTGAGAAGGTAACATAGCTTTTCTGTTTTAGTGGAAGGCCATGTCACAGGTACTTGTAAGCAGATGCATTGAGAGATTGCTCAAACAAATGTATGCTCTTCCACAAAGTGGGCAATTCATGTCATATAACAATTTAATTGCTTTCTGTGTCTTGAAGTCCCTTTAAACTGATAATGATGGCCTCTTCTTTGACCATGTTGCTCTTTTACTTCGACTTGCTTCCCTTATTCCATCAGTCTTGCCTTGGAGTGCAATTGCCACACTTTATTCCTGCATTCAACAGTTCTGCTGTGATATGTAAGGCCCCTAGTGAGGCTTAGTGGATTGTGGACTTTTTGATGGTATTTTGAGTTTGCAGGCAGTTGATTATGTTGGCTAGACTTAGGTTGCCGGTCATGGGCTATGAAGCTACGTTTGAGTGACACCACTTGGGTGGCCCGTTGTTTGTCTCTCGTATTGATGGATCTTGAGGCAGCTGATTGAAGCTCGGGTACTTCTCAATAACAGGTTTTTATTGTCTGCTAAGACTTGCATTATCCTTTAAAACCTTATGAAAACCAAGAGTCTCCACAGAACATGCTTATTTGGATAACTTTACTTACACCAAACAATAGTTCTTCCTTTTGCCACGTCCTAATTTCAGTATTTCTCCACCAACTTTGATGCAAGTTTTGATTGAAATTCTCCCCTTTCAAGCCAGTGCCTACTCATTAGGAAGGAGCAGTACCACCAATTGTTTTATGATTTTAAATTATGTTTTTAGGAGGAGCATTATATAAGCCGGCATGGTGGAGGACTTATTTAATTGAACTCCTGCACAGCTGCTTGCTTTCTGTCTCCATCTTTAGTTATCCTGCCATGGTTCCACCAATTCCTGGTGCGCCGTAGCGGTGGTCTAGCATAGAAGGCCGTCAAAAGCCAGGATTTGCTTCTCTGGATCCCATATTGTTAGAGTTAGTGTAGGTGAAGGGACATCACAAGGGGAGGGGATGGTGGGCAAACAGGAAACCTGTCACCACCTGTTCTTCATAATGTATTAAAGGGAACTTACAATGTTAAACACAGAATAATATACTGCTAGTTCAACATCATGTACAAAAAAAGTGTAATCCTTTACTTGTACTACAGATGTGTAAGTTTGTAAACCGTCTTGTAGGGGAGTAAAAGTTATTCCAGTTTTTTTCAGAACTTTTAAGTGGCCAAAGCCTATAAAGCGATTACTAGATTAAATAAATCTGCTATGCATTGCACTTAAAGCGCAATTACCCACTGCATTTATCTATTTTGCATTGCCATATTCCGTCATAAGGTACATGGATGTAGTATTAAATTAGGTGATTATTCAAACAATTTTTGATAATCTATTGCCCTTCTCTCCTGATCTTAGTAATGCAAAACCATGCATTTGAGCTAGAATTTGTAGACACAAGTACAAGTAGTATCGGTTCATTTTACTTAACCCAATTATTTTTTCTTTTTTAGGTCTTCGGGTTAATGCAATCCTGTTTGTAGAGGTAAGTTAATAAAAGAAGCGTGGGTTTCCTTGTCAATTAATCCATCTTAGACTGCCCTGTGTGCTAATACCTGTTTGTGATCTTTGTGAATGTCTTGCAAACTGGCTAAAACGTATTTCCTTTACAAAACTGCCCCTAAAAGATGTTAATGCTGACCTTTCTTGTCGTCGGGCAAACTGTTTGTCTACATTTTGTATTTTGCAGCCCTTCTGACCTGAAATCAGTGGCAGCATGGTCGCCGGGGGTCCAACCTGCTGGCAGGTGTATGGGTTTAGCTTTTACATTGCTCCCGGACTGTTATGCATCATATGAAAATACTTGTATGACCATATATCAAAATGGTATATTAAAAGTAGTTGTGGGGCGCGGGAGGGTTAGGTGGAGATGACATTGGGTGCTGTATGTATTTAGGGGTGACCAGGCTTCTAATTCATTCCATTAGACATGAGCACAGTTATTGTTTATTACCAAGCATCCAAATGGTGTATTTATTCATACTACATAAGAAGTAAACAAGGTCATCATTTAGGTGTATCTGACAAGCAGATATCCACCAAACTCAGATCTCGGGGGGGGGGGACTAGAGGGGCTATTCATCATGATCTGATGACTTCAATCTCAGGATGACTGCTGACAATTTGCTACAGTACACAGCGAAATACAGGCAGGTCCCTCAGCTACCTTATTTTCTCTCATTCTTCCCAATTCAAGAAAGTGTTGTGCTGTACCTTCTATATAGGCTCAATAAAAACCTTCTGCGAGAATAAATGCTACAACCTTAATTTTACTGTTACAACATGCAATTATTATTGAAATCTCTGCAGTATGGTGAAAGTGGATAACTTGTATGTTTGTTGTTCCTGCGGGTGGCCCCACATTTTCGCAGTGATCACCCACAAACTCCATTTCCTTAGTGGGGACATTTGGGAAAACCCCTGCCTTAAGGCAGATGTAGAGGTAAGGTTTTTTTACCTCCACGACGTAAAAAGTGAATGAGCATATTCCTTAATTGTTCATCTCCGGTATGGACTCCTTATCACTGAAACTAACCCCTCTCTAAAGATACCCTCTCTGTGTGGGGCCAGGTGCAGCTTGTGGCTTCTTTTGAATGTGGCGAGACTGGGTGTGTGAATGGCAGGGACAGTTCCCTCCGCTGCCTGAGCCAGGGAGGCGCGCACCTGCGGAGGGAGCCGTCAGGCGGGGGCACTGCTTCTGTGCGTCGTGCCACCCCCTCCACCTCCGTCCCTTCCATTTTAAGGCAGCCCTGAACGTGAGGAGGAAGGCATGAGTCAGGCTGAACCAATGGCGCCGCAGTGATGCACTGTTTACTCTTTGCATAACACCTTCCCACCCTCGTTGAGTCAGCGCGACTTACCAGGCGGCTGGGGTTTGAAGGGAAAAATACGACGCGGAAGGTGGGAGCGCGCAGTCCTGCGCGAGCTGCTCGGCTTTCAGGAGACTTTCTGCACTTCTGTGGATTATTTCACGTCAAAAGGCTGATTGTTCAGTGGGGGAATGGAGGTAAGAGGGAGTTGTTTTATACGAGGACAGTTTCGGCTTCTGAATCGATATTCCGACATTGAACTCTGTCGGACTTCTTTTGGTATCGAGAGAAATGTTTACTGTACTTTCGAGCAGTGCCAGGAATTATTCGTCCTGTCCCCAGAGCCCCTCCATCCCCTCCCCTTTTCATACCTGCTCTACTTTAAAAGATGAAAGGAGCAGTGCGGCTTACTTCCGGGTTTGTAGTCTGCCGCTCTGCTTGTTTGGGTGGCACTGTCTGAATGAAAACAAATGAAGCGGTGCAGTGGGATCTTATCAGGTAGTGGGAACGCCTGTTGTTCCGGGAGCCTGTTTTCAGATCCCCAGTGTGCCAAGTTTGTGAAGTGTTGCCTCGGTGTTTCCAGGTCAGGAGAATGAGGTTTCTGTCTTTGGCGGTAGTTCTGTCCGATGGAGACCGCGACCTTGAATGGCTTCCGTATTTATCATAACAATCTTCTATCGTTCTTTTATTGGCGTGCAGTCTGCTGTAAGCGCCCTCAGTGGTGGAGAATAAGTGGACTGAGCGCAGGGACTGATGCATTAATTACCCCGGGGGAGGCGGCCTGGGGTTAGATTTCGATATTCTAGTTTCACCGTCTTCACTTTGGAGCTTCACAGTCCTCACACAAGGACACCTCACCTCCTTTCCGCTCTGCTGTGGGCACCGTTACGCTGGCAAAACTCGGTCCCTCCTCCCTAAGACATGTTTAACTACATGCTTGTAGCTAGCTTACCTTTTTAAGGTTACTGAGGCGGAGTGTTTGTCTAAAAAGGCCTGCACCTTGGAGTTGAGTCAGGACGCTGGAGGGAATGCATCTCTATTCACAGGGGGCAGGCAGACAAATGATGGAAAAGAGCACGGCAAGAGTTTTTTTTCTACAGTATACGATCTGTACAGTTGGGTGGGTGCATTGCAATTATCCAGCTTATGTACAGGAGAACTTGGTTCCACGACAAGTTTTCAGGATATCGGCATAAAAATGCCTCTTACATACACGATTTCTGGATGGAACCCATTAACATTGTTTCTAGCTGTCCTGCCAGTCCTGTTTTAGGGTATGTATTTGGTGCTTGAGGAAGGCGCTGTATTGCGAGCCCCTTAGCCCCCTATCTATTTTAATAGCCAATTAATTCACTGCTAAATACATTACCGTTTAATTAACCCTTCTGTTGGCGGAGGTTTGAGGGTGGTGGAGGACGAGAGAGGGCTCTGTGGTGTTTTTAACATTCTTCTTTTGGTTGTGAAGGATTGTGGGAATGACATGAAAGGAAGGTTTATATGAGATCATGAGCATGCAGAAAATAGTTCTACATTTTTTTGAGGGTGTGGTGAGTGAGAGGGCAGTGGGGCAGTATAAGTTACAGGGGAATCCACAGAGGAATTGTTTTTGGACAAAAAAACATGGAAGGAACGTTTGAGGGCATGAGAAATATCTAGGCACTTTTCTAAAATGCAGCAAGGCTGTTTGGTATGGCGTGAAACAACAAAGGTACCAGGGGCTGTGATGAGAAAATTGCGTGGTTCAACATACAGAGCAGGTAGGCATGGGGAAATGGCACTTACACCTAAAGAGCACATTCTTAATCTTGCGGTCTACACTCCAATTTACCCATATTGTTATTGTTAATTGGTACTTGCCTAGCTCACAATCTGCCATTAGAAAGACTTTGATGCGCTTTTTGGTAGTCGGAGGCAACACTTTTTCAAAAACTTCCATCACACACCAGAGTGTGTTTTTGTGGAGGTGTATGGTAGGGACAGTAGATTTGCTCATTATATCAGTTTGTAATGGTTTATGGTTGGTTATACCAAATTGGCAGCTCGAATCCTTGCATCTGATGGACCAAGTTCAAATTCAGAATAAAGTCGCAGCCTTGAAACTCTTGAGTTCATCTTCGACTGCTCAGTTAGCCTGTAGCGTATGGCCAAACATTTATTCGGTTACAGAATATGTTTGACTTAAGTAACCAGCTTGCAGAAGTGTTGACATCCCAACTGTTGTATTGTGGTTGCATTTGTATATTGCTTCATAACCCTTGTGAGTTATTGAGGAACATTTGCAGATGAGCAACATGCTACTCTGTCGGCGAACTTCGATGGAAGAATCTGTCTTTTATGTGGGCAGTGTGGGAAGTGTTTTGAGGTTGTGTGCTTAGCATGTCTATACCATGAGCATAAGGGGTGTGAGATGGAACTTTTAAGCTTATGAGGCGCGAAGTGTGTGGTTGGAGAGGTGTGAGAATGCAATGTGGCATATGTTTTGTTATGTAGTACATATTTATGAGTAAAGTGTGTTAGTGCCGTGCATGTGACAGGGCTGCTCATATTGTGTCGCTGCAATCGTGTAAGTGTACGAAGGCATGCAGTGAAAGATGGTGGCACAAATGGTTGTGCTAACCATCAGTAGGGGAGATTTGTTTACGTTCTGTAAGGGTGGTGTCTTTCATTCTGTGCCTTTCAGGCCATGTTAATGAACAGAGTTATCCTGTCTTAAGCTGTCTGGTGAGTTAGAGAGGGACCTAGTGAGGATGGAGTTGGTAAGTGACCCTGAAGAGAGGCAGTTCACTCCAAGGCCTAAACAGTCGCAAACACTAAAAACAGACCTGATGGCGGTACTCCAAGCCTTTTAAACATACTCGAGCCATCCCACCTGCATAAGTATATGAAGTCTCGAGCCATTCCACTTGCATAAGTATATGAAGTGCTTGAAGATGTATTATGAGATTTGGGTATTAATGTGTCAAGGACGAGAAATAAGGGTTGGAACTCAATAAGCAGAGAAATAACAAGGAAGAGAGAACAATCCAATACAAATAGTTCATTGGAGCCTTAACAGTGACTGCTGCCGCCGAGTAGCGCAGAGGGGGCGGCGGGGGGGGGGGATTGAAGAATAAATTAACATAGGCTTAACTTGCTGCTGTGCCGCCACCTCACATCGTCCTCTGAAGCAGGAAGCACAGGCTCCCTCCCCTAAGCCAATCACAACGCAGAAATGTTGTGATTGGTTCGAGAGCCACTGATCAGCACTCAAGACAGTTAATGAGAGCATGTGCATGTTCCCCACCAGGCTGTGTAATGCAGCCTGGTGGGGAACATGCATAGTGCGCAGGACTGTTTGGCCAACCCAAGAGGGCCAGACAAACCGTCATGCTCCTTTAAGTGCCCACTATTTCTCCACTTGCTGGCTGTGACAACAGCCAAGCCTCGCCCCGCCCCTCCCAATAGAGCTGCATGACAAAGGGAAAATAAAATGATAATAGCTTAGTGTTATCATTTTGTGTCTCTTTTTTCCACTGCAAAAAATGCAGTGGGGCGGCGCCCCCCACCTTAGAGGGTTAAGTCGCCACTGAGCAGTCTCATACAGCAGAGGCACAGAAATAGAAGTGTGACATTGCAAGCACTGAAGATTTTCTGCTCTGGCCCTGAACAATCCATACTTGTCATACTGTGGGCTACCACACCATCCCAACACCAAGGTACGCTAAGCAGAAGTACATCTGAAAATACCACCATCTGCCCTCCTCCATTGGAACTTCATTTGGTGCATATCCTGTACAACCAGTACTGCACACTAATCGCTCATGCCAATCCTGTCGCTGCTTTCATGCTGGGATTGGGTGGGCAGTGGCTTAACAAAACTTGAGGGACCTGCACTCCAGATTTAATCAGGAGCTCTCAGGCCAGAGTACTGTGCTGATGGGGCCCCCCTATAGCTCGCCCTCCTCCCGCACTGCGGGCCTGTGTTACTACACTGTGGGTGGGGAGCCTGGGAGCTTGTGCTGTGTGGCCGCCAGGAGCAGAGGAGCAACGAGGTGGCCGGGAGTGGCAGCGGCAGGTAAGTGTTTATTATTATAATTTACCCCTGCTCTGCCCCACCACTTTGTTGCCAGCAGCCACCACTGCACTTACATCTTGGTGAAAAAGAAAATAGCACCCAACTTTTACCCCTTATGGGCCCCTGCAGTCGACCGCTGTGCTCAACCCTTGCATCACATGTTGATCACAAGTCTTTGACTTTTTAACTGAGAAACATCATCTTGTGATGACTCGCGCTTGTTTTGTAAGGAAATCATCAGAACACGTGGAAACATACAAGTCGCACAATCCACAGAGCTAAGGAGCCAGAGAAATTTTAGATGTGTGCTACACACTAGCTGAGCTAGTAACATGAAAAGTGTGTGTGTTTGGTTGTGTGTTGTGGTGTGTGAGTGTGGCCCTTTGATTTGAAGAAAAGTTTAATTCCGATTCTACATTCACACGTTACAATTCTTATGTGGCTATAGCTGTAGAAACAATATTGCAAAGTGGTTTGACGAGCTAGGCTTTGTGAATGCCACTTATTCCTCTGGCTGTCAGCTTTAACTCCACTGTAGTATTGTCCTAAATCTGAAAATAATCAGTTTTAGTCCTGATAGTCATATCTCCGTCCCTTTTCTTTGCAACGGTCGCACACGAACTACCATCGTATTAGGTAATGCTAGGCACCGTTGTGCTACGAGGACTTGGATGGATGATGGCAAACCAGCAAATTAATGAGGAAAACCGAGCGAAAAGTCTAACTTGGCTCTAAATCTAAAATCTGTAACATGAGCTGGCCCGTCAACATAGTTTGGCATTAAAAGTGGCAACAATGTCATGCAAAAACTAAGATAAAGGCTTATCAAACTTCAAACAAGTGTACTTTTTAAACTTCCGTAGGAGTTTCGCTTTAGAGCATTAGATTGTATTGCTGCATTGCATTGCACATATCCGAAGGAATGTTTCTAAACATGAACTTGGAAACCTCGTATCCAGGGCTTTAAGTGGGATGAAAAAAATGGGGGTCTCCCAAAGGGGCGTGACCATTGTAATTAAGGGCGTGGCTTAACACGGAAGCTAAAAATCTGTGCTTAACATAGTGTGCCGCCCAACTGGTATTTTGCTGTTTTTCATTGCATCCAGATATATAATGCAACAAGTAACATCTGAAAGAAACAGGTTAGTATTAGATTCCTTACCTTAGAATATCCCCAGGCGTCAGTCTGGATCCGGAAACTTTTGCGTAGCAGTACCCCTGCGCGTCGGTAGGCGTCGTCTGCAGGCGTCCCCTGCGGCTCCGCGTCCGTCGTCGGCGTCGTGCGCCGTGATGATGTCGCTGGAGTATATAGACGCCGCCTCCGCGCGCTGACGTCAGTTCTTCTTCTTTTTTCCGCGCCAGTTAGCGCAGATCCGAAGAGCAGTACTCCGGTCTTTTTGACCAAGTTTTTGATTAATTCCTAATTCTTCTACGGTGCCGGTAGGATGCCCGGTTTCAAGAGTTGCGACGGGTGCGACCGCCTGATGTCGGTCACCGACCACCATCGACTCTGCCTCCGGTGCCTGGGCGCGGACCACGACGTGGAGTCCTGCGTCGACTGCCGGGCCTTGACTAGCAAAGCTAGACGGGAGCGGTCCCGCAAGCTGCTCGAGCTCCGAGTGTCGGCCCCGCGTCGAGAGCGGTCCCGGTCCGGTCGGAGGTCGAGGGAGCGGTCGAGGGAGAGATCGTGGAGCCGCCATGAGCGCTCCGGGAGTCGCCGCCATTCCTCCGGTTCGTCAGGTAAGCGTCACAAGAAGTCGGGGCATCGTCATCATACCCCCGACGCCCGCGTGATGCGGCCGGGGGTTCGGGTGGCCCCGCGTGAGTCGCCGACGCCCCCATACCCGTCGGTCCCTGGGGAAGGCGCGTCGCGCGAGGAGATTGAGGAGTTCCTCATGGCTATGAGGGCGATATCTCCTCCGGCGGGGCCTACGGCGCCTGCGGGCCCGTCGGTCCCGTCTGGGGGCCCGAGCGGTTCGGGTGCTCCTGCCCCGACGCCGCCGACGGCTCCGGCCCCGGCGCCGCTGGGTCCCTCAGGTTCGTCGCCGGCTGGTCTACCGGCCTCTCCGGCGCCGATTCCATTGGGCCAACCCGTGGTGCCGCCTCCGCGCGACGCCGTGGCTCTGCCGTCGGTTCCGGCCGGCGTCGGGTCCCCGGCGCCGCGCGGCGCCACCCCCATTCCCACTCTGACTCCTGACGCGGAGTCGGACCGGCATCGTCCGACGCCGAGTCCGGCGCCGTTGGGGGCCGTTGGCTCCGAGGAGCCAGTCTATATCGTCGACCCAGATTACGGCGATGAGGACGAGTATGGAGAGGGTTGGGAGGGGTCTGAAGACCCTTTATCCCGTGCCTGCCAGTATGACGTGGACTGGGTAGGTGACTTGGGTGATGCCAGTGGTCTGGACGAGTCGCCCAACCCTGGGTTTGTCTCGCCTTCCCCTGTGGCGTCAGAGGCGGGGGCTGCCTATTCGGTGGTCCTGATGAGGGCTGCCAAGGCCTTGCGCCTTAAGCTCCCCGTCGCTAAGGTCAAACCTAACATTCTGACCGAAGTGTTTAAACCGCAGTCATGCCCTCAGGAGCCTCTGCTGCCGTTTAATGAGGCCCTGACGGATGTCCTTTTGGGCACCTGGTCCAGGCCCGCTTCCGGTGCACCAGTTGACCGGAACGTTGCCAGGCGTCACCGTCCGTGCTCGGACGATCCTGCCTTCCTCGCCACCCATCCCTCCCCGGAGAGTCTGGTGATCCAGGCCTCCACTTCACAGTCCGCATTCCCATCGGCCCCGCCCGATCGGGAGTCAAAGCGGTATTACCAATTTGGAAAAAAGGTCTTTTCCTCTTTGAGCGCTGGACTGCGGTCTTGTAATACCGCGTGCCTTTTGGGCCGCTACACCCACTCCCTGTGGGATACGGTCGCAGAGTGTTTGCCGCAATGCCCGCAGGAAGTGCGGGACAAGCTCAACCAGGCTTTGGTTGAAGGCCGGGACGCGGCGAGGTACTCGATCAGGTGTGGTCTTGACACGACCGACTCGCTGGGACGGGCTATGTCCACGACGGTGGCGATTCGTCGCCATGCGTGGCTGAGATCTGCCAACTTCTCGCCGGACGTCCAGAATGCCCTCATGGACATGCCATTTGATGGCAGTCGCCTGTTCGGTGACAAGGCGGACAACGCGCTGGAGCGCTTCAAGGACTCCAGGGTCACGGCCAAGTCCTTGGGTCTTTCGACCCAGCGCCAGCAGACGGGTTCGTTTCGCCCCTTTCGTGGCCAAGGAAGGGGCGGTCCCACACGTGCTGCCAGCCACGCGCCGCAGAACGCTCCCCAGCGCGGTGGCGGCCGTGGATTCCTCCGTGGTGGCGGTAGAGGGCAGCGGCGAGGTCCGTCTACACCTCCCCCCGCTGCAGCCTCCAAATCTTCCTAGTCCGAGCTTTCGGGCTCACGTGACGCCAGTGGGTGGCAGGGTTCGCCATCACCACTCCCGCTGGCGCGCGATTACATCGGACAGGTGGGTGCTGCAGCTCGTCCGAAGGGGCTACTCCCTCCCCTTCGAGTCCACTCCTCCAGCCATGCCACCGCAGAACCACCGTGTGTCGGGGGACCACTTGACACTTCTGCAGGAGGAAGTTACGGCCCTCTTGGCCAAGGGGGCCATCGAGCGCGTTCCTGGGCCAGAAGTAGGGTGTGGTTGCTACTCCCACTACTTTCTGGTGCCCAAGAAGGACAAAGGAGGCCTCCGTCCTATCTTGGACCTCAGGGATGTCAACGGCTTCCTCCGGAAGGAGAAGTTCAAGATGTTGACTTTGGCTCAGGTCTTGGCTGCTCTAGACCCACAAGACTGGATGGTACCGTTGGACTTGCAGGATGCGTATTTTCACATCCCCGTCCTGCCGGCCCACCGGCGTTACCTGCGGTTCACGGTAGGCCAGGAGCACTTTCAGTTTATCGTGCTCCCATTCGGCCTTACCAGCGCCCCACGGGTGTTCACGAAAGTGATGGCGGTGGTCGCAGCTCATCTGCGCCGGTTAGGGGTTTCAGTCTTCCCCTACCTCGACGACTGCTTGTTGAAGGCGGGCTCGCCCCAAACAGTCGTCCACCACCTTCAGATGACGGCAGACCTCCTGCACGAGCTGGGGTTTTCCATCAATGTGCCGAAATCACACCTGTGTCCCTCTCAAAAGCTCCTTTTCATCGGAGCGGTTCTCGACTCGGCGCAGTTTCGGGTTTATCCTCCGGAACGGCGGGTTCGGGATATTCAGGCTCTGATTCCCATCTTTCAGCCGTTATCCCGGGTTTCGGTCAGGTTGACGCTACGGCTTCTGGGGCTGATGGCCTCCTGCATCCTACTGGTGCATCACGCCAGGTGGCGGATGCGGGCTCTGCAGTGGGACCTGAAGTTTCAGTGGGCCCAGCATCAGGGCAACCTATCCGACCATGTCCTGATCTCGGAGGGCACTGCGAGACAGTTGCAGTGGTGGCTTACGGACCGCGATTGGGTCAGAGGCAGATCCCTCTCCCTTCCCCAACCGGAGCACGTGGTTGTGACGGACGCGTCCCTCCAGGGCTGGGGTGGCCACTTGGGAGAGGCGGAGATCAGAGGCATCTGGTCTCCGGCGGAGTCCCGGCTCCATATCAACCTGTTGGAGCTGCGGGCGATTCGCCTAGCACTGAAGGCATTCCTCCCCTTTGTCAACGGGAGTGTAGTGCAGGTGTTCACGGACAACACCACCGCCATGTGGTACTGCAACAAACACGGCAGAGTGGGGTCGTGGACCCTTTGCCAGGAGGCTCTGCGCCTCTGGCAATGGCTGGAACGTCAGGGTGTGACTCTGACGGTTCAACACCTGGCAGGTTCTCTGAACGCCAGGGCGGACGAACTCAGCCGTCGGTGCCCGGTGGATCACGAATGGCGTCTGAACTCGGACGTGGCGAACGGCCTCTTTCAGCAATGGGGAGAGCCGTGGTTAGATCTATTCGCCACAGAAGAGAACGCGCAATGTCATCAGTTCTGCGCGTTGGAGTTTCCAAGACGGCACTCGCTCGGCGACGCCTTTCGGCGCGAGTGGAGCTGCGGTCTGTTGTACGCCTTTCCGCCTATACCACTTCTGCCCAGAGTGCTGAAGAAGATCAGGCGCGACCGGGCCCAAGTTATCCTTGTGGCTCCGGACTGGGCTCGAAGGTACTGGTATCCCGAGCTACTCAGCATGTCAGTCGGTCCCTCGATCCGCCTGCCCCTTCAGGAGGACCTTCTGTCGCAGCAGCAGGGGACGGTCCTCCACCCGAACCTGTCCAGCCTCCACCTCCATGCGTGGAGATTGAGCGGCGACAGTTGAGGCCATTCGACTTGCCTCCTGAAGTCTGTGATGTGATTCTGGCAGCCAGGCGTCCCTCCACAAAGTCGGTATACGCCTGCCGGTGGAACAGATTTGTGGCATGGTGCACAGCAAAGGCTGTGGATCCCCTTTCTGCCCCTCTTTCCGAGGTTCTCCTCTTCCTTCTTTCTCTTGCCCAGCATGGCTCTGCTCTGGGCACTATCAAGGGCTACCTTTCTGCCCTTTCCGCCTTCTTAAGGCTACCTGATCAGCCATCTTTATTCAAGTCCCCTATTGTACTGAGGTTCTTGAAAGGCATCACGCACATGTACCCACCTGTTCCGTTCGTGATGCCTCAGTGGGACTTGAACCTGGTTCTGACATTCTTGATGTGTGCTCCCTTTGAGCCGCTTCATTCCTGTCCTCTCCGTCTTCTCACTTTAAAGACGGCCTTCCTGGTTGCCATCACCTCTGCCAGGAGAGTGAGTGAGCTCCAGGCTCTTTCTGTTAAACCTCCTTTCTTGTCCGTCCATCCTGACAAGGTGGTTCTTAGGACTAGGCCTTCTTTCCTGCCCAAAGTAGTTTCTGCTTTTCACATCGGGCAGTCCATCACCTTACCCTCCTTCTTCCCGCCTCCGCATCCTTCAAAGGATGAAGAGCGGCTCCATCGTCTGGACCCAAAACGTGCGCTTTCATTTTATATGGATCGCACACGCCAGTTCCGGGTGGATGACCAACTGTTTGTTGGCTACGTGGGTGAGAAGAAGGGAAGGGCGGTACAGAAACGAACCATCTCTCGGTGGGTCGTCCTGTGCATCAAAGCATGCTACTCTTTGGCTCGGAAGGAGCCTCTTGTTGGGCTGCGGGCCCATTCCACTCGGGCCACAGCGGCTACTACTGCCCTGGGCCGGGGAGTCCCTTTGCAGGACATTTGCCAGGCGGCTACGTGGGCCTCGCTGCACACCTTTGCGAGGCACTACTGCCTGGACAGTCAAGTCCGGAGGGATGGCTTCTTTGGCCGTTCGGTCCTCCAGGACTTTCTGGTGTAGGTTTGTATTGGTTCGCAGACCCACCACCGGGGTTGGTATTGCTGGGGTATCTATTCTAAGGTATGGAATCTAATACTAACCTGTTTCTTTCAGATGAACAAGTTACTTACCTTCGGTAACGATATATCTGTAAGAAACAGTAGTTAGTATTAGATTCCTTACCGCCCCACCCATCCTCCCCGTTCTGCGAACTGATACCTAGGGTTAAGGACATCCCTTTCAGGGCCCTAGTTTCAAATGGCACCAGTGTTAGTTCTCACATGGCTCTGCGTGTTCTGGCGCGGAAAAGCTGTGTGCAAAGAACTGACGTCAGCGCGCGGAGGCGGCGTCTATATACTCCAGCGACGTCATCACGGCCCACGACGCCGACGACGGACGCGGAGCCGCAGGGGACGCCTGCAGACGACGCCTACCGACGCGCAGGGGTACTGCTACGCAAAAGTTTCCGGATCCAGACTGACGCCTGGGGATATTCTAAGGTAAGGAATCTAATACTAACTACTGTTTCTTACAGATATATCGTTACCGAAGGTAAGTAACTTGTTCATTACGCCTACAACAAGCTGGAACTATTGGCTTTGTCAATGGTTGTTAGTTGCATATGATAAATTAGCAGCAACTATGGCTTTTTTTAATATAATATTGAAAATGGTTCAGTTCTGAAATGATGAGAATGAAAGAACTAGAACGAGTATCTTTGAGGTTACATCAAAGACAGTTAAGAGTAGTACTGCCATAAAGATAAGATTTTTTTCTGCCCTGAGAGTGAGGCATGGGGCAAAAATGGAGAGCCCGATAAGGAAAGGACCCGTCTCAGCACCTTCTTTTTAGAACTAACCGTGCTGAGCAACGGCAGGGCTCGGCCTCATGAAGGCCTGCTCTTACCCTTCCCTCCACCCCCCTGAAAGCGATCCCCTAAGTGAAGCAAGAGGCGAGCCAATGTCATGTATACCCTATCTGTCTCCCAGGCTTGTAGTGTAGATGGAGCAGCATTGCAGTCCATCTAACCCTATACAAGAGGTTTATGTACAGCGTACATACTTAACTGATACATTTCAAGGTCATGTCGTCCCACGATAAGAGGCACAGAGAAAAAAGGCAGTTGCCTTGGCGCGTGCAGTTTGGTCCAGCAGGGAAGCAGTGGTTTTGTTTCCTGATAGTACAGTCAAGCTACTAGCTTAGTGCCTTACTTTCGCCCCATTTACGTCAAAGCTAAATGCAGGGGCGTAGCTTGGTCAGTAAGATTGGGGGAGGGGTAAGGTATGCTTCAGATTTCTCAGCAATCACACTGGTATATCTTGTTAAAATATATTATGCAAAGCAGGACTCTAGGGGTGCTTAAGAGGCAGTGGAAAGAAAGAGGAGTGCAGATTGTTGGAGTACTTAAAACAGTTGTTTTCCACCTAAACAAGTATAAGGCAGAGACGAGCGAGAGATTGTCATTGCAGGTATGTAAAAATCCTGGGTGAAATCTGACATACTTCTTGCCATACACGGCTGAAAGGACCTGTACTCAACTATTTGCTACATAATACAATTTTAGGGGGTTGAAACCAGTGTCTGCTGCCTTGGAACAGGGGTGGTGAGGCGGGAGATATAACAAAATGCAGAAAATAAACTTAATTTAGAACGCCAATGCAGTCGCCTCTCCTCCATCCTCAGTCTCGCCACTGGCAGCACTGAGCTGAAGCACCCAGGCTCCTAGACTCTCCAGCCAATCACCATGCTGGATTAGTAGCTTGCTGATTGGCCAGACAGGGACTGGGCGTCTGGGCATGGTCTCCACCAGGCTATGGACACAGCCAGGTGGAGAACATGCTAAGTGCCCATGACATTTTGGCTGGACCAAGAGGACTGTCCAAACCGTCATGCGTACTTAGGAGAGTGCAAACCGCTCCTCACTCTACTCTCGCCAGCCCCGCCACGGCTCCGAGTCTGCACAGAAAAAGAAAAAGATAATAACGTCTTAATACCTTTTTATTTTTTTTGCTTTGGCAGAGGAGCTGCCACTGGTTTTAACGCCCCAAACACCCCCTCACCCCCTGCGTCCCTGTCCAAATGCTTTGTCTTTAATTCTTTTAATGTACACATATATTACATAAAACAAGAATAATTTTAGAAAATGGTGACTGAGATCAAGGCACACGAAGGCTCGGTTTGTTTTTAGTTCGAAATTCCGGAAGAACCTCGAGCTGAGCCCGAGCCAAGCATCTGGCTCGAGCCTTCAGGGTCTCTCGGACTCTCGCCCACCTGTGCGAGGCGTCTGTCAGTGGCGTGAGGTGCGTTGTGACAAGAAAAAGGAAAGAAAAAGTAGTGCTACTCTGCGCGGAAATTGAAAGCAGCTTCTCTGCAGAATACGATGCTTTCAGTGTTCTTGCTGCGCACAGAAATAATGATGGTAAAGGGGCTCCTTTGTACATGTTGTTCTGTTTCTTCCTGGGTACACCACGGCTCTTTGCTTTTTGAAGTGTTTTGTTATGAAACACATTAATGTCGCACGCCATTTGCACAGGCGGGAACAATGTGAAAAGCAACCAGGAACATACTGAACGATCTCGGTGCATGTGCAGAATTCCTTATATAGAATGCCATTGCTCATTTATTGTTTTTAGCTGCCATCTGTTTTGTTACTAACATTTGAAATTGTCCTTCTTCCCCGTGAGTGGTGACCGCTGGGTCTTCTCTCCTCTTGAGCACTTCAACTGTGTTTCATGGACATGTCGAAATGTTGTGTGTTGTAGCTCGTCAATTACGGAATTGTTACTGCAGCTGTTCAAATGGTTTCTGGAATGTTATTCGTTTTTTTTTTTATCATTGCGAAATAATGTTCAGAAGCCTGTCATGAGCAAAACGTAAGATGTTGGGTCCTTTGCCCTGTGCTTTTCCTTCCTGAACCCGTCCGAAGGGAACATGGTGGTGTGGGCTTATGTGGCTGCCTTTGGGCTTCGCTTTGCTATATTCAGGCTATGGCCTCTTATCTTAAGTATGTTGATAGTCTAAAAAAGTTGATTGTTTTCTGGTCGCAAATATTTGGAAAAAAATTCTTTTTGCTTTCATTTTCCCATTATTTTGTAATTGTAACTTCAACACTTTTGTGTATTATCCAATGAAAAAACAAAAGTACTATATGTCTCCCAACACTTATTAGACATTTTTTTTCTTTCTCTGGACCCAAATTTGAGGCCAGCACACCAGGCTCAGAGCAGTAAATAGTAGATTAAAGGAATGATGTGCAGTTTTTAGATATTTCTTTACAGTTTGTCTTCAGCTGAGTCTTATGTAAACAACAGAAAAAAAACAGCAATGAGCAGTTCTGAGAGAATGTCTTTTGGCTCTACCACATGCCAATTTTCTTAAGCACAGATTTCGATTGGACTGACGTTTTGTGCTTTTGCAGAAAGAGGGCTTCTATTCCAGCCGTTGCCTTCTAGGAGAGTTTATGCATCCTCAGTACAACAGAGCTGAGCGAGTTATGGTGACAAGCTATGAACAAGGCTAGTCATCTGATCTGTTTATTATTAAAAATGTTTGACAAAGGCAGTAAGTCTAACTTATTTATTGTGAAAATCATGTGCTAAAACGAATAGGTCTTTAAATGTGCATTTTTACACTGTCTTAAAGCCTGTGGATTGGTCATTTTACATGGATTCTCACAAATTACTATATTGGGCATGAATTTGGGTCCCCCTCTGATTTTCCCTTTTAAGTAAACCTTGCAGTTAGAAGATGCGCACGTGATAATCCTTGTTAAACCTTTTGGGAGGGGTTGAATGTTTTGCCATCTGTAATTTTCTATATACTTATTTTCTAGTTGTATGTCTCATAGTTGCCTTGTGGGACAGTTTATGCAATACTCGGTAGGCCTGAGTTTGTTACGGCAACAAGCTAATGATAAAGGTTATAGACCGGATTAGTTCTTTGTGAAAATTTATGTCATAGGCCTGATAAGTTTATTATGAAAAGTTCAAACAAAGACAGTAAGCCTATCGATCGTGAGAAGTGTTGCATGGAATCTCACAGATTGCCATAGAGAAAAAGGTTTTGATGTTGGTTACCCATATGACAAACACTTTGAGGTGAATATTAGCAATTTGATAATCCTTTTTGGACCATTTTTGGAGGAGTATATGCAGGGCTACTGGAATTAAGTGGCAGGGGAGGGCCACATTATGCAACAAGGCTGAGTAAACAATGCAGCAAGAAAAGCCAAATTATGCAAGGTAATGCAGCTAATTTTTTTTATAGTAATCATTATTTTGTGCTTTTTACACTTAACCCTGTCTGGGGAGTTGGGCACCTCGTCAGTACCAGTTTAACATCCAAATGTAGCAATAAGCAACATAGAGGTGACCAGTAACCTTTGAAAGAGGCCTTCCACTGCGTGGCAACACATCTTTGTTTTCAGTAACTTTTGACCCGTTTGAGCTAGAAACATATTTGTTTTGGTTAAAACCTACAGATTAGGCAGCCGATGATGGATTCTGTGGCAAATGCTTAAAATCTGTAATTATGCAAAAATCGCTGCAGCCGCACAATCACATAATTCCAGTGGCCCTGGGCATATGTTTTGCCGCATGTAATTTTTACACATCTTTATGTACATATACTCTGAATAACAGAGTGCAAGAATGACGACTTAAATTGAATGGCTAAACTCAACCTTGACTGAAGGAGCAGTTTCAGTTGTAAGCCAGTTATAAACCAGACCTATTGGCACTGCCAGTGCTTGTTGCAGTTTGATTGTGCTTTCTCCTAAAGTCTCGTGCAGCGAATACTTCATTGGTAATGCAAAACTCAGATACTTGCTTTATCACCCATCAAGGATTAATCGATTAATTGCTGTGTTTTGGATAGGCCTCCTATAGGATGCACACAGGCTTCTGCTGCAGACATGCTGACCTACTGAGCTATTTTCTTTGTTCCACTGGAAGTGAGGAGATACTAGGAAACCTAGCCTTCTGAATCTCGGCAACAAGTCCTAATCTGTTTTAGAGGGTGGGTTGCGGACAGCTGTGAACCCCATGAGAACAAAATGAAAGGCTGTGCCATGCGGCGCACTTGCGTTTCCTTTCTTCTTGGATTCATTTGTTTGCATGACTGCTAGACAACTACAGCACGACCCTAAGACAGCATGTCTCAACAGAGTATAATGCAATCAACTAATAAGTTTAGGTCTCTATACCCCAACTGTAGGGTTTAGGAGCAATAACTGGCTATTTGTAAGGTATACTAACAACTTGTTAAATGCAGGAGTAGGATTGTCTGGAATTGGGCTTGTGAAACTGGGCACGATCTAAAAATTTGAAATGTTTCTCTTGAAGCAGCAGAATACCAAGGTGCTTTTGTTTGCTCAGGAATCATAGTCTGCTTATTTTAACTCTTCACATCTGTCAATCTCTGGGTGGTCTTTAATTTAGTCAGCCTACGTGTGTTAAATGACTGCCTGATTGACTACCCCCACCTGGGTCTCTTGTGGCTGAAAATAAACTTGCACCGCCTACTTCCTTCCAGAATCCTAAAAGCCACTGCCTACTATAACCCATGGGGACATAAATGCTTGGCTATGCAGGATCAATGTCATGGCATTGGCTAGCGACTTTTTAGAATACACGTGGTTCCACACCAAGTGCATTGAACTCCAGCAAAGGAATTCCAAGGTCTGCAGCCTCAGCAACTTAACATTTGGAGGCCTTTGTTTAGCCCTGTGCTCCTTTTAACAGGAAGGCGCGTTTCCCCTGACTTCAAAGCTCATTTGAAAGGGCCTTGAAACGTTAACAAGGGGAGGTGTCGAGTATGTTATCCAGTGGCCTCAAAAAATGTGGCTGGAGGTAGCATCGAAAAATGTTGGCTTTTTTTGTTGTGTGCGAAATGAGGTGGCACTCTGTTGGAAGTAAGTTTGAAAATGAACACTCGTACTAAAGTGTCGTGCAACCTCCGGTATCACCAAAGAAGTCACTTGTTGGATGTTTTTTGTTCCCTGTCAGCTTAATTTGTGTGCTTCTTCTGCATTAATAACCATTTCTCTTAACATGAATGCATTCTTAATTCGTATGGCATTATTGTTAACATGCATTTACGTTATGCAGTGGTTGCTCACTGTCTGTTTAGTATGTGTAAGCTTTTCGGTCGTGAATTTACCAATGGAACTGGACATAACATTCTCCCGTCTGCATGCTTGTGTTCAAACAACTTCCCAGTCCCCTCCAACCAACAAATCTATCCCTAGAAGTTCAAGCCAGCCTCTGAATGATCGGAAGAGGAGCGGAGGGACCTTTTGGGGGTGTACCATTGGAAGTGTTTGAGATAATCGAGTCCGGAGTTGTGCAAAGCTGTGATAGCGATCCAGAGGGCCTTAAATACTTATCAGTTTTTTAAAGGGAAGCCAAGGAAGCTGGAAAAGAGCGTGAGAAACTGATTGATATTTGGGAAAGCCCAAAAGTAACTGAGCATCCGCATTCTGTAGAAATTTTAATTTATGTAGGAAACTTTTCTGTAAATTGGTGAAAAGTGCCTTGCAGTAGTCTATTTTGGAAATAATCCGTAGAGACCAAGGTTTTCTGTAAATTACACGGAATGAATGGAAGGACTTTCCTGAGAGTCTTTAACATGAAGAAAGCTCAGGAAGTGATAGTTAATGTGGCTTTCAAAAGAGTTTGGTGACAAAGTAGAACCTTCAATTCTTAACTTTAGTTATGTAAGTGGGTAGCCCCTCCAGGTTCCTGCAGCCACCACCTACGAGAGCAGAACAACGTGTTTATACCGAATACCAAAACCTCGGTTCTACCAGAGTTCAATATTAAACAGATGTGGGACATCCAGCTCCCTCCCTGAAGCATACAGTTGTGAAATCTGATGGCGGTGTCCTCAGAATTGCAGGCCACTGACACCACGATCTGGGTGTCGTCTGTGTAGGGTACCACTGCGAAACCAGAAGATTTGATCAGGTTGGCCAAGGGGGGGGGTCACATAAAGGTTGAAAACAGTAGGGCTCAATAAAGAGCCCTGAGGTACACCACAAGGCAAACGGGACTTGAACTCATTCAGCACGACAATCCGCTTCCGGTCTGTGAGGAAAGATTTCAGGAGCTTAAGAGCGCTGCCCCTGATTCCAGAGGCAGAGAGACAGTCGATAAGTAGACCATGGTTAACCGCGTTGAATGCTGCCAAGAAGTCTAATAAAATCAAGGCTGCATTGCCTCCTGTGTCTAAATTTTGTCTGATATCCTCTGAGGCTGTAATTGGAGACAGTTTGGTGCTGTGCTGGCTTCTGAAACCGAACTGAGTGGCATCCAGAAGCCCGTTGTTGCTAATGAAGGAGGAAAGTTCAGAGTTAATGGGCTTCTCTGTGATCTTAGCAGGGAAGGGAATACACGAGATGGGTTGATAGCTATTGTGCTCATTGGGATCCAAGTTGGGTTTTTTTAGGAAGAGAACAGAGGCTTTTTCCCATACGTAAGGAAAATAGCAGGTGCAAGGTGAAGAATTCTGGGAGGGCTGGGGTCTATAAGTGAGCCTGATGTAATTTGGCTTAATAGGGTCTGAACAAGATCCGTGGTTAACGGAGGAAAAAGTAGTCTGAACCGCGTTGCCTGAAAAGGAGGAGCTCTACAAAAGTGGGGCAGTGAGCGGTTGAATTGCCTACCAACTACCAAGGCAGTTTTCCTGGAGGAGATTATTCTAGCTGGTTCCAGGCAGTCTAGCTTGTCCTTCTACTCAAGTTGTCAGGTAGATGCATGGTTAGCTGAAAACCTTGTAAGCAGCTCTGACCATATTCTGAAAGTCTAAGAAGGAGGCTAAGAAATTAC
The DNA here is from genome assembly GCF_964261635.1 of Lissotriton helveticus. Taxonomy (NCBI): domain Eukaryota; kingdom Metazoa; phylum Chordata; class Amphibia; order Caudata; family Salamandridae; genus Lissotriton; species Lissotriton helveticus. Next base: position 1,622,756,456 of record NC_136067.1, read on the forward strand.
AAAGCTTGTTTGGCCGTATTTATTTTGGTTTCAGAGAGCTTGCTCAGTTATTTCTCTGTGGCAAAGAGTTTTTATGGGGCATTTAAAGAACATTCAATTCTGGAGGTAAAATGGCTAGATTTTTACTTTTGAGATAATATCCTAGTAGGCCAAAATGGCCCGTTTATAGGATTCTTTTGCTATGGGGTCTTGGTGATGCACCATTTTTTTTTCTAACCTCCAACAACCTTGTTTTTGTATTCTGTTTTTCTTTGAACCAAGGTTCTGAGGGAGTGACTCTGTAATCTTTATAAACTTTAAGTGGAGCAAAGTGGTTAAGAGTTGAGTCAATCCACTGATGAGGATTGCTAGTAGCAGTGTCCAGATATACAATGGTTCCAGGCATGGTTTGGGCTAGAGTTGTTCTTGTGCCAAGGTCGGCAGGACATCCGAGAAGGCAGATAGTTTGAATTAGGGCTATTAGTTGTCAGTTCAAAATCAAACCCCACTGCAAAATGATCCCGCCATATAAGAGGAAGAGAGGTTGTTGCTTGGAGGTGGGGATTAGCTTAAAAAATTCCATCAAGTAGGTGGCCCGCTGAATGAGAGGGTCCCTTGACCAGTTGGGTTAAATATGGTCGATGAGGTCAGCCCAATTGTTCTCTAGCGAGTTTTCTAGATGGAAACTAAAGGCCCCAAGTACGGTGAAGTCTGAGGAATTTGCTTTGGTTTCCAGAAGGAGACCAAAGTTGTGTACAAATGTTGTCCTAGGACCTGGATACGTTCCCCATTGAAGGAATAATGTTTAGTGAGTTCCGTTTTGAATTAAAGTGATTTGCAGTCGGGGTTTACAGGGAGCGGTACAAAGGCTGCATTGAGGTGTTTACGATAAATAATAGTTAGTCCTCCACCCCTTTTACCGATTTGGTCTAGCCTGAAAATGGAGTGACCTGCAGGGGTTGCAGAAATAAGATCAGGATTGGAGGCAGTGTCAACCCAGGTCTCTGTGACTAAGGTTATGTCCAGCGAGTGGGCATCTGAAGAATCTGCAAATTCCATGACATTCTTGATCAAAGATCTTGCGTTAATGACTGCAGGGGTAGTAAGCAGGGAAGTTAGCAGACTTAGAAGGAGGGGGATCTAGGAAAGTTCAAAGAATTAATTTTGCCATCTGTCAGTGCAAGCTTACAAGTCTGACAAGTAGGTGTGCCTGTGGCACTCGACTGATATAATATGGGGACTGGACAATTCATACCTGAAGGGTTAAGGTTTAACCGGCAGGTGCGGTACTAATGAGGATGGGTGCAGATGGGCTTGCCTTTGGCGCGCCCGCTGAGTGCGGACGCACTGTGAGCCAGTTTTATAACCCGGCATCCGGAGGCGTATCAAGAGGCGTGATGGAAGGTGTTACTCAGCGCGTCGAAGGTGAGATTAAAAACAATAGCACAGGTAAAATGAGCATAACCAGTGTCCAGTAACCCCTACTGTCTTTCGAGCTCTCTTTTAAAAGGACTGTCCATGGCAACTCAAAATCTAACCAAAAGAACGATGTGAAAAAACATAGAAAACAAAATATTAAAAGAGAAATGCACCATATAAAGATGGCGACCAGGGAGCCAAGCACCTCCCAGAATGCATGCTCTTGCTAAAAGGAAATGAAAAAATCGAGGGTATCAGATGGGTAAAGCTACCTTCCTGGAGCTACATGGACGCGCTTTTGACATGGCCCTGTAGCCAGGCATCCAGAAGGGTGTGTCATTGGGCGTGATGGAACGTGCTACGAAGGTGAGATTTAAAACAATAGCATGGGCAAGATAAGCATAACCAGTGTCCAGCAACCCCTACTGTCTTTCAACAGCTCTCTTTTGAAAGGACAGCGACTGGTAACTCAAAATTGATCCAAAAGAAAGATGTGAAAGGATATGAAAAAACAAAAGCAAGGATTCAAATGAGAAATGCACCATTTAAAGGTGACCACCAGACACCTCTTGTAAGAAATACTCGTGCTACCAGGAAAAACAATGAGTTGAGAGTATCTGATGGGTAAAGCTACCTTCCGGGAACTGTTCGGACGTGCTGTTGGGCCGGCTTTGTAGCCTGGTATCCAGGGGGGCATATCAGGGAGCGTGACGGAAGCAAAATTATCCAATGATGGAAGGCTGGCCATAACTAGAGTACGGTACTTAGCTTTTCTTGTACATGGGCTGTTCTCCAAGTTTTTACTGTTACAGGTGCTTTTCAATTTTATCACTATTGTAAGTTAATGTGCACATACTAATTGTTGACCCGTCCTAGAATTATGTGGTGCTGCTTTATGTGAATGCACAAGGGAGCGATTTTGTTTAAATCTGTTTTATTGTTTTCATAAAACTGCACACACATACAATACATATAGTGCTAATATCAACCGTATGGACTGGTAACACTCTGGCGGATCAAGAAATACGCTTCTGGCGCGGCAAGGAAGCCCATGGGGCCGGTGCCCAATTTCACATACTTGCGCATTTGGGACATTGCACAGTATACCGTGCCTGTTATGGGTAGACAGCCCCGGTAACAGAGGATGATTCGCCACACAAGTATATGTTCACCAGTGTCCATAAAAAACTTTTATTAACTGAAGAAAACAAGAGGAAGGAGGGCAGGGGGATGGGGGCTTGGGTGTCATTACTTAGTACAAGGCTGTAACCAGTAGACTTCAAGGGTGTGTAGTCAGGGACTAAGAGATATAAGACTAGTGTGATGGTGGGGAGGGCGGCTAGATAAAGGATCTCTCATCAAAAGCCACATGTGAGGCTTCATTCGGAGAGTGCCTCTCTTCGTAGTAGCAGAGCGTCTTCAAAGAGCTGGAAAGCAAGCAAGCATTGGGGAGGGAGCGGCAGTGCTCTGTTTTAGATAGATGTTGTATTAGGGGTTGCCGAACTCATGTGGAGTGAGCGTCTGTATGTGTGATACGACTAGTTAAGAGTTCCATCGCCTTGGTGTGCCACAGGTGAGTGATCCACAACAACGCCGGGGTGGGGGGGGGGAAGTGGGGGGTGGTCATAGGCTTCTTCCAGTGCAGAGCAATAACCTGTTTGGCTGCCCCAAACGTGTACATTTTGGCCACAATCGGAGTGAGTCATGCCTTTGAGAGTTTGGGGTCGAATCCCTAAGATGGTGACCTATGATGTGTTCGGGATTGGGAAACCAACCGTATCTTTGATGTGGCTCAACACCTCTTTCCAAAAAGTGTTTACATGGGGCAACACCACTAGATGTGAACGTAAGAGCCTCTGTCAGAGCCGCAGTGCCCACACATGGGTGAGGAGGAAGGGAACATCTTCTGAAGTCTAGCTTCACTTTGTAAGCCGTCTCCCGCTACGCAATGCTTCTGTATGTCCACATGTGCTCCCATTGCTCTGGGGGGGGGGAGATATCATCCGCGGAATCAGAAAGCCATTGCCGCTGATGTAGAAGAAGGGGTAGCAAGTGGAGTGTTGCAGGACTCTGTATGTAAGTGAAATCAGCCCCAACGAGCACGTACCCGATGGCACGTGGCAATGTCTCGAAGGAGGTAAGCTGGCGCATGGCCCCATATATTCCAGTGGGCATGTGCAGTCAATGTCGAAGCTGATGGTACTGCAACTGTGCCGTGGCAGGAAGGTGGAAATCTTGCCTGCACTGGTCAAAAGACTTAAGTGTCCACAACCCCCCCCCCCCCAAAGGTCGCTAATCTTGCGGCACTCCCCCACCACCCAAGCTGGAAAAGAGTTGGGTTGCAAGGCTGGAAGGAAGCTGGGGTTCTGGGCCAGTGAGGTATTGGAGGAGGGAAAGGAGGTGAGGCCCCTAATTTCAGCCAGTTTTTCCCATCTGTCCAGGACAGTTCTTGTGGGAGTAGCGATATCGGCACTTCTTGGCCATGAGCGCCTTGGCAACCAGGCCAAGTCCCACAGAGGCCTGCATGCCACCACTCTATTCATGTGAAACCAATGCTTCTCAATCTCGCGGACTACCCACTCTGATATGTAGCACCCCCGCACCACCCCCCCCCCGATCTTTGGGCAGCATTAACATTTTACTAGAGAATCGCAGTTTGCCCTTGCCCCCAAATGAAGGAGTTTACTTCCCTCTGGAGATTAACAATATCTGCTTGGGGGGTAGGCGTGGGGAGGGTTTGGAGAGGTAGAGGAGACTTTTCACTGCGTCTAGTCTGCCTAGCCATGATATCCGAAGAGATTTCCAGCGTCTTAATTCCTCCTGGACAGAATTCCGGCCAATTGGCTTGAGACCACGAGGATAGCGAGTAGGTAACCTTAAGGCCCAGATATCGGATCGCGTGAATAGCTCATTGTAACGGGGGGAGGGAGGATAACTCTAGGACCTCTTGTGAAGGGAGTGTTAGATTTAACACCTGCAACTGCTATATTAATTTTGAAGCCCGAGAAGGGCTCAAACCTATGGAGGAGGGAGATTAGTGCCAGGAGGGAGTCTCTGGGGCTGGTCACAGTAAGTAGTAGGTCATCTGCGAATAAAGCGACCTTGTGGTCCTCCCCACCAAAGGGAATGCCTTGAATTGTGGTAGATGGATGGATGGATGACTATTGCAAGTGGTTCTACTGCAAGGGCAAAAAGTAGAGAGGATTGCGGGCATCCCTGCCGGATGTCCCTGCGAATATGTACTGGGGGAGCAAGGAGTTCATTGATCCTAATTCACACCGAGGGGGAAACGTAGGATTGCATAATCCAGGAGACCATGACCGACCCAAGTCCAATCTTCTGCAAAATCGCTCTTAGAAGGCCCAATCCACCCTATCGAACGCTTTCTCACCGTAAAGAGAAAGGAGCATGGGAGCAATTTTAAATAGAAAAGTAAGCCTTCATAGCAACAAGGAGGACTATGTTGAAGCATTTTTAAAAAGGGTGCTTTTTTTATAGCACTGTATGTTCCTACATTTACTCTGTGATTTGGGGACTGTACAAGTGATCCGCCTGTGATCTTCATGAACCTGTACCATATCATTAAACTACTAGATGATTTGTCTAACTGAAAAAGACAACTGATTAATTGAAGCTTCCTCACTGAGCTCCTCTAGATTTAATCTGTGTTTAGCAAACGTAATTGTATATAGACACAGGAAGTTTTGTTGAAGTGGACCACAAAGTGTCTTGTGAAATGGAAAAGACTTCAGAGCTTTCCTGAGTGCCATAAGAATGGAAAGTTTGTTCAATTTACAATGTTGGGTTTCAGATCCTAGTGCCGCCATCCAAAAGACACAATGGTCGCCTCTGAAGAAAGAAGACTAAATGAGTACTCTGCATTGATTTGCTGAACTTCAAGGTTCTTTTATTTGTACAGGAATTCTCTTTTTAGTCTGGACCTGGACGATATAAATGCTAAGGACTTTGTCTCATTCGTGACAATTTGCCTTTGATGGATCAAGTGAGACGCAGCATCCCCTTCAGTTGACAAGTAGATAGACTTGCGAAAATTACACTTTCAGAGCACATCTTAAAATTGACCAGATTTATTTACCACCCTACAGTGAAGATTCTCAGCAATAACTAGAGAGAATCTGCTAAGCTAAGACACTGTATACCACTCAAAAGATCTGGGTATTCATTAAGCCCACTAGGTTTTATATAATCCTATCATCCACCAGCTCTACACTGTGAAGAATGCAGATACATCTTCATGCTATTGGGCTAAAGATAAACTTTCACTCCTGTGCAGAAATAAAAGGTAACATAAAAAAAAGAGAAAGGGGGTTACGTCTGTGACATGTCACAGATGTGTGGGACCAAGTATGAAGTAAATGGATGCCATCTTGCCTGCTATATCCTAAGTTCACACCGTTAGCAATTTGGATGTACCAGAGCTTTGGCATGCCTGTTTGCCATAAGCTGCTAGAGAGGTGCTTTCTGGGACGCATGTGCGTTTCTCGGTACTTGATAATTTGCTCCAGACAGTGGGAGAAAGGGGAGCACAAGAGCCTCCAAAGCTTCAGGCTATCCCAAAAATAAATACTAGCAACTGCGGCTGAGTGCCCCAGATTTAACTTCCCTCTGGTAAACGACTTCTGATAACCCACAGCTTGATAAATTGCAGCATGAAATAGTGGCATCTCTGTTTTTTAAGAAATGTGGCACTTTATTATTCATGTAGCCTGCTGTGAATTATGTGTCTATAATTGAAGTGATGTGATTCGTCTGCCCATCTGTTCTTTTCGGTGTTTGAACCCTGGTTCATGATGGTACCAGAGCGGGGCTTATAGGACAATCCTGATGATCATGGCTATACCCCTGACCTGCTCACCCCTTTTCTAGACATAAAATAATGTATTTGTCCGTTTGGTATGTTGAATGGCTGCAGTGTGAATGAATAAATTACCGCCGCAGTAGGAGGAAGAAAACGAAGAATAATGGTCTCCATTTGTAGATTGCCTCACGTTTAGAGTTGCAGATGGTTTTTGTGTATTCGCGTAGTGGCATGAAAGTGCATTAAGATGCAGTATTTGAGTTTTATAATTCAAGCGCCAACTGCAAATCCAAATTATTAAACTTCCTTTTTAAAAGGAAAGGTCCAATTCCTGTGTAAAATTATTATTTATTTTATTTAAAGAGTTTTATATAGTGCTGGCTAGACCCGAAGGTATCAGAGCGCTTTACATGAGAATCAACAATGTAACAGAAAAAGATCAACAATTACACAATGCATCAAAAAATAGGCAATACATTTAAGAGAGGAGAGAAAGGAGAGATAAAAGGTTGGCACAGCAAACAATCAGTGGTGCAGTTGAGCACAATATGGGAATGCCTCCGAAAACACAATAAACCCCTGGGCCTCAAGAACTCTCATCCACTGAACAGCTGCACAAGAGGATTTGTGAATGCTGAAAAGGACATTGACACACTGCAAATGAAACATGGAGCACCGCACTATGCCCTCTATTTACCTTTGGCAGGGGGGAGAAGGATGCACGAAGTTCATAAAATCTTTATTTTTGATTCATAGTTTGTCAACATGTTCCGTTCACAAGTCAGACTGACTTTATCAAGGCTGCATAGTGCAAAGCGGTAGGTGTTCGTTCATTATGCCACTTTGTCACTGGGGAGCACTTTCTTAGGAAGTGATGGAAGGGGCAGTGAGGCTCCTCTGTGCATGTGAAGGAAGCTTGCACTGCAGCGACTGCCTGTTCTTTATCTGTCTCTCCGACAACCATACATTTTCTTACGGTGGAAATGTGAATATTAACTATGTGGAAGATTTTTGCACATTTGTTGGATCACATAATGCTTGTCCAACATTAGTTTTGGTTTGAAGTATATCCGTGAAAGGGTGGAAAAGACAAACGTGCTCAACCTCCCACACGCAACTACATTTATTGTCGTCTCTGGGGAGACTGATCAGCTGTTTAATGTTCAGAAGCCTCCACAGACTAGAAGTTGTTTACCTCTGTAAATGGGGAACAAACTGTATTTCGCATAAGTGGAATTAGGAAAAGAAAAGTGGCCTCTTCCAAATGTGACCACTTCCGCAGTCGTTGCTCAAGACCACCCTCCCTCATTGCGGTGTGTTGCATGTTCAATAGCGGACGTGAACTATGTGGCCCTGTCCCAGCAGATCGGTTGCATTGCCTATTGTGATCCAACTTGTTTTTGTCTGCGATACAACTGAAAAAAGTCTATATAAGTGCAGTTCTTTGGCTTGAAGATCAATTGCTAAAATGTCTTCATTGTTGGAAAGTTGACATTTATGCTGACCGCTTTAAAGATAATCCATTCTGCCACAGGAATGCATATGCAGTCCTTGATCCAGATCCTTGTGTGTCAGTTTTCCAGGCCCCAGTATATGTGCTCCTTCCCCACGCTCTTGAGTGTCTCCTAGCAGAAGCCACTCTGCTGTGTCACCGGTTCGCACTGTTGCAGGTTCTTGTTTGCTATTGAGACCTCACCTTTTTGTCTGTCCTTATATAGAAATGTGAAGCCTTGCCAGGATCATGAGGCCTGCAAGTGTAAATGCGTTCCTGGGATCCTGCACCGGCACGCTTCCTCACTTCCGTGATGGAAAGAAGTTTCTAAATATAAATTGTCAATTGTCAATGGATGAACTTTTCTTTCCGCAAAAAGATATATTTAATTTAAAACACTTATTAGGTGGAGCTGCTGACTTGGGAAAAAAAAAACGTTGTTTTTTTTAGATGCATATAGACATCCCTCAGCTAACTTGGTCACTGCTTAGATGCTTTTCAGAATTTAGGTATGTGGTTAGATAGAGTTCAGCTTCCACAGACTGCCATCAGGATGCATTAACCCGGGTCTGATGGAGTTGCGCTTGTGCCACTGGCCATATGGGTGCCAGTTACTACCCGGATCGAGATACTCTTGTTTAATATTTCAAGGGAACCATATCCCATTCAAAGTGTACAAAAAAAAAGAAAAAAAACAGAAAGCTGCCAAAGCCTATCACACTAAAGCACTAGTTTCTTGCTTAAAATCTGAATGATTAATGCTGTAATCGTTGCTGTAGAAAATGACTTTTTGGGCCCGATTCCTGTGTGCTACCTGGGGGCCTTATTCTTTGGCCTCTTCATTGGACATGTAATGGCTGCTAGTTGAAATGGTACAAACAAAAACTGTGGGCGGAAGAAGTTTCATCTAGAACCCCGATTGAGTGGATTTCAATACAATTAGTTGAAGAGTTTTCAAAGAAGTTGTACAAAATGTTCACAAACCTCAAACATGTCAGTTTCGATTTTTAACTTACCTTTTTTAGCATTGCCATTTTCAAAATCATTGTTACAGTTGTAGGTTTATGGCTTGTTTTCCAAGCTATCAGAATTATATTTGTTTTTGTTTTCTTAAACCGTGCATGCTAAACTGCTTTTTGAATACAGTCTGCAATTTCCCTATGCGTATTTAAAATTATTGGTAACACTAGCTTTTGCAGAGTTATGCTATTAGGCTTTAAAAAAATCCGGAATTATTTACTTTTATTCTGGTTAAAAGTTTGATAAACAAATGAGCCTTTAGTTTGTGTGAAGATGAGATTTGTTTTGCATATACAAGCAACATGTTCTTGGAAGAGCTGCAACTGAGACTGCCGGATGCTTTATAGAGATTCATTTACATGTTACCAACTCCCAAACCGCAAGGCCAGACACAGGTGTCGCAGCTCAAAAAGGCAGACATGACTTACTGTGCTTTCAAATACCCAGTGTGTAGGCAGTTAAGCTAATTGACAGCACCTGTTCAGTTAACGCTTCTATCTGTTTTTACTTTCTAAATGTTAACACATTGGTATGATTCCATCTTGAGAAGAGATACATAATTATGGAGCATAACGTTGTAAAAAATTGTTATGGAGAACTCTCTATAAAGAAATTAAAAATGTTCTTAACAAGTGAGTTGCTACAATTTCAATCTGACGGAGACCTCTAACTGCAGATTCCTTACCTTTGAACTTCCAGGCGTCAGGCTGGATCCGGAAGATTTTTCTCGGCAGTTCCCCTGCTTGCCTTCGAGTGGACCCGTTCCCAGATCTGGACCGATGCCTGTCACACCTCCACGGCAACCTTCCACAGCGACCTTCCATGGCATCGCATCCGGCACTGAGGTCCTCTCTGTCGCCCACCGGTGGCGTCTCCCGGATCCTTATTCCCAACGATACAGAGCCGGTTGGGTGTTCTCCGATGCTGAGATCGGCGCCAACTGAGCCGTACGGCTCCATGCGGTTCTCTCTTCCCTATTCTGAAGGATTAGGGATGTAGTAAGAAGATTAGGAGGGGGGAACAGGATCCCTTAGAAATCCCGCAGCAACAAGATTTGGACTGGTATGAGGAATTGGGTGAGGCCAGGGTTTTGGACACCGCCCCTGACTCTGGTATGCTTTCCCCTCTTACCCTGGCTATGGAGGAGGGAGCTTCTTTCGCTGTGGTGGTGCGTAGGGCTGTGGAAGTCCTTCCCACACTGGCGGTCAAGACAAATGTCTTGACAGAGGTCCTGCAGCCTGTGATCTCGAGTTCGGAACCCCTACTGCCTTTCAATGAGGCCTTGACAGACGTCCTTCTGGGGACATGGTCCAAACCCAGCATAGGTGCTTCTGCGAATAGGACGATTGCCCGCCGCCATCGCCCTGCACCGGACTACCCACATTTTTTATCTCACCACCCACCCCACTCCCCAAAGCTTGGTGGTCCAGGCTGCCACTTCTCGGGGCGCTTTCCCTTCTGCACCCCTGGACAGAAAACCCAAGAGGCTGGAAAACTTTGGTTAGAAAATGTTTTCTTCTGCCAGCCTTGCATTGCAGTTGGTGAACACTGCATGCCTCTTGGGCCGTTACTCCCATTCCATATGGGATAAGGTAGCGCAAGTGCTGCCTAGAGTCTCGGAGGAGGACCAGGCTCTACTCTCCCAAGCTATATCAGACTGGAGGGACGCAGCTAAGTTCGCCATCAGATGTGGCTTGGACATGACTGACTCGCTGGGTAGATGATTTCCACTACGGTAGCCGTTCCTCGCCACGCCTGGATGAGAATGTCTGTTTTTTGGGGGGATGTCCAGACTAAACTTTTGGACATGCCCTTTGATTGCTGGCGTCTTTGGTGACCAGGCAACTGCTGCCCTTGAGTGCTTTAAAAATTCGTAGGCCACAGCCAAGTCTTTGGGCCTCACTATCACCCCCCAGGGCTTCATCCAATTTTTGCTCCTTTTTCGTGGCCACGGAAGTGGCTATGAGCAGCGCCAACCCTATTCCGGCCTGATGGCCCCGCAATTTCAGCAACCTCTGCTGGGCCGTGGACGCAGCCTTGTTGGTCAAGCAACCAGAAGTCGAGCCAAGCAACCAGCCCGTCCTCCACAGCAAAACCTTCCTATTCCGATCCCCCAGGATCACTCTCTGCCAGTTAGTGGCAGAATACGCCATCTCCACCACTGGCAAAACATTACATCGGACAGGTGAGTGTTGCAAATAGTCCGAAGGGGCTACTTCCTACCCTTCGAGACTACCCCTCCATCCATGCCTCCAGTGCACGATCAGCCTACCGAAGATCGCCATGCCTTGCTCTGCGAGAAAGTCTCAACTCTCTTGTCCAAGGGAGCTATAGAGCGGGTTCCCGGGCCCAAAGTAGGCAGTGGTTGCTATTCCTGCTACTTCCTGGTCCCAAAGAAGGACGGAGGCCTTCTTCCTATCCTAGACCTCTGGGCCCTCCATTACTTCCTCAAGGAGCAGAAATTCAAGATGCCTGCTCTTGCTCCGGTCCTGTCTGCCTTGGAGCCAGGAGACAGGATGGTAGCGCTGGACTTGAAGGATGACTACTTTCATATCCCCATCCTGGCAGCCCATCTTTGCTACTTGCAGATCACCGTGGGTCGCGAGCACTTTCAATTTGCGGTGCTCCCCTTTGGCCTCAGCAGCGCCCCTCCCGTGTTCACAAAGGTGATGGCGATGTTCGCAGCCAACTTGACTCCCTCTCAGACGCTGCCTTTCATTGGGGTGGTTCTGGACACTGTGCGGTCTCGGGCCTATCCTCCCGAATGGCGAGTCCAAGATATTTAGGCTAGGATACCGATGTTTCAGCCTCTATTGTCGATCCCAGTGAGAATGACTCTGAGGCTGTTGGGCCTCATGGCCACCTGCATCCTGCTAGTAATCCATGCACAGTGGCACATGCGGGCTCTGCAGTGGAACTTGAGGTTGCAATGGGCACAGCATTGGCAAAATCTCACCGACCTGGTCCAGATTTCAGAAGGCACTGCGAACGACCTGCAGTGGTGGCTAACGAACCGCGATTGGTTCAAGGGCACACCCCTCTCCCTTTCCCACCCAGATATCTTAGAAGAGACAAATGTGTCCCTTCTGGGATGGGTTTGCCATCTGGGTGAGAGGGAGATCAGAGGACTCTGGTCTCCAGCAGAAGCCAAGCTCCATATCAACCAAGCTTTGGGTGATCCGGCTGGCACTAAAAGCCTTTTTATCATTAATAAAGGGAAGGCTTATGCAGGTGTTCATGGACGACACTACCGCCATGTGGTACTGCACCAAACTGGGTGGGGTGGGGTCGTGGACTCTGTCAAGAGGCCCTGCGTCTCTGGACTTGGCTGAAACATCAGGGTATTTCCCTGGTGGTTCAACTCCTGGTTAGTTTGCCAGGGTCGACAAGCTCAGCCGAAGATGCCTTGTGGATCACGAATGGCATCTCCTTCCGGAGTGGGGGGAGCCTTGGTCAGATCTATTAGACTCCGAAGAGAACGCACAATGTCAGCTGTTTTGCGTGTTGGAGTTTCCAGGTAGCACTCACTCAGCGACGCTTTTTGTTGCGAGTAGAGCTCTGGCCTCCTATACGCCTTTCCGCCCATACCACTTCTGCCCAGAGTGCTCAAGTAAATCAGGAGCGACCAGGCACCAGTCATTCTTGTGGCTCTGGACCCGGCATGGAGAGTTTGGTATCTGGAGCTTCTAGACATGAGCATCGATCCTCCTGTCAGGCTGCCTCTTCGGGGGGATCTTCTGTTGAAGCAGCAGGGGAGGGTTCTCCACCCGAACCCATCTACTCTGCGCCTCCTTGCATGAAATTGAGCAGTGACAATTGACAGCTTTTAACCTCCCTCCTGAAGTTTGTGAGGTTATTTTGGCAACCAGGCGTCCCTCCACAAAATCGGTATACGCCTGCCAGTGGGACAAATTTTATAGATATTGTACAGACAGGTCTATTGCCTCGTTATCTGCTCCCTTATTTGCTTCTGTTTATACTTTCTTTAGCCCAGCAAGGCTCTGCTCTGGTCACTTAGAAGGGCTACCTTTCGGCCCTTTTTTAATTTCTTCGGCTGCCTGATCAGCCCTCTCTATTCAAATCTCCTCTAGTGCAGAGGTTTTTGAAGGGGTTAACCCATTTGTTTCCTCCTTCACCCTTCATCATGCCACATTGGGACCTTAATTTGATGCTCACTTTTCTGATGAGTGAATCATTTGAGCCGCTGTATAACTGTCCTCTGTGGCTGCGCACCATAAAGACAGCTTTTTTTGTTGGCTATAACCTCTGCCAGGAGAGTAAGCGAACTGCAGGTCCTTTCCTCTCAGCCTCCTTACCGGACTATCTTTCTGCACTTGGTAGTACTCCAAGCTAGGGCATCCTTTCTGCCTAGGTGGTAACACCCTGCCATCTAGGACACTTGGTTACGCTTCCCACCTTCTATGCACCCCCGCATCCTTCCAAGGAAGAGGAACGTCTCCATCATCTGGACCCAAAAAGAGCGTTACGGTTCTACCTTGATCGAACCAAAGAGTTCCGGATGGATGACCAACTCTTTATTGGGTAAGTGGAGCAAAGAAAGGCTGTGCTGTCCAGAAGAGGACTATATCCCAATGGGTCATCCTCTATCAAAATTTGTTACGCCTTAACGAAGAAGGATCCCCCTGAAGGCCATAGAGACCATTCCACCAAGGCGAAGGCAGCGACCACAGATCTCCAGCATGGTGTTCCAGTCTCTTGACATATGCCAAGCTGCCACATGGGCATATCTACACACTTTCGCCAGACACTACTGCCTGGATTCCCAGGTCCACAGAGAAGGCCTGTTTGGTAGCTCTGTTTTACAGGCTTTTCTGGTCTAAAACATTCTGCTGTTCCTCCTCCGGGGATGGTATTGCTTGGGTAGCTGTTCAAAGGTAAGGAATCCACGGCTGGATGTCTCTATCAGATGGACAAGATACGCCTTATCTGGTAGAGACATGATCTAGCCGCAGATTTCGTACCTACCCATTCATCCTCCACGCACTGCGGAATTGCTTTTAAGTGTCAGGGATGTTCCCCCTTCAGGGGCCTAGTTGTTCATTTTTTAATACACCATGGTCAGTCACTTCATGGCTTTGCGCTTCTGGCGTGGAAAGTCGTGAAAAGTACTGACATCAGCGCACATGAGTGGCGGTTATATGGACGACGCGGACGTCACGCCTAGACTAACACGACGCCAACAACATCAAGCTGAGTCAACCAACTCCACCTACCGGCGGGCAGGGGTACTGCTGAGAAAAATCTTCCAGATCCAGCCTGACACCTGGAAGTTGAATCGGCGGCTACATCATGTCTCTAGCAGATAAGGCGTTACCGAAGGTAAGTAACTTGTCCATTATATGGAAAAGGTTCCTTTTCCGTTCACCTAGACTAACCTTAGCCCAAATTCCTACCCTGTCTTTACATTAAACCCAGGGCCAGTAGAATTATGTGCCAGGGGAGGGCCAAATTAAGCAGCAGAGTTGACCAAATTATGCAGTAACAAAAGGCAAATTTTGCAGCATAATGGGTCACATTTTCATAATTCAGTGGCCCTGACTAAACCTAAAGCTGTCTCTTACACTATTCTTTCTTGGTACCCCCTTAGCCCTTCACTAAAATGGTAATAACAGTAAAAAATAAATAGTTTGAATGTTATTTAGTTTAAGGTCTCGCCCGCCTACCAGACCCACCCTTACTCTTTAGTGGCGAAACATCTTATGTGGGTTTTCCAAAATCACACATTGGACTTGCATTACAGCTCACCCATTGCTTACCATTGTTTAACTTTGTCAGTTTCGTTATCTTACTTCTTATCAGATGGCTTGCCTTCCCCCTCTTCCGTTCGTCCCACTACTGAAGCATTCCCTCTTAACACTCCTTTTGATTGACTGACCTATCCTTCCACTGCAAACTCTTAGGGAACTACTATTCTCTTTTTGTTAATTATTCCATACTGGTGCATGTGTTTTCCATCCATCTCCTCTGTGTTTCCTCTCCCCACAAAATACCTGCCCACTGAATTGAGTTTTAAGGTGCTGCTCGCCGCCATGAGCTGCTCGCCACCTTGTGCTGCTCCAAAGTGATCCTCTGAGCTAGTGTTGGTCTATGAGTCCGAATTCCAGTCGAATCTGTGATTCCCTGCTAGTATTTTTGAGTCTGTATACTTGATTAAAAAGCCTTGATTGATGTGGATTTAACCCCACAATCCCAAATTTGTCTGGGATGGCTTCTAGGCCGTATACTAGTGAGAGCAAAAATGTAGCTTTTCTGACTTGAAGTAGTGGTAATAGAGGATGGTGGCTACTTTACATAGACTTGCTGCTATCCCTACAAACCTTTTTTGCAAAGAGCTTCCATATGAAGACTTGAAGCACCTGAGGCCAGGTGTTCGATGCCAAGGTATTTATAGGAATAGGTCTTCTCAATCGAATGATCTCCATATTTTCATGACCAAGAGTGCGGTTGCAGATCCTTGTAATAGTGACAATTTTGTTTTTTTTCCCAGGTTGATTTCTAGACAATTGATGTTGCAGTAGGTGGTCAAGTTGCTAAGCTAGGTTTGCAGCCCTAAGGCCGAAAAAAATCCAACATTACTGTATTGTTGGCATATTACATAATTGGGCAATGCTTCATTGTTACATCTCGGGAGACATATTTCTATACTTCAGGTTATATATTGGCAGTGAATTTGTTGAAAATATGGTCAGAACACAGCCTTGCTTTTCGCCTTTTATTGGTGAATACTCTATTGTAGAAAGCGCCATCTCTGTTTAGTTTGACTAGAGCCCAATTGTTAGAATAAAGGGGGGATGATGGCATTTTGTATTTTATTTTTGTCACAAGACCCCAATTACTCAGTTTCTGCCATAACCTGAACCTATTGATACTATAAAATATTTTTTTTATAGTCAATAAAACATGTGTACAGGGCTCGTTTGTTGGCCAATGTTTTGTGGATTAGATGGACAAGTGCCATGTCAGTGGTTCCGGTATTTTTTACGGAACCCAGGATGGAATCAAGGAATTATGTTTGCCTGAAAAGCCTAGTTTTGCAAATCTTGGAAAATCAATTAAGCAAAAAATTTAGCATCCACATCAAGCAGGGCTGTCAATTGATCATTTGCTGCATCGTCCCTGCTCCCATTTTTGTAAATGAAGACCATGTACGACCCCTGCCAGGATGGAGGATCAGGCTGGTTAAAAGAATGTTATCAAATACACTGCTCATTGCTTTGATCCAGAATTGAGGGTTTGCTTTAAAGATTGCTCTGGGCAAGCCTTTTGGCCCTGGAGAACCATTGCGTCTTCCTTCAGCAATGATCTCTTCTAGGGCAGTGGCCTTAGTCCCAATGGAGCTATGGCATAGCAGTGGCTCTGCAGAGTTGGTCGAGTGTAGCACTGTTGAAGCTGGTGTAAGAGACATCTGTATTCATTATGTATAATCGGGCAACATAAGTTTCCCATGTTGTACTTTCTACCAAGGCAACTCACTGATAAAGTCTGGGTCTCTACTCGACCAGCCCTATCTGGTAATTCTGCCACAAGAGCACTTTACCAGCATTCCACCCATTTCTACTCAGATGGTGCTTTAGGGAAGGGCGGGTGGCAAGGGGAATTTATGAACAACTTAATCTGTGTAGACCCACTGTGTACTTTGTGTGATGCATCGCCCCTCTCCCCACCATTATCATGTTGATGAATTAAGGCTCCTCGCTGCCAGTAGTAGTGCTTTTCCAGTCATAACTAGATGTAGCTACTTTGCTCTCTCTTTCGTCCATTAGATGTTGAGCACTGACCACCATCCTACTTCTTACCACCCCTGCCCCACCCCTTTGCCCAAACAATATGATGCTCTTTAATGTCTTAGTATTTTTCCGCTCCCTGTCACATGTACCTCTGCCCACTGAGGCTACTCAGATGGCATAATTTTAGCTCGGAAATCCATGCTGCGAACTAAAAGGCATAGACTGGAAACTAAAAATGGGATGCTTGCACTATGAATTCCAACCCTGTTCCTGACCTTTGCATTGATAGACACCGAAGATAGTGGGGATTGGCTGTTCGATCTAATAACCACAAAAAGAGTGTGTTGTGCAGGTTTAAGCAAGGAAGTGGGGCTTCATGCCCTGCTTTCAAGAAGCAGTGTTCTTTCTGTTTGAAAGAGCCTAAAAATGGATTCCAGAGGGAATGCTTCTTTGCCCCTCTGTTGTGTATTGTTATGCTAGTGAAGTGACGATAACCCTACTTGGACTTCGCGCTCAAACTTGATTCTCTGCTTAAAGCATATGGCTCTTTATTCAGGTTGCTAGCACATAACATAAACTTGAACTCCTCAACATTGATTCAAATGGAACAGGCATGTCCACGTACTGCTTAATGCTGGGGATTAGCCAACGGCTTGATTTTCCTGTGTTGGCAGATTCTTTCTGTGGTATGGGGAAATTAAGTGATGTGCCCAAGGTTAGTCATTTGGTGAAGGTAGAAGACTCGAACCTCTAGGTTTGTAGACCACTTCTCATACCGTATCTCTAGTTATTGTCTTCATTCTATAACCTTGTTTATTTAAATTGAACTGTGAGAATAAACACTTGTCTTATGCGGTTGGCCCTCTTTTTATCTATTTAAATTCAGATGGTTAGTGTTCGCTTTTTCCTTCAAGCTACATTTGACTTCCTTCCTGTGACCGTATTTTCTTCCAGGCGATAATCTAGGCCTTTTTGCTTGAAGCACTTGCCCGCTCTGAAGACCTCTGCTCATCCACTTTGCAATTATGTTAATTGATTTCAGTTGCTCTCCTCTTTTACATCTCTTCCACACTGATTGTCTTGTAAACTTTCTCTAATCTAGCTTCATTGGTTTGTAATAGACTACATACTTCTGGAATGTTTTAAAACCTCCTGTAGCCTGATGCTGGCCCTCCCCCATGGATGCAGAACACTAGTGGGGAGATTGTCTGGAACTGGAAATGTCTCATGCCAGAGAAGTGGAGGTAAAAGTCTTGACACAAAATAGAAAGGATGAGTGTTGCGACTACAGTTCATTGTCCTAGTAAAATGTATAGGCAGATTCAGGAAGCCGCGCAAAAGTCAATGTAAGCCATATAAGCACGTCATTAACACTATTCTGTTAGGGTTTACTAACATGCTAGTAAATATCTGAAGTGGTAGTTACCATGTGACAAACTAATTCTATTTTCACAGTGGTTTATCGGAAAGAACGAGCATTGAAAATCTTTTTTTCTGCTAACTCAACCAACAATTAGTAGCAATTTTGCTATAATTTGAGAGCACAAAGATCTCTTGTTAGTATCAGAGAAGCTTGTTTTTCACCTTTAAAAGAATGTATCTTTATGTGCGGTAATGTAAACTTGCTACTCACTTTGTGCAGTTTGTCTGATGTTAAATCTCTAACTTCAACACAGATGTATGTTTTCATTGGTCGTATCATATATGCAGCTGCAGTCCCTTTGGTGTCTATCGTACACTATTCAACAATTTTCCTCGTTTAACACACGGTGTCCGAATGAAAAGTTTCCCATAGTATCTTTCACATAGAGCTCTTTCAGTCTGGTTCTGGAAAAAATAAATGTGCTGTCGCTGATTACGCCTTACACTTTACGCTGGCGTCCATGTTCACAGATTCTAAAGATTCCCTGAGCACACGAGCATGAGTGTACCTTGATGCTGCTCTAGGCCTCTTCAAATTGGCTCCATTGCCTATTTTAAGGATATTGTACAAGAAGCCTTTTATCAATTTAAGATTATGGGAATTTGCCAATGTCTTCCCAATAAGTCTTTGCAACTCTGACCCACAGTCAGTATGCTGCTTAGGCGTTCAATGTCTTCTTTCTGCTGTGACCCCCTGTATGTGGCTGTAGAGCTGGTTTGGTAAATACCCGTTTGTATTTTGATTACTACATCAGGCCAAAGTCTCTATGCGTCACTTGAGCACGTGTATTTGAATGCATGTAATCCTACGCTTGGCTCCGTTTTTACTGTGGTAGGATTCCACACACATCCCTGCTAGCAGTTAAAAGAAAGCGGTTTGGTTTGTGGGTCTCCTTGTGTGGTCGTGTGTTTGCACCTGTGTGACTCCCAGGCTAAACGTTATTCCATCTGTTGTGGGTGGCCTGCGCGTTTTGTCCGAATGGTAGTAGCCTCCCGTGTGCGGATTCGAACGACTTCGGGGGGCGTCAGAGTTTAGCAGTTGTTCATAGTCGGCTGCCAACAAAGGAATGTTAGTTGACTGCAAAGTAGGCCAGTAAAAGGAGGCAATCCTATTTCCACATTAAGTAATATACAAAAATGACTAGGATTCTAAAGGCGCACTCCAAACTGTTTTATTGCGTTTTAGCGTAAAACTAATAGAGACATAATGCAGACAACGCGTAATTAATTATAATTTGCAATGTGGGTCTTTGCTGTGAGGAAGCGTTTTATTTTAATGATGTAAACCTTGCTCCTTGATGTTCACGCATTCAAACGTGTCATCAGTGTAAAGATTACGCCGGGACAAGTGCTCACGATGTAACACTTGCCTCGTAAAGCAGCCATTGTAGTCTAAGCCTGGCTGGTATGTAGCCAAGGATCCCGGACTATGAACTGTGTGCGCGCACTAACACCCTTCCACTTCCCCCACACCTCCTGCGATCCTTAACCTATCATTACCCCCTCCTCCTTCCTGAGTGCTTATTGTCCCAGGCCTCCCTCCCTCTTCACACCTCCTCGCCTCGGGTGCGCTTTTTTCATTAACTTTCACGCTATTGTGTTTAGATTTCTTGTTCTTTTCTTTCCCTGTTCGAAGATCCAGCTTACTCTGTGCTACCATTGTGTTCAGCCGGAGAGATCGCGGTTTCGTCGAGTTAGACTTTGACTCAAAGTACCATATAGAGTTAGAGCGCTTGCTGCAAAGCACACACACGTGTAACATGCAGGTCACACGTTTTCATTTTGTGTAGATATGTACGTGGGTTCCTGCTTTTTACACACAAATCCTTCTGTTACTTCCAGTTCATAAGTTGCAGTCCTTCCAATATTATACAGTGTGCTATTAACTGGCACCAAGGAGCTGCATGCAAACTGCAAGTCATGGGTTTAGATCCGTTTTTTTTTTCTCATTCTGTTAGCCTAAGTTTGCAAAGAAGGGTTCCTTTAGGTAGTAGCCTTGCTAGTACAGACAGCCTAAACCACATCTTATGTTTTAAATCCTGATTTAGTGTTTCTCCTGACATGCACTCAACTGATGTCAACTGGTATGAATGATATGGGACTTCTAGACCTTAGAACCCTCATTGTCTTAAAACATTTCCTATACATTGATTTACACATTTATATGATTTATTGTCTGTATGTTGTAAATCACTCTGACGGTATGAGTAGTCGTGCTATAAAATAATTTAAAAAACAGGTTTGTGTTATTTAAATAATTATTTATGTAAAAACTTATAAACACCAATACATTCAGCATTCTCACATTGAATGCATGTCTGCCTCCAGATGCAGTTTCTGCCGTGTCTAGGTGATAGGCTCCCAATTGCTCCGAGCCAGTATGATACTTGAACAAAGGGAGGAGTGATGTCCCTTCAATAACAGGCCTTTGTTTTGGACCCCGCTGGAAGAGAAAATAATTATGGGCCCTCATAACATGTAGGTTGCTGCTCCAAATAGACAACACACAGTCCCTGCTGAATTGTGTCCTGGTGTTGGAAAATGACAGCAGAACAGTCAGAATATTTCACTAGATCTGCCGGATCGCAGATCCGGCTCAGAAGTAGCTGCTGCAACTGGGGTCCGGCAGGATGCACCTAATTTAATGCATTGTTCCAGAAAAGTATTTTTTTTTCCAGTGCTTTAAAGTGCTGTGACATATTTGGAATATGTATCAAGACTGTCGTTTTTGTCATAGCCACTCTTCCCCTTTACAGCAGTAGAGAGAAATGGTCTCCCAGCCTACTCTACCAACCAGGCTTGTTCCCCAATGAATGATTGGTTCCTCCTCCCATGTCTGTCCCGTGCGTTAACCCGCACTCTTATCCAGTTTTTCCCCCCAGTGCACTTATTTTGTTCAGACCTATCTTAATTTTACACTGCAGAAGACTGGCACCATGCATGCCCTTGCAGGCTTACTACCAAGATTTAGCCTCATGTGACCTGTTAACACCTGTGCTTCTGAGTAACGTTTCTTCTGGTCACGCCTTTTTAGGTTTCACCTATCAGCAAAAGCTATTGTTAATAATAATTCTAAAAAAATCTTTAAAGGTCTTTCAGCTTGCCTGTTACTTACCTTTATTTAGTATTGCTTGGCTCCCACGTCACTCTAGTTTCTTTACGTGGCATTGGTAAGCTCCTCCTTTTTGCCTCATATTTCCTCCTGAAGTTTGAGTTTTTGTTGGTGCCGTGGAGCATGGACTAAGTAGAGGATCTTGTGGCCAGTGATCTTCCACTGGCTGCCAGCTCCTGCAGATACTCTGTTACTTTTGAACATGCACTTTTATTGAGTGCATGTCCAAAAGTAACTTTCATCCACCCATGTTTCCTCTACTACTCCTGCCGTTCCCTGTTTTCACCCACACCCCACCCTTCTCCTGCTCTGCGATGTATTGCCCACTGCCCTCTTTTAAAACTTTTTTTTTTTACATGTTGCATATCGGAGCAGTCTGCTGTGCAACCTGACTCCAAGGATCAAGACGACATGACGCAGTCAACACTGGCGTTTTCATTGCTCTTTTATTTCTTTCCTTCAAGCCATGTTTTACAGCAGCTAGCGCTGCTGTGCAGCATGTAAAAACACAATGACTAGGCCAATAGATTTCACATATGGTAAACCTATTTGGTTTTGCTAATGCCTGTTACAATAGCTCTTTTCTCCATTTATAAACTGCTTGAAAAAAATAAAGTTCCCATTTAAATGAGAACTGTGAGTAGCATCTCAGGCAACAGATAGCGGTTTATTGGTCAAGTTGTTGACTGGGACCAGCTAAATTGGTTTCAGATCTTGACATCCCACAAATTGTATTTCTTTGGGAAAATGAATTCCACATCTGTACTTTAGTTCTCTTATTGGCTCAAATTGTATGTGTCTGAATGGGATTCTGTTTAGATTGAGAACTGTAGAAGAAAAAAGTTGTTTGCATTGTCACTTCATGGACCTAATGAATTTCTGACACAAGGTTGGGTTTAAGAATTTGTCAGGTTAGCTATATGTTTACTTAGTAGCGTTTTTGTTTTATAAGCCTTGTGGAGTATCCCTGGCAATATTGTTTATGGGTTCCTGCATAACCCAGGTGAAAACGGAAGCCATTGATTTGTATTTTAGTGGTTGAGTCGGATGGATCCAGCGAAAGGAATTGAGATCTGCTGGTGGCTTGAGAAGATGTTAGTTGTTCTGAAGAGGTCATACACTAGGTACACTATGGTGGCAGGCAGATCCTTTCCCTCAGTGCATGGCGCCGAGTGGAAGTTCTGTCTGAAAGTGATGGTGTGAGAAGAATGGACTTCTGTGGGGTTGTTTTGAAACAGGAGAGCATCTTAGGATTGGTAGAAGGGGACTTACATGATGTATATATAAACTACCCACCGAGACCAGGAAGACCGTCACCCAGGCCCTCGTCACCAGCCGACTGGACTACGGCAACGCCCTCTACGCCGGAACCACCGCCAAGCTCCAGAAGAGACTCCAGCGGATACAGAACGCCTCAGCCAGACTCATCCTCGACCTCCCACGAAACAGCCACATCTCCGGACATCTGAGAGACCTGCACTGGCTCCCCGTCAAGAAAAGAATCACCTTCCGCCTCCTCACCCACGCACACAAAGCCCTACACGACCAAGGCCCGAGCTACCTCAACAACCGAATCAACTTCTACGCTCCCAAGCGCCACCTCAGATCAACCAGCCACGCCCTCGCCGATGTCCCACGCATCCGAAGAGCGACAACAGGAGGAAGGTCCTTCTCCTACCTGGCCGCCAAGACCTGGAACTCCCTCCCGACCGACCTGCGCCTGACCCAAGACCACCTCGCCTTCAGGAAGAAGCTCAAGACCTGGCTGTTCGAGCAGTAACGGCACCCCCCCTCCCAGCGCCTTGAGACCCTACGGGTGAGTAGTGCGCTCTATAAATGTCGTGATTGATTCATTGATTGATTGGAGTAGATTGGGGGTCAACAAATGGGGATAGGGGATCTGGAAGGGTTAGTCCTTATTGCTGAGAAGAATAAAGGGGCAAACAGGATAGACCGAGAAAATGAACTGTGCTTCTGATATGCCAAGGCAACTGCAGGGCAATAATGGAAGGCACAAGCTGGATGCCTTGCAGCCATCATACCCCCAATGAACTGGCTCTGTTTAATAGAAAGTTCTATTTTGAACCAAATGATAATATACGGACTGATACTCTGCTGTTGGTGGCACATTTGACTGAAGGTAGACTAGATTGCCTGGTTTATAGCAATGGACGTCTGAATACCCCTTGGGCATTTCAATACTAGTATAGCGCTATCTGTCAATCTTCTCCACTTTTTTGTTTGAGCTTTTTAAAACACCTAGTTCTTTTAATGAATATGTAAATAAACACTTTAAAGACTGTTAAACGTGTCCAACCAATATTACACGGTACCACATTTACAGCTGTCAACCTCCCAGTATTGATTTTCACTGCCCCTCCAATTGGTTCTAAAAGTCGCAGTCGTGGAGATGCCTCAGCTGTACTGCATTGCTTTGTACTGAGGGGATCAAATGATGTACTGCAGTACTTTAAAGAATTTTAAAAGTTGGATCCCCTCACTATTAAGAATTAACATAAGCAGAAAGTTAAATGCTCATCTCTATTCTGATAATAGTTATTCTTAGCTCTCCTATCCCAATCAAAACTACTCCTATCTCTGTAATCTTGTATTTTTGTACTTTGTTTACCTTCCTTCCTGATTGTATTTTGCATGATATTTTGAAAGGGACAGGTGGCATTTGTGCCTTCAATAGCAAATGTAAGCAAGGAGTTGGCTACATTTGATTTGAAATACACAAGAAGTATCTAGGAGTCAAAGGACATGTCAAAAAGGTTTTCTGTGTTTAGAGCTCTTTCCTTTGACTCCTAGATACTTCTTGTGTATTTCATGTCTTTGTTAGGGGCGTGTATCTAGTAGTGAGTCTTTAAACTAGCCCTTAGACCCTCTTCTATGTAGTGTGTTTGATAGGGCTAAATTTGATGACCAATGTGGACTTTAATTTGTCTATGGTGCCACAGAATATGTGAAGGTGTTAAAGGTGTGTATCAGCTGCAAATCTTCCCAAATCCTCCACTTTTACTGCTGTACACTAGTGCTGTTTCTGCATGGCTAGCAGTGTGTGGTAGTGTATTGTCCTCTAGCACTCCCTGAAGGAGTGCACAGCAAACTTGGTCCAAGTACAGCAGATCACCTCGCTTTGCATAGCTGTAAGCAGTTATATGTATTTGAGAGACGCCCTTGATGAATTCATGTTGGACATAGTAAGGCTAATGTGTTCAGTCATGCACAAAAGCTATATTTAGCAGTGCCCTGTGTACCTTAAATACAACGGTTTCAACAATGTTCTTAAAACGCATCCTGGTCGGAGAATGTAGACTGCCTTCTGTCTCGATTTAAGAAATAATCCAGATTTGTGTTCAGGTTTTTTACAAGACTATTTTGAGTCAATGGTCTGGCTATATATCCTTGTCTGGTGAGCCGCTAAACGTGTGATTTTTTAATTTTTTTATTCCAGTGCTTTTTCTCTGGATCCACCAATTAAAATGTAATGTTTCATTTTTCCTTGCTTTCCATAAGCCCCTCTGTTTTTGCCTCCGCAATCGGTACATCAAACTCCACAGCCATGTGCGCTTTATCTTGAAACAAAAACGGTCTATGTGGTGTTAAAGAGCCCGTCAAATCAGTACTGTTATACTACCCGTTGTCTGGAAGAACAATTTCATTGGCAAGGTGTTTACGGTGGCATTTTTAGGACCTATCTAAAATGAAGATGAGAAGGCCTGCAACATTGTCTGCGCTTCTACACTTAAAAGCTTTTTTT
This sequence comes from Lissotriton helveticus, assembly GCF_964261635.1. NCBI lineage: Eukaryota > Metazoa > Chordata > Amphibia > Caudata > Salamandridae > Lissotriton > Lissotriton helveticus. Next base: position 1,622,781,230 of record NC_136067.1, read on the forward strand.
TCTCCTTGCCAGCCCCTGGGCTCCGATCTGGTCCAGACTGAATGTGTCTTAAGAAACCACTCTGCCCTGTGTACTGTCTCGGTGTAGTCTGCCACACGAATGCCTGTTTGCCAGGCAACCTGTTATAGGCTCTAGGATTTAAACACCAGATTCTGACACGTTAAAGCAGCATGTAGTGCAATGTTTGCATCACTGCTGCACATGTTAAAGGCATCCCCTTTGAGGTGAGGTGGTTGGGAGGTGTTGCACTTTTTTCCCAGTAGTTCTTTCTTTTTCTCTTGATGCTGAGAAGGTAAGAGTCAGAATGAATGCAGACTGTGTGTTTTGGGGAAAACGGACGCTAAAATGATTTGCCCATACTTATGAATAGTTCCAAATCTCAGTTTTGCTACAAATCCCTCATGCCTTTAACCCCTTCATCATTTCTGGACTATACGTTAACTCTGCTCAATCACAGTTACACTCAGCATCTCACTAGGGAGGGTACAGAGAATATTTTTTGTTAGAGGATTTATAAATGTATATTGCAATAGAGCGGTCTCTTAATATTCTCTGGCATAAGTATGCATGGCATCCACACACATCTAGTGGTTACTGCTTGGCTCATAACCTTTTTATTTCTATGGCTCTACTATTGTGGTGTTGGCAGTTGCCAGTTGCAACGTTTTTCGAAATCCCAGCTCCTGCTCCTTCACCACCCCCACATACACCATTTTACTAGATCACTGTTTTCTCTATTTTGCAGGAGTGCCTTTTGTGCGATTACCTTCGTAATCTACGCATGCGTCACTGCCATGCATAACTTTCGCTCAAGGGCAAGAAGTGTTAATGCCCCAGTTACTTACCAGTAATCTTAATTTCTCAGCGTTCTAATCTTCCTCGCAACAGTATAGTTCATTCTGTGATTACGGTGGCAAAAAAGACAGACCAGGAGGTAATGGTCAGTTTACAATGTATGATTGCAATGGGCCAACCTCATGTTTAAATATTTGCAGATTGGCATTGCTTTGTTCTCAAAGTGAAAGACAAAAAGTGATGGGTGACGTGTGTGAATGAATGTCTGCCATCAGTAATTATGCTGAATTGTATTCCAGTCCATTGTGTTTTTGCCTCGCTGCGTAAATATAGATTGTGACCAACCACGCACCAATCATCTTTAGTCCTGCTCCAATAGGAAAAAGTCCATTCCGGATTGCGAGATTTCCCCCACCACCACCACCCCTAACCAGCATATAGGAATGCAAGCAATACAAGACCGTTTTAGCATATGCTTGGTTTCCTTGAATGCTGCACAGAAAAGCTAATAAGTTATGAAAAGAATGCAGATTGCTAGCTAGTTCTTAATACTGATCCAAGCCCTTTCTTCTTCGCTTTCTCTGCGGTCTTTGTTCTGTCAGTGATCTTGTGACTTTCAAACATGGTCACAGTTTCGCGAATCCCTTGTGTCAGCGCCACGTAAACTAAAGTCATAGCTTCTCCAAGTGTGTGAACCTTTTTATGTGCTTTAAAGGTCGATATTGCGCTATGTGTGGAACGTCGTTCTAGTGAGAGCTGTTTGATTTAATATCCAAGATGATGCTCCTATTCCTACCAGGAGTAGTTTTTTCTTTGGTAGTTTCAAGTGGCATATCTTCAGCGAGGGGTGTTTTGGGGTGTGCCACCCTTATCTTGCCCCTTCCAACCCCCCTCCCCCTGTCCCCCTCCCCAACCCTTCCTCCCCAACCCCCACCCCCAAGAATAAATGCATTCTAGGCTTGACAGTTGAGTCTGGGGGCCCTGAGTCGGGTCTCCTATGCCTTTGTTGGATTTTCTCGTCGTCCTCATTTGAGTAAAAGGTCTTAACGTGTTGTTTTTTACTCAGGACCTTAGACAGGGACCCACCAAATGTAAATCAGTTTTGAACCTCTTCCTCATAGGAACAGTGCATCTCAAGCAGTGGTTGTCCCTCCACCCTTCGGCATACTGTGTTTGGGAAATGTACGATTCACACTCGCCGAATCTCACTTCTTAAGCTAGGCCCCTGGTAGTGTCGGTGCCCTGCTGTCCTGGTTCAGAATCTGTCGCTCGCACATTGTGTGGGAAGTAGAACGGGGCACCAAGGGCTTGTTGGTGGTCTTTGGAGCATTGACAACTGGGCGAGTACAAGCCAGGAATCTCAGACTTGCAGGGTGTTTCCTCAACACAGCGACAACAAACCTCACGCAGCTGAAAGATGGTCTCTCTTGAAAGAAAGGAAACGTTGACACGCGCAGCCTCGTCCTGGAAAGCACAGCCAGAAAGGAAACCTCGCTTGGTTACTGGAGCTTAACACCTTTTAGACCGCATAATATCTCTCTCGGGAAGCTTTAAACTCGGAGTCTAATCCATCAAACGTGAAATGGGAAAGGATTTTCCGGCGCGGGCATGGCCCGGTCTGCTTTTCATCAGCAGAAATATGCTCACTGCTCATACTCTTACCCTCCCCCTCTCCCTACTGTATCTCTGAGTGAATACCATACATGTATAGTACAGTGTCCCCCCCCCCCCCCAGTTGAAATAACCTTATAGCTTTTGATGTTTCTTTTATAAGGGGAATGCCTTTGAGAAGGGGCGTAATATTTCGGTATCAGTATTTGTCGTTTTCTTCTAGCTTTATTTAAGTTAATTTTAGCATAATTTTCTCATATATTGGTTTCATATTTCGGCTCCAGCAGACTGGTCTTGATGTGCTAGTGCTATCATGGCATCTGCTATGTGGCTGCCCCTCTTCTTTAAAATATCTGTCACCCATATTCTTCTTGAGTGGATATCCAAGCATGAGTATTCTCAACCATAGTAATGCTGGGTCACTTTTGCAGTGCATTGATCCTCCAAATAGGCTTCTCCCTTAAAATACTGCAGCATGAATCCTTTTCTAGATTCACATGATGTGCATTATTTCACCATCTAGTGGTTGGGTCCGGAATTGTCTGTGTTGTTTTTACTCTTTGGGGCAACATCAACCACCATTCGGTGCTAGGTCCATCCCTTGTGTGACGTCAGAGGGCGCCCCGGAAGTTCCTGTGCGTGGTAGCCATCATCAGATTCTTTTTTCGACCGTTGAGTCTGGAAGAAAAGGGAGGCACTCTGAAGTTTTCAACAAAATCCCTGGAAAAAAAGGAATTGGAGAGAAAAAAACATCGATTGAGATGACACCGGAGAGGAAGAAAAGATCACCGGTCACCTTTCCCAGTCAGGGTATCCCGACGGACCAATGACTCAGATAGATGGAAATAAGGCAAGGTAGGGGGCCATAAAAAATACCCCTTTCATATTTTGCCCACATTGCCACCACAAGTTTGCACAACGCAATCCACAGGACGTTTGTAACCTCAGCCTGCTGAGGGATCACAAGGATAAGGACTGCATGGTTTTCGTGTTGAAGAGACTCACGGCCCGTCGAAAGCAGAGGGAGGACCATTACGCAAGAATGCTCCAAAGTCCGAAGCAACAGACATCGCTGAGGGACTTGGGCCTCAAGTGATGACAACCTGGTGGCCGCAGAACCAACACACATGATGGTCGGACGTTGAGATCCTCTAAGGGGATGCAGAGAGGAGGCATACTGTCAAAAAGACAATGGATGTAGAGAAGAAAACAGACAAGGTAAAAAACCCTCACCCTTTGTAAACCAAGGGCCTCGAAAATTAGGCCCAAAAGGCAGTCCAGGCATCGAAGAAAACCATGACAAAGGGTTAGCGGTGACCGAAAGAAACCCACAGACGAGGGAAGATTGTCAAAATCAATGAAGACCGGTGTCAAGTGAGAGGCCATGAAGGGAAAAAATCATACCCTCTGAGGCAGAATCCACCACACTCTAGAAGAGAATCTTCCTGGCTTCAGACACTGAAAGGGTCCTTGAGGTGGAGAAATAGAAAAGACGTCTGGAGGTAGAAATGGCCTCACTCCTTCAACGAAAGGAGATCAAGGAGACGCTGAAGGAATTCAGAATCCCGACCAAACCCACCGCTAACGCAGATGCCGAGGAAGAGATTACCCTCGAAGCTCCGGCAACCCCAGAACCTCACAAAGAGGACGTCGAAGAAGAACTCAACGCTCCAGAAGAGGACGAAGCCTATGGAACTATTTTTTTTATTTCTTTTTATTGATAACAAACTGCATATAATCACAGCCATCAGTATGCAAACATTACAGCAATATAATATCAAGTGCACTTATTGAAATAGCCATTGATTACACAGTCAGATATTGCAGCCAAAAAGATGTTTTTCCCTAGACAGTTCCATTTCTACAGTTGGGGATATACATAAATCTCCACGATGCACATTCCACCCACTCCATCTCCTATCCCACTTCTTAGGGCAGCCTCTAGATTTGTATGCTTCTTTTTCTACAATTGTGCATTTGTTGAGTTCAGCCACCCAGGCTCTTGTGGACCTCTGGAACTTTTGAGGAAGAATGGAATGACCTTGACACAGAAAGCCCAGAAGAAGAGGTCTGTTGCTATCCCCAGAAGGCTTTGCCACCAGACGACATAGCCTTCTACAACTGTCTCAGCAAGAAATCAGACGATACCTTCGGAGTCCCCTTGGAGCAGGAGAAAGAAGACTCTTGCTTCCTCCTAGAAACATTAGTACTATCCACCAAGGGACCACAATACCTTCCAAAGGTGCCAAGCGTTCTTGACCAAGGCAAGGAGGCTTTCGAGGAGCCTGCCTCAGCAAAGGGGGTAACCCCAATGGTTGAGGAAAAAATACAAACCCCCCACAAAGGACACTAAATACATTCAGGGGAACACAGTGGTAGACTCTATTTTTGTCACCACAGCAAGAAGGAAAAGCAATGCTCACTCCTCCACTGGCCCACCTCCAGAGTGATAAAGTAAAAGAATGGGCATGGTGGGAGGAAAGATTAAAAAGAGGCAGGAACGCAATGGTACATTGCAAATTCTAATGCCCTCCTCAGTAGGTATGGCCACCAACAATGGGACGACATCAAAGAACTGATGAACAAGCTTCCAGAAGAGGATAAGAAAAGAGAAAAATCCATCCTACCGGTGGGAAGAAACCTAGCAAACACCTGCCTGAAATCGGCTCTAGGCATAGCCGATGCAGCCAGCAGACAAATGTGCACAGGCACAATGTTGAGAGGGCATGCCTTGCTCCGAATTTCAGGATTCAAGTAAGAAGTCCAAACCTCCATAATTAACAAACCGTTCACTGGAGACCTGTTTGGAAGTGAGGTAGATGAATCCCTACAACAAATATAACAGGACAATGAGCGAGCCAGGTCCATGGGAGTCATTGAACAGAGGGGCACCTTCAGAAGAGGAGGTTTTAACCTCCGAAGACCCACGGGAAGGGGGTCTTCTCAACAGGTCAACAACATCAAACACGGGGCAGCGGACAGCAATGAAACCAGCAGTCCGGATACCAAGTCTGGTAGGACCAACTGAGGCACTCCTTTCATGGCAGACGAAGAGCCAGGGGACAATCATCAAGAGGACAAGGAGCACACTCAGTGACTTGCCCACAAGGGAAGACCCCCACACAACACCAGTGGGAGGCAGAACAGCACATCACCTACTTTAATGGCAAAACATCACCACTGACAGTTGGGTTTTAAATGTGGTACACCACAGCTATTGTATAGAACTAAACAAACCCCCTACCTAGGAAGAAGAGGTTCCAAAGAACAGAATTCTTACAATTAAGACAGGAAATGAAGGAACTCTCACAAAAACAAGCTGTAGAGAGGGTACCAAAAGGGAACACAACAAAGGAAATTACTCGCTTTACTTCTTGGTACCAAAGCAAGATCTCATGCTGAGACCTACCTTAGTTCTCAGATTTATAAACCAATGCATCCGCACGCAGCTTTTCAAGATGTCAACACTACAGGAAGTAACCCCACAGCTAGAATAAGGGGATTTCATGACAACAATTGATCTAAAGGACTCCTATCTGCACATCCCCATGAACCAAGCACACAAGAGATACCTCAGGTTCACTCATGAGGACACTCACTACCAATTCAAGTTCTTGCCTTTCGGAATAAAATCAGCACCAAGAGTCTTCACAAAGTGCCTAGCAGCGGTAGCAGCATCTTTAAGATGGAGAGGAATCTACATCTATCTCTACCTAGATGACTGGCTGGTGATGGCAAATTCAAAGCAAAGATGCTACACAGACGTTCATCTTATGATCACAATGCTGCAAGAACTGGGTGTTTGGATAAACCACAAAAAGTCATCAACCAAACCAGAACAAGAAAAACACCTTCCTAGGAGCAAGATTAAACTCCAAGATTGCACGGGCACACCTAACCCAAAGGAGAATACAAGCTAACTAATAGCAAACTCAGGGTCAGGCTCTGACAGTGAGGACAATCATGAAACTCATGGGCATGATAGTATCACGCATTTCCCTCATTACCCATGCACGTCTCCAAATGAGCCTTCTACAAGAGTTGCTATGCAACAGTTGGTCTCAAACCACAGGGATTTAGGAGGATCTAGTGGTTGTAATAGAAAAGGTACAGATGGAGATACAATGGTGGGCATCCAAGAACATAACACTAGGCATCCTTTTCAAATCACCAACTCCCTCGGTGACCATCACAACAGCTGTGCCAACAAGAGTTGGGGAGCACATTCAGGAAACCTGAGGGTCAGTGGAACGATGCAGGCTCCATAAAGCGCATCAACTTCCTAGAGATGAAGATGGTGTTCCTGGTACTAAAGGCATTCCAATCCCACATACGAGGGAAGACCGTATTGATGCAGACGGACAATACCATGACTATCTTTTACCTCAATAAACAGGGAGGAACAAAATCATTTGCCCTTAGCAAACTAGCTTAGAAAATATGGAAATGGGCCAATTCAAGGAGAATCAGCCTACAGACAATTCACCTGCCAGTTAAGGACAACACCAAAGCAGATCAACTCAGCAGACCGAACAGCAGCTCACACAAATGGCAGAAAAGCAAAGGAGCCTAGAACAGGTCTTCAACTTCTGGGAACACCAGAAATAGACCTATGTGCAACAACGGAGTTCCAAAGTTCCAATTCTTCGCCTCCAGGTTTCACCACCACCTATCAAGAGGGAATGCCCTATTGCTAAACTGGTCAGGGACATTTGCATATGCTTTTCCTCCGTTACAAAAAGTACTGGAAAAAGCGAGGCAACCAAGAACAAATCTAATCCTCAATGGGTAAGACCGACATGGTACTCACAGCTACTCGAACTGTCCAGGGGGCAGAGGATCAAATTCAAGGCAGAGAAGAATCTTCTCACAATGCAAAGAGGTCAGATTTTTCAACCGGAACCAGCGACCCTCAGCCTAGCAGCCTGGTGCCTGAATACATAGAGTTCCAACATTAAACTTAGCACAAAGAACAATGGAGATACTAAAGTAGGCAAGAAAGCAAACCACAAGACAATGCTACGCAACAAAATGGAAACGGTACAACGAATTCAATTTCCAAACAAGAAACCGTGTTCATATATCTTACACACTTGCTTGACAGCAACATAACTACTCAAGCCTCAAGGTCCACGTGGAAGCAATTCTAGCCTACACCAGGAGAGATTTGTGTAAAGGTTTCATCACAGCGCCAGTCATCAAAAGATTCCTGGAAGGGTCCACAAAGATTGCACTCCCAAGGAAGGCTCCACACACAGTTCTAATGCAACTAATGACCAAACAATTGGAGCCCATGCACAAAGCAGAACTCCGATCAATCACTAGAAAGACTGCCTTCTAATAGCTAAAACATCTCTGCGTAGAGTAAGTGAACTACAGGCATTAACTATTGAGGACACAATGTAAAAATCATGGCATAATACTGACAAGAAATCTGAGAGGTAAGTATAAAGAAGTGGGGGACCACAAATATAAGTAATTAAAAAACCTTTGTTTCATTTAATAGATACATACATTTTAAAAACCAAACACTAAATAAACATAAATACAAAAAGAATTACAAAAAAACACATAATTGTACATTTTTCATACAGTGTAATCAATTAAAAGAAGTTATTGTAAAACAGTGGCAGTCAATGTTTTTCTACGCGCGTTTCGGCGTTTGCTGGAGACGCCTTCTTCAGGAGCCACAGAATCTATCAAGTATTAATTCTTATGAAATCTGATGTTTCAATGATCACGTTTTTCTTTAAATTTCTCGATTCGTTAAAAAAGTTTCGAGGGTTGCTTTTATTCACAATCCAAAGGTTAAACTCGAAAGTTATTCACATGTAATGGGTCTAAATCTTAAAACCAATAGAAAAAGAAAAAGATAATATCTTTCTCGCGATCGGGTACTTCAAAAGATAGTCGATGACATCCCGTGGTTGTATTAATTTAAAATGACCTTTCCAAAAAGGCTTCCGTTCACACGTAATAGTGCTAGACGTAATGGTGCGTTAAAGAAACTGCATGTGGCTTGTATTATAGCTGAACGCTGCAAATGATGGTTGCTCGCGTTCCGTAGCAGTTAGTGAATGATATCACTTCTTGCGTATAGTTTTCAATAAAAAAGGATCGAGTGTTTCTCATAGGAACACACGGACACCGCAAAGGATGTATGTCGGCGCCCAATTCCTACCTAAGGTAGTAAGCAAATTCCACATGAACCAAAGCAGTCTTCCTAAACCCACAAAAACGACTAGAGATAAGCTTTCATACCCTGGTGTTAAGAAGGGTTTTACTATACTATCTACAGGAGAAAAAAAAATTCTGTAAAGGGTATCCATTGTCTCTCACTCAAAGTCCAATAAAGGAGCACCTGTGACAAAGGGGACAATTGCACGTTGGATTGTAGAGGCAATTCAAATTTGCTATGCCTCAGCAGGAAAAGCTCTAAACTTGTGGCCCAAAGCCCACTCGAGGATTTTTTTTTTAACCCTGGCCTTCATGGCCAATGTGCCAATAGTGTGGGGATGCCTATGTTCTGCGGCAATATAGGCATCCCCAAACACCTTCACTAAACATTACTGTGTGGATATACAGATGACTAAGGAAGCTCAAGTGGGGTAAAAGGTGCTTCAACACCTGTTTTGCAAAATCTTCCCCATCTTGCCAAAATCACCCCAAGGGAGGGGTAAACCGCTACATAATCCAGAAAGGGATCCATGCTGCAAAACCAAATTCTTACTTAACCAGTAGGAGTCGTTTTGCAGCCGTAAGAGTTTTCTGAATTCACATGCGATCCATTCCCCCCCCCCCCCCCCCACCCCCCACCCCCCAGATGAGTAATGCAAACAGGTGGGGAAAGAAGATCATGTAAATAAAGAATTAACAACGAAAGACAACAAGATTTAAGACACCCTATTTTACCTAGTAAGGAAAAGGGGAAAAAAGAATCCAAAGATGGCTACCACACATAGGAACTTCCAGGGCGCTGTCTGACGTCACACAAGGGATGGACCTATGACCAATTGGTGGTCGGCAATGCCCCAAAGAGAAAAAAAAAACAGATGGTGGAATAATGCACAGCATGTGAATCCAGAAAACTCTGCAAGCTGCAAATCTACTCCTACTGGTAAGTAACCATTTTGTTTCTCACTGAGATCTAGGCGTCAGTCCCAAGCAACTAAATGATCAATCTTCTTCATATGGATAAATTATCACACTCAAACACTGCCGTCAGTGGGCGAGTTCCTGGTATACATCTGACTGGTTCCCCTACTATGGTGCCACAGGGCAATGTAGAGCACTCTGTTGAGTACTGGTGGCTCTCAGCTGTGCTTGGCTTTCAAGCCTGCATCCATGGGGAATGGACTTCTTGAGACCCAGGGTTCCCGTTTGACCTTTCAGCGGATGGAGTGAAATCCCACTGAATGTAAAAGAAACCCGTTTAGCGTACCCTTTGGCATACCTGGAAGCAACCTACTCTTGTCACTCAGCCTCGATCCCTCTCTGTAAGTTTAATTCACTTGTTTTGGGAAACCACTCCTGATCAGAAATAATATTATTGAGCAGAACTCCATTTACTCCTAACCCAGATTATTTGCACAGTAAAACGATGCACTCCACGCTAACAAACGTCCGTTTATATTAAAAAAGGCATTAACCAATGGAGTTGAGCCATAAAAAGCATCAGATGAACAATTAGAAGATACCTGAAAGTATTTGTATGTATCTCGTTTAATCAGATTGTCCCTTTTTCAAACGTAACTCCTCTTTCATGAGGTTTTACTGGTATTTCCGGAATTCCAGCATGAGGACCATTTCTTTTTTCATAGGTACATGTGTGAGCGCTTGTGTGCTGTCTCCAGTCGGACGAATGATGTATATTCCCGTTCTCTGATAACATCTCTCTTCCAAGATAGGTCATGTGTAGTTAAGGGTCTGTGGAGGCGAGCTCTCGCATACCAACCTCTTTTTTTCTACCTCAAGCCTCTGCAGCTAGTGGTTTGCATGTGTGCCTTCCAGCTTCAAGGAAAGTAATTAATGAACTGTACATTAAGTACATTTGTCGTTCCAAGAAATTATTTTAGTTTACATAATTCTTCTGAAATGGATTTCGTCCGAAAGTTGGTCCTCTACGTCTTCTGGCATTGCTACATTTGTTCCCCATTTCCTGCAGGGATTCCTGTGGCTTTTGACTGCATTCACATAATGCACGTAGGGCACGTCGTCAAAACATGTGGCAAAACTTTAAAATTCACAATGAAGCAGCCTGCCTGGTTTCCGTTACTGGTGGCTGTGAAACTGCCCTGTTAACGTCTACATGTGGCTTAAAATGCTCTACTACTTATTGGGATATATTAACCACAACAGCATACCCTTTTTTATGTTTGTTTTTTAAACTGACTACATTATTGCTGTCTCAAACTGCCTTCTAATAAAACCGGATGATCGCAGTACCGGGGCTAATCTCAACCAGCGGTAATTACTACAGTCCGCGCTCCAATCCATGTCCTTGGGCACCACAGATGGATGCAAATCGCCTTTAGCTGGTCCCAGTAGCGACCGTCCTCCCCTAACTGCTTGACCATGTGTGGTCTATAAGGGAACACTAACGCCTCTGACGTATTTCCTACTTGTTGAGCCTCCTCATTGCGAAGCAGTTTGAGTCCTTTGGTGCAGCATGCATGAGATACCCGCCTGACTTAGGGTATCACCTGTCTATTGGGCCATTTTAGTTTGGTTTCCTTACCACAAGTGTACCCTGAAGTCTTACTCCTGAACAGGTATGTTTTAAGCTAGTCATCTTTGATTCAAATGCAAGAGCCAGTGTTCTTCCGACATTCATGCTTCTATATTCAGAGAAACATTGTCAAATTAATGTTGGAAATGATCATGCTAAAACATTGTGCTTGTACTTAGCATTTTGTTTTAAAAGCCTCCGAAAGTTGTATGTACACTTCAGAGTGATATTGATCTTTGCTATCTTGATATCTTCCGGTAGGCCCGATTCGTTTTTATGCTAAATGGAAATTTTCCCTAAATTGGAAAAAATGGGGAAAGTCCGGATTTTATATAAAACGGGGGAACGAGTAGCAGGATTCCACTTCTGAAGTGGGTATTCTTTAAACAGAAAGAGCCTCCCCTTGTATACTTTATCGTAATTAGACTGTTTTGAAAAAAATCCTGATTATCATTAAAGACTGGAAGCAAGTTTTGTACATCCCTCTATGCACATGAAGATGTTTCACAGCCACGAAGTATAAACTTTACTTACATTGTCGATCAGCACTCTTCCCACTTTTTTCTAAAAATATATATTTTTATTTCTCTTAAATAGCACAACACATTGTTAGCGTGTCCGATGGTATTGTATTCAATGTCAAATGCCGGAGTTTCTTCATGCCTATGTTTCACCCTTGCCCAAAGTCTCTTGCCCTGGTCCTCTGACAGCGGTTACTCAAAAAATTCAACCTCACTGGGATCGTCTGATTCCACATCCAGACCCTGATATGCTTTCCACCTCCCCCACACTTTGTTGAACATTTGGGTGCAACCTATACCCTCCTAGACCACCCTTTCTGCTTCCATGCACATATTCACAACTTACATTTGTTTTTTGGGGGGAATTTCTGCTTTTCCCACAGTTGTGCCACATCCCTCTTTGCCACAATAAAGCTCAACATACAAGTCAGTGCAGCCCTAGGTATGTCTGTGTGGCTGGGGATCTCCAGTTCGCAAACCGCCTCCAGTTCGATAGTACTGCCTCCCAGTATGCTGTGAGTCTAGCATCCCCCATTGTTTGTGTGTGTGTGTATTAGTGTTTGAGAGGTGTCCTCCTCGGTAACACATGTTATGCAGTTGGGCTGGCGGATCGCCCCATAAAAAAAAGTTGACTTTCTTTAAAATAGTTTAGGTAAAATATTTTCAGCAGGACACACCTCAGCCGTGCTATGATAGCCACCTCACTTGGGTGCATCAAGGCTGTCTCCCAATCTACATCTTCCAGGGCCTCTACCACCCTCTCCCATCTGGCCCGCAGGTGTTTGAGGTTATAAGGTGGATTATTAATGATGGTGCAGTAGAGTTACGAGACTGGCTTTTGAGTAATCTCACCACCCATTGCCCAGTTCTTTAGGTGGCTGTGTTCTGGGATATCAGTTTTTCAGACCTCAAAGCGTGGGTCAGTTGGATAAACTTGTACAATTGGGAGGGAGTCTTTAATTCTCCTCTATTGACCAATGTGTCTGTTCTCACGAGATCCCACTGAGGGAAACTCAACAGTTTACGGATTTCTTTAAATGCCTTTACTTTCCACAACAGCATCGCTAATGTTATTGTCCCACGCTATCCACGGGCCTTATAAGCGTGCTTACAGTGTGACCTTGGTTGAGGTAAACAAAGGATTCCTGTCTGCTCTCCCATATAGATAAGGTAGGTATATGGTTGGTGTCATCCTGACTTGGTTGTTGGTGCTTTATGTGGCACAAAGCCCCATTCGTTAATTAACTGAAGTTGTGCACCCTTATAGTGTGCTCTAAGATCCGGGAGGGCAGTGCCTCTGTTGTAACTTGACCTATATAGTGTCTGCCGTGCTATCCATGGAGCTTCATCATTCTAGAGCAGCCTCCGTAAAACGTTGTCTATTTTATGAAAATAAGTCTTTGGCTCCTCACAAAGTGAGTTTTGTAGCATATACAGGCGTTTAGGTAGGGAGATCATCTTGTATAGCGCAGCCTGTTCCAGAACCATTAAAGGTAGATGGTGCATCTGCTCACAAATTAGTGCTATTTTTTCTGGTTCACTGATCACCTCTGGTACCCAGGACGCCAGGGGCTCCTGACAGAGCGCAAACAATAAGGGGGAGAGCAGGCATTCCTGTATAGTCCCTTGACCCAGCTTGAATTTGTCTGAGAATGGGCCGTTGACACTTACGACTGTCGCTGGGGCATTGTATACCGGAGCTACCCACTGGCAGAATTTCGGCCCACCCCCAAAGTTTTTCAAACTGAAATGTATGCATGTCCAGACTATAATGCCAAACGCTTTTCCTGCGTCTCATGAAAGAATGGCCCTGGGCTCCCAGTTGTTTTTGTTTTTTGTGTCAGCTAATCACGCCTGTAGCCATCTGTGGTTGAGGCGAGTGCCCCTTCCTGGCATAAATCCCGTCTGAGCTTTGTGTACTAATGATGAAATTACATGACCCAACCTCATTGCCAGTATCTTGGCCAGTATTTTACTCTTTGTACTCAACAGTGAGATTGGCCTATACGGGGCACAACGATCTTGAGGGGTGCCTGTCTCATGAATTACCACTATGAGTGCATGATCTAGGTCTGGCAGGAGTTTCCTCTCTTATCTGGCAGCGTGGAATACATTTCTCAGTTGTGGTTTAAGTATTGGGCCAGGCACTTAAACATTTCCACTGGGTGAATGGCTTATTCACCCCTGGTGTTTTCCCAGCTGTTATGGTCGCCAGGGCCTCTCTCTCTTCAATGGGTAAGTCTGCCTCTAGTGCCTCACAGTCTACCTCAACTAGCCTTGGGACCCTTATTTCTCAGAGGAAATCTTTGTTTTGCCCTGACCGCGCTGTGTTTGCTGTATAGAGCTTATGAGAGTACTATGCAAACTCATGTGCTATGTCTCGGTCTATGTGGACCTGTATACCCTCTTCTGTCCATAGTTCTGCCATCCATCTTGCATCTTCTTCCTTCCTACCTAATCAAGCCAATAGGAGGCCTGCCTTATCACCTGTTCCATACGACCTACTCTCCATCAAGATATGATGTTCTCAAGCCTCGTTCAGTGTAAAGTTGCTGAGCTGCTCCCGGGTTTTATCCAGTCCCACGCCCCCACCCCCTCCATAACCCTCTAGGGTCCTTGTTCCCAGCCATTCCAGTATTGTAAGTTGTCTGCCTAGGTCACGTTCTTGTTCCGTATTTTTCTGCTTTAGTGCCACTATGTACTGAGCTGTATCTATAATCACTGTTTTGTAGACTTCCTACAATGTTGCCAGGGAGTCTTCGGACCCTTCATTCTCTTTATAGTAAAACTGAGTGGCAACCTGTAGGGTACTAACAATTTCTTTAGCTTGAAGTACCTAATCTCCACAGGAATGCTGAGTAGTGTTTACATGCCCATAGGGTGATTTGCAGTGGAGATTGATGTGATATACCACTAGCTAGGTCTTCTGACTGTATCACCTAGTGCGTCTCATCTGCTGACAGGAACACATAGTATAAACGCAACTATGACCCGTGGGTCCCTGATAAAAAATGAATATAGTCTGTCTGTCGGGCCCATAGCATGTGCGAAACACACCTAGGCCCCCTCCTGTGATTCGGGCAGCTGTGTACTTGGTGGGCATCTGTCCTATTGCCTGTGCATTACCTCATTAAACTTCCCACCTACTACAAATATGTCCATATTGGATCCTAATAGAAGGATCCCAGTTTGTCCAAGCTTTGCTCTGTAGCTTAGGGGGTGTATAGATATTATATATAAGGATGCCTCTCCTGTGCGGGTTCCCCTGTATCGCCCGAAACATTCATCTGGGTCTATTCGTTGTTTAATTACTTGGAGGGGAGGATGCTACTTGAATAATACCACCACGGCTTTTGATCCTCCAGTGAAGCCTGCGTGCTCCAGCAAGGTGGCGGACCTGTCCCTATGCAGGCATTTACAGTTATTTTCCAGCTGATGTGTTTCATATAGCTGCACTATATCTGAGGAGTGTCGCCAAAGTTGTTGCGCTACCACTCCCCTTTTAATTTTGCAGCCCAGTCCATTTACATTCCGGAAAGAACTTTTAATTGGTTTCGCTTTGTTGTAAAGATAGGTTCCCTTGTCGCCCTCCGTCCCTCGTAATTCCATCCACTTCTCTTGTCGCAGTATCCTAGGCATATGCAGTGCCTTCAGTATATTACATGAAACTTTATTCTCTGTAACCTCCCCCCCACCCAACTTTTCCTATATGTGGGCTTTGAACTACCCACATCCCCAACCGCTGAAAGGTCTGTTGCCCCTCCCCCACCCCGATCCTACCCATACATTAGCTTTAAGGCCAATAAACCCTCTTCTACCTTGGTTCCACCACCTATCCAACCACATTATTGCACCTTGTAATCAGTAGTTCAGCCCATGCTGGTTAGTCAGACTCTGACTTGTCTGTTCGCCCTGTCCCTTGTCCCCTGTCAGTTTCCTGGTCCCCTCTGGTGTTTGTGTCAGTGAATCAGTCCTCAGCAGTATCTTTCCCTGTTGCCGGAGTTGATCCCCATCTGTTGCTATGTTGATCACCACTGTGTGCCCTGACGGGTACGTCGCTGCTTTCCACTTGCAGGTTGCTCAGGTTCTCGAGTTATCCTTTTGGCTGCAGTCCAGGGCCCTTCCTGGACCCAGTTCCATGCCAGGTCAAAGTTCTCAAAGTAGAAATCTTTCCCTTGGCAAACGACCCAGAGTTTAGTGGGACATAGTAGCAGATATTGCACCTTAATGACTCGCAATTTTTGCTTCACCAGATCCAATGATTTACATTGCTGTTGTACCAGTCTCGTATAGTCCAGGAAAATTTAAATCTTTTGTGGACCACGGAGTGTCTCTTCCCCTACTTCTGAATGTACGCAGAAGAAGGTCCCTGTCTCTGTAGTTCAAGAATCTAGCTATAGTCTCTGTGGGTGTCTCTCCCAGCGAAGGCTTCTTTACCAGGGCATGATGGGCCCGCCCAGTGAGGAAACCAGGGGGAGAGGGAATCCGCTCTGATGGCACACAGGTGCGCATCCACTGTTCAAATAATTGTTCCGGAAGGGATCCCTCCCTGTCTTCTGGGAACTCAACAGAGAGTAAATTGTTGCACCTTAAGCGACCCTCTGCATCTTCTGCCTGAGCTGCAAATTTGATATTTGTCCTTTTAGTTTTTGCACCATCTGTTGGAGCACCTGGATTGACCCTTCTGGTGTGGCTATGTGACCCGCTGCATCCCAGAAGGTAATCTCCAATTTCAATTTCTAGAGCCTTCCAGGACAATTCTATGGCCTGAAGAATCGCATTGGTCAACGGGTGGAGAGATTCCTCATGCCCTTTTTCTCTTGTATAGAGGGGAATCTTTTCTGGTGTCCTCGTTCTTTGCCCCTCAACTAGTGGCACTCAGCCACCATGGCCCGCTAGGCCTCCAAGCTCTTTGGGGCATAAGCAGCCTGTCTCCCTTCTAGAAGCTTCTCTTGAATAATTGGCGGGGCACTTGGGTTGCTCCGGTCGATTACAAGATGCACTTCCCTGGCACCAGTATGATTTTCCTGAGAAGAGTGACTCCGGAGGACCGGGGTAGGCTGCATGTCCTCCTTCCTACTCGTCCCTGCTGTCTCCCGAGCCCCTCCCAGACCAGAGCCAGTCTGGACTCCTCGATTGGTTTCCCACACCCTCTGGAGCCGGTACAGGAGACCCAAGAGGGGTGCATCAACACTGGGCCCCTGAGGGTCTCTACCTCACCCTGGGTGAGTTTCACACGGACGCTCTCTCCCGGGCCGTCCATGCCCCTTGTCACCGGGCCAGGGTCCCTATTTTTAATCCACAGCACCGAAGCCTCCAACGCTCAACTTGCCATCTCCCTGTCCAGGGCTAGCCTGATATCCTGCTTTTGGTTTTATTCTCATGACCCCCGCCCCTCCTCTGGGGTGGACACAGCAACCTTGAAGGGGCCACATGTGCATGGGGGTCCTGCGGTTTGCTGATCTTTTGGGCGTGGCCTTGCCTGGCTGATTTCTCTCCCGGGCCATCCACACCTCTCAGTGACTGGAGCAGGAAAATAATTTGATATTGTGTTACGTTTATTGATTAGCCCACAGGACGATTATGGCCTGTGTTATTGTTCTGATTGTTTTAACTCTGCAGCTCGCTTAACAGACATTGGCAAAACCAATAAGTATGCTTATGGAAAGAGCAATTATTTTGCAAGCATATAGAATAGAAACTAGAAGTAACGCAAGATGTTAAAAAAAGAAGAATTATAGGAAAGGAGAGATTGTGCCTCAACCCTTAACAGGGACATGCACGTCTTATTAGGTGGAGGTGCACCTACGATAAGCAAAATGCTGTTTCTCATGTGCTGTAGAGCCAGTGACAGGAAGTGTGCGGATTCATTTTCCTATGCTGTATGTAGAGGTGGAAGGAAACAAAACGTGAATGACCATTTAACAGACATAAGGGTAAACCGGGCTGACCCAAAGACCATCTATGTAAGTATATCATTATTATTCTTTTTTTAATACAGGAGGATAGCGAATATAGCTCTCATTATGCCAGACTTAATAAACCAGAAATGGAAGCATCCTTGGAGCTTCCAGTATTGCCGTAAAATCAGTTGCGTTATAAATTAACACGAGTGCATGAATACAGCGGTATAACGTAGTTTCTACATGCAGCGCACAGCAAGGCATAGATAGGCTTGAGCTATGAATGGCTGGGACTGTGCCCGGCACATAATCTGCATCTGTCCATGGAAAGGAAGCCTGCCAATGAATGCCGTGACGTGGCGGCAGCAGAGCTAGGGGAAGCTCTGCTGAGAACAAGGCTGGAATTAACGAACACCCGCCAGCTGTGGAGCCCAGCACCATCAGGGCGTCACGTGCACTGCCGAGGCTCCCCGTTTAGATGCAGCCGGAGCGCGCGCTGCCTTCTCGTGCCAAGCGCTGTCCGTGCAGTGCAATCAAAAGGGAGCTTGATGAGGCTGCCCGGTGAATGCACGCAAATGAGCGAATATTCCACCCTGAGGCGCTGCCTAGTGTGAACGTGGCGTTTTTATCTGTGAAAAATCCCTCCTCAATGGATATACTGTGTACCTCTTTGTTGTAACGTATAGCCTTTTTAGAGCAAGTCGGACACTAACTACTGTTGAGGAGACCGATAATGGCGGCTCTGTGCGCGCGTGTTCAGAAAATGTTAATGTTTACTACAAAGACTTTTATTCGCTTTTATTTTGGCATGCTTAGCTTACAGTACAACATTGATTAAGCCTTTGGTTTGTTATTTAGTTGCAGTTTCTTCCACCGTGCTTTGCCACTTGGTGCAGTGCAAGCCTCTGACAGGAAACTCATTAAAAAACCTAATTGAAGTGGTACTAGATTACTGAAGGCCTGTGCACGCCTATATTCAGTTGCAGAGTATGTACTCTGTATCAAAAGTTCACACCAACAAGCATAACAAGTGCATTTGTATTAGGAAAACAGTAAACACTCCGGAGTTTTTGTGTTCTTCTTTAATCCTGAACGATTACCCACCTCATTGAAATGGTACTAGGTTTGTGGTTCCGCGCCGAATCTTCAGAGGATTGAGGGGGCCTTCAATACTTCAAACTCCTGTGCCTGCTTTCATTTCACGGCGATTTACAGGATTGTGCTGTGCCCAGTTTGGCCTTCATAAATTGGTCTCTAAACCAAGTACTTAATCCAGAGGATTTACTGGCAGAAAGTATTACTAAGTTGTCCGTGCAGTGTCGGGTCTTATTCCACCAAAATCATAGTGGTATGTATCAGAAGTGACATCAGTTCACTTTACTCGCAAATCTACATTACTCCTATGGATAGCGCATTATACATATTTTTAAATTCCAGGCTGCTTCAAGTTATTAAATGTGAGTGATCTGCAGAGTTTCCAGCTTCTAAAAGTACATAAACAAGTAGCGCAGTAACTGTTAGAAAACATGCCGCCAAATTAGAAAACATGCCGCCAAATTAAACTGCCCGAGCATCAACTCAGGCCGCACGCATTCTGCTCTCCCTATCTGCCGCCTAAAGTTATTTCCAACCTCTGACAGGTGTAATGTGCTGCATGTTATTTGAATCTTCTCTTGGATAAGAATGTGCCCAAATATAAGATTTTCAATCTCCCCCCTCTACCACCCCCACCCCCCCCACACACACACGCACACACACACACTCCCCTGCATATAAATGCTCTTTAATTCTAGGCATCCGTTTTGGACTAATGCCAGCTTGCGCAAGTGTGTGTGTCGTATACAGTTAACCACACATATATATTTTATGCACTATCTCCCAGAAATTGCGTCTGTTCAATCCTTACACTGACTGGGCAAGTAGAAAACAAAATGGAGTTTCGGGGAGGTTTGGCAAGAATGTTTCCCAACAACGCTTTTAGGATGAGTAATGCATTTAATTAATGGACAACTGGGGATGTTTGTATGGTTATGTGGATACTCTGGTACACCTCTGATTTACAGCATCCTTAGGAGATGGAAGGTGCCCATCCAAATAAATAGTTCGCCCTTTGCGGCCTGAGTAGGTAAGGCTGAAAATGAAGCAGCAAATAAGAGTGTCCTCTCATTCCACAACCTTTGCTTGTCGCAAGTTATCACATTTTATCGAGCTCTGACTGCTTACCACACTGTTTAAGGCAAGGAACCCAGTGCCTTCTTGGACTAAAGACTTTAATTGTTAAGCAGTTGACCGCATCAATTGAACCTTTGTCATTTTATGTGGAAAATAGGGCTGTAACGTGAACCATTTACCCCCCAAACCCCCTTTTTTGTTTGGTGCGGCGTGAGCCAAGGCCTTTTGATTTTACAAAAATTATGCATATAATATGCTGATGCGGACTTTCGCCAGCCTTTTTCATCTATTGGTCTGTTACTGTGTTGGTCACATTTTTCTTCCCACACTTCAGTATGTAGCATGAAACAATGGGTCAGTCTGCTTCAGCCAATGACTAACTTTACTGTGAGTGGCAGCGTTCTTCTGTTTCACAAGGAGCACTTCAGCAACCAAGTAATAGTCCTTCAGGACTAGAAATTGTCCTTTTTGGGGCTGGAAAATATTTTTACTTTGAGATGTTTTCTGTTTTTTAAATTGATATTTTCTTTGACGCTGCAACTCCCTAAACAAACTCATTGTATGATGCCTTGACAAAACAAGCCTGGACAACGCCAGAAGGCTGGCAGCCACTGCCAGACCTATTGGCTTTGCCAGTGCTGGTTTTATTATAGAAATTAATGTTCCTTCCTGGTTCACGTCCTTTTAGCCAACTGGTTGTTCCGACTGCAGCACTCCACCTTGTGGATGGTCAGTAGGTGGGTCAAAAAATCTTGATTTAATCCCCCTCCCTTAAAGAATAGGTCGCTTGGCCACTCAGACCTAGTTTTCTTCATATCTGACACCCCCGCTCCCTCATTCCCTCTACATTTAGGGTTAGCATTTGAAGACTCCTGCGGAAGCAGCATATCTGCTTTTGGAGGCATTGGATGTTATAGAAAGAGAGCTATTGGTGCAAAGGCTCTGCTTGGAATTTTCCTCTTATTACCAAAGAAGAGAACTCGAAGTTTGTATTTGTGTGAACCTGTGCATTATGTAAAATGGTTAGTGGCAAAGAAACTCATTAAAAAGCCCTTTCCTTCAAATGGTAGTGAGAATATAGGACCTGCCAGGGTAAAACTAAAGTTCAGAAGTATATTGTGAAACTAAGATTTGATATGGGCCTTGTGGTTTCGTCCAACCATAACATTTTGTAAATGTGTGACTGTGGCGTATCTCTTTATCCTGCTACAAAACTACAGCTGCTGTGTAGGAGCATTTGGCTGTTTAACAGAGGCAATGTTTTATGATCCTGCTGATTCTTATTTAGTCAAGAACATTTAGAGGAGGAATGTAAATAAAAAATGATCGTGCAAGTGGGCAGCCTTGACTACTGCAGCTGCCATTGTCGTAGATTGGGTATGCCACTAGAAGGTCTTTGACTTGTTTTGCGAATGATGGAAATATGATAATGTGTGCAGAGCTGCATAGAGAATAAAAGAAGCCTTGTATATCTACAGGAGGCATATTCATAAACATTGTAGTAAAGACAAAGGACTGAGTAAAATCAGATAATACAGTGCCTCAAAAACGAAATGAATACAAACTAGCTGTTTATCTTGTAATGATTGGCAACCCTGAGAATAAAATTGTCCAGGAATTTACAGTAAATACAGTGCCTCTTTGATGGCGCCTCTCCAGCTATAGGCTGATGAAATGACTGCTTCAGTGTGAGCATTGTGTGGTACCAGACAGCACCTCTTTGATGGACATCTGTGCCTCAGAACTGGACTCTCGGACAGCACTCAGAAATATGGTGATAGTTATACGATCCTTTGAAAGTACTCGTGCTGGCAAGAAAAAACTTAAGTCAGTAAATATCTTCTCTTCTCCTGAGCTGTCAATCAATCCACACTCTAGAACCTCTCAAGACAACACCCATACAGAGAGAAGGAGCTTAAGTTCATGTACTAGGCTCGACAACACTGCCCAACATTAATGTTTCAGCAGTAGAAATATTTTGAAGACAATATGGTTCATGTTAATTTGCATATATGACCCATTTGCTGCTGGGCAGGTTTTCCAAAGTGTCAAATGTGCTCAAATATAATTGCCTTGACAGACACGAAGTGAGACCAAGATATCATAAAGGAGGACCTTCTCCCCTACATCAAAGCATGACAATGTAACCTCTCAGTTCGTGATTGAGTAGTAATCTGCCTTTAGAGGTTTGCTCTAGGTCATCACAAGTAGCACTCGACTCTCAAGCCTATCTTGAAGTTGCTTATAAGACAGAATTTGTCCACTTTTTGCTTTTAAAGTTAAAATTATTTGAGATGTTTCGGGGTATATTATGAGGCCGTGGGACCACCTCAAAATTATGTACTGATTCAGATGGCGACGAGACCAAACCTGGTACAAAACAAGAGTGTTTGCCAATGACAGCCTTCTTAGTGTTTGAATATTTATTCAGTTTTAAGAATTACAAAAGGTGTACAACCTCCGAAGTTAACCTTTACACTTTTATACACGTTATCTCTTCAAACCGTAGTCCCCTATGTATCAACACATTCCTCATAGAAAGAGCTTGCACAAAACCCTTTCATACATGAGGACCTTAGTGCAGCATTCCAGTTTGTAACTCGCATCACTGAAATATTGTTATATTCATTTACAACTATGAAGAGCCACAAGCATGGTACATATGGAGATGGCATTAATGTGTTAAACAGCTAGTCTGAATGGTAGTATTGTACTATTTATAGTGCTTACTACCCATCTGGGGGGCGCTGAAGGACTTGCCTACGTGGGTAGCATGTTTCACCATGTGGGGTGTCATCTTTGTTTTGATCCTATATGGGAAGTGTTCCCATGTGGTGTGTGACGACCACCAGGGTGTGGTTATTTTGTTATGAGCCGCAGCGCATCTTGTTATGAGCTGCAGCACATCTTGTTATGGGCCGCAGCGCTTAGCAGCGTGATAGAAAAGGAGCGTGAAAGCTGGGCGTAGCGTATGTTTTTCAGTAAGCTGGCAGCTTTGGCCAACTCTGCAGGCCCCTTTATGGTATTTTTTATATTCATAGTCCACTTAGCTGCTTACTTCACTGGGTTGTCCTTTCTGAAATATTGTGTTTTAAAGTTAAATGTCCAGAGCAGGCATAGTTGACAGGGGAAATGGTTCAGACGTGTGCTGGGATGACATTTAATATCATTCCATAGCTGATTCTCATTGTGAGATATCAAGAAGCAGTTGTGGCATGTAGCTAGTTGGGACCTGCAGTGGTGAACTAAATTAATATCCTCTGTTGTGTAGCAGCATGTGGCAGATCTCTTCAGTTACTAGAAGTCTATTCAGTTGGTGTTGGATGATTCATCTGGTGTGGACTGGTACAGTCCTACTGGGTGATGGACATGACCATTAGCAGTTTTGTCTTGCATGAATGAATGAGTGAGTGGTAAGTAGTAAAGGGAATTATTATGCAGCCTGTATGAACTACAATCGATTGCCCAACCGCTGAGTGTAATGATATTACTATTAGTGTGAGTTATATACTGTATTTGTATTGTAAGTGAATTTATGTTCGAGGCATGTGGGCTGCTGAATTCATATCTATAGCATAGATCGCCGCCTAGTGTTGGGTCCGGATGATTGCACATTGTTGTCCTGGAAGAGTCTTCAAAGTATCACGAGATAGGTGGCTCCTCCCCTGGACTACAGTGCGCATGGGCATCGACTCCATCCCCAGATTGTTTTTTTCCGCCATTGGGTTCGGATGTATATTCGACATCTCCAGTTCGGAATCGATATAGACTTTTCTTACGGCCCGAAGGCCTTATCTTAACCGTCTGTATTGTTTGCGTTCGGTCCCAACTCTGTTCCGGCTCAGTTCCCGAGTCGGACGTACAGAGGAGTCGCGTGGCTCTTCGGTACTCGGGGCCCAGTCGACGCAGCAAGACTTACGACGACATCATGGAACGGAGTCCGTTTAAGAAATGTCCCGTGTGCGGATCTAAGTACCCGCACATCGACGTCCACCCTGTGTGCAACAAGTGCCTGTCGCCGGACCGCGATGAAGCCAACTGTATGGCTTGTTCCAGGTTTCGATCGAAGAAGACGATTCGACTTCGGCGCGTGGCGCGCCAGGAGGCCCGGCAGTTGGCCCCGGCACCGGTGGATATCTTTGACAGAGAAGAAGCAGACAAGCAAGAGGTTCATCTGCAAGTTTCCCCTCCAACGGAGGAGATAGACTACGGATACGACGCAGACGTCGAGGTGGTAGAGGCAGCAGAAGTCGTCGACGAGGTAGGAGACGACAATGAGGCCTACGGGGCCACGGAAGATAGCTCGTGTGAAGAGCTAGGCCCCGAACTAACAACTACTACGGCTCAGGTCGAGGGATCGCCACGTGGCCTTACCCAAGACCTTCCACCCAGATGCACGGCCTCGCCTATGGGCCCGGCTACGGACACTTCTGCGGAGCCGACGTTGGTCAAAACGAAACCGAAACCTTCGGTGTCGACGAAAGCGAAAGTAATTGAGACGCCATAGAAACTGAAGACGTCTGCCACCCCGGCCGCCTCCTCGTCTTCGGACACGTCGGGGCAGCCGAAGAAGGCTGTCGACCCGGGGAAGTCGGTCATGGGCGCCGAACCGAAGTCGGTCAAGGGCGCCGAGTCGAAGTCGGTCAAGGCCGTCGACCCAAAATCGGCTAAGGGCGTCGAACCGAAGACTGGGGCCCCGCACCCCGTAGTCAAGGCCGCCAGCACGAAGCCGTCGACGCCAGAAGGCCGTCGGACCGGCAGGGGGACGCAGCGCGCAGACACAGGCTGATCCGGTCCCGGATAAACATAAGGCATCGACGCTCGAGTCTTCACTCGCTGGTGGACCGAAGACGTCTGTCGGATCGACGAAACCGTCCGCTTTCTTTACGAAGCAGGTGTCTGATTCTCTTAAACGCATCAGGAACAAGGCTTCCGCGTCCGCACCGAAGGATGCTTCCGCCGCAAAGCCAGCTGCCACGACGCCAAAGTCTTCGGCACCACTCCTGTTTACGTTGCCGCCAAAGGTGGCACCGAAGGCCTTCGCTCCACGGTCGGTCACCGAAGTGCCCGTCCCAGTATCCACGGCGCAGAAGCCTTCGCAGCCGCTTGGCAGCTTGAAAAGTCGAGCAGTCGGAACACTATATCGACGCCGACACCGGGAAACTCTCCCTCTACAAGAGGAAGATCACGGCAACCCAGCCTTTGGAGTCCTACAGATTCCTTTGAAGCGCAAGAAGCCTGCTGCGGAATCCCCTGTTCTGGTGGAGCCTCTTGCTACACCGACTCCACGAGTGGCAACACCCTCACCCACTTATTCGGATGTGGAGGGTGGGGATGGTGATGACGAGGAGTATGGCTTTCCTGCCAACACTGATCCTGAGGATCACAACGACTCATGGACAGTTGCAGGTGACCCAGGGGATCAGCACACTGCCCAGGACCCTCAAGTGTACGCTGTCAAGACCTCTCCTACCGAGGATTCAGCTGCATTTAATGCTCTAATTGAGAGGGCGGCTAAAAAGTACGACGTGGACCTCCACACTGACCCTATCGAAGTGGACTTCCTTTTTGATACCTTTTCCACTGCAGAAAAGACTGTCAAGACTCTCCCCATGCTGAAGGGGGTTCTCAAACATGCTGCAGACATTTTTAAGGAACCCCCACGGGCCAGGGTGGTCAACCCTAGGATTGAAAAATATAGGCCGGCGCCTGGCGACCCCACCTACATCAGAGGCCAGTTGCCATTGGACTCTGTGGTCGTCTCTAATGCCCGGAAGAGGGCGAACTCACAAACCACTGGTGATGCTCCTCCCCCCGACAAGGAATCTAAAGTGCTGGAGGCATCAGGGAAGAGGGTGGCAGCTCAAGCGGCCAATATCTGGCTTATCTCTAACACTCAGGCGCTACTAGCCAGATATGACAGGGCGCACTATGACACACTAGAGACCCTGTTGCAACATCTTCCAGATCAGTATAAAGAGGCAGCTGAGATGCTTATTCAGGAAGGGAAGCTTATCTCCAACGCTTCCATTAAGTGTGCACTGGACGTGGCGGACACCGCGGCCAGAGCCATTAACACCAGTGTCATGTTGAGACGTCAGGCCTGGCTCAGGATCTCCGGTTTCAAGCCGGAGATACAAACTACCATCCTCAATCAGCCAGTAAACCCCGATAGGTTATTTGGTCCTGAGGTGGATACAACCTTGGAAAAGATAAAAAAGGATACCGAAACTGCTAAATCCATGGGGGCTCTCCAGTCCCAGCAGTTTCGGGGCAGCACTTTTCGTCGCTCAGGCAATAGAGGTGTTTCCAGAGGCCAGATGTCCCAGCAAACGCAATACAATAAAGGTGGGGCGCAATCCTCTTACACCAAGCAGAGTAGAGGCGGCTATCGGGGCAACAGCACCAAGGGCAGAGGTCGTGGAAACAACAACTCCCGCTCCTCCGCCACCACCAAACGGTGACGCCCTGTCGCTGCCCCCCGACCATACTACACCTGTCGGGGGGAGACTCCAGCGGTTCCTGCCCATCTGGAAATCCATCACCACAGACATGTGGGTCAGGAAACTTATCCAGTTCGGTTATTGTTTGGAGTTAACATCCACTCCACCCAACATGCCACCAAAACACCGTCCTATGTCCACAGAGCTTTTGCACTTATTGCAGCAGGAGGTACTCGTCATGCTGCAAAAAGGGGCAATCGAGCTCGTGCCGGTGGAGGAAGAAGGCACGGGAGTGTACTCCCTGTACTTCTTAATCCCAAAAAAGGACGGATCCCTCCGACCCATACTGGACCTCAGACCCCTGAATCAGTACATTCTATCAGGACACTTTCATATGCTCACACTGCAGCAAGTTCTCCCGTTGCTCAACCAGGGAGACTTCCTCGCAACCTTGGATCTCAAGGATGCCTATTTCCACATTCCACTGCATCCATCACACAGAAAATACCTCCGGTTCACTATTCAGGGTCTGCATTATCAGTTCAAGGTCCTGCCTTTCGGGGTGACCACAGCACCCAGGGTGTTCACAAAATGTCTGGCGACGGTAGCTGCGCACCTCAGGAGGCAGAACGTTCACGTTTACCCTTATCTGGACGACTGGCTTGTCCAAGCGAAGTCGGCCCAGCAGTGCGCCGCCAACATGTCCCACACCATTCACCTCCTTCACGATCTGGGATTCTCACTAAATTATCCCAAGTCGCACCTTCAACCGGCCCATGTGCGGCAATATCTGGGTGCGACGATCAATACTCTGGCAGCCACGGCTCAGCCGACTTCTGTGAGGATCGACAGCATTCAGTCGCTGATCCAGAAGTTCAACCCGCAACACTCGCTTCCAGCAAGAGTGTTCATGCAGTTGATAGGCATGATGGCCTCCTGCATCTTCATAGTCCCGCACGCGAGAGTACATATGCGTCCGCTCCAAGAATGCTTGGCTCATCACTGGACTCAGGCTCAGGGAAAGTTGAACGACCTAGTGTTGGTGACCGGTCGGGCATACAGCTCTCTGCATTGGTGGAATCCACACAACCTTTGCAAGGGCCGACCGTTCCAAGAGCCTGTGCCACAGATTATCCTGACAACAGACGCATCTCTCCACTACACAGTGCAGGGACTATGGACAACGCAGCAGAAGAAGATGCACATCAACTACCTAGAACTGATGGCAATCTTCATGGCATTGAAGGCATTCAAAGTACATCTGTGCAACAAAGTCGAGTTGATCCGGACGGACAACATGACGGCCATGTACTACATTCAAAAGCAGGGAGGTACGCACTCTCCGCAGTTGTCTCATCTAGCTCAGAGCATGTGGAAGTGGGCCATTCAGAGGAACATCTTCCTCATGGCGGAACACCTCCCGGGCAAGGACAAGCAGATGGCGGATCTGCTCAGCAGGTACAGCCACCAGATGCACGAGTGGGAGATACATCCATCAGTACTCCGCCCGTACTTCCAGCAGTGGGGTCATCCAGAGATAGACCTGTTTGCCACAAGGGAAAACGCAAAATGCCAAAGCTTTGCCGCCAGGTTCCCTCACCCACAGTCGCAGGGCAATGCGATATGGATGAACTGGTCAGGCAGATTTGCGTACGCTTTTCCCCCAGCACCTCTCATACCGCTGGTGGCACGAAAGCTAAAGCAACACTCGCTGACACTCATCCTGGTTGCTCCAACGTAGGCACGCCAACCATGGTACACCACGTTTCTAGAACTCTCCGTGGTACCGCATCAAAGGCTGCACCTCACACCCAGGCTTTTGACGCAGAGCCGTGGCGACATTCAGCATCCAGACCCGCAACAGCTCAACCTGGTGATCTGGCTCCTGAAGTCTTAGAGTTTGGCTACCTTGACTTGCCTCCTGAATGCATGGACATTATACGAGAAGCTAGAAAGCCCACCAACAGGGCCTGCTATGCAGCGAAATGGAAGCGGTTTGTCATTTACTGTACTGAACACTACATCAACCCGCTAGATGCATCCATTCCCAACATCATCTGTTATTTGTTACATCTTTACAAATGCAATCTAGCAGATGCTTCCATTCGGATACACTTATCCGCCATAGCGGCTTATCTCCAAAACAGGCAGAACCTCTCCGTTTGCCTGCCATCAAAGCCTTCCTAGAAGGACTTAAACGGGTCATCCCTCTGTGGTAAATAAATAAATAATACCCTATTTTTGACTAGACATATATCATAACAGATAGCTCAATAAATAAGAGTCAAGATTCGAGGTAGTAGGAGTTTTTTGCAGGTTTAATACAGCATAAGGACAGGAACAGGACAACCTGCACGGGAATAGGATGGCAGCTGCCGGGGGCCAGGATCTGGGATGAGCGCGCTAGCTTTTTAATAACAATACAAGAGCATATATACATAACGCAAACACATAGCATTACATTGCAGTAGGCGTAGCAGTGGGTGGAGCAGAAGGCGTGACGCGTAGCAGTCGCGAAAGATAAGAGTAAAAGTAGGTGTAACTGGGCGTATACATAGACATGTGGTGCAGACGTAACAGAATATGTCATGAATGGGGCGGAAACATTGGAGGGGGCTACCTAAGGAGCCGGGACCTCTAACCTGGTAGTGCGCGCAAACTGGCAATGACGTGTTACTAGGAGAAGCTGGGGGCTATGAACTCTGTGCTAGGAGCAGAGACTAAAGTCTGGAGGGTCGGAGCGACATGTACCTAAACCCTATCTAGTATCTGATGTTTAGAGAACATGTTGATATAAACTAGAAGTCAAGAGGGGAAAGGCTAACTGACTCTAAGACTGGACCATGCATTATTCTACATGTAGTGCGTGATGAAGAATATTAAATGACCATTAAATACAGTATTCTCTAACATGGAGTCCTGAAGGCTAGACAATGACGGAAACTATTGATGCAGTTCAGTAGCTTAGGAATGCAGAGAAGGAGGACTGAACTGATAACTGGAACTATAACATACTTTTGGCAGACTCAGAGGCAGAGCCAAGCTGCACCGGGCACTGCGAGGCAGGAAGTAAGTGAAAGGTCGAGGATACAGGTGGGGGCTGCATCGCTCCTCAGCGAGGCTTCAGGAGACAGGAGCTGAATCTGATGTCCAGGCCCTTTTGAGGCCTAGAAACGGGGACTTTATAATGGAATAACGTGCACACTGAGAAACGTGGCAACATTATTTTACATAGGCCTGATATCCGTAGTATTCACGAGGCCTGGAAACTGGCATACTAGAGGTGGACACAACTATAATTGCGTCATTAATCAGACATGGGGAATAACATATGCATATTGGTCATGCACACATAACATATGATGGATGACACGTAGGGACACAGAACATGACAAAATTTACTTTTCCACATTCCCTCCTTGTCACTACGTTTCCATCAGGAAACATCAATATTCATGATACCATCTATCATTTCATATAGTATCATTTGCTCGTCTCGAATTATCCTGGAACGGGTTTTAGAACGGGGCTTGGGACTAGGAATACAAGAGGTAGCACACATGCCGCAAATCGCAGGGCCACATTGTATACAGAGGCAGCAGCTGAATATGATCGCTACTGCGATACCTAGAAAGGACAATATTTTCCATCCCCATGCGGAAATTATATTCCAGAACCAACCGGACCATGTCCAGGTGCCTGGATCTTGGTGTAACAGATGGACAATTTTATGAAGTCTGGTTATAGCTGAATAAACAGACGGCGCGTTATTTGGAATGAAAATGCAACAACTGGATCCGAGGACTCTACAGGCCCCGCCCCTATCGGCCAGTATGACGTCAAGGACGAGACGATTCTGGAGCACAACAATTCTCATAAAGGATTGCTCTTCGGTTAAGTTACCTAGAGCGGAGGCAGTCTCATCTACTACTGCTTCAAGGGTTCTTGTTAACCTACGGATTAGCTTACTGTTTACAACTGTACCTAAATAAGGGAACACACCTTTATCAATATCAATGAATTGTTCTGCAGCAGTTTCAGTATAATCGACAATCGGGAGGTTTCTCTTGTGTCTAGTGTGTACTAGGAAGGAATTCCTATGGTAGTCAGGTGGGGCTAGAAAAACTGGTGGCAGTAGGAAAGCAATGTAACAAGTTCCCTCCCAATCGAGGGGCAGACGAACATATGCGGTTTGACCACAAACAAAATAAGAATGACGTGAAGCTTTAAAAATAGATTTCCCACTGTCACTATACTTGACAATAGTAGTACAATCACTATGTCCTACGTGTACGGAACCCTTATTTCGGACACATAATTCGCCTTTGACTGGTAGTACTGAAATAGCAGGTGAGTCTGGAGTAGTATCAGACTGAACATTCAGGACCATAAAATTCGACGAATAATTACCTAAATTATATACTTCATTTTCTAGATCTAAACCTGTTCGGTGGGGGAGACCTTGCTTGTCTGGGAAACATGTACTGTTAAGAAAAGACATATCTGTTGAGGATGACGTTAACGTGGACCATGCTCCACACGAACCATTATGTGAAAATGGATAAGGAAAGAGTGGCAGAACTCCCTTCGGTGTCTGGAAAGGGGGGAGTCGACCACACACCCAACAATTAGTGGCATTGCTGGTCTGGTGTGAGTAATGTAACATGCGGATAAATGAGTTATTACGCATAGCGAGGCGGTATGAATATTCGTGAGGAGGCAGATCACTAAACGTGTGCTCTACTGTAGCATTAGCAGACTTATTTACATGAAGAACTGGGAAATATAGGAAAAAGGCATAACTGGTGCAGGAAATCATAATGCTGATGAATAATATGAAACTTAGAAAAACGATACATTGAATTGAGTTTTTACTAACTCTCTCACTATGGGGGTCTATTTTATACATGTCAGAAACAGTCTAACCGTTTCACCTAGGGGAGGACTTATACAATCAAACTGACTGACTTATTTTACTAGACCGGAGTTTTTGCTTATACTCCTGCTGCGGAGTTTTCTCTACCAAGGGAGGGGTTGTATCAATGTCATTTGCGGGACAGTCCTTAGGAACAATGTTTTGACAAGTCTTGATATCCTGGAAAATGTTTTTAGAGACCGGTTTCAATCCGTAGAATTTTTTGACGTGCGAAAGGTGCACCCAGCCGCGGCGTCCTTCCAATTTCACGGCTGTACGGGTGGTGAGGAGGACCTGACGGGGCTCTTTCCAACGTGGCTCCAGCGGACTTGATCTGTCAAAGTTCCGGACCATCACCATGGAACCTGGAACGATTTCATGCGGTGCCACCTCGGTATTGTCTGGAAATGCGGCAGCAACCTGTGAACGACATGAGTTGAGGGCAGACATCAAGGAAGCTAGGTAATCTGTCAGCATATTACATGAAACATCAGTAATACTTCGGGGTCTAGGAGTACCCCACATGTTAGGGGGGCGGCCGAATACGACCTCATACGGGGACAGACCTGATCTGGAATGTGCGACCATGCGCATATAAAACAAAGCGACTGGCAGAGCTACTAGCCAGTCCACACCCTTATCTTTACATATTTTTGCAATTCGAATTTTCAGAGTCTGATTATGTCTCTCGACTAGACCGGCTGCTTCGGGATGGCGTACACAATGGAACTTCCACTGGTACCCTAACAACAGGGAAACGTGCTTCATCAACTCAGATGAGAATGGCTGACCGTTATCAGAATATACGACTCTAGGGAGTCCATATCGAGGGAAGAACTCACGAACCAACTGCTTGGCAGTGGTCGCGGCTGTGTAATCTGGGACTGGATATGCTTCTGTCCATCTGGACAAAGCGCATACAACTACAAGGACATACTTGAAACCTCGACATCGCTCCATCTGAATATAATCCATCTGGAGGACTTCAAAGGGGTGGTCAGGAGGCTGGAAACCACCTTGTTCCACCGGGACACTTTTACCTGGATTAAACTGACAACATATCATACAGGTACGGACTTTCTGCTTGGCTGCAGCTCGTAAATGTTTGTTGAACCAAATGTTCTGGATACTGTCTAACATAGCTTTTTCTCCTAAATGTGCTGGACTATGTGCGGTATTAATGATGACTTGAACCATAGAGTCGGGGAGAAACCATGTGGCTCTACCCTTCGTTAACCATCCTTGATCTGTCTGGACCCCTCCTTGTTCGGACCATTTCTTGATTTCTTCAGGAGTAGCATGTAACTGGATATCTATGACATCTTCAGTAGGGTCCTTAACTGTCATACATGTAATCGGATCTGGAGTGTGTGTCAGGTTAACTGGAATGTCTAGAGTCTGTGCTGTAAGCTTGGCTGTGCGATCTGCTAGATCATTACCTTGAGAAATAATGTCAGTGACTTTCGTATGTGCTTTGCATTTCATGATAGCAATGGATGTCGGTAAATGTATGGCATCTAACAGAGCTTGAATAAGGAGACCATGCTGAATCTTGGTTCCATGAGAAGTCATGAAACCTCTCTCCTGCCAGAGCACTCCGAAGTCGTGTACAACTCCAAATGCGTAACGTGAATCTGTGTAAACATTAACTTTCAGGTTCTTGGCGTGTATGCAGGCTTGTGTCAGAGCAACTAGCTCTGCTGTTTGAGCGGACAGAGTGTCAATACAGTGTGTTTCAATAACTTCGGTGTCAGTAGTTACTGCATACGCGGCGACTAGTTCTCCTGTACTAGTTCTCATACATGAACCATCCACATAAAGTGTCAGGTCGGAGTCTGGTAACGGAATGTCTGTCAGGTCCTGTCTTGGCTTTGTCGTAATGTTGACTACTTCCACACAGTCGTGTGTGGCAGAATTTGAACTAACTGATGGTAACAGTGTAGCAGGATTCAGGATGTTGCAGCGTCTAATTACTATGTGTGGCTGGAACAGTGTCAATTCATAACCTGTTAAACGTGCAATTGTCAAGTGCTGAGTTTGTGTTCGGTTTAAAAGAACTTCCACGGAGTGTGGGACTTGTACTGTCAAAGTATGTCCTAAAACTATGGAATCACTTTGTCTGATAGCTAGTGCTGTGGCTGCAACTGACTTGAGGCACGCAGGCAACGCCTGGGCGACTGGATCTAGTGTGCTCGAAAAATAAGCACAGGGCTTGTATTGTCCTGCTTGATCTTGTGTGAGAACAGATAATGCTGTACCTTCACGTTCAGTGACAAAAAGTGTAAAAGGCTTACTGTAGTTCGGTGTAGCTAGAACTGGAGCTTGGCATAGGGCTTTCTTTAACTCGTTGAAACTAAGTGTATGTTCAGATGTCCAAGGGAGAACAGTCGATACGGCTGCCTCCTGTGTCGTTAACTGTATCAGTGGCTTGGCTAGAAATGCATACTGAGGAATCCATTGTCTGCAGTAAGAAGTGAGGCCGATAAAGGCACGTACCTCCTTCTGGGTCCTGGGCTGGGGAAGACTCGCTATTAACTGGATACGGTCTGGTGTCAACTGCCTACCCCTCTTGGACAGTAAGTGTCCTAAGTATACCACTTGCTGGACACAGAATTGAAGCTTCGAAGGTGACACCTTGTGCCCCATCTCGGCTAGGAAATACAAAACCGTGAGTGACGCTCGCTCGCAGTCACGTTCAGAACGGGCTGTGATCAGTAGATCATCGACATACTGGAGCAGGGCAGTGTCAGTTGGCATGTGAATGTTGTCTAGTTGTCTCTTGAGTGCTTGACTGTAAATACTAGGGCTTTCTGTGAAACCTTGAGGAGCTCGTGTGAACATATAGCTCCTTCCATTTAAACAAAATCCGAAAAGAAACTGGCTGTCTGGATGAATAGGAACACTAAAAAATGCATTCTTGAGGTCTATTACTGTAAAGAACGTGGCTTCGGAATCAATGGCTGTCAATAGGGAAGAGATGTCTGGGACAACTGGGTACTGCGGAATAATACATTTGTTAAGTTCTCGTAGGTCAATCACTAATCGATATACTGGGGGTGCATTTGGATCAGTACGTTTCATGACTGGAATGATCGGAGAGTTACATACATTGGAGTCAGTTTCTACAACTACTCCTTGAGCGATGAGCTCGTCTATAATTTTGGATAAGGCTGCTACAGCCTCAGGTGGCAATCTGTACTGTCTGATTCGTGGTAACACTACACCTGGTTTGAGAGTCACACGATAGGGTGTGATTTGCATGTAACCTACATCAGTTGGACCTTGCGCCCATAAATGCTGCGGGACATTAGACAGTCTGGAATCAAAATCTCGTAATACATAGTGACCCTTAAAGTCACGTAGGAACAGACGTATTCCCTCTGGGGAACAACATATAACTGCACCTAACTCTTTCAGTGTTTTAATGCCTAATAGGTTTTCTGGACATGACTTAGTAAGTAACAGATCAGTAGTGCGGGACAATGGACCTACTTCTAGAGTGACTGGCTTTGAAATCTCATTAACGATAGGCTTTCCTGAAAATCCAAGGGAAACATTTCTTGAGCCTGAGAGCGGAGCCCCTGGAACTTCGGCGTGACTAATTGTGGTCCTACTTGCCCCTGTATCAATCAAAAACTTTCTGTCTTTCCCTAATACTTGACTGTGAACATAGGGACCTTCTTGATCTACAGGTATCTCGATGAGAGGCAAGCCTACCTCCCTCTCTAGGCTGTTTCATGAATATGGCTGGTACTCTGGATACTCAGACTGTGCATACTGGTACATCTGCGATGTAACGTGCTGTGTTGCAGCGATAGGCTGCGGTACTGTAACTGTCTGTGGTGCATTCTGTGGCTGAGGAATCTGTGAAACTTGTTCTTGTCTAGGCGGACGTGGTCTTTCTTTAGTCTTACCAGTAGCTATGTTGTGTTTCAGAACTGCACACTCATTTATAAAATGACCTGGCTGTTTACAATAATTGCAGTTCCCTTTAACGGGAGCTGCAGGATGACTGGCTTGTTTCGGACCCCTCTTCTGACTGTCTTGAGGAACAGATTGTGCAACTAGCACTTTCATTTTCGTGTCTTTCATACGTTTTCTTTCGTGTTCTTGCTCTTCCCTGATTCTATTCTGGTGATACTGGAGCATCTGGAGCATCTGGGACGGAGTATTAGCTTGCCAGGTGCTTTCGACTTTCAGAACTCGGTTTTTAATTGGTGGACTTGAATTCTCGACTAATTTAGTAACAAAAAGGTGAGGGTATGACTCACTACTTGTCTTGAGACCACTGTTGATACTGAAACATTTTTCAAATCTAGAATAAAAATCACTAATATCTTCATCTTGTTTCTGTTTACAGGCTGAGATTGCATCCCAGTCTTCTTTTCTCGTTGTTAATAATCTGGGTAAAACTTGAATTAATAATTCTGGTAATTCTTTACATTTCTCTCCTAGACCAGTACCTGGTACACGTATCTTATCTTCTGCTTCTAGGACTGCCCAATCTATCTTTTTCTCTCCCACCTCCCATTCTTTTTCTTTTACCTTTTCATACACCCCTGCGGGTAGCAGAACCTTTAACATTTTAATGATATCTGGGTATGTGTATTCTCCCATACGGAGCATGTCTTTTAATTCTCGATGGAACCCTGCTGGATCTTTGTCATGACAGGGAATTAATTTCTTCATTTCAAGGAGTTCCATCTTTGTGATTGGAGTGTATACAAACACTCGCTGCATTTCGCCACCCGTTCCTTTAACTGGGTGGACTTCTCGTAACGGATTCTGTCTGTCTATGTAGAATGATTTACTTTCTGGGGGTGAGACATGAACAAAATGCGGGTTCAAGAATGTTCTATATTTGTGACGCTGTTCTAGAATGACACTAATTAAATCGGTACCTAGACCTCTCCATTTATACTGGAGTAACTCGTTCAGGATATCATGTAACGGACCTGGATCAGAGTGCTGACCCTCATACAGAGTAATGAGGTACTGAATCATATACATACCCACCAGTCGCTGCTCGGCTGGGGGCAATTTCAGAAACATTTGTGCCACTATTTCGTCTGGAAAAGTGGTAGAATCAGTAATCCATCGGACTGCTGATCGCACTAATTCCTGTTCATGCATAGTACTTAACTCACTATAACCGATTCGTAATTTCAGAATGTGATCGGTAGCTTGAAATACTTGTTCTAGGGAACCATGTTCTGGTGCTGGATGATGGAAAGTAGACTTGGGTTCTAGACGTAAATGGCGATCTGGAAATCTAGGTTTCCCTACATACGCTATTCTGGCAGTATTCTCGTCGTCTTCCTCTTCAGGATCGGAGGTACTTTCTTTCTCGCTTACTTGTGCTGCTTTACGCTGTTCGTGTATCTTTATTATTTCTCTACGGATTTTCTTGTACATACTTTCCATGGCACTAATGGTATTGTGCTTTCCTTCGGCTATATTATCACTCCACTTTGTCAGGATTTTCATTTCGGCTGGATCTTTAGACGGGTAATCTTGTTCTCTTATTAGACAGTTAATTAAGAACTTTAATATCATGCGCTGAATCTCGGCTTTCCTTTGAGACATGGCATTACTAATACTTTCTGGATCATCCCCTGTACGGATGAAACGATATATTCTGTCTAGATCTTCTTTCATATTCGGCAAGGTGACTAGATACTCGGTCACCCTCCTTATGCGTACGGAATATAAAACCATATTAAATTCGCCTGGAACTGGGTCATAGACACATTCGCCAAGGGTTTGCCTGATTTCTGCAACAGACTTATTACTTTTAGGAGTACGCTGTGATGCTTGAGCATGTAATTCGAGTGCTGATAAACGCTTGTATGGCGGCGGGGTTTGAGGAAGACCTCCCCCTGCGGCCCCTAAACTAGAATCATCAACTGATGCTTTTCGTCCTGGCAGGGTCGGTAATTGTAACGTGGGCTGGACTTGTATGGCGGGCTGACCCGGGGGGGCTGTTAAGGGCACCCCGGTGTCTGGAGGAGCAGGAATTACCTGATTTACAGGGACTGGCGGAGCGCGAACAGGATTTGCATATTCGGGGACTGTGTCGTCCAGATAGGACGAAATAAAAATATCAGCTGCGGTCGGTTTGTGACGTAGCTTGGTCGGAACTAATGGTGGCGGGAAATTACTGGATGCCTCTGGGGTCGCTTTTGGCAAGCCCTCAGCAAGAAGAGGATACATACCCTTATTAAGGGCATGCCTCTGTCTGTCTGATTGCTCAGTTCTAACTCGTTCACCTATCTCGATTAATTCTCTTTCTTGGGCTCGTTCTTGGGATTCTCTACTTAGTTCTGACTTTCTGATTTCTTTTTCGGTTCTTTTATGAGCTTCTTTGCGCCATAACTCGATGGCATCTTTCTGTGACTGTCTGGCTTTCTTTTTCCATAATGCTTCTTCTACTCGCATGATGCATTCGGCATCCCATGTACCCGATACGGGCCATCTATACTTTTCTTCTAACTGTTTGGTATAATCTACCCATAAATCTAGATACAATATGGCGCTTATGCCATGTTTCTGATACATAAAGTGACCTGGACTGTCCCTAGGCGGAACAGGAACTGCTTCTTCTAACAAACCCTTTCTAGTTTTTAACTGACGTAATCTCGAAAAGAGAGACATTGTAAACTTGAATCGGAACACAATACAATAGACGAGGAACAATAACAATTGGGAAAACAATTCAGGCATACCACGACATTGGAAATACATTGAACAACATCATAACATTACAGTTCGGACAGAAATATTACCTGGAATACTGAGAACAGAAACACAAGAATTTCTCGAGAACGGAACAGACTAGAGTTACTGGATGCACTGCTGAAACAGTACGGAACATACCGGTCCCATAAAGGGACGCATCAAGACCCGTATCCACCTAGGTGAACACTTCGTTTGTGGGCCTGGGTACCACCAACCCACGGACCAGAGTCAATTTAGATTGACCCTGTCTAGATACTACCCCAGTAATGGTACTCACCGGGCAGCAAGAACGGAAAGCTTCGGACTGGACTGGACTGCTACGACGACGGACGACGAACTTCGGACTTCGGTTACGGGTGGGCCTCCGGATACCTCGGACCTTGGACTCTTGGCTTGGGCTCTGGTCGGGACTCGCCGCGTTCCTCCACCGTCTCGTTTGGATGCTGGACCGCCTCCTCCGTCTCCTCCGTGGGCCTGAGGGATACTTGAAGCAGAAATATCTGCACGTGGCCGGTATGGTTCCGTCACGGCTGCAGAGGGTCAGGGGGTCGGCGTGGCTTCACCGACGCGTGGGGAAAGGGCAAGTCCCTGTTCGGGCGCCATTATGTGGTAAATAAATAAATAATACCCTATTTTTGACTAGACATATATCATAACAGATAGCTCAATAAATAAGAGTCAAGATTCGAGGTAGTAGGAGTTTTTTGCAGGTTTAATACAGCATAAGGACAGGAACAGGACAACCTGCACGGGAATAGGATGGCAGCTGCCGGGGGCCAGGATCTGGGATGAGCGCGCTAGCTTTTTAATAACAATACAAGAGCATATATACATAACGCAAACACATAGCATTACATTGCAGTAGGCGTAGCAGTGGGTGGAGCAGAAGGCGTGACGCGTAGCAGTCGCGAAAGATAAGAGTAAAAGTAGGTGTAACTGGGCGTATACATAGACATGTGGTGCAGACGTAACAGAATATGTCATGAATGGGGCGGAAACATTGGAGGGGGCTACCTAAGGAGCCGGGACCTCTAACCTGGTAGTGCGCGCAAACTGGCAATGACGTGTTACTAGGAGAAGCTGGGGGCTATGAACTCTGTGCTAGGAGCAGAGACTAAAGTCTGGAGGGTCGGAGCGACATGTACCTAAACCCTATCTAGTATCTGATGTTTAGAGAACATGTTGATATAAACTAGAAGTCAAGAGGGGAAAGGCTAACTGACTCTAAGACTGGACCATGCATTATTCTACATGTAGTGCGTGATGAAGAATATTAAATGACCATTAAATACAGTATTCTCTAACATGGAGTCCTGAAGGCTAGACAATGACGGAAACTATTGATGCAGTTCAGTAGCTTAGGAATGCAGAGAAGGAGGACTGAACTGATAACTGGAACTATAACATACTTTTGGCAGACTCCGAGGCAGAGCCAAGCTGCACCGGGCACTGCGAGGCAGGAAGTAAGTGAAAGGTCGAGGATACAGGTGGGGGCTGCATCGCTCCTCAGCGAGGCTTCAGGAGACAGGAGCTGAATCTGATGTCCAGGCCCTTTTGAGGCCTAGAAACGGGGACTTTATAATGGAATAACGTGCACACTGAGAAACGTGGCAACATTATTTTACATAGGCCTGATATCCGTAGTATTCACGAGGCCTGGAAACTGGCATACTAGAGGTGGACACAACTATAATTGCGTCATTAATCAGACATGGGGAATAACATATGCATATTGGTCATGCACACATAACATATGATGGATGACACGTAGGGACACAGAACATGACAAAATTTACTTTTCCACACCTCCCAGGACCCCTCCAGCTCCTTATGGAACCTCAATGTGGTCCTCACCAGGTTGATGGGCCCACCTTTTGAGCCTCTGCATTCCTGTGAGATTCAGTTCTTAACATGGAAAGTGGCGTTTCTCATTGCCATTACGTCTCTGCGACGTGTTAGTGAGCTGCAGGCGCTCACTGTACAAGAGCCATTCATACAGATTCACTCCTCGCTAACCCTAAATTTCTTCCTAAAGTGGTTTTGCAGTTCCATGTCAATCAGACCATTGAGCTGCCCGCGTTCTTTCAAAACCCAGAGACAGTGGCAGAAAGAATGCTCCACACTCTTGATGTCAAACGAGCTTTGAAGTACTACATCGATAGGACAAAGGATTTTAGGAAGACACAACAACTCTTTGTCACCTTTTCAGCCCAGCACAAAGGCAACCCCATTTCCAAGGCAGGGATAGCCAGGTGGATCGTTAAGTGTATTTAGATTTGCTATCACAAGGCTAAGCGCACTTTAACGGTCCCCCCTAGAGCCCACTCCACCCGCAAGTTGGGGGCCTCCATGGCTTTCCTTGGTAATATCCCTTTGGAAGACATTTGTAGAGCAGCCACATGGTCTACCCCACACACATTTACTAAACACTACTGTGTAGATGTGCACTCCAAGCAGCTGTAGGGCAGGCTGTTCTAAAGACACTTTTTCAAACATCTGCAGCTGGCACAGGCGGCCGCCGTTAATGGAGGGACTGCTATTTATTCTATGCTATAGATATGAATTCAGCAGCCCACATGCCTCGAACTGAATATGCTACTTACCAGTATGCATCTGTTCTTGGCATGTAGGGCTGCTGACATTCATATCACCCGCCCTCCTCCCCGGCGCCTGTAGCGGCTGCAGAATTTAAACTTATTCTTAGCATGGTCATCGCTCACACTGTTACACTCCATCTTCGCCACAATGGCTAAAAACAATCTGGGGATGGAGTCGATGCCCATGCGCACCGTAGTCCAGGGGAGGAGCCGCCTATCTCGTGATACTTCGAAGACTCTTCCAGGACAACAATGTGCAATCATCCGGACCCAACACTAGGCGGCGATCTATGCTATAGATATGAATGTCAGCAGCCCTACATGCCAAGAACAGATGCATACTGGTAAGTAGCATATTCAATAGTGCTTCCTACCCATATGAAATGCTACATTACTTTACGCAGGACAACACGCTTCTCTGGAACCCAGAGTCGTTATTATCCCTCCCATTTATTGTTGCATTTTGGGATTAATGTTGCGCTCTCAAGGAAAGCCAGACCATGCATTTATTTACTCCCGCTTCTATATGGTTGAGTGTGGAGGGCACTGTGAGGTAGCATTCAGGACTGTAGATAGAAACATTATTTGCATGTGCTACAATTCCACTGTTTGCTGTAACAACACAAACATCCACACACAGTCATCGCACACAGGTAAATACAATTTAAAAATGTGGGTTAATTTCCCTATAGAATCCAATGGAAGGACACCACTGAAACGGTAATGTTGTGCTTTAAATGTTTGCGCTAGAAATGCTCCTCCCGTTCCCTCTGATCCGATCAGGTTGAAGGAGGTCAGTGTCTCTTTTAGTGAATTTGTGGGAAGTACTACTTCTCATAAAAGGTAACACTAGGGCTGTCTCCGATCTGAAGTACCCACAACATAAGCACAATGAACTGTGAGGTTATAGGCTGTCATTCAGTCTTCCTGTAGCAGTAATGAGACACACAAAGGCAGTGCTTAATTTCGGCCGGAGCTTTCCGGTGCTGAGTACCGGCATTTAATTGGTTTCCGGTGCTCGGCACTGGCACCTAATTGTCAAGACCACACTAAGGGTAGTCCGCCACAAGGTGGCGCAGCTCACGTAATTTAGAGATGAGCAGTAAACAGTTGTTTAGGAAAACAATACACATACAAAAGTACTAATACCTGCCTCCCCAGCCCTTC
The DNA here is from genome assembly GCF_964261635.1 of Lissotriton helveticus. Lineage (NCBI taxonomy): Eukaryota > Metazoa > Chordata > Amphibia > Caudata > Salamandridae > Lissotriton > Lissotriton helveticus. The sequence goes on from NC_136067.1 coordinate 1,622,822,820, forward strand.
CTTTAGCTTTTGGGGACCTGGAATAATCTGAACTCTCATATTCACATGAGAGAGATGGTCAGTAGTTGTTTTGGCAGAGATGGCAGGTGCGATGGGTGGTGCAAGTTGCAATGGCCTCCTGGTCAGAGCCCTGACAGTTGATATTTTACAAATTAGGCACTGCACAAAGGAGAGGAACTGCCTAGAATCTCCCACACCAGAGCAATAGAAATCACAATGCAACTCACACATTTCCCACCTACCAAGCATACAATGCTAAGGAAACTCAAGTAATCAGCAGCCCCTCCTTACTAGTAAGGTCCTCGTATTTCTTAGGGGAGCCTGTTGCCATTGTTTCACGTTCAGTGCCTGCTCTCCACCCTCGAACCATAGGAATGCAGACAACATAATTCCAGATGCTGCCCCTCTTCCCACATCCATTGCTGATCTGTTTCATCCCGTCTCAGGGCCGGATTGGTTAGGCATCAATCGCACGATGTGCCGGTATCTGAGCTGCATCTGTGGGCCACTGTTTTGGGCAGCGTGGTGGCCGATTTGGGCTGTGTCTGTGCTGTTCAGATGCTACCAGTGGCCCAGTGGGGGCATAAGCGGCCTTTCCAGAGTCAGATAGGCCTCTGTTATCTCTTTTATCAAGGGAGCAGAGATGTCATTCCCGGTCTATCTCTGGGCCAGTCCATTAATATATGCAGATTTAGCAGGGGGCCTAAGCATAAATGGCCTCACATATTCAGTTGTGGTTCACCATTGTGAACTAATTCGTGCACAAAGAGTCCTGGCAACATTTGCATATGCTTTTCATCCCAGTGAAGTGAAGAAAACATGCCTCTTTTCGTAATACTTAAAATACTGAAGCAGTGTTTTGCAAAAAAGCGCAGTCCGCAAATGTGGGGCACTTTTTATTTTTTTTTAAGGTGCCTGGGCTTATATTTTTTTATCCCAATCCAACCCTGCATTCTCCTGCTCCCTTCGCACTTCCTGTCCAGGGCAGTGCAGCTCACCCATGTCTCTAAATCCCTCAACACCGCATATACCCACTACTGCATATGGTCCAGTTCTAGAAACGCAGAAGAATTAAATAAATGTCTAAGGCATTAAATGTACATATGTAGATTTACGAGGAAGCAGCATGCGCAAATGCCATACCCGTTAAATATAATGTGGCACTATGCTGTGGATTTTTGCCTTTTCAGTGAAGGGAATTAGTGCCTAGCGCAGGCACACTATGCCAGTAACAAAAAAGACAGGGTTGTCCTTAACTGTAGCTTCCATATGCTTAGGATGTTGGACTCATCCATGGCAACATGTCCCGTGGCTCCCCTTGGTCCTCCCACAGCAGAATAGCAATGCTGTACTACAGTAGTCGGACCCCACAGCTCTGCACCCGCCTCTATGGTGTACAACTCATGAAGCCTTCTTTTACCTCTGAGTCACCTGTACAGTGCTCTTGTCCTGCCAGCCACCCGTCATCCCTGCAGCAGTTCCTTGGCCAGGCGATCCATGATCTATTAGTAGCCTGGTGTCTATGCTTGCCTCCTCCATTTGTCAGTCCTTTTAACATCCCGCAATATATTGTACGGAGAAGGTAAAGAAAAAATTAAAAGATAACCTCTTCTGTAGTAGGGGATCTCTGTGTATAGTCATAATCTAGTGAATAGTCCCGCCCATGTGCGTGGACCCCGGAGCAATCAAAAATAATCTCTTACAGTGTCAAAAAATGCAGAAAAGCATAGACACTTAAGAGAGAATTTAAAGACCGATAATGCAGCCTAAAAAGCTACGCTGTCCAGTACTTCAACTAGAAATTCCACCATAAAATCCACAAAACAGCAAAAAGCCTGTACAGATTTCCCTTGCTTCAACAGCAAACTCCCTCAGGAATGATAGAGAGAAGAACCTGGACAGACAAGCCCCATAGGCTGCCATTATGTGGCTCAGAACAGGATACTGTGCCTTTAAGAGAATCTTCCAGAACCTTCTCCCAGTATCCCAGAATGCATAGCAGGTCCAACTTACTTTCAGTTCTTTTTTCCGGCTCCTGCAAGCAGGACCCTGGAGCATTGAGCTCTCCCTTTTCAAGGGTTTTGTTGGTGTTTTTTCACTAAATTCGATTTTGTGTACTTTTAAAGTACTTTGGTGACTTTCTTCTTGGTTTTCTGCACTCTTTTGTTGTCCATAATGCCTGCATTATTTGACAAATGCCCGGAGTGCTCCAGGAAGAAGGCCAAGTCAGACCCCCATGGGGTGTGTATCCTCTGCCTTCCCTCTTCCCACATCCCAGAGGAGTGTGTGATCTGTAGAGGCTTCTCTGGCAGGACCCTGAAGGACAGGAGGAAGATCAGACTTCAGGGACTTGAAGAAAGAAGACTGAAGGCTCAAGGTGGGTCTGGAGGGGCTTCTACTGCCCATGCTGAGGCCTCTGGGGGGCTCCCCAGGGGCAGGAAGTCCAGCAAACGTCCAAGGTCTCCGTCTGGGTCAGTTGCTATGACCACGACGTCGAGAGGAGGGTCCACGGCCAGTTCCCGGTCTCCCCAGGGCTCTGGGTTGAGAAAACCTCGCCCGTCGACGTCGAGGGACTTCCACAGGCCGCCGCCGAACCCGGTGTCGATTTCTTCATCGTCGGCGTCGAGTGGACGGCATCGGAGGGCCCGGCGTCGGCGCTCGCCGTCGAGGCGACACCGCCGTTCGCCGTCGAGGACATCGTCGTCGTCGAGGGGATCCTCGCCGTCGAGGCCGCCGTCGAGGACGGCGAGGTCGCCGTCGAGGCGGAAGAGGTCTCCGGCACTGAAGAAGTCGACGTCGAGGCGATCGTAGAGGTCGACGTCGAGGCGATCGAAGAGGTAGACGTCGAGGCGATCGAGGTCGCCGTCGAGGCGTCAGCGCCCGTCGTCGAGGTTTAGAGGTTCGTCCATCTGGTCGGGGTCGACGTCGAGGCATAGAAGCCGGTCGACGCCGAGGAGTGTGAAACGGTCGACGCCGAAGGGCCTCTCGACGTCGAAGGGACCACGGTCGACGTCCGAACACCGGTCTTCGACGTCAGGGGGTTGTAAGGACAGGCCGAGGACTGTGGGGGGCTCCCCTCATTCAGGACAGGATGGTGGCTCGCCGGGAACGGCGTACTCAGAGGTGTATACCCCGAAGAAGACTGTTACACCGCCTCCTCATCCTCCTTTGCCTAGAGGTCCTCCTCCGAGGGCTTCGACTCCTCCTCCATTGCCTCCTCTACCTGCTCTTCCGTCAGGACCGCAGGCCCCGGTGCCGGGTGCTCCTCCTCCGGTTCCACCGAGATCGGTGTCGATGCCCAGACTTCCGACACCGCCGAAGAAGACTCCTAAGTCGAAGGTTCCTCCTCAGCCCAAGACGTCTGACCCGGGGAAGCCGGCGGAGCGTCCCAGGCCCAGGAGATCGAGGTCACGCTCCGGGAAGAGAGACAGATCTAGGAGTGGACACGGTTCCTCCTCGAGATCCAGACATCGCCATAGGAGGCATAGGTCCAGGTCCCGTTCGGCCTCTGGGACCCGTTCATATTCACCTACATTGTCGGATTCACCGGAGACGAGGGTGTCTCCGATAGATGACATTGGCACGTTCCAGGAGGTTCTCCTGAGAGGGGCGGCGAAGTTGGGGATCAAGGTGACGGCCCCTACGCCCACAACTTCTGTGATCTTCGAGACTCTGCACACGAAGCACCTGTCTCGCCCCCTACTGCCTTTGGTGCCAGGACTGGTTGAGCCTGCTGAACAGCTCTTCCTTACGCCGGCGGTGGTGAAAGCTGCTCCCTCCAGGCTCGTCAAGAAGTACAGGGCTCCGGAGTTGGACCCGGCCTTCTTGCGGAAGGACCCAGTGCCTGATTCAGTGATTGTGACGGCAGCTCGGAAGCTACATGCTACCTCCCCGTCCTCCACTGTGCCTCCGGATAAGGAGAGCCGCTGGATTGACTCAGCTGGACGGAAGGCGTGTGGGACGTCTTCCACGACGATGAAGGCCTCCAGTGACTCGGCGTTGTTGGGACGATACGACCGTGCACTGTGGTATTCCATGGAACAGTTTGCGGACCTTGTCCCGCGCGACAGGAAAGAGGACTTCAGGGAGATCGTCCAGGAAGGGATGCTGGTTTCGAACCAGGCCATCAGCGCCGCGGCGGATATCTCCCTGCTGTCCGCGCATGGATACTGCCACGGTATCAATCGGAGACGCCATGCTTGGCTCCGGCTGACGTCGCTCAAGCCTGAAGCGCAACAACGGGTGGCGAATCTGCCGTTTTCCGGCGACACCCTCTTCGGGAAACACGCGGATGACGAAATGGCCAGGATGAAGGCCGAGGCTGAAACCCTGACGGCTGTGGGCTTGGAGAAGCCCAAAGAGAAGAAACCCTACCGCCAGTTCCAACGACGGTTCGGGTCGCAGGGTAGAGGAAGGGGACAGTCTTCTGGGCAGCAACAGCAGCAGCAACAACAGCAGCAGTACAGAAGACCCTTCCAGAAACGTCAGCGGGGTAGAGGTGGACAGCAGTCCTCTACCGCGAACAAGGGCCCGACTGGGCCTCGACCCTGAGCGGTTACTTCCCCTTCGTCCGTTACCCGCTCCGGTGGGGGGAAGCGTTCAATTTTTTCTGGCAGAGTGGAGAAAAATTACTCAGGACAAGTGGGTGCTGAATATTGTTTGCAATGGATACAGTCTTCGGTTCATCAGCCCTCCTCCATCGATTCCTCCGGTCAGCTCGCAGTATCAACTGCGCGAGCTCCAGGCGGAGGCCGACGTCCTTCTAAGGAAAAGGGCGATAGAAGATGTACCTCTGTCTCAAAGAGGAACAGGTCTGTACTCCCGGTTCTTTCTGGTCCGCAAGAAGGACAAGAACGAGTTCAGGCCCATTCTGGACTTGCGACAGGCAAACAAATGGATTCGCAGAGAAAAGTTCTGCATGCTGTCGTTGCATCAGATTTATCTTCAGTTGCAGCGGGGAGACTGGCTTTGCGCCATAGACCTACAGGATGCGTACTTCCATGTGCCCATTGCACACAAACACAGGAAGTTCCTGCGATTTCAAGTCGGCACCAATCACTATCAGTACACGGTACTTCCGTTCGGGCTGAAGTCTGCGCCCCGGACGTTCTCGAAGTGCATGGCAGTGGTAGCGGCACACCTGAGGAAGAACAAGGTGTTTGTCTACCCGTTCCTGGACGATTGGTTGATCAAGGCCTCCTCCTTCTCGGAAGCTCAAGCACACTTCCAGAAGACGTGCGTTCTCTTGAACAAGCTGGGGTTGCACATCAACATGTCCAAGTCTGTCCCGACTCCGGTCCAGTGCATCCAGTACTTGGGAGCCTCCATCGATACGCTGTCAGCAAGCGTGTCTCCTTCGGAAGAGCGACGTTTATCACTCCTTCGGAAGGCTCAGGCTCTCATGTCCACTCCATCCACGACAGTGAGGACGGTGTCTTCTCTGCTGGGATCGATGGCCTCTTGCATCTTCCTGACACCGCATGCGCGGCTGCACATGAGACCGCTGCAGGAGTGCTTGGAAGATCAGTGGGACCAGAGGAGATGATCTTGGGACGACAAGATACGACTGTCTCTACATGCTCTTCAGTCTCTGAAGTGGTGGTGTTCAGCGGAGAATCTCCTCAGAGGGGCTCCCTTCCACAAGGACATTCCCACTCAGACTATCGTGACGGATGCTTCTCTCCTGGGTTGGGGAGCGCACTCCGGAGACCTGCAGATTCAAGGGAAGTGGTCCCCGTCGGAATCCACGTACCACATCAATTTCCTGGAACTCAGTGCTGTTTACTTGGCGCTGAAGGCTTTTCAACCGTCCTTCCGGACCAACTCTCTGCTTGTACAGACGGACAATACGACCACGATGTATTACATCAACAAGCAGGGGGGCTCGAGATCACGCACTCTGTCTCAGGATGCGCAGGCGATCTGGCATTGGCTTCTGGCTCGAGGACTCTCGATAACGGCCACTCATCTGCCAGGTGTGCAGAATGTTCAGGCAGACGAGCTGAGCAGACTGATTCAGGAAAACCACGAGTGGGTTCTAAACGACGAAGTACTAGGAGAAGTCTTCGCAAGGTGGGGCACTCCAGACATCGATCTGTTCGCCACCGTCGAAAACAGCAAATGCCGAGACTTCGCCTCCAGGTACTACCAGCCGGGGACGCTGGGGAACGCGTTATGGATCAACTGGTCGAACAGCTTTCTGTACGCTTTTCCACCCATTCCCCTGATTCCAGCGGTTCTCATCAAGCTCTCCCAATCCAGGGCGAAGATGATTCTGATTGCCCCGGAATGGCCAAGACAGTGGTGGTTCACGGACCTGCTTCACCGGTCTCTCCTTCCTCACATGAAGCTGCCGTGCAGGCCGGACCTTCTCGCGAAGTTCGGGGGGCGGATGGTGCACCCCAACCTCTCGTCTTTGAGTTTGGCGGCATGGCTCCTGAAATAGTGCAATATGGCCATTTGAATCTCCCAGAGGATTGTATGGACATACTGAAGGAGGCTAAGCGACCTTCCACTCGGACTTCCTATGCTTACAAGTGGAAGAGGTTTTGCATCTGGTGCAAGTCTAAGAACTATGACCCTACGACATGCAAGGAAGATGTCATCCTTCCATATCTGCTACATCTGGCGCAGTCTGGCCTTAATGTCCATTCCATTAAGGTTCATCTGGCTGCTTTGACTGCCTACAGGAAATGCCCTTCACAGACTTCCTTCTTCCAGATCCCTGTGATCAAGGATTTTTTGGAAGGCTTGAAAGTGTTCCCTCCTGTCAGGCTTCCTTCGCCTTCATGGGACTTGAATGTGGTGCTGTCCAGAATGATGAAGGAGCCTTTTGAACCTATTCATAAGGCTTCGTTGCAGCACCTGTCCTGGAAGGCGGGGTTCCTCGTGGCCATTACATCGGCCCGCAGGGTGAGTGAAATTCAGGCGTTGTGTTGCCAAGAACCTTATACTGTATTTCATGCTGCTACGGTTGTTATGCGTACTCACCCTAAGTTTCTTCCCAAGGTTGTTTCTGATTTTCATATCAACCAGACTATAACTTTACCTACGTTCTTTCAGAATCCTTCCTCTCCAGCGGAAAGGTCTTTGCATTCCCTGGATGTTAGGAGGGTGTTGAAATTTTATCTGGATAAAACCAAAGATATTCGTAGGTCAGACCAATTGTTCATCAATTATGGATCAGTCAGGAGGGGTCTTGCTACCTCTAAACAGTCCATCTCGCGGTGGATTGTGTCCTGCATACAATTGTGTTACCAAAAAGCTAATAAGACCTTAGGAGGTAAGCCTAAGGCTCATTCCACCAGGGGCAAGGCTGCCACGACAGCATTGCTCCGTAATGTTCCGATTGCAGAAATCTGCAAGGCGGCCACTTGAAAGTCGGTTCATACCTTTGCTAAGCATTACTGCCTGGACTCTGATGCTAGGGCGGATGCTCAGGTTGGACAGGCTTCGCTGCGAAATCTTTTCGCACAGTAGTGGTGTTGTTTCTCTTTTCTCCACCGCCGCTTTGGTGTGGGGATGGGCTTGCCATTCTATTCACTAGATTATGACTATACACAGAGATCCCCTACTACAGAAGGAGTAGTTTCTGTCCTGTATCTCCAGTTCTGTAGTAAGGGTATCTCTGTTATAGTCATAAGCGCCCACCCTCCTCCCCGGTGGAGAGAGACATATTCCTTTAAGGAATGCTACAGGTCTGGCGTGTTACGCCTTCAAAAAGAACTGAAAGTAAGTTGGACCTGCTATGCATTCTGGGATACTGGGAGAAGGTTCTGGAAGATTCTCTTAAAGGCACAGTATCCTGTTCTGAGCCACATATTGGCAGCCTATGGGGCTTGTCTGTCCAGGTTCTTCTCTCTATCATTCCTGAGGGAGTTTGCTGTTGAAGCAAGGGAAATCTGTACAGGCTTTTTGCTGTTTTGTGGATTTTATGGTGGAATTTCTAGTTGAAGTACTGGACAGTGTAGCTTTTTAGGCTGCATTATCTGTCTTTAAATTCTCTCTTAAGTGTCTATGCTTTTCTGCATTTTTTGACACTGTGAGATTATTTTTGATTGCTCCGGGGTCCACGCACATGGGCAGGACTATTCACTAGATTATGACTATAACAGAGATACCCCTACTACAGAACTGGAGTTACAGGACAGAAACTACTCCTTCCTGAAGATCCATCCATATACCCCTTAACCTAATTCCACTATTCTGTCAACTTTCCTAGAGATTTATAGTTTAGGTAAGATATTTAAGGCTCCTGTATTAAAATGTGGTTCCCAAATATCCTCGAAGTGCTAATAGATGATTCAGTTTGTAAATCAAACATTATTGAACTGTCATTTGTTCCGTGGACATTCTGATCATTCTTCTGAAGACGGAGGTAGTGAGGATTTCCAAAATGCCTCAAGTTACAGATTTTAGCCACTGCCAAGTCAGAGGCAATCCAACATGTTTTATGCTTGGTGATTCCTAGAATATCCTAAGTGTAATGAAGAATGGCTAGCTCTGTTGAGTGAGTAAAACTTGTGGATTTTATTTGGTTCCAGAGGAAGACTCAGTATGAGCTCTGTTAGGACATATCAACAGGATATTTCCAACAGGTGAAGTTTGATATGAGTGTAGCCTGGCGTAGTCTTATTCTGTGACCCATGCTTGTAAGACTTTGAAGTAGCTGACCTTCAACCAGGACTCTGCGTCCTTTGTTGTGAGTAGCTGGTAAGTCATGCCAGTCTTCTTCCAGGTATTGCTTATAAAGAGCGGCTGCCACTTACGGTAAAAAAAAAGCCTGGGTGTCAGTTTTGAACATAGTTTGTCAGTCTCATAAATGCCAGATATCCATTTCTTAGTGCATCCCCGTTTCACTAAGTAAAAGTGCAAGGTCGAAGATTGTATGTTAAAGGATTGTTTCCCCAGCATCTTCATTAAGCAAGTTATAAGTTGTATATAAAGCCAGTTTCTTTTATGATTCACATTGAATCCATTGTAGAGGTTTGGGAAGGATTTTAAAGTCTGCCTTCAGTAGCTACCCTGTAGTTAATATGCTTTTGCTTTCCATTTAGGCCGGTTTACTAATTTCTATGGATTGACAGGGTAGCGCCTGTACCAAACAGGAGCTTGCAGATTCCAAAATCCTTTGGCAATGAGGCAAATCTTTAATGGACTAATCTATGATTGGATTAATCTCCTTAGGCTGAGGTACCACTCTTCTCTATATATATTTTGGGGTCCATGAGTGCCTTCTTGAATACGATTCACAGTCCAGAATCTTCAATTCTTTGTTGAAGTGATATACCACTTGGGAAAGGTGTTGCACTAGATAATACAGTTTTAGTTTTGGCTGGCGCAGGCTGCCAGCTGAAGACGCTGTATGGAGTTATGACAGAGACCATATCGGCCCTTGGTCTGCCATATGTAGGATTTTCATCTGTCGATCTAGGTCTTGTGTCCGAGTTGGGTAGAGTGATAAAGGGCTTTCCAAGTACATAATTGAATTGAGGACTCACTAACATTTTTGCCATCTGTATCCTGCCTCTTAGCAAGAGCGTGAGTTTCCCCCATTTCAGAAAATCTCTCTGCGCTTAACCAATGGTCTGCCTCCTTTTAAAATAGGAGTGATGTTTTCTGTTTTGCCAAGGAGCTTCTTGGTCTATTGTAAGGGACATATTTTAGAATTGGAGTGATTGCACTTGCATTGAGAAAGCGTCAAAATGCTGCACACCATATGAAACTGGAAGGGTTGCCAAAACATCTGGTGTGGCTGCCACTTGGAGACGAGAGAAAAGAACGTTGTTGAATTGGGTCTTCTTGTAGGCCAGCCAAGTTCAAGCTCTACTGACCTGTTGCGATATGCTGAAGATCCCAGACCGTGTATCGCATCTGACACCTTTGAAAGGGAGAAACATCCCAACAAGTTCAAGTTTCAGGTGGGAATATTAAAACGCACACTATCATAACATTAGGGACCCACTGGAGCCACTTAACTCATGTTGTATCTGTTTAAAGTTAAGGCATACACCTGTCCGAAAGAGTCCGCGCTTCTACCCCTTTTTGTGTCCAAGTTATTCCCATTTCAGCTGAAGGTTACACAACTGCCAATAAATACATAAATAGACAACCTTAAGACTGGCCTCATGAATTACCGTCTTTCGATGTGTACCCCTTATTCCAGGACCTCCATTAGACCACTTCTAAAATATTAAACTGAGACTGAATGGAAGGATTTTGAATTTCTAACGTTGAGCCTATGATCAGAAACCTGATCCTGTGAGAAGTAGAATTTGCATGGCAGTACACATTTTCTAGTCCAAGGGAGTTGATTCTCACCATATTCCATCCCAGCTCCCCACTTCTCTAGCCTCACTCGATTCCAGGCATGTTAAACATTTGAATCTTATTATTTTTAGGAGATTCACCCTCTTATGCTTTGGACAAAGGCCTCTACATGCATGTACTAATGCACCATAAGCACACCTTTACCAGTTTGTTATTAAGTGACAACATTTACCATTCACAATGTTGCCACTGGGCGTATAATCTGCTTCAAGAGTGTTTACCAAGTGTTCAGCTCTGCTAGCTGCTGGTTTACGCAAGGAAACTCTTAGAATAATAATTCTGCAGTGTGGGGCGCACACCAAAATCTGTCTGGTATGTGGTTTGCTTTTAAAGCTCTAGAAACCTGCGAGATCAGCTGGTACATACTCGCCAAGGCAGGAGATGAAGACTACAGGACTCCCCGCAGATCATCAATGCGGTGGATGCTCTGTATGTGACCTGACCGGGACAATGAGTACTGTACAATTGGTGAACGGGAGAACGTGGTATTTGAACACATTTTCCAACTGTAACATCACTAACGTTATATACCGATTGACATGCCCTTGCGGGCTTCACTATATTGGTTTGACAACCCAAAGATTAAGATCAGGATTCAGGAACACCTAAGTACCATCAAAGCCGGTAAATTGACTACCCACTTGGTGAGGCATTATCGAGAATAGAAACATCATCATATAGACATCAATTGGGTTGTTTTAGAAAAAGTATGGGGAGACGCACTTAGCATTGAGAATAGACTGATTACTAAGGAGGCATGTTGGATCTATCCGGAACGGGCCGACCAACAGGGTCTGAATTAGGTTATTGAGTGGAATAAGGTAGTAGCACACACATAGATACAGGAACTGAGTGACAAGTACCATGTGCACATCCTTGTAGACCACTCTGATGGTGGGGTCAATCTTGTGACGCTATTCGTCATGCAGATGAGCGTGGTTGCAATAAGTAACTACCATAAAGGCACCAGTATTAGATGGAGTGATCTTACATGGTGGCTATAGTCCATGCTAAGTGTGATGAAAATTGTGGTATAAATATAACATATAGGAAAGAACATCTTGGTTGTAAGATCTGATGGGGATCAATTTGTATAAAGCACAATAAAGATGTGTTTTAAAACACTCGTTTTGAAAAAAAAATCTTATTCTCTACTCCCCTTTTTTTAGTCAAAGTCCTTGGGGTTTCACATCTGTTGTGTTTTTAGCCTCCGTAATATCGTTGATGCCATTCGATCCGTAGAAAAGAAATAGAAAACACCACTCTAAGATGGCACCTAAAGTGAGGATCACGTGATCGGAGCTCATTGGAATTGGATGGGCGTGTTCTTACGCCCACGTTAGAACATTTAAATATGCTGTCTAATGGAAGGCAAACGAGCGGGGAACGAGTTAACCCACCCTTTCAGTAGAGGTCCGGTAAGTGGGAGTCTGAAGGAATGAATGGCTGCACCACGATAGACCCTAAGCGGCAGGTAGTGTTTGTAAGGAGTGACCAACACTTAGTTGTAAGAGTCAGGGGTGTGACAGATATGGACAATATGGGTGAGAACCGACATATATCTCCTTGGGAACACATGAGAGTAGATCATGTGAGCTGTGGGCTAGTGCTGGGAAAGAGTCAAGCCACATTACCCCGTTTTGAATGCAAAGTGCATGCACATGTTGTAGAAAACTCCTCTGACTCGAAATGGCTAGAGATGCCCGAGTTGTTTCAGAAGGGGTACATAAATATGTATTTTATTTGTAGGTTGACGCAGAGGAACTGGCATAAAGATATTGGGGATATGTGGACTCATACACTATTTCCCCAGTAGGTGGCTGTAGGTATGCCAACAAGGGGGCAAACACCTGGTAAATATCTGTGTATTCCGGTCTATTGAGCAGTAACAATAAGAAGTTTCATGCAGTATGCAGAGCAACTCTGATGTGTGTTACTCAGCGCTTTTTGTGTATGTGTTGTCTGTGTCTATGTTCCACAGGTATCAGGCTGTGAGTTCACAGTGTGGCGAGGACTGACCCCTAGCCCTGAAGAAGTTGCTGATAAGTATTAATAGGCAATGAAACATGTTGGCTTCTTGTATGAAAATGACGAAGCACGACAGTAGGTCTTGTTTTTAATGTGAGCAAACCCACAGCAGTAATTAAAGTTGGAAATAGGGCCAGTGATTGTTTAGCTTGTTTTTACAGGGTAAGAGCTAGAAATGTGTTTTTGATTGCTCTTACTCGGGAGTCAGGTTTTTCACTTATTTATGTTTCAATTTAGTTGTGCTCAATTTTTCACATTTATTTTAGTGGGGAGGCTACCGATGATAAGTGGAGCACACTGATGAGTACTTATCAGTAGTTCCCTGGCGGTTGTTTCCGTGAGGTGGCTCCTCACTTTTCACACACTTTTTTGGTGGTTGGTAGGGAGTAATTGTGGAAAGTAAGAAACCTACACAGGATAGTTTCTGGAGTAAATAGATACCGACTGATATCGGTCTGTTTTTTAAAAAGAAGGGGATAGGGACACCCTGATAGTACAGCAAAGTGTAGCCAGTACTTTTAAGTATTCTCTCCAATAAGGGGTGTGGTGCATGTTCATGATATTTTATCCCAAGAATATAGAGCAGGTTTTTTGTGAAAAAAAGTTGAGTGGAGGGCAACCTGCGTCTTTTCCCTCTGATTAGGTGCAGATACAGTTTTAGTACAGGTTTTAGGCTAAGCATGCAAGTCAGTGGTGAATTTCCGTATTCAGATTATAATTTACTAGACTTGCTACTCCCTAGCAAGCAGAATTTACTGGGCTAATGCTGTTTTTGTTTCAAAGGACACTTCATTTGAGTGCTCAGCAACAGTAGCTCAATGGTCAACAGTCAAAGTCTGGGGAATCTGGAGTATATAATTAGGTTGACTACGAGAAGATTCAGTTCCAAGAATTTTCGCCAGAGTAGAACGTTCTCAGATCCCTTTCTGCGGGTGGTCATTGACTAAGAACCAATCATCCGCTTCCAAATCAGGAGAGCAAGAGATTCTTTTGATATTTATAGGTGCGAAATGATTTCGTCACAACGTTTTCACTTGGCCCTTCAGACCTATCTTTGAAGTGCAGCGGAGTGGCCGGAAGGCGACTTGCTGGTGCCATATTAACGCTTAAGTAATTAATTGATGGCTCCATGGTGGGCTTAGGAGTACTTGAGTTGGATATGACTGTTTAAAGCTAGTCTGCTTAACGGCATTCTGTATATGAAAGTGTTAAAGCCTAATAAGTTGGGAATGGGGCTTCAAGCTCTCTACTGTGAATAGATAGCAATGATCTGAGTGCTTAGCACAACAACAATGTGCTCTGTCTTGAAGAGGGATCACCTTGCGTTCCCTTCAGCTCAAGAGAGTTGGCACAGCTAAGAAACAAAGATATACTGGCAGAGCATGTCAGCAGAAACGATCAGGCAGCCTACATTTGTGAAATACTGTGTGGAAGCTGTGTGCCAGAATTTTCAGGAATGGAAACTCTGGAGAAAACAAATGCCAAGATGACACATTCTAGCACAAACGCAGTCAGACCAATCTGTGTTGAGGATGGTTGTTTTACTAACATGGATCAGGCAGGCACAAATATCAAACTGAATAGTTATCAGTACCTGCTCATTCTAAACGGTGACTCCATGGTATCACATTAATGTTGTGTTCAGGAACAAGAACACATCCAGAACCCAGGCCACTGCACTTCATAGCCTATATCCTGAGATTAGCATCTGATTATTTACAATGATCAAAGGCAGTCCTCTGAGACTCACTAAAGTGATGAATTGAATGCTTGAATTAATCTCAGCCATTGGTAATTACTCGCAGCCACATCCCAGTCCATCGTGATTTTGCACACTGTTATCTCAGTTTGGACCCAGCCATATGAAAAACAGTCTTGACCCTGCTCCAAAGTTAACTGTTCAGCCCTAACTGCAAGGCCAGGTCCTCAATGAACCGTAACACAAGAAACCAGTTTCGCCCTAGTTGGGGCTCATCAGCCAGGTACAGCCTGGTTCCATTGACAGTTTGCACAGGACCCACGTCACAGCTTACTCATCTCACTTAGGGTGACAGTCTAAAGTATACAAAAAAAGTGACAAGATGCAATGCTTTAATTAATCTACCACTGGTAATTACTTGGGCCAGTCCTTAGATGTCTATGTTCTGTTTATGGGAGGACTTGGCCTGACAGTTCGGGCTAGGCTTGAAGACGGGTCAAGGCTGATTTGCAAATTGCTGGGTCCAAACTCATGTGGCAAAAATAATGATGGACTGAGAACCGGCCCGAGTAATTACCAGTGGTTACGTTTAATCCATGCATTCTATCAATCACTTTTTGTATACTTCAGTCCTCAGAGGCAAGACCGTATCCTAGTAGATTATTGCGCAGCAGTGCGGCAGCGCTTTGTGTTCAGACAAGCAAATTCCAGGTCAATCTAAAAGGTATTTTGCAATCAATATCGCAATTTCTAAATAAGGGGTTAGTGCATGTGTGTTTTTTAGCCATTTTTGTGAGACTTGGCAGCTTAACTGGGGAAAATAAATCGGGCATCTTTATTCCAAAGTTCCATCATTGGCACTTTGCAACAAGGACTGAAATGTTTATTCCACCACATAGACTATCACCACCACTATTGGATATGAATGTTGTGCAAATAATACTATCACTTAGAAACTGCCCTAGATGTGGTATGACACATTTTATCAAAAATAAAAAGAAGTGTTAATAAACATTATTTTCATTGCATGTTAAATATAGATCGGTAGCTGTGACAATAGGTAAAAGATATCCTAGTACTCTGCTAGTCAAGGTAGAATATACAGAAAGAATACTAATTCAAAGACTTTTGCTAGCACAGTGTACACCCATGGCAATGATGGTGAATAACAAACCACTAAATCATAAAACAGCACGCTGGAGCACTCCAACAATTTGTTTAAATGACACAGTTTAAGGACAAGTAACCAGAAAAATCAGTCCATAAGTCCAAGGTTATGTGATCTATTTTTGTCATCTTTATTGTGTTTACACTCTTCAACTAAGTACTTGAAAATCAGCCAACACGTGTCCGCCCCAAATAAGGCTTTTTCAGGGCGTGTGACAACAAACTGTGTTTCTTATTCCCCTAACAATACTACATGAAGTATGACTATATATGTGCCCTAGTAAGTGATCTCTGCTGTGGCCTATTCGATTGTTTAATTCTTCTTAATAATACATATAGTCATCTTCAACTGTTTATCATCAATATTTTCAAGCTCACAATGAAGTGGTATTGCTATTTAGTCATGGACAACACAAGTGTAGAGAGCCCATATAAGCCCTGTACTGTCGTTCGCAGAATGAAATCTTGGCCAGTATATTGCATTATGATTATTCTCATTGCAGTTGAAATCTATGCACACATTTCCTAGTAAATTGAAGTAACATGTAAAGCCGCCTCTTCCTAGTTTACTGCATTCAAGCTTGGATATGAATTTCTGTCTCTAATAATCAAGGAACACTTCTTACTGATGCATGTTATATCCCTGTATTAGATCATTCCTAGAATGATCATAGGTCATGTAGAGTGTTTGGTATGTCATGTAGAATGTGTATAAGCAGGAATGGTCAGTTGGAGATTACCTGCCTACCGTGGATGTATAAGCTGTCTTTTCTCTGCAATAAATCTACTTGGAACTTCATTATGTGTGGTCTCACTGATGTAATTACCACATAATTACTGGCGACGATCGGGAGAACAAAACCACCGACTGTAGAGGAGTTCAAGACAGCGCTCACTATTAAGGAAGGTTTACTTCAAGTCAAGATAAAATTTCTTTTCAAGGAAACCTGTTTGCCTGCACCTTATTCGCGGTAAAATCGTTGCCGCGCTATATGATTATATAACAACGTTTACTTTTCTAACTTTGCTACTCAAAACTTAAAGGACAACAAGAATACCAATTACAGCAATTCAGAAAGGCTGCCGCCGACAGGAAACACTTCTGTGGAGCAAACTGATAACGAGACTACAACCGTGAGTGAAAAGTTACTATTTTGAACAAATCTGTCTTTTCAGCCGCATTTAGTGCATCTTACCGTTGGATGGTGCATCATTTAAACGGCAGCATAACCCTGCGCACCCGCCACAGCACTGAATCTTCGTGTGTCTTAGCAACACACCAAAGACTCCATTCCGCGTCTGTGAGCATTTCTCCGGCGGACGAACGGAGTGCATCCTGGGAAGTACCCTTTCACCCTACTGACGTCTGACGTCAGCAACGTGCCGCCATTTTGTGGATTTTCTTCGTGTTTCTTCACAGGGAGCTTTTTCACGGAGCGTTTGTTCAAAACAAAACAACTTGGTCAGCACATTCTACAGAAAATTATTTTTAGCAGGTATCGACTATTTTTATCAACAGTCTACAAGGTAATAGTTTAAAAAAAAAAAAAAAAAAAAAAAAATAACAACAAATTTTAAATTTCTTTCTTGATAATTACAATGTCCAATATTGCTGCCCCACCCCATTTTTTACAAACTGCTGGTGAACCTAGTATTGAGTGGGATCTATGGTATCCGATGTTCCTAGCCTATGTTGATGTACTGGAAAAAGATGGGTGTTCAGCAAAGCGCAAATTAGCACTCCTTAGACACTGCCTTGGTGGGGCAGGTATCAAAGAATTTGATAATCTTCCGCCCATTGATGGTGCTGGAGATATTGATGTATTTGAAAAAGCTTCTAGACAAATGAAAATCCGTTTTGGCAGGAAAATAAACACAGTCATGGAACGTTTTAAGTTTTATTCCCGCGTCCAAAAACTAGATGAATCGATCGAAGACTATGTTTCTGCTTTACGTTCATTAGCTTGTTCTTGCGCATTTGAGACCATTTCTTACGAACAAGTTCTACGAGATCAAATAATGATGCGCACAAAAAGTAAGAAAATTCAGGAGAGACTTTGGCTGGGCACGGAATCTTCCCTAAGTGCTGTCGTTAACATTGCGAAGGGAATTGAACAATCAGAACTGTTTGTTTCTGAGATTAGGGGCCAAACATCTAAATCACAAGTCCCTGAGACTGAAGTTGCATTAGTAAAAGGTCAACCTTCTTCATCTGGTCCTAATAAATTTCCCTCCAAGAAAGACAATGAAAAGAAATTTCCAGATAATAGGAGTGTTACAGATAATAAGTTTTCTTACAGGAGAAATATATCTTGTTATAGATGTGGCAGTTCAAACCATTTAGGGAATTACCGAGGATGTCCAGCGTGGGACAGAGTATGTGTTAAATGTAAAAGAAAAGGTCATTTTGCCAATGTGTGTCGTTCTTCCCAAAGAGTTAACTACATTTCTCAAGAAGAGGAAGAAGTTTTACAGAGTTTCAATTGTATTCTGTCTGTTGATGAATCGGAACAAAAAGAATTTCCCTCTTACACTATTTTAATCGATAATCAACCCATTCTTTTAATGATGGATTCTTGTTCATGGTATTCCATTATTGGTCTGAGTCTTTTCAAAAGCTTTTGGGGAGATAGAAAATTATCATATCCTGACATTTCTCCAGGTGGCTATTCTGGGCAGAAAATAAATATTGAAGGTTTCTTTTGGGCTGATATTCAAGTAGAAGATAGGTACACCAAAGGGAAAGTATACGTAGCTACCAAAGGTGTCGCTATCCTAGGGTGGCCACATCAGGGGTTATTGGGGATCAAACTCTACCCCAATGCCAATCCTCCAGTGTATTTGGGTGATCCATCCATACTAAGCATTAGTGATTTAGGTGATAATACCATCTTTGTAGAAGACACTAAAAAAAATTTTCCTGAAGTTTTTAGTGATTCTCTAGGAAAATTTACAGATTTCAAACACAAGATTATTCTTAACGAGGATGCTGTTTCAGTCAGACACAGAGTCAGGAATGTTCCCCTAGCATATCGTGAGAAACTTAAGGAAATATTGGGAGATCTAGTGTCTAAACATATCATAGAGCCAATAGAGTCCTCCCCTTGGGTTTCTCCCGTAGTTTTATCCCTTAAGAGTTCTGGTGAGCTCCGCCTATATGTGGATCTCCGCAGTTTAAATAAAGAAATATGGATTGATAAACACCCTCTCCCAAACATTCATGAACTGATTTCCTCACTCATTGGTGCCACTGTATTTTCCACGATTGATTTGGCCAGTGCCTACCACCAGGTTGAATTGCACGAAGAATCGAGGAAATTAACAGCTTTTGTGACTCCAGAAGGCATGTTTCAATACCTAAGGATGCCTTTTGGACTTGCCAGTGCTGCCTCTGTCTTTCAGCGTTTAATGAAAGAAGTTCTTGCCGACTGTAATGGAGCTGTCGCGTTCCAAGACGATATACTAATTTTCGGTAAAGATCTTAAAGAACATGATCACAATCTACATTGTGTATTATCCAACGTCCGAAGAAAAGGTCTTACTTTAAAATTCAATAAGTGTAAGTTTAGACAACCAAAAGTGGAGTATCTTGGGCACGAGATTTCTAAAGATGGCATCAAACCAAAGTTTAATCACGTTAAAAGCATTACTGATGCTCCTATTCCTTCTTCTAAAGAGCAATTATTGTCCTTCTTAGGACTTACTGAGTTTTATGGAAAATTTGTTAAGGATTATTCTACAATTGTACACCCTTTACGGTCCTTGTTAAAAAAGCAAGCTAAATTTATATGGGGTAAAGAACAGCAGTCCTCCTTTGACACTTTAAAGAGTAAAATCATCAATGCTCCCTTCCTGAAACCTTTTTCAGTCCACAATGAGTGTATAGTTTGTGTGGATGCGAGTAATGTGGGCCTGGGTGCGGTGTTGATGCAAAAGGATCATTTAGGTGAATGTGTAGTATCTTATGCATCCAGAACATTGCGAGATGCTGAATTTAACTATTCCACAATAGAAAAAGAGCTTCTCGCTTGCACTTGGGCGACTCAGCATTTTCGCCAATTTCTTTGGGGAACAAAATTTACATTGAGAACAGATCACAAACCACTTGTAAATATGTTGTCAGCTGGGGGTGGAAGAACCCTCACTGCTCGTCTTGCACGTCTTGCTGCCAAATTGCAAGAATATCGATGTGAGGTGGTTTATGTTCCTGGACGCTCTAACGTGCATGCAGATTGCATGTCACGTTTTCCCATTAGTAATTCTTCTGACAAGAATAACTCTGATGAGTGTGATGTGGCATTCACCTTGTATGATATTAACTTAATAGCTGGGAAAGATCATGAAAACCTTATAACCGAGAGTAGTTGGGCTACCGCCATGGGTCAAGATATGGCTCTTGAGAAAGTTAAAATCTTTTTGAAAAATGGTTGGCCTGAAGAGAAGAGAATGAGCGGTGATTTAGCTTCCTTTTATAAGGTAAAGGACGAATTAATGGAAATTAATGGTATGATATATAGAGAAGATAAAATTGTTCCTCCGAGTGGTATTAGAGACTCTATTTGTGGTCTGGCCCATGAGGGCCATATGGGGATGTCCACCACTAAGAGAAGGATCAGAGAATTTTACTGGTGGCCCAGTATGGATGCCATGATTGACAGATTGGTTAGAAACTGCTCTCCTTGTTCATTGAGTGATAAGTCTGTGAAACCCATCTCTGTTGGTATTTCTCCCATTGAATTTGCTCCTGGACCTTGGAGGAAGTTAGGAATCGACATTATTGGTCCTTTCAATTATCAATCAGGGAAGGATATGTTTGGAATTGTTCTTGTGGATTATTTCTCAAAATGGCCCGAATTAAAAATTGTTGAAAAGGTCAATTCTGAAATTATTGTGGAATTTTTGAATGAGGTCTTCTGTAGAGAAGGTTTGCCGGAAGAAGTGGTTTCTGATAATGGACCACAGTTTGTTAGTGAAGTTTTTGTTTCATTTCTGAAAACCTGTGGTATCCAACATAAGAGGGTCTCCAATTATTCTCCACAATCCAATGGCCAGGTAGAACGTTTCAACCGAGTAATTAAGGAATCTTGCCAATTAGCCTTGCGAAGTGGTCTGAAATGGAAAAGAGCGTTACAAGCTACTTTGTTTACTTATCGGATGTCTCCTAATTCTGTTACAGGATTATCTCCTTTTGAGATTTTGCGGTGTAGGAAGCCGGGCACTAAAGTTTTTCCTTGGTGGTTGAAGGCGAAGGATTCTGGGTATTTAGAATTAGATAAGAAGGAAGTTAGGGATCGAGTTGGTAAATACCAAGAAAAGATGTTACAGAATTTTCCTCAGAAGAATGTTTCGTCCAAGATATCTGTAGGTGATCTAGTTAGAGTGAAGTTTGGTGGTATTATTCCGAAGGGTGTTTCCAGGTGGTCCACTCCAGTTAAAGTCACTGAAGTTTCACTAAAGCTGTTAGAGTGGAAGGCGGGAAAATCTGGAATTTTAGGCGCATATCAGTTTGCAAATCTGATATTTCAGAACAACAAAAGAATGGTTACTCAGGTGTGAAGTCTCAAGGAAATACACTATTGACTGAGATTGATTCTGGTTTTCCTGGTTCACATGCAGTTTTTGATAGTCTGCAGCCTTCCAATGCAGCTGTTCCCCATATTAACAGCAATGTTTTTCCTCAGGCTGCTTCTTCTGTGGATGAAGTCATTTCTGATGAATGTATTCTTGATCATAATGTGGAACCTATAGTACGCAGCAGTTCTAGGGTGAAACATTTTCCTGAGAAATTCAAAGATTTTGTATGTTCTTAAAAAAAAAAAAAAAAGGAAAAATGAGTTGAGAACAAATCATACTGGATATGTAATTTTGTTTTTGTTGTTTTTTTTTCCTGTAGGGTTTTCCTTTATTTTTTGTTGTTGTTTTTTTTGTTTCTTTAAGGGGGGAGGTGTGTTATATCCCTGTATTAGATCATTCCTAGAATGATCATAGGTCATGTAGAGTGTTTGGTATGTCATGTAGAATGTGTATAAGCAGGAATGGTCAGTTGGAGATTACCTGCCTGCCGTGGATGTATAAGCTGTCTTTTCTCTGCAATAAATCTACTTGGAACTTCATTATGTGTGGTCTCACTGATGTAATTACCACAATGCACATGGGTGGTATGCCCAGGACACAACCTATCTGTTGATAATAGTGTTTTCCTGTAAATCAAATCAATAGGGCAGCTCACTCTTTATCTTCAGTTAAAATGTGTGATCATTCCCTTAGCCATGACCGTTAATAATTATCAAGGTCCGTGCTCATCAATGAAGAAGTCTGTCCCTCAGAAAAGATGTTAAGCCTCTTTTAAAAGGACTCTCAGGACTCTCACCCATAGTAACTTTGTGGCATGCTTCATTATTGTATCCTTGTCCAGAAGAAAATACATCTGTACAGGCTCATCAACCTCTGTGAAGGAGGGAACACTTTGAAAATTGGTTTGATGGAGATCTATAAGGTTCTTGGTTAGAATTGCCTAAAGGAATACCCAATATCTAGTATTTTATTCCCACGGCCCTTAAACAAGGATATAAACAAATATTATTTACCAGTGGAGTATATTAATTATCTGATTCTCGATCTGTGGTCTACATGTTTCATCCATACAAACAAAGTTGGGTTTTCCTGATAGGTGTTTTTTCTAGGGACAGACAAGGGCCCATAGGGTTTAGGAACAGCTGGACATTGTAGTCAACACTGAGGCAGGTTCTTTACGCATGGGGAAGAGGCACAGGGGCACAGGAGCAACATGTTATGAGGACCACCTCCTGACGAGGGGCCAATTTCAGCCTATAATGCATTTGCGATATTACACACCCTATGTACAGAATTGATGATGAATTGCATATGTACATGAAAAAATACATTATTACGTAATGAACATTGGATACCATGAGTAATGTGTGAGATTAGTTATTGTTACCCACGGAAGAAGTAATATACTGAAGGCCATTTGGCACCAACAAAGAAGCAGTGCAACGGGAGGGAACAATCCCAGCGAGAGAGATTGCTGTTCAGTCTATTGGACCTTGTAGTGACACAGTGATCAAAAGTTAATACCAGCCATTCACCTATTCCTATCACTAGTTCCTGGAGAGGCAACTATCCAATTTTTGTTTTTAGGTCTCACCTAGGCTGCGCTTGTGCTGTCTCTGAGACATTCTGTGTTCAGGATATGGGCTTTAAGCTCCACCCATGTTTTCAATCAGCGTCTTAGGCTGTCTTTTGTAAATGTTTTTCTCTCATTGTTTAATTTGTTCAGTAGCCCCTCCTTAGTCCCTCCCTTTCTACTTTTGTAGCCTCCTATAAGGTCTGGCCCTATTAATTGTAATTTACTTGGGATGTTGTTTTCACAGTTTGCACTATTTTGTTAATGACTATTGGTCTGCTGGTGTTGCAGGCAGAACAGCTACACACTCCCAACCGCAGTTTCCGAACGCCACGCTTAAATGTTAACAATAGCAGCCGCAGTCTTGTTTCCGTTGTATTATCGTGCTGCTTGGCCACCCGTGGTTTGTTTTGTTGTGCCCAGCTCACGCAACTGTATTTCTACAAAAGTAAATAAAAGCTGTGCAGCTGCCGTTTTTTTAATTTATTCACTTTTGTGGCAATGGCGGCATGCAGCGCTTTAGCTTTAAACATCTAAAGCTAAAAAAAGGCGTGGCGTGCCACCAGTGGCATATCCTGTGAATCTAAAACTGATTCATTCTGCAAAAGGAAAAATAATGGCTAGCTGTAAGTGTAGTATTGCAGGACGCATCCATTTATGTAAACATGACACACGCTATCCCCAGATAAACTAATAGTAGCTTGTGAATCATATGTATGTATCTGCACTCAGTATAGTACAATTTACTTCTCTCATTTACCTACCTAGTATACTACAGTGCCATGGATAATAAATGCAGTCTCAACAAAGTTCAGGCGAGAGACAGTACAGTCTTTGTGTGAACGTTCTAATGAGCAATTCTCGACATGCCTGTGGTTAGCATCCAGTTTGCTAATATAGAGGAAAGCCTGCAAGTAAATGAGAAACTGAATTATGCACATTCGAGTATATTCAGCATACCAACTCAATTCTGCTGTTACAGGTAACTTATTTGGTTGGGCACACTGCTGCTTTCATTTTGGTTAGACTTTTTGAGTCCAAAGATGCTTTTGCGCATGCATGAAGCATGCTTTTTATTTATTTTAAGCTTTTTTTGTTTTTAATACTGTTGACTTTTGGTGCGTGAGTGGATGAATACTAAATGCTCATCAGGAGAGAGAAACCTATTATTGAGGTGCTTGATAAATTCCAAAGTATTTCAAATGCACTCAACGACTCTTGAATGCATACCGCATATGCTTGGCAATGTCTTGAGGAGACTGTGTGAATTTGTGCTGTTGAAAGTATAGTCTGTCTAACGAAACCATGGTCCCCGTTTGATTGTTCATTTTCCAGACACTCTTTTGATAATAGTGATTAAAGGTTTTCATGTCTGTCCTGGAGAGATACAGATACTACAGTTAAGGGCGATGAAGCAAAGTGTTTCTGAAGAGTGAAGCCGCACAGAGGTGTGTGGTGTCATGCGATCCTGATCGCCGGACCGGATGAAATTTCCTCTGCATTATAGCTGTAGTCCATGAATTATTAACTGTATTGTGTACTGCTCATAGATCTGGACTTGCCTTCTCGCCCATAATTGCTGTGTGTGGTTTGATGCATCTGAAAGTTTTTAGAAAGTTGAGCACAGATGCAGAGTTGTAGACTCGCCCCCCCCCCCCCCCCCCATGGGTTTCCCCCGCTTGCTCTAGAATATGCTAAACACGTATGCCTTTAGAACTGTTAAGAATGTACCACGTAGATCTATCATATATCTTAGCCATACATTATATCATTTCTTGCAATTTTCACATTCTCTGCTATTGTGTATGTATGATTATTTGAAGTGACTTGTGATATCCCTACAATGTTTAATAGGGGTCCGTTATTCTGCATAACACGAAGAATTGGATTGTCAAAAAAACAATTGGGGATCATACAGAAACGGTGCGCTGTTTGCCAGACATTTGTTTATAATTGGTCTGTATTCATGTCTCTCTAGTTAGCTTGCTTCTGTTCTCCTCGAGCATAGTTATTTGCCATCCTTCCTTTGCCCACGTTCAGGGATCTGCTTTTTAGCCAGAGCAAGCTATTTGGTTGCGAAAGACCTAGTGTGAACTTACCCTAGGCTTATAGTCTATTTATGGCTCACTATTAGTTGGGTTTATAGTCTCTTTTGGTTGCTTCTTATTTACTGACATGCCTACATCTTCTTGTGCTTTTTTTCCTCCCCTGGAACATAGCCCGTTTTTGATCCTTTTAAATAGCGAACTTGTATCCTCCCACTATTCACATTAATTACAGTCACTTTTTAGGTCGAGCCTGGGCAGCTCATGCGCTGCTCTGTGAGGCATGTTGTATTGGAATATGCACTTGAAGACCCGCTCAAGTGTTGCTCGGTTAGGATTTAATTACAGCCACCAAGCACTATTTTGTTAAATAGTTTTTGCATGCCTGCTGTTGCAGGCAGGACACGCTCTCTCGCAACAGCTTTATTCTTTTTTTTTTTTTTTACATAGCATGCCACGCTGATGGTGGCGGCCGTGCCTTTGCTTTCCTTGCGGCACTAAACGTGGCTGCATGTTTTTTTTAAAACAATTTATTTTTAAATTGCCCCATGCTGCTCTTGCACTCTGTCGGCCGCAACCCTTTCCTTAAACAAGCAATTTAAGGAAAGGGGCGTGGCTGCCATTAAAGTGAAACCGCGGCCGTGGGGTGCTTTTACTAGACAGACACTTTTTTTTTTTTTGTAAAAGCCCCCCATGCCACACTTTTATTTTAATGGCGGCCACACCCCTTTCTTTAGACATGGCTCGTCTAAAGTAAGGGACGCGGTCGATGTTAAATCGCTGCAAGGGCGGTTTTACAAACTAGCATTTGTGATGCAATAGGTCTCGCATTTACAAAACTCATGTAAATGCGAGACCTATTGCATTGGAAATGCTTGTTTCTTTTCCGTTCAGTACTTCATGAGAATGCATGTGTTTTCTTGTTTTTTCCTTCTACATGTGCTACTACCCTCTCATCAATACACCAGTGCTATCTTGCTCGCTTCTGAATTCCCCCGACATCCCCCGCCCACCCCGTCTGTAAAAGCACAGCATCAGGGTCCCAGTTTTTTGCTGGGCTCTGGTTGTAAAGCAGTTGTTGAGGTTTTTTGATTTATCCCCCGCATACCAGATGTAACATTAAAGCGCAAGATTTTCCACACAAAGGTTTTTATGGTGCAAGGGGAAAGGCTCTCTGCTGGACTCAGCTGGTGTCTGAGGCAAAAGGAGTACTTAGTATACGCTTCTGCTGGAGGCCATAACTCTGCTCCCTGTGCAACTACGTAGGCCCAAATGACAGAATCTAGTGAAAAGTAAATAAGACCTTGACAAGTGTTTTACTTTACATTCTGACAATTATTCTTTTTTTTAATTGTGTTCAAAGCTTCCCGAGGGAAAAGTATTTGAAAAATAAATTGTGGTTTATAAAGATTAAAAACTTGAATTCTATCAAAAATTTTGAAATACCACACGATATTTACTTTTAGTCCAGTATTTGTAAATGTTTTTTCTTTTACTTTTCTTAAACTATACTTTACAGACAAACCTTGATTAAGCAGTCTATTGTTTCAATTGATAAAAATGGGCACAATAAGCAGTGTGCAATAGAAATCCTGTATACATTATGATTTAAGAGTGACATGCATACATACATACATAATGAGTGAAAAACGGTAGGTGCATTTAAATACTGTTTAAAAGTTAGTGGAAAACATTAAAAGGATTAAAAAAAAGTTAATAAAGATAGTTTAAAATTTAGATTTATGGTACTGACTTTTTGTTTCAAACTTCATTAGCATATGCACAAAATAAACGTGCCAAAATGCTCTAGCTCGGTCGGTCGATTGGACAATCCTTGGCAAAGCCCACTGCTTGGACTCTCAATATAAAGGCAACCCCTATTGGCTTGGCCAATTCTTGTTTGTTTTACTTTAAGCACACATTCAAAAGTGCATGCTTTCAACCTCTCTCCCTCATGTGCAGCTTCCCTTTGTGAAATACCAGTCTCTCCAGCATTGCTCTTGTTGCGCCCTCCTCACTCCACCAACAACTCATCCATAGTTTCATTGAATATTTTTTTAACTACCTACCCTGGTCTCAAGCACTACCAATCCACATTCCATTGCTCTCCTCTCATTCACTTCCCTATCATTCGCTCCTCCACCCCACTCCTCATGCCACAAAACCATTTTTATTTAATCAACTTTTTGGAGGGTTCGGCAGCTGACATTTGATGTTGGGCCACTCCGTTTTTCAAAAAGCACTTTCACGTACATATACAATTTTTTTATTTTTATTTACTGCTGAACTGAAAATAAAAAGGCGGCCACATTATGCTAGTAGGCGCACAGATGTGTGCTCATGCACGCTTTTGTCATCACGCTGGGCCATCCGTTTCATGACGTGTTGTTAAGCATACAGACCTATACAACATGGCGCCTTTTTTCATTTTGTTTTTCAGCATCTTCAAAAACCAATAGAAAAGCCAATAGATCGAAAAGATGAGCTTGGTTGGCTTTGCCAATTCTTCTTGTGATGTGCAATTTGTTAGTACTTTTGTTGAGTAGATGGGGCATAGTTATGAGGATTTCTGGCACAAAAGTGACCAATTACAGACTGTGATTCTAGAGCCGCTAATGCGCTCCTTTAGGATAGTCAAGCTACTTGCTTTGGTCTTGCCTCCAGGGGTAGTGAAGTAGAGTATTCATGGCTTACAGTAGGAGGTGCAAAGGGTTTGAATCTCCTGTACAGCAGGACGCAAACGTTGTCTAGTCAGTGGTATAAATTGTTTGGTGTCTAGCTCCTTATTTGCCATTGTGCCATATGGGAAATTTCAAACTACACAATAGGCACTAGATTTTCCACAACTGTTAAACTCATGCATCAGTCATACAAGCATCCCTCACGCATGTGAAACATGAGCCACATGGATATCAATGGTGCTGACTTCCCTGGCTCACTGAATAGTTGTTCCACATAAGAATCAGCAGTGCAAGCCCCCCTCCCTCATCTACCTGCTACCGCTTTAGCATCCTTCTCCTCTACCTCAACCTACACTCCCATTCATCCCCTTCTTGTGGCCTCCTTTCTCCATATCCTACCAATCTCTCATCTCCCCATGTTCTCCACTCCCTCTCCTTTCTGCCTCTGTGCACATTACACCAACACACCTTAGCATCCTGATTCTACGCCCTGCTTTATATACCAACAATCATACCCACTCTTGCATTGCTTTACAGCTGTACACTTCAGAAGCCTCTTCATCAATTACTTAAGCACACATCTGGGAGGAAATGAACACCCCTCACACCATAGTCTGCTCACACAGCACTCACTCAACACCTAACTCCACAACTCATGCCATCAAGCCTCAATCACTTTACCCTCAATAGCACCTGAATTACCTCAACCATAGTGTCTGGTCTGCACCACACTTTCCCAAACTATACCTCCTTCACTATGCAACCACACAGCACCCACATCACACCACTAGACTCCATCCTACAACTGCAGTCGAGCCATGAACTGACATCAACTAGTCAACAATATGGCCCATCATTCTAGACATCCAAAAGCATCACCATGACCCTCCACAAAGCAGACCTACACACAACTCTTGCTCGTAGGAAGTGTCATTACAGGATATTAATCGTGACATACCACCCAATCCATACATTTTACTACACATATGAGAACATAAACCACCATCACAGACCCAATGCACAACCTTATAAAGCATCTCGAGTAGCAGGACTTCGTCCTAAACATCTCAATCTTGGCATGAAATGAGTTTACATCCCTCCTCACCAATAACCACACCAAAACTCGCACATATCAACTGCTGAACACACCACCCAACAGCACTCCATACAAAAATAATGTATCTATTCTGCAGCTCATAATTGCTCTGCAGTCTGTCACAGTCAACCATCACCCAACCATACAGACTGCTTTGTCTTCCTGAAAGTAGAATAAGTAGCTAATTTCGCTTTGGCCCAAATGGTTCAGGAAACTGTTAAACATTTTAGGAACCAGCATCATTGAGATTGGGGTGGATGTTTGAAGGTATGACTGGGTGTAAGTGGACAATTTCCTGGATCACCTTATTAAGCTAGTCCAAGAGCTTGATGACACTGATAAGTTAGGTTATTATGATAACTTCTCCAAGAACGGCGCTAGGTGGCGCCAAACCAAGATGGCCGCACTGGAGTGAGGCTCCCGCCCGACCTGGCACTATTCATTATCCTATAGTATCCTGATCGGTAATATTGGACCGACACCCTCTAATCTAGCTCCGTTGCAGCGTCCTGCATTCAACGGTGTAAAATTCGCTCGTGTTACGCAGCGGCTTGCCTGGAGAGACGCCGGCGATCTGTGAGCGGGAGGAGGTGACGCTGCGTAGGAGGCTGCCGGCTGGATCTGCTGACTGGGACAGACCGGGGATCTGAGGCCTCTCTAACAGCGCCGGTGGACAGTGACCTGCGGTCTGGGCCCTGGTCCCCCCCTCCCCTCCCCCCCAGTGACCGACCTTGAAAAACACTGCGGAGGAGACCCCGGTGTGTGGTGCCGGCGGAGGACACGACTGACGGTTTTCCTTTGGGCCGAGGGCAGCGCTGTCTGTTTCTGGCACCTGGGAGCAGCGGAGCAGACAGACGGTGAGGAGGTGCGGGCTGCGCGCTTCGGGCTGCTTCTTTCACGGAGGAGGGACCGGACCGTTGGGGCGAGTGGCGCTGCAGTGGCACGTATGGACGCAGAAGGGGTGAGAGCAGTCACGTTTCATGCTGCATTAACTCCCGGTGGGCGGCCCGGCCTAGGGAATCTCGCGTCCACACCCTGCTAGAACACCGCAACGCCCCCATTAAGACTGCGGAACCTGCATCAGCTTGGCCGGAGCTGTGGAGGAGACTTGCTCAACGAACTTAGCCCCTCGTCCCCCAGTCACACACTCCTACGTTTGGCCTGGTCCCGCGCTGCAAAACCATTGAAGGCGCGAAACTCTCTGGCCTAGCCGGAGCACCCGCAGGCCCTCGTGTCGCCGCCAACTGTGTACAGGCCTTGTGCCCCTGAGGTGACAGAGACCAATCTACCACGCTGAATCGGTTCCCAGCCTGGGAAGCACCGGACCCCCCCCCCCCCCCCCCCCTCCAGAGAGGTCCAGTGAACATTGACCGGTCAGCCCTAACGCCTTCTGTCCCTGTGCTGGGGGATATCCTCTGGAAGACAAAATAGACGGGAGAGAGGCTCCATAGCACGCTGGTCACCCCTATAACAAGCCCCAGCAGACTGCTGCTAGCGAGTGCCTGCCTGCACCTACCATATACCCATCTCCTATACCTGGAATACTGGCGGCCTCTTCACTGGCGGCGGCCCGGACTCCGAGACGCGACATGGGGCGCAACGATGCCAGGCAATCCAAGATTCCGTTTGAATCTAAAAAACCTGCAAAAGGGATGCCGGATGCGGAGGGGAGTCCCGCCGCGCCAACCCCCCAAGATGATGATTGGAAGACGCTCCTACTTGGCATGAAGCAGAGCCTATCGACCATTGACGCCAAGATTGACACCATTAACACCCGTATGGATAGTGTCGTGACGAGACTGGAACAGCATGACACCCGTATCAAAGAGGCAGAGGACAGGATCTCTACGCTGGAAGACGGGGCGACGTCGACCACCAAGCAAGTTTCGCAAATGGATAAACTGCTCAAGGTAATTGCGGATAAAAAGGAAGATTTAGAAGCGAGGTCCAGGCGCAACAACATCCGCGTCCTGGGCCTTGCAGAAACAACGAACACTGGCAAACTGGAGATCTTCATGGAAAAACTGGTGGTGGAACTGTTCGGGAAAGACTCCTTCTCCCCACACCTAATAGTGGAACGGGCACATCGTTCGCTTGCTGCGCCTCCTCCTCTTGGGCTGCCCCCGCGCCCTATCATCGCCCGCTTCCTGAATTACAGGGACAGAGATGCAGTTCTTCGACGCGCAAGGGAGCTGGGCACAGTAACCTATGGCAACGCTGTCCTTCTTTCCTGATTTTACCCCCTCAGTACAAGATGCAAGACGCAAATTCGCCGCAGTTAAAAAGAAACTACAAACCCATGAAATCCCATATGCCATGCTTTATCCGGCGAAGCTAAAGATCACTCATCGTGGCACTCCCCACTTCTTCACCAACCCGCAACAGGTGGAAGACTTTCTCAAGCAGCAAAGGAAGGAAAGACTCCGAGAAGAGAGAGAGGAGCGTCGGTCCAGGTCACAATCTCCATTATCCCAACAAGACTGATCAAGACAGCCCAGTACTCATCGAAGTACCACCGCCGGTAGCAACCCTCTGCTGGACTAGATGCAACACTCTCTGGTGTGGTACCACTGCAGATTTTATCTGTTACCGATCTACAACATTGTCAAGTGCCGGATCACCCACCTCCGTCCCACGGCCGAAGTCTGGGCCTTGTCCCGGATGCCAGTGGGTGCAAGTAAGGAGGTGGTGGGCAGGTCTGGCGCCTCTTAGACTACGCCTCCAATGGGCAATCCCCATAACACCTTTCCCCCTTCTGGGGTCAGGGTTACTGTAGTTCTGATGTTGATTTTGGTTCTATTTGAAATGTGGGAGGGGGGAGGGTTTCTGAATGCCCGGCAAGTTGGGGAAGCCGGAGTGGGAGGGTGGAACGTCAGCACTGCCTCAGAGATTATCAGTCCACTTGAAACTCTAGTGGGAGGCGGTCCTTTCAGTGTTGCGGGGTGGATGTTAATCCGGTCAGTTGGGGTTACCGGAGGGAGGAATAGATTGGGAGGTCGACTAGTTCCTTACAATGTTTTTGGCCTATTGAAGGTGAGCCCCGGGAGGGGGAGGCCCCTGGGCGGGGGGCTGGGTAATGTCCTAAGTTGTCATTCTGCAATTACTTGTTCGATGCTTGTTGCTACACCTACTGGCTTAGTTTATATGTCATTGCGGGGATGGGGGACGTAACAGATTCGCCACCTGGGCTACAGCTCCAGGTATTGTCATGGAATGTGCGAGGGCTCAATAACCCTAGAAAGAAAAGGCAAATTTTGGGGTACCTGGACAGACATGGAGTGGCTATAGCTCTTCTGCAGGAGTCTCATCTCATGCCGAATGGGACCCCCCTATTCGCATCCAAATCGTCTTTCTCCAGTTATGCGAGAAGGGTCACGATCCTTGTGCGTAGAGGGGTGGGCTTTACCCCAGCAGGCACGGACATGGACAGTGGGGGGAGATACTGCATTGTCTGGGGGAAACTGTACTCTCACACGGTGATTATTGCATGCTATTACGGCCCGAACACAGATGACCCGTCTACACTGCTCACGATGTGGGGCAAAATTCAAACTCTGGGCATAGCTCATGTAATACTTGGGGGGGACTTCAACACAGCCGTAAAGCCTGTTCTCGACAGATCACACCCGCAATCGGCACATTACACAAACACCCAACGCTCCTTACTGGGCATATTGGAAGATCACCGTTTAGTTGACGCCTGGAGACATACGCACCCCGCCACGCGCCAAGGTACTCACTACTCTGCAGTTCACTCTACCTGGGCACGCATAGACTACATTTTCCTTACGGCAGGCCTCACACCCTGGGTAATTAACACCATGCACCTGGCCCGTACTTTTTCAGACCACTCGCCTGTCCTCCTTACTCTGCGCGTCCCCCATGATGTCTCCCCTTATTTAAGCTGGCGCCTCAACCCCGCACACCTTGCAGACTCAGCCTTTAAGTCAGAACTGGAGCTGGACATTCAAGACTTCTTTGACCGCAATATTGACTCTGTTAGCAGCCTAACTACTGTTTGGGAGGCTTTCAAAGTCACCGTTAGGGGCTGGTGTATTTCCAAAGGAGGGGGTGTACTCAAATCCCTGCGGGGAGAGCTCCGCAAGTTGGAGTCCGAGATACGCACAATTGAGAGGGATGTAGCTTGCGGCACGGAGGAATACGGGAAACTGGCTCAGCTCAGGGAAAAGATCAGTGAGTATTCGGAAGCGGCGGAAAGAGAATGTAAATTCAGAGGCAAACCCTACATGGCGCGAATATATGGGGAGGGAGACAGGCCGGGAAAGGCCCTAGCCACGGCTGTAAAACCCCCTAGACATAGTGGTTATGTAACTTCCCTGTGCGACGAACACCAGGTGCCTCAGAGGGACTTACCTGGACAGCTCCGGGTGCTTACGAACCACTACAGGGCGCTGTACTCCTCACAAAGGCGAGAGCCCCTGGTGCTCCATACATACCTTGCAGATACGGCTATCGCATGGTTGGGCCCGACGCAACAGAAATTCTTACAGCTTGAGCTCGATGAGATAAAGGACGCCATTATGTCCATGAAATCTGGCAAATCCCCAGGATCAGACGGGCTGCCGATAGATTTCTATAAAACTTACATCCACCTACTTGCCCCCATATTGAAGCGGGTATATTACTCAGCTCTCGAGGAAGGAACACTGCCCGACAGTATGAGAGAAGCATTGATAGCGTCGCTGCTTAAGCCAGGTAAACCCCCGGAGCTATGTGACTCCTACAGACCCCTGTTGCTTTTAAATACTGACGTTAAAATACTGGCTAAAGTACTCGCGACTCGCCTGAATCTTCTAATGGAAAGGCTGGTCCTCCCAGATCAGGCTGGGTTTGTCCCGAATCGTGCGACTTCGCACAATCTTCGTACCCTACAGGCGGTCATGCAAGATATAAATCCCAACTGTGAGGCAGCAGCAATATTTTTAGATGCTACCAAAGCATTCGATTCCCTGGAATGGGACTACCTCTTGGAGTTACTGGAAAGGATGGGTACTCCATTCAGCTTTTTGGATTGGATCAAACTACTGTACACCAAACCACGAGCTTCGGTACTCCTAAACGGGTCCCGCTCCGCACCATTCGAGATACACAGAGGAACCCGTCAGGGTTGCCCATTATCTCCAGTATTGTTTGCGATAGCAATCGAACCCCTAGCGGCCAAACTTCGCCAGCATCATAACCATAGGTCCCTGATTTACCCGGAACGACAGCTGCTCATCTCCTTATACGCGGATGATATGACCTTATACGTACATAAACCGCGAGATAACCTCAATCCCCTACTGCGCGAAATTACCAAGTTTGGAGCGATAGCGGGGGTACAAATCAATTGGTCCAAATCAGCCTTGTTTCCCCTCACTGACAACACTCCCCAGTTCCCCCTTGACTTCCCGCTCGAATGGGCACAAGATGAGATAAAATACCTGGGGGTCATCGTGACTAGGAACCGGGATGCACTGATTAGGGCGAACTATGGTACGGTCCTAGATAAATTAGCGGACAGCATAACGAAATGGATTCATCTGCCGTTGTCCATGGCAGGGCGAGTTTCCATGATCAAAATGGTCATTCTTCCTAAGCTGCTTTACCTATTCACCAATATTCCCTATAGTCCAGGCCCGCATTTCTTTAAGGCGCTGGAGTCCCAGCTCTCCAGACTTATATGGGGGGGGAAGCAAGCCCGGCTAAAACTGGCGACGCTAATGTTGCCTTACCACCAAGGCGGCTTTGAAGTGCCGAACTTCCGATTGTACTACGATTGCGCACAGGGCCATTTCGCGTCCTACTGGCTTCACCCCCCGCCATTCATGGCGCACCTCGCTGTGGAGGACGGATATATGAGGCCAGAAAAACCGTCGGGGTACCTTTATACGGAGGTTAGTGTAACAGATCGGGACCCGTCCACGGTAGACTGTACAGTGCGGGCATGGCGCAGGATTGCGGAGCGTATGGGGGTGACCCTTATGTATTCCCCCAGAATGATTCTGGCACATGACCCTAGAGTGAGTATTGCCCGAGAAGAAATAGGCCGTAAACTGCTCTCCAAGCTGGCCCTTTGCAAGTGGGGTGATTTATACGTAACCGGCCAGTTCCGTACACAGGCTCAATTTTTCGGGGAACAAACGCCCTCTATTATGGACACATTCCTATACACGCGACTTCGACAGAATATCAAATCTGTCACACTGGAGTTCCCGGACGAGCCAGAAACCTTCGCACCCCTGCATGCACTGCTACAACAGGACACCCCGAAACACGTTGTTTCTACGCTCTACAAGCACACGTATGCTTCCTCCGCTCCCCCAGAACTGCGTGCCAGAAAAGACTGGGCCGCGGACCTAGATCCTCCCCTTACTGACGAACAATGGGAAGACAGCTGCTCACATACAGTATCGGTGACGGGAAATGCCCGCCTTAGATTGATCCACTATAAATTTCTCCACCGCCTCTATTACACCCCCGCCAAGCTCTACCGATTTGGTCTTCGAGAGGACGATAGATGCGCCAGATGTAGACAAGCGGGAGCTGACTTTATGCACTTAGCGTGGTCATGCCCAGAGGTCGCGCTGTACTAGACGCAGGTGACCGAGGCCATGTCCACAATGATGGGGATGGAATTAGACACCTGTCCCAGGGTTGCACTGCTGGGGCTACCCGCTGCAGCAAATAACAGATTCCGGAAATTTACCGCAATGGGCTTTCTACTTGCGAAGCGCCACGTGGCGTGCAGATGGGGCCGAGGTCGTGCCCCCAAATTCAAATTATGGCTGGCAACAATGTCAACCTGGCAAGACCAGCTACACAGTTATGCTGATATGCTGCCACACAAATCGCGACCCAAGGACCTATGGGGCCCGCTCGCCGCCTATCTACTCCGCGCCCAGTCTACTGCTGAAGCGAGTATTGAAGACCAGGAGGAAACTGGGCACGTTGGGCAGTCTGGCGGACTGCACGACGGTTCCCCTCAGGTGTGAGGACAAGACACTGCGCTCCTGCCACCCGCCTGCTAGAGGGTGCCTAGCTGGGATTTGTTGCCTACAATGCTCCTCTACGCGCGATTCCTAGAGCCACCGGGGGGGATGTATGGGGTAGCCCTCAGTCCATTCCTGGGGTACATGAATGTTGGTGCTGTGAACCACTTGCGGAGTGATTTGGCCCGGCAATTCTCCCCCCTCCTCCCCCCCTCCCTCATCCTCCCTCCACTTCCCTCCCCCCCTCCCCTACCCCCCCCCCCCCCTACCCCCCCCCCCCTCCTGTCCTCCCCCGCGCATTCACATGTCTTGGCATTTAGGGGGAACATCGCCCCCATAGCAGGGGACAGGCACAGGCTATACACGTGCCCCCCCCCCCTCCGCGCCCCCACCCCCAGCGGGAAGCACATGACTGACCGTTCACCAAGGTATGCAACCACACGCACACTCACTCTACTGCTCAGAGCCACATCACATCGGACATGGAGTCCGGTGAACCTCATTACCACACACCCCCGATGGGGAACTCACTAGGAAATGGGACTGACCTCCTGGGTACTGTTACGAGTTGTTGTTAAAGTTTAAAGTGCAACGAAAAGTTAAAATTAGACCTCACGAAAGTGCGAATTGACATTGACAGTTAGGTTGCTTGCAGTACTACGCTTTAATCTACAGCTTTATATAACAATTATCGCGGCCGGCCCAAGTGGGTTGTAGGCGACAAGCTGTGTAAGTAACTGGCATTGTGCCCAAGGTCCGGACTCATGCTCAAACTAAGTACTATTGCTGCCGGCCTGACACGTTGGGTTGTAGGCACAAAAGCTGTGTTTTACCTCTGTAATTACAATAAAGGTCTTCAAAAAAAAAAAAAAAAAAAACTTCTCCAAGAACAACACTGAAATGTTCCATTAGTAATGTATGCTCACACCATAGTTAAACCTACTTTATAGAACTAAACAAAGCCATCTACTAAGCAACCTGACCAGCTTAATATCCAGGAAAGTGGCCACTTTCACCCAATCATACCTACAAACACCTAAGAGATAAAGTAACATAAAATATGAGGTTCCACAATACCACAAACTCGTGAATTGAACAGCACAGCTTACATGGGTTTGGTGGAGGGTGGTAAGATTTCACTCCACTGCAGTACACCCTCCGAGCGAACACTGGAACACTCCTTTCCCACATGGGCTGGTCGCATGGACCTTGGTTTCCCTTCATTCCTCACCCAAGACTCTAGGGTTCATCCAATTTTGATTACCACTCCTGTCCTGGAGTATATTGGGGACAAGAACGTGTATAAAGCTAAAATAAAATGCGCAGACTTACGTCCGTAAGTAGGACCAGGTTGGGAGGCAGGACAAAGGGCTTTATATGCATTGTTATACCCATTAATGTCTCCTGGGACTAGACTAAAACGACAATAACAAAGGTTTCTGCACACATTCTACGTACCCTTGTATCAGTTCCACGGACTTCGATGGTAAATGTTGGTGCCTGGAGTGCAATTTTAAATTATAGCATTTTCAAGGTATTGTTCAGGTCCTACTTGCTGAGATAGCCATAACATTAGGACATTTACCAATGACCCCAGCTCATGTCAGGCATTTCACATCCCCAAGTATTCTCGGTGATCAATGCTCAGCCCAAAATCAATGTAACCAAGTCTGGAATATTCTTAAATCATTTATGATTAAATACCCAATAAGTAATTTCATGCTGAGAATTCATCCTTGCAGCGCCCCTGGAGCAGCGTAATTCTTAACGGGCCAAGTTTATAACGGAGAGAATACGCGAAAAAGCAACACTTGGGAATTCAGATATATTCTAAGACTAATTTTGATTCCTTATAACATGCGGATAGTATCAAAACAAAAATTGTTAGCCAAAGATAAGTGATAAGTTGTGTATATTTGCAGTAGTGTTAATGCAACACGGACACAATTGTTTGCCATTGCAGTTCATGGTATAAAATGCGCGTAAAACGACAAATTGTTCACACTCCTATATTTTTTTTTTACAAACTTATACACCATCACCTTTCCAAGAAGCTTTAAGTGGGCTGGGTCTTGTTGGTGCTCAGCACTGGTAGTCTTCAAATCCGGGTGCTGACTCTCCCCAGCCTGTGATGGAACTTCGAGGAGACTGCTTCGTTATGTATGGATCCACTATCGCAATAGCTATAATCGCCTGATATTTATCTAAAAGCACAGGCTGAGGGAATCCCTAAAGGGGGGGGGGGTGCAGGAGGGGTGGTGGGCAGAGCACAGGCTCTGGTGTAACATGTATGCAGTTATCGGCTAATAACGCTGCTGTTGCTGCCCAGTTTTTAGCAGCTTCTATGCGTTTTTTCAAGCCCATGAGAAATGCTAAGTCAATATTTCCCAAAGCGTTTGATTTAAAGTTCCTAATGGAGCATTACAACAATCTTCAAAATTGTCAGGGCACAAATAGCAGCCCTGTCCAGGAAGAGGAAAAAAGAGGAGGTGAATGTCTGTATCCTTTTAGCTGATCCTACAAAAGAGATATGAAATAGAGAAAAAAATTATTTCTCGCAGTTACTGGGACAGTGTTCTTGGCAACTGATGCAAAGCTCAGAGTAGTTTTTTAAAAGTTTTTTTTAGGTCGAGCCTAGAGCAGCGTGCATGCGCTGTTCTGCAAGACTTATTGTAGAGGAGTAGGGAATAAAAGCCCCGCCCGCTCTCCGCCCCTATTTGCCATTGAATTGTCATTGTCCGTCCTAAATGCTGACTTCTGATTCGTCAATAGGCTTGTTAATCCCTCCTTAGTACAGCCTTCTCTTCATTTGCCATCTCCTATGGGGACTGGACCCTTTACTTTGGTTGTTACACGGTATGTGTTGTTTAGACTGTGAGCACTATTTTCTTTAATGAGGTTCTCCTACTTCAGGCACGACATGCTTTGGTGCCTTCTACCCCCCCCCCTTTCCTGTTGTTGACCCTTGTTCCCCGGGGTACACGCCGTCCACCCACTATTTTCACAGGGTGGACACCTTCCACCCTGCCAAGAAGTTGGGCCCCACTGAAAAATATGCCAAATGCGTCCCGGTTTAATTTGCATACACCGAGACACATTGAGCAGCGCCTGCACGTTGTCGTCTGCTCTCGATTGCAACAACGTGTAGGCGGGGAGGGGGCTTTCTTAGTGCAGATTCCTGCTGGGCTTCATAACAAAGGCCCAATCTAAGGGGTCATCGGGCCTCTTTTTTTGTTGGAGTCTCCTGGCTGGCAGCAGTCAGGAGCCTCGCACCTAGAAGCAAAGAAGCTGCGGGGAAACAAAGGTTCACTCTGTATTAGCCTCCACTCATACTTGAGAGAAGGCTTTTCACTTTGTTCTGGCTCTGTTTTGGAGATATGCGTGCATTGTAAGATTGTCAGATGTGTTGGTCCTTTCCAGTATTTACACAACACAAATAACATTTATATAGTGCTTACTACCCCTGAGGAGATGTTGTAATAAATTAAATATCACTATTTTTTTCTTGTGCAGCACTATGGGTAGAGGAAGATTACGCTGACAAAAGGCAACATTGTTTAATGGATAGCTTAGAAAAGTGTGAATCGTATGCCTAAATCAAGAGGGTTTACCTGTATACTCGAAATGTGCTTTAATGTACTCATGATAAACATTCTAAACATATATGTGGGGCTTAAGATCTGATGTCACTTCTTATGGCTCCACGTCCTGCGATGTCACACGCCTTGGTGTCACACGCCATGATGTCACCTGCATACTGATTAACTAGGTTAGTCCCCCCACTTCTTTTTTTAGGACTTGTGCCCTGTTACCCCCCCCCCCCCCCCCCCTTCCCATTGTCCGTGCCTTCTCCTTCCTCCTGCCCTCCCGTTGTCCATGCCTTCTTGTCCACCAGCCCTCCCTCCTGTTGTGTGCCTCCCCCCTCCATTCTCCGTGCCCCCACCCTGCCCTCTCTCCTTTTGTCCGTGCCTTCTCCCTCCCGTTGTCCATGTGCAACACATGATTCTAGACCACACTATTAGGCCACACACCTTCGTTACACAGGCCACGCCCCTTACATGAGTCCTTGTTTTATGGCCTAACATAAGGGAGAACGGTTTCAGAATGTTATATTCCAAAAAGTAATACAGCAAGAATGCTTTTATAAGAACAATCTTACAAAAACTGCACACAGGAAGCCATAAATGCAAGCTGCGTCCATGTGGACTCCGAGAAGGGCATATATTTATTGGCTTTGGCACGGCTCGTGTTCCTCGTTTTCCTTTTCCCCTCTGCAGCGCTCTTCTGCCTTTTGGATAGGTTTACTCTATGCAGAAACCTCATGCATGCTTCCGTGGAGGTAGCACGACACAGACACCCTCCTGGTTTGCATTTCTGTGGCAGCGGAATGTTTACCGATATCGAAAGACTGCTTTCAGGCGCAGTAGAGGTCGAACATTCCTCTGCGGTGCGCGCACTGGTAGACGCAACTTTTAGGGCGAGGCTTCATCTTGAGGAGTTGCTGACTGGTGTTTAGACAGACCGGCGGGGCGCTCTTTGGACAGCCTCGTTATCTGTATACCATAATTTGGAACTCTTTTATTACCGGATTCCTTTCAGCCACGCCTCACTCACCCTGACTCCAACGACCTTAAAGTGGTGTAAAGCGCTTTACAAGCCAGGAACATAAGCTGATGTTGCAGTTGGAGGAATGTATTTCTCGCTTTGCTGTTTTTTTCCCATTTTGACTCTTGCAGCACATTTTTGGCACCAGTTTTTCATCTGTAGATTCTTTCACATCCTCCACCCTTGCCAACAATAACTCCTGTGTTTTCCAACATGGTGCAGCAGCAAAACATGAACTGCATCACATTCCTCGTCGTTCAGCGGAGCAATCTGCAGTTGGCACTCAGCAGCGTGTACGTTCCCGCTGCTGTCTCTGGGCAGATAGGCAGTAGGCGGATGAATGTTCTCTTTATTACTAATAATTCTGTACTACAGAGGTTTTCAGGATTTCTCGAGTATGTGCTGAAGCTCAGCCCCTCACAACTTTTCGATCACCCCAACTCGGGTGACTGAGTGAGGCTTGTCAATTGTCATAAGGGAAGGATGGATTTTATGTCAATGGCCCGGAGGCCAACATTATGCATATCCCTTTTATTACTGCCCAAACACAGCAGCAACAACATCAGAGATTTAGAATATCTCCAAACATTCTAGAACTTAGAACATGTATAAAACACCATGTCAAGCAGCCATCTTCCTCTTTTGTTGCTGCTCAAACAAGAGATAAGGACTCTGTTTGTCTTCTATTTAAATATATTAAATGGTTAATATATTAAAAATAAATATAGGTATAGAAATTACATATTGGGTTAAAATTAATAACAAGCACGGGACACAGAATGTACATATATTTTATGTCTGTCTTGTACTCTTCTTGCTCCGTCCCGGTGCTCTGTGGAACGGCTCTCCGTTTGACAGACACCGAGGAGGCGAGGGAAGCCGTGGTGGGCTCACTGTTCAGTCGACGAGTTATCAAATAAAGTCTCCTGTCAATACATCGGCTGTCGCGTGGTGATTTCCCCACTTAACGATTTGCTTAACGAGTTCATGCTGCGTGGGTCGCTGCCCAATGGGAAATGGGAGCCTCAGTGAACGACAAAGTATGCCACGCTCACAAAACGTTGGTGTATATAGTATCATGAGTTTAATAACACCAGTGTCTTTACCTTCACATATAATGCGTTTTCCCAAAGAATGTTTAATGTGAAAAATAATAGACTTTAAGTTGAAGGATTTCATTGCATTATGATTTTGTGATTTACAACAATATTTCACTCTGCACCTTGTAGTGTTGTTGTATTTTTCATTTCATTCTGTTGTATCCTATTCAGTCGGGTTTTAATCACGAAATGTAGTTCTGACTCCTGCAGAACACGGTATGCCATCTCTTACACACTGACTGAATATTTTATCATCAGCATTTTATCTGAGTGACTTCTACCACGAAACATTTTATGATCTACGACCGACAGGAAGGTTATACTGCACTCTTGAGGCATTTCTACCATAAACTTCAGCATTTTAAATTATTTTGCCTGACGCTTACTTTTAATGCAATACATTTTAAGTTTTTTTTTTTACCCGTGCTAGTCTAGTTGATTTCCCCTAGTGTCTCCCTAAAAAGGAGTTTTTATTAGGGAATCGGAAGGTGTTTAATGTTGATCCTTGAAAATGTAAATTTAAGAAAATGACACCTATAGTTAATTCTGATGTCATTTTGACCTTTTAAATGAGCAGGCCACCAACTCAATTTCCTCTTGATGATTAAATGTGAAATAAAATAGAAGTTGCACTCACAGTAGACGCATGAGTAGTTGGAATATTGAAATTAAACGGTGGGGAAGCTTGCATGCATTCCATAATTTATGAACACTCAGATTGTGGAGCAGAAATACTTCGATTTGCCCATTGATTTTTTTGGGGAGTCATAGCCCACACCATGAACCTTGCAGCATGGGTGTGAGGAGGGAACTCAATGATGAAGCATGTCACCCTTGGGTGAGTAAGTGTTCTTGTCCTAAAAGGATTTATTTCCTGGTAGCTCCATCACATACACACACATACCAGTGAGTATACAGGACACAACCTAGATACATGTGATCTGTCTGTCCTGTCCTATCAGCTAGCCAGATGTAAACATTGTAATTTTTTTTATCATTCAGCACTGCCAGTGGTCTTAGTTTTTCCTGTCTACTTATAGGAAGTTGAGGTGATAGATTTTGAGTTCTCACCAGTTTCAGAAAGATTAAAGTAACCAAAACGATGACTTGTTAGTATAAATCCTGCTACCTTCGCCCCATATTGCAGTAGGTGCAGTCAATCCCAGCCCTGCTCCAGGTTGTTTTAAGAAAAAAAAAAATATATATATATATAGAGACCGCTTTGACTTTTATTGGGTCTATGATTGTATATGGTCTTCGATTGGTTTTTGGTAATAATTGATACTGAGTAGATTAATTCTGGTAAATTCCTATTTTGTTTTCTGCGTCTTTTAGATTGGCTGTTGACATTGCATACTAAAGTTTAAAAAAAATAAAATTCTAGTAGTTCTGTACTTTCCATACGCAGGCAGGTGAGGGCCCTTTATTACCTCTCACAGGGCGGTATAACGGAGTTTCCTATCTTGGTGAAATAAAAAATAACACCCATTTTGCTGGTTTAACCCCCTGGCTGCGGCCGGAATTCTGCGCCTGTGCGGCACATTCCGGTTGCGGGCGTGGTCATGACTGCTCCTGTCCGTCATCAGCACACGCCCTCCGTAACTTATGACGACCGGGAGCCGTCATCAGCACCGAAGGGGTTAAATCGAAATATTGTTGTGGGGCTCTGGAAAAATGCTTTATTCATTTGGTTGCTGTAATATATTCTTGTATTTTCTGACTTGGCTAATCATATTTTATTGTTTGAAATTTCAGAAGAAATGATGAAAAAATCAGGCCAAGCCTCTTGATCAGACGTTGCTTGCAGTGAAAGTGACAACCACGCTCATGTTTTCTCCTGATCAAGAAAATCACCCTTCCAAAGCACCAGTAAAATATGGTGAACTCATTGTACTAGGGTAAGTGCATTCTTCTCAACTATATATGAATGAAACACAGTGTCTGCAATTAGCATACAGTTCCCTCCTTTCCTAACATAGATACCTGTTCGTCCATAGACTGACTCTGTTGTCTTACATTGACGTTTTTAGGAAGGGGTAGTATTTTCTTTCTTAATCCATTATTCTGTGCATTTGAGTGCCTGAGCATTTGATGCACTTCCTTTGCCTCCGTACCTTCTCAGCAAACCAGGTCATGTTTCTTACTCCCGGTGGAATTTTGTGGAACCTGGGATTCTTCTGTTGCAACTTCATCCAGCTTACCTTCTGTTTCCCATGTCCACAGATCAACAGATCTTCTTGGATTCTGATACCTTGTATAATGTCAATGTGAAATAAACGCTTCTGTTAAGATCTCCAGCGGACATA
Source organism: Lissotriton helveticus (assembly GCF_964261635.1). Lineage (NCBI taxonomy): Eukaryota > Metazoa > Chordata > Amphibia > Caudata > Salamandridae > Lissotriton > Lissotriton helveticus. The sequence goes on from NC_136067.1 coordinate 1,622,866,015, forward strand.
AACAGTGAAACCAGTCTAGGCTCAGTTCTCGAGTATATTTTCTTTCTGCATAACTAGTGAACAAATCAAGTCCACTGTTTTATTTATACTTGGTACTGATTTTGTTAGGGTGGTGTGGACGTCCTCCTTATGTGTGCATCAAAAGAGTCCTTAGGAACTGGTGATTTGTTTCCTCCTAATATTAGCTTCAGCAGCAAGCCGTTCGAGGTACTGGTTTTGAAAAGCTTATTCCTATGTAGAATCTCCAAATTGTGAAGAATCATCCCAGAGTGACACACTGCTCCAGCCCAACATCAAGCTGAGCCAAACGAAGCTTGCCCATGAAACCTTAACATGCTTACTACTGCAGAAGCCATGCTGCTCAGACCCGGCAGCCATATGCTAAAGACGCTTGTGGAAACAAGTTTTCTTGGTGAGAGTTGTTCGTTCTGTACAGAGCAGTGTACGAGTAATAAGTATTATAACAATTTAAAAATAAGAGTGACTTTGACTTTCTGACACTGTTCTTCAATTTCATTGCCTCCGCTCCTTCTCCATAGCTTGCCATGTATTCACTTTACACTAGCGTAAAGATTTCTGGTTCATGCATTTCCTTCTTAAGTAAAAGTATAATAGGATTTTGCATTCGTTCAGGACTCTTGTGAGAATAATTGGTTCTGCTGCAGAGAAAAATCATCCTTGTTTTGGCTAAACAACTCTGACCCAAGGAACACTGTTTTTTGAAAATCTAGATGTACCCCACGACTCCAGGGGATTTCGGTGTCCCCCCTGTATTGTAGGGTGTATGGTCAAGATTGGCCAGGGCTCTCTTTGTGACATCTTTCTGCCCGAGTGTTATGTTGTCATATTTCCAAGGTCAGCAACATGTTCATGTCCAGTAGGTTCCTTTTTGGGATCTTAATTGTTCCCAAGTGGAAATAAACACTAATTTGCAGTAAGAACCTTTTCTGCATTCACATGCTGTGCATTATTCTATCATCTTCTAATTGTTCTTTTTTTTTTTTTATTACTATACGCCATTGGGTCTGGAAACATTGCGGGAACTCACAAGATATTGAAGAAAGTTTTGAGTTTTTGTCAAAGAATCATCATTCAGACAAGGATAATACTGAAGGAAGTTGAAAGGTAGAGCACTGACTTCAAGTGAACAATTTCCTCAGAGAAAAAATGTTTTAGGAAGCTCACTGTCTGAAGCAAGCAAAAAAGCACAGATTGGACAGAGGACACTAAAGAATCTGTTTGCAAACTCATTTCAACCCAGCCTCCCGGGAAGGGAGAATGTCTCTACATAAACGATGCACAGCATGTGAATACAGACAACATTCATGCTTTAAAGTGAAAAGCTATTTTCTTGTAGGAGTAGTTATGAAGCTCGAAGGATTTTCTGAATTCTGTGCGACCCTACCACATCCCCAGAAATGAGGAGGGTGCTGAGCAAAAATATCCAAGAAAGACATTGAAAGATTAGGTATCCTCGACAAAAACAAGTCACCAAGAGGGAAAAAAATCTCAATATAGCAACCACGCAAAGGTGCTTCTGGAGTAGACGTCCGACATCGCTGAGGAATAGACAGGACAGAAAATGGGCAACTGTGCCCATGTTACAAAAAAAATAACCCAATAATAGTCTACAAAGACCATTCCAGACCCAACCACTATATGGCCTAATGATGCACAATATGTGAATACAGAAAAAATCTACTCTCCAAAACCACTTCTACAAATTTGTAAGCATTTGGCAATGGCAGGTAGATGCAGTTACTCAGAAGAAACCGCGGACAATTTCTGACATTAAGGGCTTTGTTCTCCAAGCTCTGTCTAGTGGTGTTGTTTGAATCACTCCTGCTGGTAGCCAGGCAGTCATCATTCCTCTAGTTCTTTACACACTGTCTGTAGGCATGAGAAGAACCTCTCTCGCCAAGCCAGTGTACTATGGAATGATTTGTTCGCTGTCCATTGAAACAGTGAAGCCCAAGTTTAATGGCTCTTGTTTTTGTTCCACTGGAGAGTCTTGCAACTGCAGAGGTTTGGAAATACTGTCTTAAATAAAGTTGAAACTTCAGTATCAGTCCTTGGAAGTGTTCATCTGGATGTTTGCAAGAATGTATTTCTAATTGCAGTCACCTTAGCTTAAATAGAAAGGTAATTAGGTTTTGAATCAAAGTAATGTTTAGAATTCTTGCCTCATAAATCCCCAAGTTGCGAACCAGAAAATCTGCCATCCAAATGTCCTTCAGGGTGCGCTCATTCGAAGACTACTATATGTTCTCCCTCTCAATTAACCTAATGGGGAATGACTTCAAGGTGTCTGTGGTCTTCTGGAGTTTGCCCTGCATTTGTAAATTCCGGTTTGTCTTGAAGGCTTCTCCACTCGGAGCAAACACTACTTTTGTTGCTGTCCAAAGCCCATTGACCTCTTTGAAGCAGTGGCTTAGGCTGGGTTATGTTATTTTGCGTTATTTATTCAGAGTTCACATGGTCTCTTGCACCTGTTACACCAGAGGTAAGAACATGAACGATCAGTGAACTTCTACTTCACTAATACTGTAGCGTTCTGAAAAAATGACTATTTCTTAAGTTATTATTTAGAAAAAGGACAAGTTTTTAATCCTCAGCACAAACCTAATTTGTCCTGAGAACTTCTAAGCTGTAGAGGAACATAATTCTGCACAGTAGGGACTAGAGCTAAAAAGAAACCTCTATGTGCTTTCATCATTCTGAAGACCTTCAGTAGTAAGGCGTTTTGGTTTCGTAAAATTCTGAAGATGGTTCAACCTGTGTGTTTTTTCTGTTAGACTAGAGGGCCCTCTTTTTAAAATACCTAGTGAGTTATGCAAAGCAAGTTCAATCCTGCACTGAGCCAACAAAGGCAGTGAAGGGCACTTAAGGCTGGAGCAAAATGTTTTCTCTTATCTTAGTCTTGCAAAAGACCTGCATCAGTGTTCTGAAGGCTCCTCAATAAGAGACTAATCCCAGGTACATCTTTATAGCATAGTCCGGGAGAGTTTTTGATCTGACACGATTCCCTATTTTGCTGAGCAAGCACAATCTCCCAAGGTTGGGAAGCCATAGAGGTGAAGGCTGACTGACGATTAAAGTTGTGAGTCAACCGCAAAAGTTTAAATTTGATCAATATTTGATCAGATTTCCGATTTTTAATCATGATGGTCTCAATACAATCTGAAATGGTCCTGTATGTTTCCTGACGGTAGACAATTCTACAGAGATCTAAGGATCATTAACATAATTCTTGACAAACTGTGTGGTTTCCCGCAGTTAAGAGAGTAGCATGGAGAAATGACACCAGAAGAAGAGTCTGATGGATAGGAGCTGCAGTAGACAAAAAAGCGATCTTTGAAACCCTAGTTGGGCTAGGCACTTAAGCAGCTTAGGCAGGCTGAAATGGCTCAAAATATCACATGTGAATGAAAGCCCTGTATGTTCCCAAGCAATGGGGTTTGCCTGATCATACCTTGTGTGTTGGTCAATAATTGGAACTCTCTGCCGACTAAATCTCCATTTAAAGTCTGAATGAAGTCTATACTATATGCTGAAGATTATTTTCTGTGATTGGCTGCAGTTCATTTGTGACCACCCTTTCTAGACGTTTGTCTCGGTAAGTACCTTCGAAATAAGCCTGTAACTGACTGGGTATGAACCATCCATTGGTAGTTTCTTCAGTTTTTAAATTCCTACTGTAATACTGGCACATAGAAGCTAATTGATTAGCTTGAGGATTCGCAGTCTCTAGTTTCTGTTTTTCTTAGATGATCACAAAGCATACACCTCATGTACACAGAGGATACCCAAATTGTTTTTCTAGTTGTAGAGGGTCCCTGACGGCCTCCAAAGAGTTGAGGGATGGATGGCCTGGAATCATCTTAAGCTCAATGGAAGCAAAACAGACTCCCTAACCAGATACAAAGAGTTCCAGTGTGGGATCTTTCTTCATGGCCGTAGTCATTGGGAGAAAAACCTACCCTAATGTGAAGAACCTAAAGGTTCAGTTTGATAAGCAGCTTGTTGTGACTGAGCAAGTAAATATTGCAGTAAGACTCTGCATATTTCAGTTATGCACCTTGAAGAGCACTGTACACCTCTTTTCTATACCATAAATAATTCCAACTGTAAATTATTTTATATCAGCTAAACTGGACTATTGCAGTACTGCCTATTGTATCTTTCCTGCAAACACCAAGGTAGAAAACAGTTTGTACAAAATGCAGCTACAAGACTAATTTTCAACTTAAAAAGGTTTGATTCTACCCCATCTATATTACCCAAGCAGCACTGGTTGCCAGTTCAGCTGATTTACCGTTAAAACACTCAATTTAGTTCATAAGGCTATTCATAGCAGTGTTTAGAGCCCTATGTCAAGGAAGCTTGTGATGTATAAACTAAAATGTCACATTAGATCAGAAAAAGCATTTTTGGCCACCTGCCTAGATTCCATCGTTCCACTGTGTGGAAAAGCATTCTTAGTGGTGGCATTTGAGCTGTGGAACTGCTACCAAGAAATCTATATGGCGAATCTCTGAAAATATTCATACAACATCTGAAGACATAACTTTTCCCAGCAGCTTTACAGATGTCACTCTCTCTGTCTTAGTAAATCTGCTTTCCTAGAGATGTATGAAGGGCCTCAATACCTTAGAGCAGAGGTCTTCAAACTTTTGGATGCCGAGACCGCCCTGTCGACATTTTCAGGTGTAAGGACCCCCTGATTAACAAACGGTTTCCTAAGCCTACATACTCAGGGGCAGATTTACAAGCCCCCTGTGCCACCACTACGTCACTTTTTGTGACGTATTGGTGGCGCAGGGGGCCCCTCCATATTTACAAGGAGATGAAAAGCCATCCTGCGAGCCTTTTCCTCTCCTTGTAAATATGGCCCCTTTACATGCAGCACTGTGCGTGGAAGGGGAGTTCCATGGGTGTTGCTGTGGGTGTTCCCACGCAACATCCATTGAACAAGACACATCTCAATATTTACAAGAAATCGTAAATCTGGAGATGCGTTTGAATGCTACACCACCCTAAAGGTGGCGGAGTGAGGCGCAACGAGGAGAAATGTTTTCATTTCTCCTAATTTTTTCCTCTTTTAATGCGTGCTGCATTATACAGCACGCATTGAAAGAGGAAAATGCCTGTAGTGATTGTTTTTGTGCAGGAAGATACCCCTTCCTGCACAAAAACAATCTCCCCACGACGCAGGCATCATTGCACCATGGTGCAAGGGTGCCTGTGCCGGCGCATGGCTGAAGCTTGTGCGCCAGGGCAGGCAAAGGACAGAGATGCAACATTTTCTTGTAAATATGTCGCACCTCTGTGCTTTCCAAACTAACAGAGCAGGGTGCAGCAAAATGACTTGCTGCACCGTGCTGCGTTACTTGTTGTAAATCTGCCCTGAAGTTCTTTAAAATTTTTACAACTCCAGCACATCCACAGGACCAAATTCTCACGAGTGCCGAGATGTAATGGGATTTGTATATAATGTTTTTATAAGATACATTATTCTTATAATAGTAATTGGCAAAAGTGAAAAACATTTTGGGGCAGATTTACAAGCCCCTTGCGCCACTTTTGCATCACTTTTAACATGGGAAAAGTGACGCAAAAGTGGTGCAAGCGGCTTGTAAATCCGCCCCTTGGTGTACAGAAAAAAACCTTTTAAGATGTATGAATGTCTTTTCTGTTCTTGGTTAATTTCATTTGTTGTTCACCTGTGACATTCTTAACTTCCTGGAGTTTTATTCACAGCTACTGCTTGATAAAACGGTTTAAATGTAAGGAATAGGCAGAGTGGGGGCCCAGGGGGTACTGGAACCAGGAAAAAAAACAAAGCCTCTGTAACCAGTTTACAAAGGCCTGTAAATATGCAAATGGTCTTTAACGACCTGTCAAATACTCGGGTGTGCTGGAGATAAGACTCCAGACACTGCCCAGTTCAAGCTGCACTGCAGCAGCCCGGGCTGAAACACAGACGAGGAGGAGGTGGGGGGAGGGGGGGGCTGAAGCCCTTGTAGTTCTATGGGCCTGGGAAGAAGTTTGACTGGGAATGCGCGACCCCCTTTGTAACACTCCACGCCCCACCTGGGGGTCGCGCCCCACAGTTTGAAGACCCTGCCTTAGAGTGATAGTTGCACTATATAAATACAAATGCACCCAGGCAGACCATCTACACTTAATTTAACAAAGGTTTGGAAAGTTTCCAATGAAAGATGTAAAGGAGTTTGAAGGGTCTGAAATATAGCTGCTGTGAAGGTGGATTTAGTTCTATGTGCTAGGTAAAGGAAGTTGATCTACATCTTTATGGATAGAAACTTTTCTGTTGTTGTGTTTTTTTTTTTAAATGTAAAGACTGTTTCACAGTTCTTGTGAAGGGATGCCGTGTATGTTGAGGGCTTCTGGAGTACGCAGGTCCATAAGATGTTAGTTATTTTATCATTTCATTGAGCGCTTCTAGTAGTAGACCTTAAGTTTAACAGGATTTATAACGTATAGTATGCTGTAAATATTTATACCCATCATAGTCTTCATTTGCTTGCCTTTTGCTCTACGCCTTACTCCAATATGCCCTCTGGGGTCTGATATCTGGGGACGAGCTACAAAGCAGAAGGCATAGGACCAGTTTTTATGTGTTTTTGTCCTCTTCCAAAGTGGAATAGGCGACCTATAGCGTGTTAAATGCATGTATTTCCAGCCAACAATTTCTTCTTGACTCGCCCAGCCTTCCTACGTGAGAGAGAGGTGTCTTCAAACACTTGTCCTGAGGTCTTTTTGTTTTGTTGATAATTGAAGGTGATGTGGCCTGGCACAGAGCCAGATAATAATAATAATAATGTTTGACACTGACCGCATTCTGTAATTGTTCAGATGGACCAACCAATGAATGCAGTGGTACCCCAAAGAAATTGCGGTGCAAAAGAGACGTTAGCCCGAGCATTTTTGTCCATAATTTTTGCCTGATCCATGCTGGCTATTGTCACTACATTTACTTAATTTCTTGTTTTGTAATCATTGACATATTTACAATGTGATGGGCTAGATAAGTAATTCTTCACCATTCAAGTCCAGTAGTAACGCACGTGTCCTGATATCTTTGAATAATTAGAAAATATGTAGGATTAGTTAGCAGTTTTCTCACACCACCTCATAGCAAGTCTGGGTGAGGAATCGCTTGAGCCCTTGCTATACAAAGGGACAATTGGTTTTCTTTTCTTGGAATGATATAGCAGTCTTGTGGCTAACTATTTTGAACCACCCTTTAAATTAAGATCAAGCATTGATGGAGCTATTCTCAGAATAGTTGAAACCTAGCTCATGGCTCTGATTAGTTATGGTTGGACATTTTAAATACCTTAAGAAGAGTATACATAGGGTACATATATGGATACACTTGCATATTCGGGAAGCAATTATGTTTTTTTTTATTGTACGCTTTAATTTTTGTATGCCTTTGCTGTATGCTCCAGGAATGTTGTCTCTACTACAAAATACTGTAAATAAGTCCATATATATTCTGATGTCATTTACTGCAAGATATTTATCCCCTGCAGAGGTGGCTCCGATAACAGCGAGTGGTGTTGCATTTCCTCTTGCTTTGAGGCAGATCGTGTATGAAAGCTGCTTTGGAGCCTGTGTCGCAACCTTCCAAATTGCATTAAATGATAAGTCTAACATTGAAACCAGTTACAAAATAATTTGTAGTAGAATCTTTTTTTTTTTGTGTGTAGGTGTGGTCAACATGGAAAAGCCTGAGGTAACTTTACTTGGCTTTTTCCCCTATATATCACTGGTTGCAAAACTTGACCTGTATTAGGAATGGGGTCTCTTTCTAGCAGTTTATACTTTGTCTAAGCAGGGACACTCACTTGAGTCAGGATAAGTAAATTACACTATCCGAATAACCCACAATCACCCACTTGGTAGCTTTGCAAGAGCAGTTAGGCTTATCCTCAGAGGAAATGTCTAAAGTGGGTGTATATATATATATATATATATCTATATATCCCTCTCCCTCTCCCTCAACCCAGTAGTGGCTGCTACTGTACAGGAGTGCTTGGGAGGGAGGTGGATGAAAAAGATAAAAAAAACAAAAAGATACACCTGGCTATGGCCGGCCAGTTGACCGCCACCTCTCCTCTTTCCTCTTCATCTCCAGCCGGCCGACTCCTTTCCTCCGTCTTTTTCATCTCGAGTCTGAAAGACACACGGGAGGGGATGTGGCAATGCTCCGGTTCCGCTGGCAGTGCGGGGACGATGAGGTGTTGAGAGTCAAGCCACACGGTGTCGATTTTGCAATGTCGCTGTCACCATGGGCCACTGGTGCGGCGGCAGAGTCAGGCGCACAAACTTCGGTCACCCGGCACTCTGGACACCCTCTGTTGCGGTTCTTCGGAGGCACTGCAGCGGCATCAGGTCCTGGGTTGCAAGTAGCAGTTGTTGCATTCTGCGGGGACCAGGACTCCATTGCAGGCAGCGGCGCAGTGTTTGGGAGTGACGCCGACTCCGAAATCACACTCTTAAGTCGATGTGCTGGTTTCTTCTTGTTGAACACTGCAAACTCACTTCCAAGGGCCCAGGAACTGGATTTGGCACCACTTGGCAGAGTAGTGTTCGCAGCAGAACAGTCCAGATGGTGCAGGTGAAATATTCGATGGCCCTGAGACTTCCAACAGAAGGCGAGCTCAACTCCAGCCCTTTGAGAAACTTGGAAAGCACGACGTAGTAAGCAAACTCCAGTCCTTTCACTCCCAGGACAGAAGCGGCAGCAGGCCTGCACAGCAAAGCAAACGGAAAGTGGCAATCCCTCCTGACAGCAACACAGCTCTTCTTCCCAGCAGAATGCCCTCAGCCCAGAAGTATTCCGAGTATATGGTGTCAGGGGTCCTGTACTTCTACACAATTCAGCCTTTCAAGTAGTCAAACTTCAAATCATGATCTTTGTAGTGCACAAGACCCTGCCCTGCCTGCCCCTGGCTCCAGACACACTATAGAGCGGGGGAGAGACTGCTTTGTGAAGGAACACACACAGCCCTGTTCAGGTGCAATTGTCTACTCCTCCCACCCCTTTAGTTTAGGAAGACCGGTCAGCCTGGTGATGGGCCATCAGGATATGCAGGGCACACTTCAGCTCCCTTTGTGTGTGGCTGTCTAGCGTGAATTCACAATGCCCAACTGCCATCCAACCCAGATGTGTATTCTAGGGACAGGCAGAGACACAGAATGGCTAAGTACGAAAATGCCTACTTTCTAAAAGTAATACCAAAGGGGATGATGGACGGAGCGTTTGAGCAAATAAAACACTCCCCCCCCCCCCACCCCCCCCCCCCCAGTCAACTGATCTGGGTTTAATCCATCATCATGCTTTAGCTCACTCCACCACCCCAGTTCAGACATGGCCATATGCAAATCAGTCTGACCCTGTGCCTCATGGGACTGTTCCCATGAGGCACAGGGTCAAGACTGATTTGCATATGGCCATGTCTGAACTGGGGTGGCTTGGTGAGCAAAATAACAATGGATTAAACCCAGATCTGTGACTGGGGGTGAATGTTTTGCCATTTTGCAACAATCCGTCCATCATCTTGTGTCTTTTGCTGTTCACCCTATGTGGGTAGGGTTTGCCCAGACGTGGGCCCCGTGCTCACTACGCCACTGGAGTCACTCTATCCTGGCTGAAGACGGCTGTCCATCATCTTGTGTGTTTTGCTACTTTCTAAAAGTGGCATTTTTCGACCGGTAATGTAAAAACCAACTTCACTAAAAGATGTATTTTGAAATTGTGAGTCTATAGACCTCAATCCCCCATTTTCTATCAACTTCCGATTAGGAGATACACTTGTAAGATGTTACAAGGCAGCTCCAGTGCCAACCTATGGGAGAATTAGGCCTTGCTGTAGTGAAAAACGAAATTAGCAGTATTTCACTACTCTGAATGACCAGTGCTAGAGTCCTAATGCCAGCAAAAACGAAATCCAACACAGTCACAAACAGGAGGTCAGAGGCAAGAAGGCTGGGTAAAGGACACCAAAAGATGCCAGGTCTAACAACCTCCTTTGGAAACATCCACTACCTTTCAGTGGTTCAGAGTTGGAAAAGGCAGTTTGGGTAGCATTTGAGGTGATACGAAAAAAGAAAAAGTGTCAGGCCTATGCTTTGCTATTTTGTAATCCAATGAGCCCCAACTGGTTTGCTGCCACAAAGGAAAGGCATAAATTGCAAAAGCAAAAACAAAATAATGCTGCAGCTAGGTTACATCCTTTTTACAGTTGAAAGAAAATGCATGACATTATTTTCCATTTGTATCTTCTATATACTTGGTAAAATTGTTTTACTCTACATCTTGTAGGTGCCATGTTCAAAGGACTACATTGCAGTGATGAGAATATTGTGATGGGGTCGAGGTGCCAAAAAGGCTCTTACCCTTAATGATTCTTACATTGTGCTGCATTCCTAGATGGCAAGTAACTGCACAGTTATGTCCTGTGCAAGAGAAGGAAAAACCGTTTTGGCATCTTTTTACATATGCATTAACATTTACATGGTAGTGTGTAGTCTATTGAACCCACCAAATTAAAATTTATTTTGGTTCACTCAGGAGTTGGCATTTTTCATACTTGTTGGTAAACCCCACTCCTAAATTCAGAAAGTTTCCACAATAGTAAAACAACAATATTTAAATCTCCAGATTTTCCAAAGGCCAACAGTTCACAGTCACTACATAAGTTGCTTAGAGTACCTTGTATACGTGCTGGTATTTTGTACTGATGTTTCTGAAATTAAGCAAGTTGTGCAGTGGCAGAGCACACACACCGTTCGTGCTCATGCCCCAATCTGTTCCGTGTGCTCCTCACTGAAGAGCCACCCTCAAACACACGACATCTGAAGCCAACAAAACCAATTTAGAATTATCCCCCTAATGACGCATCTATTAGAACTATCCAAGCACTCAGCGGGCACCAAGGGCTCTGTGACTGAGCTGCTCCCTGGAAAAGACTCTGTGTACGGTTGACAGAGATTTCCCTGGGCTGTGAAATATATTCACAAGGGACAAGGGAAAGTTTGTTATTGGAATGTTTGAAACTACAGCGATGCATAGAATTAATCACTATAGATGATTGTAATTCAGTCTTGCTTGAAAATTAATAAAATCAAAAACTGACTCCATTGAAGGAGTGAATTGAAGTCTGTGGGAACATGTATTAAAGTTTGCTATCTTGATTCAGTCCAATTCCAAACAGTTTATTCAGCATGGTAGGATTGCTCTCGATATGAGCATACAGTTTCAGTATTGTGGGGGAGACCCTGGCCCCCTTAAGGAAATCCTATGAAAACCTAGTTTTCTAGTTAGAAACCCTAACTTCTTGGCATTTTCAGTTGCTTACTGGTGAAATGCCAACGTTTATATGTGAAGGCGTGCCTGTCTTGAAAAGAGGGATGGAGCAGAAAGGATTTACTTTAGAGAAAGTTAACGGTTCATTCAGTTGCTGCAGAGCCTCGTAGAATATGATTGAGCTGTATAACACTAGGCTGCAAGAAGCAGATTCATCCTCACTGCTCCTTAACCTTGATTTCTGAGATTCCACTTTAGCACGTTGTCCGTGTAGGCCTGCTTTGGGTGAAGACGAGGGCCTTGTGTTTCTGCTGGGGTCTTCCACTGAGGAGCTCCAGTAAAGTGATATGATATGCATTGCTTTTCTTCTTTAAGCTGTAGAATGTTTAAGAATAACCAAGTATGAATGTTCCAGGGTTTCTTGTGGATCAGTAAATACTAAGCGACTGTGTGTAATTATACCTTAAGTATGTTAGAATTCTGTTTTAACTACCACAGGCTCTCCTGCAGGTACAATGGCTCATTGCCAAACGGAGACCGAGGACGAAGAAAAAGCAGGTTTGCACTCTTAAAAAGGCTCAAAGCAAATGGGGTGAAGCCAAGCACTGTCCACATTGCCTGCACCCCTCAGGCAGCAAAGGTATGAATTATACTTTCTGTATGTGAGGTTCGCTATTATGTGAAACTGATTAAAATGTTCGGAGTTTTATTTTTAATGTCTAATGAGTGGGTTGTCTGGTTTTGTGAAAAGTGTTTAGGAGTCCAATTTATGCAAATACTTTTGAATATCTAGCATAATCGAGACCCAAACTGTTGAATGATTTTTTCAGAAGTGTTTTACATTAATGGATTTATCATGTTGTATTCAAATGCTACCACACTCCTATTGCAGCCAAACATAATTTTTTGTGTGGACTAAGTGGCAGGTACAGTTCTGAATTTTCATTTTCAGAAGTGGCATGTAAGGACACTTGTATTTTTGTTTTTAGAGAAAATATCTCCCCCTACCCTGAAACAATCTGCCTGCCTCGCTAGACAAGTCACAGCATGGTTCTGTGAGTAGTAGGACTTACGAAATTGCTTCTTTTTGAAAGAAGGTCCCCAGTAAACATGAATTTTGTTGCTAGGAAGTGTAATGAGCACAATGGAACACGATCCTCTGTACTGTAAGAATTCATTACCAACGTTCTCCCTTTAAACATTAGATTGTCCAGCAATTCGAGCATTTAAAGTGTACTCCAGTAGGTGTTAGAGGGTTGAAACGTATATGCTATGACATAAGTAATCACAATCCATAGACTAAATGTTCAATCTGTTAGTTTTGAAAAAAATAGACATTTTCAGGGAGGAACGTAGGACAGTCAAAAATAAGAGTCAAAAAATAGACCTAGAACCTTCTTGAACAAAAGTACCTCACTAAATACACACATAATTGTATTTATTTTATTTTTATTTATAAAGTTTAATATAGCGCGAACATGATCCCGGGGGATATCCGAGCGCTTTACAATTGGAGGGAGAGGAGAGGTAACAGTTGCAGTACATTGCGTTGTAAGACACTGACATTCAAACGGGCAATATAGCCATTATAATGTAATGGGCACTATTAACTACAGCCAACCAGTGGACCAGAAGGAGAGGTCTTAAGCTGAATACTATGATAGTCTGCTCTCGTTTCGTAAATCCTGTGTGTAAGTCTGTGAGCTCAATTTGTTTGTGATCCAGTGGCTGAAAATCCATTAGAACAGGCCAAAAATTAAAGTGACCCTTAAGACTCACAAAATGAGCATGGACCCCACACAACATCCAAAGTGATTTTTAGAGTGCCTGTGTTTGAATTTGAAAAGTAGATTTCTTTTTAACAGGACTACCAGAGGTTCATTGTTTTTCTCTACACACATGATACGGTTCCGGGGCTAAGCAGCTTAGGTTCAAACTGGCCTTGCTGTCATAGTTCCCCAGTGTTGATGCTTAGGCTCAACACCTAAAGTTCTTCCCACTAGATTATTAATATTTTGGGTTCTGTATTTTGAACCTGTCTGATTGTGGCCAAGACTTTCAGTTGGTGGGAGTACCCATGGTACGTAGGCCACTATTTGGGATTGGGCAAATGGGATATAGAGATAGGGTGCACTTCTGTCTTCAAATAACCTTTCCAGAATTTTAGAGACAAACGGTCTCAGACTGTCCTGGTATCATGAAGAGTGGCCACATCCAGCAGGACAATATTCTACATCGTATATTTAAGAGGAAAAAACCTTACCATTCATCCAGGACTGGCGGTTGCCAATTATAGACTCCCTCAAAGTTTATGGTGGTACCTGGGATGTTGGAATGATGCAGACTTCCCACAACTCCCAAAATGCTTCTATACAAGACTTAAACTTCTTGGTCACACAGATGCTCTTGAGTCAATTCTAGCCAAGGTGTTTTGTTAAGATTTTATGGCTCCCAAGTGGTTCACTCCCTCGAAATCACCTTCACTGAGACCTCAATCAAATGCACCTTGCTCTTCTTCCTCCATAGGAGGGCACGCTCCTTTGTGCATACTTAGCACTGCAGCTTCCTCTTCTTCCAAGTCCGGCTGCAGCAGCAGGGCTTCTTTGGAGTCCTAGGTCTAATTTTGACAGAAGAGACAGTGCAACTTCCACTGTCCTCATTCAGGAAAATGACTGAATTGGTGCAGAGTCTGTTTCCTAAGTTGAGATGAAGTATACCGCAGATTAAATGAGACCAGTATTTAAACTGCTTTGGGGGCCCTGATGGAAAGCCAGGGCAAACCAGATTATAAGCTTAGTTCTTAACCCCTTCGGCGCTGATGACAAGCTCAGCTCGTCATCAGTTGCGCCGCTCGCACGCTGATGACGAGCTGAGCTCGTCATGTAACGCGGCTTTTTGAAAAAGCCGCGTAGCGCGAAAATCGCCGCAGCGCGCATGCGGTTAATAAAGATCCTGTCCACATGGAGTACATCTTTCCTGGCTTTCTGGGAAGGCAGTGTAAGAGTGGGTGGCAACCAATTAAGTTATGTTGATTCCCTTTTGATCAAAACCAGACTCTTTCGGGCAAGTTTCCCCCCACACCACATCACAACAGTAGGAATAACAAAACAATGAAGGAAGGAGAATTCTGGGACTGTGCCTATATGTATTCCAAAACCCACCAGAGGCCCATACTGGGTCTCTAGGACACAGACCCTGGAACAGCAGCAGATATGTTAACACCACAAAGAAGAACAGACACAGCCCAAAGAGGAACTACTGTTAAAAACAACTTGCAATGTCTGCAGCCAACGCTAGATGATAGTGTGTAAAATGCAGGATTCTGCAGTAGCTCCATCTGCTCCAATCCAATAATTATAAATACTTAACTTTTTACAGCACCAATCTTTTCTGGATTCACATGCTGTGCATTATTCTTCCATCTACTGTTTGACTCCAGAACGATCTCCTTTTGTCCCTTGTCCTGTTTTGAGTTGTTTTTTTTTTGTTCGTTTGTTCTAAGCATCTACTTATTCATTCCTTCCGTGAATGAAGTCTGGCATATGCCCCAGAAGCCCTTTGCCTTTGTTGCCATCAACAGACTGTTTTTTCATTGTTTATCTGAGAAGCACAGTCTATAGCACTGGTGCTACTAGTGTAAGAAAACAATATTTTACATTGAAAAATCTAAGAGATCTTTTATCGGATTACCAACTGACATCAAAGCAGGAAAACACTGAGAAAAACCAAATAACAATGAGATGTTTCAAGAACAGCAAAAAAAAAACACATGGGTCAGAGAATGATCATGGGGTGCGGAGAACACCCTTTTTCGATGTTCCCCCTGCCCTCCGTGACCCTCCCCGACCCTCCCTTTACCCCACTGTCACCACAATTCACACAGCAGGACAATTATGACATTTGCAACATTTGCCTATTGACAGATCACAAGTCAAGGGGGTGTGCTGAAGGACGCAGACTCCAACATAAGCTGGGTAACACACCAACGGTGCAGCAACCAGAGCAGAGCCGAAACATTCAGACTCTTAAGCATGCAAAATCAGCCTTGACGCCGAAAACATCATCAAAGGCAGGTAGAAGCTGGAAGAGCTGCACTGGTGCAAGCATAAGGACACAGGAGGAGGCAGGCCCTCTGAACTGTCCTCTACACCAAAAGGTGATTGAGAAAGAGCATTGGAGAGGGATAAATAGCCTCGCAAATGGGAGTGTTCCACGCAGAAAAGAAAGCCTGTTACAGTTAATAATGACCGAAAAACTCAACGCTGAAGGAAAGAAGTGACGCCTCACGGCCAAAATGGAGGCCCTGATGAAAAGAAGGAGGGAGTTTGACGATTCCCTGAAACCTTACCAAATTGCTCTGAAAACATTGAAAGAGCGGGTCAGCGAACACGGCCTTATAGAGTTAGATCCTCTTGCTACACCAGAACGTCAGAAAGAGGTTGAGGTGGAATTCCTAGAGTATGAAGAGAAAACAGGGGAAGGCTTAGTGGAGCAGGAACCCTCCCAGGGATCAGAACCTACAGGTGACTGACAAAAACTCTACCCAACACATTCTTCTCTCCCCTGACTATATTTGAGCCTACAATACTATAATAAAGAGGGCAACAGATACGTGTGGAACATTTGCAAACCACAGTGCACTGATAACAGATATGCTCCTCCCAAATTCCCCCAGCAATTGGACAAAATTGAGAAACTCCTGCTACATCTGCCAGAGAAAGATAAGAGGGCAAAGACAGTGATTCAAGACCGCAAGAACATTGCCAACACCTGCCTAAAGCCCTCACTTGTGTACCCAGAACTGAGGAGACACACCTGACTGTGTCTGGTTTTAAACCAGCGGTACAAGCCTCCGATCAATAAGTCCTTTGGCGGGAGAGCCTGTTCTGCAGAATGGTTGGCGATGCGTTGGAGCACATGAAAATGAAAGATGAGACTGTCAAACCAATGGGGGCTTTACAATACGCATGGCTTTTTTACAGAGCAATTAACCCCAGGAGAACAACACCCACAAGGGGCGGCAGGCAGCGTTCATTTAACTTCACACGCCTCCTTCACGCTGCTTAGTGGTCAACCAACAAGTGCATTGTCACAATGGCAGTATGGGTCACCACCACAACTCTCCTTCCAAGGGAGGGCCAGATGAAGAGGAACTGCCCGATAGTGTCAGGACCCTCTAAAAAGTGACTTAACAGAGTCCCATATATTCAGTTGACTTGTAGGATGAAGAAGTAGATTCTGCAGTGGATAATTGTGGTAGGTGGGTTATTGCTAAAACTAAATTGCTGGGTAAACTAGTTACTTTGGTGGGATACTATGGTACGAATTGTTACAAACCAGAGCCACTAAAAGCAGTTTTTACCAATATGCCGGATTTCCCAGAACCTATAATTATGGCTGGGGATTTTAATATAGTACTGGATTTAAAACTGGATAAATCTAAAAATAGTAGAGCTGTGGCCACCCCAAATCGCGTATATATCTTCAGACGACGATGAAGCATACTGGGCTCTGTCATGTCTGGAGAGATAGGTCTGGTCTCCCGCTAGGCGCTTCTTATAATAATAATAAGTACAGTCACAGATCTAAAATTGATTATTTCTTGGTTCGCTTAAACCTGAGAGAGGCAATCCTGGATATCGGTTATTTGAATGCCCATCTGTCTGATCACTCGGGGGGGGTCACTATGGAATTGGAATTAAAAAGTAGGCATTCAGGGGGAAATTGGACTCTAGATTGGACTTTACTCTCCAACATAGACAAAATGAGTTATCTGTGCAGGGAGACAGAAGATTTCCTAAATTAAAATAAATAATAAACAAAAAGGCCTTCCCAGTAAGACACCATTCAGCCACTGACAGAGCAAGCTTACCTCTACCAGAAGGGTCAGCTTCTGACAGAGCAGTAGGGAAAATTATGGGCCTGATGGCATATTGTTTTCCTCTTATTCCCCATTCAACACGCCACCTAAAATCACTTCAAGAGTACTACAGCAGCAATGGTCACAGGCAATCTGGAGTTGGAAGGATCTAGTGGTTATCACAGAGTACACAAGGAAATATAGCAGTGGATTGCAGACATTACAGTGAGCCGGCCCTTCAAACTACTGACTGTCTCTGTAACAATCACAACATATGCACCCCAAGAGTGGCGAGAGTCCTCCTAGGGAAACCAACCATCAGGACCATGAAGCCCAGAGGAGGTGGTAACACATCAGTGTCTTAGCTCTCAATATTGTCTTAGTCCTCAAGACATTCCAGACACAGGGTGTGGAAAGAACAGTCCAAATTCAAATAGACAACATGGCCACTATGTAAATAACAGGGGGACTAATTTCACATGCTTTCTAGATTAGCACAGGACCTATGGAAGTGGGCTGTCTAATGAAGGATAACTCATGGCGATACACCTACCTGTGGTACAAAACACAGAGACAGACAGGCTGTTTGCACAGGTGGAGAACATCTTTTGGACTAAAGATAGACCTATTTGCAACTCAGGAGAACGCAAAGTGCTGAAGCTTCAAATCTGAGTAGCCACAGCACTTATCTAGAGGGAATGCCATATTGATGGACTGGTAAAGGAAATTTGCATATGCTTCTCCCCCAATATTGTTAATGCCACTGGTGATGCAGAAGTGGGCGCAAGCTAAGACTGACCTGATCTAGAAGGCAGCCTAGTGTGCCGGAAAAACATGGTTTTCTGGCTTGGTGGAAATGGCACAAGGCTGAGTCCCGAGATTGACAAGTGGACCAAAATGTGTTTGGCAGTACTGGGGGAGGGATAGGTATTCTATTCAGCATCAGCCACCTTGAGCCTAGCAGCATGGTATTCAAGGTCATTGAGTTTGCCCACTTAAAGCTACTGCAAGAGCGATTTAAATACTTGAAGAAGCCAGAAGGCCAACTACAAGAACGTGTTACATAGCGAAGTGGTACAGATTCATACATTGGTGCAACAGGAAAGGATACTGCAGTAGTCTGGAACCTTACATATCTACTACACAGTCTCCTATGCTTCACTGAAGGTACACTTGCCAGCCTCAGTGGCATATACAAGGAGAGTAACAGAGACCAGTTTCTTCACCACACCAGTTATGGAAAGGTTCCTGGATGGAGCAAAGAGAATTGCAACCCTCCCAGGGTCAGCTGCAACAAACACGAGGAACCGTAAATTAATGTTCACACAACTCATGAAGCCCCCCCTTTGAACCCATGCATAATGTAGAACTTTGATATCTAACCATTAAGACAACTTTCCTAATTG
The DNA here is from genome assembly GCF_964261635.1 of Lissotriton helveticus. Taxonomy (NCBI): domain Eukaryota; kingdom Metazoa; phylum Chordata; class Amphibia; order Caudata; family Salamandridae; genus Lissotriton; species Lissotriton helveticus. Next base: position 1,622,884,619 of record NC_136067.1, read on the forward strand.
CAATCACTTCTCTACAAAGAGTTAGTGCATTGCTGGCTCTGACTACGTAGAAGACTTACCTATAGATATAAAAGGACAATGCGATAATGAGAACAAATCCACAATGTATCCCTAAAGTGGCATCACACTTCCATGTAAACCAAGGTATACGTTTACCCGTGTTCTAGCAGCCTAAAACACAGGCGGGAAGGGCCTGCATACATGGGATTTTAGAAGAGCTGTTCTGTATTACAGGGGAAAAAAACACTAAAAGGGAAACCGGTCCTTTTATCTCTTTCTCCAAGGCAAGCAACGGCTCCCTAGTAACTAAAGGAACTAATACAGGATGGGTAGGACAGCCAATCCAAATGTGTTACAAATCTGGAGGAGTTTCATTGGGAGAAAAGCCAAGGGTACACTCCAAGGAAAAAGGGACCAACAGTCCCCTTCATCGCTAACGTATCTTCAAGTGACATCTGCATGTCTGCCCATTGGTCTTCTGTGTACACCTTCAGAAAGCATCATTGTGTGAACATACATGTTAATAAGGAGGCTCAGGTGAACAAAGTATTAAAAAGTCGGTTTGCAAACCCAGCCTCCCAAGTAAGGAGGGTACCACTAAAACATCAATTCACAGCATGTGAATCCAGAGCAGTTTCACTCTGCAAACCGAAATGGTTTGTTGTCTGTTGAAGTAGTTTTGCAGCATGAAGTTTTCTAGATTCACATTCGACCTTCCCACCTCCTCGAAATGAGGTGAATTTGCAAATGGGAAAGTTACGTTGTAAAGATAAGAAGATGCAACCAGACATACCAGAAGATTGCCCCAGGGGAAAAAAGAATCTGAAGATGGTGAAGCACATCAGAGGGTTTCCAGTGCATGCATCTGTCATTTGTACTGCACACTGGGTTGGGAGGAGAAACAACCCCAGTTAGGTGATTGTTTTTTCTTTCTGTGAGGTGGGTGGGTTTGAAGGCTGCCACCACACTGGTCGTGCAGGTAAAGGGGCCTGTATCACTTACTACAGTCGGCTGCCCTGCACCATTGGCCTTCTTTTAGCCCGTTATGAAGGAGTAGTTGCCACCTTTAGCTATGGATAAGACTACACATTTGGTCACACCCCATGCCAGTATAGCTAGGGGCTATAAAATTCCTCAAAAATGTTCTGGTGCTGTCGGACCAGAGAGTCTGTAGGTGAAAAAAGATGTCAGCCTAGATAAATTCCAACGGGGTATATGGCATAGCTTCACCAACTTTGGAAAGATATTAGTCTACCACAGCAGAAGCGAGGCAATTCAGCCCTCTAGACTGTTGGAAAACGAGGCAGCATCTGTGAGGCCTGCACAAATAACATGACACATTTGTCCTTCACTGGGAACCAAACACCCTAGGGCAGCGCCTGACTCTCAGAGGGTAGCGTTGCAGAGCAGTCTGAGGCTTACTCAAGGGAGGTGGTGTGGGCTAGTAATCGCCATTTGCAGGTGCGCAAAAATAACACTCAATAATTGATTGTCCAGTCTGTACTTTGCTTTATAAAAGTAAGAGTACATTTATTAAACAAACACATCACTCAATACTATACACCAGTTTACAAATATACATAAGCTGTTGGAATTACTTTGTGACATTGCATAACATCTCCACCCCTCCAGCAGGGGGGGTGGGGTCTAGTACCACCACTCCCATGTATGCACATCATCTTGCCCCCAATGCAATTAGTTGAACCTATCCTGGAGCGAGGGCCCTGCGCACTGGCACCATCCCAATGGCGTCCCCCTCCCATTACTTCAACAAGCATTAAACAGGGATACACCTGCCTTGGTGACACATGACCCTGACCAAGCATCTCCTACTGACCCTAAAGTATACACCTCTACATCTTAAGGGCTAACAATCTGGGGTCTTCACCTAAGCGCAGCAGCAAGACTACATGTTTACGCACACTTTAGAATGACAGTACTCAGCACATTTGGATATCATTAAAAATGCATTGCAATTACAGCCCCTAAAGGCATCACAGATGATCACAGGATTAAGTTGTAAATACCGTCAGACACCCTAGCAGGAGTGTCTAGCCACTTAAATCCACTTTGCTTGTGACATCACCTTACACCAGTACTTCACATTGAACATCAGTCCCTCTAAAAGAAATAACCATTAATAAATGCATTTCAGTGCAATTACGCCAGTTCACCTCCAGGGGATGCCTTTCTCGAGACATCTCCAACTCAGCCCTTCAATCTTTGATGCACTTCTCAATGAACCCCCAGCTGTAGAACAAAAGTTCCAGCCTAGGAGATGATGCAATCTTCGCTGAGAGTTGAGGGGTTATTCTTTTTAAATCCTCAAGAAACTTAGGGTGGGGCTTAGCTTTGTGCTGGGGGAGAGACTGCGCTGCTCCAGCAGCTCCCCCCAGCACCTTTTCACACTCAAGGGTGACTCCTCTCCTCTGGGGGCCACCAAAACGCCAAAAACAATCCATTCCTCGGGCCTTGCAAGGCATCATGCGGCGCTTCAAGCTCCTGCTGCTTTCTGGGGCCTCGGTGGGGGGCCCGGTCCCACCTGGACCCCCGGGTAAGGGTATGCGGCGCAGGGAGCCCACACCCGGCCGCTCCGCGCTTTGGTCGGGGGCCCGGTCCCACTCGGGCCCCTGGCTCCTCCTTCCTTGTTCGGGGCCCCGGTCCCACCCGGGACCCCCGCAGGCTCTCCACGTTGGAGGGCAGTCCCCGGGACCTGACCCACCCCGGGGGCCTTTCCTGGACCAGCGGCAGAGCCTCACGCGCTTCACCGCCAGGGGGCCACAAGTCCACGGTCGCTCACCTTCTGGGGGCCATATCTCAGCCCCTGGAGGTCCGATCTGCCCCATTTTCGCATCTTCTTGCTCCTGGCGGCACCCCCAGCCACTGGGAGCACTCTCCTTCACTCTCCGGGTCTCCAAGAGGGTGCACTCTGCAGGGAGCGGTCTGCACTGGCTCCCTTCGCCAGCCTTTCGCCTGGCTCTCCTCCTGCGCCTCTCTTCTCCCTGCGCAGAGGCCCCTGCTTCTGCGCACCGGTCCTGGGCGCTTCTTCGGGTGCTGTTAGGGGCCTGGGTGACAGTCAGGGGGTCTCTCCTTCCAACTGCCCATTGCCAGGCTCCAGCACCTTCCACCTCAGCAGACCACACCCCAGAGAGAGCTTCTCTTCCTGTGCAAGTACTTTTTAAAAGTTGAGTAGGGGGCTGGCAGAAAGTCTCTGTGGGTCCTATCAAACAGCGACACATCACTTCCCTGCCCCTGCCCCCTCCTTCTTGTCCAGCCTCTGGGTTTGTTCAAAATGGAGTCCTCCAGTGTCTCTGGCCACATGGCCTCTGAAACCCAACTCCTTCCCCCCTTCACTGCCTTCTCTCCTGGGTGCAAACTGGTGCCTGGCACCCAGTGACAGCTGCTAATGGATGAGCCTGTAGCCCCACCCATCTTCTTCTTTGTGGAGAGGAGGCCTTAGCTTGTGGAAGAAAGGTTATCAATCCATCCAGCTGAGGTCAACCCTCAGCCTGGGTCTGGTCATGGCTGGCTCAGAGAAATATGACAGTTCTGTATGACCCGAAAGCAGTACAAATATGAATTTGGACTCTGCAGAATACTTATTTTCACCTACTCTACAATGAACTTTAGTGCATGTCTGGAATCTGTAGGCTTTGTGGAAGTCATTTTAGCCATGGGCCCCACATCCCCATTGGGGAATAATGAAGTGAAAACACAGTAAAACGCACTGACTTTCCCTGGCATGTTCCTTCCCAGGGTATAAAGCCTATTCCATGTCCCACCCAATTCTGCAGAAGTCCTGCCACACCATTCACTCTGTAGCTGCTCCTGGACTGTGCGTGCTAGGAATCTCCCCTGCGCAGCTCCTACACGTGTGCACACGCATGTACACCCGTGTCTGCATGTAACCAGCACGGTGTCCCATACTCCAGCTGCTGCGCAGCGGCCTAGTCAAGCCAGGCGGACACCAGTAAAATCTCCATGCAGTCTCCTTCATTATGAGTTCACTGTGGATGAGTCCCAGATTATGAGGCTCCCCCACAGTAAAAGCTCCATAATTAGGTGCTCAAAAAGCAAAAAATCTGGGCGGCCCTAGTGTCAGAACCACCTTCTAACATAGACATTTACACATGAAACTTTAGTGCCAAGCAGGTGATAAGCACTTTCTTTCACAGTATCCTTTTCAATGTTGTCATGTAAGTGGTAATCTACACCTTTCTGAGACCCCAGGATAGAAGGGGCAGGCTATGTACTCTCACTCAAGGCGTTTTACCTTCATAGATAAGTGGAACAACTGTGAAGACAGGTAAAAACGGGGCATGTTTGAGTGTTTAGAAGAGTATTGTAATGTAAAATTAACTTGTAAATCCCTCTGTTGCCTACAAAGGCGTACTGCCACTAAGGATTACCTGAAAATTAGCTGTTCGAAGAGTCATGGGGATGCTCTTTTAATCAAGGTTTCCATTACGTGTATAGAGCCATGTTTTCAGGGCCTTTGAGCAAGACACAACCTATGGTATGGAATGTAAATGTGGCTGTAACAAGTTCCAGACTTTTGTAGCATTGACTGAACAAGCTCAGCCTTCCATCGCAGACCTTTTGACTCGAGGAATCACAAGAAAGTTGGCAAATCTAGACCGAAGTGGTTGCATGGTATATAATGACTAAACCTATCTGCACATAGGTGGGGCCTAGTTTATTGAATGCTTTAAATACTAAATACATTCCAATTTTTGGGGCTTGACAACCAATGCTTAGAGTTGAATGCTGCATAAGAGTGTCTGGGAAGTAGAAGGGCCAGTCTGGCTGCCTTAATCTGGCCACAGTGCCGCTTCATCTGTCCCACAGTACATCCCAGAAAAAAGGAGTTGCCATGGTTCTAAGCAACTAAGAATGTTGGCTTGTGCCAGTAAAGGACGAGTATTGGCTAGAAGATATGAGAGGATTTTTCTCAGCTGCCTCAAGAATCGACAATATGTCAAGGACAGATGATGGACCTCATCATTTAAAGCCAACTTGGACTCGCTCACAAAACATTGGGTCAGAGACAGTTCAGGAGAGAGGAAAGATTGACGGTCAGAGACAAACATAATTTCCAACTTTTCAGAGTAAATTTTAAGGCGATATCTGCTAACCACCCTGGCACTGCTAACCTACACTTGCATCTAGGGTGATCACAATGTGTTGATCAGTCAGCGTAATTTATAAGAGTAGGTAGGACAGAATGCAAGGCAGATGAAAAATAGCTTGAAAGAAATTGGATGAGTGCAGTGGCACTGGGACAGAAGTGTCAGCGGTCCACACATGTACGGTATGGTGGGCCTTCAGCCGATTGTGCTTGCTCTTGGTTTCAGAACACAGAATGTTCAGTTCCGTGGGGACTTCTTGAAAGGAGGGGATGTAGTAGCTTTAAAAATCGCAGCTCCTATTTATTTATTTATTCATACTGTTGACTTTAGAGCACTTGCTTGTGATACAAATGCCACTTTGTAGATCTGGGTCTTTTCAAGTCATGGATTACGTTTCCTTGTCTAATCCCTGATACTACATGGATCTAAATATCAGTAGCTTTGGAGAGTTGTCCACCCATGTCCATTTGTTGCTGAGCTCTGTGACAGATTGTCTTGTCCTTTGTGAAGCCCTGACCTCTATCAGTTTTGAAAGTGATCCCTGTGTCATATGCGGAGACGGGCAAAAGATGTCTGAAAACGACATCTTTTAGAGTAATTTTCTGATTGTGAATTTTGTTGGTTTCCCATGTCCAGGCTAAGTGAATTCCAAGGATGGACCCTAGAATTCCGGTAGTAACTTCTGAGTGACAACAATTAAATTTTCTTTGTCAAATATTGGGATGCGGCTGTGCATATATTGCAGGGTTAACCTTACTTTAGAGGAGTTTTAAAGTAAATCTCTGGAGCAGAGGGAGTCGGCAAAGTTATTTGGCAGTTGGCTTCATGTGATCAGACCGGGCCGAACTAGCCATACCGGGCATCGGGTAGGCTGAAGGTCAGGGGGCGAATTTTAATTAAGTTAGCCGATTTTCACCTTTGGGCCGCTCTCACTGTAGGCAGTGCAGTGCAATGAAAATACATGCCTTAGTGGAGCCGAACGGAGTTGCCTGAGACGGACTATGCAGTGAGGGCTACTTTTGCCTCTCGGTCCTGCCCTGTGATCAGACCACTTCCGGCTAAGATAAAGGTTTTACATCCTCTGTAATTTGAGGATTTCTCTCTTCGGTGATCCACTGTAAAAAAAATATTTCACTAATCCACTCTGTGCAATGGCCTGGTGGGTTTATTCTGGTATCTTGCATGGCGCAGGTGGGAGATTTTTCTAAGTATTATCATTGTTTACGACTAGAGCCAGGGTCTGATGCAGGAAGGCGATATCTCTGTTAAAACAGATCCTGAGATTTTTTTAGCTGATTGAGCTGGTGATGGGTTGCTCTTAGTCTCCTTTGCCTCTTGTACAGAAGACTATTTGTGAGATTGGTAGTGGTTGTCAGAATTTCCCTTTTTGTTACTTTTAAGCCAAGAATATTCTTTTTATTACTTTTAAGCGACGAATGCTCTGTCAACCATTGCTGGAGGGGTTTCATTCAGGTAGGTTTGTTTCCTACTCTGACTCACCCAGTTGGAGGTGAATGTTGAACACTGTCAGACATTTGAAAGTGCAGTAGTGGGTCCTGACCGGTGCACTTATTTCAGTTCATGCATATAGTACCTCATGTTTGAGTGAGCCACAGCACACCTTTAATGTGGACAGATTTAAGGTTCTGGGTGGGATGGAGAGATGAGGTGAGTAGAATCCTTCTGTTGCAGATCTCTCAAATTACCCAGTTCCAGAGTAGATCATGAAATCCAGGCGTTTTTCTTTGCCATCTGGGTGTTGTAGTCCTGATTTTATGATGGGACCAATAGGCCTACAAATCTGAGCTCGCACAGAAAAAAACTGAATGGATGAGCCACTTATGCATGGAACTGGGGAACTCGAGAACTGTCTTTTATGTCTGTATGGATGATTTCGTTTTGTGACTTGGTACTTATTCTGTGCAGTGTGTTTTGCCTGGAATAGTAGAACTTAGTTTCTGGATGTTTGCCCTCCACCAGAACGAAGGTTGTCCTTCATGTGGTGTTGGCATCTAGATGACGTCAACACACGAAGGTTACGCAAAGTGACTTATATGTGCCGAACCCTATCATGGAACAGGAGCGGGTGTTCTGCAGCATGCAGAGTTTCTTTTTAATAGGAATTTTTAGAATAAAATAAACGCGTGTAAATGTTTATCCTATCCATATCACGTTGGTAGTTAAGTTGTGCTGTTTTTAGGTTGTTTACGGAGGCACATTTACAATGTTTTTACATCACAGTAACTAAGATAACTGCCAAACTGTTTCTAGTATTTTCCCGAAAGTCATTTTTACCCATTAGTCCTGAACTGCAATTTTTAAACCCGATATTCTTTGCCGGGCTATGAGCAGCTGGGCTTTGTTAGGGAAGTGGTGGTCAGTGCTTCGCTGTAGCAACGCCATAAGAAGCATAAGCACTATACATTTCAGCAGTTGGCTTATCCTGTAATAATGTTTGTGAGAGCCACCACATTGCTGCCTCACACTTGTATATGATGCTAAAACATATGTGGACATTCAAATGCGGTCTCCGTCATCAGGTGGATTGACTTGCATGGCACACAGTATATCTGCTGCCTCTTATATGTTGTTCAGACTGTGAAATGTGCTTGCAGCCTGGCAGCATTAGCATACACGAGCTTTGTCTCATTGGAGCTCTCTTCCTGGCCCTTCGAAGACAGTAGGGGGCAAGGAAGGCACGGCTGTGTCCTTTGTTCGAGCTAGCTGGCATTGCCTCCCTACCAGCCATCGGTAGCACGGCTAATGAGACTGTCTCGAAGCCGCCTTTGTGTGCTCGGGCAGCACGCTGAAGAGACCCGGCGGCGTGACGCATTCACCCTCACGCCTTCCTCCGCGAGACCTTTGTCTGATTCATCTCGAGGCGTCGTCAGGACAAATGATTCAGAAAGGCATAAGCAGGCTGGTGATTTCTAATCCCAGCGGGAGGCGCAGCTGGACTGGTCTTATTCTGTTAAATGATCGAGGGTGTCTTGGTTCTAACATCTGTTCTTCTGGCCCCAGAATCTGAAACACAAACCTGCTTTATTAATGAAAACAGGCTTTGAAGATCAAGCCTATTAGAAGGTGCTAGCTATCTGGTTGCAAAAGATCTATTATCAATCTACCAAGAGTTTACAGTGAGCTTAAGGACTGCCCATTGCGTACATTGGCTGCTTTCATTACTCTGATTTGCTTGCTTCTTATTCAATGGCTTGCCTTATCCAGCTTGTGTTGTCCCTCCTCTTGAGCATTTATCCTATTTACTTGTGTCCGTCCACTGCTTATTTATTAGGGAACTAACTTTTTTCTTTTCAATTGCAAACTCGATGAGACTGAACGTGTTTTCCACCCGTTTCTCTTGGGTGTGCTTTTCTTCCCCCCTCGCTCTCTGTTAATGTCTAACCCCTTTGCTTCTCCCCTGCACTGCTCTGTGCGCTTTCATCCCCCCCCCCCGTGTTTCACTGGTTTGCACTTGTGCTTCTGAGGTGTCCACTACCCTCTTGTGCTTTATGTACTTCTTTTCACCTTCTACCCCCCCCACTCGCTCCTTCATTACTTCAACCAACAACAGTGCCCCCTTTTATTAGGTCTCGCCTGTCGATGCGCATGCGCATCGAGCTTGCGAGCCTATTGCGGCCTAAACAAGCTTTAACTAAGAAGCAAGGAATCGTGGCGATTCCTTGCAGTGCCCGTGACTTTTAAGCTCAATGCGCATGTGCATTGAGCTTAAAAGCGCGTGCACAGCCGCCCGCATTCCTCCGACACCTTTGAAGTGAAGCTTAGCTTCACTTCAAAGGCCCGGCTTCTTCACACCCACATGCCGCTCTGCCCCGCTCCGCCCCCTCCCCTGAGTCATCCTGCCTGCCCAGACTTCTCCTCCCCCCTAATTACATCCCGCTTTCACTTGTTTTTTGTTCCGACTCGACGTGCACAGCTACCCTCCCCCCGCCCCCTCCCGCCACGCAATGCCGAGAGCTTGTTTGGAGCTGCAAACAATCTTGTCATCTGTTTTGTTTTTATGGGTCCCCGTCTAGGCTGGCGTTTCTAAAAGGCTGACTTGGTTTGTTTTCCTTCGGTTAATAAACAAAATAAAAGTAGAACTACCTCCATGCTGCTTATGCTGCCTCTTAAATAAGGTCTAGCTGCTAGGGCTTCTGCTTTCAGCCTCTACCCTCTTCTAAATAGTGCCTCTTAGAGCGTGTCATACGGGCTCGCTCCCTCTGACAGCATTCCTTGCATCTCTTAAAGGGGCAGAGACAGCTAGCGTCTTGCAACCCGATTCGTTCCGCGGACGGGACTCCAGCGGAGCTAAATAACTCCCTAGTGCCAGTTCAATTCACAGTTGCGTCACATCATTCATCACATCATTCATAGAAAGACTTGTCTTGGAAAACAAATGCGTCATATCATTCACAGAAAGACATGTTTGGGAGAAAAAAATGAACCATTTCTAAAAGTTTACCAACTGCTTTGCTTGTGGCATGCCCAGTTAAGTTTCAACGGAAAAGAGAGCGAGTGCGTGTGAACTGAGCTTCCGAACGTGAGCTAGTGATCGTATTCTCGAGTCATTTATTTATTTATTTTTGCGGCTTTATGAAGCGTGAGCATTGCCAAAAGGCGTTAACATGCTTTACAAAGAAGAGAAATAAATTATAATGAGTGATAATAGATGAGCGATAAGGAGGTGTCGAAAATGAATCTAAGGCAATAATCAGTTTTACATTTAAAAGTAGTTAAATATATGGGTGCAGATTTCATTGAAACTTAAATGAACTGTTGGTTCTAATCGCAATTCACATATCAACAAAACAATAAATGGTAGATGGCGATAACAAGATGACAATTTGAGGGAAGTTAAGCATTTTAATGTAATCTCTTCAATCAAGCCACTTCGTCTAATTCATGACATTGCTGATTTAGGTCAATGACGACTTAACGTCATTTTTTTTTTCTCCCCCAAAAGATATTTCACAAATCAGCAGCGAGTTGTTAGGGGTACAAAGGAAATCTTCACACTCTTTTTATACACTTCACTTTTGTGCTAGAAATGCCTGGATTTGACAGACACCTTCCATGGTTTCGTGTAGTGTTTGCTGTAGTGTTATATTATGTTGTTATATATTTATACAGCGGGATCACCAATTCCTTGGCGTCTTGGCGCTCTGTTCAAACCCCAGTCTGCAGCTGTGATTCATCCATCACAGTTTCTGCATTGCAGATTTTGTTGCACGGCCACATTGCTGTGGATAGGTGATTTGGCATAATAAAATCATGTTTTAAAAATATTATTTTATTCTGTGCCAATTGATTGTAGTTTGCACTCGCCACAGGCAGCACAGTCACACACCCAATGCCACTCACACATGCAACGCCACTCACACACGCAACGCCACTCACACACGCAACGCCACTCACACACGCAACGCCACTCACACACGCAACGCCACTCACACACGCAACGCCACTCACACACGCAACTCATCCACGCAACCCCACTCATCCACGCAACCCCACTCATCCACGCAACCCCACTCATCCACGCAACCCCACTCATCCACGCAACCCCACTCATCCACGCAACCCCACTCATCCACGCAACCCCACTCACACACGCAACGCCACTCACACACGCAACGCCACTCACACACGCAACGCCACTCACACACGCAACGCCACTCACACACGCAACGCCACTCACACACGCAACGCCACTCACACACGCAATGCCACTCACACACGCAACGCCACTCACACACGCAACGCCACTCACACACGCAACGCCACTCACACACGCAACGCCACTCACACACGCAACGCCACTCACACACGCAACGCCACTCACACACGCAACGCCACTCACACACGCAACGCCACTCACACACGCAACGCCACTCATCCACGCAACGCCACTCATCCACGCAACGCCACTCATCCACGCAACGCCACTCATCCACGCAACGCCACTCATCCACGCAACGCCACTCATCCACGCAACGCCACTCATCCACGCAACGCCACTCATCCACGCAACGCCACTCATCCACGCAACGCCACTCATCCACGCAACGCCACTCATCCACGCAACGCCACTCATCCACGCAACGCCACTCATCCACGCAACGCCACTCATCCACGCAACGCCACTCATCCACGCAACGCCACTCATCCACGCAACGCCACTCATCCACGCAACGCCACTCACACACGCAACGCCACTCACACACGCAACGCCACTCACACACGCAACGCCACTCACACACGCAACGCCACTCACACACGCAACGCCACTCACACACGCAACGCCACTCATCGACGCAACGCCACTCACCGACGCAACGCCACTCACCGACGCAACGCCACTCATCGACGCAACGGCACTCACACACGCAACGGCACTCATCGACGCAACGGCACTCACACACGCAACGCCACTCACACACGCAACGCCACTCACACACGCAACGCCACTCATCCACGCAACGCCACTCATCCACGCAACGCCACTCATCCACGCAACGCCACTCATCCACGCAACGCCACTCATCCACGCAACGCCACTCATCCACGCAATGCCACTCATCCACGCAACGCCACTCATCCACGCAACGCCACTCATCCACGCAACGCCACTCATCCACGCAACGCCACTCATCCACGCAACGCCACTCATCCACGTAACGCCACTCATCCACGCAACGCCACTCATCCATTTGCAAAACGAAAAAAGTTAAACTCTTCTATTGCGAGACCTATTGCATTTTCAATGCTTGTTTTTGTTTACTATTGCTGTGAATGTCAACTTCCATATTCGATCAGTCATTAAAAATGTAAATAAATGGCACCCGAGTCACTAAGCAAATGTGCGCCTACGTTCTGACACAAATAAATCAGTGGAATGACACGCCCGCAATAGCACCTTTTGTTTTGAAACATCCAACACTTCCAAAACCAATTGGTAAAAGCAGTAGGACAAAAAGACGAGCTCTATTGCCTTTGCCAGTGCTTGTTGTGCTGGTCATTTTACTGGCATTTTGGGGAATGCGTGAGGTTGGTGAGACAACCATGATCCCACTCTGGTGATGCAACTGTTGTAGATTTATTTTCAGTGTTGCAAAAACAACAAGCTAGTATACCCTCTGCGTTTGTTAAACTTCATCAGAACCTGGCCATTATTCATGAAACTCACAGCAATAAGCATGCCGTTGTTGCCATGAGTTTGTATGTTCTAGTAAAACAAACTGAATTTGGGAGCAGTTAAGCAAATGTCTTGCATACACATGCCCTCTAAGCAGGAACTAGATTTGACAGAAGCAAGTGATGGTCTACGCGGAGTAATCGTCCACACTGACTTTGTGGTACCCCGTAGTTACAGATAGGGAGCGTACCTGTGCAGAGACAGGTACGACACTTTCACACACTGCAATGTTTCAAAAACGTTATATTTATCATGTAGTCTGCCTCCAGTTTGCTTCGTATTTAATCAGAACCTGTCAACTTATTTGGTGTACTCTATGTAGGGTCTGGCCCTTTATGTTGGTAGCCTTTTTATATTTTATGCATTTATTTTTGCAGTTATGTTCCATACCACTTGTGTGTGGTACTCTGATACACCCACCTTTAAGTTTTTCTCCTAGTTTTTTTTCTCGCTATCGTTCACTTGTCCTTAAAATTATCATGTTTGAGTCCTTTGTCCAAGTGAAGTAAAAAAAAATATGTTTAATTCCCGACAGGTAAAAACCTTACAGATGTATCCATTAATGTGCAATTGTTTGTGTTCTTCTTGATCATTGCTAAAAATGTTTCTAAGGACAATTGATGATGAACATCTGCTTTGCACCTTTTCTGCAGGCAATAAGTAACAAGGACCAACACAGCATATCATACACACTGTCTCGCGCCCAAACTGTAGTGGTGGAGTACACGCATGACAGTAACACGGATATGTTTCAGGTAAGGAACTGGAGGAAATTTGGCTGCAATGAGTGTCTTTCATTTGTGTTCAGCTCATTTGTTGCAGTGTCCCCAAAGTTACCACGATGCTACGATATTATGTACGAGCATGAGATTTTGTGCAGTATGCAGCTGCGAATTGAGTTGCATGGTCAACCCAGGGAGCCAATCTGAATTTGCCAATGGTAGGAACCGAGCTATCCTTGGACAGAACATCCGTGTTCGTTTCAGTACAGCGTTTTGTCATAAAGTCATCATCTTTTCGAATTAGAGACTGTTTGTACAAAACTTATGTTTTGATTATTGAAATGCATTTTGCGTGGTATACTGAACATTGGATAACACATGAATTTTTCAATGTGCCTATATTATTACTGACCCTCATGAATTCAGTTTGACTATCACCAAAGCACTGAATGTGTAGTTGAATTCATATCACAAGAGGACCTGTTCTGTTCATCTTGACAGGATTATTTTGAATTTCATTTATTATGAGCTAATAATTAACGTTTATGTTGCTCTTTTTTGCTTTTAAATATTTGAGGTGATCTTTCCTAAATCAGTTGCCTCTTAAAATAATCCATATTTATTTGTTGTGAGCTCTGGTAGGACTGGGTGGGTCTAGGATTGCATTATCGCCGAGCAGGCTAAGAGTGAAGGTTGTAGTTGGATTTCCTGTCTTTTCATGTAGTTCAACAATTTCTGGTTGCTAATTTGTCAGTCTGTCGTGGAAGGTGAAAATAATATCAGTGGTCTTATTAGAGGGTACAACAGTGAAGAGTGCCTGTGTAGCCTACAATCTTCCCCTTTATGCACCTGCTATATAGCTAAGGCTCACACCCAAACTATTTTCCCAACTCCGACATCAATGCCCCGATATTCCATTTAAATGTGCACATCTTATACTTATTATTGTTTCCTGTGCCATCCCTGTCATGCTTCCACTCCAGTGCTGTGCTTTATTTCCGCTCCTGATACTGCCGCCAGTGCTGTGCTTTACTTCTGCTCCTGATATTGCCGCCAGTGCTGTGCTTTACTTCTGCTCCTGATATTGCCGCCAGTGCTATGCTTTACTTCCGCTCCTGATACTGCCGCCAGTGCTTTGCTTTACCTCCGCCTCCTGATACTGCCGCGCTTTACTGCCGCCAGTATTGTGCTTTACTTCCGCGCCTGATGCTGTCGCCAGTGTTGTGCTTTACTTCCGCTCCTGATGCTGCCGCCAGTGCTGTGCTTTACTTCCGCTCCTGATACTGCCGCCAGTGCTGTGCTTTACTTCTGATACTGCCGTCAGTGCTGTGCTTTACCTCCGCCTCCTGATACTGCCGCCAGTGCTGTGCTTTACTACCGCCTCCTGATAATGACAACAGTGTTGTGCTTTACTTCACTCCTGATACTGCCGCCAGCGTTGTGCTTTACTACCGCCTCCTGATACTGCCGCCAGTGTTGTGCTTTACTACCACCTCCTGATACTGCCGACAGTGTTGTGCTTTACTTCACTCCTGATACTGCCATCAGTGTTGTGCTTTACTTCCGCTCCTGATACTGCCGCCAGTGTTGTGCTTTACTTCCGCTCCTGATGCTGCTGCCAGTGCTGTGCTTTACTTCCGCTCCTGATACTGCCGCCAGTGTTGTGCTTTACTTCACTCCTGATACTGCCGCCAATGTTGTGCTTTACTTCCGCTCCTGATACTGCCGCCAGTGTTGTGCTTTACTTCCGCTCCTGATACTGCCGCCAGTGTTGCGCTTTACTTCCGCTCCTGATGCTGCTGCCAGTGCTGTGCTTTACTTCCGCTCCTGATACTGCCGCCAGTGTTGTGCTTTACTTCCGCTCCTGATGCTGCCGCCAGTGCTGTGCTTTACTTCTGATACTGCCGCCAGTGCTGTGTTTTACCTCCACCTCCTGATACTGCCGCCAGTGCTGTGCTTTACTGCCGCCTCCTGATACTGCCGCCAGTGCTGTGCTTTACTGCTGCCTCCTGATACTGCCGCCAGTGCTGTGCTTTACCTCCGCCTCCTGATACTGCCGCCAGTGTTGTGCTTTACTACCGCCTCCTGATACTGGCACCAGTGTTGTGCTTTACTTCCGCCTCCTGATCCTGCCGCCAGTGTTGTGCTTTACTTCCGCTTCCTGATACTGCCGCCAGTGTTGTGCTTTACCTCCGCCTCCTGATCCTGCCGCCAGTGTTGTGCTTTACTTCCGCTTCCTGATACTGCCGCCAGTGTTGTGCTTTACCTCCGCCTCCTGATACTGCCGCCAGTGTTGTGCTTTACTTCCGCCTCCTGATCCTGCCGCCAGTGTTGTGCTTTACTTCCGCCTCCTGATCCTGCCGCCAGTGTTGTGCTTTACTTCCGCTTCCTGATACTGCCGCCAGTGTTGTGCTTTACTTCCGCCTCCTGATCCTGCCGCCAGTGTTGTGCTTTACTTCCGCTTCCTGATACTGCCGCCAGTGTTGTGCTTTACCTCCGCCTCCTGATCCTGCCGCCAGTGTTGTGCTTTACTTCCGCTTCCTGATACTGCCGCCAGTGTTGTGCTTTACCTCCGCTTCCTGATACTGCCGCCAGTGTTGTGCTTTACTTCCGCCTCCTGATCCTGCCGCCAGTGTTGTGCTTTACTTCCGCCTCCTGATCCTGCCGCCAGTGTTGTGCTTTACTTCCGCTTCCTGATACTGCCGCCAGTGTTGTGCTTTACTTCCGCCTCCTGATACTGCCGCCAGTGTTGTGCTTTACTTCCGCTCCGGATTCTGCCGCCAGTGTTGTGCTTTACTTCCGCTCCGGATTCTGCCGCCAGTGTTGTGCTTTACTTCCGCCTCATGATACTGCTGCCAGTGTTGTGCTTTACATCTATTTCAGAGATCGCTATTCTCTGTTATGCTAGGGGCCCAATAACAGTCAGACTGAGGTCCTGTATGTGTCTTCATTCTGTGGTCCCTGAAATCTTGGAGCAAAGGTGCAGGGTTGTAAAGTCTGCCTCAATAACGGGTCCCAAATACCTGCTTCAGCTGGGGACTGGCTAAAAGTACTAGGGTCCTCCCTGCCGCAGCCTCCTGGGCAACGAAGGGTGAGGCCCTCAAAGCCCAGTCTAGGTCACAGTAGGCGGACGCTGAGGCCAATCGCTTTGTCTTCAGGAGGACTCCTTATCCTGTTGCTGTGTTGAAGTCTGTGCTCTTAATTAATGCATTGATTACCCTCCCTGGCTCTGTCTCCAACTGCTTCGACATGGGTAAATGTATAGGTTAGAAAAGGTATGCGCGAGAGTTCTCATTGACACTGGGGTAAGTGGCCAAACGCAGCCTCCTGCGTCCCAGAGTACATCTCAACTTGCAGTGTTTCCAACCTGTTGCCTCTTGCCCCCACCTCAGTACTACCGCCTTATTTACTCTGTTCCACTACGCTGTCTTTCACCTGACCCCTCCCTTCTGCTATTCAAACAGCTAATTCTGTCTATCCACAATGCATAGTTCCACCTTGCGAGATGCTTATGCTTTGGGGAGACCCATAAATAGTTGTTGTCTTTTTCATTCGCCTGATCTGGTCCCCTCGTTCCTTATCTCGGTTGCTCATGTAACAATAAAAACCTGGTATAAAGTCTGGTGCAATCGTGAAAATAGATCAACAATGCACTCGAACACACTAAAAGGCGATCCACAGTCCTCCTACAAGGAGTATCTTCAATCATCTTTACAGATCACTAACATGGCATACCTTTGGCAGCGGAATCTCCCATTTACTTCTTTTCTACAAATACTAAAGAAGGCGGCAAAACAACACTCACTAATGGAGGATAGCGCAATGCTATGCAAGCAAACCCATGCGTGGATGGTCTTGCAATCATACGCAAAATCGCGAAAGCCAAAAACCGAGCACAGCCCCAATATACGTACCAACTGACCAACAAAAGTCAGTAATGTATTTTAATTGCCAAGTACATCATGAATCAAAACAATCCACATGGCCATTGTCCCTGCCAAAATGTAGTACATTGACCGCTTTAGCATTACCAAATGTAATGACTGATGTTTTCACCTTTTGAGGATGAAAGTTGTGGGGGAAGGGCGTTTGACCTTGTTGGGAACGTGTGACCTGTGCGTCACATCAGATGTCAACCCCTTGCCTCACTCGCTGTGCCATTGCTGGCATATACGTATGTATGTCGCATAGGTAAATCTGGTACTACCAGTCTGTGGGAGCGGATATTGCTGCATATCTTAGTGGACATTATGCAAATATCAACAGGAGCCACATGGCTCCGTTACATTGCTGGAGCAGCTTTCCTCTCTCCAGTCCAAGGTCACTTCCATTCTTATCTTGACGAATTTCCCCTGGAGTCTAACCTCTGTTCCTTCCACTGTTCTCAAGTACTGCAAACAAATGTCAGGGGAGAGGGGAGGAGGGCAGGAGCTTTCAGATCGCGGTGCTTTTCAGACGGGTGGCAGATGTGTGTGTGTATATATATATATATATATATATATATATATATATATATATATATATAATTACACCCTACTTTACTTTTTCTCCGTGCATCACGTGAAGAGCTCGTTTCATGTGTTTGTATTTTTATATTTTTTATGTTTTAAGTTTCCTTTCATTACAGTTACTCGCCATTAGGTAGCACTTGGAATTCCCGAGCAGGCCGATTTTGCACCTTTGTGTTCCTGTTCGGGTTCTGTTCGGTGAGCATTCTATTAAAAAGAGTCCTCTCTGGAAGGCCAGGGGAAGATTGGCATTGAAAAACAATCCTTCAGGACCAGTGTGGCTTTTCCACCTACGTTTACCCTAGAAACTCTTGATCCATGTAAGCGCTGGAGCTGTAAAGCCCCATCTGTTCTGTATGTATGCCCCTGTTTCCGAAGCTTTTTCTCGTTGGTCTTCCTGGCCTGATTTCAACGGAAGACGCCATGGGTCCGAGTTCAGTTGCACACCTTGTTAGATTTGCCCCCGTTTTTTCATTCACGTTTCTTTTGTCCTTCACCACCAGTGTCTGGGGTGCTTCCCAGCCCGCTCTTGGCTCGCTTTGACCCGGGTCAGCGTATCCTCGCTGGGGCGCACCATTAGGAAAGGGCCACAGTGCAGAATTATTGCTTCCGTAGTACAGCTCCCTTCTCTTTGAAGGAGGTTACAAGGCTGCTGCGTTTCTACCGTAAGAGTCAATATAGCAACCCCTACCCCCACCTCTGAAACCTCCTTGGGCTCTCCATGTCACTGCAGCCAATCGCAGCGAGAGGCATATTCGAAAAATCCCTCAAGGCCTTACAAGTTACATCCGTAGCCTCTGCTATTCGCAGCGCTTTAACCAGTGGGTAATAGTAGCGTCCACAGGAGGAAATATAGCAACCTTTGGTGCCTGCCACTCGAAGCGCCCGGCACTACGGTGCGATTACACAGCAGCACAGCTTTCGCAGGCCAGGAAGGTGCAGCGGCTCCGTTCTCAGAATCACTGAAGCATGTTTGGTGCACCCTGCAACACTAGAACGTAAACGCTAGGGACATTCCAGCACTGTCCTCAAGTTTCGGAAGAGAAAAAAACCCCAGAGACTTTTGGGAAGTTGTATTTTATATACCTGTCGTGCTGAATTGGAACTGGTGTCTTCAGGTTCCACGCTTCCACCTCCGTGTATGTACCCACCTGACTAGATGTGCCCGGGCTTCCACGGGCGTGACCAACAGCGCAGAGATTCCCAAAATGAAAATCTGGGACAGGCCATAAACATAGAGGTAGGACTAGACATTAGCAGTGATCGCAGTCCACAGAAGGACCACTCGTTAACAGAAACCGGTGAAGGAGACGAGTGTTCGAATATGGGAGCTTGTGTGGTAAATAACACAAGAGCATTAAATGCACGTTTATAATGTATTATCACCCCTGGAAGGTAAATGGCCTGCTTGGGGTGCAGCATGATCACCACCGGCCCTGCGCAATAGGACGAGCCAGAGAGACTTCAAGTTTAGAAAACTTTTATTAGTCCGAGCTAATGCGCAGCACTTCAGACTGCGACACCAATTACAACATTGAAAAAACACCAGAGAAAAGATAGCACATTTGAATAAAACGACACAAACTTTAAGAAAGTAAACGCATAGCTTCCACAAGCAGTGGAGCAGCACATTGAGGTATCCAATGGGCATGAATGAAGAGCCCTGCTGGAGGTCTCCCCTGGGGTGGGATTGTTTCCATAGCTAGAGCACCCGGTAGCTGCTCTGCAGAACCCCGACTAGAGGCGCGTTTAAAATGTAGGGTCGAACCCTTCTGAGCAGGTGTTGGCTGCGGTGAACCCGGTGGGATTGAGAGCTGAACCCACACTCCAAATACTCGAGTCTCACTCTTAATGTGCGAGACTTGAGGTCTGCGTTTCTCTCGTGTACCCCAGCACCTGCACACGTCACCCCGTTTTTAAAGAGCCCTGCCGCCACCTTCTGAGAGAGGGGTCGATGCAGAAGCTTTATATATATACGATAGTGAATACTGTTTCAAAACTCTCTGGAAATAAAACAGGGCACATATATAATTAGCGGGATTTCCCGGTACTGACGTCTATAACCCGGGATTTTACAGGACTCCTTAATGACCGTTTACCGAACATTACGTTTGTAAGGGAAACTATTCGGAGTTAGACACATTTGCACCTCCTGTGCCGAGTTACTCTTTTTTTCTGTTTCACGTCATAATTTAGGTGTGCAGAAAGCGAACACTGAGTTTCCAGTTCTGCAAACATTTACATTTCCAAAGTCACTATTTCATCCGACTTGCTCCCTCTTGTGGCCTTTAATAGAAAGGCACCTGCTGGACACCGGAAAAAACTTCCCTTTGTAATCTCGTCAACATCCATATTTCTCGAGCAGCATGACGCATTTATTGTGCTTTACTACACAGCCAACCTCCGCTACAACCTTATTGCTGCGTGGAAGCCCTGGGCCGGTTTCAAAATAAAGCAAACCAGCCCCGCACTGCCGAACGCTGTGACTAGAAATTCACACTGGCGGCATTGTTGGCTTATTTCAGCCCCTATCAGAAGGCAACTTAGCCAGCAGCCTACGAGGACCCCCTGGTCGCCCCTGTTGGAGTTAGCCTCTGTCACCCAGTCAACCTGGAGCTTGTGCGTTTTTAATTCGATTCAGAGATATTCGTCAGCCCTGTCGTATTTTCATTCAATCGTATTTGACATTTGTGCTACTTCTTCGAGGTATTTGTGGCTGTTTTTGTGACGTAACGCTGTTAAAGTCTCGCGCTTCTGGGAAAAGGAATAGTTCAGTCAGTTTAATTGTGTTTTTAAAACTGACAACGCAAAATTTTCTCGTACTCTAGAGGGGTAACTTGACTGTCTACTACACCTTCTGATTCAGTCATTAATTAACTCCAAATGTGCCTGTGGAGTGGATACAAATAGTTCAAGGTAATTTAGTTCAATTCTCTTTATTCACTGACTTGCTCCTTGCATTTAGTATTTAGGTTCGTTTGTGTCCCGTGACTGCACTTTTTCCATATCCAGTCTTTCTGATTCATCACCGGTGCACTGGAATAAAAGAATGGGCTGCAACCTTTCTTGTATATCACATGTGTACATTCAGTCTCATACCTTTACCATTAGCAGTGCCCCCGCAAACTGAAGTGTAAAATGGCATCGACTTTTTATGTCTGGTATTAGTCAAGGCCTTTTAATTTTTCTAAATCGTGTAGTATACTTATAGGGGGCTTTCAGCCAGCCTTCTTCATCCATTGGTCTGTTATTGTCATTCACATTTTTCTGCTGCCCAACACAGCATTCAGTAGGGGGCAGTAAGTAAGCCCTCTTCAGCTATTGGCTAACTTTACTGTGAGGGACATCCTCTTGGCTTTTCACAAGGAGTACATCCACACCTAAAGTAGTCCACTTCAGTGCCAAGAACTATTAAGGGAATGTGAGCTTTTTAAGATTCATTTTGTTTTGCTTTTAGCCAGTTTTTTTTTTCCATTTTAGATTGACGAGAGTCCGACCGCTTAACCAACAATAAACATTTTGCAAAAAAAATGACAAAACAAAACCCTCGCAGAAGGCTGTGACTAGAAATTGGCTTTGAAGGCATGGCTGAGTTATATCAGCCCGTTCAGAAAGCAACCCACTAGCCAGCAGCTCACGAAGACCCTGTGGATGCTACTGACCGGCAACCTCTGTATAAAGAGATTTAAAAAAATAAATGACAAAACAAATGAAGCCTTGACCAAGCAAAAGGTTAGCAGCCAAGGCTGCACATTTTAATTTTGGATTTTTTCCCCCCTGTTTCTTTAATTCTTTTCATTTCCGGATGACTAGAGCCCGGCCTCTTTCACAACAATAGTTGAAAAAAATAAAATAAAAAATAAATAAAAAAAACAAGCATTGGTAAAGCCAACCCACTTGCTGCCAACTAGAATGTGGCCTAACGGCTAGGGGGTTCTCTATCTCAAATCTAGGTAACCGGGTTCAGGTCTCGGCAATGACGCTCACCAGCCTGTGATTCTGGGAAAATCACTTAATCTCCTTGTGCCTAACAAAAATGAATGTGTCCTTGTGTAACCCAATTGGCACTCTGAAACCTTGGTCAAGTTAGTGGTATTCAAAACTCCCGGATTTGTTTTTTTTTGCCTTTGCCAGTGCGTGTTCCCTTTGGTAGCTTTTTTTGGTCTGAATGCCTTGTGTCTCCCACATTTCTCCACTGTATCGCATGCAAAAGTGTATCCTTTTGATGCTATAAAGCAGAGGTTTATATTGGCAGGTTGCCGTGACCAGCACTTTCTAGGATGGCTGTGAACAGTATGTGAATTCAAGCCTCTTAGGATCATCTGTATGTGTGCTTGACATTGGGGCGCTTACTTCCGGCAAGCATAATACTTGATGTTGCATTGAATTGGCTGTGTACATCTTGGGTTGCGTCAGGGTCTGCGCTTGCGTGATTTTTAAATTCCTCTGATGGAGCTACTGATGTGCAAGCAGCACTTTCTATTTGAGAGTGAGATTCTTCTAGTAGCGTAGGTGTAGTTGAAGGCAGGCCATTTCCTCTTTTCTTTTCAGCAGTTAATGTTGTGTAACTTGGAATGCCCTCTATACATGTCCATTACAAAGGCCTACCACTTCCCCGAGCTTTGAATGTTTGGACCAGCTTATACTTTCATTTTAGAATCTAAAGAGTGTGGCACATTTTTTGAAGTTGAACAAAATACTCCAGTAATTAGTAGGGGGAATGTGTCAGTTCTCAATCAAGTGTTCTAGCCCCTGCTATGTTTTATGTAAATAATCAGTCCATTAGAACACTCACTTGGTTCCACATGCCCAGCATCGACCTGTTTTGAAATCAAGTGTTGGTAAAATACAGAGCACCTTGGTTTACAGCGACAGCTGTATTAGTGGAATCGCCAATATACAGAGGAATGAAGGGCATTTGGTAAATGGAACAGAATGTTGCTATTCGAATCCTAGCTGCTGCTTTTTGGCGCAGTCTGCTTTCAGTGAACCTTTTTAAGGTGTGTTCATCCCCTGCTCACTGTGTATATCATTGTTTGACTAATTATGGCATTGGCATTCCAGCCCCTGCCAAGAATGTGTGCTGGGCACTGTCCTGAACCTTGCCTGTTTATAAAGTTCTGTGGGTGTAACCATTTAAGTGCGAGTTTAGAAAATCTGTATCTCATACATATTAAATGTTTCTTACATTATTGAT
The DNA here is from genome assembly GCF_964261635.1 of Lissotriton helveticus. Taxonomy (NCBI): domain Eukaryota; kingdom Metazoa; phylum Chordata; class Amphibia; order Caudata; family Salamandridae; genus Lissotriton; species Lissotriton helveticus. The sequence goes on from NC_136067.1 coordinate 1,622,907,370, forward strand.
GAAGTGCCTGGCGGCCTTTTGATGTTTGCCATGGCAAGTCTTTTTAACACCAGAAGTACGTCTGATGAAATACGAAAACTGTGAGACTGTCTGCTGTCTTTTGGCAGTCCAAGTGTCGAACAGAGAAACAAAAAAGTTCTGATTGTTATGCAGGGGAGAACCGCTTTCAGGACAAGAACCCTCACTCACCTGGAGGCGAGTGAAGCGCTCAAAGTGAAACTTTGTGTTTACAAGTAGAAATTATGTAACTTTTGAAACGTAAATTGAATGGATGAAGATGCAGAAATCTGTCAGCACTACAGATTTTTACTTGTAAAGGGCTAGATTTGGAAACCCATGTACCCAGACGAGGGGCTCATGGTCGCCATTGAAGGTGTATTTTTGCTGGGATTCATGAACTTTTCGAGTGAATTTTCTGACCCCTTTAACTTCCAGGCAAGTTTGTCGTACTTCCAGGCAAGTTTGTCGAACACCTTGAAGGCATAAAGCAACCACAAATATATAAAACAGGGGAGTTAATTTCTGACGTTCCCATCTGTGTCCCTGGTCTTACTTTCTTGTATTCCAAGACCGTTTCAATTTAATATTTGTGACTTCTTTGTTGATTATTTGCTGCATGCTTTCGTGTCTCCATCTATGTAAAGAAAAATGCATTACATTTTCTTCCTGATAGCCCCATTGCCTTTTAAATCATTCCATCCAGTTTATTCCGCTGAAAAATCTCATCTTTGAAAATTAACTCCTGCCAGTCTAAATATCACCAGTTCTACTGAGAGGTAAACATTTTCTGCTTGGGCCCAAGTTGCAAGAACTGGATTAGATTATTTTCTAAAAAAGGATTTGATTATGCACCGATACGGACTTGAGAGAAGGATCCAAACATTGCCTTGATGGAGTATAAGCCTGTTTCATCCGAAGCACAAAATAAAGCTGTTTGAGAACATTTTGCAGTCTGAACCTGTTCTGCACTTGTATGCTGTGACAGATCCCTCCATTTTATTATAACGTGAAGGGCAAAGACCAGGTCATGCTCACTTATTTAATTGCCTCCCAGTCCACAATGGCATATCGGCCTAAAGAAATATGATCCGGTCACCCAATCCTGTGAACTCCCATTGCTCCGTGGTAGCCTCAACCAACTTTAAGGTCATCTACTTCATCCACAAAGCCATCACGACCGGCGCCCAGGCCTATCTGGCTGGCAAGCTCACCATCGCAAGTGGCTCGCTGCATATTCAGAGCTAGATTACAATCAGATTGTAGGACAAGCAGGTGCAAAAAAAAAACTAGACTAAGCAACAGGTCTTTTCTGCCTGCACACAAAGGATCTGGAACAATATCTATATCCATCAGAAACACTCCTGCCAACCCCTCTTCAATTTAAGAAAGCAGAAGACCTGTCTCTTTAAAGAGCACTTCTTCACAAGACAGTAAATAGTCCAGCCTTACTCAGCCACACCGCCAGGAGGCCTCGAGTCACAGTCTGATTGTATCCCTGCTTTCCTGTGGGGTGCTCTGGTGCCGTCTTTCTGTGTTCTCGCTATTCAAATACCACAAAAATGCATATTCCGTAGACGCACTCTTAAGATTGTTTAGTCCTCCATCTGGCTTGTAAGCACAGTTGCAATTAGTAGAAAGGAAGTGCATAATATGCGGACAATGGAGTCCAAGGGTTTTTTGCCCCTCCAGTCTGTCCAGCTTTTCACTCCTTTCTGCTATCTCAAAACCCCTTCTCTATTCCCACCACTTCTGTTGGGGAATGCTGCAGTTATTACATTACAAGTGGCACAATATACCTTCAGACATGACAAACGTTTAGAATGTGTCTGTTCAGGTTATTGCAAGAAGTTTATCATGAGTTCCAAAGACCAGACTTGCGTGCTATTTGGGAATACCTTTTAGCTCTCCTTTTGTTTAAAGTTGAGGTACCAAATTGGTTCAACAGAAGGGTGCCACTATACGAAGGGGGCTAGAGTGTGTTCTACATATGCTTTCATATATGGCACTGTGCACCCCATTCTGGATCTCAGATCTTTTGAATTGTTTGCAGGGGATTTTTACCCTCTGTTGTACTTTTTCCATATACTTGTTCCTTCTGTTGGATCATGTCGGCTGTTAGTTAGTTTTGGTAAGGTCCTTTTCTGTTTTCTCTGCTGTTAGCCACGCTTTCCACCCACTCCCACACTTACTCTGTGGTATGAACGAAAATAGTTTTTTCAATGTACATTACTTTCACCGTACCTACGAAAGCTAGAAAGGTTGCGCAGACCTCATTTTTTTTCGTTAGTTCTCTGTCCTCTTGTACACTCTGTGCTGGATTCCTAAAGGATGACTGGACATTTAATAGGGCTAATTTGTCCTCACAAATGTGCGGCTACATTATGTGAATATGTGCATCCCAATTAAAAAGGTGATTGACTGTTGTCTGTCTGTACAGCGTGATGACCTCCTATGACTTGTTCTCGTCGGAGTTCCTATGATCCGTTTTCCTTTCAGTAATGAATGACATTTATCTCGGTGTACGTTTCCTGTTCCTTGCATTGCCCCTAGTCTTTGCTCCTTCGCCATACCCCAGTGTACACAACGTCCCCGTTTGCATAGTGTAGGGGAACAACAATTTCTAAGATGCGTAATGTCTGATTAATGATGTGGGGCTACACAGTGTCTCTCGGCCCCCTCTGCCCAGGAGGTCAAGGGAAGACTCTCCCCCTTTGTCAGAGCATGTAGCTTGGAGACGAGTGTCTGTGCTGGCAACGCATGTCACTTCCAATTATGGAGTTCGCTGTAGAATTGAAAACAAGCAAACCTCTAGCCGTTCACCCTGGATGCCCTTGTGCACCTGTTCCCTGGCTGTATGGATCGTATACAGTGGTGCCGAAGGGCCTGTCGGTTTTAAGAGGTGCTCATAAACCGCTACTAGGTGAGGACAAAAAAAGTAATCCGTAATTGAGAGCTGCTAAAAAGCAGGCCAAATAGTGTTTTTTTCCACTTGAAATGTAAAGTATGCAGTTGGCTTCTCGATGTGTGGTGTGAAAATCATAGCTGCAAAAACTACCATAGCGGTTCTCAATACTGCACAAAGATACCAACGCAAAGGGGCCATCGAGGAATCGTTTCAGGTGTGTGCCATGACATCCTCGGCATGTTAGTTTAAAACGCCCGGATCGGCTGCGGTTACTGCGCAGCGTAGCTTTGTCGGGTCAGCAGGCGCGTAGAGATGGTCTGCACTGCGCAGACGTCACGTGCCACGCGGACACTGAGCCTGCTGGCGCGTGGTGCAGTGCTCCGGGGAAATGGGAGGACTGAGATTTAGTTGCAGCCGCGAGCCCTTTCTGCATTTCAGCAGAGAGCTGCCGTGTCAGGGTGGTCATTAGGTAGATTGAAGCTGGTTGTTTATGTGCGAGGGAAGGAAGCGGCCCGAGCTGAGGTTTCCTTTCCTTGGCAGTGGCCCTTAACGTTCCGACATCTACTAACGAATATCCAACCCGAAACCAAGCGGGTGAGGATTTCTGATCTGAGACCTTTCACCAGCATCTTTGGTTCGTGGCCTTTCAAAGAACATCGTTTTGCAGGGTCCGAGGGGAAAATGTTGGCGTGTTCCTTTTGTTGGTTTTGCTGGCTGCAAGCTTCATTTAGAAGAGTGCTGATATGAAGTACACATATTGATTGGCATGGGAAATTCACTTCTAATTTACCACAGAGGCTTTTCCAATAAGGAGTACTTTATACGAAATGAAAAAAAACAATTAACCACTCTTCATTGAACAGTTTGGTTCAGTAACGATTTGATTTTATGACAATTTAACCCGGTGATCCCATTTCAGAACCCATGCACCAGTAAGCTAGGCCGCAAATGTCTTTCCAGGACTGACGGAAAGAACACCGCAGGTCTTGTTGGTGCTTTGGGTGTTTTAATTTTATTTGAAAATAATCTGTTACTTCTAATACATGCAATAAGGCAGGCACAGCAATTCTATACGTTTTCAGAAGTGGTGGTGTCACGAAAAACAATGTCAAAGTCTGGTGAAGGTGTGATCTAGTGCTTGAAATCCAGCTTGTGTAGTCAGTAAAACCACTGGGGCTCTGTAAGCATACATCTGAGATATGGATCTTTAGCTAGTATTGGTCTATTGCTGAGCCTTGGTTTGTCATGTACACATTATGCTAGTTTGGCTGACCAAAGTCTTGAACAGTACAGAGTGTGCATGAGGGTACTTGAAAAAAGTTGGTGGTGCGTAATAATGTGACTAATGTTAGTTGGCTGTTATCGATTGTTTGTGTAGAAGAGCAGTGTGATTGAAGCAGTTAAAGGATTATGTTTGGAAGTTATCACCAACATCGTAGGTTTGGTTTTTGCATGTCCGGAATTATATTCAGTTTTTCTTACTTTAACATATGATAAATGGACTAGAGTTTTAAATAGTATTTTTAAGACATATTAGTAATCGGTATTCGGTTTGTAATTCGTTTCTGCTAATTACATTTTCGAGTTGTACAGCTCTATTCTAGGGGACGATGTTTTCCAGTTGGCTGGCCAGCAGTAATGTTTGACTTATGCCTGCTGTAACCATATACAGTTGTCTATTTGTATGCCGTTATAGAGGAGTCTCATGACTTCCTAAGACAATGTCTCCCAACTAAGCTTTGTGCGACACTCTGAACTGAGCAGTAGTTCGTTATAAACTGATATTTTACAGTTGTGTTTGCCTAATTTTTAGAAATAAATGGAATCATTATTCAGATTTGTCAGCTTTCCAAGAGAGTTTATTTTAATACCTATCATAGTTTAAATGAAAGTCCTTTATTTGTATATATTTTTTATCCTGCAGTGTTCCAAAAAGTTATGATGGACATTTATATTAATGCCTAAAAACAGGCTGCGACCAATGGGTGTCGCAACATTGTTGTCAGCTGCACTCTGAGAGGCGCAGGAGCTCTTATACATATAAATTGGCTCCCTTAGCTGTGATTTTCAGAAAAGCTTTGCATGGCTCTATACATAAATATATGTCAGATCATCGATAGTCAATAACGCCTGCATGTCTGTACAATTGAGCATCAGTGCTCATACTCGCAGTACGAAGTACATTTTGAAAAATGTACTTTATTTCATTACTTTTTTTTTTTTTTGTAATAAGCATAGGTGACACTGGCCCTTCCTGCCTGTTTGCGGCAGGCCTGCTAATCCCACCTTCACATTTGTGTTGGCTGCCCCATTTAATATCTAAACGATGCTGCTTGTTAGGTACTCATGCATGCTGTGTATTCCAGTGGGGAAATCAAACTCTAGGTATGTCATTCTTGCATCCCAAGTAAAAAAATCACTTCATCCTAACAAATTAATGCTATTTTCTGTTACCAACGATTTGCAGAGCTTAAATGTGCATTGTGTCTTTGTCAATTGCATTAACAAGGACGCACTTTAAGCCTACTTTTTGGAATGAGGCAGCAATTTTGCTTCTTGTATTGAAGCATTTTTTGTCTTATTATCTTGTCACCATGACAAATGAGTTTGTCACACATCTGAATTTAGTATTGAAAATGAAAAATTACCTGCTAAGATGTTTATTTCTAGAGTATTGTGTATTAGGTTGCTAAACAAACATCTGATGCATGCATTGTTTTCAAACTGAAAATTAATTTTCTGTATTTGACTGCTACCTGTATAATCGTCGATCCCCTGGAATGAGTAAGCGGTCACTAAACATACAGTGATGCCAATCATAACTTCTCCTGCCACTCCAGAGAATCTGTTAAATAGTAATAAACTTTAGTCCATACCTTTCATCTTTAGCTAGTCCTGCCTTATTTGAACAATAACCTTCATATTCATGGTTTCATAAAGTACACATTTATGGACTAGGGTTAAGTTTCATGAGGTTTGTTTGTGACTGTGTATTATGTATGCAAAGTCCCTCCCAATACACACAAGCACAATTTCATAGATAGATAACTATATATTATAAAATATAGCATGGTTAAGCCCTCTTGGTGAATGTTTGACAGTGGTCTCAAAGTTCGACAAAAAAAACCTGTGAATTATTGTTCACAGCACTTTTATTGATAGTTTATTTAGCTTCACTGAAAAAATAAAGTTAAACACAGCATTGCGGGAGGTCTCTCTTTCTCACTCCCTCTCCCTCTCTATTTGGTTTAGATGGTCAATGGGTAACTATTACAAGACAACTTTGGGTAAATAGTAGTAGCATTCATCGGTGGTTTGCGAGTTTTGGGGTATTTTTGAATGTGGCTTCATCTATATTTTATCTTTCTTTAGCTTATTCCTACATATTGAAAAATGCAATTTTAGATTCTAGACATTATTATATGACCTAAAAGAACTAACGCCCGTAGCAGAAATTTTCAGCAATGTACGAAGATGGGCTATGTTTTTCAAGTTAAGGTAGTGATTTACTTAATTACTAATATAGATTTGTATTTAGTGTGACAAAATCTCCCAAAAATGATTGTAAGGTTTATTTTTGTATGTGTTGATGTTGAATAGCGACGAAGCAGTCAGATTACACTTAAAGTGAACATTAGTCTGATAGCTGGGTCATTTTCATAAATCTAGAGGTTTGCCATGTGGTGGCAGGTCAAATCTCTAATTGCCATTAATGATTTTGTTCTTTCAGACCACAAGGATAAAAGAAAATTGTTGGTTACTTGATTCTTTGCATCTAAAAGAGACCTGCCCATGGCAGTTGTGACAATCATTTACGTTTTAATGGGATCTGAAAGTCTGTCCCGAAAAGGCCACTGATTCCTCATTCGTATCTAAAACTGTTTTTATTCAAATTGGAGAGGTCTTTTAGTCTGTTTCAACCCTAACCCAAATATACCAAAGTGAACGATACCCGGAGTACATCAATGTGAGAACCTGGATTGTCTAAGCTTAACCTTCAAAAGGTACATGGTCGACATCCTTCAATAAAATCCCAGTCTTCTGCTGTGAAATGCTGCCCTTTCTAGCCCAGACCTACTTCAGTCCTGGTGCCAGCTGGAAAACAATGCAAAGCCGTTCTTATCAGTGAAACTTTGGATTAATTCTTTGCAGCCTTTAAGCAATTCCTCTTGCTGCCTCATTTGTGTGTAATATATTTGTGGCAAAAAGTGTCCAGAGGTTTGCTGTCAAAACAGTGCATCAAAGCACTGCATTTGCTTTCAGATCCTATGTAAATTGTCTTTTATGCCTTTAGGACCCCGTAGATTGGAAACGTGATATTGTGAATGTCATTTATTGGATGGTGTTTAGAGACGAGTAGCGTTTAGAGCAGAAGCGCATGACCTGCATTCTGTGTTGCTTAATCCCAAAGGGACCACACAGTGGACACTCATTTTGCTTTACCAGCTCCTGCATCATGAATAATTTAGATTTTAGATGTTGGGTTATCTTACAGTGTAAGGCTTGGTTATTAGATCTGTGGAGCAGTCTTGCCGACATGCGCCCCTCATGGAGCTTTGCAATCTAGTTTAATATGGACATTTGGACAAACCCTTGTCTTTCTTAGCAGTCGGGTAGGTAATGTTAAAGAACGTAACGTGGCAGAAACTCTTTGTTCTCTGTTAGTGCCTGAGCTTTTACCTTTCTGCCTGGTTAGATGTGACCTTGGTGTTCTAATTTAAAGCAGTGGATGTTATGTTATGTAGCATTCATATAGTACGTCAGACTCTCCACAGTGTTTACAGGCAAAACTTTGTGTATGGTTGGAACTTGTCGCTGCTGTTAGCATGCTCATTTTTAGGTCGAGCTTGGGCAGCGCATGGCTGCTCTGTGAGGCTGTATTAGAGTATGGCCTTGAAGCCCCGCCCACTCTCCACCCATATTTGTCATTGGCTTGTGTCATTGTCCTTCGTAAATGCTGACTTCTGATTCCTTAATAGGCTTGTTAGTCCCTCCTTAATGCCGCCTTGTCTTAGTTTGTAACCTCTCACGAGGACTCGCCCTTTTACATCTGTTACACAGTATGTCTTATTTAGTCTGTGTTAGATCTGGGGGTCTCTAGTTGGCAGAGGTAGGTACCACTGTCCAAATAGGGACCCTTGCTTCTAGTCAGGGCAAGGAGATAACCCTCTGAGATAACCCCTGCTCACCCTCTAGGTAGCTTGGCACGAGCAGTCTAGGCTAACCAGAGGCAGTGCGTAAAGTATTTGTACCAACACTCACAGTAACACAGTGAAAACACCACAAACTGACTCCACAACAGTTTAGAAAAACAAAGGTATTTTAATCTAAACTACACAAGACCAAAACGACAAAAATCCAACATACACAGTTCAAGAGTATGGTTTCAAAAGGAGTTCTTACGGTTGCGTTAAAATTCTTAGGTTGCGATAGAATTCTCTACGTTGCGATAGAATTCTCTACTGATGCGTGAAAAGTTCACAGTTGCGTCACGTTTACTCACAGTACCTTTTAGTTGCAACAAAGTTCCAAAAGCAGAAGCTGGTGCGGTGGAAAACAAGCGATGCGTTGCTCCTGAGACCCTGGGGAGGCGATGCGACAGCCCCGCTGCAGCAGCGGGCGTGTTGCGACGAATCCGGTCTGTATGGGGAGGAAGGCCACTTGTATGGATTCCGGTGCGTAGGTTCCGTAGGAAGTCTGTTCTCGCAAAGGCACGATGCGACGATCTCGTAGGGGCTGCGACGATCTCCGGGGCGACGATGCGCGGTCCAGCGGGGATCCTCTCTCTCGCAGCTCCTCGATGCATTGATTCTGCGACGATGCTCGCAGCGACGTGATGCGGTCCGCAAGCAAGCGGTGCGGCGATCTCACCCAGCGACGACAGGCTCTGCGACGATACTCGCAGCGATGGTCGATTCTCTCGCACCGGTCTGGTGCGTCCCGCAAACGAAGGATGCGACGTCTCTGGCAGCGGCGTCAGGCGCTGCGACGATCTCGATCTCCGTAGCGGCGGGAAACTTCTTGCACTGTCAGGGATGCGCTCCGCAAGCGAGCGATGCGACACTTTTCAAGTTCAAAAGTCACTCAAGCTTAGTTTCAAGCTTCCCAGCTCAGGTACAACTTCCAGAGGCCCCACAACTGGATCAAGCACTCTAGGAAGGACAGAACTCTCTCAGCAGAGTTCAGGGAAGCTGGGGGTGAAGTCCTTTTGTTCCTGGGACTTCAAAACAGGGAGCCAGCTCTACTCAGGCCCTTGGAGATTCCTTCAAGACAGGGGACACAGCTCAGCAGCAAAGTCCTTCCCCTCTCCTTGGCAGCAAAGCATCAGGTCAGTCCAGCAGAGCAACAGCAGGACAATCTTCCTTCTTCAGTTTCAGCTTTCTCCTTGGCAGAGGTTCCTTCTTGATTTCCAGGATGATCTAATTTTCTGTTGTCAGGGGTCCTGTACTTATACCCCTAAAGTCTTTGTTCTCTCTGTGCATGTGGGCCCTGAGCCCGGTCTGAACCAGTTATGGGGTTTCCTGAATACTTTGTTTTGCTGGCTGCTTCTTTCATTTCAGAGTGAGGGGCAGGGTCCTCAGCCGCCCAGCAGGGGGGTGGAGCCAGCATTGTGGAAGGCAGGCACAGCCCTATTCAGCCCAGGTGCTAACTCCTCCCACCACTCCAGTTGCAAATGCAGTCATTCAGCATAGTGCTGACTCATCCAGCCTCCTGGGGAATTCCCCAGCCCCTGTCACTCTCGAACCAGACAATCAATACACAAACAGGCCCAGGCACACAGAAGGGTCAGACATGAGAACAGCAACTTTCTAAAAGTGCTGTTCTCAAACACAGGATTTAAAAACAACCTTTCCTAAAAGATGTGTTATTAAATTCTGAGTTCAGGGATACTAGATACTTCGTCCTATCTTGTTCCTATGGAAAGAAATGCTGTTAACCACTGTAGCCAGCATCCCCCATGTTAACCTATGGAGCAAGATAGCCTTACAGTAGTGAAAAACGAAAATGGCTGCCATTCACTACCAGAGCATGTCACCTGCACTAGTACATGCTCTACCTTTTACATACACTGCACCCTGCCCAGGGGGGGGTACCTTGGGCCTTCCATAGGGGTGACTGATGTGCACAAAAAGGGAAGGGTTAGGCCTGGTCAGTGGGGACACTGACCAGGAGGACATGGCAGTTCTAAACTGCCCATAGGCACTGCAGTGGCAGGCCTGAGACATCATTTTAGGGCTACTCCTGTGGGTGGCACAATCAGTGCTGCAGGCCCACTAGTAGCATTTGTCATCACCAGCCCTGGCACACCCAGTGCACTTTACTAGGGACTTCATGGTGATACAAATATGCCAAACATGTATATCCAATCAGAATAACAATTTACATAGAGAGCATATGCACTTTAGCACTGATCAGCAGTGGTAAAGTGCGCAGAGTCCTATTGCCAACAGCCACGGGTCAGGAAAAATAAGGGAGGAAGAAGCAAAAAGTTTGAGGATGACCCTGCAAGAAGGGCCAGTTCCAACAGTCTGTAAGCACTATTTTCTTTAATGCCTTTCTCCTACTGCAGGCATGACATACTTTCCTGCAACGTTCATCGTGCCAAGCTCGTTTTCACTTTCCAAGCAGCCCGTCCGTGGCAGTCGAGGTCTCGCATTGACACAAGTTTGAGATTTTGGTATTGTAAATGACAATGCCTTTTATTTATGTAGTAATTATCAAAACAGACAAAGGCATTGTCATTTACAATGCCAATAGCATAAACTCTCGCAAATGCGAGACCGATTGCATTGCAAATGCTTGTTAAAGGTATGTGAGAAAGAGTAGAGTATGCGTCATGTAGCATCTATTCAAGCGACGAGCCGTGGCTATCCTGTTTCTTTCAGAGGTCAAGCTAGCTTGGTCACTGGCAGAGATTCTTGTATGTTTCTGGCTATGGCTGTTCCTACAACAGGTTGCTGTGTTTCCGAGTTTTGGGGGGGATAAAATATCACTTTTGGTCTGAAACCGTTTACTAGAACACAATAATATTAGTTACGATTACTGTAGTCTGCACACTCCAAAGTAAACTATAGATGCTTTGATTGAATATTTGAAAATCTGATCATGTGAGGTTTGGAAGGGTTTCAGCTTAACTCCTAAGTTTTAATATTGCGTTTGAAAACCATTTGATCAATAATGTCTCGAATGAGTTTGTTGTTTCTTTGTGGTTTCTTATGGTTGGATAAGAGACAGTTGAGCATTGTTCCCAAAAAGTTGAGTTTCATAATCGCCCTTCAGTAGAAATTTGTGAATGTCTGATGGCATGTAACAGGATTCTGTGTTCCATGAGTATATATTGAGGACTGTTAATGAATTTGAAAGCACCCTTTGGATATCAGGCAAAGTAGTTTAAGCAAAAATATTTAATTGAATCCCATCAAAGGTGCTAGACCTTGGGCATTTGAACGTTATGGAACCATATCCCTTCTCTCCCATTCACGGATCTTGAGCCCTGTGAATGCTTGTGTATGGTCACAAGCAGTGTGTTTGGGTGATTATGGTTGTGCAGTTTTTCATAACTAGCGAGTTTGTGTTTTTTTTGTTTTTTTTATTGTAACAAAGTCCCTTCAACTGAAGGTTTTTTGGGGAATGCATTTTTTTAACAGGTATCTTATGTTCGTATCAGCAGGTTACTGATGAAGGGCTCACACTAGCCTTTCATCAGTCTGTCGGCGATACGGATCACTGAATCCAGTAACTGTGAAACCTTTTATTTACAGCATTAAAAACGCACATCTGACAGCAAGAGCTTTGTAGAAGAGTTTGTGTCTGTGTAAAAATCAAGAGAGCGAAACCATTATGGGAATGTGTATTTCACACCTATCGTTCCATCAAGTGTATTACAGCAATATAAGACTAACCATGGAGTAGTTTATAAGTGTATGTTAAACTATATCTTGGTGAATGATTGTGCATTGTTTGTTTTAAAGTTGCATAATTCGTGAATTTGTGACACAGAACATCACTGTGTCCTTTCTTGGGAATTAAAATTGCCATTCTGATTGACTTGAAATAAAAATTTAATCACAATACCTATTTAAAATATTTATAATTTTGGCTATCCTATTCTAGATCGCTCGTTCAGAGAAGAAAATTCAAATAGTAACAACCGGTGTATAGAAATATTTACAATGAGAAGCACCTTTGCAAAAAATGAAACATTTTTATGTATTTCAGACTGTAGTGATTTAAGGTGACTTTATGTACTAGAATGTTAAATTATTTTTGCTTTTCCCTTCTAGATTGGCCGGTCAACAGAAAGTCCCATTGACTTTGTTGTAACGGACACTGTCCCTGGTAGCCAGAGCAATACAGATACGCAGTCTGTGCAAAGTACTATATCAAGGTTTGCGTGCAGAATCATTTGTGAACGAAATCCTCCCTTCACAGCAAGGATCTATGCAGCAGGCTTTGACTCATCAAAAAACATCTTTCTTGGGGTAAATATTAGGTTTTTAGCCTAGTGTTGTAAGAGGCCACTCCGCGATTCAATTTTGGTTGAAAGCTTTATCATCTTTGATGTTCTTCCTTGCAGGAAAAGGCTGCCAAGTGGAAGACGTCGGATGGACAGATGGATGGTTTAACTACAAATGGAGTCCTTGTTATGCATCCACGCAATGGATTCACTGAAGACTCCAAGCCCGGTGTATGGAGAGAAATATCAGTGTGTGGGAATGTGTTCACCTTGCGAGATACCAGATCGGCTCAGCAGAGAGGAAAAATGGTAAGTAATAATCTCTTTAAACAATACGGTTCTGAAGGAGAACTTAAGGCCCCATTCTGCGAGTATAATATGTAGGCTACAGTAAAACTGTTCCATGTGCTGATGAGCAGGGTAAGGGTTGCTGTTGTCTTTGAATCTGGGCCGAAGATATCTTTTGTACGTTCTTGTCTTCTAAAAGATCTGTATAGTTCAGTCGTTCTCATAATGTTTAGTGACTCCCCCGGGCAGATTTATTGTGTTACCATAAGTAAAAGATTTTTTCCTTTTATCTTCCATGTCTGATTAAATGTTACTCTTCATATATTTCTGGCACTGACCGCTTCCTTTTCCTTAGATGTGGTTCTCTTAAGGTTTACCCTTTGCCTCCACACCCTATTGCTTTTACTGATTAAGACACCCACACAAATTGCTTTATGGCACCAGGTCTACTTTGGACAAAGCGCATAGTACTTGTGGGACACAGTAGTTCGAGAAACTGAGAGAGGGGCACCTTGCATGTCTGATTAGAAAGTGTTGGATACTTCGAGAGACTCAGTATTTTTTTTTTTTTTTAGAATTCTTTTTATTGGACAAGCTCATAAGACAGTACATTATGAAACATATATGCATTGTACATCACTCGGTTGGTTGATTATGAAAGTATAACGTAGGGGGGATTGGACAAACACAATCGTCGTAGGAATAAACCTAATATTAAGGTTCTTTCTAAGACCAGGAGATAAGTTACAGCATATACATTATCATACATTGCAAAGTAAGTAGAACAATATCGCGGGCTTCAGGCCTATGTACCTCTGTATCCGCGCCATGGAGACCATATTTATTATCATTTCTTCACACACACACCCTGTTTTTGGATACTACTTCTTCCGCTCGCTGTCACCAGTCTAAATCGTTCTCCCATTCTGTCACTGACGGGGAAGGGGTGCACCCCAGTGCCTGGCGATGTTCCGTTTCGCAACATCTGCTGCCTGTGCCAGCCAGAGTCTAGTATCCCTAGGCCAGTCTTCTCCCTTGATTATTCAGAGACTCAGTCTTGACCACCACAATCTTGGGGCAGTGGTGACTTTTTATTTTATTATGCAACTAGGCACCAAGTCTATTTTAGTCCTATCCTGTGCTGTCTAAATACACTCTCCATACAAGAAATGGAGCATTGCAGTGAAGGAACAGCAAAACTCAGATGAAAGTGGAAAGCTTTCAGTAATTTCTCAATTTTTTTTTTCCTTAAATTTCACCTAAGTGCTACCAGAACATATTCCTTCGGGGTGCTCATTTCAGAATCTAGGTACTTTGTTCACAAGGCACACTGTCCTTTCTACTTGAATGAAACTTGAATGATGACAAGTGAACTTGAACTCCGGGTTTAGTCAGGTACATAAGGGCAGATCTTGTAACTGAAATGCAAAATTGCTTTAAAAAAACAACATATTTGCAGGTTAGAGATGGCGTCTTAAAATTCACTCTATACTTTATCAATATCCAGTGATGTCTCTTGACAACTGAATCAGAATTACTTAATCTCAAGGTGATGTGTGATGTCACCATATGTCACTTTTATTCATCTTTAGGGGAATTGCAGTCCTAGATAAAGCATAGTTGGCATAGTCCCATTCAACATTGGCTGTCCTACCCACTGGCACCTTATGTCGACCCGTTCCAGTCAGAAAAACCCACCCTAGTTACATGGGCAGAAGAACACACCTTTATAGCATACAGTCTGTGCATCCGGGTCAAGACTGCCCTCCCTTCTGTTTCGGGGTGTAATTTTTAATTTAATCTGTCAGTACTTCATACTTGATCTGTCAGCACTTCTTCTCTCTATTCTCACCACACCCTGCCGAGCTACCATTGTGGTATTCCCAAATGCTTTGCAACTTACTACCATGTAAACCATTTTGTATCCTGCATAGATCACAAATGCATACTGTATGTCACTATACAAACAGTCATATGGTTGGACAAGACACCTTGCTTTATGAATGCATTGTTGAGACCTGTGTACACCGCATTACCAGGAAAGAACAGCGGTAAGGCTGTAGCGAGCCATTACTTCAGAATCGTAAGATCTTAATTGATCGCTATAAACATTTGAATATTTTCCTGCTGCGTGCTTGGGCCCCAGTGCACGTTTCATAGGTGTATTGCCAATTGAAATATAACACAGGGTGCCTGTATCCATATGATGAACAGCACCCTTTAGTAGCCTATTGGGCATTTTTTTTCTTTGTCTGGATACAGACTATTGGACACCAAATGAGTAGTTTCAAATGTGAATTGTAGCACGTGGGATGAAAGTGTACAATAGAAAGGAAAGGAGAAAATGCTGCCTCATCAGCTTATATTGAAAGCTTATATTGAAAGCTTATATTGAAAGCTTAGGAAAAGTGTCCTGTTCATATAAAGTTCCAGAAGCTTTCCCTTCCCTTTATACTCCGTACTGACAGTTGCCTCACAGCCAATTCATTTTTTCAGCTCCTGGGAATAGGATCTCAGAGGACAGGTTAGGTTTCACACCTGATTTTTGACTAAGGATTTGGTCAGATCTTTACATTATCCAGGTTCATTCGACATCCTTTCCATCATACTATCAAGTGAAGTGTTTTTTGTTGAGAAGAGCTAGAGTAGTCATCTTCTCTTGCTCTGAAAAGTAGCCAGCTCATGACAAGGACTCTACTTGGTACCCCTTGGTTCCATATTTACGCCCCATACTATCAAGATTAATTAATATCCTAAAGAAACACAACTAACTACCTCACACCCTCTTTGGAGGGCGCTCAGCAACTGACAGCATGTCTCAAGTGAATTCAGAGCTATGCGTGATGCTGTACCTAAAATTCAAACAGATTAAGACCTAATTCCCCTTGTTCTCTCAGCAGCACCAGACAAAGCTTGATCTAATCCGGCTAACATCTGTGAACCTACATTGCCTCATTCCCTCTTTCACCAATACAACAACACAACTGCCAATACTGATGATTATTCAACACTTCACTCTTTAGCAATCACACGTGACTCTCATTGTGATTGGAAAAAATAATCAGTGTTTTATTTTTCTCTTTGTATTTTTTAAATCTTATTAAATGAATTATTTCAAAGAGAACCAGTTCATGTTATTATTTCCATGAACATTTCAACCATTTTTTTGAACCACAAGGGACAATGTAACCATATAACACATTTTTACAAATACAACCGTGCATTACATTTCACAGTTAAAAGCATTTTTACTGGATGTGAGCAAGCTCCGATTCCATCCAACACTAGAAAAGGAAAAAAAAGAAATGAAAGAAACCCAAGGGAAAAGTTTAAAAAGTACACCACAATAGTAATATAGGATGTAACACAGACCCATGGAAAAAGACTGGCCAAACCGTTATGTATTCAGGTAATATGAAACTCAGATTCATTGATTGTCATAATATGCTGTAGACCTGATATTAAAAATGTATCAAATATACTGGTTTCAACAAAAGCAACCGGTCAAGGCGTTTCAAACACTGTTGTGTTTTAAGGGTTATCCTCAGGCCCTGGAAAGTGAGCTTTTATAATCTTTCCTGGCACCAGCTGTGCCACTCGGTGCTCTCACACCTACCAAAGTCACTACAAGTGTCAATATTAGAAAATGGCTACTGGACCTCTGACAATGTTTTTAGCCGAGACGACGCAGTCCGGCTCAGGCGACCGTCCTCAGAAACTTGCCGTTGTGGTGCATAGGGCCGGACTCCTCAGCTGTCACACGACCATGCATGAATCGCAGTCTCACGCTTTGAATATTAATCTCATCCGGTCGCCTGTCTATCTTGAAGCCAGCACCTCGTTCCCTCTTTGACAGCCAGTGCGAAGTCACTTGGAGTTGTTCTATACACAGACCCATCCTTAACCCCCTGGCTGCGGCCGGAATTCCGCGCCTGTGCGGCACATTGCGATCGTGGGCGTGGTCATGACGGCTCCCGGCTGTCATCCGCACACGCCCACCGTAACTCATGACGGCCGGGAGCTGTCATCAGCACCGAACGGGTTAAAGGAACATATTCCAAAGGAAGTTTTGTTTGGTGGATGGATATATATAATATAATATTTCCAACCAGCAGGTACAGATTAGTACATAATATGTCCTCATTCGGGGTAATCTGTTAACACCCTGTCCAATATTTGCTAATTTGAAACTGCTGATTAGTGGTACTGTAGCTCTAATGCCCCTCGTCCAAAGGTTTACTTACGTTACCAAGTGGGGATGCTGCTACTTGGTGGTCAAGACCATACATTCTGCAGTATTCAGAAGTATAAAGGCCAGTGGACACATACCCAAGCCTTTCCTGTTGAGCCGTGATTAGAAGTATGGACTTTGTGTGCTTCTAATTACTTTTCAGCCCTTTCGATTTTTAATTTTGCAACATGTTTTCAAGATGTGTCTGTAACGTGATAACACATTAATGTGGAGCAATGCTTTATGATTGCTCAGTTGGTTATGTATTATGTTATGGGGTGCATTGTTTAAAATGTGACTGCTGCAGGTTAAAAACTGGTAGCACTGTCAACCACTTTCCTTTTGAATATAAATTACCTCGATCCAACAGATAATCTTAAAGTAATCTGCTGCCCCTTTAATCATCAGCATCTCATTTAATGTCATAGCTTTTTTTGGCAATGCAGTCTACCAAAACTATTATAGTGCAACACCAGATACCCACTACGTTAATTCCATCATGTTGTTCCTAGACTGACTCTATGACACATTTACCTTTGTAGCCTGTACACTGTGCGGGCTGTGGGTTGCTTTTCCATCTTTTCTGAATAAACGGTTTGTGGTGTCTGTAGCTGTAGATGCTCATGCTGTGCATGCTCCTACCATCTAGTGTTGGGCTCGGACATGTGCAACTTGTTTTTCTTCTAAGAAGTCTTTTCATATCACAAGGTATAGTGACTCCACTGGTTGCTGATAATGCAAATGGGCATCAACTTTATTAGATTATTTTTTCACCATTACCGGGTTCAGACGTGTCTATGGGAGTTCCGGTTCGACGTCATGTGGTATTCTCGGCGGGCCTGAAGTGTGGAACCAGTGATCCACTGGTACCATCCTTATGTGCACACAATCTTTCCTCCTATTGAAAGAGGATCCAATAAGCTTTTTTTTTTGTTTCAGTATTTGTTCTTTTTATTTTTCCATCAATTTTCAAAAGTATACCATATATAACATTTTATGGTCTTTCATAAGTTTCAACATGTGACAAAGTCCGTTAAACAGATCCAATGCATTTCGGGCCATTAGTTGTGCCCTTCATCAGGGAAAAGACACTATAAAGTAAAACATAAGTAAACTTGCTGTCAGTGAATCTCTTATGTAACAAGGAAAACAGTTTCATGTGTGGTGCTCTTAGAAATGTGGGTTGATGATGACAAGTGGAGATTTTATGGTGTCACCTTAAGAAAACCTAAATACCCGTGTATTTTAAAAGAAAGTTATCTGCCATCTTACGTGTCACTGGCTCTGTGGAATTTCTGTGGGGGAAAAAATATAGGGAGAATATATGTGTCGGCAGCCTCCATATAAGTAAGATTTGAAAGCCATATTGCTACCGTGGTGGATTAGTTACTAGTACTAAACAGTGTACTATGATGACTAACCTTAAGATGTGGTTTAGATGGTTCGTCAGGGTATCTGCATGAACGCTCTTCATTCACGGACGCTGGTTTAGACGTGTCCGCCATTGCCCACGTTTTAGTCAAATTCAAAGTTCCGATCACGTGATAAGTATAACTGAAAACAGACTTGCTGTAACGCTCCCATTCTGGAGAAAAATTCCTACATACTGATGCGGCATGAATTAACTTTATCCTCGTGTTAAAATATTCATGACCTAATCTTACTCAGTGTGTGTTGAAGTAGGAAAATTTAATTGAAATTTAAAAATGAAAAAAGGAATAAATGTATCATACTCTGGGGGATCGAACCGTGTAGGATGAGCGTGGCTCGCAAGTGTCTTAGTGAGGCATGCTATTATATCCTAGCTGGTTATTGACGTTAGTGGAGAGGGTATTAGTAATGAAATGTATGTTAACCCAGTACAATTGACAGTAGTTCATAGATGATAAACGTTTGGAACAAACGAAATAGAAAAAAATAGAGTAAAGTGTCACAGGGACTACAAAGTCGACCTTGGGGCCTGTTCAAAGGTAACATGATAGTTCAATTCTGTCATTTAAACCAAAAGGCTTGTGCGTTGAGAGTCTTTGTATCCAAGCATTTTCTCTTTGCAGCAGAAATTTGATATTGTCTCTTCCTTTTGCTTTATGGATGGTTTCCAGTATGATAAATTTCATTTGGGAAATTTTATGTTTTTCTTCAAGAAAGTGGGTTGCCAATGATGACTTCATGTTTTTAAGACGGATGTTTGATTTGTGTTCAGTAAGTCTTATTTTGATACGACGTTCGGTTTTTCCGACATACAGTTTGCCACATGGGCATTTGAGTGCATATATAACATTACTGGACTCACAAGTAGCGTTCACTTTGAGTTTAACCTCATATCCTTTCCTAGGATGGTTAATCTGGTTTCGTCATAAAAACCTTACGACCCACTATATGTTCACCATGTCCCTGACGACCCATTGTATTACTACGATACAGACCACCCCCCCCCCCCCCCCCAGTTGACACTGATCCAGCCCTATGTCCCACCAAGCCTTCACCCCCTGACGAAGGCACCTTTATATTATGATATTTTAAACCAGGCAGCCACCTGCCACAAGGTGGAAATTTATGTTAAGCCTGACCAGGTTGACTTCCTCATGGAGATCCTCTCATCCACACAGAGGTCACTCCAGTACCGGTCTATGTTGACAGACATGCTTAAGCACACTAGGGACCTCTATAAAGAACCAATGAAGGCGCGAGTCGTCTTGCCAAGTGTGGACAAAAAATAAAGAGCGTCTCGCTCTGATCCAACTTGTATCCGGGACCAGCTAACCCCAACTCCTTGGTCTTGGACACAGCTAGAAAACGTGCTAACTTCCAGGGCACAGAAAATGACCCACCTCCAGACTGGGAAATGAAAAATATTAATGCCGGAAGCAAACATGTTGCCGCACATTCTGACACCCATTGGCTCAGTACCAATTCTATGGGCCTACTTGGAGCATTACCAATTCTATAGGCCTACTCTCCAGGTAGGACCGGGCCCACTGGGATCAGATGGAAGACCTCATCCTACACCTCCCACACAAAAATATGAAACTGGGCCAGTTGTTGGATATGGAAGGAAAGATCATTTCCAACACCAACATTAGGTGTGCCTTGGATGCAGCCGACACAGCTTGGCTGTGAGTGCCTAGGTTTAAACAAGAGGTACAACATCCTCTCCTTGACATGCCTATTGATGCGAAGCACCTCTTCGGCATGCAGGTAGACGAGATGTTGGGAAAGATTAAGGAGCACACCGAATGAACCAAAGCCATGGGCGCACTTCAAATCCCATTTGCCCGTGGCTCCTTTTGCCACTCATAGTATAGGGGTGGATCCAAAACCAACATTCCTGAGGCTTTCGTATCCTTCCCTAGGCAACTGCAGCAACAGTCACCCATGCGTGGTTACTGCAGGGAAGGATACAAGGGAAGCAATGGCAGGGGAAAGGTTGCAGCCCCTAATCTGCATCAAGTGAGAAGCAGAGTCCGTGGTATCTGAGTTAAAATGGGCTTTATTCCAATAACTCGAGTCATGGGAGAATATGTTCCATCACCACTGAGGTTCAGGAAGAGTCTTCTAACAATTAATAACAATGAACAGAATATATACATTTTACTCCTTGTACATAGGGCGGAGCGCTCCAGGCAGAGCAAGAAAGAAAGAGATAAGAGCATGTGGGCGTACATGAGGGTGTGTACTTCGATGAGTCATAGGTAGGTGATAGGTAGGTGTCATAGGTGGGTGGGTACTTAGAGGAGGAGTTTGCATGACCAGCTCGAACTTTGTCCTACTTGTGTGCAACATGAGCATGACGTGCAATTGACATGTAACTGGGAGGAGAGCTGACTTTCAGTCTAGAAGAGAGATCTCTTGTGTCAGGGCGACCAGCACATCTAGTACTAACTGATATCTTGAGTCAGGGGATGTATTATCTGAAGCAAAGGTTGCTCGTCACTAAATGACAGAAAGGACATATTTATTCGTTCGTTGCATGAGCTTTCTATGGATGCAAGCACTGTAATCCACTTAAACAGAGACAGAATGGCTGGGCCCTATCTATGCAGATGGGTTCTGTGTACCTTCTTCACCAGACTGAAATGTGATTCTGTAAAGCAAACAGATAACTGTTATTCATAATACTGTCTTGGCAGGCCTTACTGGGCTTCTTGCGGCTTTCAGTGTGTCAGGAGTCATGAAAACATTAATTCAGAAAGTGGTTTCAGGCTCAACCACAAAAAAGGGTTCAGTACGATATTTATTTAAAAGTGCACAATGCAAAATGCAAATACATGGGCCTTATGCTACCTTAACGTTTGGGAGACTTTGATGACTGGCATTTCTAATGCAGGACATGAATGTAGAGGCCTAGTGATTCAGGCCACTACAAGGGAATATGCATGGATGACATGCACATGACATGTAACATAGGGTATACGTAGGGGGCATCTTGGTCAGGCAAAATTTCATTTTCCACACTGCCAAGCAGTGACGCTCTCATCATTCCCCCTTACCACATAACACTTGTCTGGGACGATTGCAGGGGTTCTGCCCTGCTGGGCAGAGATTATCTCTGACCAGTGGGTTATAGATCTCGTACAGGGAGGGGGTATTCCTTAGAGCTCACAGAAGCACCACTAAATATTCCCCCTGCAAATACACACTCCCTGGAACATCAGCGTCTGCTCCAAGAGAAAATGCATGCACTACTTAAGAAAAGGGTTACGGAACCGGTGTTGCCACAACATCATGGCAATGGGGTGTACTACTTTCTGATCCCCAAAAGGGTGGGTCCCTGAGGCCCGTCTTCGACCTCGACTTGGGGCGCCTCAACAAGAATAGCCTGTCAGAGCACTTACACATGGGGACGCTCCAGGATATCATTCCTTCCCTACAACAAGGTGACCTTATGACCACCCTCATTCGGAAGGATGCCTACTTCCACATACCCATCCACACTGCACCTTGAAGATTCCTACAGTTTGTGGTAAGTGGACAGAATTATCAAATCTAAGTGCTGTCCTTCAGTATAACCACAGCCCCCAGGATGTTTACAAATGTCTTGCAGTAGTAGCTGCTCACCTCCAAAAAAAACTGCGTTCTCGTCTTCCCATACCTGAACAATTGGCTGATCAAGAGAGCCACGCTACAGAAATGTCCAGCGCACACTGACACCACCATAAATCTCCTTCACAGCCTAGGCTTTAATGTCCATGCAAACAAATCCCAACTCCAGCCCCTCCATGTGCAGCCCTTCCTCAGGGCTATACTTGACTCTCGAGTAAGGAAAGCTCACTCCAGCCCAGCAAGGGTACATGCATTACAAACACTATTACCTCTGTTGTAGCCAGATCTCTAGGTAACGGTCAGAAAGGTTATGTGTTTATTCGACATGATGGCATCCTGCATCACCATAGTTTCTCAGACAGGGTTACACATGCTTCTGTTGCAGCAGTCCCTAGCTGCATAATGGTCAAACATAGAGGGTAATTTGTAGGATTCAGTGTTGATCTGGGGCCGTATTAGTCCCTCTCTGCAGTGGTGGAATGCAAACAACCTGCTGCAGGGATGGCCCTTTCTCAACCCTGTTCTGCAAGAGACCATCACCATGGATGCCTCTCTCACCGACTGGGGAGTGCATCTGCCCAGTGGGTCTCCACATCAACCACCTGGAGTTGAAAGCTATACAGTTAGCCATCAAGGCTCCCCTACCTCGCATTCAACATAAAGAAGTCCTTGTCCATATGGACAACACAACTGCCATGTTTTACCTACCAAAACAGAGGGGCACGCACTCACTGAAGTTGTCTGCTTTAGCCTAGAACATTTGGCGGTGGGTGATACATCAGAGTCCATCTCCTCATGCAGTACCTTCCCGGGATGGACAACAATTTGGCAGACCTGCTCAGAAGGATGCATCAAGACGTCCATGAATGAGGACTCCACCCACAAGTTCTAATACTGTACCTCCACCATTGGGAGTACCCACAGATAGACTTGTTTGACGCTTCTGAAAACTCAAATTCCCAAGCTTTTCCTTCAGTCTTCCTCATCCACAGTTCCTGGGCAATGCACAATGGATGAATTGGTCATGGATATCTGCTCATGGTTTTAGCCTCACCCACTTCTTCCATCCATGGTTCAGAAACTCAGATAAACATCCCTCACGCTCATTCTAGTGGGCACGCCAGCCCTGGTTCATTATCTTTGTCTATCTCGCTCTAGTGCCTCATAAGAAGCTTCCCAACCGACCGGATCTTGTCTCCCAAAATCAAGGCACACTCAGGCAACCCAACCCCTGACCTGACAGCTTGATCATGTGATGTGGCTCCTGAGGTCTTTGTAGAATTTGGCTACCTCAATCTCCCCGCAGAATGCATGACCATTCTGAAGGAAACATGAAGGCCTACGATTAGAGCCTGCTATGCGGACAGGTGTAAACGGTTCATACACCACTGACTTCCTAAACATATTGACTCTCTCCCAGCCTCAGTGCAGGACACTATTTGTTAAATTCTTCACCTGCAGAAATCGGGTCTTGCCTATACCGCTATCAGACTTCATTTAGCTGCTGTGGCTGCTTACCAACAAAATAGCGAACATACTTTGCTTCTCAAATTTCCTGTTATCAAAGCTTTCATGGCAGGGCTACACCACCACAGATGGCCTGCTTCTGTGTGGAACCTCAACATAGTTGACTAATGGGCCCTCCTTTTGAACCACTTCACTTTTGTCCCTTTCCGTTCCCCTCCTAGAATGTGGCTTTCTTTGTGGCCATCACATCCATCCGGCGTTTCAGTGAACTGCATGCTCTTACCCTGGAAGAACCTTTCTTCCAGATACATCATGATACTGTAGTCCTAAGGATTGACCCCAGATTCCTACCCAAAGTGGTTTCTAGTTTTCCTCTCAATCAAACAATAGAACTACCAGTGTTCTTTCCACATCCATTAAAACAAATCTATGCAGCAGTATTTCACCTATGGTAATTTGACAGCACGAGTCTTGAAGTATTAGCCTCATGTTTCCTAAATAAGTCGTCTGCGAATTCATGAAGACAGTTATCAACAATGTTGGTTTATTTCTTACACTGTGTATTATGCAAAGGTTCATAAACGTGAAACCAGGTCGCAGTCTAAGTAAACAGCTCTGACTTTAAAGAAGATTAATCTGTCCACTGACCTGGTGACAACTTTGTGGAAGATGCACACCAGGAATCTAAATAGGAATTTACACATTTTCAAATGTTATCTGCCTACCGCTTGGTCTTACAGAATTGCACCTTGATTATGCTGCTTGATAAAGCCTTTAAAAAGGCACAATAATAGTCTTAGACACATCATTGAACAAGTGCGCCACATCTTCAAAGGAATCTGAACATTTTTCTGGTGTCATTGTTAAAACACAATTGTTAACCTATAGCTTTCCACAACCTGAATATTTAGACAAGGCAAATGATCCCAGAACTGTAGTCGTTCATAAAAATTAAGGTTGGTGAACATACTACTCATCCTGCATTCCAAACATCATTCACAAGAACATTTCCACCCTTCATTGTGAAAAAAATATTTAGGCAAAGAACATTCACTGTATCAATAAATTTAGATTTCTAGCAGTAGAGCATGCTCTGCCTACTTTGGATATCAATAGTGTTATTGTACTAAATTGACAGAACAAAGCCTTTGCTTAAGGCTCTTTGTATCTTTTTCCAAACCACGTAAGGGGCATGCTTATTCTGAGTCAGGGGTGACACACTGGCTTGTAAAGTGCATACAGACCGGTTATGCTTCGACAAAAAGAACCCTTGCCTATACCTCCCAGACCCTACTCTCCCTGTAAGAACGGGGCTTCTATGACTTTTATGGGCAATAATCCTATAGCTAACATCTGCAAAGCAGCTACAAAGCAAAACAGCCACTTGTTGAATGTTAATGAAATAGGATATCGTACCATGTAGTAACAGATGTATCATGCAGTTGTTAGTCTTGGAGTGCAAGAATCTTATCTAACCGTGCAATTTCTTCTTTTGCAGGTTGACAGCGAAACAAACGAACTTCAAGATGGTTCACTAATAGATCTCTGTGGGGCAGCATTGCTGTGGCGTACTGCGGAAGGCCTTTCACGCACCCCCACTGTGAAGCATTTGGAAGCACTGAGGCAGGAAATAAATGCAGCCAGACCCCAGTGTCCTGTTGGATTTAACACGTTAGCCTTTCCTAGTATGAAGAGAAAAGATGTTGTTGATGAAAAGCAGCCATGGGTGTACCTGACCTGTGGTCATGTTCATGGTTACCATAACTGGGGCAATAAAGAGCAAAGAGATGGGAAGGATAGGGAATGTCCAATGTGCAGGTCAGTTGGGCCCTACGTACCGCTGTGGCTTGGCTGTGAAGCTGGATTTTATGTTGATGCAGGACCTCCAACTCATGCTTTCAGTCCATGTGGGCATGTGTGCTCGGAAAAGACAACGGCGTATTGGTCTCACATCCCGCTTCCACATGGCACTCATACGTTCCATGCAGCCTGCCCCTTCTGTGCACATTCATTGGCTGGAGAGCAAGGTTACATCAGACTTATTTTCCAAGGACCTCTTGACTAGCAAAACGTTCCTCAATGACTCTGCAAGCTGAGCAATTTCCCTTTATTCTTTGTATTAAAACGACTGAGAGTATGCGTTAAAATGAAGACATTTCTCTGTTTTGTTACTCGTTAAAAGTAGACCAAGGCAGAAAAAAATTACTAATTCTTGGTGGTTTTTGGGGAATGAACGATTTGAGGGGATTATGCAGCATAACATTGTATGCCTTCATAAAATATTTCTGAATGACTTGAGATCAGTATTTGAACAGTTATTTGTGTAACTCAAGAAAATACTGTCAATTCAAACTACATTAGTTTAACTGTTCAGACGACACACCTTGTAAATTATAGTAACCTAAATTGCAACCTTTTATAGCAATCTTTCTTATTGGAAATCAAGTTTCACTGGGCAGGTTAGTTTGTCAAGCTGTAGTGCATTGAATGAATTGCTTTTGAAGGTAGACAAGTTTAAGGAAATAGTTTTTGATCTACAATTGAATCAGCACTAATTTGTATGTTTCACCAAACAAACTGCTTAGAACTAGTGTAGATAAAGCAGCAAAGTAGGTGATTTGTAAAGAGGCTAACTCATACGTAAGTTGGTCACTAGGGAAGATTTTTTTTATTGTAAATTTGAACCTTAATATTCATTATGCAACTTAACCTCGAGTGTCCGTTTCTCCCTTTGTTCTCCAGTGTTCCAATTTAAACAACGTTTCATGGGTTTATATTTTAATCCTTTGAACAACTGCAACTTCCTTCTCAGGAACAAAGTTTTGCCTCATCAGAAAGTTCACTTACATTGTATAAGCTCCAGAAACGTAGTTTACCTGTCTCAGCTGAAATTCTCGATATTAGACGCAAATAGAACAAGTTAGGCATTAGAACATGTGAGCATTAATAAGCAGTTTACTTCGCTGAACATTAGAAATTGAAGATCGGTAACCTGTAAAATAATTCAGCTGTTATCCACAGCGAAGAGCACAGTTGCGCACCTTCCTTGTGTCCAAATGGCGTATGCGGGCTAGACATCCCAAAATGAATATTTAATTTGTCCATAAATGTCTTTGTTGTTCTTCATTGTTGTCTTTCTCTCTCGTTTTGGTACACTCAGGAAATGTATGCAACCGAAAAGCTTACATGAATGGCTACTAAAATTTAAAGGACTCGGACAGATTTGTAATTTTTTTTTTATATAATTGTCAGTGCATTATGCAGTGGAATGAGCAGAGGCCCTCTATCGTATTTGTTCTACTCATTTATATTCAGACTGTACAGTATAGCCATTTTTATTTGCAACATAATTTATTCAAAGTATGTGAGTTAACCCTTTTCAGAGACATCATTTGGTTAAAGATTTACCGCAAAAGTTTTGTTTATGCACATTAAGGGGGTGGGTGGGCTGAGATTGACTAAATTGTACATTTGTCCTATTTGTTTTGGATTGAAAGATTCTATTGAATATTCTTTTTCAGCATTCTTCATAGTATTCTATTAAGCATGTCCGTTTTAATATATTTACTGCAAAATAAGCTGAAACTTGAGTGTTTTTTCCTACTGTGCACTGGCGTCTGCACTAAAAAAAAGTTGTAGTATTAGCTGTTGCTAACTTTCTCTTGTCTGCTGGGAGGAAGCACAAGAATCCAAGCGTCTGCATTGCCAGACTAATGAAGAGCACGATCTCTGGGAACCCCACATTGTGCCTGGTTATGATGAAACTATTAAACATGTTACATTGGTAGGCTGTCGCCATATCTTAGAGAGTTTGAGCATTCCCGGGTTGTGCAATTGTTTTTGTGTATGTCCAATGGGTAAAGTGCTTTTTAAACCGGTCACTGTTCTTTGTAGCTTTTTCCATCGTGCTCACCAGTTGGCTGGAACAGCATGTTGTGTGTGCTTCAGACTATGGTCAGTAGTTTGTCACATGATTGATATATAGACTGTTATTAAAAGGCAGATTATTTTTGAAGCCGCTCAGTTTGCAGTGCCCTGCCATTGCTCATGCAATGGTTGCAAAACCTTTTTTCTATGTGCCTACTGAAACTACTGCAAACTGTTTATCTGGTTTGTCTTTTTCTCTTCCTGTAGATACACACACTGTGTGGTTCTGCACAGTGGACAAATATTGTGGAATTTCCAATGGTTAAACATGGCAAAAATATGCATATCAAAACTAGTTCTTTATTACTCGATTGCAGTACCGCTGTTTCATGCTACCAGCTGTAACATTGACTTGATTAGAAGTTTTACACGTTGAGAAATGTTGGAAACATCGACTACCACTACCCGATGCCATGGAAAGTTATTTTGCAGTTTGCTTTTATTCTAAGTTAATTCATAACCTAAAATAAATGGGATTCATTGTATGGCTGGAGCTGGACCCAGAACCACAATCAAATGAGCATGCCCAGGTCCTAAATGCCCAATTGTAGTGCCCATCTTTTGGCTAGTTAATAGATCCCTTCTTTTAGTGACAGGGTAGTTTTAAATTACAATATTCAAATTTGTATTGTTCAAACTAGGCTTTCTATGGCTTCACAGTGCATTCTCTTTTTATTTTTTTTGTACATTTTTATTGACAAGTACATGTCAATATATAAACAATAGTAAAAAAAAAGAATTAAACAATAAATCACATTATCTTCTTTCTGTAAAATACTATGAAATGGTAACTTCTCAGATTTTTATATACAAAAAAAACCAAACAGAATTCAGATATCAATAGATACAATATCAGAGATATTATTCATATCATAATGCATCCGACTGTGAATTGGATCTTAGAAAGAAACCTGGAATGAAAGAAGTAGTGAGGTGGACAGGTGAAAGGATGATGTAAATATTATGCAATATGTATTAAACCATATATTCTAGGTAATTAGAAGATAGTAGAGATACTATCCTACAAATCCACACATATAGAATTTCAAATGGAGATATTCCTGCTAATTCAACAATGTCCAATAGGTGAACAGTAAGTCCTAATTAAAATAACAGTATTAATGGCTAAAGCTTCAACAGTCTTAATAAGAGCATGACTGTAAATAATAATGAAAACGAGTTAATACGGAGAGAAGGAAATAAAAAAGGAAGGGACTCCTTTGTTGTCTTTTCTAATTAGGAGGAACAATTGTAAGTATTCCCAGAAATAGAATATGTATTACATAGAAAGCGTCCAAATTTGGATGAAAATTCCAATATTATCCTGCAATCTGTACATGAGCTTTTCATATGCCATTTTATACATTTCAATAAGTCATTCATCATCTGTAGAACGTTGTGGTGTTCTCCAATGTCGTAATATACAACGTGTTGCTACAGTGAGTGCAATATCCATCAATCACCTCGTATGGTTCATTAGATTTAGGAGATCAATAACATCATGTAATATAACAAATTGTTCCATGAAAGGAATGGACATATGTATAGCTCTGTGTAGCGATGCAGTTATGGAAGATCAGTATTCCTTCAAAACGTGACATGTGAATAAAATGTGTAGTATATCGCAATCCTCATGTGGACGCCTCCAACAGGTAGAATGGTGTAGTAAACCTACTGTCTTGAGTTTTTGTCATGACCAGTACCAGTTATGAAGAATTTTGAAAAGAGTACATTTCATTCTGGCCTTTCTGATTTGTTTTCTATGTTAATAATATCTGCGTATTCCTTCCTCATCAGAATAAGCTACATTAAGTAACCCTTGCCATTTGACATGGAGTTGTGATAGTAATGGGAATGAGTGTAGTGTACGCACAATGATATTATAAAATCCAGAGACTGCTCCTTTGAATTTCCCCCAATTATTTAAGTATTATAACACTGGGGAATCCTTAAGCATCCACGGATATGGTCCATGTCTGCTTAATAGAGCTTGTTTTAGTTGTAAGTATGTCCCCTCTTGAGAGCTAGGAGTTGAAATTCTTTCGGAAGCGTTTTAATCTCACCTTTTAATGTGAATAAGTGATTCAATATTAGAATACCTGCTCTCTACCATATGTCCCAATAAATAGTCTGGTTCCCTATTTTAGTGTCAGTGTTTCATAGTGCATTCCCCAACAGTGGCCCTTTTTAGGCGAAACTGGAAACCCATCAATCGTGTTTTATGCTACTTGGTTGGCGTTTGATTGTGAGCCAGAATGTGTGTTGAGTGTTTTGTTTAGAAGTGGTTTGTGTAAATCAATGGGAATTACATTTGGGTTTGGTCTTGGGAGGTTGTTGTTGATTCTTGTATACAAGTTAATGTGCTAAAGGGCCCAAGGTCTTCTGTGTTGAAATTTCATCTGTCCATTGCTCATGCAGAGTAAAGGATCCTCTGCATTGCAGTCCAGGTAGGTAATTGTGCAGTGTGAACCTTCTCTAGCTTCACGTACTTTGCATTATCCTGCCATCTAGTCTTCAAATTCTGATTTTAGAGTTTTTTCTTTTGGGTGTTGGCCATAGCCATGAGTCTATAATGTCAAATGTAAGCCTACATTGCCTCAGTGTATCTCCA
Organism: Lissotriton helveticus; assembly: GCF_964261635.1. NCBI lineage: Eukaryota > Metazoa > Chordata > Amphibia > Caudata > Salamandridae > Lissotriton > Lissotriton helveticus. The sequence goes on from NC_136067.1 coordinate 1,622,937,299, forward strand.
CTTTTCCAGGTACTTGTTCTCCATTGGGTTCAGAAGCGAGAATAATTATGGAGTGATCCAAGTCAAAAATGTGATGTACAGAAGTATTGGCGGTGAACATCCGCAACCAGGATAGTATGCATCTGAAAAGTAGATGACATCGAAAACAGAACAAAGTGAAACCGTTTTTTCGGGGGGAAATCTTTGACTGTACGAGGGTTGGAGAATGCACATTTTGGTGGTGCTCTTCCACTCAGGACCTTCTTGGTCCTTTTTGAGAGTCATGGAAAATACATCTTTCAGTTCTGCCCCAAGTGCCACTCAAAATTTGCACTGATGAATAGGCGTGCATTCTTTTGTCTCCCAAAAGACTATAAGTTCAAGGCCTGTGTCCATTTTAAACAAATACTCTAAAGATCATAGAGAAATAAAAGTGGGTACACTATGTGTTGGCAGAATGTGTCTTATTCTGATAAGCAGGGATCTGACATCCTGGAAGGTACAGAGGCAACACATCCAGATTGCTGATGTCAAGAACACATTTCACATTAAAAGAGGAGTTAACTCCATGTCTGTGCCAAAAAAGCCTAAGCAAACAATGTGTCGGAAAGAAAATCTTTGGAGCCAAACGCAATAGGACTCAGGAAATGTCAAAAGTTAGCCTGTGTTGTCGAACACCAATGAACTTCAGGTCTTTGAAGAAGTACAAGTACATCCTGTTGGTACCTTTCCAGGTGACAAACCAGGAGGATATGAACCCTCTGTTCTGATGAATCAATTATATGATTGCGCTCTACCACAAGGATGCCTACTCCCAAATATGCATCCGCCCGGCCTACCGCTGGTTGCTTTGTTGTAAGTAGGCATATCTACCTGTTTAAAGTACTTCCTTTAGAAGTCTTCATGGCGGTTCATAAAGTACCTAGCAGCGATGGCCGTTCATCTGTGAAGTAGCAAGCATGTCTTCCCCTTATTTTGATAGTTGACTGATAAACAGGAGTAGCAGAAAACAATGCCTAGCACTCACTCGAGCAGTGATTTCCCATAAATGCTATCAAGTCCCATATCTAACCTCAGTAGATCCAACCTTCCTGGGATATGTGGATTCCTGGGATATGTGGAATGCAATCACAGGGAAAGCCTACCCCAACTACTGCCTCTTTTTCTGCCCAGCTTTTAAAACAGTAATATGTGTTCTATGGATGATGGTCTTGTTCCTTTCTATCGTACCACACGCCTGGCTCCACATGCACACCATACCGGCATGCCTTGCAGGAGCGAAGGTTAAAAGCAGGGGCTCACTGAAAAGATCTAGTGTTTCCTCACATTGGTGGAACAACAACTTGTCGAGACAAACAAGAAGGACCTATACGTAAGATAAAAAGCAGGCAAGGGGAGAGATTCAGGGGAAGGGGGTAGGAGCAGGGGAAGTAGACCGAGAATGAAGGAGGGAAAGGAGGGGAGGGTGAGAGACACAGCCTGGAAAGAGGAGGGGGAGGGTGACGGGTACACAAACCGGTAGACGAGTCAAAGCTGCGTCCAAAGTCCAGTAAGCTGTGATCTCAGGGAAAGTGGTATCCTTTCCCCATCTCTGTTCCGAGAGGCTCCCTATACGCAGTGGGCTCTCTCAGAGGGGTCTATGAGACTCCAAGGACTACATACTGGATCCTTCCCCAAAAAAGGGGAGAGGTAGTGCTTTGGGAGGGGTGCCATGCCATACCTCAACTGTGAGTGGCTCCCTTGACGCTGTGGACTCTCTCAGGGGGTTCGCTGAAACACCAGAGTATAAATATTGGATCTTTCCCCAACAAGAGGAGAAGAAGTGCTTTGTCAAAGGGCACACAAGGGCAGGGGGCTAGGTGGTGTAGCAGGCAAGGCGAGAGATTCGGGTGAGGGGATAAGAGGAAAGGAAGTAGACAAAGAAAGACAGAGTAGTAAATGGGAACAAACAGCATCAGTTTGGGGACAGACTGTTTTCTCTCTGTGGCCATGAGTTTGCCCCATGTCTAAGGTAAAAGCCTAGCACATGCCATTCCAGAAGTGTTGCCATCCAGGACAAGAAGCACACAGTTAGTAATTTGAATTATTTTTTCACAATTCACAGAAGTTTATAGTACGCTGCACATCAGCAATCCAGATGTTTTCCTATTAAGTTCTTGGGTGCGGAGGATGATGTTCAGAACTAACAGTGTTTAACCCAGTCATCATCCAGGGGGGATAGTTCAGAATCATGAGGCTGAGGGAGAAAATCATGAACCCAATGAAGGCCAACTCGTGGACCGCAGGGTTCTCTGTAGAGGACACGTATGTCAGAGGGAGCAGGCATAAGTTCTCCAGGACGTTTAGGATGAAGTTAAAGTGGCACAAGACGTGGTAAGTGCGGGTGGAACATGACGTTGCTCGATAACGATTCCAGTAGGCCACAACCACCAGGAAGCAGGGTGCAGAGTGGAAGCCAATGAGTGTGGCAGGAGTCAATCTGAGCAGGAGCCGGCGAAGTGTCTCGAGGAAGTAACTTCGTGTAAGTTACTGCCTCGAGACACTTCGCCGGCTCCTGCTCGGATTGATGCCTGCCACGCTCATGGATTAACCCAGATCGCCCCGCCGGAGAGACGTGATTGCAGCTCGTCTCCTTTAACGAGCACACGTTTCCGCCCTTGCCCTTCGATTCCCACGGGTTGCGCCCACCGCAGCACCCTGACTCCATTGATTGATCCGACGTCCGCGCCAAGGCGCCCCGTCGCTTCCAGCACTGTCCCAGATCCTACCGGATCCTTTTCAAGTCACCCCGCCGGACCTCTCCTCCGGTTTTTCCTACAGCATTGAAAATGAGACAACCCCGTCCTGAAGATGGTCCCAATTGATCAGGGACCGAAACGTCGTCGACCCCACAGTGCTAATTGAGGCGCAATATTCAGCGTGGCTCTACTGAAATTGTGATTTGTGATTCTAAGTCACCTTAAATATGTCACACACTGAGCCACCCACTGTATAATATTTGCACCTTGCTCACATCGCGCCGCCCACGCTGTTTCACCCCTTCACTTGCGTCGCCATCCATCACTTGTATATATTTGAGCACCAAGTATATTCTCGGTTGTCATTTGACATTTTTGAAATTCGTGCTGTTCTAAATATTCTATTTTGTCTTTGTCCTCCCTCTTATGAACCAAATATATAAGCAATTATTATATACAAATCATTGGAATAATTGTCTCCTTATTTACTTGCTCGTGTAATGCTTCATGCATACCTTAACAATTGTCTTTTTAATTTTCACCTGTTGGGATACTGTATCTGTATAAACCTTTGAACCCCAATCCCGATTTGGTATATGGGTCACACTCCTGTTTCCTTTACAAGACCTTTTCAGTGTGGCACATGAACAATTCCACCCACAAATCTTACTCTAGTACTTCTAGAGTTGGCCACCCCACAAATAGATCTGTTTGCCACGCTGAACATGTGAAAGCTTCACCTCCAGGTACCCGCACCCACTGTCCATGGGCAATGCCCTATGGATGAACTGATCAAGAGTTTTTGTCATAATTTTCCTCCTCTCACTGTACGTGGTGAGGAAAATTAGACTGGTGTCCTTCATGCTCATCCTGGTGGCTCATTTGGGCTAGACAGTCTTCGTACTACATGCTTCTAAAAATGTCCATCAGCCCCCACAGGAAGGCCAGAACTTCTCACCCAGAGACGAGGCCAGATCAGAAGATCAGACTCCCAGACCTCTCAACCTAGCAATCTTGCACCTGAGGTCTTATAGTTTGGGCATACATTTCTGGGGGAGGTTTACATAGCCATTCTTTAGCAGGCGCGTAAGCCCACCACACAGCCCTGGTATGTAGCAAAGTGGAAAAGGTTTGCCTATTACTTTCTTTAAAAAATTCTACCTCGCTGACCGCCCCCCCCCCCCCCCCCCCTTTCCACCAAAGGCTAACATTTAGAAAATTGTCTGCAATCATTGGCTTCTGCAGAAGTCTGGCCTTGCCTGTACGTCAATATGCCCACATCTCACTGCTGCAGTAGCTTAACTGCAAAACAAGGAATGTTTATCCTTTTTAGGATCCCAAAAGTCAGGGCTTTCATTTTTTTTTTGGGGGGGGGGGGGGGATTTGTATGGCGCAACTTAGCCCAAGGGCATCAAGGCGCTGACAATAAAAGAAAATGACAAACAAACAACACTGAATCTTGCAGCACCAGATCAAGGGTCTACGGGTAAGCCTCCAGAAAAAGCCAGGTTTTTAGTTTACGAAAGAGCCCAGGTGAGGATTGAGCAGCCAGTTCTGCCGGGAGGGAGTTCCAGAGCCTCGGTGCCAGAGTGGAAAAGGCTCTACCTCCCCATCTAGCCTTTACAAATCGCGGGACAAGAAAAAGGTTTTTGGAGGAGGAGCGCAGCATTCTACTACGGACTGTAGGGCTGAAGAAGGGACCTGAGACCTTCTGAACCAGAGCAATAGAAAGCCCCATGGGCAAGACAGAGAAGTAAGAAATCCTAAACTGGACAGGGAGCTAGTGAAGGTTTTTCCGGGCCAGTGATATTGAAGCAAGCCGAGGAAGATCCAGAACGATCCTAGCCGCAGCATTCTGAACCATCTGAAGGCGATGGACAGAAGACTTGTTCATACCCCCGTACAAAGCATTACAGTAGTCTAGTCTCGAAGAGACTAGAGCAACTGTAGCTTGCTTCCGGGCAGCTAGAGAGAGGTATGCAGTGATCTTTCTGAGGACCCTGATGACACCACAACAGGTGGACACAGTCCTACTGACTAGAAGGTCAAAAGAAAGAGCGGTATCAATCAGGACCCCCAGATTTCTGGCTGGGCGAGAGGGGACAGGACAATCCCCAAGAGAAGCCGACCACCAGTCACTGGGACCAGGTATCCTGATTGCCTCCAAAAATCAGGATCTCTGTTTTATCGCTGTTGAGTTTTAAAAAATTCCGGATCATCCACTTAGAGACTGCTTCCATACAAGATCTAAACATCGAGGCAGAGTCGGCCACCAATTGAGTGAGGGAAACCAAGATTTGGGTATCATCAGCGTATGATAACACCTCAAACCCAAAGGATCTCACAACTGAGGCAAGGGGGGTCACAAATGTTAAACAATAAGGGCCTTAAGGAAGAACCCTGCGGGACCCCACATTGCACAGGCTTGGAAGGGGACCGAAACTTGCCCAGCTTGACTCTCTGATCCCTTTGATGGAGGAAGGAAGCCAGGAGACTAAGTGCCGAGCCTCCCACCCCTATCTCCCCCAGCCATGGAAGGTCTTATGAAGGTCCTACCTCCTTGAATATCTCCTGCACCCCCGTGTGATACCTTACTATAGTCCTCATGAGGTTCATTGGAGCCAGCCTTCCAACCTTAATACTCATGTGACTTACAGTTCCTTTACTGGAAGATAGCTTTTTTAGTGACCATAACGTCCCTTGGGTGCATTACCGAATTGCAAGCACTCACTTTACCCAGGCTGTTCATTCAGGTTCACAAAGGTTCTCACAAACATAGTATCACCCTTTCACCTTGGTCTGACACTAGAGCTCCCAGTTGTCTTTCTGCAGCCATATTTAGCAGCAGAAAGAGCTTTTACACATGCAAGATAATAAGAGCGCTCATGTCATTATTGACGGGACTAAGCCCTTTTGCGAGTCTGATCTGCTCTTTGTAATCTATCTGAAACCTTACAAGGATCATCTCTTCTCTGAAGCAGGCTTAGTAAGATGGATAGTCAAGTGCATCTATTCTTGCTACTACAAAGCTAAAATAGTCCTACTTGTACCCCCAGGGCCCAATGTACCAAGAAAGGGGCAACCTTGCTTAGGGGGCATTCCACTAAGTAAATAACAGCAAAGAGTCACCAGGTCAACACAGCTCATTTTTGCCAAACACTCCTGTGTGAAGGTTTTAGCCCGTCAGCAGGCAGTGGTTGACCAGTTAGTTGAAGTAGGGTTGACCCTACTACACCAGCTGGGATTTACAGTGAATTGGAAAAGTCTTCCTCAATTTCAGAAATGGAAAAGATTTACCTGATGGCAGATCAACTGAACACAGTTAAAGCAATCTTGGAGAGAGCCCAGATATTGCAGGACCAGGCTCACCTTTACCAGACGTCTCAGTCTCTGGCATTGATGAGGTATGATAGCCTCGTGTATATATGGGATTCCAAACTTGTGATAACACAAGACCTTTTGAATCGTGTTTAAGCAGTCGGTGGTCGCAAACAATGAAAGTATCTAATAGTAACAGACCAGATCAGCATGGAGATAAAATGGTGTGACAAAATGAATAAGTTGACGGGGAGGACATTCACCACCCCTCTACCACTGGTCTATCATGTGGTGTGGGAGGCACATATAAAACTGCTGAAGATAAGAGAAGTGTGATGTGCTTAGGAAGTGACCAAGCACATCAATTACCTAAAAATGGAAATGTATCTGCTATTGAAAGCCTTCTAGAACCAAATCCAAAACAGGAGAGTTCAATCCTGATGGACAACACAAATACATATAACAATGTTCTATCTGAACAAGTGGAAGAGTGCCAATTAACCACTTCTGCTGCAAGCACAGATCATCTGCCAGTGGGCAATCACAAGGACCATACATCTGGTAGTTGATCATGTGTCAAGGGTAAAAATAATTAATGCACTTGAGGTACCTAGGCAAAGAAACAGTTCTCACAAATGGAAACTCACACACTCTTTGGTAAAGACACTATTCCACCAATGAGGAATAAGACAAGTGAACCGAAGAATGCGCTGTCAATAAACTGCTACAGGATGATTTTCCTCTAGTACCACTGATCCCTCTAAATAGCTTCAAGTTTAGGGCATCCAACATGATTTTGATTCTGGTGGCCATGTCAAGCCTGTTCTCTCACGCAATGCGAAGGGCATTTGTATAAAAATACAATTATACAAAGACGCTCTCAGCTCAATAGGCAAAAAAGGGAAGTGTTACACCATAAGCCAAGGACACTAGAATTGATGGGATGGTTTTTGAAATAGTTAAATTTAACCACTTACAAGTACCAAAGAGAGCACTTGTTATCATTAGGGAGGTAAGTGTAACTATCCATTACAGAGTGTTGCAAATGATATGGAACAGGTACCTGGTGTGTATCAATGCAAGTCTAATGACAAAGGGGAAAAAAAAAGACGACTAAAAAAAGAACAAGCAGACAGAGTCACCAAGATGTGCATCAAAATTGAGGTACGTCACCTCACCATTCTCCAACTCCGGCAGTCTTTGTCTTCAGAGCTAGAGTTGGTGGAGATCACTGTACCACAAGAGTCTCCACTGGCACCATCAATGCTAATCTTGGTCTCAGGGGCTTCTCTGACTGCTGCTGCAGACACATGCTGAACTACCCAAAGTTCTCGGCACAGGGAGCATATCTCACACACTTCCTCCAAGCTATGTGGGACATGATTTGTCTCTCTAACAAGCACCTTTTGGCCCTATGGGATCATATGGGGCCCTGTCTGGGTCCTACCGTTGTTCAATTAGGAACTGTTCTTATGCTGGTTCGCCTGTGCTCATACCGACACTTCTAACTCCACAGCAGTTTCAATCAATAACCAATCTGCAGGAGTCACTGACAGGCCCAGTTAAGGTCCACTGCTCAAAAAGGGCAGCTCAGAGAATGATAGAGCAATACAGGTTGGTAGAGATAACTCCTGGCAAGCCCACTGATGGACTCATCTATTTCTGGGCACAGGCATGCCTGATTGACATGAACTAGCGTTTCAGGATACATAGAAGCCACAATTATGGATATGCTATTCAACGGAGTTCATCTCTTCCTGTGTTGTCAGTCGCTGCAGCTCAGAAAGTGTCACAGATTCTCCAATGGATTTCAATCAAGCCACCCAAATGCCTCAGCATCAACAACAGAATCCCTCAATCGGACAGTACGGTGGCGCAGACAAAGAAAGAGGCTTACGGTCTCAACAGGTCTCCTCTACCTCCACCGGCTCAACTTCTGCACCAACTGGGATATCCCATTAGGCTGTCCTATTTGCATCCAGTTGGACAGGTTTCCTTCTTTCTGCAAGCCTAGGAAGGCATGACTTTGAAACAATTGCTCTTTCAAATTGCAGAAAGGGGTATACCCTGCCCTTCCAGCCAGCCCCTCCCCTCGTCCCAACCCAACCGTTGTTTCAGACAAAGAATATCTGCACACATTGAATGGAGTCCCTCGAATTGCAGGCCCCATATATGTTCACATACCAATCCTTTGGTCTCGAAGGTGCCTGCGCTTTGTGAGAAGGATCACTCTCTACCATTTCACGGTCCTCCCATCAAGCTAAAATCGACACCATAAGTTATCTGTGATGGTGGTGGTCACAGCTCATCTTAGGAGGTCGGGAATCACTGTATCCCAGACCTGGGCAACTGACTGCTCAAACCTGGTTCATCAGAGATGATGTTGCACCACCTGCATACTTCAGAATCTCAGCTGTTTGACTTAGGTTTTATCATCAATATGCCCAAGTCTCCCGTAAGGCCCTCTCAGCCCCTCCTGTTCATGGGGGCAGTACAGACACCACTTCTCTTAGAGCTTTTTCTCCTCTCAAGAGGGTCAGAGATATTCAGGATAAGAGTCTGATGTTTTGTGATAGAGCCAATCCTGGTGGTACATTGCCTTCTGGATCTGTTGGCTTAATGCATCCTCCGGGTCACACCACTGATCACTAATTATGTTGGACCTGGGGTCACCATTCCACATAGGGGTAGCTTGGCACAGAGCAGATAAGGCTAACTCCTAGGCATCTTGTGTTGTGTTTGCATCTCACTCACAGTACCTCAGTGTTACAACCACTAAAATAAATATCTGAAAGAAACAGGTTAGTATTAGATTCCTTACCTTAGAATATCCCCAGGCGTCAGTCTGGATCCGGAAACTTTTGCGTAGCAGTACCCCTGCGCGTCGGTAGGCGTCGTCTGCAGGCGTCCCCTGCGGCTCCGCGTCGTGCGCCGTGATGACGTCGCTGGAATATATAGACGCCGCCTCCGCGCGCTGACGTCAGTTCTTCTTTTTTCCGCGCCAGTTAGCGCAGATCCGAAGAGCAGTACTCCAGTCTTTTGACCTAAGTTTTTTTTAACTATAACTCTTTCAGGTGCCGGTAGGATGGCCGGTTTTAAAAGTTGCGACGGGTGCGACCGCCTGATGTCGGTCACCGACCACCATCGACTCTGCCTCCGGTGTCTGGGCGCGGACCACGACGTGGAGTCCTGCGTCGACTGCCGGGCCTTGACGGGCAAGGCTAGACGGGAGCGGTCCCGCAAGCTGCTCGAGGTCCGGGTGTCGGCCCCACGTCGAGAGCGGTCCCGGTCCGGACGGAGGTCGAGGGAGCGGTCGAGGGAGCGGTCGCGGAGCCGCCACGAGCGCTCCGGAAGTCGTCACCATTCCTCCGGTTCCTCAGGTAAGCGACACAAGAAGTCGGGGCGTCACCATCATACCCCCGACTCCCCCCGACGCCCGTGCGATGCGGCCGGGGGTTCGGGTGGCCGCGGCCCCGCGTGGGTCGCCGACGCCGCCTGCTCCATACCCGCCGGTCCCTGGGCAAGGCGCGTCGCGTGAAGAGGTAGAAGAGTTCCTCATGGCCATGAGGGCGCTTTCTCCTCCGGCGGGGCCTACGGCGCCTGCGGGCCCGTCGGTCCCGTCTGGGGGCCCGAGCGGTTCGGGTGCACCTCCCCCGACGCCGCCGGCGGTTCCGGCCCCGGCGCCGCTGGGCCCTTCAGGGTCGTCGCCGGCTGGTCAACTGGCCTCTCCGGCGCCGATTCCATCGGGGCAACCCGTGGTGCCGCCTCCGCGCGGTGCCGTGCCTCCGACGCCGGTTCCGGCCGGCGTCGGAGCGCCGGCGCCGCACGGCGCCACCCCCATTCCCTCTCCGACTCCGGACGCGGAGTCGGACCGGCATCGTCCGACGCCGAGTCCGGCGCCGTTGGGGCCCATTGGCTCCGAGGAGCCGGTCTATATCGTTGACTCAAACTATGGCGATGAGGACGATTATGGAGAGGGTTGGGAGGGGTCTGAGGACCCTCTGTCACGAGCATGCCAGTACGACGTGGACTGGGTAGGTGACTTGGGTGAGGCCAGTGGTCTGGACGAATCGCCTAACCCTGGGTTTGTCTCGCCCCCCACTGTGGCGTCGGAGGCTGGGGCTGCCTATTCGGTGGTACTGATGAGGGCTGCCAAGGCTTTGCGCCTTGAGCTCCCCGTCGCTAAGGTGAAGCCTAACATCCTCACCGAGGTATTCAAACCGCAGTCATGTCCACAGGAGCCTCTGCTGCCATTTAATGACGCCTTGACGGATGTCCTTTTGGGCACGTGGTCCAGGCCCGCTTCCGGTTCACCTGTTGATCGGAACGTTGCCAGGCGCCACCGTCCGTGTGCGGACGACCCTGCCTTCCTGTCTACCCATCCCTCCCCTGAGAGTCTGGTGATCCAGGCCTCCACTTCCCAGTCCGCATTCCCGACGGCCCCGCCCGATCGGGAATCTAAGCGGTATGATCAGTACGGCAAGAAGGTCTTCTCGTCCCTGAGTGCGGGACTGCGGTCTTGCAACACCGCGTGCCTCTTGGGCCGCTATACCCACTCTCTGTGGGATACGGTCGTAGAGTGCCTGCCGCAATGCCCGCAGGAGGTATGGGACAAGCTCGGCCAGGCTTTGGTTGAAGGCCGAGACGCGGCGAGGTACTCCATACGGTGTGGTCTTGACACGACCGACTCGCTGGGCAGAGCAATGTCCACGACGGTGGCGATTCGTCGCCATGCTTGGCTGAGATCCGTCAACTTCTCGCCGGATGTCCAGAATGCCCTGATGGACATGCCATTCGATGGCAGTCGCCTGTTCAGCGACAAAGCGGACAACGCGCTTGAGCGCTTCAAGGACTCCAGGGTCACGGCCAAGTCCTTGGGTCTCTCGACCCAGCGCCAGCAAACGGGTTCGTTTCGCTCCTTTCGTGGCCACGGAAGGGGCGGTCCCACACGTGCTGCCAGCCACGCACCGCAGAACGCTCCTCAGCGCGGTGGCGGCCGTGGATTCTGCCGTGGTGGCGGTCGGGGACAGCGGCGAGGTCAGTCCACACCTCCCCCCGCAGCAGCCTCCAAATCCTCCTAGTCCGAGCTTTCAGGCCCATGTGACACCAGTGGGTGGCAGGGTTCGCCATCACCACTCCCGCTGGCGCACTATCACATCGGACAGGTGGGTGCTGCAGCTCGTCCGAAGGGGCTACTCCCTCCCCTTCGAGGCCACTCCTCCAGCCATGCCACCGCAGAACCACCGTGTGTCGGGGGACCACTTGACACTTCTGCAGGAGGAAGTTACGGCCCTCTTGGCCAAGGGGGCCATCGAGCGCGTTCCTGGGCCAGAAGTAGGGTGTGGTTGCTACTCCCACTACTTTCTGGTGCCCAAGAAGGACAAAGGGGGCCTACGTCCTATCTTGGACCTACGGAACGTCAACGGCTTCCTCCGGAAGGAGAAGTTCAAGATGTTGACTTTGGCTCAGGTCTTGGCTGCTCTAGACCCGCAAGACTGGATGGTAGCGTTGGACTTGCAGGATGCGTATTTTCACATCCCCGTCCTGCCGGCCCACCGGCGTTACCTGCGGTTCACGGTAGGCCACGAGCACTTTCAGTTTATCGTGCTCCCATTCGGCCTTACCAGCGCCCCACGGGTGTTCACGAAGGTGATGGCGGTGGTCGCAGCTCATCTGCGCCGGTTAGGGGTTTCAGTCTTCCCCTACCTCGACGACTGGTTGTTGAAGGCGGGCTCCCCCACACAGTCGTCCACCACCTCCAGATGACGGCAGACCTCCTGCACGAGCTGGGGTTTTCCATCAATGTGCCGAAATCACATATGTGTCCCTCTCAAAAGCTCCTTTTCATCGGAGCGGTTCTCGACTCGGCGCAGTTTCGGGTTTATCCTCCGGAACGGCGGGTCCGGGATATCCAGGCCTTGATTCCCATCTTTCAGCCGTTATCCCGGGTTTCGGTCAGGTTGACGCTGCGGCTTCTGGGGCTGATGGCCTCCTGCATCCTTCTGGTGCATCACGCCAGATGGCGGATGTGGGACCTGAAGTTTCAGTGGGCCCAGCATCAGGGCAACCTTTCCGACCATGTCCTGATCTCGGAGGGCACTGCGAGACAGTTGCAGTGGTGGCTTACGGACCGCGATTGGGTCAGAGGCAGATCCCTCTCCCTTCCCCAACCGGAGCACGTGGTTGTGACGGACGCGTCCCTCCAGGGCTGGGGTGGCCACTTGGGAGAGGCGGAGATCAGAGGCATCTGGTCTCCGGCGGAGTCCCGGCTCCATATCAACATGTTGGAGCTGCGGGCGATTCGCCTAGCACTGAAGGCATTCCTCCCCTTTGTCAACGGGAGTGTAGTGCAGGTGTTCACGGACAACACCACCGCCATGTGGTACTGCAACAAACAGGGCGGTGTGGGGTCGTGGACCCTTTGCCAGGAGGCCCTGCGTCTCTGGCAATGGCTGGAACGTCAGGGCGTGACTCTGACGGTTCAACACCTGGCAGGTTCTCTGAACGCCAGGGCGGACGAACTCAGCCGTCGGTGCTCGGTGGATCACGAATGGCGTCTGAACTCGGACGTGGCGAGAGGCCTCTTTCTGCAATGGGGAGAGCCTTGGTTAGATCTATTCGCCACAGAAGAGAACGCACAATGTCATCAGTTCTGCGCGTTGGAGTTTCCAAGACGGCACTCGCTCGGCGACGCCTTTCGGCGCGAGTGGAGTTGCGGTCTGTTGTACGCCTTTCCGCCTATACCACTTCTGCCCAGAGTGCTGAAGAAGATCAGGCGCGACCGGGCCCAAGTTATCCTTGTGGCTCCGGACTGGGCTCGAAGGTACTGGTATCCCGAGCTACTCAGCATGTCAGTCGGTCCCTCGATCCGCCTGCCCCTTCAGGAGGACATTCTGTCGCAGCAGCAGGGGACGGTCCTCCACCCGAACCTGTCCAGTCTCCACCTCCATGCTTGGAGATTGAGCGGCGACAGTTGAGGCCATTTGACTTTCCTCCTGAAGTCTGTGATGTGATTCTGGCAGCCAGGCGTCCCTCCACAAAGTCGGTATACGCCTGCCGGTGGAACAGATTTGTGGCATGGTGCACAGCAAAGGCTGTGGATCCCCTTTCTGCCCCTCTTTTCGAGGTTCTCCTCTTCCTTCTTTCCCTTGCCCAGCAGGGCTCTGCTCTGGGCACTATCAAGGGCTATCTTTCTGCCCTTTCCGCCTTCTTAAGGCTACCTGATCAGCCATCTTTATTCAAGTCCCCTATTGTACTGAGATTCTTGAAAGGCATCACGCACATGTATCCACCTGCTCCGTTCGTGATGCCTCAGTGGGACTTGAACCTGGTTCTGACATTCTTGATGTGTGCTCCCTTTGAGCCGCTTCATTCCTGTCCTCTCCGTCTTCTCACTTTAAAGACGGCCTTCCTGGTTGCCATCACCTCTGCCAGGAGAGTGAGTGAGCTCCAGGCTCTTTCTGTTAAACCTCCTTTCTTGTCCGTTCATCCTGACAAGGTGGTTCTTAGGACTAGACCTTCTTTCCTGCCCAAAGTGGTTTCTGCTTTTCACATTGAGCAGTCCATCACCTTACCCTCCTTCTTCCCGCCTCCGCATCCTTCAAAAGATGAAGAGCGGCTCCATCGTCTGGACCCAAAACGTGCGCTTTCATTTTATATGGATCGCACACGCCAGTTCCGGGTGGATGACCAACTGTTTGTTGGCTACGTGGGTGAGAAGAAGGGAAGGGCGGTACAGAAACGAACCATCTCTCGGTGGGTCGTCCTGTGCATCAAAGCATGCTACTCTTTGGCTCGGAAGGAGCCTCCTGTTGGGCTGAGGGCCCATTCCACTCGGGCCACGGCGGCTACTACTGCCCTGGGCCGGGGAGTCCCTTTGCAGGACATTTGCCAGGCGGCTACGTGGGCCTCGCTGCACACCTTTGCGAGGCATTACTGCTTGGACAGTCAAGTCCGGAGGGACGGCTTCTTTGGCCGTTCGGTCCTCCAGGATTTTCTGGTGTAGGATTGTATTGGTTCGCAGACCCGCCACCGGGGTTGGTATTGCTGGGGTATCTATTCTAAGGTAAGGAATCTAATACTAACCTGTTTCTTTCAGATGAACAAGTTACTTACCTTCGGTAACGATATATCTGTAAGAAACAGTAGTTAGTATTAGATTCCTTACCGCCCCGCCCATCCTCCCCGTTCTGCGAACTGATACCTAGGGTTAAGGACATCCCTTTCAGGGCCCTAGTTTCACATGGCACCAGTGTTGGTTCTCACATGGCTCTGCGTGTTCTGGCGCGGAAAAGCTGTGTGCAAAGAACTGACGTCAGGCGCGGAGGCGGCGTCTATATACTCCAGCGACGTCATCACGGCGCACGACGCCGACCACGCGGAGCCGCAGGGGACGCCTGCAGACGACGCCTACCGACGCGCAGGGGTACTGCTACGCAAAAGTTTCCGGATCCAGACTGACGCCTGGGGATATTCTAAGGTAAGGAATCTAATACTAACTACTGTTTCTTACAGATATATCGTTACCGAAGGTAAGTAACTTGTTCGACACCACACCTTTTTAGAAAAATACCGGTTCCTTTTATAAAAGCTCTGTAATTTATCTTTCACTTTTAGCAGTTTTCCAATTCAACACAGTACATTGTTTATACAATTAGTAGATTCCACACAACCTTAAGTACATTAATTGTTGCTTTTTGTCTTCTCCTGCCAAAAGAGTTACAATGGGAACTTCTGCCCCCTCTTTGTACATTTAACACAGAGTAAACAGTGTACCAACAGGATCAGTTCCTTCTGTATTGTAATTAAATCGTGCCTTACCCTCAGGGTCACAGAGATAATAATAGTTAGAGGTTGCGGCTACTCGTTGCACCTCTCCACAAGTTCTACTCTGGTACATTTACTCCATACATCCAAATCACTAGATAGAAACAAGCAGGTTTAGTTATTCGGTACATTTAGTTTGTTAGCTTCCTCTATAGTACCCTTATTTGGTTAGTTTCCCACAGTAATTCCACTGGCCTAGGCAGAACAGAGTAAACACTGGCCCCCCTCTCCCTTTTGAGAGGTTTTATCTCTGATCAAACTTCACTGTTCCGTTCCCCTCTATGGGGGTTCTATGAGGTGCTTGGTAGATTCTCCACCCCGTCCCAGGACAGTCTCCACCCAGAAGAGGAACACCCTAGATCAGCCAGTTCAGCCAGAGAGGCACGCCGATTGAAGTAAGTTCAGCCGGTTTGGTGTAATGTCCGCCGGTGCGTTACTCTATCTAGGCCCAAGAAACTGACACCATTGCAGACTGGTTGATGATCCTCCCCGCCAACCAACTCAGTGCCCAGCTTACTTTGTTCCAACAGGGACTCAGGCTGTTCGTACGCGTGTCCACTCGGGTCTCAGACAGAAGACGGTCTCCTTTCTTGTTCTCGGCACCTCCAACAGCTGGTCACCAGACACGCTTGCCAGTGCTTCCGCTTCTCCTCCCACGACAGCTTTCCTCAGCGGAGTCTCCACCCAGGCCCGACCTCCTCCGGCGGCTCTCCTCCCCTTCTCTGATGTAACCACGTACTTGTCAGGAAGAAGACGTCTCAGCCTCTGCCTTCACCGCGGAGAGCTCCCGTCTCCGAGGCTCACCCCAGGCAACGATGTCGACAACTCGCCAAACACCTCAGTCTACTCGCTCTCTCCAGCCCTCGCCTCGCTCTCGCAGCGGGGTACTCGCGTCACAGGCCCTCACTCCAGGATGAATCAACAGCGTTCCGCCGGTCACCTCAGCACACTCCGGGTGAGTTCCGCCTTAGGTTCTGTTAAATACTTTACTCCGCTCCACAATGTAGAACTTCTCTCCTCAGGTCAAGGGTGCGTCAGGTTTTGTGACAGTTACTAGACGCCCCTTCCACTTGACTACCTAACAATCGCCCACAACTTAAGAAGGGCAATGCAGGGTCATCGACCAGAAGTTCTTCTCAGGTCGTCGGACATCCACGACCAAATCACTCCAGGGTTTGGTCCACAGGCAGGGGGACACGTCATTAGGTTAGAACAGCTGGCCCAAGGGACAGTCAATCCCCAACCAATGCGTCTACCTCCCCACACTATAGCCTCACTCCGTGTCAGTTCCTAACCAGCCTTCTGGTCACTCCAAACTCCACTAAAATGGCCGCCCTGGTTCTGGCCTTATATAGCCTAGGCTCTGGCTACCAGAACCAGCCAGAAGGTTCTATAATCATCCCCATGCAATCCTATGGCCTCAACTCCTGAGGTAAAGTTTATAGCAGTTACAAGCCACCATTTTGTGATTCTGTAACCGACATTGTGATGAGGGAAATGATGCCTAACTAAAAAAAATACTCAAAGGGACAGAGCAGCACCTAACCCCTCCTGGACAACACCAAAAATTTCCAGTGGACATAAAAAAATGACAAGGGTTAGGAGGCAGAAAGGGGACAAAATAAATAATTAATAGGAGGGACCACCCAAAGGGCTGACAGGTCTAACACGCGCCCCCCCCAGCTGAAAGTGGGGAGAGCTACCCAACTCCTTGGGAGTTCTCATCACTAAGGCGGAAATACCTAGAGTGACCGTCTGCATTGGCGTGGTCCACTCCAGGCCGATGTTCCACCCGGAAGTCCATTCCCTGGAGGGAGATAGACCATCTCAACAGTTTGGAATTCTCTCCCTTCATTTGCATCAGCCAACGAAGGAAGTGCGAGCCAAACAGGTATGGCCGCAGCTTCTTCAGAGCTCATACCACCGCAAAAGCTTCCCGCTCAATCACACTCCACCTCTGTTCCCAGAGAAGCAGTCTCCTGGACAAGAAGACAACAGGTTGATCCAGACCCTCTTCATTGAGTTGCGATAACACTGCCCCAATGCCATGTTCTGATGCGTCTGTTTGTACAAATAATTCCTTGGAAAAATCCGGGGCCCTTAAGACTGGAGCTGCACACATTGCTTGTTTCAAGTTGTCAAAGGCTTGCTGATAAGCCTCCGTCCAGACTACCCGTCGGGGTTATAAACGATAGGATACCAACAGATTATCGGGCGCTCAACCAAATTAGTATCAGGGTTACAGTATAAGTATTACAGGAAATTGGTGCCTCTAAAGGAAAGATGCGTATCCAACATCTACAGCTCTCAGTTGAAAGCGACAAATTCTACATTATCCTCTGAGCACACAAAGTCAATTCTTGTTCGTAACTAGAATAAATTATAAGGCAAGAGTCACGTAAATCATCAATAAAAATGCTAATTGAAATGTCCATAAATCAAAAGTTGAAGTTCCTTGTTTATTTTCTTTCTTCAATATTCAACAATGATGGTACAACAGCCAACACGTGTTTCGTCGTGTACAGTATAACACACTGACTTCTTCAGGGCTGTAACCAAATGGATATTGATCACAATTATTACACGTACTACGTGTGACTTAAGATAGAAGGCAAGTAAGTTCTAGCCACCTTCTCCATAGTAAAAGTAGCCCACTAAGTGTGTAGGTTTCTAAGGTAAGAAAAGAAAATTGTCAGTTCCACTCCATTGGGAATTTTCACCCTTATTATGTGTAGGAAATTTAGACCCAAAATCAAGAAATAAATTAGAAAAGTCTTGTATATTGGGTTATATAACTTTAGATATTCACCTCCACATCCACAGTTTCTCAAAATCTGAGGTTGTCCAATAAATAAGTTGAGTTGTATCTCTAAACGAGAAACCTTAATATAAACAAATAATCCAATGTATCTAAATAACACAATAAATATTTGCGGAGTATCTGGATAAGAGGTACTGCCCCCGGTTCCAGACAAAAAAGAGAAGAATACCCTATCAGTTTAATTTTTAAGCCTCACCAAATTATATTCTAATAAAAAGGAAGAAAATTACCTATATTTACTTCTATTCATAAATTTCAATAACCGATTCTCTTTCGTTCCTTCCAATATCATGAGACAGCATAAGTCTGTAGATAAATATACATATCATTTGTACTATTGTCACATACCGTCAGTGTAATATTTGAATTGTTAACTGCGAACACACTTGCCCAGTAATAAAAGAACTGGGTTCAATATATTGTCATCGTCATTATTTCGTTTGTCCTCATAACTGCAACAGTAAGTATTACTTATTATTTACTTACGAAGAATCTAATTAACTATATCTAAGTACCGTGAGTAAAGTGAAAGAGACTCACCAACCATATATATTATACTTAGCAGGGGAATATCATATATTATCCAATTTGTATCTTGCACTTCCTATGTAAAAACATTGTATATATTAGGCAAGTTCTACATTATCTTATCGCGAATTAAATTCCACATTAATGTGTAGAAATAGCTCACCTATTCGATAATTCTGTTCACCTACGAGTCCCCTTCTTTTAAGTAATTAGCAAGACGTTCTTACCCTAAAATATGCCGTAAAATGTCGCTATAAACATTTATCCTTCCAATATGTAGAAAAAATATAAAGTCAATTATATACACTCACCCACAGTAAATATGTAACAATTACGGCTATGGAGGTCATTAGTATCACTTGATATCAAATTTCAACTATAAGAATAATAAAAGGGAAAAACTTAAGTCCGTACCTTCTCATATTGCAATAACATTCCAATCTAAATTAAAATACGGTACTGCTCACCAAAGATCCGTTATCTCAATAGCATCACGACCTCCAATTGTAGATACGTTTTCCTCCTATTCAAAATGTAAAGCAGTGTTACAAAATCCATTGTAACGACTAAATTATGTAGCTCAGATTACTCCACGTCAAAAGAATATTATCTACCTCAGTTACGAGCAGCAACTATCCACGCTCTCTCCTCCCGGCGTCTTGCACCAACGCCATCTTGGAGTGTCTTTTTGTATTAAACAATTACGAGCGCCATCTTGTAACATGTTCGTAAACGTCGTATCCTTCACCGGCGTCTTATACCAGCGCCATCTTAGAGTATCAAATTTTATCTGTTTTGGGTACCCCTTGACCAATCCGTATATCGTAATATTTTACACAATTCACTATATTTCTTATTGAGACACTATCTCCTATTAAAGTCTGTAGTAATAAATATAGTACGTGGAGAAGCACGTCACAAAACTCTAAACTACATTTGTAATCAACACTGCTTATCCTAGACAGCCAAATATACGTGCCTTTGAACGTAAGTAAATACTGTAATAACAGACGTTGTTAATTCAAATAATTATTAGGGTTAATTGTGGCAAATTACAAAATAGCAAATATATTAGTAATTTTGGTGAGGTATAGTAAGAGGGTAGAGTGTTGGTGTTAGTCGGTTCACCACGAGTAAGAGGTAAAATTCACACGTTATTATCCAAATGCTCAGGTCTCATTCTATAGATCAGGGAGATATTACGACTACACAATTCAAGCTGTAAGCGTATTCATCATAAATTATACATGTGATAGACAACATTAAGGTCTAATGTATACTGTTTCAATGAATAACAATCATTTTAAATACAATCTATACATTCTTATTAGGATATTAAAGTCGCACTTATATCCCTAATGACTTCCATTACTTCACATTAAATACTTCATCCTAAGTACATAATCCAACTATTCATTACCTAGAAAAAATTGATACTCATTATCTATATTGAGGCCCGTTCGACCGCTTTCAATTTCATGATCCAAATCACCTCTTTGCGCCTAAGTTTCAGTAGTCCATTGCCTCCCCTGGGATCTGGTATAACATGTTCAATCGCATGGTAGCAAAAATGGTGTGCTTCCTTATTTTCACTGTTTTGGACATAGTGTGCAGCAATTGGATATCTTGTGTCTCCATTTTTCCATGCCCTTGTATGTTCCATCATCTGGTCTCTAAGTCTGCGTATTGTGCTGCCTACATAAATCTGTCCACATGTACATGTTATTACATACACCACAAAGGTTGTCTCACAGTTAATATAAGTGTCAATCTTATATAACTCCGAGTCATTATAACTGAAACTCAATACTTTCTTTTTGGCCCATCTACAACAATTACATCGTCCACATTTGTGGAAACCATTCATCTGATTCCTTGGCCAGAAACTCCTAGTTCTCATAGGGTAACTTGGACTTAAATCATTTGCCAGGGTCTTCCCTTTCCTGAAAGTAATGGATGGTCTCTCTCCAATATATGGTTACAGATCTTTATCTGCCTTAAGTAGATGCCAATGGCGATTAATAATTGAATAAAATCTATTGGATTCTGTGTTGTAACAAGTCACTAGACGCACTTTCTGTTCATGTCTATCAATGCTAGTTCTCTGTATCAAGGTATGAGAGCGTCTTAGTTTGGATACTCGCCTCCTTGCTTTGTCTATCACATCCTTATTGTAGCCCCTGGCTTCAAATCTAGACATATCATCAATATTATTCACAAAATCCACTTCCTCAGAGCAATTCCTCCTTGCCCATACCATCTCCCCGTAAGGGATCGATTTGATCTGGAAGCTCGGGTGGCAGCTAGTTGCATGCAAGATTGAGTTGCAACTAGTTTCCTTTCTGTACATTCTTGAGCAAAGTTTATCATCCTGAATATACAATTCCACATCTAAAAAGGTAATTTTCTTTTTATCATAATGTGTTGTAAACCGTAAATTGACTTCATTACTGTTTAGGTAATCAAAGAAGCCCATAAGGTCTTCATTGGTGCCAGTCCAGATCATGAGACAGTCGTCAATAAAGCGACCCCAATACTGTATGTATTCACTCCATTTCTGACCGCGATGGCCCCAGATCCACTCCACCTCAAACCACCCCATAAAGAGGTTGGCAAAAGACGGAGCAAATCTGGAACCCATCGCGGTCCCAAGACATTATATGTACCATTTTCGATTAAATACAAAAACATTATTTTTAAGTACAGGTTGTGTCATATGCAGTATCATCTTCGTATGTTCAAATAATTCAGCTGGTCTCCTGTTAAGGAAGGTTTCCACTGCTGTTGTCCCCAGTGTATGGTCTATGTTAGAGTATAAAGAGACTACATCTAGTGTAACAAAATACATATCTTCCTGCCAAGTAACATCTGACATTATATTAAGTACATGTTTAGTGTCTTGGATATAGGAAGGCAAACTTTCCACAAATGGTCTTATAAATATATCAATATACTCTGAAATCTTCTCCGTCGGTCCCCCAATACCCGAGATAATGGGTCTTCCAGGTGGATTGTCTCTATTTTTATGTACCTTAGGTAAGGTATGTAGGCAGGGAGCTTTAGATGTCGTTATAGTCATATAATTGTATTTGTCAACATCCAATAATGTCATGTCATACCATACTTTAAGTTTCTCATTAATGGTGGACTTTAATATTTCTAATGGATTGCTAGTCAAAGGTTCGTAGTACCTGAGATCATCTAACTGTGACAAGATTTCAGCATTGTATTTCTCAGTGTCCATTTCGACAACATTGCCACCCGGATGGTAATGTCGTCGTTAGTCTTCAAGATTCTCAGTGCCACTCTTATTCCCTGAGTCAGATTGTCCAATTTCCTATAATATCCACCCTTGGACCTCTTATCTATGAGTCTATCAATATCCAGTTCAACAGATTTGTGGAATACAGCAATAGTGTTACCCGTTCCCAATTGTGGTGTCCATTTCGATTTAAGTTTGAGACCACTACTCTCACTGAGATATCTATTTATTTCTAAATCTTCCAATAGCTTGGCTAATGTTATTGGATCATCTTCGTTCTCAGTCAGAGACAGTAGCAATCTCGTGGCATTTGCCCCCTCTATAGTCAAGTCACTCATTTGATTTACTTTTCCAGTGCTTATATCTTTAGTAGGTGCATGAACAAAAAACGTTTTAATCTTTAGAAGTCTTACAAATTTGTATACATCTATTTTTGTCAAGTACCAATCCGGTACTACATTAGGACAAAAGCCCAATCCCTTCTTCAACAAGTTGACCATATCATACGTACGTACACAGTTTGACAAGTTAATGATCTCAATTTCACTTTCAGGATTAACCTGTGTATTAGTTAGTCCTTCCAAGATCTTGTTCTCATTCCCCTTCTGGCTCCCTGTTGACCCATTGCCCCTGGATCCTCTCCTGGTCTTGTAACCCCACCACCTCTGCCTCTGACTGTGGAGTCCCGATTCCCAATTCTGAGTCATTTCACTTCCTCTAAAAAAGTATTCTCTGATGCCCCAACCCCGGCTACCGACACAACATCAACCTCTTCATTCTCACTACTAACTATTGATGAAGCTTCCGTATCACTAGCACTCGCGCTCAGTGTAGTAGTCATCTTTTGTTTTGAACCGCGGGATTGTTTAACCAAATAATCAAAACGCTTAGCAAACGTGAAAAGGCGTCCTGCTTTATAATCATTCTCATCTCTTTGCAGTTTTCTTGCCTTTCTGCGTTTTATATCTGCCTGTAGATCTGCAAGAAAATTATCCAAAATTGTATAGTTTTTAACTGTTGCCTCTGGTAAATTGAGTTCCTTTATCTCATCCTCAATTTTTTGAATCTCTTCTAGTAACTTCTTAATCTTTCTCTCTGCATTTTCTATAAGTATATTTATAAGGTTTCTAGAAGAGGTTGTAAGTTCTTGCTCCCAGTTAGCTAGTAAATCTGGCTCTAAGTCTTCATATGTAGGCATGATCTGTGATCTTAAACCCCTCGGTATTCTGTTCAGGGTGAGATATTGTTTAAGGGTCACAGCGTCCCACCGTTTGTTAAGCTCTTGTCTCTTCAAATTCTCTAGTTTCATAAATTTGTCCCTTAAACCTACATTTTTAGTAGGTAATAATACATTGACAGTCTTGCCTTGTCTGTTCCCAGCTTGCAGGTTGCTAAATTGATCCTGCGCTTCCTGATCTCTATTCATCATGGAAGTCTATATGAACCAAACCCTAGCGGTGGCTGCTCCTAACTGTGCAGTACAATAAACGATAGGATACCAACAGATTATCGGGCGCTCAACCAAATTAGTATCAGGGTTACAGTATAAGTGTTACAGTAAATTGGTGCCTCTAAAGGAAAGATGCGTATCCAACATCTACAGCTCTCAGTTGAAAGCGACAAATTCTACATTATCCTCTGAGCACACAGTCAATTCTTGTTCGTAACTAGAATAAATTATAAGGCAAGAGTCACGTAAATCATCAATAAAAATGCAAATTGAAATGTCCATAAATCAAAAGTTGAAGTTCCTTGTTGTTTATTTTCTTTCTTCAATATTCAACAATGATGGTACAACAGCCAACACGTGTTTCGTCGCGTACAGTATGACACACTGACTTCTTCAGGGCTGTAACCAAATGGATATTGATAGCAATTATTACACGTACTACGTGTGACTTAAGATAGAAGGCAAGTAAGTTCTAGCCACCTTCTCCATAGTAAAAGTAGCCCACTAAGTGTGTAGGTTTCCAAGGTAAGAAAAGAAAATTGTCAGTTCCACTCCATTGGGAATTTTCACCCTTATTATGTGTAGGAAATTTAGACCCAAAACCAAGAAATAAAGTAGAAAAGTCTTATATATTGGGTTATATAACTTTAGATATTCACCTCCATAACCACAGTTTCTCAAAATATGAGGTTGTCCAATAAACAAGTTGAGTTGTATCTCTAAAAGAGAAACCTTAATATAAACAAATAATCCAATGTATCTAAATAACACAATAAATATTTGCGGAGTATCTGGATAAGAGGTACTCCCCCTGTTCCAGAAAAAAAAAAGAGAAGAATACCCTATCAGTTTAATTTTTAAGCCTCACCAAATTATATTCTAATAAAAAGGAAGAAAATTACCTATATTTACTTCTATTCATAAATTTCAATAACCGATTCTCTTTCGTTCCTTCCAATATCATGAGACAGCATACGTCTGTAGATAAATATACATATCATTTGTACTATTGTCACATACCGTCAGTGTAATATTTGAATTGTTAACTGCGAACACACTTGCCCAGTAATAAAAGAACTGGGTTCAATATATTGTCATCGTCATTATTTCGTTTGTCCTCATAACTGCAACAGTAAGTATTACTTATTATTTACTTACGAAGAATCTAATTAACTATATCTAAGTACCGTGAGTAAAGTGAAAGAGACTCACCATCCATATATATTATACTTAGCAGGGGAATATCATATATTATCCAATTTGTATCTTGCACTTCCTATGTAAAAACATTGTATATATTAGGCAAGTTCTACATTATCTTATCGCGAATTAAATTCCACATTAATATGTAGAAATAGCTCACCTATTCGATAATTCTGTTCACCTACGAGTCCCCTTCTTTTAAGTAATTAGCAAGACGTTCTTACCCTAAAATATGCAGTTAAACGTCGCTATAAACATTCATCCTCCCAATATGTAGAAAAAATATAAAGTCAATTATATACACTCACCCACAGTAAAAATGTAACAATTACGGCTGCGGAGGTCGTTAGTATCACTTGATATCAAATTTCTACTATAAGAATAATAAAAGGGAATAACTTAAGTCAGTACCTTCTCATATTGCAAAAATATTCCAATCTAAATTAAAATACGGTACTGCTCACCAAAGATCCGTTATCTCAATAGCATCACGACCTCCAATTGTAGATAAGTTTTCCTCCTATTCAAAATGTAAAGCAGTGTTACAAAATCCATTGTAACGACTAAATTATGTAGCTCAGATTACTCCACGTCAAAAGAATATTATGTTTTTACATAGGAAGTGCAAGATACAAATTGGATAATATATGATATTCCCCTGCTAAGTATAATATATATGGATGGTGAGTCTCTTTCACTTTACTCACGGTACTTAGATATAGTTAATTAGATTCTTCGTAAGTAAATAATAAGTAATACTTACTGTTGCAGTTATGAGGACAAACGAAATAATGACGATGACAATATATTGAACCCAGTTCTTTTATTACTGGGCAAGTGTGTTCGCAGTTAACAATTCAAATATTACATTGACGGTATGTGACAATAGTACAAATGATATGTATATTTATCTACAGACTTATGCTGTCTCATGATATTGGAAGGAACGAAAGAGAATCGGTTATTGAAATTTATGAATAGAAGTAAATATAGGTAATTTTCTTCCTTTTTATTAGAATACAATTTGGTGAGGCTTGAAAATTAAACTGATAGGGTATTCTTCTCTTTTTTTCTGGAACCGGGGGAGTACCTCTTATCCAGATACTCCGCAAATATTTATTGTGTTATTTAGATACATTGGATTATTTGTTTATATTAAGGTTTCTCTTTTAGAGATACAACTCAACTTGTTTATTGGACAACCTCATATTTTGAGAAACTGTGGTTATGGAGGTGAATATCTAAAGTTATATAACCCAATATATAAGACTTTTCTACTTTATTTCTTGGTTTTGGGTCTAAATTTCCTACACATAATAAGGGTGAAAATTCCCAATGGAGTGGAACTGACAATTTTCTTTTCTTACCTTAGAATCCTACACACTTAGTGGGCTACTTTTACTATGGAGAAGGTGGCTAGAACTTACTTGCCTTCTATCTTAAGTCACACGTAGTACGTGTAATAATTGTGATCAATATCCATTTGGTTACAGCCCTGAAGAAGTCCGTGTGTTATACTGTACACGACGAAACACGTGTTGGCTGTTGTACCATCATTGTTGAATATTGAAGAAAGAAAATAAACAACAAGGAACTTCAACTTTTGATTTATGGACATTTCAATTTGCATTTTTATTGATGATTTACGTGACTCTTGCCTTATAATTTATTCTAGTTACGAACAAGAATTGACTTTGTGTGCTCAGAGGATAATGTAGTACCCGTCGGGGTTGTTTCTTGGAAGTGAGTTCAGTTAGAGGTGCCACAATTGTGCCATACCCCTTCACAAAGCGATGGTAGTATCCTGTGAGGCCCAGGAAAGCTCGGACCTCGGTTTGGGGCTTGGGGGCTCCCAGGCCATGATAGCCTCAATCTTCGCCTGGAGGGGCTTCACTGTTCCCCTGCCCACCAAGTGGCCTAGGTACACAACCGACCCCTGCCCGATCTGACATTTGCTGGCCTTGATTGTCAAGCCAGCCTGTTTCAGGGCCTGGAGAACAGCTTGTAGGTGACACAAATGGTCCTCCCAACTGCTGCTGAAGACGGCAATGTCATCCAGATAAGCAGCGGAGAAGGCCTCCATCCCAGAGAGGACCTGGTTCACCAGCCGCTGAAAGGTGGCAGGGGGCGTTCTTGAGCCCAAAGGGCATTACGCAGAACTGGTAGTGGCCCTCAGGCGTGGAGAAGGCTGACGTTGCCTTTGCTCCATCTGTAAGGGAGATCTGCCAGTACCCTGAAGTGAGGTCAAAGGTACTCAAGTATTGAGCAGCTACCAGCCAGTCAATAAGTTCATCCGCCCTAGGGATTGGATGAGCATCAGTTTTGGTCACCAAATTCAGTCCCCGGTAATCCACACAGAACCTTAGTTCTGGAGTGGTGCCCGGTGGGGCAGCTTTTGGTATCAGAACCACCGGACTGGACCAGGGGCTACTCGAAGGTTCAATTACTCCTAGCTCCAGCATTTTAGTGACTTCACTGTGGATGCTGGCCTTCACCTTATCTGACAGCCGGTAGGTCTTAGACTTCACTGGTGGGCTGTCTCCTGTGTCCACATCATGGGTACACAGGTGGGTCCTTCCCGGGATAAGGGAGAACAGCGAGGAGTACTGCTCCAGGACCTGGCGGCTGTCCTCCCGCTGTTCAGGAGTTGGGGATGGGGAGAAAATCACTCCCTCCACCGACCCATCCTTTTCCTGAGACGAAAATAGATCAGGGAGAGGTTCACTTCCCTCTTCCTCTGCTCCATCAGTCACCATCATCAAGATGACCTCGGGCCTCTCATGGTGGGGTTTGAGGCGATTAGCATGGAGCACACGCAGGGGCTGCCGGGGGGTCTTCAGATCCACTAAGTAAGTGGCCTTACCCTTCTTCTCCATCACCTCAAAGGGGCCTGTCCAGCAATCCTGGAGGGCACTAAGCTCTCTAGGTTCCATCACCCACACTTTCTGGCCAGGCTACAACTCCACAGGGTGAGCATTGTGGTCATACCACTCCTTCATCACTGCTTGGCTGGCTTCCAAGTTGTCTGAAGCTTGCTTCCACAACTTAGCCATTTGGCTCCGGAAGGCCAGCATGTAGCTCACCACATCCTGGGGAAGGTTCCTGGGAGTCTTTTCCCATCCGTCTTTCACCAGGCTGAGAGGTCCACGCACAGGGTGCCCATACAGAAGTTCGAAGGGGCTGAAGCCCACTCCCTTCTGTGGCACTTCCCTGTAGGAGAACAACAGATAGGGTAGGAGGACGTCCCATTTCCTCCGCAGACTCTCAGGCAGACTTCTGATCATGCCTTTCAAGGTTTTGTTGAACCTTTCCACCAGACCATTGGTCTGTGGGTGGTAAGGAGTTGTGGACCGGTAGGTAACCCCACACTCCTTCCACATAGCCCGCATGTACGCTGACATGAAGTTGGTCCCCCTGTCGGACACAACTGCCTTGGGGAAACCCACTCGGGTAAAGATCCCCATCAGGGCCCTCTCCACTGCAGGTGCAGTAATGGTCCTCAGAGGGATTGCCTCTGGATACCGTGTGGCGTGATCCACCAGCACCAGGATAAACCTGTGACCAGCTGAGGTTGGTGGATCCAATGGCCCCACGATGTCGATGCCCACCCTTTCAAAGGGGGTGCTAACGACGGGTTGTGGTTCCAGGGGAGCTTTCAGCTTCACCCCTGTTTTCCCACTGGCTTGGCAAGACACACATGTCCGGCAGTAATTGTCGGACGCCACCTTTAACAGAGGCCAATAAAAGTGGGGGACAAGCCGGGCAAAGGTCTTGTCCTGACCCAAGTGTCCTGCCAAGGGTATCTCATGAGCCAGTTCTGAAAGAAAGGCTCGGTAACGTTGTGGGACAACCAAGGCCCGTGATGAACCGTTCACTGTAGAGGAGTTCATCCTCCCAGTAAATATGGTAATTCCCAGTAACGTTTCCTGCTGCCTGGGCTTCGGCCTGTCGCCTCAGTCCCTCAAGGGTAGAGCACTCCTTCTGGCCCTTACAAAACTCCTCCCTGGTAGTACCTCCCTCCACATGCCATTCAGCAGGGATGGGTAGATTCTCCAGTGAGGTAACATCCCCCTCTGTGGACTCCAGGTCCACCACTGCAGGCGGCCTATCCATCTCACAAGGTTGGGATGTTGAGGCAGGCTTCTCCTGTCCTCGGTCCTTTCCCTTTTTGGCAGCTGGCTGTGCCTTTGTTCCAGGCTCCAGCGTAAGCAAACTCCCCCTCCGGGTATTCGCGGACCTTGTGCTGGCACAGGCCCAGTCAGGTGTACCCAGCATCTCGGTATGAGTCCGGTATTCCACCTCCTTCCCCCCAGAAGAAAGAGGGGGAGATAAAAAGAGGGAGTTTTCAAGAGGCCCCCAAAACAATTTCCAGGGAAAGGGAACAGGATTCACCCCTAAGGCTAACCCGCCCAGAAACCCTCCTCCTGGCCAAAGTCAGCAGCCAAGGGTTGTCCACTGCTTTGAGTGTGGGGGACATTTAACTTGGCAACGGCTGCTGCTGCTTGGACCGGGGAAGCGCTGTGAGGGGAACGGCTGCCTCTCACAACGCCTGCAGCCACCGGGGGTTTGAACTCCACCTCCCAGGTGCCCCGGCGGCCGAGTCGCGTCCCTGACGCCACCTTCGCGCCCGAAGGCGCCTGATGAGCGATAAGCGAGGAGCGCCGAGCGCTCAGGGGGACATTTAACTTTTACACTTACCCACCGTGAGGGCAACGGCTGCTGCTGCTTGGACCGGGGAAGTGCCGTGAGGGGAACGGCTGCCTCTCACAACGCCTGCAGCCACCGGGGGGTTTGAACTCCACCTCCCAGGTGCCCAGGCGGCCGAGTCACGTCCCTGACGCCACCTTCGCGCCCGGAGGCGCCTGATAAGCGAGGAACGCCTCTCGCACCGCGAGTCGCGCAAAGGGCGGGCCGTCTGTGGCCGGAGGAGGCAGGGCAGGGCCGGGCCGTGGACCTTGGCTCTGTCAACTAAACCCTCAAAGCGAAAATTTACGAAGAACTTTGTATGTATTGTCTGTTATAGTGTGTAGTAATTCATGATAGCTTTAATCTTTTACTTGTAGCATTTGTTACTTCTTGTAAGTTGTGAGCACAAACGGTCGTTAGGTGAATTATGTCTAAACAGAAAGCCGCAAACACCCCGTTAGTGGGAACCACACTAGATAACTATCTGGTGAAAGTGGTTAACAAGATAAACAAGGAGCGACGTCTATCCTTAGGTCGGGACAGTCTTCACGCTACATCACCCCCACAGCCCACATCGCCTATTAACCAATCGTGCCCCCTTGAAAATAGCAGTTTGCTTAATAACTCCGAAACTCTATTCACAACAGTCCCTGACCAAGTGAACCTTATAGAGGATTCTGAGAATGTGCCCTACGATTCGCCAGTGCAGCGTTCACCGGCACGGAGAGCACCGAGGGCATGCAGGAAGGCTCAAGTTAAACGGGGGGGAACCCGTAGTACCCGTAATAATAATAAAAAGGTTGATTCACCCCCTAACAATATGATGGCTGGAGCAGACCCAGGGTAAAAGCAGGGAGCCGTCAGAATGAACACCGAGCAATTTGATCTTCTGACTAGCATCATCAATACCCAGATTGCAAATATTATCAACCCCCTATTAATAAAACTTGATTTGATGACTGCAGAAGTACAAAGGATGGGCGGTCTTTTAGATACCCATATAGATATGGCAGAGAGGCCTAGGGTAGTAGTGGAAAAGGGCCCTGAAGTAGGTAAAGAAGTATTAAAGCCACCTAATGTAGGGTTAACTGTGCCGATAGACCCCACACCTACTAATGTACCATTAGGCAGCCAGAAAAAACAAGCTGTAACCTTACCATCCCCAGCGAACAATAAGGGCTCACTTGAACCGAGATACAGGGGGACTATCAATCTCCCCCCCGATTGTGTTCCCTACACAGTGGTTTTAACTAATGTACCACCGATAGAAACCCCTTTGAATCAGCATCAAACCGAGTCACATGCATCCCTTAAAAACAAAACAGTTTCCTGGTTACATAAGCAGTGTGGCTTTCCACCAGCTTATTCGGACCAAATCTTGTCCACCAGGAGGGTAACTTGGATTGGTAATGCTAGGAAGAAGTGTAGGGGCTACTGTTTTATCGTAAATTTTAAACATCCTCAACACGTCGCAACCGTCCTGTTAAGAGCTGTCTCTTTAAACCAGGATGAGAACAGTGTATGTGCACGCCCACTTGGGTACTTTTATAGCCATCTCATCATGGTACCCCCAGATAATCATAGTCATATCCCCACCATCTATTCATCATCCAGTTTTTGAAGTGCCAACAGTAAATAGATATCAAGCTTTGAGTAACCTGGATGCAAATGATTGACTCCCCTGGACGGGTGGGCCCCAGTTGGGTGTGACTACTAATTGTCAGGATATAGAGTCTAATAACAAGCCTATTGCCCTGGCACCTAACCTGTTGGTCAAATCTAACATGAAGATATTGGGGAGACCTCAAATGGAAACCCGAGTCTAGGGGATGGTCCAATTACAATAGCACCATTGGAGAAAACCAGTTTGAGGGGTTCCAAAAGCACCAAAGGCATAACCATCGTCAGCTGGAATATCTCCGGTATAAAATCTAAGGGTGATGCTTTGGGCTGGATAAGTTTTATGAATACCCATGATATTATTTGTTTCCAGGAAACTTGGTGCAGGGAAGACATCAACTATGAGGGGTTTACCTCTTATAATTTACTGGCGCAGGGTTCTGCATCGGGAAGAGCAAAAGGTGGTCTCCTAATATTAGTTGCCATAAAACGGCAAATCCTATGTGGGTGTGCACGCGCAAATTCTCTGGCTCCTTGATGAGGAGGGCCGTAATATCCTGTTGTTAAATTACTATAACAATGTTTTTGATAATTCCAGGACGGTAATAGTTAACAATTTGGCAATTGCTGTGGAAAATCTAAGTACAGAAATGAATGTCGATTTTATCTGGGTGGGTGATTTTAATATCCCGTTATGTGAGTTTTCTACCCAGAAAATTTGTGGGGTTACTAATGATGTTGGTATAGATGACTTACACTTTAAACATAACGTATATGGAGAAACTTTGCATAAAATCATGAGCCGTTATGACCTAGAAATTATGGGTTTCTCTAAAGATGAAAATGGACAAACCATCCCCACGTTTAAGAACCGTTACACCAGTTCAGTAATCGACCATGTGATCGTTTCTTCAAATATTATTCCCTACTGTGCCTCCCCTAGGATTGATGTCACTTCACTTAGTGATCATAATTGTATTATATTAGAATGCACTTTGTGGGGGGGGGTGCACTGTGGAAGATGATAGAATCATTACTAACATTGAACCCCACAGACCAAACGGTGTGAGAATGAGATGGAAGGGAGAAAAAGCTAAAGACTTAACCAGTTCCATTGTCAAGGATTGCCTGACAGACATTTCGCTTATATTTGATAATATGACCAACACCGCTCAGGTTTTATTTGCTTTTAATGAAATTAACAGATTAATCAATGTTAAGTTTACCAGACCTAGTAGAGATCAGCATCGCAATGGGCCGGGGTGGTTTGATCATGCATGCACCAACTTACTATCAGAATTAAAGGGTGCTCTTGCTAAAAAACCTAGGGACACTGACCAAATAATCAAATCCCGACTTTTGTATAAGCTAGCACTGAAACGTAGGAAGAGCGAGTTACAGCAGGAGGCTTGGGATTCCCTAAACCAAGTGTCTGAAACATCTAATAATATACTCTTTTGGGCCACGGTTAACTCTCCTTTTCTTAAGGAAGACCATATACCTGAGCTATCCTCTAACGTCACTAGTGAAAACTGGGTCACGCATTTTTTGAAAATTTTTGGATCTGAATGTGGCGAGATTTTGAATCCTAGCAGTTGGCCTTTATTACCACTTCATATCACTGTTCAGGAGGTTGCCCAGGGAATACATGCTAGTAAGGGGGGGAAGGCCCTGGGACCCGATGGGGTCCCTATTGATGTCTACCAATCAGCCCCAGAGCTGTGGAGCCCTCTCCTGACTATCGTATTTAACGCTGCTGTCTGTAGTGAGCCCCCTAAAACCTGGGGTGAATCTATTATCATCCCAATTCATAGGAAGGGCAGTAGGTCAGATGTAAAAAACTATCGCCCTATTTCTCTTCTTGACTCCTCTGTCAAGATCATGAGTAGAGTAATGCTAATAAGACTAGAAGAATGGGCAGAGCAAGAGGCCATCTTGGCTGATAGCCAGTATGGCTTTAGGAAGGGTAGGGGCACAATGGACCAGTGTATAAACTTAGATCTAATTATTAGCAAATACACTGAAGCAAAAACAGGTTTGCTTTACCTCTGCTTTGCAGACTTAAGCAGTGCTTTTGACATGGTCAGCCATGCAATTTTATGGCCAATTTTGTTGAAGCTAGGAGCCCCGGAGGGGATAGTTTACTTTTTGGCTAGGATGTATGAAAAGCTTGAAACCTGTGTGCGTTACGGCACCAAAGGAGAGTGCACCCCCAAATTTAGTGTAAAACGGGGGATTCGACAGGGTTGTGTCCTGGCCCCTCTTCTTTTTATACTTTTTAATAATGAGGTTGATGCAATTTTAAAGAATGGAATGGCTGATGCCCCCCAGATGAATGGTGTTTCCGTACCGGTGTTACTATATGCTGATGACGCCGTTTTGCTCTCAAGAACTCCCTTAGGGCTCCAGCGCCTAATTGACAGATTCTGTAAGTTTATCCAAGACAGGAAACTGTCTATCAATAAGGGGAAAACGCACACCATGACCTGCGGGGCTGGAAAAAATCTTCAAATTCCTTTTTATTGATCATGAAAAAGTGCTACATGTGGGAACATTTTGCTACCTTGGTATTACCTTCTCAAGCGACAGAAAATGGGACGATGAATTTAACAATGTGGGTAATAAAATGGCAAAAAACGCCCATGGTGTTTTTAGATTTGCGGCTAAAGTTGGAGATAGGCGCACTAATGATATGCTCCAAATTTATCAGGCAAGATGCACCACAATAGCATTGTATGGGGCAGGTGTGTGGGGTCACAGATATTCTCAAGTTTTACAAACGGAGGAAAACTGTTTTTTGAAAAAGCTCTTATGTTTACCCCAGACTGCCTCAACTGAGTTGATTCACCGGGAATTAGACATTTGTTATCTAAGTGATCTATTATCTTTAAGGCCACTCCTGATCTGGCGTTCCATCTGGCTTCTTGGAGAAGTGTGGCTCACTGGTTAGAGGCGGCAGACCCGTAAGCAGAGAACGGCCCGGGACCAGGGTTCGATTCCCGACGCGGCAGGGTCGTGGACCAGGGTCAGCGGACTCGATAATTCTCGCCTCGGTGCCTACTCTAGTCAGAAACCACACTCGGCAACTCTGGGCATCAGCTTGCCTCATCTTCACAACGGCCCCCCCAGACCGCCGGGGATGCTTGGTCGCACCTTGGAGATACCCATCAGGGACCATCTCTCAGGGTGAGCCAGGACGGGTTCCCCAGCGGTCGAAGCGTGGAGATACTCCTCCGGGAGTCGATTCCTAGCGCTATATAAACCCGCAATAATAATAATAATAATTCAGGAGGAGAAGTCCTTTAATGGAACAATTATTGAGGACTGTTTATCATTGGATCACTATAAGAAAATTCCCTCGTTAAGTTATGTTGTTGACTGCTATTCTGAAATCTTCAATCTTGATGTCCTGATTGATCCTAGTGCCGCAGGCCTGATACCCAAAGCCGATCGGAAAAATACATGTTTGGCCTATAGAGCTAGGAAACGGTTGTTAACGGCAGGTTCTTTGACCACCGTCCAGTTTTATAATAGATTTATTGTCTCTGAAGGTTTACTATCTTATCTATCAATGGTGACTAGGCCGTCACATAAATATGTGCTTACAAGATTGAGGTTTGGAGTAGCACATAATTTAGTGGCCCTACCAACCCTGAAAAAACATCCAATAGGGCCATGTTTGTGCGATGGAGTGTCTAAACAGAGCACTCTGCACTTTTTATTATTTTGTAAACTGTACACGAACTTTCGCATTGCCTATCTGAAACCTATGTTTCTGAAATATGGTGTTTGTACAGTTAACCAGGCTATGAACTTACTGTGTAATTTGAACTCCGCCTATATTTGTTTTTATACTGCCTCTTTTTTAAATAAGTGTATTTACGCTAGGAAAAATATGCTTTTTTAATCATTTGGACTGTATCTCTATTGATATCTGTTTTTATTTGTTATTCTGATTCATGTTTTAATCAACAATTTGTAATCGTGGTCTTGATTGTCTGTTTTTTATGTGCTTTTATGGTCATGTATCATGTACCGAATAAAGCTTCATGAATTGAATTGAATTGTGTGGTGGCGTTGGACACTATAAGGGAGATGTCAAGTGCCCAAAGAGACCACCCCCTCCCACTGGAGGAAAAGCCCCGGGAGTAGCTAGTGTAGTGCTCGGGGAGGAGTTGCCCTTAGATAAGGGGGAGAGTAGGCGGGTGTCACCTTAGTGTCCCTGGGAGATCGGGAGATGGTTCCTAAGATCCAGGTGCCCTCAAATACTACTAAGTATGGGCAATGGGTCACCATCAATGGCCAAAGAGGGGGAAGCTCTGAGAGACACAGGAGCCAGTATGACTATGGTAAGGAGTTAACTGGTGTCTCCAGAGCAGGTGATTCCACATGTACTCCACCCCGCCGCGATGGCTGACGGCAGATTGGGCCACTACCCGGTGGCCGAGGTTCCATTTGAGTGGGAAGGGGTTGCAGGTTCACTGTGAGTTGCCGTAAGCCCTGCCGTGCCAGTCGATTGTCTGTTGGGGAATGATATGGAGCACAATGCTTGGAAGGAGGTGGAATACCAGACTCATTCTGAGATGCTGGGTACACCTGACTGGGCCTCTGCTAGCACAAGGTCCGCGACTACCCGGAGGAGGAGTTCGCTTGGACTGGAGCCTGGAACAAGGGCCCAGCCAGCTGCCAAAAAGGGAAAGAACCAAGGACAGGAGAAGCCTGCCTCGGCTTCCACGCCCCATGAGACAGATAGGCCACCTGCGGTGGTGGACCAGGAGTCCACAGAGGGGGAAGTTGTCTCCCTGGAGAATTTACCTATCCCTGCTGAGTGGCATGTGGAAGGAGGGCCTACCAGGGAGGAGTTTTGTAAGGGCCAGAAGGAGTGCCCTACCCTTCGGGGACTGAGGCGACAGGCCGAAGCCCAGGCAGCAGGGAACGTTACTGGGAATTACCATATTTACTGGGAGGATGGACTCCTCTACAGTGAGCCTAAGGCACCCGTGCACGGTTCATCACAGGCCTTGGTTGTCCCACAACGTTACCGAGCCTTTCTTTTAGAACTAGCTCATGAGGTACCCTTGACAGGACACTTAGGACAGGACAAGACCTTTGCCCGGCTTGTCCCCCACTTTTATTGGCCTCAGATGAGGGTGGCATCCGACACGTACTGTCGGACATGTGTGTCTTGCCAAGCCAGTGGGAAAACAGGGGTGAAGCTGAAAGCTCCCCTGGAACCACTTCCTGTCGTTAGCACCCCTTTTGAAAGGGTGGGCATTGACATTGTGGGGCCATTGGATCCACCAACTACAGCTGGTCACAGGTTTATCCTGGTACTGGTGGATCACGCCACACGGTACCCAAAGGCAATTCCTCTGAGGACCATTACTGCACCTGCAGTGGCTAGGGCCCTGATGGGGATCTTTACCCGAGTGGGTTTCCCCAAGGAGGTTGTGTCCGACAGGGGGACCAACTTCATGTCAGAATACATGCGGGCCATGTGGAAGGAGTGTGGAGTTACCTACCGGTTTACCACTCCTTATCACCCACAGACCAATGGTCTAGTGGAGAGGTTCAATAAGACCTTGAAAGGCATGATAAGAAGTCTGCCTGAGAGCCTGCGGAGGAAATGGGATGTCCTCCTACCCTGTCTGTTGTTTTCCTACAGGGAGGTTCCACAGAAGGGAGTGGGCTTCAGCCCCTTCGAGCTTCTATACGTGCACCCTGTGCGTGGACACCTCAGCCTGGTAAAAGACGGATGGGAAAAGTCTCCCAGGAAGCTTCCCCAGGATGTGGTGAGCTACATGCTGGCCTTCCGGAGCCAAATGGCTAAGTTGTGGAAGCAAGCTTCAGACAACTTGGAAGCCAGCCAAGCAGTGATAAAGGAGTGGTATGACCACAATGCTCACCCTGTGGAGTTGTAGCCTGGCCAGAAAGTGTGGGTGATGGAACCTGGAGAGCTTAGTGCCCTCCAGGATCGCTGGACAGGCCCAGTTGAGGTGATGGAGAAGAAGGCTAAGGCCACTTACTTAGTGGATCTGAAAACCCCCAGACAGCCCCTACGGGTGCTTCATGCCAATCGTCTCAAACCCCACCACGAGAGGCCCGAGGTCATCTTGATGATGGTGACTGATGGAGCAGAGGAAGCGGAAAGCGAGCCTCTCCCTGATCTTTTTTCATCTCAGGAAAAGGATGGGTCGGTGGAAGGAGTGATTCTCTCATCATCCCTGACTCCTGAACAGCAGAGGGACTGCCGCCAGGTCCTGGAGCAGTACTCCTCACTGTTCTCCCTTGTCCCGGGAAGGACCCACCTGTGTACCCATGATGTGGACACAGGAGACAGCACACCAGTGAAGTCTAAGACCTACCGGCTGTCAGATAAGGTGAAGGCTAGCATCCACAGTGAAGTTACAAAGATGCTGGAGCTAGGAGTAATTGAACCTTCTAGCAGCCCCTGGTCCAGTCCGGTGGTTCTGGTACCAAAAGCTGCCCCACCGGGCACCACTCCAGAACTAAGGTTCTGTGTGGATTACCGGGGACTGAATTCAGTGACCAAAACTGATGCACATCCAATCCCTAGGGCGGATGAACTTATTGACCGTCTGGGAGCTGCCCAATACTTGAGTACCTTTGACCTTAGTTCTGGGTACTGGCAGATCTCCCTTACAGATGGAGCAAAGGAAAGGTCAGCCTTCTCCACGCCTGAGGGCCACTACCAGTTCTGCGTAATGCCCTTTGGGCTCAAGAACGCCCCTGCCACCTTTCAGCGGCTGGTGAACCAGGTCCTCTCTGGAATGGAGGCTTTCTCCTCTGCTTATCTGGATGACATAGCCGTCTTCAGCAGCAGTTGGGAGGACCATTTGTGTCACTTACAAGCTGTTCTTCAGGCCCTGAAACAGGCTGGCTTGACAATCAAGGCCAGTAAATGTCAGATCGGGCAGGGGTCGGTTGTGTACCTAGGCCACGTGGTGGGCAGGGGAGCGGTGCAGCCCCTCCACGCAAAGATTGAGGCTATCATGGCCTGGGAGCCCCCCAAGACCCAAACTGAGGTCCGAGCCTTCCTGGGCCTCACAGGTTACTACCGTCGCTTTGTGAAGGGGTATGGCACTATTGTGGCACCCCTAACTGAGCTCACATCCAAGAAGCAACCTCGACGGGTAGTCTGGTCGGAGGCTTGTCAGCAAGCCTTTGATAAGTTGAAACAAGCAATGTGTGCTGCTCCAGTTCTAAGGGCCCCGGATTTTTCCAAAGAATTCATTGTCCAGACAGACGCATCAGAGCATGGCATTGGGGCAGTGTTATCGCAACTCAATGAAGAGGGTCCAGATCAACCTGTTGTCTTCCTGTTTAGGAGATGGCTTCTCCGGGAACAGAAGTGGAGTGCAATTGAGCGGGAAGCCTTTGCAGTGGTATGGGCTCTGAAGAAGTTGCGACCATACCTGTTTGGTTCGCACTTCCTGGTTCAGACCGACCATCGACCCCTTCGTTGGCTGATGCAAATGAAGGGGGAGAATCCCAAGCTGTTGAGATGGTCCATCTCCCTACAGGGAATGGACTTCCGGGTGGAACATCGACCAGGAGTGGACCATGCCAATGCAGACGGTCTATCCAGGTATTTCCGCCTTAGTGATGAGAACTCCCAAGGGGTTGGGTAGCTCTCCCCACTTTCAGCTGGGGGGGACGCGTGTTAGACCTGTCAGCCCTTTGGGTGGTCCCTCCTATCTGAAAGAGACACGTTAGTATTAGATTCCTTACCTTAGAATATCCCCAGGCGTCAGACTGGATCCGGAAATTTTTGCGTAGCAGTACCCTTGCGCGTCGGTAGGCGTCGTCTACGGCTCCGCGTCCGTCGTTGGCGTCATGGGCGCCGTGATGACGTCGTCGGAGTACTTAGACGCCGCCTCCGCGTGCTGACGTCAGTTCTTCTTTTTTCCGCGCCAGCAAGTGCAGATCTGGAAAAAGCAGTAACCCTAGTCACTTTTTGACTAACTTTTTTGATCCTTTTTGATCCTATTTCGAGTCTCTCGACTCCGACACGGTGCCTTTAGGGATGCCCGGCTTCAAACCTCGTGACGATTGTGACCGGCTGATGTCGGTCACGGATCCTCACCGCGTCTGTTTGTCGTGTTTGGGCGTCGACCACGACGACAAGGCCTGCTCCGACTGCCGGGCCCTCTCTTCGAAAGCCAGGCGGGAGCGGTCCCGTAGGCGCCTCGAACTCCGGCAGTTGGCCCCGCTCGTGAGAGGTCCCGATCCCATGGGAGGTCGAGGGACAGGTCGCGGGCTCGGAGCCATCACAGCTCCTAGAGTAGGCCGCACTCCTCCGGGTCGAAGTCGTCGTCAGGTAAGAGGCACAAGAAGTCCAAGCAGCGTCATCGCTCCTCGGACTCCCCCCATGCGGCCGGGGGTTCGGGTGACACCGCCCACGCGGCTCCGTCTGAGTCGCGGGCGCCGCGTGCAGCTCCACACCCTCCGGTCCCTGGGCTGAACGCGACGCCGGAGGAGGTCGAGCGCTTCCTCATGGCCATGAGGAAACTCTCTCCTCCGACGGGCTCCGCGGCGCCTTCGGGCCCAGCGGACCCGTCTGGGGGCCCTAGCGGGTCGGCGGCTCCGGCCCCGACGCCGTCGGGTGCTTTGGCCCCGACGCCGCCGACGCCTTCGAGCCCGGCGCCGCAGGTCCCCGTTATCCCGACACCGCCGGTGCCATTGGGCCCGGCGCCGAGGGGTCCAGTTGTTCCGACGCCGCTGGCGCCTTCGGGCCCGGCGCCGCAGGATGCCGCTGGTCCTCCTTCGGGATCTGGTTCGTCGCCGGTGGATCTGACGACCTCCCCGGCGTCGGACCCTCAGGTGTCGCCTCCGGTGCCGGCCTCGGGCGGCGCCATCCCCGGTTCCACCTTCGTTCCTGTTCCGGCATCGGGACGGCCCCGATGGGTGCCGCTCCAGACGCCGGTTGGAGAGTTCTCTCTCTACGAGCAGGCTCCATTGGATGAGAACCCTGAATTTCAGGAGATGGGTGATGAAGAGGACTGGGAAGGGTCTGAGGACCCTCTGACCAGGGAGTGTCAGTCTCATGAGGACTGGACAGGAGACCTTGGGGAGGCCAGTGGCCTGGACACCTCTCCAGACACTGGTTTTGTCTCCCCTCCTTCCGTGGCATCGGAGGAGGGGGCAACTTATAGTGTGGTGCTGATGAGGGCTGCCAAAGCCTTGGGCCTTGAGCTCCCCGTCGCGGCCGTGAGGACTATCCTCCTCACTGAGGTCCTTAAACCGCAGTCAAGCTTGGCCGAGCCTCTGCTGCCTTTTAATGAGGCCTTGACCAACGTTCTGTTGGGCACTTGGTCCAAGCCCGCTACGGGTTCGCCCGTAGATAGGAACGTGGCCAGACGCCACCGCCCAGCCCCGGGCGACCCATGTTTCCTGTCCTCCCACCCTACCCCCGAGAGCCTGGTCATCCAGGCCTCCAATTCCCAGACCGCATTCCCGTCCACCCCCCCGGACCGGGAATCAAAGAGGTATGACCAATATGGGAAGAAGATCTTCTCATCACTTAGCCTCTGCCTGCGGTCTTCTAACACCGCCTGCCTCTTGGGACGTTACACCCACTCTGTGTGGGATAAGGTCGCGGAAGTGCTGCCAGAGTGTCCTTTGGAGGTACGGGCCAAACTCGGCCAAGCCCTTGTGGAGGGCCGGGATGCAGCCAAGTATTCCATCCGGTGTGGGCTGGATACCACTGACTCGCTGGGTAGAGCGATGGCAACGACGGTGGCGGTCAGACGCCACGCCTGGCTGAGGTCCGCCAACTTCTCGGCAGATGTCCAGAACACGCTTATGGACATGCCGTTCGATGGCCGTCGCCTCTTTGGCGACAAGGCAGACCATGCGCTTGAGCGTTTTAAGGACTCCAGGGCTACGGCCAAGTCCTTAGGCCTCTTGGGCCAGCGCCAGCAATCGGCTGCCTATCACTCCTTTCGTGGCCACGGAAGGGGTGCGCCCACACGTGCCGCCAGCCACGCACCGCAGGGCAATACCCAACGCGGTGGCGGCCGTGGGAACCGCCGTCCAGGTGGTCAGTCCACACCTTCCCCCGCAGCATCCGCCTCAAAACCCTCCTAGTCCGTGCTTTCAGGCCCATGTGACGCCAGTGGGGGGCAGGGTTCGCCATCACCACCTCCACTGGCGCACTGTCACATCGGACAGGTGGGTGCTGCAAATCGTCCGAAGGGGCTACTCCCTCCCCTTCGAGGCGACTCCTCCAGCCATGCCACCGCAGAACCACCGTGTATCGGGGGATCACTTGCGACTTCTGCAGGAGGAAGTTACGGCCCTCTTGGCCAAGGGGGCCATCGAGCGCGTTCCTGGGCCAGAAGTAGGGTGTGGTTGCTACTCCCACTACTTTCTGGTACCCAAGAAGGGCAAAGGGGGCCTACGCCCTATCTTGGACCTACGGGACGTCAACGGCTTCCTCCGGAAGGAGAAGTTCAAGATGCTGACACTGGCTCAGGTCCTGGCTGCCCTGGACCCAGGAGACTGGATGGTAGCGTTGGACTTGCAGGACGCTTACTTTCATATCCCCGTCCTGCCTGCCCACCGGCGCTACCTGCGGTTCATGGTGGGCCACGAGCACTTTCAGTTTACCGTGCTCCCCTTCGGCCTTACCAGCGCCCCACGGGTGTTCACGAAGGTGGTGGCGGTGGTCGCAGCTCATCTGCGCAGGTTCGGGGTTTCAGTCTTCCCCTACCTCGACGACTGGTTGTTGAAGGCGGGCTCGCCCCAGACAGTCGTCAGCCACCTCCAGACGATGGCAGACCTCCTGCACCTGCTGGGGTTCTCCATCAATGTGCCGAAGTCACACCTGTGTCCCTCTCAGAAGCTCCTCTTCATTGGAGCGGTTCTGGACTCGGCGCGGTATCGGGTTTATCCGCCTGAACAGCGGGTCCGGGATATTCAGGCTCTGATTCCCATCTTTCAGCCGTTATCCCGGGTTTCGGTCAGGTTGACGCTGCGGCTTCTGGGGCTGATGGCCTCCTGCATCCTACTGGTGCATCACGCCAGGTGGCGGATGCGGGCTCTGCAGTGGGACCTGAAGTTTCAGTGGGCCCAGCATCAGGGCAACCTATCCGACCACGTCCTGATCTCGGAGGGCACTGCGAGACAGCTGCAGAGGTGGCTTACGGACCGCGATTGGGTCAGCGGCAGATCCCTCTCCCTTCCCCAACCGGAGCACGTAGTTGTGATGGACGCGTCCCTCCAGGGCTGGGGAGGCCACATGGGAGAGGCGGAGATCAGAGGCCTCTGGTCTCCGGCGGAGACCCGGCTCCACATCAACCTGTTGGAGCTCAGGGCGATTCGTCTGGCACTAAAGGCATTCATACCCTCTGTCCGGGGGAGTGTAGTGCAGGTGTTCACGGACAACACCACCGCCATGTGGTACTGCAACAAACAAGGCGGGGTGGGGTTGTGGATCCTTTGTCAAGAGGCTCTTCGCCTTTGGCAATGGCTGGAACGCCAGGGCGTGACCCTGGTGGCTCAACACCTGGCAGGTTCTCTGAACGCCAGGGCGGACGAGCTCAGCCGTCGGTGCATGATGGATCACGAATGGCGTCTGAACTCGGACGTGGCGCAAGGCCTCTTTCAGCGATGGGGAGAGCCTTGGTTAGATCTATTCGCCACCGAAGAGAACGCGCAATGTCATCGGTTCTGCGCGTTGGAATTTCCAAGGCGGCACTCGCTCGGAGACGCTTTTCGTCGCGAGTGGAGTTGCGGTCTGTTGTACGCCTTTCCGCCTATACCACTTCTGCCCAGAGTGCTGAAGAAGATCAAGCGCGACCGGGCCCAAGTCATCCTTGTGGCTCCGGACTGGGCCAGAAGGTACTGGTATCCAGAGCTACTCAGTATGTCAGTCGATCCCCCGGTTCGTCTGCCTCTTCAGGAGGACCTTCTGTCGCAGCAGCAGGGGACGGTCCTCCACCCGAACCTGTCCAGTCTCCACCTCCATGCTTGGAGATTGAGCGGCGACAGTTGAGGCCATTTGACTTGCCTCCTGAAGTCTGTAACATCATTCTGGCAGCCAGGCGTCCCTCCACAAAGTCGGTATACGCCTGCAGGTGGAACAGATTTGTGGCATGGTGCACAGCAAAGGCTGTGGATCCTCTTTCTGCCCCTCTTTCTGAGGTTCTTCTCTTCCTTCTTTCTCTTGCCCAGCAGGGCTCTGCTCTGGGCACTATCAAGGGCTACCTTTCTGCCCTTTCAGCCTTTCTCAGGCTACCTGATCAGCCTTCTTTGTTCAAGTCCCCTATTGTTAACAGATTTCTTAAGGGCATCACTCACACGTTTCCTCCTGTTCCGTTTGTGATGCCTCAGTGGGACTTGAACCTGGTTTTGACATTCCTGATGTGCGCTCCCTTTGAGCCACTTCACCTTCACCTTCTCCTCTTCGCCTTCTGACTTTGAAGACTGCTTTCCTGGTTGCCATCACCTCTGCCAGGAGAGTTGGTGAGCTCCAGGCTCTTTCTTGTACTCCACCTTTCCTTTCTGTCCATCCGGACAAAGTGGTGCTTCGTACCAAACCTTCTTTCCTGCCCAAGGTTGTCACGGCCTTTCACATCGGGCAGTCCATCACCTTGCCTACCTTCTTCCCGCCACCGCATCCCTCTAAAGAGGAAGAGCGGCTCCACCGTCTGGACCCAAAACGTGCGCTCTCATTCTATTTGGATCGCACACGCGAGTTCCGGGTGGATGACCAACTCTTTGTTGGTTATGTGGGCGCTAAGAGGGGGAAAGCGGTGCACAAGAGGACCATCTCCCAGTGGATCATCCTGTGTATCCAGGCATGCTACTCCTTGGCTAGGAAGGAGCCCCCGGTTGGACTGCGGGCTCATTCTACTCGAGCGACGGCGACCACCACTGCCCTTGGCAGGGGTGTGCCCTTACAAGACATCTGTCAGGCAGCTACATGGGCATCGCTGCACACGTTTGCAAGACACTACTGCCTGGACAGTCAAGTCCGGAGGGATGGCTTCTTTGGCCGTTCCGTCCTCCAGGACTTTCTGGTGTGATTATTGGTTCGCAGACCCACCACCGGGGTTGGTATTGCTGGGGTATCTATTCTATGGTAAGGAATCTAATACTAACGTGTCTCTT
Source organism: Lissotriton helveticus (assembly GCF_964261635.1). Lineage (NCBI taxonomy): Eukaryota > Metazoa > Chordata > Amphibia > Caudata > Salamandridae > Lissotriton > Lissotriton helveticus. Next base: position 1,622,980,867 of record NC_136067.1, read on the forward strand.
TCAGATGCACAACTTACTACTTGTGTAACGATATATCTGTAAGAGACATTAGTTAGTATTAGATTCCTTACCGACCCACCCATCCTCCCCGTTCTGCGAACCAATATCTAGGGTTAGGGTTGTCCCCTTCAGGGCCCTAGTTTCAATGGCACCAGTGTTGGTTTTTAACATGGCTCTGCGTTTCTGGTGCGGAAAAGCTGTGTCTAAGAACTGACGTCAGCATGGGGAGGCGGCGTCTAAGTACTCCGACGACGTCATCACGGCGCCCACGACGCCGACGACGGACGCGGAGCCGCAGACGACGCCTACCGACGTGCAAGGGTACTGCTACGCAAAAATTTCCGGATCCAGTCTGACGCCTGGGGGTATTCTAAGGTAAGGAATCTAATACTAACTAATGTCTCTTACAGATATATCGTTACACAAGTAGTAACTTGTGCATTTATTTATTTATTTTTGTCCCCTTTCTGCCTTCCAATTCCTTCCATTTTTATGTCCACTTGACTTTTTGGTGTTGTCCTAGGGGTTAGGTGCGTCCTTGACCCTCTAAGGCCTTCTTAGGCCTAGAGGTCTCCCCTTTTCTCCTGAAAAATTTAGTCCCACAAAATGGTGGCTAGTAACTGCCACAACCGACTACCTCAGGGACTGGCCCATAGACTTATATTAGGGAGATCTAGAACCTTCTGGCCCATTCTGGTAACCTGGACCAAAGGTATATAAGGCCAGAACCTGGGCGGCCATTTTAGGACACTGTTGGGCTGGTTGGAGGACAGGCTGTAGTGTTAGGGGGATTGGGCGCTGTGGGAGATCGAGTTCTTTTAGGGATAGCCTTCTTCCTGCTGTCGTTACCCCCCCTGCCTATAGATCTAGCCCCACCTTGGCAATTCACCTCCTGAACCCAGCTCAGGCGTCACCACTTGAGGAGAGTGAACCCTCCCTTCCTAACCAGTGTCATCTGAATTGACAGGGCATCTGAATGGTTGTAAACAACGCTTACTTGCCCAAAAGCTCATGTGCTGGGGAGCGCCGGGAAGATAGACAGGCGTAGAATCCTGGGAACAGTTCCATTGGGGCTCAGCTGTGGAGAGAGGTTGAGCGCCGTGTCCACGAGTTGGGGCGCCCTCCTGTGAAACTCTGCGATTTCTGCGAAGAAGAAGGGGGAAAATTGGCAATCAGACGACCGCCGTACTGAGGAGAGCCCTACAGCGGTAGCGTGGCTGTGTGCAGTGTTCTTCCCCCTGCTCAGGTCAAGTGAAGGGAAGAACGTCACCGTCGGGTAGGCGGAGCCGCCCTGTAGTGTTCTCTATTCCGCGCAAGCCTGACAGAGGAACGGCGCTGCAGTGTCCCGCCTCTCACGCAGGCCCAGTGAGTTACTCGGCAACGACGGAGAGAGGCAGAGCGACGACGGCGTGAAACCGGACAGACAACAGATTTATCTTTACAAGCTGGCTGTGAGGGCTCCTCCGGCCCCGAGTAGAGCGGAAGGGTGGGTGTGCCTCACAGCTCAGGGGGTTTGAAATATATGCCAGAAGTTGATGGCGAGACTGACGATTGCCGGTAACATCTGAATTCTTAAACCCGACTTCAAACCACAAGTAAGCAGGGATCTGGGGGCTGGAGCGGGACATGTAAACAACGAACTCGCTGCTGGGCCTAGTGGTTGAACAGCTTACTGGAACCTCATCTAAAGCTTACGAATAGATCAAGGGGAGCTTGGATTGTCAGGACTGCCAAACTAATCCCCGAGATCTGCCCTGTCTAGAAATACCGCTGGCTCTTTACTAGAGTTAAGCAGAAGCCAGAGCCATTCAGGTTACCAAAACCAATACATGAACCTGTGAGAAATTGATGCTTCATCTTACTTTACTAGTGGAAAATAGTTCTGGAAATTGCTAGGACCTCACATACTCTAATGTTACTGTAAACAGGAATATGCAAAATGGTCCCTAGACTGGGGTGGTGCATAATCTTACTTCTTTGATTTGATGTAGAATGTTTTCTTCCTGCTAAGGTTATTTGACCTACAAAAGTACTGCCTGAAATTTTAAAACACTAAGTGAATTATTGAATTCATCTTCGCCTATAGAACAAGGTGTTTGAACTGAATGTATTGTTAAGTTCTTTTATCAATGCAGACAAACAGAAAAAGAAATGCTTGATGTGTTCAAACAATTGATGTCAGAAGGAACACGATAACTGAGAGAATTTCTTTATAAAAGGTATCCGTATTTTTCTACAAACTGGTGTAGTGTCATTTTTGAGTGGATGGACGCTGGGCTCCTGTGAGGGTGTGACGCAAGCTTAACACTTTTGCCTTGGGAAGGGCCTTCGCTACTCTGTGTCAAGCTACCTATGAGGTCTGGTAACCCCAGGTCTAACAGTGCCTTACCCTCAGGGTCACAGAGATAATAATAGTTAGAGGTTGCGGCTACTTGTTACACCTCTCCACAAGTTCTACTCTGGTACATTTACTCCATACATCCAAATCACTAGATAGAAACAAGCAGGTTTAGTTATTTGGTACATTTAGTTTGTTAGCTTCCTCTATAGTACCCTTATTTGGTTGGTTTCCCACAGTAATTCCACTGGCCTAGGTAGAACAGAGTAAACACAGGCCCCCCCTCTCCCTTTTGAGAGGTTTTATCTCTGATCAAACTTCACTGTTCCGTTTCCCCTCTATGGGGTTCTATGAGGTGCTTGGTAGATTCTCCACCCCGTCCCAGGACAGTCTCCACCCAGAAGAGGAACACCCTAAATCAGCCAGTTCAGCCAGACAGGCACGCCGATTGAAGTAAGTTCAGCCGGTTTGGTGTAATGTCCGCCGGTGTGTTACTCTATCTAGGCCCAAGAAACTGACACCATTGCAGGCTGGTTGACGATCCTCCCCGCCCACCAACTCAGTGCCCAGCTTACTTTGTTCTAACAGGGACTCAGGCAGTTCGTACGCGTGTCCACTCGGGTCTCAGACAGAAGACAGTCTCCTTTCTTGTTCTCGGCACCTCCGACAGCTGGTCACCAGACACGCTTGTCAGTGCTTCCGCTTCTCCTCCCACGACAGCTTTCCTCAACGGAGTCTCCACCCAGGCCCGACCACCTCCGGCGGCTCTCCTCCCCTTCTCTGACGTAACCACGTACTTGTCAGGAAGAATACGCCTCAGCCTCTGCCTTCACCGCGGAGAGCTCCCGTCTCCGAGGCTCACCCCAGGCAACGATGTCGACAACTCGCCAAACACCTCAGTGGACTCGCTCTCTCCAGCCCTCGCCTCGCTCTTGCAGCGGGGTACTCACGTCACAGGCCCTCACTCCAGGATGAATCAACGGCGGTCCGCCGGTCACCTCAGCACACTCCGGGTGAGTTCCACCTTAGGTTCTGTTAAATACTTTACTCCGCTCCACAATGTAGAACTTCTCTCCTCAGGTCAAGGGTGCATCAGGTTTTGCGACAGTTACTAGACACCCCTTCCACTTGACTACCTAACAATCGCCCACAACTTAAGAAGGGCAATGCAGGGTCATCTGACCAGAAGTTCTTCTCAGGTCGTCGGACATCCACCACCAAATCACTCCAGGGTTTGGTCCACAGGCAGGGGGACACGTCATTAGGTTAGAACAGCCGGCCCAAGGGACAGTCAATCCCCAACCAATGCGTCTACCTCCCCACACTATAGCCTCACTCCGTGTCAGTTCCTAACCAGCCTTCTGGTCACTCCAAACTCCACTAAAATGGCCGCCCTGGTTGTGGCCTTATATAGCCTAGGCTCTGGCTACCAGAACCAGCCAGAAGGTTCTAGAATCACCCCCATGCAATCCCATGGCCTCAACTCCTGAGGTAAAGTTTATGGCAGTTACAAGCCACCATTTTGTGATTCTGTAACCGACATTGTGATGAGGGAAATGAGGCCTAACTAAAAAAAATACTCAAAGGGACAGAGCAGCACCTAACCCCTCCTGGACAACACCAAAAATTTCCAGTGGACATAAAAAAAATGACAAGGGTTAGGAGGCAGAAAGGGGACAAAATAAATAATTAATAGGAGGGACCACCCAAAGGGCTGACAGGTCTAACAATTGCCTTCTGGATCTGTTGGCTTAATGCATCCTCCTGGTCACACTGGAACGAGTAGTGCTCCACAGGCAGTGATTCCAGTATGAGGTGAGATCTGATGGACACCATTGTGCTCTGAGATGCTGCTGCAAATTAAGGTTTGGTGGTCAGTGGAGAAGCACTTGTCCTTAGGGATGTAATTCTAACCTCCACCAGCCATGACCAGGGTAGTGACAGATGCATCCACCCTTGGATGAGGTGCTCATCTGGAGAAAATGGAAATCCGAGGCCTTTGTTCTTCAGAGGAGCAGGTATTTCACATCAACCTGCTTGAACTGACAGAGGATTCAGCTAGTACCCAAGGCCCTGTGTAATGTCAATAAGCAAAGAAGAGTAAGGTCTCACCTTCTCTAACCCAACCCCATGCTGATGCACCCAGAGCCTCAGCAATTTGAAAGTCACCAACCGTCTGGTTGGTTCTCTGAACCAGGGCCGACAGGCCAGAGTCCCGTTCATCGCCCCAGATTGATCTATAAGGGTGTGATGTGCAGACCTGTGCCTCTTCCCATGTCCCCCCAAATCTGCTTTCTACTCAGGTTGGACCTTCTCTCCCATTCGGAGAGGCAGGTTGTGCACCTCTACCTCCAGAGCCCCCACCTTCATGTCTGTAGATTGGGTGGTTACATCAGATGCCCTTCCTCTCCTTCAGAGGAAGTTGACTTGATCCATACAGCTCTTCGTCCCACCATCAAGCTTGTGTACTTTGAGAGATGGAATAGGTTTGTCACTTGGTGTGATGAGCAAGATGTTGAGTCTTAGGCAACCTTTCTGAGCTACTTCGGTTTGTGCTTTCAATACTCTAACAGGGGTGTGTGGTGGGTGCTGTCCTATGCCTCCCAGGCATCCCTCTTCAAGTCATCAGTAGTGGATAGATTTCTGAAGGGGATTGTAAATCTGTACCCAGCCACTCCATTTGTTATGCCCCAATGAATGTAGTCTAATTGTTTGGGTGGGTGTTCAATTTGACCCCCTTCACAGTGGCCAGCTGCACTTGTTATAGTTTAAAACAATTGTTCTGGTTGTAATTACCTCAAAACAAAGTCTCAGTAAATTGCAGGCAAAGGCATAAGCCCACTGTTTACATGCTTCTTTCTGAACAAGTTGGTCCTTAGGCTAAAGGGGAGCTTCTTTCCAAATGTGATAACCCCCTTTCTCCTGGAGCAGTCAATTATGCTCCCTTTCTTCCACCCTCTGTGCCATCCTCCAAGGAGAAGGAGAGCTAGCATGGCTAGGACCCAAAACAAGCTGTCAGCTTTTACATCGACTACACTAAAAACTGAAGGTCAGATGCCCAGTTTTTTTGTAAGATCCAGTGGCAACAGGAAGAGCAAGGCAGTCCAGAAAAGGACCTTGTCCTGCTGGATAATTTTGCGGATCAAAATGATATGCTATGCCGTTGTGAAGGAGCCACCTGAGGCACTGTGCACTCATTTCACTAAGGTGAAATCTTCTACCTCCGCTTTTGCCTGGGGCATTCCAGTTGCTGAGATGTGCCAAGCAGAGACATGGACTTTCCCTCACAATTTTGAAAAGGAATATTGTTCGGACTCAAAGGAGAAACGGGATGGCCATTTTGCATATTCTGCACGCCAAGATGTTTTGGTTCGACATTTCTTCACACCTGCCTCTTGGAGAGGGTACTCCTTGGGAATCTATTCAAAAGGTGAGGAATCTGCAGGTAGAAGTATCCATCAGAAGAAAAGGTTTCTTACCTTTAGTAACTATCTTTCTGGTGGATAATCCATCTTCCTCCAGATTCCTCACCAATCCCACCTTTTTCCCCATTCAGAAGGACGGTCATCGGTCTCTGTAAAGATGCCAATCTAGATTATGCAGTGCACTGATACCACAAATGATGTAAGGTCCTCAACTCTGCCTTGAAGTGCAACTGAACTTATGTCAGGGTCATATATTGTTCTAGTGATACTGGTGCAGGAGAGCTATCTTACAGGTTTCTCGATCCAGTCTGGCTTCTGAAAAATACTACAATAAGGAATTTGTAAGTAGAGAGTATCCACCACAAGAAGATAGTTACAGAAGGTAAGTAACTTTTTCTTCACATCATGTGACTACAATAGACATTTGTTGCTGCCAGGGCTTAGGACGTCACCCTTTGAGCCACCACACGAGTTTTCTTTAAGATATCTTACCATCAAAACAGCATTCCATCTCTACAGCCAGTAAAAGAGTTGCAGGCACTCACAGGATAGGAACCATACATAAGCAAAGTCGAGGGTGCCATGTAAACCCATCCTAAATTCCTGCCACAGGTAGTTTCACCATTCCATGTCATCCAGGCCATAAGCCTAGCAGCATTCTTCCAGAAGCAGAGTAACAGTAAAAAGCCCATAACATCAGAAAGGCAATGCAGTCTTTTATGAGACACTCCTATGTTATGCTAATTATATTTGTAGAGCGCATGGTTACCCGGAGGTGTCCTGGTGCTGGTAGATCAACTCTACTGAGAACAGGGTAGCACGGAAAGTGTAGCTGGAGAGAATTATAAATTAAAAAGCCAGGTTTTGAGTTGTTTCCTGAAAGCAAGGAGGTTAGTGGAGTTTCTCAAACTCCAGGGGAGGGCATTCCATGCTTTGGCCCCACCTGTAATGAAACTTTACAACCAAATCCCTCCCCCCCCGGCTTTCTTCGTGAGTGGGTCGTTCCTAAGGTTCTTTTGGGAGTGTACCATTGAAACTAGTGAATCAAGAAATCAGGACCCTGACCATGTAGTGCCTTAAAGACAATACAAAGACACTTAAATTGCACCCATTTCCTAATGGGCAGCCAGTGTAGTCTTTTGGGGGTGCCTGTCTCCAGTCTTGCTGCCGCAATTTGCATGATCTGCAATCTATTTAGATGCCGCTCTGGGATATTTAAGTAGAGGCCTTTGCATTAGTCCAGCTGGGATAAGATAATGGATGAGACGACCGTTTGTAAACTGTCTTCTGGCAGGATAGGTTTGACCTTTTTTAGCAGTTTAAGGGAAGGAAAGGTGGCCGATGGCGTGGCGTTTATCTGGTCCTCAAAGTTCAGTCTGTCGTCCACCATTATACCCAGATTTTTTGCCTTCCTCATGGGTTTAGGGAGGATGCCCAGACCTGATGGCCACCAGTTCGGGGTCGAGAAATTAGCCTACAGGCACTGGGCACAGAAATGACCCAAAATACCATTGCCAGATGGATAGTACAGAGCAATGCTATCTAATGGGAGATAAACACTATGGCCATTCAACCAAGAATAAGAGGGATACACTAGCATTTATGGATAAGTCCACTACAGGACATCTGCAAGCTGGCCACAAGACCATTTAGAGTACACATTCATGAGACACTATTGGATAGACATAGAAACACACAAAAAGGCGTTGGTGGGACAATCAGTTTTGTAACATATTCTCTTGTAGGAATTCTCCATTGAGGGTCATAAGCATTTGAATAGTTCTGTCCACGTACGGGGATCCTGGAACAATTGTTCATAGAATATCTTCTTAAGTGTAGATGTTTCCCTTTCTTCAGAAAGGCCTGCAGAAACACTTAGTAAAGACCAGACTGTGCAGCCTAGAAAACTGGCTACATTGGAGAAGTTCTTCAGCTTGCATTTACAAAAGGGTTAAAATACCAGAGTATGAATAATTTTCAAGTGAAAATTTCATAAACAGCTTAAATCTCTTTCATAAGCCCTTTTTTGTAAAAGTAGAAGATGTAGGATAGAAGGAGAGTGTGGCCCCATAGGCTGCCATTATGTGAGCTTTAAAACAGTGTCTACTCCTTTAAGGGCTCAGAGATCACCAGTATCCCACCATTCCTAGCAGATAGCAGTTGCCTCAGTTCTTTTTCCGGCACCTGGTGACAGGATCAAGGACAACTGAGCTCAGCCTTTTAGGCTTTTTTTCTTCAAAATTCAGTAGTGAAATTTTGTTTGCTTTGCTTCATTTGATGTCTTTCATCATCCTTTCATTGTTTTTCAGCCCTTTCTGACAGAAATGTGAGGCATTTTCTTCAGAATTATGCCTCCTCTGTTTGATAAGTGTCCTGCCTGTGGTAGGAAGAGGGATAAAGCAGGCACTCACAATGTCTGCATTCTCAGCCTTCCATCTTCACCTGTTTCTGAGCAGTGCCAACACTGCAGGAAGTGAGGAGAGGGTCAGTCCTCCTCCAGGGCTCTTGCATCTGCCTCTGAGGCAGGTCTAAAAAGAATGCCAGCCAGAAAATCTGTTTCCTTGTCGACATCAAGGGATTCGACGTCAAAACCAGGTATAGCACAGACTTGCTAGTTGTCCAGGACTGGATTGCTGGTGAGGAAGAGATGCAGATCGACATCAAGTCAAGGTAGACATGTCCTGTCGATACATTCTGCAAGATCAACATCAAGGCGGAGAGAGGCGTCTTCTCTGAGGAGCAGTTTGATGTCGAAGGAGATCACAGTCGAGGAGGTTGACGTCTAGTTGTCAACACTGGTTAATGTCAAAATCCATCTCGATGTCGAGGACTCCAGAGGAGAATGAGAATCTATTTCGCACCAGCTTCAGAGTACTCAGGCCTAATCTCCTTCCTCCACGATAGTGCTCACATTCTCCATCTCCTCCACCTCTTTCGCCTCTGCCATCTCAGCCTCCAACTCGGCCGCCTCCTCCACCTCCTCTTGCAGTGCCAGTGTCTCCTGTAGCACCACCAAGGCCTACATTGTGCTCCAGAATGCATGATAGGTCATGTCATCACGGATTTCATTCGAGACATTCATCTAGGCGCTCTCGCCATCGCAGTCATAGATCACGGTCCAGAACTCGGACATCACCCAGACATTGATCTAGGCACTCAACATCCTCGTCTACTGGACAATACTCTGATCCTCTACCACCTTGCATCTCTCGGTGGAGGATATTACCACTTTTCAAGAAGTTCTGGTTTGAGGGGCTGCAAAGCTTAACATACAGATGCTGGTACCCACATCAACCACATCTGTTATCTTCGAAACTCTACACCTGTAGGCCGCCTCAAGACCTCTGCTTCCATTTGATGCCGGTCTTTTGGAGCCAGCAATGGAACGTTTCTGATGCTGGGCTCAAGTAAACCAGCACATTCGAGGCTACAGAAATAATATAGACGACCTGAGCCGGATTCTATTTTTCTCTGATTTGATCCACCTCCTGGTTCTGTGGTCATTTTAGCAGTCAAGAAAGAGCATTCTACAACACCAGTTTCATCAGTCCCTCCTGATAAGGAGAGCAAAAAACTGAACTCAGTGGGCACCACAGTTAGTAATGCGACCTCCACTTCTATGAAAGCAGCCAGTACAATGGCACACCTGGGTAGATAAGATAGAGCACCCTCTATCCAACAATTTGCAGATGATCTTCCTAGGAATAAATGAGAAGATTTCCTAGACATTGTGAATGAAGGTCTTATGGTTTCTAATCAAATAATCATCACAGCAGTGGACTACTCTTTGCGGCATATGAGAATTGCCATGGCATTGCCTGAAGACCGCATTCCTGGCTCTGTCTCAGTTCGTTGAAACCAGAGTCACAGCTAATGATTTTAATTATCCCTTTTTCAGATTCCCACCCTCTTTGGCAGTCACACTGATGACAAGAAGGCTCGAATGAAACCTGAAATAGAGACCCTTAAAGCTGTCAGCCTGGAAAGACCTAAAGATCAATGGCTGCCTACAGGCCTTACCAACGTATGTATTGCCCTCAGAGAGTTCAAACCCCATATTGGTATCAGTCATCAACAGCCACAACAGTAGCAGCCATATCATCAGTGATGTCCATCCGGAGAACCCTCTTCCCAGCAGTCCGCCCAAGGGGGTAAACCCACCCCTGGGGCCACACCCTGAATCTTCACTTCCCCATCTTCCATTACCCACTATGGTAGGGGGAGGCATCACTTATTTTCTAGCAGAGTGGCAGAACATCACAAAAGATGGCTGTGTTCTAAATATTGTTCAAAATGGGTATTCTCTCAGATTCCACAAACCGCCTGAGACCATTCAAACAAAACAATCCAACCATCATCTGTATACGCTTCAAGGGGAAGTCAACATCTTACTACAGAAGCATGTGTTTGAGGTTGTTTCCCACAAACAATGGGGCTCAGGCATCTACGCCAGCTACTTTCTGGTGATGAAAAAAGACGAGGACGAATTCAGACCCCCTTCTCTATCTAAAAATAACCAACAAATGGATTTGGTGAGAAGTTTTGGATGCTGGCATTACATCAAATCTATCCCCAACTAAACCAGGGGGTTTGAGTTTGCTCCATAGACCTTCAGGATGCACATTTCCATGTGTGTCTCGCCCAGAAACATTGCAAGTTCCTGAGGTCTGTAGTGGGGCAAGACCATTACCAATACCAGGTTCTTCCTTTCAGCCTCCGGTCAGCTCCCAGAACCTTCTCGAAGTGCATTGCAGTAGTTGCTGCCCATCTCAGGAGGCAACACATTTTCTTCCATCCCTATGTAGATGATTGATTAATCAAGGCGTCTGTTTCTCAGTAAGCCCAACAACACTTCAACTCGACATGCTATGTCCTTCAATGGTTGGGTCTTCACAACAACCACACAAAGTCGATCTCCGCATGGGTTCAGACTCCGCAATGCTTGGGGTCACCAATGACACACAACCTGCAAAAGTGGCCCGGGGGAGGGGGTGGTGAATTTTCATCAGTACGTCAGAAATGTTGCTCTCCAATAAAAGCATCATGTCGCACAGGGAGGCCAGTGTCCTCCCTTCTCAGCTCAATGATCTCATGTATTTTCTTCACTCCAAATGCACACTTCCAAATGCGTCCCATTCAGGAATGTCTCGAAGACAAGTGGGATCAAGCGACAGGCAACGGGGAAGACCAGATCATTCTTTCCTCTCATGTAAAGCAATCTTTGGCATGGTGGTGCTCGTCGACCAATCTTCTTCAAGAGATGCCTTTCCACCAATAGACTTCCTCTCAAACAATAAAACGGATGAGTTATTAATGGCCCAGGGAGCCCACATGGATCATCTCCAAATTCAAGGCACATGGTCTCCAAAGGAGATATCAATCTCCTCGAGCTCTAAGCAGTCCATCTGGCTCTGAAAGCATTTCACCCATCTTTGAAGATCAACTCCCTGCTTGTTCAAACGGACAAGACGACCACTATGTATTACCTAAACAAGGGGGGAGGACGAGGTCCAGACCTTTGTCATGCAAAGCCCAGGCAATTTGTAAATGGCTCATAGCCAAAAACCTGCGGATCACAGCAACCCCACCTCCCAGGTGGTCAAAATGTGCAAACAAACGCACTCAGCAGTGTTCTGGAGTAAAATCACAAAATGGTCCTTAACGACGACGTCATGCAAGACATCTGCTGGCAATGGGGCTATTAAACTCGATCTTTTTGCCACTGCAGGAAACAAAAAATTGCAAGAGTTCACCTTCGGGGTACTTCCAACCGGTGAATCCGGGGAATGCCCTGTGGATAGACTGGTCAGGCAAATTTCTTTATGCCTTTCCACCAATACCTCTGATCCCGGCAGTCCTCAAGCTGTCCTACTCGAGAGCAAGACTGATCCTGAGAGTGTTGCCACGTCAGTGGTGGTTTATGGACCTTCTTTACCGGTCACAGCACCACATCTCAAGTTACCATGCCACCCAGACCTGTTAACCAAGTTCGGAGGCCAGATGGTGCACCCCATTCTGTAGTAGGGGATCTCTGTGTATAGTCATAATCTAGTGAATAGTCCCGCCCATGTGCGCGGACCCTGGAGCAATCAAAAATAATCTCTTAAGTTGTCCAAACATGCAGAACTGCACAGACACTTAAGAGAGAATTTAAAGACAGATAATGCAGCCTATATCCACAGGCTACACTGTCCAGTACTTCGACTAGAAATTCCACCAAAAGTCCACAAACAGCACAGCCTGTCCAGGGTTTTCTTGCAGAGAAAACCTTGCCTGTAACAGCAAAACCCTCTGGAATGATAGAGAGGAAGAAGTGGACAGACAAGCCCCATAGGCTGCCATTATGTAGCTCAAAACAGGATACTGTGCCTTTAAGAGAACTTTCCAGAAGCCTCACAGTATCCCAGAATGCACTGCAGGTCCCTTCCACCTTCAGTTCTTTTTTCCGGCTCATGCTAGCAGGACCCTGGAGCATTAGCTCTTCTTCTTTGAGCTTTTTCTATATTATTTTTGTGATAAATTTGAATTTTTACAGCTTCACTCGACGTCTTTGGCCTTTATCTACATTCTGCTGTGTTTTTTTGGCAGAATTTCTGCAGTATTCTTGTCTTATACTACTTCTAGTCTGACAAGTGCTTTGTCTGCAGCTGTACTAAAGGCCAAAGCTGAAGCTCACAGGTTTGTATTCTGTGTTTGCCTGTGTCTTTTGACACCTGTCTTCTCTGTGACTTCTTTTCTGGGAAGCTTTGGCTCCCAGGTTTAGAACAGAGGAGTTTGAAGGCATCTACAGCCTCTGGGTAAGGAGAGGGTGGGTCCTCTACCGAGTCCCATGCTGTGTAACCCCTGGGGTTCTCCCCGGTAAAGGCACGTCTGAGGGACGTGTAGCGTCATGGAGATGCCTCGGCGTCGTGGAGATGCCTCGATGCCTCGATGTCGATGGAGTGCCTCGATGTCGATGGAGTGCCTCGACGTCGATGGAGTGCCTCGACGTCGATGGAGTGCCTCGACGTCGATGGGGTGCCTCGACGTCGATGGGGTGCCTCGACGTCGATGGAGTGCCTCGACGTCGATGGAGTGCCTCGACGTCGATGGGGTTCCTCGACGTCGATGGAGTGCCTCGACGTCGATGGGGTGCCTCGACATCGATGGGGTGCCTCGACGTCGATGGGGCAGTGATGCTCGACGTCATGGAGCAGTGATGCTCGACGTCATGGAGCAGTGATGCTCGACGTCATGGAGCAGTGATGCTCGACGTCATGGAGCAGTGATGCTCGACGTCATGGAGCAGGGATGCTCAACGTCATGGAGCAGGGATGCTCGACGTCATGGAGCAGTGATGCTCGACGTCAGGGAGCAGTGATGCTCGACGTCAGGGAGCAGTGATGCTCCTTTTGGGGCATTGGTCGCTTGGACTCCGCTATCTTCCGTTGGGTCCAGACGTCACGGTTATGGATGTCTAGGCGTCTCGGTGTTTGCCACCGTGGTGACATTTTGACGTCGGAGTGTTGGTTATCGTAGAGACAGTCACTGTCTTAGTGATGGTGACGTCGTAGTGAAGTCGTCGTCATGGGTTGCAGCCGCGGACCACTTACCGGTGCTTGCGGCCTGGGTCTTGTTCCAGGCCTCGCTCCGTGTTGAGCCCCTCTTCGTAGGAGGGGACTTTGTGTTCCCGGCACCGTCCACTCACGACGCCGAGCAGTTGACCGGCATCAAGGAACCCTTCTGATGGGGAGTCTGTGGCTACTCACCACGTGTAAGCGAGGGACGTTGGTCCTTTTTTGCTTAGTTTTGAGTATTCGCATGCCTACTCATCGGCTAGGCAGGGGCCTTTGGCCCCTCAATCCGCGAATCCCCGTGCCTTGATGCCGGGGATGCGTCTTCCTCGAGTACGGGGAGTCCCTCTCCGACTCTTAACTGGTTGGCGGTACTTAGCTTTGGTCCGCTACCACCTGCCAGGAGGTTCTGGCTTCAAATGTACTTCTGACTTGGTCGCAGGGGTGGCGGCACGTAGACGTCATGCTGTGGCCCGCTGTTGCTGGGCGGTTGTGGTAGGATCCCTGTGTGGGGGGGTTTTCTTCACCGATTTATGGTTCCCCTGCCAAGAGACAGAAGGGAAGCCTTACAAGAGCAAAAACACAAAGGAGCCAAGAGGGAATGGAAAAGTATACAAGGGATCGCCCTCCACTCTAAGCAATCAATCCACAATAAGATCCCTATACCTGGGACGATTAATGCATTTAACTGACATGAGTACATATCGCTCAGGTTGTATTTTTCGAACATACCAGAGTGGACCCCCTACTATATATCGCAGTGGGGTATGAATTCTCTAATGTCTTATTGTCCCCATAATCTATTGTTCCAATCTAAAAAAGTGTCTAGGTCCTCAACTCAAACAATATCCAAAAAATGTCCAAAAAATGCCTGCCTTCTTCTCTGGCAGTACATATACCCACACTCAACCACATGTGCACAAAACTAAGAAAAAATGTGTGGTGGAATGGAAGGCACCTCACGGGCGAACAACCCTCGGGGATGTTGGCTGATGTTACCTACTCAATGCCCCTTTCTCATCATCGGTTGCCATTCCAATTCCAAAAGAAAACAAATTTGTTACAACACATAAAATGAAATGCGTGTGAAAGGTGCTACACAAAGAGTTTTACAACAATAACTCATAAATGTGACCAGAAGGACAGAGTGACATAAAATCAGCAGACACACCCACTCAATTACTTTATTCTTCGTATTAGTGTGAACTGATGAATTAAAAAGAGGTTGGTAGCTTAATCTCGCCTACCAGTACCTGATACCGACATGTTTCACTGCCCCAATAATTTCGGCAGATTCATCAGGGTATTCAACACTCGGTCACTGCACCAATTTTAGAACATCCTTTTTGGACACTGTTGAGTTGAGACACAAATAAAAACCCAGAGACAAACCCTGTAGTCAATCTGAATAGTTAGGTTTCCACAAGCGAGTAATGGTTACAAGTATAATTACCCCAGGCCAGCATTGACATCTCATACCGGCTGACCGAATCACACTCCGATTCATTTAAAGTCGATTGATATATCAATCTGTGGAGAGTAAAAAATGTATAGAGAACTTTTTGAATAAGAATTCAAATTAGTGCGGAAATGCTCATTTGTATCATTTGATATACACTCGTTTAGGAGCAGGGGGCAAGGAGCAACAAACACCGGATATTATCCCCCGGTAAAGCAAAGCTTCCCGGACGTATGCAGTAATAGCCTTTACTCACAAACCCAAATGCGTAGTATCATCAGAGTTTTATTTACAATTCGTAGGGCGCGGGACTCCAGAGAGAAGATCCCATCGCCTACCTACTCAATTTCTTAGACCGTCACTCGTAGCCACGTCACTGAATGTGACTGCCTACCCAACGCCCCTACTCCATGCGTCTATCTACACCCCCACTCCTCACCGTACATCGCGGTACCCGGACCATACATCATCCCAGGAACGCCGAGCATTCACTGGCGTCTGTATTTAAACCCTATTTTCCTTACACCGTTGCCGGCAATGTCCGGTCACATGTTGTATCGCGCATGCTCAGAGGGGTATATTCCTAGATGAAAAGGGAGCGCCATCTTGGAATGGTGCCGAGGCACAGATACGTTACTTGACAATCAGTTCCAAGCTTTCACCCTAGAGCCGCCTTCCTACCACTGGGAACCAACCCGCATAGTTATTTAATGTATGATGTAATCAAGTATGCTATATAATTACAACTGGTTTGTTTGCCAATGAATACACGTGATAACAAGACAAGCATAAATGATATATTCATGGCGCCATCTCAAAGTGGAGTCACTAACCCAGAACTGAGGTCGGTAGTGCAGCCCTGGCGGAGCTTTTGTGTATGATGTAAATAATTACAAAAGGTCTGTTTGCCAATGAATTCGCACGATAACACGACAAGCCTAAGTACTATATTCACAGCGCCATCTCAAAATGGAGTCAATGACCCAGAAACGAGAACGGGAGTGCAACCCTGGCGGCCCTATATTTACAACCAGTCATACCTATAACAATAGTACTGGGGCAATACCCAACCCATGTGTGTGATTACGATGTTATAATTCAAAACTCTGTAGTCATGGGTAGACATTCAAAATAGAGCCAATCTTCACACATCAGAGCCTATGGGTACAACACTCTCTTGGATGGAGTTTGATAATTATATAACGTGGTAAATACCATGCAGGTGCATTCAAGACAGAAGACCACCAACGAAACACGGGAGTAACTCCGCAGCCCTTTAAATCCCTGGCCGGGCAGCAAGGAGCACCCCCATAAACTGGGTGGGGAAGAAAAGATACTATCCTCACTCCTCCCTGTAGCTGTATAACCCTTACAGATCTACTTCACTCGATTCCACTCAATAATTTCGTTTAGGCCAACGCTGTCGCTACGCTCTCTGTATATCCATCTTGCTTCCTTACTCAGCAACGCTGTTTCCATATTCTGTGGATTTCCTTTTATTACCTCTAGCACAGTCCATGTGAAATCATGTTTCTCTTTGTGGCAGTGTTGTACCAACTTGGTAGTCAGTTTACCCGCCCTGATCGTGCTAAGGTGTTCCTGGATGCGCACTTTGATTTTTCTCGTGGTTAAACCAATGTATTGGAGGCCACAGCAACATAGCAGTCTATATATCACATTCGTGGTGTTACAATTGCTAAAGTGGTTGAAAAACCACACCTTTCCTGTACTCAAGGTTACACTATTGCTCTTCTTAGTCAGGGGGCAGACCGAGCATGTCCCACAAGGATAGTGTCCCTTAGGCAAAGTAGTCAGATCTTTCTTTTGTGGCACCGGGGTGCGGGTGTGAACTAGTTTGTCTTTTAGGTTTCCTGCCCTTTTAAAAGCAAATCTGGGTGGTGGCATACGAAAGTCTTTCGTGGAGAGCAAATCCCAGTGTTTTCTAATAGACTGTCTCATTTTCGTTGCCATGGGGTCAAATGTCATAACCACCGGCAGACAGTCTCTTCTCTCCTTATTCGTATGTTCCAGTAGGGCACTCCGAGGTGTGTTTAGTGCCCTTTTTCTAGCGTTCTTAACTACTTTGCTGGGATAGCTGCGCTGCTCAAGTTTTTTTGTCAGGTCCTCTGATTGCTCCAGAAACCCACCCGTACTGGAGCAATTCCTCCTGTATTTAAGGAATTGGCCCACTGGAAGGTTATCGCGGAGGGCTCTAGGGTGGTACGAATTGTACATCAGGAGTGAGTTCCTGTCAGTGAGCTTTTGGTGCACCCTGGTATTCAGTCCACCATCCGAGCCAGACTCAATTTCCAGGTCCAGGTAAATAGCACTGGTGCGGCTATAGGTCCACGTAAATTTCAGGCTCTCGTCTTGCGAGTTGAGCCATGTCAGAAACTCCCCTAGAGATTCTTCAGTGCCTGCCCAGATGCAGAGCACATCGTCTATATATCTCTTCCAGAGGCAAATGTGCCGCTGGAAGGGGTTGGTATCAGGATAGACGATGTGCTCCTCAAATCTACCCACATAAATGCATGCCAAGCTGGGGGCCATCGTGGCCCCCATAGATGTTCCAGAGGTTTGAAGGTAGATTTGGTCCTTGTATCCAAAGTAATTCCTTGTTAGTGCGAGCTCAACGCATTCCATAACGAATGATTGGGGAACATCATAGGGCCACTCGAGGTCCCCCAGTGCGCGCGCTGCTGCCACCAACGTTGCGTCCTGGGGGATGCTCGTGTACAAGGACTCAATATCGATGGTAACAAGGAACTGGGTACTTGAATCATATGGGGTCTTTTCCAGGATGTTCAACACGTCGGTTGTGTCCTTAATGAAGGACTGTTGATTCACCACCGACTCCCGAAAGAAGTAATCCGCATATTGTGAAAGGGGCTCCAACACTGATTGTATCCCCGACACAATGGGTCTGCCGGGCGGAGGGCGGGTAGGTTTGTGAATCTTCGGTAAGATATAAAAAGCCGGAGTCCTGGGGGTGTTATTCACTAGGAACTCCGCTTCTTTCACCGAGATCCATTTGTTAATTTTGGCTTTG
Organism: Lissotriton helveticus; assembly: GCF_964261635.1. NCBI lineage: Eukaryota > Metazoa > Chordata > Amphibia > Caudata > Salamandridae > Lissotriton > Lissotriton helveticus. Next base: position 1,622,998,691 of record NC_136067.1, read on the forward strand.
TTGACCATTTCTCGTATGGTTTGGAGCAGTTCATCCACCGGATCTTTTCTAAGGGGTTTGTAGTTAGTGCGGACATTCAACAAGCGAAGCACCTCTGTCTCATAATCCTGAGTGTTGAGCACCACTACCGCACCCCCTTTATCCGCTGACTTAATTGTCAACGAGAGGTTTTTTTCTAGGCCTCTCACTGCCTCCCAATCCTCTCTCGTCATTTTTTAGAGCAGGGTCAGAGAACCAACCACAACAGGGGGAGGGGTGCCACAGGGCGAGGCCGAGGGAGAGGCAATTCCACACCCCAATGGCAGACATTCTCACCCAGAGTGACCCGCAGTCGGGGACGAACGGTGAAAGAAGCGGAGTTCCTAGTGAATAACACCCCCAGGACTCCGGCTTTTTATATCTTACCGAAGATTCACAAACCTACCCGCCCTCCGCCCGGCAGACCCATTGTGTCGGGGATACAATCAGTGTTGGAGCCCCTTTCACAATATGCGGATTACTTCCTTCGGGAGTCGGTGGTGAATCAACAGTCCTTCATTAAGGACACAACCGACGTGTTGAACATCCTGGAAAAGACCCCATATGATTCAAGTACCCAGTTCCTTGTTACCATCGATATTGAGTCCTTGTACACGAGCATCCCCCAGGACGCAACGTTGGTGGCAGCAGCGCGCGCACTGGGGGACCTCGAGTGGCCCTATGATGTTCCCCAATCATTCGTTATGGAATGCGTTGAGCTCGCACTAACAAGGAATTACTTTGGATACAAGGACCAAATCTACCTTCAAACCTCTGGAACATCTATGGGGGCCACGATGGCCCCCAGCTTGGCATGCATTTATGTGGGTAGATTTGAGGAGCACATCGTCTATCCTGATACCAACCCCTTCCAGCGGCACATTTGCCTCTGGAAGAGATATATAGACGATGTGCTCTGCATCTGGGCGGGCACTAAAGAATCTCATGGGGAGTTTCTGACATGGCTCAACTCGCAAGACGAGAGCCTGAAATTTACGTGGACCTATAGCCGCACCAGTGCTATTTACCTGGACCTGGAAATTGAGTCTGGCTCGGATGGTGGACTGAATACCAGGGTGCACCAAAAGCTCACTGACAGGAACTCACTCCTGATGTACAATTCGTACCACCCTAGAGCCCTCAGCGATAACCTTCCAGTGGGCCAATTCCTTAGATACAGGAGGAATTGCTCCAGTACGGGTGGGTTTCTGGAGCAATCAGAGGACCTGACAAAAAAACTTGAGCAGCGCAGCTATCCCAGCAAAGTAGTTAAGAACGCTAGAAAAAGGGCACTAAACACACCTCGGAGTGCCCTACTAGAACATACGAATAAGGAGAGAAGAGACTGTCTGCCGGTGGTTATGACATTTGACCCCATGGCAACGAAAATTAGACAGTCTATTAGAAAACACTGGGATTTGCTCTCCACGAAAGACTTTCGTATGCCACCACCCAGATTTGCTTTTAAAAGGGCAGGAAACCTAAAAGACAAACTAGTTCACACCCGCACCCCGGTGCCACAAAAGAAAGATCTGACTACTTTGCCTAAGGGACACTATCCTTGTGGGACATGCTCGGTCTGCCCCCTGACTAAGAAGAGCAATAGTGTAACCTTGAGTACAGGAAAGGTGTGGTTTTTCAACCACTTTAGCAATTGTAACACCACGAATGTGATATATAGACTGCTATGTTGCTGTGGCCTCCAATACATTGGTTTAACCACGAGAAAAATCAAAGTGCGCATCCAGGAACACCTTAGCACGATCAGGGCGGGTAAACTGACTACCAAGTTGGTACAACACTGCCACAAAGAGAAACATGATTTCACATGGACTGTGCTAGAGGTAATAAAAGGAAATCCACAGAATATGGAAACAGCGTTGCTGAGTAAGGAAGCAAGATGGATATACAGAGAGCGTAGCGACAGCGTTGGCCTAAACGAAATTATTGAGTGGAATCGAGTGAAGTAGATCTGTAAGGGTTATACAGCTACAGGGAGGAGTGAGGATAGTATCTTTTCTTCCCCACCCAGTTTATGGGGGTGCTCCTTGCTGCCCGGCCAGGGATTTAAAGGGCTGCGGAGTTACTCCCGTGTTTCGTTGGTGGTCTTCTGTCTTGAATGCACCTGCATGGTATTTACCACGTTATATAATTATCAAACTCCATCCAAGAGAGTGTTGTACCCATAGGCTCTGATGTGTGAAGATTGGCTCTATTTTGAATGTCTACCCATGACTACAGAGTTTTGAATTATAACATCGTAATCACACACATGGGTTGGGTATTGCCCCAGTACTATTGTTATAGGTATGACTGGTTGTAAATATAGGGCCGCCAGGGTTGCACTCCCGTTCTCGTTTCTGGGTCATTGACTCCATTTTGAGATGGCGCTGTGAATATAGTACTTAGGCTTGTCGTGTTATCGTGCGAATTCATTGGCAAACAGACCTTTTGTAATTATTTACATCATACACAAAAGCTCCGCCAGGGCTGCACTACCGACCTCAGTTCTGGGTTAGTGACTCCACTTTGAGATGGCGCCATGAATATATCATTTATGCTTGTCTTGTTATCACGTGTATTCATTGGCAAACAAACCAGTTGTAATTATATAGCATACTTGATTACATCATACATTAAATAACTATGCGGGTTGGTTCCCAGTGGTAGGAAGGCGGCTCTAGGGTGAAAGCTTGGAACTGATTGTCAAGTAATGTATCTGTGCCTCGGCACCATTCCAAGATGGCGCTCCCTTTTCATCTAGGAATATACCCCTCTGAGCATGCGCGATACAACATGTGACCGGACATTGCCGGCAACGGTGTAAGGAAAATAGGGTTTAAATACAGACGCCAGTGAATGCTCGGCGTTCCTGGGATGATGTATGGTCCGGGTACCGCGATGTACGGTGAGGAGTGGAGGTGTAGATAGACGCATGGAGTAGGGGCGTTGGGTAGGCAGTCACATTCAGTGACGTGGCTACGAGTGACGGTCTAAGAAATTGAGTAGGTAGGCGATGGGATCTTCTCTCTGGAGTCCCGCGCCCTACGAATTGTAAATAAAACTCTGATGATACTACGCATTTGGGTTTGTGAGTAAAGGCTATTACTGCATACGTCCGGGAAGCTTTGCTTTACCGGGGGATAATATCCGGTGTTTGTTGCTCCTTGCCCCCTGCTCCTAAACGAGTGTATATCAAATGATACAAATGAGCATTTCCGCACTAATTTGAATTCTTATTCAAAAAGTTCTCTATACATTTTTTACTCTCCACAGATTGATATATCAATCGACTTTAAATGAATCGGAGTGTGATTGGGTCAGCCGGTATGAGATGTCAATGCTGGCCTGGGGTAATTATACTTGTAACCATTACTCGCTTGTGGAAACCTAACTATTCAGATTGACTACAGGGTTTGTCTCTGGGTTTTTATTTGTGTCTCAACTGAACAGTGTCCAAAAAGGATGTTCTAAAATTGGTGCAGTGACCGAGTGTTGAATACCCTGATGAATCTGCCGAAATTATTGGGGCAGTGAAACATGTCGGTATCAGGTACTGGTAGGCGAGATTAAGCTACCAACCTCTTTTTAATTCATCAGTTCACACTAATACAAAGAATAAAGTAATTGAGTGGGTGTGTCTGCTGATTTTATGTCACTCTGTCCTTCTGGTCACATTTATGAGTTATTGGTGTAAAACTCTTTGTGTAGCACCTTTCACACGCATTTCATTTTATGTGTTGTAACAAATTTGTTTTCTTTTGGAATTGGAATGGCAACCGATGATGAGAAAGGGGCATTGAGTTGGTAACATCAGCCAACATCCCCGAGGGTTGTTCGCCCGTGAGGTGCCTTCCATTCCACCACACATTTTTTCTTAGTTTTGTGCACATGTGGTTGAGTGTGGGTATATGTACTGCCAGAGAAGAAGGCAGGCATTTTTTGGACATTTTTTGGATATTGTTTGAGTTGAGGACCTAGACACTTTTTTAGATTGGAACAATAGATTATGGGGACAATAAGACATTAGAGAATTCATACCCCACTGCGATATATAGTAGGGGGTCCACTCTGGTATGTTCGAAAAATACAACCTGAGTGATATGTACTCATGTCAGTTAAATGCATTAATCGTCCCAGGTATAGGGATCTTATTGTGGATTGAAGCCTTACAAGAGACCTGATGGTTTCAGTTCTAAGCATTGGTGTCGGAGCGGAGTTTTCTCTCCTGCCGACCCCCAAGTATTGTGGGTTTGTCCTACGTTGCCATACTTGTTTTCGTCGGACGTCTCTGCAGCCTGCGACTCAGCAGGGTGCTTCTACTCTCCCGTTCTTTGGGCAACCCTTGGGCTGCCATGGGGGTAGTGAGTGGCCCGCATAAGTCTGACTCAAGACTTTTGGAAGGCTGTAGGTTTGGGGCGTGGAGACCGGCTTGAGGCCTCCTTCCCTTTCTAGCGGCGTTTTTCCTCCCAGGGTTTGTCTGTGGCCCCGGACCGCCTTTAATACTTCACAAGTATATTTTGCGCATACGCGGGAGAGCTTGATGCTCCTCGGTGAACAAAGGCCAGCCGGGTCTAAGTCAGTCTTCGGTTCGTCAACCCTTCTCCAGCTATTCCTCCGGTCAGCTCGCAGTTTCAGCTGCGCGAGCTACAGGCGGAGGCCGATATCCTGTTCAGGAAAAGGGCGATAGGAGATGTGCCTCTGTCTCAAGGGGAAGAGGTCTGTACTCCCGGTTCTCTCTGGTTCGCAAGAAGGACGAGAAGGAGTTCAGGTCCATTCTGGATTTGCGACAAGCAAACAAGTGGATTCGCATAGAGAGGAATTTCGCATGCTATCGTTGCATCAGGTTTTCTCCTCAGCTGCAACAGGGAGATTGGCTCTGTCATAGGTCGACAGGTTGCGTACTTCCGGCGATTCCGAGTCGGCACCAATCATTATCAGTACACAGTACTGCCTGTCGGGCTGCCCTCTGTGCCCAGAACATTCTCGAAGTGCATGACGGTGGTAGCTGCACACCTGAGGATAAACGAGGTGTTTGTCTACCCGGACCTGGACGATTGGTTGATCAAGGCCTCCTCTTTCTCGGAAGCTCTAGCACGCTTCCAGAAGACGTGCGTTCTTTTGAACAAGCTGGGGTTGCACATCGACATGTCCAAGGCTGTCCCGATTTCGGTCCAGTGCATACAGTACTTGGGAGCCTCCATCGATACGCTGTCAGCAAGCGTGTCTCCTTCGGAGGAGAGATGATTATCGCTCCTTCGGAAGGCTTAGGCTCTTATGACCGCTCATCTACAACAGTGGGGACGGTGTCTTCTCTACTGGGGTCGATGGCCTCTGGTATCTTCCTCACGCCACACACACGGCTGCACATGAGACCGCTGCAGGAGTGCTTGGAGGATCAGTGGGATCAGAGGAATGGATCTTGGGACGACAGGTTACGACTGTCTCTGCATGAGCTTCAGTCTCTGAAGTGGTGGTGTTCGGCGGAGAATCTCCTCAGAGGGGTTCCTTTTCACAAGGACATTCCCGCACACACTATCGTGACGGATGCGTCTCGCCACGGCTGGGGGGGCACATTCCGGAGACTTAGGGATACAAGGAACGTGGTCCCCGTTGGAGTCCACGTATCACATCAATTTCCTGGAACTCAGAACTGTTCACTTGGCACTGAATGCGTTTCTTACGTCCTTCCAGACCAAATCTCTGCTTGTACAGACGGACAATACGCCCACGATGTATTGCCTCACCAAGTAGGGGGGTTCGAGATTGCGCACTCTGTCGCAGGAGGCGCAGGCGATCTGGCACTGGCTTCTAGCCGGAGGACTGACGATCATGGTTACCCATCTGCTAGGTGTGCAGAAGGTTCGGACAGTCGCACTGAGCAGACTGATTCAGGAAGACCACTAATGGGTCATAAACGACGAAGTACTAGGAGAAGTCTTCGCATGGTGGGGGACTCCAGACGTAGATCTGTTCTCCACCTCCGAAAGCAGCAAATGCTGAGACTTCGCCTCCGGGTACTACCAGCAGGGGACGCTGGGGTATGCGTTATGGATTAACTGGTCGAACAGCTGTCTGTACGCTTTTCCGCCCATTCCCCTGATTCCGGTGGTACTCATCAAACTGTCCCACTCCAGGGCGCGGATGATCCTGATTGCCCTGAAATGGCCCAGCCAGTGGTGGTTCACGGACCTGCTTCACCGGTCTCTCCTTCCTCACATACGGCTGCCGTGCAGGCCGGATCTTCTCACGAAGTTCGGGGGGGCAGATGTTGCACCCCAACCTCTCGTCTTTGAGTTTGGCGGCATGGCTCCTGAGTAGTGCGTTATGTCCATTTGAATCTACCAGAAGTTTGTATGGACATACTGAAGGAGGCTAGGCGACCTTCCACTAGGGCTTCTTATGCTTACAAGTGGAAGAGGTTTTTGCATCTGGTGCAACTTCAAGGACTATGACCTACGGACGTAGAAGGAAGATGTCATCCTTCCGTATCTTCTACACCTGGCGCAATCTGGCCTTAATGTCCATTGCATTGAGGTTCATCTTGCTGCGCTGACGGCCTACAGGACATGGCCTTCACAGACTTCCTTCTTTCAGGTCCCTGTGATCAAAGTGTTTTTTGGAAGGCTCGAAGACAGTGTTCCCTGCTGTCCGGCTTCCTTCGCCTTCATGGGAATTGAACGTGGTGCTGTCCTGATGGATGAATGGGCTTTTTGAACCTATTCATAAGGCTTCATTGCAGCACCTGTCCTGGAAGGCGGCGTTCCTCGTGGCCATTACATCGGCCCGCAGGGTGAGGGAAATTCAGGCGTTGTGTGGCCAGGTACCTTATACTGTATTTCATGCTGCTAAGGTTGTTCTGCGTACTCACCCTAAAAGTTCTTCTGAAGGTTATATCGGACTTCCATGTTAACCAGACTATAACTTTGCCTACGAGTTTTCAGGATCCTTCATCTCCAGCGGAACGGTCTCTGCGTTCCCTGGATGTTAGGAGGGTGTTGAAATTTTATCTGAATAAAACCAAGGATATTCGTAGGTCAGAATAATTGTTTATCAATTATGGATCAGTCAGGACCGGTCTTGCTACCTCTAAACAGTCCATCTCGAGGTGGATTGTGTCCTGTATACAATTGTGTTACCAAAAGGCTGATAAGACCTTAGGGGGTAAACCTAAGGCTCATTCCACCAGGGGCAAAGCTGCCACGGCTGCTTTGCTCCGTAGTGTTCCGCTTGCAGATATCTGCAGGGCAGCCACTTGGAATTCGGTCCATACCTTTGTTAAGCATTACTGTCTGGACACTGTTGCCAGGGCAGATGCTCAGGTTGGGCAGGCTTCGCTGCGAAATCTGTTCGCACAGTAGTGGTGTTATTTCTCTTTTCTCCACCGCCGCTTTGGTGTGGGGATGGGCTTGCCATTCTATTCACTAGATTATGACTATACACAGAGATCCCCTACTACAGAAGGAGTAGTTTCTGTCCTGTAACTCCAGTTCTGTAGTAGGGGTATCTCTGTTATAGTCATAAGCACCCGCCCTCCTCCCCGGTGGAGAGACATATTCATGTAAGAAATACTACAGGTCTGGCGTGTTACGCCTTCAAAAAGAACTGAAGGTGGAAGGGACCTGCAGTGCATTCTGGGATACTGTGAGGCTTCTGGAAAGTTCTCTTAAAGGCACAGTATCCTGTTTTGAGCCACATAATGGCAGCCTATGGGGCTTGTCTGTCCACTTCTTCCTCTCTATCATTCCAGAGGGTTTTGCTGTTACAGGCAAGGTTTTCTCTGTAAGAAAACCCTGGACAGGCTGTGCTGGTTGTGGACTTTTGGTGGAATTTCTAGTCGAAGTACTGGACAGTGTAGCCTGTGGATATAGGCTGCATTATCTGTCTTTAAATTCTCTCTTAAGTGTCTGTGCAGTTCTGCAGGTTTGGACAACTTAAGAGATTATTTTTGATTGCTCCGGGGTCCGCGCACATGGGCGGGACTATTCACTAGATTATGACTATAACAGAGATACCCCTACTACAGAACTGGAGTTACAGGACAGAAACTACTCCATCTTTCCCCTTTGAATTTAGCGGCATGGCTCCTAACCTAGATAATAGCAGAGACCCTGAAGGACTGAATGTGATGTAAATTGTAATTTTTATTAAGTGGGTAGCGGGGGTAGGGACCCTAGCCCACAGGCACGGCATTCCAGACCACCTTGGATATGTACCTGAAGTTCATTGAAGAATACACTTGAATGTACCCAATTTAAAATATTGATGTGCCTTATTAAATGTATGTTTAGAACTCAAAGTCTGTTTAAAAAAAAAATGAGAGGCGTGGCTAGCAGCCGAGAGTAATGATCTGGCAACAATGACCGAGCTCTCCCCTACCCAAGGCACTAAAGCCATGCCACAGCCCTCAAGTTTGGAGGAATAGACGCAATTAGTGGAAAGGAAGCTGCCCGAGTACCCCCCGCTTCAGCGCGATCCGACAGCAGCTGATCCTGCTCTTGTGGCGGCGGAGCTGTGAGGCGGCGGCTCCCGAGATGGCGATTCGGAGATGGCGGCGCTGGTCTGAAGTGCGGGCTGAGGGTGCGAGCGGACCCGCCGTCACGCTACAGTTCTGCGGCGCTCTTGGGAGGGTGACAGCGGTGGCCAGTAAAGAGCGGCGGCGGTGGAAGAAGTGCCGCGATCGGCGGAGGCGACCCCCCCTACCCTCCCCCCGTCGACGTGAGATTGGGCACGGTGCCCTGAACTGGGGCGCCTTTAAACTCCAGGCCCCGGCTTCTGGGCCTGCTGGCGGTGGGCGGCCCCCGCCCCCGAGTGCAAAGTGAGTGCGGCGGGAGCACCGTGACTTCATCGATGCCCCCGCTGTGAAGGCAACAGTGAGAGGAGGCCCCCCCCACTGTTATAGACTGACTCGACTTGTTGCCCTTGCTGCCGGGGAGGTGAAGAGGCTCCGATGGTGACGAGGATGTGGCCCGGGCCCCCCCCCCACACCCCCCTGAACACTTCCCGGATTTGGTAACGGTGAGCTCTGGGACTGGGCACGCAGAGTGAGTAGGGGAACCCTGCGGAGTGGCGCTGCGGAGGCTGGGTTTGGCCCCCCTGTTTTTATTGCCTGGCTGCCGGAGAGTTTGACTGGGCCGACGCCTGTGGGGCTCGGCACCACTTTGAGGGGCCCCTGGGAAGGGCCTCTCCGGATTGGTTTCCCCCCCCAGTGTGCAGCAGTTGATTGTGGGGCGCGCTGTTTTGCTCCTCCTCTGTCCGCTCAGGACCTTAGCGGCGTTCCTCGGCTTGGGGCAGAGAGGGAGCGGCCGGACTTTGTGGACCACGCGGTGGATTGCCGCCTGCGTTGAATTAATTGTGGGACTTGATAAGAGGCCCGGCGAGACTTGGTACTGCCCTGATGGTACCCCTCCACCCGTGAAGATCCCTTCCATTACTGCGGAGTACTGGAGAGCAGTGGTTTATACATTGCGTCTATATTTTATGGGACAGTGCGTTGACACACGGCGGCCTAGAGAATGGCGTAAGGGGGAAGGGGCTCTAGAAGCAATGCCCAGAAGCAGCTGTCGAAATTTGCGTGGACCAAGGGTGGAGACAAAGGCAACTCCCCAAGGTCGGACAAGGGTACGCCGGAGGAGACCCGGCCAGTCGAGCAGGAACCGACGCTTCACGACGTCTTGGCGGCTATCGGTGGAATGCGCACCTCCGTGGACTCAGTCACAGTAGAAGTGTCCCTGCTCCGAGCGGGCTTCAAACAGATGAACGAGAAAGTACAGGAACTCAAGATAGCGACGACGGCACTTCGAGATGACACTTCGGAGCTTCAACGTCAAATGGAGGAAATGGAGAAGCGGCAGGTCAGAATGGCGCAACAGCTGAACGATTATGAAGGGAGGGCCCGCCGGAACAACATCCGGATTTTGGGCGTTCTGGAGAAAACGGTGGAGCCCGCGGCTGACCTCTATGTCGAGGACCTAGTCACTAAATACCTAAAGCCCAAGGCGCTATCTAGCTACTTTTCCATAGAGCGGGCACACAGGGTGCCAGGCGGCCAGCCCAAGCCTGGGGCCCGACCGCGCCCGATCATCGCCAGGGTCTTTAATTTCAGAGATAGGGATAGTATTTTGCAATGCTCCAGATCTGGCCCGCCACTAAAAATTGATAACTACGAGGTGTCATTTTTCCCCGACTTCACGGCCAGAGTCCAGGCGCAAAGGAGGAGTTTCCAAGCAGTCAAGCGGGAGTTGCGGAGTAGAGACATGAAGTATGCAATGCTCTTTCCGGCCAAGCTGAGAGTGGAGCGGGATGGCAAACCCTGGTTCTTCGATTCACCAGTAGCGGCCTGGGAATGGCTGGAGGGCTGGACTACTGTTGAGGACCGGAGGGGGAATCGTCGCGACAGAGGGGGACGACGGAACTGTGGTGACCCCGACATGATGGCGGAGGGAGCTGCAACAGAACCGAATGGCCTAGACGAACAAGAGTGAAACGGCTCCCCAATTGATTGCAGGACATGTCAGTCTGGCATTACGCAAGTAGAGTGGGAGGGGGAGGAAGTAGAGGAATTTGCTTATACAAGATCCCTAGGCGGGGTTAGCTTTGGGGTACTAACGGGGTGTAATGTGTTTGATTTATTGAATGTCTAGACATGTTATGATGCTTTACAAGGGCGTCTCCCAGTTTTTTGGGCTGTGATTTACTGTTGACAGTTTAAAATGCCAATGGATGGGGGACCCGGTTCCCCTTTGCGATTAAGCTTGGTTGGGGGGGGGGGGGGTAAAGGCACTCTGCCATTTCAGGGGGTGAGTCGTTCTACATCCACAGGCAGGGGAGCAGGGAGGGAGGTGAGTGGGAGTGGGGGGGGGGGGGTCCTTCGGGAGTTGCGGGTAAGGTGTTTAGTAGTTTTGAGTATTGTGGGGCGGGAATGTAGGGGGTTTTTGAGTTTTGTTTTGAGTTTCAGTTTGGGGCTGCGATTGCTGGCTAAGATTGGCGAGATGTGTGATGGTGAGAATGGTTTAGAAAATTGCGGTACTGGTGGTGGAGAACCCGGAATTGATGTTCACTGATGACTCTGTTGGCGCCCCCTCCATGACCCCGGTGTCCCCTCTGACTGTAATTACTTGGAATGTACATGGGCTAGGAGATAGGATTAAACGGGGATTGGTATTGCAATATATAAGACGCGCTGCACCGGCGATAGCATTACTTCAAGAAACGCACCTGGTGGGACCGACCTGTTAGCCACTAGACCGATGGGGATACCAAATGGTAGCGCATTCAGAATTTTCCACGGGTTCCAGAGGGGTCGGTATCTTAGTATGGAAACGATTCCCCCTAATTGTGCATCAGGTTTGGACGGAAACCCTTGGGAGATTTGCTGCCATCGCGTGTCAATGGGAGGGAAGACGGTTCAATATTGTCTCAGTATACGCTCCTCCTGCCCTCCACTCCGTGACCTTTCCGGCTCTTAGCGCATTTTTATTGGATTTACCAGAAGGTGAACTCATTGTGGGGGGGGGGACTTCAATTCGGTAGTGAATGGAGAAATTGACCGCCACCCAAGCAGAACGGTAGGGGCGGGTAACACACGTATGAATGGGTTCCTGAATGCATTGGGGCTTACTGATGGATGGAGATACAAACACCCCGGCGAACGTGGCTATACTTTTCAGTCGGGGGTACATGGTAGTCTTTCACGCATTGACTATTTCTTTGTCTCCGCGGACAGTCTCCCCTATCTGACTGGCACGGAGATACGGCCAAGGGGTATCTTAGATCACTCGCCGGTTAGTCTAACCTATACCTCTCACATAAAAGTGCGTAAGCAATTTTTTCCCATTTCACCGGGTTATTTACAGATCCCCGCGATTAGGAAAGAGGTTGTTACGGTCACAAAGCAATAATTTCAGGACAATTCAGGTTCAGTGCAGTCCCCCAGCGTACTGTGGGAGGCCTTCAAGACGATGCTGCGAGGGCAAGCAATTTCTTCCATTTCAGGGCACAGAAGGGCGACCTAGAGGCTCTTGAGGCGGATCTAATGGAGCTTCAGAAGCTGCATGAGACTGACCCCACTGTAGAGACAGCACAAAATCTACGCCTCAAACAATGTGAGCTAACTGAACTACAAAAGATGGAAGTCAAGTTACGACTTCAAACTACTAGGCACACTATTTATGAACAGGGTGATAAGACTGGCAGACTGCTGGCATGGCTAGATAAGAAAGAAAGGGCACAAAGGACGATTGCGCAACTCCGTACCTCATCAGACGAAATAGTCACGTCTCCGTCAGACATTACAGACACTTTAGCTCACTACTACGAAAAGGTCTACACATCTACCTCGCACATAACAACGGAGGAGGCCCAGACTTACATTAAAGACATAAAAATGACTGCCTTATCGGATGAGGAAGCATTGCTTCTGGAAGCCGATTTCACAAAGGACGAAGTGCTGGTGGCAGTCAATTCACTACAATCAGGTAAGGCCATGGGACCTAATGGGATCCCTATTGAATTCTATAAACGCGTCTCTGATCTCACTGTTCCATATCTCCAAGCAATGTTCCAGGACAGTCTGAATAGGAGAGAGCTGCCACTTGATCAAAGAATAGCTACTATAATTACAATACCGAAACCGGGCAAACCGCCGGACGAATGTACGTCATATTGTCCGATATCCCTACTCAACGCGGAGGCCAAGATTCTGGCTAAAATGATTGCAAATCGACTTACTCCTCATCTTGAGACGCTAATACACCCGGATCAATCTGGGGTCATGCCCAACAGAAGTACCGCTCTTAATTTGCGTCGGATACACGCAGTGATGGCGCAAATACCGAGTCCCCCAGAACCTGCATTTGTTTTGTCATTGGACGCTCGGATGGCGTTTGATATGGTGGAATGGCCGTATCTTTTCGCGGTCCTCCGGCACCTTGGCTTTGGGCATCGGTTCTGTGCGTGGGTGAAGCTTCTCTATACTAAGCCGTTGGCGCACGTGGTGGCCAACGGGCACATTTACAGGAATTTTTCACTGAGTCGTGGCACACGCCAGGGGTGCCCGCTGTCGCCCTTGCTCTTTGCGCTGGTTTTGGAGCCGTTGGCTGCTTGGATCCGATGAGACCCCATGGTTAGGGGCCTCAGCTGGACAGCAACATGGGAAGACCGCATATCACTATATGCGGATGATATCCTTTTGCATTTGACTCTCCCCAGACGCTCCATTATTGTGCTCCTTAATATTTTTGAAATTTTCGGGCGGGTTTCGGGATACAATATCAATTGGTCAAAGTCGGTCCTGTTTGTCCTTAAGGGCTCACCGCCTCGGCTTCCGACGGACTGTCCCCTGAAAATTACTGACAAACCCTTTAAGTATCTAGGGATCTGGATAACGCCTGATCAAAACGCCTTCTTCTGTCATAATTTGGAACCTCTGCTTGATCGCTTTCGGGCAGATGTTAAACATTGGCATTCTCTGCCCCTGACCCTTCTGGGTAAAGCGGCTTTGTATAAAATGATGGCATTGCCTCGCTTCCTGTACGTCCTCGAGAACACCCCTTGTTGGGTCGCCTCGAAATATTTTAAGTCAATAGAAGCACTGATCTCTGGCCTCCTCTGGGGCAACAAACCGGCACGTATACCTCGTCAAAAACTGGTCAGGAGCTGGTATGATGGAGGGATTGCCCTCCCGGATATCCAGTTATACTATTGGGCGGCCCAACTAAAAATTATCAATCAGTGGCTGCACGCCCCTCAGGGAGAACCGGCATTTCAAGCGGATAGGTACGATTTGGGGGAGACGAATGTGCTTGGCGCACTCTATGATAGAAGAGGCGCCTCAGCCCTGATTGGACCAACGGCTCACACAGTCAAACTCTGGTACGTGGCTCAGGCCCGTCTTAAATGTACGGACATAATTACTCAAATGATGCCGCTTTGGTCGTCTCTCAGGCTGGGTAACCTGTGCACTACTAAAGGTTTTGGCGCATGGGACCTGATTGGGATCTCCACTGTTGGGGATCTATGGATACGGGGCAACATTCTAACATTTGAGCAACTTCAGGCCCAGTATGACTTAGCTCCCACGGAGCGATTTCAATACCTGCAAATACGCCACACCTTGGGGTCACTTCTCCGGCCTGGTGATGATGTGCCCGAGTCCACTCCACTTGAGGATAGGCTTCTCACGGAATACATGTCCAAAAAAGCGACCTCCTTTGTATACCGCAAGATAATTAATAATTTACCTGACCCAACCTTAAAATTAAAAGACTCATGGGCCAAAGAGGTGGGAGAGTTAGATGAGGCAGTTTGGCAGACCGCGCTTTCTTCTCCCCGAGAAGTCGCTATACCCTCCAGACTAAGGCTCATACAACTGAAGATATTGCATCGTGTCTATTACACTAGGGTTACTTTACACGCGATTGGAAGAGCCACACACAAGTATTGTCTAAGGGGATGTGGGGAGGAGGGGTCATTCTTCCACACTATCTGGGATTGCCCCTTAGTGGCCCAGTATTGGGCCAAGGTCATGAGGACTATGTCACAGGTGGTAAAGGTATTGGTGACTCCGGAACCTAAGTGCTGTTTACTGAATATCTGGGAACCGAATGATTTAACGCACTTCACACAGGATTGGATGACACTGGGCATAATGTATGCTAAAAGGAACCTTGCCAAACTCTGGGGATCAGCTACGGTGCCTGCGACCAAAGACTGGTGCAGCGATTTAGACTTCGCAATGAGGGCGGAGAGGGCTGTGTACCTGAATCGGAGATGTCCACGGAAGTGGGTCCGACTGTGGGGTGGATGGAACGAATATAGGGGTAATTTGTGCGAACCGCCGGTGCTGGAGAGTGAGGATGACTCGGAGTGAGGGTGACAGGAACAGATGGAGCCATAATACTGTTCTGCGTGATTCCGCTATCATGGTTGTATGTATACTTATCAGTTTTATTCTCAATTCACATGTCACTAATGCTGATCACTGCCTATACATTGTAAAATTACTGTATGCCCTACGGTTATTTTGAGAAAATAATAAAAATGGTTTCCAAAAAAAAAGAAAAATGTCTCCTGACCTAGAGCAGAATGGTCACTTGAATCTGCCACAAGACTGCATGGACATCCGAAAAGAGTCTAAATGGCTTCCACCCGTTCAGCATATGCCTTAAAGTGGAAGAGATGTTGCATCTGTGGTTCCTCCAAGAACATAGATCCTACTACTTGCCGAGAAAAAATAATAATTCTTCTCTATCTTCTCCATTTGGCAAAATCTGGCTTGCATTTCTCTTCCATACAAGTCCACTTGACTGCTCTCACTGCCTACAGAAAATGTCCTTCACAAACCTCATGACATACGTAGATCACTTCTAAGGGCCCAGGAACTGGGTTTGGCACCACTTGTGCCTGTCTGATCTGTTTTCTATGCTAGCACGGAGATAGCCCTACGGGGGTGATTCCTGCGCTCTACAAATTCCTTACATACATACATACACACATTGACAGAGTAGGACTTACAGCAGCAGAGTCCAGATGACTGAAGTTGAAGTCTTGGATGACCCTGAGACTTCTTACCAGGAGGCCAGCTCAACTCAAGCCCTTGGAGGTAGGATATAGATAGCAAAGCCCATTCCTTTCACTCTCAGGATAGAAGCAGCAGGCCAACACAGCAAAGCCAACAGCAAAGTGGCAGTCCCTCCTGACAGCAATCCAGTTCTTCTTCGAGATAGAACGTCCTCAACCCTGATGTGTTCTGAGTATGTGGTGTCACAGGTCCAGTACTTATATCCATTTCAGCCTTTGAAGTAAGGAAACTTCAACGAAAAGTTTTTGTTTTTTATTTTTAGTGCACAAGACCATGCCTTTCCCTGCCCTAGCTCCACGCATACTGCAGGGGTTGGGGACTTCTTTGTGTGAGGAGAGGCACAGCCCTATTCAGGTGTCAGTGTCAACTCCTCCCATCACTCTAGCTCAGAAGACCCATCAGCTTGGTAATGGGCCATCAAGATATACAGGGCACACCTTGGCTCCTTCTGTGTGACTGTCTAGAGTGAATGCACAAAAAGCCAACCTGTCATCCTGACCAAGATGTGTATTCAGAGACAGACAGAGGCACAGAATGGTTAAAGTAAAATAAAAATGCCAAACTTCTAAAAGTTGTCTAACAAAGGAGAGTGATCCAATTAAAGTAATGGTGTTATGTGGGAATCTAGGACCCTAGTGTAATTTTTCCGATTCATGCCCATATATAGGTATAATTCACGCAGTCCTTATATAGGCATAGGAATCATTGCCTTATTTAGTCTTAGCCTGTGCAGCCCAAACACGGCATGGATACTTCCACTAAACTCCGAGCATCCACAATGATTTCTTGGAAAAAACAGCCTTCAGCAGTCAGGGACTTCCCCCTACTTGAATACTAACTTATCCAAGAACTCCTGGAGTTTTCAAGGAACTGAGGCACTAGTGACGATATTATGTCCAATCTTACGTCAAACTCGGCACCTTCAAAGTATAAATATGCCTACATTTGCCCAGTCAAACACACGGTGGTTTAGGAGCAGATCGACTAACTACTTGCCCGACGCCCTGCTGCTGCAAGTGCCGAAGGAAGCCGACCCTCCAACTGACGCACTGAGAAGACGCTGTCTTTTCTCTTGCTGAGAAATCCAGCTCCAGTGTTTCCAGGCTACCCTTGCGGGTTGCTGGGAGATCGAGTCCTGAGAGAGAGAGATACAAGACCTCTATCATTCTAAAACCAAGGTATGGAGCTGATTAGACCCTTAGAGAATTCTTGGAACAAATTCTTGGCAGAAAATTACTAGACTTAAGCTACACCACACTTACTCCTCCCTCGTACTAGACTTAGGTTAGGTACACCGGGGTAGACGTATTTTAGAAGCACCAGTTGAGTACTTTTAGCCACTATTTTATCACTGTATGAATTTTATAAATTTTATGTATTCTATGTTTATGGCTTAGAAACCATATCATGCTCTTGCAGTACTATTTTATAATACTATTCGTATTATATGCATTGTACTTCTTAACTAGCATTTCAATTGTAGCAGTGCATTTCTTGTGCTTAAGAAATAAGATTGTTCAATAAATACTTTTATTGAAAACGCCCGTCTCTCTATTTCTAAGCAACTCTGGTGAAACGAAGCATGCACATCTGACTGAGTGAAATAGCCTTCTACTGTTTCCGCGACTCTAGAGATACGTTTCATTCTAGGGAAATAAAGTTGCCATATTATATGGTTGTCAGAAACTAATCCCTTCTTGTTTATTCAAGAAAGTTTCCAGTGACCTCTGAGCTAGCTGGCACTCACAATTAAGTCTAATATATTCGGCAGAGACCTAGTCGAGTTAAGTCCTACGTCTAAGCTGCAGGATATATTATTCCAATGCGCAGAGCCTATTGGGAATATAGGGACTACACTACATGGCGCCCAACGTTTGGTAAGGCGATAATTTAACGCTAGATACTAGAGTAACTCAGTCGTGCTTTTCACACAGACCCCTTTTTTCCCGTAAAAAAAACAAAAAAACTCCAAAAGACGTCTGGAGTGGGTGAAAGGCTAAATATCCGCCAAAACTGAGTAGGACAAAAATCCTATGTTTTAGTTTTTGGTTTGTTCAACGTTGAAGGATACAGTGTTCCAAAATATTGTGCACCTTATCTTTGTTTCCTTGAAACTTGTTCTGCAAACTCTCGGCCGACTAAAATGCCAGATAGTGATACCGAATTGGAGAGAGCTGCAGCAGCAGCTCAAGCGGTCTTAGATGACGATGCTGTCCTAGAAAATGACCCTGATGCTATACTGCTCCCGGTAAATGTAAGGAAAAGTATAACTTACAAACTGATAAATAATGGGGTATCAGCAAGAGGTGGCAGAGTAATCTTTGTCATAGAGGCACATGAATATCGGCAGACAGAGGTATTCTATTCATGGATTCAGTTTCCAGCAACAAATGCAGGAACACAATAGTTCCACTACTACAAAGCAGAGGAACCTCCAGTGGAATACGTTCCTTTCGAGGACATTGAAATTCCATTAACTTACCAAGAGCATCAGCTCTGGTTTAAAGGCGCCCTACAACATCAAAATCACATTACCAGGCTCGGTCCACTAGGTAGACCAGGAGCAACATGGCCGGTACTAGCCAGCTATACACCACATCCAGACATTGAAAGAATGTCAGATGCAGAATTATTAGCTCAACTAAAACAGTTAATGAAAATACATAGACAATTGGTTCAATAATGTCATGCGGACATTAACAGTCCAACTAGCTGTAAGAATTCCACAGCACACCCCTCACCAGGGGAACACAAACAAAATCACACCACAGACTATACAGTCAGTTATTGGTAAACTACCAGCAAAACAAGAACAAATTCCGTTCTGGTTAGCACAAAAAATTACTGAAATAGAGGCAGTATTTTCTAATAGTACACCTCATGAGAAACACAGGATTCTAACAATCTGTTTACCGATGGGGATTGCACCACACATAGAGGATTGTGACACTTGGGGCACAGTCTTTGCTTCAATCTACACTAAAACACATGGGGTTCCGTCCATGGCGGTAATACC
The DNA here is from genome assembly GCF_964261635.1 of Lissotriton helveticus. NCBI lineage: Eukaryota > Metazoa > Chordata > Amphibia > Caudata > Salamandridae > Lissotriton > Lissotriton helveticus. The sequence continues at coordinate 1,623,017,305 of NC_136067.1, forward strand.
AGATGTTGTAAGACAGATTCAAAATGAATACGGTCCAGAACCGGCTTTAAATCTAGGTATGAAATTACTGAAAGATTTCAAACAGGTCTCGGCTATACTATTAGCCAACATTAAAGGTGAAGCAGCAGCAGTGGCAATCCGCCAGAAATTAAAAGAAACAGACAGCAACCATTTGATCTTGCCAGAATTAACTAACAGAGAATCCTGAAAAAATGTTTATAAAAAAATAATCTCACTACTCCTAAAAAGAAGTGGGAAAACAGTAAACAGACACTTCTAAGAGAGAAGCGTTCTCAGTCCAGAGGAAGGTCTCCCCAAAGGAGAGTTAGGTCCGCAACGAGAGCCCTCTGAAAAAAGGTATAACCTTAGAAATAGGGATACTTTAAGAAAACCTGATAGATATCAAGATAATGACACACGTCCCTCTCGATCTTTTCAGACTTCCTCGCAGAAATCGGAAAGAAGAGGATGGTCAGAACACAAAGAAGAATGTGTCAAGTCCAAAGACAAAGAACCCGTTCACCAAAGTAAAAAAGCTCAATTTTCCAAAAAGAAGGTAGCAAGCATAAAGATCAAGACATGCCGAGGATTCTGAGGACACAACTCAAGAACGGGGAATGGGCTCAGACAATGCTAGACAGCGCAGCAGAAGTGACCATAGTTCGCAAGATCCTGAAGGATCATCTGGAGACAGTGGACTTGAATGAATGCATTCAGGTTGAAACTGCCGACACCAGGGTTAGTGTACCCCACAAGTTATATGAAGTAACACTCCGGATGGAGGGGGACATAACTAGAAAAATAAAAGCTCTCTTTTGGGACAAGCTTTCCAAGGGTTATGACATACTTCTAGCTGAAAGAGACTGGCCACCTGCAGTTGTTAGGGACTGCCCACACGGCGAAGAGATAATTATGCCAGCCTTCTCAAATCACATTCCAATTCATAAAAAATATACATATACCAGGAAATGGGCAGTAGCTCAAGCTCCAGCATTATATAAAAATCACGTAGGATGGGATGAGGATTCTCCTCACCACAAAATCCAGTTAAAAAAATCAACCTACTGCTCTGAGGCATTATCCAGTCAAGCAAGAAGCTAAAAAACAAGTCAGGGAGATCTTAGATCAACTTGAATGTCAGGGGGTGATTGAAACATGCACCTCATCTATGAACAATCCTTTGTTTCCTGTCTCCAAGCCAGACAATTCATATCATCTAGTTTTGGATTACAGACACCTAAACTCTTGTTGCAAAATTTTGCAGTACAAAATTCACATAGTGCAGCACTGATGAATAACATTGTGCGCAAAAAATATAAAACCACATTAGACATTACAAATGGGTTTTTCTGTCAAAACATTGCACCGGAAAATAGGCACTTGACCGTTTTCTCAATCTTGGGGACACAGCGACAATTTTGCCGTCTCCCCCTGGGATTCAAGAATAGTCCAGGGTTATTTTCAGCCAGAGTAACAGAAATACTACAAATGTACGATGATGAGGCATTGTCATATGTCGATGACATCTATCTTACAGATGATGATTTGGACGTGCACTTGAAAAGAGTGAACACCATAATACTTGGGTTTGCTTCTGAGGGGTACAAATTCAATTTTAAGAAATCACGAATTGCCCACCTCAACGTCCTATTCTTAGGATACGAGTTGTCAAGTGAAGGCAAAAGCCTGGCAGCAAACTTTCTTGGAAATGTGCGCTGCTCCAACCTCCAAAAACGCTGAAAAACGTAGTCAATTCTAGGTTTCCTGAATTTTGGAAGAACTTATGTTCTAAATTACGCAGGAAAGGGTTAAACCTCTCTACAAACTAATCAAACCTGATTTCAAACCAACAAATTGGACTCGGAAACATACAGAAATGTTGTGTTCAGTACAAACAGACATGTTAGCAAAAACACAATTAGATACATGCAACAATGCGCGCAATCTCGTGACCCGTGTCATCCCAGGCAAATGCGGATTCACATACCTGACCTTTAATGAAGGAGAAAAGGTACCAATTGCATTCAAATCAGACTTGTACACACAAGCTGAAATGAAGTTTACTTCAACATAAAAAATTCTGACAGCGGTTCAAACTGCAGTAGCAAAAGAGAGAGCTCTTGCTCAGGGTAAACGTATAATAATCATTACACCTGTACCTGCCTTAGAGGCAGTGACGAAAGCAAGCATTCCCAATGCTAAGGCTTTACATCCGAGATGGATACAATGGGTTAATTCTCTTGCTGCAACAGACGTTGAATACGTTTTTGACCCCTACTTGAAGACACAAGAATTCCTACAATACGAATACGAATGTCCTCTGCCGACCGAAATTCTACCTCTAGAACATTACGGCTGTATAATATATACAGACGGATCAGCACAACCCGCAATTGGGGGTAAACAAGCTTATAGTGCTGCATGCGCGATCATTAAAGGTCGTTGGCGCGAAGGTAAATTTAGACCTATGGTCACTAAAACTCAATCACTCGGAGACTGTACAGCTCAGCGAGCTGAACTACAGGCTTTCAAGATGGCGCTTGAAAATACTGATCGCGAATTCCCCATACTCATAGTGTGCGATTCATATTACTGCGTCCAGTCTTACAATGAGTATCTACAGAACTGGGTTGAAAACGGTTTCAAGGACACAAAAGGTGGCACAATTGAGCATAAAACGCTTTGGGAACAAGTAGTTCTATTACAGAAAGAACTACAAAAGACTCGCGTGATTCATACACTGAGTCATCAGCGTGATGGCGTTCACGTTGCAGGGAATTCATTGGCTGATGAAGCCGTGAAGGCAGCTGTGCAAACGGCTTCCGTAGCTACAATCACTCATTCGAAAAGAATAATAGATGGTGAAACGCTACTAGCAGTAAAAACCTCAATGGAAGGCAGCTATGCAGCGTTACCTCTAAACTATCCACTCACAAATACATACATAATTGATGCAAACTCCGTTCCTTTTGCTCAAATCCCTTGAGTGGGGGACAGAGTAATTCCAAACAGGAATCGGAGAGCTGCTTTGGTACACGAAGCACATATGGGAGAGGGTCTGAGACCTCAAGGGATCTTTAAATCTATAATAAAATTAGAAAAAATGTACTGGTGGCTGGGACTGGCAGTTGGTGTGTACAATTTCGTAACTTATTGCCCTAACTGCAACAGAAATCGCAGCAGCGAAAGCCACCAGATACCGGACTACAGAGTAGCCAGCCCAGTTCAGATACCATTGCTAGACAGCATTAGGCTATCTATCCTGCAAACGTCATAATGGACAAATGCAGTCCCACATCTACTAAGGACAAGATTTATTTGGAAGTGGCCCCAGCGCTCGGCTGACACCAGGACTGTTATATAGGATTTGCGAGTCTTTACCGACACATACGCAATTGGCACCCTACATTCTGACCAGGGTCCTGCGTTTAGACCTCGAGCTTACAAAGAGGCCATGGTTAGCTTGGGCGTTGCATTGCGGTATTCTAGTCCGTTCCATCCTGAGGGTAATGCGGTAGTGGAAAGAAAAAACCGTGACATAAAGCAATCCATAACAGCTAAGGTTCGGGTGATGGGTGGGTCAAACATCTAATAAGTGTCCAACGTAGTCTTAACAATCTGCCAAGAAATTCTCTGGGTGGAGTCACTCCGTATGAACTAGTGTTTGGTACTAGAATGATAATCGAAGACCTCGATTGTCAGACTTCAGTGGTGGAACAAAAACCCTTTGATATCAAAGATCGTTTGACTGTTTTACAGGACTTAAATGAAACAAGAAGAAGTCTGAGTAATACAATACAGAAGCAAACGACCACTGAAGACAAACCACCTGTCCCAGCAAGGCCTGTCTGGATTCCAAAGATTGGGGATCTGGTCAGAGAGAAAATCGCAGTGAAGAAGGAATTTGGGCCTTCTTACAGAAAAGCAGTACCTGTCTTGGCAATCCAAGGAACAAGATCAGTAGTACTATCGCCCCTTGCTGGTAAAGGGGAGAACAGAGTTGTATCCATCGACCTGGTCAAACCACAATCATGTGGCCGATAATAAGTAGTAAGCCCTGTGGACTCCCGAGAAGTAGCAGACGACCAAATCTTGCTACAATCCAAGAGGTTCAAACTGAAAGACTTATCACCTTTGATAAACTTGCAGTAAGAAAAGAAGGACTATGCAACAAAGCCATGGAACTTATACCTCTGGAAACCCAAATAACAGTTTGTCAAGACACGCCTGTCTACAATGATGTCACATCTGACTATCCCAGAACAAATTATGTTTTTAAATGACATTGTTCAACAGACGTCTTATCTTGGCCTAGCTAAGATAAAAGATTTAAATAAACCGTCTATACCTAAACCCACATCTGACAGTGATAATGCTACAGAAGAGGAGGTAGACGTATCATATATCATTAAACAGAACAGAACTAATCCTGATTGGAAAAAATGGTTGCTCTGGCCCACAGACACCAATAACTGTCAAGATAGATTCCTGAACAAGACACAGGGTTTCAAAATGAATAGGCCAAATCCAAGATATTCCCAGAGACAACATCCAGGGATAGTAACCACTTACAGAAGGGAAGCTGTGCCTTGAGTGGCTTAAAAAATCTACACTTCCAGAAATTCAAAAACACTTATCTTTACTTAAAGAAAGCAATGATTTGCGAGATTTCTTAATGGGGCCTCGCAAACCACGGCAAAAACGTTTCATATACGCCAGAATATATGCGGCATACAACGAAATATGGAAAGTGACGCAAATAGAAACTTCAGAAAGAATACGAGAAATTGATCGTATAAATTTAGAAAGAAGCCTCTCTGTAGTGGACAATGGGTTAACGACTCTGTCCTCCAGAATTAATTCTTTGGACAACATCGTGTCATCTGCCATTGACATCATAGAACAAGACTTGTTAATGTTACAACATGGCCAGTCTCAATTACGTTCTATCATGCTGCTGGGCTGGACGTTTCAAAATCTGCGTTCAGGCTATGTGCCATGGCATCTAATCAATACCACGTCATTGTTTTCTGTATTTAACCTTACAGATAAACAAATCTCTTTGGCACAAAGACGAGCAGACTGTCATTGAAAGGATAATTCATGGCACCATTACGATACCAGTGACGTCATTCCTGTTTCAGTATTGTCTGGAGCATATACCAGCGGGCCTGTATGAAAGGTTGGGTAAAGAATACATTGTCGACCTGGGTTTTACCATACACACACAGATGTTGGAATAGGGGACATGAAGTATTCCTTAGTGGTAAGAATTGTAAAAACTCACTGAGCGGTACACTTTTGTGCCAGGGTATTAATTTGCACGGAGCCTGCGACGGTTCTGCAAATAACCTCTCATGCCACCTGCAAGGATCCCCCTCCACAGCGATAGTACCAATTTTCAGGCAGCTATCCAATGGCAGCTACGTTATGCTCAATGATCACAGCTGTTGTGGCATGTTGCCAGGAAAATGTTATCTCGTAACTGTCATCCACGGTCACTTGTTGTATGCGAGTATTGTATCCAAAAAGCGAGACAGAAAGGGAGACGGATTTATGGCCTTCACTGAATATCTCTTCTATCCGAATTGATACTTTAAGCAGAATGAAAGCCATTATTTTACAAAACAATGTGCCACTGACCTCGTCTAGAGAAACATATGATCTGCAAGTAGCAAGGTCTTCTGCAGAGATACATGCATTATTATCAACAAACGGCCCAGTACATTTTGCAGAAATGTTAAGTCAAATCTCGAACATGTCTGATACCAGCGGCATCGCACATGTATTTAAGACGATTTTTTCGGGACTGATAACACCATTTGAAGCAGTTCTCGGCATTTTTCCAAATTTCGTGCACTCTGTGTTCGGCGGCCTGCCTCTCATCTTGGGACTAGTAGCAGGAATTCTATTTTTATTCCTTCTGCTCCGATATGGCAAGTCCGGTCACCAGCAACACCGAAACTACCATGGAACAATGCCTCCTTGCAATGAGATATTCTGAAAGGATTTCTTGGCTTGGCTCGTTTAAGAGATCTGAACACAAAATGGTTTCTATCGTTCAGACCAATCTGGCAAGATTGCATCTTACCTGTTCTTCGATGCCTGCTTTGCGGACAGGAATGCGTGTTGGACTTTTGTCTTACACTTCCATCAGTACTGCCATTGGATGTTGACGCTTTGCTAGGTCCAGTAACAGCTCATGCATCGTGTTGCCCCCAACGGCTGCCAATTCTGATGACGGCATTCATTGAGGTCTCACCGACAAGTCTAACTGAGGGTGAGATACGAGAAACTACAGGCATACAGGTACCATCTACTACGGACATTGCTAATGCATCAAACGCTGACGGCGATGATCCACACTTCTGCTCTTTTGATCTGCTAACAGAAGTGGTTCCACTTTCACCAACCACAGTAGACAGTTTCTTTGCGAGCCTAGACAATCTGATGTTTTCTCCTGAAACTCCTGAGAATAACTTTTGATTATTTCACACAGCGTTCCCTGAACTCTGCAATTCGACCTTCATTTTTTCAAAACAATGCACTGATTTGAACTTTTTCAAAAACAGAACTTTTTGGCACAGAGTAATCTGCTTAAAGTAGAACTATTCTTAGAGAACTAGATTTTGTGTTTGAACTTCCTAAATGACAATATTTGGCTTCAACCTCGAATACAAACACAGTTAAAAACTTATGCTATGGAACAGATTTCAGGTATCAATTGATGAATGTACTTTCGTTTTATTTAATGAGAGAATATATGCTCATGTTTTTTGCTTGATTTCATATGACGCCTATAACTTTTTCATACAGTATATATTCATTTCATGTGAACAAACCTATTCAAATGCATATTCGTATTTTGGGGTGGGATTGTGAACACTTTGCTTTAAATATGTTCAGTGCTTAGGTGTTATTGAACTTAATAATCGTGGAGTGGGTGTTACGTGGGAATCTAGGACCCTAGTGTAATTTTCCCGATTCATGCCCATACATAGGTATAATTCACCCAGTCCTTATATAGGCATAGGAATCATTGCCTTATTTAGTCTTAGCCTGTGCAGCCCAAATACGGCATGGCTACTTTCACTAAACTCTGAGAATCCACAATGATTTCTTGGAAAAACCAGCCTTCAGCAGTCAGGGACTTCCCCCTACTTGAATACTGATTTATCCAAGAACTCCTGGAGTTTTCAAGGAACTGAGGCACTAGTGACGATAGTATGTCCAATCTTACAACAAACTCTGCACCTTCAAAGTATAAATATGCCTACATTTACCCAGTCAAACACACAGTGGTTTAGGAGCAAATCGACTAACTACTTGCCCGATGCCCTGCTGCTGCAAGTGCTGAAGGAAGCCGACCCTCCAACTGATGCACTGAGAAGACGCTGTCTTTTCTCTTGCCGAGAAATCCAGCTCCGGTGTTTCCAGGCTACCCTTGCAGGTTGCTAGGAGATCGAGTCCTGAGAGAGAGATACAAGACCTCTATCATTCTAAAACCAAGGTATGGAGCTGATTAGACCCTTAGAGAATTCTTGGAACAGATTCTTGGCAGAAAATTACTAGACTTAAGCTACACCACACTTACTCCTCCCTCGTACTAGACTTAGGTTAGGTACACCGGGGTAGGCGTATTTTAGAAGCACCAGTTGAGTACTTTTAGCCACTATTTTATCACTGTATGTATTTTATGCATTTTATGTATTCTATGTTTATGGCTTAGAAACCATATCATGCTCTTACATTACTATTTTATAATACTATTCGTATTATATGCATTGTACTTCTTAACTAACATTTCAATTGTAGCAGTGCATTTCTTATGCTTAAGAAATAAGACTGTTCAATAAATACTTTTATTGAAAACGCTCGTCTCTCTATTTCTAAGCAACTCTGGTGAAACGAAGCATGCACATCTGACTGAGTGAAATAGCCGTCTACTGTTTCTGCGACTCTAGAGATACGTTTCATTCTAGGGAAACAAAGTTGTCATGTTATATGCTTGTCAGAAACTAATCCCTTCTTGTTTATTCGAGAAAGTTTCTAGTGACCTCTGAGCTAGCTGGCACTCACAATTAAGTCTAATATATTCGGCAGAGACCTAGTCAACTTAAGTCCTACGTCTAAGCTGCAGGATATATTATTCCAATGCGCAGAGCCTATTGAGAATATAGGAACTACACTACAATGGAGGGGAGATCAATATAGTCAAATATTAAAAAGGTAGCCCCTACAGCATAGATCGATATTCTACTTTTGGAGACACGCGAGATGTTCGTATCCAGATGGGCAATGAAGGCCCCTGGTTTCCTTGTGGTGTTCTCCCTACTGCTCCTCACTTTCCAGTATTTGTGATATTTCTGGGCCAGACGTTGGGGACTTAAGGAAATCCAGGACACCCTCCTACCCAGGTTCACCATCGACAACAAAGCCCATCTTTGCCAGGAATAACAGCGCCCAAACAAGGGAACATTGGTCCCCACATGCAGTACTCACCCGGTTATGTTGCACGCTGGGTACTGTAGTCAAAGACCCAAGACTGCAGTGGAGACTTTAACAAATGAAGTGGGGACAGCTGAACTCCCACAAATGGGAGTGCCGCAGGAGTGAAAAAGGAGGGTGGGGCTATAACCTGTTGTCCGAGGCATCTGAGGAAGGCAATTCATGCTGAAATGCATTATGCCAAGAGGTGTTAATTACAAGGATTTTCCGCTCCCCGCTGTGTCCGCTTTTACTGAGTGGTCTTCTTTGTGATGTATATATACATATATCCTAGTGAAAACTGCCATATGTACATTAAATAAACAGTCATAAACAATCAAAATACTGTGACAAAAAATGCATTTCTTGCTGTGAATCCTTTTATCAGACCATGCTGTGTATATATTTTATGGTGCAGTGTTAAACAAACACTTAACGTTGTAACATTTATAAAACACAAACCTAATTTGTCTTAGACATATGAATGATTCACATGTACAGTACTTTTCGTGCACAAATCAATAAGTATACAATATATAGTGGCATAAAAATTATGCACATAGTCGCATAAGGGGGCATTTTGGACTTGCAGTCCGTACCATATTCAGACGTTGCCCGTGGTGACGCTCACCACGAGTAGAAAAATAGTTTTTTTAGTTATACAGCACTTCTGTACTAAACCACTAGATGGCAGACTTATGCACAGGGAGGAAGAGGAGGAGCTCTTCAGTAGAGAGTGTTGTTGGACATTCAATTAAACCCAGATTTTTGGATCTTAGACATATGTTGGAGTGTGATAGGGTCTGTTTGTACTTGATTATGACCATTTGTGGTTTGTCTTGAGTTACTGTGCATCCTAAAAGCTCTCTCTTATCAGCCTAAAAGGGCGATGTTAAGTAGTGCTGGCGACAGGAAGAAGTCTATTCTGAAGTATTGTGGCCTGTAGGATCCTTTTTTATGCTCTGGTTCTAGTATGGCATAATATGGAGGATGTGTATAGCTTCACCAGAAAGTGTATTACCTGTAGTACAGTTGCCGGAGGGTGGAAAATTCTATGACGGGCAGAGCTGGCCATGGAACAAGTTGGACAATTTGGGATTGCCTCTGCAGGTGAGAAGGACTCTATATTGACACAATCAATGGAGATGCAGGTACAGCGAATGCACTAAGAAAAACACCATGCATTTCTGAGCACAGAGATGCCCATGTTGTCCTCATTCGATGTTTGATAAGCTCACATTTCAGGATGAACTGAGCACCCTCTCTATGTTCCTCTGAAATGAGGCTATGAAAATAACCCTGGGCGAGAAACAAAACTGAGCAAAATTATACAACAAACTTGAATAACGGTGCCCCGTTTGCTGGAGAAGCAAGCATTGGCAAAGCCAATGATTCCTGCCTATGCAAGAGCTATTGGCTTTGTCAATTTGTTTAAGCTATGTTGTACACCTGCATGGCTAAAAGTTAGTGGCGCAGAGGAGAGTGGTGTGAAGTGTGGTAGAGTGGAATGGCGAAAAGTGGAATAGAGTGTTGTAGAATGGAGTGGCAGAGAATGTCATGTATTGGAGTGGCAGAGAGGAGTCGCATAGAGTGGCATACACTGGAGTGGCATAGAGTAGAGTGGACTGATGAAGAGATAACAGTTGAGTGGCATAGAGTTGAGTGATGCAGAGAGCAGTGGTGGCATAGAGTGTTGCAGGATATAGTGGCATAGAGTGGTGAAGAGTATAGTGCTGAAGATTGCAGAGTAGAGTGGTATAGAAGTCTGTGGCTGAGACTGCAGTGTTGCAGAATGGAGGGTCAGTTCAGTGGCATAGAGTAGTGAAGAGTATAGTGCAGATTACAGTGGTGGAGAGAGTCATGGCATAGAGTACAGTGACGCTGACTAGCCTGCAGTGACAGAGTGCAATTGTCTAGAGTGCAGTGGTTAAGAGTAGAGTGGCGTGGGAAGTGCGCGGCGGCGGCAAGATGGCCGCACCCTGAGGAAGCTCTGAAGCACAGGGAAGCATTGCCTCATGAAGGGACACTTCAGCGGAGCCGTAGCTGCCCATAAATATATGCGCTTTCGTCAGAAACCGCCAGGAGCTGGTGGACGAGTTTCCGACTCGTATTGACGATACTGTGACCCGCTTTCTCTGGAATTTGGCTTGACCTGCTACTCCTCGATGCTGTGGCCGCCATTTTGCTCCTGCTGGCAACGGAGCTTCGTGTGTTTCGTCGGAATAACCCGCATTGTGACTGGCACAGAGTGGGACCTCCACAACACAAGTAAATTTGCCTAGTCTCTTTGTTTGCTTGGCGGTTATCACCAAATGTGCACCTCTGTGGCTTATTCTTCTGAGGTGTCTCTCCACAGCGTGTTGTCTTATTCGGGTGCAGTCACTTTTGCCTCAGTTTTTTCCGCTTTTGCTGTGTGTGCACCTAGAGGACTCTGCATCCCATTTAGTGTTACTGCTGATGCTACTGTGTGAACAATGCTAGCTGTGCATTTCATTCTGTATAGTTCTATTAGCAGTGTGAAAACCACCAGGAGCTAGTAGGCGAGTTTCTGACTTGTACTAATGACACGTTGACCTGTTTTCTACGGAATTTGGATTGCCGTGCCATTCCTCGATACGGCAGCTGCCATTTTGCTCTCCCTGGCAGCGGCACTCTGTGAATCTCCTCAGAATGACCAGTATTGTAACTGGCACAGAATAAAACCTCCACAATACAAATAAATCCTCCTAATTTCCTTGTTTGCTTGGCGGTTATCACCAAATGTGCACTTTTGTAGCTTATTCTTCTGGGGTGTCTCCCCACAGCATGTGAACTAATTCAAGTACAGTCACTTTTACTTCAGCTCATGGCTTTTGTTGTGAACACACCTAGAAGACCCTGCATCCCATTCAATATTACTGCTGATACTACTGTATAAACAATTTTAACTTTGCATTTAACTCTGCATAGCTCTATTAGTAGTATGGTTAGTAGTTTTGTGGCAGTCATGGTATTGGCACTAGCTTCTTCCTGTATTTAGCTGTTATGCAGCGCATTCTACCAACAACACGCTGAGCTTTCCAAAAATGCTCCCCTTATAAGAGTACTATATTTGATTTAGCGCAGCTTTTTGTTCGGGCTGACTTGTAATTGTGTTTCTCACCTAGTTTTGGACTTTCTTGCTTAAAGCTTCAGCATGGATCTTGCGCTCTCTAATAAGTCACATGGTAATGCCGGGACGTTTTCTGGAGGTCGGAAGGACTCTACAGCCAACAACAGTAAACGCCTCAAAAAAGACCCATCCTCTCCAACTAAGTCCCCTCTTCCCATCACATTGGAGGACATAATGGACGAATTGTGTCTCTTCTGCCCCTTCATGTCGGACACTACCACCACCCTCCAAAGAATTGAAGAAAAATAGTCCGGCCTTGATATGAGATTATCTAATGTGGACCAAAAGGTGTGTGACGCACAGGATGTCATAGCCAAAGTTGAGACCCTTACCAAGGAGATTCATCAACTTAAGAAATCTACTGAGGATTTAGAAAATCGGAACCAGCACAATAATCTTCGAATTTATGGTATTCCGGAACTTTCTGAAGGCTCCGACATGATCACATCCCTGAAAACTCAGGTTTTGCAGATTGTTGGCCTATCAAAATCAGCAGATTTTAATATTAAAAAAGCACATAGACTAAGGGCTCAACATGCATTTTCCTCCACCAAACCAAGAGGTATCATTGCCTATTTTCTGTTATACTCTGATTGATCTTATGGAAATCCTAACTGCTGCCAAACAACTTAAACAAATGTACTGGTCAGGTCACAAGGTTTTTTTCAGTCAGGATGTATCCAAACGAACTGCCAGCAGACGCAAAGAATTTCTCGACCTCCGGCCAGCATTAAAATTTTTGAACGCCCGTTTTGGCCTCATACATCCCTGTTTCTTTAAAGTGACCTATAAGGAAAGAACTTTTTCTTTTGGGGATCCAGCTGATCTCCGGAAGTTCATTCATACACATTGAGGGGAGCACATGGAACTTGGCAAACATTGATTGTTTAATATGTCTTCTATTTCAATCCTTAGGTTTTGCATTTGGTGTTTGTCATTGTTAATTTCTCCTTTTATCCGTTAGGTTTTCTAGTGCTGTGGCTGAAGATTCCCACATATACCATCCGTTTGTCTGTTTGTTTGATGTCTCCGGTCGACTTGTTCCCCTGTCTCTGGTACGCACCCATTTTCCGTGTCTCATTTGTTATAATTGTTTTTCTTTTTCTCCGTTTTGGAATGTTTTACCCTTCCTTTTCGTCTGATTTTGTATTAGTGATATTTGTTTCTCAGTGCCCCCCCCAGTGGTGTGGCTGTTCTGGTTTTGCCGTCCCCTCCCTTCAAAAATGTTTCTTGTTCTTTTTTATTTTGTTGTCATGACTAAAGCCCCTTGGCTTTTTGTCATATTTTCTTCTTTAGCTCCTTCCACACATTTTCCCTCCCCTCTATTGTTTTTCTTGCAACATTATCCTTTTCTTCACTTTCTTCTAACTTTTTTCCTTCTATTTTATCTCAACCTTTGGTTTTGTACTTTTCTCTTATCTTGTTCCTGCTGCGATTATTTCTTACGAATACCTTTCCTTGGGTTGTTCTCTACTCTTTTTGTTTCTCCAGTCCTTTCCTTGCTAATTTATTCTCTACTCTCTTCTCTAGCTCACCTTTCTTCATTCTTACACTTACCTTTACTTAATATGTACTCATGAAAGGTCTTCGCGTTATTTCCTGGAATGTTAAAGGAATTCGCAACCCTGTTAAAAAACAGCGCGTTTTATCTCATTTGGCAAGATTGGAATGTCAGATTGCATTGTTGCAAGAAACACACCTCAAACTACAAGATTTGTCTTTACTGCATAGAAATTGGGTAGGAGAAATATTTTGTTCTCCGGCAGTGAATAATAAAAATGGTGTGGTTATTTTGTTTCACAAATCGTTAAATGTTCAGTTACAAAATGAGTTTCATGATAAAAATGGTAGATGGTTGTTTTTAAATACTACTGTTAATGATATACACCTTTCCTTTTGTGATGTTCTATGGTCCTAATGGCATTGATTTAGCTTTTTGGAAAACATTTTCTACTGTTCTCGCTTCACATGCAGCTGATAGCTTAATTGTAGGTGGGGATTGTAACCAACTCATGGACCCCTTTTTAGATCGTACGTCACAAACCAGATATGTTCCTAATAAGATGCAAAAATCCCTCTATAGGGCCATTTCCTCTAGAGGCCTTATAGACACATGGAGAATTTTCCATCCCGATACATTCGAATTTTCCTTCTTTTCCCCTGTTCATAAATTTTACTTCTGAATTGATTACATTTTCCTTACACAACACGCCTTGCAATTCATGACTAGTTCAAAAATAGGCTCTATCTTCATTTCTGATCACACCCCTGTCATTTTAGATATGGATTACCCCTCACCCCCTCCCACCTCTCGTCGCAGGCGCTTTAATAATTCCCTCCTCATAGATTCCCAATTTGTTGAACAATTTACTCTCTTTATGAACGAGTTTTTCCTTAAAAATCTTCATTCTACTCCTCAATTTCATTCTGTTTGGGATGCCGTTAAGGCTGCTGCACGAGGATTTATCACTGCTTATGTATCCCAGAAGAAGAAGAAAGCGCTCTTGCAGCCTTCCCTTATCTTTAAACAGATTAAAGACCTTGAACATGAATATTTCACAACAAACTCCACTGACACACTTTTTTCTCTTATTAAAGCTAAAATGCAATACAATAAACACTCATGGGATTCTGCCAGTAATAATCTTCTCAGATTTAATGCAAAGATGTATGGTTGAAGGAACAAGGCAGGTAAATCTCTTGCAAACTATTTTTAAAATTAAGAAGCAAAAATCCAAAATTATCACTATTAAAGATAGTTTGGGAGTTTGTCATTCTTCAAATGATGTAATTCTTGACTGTTTTGTTCAGTACTATACCTCCCTATACACTCCAGAATCTATACACTCCAGAATCCATTCCGTCATCTGCGCAAATTGATTCCTTTTTTCAAACCATTCCTAAATCTCCCGAAACTTCTATAGATCTCACATCCCTAGATACTCCTATTTCAGATAAAGAAATAGTCAATGCTATTACTCAGTTGCCCAAGGATAAAACTCCTGGCCCAGATGGCTTTACCGTTCGCTTTTATCTTCACTTTAAATCAATTTTAATTCCCTATTTACTCTCACTGATTCATTATTTGTTAACTACTGGTAAATCTGCTGGTTCTTTCACTCCGGCAATCCTATGCTTGATACCTAAAAAGACAAAGATCCTTCCATGTGTAAAAATTATAGACCCGTCTCCTTAATTAACACTGATTGTAAAATCTATGCTAAAATTCTTGCCATTCGCATTAATAAAGTTATCCCTGATCTTATTAATATTTACCAATCGGGGTTTGTTAAGGGTAGATCAATCACTGACAATTCAAGAACTTTTCTCAACATCATTTACCTTGCTTCAAAGATAGATTCTCCGGTTGCAGCTATCACATTAGATGCTGAGAAAACATTCGATAGGGTGAGCTGGGACTTTGTTTGGAGCATTAAGATGGCATGGTTTTAGTCTCCATATTATTTAGCTTATTCAACTACTATAGTCTGCCCCCTCCACTTCCATTTGGGTCAACGGTTCTCAATCTAATTACTTTTCTCTCCACAGAGGTACCAGACAGGAATGCCCCCTTTCCCCACTTCTTTTCATCCTTGCATTTGAACCTTTTCTAGAAAAAATTAGGCGCTCCTCTTATACTGGTTTTAAATTTCAGAATATTGATATTAAATATACTGCCTACGCTGACGATATTCTTCTATACATTTCCTACCCGTCTACTTCCCTGCCTTCCCTTTTCTCCTTACTAAATGAATACTCTATAGTTTCTGGTTACAAGTTAAATATCGATAAATCTGAGGTTTTACCTTTAAACAAATTTTGCCTCTCACATGTTTCAAGGTTCTGGATTTCAATGGAATCCTAGAAACATCAAATGTTTAGGTGTGCTCTATGCAAACACTATTAGAGAAACTATTAATATTAATCATGCAGACATACTGAAAAAGCTATCTAATCTCATTGATGGTTGGTCTCCCCTTTTTCTATCCTGGTGGAGACGACTTTTAACTGTTAAAATGATGCTCCTCGCCATCGTCAATTTTTATCTTTCCATGCTCCCATCTCTTTACCGCTCTTTTTTTTCAGAACCATAATTCGAATCTTTATAAAATTCTTATGGAATAATCGCAAAGCCAGGATTTCTTTGTCCCGACTTCAACAACCTAAAGATCTAGGTGGAATTCATTTTCCTAATATTAGCCAATATCATTCCGCTTTTACATAAAAACAGATTTGTCCTTTTCTTTCAGACTCCCCTTGCCTTACCTCAACCGCTTGGAATTCAATTGAACTGGCATAACTCTCACCCTTTTCATTTCTTACTGCGACTTGTTTATGTCAGCCCCCGAAACATTTTATCACCCCATTATTTAAACATTCTAAAGCGCTTGCTCTCTCGCTGTCTTGCTTCTTTACTCTATCTATTGACTCTCACTTGCAGACCCCGATTTTGTACAACAACTTAGGAATTCTCCTTCCCAACCTGGGATTCTATCAGGTTAAAAACACACACAGTTTCTCGCTCTGCAAGCACTACACAGACTTTATATTTCTTCTACAATACTCTTTCTCACCCGTTCCGATCTTCACAAATTTAAATTCATTGATTCCAGGACTTGTTGGTCCTGCCCACATGCTAATAGTGACTTCTTTCATAGTTTTTTTTATGGCCCCCTAGTTAAATCCCTTTGGTCTCGTGTATGGTCTAAGCTTAATGATATTTTAAATACAGATACACCTTTTGACATTGTACATATTTTCTTGAGTGGCTCCTCACCTCTTTGGAATGTTTCATGCATTGTACGAACGTTTATAGATTTGTTTATAGCTATTTCCTTTCAGATCATAACAACTAACTGGAAGGACACTTCTAAAATCTCATATAATGCTTGGTGGAATTTGCTATGTCATCATCACAGACTTCATTGTGCTTATGCCACCACTTTACCTTTATTAATCGAAAAGGATTTGTTATGGTTCCCACTTACTGATTTTCTTTCCAGACATGCTGTTTGAAAATTCACTATATTGCAACTGTTACACTTTGAATGTATATGATATGTTGCTTTCTTTCCTCTTCTCTCTCTCTCTCTTTCCTCCCCTTTCTTTTTCCTCCTTTCTCTTTTTCCTTATCCTTCCTAAAACAAAAAATCCCCAAATATGCTTTTTGTAATTTGTATAGCCTTTATATTCTGGCTTGGATTTTACTTTTTCATACAATTTGTCTTGCAATTGTTTATTAATCTTTTGGTTGTACTTATGTTTTACTCTGCCTATTATATTCAATAAAGCTTTCTAAACTTAAAAAAAGAGTAGAGTGGCGTAGAGTGCAGCAGCGTTGAGTAGATTGTTTCGGAGTGCTGCAGGGTAGAATGGAGTAGCATAGAGTTTAATGTTGTAGGGTAAAGTGGTATAGAGTGCAGTGGTGCAGAGTAGATTAGAGTGGTATAAAGTGAATTGGTGTAGAGTACAGGGGCATAGAGTAGAGTGTTACAGAGTAAAGTGCCTTGGTGTAGAATGTATTGGCATAGAGTACACTATTGCAGAGTAGATTGGGGCGGCCTAGACTGAAGTTGTGTACAGTGCACTGGTGCAGACTAGAGTGGCAAAGAGAGCAATGGCATACATTAGAGTGGTACAGGGTAGAGTAGAGAGGCTTAGTGTGGCGTAGAGTGGAGTAGTGCTGAGTGCTGTGGCGAGGAGTTGTGTAGAGTTGAGTGGGGCAGAGTACAGTGGAGTTACGTAGAGTGGAGTATTCATGGTGTGGTACCACATTGCAATTATAGGCAAACACATTTTCAATTCAAATGACCATTACATTTGCACAGACATACAGTTTTACTAATAAGACTATACAGTGCACGGACGAAAATTGCATCATCTAGTGCAATGATTTGTTTTGATCATTTTAAAGTATTTGTTTCCAACACACTTCAGAAATAACAATAAAATGTGCTTTGTTTATGTTTTGCTAATCATGATATATTCTGAAATAATTGCAGAGTTCATTTATTCATTTGTGTGCTAGAAAAAACCTCTTTCCTACCCCCAGTATCCAGCACGATAGTTACATTAATCCTCTCACTTTGAAGTAAGACAGAAAAGTAAACAAGTGCCTGACATTTGACCTTGGTCTTTGAATGCACAACAAATGTGATAAGATTTACAGGCCTGTTTATAGAAAGTGAAAAATTGGAAGCATTCTGTAAAAGAAATTTGGGCAAGGGAAGGTACGAACTCAATGGAACGAAATGGAAAGCAAGAAAACGTGAGTTACAAACCACAAAGCCAATGGTAAGCAACGGGCCGAATGCATTGCAAGATCAACTTTCTAAATGTCTCCAAGATGTCTTCAGCAAACCAGACAGCTGCAACCTACCCAGTGCAGAGTACTCAGTAGAAAAAATTAACCTGCTGTGCAGTTGGAAGAGGTGTAGAGTTTGAATTTCCTATGGGAGGCTTGTGAAGTGAGGGCCTCTATGCAGTGTGTAGCAGATATGGCTCAAACTGAGCTGGAGGGCCAAGGAGCTCACACCCCATGAGTTGTCAGTCAGGGGCAAGAGGGAACTGAAGTTGAACCAACAGTGGCGGCTCCTCCGCTAAGGCGGAGGAGCGTCGCTCCACTGCCAGAATGCAGCTAAAGAAAGGAAAAAATAAATTATAATAACGTAACGCTATTGTAATTTTATTTTGTCCTCCTGCTGCGGCAGCGTGCGTGAGGGTGCGGGGCAGGGCTGCATAGCAGCAGAGGAGTGGTAGAACACTCCCGTACGCTATGACTGTTTGGTCGGCCCTCTCAGGCCGCCCAAAACAGTTATGCGCACTTACCTGTTCTCCATGCAGGTTGCATTACAGCCTGCATAGAGAAAATGCCCATCCTTCCAGCCCCTGGCTGAGCGCTGTGTCACAGCGCTCAGATCAAACACAATGCTGCATTGCAGAGTTGTGATTGGCTGTGGGGTGGGCAGGAGCCCTGGTGCTTCCTGCTTCTCACAAGTAACCAGGAAGAGGAGGGGACACAGGAGAGACAGCGGTGGCCTTCTGGGAGGTAAGTGATTGGTTTCTTTTTTGTTACCTAATTTCCAACCCCCCATCCCTTCACCCCCACCCGCCCTAGGCAGCAGCTTCAACTGTGAACCAAGGCCCAAAAGGGCGTTGGCACTATACTGGGAAAGGAGGAGGCCGTAATAAACTGAACTGGTAGATTAGTGGCCAGAGACAAATAAGGGGGTGAGGATCTTCCTCTCGAAGAGCACAGCTGACAGTTCTGTCTGTGGGGACTCCGTATATTAAGGTTGTTAGACCTGGCACCTTGGCGTGAGTCTCCCTTCCACTTTTTGCTGCTGTGCCTCATATGTTTTGCTGGTGTTAGCTGCTCAGAGCACTGTGCCACTGCCTATCAGTGCTACTGTGCAAGTGCTCCCTGTACAAAGTGAATATGTGATTGGTTTCCATGATTAGCTTATTTGGTTTACTGTCAGACCCCAGTAAAGTGCACCAGGAGTGCCAGGGCTTGTAAATCCAAATGCTGCTAGTGGGCCTGCAACACTGGTTGTGCCACCCACAGAAGCAGCCTTGTAAAAAGTGTCTAAGGTCTGCCATTGCAGAACCTGCGTGCAGTCTGGTACTGTCATGCTGGCTGGGCAAGTGCACACACTTGCCAGCCCCTAAACCTTCCCTTTACTTCATGTGAGTCACCCCTATGGTAGGCCCAAGGGCAGGGTGCATTGTAAGCTTAAGGTAGGACAAGCCCTGATGTGTGTGGCATGTCCTAATAGTGAATTACAGCCATTTTCGTTTTTCACTTTTGTAAGGCTACCTGTTCTCCTAGGCCAGAATGGGCTGCTGGAATTATTACACTCTATAATCCTATCAGGCTCAGGAAACATGGTAGAAATTCGAGTTTGGTATGCCTGAACTCAGAATAATAAAATACATCTTTTAGCAAAGTTTATAAAAAAAAAAAATTGTAAATTGATACTTGTATAGCGCACTACTCACCCGCAAGGGTCTCAAGGCGCTTGTACGAATACCACTGTGGAACCCATCCTGGCTTTCCCTGTGAGGTGTCCACTCCTGGGCACCCCCAAGGTGGAGGCCAGGCATCCTTAGCGTTGTGGAGATTAAGCAAGCTATTGCCCAGAGTTGCAGAGTGAGACTCCATGATTGGAATAGGCACCGAGGCGAGAATTATCAGGTCCGTGGAATTTTTTAGCCCAAGACCCGCCGAGGCGGGGAATTGAACCCTGGTCCCGGGCTAGACCTCTGCATCAGGGTCTGCCGCTCTAACCATTGAGCCACACTTCTCCACATTTTAATGTTCTGTGTTTGCAAATACCACTTTTCGAAAGTTGGTATTTGCTTGCCTAACCATTTCAGCCCGCCTCTGCTCTTATGTGTATCTGCTGTCTGGTTTCTGTGAGTGACAGGGCTGGGGAATTCCAGGAGACAGGCTGGGCAGCCAGGTGGTGAATAGAAAGGTTACACCAGGATGGGTGGGAGGAGTGCCCCTTGACTCTGAATAGGGCTGTGCTCTGCCACCACAATGCTAGCTCCACCTCCTGCGGAGCCTCTGATGTCTCTGCCCTGCTCCCTGAAAGAAGAACCCTGCAGCATGTCAACAAAGTGCTCAGAAACTGGACTGAACTAGGCCCAGGCCCCCTGGCCTGAAAGAACAAAGGATTTTCAGTATAAAGATAGGAGCCCTGCTCCTAACAAATCAGATCCTGTTTGAAGCAAGAAGAACCTCTGCTCGACGAGAAGGACCTGGAAAAGCTACAAGGGGGAGTACTGTGTCTGACCTGGGAGTCTATGGTGGGTGCCTTGCTGCGAGAGGAGAGAAAAAGATTGAAGGAACTTTTATCTACTTGTGCCTTTTAAACAATCTCCAAGGGCTTGTGTGTAAGCTTTCCCCCTGAAGAGAGTCCCAGGACTATTGGAATCTCCCCCTGGCTTCACCAAGAGCTGCTGGCCTGCCTGTGTCCTTGTACCGCTGGAGCCGTAAGCCAGGTGCGCCTCGCAAACCCTGCCGCCTTGAAGCCTGTGCCACTGCCGACCCGCACCATGTGACGCCGCTTTCCTACAAGCCGTAGCTCGCACCGCATCACAACGGGGCCGCACCGCATCCTGCTTCGCCTCCTCCCTGTCTGAGCCGCACCGCTCGCTGCCCCTGCCGCTATGGACTAATCGCACCACAAAGCGAAGTACGGCCCACACGCTCGAAGCGTACCAGCCGCACCGCGCTCCTGACCTCTGAAGCCGCGCCGCACTGAAGAGCCGGCCTGTACGTCCCGTACTGTCTGCTGCGTGCTGTGCTGTCCGCTTCAGGAAGCAGCCCCGAACCGAAGGTACGGCTCGAATGCCGCACTACATCGTGGACCCTGCAGAGACCCGGACCATCCGCCTCGCCTCCCTGTGACCCCCCCTCTCTACGCCTCACACAGTGAGGCCGCAACGAGCCTGGACCACAGCGCAGAGGGGCCGCCAACACTCCGAGTCTGCTTCGCGTCCCGTACGCCGCCTACGAGCCGGACTCCTCACCCACTAAAGGTACTGTCCTCACGAGTCACACCCCCAGTGCGTACGCCTCGGGTCAGAAGGTCCGCAATGACTGTGCCAGCTTTCAGACATTGCTTTGTTTTCCCGTGAGAGTCGGACAAGAGTGCGCATTGCGCACACAGCAAGGAATACGCATTTTTAAAGACTTCTTGAAATCCTAAAAAGTATTGTGGCCTGATTTAAAACGTTATATGGATCTTGTGCAAAGCCTTTTCTGATACATAAAGAATACCTATTTTTTAAGAAAACCTAGACTGGTGTCGATTTGTGGTGGGTCATCTAATTACTGTGTGTGGTCATAAATACTTAACCCATAAGTGAAGTTTAGCCTTGTCTGCTCGCGCCACACTGCCTAGAGGGTGAGCAGGGGTTAATTTTTAGAGTAAGTCCCTTGCCCTGACTAGAGGAGAGGGTCCCTGCTTGTCACAAGTATTCACCTGTGCCAACCAGAGACCCCCAATTCTAACAAAGGTTAACTCATACTTTGAGAAAACTCTGGAAAAGCGATCGAAGCCTGACAGGAACAGGGACTCCTCTCTCGCTCATAACTCAATCAGGCTGCATGAAACAAAGCAAATCAGTAAAAGACATCTCAGTACTGCACAGCCTCATACACAACTTGTATGAGTATCAGGCTTGGTAGAACCACATTCATAAACCAATAAAGAGCCCAATTGTATGCTAGTCTTTCATTCATCCCATCCAGACGATGAATCAGAAAAAAATAGTAAAAGCGCCAAAGACCGTATGACATGTAGTAAAACTAGTTAAGGAACAAGCTTCCCTATGCTGTTTGATGCATTCTGCATATACCCACCTCTTCCAGTCGAGCTCTTTTATAACACCCTGGAGAGGGCTTCTCTAGCCAGACAGGCCGGGGAGTAAGGCCTGCAGCTCAAAGGAAAAGGGTACCCCAGAGACTTGAACATCAATAGCTTTTCTTGCTGCTCGTGTTCCTCAATACATATAAATATATCAATCAGGCGTTTGTTAAGCGTGACTACTCACCCATAAGGGTCTCAAGGCGCTGGGGGGGGGGGGGTTAGCAGGCTCCAGCAGTCTATCAAGGGGGGGGGGGTCTGTCGGTGTGAGTGAGTTGAATCATCCATGTATAAATACTTAAATCCACAGATCTTAGTGCTTGATCCTGTTGCCAACTAAATCAAACTACCCGCTCGATTCCATATTTACATAAACACTTCTGTATACTCGTCCGTTCATTTGGGAGAAGCTTCTGCCCTATTAAGCTGGGTCATGTAAGACATGCAAAAACCAGACCGCTGCATACTTATCCTTGAATGTCAATGGGCTATGCAACTTTGTGAAACATATCAACATTTTACAGTATTTCAATAATAGAAAAGTAGGCATAGCCCTCCTACAGGAGACTCACTTTGCACCAATTGAAACTGAAAAGAGAAGATGCTGTTGGGGGAGTAGTGTGATTATCTTCTGGCTCTGTGCGGGGCTTCCAAACCTGGCTAGCATATGTGGAGTAGCAGAATTAAACCAGATGGTGGTGTAGCAGGCGCGCAACACCCATTGGGCTCACCGGGCTTCAGCCCCCCCCGTCGTCTTCTTCAGCCCGGGCTAATTGACACGCACTGAGATGACTGCGCATCGGAGCTGAGAATGTCATTGTTATTGATGCATTCTGAGAGGCCCGGCAGCCCGAGCCAGCCAGCCTCTGAACAGTATCAAGTAAACCCCCAGCCCCTGCCCCCCCCCTCTTGTTTTCCTTTACTAGCGCCGAGGTGATATCCTTGCCTGAAGGCAGGGATTTCACCTAAGCACTTGATGTGTTCAGCATGGGGTGGGAGTGGGAAGATGCACACAGCAGGGGGAAAGGGCTGGCCAGTGCAGGTGACGCTTTTCCTTTGTAAAGGAATTTCTGCTGGTGTCATATCCCAGGGTTTGCTGTCTGTGCACTTGTATGGATGTGTATTCCATACAAGTGCACAGACCGCAAACCCTGGGCTATGACGCCAGAAGGAATTAATTTACAAATGAAAAGCTTCACTTGCACTGGACATCCCATTCCCCCTGCTGTCCATGCACTTGTAGGGAATTCACATCCACAGCGCACCTCACCAGATAAATGGTGAACAGGGCCATGTATCTTTCTCTAAAGAGGAGAGTCCCCTCCGAATATGAATATGTAGTGTAAGTTTGTAGTGTTCATTTTTTGGGGTGCTAGTGGGTAATTTTAGGGTTCAGGGTGGGTTACGAATTGGGGTGCCAGGGGGTAATTGTAGGATTCTGAGTGGGTATGGGTTTTAGGGTGCCAGGGATAATTTTAGGGTAGTAATGGGTTTTGGTGTGCCAGGGGGCAATTTTAGGGTTCAGGACTGGTATGGGGGCCAGGGGGTAATTTAGGCGTTCAGGGTGGATGTGGGTTTTGGGGTGCCAGGGGTAATTTTAGGCTTCAGGGTGGGTATGGGTTTTGGGGAACCAGGGGTAATATTAGGGTGCAGCGTGGGTATGGGTTTTGGGGTGCCAGGGGTAATTTTAGGGTTCAGGGTGGGTATGGATTTTGTTGGGCAAGGGTGTAATTTTAGGGTTCCAGGGGTAATTTTGGGGGTCAGAGTGGTAATGGGTTTTGGGGTGCCAGGTGTAATTTTAGTGTTCAGGGAGGGCATGGGTTTTGGGGTTCCTGGGGTAATTTTAGGGTTCAGGGTGGGTATGGGAATTGGGGTGCCAGGGGGTAATTTTATGGTTTAGGGTGGTAATGGGTTTTAGGGGGCCATGGGGTTGTTAGGGTTCAGGGCAGGTATGAGTTTTAGGGTATGAGGGGGTGGACATTTTAGAGTTTAGGGTGGGTGTGGTTTTCGGGTGTCAGGGGGCAATTTTAGGGTTCACGGTGGGTATGGGTTTTGGGGTGCCAGGGTGTAATTTTAAGGTTTAGGGTGGTTAAGGGTTTTGGGGTGCTATGGAGTTAATTTTAGGGTTCAGGGTGGGTATGGGTTTTCGGGTGTCAGGGGGGCAATTTTAGGATTCAGGGTGGGTATGGGTTTTGGGGTGCCATGGGGTTCATTTTAGGGTTCAGTGCGGGTATGGGTTTTGGGTTTGTGAGGGGGGGACATTTTAGGTTTCAGGGTGGGTGTGGGTTTTCGAGTGTCAGGGGAGCAGGGGGGCAGTTTTAGGGTTCAGGGTGGGTATGGGTTTTGGCAGTGGCGTCACTAGGTGGGTGCGGGGGGTGCGGACCGCACCGGGTGACACCAACACATGGGCTGACACCAATCTGCACTGCAGCCTCACATCTGCTCTCACCTTTACTGTCGCTCCCTGTGCAAGCTTGTTCCTCATGCTGTTCACACTCGCCAGCGTCTCGCAGGAGATCTGCAATTCTTGACTACAATTTTCTTTGCTCACAAGGCAACTCTATAGCAGCCTAGCTCACCTGAGGGTGCATGGTTTCCTATTTTTCAGTATCTTGCACAGTCTTCAGTTTTTCAGTGAACCAGTTCCAAATTTCAGCTTGCTTTTCACTACAGTGCAACCTGTTGATCGCACTCTTGTTTATACAAATCCAGGGAAGACAGATGGAGTAAGAGAGAGAGGGAGACAGAGGGAGCTAGAGGGAGTAATACAGAGAGAGGGCGCTAGAGAGAGCAAGACAGAGAGAGAGGGAGATAAAGGAGTAAGACAGAAAGAGAGAGGGAGCTAGAGGGAGTAAGACAGAGAGCGAGAGAGCTAGAGTGAGAAAGACCGGAAGAGAGGGAGCTAGAGGGACTAAGACAGAGAGAGAGGGAGACAGAGGGAGCTAGAGGGAGCAAGACAGAGAGGGAGAGGGAGCTAGACAGAGAGAGAGGGCGCTAGAGGGAGTAAGACAGAGAGAGGGAGCTAGAGGGAGCTAGACAGAGAGAGGGGGCTAGAGGGAGTAAGACAGAGAGAGAGGGAGCTAGAGGGAGCTAGACAGAGAGAGGGAGCTAGAGGGAGTAAGACAGTGAGAGAGGGAGACAGAGGGAGTAAGACAGAGAGCGGGAGCTAGAGGGAGCTAGACAGAGAGAGGGAGCTAGAGGGAGTAAGACAGAGAGAGGGGAGCTAGAGGGAGTAATACAGAGAGAGAGGGAGCTAGAGGGAGCTAGACAGAGAGAGTGAGCTAGAGGGAGTAAGACAGAGAGAGAGGGAGCTAGAGGGAGCTAGACAGAGAGAGGGAGCTAGAGGGAGTAAGACAGAGAGAGAGGGAGACAGAGGGAGTAAGACAGAGAGAGGGAGCTAGAGGGAGCTAGACAGAGAGAGGGAGCTAGAGGGAGTAAGACAGAGAGAGAGGGAGCTAGAGGGAGTAATACAGAGAGAGAGGGAGCTAGAGGGAGCTAGACAGAGAGAGGGAGCTAGAGGGAGTAAGACAGAGAGAGAGGGAGCTAGAGGGAGCTAGACAGAGAGAGGGAGCTAGAGGGAGTAAGACAGTGAGAGAGGGAGACAGAGGGAGCTAGAAGGAGTAAGACAGAGAGAGAGAGGGAGCTAGACAGAGAGAGAGGGAGCTAGAGGGAGTAAGACAGAGAGAGAGGGAGCTAGAGGGAGTAAGACAGAGAGAGAGGGAGCTAGAGGGAGCTAGACAGAGAGAGAGGGAGCTAGAGGGAGCTAGACAGAGAGAGAGGGAGCTAGAGGGAGCTAGACAGAGAGAGGGAGCTAGAGGGAGTAAGACACAGAGAGAGGGAGACAGAGGGAGTAAGACAGAGAGAGGGAGCTAGAGGGAGCTAGACAAAGAGAGGGAGCTAGAGGGAGTAAGACAGAGAGAGAGGGAGCTAGAGGGAGTAATACAGAGAGAGAGGGAGCTAGAGGGAGCTAGACAGAGAGAGGGAGCTAGAGGGAGTAAGACAGAGAGAGAGGGAGCTAGAGGGAGCTAGACAGAGAGAGGGAGCTAGAGGGAGTAAGACAGTGAGAGAGGGAGACAGAGGGAGCTAGAAGGAGTAAGACAGAGAGAGAGAGGGAGCTAGACAGAGAGAGAGGGAGCTAGAGGGAGTAAGACAGAGAGAGAGGGAGCTAGAGGGAGTAAGACAGAGAGAGAGGGAGCTAGAGGGAGCTAGACAGAGAGAGGGAGCTAGAGGGAGCTAGACAGAGAGAGAGAGGGAGCTAGAGGGAGTAAGACACAGAGAGAGAGAGAGCTAGAGGGAGCTAGACAGAGAGAGGGAGCTAGAGGGAGTAAGACAGAGAGAGAGGAAGCTAGGGAGAGCAAGGGAGAGGGAGACAGAGGGAGACAGAGGGAGCTAGAGGGAGTAAGACAGAGAGAGATGGAGCTAGACAGAGAGAGGGAGCTAGAGGGAGTAAGAGAGAGAGAGGGAGCTAGAGGGAGCAAGACAGAGAGAGAGAGAGATCTAGAGGGAGTAAGACAGAGTGAGAGAGAGATCTAGAGGGAGTAAGACAGAGTGAGAGAGAGCTAGAGGGCGCTAGACAGGGAGAGGGAGCTAGAGGGAGTAAGAGAGAGAGAGAGGGAGCTAGAGGGAGTAAGAGAGAGGGGGCTAGAGGGAGTAAGAGAGAGAGAGAGGGAGCTAGAGGGAGTAAGACAGAGAGAGAGGGAACCAGAGGGAGCTAGAGGGAGTAAGACAGAGAGAGGGAGCTAGACAGAGAGAAGGAGCTAGAGGGAGTAAGACAGTACCTAGCGCCGTACATTTCTGACAGAGGTGGTCCATGCGGTAAGTCGTGAGGGGGTGACACCATGAGTTACCCGCACCGGGTGACACCAACCCCAGTGACGCCACAGGGTTTTGGGGTGCCAGGGGGAGAATTTAATGTTCAGCATGGGTATGGGTTTTAGGGTGCCAGGGGTAATTTTAAGGTTCAATGTGGGTATGGGTTTGGGGGGCAAGGGTGTAATTTTAGGGATTAGCGCGGGTATGAGTTTCTGGGCTTCAAGGGGGTGATTTTAGGGTCCAGAGTGGTAATGGGTTTTGGGGTGCCAGGGGGTAATTTTAGGGTTCAGGGTGGGTATGGGTTTTGGGGTGCCTGGGGGTAATTTTGGGGTTCAGGGTGGTAATGGATTTGGGGGGGCAAGGGTGTAATTTTAGGGATCAGTGCGGGTATGGGTTTTGGGGAGCCAGAGGTAATTTTAGGGTTCAGGGTGGGTATGGGTTTTGGGGGGTAAGGGTGTAATTTTAGGGATCGGCGTGGGTTTGGGGTTCTAGGTGGATGATTTCAGGGTTCAGGGTGGTAATGGGTTTTGGGTTGCGAGGGGGTAATTTTAGGGTTGCATGTTTTCTCCACTTGACCTGAGCATTAATCGATCCCGTTTATCTGACATTTTAGCCCCGCCCCATTGATTAACATTAGCCACGCCCCTTCATTTGCCATGTTAGCCCCCCCCGAAATTAAGACCTAGTTGCGCCCCTGTGGTGTAGCCACCCAGATTGCCCAGGTATACCTACGTACATCCTCTGCCCTCACTCTGTCTCAACCTAGTAACCTTCAACCACCACTTGAACTACTTCAAATTACAGACACAAAGCCAACTCCCTCAGCCCTATGTTGCTCAAAGCCACGAGAGCCGAAATACATTACTTCCTGTGGTCATACACAGATTGGTCAGGCAGACGTTCCTTTGTTTCGTGGAACTGTCTATAATAGTCTTAGGCTGACATCTGGTGGTAGCCTGTGGTGTAGCAACGACAGAACACGTTTTAAATGTTTATGGGGATCTGTATACAGCGCTTATTATCACCCTTATGGGTATCCAGGCGCTTGAACAGGTATGCAGGCGTGAGGCCCCGCAGAGTTGGAATTGCATTTATATAGCGCTTACTGCCCCTGAAAGGGCGTCAAAGCGCTTTTTCTCAAGTAGCATGCTACTCCGGAACTCAAAAAGGATTAGTGGTGAAATAGTATAGGGAAATAAATACTAAAAATGAGCGGTGGACATGTGTGTTTGTTATTTGGATTGAAAAAGGATAGTGAAGGGATAGAGAGCGAACGATTTGCATTTATATGGCCCTTCCTACCCCGATGAGGTGTTGAATTGCTTTTTGGCAAGATGCACGCTACTCCAGAACACAAAGAGGATTAGTGATGAATTAGTATAGGGAAATATGAAATTAATTTGGGTGGTGGAGGTGAGTCTGTTATTTGGATTGAAAAAGGACAATGGAGGAATAGAAGAGGAAATGGTTTGCATCTATATAGTGCTTGTTAACCCTAATGAAGCGTTGAAGCGCTTTTTGGTGAGTAGCACGCTACACCGGAACCCAAAAAACAGGAGTGGTGATTTATTATAAGGAAATATGAAATTATTTTGAGCTGAGGACATGAATCTGTTAGCTGGATTGAAAAGGATAGTAGAGAGTTAGAAGAGGCAAGGGTCTCGCAAAAAACCAAAGCCCTGGCTATGAGACACACAGCAATGTCAAAATTCTAGGGGAATGTCACGCTGCTGCTTCTTTATCTTTGCGAGACAGGCATTGACATTCGGGCACATGTACTGGTCTGAAGCCAGACTGAACTGGGCAGCTACACAGCTTTCTAGGATTTTTGCAAGGAAGGGTAAACTGGGGAGAAATAGCTTAAATCTTTAAAGCTTCTGCTACTTTAAACAGGGGCGATACCCAACATTTTTAGTCACTTCAGGCCTGTGCCTTGTTGTGGGGAGATATAAAATATCTTTAATCAATGCAAAAGGGAGTTCCGTCTGTAAGAAGCAGCAAGCTAATGCCCAGCACTTCTTACTGTTACAGGAACTTAGTAGCAGTTATGAGTATGCTCAATACTTTCACGAAATTTGTTACAACTTTTCCAGATATTAAGGATCACAGAGATAACATCTTACTGAATAGGAAATAAAATGGCCATTTACAAAAAAAGAGGAACATGGTGCTAATGGGCCCAGTGCCAGAGAACCCATTAGAAAGAGTGTGTTCTGACTTAGGTGGGATCATATGTAGAATCAGAACGTCCACTACCAAATATTGTGCAACTAGTATTACACCATAATGAAGTTAAAAACAATATTCTGGTATATACAGAATGCTTCAGGGAGTCTGAACATAAGGCAGGGCTTATGTAAATCAGAAAGAAACATACGAATATTCCATAAGGAAGTCTCAAACACCATCAATGAAATATTGGGCTACCCAGTTCCAGTGACACTGAAAAATCATTATGCCTATGCCCAGTATGATGTGATGAAATTATTCTATTGTACATGATTGGCATCTCACTAGGACAACTAAATTAGCAAAAGCAACAATGGGAAAGCAATCAGAAGCTCAGAGCTATGATGCACACAAGGGTGGCTCCTCCGCTAAGGCGGAGGAGCGTTGCCCCACTGCTCTGTGAGCAATTGAAAAAGGAAAAATAAAATGTTAATAACGAACGCTCGGAGGTGTGTGGTCGTGCTTTTGGACCCTGAGGACGTTCCCTGGCTTTGGCGCAGACTGCGAGCCCCAGCAGCCCTGAGGCTGGTGACTCTTCCCGCCCACTCTACGCCGGACGCTTTAAAACAGCGCCTCGCGGCCCCGCTCCGCGAGTGCCGCTCGGAGGTGTGTGGTGGTGATTTTGAACCCTGAGGATGTTCCCTGGCTTTGGCGCGGACTGCGAGCCCCAGCAGCCCTGAGGCTGGTGACTCTTCCCGCCCCCTCTACGCCGGACGCTTTAAAAAAGCGCCTCGCGGCCCCCGCTCCGCGGGAGCCACTCGGAGGTGTGTGGTGGTGCTTTTGGACCCTGAGGACGTTCCCTAGCTTTGGCGCGGACTGCGAGCTCCAGCAGCCCTGAGGCTGGTGACTCTTCCTGCCCCCTCTACGCCGAACGCTTTAAAACAGCACCTCGCGGCCCCCGCTCCGCGTGTGCCGCTCGGAGGTGTGTGGTGGTGCTTTTGGCCCCTGAGGACGTTCCCTGGCTTTGGCGCGGACTGCGAGCCCCAGCAGCCCTGAGGATGGTGACTCTTCCCGCCCCCTTTACGCCCTATATTTCGATCTGCGCATCCTGCGTTGCGGGACGCGCCCGGGCCAAGGGCGGGCCCGTTGTAGCCCGTTTGAGACCGGGGGAGACCGGACCGGGCCATCCCTTTTTCATCTGTGGCGTTTTATCTCCAACACAATTGTAAGTACTGTCGCTGGGAACTTGCACTTACTAATATGGCTGCTCGGGGAACAAGGAGCAATACATTGGCCAGTAGAGGGTTGATCACTGGTAAGCTAGACAATTTCATTATCAGAGCAAATTCAGTGATCAACCAAGGTATCATCCTCATGGAGCGCAGAGTGTCGCAGGACCTTGCTATGGCCAAACGATCTTCTATGGGCCACTTTGCCGATGCTAGGATACCTGTACATGATAACTATGTAAATTCTACCAGCGCCCCAGTCCTTGTACATGCTCCACAGGACGCTGACCATATCTCTTCAATTATAGGATCCCGAACCGAGAAGGCTACAGCGCTCCCCGATGTTCCATCTTTGCCCTCCTCGCCTGAGAAACTTCCGGCAAATCCACCAAGGAGAAAACAGAGAGGGGCAAAACATAAGAGGAAGCGGGCTGCAACTAAAGTGACTGGTCGCAGGAAAATCAGAACAGCGACGGGATTGTCTGGCAGTGCTACACCTCCAAACTATAAGGGAGTGCCTATTTTAAATGATTATACGACAACTGTGGGCGTAGGAGCTAGTGTAGGGCCTGCAGTGGCAGGCAATCTGAGTATACCCACTATAGATTCAGCCGGGATACCAACAGAGGGGGGCCAGTTTATATCCAATACGACATCTCAGGCTATGGCCAGAATTGATTTACCGCCCGAAACCAGTCCGTATGTGGTGGTACTCACAGGTATCCCTGAGATTAGTAACCCAGCCCAGGAAACATTTATGTCACTAAAAAGTAAAGTAACCCACTGGCTTAACTACAATAGACCCTTACCGCTTAATGCTGGGAGTGAGGTATTGATGGTACGAAGGATTGCTTGGGTGGGTCATAGTCGGAAAAACATTACAGGCGATTGTGTTCTTGTCAATTTTAGGGACCCGCGCACAGTAGAATACATCTGTAACTGGTCTCACGACAGTGCAGGGTCAAGGATCAAACCCTATCCTCTCTCCTTCTTCTACCCTCAGCCAGTATTTTTAGATTGCGCATCGGATTGGTCACTGGTGGTGCAAAGGCGGGGCCGAGGGGCGAATAGGGGCGGCCACAGAGACCAATTCACTCAAAACTACCCACTAACTCAGAATAGGTTTAGTTCCCTCGAGATGGTGGATTGACCTCAGGCGGATAGGGAGACTAGGGTGGCTATTCCACAGTTTAAGAACCCCAAAGAGGCTACTGAAATTGTAGAAGAGTCTGAGGCTAGCCCAGTAAAATCCCCTTCACTCATCCAGACCCGGGAACTAAACATAGCTAAAGGGCTTGCGACACAGGATAGTGTAGTGCCACAGCATCGAGATCCACTTAATTGTGGGGCTCTAAATCCAGATGAAACAATAGGAAGTGCTGCGGCAACTAAAGCTGCTGCTGCGCCGAAACCACTTAAAATATTATCCTGGAATGTGGTGGGCATAACTCATAAGCTACACTGTACGGAGTGGGGCTCCTTGGTAGACCAGATGGACTTATGTCTGTATCAGGAGACTTGGGCAAGGTAGGAACATTCAAGAGCGGGATTTGCCACTTTTCACGTACCTGCAAAGTGGGGAGGGCGAGGAAGACCTTCTGGGGGCCTGGCTATATGGGTCGCCCTTCATCTGGGTTGTGTGGTGGAAAACGTGCTCACATACTCAGAGGATGTGCAGTGTATAGTGCTCAAATGGCCCAACGGGTTCTGGCTGGCGGTTGTGAATGTCTACTCGCGGCCAGTACGGCTGGGCCATGAGTCATCCACAATCGATGATCTATCCCAATTCTTGAGTACATTGACCGGGGAACATAGGCTCTTGGTGGCAGGAGATGTGAATTGCCAATATGAGCCGTTTTTTGAACCTAGTGAAGGTGCTCTTATGGGAGAGGACGATTATTGGGCGATTCCCCAATGTCAATCCCCACGCCCCAAGGTGTGGTCCCCGGTGGCAACTCAGATCACAGCCCTTGTATTAAATAATTCCCTTAGGGCGTGTAAGGGACGTTCAGCGTCCGACAGCCCGTCAGTGTGTACTTACAATAAGAAAGGGCATGAGTCCCGAATCGATTACATCATGGTGGAAACCCGGATGTGGTTGTTGGTTACTGATTTCAGGGTACTCGAGAGAGCCGATAGTGACCATAATGCGTTATGCCTGGAGCTGGTGTGTCCAGGGCAACAAGAAATAGATCAAAACAATGGGGGAGGAGATGACGAGGTGACTGGACTGACAATGACAAGTAACAGGCGCAGGGTAAAATGGGGGAGAATAGCAGGATCGGAAGAGAATTTAGCTAAAGCATATAATATAGTCCTACCACGACTCTTGGAGGTCGAAACTTTAATCTCCCAAGACTTTCCAACGGATTTTAATGGTGAACTTAGTGGGATTCATTCAGATCTAGTTAAAAAATCATGCTGAAGTCTTCTACCCTCAGGCACCCACAAGAAGGCCTAGACAACCTGTCTCATCCTGGTATAACTCGGCATGCAGGAGAGCAAAAGGTAATCTTCTTACAGCAATCAAGGCTGGGTACAGCAGAATTGCGATCCGAGAATGTGGATCGCAGTATAAAGAGGTCACCGGCCATGCAAAGAAAGAATGGGACATGGAAAGGTGGATGACTTGAAAGCAAGCCCTGGATTCAAAAGACGCCCGCAGATTCTGGTAATTGGTTAATCATGGTTCGGGTGAACCAAAATCCGCCATAGAGCCGCATATTGCGGCATCTGTATGGGAGGCCCATTTTAAAAGCTTATATGGGGGTGAATCTGCGTTTTGCAGCTTATCTGATCTGCAAATCCCAGAAGATCAGCAGGAGCCCATGGAGTTTACCTTAGGGGAGGTGACAAGCGTTATAGGGGAACTCCCCACAGGAAAAGATCCGGAACTTGATAAACTACCGGGGGATCTTTTCAGACACCAACCTGAAATCTGGGGCCCCTATCTCCTAGTGGTATTTAATGCAATTTTGAGTGGAATGGAAACTCCGAGTACTTGGCTGGGGGCAGAGATAGTCCCGATTTTTTAAGAAGGGATCACCTCTGCTCCCAGTCAACTACAGGCCAATTAGCCTAATAGACGTACAACAAAAAATATTTGCGAGATTGGTCTTGGACCACTTGTTGATGTGGATGGAGGAACACGATGTACTGAGCCCCTTCCAGGCGGGATTCAGGAGGAATACGTCCACTATGAGCCAAATTTTCCGACTGATCCTGTTGTACTGGAAGACGGTAAAGGTGGAGGGTGGCAGCCTCTACATGGTCTTCGTGGACCTCCGGTCCGTGTTTGATCTAGTACTTAGAGGGCAATTGTGGGCTGTTCTTCGGGATTTGGGTGTCCCGCAGCAGATTTTAGTGTTGCTCATAAGATTGCATGAGGGGAACTTTGCCCAGGTCCGCTGTGGCAAGAATGGGACGCTGTCACCAAGGTTCCCCGTTGGCAGGGGGGTGAGACAGGGTTGTGTCTTGGCACCGACCCTGTTTTGCCTCTATGTCAACGGGGTGATCTCACATCTGGACAGCGTCCCTGATAAGGATGCACCTAGGCTTGCAGGTAGGAGGGTGCCGGTGATTATGTTCACGGACGACACCCTCATTCTCTCCAAATCTCCTATAGGGATCCAGAGGATACTGAATGGCTTTGAGGACTTTTGTCGGAGTAAAGGCCTTGAGATTAACGTCGACAAGACAAAATTCATGATTTTTAACCCACAAGCGTCCACTCGCGCAAATCCATCATTGGGCGATGTACGTATTTGGGTGTCTTAATTCATGAAAACTTGTCTTGGGGTCCACAAGAGGTGAAGTCCCATTTGAAACTCACACAGTTGTCAGGTGCTATCTTAAAAGTCTCAAACTCCTCAAGCTTTAGGTCAGTGAGCCCTGCACTGGAGGTATACAAGACGCAAGCAAGGGCAGCCGCTCTCTATGGGGGTGAGCTTTGGGGACATTGAGTCTAAATTTGTACGCCGATTGGTGTTGCTTCCTCAGAGTACCCCACTAATACCACTCAGGCTAGACTTGGGACTGCCACCTATTGCCAATGAGTTGAAAGTTAAGCCTCTAAGGTTCTGGCACAGGTTATGGACTACCCCAGATCTTTTAAACTACAGGGAGGAACTGAAACAGATTCTTAGCTATAAATGCATAGGCAAAATCCCTTAGCTTTCATTTATGAAGTATGAACTGTCAAACATAGGTTTACAATCCATGTGGGAAGATCCAGAGAGGGCCTGTGGTCAGGTATCACGTAAATTGTTTTCCAAAATCTACAAAGGAAAGAAATTGGAAAACCTAGTTGCCGATCCTAATGTAGGCACCCTTACCAACTCTTTTTTAGAATTCAAAAATTCTTATTACTTTGAGAACTTCATGGACGTTGTCTTCCCGATTTTAGCTCGAAAACTTCTTATTCAGTGGCGACATGGCACCTTACCTCTGAAGGCCGCTACAAGTGGACGGCCTCCTTAGATAAGTCTTGCCCGGGCTGCAGTTGCGACATAGAAGATGAGCTTCATGTTCTCTTCTTTTGCCCAGCTTACTCCACATCAAGAAAATATTGGGCGGCACCATTGTGCAGAAATTTGGGTTTTAAACACTGCTTGAATGCCTTTAGAATTCTTAAAACTAGTACATCGAGCCCTATTGTTTTTGCACTCTCCAAATTTTTGCTAGCCATGTGGTGCAAGCGGCGTACATTAATTGATATCTATTGCTAGCATTAGAATGACTGTCCAGAATCTGAAGTTATTTTAAAATATGCGAAAGATGAATTGATTTTATTCTGCCTATATGAATATATTGCCATGTGTATATATATGATTTTTAATGTTACTTGTATTCCTTCTTTCTCTTCCCTTTCCCCTTGTTTTTTATCCTGTACTCTTTTATGGCCGAACTGGCCGAAATAAAGAATTTTTTAATTGAATTGAGTTATTGTCATTTTTTTTCTTCGTGGCCCAGCTGGTTAGGGGCGCGGAACGGATGGCTCTAACAGGAGAGGAGTGGAAGGCACTCATTTAAGTATGCAGGGCTGTTTTGCCGGCTCTCTTGGGTCGGCCAAACAGTCATGCGCACTTTGTATGTTCTTCATCCAGGCTGTGCTACAGCCTGGGTGAAGAACATACCCAGGCCCCCAGTCCCTCTCTGAACGCCGAACCACGGCGCTCATACCAATCCCAACGCTGCTATCAGCAGCATTGTGATATGGCTGGGGGAGCCTGGAAGCCCTGGGTG
Source organism: Lissotriton helveticus (assembly GCF_964261635.1). NCBI lineage: Eukaryota > Metazoa > Chordata > Amphibia > Caudata > Salamandridae > Lissotriton > Lissotriton helveticus. The sequence continues at coordinate 1,623,052,776 of NC_136067.1, forward strand.
CTTCCTGTTCCTGGTTCCCGACACTGGAAGCAGACGAAGAAGAACGAGAGGCAGCAGCCGGCTTGCAGGTAAGTGCTTTTAATTTTTTTTATTTTCTTTTGTTTAACCCTCCACCCCCGTTAAGTAGCGGTCGCCACTAGATGCAAATCACTTCTCTGTGTTGCTGAATGAACTCAGGAAAAGTGTAAACATAGTGCAACTGATGTCATATATTATAGGAAAAAGAGATATTGCAATACTGTACCCGATCAGGCTATTGGTATTGGATCTATTGATATAAAAAAGAAGCATGAAACTGAAAGTATTATACAATTGGAGAAAAGGTCCCCCAGCTAGGCAATGTGTTGAACATACCATTGAGTTAAGGAGTGAAAAGGGTAAGGTGAGTTTTGTTATGCTATGTGTGTATATACATATCTATATTTGTTAATTAATGCATTTTCTGATTTTACTGTTAAATGGGGCAGAGATAAATGTATAACTGTCTGTATAGTGGTGGACACAATCATCCAATACTGCTTTGTGAAATAGCAAGAAAGCTTTATATAGATAGGACCTAATTCTTAGTGCCTGGTACTCCCTATGGGGCTCATTACAAGTGCAACCAGCCACATGGGGATTATGAAATACAGAATTCTGTAGTAGGGGATCTCTGTGTATAGTCATAATCTAGTGAATAGTCCCGCCCATGTGCGTGGACCCCGGAGCAATCAAAAATAATCTCTTACAGTGTCAAAAAATGCAGAAAAGCATAGACACTTAAGAGAGAATTTAAAGACAGATAATGCAGCCTAAAAAGCTACACTGTCCAGTACTTCAACTAGAAATTCCACCATAAAATCCACAAAACAGCAAAAAGCCTGTACAGATTTCCCTTGCTTTAACAGCAAACTCCCTCAGGAATGATAGAGAGAAGAACCTGGACAGACAAGCCCCATAGGCTGCCATTATGTGGCTCAGAACAGGATACTGTGCCTTTAAGAGAATCTTCCAGAACCTTCTCCCAGTATCCCAGAATGCATAGCAGGTCCAACTTACTTTCAGTTCTTTTTTCCGGCTCCTGCAAGCAGGACCCTGGAGCATTGAGCTCTCCCTTTTCAAGGGTTTTGTTGGTGTTTTTTCACTAAATTCGATTTTGTGTACTTTTAAAGTACTTTGGTGACTTTCTTCTTGGTTTTCTGCACTCTTTTGTTGTCCATAATGCCTGCATTATTTGACAAATGGCCGGAGTGCTCCAGGAAGAAGGCCAAGTCAGACCCCCATGAGGTGTGTATCCTCTGCCTTCCCTCTTCCCACATCCCAGAGGAGTGTGTGATCTGTAGAGGCTTCTCTGGCAGGACCCTGAAGGACAGGAGGAAGATCAGACTTCAGGGACTTGAAGAAAGAAGACTGAAGGCTCGAGGTGGGTCTGGAGGGGCTTCTACTGCCCATGCTGAGGCCTCTGAGGGGCTCCCCAGGGGCAGGAAGTCCAGCAAACGTCCAAGGTCTCCGTCTGGGTCGGTTGCGCTGACCACGACGTCGAGAGGAAGGTCCACGGGCAGTTCCCAGTCTCCCCAGGGCTCTGGGGTGAGAAAACGTCGCCCGTCGACGTCGAGGGACTTACACAGGCCGCCGTCGAACCCGGTGTCGATTTCTTCGTCGTCGGCGTCGAGTGGACGACATCGGAGGACCCGGCGTCGGCGCTCGCCGTCGAGGCAACACCGCCGTTCGCCGTCGAGGGCGAGGTCATCGTCGTCATCGAGGGGATCCTCGTCATCGAGGCCGCCGTCGAGGGAGGCGAGGTCGCCGTCGAGGCGGAAGAGGTCTCCGGCGCTGAAGAAGTCGACGTCGAGGCGATCGAAGAGGCCGACGTCGAGACGATCGAAGAGGTCGAGGCGATCGAAGAGGTCGTCGTCGAGGCGGTCGAGGTCGCCGTCGATGAGTCAACGCCCGTCGTCGAGGTTTCGTGGATCGTCCATCTGGTCGGGGTCGACGTCGAGGCATAGAAGCCGGTCGACGCCGAAGCGTGTGGAACGGTCGACGCCGAAGGGCCGCTCGACGTCGAAGGAACCACGGTCGACGTCTGAACACCGGTCGTCGACGTCAGGGGGTCGTAAGGACAGGCCGAGGACTGTGGGGGGCTCCCCTCAGTCAGGTCAGGATGGTGGCTCGCCGGGAACGGCGTACTCGGAGGTGTATACCCCGAGGAAGACTGTTAAGCCGCCTCCTACTACTTCTTTGCCTGGAGGTCCTCCTCCGAGGGCTTTGGCTCCTCCTCCATTACCTCCTCTACCTGCTCTTCCGTCAGGACCGCAGGCCCCGGTACCGGGTGTTCCTCCTCCGGTTCCGCCGAGATCGGTGTCGATGCCCAGACTTCCGACACCTCCGAAGAAGACTCCTAAGTCGAAGGTTCCTCCTCAACCCAAGACGTCCGGCCAGGGGAAGCCGGCAGAGCGTCCCAGACCCAGGAGATCGAGGTCACGCTCCGGGAGGAGAGATAGATCTAGGAGTGGACACGGTTCCTCCTCGAGATCCAGACATCGCCATAGGAGGCATAGGTCCAGGTCCCGTTCGGCCTCTGGGACCCGTTCATATTCGCCTACATTGTCGGATTCACCGGAGACGAGGGTGTCTCCGATAGATGACATTGGCACGTTCCAGGAGGTTCTCCTGAGAGGGGCTGCGAAGTTGGGGATCAAGGTGACGGCCCCTACGCCCACAACTTCTGTGATCTTCGAGACTTTGCACACGAAGCACTTGTCTCCCTACTGCCCTTGGTGCCAGGACTGGTTGAGCCTGCTGAACAGCTCTTCCTTACGCCGGCGGTGGTGAAAGCTGCTCCCTCCAGGCTCGTCAAGAAGTACAGGGCTCCAGAGTCGGACCCGGCCTTCTTGCGGAAGGACCCAGTGCCTGATTCGTTGATTGTGACGGCGGCTCGGAAACTACATGCTACCTCCCCGTCCTCCACTGTGCCTCCGGATAAGGAAAGCCGCTGGATTGACTCAGCTGGACGGAAGGCGTGTGGGACGTCTTCCACGACGATGAAGGCCTCCAGTGACTCGGCGTTGTTGGGACGATACGACCGTGCACTGTGGGATTCCATGGAACAGTTTGCGGACCTTGTCCCGCGCGACAGGAAAGAGGACTTCATGGAGATCGTCCAGGAAGGGATGCTGGTTTCGAACCAGGCCATCAGCGCCGCGGCGGATATCTCCCTGCTGGCCGCGCATGGATACTGCCACGGTATCAATCAGAGACGCCATGCTTGGCTCCGGCTGACGTCGCTCAAGCCTGAAGCGCAACAACGAGTGGCAAATCTGCCGTTTTCCGGCAACACCCTCTTCGGGAAACACGCAGATGACGAAATGGCCAGGATGAAGGCCGAGGCTGAAACCCTGACGGCTGTGGGCTTGGAGAAGCCCAAAGAAAAGAAACCCTACCGCCAGTTCCAACGACGGTTCGGGTCGCAGGGTAGAGGAAGGGGACAGTCTTCTGGGCAACAACAGCAGCAGCAACAACAGCAGCAATACAGAAGACCCTTCCAGAAACGTCAGAAGGGTAGAGGTGGACAGCAGTCCTCTACCGCGAACAAGGGCCCGGCTGGGCCTCGACCCTGAGCGGTTACTTCCCCTTCGTCCGTTACCCGCTCCGGTGGGGGGAAGCGTTCAATTTTTTCTGGCAGAGTGGAGAAAAATTACTCAGGACAAGTGGGTGCTGAATATTGTTTGCAATGGATACAGTCTTCAGTTCATCAGCCCTCCTCCCTCGATTCCTCCGGTCAGCTCGCAGTATCAACTGCGCGAGCTCCAGGCAGAGGCCGACATCCTTCTAAGGAAAAGGGCGATAGAAGACGTACCTCTGTCTCAAAGAGGAAGAGGTCTGTACTCCCGGTTCTTTCTGGTCCGCAAGAAGGACAAGAACGAGTTCAGACCCATTCTGGACTTGCGACAGGCAAACAAATGGATTCGCAGAGAAAAGGTTTGCATGCTGTCGTTGCATCAGATTTATACTCAGCTGCAGCGGGGAGACTGGCTTTGCGCCATAGACCTACAGGATGCGTACTTCCATGTGCCCATTGCACACAAACACAGGAAGTTCCTGCGATTTCAAGTCGGCACCAATCACTATCAGTACACGGTACTTCCGTTCGGGCTGAAGTCTGTGCCCCGGACGTTCTCGAAGTGCATGGCAGTGGTGGCGGCACACCTGAGGAAGAACAAGGTGTTTGTCTACCCGTACATGGACGATTGGTTGATCAAGGCCTCCTCCTTCTCGGAAGCTCAAGCACACTTCCAGAAGACGTGCGTTATCTTGAACAAGCTGGGGTTGCACATCAACATGTCCAAGTCTGTCCCGACTCCGGTCCAGTGCATCCAGTACTTGGGAGCCTCCATCGATACGCTGTCAGCAAGCGTGTCTCCTTCGGAAGAGTGACGTTTATCACTCCTTCGGAAGGCTCAGGCTCTCATGTCCACTCCATCCACGACAGTGAGGACGGTGTCTTCTCTGCTGGGATTGATGGCCTCTTGCATCTTCCTGACACCGCATGTGCGGCTGCACATGAGACCGCTGCAGGAATGCTTGGAAGATCAGTGGGACCAGAGGGGAGGATCTTGGGACGACAAGATACGACTGTCTCTACATGCTCTTCAGTCTCTGAAGTGGTGGTGTTCAGCGGAGAATCTCCTCAGAGGGGTTCCCTTCCACAAGGACATTCCCACTCAGACTATCGTGATGGATGCTTCTCTCCTGGGTTGGGGAGCGCACTCCGGAGACCTGCAGATTCAAGGGAAGTGGTCCCCGTCAGAATCCACGTACCACATCAATTTCCTGGAACTCAGGGCTGTTCACTTGGAGCTGAAGGCTTTTCAACCGTCCTTCCGGACCAACTCTCTGCTTGTACAGACGGACAATATGACCACGATGTATTACCTCAACAAGCAGGGGGGCTCGAGATCACGCACTCTGTCTCAGGAGGCGCAGGCGATCTGGCATTGGCTTCTGGCTCGAGGACTCTCGATAACGGCCACTCATCTGCCAGGTGTGCAGAATGTTCAGGCAGACGAGCTGAGCAGACTGATTCAGGAAAACCACGTGTGGGTCCTAAACGACGAAGTACTAGGAGAAGTCTTCGCAAGGTGGGGCACTCCAGACATCGATCTGTTCGCCACCGCCGAAAACAGCAAATGCCGAGACTTCGCCTCCAGGTACTACCAGCCAGGGACGCTGGGGAACGCGTTATGGATCAACTGGTCGAACAGCTTTCTGTACGCTTTTCCACCCATTCCCCTGATTCCAGCGGTTCTCATCAAGCTCTCCCAATCCAGGGCGAAGATGATTCTGATTGCCCCGGAATGGCCCAGACAGTGGTGGTTCACGGACCTGCTTCACCGGTCTCTCCTTCCTCACATGAAGCTGCCGTGCAGGCCGGACCTTCTCGCGAAGTTCGGGGGGCGGATGGTGCACCCCAACCTCTCGTCTTTGAGTTTGGCGGCATGGCTCCTGAAATAGTGCAATATGGCCATTTGAATCTCCCAGAGGATTGTATGGACATTCTGAAGGAGGCTAAGCGACCTTCCACTCGGACTTCTTATGCTTACAAGTGGAAGAGGTTTTGCATCTGGTGCAAGTCTAAGAACTATGAGCCTACGACATGCAAGGAAGATGTCATCCTTCCATATCTGCTACATCTGGCGCAGTCTGGCCTTAATGTCCATTCCATTAAGGTTCATCTGGCTGCTTTGACTGCCTACAGGAAATGCCCTTCACAGACTTCCTTCTTCCAGATCCCTGTGATCAAGGATTTTTTGGAAGGCTTGAAGAAAGTGTTCCCTCCTGTCAGGCTTCCTTCGCCTTCATGGGACTTGAATGTGGTGCTGTCCAGATTGATGAAGGAGCCTTTTGAACCTGTTCATAAGGCTTCGTTGCAGCACCTGTCCTGGAAGGCGGCGTTCCTCGTGGCCATTACATCGGCCCGCAGGGTGAGTGAAATTCAGGCGTTGTGTTGCCAAGAACCTTATACTGTATTTCATGCTGCTAAGGTTGTTATGCGTACTCACCCTAAGTTTCTTCCCAAGGTTGTTTCTGATTTTCATATCAACCAGACTATAACTTTACCTACGTTCTTTCAGAATCCTTCCTCTCCAGCGGAAAGGTCTTTGCATTCCCTGGATGTTAGGAGGGTGTTGAAATTTTATCTGGATAAAACCAAGGATATTCGTAGGTCAGACCAATTGTTCATCAATTATGGATCAGTCAGGACGGGTCTTGCTACCTCTAAACAGTCCATCCCGCGGTGGATTGTGTCCTGCATACAATTGTGTTACCAAAAAGCTAATAAGACCTTAGGAGGTAAGCCTAAGGCTCATTCCACCCGGGGCAAGGCTGCCACGACAGCATTGCTCCGTAGTGTTCCGATTGCAGAAATCAGCAAGGCGGCCACTTGGAAGTCGGTTCATACCTTTGCTAAGCATTACTGCCTGGACTCTGATGCTAGGGCGGATGCTCAGGTTGGACAGGCTTCGCTGCGAAATCTATTCGCACAATAGTGGTGTTGATTCTCTTTTCTCCACCGCCGCTTTGGTGTGGGGATGGGCTTGCCATTCTATTCACTAGATTATGACTATGCACAGAGATCCCCTACTACAGAAGGAGTAGTTTCTGTCCTGTAACTCCAGTTCTGTAGTAGGGGTATCTCTGTTATAGTCATAAGCGCCCGCCCTCCTCCCCGGTGGAGAGAGACATATTCCTTTAAGGAATGCTACAGGTCTGGCGTGTTACGCCTTCAAAAAGAACTGAAAGTAAGTTGGACCTGCTATGCATTCTGGGATACTGGGAGAAGGTTCTGGAAGATTCTCTTAAAGGCACAGTATCCTGTTCTGAGCCACATAATGGCAGCCTATGGGTCTTGTCTGTCCAGGTTCTTCTCTCTATCATTCCTGAGGGAGTTTGCTGTTAAAGCAAGGGAAATCTGTACAGGCTTTTTGCTGTTTTGTGGATTTTATGGTGGAATTTCTAGTTGAAGTACTGGACAGTGTAGCTTTTTAGGCTGCATTATCTGTCTTTAAATTCTCTCTTAAGTGTCTATGCTTTTCTGCATTTTTTGACACTGTAAGAGATTATTTTTGATTGCTCCGGGGTCCATGCACATGGGCGGGACTATTCACTAGATTATGACTATAACAGAGATACCCCTACTACAGAACTGGAGTTACAGGACAGAAACTACTCCTTCCAGCAGCAGCCAACATCTGTGGGTGAAACAAAGGGCAAAAACGAGTGGAAATCCGTGCATAAACACCGGTTTCATATTTTATTAGCCAAAAAACTAGTGATCAGAAGTATTTTACCACACCTCCACTGAGCCCCCATCCCCCCTTTTTCCTTCTACAATGTGGGATCGATGCCACCTGGAGGGCTGATAGAAATAAACAGAATTCACCCAACGACAACACTTGTGCTTGTCCTGGAATCCCCCTGATTCTGGAACCTTTTATTTTATATCTATACACACTCATCTCTGTATCACATTTGTTTCACTGTGTGTTCACTTTTTGTTGAGCACTCCATTGGTACTATGGAATTAATACATGATCTCAATAATTATATCCTAGCAATTTTTTTGATTACATTTCTGTGGACATGTTTGCTTTTTTCCCTCCTCTAAAATGCAGGAAGTGACACAGTTGTGGATGACACTCACATCCACTACCTTGTTTTTTCTGTATTACCAGTATCCGCCAGAAATAATATGCAGAATTCCACCCAAGAGGGTAATATTGAGTTACCCATAACGTGCACAGGAAACAAATATTTCATAGAGGACAGAGACCATTACCCCAACCTGACCATTTCCTCGACAGAGTAGATCCACTATGTTAACGTAATGGTCCAGGTTATATGGGGTGGGGGGATGAGGATAAGTAAACACATAAAAAAAATAGCCACATGGAGTGAAGAGGGGGAAAGTAGGGAAACTAGGGAATTCCCATCTAATACTGTAGCAGGGCATAGACAGAAAGAATACAATTTGTCCAGATACAAAAAAGATTTTAACTACGTCAGATCCACCTTCATAAATTGTAGATCCAGCATTAGCTTTGCATTGGAAGGCATTGGAAAAAATACATTTTTAGGAAGGTCACAGAAAAAAGCTGTACACTTTTATAGACTTTTGAAGCCAATCTGAGAATAATATACTTTCCAGTCAAAAGTCTGTTTACATGTTGTGAGGCCACCAATGAAAGAGTAGAATGGACCAGTTTTGTAATAATGTTATCAATTTGAAAAAGATTTGTGGTGTATTTGCCCAAGCACTTTAGATAGACAAGGGATTAAGGAATTTTTTACTTCTTAAGTTATTCAGGAAGATTTCACAAGTTTGGACTTTAGGTAGGGGAGCAATGCCTCAGGTTGCACTAGTCATAGAGGTTTAGCTCTCAGACATCTGTGCTACGCCACATGTTAATCAGAATTCACTGGCCGCAATCAGCAGAATTGTAATTCAGATGACATGATTATACATGTTCGCATACAGCAAGGTATCCCTCAAATTACATAGATCGTCAAGATTCAGTTCTATGACAGCCAAGGTGTCCGTCAATTGACAGAAAGAGCTATCCCTTTCATTACAATGATGTACGACTGATCAGAATTTAAAGGCTTCTTTACATGACAGCTTGTTATTCTCTGAATACTTTGAACAAAAAACAATAGGATTATGGGAATATCTGACCTTTGTAAGAGGCAGGGAAAGCAGATTTGAGGGATTGGGAAAGTGAAAATCTGTCAATCTACCGAAGGGTTTTATTGATAGGGTGCATAAAAGTGTATTTTATATTATGTTCAATTAAAACAAATTTGTTAATTATCAATATTTATTACATACATACGCAGAATATTGCATACCCCCTGCCATTATGCATATGTATTATCAAAGGTCCTACAAGTCTATAAGAAAAAGTTACTTACCTTCAGTAACGCATTATCTAATAGAGACGTGGTCTAGCCGCAGATTCCTTAACTTTAGAATTTTCCCCAGGCGTCAGACTGGATCCGTAAATTTTTCAGCTGTACCACTGCGTGTCGGGGGACAGCATTGTACGACTCCATGATGATGTCGACTCTGGTTGTGATGTCAGTGGAGCCATATAAGTCCCCTCCTGCACGTGGACGTCAGTTTCTTTGTGAAACTTTCCATGCCAGAACACGGAGCTGCCATGGAAACTGGCTGTGGAAACAGTGGGCCAAAAGAAAAACAATATACCTTTGAAACAAAAACCAGAAAAGGGAAATGAATGGTCAAGTTCTATAAGGATAGATCAAATGGACCCCATGAAACGATGAACACTGGTATATAAAACCAGTGCTGAAAAATGGTATAACCCTTACTCTACAGGTCGTTCACAGAGCGAGGAGACTGGGTAGGGCGTTAAGGAATCTGTGGCTAGACTAGCGGCCTGATTCATGAACCGAAATTGCACTCGCAATAGCTGCGAAAAAGCTAACGCGAGCGCAATAGTAAAAATCTGTATTCATGAAGAAAATAGCGAATTCGCAAACACAGAATAACGAATACGCAAAAATATTCGCAGAATCCCGGCAGTAGCCCATTAGCGAATCGGAAATAGCGAGGAACCACGGATACAGCGAAAAATATTGCTAAACCGCAATATAATCGCAATCGCTATTCAAGAAAAATCGCTAATTGCGAAAAACCCGTAAATTGCAATTTGCGAGGCGCATTTTAAGGACAACCCAAAGCAGGTGGTAACCATCAAAGCCTATGAAAATTTTTGGGGAAAAACCGTTACCCAATCAGGAACAGGTGCTGGCCTGACCAAACACACTTACGGAGATGCAGCAGCAGCATTAGGAGTCTCACAATGCCAGGACTCTACATGGTGGTCAGGCGGCGAAGGCTACAGCGAGCAGCACGGAGGAGACGTAGGATCCAGGAGAGGATATTCCGCCAGCGGGTCACCCTGCTGGGCCAAACCAGAGAGCAAATATACGCAAAGTACCGCCTGAATGGGGCAATGATCATCAAGCTAATTCAGGACCTTGACCCCCTGATGCAGCACCCAACAAGGCGGACCAATGCCGTGCCCACACATGTCCAGGTATTGTGCAGCCTGCACCTTCTGGCCTCCGGTAGCTTCCAGGGGATAGTTGCTGTTGCAGGGGGGATATCCCAGCCCACCATGTCCCACTGCCTGAGGAGTTTCCTAAATGCAATGCTGACCCAGCTACACCACCACATCAAATTTCCCACCAGCCAACAGGAGTTGGATGAGACCAAGCATCAATTCTACAATGTTGCGCATTTCCCACATGTGATAGGATGCATTGACTGTACCCACATCGCCATCTGCCCACCAGCTGAAACGGAGTACATGTACCGCAACCGCAAGTCCTACCACTCCCTCAACATCCAGATGGTGTGCAATGCTAAGACATACATCACGGACATAGTGGCACAGTACCCGGGGAGCACACATGACTCCTTCATATTCCGGCACAGCGGCCTCCACACACGACTGGCCAGGGGAGACTTTGGTGAAGGACACCTACTTGGTAAGTACACTTGGCCCACAATGTTACACTGTGAGGAAGTAGCTGTGCTGCACAGGCACTCACCCTCTGCTCCTCTCATGCAGGTGACAGTGGCTACGCCCTCCGTGAATACCTCCTCACCCCATACCTCAACCCTGCTACACCACAGCAACGGCGTTACAATGTAGCACACATACGCACAAGGAATTGCATTGAGAGGACATTTGGGCTACTAAAGAGCAGATTCCGCATACTGCACAAGACTGGTGGGGCCATGTACTACAGTCCTGATGTGTGCTGCCGCATTGTGGCTGTGGGTGCAATACTACACAACATTGCTACCAAGCGCCGGATACCTGTAGAGATCTCTGGCAGTGAGTCGGAAGGGGACGACCGGCCACCTGCATATGTGCGTCAAGCACGCGGGGAGAATCCAGCTGAAGGACACAGACGCCGCAACCACATCACAATGAACAGTTTCTAGTGCACCCACTCCCCTCACCCCACAATTCACAAATGCATGCCAATGGAAATAATGACAGGAGGCCGATGTACAATGCTAGAATAAATATTATTGTTGAAGGCACAATAATAATGACTTTTTGCAATTCTTAACATGTGAGCAGTATTGCGCCATACTCCTCTAAATCATACACAGGACATGCTTCTATTATCAGCATGTCCCTGGCAATGGACAGTAAAGTCAAGTGCGCCTCCGGCGTGCGGCACCCAATCGCCTATCAGGCTCATCCTCTGGGACGGCACGTGAACCCGCAGTGGGTCTGCTGCTGCTGCGTAGCACACCAACCTGTGAGGCAGACAGGCTGGTTACACTGGAGGCCCCCTCACTAGTGTCGTCCCCACCACCATTGGCTGGGCCGGTTGGATGAAGTGCCAGTACGGCACTGGTGACCTGCTCCAAGACTCGCGCCACATCCTCGCAGCATTGCACCAGCTGCAGCTGCATAGCTAGGCACCGACGTGAGAGCTGGGAGGTGGCATTACCAATGACATAGTTCGAGCACATGTAGGCAGATAGCCGCGTAAGTAGCTGGCGGTGGCGGCGGCGGGCGGTGTTGCGCTGCGAGATGATGGCCGCAGTGTTCGCCTCCATAGCAGTTGTCATCCGCTCTATCCTGTCCGACACATTTCCTACATTGCGGCCAATGTTGTGGAGCTGGAGTTGCATTGCCCCTTGGCGTCGGGCCTGCAGTTGATGGATGCTCAGCATCCAGTGCTCTATGCTCTGCCCTGGCACGCGCACAGCCATCCCCCTCCTGCCGCTGCGTGCTGTGCTCTGCTGGCGACCCATGCCATGCCTGCTGTGCTGCCTGGCCACAGTGGGTGTGCGCACTGTCTCCGCACTAGCAGCACCAGATGTTGAGGGTCCCGCTGGTGGTGGTGTTGCGGTTGACAATGGTGCAGCGCCTGATGGTGCTGGTCTGGCAGCAGGGATTGGTGCAGCGCCTGATGGTGCTGGCGCAGATGGTGCTGGTCTGGCAGCAGGGATTGGTGCAGCGCCTGACGGTGCAGGATGTGTGGCTGTTGACACCTCCTCTGCATCCTCTGGTGCCTCGTCTATGTGCAGCCTGTCGCTGTCGCTGCTGTTGTTGTCAGCGCCACCTGTGAGGGGAAGTGGACCTAGATTAATTGCATGTATCTGTCGCACGTGCAGTTGCTACATGCATGCTGGCTGACATTCCCTGACTGGCTGTGGCATTGCGTACTTTGGGACATGTCTGGCTGCATTGGGGGTTTTGTACATTGTTGGTAGACTACATGTCCCACAATGCTTTTGGGGACAGGATCGCAGTCGCATGCCACTTACCTTGGCTGTCTTGGGTGGGTCGGGATGAGTCCAGAGTGATGACCCCTATACACGCCTCTGGCTCCAGTGTGTCCTCCACACGGTCCTCCAAGGGGGTGTTGGGAGGGACTGTAGGATCTCCACCTCCAGTAGCCAGGGTCTCGCCCAGCCTCTCTGCCACTCTCTCCTTGGCACGACCTCGGAGGTCATACCACCTCTTTTTTAACTCCTCAAGTGACCTGTGTGTCACGCCCACAGCGTTGACTTTTGCGCCGATCCCCAGCCACAGTCGGCGTTTCTCCGCTTCAGGCACCCTCCTGGAGTCCTTTCCAAATAGTTTTGGGTAGTTTTCTACCAATCCCTCTATCAGGTGCTCCAACTCCTGCTCACTAAATTTGAGCTTCCGCTTGCGCCCGGTGTCACTGTGCCCTGGTGCTGCATCCTCTGCCATTGCTGCAGTCACAAAAGTGAGGATTTGGAAGTTTGGAGGGGTTCTGGAAGGAGCTCTGTGAGATGCAGCCTCGAGATCTGCCTCACTGTTCTGTATGGGGGTGGGAACTGCCTGCTTCCTGGTTGTGATGTCATCACTGTGCTCGAAAAGCAATTTCCCGTTTTAGCGATCTCGCTATTAGCGAGATCGCATTTAGCGAACTCGCTAATAGCGATATCGCAATCCTATTACAGGACCGGAGGCTTCAGATTATGCTTCTCTTTCATTTACTGTAAACTCACAGCAGCCAATAAACATACAGTTTATCAAAGTTAAACTACATTAACCATCATGCTTGGCCCAAGCCACGCCTCCTTAGCCCTACAAGAGCCCTGGTAACAGTCCCATCTTCCTCTTTCTTTGCTGCTCACAGCAAGAGATAAGTGCTATGCTCCCATTACTCTTATGTTGCTACTATTGATTGGCAAGAGTTTATTTGGACATTTGTGCATGATTGCTTTGTTTTACCTTTTCTGGTGATCTGTATACGGCTTGGCCGTTTATTTGCCGATATTGCCGTGTAATTGCCCTTTTGTCAGGGCGACGCGCGTTTCGCGCTCTGGGACCCGCCTCAGGGTCGGCGGTGGCAGCCGCGTTAGGAGCGCTGTTGCACTCGTGCTTGGAGCCGATGCTCCGTGCTTCGCGCATCTGTACCGGCCCACCCTGCGGGTTGCTTGTTCCTCGGCCGGGCTCATCCGGTGACTGCAGGAAGGCGCAGGGCTCTCCCTAATCGCCCGAACGCCCGAATAGAGCCGCGAACCACACGGCAAGCGCGTGCAGCCCAAGCCACGTCCATTGGGCTATTCCTAGTAGGATTTGGACTCGGTTGGGCTGCACACGTTTTGAGCTCGTTTTTTCCACCGCATTTCACCGTGTTTTAGCTAGAGCTGGTGGAAAAGACGCCTAACTGGCTGTAATTAACAGTTGCCTTGACTAGGAGGGTGCACACGCTCCATATATAGGTATTAATCGGCTCTGACGCCCCTGGGCTGCAGTAATCTTTATACAGCTTTGCTGAGGGGGTCTGGTACAAAACATTGGTGTGTATTTTTGTGTGCAGTGGGGCTGACCCCCCCTCCTTACTCCCCTAGTGTCTACCTCAATTCTTTGGTGTATCTACCCACTGTGTGCTAAGATGGAGGAATGGGTGTATTTTGATGAGGAGGCAGGGGAAGAAACCTACGAGGAGCAGCCGGCTGCTGCAGTGGAGGATAAAATTGTGGAGGCCTTGGACGCTTCGGTGCAGGCCTCAGTCAACAAGGCTGTCGAGAGCACAGTGCCTTCTACTGTGCATCAAGCATTGGCGAAGGCTCTTAATCCTATTACCAAACAGTTAGAAAATTTTGCAAAGCGACATGGCTTCACTAAAGATAAGTCCACTAGGAAAGCTCCACCAGCTACGCAGGCAGGCAGCAGTGAACAATGGCCACATTCGGATGCTTTACAAACCCTACCAGCACCAGGGCAGGTTCATGATTTGCAACCCATGCCAACATCGGGGCAGGACCATGGCTATTCTACTGGGGCCAAACCCAAAAGCAAACAAAACTATACAGACACTGACACTACTACCACGACTGGTACAGATACCACAGATACGGACGAGGAGGCTCCACCGAACAAAAAGGCAAAAAAGGCCGCCCCTTCGGCGTCAGCCCCCATTGTTACTACCCCATTTACATTCAATCCTACGGAAATAGTCCACCCCAGATCATCGGATTGGGTCCCGGCCACGGCCGTGGCAGATTACCTGCAGGAAAACCTCAGGAAAGGGTTTGACAAAGAGGTGCGTAATCGTCTACGCTCGGAGTGCCCTCGTCCCGACCTTGCCCACAAGGTGGCATAGACTCCGGAAATTGACGTTAGCGTTCTAACCTTTTTGAAAAAGTTCGCCAAGGACCCCAAGAAAGGCATTGACCGCGCCTGGCGCGGCTGCCAAGATAAAATGTTGGACGTGGTGGGCCCTCTGGCAAAGATCCTCGAAATGGCCCTTCAGGCCAAGGAATCAAACGTTCCCGTGGACCCCGATATCCTGGCTGGATGGACCCAGCGGGCCATCTGTTTATTAGGAAATGCCAATTGCGCGCTATCCACAGAGCGGCGCAAATCTTTACTTATGCGAATGGATTCAAACTTGACGGAATTGGCATCGGCGGAACCGGGTCCCTTAGCTGAGGGTAATTTGTTTGGAGATCGCTTTGTGAAGGACGTCTCCAAATATGTGGGGACCTTCACATCGCTAGACAAAGCTCAGACCGGAATCAAACGGGTGTTCCACCAACAGGTTTTCAACAGGGCCGGACGAGGTCGGGGACGCTCGCCAGGCCGCTTCGCCAACCAAGGTCCCCCCAGAGGCGATTTCGGTAGAGGTCGAGGAGACTGGGACTCGACCAGAGGTGGTACTTTCTATCCCACCAGAGGCAGATTCAACAGAGGCAGATTCCAAGGAGGTGGCAACAGAGCAGGCTTCCACGCCCAGAACTCTTCAGGTGAGCACAGTCGATTGTTTTGCCTTTCCACTGGGGGGTCGCACGAGACACTTCGTTCACAATTGGGCTCTTCTGACCCAGGATGCGTGGGTCTTACAAACAGTACGGGGTTTTCACCTAGACTTCTACCAGACTCCTACACAGACGGCAGGTCCGAGGACTCTCCATTTTTCCCAACAAGAGAGAGCCTTTATAGACAACGAGATAGGAGAATTGCTTCACAAACATGCTATAGCGGTGTGCGATCACGATCCACACGGGTTTTGCAGCAATATCTTCCTAGTTCAGAAGAAGGGAGGAGGTCACAGACTTGTGTTGAATTTAAGGGAATTCAACTACTTCCTAGTGTACAATCATTTCAAGATGGAGGGCATCCATCTGTTGGCAGATCTGCTCCGGCAGGGCGACTGGATGGTCCGCTTGGATCTCAAGGACGCCTACCTATCTATTCCCATCTACCCTCCCCATCGCCGATTCCTACGATTTCAGTGGAACGGACGATGGTTCGAATACTCGGCCCTTCCTTTCGGGCTTTCCTCGGCTCCTTGGTGTTTCACCAAGGTGATGAAGCCGGTAGTCTCGCACCTCCGAGAACAGGGCATAAGGTTGATAATATACCTGGACGACATCCTGATCATGGCTCAAAGCCCGGATCTAGTGTCGCAGCATCTGCAGACAACGGTTGCGTTGCTGCAGAATCTGGGATTTGTGATAAATCAGACGAAATCTGCTCTAATTCCGTCGCAAGTGACGGACTTTCTAGGGTTTGTGATCAGCTCACAGACGGCTCAGTTGAGCCTTCCGAAGTCGAAACTGAAAGATATAAGGAAGGAGATCAGTTCTCTCCTCAACAGTCAGATGGTATCTCTCAGGACAGTCGCCAGGATAGTAGGTCTATTGGCGTCGTCAGTACAGGCGATATTCCCGGGGCCTCTTCACTACAGGGCCCTGCAGAGTCTCAAGATACAGCACCTTCAGAGGGGGCTGGCCTATTCGGACCTAGTGCCGTTGTCACAAGAGGTCAGGGACGAAATGCAATGGTGGTTGCACCAGGTAGAAGCTTGGAACGGGCAGAGCCATTTTCGGTTCTCTTCCCGAAGTAGTCATAGAATCCGACGCCAGCCGTTGGGGTTGGGGAGCGCGCTGTGGCGCTGTTTCAACAGGAGGACGATGGTCCCATCAAGAGCTAGAGTTACACATAAATTGTTTGGAACTACTAGCAGGATCGTTCGCTATAAAAACCCTCTCGCCGCACCAGACTTCGTGTTGCATTCTTCTCAGAATGGACAACGTCTCGGCGGTTCGCTATATAAACAAGTTGGGAGGGACGAGATCGTCCATGCTTGTGCAGGTAGCCAAGGAATTTTGGCAATACTGCCTCAACCGTCAGATCACGGTTATTGCAGAATATATACCGGGTCAGTCCAATGTTGTAGCGGACTGGAACTCGAGACACCTGAGGGATTACAGCGATTGGCAGCTGCTTCCCCGGATGTTTCACTGGCTGCAGGACCTCTGGGGTCCTTGCCAGATCGACTTGTTTGCATCCAGGCTCAACAGCCAGCTGCCCAGATTCTTCAGCTGGAGGCCGGACCCAGCGGCGGCAGCAACGGATGCCTTTCTACAGGACTGGACGGGAGCAGTGAACTATGCGTTTCCCCCCTTTCTTCTCATCCCACGAGTGGCGTCTTACATTCTCAAACAGAAAGCGGAGGTGATCCTGATAACACCTCTCTGGAAGTCGCAACCGTGGTTCCCGACCTTGTTGGGGATGTGCTGCGACCTTCCCAGGATGTTGCCCTGGTCAGAGTCCCTTCTCCTGGGACCTCTACGGGAACAACATCCATTGATCCTGTCACAGCGTCTCATGTTGATGGCATGGAGGCTTTCAGGCAAGAGTTTGCCTGGAGTTTCAGGAACGGCTAATGAATTCATCAAGCAGGCTTGGGCCCCTTCCACGAGAAAAAGGTATTCTTCAGCCTGGAAGGGATGGTTATGTTGGTGCGTGGAACGGGACCTGGATCCCGTGGGGGCAGGCCTTTCACATGTCGTAAATTTTTTGTCTGAAAAGGCGACCAGCGGTTTAGCCTATAGATCGGTGAACAACTTCCGGTCTGCTATTTCCGCGGGTCATTCCCACATTGATGGGAAACCTGTGGGAGTTCACCCCCTTGTGTGCAAACTCCTCAAAGGGATTCGTGTTGCGAACCCTCCCAAACCCAAGTATTCGGGGCTGTGGGATGTTTCTATGGCTATCAAACTACTTGATAGTTGGCCTTCTAATGACTCGCTTTCTAGGAAGCAGTTGTCGGCAAAACTCGCTATGCTTTTATGTTTATCGTCATGCAGGAGATCTTCGGATGTGCGGGCACTAGATATTGCAGGTAGAGTATTCACTCCGGAAGGAGTTTCCTTTACTATTACAGGCCGCACAAAAACTATGTCTAGAATGATTGAATATAATGCCTTTCATAGTAATGCTAAACTCTGTGTTGTCCAATGCTTGAAAGCTTACGAGGAGTGTACTCGTTCCTTGAGACCGACTGGGGTTACGCAGCTTTTAATTGCAGTGCAGAAACCATTTAAGCCGGTGTCCTCTGCCACCATTGCCAGATGGCTTAAGTTTATCATGAAAGAGTCGGGAGTTGATGTTCAACGGTTTGGGGCGCACTCTGTGAGGGGTGCTATGGCTTCTAAGTCATATTTATTGGGAGCAAATATTCAGGATATTATGCATTGTGCTGATTGGTCGTCTGAGTCGACATTCAAACAATTCTACTATAAGCCGGTGGGAGATATTACTTCTGTTGTTTTTGATTCAGCGTTAAACTAGCATAATCTGAAGCCTCCGGTCCTGTAATAGAATCAAAAATTAGCTAGCATTCGCGCCAAGAATTTTCAATTCTATTAAGGACACGGAGGCGAGGATTATCCCACCCGGCTATGTCATGTTATGATCATGCTTACCCACCCGTTGTTATGATTACTTCTGTTTATACAGGCATTACGGGTTCTTTATCTTTGTTCTAGGTTCTGACAAGAAAAAAGAGTGACGGCTCTACTATTGAAGATTGCAGTTGGAACGCTGTTCCCCACTATCTCACGTTGGAGATTTTCTGAAGTTGGAAGTGATTCCGTGTTATTCCATGTTGGAGTTTCTATAAGACTTTTATACTGAACTTATGCTGCATGTTCGTGCAAAGAAAGAGGAAGCTGGGACTGTTACCAGGGCTCTTGTAGGGCTAAGGAGGCGTGGCTTGGGCCAAGCATGATGGTTAATGTAGTTTAACTTTGATAAACTGTATGTTTATTGGCTGCTGTGAGTTTACAGTAAATGAAAGAGAAGCATAATCCTCGCCTCCGTGTCCTTAATAGAATTGAAAATTCTTGGCGCGAATGCTAGCTAATTTTTGATTCCTACACGGATTTTGACGGAAATAGCGATTTTCCAGCGATTTTAGAAATTCGGTAACGCTTTTTGCGGCCGCGTGCGAATCGCTTTTTTTTCTTGCAGATTTTGATGAATGCCGGTCTGCGAATTCTAAATTGCGATTCGCTGTCAATGGCAATTTAGAATTCGCAGAATTCGGTTTTCATGAATCAGGCGGTAAGTCTCTACTAGTTAATGCGTTACTGAAGGTAAGTAACTTGTTCATCTGATAGAGACATCTAGCTGCAGATTCCTTAACTTTTGAATTAAATAAGATAGCTATACCCACAAGGAGGAGGGTCTGTGAACTAATCCTACAGCAGTTCTCAGATACAACCAGCCGAACAAAATTCCCAATAGACCAGACATACGTAGGAATTAGATGAAAAATAGCACATGCTCCTTATAAAGACTGTGGCAAAGACCACAAGCAATGAAATTAAAAACAACCCTACAGGCCTGGAAAAAACCATGCCACAAGGGCAGCAAAATAAAATTGTGTCGGAAGACAACAGTAGGACAGTAGTACATGACCCCTAAAGGGTGAAATGAACCCATGAACTTGAAAAGACAAAGGCAATAATGAATGCCAAGTAAACAACAGTTCCCTACACCAGTAAGGAAGTATTCAAAAGAACCTGTCCTAATTAATCCAAAAAAGAGCTCCCAGGACATGTCCCCATTAGAGCCCAGATGAATAAATGCCTTCACCATAAGGTCATAAAGACCAAACCAAGTACTAGGACTGATGAAATTCAAAGTTCGTCCTTAAAGAAAACGTCATTAGATGAAACAACCTCCACAAGGGTCACACTACGCACAGAACCCATAGAGACAGAAAGATGGCAATTATGCAGATTTGAATCTGCCATAAATAATTATCAAAAATGCTCAAATGTATATAGTTCGTGCCCAACGTACATATATAGATCCATACCCATAATATATACATGGATGTGTGCCACATGGCATATAAAACAAGCATTAGAAATGCAATCGGGCTCGGATTTATTTGAGTTTGAGCTAATGGCATTGTAAATGCCAATGTATTGTTGCTATGTGTTATGGAGTGTGTTCATGTGGTGTGTACTGCCAGTGATCTCCTTGTGAGTGTGAGAATATTGCACCGTTACTGCCTGTGATGTCCTTCTTGTGAGTGTGAGAAGCTTGCACCTCTGCTGCCTGTGGTCTCCTTGTGAGTGTAAGAAGCTTGCACTGCTGCTGCCTGTGATGTTGTTCTTGTGAGTGGGAGAAGATTGCACCTCAGCTGCCTGTGGTCTCCTTGTGAGTGTAAGAAGCTTGCACAGCTGCTGCCTGTGATGTCCTACTCACTACTCTACTCTACTCACTACTCTACTCACTACTCTGCACTCACTACTCACTACTCTACTCACTACTCTACTCACTACTCTGCACTCACTACTCTGCACTCACTACTCACTACTCTACTCACTACTCTACTCACTACTCACTACTCTACTCACTACTCTACTCACTACTCTACTCACTACTCTAATACTCTACTCACTACTCTACTCACTACTCTACTCACTACTCTACTCACTACTCACTACTCTGCACTCACTACTCTGCACTCACTACTCTACTCACTACTCACTACTCTCCACTCACTACTCTACTCACTACTCACTACTCTACTTTCTACTCACTACTCTACTCACTACTCACTACTCTACTCACTACTCACTACTCTACTCACTACTCTACTCACTACTCTACTCACTACTCACTACTCTACTCACTACTCACTACTCTACTCACTACTCACTACTCTGCACTCACTACTCACTACTCACTACTCTGCTCACTACTCACTACTCTACTCACTACTCACTACTCTCCACTCACTACTCTACTTTCTACTCACAAGGTGATATTAAGCCAAGTTAAGTGGCTTAACGCTGCTTTGTAATATACGGAGGATATTACCACCAGACCGGCGCTAAAAGTGACATTCGGGTGGCGATATCCCCCTTGTAAATATGCCACTTGGTGTTAATTGTATTGCTGGGTTAGTACTCTATGCTGCCTAGGAATTCACAAAAGGCATCTTGGCACGTGTAAACGGGTTTGGCACTGAATATATATACCCGCCACGAGTGTGAAGAAATGTGCTGTGGTGACTATCTTTAAGGGGTGTTGAGGGGATAGACGAAGGGGTGGTTTGCCTTGTGAGTTTTATGTTTGAAAGCATTCACAAACTTCAATCTGACTATTTTGAGATCGGGAAACGGTCGGAGTAGCGGGCTGGAGTAACTCCCTTCCGAAAATGGGGAGGGAATGGGTCAACCTTGGAGGCGATGCGGAGAGGAGGGATTTCCATTTAAAAAACAGGAAAGTAAAATATTTACCTTTGCACTTTGGGCATCATTTCCCCAGTGCTGAAGTGTACTTTTTGGGGGCTGTCTTTATTAGTTTTTCTAATGTATGCATCCGCCACAAATACAATTACACGAGACATAACAACATAGCACAGTGTCTCCGCTTGTCATTACAAATGTATAACAATGTAAAAGTTTAGTAATAGTACCGGAGTCACGCGGTATGCAATTTCTCGGTCATATGTGCATCAGTGATCACAACTTACAGCGATGGTTGCGCACGTTTTACAATATTACTTGATATATCTGTTATAACATCAGAAACAATATTCAGCATATTAATAAAAGTAAAAATCGGGGGAAGAGCGATATGAGCAAAATCTCTACCTTATTATAACTCTCGTTCCACCCCTGTCACTGCACGCCCCATTCACTCAGCCCGTTGCAGGGGACTTCAGAATGACATGGGGTCACAATCACAGTGTGGTTACCTTAATTGCACCAGAGGTATCCTTAGTAAATTCGGGTATCACGAGGGTTGGGTACATAGCGTGGGGAAATGTTTAGCTTCTAATCGTGACTGTCTTATAGGAAGAGCTACTCAGTCCTGCCTGCGTGGGGCCCAGTCGAGACGGCAAGCCTCCCGCTGGTCCCCCCTCCCCAAAAAAGCCCTATTCGGCCGTGAGGGCTCTGTGCAAGTCTTGCAACCATTTTGGGATGGAGGGGGGAGGGGCGCAGGCGTGCCTTCCAGCACATAGCTAGCTGCTGACCTTGAGGTAGAATTATGTATTGGAGAAATGGGAGCTGGGGTGATATGTGGCCTGGCATTCCCAGTTATTATTCCTGCAATCCTGCACAAGGAGTAGATTTTCAACATAATAGAAATTATAATATAATATAATAGAAGTTTGAAATTCCAAAAAGTAGTCATCTGCACCCATTCTCAGTACTTTAACATGTACAGATATTTTATTTGTGTGTGACTTGCCCTCATAATGTATACAACCAATGACCAGAGGTAAAAAAAAGCTTCTGCTAATGCATACAACGCAAAAAACAATAATAGTAACATAAAATGTAGTTGACAAAAAAACGCTAATGATACGAATATTTAACCCAACAACACGAAAACACGACACTGTTGCTGCAAAATAACACAAAGTCAAAACATCTGTAGAAGAAGCTGCAATTCGAAACAGAAGACAGCCAGACTAGAACTGAACTAAAATCTAAGGTTAAAATCTCATTTCCATCTGCCTTCAATTACCGGCACCTCGGACAGCTGGTAATTGAGGATTTATGTATTCTTCTGCGCGTGTTTATTAAAAAGTACTGTGACTGCCCTTGAAGCTACAGGAAACTTCTTTCAATTAACTCCGCCGTGAACGCGGCACTCTGACAGCTCCTGCAATGGTGAACGGGCTCCCACCATCTGCATTGCATTACACGGGCACTCTGACAGCTCCTAATTAAGATTAATAAGTCTGCCGGGCACGTAACCGCACACTTTATGCCATGAAACTGAAAAAAATGACGGCCGAAAAGTAAATATAGCCTATCACGTCAAGGCTACTAAATAGACAGCACAGCGAAGACGAATCACTAGGCAGATGCCAGAAAAAACGAGGCGCGCACTAAAGAATGTGCCAGCCGGACCCCTTTCAGAATTCTTTTTTTTTTAACACATAAGAGCTCGGAAGCTCCGCCCCCCACTTCGTGGAGGCGTAGGCCCGAGCCCTAAAAAAGCAAAAAATTGCTTTTTGTAAGGAAATCGCTTCTTACCGCCTACTTGGAGTTGGTGTTAAATAGCGATTCCTTAAGGCTGAGGTGCACTATTTTTAGTGCTACCTGCATTGCATTTAAGGAATCAGTATTTCTGATTCCTTAAATGCAAGAGCAAAATAAGGAATCTCTATTTAGCGATTCCTTATTTTGCAAGTAGGTTTAAAGTCACCTACATCGCACATGACTAAATACCGGTCGGTAACGCTGAAATTTACCGAATTTCGGCGTTACCGACCGGTATTTAGCCACCTACATCTGGCCCATAGTGAAGAGAGAAGCAGACTTCAAATCATAGTAAGATTTGCATAGATCTAATACATATCTTGCCGCATTGTATACAGCAGATCTATACCTAAATATGTGTGTGCGCCATATATCCATATTGAACAACATGGAACTGAAAACTAGCCCCATGTTACTTACATCAAAGAAAATTTAAATAGAGCAAAAGGAAAGGAAGATTACACCAGCCATAAGGCACCCTGGGTGACAGCCTTAAAATAATACCGACCACCCAAAGATAACCTAAGAAGCTGCTACTACCAGAAGTCTAAAAGAAAACACAGGAAAATGAAACCCTGTCAACAGTGATCACTTATGATCACACTTTGCCCAATTGGTCAAAATGAAGTACACCCCAACCCATGGGAATCTCACATAGAGGTATCCGGTTGGAACATTCGATCGCAAGGTAAACCAGACCGAGCCAAACCCTGACCGTAAAGCAGACAAGGAGATATATGACTTAAAGTCCTTCATTTTCTGATGCTATGGTTCCAGCTGCAATGTTTCTTACTCCCACCTACTTAGAATAGGCAGAAGTTGACCATCTTTGTCCACAGTGTTTTAAGTCCCAAAAATGTGTTATGGTACGAACAAAGGCCTTCGCAGTGAAAATTGCTAGGGTGAATAGTAATTAAACATCACCAGAAATCAAATTAACTGTATTGGTCTCTGAAGATTCCTAATAAGCTCAACACTCAAGTGCTGACAAATGATTTTCTTCACTTCGGTATGAAAACTGCAAATGCAGTCAGTATATTATCACACTTTTATCAAAAAGGAAGTAGATGTCAAGAACCACATAACCAATGCTTATAGACTAAGCAAGCTCTTCAGCAGTTTTGTGTAGTCAAACGACATACAGTGAGGACACTACATATTATATTCTAAGATTCTGCTCATCTTTAATTTTATGCAGCAGACTTTTCTGCTCCTAATGGGTTAGCAGGGTGAGTGAGTCTGGGAATCACGCTACAGTGATAGAGACCCAATGTAGCGACGGTACAAGCCTCACAAATTGCTACACCCAAAAGCCATTACAAAAAGGTAATTGGGTTGATGTTGGAGGTTTGTATCCCATATATTTAGTTTAGATTTCCTGAATAATGATTTCCAACAGTCTTGTCTCATAAGCTAAAGGTTGCCATTTCTTAGTTGTTTATTGAATCAGTGATAATGTGTATGAAAAAACACCGACAGCAGCCACAACATAAGCCGACACGTGTGTCACCCAGTGGCCCGTTGGCCGAGGGCTTTTTCAAGGCACTGTATAGAAGATTAGGTCACAAAGGTAATCCAAACTTGAGCAATGTCGTCTCTGCGGTCCCGGTCAATAAAACTTTTTTTGACTGGGATCCTGATTAACTCTTACATTATTCGTTACTAAGTAAATGGATCTGAAATGTCAGACATCTCTAGACATACATCGTGCCCCCAGTCGGTACAGTGAGTGCTGAACCGCCTAGGTTATTATAACGTGCGGGGCTGTTTATCGGCGTGTCCGGGTAGCATATTCTAGACACAACATTTTGGCAGCTGCAAGCCGTGTAGGATTCTGGCGCCTTTATCATAGTACACTTGCCAGAATTGGACACACTTGGAAGATTCCAGGCATGCAGAGAGACTAACCGGTCCTGATGTAATTTACACTTACTGAACAGACAGGTAAATGGGGTCCCCCTAATGAAGTTCAAGAGACCTTCTATAGTTTTATAATACATAGTTCCTATATAGGGAGGATGATTAAACTAGGTGCTTTTATCACCTGTTTGCACTATCATTGTAACATGATTCCTCCTTTTGTATTTTATGGAGTTGTAACCATGCTGACCATAATATTTTTAATCACATGTATGGTTATGTTGACTAAAATACGCGCTTGAGATCACGTTGTTAAAATAAATATTTTAACCTTATCGTGTCTCTTTTTTACTCCTGTTGTGGACTGATATGAGAATATAACAAAAGAGTGTTCTCACTCCCCACCATTCCTGAGATGGTCCTAAGTCGCATGTTCTAGGTTGTCTATTCATTTATTTCTTTGCTATATGATGAGGAGCTAATGTACCACTGATTGCTAGTCTGGTAGGGGATTTTTGGTACTAATGTGAGTTTTTGGCACACCCTAATTCACTGAGGTCCTGAGTGTCTGTGCACAGTTCTGTGTCTGAGCAGAATCCCTAATTTACAGAACACTCCTGCAAAGAAAGTGGGGTGGAATTTCTTTTTTTTAATTAAAGTATATTCCAGATGAAATGTTACCATGAGGTCCTAAAGGGGGGCGTGGCTTGCACGCCGAGGGTGATGGCGGCGTGAGCCCGGAGCTCCGCGCCTATTCCCCGCAATTATCCTGTCTTCTGCTGCAGGGAGCCCAGCGCTGCGCCTGGAAAGCATCGATCCGGGCACCGGCATTGGTGGGGCGAGAGCGGAGCGGACAGGGGGCCGTTGGGAGGACCGGCCTCCGCCGGACCACGGAGAAGCCAGAGCCGGGCCGGGAGAACACCCAAAATGGCGGCCGCAGTGGCGGACTTGTAACGTCCGGCTGCTTGAACCGAGGGCTGACGCCTGGGGGTGAAGCTGAGACCCGCTGAGGGTCGGAACCGGTGGAGAAGTGCCCCCTCCCCCCCGGAGGCCCTGTAGAGGCCTCTCCTAGAAGCTCCGCGGAGCAGCGAAGCGGCTGCTGGTGAAAGCCCCGGGGAGGCTGCGTGGAGAGCGCTGTGCGCTGCGGACACCCTGTGCCCAGACTGGCGCGGCTGAGACCCGGCGAGCCGGAGGGATCCTGAACGCTCCCCCCTCCCCCCCCTGAACTACGCGGTAAGCCGTAACACCGAGCAGCCCACAGGGGGGGTGAAGTGAGGCGGGGGGAGAGCGGCGAACATTTGGGGACTACCTGGATTGTTAACGGCGGAGGCAAGCACGCCAGGGAGTGACTGTACTTGCCAGCTGGGGGGCCCTGGCTGACTCCCGCCACGAGGGCTAGTGAGCCTCACCCCCGGATAGCGGCGGGCGGCCGCTGGGAGTGAACCTGATCTCGGCGACATTAGGACATCGGTGCCCTACCACCCACGGCCCGGGGCAACACGCCCGTATCCCCCCGTGTCTGACCCCTACCCAGCGACGCTAACTGCAAACGCTGGATGCCCGGACAGGGGAGATTGACCTTGCTTTGAGAGAGCTAGCACGACGCTGAAGAGGCAGTGTGAAGGGCGAGCGCTGGACTGAGCCCTGAGAACTCCCGCAGGCCACGATGGGGAAGCCGAGAGGCAAGCAGGAGGAAGCGGCGGCCTCGGGGACGGCGGAAGGAGACATGGGGGAGCCCTCAGACCTGAAGAGGCTACAAGATCGTATCCTGGAGGCCATCACAGCAACGAGGGAAGCGCTGCATAATGATATTGCGCAGGTGGCGTCAGGGCTCGGCCTGCTCCGTGCCGACCACGACAAATTGAAAGACAGGGTAAAAGAGACTGAGGGGGCCCTGAAAGTCCTGGCTCCTGCCCACAAAACTCTTGAGGGCAAACTCACGGAGGCTCTAGACTGGATTCAGGTATTGGAGCGACGGGCAGAGGACGCGGAAAATAGAAGCCGCCGCAGCAACGTGCGAATCGTAGGCCTGCCGGAGAGCGAAGGGGGGACGGACTTGGTGGCCTACTGTGACAATTGGCTAAGAACTGTAGTGGCACCTGAGGGCCTGTCGCCCTTCTTTGCCCTGGAGAGAGCGCATCGGGTCCAATCCGGCCCACCCAAACTTGGCCTACCACCGAGACCCATCGTGGCTAAACTGCTGCACTACAGGGACAGGGACCTGCTCCTGCAAAGAGCCCGGGACGATGGCCCGTTCCAAATCGCGAACAGTAAAGTCACGCTGTTCCCGGACTTCACGTTCGAGACGCAGAAGCAGCGGGCTTCCTTTCTGACGATCAAGAAGGAGCTACGCACAGAGGGCATCCAATACTCCTTGCTATTCCCTGCCAGACTTCGAATTGTGGTGGACGACAAAACGATGTTTTTCAACCTGGCTGCAGACGCTTGGGACTGGTGGGAAACCTACAAAGCGGGCACGGATGGCGCCAAGGTTCGAGAGGAGCGAGAAAAGGAGCGGGAAAGAGCGCCGGAGGGTCCGCGCAAATCGCAAAGACTGCGCAGGCGTCGTCGCGGAGCTGGGAGACCAACCGCTTCGCAAACGGAGGCTGAGCGCAAGGCTGCGCTGCAAGCAGTGATCGAAATTGGAACAGAAGGGGGCTCTCAATCCAAACGAGGCACGGACACAGAGACGCATGTATCTGCCTCGGGCTCGGAGTCGGACCAGTCGGGGGTCCACGGTGCCAAGGACCCGGTGGTGACACCGCAAACAGCGGAAGAAATCCTGAACATCTGACTTGCGACTGATGGGTAGGGGGAGAGGGCCTTGAGGGGGTTCACCCGGTTAACGGAGGTATTAATTCCAGGCATGAGCGCTGGGTGACTGGCTATGCGCTGTTCTCAGTAGTGGGGGGATGGCAGCGGACCTGGGTCATGTAGCCCCCTTTTGGGCGAGGCCTCGCTCCGCACGCCCTTAAGGCACTTGCGGCTACGGCCGTGAACTAAACACTTGGGAGTTCTGAGTTAAGGGAGTTTGGATGGGGTCTGATATCTCGGTATTGGGGCCTGTTCTGGGGGGAGGGGGAACACCACAGTTGGGGTTTGGTGATGGGGGGGATTTGCAGACACAGACCTTGAATTCCTTAGGGGCTGAGCAATTGGGGGGTTCTGCTTGGGGACGGGGAGGGACCATCTTCCGCAGGAATGGATATAGGGAGGGGGAGGAGAACCATGACTTATGGGACAATGGCTAACTCGAATGTTTTGAAATGCATGACCTGGAACGTGAGGGGCCTACACACGATGCAACGCAGGCATAAAGTGCACGCCTACCTACAGCGGAGAGGGATCCACATAGCGCTCTTACAGGAGACACACATTACGAAGCAGGAAGGGGTGGCGTTACAGAGGAGATGGCGGGGGCAGGTTTTTCACACCTCTTACTCGGCCTACGCAAGGGGCGCTCTGATCTGGGTGAGGGCGGGGACGCCTTTTCAAATGACTAGACAGCTGATAGATCCAGAGGGGAGATTTGTAGTAGTGGAGGGCAGATTGCGGGGTAAGGCTATCGTTCTATGCAGTGTATATGCCCCGAATATAGACCAATTGACCTTCTATGCAAACCTATCGGGGACGCTGGCGCACTTCCTGGTGGGTCCGATACTCATGGGAGGGGACTTTAACTCCATGGCGGACGTGCAATTAGATAGGTCCCACCCACCCCTGAGAGACTCCCCGGTACACCGTGTAGCCAAGGGTAGACGGGACTGGCAAGAGAGCTGGGGGTTAACTGATGCATGGAGGGCGCGGCACTCAACAGACCGGGATTACTCGTTCTACTCCGGGATGCATGAACTCCACGTTAGACTGGACGCGATATTGTGCACACGAGAAGTGCTGTCGCAGGTTGCCTGGTCGGAATATCTGACGAGAACGATCTCAGACCACAATCCGCTTTTAATTCACTTAGACTGGATGGCGGAAAAGCCTAGGGTGCCAACCTGGAGGCTCCGGCCGGAGACTTTAGAAGACCCGATACTCGGGGCGGCACTGGAGGAGGGGTTGGCACAATACTTTGCCAATAACGAGGGTTCAGCGACCTCTAGGGCAGTGGAATGGGACGCCTCCAAAGTGGTAGTGAGGGGACAGTGCATTGCGCAGGTCCTAGAGAGGGCAGACGCCAAACTGAGGGCAGTGGAGAGAGACCGACCGGGCCGGCCGGAGCTGCAGGGAACGGTTTGCTCGGCCCGGGAAGCGGTGGCGGTTGAAGTAGAGAGGCTACGGGCTTATGATCATCGGGCATACGCGCTGCGATCTCATGTAGAAGGCGACCGATCGGGCACTTTGTTGGCGTGGCTTGCTAACCCCGCGAAACGCTGCTCCCCTATCTTGCAAATTGCCGAGGAGGAGGGAAGTCTGTCCTACACCCAGTCGGCCATAGTGGACGGCTTTCAGAGATACTACGAGAAACTTTATAGTAGCACCCCGGGCGACTGAGGGAAGGAGGCAGAGGCTTTCCTGGACGACCTCACCCTGCCGTGCTTAGAGGACGAGCAGGCGGAGGATTTGGGGAGAGACATCGACTTAGGGGAGATTAGAAGAGCTATTAAGTCCATGGCCCGCAATAAGACGCCAGGTATAGATGGTTTGCCCGTTGAATTTTACGGCAAATTTGTGGACGCCTTAGCGCCGCGGCTGTTAGCTGTGTACAAGGAAGCGGGAACCACGGGTCGACTCCCCCAATCGATGCGGGAAGCGATAGTCATCCCGCTGCTGAAACCTGGCAGAGAAGGCAGCAGTCCGGCCTCCTATAGGCCGCTCTCGATGCTCACAGCTGACTATAAAATCTTAAGCTCTATTCTAGCATCGAGACTCCTGCCGCACATGACCACTCTGATCCACGTGGACCAGAACGGCTTTATCCCTACCCGGAACACGACGTTAAACATTAGAAGGCTTATCAGACTTATGGAAGATCTGCGAGAGAGGAGTGGAACCCCGCTTGCCCTCTCGGTCGATATAGAAAAAGCGTTCGATAGTCTAGAGTGGGATTATTTATATGCAGTCATGGAGCGCTTCGGGCTGGGCGTAGGCTATATCCGTTGGACGAAAGTGCTCTATACAGCGGCAGTGGCGAGAGTGCGAGTTGGGTCCCTGGTGTCCCGACAGTACCCAGTAGAGAGGGGCACCCGGCAGGGGTGCTCCCTATCCCCATTACTGTTCGCATTAGCGATCGAACCGCTGGCGGTGGAAGCCCGCAGGGGGCGATACTTCGCAGGCGTGCTCGCTAGCGACGGGCGACAGTTTATATCGCTGTACGCCGATGATCTCCTGTTGTTCCTTGCTAATGACGCAATAGAGCTCGATGGTGCGGAGGAATTGCTGGGACGTTTTGGCGACCTGTCGGGACTGAGGGTTAATTGGAAGAAAACGTGCCTCTTTCCATTGAAGGAGGACGCGGCCCGCCCAGAACACAGACCGCTACTCCATTGGGAGCCGACTTGTCTCCATTACCTTGGAGTTTACGTTTATCACACAGCGACGGCCTTGTTCGAGGGTAATGTGGAGAGATGCGTCAGAGGCCTGAAGGGCAGCATGGCATTCTGGGCCACGCTTCCCCTGTCCATAGCTGGTAGGATAGCTCTGTTAAAAATGGTGGCCCTCCCGCGGCTGCTGTATTACTTTCGAACGCTCCCGATCTGGATCCCCAGCTCCTTCTTCCGTCGACTTAGATCCCAGCTGACTACCTTCCTGTGGGGGACGGGCAGATGTAGAGTGGCGCTGGCGACACTCACCCGCCCGAAAGATGAGGGAGGCTTGGCGTTCCCTGATTATGAGCTCTATTACCTCGCTGCCCAGTTGCAGATCTTTACGCAAGAGGTAGCTCGTGTTTACCGGGGCCCAGAAGATGGGCGACTGCGGGGCACGCCACGGCACATACTAGCCTACATCGCTCTAGGACAGAAACTCGCCGCCCGGGATTTATCCCTTGAACAGGATACATTTCGGCGCTGCTGGAACCGAGCACAGAAGCGGGCAGGGATTACGCACCCCTACGCCCCGGAGATGCCACTGGGCATGTTGACTGCCCTGCCCCATGGAGGCGATTGGTCCCACCTGCAGCAGTGGGAGGAGGCGGGAATACAGGTGATAGGGGATCTTTTCGACAACGGGGAGCTCCTCCCGTACCTGGCCCTCCAGGAACGATTTGATCTCCCACGCGGGGGTTATCTCCTTCACGCAGCTGTGATAAGAGCTATGCAGAAACACTGGGGACTGGGATTGACGGAGCCGGAGACGGCCATGGCGTGCCAATACACCATGATGGCGGCGGGAACGGTGAAAGCGGTGTCTTGTTTATATAACAGAATGCTCCACGAGCACTTGCCGCCCCTCGATGCGCTGAAACTCAAGTGGGAGACTGACCTGGGCAAGCCCATCCCGGACACGACGTGGGCACAACTGGTGCGAAGGGCGCGTAATAGCACAAGGAACGCTCGGTTTCAAATTATTCATTATTATATACTGCACAGGGCATACATGACCCCTGGGAGAATCCTGAGATACTTTGGCGCGACTGATGCGAAATGCCCCCGCTGCGCGGCAGGAGGAGCAGAGCTGGTGCATATGCTCTGGTCGTGCCCGGCCCTATCGGACTATTGGCGGTCCGTGGGTGGGTCCATGAACGAGGTGACGGGCCGGACTGTTGACTATGATGCAGCGGCGTGCCTCCTGCATTGGTTCCCACATACCCCCAAAAACAAGCTTTCAAGCAAATTCATAGATATGGGATTGATGGTAGCCAAGCGTGAGATAACTAGAAACTGGAAGGCAAGGACGGGCCCGACGCATAAGAGGTGGTACAACGAATTTCTGAAGTGGGCGGCCAGCGACAGCACACATAGATATCAGATGGCGCGCAGAACTACTAATGACAGTGCGCTAGAACAAGCAACGGCCTGGGAGGTAATGGTTCAAGGCCTCAGGGATAGTGGAATGGTGGATGATGGGGAGGACCTAGACGTGGCCGGGAACAGCACATTACAATAAACTGGAGTTAAGAGGACCGGTAGAAGGGAAAGCCTGAAGTCCAAGGTTAGAGGTACACCTCAAGAGGCTCCTGTGCGGATGGTGGGTTGGGGGGGGGGAACAGGGGGGGGGTTAGAATCTTTGAACTGGAGGGGAGTTGGGGGGGAGTTCAGGGTTTCCTTAGTTGAGGATGGAAAAGTAGGCACACACACAAATCCGAGACAATACTACTGCAGAAGAAACACCAGGCATGTGGGCGCGGAACCATTGCCTGCAGGCTGTGTACACGTGATGTTGACATACCAGACTGTGGCACTGTGATTGATACTAAATGTGCGTAACTATTGGCCTGTGTAAAGTGTGTTTACAATAAAAATTACTTAAAAAAAAAAAAAAATGAGGTCCTAAAGATGACAAATTATACAAGTGGTTCTTTTTTGCAAAAAACGGGAGGGCTTCTATTAATGCACCTGAAGGTGAATCAAGTGGTTAATAAAAATGTTTTACTTCGCCTTTTTCATATTTAGATATGAGATTTTGAAACATTACATGACAGTAAATTGTGCTCTTTCCTTTCATTACAGTCACTGAAGTGACCATACAATTTATACCTTCATATTCGCCACCACATTCTCATGCTCATAAATTAAAATGAAAGCCTGCGCCATTTCTTATCATTTGTCGAACATGACACTTTAGAATGCTGTGTTTTGGCACTGACAGCTATAGCAAGGTTGCTCTGCAATTACATACACTAGATCGTATTGCAATCAACAGCAGCATGTTTCTCCTGTGGTAAGAATGTGTTAATTTTTAAAAGGGAGGAGAGTTGCATAAGAAAAGGTTAAGGTTGAACTACATCATTCACCTTAAATTGATCCAGTCTTGATATATTAGTGTATTTACTTCTGGGAACTTTCCAAGTGACAGACAGGTCTGTGGTAAAACCGTAACTGGAAAGCAGACGTTGTAAAAAAACATGTTTATTAAGGTTTACAATAAACCACAACATACAATTTAATTTGCACAACACATTAAAAATAAACAAATTAATAGACTTACAAACCAATTAGCAATCAGGGTTCATATACAATTGGATGAGATTAGTTTGATAACTATTTTTAAAAATCTACATAAGGAACTGTTAGGGAATTCAGCCTAGGGGCTTCGTAAAAAGAGTACTCCAGTAGTACCACTGCCTGTACCCATAAATACTTTTGTGTACCGCCCCCAAGTGTTTGAACATGGTTAAATCAGCATATATAGCTGATGGCCAATGGTGTCTGAAAAACAGATTGTATTGCTTACAAAAGAAGCTATAAGTTAGTTTCAATTTACTGTGTATTCACCATTTTTTACCAGTCTTTTTATGGCACATTTAAATACACTGAAATCAACGGATGGGCCATAAAACTGTGGAGCAGCATTAAGAATTAGTAGTCATTATTTCACAATAATAAAATATCTCCAATAAAGACCATCTTGCAGGCTCAGTAGTTCATACCTAATTCTGCTTGAAATGTTGTCCATGGGGCAAAACAAAGTGAACAATGCCAGGCTAGGACAATCCGGAGAGATTAGGCCAAGTTGGATAGCAGGTTTAATTAAAGCCTGATGACTTCAAGTGGAGTGCGTTATCTCCACCAAGCAGTCCAAGCCAAAGAGGAACCTTCTATTAGTTATTTACGTGTGTTAATTAAAAACGACAACTTTTCACATATTCATGACTTAATATTGGCGAGACTCTGGCAAAGTAAGCTCTTATTAACCCCTTCTATGAAAAAGAAGCCCCTCAGAGTTATTCTTGACACAAAAATCACCCAAACTGCGAAACTAGGTGAATTGTAGCAATGGGCATTAGCACTAGTCTCGCAATAGATGCTGAATAAAAATATATGACACTAAATCAGGTGTCTCCAATAAGAAGATTGCAAGATATCAGTAGTACCTAGACACCTTCAGAGCAGCTCACTGCCTTGATGTCATTATTAAACTGGCGCAGGGTCACATCTTTTTAAAGTTAAAGGAAGGCTGTGTTTATTTTACATTATGATCACAGGCTGCAGGTAGCAGGGTGTGATAATGAGCAGTGCTCGGATTATGACCCTGGCAAGGGCACAGAGGCGAAGGACTAAAGTACTGAGGTATTTTACTCTTAAAGAAAAGTCCTTGTCAACTCAACCACAGCCAGCTGCCCGCGAACCGTAACTTATTTTTTAGATTAATAATTGGGATACAAATTGTGTTGGATATACATCTTGGGGTTCACTTTTGTTTAACTGCTATTATAATTGATCATTTTAATAAATATTATAACATTTAAAATCACACACAAAGAAATCAAGCAAAAACGTATTTATCATGGTGTCTGTAAGAAAGTGATGTTGTCAACAATACATTTAGATTGAACTTTCAACATTAGTGCATATTTAGTCAACATTACCGCCTTATGCTACAACTAGAAGAAGCTGCTAACTGTCCCAAGGAGCTTTTTAAAATCCTTCAAAACTTTGTCAAACCCGCCGCATGTGAGAGTTCTGATGAGTTCTCACAGACTTTATGCGACGAGATATCGTCTTTCTTTGAGAGTAAAATAAATAATATATATGACAAAATAGTGGCTGCCAATAACAGTACAAGTGATATCAACAAGATCATATCCCCTACTTTGTTAAAGGATAATGTACATCCACTATTATCCTTTCCTCTAATTGGAAGTACAGAGCTCTCTCACCTTATTACTCTTATCAAATCAGGATCTCCAAATGACCTCCTCCCTGCCAAGATGGTTCCCCCTCTGATTTCTCTCCTGGGGCCTCTCATACAGAATGTCATTAACATCTCCCTTATTAAAGGACAAGTCCCAGCAGATTGGAAAAGGGCGGTGGTAAACCCAATACGTAAGAAAGCGGCCTTCCCATGGACCGACCTCTCCAACCTGCGCCCAATCTCACTCCTGCCATACATCAGCAAGATAGCTGAGAAGCATGTGAACACCTATCTGTCACAACATCTCGAAGCGACGGAGGGCCTGGACTATTCACAATCTGGTTTCAGGCCGAACCACAGCACCGAATCAGCCCTTCAAACGGTGACCAATAACATCAGAATGGCACTGGATGAAGGTAGCTCTATGATTCTGGTGCTGTTGGACCTCTCCGCCGCTTTTGATACGGTGTCACACAAGGTGCTTCTTGAGCGATTAAAGGATGTAGGATTGGAAGGTGTGGCTTTGGCATGGATGGAAAGTTTTCTGTCAGGCCGTTCTCAAGAGGTTAGGCTGGGCTCCCACAAATCAACCTATAGGGAGCTCAATAAGGGAGTGCCACAGGGTTCTTGTTTAAGCCCGACACTCTTCAACGTGTATGTGGCTCCCTTGGCCAACCTAGCAAGATCATTTGGGTTTACTCCGGTGTCGTACGCTGACGACACCCAACTTCTCTTTCCCTTTAAAGACCTGACACCTGCAATAAAAAGATCTTTTGCAGAGGGAATGAGAGCAATATCTGCATGGATGTCATCAAACTGTCTTCAATGCAACATAGGGAAAACGGAGGTCATGTTGTTTGGACAGGCAGCAGCACATTGGACGCCTGAATGGTGGCCCTTGGAATTGGGTCCTGTTCCTAGCCCTAAAAGCACGGTGAAAAATCTTGGAGTGCTTTTGGATCAGACACTCACTTTCAAGGACCACGTAAATCAGGTGGCTAGCACCTGTTTCCGAGCCATTGGAATGCTAAGAAGAGTGTTTCCCTATCTGCCAGACTGCCATAGGAAAACACTTGTGCAGGCATTAATTATCAGCAGAGTGGATTACTGCAACGGCCTTCTATTAGGAGCAAATGAAGGGCAGTTTAAAAAGTTACAGGTGATCCAAAACACAGCAGCAAGGGTAATCCTTAATGCTCCCCCCAGGACTCCCTCTCTCCCGCTGCTGACCAGGCTCCACTGGTTACCAATACGGAGGCGAGTGCAGTTTAAGACCCTGTGCACTATCCACAAAAGTGTGATAGGCGAAGGTCCAAAATATCTAGCCAAAATCTTCCAGCCATATGCCCCTGGACGAACCCTGCGCTCAGGCAACCAGCAGTTTCTGCAGGTGCCCAGAATAAAAAAGTCCAGACAAGGAGGGCGAGCACTAGCCCATCTGGGACCAAAGCTTTGGAACTCTTTACCTCTGGAGATGAGATCACTTACCAGTCACCTGACCTTCTGAAAGGTTTTAAAAACACACCTTTTCCCCAGCAACTGAGCCCCCTCTGTTAATATGTACCATTCTATCTTACCATAAATCATCCGAGGATATTCTTACTGGCAAAGCGCGGAGATACCCCTTCGGGGGTCTATTCAGGCGCTATAGAAGAATATAAAATAAATAAAATAAATTGATGCCACTTCCTATTTGGGCTGCCGTATAGATGGATCTAAAGCACAACGGGTTAACTCCGTTCCTTGGGATTCTTCTTATGCAAAAGTGTCTTTCGACTATTTAAGATGGGTCTGTATCTTTCTACTGGTTTTGTCGGTTATGTAGCATCACCAGGAGACACTTCTCACTAAAGTCAACAGGCGCTTCCAATCAGGCCAATGTCATGAATGTGATTCACAATAACAGGTGCTTTGAACGCCCTCTGCTCATTTTAGAAAAAGTTTACATTTTAGAAGAGTGATGTTCTGTATACCTACCCTCGAATTTCGTTTATTTGTGCGTGTGCAAGTTGTTTCAGTCCCCAGTTCAGCAGATGGCAGTTTGATAGCATCAACACTAAAATATTGGCAGGGAAACTGTAAATCACCTAAGCGACTTTGTTCTACTTCCTATTACTGCCACACCTTGGATTATCCGGATGCTATCCACCCGGCACCTTCGGGCATCCCACCCGGGGATCTGGGACCTCTCGTTCGTGTAAAATGTATATACCTGTTTTTACTTCTAAAAAGAGAGAGGGACCCTTTAACACCCAAAGGACTAGGGTTCAAACAGAAATTCTAAAATGAGCGTCCTCTGGGGATTTCTGAAAATCTTACCACAGTTTTTTCATCACAAATGCAAGCACCACTCACCCAAAGAAAATATCTTTCTTCATTCAATCTGAGCAATCACTATCCCATACCATAGATCTGAGTGTTGGCACAAAAACGTATAGTAAATATATCAATATTTTGATTTTATTGAAACAAGGCTACAAAATTTAAAACATTTCATCAAGGAAAACGAAATACCTAACACTATAGTTACACAGATAATACGTTAAAAACAGTCAGAGAGATACAACAAGACATTACATTTTTGTCATTATTTTCCACATCCCCTACCAAAGACTGTACACAAACCCCACAATCTGTCAAAATTCATTAGAATTTGGGGTAGGTTTGAGAACGTTGGGTTTGTGGTGAGCAGGCTTTGACGCGTTTCGAAGGTATAATATTGTTTGAACCTTCTTTATCAAGACTACACTTGGTTATGCTCTCAGTCATAAAACATCTAAAGAAAATAAATAAATATATATATATATATATATATATATATATATATATTTATATTTTTTTTTGTTGCACAGGACTTTCACCGCCGTCGCTCCTCCAATTCCCGGGTGCTTAAGTCCAGCGGTGGTGAGCCGCTTGCAGATTCCAGCACACTTGACTCGGTTGAGTCAAAAAACGGCAAACACTCAGGTATCCACTTACCAATTCTTTATTGCAAACCCCTCACCCCCGACAGACGCGTTTCGCTTTGCAGCTTCGTCAGTGTCGACACTGACGAAGCTGCAAAGCGAAACGCGTCTGTCGGGGGTGAGGGGTTTGCAATAAAGAATTGGTAAATGGATACCGGAGTGCTTGCCGTTTTTTGACTCAACCGAGTCAAGTGTCCTGGAATATATATCTATATATATATATATATATGTATATATTGTAGCACTCGAAAAAGCAGCATAAGGTCATAGCCCTTTATTCGGTTTGAACACTGCCAAACCGAATAAAGGGCTGTAACCTTATGCTGCTTTTTCGAGTGCTCTTCATCCGGTGGGAAACTTTGTCGCATACAATATATATATATATATATATATATATATATATATATATATATATATATATATATATATATATATATATGCAAAACAAATCAGTACAAACTACAAACATGTTACTGCAGCTTTGACATTTTATTAGATAAAACAACAATCACATTATCGAAAACCTCACAGAGTGTCCTGTAAATTAATATATGTAATATTATGAACACTTTATTGCAAAACACAACATTGTTCTTAATGAAAACATGTCACATTTTACTATTATTCTTTAGGGGGACACTCCTACAACAGCTTTTCAGTTTGAAGTACTAACCTGTCAGTCCCTTAGGTAAACCAACCAAAACGTACTCCCATGAATTCCTTTCTAAACATACTTCTACTTTCACTCAGAACATTCGGCTCTAACCTATCTGTTTCTGTTCTTTATAGTTTAGGCGCAGGTTGATCACTATCTTGTAGGTTCAACTGTTTCTATCACCTGTCATGAACCACACAAAGAACAACAACAAGATCTATTTAAGTTTGACAATAACCTTAAATTTAATAGAACGAGGTTACGTGGCTACAATTTCTACTTAATAGAAAGTGCTTCAGTGAATGGAAGCTCTGTAATGTCTTTTGGCGGTATTTCTTCCTGCCAGGTCACCCGGGCGGGCTGCCATCTTGTAAACGGCCCGGAGTGCTGGAGGTGGCCGGGTGCGGGAGCGGCTCGCGCGGAGACGCGCTGTCCCTGGTGTGCTCGAGGGAGGAGAGGATCGCCGGCGGAGCCTGGCCCCCTCCGTGTTGGTCTGGTGGCAGCGATTGGCAGCCCCCCGGTGCTGGAGAGATGGGGCAGAGCCGCCATTTTGTGAGGAGACTGCTGGGACTGGCCTGGCGCGAGTGCAGCAGTGAGCCCATTGGAGACGTCACCGGACGGAGGGCCTGGAGAGTGGCGCTTGCTTGGGGGGGCCTGGAGCCCTTGGTGAGGCAGAGACGGCACCTCGAGTCTGCAGGAGTGAAGGCACACCGGAGTGCTGGTGAGCGGCGAACCTGGGGACGGGCCTATCAACGAGCCTGTCGGTTGGCAGGAAAGGACGGTGGGGGAGCCCATTTGCAAGAACCTGCCAGCACTGCTGGTGAGTGGAGCTACGGATGGCGGAGCGGGGCTGAGCTGCAGCACAGACTGGCGTGCCGATTCTCACTGATCTACAGGTCAGGGCGGCTGGAGGACCGGAGGTGGGGGGGCCCCATGTAGTCCTAGCTGGGGGCTGGAGGACTGTTTGGCGGTCAGAAGTGCGGCTCTGTGGTGGTGTTGGAGGTGGAGGAGAGCGGGCGCACTTCGGGAATCACAGCCGCAGCTTGAGGGCCGTATCTGATGGGCTTGATGTGCCGGTGCAGGGTGCGGCCCTCTGGTGACGCGGCCTATTGGGTCCACCGGTGCCCTTCTTGAAGCCTGACCGTGGTGGGTGAGAACGCTGGTTAGCTGGAGGCACGAGAACTGGCATAGCCTTGAGGAGCCTGGGTGCTGCGGGCCTTGACCGGCGACGACTCCCATACATCCCTAGTTCGCTCAGGCGTACGGCCTCCTTCGGGGCTGGAGGAGTACTCGACGGAAGTCAACTGACGAGTGGGTGTTTGCGACTGCGACAAGGGGGTTCCCTCCACGATTTAATTGAACTTATCCGGAGAGTGTCATGTCCTCCTCCAGAAACAGGAAAGAAAAGACCATTAAAGACTTGTTTGTTAAAGTGCAAGCGGATCCAATGGCCTCCACCACAGCGATGGGGTCCCAGGGCCCAAAGACAGGGAAGGAGGAGGGGTCGGAACCCATCACTAAGGCGTTCCTCGAATCCATGTTTGTCGCGCTAAGAGAGGACATTCAAGCCCTCAAGCAAGAGTTGGCATCAGAGATTTGAGAGTTCAGACAAGAGGTGGATGGCATTGGGGAGAGGGTAGCTGAGCTGGAGGGTAAAAGCGACGGGAAAGACGTGGAGATAGCGGCCCTACAACAGGAGATTCTATGGATCCATGATCAACAGGTGGACCTTCAAACACGTCGAGGACCTAGAAAACAGGTCCCGGCGCCAAAATATACGCATCAGAGGGGTGAGGGTAGATGAGGGTATGAAAGATCTCTTCTCCTACTCCAGAGAACTTTTCAATCATATCCTGGGCAGGCCACTGGAGACAGAGCTCAGAGTGGACCGGGCACACAGAGTGGGGCTCCCAAGAGCAATGTCGGCCCCGCCGCCAGATATACTCGTCTGTGTCCAAGACTTTCGTACCAAAGAGGGCATCCTCCAAAAGGCCTGGCAGCTGCAGCCTCTGCAGTTTCGGGGGCAATCCCCTGCACTTTATCAAGATCTATCCGCCCTCACCCTACAGAAGAGGAGAACCTTCAAACCTATCACTATGCACCTCCAACAGCGCAACATCACCTATAGCTGGGGCCACCCGCTCCGACTGTTATTCCGCATGGATAATAAGCTGTACCAATTGCTTTCTCTGTCGGAGGACAGCAGGTTGCTGGGAGTGGAACTGCCAGAGTCGGAAGATGGGAACGAGGACTCTAAGGAGGAGGCTGATGGTTCCAGACCCCATTGCGTCAACAGGGCCGCAGGCGCCATCTCAGGAAACCCCGAGCCAAAGAAGTTATGGAAGGCAGGAGGTTGGCTTTGGAGGCGGCTTCTACGGATCTTCCCAGCACCCAACCCGGCTGACTCTAGACTCTATATTGGGGCCGATTGTTTGATTTCCTAAGGCACAGGCCGTTGGCAGGAGGGAGGGACATTCCTGTTGGAGAACCACCCCGATATCCTTTCACTGATCAACCATGGTTGATGGACTATGTGGTTTTGTCTTTTTTTGTTTCCTATACATGTTTTGCAGTTTGGGAATTGTTGGGGGGGTTGAGGGAGGGTGTCCAGTGCTCCACGTTCGCTTTTTATCTAGGGCTAGTGCAGCTAGGAGTGTAAGGGCTGCTTTCCCATGTCTAGAGATTGCCTGCATTAGCGGCACCAAGCGTAGCCCCTCAGGTACAAACCTGACCCTGCTGATGATTGAGTATGCCTGCTTCCACCCTTAGGATTCTTACCCTCAATGTGAGGGGACTTGGCAATCCAGTAAAGCGCAGGGCGGTGCTGTCCTGTTTAGAAAACACACAGGCTGACCTAGGTTTACTTCAGGAGACCCATTTGCTAGCGCGCGATTTCTATAGGCTGCGGTCCCGCATGTTCCCCACCAAGTTCTTCTCCTCCTGCTCTACCTAGACAGCTGGGGTGGCAATTTTGGTGGCCCAGTGGTTTAAGTGGGAGGTACTGCATAAAGGTGCTGAGATTAAGGGGAGGCTTCTGGCCTACTGCTTTGCCTTAGACGGTCTAACGTTCACTGTTGGCTCCCTATACGCTCCAAATGAAGGCCAGGAGAAGTTCCTACAGACCGCTCTTACTGAAGCCACAGCCACTTCGGACCGTAACATCATCCTAGGGGGCGACTTAAACCTGGTGTTTGACAACCTTTTGGACAGATCCAGTCAACGCACACACCAAGTAGGTGCACTGTCGGCAGAGGGACTCGGGCGACTGCATGACTTAGGCCTCCACGACCTTTGGCGTAGTTTTCACCCCCTGGAAAGTGAATACTCCTATTACTCTAATGCCCACAAGACCTACGCAAGACTAAACCATCTACTGACTTCGGCCTCTGTACGCGGGTTTAAGAACAAAGTCGAGATGGGGGTAGCCTCACTTTCGGACCATGCCCCGGTAATCGCTACTCCCACCCTTCCACCCATGTCGCGCCCATCCAGGGTATGGCGTCTTAGGGACACTCTCTTACACAGGGCAGATGTCGTGAAGCACATACAAGACACCATTACAGACTACCTTTCTTATAATGCAACACAAGAAACGACCCTTGCAGTCCAATGGGCATTTATTACCCTCTCGACTGCCGACAACAGGGAATGCCAGCGCAAGCGCGATGAACTTACACAACTTCTTCGGGAACTAGAGCAAATGCACCAAAGGACGGGAGCCCCGAGAGTGTGGCGACAGCTTAAGACTATGCGCCACCAATTAATGGTGCTCGACCAGGATAGAGCAGAGTATGCGGCCCTACGACTGCGACATGCTTACTATACTGGGGTGGACAGGTGCGGGCGCCTGTTGGCCAATAGGTTGCGGGAGGTTCGGCAGCAACAAGGGGTCAAAGAGATAGTCAGGACTGACGGGACTATCGTATCTGAGGACGTTGAGATTGCGGAAAAATTCAGCGATTTTTACGCTACTCTGTACGCTGGGAGCCCAGCGGATGGCTCTGCGGGAGTTGCCTTTCTAGACTCGGTTTCCCTGCCCTCGCTGATGGCATCCCAGGCTGAATACCTGGAAAGAAACATCCAAAGGGAGGAGGTCATCGCCGCTATTTCTCGCCTTAAGTTAGCGAAGGCCCCAGGGCCGGACGGCTTCTCCGCTATTTTCTACAAGACGTTTTGTGCGGTGCTTGTCCCAATTCTCACCCGTCTGTTTAACTCCTTTGACGAACAAGGAGCGATACCAAGGGACCTTTTAGGAGCCTCCATAGCAGTCATCCCTAAACCTGGGAAGGATAGAACTAGATGCGGGGCATATCGCCCGATTTCCCTTCTCAATGTTGACCTCAAATTGTAAACAGGGATTCTGGCCACTCGACTAGCCCTTCATATGCCCAGTCTCATTGACCCGGACTAGGCGGGTTTTATACGTGAACGCCAGACATCAGACAACACCAAGCAAATTCTCCACCTTATAGAGAAAGCTACTCGAGTGCCCGGGGAATATATGATGTTGGCCATAGATACCAAAAAGGCGTTTGATCGCGTTCATTGGCCCTATTTGGAGCAAGTACTGGAGAGGGTGGGGATACGGGAGAAATTTCACACCTTTATTTTTAATTGCTACAGATTCCCTATGGCCACGGTCAGACTGAATGGATATACCTCCGCTAGTTTTACCATTGAGAGGGGCACAAGGCAGGGGTGCCCACTGTCGCCCCTTCTCTTTGCCCTGTATATGGAGCCCCTGGCCCAGAAAATGCGGCAGAACCCGGCAATTGAAGGGATCAAGTTCAGCGGCTATACCCACAAAATCAGTTTATATGCTGACGATGTGCTGATCTCACTAACTAACCCAAAGACAGCCTTACCAGCATGTATGGGAGATCTGGACGCCTTTGCTGGGGTGGCCGGATTCAAAATAAACACGGACAAGTCGATAGCCTTGGACCTCTCGTTGTCCCCTACCACCCGGGACTATCTTCAGAGACTGTTCCCCATTCAATGGGCGGCGGATACCGTCCCATATCTGGGAATACAGTTGGCCTCCTCACTCCCTGCTATGGTTGCCACCAATTACAC
Source organism: Lissotriton helveticus (assembly GCF_964261635.1). Taxonomy (NCBI): domain Eukaryota; kingdom Metazoa; phylum Chordata; class Amphibia; order Caudata; family Salamandridae; genus Lissotriton; species Lissotriton helveticus. Next base: position 1,623,095,947 of record NC_136067.1, read on the forward strand.
CATCCTTCGTGAGAAAATCGGACGCGAGGTTGGCCGGTGGAAGCACTACCCTCTCTCTTGGTTAGGCAGGATCGCGGCGGTTAAAATGACTATTTTGCCCCAGATCCTCTACCTATTCCGTACCCTCCCTCTCCGACCCCCCGTTGGTTGGATTTGCCAGACGCAATCCGACTTGGCCCAATTTATCTGGAATGTCTGGAAGCTGCGAATGCGGAGATCACTGGTGACGCTTGCTCCGAACTGTATGTGAATGGAGCAGATGGGAATCAGAGAAACATTGGTTGTTTCAAGATCAGGCGGTGGTGGCACGACCATTGCAGGAAATTCCTTTCCTGCGCAAGCCCCACAGGCCCCCTAACCTGTATGCCTCGCACATAACCCGTGTTCCTCTTGAGGTGTGGGATGCCACCAATATCGCGCACGACCTGACAACCTTCCCATCTCCCCTCACCCCATTGGTCGATAACCCCGACTTCACCCCGGGCACAGAAGGGGTGGCTTTCGCACACTGGAGGCCTGCTGGTTGCCAGTTTTTGTACCACATGTATGGAGCTGAGGGGGTTGTTCCGTTTTCCCAATTTAGGTAGGAGTACGGCTTCCCAGAGACTGAACGACTAAGGTATCTGCAAGTGAGGCATTGGGCGTTACACCCGAAGGTCCGCGCTAGCGCAGATAGACACTTATCCTCATACGAAAGATGGCTCATCACCCGCACGACAGATTCCAAACTCATCTCCGACCTATACAAGATGTTACAGACCACGCTGGTGTACACTCATAACCCCGGTAGGGAGCGATGGGAAAGAGAATTGGGCAGGACCCTCAGTTACAAAGAATGGGGGGAGATCTACTATAGGGCCAGGCACTCTGCATACCACATGGGGCTCACGGAGACATTCACAAAAGTTGTCACATATTGGTATCATACCCCAGACAGATTACATGCGATGGACTGCAGCCGAGAGACAACTTGTTGGCGTGGCTGTGGCCAGACTGGCAACCTGGTGCACTTATTGAGGGAATGCCTACATATTCAGTCCTACTGGGCTCAAGTGTTAGATGAAATAGATAAGCACTTCGAGACGGAAATCCCGCGCTTCCCAGCTTATGTGCTACTAGGTCTACCTAATCCCCTAACCTACCCACTAAAATCCCGCAGGGGCAGACAGATGGCTATCGCACTCGGCTCAGCGGTTCAAAATATACTTACACATTGGCATACTCCCACTATACCCTCCTTTGTAGGATGGCTTCGCCGATTATGGCACGTGCTCGGGATGGAGAAGCTGTCACTTACTATGGCGGGAGAGGGATGACCTGTGGCAACCATTTCTATCACTCTTGGCCACCGAATTCCGAGAAGTCACATGTCCCCAATATCTTAGGCTGCTGCGCCTCACAAAACCTCGGAAGACAGACTGTTAAGGAGGTCTCTGAGGGCTTAGCATAGATGAGGGGAGGAATAGGGGGCTAGCAAGAGACAGGGAGCACTGGACGGGAGGAGGGAGGGGGTACCTGGGGAAAAGGGGTTCCTTATGTTTTCTTTTTTCTCGTTTATTCTTATAGTTTTATTCTATGTACGGGCAATTGAAAGATACTGTCCCGAGCGCAGATCTCACGCTCTCAGCTGGCACTGCCTGGCGGTGCTGTTTCGATCTTGTTTGAAGACAGCTAACTGTACATGGAAATACTTGCGTGTTTAAATTCAATAAAGATATTTGAACCATAAAGTGTGATCTGAAAATTACAAAGTGAGCCTCACATGCTGAAAAAAGGGACCAATAATCAATAACAGTGGTTAGTTCCCTACAGGTATCATGACAGCTACCATTTTGAGTAAGGTAATAGTATTGAGTGACATGAATTATTCTTAACATTGTTCTTTCTCCTAGACTGCCATCTCCAGGGTACAGAGCACTGGTGCTGCAGCCTTATACTCATAGCCCCTCTGCCCCACAGCCCCTCTGCCTATTAACTATAATTAGAGCACCAATTAAGTATGCACTCAATTGAGGCTCAGCTTTCTGAAACTCGCTTACTTAAAATTGCGTTGAGGCTATGGAAAGTACTTTTGTTTCTTTTCATGCTCTTTGTGTTGCTCCTGCAGGTAGCTCTGAATTGGTTACCAGATGACAGAAGAATTATTTAGGTCCTTATGTATGCCCTTCTCAGCTGTGCAACAAACCTTGTCCTTGCTTACCCACACTCTGCAGGTCTCCCGACTCTGCCATTTGTTTCCCTGCTGCCTGCCTGCCAGCTAGGTCTGTTTGTACTCTCTCACCAAGCATTGCCTTTCAGCACTCGCATTGCAGTAGTGCAGATTGTCTTTTCCAGTCATTTGTTGTATTGTATATGTTGTATCTTTCCCGCTGTTGTTAAAATCTGCCCCTTGCATTAGTGACGCTTTTCCTTTTCTGCCTTTGTTGTATTTTTTGGTCTTTCCTGCTGCTGTTAATATCTGCCCTCATCACATGGTATCTGTTTTTTAGCTTTTGTTCATTTTTGTTTTTTGTTTCTCGTAGCTCTGGTTCTCGAGCATGCATACCTCGCCGTTCGGCCTTCCTGTTCGTTTTGCAGCTACTGTCTCCCTGCGCCTCTCCCTCCTTCTACTATAGACCATAATGAAACCGAAAGCTGGAGCGGGAGATACTGGCGCTCAGGCTGATGCACAAGCCGGCGGAGGAAGCGATGAAGGCTCGGGAGTTGAACGTAGGCTGAATGAACGGTTGGATAAAATCGTGGAGGCGATTACGGCATCCAAGGAGTCCTTACATAATGACATATCACAGGTTGCGATGGGGCTGGGACTCCTGAAAGCCGACCACTCGAAGTTGGTGGACAGGGTGAAAGAGACGGAATTGGTGACTCAAGACCTGAAGCCGGCAGTGGTGACAGTGGAACGCAAATTGGAGGATGCCCTGAAGTGCCTGACGACCCTGGAGAAGAGGACCGAGGATGCGGAAAGTCGCAATCGACGGAACAACGTGAGAGTGGTCGGCTTACCGGAGAAAGTGGAGGGGTCGGACATGGTGGCATACTTGGAGAACTGGTTCCGAACGCAGGTTGCCCCGGAGGGCCTTTCCCCTTTTTTCACGCTAGAACGAGCGCACAGGGTCCCGGCCAAGCCACCCTTGCAGGGCCGTCCACCTCGACCTGTGGTCGCTAGAGTCCTTCATTTTAAAGATAGGGACTTATTGATTCAGAATGCACGCTCGACGGGGCCCTTTCGGGTGGAAAATGGCACTGACACGCTTTTCCCGGATTATACACAGGACGTACAGCGTCATAGGGCCTCTTTTCTAGCCATAAAGAAGGAACTAAGAGAAGAAGGCATCCAATACTCGCTGTTGTTCCCAGCTAAACTGTGAATCATCCTGGATGGGTCGACCCACTTCTTCCTGACCTCTGACGAAGCCTGGACGTGGCTGGAATCGTACAGGGCGGGCACTGATCGCAGGGACAGGGGCGGGGGGACCGAGGTCAACCGAAGCCGCCAAGGGTACGCAAATCGCAACATATACGGAAACTGAACAAAAATCAACAGGCCCTTCTACAGGCGCAGCTGGCGGCGGACAAGCAAGGTGCGCTGGCGGCCACGGCGGCAATAACAGTATCGCAGGGAGAGAACTCGAACAGAGGTTCCGACTCGGATACGGACAAACGACAATCAAGAGCTGAATTGTCGGATGTATACAGCACCATGGGACCGGAGGTGACTCCAAGATCGGCGGATGACTTGTAGACGAACTATAACACAATATGTCTAGGACCTGCATTCTGAGGGGAAGGAGCCCCTGGTAACGTATCAGACTGCTATAACCGCACATGCTGCTGTTTGGGGTTTGTAGGGCCGGAGGCGGGGGCGGGAGTTGCTGCCCGTCGGAGCTGAACCATATCCCTATTGCCCTTAAGGCAACCTGTAGTGACTACTGCAGGGTATCACAGTGTGTTTGTTGTGACTGTTTGGATGGGGTCTGAGTTTTTGGGTCCTGTCCTGGGGGGGTGGGTAGAGGGGGCGTTATGGGGTGTTGAGTTCCTGAGGGTTGACAATGGTGTGGGCGCTGCTATTTTGGTGGGGAAGGGGGTGCAGAACTACAGTGATGGGGACGTTATGTGAGTTGAAATGCATCACTTGGAATGTGAGAGGCCTACACACTATGACTAGACGTCATAAAGTCCATGCTTATTTATTGCGAAGAGGGGTGCACATTGCTCTGTTGCAGGAGACCCATCTTACCAAGGTGGAGGGCCAGGCGTTGCAATGGAGATGGAGGGGCCAAGTCTTTAGCACAGCTTACTCTGCGTTTGCCAGGGGGATACTCATATGGATACGGGCAGGGGTCCCATTCCAGGTCGCTAAACAGGTATTAGATCAGGAAGGCCGCTTTGTAGCTGTAGAGTGTAAAACAGAAAAGGTTTTGGATCCTACATCAACTCAGCCCGGATCTCAACAACAAAATAAACAGAACAAGATGGCTGGATAGGGAAAATTCATATCATTAGTAACAGCAACGCAGTCAATATGTACTACGTAGCCACAGTCTTATGTACTAAAACAAATTTATTTTCTTTTTATCTGGTTTTTCAAAGTTTCAAGAACACAAGGGCAAACCAAAGACTGTCACGACAGTGAATTCATGAGTACAATATCTACACATATACAAAAATACAAATATACAATATTTACAAAATGAATAAAGCACAACGAATAAGAACAAATGAAACTGACACACCAAAAACAGTGAAATAATTCAATATTCACAAATCAATTGCATGTTATATACAATGAAGAAGTTCGTGCGAAAAGCTAGGGCAAAGCCAGTCCTTGTAAATGTGAAACCAAGGGACAGGCGGAAGCAGATGGAATGGGACGCCTGCCTGCCTGACGGAGCTGTGGTTCAATATTTGTATTGGGTTGCACACCTAGGATCCCAAATGGTGGACAATTTCTTTTCCTAGATGCACCCTTTGGAGTAACCACAGGGTGGAAGTGTCGACGCGTTTCGAACCGGGCTATTAGAGGTTCTCTTCAGGACGGGGACTGGGAACAATGGTTCTGCACGTGGCAAGGAGTATGCCGTGGTGTCGGTAATTCGCAAAGGAATAGTGGTTTCTGTGGTTGGCCAAGTATAATTCTTGACGATATGCTGTCCGCCGCGCGGTACAAGCTCGGGGGGGAAGACTCACAAGCTGACTGTATTGATTTCAAAAGGCTTGGTAAGTAGCTTTATCAGAGTAGAACATCTGATAGCGGAAGGCAATATTAAGCCGGCGGGCGGCGTCTCAATCAGCCGGGACTTGTTTCCAAGGATTCAATCTCTCTCAGCCAGGAACACGCACAGTCTATCAATGTGATAGACTGTGCGTGTTCCTGGCTGAGAGAGATTCCGCTATCAGACGTTCTACTCTGATAAAGCTACTTACCAAGCCTTTTGAAATCAATACAGTCAGCTTGTGAGTCTTCCCCCCCGAGCTTGTACCGCGCGGCGGACAGCATATCGTCAAGAATTATACTTGGCCAACCACAGAAACCACTATTCCTTTGCGAATTACCGACACCACGGCATACTCCTTGCCACGTGCAGAACCATTGTTCCCAGTCCCCGTCCTGAAGAGAACCTCTAATAGCCCGGTTCGAAACGCGTCGACACTTCCACCCTGTGGTTACTCCAAAGGGTGCATCTAGGAAAAGAAATTGTCCACCATTTGGGATCCTAGGTGTGCAACCCAATACAAATATTGAACCACAGCTCCGTCAGGCAGGCAGGCGTCCCATTCCATCTGCTTCCGCCTGTCCCTTGGTTTCACATTTACAAGGACTGGCTTTGCCCTAGCTTTTCGCACGAACTTCTTCATTGTATATAACATGCAATTGATTTGTGAATATTGAATTATTTCACTGTTTTTGGTGTGTCAGTTTCATTTGTTCTTATTCGTTGTGCTTTATTCATTTTGTAAATATTGTATATTTGTATTTTTGTATATGTGTAGATATTGTACTCATGAATTCACTGTCGTGACAGTCTTTGGTTTGCCCTTGTGTTCTTGAAACTTTGAAAAACCAGATAAAAAGAAAATAAATTTGTTTTAGTACATAAGACTGTGGCTACGTAGTACATATTGACTGCGTTGCTGTTACTAATGATATGAATTTTCCCTATCCAGCCATCTTGTTCTGTTTATTTTGTAGCTGTAGAGGGCAGGTTATATGGAAGAGATGTTGTATTGTGTAGTGTATATGCCCCGAACACTGAGCAAGCTCGTTTCCTGGATACACTGTCTAGAACGCTGGCCCCCATGCTGCCTGGCTCGGCCATTGTGGGAGGGGATTTTAATGCTATCTCAAATGTAGACATGGATAGATCACACCCTCCTCTGACGGCTGCACCGGCTCGGGCATTAGCTAAAACTAGATCCGATTGGCAAGACCATTGGGGATTTATTGATGTGTGGCGGGCTCAGCACCCTCATGATAGGGACTATTCGTTCTTCTCTTCTGTGCATGACCTACATGTACGGATTGATGCTATACTATGCTCCCCCCTGTTGGCTCATATGGCAGGGCGCACTGAGTACCTTGCTCGAACTATCTCAGACCACAACCCGCTCTTGATGTCAGTGGATTGGCAGAGGGTGAGAACGGCGATCCCGACATGGCGCCTACGCCCTGAGACTCTGGAAGACCAGGTGTTTCGGACGGAGGTGGGTGAGGGTAGTGGCAACTACTTTCGGGAGAATTGGGGCACAGCAAGCTCAAGTGCAGTGGAATGGGATGCCTTTAAGGTGGTTGTCAGGGGGCTGTGCATTAGTAAGTACTCGGGAGCAAGGAAATCGGTAATAGATGCTGTAAGAAGGGCGGACGAGACCCTGAGAGACCTGGAGCAGAGGAGGCCCGAGTTGCCGTCCTTACAGGAGCAACTACTAGAGGCCAAAGAGAAAGTGGCTGCTGAAACGGAGCGGTTGCGATGTTTCGACAAGAGAGAGTACCTGGCGAGAGTGCATGCGGAGGGGGATAAGGTTGGCACGCTGTTGACTAAACTGGCTGACCCGGTGCAGCGGAATGGGCCAGTCATGCAGATAGCACTGGAAGATGGTGCCCTGGCCCACTCACAGGAGATGGTGCTGTCTCGCTTTGCTACTTATTATGAAGCTCTATATAGCATCAGGAGGGGGGAAGCAATTGCGGACATAGAGGAGTATCTAGAAGAACTCCGCCTACCGTGCTTAGAGGAAGATGATGCTGATGGGTTGGGTCAGGGCATCACACTGACTGAAATACAGGTGGCAATTAAGCACATGGCCAGGAACAAGACGCCGGGGTCTGATGGGCTGCCTATCGAATTCTATGCTCACTATATTGATGTACTGGCCCCCGCCTTGTTGGAGGTTTATCAAGAAGCGATGACAGATGGTCGCCTGCCGGGATCGATGCGCGAGGCCCTGATAGTCCCACTTCTGAAGCCCGGACGGCTGGAGGTGGACGTGGCCTCATATCGGCCCCTATACATGCTGTCGGTGGATTACAAAATCCTGAGCCGTATACTGGCGTCCCGGTTATTACCACACATGACGTCGCTGGTCCACACGGACCAGGCGGGCTTTATCCCCAAGAGATACACAGCCTCGAACATTCGCCGTCTTCTTCGAGTCATGGCTGATAACCGGACCGATGAGAGCTTTGCGGCGGTGCTCTCGGTGGACATAGAGAAGGCGTTTGACAGCCTGGAGTGGGCCTTCCTTTGTAAAGTCTTGGATAGATTCGGACTGGGTGATGGATTTGTAAAATGGACGAAGGTGTTGTACGCCTCGGCCACAGCTAGGGTGAGACTGGGCGAGGTGATTTTGGACCAATACTCGATTCAAAGAGGCACAAGACAGGGATGCTCGCTGTCGCCCCTGTTGTTTGCATTGGCGATCGAACCCCTGGCGACACAGGCGAGGATGGGGCGATCCTATAATGGACTGATGCATCGGGGAGACCCGCACTACATCTCGTTGTATGCTGATGATCTGCTTTTATCTCTCCGGGAGCCCGAAGAGGACTTGCACGGGGCGACCTCTATGCTGTCCAACTTTGGGAGGGTCTCCGGTCTTAGGGTGAACTGGTCCAAGACATGCCTCTTTCCGGTGCGACGGAGTCTCTCTCCGCCAGCTGAACTTGGTACCATTAAGTGGGAACCAGCATGTATCACGTACTTGGGGGTCCGAATTTATCATGTAGACCAAGATATACTGGAGGGTAATGTGGGCCGGGGTATTAGAGCTCTGAAAAACTGCATGGAATTCTGGGCGACGCTTCCTCTGTCGGTTATGGGCAGAATCGCACTGCTTAAGATGGTGGCGCTTCCCAGACTCCTGTACTATTTTCGTACACTGCCGATCTGGATCCCGACGAGAATCTTCAGGGAACTGAGGTCGTTGATGGGGGGTTTCATTTGGGGCAGCGGTAGGCGGCGCATAGCCCTGGCAACACTGATGAGGCCCAGGTCGGAAGGGGGCCTGGGGGTGCCGGACTTTGAACTCTATTATTTGGCGGCCCAATTGCAGGTTTTAATGCAGAATGTGGCGAGGGAATATCGGGGCACGGAGAGTGGATGGGGAAAGGGAATCCCTCGTCATGTGCAAGCCTACATAGTTCTGCAGCAAAAGCTGGACCTGAGGGATTTGACGGGGGAAGAACGGACCCTCAGACTTTGCTGGAATAGGATGCAAAAACGAGCAGGGACTCCCCTCCCATACGCACCGGACATACCGTTGGGCATGCTGACAGCACTGCCGCATAGTGGGGACTGGACCCCGCTGGCGGACTGGGAACAGATGGGGGTCCAGGTGGTGGGAGACCTGTATGTGAACCAGGAGTTGGTGCCTTTCTCGGTGCTGCAGGAAACGTTTGGACTACCAGAGGGGGACTTCTTGCTTCATGCTGCGGTCACGACTGCGATTCAAAAGCACTGGAAATCCGGGAATGTGGAACCAGTGGAAACCCTTGCTTGCCAATATGTAGTGATGGCGGCGGGCACGGTTAAGGCGGTGACCTGCCTCCAATCCCGGTTGCTCCGTGAGGGCATGCGTCATTTGGATGCCCTTAAAGCGAAATGGGAAACAACTATAGGTCGACAGATACCAGATACCGCTTGGGCCCAAATCCTTCAACGGGCATGGAAATGCACGAGAAACACGCGTTTCCAACTAATTCAGTACTGTGTGTTACATAGGGCCTATCTAACACCGGGGAAGGTCCGGAAATACTTCCAAGTCCAGAATGCAGCGTGCCCGCGATGTCAAGAAAAGGGTACTGAGCTAGAACATATGCTATGGCTTTGCCCACACATGGGGAGCTACTGGGAGGAAATAGGGGAGCTTCTGAACATGATCACAGATAGACACATAGAGTATGACATGGCCACCTGCTTGCTGCACTGGTTTCAACACACGGCCAAGACCAAGGTAACCAGCAAATTTATTGACTTAGGGCTTTTGCTGGCGAAACGCAAAACTACCTGGCATTGGAAGACGAAGAAGGGCCCGTCATTTGAGAGATGGAGAGGGGAGTTCTGCAAGTGGGCTAGTTGCGAGAGTGTGGTGCGGCTCCGGCAGGCTACCCGCTCAGGTCACGAGAAGGCGCTGGAGGTAGCTCGGTCTTGGGAGGCCATGGTCCAATCCTTGAAGGACAGCCAGCTGACAGAGGAGGAGGGGTAGATCTCACATATGCGTGATGGTTACCATTATAGCGTAGTTTTGCTGACCCAGCGATAAATCAGTTGAGATATTTCAAGCGGATTGGTAAGCGCCCACACCAACACTCATGCTCGGGGGGTGGGAACCAGGAGGGAAGGGAGAGCTGAAGGGAGCAACAAAGTAGAACTGTTAGTGATAGCTCCAGGGATAGTTTTAGCTTGTTTGTTGGGAATTTGGGGGGTGAAAAGAAAAGCGGTGCAGTCCTCCGTCGCTCAGCCATAATTGGTTCTATTACTGTGAAACGTATGCATGCGCTAAGACTTTTAAAATTGCCGCCCGACCCCTGGGTTGTGGGCTGAATGGCTGTGTACTTCAAATATTTCTGTTCCAAGGACCACAAACGTTGGTTACAAAGTTGCTGAATGGCATACATGTGTAATAGTATATCTGCAATAAAAATATATTTCAAACAAAAAAATGAAGGATATATATGTTTATGCTTAGGATTGCTATCTGAAGTCATTGATTTGTTTGGTACGTACGATATAACATGTTTTTTTTATACTCGCAATAGTGTCCGCTTCCCCCGCTGTGATTTATTTCTCCCCTTCGGCGCATGTTGCACCTCATTCCTGGAAAATTTTCTGCCCACAACTGCAGTTCAAGGGCGCGGGCTGTGTCGGACGCGCTGCGCTGTTCCCTCAGGAGTGGCCCCTCCGTGGAGCAAGGTTGCGTAAGCATCCCAATTGAGTTGCTTGTACGTACCGTGGTAGCCTGTACGCAAGAGTGCAAGCGGCAGCCTCCTGATCTCTGAGCTGGTGACGCCTCACCTGGGCTTGGATAACAGGGTATTTCCTCAACTTCTGGATCACGGTACGAGGCCAAAAATAGATTTTCTTAAATCGGCGACATCCCTACTTCCTCGAGTAAATATCATCCTGTTTGGACATAAATAATTTTGGGAAACTCCTTTGAGAACTTCTAGCTACTTTCCAGGCATATGGACTCACCCCCCTTTTAAGACCTTAGGGAACGAGCTAGGGTACAGAACTTTTGACTCACAGTTCATTGCTCCTTACCTACGCCCTACCTCACTGGTGTTGGGGCTGTAATAATTTGGCTTCCCTCTGGGGATTTTGATCTTGGAAGTACCCTCTTCACTACACCATGTCTGATTATGAGGTGTGTGAGCATGACCTAGCTGTTTATGGTCCAAAAGACGAAGATGATTTTTATTATGACGAAAATATGGAAATTCTGATTGACAAAACCCTTGATAAGAAACTTGACCAAGCTCTGTCCTCTGCCCCATTACCCAACGTCTTGACAAACTAGTTGATAGAGAGCCATCCCCGACACCCTCCAACCCTCCCTCTCCCACCTTCAGAGCTCCCCAGCCATTCCTGGCCTCATGTTAACATCTACACTAAGGTGACGCACAAAGCAAGGGATCATGTCTATAATACTGACCCGTTGGCCCCTCCGATACCCTCTCTCCCCCTTCCATCCCCTACTAAGCACGCAGATACTGATAGTACCTCTTCCTCCCAAGAGTCAAGACCACGTAAACGCTCTAAGAAGCGCAAGCGTCCTGTTTCCCCTTCAACTCAGTCCTCATTCACGTTTGATCCAGCTAGTATTGTTCAACCTAGATCTTCAGACTGGTCACCAGCCCCAGAGATTGCTGAATATATGCAGACCAACCTGCGAAAAAGATTAGACAAAGAAGTCAGATCCCGCCTCAGGTCTGAATGTCCCCGTCCAGACCTTCCTAACAAGACCGCTCTCACTCCTGACATAGACATGTCCATGCAAACCTTTCTTAAGAAATTCCGCAAGTATCCTAAAAAGGGAATCAATAGAGCCCTGAGAGCATGCCAAGATAAACTTTTGGATATGTCTGGCCCTTTGGCCAAGTTCCTAGAACTGGCCCTTTAGGCTCAAGAGACGGGTGCAGCTATCCACCCTGAAGTCCTCGCAGGATGGATTCAAAGAGCGATTTGCCTCCTTGGCAATGCTAATTGCGCACTTTCCTCTGAGAAAAGCAAATTGGTTCTCCTACGGATTGACCCCCAATTAGCTGAGCTGGCTTCTTCAGAACCTGGCCCCTTGGCAGAGGAGCAACTGTTCGGAGACCGCTTTGTGAAAGACATCGCAAAATGTGTAATTACCTTTACGTCAATAGGGCTGGTCAAAGCAGAGGGCGCTGGACTGGCTGCTTCAATCAGCACGGTCCTCACCGTGGCTACAACCACAGACGAAGGGGATATGCTCAAGACCTGGCTTAACCCTGTTTCTACCCAACTCAATCCAGAGGCTTCAGGGGCCATTTCAAGAGGCGTCAACAGAGGCTTCTGCAAAAAGGATGCCCAGTCCTCAGGTATTGATTCAACCTTTTCTCCCTTCGATTCCCTTGGGGGGCAGACTGATGCATTTAATTCACAATTGGTCACAATTGGTTAAAGATCACTTCAAACACAGGGGTCCTGAACACCTAGCAAGTGTATCCAATAGAATTGAACTCCCAACCAACCCAGCTTTTCCTCCCTCTTCCTCTCCATTTTTCCCCGACAAGAGGAGTCTTTTATAGAATCAGAGCTGAGAGATATTTTGACAAAACAGGCCATTGCTGAGCAAACCCTCCAAACAGGAGGTTTTTGCAGCAACGTCTTTTTGGTTCAAAAGAAAGGAGGTGGTCAGAGAATAGTTTGAAACCTCAGAGCTTTCAATCCCTTTGTGACCTATCTTTACTTCAAGATGGAAGACATCCATCTACTGAGATACTTGTTATTAGAACAGGATTGGATGGTTCGTTAGATCTAAAGGACGCTTATCTGACAGTTACGATCTACCCACCTCATCAACGCTATCTCCAGTTTCAATGGAAAGATCAGTAGTTCCAGTATCAATACCTACACTTGGGCCTCTCCTCTGCCCCTTGGGTATTCACCAAACTCTTGAAACCTGTGGTGACATGATTAAGGGAAATGGGAGTTTGCATGATCGTTTACCTAGATGACATGCTTATTTTAGGACAGAATCGCTAACGACACACCTACAATGGACAGTATCTCTATTGCAAAACCTGGGCTTTGTGATAAATCAGAGAAATCTATGATGAGTCCCTCTCAGCAGATAGAGTTCCTGGGATTCCAGATCAACTCAGTGTCAGCTCAATTACTCCTTCCTCAAGCTAAGATAAAATCTATCAAGAGGGAAATCAAATCGACATTATGACATTATCGAAACAGATGGTTTCTTTGAGGTCCCTAGCTAGGATTGTCGGCCTACTAGCCTCCTCCATTACAGAGCGCTGCAACGCCTAAAAATTCATTATTGTCAATAGAATTTCAGCTACGATCATTCCATTGCCCTGACACTGGAAGCACAAGAGAGCTTCTTTGGTGGCTAACTCACATGTAGGCATAGAATGGAAAGGCTATTTTCTGAGTTTTACCCGATGTAATCATCGAATCGGATGCCAGTCATTGGGGATGGGGCGCAAGATGCGGAAACTTCGCTACCGGCAGTCGCTGGTCAACAGAAGAATTGAACATGCACATCAACTGTCTGGAGTTGTTGGCTGGCTCCTTAGCCATCAAATCAATCTCACCATTGAAGAGCAATTGACGCAACCTCCTCCGGATGGACAATGTGTCAGCGGTACGGTACATAAATCGCCTAGGAATTGACGAGATCCCGGCTGTTAGCCAACATAGCTCAAGAATTCTGGCATATCTACCTAGCACAGAAGATCACGGTCATAGCAGAATACATTCCCGGCAAAGACAACTTAGTGGGGGGACTGGAATTCCGGGCTTCTGAGAGACTTCAGCGACTGGAAGATCCATCCTTCAATATTTCAAGATATCATGACTATTCAAGGCCCTTGCCTCGTAGATCTTTTCGCCTAGCGTCTGAACACTCAGCTTCCCAAATTCTACAGCTGGCGATGGGAACAGAGGTCTCTCTCCATTCTTGGGGAACTCTGACGAATTACGCCTTTCCTCCCTTCACAATGATCCAGAGAGTAGTGCCCCTGTCTGCCGTCAATCAGCATAATTGATGTTGGTCATTCCTGTGTGGAAGACACAATTGTGGTTTCCGCCGCTCCTGGAGTTGTCAGTAGATCTACCTTTTCAACTGCCTGTATTTCCACAGCTACTCCTGGACCAGTCGGGTCCCCACGTCTGTTCCTTCTTCAAGACCAACTGGTACTCATGGTATGGACAATCTCAGGAGACATAAACAGATTAAAGGCCTTTCATCAGCTGCTGCCGAATTTATTACAGTGATATAAAACAGGACACTACAGCACAATTGTTTAGCGCACTATAGCGTTTGGCTCATAACTATGATTTAATGTGTTATAAAGGACTAAAACTTATTAATCATTGAGCCACCATTGTACATAACTTTGTCACCTTGCGACGCTCACGCTGTTCACCTCTATCACTTGCGTCGTCACTTTTCACTTGTATATATCACTTTGTCACCAAGTGCCTTTGGGTTGTCACATGAACTTTCTTGTACAGTGCTGCTTCCAACTGTATTCCCATGTGTAAATAATTCAACAAATTGGTGAATTACAAGCCATGCACTAACCATTTGAGCCTCCTTGTTTCCTTCTAATGTAATGCTCTTTGCATACATAACTAAACTGCCTTTCAATTGTTACCTGTTGGGACATTGGTTTTTCTATATGCCGAATTTATACAGCAGGCTTGGGCTCCTTTCACTCGTAAACGATATTCTGCTCCATTGAACCATCGGGTGGGATGGTGCCTTCAACAGGAGATGGATCCTGTGGTAGCCGATCTGAAAGATGTCGTGAATTTTCTCTCAGAGTGTGCAGAGTATGGAATATGTTACAGCAAACAAATGATGGACGGAATGCTGACAAAGCAAACATTCTCCCCCAGTGAAAAGATCTGGGTTAAATCCATTGTTCTTTTGCCCACTACGCCCCCCCAGTTTGGACCCAGCCATAACCAAATCAGTCTTGACCCTGTGCCTCATGGGAACAGTCCAGACCGTAACTGCCAGGCCAGGTCCTCCCTGGACCGAAACAAGCATCCTGGGATCGGTTTCAGGGTGTGTCACCCTTCTTCAGCCAGGATAGCTTGAATTCAGTGGCACACTGAGCAAGGGACCCATGTCTGGGCATACCCATCCCTCTTAGGGCGAAAAGTGTTACAGCAAACAAATGATGGACGGAATGCTGACAATGCAAACATTCTCCCTCAGTCAAAAGATCTGGGTTAAATCCATTGTTCTTTTGCCCACTACGCCACCCCAGATTGGATCCAGCCATAACCAAATCAGTCTCGACCCTGTGCCTCATGGGAACAGTCCAGACCGAACTGCCAGGCCAGGTCCTCTCTGGACAGGAAACAAGCATGCTGGGACCAGTTTATGTCACCCTTCTTCAGCCAGGCTAGCTTGAATGCAGTGGCACAGTGAGCAAGGGACCCACGTCTGGGCATACTCATCCCTCTTAGGGTGAAAAGTGTTACAGCAAACAAATGATGGACGGAATGCAGACAATGTAAACATTTTCCCCCAGTCAAAAGATCTGGGTTAAATCTATTGTTCTTTTGCCCACTACGCCACCCCAGTGTGGACCAAGCCATAACCAAATCTGTCTCGACCCTGTGCCTTATGGGAACAGTCCAGACCGAACTGCCAGGCCAGGTCCTCCTTGGACCAGAAACAAGCATCCTGGGACCGGTTTCAGGGTATGTCACCCTTCTTCAGCCAGGCTAGCTTGAATCCAGTGGCACAGCGAGCAAGGGACCCACGTCTGGGCACACCCATCCCTCTTAGGGCGAAAAGTGTTACAGCAAACAAATGATGGACGGAATGCTGACAATACAAACATTCTCCCCTAGTCAAAATATCTGGGTTAAATCCATCGTTCTTTTGCCCACTAAGCCACCCCAGTTTGGACCCAGCCATAACCAAATCAGTCTCGACCCTGTGCCTCATGGGAATAGTCCAGATCGAACTGCCAGGCCAGGTCCTCCCTGGACCGGAAACAAGCATGATGGGACCGGTTTCAGGGTATGTCACCCTTCTTCGGCCAGGCTAGCTTGAATCTAGTGGCACAGTGAGCAAGGGTCACACGTCTGGACATAACCATCCTTCTTAGAGCGAAAAGTGTTACAGCAAACAAATGATAGACGGAATGCTGACAACGCAAACATTCTCACCCAGTCAAAAGATCTGGGTTAAATCCATCGTTCTTTTGCCCACTACGCCACCCCAGTTTGGACCCAGCCATAACCAAATCATACTCGACCCTGTGCCTCATGGGAACAGTCCAGACCGAACTGCCAGGCCAGGTCCTCCCTGGACCGGAAACAAGCATCCTGGGACCGGTTTCAGGGTATGTCACCCTTCTTGAGCCAGTCTAGAGTCTGGAATTTGTTACATGTCAGTAAACAATTTTAGATCTGCTCTGTCTGCTGGACATAATCACATAGATGGGAAACTGGCAGGAATTCATCCAGTTGTCTGCAAATTATTGAAAGACATTAGGGTCGCAAGCCCCCCGAAACCCAGATACAATACTCTATGGGATGTTTCTATTGTGTTGTCTTTGTTAGAATCTTGGCCTGAAAATAAAGATTTAACATTAAAAACAACTTTCTGCAAAACTTAGTATGCTTTTGTCTCATCTCCTGTCAGAGAGTGTCAGATGTTCGTGCACTAGATCTAGCAGGTAGGTTATTTTCAACTCAGGGTGTATCATTCATTATTTCCAAAAGAACTAAGATTATGTCACGTTCAATTGACTATTCTGCGTTCCCACATAATGACAAACTATGTGTAATAAAACATTTAAAATCATATGAAGAATGTACTTTGTCTCATAGAACAGACCATTTAGGACCTTTGCTTTTATCTATTCAGAAACCCTTTTGTCCTGTTTCAGCAAGTACGTTAGCTCGCCGGGTTATGGCTGAAGCTGGTGTAGATATGTCTGTATATGGTACTCATCCGACTAGAGGTGCTATGGCGTCCAAGGCCTTTGTCATGGGTTCCAGGTTAGAAGATATTTTTAAGGCAGCTGATTGGTCGTCTGTCTTATTGTTTAAAATATTTTATTATAAACCAATTGTACATGTTTCTTCTGTTGTTGTTGGTCAGCTTTGAACCAGCATAATCTGAGCCTCTGGTCCTGCCGTAAAATAGAACATTTTCCAGCATATGCAGCAAGAATTTTAGATTCTATAAGGACACAGAGGCGAGGATTCTCCCACCCGGTGGGACAGGTAAGAAAAAGTTCTTAATTGCCATGATGTCATTGGATATTTTGACATGTTGTGTTTCCCTCCCTTGAGATGAGAAGGTTCTTGGGTTCTATGATACTCAAACTTCTTTTAGATTTCAGGAACGGATTCCAAACAGAGCTGAATATGGAATTTGGTCAGATGGCGTTCCGCATCCTTATGGATAAGCTGTCTCTTTTGGGACCTGTTGTTTTGAAGTTGCTCTCCGTTGAGAGCTGGAACTGTATCCTGTTTTGATTCACTTATAAGTCTGCTTGTGCAGAGTCAGTAAGATGGTGCTAAGTGATTTTGTAGACATTGGACTAATATGATTGGTGTTTGAAGGAGGCGTGGTTCAAAGTCTCATGGGATTTGTAGTGTTTTTATGTGTGACTTAATTTTTCATTGGCTGCTGTTAATTATGCATTAAAGATTAATAGGCATAATCCTCGCCTCAGTGTCCTTAAATAGAATCTAAAATTCTTGTTGCATTTGCTGGAAAATTTCTAATCACGCCTACCCGGTTCTTTATGCAATGGACACACTTTTGCCCCCCCACGCAAATGGGTTCTATCCATATATCTTTGTCCACTTCGATCTGTACCACCTCTTCTCTCTTTCTGGCCTTGTGCTGTCTGTCCCTCTCATACTGTTTCTCCCCTTTCAGGCGCGCAACACCCATTGGGCTCACGGGGCTTCAGGCCCCCCCCCATCCTGTGTGTCAGCCCGGGCAGAGACAGCTTCGCGGTCTGGCGAGCATCTAATTGCAGCCGCACCCGAGTACTTAACAGGTCTTTAAAATACCATTTACTTGTAAATGAGGCTTTTGTTGTGTGTTCACCACTTCTTACAGCCACTCTGTCTTTAGTTGGAAGAATAAGCCCCCCCAACATATTTTTCAGCCCCCCCCACCCTGAAATTTGGCACTAGTTGCCTGCCTGTCCCCTTTGCTCCGGTAAAGTGTCACACAAAATGTAGTAGTATGATGTCACACACATGAGCGCGCTAAAAACATGAGAAGGTCACGCACGGGGACACTGAAAACTTGGCAGCTATGCAATTAACAACTTGACACTCTGGCCTTCCGGCATGGGGCCCGGGCCCACTCCAAAGACCGAGATTAGGAGCCTCGGATTTTGGCTGGATGCGGAGCTGTCATTCAAAACCC
Organism: Lissotriton helveticus; assembly: GCF_964261635.1. Lineage (NCBI taxonomy): Eukaryota > Metazoa > Chordata > Amphibia > Caudata > Salamandridae > Lissotriton > Lissotriton helveticus. The sequence continues at coordinate 1,623,114,067 of NC_136067.1, forward strand.
AGGCAAGGAAGACAGTAGCTACTTGCTTTGGGTTGCTGAAGACAATCCGCAAAATCCTTCCTCAGCTACCTGAAAAAACCAAGAAAACCATAGTCCAGTGCCTCATTCTATCTAGGCTGGACTATGGGAACGCGCTTTATTTAGGAGCCCCTGTCTCGGTTATTCGGCAACTTCAGGTTGCCCAGAACTCTGCAGCGAGGCTACTTACGGGTGCTAGCTATCGCTCCTCGGTTCTATTTACATATATGTTAAAGCACAATCCAAAACATTACTACAGTCATCGCCCGATAGCTCTTAAGGTTGCCGTCAGCCAGTGTTGCATGGTATTTGGTGTTTTATGGAAGCCAGGCTTCTCTCGTGAGCCAGAGTACAACTACCGTAAACTGGAACTTACTCGGAGCGCTTTAAACGGATAATGAAAGCTAGCAGCGCCGGCTCACGTGCAGCTGGGCCATCATTTTCCGGAGCACAGAGATCATTTCCGGTGCATCTACAGTAGCTCGCTTCCGGTGCCGCAAGGTTTTCTTAGGAGCTGGGTGGGCCGTCTTTTCGGGACGTATGTTTATTTTGTAACCAATCCCAAAACTCACTGAGAAGCACAGCCGCCTAGACCCTCCCACTGTCGAACCGTGGCCTGTCAATCAGTTTAAAACTAGCTTTCTGATTACCTGCTCTTGTCTTCGCATATTAATGTTTTTTCCAAGCTGGGAGCAGTGTAGAGGCACGGTTATGGTGGAGCTCTTCTGTGGCAAGACTGCAGGTAAGGCTCATGTGCGGTAATCTCCTGCTTGACAAGGGGGGCGGGGGTGGCTTGTTGTGTAGGCAGTAGTGGCACCTATCCTGGATGTTACAGTGGCTTCTAACTGGCCGGCCACTGGCGTGTACTTCCACTTACCGACTCACAGTTCTGCCAGCTGTTGCACACAGACCCACCGGCGATGACAGCTCGGCCACTGTATTCTGTCACCCCGGCAGTAGACTGTCACTGCGCCTGGTGACCACCTTTATCTGCTCACACTATTACCCTTTCACTGCTGCCCCATATTCCATTCATCGCTGCCCATTTCTCTTGCGCCGCTGACCCTTATTGCTTGTGCCATATGGTTTATTTAGTTACTGTCACCAACCCTTGCTTTCCCCAACTTCACCGCCACGTTAAGTATGTGGGTTCTTTTGCTCACGATCCCCTGTTGTTTCTTGTTTTGGCCATACCCTGCTGATTCCAAGCACGGACACTGGCCGTGTTACTACCTCTCCTATTGACTGCCCTCCTAGCCAAAGATTACAGCTGCTCCATACAGTTATATTTGCACTGTGGCGTGTCTGCTTGACCCCTCTGTAATGAGATTAGGTGTTTATTAATGCTTGGATGTAAGAGAGGACATTCAGCATACAAAGAGTCACAAAAGCAGGATGCGACTTTAACAATGAGGGGCAAATAAACTTGCATACTCCAGCCATCCTATTGCTTATGGAGATGAGAACATAGTCTTGCAGTGTTAGTAGTTTTTCTGTCCCTCGAAGTAGTAGTGGTCTTGCACCTCAAGACATATTTTATGCAGATTAGTAACGTTACATGTTCTTATTTAGACTTTCATATTTAATTTTATTCAAGTTTGCTATTAGTAAGTTATTTTGCTACTGTGGATTATGGAGCGCTGTAGTAAAGGGAATACATATTGAATTTTGACACTGTTGCCGAATTCTTCACCGACATGAATGATGATTGTTATCAAGGAGAAAGCGAGAATGACATTGAATGATCAGTGTGGTCATCTTTCTTACAAAGTTAAATAATTGCACATGATCAGTATATGCTCATTGTAATTAAGGACATCATTGGAGTTGCAGTTCTTCCTTAAACAGTTACCCAAATGTTCAACTGAAAACTCAATAACGGTTAATATTGACAAAATAAAGCTCTTTGGTTCAATGTACGTTAACTGCTTGTGTTTGAAAAGTTGGAGACTTATTCTTAATGTGGGGACAAATTATTAAGATACAGATTCTAAAAGTGTCATGATTAGCTTGTGTCCTTTTGCAATGTAAAAAAGCAATAGGATCAGGCATTCAATCAGGGATTTATAGAGCGCAGCAAATCACCTGAGTGGTTCACAACGCGCAGGTTTGGTAGCTGTTTCGTGATGATCTATTGATTCAAACAGCCAGGTCTTGAGTTCTTTCCTGAATCGCTGGAGTGATGAGGCTGTCCTGAGGTGCAGGGAAAGGTCGTTCCTGGTGTGAAAAGGAGCCTCCTCTGCTGTTGCTTCAACGGATTCGGGGGGCATTTCGGCGAGGAAGAGGGAGATGGATCGTAGGTGCCTGGTCGGTTGATGGAAGGTCAGGTGTTGGTTGATTCATGCTGGTTTTTCATTGTGCAGTGATTTGTATGCGTGAGTAAACAACTTGGACTGGCATCTCTTCTGGATTAGGAGCCATTATAGCTACTTGAGGTGGAGTGTGATGTGGAGCGGTTGAGTGTGATTCGTCTACATGAGTTTTGTATTGTCTGTAGTCCTTTCAGGAGGCTTGTGGTGATTCCTACGTTGAGTGTGCTTCCGTAGTTCAGCCTGCTGGTAACTAGTGCCTGCATGACGTTCCTTCCGGTGTTGACTGGGTGCCACCTGAAGTTCTTGTGGAGCATGGGAAGGGTGTGGAAGCAGACGGATGAGACCTCATTGACCTGCTTTTTCATAGGTAACTCGCTGTCCAGGATGATGCTGAGGTTGCGGGTGTGGTCTGTTGGAGTGGGGCAGGGGTCAAGCTCAACACCTTGCTCATTTCATGGCAAGGTGTTGTTCCCAAAGATGAGGAATTCCATCTTACCTGAGGTAAGCTTGAGGCTTTTGTCCTTCATCCATTCCACAACGTTCACCACACATCCGTGAAAGTTGGCTCTGGTGGTGGAGGGGTCTTCTGACAGCAAGAGGATGAGCTGAGCGTTGTCGGCGTAGGAGATTATGTTGAGTCTGTGCGATCTGACAATGTTGGCCAAGGGGGTCATGCAAGCGTTGATGCGGGTGGGTCTGAGGGGTGACCCTTGGGGGATGCCACAGATGATCCTCTTGGGTTCTGAGGTGAACGGTGGGAGACAGATTCTGTGGGTTCTTCTGGTGAGGTATGAGGTGATTCATTTGAGGGCATCTCCCTGGATTCCGATGTGGTGGAGTCTGCTTATCAGTATCTGATATGAGTCTGTAATGAAGGCGGCTGACGGGTCCAGAAGGATGAGAGCTGCTGTTTCACCTTGGTCCAGGATTGCCAGATGCCAGATGTGGTCGGTGGCTGCAGTCAGGGCTGTCTCGGTGCTGTAGTTGGCTCAGAATCCAGATTGAGAAGGGTCCAGGAAGTTGTTGTGTTCCAGTTTAGTGAGATGCTGGTTGATTGCTTTCTCGAGAACCTTTGCTGGAAAGGGAAGCAGGGAGATGGGCCGGTATTTCTTCGGATCTGCTGGGTTGGCAGAAGGTTTCTTCAGGAGCGGCTTCACCTTAGTGTGTTTCCTTTTCTCTGAGAAGGAGGCCAGGTGATAGAGGTGTTTAGGACTTTCTTGAGTTCGTCTCCGATCAGCTTACTCCCGAGGTTGAAGACGTGGTGGGGGCAGGGGTTGTTGGATGCTCCTGAGTGTACGGAGTTCATGATGGAAATCATGGCTTGAGTAGTGAGAGGGTCCCAATGGATGAACAGGATTTCGAGGTTAATGTTCATGGGTGTGAGCAGGCTGATGCTGTTGGCGGCGAGGGGCATTGGGGTTTGCAGTTTTCATAGATGATTGAGATCTTGTCATGGAAGAAGTCTGCCAGGGTGTTGCATAGTTCTTGGGAGGAGGTGATGTCTTTCTCTGTGACTGCGGCATAGAAGAACTCCTTTACAATGGCGTAGAGATCATTGCTGCGCTTTGTGCTGGCTTCTATGTGGTCTGCTAGGGTGTTCTTCTTTGCTTCTTTCAGGAGACAATGTTACTGGTTAAGTGTTGTCTTGAAGATGGTGTGGTCTCCCATCACTTTGCTGGTGCAACACTTCCTTTCTAGTTGCTGGCAGTGACATTTGGTGGATTTCAACTCCACGGTGAACCAGCTGTTTGATTTGGCTGTCCCTGCGGGGGCGATAGTGTTAGTGAATTCTGTGATTCAGTGGGAGAAGTTATTGACAGCCTGATCTGGATTGAATGTTATGTCAGGGAAGTGGGAGTTGAGAGCATTGTTCCATTGGTCTTCTGATATCTTTTTCCTGTTTCTGCACGTGGAGCTGGGGGGCATGCTGTTGGTTGGTCCTGAGATGGTTAAGTGGATGCTGTACTGGTCGGTCCAGGGGACCTCTGAAACGTGGTTGTACTTGACTCAGTTTCTGGACGTAAAAATGGCATTGAGCATGTGTCCTGCGATGTGGGTAGGGTCGATGAGGTGTTGCTTATGCTTTCCAGCAGGTCAGTTTGTTGGTGTCGCTGGGGTAATTTAGGTGGAAGTTGAGATACCCTTGGAAGATGTAGTGCTCGGAGTCAATGGTTATGAGGTCAGTAATGGCGTTGCAGAAGCTGGGGTGTGGTCCTGGTAGTCTGCAAGCGTGGGCGCCTCTGATGGTGTTTTTTTTCCATCCATGTGGCGTTGGAAAGTTGAGATACTCCATTATCAGGGTAAAGTTGTCTGGGGAGGTCATGCAGCGGATGGTGTCTTTGTAGATGATGGCAATTCAACCTCTGTTTTTATTGGTTCTGTCCCAGTGTGTTATCCTTTAGCCTTCGAGAGTGACAATGGTTCATCCAGGTCTCTGTAAGCAAGATGACTTCGGTGGTGAGGCAAGAGATCTTGTGCCAGATCTCTGTGGTGTGTTTGCCGAGCAATCGAGCGTTGAACGGACTGCACTGGAGGTTTGCCGTGGTGGTCTCAGTCAGCGTGGTGAGAAGCAGTCATGTTTGCGGAGTCTCTGGCGTTGTTGGTTGCTTTGGTGAAGCAGCAGGACTGGCAGGAGAAAGGTCCTCTGGGGGTGCATGGTGATTCAACATGGTCCGGAAACAAGCATCCTGGGATTGGTTTCGGGCCATCACCCCTCATCAGCCTGGCTAGCTTGAATCCAGTGGCACACTGAGTCCGGACCCACGTCTGGGCATATTGACGCACTTATGGCAAGAAAGCAAAAGACACACAAATGATGGACGGAAAAGCAAACATTCACCCCCAGCCAAGAGATGTGGGTTAAATCCATCGTTCTTTTGCTCACCATGCCACCCCAGTTTAGACCTAGCCATATGCAAATCAGTCTTGACCCTGTGCCTTATGGGAACAGTCCATCCCGAACTGCCAAGCCAGGTCCTTCCTGGACAGGAAACACGCAATGATTCATTTGCACACATCTTGGGTGAATTATCTGCCCATAAAGTTACATCACTTAGGAAAACAATGTAGCTGGCCCTAATTAATATGTGTTATTCATGTCAATAAAGCAGGGGGTGACCGGTCTAAACTGCAGTAAGAGATTGGATTGGCCTAGTACGGGTTTAACCAGGATATAGTCAAAGGATAAGCAGTTTGGATCTCCGGTGACTTTGATGGAGATCAGAGAAAATGAAGTCCACAAGTCTCTATAGAGGCCCTGTTTTTGCAGGGCTCACTGCAATTGGTAGGCAGGATGGGGTTCCGTATAGGTGCTGGAAATTCATTAAGTGATGAGCTCATTCATTCAGTGACTTACTTTCTCTAGTTCAACTTGTGCTTTCGTTTTTTCACAGGTTGAATAGTTGTTTAGTTCAGATCCACTCTCAGTGACTCACTCAGTTGTCTGGTTGTTGACTCACTGAAGTTGTCAGTTCACTCAATCACTGACTCACTCACCCTTTCAGATTTTCATTCATTGATTCATTCAGTCACATTTTCCTAGATCCACTATACCTCTCACTTCTTTACTCTCCTGCACCTTTTCGGTTGCTGTTTTAGTGCATAGTAAGGAATGCAAATTGGGTTAAATTTCACTTTCAGACAATTCAATAATTCATGCGACTGTACCTTGACTCCCACAGGTCCAGCCTCGACGACCTATTAAAGTTTTTAAGTCCATGAGGCCAGGTCCTTTTTAAATCACTTACCCATACTCACTCCCGTTCTCTCCTCTCACTACCCAATCACTAAACATAGTATTGTTAAAACAGTGCTCCTGTGTAGTCTTAGGTCGTAGCACGCCCCGTCCCACAGCGGGGCGGGAAGACCCCTATGATGAAGCATAACACCAAGGACCCTTTTGCTGTGTGAGGGGTATTTAAGCAAACACTGTGTGCATCCACATCAGGATCAGTAACACATTTCCCTGAACACAGTCCGATCTATGTGGTGGATCCTCTTGCCTGATCTTGATACCAAATTGTGTCCCCCTTCACTTGCTATTTATCTCTCTCTTGCACCTTTTTCATCCCTGTTTTCTTCCTTCTTCGCGGTTTTCCTTTATGTTTTTTACTCATCCCGTCTTCCCCTTCTGCTTTTCTCACTCTAGCTGAGAGTCAAAGTCCGATCATGAAAAAAAAATGACCCGGGCTCCAAAGCGAAGTGTTAGTGCCCATCCAATTAACCACCGGCAGAATTTAAGCCCCGGGCACCTTGCAGTGCTGAACACTGGCAGTGGAGTTGTATAAAAAGACCATTATTCACTAGTGCATCATTAGTCTTCTAAAGACTGCCAGTCACTGGCACCACCTCCATGCAGAAGTGACACACATTCTTACCAAAGTCAAAGAGGACACGGAAAATGATGTGCCTCTATGCGCTGCCTAGAACCTCAAGGCACTGGGTAAAGTTTAATAACTACCAGTGATAATGCCTCACCGAAAAGCATCAAGCTGCACTTCTTGCCCAGTGAAGGCTAGCGATGCGCCTACCTTTATTTCCCACAGCCGCTCGGCTCCTCGGCGGTGACACCAGCTCTTTCACAATCTGCAAGACTTGAATCATCGCTGGTTACAAAGACAAGGCGCTAGCTGTGCTACTTCTAATTTAAACAGGTTTCTTCACTGCAGTGCCTCGCGGGACTGACTGGACAGCTCGGAGAGGCTGCAGAAAAAGGCACGCTCCTTCGCACATCGAGCCCGGGAGGCAGAATTAGCAAACAAACAATAATAGACTGCCTTCTGAGATGTGATGGACCCTCGGAGCCGGCGGCTGCCCTTCATGGGGCAAAACAACCCATGGCACGTGAAGCTAACGAACAAAAAGGAAAGCTCATTAAAAAAAGAACAAACACAAAAGTTAGTTAAAGCACATTAGGAACACTGAAGAAAAAAAACAGATGGCCCATGCACGCGCCTCGTGAACAAAAGTGAAAGCTCATTTAAATAAAGCACAAACACAAAGATAGTTAAAGCACATTAGGAAGAAAAAATAACAAGCCCAGGAGTGGTGCGAGTGGTGTGCACGGGTGCACTACAAAGAATTTAAGGAATGCAGCAGGCACAGTGCGGGGCCGCTGCTCGCTCCCGAGCTCCCTAGGCCAGGGGAGAGAGAAGGCAGGACATGCACCCGCCTTTGGCCAATTGCGTGCTGTCTTTCTTAGAAAGACGCACGCAAAGGCCAATAGCATGTGAGCGGGAAAAAAAAGAACACGCACAAGCATGTGGTCCGAGTTGGAAGTCCTTAATAGAAGCATTGCGGAGCAGCGCATGCATGCTGGCTCAGGCGAGACCCAAAAGACAACAACAATGTTGCAGCATAACCTAAGTGACAGGAGAATACAGAAGACTAAATAACAGCAACACAGTTTAAATGAAAAACACACAGTTTAAATTAACCACTGTTTGAATGAAAGGAGATAGATGCTAGGCTGGGGTGTCAGGCAGTCAGATGCCTGCTGGTGAGCAGTGGGGGGAGCAACAATGTCAACTCTTGGAGTGCTCCATGGAAACACTGAGAATGCTGCCATTAATTGCTATTTTTTGGTTGCATTCTACATTTTGTGAGAGTATGTATATGATATTTGTAAAGCACAAATCTAGCGGAAAGGCAGCAGGGTTATGTACATGGTGAAAGACCTGCGTAAAGTTAACAATAGAAGAGAAAGCTGGTTTGTGGATGGTTAATGCAGTTTTTAAAGTGGCAGGTCTTTACCTCTTTCCAAAATTCCAGAAGTTTTGTGGTGATCGTCTGTATACAGGGAAGTTGTTCCAGATACTGGGTGCATAGGTGTAAATGGCCTACTGTCTTGTTTTTTTCTTTTTTATGCTGCTTAGGATGCAGGCTGATAGGGCCCTGACTGCAGGTGTGCCAGGAAGTTCCAGAAACGGCGAGGTTGTATTCAACTTAAGCAGGGATGCTGATTGTGATGATTTTGTAAGTGATGCAACTAGCTTTGAAGATTTTGTGGGCTTGGAAGAGGAGCTAATGGAGGCCCATTAGGATGGTGCGGAGTGATCATATTCCTCCAGGCTTTAAATGAGGCATACTGCTGTGTATAGGAGGCCCCTCAAGGGTGCTAGTGTGGAGCCTAGCAGTCCATTGAGTTGACCATTTCCACCATCCAGATGCAAGAGTACAATCAATCAATCAAGAGCTTGAACAGCAGTTTTTAAGTCTCTTTCTGGAAGAAATTGATTGACTTTTTTATTAGAAAAGAGAGCTGGTACTAAGTCACATTTGGTTTGTTTTTTGGCAATGTGTTCCTTGAGGATGAGGCTGGTATTCAGGGTGAATATACGTGACTTGGCATTAGGTGAAAGTCAAGGTTCAAAGCTGTCACTGTTCATCTTTTTGAGCCTCCTTTGTGTTATTTGTTTATTTGTTGTTCTTGGTAAATAACAGGAATTTGGAGTGGTAGGGTTGAGCTTCAAGTAGGCAATGGACATTCAGGTCTGGATGATGTGCACGCAGTGTTTGAGGTGTTGAATATCTGTAGATGAGGAGATTTTCACGTAGAGGTGTGTCTAATTGGCACATTCGTAAATCATGATGCTGTTATCTATGAGCAGAACATCAAGAGCCTCCCTGTAAGGGGTGAAGATGACAGAAGACAGTACCAAACCCTGCGTGACTCCACAGTTAATATGTATCTTCTGTTATTTGGAGGTGCCCATGTGAACAAACTGGTGTCTGTTGGAAAGGTAGGAAGAGAACTAGTAAAGGTAATTGACTGTGAATTGATTCAATAGTCCAGGGTACCTATGAGAGTAGATTGCTCGACTGTTGAATGCAACTGAGAGAGTTAGCAATATCAGGAGGCAGGGATCAACTTCATCTGTGGTCAAGAGGGGTTATCAACTTTGATGTGTAAGGTAATGGTTTCCATTCCGCAGCGTGAAGGAGCTGATTAACGTTGATTTGATGATGAAGCTGAACATATACTGCCTTTTGAATTATCTTGCAGATGAATGGCACATGTGACGCTCCTGTAGTTTGGGGGTCATCACGGTCTGGTGTAGATTTCTTTAGGAGTGCAAGGATCTGGCCTGTCTTCAGAGCTTATGGGAAGGTGTCATGAATGAGGGAGACATTGACAATGATAAGAATGAGTAAGAGAGGATCCTCAGAGAGAGCTTTGATGAAGGATGACAGTAGGACATCATCTTCCTAAAAAGTGGCTTTGAGGGAGAAGAGTATATCAGAGAGATCTGGGAAACGGTGCATTGAAAGCTGAGCATTGCAGGATTTTATGGAAAGGGTTCTATGTAAGAGAAAAAGGAGGCTTGGTGGGGTCAATGTCGACGTGCTATTGAATCTTCATTATTTTTTCCACTGAAGAATAGGTAAATTGTATTGCACTTTTTGGTGGTTTGAGGTGCGGAGGGACTTTCGTATCAAGAGGCCCTTGGGCTTCTGTTTTTCTGACATCGTCTTTTTTGTCTGTAAATGGATAATTTATTGTAAGCAAAGTCTTTTGAGTACAAGGGTGCTGAAGGCTTTGTCTTCCACCTGCATGTTGTGATTGGGGTGTGGATGGTCACACAGCTTCCCAAAAAATGTATGAAGTTGTTTGGAAGGATGTTGGCTTCGGATGTGGAGTTGATAGGAAGAGAGATGAGTTCAAGCATTAGGGTTTCTATAGAAAAGGTGGTGATGGAGCCAAAGGTTTGGTCTTCTCCTATGTGTTTACCTTGCTTTGTTAGTAGGACGCTGAGCCGTAAGATGGGAATGGCAAAGTGGTCAGTCCTTTCCAGGGATATGTGTGATTTGCATTGGGTTGTTGGTAATGTTGAAAATGCAAAGTTGAGAAAGCAGCATTTGATTTGTTTTGTTTGTGTGGCATGCTGTACTGTGTTAAATGTATCAGTAAGGTAAAAAGGGTGGCTTTTTTTGTTGTTGTTTTTTTTTTTAGCTTGTGTTGTCTGGGAGGTTGAAGTCAACCAAGAGGATGATGTGAGCATGTCAGATGGATTACATGGTGAGGAGATCTGAGAATTTATCAGTGAATTCCTTGTTCTGCCCGGAAGATCTGTAGATGAAATGGAAGGTGGCCTTCTAAGTTGCAGAGAGTGGGAAATGGAATGTCAGCAGCTTCGTGCAGTTGAGTGTTACTATCTTGCCAAAGGTGCAGGACCAGGAGGACTAATGGATGGCACGGACGCCTTCTTCCTTCTTATGTGCATGGTCCAAGTAAGGAATGCTGTAGCCTGTTGGAAGAAGGATGTCTAAAATGTGCCAAGATATTGGCGTTAACCATGTTTCTGTGATAGAGGATGTCAAGCTTGTGATAGTTGATGAGGTTTGCAATGATTACTGCAGAGGAAGTGCTAAGGATCATTAGCTGTTATGTTTCTGGATGTGTGGTAGTTAGTGCTTACAAGCTTGGGTCTATGTGTTGCGCAAATGCTATGTGTTTGGATTGTGCACATCTGGGTATGATTGTGGGAATTGTCACTGTGGTGATGCTTGGTAATTAACATAATTTTATCCTACTTGTTAAGTTTCTGTAGAACAGGGGCTAACCGGCAATGCCCTGGTCTGTTCCCATCCTTTGATGGGACCACCAGGGTAATGGGTAACTCTGAATAGTTGATTTGAAATCAGGCGAAGGCTGGAAGTGATGTCACTTTCTAAGCAGATATACGATGTGAATAGAATCCTCTTGTGTGTCTTCTTTTATAGACTGTTTTGGTGGGAGATCAGTGAGGAGTGTAGATGCAGTGGACACCAGTGGGACAGTACATGTCGTGGTCTGGGCCAGTGAGTGTGTATCTGTATCTATAGGGTGAAATTAGTGGGGCAAGTGCACACATGCTGCTGTGCATTGACAAGTGTTAATAGCCCTTTCCCCTCATAATGCAACTTCCGTTCTGGCCCATAACTGCCATTTATAGTGAGTAATTACCACAGCAGAGGATTTTCATTGTTGTTAATACCCAGAGCAGACACCATAAAGAAGTGATCTATGGTGCCAGAATATTTAGGGAAGCAACCAGCAAGAAGCCAAAGGGGCTATTGCGAATTTCTGGCTGAAGTTAGAGGGGGGGGATAATAATCAACACAATTGAATTACTCTGGATTAATAACTCAAATGTTAAAGCAGCTTATTATTTTCTATTATGCTTTAAGAAATCTGAAGTGAATTTGGCAATAGTCTTGTATTTAGAGAAAAAGAAAGGTGCCTATTTGGGTCGCTAGAACATCTCAATTCATGCACAAAATGGAGTTTGTACGCAAATCATGATTCTGAGATGTGTGGTAATTGATGCATACCCGTAAGGCCTGCTCAACTATCCAATATTAGCTTTTACACTCCAAAACATACTTTTTATTTGATATTTTTTCCTTGTTCAATTTCATTTTGACGTGAATTGGTCCTGTTTTTTTCAGGTTTTGTGAGTGTTTTGACGTTTTCAAAGCCTTGAGCCTATTGTGATCATGCGCCACTTTATTATTTTGTAAAGATTGAGCTCTGGCGGCATTGATTGTGCATAATTGTATTCCTGCTACCATTACAATTTGATCATCATTCTGATTTAGTGAAAAATTTAGTTTGTAATCATCTATCTTATCACTTGAGCTCAGGGTTTTCTCCTCTATTGATGCTGAGCTTTTTTTTTCATTTGATAATGTTTGCTATTGAGCCCTAACGTTTTTTTTCCTACATTTGCTTTCACACGTCTTGGATCGCAAAGATACGCAATGTTTGTGATTTGCAGTGGAAGGCACTGATAAATTAGCCAATATATGGATTAAGCATTGGCAAAGCCCATAAGACTCACCTAGGGAGTAGAGTGGAATAAACTGGAGGGGTGTAGAGTGGAGTGGCATAGAGTGTTGTCGAGTATAGTAAAGTGGCGTTGAGTAAATTGCATAGAGTGGAGGAGCATATAGTGTTGTGAAGTGGCATAGAGTGGAGTAAAGTGGCGTAGAGGGAGTTGCATAGAGTGGAGTGGCATAGAATGTTGTGTAGGGAGTAGAGTGGAGGGGCTAAGAGTGAAGTAGAGTGTTGTGGAGTAGCATAGAGGGGCATGTAATCGAGTGGAGCGTCGTCAAGATAAGGGTCATACAGTGGTGCGGAGTGTCTTTTTGTGGATGGGTTTAGAGTACAGAGTAGAGGGGTGTGATAGCGTAGAGTGTAGTAAAGTGGCATAGAGGGAGTTGCATAGACTGGAGTTGCATAGTGTCGTTATAGAGTGTCATTAAGTGGCGGGGCATAGAGTGGAATGGCGTAGGGGAGTGGAGGAGAATGAAGGGGAATTTTGCTTTACTGCTGAAACTATACAGCTCACAAATGATATCGTGTATTGATTTGTTTTGATCGTATTAAAATATTTTTCCCCACACTTGAATTACAAAACAAATGTTTGATTTGTGCTTTCCTAATTGTTATATATTCTGAAATATTTGTGTTGCTTGAATATGAATTTACTTTGAAAAAGTGAAAGACCAGAGGCGTTTGGCAAAACAGAAACCGTTGGTTTAATTAAACGCAGCAGCCGGGAGAACAGGAAACAGAGTCGTGGTCTGAAGACTGTCTGAAAGCATATTGGTTTCAGCCATCTTTTTATACATTACATTACATGAAGCGTTATAAAGCAATTTGTACATTCCTTTGGAGACTGAAATCTGGGCCTAGTCACAGGGCCATAAATCTGGTGATTTGATAAGAAATGCAGGTGGGTCCCGACCTTGCGTGGACTAGTGGCTATGTATCCAGATGTCCGGCATAGGGAGCGCATGATCACTGCCTGTAGTGTGTATGCTGAATTCTGATTGGCTTAGTGTTCCTAACTTGGTGTGGTATCTGACTTTATGGTGTCTTGGGTATGTGCGCTCCTCTGGTCAGATGTGTTTAATGGGGCCAGTCTCCTAAGACCATTGTGGTGTTGCTGCATGTATGTGGGATCGTTCTCGGTTTTCTTGTTCTCGCATTTTCTGAGGGTCACCCCACCTGTGATCTGTCAATCATTTGCTTCAAGCCTAGGTCGCAGGGCCTGCCCTGACCAAGTATTTCTGACTTGGACTCGATGAGGAGGTCGTATCGGGTGGATTCGACAACTGCAATGCGAGTTTGTTGTTATACGTACAAATATCATGGCGTACATCAACATTGAATTTATCAATATTAGGAGAAGGATGGCGGGTTGACGCCGTCTTTGAGTACCAGCACGCGAGGAGCTCCCGAGGCGTTTTTTTGTAATGAAAGCTTGATGCTGACATAAGGCAGATGCGAGGAAAATACCTGCTAAAATGATGCGCGATTAGAGTGCCTCTTTTTGAACACTTCTGAACTACCCATCACTGCCTTTTTTGAAAAAGATATCGCTGGACTCTTTAACCGCTCGGCATTTGTGTTATGGGAGACACGCCGGACCGCTGAAAAGAAGAGACACATCGGACACATCGGACACATGGAGCAAGCGCGAATTGGGCTTCAGCGCTAAAAATGGTATGCGTTTAGAGTGCCTCTTTTTTTAATACTTCTGAACTACCCATCACTGCCTCTTTTTGAAAAAGTTATCGCTGGATGCTTAACCGCTCGGCCTTCCTGTGCCGTGAGCAACGCCGGACCGCTGAAAGAAGAGACTCACTGGAGTAAGGAGCAAGCGCGGTACGGTGATCACACATCTCTACCGAATGCTGGTAGTAGCGCGAATTGGACTTCAGTGCTTGCCGTACTCCCGAGTAGCTGTGTGTTTGGCGGCTCGGCGGACCCTGCTAGGATTTTGCTGTCAGTCCACGCTCGGTTGTGGATTGCGACAGCGGGAGGCTTCTTGGTGCCTGGCGGCTATGGCACCTCCCAAAAACATGCCAAGGAGCACCCGAGCAGTGAACCGGAGATTGGTAAGTGCTGCTGGCCTTGTGGAGGGTGATTTAAACGATGGGACTCAGAAAACAGATGCTCCCGGTCAACTAAGGGGGACTGGAAAGCTTGGGAAGCAGATTTTGCGCTTTTTGCAAACGAAGCAGTCGGTGGAGTTGTTCATGACGGCAGGGGCAATTGAAGCAAATGCTGGTAGTATCATAGTGTCCCTAGGCTTTTTGGAAGCAAATAGTGAAAGTGGAGTCAGTATATGCCTAAAGAGAGCGGAAACAAACTGTTCTGCTGACATCTGTAAGGAAAGGCAGGATCAGGTGTTTGTTGAAGTAGATATTCTTCCAGAAGCTGAAATAGTAACCGAGTTGACTGCTGAACATGCTACTAATACTGAACTCGAAGATGTTAATACATTTAATAAAGTAAATGAAGAAGGGCTATCAACATTAACACCCGAGGCGCTGGACTTAAGAAGTGATGCGATTGAGGGTTTGAGTTTAGCAACGAGTAGCAGGCATGATTTAGAGGGTAGTCTTTTACCAATTCAGTAGAAGAAAAATACTGGTGGTACTACTCCGGCTATAGATCTCCTGGACGAGTCTTTAATAGTTAATAATGACAATGATATTAAACCGCAGAATGTTGATAAGGTACAAAACTCTCAAAACTCCTTGCAGAATGCAATAGGAACAGTAACAGGGGTGAAACAGAAGCACATTTTAAACCCTCTGGATGGTAAGAAGAAGCACCCAAGAGTCAAGTCCAAGTCTAAGACATCTAGGGCTGCGAAGAGGGAGTCACTTGCTGGGTCAGGTCAGCAATCTAGCAGTCAGAAAAAGACGGAATCTAAGAATTCAGGGACTGTGAGCCCTATGCGATGATGGGTGCAAGCAAAAGAGGGAGTTATAACCCTGATATCTAGGCTATCGGATGCAGGCCTAGTGGATGATGTGTGTGGGGCTCTCAGACTTTCAGTTGAAGGGACTCCTGTGGAAATATCAGAAGAGGCATGCTTTCAGCAAGGTGAGAGCACACCGGCTAGGAAGAAAGAGGGAGAGATATCCGATGTGGACGAGGACCCCCAAGTAAGTAAAAAGTCAATGTTGGCATTAATTCTGCAATCTCTTAACGAGCAAAGAGAGGAAACACAGGAACTCTTTGCTCAAGTCAGGGCTGATAATCAAGGTATCCAGCAAACAATGAAGAAGATAACTTCAAAGGTTGTGACTCTCACAAATGAAGTAACAGATCTACAGACTAGAGTTGCAGAAGGCGAAGAAACAACACTCAAAACAACTAGTAGGGTTCAGCGACATGATGAGATGCTGGAGAAAATGCAATTTAAGATAGAGGATTTGGAAAATCGTCAAAGGAGGCAGAATTTGAAATTGTTTGGGATTTCGGAAGGACTCGAGGGGTCTGACTCTAGAGCGTACGTAGTACAGATATTGCAGAGGGCTTTTCCGGACCTTCGGGACTGTCAGATACAAAGAGCCCATAGACTCCCACTTGTGCAACGAAGGCAAGATGCTCGCTTTCCATGTCCATTTCTTATCTATTTTGGGAATTTTTTGCTCTGGCAAGCTGTTTTTCTAAAGGCAGGTCCTAGATCGCCCATTACTGTTGATTCATTTACAATAATTTTTAGATTTTTGTAGAACAACAATGGACAGGCGTTGGTAGCTCAGACAATTGATCGACCCATTGAAAAATACTGGGGCACAAATGTATTTACAGGAACCAGCATGCCTGAAAGTAATACGAGGAGGGCATTCACAGTTCTTTATGTCTGAAAGGGAAGCGAAGGAAGCATTTTTTGAATGGCAGAATTCGGGGGGGGGGGTAGGCAATAAGGGCTAGGGGCGGATATAGCGTTTGTTAAGTATCAGCTAGGGGTAAAACATTTGTTGGTGGGTATAAAAAAAAAGTCAGGAATGGGGTGTGAGCTTCGGGAGCTATCGCGGGGGGTTGGATCTCAGGTAGCTGCCAATCCAAAGGCAGCTTTGAAAGACGATGATTCCTCCTTCTAGATGCAGGGGGGTGGGTCAACCTTCTATGGAGGTTTGGGGGGTGGGTGGGGATGGTGGGGATGGTGGTTGAGGGGGTTTAAAAAAATGAGAAAAGTCAACTGGAAGTTAATAAGAAATAAAAAAGATAATAAAGAAGTTGGGAAGGGCATTGAAATGACAGAGATAGAAGCGATAGGCAGTAGTGTGTTATTTTTGCTATGGCATGGTTTAACTGTTTAGCATGGAATGTGGCAGGTCTGAATAATAAGATTAAGAGGCAACTAGTAGCAGAGCAATTAAAAATGTATAAAGCACAAATGGTATTGCTGACAAACACACTTGAAAAATACTGGGGCACAAGTGTATTTACAGGAACCAGCATGCCTGAAAGTAATACGAGGAGGGCATTCACAGTTCTTTATGTCTGAAAGGGAAGCGAAGGAACGTTTTTTGAATGGCAGAATTCGGGGGGGGGGTAGGCAATAAGGGCTTGGGGCAGATATAGCGTTTGTTAAGGATCAGCTAGGGGTAAAACATTTGTTAGTGGGTATAAAAAAAAAAGTCAGGAATGGGGTGTGAGCATCGGGAGCTATCGCGGGGGGGTTGGATCTCAGGTAGCTGCCAATCCAAAGGCAGCTTTGAAAGAGGATGATTCCTCCTTTTAGATGCAGGGGGGTGGGTCAACCTTTTATGGAGGTTTGGGGGGTGGGTGGGGATGGTGGTGGAGGGGGTTTAAAAAAATGAAAAAAGTCAACTGGAAGTTAATAAGAAATAAAAAAGATAATAAAGAAGTTGGAAAGGGCATTGAAATGAGAGATAGAAGCGATAGGCAGTAGTGTGTTATTTTTGCTATGGCATGGTTTAACTGTTTAGCATGGAATGTGGCAGGACTGAAGAATAAGATTAAGAGGCAATTAGTAGCAGAGGAATTAAAAATGTATAAAGCACAAATGGTTTTGCTGACAAACACACTTTACGTATAAGGATCGTGGATTGCTAAAACAATTAGGATTCGAGGTAGTAGTTAGTACAACACAAAGTGTTTCCATACGGGGGTGGCTATATTAAAATATAAAACGTTTATGGAAGAAACGGTTAAGACAGTGGCTGATAAAAATGGGAGGTAGGCTATAGCTCAGATGATGATCAAGGGGGAAAAATACGTATTTTGTGTTGTATATGGCCCTAACATAGACGACCCTTCTATATTTGATATGATAAATGTCGAATTGTTGAATTGGGAGGGAGAGCGGGTGGTGATGGGTGATTTTAATTGTATTATGGATTACGGAATTTAAACAACTAAGCTGGGGCATTTCATAGAATGCGAAAGACCTGGGCTGCAATTAAAGAACTTGGCCAACTACAGTGTATGAGGGATGTGGGGCGGACACTATAGCCAAAGGTTCCAGGTTATACTTATTATTCTGCCCCGCACAAACTTTATACTCGGATAGATATGGCTTGGGTCACAGCTTCTATTTTGTGGACAACAGACATGGAAATATGCCCAAAAGTGACTTCAGATCACAACCCTATTCTTTTAACATTAAAAATCTGTGACGAGAATAAAACACCCAGAAACTTCTTGTTTCCAAGGTATCTATTGCTAGACAAAGAGTATGTAGACAAGGCTAGAGGACATCTTGAAGCTTTCTTTAAGGAGAATGCAGGATCTGCCTGTCCCATAGTGATATGGGATACTTGTAAGGCTGTTATTAGAGGCCACACTCAACAATATATCTTGCAGCAAAATAAGGATTTGAGGAAAGAAGCTAAGGAGACTATGCTGGCAATACGGTTTGCAGAAGATCAGCATGCAGAGGCAGCTTTGGGCGGGGCTAGGGATTTGGGAAAATTTGAACAACTGGGATTTAGTCTAATTGAACTTAGATCAAAATTGAAGAGTAAATTGAGGGAAAAAGTTTTAGCAAGTTATAATAAACATCGTAGGACATAATATGAATTTGGGGAGAATATTGGTAAGATTGTGGCTTACAAGGTAGAAGATGGCAGGGCCAAGGCTCATATAAAGTCTATTAGGGCATCGAACGGTATTTTGTATGAACAACCACAACAGATATTAGAACAGTTTGTTCTGTATTATCAAAGTCTGTATACTCCATTATCTTACCCTAAGCAAGAGGATATTCTTAGCTATATTCAGAATAGGTCCCTGAAAAATATGGGGGAGGAGGCATCTGACTTACTTTATGAAAGTATTTCAGGTGAAGAACTGGATAGGGCAATTAGTGCATTACCATCGGGTAAGGCAGCAGGGGAAGATGCGATACCCCAAGAATATTATAAGACTTTTAAAGATGTTTTGCTGGCACCGCTCAATCAGGTAATTGAGTTTATTGGTAATAACGGCACAATTCCTGACTCATGGAATAAGACTCAAGTCATCTTTTTTCTGAAAAAACATAAGCCATCGGTGGAATGTGGCTCATATAGGCCAATTTCACTTTTAAATTCTGATGTAAAAATATGTGCGAAAATTCTTGCAAATCGGCCATCGCCTATAATGCTTAATCTGGTCTCCTGCCACCAGCATGGGTTTATTCAAGGGAGGGACACAACAGCCCATGTCAGCAGGGCAGTAACTGCTTTTGATGCAGCAGATATTAGATCCACCCCACTCGGTATGATTTTATTAGACGCAGAGAAGGCGTTTGACCGAGTGGGGTGGAGCTTTCTATGGGCTACATTGTCTGCTTTCGGGTATAAGGGCCAATTTACAAGCCTTATATGATAAGCTGTGTGCTAAATTAACATATTTAGGGCTGCATTCATCAGCTTTCCCAATACTTTGTGGCACTCGTCAGGGGTGCCCTCTCTCACCCTTATTATTTGCTCTTTATATAGAGCGATTTATCCAAGCTTTACAAAACAATCGGCAAATACGTGCTTTTGGCGCTGGAACTAACTCGCTTAAAGCTATAACATATGCAGACGACATAGATGTTTTTTCAACAGAGCCAGTAGAAGCTTTGCCAGCAATAACAGCGGCAGCTAATAAGTTTGGCTTTATTTCAGGCTATAAGCTAAATGTAAATAAGACCCAGGTTCTTCTTAATTATACAGCTACAGCTCCTCTACAGGGAGTCTGCTCGTGGTCACATATCTGGGTGTTAAAATAGCTGCACAAATAGGTCGAATTTTTTCTTTAAATTATGAAGAGCTACTGAATGAAACGGCTAAGTCTTTAAAAAAAACGGCATACATTGCCTATAGGCATTATTGGTAGAATTAATATTATAAAAATGAAGGTTCTACCTAACTTTCTCTATTTTTTTCGTTCCATTCCATTACGGTTTCCGAATTTATTTTTTAAGCGATTGGATGGAATTTTCAGTAGTTTTATATGGGGATACAAGAAAGCGCAACGAGCGATAGATCGGCTACAACTACCCTTTAGGCAAGGGGGATTAGAATTTCCGGACTTCAAAATGTATTCTTGGTCTGCTTGTTTTACTCGTTTGCTGAGTTTTATTAACTCAGCAAGTACCCTCTTTTGTCATGAGCTCACATTATCTACTGAGATTAGAATGTTTCTGTATAGAATCAACGACCCAAATTACTTTAAAAGGGTTACATTTAAGACAATACGAGACAATGTATATATATATATATATATATATGGCGTGCAATTATTCTTGGGGGAAAAATATTTCTTTCTATCATTGTAAATATCCACTGTGGCACAACCCAGGCCTGCCAGGGATATTTCAGGATGTAACGGGCAGCAAATGGGAAAGCTGTGGCGTTAAAAGTTTGAGGGATCTGTACGGTCACAACGGCTTTATTTCATTTGAGGGACTGCAGATTAAATATAAATTGCCTGATAATATGCTGTTCAAATATTATCAGATTCTGGACTATTTTTTAAAAGATGTAAAATTGGTAAATATAATAGATTCTGAGATATGGGACTTTGTATATGCAGTAGAATCTAATAAACTGATCAGTAGGGTGTATAAAAGGCTAAATAGCTTTAGAATAGATCATGGGGAGACTATCGGATCAATGGAGTAGGCTGCTGGGAGAGACAGTAGCATGCAATACTATAGCGCAAGCTTTTAGAATAATAGACTAAGGCTGTTTATTCTACTAATCTGCGATTGCAGCAGCACCGTACGCTGTGTCTTTTATACTATACCCCAAAGAGAATAGCTAAGTGGTCAGCTGATAACACCATGATTACTGATCGTACAAAGTGCCCCAGATGCAAATTATATGTGGCTGACATCACACACATGTTTGTAACGTGTCCAGTACTTTTTGGATGGATGTTGGGAGGGTTCTCTCTCAAACGTTGGGGATAGGGGTTCCACTTTCACTTCTGGAGATCATGATGGGGTATGGTACTGAACATCTCAAGAATAATAGCTTATATTCCATACTACTGGTTTCGGCAAGATTAATTATAGCCAGAAACTGGATATCACCAAAACTGCCATCTGTTATGGATTGGTGTCTTTTAGTGAGACAAATATGATATGGAACAGGCATTGGCCAAAGTTAGAGGTCTTCGCTCAATGGTAAAGTTTAGGACAATATGGAGGTCTTTCTTTTTGACAGAATTAATTTTTTCTTTGTTCAATTGCATAATTTCTGAATGATGTAAAATTTAATGGGTATATATATATTTTTTTTTTACATATCATGTATATTGTTTTCTGTTTCTGTAATAACTTCCAGCTGACAAAATAAAAACTAAAAAAATAAAATACTTTTTTTTTAATCAAAATTAACATCCCCCCAGTTGAATTTTCAATTACATTAATTGCCCCACACTTCATGACAGTCACATTATTTGAGATTCGATGTGTATTGTGTCTGTTACTACCTCCCTAGTTATTTGCATTCTATTTAATTTGAGGACTGCGTTTTTACAGTAAGAAACCCCCACTTGTAGGAAAACCGCACAAAAATAACATTCGGGAGCAATGACATGCACAGTCTGGTCACCCACCGGGGAGCCAGGAAAACAAATTGATAAACCAGTCCTGCCCATGGGCACCTCCCTCCTTCATGTCCGCTTGTAGACGATGCAATGCTTGGATGGCAAGAGTTAGCGTCCCGTTGTCCATGTCATTTCCAGGGATAAAAGTACAGCAGGACGCACCAATCTTGGCACACCCCCACCCTCCATTGCAGTCATCAAGTCCAACACATACCGATGTTCCATCACCATGAGGCGAATAGCTCTTAGTTCTTCCTTGATAGCATTTAGGCCTAGCTCAGTATTGTTGATCATCTTCAGCAATTCCCACCCCGTTATTTGTAAACAGCGGGTGCTCACCTTTATTTGCAGGGTGAAGAAAGGTATGGACCCCTCCTATGTTTACTTGAGTTTCAGAAAACAGTAATGTCCTTGTACTGAGCCCAGCCAAAATAATCAACAGTTCTATTGTCTCGAGCCTTATGCAAAAGAGTTGTTTTCTTCTGTAGCGGATGTTTGAAAACTCAGAGAGGTCATCTCCAGGGATGACCAGGGTCGGGGTGTGCATGGTTATGAGGGCGCAGATGCCCTGCCATCTGGGGGCAAGCTGAGTGTAGGGAAACTTCCCACATTGGCAATAGATATCCATCATAGCAGAGGTGCCCGTTGCGTGTCTGGTACGTTCACTATTGCTAAGCAATTTTCATTTATGCCTAGCAGGATCGTTCCTTTACCACTGAAACACAAGGAATACAGGCTAACTTTCCTTTTTTTTTGTTGTTTTTTTTTATTGAAAGTTCATAGCAATACAATATACACTAGACAAGATAATATATATAGAGATAGGAAAAATACGCATGATATATAGTCAAGAACAATTAATGTAGCAAAAAATATTATAAAAAAAACGGTGCAAAGATTAAGAGAATGGCAATCATATCGGAATCTGGCTCCTAAAAACATTATGAGACCCCACCCCTCGACAACCTCCATGTAGCCACTGGTGCCCAAATCCGTAGCCCCATTTCTCTAGATTTAACACCCTTTAATGCATACAGTTCTGACTCGATATTGTGGATCCCTAGCATCCTACAGATCCACATTTGGAAGGTTGGGGCCTCGACATCCTTCCAGGCAGCAGCAATTAGTATTCTAAAAACAGCAACTGATATAAAAACGAGCGCCTCCATCTCTATACTTAGACCCAGTTTGGCATCACAACCTATTATTAAAAGTGTCGGGGATAGATCTATTCTGGCATCTAGCAGCCCCTCTAAAAACGCTTCAATCTCCTTTTTAATGGGCCCTAGTTTTTCACAACTACAAAACATGTGCATAACATCGGCTGGCCCATTCCCACACCTATGGCAGTTGTTATCAGCCCTCTTACCCCAATTGAATAATTTCGCCGGTGTGTAATATAGATTAAATAGGGTCTTGAAGTGCTGCGCTCTTAGGTTTGAAGATCGCAGGAACCGTTTATCCATTAAAATGGCTCTATCCAAGTCAATATCTGGATCCCCCAGTTTTGAGGCCCAAGCTGACTCTGTCTTAACCATATCGTCGGGGAGCACTTCCAAGAATAGCCTGTATATTTCCCTGATTCTACAGCCACCCCCCTTCATGTAATCCAGTAATGCACATCCTTTGGACACATTTATGCAGGGCCTATTTGATTTAATTGTATTTACCAGCTGTATATACTTGAGCTCTTGACTCCCTTGTAATGAGTACCGTGACCTCAGAAGTTCCAGGGGCCTACATACATCCTTTACCATTACTTGACCCAGTGTAGTAATCCCCTGTCTTTCCCAGTGTCTCCAAGGGCCATCGCTACTTAATATAACTTTCCATACAATTAGGGGTTTCCCCTTCCCTTGTAGACATGTGTACCTATCTAGCTCAGCGTCCAAGAGTTCCTGACATGTGGCATCTATGCTGGCATACAATCTTTCCCTTCTAAACTAATTTCCCTTGTTTCATTGAGGTAGATGGCCCTGCACTGGAACTCCATCCCTGGGGCCCATTTGTCATTAAAGGAGACTGCCCCAGATACGCTAAGGGCCAGCCTGGGACCACAGACGGAGGCTTGAGTGGAGGGGTTTGTGCACTGGTGCGGTGGTTGTGGTACCTCCAAAAACCTCTTTTCTGGAAAATTTGGGGCCAAACGTTTCCTTCCCTATGGTGCCCCCCGCGCATCCTGTCTAGCTCGGTTTGAAAATTGCTAGGCTTGGTGAGACTGTAAAGTGTGGTGGGGTTAGTCTCATGCCGGGTGACGTTTACTACTGCTCTATGGGGTTCCACCCTACTAGGTAGTATCTTGGCCCTAATCCTACGTAGGTACAGGTGTATAAGACATTTTGCTTTTTCAGGAGCTATTTTTTGAAGTAAGTAAAATGTGTCTGCACCCACTGCATGGAATATCAGGGAGAAGACATAGCACAACCTAGCCGACGCTTGGGCACCCAAATCGGTCATGTGCTGATACCATGTGTTGTGTAAGAGTTTCGCTGTGTAATGCGTGTGGGAAAACTAGTGTTCAGCTCAGAGTAAGTGAGGTGGGTGAAAGCCCAATTCAAGCGCTGTAGAAATGAGGAGGTAGGCTTCCTGTGACTAGGTAGATTTCTCGCTACGGATGGATGCCACCACACCTATGCTAAGCAGATTTGTACAAAGGTGCAACAATACATAACTTTTGGAACATTGCAGGTCTTGGGTTGGTGTCTGGAGGAGTCGGCTACAGTTTTCTGGTGTCTGGGGGTATCTTTGCTTGGCACAGGTAAAGAGTATGTTTGTAAAAAAAAAAAAAAATCATAAAAAAATAGTCCATGGTCTTTTTGCCTTGAATCCTCCGGCCTTGTTGGGATTTCGCAGGTTGCTACTGAAGAGGGAGGTGGATCGCAGTGAAGGTGGTGCACGTAAGACTTGATTGCAGACCTGTTGGATAAGAGCTGTGGGTAGTAGGTTAGCTTTTAGAAAAATATACATCATTATGCAGCCTCTGAAATTCCTGTGCATGTCCTTTTGAGACATTACAAATGGGGGTGGGGTCGCACACTACTCACACACCAGCGGGATCGCCCCTAAGGACTGTGGTAAGTGTAATTCATGTTCCACGATGCATCTTCTTTCGATTCTCTGCTATCTTCGCCATCCCTGGACACGTGTTTCGGGGTATTTACCCCTCATCAGCAGGGATTAGGCCGTGTTCTGGGGTTGCCGGTGGCTGCCAAATATTGCCAGGTTTAGTACCACTCGGGCGCGCAGGTGCGGGGTCCCAGGCAGACTCGTCAGCCAACTGCTCGAGGGAGCTTTAACATTACAAATGGGGGTGGGGTCACACACTACTCACACACCAGTGGGATCGCCCCTAAGGACTGTGGTAAGTTTAGTTCGTGTTCCGCGATGCATCTTCTTTCGATTCTCTGCTATCTTCGCTATCTTCGCCATCTCTGGACACGTGTTTCGGGGTATTTACCCCTCATCAGCAGGGATTAGGCCGTGTTCTGGGGTTGCCGGTGGCTGCCAAATATTGCCAGGTTTAGTACCACTCGGGCACGCAGGTGCGGGGTCCCAGGCTCGTCAGCCAACTGCTCGAGGGAGCTTTAACATTACAAATGGGGGTGGGGTCGCACATTACTCACACACCAGCGGGATCACCCTAAGGACTGAGAAATTTCAGTACATCAACTTTACACAGTCTTTGGCGAGGTACTGGATGGAGGGCCCTATTTTGGACATCATTTTAGGAATTTGAGAGATTTTGATGACAGGTCGCCTGAGTTTTATTTTGTGGTTCTTTTGGTTCTCCTGCCTCGCCTTGGCAGAGGGGAGCGTTTTAGTGGGTTTGTGGATGACTCTTTTCAACTATCTATCATTTTATGGACATTATCGGCTCTGTGGGTGTGGTGTTTTATGAATGTGGATGGTACCTTTTGACCTAGGGCGAACAAAGAAAAACCAAAAGTGAGCCCCTTTGCCACTGGATTTAAGCACGCCGGGCTGAAGACGGCTGTAATGCCAGAAACCGGTCCTCTGAAGCTTGTTTCCAGGGAAGGCATGGCTTGGTAGTTCGGGCTGGACTGTTCCCATGAGGCACAGG
This sequence comes from Lissotriton helveticus, assembly GCF_964261635.1. Lineage (NCBI taxonomy): Eukaryota > Metazoa > Chordata > Amphibia > Caudata > Salamandridae > Lissotriton > Lissotriton helveticus. The sequence goes on from NC_136067.1 coordinate 1,623,139,316, forward strand.
GTCAGACTGATTTGCATATGGCCATGTCTGAACTGGGGTAGCAGAGTGGGCTAAAGAACAGTGATGGATTAAACCCAGATCATTTGACTGGGGGTGAGTGCTTGTATTGTCAACGCTCCGTCCATCACCACCTTTGGTTTTGCTTTGTTCGCCATAAGTTGGCAGGGTATGCTCAGACGTGAGTCCCTTGCTCACTTTGCCACTGGATTCAAGCAAGCCGGGCTGAAGACGGATGTAATGCCAGAAACCGGTCCTCGGAAGCTTGTTTCCGGTCCAGGGAAGGCATGGCCTGGCAGATCGGGCTGGACTGTTCCCATGAGGCACAGGGTCAGACTGATTTGCATATGGCCATGTCTGATATGGGGTGGCAGAGTGGGCTAAGGAACAGTGATGGATTAAACCCAGATCAGTTGACTGGGGGTGAGTGCTTGTATTGTCAACGCTCCGTCCATCACCACCTTTGGCTTTACCTTTTGACCTACACATTTGCGATGTGAAAGGAAGGGGGCATGTTGCAAGTTAGTATTTGTGGGTAATTGCAACCTGTCCAGCGGTCACGTGCATGCCCCTCTGCTTCCTCCATGTGGCGTGTAACAAGGTTTTCTTTAATGCAGTTGGGTGTTTTGAGTACACCCTTTTTCTGGAAGTTTTGTTGTATTGCTGCTTCCTGCAGGTCATTGGGTGCTTTCCTAAAGTCTCCTGTATTGTTGATTTTATTTTGGCAAACCGTTGGGGGTTGAAAAGGTGATCTGTGACCTGTGTGATTCGGATGTGGCAATGCCTGTAATCGGGCTTATTGCTTCCATGGACGATGTTCATGAGGCACAGTGTTATGCGATTCGACAAGTTGGGTGCGGTTGGTGAGCGTGTCGGTGCACCATGTGTGGGGGCTGCGATGGTAATCTACAGAACCTCTTTTCCTCCCGGCACCCCTCTCTCCCTCGATCCAGGAAGATTTGGGTCTGCCCCCCTTGGCGGGGATCAGGGACTTCTTACCCGATATACAACAAAAAAGGGGAACTCGAGGGGCTGATATTTACCGGGGTCCAGTGTATAAGCCCCTGAACTAGTCAGAACAAAAAGGATACACTGTTCCCCCTAGGTTGGAGAGACGGAAGAACCAAGAACCGTGGAAAGAGGGGGGAACACCCTTTCGGAACTAAAACCCTCACACACCCAGCAAGCTAGGTGTCATGCTTCATCATCTGGGTTCTGCTCCTCGTCAGACTGGCGCTGCAATGTCTGACTGGCACCCGCGAAGGGGCTCTTTGTCGGAGATCTTTTGTTCCTGCCAGTTGGTGCATGTGGGTATGAGGGTTTTAGGTGAAGTGTAGGCGTGAGAAGATAGTGCAGTAGTGCGGATTAAAAAAGGTTAGGAAGTCCACAGGGATTTTTATTAGTGTGGCTAGCTACCTTATTAAAAAACAGAGCAGGGAGGCACACACACAGGTACTAGGATCCGGTGACGTGTGTTCTACCTAGCGGTCAACATGTTTCATGCTAAAACTAGCAATTCAACAGGACCTATATAGACTATCCTACACATATTGGGGAAGGACAAGTATTACCTTCCACAAGTGACTGGTAGCTGGCCAATTGGTCCTACCACGATTTAGTGGAACCTAAGAAAGGGTGACAAAAAACAGAAGTGTTTCATAACTATTGTGCTTGTACCCAAACCTAGATTACAATGTGCTTGGTTCTAACTCCAAAAACGGGTATGCTGCCCAGATCAGTTGGCATGTCACTAGTCTTTATTGTTGTGGTGAGTTTTCTGAAGTTGGTGCAAAGTGGATGTGTCATATTGGGGGTTTGGATTTACTGCGTATTTGGATTAGGCGATTGTCAAAAGTCATTGCCTCCCCAGACAGCCACCCCTCCCATGCGTGGTTCTGACTCCTGTGCTTGCAGGGGCTGTTGCGGTGGTGTCTGCTGACTGATTTCCTTGTGGCTGAATGTATGGCATGTTCGAGTTATGCTGGGCTTGGTTTTGTGGATTGGGAATTTGCAGGGACTTGCCCAGGCCTATTGATCCTCGCTCATGGTACGCCTTTAGGTGGGAGTGGTCGGCCAAGTGGCCCATCATGAGGCAGTAGAAACATTCTCTAGGGTCTGTCTGTCGCCAGCCTTCTTGACCTCTGCCTCAATAGTTGGGCCGCAACCCTCTGGGGTTCTGCGGTAGAGTCCATTTTCAGGCTGGTGCCCTTTTCATGCCTGGGGGTGGTTTTTCTCAATTTGTGGGTGCCCGGTTTAGTGGAGTTTTTCTGGACTTGCTCCTGGTTTTGGCCCTTCCTAGTGGGCCCTTCCTAGTGGGCCATTGTGTGGGAGGTGCGGTGGTGGCCTGCTCTCCCCCGGATCTCGGACTTTACCCATGTAGCCGGTAGGGGCACTTCCTCTGGTGGCGTATCATTTGTTGGGTGTTGTGAGTTCCCTCTAATGGGCACTCGCTTGGGTACCGCATTCGGCAGAATGTAGGTGGCTTTGGGCGCGGCATAGTGCCGGGCAACCTTGTCTGTGCCACTTCCTCAGTCGGGAGGTGCCAAAGTGGCGACGGAGACTGAGCTTGGTAATCCTAGGGGTACGTGCGGTCTGTTTGTCACTGTTATTGCCCTTATGCGCTTTGGCCGGCTCTCCACCTGGCCTCAGCTGACTCATCAGGCATGCACAAGTTGAGGTTCCGCATCTCTTGCTCCTTGTGTACCTTATTGGCTAACAATGTTTTTTCGTCTTTTGGCAGTCTCCACTAAAAGGTAATGTGCATGGCATTCTCACCGCCGAGCTAATTCGCATTGTTAGAGAAGATTCCTGTATACTCCAGGACTGCCCGGGAAGGTGGTCCGACTCCTGGATGGCGTCCGTGTGGTGTGGGAGTGTATTGCTGGTTGGTACCCTGAGAGGGGAGCTCCAGTGGAGGAGTAGTCTATATACCTCTCCTCTGCAAACTGAATTGACCTTTTCAGTTTGGACATTAGAACTTGTCCTAAGATACTAGTCAGGGAGGAGGGAAAGTACAACAACTGTTCCGTCACCTTTTCCCCCCCTATCTGGGTTGGAGATCCCTTGCATGGTTGCAGTGCTGTTTGATAAGGGAACTGCCCCCTCCCGTTAGCACAACACCATCACCCTGTGTCTTGTCAAATGAAGTCAAATGAAATGAAAAGGGCATTTGTAAAGCGCATGGCTACCCGGAGGTCTATCAGTGCTAGGCATGACCAGTGATCAGGCGGAGGAAAAATTAGGGTAACAGAAGGGGTTTTAGTTGTTTTCGGAAGGCAAGATTACTGGGCTCTTTCCGAATTTGGAGTGACAGTATGTTCCACAGCTTTCTGGCATTAAGTGAGAAACGTCTGCCGCCGCTTCTGGACCTTTTAATTCAAGGGGTGGAAAAGTGGTAAGGTGTCCTGTATATCAGCATTGTGACCACAGGGTCCTCCTCAGGGCAGCCTGGGCCAGACAGTAGTGGGTGGGTGTGTGTGTCTTTGGGTGTCATGTGGTTTTCAGGTGTGACTATTGCTGCTTCTTCACCCTTGCTGTTGCTCCTAGGGGACTGGTGTCCTCTTTCTCGCTATTGCTAGTCGTGTTAGTGTTTAGGCCCATTATGAGGTTCTCTGCCGCTCGTGAAGTGTATTTTTGTGGGCTAAACACAGCGTACGGGAGAGGTTTGAGAGATTCTAGCACCAAACTGGAGTGAGGCTGAAGTCTCTTGGGTTAGCCAGTCAGGCAACCTCCCAGCCCTAGAAGCTCACTGCCCGGTGGAGGGCACTTCGGTTCCCTCGGCCAGCAGGTTGGTGTAACCTATTGCAAGACAGCTGGGTTAGCCGGCATCGGAGAGAGCGCCTCTGTACCAATGCACGGTGAAGGAGGTGTAGACGCCTTGCTTGCGGATTCTGGGACAGAATTTTAGGCTAGGCCACCTTGAAGATGGCCCTTAGTTCTAACAGTGCCTCTCTTTTAGTTTTTTTCTGCCCTACATATTTGGTCTGAATGTGTGCCATCTTGTGTTCTATTATGTTGGTGTTGAAGGTTCCCCCTTCTGGCCAGGTGAACGCATGCACCTTAGTGTGTGCGTGCCATTCCCGGCAAAATGTATCTAGCTTTTTAGCCTGTGTGGAGAATTTAGTTTGCATGTGGTTCAAAGGCAGCTCCATGATGGGTTGGGAACCTTTTAAGGGACTTGGTGCACTTCTAATTTCTCAAATCTTTTCAGATTATCCTAAATTCTACTTTGACCTGGGGGGAAATATGTACATAGGATTATGCCAGCAATAACTAATAATAATTACGAGCTCAGCTTTAGGACGAAGATCCATTAAGCAAACTTTCACAATACATAAAATAATGCATATGAAGAGTAATAACCTGTAAAAGTGCAGTGATTAGTTCAAAACATTGTGAATTGTAATTTTAGCAGCAAAATAGCAAATATGAAATGTGGCAATTTATTCATAAGCACATAGAAACGTTAACAAGACATAATATTAAACATGAAACCCAGTTGTAATAATTTATCAGCAACACAACATCAAGAAAAATGAATCTATTGAAAACCATAACGAAAATAGAAGACAAAAAGGGACAGAGGAAAAAATTATGATTTTGTCCCAAAAACCTTAGCCCGCTCCTAGCACAAGCCGCTCAATGATGAGGGCAGGGGCGGTGCATCCATTAGGGCGCCTGGGCGTTGCCTCACTGAGCGTTGCCGTCACTCTTTAACTCTGGCAGCAATCCCTGTATCCCAGGCCACAGGAGCCGGAGGCAGTTGGCTTAGGAGGGAGCGGGGCAGCACTACAGGATAGTAAGACGTATCCCAGCAGGTGGTCGTCGGCGGAGCGCACAGCAAGAGTGTGCATGTTCTGTTTAGGACTTAAACATTTTGCTACCAGCCCTGAACGTGCGCACACTAGGCTTCTCATTAGAAGAGCGAGGGTTGTTCCATGCCGCTCTTCTAATGAGCAGCCTAGTGCGCATGTTCGGGCTGGTCGCAAAAACATGTTAAGCCCTAATCAGAACATGCGCATTACTGCTCAAGCCAATCCTGGCGCTGATGCTGGAGCAGCGTCTGGATTGGCTGAGAGCAGGCGGCACTTGCTAAGGCGCCAACGCGGGAGTCGGACCCCGGCCAGGACTTTATGGTGTTTTGGGAACGCACGCTCCTCCTGCCAAACGTGTTTAATGGGGCCAATCTCCAAAGACCACTGTGGTGTTGCTGTCAATCTATTGGATCAATCTGGGTTTCCTCGTTAACACGTTTACCTAAGGGTTACTTGTCACCCCAACTATGATCTGTCAATCAGTTGCTTCAGGCCTAGGTCACAGGTCCTGCCTGACCATGTGTTTCTGACTTGGGGTTAGTGGGATGTCATATCGGGTGGATTCATCATTTGACCACTGTCTTTGAATGCACTGCAAATGTGACAAGACAAGTACAAGATTAACAGTCCTGTTTAGAGAAAGTGAGCACTTGCGGAAGAATACAGTAAATAGGCTATGCTCCACAGAAAGAACAAACACAAGCGGGACGGTCTAAAACAAATAAAGCCAGCAAATGGAAAACAAGAAAATGTACGTTATAAAGCCATATGAATGGTAAGCAACGGGCGGAATGCATTCCCAGGGAAGCTTTCAGAATGTCCCCAAGAAGTCAGTAGCAGACCAGACTGCTGCACTGTCTGATGGGCTTTGAACTAAAAATGGAGAGAAAGTGCTGTGCAGCAAAGTGTGGGTTTCTTTTTCTCTATATGGAATAAAATTCCCCAGTTACTTCCATTTCCTAAATGATGGTCACTATTGAATATTTTTGTGGTTGATAGTTAGCAGTTTTCGAAGGAAAGAGATGAAAACCCATGGCTGAACTTCAAACATCATACATTTCTAAAAACTAGACCGAATATTGAATCAAGCAAAGTATCACTTTTGTGATTTGGCTCCGCTTTTTCCCTAAAAAATCATTGATTGAAATAAACAAATAAAAAATGTAAGTGGGTGAAAAATCTAAATGAGATGTCAAGTTTTTTTTACCTGTAACGTTTTACATGGAAGGCCTATTTACAAAAGCAATATGCTTAGGTTCTCTTCTGCTCTCAGCCATACATAGACCATGTTTTAATCCAGAGTGTGGTGGGCAGGGTACTCCATCACAACAGCAACAAGAGTACCCTGTCTGACAAAGCCTCGGCCAGCCTACCCGATTTGGAGTCGATGGACTGCTAGATTTATGCAGACGGAGTAAAATCCATTCAGGAGGCGTAAACCTTCAGAGGGAGTGTGGGCTCTCTGAGGTAAGTCATCTGACCATACCCGCTGTTTACAATATTTAGAATATCCTGACCGTGAGAGACAGTTAAAATAAGTAATAAATGATTCACACACCATGGGAGAAAAATCCCATGCTGTCTGGCCATTCCCCCTCCCCCCTTTCTCCCGCTTTGGGAGTTTGTTTTTGGAAAATAAAAAAGTTTTAAAGGTTTGGTAAGTGTGTTCCACCAATGACCGATACACACCAAACTTTTAAATGGCTCTGTATGAACTGCTGTAACAGCAGTTTATACAATCACAAAGAGTTCACCACAAGTCAGCGGTAAACTCTAAATTTGATGGGCAGAATAAAGCAGGGTGGGGGGCCGTAAAATAATGCTGATCCTCAATGTTTAAACAACCTGGGTAGATCCTCTTATTGCGAGCGGCGTTAACAGTGAGCTCCCTGGAGGCTCGGCTTACGGGAATACCTCGGCGAGAAGCAGATGCCTTAGGCCTAGGTGAGAGAGAAAGCAGAGTGCCGTAGAAGTGGTCAGCCTTGTAATGCCTGTAAGGGGGTAGTTGCCTCTTGGTGGCGGCATTGGGCAACAGCGAGGAACCCCCCCCATTCCCGTTAGCAAGGCAGGAGGCGATGAGACTGACCCATTGAAGTCAGCGGCCGCGAGAGATGAGCGGCCATAGCTGGACGGTGCCCCCTCATAAATTAAATTGCCTGTACTCGGCTGGTCTAAAACACCTGTTCTGATTCAGAGACCCTGTGCAAGGTAGACAAGTGGAGAGGGAGTGGACATCTCCCTGTGGCAGGTCAGTGGCAGGGAAGCCCCTCCTCCCTCCTTTCCACATGTGGGGTGAGGTGCATGGAACCCCGACTGGCCTGATATTAGCTGTAGCTGGAGTCACACTTGCTGGGGAAACGAGCAGCAGCCTTTATTGAATGAGCTTCTTGGACACGCCTGAATACTGTCAGACGAGGAGCAACGTCTGTGGTCCTGTGCAGAGAGGATTTGATCGTGCTGGGGCCTGGAGGAGGCCCCTGAAAGAAACACAGTACTGGGCGGTCTGCTTGGCATGAAGACAAATAAACAGGACTACAGACTGTTAAAGCTGCTAGCCTGAGTGTGGTGTGAGAGTGGGCGATGTATAAACTGAGATGAGTGCCGTGTATTGCCCCATAAAGCCATCTGGCAGTAGTAACTGAAGGGTGAAAAGCATCCACGTTTCCCCGAGGGTGGGGGGGCATTACTTTGAGGCATATTCGAACTGCGCAGTATAGGCTGATTGGCCTATGCACCTGGCGTCATCTAATTGACTGACCTGCACAAATATACTGAGGCGACGCAGCCATAGCGGTGGCCTTTCTGTCACGGGCAATGCACCACAGCAAGAAGCCCACCCCGTTTTCCAAACTAGAGACTGTCCGCTGCCACCTGTTGGGGAATTGACCTGATTTCCCCCCTCAGCAGCCCGAGCCAAAAAGTGACTACGTCTAACGCGGGTGTTCATATGAGACTGGGCTGCCTTGCCCACCTAGGGCAGCACCTTTGTGGCCCACACTGAGGTGAGTAGCAGTATTGGGCCGGGCAGCTGCACTCAGCATCCCTAGGCATGCACTATGTACCTCTGAGCTCAAACATGCTGGCCTAACAAAATAGCACGAGACAAGCCTTCCACTTCAGCCGACCAACAAAGAAATATTAAATACACCAAACCGCGCTGCCGGCAAAAGAGGCGGGTGCGGTGGGAGGGGGAAAGCTTGTGTCTGAGGTGTTACATACGGCTTCTGTCCTACAAGCTATCCAGGATCTCAAGGACACTATGGAGAACAAAACTATAGAGCTGAAAGTGGACCTATCCCGAATTTAGCAAGATTTGCGGAACACCAGCGACAGAGTTACCGAGGTGGAAGGTAGATTGTCAGAGACTGAGGTCTTGGTGAAGTCGCTGGTGGCTTGGCTTTCATCCCTCCAAAGAGTGGTGAAGCAAGGAGAGGCCACAGGGGAGGACATGGAGAGTAGATCATGACCTAATAACTTACAAATTGTATGCATTTCAGAGGAAGCAGACGGCACTGTGCAGACTAAATTCATCGCGGGCTGACTAAAGAGTTGGGTTCCGGTAGGGCAACTCCCACCCTGCTGGCTCTCCACGAAGTCCCCTTATCACTCGCATCTTCAACTATGCAGACCGTGACATGGTGCTCTGTGTTGTGCCAGCTGTGCACTCTCACCTTTCAATCCTCCCAAGTGATGATTTTCCCAGACTACACTTTAAAGGTTCCGTGGAAAAGATGATCCTTCCAGGAAGTTAAACAAAAAATGAGAGCCACGAACATCCAATATGTGCATTTATTTCCCGCTCGATGAAAGGTCATTTTTCAGGACACAACCCTCTTCATTGACATTCCAGAGGCTGTCTGAAACTGGCTGGATGAGCAACCCAATCTGCGTGGCTGAGTCTCTCACTCTGTAAAAGATGGAGGGTGGAAGGGGAAGTGGGCGGGGTGGCAGAGGTGGGGGCCCCAGGAGAATGGAACACGGCCTCAAGACGCAGGACTCGAAGAAGAGATCGGAGAGCCTACCTGGAAATACATGGAAAGGCTCTTGGCGGGGAAGTTGGCCCTGGCAGCGGAGACAGAGCATCCGCCTGCAATTGATACAGTCGACCCACTTATGAACAATCTGGAGCCTCTGGCTAGAAGCACACTTACTTGACTGTTAAAGTATCAGTTTACCTACTATAATGATGCGTAGTAGCGACAAGCGTTGGAAGGTGATTCACACCCTGATTTTTCTTTTTTTTTTTATTATTTGCTGTTTTTCAGGTTTTCTATGGGTGTGGTTCTAGTTTGGTGTGGAAGGGGAGGTTTCACAAAAGGGGAGGTATACATCTCCGGCTAGTCCAGTTGGCTACTGCCCCTAGTTGCATCACAACCGGTACTTACAGTTATCAGGGTGGGATGTGGGGTGGGGGTTTCTTTGTTTTGATTTGTTTCTGGCACAGATATTATCATTTGACATGGCCCTGCACACTGTGCACAAACGCATACTACTGACACAGATGATTCTGTCAACACTCCATCCACCTAATGGCTGACACACCACAACTCAGTTCCATTGGTACACTTGCTGTTCTCTCGTGGAACATCAGTGGCCTACTAGACCCAATTAAAAAGGGGGCAGAATTGAGGTCAATGCATAGGACCAACCCTGACATACTCCTGTTGCAAGAGACACATGTGATGGATAACCACTGCCCTTTTTAGTGCCACAAGGATTCTCAAAGGCATACCACTTGAGCTTTCATATGGGATCGAGGGGCGTAGCCATTTTAATCCGATAGCATGTCCCGCTGATGGTAACCCAGGTATGGCATGATCAACTAGAGTGATACATTGTGGTGACTGGGACCCTGCAGGGCACTCCGATATCCCTGATTGGTGTGTATGCTCCCACTCGCTTGACATCCGAATTTGATTGCATGCACTACTGATGGCTCTGTGGACTATAGGTGGAGACCTCAATGGGATCAATGACCATGAGATGGATCACTCCTCAGCAAGACCACACCCAACAATCCTGGGCTGCCTTACTGAATAATATGTCTTTAATAGATGTATGGCAGGTACATCACCATGTAGAACAATGCTATACCTTTTCCTCAAATGGGCATAGGTCATTCTCATGCCTCAACTACTTCCTCATACCCAAGCTCGTAAGGCATAGAGTACTCTGTGTCCAAATTCTGGCAAGGGAATTGTCTGTTTCTTTTTGTAGTCATTTGCCGGTGTTGATCAGTCTAGCTGGGTGCCTATTCGCCAAAAGGCGAGCCAGCGGTTGTTCATGGATAGGGAGTTTTGGGAGTCATGTCGGCGTATGTTGGAGAGATACTTACAAGAAAATTATGGATTGATCGAATCCCTGGGTGTCCTCTAGGAAGCTCTAGGGTTACCTTGAGAGGTGAGATCATTCGTTACATTAGGAGAAAAAAGAGCTACTCAGCAGGTGGTGTCAGACCTGGAATGCCGTATAGTAGAGCTAGGGTGGCAATACTTAGACACTGCACAGGAGCGTCTGGGTAGGCAGGGACACAGAACACACACACGAGAGGCCCAGGAGGCGTGGCTGGCCACTCGTAGCTGGATCTACCAATGGGTGGACCCATATCTTTTATTGAGAGTAGCAGTGACTCACCTGTCAAACGCAACGTGGCTATCGCACACACCTTTGCAGAATATGATCTCAAAGTGGATAGCTCCGATCATGATGAGAGACGAACAAACTTCCAACAATTAATTAATGACTTCCCAGTGATCTATTTGAACTCCACTGACAGAGAATTCTTGGAGGCTAATGTAACTCTAGAGGAATTGGGTGAAACCTTATTGCCACTCCCATCTGTCAAAACACCAGGCCTGAACAGGTTTCTGGAAACTCATGTGGCCACAATTTGGCTCTCACTTACTAAAGATGTTTTTTGTGGCCCTAGAGGAGGTAAGGCCACCCAGGGATCTTAGAGCGACTGACATAGTAGTGGTTCTCAAGCTCTGTCTTGTAGACACCAAATATGACGAATACAGACGGATAGCCTTTCTGAATGTGGTGGTAAAGGTTTGGGCTAAAGTGTTAGTCAGCAGGCTATAGGAAGTGATGGAGAAACTGGTTCACCCAGATCATTTTGTGCTCGTGCTTGGCAAGCTACCCCGCATAAAATTAGAAGGGTCAACAGAGCCACAGAGCTGATTGTCAATCTGTTGGGCCATCAAGCTTTGCTGATGGTAGATTTCCAGAAGACGTTTGACTCTGACTGGGACTATCTATTTACATTGCTTAAACATTTTAAATATTGGTCCCAAATTTATCAGATATGTCTAACTACTATACAAACTAATAAGAATCTGTCTACAAACATCAGTCACCATGTGAGAGCCATCACGATAGAGGCTTCCTATCGCATAACAGTGTGGCCAACAAGACAAGACACAAAGACATACACACAACCTCACATCTGTCCAAATGCACGCGTCTATGAACCCCTAATTTTAGCCAAAGAATGGCATCATGCTGAAAGATGAGGGTAGGAGAGGAGTTGGCCTAAAGGGTAGGGCTGTCGACCTCGAATCTGGGTAACTGGGTTCGAGTCTTGGCAATGACGCTGAACATCCTGTGATTCTGGGCAAATCACTTAATCTCCCCGTGCCTAACCAAAATGAATGTGTGTCCTCATGTAACGTAACTGGTGTTTTGTAAAGAGCTCTGATACCCGATTCGGGTCAAGTTTGCCCTATATAAAGCTCTGCAAAAAAAAAAAAAAAAAATTAAGAACTCAGGCCACACAACACTGTCTGGTTTTCACTTACCTGCCCTCTCTTGACCCACACTGATAATTAAACATACTTACATAATACCATCCTATTATGATGTGGACCAACGATATTTACTGCATTCTTCTATGCCCAAATACAATTGAGAGCGACACGATAATACAATGGTTTTATAAGCCAGTGAGACTTCCACTCTTTTGGAACTATGTCACTATATCACTATATCACTGTTTAACTCACAGTGAAACCCTATACGACACACGAAGTTGCGATTATATAAGGCCCGAGTCTTTTCACTATGCCTATAACAAGTACCTTGTAGGCCCCAACATAGTCAACAAGTGACAACTTGTGGGAAAACCTATACGTAAAATCATTAAGAGCCAACTCTGCTTACCACACTTTACACTCTACTGGTGTTATATTTTAGAGCGTTACTAAAGAAAAAAACATGAGGTAATCGTAAAACAAGGCTCAAGTCTCTCTACTATGCCTATCAACTCTCAGGAGTAAAATACGCTCACCACGAGCCCGCGTTACCGGGTCACCGTGAACGGAATGAGCACAAGTCTGCAACCTGATTCCCACTGGTATTGCACAGCGAGGACCCGCCTGATGGCCTCAGGAGCAAGCAGCCATGCGCGTTTCTGCTAACTACTTCTTCCTCTGTATCTAAAAGCAGGTTGGTAAGCCGATATGTGAACCATAAGGTAATTATGCGCCACTTTCTGTGATACGCATGTAGATTTCAAGCCAAGTGGCAACAGCACTGAAATTGACATTGGGCGCAGCGCCCTTTTACGAGACACTAAGACTGGTCACCCACGCTCTCTCGCATGTATTATAGATTGTTGACCGTTATAATTTCAACAACCTCTTGTTACGAAATTCGAATTGTAACGCATAGTATCAAAACAGTCTTTATTTCCTCTTAGTTCATACACTATCCGTGTCGCCCAACCTAACCATTCTCACCGTAGCCTATTAGCGCTTCCGACACAATGCAGTACATAGAAACCTACACCAACTTCTTAACTTATTGTTCGCATCGAGCACAGTAAAATGTTGTATCTAGCTACCTGCAGATATTAAGGTGTACCTTGCACACGTACTTACCCGCTTGTGTTTCCAGTTGTAACCAAATCAACCACATACATGTATGACAGCACCCTATCCCACACACATAAGGCCCTTAACAGTGTTATGTCCTCGATTTTTCAGTTTGCTAAGGTTGTGCTCCCCTTCCACACCTAGTTAGTTCAATAAGATGAATTCCTGTAAGCATCCTCATTTCTCTAGCACAAACTGTTACTAATTTGTACTAACAAGAAACTAGATCACTGAGATCTGACTCTTTCTAGTTACAGGTACTCGTTACCGGACAATTGAGAGGAGGGGTAAGTGATTTACCTACCATTTGCGTGTTGCACAATTGGCAACCCGTTTTGCACTGTCTCGAAAAAAGCCCCCCGACCCATCTGGGCGAACCAATTGCTGAAACATGTCGACCACTCACATGGACTAATAGGTGCCATAGAATAGTAACTTTCTATGTATGCACTGCCCTGATTTTAACCTTGCCCCATCTCCAACCGATTAAACATTTCCTCGTTGCTTAGATATAGGTAATTTTAACATTTCTGGTCACTACTGTTGTCACCAATTGGTCTACCTCCGGGTGGAGGAAAGCATACTTTGTAAAAAAAAGACCCAATGATGATGCTTTCACGTCACGCAAAAAGCGGATAATCAAGATATACCGCTCCACGACGCCTGTACGTGAATGAGGTTTTTTTAAAGACGGCTAATATACCAGACCTGGTTGTAATACAGGTACAAGTGATCCATTCCCTTATGATTTTGTAACCTTCCCTGGAAGCCCAGTGGATCTCAGCTTCTCTCTCCCTCCATTGATTAATTAATATTGTTTGGCTATCACCAGGTTCTGTTACCCAGAATTCCTTGCAAACCTCAAACCTTATAAAAAAAACAACAAAAAAAAAACAATTTCCTCACATTTTGGTGATGAAAAGTTCTGCAATCTGCGTGGATCCACAAAATTCCACCCACCTCGCATTCCCCAAGGTCTTCAGATAAAAATGGTACCTCACTTGTGTGAGTTGGCCAAGTGCCCGCAACAGGAAACGGGCCAAAACGCAACGTGGACACACCACATTTTACAGTGAAAAATTACACTTTTTTTTGCTAAGTGCCTTGCTGTGGATTTTGAACCCTAGCATTGCTGGTACCTAGGGAAACCTAGCATACCTATACATTTTTGAAGACTCGAAACCCAGGGGAATCCAAGATGGGGTAACTTGTGTGGCTCATATTAGTTCTGTCACCCAGAATCCCTTGCAAACCTCAAACTTTGTGAAACAGAAAAAGAAATTCCTCACATTTCTGTGATGGAAAGTTCTGGAATCTACGTGGATCCTCAAACTTCCACCCATCCCGGATTCTCCAAAGTCTCCAGATTAAAAATGGTAGCCCCCAATGTTTTCCTACCCAGAATCCCCTGCAGACCTCAAATCACATTTTTCTCAAATTTCGGTGTATGTAAGTTGAGGGATCACCGGACTAACACAAATTTAACACCACCCAGCATTCCCCCAGTTCTTCTGATAAAAATTGTACCTTACTCGTGTGGGTGGGCCAAGGGCCCGTGACAGGCAAGGGCCCAAAACTTGTTGTGAAGACTTCAAAATTACCTATCACAAAACGACCTGGTTTTGCAAAGGAGGGATCTAGGTTTTTGGCCCCAGGCCCGGCGGCCATCTAGGGAAACCTACCAAACCACACATTTCTGGAAACTAGACACCCTGGGGAGTCCAGGGAGGTATGGCTTGTAGGGATCCCCTACATTTTCCTATCCAGAATTCCCTGCAAACCTCAAATTTATCTGAAACAAATCACTTATTCCACACATTTTTGTGTGGGATCCCCGTCCTGGCACTCATGTCCTACCACCCAGCGTACCCCTTGGTCTCCTGAGTAAAATGACACCTCACTTGTGTGGCTGTCCACTGCATAATCGGCAAATTTTTTTTTTTTTAAATGTAGCGCTTAGAATTTGCTTTGATATACCCATAATTCCTAGGTTTTGGCCTTTCCCAGTCACCAGCCATTGGCCCACCCATACAAGTGAGGTATCATTTTACTCGGGAGACTGAGGGGAATGCTGTGTGGTAGGACATTTGTCCCGGCACGGTGATCCCTCACCAAAATGTGTGGAAAAAGTGATTTTTTTTCCCCCCCCAGCTAAATCTGATGTTTGCAGGGATTCTGAGTAAAAAAATGTGTGTGTGTGTGTGGGGGGGGGGTCCATGCAAGCCATATCTCCCTGAACTCCCCCTATGGTGTCTAGTTTTCAGAAATGTGTGGGTTCGGTAGTGTTCCCTAGAAGGCCACAAAGCCCGGGACCAAAAACCTATGTGCCCCACTTTGCAAAACCAGGTCATTTTGTGATGGGTCATTTTGATGTCTCCACAATACGTTTTGGGCCCTTGCCCATCACGGGTACTTGGGCTACCCACATGAGTGAGGTACCATTTTTAGGTCCCGCCTACGCAGCCCCCCATCCAAACCCACGACGAACTCCCATCTCAGAACGAGCACCACACCAATGTCCGAAATAGTAATAGTTTGTTGCCTTGAAAAAGAAAAAACAAACAACCCCAACACATTTCCCTGCCTCCCCCCAATGTTCCCAACACAACTCACCCCCCCCCCACCCTGCACCCCTGCACAGACTCGAAAGCCACCCCAATTTGCAGTGTGCCTGTCGCCCTAACAATAAAAAACAACAACTAATCTACACAAAGAAACCCCAGAGGAGGAAAGGGTCCCTTCGTCCCCGCTACCTCCCAGGATACGCAGGGAACGAGCAAAGAAGTCAGTGAGCCACAGCTGTTCACGGTGAATAGTACTCCGGACACAGACACCATCGGCATTCTTGGTCCATTAGGCCCCCCTCAGCGCCACCAGTGTGGTTCTGGCCAGCACGGCGAGCGGGCAAAGTATCCAGCCAATCACTTGCTTCCTCAGGCCGGACGAAAAAGAATGTCCGATCGTCGTATTCAACACGCAGTCGGGCCGGGAACAACATCGCGTATTTCAACTCCATGTCTCTAAGCCTCCGTTTCACCCCTTGAAATCCCATTCGTTGCTTCTGGTCCGACTGGGAAAAGTCCGGATAAAAGTTCACAGCAGCATTCTCGAACTGCGTAGGACCGCTTGTCCGTGCCGCCTGCAAGATGGTGTCGCGGTCCCTGAAGTTGAAGATTCGTGCGATAATCAGAAGGGGGGGGAAAACGGGTTTTGCCTGACCCCCGGCACCCTGTGTGCACGTTCAATAGCAAAGAATTTGCTCAAGCCCTTAGGTGCGAGATGATTGAGGATAAGGTCTTCTACTCGAAGATCAGTAGAGAGTGAACTAGAGTCTTCCGGGACCCCAATAATACGCACGTTGTTGCGCTGGGCACGGCCCTCAAAATCCTCCAAGCGACGAGCAAAAAATTCATTAGCAGTTCTAAGGTTGCGCACTTCTGTTTGCAAGTCGGACACATCCGTTGTGAGGCTGAATGTCTTTAGATCAAGTGACTTCACCCTCTCGTTCGTCTTGGCCAAATCAGTTCTAATTAGGTTGACATCAATGGCCACCGTGTCCAGCTTCAGAGCCAGGGCTTCATACTGTTGGCCAATAGAGGTCTTGATACCAGCAATGGCGCCCATTACGTCCTGCAGCGTTAAGTCCGCCGACATCGCAGGATCATCGACAGCCTCCTCCCGGGTCTTAGGTATGCCACTGGGGGATCCTTTAGAAAGTGTGTAGCGGTCCATGACATTCGTCTGGGCTGAGCCTCCTCGGAAGGTGGTCTTGACTTTCCGTTTTTCATCCTCGGACTTGCCCGTCATGGCGAGCCAGGTGCCCCGAAGGGAGGCTTGGGATCTGGTCCAAATGGCTCCGTAGAATTCACCCTCAAGAATACCAGAAGCAGAGACGAGTCAATTTGAATCCACAGCCAAACTGTCGCTAGCTCCGAGCCCAATGAACTGGCATAGGAGCCAGCCCGACCAGTCCTCACCCGCAGAGCGGATACGGTGTGCAGGAGAAACGAAACCGAAAGTGAAGTGAGGCTGTGAACTGATCCCCGCCAGCCGTTGTTGTTGAATTACAATCTGGGTAAAGCCACTACTCAAGGCCCAGGCTGTCCCATGGAGAAGGCCACAAACTTCAGGATGGCGTAACTCGGGGACCCGACGTCCGATTCCGATTCTGATCCTGGAACCTGCTAGTACATCAGCCGGGCTGTGTCTTCAATGATCTTCCGTCAAATCAGGATATTGTCCAGGATAAATGCGGGAGGCGGCGAGGGTTCTCTGGAGCCCTGTGCTCACGCGGCCATCTCAGATGCGCGCGAAGCTCCTCTCAAGCCCTTACTCTTGAATATCGCCGTAATAAACCTCACTAAAGCCATGGCTGTTACACACGTTCAGTAAGGAGCGCACATTCGGGACCCAGCATACAAATGTGGCATTTTATTGCCGAGTGGGCTTATTTTAATTAAACCGACTTGATGCTGAAATAACCGCTGCGTGGCGCTATATTTTTGCTTTTCCTCACACGAAATTTTGAAATACATTTTCTACGTTTCTTGACGGAGAAGGCAAATGGAGTTTGTTGTGTAAGATGCAGTCGTGGCATCACAACACCTGATCTCACAGGAAGTGATATCACAAGAAGTGACATCAGATCTTAAGACCTCACACATGGTGTTTAGTAGGTCTATCATGAATACATTTGAGCGGATTATAATATTTAACACATTCGATATTGCTTTGGAGTTGTGCCTAATAAGTGACACAACTCCGGGGCAAAATCTTGGCCTCAACTTGTACACCATAGCTAAAGAAGAATGGGAAAGCGTATAATGGAGCTGCCTGCATCATTTTGTATGTGTGTGCACCATGCAAGTGCATGCCTTCTAAATGACATGGGTGCTTTTTTTCTTTATATTGGTCTGGGATTGATAGAGGAGGTAAGGCTTAGTTTAGGGGTTAGTAGAAGTAATGGGAGGGAAGGCCAATTTTATGGTTAAGGAGTGCATAGAGGTAAAGGAGGCAATGGTAATTTTAGACTTCAGGTGATGAGAGCGGTAAAGGGAGACTAGGATTAAAACGAGCATTGGCATAGCCAATAGATCTGGCCTTTGGGACCTCATAAGTATTTAGCTATGCAGCACAATATCCTTGGTGCAACAACATTAACTGTTGCATGGCTAAACACTTATAAGGTCCCAAAGGCGAGACCTATTGGCTATGCCAATGCTTGTTATTGTGAGACCTGGAGGAATGCTGGGATTGTAGGAAAATTGTGTCAGCCCAGTGATCCCACAATTTTCCCTCAGAAAAATTTGAGGAAAATGTTATTTTGTTTTATATATATTTGAGGTTTGCAGGGGATTCTGGGTAAGAAAATTTGGGAAGGGGGGGTCCATGCAACCCATACCTCCATGGACTCCCCAGGGTGTCTGGTTTTCAGAAATGTGTGGGTTTGGTAGGTTTCCCTAGATGGCGGGAGGCGTGCTAGAAAAAAGCACCACTCCCGCTTTTGTTACTGGGGCCCTATATTGCACCCCTGCTGCAAAACCTGCCCCCAGTGACAAAACTGCTCCCACGGTCAGAAAATCTTCCCATTCCCCTGTGGCCCACCAGGGAAATGCCCGGGGCCCGCTACAGCCCAGCAGCTAAGCACCATCCATGCATGCAGCCAGCCAAGCATAAGCCCCCGTACACCGCCAGCCAAGCACTACATCACGCACACCACCAGGCAAGCACCAATCTACACACACCGTCATCAAGCGAAGTCCACCCACACCATTAGCCAAGTGCATGTCTACACAGTCTGGCAGCAAAATCCCAGCCAAAGGTCAGTACATGCTGACCATCAGCCAAACTCAAGTTCACACACACACAACCTCTCCCTGGTTTCTAGTGGTTTTCTGCCCCAGCTTGGGTGTAGATGATATTAAAAATATCCCTGAAGCAGCCAAAATGTGTGCCTAAAAAAAAAGGGAGAGACCCTTGCCTATTGGGCTTCTCAATGGTAGGGGGGGGCAGATCAGGGCCATAGCCCCCCATTTACCTCCAGGGGCAGAAAGACTGTTTAATTTTTTTGGGGGGTTGAGGGCATTGGCTGCACATTTTGGGCAGCGCCCACCCCTATATACATAAAAAAAATCCCTGGTGCCTAATGTGCTGGGGGCAGAAAAAATGATTTTTCCCAATTTATTTAAGGGGGAGCAAAGGCCCTTACGCAGGGGGCTGCTCCCCCCTCCCTGGTGTCAAGTGGGTGGATCCCCTTTCTTTCCAATGATACCTCTCCTGTCTTTCTATGGGGTTCGGGGAGCTGAGATAGCCCCCTGAGCGCATAGAAACCTATCTGCTAATTTCAGTTTCGGTTTCTATGCAACATGTGCGCTGATAGTCATCTCAGGGAAACCACAGAAACAGCCTCGGGAGCTCTTACCCAGCTCCAGAGGCTGTTTGGGTCGGGGGCGGAGGAAATCCTTCTGGTGCCCGTACAAGAGGGATTTCCAGTGCCATGGTGTCCGACGCACATGAGCACTGCTGCGTCTGACGGCTCCCATCCGTCCGACTCCCCGAAGTGATTAAATGCCCATTTGAAGTGGCAGTCAACTGCACACACAGACACGGCAGTGTCAAGCCTGTGACAAGTTTGAAAGGGTAATTCTGTGAGTGGCACAATCTGTGCTGCATCCCACTACTAGCATTCAGCTTACAGGCCCTGCCTATGGGGTATACCACCTTACAAGGGACTTACAAGTAGATTAAATAGGTCAATCAGGTATACACCAATTACACACATGTTTAGGGGGAAAAGCACATTCACTTTGACACTGAGGCCAACAAAAGGATTCAGCAAAAGGTGGAGGCAAAAAGATTGGGGAAAGACCACCCTGAGGGTGACTGGTTTAACAGTTATTTTATGAGGTGGAGCCGGGTGGTGACTATTAAAAACTCTATAGTAGTCTCTTAAATATTTTATACCTGTTTGAGTGCAGACTAAATTCAGTTGGCTCTGTCTAAGCACTGTTGGTGCAAACCAGCGGTTTCAGACATCATTTAATTAGCGAACAGTCCACCCAACCTGTCCTACTCTTAGTTAAATGTTTTATAATCGAATCATTTAGATCAGTCCAGTTTTTCAGTATATTGTTTTTAGTCAGTTGTGCTTTTTATTTCCCATTAATCAAGTTATAATTTTGAGTGTCCTTTTAATGGTTTTTTGGTCTACACTTCCATCAGTAATCTGTCTTTTACACCCTCCTCTGTTTTATGCACACAGCACTAGTTACTAATTTTAAAGTTTCCCGTTCAGTCCCTAAACTCCCTTTCCAGATCACACATCACTTAAAAATTTGGTATGAAAGAAATCTACGTATTATTTAAATATATCTTCAATCTGAATTTAGGGAAAGGGGTCCTTAACACATTGGATTATTGTAATGCTAAGTGATTCTGCGCACTCTTAGTAGGTGGGAAGCTAGAAAAACAAATAATTCCCAGACCAATCTGAAAACTAGTGATGCAGGGATTCCAGGGTGGTGTGGCTTATGTGGATCTTGGTTCTTTTTTCCTGCCTATAATCTCTTTCAAATGCCACATTGTGGTTAAAAGAAAACCGCTTTTCCTAATATGCCTATTATGAACAGCTGCTAAATTTGTAGGTAATGGCAAAAGTTCTTCACCTGACCTTTCCACAGATCTCATGATATAAACGGAACCCCCACATGTGTTGGTGGGACTATCACTTGGGATAGGAAAAGCCAAAAAATCAATAATAGAAAGAGCGAGAAATTTGGGTTGGGGGCGGGGGAACTCAATAATTGTGGTGTGGGTAGTTGCAGTAGTTCAGCCCAGAACCAGTTGGCACCCAGTGAAACGTATCCACTCCAGACATATTTGAAAAATAGAGACCCAGGGTAACCCAGAGGGGTTTCGTTAGGAACTTATCCCATAATGTACTTCTCACATAGGATCAAAACAAAGACAACACCCATCTAACCACACACCGTGCATGGAGTAGGATGCTGTTTATGCAGGCAAGTGCCTCAGTGGCCTACATAAAAGTAATAATGAGCTCTTTATAAATAACTAGCAGCCCGTCCCGACGTTGTCCGGGTATACACACGCCCACAACGGAGTCCTGTGAACGCTTGTTTTGCAGGATTTTCGCGCCCCCTTTTTGCCGAATGCCCGCTGAATGCCGCGCCGATTGCTATGTGGCCACGTCCCCACATGCCCACAACAGAGCCCCGTTGAATGCTGCGCCGATTGCTGTATGGCCACAACCCCACATGCCCAAACCGGAACCCTGAAAACGCTTGTTTTACCTGATTTCCGCCCCCAGCACAACGCACACGCTTGTTTTACCCGATTTCCGTCCCAGCACAACGCACACGCTTGTTTTACCTGATTTCCGCCCCCAGATTTCCGCCCCCAGCACAACGCACAAGGCCACAAGGAAGTACTAACACGTCGCGTTTGCCAAGCCCCCACATACCCACAACTGAGCCCTGTAAATGCTTGTTTTACCTGATTTCCGCCCCCAGCACAACGCACACGGCCACAAGGAAGTACTGACACGTAGCGAATGCCGTGCCCATCGCTGTATGGCCACGCCCCCAGCACAACGCACACGCACATGCCCCCAGCAGAACGCCCCGAGCAGAACGCCCACGCCCACAGGGGACTACTTTGCCCCTAAGGTTCTTTTACCCTTCGAATGTATATGGTGGCCAGCTGTATAGCCTATGTCCATCTGCTGCAACTGTTCTTTCCAATGCTTTTATTGGGTGTTGTGATTGGTGCTGTGGTTCCTGAGATTACCCGCCTCAAAGGTTTGGGCTCTCTCTTTATTATATTAGTATAGATTCAATACAGTACCCTGAATCTCGTGCAAGCACGTCTAAAAAACTAATTTCCTGTCTGATTCCTTGATGAATGGCAGCAGCATTAGCGTTCTGAATTTGTTGGCACGAAGGAAACCATGGCAACCCCAGGCATTTCTGAAAGCTAGAGACTTTGGCTGGCCTTTTCAAAGATCACAGTAAAATCGCTATTAATGCAACCAATACCATTGAGGTGGGTCAAACAGAGAGACTAAAGCTGCTCAATTGAAAGCCACCCACCGGCAAGATAGTTAGCAACAGGAAATATTTGTATTTTCTCTGTTAGTGTTTGGCTCAAGTTAACTAGCGACACAGGGCATGTTAAATATTTTATGGCTCGATTGCTGGTGGGATGAGTGTCCTATTCTCAGGTGAACTAGGGATACGTTGAGTGTGAGAATATTGAGCCTATTCACCTGAGCATTATTTGAATTCTTAAGACGCAGTCTTAGTTTCTAATATACTTTCAAGAATCGGTTGATGATTTTTAAAATCAAGATCCACAAATCCAAGTAATGTACATGCTGCCATCTCAGGGGATGGGGCAGAGGAGTTGTGCCAGGACAGGAGGGTGGGATAGGTTTTGCTTTGCAGCAGGTTTTCCAGGGCATTACTTCCATATAAGTATGTTTGGGTTTGAAAACTAAAGAAATAGATAATAATTAAATCCCTACTGTTTTTTATAAACAGCTGATGCAAAGATGTTCTTGAGAGTTCCAGTGTTCGAGTAAGAAAAAGTTGAGACAAGAACAAGTTCCATTGAAGGCAAAGGATCACACAAGGTATGGAATCAAAACTTTGAGTGATGTAAGACTCTGAAAATAGTCAAACCAATACTAATGGAATGTCCTCTGTGTAAGAAGTAGCTTAAAATTAGATGATACATTATTAATTAGCAGCCTTTTACAACTGTTCAGTTTAAAAAATAGTTATTTATTTATATACTGATGTGTTTGTTTAATTGAAACTTTGACAAGATCATTTATAATGACCAAGGGTTTATAGTGCAATAATTATGATGTGAAGTATAAACAAAAAATGTTATGTAGTGCAGAAAGTTCAGGGAAATCCTACTGTTGTTGGAAGGTGTGCTCTATATTTGATTGAGACCAATTCTTCTAAATCTTCTAAATCCTGAAAACGTGTTCCATTGTGTAATGGGGGATGTCAGTCTAAATTAGAGGTGCATGAACCTTAATGTCCAGCTAATTGAAAGAAACAAAATGTGTCATTCTAGGGGCCGTACATTCAAGGTTGTTTTGAGCTTAATACATTTTAAGTTTTCCAGAAATAAAATATAGTTACAGCAAATGTAATATGAATTTACAGGCATGGATGAAACGTGTCAGTTCCTGAATGGCACATTCCTGTGCCTAATGGTGAAGTATCGGAGTGATTTTGTTTTAGCAACAGATTAGTCTAGCACATGGGCTCTCATGAATTGAACATCATAGCTGTTAAGTGGTGAAAAGAAGTAGCACATGGGGTCGCTTCAATTGGCCAGAATGATCATTTGTCTTCCAAGTAAATAGGTTGTTGTATAGACCGAGACCGAAGTGGGAGAAGATGGGATATAAGACAGGGTGGGTGAAGACATGAGTACAGTAGAAATCGATATGCTGCATTGACTGGAGTCCTTGGATGTTAATGGAGCAAATAGGCTAAAATAATTATTTTTACTTAACACAATCCGTAAGGATGTATAGAAGGGGAAGGAGTATAATTTTTAGTCATTACTATTATTATTATAATACTCCTTAATAAACTGGCTAGTAGCATGTAATGGTAGTAGTTCATGATGTTTTATTTATGTCCGGTGTTAAAGTGGCCAAGGAGGGAACATATCTTATTTGTCATCAAGAAATTGGTGTTAAGATGCTGTTGTTAAACTGTTAAAATCATTATCACATGCGTAACCTGTGAATACATTGACTGGTATGGGGTTGTAATGGAACCAAAGAAAAACGTGTATTTAGAGTTCCAAGACCATTCCCAGATCACTAGCAGTTATAGTTGGCTGTCAGATTGTTGTTTATAATGCAAGTCTGGAAAGCCCATATATGTATTAAGAATAAATATGAGAGTCTTTGTTGGGTTTTGTTTGAAGTCTACCTATCTATATTTGACCCCTTTCTCAAATTTTCAGTTTCTTTTTACTGCTCCCTTTAGTAACCAACTTCATATACTGCCACGCTATCAAGCTCTTTATTAACTAAATGAGTAAATAAATAATTTTACTGAGATACGATGTCTGAAAAAGCACACACAAATGGCTGTATATATGATTAGGCCTGCCTAGGAAATACACTATTATCCACTCAAATGATACTTATTTTATTGATTCCACAAGATGAAGGTTTGATTTGTCCTGTGTTGACCTACTTGGAGGGTTTAATGTGCTGATAACATTTACAGATTAACTTTGCTCTTTGCTGCATTCCTTGCTCTTTCATGTTACCTTTCCAATATTTTTCCATTGAATCTCTACTTTGAAATATAATCTTTGAGATAATTCCCTGTATATTCATAACTTGAGAAAAAAGTCGCTTTAGCAATAAAAGCACAGAAAACCTCACAAATGGCTCCAAAATCCCTGTTGAATATACACAAATCTCAGCAAACCATGTTTTTTTGTTTGTTTGCCCAAGCCTACAATTAACAACCCAAGTTATAGTTTGTATGCCTGTGCAGGAGAATCTAGGGAGACTGATGTCAAATAAGTGTAAATGAACCAAAGTTTTTGTAACATACAGGATTTACATGTTTCATTCATCTACTCTACAATTTTTATGTAAGCTTTATGCATTACTTGTTCCATTAAAGAAACTTATGTAAAATGCTTTGATCAGTGAGGTATTTATGCAATGAAGATAACAGGGAAACACTTTTAAAAGTGTGCGGTATAGGGGAGTGATCAACGCTGGAGAATTCGGCACTCCAGTTTCGGACTCCCTTTTTGCCCTTTGAGATTTAGCAGTATTATCGCCCTTCACCTAAAAATGCAGTAGATACCCTTGTGGAGAGCATTGCTGGCAAGATAGTGGTCGTCTGAGTACGGCTGTTTGCACTCTCCCGTTCTGCCCGCCTTGCTAACCATGACAAGGTCTTTCTTACCTGTGAAAAAGAGATGAAGGGGCAGGGGCACCTTCTGGGACTGCGGATCTATTTCTTTGGAGCATTTGCGTCCCGTCTGCTTCAGGAATACCATGTTTGGAGACGGCTCGGTCAGTGACTGGCTATCCTCGCGGTCGGCCTTGCTGTTGGGGGCAGAGATGAAGGCCACCAGAGGCATGAAGGACCCGCCCCCTCAGAAACGGTTGTATTGTCAAAGAAGCCTGTAATTAAAGTAAATGTGGATCCTGGGACCGTAATGAAGGGCTCTGCTGCAATATAATCTGAGGTACCTTGGTCAAACCTATTGAAGAAGCCCCCAAGCACCTCGAGAGATAGTGTAAAAGCTTCTGCTGGGAAACCAGCTGCGGTGCTTGAACAATCCTCCCAGGGGACTTTGGGAGAAGGCGAAGAAGGCGATATTTGTGGCCCGAAGGGTCGCTCCCCGCAGCATTTGGATTCAGTGCTCTCCAAGGAACAATTCTAGCTGGCAATCACAGGAGAAGAGGTGAACAAAACTCTTTATCCTGAAAATTTGCCATGCCGATCTGCGGTACAAGGGCCAGAGGAACCAGGAAGGGAAGACAAGATCTTCACCCAGCATAGGGAAGTTGAACTGACCTCAACCGAGACTCATAAGGTGCATAAGTCGCCTTGTCTTATATGCAGGGAGGGCACACCCAGTGGGAAATCCAGCGGTAAACAAGGGAAGGACACTGAGTGTGGGGATAAATTCTTCTCACTATCAGAATTTCTCTGATTGGTCAGATGCAGAGAGTCATAGTCATGAGAGTGAATCCAGCAGTGCAGAGGGGAAGCAAGATGATATCCCAAAGGACCAGACCACAGTGAAAAGGAGCAAATAACTATCTTCACAAGAAAAAGCAAACAGAAATGAAACAAGAGCTCCGGGGCTTTTCTGGGATTATTCTATCTTCCCAGTTTTGGAAGGGCATGGCGCAATAACTTGCAAACCCCTACAGGAAGGAGCGGAGATTGGCTCACTTGATTCCATATGTCAGAGTATTGGCTAACAGAGAAGAGACACACTTGGAAAGCCGTTGAGTCCAGACAGCCTGCAGGAAGATGCATGGGGCCATCCGCAAGGTCTCTAAAATGTGTTCTGAGGTTACTGAGAAAATGACTGAGGTGGAGAATAAGGTTGTCATGCTGGAAAATGAGGCTCCATCACCTAGAGAAATTACAGCATCGCTAGAAAATCACTCCATGGAAATTAAAAGACTTTGAGAATAGACTGAGACTAAATAACTTGAGGGTCTTGGGTATTTAAGCAGAAACGGTCTACCGCAACAGATGAGAATAAACCTTGAGCAATCCTGATATATATCGGGAATTTTCTGCTTTTTCAGGAGAGTTTTGATCGGGCGTGACCAGATCGGCAGTGCTCCTTTAACGGTCATATCTTTTTTGTTTGACCTGACTTCTGCCGTTCCACGGTGGAATGTCGCTGGCGGTTACAACAGCTGATCTAACCATTTCAGAGCAAAGGAACTCAGGTTTATCTTATGAATCCAGCTAAGCTAAAAGTAGTCTGGAGGGATAATCCTCATTTTGTTTCACATCAGACATTAAGGCTAAAGAGTTTTTGCAAACTCTCCTATAAGTCTGTTGTATGATTGGGGAAGAAGCAAGTGTTTCTTTCTTCTGTTACACAGGGGGGGTAGGAGCAGTGAGGGAGACTATCTTTTAGGGTCATGGTTGGGTGGAAAGGCGAGAAGGGTAACACTCCATCCCAGGACCTGATTGGTCCAACTTTTTGTGTGAGTTGGTGGGTTCAAGGGGAGGGGAGAAAGGGTTTGAGAGGAGTAGTAGGGAGGGGGAGGGGGAAGTATATTGCAGTATCTTTAGTATTGATAGTCATAACAACCTCAGCTTTGTAAGAAGCATGAAAATGGTTACTGTAGAGAGTATTAGTCTGATGTGCAGTATTGAAAGATTACGGCTATTGGATGGTAAAATTCTGATTTGTTCGATGAATGTTTGTGGCCTCAGTGAAAAGAACAGAAGTGGCAAAATAGCCAAGAACCTTCAATTCATGCAGGCTGATCTGGTGTGCCTCCAAGAACCTCATATATCATGGAATAAGCGATTTTTGGTTGAAAGATTTGAGGTATGATATACTAGCATGCACTCTTCATGGGGCAACATATAGAGGGGTGGCAATTTTACTAAAAAAGAATAGGCACTTGTAAGCGTGTAAGAGAAGATAAATCTGGGCGGTGGGCTATCACGGAATATGGGCTGGGTACTGGTAATGCATCTCTGATGATCTGTTCTGTGTATGGGTCCAATCTAGGTGACCCTGGGGTACTGGACTACTTAAACACAGAGCTAGCATCATGCCATACCCCTTAATCTTTTGTGGAGATTTAAATATCCATTTAGATAGCCAATTCTATCTCAATGGGGATAAACTATATCAGGAAGCTGAAGATGTTTAAGGCTCTACAAGGTATGGTAAGGTAACAGGGGTTAGAAGAGATCTGGCATAAATGTTCAGTATCCAACCCAGGTTTTACATTTTATTCAGCTCTCCATAACAAACTAGTAAGGCTAGATTATTTTTTTTGTTTCAAATACATTAGCGGGGCAATTCAGGCTCGAGAGTTTCCCAAAGGCTTTCTCAGATGATAATCCCTTGGAGTTAGAATTTCCAATGGTTAGAGTCACTATAGATTAAACATCATGGACTTTCAAGAGAAAACTTTAATTTAATCAAGCATACAAAGATCACATGGCTAAGTGCATGGTAGAATTTTTTGACATTAATAGTGGGTCGGCCTCAGTCAAGTTTAGAAAACCTTTAAAGCCGGGGTCCGAGGGGAAACCCTGAGCTTCACTCTTCAGCAGATGTTGCAGGTTGAGATCCGGGGATGGTATGAGCAATTAAGAACAGCAGCAATTGAACTTCTAGGAAAAATGACTAAGGTTCAAGATACTCAGGGGTTTCAACAGGCAATAGCAATTTTAAAATCCAAAATCTATCAATATGTTGGGGCCGAGGGGGCAATGAAATTTGTGCAACATAGGACTGAATCCTATGAGTTGGGGGGAAAATACTGGGCGGCTATTAGCAAAACATTTAAGACAGCAAGATGTAACCAATCGAATTCCTAAGATCAGAGATCAGTTAGGCAGAGTACATGAGTCAACACCGGGGGTGCTGAGTGTTTTTACATAGTACTAGAAGCAATTATATAATGAAGAAATAACTTCATTAGGGGTCGAGGTCTTCAAACACTTTTTTGAAGCCCTTGAGACAACAAAGGTCACATATGAACAAAGTGAAAGGCTAGCGGCCCCAGTAAACAGGGAAGAGATGGAAGAGGCTATACACTTGTTGGCTTCTAGTAAGACCTCTGGACCCAATAGCATCCCTCTGGAATTTTATAGAACATTTTCCCGGGTTTTACCACAGGACATGCTACAAATCTTTCTGCAAGCTCAAACTGGACATGTGCCTCCCTCGTGGCAGAGTACCACTATAGTTGTGTTAAAAAAAACAAAAACAGAAACCAGAATTGAGCCCAGGCTCATACAGAGCAATATCTCTTATTTATTGTGATCTAAGATATTCACAAATTGCCTGGCCAAGATTATTATCGCTCTAGTTTCAATGCGTCAGAATGGGTTTATTCCC
This sequence comes from Lissotriton helveticus, assembly GCF_964261635.1. NCBI lineage: Eukaryota > Metazoa > Chordata > Amphibia > Caudata > Salamandridae > Lissotriton > Lissotriton helveticus. The sequence goes on from NC_136067.1 coordinate 1,623,167,640, forward strand.
GGTAGAGACACTACAGATCACGTCTGCTGGGTATTATCCCTTTGTTATGTTATGTTATGTTAATCAGAATTTTTTAAGCGCACGGGCACCCATGGGTTTCATGGCGCTGAGCAGTGAGGAATATTGATTGCAGATAACCTATCCGGATGCTTGCTTGAATAGCCAGATCTTCAAGGGTCTCCGAAACTCCATAAGGTGTGTACAACTCCTGATCGTCAAGGGAAGAGTGTTCCAAACCTTCGGGGCAAGATAAGCAAATCGACACCCACCCTGACGCTTCCGTTTGAAGGAGGGTAAGGTGAGAAGGGAGAGATGGGCTGAGCGAAGATTGCGGGTGGGCTCATGCTTGGCAATCAGGCTGTTAATGAACATGGGGCTTTTCCCGTGCAGGGCCTTAAAAGCCAGACATTCTACTTTAAATATCACCCGTTGGGCCATGGGTAACCAGTGGAGGGCGGCCAGCAATGGTCTTGCCGATCTCCAATTACGATGTTTAAAAATGAGTCTGGCCGCTTGATTTTGGACAATTTGTAGGCGCTTAAACAGAAATATGGGTAGTCCGAGGTAGATAGAATTGGAGAAATGCAAACAGGACAAAACCAGGGTGAGCACCACTTCTATAAGCGCAGAGTGGGTAAGCAGATGGGCACATTTTTTTAATTTGCGCAGTTGATGGAAGCTGGAAGAGATCACAGCTCCGACCTGACCTTTAAGAGAGAGATCTGAGTTAATGGTGATCCCGAGGCTTTTCACAGAGGGAGAGGGAGGTGACCCCATTGTTGACGGCCAGAAGTGGGGACCCCAACTGGCCGCACTTTTGCCCGGGAGCACCAGCTCTGTCTTTCCTGGGTTAAGTTTTAGATGGTTCAACTCCATCCACCGCTGGATGTGCAACATGGTGGCCTGGAATTCCGTGACAGAATCCAGGGAGTACAGTGAGAATATTAGCTGCAGGTCGTCAGCGTAATTAAAAGTAGTGACCTTCCTGTTTTTTAAAGAGTCTAAGAGGGGTTTAAGATATAAATTAAACAGGAGAGGAGACAGTGACGAACCTTGCGGGACACCGCAGGTAGTGACCAATTTGGGCGCAGTAAAATTCCCGAGCCTGACTGCCTGAGTGCGGTCAATCAGGAAAGAGTTCACCCAGCTGAGAGCGGAGCCCCGCAGACCAGCCTGTTCGACACGGTGCAGTAAGATGGTATGATCAACCGTGTCGAACGCCGCCGACAAGTCCAGGAGCACTAGAGCCTGATGGATACCCCTATCAGCATTAGATCTCATAGTGTCCCGGACTACAAGAATCACGGCCTCAGTTGAGTGCGCCGGACGAAAGCCGGCTTGATTAGGCTCCAGGTAGTCCGATGATTCGATGAAGTTGGAAATACATCTAGCCACGTGAGCTTCCAGGATCTTTGCTCCAAATGGGAGGAGGGATATAGGCCGATAATTAGAGAGATTGGCAGGCTCGGCCCCAGGTTTTTTAAAGAGCGAAACCAGCGTTGCATTTTTTAAAGTAATGGGAACCCTACCTTGTGCTAGTGACTCATTAAGAAGGGGAAGTATGCAAAGTGGTAATGCCGAGAAAACGTCCTTTAGGATGTAAGGGGGACAACAGTCATTTGGTGAGCCAGATTTCACCCGAGTCATCAATTCAACTAGCCTAGGATGGTCAATCGGGGGAATGGCATCCAATTCGGAGAGGTTGCTAGGGGTATCCTCTATAGTCCTTTTGGACTGGGTACAGGCCACAAAGTTACCATTAGGAGTAATCCTGTTCGATGCTGAGAAAGCGTTCGTTTGGGATTCATGGCAATTCTTCTGGGCAGTCCTTCAATGGATATTGATATCATGAGGGGTACTAGGCAAGGATGCCCGTGTTCTTCTTTGCTATTTGCCCTATATATTGACCTCTTTTTATGGAAACTAGAGGTAAATACTGTTATCACACCGGTGGCAGTGAGTGGGTTTGAGTACAGAGCATTTGCATATGCAGAAGACCTAACAGTACTCACCACGGACCTGAGTACGGCACTCCCGAAGATTAAGGCCTTAGCTGATCGGTTCAGAGCTTGTTCGGGATACAAACTAAATGTAGATAAAACTCAGATCTTATGCTCAGAAAATTTACCGAGCCTAGATCCATTAGTAGGTTTTAAGGCTCTTTATCTATGTGTCCAAATTACAGCTGTCATTGTTAAAATTGTTGATTTGACTATGGCTCAGATTTTCGACAATTTTAGCAGAAAATTGGAAAGACAGGATCATCTACATCTTTCATTGTTCAGTAGGAGTAATGTGCTTAAGATGTCGATTCTACCTAAGGTGTTATGTTTTCAGGACTATCCCATTAGAAATGTCCTCATCTTGGATGTTGAGCCTGGAACGGGTATGCTACAGGGTTTTATGGGGGTATCGGAAACCCAGGAGGGAATCTAAATGGATAGTTCTCCCAAGGCAGCGAAGTGGCTGGGCAGTCCCCAGCTTTCTTTGTCATTGCTAGGCTTGCATGCTGCAACATATGGATATCCTGATTTCCTGGGGTCCAGTAAAGATGCTCGATGTAGAGAAACTGACTATTTTCGAACTAGTCTTGGGGAGCAATATTAACAGTTGCCTGATTACGCTATTAAAACCAAGTTATTATAAAAAAAAAAAAATTTTAAATCGTACAAGCAGCCTACAAAGTATGGAGGCAGATCAGGGGTAAATTAAGAAACCCACTTTTTCCCATTCATTGGTAACATATAAAGCTCATTAAACCAAGACTCGAGCCTCCAGAAGCTGTAGTTTGATCAGAAATACAAGCCCTGTTTACAGCCTGGTTGTAACAATCAACTAAAGAACAATAACTAAAGAACAATACTTCTATTGTCTGGGAACTGCCAGCAGAGACTTGGGTAGGACAAAGGCTGCATTGTAGTTTGCCCTGTGTGACCTCTGTATGTAATGTTGGTGATGTAAAAACAAATCCTACTCTAGAGACTTTGTTGACGCTGATGGAATCCAGGGCAAGCTTGGCTCTCATCAACACCCTAAGCCTCGAATGACTCGCATATAAAATGCCGGATTAAGGAAATCTCCTCTGTGCTACTAAGTGCGAGCTAGAAAACATTTCTATATTTATCAGAGGCTCTTCCATCGCAGGTTCTTGGAGTAAAGCAGGTATGCCTAAAATCCAGCGTGACCTTAAATCTTGCTGGAACTCTGAGTTCCTAACCAAAATCCAGCTTTCACTAAGACCTCCTTGAAAATAAGTGATCACCACACTCTTGCACTCCCCCTCCTCCCACCCCTGACTGATTAAAGATGATGGATGATTTCCCTGCAAGACATACAAGATAAACTTACCAAATCATTGACTGAGCAGTTAAAATCCATCGAAATTGAGGCGATAAAGCGGAAATGTAAACTCTAGAATATAAATCACACATAGATATCATCCACATCTTCAATGATAGAGAATCCATCGAAAGATCTAGTGTGAAATCTTTTCGTAAACACCTTTTCAAATGCATCCAGGGCAGCGACAGTCGCTCCAAGACTGGTATAGTCAGAGCACACAGAGTGGATCTTGCAGGCTTGTCCCCAAGTCTCATCAAAGAGAACTTCTGGTAAATCTCAGCCCCTGTGAAACCAAAGAGGAAATTCTCGGAGTCACAGGAATCCTTGGAAAAATGCACAATAGATCTTTCAAGACTTCTCCCAAGCTACATTAGCCAGGCGGAAGGCTATGTCTGAAATTGCCATGGAGCTCAGAAACAGACATCTAAGCTACAGACGAGCATGCCATTCGCACTCTGCACGATCAATGAGAAACAACAAGTGATCAAAATCATTGAGGATGGTGGAGAATACCTTGGATTGACGAGTACAAATATGCAACTTGAAGGCTAGCAACACATGAAACTCCAGCTCAGAAAGGATGGAAGATATCTACATCAGGACAGTTGGCAGAGGCAAATCAACAAAATTAACATACTATATACCTAAGATTATATGCCAAGAATAATTGATTGTAGTGCTTGTTTGCTTCACAGTAAGATGCATTAGGGGATTCATTGTAAAGACTGGGGACCGGAGGGATTGACTGATGATGTGAGTTTGATTGTATTCATACCCAGCGCTTCATATTTTTCATTACAGCTAAAACATACCTAGTGTTGCAGTAGCTTCTAACAAACTTAGCTCTAAGGATGGGGAATTCCCACGGCCTATGTAATATGCCAACACAGTAAGAAGAGTGCCTTCTGTAATGATGACACGTTCATGAGGAAATGTAATTAAGTATGTTTGATTAGAGGGCAGGCATACATCCTCTCTCCCCATTAGTCCTCTCCAACTGTCTCTCCCACTAACCATTGTCGTCTTCCCCAACTTTCCATCACACGTATTGGAGTTCTACATTCTATCACTACAGAACCCCAACACCACTCTTTACCCCTAGTACAATAGAGTACACTCCATAGTTCTCAATGACTATTAGTGACCGGGCCATACATCCATACATAAATATAAAATAATTAATTAAATAACTAATTAATAACCCTACAAATGAACTTGAAGCTAGTTACAGTAGAATATTGCTTTAAGAGCATGATCTTCCACACAAAAAATCTTTGCAATGAATTCATCCCAACCTTGACACCAGTGGGTAATGATGACACGTTCACATGGAAATGTAATTAAGTATGCTTTATTAGAGTTCATGCATACATCCTCTCTCCCCGCTCGACTTCTACAACTGCCTCTCCCACTAACCAATGTCGTCTTTCCCCAATGTTCCATCATGTATTGGAATTCCACATTCTATCACTGCGGAATCCCAGCACCCCGCTTTCAAATATTGAAATCAAAAGAGTCCTCTGACGAGCTTCCTCCGGGAGGTGGCGATCCGCTCCCGATTTAAACTCATCCAAGTCAAACACCTACACAGAGCTTATTACACCAATTCAGTGCTTGTAAAAATGGGTGTCCTGTGCTCCGCTGACTGCCACAGGGGATGTAGCCAAATTGGTACATACCTGCATCAATGGTGGGAGTGCCCGATTCTCAGACCTACTGGGGGAGGGTCACGTCAGCAGTGTCCTCAACCTGCCACAAAACCATTGATGTTTCACCCCGCTTGTGTCTCCTCAATATCTGGGAAGCAACTGATCTGTCAAGAACCGTGAGAGTGTAGGCCTCTCTCGGCTGTATGGTTGCGAAACGCAACATAGCGAGAACCTGGAAGGGCATACTTCAACCCAAGTTTTGTTACTGGGAGTCCGATATGGACTGGTGCATGCAGGCAGAAAGGGTGGTATACGAAAGTAGAGGATGGCCACAAAAATGGACAATAATTTGGGAGGCATGGAACATGTGTAAGGGGGTGATATGCACACCCTTTGATGATACCTCCCCAGAGTTGGTAGACCATGTGAAGGAATAATGTCTCTATCACGAAGTACTGTATTAGACACTTGCTTGAAGTATTGATCCAATGTAACATCATGTCAAATAATGTACCAATGCACGGAAATTGTTTGAAATTCTGGGAATTGCACTGCACTTTGTCCCCATTTGTTTTGGCCTACCCTGTTTTTGTTTACCCAATAAAAAAGGTTTGTGTAAAAAAAAAAAAAAAGAGTCCTCTGACGAACATTGGCTAATAAAAAATGAATCTCCATGGTTCGAACCACTAACACAGCATGCGAGGGGATTGAACTCGCTAGTCAAAAGACAAAATGAGATGAGTTATACCAAGTGAAAAAGCTCACAAAGCCTGCAGACTGAAATCTCATTTGTTATTGAAAGACTCAAGTCTAATGTTCACAAAATGTACTCCATGCAGATTTTTGCTGCACCCAAAGGCAAAAACGTGGTGGATTATGGTAGTGTTGCACAGGCATCTGCCAATAGAAGTGACGAAGCCAGCTATGGACAAGAGAAGGGCTTAATTCTATCAACGTCTGTCAAATATACAATACAGAAGTCACAATTTCCTATGTGCAAAATACACAGAACGGAATACACCTATCTAATATTTAAAAAAGTTTAAAGAATAGAGCCACTGGAGAGGCAATATGGGTGGGAAAATTTCAACCTGGTTTACACTCCCTCATTAGACGGATATCCACAGAACAGATACACAGGAGAAAGAAAGGATATCCAAGTTCGCCTCTTAGACATGGACCTCATTGACGTCTGGTAAATCTACTCCGCAGATAGTTTTACCTCTTTCAGGCCTTACCCATGTTGATACCCCAAAGTGATAGACTGCAGTTGCGGATGGCATGCAGTACGTTTACGTGGCAAAACTATGAACCCTGGATCTCAAGAAGGATACCACATACAGTGGTAGATTGGGAGGATTAGAACTTTCTGACGTAGTGAGGCTCTATATGGCTACCCAATTGAGAATAGCATTAATCCATCAATGAACTGCATATACTGGGCAGACACCCTTGGGAGGTTCTTTGGCTTCCTAAACAGACAAGATCTGCAGTAGCCTATCTGTCTGATGTGATAATACCACTCGTGAAAGTCTGGGACACCCATATCCCTTCACCCTACTATAGAACAATCCACATTTCACTCCAGCCTTGGATGATAAACCGTTTATAAGTTGGCTTAGGGAAGATTGTATTAGCTGTGGAACCTATTCATCAACCAAAAGATTGTCAGCAATGCAACCTAGACTTAAGGAAAAATAGTGATATTTCCAATTTAGGTACTTGACCATCTAACTAGAGAATAACTTGGTGAGGATTTGAGACCTAACAACCTTTAAATGACCTATCAAAGTTACTAAACCACTATGGGGCTTCCATCTATCATACATTTATGCAGCATTGAAAATTATGCCAGGTAACCATAGGTGACCCTACTTGTAACAAAGGGAATAGATGTTAGAAACCTAGATTGCACAGGAATGGTGTGAATGTTTATAGAAAGACATTCCGTAAATATCCTGTACTGACCAGGGGACTGAATCATGGTACTAGATCATGTGTAACTAGTACTTGACACTAAGAAATCTTGAATGTTTGTTCCCACACTCTATCACTCCCAAAAGTTGAAACCTTCCCGAAGAAGATGTTAAGTCACATTAAGAATGTAGATTCTCCAGGAACCTTCAGTCACAAATGGGAAAGTCTATCCGAAGAATTGGGTAGTCCTAGCGCAGATGCTCCTGGCAGTGAAAGAGGAAAAAGACAGAAACACCTCATATCTCAAAATGTTCCAGGACACTCTGGTCCTTGATGGCAATGGAAATGCTTTGACCCGATTTACAAGAGAATAGGGAGCATTTTATTGCAGTCTGGGAACCTTTGTTGGACTGATTTTAAAGTGACATTCCTGGCCTATCATCTCCTAGAACACTTGGAGTTCCCTGAATGAACTCTAATCCTGAGACCTCACCAGGAAATTGAGAGTGGGTGCATCGTAGCCATGAAGGGACTCGTATTACTGTCAATGGAACTCTGTAAATATTACAAAAGTTAAATATCATGTTAGTGCTGTGGGTCAGTGCTGCTGGGAGTGAGGGGACACTGTAGGAGGGTGTATTTTTTTTAATGCAAACACTGTTTATTTCAAAACTATTAACATTTTGTTACAAAAACAAAAGGATCTGCAGTGGGATGTTGCAGAATGGAAAGTTAACCTCGACAATTCTTATAAAATTCATTAACTGAGTGATCAGGGAAATGGGTCAAGCTCTTTGTGATGCTTGTGAGTTGCTTCCACTTTAATGAACGTTTAAGATAAAACTATACAGGTTACATGTAAACAAGTTGAATAACTTTTTGAGAGATACATTTGTAGGCTTTGAGAAATGAATGAGTGATGAATAGCAAATTATACAGTAAACTTACTTATGTGTGGTCGAAATAAGCTGCCTAACTGGCTTCCACAGGGATTGGTGCTGGGGTTTGAGTTATTCAAAGAGTATATGGATGACTGTCAGGACTCATTTCAGGGAGCATGCGCGGCTACTGGGTCCAACATGGTGGTTGATGCCTTTTACTCCTGATGTCCCGGGTCTCGACCTAGTATGGATCCTAAGCAACTGAGCCAATTATCCTCTTGTGCACTTGACTCCCAGTGGTAGCTGTGGATGAGCACTCAAAGGCTCCCTCGGTGAGAATTGTAGATACAGGGGAGTGAACCCAACATAACTCCAAGTGCACCCAGTACTGTCCATAAAAAAAAGGTCCAGTCAAATACTTATTAGAAAATTAAGTATGTTATTTCTAACTCTACCCATTCAAAGGAATAACACATTTGTAAGCAAAAACCCAATCGCCTTGAGGTCGGGGGCTCTCGCGTTTGCTGGGCAAAATCCCTGACCCCACCCTCCAACCACCCGTAACGTGGTTGGGATCATGCTTGAACTCAAGCAAACTCAACTAAATGTAACAAAGAAAATATGGCTGGCCTCTTTCTGCTGTTTCTATGAACCCTGCAACATAACTGTCAAACGAAAAGAAATCAAAGCAACGATAAATACACACACAGAGCCCAAAGTGAGGATGAAAACATTCTTCACAAGACTCCAGATGCTATGATGAAGGCCCTAGCACGACACTACTCATCTGTATACACAATCTTTCCATCCATATGGACGAGTAGCTTACATGGATTTGTGGTAGCACCCCAATGTCCATGACTTGCCTGCAACCAAAAAAATGCACTTGATGAGACCATCACAATGAACGAAATAGTGTAAGCTATCTCCCAGCTTCTCGTTTAATAAATCTTCAGGGCACAAGGGTCTCCCATTGGAGCTCTTTAAATTTCAGATAGACATACTAGTCCAACTTCTCCTAGAATTCTATGAAGAGGCCCGGACTGTAGGCCATCACCCTAGGGATTTGGAAGAAATGCACATTACAAACATACTTAACCCTTTAGCTGCTAGGCCCTCTCACCCCCACCCCAAACCCCCCACCGTGCCAGGCTGTTTTTTGGCTATTTGGGGTAGCTCGCACTTAGGCCCCCATAACATTCTGTCCACATAAGGTATCCAAGTCAAAATTTGTGTCCATTTCTTCCAACATCTTGAGAATTCTAAAGTCACCCAGAGTTTGTGGATTTCTCTGGAGGGGACCGAGAAATTAGGCAAAATACAGCTAAATGTTGGGTTTTTGGGAAAAAAGTGCTGAAGGAGAAAGCGTCTGTTGGTATCAACAAAGGGTTTGTGGTGCTACAATCGCCATCTTATCAGCTTACAGGACAGGCAGACTTTTGTAAAAAAACATTTTCAACACAGTTTTGGCATTTTATTGGGACCTATCCTATTTTTTTGTGCTTTCAACCTCCTACCAGTTAGTGGTAGGAATGGGTATGAAGCCAATAATGGATCCCGGAAAGCTATACATTTCTGAAAAGTAGACCGAATTCTGAATTCAGGAAGGGGTCATTTGTGTAGATCCTTCAAGGTTTTCCTATAGGAAGTAACAGGTGAAATAAAAATATATTGAAATTTAGTTTGAAAATACAGCCATTTGTGGCCACATTTTCACCTTTAACTTCTTCTAACTATGGTAGATTTTTGTAAGCCATATACCTTTACGCCCGTGTGACCCTGCTGGTTGCGGTGATATTTGACGCTTGTAGGTTCACCTAGCACCATGCAGTGGTTTTTCATTGTGTACCAGGTGTACAGCAATTCAGTTGGTAAAATATAAAGAGTGAAAAATGGGTATCAAGGAAATTCTGTATTTCTGAAATGGAAACAAGATATGGAGTTTAGAAGCAGTGGTTATTTGTTCTTCTGAATTTGTGAGTACCGTTATTAGCATGTGAATTAGAGGGTATTGTTCAAAATTACTCCTTTTTTTAGTCTGTCTTACATTTGGAAGGCAGAAATGCATAGAAAGACACATGGTAATAACACTTGTTCTACTATTCTGTGTTCCCCGAAGTCTCCCGATTAAAAATGGTACCATTAAAAATGGTTTTTTGGTGCAAAAAACAAGGACCCCCTGATTTGGAATATAAAAGTTCCAGAAGACAGGGACAAATACTTTGTATAAACAGTAAATTATTAAAATAGGACAGCTGGCTAGGGAAAAATTCATAAAATACAGAAAATCATAAACATTATATGTAATCAATTAAAAGCACATCTGTTTCGTTTACTCAACATTTAATTTCTTTAAAAATAGGGGAAGAGAAAATACAAACATACATATTTGCACAGAAAAAATAACATCACAGTAATTATAAATGAAAAAAGGGACACAGTTCTTACACACTTTTTCTCAAAGTTCCTATCTCAAATAATATAGTTATATATATTCCCAGTTGGTGACAAACAAAATTGTCTCTACTTCAGCAATTTAAAATCAACCATATCACAATGAGTGGCAAAACTTAATCTTTTCGACGCGCGATTCGGCGTTTCCACAAACGCCTTCTTCAGGAGCCATGAGTTTGTACTGAAACATATGTATAAAAAAGAAATATTTTACAAACAATTCATTCTATTTCAAAATATTCTATCACATTAATTTTAACTATTAGAAAAAACATATATACATTCCCTTCTTTATCAATATATCACCTAAAAATGCACAAGGCATAACATTCGTATGTTAAAAACCAGAAACAACTACAATTTGTTCACATTTCCCTAACTTTGCCTAGCTGTCTTTGTTGATAAACAGATAATTAAAAAAGGAGATCTCATCTCATGATAGAATTCTAGAGCAGTTGTTAGTTGAGTCTATGAGCAATGAGCAGGGGGGATGTTGAATAATTTTTATACTAACATCCTAAAGGGCCAAGATTTATTAGTGCAAAAGGCACTCAATTGCTGATATTCAAATTGCCTCAATCGGTTTTCCTTCAAAGAAATATATTGTCTCTATATTTTCTATATATTATACTTACTCAATTAAAAAGATCGATCTTCGTATAATCAGATTGCTTCATATCTATTTAGAAGGCATTCCATTTATAGTCGAACAGGGGTGTCAAATTTTTTTCTGCAATTATCAATAAAAATTGGTGTTACAAACAACGATCGTTTCAAAAATTCGGTATACAGATTTAAAACCCCTCTGTCTGGCAATCCATTGGTTCTGAATACAACCACTAGGAATATACTATCTTTTGTAAAGGTCAATAAAAGAGGACATAATATTCAGGCTCCTGTTATGTCCAAACTCTGAGAATTACGTAATCTATTTTTTGAGATGTATGTGTGGCCTGGGTTATGTCGGCGAAACCTGTAGGTCCATCCAGGTTCGCATAACAGAACACAGGTCCGCGATCAGGACCCAAAAAGTGACAGCACCATTGGTCAAACACTTTCTTGAAGAAAACCACAAACCCGAGGACTTTCAATGGCGCATCCTTGAAAAAATTAGAACTCCCGACAGTAAAGGGGGATGCGCCATTAGGAAGAAAAGGGAGGTTTTCTGGATTTTTGTTCTTAATACATATAAGAAAGGGCTGAATTGCGATATCCCTTGGGAGAACGCAATCATGTAAGGAAACAGTAGATACATGATATATCACCATGATGTGGCCCTTTGCTTCCTTGTTTTAAAAAAATTATGTAATACTTCTTTGTCCATGAAGACTATTGCAGCTAATAGAGATATATATATATGGCACTTATGACGAATGTCATCTGTCCGTGTCTTATAATCTACTCACTTTAAATAGATTAGAATTAGGAACTAAAAAGCAATGGACTGACAACCTTTAGATGTAAAAGGTTTGGGAATCGTAAGTGACGCGTACATGTCATTACACTGAATGCGTTAATTTTACCTTAATCGCGTCTACTCGCAATGTTACACATTGGACATATTGTTGATATGCCTTTAAATGTCCAACTTCATATTTTTCGGACTACTTGCGTCATGACCTCATTGGGTCACATGTGTGCGTAGCTACGTGCAACTCAGATTATGAATACGTTAAAAGACTATTGTAGCTAATAGAGATATACATATGTCACTTATGACGAATGTCATCTGTCCGTGTCTTATAATCTGCTCACTTTAAATAATTTAGAACTAGGAATTTAAAAGTAACGGACTGACAATCTTTAAATGTAAAGGGTTTGGGAATCGTGAGTGACGCGTACATGTCATTACACTGACTGCGTTCAGTTTACCTTAATCATGTCTACTCGAAATGTTACATATTGGACATATTGTTGATATGCCTTTAAATGTCCAATCTCATTCTTTCGGACTACTTGCGTCATGACCTCATTGGGTCACATGTGTGCGTAGCTACGTGCAATTCAGATCATGAATACGTTAAAAGAAGGACTTCTTGTCCGTACACGGATGATATCGCTTTCAACGGTCGGAAGACGCCAGCGGCTATAACCTGCCTGCCCGCGGCTCGACTTTTTCTGACTCTTTACATCCATTTTAGAGGTAAGAAGCGCGATAGATAATTGCCGAGTTACTCTAGATACCTATAAGCAGTTCGAAACGTTCTTTGAATGGGCGCTTTTTATAACAGAAAACGTGACTCTGGGTTACTATGTTTTTGCAGGAAACAACGGCGTAATTCCGAAATATAAAGGAATAACCAGATTAGAGAGTTGACAGTACTTTACTCCATATCTGGGAACGTAAAGTCCGATATCTACGCTATAATCTGTGATATAATACGTTAATGGAATATATATATGAAAAGTAAGTAAAAATAATATCCTGAGATATACTTACAATGCTGTAACTATCAAGCATTTTATATGAGTCTTATTTAGCAACTTTGGTAAATGTATCAACAGCTTTTTACCGGATATTGCTGAAAGGAAAAGAAACAGATCGAAGAGAGGCGATCTACAATTGTTGAACCTACCAGGGTGAGCCTTTTAGTCATCAAAAAATTTTAAGACTTCCCCTACGTTATAAAGTATGACTGGTAGAATAGACCCGGTCTATCTTCAAAGGTAGCTCTAAAATGATGTTCGCGCAACTAACTCCGTTGAGATATATTGGCTTCATCTGAGGCAGCTAGGAATTCTCAGAGTTTGGACATAACAGGAGCCTGAATATTATGTCCTCTTTTATTGACCTTTACAAAAGATAGTATATTCCTAGTGGTTGTATTCAGAACCAATGGATTGCCAGACAGAGGGGTTTTAAATCTGTATACCGAATTTTTGAAACGATCGTTGTTTGTAACACCAATTTTTATTGATAATTGCAGAAAAAAATTTGCCACCCCTGTTCGACTATAAATGGAATGCCTTCTAAATAGATATGAAGCAATCTGATTATACGAAGATCGATCTTTTTAATTGAGTAAGTATAATATATAGAAAATATAGAGACAATATATTTCTTTGAAGGAAAACCGATTGAGGCAATTTGAATATCAGCAATTGAGTGCCTTTTGCACTAATAAATCTTGGCCCTTTAGGATGTTAGTATAAAAATTATTCAACATCCCCCCTGCTCATTGCTCATAGACTCAACTAACAACTGCTCTAGAATTCTATCATGAGATGAGATCTCCTTTTTTAATTATCTGTTTATCAACAAAGACAGCTAGGCAAAGTTAGGGAAATGTGAACAAATTGTAGTTGTTTCTGGTTTTTAACATACAAATGTTATGCCTTGTGCATTTTTAGGTGATCTATTGATAAAGAAGGGAATGTATATATGTTTTTTCTAATAGTTAAAATTAATGTGATTAGAATATTTTGAAATAGAATGAATTATTTGTAAAATATTTCTTTTTTATACATATGTTTCAGTACAAACTCGTGGCTCCTGAAGAAGGCGTTTGTGGAAACGCCGAAACGCGCGTCGAAAAGATTACGTTTTGCCACTCATTGTGATATGGTTGATTTTAAATTGCTGAAGTAGAGACAATTTTGTTTGTCACCAACTGGGAATATATATAACTATATTATTTGAGATAGGAACTTTGAGAAAAAGTGTGTAAGAACTGTGTCCCTTTTTTCATTTATAATTACTGTGATGTTATTTTTTCTGTGCAAATATGTATGTTTGTATTTTCTCTTCCCCTATTTTTAAAGAAATTAAATGTTGAGTAAACGAAACAGATGTGCTTTTAATTGATTACATATAATGTTTATGATTTTCTGTATTTTATGAATTTTTCCCTAGCCAGCTGTCCTATTTTAATAATTTACTGTTTATACAAACCATTAAAAATGGTACCTCACTTGTCTGAGTAGGCAAAGTGTCCGTGACAGAAAACTGGGCAAAAACGCAACGTGGGCACATCACATTTTTCCACTGAACACGGACCCTTTTTTAGATCTCGCCTAGCGACGCAGCGCATGCGCTACTCTGCTTGGCAAGATCTATTGTCATCGACTTGGTTTGCGAAGGGGGACAGGAGATGTGCACTTGCCCAAACAGCCGATGTTCACGCTCATGCTGTCTCTTCTCTGGCGATGTCAGCTTGCGGCTGGACAGCAGATTTGCACGCACACAGTGTCTCGCGTGCTCAAACAATGCCCCCGCTGCACTTGTGACGGCTCCGTGGGCTGAATATTTTATTGTACTGGGAATAGCATGTGCTTTCTTGACAGATATACAGGCAAGTTCCTGTAGAAACAACCCTTTCTCGCCGCAGCCTCGCGGCGTGAAAGCCGGAAGCGAGGCGCAGGGACATGGGTGGTAAACAGAGCAGCACTCCCGCCTCAGATGGGTGCACCAGGGCGTACTTGGGCTTGGACATCCCCTCCAGCAGCAACCAGACCCACCGGCCCGCCGGCAGCGCGTGGGCTCTGGGGCCCTACATTGCGGCAATCCGGCCGGTGTGTACAATAGGGGTCCTCTTCCGCCAAGGCCTTCGCCGCCTCCCAGCATGCCCTCCAGGGACCCAGGACTAGGAGCACGGGGTGGGCGCCTGAGGTGGCGCGAGCGGGACCTCGGTGGCTCCCGGGCCCAGTCTTCCTTCAACATGTCCAACAGCAGCAGCGGGGATGGCGGCAGCTGCTCTCAGGACTCGGGCAGCAGCACCCCCGAGGAGGGGGGGCAAGGACTGCACCGCTGCTGTCCACGGAGTGCCCCGGCTGCTCATCGGATCGCTACCTTTGCACCTTTTGCCTCACCTGTTCGGAGGTACGTGTGTCTTTGTATTGTGTTGTGTGCATAGCACCTAGACCCTGGCCTGTACAGTCAAGCATGTTCTCTCTAGGGGTTACTTCCCTTGTTTCTGGCCTGCATTGGGTAGCTAGAGGGAGTATGTTAAGGCTGTACAATGTGTGAGCACTTGGGGTCTCACACCTCCTAAAGATGTTCCTTTTGAAGGAGTTATTGTCAATTAAGTGTGTGGATATGCCTTGACCGGCTACAGTGTATTATATTCGGTTGGTCGAAAAAGAGGTTCTGGCATTGGAGTGTCTGTATTTCAGACTCGGTATCCTAGAAAAAAACCTTGTTTTATGCACTGATTCCTTCTAAATTCGGCGCTGCGTGTATAGTTTATTTTTGTTTATATATAACTGAAAACCTACCCGTCCCACGTTAACTATTTGACTAGTCACATAGTTTCTGCTGTACCCATTTCCGGCAAGTACTTGTTTAGGACATGAACCTTTGTGAGGGGGGCGGCTAAAAAGAAAAGACCCGTTCTGTTGATTAACTAAAGAAAAGTGAAACCCTTTAGCACCAAAAATAGTTTAAATATGCAACTTGGGTCAAAAATATGTTCATCCATAGCTTTTAAGCAGGTGTGGAAAGTGCATGTAATATGCGAACAGGATTTATTAAAACTATTTGTAACTGGATACTGTACCGAGGGTTTCTTGGAGAAACAGAGCTGGCATACAGCTGCGATACATGGGACGCAGGAATCTTTCTGTATTCCTTTCCAAGCGACTTAGTTCAAGAGAGACCGGGGCAAGCGATTTGTCCAAGATGAGATCCGAAATAAGAATAACACTGAACAATTTATTTTTTGCACCCCACAGGAGGCATTTTCGCCCTGCTGTTAAATAACATGCTGCTGCGAGGCTCATCCTTCCTTAGTTTATCGGCCTGGGAAGGATGATAAATATGGTAGGCAGTTCCAGGTTACACACAAAACAGTGGGAGTGAACTAATTTAACTGCTGTCATTATGTCCACTGGCGGGGCTAGACTTTTACTTCCGCATTACCGGACTTGGAACACACCCTCTGTCCTACATTGATCTTGTCTGAGTGGTTCAGGGAGTATACTTTTGTCATAATGACTAATGGTCATCCCCAACTCATGCTAGCCTTGACTCTTGGACCCACGTGTGGGAACCAACAGCACAGTCATTGGCCTCCCCAAGGCACCTCATGCAATCACGGAAATAAAACTAACACAACACAAAGTGCTTCTGAAACTAAGCCCTGAACAAACTCTCCCAACCTTATGTGACCAACAAGCATACATGAATGGTGGCAGTTAAAAACAGCACTAAGAGGTCCCCAGATCGAGAATGCATCACAGTGTTATTTTAATAGTAGTAATACAAATGACCAGGGTGTAGCACTAACGGTCTGAATATCAGTAAGAGCAACTGAGGTTTTTTTTATCGGCGTATTCAATTTCAAAATTGTAAGGGCCTTTCACACTGTAGATGCATATTTCTGCAACATATGGCTGACGTTTCAGGGCACACACTCTCACTCCCGATTGACGTTTGAGGACCCACACTCAAACCGCGCTCCTTTCTGAGTACACTCAAACGAACCCAGTACAGAAGACACCCTGTCTTACTGGAACCCTTCTGAGGACGGGGCATACATGCCAGGGTTCCCTTCTGAGGAAGGATGGGACTTTCCTGGGGTCTTTGAGGTTTGCCTCCACCTGCAACAGGGCGCAAGCACCGGAACTGTCCCTTTTTGGGGAATATATTTGTGGACATCGGCTTTCATCTGAAAGAGGAAACCAGCATTTGCAATGCAATAGGTCTCGCATTTAAACAAGTATCAGCTATTAACATTGAAAATAACAATGCCTTTTTATTTTTGTTTTCAAAACATAAATAAAAGGCATTGTCATTTACAATGCCAATAGCTTAAAGTCGTGTAAATGCGTGACCTATTGCATTGCAAATGCTTGTTTGTAATGTGCCTAGCTGTAGATTTTGAGCCCTAGCGCAGCTGGCACTTAGGGACACCTAGCAAACCTGTACATTTTTTTTAACTAGACACCCTGGTGAATCCAGGCTGGGGTGAATTGTGTGGCTCTCACTAGGTTATGTTACCCAGAATCCATTACAAACCTCAAACTTTGTTAAAAAAACCAAAACACAATGGAATCGAACAGAAAACACTGGCTATTCCAGGACCGGGCGGTAGCGGGTACGTCATTGATGACAATTCCTTTCTTAAAAAGCCCACAGACCACGGAGCCTTTACGTGTCCGACATCACACAGACAACAATGACAAACATGGGACCAGACCAACATTAAATACCACCTCACGACGTTCCCGTCGCCTCTGACCCCATTATTTGACAACCTGAACTTTGAGCCAGGAGTGGGGGAGACAAAGTTTATGTCATGGAGCTAATCCGAGTGTCGCGCCATGGGTCACTTTTTTGATGTTGAGAGGGTACTCTTGTTCCAACAAATCAAAACAGATTATGGCATCCCAGAGCGTTTAAGATACTTAAAACTTAAACATTGTTTCCTGCAGCCACACAACAGAGATGCAGCAAAACGACCTCTCACTTTTTATGAGAGATGGCTTCTGTCAAAGTCCACAGACCAGGGAATAATCTTTGACTTGTACAAAATGCTGAATACACAAAACACACATACATACAACGCAGAACGAGGTAGATGGGAACAAGACATAGGCAGATCCCTCTGCAATAGGAAGTGTGAAGGCATCTGTTACAGAGCACGCTACACTGCTAGCAACATTGCCCTGACAGACATGCTCACGAAATTGGCAATTTACTGGTATTACACACCAGAGAGAATGCACAAGATCAACCCTCCAGCTAGCACAGATTGCTTGAGAAGCTGTGGTAAGAAAGGTACACTGGTACACCTACTATGGGAATGTACCCAAATTGATTACTACTGGACCCAAGTACTGGATGAAATTGACAAACACCTGGGGTTTCCACTACTTAGATTTCCTGCACACATTTTGTTGGGAGGACCAGATTCATTGACCTACTCACTGAAGTCTCGGAGGGGGCGTTTGATAGGTATAGCATTGGGTACGACCATGCAAAACATCCTTGCTCACTGAGGATCCCATCAAATTCCCACACACACGGGCTGGTTAATCCGCTTATTGCACATCCTGGGAATGGAAAAAATAACACACTTACCAGAAAAGGCACAGACTTTCGTGAGGATTGGCTCCCCTTTTTTTCCCTATCGACACATGAGTTCCATGAGCTCATGTGTTCCAGATATCTGCGCTTGTTACAGTTACCAGAGGACGGGGTGCCACTGGTCCTGGAGTAGCATTGGTGTATAGAGATTTGGAAATTTTCCAAGCCCAGAACAGGGTTCAATGGAGGAAGGGTGGGCGTGTTGGGGGTTTCGTTCATTTATAGGATACAGGTTGCATGCCTTGATTTTATATCCGGGCTCTGCGTAAGCCCATAATTGTGACCGGTCGACTGTTGGCAATCTTTTTGTTCTCCTTCCTTTTGTTCGTATTGAAATACAGCAATAAAACGCAAAAACCATAAAAAAAACACATTTTCCTCACATTTCTGTGATGGGCAGTTCTGAAGTCTGTGGGGAGCCACAAACTTCCACCCGCCCAGCATTCCCCCACGTCTGCCGTTAAAAGCGGTACGTCACTTGTGTGAGTAGGCCTAATGCCTGCAACAGGAAATGGCCCAAAACGTATTGTGGAGACATCAAAACTATTTATCAACAAACAACCTGGTTTTACAAGGGAGTCCCCTGCGTATTTGGTCCTGGGCTCGATAGTTATCAAGGGAAACCTACCAAGCCCAGACATTTCTGAAAACAAGACCACAGGGGGAATCTAGGGAGGTGTGGCTTGCGTGGATCCCCAATGTTTTCTAACCCAGAATCCCCTGCAAACCTCAAATTTAGCTTTAAAAAATCACATTTTCCTCACATTTCTGTGTGAGAAAGTTGTGGGATTACCAGGCAGACACAAAATTCCTCCACTCAACATTCCTCTAGGTCTCCTGATACAAATGGTACCTCACTTGTGTGGATGGGCCAAGTACCCATGACCGGGATGGGCCCAAAACGTATTGTGTAGACATCAAAATTATGTATCACAATATGACCTGTTTTTGCAAAGAGGAGCACCTGCGTTTTTGGGTCCAGGCTAGGCGGCCATCTGGGGAACCTACCAAACCCATATATTTCTGAAACTAGTCACCTGAGGGAGTACAGGGAGGTGTGACTTGCGTGGATCCCCAACATTTTCCTAACCAGAATCCTCTGCAAACCTAATAATTTAGCAGGAAAAAAAATCACATTTTCCTTACATTTCTGTCTGGGATCACAGCACAAGCACAAATTTCCTACCACCCAGCACTGCCGTACGTCTCCCGATAAAAATGATACCGCCATATCAAAACTATTGCCCCCATCAGCTCCCCCACCCGCGGGGAGCAGAAAGACTGTCCCTTTAGCTTTTTGGAGGGTGGGGGCATTGGCATGCCCATGTTGGGCAGCCCCCACATCTACATATTCAAAACAAAATAATCCCTGGTGCCTAGTGTGCTTTCTGCCTCTCTGGGGGGCGGATCAGGGGCTATTGAACCTTTTAGATTTTTTGACGGTGGGGGCATTGGCTTGCCAATTTTGGAAAGCCTTCAACCTTACATATTGAAATAGAAATAATGCCTGGCGGCTAGTGGGGGGGGGGGGGCAGAAAGACTGGAAATGCCCAAAGTGGTTTGGGGGGGAGCAAAGGCCCCTGCCCGAGGGTCTCTCTCCTCTCCTTGGTTTCTAGTGGTGGATCCCTGCTTGGGGATGGCCCTCCTGCCACGACCCCCAAGCAGAGATCCACCAGGGAAAAGGGAGATTCTTCCCTTCCCAATGATACCTCTCCCATCTGCCTACGCTCTCAGGGGGACTGAGATAGCCCCGCAAGCATGTAGGCAGTGAAAGTGAAATGAGCCGATCAACCCCTTTCACTTTCAGGAAGCACTTCCCCAGCTCCAGAGGCTGGAAAAAAAGGGATCCCTCTGCTGTTTACAGCAGAGGGATTTCTGACTGCTCTGCCGAGGACATGATGGTTACTTCCTTGGCACAGCAGCACCGCAGTAGAGGAGGTAACCATTACGTCCTTGGCATGCAAATGGTTAAACTTGACAAGCCGGCACATATCTGCCTCCTACAGACCGATCTCCCTGATTGATAGTAAAGTCAAAATACTAGCCAACATCTTATCTATACGACTGATATTCATAATTCCCTGTATGGTACATAAAGATCAAAGTTTTTATACCTCAACCAGACATCACATATGTAGGGTATACTACCTGGTCATGATGGCCACCCGGCTGCAGGAACCTTCAGCCAGAATACAAAGTGACTTTGAAAAAGCCTTTGACAGCCTATCATGGCTGTACTTGTTCTATTTATTAGAACGCTTTGGTTTTGGACCTACATATTTTCTTGTATGTTAAGCTCCTCTACATAGTAGCACAGGCCTGGGTTATGGTGGTGGGGGACTCTATCTGAATCTTTCTTGTTGGAGGGACTCGAGATAGGTGTGTCCACTGTCGCCATTATTATTGACACTGGCAGTGGAACCCTTTCCGAATTAATTAGGGCAGACTGCCTTATCAAGAGTTTTGAAAGGTCTTATAAGGACAAGGTCTCCCTGATGAATTTCTCGTCTACGTTGGTCAGCCTTAAAAGTCTGGACCAGTAATTATGAAGAACTCATCAGAACTTCTGGAGTTTTTTAGGTCTTCTGTTTAAATGGAGTAGGACACGACTCTTTCCATATCTTCCCATAGCTGCAACTCAGGCATGCACACTTATATCCTACTCATTGGAAACCGCAAATCTGTCCAGAATTCACTCCCTTGGAGGCTACATTGACAATGTGTCACTCGTCTGAATGTGGCCAAATTTCTACAATATAAGTTCGTATATGACGGTACTATTCTGAGCTTAAGCTGCCGAACCATGAGAGGTTACCTAAAACTAAGATTTATGAGTATTAGCAGTAGTCCCGCAATCATGGGATGTAAAGTGCGACTGTATACATTGCTACTCCAAAGCTCACTTTAACTTCCTACTGGCATGTAATTCCTCCAAACAGCATTGTTATGTACATGTCTTTCATCGTAATCATCAATAAAAAGAACTTCAGTAAAAAAAAAAAAAAACGTAATCTCCGTCTCCTTGAAGATTTCAATTAGACTGCAGCACTGATGGCTTCTTGTGAGTCTTTGATCTTAGGTTAGTTCCAGCTGATCCAATTAAAGTATTTCCATCGTATGTACTGAACCCCCCACCAAGACTACAACATTAACAGGAATTATAGACCCAATTGCCTTATATGTGGTGGGATGGAAGGTGAATTCCTTCATACCACTTGGAGTTACTTGGACCATTCTGGGACACTGTTGGTTATACACTGGGAACTGCGCTGGGCAGACCACTCAATCTTAGCCCAAAAACTGACCTACTAAATATAGTAGATGACGAGGGCTTCTCACACGTGGAAAGGACTCTGATATGATTGGGCCTTGTGATTGGAAAGCGAGACATTGCTCTGAGTTTGCAACAATCCAGTCCGCCAACACAAGCAAGATGAGAGGGCAGGTATAGACTTTTGCTGTACAATGGAGAAACCAGTATATGGGGCACTTGGCTGTCCCCGGACACATGCTATTCATTTATTTATTTATAATTGCATTTATAAGGCGCACTGCTACCCACAATGGGGTCTCCCGGCGCCGCAAGAGGTGATGCAAAAGTGAGTCCAAAGTTATCATTGAGGGAAGAGCCAGGTCTTCAGGTCTCTGCGAAATTTCGTCAAGGATGGTTCAAATTTCAATGCAGCTGGAAGAGAATTCCACAGTTTAGGAGCCAGACAGGAGAAGGAGCGTCCGCCCATTCTCATCAATTTAAAATGTGGAATCAGACAATTCCCTTGAGATGA
This sequence comes from Lissotriton helveticus, assembly GCF_964261635.1. Taxonomy (NCBI): domain Eukaryota; kingdom Metazoa; phylum Chordata; class Amphibia; order Caudata; family Salamandridae; genus Lissotriton; species Lissotriton helveticus. The sequence goes on from NC_136067.1 coordinate 1,623,189,694, forward strand.
AGATCTGAGAGGACGGGGAAGAACATATTGCTGGACGAGAGACAGGAGATAGGCCGGTGCTGACCCCTGCTTAATCTTATACATAAAGCAAAGGGCCTTAAATTTGACTCGGCTTTCACTGCGGAGCCAGTGTAAGTCTTTGAGATATGGAGAGATGGAGGATCTCCGTGGGACTTTGCATAAGAGACGGGCAGCAGAATTTTGAACAAGCTGGAGTTTCCTCTGGATCTCCTGAGTTCCTCCAAGGTAAAGCACATTGCCATAGTCCAGGCGAGAGATGACCAGGGCCTGGACTACAGTGCGCTTGGTAGAGTCCCGGAGCATCCAGAGGATTTTCCGAAGCCACCCTAAGATGGTAAAACAGGTGGCTGCCACTCTAACCACTTGTTGACGCATGGAGAGCGAATCATCCAAAACAAAACCAAGGTTTCGTACCTGCGCAACAGGAAGGGGTAGAGGGCCCATTTCCGGGGGCCAATGTTGGGGGCCCCAGAGATGTTTATGCTTGCCCAAAATAACCACCTCCGTCTTGTCCCCATTCAGTTTTAAGAGGTTTGCTTGCATCCACTCCGCCACTCGACTAAGACCCTGTTTGAGAGCGGACGGGGAACACAGCTTGGCCGAAGAAAGAGAGTAGATAATTTGAGTATCGTCTCCGTATGAGTAAAGGAAAAGACCAGCATTTTCCACGATTGTAGCCAGGGGCCTCACATAGATATTAAAGAGCATAGGGCTCAGTGAGGACCCCTGAGGCACCCCATGCGCAGACGATCGGACGGAAGAAGAAAAGTTGGAAGAAACAACCTGAAATGTTCGAAAACTCAGTAAAGAGGCCAACCAAGCCAATGCAGGTCCGACCACCCTTCAGTGCTTTCAGAAGGACAGGGTGCGAAACCGTGTCAAATGTGGCGCTTAAATCTAAAAGAATAAGCGCCGTGGTTTCGCCCTGATCAAGGCGAGAACGCAAGTTCTCGGTAACCCCCAAGAGGGTGGTCTAAGTGGTGAAATGGGTGCGAAACCCCGACTGGGACTGGTGTAAGAATCCTGTAGTCTCCACATGAGAGGTAAGATGTATGTTGATGTGCCTCTCCAAGATCTTTGAAAACATAGGCAGCAAAGAGATAGGCCGAAAATTCGAAAGCGTCTTGGGGTGAATGTGGGATGGATGGATGCGATACAGGGATGAAAATTGGGGACTAACAGTAAGTGGTCTAGTGATCTCTCTGTCATTAGAGTAATTTCTTTTCCAGTCCAAAAAAATTCTCAACTCGCAAAGATGAGACATCGAATACAAATGTATATGTATGAATAAACTGTCCCTTGTGGTGAAGTATGTTAAAATACATGGGGCTAGTCCTATATTTCAAGAAAATAACCCCAAATACTTCTTTAAATGTGCAATTTGTTAGAAGGGAAGAGTGAAGTTATTTCTAAAAGATCTGGAAGATATCTGCCTCAACCAGGTGTCAATCGAAAAACTGTTCGAGTATTGCCATTGTTTGAGTAATAAAGACACCACTAAGGCTTTCATAAGCCACAGTTTCTGAAGTATATTTACAGACTTTAATGAGGACAAGATGTTAAATATAATCATTGATGGTTACTGAGCAGTGTCTAGCCTTAAGAGTAATGAGGCTTCCTCCATATACAGCCTAGCAAAGTTCAGCTGCCATTTTACAATGCACTAGCTTGTCTAATCAACATGCCCAAGGCGCATTCCATCTTCAGCTCATTGTATGTGCACACGCATATCCAAATTAAGGCTAACGTTTGCAATTCACCTTGAGTGACTAAACCAACTGTCTTCAGTTATTTTCACAGGAATAGAAATGTTTCCTTTTCAGTTGATATGATCTTGACAATGAATGAACCTTTAATTTGTCTGCAGGCTCTTTCTGAACGAGTCTGAAGGTTGTTTGAAGCTATATCAATAATGTAATTAAATACTTTTAATGCCAAATTAAAAAGATTGGTAAAAAAATTAAATTGCAGCCAAATCCCATTTTGCTGGGAGTCTGACAAGAATAAGTTCCTGGGTTTAATATCAAACAAATACCCAGACTTAATGTAACTCATCTAGATTATGTAAGAAAATGTATTTGACTATCGCTAAATGACATAAGCTGGGCCTCAACTAGAGGACCATAATCAACATGGTATAGATACATTTGTTAACACAAGGAGATGATAGCTGGAGCGCTGAAACCTTTCAGACACTCACCCCCAGTAACAGATCTGGGTTGAATCCATCATGGTTCTGTACCTCACTTCGCCACCCCAGTTCAGACACAGCTATATGAAAATCAGTCTTGATCCCGTGCCTCATGGGATCAGTCCAGCCCGAACTGCCAAGCCATGTCTTCCCTGGACCGGAAACAAGCTAACAGCCTTCATCACCCTGGATAGCTTGAATCCAGTGGCAAAGCTCTGTTCGCCCTAAGTTGGCAGAGTTTTTCCCAGACGTGGGTCCCTTGTTCACTTTGCCACTGGATTCAAGCTAGCCTGGCTGATGAGGGCTGTCAGCACGAAACCCGTCCTAGGATGCTTGTTTCCGGTCCAGGGAAGATATGTCTTTGCAGTACGAGCTGGACTGTTCCCGTGAGGCACAGGGTCAAGACTGATTTGCGTATAGCTGTTTCTAAACTGGGGTGGCGAAGTGAGCTAAAGATCAATGATGGATTCAACCCATATCTGTGACTGGGGGTGAGTGTCTGAAAAGTTTCAGCGCTCCGTCCATCATCTCCTTGTGTTTGCATAGATACATTTGTTGCCAAGAACTTTCTGTACTGACTTCCTTATGTTTGTCTTGTAGCAATTTATACACTGTAAGTTAAAACAGTTACATTTAAGATGAGTTAAACGCCCTGAAGGTAAGATGCTATTTTTAAGTAGCAAGCTAAAATTCTCTGGATTTGATCTGCCTGACATTAGGCACTACCATAGTGCCTTAATTCTGCTTATTTTTCGACCGAGCTTATCCACAATGGATTCTGAAAGTCCTAGGTTCCTGATTACAAGATGAAAGCAATTCTGATTCTAGATTAGGACCAAAGGCGAGGATTATGCTGAACTTTCTTCACTTTTTATTATACAGCAGTCATGTTAAGCAACTACAAAGAGTTTATTTCGCATAAAACCCTTGGAAAAAGTCAACAGTACAACATTAAGTCAATGTCCAATTAAGTGTCAGGGACATCTTGAAAGTCTTTAGTTCCTGTTGCTGCCTCCTCTTTCTTCGCTGCTCCAGCAGCCGAGATAAGTGCCTCCGGCCTCTTGGCCTTTTCGTTATTGCGTTATACCTGTTTCAAGCGGCTTTATATGTGTCCAAAAAGTTAATTTGATCTTTCCTTTACGGCGCGGCCGCGGGAACGCTTGCCACTCATCCACCGGCCAATGTAATTACTGGTACACGCCTCCGCGCTTGGGTGCTCTCGAGGTCTGGTCCTCCCATCACAAGAGGACAACGCGTGTCGAGCATGCTCAGCGCGTCTCACTCTACAGCCAGAGCGCTTGGTAGAGCGGATAGTGACAGCCAGGTGTTGTACAATCTCAATCTTGCCCGTCAGGCCTGGAGCATTGACACCTGGGGTCTTAATTTCCTCAGCGCATAGCACACCTGACATGCGGACATCAGCCAAGGTGTAGAACCTATCCCTGAGAACACATGGGTGACCGTGGTGTCCTACAGGGTTGCCCTGTTATTGGCCTTTTGGGCTATATATAGACCCCCACCAGTTTCCATACCCTTTGAATCAGCCTGGTAACCCCAGAGCCCTATGCTGTACATTGTGTAACCCCAACCAGAGTGAGGAGTGGACTTTGTGATGAAGCATGCCACTTCGAATCTTGCAGTGGCTGTGTGATTCTAATTGAGGGACACAGATCTTTTCACCTGTACTCCTGATGGAAGACTGCTTACTTGCTTTCCCCTGTGAGCATCAGTCTAGTTGCTTATAAGTGGCTGTCGCATGTGGGGGAGGGGGATCTATGTGAATAGCATATGATGTGTTGTGTGAACGTGTTTCACAGTAACTGGTGTGAATAATGTTTCCCATTGGCTTTCCACTAGCACATCAGGTGCATGAGTTGCATGTGTGCACTAGATGGTTGCCCTGCAAGCTCTCTTTTGTTCAAGGTTCCCAAAACATCCTGCATACTCATCTGCACAGTGCCACTTCCCCAAAAGCAGACTTACTTGTTGGATTACAGAGGCTTCCCATCTCCTATCTTTTTTTAGGGTAAGTTTGCCTTCCTCTGGTGAGGCTCCACCCTTAGTATGTTGCTTACTTTTGTACTCAGGATTTGTGTAATCCTCATCCCCTACCTTGAGGCTTCTGAATGGTTTGACTGGAGATTCCGTGCTCAAGAATTCCCTGAAATAGGTGACGAAGGAGAGAGCACTTTTCAAGATTTGAAAAGCAGCACTAAGAACCGCTTGGTCAATTGAGATGTGCAGTCTATGAACTTCCAGGGGACTCTGTGCACCATTGCTGTGCCGGCCAGGAGCCATGCGATGGCAGCTGCCTTGCTGACCAAGAGATGCAAGAAAGAATCAAACCCATACCCAACCATTCCCGACTATCCATATTGTCACTTCCCTGGTCTCAGAGTAGTCATGAGGACTTATGTCTTCACACACCAGGTACAGGGGGCCAAGTTCCTTTGTCTGGGGAAGGTTGTCCTGTTTCTGCAATCGTTTGAACTATCTCTTAAATTTAGTGATATAGCTATTGTATGGTCATGGTTGATCCCTTACTATAGAGTCCAGTTCCTAGTGGGAACTGTGGAAGTTCGGGTTTTCATTGCTACCTCCTTACCCATGGAAGCCCCGGCCACTGAATTGTTTTGGCTGGGAATAGTAGATCTGAGATTCTGGTCCCTAAAGTTAGGTAGCCCCTCATTGGACTTCATTGTGGGTGCTAGTCCAGTACTGTACATGGCCCCACACTAATGTCTGAAAACCAGGTGAGACTATAGCTGTATTTTAAAACCTTGAATTGTCCTGCCTGAACCTAGGTAACTGTACCACCCAGTGAACATTCCCAGGGCAGGCACAGCCATGTTGGTCAACAGATTATCTCCTGCTAACCTTATTTCCTGCATGCCACCTCCAGAGAGGATGCAAGTAGGCCATTCTGTTCTTAGCGACATAGTGGATTGAAGATTGACTTTTGCATATATGCTCGCCTTCTTCGTTGGATTCATTGTGTTTTACAATCTGTTTCCAAGAGTTCAAAATGGCAGAAAGACAAACCTACGTGAGTAATGGATTCTCCAGTACACTAAGTCAACCTGATCACTCCCAGCACCAAGAATCACACTAAATCTGTATCGTAGAGTAAACAGTTGGAGTTTTGGTTTCATCTATGAGAATTAGATTGGTGCACAGTCAGCAGTCAAGGTGGTGTGGTCATGCAGAGGGAGGCACTTTTGAAGCACTTTTTTAATTAGTCGCCTGAACACTTCCTGGAGTTCGCAATGGACACTAAGAGCTCTAGAATCTCTTTTAATGTAATGTTTACTATTTTTGCTGTCTCACTCTTTCTTCTTTTTTCTTTCATTTCTAGCCTTTTTCAAATGGTGAGTTCATGCAATGGCCTCAAGCCACACTTCTTCAGCAGTGACGCACACAAACAACAAAGATGATTTTTGTAGAAAAGAGGTTGACTCTGGAAAACGTTTAAGATCAGTGCTGTCGTTGCCTGATGTGTGTCCTAAGGAGCCAACAGGTAATTAATGTCTTCAAAGAGGTGTGTGTGGGCATATATAGATAACTTGTCAATAATTTGACCCCCCCATGATTAGAAGCCCAATGCAGTCCTTAATTGCTGACTTTGTCTAAAGTTTGTAGGTTGACATTTTGAATTCAAAGTGCATTTTCTTGAAAGTAAATGCAGTGTATTATAATCCATAAAAAGCACAGCTGTTGTGCAGGTGTTTTACCCCTTACTAAAATAATACAGTAACTAAGTAGTTTTTGGATGTGGGCTAAGTTTAGTCATAATGAGTCATTCTTTGTTTTACCTTGCACTCCAGTGAATGAGAAATTCCTGTAATAGCCTTTTGAAATCTTATAAAATAGGGTTTCTCTTATTTTCACTTCTTGTCAGTAAATCTTTAACATGCTTAGATTTCCATAATTTCTGTCTGTACTCCGTTTATCAAAACTTTATTTTGCTTAGGTTGATACTGGAAGTTAGCTCATGCTATTAACGAAGTAGAACATAATACTTGGTACCAAATTTGGCATGTATAGTCCATACATTTTATATTTTGCAGAAATTGAGACCGATAAAACATTTCGTATTAAACCACCACTGAGATAATACGACAAGACATGTTTGCCACTCTGAACATATTTGCTTTTCTAGTGCAAAATAATTATTCCCAGTGCTCAACTGTATGCAAGCATTTTGTTCACATGCTCCAACTGGTTATATTTGCCTTTTAGAGGATTACTCAACCTTCTGTCCTTCAAAAGTGTACACACCAATGTTCTCCTACTAGGGATCCGACTACTGTAGCATAACGTGCAAGATTGCTGACCTCTGCTTTTAACCATTCGGTAATCCTTTGCTTCATTTTGTCAACTGCTACAAAGCACATGCGTACTCCTACATCTCATTACAGACGCATTTTTTTTCCCTGATCACGTTCTTGGCCTTGCCTCACTAACGGAAACTGCGGTCACTCCCCCGGACGTCAGGCAGGCATGTGCGTTGGGGCTGGTGGGCTGCGTTCAGCAAGCCGTGCTGCAGCTTGAGGTAGCCGTGGAGCTGGAGACCGAGCGGGTACCAAGTGGAACTTTGGCTCTCTGTGGCTCCCCACGGCTCCCCTGGTTTGAGTGCAGGACCGCGTCAGCCCGGGAGCCTTGGAAGGGATTTCCGGTGGCAGTGCAGGCATCTGGTAAATCGGCTGGAGTGTGCTCTGGTGTGGGTGCGGGTGTTGAGAGGGGAGAGGCGTGTCTCTGTGTGGGAAGGACCCTGTTGCAAGTCTGTGCCTCCCTGTCCCCCTCCCTCGCCAACCCACGTTGAACCACGCATTGCCGCTTGGACCATCAGCACCCCTGTTTATCCTCGGTCCCCCTTGTGTCTTGCTCTTAGCGGTCTTCCCTGTGCCGGCAGTCGCTGTGCGTTCCTGCGCCGCTTCATTCGCCCGTCGAGCCGTAGGGCCGTAGGGGTGCTACGGCTGTTTTTTCCAGCTCTGGGGCTGCTCCCTCCGCTTTCTACCTCCTACCTACCAGCCCACAGTGCCAGCCTGCTCCTGCCTAGGGCCATTGACTGCGGTAGCGGCTGAGTCATGGAGTAAGCTGCTCGCTTCCACCTGGGTCATCAACTCCAGCTTACAGCGAGCCCCCAGTTAGGGTCAGAGAGGTGTGAGGTATTGGCTGGTGTGTGATCTGGGGTCGGTTAATTAGAGAGCGGGGGGGGGTGCCACCGCAAGATTGCACCGCAGCGTTAAAGCGTCGCCGACCGGCGAGAGTTGCAGAACCCTTGGCCAAAGTACCACAAACCTGCACCACAGCATTGGTCAACCAGTCGCCCAGCCGGGACCCAGGAGTGGCAGAAATTCACGATCTATTGGAGCCAGCAGACCCAGCAGAGCCTCAGCAGAGCCTCGGTGTCTGGCTATTGCAAGCTTCCCAGACCCTCAACAGCTCTAGCTGAGTTAGGCCGGCGCTCCATCAGCTACCTCAGGCGATCCTGCAGCATAACCATAAGCCTAAGCCTCAGCCAATCAAGTGGAGCGAAGCCATCAGCCCGGACATCCTCCACGTAAACATGGGCATTATAAGTGAAGGAATCAAGCAAGAGGCTTCTCCTACTGCAGCATGGTCGACGCTCTGCTCGCACTTGACTAACCTCTTTCCGGCAAAATCACATCCCCAAAGGGCAACCCACGCCCGTCAGTTTTCAATTTCACCTCTAACCAAGTCACTCAAGAAGCACAGAAATAATGCCCTACGTGCATTGGCAAAATCCCCGGGGAACAGTGACTGTTTAATGCTCTATCAAATGGCCCAAAAATCGTTCAATTCGGCTAGAAGAAAAGATAAACGATTACACGAGAACCAATTCTGGTGTACGTTGGTATGGGAGAGTAAGAGCAGAAACTCCAGAAAATTTTCGGGCCCTAATCAATCGGTCTAATGGCAGTACATCCATGTTGGGATCTGCAAACATCCAGGAATCAGACTGGGTCTCATTTCTAACGGACCACTTTAAGTCTCCTGTACATCCTGGGCTCATTGGTAGTAACATCCCAAACGATATTGATACGGGCCCTTGTATTAAGCGGAGTATACTAACCAAGTCCACTCACCCCGCTTACGAGGACCCAGAAGCGAAACAAGAAGGGGTTACCAAAGCAATAACAAAAGCAAGAGCCGATGGTGCACCAGGCCCTAAGGGACTGCCACAGAGCCTGTTCAAATCGGACATTCCCTTCTGGTCAAGTACCCTAACAAACCTCTTCAACTACGCTCTGCGAACATCCACAATTCCTGATTCATGGCGGGGCGCCATTATCCACCCAATTTATAAATCAGGACCACGTGCCTCACCCAACAACTATAGACTCATCGCCCCTTTGGATAATGAGGCAGAGCATTACGCAGGCCTACTCTTGGAACACTTGAGATTATGGGTAAAAGACCAGAACCTAATGCCGATGACCCAAACAGGGTTCACTGTCAACTCAGGGACTAGGACGAATCTGCTAGTAGTATCAACCATTGTCGACAAAGCTTTTTTAACATCCAGGTCAGTGTTTAGCTGCTTTGTCGACTTCAAAGCAGCATTTGATAGTGTCCCCAGGGCTGCCTTATGGGTAAAATTAAGGAAGTGGCGGATTCCAGAGCCTTTGTTAGAGGCCATTATCCAATTACACTCCCGTACCTGGGTTCGGGTGAAGTTGGGGTCCGGCACACATCTCTCGCGGAAAATAATGACTACTAGGGGCGTGAAGCAGGGATGTGTTCTGGCCCCCCTTCTCTTGAACGTGTTTATAGCTGACCTCCCGACAACCTTGGACGAGATAAATAGCCACCTCCCAAAGGTGGGAGGCCAATCGCTAAGCAACCTACTGTATGCTGATGACTTGGTTCTACTTAGCCTTACGAGGGTTGGGCTACAAAGGCTCCTGGACAAACTGCTCAGTTATACGAAAACGAACCAGCTAGAGGTAAATTTAAAGAAGACGCAAGTTGTCCCCTTTGGCAAAAAATGTTACACCGGCGGTGGGTGGTCATTTAACAACGTACCCCTTGTCATCGGCCAATCGTACAAATATCTAGGTGTCCATCTGGACTCTAGACGCAATCTCTTAAAGCAGCGTCGAGAGATCTTAGTTAAAGCCACGTCCTTAGCAGTGTCACTAGGCAAGCTCTCTAAAAAACTCTCAGGTCCAACTCTAATGCCCTTGTTAGAAGTAATGAGAGCTAAAATTGGCCCCACCTTATCATACGGCATGGAAACATTCAGGGGTAAACTGAACACCGCCTTGAACAGCCATACGACCAAAATCTATAAAAAGGTCCTCCAGTTGCCAAGGTCCGCTTCTGCCGCTCAGATAAGACTAGAGTTGGGTCTACTGAATTACGATGCCTCGGACACTGGGGTATACCTGAACCTCTGCCATAAACTGAGGCAGGCGGATCCAGGCACACTGGAATCCTTAGTCTGGTTAGAAATCTCCCGGAATAACTCAGGTGGAACGTTCGGTCGCCTCTTCAAGGACGCAATTCAGCAATTTTCAGCGAGCGAACTATGGGCGCTTAACCCCGGTCAGACAGCTTTTAAAACGGGTATTAAAAAATGTGTGAAAACGAAATCTTAGTATGGATAAAGCACATTTTTCAAAATGTAGCCACGCTTGTGCCCTGTTAAACTCATACAGCCGGTTAGTCCCTGCCTCTTACTTGGCCTGCACATACTCATTATATCTTAAACGCAGTTTTACCGCTATTAGAATGGGTAATTGGCGATTCCTGCAAGATTTATCTGCATGGCGACGCACGGCAGAGGTCGCAACTTGCAGAGGATGTGGCAAAGTAGCTGAAACTCTGACGCACGTGGTCTGCCTCTGCCCAGCCTTTAACTCCGAACGCAGGTCCAAACTTAAAGCCGATTGGAACAACCTTGAGGGAAATCAAAAATCCCATCTCAGGGGTTTGCACTAACACCTGATCCTTTAAAGCAGCATGAAAAAGTTGGCACAGAATCTGTAATCAAGAGAAACATATTTATTAAATTACAACAAGTGAGGCCATGTCACACAGAAGCCGCAGCACTCTGTATGAGATGGTCTGAGGACTGAAGGCCACAGTATCTCTTATATACCCTCACAGGGGCTAAAAAGGGCAGTACAAGTGCACATAAGAAGAGTTACACACATAGATGGTCATACAGAAAATGCACAGTCGACAAGTAGGAGGAGCTAACAGTGTTGCCAATGCTAGCAAGCACATCCTGACAGTTACAGAATATTAGCAGCTGCAAGCACAACTGAGCATGTGCAAAGTAGAAGGAAGAGGCTAAATATACCGAGCAGAGAACAGCAAGATAGGACTGAGTACATGGTGAGCACATGGCCATCTAAAATGGCTGCCAAATACAAAATGGATTCCATAAAAAGACAAGATAGTCTCTAAATACAGGATGTCTTCTGCTAATGCTTAATCTAATCGCTGCTAAATTACGACAGACGACCCTTTCAGCATTAGCTGAAGACATTCCCATGATCCAGTAAGAACATAGAAAATATTTGTACATTCAATTTCACAATTTATCAATATCCTAATTCATTGCTAGGGGAGCATTTTCCAGTCTAAACATTTCACTAAGGGTATCAGCAGGAATCCAAGAAAAACGGGCATTGGATCATAATAAACATACAGACAGTAGGGGAAAGCAATGGCCACTATTATAAACAGAATTATAATTTTTCTTGGCCTAAGCTAAAGCAAATCCTAAAATCATCTAGTAGACATTTTCAGGGCTCCTATGCATTTCAGTGACTATTCATTTTAAATTTCAGAATAGCTAACAGCTCATATCTAATAAAAACATGTTCCAATTGACTGTTACATTTTCCTTTTATGATGGCTAGAACATCAAGCACATCTGGGACCAGGAGGACCACACAGGGCCATAGGAATTAGGACCAAGAGCTGCAAAGGGCTGCTCTTCAAAAATGGGACAATTAAAGGGATACATTATTGACAAAAAAGAGGAAGTCCTTGGGGAAATTGAAGCCGCTGTACAACCAACCAGAGGGGGAGTCTTCTCCCTGTGTCCGTTTGAGCCTCACAGGCAGGCTCTTTGTTGTTTCCACGGTGGAGCTGCACAACTCGCAACTCAAGAATCACAGTCCAGTTTCAAGGAAAAAAGTCTCTTCTTTCAGGATAGGGCAGTCACCCAACAGGCAAATGCTCTTAGTGATCCTGTCCAGTGTCTCAAACAGTGCACCACTTTTCTTCACTTCAATCTAACAGGCACCAGAGACACAGAACTTGAACCCTAATCTCAAGTCTTTCCCTAACTCCTGTATTGCTCTGCTGGCGCACTGCTCATTCGTTGGGGCTACACATTTGCATCCAGTGTACCCAGGTATCTCTTGACCAACAAACAAAGGTGCAAACTTGTATTCACTTTAGGACCAGAAATCAGAGGCCTGATTCTAGGATCTCTGAAGCAACCCTTGTTTCAGAAGGGGTCACCTCAAGCAAAACCTCCTTGCCATTCTGGTCGGTCTGTGACTCTCAGCTAGGCATGATCCACGATTTCTCCTTTCTGATTTGTGACCCCGTCTTTCGCTCAAAACAGTGGCAGGGGTACACACTTAATCACAGGGCTTCCGCCTTCACTGAGGTCCTAGTTGCCAGCAATGCTTGTGCTGGTTACCTTCACTTTGGCTTCAAGCTGCACTGGTGCTGACGCTGACTCCCCAGGCTGAATCTGATGTCCGGGCCCCTCTGGTAGTGGTTTGTACAGCAGCAAATATCTATTGGTGGACAGAACAAATTGTCTTTAGACAAGGCACAGAAACAGTCTATCAACAGAGTGTTAGAAAATACTTCCTAGTCTTGGGATGCCCCATATATTAGGAAGGCACCCAAGAACCACTTCCATCTATCTATGTGAGAGTAAAGAAAAACACAGGCTGGACCTATTGGCAAGTATACAAAAAACAATTCATTGCAGGGGATTTGCAAGCAGGTGGCCTGCAATCTTCAAAGGAGTGGCCATACACCATGGGACTATAGTGATCTAAAACAAAATACTGTCATTGTCATAGAGTACAAAGACAAAAGGTAGTAGGTAAAACAGCACCTCTAGCCTCTTCAATTGGGTTTCCATGTGAGAGCATACCCTCTACCATCTAAAGGTAGACAACTACATAATGGATGTCTTCACACATAGTGGCATTGTCTAAGGGGGTAAGCACACTTTACTCAATTATTAAGTGCAGGTGTTCCTAAATTCCTTATCTAGAACACCTCAAAAAGAGAAATCACATAATACAGATTATCAGGGACATGTAGACTAATTGTGCGTCAGGTGGACTATACAATACAAAAGCTAATAGCAATGTAGAAACAACAGACAAGAACTAGAGTCCTGGTATTTCTATGATTAGGACACATCTGATCCCACCAAAAATTAAAGCAGCAGGGAAAAAGAACTAAAAACCAAATTAGAATAGGCATTTGAATTTGTCATACTAAATACACGTGAAAGTATCTCCTATTGAGGTGGACAACTGATCTTACTATAATCTATCACTACCCTAACAGTCAGACTAGAAAACATCAGAGTAGGCCTGAAGAAATTTTGAAAACCAGTTTGGTCATACAAAAGGGAATTACACATATTATAGAGGAACCTGATACATCGCTGTAGTCTGGAAATGTAAACCTCTAAATGGTGAAAGAAAAACGAAAAAGAAAATAGGACTAGAACACAGCTAAAATCCCCAAAAACTAGGCACAATGTGACATCAATCAGGGGAGAAGCAGCAAAAGAAAAATCTATAGGAAGGACAAAAAGTACTTGGGTGATAGTCAAGTTTGTGACATAATGCCAAGAGCATGGGTGATACAAAAAAGTCAAAAATAGTACACATATTATAACTCTACCGCTGGCCACTACACCATCTACGGTAATCTCAGCTAGTGATCCCATTCCTTCCTTTCTCGGGGAAAATGAAACCTGGTTTCCTTTTAAGACAGAACATCATTTAACTAATACTATATAGAAATTAGGTCACCCTGCATAAGAGTCACAGATCTATAATTGCTTCCTTAGGTCCAATCAAGGAAATATAAATGTGAGGCTGCCTTTTCCTTAAGGGAAAAGAGCAGTAACGTGAGTAAAGGTGACACACTTTGCTGTATATATTATAACCACATAGGCATGCACTTGGTGAAGTGCTGTCTGTTCTTGCTCACAATATAATAATATCATATATCATAATTTAGTATCAGCACGTTTTACCACTTAACAAGTTTTAACCACTGTTGCTCAAAGGATATACATAGTCATGTCATCCCTTCACAACACAGCAAAACTTACAAAAGCACCAACATGGATCACAAACATACATAATATAGGACATGTCATGCCAAGCCATCAGATATACTTTGCTGTATACCTAAGCACAGAAAAAACACAATAGCATGCAACACCATTTCATGCACTTTCTGCACAATAAACACTCCAATAACATAAAAAAAACATTCGGGCCCATTTTAATTTTGTCAGACTTATACTTAAATAACACCTTCTTTTAATCCATCCTCACCCTTTTGACAGCAGATCAAGCAGTCAGTGAAGATCAGCTGTCAAATATAACTTACTGTGTCGCGTCAGACACACAGGAAAAGCAGGGAAAATTCATAGAAGAAATGCAAAAAACATAAAAATGCACAGACAATTCATTTCAAAGAAGTCATAAAAACACATCTTTGTGTCATCATACAGCCAATACTTCACATAACACGCAAAATCTCAAGTAGAACCACCCAGCTTTTGTAAATGTACAAAATATCTTAAGCAAAAACTCTTTCACAGCCTCTGCGTGTCCCTTACACCAACCCCCCAGGTTAGGCCCTGCTGTTTATAAAAAGCCGTGTCTGGAATGCACTCTTCAAATGTCGACGTGAATGGCTCCTTTGCGTGACGCTTTTCCAAGCAATCATTTCACCATTTGTTGTCACATACTCCTAAGCCCCCACCACACTGACCTAAAGGTCAAAATCTGGCTGGAGCACCAAGCTTTCTTGTAACCTCACTGTGAAACTGACAAAGACAATAAGTCTCTGCAAGTCTGTGCAATAATCAACCCTATTTAAAAAAAGACATTTTAAATATATTACTTCTTTTAGAGAACTACAATTTATTTATTCTCAGAGCCTGTGAATAATTATTGAACATAACAACACACCATACCAGCTTCATAATAAATGTGTGTCACTATCCCATGCAATATTGTATCAACCTTAAATAAATAAATGGCTCAGTAGGCCCCGCTGAAATCAAAACTTTCAACCCTGATATTAAACATAAGCCTCTGCGCTGGGCACATTAACTCACTAAGCTATGAAAAAGCAAACGTGCACATTTGTATTATACTTGAATGTATGCATTCACTGAAGCCTAAGGCATTATAAAACTAGTTTAAATGGCAAGAAAGCCTTTTAAAATGGTCTATTTAACTCAATATCGTTTTTGCAATTTGAGGTACTTAAAAATAAATAACCTATACTTGTGTTACATATTAATCATCCTCAGATTGTTCTTTACAGATTGCAGAAATCAGACTTAGACATATCTCATATAAATCTTTAAAAAAAATGACTTCTTACGCCTGCGCCAAGTGAAGGTCCCATACATAAATGTCCTCATTATGCAGTACTGCACAACTTAAATTAAATTATAATGCTAGGAGGTCACAGTATGAGTATTAAGCTTTATGAATATCAAAAAACGATTTTAAAAAGCACTTATTTTTTTTTCAAAATATTTTTTTATGTCATAATTAAAAAATTACTCTCCATATTTCGTTTTTGTAATAATCCTATATCTTAAAACCAAGCTGCATCCCTATTATAAATCTGCCCCTTGCTTATCTTTTTAGAGCAGTCATTCGCCTAAGGATATAATCGCAATTTTAAATACACGTCAACTTCGCGCCACTTTTGTTTGAAAAGGACAATGATTTTAGGAACAGAGCCATACATGCTAAAAGAGAAGGGAAATCGCAATTAAAATGTCTGACTGTGATACAAATAATTAACCTTATTTTTGTAAACCTTGCTTTCAAAATAACACTCTGAAATGCAAAGTTGCACGTTTAACTAAGGAAGAAATCCTGGCTAAATAAACATGGCCTGCGAAAACAACAGCTGTGTCCTTGACGGCAGGCCCTACCCAGTGTTAAATTCCCTGGAGGCAGCCTTACTAAAAACAGACATTCCCAGCTTTGAAATGCGTGTTTAAGAATACACATTTTAAGTTCAGAAAAACTCACTCCAGCTAAACTGTTTTGCCTGTAAGCATCTTAATGCAATGTATATTAAGTAAACATGCTATGAGTGTGTTGTCTACAAAAACACACCATTTCATTTTTCTGCTGTAGGCCTTTAATATTCCTAGTGAATAAGAATTTTAAGTTTATCCCTTAAACATTTAACAATTGTACATGTGCGCTATTCCTTACCCTATAACTTTAAGGAGAAACATATAGTTATGTTTAGCACATCACATAGGTCATTCCTGAATTTCTATCGAATTTTTCCCTAATATTAATTAATCTAACATTATGTTTAACAGACTGAAAACATCAAAAATAACCACAAAAATGCATTTGAGCTCAGTACAGACATAAACAGAAAGGGGTAAAACACAAAAGACACACAATACAGGGCGCTTTAGCCATGTTTCGTAAATAGCGACGACGCAATGTACAAGCAAAAGTTACATGAATGGAAAAAACCCACAAACCAGCTAGACATTTAAACACATCTTTTAAACCATGGGTCAACACTAAAGCCAGAAACAAAACACAGCCCGCAGACTGCATCCAAACCACCTATGTAAATTCCAGTTGTAAGTCATATTTACAAGGAGAAACCCTATTCTCAACAGTATTCTAAAAACTGAAGTAGAAATACTCTCAATTCACTAATTCAGGCTGGCAGAACACCAAAAACCGCTCTGCATATCTTCATACATAAAATTGCACAGAACAAAGGATCCTCATGTGTATTATGGGCATATTTAAATTCCCTGGGGAAAAATTTCACCAAGGAAGAAATATGTTTTCATACCTAAAACCTATTTTAAGTTTTCCCTCTAGGGGAAGCCGGCTAATTCAATTCATATCTCACTATGGTACCTCTCATAAAACTACACATTTTACATGTGAGTTTGGAACAGGCATGCAAACAAACATAATGCAAAATATGCATTATCATAATCTAAAATGGCACTTAATCATTGCGCCGCTCATAACCATAAATGGAGAAACATCTCCACATTACCTGCCTACATGTGTTGCAACGCATATATCACATAATCCATATCATAAATATGATCGATCATCCATACATATCCATATCCATAAGCCACAGCAAGCGTATCCTAAAACTGCCTTGCGAGTCACTGGCTACCATAAGCTCACAGTAATTACCATACAATGGTTCTTACCAAGCACGAGCGTCCAGATTCTATCTGCCAAGTTTTGAATGACCTAACAGTCTTTTCTTTTAAAATATTCACGCCAGAAATGTTCTCAGTCAGGGGTGCCATCATGTGGAGGATTAAAAATCAGTAAGATCAGAAGTAGACTGGGCTACAGAGACTAAGAACCCCCAGAATTGGTACCTCCTTTAGTAGAATCCTGCCTTGTCTTCCTCAGTAAATGTCTGTCTCCTGACCAAAAACCGCTCCTGCAGATAGACACCGCTCTGATGAGCCCCAAGTTGGCGCGCCAAATGAGGGAAATCAAAAATCCCATCTCAGGGGTTTGCACTAACACCTGATCCTTTAAAGCAGCATGAAAAAGTTGGCACAGAATCTGTAATCAAGAGAAACATATTTATTAAATTACAACAAGTGAGGCCATGTCACACAGAAGCCGCAGCACTCTGTATGAGATGGTCTGAGGACTGAAGGCCACAGTATCTCTTATATACCCTCACAGGGGCTAAAAAGGGCAGTACAAGTGCACATAAGAAGAGTTACACACATAGATGGTCATACAGAAAATGCACAGTCGACAAGTAGGAGGAGCTAACAGTGTTGCCAATGCTAGCAAGCACATCCTGACAGTTACAGAATATTAGCAGCTGCAAGCACAACTGAGCATGTGCAAAGTAGAAGGAAGAGGCTAAATATACCGAGCAGAGAACAGCAAGATAGGACTGAGTACATGGTGAGCACATGGCCATCTAAAATGGCTGCCAAATACAAAATGGATTCCATAAAAAGACAAGATAGTCTCTAAATACAGGATGTCTTCTGCTAATGCTTAATCTAATCGCTGCTAAATTACGACAACCTGGCCGTCCGATCTTGCAGGCAAGCGATCATAGTGGCCTTGAACCCCGAAAATACCTCTTTAAACATAAAACTCACAAAATTCATTCAGCTGGCCTACCGCAACCTTAACCAAATCGGGTCCAGCTAACGCTCCCCCCCCCCCTTATTTTTTAATCCTGATATTCTTAACAATAGCTTTTAACCTTGAGGGGGGATAAAATGAAATCCTATCATTGAAATTGGACTGATGGTGGTTCTGCATGTACGGCATCATGGGCAACGGGTATTTTATAAAAGGGTTGACGGGAAAAGCATTTTCGCCTTGTGTATTTATATTTCTTTTAAACAGTTCTGAATTAAGGAGGCCCAAGATTGGATTACCTCTTCTTTTATACTGTCGTATATTAACTGCTACATGCTTTCTTCTTGTTTTTAACAGTCGCTGTACATTGTGAACTATGTAACTTCTTTTAAAGATATATGTTTATATCTAAATAAAGATTTTGATTATTATTACATGCGTCCTCCTGTCTATACCCATTGGATCGAAATACCAATTCAAATGCCATGCACACTGTGTATGCCAAGGATTTTTTCCTTTTCTGAGTTCTGGCACCCCAAGTCTGGTTAATGAACGCAGATGTGAATGTTCCAGGATGTGGCAACGGTCCTTGAAATCCACATTGCCATCATTTGTAATGGTAAATATTCATCAGCTTGTGGCATACCGTTATGGCCCTCTCAGATGTTCTTGGAACTAGGAAAGAAATATAGGAAAACTGGAAAAAAGTTTCAGAAGAACTGGAAACCAGACTTGAGACCTCCAATTAAGAGTTACGAGAATCAAGTACACTAACTGACATCTTACCTAGCCTGATACCTGAGGAATCGTGATGGAGGAAAGGCAGCAATGAGACCCTTCCCCCAGTGCTGCCCCCACCATATCCAAAATTTTGGGAGGGGCTATTAGTGCCTAAACTCCCTTGTCTTGCCACACCTGCCAGGACCGTTTGATGCCTTTCTTTTTTTTTTTTTATATATTTCTTTTTATTAAAACAAACATCAGCATATAAAACATTACAGTGGGTCAATTACGGCAGCTGAGCAAGCGTCCTGGGATGACAGGATAAACCAAGTTCAAGAAAAATGTCGGAAATTCACGGAGAGGGGGAATCGACAGATACAACCTCAAAGGGCGGCGTTCAAATTTCTCCCCTGTAGCTATTCCAAGGACCCCAGATCTGTGACCATTTTCGATGGCGCCCCCTAGCAATATATGTAGTCTTCTCCCTGAACATACACCAATCTAAATTATTTTCCCACCCCTCAAGGGAGGGGGCCCGCTCCGCACCCCACAACTGTGCGATATCACGTTTAGCAATCATATAGCCCAAGGTGACCCATTGCATCTGTGAGTTGTTTAAATCATTGGGTTCCCATACATTGGCAGTGGAAAGAGTTGGTAAACTCGAGGTTTGTGAGACCACTAAGGGGGCCGATAGTCGAAGGGGACCGATAGTCGCAGAGGATGGATGAGCACCTTGGTGGTCTACAGGAAAATAACCGGGTACCATAAAGGTTTTTGGACTCTGTTCTCGTCACACTTTTGCTGCCATGCAACATATTTTTCTCTCATTGAGAGATTGGGAAAAGATTATCATTTTCACAGTGCTCTCTTTGGGGTTACATTTTGCAGGGTCAGAGTTCAGTCTTGGCCAGGTTCCTCTGTCCAGGCAGCACTTTAAAGTAGCTGAAAAAGCAGATTTTCATCTCAGGTTGGTTCTCGTCAAACAGAGTATTTTATCTTATTTTTCTTAAGTCGAAGTGAGAGCTACATCTGGAGTCTGGGCTTTGTTCCTGCTGGGTGATAACTGTTCTCCTTTGCTGGTACGCAGAGCTCCATTGAGTCAAAAAGTGTACATCTAACTCTACCTTTCAAGGATAGTTTATAATATGTTATGGCAGTTGTGGTCATTCCAACTCTTAATTCAAACTAGTTACTTTCAAAACAGCAATTTAGAATACATGCCAATAGTGAATTACGGATCAGTAAATTTAGAAAAAACATGAAGGTTTAATAAAATATGAAGTGCAATGCTGAAAAATGAAAATTCATTGAATCAAGCAAAGTTCGTAGAACTCAATTGTTGTGATTGTTCAACATACAACATTAAGCAAAATCTGGAGAAAAAAAATCAAGTCCTAAAAGTGCAGCAAATCCTTACAGAATCGGCCAGCATCACTAGTAGAAGCACAAAAAGTCTCTAGCTCACCCCCAAATTCGACTGTTTTATGTGGCCAATTTCAAAATAGAAAATGACAAATCACATTTCAGCATTTTAAAACATCATATGACCCTACCATCCCAACACCGTACCACTACATGGATTTCGATATGCCCTTCTGACCATATGTTTTCTGGTGATGTCAGAACAAACTAGTTACATGACCAAAAAGAAGAGAGTCCTGATTAAATGCATTTCAGTGTCCTGCAGTAAGAGCCTTGGAAAGTAACAAAAGTTTCCCCCAGAGAGTTCCCCAAGAACAATGTTATACAAAACAATCGGGACACATTTTATTGCGTGCGGTGTTAATGAGAAATAAAAACACATGATGATTTTTATAAAGTCAGCAGCCATGTTTATAAAGATGTAGTCCAAGTCTAGCTAGCATTAGCCGTGAAATCAGTTTTATCACTTAAATTTTCGTTTCAATTGCAAATGACTCCTAATATTAAACACATATTTCTAATTAAAAAAAGCTCTAACAGTGGCCCAAAGGAACAGTACTACGTAATTTAGACCTTATTATTTTTACAGATTAACATTGTACCGTATATAATGAAATGTCGATGATACTTGTGCAATCAAACATAGATTGTTGTACAAGAGACTGATGCCTGCCAAGTTTTCAGATTACTTAGGTGTGACATTTCTATGGTTTCCGTTGTGTATGAGTGACGTTCTACTGTCAAATGTGTGACACTTCGAGTGACACTCTCTTATGATTAAATCAAAGCAATCACACTTACATGGGTGCTTTTCTGTGAGTTTTCTGTTACTCTATCCATATATATATATCACATAAGATTGATCGTATGTCTAAAAGAATTCACCCTTATTGGTGTTGCCGATAATTATTAGCAGTTTCAGATTATTAAGTAATAACAATCATTTGGTTGCGATTAAGTAGAATTAAAATTGTTTCAATTTAGAAAATCTTAGTCTTTGACTTTGATTAGCTTTATTCGATTTCAAAGAAATAAAAATCATAAAAGCAGCAACAGCATATATATATACACATCAACACAAAAAAAAAATTCATTTTACAAGAAATTAGCGAACATTTTGAAAAAATGATTAGATCAATAAAAGAATTCAGCTAATCACAGGATAGCAGAAAAGGACAAATCAAATAAAAATATGGAGAAAGGGGGCCATTCAGTACAGGACCACTTCTAGCCAGAAGTTACTCTGAGTTACTTAGCGGTGCGACGGGACATATAAAGATCTAGGGTAAAAATCGCTTAGACTCCAAGTCGATATAGGGCCATCGCCTATTTGCGGCTGCCAGGATTTGAGGTATGGGACGACATATTTATTGCTGAATTTTACAAGGACCAAATCGCCCACAGTATTTTTTACCAGAGGTCCTAGCCAGCCCACCCTTCTGACGCTTAGTAGAGTGCCATCTATATTGGGGGGCAATGGCCTATTTTTGGTTAGCCAGAACACTACCTTGTTCTTTAAATCCTGCTGTTTTTCATGTTTCCCCTTTGGGAGTTCTGGTATACCTGCAAGGACTGACACAATAGGAGCTGCTTCAGGAGGCAAATGAAGATGGTTAGTTTTACATGGGATGGTATTGTGACTGGCCACTAATCTATTTTGAGATGGGGTTTCTTTATTGTGCCCAACCCTGAGGTTAGAGCGCTGTGGTATCATAGCTGCTTTAGAATTTGTTAAGCTGTTCATAGGTAGGGCGGCTATTTGTTTACTGGTGTTTGTGTTTTGTATAATAGAATCAAATGATTCTATAGGGGGTAGGCGCTGTTGTTGTGCTGGTTCTCCCAAGGTTTTTGTAGGTAGCGAATTAGCCTTTATTGCTTCTTCGAGTCCCGTGAGCCTATCCCCTAGGCTACTTATTTTATCAAGCAATGGAGATAAAATAGATTTCATAATTTTTTCAAGCGTGGGCAGTAGGGAATCCTGTACAGGTACTTTCGGGGTATCAGTGCTTGGGGTATTGTGTACTGGCCGGTGTAGAATTAATTTTTGTTTCTTGACCTGACTGCCCGTTTGGTTAGCTTTATCTCTCTTTCTTTTGACCGAGGACACCTGGGTAGAGGCGGTGGGTAGGGAAAATGATATTGGGTGAGTTGTATCCTGTAAGGTCTGTAAGGTCTGAGTTGGTTGGGAAGGATGATTGGGACCAGGACTATTCATAGCTATGGGGGAGATTGAAACAGGTGTTAACGCATTTTCTATATTCACAGGAGCATACGAAGTGTTACACATTAGATTGAGTTCTTCCAATAGTGATATCGCCGGGTCTGAATCAGCAGGCTGTGAGGGTGAACCCTTAATAAGTGGACTGTCCAAGACTGGCAATCGTTCTAGTCTCTCCAATTCCCTGGCAATGGGCAATATAGCACTTTTAAGATAATAGTCCATTCTTCCCCTAAGCAGGTCACCCTCAAAGGAGTGTTTTCTAGAGACCCCCTTGCCAGACATAGTGTGACAGCTTGTAACAATGAGAACACAAACAAATATCAGGATTCGAGCAACAATGACCCCGTGGAATATATAGTCAGTTGGCAAAGTACCTTCAGTCAGTGTTTTCTCATTGCACGGGATCTGGCCGGGAACAAGGGGGATGGCCCGGCCCGGCCTCCTCTGGCCTCTGACGGCCACAGACGGCCCGCCCTCTGCCCGGGCTCCGCCCGGCAACGTCCGCGTGCGTCCGCGACGCGGAGGGAGCCACGAGTGTTTATGCGCCTCCGGGCGCGCAAAGCAGGAAGTGGGCGTCTGGATTCAGACGCAGGGGTCGCTGGGAACCGTAGTTCCTCCCCACCGCGGTCGGGCTTAATGGTGGCACCGCGGCGGGAGTAAACTGATGGCGTTGCCCCCCCAGCACCCTGCGATGGACCTTGTGGCAGGTAGGATCCGCTTTCAAAATGCCCCCGCTCCTCAGTGGGAGCCACGAGTGTTTATGCGCCTCCGGGCGCGCAAAGCAGGAAGTGGGCGTCTGGATTCAGACGCAGGGGTCGCTGGGAACCGTAGTTCCTCCCCACCGCAGTCGGGCTTGATGGTGGCACCGGCGGCGGGAGTAAACTGACGGCGTTGCCCCCCCAGCACCCTGCGATGGACCTTGTGGCAGGTAGGATCCGCTTTCAAAATGCCCCCCTTGTGTATGAGTGACGTTCTACTGTCAAATGTGTGACACTTCGAGTGACACTCTCTTATGATTAAATCAAAGCAATCACACTTATATGGGTGCTTTTCTGTGAGTTTTCTGTTACTCTATCCATATATATATATTATATAAGATTGATCGTATGTCTAAAAGAATTCACCCTTATTGGTGTTGCCGATAATTATTAGCAGTTTCAGATTATTAAGTAATAACAATCATTTGGTTGCGATTAAGTAGAATTAAAATTGTTTCAATTTTGAAAATCTTAGTCTGTGAATTGAACATTACTTTGCTTCTGGAAGGGGGAGTGGTCATCCTTTATATTTCTTAAATATACTCCGGCCAACGTAACTTAAATTTTTATTCGTTAGCAGCCTTTTAAACCAGTAGCCAGGTAAGTAGGCACAGCTAATTAATTAAGGTTTGACAGGGCCCTATTGGGAATTTAAACCTTTGGTAAGCAATTTATGTGGCTCTACCGCAGGTGCATACACTCATTGGGCTATCTGCTGAGGAGATGCAGGCATGTATTTCTGCTCCTTCCTCCAGTATCCCTGCATTCCATAGTGCAGAGATTCACACCCGTGGTCTACAGTTTATGTACCTCAGCAGTAGCCGCATATACCTACTGGACTATCTGCTGACGAGATCTGAGATCTTCCCAACTGAAGATTACAACTTTCAATCTCCGAGAGCTGTAAAATGGTGCCGTTTTTTCACTTCTAATTTGACTTTTATAATCCCTCTTGTAAAAAATTAAGTTATTAGTTGCAAAGTAATAAATCTACCATTTCCTTTTTACTGGTAAACAGATATCCTATTGTTGCACTGGACTCCCTCAGGGTAGTGAAACAGAGCAGTCCAAGACCTATTCTGGGGAGGTGATGTGGGCTAATCACCCCAATTCAGCGGTATGCAATGACCACACTCAATAAATCATTGACCAGTCAGCGCTTTTTTCTTTCAGTAAGCAAAAGTACTGTTATTTCACTCTTTCTTATTTCTCCCCCTTTATTTATTTGCAAAGTTTTTTATATGGCGCTGGCCAGACCCGGAGGTATCCGAGCTCTTTACAGGAGGATCCGCGAGTTACAGGTTACATAGTTACATCATTAAAATCAAAGAATCACAGAGGGAGGAGGAGGGGGAGGGAAGGAAGGAAACACAAACGGGGAGACGAGGAAAACAATGTCAGAGGACCGCTGGGTAGGTAACAGCCATTGGGGTGATCAGAGCCAGACTCCTCTGTAGCGGCATTGGACAGCTCCACCGGGCATCGGCCAAGGTTGCTCGGGCTCAGTGGAAGGTACAAACAGTTTTGGTATCCGCCCAGGGGGCATCATTATGGTTCCATCGAAGGCATCCGGTGTTACTGGGAAGCGCCGTCCGCCTCGTCATCCCGCTCACTCCCAGGGCAAGAGTGTTGAGAGGGGGAAAGGACAGTTCCAAAGGCTGCAGATTGAGGGACAACCCATCGATCTTGCCTCTTTGGCGTGCGTGAGGCTGTTGAGGAGTTATGCATAGAAACCTGAACCTCATCACAGCACTCACTTGTTTGGGTGTTTGTTTCTTCTCTGCGGGTGAGAGGTAGATTTATACCTTGGCAGTGGACTTTTTGGTTGCATATGTGCAGTCTCAACCCTCTACCAGAGGTTCCCTGACATCTCTGCACGTCTGGGTTGACCAGCCCAGTTTTCCGTTCCTTGATGCGCTTCCCTATAAACTTCTTTGGAGTAAGTCTGTGGGTCATCTCATCAGTGTGAGAGTTGATGATCAGCGTGGTAATAGACCACTGTGGCAGCCTTCTTGGGGTCAGGCAAGAGAAATTCTGCCCCTGTTGTTCCATTTGGCCAGTACGCCAGCCACAGTATTGCTAAACTTACAAAAGGGCAATGTGATCACTCAGCCCAAGGATCGCGCCAATACTGTAATTGTCATTTGATTTCGCCCTCTTTCTCCGTATGATGCAGAGACTCTTAACACAAACTCAGGGTCTTCACTCTGTCTCAGTAATGCTTTCCAGATGCCATCTTGGGGTCAGGCAAAATGTTATCTCTAGTTGGTTACTGCATCGCTGCCCTTACTTGCAATTTTGTGGGATAGGGTTTCCGCATGTCTCCCTCAAAACCCCACTCACATCGATGTGCTGCTGTGCAGCCTCTCTGAACCCCCTTTCAACACCGCCATCATACGGACTCCATCTTAGGGTCAGGCAGATTACCTTAACTTACTCGTAGGGACCTAAATAAAACCCCCGGAGTCATCAATTCTAATTGGGGGGGATGTCAATCAAGCCTCCCTGGGGCTCAATCCTCCACCCCTCGCCACTATCAAGTGCCTCAGGAGGAACAGACTGGACTTTTCGTGGCCTGTGGGTCCTCCGGAGCACTCGGAGTTCCCGCTGTCGCTCATGCGCACTATCGCCGGGTAGCGACCACCCGCCAGGCTCTCCCCTCTCTCTCTCTTTAGCTCTCTCTCCCCCTCCCTCTTCCCTATATCCTAGTTGTTGAGGTCCCCAGGGCCTAAAGTTGGCTTGAGGACGGCGCCTCAATCACACCCCCTCTCCATATGAATTAAATAAAGAATGATGCGCCGAACACTGGACCCTGGCCCATGCTGGGGGTGTTCTCAAGGATTCAGGCAGAGCACCACTTCTTTAAAAAAAGAGTCAAAGCTTCAAGTAGGCATATCTCTTGCCCTATCAGACTGATTTGATGATCCTCTGCTTATTATACTTCTGGTTGTCAGCCCTCGCCACCAGGAGCATTTTGTCCAAGTCTCCTGGCATATAAAGGGGTGTTTCTGGCTCCCTGCTCTAGATCTGTCCACTGCTTGGGCCATAGTGTTAGATCCTGCTGGTGTGGACATCTCGCACAGCTCCTCCACAACTAACCAGCAAAACACCGTACCTCTGGCTACCCTGGTCCTAGAGCTTCCTGGCTGCTTGAGAGGCACTGGTGTGTGAGCAGATCAAGGTCCAGTCCACAGAAGTCCTCGGGGAACCACCCAGGGTACCCCGGAAGATTCCTTTCCCCAGCTGTTCCTCAGATGCCATAAGGGTGGGGGGCTGGCACCACAGGCCCTGGAGAGACCCATCCTGGTTTTGGGGGTCAGCTGGAGTCAAAGCCAATCCTTGCAGGACATCAGGGGACTTCTACTTCAGCTGGGCATCCTTCTGCTGTAGTCGCTTTCCGGTCCAGTGTCTTCTCAACTGTCTGAGCAGGTTTTTAAGTGGGGGTGGAAAGGAGCCGTGCACCCCTGGCCAATCCTAGGATGCAACATCAACACTTCACCTTTGTATTATTCTGGGGCAATCCATAATGGCAACTTCCTGTTGTCTGTGGTCTGCGGCAAGAGCTTGCCTGAGAGCCTCAGCTCTGCCCCTTGACGACGAAGCTGCCTGACCCCTTCCTACCAAAATGTGAAATGCTAGCCCCTCTTGTGTTGGTTCTAAAGGTCGGGCCCTCCTCCTTTGTTCCAGTGGGCCTGGGCTAACCCAGCCTAAAAGCAGTGTGACAAACTAACCGATGCAGATTTTGTACCCGCCACTTTATTTTCCCAGGAACTGGGTCAAGCACTGCTACTTGCTCTATTGTGCGTGAATGGTTTTGATACCTCTGCTAGGGAGCAGAGGTAATAATGTGGCCCAGTAGAGGAAACAAAGGCATGGAATCCAGTTCTCACAGGTGCCAGGTAAATATGACAAATCTTAAAGTGCCATAAGATGTGTATGTGGAATGTTGGAGCCTGAAAGTTAATACTTTGGGTGCATGTTTTACCACAGACTGATCTCTCACTGGATCTTGTAGGCCTACGTAGAGTGAGACTATACTTCCATGCTGATTTTCCCCTATAACGCATGCACAATCTAAGCACCACAGGTTTTCAGTAAAGCACAACAGACCTACACTGTGAATGCCTACTCACATTAAAAGCACTACCCCAGGTCAGCACCAATCTCTGAAGAGTCACTTCTGCAACAGGCCACTCACACATGCAACCCACAGATGCATGTGAACACATGTAACAAGCATAGAGCTTCTTACCGTCGTTGCACACCAGCAGCCTTATCTTAAAGGCTGTCATTTGTAGTTAGCATGCTCAGTCCAATTACCATGAATTTACAGTGAGTGGGACTCTGGTTGTGAGACTCGCTCACAGTAAAAGTCCAAAAACCATGTAGTCAAAAGAGTGGAACCCATTTGCTACCACTCCCGTCTTTCGCAGCAGAAAATGATGCTTTGCATCCATTGTATCCTTTTGATGTACTGTGAAGCACTGATCAAGTTGTAAATTTGTTGCCCTGATTAAGCACACCAATGCGGTCTTTATTTTTGGCACCCAGTTCTTCTGTGTGGGCTTTCCTCATTTTTCTCAAGGTTCAACACTGTTCTGGGCTTTTTCCGCTCAAGCGGGCAGGTCACGAATATGTGATTGGCGGATTTTGGAAGAGGCACTGTTCTGTAAAACGCAGTAGTGAGGTGTGCATGTTACAATGAAGCCAGCGTCAGATCCCAGTACAGATATATTTGCTTTAAAGGGTTAGCTTGTGATATTTTTGTGCTGCGTCCCTAAATCTGCTGTTTTTTCTTTTGTTTGTGCCACTTCTCGAACCCGGTTTTGAAGATATTACCAATATGATTACTTCTTGAAGATTCTCCTGCTAGGAATTTGACTAGATGGGCTTTAGTACATGATTCTACATTTATTGCTACCTTCTCTCCCTTGGCTGCAAATCGACCCTTAGGGGTCTAGGCATTTCTGTGCCATTGTGGCTTCAGCCACCTTGCATTGATGTCTCTTAGGGTGTTACCATTTTGAGATATTGGCAACTGAAGATTCTGAAATGTAGAAAACACTAACTTTGCCTTAACCTTTGATTTGAGATTAGTTTTCCCACCTGCAAAGTGGGCATTGTGAGTACTGGGTTGGTTGGGGAATCCTGTGGTGGTTTTTTATGTCCTCATTTGTGCAGCTTGGAGAAAGGAGCTCAATCTGAAGAAACATTGGTGGAAATTACCCACTTCTCACTTCAAAAGGAGGAAAAAAAAATTAAAACCCATGATGATCTTTTGACTGGCGCAGGAGACTCAAAAACATCCTTATTTGTTGGAGATTTCTTGAATGGCCCTTGTGGTTTCTCCCCTGAAGAGGTTGTTGCTTAGTTGCATATTCTCTAGACATTTTCTTTTTGAAACTTATGTGAGCTCACATATTAGTTTGCCAGGACTTCTACCAGTGTTCCCATGCCTAGCTCATCTCTATTCATTTAATTGAGCAGCAGCTATGTTCTAAACTGTTCACCCTCTGAGTAGATGTTACCCAATCCTAAGCAAACACAAGGAAATGCTAGACGGTATGCTGAAACTTTTCTGACACTCGCCTCCAGTCACAGATATGGGTTGAATCCATCATCGTTCTTTAGCTCACTTTGCCATCCCAGTTTGTAAACATCAAGGATGCTTGTTTCCGGTCCAGTGAAGACCTGGCCTGGCAGTTCGGGCTGGACTGTTCCTATGAGGCACAGGGTCAAGACTGATTTGAATATAGCTGTGTCTGGACTGGGCTGGTGAAGTGAGCTAAAGAACGATGATTGATTCAACCCAGATCTGTGGCGGGGGGTTAGTGCCTGAAAAGTTTCAGCGCTCTCTCCATCATCTCCTTGTATTTGCTTTGTTTGCCCGAACCAGTCCTAGGATGCTTGTTTCCAGTCCAGGGAAGAACTGGCTTGGCAGTTTGGGATGGCCTGTGCCTATGAGGCACAGGGTCAAGACTGATTTGCATATAGCTGGGTCTTACCTGGGATGGCGAAGTGAGCTCAAGAACGATGATGGATTCAACCCAGATCTGTGACTGGGGGTGAGTGTCTGAAAAGATTTGGTGCTCCGTCCATCATCTCTTTGTGTTTGCTTTGTCGCGCAATCCTAGACAGCCAGAGGGTTAATGACTACCCGTTTCAAACGGATAGATCTCCCTTCATGCCTACAATATTAGCACAAAAAGAAAGGATGTTTGCTTCCTATGCGGCTTTAAGAGTGACCCCAGACCATCTGTTATCCCAAAAATCACCAGTGCCAGGCTTACCTTTTACTTCCTGTCACTAACATTACCTCAGAGAGCACCTTACCCACTTCCTGCCATAAGACCTAGATCAAAGGGCACTGTCTGAACATATGAACATCAGCTCCCTTATCCATACCACACTTGAGACACTTCTGCACCTCCCGACCTTCCAGCATCGACGACCATTTTCAGTGTCCAGTATACCCTGTGCACTGTAAATAGAATATTTTACCAGAGAGGTGGAATTTGATTGACAATCAAAGAGAAGACCTAAATACCTGCCATAAAGTTGTTAAATATAGTATTGGCCGGTCCCTCTTCCAGGTCTCTGTTGGCAGGGTAAAACCTTCTCCCCGGCTTGCAGTAGCATCTAGAACCATTTGGAGACTTCTCTTCTTTGGAGCGGTCTTTCTTGTAACTTTTCTTCCCATTCTGTTTTTCCTTTCTCATATCTACATATTCCACATGCCCAACTTGCAAAATGATAGTACTTAAATTTGGACAAGTTGCTCTCTGTGGCTTCCGTCAGGGACTCCAAAGAGAGCAAAGTATTCCCCTTAATAATTTGACACCACGTATTCACACCCACTTGAATGAAAGGGCTTGCCAACTTGTCCTGAAGGCATTCAGTAGAGTTCCACATTGGTTCGAAATGTAATATGGTATTCCTAGTGTCCGCCTAACTTGATACCATAACTTGCATGCTGCCTCTAACATCCTCAGCCTGACCTTTTTGAAATACTTTAGGTGTCCAAATTTAAAAAGGAAATGATCACCTCCTTGCCACAGATTTTTTGTCAAGGCTTTAAAGAGCGGGCTGAAGGAAAGATCTTATATTCTTTAGCTGGAAAGCCCGACAGTATACATAAAAATCTGGACTTGTGATCCCAACTGGTATGTTTTCCTATGTAGTTTCCTCCACGCACTTCTCACCCCCTTGGCTGACCAAAAAAGTTGCTTATCTCCCCATGAAGTTTCTTAAACCATTCTTAATACCCTCCTACTTCCCATTATTGTTTTATTAAAATTTACCTGGCCCATTTTAGCTGGGTCTTACACCACCTGGATTCCTAAGAACCTTATTTCCTGTTTTACCAGAGGACTATTACAGCGAGTGTTCCATGCCATAATTTCTGTCTTTTGCTGATTAAGAAAGAGCCAGATACCCTCGCAAAGTCCTCCAAGGTACTCCGAATCATTGGGCGGGACCTTGCCGGATCTCTTGCATACACCACCCATTACACTCAAATGAGGTGATATTTGGACTTGTCCTAATTTTATTTGCCCTGGGCTCAATATATAGAATATATAGATTGAAAAAGCAGAAGTGATATTGGGCATCCCTGAAGTGGCCCTTTCTCTACGCTCATCTGTTTGGTGAGATTAATGTCCACTAATATCCCAGCTGTTGGGTTTTTGTATAATGACCTGACTGCTCTTGAGAATTCAAGTCGTACCGTTGGATTGCACAATTTAAAATGGGCCAGCTTACTCTTTGGCAGCATCGAAGGTCAGTACCATCAAAGCAATTTTATCTTTTATAGCCATGTCTATTGTACCAAACATGTCATGCGTAAGCTCGTGAAGTTGCCTTCCCCTAACAAAAACCCTTTTGGTCTTTGTGGACTAATGTCCCAATCATCTTCTCCAGTCACTTGATGAACGCCTGTGTATAGATTTTATAGTTGCTGTTCAGTAAAGAAATCTGCCTATATGACATTTTTTTTCTTTAAAAAAAAAAAAACTTTTATTCATAGCTTTGTCATATATCATAACCGTGCTTTAGAAAAAAAAACTTACAGTAAGTCGTATCTTGTCAGCGGTAGTCTCTCTTGTCGAATGTCCCAACATCAATACATTGGATGAAGCAATACAATAAGATGCATATTAATAACAGAGGGCAAGCATAATAAACAGTACAGTGACATCATGTTTGGATAATCTGAGGCAACTATCTGTAAGTAGGAGGTGGCAATTGACCCATTCCTCCCGGCTGGATCTAGGTTCCCCATCTTTGAGCAGATATGATAGAACCAATGTGTATATAGTAGGTTAGAGATGATGGCAACTGAGTAGTGCCTTGTATTAATCACGCAAAAACAACAAGTGATGGACTGAATGTGGATCAATGTCACACACTCCCCCAGTCAAAAGATCTGGGCCCAAATCCATCGTTTTTTTGCACTCCACACCACCCTGGGTTAGACAATGGCGATATGCAAATCAGCTCTGACCCTGTTGCCCCATGGGAACAGTCCAGTCCGAACTACAAAAGCCATATCCTTCCCAGAACGGAATCAAGCATCCGAGGACCGGACCGGTTTCGAGGTAACACCTCTCTTCAGCCCGGCTAGCTTGATTCCAGTGGTGTGGAGTGCCTGGGACCCACGTCTGGGCATCCCCAGCGCACTTAGGGCGGCAATTGCAAAAACAACAAGTGATGGACTGAATGTGGATCAATGTCACACACTCCCCCAGTCAAAAGATCTGGGCCCAAATCCATCGTTTTTTTGCACTCCACACCACCCTGGGTTAGACAATGGCGATATGCAAATCAGCTCTGACCCTGTTGCCCCATGGGAACAGTCCAGTCCGAACTACAAAAGCCATGTCCTTCCCAGAACGGAATCAAGCATCCGAGGACCGGACCGGTTTCGAGGTAACACCTCTCTTCAGCCCGGCTAGCTTGATTCCAGTGGTGTGGAGTGCCTGGGACCCACGTCTGGGCATCCCCAGCGCACTTAGGGCGGCAATTGCAAAAACAACAAGTGATGGACTGAATGTGGATCAATGTCACACACTCCCCCAGTCAAAAGATCTGGGCCCAAATCCATCGTTTTTTTGCACTCCACACCACCCTGGGTTAGACAATGGCGATATGCAAATCAGCTCTGACCCTGTTGCCCCATGGGAACAGTCCAGTCCGAACTACAAAAGCCATGTCCTTCCCAGAACGGAATCAAGCATCCGAGGACCGGACCGGTTTCGAGGTAACACCTCTCTTCAGCCCGGCTAGCTTGATTCCAGTGGTGTGGAGTGCCTGGGACCCACGTCTGGGCATCCCCAGCGCACTTAGGGCGGCAATTGCAAAAACAACAAGTGATGGACTGAATGTGGATCAATGTCACACACTCCCCCAGTCAAAAGATCTGGGCCCAATCCATCGTTTTTTTGCACTCCACACCACCCTGGGTTAGACAATGGCGATATGCAAATCAGCTCTGACCCTGTTGCCCCATGGGAACAGTCCAGTCCGAACTGCAAAAGCCATGTCCTTCCCAGAACGGAATCAAGCATCCGAGGACCGGACCGGTTTCGAGGTAACACCTCTCTTCAGCCCGGCTAGCTTGATTCCAGTGGTGTGGAGTGCCTGGGACCCACGTCTGGGCATCCCCAGCGCACTTAGGGCGGCAATTGCAAAAACAACAAGTGATGGACTGAATGTGGATCAATGTCACACACTCCCCCAGTCAAAAGATCTGGGCCCAAATCCATCGTTTTTTTGCACTCCACACCACCCTGGGTTAGACAATGGCGATATGCAAATCAGCTCTGACCCTGTTGCCCCATGGGAACAGTCCAGTCCGAACTACAAAAGCCATGTCCTTCCCAGAACGGAATCAAGCATCCGAGGACCGGACCGGTTTCGAGGTAACACCTCTCTTCAGCCCGGCTAGCTTGATTCCAGTGGTGTGGAGTGCCTGGGACCCACGTCTGGGCATCCCCAGCGCACTTAGGGCGGCAATTGCAAAAACAACAAGATGCTTGATTCCGGTCTGGGAAAGATATGGCTGTTGTAGTTCGGACTGGACTGTTCCCATGGGGCAACAGGGTCAGAGCTGATTTGCATAAAGCCATTATCTGACCCAGGGTGGTGTGGAGTGCAAAAAAACGATGGATTTGGGCCCAGATCTTTTGACTGGGGGAGTGTGTGACATAGATCCACATTCAGTCCATCACTTGTTGTTTTTTGCAATTGCCGCCCTAAGTGCGCTGGGGATGCCCAGACGTGGGT
The DNA here is from genome assembly GCF_964261635.1 of Lissotriton helveticus. NCBI lineage: Eukaryota > Metazoa > Chordata > Amphibia > Caudata > Salamandridae > Lissotriton > Lissotriton helveticus. Next base: position 1,623,222,730 of record NC_136067.1, read on the forward strand.
CCCAGGCACTCCACACCACTTGGAGTCAAGCTAGCCGGGCTGAAGAGAGGTGTTACCTCGAAACCGGTCCGGTCCTCGGATGCTTGATTCCGGTCTGGGAAAGATATGGCTGTTGTAGTTCGGACTGGACTGTTCCCATGGGGCAACAGGGTCAGAGCTGATTTGCATAAAGCCATTATCTGACCCAGGGTGGTGTGGAGTGCAAAAAAACGATGGATTTGGGCCCAGATCTTTTGACTGGGGGAGTGTGTGACATTGATCCACATTCAGTCCATCACTTGTTGTTTTTTGCAATTGCCGCCCTAAGTGCGCTGGGGATGCCCAGACGTGGGTCCCAGGCACTCCACACCACTTGGAGTCAAGCTAGCCGGGCTGAAGAGAGGTGTTACCTCGAAACCGGTCCGGTCCTCGGATGCTTGATTCCGGTCTGGGAAAGATATGGCTGTTGTAGTTCGGACTGGACTGTTCCCATGGGGCAACAGGGTCAGAGCTGATTTGCATAAAGCCATTATCTGACCCAGGGTGGTGTGGAGTGCAAAAAAACGATGGATTTGGGCCCAGATCTTTTGACTGGGGGAGTGTGTGACATTGATCCACATTCAGTCCATCACTTGTTGTTTTTTGTATTAATCACGCATCATCATGTGATGTGGAAGCTGTCTCTTCCGAGTTCTGTGAAAGTAGGTATCCTTGAAGAGGTCCCCATATGTCTTTAGGTTTGGAGGTTCTTGGTAGCAGTTAAGTATATGTGGTTGTCTGCTCTTGGCAATATATTAAATCTGCTAGCCAACCCTTGAATTTCGGGGCCCGCCCCCTACCCCATCTACAGGCCACCTTTCTTTTGTGTATCTGTGCTGTGCACCCCAGTAGTGCAATCAGTGGGTCTCTCTCCAGTGCGCTGTCAGTCATTTTCTCGAGTGCTGTAAACACCTGTTCCCAGAACTCCTGCACTCCCAGGCATTCCCAGGCTAGATGCAAGAACCCAGCCCCTGGTCGTTTGCCCCTTTCACATCTATCGTTATCTGCTAATTTAAATCTATATTTTTTTACTGGTGTATAGTATAGGCGTTGCAGGTATTTATAATGTATTACCCGTAGCCTGCAGCTAGCAGAAATCTGTGCGGTTTGGAGACAGCAATATTGCCAATGGTCATCTGTCACTTCCTGTCCCAATTCCTCCCCCCAACGGGTACGGGTAGATCAGTGTATCATACCATTCAGTGGCACAGGATCTGCAAGCGAATCCTCTGTAGCCACTTGCGTCATGTATCGAGGGGGATACACCCTATAATAGGTGTAGTGAGCCTGTGCACTCAGAAAGTAGATTTCGAAATCTGGAATGTCGAAGCCCCTTTGATCATACAGTCTTGTTAGTATTGACCATTTGAGTCTTGGCTGCTTCCCTCCCCAGAGCAATCTGATTAGTTCAGAGCGTAATGTTTTGAAGAAAATAGGGACTAGGGTGGTACGGTATATTTAAGAATAGATATAGGAACTGCGGCAGTATGATCATTTTTGTAAGGGATGCATGCCCTTCAAATGAGAGAGGCAGCAAGACCCAACGTGTAATATTAGTGTTTAGCCGTGTTATAGCTGTACCATAGTTCAACCTTATTGTGTCTTCTCTATCTCTGGTTATCTGTATACCGAGATATCGAAGGTCTGTGTCGCGCCATTACAGTGGGAAGTCGAGCTGAAATTGAGGCACCACTGCTGTAAGAGAAAAAACCTGAGATTTCACCCAGTTAATACTGACACCAGATAGTCTACCAAACACTATAAATTCCCGTAGTATGGGGTTTATATTCTGTTGGGGGTCTCTAATATATAATGTCACATCATCCACATACATAGATATTAATATTTGGCGTAGACCACAGCTAAATGCTTCATCTTGGTGGTACTTACGAAGTCTAGAACCCAGCGGTTCAATCGCGACGGCGAATAAGAGTGGGGACAACGGGCATCCTGGCAGAGTGCCCCTTGAGATAGAGATCGACAGGGAAAGGTGTCCATTTATCAATATCTTGGCAGTGGGTTGGTGGTATAATAGTTTAATCCAAGATAAAAATAGGAGCAGGTAGACCATTCGTTGTAATACTCAAATTGATAATACCACTCCACGAAAATAAATGCCTTGTTGGCATCTAAGAACACCGTGGCAATTGGGAATTCAGTCGCTACTGTCTGGATCAAGGAGGACAGGGTACGGAGATTATGGGTGGTGGCTCTGCCTGATTGGTCTGGAAGTATGAGTTTGTCCATTAGAAGAGTTAGGCGGTTAACCAGGACTTTAGCCAATATCTTTGTGTCGCAATTTATTAGTGACAGTGGCCGATAAGAGTCGCATGACTCGGGGGGGGGGGGGGGCCTCCTAGGTTTCAATAGGGATGTAACTATCGCTTCCCTCATCGAAGGGGGATTGGGGGGGGGGGGAGTATTCCCACTTCCAGGGATTCCTCATATACTACTTTCAGCACCGGTGCCAAGATATCAATGTAGCTTTTATAAAATTCAGCGGGTAGGCCGTATGATCCTGGCGCTTTCCTGTTCTTCAGCTGCATTATTGCTCCCCTGATTTCATCGATCTCAAAGGGGCGACTCAGGAATTCTCTCTGTGCATCACCGAGCCATCCAAGCACCACCTCCCCCATGAAGCTGTCAAGGTCAATAGGTCCCTGTCTTTGGGATGCATATAACGTTCTGTAGTGCGTGATGAAGGTGTCTAGTATAGTCAGTGAGTCCCGTTGCGCCACCTTCTCAGGCCCCTGTATCTCTAAACATGGGTATTAAAGCGTGGGCATCTAGTCATTTCAGCTAATGCCTTTCCCGGCCTTTCGCCGTCTCCATATTTGAGGGCCACCCAATAGCGTCCCTTAAATTTCGTCTCCCTCGTCGCAGTTTCTTCATATTCAGACAGTTTCTCTCGGAAATCTTTTTGCACCTGCCCTTTCTCCCCCGCTCCATTCGTCTCTCCATCCCTCGCAGTTCCTGCTCCAATTTCTGAAGTGTACCCTGTATATCCCTTAGTAACCCGAAGCCCTTAGAAATGCAGAATCTCCTTCTCGTTACTTTAAAAGCCTCTCATATCATCTCAATACTGTCTACTGACCCTTTGTTCCAGGAAAAGAAATCCTTAATTTCATTGCCTAGTTCTGCTTGAAATACTATGTCCAACAGGGCATTGGGTTGTAGCCTCCAGCTCGATCTGGATCTGTCATATCCTGGTGGGGTGAGTTATAGCTTCACTGGACAATATTCCGAAAAAGTGTGAACTACGTGCATTACATTACATATAGCTGGTCCCAGGCCTCTTGAGAGGAGACAGTAGTCAATGCACGCCCATGTCCCCCTGTGGGATGTAAAATGTGTTCCCTCCTGCACTTGTGGGAGGGAACACAAGTGCCAGCTATTAATTAGTCGGCCCTCCTCTATTATGCCCCGTAATGACTCCTGTGAGTTGGTATAATGATGTGCTGCCACGTTAGATCTGTCATGAGTTGGATTTAGGGCAACGTTGAAATCCCCCCCCCCCCCCCCTGTCAATGATGTGAGTAAATCCTATTGTCAGTATTGTGCCCCACAGATTAGTAAAAAACTCGGGCTGTCTGTATTGGGACCATACAATTTGCAATCGTGACTGAGTCTCTGGCCAATCGTCCCCATGCTATAACATATCTACTGTGTGGATCCTCAATAGCCCATGCTAATTCAAAACGAGTCTGTTTTTTGAAGTGTATGGCTGTTCCTCTGGCATTCGAGGAGTAGGAGGAGAAGAGTCTACAACTTTCCCATTTGCTAGGAAATGTGATGTGGGCCTTTGGGTTAAGGCGGGTTTCTTGTAGTAAAGCCACTTGAATTGGTTGCCTGTCTAAATAGGCCAGAACTTGCCTCCGCTTTCTCGGATCTTCAAGGCCCTTGACATTCCAAGACATCACCCTCAATGTGGTTTTATCCTCCAGAGTCATTGTGCCATCCTATCGCCTCGTGACTAATGCTTTTCGAGATTGCATAGGTCAGCATTTGTACATATAAAGAGACCTAGTTTCTCAGAGTATATCGTGCATCTTGTTTACTGTTACATTGAACCTCCCATCCCCCTACCCCCTCCCCTCCCACTGACGTTATGGGAAAAAGGGTATACCCAAATACAGTCACTGGGACCTGGGTGTCTGACGGTACAAATAGGGAAGAGGTCCCAATACACAGTTTTAAAAAACCAAGGTGGATAATTAAAGCAGGAATCCAAAACATAAACAAAAGGTCATATCCTTGTAAGGGAACACTGTTGTTTAATCACAATGTGCCGGCAGGTTAAGTATATCACAAGGAAAATGCATCATTTATTCAGAAAAAACATTTGTGCCCCAATGGGTAAGGGAGGGGGGAAGTGTAAGTGAGAGTACGTGCAAATATTTGGGAAGGGTAAAAGTGCTGGTCATGAGACCCTTATCAGCAAACACTAAACACTGGCTTCAACATGGAGCCAGAAAAAACAACAAATGTTTCTTAAGTTAGACAAAGATATGCTCCACAAGCGTATGTAAATATCTTCTGGTTGAGGTGAAAGCTGGCCAGTGGGTAAGTTGTCGACGTTTTGACCCCAAAATAAAGATAGGTATCCTTATGACCTTAGACGGGGTCTTCCTCAGGAGAGGGGTGAAGTGGCGGGGCAAACTTCCGTGGAAAGCTCATGGGATGATGAGCATATAAGCTCCGGTCCAGAGAGAACGAGTTTAGGGCAAGGAATGGATGAGGGCCGGAAGATATCCAAGGTCCCTGTTGCGTGAAAAAATCCCTGCAGAGCCGCCGATACCGGTCAGCTGCATCTGTGAGAAATGTTGAATCTGACGTCCCTGTGAAAAGCCGTTCTTTTTGTTTATGTTTTGGATTCTTGCTTTAATTATCCACCTTGTTTTTTTTAAAACTGTGTACTGGGACCCCTTCCCTATTTGTACCCTCCTCCCACTGAAGCATCCCAATTATGCCAGTTGTACGTGTCCCTACCCAATGCCCAAAAACGTATCTATTGTAACAGGTATGTCCATTCCCTCCCGATGTGAACCTGAGAAAAGAATAGGGATAAACATAAACAATAAGAAAAAAGTAGTGGGGTTCTCCCAGTTGGGGTAACGCAGCTGGGTGGCCCACAAATACCTCTCGCCAGTCCAGGTGTGCTGCATCATGCGGCTAGCTCCTGAATAGGCTTCAAGGGTTTCCGGCTCCTGAGTGTTTTTACACCCCCTCCGAAGCGTGCGTCTTTAGTGAAGCCTTGTTTCCTGCATGCGTATTATCCTGTCCCATTACTATTTGGAGTGTCACAAACATGGCTATGATCATCGTGAGTGAAGTGAGAGATACCAGCGATTGGTGTCTGTCTTCAGCGGGCGAGTCTTCTGGTGTCGGTGCCATTTTCCCTCTGTTTTTTAAGTTGCTTTAGGAATTCTTCAACTTGTTGAGGTTTTGTGAAGAATGTTTGATTCCCTTGGTGCGTGATGCGAAGGCAGGCGGGGTAAAGTAGGGCGTAGTCGATCTGGGCTTGCCTTAGCTTTTGTTTTACTGCAGGAAATTTGTGTAATTCCTCCTGGACGTGCATCGTAAAGTCAGGGTACATGGGGAAGGGTATCCCATCATAATGCAGCTGCTTTTTCTCCCTGGCCACCCGTAGAGCTACATCCCTCTCTCTGTAGTTTTAATAGGCGGGCAATGATAGGTCTGGGAGTGTTTCCAAGGGGTGGCCATGGCCCAAGGGATCGGTGAGCCCTTTTGACGATGAAATGAGGAGAAAGCAGATCTGTACCCACCACTGCCACTAGTAATTTCTCTATATACTCCTCCATCTTGCCCGTATTCGTACTCTCCGGTATTCCCAAAACGCGTATGTTGTTCCTTCTGCTTCGCGCTTCTATGTCCTCGTTTGTGGCAGCTATGATCTTTCACAATTTATCTATCTGTGCCGTTGCTTTGTGTACTTGGGCAGTGGTATCTTCGACCTCGGGGATGCGTTGTTCCGCCTCTTTTATGCGTCTCTCGTGGCCTTCAACTTTGCGGGCTATCGCATCCATTCGCGTTGTCATCGTGTCCATTTTATCCGCTATGGTCGCGAAGCCTTGTCGTATTTCTGACTGAATCGATTTCATGTCATCCCCTGATGTCGGCTGCTGTTCCTGCTGCAAGTTTTCAGCTCTGTTGTCTACCTCCGCTTGTTGGTGCCGGGTGGATTTTTTGGCGTCGAATGTCAGCCGCGGTTGTCGTGCTTCCGGCTTCCCCATCTTGGTGCAGGCACCTATAGCGGTTTGTAGGGTATGTCTGGCAGTGGGATCTGTAGTGGTGTGATGTCTGTGCTATAAGATTCTCCTTGGCCCCCTGTTATTTATGGCAGCATGCGGGTCTATTTTACAATGGCACTTCAGCTGCGGGAAAAGGATCCACTTCAAGGCTCTCAATCCAGGCTGGCAGTGCCCGCACCACAAGCTCGTCCGGCGGTAGGCGGTCTCTTTGTGGTATGGCCGCGATTTGGCCGCTCTCTGTGGTCAGTGATCCCCAAATTGTTTACCGCTGGCCTTGTCCCTGTTGTCTAGTTTGCAGTTAAGGTAGCACAGCGCTGTGTCAATTCAGGGCCCGGTTATATGGATTGTGGATATGCCCCAGCCAGGTGCCTTCAAATGAATGCCAGTGTCTGGTTTAGCGCTCTTCTGACCACCTAGTTGTCTTGCCTCTGGGGTTTCGCCGAGCCTGTTTTCCCCTTATTGCCGCCCTGCTAGCTGCCTATCCTGCAGTGCCGTTATGTCTCCCGGCATAAATTACATCCCCAGCCGTCCGTGCTCCAAATTTCCTAGTAGCTGCCCTGCTTACTTGTAGTGCAATTCCCTGGTCTGCAGTGCCCGATGAAGGGTGGCACGTCGCAGGTTCAACGCCCACTTATCGCCACCATTTTCGTGCGCAGGCCTATCTGCCTCGTGGGGACCACGGCACTCGCGTGCCCAGCTCTGCCCCGCAGCGGCACCAGGAACGTTGTCAGCGTATCTCGGTCTCTGCTCCTGTTTGCTGCTTTCCGCCTTGAAACGCCGCGGGTGTTAAGGAAACTAGCGCCGCTTACTCCGCGCTAGTTATGGTTCCTCACATCACGTTTTGGGCACTTTACATCGGTGGAATCAGGATTATTGTCGGATTTCCGCATCAGTCTGCGGGAGCCTCACACAGTGGCGACCATTCCGCTTGTGCGCCACCTAGCACCCCCGCCTATATGAAATCTTAGGGTCTTTATTCGGCTTAAGAATTATTACTAACAGTGGACTCATCATAAGACGCTTTTGAGCTTGCCATTCAGAGAACGCACCATTCAGCAGTTCAGTTAGAGCGGGAATAAGCTAAGCTGATCTTTTAGTGACATATGTATTTTGTTTGGTAGGCCAGCTGCTTTTCCTCTCCTTAGTTTCCTAATTGCCACTGACACTTCTTCAGGACTAATCCCGAAATTCAACTTCTCTACTTGCATGGTCGGGATGACCATTTCACTGAAATGACTCTCGATCTGGTCTTTGGACGCCTCTTGATCTTCTGTATATAGCTTTTGCAAGAAGTGTGTAAAGACTTGCTCTATCCCTAATGCCTCAGTGCATATTTTACCTGTTTCCTCAATTAGAATTGCTTTAGTGATGTTTCCAGTCTGTTCCACCTTTGTTTTCCAAGCCAATAGTTTTCCACAGCACTCTCCATATTCATAGTAGGCCTATTTACTGGCTTCTCATTTAATCCGTATTATTGCTTCAAAATAATTTGCAAGGTCAGTTCTTGTACTCTTTATCCTTTCATCCACAGCTACAATTATTTCAAATCTTGCTTCAGATGATCTATTACGTGTGAGTCCAATAATAGTGCTCACTTTACAGACCATCTGGGGGGGAACTGGTATTTTATCTAGCTGAAATTCTAGGCTAAGTGCTGAGTAATCAGAAAGATGTTCCGATACATGTTCCAATTAATTGACTTTTTTGCTCATTTTTGATATCCACTTTGAAAAAATAAATACTGGAAAAATGCACATACTTTGTGTAGTGAAAAGATATACTTTGCTTTCTATTTGCTCTTAGTCTCCAAATATTAACTAAGCCCATATCTTTTATTAATTGTTTTACTAGTGCTCTAATTTGGGGGGAATTTGCCGTGTCTGTTGTCGTAGATCTATCTAAAACAGGGCCTATGAGCACATTAAAATCCCCTCCTAATAATATGGGAAATTTAACCTCCAGAAGCTGATTATACAGAGCTTGAAGGGGGGGCAGAGCCATCCATGTTTGGTCCATAATACCCCAAAAGTGTATCATGTACTCTATATCTTCACCTTTGCGATCGCTCATCTCTCCGCCTTGATGTGCCATATAGCCCCCCAAAGCGGCCTTGATCATTTTTTTTAATGAGGAGTACCACCCCCTTAACACAACATGACTGACTGGTGCACAAGTAATGGTCTAACCATTTTTGTTTCTCTATAATTTCTTCCCATTCTTTTTTTAACAGGTGGGTCTCTTGTAAAATTATGACTTCACTGAATGAAAGCCACAAATATTCAAGAATTCTTCTCCTTCTAGTTTTACTTTAAGGCTGCTTACATTCCAAGTTAAGACCTTTAAGGGAACAAAACTTGACAACTCTGGTATGTTAATCTAAAAAGAGGGAACTAGCTTATACCTATATGAGCTCCATAAAAGCCTTCGTATTATCTCTTTGCAAATGAGGACTAAAAATTGTCTTCTTTGTCCCCTACATGCACCCACACCCAGTGCTTAATTATAACGCAAAACTACTGTTGTGCCAGTGACACCCCCCCCCCCCACCCTGGGAAACCCTCCCTGAATCCATTGGGTATATCTTGGAAATATATAGCTATTAGTACTCTCGTTTTCCTCAGTGATATCGATTTACTTTCTGATGTGCTTTAATCTATACCACTAAAATTACTGCTTCCTTCGGGTCCCTTATATTATGCATTTTATTATTCCACATGATTTTCAGAGGGGCAGGGAAACTCATCTGGGCATTGGCTCCCAGTGATCTAAACTCCTGAATGTAGTTCCCTAGCTCCCACTATCTATGATGAGTACCTCTGGGAATATCCAACCTGACACTGAAGATCCACTCCCCTTAAGTGAAACTGCCAGTTTTTAGGGCTTCAATCAGAACTTTTTCCTTAAGAGAGTAGGACTTGCAGTTAATCAAAATTTTCCTTAGGTTTTTCTTGACTGCCTCTTTTGGGAAAGGATCTTGATGAATCCTCTATATGTCCTCCTCCGGTATTAGAGGGGCCATGCTAGGGATAAAATCCTTTATTCGATTAACCAGGTAGCCTCTAATGTTCTTTCTCGCTGAACATTCCAGATCGTTCAGTACTCTAATATTATTCCTTCTTGCATTATTTTCTAATGACTCAATTTTGTCACGGAGATCTTTTGCTCCCATTATAAGTGCCTCAATCTCTTCATGTTGACATCGACCTCCCTCTTGAGTTCCTCCAAAGAAGCTTCAATCACACACATTCTTTCCATTAAGAAGTTAATTTTGGCTCTAGGGCATCACAGGCCACCTAAATCTTTCCCTGTTTTTTTCCAGTATCGCAGACTTCCTCTGATTTCTTCTATCAAGATTGCAATCATCTTCTCTACACCTAGCTGGCTTTCTTGTCCTTGGGGCTGGGGTCTTAAATTTTGCGGCCGAGAACCACGTAGCTGAGACTGATCCTGCTCTGTATCGCTAGTTAATAACTGGAATCTGTTGCTGCTTCTCTCTTGCCTGTAGCAGGGGAGTTAGAGGGGTCTCGTGGGGTTCTTCTTCAACATCCCCATCCTCTTGCCAAACTCATATGTGGCCCGCTGTCATTTGCCACTCTCTTTCTCCTAAAAGACGTTCCTGCAAAATGTTGAGGCAGGGATAACTATGCCTAGCCTTCGTCCGTGCTGCCTGGAATACCCCGGCAGCAGCTCCGTGTGGAGGATTGCCGGTCTCTGCTGAGCCTCGATGCTGCCTCTGCCCAGAGACCTATTCCACTGCGCCGACTGCTGCTGTCTGGCTCCTTAAGGACTTCACTTAAAAATGGGAGATTTTCCATATGCAAAGACTGGACCCAGACACTCACTCAGCCCCGCCGAAAACGCCTGCCCGAAACAAGGAAAGGTAAGGACCTGTTTTTTTGAAAAGCACATTCCCTTTCTAAAGCAAAATACACTGAGGAATCTCTGCCGGCCACCATGTCCCCCACAGACCCTCCCCAGGAACCTGTGGTCTTTTCAAAACATCAGGCTTTGCTGCATTGTTCTGACTAATGCTGTACTTAGAAACTGTTTGACTCAATCATAGGCCAATTTTAAGTGAGTTCCCATTACATTACCGCCTTTGTCTTCACTGTATAACGTCCGCCACAAGAGAGACAACCAAAATATGAACATTTGGCACATTTGAACAGTGAGATAGCACTCCAGTCCCTGTGAAAGCATTGGCAAACAATCACTTACTTGAGAAGTTACATGCGACAGTGACTTTACGAGGGCTCCGGGAAAAGGCCAGTACATTTCTAAGTGTTTAACTGTTAGTTTATTGAGTGTATAAACTTCATTAAGATTGTTTCCATTTTTAAAATATAAACAATCATCCTGCAATTGTTATCACAGTTCAGCTATCTTCATTATATTGGATTAATAACCAGTTGAGCTATTTGTTTTCATTTTTGTCTGGTTTTTAATTTCTTGATCATTTCACATTTCTCTTTAAGGAAAACCAGGGTATGATTGGTTGTGCTGTACTTGATATCTATCCATCTTCTTTTCCATAGAAAGCTGTTTTATCCAGTCTGTTCAAGTTGGCACTTATTTTAAAATAACAAGCACATCATTGTCAGCCTGCATATGAATGAATAGTTGGAACTAACAACCTAAAAAAGTCTAATAATGAAGACACCCAATGAGATGCGATGAAACTGACTCTTGGTGTACTCTTAGCTTTTCTCCAGGCTAAATATGCGGTCATCTTAATCCCAGTTGAATACAGAGCAAGAGCTATGTCACACAAACATTCTTCTTGTCACCAAAAATCTGAGATTCAGAGCCCGTGATTTCCCAAAATAATAACGCTCGCTTCTATGTAATTAGTCCATGAAATTACTGGTGCTTTCTCCAAACTTATGACATTTTGTACAGTAACAATGAAAATGCCCACCTTGGGTTTTAACCATAATGAAGCCCAATGTTTATTTGGAACAAGCTTGATGCTCTCTCTAAACAGACAAGTGAGGTGTCCAAGTTTGACTAAAGGTAGATCAGAAAGCAGATACCTGAAGAGTTTCCTGAGGTGGCAATTTTATTCCATCTGTATAGACGAGGTATTTACATAACTCCAAAATTCTGCCCCATTTCATTTTTGAGTTGCTCAGTGCTTCATAAATCCTAAACATACCTTTCATTTTCTTTTGCTCATTCTTCCATAGAATAATGGACGTCCATTTCTATAGTGGGTAACAAAACTCCCAGGTAGGTAAAGGAATTAACATACATTTGAGAAAATGTAGCTCCTATTTCCAAGTTGTGAGTTCTTTTATCATCATAAATAACTTGATAAAAATATGTACTGATAGGATAGAATCCATATCCGGAACATCCCTATCTATCATATGTTGCAACCTGTTAGCTGTGTGTGATAATACAATTCCATTGTCTGCTTACAGAAAAAGTGGTTGAGATCTTGATCCAACATTAGGGGCGTCCATGGATTCACTGTTGAGTCCAATATCTAGTCTTACTCATCTATAAGTTAAAACGAAACATTCATGGCGGACCCTGTTTTTTGCTTTTTCCAATACGTCAGGAAGGAGTTTTTTGTAAGGATTCTCTTAAACTAAAACAAGACTTGGATGTGGTGTTTAAAAGTATCTCTTGGGTAGTATTCCAGGTGTGGAAATAGTCCCTCCGCTGGATGGGGTGGTGGAACAAGCTGACTGGGGAAACCCCACTGTGGCACAATAGCCAATTGCCACAGCTTGCTGCGTTACCCGGATCTCGTAGGTGGCATAATATAGGAATCTCTACATTAGGAAACGTGATGAGAGGCTCTCTTCAGAAATCATTCAAAGATCTTCAGCAAGAGTATCAAATGCCAAAAACTCAATTCTACAAATGCCTCCAATTTTGGCACGTCATTTATCCTAGTATCTCGGGATTAGAGGCTCTCCCCGAATTCAGTCCTATTGAAGCCAAGGTGTTCATGGGCGATTTGCTGGTTTTTAAAATCTCAAAAATCTATCAGTCACTAGTGACCAACAGCTCGACTACGTTAGATAAACTTAGAGAAGCATCGGTGGGTGATCTTGGCCAAATAGGCGGAGATGATTGGATGGATGCACTGGCCTACCCTCTGGGAGCATCGATAGCAACGCGGCTACTCTTATCCAATTTAAGTACCTTCACCGCGTTTATTATACCAGGCTCAGGTTGTGGAGGGCGGGGCTAGTGTCATCCCCGAAATGCCTGAGGTGTGGTCGGGAGGAGGGATCCCTAATACATACAATCTGGCATTGTACAACACACTCGAGATTTTGCAAGGGGGTTCTGGCCTGTCTTGCAGAAGTGTTTGGGTGGGAGCTCCCCTCCTCACCAAGATCAGTAATTTTACATATCATGGAGGGTACAGGAGGTAATATATACAAGAGGCACCTGTTACTGTTGGGCTGACATTGGCTAAAAGGAATATTGCAACGCTGTGGAAGGCATCGGCCCCACCTTCTCTCTCAGCATGGAAAAATGGGCTGGACTTTTGTATGGGATTGGAGATCCCAATATTCAAGCCCGGGGATGCCCGCAAAAGCACCCCAAGGTCTGGAAAAGATGGGCAGACTACCGGGACCTCTATCTGGGCCCAGTGCCCCCAGTGGAAGTATCTGTGTCTATGTTGTCATGCAGGCCTCTTGGGTAAGGGACCAATTCTATGGTGTTGGAATGTATTTGTTTGGTTGGGCGATGTGGTGGCAAATTAAATGCTGTAGTGGAATAGTGCAACGGGTGGGGCGGGTACAATACGTTTATGTTGTATTGTTAAAGCCGGGTCTGGTGGCTCAGTGGACTAATGCATCCACTGCCGGGGCCTGTGTTCGACCTCATGGTCACAGGTTAAAATCCCGGCGGGTCCACTCAGCCTTTCATCCATTGGAGGTCGATAAAATGAGTACCATTGAGTTGGGTAACAATATACATCTGTTATTTCAGCGCCAAGATACCCCGTTGCTGGGGTGAACGTGCGCTTTACAAATACACATGTTATATCATGTTATGTTTCGCATAACCATGATAATGTATAAACTACATGTCAATGACCATAATCTTCAATGTCTAATATGGCAGATGGTTCCTGGGTTAAGGAGCTCTGCACTGAATTTAACCTTTGACATAATAAAACTTTGTTTAGAAACAAAAAAAGAAAAAGTATCTCTTGCATAGGGTTGCCTTTATGAAGACTGTATTTAATTAGATAGCCATGTTATTTCAAGAAAAGCTACTGGGGTGGCAGAAGCTTTTTGGTTGGCACTACCAGACTTTGGAACTCTCTTCCTCCGATATTAAAAGTTGGAACTGAATTGTTAGCCTTCAGGAAAGCTTTAAAAACGTGGCTGTTTAATATCTGAATTTCTAACTAGACTTTACGGCATAGTTACTTAACGAGCTAGCGCCTTGACACCTCCGGGTAATTGTTTGCGCTATATACATTTCCATTTCATTTCATTTTGCTACCTTGAACATTTTCTTTTCTTTCTTCTCAATTTTTTTTTTCACAACAAATTTTATTGGTAGGAATAAGCAAGAAATATGCGTGGCTCCCCACAATCAGGAGATCACCACCAAGCATCAATTCTCCATTTTAGTACAGAACCAAGTGTCCAGCTAAGCAATCCAGAAAAGACAGATATATAGGAACATTATTATGCCTTCCCCCACCTTTTTTAAACCCAACTAACTACCCATTCCTCCCAACTCCCTCCCAACGTCCCACCCCACCCCTTAGCACGTGTGTAGTATTCGCCGCTGTGTCACATCATGAAAGAAGATTTGTAGCATAATGCAAGAACTAGCCAACAACACAAGTCTAGAGGTCTTCCTCCAGTGCTGCTGGAGGGTCAAGAGTCAACCCCCTATACTCGGCCCACCTCTTCCATATCTTGAAATGTTTGCGGGGGCAACCGCGTGCTTCAAAGATCGGCCGTTCCAGGCCCATGCAAAAGTCTAGTTCGGCCCTCCATGCACCCAGGGGGGGGGCCCTCACATCCTTCCAGGCTCGGGCCAAGTCCCTTTTGGCCACCACCAGACCCAGAAGCAGCAAGTGCCGTTTATATACATTTCCACCAACTCCCTCTAAAACATGGATCAGGCCTAGGCGATGGGTGCGAGGAAGAGTCCAACCCAATACCTCCGACAGGCAGTCCCACACACCGCTCCAGAAGCCCACCAGCCTCGGGCATGACCATAATGTATGAAGCAAACTGCCCACTGCATTTCCACAGCGCAAACATTCCGGGGACTCAATCAGGCCAGCCTTCCACAATCGTTCACGGGTGAAGTAGGCCCTATGGAGAATTTGGAACTGAATGAGCCTAAGCCGCATAGCAATGGCTGCTCCCCTAGGGGACTCCAGAGCCTCCCTCCAGTCATCTTCATCGAGGGGGCCAACATCAGCTTCCCAAGTCGCCTTTAACGGAAGAAGGGTGGAGGAGCAATGAGTGACCAAAGTCTGATAGATGCGAGAGACCTTTTTCTCTCCCAGATCCCCCATAAAGACTTTCGCCTCGATGGGACTAAAATCGGGGAGGGAATCTAAGTTGGCGATGCTGGGCCACAATGCATGGCGCAGTTGTAAATACCCAAAAAATTGGGATTGGGGCATATCGAACTCAGCCCTAAGTGCCTGAAAGGACTTGAGCGTCGTACCGGACATCACATTTCCCAGTCGCGAAATCCCTATCGCATCCCAGCCATCGAATCCTGTCAACGCCGACAACTCAGGTAATAGACCGTTACGCCATAGCGGCGTCTCCGCGGTCAGGCGACCCCACCAGCCCATGCGGCGCAAGGCCTGTCTCCATATGGCAAAAACAAGGCATGTTACTCTCGGCAGATCCCGCCGCAAGCGGGCCGAGTAAAGTACTGTGTGGAGTGGGTTGTCGCCCATCAAGGAGCGTTCCAGGGCATAAGCCGGATCCCCCCTGTCGCTATACCACCAGTCGTTCAGGATAAGCAGATGTGCGGCCTGGTAATAGGACAACAGGTCCGAGGTGGCCAGGCCACCACAATAGGTGGACAAGAAGCACGTACGAAGTGCCACTCTGGCCGTCCCCCCAGCCCATAGAAAACGGCCTAAGATCGAATTAACCTGCCGGAACCACTGGGGTGCAATCGGATACGGATGGTTCTGCAACTGGTAAAGGAGACGTGGAAGCGCCACCATCTTAAAAATGGCGGACCTGCCAAACATCGAGAGGGGCATCCGAGACCAAGTTTTGACATCCGACTGTACTCGATCCCAAACTGGGACGACATTGCGCTCCCAAGCAACGTCTGCCGATCTCGACAGGAACACTCCCAAATATTTCAGGCCGTGTGGAGCCACTTGTAGTTCCAGCGTCCAAGGATCCGCCACATCGCTTCCATCCAGCACCCAGAGGATAGATTTACGCAGATTCAGAAAGAGACCTGAGACTTCCCCAAATATTTGCATAATTTCCAGTACGCGCGGTCCCGAGCGCTGCAGATCAGTAAGAAAGAAAAGGACATCGTCCGCGTACAGCGCAATTCTATCAGTTAAGCTGTCATTCCATACAAACCCCCGCATTTGCGCATCTATGCGCACCCAGGCAGCTAGTGGCTCCATAAGTAAAGCAAAGAGATAGGGGGAGAGTGGACATCCCTGTCGAGTCCCTCGACCAATCGGAAAAGTCTCCGACACGTCGAGTCCCTCGACCAATCGGAAAAGTCTCCGACACTGCCCCTGCAACCCGCACCGAGGCCGTAATATCAGTGTATAGTAGCCTGATATAGGACAGGAAAACCGGGCCTAGATTGAGTCGGGGCAATAGCGCAAAGAGGTAGGTCCAGCTGACAGAGTCAAAGGCCTTATTAATGTCCGCGAGTAACAAAGCCGCTCGCTCTCCCGTGGCTCCCACTGCGTCAATCGCCGCCGGTGCGCATCTGATGTTATGTCGCGTCGCTCTATGGGGCATAAACCCGGCCTGATCCGGATGTACAAGATCTGTGATATGTGGGGACAAGCGATTCGCCAGAGCTTTGGCCAGAACTTTAGCCTCAAGATTGAGTAAGGAAATGGGACGATACGAGTCATGCCTCTCCGGGGGTCGACCCGGCTTCTGGAAGACCACAATTTCGGCGTGCCTCCAGTCCTTGGGCAGTGAGCCCCGTTCACGCGCAGCCTCAAGCGCGCGGTGATAATGGGGCCCCAGCTGTACATGAAACTTTTTAAAGAACTCACTCGGGTAGCCACTCGGACCAGGGGCCTTCCCAGTATTTAGCTGTCCCAGGGCATCGCCTAGTTCCTCAGCCGTAAGGGGTACATCTAATGCCAGCCTAGTTTCCTCAGACACTGCCTTGGGGGGCAGGTCCTCAATAAATTTAATCACCTCGTCAGCGGACAGGCGGTCGCAAGGGGCGTATTGGGTAGCAAAGTAAGCGGCAAAACTCGCTGCCAGTTCGATTGGATCAGTAATGACCTCACCGTCGGCAGACGTGAGTCCCGGCAGCGTAAGCGGCTGGAGATGGCGTTGGCAGAGTCTATGAAGCATCGTACATGATTTGTCCCCCCACTGGTATATTCTACTACGCGTAGCCAGCCACGCCTGTCTAGCCTCATCCAGTAGGACGGATGCATAGGCCTGTTGAGCCTGAAGGAGTCGCAACCCGGCTTCACCTCCACCCACGCGGTTCTGCTCTTCTAAAGTTGCCACCCGCGCGGCCGCGTCCGTAATCAGTTCCCTCCGCTTCCGACGCGCCGCGGCACACCACGCAATGTCCACTCCACGGATAGTGGGCTTCATGGCTACACACACCACCCCGGCATCCACGTCCCCTACAAGATTCTCTCGCCAATAGAGATCCAGCGCTTCCCGTAAGTGTGTCACGTAGGCCGGCTGCTGTAGATGCCACGAGGACATCCTCCACCGAAACGGTTGGCGCTGTCGGCGGAGTTCCACCCTAACCGACACCGGGGAGTGGTCGGACAGACCCCTAGGCAAGATGTCAGCACTCTTCACTCTACACAGACAGCCACTAGGCACAAACATACAGTCCAATCTTGAGTAGGAGCCATGCACAGCGGAGACATGCGTATATTCACGCGCGGTAGGATGCATGTGCCTCCAGGCATCCGACCAACCCAGTCCCTCAGTCAAAGCATGCAGTCTGGTGCGGACAGGGGGGGGGGGCAGCAACATTCACATCTCGGCGCCGCTGGCGGTCCATACTCGCATTCAGTACGTCGTTCCAATCACCACCAATCATCGCTAAGGAATCAGGAATGTCCTCCCACACCGTGAAAAGTTTCTCGGCCAGGGCCCATTGCAGGGGAGGGGGGGCATAGACACTCCCAAAAACCACAGATTCAGTGCCCACCATGCCCTTGACAAAAATAAATCGACCCTGCGGGTCAACCCACTGTTTCTCATGGACGTATGCCACCCGGCGATGAATCAGAATGGCCACACCCCTAGATCCCCGGGAAAAACCGGCATGAAAAACCTGGTGGCAGCCAAACCTCTGCAGGCCCAGCACTTTGGAGCCCATCATGTGGGTTTCTTGGAGCAAGAAGATGTCAGCACTCTCATTTTTCCCCCATCGCAACACTGCACCTCGCTTAATCTTGTCAAGCATCCCCCTGACATTCCATGTGATCACCCGCAGAGATGCCCCAGGAAGGCTATGTGTCTCTTCAGCCATAGTCCAGTGGGACCCATCAAATAGAGTGTCCTTGCCATTGCCGCTCATCATGCACAGTAAAGAACACCACAGCAAAACACACGTGCAGACCCACCCCCCCGCCCCAAAACACCCCAAAAACACGACGAGCTACTCCCGTCCCACCCTGAACCCCAGAACTAACCATCAAATGAATGTTATCATAGTCACTATCAAAGTACAGTCCCAACTCAGTGGCCTCGTCACCAGCCACCCGCACCCTTCCACCCCCCACCCTATACCTCAAAAAACCATGAAGTACCTGTCGCGGCATGGGCGACTCCGGGTCCAGAACAGGGAGCCCTGAGCCGGCCATGCCAATGGATCCCAACTCCCCCAGAACTAGTAGTCACAACCCTCCCCCCCCTCAAACTCCCACATTCGCAGGAGAACAGTAGCCCCTTATATGTACCCCCCGAACCCCCCACTCACAATCCCCTTTCACGTTCAGTGATCAGCCGCAAAGCAATCTCAAGGCAGTACTGACGCCACCAGTCTATCGAACCTCGAGTGCTCGTACTCCTGTGGCCAAAACCTGCAGTCACCACTGTTCAGAGGAGCGCAACACCATCAGGTCGTGCCATTATCCACCTCAGATTGGTCTGAATCCGCTGTCCCACCACTGGCCTGGACACTGCTGAGGGAGGCCGAGCGCTTACGTGACCTGGATCGTCGATGTCTCTTGGGTCTGGTCCTCTCCTGTGAGACCTCCCTCGAGGGCCCCGGATTCAGCCCCGGCTGGGGGTTCGGCCGAACCCTAACCGTCTCGTCGGTCCACTTGAAGAGGTCCTCAGGAGTATCGAAGAACAGAGTACGAGATTGAAAAATCACCTTCAGGCGCGCTGGGTACAACAGAGAGTACTGAAGTTTAAGGCCGCGCAATTTCGCCTTGGCGTTCGTGAAGGATTGGCGCTGCTGCTGCACCAGTTTCGTGTAATCAGGGAAGATCATTATTTTACGATTCTCATATAGAAGAGAGTCTCTGGATCTCGCTTCCCGTAGAATGACATCTCGATCATGGTAGTTCAGCAGCCTAGCAATCACTGCCCTAGGACGTTCACCCTCTGGCGGCATCTGCGATAGGGCGCGGTGCGCGCGTTCAATAACAAAGCAGTTAGATAAAGCTTCTGGGGGCAGCCAGGACTCCAGCCACTGCTTGAGAAATTGTTCCATGTTGCCCTTCTCACATCGTTCTGGAAAGCCAACGAAGCGAAGGTTATTGCGGCGCGCGCGCCCTTCAGCGTCCTCCACCCGAAGCGCCAGGCCCCGCTGCGCCGTCTCCATTGCCGACATTTTCTTCTTAAGCGTGTCGACATCATCCTCCACAACCGACACCCTGGATTCAGTTTCTGTGATCCTCGCCACAGCATTCTGCAAGTCTTGTCGCAAGAGGGTGACATCGGCGCCCACCGCTCCGATCTTGGCATCGAGCGCATCTCTTGATTGGGTAATGGCCTCCATTAGTGCCGCGTTGTCGGGTCCACCTCCCTGCTGCTGTCCACCTCCCGATGGACCAGGGCCCCCACTTGGCCCGGTGAACTTGTCGATTGTCACCTGCTTGGCAGGACCGCCACCCCCCCTGGTCATGGCTGCGAGTCTCTCGTGTAGTATCCACCACGTATGTGGGAATAGCCGTCAGGGACCCCCAGCCCCTTCACAAGTATAGCAGGGGAGGGAGGCCGTACGATGGCAGTTGGTCACTCAGCGGGGCCCAGTGAACTGTCTCTGTGGTGAAGCCCCTTGGCCAAGCAAAGTCTAGACAGGCCCCGAGGCCAGCACTCCACCCGCCGACAACCAGGGACCTCCAATCCCCCCAGGCCGCCAGGCAACCTCTCCAAACTGCCCCCGGGCCCCTACAGCGTCCGCCCAAACTCCAGCAGGGCCCGGGGACCCAGGGGGAAGGGGGTACTCACGGATCGACTCTGGGCTCCTGGCAAGCCAAGACGTCTCGATCTGTTTGCCGCCGTCCAGCCACTGCCAGAGCCCCAGGGCAGGGGAGCTCCGAGCACCACCAGGCTCCAAGCAGTGAAGGCGCAGGTCCAATCGATGGGGGAGCGCAGCCCTCCAAGCCTCGGCCGCAGCCCGATCACTCGGCTCCCCAGCGGAGCAGGCAGTGCAGCGGCACCAGGACACACTCCCCTCTCGCAGGGTCCCAGGAGGAGAAAATCACCTGTCTCACAGCCAAAGTCCAATGGCGGGTGGCGGGCCAGCCGACCCACCCACAGGCCGCCCAGTCGGTGACCGCCAAAATCGAGGTCCCGGCGCCTCTCCGGAATGCCAGGCCTCACTTCGCCATGCACAGGCGCGGGTATTCACAAATCGCCACAGGGCCCCCAGGCCGTCGACCCACGGCTTTCAGGCCGTCCGCCGTGTAGGGGCAGCAGGGAGGATCTCCGCCAGGCTCAGCGACCAGGCCCCGTCCGACCCCGGAGGCTGCAGCCGCCCACAGCGAGCCC
Source organism: Lissotriton helveticus (assembly GCF_964261635.1). Taxonomy (NCBI): domain Eukaryota; kingdom Metazoa; phylum Chordata; class Amphibia; order Caudata; family Salamandridae; genus Lissotriton; species Lissotriton helveticus. The sequence continues at coordinate 1,623,243,179 of NC_136067.1, forward strand.
CGGGCGGGAGTCGCGAAATCCGAGGCCCCGGTCCAGCCGGCTCCACAAGGCCACAGCACACAGCAGGGCGAGCCCACGCCCCTCTGGATCCCCAAGTGCCCCGCCGGGCTCTCGGGGGGGGGTTGCGCCTGATGTGTGGTATCCCGCTGGGCCAAGTCAGCGCCAGGCAAGCGGCTGGGCGGCCACGCCACACCGGTAGCACCGGCCTCGGGTGCGCCAAAATGGAGTCCCCCGGTTCCCAGCGGAGCACCGGGCCGCACACTCCTCGCCGTCTCCCAGCCGCGATCCGGCACCCGGGGCTCCGCCGACCCCGCCGGAAGAAACCAGGCACTCGCAGCAGTAATCGCCTCACTTTGGGCGAGAGTAAGAGGTCCGGGGGTCAGGATAATCTATCGGATAAGTAGCGGGCAAGCGGGAGCTCTAGAAAGCTGCGACCGCCATTGCCGCGCGCCAAGCCACGCCCCTTTCTTCTCAATTTTAATTGACGTTTTTACATGATATTTAATACTCAGTTTTAAAATAGTAAATACATGTAATTTGGACCGATTACAATTACATGCTTTTTTCTCATCACACTAGCTGTCTTGGGTCCTTTGTTAGTGTCAGGCTTTTCACCTTATTTGCTTTGTTAATGTGCTCCATATGCGTAAACATTTTAATTTTTTCAGTTAGCTAGTTTTGTTTAATGCAAAAGGTGTTATTCCTAGTTAATCAATGTGACTTTTGTCTTTACAGGTGAACCCAACAGTTTGTGCGATGGCCCATCGGTTGTTGCAGATCAGCACAGATGGACAATTTATCATTCCAAAGTAAACCTTCCAGCTGCACTAAACGATCCTAGGTTGGCAAAAAGAGAATCTGATTTCTTTACAAAAACATGGGGACTAGACTTTGTGGAGACCGAAGTCATGCCTTCATTCTACCTCCCTGTGATTACCAAGGAAAGTTTTGCATCGTACAAACAAGATATTACTACGGTAAGTCTCCATCCTTGTGAGTAACAGAAGTACAGTTAAATCACATGAACATGTTTTTGATGTAAATATCATTATGTATGTGAAATAATACAAATAACATGCTGTGTGTAACAATAAAGTAGTGTTACATAGCAATTGAGACAGCCTGGAGTGCCTCATTTTGTTTTATGGGTAGAAGACACAAGGGACTAACTATTCTGTTATCAGTTTTATAGAGGGACAATAAAGGCCTGCACATGGTTTGAGAGTTGTGTCAAGACTTGCTTTACTGTAAAATGGCACTTGCCTGTAAACAAAAGTGAAACCATTTAACGGTTTTTGCTACATTATGAAATGCACTTGTTATGGAAAGTCTTAGAATTCTCAAGATGGGGAATTTGGATTCGCGCAGCCAGTGATCCATCCAAACTGCTTGAAATATTAAATGAAGGTATGCTACTGTTCCATTGGATGTGTCTGGCCAACCTTGTGATGAAAAATCACCATTGGAGGATTTTACCCTATATTAGTTCCAATAAAGGGTGTAGTTGGGGAAAAAAAAGTGCATGCTTTTTACAGACAGGCTCTATCATAGACTAATACGCTTTGATTAAGTTCCCATTGTCAAGCTAGGATCCTTCAGTGCATTTTACATAGCACCTAAATCCTGGTTAATGCGGTAGCCTGTCCAACTCTTCTGGACTATTTTATGTGCAGCTTTTGATGTGGCTAAACGTAAGTCCTTTGTTGTAAGGAACCACGGGAGACAGGAAGGTTGTTCTTGGAAATAGCTTTATTTATAAGCTAGAGCATAGGAGAAACCCGGTAAACAGCGTCAGGACACAAACTGCCTCTAACGGCTTTCAGCGAACTCTCGAGCCCTGGCAACAGAAAGGCAGACACGAGCTCAGCGCGCGAGCCACAGACCCGAGCACAAGATGAATATAACACATCTCCTTTCCTTTGGCAGAGAAACAATAAAGTTAGTCAAAGAATTGTACAGCCTTGACTAGAGATTGTTTGAAATGTGGAAAAAGGGGACACTTTGCACGTATGTGCAGAATTAGTACCTTTAAAAAGGTTGCCATGGTAGAGTGTGAGGGAAATGAGGATGAAGCAGAAGTCATGATGATTATGTCGAAAGGAGACATCAATAATGTCGAGAATGTTGTTTTAGCAAGACCAAAAGCTGATTTCGGTGTAAATGGGGAAATTCTGACACTTATGGTAGACACAGGTTCCCTTTATACTATAATCCCACCCTCGTCGCCATAAAATGTTGTAAGGAACCACGGGAGACAGGAAGGTTGTTCCTGGAAATAGCTTTATTTATAAGCTAGAGCATAGGAGAAACCTGACTAACAGCGTCAGGACACAAACTGCCTCTAACGGCTATCAGCGAACTCTCGAGCCTGGCAACAGAAAGGCAGACACGAGCTCAGCGCGCGAGCCACAGACCCGAGCACAAGATGAATATAACACCCTTCCCCCAGAGCCCCTTTTCCATTTCTTTAGCACACATCACATGTTAAAAAGTTTGGGGTATACCTCAATATTAGCTCAACATTTTTTAATGGGACATTATTTTAAGACTGACAAATGGTATCACCTATCAAGGTAAGAGAACAATATTTTAAATCCTATCAGGAATCCAGAGAAGAAAGAGGTAACCCAAGGCTTCAGGCTTGAAAGAGACCCTCAAAGCTCTCATTAAGAGACTGCTGCAACCCACATGGGTTCCTGTTGAACACGAACCCACATAGGTTACTCAGAAGAACCTGAGCAGCCCATAAGGGCAGTTTAAAAGTTGGAAAGTCTGTGGCATCACAAAGCTCTTCTTGAAGGGCCATTCCATCCCCTGTCACAGCAAATTCTGGGTGACTTTAAAAACTGGCCTTGTTTCTCAGAGAAAGCCCTTGCAGACAGGAGGAGAAGCTTAATTTTGTTGAATGTCGAATGGTATAACTGTGTTGTGGTACAATTAACCAACTCCATTATTCCAAGAAAAAAATCACTATGGAAGAAGAGATCTGCCTGACAAGGGAGAAAGGCTCTAAGGTACTGACTTCATGTGAGTTGTTAAGAAATATGTATAGTAATTGCTCACACAAGTTCTAATCTAAGTACACATGGACAACCTGGCAAAGCCTACATTGTTAAAAGAATTGACAGCATTACCTCTCAGAAGCACTTGTCTAATACAAAACTTGATCTTAAACTTTTCAAAACAAACCCCGCAACCTTTGATGAAAAGCTTGGATGCAATCTAACCCGTTATAAGGAAAATATGTTTTTTTGATTATTGAGGCTCTTTTGTTAAAGAAGATTTTGCAAGCATCTCTTTCTATATGTGCCCTCCTTACCCACTATTGCCTTTAAAAGTCCACTAGCATTATCAGATATCAACATGGATGAAGACGTTCCCATCCCAGGAGAAAATCTTAGAGACCTATTCGCCAAAATTTCTGTTTGGTAGAGTAGACCAGGATAAAGAGGAGGAAATACATTTAATGACTATTTAAGACTAAGGCCCAAAAAGGGAATAATTGACCACCAACACCAATCCATTGGATGCCAATTGACTTTATGATTTCTCTGAGTAGAATACTCCAGATCTTCGGGGACCAGAGGAACTTCCAACACCTAGACCACGACTGGCCTACCTTAATGTTCCACAATACTTTCCTCCCATAGCTACAGTGCCTCTGCTGGAAAAACAGCTCCTCAAATCCATGATGTAGAGGTTGGAAAGTAGACCAGGAAGGAATGAAAGCATGGGAATGGAAATGGGGGAGTAAGTTGATCAATGAGAGGAGTGTCTCATCTTTAGGGAATGTTTTAATGATGGTTCCTCTTTGGGTAACCCCACTTGGTTATGTTTAGGGCAAAAACAATTTTTCAGTATGATTTTACAGGGGTGTGGAATTTAATAAAATATCTACTAGTCCATGGGGCAGGTTACTTCATACATCTACTTGTCCTGTAACAAAATCCACTTGCCTTTTTGGTGCCATGTAGTGAGGCAACAAATTATGGCAGCAATCTCATTACATAAGAGCTCTGATACAGCCTCTCTGACCATGCCAAGGCTCATACCATAGTAGTGTATGACTACTTGCAATCCTCTTATGTTGCCACGTTTCTGCAGATTTACATACTTGTGCTGAAGGTAGTGGTAAGTAATAGTTCCAGGGTTAGAATGCCTTTTGAGTCTGTGCAAACCTACTAACTTGCATGTTTTAAGAGTTTTCACCAACTCTTCTCTAATCTTTTCCAATACTGAGAAATGTTGGAAATTTACTCCTGACAATGGCAGACGTAAACCTTCCTCCAGAGTTGGGAAATAAGTGGTTGGAGGGAAAGTGAACTTGCAAACACACAGATTTTCTCATGAGCAAATCTACACATGCTTATTTGCTCATTCTAAAATATAGTTCACAAATATTTTCTACCAGTACTATTTCTTGTCCTACTTCTGTAACTTCTTGGTAATTCACGAAAGCCACAGAGCTGCACTTAAAGTAAGGACATATACCTAGGGTGCACTTTTAAAACTTTCTTTAATAATTGGGCCCCTAATTTGGTCTGGCGTTGACCGTGACCTTTTGTGTTTATTAAAATTCTGTCTCTCTCTCTCTCTTTGTATCGGCTGGCTTCACTGTGAGTGACAGTAATCTGCTCTTTCACAAGGAGCATATCAGCACACTCAGTCGTTTTGTTCAGTGCCAGTAACTTATGTGGCAGTGTGTGCTTTTTGAGACCAAAAACATTATTTGCTTTTGCCAATGTTTGTTAGAATGGTGAGGATCTGGCATCTCCCACACCATGGTATAAACCATGCCAAAACAAGTCACACATTGACAAAACTAAAAAGCTGACCAACAAGTTCAGGCCTACTGGCTTTGCCAATGCTTGTTTATTTTTGTTTCCCATTATCTTATTGAAACACTGATTTTCCATTATGAATATTTTGGGGAAGTACTAGCATGTATCATCACATGTTACTAAATGACGCTGCAAGAAATGGTACCTGAAATTTTAGAGTAGTTTAGCAAAATGGTTTTTTTTTCTGCTTTCAGTTTTTTTATTAACATTTTGTTTTGGAAGCAAAGCATCATCTGTTTTGCTTTCAAGCAAATATTTGCATCAAATCAAAGAGCATTCTGGGAGCATTATACAGAGCCTCATATTGCTAGACTTTGAATACGTGTTTTCACATTTTTATACTAGAACTACCGTCAATTTATTTATTTATTTATTTATTTCGAGGGTTTTATATAGCGCTGCTGGACCCTGGAGTATCAGAGCGCTTTACAACAAGGTAGAACAACAAAATATAGGATAACAATAGGTGCAAAATTAGCAACGTGATACAGTATTGCAATACGTCATTTAAAAGGGGGGAGAAAAAGGAAGGTAAACTTACAAAAGGGCGAAAACAGCAAAAAGTGATAAAAAGTTGCATTCAGAATGGAAGGGGGGATAAGAGAGGAGAGAAGAGTGGACAAGCTCAGTGACAATATTGTTATATACCCCAATATTTGTTGCGGAGAAGTGCTTTGAGTTCACTTTTGAAAAGGGAGTAAGAGGGGATGCAGCGAAGGTCCTTGGGGAGAGAGTTCCAAATGGTAGGAGCATTACCAGAGAATGCGCGTGATTGGGTTTTTTGACATTTAAGTCTAGGTGGGATCAAGAGGAGGGAGTTGGTGCTTCTCAGGGACCTGGAGCAACCTGCTTTTTTTAGTTTGGTTGCAAGGTAGGAGGGGGTGTTTTGGTGAAGAGCTTTGTGGGTGATACAAGCGGTTTTGTAAGCGGATCTTCCTTCAATTGGGAGCCAGTTAAGATTTTTGAGGACGGGGATATGTGGTCAAATCTTTTGCAGTCAGAGATAAGTCGTGCAGCTAGATTGAGGACAGATTTAATCGGAGCAAGATGGGTTTTAGGAGAGCCGGTAAGCGTGGCGTTACCATAGTCAATCCTGGAGAGGACAAGCGATTGGACAACGATTTTGAAATCATCGGCTGGAATGAAAGGTTTGATCTTCTTGAGGTGGTGAAGGGTGAAAAGAGCACTTTTGGCTGTGTTTTTAATGTGGGGGATGAGATTGAGATTCTGGTCGATGCTGATGCCTAGGGATTTAACAGAATTAGAGGTGGAGAGGGAGCAATTTAGAGCTTTGATATCGTCGATCCAGATTTGGATGGGAAGGGTATTGTTTTTGGGGGTGAAAAGAATGATTTCAGTTTTTTTAGGGTTCAATTTGAGATGGTTGAGGTGGAACCAGGCTTGTACTCTAGTCAGGGTGTCATTGAGGTGAAGGATGTCATTGTGGGATTTGATCTTGTAGTATAGTTGGGTATCGTCAGCGTAGAGGTGGTAACTTATTTTAGCTTGTTTGAGAATGAGGGTGAGTGGTTCCATGAAAAGGTTGAAAAGGGTTGGGGATAGGGTAGAGCCTTGAGGGACACCGAGGGAGACAGGTTGGGGTTTAGAAAGGAAGTGGCTAAGCTTGATTTGCTGAGATCTGTTTTGAAGGAATGAGCAGAACCATTTATGTACCGTGCCTTCCAAGCCAAATCGAGCTTTGAGAGTGTTGAGAAGGGTGGGATGATGAACAGTATCAAATGCCGCCGATAGGTCAAGGAGTATTAGCAGTGAGGATTCACCTTTGTCAAGGGAGCGATGAATGTCGTCTGTGATGTTTAACATTGCAGTTTCTGTACTACAGCCTTTTCTAAATCCAGATTGGAAAACATCAAGGAGATTGAAGGCGAGGATATGGTTCTCTAGTTGAGATAGGACACATTTTTCCAGGGCTTTAGAGAGGAAAGGAAGGTTAGAGATAGGGCGTAAGTTGTTAAGGTCATTTGGGTCGGCAGAGGTGTTTTTCAGGATGGGAGAGATTTGGCCAAGCTGAAGGGAGGCCGGGACGCAACCAGTGGCAAGGGAGGAATTGATGATATTGGTCCATATAGGGGCAATAGTGCAGTCAGAGCTTACAACATTTAATTAGAGCACTCACTTTAATAATTAAGGCTTTCAATTAATGAACCACAAATACAAGTTTGAACAGCGTTGATATATGGACAAAAATAATACCTTAACTGGAAACAGCGCCCTTCCCTTCCCTGGTTCATAATGTGGTACTGCAAACTGGCAGCCAAAGGGTTTGTGCTGCAGGGGGTTGGGCCTACTTGTCCCAAGGACAAAATACGTATGAAAACTTGTTGCCTTTGACCCCAAACAATGTGTCCTGGGCGTCGGGCTATAGGAATTCCACATCCCTGATTTTAAGAATAAAGAAAGCATTGACTATTATGTTTCTTGAAGACTTTTAGGAAGAAAGCCTCCTAATTATACAAATGTCTTTTTATGGCCTTCCATCACTAGACGGATTGTAAAATAATATGCAGTGCTCTTGATGGTGCCCCTAAATTCCATGCAGGTTAATTTACAGCAGATTCTTTGGTTTTGCCCCAGGCCGGGAGAAAGTTGATCAGTATATTAGCACTATGGCAGAATAGGTATCCACGGCTTCCAACAAGAATGAGACAGTTTAGAGTTGTCATTGCAGTTAAATCTCACTATCAAGGAGGCAGTACAACTAGGTGAATACAGGTTAAGCACTTAACTGCTGTTCTGAAGTGACAGGAATGGCTGCAAAGTACCATCTTTGACCTTAAATTGAAAGATATGCTCTGTGATAAAGTGAAAGTATTTGGAAAGTAGACTGATAAAGCCTTGTAATCAATCAGATTTTACACTGATAAAGCAAGTATAGGGGGGATTTGGTCAGAAAATACATTATTACTCCTTACGCAGCAGTGGAGAAAAAGGCACTTGGACATGAAATCGATGCTGGGCTCCACCCCCTCGTCCTCTTGTGTTCCTCTTCTTCACATGCCCTCTTCGTACTGCTGCCTTTTTTTCTTGCACCTTATTTTTTCCCCCCTTTCAGTTGCACCAGACTGTGGGCTGCCTTCCTGTTTAACCTTCTCCTGTGAGTTAACTCCCTTGTTTATTTATTTATTTAAAAGTTTTGTATAATATGGACATGACCACGGAGGGTATCCGAGCGCTTTACATAGGTTTAGGTAGACAAAGGAAAATAGGTAGGTGAGAGAAATCATGGAAACAGTGGGGCAATATACAACCGGGGCAAGCAGAAATTGGGGTGGGCAAAGGAAGTAGGAAGGGTGAGAGCGACAAGTAGGGCAATATACATCAAGAGCAAACCAGACAAAAACAATCACTTAGAGGCAATAGGAGCACAGTATCAAGTTCTGCGCATTGTTCATTAGAAGAGTTTGTTCAACAGTAGAGTTTTGACTTGCCTTTTGAAGGCAAGAGTAGAGGGAATCCGTCTTGTTTCCACTGTAAGGGAGGTCCAGATTCTCGGGGCAATGCCAGAGAATGTACGATTGTAAGTTTCAAGCTTATAAAATTTCTTGGGCTTGAGCAGCAGTGTGCCGGTGCTACTTGCGGACCTGGAGCCACCCGAAAGTTCCAGCTTGTTTGTCAGGTAGAGTGGGGTGTGCAGGACACTCCCGCGCCGCACGGCCACCAGCTGCGCCGGTGCCCTCTCCCCTTGCTGCTGCTCCCAGCTTCGTTTTCCTCGCAGGTCCGCCCTCCTCGGCGGCCTGCCCTGCTGCATAGCTCCGCTCGCACTCTGTGAGCGCTCCCCCCCTGGGCCAGCTCCGCCGTCCACGGTAGGACTCGGCTGCCCGTTTCTCTGTATTTTACTGCTGACGTGTTTTTCTCCTTTTTCCCTCATTACTGTACCTCCCACTTGGCTGTCCCCCCTGTGCCCTCCTGCCTTTTGTCTCCTTGTTGTGTATCCCACCTGGTTGTCCCCCTGTGCCCTCCCCGCCCCGCTCCCCGCTTCCCGCCGCCGTCCACGCGGCCACGCCCTCTTCCTTTCTGTGCCCTCCCCGCTCCCGCCTCCCAGCTGCCCTCCCGCGCTCCGCCCCCCCCCCTCTCCACTTATGGCAGAGTGGCAAACGCGCAGCGTGCACGCGCAGCGGGCGCGCCCTAAGCGGCCGAAGGCGCGCCAAAGGCAAGCCCGTCTGCGCCCGTCCGCGCCTGGACCGCGCCCAGTGCCAGGACCCCTGGGCCCCGCAGACACCAGCCCACCCGCCGGACCTACGACGCCGCCACCCTCAACGCACTCAACACCGGCCGAATCCCTGGATGCTACCGAGCCACCCCGAGAGGAACCCACGGACCCTTTAGCTGCCACGCCTGCAAGTTCACCTACATCCGGACATGCCCCGCACCAGCACCCGCCAAGCCGAACACCAGCAGCAACCACCTGAAGTGCATCCTCCTCAACACCCGCTCCGTCCACAGACACGCCGTCGAACTCTGGGACCTCCTAGACACCACAGCTCCTGACGTCGCCTTCCTCACGGAAACCTGGATGAACGACTCCTCAGCGCCCGACATCGCCATCGCCATCCCAGAGGGCTACAAGATCACCCGAAGAGACCGCGACAACCAGACTGGAGGAGGCATCGCCATCATCTACAGAGACACCATCCACATCAAGACCAACACCGACGACACCCTGCCAACCGCCGAGCACCTGCACTTCCAGATCCACACGGACCCCAAAACCACCGTCAGAGGCACCCTGATCTACCGACCCCCGGGACCACGCACACAGTTCAGCGAGGACATCGCCGACCTCATCAGCCCGCATGCCCTCCCCTCCGCCGACTACATCCTCCTGGGGGACTTCAACTTCCACCTGGAGAACAACAACGACCTCAACACCATCACCCTGCTGGACAACCTCGCTAACCTTGGACTCAAGCAGCTGGTGACCACCCCCACCCACCTCGCCAGACACACACTCGACGCCGTCTTCTCATCCAGCAAAGACATCGCCTTCAGCCACGCCACCGGACTCCACTGGACGGACCACAGCTGCGTCCACTTCACCTTCAAAAGAACGACGATCCACCACCACCAGCAACAGGTTGCTCGAAGAAGCTGGAGAAAGATCACAGCCGACCAGCTCGTCGCTTCCCTGAGCCAGCACCCTCCCGCCAGCTCAGCGAACCCCAGCCAGGCCGCCGACAACCTCACAAAGTGGATCAGCAACTGCGTGGACGAACTCGCCCCACTGAGGACCCCGCCCAGCAGACCCGGCAGCAAGAAGGCCCCATGGTTCACCGACGAACTCAAGAGCTCCAAGAAGAACTGCCGAACCCTCGAGAAAGCCAGGAGAAGGGAACCAACACCGAACAACATGACCACCCTCAAGCTTGCCACCCGGAAGCACCACCAACTGATCCGCGCCACCAAGAAAACTGCATTCAAGGACCGGCTGGACAACAACGCACACAACTGCAAGGAACTCTTCAACATCGTGAAAGAGCTCTCCAACCCCAACGCCGGAAACAACGACATCACCCCATCGCAAGACCTCTGCAACTCCCTCGCCTCCTACTTCCACAACAAGATCGCGGACATACACAACCGCTTCAGCACTCAACCGACGCACGCCACGAATGATCCACCGCCCCCCACCACCACCCTCCGCGCCTGGACGCCGATCAGCACCGAAGACACCGTCCGCATGATGAACTCCATCCACTCCGGATCTCCCACCGACCCCTGCCCTCACCACGTCTTCAACAAGGCCGACGCTGTCATCGCACCCCACCTGCGGGACATCATCAACACCTCCTTCAACACCACCACCTTCCCGGAGAGCTGGAAGCACGCCGAACTCAGCGCCCTTCTCAAGAAACCCACAGCAGACCCCACCGAACTCAAGAATTACCGCCCCATCTCGCTCCTCCCGTTTCCAGCCAAAGTCATCGAGAAGACCGTCAACAAACAGCTGGCCGCCTTCCTCGAGACGAATGGATCCCTCGACCACTCACAGTCTGGCTTCCGAGCCAACCACAGCACCGAGACCGCCCTCATCGCTGCCACCGATGACATCCGAGCCCTGATGGACAACGGGGAAACAGCGGCCCTCATCCTCCTAGACCTCTCCGCAGCTTTCGACACTGTCTGCCACCGCACCCTAGTGCAGCGCCTCAGCAACGTCGGAATCCAGGAGAAGGCACTGGAATGGATCATCTCCTTCCTCGACGGAAGAACACAGAGAGTCCGTCTACCACCGTACAAGTCAGAAGCCACCGAAGTCATCTGCGGCGTCCCTCAAGGATCCTCGCTGAGCCCCACCCTCTTCAACGTCTACATGAGCCCCCTCGCGGCCATCGCTCGCCAACACAACCTCAACATCATCTCCTACGCTGACGACACCCAGCTGATCCTCTCCCTGACCAACGACCCCGCCGCCGCCAGAGCCGACCTTCACGAAGGGATGAAAAACGTAGCCGAGTGGATGACGACCAGCCGCCTGAAACTGAACTCAGACAAGACGGAGGTCCTCATCCTGGGCTCCTCGCCCTCCGCCTGGGACGACTCCTGGTGGCCCCCCGCCCTGGGCCCCGCACCCAAACCGACAGACCACGCACGCAACCTGGGCTTCATCCTGGACTCCTCCCTCTCCATGACCAGACAAGTCAACGCCGTCTCCTCGTCGTGCTTCAACATCCTGCGCATGCTACGGAAGATCTTCCGTTGGATCCCCACCGAAACCAGGAAGACGGTCACCCAGGCCCTCGTCAGCAGCCGACTGGACTACGGCAACGCCCTCTACGCCGGAACCACCGCCAAGCTCCAGAAGAGACTCCAGCGGATCCAGAACACCTCAGCCAGACTCATCCTCGACATCCCACGACACAGCCACATCTCCGGACATCTGAGAAACCTGCATTGGCTCCCCGTCAACAAAAGAATCACCTTCCGTCTCCTCACCCACGCACACAAAGCCCTACACGATCAAGCCCGAGCTACCTCAACAACCGCATCAACTTCTACGCTCCCAAGCGCCATCTCCGATCATCCAGTCACGCCCTCGCCGCCGTCCCCCGCATCCGAAGAACGACAACAGGAGGAAGGTCCTTCTCCTACCTGGCCGCCAAGACCTGGAACTCCCTCCCTCCCGACCTGCGCCTGACCCAAGACCACCTCTCCTTCAGGAAGAAGCTCAAGACCTGGCTGTTCGAGCAGTAGCAGCACCCCCCCCCCCCCCCCCAAGCGCCTTGAGACCCTCCGGGTAAGTAGTGCGCTCTACAAATGCCTTGATTGATTGATTGATTGATTGATTGGGTGTTGAAGTGTAGTGCTCTATGGGTCATCCAAGCGATCTTAAGTTTTATCCTAGCTTCAAAGGGAAGCCAATTGAGCAATTTTAAGACTGGTGAAATGTGGTTGGTCTTCTTAGAACCTGTGATGAGTCCAGTGGCCGCATTTAGAGCTGCTCTGATAGGTGCTAAACTGAGTTTAGGCAGACCGCAAAGAGTCGCACTGCTGTATTTGTCTGGAAATGACAAGTGCTTGCACCGCTGATTTAAAGTCATCTTGGGGAAGGTTGGGTTTGAGTTTTCTTAGGATGCAGAGTTGAAAGTTCGCTCCTTTGGTTGATGATCTGATGTGATCTTGCATGTTTAAGTTTTTGTCTAGCACAACTCCCAGTGATTTAGTGGAGTCCATGATGTGAGGTGTGCAGTTGAGGGCGGTGAGGTTACAGAGAAATTTCAACACAGTGGGGGTTTGCCTAGCGGGGCAATGAGGAGGAATTCCGTCTTGAGGGCATTTAAATTGAGATGGTTGGAGATTAGCCAGTTAAGGGTTTTGAGAAGGGTTCCGTTGAAAAATTTGATGTCTTCGGGGGAGGAGATTTTCATGTAGAGTTGGGTGTCGTCCGCATACATGTGATATTGGATGTTGGAGGCTTTAAGATTTACAGTCAGTGGTTCCAGGAAAGGGTTGAAGAGAGTGGGGGAGAGGGAGGATCCTTTGGGAAAACCCAGTGTGTAGGGACTCGGGTTGGAGAGAGACTCTTTGGATTTGACCCTTTGTGCTCGGTTGTTGAGGAAAGAGGCAAACCATTTAAGGATCGTGCCTGAGAGCCCCATTCCGCGTTCCAAGAGGAAGAATAGATTGTCACGTTTGACAGTGTCAAATGCCGATGAGAGATCGAGTATAATTTGTTCTTCTCTACATCCCCTCATTTTCTGCTTACTTGTCTACTTTTTATATTTCCTATACACTAGGAAAAATCCTACCCCTACCATGTACCTCTCCTTTCCTTCTATTATTTTTCCTATATTTTATGCTGCGTCATTATTTACTAACCTTTGTTTAGTCCTTCTTCTCAGTACAGAGATGTTGTGCCCTTTTTGCGGAATTCCTGTCTTGCGTTATTCCTTTCCCGAGTGCCACAGCACACTCAACACTGAAGGTCCTCACATGGGATACTTTTTAGCTGCTCCATTTGCAATTTCCAGTTCTTTGCTTTTCAGTTCGGTGATGGTACTTGATAGAGGTTTCCTCTGCTCCCCATTTCTGCAATGTAGTGCCTTTGTTCATCCTGCACCTTTGGTGATTTTTCGGTGACTATTTAAATATATTTAATGTACCAAAATGTATTAAATATGTTTTTCTTTGTAATAATGTTGGTGCCTTACGACTTTATGTTGCACTTTTGGTTGATTGAAGAATATTGTTGATATTTGTGAACTTTGCAATTTCCAGTTCTTTGCTTTTCAGTTCGGTGATGGTACTTGATAGAGGTTTCCTCTGCTCCCCATTTCTGCAATGTAGTGCCTTTGTTCATCCTGCACCTTTGGTGATTTTTCGGTGACTATTTAAATATATTTAATGTACCAAAATTTATTAAATATGTTTTTCTTTGTAATAATGTTGGTGCCTTACGATTTTATGTTGCACTTTTGGTTGATTGAAGAATATTGTTGATATTTGTGAACTTGTAAATCAATTTAATTCTTTGTGTCCAGGCACACCATTATTTGTGACAATGTTTGCCATTTTGTATTTTTAATGCCTCCTCCTTGGTGTTCAACCTTTACTATCATTCTGGGTAAATGAGCATTCACTTAAATCAAAAGCCTTAGTTGTCCTTTCCACAGTTTATTTTGCACACATCTATTGCGATGGAATTCTTCATCTCTTAAAACATTCTCACTCAACAGCCAAAATGTACAGTTATTTTCAACTACACTTAGCCCACTGATGGATCTGTAGAAATAACTGGTGTAATGCTTCACTCAATGTTTTTCATGTTAAATTGCACCTTTAGAGGAGTTTCTGCATTAATACCTTTTTCTTAACCCATCTGAAGGTAAAGTAAACACATTGAAAACATGAACCCAATTAAACAGAAACTCTATATTTAAGTAGTTAATTAAAACATTTTAAATTGTGTAAAAGGAGTTGTCACTGTGCGGAGAAAGATGCAAACTCTTTATGAAGACATTCTCAAATATCAGGCTATTCACATATTAATCACTTGATCCTGTCCTCTGTTTGTGTTGTCTAATTCAGTCTGTTGTCTATATCTATCGGAGGTCTTGTTTTGTTAAGTTTTATTAATCATAACTGTTATCATAAAGGTGTCCTGGCGCTATGAATTTAAATGTACCTGATAACGAGTCAAAAGCAGCATGAGTGAGGATTAATCAAATGGAAAGGTTTGTGAAGATTTCTTGAACTGGGGATGATTAAGTTTATCCTTAAGTGAAGAGGGAAGGGTGTTCCAATGCTTAGCTGCCAATAGACAAAAGGTTCGGCCAATCTATCTCACTTTCCTAAAAGAGATAATCACAGAGTTATAGTCCAAGACTGAACATAGTAAACAGACACATTTTTTAGCTAGTGGTCCTGAAGATAGAAGGAACCAGATTTGATGGCTGCACGATGAGGAAAGAGTTTTAACAATTATTCTTTTCTCAGTGTGTAGTCAATGGAGTAGGAGCCTTTAATGGGAGAAGGGGGCCTGATGTGGAAAGTAAAGTCAAAAATCATATGGACCACTTCATTTTGAATGAATTGAGGTTTGGCAGTAGTTTCTTGGACGGACCAATGCATACGCTGTTGTAGCAATCTAATCTTGAGATAATCAAGGCTTTTAAAAAACTTGTTTAGGATAATCCAGAGGAAGAAATGGGGTTATTTACTTCAGCACTGTCGACACCATGAACCAGAGATATTACCTTTTTCATCATATATCCTAAAGTGCAAGCATTGTCCAGAGGAAAAACAAGAGTTTTAACAGAAGTGCTTTTAGAGGGCAGAGCACCCAAATTTGATGATTGCCTAGCATCTGACCCGATGGTATTCGAGCATTCCAGCACCAACACTTCTTTTTTATTAGTGTTAAGTATAGGGGAATTGCAATGCTTCTAAGTCGCTACTTCAGATAAACGTCACCTAAACGTAGCTTGGTTGAGTTCCGGAGATCCATTCCGCCAGATGATAAGATGAGTGTTGTCTGCATATGTATAAAGAAGTGGGAAAAATATTGAATAAATGTAGGTGCCACATAGATGTTAAAAATCGTGGGGCTCAATGATGAACCCAGGGTTTTAGGGGGCACATGTTTCACCTTCTTAGTGTTGGAAAAGGAAGAAACCGTTTTCACACTTTGGGTCCTGTTATTTGAACATGAAGTTGGCCATTTCAGAGCTGAGCTTCTGAAACCAATCGAATTCAACCAAATAAGAAGCACCTCTTGGGAAACTGTATCAAAGGCTGCCAATAGATCAAGTAGAATTAGGGCCCCACAACTCCTGTGGTTTAGTGTCCAGTGCCGATCATCAGCTAATTCTACACTGAACGATAGTATGCTGAAAAGTGATCTGAACCCAAACTGAGATGGGTCATGAACAGAGTTGACCTGTAAAAAAGAAGGTAGAATACTGTTTACATATTTTTCTAGTATCCTAATGGGAAAATGCAAAAAAGTGATGAGGTGGTAGTTGCTGGGATTCGTAGGACCCTCTTAGGGTGTTTTATTAGGATGAGTGATAGCACTGTATCTTTCCAACTAAAGGGAATGACTGCTGTATCTAAGGAAGCATTGAACAACATAGTAAAATGATGTATTAGCCTGTCTAATTCCAGGCAAAGAAATTAGACCAGACAAACTTCGATGAGTCAGCCAGATTGGAGTGCCATAGATAACTCTGTGAAGCCTACATGATATGGAAGCGGAAAACTGACAAAGCCTGTTTTGATCATGAAGAATCTGAGGAATTTGTCTCATTTTTGTGAAATGTAATCGTAGAAACTGGGGTGACATCAAAATTGAACATATTGTATCAGTTGAGCATAAATGTGGTTAGCCGGATTATTACTCAGTTCTAAGGCGTTAGGTGGGTTAAATACCTGACATGTCTATTGGGTTTTAAAACTTAACAGTTTCTTTTGAAGAATTAATTCTTAATGTACTTTTAGCCTTTCCGATGATTTGTTTACATTGAAAGCCAGATAGAGTAGAGCCACAAGGTATAGTGATTTGCTTATTGGGTTATAACCACGCCTCCATACAGGTTCCAGTTTTTTGCATTCTTTTTTAAAAGGTTACATTTTGGCAAGAATCGTTGCTCCGAATGTTTAGAAACATGAGAATTCAGTGCCTAAGATAGCAAACCGTCCACTTTAAATTCACCATAAGTCATTAATATCAGTGTTATTAGCAGAGACTGGAATAAAAGCATCAAGTGCTGCGATGAAAGCATCTTTTGCGATCTAATACCAAGCACATCCTCTCATTTTTACTTTACGGAGCATTAATCTTATGGGTAGTAACCAACAACCAGTTAAAGTGAATGAAAAAGTGATCTATCCTTGGGAGGGGATCTCATATATCTCTAATAATGTTTATTGAGGAAAAAATATGAACAGGGTTAAGTGCTTCAAGCTGGGCAATAAGTGATCTATACCTATTCTGAAGTGGTTTGACCGGCATGGGTAGCAATTGCCGCTGAGCAGGTGCTGAGTGGCATAGATAGGCATGCCTTTGATATACCGTCAGTGTGCCAGCAGTGCATATGAATTACATGTAGCAGGAATTTGATTCCAGTCTAAGTCATCCACATATATCATTATACCAGAAACCTTCTCTTATTACATAAGTTAAGCTACAGAGATCAATTATCCCATTTTCACAAAAACACTTAAGGTCTGTTATATTATTTCGACCCCCAAGGTTGCAAAATGTCTAATTTGTATATCCAGTATGTTTCTCACTGCAACTTGGCATTCCTACCATCTTAAATTACTGTCTTGGACGAGGTAGTTTTCCTCGTCTCAGTCGCATCAGGAGAAAGTATGAGTTATCAGTGCTTTCAGCCTCTTTAAAGTCTTTTATAAGTATAGGGTTTATTTTTTCTGAAACCACATTTTCTCCCGTAGGATTTTTTTAATGCATCTCAAACCACTATTATACCAATTTTCTTTCCTTCGTCCGTCGAAATGTGAAGACAGACTGCACAGGCTCCTTCCTATTCGAGAACTGAATTGCTATATTCTTAGATGTAATGACTTCTGAATGGATGCCTACCTTATTATGTTGGTTAATGGCTCGAAATTGGACGCTTTTGGAAAGAGACCATTTCTTGATGGATCTCTGTTAATGTGCAGCTCAGCATTGAACTAGTTGGGAAATCTCCCCTGAATAGTTTGTCCTCACTCCACTAGAGGATAGCTTTTATGGGATAGAGCTGTGCTCAATCTTGATTTGGCAGATCTTTCTGTGGGGGCTAGTTCTGTCCTCGACTATCCCCCACCACACATGCTCTGGAAAGGTTCCAGTAGGGAATCTGCTGGATACACCATCCATTACAAAATACGTTTTTTCTATCAGAAATAATGTTACCAAAGGTAGCTAACTCGTTTATCTTAATCACTCTTGTAGCTTTGCTTTAATATGTCTTTTGATCATCCATCTACCAAACAGACTGCCTTGTATATTTATTCGAGGCTTCCTTCAGGGCGAGTTAATGCAAGTCCTTTGAGGGTTTAATTGTAGCTACTGTGGTTCTTCCATCTCCATAGCAGCACAGTCCCTTGCTCTGACAGTTTCTTTAACTGGAATAGATGTTCCACTAGAGGAAGAATTATTCACAGGTAGTTCATCCTAAATATCATCTCAATTCTCATTTTACAGTGGAGTCCAGTAGTAACGTGTAAGTATTTGTGCCTCATTGACGTCATTACACAATCATCCAGTGGTAGCAGATGTGACATTTGCTGATGCCAACACTGGGTTGACCCCCTTTCCCACCTTTACACCCTTAACGGCCTGCACCAACACTGGGTCGACTCCCTTTCCCACCTTTAAACCTTTACCTGCCTCCTATTTGGTGTCAAGTTGTAAAGGTCAGGGAGTGTTAACTGCAGAAAGTAAATGGGGATGCTAGAAACCCACTGACATTCTCTACTTGACTCCAGCAGAATTGCTTCAGAGACCATGGTTCGTAAGAGCAGTGCCTAAAAGACCCAAAGGCAAGCCAGTGGTAACCCCTGTTGACTTTCCTATTTGACCTGTTTGAATTGCTAGCGTGGGTGTATGGGTTTTGGTACAGAAGTTACTTTTTAGGGTATCTTAGTGTTCATTGCCTACGATCCACTCATCGGTGCACTTGCTTTTGTTTGTCTTATAAATTGGGGTGTCTTGACTGAAGCACCCGCCTAATCATTTAATGCATGTGTGAGAGGGATGAAACCGTAGAACCAGGCAAAAAGCAATTCAGGCAATAAAATACAAGCAACAGAACGAAAGGAGATTAGTGCATAAGACCCGATAGGTGGTCAGCATCCACGTTTGAACTTGGTATACAGCTGAGGGTTCATAGTAAACAGATTTTTTTGTAGCCCTTGTTCAAATATTTTGACGTTTTTTGCCATGCCTCTGCTGTGCAATAACTTTACCAACCTCATTAAATAGGACACTGCGTTTATCGAGAAGTATTTGTAATTCTGTAGCATCCTGAATATAAACGTAAGTCTCTAAATGCAAAAGTACTTATCTTTGCTTTTCTTTTTTTTTCTTTAACAGCGAGAAAAGGTTCATGATCGATGCAAAAATATTTGTCCCCCTAAGGACGAGTTTGACAGGAATGCTCTGTCACGTAGTAATGGTAAAGTCTCTGCTGTTATTAACTGCTTCATCAAGTTGTCCATTACTATGTCATGTTATTGGTATTGTCACATTGGAAGAAAAAAAACATAAGCCACCGAATTTTAAAATGTAGTCTTGCTGCTTTTCTTTAGTCGTTGATTTGCTTCTCTTGGGATTCTGGCTATGCCTCAAGGGGAATTATTCTCCATTGCGTGATTGTTTCTTTTAATCAAAACGACTTATACTGATCTAAAACAGGGCTGAATCTATGTACTTTCAATATGACCCATGTCTTCTATTGTTTGTATGGTGAGCTCATTTATAGCTGCTTACCCATGTTAGTGTACCTAGCGCATATATCCTCTTCCAACATGGGGCTATGTATTATTAGGGGTAATTAGTCTTAGGTCACTGGTTTCTTCCAGATAAATAACTTTAGTTAAAAAAATTAATTTATGTTTTGTAATATCGCTGGGGTAAGATTGCCTGTTAAATTTTCAGATTGTTTGTTATTTGACTAAACCTTTCTTTAAACATTATTTTTCAGCAGAAAAATCCAGGACTGATCTGGAGCAAGTACCTAAGGTATGATTGCAAGTCATTTGTAACTAAATTAACATAAATTCCAATAAACTGGTTTGCCACTCTCAAGGCTCGCAGCTGAAGGGAGTGTCAATTATTCTTTCCAAAGAATGACTTTTATGAATATGGTAAACTTTAGACTATCCATCCTTTTAAAAATCAAACCACAGAAAAGTACTTCTTTCACCATTATGGCAGGAGTGCCATTGGACCATACTGTTCTGTAATAAGCAGAGTGCTTTTTAAAAAATAATGGTGGCAGTCATTAAAATTGTGTGATGTGCTGTGGAGAGCAATACATATTGTTACTTATAATTTGTATTGTCTCTGTGATCATGGAAGATTAATTTGATTTAAGTACAGAATTGTAAACAAAATGGGTATGAGACCGATGTGTGCTCCTACCAAATGTTAAGTTCTTAAAATTAATCCGTTTTTGTGGCCTAACATTGAGTTTGATCACACCATTTTATTCCATGTTTCCTGCACAATATAAAGCAATAACATTTTGCAACCTGTTCATACCCTAACTCCTGCTTTTTGTTGCTAAGATCACTTAATGTTTTCTGGGGCACAATTTTTTTTTTTATTACATTTTTTTGTACATTAGTTCGAGATCATACATTGTAAAGATTTACAAAGAAGGTAAAACATAACCAAAAGAAAAAGACAGGCCAACATACACATTCAGCTCAGTTGTCAATTTGCTGGTGTGACACAATAATACAATACAATGCGTCATACATTACTGACACAGTTACAACCAGAGTACAACATAATATACATTGAGGGGTAGTTAATCAATCGGATGGGATTGTAGGTAGAGCGTTAATGGTTGCCAATAGTCTCTTGGTTTGGCTCTTGATGGAAGCTCTTCTTGATAGGTTTTCAGGGTGTCCTTACAGTACACCATGTCATGTATCCATTGCTTACATGTGGGATGTTTACGCATAGCCAATTATAACGCAATCACACAGAATTTACAGTTATTGGATCCCAAATTGGACACAAGACCTAGCACACATATACGGATTGTACAATCGATTTTGGTACCTAACACGGAGCTTAACATTGTTGTTACAGTTTCCCAATAGTCACTAATATGCGGACAGTGCCATGCTAAGTGTATAAAATCTGCTTCGTCAGCCCCGCAACGTTTGCAACTCGCGTCTGTGCGGAGACCGCATTTGTTTAATTTAGCCGGTGTGTGGTATGCTTGGTGTAAATATTTATAATGACTAAGTCGTAAGTTACCATTTGGTGTAAGTAGGTCAGTCAAGGCACAACACTTAGTCCATTCTTCTTCAAGAACGGGCGTGTCTAAAACCATCGTAGAGGTGTGGCGCCGCGGCCAGGGCGACTGACTCCGGAATCTGGGGATCACGGTTCGATCCCCGGCACCGGCGGCAGATTAGCCCAGCACCATGTGACTCTGGGCAATAGCTTGCTTAATCTTCCCGACGGCCCCCAGCGCCTAGAGACCCTAACGGGTGATTGTGCGCTTTACAAATGTGGATATTATCGACCATCTATTTCGTGCTTTGCATGTGTTTTCTGCTATGTCAGTTTGTAATAGGACATATAGTTTGGTCACTAGATGAACATTGTGCGGATCAGTGATGACCATTTATAATGCTTGAAGAACAGGTGGTTCTGCTGGAAATGTGGGATAGTGATTTTTAATTGCACCTCGCAACCTGTGATTAGTGAATTTGAAATGGAGTGTTTGGTTACTAATATATTGAAGGTCGTCAGTTTCTATAAATATTCCGTTGTTCTATAAATCCCCCATCTTTTCTATTCCAACCTATTGCAGCAGTGTCATGCCCGCCCTCTCCTGAGTCACCGATATCGCTGGATGTTGCAGCAAAGGTAATGCTGGCGCGTACAGCGGGAGTTTGTGCGCCAATTTTCCCATCCTCTGCCATGCCAGATTTGTCGTGGGGATGGTGTTTATTTCTTGTTTCGAGACATGTGCTCGGGGGTGCGGCAATATATATTGGAGCTGTATTGGGTGGACGTCCCCGTCTTCGACCGCCGTATGTGGTAGGTATCTGATTGGATGATACCAAAAATGTGCATATTGCGCCTGAGCACAGAGATAGTAGAGCAAAAAGTCAGGGACCTTAAACCCGCCTAGAGAGTATGGGGAGTGTCAGCGCACGTAGTTCAATGCAGCCTTGCTTACCAGCCCAAATAAGGCGAGTTACACTGGAAGTCAGTCTTTGGAATACTGCTTTTGGTGGGGTTATTGGAATGTTGTTAAATAGATATAAAAATTGTGGTAGTATGATAATCTTTACCACAGCTATTCTGTCTGCCAGGGACAGAGGGAGATGTATTCATCGTTCTACTTTTTCTTCCAGCTTACTTATGGCAGTACCATAGTTAGTTTATATGACCACCGCTGGATCACTGTGATACCAGATGCCCAGGTAGCGGACAGGGTCTGATTGCCACTCCAGTGGAAAGTCTTCCGGGTGTGGTGCTGTAATGTCCGTCAGCGGGATGATGGTGGATTTACTCCTATTTATTTGGTGTTCTGGGGCACAATTATTGCACAGCTCATTCCGGCCTGCTAATTGTGTGTGATTTGTTTTTTGGGGGGTTTCCTTTTTTAAAATGTTGTTGCTAATTGTTAGAAATGGGTTCCTAGTTGGCAGTGGTTTGCACCCTGTCCAAATAGGAACCCTCACTCTAGTCAGGGTGAGGGAGTCACCCAGCTAAGTTGACACCTGCTAACCTCCTTGGTAGATTGGCACGAGCAGTCAGTCTTATCTCAGAGTCAATGTGTAAAGCATTTGTACATACAGACACACACACAGTAGCACATTGAAAATACTAAAAACGCAGTCCACACCATGTAAAGAAAAATAGCAAATTTTTTTAGGGAATAAAACAAGACCAATACAACAAAAATCCATCATACACGAGGCGAGATATCACTTTTCAAACATTAAGCTAGTTCAATCCATATAAATCAATGGATGTGTTTCTTTTAGCACCAAGTACCTTGGATGCATCAAAAATCAAAGACAAAACTAGCCTCTAGGGCGGTGAGGTGCCAGAAAAGTAAAGCGATGCATTGTTCCTAACTCCACAGGGGAGGTGATGCGTCGGTTCCTTACTGCTAGGCAGGGGAGGTGATGCAAAGGTTCCTTGCTGGAAGAAGAGATGGTGCGTCGATCTCCGTACATGCGGCCTCGGTTCCTTACTGCTATGCAGCTTAAATGAAGTTTCTGCATTTAGGGGCGTGAGTCGAAAATCTCTGCCGATGTGACAGCGGTGAAGTAGGCGCTGAATCTAATTTCCAGCTTCAAAGCCGGAGCTGCGTCCATTCCTCAGCAGCCAACCAGGTGCTGCGTCGGAGTCTGACCGGGTGTCACGGACGTCGGTGACAAGGTGCTCGTGACTCACGGTGCAGCGATTTTTTTTAAAATTTTTTTTTATTTATTTATGTATTTTATTTATTTATTTATTTTACTCGCTGCGATGGTGAGCTTGGGGCCTGCCATATAAGCAGTGATCCATGCGCTGATCGGGAACCACGCAGGCAGCTGTGATGCATCATTCTTGTGCAGCGATGTGTTGAGAAAACAGGCGATGGGAGTCGATGTGTGGATTTTCTCTTTATTTGACCAGGTTACACATCCGGGGGCCCAGGAACTGGCTTTGACACCACTTGGCAAGCCCGGAGTCTCCTCAGAAGAGCTCAGGCACTGGTAGTTGAAGTCTTTGATTGCCCTGAGACTTCTTAACAGGAGGCAAGCACGCACAAGCCCTTGGAAGTTGGATGTAGAAGACAAAGCCCAGTCCTCTCATTCCCAGGACAGAAGCAACAAGCAGCAGGCCAGCACAACAAAGCAACAAAGGGTGCCAGTCCCTACTACAGTATCCAACTCTTCTTCCTGGCAGAATGTCCTCAGTCCAGAAGTGTTCTGATTTTGGGGTGTCAGAGGTCCAATACTTATACCCCTTTCTGCCTTTGAAGTAGGTAAACTTCAAAGAAAAGTCTTTGTAGCTCCTTTCCCTGATGTGGCTACAGACACACTACAGGGCGATGGAGACAGCTTTGTGTGAGGAAAGGCCTATTCAGGTGTCAGTGACAACTCCTCCCACCACTGTAGCTCAGGAAGGAACATTAGCCTAGTGATGGGCCATCAGGATATGCAAGGCACACCTCAGCTCCCTTTGTGTGACTGTCTAGAGTGAATGCACAAGAACCCAACTGTCAGCCAACCAAGACGTGTTTTCTACAGACAGGCAGAGGCACAAAATGGCTAAGCAAGAAAATGGCCACTTTCTAAAAGTTATAATGTAATAGCTACAGTAGTTCAGGGATAAATTTACATAGAAGAAATTGTGTTTAACCACAGAAAGATGTGTACATTAAAATATACATGAAATATAAATAAAAGGTACCCACAGACAAAGATATTTTTCTTGAAAATGACTGTTATTGAAATAACTTATTATAAAGCATGAAAAATATAATGAAAAATACAAACATATAACATGGTGCTCATGTGGTTGCACCTAATGAACATATAGGAAACACAAGTTACAGTGTATGCAGCCAAACACAATGCAGAACCAAATGCGAAAGGCTTTCACTTATAAGTCATCATCAAATGGACATAAAATTTAACAGCGTGCCATCATACAAAGACTTCTATGGGCAATGTTTAAGGTGGCCCGAAAAATGGGACCCTCTGCTTTCATAAGAAACAACGTCCCCCACTGGTCATTTTATTCGACCTCAAACTCCAGGTGTGACTCCTGTGGAATCCTATTCAAACGCTGGATCACCTTTCAAATTAAGTGACAAATACCCACACATTCGTGGTTTCTCAGATGTAGGGCGTAACGCGTCCGGTAGCTGGAAAATTTATATCCATTTGATGAGGACTTATAAGTGAAAGCTCTTTGCCTTCTGTCATGCTCCATCCGGAACCGGAAGGGCAGACTTTTTCACTTGCTTACTGGACTACTAGGGCTGTCAATAGGCTGCTTTGTCCTGAGGAAGACCCTATTTGATGTATCTACACACACACTAATTTACTGGGTCGAAATGTTGACGTGAAACAGGCTCATTTCCAGGCTCACTATAACTAGGAAACAAATAGACAATGCGTGCTATAGTGAAAGACAAGCGAAGGACAGAGAATTTATGTAATTGTCTTGTTTTGTTTGAGTTAGACACAGCATTTCTCTCACTTGTCACTTCAGTCACTTATTGAATTGTTTTTGTAATGTTATTGTTTTTGTGTGATTTATTTTTGACAGCTCGTATTAATTAATTTTGTGCAGGACTTTGTGATAAAAATTCAATTTAAAATACATTTATATATTTTTTATAAATTGTTGTAGGTGTGCTGTATTTAGTTTTGTTAACTATTATTAATATTTTCATTTGATGTTTATTGTTCTAATAAAGGAATGGCTAGGTTCTAAAAGGTCTTTTTCAGTGCTTACCCAATGGAACCAATTGTAGCTTCGTACATCAATACCTAGGTTCCGAGAGAAACGGGGTGACCCCATTGTTCTTAATGGCAGACCCACTAGTAGCATTCGATTTACAGGCCCTGGGCACACCTTGTGCACTTTACTAGTGTCTTATTAGTAAATCAACTATGCCAGTCATGGGTAAATCAATCACCAATAGAATTTACACAGGAAGCACTTGCACGTCAGCAGTGATAAAGTGCCCAGTGTCCTAAAACGAGCAAAAACAAAATGCAGGACACGGTAAAAAATACAGGAGGTCAGAAGCAATACGACAGGGGAAATCAAGCCAAAGGATGCCAGGTATAACACCAATTGTTTTTTTTCTGCCATGGACTTTTTTGCAGTCTTTCTTATGTGACCATTTACAAATTATGCTGCAGGTAATAGGACTCAAACTGTGTCAGTCCAGCAGTTCTCAGAGTTGTCCCTGGTTATGATTGCTGTGCACGTGGGCTGC
Organism: Lissotriton helveticus; assembly: GCF_964261635.1. NCBI lineage: Eukaryota > Metazoa > Chordata > Amphibia > Caudata > Salamandridae > Lissotriton > Lissotriton helveticus. The sequence continues at coordinate 1,623,268,692 of NC_136067.1, forward strand.
ATGCATGTTCTTTGTAAGATTTCTGGGTTTGTTTTGGCTACTTTGTCTTTTAGGATTATCTTAGGGTTCTGGCTTTCTATGATACTTTAGGATGTTGCTGCTTGTAACTAAATAGTAAGAACACCTTTCTTTCATAGGGTCCCAGTTTCAGTGTTTTCCTATTTATGAGCTTGCCCACCAGGCCAGGGGGGAGAAGGACTGTCCAAGTCAGTGGGTAGATCACTCTAGCAGCAGCTTCACTGGTTCCTAGCTGGCCTAAAACACTGAGCCTGCGATGTTGAGGTACTATTGCTTTAAACTGCATTCTAATCCAAGCAGCTGACCATCAGAATCATCACTCCCAGTTGCAACTTTATCAGGCCACCAGGTAGCCTCTATTCAGCTCATTCATGTAAGTCACCAATAGAAAACACAATAAAAGTCCTTTGAAGGTGTATTTGTTGTTTTTCATTGTTACACCACAATTGTACCAATACTGCTTATGGTTATAATCACACAAAAGGTATTCCTCATCCAATCTTATTTTGTGGGTCTTATCAATTTGGCCACTCTGCCTGGGTCCTCTGTACAGCTTCAGAATGACTGAGTTGACCAAAACCTTCCAGGTCTGCCTCCTGCCAAGACTGTCACATTGGTCCTAAAGTCAAGACTTTCCTGATTTATCACTGTAGATTCTCCCTGCAGTCAGTGGCTAGATCTTTGTATACTATCAAACAGAATCTACCTGCATTCTCCATTCAGAGTCTGAAAGCATTAATTGACAAAAAAGAAAAAGAAGGATCTGTGGCTAAGAAATTCTACCAGCCAGAGATTTACTTAGGAACAATTACCGGAAGCATGCATGTAGACCGAAGGCAAGACAAAAATTGATACTCTACACATGTTTAAATGAGTAACCATGTGTCCAGCCCTTAAAATAAGCAGTAGGAGGAGTCTAGCTTGATGTCATGTAAACAAGAAAGAATAGCCATCTGATAGTGGCAAGAAATGTAAAGATTATCGTTTTTAACACCTCTGGTGCCAAGACATCATTGAAAATGAGGGGCTTCTGTGAGCAGTACGTTTGCTCCCAGCTTGGAATGTCTGTGTCCATTACTTTGAGGTACGATACATTTACAAAATTGAAAACCCTTTTTTTAAATAAAGTGAGAGTGAAATAGATGATGTCTTCATTACCTTGAAAGATCAAAAAGAAGAAGCTGAACACATTTTGATGTGGTGCAATCCAGGAGTATCTAATTTGCTGTTCACCCAGCACTGGACATCTGGAAAATCTCATTTTAGGTCTGTTTATCAAAGCTGAGAATAGGCAACTTGTCTGTTTATTTTACACCAAGCCCACTGACAAAACGTCCTGCTGTTTGAAAGTCATCACCCATGATCTTTGAAGTAAAGCCTACCATGTGGTCAGTTCCTGCGTTCACAGGAATTGCTCATAATTGGGAACCTATGATAAACAACCAGAGGACCCCAAAAGAAATTTGTTAGTAAGAAACTGCCCAAAATAAATAGTACAAAGAGAAAAAAAAGTCTAGAAATAATAACTGGGATAGCCTGCTGGAGACCCATGTAAAAGAAAAGTGGAAAAGTGCCCTTTGTAACCACCTACTCCCACAATTCAGTCACTTGAAAGAACTCAGTAGGCAATGGAATATCCTTAATGTGAACATCAAAATGCCTTTGAACCCACTATTTTCAAATAAAAGGGCTACAAGGATACAGGTCCATTTGATTCACACAAGATCCAAACAAGTGAATAAACACCGCTGCCCAGCTGCGTTTATGGTCATTGACTAGAATGCAGGACCCCATCCCTTTGGCAATTGGTTCTCTTTACAAAGTACAGAACTAGTGCTATGAATGAGATATTTGTGTAAAACCGATGTCACTCACCAACTGTAACATTAATCAGTTTCCTAAATGGTCATATACCCTTGTACCCTATGGTATATGGGGATGACATCATGAAAGGGGAAAGTCCAAATTATTAGATATCAAAGCAGTATCATAGCGGGGAAACTCGCATCGAAATTTAGGGCTCGCTACAAAGAGAACCGAGTTACCATGATTTGAAATGGACGTTCTCAGAGAAGGATCCAGAATGACAACACCTGGATTTTTTTTTATATATGTGAACAGTTAGGTGTGTGTAGGCTTGAAACTGCTTGGCAAGTTCAAGTGGAGTTTGAGCTGATCATATGCTAATCGACTAACAAAAATATATATTTTCAGTAGTTGGTAATAGCCACGGCTGATTTTTCTCAATCGGACCCTTTTTAAATTAATAGCACTGATGACTGATCATTCCACAATGTAACATTTAGTAGATTGTGCTGTTGTCAGAAGGCTCTGATAATACAACATTCATAACGGAGACCTTGTGTTTTAGTTATGAAATACTTAGAAACAATATTAGTAGGTGCTATACCACCTCCAAGGCTTTGCTTAACTTTGTAATTACCAGCGCTGTTTAGATTTCTGTTCCTAAATAGTCCTAAACCCCTATAATAACTCAGATCTTCTACTTTCAGGAAGGACGTCTTGCCTCTATGATGTCCACACAACTGACTAGTAATTGTCATGGTTCTTATGTAATTAGCCCTAGTAGCACGGCCAACACTGTGCCTATGAGGAAGCCTTTCACTAACCTCAAATTAAAATGTATGTCTCACCCCCTCTTGATGTCTGGCACCCCCCTTCAAAACACCCGTTTTTCTGGGGAATTGTACCTTCTGGTGGACCAGTGTCTGTTTGCCGCTGCACACCGGAGACTGGGGTAAGTTCCATGCCTTATTTTTGAAAAAACTAAGACCTGATCTGAAGGGCCACATTTCTAACTTTAGCTATTAATTTGCCTTTAGCAGCAGCAATAGCAGGCACCCGTTGTTGCCAGTTGGCTTGACTTTTAGCCACAATCAGTGAGCAAATACAGTGCTTCTGGTGCCATAGACTCTTTCACTTGGTGTTAGGTGAGTGTGTGGGGGAGCAGTAAATTTTGAGTACGGTTTGCAGAGATCCCTTGTGATGCACATGTTTTTAAACATTGAGACTATCTGGATTAGTATTACTGAGTTCTGGAGTAAAACTAACCATTGTCTAACGTAATAATCAAAAAGTTTACTGTACTCTTTTTCCAAGCTCGGATTGGCCGACTTGTTAGTTGCACCATTCAGGCAAGGAGTAAAGGTTTACTTGCATCCTGGTCCCCTTCTCACAGATATGACCACCCATTAATACTCTGACTACAGTTAGGAGAGCAGGAAAGTTGGGGGTGGATGGAACCTAGTCCAGATGAATGCCCCGGACCAGCTAGGCCATTAGAGTTTGGGTCAGAAACATGTTGATTTAAAAAAAAAAAAAAAAAAAAAACAACAAAAAAAACTTCAGCCTGCCGTTTTTACTAATGTGGTAGGGAGACATCAATAAAATATCTGAACCATTTACCATCCCAATCAGATTTTTAATCGATTAAGCCCCATACGTCTTTTCTTAGGAAGCTGGCTCTCTATTTACGGCCAGATTCATCAAGGTAAGGAATTGCGAGTCCTTAATAGCGAATTTTAAGGATTCGCTATTAAGGACTCGCAAAACGGGATTCATGTAGGAATCGCAATTGAATTTACGATTCCCACTGATTCCTTATTTGCGATTAGCTAATTGCAAATAAGGAATAACTCCCCATTCATTCCTATGGGCCTAAAGGCCCATAGGAATGAATGGGGAGTCATTCCTTATTTGCGATTAGCAATTAGCTAATCGCAAATAAGATTGCGATTTCAAGGGTGCCAGGGTGTCCAAAGGACACTCTGTAGCACCCCTGAAATGTAATCTACAATGGTGTTGCGTACACACATGTCCAAAGGACATGTGTGTGTGTAACATGCAACTTAGAAAAATGCATTTAAATGCATTTTTATAAGGTTTTGCTATTTACCACACGGTTTGACCTTGCGGTAAATAGCGGCCCAAAATTGCGATTTCGCAATTTTAAAATGGTTCATGAATTGCATTTAAGGAATCTCAAATAGAGATTCCTTAAATGCAATTCCTCGCAAATGTGCGAATTCTTTATTAGCGAGTGTTGCATTTGGGATGATGAATCCCAAATGCAAAAATTGCACTCGTAAAGGGCCATATTCTCAGAATCTGGCCCTTTGCGAGCGCAATTTAGCTTGATGAATCTGGCTGATCGTGTAGTAAAACGAAGTACACTGTGCAGAGAGTCCGGTCCGTCCCTAATTGGTTTGCAGAGGCTAAAGTAGATAATACGAACACTTTTGTGGTAGTGTGTGCAGGCAGTTAGGATTATCAGAGGGTGGTATTATGCATTTGTTATACTCCCAGAGATGATAAATAAGACACACACTCAAAGAATAAAACCAAGACCAATTTAGAAAAATAACACTTCTTTTGATAAATATTTCAATCTCAAGAACTTCGTTTCAAGGTAAGTACAGTTTTCGATAACAATACACACAGGTAAGTAAACGTTTCAGACCTGTGCACTTTTACGCACAATCCAATCCTATGGGAGGAAAAGTCAAAGATGCATGTAAGGTAGATAGTCGTTTTCAGGGGTTTACCTTCTGGGATCGGAATAGTAGTGGGCCAAAGTTCAAAATAGTATGAGCAGTTCTACCGGGAGCAGGGTGCTCTTGAGGCTGACCGGGTGCTGGTGAGGCTGGTAGCTGCACTTTGGAGAAACAGGGCTACCTGGAAAAAGGCTGTCCAGGGAGACTTCAGGGGGACTTGCGGGCAAGTCTGGGGCTCCCAAACGGAGGCTCATGTCATCAGGAGTCTTGGAGCATGGGAGCAAAGCCGGTTCATCTAGATCTGGGCCTGAGGGCTCGGGAGTAGAGTGGTTTGGTCGGCTGGGCTGGTGCACATAGATGCATCTCGAAGTCAGGAACAAACAGCTGTCGGAGGAGAAATCAAGGTAGCTGGGCCACTCTTAAAGTGGGTCTTAGTGATGCTGACGTCCCTCAGCGGCTGTTTGGTCCTGGTGCAGTGGGGATCTGCACTTGACACTCATGATCTATGTTTGGTGCAGGGCATCTGGGATCATAGGGGTTAGTACAGCATGGCTCAGGTTGGTCCTGGTGTCTTCACACTTGGTGGGGAGCCAGATCTGACCTTCCAGAGCATGAGTACCTTTTCCTGATCGTCCGCGGTCAGGCAGGAAAGCTGCAAGAGGGTGGACTGGACACTGATTGTGGGTGCATGTGGACTGTAGGGAAGTTGCTCCTCTACTCCAAAGGGAAACATTTGGTGTTTGTTGAAGTGCTGACAGTCTACCTAAGGCTTTGGTAGTGCTCCAGCTCGCAGGATTAGTCACTCTGTCGTGGTTTTCACGAGAGGGCTGAGGACATCAGGGTTTCCTGTCAAGGTCCAAAGTTCTGCTACAGTTCTTACCAGGCAGTGACTCTTCTTTGTCCTTCTTCTGTTGATCCTTCGAATCTGAGTTCTTGGGTTTAGGGGTGCCACCTAAATACTCAATTCAGGGGCGTTGTGGGGAGTGACGGGTAGCAGCCAATGGGCTACCTACCTTTAGGGTTTCTCCACACACTATATGATCACTTGCTTGGGAAGTGGGCATAACCCTAAAAGGTTAATTCCTGCCAAAACAACATGAAGGAACCTGAAAAGTGTGGTCCACATCAGCTGTCCCATCCTAGTCGTGGTGCTGGCTGAATGTGGGCACACCTCCGAATCCAACTAATTTTCCCGCTTGTCTTGCCACCAAAAAGGGGGGTCAGGATGGGGGGTTGGGCACCTATACTATCTGGAGAGGCCCGGGGTCGCATAACACAGGTGGCAGGGCCTGCTTGCAGGAGGTGTAAACAACTCCGCCCATAACAGGCTTTGTTCCTGTCCTTCAAGAGCAAAGGCTCTCATCTTAGGAGGCCAGAAACCTGTCTATGGTGGCTGGCTGTTCGAGACCTGTCAGTCAACTCACTAGTAGTCAATAGGTTTTCAGGGGTCACCTCTAAGGTGTCCTCTGTGTGCATTTATTAACAAATCCAGCACTGGCATCAGTGTGGGTTTATTAAGACGAGGTGTTTGGTACCAAACACCTTGGTGGTACAGTGAAGCCATCATGTAGATGGGGAACTAGTAATGACGAGTGTCCAATCCATGTACTCGTTATGGCTTCTCTCTGCACTGGTATTATCTTTTTTTTTACACTTTTTTTGTACCTTTTCCCCCCCAAAAAACATATGTTGCAAGCCCATACATATGGGCAATGATATAGCGGAATAATGTATAGAGTCGGAGAGAGTAAGCAAACAACAAGAGCAGTACGTAAATGTGTAGTATAATCCACGCAAAGCATTCAAGTATAGTACATAAATGGGCACGATTTACAAAATCAAGCAGAACACATTTTTCCGATATCACAGTGAGGTGTGCATTAGGTTATTGAAATAATGATCAAAAGGAAGAGTCTGCGTCCATGGTAAACAAATAATCCCATAGTGGCTGCCAAATGTTCTTCAGACGAGAGGTGGGAGGGGGAGGGGGGGGAAGTAATGTTGCCTATATTTCACTGGTTGAAACACAATGTCTTGGTGGTAGGGCGGATTTTGTTCCCCGTGGACTGATAATATCTAAGGGTGAACTCTGATGTCACCGGACTTATTCACTCTGGCAGGTATGCCCTCGCATGGGTATAGTGTACCCTACCACATGTACTACTGGCAGGCATGGCATACAGGGATGTGTGCCATGTCTGCTCTTCGGTTTTCTCTGCACCAAGACATGCCGGATGCAATGGCAGTTTGCATGAGCTTGTTGAGGTGACTCTTGGGATGGCACAATTTGTGCGGCAGCTCTTGGGGACGCTGTTTAGGTCCAATGCCCTAGGTACCAGGGGTACCACTTACTAGGACTTATAAGGGATCCTAAAGGGGTTGCCAATTGTGGAACTATCGTACAGTTTAAGGAAAGAACCTGGTTAGTAGGAACCCAGCACCAGCACACTCTCAAAGTTGCACCAGAGACCAGGCAAAAAGTGTGTGTGAGGGGGGGGGGGGTACTGCAACAAACCCCAGTTTCCTCCACTTTTACAACAAGGAGGGATGGTTTCAAGGTGGCTGCTGTTTGGTTGTCATTTGCAGCTAAATTAAGAGGTTTACAGCACATGTACGTCTTATGATTATTTATTACTTATTTATTTAAAACATTTATATAGCGCATCTGTCACCTGGCAGGTATCCTGGCGCTGAGAGATTACTCCTGAGATGAAAGTGAACGGGGGGCTAGGAACGAGTAACGGTGAGGGGTTTAGGGGAAGAGCCAGGTTTTAATTCGCTTTCTAAAAGGAAGGAGTTGTGGGATTTGGCGGATGTCGACCGGCAAACTGTTCCAGAGCTTAGCGGCAGCCACTCTGAAGGATCTTCCCCCCGTCCTTACCTTATTGAATCTGGGTACCACAACAAGGCAGGCTGAGGCGGATCGGAGAGTTCTAGTGGGGGTGTACCAGGAAAACATTTTTTGTAGGGATCTGGGGCCAGTTCCGTGTAGCGCTTTAAAAACAAGACAAAGTGCTTTAAAAGCTATTCGCTGCTTCAGTGGGAGCCAGTGTAGCTCGGCTAAGGCTGCTGTAGCCGAGGATCTTCTGGTCTATCCGAGAGCAAGTTTGGCTGCGGCCGACTGGACTCTTTGGAGTCTGTCCAGTAGAACAGCTGGGGACTCTAGCAGAAGTGCATTACAATAGTCAAGGCGACTAAGAATAGTACACCTGACTATTAGTGCTCGTGCCTGTGAGGGAAGTAGTGGCATAATTTTGCGTAGAGAACGCAATAGGGCCGAGCAGGTGGAAACTGTTTTGATTACCTGCGTTTCCATGCTGAGTTTGTCGTTTAACATGACGCCCAAATTACGGACACTAGTCACCGGCTGTGGTTTTTCTGGGGTTTCCGGGGGCCAGAATTCCGTGGGAAATAGACGAGGAATCCGGCTCCCGGCACAGAACAATACCTCGGTCTTTGATGAATTGAATTGCAAAGAATTTTTGTGCAGCCAGCTGGCTGTGTCTCTCAGGCAGTCGTGGAACGATTCCATGGGAATTGAGTCTTCCCCCTCCCAGGAAAGGATAAGCTGGGTATCGTCCGCGTAATTTATAGTTCTTAGACTGTGGGATTTAATCAAAATAACTAATGGTTTCAAATAAACGTTAAAAAGAATCGGGCTGATGGACGAGCCCTGGGGCACCCCGTGAGGTACCGGGGAAAAAGCTGATTGAAAAGGGGGGAGGGACACAGCCTGTTTCCTATCTCGCAGGTATGAGTGGATCCAGAGCAACGCGGTGCCGTCAACCCCTGCCTCTTTGAGTCTTTTTAACAGAATCGCATGGTTGACCGTATCGAATGCGGCAGACAGGTCCAATAAGATCAAGGCTACTGCGTGGCCCCTGTCTGCACGCATACGATGTTCTTCCATGGCTGTAAGCACCGCTGTCTCGGTGCCATGGGCTGGGCGAAATCCAAACTGGAAATCGTCCAAAATGTGATTCTGCTCCAGATGTATCGATAGACAGGAGCTAACCCAGCGTTCCACAACTTTCACCGGGAAGGGTAGAAGCGATATGGGCCGAAAGTTGGATAAACACTCAGGGTTCAGTGAAGGTTTCTTCAGCAGTGGGGTGATAAGTGCTTGTTTCCAGGGGGTAGGGACAACTCCGCAACACAAGGATTGGTTGCAGATCCTGCGGAGGGTGTGGAAGAGTTCAGTTCCGCACGCTTTCCAAGTTTTTGGAGGCAGCGGGTCAAGGGGGGATCCAGAGGTAATTCCGTGTGCCATTCTCTCAAAGTCTGCTTCCGAAATAGAGGGGAGGACTTGCAAACATTCCCTAGGTAGGTGTACTGGGCTCAGCGGACACCCGGGGGCATAGGAATTATTTTGCAGAAGGGTGGTGTTTAGTTTGTTGATGATGGTCTCAATTTTTTCCTTAAAGAACAGTGCGAGGTTATCGCAGACTGCCTGTATAGGAGGGATGGGTTTTTTGGCACAGTCGGGGTGAATGAGGTTATCAAGGATCTGGAAGATGCTTTTTGGGCTATTTGCGGCATTAACTATGGTGGAGCAGTAGTAGGTGGCTTTGCTCTCAGCGATGGCAGACTTATATTCTAGGAGCTTATTTTTCCAGATAATTTTGTGTGTGTCGCAATAGCCATGTCTCCACTTCCTCTCCGCCTGTTTACAGGCTAATTTGAGGGTTTTCAGGGAGTCATTAAACCATGGGGCAGATGTTCTGCCTTTAGGTTTGCATCTTTTTAATGGAGCTAGAGATTCCGTAGCGGATAATATCCTCGTGCAGAAGGTTTTGTAGTTGTCTTCGACCGAGTTGATAGGAGAGAAGCTGTCTACCACGTTAAATACGGTGGTGATAGAGCTCAATTTTTCCAGAGCTTTCCAGTCTCTGTACATAAATTCTGATGGAGCGTTATGATTCATGTTGGACCCGGCCTCATGGCGTGGTCCTACTACGTCCGCATGGCGAGCCCAGAACGACATCGGCCCTCCACCCAGCATCAGGCAGCCCTTTTGCCCGACACTGCACGCCCCAACATTGCTGGTCCGGCCACCATCCCGGACCCCCACTACCGACCTGGCCCTATCGTGGGCCCCTCACGACCTAAGCATGAGGCTGCGCCCGACTCCATCTTGGGCCCACCACGCCACGACCACGTGGCCTCTGCTCCGGCCCGGGCCCCAGCGAAGCCCAAACATCGAGGCACCAAGATCCACCCAGGTGGTCGAGTGGCCACTCGACAGATCCCGGAGAAAAGGGTGTTTCGATGGCCCTCCAGCCGTCCCCGGACGCCTGGTTTCGATCGCCCTCCGGCCTCCCTGGGTGCTGGCTCCACCCCCCTGCTGGGGGTCTGGACACCATCATCCCGGCCCTTCTGACCCCCAGGCGCGAGGGTCCGGACATCAAAGGACTCCAGTCCTATATCTGGGCCAGCCCTGGATTAGGACGTCAGTTGTATCCTGGACTGGAGAGCCTGCTGGCGCTGCCGCGGCCTACCTTTCTGAAACCCTCTTGAAAGCCTGCTGGCGCTGCCGCGGCCTACCTTGCTGAACCATCTGAGAGCCTGCTGGCGCTGCCGCGGCCTACCTTGCTGAACCATCTGAGAGCCTGCTGGCGCTGCCGCGGCTTACCTTGCTGAACCATCTGAGAGCCTGCTGGCGCTGCCGCGGCCTACCTTGCTGAACCATCTGAGAGCCTGCTGGCGCTGCCGCGGCTTACCTTGCTGAACCATCTGAGAGCCTGCTGGCGCTGCCGCGGCCTACCTTGCTGAACCATCTGAAAGCCTGCTGGCGCTGCCGCGGCTCGAACCCCTCGGAACCCCCCAGCTCGAGGATTGAGAGCTGTGCGTAGGGTATCCCTTCCTCCGCCCAGAGCTAGACTGTCCCGCTACCTACTCCCCTTTCCGAGACTTTACGGATCCTTCGATCCATCTGTATATACTGCCAAGAACCCGCAACCTTTTCTACTTATAAAAGCTTAAGAACTTGATCTCTGGTGTGGTGTCCGTTTGTAGTGTTGTGATTACTTGGCTGTACGCTCCCCGGAGAGGGCCCTCATTCAGGAGGCCCCTCCGTAACGCTCGGCTACTTCTCGAAGGAGAGGCGGACCTAGGGGTGGTCAGTCAGACCTCTTCTGCCTCCCCCGGGGTTGCCTTTCTAACATTGGTGGCAAGCGCCGGGATCCGAGCCCACGCAGATCGTACAGAGAGTAATTCACTCACTACCAAGAAAAACCCACTACGACCATGAACACAGAATTCCAGAAAGAGAAAATGGAAGACTACAGCCACAAGGAGCTAAAGCAATTCTGCAAAGAGCTAGGCATCGCTACCACTGGCTTAAGCACCAAAGAAGACTTTAAATCGGCCCTGCAGGCCTGGGTGGATGCCGGCGAGGCGCCACCCCCGAGTGAAGATAACCCGGGCCCGAACGGCGGCCCGGAGGCCGAGACGAACCCAGCGGGAGGGAGACCCGCAAACCCAGACACGGGCCTCTCCCACGAAGACGCCCGAGAACGAGAGAGGAACCGGCTCCACAAGTTGGATCTTGCTCGACTCAACGAGTTGGATCTTGCTCGACTCAGACAAGAAGGAGAAATCCAACTGGCAGAAAGGAAGTTAGCCCCTCGAGGAGAAAAAACTCATGCTCGAGCACGAGCGCGTCCTCAAAGAAATGGAACTTAAAGCCAAGGCAAACGAGTCTGCCATCGCCGGGGGTAAGACCTCACCCCCGCCGGTGGACACAAAGGTGCACATACCCAAGGATGTCGTCAAAGAGTACTATAAGAACGACGACATCCAACAGTGGTTCAAAGCCTACGAGGTCGCCATGGCCGCCCATCGAGTACCCCTCAAGGACTGGGGCGCCGGCCTGTGGGGGAAGTTTATTAACGAAGGAAGGGACGCCCTGCTGGAGCTCCCTGATACTGAGATGACCTCGTACGAGCACATGAATACCGCCCTCCTCACTCGCTACGGACTCACCCCCGAGATGTACCGGCAGCGATTCAGAGACTGCACGAAAATCTCCGGTACCACGTGGGTGGAGTACGTGAACTTTTACAGCAGAGCCTTCGAGGGGTGGGTCAGGGGCTACCAGGCCACCACCTACCAGCAGTTGATCGACCTCATTCTATGGAAACATCTGTCCAATAACTGCTTCATCGAACTCCGGCAGCACCTCCTCGACAGCAAATTGACTGAGCCACGAAAACTCGCTGTCGAGGCGGATAGATGGGTGAGCACCCGAGTTCCCCGGAGTCCACTGGGAGACTACGGCCGGGGATCCCCGGGGAACCACCGACCACGAGGCGGCGGAGTAGGCCAGAGCCGGGGTCGAGACGTCCCCCAGGGGTCCTCCCCCACCTTCACGTCGCCATCCCTGGGCCAGAGAGGGGGCCCACCAGCCAGACCGGGGCCCCGCCCGAACGTGACGTGCCACAGATGTCAGCGACTGGGTCATTATGCGAATGACCCCCTCTGCCCAATGAATCAGCGACCCGGCACCACCGGTCCCCCAACCCGCCAGATCGCAGCCGCTGCCCTGGGTGAAGAAAGGAGTGAGGAGGAGGACGACAACCCCGAGCAAGCCGAGTGGGAGCCCGCCGCCATGATCTTAGCATGCCTGGGTACTCACGACCTGATCCCCCGAGGCCCGATCCCCGGCAACACCCAGAAATACCGCCAGTGGGTCACCATCAATGGACGCCGGACCGAAGCCCTCCGTGACACTGGGGCCAGCGTGACAGCGGTCCGCTGCCATCTGGTGACCCCGGAACAGATCCTTCCGAACGTCCTGTGTCCAGTCCGGTCCGCAGATAACTCAGAGACTTTGTGCCAGATGGCCCGCATCCCCTTCGAGTGGGGGGGAGTGTCGGGGGTGCTGAAAGTGACTGTCCGCGACGATGCCCCCGTGGACTGTCTCCTTGGGAACGACCTAGAAAGTTCCCCCTGGGCTAACGTCGAACGGAGAGAGCACCTGGGGATGCTAGGCCTTCCCGAGTGGGTCTGTGCGACCACCCGCTCCATGACCGCCCGAGCCTCCACCCCAGCGGGGGAAGCTCCCACCGAGGAGCCGGAGTGGCCCGCCCCTCCGCCGCCCGTCGTCCCCGAGGACGCCGACCCCGAGCACGGCCCCCAAGGGCCCGATCAAGAAGATCTCACCGAGCTCGACCACCTCCCAGAACTCGCCCAATGGCGCCAAGAAGGTGGCCCCACCCGCGAACAGTTCCGGCAGGAACAGAAAACCTGTCCCTCCCTCGAAGGGATTCGACAGCAAGCCGCTACCCAAGCAGCTGGAGACCCCGCGGGGTCCCACTGGATCTATTGGGACAACGACCTTCTCTACAGTGAGCAAAAGATTGCTGAACTAGGGGCCGGCCGGGTACTGGTCGTACCCCTCCGATTCAGAGACTTCCTCCTGAACTTAGCACATGATGTGCCCCTCGCCGGGCACCTGGGGCAGGACAAAACTTACAGCCGCCTGGTGACCCATTTCTTCTGGCCGAAAATGCGCACCGATGTGCTTAACCACTGCAGGACCTGCCCGACCTGTCAAGCCAGCGGGAAGAGCGGGGGGAAAGTCAAAGCCCCGCTCCAGCCCTTCCCCGTGGTGACGACCCCCTTTGAGCGAGTGGGGATAGACATCGTAGGGCCCCTGGACCCTCGAACCTCACAGGGGCACCGCTTCATCCTCGTCCTGGTTGACCATGCTACCCGCTATCCTGAAGCCATTCCCCTCCGAACCATCACAGCCCCCGTGGTGCGCCGAGCCCTCATGAGCATCTTCTCCCGAGTCGGCTTCCCCCGAGAAGTCGTGAGTGATCGCGGCTCCAACTTTATCTCGAAGCATATGCGGTCCCTATGGCAACAGTGCGGGGTCGCCTATAAATTCACCACCCCGTACCATCCCCAAGGAAATGGACTAGTGGAACGATTTAACAGAACATTGAAGGGGATGATCAAGGGCTTAGAAGAACCACTCCGGCGCAAATGGGATGTCCTGCTACCTTGCCTCCTGTTCGCCTACCGAGAGGTACCCCAGAAGTCCCTGGGGTTCAGCCCCTTTGAACTCTTGTACGGACACCCGGTCAGAGGCCCCCTCAGCCTGGTCAAGGAAGGCTGGGAGACAGCAGTTCGAGAGGCCCCACCCGATGTCTACCGGTACCTCCTGACCCTCCGCAATCAGACTCGGAAGTTCCGGGAACTTGCCGAGGCCAACCTGGAGGCTAGTCAGGAGGAGATGAAACGCTGGTATGACCAGAACGCCTCGTCCATCGAATTCGAGCCGGGCCAGCAGGTCTGGGTCATGTCCCCGGTCGAACCTTGTGCCCTCCAGGACAAATGGACGGGGCCCTTCAAAGTGGTGGAGCGCAAGAGCCCAGTCACCTATCTGGTGGACATGGAGTCCCCCCGGAACCCCCTCCGGGTTCTGCACGCTAACCGGCTCAAGCCACACTTTGCACGCACTGAACTGAGCCTGCTGCTAGCGACCGATGACGGAGCTGAGGACGACTCCGAACCCCTACCAGATCTCCTCAGCACCACCGCGAAGGACGGCTCCATCGAAGGGGTCACGCTCTCCTCTTCCCTGACCCCAGAGCAGCAACAGGACTGCCGGAAGCTGCTGGGGCAGTTTGCGGATCTGTTTTCCCTCACTCTGGGGGTCACCCGGTGGTGTGTCCACGATGTAGACACAGGAGACAGCCCGCCTGTGAAACACCGAGCTTTTCGAGTGCCCGACCGGGTCCGGGCCTGCATCCAATCCGAAGTGGCCAAGATGTTAGCTCTGGGGGTGGTCGAACCCTCCAACAGTCCCTGGGCCAGTCCTGTTGTCCTGGTCCCTAAAGCCGCCCCCCCCGGAGCCGCTCCGGAGCTCCGGTTCTGTGTTGACTACAGGGGACTGAATGCCATCACCAGGACCGACGCCCATCCCATCCCCAGGGCGGATGAATTGATCGATCGCCTAGGGGCCGCCAAATATCTCAGCACCTTCGATCTCACGGCGGGGTATTGGCAGATTGGTCTTACCCCTGGTGCACAGGAGCGATCGGCCTTCTCGACACCAGACGGCCACTATCACTTCAAAGTGATGCCCTTCGGCATGAAGAACGCACCCGCAACCTTCCAGAGACTAGTGAACCAAGTGCTGGCCGGTCTAGAGGAGTACAGCGCCGCCTACCTCGACGACATTGCAGTGTACAGCCTCCACTGGGATGAGCACCTGACCCACCTCTGGACAGTCCTGACGGCCCTTCGGCGGGCCGGACTCACCATCAAAGCCAGTAAGTGCCAGATAGGCCAAGGGTCCGTGACCTATCTGGGACACCAAGTGGGGAGCGGCCAAGTGGCTCCCCTCCAACCAAAGATAGACACCATCCGGGCCTGGGAGCCCCCGGTCACCCAAACTGCCGTCCACGCCTTCCTGGGGCTCACCGGATATTATCGGCGATTCATAAAGAACTACGGGAGCATTGTGGGGCCCCTCACAGAACTGACCTCAAAGAAACTACCACAGAAGGTGCACTGGACCCCCGAGTGCCAGGCAGCCTTTGAAACTCTGAAGACTGCCATGTGCACCGCCCCTGTGCTCCAGGCCCCCGACTACAGCAGAGAGTTTGTGGTCCAAACCGACACCTCAGAGCACGGCATCGGGCCGTACTGTCCCAAGTTAACTCCGAAGGCATCGACCAGCCTGTGGCCTTCATCAGCCGACGCCTACTGGCACGAGAGCAGCGATGGAGCACCATCGAGAGGGAAGCCTTCGCCGTGGTGTGGGCCCTCAAGAAGCTCCGGCCCTACCTCTTCGGCACCCACTTCCGAGTACAGACCGACCACCGGCCCCTGCGGTGGTTGATGCAGATGCGAGGAGAAAACCCGAAACTGCTGCGCTGGTCCATTTCGCTGCAGGGGATGGACTTCACTGTGGAGCATCGCCCCGGCAACGACCACGCCAATGCTGACAGCCTGTCCCGATTCTTCCGCCTCGGCGAGGAGAATCCCCAAGAAGATGGGTGACTCTCCCCTGCCTTCAGCTGGGGGGGACGCGTGTTGGACCCGGCCTCATGGCGTGGTCCTACTACGTCCGCATGGCGAGCCCAGAACGACATCGGCCCTCTACCCAGCATCAGGCAGCCCTTTTGCCCGACACTGCACGCCCCAACATTGCTGGTCCGGCCACCATCCCGGACCCCCATTACCGACCTGGCCCTATCGTGGGCCCCTCACGACCTAAGCATGAGGCTGCGCCCGACTCCATCTTGGGCCCACCACGCCACGACCACGTGGCCTCTGCTCCGGCCCGGGCCCCAGCGAAGCCCAGACATCGAGGCACCAAGATCCACCCAGGTGGTCGAGTGGCCACTCGACAGATCCCGGAGAAAAGGGTGTTTCGATGGCCCTCCAGCCGTCCCCGGACGCCTGGTTTCGATTGCCCTCCGGCCTCCCTGGGCGCTGGCTCCACCCCCCTGCTGGGGGTCTGGACACCATCATCCCGGCCCTTCTGACCCCCAGGCGCGAGGGTCCGGACATCAAAGGACTCCAGTCCTATATCTGGGCCAGCCCTGGATTAGGACGTCAGTTGTATCCTGGACTGGAGAGCCTGCTGGCGCTGCCGCGGCCTACCTTGCTGAAACCCTCTTGAAAGCCTGCTGGCGCTGCCGCGGCCTACCTTGCTGAACCATCTGAGAGCCTGCTGGCGCTGCCGCGGCCTACCTTGCTGAACCATCTGAGAGCCTGCTGGCGCTGCCGCGGCTTACCTTGCTGAACCATCTGAGAGCCTGCTGGCGCTGCCGCGGCCTACCTTGCTGAACCATCTGAGAGCCTGCTGGCGCTGCCGCGGCTTACCTTGCTGAACCATCTGAGAGCCTGCTGGCGCTGCCGCGGCCTACCTTGCTGAACCATCTGAAAGCCTGCTGGCGCTGCCGCGGCTCGAACCCCTCGGAACCCCCCAGCTTGAGGATTGAGAGCTGTGCGTAGGGTATCCCTTCCTCCGCCCAGAGCTAGACTGTCCCGCTACCTACCCCCCTTTCCTTCGATCCATCTGTATATACTGCCAAGAACCCGCAACCTTTTCTACTTATAAAAGCTTAGGAACTTGATCTCTGGTGTGGTGTCCGTTTGTAGTGTTGTGATTACTTGGCTGTACGCTCCCCGGAGAGGGCCCTCATTCAGGAGGCCCCTCCGTAACGCTCGGCTACTTCTCGAAGGAGAGGCGGACCTAGGGGTGGTCAGTCAGACCTCTTCTGCCTCCCCCGGGGTCGCCTTTCTAACAATTCATTAATCTAGTTTTTGTGCTAGTAATGTAGAATTCAAGAAGAGAATGGTCCGTCCAGCTCATGGGCAGAACGGCATTCAGATGTACTAGTTGAGAACTGGAAAAAATGAGGTCAAGTCGATGGCCTGCTGAGTGGGTGGGTTGCTTAACCAGTTGGTAGAGTCCCACACTTTCGCAAGAGAGCAGGAGGTTTTCTAGACCAGTGTCAAGATTACCGTTTGGCCAAAGGTTAAAGTCTCCTAAAATAATTAGTTTATTGTGGGAGGTTGCCATATTCGTGAAGGTGGTGAGTAGTGTTTGCTGTTGTTGGGAAGTGAAAGTCCCTGGAGGACGGTAGCAGACAATTGCCGTAAATATTCCTCCAGAATGGCAATTTATAGAGAGGCCAAGGATCTCGGTGCCGGCAACTGAGTCCATGTCTATGATGTTAACGTGCCAGGGGGCTCTGTAGATAATACCTACTCCACCACCACGGCCTTTGGGTCTGGGAAGGTGCAAAATTTTAAAATCCTGAGGACATGCCCATGCTAGTTCAATATCACAGTCTGCATGGGTCCACGTTTCGGTTAAGAAAAGGACATCCAGATGATGGGGTTCAATAAGTAGATGTATTTCGTTAGCATGTTTTGGTAGTGACCTGACATTCAGTAGGCCTCCCAGAAGCAGACCTTTATGTACGAAGTCATGCAGTGGAAAGGCGGTGTCAGCAAAGATGGGCTGACCTTCGTGTGTAAATTCTCGAAGGTTGAGCAGGGTTTCACGCGTATAGCGCGGGGGCGTGTGAAAATTTGAGCAGGGTTGTCTGCGCTAGTCGCGTCCTCGTCGCGGACGAGCGCAGACGAGCTTGCCTTAAGCGCGCCTTCGGCGCGCCATCGACGTGCCCGCTGCGCTCGTCCGCTGCGCTTCCGGCATAGGCTCATGCTTTATCGTGGATGCTCTGGGCGTCGGAGGGGGGGCGTGGCCAACAGAGGTGGGCGTGTCTCGTGGCTCCCTCGAGCAAGGCAATGGCGGCAGAAAACGAGCGTTTTGGCCAAAGACAGCAATTTGATCTGCTGCTCGGCGTAGATGGAAAAGGTGCCAGGGGTCCGTGCAATGTGCAAAACAGTTTTTAAAAACACAAGATACAATTGTTAAAACGAAAGATTTCAGTGTCCCAGCTCCCGGCTTTTCGCCTCAGGAGTATCACATTCAATGGAGCAGCGCTAGCGATCAGCGCGCTCTGTTTATACCTGTGAGGGGGGGGGCGTGGCCAACAGAGGTGGGCGTGTCTCGTGGCTCCCTCGAGCAAGGCAATGGCGACAGAAAACGAGCGTTTTGGACAAAGACAGCAATTTGATCTGCTGCTCGGCGTAGATGGAAAAGGTGCCAGGGGTCACTGCAATGTGCAAAACAGTTTTTAAAAACACAAGATACAATTGTTAAAACGAAAGATTTCAGTGTCCCAGCTCCTGGCTTTTCGCCTCAGGAGTATCACATTCAATGGAGCAGCGCTAGCGATCAGCGCGCTCTGTTTATACCTGTGAGGGGGGGGCGTGGCAAACAGAGGTGGGCGTGTCTCGTGGCTCCCTCGAGCAAGGCAATGGCGGCAGAAAACGAGCGTTTTGGCCAAAGACAGCAATTTGATCTGCTGCTCGGCGTAGATGGAACAGGTGCCAGGGGTCAGTGCAATGTGCAAAACAGTTTTTAAAAACACAAGATACAATTGTTAAAACGAAAGATTTCAGTGTCCCAGCTCCCGGCTTTTCGCCTCAGGAGTATCACATTCAATGGAGCAGTGCTAGCGATCAGCGCGCTCTGTTTATACCTGTGAGGGGGGGCGTGGCCAACAGAGGTGGGCGTGTCTCGTGGCTCCCTCGAGCAAGGCAATGGCGGCAGAAAACGAGCGTTTTGGCCAAAGACAGCAATTTGATCTGCTGCTCGGCGTAGATGGAAAAGGTGCCAGGGGTCAGTGCAATGTGCAAAACAGTTTTTAAAAACACAAGATACAATTGTTAAAACGAAAGATTTCAGTGTCCCAGCTCCCGGCTTTTCGCCTCAGGAGTATCACATTCGATTAATTGGTGCTAAAGTTTATTTTACCCCGGGGGGGCAAGAGAGAACAGAATTGCTTGAGGACAAAATATTGTTTTTCACTGTGGGTTTTGTTTTATATTTTTGGCCACTTGCAATTCATTTTTGGTGTCAACTGCAACCATGTGAACATCATAAAACTATTTCGTAGGGATTGTTATACAGGTAATCTGAGCAGGTCTGAAAATAACCACTTCCTTTCATTTATAATTGCAGCTTTCCAAAATGATGTTTAATACAAATGTTTAATTTATAGTATGTGAAAATATCAACATTCTATTTGCGAAGCAAAAAGGTGCATGTTTATCATTCAGTATAACATAGGGGAGACGTATGGTATGTAAATAATAAAGCTTTGTGTTTACATAAAGACATTGTAGTTAGACCTCGAATACAAAAAGTACAGTGTAATCAAGTCCTTTGAAATACATACAGGCAAATAGTGCTTGAAGACTTCAAGTATTGTTTTGCATAATGTATGTAGCTCATACTGCACCTCTGTGGGGCACTGAAGTGCTTTCCTACCTGGGCGGCAAGCTAAGCCATGTATGGTGTGTGCCTACATAAATCCAGTGCAGTAATGATTTAAGTGTATACACACAGCGACACATAACAGCAAGGCTTCAAGTGCACAGACAAAGAAGCAAGAACGCAGTGTGCAGAGCTGAGTGATGCTAGACCCACAACAAAGCCCTCACGTTGGCTGAAAGGCAGTGCAGGTCAAAAAGAAGTGCACAGACGAGTTTACAGCAAAGCATTAAGGGCACAGCCAGTAAAGTGGGGCTTCCAACGTACGCAGAGGACGCAGGGATTTTACATGCACTAACGCAGTAAGGCAGTAGAATCAGGTTTTAAACTGAGGGCATGCAGTTATTACACTTGGACATCAAGTTCACCAAGAGTGCAGAAATTTTTTAACTATGCAGAAAGTACACTGAGAATAAAAATGGCCATAGGATAGGTGGTACAAGGAGGCATCGAGCACAAATCCTAGAGGGCTTCAAGTGCACAACAATGAGGAGAAGCTTCACATACACACCAATCATTGCCAATAGGTCTCATTTTGGAGGAAAACAACAGGGTTCATCGCGCCATAGTTCTTTTAAAATTTTATTTCATAGAAATGTACCTTAAACCATGCTGACAGAAGCCATGCTGCTGTACCTAATGGCTAATAAACCATTGATAAAGCCAAGTAGCTCTATTGTTTGGCATTGTAAATGCATTTTTAAGCAATTTAACGTAGAGGGAAATTAAAAAAAATAACGTTTTACTGGTTTCTTGCAAGCAAAGTGAGGAAGAGCTGGGCCCATCTCAGGGAGATGGGTTTATTTAATTATCAACAGCAGCTATGGGAATGATCACAGACTGAGGCATATCATGTGATAGAGAATGAACGCAAGTTAAGAGTTCACTGTTAAGTTGCAGAGTGAAACTAACTTGTTTTTACAAACTTTGACATAGTCAGGAAGCGGTTTTCCTCTCAGTTTTATAATCTTTTAAAAATGTGCTTCCACAATCTTTCTTGTATCCTATTTGATTCTTAGCAAAATCAAACCATAAATTACATACCATTAACATTTTGGAGACACCTCACTGGAAGATATTGAAAAACTGAGATTGCACCAAAAGCAGCTTTGCAAAAATGTGCCTTCTTCCAACTCTGGAAGATATTTCTCCTATTTATTAAGAGATATACACTGTGGGCCTGATGTTACTTACACTTATGAGTAATTTCCACTTATGATCAAGTTGTCTACTTTTTGGCTATTCACAAAATCCAAGTGAAACTTTCCTCAAAGTGTAACTACATATCTCCACCGAATTGAAGGGTCTGTGGGCTATACAATTTTGACTAACTTACACTTTTAAGTAACTTTACTACACTTTAGCTATTCACAAAACCAGATTGTAAATTACACTTTTGGAATACATTTGCACTCTGATTTTGTAAATAGCCAACAAGTTGTAAACTTACTTAAAAGTGTAAATTATTCAAAGGTCTCAGCTACCTTTGCTTCAGGCCCTTAGTACTGTATAGCTTTGGACAGCAGGCATGTATCTTAAAGGAATCCATATTTTCAAAAAAGAAAATTCATAGGCATTGTTGTCATGGGACAACAGTTGTGAACCACTCCTGGTAAAACGCTGTATTGATTTGAGCAGTTTGGGAAAAGATTTGTCAAATATTTGAGCTTCATCACTGGGTACATCTTCCAACCTACTAAAGTTTGACCGAAAGTCCAAGTATAATCAGTGAGACTATTTTTTATGTGAAATTTTAGAGCAATTTCTTCAAATGCCCTTGTCTCTGCAAAAACAAATGTGATGGCACAGGTGAAATGGAAGTTATTCAGTCCTAGACTCTGCCATTCTGTCTCTTACAGCTTAGTTTCTGTATTCTTTACAGATTCTGATATATAATTCATAAGAGTCGCCTATTTGGACATGATTAGTACCCTTCCTAAGAGCCCAGTTAAAGATAAAGTGCATTTGCCAATAATATGAGTCAATAAATCTTTTCATAAATCAACTAGATGTGGTATCTGTTTGATCGTCTCTTCTTCAGATGTACTTCTTGTTTATAACTTTAATTTAGTATATTACTTATTAATGTACAACTATCAATTTTCTTCCTACTTTTGAGCATTGTATCGGACTTTTTTATGAGCCGTTTTCAAAATATTTCACTTGTTGAACATCTGTATAAGTTAATTGAAAAACATTGGTGACCTCTGTGCTTAATATGAAAACTACCATCTAGGGTATCATTGTGCAATTTGTGTGGGGCAGCTCCATCTCCGGTTCATCACATTACAAGAGGATTTTTAACATGGAAGACCAGAAGAGCAGGAAGCCTCAATGACTGCCAAATAAGCAAACATTATTTTTCGTTTCAGATTTTTATGACACCGGACTTTGCCTTGGAAGATTCCTCAACCTTTAATGCGGTTTTACCTTGGTCCCATTTTAGTTCTGCTGGAGGGAAAGGAACCCGGGACGCAGCTTCATCGAAATTGCTTCAAGAAAAGGTAAATGTGGATCTGATGATACAGTACGGTTCCCTTGTCGTGCATCCTGCACCACAAATGTCTTTTGAAAGGGATACTACTATTAGCATTACTTAATGGTTACAAGAGGGTCCTATTTAAAGTGCACTTTTTTTATAAGCAGAATTGTTTTTTATTTATCAGTCTACTGCAAGATTTTTCCTCCGATGTGCAATCACATGGGAGAAGAGGTTGACACATATTTGATTAAGTCAATACAGGACAATATAATCAGTTTAGCTGCTATGGACCACTGTGCATGCAAACCACTAGTGTGAATTTCTGGGGATGGAGTCACATGGACTATGTCAGTAAAAACTCTTTGGAGTGTACAGCCTCTGTTAGCTATGTTCAGGCATAAGGAACATTTGGCCTATCAAGGTGGTATCCTTATGTCATCAAACTACTTCACCATCTCTCTGAATTCTTATGAAATATTATGGGGAACCATATGTTCTTTCAGAGTTACCCATACAAATGTTGGGTTCTTCTACACAAGGAGGAACCACAGTACTAGAAAGCATACTTCAACTAGGAAGTTTTAGACAGGGGTCCCTGGAAATATTTGGACATAACTGTTCTTGTGATCTGCCTTTAGGTGTACCAAGTCACAATTAGCTCATCCTTTAAATCATAGACTTTCATTTCATAAACTGTTGTAGTCTTTCTTCCCGACAGTTGATAGAGGTGGAATACAGTTCCAAGTCGCAGTGGCTTGTAAAAGGAAAGCCTGAGACTGCAACATGGTACCAGTGACATCTGCCAAACTTAAGTCCAAGATTGTTAAGATAGTTTGATTACCTATTGGATGTAGGCACAGTGGTGACATACGATATTTAAGAGCTCAAATGTTAAAGGCTAAGCAGTACGCACCACTGTTTAGGACACAAAATTATTTTCTACTACTTTAGCTCTTTCTTATATGGTCATAACCCATGAAGACCTATATCACTGCTCACAAGTTTGATGATTCATATATTAGTCAATAATATACACTTAAAATCCTCAGATCCTGACTATGTAGATTCTTCGTTTACTGATTTAACCATTTATCCAACTGAATTACCTTTCCTGGCTGATTAAGGGGTGTTTGCCACCCTGATCATTGTAATCTAGTCATTTAACTCTAAATAGCCACCCAGCAGACTCTTGAATTCATTTTTGTCTTTACTTTGTTCTGGAATTTGAGGCGCCTTTTCTATAGCACCAAGTTTCTACATTTGTCACACCGTCCAGTTTCAGTCTGATTGATGGTCATTTAGTTGTTTGATGATAGTGCTTGATTTTTTTGCAATGCCAAAATATAGAATTATCGGGGCGTGGCCAGGCAAGATGGCCAGGTGGATGTCATTCACCTCGTCTCTGGAGCCACGTAGCTGTCCGAGTGCACTTTTCGATGTGAAGGGTAACCCAAAACTCATCCACCTGATATCTGAAGCACCGGGATACCGGTGGGGCCGTGCAGGAGTGCTATCGCAAGCCGGGAGCAGAGGGAAAATTGGCAGAAGAAGCGAGAAGGAGCCACCTAAGCTCCCAAAATGGTGGCGTGGGTGGGGGAAGCAGAGTATCCATGATTACACTGAGGAGGAGCCCCGAGAGCCGCCACAGGGGCCGATGTCTGCCCGTATCGAGGATACAATGTGCGGGCCGATGAGGGAAGAGATACACGACAGGGCGGTGCATCCGGAGTGAAGAGATAGTGCCACAGCTGTGGGGCCCGCGCCTCCCCTCTCTGCCCCAACGAACAACGGTGAGAGGGGAGGCGGGTGGTGATGCAGGCAACCCCACTGAGAACCCGGGATGCGGTCCCCACAAACGTATGGGCAAATCTGAAGCGATCTAGGAAGACGTTAGCCGCCAGGCGCGGGCTGTCTGGCCTTAAAATGGCGTCCGTTACGAACTTCCACCAGGAACATAAAGCGGTACTGAGCGGAGGGCCCCCCTAGGACAGCATACATTGGTGATCCTAGAACAGCAATAAGAACCAAGTTCCTGCCCAATGGAGCTTTGCCCTACAACCAACAGTTGTGCACCGCCTGATCTGGAGATGGTCTATGGAATCGAAGGGGGTAATCCAGTATCCCTCTGAGGGAGTGACAGATTTGCAGGTGCAACTTTTACCTGGTGGGTGGGTGTGCCCCCTAACCGCCACTAGCTGCCAGAGGAGGAATTCACATTTGCTGTGGGGCCTCTCCGTCACCTGGTGGAGGGTACCCACTCACTGAGAGGGGGGGCGTCGGGTCTGCATCTATGCCACTGAAGAAAGTGACAGTTAGAGTCTCTAGCTTCTTCACCCCCAATGAGAAGAGACAGGCGCTGGAACAAGGGGGATACATAGCTACCATGACGATTATTAAGGACGACCAAATTACCTCCCTTAGGGAATTCAAGGCTGAACTCCGCTCCGAAATCAAATTAGATATCAATACTAACCAAGCGCATGCCCGCCCTCCAACAAGACGTAGAATCAGTTGGCACTAGAGTGATGGAGATAAAGACCCAGGCGCAGGAACTGGATAAACGAGCAACAGTCACTCATGACCAGGTGCAAGAGATTCATGCTGAAAACAAAAGACTTGGAAAGCAGATCAAGAAGAGACAACATCAGAATCAGAGACCTCGAGAAGGGAGCGGAGGGGCCAGATTTGGAGCCTTTATTGAAAGTCTCTTTGCAGAAATTCTTGGGCCACGCCAGTTGAAAATCAAGATCGAAAGGGCACACCGCATAGGGAAGCAACCGGTGGGGGAACTTCGTTGCACACGCAACATTCTTGTCAAGCTTCATTCCTTTAAAGTAAAAGAAGCAATCCTGCAGGCAGCGAGGAAAAAGGGTGAGATCTCCTTCACGGGTTTCCCATGCGGGTCATATCAAGATCTGGTGCCCTCTATGCCTCTGCGGAGGCAACAGTTCAGGCCCATCACCACGAAGCAGAGAAGGTCAAATATAGATGGACATATCCTTTCGGACTGGTCTTTGAACTCAACAATAAATGCGTCACATCACTGAATTAGAGGAGGGCCTGAGAGGTCTAGGACTACCTCCCATAGAGGACGAACGCAGCCATGGAACCTCGAGGGGGAAAGCGCATGAGAGTAATAAGTCCTCCCAATGGAGTACGAGTTCCAAAGGTTGACACTCCAAAATATAACTTGATGTTTGCAGTGGAAGATGGAGCTGTGGAGGCCCCGCAGAAGGGATCTGCTTCAGACAGACGAGGCAGGGGAGAAGGTATCAACTAGGAGCACAAGGAAGAGACCAGTTACTAGTATGTTACCGCTCTCACATACTCTTAGTCTCAGGCGGAATAAGACCTGTTTTGGCTACTATATTCTGCACAAGAGACAGCTGAGGCGGCGGGCACTGGCCAAGACGCCCGCCAACGTGAACCCAACCTTCTATGACGTTTGGGCTGGGTGCCCTCAGGAAGCCCGGCGCAGGTTATTCTTGAACAGTTGTTTTCAATGTTTGGGTAGGGGCTTAAAGGGGGGTGGCGGACATATAGGGGTACTAGTCTTGTAGGGTCACTGGACCTTAGAGGTTATCCGAGTGTCATGGGGCCCTTTGAGTTCTCCATGAAAGATGGGATGGGAGGGAGCAGGGAGCTAACACTAAGGGGTCCAATTGCAGGGGGAGGTCGAGGCAAGATCGATGTTGATTTCCATTGCCTCATGGAATGTGAAAGGGTTGAACTCGCCTCTCAAGAGACGCAAAATATGGAAGTACCTAGTAGATCACCACTTTGAGGTGGTGGCGCTCCAGGAAACGCATCTAAAGCGCTCAGAGGTGCTTCGCCATAAAAGCTACCCCCTAATCTATAGGTCATCGGCAGGAACAAAACAGAAGGGAGTGGCACTATTATTCCAAAAGTCCACAAAATTCCAACCAGAAACCATAAAATCAGATTGGGAGGGCAGGATCATCATGGTGTAGGGGAAACTGAGGGTTCGCTTATGCACGTTCATCTTGGCGTATGCCCCTAACGCAGGACAGCCAGCGTTCCTGACCTACCTGCTTAATATGATGGGAGGCTTTGCCGAAGGCCCGACAGTCCTTATGGGTGATTTTAATCTAACTTGGCATGCAGAAATAGATAGCACCCACCCCCATAGAACCGCCACAGGCAACTTCCCCAAAGGGATTAAACAGACTATACACTCCCTAGGGATTAAGGATGCATGGAGACTTCTCTACCCTACCATCAAAGATTATACATTCTTTTCCCATGTACACCAAACGTATTCGCAGCTTGATTATATTTTTATATGCCAAAGTCTACTAGGGTCCCTGTCGGCAGCGAAAATCCCTCCGATTACCATTTCCGATCACAGCCTCGTCACAATTTGCTTAACCTGGGGTAGCGCCGCACCCAAGTCACCAAGAATATATTTCCCTGTCTCCCTGACGAGAGATAAAGTGTTAAGAGACGAACTACTGGGGCCATCAAAGAATTCTTTCAACTAAATCGGCCGCAGGACACCTTTCCCCTGAATAACTTGGACGCATTTAAAGCAGTTCTGCAGGGTAAATGCCTGGAGCTCAATGACACTTTGAATAAACAGAGGGCTAAAGAGAGGGAAGCTCTGGAGGCTGAACTGGAGATAATTGAAAAGAAACATAGAAATACCCCCTCTCGAGCATTGCAACGTTAACTGAACACCCTAAAAGGGAGAATTACCGCAATCTACTCCAATAGGGCAGAATACACCCTGCTGCGCTTCCGCCAAATCTCATACACACAAGGAATTAGGTAGGTTCTCACCTAGCCAGACAGCTGCGGAAAGGTACACATTGGAGGTATATGCGACAGAGAGGGTAATATCACACATTCAGACACAGACAAGGCCAACTTATTTGGGACATTTTACAAGGAGCTTTATACAAGTGAGCCCACTGACACAGCCGCACAACACCAATACCTACAATCACTGGAGCTTCTGCAGGTCCCCCAGGCTTGGAAGGACATACTTAACGCACCCATCACTGACGAGGTGGTAGAAAAAGCGATTGTGACGCTTAAACCCAACAAGGCCCCTGGGCCAGATTGCCTGACTGCCCTCTTCTATAAAACATATGCGCCAGACATCATCCCGCACCTCACCCATCTGTTTAAAGCTATGGCAGAGGGATCCATGGTGACAAAGTCCATGGCGGAAGCAGTGATAACTATAATTCCCCAAGCCGGGGAAAAATCCGCAACATTGCGCCTCATACAGGCCAATAGCGCTCCTAAATCTGGACGCCAAGCTTTACTCCGCAGTCTTAGCTGCGAGACTGGAGGATTTGATACCCGATCTAATCCACCCTGATCAATCTGGCTTCATAAAGGGGAGGCAGACCCACAACAATATCTGCAGGACATTACATTTGATAGAAAAAGTAATTAAACACGAGATCCTGGCAATCCTCGTAAGTTGGCATGACGAAAAGGCCTTTGACAGGGTGGATTTGTGGTTCCTTTTCCTCTCGCTCGAATACTTTGGATTAGGGAAGGCGTTCATTTACATGATCAAGGCTAATTATGCGCAACCACGCTCTAGAGTGCAGGTTAATGGGACCAGTTCAGCTCTGTTCCCTTTGGACAGAGGGACGAGACAGGGTTGCCCTCCTGGCGATATGGATTCGGGTGTCCCCAGGGATTCGGGGTATTACCTTCGGGGAAGAGGAACATATACTATCATTATTCGCGGATGACGTTCTGATGACGCTCACCGCTCTTGAGCACTCGCTGCAGGCCTTCCAGCTCAATGGTATGAATTTGAAGATGTGGCAGGCTTCAGGGTCAATCTGGCTAAATTGTCCATTTTAAATCTCAGGGTAGCAGAGGTAGAAGCTAACCTTCTCCGTAGGCGGACCCCCTTTCAGTGGACCAAGCATACCCTGCAGTGTCTGGGCATCCAGATAACACCATGATTAGATGGCCTTTACAAGGCCAACTATCTGCCACTTCTGCTCCAACTCCAGCAGGACCTCAAATGCAGGAAACCTCTTTTTATCTTGAGGCTAGAGCGCATACATGCGATAATAAGGACAGTGCTACCCACATTTTTAGGTTGCGCCTGGCGTTTACTGCGCAAGCAGTATCGCGCAGGCAAAAACTTTTGTTTAGAAGTATGGAGCTTTCTCCCGCCTCTGTCTTCCATTGGCTAGCTCCATAAATGGAGGATAGCCATTGGAAGACAGATCTGCCCGTCATTGCCGGAGCAGATTCGTGGGCGTTCCCGCGATTTTTAGTCATCCCACCCCTTTCCCTACGTCATGCGGCGGTGGGCAGTGTTTTTTTTTTTTCTTTTTCAAGCCATGTTTTTGTCATTTGGTTGCCTGTGGTCTCCGTGTTATGTCGTGCTTGGTTCGTGGCGGTCGTCTCCGTCTTCCGTCTTTGCCCGGTATGTATGCTCCGGTTATCGTGCGTGGCTGTCGTCTTTGTGCCTGTGCTCCGGTTTTCGTGCGTGGCTGTCGTTTTTGTGCCTGTGGTCTCCGTGTTATGTTGTGCGTGGCTGCTTTCAGGAGCTGCTCCGCTGGCCTTCCCCCCTTCTCTCTGCCCTCCTCCGTCACGCTCTGCCGCTCCCCCGGGCCCCCACCCTTCCCTCCCTCTCCAGCGGCCATGCTGCCTCTGCTTGTTTAATCCTACTGCAGCGGTGGGAGGAGAAGAAAGCTGTGTTGGTATCTGAGATGCTGGGCGTGGGGACTGTGTGTGCGAGTTGTGGTGCTTGTTTCATTGAGACTTTGCCAGCGTGGCTTGAACGTGGCCCAAAGCTTAGGACGAGGCGCCGCCGGGGGGTGGAGGGCAGACAGGCAGGCAGGAGGCTCGGCAATTACAAGCACACGTCGTCAGCGAGCCACACACCTCCCCAGCCCCTTCCCGTGGAGCCGGTTTACTGAGCAGAAAAGGCCAACCATGGAGCATCACCACCGGCGTGCCGAGGAGACGGCACAGTCCGGCAGCGATATAGGCTCCTAGATGTATGCACGTCAACATGCACACTGCAGAAGCTGGTGGATGACCTGGCGGGCACAAGACATGCGGCAGTGATCACTTTCAACCTTCACTAACAGATTCCCCCCAACTACTGCCTGATGCCTCAGTCCATCCATCATGAACCTTCTCCAAGCCCCCTGTTTCTGTCTGCTCCAGTGTGTGTGTGTGTGTGTGTATGTGACTGCTCCAGAGTGTGTGTGTGTGTGTGTGTGTGACTGCTCCAGAGTGTGTGTGTGTGTGTGTGTGTGTGTGTGACTGCTCCAGAGTGTGTGTGTGTGTGTGTGACTGCTCCAGAGTGTGTGTGTGTGTGTGACTGCTCCGGAGTGTGTGTGTGTGTGACTGCTCCAGTGTGTGTGTGTGTGTGTGTGTGTGACTGCTCCAGTGTGTGTGTGTGTGTGACTGCTCCAGTGTGTGTATGTGTGTGTATGTGTGTGTATGTGACTGCTCCAGAATGTGTGCGTGTGTGACTGCTCCAGAATGTGTGCGTGTGTGACTGCTCCAGTGTGTGTGTGTATGTGACTGATCCCGAGTGTGTGTGTGTGTGACTGCTCCAGTGTGTGTATGTGACTGCTCCAGAGTGTGTGTGTGACTGCTCCAGAGTGTGTGCGTGTGTGACTGCTCCAGAGTGTGTGCGTGTGTGACTGCTCCAGAGTGTGTGCGTGTGTGACTGCTCCAGAGTGTGTGCGTGTGTGACTGCTCCAGAGTGTGTGCGTGTGTGACTGCTCCAGAGTGTGTGCGTGTGTGGCTGCTCCAGAGTGTGTGCGTGTGTGACTGCTCCAGAGTGTGTGTGACTGCTCTGGAGTGTGTGTGTGTGTGACTGCTCCAGTGTGTGTGTGTGACTGCTCGAGTGTGTGTATGTGTGTGTGTATGTGACTGCTCCAGAATGTGTGCGTGTGACTGCTCCAGTGTGTGTGTATGTGACTGATCCCGAGTGTGTGTGTGTCTGCTCCAGTGTGTGTATGTGACTGCTCCAGAGTGTGTGCGTGCATGTGACTGCTCCAGAGTGTGTGCGTGCATGTGACTGCTCCAGGGTGTGTGTGTGTGTGTGTGTGTGTATGTGACTGCTCCAGAGTGTGTGTGTGTGTGTATGTGACTGCTCTGGAGTGTGTGTGTGTGTGTGTGTATGTGACTGCTCCAGAGTGTGTGTGTGTGTGTGTGACTGCTCCAGTGTGTGTGTGTGACTGCTCCAGTGTGTGTGTGTGACTGCTCCAGTGTGTGTGTGTGTGTGTGTGTGTGACTGCTCTGGTTGTGTGTGTGTGTGTGGGGCTCTGGGTGTGTGTGTGTGGCTGGCTCTGGGTGTGTGTGTGTGGCTGGCTCTGGGTGTGTGTGGCTGGCTCTGGGTGTGTGTGGCTGGCTCTGGGTGTGTGTGTGTGTGGCTCTGGGTGTGTGTGTGTGTGTGTGTGTGTGGTAGTAATTGCTGTCTGCTGAGCTCGTCCGTAGGGTACAATAGTTCTCACATTTGCGAGAGATTAAGCTATTGGCAATGTAAATGACAATGCCATTTATTTATCTGTTTTCAAAACCAACACATAAATACAAATTTTGTCATTTACAATGCCAATAGCTCTAACTTCTCCAAAGGGGAAACCGTTGCATTGTAAATGCTTGTTATATTTGTTTCAGGCTCTACCAATTGATCTAGATAGGGATTTCCTGCCAAGGCTGCGCTCCCTTGTCACCCGATACATCTGGCAGAATGGCAGGGCCCATCTTACCTTCCAGACCTTAAGACATGCAAAGACTGGGAGGGGGGTGGGAGTGGCTCTTCATGACTTTAGTATATATTAAAAAGCCACCCAACTGAGGATTATAGCAGAATGGTCCAAGAGGGAAACAGGCCAGCACTGGTTGCACATGGACAGGGCGATAGTGGGGAGAACAGTTTGGTACGTGATTTGGAAGGCTAAAAAAAACAGACCCTCAAACGCTTACATTAGTACACCTACACGGACCACCCTTAAGGTGTTGGATGAGGTGTCTTGAGGGATGGGGTAGACTACATTCCCGTCTCCAGATACTCCGATTCATTACAATCTGGATTTTCCCATCGCTCTACGTGAAAGTCTGTTTGACGCATGGAGGGAGGGAGGTTGTCTAATGCTCTCAGATTAATTTCATAACCACAACATACTCACTTTAAGTTGCCAAGGGATTTCATGTACCCCTAGTGAGCACTTCCATTAGCTCCAACTCAAACACTGGGCCCTACACCCTCAAGTCAGAGAAGCAGCAACTCCGGAATGAAGACCGATATAAACATTTGTGCGACGGGTGGGCTCTATGAAGGGAGTGATCTCCTACCTATATAGCTTACTACTCTCCACATCACATTCGCTGAGGCCCCAGTATATGAACCTCTGAGAACATATGATAGGGAGGGAAATCTCTGACACGGAGTGGAAGCACTTGTGGACAGACATCACCAAGAGCAATCACTCCCTAGACCTGAGGGAAGCCCATTGTAAGACTAAGACTCTCTTTGATTGGTACATATACTCCACGAAACTTAAAAAGATATTCCCGAAGGTCTCCGACCAGTGTTGGAGGGGGTGAAGTCTACTCGGGGACTTCTGTCATATATGGTGGGATTGCCCACGATCAAAACTTTCTAGAAAGAAATCTTGGCTCACATGAAGGAGATGCTTGATTACAATATTACAACCTCCATAGAAGAGCTCTCCTTGGTATAAGAGACCTAGGGCTGGAACATCAAACAAAAGCAGATAGGGCTATAATGTAGGCATGCCTAGGGGACGCCAAAGTCGCAATTGCAGCGGCATGGAAGGAGGCTCTGGCGCTGTCCCAATGGCACTCACGCCTCTGGAAATTACTCATCATGGAAAGAATGGCAGAAATTTTCAGGGACGAGTACAAACATTTTGAATATAAATGGAGCCCTTTAGTCACATATCTTATGCAGGGCCTTCCCTTGGCAGTATGCCCACCCTCATTACGGGCTATGCACTTGTTCCAGTTTTAGGCTAAACAGAACCCAGCACTGATAATCCCAGGTGCGCTCTGGGGGTCCCCCTCCACAGACATTTGAATCGAACCCCGAGTCCTACAACATGCTTTCAGGCGCAAACATCATACGGCATAGCCAGTGTATGCACCATTTAGCTACCACCACCATTGTTTTTTCGTTGTTTGTGTGGGGTGGATTGAGGGTGGGGTGAGGGATAGTTGGGTAAGGGATTATAAAGTTGTACGACCCAAGATGGTCAACGCGTAAGAATAGGAGGGCTGGCTCGTACCTAGAAACTGACTAACAATAACGGCTCCCCCATGTGAAGAATCTGTACCTTCATTAGCATGTTGAACAACTGTGGGGAGTGTTCTTTCTTCTTTACCGTAATGCCACCCCGC
The DNA here is from genome assembly GCF_964261635.1 of Lissotriton helveticus. Taxonomy (NCBI): domain Eukaryota; kingdom Metazoa; phylum Chordata; class Amphibia; order Caudata; family Salamandridae; genus Lissotriton; species Lissotriton helveticus. The sequence continues at coordinate 1,623,300,961 of NC_136067.1, forward strand.
TTATTGCTTCTGTTTAATGAAAAGAATGTTGACAAAAAAAATATAGAATTATCTTAAATGAGCACAAAGGAGTGGTTTCTTTTTCTACAGGGGCTGATGAACATACCTTAATTACCAGCACTCTGTTGATATTGCTGCAGTGACCATACTCCTCGCTCAGCAGTGAAGACACTAAAAGAGGGATGGGCAGACAGCCTTTAGGAAGGCTCTGAATATTTTCTATTTTAACACATGGAGGCCCTCGTTTGCAGAACTGTGTAATTCCATATTTGTCTGCTAACCTAGTTACCAAATGAAATTCTGGAATAGTGAATTCCCAGTGTTTCCTACTTATGCATTTCAGATTGTGAAATTCCTAGGTTGGAAGTGGTCCTGAAATAGGAATTACTGTGATAATTGGTTGCATTCATGGAAAGCATTAGAAGCAGCTTTCTTAGTGGCTGTTTAAAGGTATAAGGATATTTTGAGACTCTGAGTCCTTTTACCAAAACGTGGCTTTAGATTTTCATGAGTCAGAATAGAACTTTTGCCACATACACAAAAAAATGTGCATGTCTGACAGAGATCTATTCACAACCTTTTTAAAATAACATTTTATTGAAATAAACGCAGAGCAAAATCAGCAGTACAATCTCAGAAGACATAATAAGCACAATATGGTTAACAATACCAGCAGAGACATTTGGTATCAATGTGAGTCTTATCATGAAGGTCTATTCCTGTCCATAGCCATGTCAGCAGTAGGAGAGCTGCAGATCTCGCCCCTGTAGATATTCCAGTGCCCCATTTCTTATCCCATTTTTTTGGGGCAGCCCGAGTTTTGTAAACGTTTTTTTCAGCAATCATAGACCTGTCCATTTCTGCCACCCAAACCACTATTAGAGGACGGTCAGGAGCGCCCCAGTGCATTGCTATCAAACGTTTTATGAGAAGACACCCCAGAGCCAGCCATTGGTGCTCAATTTCTGTCAAATCCGTCGCCTCCCAGACATTGAGGATCCCACACCCGGGTGACAGCGGGATTGGTTTCCCCAGCGCCTCCGTCATTTTCCTGGCCGCCCCTGTCCATAGGATCTGGATCACCGGACATTCCCATAGGGTATGATAAAAGGTGCCAGGCATGTCACATCCTCTTAGACATAGGTCGTCAGGGCGTCGGCCTATCATAGCTAATAGGGGACCAGACATGTATGTTCTGTGTAAAATTTTTAACTGTATCAGGCGGAATCGATGATTGATCGCTGTCTCTCATGGGGACATCAGTGCCATCAGCCAGTCTTCGTCTTCCAAATGCCCTATATCACACTCCCATTGGTCGCGTAGGGCTTGGAATGAATCAGGCAGATTATTGCATAGTTTACGATATGTGCATGAGATTGCCTTAGTCAAAAGGGGTTCAGAGAGCAGTCTGTCTTCAAGGGGTGAGGCCTCCGGGAGGGAAGAGAAGTCATGTATGTTCGATTTGCAGGTACCGAAAGGCTTCCCCCTGAGTGAGTGCGTATTTTGTCTGGAGATCGGAGAAGGTTAAGAGTTTCCCTTTAGAGATGAGATCTCCGTGTGTGGAAATGCCAATGGTGTCCCATTTGTCAAAGCCTAGTTGGTAACATAGGGATCCTAGTTTTTGCGAGGACCACAGTGGCGTGGCTTTGGTGAACTTATCAGACCAACCCAGGGCCTTAGTAGCTCTATGCCAAAGTGTTGTTGTCTGTGCAATTGTATTGGACCCACATAGCGATTGCGAGTGGGTTTACTATACAGTTCCCCTAGGCACCCTTCTTGCCCTGTCTGATATCTTTCCAGGAGAAATGCTCTGTTATCGGGCGATCCGTGAATCCAATGATTTGTGGCCAACAATTGAGTCGCCCAGTAATACAGGCGCATGTCGGGTAGGCCAATGCCTCCATCGTAACCAACCCTTGGTGAGCTTACGAAGGGCAATACGAGGCGCTCCTCCATCCCACAACAAGAGGCGTAGATCCCCTTCTAATGCAGTAAAATAGGAATCTGTGATGGGAAATGGGCAATTTTGGAAAACATATAGGAATCGCGGGAGTGACAGCATTTTGAACAGGGCTGCCCTGCCAAGGAGGGACAGAGGCAATGTTCTTCAGTGGGAGACATCTTCGCGGAGCCGTTACAATGGGCCCAGAAGATTACGATCATAGAACAGTTTTGGATCTGAAGTGACAAAGATGCCTAGATATTTAAAACGGTCGAGGGCCACTGTGATGGAACATCCCCGTGGCAGGGAGGGTGGGGGTCCATGCAAAGTATACAACACTGATTTAGACCAATTTATAGAGTAGCCAGAGTATTTCCTGAAATTTGTAAGGACATGGCGTAAGCTATTGATGGAGGTTTATGGGGAGGCCACGTACACTAATATATCGTCTGCGTAGAGGGATATCTTTTCAATCGTATCGTCGCTCCACTTAAGACCTCGGATAGAGGCATCAGTGCGGATCCAGTGGGCCAGTGGTTCTAGGGTGAGGGCAAATAGTAGTGGTAATAGGGGGCAGTCCTGCCTGGTCCCTCTATGCAGTGAGAATTGTCGGGATGTATGGTTATTGACTTGCACTTGTCCCCGCAGATCCGTATATAACAATCTGATCCATTGGATAAAATTGGGTCCAAAGCCAAATTGTTTTAGAACTTCAAAGAGATAAGACCATTCGATTGAATCGAACGCCATTGTGGCGTCGAGTGAGAGGATTGCGGCTTCCTCCTGTATAAAGGACTGTCTGCCCATAACATTATTCACCCTTCGGAGATTTAAGGCAGTGTTACGATCTGGGAGGAATCCCAACTGGTCGGCGTGAATCAGTGAAGGGAGGGCAGTAAGAAGTTGAGTCGCTAAAAGTTTGGCCAGTACCTTGGCTTCTGAACTAATCAAAGAGATCGGCCTATAGGAGCCACATTCTGTGGCCGGTTTATTCGGTTTGTGAATAACTACGATCAAGGGGTAGAATGCCACTCTCTCGGCTTTCTTCAAACAGGTTTTTGAGGTGAAGTGTTATACCTAGGGCCATGCCCTTCAGGAATTCACTGGGGATTCCATTAGGCCCCATTGCCTTACCAGATTTAATGGCGCCTCTGTCAGCCTCGGAAAGAGTGGGCAGGTGCATCTCGTCTAGGAGTTGCCGAGAGCCCTCTGCAGTATATTGTGCTCTGGCCTTATAAATCTGCTCCAGATGGTCGGCAAAGGCGTCTGCCACCTCTTGAGGATCTGTAATTCGAGTCCCATCGGAGCGAACTATCAACGGGACTCATCTTGATCCCTGATCACGGTGCTCTAGCCATGCCAGCATTTTCCCGGCGCGATCTCCCAGTTCATAGACCCGGTGGCGGGTCTGAAGGAGTCTGGCCTGTGCTATCTCAGAGGCCAGGGCCTTATACTCAAGTTGTTTCGTGTGGAGGTGGTCAGCCGTATCTTCGGAGGGGTTGGAATTATGTGTTGACTCAAGGCAGAGTAAGTCTGCCTCAGCCTGGTGTACCTGTTCGTTATGTTTCAGTAAATATCCTATTTTGAGAGCCAGCGCCCTTCTCTTGAGGACGGCTTTGTAGGCCTCCCAAATTGTGACTGCCGAGCGGACTGACCCAACGTTTTCAGCAAAATAAAAGACCGAGTGTTCAATCAGATCTTCTTTGATGTCAGGAATCTTAAGGATCCACGGAGTAATGATGATCGGCCCTCGATCGAACTGTTGGTTGTAGGTAAACTCTAAACTGAGGGGGGAGTGGTCAGAGATACCTCGGGGGAGTCCCTGCTTATTTCTGAATTGGCCGATGTTGGTAGAGGGACAAAAGAAATAGTCAATACGGGACATACTATTGTGGGCATTGGAGTAGTGCGTAAAGTGGGGAGTGTCTGGGTGTAGCGTTCGCCAAAGGTCCTCCAGTCCCATTACCTGTGTGAAGTCTGCGAGTTCAGATTCTGTCCTGTGGGAGCTGCTTTGGGGGTACCTATCTAATTGGTCATTCGTTGTCATGTTGAAATTCCCTCCGATGATCAGTGCGCCATGGGGGAGGTCTAGTGTTATTTTGCCAAGGGCCCGTAGTGTCTCCCCTCCCAGTGCTGGCGGAAGGTAGGCCGAAACCACGTTCAACGGTCGACCCTCCCATGTGGCTTCCAGGACCGCAAATCGTCCCTGTGGGTCTGCCCAAGTATTGGTAGGTATAAGTGTCAAGTCTTCTTAACGAGAATACCCGTCCCTCGGGACCCAGATGTGAACCCTGCATGTATCAATAGCTTGTACCCCCAGCGTTGGAGTGCCCAACAGCAGTTACCCACCAGGTGTGTTTCCTGCAACAATACTAGGTCGGGTGCATGGCGTCTGAGAAATTGTAGGACCACCCCCCTCTTTATTTTGTTGCCTAAGCCATTGACATTCCATGTCATGATCCTTAGTGTTTTGTCAAGAGGTTTCGCCATTGCAGTGTTTGGAACAAAGGTAAGCCGGATGAGCTGTCTCGTGGTGTATCTCTCTATTGGAAGGAGCGGTCATAGAGGAACGCTGTGAGATACCTTCCAGGAGGATCGAGGCCTCTTATGGCATGGAACAATACAGTCTCTCAATCCCAGACAATGTTGCCGACATGACTCATAATTGCAATATGCTCTGCACACAAAAAAACACGTAACCAACACAGTCCCCCCTCCCTGCAATCTTCCCCCCCTGCCTGCATCCCTGCCCGCGGACTTGAAACTATCCACACGCCAACTAGGCAGAGTGCCTGTCGCCCACCCAACTATTCATGGGGTACCTGGTAGGTCGCCGTGCCATTCGCCGTATGTAGATTAACAGTGTATAAACAAAAATATTCAAAAACATACCAGTCCAGGTCTTATGATATCAGCGAACATATGTAGCTAGTTAAGGCCACCCAACTCCCCTCTGGCCCAAACAGACAAATGTGGAGGTCCCAGCAGAGGTACAGGCTCCAGCATATAGCCCAGAGCTGGAAATGCAACGGGAGCATCAGATGGCGAAAATCTAGTCATTCACACTCTCTGCTATAGAGTGAGTCTGGGGGGGTCATTTTCGGTTGTTCTGGTCGGCCTCGGTGATCAGTTCTCCCCGCCCTAGCGGATGATCCGGACGTGACCTGGCTTTGGGTGTCTTGCGGTTGGCCGAGGTCCCTCCAACTTGACGCCATCCCTCCAGCCAGTCCCAGACCTCCTCTGGGGACATAAAAAAACCAAGTCTTGCCCTCAGATTCCACCCGCAGCTTGGCAGGAAACAACATCGAGTACTTTACATTTTTGTCCCGCAACGCTTTGAAACTGCGTCTGCGTGCCTGGACTTTCATGGTGAAGTCCGGGAAGAATGTTATGTGGGCATCTTCAAGTCTCAGCGGTGGTCCCGTGCGGGCCGTTTCGAGTACGACGTCTCTATCTCGGAAATTAAATACTCTGCCGAGGATCGGGCGCGGGGGGGGGCCCTGGTTTCGGCCTGCCCCCCAGGACTCTGTGGGCCCGTTCTATAGAGAAATAGCGGGAGAGACGTTTCGGCTGGAGATGTTTCACTATGAGGTCCTCAACAAATAGATCGGCGGCGGGCTCCTCCATTTGCTCCGGGACCCCCAGGATACGGATGTTATTCCTTCGTGCCCTCCCTTCATAATCATCCAGGAGCTCCGACATCTGGTGTTGTCGTTTTTGGAGGTGAGCCACCTCCTTCTGGAGGGTAGAAGTGTCATCAATGAGGGCTGCCGTTTTGATCTCGACGTCTTTGACCTTGGAGTCTATTTTTCGTAGGTCCGCACGTAACATGGTTACTTCAATGTTGACGGAGTCTATACGTGTTTCTAGAGAGGTGCGCACACCCGCTATGGCCTCCATGACATCCTCCAGCGCCAGAGTTTTCCTCGCGCGTGATGGGGGAGCAGTCCTGGGGTCCCCTTCGGTGGCTGAGTCTTTGGCCTCCCCTTTAGAAGTCCAGGAGAATTTGGTGATCGGTCTCTGCGTGGTTGACTTGTTGCCCCTGTTGGAAGCCATTGGGGCGGTCTTTGGAGCGTTCCCACGTGGGGTCGCACCAGGTGTAGCGGTCTTATGGGTGTGGAGACAGGGGAAGTTGTGCCAAGTGGTGGGCCCCCAGGGCAGTCTCCCTATGGCAGGAGGGGTACAGTCCCAGGCGGCCAAGATTTTGGGACAGCGTGTAGTGTCGGCCCAAGTCTTTGGTATGTCCTCCACGTGTGGTCGGCTCGCAACGACGTAGCCGGGAACCTCTTGCTAATTCCGTGGGTCTCGGCAGGTCGTGGGCAGGGCGTAAGCCGTGGACGTCCTCTGATCGTGTTCGAAAGCGCCAGGAGCCCAGCAACCCAAGGTGCGAGTGGGCACTCAGGGATCCAGGAGCCATCGCATCAGCGTCTAGGTAAGCACTAGCAGCATGCTGGCCATAATCAATGAGACTCCCCTGCCCAGCCACTCCATGTAGCACGACCCAGCATGGGCCTCTTCGGGGTTTCCAGAGGCGTTAACAGGCACAGCTTCTGGGCGCTAGCAGGTGCGTAGCGGGACAGGTTGCACGTGCTCCCCCCAAGTGCAGGGCCCAGAGTGTCCGCCGATCGGAGCGGGCCGGTCCGTCCGGCACCAGGGAGCGTTGAGTTCTTTCTCGCCCGCGCGTCGGGAGCAGGTAGATCAGGACAGAGATGTGGGAGGGAGGGGGGGTCATGGGCCCCCGGATCGGCCACAGGCTCGCGGCCCCACAGATTCAATGTCGCGGGAAGGCCCCGATCTCCGCAGCCACCTCCACCTGGTAGGCCCCGGAGCCGGGGGGGCTCGAGTAGTTAGTCCCCGGTCCGGAGGTCTCCGACGGCACCTCTTCTTCGCCGCCGATAGCGGCAGCCAGCGACTAGGCCCCCCACCGGTCAATCGTTCGGCGTCTGTGCGGTACCTTGGAGTCTCCGCGGCCCTCCGCTGTCTGGATCCGGCGGTCTAGCGGGGTCCAGCTCGTCCGGCGCTCAGGATGTCAGGGGCAGTCCCCAGTGCTCGCCGCCATCTTGGACTCGGGCGGATCGCCAAAACTTAGGGATTTCTTCTTTGTATTGTCACCTGGGGCACTCCGAGAGCCAGGAGAGAGCGCCCGGACTGGAGTATGAAGATCCCTTATCTTATCAGGTAATTTTGCGGATGCATGCCGGATTATTAAGGCGGATTTAACGGCGAAGGCTGGGGAGCCGCTCTAGCAAGCGACCATTCCCTTCGGCTGCTGGCCACGACCCCTATTCACAACCTTGACGATAAGAATATAACGCCATTATCTAGATAAGAATAAGCACATCAGGAAGACAAAACAATTGGTTATCAACCTTGTTCCTGGATGACCAAAATCCAAGCCATTCCTTACTAGATAGATGATTTTATACCTTACCCCACTACTTCCAAGATGCAGATTCCGGGCATTTCTGCACAACCTATTTGTCTAATTTGTCTATTATTTCCACATTTGTGTTACTATAGAGATTCATATCATTGCTTCTTCTAAGGGAGGAGACAATTATACAAATATTTATGAGTGTTTGTTAAGATCTCATGATAGAGAAGGAAAAGGTTCTTGCTCGCATTTCTAGTTCTCTTTCATGAGACCTTCATCTGTGTCCCAATGCCCTCTTCCTCAATTAAATGGATGGCATGGTACTTGGCTAAGAATTGGGATCCTGCTATGTTGTAAAAATAAATGCTGCTTCCATACTTTAGCCATACGTTATTGAGAAGCTGCTGTCAACTGAGGGCTCGCTGAGGCGATCACTTAGGTAATCACCTTATAGTGACGTACAGATTACAGGGTCGCGGTCGTTGACATCAAGTGTAGATGAGGCAATGAGCTCCTAAGGATAAAATTCAAACAGCATTGTAAAAATAGTCAATTAGAAAGGATTGACAAATAAAAAAGGGAGTTTGAAATCAGTATTTCACAAGAAAATCATAATGGTATATTAAACCTTTTTAAGGCAGAATACAGAAGGCAAAGCAAAATGTAGCTCAGTTCAATAAATCAATCCTAGGACATAGGAAAACAATTGCCATAAAGGCTGTCGGCAATAGAAATAAAACCAATATTGCGCAAAATCAGAAAAATTGCCAAGTCCAAAATATGCAACATAACTTCAGAGATTCGGGAGGCATCCCTAGTAGAAACCAAAAAGATCTCGCCGCCAAATTCAGGGGTCTTTTATAATGAATTTCACCATAGAAAGCAATGAAGACTGCGCAGTAAGCATCAGATGAGCAAATGTATCCTTTCATTACCAAATCACAATTCAGAAATGTAAAATGTCATATAGACACAATATGGTAACACAAGCGCACTACATAAATATTGGTTCTCCTCATCTGACCTTATGGTATCGGAAGTGGCAAAGCAAGTGGAAAGACTCAGATGTTCCATCTATAGATTGGAACCAGGAAGAGCCTTGAATGTAGTAAAAGCTTTCTCCCAGGTTCTACGAGAACAGCATTTCATTGGAAAACAAACAGTGCACATTTTGCTACATACGGTGTCAAATGAGAGAATAAGCACATACAATGATTATTATGAGACAGCACCAGCCTTCTTTTCCAAGATTGATTTGAGACATAATTTAGCATAGGCACGAAAAACGTATTTCTAAACGTCTGTGTTTTCCTTTCACTTGTAATAGATGTATATTAATATGCATATATAATTATAATCGGAAAATAACTCCCACGTTACTGTGGGAAGCATAATTCAGTTTTTACCATCTGAAGACACTGATCATCTCGCTCTTTTCCCTTATCCCTTTTAAAAAGCACTAGAGCAGTTAGTTTACTCTAGATCAGGTAGTTTATTTTTAGAGCACACAAAGCAAATTATTGCTGAAATGTTTTTATGAAAACCAGTCTTCAGATCAGTAGGTCCTTCTATTGAACATACCTTGAGGAGCTGCGGTGGATTGCCCTATGAATTAAACTTTACAACATGGTGGTAAACCTTTTGACGTCAACAGGTCATCCAGCGCCTTATAATACAGTTGAGACGCAGAATAAAATCTTCCCTCATGTGACAAGTTTTTTTGTTGTTGTTTTTTTTGTTTAATTGGACACACAACACACAGTGTGCTGGAGTCTCACCGAATAAAATAAAAGCTAATTGTGCATTAGGCACAGTCTGCTTTCACTTTTGATCAGCCCCAGGGAGCATAACTCTGTCCCTGAGCATCGATTTCTCCACAGATGCAGCCCTGGAGGGGATACGGTGTCCGATTTTTAGAGCTGCCGTTCCCTAGTGGATCCCTACTTGGGAAATCACCCTCAGAAGGCGATCCTCAAGCAGGGATCAACACCACCAGACGCTAAGGAAAACTCTTTGGGTGGGGAGCACTTTGGGCATGTGCCAGTGCTCTGCCTGCCTTGGTGCTGGAGAGGGGGGTGTTTACCTCCAATCTCCCTATCTGATCCCCAGTGTGGGTGGGGAATCAGACCCCAATCCCTAGTGTGGGTGGGTGGGTGATCAGAAAGTTCACTAAATGGAGTTAAAACAAATGCCAAAATAGAAAGGGTGAAGGCACACTGCTCAGACATCAGGATGTGCCCCCACCCAAGAATGGGCCCTTCAATATTTTAGCCCCTTCCCCCCTCAGGCCCCCCCATTAAGAGTGGACAGGGGGATTTAAACCCCAATCTGCCCTTAGGGGGCAGAAAACCGACTTGACATTAAGGACATTTTTTTGTTTAGGCCCATGTATTGGGTTTAACCCCAACTGCTAAAACCCAAGTCTTTCTGCCCCCTTGAGGCCTAGAGCAGCTCCATCCCTGTGGCAAGTGAGAGGAAGTTTGGATTATTTTGGTCGTAGTTCTAATGTAGGAGCGGGTGGGTGATCGGTTTATTCCCAATTACCTCTCATTTGTCATTGTGAATAGCCTCACTGTTCTGGCATTGGGACATCCAGCAACCAGGGATCCATACACATTCTGCACATTTGTGAAACCTACGTACCCAGACAAATGAAGGGTGCTGAGGCTTGCATGTATCCCGCTACGTTTGAGTAGGCCTATTCTTCTCGATGTTGTGCCTGCAACCGGATTATTTTTCTTCACCATACAAAATGCAACACACAATCCTGGAGCATGATCTTTTCCTCTGCGTTATCATCTTCTAAGGTCTGCATGTGATTGGTTCGAACATCTAATTTGAGAATCTCTCTCTAGTTAAATATCCAAAAGAAGCCTAACCCAAATTGGAATTGATTTTGAAAGGAAAGGGGGATGCATGGATAATACGCTGTTGTACTATATTGCCTAGATTTATGTAATATTGCCAAACACTACCATCATCTGCTGGCAAGCAACATGAGACTCTACCTCCAGTCGGTAACAGGCAGTCCAATGCCTTCTAGTACCTTCAGTGTATCTCCGCTTTCTCCTGAATTGAATATCTTTTACATATGCAAACTTTTCACTTTTTAAGCCTATCTCTTTGGAGTGCTTCTCAGATTAATAACCCCATCTCGTAACCAAGAACAGATATTTAGATAAAACGTACTTTTATGTTTTATTGCTATTATCATGTATAATAATGCAAACCTTTCCTGTTTTGGTTACATTTTTGGTATAAATTCTGCTCTGTGGCGTATGCTTTTGTCCGCTATGTATGTGATATTTGTATAGCGCAGACCTAGCCAAAAAGGCAACGGAGTGCTAAACAGGGTCAAAGGCAAGCATTCAGTCAATGATTGATAGGGGAGGTAGCTGGTTATTTGATTGTTACTGTATTGTGAAGTAATGTTCTTTAAAGAGGCGTCTTCAACTTTTTTTCTTAAATTGACACCAGGACTCAAACCTTACACCTTCAGATTGCGAGGTTACCATTAAGCCATTGGCCCACAATTGACATCTGTAACATTTATGGAGTCTGCAAATGTGTTCTTTGTCCAGATATCTTGTGTTGAAGCCGTGTAAATGAGTTGGTTTGATACGAGGAGTTCAAATACTGCCATAGTCACTTACTGTGCAAAAGCTTTGCCATGTGTACTGTTTACCCATTTGTCTTTATATCTGAAGAAATTGCTTCAAATCACCTGCACCTTTCACTTGTGTAGTATGAAAAAGTTGTTAAGTAGCTAAGCTGCTGTTAAACTTTAGCTATTTTTCCAAAGGAAGAACTAAACCTAAGGGAAATGTTTACCTTCACAAAAACAGTAGAGGTTTCTTTAGAAGAAAGGTGTTTGCATCATATACATATGTGCTAATCAATGTAATTTCTTTTCCAGCTGAGCCATTACCTGGATATTGTTGAAGTGAATATTGCACACCAGATTTCTTTACGTTCAGATGCATTTTTCCATGCAATGACTTCTCAACATGAACTTCAGGACTACCTCAGAAAAACCTCTCAGGCTGTTAAAATGCTTAGAGACAAAATTTCTCAAATCGACAAAGTAATGTGTGAAGGATCGTTCAATATTCTCCGACAAACAATGACTAGAAATAACTGTGTTAAGTTGTATAACAAACTCAAGTTAATGGCCACAGTGCATCAGACGCAACCCACAGTACAGTTATTGTTATCGACTTCTGAATTTGTTGGAGCATTGGACTTGATAGCCACTACGCAGGAGGTGCTGCAACAGGAGCTTCAAGGCATTCACAGTTTCCGGTAAGATTCATTAAAGTGGTTAATGCACGTGAAAACTAAAATAGGCTTTGGTAGTTTTTTTGTTTTTTTGCTTGGGTCGTTGACAGAGGGCACATGGATATCTTGTGGGAACTTACAGGTAAATAAAAAATGCAAAGCAATACTTTCTGGATAGAAAAGTATTTGGACATCTTATAGGTAAGTAACTAGTACCTATAAATAACTGTATTTATTTACTGTATTTGTTACTTCCTTTCTTGTCAGATCTGCTATAAAAGTTTAGCACTGTATAATAATTATACTCATGTCCAATGCTGATTGATGTGAACCTTAGAAAATAAGGTTTGCAGAGCAGTTGAATTTGTTGAGCTCTTGGGAACAAAGCCTGCGGTCAATGTACAGGGGCACAAGTAATTATTTGCTATATAGCACTTATTAACAATAACAAGCAGCCAGATTTGTTTAAAGTTTGCAAAAACCTAGTTAAAAAAATGCATGTGTACAGACCAGAATGAGCATACATACAGGGCACACAATTGTTTTTAATCTTCTGTTATTATTATGATGATAGAGGACTGTGGTAATCTTAAGTGGTTTAAATATGTGCAGAATCAGTTACAGTTGACTGGTCTGGAAAGTATCTAGTTCTGAGGCTATCCATATGGGTACTCATCACGCTTTAAATATAGCTCAGACAACATGGAACCAGCAGGTAATTTTACTTTTTTACTTTTACTTGACTTTTTTACTTTTACCAGATAGGGCGCATTAACAGGCCAGTGTTTTACAACCATGGTATCTGATAGAGACTTCTAGCCACAGATTCCTTACCTTTGAATTTCCCAATGTGTTAGACTGGATCTAGAAGATTTTTCGTGATTCGTACCCCTGCGCACCAGTAAGTGGAGTCTGTCGGCACCGTGGGGCATCATCTGTGCCGGAAGTTACGTCCGCATCACCTATATAGGTGCCACCTCAGCACGCTGATGTGAGTTCTTGTCTTTCCGCTCCAGCCAGTGCTGATCCGAGAAGAGCTACCCCTCTGTCAGTTTTTGACAGAATGTTTGTGACATTTTGTCGACTTTTTTTTGTTTTTTTCTTCCTGGTGTGTTGAGGATGTCATTGAGGAAAACAGGTTTCAAATCCAGTGGCGCCTGTCACTGAGCCATGTTGATGACGGCCCCACACCTAGTTTGTGATGTCTAAAGCGCGACTACAAACAAAGTCGTGCTCCGACTGGCAGGCCATGGCGCCGAAGGATTTGAGGGTGCAGTCCCTGAAGCTGCTACCCTGACTAGAATTGTGGTTCCTGCTTCGACAGGGTGCATAACTCTGCCAACCACAAACCCAATTTCTAACGGGCCTTGTGTAGCCCTTATACCTTGTCAACAAAATCTGCTCTGTCTTGCTCTTTGAGCGGTTCTTCCAAGGAACCCTCACTACACCTGGTCAAACATTTTCTTCTCAAAGAGCATGCTGGACACTTTTTATCTTCATCTCTACAATCCTGCTAAAGGAGGTGAACAAGCATCTTCATATTATCACCGGGGTAATGTGCGAGGCATAAAACCTCCTGTGTGGGAAGAGACAAGGAGAGATCAGTGAGCTGAGCCTGTTAGCCAAAGCTTTTGAAAGCATTTTCACGTCCTCAATAGTGAAATAGGATGATAAGTGGCTCTTTGTAGTTATCATGTGCTTCATTGAGGATCTTTATGATGACAATTGAGACGACAGTATGAGATTGGCCACATTTATATCCTATTCAAACAATAATTTAAACTTGCAGGGGCAAAGTGCTTGTAGTTCTGTACAGAAGTGTGTTGATGGTATATGTTTCTAGAGGTATTAAACCCAATTAACAGTGTGACTCTCAAAAGTGCATCATGTTGTTTTGGGTCTAAGGAAAAACTTAAGATAATTGTTGCAAGAATTAGATAAAGAATTCTTTTGTTCTATCCACAGATGAGTTTGACATCGAACGTTTTAAAAACATTTGACGACATAAACTAACCTTCCTCCCAATTAAAGTACTCTACAATGAAAAGAAAAAAAAACATTGGTTGTTTGCTTAAAATATTTGAAAGCTTCTTATTGGACACACTATATTTTTTAAACATCAAATCAATAGTTTTATCACCTGCTACCCTTTCTAAATCCAAAAGTTAATTATACGCATTGGGGCTAACGGATCCCATGAGCATAGCCCAATCTCTAAACGGACAGCTTGGATCATAATTTCCAAATGCGGGCTTCATACTGTTTTCAATGCTAAGGTCTCTGTTGATAAATATTTGTGTTTCCTGTCTAGTACTAATATTTCTATACCATAAAGAAGCATGGGGATACTTTTTGCTAGAAATAGCTTTCAATAGTGGCTAAATAGAATAGCCTCCAAAGTCTTAAAGCGTATCAGACCAGCTTCAGCACTACATGGTAGTCACCCATTTTCATTACGGCGTCTATGTCAATGCGTTACTGAAAGTCATATATTGATAACGATCTAAAACATCTAGTTTATTTTCTAACTACTGGCAACATTTACTCTTTTGATTACCACATTTCATGACTTTAGTCTTTACACTGTTTATTTCTAATTTATTGGTGTCACACTATCTGGATATAGCCTAGATCTTCCATTTACGAGCCCGTTTCGTCCCCTGGAGAGGACTATTGAGTTTCTCATTTTACCAAAATGCAGTGCTGCATTTCCTTTGTGGTCTATCTCAAGAGTTATGAAGCAGGCAGGTCGCTCCCCACGCTGCTGCGCGGCTCTGCCTGCATTGTTTTTGCCTAATCTTGTATTTTTCCCCCGTGCCTGTACTTGCTTTCTTGCCCAGACTTGGTTTTATTCCCCTGTGCCTGTACTTGCTTTCTTGCCCTGTGCTTGTTTTCTTGCCTAAACTTGTTTTTCCTTCCTGTGCCCAGTTCTCCTGCGGCCCCCGCTCGTTTTTCCCGCCGGTGCGTCCCTGCGGCCAGCCCCCCTTCAATCCCATTTGCCGCCCTCCTCCTGCTTCCCAGCTGCTCCTCCCTCCCACATACCCTCATATGGAGGCGTACCGAAGGCGCGCCTATTGCAAAAACACGCCCGACCGCGCCCAGCACCAGGACCCCTGGACCCAACGAACGCCACGACGCCCGACACCGCTACGATGCCAGAACCCTCCACGCACTCAACACCGGACGATCACACACCTAAATCCTGGCCGCCCGAAGCGCACCCACGGAGCTTTCACCTGCCGGAACTGCAGCTTCACATGCTGCCGACCAGTAAAAAACCCAACCACCTCAGATACATCCTTCTCAACACCCGCTCCGCCCGCAAACACGCCGTTGAACTCTGAGATCTACTCGACTCAAGCTTCCCAGATGTCGCCTTCCTGACGGAGACCTGGCTGAACCCCACCTCGGCACCGGACATAGCAGTCCCTGAAGGCTACAAGATCACCCGCAGGGACCGCACCAACGGAGCAGGAGGAGGAATCGCCGTCATCCACAGGAACACTCTCAGAGTCTCGACCAACACTGACGACACCCTCAGCACCGCCGAACACCTGCGCTTTCAGATCCACACCGACCCCAACACAACCCTCAGAGGAACACTCATCTACAGACCCCCGGACCCCGACCACAGTTCAGCAACTCCATCGCCGACTTCGTCAGCACACATGCCCTCGCCTCCACGGACTACATCCTCCTCGGGGACCTGAACTTCTACCTCGAGAACAACACCACCACCAACTCCACCACCCTGATTGACAACCTAGCCAACCTCAGACAACTCGTCACAACACCCACCCAGTCTGCTGGTCACACGCTTGACCCCATCTTCTCCGCAAGCCCCCACATCTCCTTCAACCACACCACCAAACTCCACTGGACCGACCATCGCTGCATCCACTTCACCTTCAAGAAACCCACCACGCACGACCGCACCCAACAGATGCCTTGCCGCTGCTGGAGCAAAGTCACTGAATATCAGCTAACCACCACCCTCGCCGAGAGCCCACCTGCCGACCCCACTGACCCTGACACCGCCGCCTACAACCTCAGACAGTGGATCAAC
Source organism: Lissotriton helveticus (assembly GCF_964261635.1). Classification (NCBI taxonomy): domain Eukaryota; kingdom Metazoa; phylum Chordata; class Amphibia; order Caudata; family Salamandridae; genus Lissotriton; species Lissotriton helveticus. The sequence continues at coordinate 1,623,316,621 of NC_136067.1, forward strand.
GACTGCTCCTACACCCTCGCCCCGATCAAGAAATCCTCCAACAGTCACACCAACAAGAAAGCCAGCTGGCTCACTGAGGACCTCCGGGCCTCCAAGCAAACCTGCCGAAAGCTGGAGAAGATCTGGTTCTGTGAACGGACACCCACACAGCCCACAAGAACGCCACCATCACCTCATCAGATCCGCCCAAAGGGCTTCCTTCAAAAACCGCATATTCAACAACTCGCAACATCGTGAAGGAACTCTCCAAACCCAGCTCCAACACCAACGACTTCCCACCCTCGCAAGACCTGTGTGACTCGCTGGCCCCTTTCTTCCACCGCAAGATTGCAGACATCTACGACAGCTTAAACGCCACGATCGCCCCGACAACTACTGAGACCTCCACGACCACCATCCGCACCAACTGCCTGCTCTCCTGGACCAACATCAATGACGATGACACCATCAAGAGCATGAACACCATCCACTCTGGATCTCTGTCAGACCCATGCCCACACTACATCTTTAACAAAGCCAGCACATCCATCGCACCCCATCTCTGGAAAGTCATCAAAACCTCCTTCGAGACAGCAACCATCCCAGAGAGCTGGAAACACGTCAAGATCAACGCCTTACTCAAGAAACCCAAGGCAGACGCCAAGGACCTCAAGAACTTCCGGCCCATCTCCCTGCTCCCGTTCCCGGCAAAGGTCATCGAGAAGACTGTCAACGAACAACTGACCCGCTACCTCGAGGAGAACAACATCCTGGACCCTTCCCAGTCCGGGTTCTGCAGCAACCACAGCACCGAGACTGCCCCCATCGCCGCCCCCGATGACATCAAGTCCCTGCTGGACAACGGAGAAACGGCAGCCCTCATCCTCCTGGACCTGTCAGCCGCCTTCGACACCGTCTTCCACCACACACTACGAACACGCCTCCAGAATGTCGGGATCCAAGAGAAGGCCCTGGACTGGACCACCTCCTTCCTCTCTGGCAGAACACAGAGCGTCCTCCTTCCCCCTTTCCGCTCCGACACCACCGAGATCATCTGCGGCATACCCCAGGGCTCATCCCTCAGCCCAACTCTGTTTAACATCTACATGGCACCGCTCACCCACGTCGCCCGTCAGCACGACCTCAACATCATCTCCTATGCAGATGACACCCAGCTGATCCTCTCCCTCACCAAGGACCCCCTCACCACCAAAACCAACCTTCACGAAGGAATGAAGGCCGTAGCTGAATGGATGGGGAACAGCGGACTGAAGCTGAACTCAGACAAGACGGAGGTCTTCATCCTCTGATCTACTCCTTCGGCCTGGGACGACTCCTGGTGGCCGACCGCACTGGGAACCGCTCCAACACCCACCGATCACGCATGCAACCTAGGGGTCATCGTCGACTCTACCCTCTCCATGACTAAACAGGTCAACACCGTCTCCTTCTGCTGCTTCAACACCCTCCGCATGCTCCGCAGGATCTACAAGTGGATCCCCACGGAAATGAGAAGAACGGTCACCCAGGCCCTCGTCAGCAGCATGTTGGACTACGGAAACGCCCTCTACGCAGGAGCCTCAGCCAAACTCCTGAGACAGCTCCAACGCATCCAGAACACCTCTGCATGCCTGATCCTCGACATCCCTCGCCACAGCCACATCACACCCCACCTGGGAGACCTGCACTGGCTCCCGGTCAACAAGAGGATAACCTTCAAGCTCTTCACCCGCGCACACAATGCACTCCGTAACACCGGACCAACGTACCTCAACGGACGACTCCGCTTCTACACCCCTACCCGCCAGCTCCACTCCGCCGACCTCGCCCCGCCACAGTCCCCCGCTTCCGAAGAGCGACCTCCGTTGGCAGATCGTTCTCCCACCTTACCGCCAAGACCTAGAACACCCTCCCCATCCACCTATAGCAGACCCAAGACCTGCTGACCTTCAGAAAACTCCTCAAGACCTGGCTTTTCGAGCAGTAGCAGCATTCCACACCCCAGCACCTTGAGACCCTCACGGGTGAGTAGTGTGCTTTACAAATTATATGATTGGTTGATTCACTATTTTCTACTTGTGCACACTGACTGATTAATGGAGTCACAAAAATGTTTGGGGAATTGCACTACAGCTGCTAATTTGTCTTTTTGTATTTGACAGACATCTTGGATCTCAGCTCTGTGAACTGGAAAAGCTTATAGATAAAATGATGATTGCAGAGTTTTCTGGATATGCCCGAAGTGATTTGAATAGGCCGCTGGAAGAAGATTTTCAGATTTTAGAAGAGGTAAACATGTGGGCTTGTTATTGTTAAAGGATTTGTTATTTTAAACATCTTCACACTTAATTTTATAACTTCATTGTTATTATTTACTAATATTTCAATGGAGCTTATTATTTATTGAAGTTTGTATGTAGTCGTGATATCGCTTTTGATACTGTCAACTGTGTTGTCATGGATACATTGACATCTACCTTACTTCCTCATAGATTTAAGCAATAAATGTTTTTACGGGTAATTGTAAGAAACAGAATTCTTTTTGCCCCCTTTTGTACTCTGGATTTTTACACCTACTGTTTACATGTTTCTCAGACTAATCTTCTTTTACATATTTTGTCGCCTAGCTGTACAGAAAGACCATATTCAAATTGAAATGACAAAATCACATTAATCGAGCATAGCATCCTGCTTCTGGGGAATATGCAAACTGTGGTTAGCACCCTCTCCACTCTTTCCCCAGAAAGTCTGGGGCATAAAGCACAATATTGCCTTCCATTCCAAATCTGTACCCAAAGTCCATCATCCTATCCACATTCTGCTACCCTTCACCTTTTTGAAGTGGTAGGTAATCAGGTCTTGTTTCAGGGCTTCACTCCTCTTAAAATGTACTCTAATGTTCACTTTCATGAAAGTAGGTTTGTCTACAGTCTTTGTTGGCATGTCAAGACCTTGTTCCCATGTGACATGTAGATAATTGCAGGCAATATGTGGCTCAGAAACTCAGGTTTGAATTATGATCTCCTTTCTAAATCGGTTCAGTCTGTTGCCAGTTTGTCTGAGGTTGCAATGCAGCCTAGAGGCTACTCTGCTCTAATGCATTCAATTTCTCTGCTGTCATGGGTCATGCTTAACCACCTCCCTCCATCCCCCGTCAGCCACAGCCTCCAAGTCACTTTAGTTTGTCCCCCGACTATCATTGGCAACCAGTGGGTGGCAGGATACGCTATCACCTGCACCACTGGAGGTCAGTATCATTGGAGCGCTGAGTTCTCCAGATTGTCCGAAGGAGCTACTTCCTCCCCATCATGAGTAGCCCTCCACCCATGCCACCCATGTAGGACAGGCTGACAGAGGACCATTTCTCTTACTCTGCCGGGAAGTGGCAGCTATTTTGGCCAAGGGAGCAATAGAGTGCCAGCATCTGAAGTAGGTCTTAGTTGTTATTCCCACTACTTTCTGGTGCCCAAGAAGGACGGATACCTTTGTCCTATCCTAGACCTGTAACCTCTCAATTTCTTCTTGAGAAAGGAGAAATTAAAAATGCTCACACTCGCTCAAGTCCTGTCTGCCCTGCATCCGGGACACTGGATTGTAGTGTTGGACTTGCTGGACACATACTTCCGCATCTCCGTCTTGCTTGCCCACAGACGTTATCTACGGTTCATAGTAGGCCACGAGCACCTTCAGTTCACCGTCCTCACCTTTGCCTTACCAGCGCTCCTCAAGTGCTCAACAAGGTGTTGGCTGTGGTTGCAGCTCATCGCCAGAGATCAGGAGTATCGGTCTTCCCCTATCTCGACAACTGGCTGTTGAAGGAGGGCTTGGCTCTGGCTGTTGTCTCCCACTTCCAGACTACAGCGGACCTCTTGCACTAGTTCGGGTTCAATATCAATGTGCCGAAATCACAGCTGACACGTTCTCAGGTGCTCCCTTTAATCGGACCTGTTCTGAACACACAGCAGTTTCAGGATTGTACTCCCGAATGGCGAGTCTATGGTATGCAGGCTATGATACAGATGTTTCATCCTCTTGTCTGGGTGTCGTTGAGATTGACTCTAAGGCTGCTGGGCCTCATAGCCTCCTGCATCCTGCTTGTGACACATGCCCTCTGGCTTATGCAGGTTCTACAGTGGGACCTGAAGGTCCAGCGGGTGCAGCATCAGGAAAATCTCTCCAACTTGGTCCAGATCTCAGTGGGCACTGCAAAAGATCTGCTTTGGTGGCTAACGAACTGCGATTAGGTGAGCGGCAGACCCCTCTCCCTTCCCCAAACAGATCTGACAGTAGTGACATATCAGTCACTCTTGGGATGGGCCAGCCATCCGTGAGAGTTGGAGATCAGGGGACTCTGGTCTCCGGCAGAAACTGGACTCCACATCAACCTGTTGGAACTCTGTTTATTCCTGCTTGCATTGAAAGCCTTTCTACTCTCCATCAAGGGAATGCTGGTGCTGGTTTTTATGGACTACACCCCATGTGGTACTGCAACGGTCTGGGTTGGGTGGTGTACCCTTTGTCAAGAGGCTCTACATCTCTGGGCATGTCTGGAACGTCATGGCTTATTTTTGGTGATGCAACACCTGGCGGGATTTCTGAACACCAGAGCGGATGAACGCAGCCGAAGGTGCCTAGCGAATCATGAATGGCATCTCCATCCGGAGGTGGCACAAGATCCCTTTCAGCAGTGGGGAGAGCCTTGGTTAGATCTTTTCACCCCAGCTTAGATCACGCAATGTCATCAGTTTTGAGCACTGGAGTTTCCAAAGCGATTCAGAAAAGGGGGTGGTGATGAACAGAGTGCCTGAATTAAGCAGACCACTCTTACCCAGTCCAAAGATCAGGGCTTGATCCATCACCGTTTTTTAGCTCACTGCACCATCCCAGCTCAGAACTTGGCTATATGCAAATTAGTCTGTTCCTGTCCCAGTGCATGATGGGAACAGGGCAAACCAAACTACCAAGCCAATTCTTATACTGGGAAGGAAACAAGCTTCCGGGGACCGGTTTCTGCCATTTCAGGCGTCGTCGGCCCGGCTTGCTTGAATCCTGATGGTGCAATGAGCAAGGGACTCACATCTGAGTATACCCTTCCACGCTTATGGTGGACAAAATGATTCAGAAAAGGGGGTGGTGATGAACAGAGTGCCTGAATTAAGCAGACCACTCTTACCCAGTCCAAAGATCAGGGCTTGATCCATCACCGTTTTTTAGCTCACTGCACCGTCCCAGCTCAGAACTTGGCTATATGCAAATTAGTCTGTTCCTGTCCCAGTGCATGATGGGAACAGGGCAAACCAAACTACCAAGCCAATTCTTATACTGGGAAGGAAACAAGCTTCCGGGGACCGGTTTCTGCCATTTCAGGCGTCGTCGGCCCGGCTTGCTTGAATCCTGATGGTGCAATGAGCAAGGGACTCACATCTGAGTATACCCTTCCACGCTTATGGTGGACAAAATGATTCAGAAAAGGAGTTTCCAAAGCGGCTCTCGCTTGGAGATGCTTTTCGTCTCAAGTGGAGCTCAGGTCTCCTGTACACATTTCCACCTACACCACTCCTGCCCAGAGTTCTCAAGAAGATCAGGAACGGCTGTGCCCAAGTCCTCCTTGTGGCTCCGGACTGGGCTCAGACAGTCTGGTATCCCAAGCTGTTGAGCATGGCCAATGGTCCTCCAATTAGGCTGCAGATTTGGGAGGATCTTCTGTCACATAACAGGGGAGCGTTCTCCACCCTAACCTGTCAACCCTCCACCTTAATGCATGGAGATTGAGGGGCTATAGTTGACAGTTTTTGACTTTCTACCCAAAGTCTATGATGTTATCCTGGCAGCTTGGCGTCCCTGTACCAAGATTGTATATGCCGGCGGTTGGAGTACATTTCGGCCCCCCCCCCCCCCCCCCCCCCCCCAGCGCCTTGAGACCCTACGGGTATGTAGCGCGCTCTACAAGTGTCATTGATTGATTGATTGATTGATTGATTGATTGATGTGCTGAACAACTCATGAGAAACTTGTGAGTTTCTCAACTTCTCATCCTGCATATGCTATTTTAGGTTCTTCTATGGAGACTGCCTGTATTGTATTGTATTGTATATAGCTCTTTTATAGCGCAACTGCCACCCTACGTGTATCCTGGCGCTTTTAGAGAGATTCTAATCAGATGGAGCCGGCCGATACAGGGCTGAATAGTGGGTACTGAAATCTCAGTTTTTGGCAAATAACCAGGTCTTTAGGCTCCTTCTAAAACCCATCAGGCAGTCGGCTTGCCTGATGTTCTGGGGCACCTCATTCCACAGCCGGGACGCTACTGTGCAAAAAGCCCTACCTCCCATCCTGGCTCTCTTGAATCTGGTAGTTGTTGCTAGACTCAGACTGGAGGAGCGAAGAAGCCTAGTGGGCTTGTACCATGTAAATCTTTCCTGCATTGGTAAGGGGCCTGAACTGTGCAGTGCTCTATAGACAATGCACAGTGATTTAAATGTAACTCTGTCCCTCACGGGCAGCCAGTGGAGGTCTCTCAGAGCCATTGTGGTAGAGGAGCTGCGTGGTATCAGCTAGCTAATTATTTTGTGAAGTCTGGCACAGCCAAGAAGTAAGTTTCAAAGCACTCAAAAAAGGAGTTGGGCGAAGGTGTTTGAGACAGTAAAGTTGCACTAAATTAAGCCCAAATGATTTGCAAGAGTTATGATAATGCAAGAATATAGACTTATAGAAAGAGGTGAGTCTGACCATTTTCATTGCTTTCTGTACTCCTATTGAGACGACTAGGCAAATTGTAGGAGTTCAGATGAGAATGGCTTTGGAGTCTGTGTCAAATGCAGTGGATAAGTCCGGGATGATGAGGGCTGCTTTTTCTCCTGTGTTTCGGATCCTGTGTGTTGTCCTTTGGAAATCAACAAGAACATTTAATTGTGTTGACATAACTTGGAACGTTGTTTTTCTTTTGGTTAAAATTATTGTGTATCAGGAAAATTCAAACAATTTATTAATGTGAACAATTTAAACATTTAAATGATATGCATGTATGGCTAGGTGAATGAATGCAGCATGTATGTGATTCAAATATTTGCTTCTCTGTTATGAATTCTATATGTTGTATTAATATAAGAAGAAAAAAAATAGTTTTGTATTTTTCTAATTTAGAGTGTCAGCTTTGCTCTTTTATTTTTCTTCATTTATGGTTATTTAAATAAGTTTTGAAGGTGCCTTGGGAATTTTACAGGATGTATTTCCCTGCCTAGGTGAACTTCTCATTAGTAGCAGGGGGCTCCTTATCTTTACAGTCTGATAATGTGAATGTCATCTGTGACAACATGAGTGCGGTTTCAGTCCTGTGGTTGGGTCTGAACCTGAGACTGAGTGGCTTGGAAGAGTTGGTGACTGAGTGGCTTGTAGGATTTGGTTGTTGCAGCGGTATTAGGTGAGACTTCTGTTGATCATTATCTCTAAAACTTAGGTCGGGTAGGGTAGCAGGGAAATTGACCTGTAGTTGGAGAGCGTTGAGTGGTCTGAGAAGGGTGTCTTTGACAAGGGAAAGACTGATGCATGTTTCCAGGCATCTTGAAAGGTCCCCGAGGAGATGGAGGTGTTCACGATCAGCATGAGTACATTGGATTGTAGTCCTCTGTGGTGGGGGTCATGGGTCCGACAGGGCCTCTAAATGGGTGGATGTCATGGTAGGGGTGGTTATGTCTGGGATGATGGCTTGCTATGTGATAAGTGTTTGCTATTTGGATGAGATCTGCAGGCATTTTGTGAGGTTTGTTTGGTGCAGTTGTGTGTTGAACTTGCTGTATATGGCGGTGATTTTATTGGTGAAAAATTGAGAGAGATTGTTGTATAGGTCCTGTGAAGGGGAGGTTGAGTCGAAGGCGGCCTCTGCAGAGGTGGACTCTTTTATGATGGCGAAAATGTAATTGCTTCTGTTCGTGCTGGTGTGGACGAGGTCTGCCAGGGCGGGGAATTTGGTGGATCGAATTAGTTGGTGGTAGTAGCATCCCAGGGCAGAGTTGAAAGTGCTCCTTTCTGCTATGTCTTGGCTAGATCTCCATTTGTGCTCCAGTTATTTGCAGTGGTGTTTCGTCATCTTGAGTTCCTTCTTGTTAAAAGACAAATTTACATTGGATGGAGAAATTGATCATCACTCGAATTTTGAAAATGTATGGCAAATGGTTCACTGAGCTAGTAACTGTTGTCAAATCTCAATAGGATTGAACTATGACTTTACAGGATGGGTATGAGATAATTAGCCACAAATAAACTGTTGGAAGTATGATTTCAAATTACACAGTTTCCAGCGCTCTAACCCTGTACCACTGTTCAGAATTGTAGAGGGATTATCGACAGATTTACACTACAGAAAGGTTATGGGAACTGTGAAGTGTTTGGAAAAATCAGTGACTTATGGTAAATTTTATAGAACTTTTGACTGTATTGTTTAGATTGCTCTTTCCACTTCTACGCTGCTCTCAGATTTTGTCGTTTCGGGTTTTAACCGACCACCCTGTGGGAAGCCGCCTGTCTCAGGCCTACTCCTGCATGTACTTGTTTTTATTGAGGATGCCTTTCTGGTGGAACTTACACTCTTCAGATTTTGCCTGTGTTGGCACGCAAAGTATCCTCATACCGACCAGCACCTCGAGTGCAACTTGTGTCTTTTGCCAGACCATCGTGAGGCCGACTACAACACGTGTAAGTCCTTTTGGTCCAAGAAAACCCTTAGGGATTGAAGGTCGCGTCAGTTGGAAATGTCTTGCAGAAGCGGAGATGACCGCATTTTTGGCGAGGAACATGCCCAGGAGGGGCCAGCTTAGGAAGATGAACAAGGCGTCTTCTCCCCTGAGGAAGTGATCTGGAGATGTGTAGCCTTCCATATGGTCAGCACCTGAGTACTACTGCCCCTGACCCTTCCAACACCCAAGTACACCCCCCAAACATCCTCCTACAGAGGTCGCTGGATCACCACTGCCTTCAGGCCATGGTCGGATCTGAAAGACTCAGGCCCGGCACTGAAAACTGATGCTAGGGCCAAGCCTTTGGTATTTACATCTTCGGATCGAGACTGACCTTCGGGATCGAGCCGGCAACCGCCCACATCTACCTCAGTGCTGACCAAAAAACTTGCTTCCACACCAAAACCCTGGGGTCTGAAAATTATGGAGCCAGAAGCCTCTAAATCTTCTTCGGGTTCCATGTGTCTGGTCGAACCAATTCCAGAGAAAAAATAGACATTAGAAGATGGAATATTCAGATCCAGGAAGGTACAGGACCGATCCTTGCTTCTCCACCACCAAAGAGGAAGCTGTCCTTCAAAGAAGCACTGGACAGCCATATTCCTCAAAAGAGGAAGCTGAAGGACAAAGCCACCAACCCTGCACATCAGCCTCCTCCTCCTCCTCCTCCACCACCATCTCCACCCCCTCCTTCACCTCCTGTATCTCCAGTACATGACCTACTTGATGCTACACCGCCAGAGTCACCAGGTACAGATGATGATTGGGGGAGAGGGTTAAAAGTGCCATAAGGGGATCCTGATCCATCGGAATTCATATGACACTGATCCACTTACCCCTAACGACCCAGATCTATATCCCGTTCACCCCTCCCCTCCAGAAGACGCCACTTCTTACCAACAAGTCATTGCTAGGGAGCTGCATTCCACTATGTTGAGCTACACAAAGAATCCTGTGGGCAGGATTTTTTGTTTGATACCCTATCTTCCACACATAGGGACACCTAATATTTACTCATGCTTCCTGGCATGATGAGACATGCAGAAAATATTTTTAAAGAGCCAGTCCGTAACCCGAGTAATCACTCCATCGGAGGACAAAAATTACTAGGCAGCTCCTTCTGATCCACTTTTTATCAGGGGGCAAGTCCCACCTGACTCCATAGTTGCCACAACGACTTGTAAAGGCGCTAATAGCCAGGCTGCTGGAGACACTCCACCACCTGAAAAAGAAAGCAACCAAATAGATGCAGCTGGGAATAGAGTAGTAGCATAGGCAGCTAATCTTTGGCGTATTGCCAATTCTTCAGCTCTTCCGGCCTGCTATGACAGAGCCCATTGGGATGATATGGAGGAACTGCTACAATACTTCCCAGAGGAATACAGCAAAAGGGGACAACATATAGTCACAGAAGGTCAGGCCATCACCAATAACTCCATCCGATCTGCACTTAATGCAATGGATACAGCTACTAGGGGTGTCAATACAAGCGTGCTCTTTAGGCAACCTGCATGGCTTTTGTATTCTGGTTTCAAACCAAAGGTCCAGCAGGCAGTACTTAATATCCCTTTTGAGAAAGAGCAACTTTTTGGGCGACAAGAAGAGAATACTCTTGATAAAATGAAAAAAGGATGCTAACAGCTAAAGCCTTGGGAGCATTACCGGCCAAAGCTCCTAGAGGGTCCTATCGTAGCCAAGGCCACATGGGTGCCTACAAATCCACCAATTCAGATGCCTCCGCCTCCCTTTAAAAACAAGGCCACCAGCCTACAGTAAGGGCTTCCTTAGAGGTTACTTCAGAGGCGGAAACAACAAAGGAAGTGGCACAGGTGCCTCCACACGTGGAGCAACACCCACTGCTAAGCAGTGACTACCCAGTCCTTCCCCCTGACCACTCCACACCTGTTGGGGGCAGATTATTATTATTAACCCCAGTCTGGGAATCCATCACCTCAGACCAATGGGGACTAGCCATTATCCAAATGGCTATTGTCTGGAGCTTGTTTCTACACCACCCATTATCCCACATTACACTCACAGGTTGTCACAAGATCATCTAATACTTCTCAAACAATAAGTCAAAGCCCTCCTTCTCAAAGGGGCTATAAAACCTATCCCACTTCAACAGCAGGGACTAAGGGTATACTCCGTATTTTCTCATTTCCAAAAAAGACAGGTCACTAAGTTCAATCTTAGGAGATGACGGCCGGTCAGCTGGCCGAGTGAGCTTGTACCAACACTCTCCTCCTCCGGTTAGTTCGCCGAGTGTTTGCTCCCATGGACTCCTTGTATTGAAGGGAGCTGAATGGGGCTGGAGTTGCAGTGAATGTTAGGGCCAGCTGAAGAGAAACCCCTTTCTTACTGAGGTGCCTACCTGCGGGCTTGGTAGCAGGGAGTCGATGCGGGATGCTGCACTGGCTTCTTTTGTGCCGTAACCGTCTTACTTGCTGGATTCTCTTTCCCCGGAGAAGTGTTCGTGTTTACGGCTTGGGTGGTGGATCCGGCAGTTCAGCACACAGGCCTGTGTCCCCTTCACATCCAGGGATGCCGCCGAAAAATCAGCCGAGGAACGCCGCTGCAGCCGCGGGACGTATGTAAGTAAGTAACTTTACCTTTATTCGATTTAAGTATAAAATCATAAAAGCACATAGCAGAAATATATACACAGTTACATTTCAAATCATATCACAGTAAATATCAATAAGTAACATTATAACATGGGATCTTTAAAAAAGGTCAGGTACCAAAACAATCCGTGGTATATCAAGTCAGAGTCTGGGTATAAAAAAACCCTCACCCCGGAGCCGTTTTTGCCCAACCAAAAATTAGTCTCTTCGATGATTTTGTATCGGGGTAAAGTGATTCTCTGGGATAAAAATCAGACAGTCCCCAGGTGTGTATATGTCCATCTCCTATCTGTGGTTTCCAAGACTGGAGGTAAGGGACAACGTTACTATTTACAAACTTTATCAGCACCAGATCACCGGATCTCTCTTTTCGAAGCGGACCTAACCATCCCACCCTTCTAACACATTGTATTCTACCGTCGATGTCGGGGGGTAGAGGTCTATTCTTTGTTAGCCAAAAAAGTGCCTTGTTTCTCAGCTCCTGTTCAGTTTCAGTTTTTCCCTTTGTGAGTTCAGGCACCCCAGAGAGGACACCCACAAATGGGGCAGCCTCTGGTGGTAAGTGGATGCGATTTGTTTTGCTTTGCATGTTCCTTATCTTGGGAGGTGACCTTTTAAGTGGTGTGATTAATTTGTTCAACCCCGGTTTAAAGGAACAGCAGTGTGCTGTTTTTGTTTCGGTGGGAACTTTCTCGCTAGGTTGGATTAGCAAGCCTGGTGTTGCCTGTCGGATTTGAAGAACACTACTTTGTGGAGTTGTTAAAAACTTTACCGTGTCGCATAAAGGCTGAGATTGGTTAGGGACCGCAGTATTTTTTAGGAGACTTGAGTTTGTCTTAATCACTTCCTCTATTGCCGCGATCCTGGCCCCAAGATCGTTCATTCTTTCTATTAATGGGTGTATTGTGGCATTAAAGATAATTTGAATCTGAGACAAAAGAGATGGTGAAGTGGGAGGTGCAAGCAATTTATTCTCCTTAGCTTGCGTGCCTGTTTGTTGAATGGCTGATCGTTTTCTTTCACCTGAAAGGTCCTGAAAAAACATTATGGGGTTCGTGTTACCTATTACAGGTGGGCAAAGGGAAGTAGACAGGAGGTTTCCATGGGGTGGGGATGAAGTACTAGGATAGGGGCTTGTGGTGACTGTAGGACAAAAGGAGGCATTAATATGCTCTGATGTTGACTTAACGGCCGCATAGTCAGTTTTGCATAAACTATTAAGTTCCCTCAGAAGTGATAGATTTGGTGATGCGACGGCAGACTGAGGGGGAGTGATATCACTATGGGAATGGTCAGTAAACAATCGTTCTCGAGGTGTTCTTGCAGGTTGTTGGGCCGTAGACGGTGTTGTCTTGGTTAAGTAGTGAACCATTGTCCCCCTGGCAAGGTCCCTAGTCACAGTAGAAATTTTCGAGGCCCCCTTCAGAGACATGTTGTGAGTAGCAGCAGGCACCTACAGGGACTGGGAATGCCTTGGCACGAGAGGTCTTGCCTATTTAGGTTGCACGGCCAGGGGGGGGTGGCCCGTCCCGGCCTCCTCTGGCCTATGATGGCCTTAGATGGTCCCGCCCTTAGCCCGGCCGCTCCCACGCGCGACTCGCGGTGCGAGAGGTTCTCCTGGTTTTGTCCCGCGCCTCCGGGCGCTCCGCTGACGTCACCCGACCGCCGGGGCACCTGGGGGATGTAGTCCCTTGCCCTCGCGGCGGTCGGGTTGCTGGCCAAGTAAGTGGGTTTCACAGCCGTTCCCCTCACGGCACCAGGTTCGTGTGGCAGGTCCTCCCCAGAGCGTTTGGCTTCCCTGGTGGCAGCTTCCCCCCACAGCGCTCGCCAGCAGCGCTCGGCTCTCCTGGTTTTGTCCCGCGCCTCCGGGCGCTCCGCTGACGTCACCCGACCGCCGGGGCACCTGGGGGATGTAGTCCCTTGCCCTCGCGGCGGTCGGGTTGCTGGCCAAGTAAGTGGGTTTCACAGCCGTTCCCCTCACGGCACCAGGTTCGTGTGGCAGGTCCTCCCCAGAGCGTTTGGCTTCCCTGGTGGCAGCTTCCCCCCACAGCGCTCGCCAGCAGCGCTCGGCTCTCCTGGTTTTGTCCCGCGCCTCCGGGCGCTCCGCTGACGTCACCCGACTGCCGGGGCACCTGGGGGATGTAGTCCCTTGCCCTCGCGGCGGTCGGGTTGCTGGCCAAGTAAGTGGGTTTCACAGCCGTTCCCCTCACGGCACCAGGTTCGTGTGGCAGGTCCTCCCCAGAGCGTTTGGCTTCCCTGGTGGCAGCTTCCCCCCACAGCGCTCGCCAGCAGCGCTCGGCTCTCCTGGTTTTGTCCCGCGCCTCCGGGCGCTCCGCTGACGTCACCCGACCGCCGGGGCACCTGGGGGATGTAGTCCCTTGCCCTCGCGGCGGTCGGGTTGCTGGCCAAGTAAGTGGGTTTCACAGCCGTTCCCCTCACGGCACCAGGTTCGTGTGGCAGGTCCTCCCCAGAGCGTTTGGCTTCCCTGGTGGCAGCTTCCCCCCACAGCGCTCGCCAGCAGCGCTCGGCTCTCCTGGTTTTGTCCCGCGCCTCCGGGCGCTCCGCTGACGTCACCCGACCGCCGGGGCACCTGGGGGATGTAGTCCCTTGCCCTCGCGGCGGTCGGGTTGCTGGCCAAGTAAGTGGGTTTCACAGCCGTTACCCTCACGGCACCAGGTTCGTGTGGCAGGTCCTCCCCAGAGCGTTTGGCTTCCCTGGTGGCAGCTTCCCCCCATAGCGCTCGGGACGTATGACAGTTCCAAGAAACACCGGCAAAGCAGGCGGCGTAGCAGTGGAATCATCAGGGGCCCGCTCGTCGACCGGGTGTCCGGGGGAGGGGATGTCAGCACCGGCTGAACCGGCACCCCTGGCTCCTGCAACGGTGAAAAATGCTCAGATTTTCCCGATGACTCTTAAAAATAAAACAGAGAAAAATAAAACGCCTAACCTCCTAACTACTGCCAAAAGTAATCCGCAGGTACCAGTGTCTCTTACATCAATACAGTCCTCCTCTACTGACAAGGTTTGCTCTACTGTTTCGCTAACCTCTTTTGGGGGGGGGGTTGGCTCTGTCAGTACCTGAGGGGGCCTCTTGACTGGTACCAATGCTCTGAAAGCAGGGGAGGCAAAAAGGGATGACCGTTCTAGTACCCCCAGTACTCCTCTAATTTTGGAACTCCAGTCTGACAGTATGGTGCAATCCAAGGGAATGCTGGGAGTTGTGGTCCAGTCAGAGGCAGTGGAGGCTGTTGTATCTTTAGACACATCAGTAGACACGTCCTCGGCTCCAGTGGAGATGCAAGGGGGCACTGGGGCTCAGCAGCAAACTGGGACTGCACGGGAGGATCTGACTATAAAACCCGCTCTTTTGAACCCGGATGGAGAGGGGGATGGCGACAACATTTTTTCTTTGTCTGACCATACTGGGTCTTCATATGTGGAAGACAGTCTGGACAAGGACTGGACGGATGATGAGGACAGTGAGTCAGGGGATTGGCGTACTAGCAACGCCTTAAACGCAGAGGCAGTCCCCAATGGACTAACTACTGTTCGTAAAGCATCCAAGGCTTTGGTATCGGGGTCAAAGACTGGTTCTTTGGTCTGGGGCTACTCGTTTACTGGTCAATCTGGGCTTGAAGGTGTTTGTACTACCCAAACTGCAATTTGTTCTGACCCATCACTCGGCGAGATGACACTTGGGACCATCTACCAGACAATAATGGCGCACCGAGAAGAGACCAGGCAGGAAAGCTCTCGTGCTCAGGGGGCATATCGCAGGATCCAGAACTCCATATGAAGGGTTGCCAAAACTTGTTCTGATATTGCCTCGAGAATTGGGGAGGCAGAAGCAAGGATCTCAACTCTGGAAGACGATATGGCTATTCAAAGGGGCATAACAGACTCAATTAAATCTCAAAGAGACGCTGTCCAGTGGAAACTTGCTGACCTTGAGAACAGGGCTCGTAGAAACAATCTTGGGGTCCTGGGGTGCCAGAAGGGATGGAAAGGTCTGATGCTAGAAGGTTTATTGTGGAACTGTTTTGTGAAACATTTCCGGACATTAAAGAATGGGACTGGCAGCTCAAAGTTCAGAGGGCACATCGTTTTCCTTTTAAGATAAAACATCGTTCCGGTCAATCGGACAATAGACCACGTGCCATTCTTATTTGCTTGAGCAGTTATTTGGCTAGAGAAAAGGTATATGATTTGGCTAGGCCGGATACGAGGCGGGTTGGTAAGGGCTGCCAGTTTTTTGTCAGACCCGTCCTATGTCAAGCAACGGTTGAACGAAGGTGGCAGCTCCGGCAGCTAATAGCACCCCTGCAGTCTAAAGGGG
This sequence comes from Lissotriton helveticus, assembly GCF_964261635.1. Taxonomy (NCBI): domain Eukaryota; kingdom Metazoa; phylum Chordata; class Amphibia; order Caudata; family Salamandridae; genus Lissotriton; species Lissotriton helveticus. Next base: position 1,623,332,295 of record NC_136067.1, read on the forward strand.
CCCAAGTATTTTTGCTTTTTCCGTCCAAAGTAAAAATAATTTTTCAAGGCCAGACCAGATTTTTGTCTCGGAAGTACAGGCTAAAGAGTTTCTTAATTCACTTTAAGCTGTTAAGAATTGTGGGGGGTTTTCTCTCTACTGTTCCTAAATTCTTTTTTTTGGAATTCCGTGGGTAATAGTTGTTGAGTTTTGTAGTGGGGGATATCCGTTTGTGGGGGGCCAGGGTGGTTACTTGTTTGTGTTAGAGAAATGTTTCTTTGAGGTCCCCTATGGGTAATTTCCCAGTTGGAGTTATACCTGGCGTTGACACCGGGGGAGGGTTTGGGTTTTAACCAGCTTCTCCATCACTAGGACTTAGGTCCTGATGCCGCATTTGGGGGGTGGTGGGTCAGGGGGTTTTTGAGGGGCGGGTCTGGGGGTTGGGAGGTGTGGGGGGTGGTAAGGGGGCAGCGAGGGGTGAACAAAAGCTTGATTGGGCAGTTATGTCATGGCTCATTGGCTAAAAATTTGTTGATTTGTTGGTCTCAGGTTTTCTTCTTCTCCTCTCCACATTCAATGGCCCAGGGTAAGATACGCATAGGTTCCTGGAGTATATGTGGATTAAATGCTGGCAAGAAAAGAGCTTTGTTTTCAAGAGTTGTTCATTCTCTGCGATTAGAGGTACTTTGCTTGCAGGAAACCCATGTATCTTGGAGTGATCGGGATCATTTAAAAATTCCGGGTTATGATTTAGTTGGGTGTTCACGCCAGAGCTCTAGGATTAGAGGGGTGGCGGTATCATTAAAACGTGGATCATGGATTTGTAAGAAGACCGCCCAAGACAATGCCGGGAGATGGGTAATTAATGAGCTGCAAATAAATGGCAGATCCCTAACCATTTGTACAGTTTATTCTTCCAATCTGGATGATCCGGCAGTGTTGCATCATTTGAATATTGAGCTCGCTCTCTGGCCTCAGCCTGTGTGCCTCTGTGGAGACCTGTATATTCATCTTCCTGCGGATTTTGATTTAGTGGGGGTGCAAAACTATGTTGGTAAAAAGCCAAGAGTTTTTAGGTCTCTTCAAGCTATGGTTCAAGAACACTATCTTACAGACCTCTGGTTCTATCATAATAGACATCTTCATGGATACACCTATTTTTCTGCCCCCCACAATAAGATGGTCCGGCTAGATTATTGTTTTATGTCTGAACAACTTGTAGCTTCCACATCCATCTCAGTCCTCCCTAGGATCCTATCAGACCATAACCCTTTGATTATGGAGTGTATTTTCACTCATACAATTAGAGTCCCAAGAATTTGGACTTTTGAGAGGAAGCTTTCGCTGGAGAAAGCATGTATAGATCATATGAGGAACTGGATTGTGGAATTCTTAAATATTACCAGAGGGACAGCCTCGTGTGTTACAGTTTGGGACACGCTAAAAGCAGCAGTTCGGGGGGAAACTAAGAGCTTTTCATATTCTCGGCAGAGGTCTATACAGGATGAGATCAATAGTAGAATTGTTGAATTGGGATTGGCAGAGGCTCAACTTATGGGCGCAATTAAGGAGGGGCGAGATACAACTCAGGGGCAGCTGCAGGTGGCTAGGGTCAGGGCCTCTCTGTTGGAGTTCTTTGGCCAGGACCTTGCGGCTAAGTACCTGCAATTTCGTTCTATGATGTTTGAGTTTGGGAAAAAATCAGGTAGGGTCTTGGCAATGCGACTTCAGCAGAGAGGTTTGGCTAACCGTGTCACTAGAATCCGGGACTCCCATGGGCATATCCGAGATACACCAGAGGGAGTCATGGAGGTATTTCGGCAGTTTTACCGTGCTCTATATACAGAGGAAAATAGAGATGCCAACTCAGAAAGCTTAGCTGAGTATTTCTTACAGGACCTGACTACATTCCAGGTCACTGCTCAGCAGAATGAAGTTCTCTCTGCCCCTATAGATTGGAATGAGGTCGAGTTGTCAATTAATTCATTAGCCAATGGGAAAGCTGCTGGCCCTGATTCCATCCCTCTGGAATTCTATGGTCTGTTTCGGTCAGAACTTCGGGATGATATGCTCGAAACTTTTAGGGGGGCACAACGTGGCCATGCACCTGCTTCATGGCATCAAACTACTATTATTTTAATTTTAATAAAAGGGGAAACCGGAGTTAGATCCGTCGTCTTTCCGCCCTATATCTCTGATTAATTCAGATAATAAAATATATTCCAAAGTTTTAGCGACTAGACTGTCATTAGTGATCTCTCCAATAGTGTCCCTGCGTCAGCATGTTTTTATTCCAGGCAGAGATACTGCTGACCATGTCCACCGTGTAATCGTACTCTTTGATTGGGCCCAGGCTTCGCAATCCCCCCTCGGTGCAATCTTGTTAGACGCTGAAAAGGCGTTCAACAGGTTAGCCTAGGGGTTTTTATGGGTGGTCTTGCAGTGGAAGGGGCTTAGCCCTGAGTTTATCCAGGCACTCTATATCACTCCAGAGGCCACTCTTTCGGTTTCAGGGCTGCTATCAAGATCATTTAGTATCAGCAGGGGCACTAGGCAGGGGTGCCCCCGCTCGCCCCTGCTGTTTGCTTTGTATATTGACCCTTTTGTAAGCAGAATTGCGAATTCATTGGATATACTATCCATCAGGGTCAATACGTCAGAATATAAGGTCTTGGTTTACGCTGACGACATTATAGTTTTGACCAGCAGTGTGCCATCAGCTTTCTTAGCTATCAAGATCTTAGCGGAGCAATATGGTCGGTTCTCTGGATATAAACTTTACGTTGCTAAGACACAGGTCATCCAATTTGCAGCTATGTGTCCTTCTGAAGTACCAGTTGTTCAAAGCGCAGTGTATCTTGGGGTTAAAATCACACCTGTGGTTGAAAAGATTCCTGATTTGAATACCATTGGAATTCTCCCAAGCTAGTCTTGCTCATGCTGAAAGATGCTGCAACAGATTTCTTTGGGGGTATCACCAACTGCTGTTAAGTTATTGTCCTGTTCGTCCCCTCCGGGTAATGTACTTTCGTGGTCCGAGCTAGAAAACCCATAGAAGCGCAGTGGGATCAAGCCCATCTCCTTCTAGGTGGATTGGGAATGAGATGGGGAGCAATGTCCTCCAGTTGGAGGGCACTCTTACCGTGACCTTCTGCTTGTCAGAGCACTCTCTGTTCCGTCACCCACTCCCAGGCCTGGTCAGGACTCTCAAAAAAGTAAGTGTTAGAGTTAAAGAGAACTTTCAGCTTCACCTGAAACATAAGCATACACTGCAAGTTGAGGGGACGGAGCTTCTGTTTGACCTCCTTGGGGGAGAGCCTATGCTGTTGGACCACTCTCATATAATTCGGGAAAATCATGATTTTTGACTATTGGAAGCGGAGCTCTGGAGGCTCTTTACCTTCCGAACGTATTGCGTCTCGGTCTCAATGGTTGAGAATCCGTGCAATCAAAAGGCGTATGGTGGCCCAGGTGGAGAGCAGCGTGCCAGAGGCTGTAGGCCCGCTCCAGCATGAAGCTGGGCAAGAGCTTTTCCGCAGGGACCCAAGACCTCAGCCATATCTCCAGAAAGCATTTTACATCAGGGAGTTAAACTTGTTCTTGCGAAAGCGATTTTCAAGGTCCTCAGCTCTCTCCTCCAGTTGCGCCTTTGAGGACAGTAACCTGGAAACTTGTAGCCTGAGTGCGGCTAGATCATCTTCTACCAAACGAACCCTGGTTTCGGCCTCAGTCACTCGAGCGGCAACATTCTGGATATCCTTGTGCTCAAAGATGCATCCAACTAACCCTTGCCTACCTTAGTCTCTACTGCTTCGCTGAGTCTTTGATCGCCTTGAGTATGGTGGCATGGTCAGAGTGCGCAGGAGGTCATTGAGCCCCCAGAGGAGCATCACGAGCACCCGCAGCCTTCGAGGGTGGCATAGTGTACTAGTCTCTTTGTTTGGGTGGACGCCAGAGGATACCGCTTGTCCCACCCCATGGCCGCATATGCCCAAAGGTTCTTGGAGGCGATGGGGCCCACTTACCCGGAGCCAGCATGAGCAGCCAGAGTGGTGATGTCTCCCAGGTTGTAGACGGGAGGGCCGCCTAGTCAGCAGACATCTCTGGCCTAGCAAAAGGCTCTCCTCCTGGCTGTGAGGCAGCAAGTAGCACTCCAGAGCACCCAGTAGAGGGTCCCCTAAGCAGTTCATCTTATAGGGAGAGGGGGAACCAAAGGTGGGGGGCCCTGTCAGCCCAATGGGCCACCCTGCACCCGCTGTCACAGAGCTACACCTCCAGCTGAGACCAACCCCCACAAGCATTCCACACAAGCCAACCCTTAGTTTAATCACTCCTCATCGGATACCAAGACACGCTCTTCCTAATAGGCTCCAAATCTGGGCATCAGTGGGCCCCATGTCTCCCGGGGGAAGACCGGCCACACATCCAGCTGGCAGCTAGGGAGAGGAGGAGCAAGGTCAACGTTGGGCCACCCAAAGAAGCCAGCAAAGTCTCTTGTGCCACAGCCCCCATATTCACTGGAGGGGACAATCCCAAGATTCTCATAGGCCCCACAGCAGGCCGCCATCAAAGTCCGGGCGGTTGTGCCACAACTGCAAGTCCCGTATGGTGTTGGGGTGCAGTGAATCCCTCTGCACGCCCACCCAGCGGACACCATTGAGGAGGGTTCTCTAATGCAGGCAGCCCTGCATTCCTGCCTCACAGCCCACCACCAGTATTGGTCCGGCTACTCAGCGTTGGGCCAGATTATCTTCAGGCCACAGGCGAGAGTGCGTTACAAGGCCGCAGTCAGCAGCACAGGCCCCATATCTCACTGCTTCTGTAGGTCAGTCACCCATTCTTCCTGGGTTGCTGTCTTAAGGGTTTGTTGTGACTTTGTGGCTCGGCTCCTCTTCCCCGGGTGTGGGAGATGCGTAGTCGGCTGTCAGGCCATGGATGAATAAAGATAATGTGAGGGGGACCAGGAGCAATGTTAAGTTGTGGCCGCTGTGTTGGCCTTGGGTCTGCCCTTTTGTTTTGTTTTGTTAAACTCTTGCCATGTGTTAGATTTGGGGGTCTCTAGTTGGCAGGGGTAGGTACCTTTGACAAATAGGGACCCTTGCGTCTAGTCAGGGTAAGGGGGTACACTCCTAAAATAACCCCTGCTCACCCCCTTTGTAGCTTAGCACGAGCAGACAGGCTTATCTCAGAGGCAGTGTGTAAAGCATTTGTGGACACACATAGTAACCCAGTGACAACACTACAGATGGACACCACACAAGTTGTATATTAAAAATAAGTATTCTTTTATATAGATTTAACACAAGACCACAAACGACAAAAATCTACAATACTGTACTTAAAATGGTATTAGTTTAGTTCTCTTAAGATGTTAAAATGCGACACTTTGTGTCAATAAACCTTAGGATGCGTAACGCAAGACAATGAAAGAGTTGCAGGGAAAGTGATGCGTCGGTTCCTTCCACGCAGGAACGGTGATGCGTCAGTTTCGTACTGTGCTTTCGTGGCAGTGCAGCGAGCAACGCCATGCTGTGATGAAGATCCGGTGAGATGAAAACAAAGATGTCCTCGTCTTCTTGATGCGACACGCTTCTCCGAATGATGCCAGATGTCTCGACTCGATGCGACAGCTGCAGTGGCTACACCCTTGTTCAGTGATGCGACAACAGCAGCTGCGACGGCGGCACGCTTCTCCGTGGATGCGAGGCGCTTCTGCGGTGCAATGCGACAGCTGCAGCGGCGACACCCTCGTTCAGGAATGCGACGGCTGCGACAGCGACGCGCTTCTTCGATGTTGCAAGACGTTTCTTATGATGCGGTGCAATGCGACAGCTACTGCAGCGTCATCCTCGATGCGACGGCTGCGACACGCTTCTTCTTCGTGAGTCGCGCTTCCAGCTCCTTGCGACACGCAGTCCCTCAGAAGGCCCAAAATAGCTGCAGGCACTTCCAAAGAACTCTTGGGGAGCTGGTGGTTGAAGTCTGTTGTCCCTGAGACTTCAGCAGGAGGCAAGCTCGTCTCTCAAGCCCTTGGAGATCCTTCACAAGTTGAAAAAAGCACACAAAGTTCCTTTCTCCTTTCTTTGGCAGTCAGGCAACCACTGCAGGCCAATCCCCCAATCAGCACTTCAGCTTAAGGATAGTCTCTCCTCAGTCGCTCTGGTTCCACTCCTCAGCAAAGGTTTCTTCTTGTTGTCCAAAAGTGATCTGAAGTTCTGGTGTTTGGGTCCCCTCCTTTATACACAGTTTCCCTTTGTTCCCTGAAGGCAGAGAGGCCTTTGCCTAGTCCAAACCAGTTCTGGTCAGTCCTGGAGCACTCTGTTTACATCCTTCTTTCCTTATACAAAAGAAGGGGGTTCCCCGTGGGATCCTTAGTGATATAGGCAGGCCATAGGGGGGAAAAAGACCAAAATTTAGAACAAACGAGAACACCCTGCCTAGGGATATAATGGCCCTTACTAGAGGGTCCAAATGATATATAAACTGGGGTGATTAAACCAGAGGCTAACACAGGAGCACTCTGTTTACATCCTTCTTTCCTTTCAGAGTGCAGGGCAGAGACATCTGACACACCACAGGAGGTGGAGCCAGCATAGTGGAGGGAAGGCACAGCCCTATTCAGGTCCCAGGTGTAACTCCTCCCTCCCATCTAGAAGCAGATCTCTTAATCCAACACGGTGCTGACTCAACCGGTCTCCTGGAATCCCCCAGCCCCTGTCACTCAAACTCCAGACAAGGAATACACAACCTAGCAGAGGCAGACTTAGATGGTTAGGCAAGAAAATACCTGCTTTCTAAAAGTGGTATTTTCAAACACAGAATGTTAAAACCAACTTCACTATAAGATGTATTTTATCATTCTGAGTTCAGGCATACTAAACTTGAATTTCTACCATGTTCCCGGAGTCAGTTAGGATTATAAGATGTAATAATCAAACTGCCCATTCTGGCAATTGGGAACAGATAGCCTTGCAATAGTGAAAAACGAAAATGGCTGTAATTCACTATTAGGACATGCCACACACACCAGGGCATGTCCTCCCTTATACTTACAATGCACCCTGCCCTTGGGCCTACCATAGGAGTGTCTGATCTGAAGAAAATGGAAGGTTTAGGGACTGGCATGTGGGTGCACTTGCCCTGTCAGCATGGCAGTACTAGACAGCACACAGGCTCTGATATGGCAAGCCTTAGACACACTTTTACAGGCTGCTTCTGTGGGTGACACAACCAGTGCTGCAAGCCCACCAGCAGCATTTGCATTACCAGCACTGGGCACTCCTGGTGCACTGTACTAGGGTCTGACAGGTAAACCAAACCAGCCAATCATGGGATCACTAAGCCATACATCAATTTTACAGTGGGGAGAGTATATGCAGTTTAGCACTGATCAGCAGTGGTAAAGTGCCCAGATTCATAAAACCAACAAAAACAGGTCAGACAAAATACAGGAGGAAGGCAAAAATGTTCAGGGATGACCCTGCAGAAAGGGCCAAGTCCTACATCGTGCTGCGCCGCAAGACAAAAAAGATCAGCAAAGCTAATATGTCCCAAAGGTGAGACCTATTGGCTTTGCCAGTGCTCGTTTTCTTTTTAGGCACTGGGAGATTAAGTGGTTTGCCCAGAATCGCAGGATGTTGAGCCAGCGCTGAGACTTGACTCTGGTCCTCCAGTTCTACAGCCAGCAGCTGAAGATGCACACTACTTTAACCTTTGTCTGAAATGTATCTCCCATCTGTTGGCTGCAAAAAGACGAAAAGGAAAAATTGTGTGCAAACCTGCCCATTGTGCTGCTGCTGTAATGCAGCATCCTAATGTACTTTTTTTGTGTGGAGAAAGAAGAGTTGGAGATCCCATGGGATGAAGGGTCACGGTGGAGGGAGCTAGATTTGGCACGTTTTGGGCTCGATGGTCTAAGAGGACCCAGAGTTGATCCAAAGCCAGCGGTGCAGCTTGAGCCAGGCTCAGGTTTACAAGGGCTCGCCCACTTTTAAGATTGGGCCCACTCTACCTCTACCTTACTTAGGAAGTTCATAAGTACTGGACACGAGTAATTAGAAACTTTAGAATCGAAGCCTTTTCCCTTGCAAGTCTTTACGTTTACATAACTAGCATAGACACTGAGCAGGGAATATTGGTTCTCCGTTATTGGCATACGTGAAGCATGTGCCAGTTGAAATAAGGGTGTTTGGAAGAAAATAGCACCAATAGTCGGTCAGAAATGAAAGTTGTTTGCGAAATATTTGATTGGTAACCACCCAATGGCTCCTACCATCTTTTATATATAGTTTGAATTGTGAAGTTGCCAAGTGTTGGCCACGTTGGGTATGGCTTTCAATCTGTCAGACAGCCGTGAGTGAAATCTGTACAACTTACTGATTGTATGCCTTTGGCCAACCCCTGCGAATCTCTCGCAGACATAGCTTATGATGAGACCAACAAACTTGAATATAGGAAAGTTATCAGGAACTAACATGCAGAAATAAAATCCTGACAAGCCTCCTACTACACAGTAAAAATTTTAAATCCATTCAACTCCCCGAAAGAGATCTTCCAGAGGTAAACAACGTTTACCACGAATCTTTCTCCCGCAGGGAATCACAATGCGGTTGTTGCAACGACCGCGTTGTGATTTCGCATACCATTATTCCGCAAGTCGCAACAACGACTTGCGGAGTGGGGGGGAAGGTGTTGAATTTAAAATCCAACACCTTTCCTATTATCTGCACAGACTGGAGTTGGAATAGTAAATTATACTATTCCAACATCCAGCGCCCCCCCTCCGCAAGTCGTTGTTCTGACTTGCGGAGTAATGGTATGCGGAATCACAACGTGGTTGTTGTAACGACTGCGTTGTGATTCCCTGCGGGGAGAAATACAGCGGGATAACATCATACATTCCTTCCAGATCCTTAGAGAGATCACAGAGCCCAAACCAGCCAGTCCCACTCCAGAAGCCTCTGTAGAGCATAACATCAATTTGGTTGGCACTCTTTTTCAAAGGAAGATAATGATCATATACTCCTCTTTCCCGGACAGGCCAGATCTGAATGATTCTCAATCAAGAAAGCCCCCTTTAAAGAAACCAGATGGTAATCTTTTGGCCTTCCCAATCTCACTTTGGCCTTCTCACTGACCTTCTAAGTGCAGTAAAATCGGGCTCTTCCTTAGGTCCAGTCCCCCTCCATTTCCTCTGCTAAGGGTTGGAAAGTGTTGCTCCTGCTTTAACAGACCTGTTAAATGTATCCCATATCAGCGGACAGGTCCCGCCCCCTTCCCAGTGGAGGCACTTAATAGGCAAACCGCTACTAAAAAAGCCCAGCCTTGATCCCCTTTGTTTGGGAAACTACAGGCTGATCTCCTTGTTACCAGGATCTTCCAAGCTCCTGGAAAAATATGTAAATAAATATCTCTCTGCCTTACTTGAATCCAGTGAAGTACTCCACCTCACCCTAATAGCGTTTAAGCCAAAGCACATAACAGAAACAGCTTTGCTAGCAGTGGTTGAAGATCTGAGACATGTATTGGATCAAGGAGGTTCGGCAGCCATTATTCTTTTAGATCTTAGTGCGGCCTTCGAAACGGTAGATCACGCCACACTCATTCGGAGGATATCAAGTGTGCGCTTCGATGGCAGAACACTGAAATGGCTCACTTTCTTCCTTGAGAACCGAACCTTTCAGGTACTAGATCGTTCCTGTTACTCAGATAGCCTTTTTAACCTTTATATCTTCAGTAATAAGGCCAGAACCCCTTGACGGATTGTCTGGGGAGACTTCCTACCCCAACAAGCTCAATAAAGAACCTTGGGATATGGCTGGCCTCGAGCCTCACAATAGACCACCAAGTAAAAAAGCTTGCCGACACATGTTTTGCCGTTCTGAGACTGTTGAGGAAGGTCCTCGACCTTCTCCCCTTCCAGCCAAAAGACTGATTGTCCAGGCGCTTGTAATATTGCGCCTCGTCTATGACGATGCCTTATATCTCGGTTCACCCTAATATGTTGTAAATAGGTTGCAGGTGGTCCTAAATGCTGCTGCTAGCATCCTTGTGAATATCCCGAGACACCAGTCTGCCTAAAAAGCTTTGGTAGAATTACACTGGCTCCTGGTGGAGTACAGAGTGCAATTCAAGGCCTTATGTATCATGCACATGGCACTTCACAAGGGCCACCCATTTTTAAGTTCTTTAGCCTCTCCATATATTCCCGGCCGCTCATTGGTCAGGTCTAGTTCCCCCTTCTGTGGTGGTCTGGTGACACGCAATGTTTTTTTTAGCCCTGGGTGGCCTTCTGGTAGCCATGTGCCCTACAAGAGCAATTACAGTACAGTAGAATAGAATGGACTTTAATTGTGCCCGCCTCTCACTGGGAGCTTCTACAGCGGCTTAGCTGGTAGAGTTTCTACTGTTTTCTCTAAGCCACGAAGACCTCATCCTGCCTTTTTGAAGAGTGCTGACAAATTCTGAAATTCAAGAAGTTATACCCTTCTTTCATTTTCGGTGGCAGTTTCCGTTATCTGAACATGTTAAAGTCCACCTAAATGCCTGAAAGAATGTGTAAGGCACGCCAGATCCCTCACTATATTACCAGGGCAATAACCCGCACAGGGATCTAGCCCTTGAGTAAAGAAGGGATCCGATCCGTGTTGCGGAGTAATGTGGGTGGGTCTAAAATCGTCACGCTTTAAACTACCAGTGAAAGTACAGGGTGGTGTTGCATAACGAATGTAAACATCTACACAGCATTGGTGCTCACACATAATAGTAACAGCGTTGTTAGGCTGCCATCCAGTGGCACTTTAAGAGACAACAACGATCCATTTCCCCCAGTGATGTTTTTTCTTTCACACGACACAAAATCATTGAAACAGGAAAATAAAGGTGCACTCCACAGTTTACAGATTCCCCTTCCAAAAATGTAAACCAATTCTGCATTAAAAAAATATATAATGTTTAAAATAAATTGATATTTTTCTGTAAAAAATCGCACATTAGAAGATTGACAGCGGGTGCTTCCCAGTACATACGCTTCCTTGAAAAAGTAATTCAGGGCGATAATGCTTTGAGCAAAGAACGGGTCAAGCTGCGTAAATACCGAATTAAAAACTTTAAAGATTTGGGGGCATATGTAGGTAAATCACATTTTGCGATTCTCAAATAGCGATTTTTAAGGAATCGCTATTTGAGAATTGCAAAATGAAATGTAGGTAATAATTCGCAATTTTATTGCGAATCTCTAAAACTCCTTAATTGCGATATGCAAATTGTGAATCGCAATTAAGGAATGAGTGTCCCATTCATTCCTATGGGCCAAGAGGCCCATAGCAATGAATGGGGATTCATTCGCAAATTGCTATTTTCTATGAGAAAATCGCAATTTGAGAATCGCAATTCCAAGGATGCCAGGGTGTCCAAAGGACACCTGTTGCACCCCTGGAATGTGCCTGTAAGTACATGTGGCACACATACATGCCCTAAGGGCATGTCTGTGCGCCACATGGCACTTTGAATAAAAAAAAAAATCATTTTTAAAGGAAATCGCAAATACCACCTATTTGGAGTAGGTGGTATTTTGCGATTCCTTAGGACATATTCGTAATGTCAAAGGCACTCCTACATAGCATTTAAGAAATCGCTAAATTGTGATTCCTTAAATGCTTGAGCAAAATAAGTAATCGCAATTTTTGCGAATCCTTATTTTCATATGTGGCACCTACATACCAAAAGGCGAATTCCGTCGTTTGCGAATCGCAAACGCCTTCCTACATATGCTCCTAGGAAACCAGTTGTGAAGATGTCTTTTCGCTGCCTGCAACTGTGACTGCTGTTGGTGGCTTTGCGAGGGTGTGGCGATAATATCAATCAGGATTCTTGTATAGCGCGACTACTCAGCTGGTAGGGTCTCAAGGCGCTGCTAGTATACAGACCGGCCAGACGGGGTTGTTCAGATTTCCCTGGAGTCTGCTGCTCTGGGCAGTTGCAGGTTTTCCAGTGTCTGTCTGCAGATTTACCAGGCCTGAAAACACCCTTCCATAATCCCAGGCTTGGGGACGTTGAACCCGGCCTGACAGGGGAGCTGACTGGGCTGTGGCCCACCCGCCCTCGACTCCTGCTGCATCTGTGTACCAAGGCGATACAAAAGGGGATGATGGACGGAGCGTTTGAGCAAATCAAACACTCACCACTAGTCAACTGATCTGGGATTAATCCATCACCATTCTTTAGCCCACTCAGCCACCCCAGTTCAGACATGGCCATATGCAAATCAGTCTGACCCTGTGCCTCATGGGAACAGTCCAGCCCGAACTGCCAAGCCATGTCTTCCCTGGACCGGAAACAAGCATCCTGGGACCGGATTCGGATTCATAATCCTCATCAGCCAGGCTATCTTGAATCCAGTGGCCAAGTGAGCAAGGGACTCACGTCTGAGCATACCCTGCCAATTTAGGGCGAACAAAGCGATACAAAAGGGGATGATGGACGGAGCGTTTGAGCAAATCAAACACTCACCCCCAGTCAACTGATCTGGGTTTAATCCATCACCATTCTTTAGCCCACTCAGCCACCCCAGTTCAGACATGGCCATATGCAAATCAGTCTGACCCTGTGCCTCATGGGAACAGTCCAGCCCGAACTGCCAAGCCATAGCCTCCCTGGACCGGAAACAAGCATCCTGGGACCGGTTTCGGATTCATAATCCTCATCAGCCAGGCTATCTTGAATCCAGTGGCCAAGTGAGCAAGGGACTCACGTCTGAGCATACCCTGCCAACTTCCATAATCCCAGGCTTGGGGACGGTGAACCCGGCCTGACAGGGGAGCTGACTGGGCTGTGGCCCACCCGCCCTCGACTCCTGCTGCATCTGTGTACCGCCGGCTCACGCAGGCAGCATATTGAGCTCACCTGGACGCATCCATTATTGTTCCTCTTTTGCTCGACTGGAGGATAAACGCACGTACCTGCTCGGAGTGTTCCTATGTTCTTGTGTTATTCTTCCTTCCACACACAATAACTCAACCCCTGCCTTTGGGTGTGGGGGGCGTGCGGAAGCAGTGATTTTGCCCCCAGCATCAGGCACCAGAGCGGGAGCTCGTTATATGGGATTAAGACATAAGTCCTCATTTAACTGAACATCTCATAGTATTCTGTGTTCCGGGAAAAAAAACAACCAGTGAAACTGCTTAAAATCTTACACAGGCACATGCATCATTGTTGGCTTTTGAAATTCCTTAATTGTGATTTTTAAGGAATCGCAAAACCCTATGCATGTAGAAATCGCTTCAACAATTAGAGATTTCTAAACATTCCTTAATTGCGACTCGCAATTTGCGAATCGCAATTAAGGAATACCTCCCCATTCATTCCTATGGGCCCTGAGGCCCATAGGAATGAATGGGAAAACATTCTCAATTTGCGAATCTCAATTAGAGAATCGCAAATTGAGAATGCAATTTCAAGGGTGCCAGGGTGTCAAAATGACACCCTGTTGCACCCCTGAAATTGATATGTGCACATATGTTGCGCACACACACATGCCCTAGGGCATGTGTGTGCGCAACATAAAACTTTGAAAAATGCACTAAAGTGCATTTTTCAAAGTTTTTGCAAATTACCATGAAGTTCAACTTCATGGTAATTTGCTACTCTTATTAGCGAAATCGCTAATTTTTTTACTTTGATGCATTGCATTTAAGGAATCTCAATTTGGTATTCCTTAAATGCAATTGCAATTTAAGGAATCTCAATTTGCATCAAGCTAAAAACCGGTCGTAAACTGGCAGATTCTCAGAATCTGCCCCTTTGAGACCGGTATTTTTGCATTTGGGATGCATCATCCCAAATGCAAAAATCGCAATTTAAGGAATCTCTAAATTGCGATTCCTTAAATTGCGATTGCATTTAAGGAATCCCAAATTGAGATTCCTTAAATGCAATGCATCAAAGTAAAAAAATTAGCGATATCGCTAATAGGAGTAGCAAATTAGCATGAAGTTGAACTTCATGGTAATTTGCAAAAACTTTGAAAAATGCACTTTTGTGCATTTTTCAAAGTTTCATGTTGCGCAGGGCATGTGTGTGCGCAGCATATGTGCACAGATCAATTTCAGGGGTGCAACAGGGTTTCATTTTGACACCCTGGCACCCTTGAAATTGCATTCTCAATTTGCGATTCTCTAATTGAGATTCGCAAATTGAGAATGTCTTCCCATTCATTCCTATGGGCTTCAGGGCCCATAGGAATGAATGGGGAGGTATTCCTTAATTGAGATTCGCAAATTGCGAGTCACAATTAAGGAATGTTTAGAAATCGATATTTTTTAAGAGATTTCTACATGCATAGGGTTTCGATTTCTTAAAAATCGAAATTAAGGAATTGCAAAAGCCAACAATGATGCATGTGCCTGTTAGTGTATCCCATACTTACTAAGCCGGCTAGCGTTCCGAGAGATATTGGGAGAGCTGAGACGACTCGAGGCTTCAAGATGGCTGGACTTGGAATATCAGGGCATCCGCAGCATTGTTGGATTCTCATACTTCTGTTCAAAGAAGAACTGGAGGGGTCTTGCGGGTAGTTAATGTCACGTTGTCTCTAATGTGGCTAGCAAGGAGCGATACCTACTCTTCACATAAGTGACTGATGTTTCTGTGACTCTCCCAGCACTATTGAAAGGTCTAACAGACAGTTAAGATGTTGTCTTCAGCAGCCATGCGTGGACGTCGAAGGGCATCAATGGCCTGTGGTGCCTGAGATCCTACCTGGAATGAATGGCCTTTGCAGGCAGCTCTGGGCCCCAAGGTGCTCTGCAGATTGCTGCTGATCCAGTATGTTGCCATGGTTGCCACAAAAAATCCACCTTTGCAGTTCTTATGGCGGTTGCTTCCGTTACGTTGCAACAAATACCGAATTCAAACACAGAGCTTCAGAGCACAATGAATGAATGAAGGTATTTCTGGCATGGATTCCTTGGATGACTGAGAAAGATCGGAAAAAGAAGCCAGCAAGTAAGGTGGTAAAGAAGTGGAGTAAGTCCTCAGGGTAGACTGCTGGGAAAATGACCATATAAGCAAACTCGTATAGGCAAACTTAATGGTACTGGGGAAAGATGTGTTAGGTTCTAGGTCTGGTCATGGGAGTGACACTCGCTTAGCTAATGCCAACGAATGACCTACCCCTAACATGCTATAATCCTTGTGTCAGGATCATTTGCGATCCAACTTTGACAAGACAAGAATAAGATCAGGCCAGGAGGGGCTTACAGAAAAAAGACACAGCGCATGTGGATAAGAGTTTCAGAGACACAAGGCATGCATTAAGAGTGCCTGTGTCCGTATCACGTTTGACTTAAAAAGTTGTGTCCTCGCTCTATCTGTGGCAGTACAGAGTCGAGGTAGAGCTATGTCAGATGCAAGTAGGCCAAAATTAATCCGAGCATTGACAGATTTGGGAAATACATATTCGGTCAATAAGCAGGAGGCGTTGATAGCATCCTGGGCCTTGGTGCATTTCTCTACTAATGTGTGAGGAGTTTGTTATTAAAGTTGTAATCATAAAGCATTTGGCTCATTAATTAACAACAAGAGGCAATGGTTTGGTGGCTTTATGGTCACCAGGGGGATTGTCAACCTTCTTGTCAGTGTTTCCTAATTGTGAGTGGGTTGCGTGCCGTGTTTTGGTGGGTTGTGAAAGTCCAAACAATAAATAGACACCTTTACATTCTGTGTTTATCTTGTTACATTGGCTGCCTATAAGATAGAGGTCAAATGTTAGGCTATGTCTTATGGTAAATGGATGCTTTTCATAACATGGTGATTGGTGTTTACAAACTCCTCTCACTGCATTCAGAGAAAGAAAAGTAAAGTGAATAATGTGACTGTCTTGCTGGGATACAGAGAGTGAACGCCAAGACTGTAGGATGTCATTTTTTTCTAACACACAACAAAATGTAAATACTTGTAAAAGAACAGTACGCATTCAGCAGTTAGGAAATAAAAAAGAAGAGCATTTTTTGTAATTCTGAAGTGTGATGGAAACAAGTACACCTTACTTGGTGGTGCACACATGATAAATATTCATTGAAGACAGATTTTCAAACATTACCATTTGTTTTCAATTTAGTTTTATCAGTAAAATTGTACGTCTGTTTAAATTTACTTCCCATTTCTGTGGAAAATGACCGTGTGCTCCCACATGAAGCTTTAGTTACATAAAATAATGTACATTAAAGCTCGGTGGGTAGCAAACATTTCTTCTAAAAAGTGGGTTGTGGTTCTAAAAAGTTTGGGAACCACTGTTCTAGATACGATTTTTCCATTGAGCCTGGGGAGTGGAGGAGGTTAAGGACTCAAAAAAAGACTGAGGGGAGAGGAAAAGTTAATGATGTAAAAGAAAAATATATAGAATTCTAACAAATCAAAAAGGGATTCTAGGAGCAATAAAGATGTTAACAAATTAATGTAAAAGAAAAAACATATGTACATAAAAATGCACATAAAATGGGGGAATTGGTGTTATTAACATGCACCAGCCAGGGAACAATTTGTGTGCAGTCTTGCTATTGTGGGCGCTATCACAACAGTAAGCGTGTGGAGGAGTGATTAGGAGGTAAGGGTTGCTTCATTTAATGTGTTGTCGTATTGCTCTTCATAAGTAAGATTGTAGAAAAGAGGTACATGATAGGTAGAGACCGATTATGAGTTGGGAAAGGCCAGAGTTTGTAGCCCCTGGATGGCAGCGACAGTGTGAGGATTTGAAAGAAACACACTGCTATCAGAGATTGAAAGTGTTTAATTGATTTTTTAATATTTAGGTTTAAATCGGGGTTAAAGGTTAGTTTGGTCTGGCTTGTAAGGGTCTTCTGAGTTGCATGATTTCCCTAAAAAAGGTCGTATGATGTAAACTGATGGTCAAGGATGGTTTGGAATTTGTATTTGCGTTCAGTGAGTGCGCATGTGTCAAATGAGCAGAGTGGCAAGAACCACCCCAATAGCTCCAGTAGAGTTCCTGATAAATTGAACTGCAAGTTGGCATTGAGTGTTATGGGAGCTTGGTTGGTGCTTGGTGAAAGTTCTATTTGTTACTTCTCCAAGAGTCTGGCAGTTGAAGTTGTGAGTGCAGTCTCTGCTCGGAGGGTCATTAAAGTTGTTGGAACTTGTGTCAGATCCCCGTTCTTGAGGCAAGGGAGCAGGCAGGGGCAATAATTCACAACCACGGGGGTTAAGGCCTTTTCCCACAGCTTTCCTGGGCCCGCCCTACGATTGCTCAACAAACTGAGTCAAGTCTTATCCTTTCTATACTTCTCAGTGATAGCGAGGGCGAGCTGTCACAGCCTTCTCTGTGTGACGTTAATCGGGGTCAGTGATCAACACCACCCTCCGGCTCCGGCATCACAGTAACATCAATGCCCAGCCTAGTTATTCTGTTTGAATGAAAGACAGGTACTTTATTACACAAAAAACACAGACTTCTGCTACAATAGAATAATGCAAGAATGCCTAATTTATGAGTGTGATGATTTTGATGATGTTGTTGCTCCTAGGGGCCTTTTCAGGCTAGCTCGACTACCCCTCCAACTGTCCCTTGTGGGCCCCTCCCTTTCTTTGGGGCTACCCCCAAACCCAAGCTCCTGAGTTCGAGGTACTGCCTCTGGGTGCAGCTCATGCTCCCCTCTCCCCTGCTTTGGTCTGAGCACTTGGTCACTGTGATCTTAGACCCTTTTAGTTTCTCACCCAGTTTGTAGGAGCAACACTGGACTACCTTCTTCCTTACTGGTAGCAGAGTGCTCTCAGGTGACACAACATGCCTGTAGGTAATTGTTCTTTGTAGTAGAGGTGGCTGGGCACTACCTTTGGTACCCAGGGCCTTGAGGCATCATTGGGGTTCAATATCAATATGCAAAAGTCACTCCTGGCTCCTTCGCAGATGCTCCCTTTCATCGGAGCCATTTTTGACAGTGCAGTTTTATGCCTATCCTCCGACAACGAGAGTCCAGGATGTTTGGTCTATTATCCCGGTCTTTGTGGTCTTTGCATGGACAGCTGGCATGCTATGGTGGGACTGTGTTAAAACACACAGGATATCATTTGGGCCATTTAACAGTTGATGAAGGAGATTGTGTGGATAGCTCCTCATCCCTGCACCTGAAGCTGAAGCACTCATAGTCAATAAGACTCGCAGTCCAGATTTGCACCATATACTTGTCTATCCAAAAGATACTACAATTTCTATTTTTAAGTTTTGTTTTTACTCTATGTTTTTTGTGTAAACTTTAGGGCTTGTTTATTATAATTGAGCAATTTAAGTTTTTGTAATTGTGCAGTATTCTATCACCAAACACTTAGATTGCAAATGTAAGTACAATTGATCAAACTTGCATGCTCATATAGTGCTGGACTCTAATTAAGTGGAGCATTTATGATTTGTAATGCATTTCATTTTATTGTCTAACCATTTACTTTGTTTCTTTGTTGATAGGAAAGGCTGGTATCCTTAGTGTTTGGGCTTTTGAAACAAAGAAAGCTCAATTTCTATGAAATATATGGTGAAGAAATGAACACTACAGCAAAGAACATAATTAAACAGGTAAACACAATATTTCTCATTTACTGCCTATGAATCTAAAAAAGGCCTTTTTTCCATGTGCATGGTACCAGGTAAAAACCTGAATATGTACAACACAAAGCAAATTGAACTCATTCACCAACATTTTGTATGCATTTATTTTTGTACCTTCTTGTCAGTCCTGCTTTTTCTTGGTAGTTATTTACTATACTGTAATTGCTAATTTACTATCTGGAACATATGCGGACAGAGATGCTTAAAGATGTTCAAGCCTACACTTATGTTATTACCATAGGATTACACCAGGCAATACCTATTGAAAGTTCAAGTAGCGCTAAACAAAACTTGAGAAAATAAAAATAAAAGGAGTAGCTTTCACAGCAACAGCCTCTGCTTGAGCATAGCTCCAAAGATCGCCAAAAACTACAGTTTGAGATTAGTTTAGATTCCGAGGCGAAAATACTCTCCAGTTGTCCGACTTAGAAGAAACTTCACATAGTGCAAACTGTGAACTTGAAATTTGTATAAAAGGGAGCAATGGTAGCCAAAGAGGGTAAACATCTGACAACTGGCCAAGGAATCTGATTGAATCTCTGTCCCAAGTAAGAGGATTCTGATTTGTAACTCATGTCTGCTTTGGAGGGGGAAGTAGCGGATAAGAGAAGTGGGAAGAGAGAAAGAAAAAGGCTGAATGGTCGTTCAAAGAATGATACAGTATATAATATTTGTTAAGCAGCTTAGAGCGTAGAGTTAGACTTGCATTTACACATGTCGGCGATTAACTTCTAAGTCTTAAGATGGATATTGCACCTTCTTGTAAATAACGATCCTTTTCCTCAAAAACCCCCCAACAAAAGTATGGTCTAGTAAGATAGGCTTTTGAAATAATATGGTTCTCTTTCACTGAACTGAGCAATTACCTAAGCTAAGGAGTTGGCTGATTGACCCAAAATTAGTGGACTGAATATTTGCAGAGAGTGACATAGACTACTATAGTCCAATATTTTCATAAAATAGACTGTCCTCTTAGAATATTGATGTTGGTACTGAAACTCCAAAACAAATTGCGTTTGAAGCATTATGAAAACCTCTGATAATCTACATTGAGTCAAGACCTCAAATCCTGAATTAAGTGCATTTTCCAAAAAGTGAAACCTTTCTTCATTTAAATGTTTTCAGAATGCAGTATCATGTGTCTCTCAGTTATACTATATGAGGAGTAACAGCTGTACTCCATTTTTGATTAGTGTCACTATTAAATAAATTAGGGACACACCAGTTAGTTCAAAACATGAGTTGAATTGCAAGAAAGATGTAGTAAATGTATTTGACTTGCAATTTGACTAAACACAAATGAGTAGAGTAGGTAAACGGAACGAAAAAAATATATCACATTTGATTATGGAAAAGAGATTAGATTTAAAAGTTCTGGTGCAGTTAAGAAATGCCAATGGTAGAAAGGGTATGGGTGTTTGAAGGTAATAAAAGGGGAATCTGCCGAGGCACATCCCCACATGGTTCAGTGAAAACATGTGAATCCTGGAATCATCATTAGAAGAGGTAAACATGAGAGAGAATGGAGAACAGGGAAGGATGAATGTAAGGGAGTAAAAGTGTTGCAGGCATAAAAGAGGGTTTTTACTGTTGATTTATGAAAATTATTTGAAACAGTTGCTTTGAACCTAGTGCATTTCCGATATAAATCCACTTTTTAGAAGTGACATAGCAATTTAATTTAAAGCAATTGTTTCTCAAACGCAAACCATTTGCATAATCTACCATACATGGAAATGCAGTGCAATCCCGGCTCACCTATGGATTAGTCCACCTTCTAAACTCAGTCCTTACTTATTTTTATATCCAGTCTTTAAACGCCCAACTAAACGGGATGTCCTCTTACATGGAAAACCTCTGTATTCAACGTTCAAAACATCTTTTCATACAATGGAGTATTGACTCTAGAGATTATCCACGAGTCTTATTTAACCTGTGTTAAAATAAATCACATCTTATTTACTGTGAGTTGTGTTCCTCTGTTTCTGTAAGTCTAGACTATTTACAGAAGACCTGTACTTACTGGGTCCCATTAATTTCAGGTTAAAACACCCCTTTTTCATTGTTTCAAAACAAATGTAAGCTGGTCATGGATGAAGTCCTTAGTAGGCCCACCGCGTGATGCAAATATGGATTTGTTGGGTGCCTTTGGGGGTCTCTTGGGCTTTAAGAATAGCAATGACATATGCGGACTGCTCCATGAAAATCTATCGGACTCTGGTAGGTGATGTTTGCATCAAAGTTTGCCAGTCAGCATTACTGAATGACCCATGAAGATTCTTCGAATCCAGCTCAATCCACTAATCTGTGGGATGAATGCTGCCAATGTACCGAAGCTTTAACTACTACTGTTGAGCTTGAAAGATGGCAGCAGGTATACTTCTCCAGTGGGGGGAGAGTTCCTGCCATCAACATGAATTTCATAATCCATTTGTTATGTATGTTTCACGGGTGAGCTTGGTTCAATGCACCAACGCTGAACGTGAAAGATTTGTAGCTCCGCAGATTCTCACCCAATACATTGTTGAAGTGGAATCATTGCTTTTGGGTTACTAACAATCCCCAAGCCGAGATGTGGGACACTGACGTACCGTAAACAAACCTATTTAGCTCTTTACAATATTAACCTCACAAATGGTACCAAGAAGAATAGACATTTTTAACTAAAAGCATTTTATTGCAACAGGGCAAACATGCTTCTTCCCACATCTTAAACAAACAAACACACATAATATAAAATCAGCTAATAGGCACGTTGTGAACAACGAGAATAAAATGAACATTTCTTACAAAGTTCAAATGTCATTTAAAAGCTAACACCCTAAAACCTACTTCTATGCTGTAGACTAAGAGAGCATGGAAATTAGAACTTGCAATCTAGACTGTCTTAGGGAGAAGCAACACACTGCATACCTTGTAGACAGCCAAAGCTATGGTTATCAAAAAAGTGTGAAGGCAGTTTTCCCTGCAAAAGCCCTGATCTTTGGACTGGGTAAGAGTGGTCTGCTTAATTCAGGCACTCTGTTCATCACCACCCCCTTTTCTGAATCAAAGGAAAACACACGCCGCAGCAGCATCCTTTCTTTTGGATTTAGCTCGTTATTTGCATCAAGTGCGACATGGCATCTTCTTGGTGTGCTGGCAGAAGTCAAGACAGTCTCCAGCATTATCTTGTGCGATAATCTGGGCGAAGGACTTCTCCTGAATAGAGGTCACAGGACAGTCCTTATATATTACATCTTATCAGAGCTTGGAATTTCTTAGATACGTTTTGAAATGTCTGACATAAATTATGTGCATCACGGTGTGTGTCCCAGACGTATCCTTATGAACATATGAAATAAATGGATGTAATTTCAGACTACACTATTTTGGCTATGTGTCTGTTTTTGTTCTTATTTGGCATTGACATTAGATAACTAGACACTTGTACCAGACTTATGTCGCATCAGGTGTTATATCTATGCCATTGTCTGAACGACTTTACACTTTCACAGTTATTGGAACGATAAGATTAGACGATATCTGAATCGATGGCAGACATGACAATGATTCTGCCTAAATTGAGGAAACATTGCGACTCCCATTACCTATTAATGAGAAAATGGCGACTCCAGTTACCTAAGAATGGAGTCAGGTCCTGCTTCAAATTGATTCGGACCTTAGGTGCTTTATGTCAGTGACACTACTCTTAAATGCAATTTTATTGGAAATAGATGTTTAATGCTGTCAAAATCGTGGTGAGCTTTCCAGTACTAGCTGGTCCAGCAAAGGTGGTCAGCGCGAGAATTTCGGGGACCACTTTTGCCCTTCTGTTTACATGTGAAATACAAATATTTTGGGATAAAAACCATGGAATAAATGTTTTGGCACTTGATTGAGGATAAAGAAGACTTCTTTGCTGCTGTATGGCAATTCAAATTGGAACGTGTTGGCAGAACGTGGTATATGACACTCTTCTGGAATATCGTGAGAGGTGGAGCTCAGGATTGAAGTGCACATATGGAGCTCAGTACAGGGATAAGTCATAGATTAGTAGGTTAGGAATGAAGTGCTATGTCGTCCTAGTGTTTGAAAAGCAAGGGCGCTTTAGAAGTGGATTGCGTATCTAAGATGGAAAACCTGTGTGAGTCTCAGTACTAGAATGGTAGGTACCAGGATGTTGGGGATGCTCTAGGTCGATATTTAGGCAGATTGTCAGGCCCTGCGTAACCCAGTATTATAATAGCTAGATTATTGCAACTCATGAATGTGTTTATATATTCCTAATTCTGTGACGGTTCCAGTATTCACAGAACCAGGGTTGCTGTGGGTCCGGGTTGAGGAATATTGATCGATTGATAAGGTGGTTTGAAGTAATTGAAAAGCAGAGGGTGCTTAATGGCACGGTTGTGGTGCATTGAAATAATAGATGGGTTGGTGTCCACTATAGGGACTGGGTGTGGCATTTATGACTGAAGTGCTCTGTAAGAGCTGCATGTAGGTCTCATTGTGGTAGAAAGGGATGCTCTGACCTGGTATGAAATGCACTAATAGAGCCATTTTTCTGTCTCGTTGCTAGGATAGCAGTGGATGCTGCAGGTCAAGATTGAGAAATGTGTAACTCGGTATTATTAGCACGGTGTGCTGCAAGTTGAATGTAAAAAGAACAATTGATGGACAGAATTTAGAACAATATCATACATTCACCCCAGTACAGAGATCTGGGCCTAAATCCATCGTTTTTTTGCTCACCATGCCGTTCCAGTTTGGACCCAGCCATATGCAAATCCGTCTTGACCCTGCGCCCAATGGGTACAGTCCAGCCCAAACTGCAAGGCCAGGTCCTCACCTGGACTCTAAACCAGGTATCCTAGCACTGGTTTCGGGATTTCAGCCCTCATCAGCCAGGATGGCTTGACTCCAGTGGCATGGAGAGCATGGAACCCACGTCTGGGCATACCCGTCTCACTCGGGGTGACAAATGCAAAAAGATGGATTTAACCCAGATCTCTTGACTGATTTGATTTGATTTGATTTGTGGTTTTGTATAGCGCTCGTATGCCCGTGGGCGTCTTGGCGCTGTAGAAAAAGACGTGTTGTCCTAAACTGGTGACATTGGTTTATAGGGCCTTGAATAGCCATGTTTTAACCGCTTTTCTAAATGACATTAGGGAGGTACTGTTTTTGATTGCGAGAGGAAGTTGATTCCAGTCTTTGGCAGCATGTAACAGGAAGCTTCTTCCTCCCCACCTCGTTTGTTTGAACCTGGGTACTTGTAGCAATTTTGCCTGGCTGGACCGAAGGTCTCTTATGGGGACGTATAACTTGAGGTGTGTTCTCAGGAACTGAGGTCCCGATCCTTGTAGTGCTTTGTATGTTAGACACAGCGATTTGAATCTAATTCGTTTTGCCAAGGGGAGCCAATGTAGTGTGTCTAGATGGTACGAGATGTGCTCTGATCTTGGTATGTTTAGTAACAGACGTGCTGCTGAGTTTTGCAGGCGTTGTAATTTAGTCAAGTATTGGGCTTGCATCCCAGCATATAATGCATTGCCATAATCCAGTCTTGATTAGGCTAATGTGGTCACCACTGTTTTTCGGGAGTCTATGGGGATCTATGGCAGCAGTTGTTTGATCATTTTTAGGATGAACCACATCGTAGATACTAGTTTATTGGTTTGGGCCTCAAAGGTGAGTTTGTTGTCCAGCAAAATGCCCAGATTTTTTTACTTTGGCCACCGGTGAAGGGCAGTTGCCGAGATCTGCCGGCCACCATTCAGGGGACCAGATTTCTGTATTTGTTCCTAGTAACATGACTTCACTCTTATCCCCATTTAATTTCAAGCAGTTTTGCTCCATCCACTGGCTTACTAATTTCATGCAATTGTTGAAGTTATTTGCCGTGGCTGAGGTGTCATTTTTTATGGAGACTACGATCTGCGTGTCGTCGGAGTACGACACTGGCAAAAAGCCACAAGCTCTGATGATTTCGGCTAGCGGTGTTACGTATAGGTTAAAAAGCGTTGGGCTTAACGAAGACCCCTGCGGGACCCCACATGGGGATTTAAAGGATTTTGATTTTTTTCGCCCAGTTCCACTGTGAAAGTTCTATTGTCCAGGAATGATGCCAACAGCTTTCTAGCCTCTTGGTGGACTCCTACTGATGTTAGTCGGTCCAGGAGCGTGTCATGGTTCACCGTATCGAAGGCCGCTGATAGATCTAATAATATCAAAGCGGCCTTCCCCCCGGCGTCCAACACGCTCCTGAGCTCTTCCACTGCCATTAGCAAAGCTGTTTCGGTGCCGTGACCTTCAAGGAAGCCATACTGTGAGGGGTCCAGTATGTTTGCCTTGGTGATAAATTGGGCAAGTTGTTTGTTTAGCAGTTTCTCCGCTACCTTAGCGCCAAAAGGAATTCTCGCTATTGGCCTGTAATTGCCAGGTTCTTCTTGATCTAGATTGCATTTTTTCAGGAGGGGCAGGACTGATGTAGATTTCCAGATGGCTGGATATGTACCGGAGTTCAGTATGAGTTCCAGAAGGTTGATCATTTGCTCACTGTACAGCTCTGGGCACAAGTGAAATATTCTCGGAGGACATGGATCTGAGTATGCCCCTGATTTGGTTGCCATTACAGTCTGGTGGACGTGCTCCTTCTCAGGTAGGAGGAATTTGAACTCTGGTTTTGTGGTTGTGTTCATAGCTGGGTCCTTAGTATGGACATTTGTGTCTTGTATAGGGGATTGTGGGGTGGCAGATTTAAATGATTCATAGACTCGGGTCACTTTGTCGATAAAAAATTGTCCCAAGGTGTTGCAAAACTCTGTAGTGGCTGGCATATTGGTTTCGGTTTTAACTTTAGCAAGTTGTTTTACTGTTCGAAATAATTCCTGACTAGAGTTTTTTGCTTCCTCTATTTTCTGGGTAAAATATTGACTTTTTGTGGTAAAGATCATTTTCTTATATATGTTCAGAGAGGTCTTGTATTCCGTTTTGCTATCTGGGCTATAATTTACTCTCCATGTCCTTTCGAATTTCCTGCATATACGCTTCTGAGCCCTAAGGTTTTCTGAGAACCAGGGTTGCGATGGTTGTTTTTTCCTAAAGGTTGCCTTTTTTTGTGGTACTGCTGTTTCTATGGCCGATGTTATCCAGCTAGAAATTTGGTTGGTGGCCATGTTACATTCCTCAGTTAATGTTGGTTTATGTGACGCTAGATGGTCTCGTAATTTTATGTCGTCTATATTGGACCAATCTAGATATAAAGTAGGTGTATTTTGTATCTGTGCCGACGTAGTTCCTTCTTTATTGTCCAAGGTCAAAGAAAAGATTATGACCTTGTGATCCGACCAAGGGACGGGAAGACAGTCCAGTATTTTAATATGTTTATTGGAGGTAAAGATACCATCCAGAGTGTGTCCTGCTTTGTGTGTGTCTGTGTGGACTAGCTGATCTAGGCCCAGATTATTTAATGTGTCGGTCAGCACTGCTGTCCCAGTATTGTCGCTTTTTTCAAGATGAATGTTAAAATCCCCCAAGATGGTATTGTCGGAGTATTGCACGCTGGATTCTAAGAAGGGGTTTAGTGAGGATGTCAAATTGATTTTGGCTTTTGGCGGTCTGTAGATCAGAAGGCCGTTGAAAGTATAGCTTTGAGTTAATTTGATGTGAAAGGACAGCGTTTCTCAGTCCAGGGTGCTGCCTGAGGCGCAGCTCTTCATTTTTAAATCACTTCTGGCTATGATAGCCAGGCCCCCCCCTCATTTCTTTTTCCGATCAGCTCTAGCTAGTGTGTATCCTTCCGGTATAGCCAGTAGTAGGTCTGTGTCGGATGCTTCATCGGCCCAGATCTCGGTGATGAATATTAAATCCAGACTATTGGCATCTATAAGCTCTGCTGTTTCGGTATTATGTTTAATTAAAGATCGAGCGTTGATGAGCCCTGCTTTAAAGGATTTTGTCTCGCGGGTCATAGGCTGAGGGAGTGGCATCCAATTGCTGCAGTGAGTATATTCAAACTTGATTTGGCATTTGGTGCAATATTTGATTTCGGCTAGCGGGGAGAGCGGATTGCAATGGTGTTTGGGTCTTAGGTATAATAGCTCCTCTGCAGAGTAGCTCTTCCTACCCCTATTATGATTTTTTTGGACAGGGTTTATGGCCCTGGGCCCGGTCCCGGCGCGGACGGGCGCAGACGGGCTTGCCTTCGGGGCGCCGCTGCGCGCGCCCGCTGCGCGGTCTTGGGTTAGTCATAATATATACCAGGGAAAGTATCAGGGGGTGTGTCCTCGCTCAGCCCGGTCCGCCCTCCACTCAATCAGCCTCAGCTGCGGTGGACCGGGGTCGGAGGGGAGGCGTGCGGCGCAGGTAGGGGTCTAAATGAGCTTTCAATCAGTCCAAACAAATGTTAAAAACAGTGAATGTTTTAAAAAGCGGCGATCTTTTCTGCAGACAAACAGTGATTAAAGGGTACAGCTTAAGCACAGCGCGACTCACGTCTTGTCTCTCGCGTCAGGGGAAAGCTACTGGCCTTAAATATGTTTGCTGGTAATGTATCAGGGGGTGTGTCCTCGCTCATCCTGGTCCGCCCTACACTCAATCAGCCTCAGCTGCGGTGGACCGGGGTCGGAGGGGAGGCGTGCGGCGCAGGTAGGGGTCTAAAATGAGCTTTCAATCAGCCCAAACAAATGTTAAAAACAGTGAATGTTTTAAAAAGCGTCGATCTTTTCTGCAGACAAACAGTGATTAAAGGGTACAGCTTAAGCACAGCGCGACTCACGACTGGGGGTGAATGTATGATTTATTCAGCATTCCGCCCATCATTTGTTTGCTTAGCACGCAAGTTGAATGTAGGCAGGCTAATAGAGGCCGTATGCCCTGGTTTCTGAAATGGCAAGTGAACCTGCTAGTTTGAACTGAGGGCTTTCAAAATACTTTATATTGTTCTCAGTGTTGGAATAGCATGGGGATTCTGCTTTATAGTGCTTGCCTTTCAGGGAAACACTGTCTTTTTCCACTTCATGAACACTGCTTACTACATAATGTTACTCATAATTTACCCTCCCCAGTTCAAAATATTTTCCCACTGTTTACTTTTCTTAAAATTGGACTTGTTTGTATCATTCTTTTCATTCCTCGTCCTCACCTGCTTGACAAGCTGGTGGTGGGCTGAAACCATGCAGGCACAAGGTGCGCTCAAGCAATGCCGGTAGTGGTGTGAATTTTTCCTCCTAGTGCATCCTTGTACACCTAGAAGCAGAATAGGCTCCTCATAGTTTAAGGAGCTACATCTATCCTGCAGCAGGGAACAAATAACTGGGTTATGGTGAGCTTAAAGAATCAATATATTCTTGTGCTGTAGGGATGAGAGAGATACTCTTAAAGAGACAGGTAAGCATAGTTAAATACCTTGCAAATGACTAAGCTTGACATTTCCAGGTGGCCAAAACGTATTAACTGGATAGTGGCTATTAATGTGGTGAGGGAAACCATGATGGCCATGCTTAGGAGGTTTGTGCTCTTTAAAGCCTCAATTTACTTGAAATTCGGTTTGGATAAAGAGATTGGGAAAAAATGCTTTTTGGAATAGTTGTAGAGGATGGAAAGAGTTGTATCCTTATTTTTAAGCTCTTGTGTCCCATTTGTAGAATCGCCTGTTAACATAGGAAATTATATGGATGAGTTTTCTCTTTCAATTAATTTATTGTTTTAAAGGGGAACACTTTGCATGTTACTAATACGAATTGATTTTGAACAACTACAGCGTATACTTAAATATCTTCCATTATTATTTATCTTCACAGTGTGTGATTAGTACGGTATCTCAGATAGAAGAAATAGATGCCGAAACATATAGGTATGTATCATTTTAATATTTTATTCTGATGCTTTTGAGTAGGATGTTAAATAGTGTACTTGTATTTGCTGGTATTACAACAATGGAGACGGAAAACGAACAATCAGACATGTTGACGTAGGGTCAGTTTGAATGTCCCAGGTAGGTTTCATAATGGAGTGATCATCAACCCTGAGAGGGCCTTTTATACAGTAACAGCAGTTGAGTGGGGATTTCAGTCTGCCTTACCCTCCTATACATTAGCTCTGTCTGGTGTCATTCACACACAATACAGAAACCCGGAGGGGGTTGGTCGGTGGAAAGTGAGGTAGAAGATTAATTGCAGTTATTTTTTAATTACCATCTGCCATCCTGTAGGGTATATTCAGGAGATTTATCTGTATGAAAATTTGAGTACAACATTTAAACCAAACATGCTGAAATGGCTAGCTCTACTCTTAAGGATAAATGGACTCTACAACATTGTGGTCTGATAGAAAACTGTGTTTTAGCAGTCTCTAAGCGTATGAATGAAAATGAGGTGGAGAGTATGTCTTTCATGCCTGATTTTGCTCCCTTGCATCCTGAATGCAACTAATCTTTTAATTCTTGTGTCCACTGTCCATGGACGACTGACCTAGGCTTTGACTTGGTTATTACAGAGGTCTTTTGTTTCTCTTTTCTTACCTTATTGCCCTAGTCCCTGATTTTGTTCAATAATATTAGCTACAAGGCCTCCAGGATTTGTTGGTGTTTGCTTTCTTCATCAAATCTCAAAGACTCTGACCATTCCCTGAGGTGTTAACGTTTTAGCTATTGTCTGCTATGATTGCAGGTTACTGTACACTTCCTAAGGGATCATAGTGTCAGAGTGAAGTATTACCAGGTGCGCTGCTATGATAACCATGTACCATATATGTATGATTGATGAAAACACTATGCATATGTAGTCATGAAGGAATGACTTGTTCACTGGAAAATATGTAAATACAAAAAGATACTAAATGATATGAATATCTTCAATGAATAAGAACATTATAGAAACAGTGATGAACCCAAGATGATTTGTAAAGTGTAATTTATTTTTGCATGAAAAAAGTTTAATTCTTGTAAAAACATTTGTCCAAGAAGTTTAATATAGATTCTCCCCAGCAGTGCGCTTGGTTCAGGTCGTGACAATAGTCTTGCGCCTACACTCTTTGATTCAGACAACATAGGGACAGGCAGCCCTATAACACCCAGACGGGGGACCGTTGACATTCAAGGTCTGGCTCCGTGGTTGATCCTGCCCTCTCCGTGCCTCTCCGTGCCTCTCTGAGTTTCCAGGAGTTGGAGTGACTTCCATCCAACTCCATGAATTTTATGAGCGTGTGCACCTCATATTTGGGAGACCCTATTCTTCTGGAGAGCCTTCAAGCCCATGGGTTTGGGAGGGGCCACTACTGGTCTTCCGCCAGCGGGTTTGCCCTCAGCACCAGTCGAGCTCCTTGGACCAGCTCTCGTTGTGCCACTTCAAACTTCCCTGCCGCCAGCTCCGCTGCAGACGTCCCGGCGCCTACTGGTGGCACAGTCCCCATACTCATCCTCCTGGCTATGGAGGAGGTAGTTTCATTTGATATGCTGGTGAGGACAGCAACCTTCAGCTACCCAAAGTGGCTGTGAAGACGAACGTCATGACAGAGGTGGTTCAGCCAGGAGTCACCCCATCGGAATCGCTTATGGACAAGCCCTTCGATGGCTCACATCTCTTCGGAGACAAGGTGGACTAGAGCTAGAGCGCATCAAGGACAGCAGGGCTACGGTCCGGCCCTTGGGCCTTTCCATGGCCGCATGCTAATCCCAGTCCTCCTTTCGTGGCCACTGAAGGGGCTTTTAGCCACGTCTCTACCCATTCAGCCACTACAGCTCCCAAGCTTCCTAGCCCTTGCATGGTTGAGGACGCGTAACCCATAGACCTCATGGGTCAGGTAGCCAGAGGTCGAGCCAGTCCACCATCACCACCACCCTAGCAGCCTCAGCCTCCGAGCCTCTTTAGTTTTCCCTCCGACCATCATCAGCATCGAGTGGGAGGCAGTATACCCCATCACCTGTACCACTGGTTCTCCAGTTTGTCCAAAGGGGTATACTACAGCCCCCTTGCGACTACTCCCCCACCTGTGCCATGTTCTTACGGAAGACCACGTCTCTTTACTCTGCTAGGAAGTGGCAGGTCTCTTGGCCAAGGGAGCCATAGGGAGGGTGCTGGCATCAGAAGTAGGTGGTGGTTTTTATTCCTGCTACTTTTGGTACCCAAGAAAGATGAATGACTTTGTCCTATTTTACACCTGCACCTTCTTAGTGTCTTCCAGACAAAGGAGAAGCCCTGTCTCCCCTAGACCCAGGGAACTGCTGGACTTGTAGTATGCTTATTTTCACCTCCCCATCCTGCCTGCCCACAATCACAACCTGCCGTTCACTATAGGCCAGGAGCACTTTCAGTTTGCTGAGCTCCCCTTCAGACTTACCAGTGCTCCTCAGGTGTTCATAAGAGTGTTGACGGTGGTTGCAGCCATCTTCAGGGGTCAGGGATTCCAGTCTTTCCCTACCTCGATGATTGGCAATTAAACGTGGGCTCACCCCAGCAGTCGTCTGACCCCCTCCCCCCCCCCCGATTACAGTGAACCTTCTGCTCTTTCTGGGGTTCACTATCAACATGCTGAAGTCACACCCGAATCCTACACCCAGAGGTGGTGCAAGGTCTCTTCAAAGTATGGCGAGAGTCTTGGATGGATCCGTTCGCCTCCGTTGAACGCGCAATATCAGCAGTTTTGCTTGTTGGAGTTTCCAAGGCGGCTCTTGCTCGGAGACACTTTGTCTCTAGTAGAGCTCACGCCTCCTGTACGCCTTTCTGCCAATACCATTCCTCCTAGAGTTCTCAAGAAGATGATGACAGATCAGACCCTAGTCATTCTTGTGGCTCCGGATTGGGGATGGAGAGTCTGTTAACCCAAGCTGTTGAGCATGAGCAGGGATTGTGGTTCTCGAAAATCCGGACCCTGGTGTTTTCCCGATATCGAGGTCCAATACCCGTGTCACAAAACCTCAACGCACCAAGACGATTTTGGTATCTATGAACCGATAATAATTAGGACATCATTCCTATGTATTTGCGTCACAATCGAGGGTTGCCAACACCCCAAAATCGTAGTTTCCGTCCCCATCCCTTAAACTCCATTTTGTGAACGGCATCCATCTTGCATCTTGCCCTCATGTTAAGTCAATTAAAGGTCGAGCTTGATCAAGAGGGACACGTCCACCTTTTCGTGACTTCCCCCTGACCTGTCCCAACTGACTCCATTGCCTTCGGCCAAACCTGTTTGGGCAGCTCCTCGCCCAGTGGCCGAATACGATAGCATCAATACATAACATTCCACAAACCATTCACGACATACAGACCATGCTTTCTGCAAACATGCACCTGTCCACATTCCTTGTTTATGGCCAGTTTTATGACTGGGTTGTACCTTTCTTTATTAAGGTTTCATCGATATCTGATGGGAGTTCCAGGCCTAACTGGGTAATCTATCAACAAACTGGACATCTAAAATATGGGCTTGCTTACATGACTCTGCTCTTTGTATTATTGTAGAAATATGTGTATAGCCATATCATAAACTCAGGAATTCTTGCTTGCAGCTATTATTTTTGTATATAAGGAGACGGCTGGTTCTGTAAAAACGACAGTCTCCCGAGAACCTACACTCCGTGTGGTGTACTTCTGGGACACGCGTTACTTGGTAGCTACCAATAAAACTTGATCTTTGACGGTAACTAGAAAACTCCGTGTTTCTGTGGTCCGGAACAAGGGAGAACTCAGAGGTCCTCCGGTGCTACCCCCTGGCACCACCGGGTTCCTAAAAACCCGGCACCTCAGTTGGCGCCCAACTCGGGGCGATATCAAGCGGTGACGGTCCAAGCCAGATGTTCGTGAGGAGCTTCGTGTGAAAATTCCGGAGGACGGCCAGCCACTTCAGCGACCCCTGTATGTCGACGTGGTTCCGAAGGTCTTTGCTGCGAGGTTCCCCGCGTCCCGACGGCTACGAAGGACTGCTGCCCTGACTATCGCCTTGTTTTGGACCCAGTGATCCTTGGTAGAGCGAAACGATAGACGAGTCTTCTAGCGACGTCACAGATCTTCAAATACTTCAGTTAAGTATAAGTGGAGCGTCTCCCAGTCCTTAGTTTGTCCTTAGTTTTTGGTATCCTTGAGATACGCTTTGATTTGGTACTTGCAAGCCCCAAAGCCGAAGGACTCGTGTATTCACGAGATATATCGTAACAGATAATCCTTTGAAGTTTGAAGCTAGACTAGTGAGCGAAGATGCCTGGTTTTAGCAGACTTGGAAACTTGTTTTGTCTTGGTTGTAGTAAGGACTCCCGATTAGAGGAATCTTGTCCGGTTCCTCCAATTGGAACTCCAACGTATGAGCTCTATGTAAAGCACGGCGTAGGTCCTATAACTTATAACGAAGTATGGATAAAATACACCCGCAAGGATGGTGTTTTAAAATGGCCCCAATATGGTAGTTTCGACTCAGAAGTTTTAGATAACCTAGAGGTCAAACTATTCAAGAAGAAAGCCCGACCGGCGATGTTTGACTCTTTCCGCTTATGGCGTAAAGAGGCCAAACAGAAGGAAATTAAATTAGAAAAGAAGAATAAGAGGGACAGAGGTATTTCAGTAATGCAAGCCGCGATAAAATTTAAAGACAACGAAGAGGATCAAATAAGTGAGCAGTTGCACAGGCAACGTAAAATGGCAATAGATAAATGCTATCCCGTTTTGCCATCTCTTCAGCGAGAGACAGTAAAAGAGCGTGAGAAAGATCCATTAATGGCTCATTTGCTAAGTTCGCCACCACCCTATGCACAAAATGCCACAGCACCTCCGCAACCTTTAGTTGCACCTCTGGTAGCTGTTATACAGGCTCCTTTTCCGCACTCACCGGCTACTCTTCAGCTGGCTCCTGTTTCTCTGGCGCAGCCTCTTCAAGGCTCACCGATCACATCTACTTCTCCTACTGTTCCTTCTAAAATTTCGCCTAGCACACTTTCTAGTCTCTCTGATACTCGTTCAACGAACATTTCTGTTTCTACTTTGCGTGACTCTGTTCTACCACCAGTTATTCCCCCACTTTCACCTTCCGTCTGGCATAAAATGACCAGCATTGTTACTAACTTTCCTTCACCACTTTTTCGGTCGCCTAAAACGACCCCTAACACGGAACGAAGACAATTACGAAGCCAAATGCCCGATTATCAGGAAAGGGAATCATTGAATAAGTTAGCACGAAATTGGGCTATGGACACAGCAAGATATGATGTAGAGTCTGTCATGAACGTTTTCCGTCAATGGGATGAACCAACGCAAAGATACGTCTTTGAGCAGATGTGTGTTTTTCTGTGTGACGATTTGGTAGATAATGGTCAGAAGACCAACGAGCAAGAGTTGTGTAGTGTACGATTTAAATTTGGGGAGGGTATGATAGTTGGTCCCGACGTTGAAAAAGCAGTTGAGATATTATTATCACATAGAAGTACGGGTGGTAATTCTGGGTCACCCTCTGACAGTGGTACATCCAGCAGGAAAAGAGCGAGACAGTACCCCATGAGAGAGGTTCCTCCGGTCTGGAGGGAAGGTGACGCAACTGCAGTTCCACCGGTTCTGCCTCATTTCCAGCGTGTATGGGTACATGTCCCCTGGAAAAGATCAGAAGTTTTAGCACTAAAGCAGACGCTACCCGATCCCCGTAAAAACCCGACTGGGTATTATAAGGAGTTATCCCAAACTGCCAGCTCATGTATAATGAATTTAGCGGATATAGACCTGTTGTTTGGGAACGTTGTTCCACATCCTTTATGGAGTAAGATACGTCATACAGATCATGACCAAGAATTAGGTGACTCGTGGGCGAACATTGCGACTACAGATGCTAGACAAGTCGGTGGTTTCAAGCCTGAGCCGTTAATAGCTGAACTTCCCGGTAGAATTATTGCGTACATGAAGACAATTATGCCTGAAGTACGCGTAAACTGGGACAAGCTATCAGCGTGTAAGCAGAAGAAAGACGAGAATGTGTCTGACTTTTTCACGAGATTTGAGGAAACTTTCACTGACCATAGTGGTCAGGATATGGCTACCGAGGGTGGCCAAAGATTGTTTGTAGACAAATTTGTACACAATCTGCTTCCCGAACTATGTGCTAAGCTAAAAGATTCAGAGAGTGCTTGGGCTGTCTCTACGTCAGCGCAGATTCTAGCAACAGCTCAGTACTACGAAAACAGGCGCAAAGACGAGCTAGACAAGGCAGACAAAAAGACGAAAGATTTGAAAACTAAAGTTCTTCTCCAACAGGCCTATCCACCTCGTATGGCTAGCCAGCCCAATTATCAACAGAATAAGCAGTATTGTAGAGACGCGCAGGGAAACGAGTCTTCCCACCAGCGTGTTCCGTATGGCCCGAATCAATGTGCGTATTGCAAGGAAGAGGGTCATTTTAGGAGTAATTGTCCGGCTCTTGCGCGACGCTTAAACGGTGTTTCAGGTGTAAGAGGGAGAGGTGTTCAACACGCCCCCAGAGGTAGGGGCCGTGGAAATTTCTCCCAGAACACAGTTTCTTTTCCGCCTCAGAATTCCATGAATAGCTTTGACCAACAGAATAACGCATCGTCTAGGTCAGCTCAGTACTATGCTGACGACTATTACACCGAACACGACAATGAGGGTAACGATTGCTAGGACAGCCATGGACAAAGAGAGGGAGTTGTTTCAGTTCCAGTAGACCAGGATGGACCTTATGTCGAGGTAATTACCTCAGGAGTGTCAGAGCCATTTCTGCTGGATACTGGTGCTACGAAAAGTTCTATTATGCACTCAAAACTTCCTGGCGCACCTTTGTCTGGCGAAATGAATGTCTCAGTAGGCTTCTCTGGCGCCCCTGTTAGGAACCCGATCTCTAGTCCTATACCCCTTTCTGTTGGCCCCTGTGAATTAGAAGCACCCCTCATTCTTACAACAGGTTGCGGTGAAAATTTGTTAGGATTGGATTTGCTAAAAAGGTTGTATGCGACTTTGTACTGTTCTCCCTCGGGAGTACAACTTACCTTAGGGAAAAAAGTCATTTCTCCAATGTATTTGTCGAAAGAAGGTATTCCAACCGAATTGTCATCACTTCCTGATATACTGTGGGCTAATGGTTCCAATGACGTAGGTCGTTTGGAGATAGCACCGTATGTCATAACTTTGAAAGCCAACGTCGGATTGCCACGTATTCCCCAATACAAAATATCTAACGAATGCGAGAAGGCGTTGTTAACGATCATTTATGATTTGATCGATAAAGATGTTATTGAAGAAACAACAGGGAACGTTTGTAACAGTCCAGTTTTACCGGTCTTAAAACGTACTGATCCTTCACAGCCCCCTGTGTATAGGTTTGTGATTGACCTCAGAGAGGTAAATAAGGTAGTTATCCCACAGTTTCCAGTTGTCCCCGACATTACTGCTTTATTGACAATGGTTCCAGCTTCAGCAGACTGGTTCTCGGTGATTGACCTGAAGAACGCTTTCTTCAGCATCCCGATCGCCGAAGAGAGTAGAGACCTTTTCGGCTTCAATTTAGGAGGACGAAGCTTCCGCTTCAAATGCGCTCCTCAAGGCTACTGCGAAAGCCCATCTATATTCAGTCAGGCACTGAAAACACAACTAGACACAATTGTGCTGCCAGATGGGTCAACTTTGATCCAGTACGTAGACGATCTACTGATCGCCGCAGACACTGAGGAGATTTGCAAACAAGCCACGTTGTTACTATTGCGTCACTTATGTGACATGAAGCACAAAGTCTCTCTTTCAAAGCTGCAATTTTGCCGACAAGAAGTAACCTACCTAGGTCACATCTTATCGAAGGAGGGAAGGAGACTGACACCAGAAAGAATACAGGCAATTACTGAACTAAGTGCCCCAAGGACACAGAGAGAGGTTCGAGCCTTCTTGGGCATTACATCGTACTGTAGACAATGGATACCGAATTTCTCACTACTAGCCAAGCCCTTGCTGGCACTACTCCGCAAAGACACGCCTAATCCTATGCCTTGGTCTGAAGATTGTCAGACGAGTTTCCACGAGTTGCGCGATGCATTGTGTTCGGCCCCTGTGTTGGGAAACCCCAACTACAGTAAGCCTTTTACATTGTATGTCCACGAAAAGGAAGGTTGTGCATTATCAGTCTTAACGCAACACTTTGGGGACAAACAGCGCCCATGCGCTTTTTTTTTCGGCAACTCTGGATCCAGTGGCTAAGGCACTGCCAAGTTGTCTAAGAGCAACCGCCGCAGCAGCTGTCTGCATTCGACAATCTGCTGGATTAGTCATGAATAACACTCTGATCGTTATGGTTCCGCATGCAGTTGACATTTTGCTAAATAGGACCAAGACACAACATCTTACTAGCGCTCGACTATCCAGTTACGAACTTACCCTGCTAGCAAGTCACATCCACATAAAGAGGTGTGATACACTCAACCCCGCTACGTTATTACCCACCCCGACAGAGACAGACAAGATTGACAAACACGACTGCTGTTTCAGGACAGAAGAAGAGACAAAAGGGAGAGTAGACTTACAGGACACTCCCCTTCCCGAATGCAATGATACTTTATGGGTTGATGGTTCATGTTTCAAGTTGCCGAATGGTGATACGACCACAGCATACGCCGTAACGACATTACACACCATTGTAGAGACTGCACGCATTTCCCACAATTCTGCACAAGCTGCAGAGCTGATTGCGCTTACTAGAGCATGTGTGTTGGCGAAAGGAAAGCGAGTGAATGTGTACACTGACAGCCAATATG
Source organism: Lissotriton helveticus (assembly GCF_964261635.1). Taxonomy (NCBI): domain Eukaryota; kingdom Metazoa; phylum Chordata; class Amphibia; order Caudata; family Salamandridae; genus Lissotriton; species Lissotriton helveticus. The sequence continues at coordinate 1,623,369,599 of NC_136067.1, forward strand.
CCTTTGGTGTGGCTCACAGTTTTGGGAGATTGTGGCGTGAACGTGGGTTCCTTACGTCCCATGGTACGAAGATACAACATGGCCAGCTAGTTAATGAGCTCCTTGAGTCACTCACCTTGCCCCTACAAGTCGCCATTATAAAATGCAGTGCACACAAAAAGATTCAGGATGATGTTGGCCGCGGAAATGCATTGGCAGATGAGGTTGCGAAAGAAACTGCTAGGAACACAATGAGTCGGATGTATGTTATGGGTCCCGCTATATGGACTACTGACGTGGGAATGTGTGAGGACACCATTGAAAGCGTAAAATCGATACAAGCCGAAGCAACTGAGAACGAGGTGAATGAATGGAGAGAAAGCACAGGTAGATTGGATGCGAATGGTTGTTGGGTCGAACTATCAGAACACCAGCGATGGCTATTACCTAATGCATACGTACTTGCAGTAGTAACGATGGCTCACGGAATTGCACACATCAGTTCGAAAGGTATCTGTAAACTATTGGCCCCAGTATGGCAGAATAGCAATATCCCAACATATGCAAAGAATGTGGTTAAAAAGTGTATGGTGTGTTTGAAGTACAATCCCGGTAGGGGAACCCCAACTCCAGCTGGTCATTTTGCGCCACCAACGTACCCGTTCGAGGTTTTACAGCTCGACTTCATCCACATGGAGAGGTGCAACAACCTAAAGTATGTGCTCGTTGTTGTCTGCGCCTTTTCAAGGTGGGTGGAAGCGTACCCCCCCTTAAGGACAATACCGCTTTATCAACTGCCAAAGCACTCGTCAAAGAGTTCTTTTCGAGGTTCGGAATGCCTAGAATTGTCTGGAGTGATAACGGAAGTGAATTCGTAGGATGCGTGATGAAGAGAGTGTGTGAGTGTTTAGGCATCCACCAAAAATTCCACGCTGCAAATCACCCCCAATCAGCTGGATTAGTAGAGTGCTACAATGGCACTCTAAAACTCAAACTAGCCAAGATCCAAGCCAGTACAGGTCTTAAATGGCCTGACGCCCTGCCTCTAGCGCTTTTGTCAACCAGAATGACTGTGCATTCCAGATTAGGACTTAGCCCCCATGAGATCGTGTTTGGCCGCCCAGCCAACGTCTGGGGCGTGCCAAGACCCAAGAAACTAAGTGAGATAGAACACCCCGTACTACTTGACTATTTGTGCGAATTGACAACTAAATTGCGTGTTTTACACCAACAGGTTCACAGTTCCTCTCCACCAGCCTCTGATGATCCAGGTCACCTCATCGAGCCCGGCTCGTGGATTTTGGTGCGGAATTTCCAGCGCACCAACAACGGACAGCCGAGGTGGACCGGACCGCACCTAGTGCTGCTTTCAACGAGATCTGCTGTTCGGGTGGAAGGCAAGAAGAATTGGGTACATGGGACCCACTGCAAACGGGTCCCTCTACCCCTTCCATACGACCGGTGGGTCAACAAAGGACTTGCCGACTCCGAGACCGAATCCGTACCTCGCTTCATCCCTTTCAGCGATGCACGTTTGAAAGAAACTAGTACTGAAAAGGAGAGTGATCATATTTTACAAGGACTTGTGTCACCGTCTATGCACTTGGACACTACCGAACCTGAGACGCTGTTTGAAGACCACACCATACCTGGGAAACGACGATACGACCTGCGGTCTAAACAAAGAGACTAATAAACGATTGACCTAATGTGATTTCCCTTTTCCCCTAAGAACTATTTTTTGATTTTTCAGCTCTCTCGTCCCAGGGGAACTAGCTCATTTTTGATTTTTCGAACCGCCATCCGGTTCTGCTGCTAGGGTCGCGGTTGAAGTCTGGGGAGTGCAACTGGGAAGTTCTAGGTCCACGGTTCTGATTGGACCACGGGAGTTACCCCGGACTGAGCAGAGCGCGCTCCCTGGGAGAATCAATCAACCACCGCGGGCAGCAACTAGAGGATGGAGTTTCCAAGGGTAGAGAGACCTATCAGACTCACGAACTTCGGAAAACAGTTATGCACAATACTGTCCAAAAGAAGATTCCTGATGCTATGTGTTTTAATGTTATGTAGCATACTTGTGTTTTTTACTGGTTATACTCTGTTCGTATTTAAAGTTACCTTTTCGAATGACACCCAGCCACCATCTCCTCCCACTATTTCTCCACACTACTTTCACCCTCTACCTGAACACGAGTCTGCCCGAAGACTCGAATTTGTAAACAATTCTTTCATTCAGCTCCTACACCAACACCAGTCCGTAATGAACATATCAAACTGTTGGATATGCGGACTTATGCCACACACAACCGATAAGGGGATCCCATACTTCATTTTGCCATTCAGCTACGATGGTTCTCTGTGGGCTTTCCAGACCATGTTCCTATTCGCCCTAGAACCATACCCGACCCGTTCCACTGCGAGCGATTCCAATAACAAGGCACTAATTGCAGGGATAAGAAATATGAGTAGGGATATCGACACATATCTGACAATGCCCAAAGATGAACTCAGTCCCTACACCCGTTGGAACGTGACTAAACATGGGGTTTACCTGGTCAAGAGCCAGGCAGCAAAGAAATCCCGCCCAGTTTGGATAGTGCCCCACCGAGGTCACTTATGCTTACAGGGTATTGGTAGGGACCCCACAGCACAGTTAGGAAAGAGCATTTGCACGGAAACATATGTATTTACTTCCCGAACTTCCCCTATACTTTTGGCAGCCAAAGGCACGTATTTCGTTTGCCACGACCAAGCCTACACGTGGTTGCCCCCTGATTTCTCAGGTACATGTTTTATCTCATTTCTGCTGCCTCCCACCTACACGGCCAGAGCAGATTACCATCGGACAAGGACAGCTAGGGGTGTCGTGAGTAAAGACGACACCGCGGGTCAGGAATTCGCTGACTTCGCAAAGGGTTTTCTGCCATTTGGGGGGCCTATGGTGAACAGCAGAAATATTCGGCAGTTATCGAGGATAGTTGAATCCGCCGTGACTACGACGGCCGGAGCACTTGGCAATCTGACAACCGAACTTCAGTCGGATCGACTTATGACCCTTCAGAACCGAATTGCCTTAGACATCATACTCGCCGATCGTGGTGGTGTGTGTAGAGTCATCCAATCCAGTTGTTGCATATTCATCCCTGATAACGCACCGACAGTATACCAGGCCATCTCCAAACTACACGAAATATCTGGTTCCCTTCACGTTGAGAAAGGGGACTGGTCCCTGCTGGGGTGGTTCTGGGAGCTGATCACTGCCTGGGGATGGAAAATTTTGATCTTCATTGGGATGACCTTGGCACTTCTGTTCATGTTTTGCCTATGTATACAGTGTGCTCCTGCACTATGTGGCCTCTGTGCTACCTCGTGTGTACGGAAGCCTGTGTCACAGGACGAGCTGAGTAACAGAATGATGCTACAGCAACATCTCCACGAATTTCTTCATACCGATTTGGACTCAGATTAGCATGAGTTATTGCCTTATATGAGGGCAAAAGGAGGGTCTGTGGTTCTCGAAAATCCGGACCCTGGTGTTTTCCCGATATCGAGGTCCAATACCCGTGTCACAAAACCTCAACGCACCAAGACGATTTTGGTATCTATGAACCGATAATAATTAGGACATCATTCCTATGTATTTGCGTCACAATCGAGGGTTGCCAACAACCCAAAATCGTAGTTTCCGTCCCCATCCCTTAAACTCCATTTTGTGAACGGCATCCATCTTGCATCTTGCCCTCATGTTAAGTCAATTAAAGGTCGAGCTTGATCAAGAGGGACACGTCCACCTTTTCGTGACTTCCCCCTGACCTGTCCCAACTGACTCCATTGCCTTCGGCCAAACCTGTTTGGGCAGCTCCTCGCCCAGTGGCCGAATACGATAGCATCAATACATAACATTCCACAAACCATTCACGACATACAGACCATGCTTTCTGCAAACATGCACCTGTCCACATTCCTTGTTTATGGCCAGTTTTATGACTGGGTTGTACCTTTCTTTATTAAGGTTTCATCGATATCTGATGGGAGTTCCAGGCCTAACTGGGTAATCTATCAACAAACTGGACATCTAAAATATGGGCTTGCTTACATGACTCTGCTCTTTGTATTATTGTAGAAATATGTGTATAGCCATATCATAAACTCAGGAATCCTTGCTTGCAGCTATTATTTTTGTATATAAGGAGACGGCTGGTTCTGTAAAAACGAACAGTCTCCCGAGAACCTACACTCCGTGTGGTGTACTTCTGGGACACGTGTTACTTGGTAGCTACCAATAAAACTTGATCTTTGACGGTAACTAGAAGACTCCGTGTTTCTGTGGTCCGGAACAAGGGAGAACTCAGAGGTCCTCGGGTGCTACCCCCTGGCACCACCGGGTTCCTAAAAACCCGGCACCTCAGGATCCTCCGATCAAGCAACTTCTTTAGGAGGATCTTCTGTCACAGCAAAAGGGCGGGGTTCTGGACTCAAACCTGGTAACTCTTTGCCTTCATGTATAGAGATTGAGCAGCAAAAGTTAACAGCTTTCGACCTTCCACCCGAAGTCTGCAAAGTTATCTTGGCAGCCAGACGTCCCTCCACCAAGACGGTATACGGTTGCGGCTGGGGCAAATTTGTGGAATGGTGTACAGATAAGCAAGTTGACCCCCTATATGCACCCCTTTCCCAAATTCTTCTTTTTATTCTCACAATGACCCAGCAGGGCTCTGCCTTAGGCACCTTAAAAGGCTATCTTTCTGTCATCTCCGCATTTCTGTGGTTGGCAGATCAGCCATCCCTGTTAAAGTCCTGTATTGTACATTGGTTTCTGAAAGGTCTCCAAATCATGTTCCCACATTCTCCCTTCATCATGTTTCAGTGGGACCTCAATTTAGTCCAAACATTCCTGATATGTACTCCATTCAAGCCGATGCACAACTGCCCTATCAGGCTGGCGAGAATGCTAATAGGAAAAAGCGCCCTCACAGTGCTAGGCGACTTTAACATCCACTTGGATGATCTCAATGACCCATCAGCTAGAAGATGCCTAGCTGATCTCGAAGGCCTACAGCTCTCACAAATCTCCTAGATCCCATTTTCTCAAACGACCCCAGACTGGAGGTGCTAGCACCCAAGCGGATGCCTTGGACAGATCATTCCATGATACCATTGCGCCTCCTCAAACCTCATACGCCCTGTTACTGGAGCAGCTATGCGCGGTATAAATCGGTTTAATAATAATAATAATACAGTTGACCAAAAAAAAGATTGTATAGCTGTGGGGCGCAAATGGCCTAGGAAAGTTCCTGAGGCTTGGATCACAGATCTCGAGCCATCCATTCCACCTGACACTAAAGACCTGGATGAGGCTCATGGCAACTGGCTTACCTGGATAAACAGTTCCATTGATCATCGGAACTTCAGGAAGCCAGGGCCACTGATGCAAAAAAACTCAAATTGAGCGTCCTGGTTTAGCCCTACGCTGGCCGCTCAAAAGAAGAGCTGTGATAGGCTAGAACGTAACTGGAGGAAAGCCTATGACCCAGAGCTTAAAATAGCCTACAAACTAGACATATAGCTCTACCATAAGAGCATCAGGAAAGCACAAGCAGCCTTCTTCGAAGAAAAAATAGCAAAGTCTACCAACTCCTCTAAGGAGCTTTTTAAAATTGTTAAATCCCTTACCCCAATTGACCCCGGAACAAACAGCTCCCAACATTCCAAAGAAAGATGCAATGGGATAGCCTCATTTTTCAAGAGCAAAGTAGAAAACATCTACAATTCCCTCCACCCTAACTCCACCAAGACATCAGGTACCCCAGAGGACCCCCATAGCATTTCAAACTCTGCCAGGAAGTTTGATCAAGCCGGCCCTCCTCACCCCTCTGCCCCTGCCCTCCTATCCTTCCCGAAATTGAGTGAAGATCTGGGGTGCTCCATATTACAGAATATTAAATCAGGCCCCGCTAGACCCGGCATCACCCCATATTCTTGCCCAGGGTGGGAAAGCTGTTCTCAGCCAGCTCTCCAATCTAATCAATCTCTCCTTTGAAAATGGCAAGGTACCAAAAGAGTGGAAACACGCTATCATTAAACCCCTGCTAAAAAAAACACAACTGGACTCCGCAGTTCTAGCCAACTATCGCCCAATATCCCTGTTGCCTATTTTAGGCAAGATTGCAAAAAAACACGCAAACGGCATGATCTCCAGTTTCTTGGAAGACAACAGTATTATACATCAAACCCAGATGGTATTCCGACCAAAACACAGCAGAGTCAGCACTGCTGGTTGTCACTGAAAAACTCAAATCCATCTTGGACCAAGGGAGAGCAGGGCCATAGTACTTTTGGATTTAAGCGCGGCGTGTGACACGGTAGACCGCGCTGTGCTAATCCAAAGGCTTGAGGATGTTGGAATTAGAGGAACAGCCAACCAATGGGTTGCACCATTCCAGAGTGAGAGATCCTTCCAATGCATGGAGGCCGGATTCACCTCAGACTCCCTCTCAGCCCCATGGGGAGTCCCTCAGGGACCCTCCCTAAGTCCAACACTCTTTAACATATACCTTGGCCCACATAATACAGGAATTCGACCTCTCCATCGTGTCATATGCGGTCGACACGCAACTAGTGGTCTCAATTTCAGATTGCCTTAACTCGGACCATAGGCAACTTGTCCCTTGCCTGGAAAAAATCGGATCCTGGATGGCTGATTGCAGCCTCAAATTGAATGGGGACAAAACCGAGCTTATGATCTTGGGCAGTAACTTTAGCCCACGCTCGGAGATTCCCTGGCCTGCTTACTGGGGGCCACTCCCCCTCCTTAAACAGTCATAAAAAACGTAGGTATGTGGCTGGACCATAACTTGACGATGGAGGTCCAGGCCAAAAAACTATCAAGTACCTGCTTTGGGATACTTCGTATGATCAGAAAAGTAATAGCCCTGCTCCCAGAGGAGTCAAGGAAGACTGTAGTGCAATCATTGGTGGTATCAAGGCTGGACTACGGCAACTCTCTTTCTGGGCTCTCCTAAATACGTTACAAACAGACTGCAAGTCATACAGAATGCAGCTGCCCGCAGCTGTTGAATATACCCAGACATCACTCAGCGAGGCCCTCACTGAGAGAGCTTCACTGGCTCCCGGTCAAGCCAGGATCAAATTCAATTCCCTAAGCCTGGCCCACCGAGCCATGTATGGGAGAGGCCCCTCCCTTATCCAAAAGCTGGTCTCATTACTCACCCCATCGCCACCTTAGGTCAATCTCTAACTTTCTGATGAATCGTACCAGATTTAAGAGAGCCAGATGGGGCGGAAGATCATTTACCCATCTGGTACCCAAACTGTGGAACAGCATGGATCCAGAACTCCGACTAATTGAAAACGAAGTGTCCTTCAAAAAAGACTCCAAACATGGCTCTTCCCCTAAACCCATGTGCTAACACCTGTCTATCCTGTATCACTTCAGCGCCTAAATGCCCAAGGGTAGTTACGTGCTTTACAAATACCTAAACCTAAACCACTAAAAAATAACTTTCTAGTGCCAATAACATCTGCTCGGAGGGCCAGTGAGCTACAGGCTTTATCATCTCTGCCTCAGTACCTTACCATCTACCCAGATAAGCAAGTTCTACGATCGAGAGCCTCCTTCCTACCGAAGGTGGTCAACCCCTTTCATGTAGGGCAGTCCATCACCCAGCCTACCTTTTACGCTCCGCCTCACCCCTTTAAAGAAGAGGAGAGACTCCATTAGCTGGATCAAAAAAGAGTGTTGTCATTCTACACTGACCACACACACAAGAGTTTCGGGTGGACGATCACCTTTTTGTGGATGCGTTGGAGCCAAAAAAGAAATGTTGGTGCATGAACGGACCATCTTACGATGGATAGTGCTCTGCATCAAATCTGCTACCCGTTGGCCAAAAAGCACCTCCTGGAAGTTTGTGAGCTCATTCTAGCAGAACCAAGACGGAGACCTCTGCGTTAACTCACGGAGTACCTGTCCTGGATATTTGTCAGGCATCAAGGTGGACTTTTCTGCACATGTTTACAAAGCACTACTACCTTGACAGTCAGGTCTGCCGAGTCGGCCATTTTGCCCATTTGGTCCTACATGATTTTTTAATGTAATCCGTGTCGCAGACCCACCGCTGGGATAGTATTGCTTGGGTATCTATTCTAAGGTAAGGAATCTGCGGCTAGAAGTCTCTATCAGATGAACAAGTTACTTACATTTGGTAATGTCTTCGAAGGTAGATACTCTGTCTAGCTTCAGATTCCTTACTGACCCACCCATCCTCCCTGGTCTGCGAACGTATTCAGAGTAAAGGTATTTCCCCTTTCAAGGGTGCTAATTTGATGCACCAGTGGTCAATGTTCTTCGTGGCTCTGTGCTTCTGGCATGGAAAGTTGCAAAACTAAACTGACATCAGTGCACTGGGGTGGCGACTAAGTAGGCCCAGCACACATCACTTCCGACACAGGCAACAACTCCACGTGGAGCCAAACAACCGCATCTACTGTTGCTCACCCAATATTTCCGGATCCAGTCTGATGCCTGGAGAATATTGTTAGGTAAGGAATCTGCTGCTAGCTAGTCTTTACTAGATAAGGCATTACTGAAGGGTAAGTAACTTGTTCATTGGGAAATGGCATGATAATGAGGCTCCATGAGAGAGGAACAGACTTCCAAATATTGACAGCTCAACTTCTTAATGAGAATGCTTGATTGTCAGTTTACGGTTGCCTAATCACATTGGATAAGGCCCAGAAGGATTTTGGCCCAGTTCATCTGGAGTCCAGACGCATCCTTGTATAGGGCAAGTATCTCCAATACCTGGAGCCTGGATACCTGTGATTTAGTTAAGAAGAGAAGGACATCATCTATGTATTGGGTTGTTCTATCTTCTGTCTGTCCACCCCAGTGCCATCCTTGGATTTGCGCATCACATCAAAATAATTGAGCTAGGGGTTCGATGGCTAGGACGAAAAGAAGTGGAGAAAGAGGGCATCCCTCCCTGGTACTTCTACGAATCAGGAAGGGGCCCAAAAACGCTCCACTAACCTTTACTTGGGCGGTTGGGTTGGCATAAAGGAGTTTCATATGAGACCTAAATCTCGGACCAAAGCCCATTTTCTCCATAGTCTTAAGGGGAAAAAGCCATTCAACCAAGTCAAATGCCTTCTCTATGTCTATAAGAAGGAGTGTATATGGGCTTGGTAGAGCCTTGGCATGAGCCAGTGCCACTTGCACGCATTGTAAGCAGTGACGAGTGCTGCGGTTAGGCATAAAGCCACATTGGTCTGTGTGGATCAGGAGGTGTCAGGCTTGTTGGAGTCTGATTGCGAGTATTGTAGCATAGATCTTAATTTCTGCATTGATCAGGGAGATTGGGCGTTAATGTGAATAACTTGTGGGGGTTGGTCCCTCTTTTAGGTGAATCACTATTGTAACCCTATCAAGCTCGATTTGTGGGGCGAAGTCCCTTTGTTGGTAGCCTCTGCATAGAGGTCCAGGAGATGACGGCCAAGGATTTCACAATACTTCTTGTAGAACTTCAGCAGGAAGCAGTCTGGTTCGGGTGTTTCCCTGGTTTCAGGGATAGTATGGTGTTGCTGATTTCCTCAAGTGTGAGGGGACTATCCGGGGCCAATGTAAGGGAAAGTGTCAGGCTGGGCAAAGGAATGTCGATCGGAATCAGGTTGTCTATCTTTTGCTTGGGTCCGAGTTGGGCGGTATAGAGTTGTTGATAAAACCTGCAAATGGTGGAGCAATCTTGGGGGGAGGGGGTTGTTTTTATGGGTTCTGGGTGTGTGTATTATTTCAGGGAGAATTCTGGAGAACATTTCTCTGGTGGCTAACCAGAATGATAGCTTCACACTTTTATTCCTCCATTCATAGAAATGTTTTGTGAACGCTCTTTATCACTGTTGTGTGTCTTCTGCTATTACTTGTTTCAGTAAGGTCCTTATGAATTGCAATTGTCGGCTTAGGGTTTCCAATGGTTTGTTAATGTATTGCCATTCTGTGCCCATTACTTGTTGTTCGAGTGTGGTTCTTTGGTGGTGCTTTTCCCTTTCTTTTGAGCAAGCTTTTGCCCAGGCCCCTGAGAATAGCTTCCCCATCCACCCATAATGTCCTAGGGAATGAGCCTGGGCCTTTATTAGTTTCGAAGTAGATTAGGAGATCTGTTTGTTAGTATTCAAGACATTGTGTGTCCTGCAGAAGCCAGCATTAATTTGCCACGTGTGGCATCTGGTTCCTTCTGGGGAGCCAAGACTGGCAGTAGTGGCAAGTGATTAAAGATCCCTCTAGGCAGGATCTTGGTGCCTGTAAGTTGGGAGGGATCGGTGGAGGGAAGGAGAAGTAAGTCTATACTGGATTGCGTTTTATGCTCAATGGATGTGTACGTGAATTCTGTTATTGGGGTACCAAACTCTCCATGGATTACAGAGTCCTTTTGAGTCCATCCAGGACTGAAGTTGGCGCGGGATAAGCGGCTTGTCGTGGTTGCGTGTCTGTTGGGCTTAAGAAAGGCATTGAAGTCTCCTCCCAGTATTGTACTACCAGGTAGGAGCTGTAGGGCAGCACCTCCTATTGCCTGAAAAGTGTGGGTTGACATTGGGGCGGTACATAAACGCTCAGAAAGTGGTATTAATGCCCTCCAAGGAGCCCCTTAGGTTGTTTTGTCTGGAGCTATTTTCGGTTTCCTATGTCAGGTTTTCCAAGATGCTGATTGTCGAGGGTAGCTGGACACATCGCTCTTAAGGGCAGCCTTCTCGTACTGAAGTGTCAAAACCCTGCCCTCTGACTCAGGGACCATGTGAGCCACGTTTCTTAAGTCCTGGCGGTAAAGGGGCACATTGATTTTGAACTCCCATATCTTAATTTTGACTGCCTCCCATGAAGTTTGGATTGCTTGTTTGATCGTATCTAGGTCACAAGGTGGGGTCGAAGGCTGTGAGGACATAGCTTCACTTGATTGGTGGGTTGCATAAATATTTATGTTGGTCCAGGCCTGGGAACTGGGCCATTTTCCTTCTCTATGACTGTCGGGCCTATGTTTAAGGCAACACAGTGGAGTCCCCATGGGTCGTAGCTGGGCCTGACAACACTGGTTAGGAAGAGTTGATACGAGTGCAGAGAATGGCTGATCTTCAGGAGATGCAGATAGTTGCCCAGTGGTACAGGCATTTCCAGGCTTCCCCATCAGTTGGGGGATCCAACAAGTCTGCCTGTTTGTAGCATCCGACAGGGAGAGCATGGACAGCCATTGTGGTGTTTGGAGCCTTAGTGGACGCTCTCTTGGCCAGAGACTGGGTCCCTGACGTGCGTGTACTAAAACGGATGGTGGTTGAGTGATGATGGGCCAGGGTTCCTGTTGTGTCCCTGCCCCTTGCCTTAGGCCCAACAAAAGGCAGCACGCAGCCTGGTTGCTTGTATTCAGGTTGGAGCAGAGTGTATGGTGTGAGGCACAGCAACACTCAGCCAGGCCCAATCCACTGGTCCAGCGGGAGGAGAAACCATGGTAGATCGCCTCAGGAGGAGTTGCTGGGGGGCCAACGGTGGCGGCTTCCTAACCACCTGTCAGGGTCCACTGGGGCCAGCCAGATTTCTAGATTCTCCTCTCCTTGATTCAGAGCGGGCACTCTATGCGCGGCTGAGGCAGCTGATCAGCCTTGCCTGGGTCCGCTTCACATTGGAGTGTGGGCGCTGTGACATGTAGTGCATGGGGACAGGTTGGCTCTCCGGCTTCAATCATCCCACAGCCGCAACTTGCTCTTACCTGGTGTCCCACGAGGGGCCCCGGAGACCAGCAGTCTCCCTCTTGTGGACCAGGCCAGTAAGATCGCCTGCCAACTTTGTTTGCAAAATTGAGAAAAAATCTAAACAAATGTTAAAAAGGAAGCTTTCCCATTGTGTTATCTGGCTGTGTAAGTTGTCAAACCGATATTACCAGACGTCACCAGTGCTTACACCAACCAAAGTTTCTGGGGCCTACAGCCATGCCACATCAGAACAAAGTGTTCCATGTAGCTATGCTTTGTCTCCTCGGGTTCCTACTGACCCCGTCTGGCGCACCTTCAGGTCCCAAAGAGCCGTGAGGCCCTCCATCTAGAGTACCACCAGCAGGTTCACCCTTGGTGCCAGTTGGATCCTCAGAGCCCCCCTTGCTGCCGGCTCTTGTCCTGAACCCACTTATGGCACCACTCCCTACACCAGCCCTGAGCACTTCCACGCCGATGCAGACTTTATCGACATGGGAGGATGAGGTTCTGATAGATCTTTCCGAATCCGAATCAACACCCTTCTGACCTTGACTGAAGTTGTTCCTGATACTGCTTGAGTTGTGACTTCTCCCACTTAATTTACCACCTCCACAAGGGAGAACCCAAACTCTTCATTATTTTTTCGGAACAGTGTCCGATAACGATTGTGACCCGGCAGATGAGTTCATTCAACCCTACCAGGATGACAGTTGGTATGATGTCTTGCAGGAGGCTAGTGGTTCCGATACCTCCCAGAAAACGGGCCTACTCTCGCCCCATTAAATCAGCCACAGAGGAATCTGCTTCCTACACCATGATACTCCATAAGGCGCTAAAGTACTTGACCTCTAGCCCCACACCTTGGAGGTTAAGACCATTGTATTGACAGATGTCCTTCCACAGGGACAACAATCTTCTTAGTCTCTTCTTCCATTTAATGAGGCACATATGGATACTTTATTGGGGACTTGGGGCAAACCTTGTTCTGCACCCAAGTTAACAAACAAATAGCCAGGTGCTATCACCCTGCTTAAAGGTGACCCTCCTTTGCCCTTGCAGCATCCTTCCCCCTAAAGTCTAGTGGTGTAAATCTCCACAAGCAGGTCTAACCCAAACAACTTTTCTACCCCGTCCCCGACAGCAAATCAAAGCCAGTGGAGACATTTGGGAAACTAATGTTTCTGTACCAGACTGGTACACTGATTAGTTAACGCCAGCTTTTTGTTGGGGCACTATTCTCACGCCCTTTGGGATTTGGAGGTACAAGTCCTGCCTGACGTGCCCGAAGACCTTCGACCTGTTGCTGAACAGGCAATTCAAGACAGTCATGATGCGGCCAAGTTCACAATTCAATGTGGCTTGGACATCACTGATTCCATTGTGACTGTGATGACTGGCTTCTCAGGTGATGTTCAGTCTTCCCTGATGGTCATGCCTTTTACGAGACTCTCCTGTTTAAAGACCAGGCTGATTCCACTCTAGTGCATTTTAAAGAGAGCAAGGCCACTGCACGCTATCTGTGCCTGCCACCCCACCTCACCAACTGCACCAATTCTCTTGCTTATTTCGTGGATTTGTTATAGGTGCCCCAAACTGCTAGCCTGTCCAGCCTTAAAAATGGAACCCAGTAGTTTCGTGGTGGGGACCAAGGTCATTGGCCGCTCAGTCTACCGCTCTCCCTGCAGCCCTACCTGCCAAACTTCTTTGGGAACACATACAACCAGTGGGAGGCAGAATCCACCAATCGTTCCTGGGTTGGCAGGCAATAACATCAGTGTAAACAAAATACGCCTTACCTAAATTCAATACATCCAACTTTATAGACCAACAGGGATAATCTGATGCACCATCTAGATCATCCTAAGTGTGTTAAATAACACTAATCTCGTGGGTCAAGGATGTGGCTTTAAAGCTCTCAATCTTTATTCTGGTGCTGCAAACCTTCCAAATTAAAAATGGATTTTCATATACCATGCAAATTCAAAGTGCCGACATGTTTCATTGCTCTTATTTCAGCAATTTCATCAGGGCAGTCTTGGGTTCTTGGTTCATAATCATCACACTTATATATGTATTGGACCTTATGATTGCCACATCGGACGTACCGGCAACCATACACGGGACCCCGTGTCCTCCGATCATGTGTCCTTCGGTAACTTGGTATAACAACTCAAGCCCGTTGAGCCGCGTCCCTCCGGCGCTTCCACACTGCCCTGATGAAATTGCTGAAATAAGAGCAATGAAACATGTCGGCACTTTGAATTTGCATGGTATATGAAAATCCATTTTTAATTTGGAAGGTTTGCAGCACCAGAATAAAGATCGAGAGCTAGCAACCCTTACCATAAATCGTTTTTAACCGACTTTGGTTGCACTTTATACACTGGTTTATTGATTTTTGTTGGGGTTAGAGGTGCACTGGTACACTCCTTTGTGCATTCTGGTATTAGCTAATTTGTACATACCACCATTATTATTTATACACTTGGTTGTTGTTCTTTGTTGGTCATTTTTACACACTGCACACAGAGAGAGTGACCGATGATAAGTGGGTATACTGGGTACTGTTAACCAGGAACCCCCTCGGGAGTTACGTCTGTGAGGCACTCTCTCTGTTTTCACACATTTTTCCTGGTGGTTGTGGGAACCTGTATCTATTCTTTCTTTAAAGCCACATCCTTGACCCACGAGATTAGTGTTATTTAACACACTTAGGATGATCTAGATGGTGCATCAGATTATCCCTGTTGGTCTATAAAGTTGGATGTATTGAATTTAGGTAAGGCGTATTTTGTTTACAGTGGTTTGAGTGGGGGGCGGCCTTACCGTCTTTCCCCCTATACTCCTATTGATTAATTAGGCAATAACATCAGACAGGTGGGTTCTACAGGTCGTTGACAGGGGATGCCCCTTACTCTTCCGCTCTTGCCTGCTGCACCTTGCTCCATCCCCCAGCTACTTAACGGAGGACCATCTCTGCATTTTGCGACAGGAAATGTAAGCCCTTTTGGCCAAAGGGACTCAAGAGGGTGCCAGTGTCAAAAGTAGGGCGTGGTTGTTATTCCCATTACTTTCTAGTGCCCAAGAAAGATTAAGCCTTCAGTCTATTTTAGACCTGTGCCTTCTCAATTCCTTTCTCCGGAAGGAGAAATTCAAAATGCTCACCCTGGCCCAGATTTTATCTGCCCATCGATTCTGGAGACCAGATTGTGATGTTAGGCCTGCAGGATGCCTATTTTCGTATTCCCGTCCTGCATGCCTTCCAGCGCTACCTCTGATTTGTAGTGCGGCAGGAGCCTTTTCAGTTTGTGGTGCTCCCCTTTAGTCTCACCAATGCACCTGTGGTGTTGATGAAAGTGATGGCGGTGGAAGTAGCACTTCTAAGCAGGTCAGGGGTGCCACTCTTCACCTACTTCTGACTGGCTGTCCTCCACCACCTTCTGAATCTGGCGAACCTTCTGTCATCCTTCAGGTTCACTGTGCGCATGCTGAAGTCATGCCTGACTCCTTCTCAGATGGTCCCTTTCCTCAGAACCATTCTTGACACATTTCAGTTTTGTGCCATTCCCCTGGGAAAAAGAGTCCAGAGCATTCAGGATATGTTTCCTATATTTCAGCCTCGACTATGAGGCAGCTGGTCTTTGTGGCCTCCGGCATCTTGCTGGTCGAGCATGCCAGGTAGCATAAGCGGGCTCTGCAGTGGGATCTGAAGTCCCGGTAGGCCCAACATCAAAGTGACCTCTTTGCCCACATTCAGATTTTGGAAGAGACTGCAAAAGAACTGCTGTGGTGGTTGCTTGACCGTAATTGAGTCAGCAACAGATTCCTCTCTCTATGCCACCCAGAAATGACTGGTTAATAATGCATTGCCTCTGGGTTCGGACAGCCATCTGTGAGAGGTGGAGATCAGAGGCCTCTGGTCTCCAGCAGAGTCCTGGATCCACATCAGCCTTCTGCAGCTAATGCCAACCGCTTGGTACTGAAAGCCTTCCTCCTGTCCAACAAGGGGAGGCTGGTTCAGGTGCTCAGGGTCAACACCACTGTCATGTGGTATTGCAACATACAGGGTGGGGTAGGGTCTCCGACCCCCGGAGGCATTGCGGTACTGGAAATGGCTGCACCTCCTGGGAATGCCAGGGCAGAAACTCACCTGTAGGCTGTTTCACCCACAGGTAGCACAAGGCCTCTTCCGTGAATTGTGGGAACCTTGGCTCAATTGGTTCGCTACTGCCTAGAATTCACATTGTTATGTAATGTTATGTTCTGAGTTTAATATAGCACACAGCTTCCCTAGCAAAATGTGCGTCCCAGCGCAGGCCTGGATGATAACTTGCCGGATAGAAGGATCAAAGAAACCCAGCAGCTGTTTGAGCCCCCGCAGTAGTCCAAAGCAGGTCCCCGCACTCTTTTGGTTTGGACCTGAAAACTGAGGACCGAGTCAACCCAGACACCTGTTTGGGGGCGGGTGCACAACCCAGCGTTGCAGGCCACCAGTGCTCGCTCCACAATTCTGAGTCTCTTCCTACCAGCAGAACCTTAGACTTGCTGTTGTTCAGCTGGAGGCAGTTGACAGTCATCCACTCAGCAACAGCTGAAAGATCGCTCCGAAACTTACGAGCATCCTGCATGGAATCGTCAGAGAGTGTTACTACCAACTATGTATCATCAGCATATGATACTACTGGAAGCCCTCTGCTCCTGGCCACAGCTGCTAATGGTTGGACATACAGGTTGAATAGCGTTGGGCTCAATGCTGAGCCCTCTGTGGCACCCCTTGTTTGATAGTATGAGTCGGGGAGGCAAAAAGGGGGCCGTCACCTGGAAGGTGATCTCGGAAAGAAAAGAGGCGAACCAATCCAGTTTGAGCCCACAATGCCAGCCTCCTCCAATCGTAGCAGCAGGATCTGGTGGGAGACCGTGTCGAACGCGGCACTAAGATCTAATAAAATCAGCGCCGAAGTGCGTCCAACATCTAATGCTACCCGCAGATGTTCGGTCACAGCTAGGAGAGCAGACTCCGTGCTGTGACCCGGGCGGAAGCCATTCTGAGAGGGGTCTAATGTGTTGTTATTTTCCAGGAAACCTGTCCGAATTGAATTAATGTAGGCCTCCGAGATCTTAGACACCCATGGCAAGAGAGATATGGGGCGAAAGTTCTCCGGTTTGGCGGTGTCCAAAGCT
The DNA here is from genome assembly GCF_964261635.1 of Lissotriton helveticus. Classification (NCBI taxonomy): domain Eukaryota; kingdom Metazoa; phylum Chordata; class Amphibia; order Caudata; family Salamandridae; genus Lissotriton; species Lissotriton helveticus. The sequence goes on from NC_136067.1 coordinate 1,623,386,516, forward strand.
TTTAACAGAGTAGCTCTCGTTCCGGTAGAGACTCTATCTAGCTGGAATTCCTCGCTGATCCTCGCACTGTTCCTGTTCGTGCTCCGGATTTCTTTTCCAGATCTGAATAGTGTCAGTGCAGAATGGCATGGCGCCACCTGACGGTGCACCAAGGTACTGGTACTGTGGGGTACTGCAAAAGAGTTTTGGGATCCAGTCTGACGTCTGGGGAATATTCAAAAGGTGAGGAATCTGCAGAATGATAGTCTCTAGCAGAAAGAGAGATTGAGTGGATTGCCTTGGCACAGGCTGAATGTTCCAATGCATGTTTATTTCAAAGTAATTACAATGGTCCTTCTTGGTATCTACAGTAGATATTACTGTCCAACTAAGACATCAGAAGATCTGTAAATAAGAATGCACTGTAAGAAAATCAACTCAAAAACTGTTGGATTCCCCGCCTTGAGGTGCTCATTGTGTTTTTTAATGGAATTAGTAATTATATTAAAATACATTTGCTTTTTATTAAAAATACTTTTCTTTCTGCAGCCTTGCTGATCAGATGCGAATGATGAACTTCCCACATTGGTTTGATCTAATGCAAAATATTTTTTCTAAGTTTACTGTATTCCTTCAACGGGTGAAGGTATGTTTTTATTTGTTTTAACTAATTCAGCAGTTGTGCTTTTAGACGTATCTCGAACTACTCTTGCATCTAATGTTTCTTCTGTTTGTGTTGCATATATGGATAGTTTATAAATGTTTTGCATTTGTGATCGAACATAAAACTCAATATATAAAAATAACAATATTGGTGTAATCTTTCACAGCTTTGTATGTACAGACCAATGTTTATGCATTAAAACAGTTGTGTTCCACATTCAAGATTAAGCAGACGTTCTGATTATCTTTGTTATAGTGAATTCTTCTTTTCCCACTTACAGTCCAACAAAACAGGCACCTTTCTATTATTTTTTTCCATTACATTTCTCTTTAAAAAAAAAAAAAAACCTTTTTTAAACTCTTACCCACAGGGGTGGGTGAATTCCTATTTACTGACACCTTCCAAAGGCACAACTGCCTCAGCAAGATCACCAGAAACCACTGGGAGTAAAGGAGGGGTTGTCAAGGAAGAGTAAGTCTTAGTGTAATGGAGGTTACTGGTATGAAATGTGGGACATACTGCTTTTTCTTTACCTCTGTTCCTCTCGTAAGAGACTATGCTACGCTGTTATATCAGTGTGTAGAGGCCACTTTTCTTTAGAATCTGAGGGCTACTCCTGTAGCCAAGCATCTGGGAGCTGCCTTTTTGCCATAGGTTGATGGTTTCAGGGTTGGAGACAGGGTGCAGTGTGTGATGCCGCAGTAAAGAACAGTGAATCCCAAGCAACAATGTATTCATTGGTAGAAGATCCAGCTCCTGCCAGGGGAGACAAATTCAGAGACCACTGCCATAAGCACCAGCTCCACCATGGAGAGGGGTGAGCTTTAATTGCTTGATGTGTTAGTGTGTCTTTACTAAAGGCAAGCTGAGCCCTTTACAACTGAAGCTTGTGGGCTCTGGCAGAACCGGGACCGGCGTATATATAGTCTACTTATTTGATCTTGGTGAATGGTTACTTTGATTTGCAGAGGATGCTCCAGGATAAATACAGTGGAAACAATGAACTAGATAGAATACAGACACAGTTGTATGGAACCAGGTGAAGGGTCAAGGTGAAGATATGGCAGCACTGCAAAAGATCGTGAGAAAGAGTTGATGGTAGTGGATTCGCCCTTAAAGCTTGTGGAGTGCAAAGTGGCTGTAGTGAAGTCTGCATGGCAAGAGATGTGGGTGACCGTGCAACAGCTAGAAAGCCACTTGAGATTTATGGAGTTTGAAATGAGGGTGGAACTTAATTTAGGAAAGGTCACTAGGGTCCTATTGGTGCTTTATAAAAAAAAAATCAAGACTTTGGAAAATCAGAAGCGAATGGCACATGTTGGGGTTCAAGGGAAATCAAGACTTTGGAAAATCAGAAGCGAATGGCACATGTTGGGGTTCAGGGGTTTCATGCTATAACATGCGATCTGTCATTGACTTAGGTGATGAAGGTATTTTCCTCAGAGCACTTATCTCATTCCAGTCACAAGAGTAAACTAATTAAAAAGGTGTATTACTCCTTTCCTTACGCTTCTAAAAATCTTGTTGACATCATTGTGATGCTTTAGCCTACCCAGTCATGAAGGAACCTGCAATTCTAAAAATCGACCTACAGAAGGAGGGTAGGTGGATAATCCTCTTTCCTCACCTAAGCTCAGCACACAGGTAGGGAGGAATTTGCTGTAGTTGATGCAGAAGTAGGACGGGAAGGCATCGCAGATTATTCATGTTTTTTCGTGATCTGTTGTGGCAGATGTCTGCAATATGCTATATGTCCCAGATTTGAAAGAGAACGGAGAAAGCAAAGAGGAAAATGACATGCAAAGATTTGGTTAGCAAAACTCACAATGAAGCAGTTTAACTAATAAATGCGATACTGCATGTCAACATTTTTTGTCCCCCTATGTAGTCTGTTTCCTGTAGTGGTTTGTGCTGCTAGTTAAGTTATTCTGTGCCTCACAGTCACTACCAAACTATGGTTCTATACAAAGAAATTGAGGTAACAGGGTAAAGGGCGCACTGCAAAAATTTGGCTTAAGTTAAATTATACAAATCACAACAGGTGCTCAAAAGCAAGGTAGGGAAGGTCACCTCACTCCCCCAGATTCCCTTGAGCAAAAGCTCTTGGTATTGAAAATCAAAATTTCTCGCTGAGCACTCAAATGAAGTTATCCTTATTTCAGAGTTCAATCCATTGTAATTATAATTTCAAGTCCATTTTCAGTCCATTTCCAAGTTAGACACCAGAATTCTTAAGTAAACGTGATGTTGATCCTCTTTAATTAAAGGCTCCAAATTTTCACAATTCATAACACACTCTGCAGCCAACACGTGTTTCGTTGGGCATCAATCATATGCCTAATCAACTTCCTCGGCACAGTCCTTCCGTATTCGGGTCGCTGGCCAGCGACCCGAATACGGAAGGACTGTGCCGAAATACTGGATACTGGTAGCGGTGATACTAGAAGTACGAGTACATTGAGAAGTGAGATTGGAGGTTGACAATCAAGGGAAGTTGATAACTTGGATACAGACTCAACCCCTATGAATTCCTACTATTAAGAGACAAAATAGAAATGAAGAATTACTGACTATAGCCCTGAGAAAGTTGATTAGGCATATGATTGATGCCCAACGAAACACGTGTTGGCTGCAGAGTGTGTTATGAATTGTGAAAATTTGGAGCCTTTAATTAAAGAGGATCAACATCACGTTTACTTAAGAATTCTAGTGTCTAACTTGGAAATGGACTGGAAATGGACTTGAAATTATAATCACAGTTTATTGAACTCTGAAATAAGGATAACTTCATTTGAGTGCTCAGCGAGAAATTTTGATAAACTATGGTTCTACTTTCATACCTAGGATATATCCTGTTTTTTTAGTTTTTCATATCTGGTCACCCTGTACTAAAGAAATTGGTCAAACATCTATCAGTGGAAAAAAACATCTTAGCAGGGTGGACAGCGTCTACCCTGTGAAAATAGTGGGTGGACGCTGTCTACCCGTGTATACCTCCGACTTGGTCCCTGATTGTTTGGGGTTTTATGTTGTGATTTTGTCTCAACACTTCAACAACAATTCCTGCACAACACGCCACTCTACTCTGACAGTCCACTCCACTGTAGCACACTCCATGTCACCCCACTTTACTGTACGCCACCCCACTTTACAGTACGCCACTCCACTCTACTGTACGCCACTCCACTCTTTGCACCTCAACTGTACTCCATTCTAACCTATGCTATTCCACTCTGCCACTCGACTGTGTGCCCCTCTTCACACCCCCACTCAACGGCATTCCACTGTGTGCCCCTCTACTTTACGCTATTTCTCTCAACACCACTCCACGCCACTCCACTCTACGTGTTCTACTCTGTGCAATTCCACCCTGCGCCGCTCCACCCTACGCCGCTCCACCCTGCGCCGCTCCACCGCCGCTCCACCCTGCGCCGCTCCACCCAGCGCCGCTCCACCCTGCGCCGCTCCACCCTGCGCCGCTCCACCCTGCGCCGCTCCACCCTGCGCCGCTCCACTCTGCGCCGCTCCACTCTGCACCACTCCACTCTGCACCACTCCACTCTGCACCACTCCACTCTGCACCTCTCCACTCTGCGCCGCTCCACTCTGCGCCGCTCCACTCTGCGCCGCTCCACTCTGCGCCGCTCCACTCTGCGCCGCTCCACCACTCTGCGCCGCTCCACCACTCTGCGCCGCTCCACCACTCTGCGCCGCTCCACCACTCTGCGCCGCTCCACCACTCTGCGCCGCTCCACCACTCTGCGCCGCTCCACCACTCTGCGCCGCTCCACCACTCTGCGCCGCTCCACCACTCTGCGCCGCTCCACCACTCTGCGCCGCTCCACTCTGCGCCGCTCCACGCCGCTCCACTCCACGCCGCTCCACTCCACGCCGCTCCACGCCGCTCCACTCAACTCCGCTCCACTCCACTCCACTCCACACTCCACTCTGCGCCGCTCCACTCCACTCTGCGCCGCTCCACTCCACTCTGCGCCGCTCCACTCCACGCCGCTCCACTCCACGCCGCTCCACGCCGCTCCACTCCACGCCGCTCCACTCCACGCCGCTCCACTCCACGCCGCTCCACTCCACGCCGCTCCACTCCGCTCCACTCCACGCCGCTCCACTCCACGCTGCTCCACTCCACGCCGCTCCACTCCGCTCCACTCCACTCCACGCCGCTCCACTCCACGCCGCTCCACTCCACGCCGCTCCACTCCACGCCGCTCCACTCCACGCCGCTCCACTCCACGCCGCTCCACTCCACGCCGCTCCACGCCGCTCCACTCCACGCCGCTCCACTCCACGCCGCTCCACTCAACTCCGCTCCACTCCACTCCACTCCACACTGCTCCACTCCACTCTGCGCCGCTCCACTCCACTCTGCGCCGCTCCACTCCACTCTGTGCCGCTCCACTCTGTGCCGCTCCACTCCACGCCGCTCCACTCCACGCCGCTCCACTCCACGCCGCTCCACTCCACGCCGCTCCACTCCACGCCGCTCCACTCCACGCCGCTCCACTCCGCTCCACTCCACTCTGCGCCGCTCCACTCCACTCTGCGCCGCTCCACTCCACTCTGCGCCGCTCCACTCCACGCCGCTCCACTCCACTCTGCGCCGCTCCACTCCACTCTGCGCCGCTCCACTCCACTCTGCGCCGCTCCACTCCACTCTGCGCCGCTCCACTCCACTCTGCGCCGCTCCACTCCACTCTGCGCCGCTCCACTCCACTCTGCGCCGCTCCACTCCACTCTGCGCCGCTCCACTCTGCGCGGCTCCACTCTGCGCCGCTCCACTCTGCGCCGCTCCACTCTGCGCCACTCCACTCTGCGCCACTCCACTCCACTCTGCGCCGCTCCACTCCACGCCGCTCCACTCCACGCCGCTCCACTCCACGCCGCTCCACTCCACGCCGCTCCACTCAACTCCGCTCCACTCCACTCCACTCCACACTCCACTCTGCGCCGCTCCACTCCACTCTGCGCCGCTCCACTCCACGCCGCTCCACTCCACGCCGCTCCACGCTGCTCCACTCCACGCCGCTCCACTCCGCTCCACTCCACGCCGCTCCACTCCACGCCGCTCCACTCCGCTCCACTCCACGCCGCTCCACGCTGCTCCACTCCACGCCGCTCCACTCCACGCCGCTCCACTCCACGCCGCTCCACTCCACTCCACGCCGCTCCACTCCACTCCACGCCGCTCCACTCCACGCCGCTCCACTCCACGCCGCTCCACTCCACGCCGCTCCACTCCACGCCGCTCCACTCCGCTCCACTCCACTCTGCGCCGCTCCACTCCACTCTGCGCCGCTCCACTCCACTCTGCGCCGCTCCACTCCACTCTGCGCCGCTCCACTCCACTCTGCGCCGCTCCACTCCACTCTGCGCCGCTCCACTCCACTCTGCGCCGCTCCACTCCACTCTGCGCCGCTCCACTCCACTCTGCGCCGCTCCACTCCACGCCGCTCCACTCCACGCCGCTCCACTCCACGCCGCTCCACTCCACGCCGCTCCACTCCGCTCCACTCCACTCCGCTCCACTCCACGCCGCTCCACTCCACGCTGCTCCACTCCACGCCGCTCCACTCCGCTCCACTCCACTCCACGCCGCTCCACTCCACGCCGCTCCACTCCACGCCGCTCCACTCCACGCCGCTCCACTCCACGCCGCTCCACTCCACGCCGCTCCACTCCACGCCGCTCCACTCCACGCCGCTCCACTCCACGCCGCTCCACTCAACTCCGCTCCACTCCACTCCACTCCACACTCCACTCTGCGCCGCTCCACTCCACTCTGCGCCGCTCCACTCCACTCTGCGCCGCTCCACTCCACTCTGCGCCGCTCCACTCCACTCTGCGCCGCTCCACTCCACTCTGCGCCGCTCCACTCCACGCCGCTCCACTCCACGCCGCTCCACGCCGCTCCACTCCACGCCGCTCCACTCCACGCCGCTCCACTCCACGCCGCTCCACTCCACGCCGCTCCACTCCGCTCCACTCCACTCTGCGCCGCTCCACTCCACTCTGCGCCGCTCCACTCCACTCTGCGCCGCTCCACTCCACTCTGCGCCGCTCCACTCTGCGCCGCTCCACTCCACTCTGCGCCGCTCCACTCCACTCTGCGCCGCTCCACTCCACTCTGCGCCGCTCCACTCTGCGCCGCTCCACTCTGCGCCACTCCACTCTGCGCCACTCCACTCCACTCTGCGCCGCTCCACTCTGCGCCGCTCCACTCTGCGCCGCTCCACTCCACGCCGCTCTGCGCCGCTCCACTCTACGCCGCTCTGCGCCACTCCACTCTGCGCCGCTCCACTCTGCGCCGCTCCGCTCCACTCTGCGCCGCTCCACTCTGCGCCACTCCACTCTGCGCCGCTCCACTCTGCGCCACTCCACTCTGCGCCGCTCCACTCTGCGCCGCTCCACTCTGCGCCGCTCCACTCTGCGCCGCTCCACTCTGCGCCGCTCCACTCTGCGCCACTCCACTCTGCGCCACTCCACTCCACTCTGCGCCGCTCCACTCTGCGCCGCTCCACTCCACGCCGCTCCGCTCCACTCCACTCTTCGCCGCTCCACTCCACTCTGCGCCGCTCCACTCCACTCTGCGCCGCTCCACTCTGCGCCGCTCCACTCTGCGCCGCGCCACTCCACGCCGCTCCACTCCACGCCGCTCCACTCCACGCCGCTCCACTCCACGCCGCTCCACTCCGCTCCACTCCACGCCGCTCCACTCCACTCCACGCCGCTCCACTCAACTCCGCTCCACTCCACTCCACTCCACACTCCACTCTGCGCCGCTCCACTCCACTCTGCGCCGCTCCACTCCACTCTCGCCGCTCCACTCCACGCCGCTCCACTCCACGCCGCTCCACTCCATGCCGCTCCACTCCACGCCGCTCCACTCCACGCCGCTCCACTCCGCTCCACTCCTCTCTCCACTCCACTCTGCGCCGCTCCACTCCACTCTGCGCCGCTCCACTCCACTCTGCGCCGCTCCACTCCACTCTGCGCCGCTCCACTCCACTCTGCGCCGCTCCACTCCACTCTGCGCCGCTCCACTCCACTCTGCGCCGCTCCACTCCACTCTGCGCCGCTCCACTCTGCGCCACTCCACTCTGCGCCACTCCACTCCACTCTGCGCCGCTCCACTCTGCGCCGCTCCACTCCACGCCGCTCCGCTCCACTCCACTCTTCGCCGCTCCACTCCACTCTGCGCCGCTCCACTCCACTCTGCGCCGCTCCACTCTGCGCCGCTCCACTCTGCGCCGCTCCACTCCACGCCGCTCCACTCCACGCCGCTCCACTCCACGCCGCTCCACTCCACGCCGCTCCACTCCGCTCCACTCCACGCCGCTCCACTCCACGCCGCTCCACTCAACTCCGCTCCACTCCACTCCACTCCACACTCCACTCTGCGCCGCTCCACTCCACTCTGCGCCGCTCCACTCCACTCTCGCCGCTCCACTCCACGCCGCTCCACTCCATGCCGCTCCACTCCACGCCGCTCCACTCCACGCCGCTCCACTCCGCTCCACTCCTCTCTCCACTCCACTCTGCGCCGCTCCACTCCACTCTGCGCCGCTCCACTCCACTCTGCGCCGCTCCACTCCACTCTGCGCCGCTCCACTCCACTCTGCGCCGCTCCACTCCACTCTGCGCCGCTCCACTCCACTCTGCGCCGCTCCACTCCGCGCCGCTCCACTCCACTCTGCGCCGCTCCACTCCACTCTGCGCCGCTCCACTCCACGCCGCTCCACTCCACTCTGCGCCGCTCCACTCCACTCTGCGCCGCTCCACTCCACTCTGCGCCGCTCCACTCCACTCTGCGCCGCTCCACTCCACTCTGCGCCGCTCCACTCCACTCTGCGCCGCTCCACTCCACTCTGCGCCGCTCCACTCCACTCTGCGCCGCTCCACTCCACTCTGCGCCGCTCCACTCCACTCTGCGCCGCTCCACTCCACTCTGCGCCGCTCCACTCCACTCTGCGCCGCTCCACTCCACTCTGCGCCGCTCCACTCCACTCTGCGCCGCTCCACTCCACTCTGCGCCGCTCCACTCTGCGCCGCTCCACTCTGCGCCGCTCCACTCCACTCTGCGCCGCTCCACTCCACTCTGCGCCGCTCCACTCCACTCTGCGCCGCTCCACTCCACTCTGCGCCGCTCCACTCTGCGCCGCTCCACTCTGCGCCGCTCCACTCCACTCTGCGCCGCTCCACTCCACTCTGCGCCGCTCCACTCCACTCTGCGCCGCTCCACTCCACTCTGCGCCACTCCACTCTGCGCCACTCCACTCTGCGCCACTCCACTCTGCGCCACTCCACTCTGCGCCGCTCCACTCTGCGCCGCTCCACTCCACGCCACTCAGCGCCACTCTACTCTGCACAACTTCACGCCACTCCACTCTGTGCCATTCCACTCTGTGCCATTCCACTCTGTGCCATTCCACTCTGTGCCATTCCACTCTGTGCCATTCCACTCTGTGCCACGCCACTCTGTGCCATGCCACTCTGTGCCATGCCACTCTGTGCCACGCCACTCTGTGCCACGCCACTCTGTGCCACGCCACTCTGTGCCTCGCCACGCCACTCTTCGCCACGCCACTCTTCGCCACGCCACTCTTCGCCACGCCACTCTTCGCCACGCCACTCTTCGCCACGCCACTCTTCGCCACGCCACTCTTCGCCACGCCACTCTTCGCCACGCCACTCTTCGCCACGCCACTCTTCGCCACTCTGCACCACTCCACTCTGCACCACTCCACTCTGCACCACTCCACTCTGCACCACTCCACTCTGCACCACTCCACTCTGCACCACTCCACTCTGCACCACTCCACTCCACTCAACTCCACTCAACTCCACTCCACTCTACTCTACACCACTCCCTGTAGAACACCACACTCTACGACACTGCAATGTACAACATTGTCCTCCACTACTCTTAACACTCCACATGATGACACTCCACTGCTCTGTTTAAAACACTGTTTTATTAAAACATTTAAAAAAATTAAATTCAATGAAAAAAGCAAATGTCAAAACAAACGTAGTTCTAATTAGAGCTCCCTGTTTTATGGTATTTAAAAAAAAAAAAAAATTTTAGTCTGTATTCATCCATATTTATTTTATGTTTTGAGGATAAATGGAGTCGTAAAATTGTATATTTCCACATTTATTTAACTGATAAACATGCACTCACACTTTGTTGCCTGTCACGTTTTAGAAAATTAAGCAGCCAATTATAACAAAACACTACACAGACGGGTAAATATTAGCATTATATACAAATATATGTTAACATATGCCTACGTTAAAGGGATTCTCTTCCTGTTTTTGAATCCCCTAGTCATCTACCTCCTTAACAGTTGGTCCTGAATTCACGAGGAATAACAAGGAGTGACTCGCAAGAAGCACAATTTTCTGTATTTTTCTGCTTTTCAAAATAAATACAGACCGGACATAGACTGTTTTCTATCTGTATTTATCTGTAAAAATCAGAAAAACCTATAAACTGGAAACCTTAATTATAGTTAGGAAATCTTTATTCTTTTTATACAAACCAAACATAAAGTATACAAAATTTGAAATTCTAAAGTTCTAGTTCTACCTTGCATTTATAATTTACTCAACACCTACAAATCACTAAATTTATATATTCTTTCTATACATACCCAACTTGAAGTATGCACACATTAAAAATTCTAAAGTTTGAGTTATATCTTAATTTGTAATTTACACACTACCTTCAAATTACTATAACGTGTCCACCTCCGTAAACAGTGTTGTCAAGTCGCTCACCAGACTTCACGAACTACTCTTCGCCACTCTACAATGTAAAGTGATCTCACAAATTGTCATATGAGATGTCATAAGTGTTGTTATGAATGCTATGATTTCACATAGTATAAGTTATGTAATAGAAAAGGGTTTAAGTAGTGCATTGTAAAGGTGAGGAGATACATTAAGATGATAAATATAGCAAAAATAAAGTAGATATTTCAATAGTAGGATTTTTCTGAATGTTTTTACTACAGCATGTGTATCTTCATGAATATCGTAGGAGGAAATGGTATTTTCACTCTTTTGCATTGATTATGCTTGTTGAAAATAAAGGATAACTAGACCTCTGAAGTTGTTCCTTATCTTCATTTATAGGGTAGGAGTATCATGTTCTGTGAAATCTTTGGGTATACACTGGCGTTGGACCAGGAGTTGTTCGACCTCTCTGTGGTACTTAGAGTTATAGCTAATATGGGAGAGATGGTGGAAGGCTGATTGAGCTGTGATACATCCTGCACAGTGCCCAAAACAAAAATGGCCCCATTACTATAGAAGCGTGCACCATTGTGCGATGGGAGGTACCGTGAGCCCACCTGGTGTCTGGTATTGTGGCCTTTGAGATTTCAGGAATCTGAATTTGTAACCTCCCCATTGTGCTTGAAAGGCATAGTGCTATGACGAGCTAGATCAGGAATTCAGATAATTCTTTTATACTAAAGGGCAGAGTCTATGCCACAGGCTGCGCAGGGTTGTGGATACTCGTATGACATTGTACATCCAACATCAGACGGATGGAGGGTTTCTGTGTCCTCACACAGCATGAGGGCTATATTTCATTGTGCATGTCTCTGCAATGCAGTTGGTTTCTAGCCACTACCTGCCAGTGTCTTCTGACTACAGAAGGAGTCTATCCTCTCATACTCCATGTTTCTGCACTGCATTGGGTTTCTAAACCCTAACAGCCAGTGGTTTCTCGCAAAGAGTGGTGTTTTCACAGGTCTTGTTCTGGCACAGCATTACAGCTCTGGTCCCCCACACTCAGTCTCCACACGCTACAGAAGAGTTCTGTTCCCTCTCACTAGGTGCGCCTGTTTTGCACTAGGATTCTAGCCCTTAACATAGTGTTCTCAATGCAGTAGGTTTCCTTTTCAGCTAGCGTTCTCCCATCTCGGGCAGATTCTGCCCACTCTTAACGTGTGCACACACACTGTAGGGGTACTTATCTTCTTTCACAGCTTGTGTGCTCACCTAGAGGAGTGGGTATTTTCCTTCTACACTTGTCAGCCTATAGCGCTTATTATGTTCAGTCATTTGCTTGTGACATCATTTTAAGAAAATGACACCTTGTATCATGCATGTGGTGAAATATTGCATTGAGCAGCAGAAGAGTTGGCAAATTAGTTATATTTTTCAGCTTAATATTCTCACAAACAGTTTAACATCTGGTCACTGCTCTCTGAATTGTATTCAAAGGAAGTTAAGACATCAGCTGCTTTTGGGCTAGGTGAAACCATACTCCTTGGCCATCATTTCAGTAGAAACAAACAAGGTTCAGTGTCTCTGGGCAGTAGACAAACAAGCATGTTACCTTGGATTTTGAGGCAAGAAAAATGTTCCTCTTTATTTCTGTATCGTGGCAATATTGGGCAGAATCTCTAGGGACCCACAACACATTTTGAATAGGACATCAGTTTGTCATTAAGACACAGAGTAAGATCTTCAGATGTTGGGATCTTTGGCACACCATCATCTCGTGCTCTAAGCTGAACGTAACCGATTCCATTTCCAGAAACTCTTGAAAACTGTGTTTTTTTTGTCACCATTAAACTAGAATTATATTTTATGAAGTGAGTGATAAACGGTCAGATTATTTGCCTTCCGTCACATCTAGTTTTAGTGTAACCATTAGTGCAGTTTTTTTTTTTTTACTGTTAGGCAACATTTCAGCGCTATATCTTTTCAATAATTAAGGGGAAAGATGGAAAAGCACAGAGATTGAACTTCAATCAGGGAACAGAAAGTGTGTCTTCACCTTAATCTTGTTTGTCCCAAGTACAGGAGAAATACACTGGAATCTGCTTTTCCCTTTCAGAAGAAGGCAGTGTGTTACAATCCTAGTGCAAATCTAATTTTTAAAAATAGTCAGGCCTCAAAGAAAGCTTCCTTTTTTTAGGAAAACACCTGTCTCAGAATAAGTGCCCATACACTTTTTAACCATCTTTTTTTAAGTTTGATATTATTGGGAATAAAAATAAAAAGAATAGCAAAACAATGATTAAAATAGGTCCTATTTAACATAGTAATTATAAGGGAAGAATAATCTATAAAGGTTATAACTGCCAAGCTGTATATAAAGAGAAATACATGTGCACTATATAAGCAATAAAGGAAAGGGATAAGGGGGAGGACAATATATAATTACTCTATGATGTTAAAATAAGAACATGAATTATAAAATACTATTAAAGTAAAAACCTGAATAATAAATTATTTACCCTGTATTCATAACAATCAGGAAAGACTAATAAACTTGATAGAAATATAAGTGTACAATATATACTAATCATCTGGAAAAAAGACAAAGGGTGAGGTTAAGATGGTTTCCTTACATCATCAGAAACAGTAATTACTTTAACAGCAGAAGAGGCAGATAAAGATAAGTATGTGGTTAATGGAAGCCTTAAGAGATCTCTTTTAATCACTAGAGATATGGGAAAGACATAATTAGTGTCTAATCTATGAAGAAAACATACAGCATTCCACCAGGATCTAAAAGTAACTTCATCGGCTTGTTTCCAATTTGAAGTGATTAAATGAAAAGCAACAGTTAACAATAGATCTAGCAACTTAAAATTTAATGGTGACGATGGTATTTGGGGTGACAGAGTGCGTAAGAATATATTGGTTCAAGAAAAGGGGACTTTAGCTTTGAAAATATTCTTAATTTGTATCCAAACTGACTGCCAAAACTGATGAATAGGAGGACATTCAAGTAATGTGCTTTAAATCTGCATTAGAGCAGGGACAGGACCAACAAGTAGAGGAAGTGTTTGATGAAAAGGATGCTAAAGTCATTGGAGAAAATAACACTCGTTGGTAAACAAAATAAAGAGTTTTGTGGTGTTAGCAGCTCGCAACATTCTGGGAAGCTTAGACCATAACTATCTCATGTTTCAGTTGACCAACATTGTGAGAAATCTTTTTCCCAAGCTAATTCGGTCTTTGATGCGAGTCTGTCTGAGGATTGTAAAGTCTATTAAATAGTGGAAGCACTATCTAATAGTGGAGAAAGCGTAATACATTTTGCAGGGGAATTGGAAGTGTTTGGTAGCGGAAGCAAATATTGATTGAGAGAGGGATGTAAAAGATCAAATTGTGATTTAAATTTAACTAATAAGGACATTTTTTTTTTGAAGGTCAGTAAACGAAGGGGGTTGATTGTCGAGTAGCATTTGAGAGATCCATCACAAATCCATAGAATGCCATTTTTTCCAATAAAAGGTGTGGTTCTTAATTCATAATGATTTATTGTGCCAAATGGGTTGTCGTTGATAAAAATTAAGTGAGGGATAATATGATAATCGGAGAGGAGCCAAATGTTTACGGGAGTGAGAACGAGTAGGAGAATGAAATAATGAGATATTAGCAGTAAAAGCAAGAATCTCCTGAAAATCAGAGGGGGAAATAAAAGATTTCTCTATTTGTATCCACCAGGTGGAGTATGTGGAGAGTTCCGAAGAGAGCCAGCGGGCAGTTTGTTTTAGAGAAAAAGTAGAATGGCATGCTTTAAAATCTGGAAATCTAAGACCTCCTTTGTTAAGAAGGTTAAAGCAATATGGGGCGGGGGTTGTTTTTCCATAGAATTTTTGTCAAGCGAGAGTCCATTTTCTTAAAATAATATGCAGGAATGTGGACCGGAATCATAAAGATAATGGATAAAATCAGAGGAGTGAGCAACATCTTGATTGAATCAATTCGGCCCCACCAGGAGAGTAAAAGAGAATGCCAGCGTGTAATCGTGTCTTTAGTGTTTTTGTAATGTGATCAACATTTAATTTTAATGTTTCAGGAATAGACGGAGAAAACACAGACCCACATATTTTATTTTAGAGGGTTGCCAAGAGAGGCCCGAACGGTCAAAAAGATGCTTTTGACAACGAACATTTAAATGCAGGACCTAACATTTATCAGCTTTAAGTCGATAATCTGATAGTAAGGAGAATGTATTAACCTGCAGAAAAAAGGAGGGGGGGAGGTTTTGGGGTTAGAACAGTATAAGAGAATGTCATCAGCGAAAACAGACATTTTACCTGATGAAGCACAAATTGGAAACCTGAAATACTTGTGTCTTGTCTGATTTTAATTAAGAAGGGTTCTAACGCAATTACAAACAGTAGAGGTGATAATGGGCACCCTTGTCGTACCCCTCTACGTAAAGGAAAATAATCTGAGGCTCTACCATTAACAAAAAATGAAGCTGAGGGGCCAGAGTATAGCAGAGATATTAGTGAAATCAATTTAGGTGAAAAACCAATCCATCTTAATGCGTGGAACATAAAATCCCATTCAATCCTGTCAAAAGCTTTTTCTGCATCTAAAGCAATGGCAGCTACAAGATGATCCAAATATGAAGCCGTGCTAAGGACATTGAAGAAGAATCGAGAATTATCAGAGGCTAGTAGCCTTCAATGAAACCAGATTGTTAAGGGCCTATGAGATCGGGCAGGATGGGGTCAGTGTGCAAAGCTAGGATCTCGTCAAAGATCTTGTTGTCAGTATTAACTAGAGATATGAGAGAATTCTTACAGAGAGAAAGATCTTTATTTTCTTTTGAAATTAAGCAAATCATGGCTTCTTTAAAAGTCTCTTGAGACATACCTTTATGAGAAAATGAATGAAATAGAAATAAAAGATTGGGTAAGAGAGATTTTGCAAAATGGTCATAAAATTCAATTGTAAACCCATCAGGACCAGGGGCCTTCCCTCGACGTAACACTGAGACTGCTTAGGTAATTTCCATCAATGAAATGTTAGTTTCTAATGAATCAAAATCAATGTTAGGGGAAGGTGGAAAAGGAATGGACTGAAAATATGCAGAGAGGTCAGACTGTACTGGTTGTGTTTCTGGAGAGTATACGTTTTTATAGAAAGAGACAAATTTGTTTAAAATATCATTATATTTAAAAAGAAGAGTCTCTGCAAGGCTCTGTAAACATTCTATCTTAGTTCTATCCTTTTTTATTTTTAAATAATTAGCTAGCAGTTTTCCCATTTTATTCTAAAAGATAGTCAATACTAGATTGTGTGTAGTGTGGTGCCGAATAGAAACTGTTTTCCAGAAGATCTGGGTGACAGTCGCCATATATCAACTAATGATTTACAACGTACAGTAGAAGTAAAGTGTGAGTGCATTTTATTGGAAACAAACAGTCAAGTGCCTGTCCAATATGGGATCATACATTTTGTTATAGTCACCACCAAATATTGTATAGTCATCCTCAAATAAAAGCAATTTGTCAGAAATCTTAGTCCAAAAACCCTTATCAACAAAGACGGGCCATAAACATTGAAAATAACTAAGGGTATCTTATCAATAAGACGCTTAACAACAACCCATCGACCTTCAATATCAGATTCTTGATGAACGACCGAAACTTGAAGTTTTTTATGGCAAAGAATCAGGGCCCAATTTTTCTTACCTAAGGCAGGAGAATTTAACACATGACCCACCCAACTTCTCTTCAATGTGGAAGCTTCAGACTCAGAAAGATGTGATTCTTGTAGCAGTGCAATATCAGTTTTTAACTTGCCTAGATGAGATAACACCTGTTGTCTTTTAATAGGATTACCTAGTCCTTTGACATTTCAAGTAGTAACCCCGAAGGTAAAGTAATGATAAGAACATGAACGTTCAATATGCTTACAGTAGTTCTATTAAGACTAGAGTAAATCCAATATAAAAAGAAAAAAAGATATGCGTGGAACATTTGTTTAATAAGAAAAAGAAGCAAAAGAATGATATAGTAAACAATAGAGAAAGAAAAGTGATAAAGAAGAGCCACATGGAAAAACACGAACAAAGGTGAAAAGAAACTAAAAACAAAAAGGCAGTACAAGTCCTAGAATGACGACTGAAGAACATACCTACAAACACAAAGGCGATAGGAGGGTGGCGACACCAGGAGACGACAATGACAGCACACGAGTCCCGTCGGATGCCAGGGAAACCTTGGATGGATAAGGATATCAACAAACCATATGGGAGATGGGGGATGAGAATACACCTGTACTAGGAAAAAGAGAAATAGTATGGATTAATACTTTATAAAGAAGAGAAGAAAAAAGGAAAAGGGAGAGAGAAGACTAAAGAAAAGCATCACAAAATTGAATCAAGAAAGAGACAACATTCAAGGAATTCTACAGAAAGGGGGACACCCATATAAAGTAAAAACAAAATGGCAATCAAGTAGAGTTTGGAGTGTCTATGACATCCGCTCCATGTTGCTGAAGAAATTCCTGTAGGGCCGCTGGTTCTTCATAAGTGGTAGTCTTCTCCTTATAGGTGAGTTGAAAGAGGCAGGGGTGGATTAGACCATATCTAGCATTTATAGTTCTTAGCTGAGGACGAAGGTCCAAGAATTTCTTCCGATGGTGCATGTTGGCTTTAGCAACATCTTGAGAGGAAAAACAATCTATGCCCTCCCCAAAAATTTGTTTTTGGGATGTAATAGCGGACAAGACTTGTAGTAGGACGGTATATTGCAGAAAGAACATAATAACGCCACAATTTTTTTATGAGACCTTGGGACTACGTCTATGAGTCCGTTGTATGTTGAGAGGGACAGTAGTAGTATCCAGAAGCTTGGGCAGGAATGTCTGAAAGAAAAATGTCAGATTGGGACCCTCTATATTTTCAGGAAGTCCATAGATTCGAAGATTATTTCTGCGGTTCCGATTTTCCAAGTCCTCGGTGTGCTTCTTATGAAGAGATACCTCAGATTCCAAAAAAGAGATGCAAGAACAAGTAGATTCCATTTATTGTTCCACAACCAGCACACGTGTTTCCAAAGAAGACTATTTGTCATTCAGAAGTTGCAGTGTTTTTGAGTTTCCTCCATGAAGGTTTTCAAAGCATGAATTTCTTCAAGAATCATGTCCATGGAGGTTGACGAGGTGTGCACTGGAGAAAGGGGGTCTTTCTTAGGTAAAGGGTCAGATTTATGGCGAGATATATCTTCCATGTCGTTGTGAGTGGAATCCAAGTCTGACTTTACAATGCGTTTGGAGGCAGCTGAGAGTTTAAGATTCCGTAATCTCCCCATATACAGTAAAAGAACTGCGCAGACTACAGACTGCAGGCAAAAGGCAGAAACTCCCAAAAAACAAACAATTTCAGTCACACAGTGAGGAGGAGAAAAGAAATATCCAGGAATTCAGAGGAAAACCGCAGGGTCAACCTCCCTTGTTAACAATATCGATGAGGGTTCAATAAACAGTGACAGATATCCATATAAGAACAGCCAGTGGCATATCTGTCATGAGATTGAAGAGATTGTTCCACAGGGAAGAATTACTGAGGAGAGAAAAGATTTTCAAAGAGTAATAAATGGATCTTCTTGAGGAGAGGCATGCCAAAGTCCCCACAGAAGACCATTTGGAGATGAAAATGATGTAAAAATAGCACTGAGATGCTTGAAAGTAAAAGGAAGCTTGTTTGCCTTTTCAAAATGGCGGGCACAACCTTATCCTGAGGAGAAATCTCCAGTGGCCATTGTAGCCCTTAAAAATGCAGAGGCGGGAGTTGTAGAGAGCTGCAGCGACTCACCGGGACACATGAGGGGGAGACGCTGTGTAATTTCGTCCTTCAATGAGTGCTGAAACAGCCTCTGGTCTCAAAAAAGCTCCCCATTACGTCAGAGCTCAGCGCGGTCACGTCATCTTGGATTGGCGCTGAGATCAAGCCCCCGCTTTTCAACCATCTAATTTAGCTGACTCTCAGAAAATTTCGATTTTTCTTTACTTAAACAGTTTCAAAGCTACTTCTGCCTGTGAATTGGACCTTCTTCTCAATATAGTTTACATACATTTTTACAGGATTGTCCATCTTTATTCACAGAGCTGATTCCTTGATGTTCATAGACCACTGTTTTGCATGACATATTGCAGAGAGGACCACAGGTCGAATGAAATTGAAGCCTTCAACAATAAATAGACAACCTAAGCATTTGTCATCCCTAACATCACCCTTGCCTTTCATGCTGACATCCATTGTTGCAATCAAAGGCTCTTGTTAATCTATATATACTCTAGTGGATACATTACATGTAATCAACAAGGACTTTAACTCTTTGGAAATAGTCTATCCTCTGTTGTATAGTGACAATGTCAATACCATATATTCAAAGCATGCCTGCTTAAGATGCATCCTTGCCTTTGAAGCAAAGAATAAACATTTGCCCATGTCACCCTGTACTTTGGGGCTTACGACAAAGACATTTTATTTTGCCTGCGAGAAGAGCTCGGAAGTGAGCATACATTTAATGGCTTGCATGGAAATGAGAACAATCTTTCCGTTTATGGAGTTCTGAATAGCCTTTGTGAGCTTCCATTGTTGGCTTGGTGTCTGAGAAGATATATTGAGGATCAATCACCATATGAACTCTTAGAGTAGATTGCAAAGCATCTATCTCCCACTTAGCAAAAGAACCAAATTTAAAAGAGGTGATGGATGAGTACACCTCTCTGTGGGGGCCAGGTCTCCTTGCAACACAGACTCGGGCAAGGGTAATCCTTTCCCCTTGCACAGGACAAGGTGTTTGGGGGTCCCTAGCAGGGCCCCTTTCCCTTGCGGCCTCCTAGTGGGGGTTGAGGCGGCACCTATAGTTTTGGACAGCTGCTTCAGGTCATTGGACCTTTAACTAAGGGTGGTACCAATCAAAATAGGTTAGGATCAGTCCAGGCAGCCATATCAGCAACTTCATTTATATTACTATCTGAATGCACATGCGGCATTTGAAGTGCATATTCTCTATATTCCATAATACCAATAATCCAATTAATAAGTTTAGTTCTGGAGCAAGGACAGCTGTCACTGCGTTGTGACGTGTCTACGTGGGTCCACATTACTAAACATAAAAGTTGGAAATATTGAATAGTTACCGTCTTGTTTTGCATGCTACACCGTACATTACCAGGTAGCGACTGGGTGATTTAAAGTTGACAGAAGACTCCTGAGATTGTGTTATCCTGGTGCCTGCCTTGCTTCATCTTCACCTTCTATGCTTTCCTCTGTTTGTTTCATCAGTGTCCCATTGTCCCAATGGAGTTGGTGCTGTGCAGCAAATCAGTCCTGCAGACGTTATAGCGAACATCGCCTAGCAATATCCCTGACAATTTATGACCTTCAGGATAAGTTAATCCCCATGTTTCCTAGATTGCTTCATTTCCCAGCCATCCACCCTCTGTTAGAAAATGTTTAAAGAATGATGACCTGCATGACCGTAGTACTTGTACTACTAATGTTACTGGTAGAAAGCATCTTGCATTAGATTAACACAATTGTCAAATGTCATACAAACTCGCAGTCATCTTTACTATGAGAGCCCACAATCCTAACCCACCTCAGTCTAAAGCTCGCATTCCCAAGAGCACTCGAGCCTGGAAAAACCTAGATATCCCTCTATTTATTCATACTCTTACTAATTCCCCTTATGAGGCCTCTTCCAATCCTAGTTTAGTGTCCAACAAGTACCAGGACTGGATCCAGGATGCTGTCAATCAGGTAGCTCCGATCAAACCCATCTTTCCCAACCGCGTTACTCCATCTGCTCAATGGTTTACAGAGGACCTCAGACTACAGAGGCAGTACTGTAGGAACCTCGAGAGACACTGGCGCAAACATTACAGTCCTTTGGACAAGCAAACGTATAAAGACGTGCTAGCTATATATAAGAGATCCATTGTCACACACAAGAGTACCTTCTTCCTATCCCAAATTGAGTCTGCCCAGAACTCTGCCAAGAAGTTGTTCCAAGTAGTTAACACCCTTTCTAATCCCCCGACAGGTCCTTCCATTGAGGCATCTCAAGATCTCTGCAATTCGGTAGCCACATTTTTTGCCACCAAGGTCTCCAATATATACTCCGCTTTCTCCTCCCAAAACCACCCTGAGGGCTCCGACCCCTACCTCCTGTCCTCATCCTCCAGACCGATTTTCTCCAATTTTCAGACAGTTTCGGCTGAACAGATTAGTAAACTTACTACTTCCATTAGGTCAGGCTCTCCTCTAGATCCGTGTCCACCTTCCATATTGAATTTAATCACTGAGGTTATTACGCCTCCCCTCACGGACATTTGTAATTCCATCTTTCTGACAGGCGTATACCCGGAAATATGGGAAAAAGCAGTCATTAAACCGCTGACAAAAAAACCTTCCCTTGACCCCTCTGATTCAGCCAGCTATAGACCCATTGCTTGCCTTCCTTTCCCTGCTAAAATATTTGAAACACTTATGAACCAGCAGCTTTCAGAGTTCATCAATCATCATCATCTCTTAGATGATACCCAATTTGGGTTCAGGAAGGGCCACGGTACAGAAACTGCCCTGATAAAGGCCACTGATGAGATCAGGGCTATCCTAGACCAAGGGGGGGGGCGGGGGCTGGCGGTCCTCATACTTTTAGATCTGTCCGCTTTCTTTGACACGGTCGATCATTCCATCTTGATCGACCGTGTCTCAACCTTAGGGATCAACCATCTGGCTAAGGCTCTCCTCGCCTCATTTCTGGCCAACCGCACGCAATCGGTGACGTTGGGCACGTTCTATTCGCCCTTCTTCTCCCTACCTTGTGGGGTGCCCCAGGGATCATCGCTAAGTCCGACACTATTCAATATATATGTGTCGGACTTGGAAAGGGTCATTAAAGCACTCGGGCTGTGTTTAACCACCTATGCGGACGACACCCAGCTGTTGTTGGCAGTGCATAAGGATGGATCAGCTGTTGCATCAAGATTCCAGGAAGGGGTGTCAGCCATCTGCTCCTGGATGTCGAGTAACTGTTTGAAATTAAACTCTGACAAAACCGAGGTCATGACCTTTGGTAAACTTTCTCCGGAATGGTCTTCCATCTGGTGACCAAGTGAAATTGGGCCACCACCAGTCCCAGTGGCCAAGGTCAGAAACCTCGGGGTCATGTTCGATGACAAATTGTTATTCAAACACCACGTGAATACAGTGGTCTCATCCTCTTTTTACATGTTAAGGAAAATTAAGAAGTTACTCCCATATCTTCCAGCATCAGCAGGAAAAACCTTGATTACCACTCTTATCCTTTCCAAAATTGATTACGGTAACGCTCTTTTCCTTAACGCGCAAGAACAGGTTTTAAATAAGCTCCAATCTATCCAGAATGTGGCAGCTAGAGTTCTGCTTGGCATCCCTAAACACCACTCTGCCTATACGGCCATACGTCATTTGTATTGGCTACGAGTCAGAAGCCGGATCAAATTTAAAGCGCTTTGTATTGCCTACAAGGCTATTCATAACACTGGACCACGGTTCTTGAAGAACGCTTTCCAGATTTATGCCCCTAACAGACCCCTACGCTCATCCTCCACCTGTCTCTTACCAGTCCCACGTACCGGAACCTCCACCTGGGGAGACAGACGTTTTCTAGTGGCGACTCCTAGGCTTTGGAATATGCTTCCTCTGTCCATCAAATCTAGTCCTACTCGCGTCATTTTCCGTAAACTTCTGAAAACTTGGTTATTTGATCAATGATTTTTCTAGCAGGTCTCTGTCCAGGAAGATCCATATGCACCGAGATACCTCAGGGTATTTGCACGCAATACAAATCATGAAAACATAAACATAAACATATGTTTTCAAGTAGTCAACTATTTTTGACATTGAAGCTTAAACTGTGATATACCAGATTTCGAAAGAGCATAAATGCCTTTAATTTGTTTATACAAGTAGCACACCATAAACCTTCTGTTACTCTAATTGTAATTAACATCTTTTTTGTTTTTTTGTTCTAGGCAACATTAAATGCCATTCGCGATGTTGTTCTGTTGGTCCTAGACAAGAACCAAAGATGTAGAGACCTACAGGGAATGTCGGCACAGAAGGGCTCAGGAAAAGTTAACAATATGGACACAGAACTGGCATATTTGACTCATGAAGGACTATTTATAAGTGATGCATTTACGGATGGCCCCTTGTCTTCTACACCAGAGCATGTTATCCCTCAAAGGAACACTTCACCCATTAGTGAGGCATGTGGCAGCAACTCTGTGTCAGATCCAGAATGTACAACAGGATCTTCTTCTAGCAAAGATCGTACCTCCTCTTCAGTTACGAGAGGAGGAGTAGAAATAATGTGAGTAAACACATATATTCTATTGCTGTCTTAAAATGTTTTATTTTCTGTACTTTACACTATGCCACACCATACGTACATTAACTGCACATTTTCTTAATTCATTCATGAGCATCCTACTAACATTTCTTTACAAGAACTGTAGTTGTTTATAGCTCTATCATTGAAATTAGTTCTGTGGGTTTGGTAATGTTGCAAGAATATTAGTTCCCTTCTCCATGAGGTGTAAGCCCATGTGGCTGTTTACATTGTGCATGATAGTTTAGCTAATTTGAGAGAAACAATGGTTCAATGGTGGCCTAAATAGGTCCTAAGAAAATAGAGCGTATAATTAAGTCACGCTTGGGAGCTGAATATGCAGGGAAACATATAGACAGTCATTTATTTTCAACTCTTAACGTGTAAGAATGCGTTTCAGGTGCTCACATGAGTGACAAGGTGCATAACGTGACATAATTGAACAAAGTGAGACAGAACGAAATGTCACATAACAACACGGTATAGTCCACAAAGCTATATACAATGGGGTGGGGGCATTTCCTTGGATGGGTCGGCGACGTTTCGATCTATTATAATTTTAGATCATCATCAGGACAGGGGAGCTTCCTGAAACTGCAATAAGGTAAGGTAAGTGAGATTAGCAAATGGCCCTATGTAGGGCCATTTGCTAATCTCACTTACTCTATGCCTCTGTACTCTACACCACAACACTCTACACCAGTCCACTTGACTGTACCCTGAACAACTCAACCCTGCACCACCCTATCTCTGCAACACTTCACTCATTGCCACTTTACTCTATGCCACTATTCTATGCCACAGCACTCTACCCTGCACAATTCCATGCCACTGCACTCTATGCTACTAAACGTTACACCAATCTACTCCACTGTATGCCACTCCACCCTATGCCCCTGCACTTTATGCCACTCCACTCAACTTTGCACCTACTCTACTCCGTGCCATTGAGTTTGATGCCAATGCACTCTACACCACTCATCTCAACACCACTGGACCCTACACCACTGCACGCCATGTCACTCTACACCTTTGATCTCTACATCACTGCACTCTACAGCAGTGTTTCCCAAACTGTGGTCCGTGGACCCCCAGGGGTCCGTGACACCTTCCCAGGGGGTCCGCAGGTAGCAGTTTCAAAAGCACTTGAAAGTATCTTGTATAATTAGCAGTTTTCAAACAACAATAAAAGGGTCAAGATAACACCAGTGATTAATGTGCCTGCTGGGGAGAGATGAGAGTTGTGTCAAGTGGCAGCCTTGAATTATCTAATGTAGCACAGCGGGTTAACATGCTTACTGCAAAGAGCATGTATAATGCATTTTAAAAAACAGAGATTATTTTGGTACTGTGCAGTTCATAAGTGACAATAGTAATCTATCACAGTGAACTGTCATCAAAGAGCTGCTTGCAAACTGCAAAGTACAAGTTAGTGACATGTTTTTTCCCAGTCATTATCCTGATACTGCTAAAAAGGTTTATTTGGGTGGAAATACATTTTTATTGTTAACGTCAATGCTAACCACTGTGTAATGTTCTGAATCCTGCATGTATGATTCACAGTCTCTATATGTGTGTGATGTAAAGTGCTCTCTCTCATGCAATGGTATGAGATGCTATAAAAAATGTAATACATGTGAGAGAGGGGCTATGAAGAGATGAGAGGTACTGTTGGAGGGTGATAGTGGGGGAATCATTGAAGAACCCCAAAAAAGATTGTCGTATTCTGGTGCAAAATAAGGGCTTAATTTACTATTCTTTAAAAGCTAAAACAATGCAATATGTAATGAGAACTGTGTTGTAGATTGCACCATTGTATCCTAAATGTTTTTTTTAGGGGGAGCATCCCAAAGCCCCCTTTGTAGTGGTCAAGCTCACTCACTGCACTAGGTGTGCACCCTATGGGAACTGGTCCAAAACCTTTGCCAGAGCTGTTTTGGGTTTCCAGTCTGGCCCTGGCAGGAGCAGGTGCCTCGTACTGCGAAATAAAACCAACCATTTAAAAGTTAGTCACGGAGATGCAGCACCAACCTTCCCATCAATTTTCTTAATTTTTTCCAAATATAAAATACAACAGAAGTGGCAGAGAGAGTTGTCAGCCTCTTTGGCGTAACGACAGGCTCCGTCACTTCAGAAACGCAGGGCTGCACCTATTTTAAAAGAATATGATGCAGCCCTGTGTTTCCCCTTCGCTCACGCTAAACTTAACTTTGTGACGCCAACGCAGGCACCCTTGCACCATAGTGCAAGGGTGTCTGCGTGCAGGGGAAAATTGTTTATGTACAGTAAGGTCCCCCTACCTGCACATAAACAATTTCGAAATGCCGTTTTGTCACTTCTATATGTGCTGCTTAATGCAGCACACATGGAAGTTACAAAATGTCATTTTTAAAAAGATTGTTTATGTGCAGGAACGTAAACAATCAAAGGGTTTCGCAAAAACGAGGGGAATTAAAGCATTTCTCCTTGTTATGCCAAGTTGAGACCAGGTTTTCCCTGGTCTTAATTTTGGCGCTGCCTCCCATTTACACTGCCCTTGTTAATAGGGGGCAGTGTCGCAATCAATGGGTGTTGCGGTGGAACGCCCACCGCAACACCCACTGCCCAACCCTTTCACGCTAAACATTGGGTGAAAGGGGGTGTTATTTACAAGCCAGTTTTAAGCCATGTTAAGTGGCTTAACACTGCCTTGTAAATAAAGCGAAGCCCCTGTCACCATGGGAACGTTGCAAAAAGTGACGTTCTCATTGTGATAGGGGCTTGGAAATATGCGCCTAAAATACTTACTAATCGGAGTATTTGTTTTGTGTGCACACTTGTGTTTATTTTTTTCAAATTACTGTTTTAATGTTTGAATTTTAAATCCTGCAAATTGTATGGGGGTCCCAGGCTTCCAGTGGTTACTCCATGGGGGTCCCCGGGAGTCAAAAGTTTGGGAACCACTGCTCTACAGCATTCTTCTCTGCACCCCTATACTCTGCACTAATACACCTAACAACACTCTACTCTTCAAGACTGCACTCTCTGCCACTGAACCCAATGTCACTCTATTCTGCACTACTGCACTCTATGCCACTGCACTCTTCTTTGCACCACTCAACTCTCACTACCCTCTGCACCACTCCACTCTGCACCACTCCACTCTGCACCACTCCACTCTGCACCACTGTAATCTACACCACTGTACTCTACACCACTGTACTCTACACCACTGTACTCTACACCACTGTACTCTACACCACTGTACTCTACACCTCTGTACTCTACACCACTGTACTCTACACCACTGTACTCTTCGCTACTGTACTCTTCGCTACTCTACACACCTGTAGTCTACCCTGCACCATTCCACTCTGCCGTGCACCACTCCTCAGCACTTCACTCTACTCTGAAACTAATCTACGCCACTGCACTTTACACTACTGTACTCTGTCACTGTACTCCACTATGTGCCACTCCACTCTACTCGATTGAACTCTACACCACTGCAATCTACTCTGCCCCACGTCACTGCACTCTACATCAATGAAGTCTACACCACTCTACTCAAAACCAATGCACTCTACGCCAATCTACTGTGCACCTCTGTACTTTCCCCACTTCACTCTTGGCCACCTTACTCCACCCTACGGCACTCCACTTCACGACACTCTTTTGCGCTCTACTCTATTAAACTCTACTCCACTCTACAACACTCTACTCCACTCTATACAGCTTCCTCTATGTCACTCCATGCCACTCTACTCCACTCTATTCTACAACACACTACTCCACTCTTCTCCACTGGTCTATTCCAATCTACGACTCTCCACTCTACAACACTCTACCCCCCTCTGCCATTCCACTCTCCTTCAATACTCCACTTTATGCCACTCCACTCTACATCAATATACTCCGCTCTACACCACTCGTACTGTATAACACTCTATGCAACACCCTCTACACCACTCTACTCTGTTGTATTCTAAATTGCTCTACGACACTGCTCCATGACACTCTAGGCCAGTGACGTGTATGCTCTTCACTGTGACATTCTACTCCCTCTCCATTATAGATTAATATTTTCCTGTTGCTTTGCTTGCATCTCTGTCATCATTTTATGTCTGTTTTAAAGCTTCTTGTTTTTGCTTATAATTTTGGTATGTCATTCATATTTTCCACCGACTTTATTTGTAATTAATTATTGATTATTTTTACATGATTGAGAACCCTTGATAATCCATTACAAAGAATCATTTAAACAAATCACAGAGAGGCTAACAGAAATGAATGGAAGGGCACATATCTTCAGCGGTGTATTAAAAGCATAATGCAGAATTACCTCCTTGTAATAGATGCCCAAAGGAAAGATTTGAAAATTCTGCATCTTGAGTTTTTGATTAATGCTCGTGTTTCTTCTGCATAGCTTTTGTCTTGAGTTATATCAAAAACCTTTTTAGTCTGTTGGTATGAGTTGGTGCGTCAAACAGAATGAAAGATTTTCCTCTGCAGTTGCTGACAATGAGTAATCAATTCATGCAACTACCACTCAGTTTCTACTAGGGTAAAGAAAACACTTTTGGGGCTGAGTAGTCACCAGTCATTCCTGTTGAGCTGTAGTAAATTCCCACTGTATCTTGCCGAAATCGAACCAATACCTGCTTTTTCCATTGAGAAAGAAGAATATCTGCTTTCACAGAGTACCCATCACCTGTTTTGTGCAATAAACTCTTCATTTGGTATGGATGGTGTGAAAACCTTTGACGATCTGATCAGCACAATGCATGAACTAGTATTCACAGGAAGAATGATTCTAAAAATCATTAACAGCTTGGTGACATATCTCAGATGATCATCTTACCAGACTGCACAGAGGTTGGAAAGAGTAAAGGCCAGACAGGAAGATGGACAAGATTGAATGTGATTAAGAGGCACTGAATGGATTAAAATGAGCCTAAAGAGAAATAGCCCAAATGAGTTACTAGCATTGTAGATAATGAAGAGCTATATGGAAGATTAAAAAGAATTTCTCTAGGAAAGGGATTTAATTTTTATGGTTTACAAATGTCAGAGTTCATGGTCTGCGTATTAAAATGCCGGGTCTTCGGGTCATAATAACATGCGCTGAGCTGCTTACCATTGATATCAATATAACAGGTGTAACAATAACCCTGAATTGATCTAGTCCGAATTGGATAGGCCTTACATAGATAGGACATGGTGAATACAGTAAGGTAAAGTCACAAATGAGCATGCTGCCAAAAAATGTTCTCAGAACTAAGGGCCAGATGTACGACCATTACATTTAGCGCCTCACAATTTGCGACACATTGCGAATCGCAAATTGCGAGGCGCTAAATGAAATGTACAACAGTGTGTTTGACATTGTTTGCGATTCCCAATGGGGTCGCAAATTGCGATGCTCATTAATATTAATGAGCCTCTCGCAATTTGCCAGCCCATTTGGAATGCCAGCCCTCCCAGGGATGGTGGCCTGCTGGGCTCAGCAGACCACCATGTCTGGGACTGCTTTTAAATAAGAGCAGGCAGTGGTCCCAGCCCTTAAAAAATAATTTTGAATGCATTTGCAAAGGGGCAGGGGGTCCCCTTGGGACCACTTCCCATTTGCGTATGCATTACCACCTGCTTGAAGCAGGTGGTAATTGCGAGTGATTTGCAACCGCAATTGCGGTCACAAAACATATGTACATGGTTTTGAGACTCGCTATTTGGAAGGGAACGCCCCTTCCAGATAGCGGGTCGCAAAAACATTGTGACTCGCTAAATAAGCTATGTACATGGCCCAATAGGTTTTTGCAGGCACAAACGGGTTCGTACATCTGGCCCTAAATGTCTTATAGGTAAGCCAGCAAAAGATGGAAATGTAGAGGCTGAAAAGAGAATTGGGCGGTAAATAAATGTGCAGAAGATGGTTGGTAGAAAGCATAGTTATGGACCAATATGTTTAAGTATGTACAAAAGGAAGTGATAATGAGGTACCACAGATAAGTTGCAAATTTATTAGCGGACGGCTGAAAGACAATAGTAGCCCTCTTAATAAGGAGAGTCTTGGCTTCAACTTGTTAACCTGTGAATCAATGAAGATCCACAGAGATCAGATTGTTGATGAATGGTGGTAGAACTTCTTCTGACAAACTTGTTGCATCACAAGCTGTAAACAGGAGACTTTTTGGAAATTGTGGAAAAGTAGTTATAGTCGCTTCACTCAAATGTCACAAAGGAGAAGATTTGGTAATAAAGGAGGTTTGCCCTTTGAGGAATGTTGTGGAGGAGACTTTTTATAGTACGATCAAGAAATCTATGTTCCCCAATAGACCATCATAAAAGTATTTAAATCACTTATGTACCAATCTGCTTTTAATGTAAGACTGTATTTATTCCCAAATTTCACAAATGCATTCTCAATATAACTATGATAACATCAGCTGGAGATTAGCAATGATTTTAGGGAACTTTCAACAAGAAACATTTAAAAAAAATTAACATTTACAGTCACATTTAACACCTTGTGTGCTTCATCTCCCATGTGGATTAAATCTGTCTCCATGTTTGGTTCCACAAATCTAACCAAGTTTATAGTCAAAGGGATTTGGAGCACCCTGCTGACACGTCACAGCTGAATTACCTCATGCATCATGGTCGATGTGGTTCAGTGTTACTCGCTTCACACACAGTTCTCACAGTTTGTTGGCCAGTGCCAGTACCAGTATTCTTTTTAAGTGTATCCCCAGACACGTGTTTCTAGATTCCTCTTTCATCAGTGGGGAAAATGTTCATAGGTCGCTGGACGTGCTGCCGCAGTTTCCTCAGGGTTAGTGCCACTCTCAGCGCGCAGGTGCTCGCAGAGCTCGTCAGCTCACGGCCCACGGGAGCCATCTTAAACAGTCAAAGGGATTTGGAGCACCCTGCTGACCCGTCACAGCTGAATTATCTCATGCATCATGGTCGATGTGGTTCAGTGTTACTCGCTTCACACACAGTTCTCACAGTTTGTTGGCCAGTGCCAGTACCAGTATTCTTTTCAAGTGTATCCCCAGACACGTGTTTCTAGATTCCTCTTTCATCAGTGGGGAAAATGTTCATAGGTCGCTGGACGTGCTGCCGCAGTTTCCTCAGGGTTAGTGCCACTCTCAGCGCGCAGGTGCTCACAGAGCTCGTCAGCTCATGGCCCACGGGAGCCATCTTAAACAGTCAAAGGGATTTGGAGCACCCTGCTGACACGTCACAGCTGAATTACCTCATGCATCATGGTCGATGTGGTTCAGTGTTACAACCTTCACACACAGTTCTCACAGTTTGTTGGCCAGTGCCAGTACCAGTATTCTTTTCAAGTGTATCCCCAGACACGTGTTTCTAGATTCCTCTTTCATCAGTGGGGAAAATGTTCATAGGTCGCTGGACCTGCTGCCGCAGTTTCCTCAGGGTTAGTGCCACTCTCAGCGCGCAGGTGCTCACAGAGCTCGTCAGCTCACGGCTCACGGGAGCCATCTTAAACAGTCAAAGGGATTTGGAGCACCCTGCTGACACGTCACAGCTGAATTACCTCATGCATCAAGTTTATAGTATCCTTAAAATGAACTGGCCCCTACAGTGATTTATCTCAACACTGATATGCAATTTTTCTTTTGTTTTGAGGATTGCGAGGTTAGTGAGTGCCTCTTCTACAAGAACCATTCTTAATAATAAAACCACTCTTTTTGAAGGTGAGAGACAACTCAGGACAATGTCTATTATGTGTCCATCATTAAGAATATTGGTTCCACAGGCTGCTGGGTCTTGTTTACTTTTGCACGCTTAGCATGTGAACGATGTACACTGCAACCTATCACCCCTATTCTGACGTCCTTCTGCTAGCTTCCTCTGGAGTCAAGAATCAACTTTAGATTTTGCTGCTTTATATGCATAGTCGCCAAGACCCACCTTCCTACCTGAAAATCCCAACCTATGCTAGAATTTGCAAAAGCCAAGAATTAAAAAAACATGAAAAAAGCCCCTTGCCACTTCTTTCCACCAAGTACCTGGAACTTTCCAAAGACGACAAGCCACTAGTCCTAAATCTTTGTTTCTTCTAGGAATCCTTCAAAACCCATGCATTCAAAAATAATCTTTACATATAAATGTAGCCTCTGAGCACCCTCTCCGTCCTGTATATTTTTAAATCTGATAGAGACTTCTAGCCGCATATTCCTTAATTTTTTGTGAGCAATACCCCTGCTTGCCTGTAGGTGGCATTGTTCAGTTCTGTGTGGCAGCAAACGCACAGGAAGTGACCTGCGTGGTGCCTACATGGACGCCACCCCTGTGCGCTGATGTCAGTTATTTTCTTTCCGTGCCAGTTAGCTCCGATCTGGAGAGTGATACTCCTAGTCACTATTTGACTAACTTTTTCCGACTTTTGTTGAAGTCTGTTGAGATGTTTTTCTCCTGGTGAGGCAGGAATGTCATCTAGGAAGGCTGGCTTAAAGCCCTGCGGCACCTGTCACCGATTGATGCCAGTGACTGACCCTGCCTCGAGCACGACCATGGCGTGAAGACCTGGGTTGACTGTCGGCCAATTAATCCCTCAAGCTTGTGGTAGCTCGACATGCAATGCCGTGACAGTCTCAATCCATCCCAGTTGAGAGGAAGGTCATGGAATCGGTCACTGAGGCCCATGACCTTCGTCGCACTCAAAGTCCTCGGATCACTAGGGTAAGTCCCACCACAAGACAAAGAGTAAGTAGCTGAAGAGGTCTTCGACTTCACCTCGTCCATCCATCGGCCAGTGAGATGAGGGACCTTAGTCATTCTAGGCCTGGCTCCACTGTTGAGCCAGTTCCTGGGCTGGCTCCAGGCTTCCCTGAGTTTCTGGGAACCAAAGTGACCTCCGCTCAACTCCAGCAGTTTTATGAGGCCATACGCCTCCAATTTAACCGGCCCTATCCCGCCAGCGCGCCTTTGAGTCCTGCAGATTCGGGATGGCCCCTAATGGTTCCAAGCCGGAGGATCCGGCCCTGGTGTCAGTTGGGCCCCTTGGATCCATGGCTGGATCTGGGCCAGCACCGGTCGTTCCACCTCGACCTTCCCAGACACCGGAATCCATGCCGACGCTCTTGGCTCTGACCAGGTGGCGCCGTCCCCATTCTTATCATCAACTCTGACATGGAGCCAGAAGGGCCTCGTCCGGTGCTGACTGGAGCCATGCCTTCCAGGCAGGAGCATGAGCCCTATTCCAATGCGCTAGGACTCTGGAAGGAGGGGTCACTGGACACTGAAGAATATCAGCCCTTAGATACCAACATAGACTGGCGTGTTGACTTGTCAGAGGACACTTTTCTAGAAATTGGCATGCTTTCTTCCCCTACCGTGGCTACAGAGGAGGGAGTGTATTTTGCAATGGTGGTGAGGAGGGCGTCCGAGGTCTTGGACCTTAGCCTACCATCAGTGGCCGTCAAGACAAACGTCTTGACAGAGGTGCTTCAGCCGGGAATGGCCCCCTCAGAACGGCTTCTCCCATGTAATGAAGCCCTTGGCGACTCCTTGCTTGGGACTTTGTCCAAGCCCAGCACAGGGTATCCTGGGAACAGGACGATTGCCTGGCACCACTGCCCTGCCCCAGGCGTCCCCAGTTTCTTCAACCAATACCCTACCCCGGAGAGCTTGGTGATCCAAGCCTCTACCTCCCATGTTAATCCTGGTAAATTCCCTACCGCTTCACTGGATATGGAATCCACGAGGCTGGACACCTTAGACAAGAAGATATTTTCTTCCATCTTGACACTCCAGTCCTTGAACAAAGCATGCCTTTTGGGCCATTACTCCCATACTCTACAGGATTCGGTTGCACAGATGTTGTCCGTGGTTCCTGAGGAAGCCCAGGCCATACTTTCCCAGGCTGTTGCCGACTTTAGAGATGCAGCTAAGTTCTCAATCGGATAGGGACTGGATACCACTGACTCACTGGGCAGAGTGGTTTCCTCAACTGTGGCCTTATGGGGCCAGGCCTGGCTGCGAACAACCAGCTTTTCAGGGGATGTCTTGGCATCGCTTATGGAAATGCCCTTTGATGTCTCCTGTCTCTTTGGAGATTAGGCAGATTCAGCGCTGGAGCGCTTTAAGAGAGCTATGGCCAGGTTCCATGGGCCCTCGCCATCTCCAGATCGCCTTTTGTGGCCACTGAAGGGCTTTCAGCCACGTCTATACCCATCCAGCAACTGCAGCGTGCAAGCTTCCCAGCCTCTGCATGGCCGAGGACTCAGTACACACAGATTCTGTGGGTCAGGCAGTCCACCACTCTCCGGCAGCCTCCAAACCCTAATGATCTACCCTCTTACTATCATGGGCACCCAATGGGAGGCAGGATACGTCATCATCTGCCCAATTGGAGGTCTATAGGAATATACGATGTTGGAGATTAGGCAGATTCAGCGCTGGAGCGCTTTAAGAGAGCTATGGCCAGGTTCCATGGGCCCTCGCCATCCCCAGATCGCCTTTTGTGGCCACTGAAGGGCTTCCAGCCACGTCTATACCCATCCAGCAACTGCAGCGTGCAAGCTTCCCAGCCTCTGCATGGCCGAGGACTCAGTACCCACAGATTCTGTGGGTCAGGCAGTCCACCACTCTCCGGCAGCCTCCAAACCCTAATGATCTACCCTCTTACTATCATGGGCACCCAATGGGAGGCAGGATACGTCATCATCTGCCCAATTGGAGGTCTATAGGAATATACGATGTTACATAGCGGTGTTCACACTGCGATACTTTTACAATGCAGGCATTACAACACAAGTCGTTACAACGACTTGCGCTGGAGGGCGCTGGACTTAGGAATAGTATGATTTACTATTCCAACTCCAGCCTACGTTACAGTAGGGAAGGTGTTGGAATAGTAAATCATACTATTCCTTAGCTTAGAGTGCCATCCAGCGCAAGTCATTGTAATGGCTTGCGCTGTAATGCCCGGGTTGTAAAGGTATTGCCAGGCAAATCTACAAAGCATGACTCACCCGAAGAAGACATCTTCACCCAGGAGCTTCTATCTTTACAGCTTAGCTCCTATTAGGTCATAGATTGGAAACTTGCTTTTAATGTCATGGTAGTCCTCCTGACATGAACACAGGATTATAAAATATCTCCTTCAATATTCTACCTTGAAGCAGTAGAAAGTAAAATAAAACATAATTTACAACTTGTCTCCCCTGTGCACAAGGCATTCACAATGACAGTGAACCCTATCCACGTCATTGCAAGCACAAAAGGAGCATCCAACCTACTGTCACAGATATACTTTATAGCTTTCAACACATCAAGTACCCTTCATCACGTAAGACACAGAAACATTAGAAGGAGGAAGTCAGGATGATCTAACAGAACTTATCATAAAACATGAAAATAAGTGACACTTCTATAAAAACAAAATGAGTGCCTGTTAATTTACAAAATGCACCTCTGTTCACAACAGGGTTATCTCGCAGAGATATCAGCAAGGGGCCTTCCAAAAGCTAATGCTCAACAAAGAGGATAACTCTAACAGATCAACAGGAGCGTCTTCTAAACCTGCTTAAAACTATATCAGAAGGGCATCTCATACTCCAAACTCAACTCTCCTATCTTACTACTTGTAACTCATCAACACTAGCTCATGGCAAGTTGTAACTTAATTATTAAAGGGCACCCCATCACCCTTGCCAAACCCACCTTTAGTGATATTTCGTGGAGCGACTAGGGCATCAACTATGTAACACTGCCCAATCTGTAAGTACATTTTAATTTTTTCTCAGTTGTTCAGGTAAAGAGTGCCATAGAGAAGGGACCCACTAGAGAATGTTTTTGTCTAAGCCATGTATCGAGTCCTAATGCATTTTTTATATTTAAGATTTTTGTGTACTGCATAATTAAGAGAGGTGATAGTCCAGTTGTTATAGATGAAGAGCTTTAAACAATGTTAAATAATTATTGATATAGACGGGATACAAAGATTGTAAAGGTAAAATAGTTAGATTCTGTTGGAATAAAACTGGCAAAAGATAGAAGGGATAAACTGAGAAACAGAGGAACTGAAAATGTGCAAGAAATTCTACAGAGGTAGATAATGTTTTTAATACAGTAGTTAAGGTTGTTTTACACAATTTCTTCTCTGTGCCTGCACCTGTAGTATTGTGGCCAATTGGAATTAAGGTTTATTCCTATCCACCAGGAAAGTGTATTTTTCATGTAAAGGTAATGTTGGAAAGAATCACACTTCAAATGTATGAGGACTTGCCTAATAAAATAATAAAAACATATCAGTTTTCGTTTTCAGAATCAGCGATGACATAAAGGTAACTGATTTGGAGCTTGGAAAACTCGCAAATAACATCCAAGAGCTACTTTACAGCGCCTCCGATATCTGCCATGATCGGTGTGTCAAATTTCTCATGGCAAGGGCAAAAGTAAGTTGATATGCTAACCAAATAGTTTTGCACATCAGATATATATTTTGTATTTTTGCATGTAATACAAAATAGGTAATCCATAATAACTTAAACTCCTTATACCCACACTTTGTATATGTCACGTTTTTTCATATAAGTATAACTAGATCGTTCTTTTCCTCTCCAAGGGTGCCGTTGAGCATCTTTCTGGCAGCCAAACTCCTGGTGAGGCAATTGAAAGTCAGAACAAATTAGCTAAGCAGGCGTCTACTGGCAGATCATGAGTGGCGTCTCCATCCAGATGTGATGCAGGGCATCTTCGAGGAGTGGGACACGCCATGGCTACGGATGTTTTCCACCATCAAGACTGCAGCGTCATTAATTTTGCACCCTGAAGTTTCGGCCAAGGCAATCAAGGTGCTCCTGTATGCATTCCCTTGTTATCTTTCCTGCTTCAAGCTCTGAAGAAGATTAAGACCGACCAGTAACAAATCATTCTCCTGCCCAGACTGGGCAAAGAGAGTGTGGCGCCCAGAGCCCCTGAGCATTTTTCCTCTGATCCTACTACCATTTCAGAAGGACCTTCTCTTTCAGGTATGAGGCAGGATCCTACATAAGAAAACACAACCTCGAAAGCACATGTGTGGAAATGCAATTACCTCACCTGAATGCATTTGATTTGCCGACCCAAGTGGTTGTGGATGGGCATCTAGCCTCAAGGATGACAGTCCATCTCTGCAAGGTGCTGGGAGAAAATTGTTGCCTAGTTTGATGCCTGAAAATCCGAATTCTTCCAGCACAGAATCCATGAGATGCTTTTTAGGTTTCCACCTGGCGTTACTGCGCAAGCAGTTCGCGCAGGCGAAATCTAATGTTTACTATATGGGATATGGGAACGTCCCCCGGCTCCCATTGGCTCGCTCCATAAATGGAGGCTAGCCATTGGAAGCCGGATCTGTCCGTCAAGGCCGGACCAGATTCGGGGGCGTTCCCGCGATTTTTACTCATCCCACCCCTTTCCCTACGTCATGCGGCGGTGGGCGTGAATGGGATCACACCACTCATCTGGAGAACAAGGTGTGCACTGTGGGGACGTCTCCCCTAGGGGGACGCTTTCAAGATCAATCTTTCTTTGCTCAGGTGGGAAATTACCATTCTACATACTTTCTTTAGGAGGAGAAAGGACTGATCGTTGAAGAGCAAACCCCTTTTTAATCACGATAATTGTGTATAAAAAGAGGTGTCGAGCGGCGAAGAGCAAGCGTATCGTGTCATGAATTACATAAATGCCGAATATCGCAAACTGGTGCCATTCGCGCGAATGCCATGTTAGGTGTACTAAAACCGCGAGTGTGCCGCTTTTACCCCCAACATGGCCGCCTCTTGTATGGATTACAAGCTGTAAGGCGAGTCCCGCCCTATTCTACTTGCGTCACTTGGAGACCCAGAGGACCCGCCCATCTCTTCCCGCACTGTCATTCGGCCCTCCGGAAGTCCCACCCCTCTCGACCTGCTGTCGCTCTTCTCCCGTTCGCAGCTCCACGGCTTTGCAGTAAAGGTAAGAATGGCTATTGCTGAAGCCGGGCGACCCCGGCTACATGCTGGGCTTCAAAAACGGGGTTAGTCCGTCTGCTCTTGCGTGGGTCTGGGCAAAGTGCATCTTTTCAGCGTTTTCCATGCTTCCTCTTGGACATAAAAGTCCTCCGCGTGCGGCAGCAGGCCGGGCTTTTACGGAGACCTCTGATGGTTGCATGGGGGAGGGAGGAGAGATCTAGTGACAGGTGCGCTGCGCGTCCCATGTGTCGAGGTGACAGTATCATCCCTCTCTAGGTCACCGTGGTTTGCCCTTCAGGTCCCCACACCATGCGTTTGTTTCCCTGGGACATAATACACCAATCCCTCTCTGTAACAATATGCCCTCCCCATTTATCTGTGCGCCCTTGTAAAATGACCTCCATATCCCTGTCTCTCACCATCATGCGATTTGTATGTGCTTCCCGTTTGTGTGCTCATGGTATATGTCTTTATCATATCTGTGTGTCAGGACAACTTTCCCTTACAGTCCAGGTGCGTCATATATGTCCTCTCCATTCATGTGTGTGTCCTAGTGACATGACCTTCCCATCTCTCCTTCAGTTACGATTACATGCCCTTCCCAGCCGTGTGTAGTATGCTCGCCCTTTCCATTCATGTGTGCCGAATGCATCTCCATAGGTGTATTTCTAACTTACCCTTTGGTGTCACCTTGTTATGCCACTCCCATCTCTTCCCCGCTCATCCCTGTGTTGACACACAAATTCCATTCTGAGCCCTCTTTTAAACCGGAGAAATTGGCGAGTTCCTTTCGCACTGTTGCTGTGACCTGTTATGCCCATCCCCCTTCGTGTAACTGAAATATGCTTCCCATTCCTCTGTGTGGCACTGAAATGCCCCCCCCCCCGAATCACTGACAATCCGGTACCCATTAAAAAAAGTGGCAATCAGGCCATTTCCGGGCATGCAGGCAATTGATGCCAGTGTTAATTCTACAGTCCAGTCCGTATTTAACTAGTTGCTTGTTATTTCATTGTCATCGATTGTTAAAATCCTCATGTCATGTGTACATTTATTTTACTTCCGGGTACTGGCACTGGGTGTGTGTGGCTGGCTCTGGGTGTGGGGCTGGCTCTGGATGTGTGTGTGTGGCTCTGGGTGTGTGTGTGTGTGTGTGTGGTAGTAATTGCTGTCTGCTGAGCTCGTCCGTAGGGTACAATAGTTCTCACATTTGCGAGAGATTAAGCTATTGGCAATGTAAATGACAATGCCATTTATTTATCTGTTTTCAAAACCAACACATAAATACAAATTTTGTCTTTTACAATGCCAATAGCTCTAACTTCTCCAAAGGCGAAACCGTTGCATTGTAAATGCTTGTTTGTTGGTGCTATCGTTGGCCAAGCAGGGTTGTGTGGTTGGGACACTGAAGTGTTATGTCTTGTGTTTAATGAACTAACCATCCTTATTTAAGTCACCGGTTGTGATGCGTTTTATGAAAGGTTGGACCCATGTTTTCGCCTCCAATGCTTCAGTAGAACTCAAAAATGGTCTTGACATTTCTTATGTTTTTCCCCTTTGGGCTTTTATATACCTGCTCCATAAGGCACTTAAAATTGAAGATAGTCTTTCCTATTGCTATTGCCTGGTGTGCTGAGTGAGAGAACTGTGTAGGCCTTATCGGTACAATTGCCCTACATCGCCTTCTTTCAGATAAATTTGTGCTGATTACCTGGACAGCACTCCTTCCAAAGATCGTCACTCCCTTCCACTTTGACCATTCTATCACTGCCAGCTGTTTTTGTCCCACCTCACCACTCAAAAGGGAAAGAGAGAATTGATGGTATAGACCCTAAGAGGGCATAGAGCTTTTACATCCACTGCACAAAGCAGACCCGCCCCGCCCAGGATTTTGCTGATTTGGGTGGCACATTTTGCAGCCAAAAAAAGCTACATTTGCGGCCCAAAACCTCAAAATTCGCTGTATTTTTGGGCAAAAATATGCCTCCTACAAAAATACTGAAAACCTGTGCTCGGTCACTGCTGGAGACTATGGTATGTCACAGTCTGTAACGTTGCAGAATCTCCAGCAGCACAGCGCCTGGAACCAGAGAGTATCTGATGCCAAAGAGAGTAGATTACAATATGAAACCTGCTGTTTTTGGCATCAGGCAACCTGTGCATGCAGGGCAGCCGGGGCTGGGGACGTGTGGGGGAAGGCGATAAAGTGGTGGTAGAGAAGGTTCAGGGTATATAAAACAAGCATTGGCATAGCCAATAGGTCTCGCCTTTGGGACCGCATAAGTGTTTAGCCGTGCAGCACATTATAGAGACAATAAACCTTAATTTATTAAAGTATGGCAAGAAAGAAGGCCTGCAGTAGCGGGATACGAGATCTGCAATGGTGCACGTGGGTAGGCCTCATAGAGAGCACTGCTGATATACACATAATAATAAAATACCACACACCTCTGTCATTCTTACACCTCTTCCCCATTCTATCTTAACTATGCTGCCACTTCCCCCCAGCAGGCGGGTAGTGAAGTACTCTTGTGTGCACAGAATCATATCACTAGAAGTGGAAAAAATGTTTTGTGAATAAAGTAACAGTTTTGTGCCCTCAGTTCAGTCTGTTTAAGAAAGTGAGCACGTCTTAAATAGGCCTTTATACTTTTAAACAAGTAGATTTTAAACAATGTACAGGGGCGGTCATCCTTTAGAGTGTCTTGTACAGACATCAGTACACGGGAGGTGGGGGGAGTAAAGACTGCATGGACAACGGGAGGGGGCAGGAGACAACGATAGGGGGTCGCGCTTATAGACAGCATGGTCAACAGGAAGGGGGGCGGGAAGAAATTTAACACGACAACAGGAGGGGCTGCTGCAGAACCAGATGAGGCTGGAACACCGAATGGCTTCCATGACACTATTCAGATGAAACGAGAGCAGCCTGCCCTGAAGTAACCATTCATACAAGTAAACTAACTAGCTTTTCAGAGCAGAAGAGTTAATAAGGCATGAGCATTTCTAGTGTCAAAAAATGGCTGAAGTTGCACATTTGTATTTTCTCACATTTAATTACATATATTTTACTTAATAGCAGCAAAGCATGAAATTTACAGATGACTTCAGTGCCCTTCGATTTTTAGAGGGGCAGGCATTTGAATTAATTACTTTTTGA
This sequence comes from Lissotriton helveticus, assembly GCF_964261635.1. Classification (NCBI taxonomy): domain Eukaryota; kingdom Metazoa; phylum Chordata; class Amphibia; order Caudata; family Salamandridae; genus Lissotriton; species Lissotriton helveticus. Next base: position 1,623,426,443 of record NC_136067.1, read on the forward strand.
ATGTGAGGAGAAACTAGAAAGGTAAGAGAAAAGAGAGAGTCCTGCAAGCAGTTAAAAGTAAGTTACAGCCCACTTATGAATAACATTTGCTGAAAAGAGAAGCCAACTATCTGAGATTCGTGGCAAATGAGGACACTTGATTTGGTAAAGCCTCTTTCTCCCTGCTCTGTGTTTATACAGAGATATGATTACCATTTTAGTAAACATGGTGCTTGCTTACTTACGCCTCAGGTAAATCGCTGGTGGGACTAGAATTGATCACATCTAGAACAGCCGAGCTGAACTTCACAAAGTATCTTGTATAAGTCGTGGATAAGTTCACTGAAATAAGAGCGAGACATGCATGCTGCCCAACCCTATACCGATATTAGGAGTCATCTGAAAATCAGATGTGTGACATAGTTGCAGTTAGGGATATCCTGAACTTTTAAGATGACTAAAGATACAGGTTTGTGCTGCATAAATCTAGAATACATCAATATATTTTTATTTATTTATTTGGGAAAACAGAAGATCATACAATTTGACAGTTTTTGCCCAGTCTGTCACAATGATCCACAAATGTCTACATACTCTAGATAAATCAGTTGCTGCTTTAAATGTCAGCAACGGGATGGTTACGTTTTCATAAAATCCTGTGCCAATTAAAAAGGGAAGGAGAATAACCGAAACAAATTAATCTGAAGTGATGCCATTTTCCAAAAACCCATTCATTCAACATAGCTGTAAGTTCAAAATAACTGCCTTTTCCTGAAGGAGTGGTTTCCAGTCAAAAACAGCCAGTCAGCGCCAGCAGACCGGCTTTTGTTGAGGAGCCGAGCCTCAAGTTACTTTAGTGTGTGTGATCTGTGCCTGTAATGCTCCGACTAATCCATTTCAAACCACCAACATCCATAGTTAGAAAACCAGGACAAGGAGGATGCTTTGTAGCTAGCCACATTTGACTCGTACTTAGCTTCATAACTCCGTATTACTTTCAGGCCTTTCAATGAGATGTTAAAGCTGTATACAAACCAGAATCAGCAATTACACTACCCGAGATTCAGTTGCCCATTCCTTTTAATCATTTAGATAATGCTGCGTACACCATTGGATCCATGGTGCTGGTGATTAAACACAATTATGCTCATACCTATGCAGAGGGGTTGGGGGGGAGAAACCACGTCACTATATAATCAAAAGGCTTTAGCACATCTATTATGGTGAAGAAATCAAGATGGCAAGTTGCAGTTACAAATCCCATGTTACATTATTTTACACTTGGCTGAATTCTATTACTAAGTGATGTATATGTCAAGGTATAACCTCGAGGTACAGGATACGCTGCAAGTATCCTCATTAAGTGACACCTGTCACCGCCTTGGCTCAGAACATGCTTTGATGACTGATGAGACTTCCTTACATCTCCGTGGGATCAGATCACTGGCAGAACATAGGTAAACTAAACAAGCTGATTAGCCCTCATTTGCTAAACGAGTGATGAGAGGGTGGGAAGGGATTGACTTCAGCATCTCGACAGAAGTGAAACAGTGTACTTCCTAAATGCACAACAATGTGCACGGCGCAGGTAGGGAAGGGGCTGAGAGCGTCCAGAACTCTTGTGATTATAGTTTTATTTTTTCACATAGTGAAAGTCTGCACAGGCTTCGAGGTGCTCAACTTGATTTCAGACGGTTCACCTAACGTTTTGGGCAAATTTAGAACTGTGATTTGCTATTTGGTTCCATTTTTTTATTCGCGTTTCTCTCTGTTCTGCAAGTTAATATTGTGCCTTCTGAAGACCAGCGTGCTGCGAGTGTTGAGCGCTTTATTCTTGTTTCGCTCTGTTCAGAAGTTAATGTTGTGCCTTCTGAAGACCAGCGTGGGTCAGGTTGTGAGCGAGCGCTTTAGGTGAAAAAAGCAAGTTAAAGTAGTGCCTTCTGAAGACCAGCGTCCAGCGAGTGGTGAGCGCTCTATTCTTGCTTCACTCTGTTCAGAAGTTAATGTGTGCCTTCTGAAGACCAGCATCGCGTGTGTGTTGAGCGCGCGCTTTAAGTGAAACAAGCAGGAAACGTGCACCATGAGCAGACGAAGCCGCTTCACCTGGGGCGACTAGCAACGGAAGGAAGAGACAATTGAGCAAACTCTAATATTTATATCCAATGTATTCTACCATAATAATGACTTGCAGCATCTACTCAACGAGGCAAGAACTCATAATAATGAAAAGGACACCCATACGAAAGGCACTTTTTGCTGCATCCTGTTTGTATTCACATATATCTAAATAACATAAAAACTCAAACAAGCCTGCTGTGTGAACGTTTGTACCACTTGCAGCACATGAATGTCAGCAGGACAAAAAAGAAAGCTAAAAGCTACAAACCGCTCCTTGCTTGTCATCCTTCGAAATCTTTTCGTGTTCACGGGCACGTTTGCTGCCATCTAGTGGCCAGGTCTGATACCAATCGGAAACAAGTAATGGCTGCGCGGCCGTGAAAGTGACACGGCCGTGTGGCCGTGAAAGTAATGGGGAGCGATGCGGAGGAGGAGAAAAGAAAGGCAGATGGCGGCTGCGCACGTGCACAAGTACGTGCACGCAAGCTTGAGGCCTGCGAAAGCTTGTGGGTAGCACTTTGAAAACCCACTTACTAAATGTCTTGCTGAGCAGCGCATGCGCTGGCTCAGCGAGACCTAAAAAACGGAGAAGACTGGAGAGGTTTGGGGTTAATAGGAGACGAACGGGTCGAGGGACAGGAGTGCAGTGGAGGGTCGGGGCAGGAGAGCCTTTTAAGGGCCTTCAGAGTCCATAGGGGATTCATAAACGTATCAGGCAATCTCCAGGCTAATCACACAGCAGGGGGCTCTTTGCATTTCAAAGGCAGGCGACAGAGGGATTTAACACCTTTTCTGCCTGATGGCCTGTTGCTCACACTCTTTACTGGCTCAGAGGCAGCACAGAGCCAGTAAAGAGAGGGTGTACATCATGGGTTTTTTAGCATATTTTGCAGGCACTCTTGTAAAAATGGTGGGCTTTTTACAAAAATGCCGGTTTTGCTTTTTTTGTGTGCATATTGCGAAGTCCTTGGGTGTCTGACAAAAGAACATTGCGTGGATGATCAACTCTTTCTGGGGTTTTCGGTAACAAAAAAGGCTAAAAGTGTGAAAGAAGACCTTGTCGAGGTAAACAGTGCTCTGTATTAAAATCTGCTAAGCACTGCACAAGAAGTAGCCCCAGGAAGGTTTGAGAGCCCCTTCCAATATGGTAAAGGCTGCCTCAACAGCATTGGTCCAAGGGATGCCTGTGCTGGATATCCGCCAGGCTGGGACATCGGCAGCAGGCATTCATACACTAAACTCTACTGTCTTGACAGACCAAAATGACATTCCCACTGCATTTAACTGAGTCCACTACCCACACGCTCCACATTTGGCAGGTACTGCTACGGTATGTATTCTAAAGGTGAGAAATCTCCTGTTAGTTGTTTCCATCAGAAGAATAAATGACTTAGCTTGTATAACACTTTTTTGATGGATACTGTAGCTTACCGCATATTCCTCACTGCCCTCCCTCCTCCCTCCATTCTGTGGATGCCTCTTTTACATCTGAAAGGTTTCCAAATTAGAGACTGACACAGTGTCATCTACAGTTTGTTTAACGCTCTGCATCTGGAGGTGCTGAAATAGAAGGATGGATAAAACTGATGAGAGCTGTCAGGGGAGATACTTATAGGTGACTCCGCTCGATCACTTCTGGGGCGGTGTGGCGTTACTGCTTAGACAAACAATACGACCTACCGGTGTGCGAGAGCAATGTTGAGAAAGCTCTCCGAATGCAGTCTTGTCAATATTCTAAAGGTGAGTAATCTGCGATTAGCTAGAGTATCCACCAGAAAGAGTGTTACATGAAGGTAAATAACTAGTTCTCTTACAGGGGATCTTCATCAATAGTCATAAGCTCTGAATTGTCCCGCCCACGCTCAGGATCCCGGAGCACTTTGCAATAAATGTGTGTGTGTATATATATATATATATATATATATATACATATATATATATATATATCTAGATCCTCGCTTCACTTGCACCAGACTCACGCACTCATGAACGGGCGCTGTTGTGCGGGGGGTGCTCCTACCAATATTCCGCTACTCGCCCCCTCTCCTCATTAGAAAAGACACAGCACTCATGGGGGAGAGTCAGTAGATTTTATTTGATCCTCAAACGCACCAGACGCGTTTCGGAAGTCGCCTTCCTCGATGGTATGAGGGCGCGCCATAAACGGACATATTTTATGTTTACTCGTGACCACATTTCCTGTTTGTTACCAGCATGGACACAAACAAAGGACCAATACATATATTCAAAAATCAACACCAAAAGCATATGCAAAATATTACTGCGAAATTAAAATACCTCAGCAGCACATAGTCACAAAATAAATGTATATACATATAAACTGCGACTTCCTCAGTAAATAAATGTTACCTTATAAAGGTAACATTTATATAAAGCATATAAAGCCCTGGATGGGCAATTTCGCTATATATCGATGTAATTTAATAAGACGCACCCGCACCATCATAATATAAATACTTCCCTGAATGGGCCAGATCGCTAATCCCTCATCGCCATGCTTGGTCCTCTAACCCAAAAGTGAAATAAAAATTCAAAATCCAAACATAAATTATCGATAAACTAGTAATTCATATTCCTCCAGAACGGAGGAGCAAAGTGCACTTCTGATTCTGTTCATCAATCCAATCAATAATCAAGCAATTCTAGGCATCATATTTACATTTCAAGTAACAGTATTATATACATTATATACAACAGTTAATTCCATACGCAGAGACGTAATTTCATACTCCCAGAGCGGATAGCCCTCTACCCTAGGTGTACTGCCAACTCCTCATTACTGTTCAGGCCTCCGGGGGACTTGGTACACAAATCTATTATTTACCTGGACTCCAGTCTTCTGAGCCTCTTTATCCTGTCCCCCCCTGTGAGATTGACTGGGCTATGATCTATGGCAAAGAAGGTTAAGAGATCGTTGTTACTATATATATACAATGGCAGAGTGGTGTTGGGCTTAATAAAATAACACGCACCATCATTGGGTTTGCCTCGTCTTTTTTCACGGCTGGGATTGCTGTTTGGACGACGACGTACTGCATATATATATATATATATATATATATATATATATATATATATATATATATACTTGTGTGTTTGTGTGTATGCGCTTATCCATAGTTTGAAAGGGCATATGTTTGTGAGTGTGTGTGTGTGTGTGTATATATATATATATATATATATATATATATATATATATATATATATATGTATATTAGGCCAAGCTATGAGACGTTCTGTTTGTTTTGTATCTTGCCCAACATAAGTTTTGGGTACAGTTAAAGGTTATCTTTTTGACTCTCTAGGCTTTCTTATGGTTGCCAGATTAGCCTTCTTTGTTTAAATCAACAGTTTTAGGGTGAGGTTTGAAAGGACTATAACATTTCTTTCTTTCTACTCCCTTTGCCCCCAATGTGGCCATAATCTTCTCCTAATTTATTTGATGGGCACTCTGTTCTAGCTGTTTTACACCTGTCTCTAAGGGCTCCTTACTATTAAGATGATGATCCTCATTGCCTCACCAGCACATAGTGCATGCGTGAGTTTCAGGCCCTTTGTGTCAATCCACCATGCGCTACCTTCTTCTCAGACATTCTGGTTCAGTGTACGCGAGCATCATTTCTACCAAAAGATGGACGCCCTTCCACATTGGTCAAACTATCACCCTGCTTGCATTCTATGCTCCACCTCACCCCTGTACGGAGGAGAGGTTCAATCGCTTAGTTGCTAAAAGTGTGCTCTCATCCTTTACATTGGTCGTACCAACACTAGGTGGACGATTATCTCTTTGTGGGGTTCTCTGGAGCGCAAAAGAAAGCAAGGCTGTGCATAGGAGGACCATCTCTTGGTGGATCATGCTTTGCATTAGGATCTGCTGTGCAGTGGCCAAAATGCTGCCTCCGGAAGGACTGCATGATCATTCTACCATGGCCAAAGCTGCATCCACTGCGTTGGCACATGGAGTACCTGTCCTAGATATATGCTAGCTTCGAGAGTATCCCTCCACATGTTCAGAATGCACTATTGTCAGGACAGTCAGATTTTGCAAAGAGAGGCCTTTTGCCTGCTTGATCCTGCAGAGCTTTCTGGTGTCAGTCCATACACAGACCCACCTTTGAATAGGTATTGTCCTGGTATCTATTCAAATGATGGAGAATTTGAGCTAGAGGTCTGAATCAGGTTACCTACCTTCGGTATTGCTCTTTCTGGTAGAGACTCTGTCTAGCTGCAGATTCCTCCCCAGCCGCCCCATCCTTTCCATTCTGTGATTCGACTCTACACATTAATAACCAATTTACCCTTGGGGTCTGCATCTGGGGCCACGGACAGCCTCAAGAGCAACTGAGTTCCGCGTGCAGAGGGTACCCATATACACTCGGCCTATCATTTGCTGAGCAGAATTGCGTTGGTGTGGAGCCGCACAGCGCCACCTGGCAGCTCACCGAGGTAGTGCTGTAACGTTTCTGGATCCAGTCTGTCTTTTCAGGAATATTCAAAAGGTGAGGAATCTCTCGCAGTAGAAATTATTTGCCTTTCTAAAGAGAACATTTGGAATTGTTTCTGGTTGATAACCAACCTGATATGATTAATATTGTGTTAACGCATTTCTTGCAAGAGAGGAGTTGTGAAACAGGGCAGCCAGGAGGCCGAATATACATGCCGTCCCTTATTAGAGTCGATATACCTGTGTTAAAAAGTCACTTTTGTATAAATAACATTTGTCAGAAGGCCAAGCTGTTCCATTTTAGCCAAGGACATGCAGCTGCTCTCTTGGTAAGGGTGCTATGAAAGTCTGGTGCCCAGGTGGGTGCAGGGCTAAGGCTATCTGCCTATGCTCATCTGTGACATATTAAAGAAACACAGCAGAGTTTTCCCTTTTATTTAAGAGTGTTGTTGTAATGGGACAGAGGTCTATTATATGCAAACTAGTTAAACATGGATGGTATGCATTCATATTACCTTCTGTTGCCTTATTTCTAATTGGTGAGGAAAAGTAGTAAGACTAAGGCAGTTGTTCTGTTAACATGCCAATTTATATACAGTTTTCACTTATTGTGTTCATCTTTAGAGACCATCCTCTTTACATTTTAATTTAACAAAATTGTATTTCTTCTAATAAAACTTGCACTTTAAATTTAACAGTGCAACAGTTGTACCTTTTTGCACAGCTGTTTGGAATTCACAGTTTACTAAGGCTGCATGGCCCTCTGAAGTTTCGTCACGATACTTAGCTTTTGTATACTTTTCAACAATATTATTCAGACTCCGATTTCCTCATTTAAAAAGAATTTTGGCAGTGAATAAAGTTTAATTTAATTTCCTATGGACTGATGTTCCCTAGTACTTCCTTTTTCATGGAATTAAATACTCAAATTCTCAATGGCTCACCTCTTCCGCTACTAAGAGCCCTGCATATTTAGCTTAGTTCTCATATACATGCTTGTTTTGATAACCATCCTTCCTAACCTCTCCCACCCCTCACCCTTGGCTTCCCATCACCTCCTGTTCCTTCCTTCATGGGTTTATGATTTATGTTCATTGTAAGCATGTTTATATCATATGCAGTTTGTTAGATTTACAGTGCCCTAATATTATGCGGTGAAGCGACACTATAGAAGAGTAACGTAAATAAATGAAAATGCTCTAGTACCACATTTGCCAAAGCTCTTCCAACATATGCTCAGCACAGTTAACTTTCATCATTCTGAGAAGGTTTATTATGTATTAAATGCAGTTCATAGAGCCCTATCACTCTTCTGAACTCCGATTGCAAAATTTGTATGAAAATCTTTGCCACAAGACTGGCCTCCATGGCGCAGAGTGTGGTAGTGGTCGATCAAACAGTTTATACTGGGCAGATTATTATTCTCGTGAGCTTATTTTGTACCATATTTTGTTATTATTTAAGGATTGGTAGCAATAAGGGATTCACAGCTTTTTTGGATGCCAATTGCAGAGAGAAAATTCAGACTGGTGATCTGGGTCTTCTCATAGGAAACATTTTGCATCCTTCGGGATCTCTTCACGGTTCATCACATAGACTGCCTCCATATACCAGGGGGGCTGGGCCTATCCTATCATCTGTGGCAAAGTAGAGAAAATATTTTAATAAGCAATGGGGTCCAAGCTAAGCAGCTCAGTTCACTTCCTTTCCTGATTTTTGGTCTCTTTTTTGAGCTAGTATTGATCAGGATTGATACCAACTTGACTAACTGTTTTCATGTTGAAGCTAAAATAAAACATCATGCTGACAATATTATTCTGTTTTTAGATAGTGAACCCAATAATACAAAGAGAGCCATGAGACTTATTTCTTAATTTTTTTAACATTGCAGGATAATAAATCAATAGAATCGACCATAGGCTGATTGTTTAGCTCAGCTGCAACTACCATACCATCTGAGCTCAGTTGTGTATTCAATGATACACAGATATTTCAACATGCATGATTTAGTTTATATAAATTGAACTTTGTAACCTTTCATGATAATATCACTGAGTCAATTAAAACCATACATTTTAACTGGCAGATGCAATTTGAGCAAAAAATGTCTGCACTTCACCAGTGTCTTTAAAAAAAAAAAAAAAAAAAAAGAAAGTCAGGCTGCCACCTGTTTACCTACCAGGAGGTTCTTTAATACGTTGGACATGATCATCACAAAATGTATATGAGATAACAAACACAGTTCAATTAGCTGTAAGAACATGTCTGGCCTTGAATCTGATGTCACAGGTTACCTGTCTTGGCTCATATAGCTGTACATAACACTTGATAGCCACATAACACTTGAGAACAACCTAAGCATTATCGCTGAAATGATTAAGCCATTTGAGATGAAATGGTACTTTAAATTTTTCGAAGAAAACTGATTCAAAGCAATCACTATCCTCCTACTGATGTATCACTTAGCTATAAGGTTTCTCCTGATACTGGAATGACACAAACTCGCCCTTAGATGGGACCATATTACAATATCAGCAGCCATATCAGAAATAGCTGACAAATGAACTCCCGGAGACATCACCAGTGTGGGTTAAATAATAAAAGCATGCTTAACTCAAGCATCTTCTGATCTCACAATGCGGGGATGCTTTTATAAGTACCTGCAAATTGGGCCATGGGTGATCAGTGTAAAAAACTTTTTAGGCAGCTTATTGGGCAGACTAAGGGCCTCATTTATCACAGAAATATTAATCCCATAGGATATGATGGAAATTATATTTCGGCGGATTGGATATCATCACCGTTGTGACAGAGTAACCCGTCCTCCAAAATCTAAATTAGGCCGTAAGTATATTATGGAATTTTATAACCCAGCGGAAACTGGCTATGAGGCTAAAAGACAAAGATCCTGCTAGTGAGGGAGATGCTGGTGTACACAAATGGGGTCAAGCTAACCTGATTAGAGAAGAAGGCTAAATGCAGCAATTATGCATAAAAATGCACTGCCAGCTATGTGGTATGAACGTTTGACAGTCCCAGTGGCTTTCTGCATTCCACTTTTATTATACTCTGAAGAAAATATACTGATGAATGCCTGATGACAACCTTTGTTGTATTAGATGCCAAACCACTGTAGGTATATGCAGTGCTTAATTTGTCAAAAGAATAATTGTAGGGGCCCAGAGTTTTGCTCAGACATCTGCAGCTGGCGCTTTTGAAGGTCAGAGTGCTGAACATCAAGACTGCATAGTCTTGCTTCCACCTCATGCATCTTTAATCCACCACTAGACACTCCCGGTCTTAATCTCATTCTTACAGGTTCTCTTTATTAATTTCTACTTTCTTACTTTGTCACAGTTTTTTCATCTTTCTCATCCTCCTCCTTTCCACTTTTTGTAGTGTTCTGTCTCTTGCTCTGGATCAAAGTCGGTTGATGACCGTCAATTTCCTCCAAAAATCAGTGCCGGGGGTCCCACCTGCAATCACCAGCTATATGATGATAGAACGCCACAGTCTGACCTTTGGAATTCCATTGCCATCTTCCTGGAGTAAGAGGTGAATTGAAAAATGGAATTCCAAACCAAAACACCACTCTTAGGTCTGCTCTCTCCTAGTACACCTAGGTGAGGGTGACTGGGAAATCTGTTCTTTTTAGGAGCCTTAATTTCAAAGCATTTAATCACCAAAAGATGGAAGGAGGAAATTCCACCTACTCACAGTGAATGTTTGCTTCTTAAAATGTGTAACCAAACTGGAGCTTTGCTACTACGTGATAATAGGCATAACTGTGAAAAGAGAAAATGTATGGTCAACCCTGACCAAATTGTGATGAATATGTGGACAGTTTTAATCAATGAGTAATGTAGGTGTATATTATTCAATATGTAGGTTACTTCACAAGACCTGGTCATTTCATACTGTGTTGTTTTTTAATAGCCATTTTATGGCAGTGAATGTCAAGTCTAACTGCACATATCATATGTCATTTAGGATGGATTTCTTGAGAAGCTGAATTCTTCAGAATTTGTTGCCCTTTCACGGTTAGTGGAATCCTTTGTGCTGGACACTGAGAAGGTTTGTGGGCGAAGAAGTATGTCATTGCGTGGGGCTCTTCAAAGTCAAGCTAACAAATTTGTCAACCGATTCCATGAAGAGCGAAAAACAAAACTAAGGTATGACATTTTCATTATTTTTTATTCTTTGAAGAAACCTCAGCAGGATAATCTCATAATCTGGAAGGAACTGGACATGACAATCTGCTGTTTATTCTATTTCAGTTTAGGAAACTATGAATTAAAAGGGCTGTGTGTGAATGCCAAGAAATATAAACATGTAAATGTGTTTGCATTGTCTGTCAATTCTATGGCGCTCTCCCTGTCTGTCTGTATCTCACCCTGGTATGCTCTGAGGTAGAGAATGAGCATCATGCAGTGCCTTAGACATCATTTATTAACACATACAGACAGGATAAGTCTGTTGTAATGAACATTGAGTTGTTAAACTTTGGATTCATCCTAGTTTATTTTAAAGTTTCTCTACAAATGAGTTTTATATTTAGCAGTTCACAAGTGGTGCTTTACTTTATGTATTTTAAATAAAAGCAATACACTCCAATTTCTGAACAGCACTAGAATCAAATTGAAAACAACCAATATGTTAATACCGTACAGTGATAAAAGCTTCCTTAAAGACAAGCATATACACAGTGGGAGACCAAGACCCAAAAGCCCACCTCCATGTCAACAGGACCACCTAACCACAGATTAGCATAGAATGGGGCACCAGGTTAGGTTGCTCACTTTCCCACTTTTATTTGCCCTCTGGAACTCTGGAACCATTAGCAAATGTGATTAGGAAAAGAGAAGAGATGAGGGTAATCAAACTGGTTTCAGAATATTTTAATGCACAATGTTTGCAGTAGATTTTATGGTAGATTTTATGGTCACCCTCGAGGATCCTACTGATTCTATGCCTCCTCTCTAAGAGCCACTAGGAGCCAACCAAGTGGTTTCATGGTGTAGAATCAGCATTACAAAATGTGAAGCCTTATTGTTGAACCCGCTACAGCGTCAAATGAGAACCTGAGAGAACTGTTTTCCATAAACTAAAATGCCAAAAAAATAACATATCTTAGTATACAGTTGGGTCACACAGTGTTGCAAGTATTTACTCTGTTACTTTCAAATAGCTAAAGATATAAAGCACAACCTCAAAAAATGGCACAAGCAACACATCCTCTGGATATGTAGGATAGCTGTAGTCAGCATAAGGATGTTCTACCCGTCTGAGGCAACTACCCTAACATTATCACCTAACATGATCAATTTCAGTCAATGATAAATATATTTAGTTGAGTAGGGCAACAAGACTGGCTACAATAATATTCTACCGACCTGTTTGCCAGGGAGGATGGCATTCCCTCATGTACAGACTTACCTTCAAGCAGTTCAACTTGGATATTTGGTCGAGTGGAAAAATAGATCTGACAAAGCAGTGTTGCTTTGTGGATCATCTAGTAGCATGCATCTCTCTTTGGCAGATGCCCTGGCTTTTCAGAGGAGCTAGAGGTTATGTCCCTCCCTCATCACCAGTGTGACACTTTGGATTTGTAAATGTACAAAGTGGACCTACATTGTCCCCATCTCTATTTACTCCCCTATTCTTTCAAGCAGATTTTATTCCTGTATTAAAAAAACATACTTTCAAATTCAAAAGTGGAGGGTGAGGAGTTGCATCATGATGAGCTGATCAGTTCGGGCTGGACTGTTCCTATGGGAAGCAGGGTCAAGACTGATTTGCATATAGCTGGGTCCAAACAAGAATGGCATGGTGAGCAAAAAAGTGATGGATTTAGGCTCAGATCTCTGACTAGGGGTGAGTGTTTGACATTGTTCAGCTTCCGTCCTTCAGTTCTTCTTTTTGAATCTCTCTGGTGATTGAGCAAATCTCAGATAGATCTAAGGAATCTAACTTTAGAATGATGCCGGAAGGTTCATTATGACATGTGGTGACTAGACTTGAGGCTGGCCAATGAATAATCACCTCAGGGGAAATGGTACATATGCAAAGGTGATTAATGGCGGACGAGGAGATTTTGAAGATTCCTCAGAAGAGACTTTTTAAGAAAATGATAAAAAACCACTATTGGTTTCCTCAAGTTTCTTGATTTGTGGATATAAAGTTGTGCTGTTTGGGACTGTCATGGTAGGCTTCGCTCAGTTGGGGAGTTGGGAAATAAAGAAATTGGACTACCCATTTTGTTTCACTTTCTTCACCCTACTCCCTGCTTTCTCCCTGTTGCCACCCATAGAAATAGGTGGATTGGAAACTTTTGAGCAAGCGGACAGGGTTTATTAAACCTGGCACAATATGGTAAGAGGGAGATTGTCCTATTACATCTCATGCTATGAATATTATCTAGCAGTGTATTAACATTATGGTGTGTTATGGTATTTCACTTTTATGCATCTTAAATGTTTTCTTGCCCCTTATAGTAACTGAAAGGTGAACATAGCACAACACAGGCACCGTTATAGCTTGGTAAATGGCCATGTGTTACAATGTTTAAGATGTTATTTTCAAGTGTCAGATTTGAAGATGAAGAGAAAGTTTGAATGTTTTCTAAAACACGGATGTTAAGAGTATTCATACAGACCAGATCTGTAATGTTTTCCAAAACTGAGTACAATTTTAATAAACTTATTTTTTTTATTTTTCCTCTAAAAGCCTGCTGTTAGATAATGAGCGTTGGAAACAAGCTGATGTCCCTGCAGAATTTCAGGATTTAGTTGATTCTATAACGGATGGAAAAATCTTGTTGCCTGAGAAAAAAACAGGAGGTGAGTGTCTCTTTCCTATTTGATTTATTTTACTGAGATATTTGTACCACCTATTTAACTAAATGGACAGCATAGCTATGTTCAAAGGTTAACCTTGTGAGAAGCTGTCCTGGTATATGATGTCCACCAATGTAAGTGGGCACCTTGCACCAGTCTAGACAACCCTTATGGTGATTTAAGAGCTCTTAGACAACCTTAGAAAGCTCTCTAAGTGGTAGCTGTGGAGAGCAGCCTTCAAGCTTAGTCCAGGAGTGTAAAGCAGCTTGTTTTACCAGAATGCAATCTTCTAGTATAGATTAAGTGAAAAAGAACCACACAAGATATTTATAAAAAATATGTATTTATTATAATACACTCTCTAACACATTTAGAAATCTCCTACCTGGATGACAATGCACACAGTACTTTGCAAAGAAACACAGTACATAGCACAGAATACACAGTGGGCCCCAGGGGGGGACCAAACCATATACTAAGAAAGTGCTATAAGAACCACGACTCCAGTCAAGACAGTGTCGAGAGGATGTAGAAGTGCTGGGGACTCAAGGAACCACACAAGGGTAGTCGATAGGGACCCCACAGAGAGCGTGTGCTGTGTGGGAACACGACCGCGTGCTCTGTACAACTCTACAGGAAAGTCGCTGTTTGATTTTTAAAGATTAAGGACCCTTTCCAGTGGACCCTGAAGAAACCCGTGGAAGACAGAAGGCTGGAGAGCCACCCTACCCATGGATACCCAGTTGGGTATCCATGGGTACCTACAACAGGGAAGCCGGGTGCATAGGTTTGAAGTGGTGTCAGGAACCACAGTCGAACCCAATGTAGGACTTCAGGAAAGTGCTACTGCTGAAGAAGGAGAAAGTGTCCGGTGGAATACAAAGGTGGATTCGAGATGAAAGTTACCTGCAAATTGAGGGGACAGAGTCTATGCCACTCAGGAATGACCAGGAGACTTGAAAGACAAATGTCCTCCAATGTCGGGTGTTGTAGGATGGGGGACCTTGACTCTGCAGCTGTGAGTACCAGGCGACGCTGAGGAAGACCAGGAGCCATGCATGAGCTGTCCTGCGTCGGATGTCGAGTGCTGAGCGGTCAATGTCCGGCGGGAGCACCACCAAGCCTTGGCAAATGCAATCAACACAAAAGTCGAAGAAGGTGCAATGTCGAAACCAGCAAGGTCCAGGGGACTCACCACAAGCAGGGGAGTCAGGACAGGCCCTGGGCAATCAGGGGAGCCCAAAAGAAACAAAGGTGACCCTCAAATGGAGCCACAGGCTGGAGACACTGGAGTTGTGAAAGGACCTCAAGCAGCTCCCCAAAAGATGCAGGCCACAATGCACTTGATGTGGTGTGGCTGAAGATTCTGGTCACAGGGGGTGCTCGAAGTTGGGGCTACTTGGAGCCCGAAGATCTTCTTGGAAGGAAGCGGGTACAGTGGTTCGGGTATTGCAACCCCCACGAGGGATACTGGTCTCAAACTTGGTGAGAGGGCAGGCCAGGCCTCGGGAGCAGCGGAAAATCACCACCTCTGTTGCAGAACATTACGGTGTCCGGAGGAGCTCAGGTGCAGCAGACCGGTCGACTATGTTTCAGTGCTTGTTACTAATGCAGGGGAGTGACTCCTTCACTCTAAGGAAGATTCCTTCAGGTGTCTTGAATGCCCACTGGCTTTGGAAGGTTCCTTTGCCCCAGTATTGGAACTTTCATAGATTCCCATGCTTTGTATATTTCCCCTGTCGTCGGAATGGGATCCTCGGTAAATAAAAAATACCATAGCAGTAGGTACAAAAGAGAAAGAAAGGCCTAGGCCTCATCTAATTTTGTAGCATATCCACCTCTTTTTGTAAAAGAGACCAAAAAAGTTGCAACAACCAATCAGAATAGCCTCACCCCATAGAACCCTCCTGAGAGAGCCTCAGATTTTTTACCGCACGTTGTGCTAAGGGAGTCTCCTCTGAGCTCTACTCAGTTTTCTTTCTACAACTTGGGATTCAACAATTTTTTTCTTCAAAGATGTCAGATAAGGAGAAGAAGGCCATATTTAAGGCTTGTGCTACCTGTTCAAGGAAAAGGCTATATGTGGAGGACAAGCATAAGGATTGTATTTACTGCTTGTACCCAGACCACAAAGCCACTGATTACAAGATCTGCAGAACCTCCTCCACTAAGACATTGAGAGACAGGGAAGGAAGACTTTTGACCTGGCTGCAAAAGATGAAGTCTCGGAAGGAGGTGGTTTCCAGTGACAGCGAGGATTCCTCCTCGGCTTCTTCATCAATAAGGTCTAAAAAGAGGGGTAGGTCTTCCCCTTCAACATCAGCTGAGCCTCCTTCTAAGGAGTCTCAAAAGACCTCTGATAGGTCTAGTAGGTCCAGTCCCCGAAAATCTCCTCACCGAGGTGCAAAGGAGAAAGAGGGATTTGCGTCTGAGGTGGTTTCTACTCTGAAGGGGTCTCAAGGGCCTTCTGTTCTCTCTCCACCACCTGGGAAGGCAAAAACATTTAAGAAACCTGCTTCCCTACCTCAAGAAGGGAAATTTGAGAAGAAGACCCGCTCGTCGACGATGGCATCTTCAAGTACGTCGACGACGAATACTAGAATCCATCAGGTGTCCATTTCTGCTTCGTCGACAGTGACGACGACAGCTTCGACGATGACTTCGTCGACAGCTCAAGTTACTCTCCCTGTGTCGTCATCAATATTAATATCCTAAACGTCAACTATGATGATGCCGACGGTGGTGTCGACGATGACGATGGTGATGGCTGCTTTGATATTGACGACTAGCTCGTCGACGATGCCGTCGACGATTTCTCCTCCGTCGACGATGGTCCTTTATCCGACGACGATGCTCTCGTCGACGACGATTCCATCACCGACGACGTTGACGGTGCAAAAAGTTACAATTTCAATTAGAAGACACCAGACTACACCTGAGATCTCCGCGAAGGGTGACGCCCCTTCCTCCAGACTTGCTTCTTGAGGAAGACTACTCAGAGGAGGATGATAGTCCATATGGGGATGCCTACAGTCCATCTCGGCTCCAGGTCAAATACCAAGACTCAGACTCTGATGACTATTACGAAGAACAGCGACAACCTCCTCCCAGGGAGAGAACGCAGGAGCAATCCCAGCAGGGTATGGTTTCTATGCCCTCCTCTTTGATAAATGACTTACAAATCATGTTGATGGATTATAGGAGAAGATTTCCATCTCAATCCTCCGAGTCCATACAGCCGCCTCCTCCACCACCACCACCACCTCCCCCATCAGCTTCTGCGGTTCAGCCACCAGAACAACAACCCTTGGAAGAGAGACAGGCTATTACCACAGGTCAAGCGTATGGTGATAATGACGATGATTCTTCTGATGATGGACGGGAGGTGTCAGAGGTCCCAAACCCGGATAGAGAGTGGGACGATTATGTTATTCCAGACCCGCCTTCTCCCTCACCGGATCCGATAGATTACCCTTCAGCAGACATCGGAGGTTTCCATAACCTCATGGAAAGAGCTTCAAAAAGGTTTGGCCTTCCGGTTCCAGTGGTTCAATCTGACTAATTCCTCTATGATTTCAAAGAGCCATACAGGAAATCCATCCGCTCTATTCCCATCATAGAGCATGTTTGGTCTGAAGGTCATGCAGTCTCCAGCTACCGTTATTCCGGTACGACCGCGGCTGGAGAAAAAGTACAAGGCCCCTGACGGTAGTCCTGCTTGCCTGGTTGTCCAACCGAAGCCAGACTCGGTGATCTCCCAGGCAGCACAGAGAAAATCAAAGAATCCATCGGCCCCTCTGGCTTCACCACCTGATAGGCAAGGTAGACGCCTGGACAATGTGGGTAAAAGATTCTCTTCAATGTCCAGCCTCTTGGTTCGTGCCTCCAATGCACTTGCAATTGTGGGAAGATATGATCGCCAAATGTGGTGCGATTTCTCTCCGTTTGTGGATCAGCTACCTGATAGTGCTAAAGCAGATGCAAGGAAGATTTTGGAGGAAGGGGAGCGATCATCGTCAGAGATAATTGACTGCGCCATGGACATCGCCACAACTGCTTTTCGTGCCTTGGCAGGTTCGGCTGTCCTGACAAGACAATGTTGGCTTCGGGCTACCTGGTTTCGCCCTGAGGTGCAAAATAAGATTTTAGATTTGCCCTTCAATGGTGATATGCTTTTTGGCAAGCATATAGATGACTCCTTACAGGATATTAAAAAGGACACGGAGACAGCCAAGTCCTTAGGCATGCTGCAATATCGTAAGGTACCTTTCCGAGAGGCAAAAGGCAAGAGTTTTTCCAACTACAGAGGAGGATACCAACAGCTCTACTCTTCCTATTCCCAATCTTCTCAAACCACAATACTCTCAGAGACAGAGTCAATCAGCATCTTTCTCTCGCCAGCCAGCAAGAGGTCGACAGAGTCGCCAGGGGAGAGATTCTTCTAAACGGCAATAGCGGCCTCTTGGCTCAGTCTACTGTTCCTCCTCCTCCGGTAACATCAGTGGGCGGCAGGATTTCTCATTGTATACGCAGCTGGATGATCATAAGATCAGATCGTTGGGTTCTAAATATCATTCGGTTTGGCCACACATTGGAATTTCGGCACCTCCCACCTTCCAGAGCCCCTCGCGCCACTGAATCAAAACATCTACGACTTCTACGTCTCGAAGCCCATCAACTGTTCATCAAGGGGGCGATAGACCCTGTACCTCAGTCTCAAAGAGGAGAAGTATTCTATTTCAGGTTTTAACTAATTCGCAAGACTGAAAAGAAGTGGCGCCCAATTTTAGACCTGAGGGAGCTCAACACCTATCTCATAAAGCTGTCATTCAGAATGGTATCTCTTCAGGATGTTTTACGGCTTCTCAATCCAGGAGATTACATGGCAACTCTGGATCTAGAGGATGCATATTTCCATGTACTGACCCATCCAGCTCGCAGACTATTCTTACGCTTCACAGTAGCCAAGAGCCACTATCAATTCAAAGTCCTTCCTTTCGGGCTCAGATCCGCCCCACTGATATTCACAAAGGTTTTAGCCCCCGTTGCGGCGTTTCTCAGGAGGCAATCTCTAGAGGTTTTTCCCTACCTAGACGATTTGTTAGTAAAGGCTCCATCCTTTCAAGTAGCTTCCACAGCAGTCGCCAGCTGCATTCGACTTTTCAATCAATTAGGTCTACAACTCAACAGGAACAAATCTGTTCTTCACCCATCCAGGTCGGCCAGGTTCCTAGGTTCCATTCTCGATACAAGTTGCTGCAAGGCTTTCCCTTCGGAAGAAAGACAGAAAAAACTCATTCTTTCGGCTCGTCTCTTACAAAAGAAACGGTCTTGATCAGTCCGTCTGTACAAGTCACTCCTAGGATCGATTTCATCTTGCATACCCTTAATTCCGCACTGCAGACTTCGGATGCGTCCGCTACAGGAGCAGCTAGACAAACAATGGTGCCAAGCAGGAGGCACATTCGACGACAAAACAACAGTAACACCATTAATTAGGAAAGCGGCCAACTGGTGGACGGTGAAAGACAATATCTCAAAGGGTCTCACTTTCAAGATTGCTCCATCTCCCTTGGTTCTAACCACGGACGCCTCACTGGAAGGCTGGGGAGCAGTATTGCAGGATCTACACGTGAGCGGTCATTGGACACCCGAGCAGCGCATTTCCCACATCAATCTTCTGGAACTCAAGGCCATTCAATTAGCTTTGCAAGCTTTCCTTCCAAAAATAAGGAATTCCACGGTACTGATCCGTACAGACAACGCGACGGCCATGCATTATATAAACAAACAAGGCGGGGCAAGATCTCAAGCTCTTTCAGGGGAAGCCCAAGAAATATGGAATTGGGCAATTCTCCACCGTGTTTCTCTCTCAGCAGAACAACTCCCAGGTACGCTCAACACGACAGTGGACGCATTGAGTCGTCTAAAATCAATCTGTCAGGAGTGGGAGTTGGATGAAAGCACTCTCGACGAGGTCTTCGCCTGTTGGGGCACTCCGACCATAGACATGTTTCCGAGTCCAGAAAATGGCAATTCTATGCAAGCAGGGATCACCATCGCAGTTCACTGGGGAATGCTCTTTCGATAGCCTGGTCAGGCGCATTTGTTTATGCCTATCCTCCAATACTCCTGATTCCGAGGCTGATAAGGAAACTCAAGGCAGAGCCTTGCAGAATGATTTTGATCGCACCAGCGTGACCCCACCAGTTCTGGTTCACAGAGCTTCTCCTACTCTCTCAAGATCAGCCAATTCACCTACAGCCCATCCCATCTCCATTGACAATGTCTCCGGGCCAAGTGCTGCATCCAGACCCGAGCTCACTCCAATTGACGGCGTGGCTCCTGAGCACCGAGAATTCCAGGATTTGAATATCAATTAGGGAGTGTAAGGAAATACTATCTCGAGCCTGTGCACCAAGTACAAATAAGACTTATCGCGCGAAATGGAAACGTTTCTGCTTATGGTGCCATCAAGAGAATCTCCATCCGTACACTTCTGCTCCTTACCAGATTTTACCTTACATTCTTTCTCTGGCTAAGTCAGGTCTGGCGCATTCCTCCATCAAAGTACACCTGGCGGCTATCTCTAGATTCAGACGGACAGCCTCAGGTCTTTCTCTTTGGTCCGCAAGGATTATCAAGCAATTCCTAAAGGGTCTTTTCAGGGTTTTTCCTCCAGTCCGGCCTCCACCTTCAGTCTGGCAACTCAATTTGGTTCTGGCTCATCTCATGAGAACACCATTTGAACCTATTCACAGAGCGGATCTTAAGTTCTTTTCATGGAAAGTAGCTCTTCTTTTAGCCTTAACGTCGGCTAGAAGGATAGGTGAGATCCCAGTGCTTACTATTATGGAACCCTTTTTACAGTTCAAGAAAGACATTCTAATCCTGAGAACAAATCCAAAATTCATTCCGAAGGTCACTTCGGAATTCCATTTGAACGAACCGGTGGTTCTGAAATCTTTTTTCCCTCGACCATCGTCTCCAGCAGAAAGGTCGCTACATTCCTTAGACGTCCAAAGATGTTTAAAATTTTATCTAGAATGGACAAGAATTTTCAGGAAATCTTCGCAGCTCTTCGTTGCTTACAGTGCTCCGCGGAAGGGTTTTCCGCTTTCAAAACAAAGCATTTCACGGTGGATTTCCAGTGCAATTCACATTTGTCACCAGGAAGCGGGCAAGCCGCTAGAAAGACATGTTTGAGCTCATTCTACGAGATCAGTCTCATCCTCTCTTTGCTGGAGTCCCTATCAAATACATTTGTAGAGCGGCTACGTGGAGCAGTACCCACACGTTCACAAAGCATTACGGCTTGGACTCTTCCATGAGAAGCGAAGCTGCAGTCGGACAAGCAGTCCTGAGAAATTTTTTCGAATGAGAGGTGAGCTT
The DNA here is from genome assembly GCF_964261635.1 of Lissotriton helveticus. NCBI lineage: Eukaryota > Metazoa > Chordata > Amphibia > Caudata > Salamandridae > Lissotriton > Lissotriton helveticus. The sequence goes on from NC_136067.1 coordinate 1,623,447,233, forward strand.
TCCCTACTATTCCTCCTTCTTGTGATTGCACATTTTGTATCAGATAATGTTTTCCTATCTATTGTAGCAAGATATATTTGCTTCCTATGAAAAGAACTATACTAAGATTTGTTGATACTCTTGTAACAAAATGTGCTCTTATTGCTTACTGCTAGCTACTCTGATACAAAGCATGGGAATCTATGAAAGTTCCAATAGTGGGGCAAGAAAATAAGTTACTTACCTGTAACTTTGGTTCCCCAGTATTGGTAACTTTCATAGATTCCCATGCGCCACCCTCCTCCCCTGGGAAAGCTCAGCCTCTCGCAGATGTAGTTCGGTTACACAACGGCTACGAAAATCTGAGGCTCTCTCAGGAGGGATCTATGGGGTGAGGCTTTTCTGATTGGTTGTTGCAACTTTTTTGGTTTCTTTTACAAAAAGAGGTGGATATGCTACAAAATGAGACGAGGCCTAGGCCTTTCTTTCTCTTTTGTACCTACTGCTATGGTATTTTTTATTTACCGAGGCTCCCATTCCGACGACGGGGGAATGATACAAAGCATGGGAATCTATGAAAGTTACCAATACTGGGGAACCAAAGTTACAGGTAAGTAACTTGTTTTCATATGGTGCACAGACAATGCAGAAGACTGGAATGGAGACGGAGTCAAGCCCAAACAAAGTCCAGTGAAGTCCAGAGAGCCGAGACGGTAGAAAAAGAAGTGGTGTCTGATCTGAATCTGCAGAGTTTCAAAACTCTGTCCATCATCTCCTTGTGTTTGCTTTGTTTGCCCTAAGTTGGCAGGGTTGCCATACATGGGTCCCTTACTCATTTTTCTACTGGATTCAAGCTTGCCTGGTTGATGAGGTTCTGTTACTCCGAAACTGGTCCTAGGATGCTTGTTTCCGGGTCAGGGAAGACCTGGCTTGGCAGTTCAGGCTGGAATGTTCCCATGAGGCACAGGGTCAAGAATCATTTGCTTATGGCTGGGTCTGAACTGAGGTGGCAAAGTGAGTTAAAGAACGATGATGGATTCAACCCAGATCTGTGACGGGGGTGAGTGTCTGCAAAGTTTCAGCACTCCGTCCATCCTCTCCTTGTGTTTGCTTTGATCTGAATCTTGTCCCACGACGGATCTAGGGACCCACAGGTAAGCCCTTAAGTACCCTAAGGAAATGGTTGTGACAATGCTAGGGACCCTCTGAGGAGAGAATCTGGACAGAGGGGAGGTTACTCCCATGTCCTTTGTCCAGTTTCACACCAGAACGGGAACCAGCGGCTCCCAGAGCTGGTTTGAACTGGACTATGCATAGGGACACCAAATGTGCCCCTCATGCAGACAGAGTGGCGCTGGCAAGCGCACCCACCCTGCCCCAATACACTAAATCTTGTCTAGGAGGTAGTCACACCTCCCTGTGACAGGATGCCTATTGTTCTGCCTTCCCCCTGCTCGAGCTTGGCTTAGCAGCAGGAGGGCAGAATCGTGTCTCTGGTGGGCAGCAACCATTTTGTGCTGTCCAGGTCAGGAAGGCTGGTACCAGGAGCACTGAGAGCCTAACGGAGGGCTCTTCCAGTGCTTGTAATCATACCTGCCACACTGTTTACGGTGTGGGGGGTATGATTCCAACATGTTTGATACCAAACGTGATAGGATTCGTAGCAGCCAGTTTTGAGATGGACATTATGTAATTATGCAGTGCCCCTCTATATAGTATATGGCTGCTTCACTTACTACCTGGGAGAATGGACTTTGTAGGCTGTAGGGGTGTCCTGCTCATGCACACACTTAGAACCAAGCACTCTGCCTTTAGGATTGATAAGGCCTGCTATAGGGGTGACTTATATGTTTTAAGTGCATTGATCCCAGATATAGGAAATCTATATCTTTAGTAAATGGTGCTAGCACCAGCTTACACAGGCTGACATGGCAGGCCTGTAGTTCCATTTTGAATTGTATCCCTTGGGTGGCATAATGCATGCTTCAGCCCATGGGGGACCTCTGGGGTACCTATGCCCTGGGTACCGTAGTACCATATACTAGGGACTGATAAGGGTTCCCCAGTATCCAATCTGGGACGTACCCAAGTAATGAACATACCAATTTAAGGGAGAAAGCAGATAGGCTGGGGTCCTGATAAGCAGGATCCCAGTTAGACTAGTCAGTAACAGCTTAGCACCAGGCAAAAAGTGGGAGTAACCATTCAAGCAGATTCTACTTTCCTACAAACAAAAAAAGAAATGCAGAGAAATACAAAATAATTCGGGTGTAGTTGGAATGCAGACATCATTTGGGAGGTTAGGTTAGTATAATTTGGTCAGTCTGTGTTAGTCTTAACTGGAAAAGAGTGTTTTCAGCACCCTGAGGAAGGAAAGAGTAAACGGTGCAGAGCAGAAAAATCCTCTGCTAAAGCTTTTCTAATTTTCAAAGCAAAGCTAAAGTGTGCTTAAGAATATTTTCCTCTTAATCCAAGGCGTTACCTGTGAAAGATGACCTTTTCTTCTGATGGTACGTGATTATAAGAAGATAGGAACTTTGTCTTGGAGTACGAGGGCTGGAGAAGTATGTGAATGTGATGCAGTCGACCTTGATAGCAGTACAAGATGTTGTAGTTAGCCAGGGCAAAGGATTCACACACAAAGTTATTTAGTTATTGTTCTGCTTCCCATAACAAAGAAGGGAGCAGATTGATGCACAGCACTAAGGAGGCACGGGCCACCATAGGAAGTCTGTTTAGAAGGGTGTTTCCAGTGTCCCTGTGGGCCAGAGTTACAAGCTGCCTCAATAGTCTAAAGTCTAAATTGAGAATCAGGAGTGTCATTTTCATTTGTAGGTTCGTGTGGCCAAGCACACAAGATGGAGGGCACCTGATCCAGAGCTGCCGTATCTGACACTCAGTCTCTTATTATTTATCTACAGCAAGCCTTCATTGGCCCTGCATTTATCACTGACCACCTTGAGGCTCATACAGGGATGGGCAGATCCCAATCCTGCAGAAATTGCTAAAGAAAGAAGTGCACTGAGACAGCCCATGACATTCACTCTGAGGAGTGCCAAGATGGCACTCACAGCAGGCCTAGCGTTGCACCCGAGGCGATCTGTCAGTAGCAGAAGACCACAGTGGTGGAGGGGAGCCAGGTCCACGTTCTGCCAGACTGAGGAGACCTGCCTGATAGGCAGGGTGGTCTGGAACATGTTAGGCCTGCCCTTCAACTGGAGCCCACCTTGCATGGCTGGTGAGGGACCTGCCAGCAGAGAAAGACATAAGCCCAGACCCAAAGCCTGTGCTCCATAAAATACTCCTTAGTGGGAGGGGACCTCCCCACAGCTCGACCTAGAAATGCCTAAATCTGGAGGATAATCACGCAGCTACCAAAGGTGGGGGCGGTGGTGACTGCTCACTCTGAAACGTATAGCTCAAGTGACTGCTGAGTAAGGCGTACTGGGAGGGCAGCAATGGGCTGCCCCAGTCTATTTAGACAACCATTTTTAACTGAGCCCTTCAATTAATAAATATACTCACCCAGAGTGCAGGTTATGCCTCGCCACAGCCTGTTGTGGAGGCAGCGGCACCACCAAGAGCATTGGGCTGCAAACACGCGCATAGCAGAGCAGACTCCCAAGAGGGCACCACTTGAGCCCACAATATTCAATATATTCACCTGCAGCCTCTGGGAGCATCTGAGAAGGGTTGCTGCTGGTGCTCTGCCTAGGCCATCAGACTGGGATCACTCGCACAGCAAGAAAGATCCTCAGAAGGACACCAGACAGTCTTCTAGTTAGACTGGGAATCTGAAACATAGGCAGGGCCTTCAATATGTGTCAGACGGTGAGACACATTATGGTAAGCGGCACAGGGATGTACAACCCTCCACCCCACTTTGCCATAGGCAGGGCCAATCCCCGCCCTCCAGGATGGACAAGTAACACTCAACACCCTGAAGTATCATCCAAAGGCCCTGGCAGTGAGGGAAACATCCAATTGACACTCAGGCGGCCGTGGATTATCTTGCAACACAAACTCTGCACCCCAACCCCCAGTGGACAAGAAGATCGACACATTCACTGTCTGCTTGTTGAAACTCAAAGCGCAACGCTCGTGAGGCAGGCTCTTTGGTAATGCAGGGAGTGGGTCTTTTGAGGACCCTTTCAACGTTCCTTCTAAGCAGTGTAAAAATACAGCTGTCAACAGAAGCATACCTTTTGTGGAACTCTCCAAAACATCCCAAGCAGAGTTCCGCTTAAGCAGATCCCTCCTTTGCAAGGCAGACATCATGACTGGAGAAGTGCATAGAAAGGACTCCAATATCAAAGACCAAACTTAAAGACCTCCTACGACAACGGTCGGCCCACAAGATGAACAGTGATGCTGTGGATCTAGGAACAGAAAAGAGGCACAAACCAGGATCCTAGTGGATCCCAATTTATTCAACCATATTAAGGACTTCCTGCTACAGGCATTTCAAGATGAAATTGAGGAGGTCAGTTCAAATAATAGTAAGATCTGTGTAACATAAAAAGAGATATCCGTGATATGGGAACTGTTGTCAGCGAGTTGGATACTAACCTTAATGAACAATTTGAGGATTGTACCGCACACTCAATATGAGGAACAATACATTTTCCTTCTAGAAAAATGAGAAGATCTAGAAAACAGATTCTGACCCTTTTATACCTCGAGACATTGCCAATGCTGATTTGCTGGTTTACCTCAGGGGCATCTTCATTGCCATTCTAAAAATATGTGAGGTGTTGTGGTTCAAAATGGACAGGCACCGGGCTCCACCTTCTGATGAGAGCTGACTCTTTCATGCCTTTTGTACAGGGTCACATCTACCACTGCGCAATCAAAGTATCAAGTATGTCCAAAGTAGGCCCAATTCCTAGGATCCGCCTTACCAGATCAGGGGGCAGATCTTTCTCATACCTGGGACCTCAGGTCTGGAATAGGCTCCCAGTAGAATTGCAACAAATGGAAGAAGAGGTTCTTTTCAGAAGGAAACTCAAGATGTGGCTCTTTACATTCTATCTTCCTTTTTTCCTCCCTTTGTTTTCCTACTCTCCGGTTTAGCGCAGAGACACCCTTTTTGAGTAGCTGTGCACTTAACAAATCTTGTCATTCACTCATTCTTTCATTCTACTCGAGTTCAAACTCTTTCAATGATGTACAACTTCCAAAACCTCTTCCAAAAAAGGTAATCCTTCAAACGAAGTGCAGACTTTCTAAAAGCCAGAGTTGTTAAATAAACATAGGGCATCTTCACCTGCAAGGCAAAACATGAACCACAGAATCTGTCAAGGAAGTTGAGACTATCTCTGGCCTGAATGAAGGTGAAAAAGATGACCACCCACTGCCAAATCAGAAAGAGATGCAATCAGTCAGCGGTCAATCGAGGCCGGGAACAAGCCAACACAGAACCCATTGCTCAGACCAAGCGAAATCAAAGCAAGCTAAGAAAAAGTGTTGCATGGTATTGCAGCATCTCTGCAGATGAAGTTGATAAAGCAGAGCTGACCAGATAAGAGACACCTCACTTCTTATATATCCTCCTCCTAATAGTGAGGGCTTGGGGCTTGACAGCAATATACTTACTAGGTGGGAAGGTGCTGGGCAGGAGGTTGGTGGTCTGGTAAAGTCAACAAGACCAATATCTGCTACTATCTATAGATTTGGGATATCAGTAGAGCTTATCGTACTCTTTCCTGGAAATGAACCCTCGGGCACACAGAGATAATTGGTTTTCCCATGGAATTTAATAGGTTCATGTTTAACGTTGTTGGTTACTGTTTCTACTTGAGATGTTTGAAGGGCAGAATGGTGGGGCGTGAAAGCCAACCTCTGTGCAACAGAACCAACCTCAAGGAACAACCACCACAGGCAAAAATAGCACTTTGTGTGGTGCCCTTTCACACCAAGCTTTTAATAATGTTGCCTCACACTCTGAAATAATGTAATAATGTAAGATGCCTTAAGAGCCCCCCGCGCCCAAAAGGGTGAACATACTAAAAGGTTTGCCAGATACGGGCGCTAATGTATGTTTCTTGCAGGAATTCTCCTACTCAAATTAGACCTGTGTGGATTGAAGTCACAATATTTCCAATATCATGCCTTGGCCCACAGCAAGAGAAACATGATTACTATATTCCTAAATTCCAGAAGAGCATTTATCAAACACCACACAAAAGCAGACAAGGCTGAGAGATGGGTGGTAGTCAATGGAATGTGGGAGGGCAGCCCCATTACACTATGTATGCGCCTAAACTTGAGCAGGAAAAATGTATCTTTTTTTGTAACTGCTTCATTGCTGAATGGGAGTGACTTCAACATTGTTGTGAATGCCCCTTTAGGTATGTCATAACAGAGGACAGGTAGAGCCTCAGAACTGTCACAATAAGAGAAAACATGGCTCAAAGCCTTGAGTCTTATAATGATTGGCTTTGGCAACACGCTCTGATGACTGATTACTCCCACTACTTTCTCAGCAAATTAGCCATACTAGACTACCTCTTGATAGGGCCTGATAGGACCTGAAACACTTTAACCACATGAGCGCTAGCGAAATTCCCCTCCTGTGCTCTTCTTTACAAAAACCCATTATTCATGACGAGCTGGGCTCGTCATGAGCGTAGCAGGAGGCTACCTCATGACGAGCCCAGCTCGTCATGAGCGTCGAAGGGGTTAAGGACCCTGGCCTTGTTCTAATTACCCTAAATTGGCTGAACAACTATTTCAAGGGACATAGTAACTTTGAAACAACATAAAGATAATCTGTTGAAAATCTATTGGTCCTACAAGAAAATACGAAGAAAATAAAGAGTACCTAATAATCAATGATACGTGAAATGGGGAAAAAAGTAGTGTGAGATGTATTAAAGCAGTCATCCGAGGAGCATGTTGCCTTAAGAGCATGCCTGAGTTAATCCTGAAAAAAGGAGTTAGAACAACACTATATGTCAAATTCCCTACAAGAAGAATTGGAGGAAACTAACTACAATTCAGGGACTACTTTTCACACTAACCCACTACATATTAATTTGGAAAGAAACATGCTTCCATGAAGGGGGCAAAAAAACTAGGTAGACTGCTGGCCCACAAATTGAGGGTGCTCCAGAAACATAGGTGCATAAGCATGATTAAAGATGGTACTAACAACTGGAAAAAAAAAGCTTTTCACATCTATTAGCAGATTTTTGATGCTTCAAAACATACCTCCATGCGAGCCCACACAGCATACTTTGACTACGTAGTGGAACCTAAACTACCTGAACACTTCGCTGTGTCCGTGACGGATCCCATTTCAGAGAAGAAGATAATAGGGGTTATAAAACACCAAAGGAACTAGGCTAGGACAGTTTCATGGCATCCTTTTATAAAAGATTTGCAACCCAGTTACTCCCTTGATTGCCAACACTTTTTATTGAGATTGTTGAAGACAATAAAATCACAGTATCTGTGGCTGAAGCAAATATCTCTGTAAAAGCCAAATCGAGTAAAGACCCTACATTATGCCCTCCTTACCATCTGATCTCCTTAGTAAACATCAGTGTTAAAATACTAGACATGATGACGTGGCTAAGCCCAAGATGGCACTGGGTGCTTCACTCGGGGGGGCTCCCGTCCCCACCTCAGCTGTTTGGTTATCTGGTGACTCTATTCATCGCCATCCTAGGCCATTGGGCAAAGCACGGTTCCCCAGACGTGCGGACAGGAGTTTAGGGCCCTTTCCGAACCTGTCAAATGAGCCATTCATCAGCTGCAAGCCTCGAGGCGGTGCAACGAGACGGCAAGGGAATAGTGCAGGTTGTGGTGTCCCAGCTACGCAGTTGGAAGGAGGCCTCTCTGTCCCCCCAAGCCCGGTTGGCCCATCCCCTTCCTTTGAAATCATCTGAGAAGTTGAGCATTTTGCTTGCTGTGGTGTGGGTCCCCCAAAAACCGCCGACGAGAGCCCAGAGGATTAGGGTGAGCAGCAGCTAGGACGTGCCTGGCGGAAACATAGATGACCTCAACCCCTACTAAGCCAGTACAGTCCTCCTGGTAAGCCGCTGTGCAACCCTGGGTGATGCACAGGCTACATTGTCAGTGAGGCCTCTGGACGATTGAGCCCAGATCCCTGCAAAGCGAGCGGCCATCCAGGGTGCTTATTGCGCTGACTTACAGCAAAGCACTATATGGTAGAGCATGACAAGGACTCAGGCTGTGCTAGACGGGGAGAATGATGGGCACTTGCAGAATCTCTCGTGTTGTGGAATCCCCTGGAATTCGGGGGTCGTTAAATTGGTGGGGCCAACAGAGAATGTGATCCTGATCAATGTAAGAGCTACAGCTAGGACCCTCTACGGCAATTCAATGAGGATGAAGGTTTGAGAGGCCCCACAAACTGGTGGCAAACCATGAAGAGGAAAGAGCCTAGAGCTTCCACCCCCAACAGCGCGGGTGAGTGAGAACCACTTATCCATTTTGCAGCAGGAGGTGCAGGCACGTTTAGTCAGCAGGGGCCATAGAGAGGATTCCAGGCTCAAAAGTAGGAACTGGGTGGTACTTCTGCTACTTCCTTGTTCCAAAGAAGGATGGAGATCTTCATTCTATTTTAGATCCTTACCCTCTGAAATACCTTATTACAGGAGGAGAAAATCAAGATATTCACGCTGGCCCAAATTTTGTCTGCTCTGGATCCTGGAGACTGGATAGTAGCCTTGGACCCCGCAGGGCACTTATTTCTATATTCCTATCCTTAGTCCCACAGGCGTTATCTGTGGTTCATAATGGCCCAGAAGGACTACCATTTTGAGGTAATCCATTTTGGCTTCATCAGTGTTCGCAAAAGTAATGACAGTGGTAGCAGCGCACTTTGGGAGGTCAGATGTGCTAGTCTTCCTGGACCTCGATGATTGCCTGTTGATAATATGCTCACCCCCAGGCAGTCGTAGAGCACCTCCAGATGACTGCAACCATGCTTACATTGTTGGGGTCTACTAATGAATGAATGAATGAATATTTATTATTGGTTACTAAAAACCATTACATAAAACCAGAAATACAAAAGTCATCACGTTACAAAAGTTAAAATCAAGGGAATTTCAAAAGTCAAGTTGTATAGTTAATCCAAATATGCAAAGAAACCGGAAAAAGGTTCATGGGCCGGCTGAAGGCTCTGTGATCTGGCCAGTAGCAGTCATCAGCATTGCCCGTGCTTTAAAAATAAACTTCCCAAAGGCAGGCATATGTATAACTCTGGACAGGGTGTAGAGGCGAAAAATCCCATCCTTTGCAGAGCTTGACCCAGAATGTCTAAGTAATGGCCAAAGATAAAGACTGCGGGGCAACCGCAAAGCAGGGAAACAGAAAAGATGTTCCAATGACTCCCGTTTATAGCTGCAGAGCCTGCATACCTGTGCACCTGGGCTCGCCTTGCCACATGGGTAAAGTTCTTTGAGGGGCAATGGGTGTAGTCTGTAGGCCAGGATCTTGTGAAGGGCTGCACTTCCCACTGCCTGCGTGAGATGCTGTTTGGGGGAGTTCAGGATGTGCGGGAAACACAGGGTCTCATGCAGGTCATTTCTTCGCCACAGGGACTCCAGATCCAGTTCCCGTGACCGCGCGCGCACTTGTTTTTTAATCGCGTTTTTGATTGTGGGGTATGTAACATATTCAGGATTCCAGGAGTCCATGGCAAGGTTAAGATGGTCCTTAGCCACTTCAAGGGAAGCCGACCATGGATTCTCTGGCTCTCTGAAAATACATTTCAGGACTGCCTTCAGAGTGTTCTCTTGTGCCGCCGTCGTTAAAAAATATTTGCTTATGGCGGCCAGCTCTTCCAGATTTTGCTGGTTGAGTGAGAACTCCAAGCGAACGAGGGTGTTTCTAGTGCAGCTTGGGAGGTGGAAAAGTTTCTTGTATGCCCTGCAATTAATTTTTTCCAGTTCATGGCTCAGTTTACCCGGGAATGCCTGAAGGGCGTAGTTGAGTGCCGGCATGAGCTTGGCTTTAAGCACTCTGCTAATGGCCGTGGTAGACGGGCTGTGAAGGGAGGCTTGCAGCTTACAGATGGCATAGGTGATAGATTTACCTTTGGTCTTGATAGACTTAAGATGGGCACTTGGGAGCCCTGACTCCTGAAAGCAAATGCCCAGGTAAATGTAGCGCTGTGTGCTTTCCAGCAAAAGATTGCCTAGCCTCCATTTCAAAGATTTTTTCCTTGGATGATGCCCGAATATAATTACCTTTGATTTAGATCGATTAGCTACAAGCCTATTTTTGTCGTTGTATGCGGAAAGTGCCGTCAACGCCTTTTGCAGCCCCATTCACGTATGATCCAAAAGGACCAGGTCATCAGCGTATTGCATAAAGTATATTTTGTGACCACCGATCTTTGGAGTGGCCAGGGCTGCGCCAGTCAAGGCCCTCTCCATGTCCACCGTGTATAAGTTGAATAGTAATGGGGCTAGCACGCACCCTTGCTTTAGGCCTCTGTCTGTGTAGATCTTAGCAGAAGCATGGTCCCTTGAGAGTTTGATACGCACACAAGTCTTTTGATACAGGGACTGTATCGCTCTTAGCAGTCCCGGATTGATATTCCATTGGACCAGCTTATGCCACAGGATTGCGCGGTCGACCCCATCAAATGCCGCCGAGTAGTCAATAAAGCAGGCGAAAAGTGGAAGGCTTTTGCCTGTCCGTGCGCGATGCGCCAGATAGGAGAGAGCGATGATGTTATCTACTGTGGCTGACCCAGGTCTGAAGCCAGTTTGGCAGAATGGAAGGATGCCAGCTGCACTTGACCAGTCTGCGAGGTTCCTCTAGATGGCGCTAGCGTAAGCTTTACCCTCAATATCCAACAAGGCAATCATGCGGTAATTGGCAGATTCCGATTTTGGGCCTTTTTTGTGGATAGGCTGTAGAAGTGAGCCTCTCCACGAATCTGGAACTTCCCCCCGGAGTCAACATTCGGAGTACAGATGGGTCAGGTTTTTAGTCCAAAAGTCGATATTTGCCTTGAATAAATGCCCAGGAAGCCCATTGGGGCCCGGAGCGGCATTTTGTCTAATATTTTTTAAGATTTTAGAAACCAACGATTTTTCCGGTGGGACCATCATCTCGATAGTAGAATCAAGGTAGTCTTCCGGAATAGGTGTTACATTTTGCATGTGTCCTGAACCATCATTGGTGTATAATGCCTTAACATGGGCGACCCAGATGGAGGCTTCGAGGGCATTTTCTCTATGATTTGGGCCTCGTCCCATGTTGCATATGTAGTTCCAAAACTCCTGTGATTTTTCCGGCCTCAGCAACTCAAATATAATTAGCCATTGTGAGTCGCAATAGGCTTGTCTTGCGGCCCACACCTTTTTTGCGTGACTTTTTTTGGCTTCTTGTAATTCCTTCTTATTTTGTTCAGTCCTGTTTTTGTGGAACCGTTTACGTTTCTTTTTTGATTTCTGTATTATATCCGTATTTGGGGGGAGGACGCCAGTGCGACACACTATTCTGATTCCCACGAAGAAGCACCGCCAGGGTCTCTGATGTGGCATTCCAGCTTTCTATTGCGCCATTTTTCTGTGCGCTCGATGGCCAGCCTGACCACTGATTTGCCCAGCTAGTAAATCTGGTTATGGTGGTTTGTTCCCATTTGATCCTTCTGGGCAGCTTAGTCAGTTCTTCACCATCAGCCGCTCCGATGTATTCAAGCTTGTGGCGTTGGTCCGCGGTGAGATTCAAGGTGACAGTTAAGGCAGCGTGATCGCTATCACTACGCGGCTGAACTAAAAAGCTTGACATCAAAGATTGGAGTTTGCCACTTAATATTATATAATCGACCGTGGTTTGGTTGTTAAATGTGGGGCCGACCGTCTGCCCCGGTCTGTTCTACTACCAATGTGCCAAAGTCACACAACTCCTTCACAGATGCACGCCTTCAACAGCGCCATCTTGGATACTGTGCAGTTTCATGCCTTTTCACTAGAGCGGAGAGTCCAGGATATTCGGGCAATGATCCTTATTTTTCAGCCCCTTTCTTGGATCTCAGCGAGGATGATGTTGAGGATGCTGGGACTATTAGCCTCCTTCATCCTGCTAGTCCATCATGCCAGATGGCACATGAGAGCTATGCAGAAGATATAAAGTCCCAGTGGGCACAGCACCAGAGAAACCTATCTGGTTCCGTCCAGGTTTTGGATGAGACTGCAAAGATCGGCAGTTGTGGCTGGTAGACCACGATTGGGCTAGCAGCAGACTCCTCACCCTGACGGTGGTGACCCTGACATTGGTGATGGATGAATCACTACTGGGCTTCGAAGGTCATCTGGGAGAGTTGGAGATCAGAGTACTCTGGTCTCTAGTGGGTACCCTCCTCCACGTCAATTTGTTGGAGTTGCAGGCAATCCAATTGGCATTGAAGAAGCAGCAGCCATTAAAGAAAGGCTGCTGCATCTTCTCACAGACAACACCTCAGTCACGTGGTACTGCAACAAGCAGGGTTAAATTTAGTCTTGGGTCCTGTGATAGGAGGCTTGCGCCTCTGGAAGTGGCTGGCTCACCAGGGCATTTCTCTGGTTGTTAACTACCTGGTGGGAATCTCTAAATGCCAGGGCAGGTGGAGTCGGTTGCCACACCTATCGGATCTTGAATGGCAGTAACACTTGGAGGCAGCGTAGGGCTTTTTCTTGCAATGGGGTTTAACAAGGCTTGATATGCTGGCCACCACAGAAAACTCCCAATGTCAATGTTTTTGCATGCTTGAGTTCCAAAGACAGCTTCTTCTTCCAAAGACACATTCCACCTACAGTGGCGCTCAGGACTCCCATATGCTTTCCCACCTCTACTCCTCCTGGCTCGAGTTCTGAAGAAAATCATGGCCTACCTAGCACAAGTCAAACTAGTGTCTCCGGATTGTGCCAAGAGAGTGTGATACCCAGAACATCAGTCATCTGATCAAGCTACTTCTTCTGGATGATCTGTTCCTGCAAGAGGACAGGATCTTGCACCCAGGGCTCTTCAATCTGCAGCTCCATGCATTGAGATTGAGCAACAGCAGCTAGTTTCCTTTGATCTTCCTCCCAAGGTTGTTAATGTTATTCTGGTAGTGAGGCATCCCTTTACAAAATCAGTATATGCCAGACGCTGGGTCAAGTTTGCGGCTTGGTGCATCACCTGCCAGATTGACCCCCTGGAACCTAAGCTGTTTAAAGTGTTTGTTTTGTCGTTGGCCTAAAAAGGACTTGCGTTGAGCCTTGTTAAAGGTTCAATGCCTTGTCTTTTTTATAGTTGCCTATCAACCTTTATGTAAATCAACTGTTGTGATGAGGTTTCTCAAAGGTTTGCAGCATTTGTTTCCACGAAAGCTCTTTATGTCCCCACAGTGGAACTTAAATCTGGGTCCTACCTTCCGCATGTGCACCACTTTTGAGCTGATGCTCGTTTGTCCACTGCGTCTTTTAACATTAATAACTGTATTTTTAATTGCCATAACATCGGCTTGGCGTATGGGTGTGCTTCAGGCACTCTGTCCATCTGCCTTACACACCATTTATTCCTGACAAATTGGTTTATACGACATCGGAATTCCTGCCTAAAGTTGTAACACCCTTTCACCTTGGACATGCTATCACCCTTCTGGTGTTTTTGCCCTGCCTCACCCCTCAAAAGAGAGGTGCATTGCGTGGATCCAAGAGAGCCCTCCGCATTCATATTTATCTTACAATGGAACACTGAGTTGACAATCTGCTCTATGTGGTATTCTCAGAGGCAAAGGAGGTCAAGGTAGTGCAGAAAAGAACTCTGTCTATGGATGGAAATTTAGCTAAAAAGCAGCCCCCCAAAGGGCTCATTCCACTTGTGCTAAGGCTTCTACTATTCTTTGGCAAGCAGAGTACCTGTTCTGGATATCTGTCAGGCTGCTACACGAGCATCATTGAACAAAAGTACACGAAGCTCTACTGTCTTGATAGTCAGGTTTGTAGGATGGATGCCTTTTTGGGAGGCATGAGTGGTCTGGTAGGTCGAATAACAGGATGTTGCCTCCGTCGAAGTGGAATAGTATTAAGGCTTGTACCATTGTCCTGAAGTCAGTTTTCTGGAAGGAAATGTTAAAATTATTTAGGGAGGAAGAAGTGGCACCATGCTGTCTTATGAACAAATAAGGGTGTACGGTGCACTCCTAAGTTTAGACAACAATCTTTATAAACTGTTACGAAATTTCAACAAAACTTAACACTGTTAGTGTGCTACGCAGAGATCTGTGGGCTGCCCTTCCCACATGAAAATATATATGGAAGAAAACTCAAGCACAATATTTGCTTGAAACACTGCGTGCACAATTTATTAGATATAAACCAAGTCTCTTAACTTTTTTGCAATTTTTTCAAACCAAAACCAACATTTTTTTCAAAAAATGCTCATACTACAATTGGTTTCAAACAAAATGACATCTTTGTTGAAGAAAAATAACTCCATGCGATAATCAATGCATATTACAATGATTACTGTGTTTGTACATTATACGTGTTCTGACAATGAATCCATGTTCCATGGTTTGCAAATACAAACGAAGTGTTGTAAAACTGCAGGTCAGTAGTGTGCAGCCCAATGCATTTCGGAACCAACTGTCCCTTCTTCGGGGGCCACTAAATTTAAACAGAAAATGAAGCAATAAGAAAACATCCCATTATAACTATTAATACTTCATTCAATGTCACAGAGCTGCTGGAAGCAGACAACACCAACGTCTGTGTACAGTGACCTGGAGGTACAGAAAATGACACGACGTGAGAAAAGCACACGCCTGGAAATTCTTATAATGTATGAGGTGACCAACCGTAAGCAGATGCCATCACCACATGCCAGCTGATGAGACTGTAAAGAAGAAAAGTGAAAGTACCCGAAATACACTAAAAAAGAACGATAAGTGCAGTGATTGGGCGTAAAGGCTGCGTAGTGATTTTAAGTTCGTAATGTGGAAAGAGATGGTGAAAGAACTTCCTTACTTAAATGCACTGCTATGTATTGAGTGGTATACAACACTGCGGGAACAGGAAAGTTCCTAATAATAATAATAATAATCCACATTTGTAAAGCACACAATCACCCGTAAGGGTCTCTAGGCGCTCAGGGCCGTCGGGAAGATTAAGCAAGCTATTGCCCAGAGTCACATGGTGCTGGGCTAATCTGCCGCCAGAGTCAGGGATCGAACCGTGATCCCCAGATTCCGGAGGCAGTCGCCCTAGCCGCGGTGCCACACTTCTTCCTAAGAAAAATCCGAGCCAAGACATAAACACCCAAAGTATATTAGGGGAAGTGAAACGGTATATGTGAAAACGCCGTAAATAAAGTCTTGTTACTGCATGCAAAGTCCTCCTTCTTTACAGACAAATAGTTCTAATCTGTGAATAAATCAAAGGAACCTTTTAAAACGGTGTTAAAATTACCTAAACCCAATTGACTCCTTTTCTTTCTCTCCTTCCCAAGATTTCTGAAATGTGTTAAAATAAAAGCTATTAAAGTTAGTATTTTTGTTGGGAAGGGTGAGAAGTTACAATACAGAGGACAGGAATTCCACTATTCTAGCTACCTTTCCTTCTATTAGCAAGAAAATCTCTCTGAATTATTGGTTAAAGTCATGTTGGGTTCTTCCGCCTAGGATCCTCAAATTTGTTTTATCATTCATCCCTGGTCCCGCACTGTCCCTACTTACTTCCTCTTTATCACAAGGATGTGTACCTATACCATTCAAGGATGAAGTTGTAATCCCTCTTTAGAATCAATCTGCCGAAGATCCCTTAGTGTTAAAAAATTAGCATCCCATCTCTCTTAACTTTTCTGACAAAATTGCTTGAAGCTCATGTAACACAGTGTCTCTGGTTCCACCTTGAGGAGTCACAATCTTTAATCCTGCATAACTCTTAGATTTCGGCCTTCACATTCTACTGAGGCAGTCATCCTGTCAGTAGTAGATGATGTGCGGTGGGAATGTGATGAAGGCTCCACTTCTGCATTGGTTCTTCTGGATCTGTCGGCGGCCTTCGACACGGTCCACCATAATATATTAGTGGACTGTGTCGAGGCTGCTGGGCTCTGCAGTTCAGTTTTTAATTAGATAAAATCTTTCCAGAAGACTCCGACACAGTCGGTCTGGCTTGCCCCCTTTAGGGCGCCAGAAGTGCAACAGGATTGTGGGGTACCACAAGGCTCCTCTCTTTCCTGCATCACTTTAACATCTACATCCGTTCTCTCATCTAAGCTTTAAGCAATATAAATTGCACAATTTACAACTATGCAGATGATTTGTAGTTACTTTTCAGGAAAGGTGTCTCTTTTGGCTTCCAGAAAAATTTCCGAAATGCACTGCGTTTCATCCGCAACTGGATGAGTAGTAATTGTCTTACACTCAATACCGATAAAACAGAGATTGTCATCCTGAGCAGTAAAACATTTGGAATGACTCCTTTTGGCCCATTGAAATGGGGGAATCCACCGCCCCCTAAGAAATTGGCTAAAAGCCTGTGAGTCATTGTTGTAATGAGATTTTCTTAAGATCTCAGCTAGGATCAATAATTTCATCCTAATTTCATAATTCGGTGGTCTCATCCTGCTTCTTTCAGCTCCGAAAAATAAAAAAAAATTGTCAGATGCTTACCCAGCCTGCTTTGACCCAGGTTGTGTCGGCCTTGGTGCTGTCACATTTAGACTACGCCAACACCATCTACCTGGGCCTCCCTATTGCCCTTGGTAAACGCCTTCAGATGGCGCAGAACCAGGCAGCCAGGCTCATACACCGTATTCCGCGGTGGCAATCAGCAAGACCCCTGCTGAAGCAACTGCACTGGCTACCGATCACACAGCGCGTACTTTTTAAAACCGCCTGTATAACTTTTAAGGCCCTCCATGCACGCAGTCCCAAGTTTATCCCGGCACTCCTCCCTAGATATACTCCTACACGTAGCCTGCGCTCTGCCTCACAATTCCTCCTGACTGTCCCCCATTATGAATTCCAACGGAAAGGAGGACGTAGGTTTGCCACGCTTGCCACTAAACTGTGGAACTCTCTCACCCAAGAGATTCGTTCCTGTACCATCCTCTTACAGTTCAGGTGGAAACTCAAAACCTGGCTATTCGTCCAGACCATAGCCTAGTCCCACTCCGGCCCCTCGTCAGGTGGTCTCCTGGATATGTTGGTTAGCGCCAAGAAACCCTTGGGTGAACGTGCGCTGTATAAATTCTTGTTAAGATAAGATAAGATCCTGTTTCTTAAATCACTGAAGGATTAAAAAAATTGCCAGATTCCTTACTTTTGAAGCCCTGACCCAAGTGGTCATGGCTTTGGTCATCTCCCGACTTGACTAGGCCAATTCGCTTTATATCTGCCTACTGAAACTTTTAATTACCAGACTGTTCAGAACAAAGCAGCACGCCTTGTTTTTAAATAGCCTAGAAACTGCCACATCACTAAGCTTTTGAGAGACCTTCTTTGGGTCCCTTTGGAGCAAAGGATGATCTTTAAAATAGGTTGCATCACCTTTAAGGCATTCACTGACTAAGGTCCCTCATTCATAAAATCTAAGCTCAAGAAATGTATCCTCAGTCGGATACTTCGCTCTTCCTCCCTGAATCTCCTCTTCATGCCCAAGTATAACTAGAAAATGAGGGGTGGCGTTAGATTCTCTGTGTAGGCCCAGAGCTGAAATTCTTTCCTCCCCTAGAATATGGCAGTCTCCGGATTACTCAGTTTAGACAGGCGCTAAAGACTTGTCTATTTCAGCAAGCGTATTAGCTAGTGTAACTTCTCTTTTGAAGTCTTTTGACCATGTTAACTCTTCTTTACCTCCGAGCCAAGAAACCTTGCAGTGTATGTGCACTTAACAAGTTTCCTATAACATAACATCCAAGTCACAGGAACGCGACTGGGTAAAATAGTGCAGTGGGGTAATGCAGCTACTGTAACTGTCTACACGTAGCTGGCAAGAATACACTGGAAACTTTAACTCACTTTAGAAAAATGCATTACTCATAATATGTGGCGATTTGACATGTTATTTACCTCTGTCTTAAATACAGGATACAGTATATATTACTGTACGCCATAGTTCTACAAGTATCAAGCCATATTGCCTTGACTTTCTCTTTGAAAGTATTTTCTTTGTCAGACTGCTTGAATATGTGGAACACTTTAATTTCTGGTTTTATCTCTTTGAGAACTTTTGAAGTGACATGACACATGCACGTTTGTTTACCATAATTGACTGCTGAGTCTGGAGACAAAGCTTGGCGGTATCCAGCTGAGCCCCATTTAACCTCATCATTGCCCCAGACAGGTTAAGTGACAAAAGGAAGTAATGTGTGTCTTTATAATTTGAGCAACTCACTGGTTGTGGCTTGCGGGGCATTGGACTGGGCTCCCCGGATTTTACTTGGATTCCCTGCTTTGCTGGTTCCCGGTCGCGGCGGCTGCTCCTCTGTGGTGCTGCTGGATCCGCCCACATCGCTGCGGGACTGCGAGGCAGTTCTTAACACACCTGCAGCCTCTTCCCGCAGCGGCTACGCCCCCCCGCCTGGCTCCTCTATAACTTTTCGTAACACCCGCTTCGCGGGTGCTACTCACTGGTTGTGGCTTGCGGGGCATTGGACTGGGCTCCCCGGATTTTACTTGGATTCCCTGCTTTGCTGGTTCCCGGTCGCGGCGGCTGCTCCTCGGTGGTGCTGCTGGACCTGCCCACACCGCTGCGGGACTGCGAGGCAGTTCTTAACACACCTGCAGCCTCTTTCCGCAGCAGCTACGCCCCCCCGCCTGGCTCCTCTATAACTTTTCGTAACACCCGCTTCGCGGGTGCTACTCACTGGTTGTGGCTTGCGGGGCATTGGACTGGGCTCCCCGGATTTTACTTGGATTCCCTGCTTTGCTGGTTCCCGGTCGCGGCGGCTGCTCCTCGGTGGTGCTGCTGGACCCGCCCACACCGCTGCGGGACTGCGAGGCAGTTCTTAACACACCTGCAGCCTCTTCCCGCAGCGGCTACGCCCCCCGCCTGGCTCCTCTATAACTTTTCGTAACACCCGCTTCGCGGGTGCTACCCACTGGTTGTGGCTTGCGGGGCATTGGACTGGGCTCCCCGGATTTTACTTGGATTCCCTGCTTTGCTGGTTCCCGGTCACGGCGGCTGCTCCTCGGTGGTGCTGCTGGACCCACCCACACCGCCCACACCGCTGCGGGACTGCGAGGCAGTTCTTAACACACCTGCAGCCTCTTCCCGCAGCGGCTACGCCCCCCCGCCTGGCTCCTCTATAACTTTTCGTAACACCCGCTTCGCGGGTGCTACCCACTGGTTGTGGCTTGCGGGGCATTGGACTGGGCTCCCCGGATTTTACTTGGATTCCCTGCTTTGCTGGTTCCCGGTCACGGCGGCTGCTCCTCGGTGGTGCTGCTGGACCCGCCCACACCGCCCACACCGCCCACACCGCTGCGGGACTGCGAGGCAGTTCTTAACACACCTGCAGCCTCTTCCCGCAGCGGCTACTCCCACCCGCCTGGGAGGATTAAAACCAGGATCCTCATTCCGCGCTGCGGGACGCGTGCGGGACGAAGCGCAGGCTAAGCCCGGGCAAAGGGCGGGCCCTCTGAGGCCCTCGTAGGCCAGTGTAGGCTGGGCTGGGCCTACTTACTAACGCCTGTATTGAACTGGAACTGTGGACCCTGATACTGGCGACCGGCATGGCTATGCCATCTGAGGAGGGAATAACTGGGAAGGCGGGTGGTTTAAGAAATGGGTCATTGGACAAATATTTTTCTAGGGTCCTGGGTGATGGTGATAAGGAAACCTCTATGGCTGAGCGTAGGGCTGAGCGTCGACGCTCTGTTGAAAGTATGAAAAACAGGTCCCTTATCGATACCGCTCCTTATCCTGTTGCCCAGGAGGGAGGTTCACCTAATATTAGCGAGGATGTACTAACCCAGGACGGCGTCCCTCTTCTGTTGCGGGATTGTACTCCCACCCCTTGTTTACCTCCCGATCAGATTGTAAGCGTCTCCCCCCCTCTTAGTCTTTGTTGTACGGCTGCTGATCAAATCACCTTGACCCCCATGGCAGTAAAGCCAAGGAAGATGAAGCCGAAACAATTAGTTGTGGTGGAGATGCATGGGCCACCACCTAGTAAGAGAAGAAGGAAGTTGAGGGAAGGGCAGGGTAAAGCCAAAATTCCCCATTCCGATTTCGGTAAAGTATCAAAGCCCACTATCATCCCTGATATGGCAATAGTGGAGGTGCCAGAATCTCCTTCAACTCTGCCACTACCGCTAGTGGTGGCTTCACCTGTCATGGGTACTAACACCACAGAACATGAGAATATTCCTGGGGACCCACCACCGAATGCAATACTTCCCGCCACATCATTGGGGAACTTGGAATTTTTACTCAGGTCCCTGCTCCTGCCCATTACTGAGAGCATAAAGAAAGTTGCGATTAGACTGACCATCCTGGAGACTGCCATAAGCAGTATGGTTACTTTAGCCAAAGCCCAGGTGAGTGGGGCTGCTCCACCCGCACCCTCGGTTAGATTATCCTCTATCAATGCTCCTAGTGTTCCATCTCAGCCCCCTAAATCGAAGTTACAGTCCCATGGTAGGGCCGACCCCGCCCACCAAAGACCGCACCCTCTAAAGCATATAAACATCCCAGTAGCAGGGCCAGTGGGTGATTCCCAAAGGGGACCGTTAATGGCCCCCACAGGAAATAAGCGAGAGGAACAGGGAAGCGCCAGTCACACTAGAGCTCCAGTGAACAAGGGGCCACAAGTGGAGATACCTCCACAAGCGGTGCCTTTTGTGGTCGTCTTGACAGGGGTTCCGCCGTTATTAGATAACAAGAGGGAGGGCTACGCTCAATTGAAAAATAAAATTATACACTGGTTGAGCACTTATAGGCCCATTTCACATAACATTGATGGGGACATAGTGCATGTCAGGCGGCTCAATTGGTTGGGTAGCAGATGTAAAGATATTGAGGGTGACCTGTGGTGGTTAATTTTAGAGACCCGCGGGCAGTGGATTACATATTAAATTGGCCCACTGGAAATGGGGACAATTGTATTATCCCTCGGGCTCTGACATACTTCTACCCTAGATCAGTGGTGTTTCCCCTAACCCATGTAAGTGGGCTCTACCCCTCCAGACCCAACCCTCCGCCACTATACAGTAATAGGTATGCTCCCTATGGCAAGCACCCCGCCCAGGCGGCTGACCCCTTTGGCTGGATCACGGCACCCCAGAGACACAACAGAAATAGTAACAGCAGAATGGAGCACTTGAGGCCCTTTACCCCTCTGGAGACAGGCAACAGGTTCTCGTTGCTATCCGGTATGGAAGACTGCGACTGATGTCTACAGTCTAAGGGGCAGAGGGGTGGCCGACCAAGTGAGCCTAATCCAAAGGGCACAGATTTTGAGGCACTAAGGGTGGCAAGACGTAAAGACAATAGACAGGCGGGTCCCTTAGTAGCCCAAAGTACGGATAGCAGTAGTACCAGAGTCTCTACGGATGTATTGTGTATAGACACTATAGATGGTAGCATTGCATCCCCCAAGTCATTTACCTGTGTGGATGCCATTCCCATGCCCAAGGAGGGGGGGAAGGGGTGGGAGCAAGGGGGTCCCTGGTATAGTTCCTATGGGTCACAGGGTAATACACCTGTTATCTTGGAACGTGGCAGGGTTAAAAAGGAAGATGGCTCTACCAGAATGGCACACATTCATTGAGAAGTTTGATGTTTGCCTGTTCCAGGAAACCTGGAGACTGCTACCACTACACAAATCCGGCTATACTACATATTTTTCCCCAGCAGTAAGCAGTGGGAAGGGTAGACCAGCGGGAGGATTATTGGTTTGGATTAAAATTGATCTGGATTGGGATGTTGTCATTCATGATTCAGTGTGCAGTGATGTACTACACCTCTCCTCTAGGGGATACATTGAGGGGAGCAGGCTCGAATTATTTAATGTTTATGCTAGAGGGGCACCGGGGGATACCTCCTCAGTAATTTTAACGAGTCTAGACCTAGCATTAGCTAAGTGCCCCCCATCTGCTAAAATTATAGTGGGCGGGGATTTTAATTCTACGTACGAACCCCTTTTCGGGGATGATCCTTTGGGTACCGAGGAGGAAGACTCTAGATGGTCCATCCCAGCTTTGTCACTACCCCCTATTCGAAAATGGTCAGCAAGGGCAATACAAATTAATGCCCTCACTAGGGAACACAATCTAAGAGCACTCAACGGCAGGACTATGTCCGACAGCGCTGGTGCAATGACCTTTAACAGGCTTAATGGTCCGTCTAGAATTGATTACATCTTACTGGACGTTAGATTGTGGAAAGACCTAATAGATATGGAGGTGGTGGCTACACAGGATAGTGACCACAACCCCCTCTGCACTAAGTTTAGGTGGGGTAACCCCAAGGGTAGGGGGATGAGTGCTCCCCTGAGGTTAACCAAAGAGGTTGTCCCTTACAATAGTAACCGTAGGTTGAAATGGGACAAGGCCCAATTGCAGGAAGATCAACTTGGGAGTATAAAATCTCTTGTGGTAGATCTGACCTTGGACTTGGCGGTATGAGAACAGGGAATGGGAAGTGTCCCGGAGTCGCCCATTGCTTTTGATACAGCCTACAAAACCACAATAGAGCAAGTGAGTCAATATTTTTTTTATTCAAAGGGAAAAGCCACAGAGTTAATAACACATCTCCCATCTCTAGTAATCCCTGGTACTCGGCCCAGTGCAAGGGAAAAAGGAAAGAACTAACAGCTGCCCTACTTAAAAAAGATCCCTCACTCGTTAGAGCGGCTAGGAAGGACTATTCAAGGGTAATATTTACAACAAGGGGTGGTGATGGACAGAGTCTCTGAATTAAGCAGAATACTCTCACCCAGTCAAGAGATCAGGGCTAGATCCAACACCGTTTTTTAGCTCATTGCACCATCCCAGTTTCAGAACCTGGCTGTATGCAAATTAGTCTGTCCCTGGCCCAGTGCATCATGGGAACAGGGCAGACCAGACCAGACTCCAAAAGCCAATTCTTACACTGGGAAGGAAACAAGCCTCCGGGGACCGGTTTCTGGCATTTCAGCCGTCTTCGGCCCGGCTTGCTTGAATCCTGATGGTGCAATGAGCAAGGGACTCACATCTGAGTATACCCTTCCACGCTTAGGGTGGACAAAATTATTTACAACAAGGGGTGGTGATGGACAGAGTCTCTGAATTAAGCAGAATACTCTCACCCAGTCAAGAGATCAGGGCTAGATCCAACACCGTTTTTTAGCTCATTGCACCATCCCAGTTTCAGAACCTGGCTGTATGCAAATTAGTCTGTCCCTGGCCCAGTGCATCATGGGAACAGGGCAGACCAGACTACAAAAGCCAATTCTTACACTGGGAAGGAAACAAGCCTCCGGGGACCGGTTTCTGGCATTTCAGCCGTCTTCGGCCCGGCTTGCTTGAATCCTGATGGTGCAATGAGCAAGGGACTCACATCTGAGTATACCCTTCCACGCTTAGGGTGGACAAAATTATTTACAACAAGGGGTGGTGATGGACAGAGTCTCTGAATTAAGCAGAATACTCTCACCCAGTGAAGAGATCAGGGCTAGATCCAACACCGTTTTTCTTTTTTTAGCTCATTGCACCATCCCAGTTTCAGAACCTGGCTGTATGCAAATTAGTCTGTCCCTGGCCCAGTGCATCATGGGAACAGGGCAGACAAGACTACAAAAGCCAATTCTTACACTGGGAAGGAAACAAGCCTCCGGGGACCGGTTTCTGGCATTTCAGCCGTCTTCGGCCCGGCTTGCTTGAATCCTGATGGTGCAATGAGCAAGGGACTCACATCTGAGTATACCCTTCCACGCTTAGGGTGAACAAAATTATTTACAACAAGTGGTGGTGATGGACAGAGTCTCTGAATTAAGCAGAATACTCTCACCCAGTTAAGAGATCAGGGCTAGATCCAACACCGTTTTTTAGCTCATTGCACCATCCCAGTTTCAGAACCTGGCTGTATGCAAATTAGTCTGTCCCTGGCCCAGTGCATCATGGGAACAGGGCAGACCAGACTACAAAAGCCAATTCTTACACTGGGAAGGAAACAAGCCTCCGGGGACCGGTTTCTGGCATTTCAGCCGTCTTCGGCCCGGCTTGCTTGAATCCTGATGGTGCAATGAGCAAGGGACTCACATCTGAGTATAACCTTCCACGCTTAGGGTGGACAAAATTATTTACAACAAGGGGTGGTGATGGACAGAGTCTCTGAATTAAGCAGAATACTCTCACCCAGTCAAGAGATCAGGGCTAGATCCAACACCGTTTTTTAGCTCATTGCACCATCCCAGTTTCAGAACCTGGCTGTATGCAAATTAGTCTGTCCCTGGCCCAGTGCATCATGGGAACAGGGCAGACCAGACTACAAAAGCCAATTCTTACACTGGGAAGGAAACAAGCCTCCGGGCACCGGTTTCTGGCATTTCAGCCGTCTTCGGCCCGGCTTGCTTGAATCCTGATGGTGCTATGAGCAAGGGACTCACATCTGAGTATACCCTTCCACGCTTAGGGTGGACAAAATTATTTACAACAAGGGGTGGTGATGGACAGAGTCTCTGAATTAAGCAGAATACTCTCACCCAGTAAAGAGATCAGGGCTAGATCCAACACCGTTTTTTAGCTCATTGCACCATCCCAGTTTCAGAACCTGGCTGTATGCAAATTAGTCTGTCCCTGGCCCAGTGCATCATGGGAACAGGGCAGACCAGACTACAAAAGCCAATTCTTACACTGGGAAGGAAACAAGCCCCCGGGGACCGGTTTCTGGCATTTCAGCCGTCTTCGGCCCGGCTTGCTTGAATCCTGATGGTGCAATGAGCAAGGGACTCACATCTGAGTATACCCTTCCACGCTTAGGGTGGACAAAATTATTTACAACAAGGGGTGGTGATGGACAGAGTCTCTGAATTAAGCAGAATACTCTCACCCAGTAAAGAGATCAGGGCTAGATCCAACACCGTTTTTTAGCTCATTGCACCATCCCAGTTTCAGAACCTGGCTGTATGCAAATTAGTCTGTCCCTGGCCCAGTGCATCATGGGAACAGGGCAGACCAGACTACAAAAGCCAATTCTTACACTGGGAAGGAAACAAGCCTCCGGGGACCGGTTTCTGGCATTTCAGCCGTCTTCGGCCCGGCTTGCTTGAATCCTGATGGTGCAATGAGCAAGGGACTCACATCTGAGTATACCCTTCCACGCTTAGGGTGGACAAAATTATTTACAACAAGGGGTGGTGATGGACAGAGTCTCTGAATTAAGCAGAATACTCTCACCCAGTAAAGAGATCAGGGCTAGATCCAACACCGTTTTTTAGCTCATTGCACCATCCCAGTTTCAGAACCTGGCTGTATGCAAATTAGTCTGTCCCTGGCCCAGTGCATCATGGGAACAGGGCAGACCAGACTACAAAAGCCAATTCTTACACTGGGAAGGAAACCAGTCTCCGGGGACCGGTTTCTGGCATTTCAGCCGTCTTCGGCCCGGCTTGCTTGAATCCTGATGGTGCAATGAGCAAGGGACTCGCATCTGAGTATACCCTTCCACGCTTAGGGTGGACAAAGTCCCTTGCTCATTGCACCATCAGGATTCAAGCAAGCCGGGCCGAAGACGGCTGAAATGCCAGAAACCGGTGCCCGGAAGCTTGTTTCCTTCCCAGTGTAAGAATTGGCTTTTGTAGTTTGGTTTGCCCTGTTCCCATCATGCACTGGGACAGGAACAGACTAATTTGCATACAGCCAGGTTCTGAAACTGGGATGGTGCAGTGAGCTAAAAAACGGTGTTGGATCTAGCCCTGATCTCTTGACTGGGTGAGAGTATTCTGCTTAATTCAAAGACTCTGTCCCTCACCACCCCTTGTTGTAAATATTTTTGTCCACCCTAAGCGTGGAAGGGTATACTCAGACATGAGTCCCTTGCTCATTGCAACATCAGGATTAAAGCAAGCCGGGCCGAAGACGGCTGAAATGCCAGAAACCGGTCCCCGGAAGCTTGTTTCCTTCCCAGTGTAAGAATTGACTTTTGTAGTTTGGTTTGCCCTGTTCCCATCATGCACTGGGACAGGAACAGACTAATTTGCATACAGCCAGGTTCTGAAACTGGGATGGTGCAGTGAGCTAAAAAACGGTGTTGGATCTAGCCCTGATCTCTTGACTGGGTGAGAGTATTCTGCTTAATTCAGAGACTCTGTCCCTCACCACCCCTTGTTGTAAATATTTTTGTCCACCCTAAGCGTGGAAGGGTATACTCAGACATGAGTCCCTTGCTCATTGCACCATCAGGATTCAAGTAAGCCGGGCCGTAGACGGCTGAAATGCCAGAAACCGGTCCCCGGAAGCTTGTTTCCTTCCCAGTGTAAGAATTGGCTTTTGTAGTTTGGTTTGCCCTGTTCCCATCATGCACTGGGACAGGAACAGACTAATTTGCATACAGCCAGGTTCTGAAACTGGGATGGTGCAGTGAGCTAAAAAACGGTGTTGGATCTAGCCCTGATCTCTTGACTGGGTGAGAGTATTCTGCTTAATTCAGAGACTCTGTCCCTCACCACCCCTTGTTGTAAATATTCAAGGGTAATGGCACTGGCCAAACGAGAGTGGGAGGACACAACATTGGCAGGACCTAAATTGTGCTGTCAGCATGAGGAATCCAAGGTTATTCTGGGACCTTATTAATAAAGCTAGGCAGCAGAGCGCACAGCCTTTAGCCGGCCTCATAACAAGCCAGCAATGGTTTGACCACTTTTCGGCACTATATGGTGGAACTGAAGTCCCCTCTTGTCCAACGGTAGCTAGGGGTGGAGAAGGGGAACTTATAGGGGAGCTCGAGGACCCATTCTCGCCCTCGGAAGTAGTAGTGGCCATCAGACATCTGACCCCGAAGAAGGCGGCTGGCCCGGATGGGATCCGGGGGGACCTTTTGATCAAGGAACCTAGGGCTTGGGCCGAATTAATCGCCATTATAATGAATCTGATTGCCAGGGGTCACCCCGTGCCAGACTCTTGGAAGGGGGCAGAGGTGGTCACTGTGTTCAAAAAGGGGGCTAGAGATGACCCTGCCATTACAGACCTATCAGTCTGATAGACGTGATTCAGAAAGTGGTTGGCAGGGTCATCATCTCAAGGGTTGGAGCATGGATGGAAGAGGAACAAATCCTCTCCCACCTCCAAGCAGGATTCCGCCAGAAGGTGGGTACGATGGACCAGGTCTTTCGCTTTTTTGTCATCTATTGTAAGTCAGTCACCATCAAAAGGGGTAGCCTTTACATGGCTTTCATAGAACTCAAGACGGCTTTTGACCTGGTCCCTCGAGTAAAGCTGTGGGAGACACTGGAGAAGATGGGTTTCCCCGGTTCTCTACTGAGTTTTATTGTAAGGCTCCACGAGAGGAATTATGCGAGGATCAGATGGGGCACCCAGGGCCAGCTGACAGATAGGGTGCCCGTGAGGAGGGGAGTACGCCAGGGATGTGTTATGGCCCCGACCCTCTTCTCTCTGTTTGTGAACGGAGTGGTGGATCATCTGAGAGAGGAAGAGGCGGATGCACCATCCCTGGCGGGGGAAAGAATCCCCACTCTACTCTTCGCGGACGATACCATACTGATCTCTAAATCCCCGGTGGGTCTCCAAAAGCTTCTGCACCGATTCAGCACCTTTTGTACAGATAGAGGACTTACCATTAACACCTCGAAAACTAAGCTCATGGCTCTTTCACCCTTCAAAAGATTTAGAAATAATTTTACGCTCAATGGGGCACCCTTGGAGTTGGTTGATTCATTCGATTACTTGGGGGTGCGGGTAAATAGTCGGATGAATTGGAAGGACCACCTGGCCAAAATGTTACTTTTTTTTTTGTGAAAACTTTTTATTGATTTTAAAACAAGAAAACAAAAGAACAATACAAAACAAGGCAGTGCATTAAAACGTGTCATCACGTGGTCCGTGGGGGGGGGGTACATAGAGGAATCGAGCAGTAGTGCAATCAGTAATTGGGGGGGGGAGAGGGGGAAAGGAGACCAAAATACATACAAAACAGCTATGTTCCTGCGGAGGAAACGTCAGGTTGGGAGGAAGACAAATCAGCATCAAATTCCGACATTGGGGGAGTACATATATCTCCACGGTATGCGTTCCATTGGGTCCACACTTTCCCCCACGTGCCTGGTTTGCCACGGGAAACATACACAGTTTTTTCTCGAAACATGCACCAATCCATGTTTTGTGTCCATCCCAGAAGTGTCGGAGGCTTCTGAGCGCCCCACAATTGGGCAATATCACGCTTGGCTACCATGTTTCCCAAGGTCGCCCAGCGGAGCTGCGCTCGATTGTAGTCATTCGGCTCCCAGACATTCAACAAGCATCTTCTCGCTTCAGGTATTAAGCGCACTCCCGTGACCTCACTCATTACTTCATGCACGCGGTTCCAATAACGTATCACAGCAGGGCATTCCCAGATAATATGAAGGAACGTAGCCACCATACCGCATCCACGCCTGCACAAGCCATCCATCGAAAATCCCATACTAACCAGACGTGGGCCGGTCACATACACCCTATGCAGAATTTTCAGTTGGACGAACCGAAGACGTGCCGGGATAGCTACTTCCTTCGGGGAAGAAATAGCGGACTGCCAGTCCTCATCATCGAGTTCCAGACCATCTCCGGTCCACAACCCTCGAAGACTATCTAGTAGATCAGTCCTGGTATTGATCAACTTTTTATAAATTAGCGAGATCGTGCTATCAGGAACGTGACCATCCAGAATCCGATCCTCGAGCGGGGATGCCTCCGGCACGTCCGAGCCTAGTGGAAAAACAGACAAGACCGCATGCCGGACTTGCGCATATCTGAAGAATTCCTTATCATTCAGCCCATACTCAACTTTCAATTCCTCAAACGTCTTGACCCTGCCCTTGATCCATACGTCATCTACCCTACTGATCCCGATCATGTCCCACCGATCAAATCCCTTCGATTGCCAAAGGGAGCCCAGTTTATCCGAAGCATATAGTGGGGTAGCCCGGGTCGGCCTATCGGCCCATCCCGTGGCTGCCGTAGCTCTACGCCACACCTGCACTGCTGTTTTGGTGGGGCCCGTAAGAGTGTCACCAGCTGATTTCGCATATAGAGGCCTATTGTAGTCCCCACCGGGTAGCAACCATCTGTCCATCGCAAAAGCCGGGTTTAGTGGGGGAGTGTAGGTGCCATGGTTGATGGCCCCCAATTGAGAGGCCCAGTAATAGCGACGAATGTCCGGGAGAGCGATGCCGCCATCGTACCAAGGGAGTGTAAGCTTCGAGAGGGCGATGCGAGGACGGCCCCCCCATAACAATTGCCGCTGTAGACTCTCAATCTCACGAAAATATTCCGCTGGCACTACATCAAGCGTGTTTTGAAGCGCATAAAGGAATCGGGGGAGTGACATCATCTTAAACAACGCAGCTCGTCCCAAGGGAGAAAGGGGGAGCTTGCTCCAAGTCCCGACAGCCGCCCGAAGGCGTCTGAGAGGGGGCAGCAGATTGCGCTCATACCGAAGTGTGGGGTCCAAGGTGACAAAGATTCCCAGATATTTGAAACCATCTAGTACCACCGGAATAGGACAATCACGGGGCAGGAGGGGAGTATCACCGGAGAGAACATAAACGCAAGATTTAGACCAATTTATAACTAAGCCGGAATTTTTACGGAAAGAAGTCAAAACGTCAAAAAGGACGATTAACGACTGTCGGGGCGATGTGAGGTACAAAAGGATGTCATCTGCATACAAAGATACACGGTCTTCAAAGTCCGGAGACCATCGAATACCCTTCATGGATGGTTCCCATCGCAGCCAAGCCGCCAGTGGCTCTAAAGCAAGGGCAAACAAGAGTGGGGACAGAGGACCTCCCTGGCGCGTACCTCTACCGAGAACAAAGGAGGCCGAGACACGTCCATTCACCACTACCTGGGCTAAGGGATCAGCATAAAGCAATCGAACCCAACGGATAAAGGTGGGCCCAAACCCGAATTTGGAGAGGACCGCCCAAAGATAGGGCCATTCAATCGTGTCAAACGCCATGGTGGCGTCCAAAGACGCCAAGATGGCCGACTCTCTCAATGTCCCGGCTCGCGCGAGGACTCCATGCAAGCGCTGAAGATTAAGTGCCGTATTGCGATGTGGTATAAATCCGGACTGGTCCGGATGAACCAGATCGCCTATAACAGCCACCAGACGATTAGCAAGAACTTTGGCCAGGATCTTGGGTTCAGCATTTATTAGGGAAATAGGCCTGTACGATTCACAGCGGTCACGTGGCTTACCCTCTTTATGTATAACCACTATGGAAGCCAATCTCTGGTCAGGAGGAAGAAACCCTTCCGCCAGTGATTCCAGAAACATAGATCGCATATACGGTGCCAGTACATCCGGATGAAGCTTGTAGAGTTCTATAGGGAGTCCATTAGGGCCCGAGGCCTTCCCGGAGCGAATCGAACGGATAGCGGTCGCAACTTCGTCCGCCGTAGGCGGAGCCTCCAGCAGGTCCCGCTCAGATTCAGACAAACATGGTAGCGAGATATCGCGTAAATGTGGGAGTCCTGCTCCGGTCTATCGGACACAGGGGAGTACACCACCCGGAAATAATCGGCGAACCTCTCAACAATCCCAGCAGGGTCCGTGATACTTTCACCATTCGCGTCAACTATAACAGGAACCACTCGACTTGCGCATTCTCTCCTATCCAACCAAGCAAGCAACTTCCCAGCCTTATCTCCCACATCATACAGACGTCCCTGCTGTTCACGACTCATCTCCTTCGCTGCATCAGTCACCAGAGCTCTGTACTCATGTTGTTTTAGGTCCAACAGATGAAGCCTCTCAGGGGAGACTCCAGCATCCAACTCTCCCTCAAGAACGGTAATTTCAGTCTCAAGACGAACAACCTCCTCTCGTCTACATCTCTTAACAGTGCCAATCGACGAGAGGGCCTGCCCCCGAATTACAGTTTTGTACGCCTCTCACAAGGAGACAGAAGAGGATACTGACCCCACATTTTCGGCAAAGTAGTGATCAATTGTCTTAAGTAGTTCCGCTCTAATCTTGGGATCACGGAGGTACCATGGGTTGATCGGGGCCACTCGACCCTCTGATCCCCCATGTGCGTTCACAACCAACCACAGTGGGGAATGATCCGAAATACCCCTGGCAAGATGTTTCACCTCCCCTATACGGGAAGTCTGGGAGGAGGGCATCAAAACATAATCCAATCTCGAAAGGCTGCCGTGGGCCCCAGAGTGGAAGGTATACTGTTGTTGCCCAGGATGATGTAATCACCAACAATCGGTCAGCCCCAGCGCCTCCATGAAGTCCCCAAGCCAGGATTGGAACTTAGCGAGAACTCTGGGAGGGTAACGATCACACATCCCAGATACTACTGAATTAAAGTCTCCCCCGACCACAAGCAAACCCTCGGGGACTCCCAGAATCACTCTTCCCAAATCCGCATAGGTCGTAGTTTGAAGACCTGGGGGTATGTAAACAGAAAATAGTGTAACCACCCTACCCTCCCAAAGCCCCACAATGGCGGCGTACCGCCCTCTATCATCAAGTATAATGTCGTCAACAGCTAGGGGGAGGGAGGTCCGGATTAGAATGCCCACCCCTCTGGAGCCAGAAGTGAAACCTGAGTGTGCAATGAGATGATAGCCACGCCTATTCATGGCGTGGCACGTATTACCCAGCAAGTGCGTCTCCTGAAGCAAAACCACATCAGGGGACAAGCGTCTCAGTAACTGCAAGACCACTCCCCGTTTAATTCTGTCTCCCAAACCATTGACGTTCCAACACAGTATCCGTAGTCCCCTACCCCCCATCCCAGAGTCCACCCCAAGTCTCCCCCCACGCCAGGCGCGACACCACAACACAGAAGATCATCAGCATTATGCCTTGAAAAAAACAAAGAAACACATCCCTGAACTTCCCAACCCCCCAAAACAACATCATACCCCCCACCCCGCACCCCTGCGTTAGACTCAAAAGCCACCCCAACTCGCAGCGTGCCTGTCGCCCTAACATACAACTAATCTACGAAAAGAACCCCAGAGGAGGAAGTCTCACCCGCCCCTCACCCACACCCCAGTAAGACAATGGAGTTGCAATCATTATCAGTATAGCATCGAACCATTGCTGAAAGTCAAAACGTTGGTCCGGGAGCCGATGTCGCTCCCTATTCCTGTTCCGTCGGGCCGCCCTCCGCTCCACCGGAAGGTTCCGATTGTTCAAACCGCCCTCGTCCCGTAGGTAGCGAGTCCAACCAGTCTTAGCCGCTTCAGGATGGTCAAAGAAAAATGTTCTATCATTGTGGACGATACGCAATCGAGCCGGGAAAAGCATGGCATATTTCATGTCCCTGTCTCTGTCTCTTCTTCACTCCTTGAAATCCTAGCCGCTGCTTCTGGACTTGTTGGGTGAAGTCCGGATAAAAGCTGACCGCAGCGTTCTCATATTCCGTGGGGCCTGATGTGCGGGAAGCCTGCAGTATCACATCCCTGTCACGAAAGTTGAAAATCCGCGCAATGATGGGGCGTGGAGAGGCACCCAGCTTGGGCGGGCCACCCGGGACACGGTGGGCCCGTTCTACTGCAAAGAATTTGCTCAGGCCCTTGGTCGCTAAATGATTTAGGACAAGGTCCTCCACCAGTAGGTCCACAGCTGACGATTCCGTCTTCTCCGGGACACCGACCAGTCGGACGTTGTTCCGTCGTGCTCGGCCCTCAAAATCGTCCAAGCGACGGGAGAGATAGTCACGGGCGGTTCTCAGATTACCGACCTCCGTCTGTAGGTCAGAGACGTCGGCGATGAGACTAGTAGTCTTCAGGTCGAGAGACTTGACCTTTTCGTTGGTTTTTGCAAGATCCGCCCTGATTAGATTAACATCTATGGCAACAGTGTCCAGCTTGTGGGTTAGGGCCTCATACTGTTGTCCCATCGCGGCCTTCATCCCAGCAATGGCGCACATGACGTCTTTCAACGACGGGTCATCACCCAGCAGGGATTCGTCCTCAATACCGGCCGGGGGTTTAGCCATTCCGCTCGGAGAGCTCTTAGTGAGGGTATATCGGTCCATGACGTTGGATTGGACAGAACCTCCTCGAGCTGCCGGTCTGGTCTTGCGCCTCTCCGCTTCAGGCTTGGTGGCCATCTTAGGTCGTGTGCCCCGGAGGGTAGTCTGAGACCTAGTGAAAATGGCTACACTCGATGTGCCCGCAGAAGCTCAAGGAATAAAGTGAGGACCAGTCACTAGGCAAAGAGCAAGAAAGTCCTGATCTCCAAGCGATGTTGCGAATAAATGAGTGAAGCAAGCACCCCGGGCGACCAAGGCAAGGTCAATGACGTAGGATCATCAAAATCGAAACCGAAAGTAGAAGACCGGGCAAGGGAGGTTAACGCAGGCCGTTGTTATTCAATTACTACCTGGCTGGCAGAGTAGGCAAGCCCGGGGCAGTGCCATGGAGCAGGCCGCTAATATTCAAAATGCCATATCTCAGGTTCCCGGAGACCAAAGCGAAATCCGCCAACGGATAAATGATCAGCAGGTTCACGACCACAGAAGCCCGTCGTCCAAATCAGGATTAGATGCAGGATAGTCGATGGAGGTGGCGAAGGTCCGGGAGCTCTGAGCTCACGCGACCATCTTGGGTGCGCGCTAAGCTCCTCCTCCGCCAAAATGTTACTTGGCCATAAAAGAGTATCAGGGGTGTGACCCTGAGGGAGCATCGGGAGTCAACGAGTAAACCTGTGGCACCGGTCATGGCAATCTATGAGGGCCAGATACTCCCGGCCGCATTACATGGCTCCGAGCTGTGGGGGTTTGAAAATGTTTCTGAGCTAGTTGCAGCGGAAAACGAGTTTCTGAGGGACTTGGTGGCTCTGCCCGTTTCTACCCCGCTAACTCCATTGCGGCTAGATCTGGGCAGGCGATCCTTCAAAGACCTAGTGCGGCCGCGCCCTCTATTGTTTTGGGCTCAGAGCTTGCCAATTATGCTGCTGGGCTGGATGAATTAATATTGCTCGACACCGGTAACAAGATCGGGTGGTTGAGCAACGTGAGGCAGTTGGTGGTGCAATTGGGCCTGAGAGATGTGTGGGCGAGTCAAATGCCACCCCCCAAACCGGTGATTAAGAAGATATACTGGGACTGGGTTCAGGCAGAGGCAACACACAGTGGGGTTGGGGGATTACTCACTGAGCGGTTTTTAGAGTTCAAATGGTCTAGGAAGTTGGAACCCTTCCTCGACCTCATAGCCAAGCCTCTGGACAGAGCCCTTTATTTAAAACTCAGGTATGGGACCCTTCCGGTGCATGAGTTCACCGCGGGGTGGTCTAACGCTGGTGGTCCTCCGCGTCCCTGCCCCGGGTGCGCGGCTCCAAAGGAGTCTGTGGCGCATTTACTTTTTGCCTGCCCCGCTTATAAAGTTGCCAGGAAGGTCTGGTTGAAACCAGTATGCATGGGGTTGGGTTTGAGGTGCCATAGAATGGCCCTACGAGTTCTCACTACTGACCCAACATCCTCTGCCATGGTATGCGGGGTGGCTAAATATCTGAGCAGCGCATGGCTGACTCGTACTAGGAGGATGAAGCTATACTCCACCCCGCCAAATTGCTAGGAGGCCCTTATTGGCAGGACGCTATGATGATGATTGGATGGATTTGAAGTTATTCTAACCATTATGTAATAATGTATTGATGAGGATGTTTAGCTGGGGTCTCATAATAATCGCCCAATGTACTGTATAATGTGTAGGCTTCAACTTTTAACAAGGGAATTTTATTGTTGATAGTTTTTACCAATGTTTTATTGTGTAAAATGTATTCTTTTATGGTGAGAATTTTTACCGAATAAAGATTTATACTACATTTGAGCAAAGTGCTCTGCACAATGCAGATTGAGAGCCTCCAGGCCACTAGCATCTCAGCAAGCTCAGTATGGCATGCTCTGAATTTGCACAGTTGCTACTGTGTCACTTTGAACTGAATGTTTGATTTGACCAGGAACTGGGAGCACTGCGAAGCATGACACAAGTAGGAACGCTGTCCGCATGTGCTGCTGCTTCTGGCGATTACTTGGTAGGAGGGTGTTAGTAATGCATGGGTTCTCACTCTTGTAGAGACCAGTGATTTTCTGTAATGTAAATAAATACTGCAAATGCCAACATTCTCAGTATTACTTATCAGAGTTCTGGACAGAATAACATCTTGCTAGGGAACTTATCCTCAATAAGAATATGAAAGATCCAAACAAAAGTTTACTTGGATAGTTCAACATCCACAGGGGTGATACTGCCAGAAATTCGGCAAGTATGCTGGCATCATTTCTGCAAGACAGCCATCTGTTGCAGTTTCACAAACTCCCCCGCACAGAAGAGACACCACTTTAGACCACATTCTAGCAAAGGAGTGCCAAGTAATAGTTAAGGACACTATTGTTTTTGATTAGTTACGCCATCATCAAATTCCTTTTGAGATTCCAAACTCCAAAACATTACGACCAAGACAACCCCTGCACAAGCCGATCGAATGCATATAACAATAGTTACACACCTGCAGTGGGTTACCTCATGACCCACCAGCATACTCTTCAAAAGAGGATGAGGATTGGTGGCCTTTGACAGGTTCACATCATATCTGAAAGATAGTTCAAACTGAATTCAAATAGGGGAACATTTATCAGGCTTTGTTCTCCCCTCATGGAGTTCCACAAGGTTCTATAGGTCCTTGCGCTCCTCAAGTTGCATGTGAAACCTTTGAACGAAGAATTAAGAGATATTGTTCTGAATGTCTATCAGTATGCTGACTATGCTCAACAATATCTAAAATTAAGCTGACTTATTCAAAATGGGCCTCATGAAGACTCAGTCATGACTGTGAAACCACTTTGTAAAGTTAACCCGGATACATCACTCCTAAAATGAATAGTCATGCTCTTAACCTGTTTCAGTGCTCAAACCCTCTAGGAACTAAGCAGGTTATTGTAAATCAAGCAAAATCTCTAGGCTTCATTCTAAAAAGCAAACTCTCTCTTCAAGACCGCATAAGACAAACTGCCAACTGCGTACTATGGCAACGACTCGCTCTGTGCAACATAAAATACTTAGTCCAAAAGACTAAAGGACACAAGTTCATGCATTAGTACTTTCACAGCAGGGCTGTGAAATCTGCTGCCCAGCATCCCTAAATCGACCCCTACTATTTAAAAAAGAAATTAAACATTCTAGGAAAAAGCAAACACTTAAGAAACAAGGAAATTCTATAGAACCACTCCTTTTCAGGAATGGAAAAAAGAAATTAGGAACGCCATCCTACAAGGCTAATGAACTACAGCCACGTTCAAGACGTTTAAAAAGGGGATGAAATAGCTCTTATAAGATATTGCAATAAACAATAAAAGAAGCATCTTTTAGACTTCAAGTATGATAGATTGAATCTACTTTGGTGATCATGAAGCCCATGTGTTATTGGTATAATATGAGAATCAAGACCTACATATCCTTCTCTTAGGATTTATACTATCACATGATACTCCACCTGCAGAGGATCTGGGAAAACATACTAACTCTTTTTTATGCAAGTCTTTACATTCTTTGTTTTAATTCTGTTAGATGGTTATTATACATTTATGTTAATATTCTGAAGTTCTTCAGATTAATCTCACTAATTTTGTTTGCGGACCCTTGCTCAATGTGACAGATCAGGTTTAAAAGTACGTCCAGCTTCTTCTTTGTCAAACACTTTGGTGTTTTGAACATGGTTCTCACTGTATAACACTTTTAAAAATGGTGAGTAAACTCAGGAGTGCGTAGTATCCGTGATAAAGGGTAACAACTTACTGGTATTGAGTGGTCAGCGTGACCACGGTGGAATAAGTAGCAGTCTTGAGCAGGCTAGAGCATACAGTGGTTCAGCTGAGACCACGTAGTTAAAGGAACCTAAAACAGATTGCACATGAAAAGGCATTTGGAATGGGACATCCTAATCCCTACTTCATTGCCTGTGCGGCGCCGCTTCCCTTGAAGGGATAGGATTCCGACCGCCACCCCAATGGTATCATAGATCCTGTCAGAGGCTGCTGTCTTTCTCCCGACCGCCTGCATCTAAATGCGGCGATCGGACCAATGGCCTGTATGTCAGTGGGAGCGCCACTTACTGCCTGTCTGTGGCGGTCCCACCAACATCGTAATTAGGTCCTATGTTTGCCTGAATCTTGATTGGTCTGTCAAAGCCTTTTTATTTACATTTAGGCTAGTTAGCCCAACTGGCCATTGATGATTCAGTTCTTCTAACTGCTCTACAGTCCCTTCAGAGTCTTTATTTGCTCTAGGGACATGAGGAGTCTATTTATTGGTAAATCTATGTTTTATAATTTTGTTCTATTTATTAGTCTCTAAAACTGCCTGGGAATTTCTGATCTTTACTGATTGAGAAATTGATTTGACCAGTATTGAAATTTGATTTTCAAATATCTCAATGATGCTTCTTGACAAAATCCTGCTCTAGTGTGTATAGCTACCAATATGAATGGGAAAAGAGGTTACAGAGATTAGGAGACCATTTTTCAGTGGTTTTCCATTCTAATAAGTTATTGTTATTGGGGGGTCTACTAACTGAATCTTTGATATTTGTTTGTGCTACCAATATCTAGTTTAGCATATCACCAAAAACTAGTCGATAAAGAACATTGCGTTCTTCTTGAAAGTTTCTTTTAAACTTTGTTGTTAGGTAGCATTTGCATTCTTTTAATGGGATAGCTCTTATTGCATTCTCAAAATAAATAAATAAATTGCTTTTGATCATTAATGAAGCACACCTCCTTTGCCTTTCATTGTTTTAGAAGCAGCTTTCGACCCCTGTTCTACCCACTACTGTCCTCTTACAATCACACAGTAGTGAGGCAATTTCTGAGAGACCAGAGTGAAATCCAGTCATACCACATGCTACAGTGAAATTTGGCACTGAACATTGTAAACTGACATACTTGAGGAATCTTTGTAGCTGCTACTGTTTAGAGCAAAAGTGTACAGACAGTCACAAGACTGGGAATTGTCTGGTACCAGAATAAAAATTAATACCTGACAAAATTAATACAGTATGAAGCAATAGCTCAACTTAACTTTGGTTCCAGCAAAAAGAGGTTTTTATTTTTTACCTGAGGAGAGCAGTTGGAAATTTTTAGGCAAATTCTTTCAGAAGCAGGCCATGCCCACATTTGCTGTCCCTTATTTTTCAGGGTGTTTATGTTCTGGTGAAATGTCTTGGCCCCGGTGGTTTTGAGTTGAAAAGGATAACGGTGTTCAAACACTGCGAGTAGGGTTCTGTCGCTTCCAAACATAAGCATAAAAAGAAGGAAAGGAAGGAAAGAAAAAAGAAGTGATAAATCAGTACATGTGCAAGACATCTCTGCTTCTCTGCTGTCTGGTACTGATTATTACTTTGCTTCCAACCAGTTCTTCAGAGAAAAAAATTACTGCAACGTCCAGGTTGCTGATACAAAAATAGAATCCTGCGCTCCATATTGAACAACTAGAATGTGAATGTTACTCTTAATAGTGATAGGTCCTGTACCACACGTGGCCGACTACTGATACTGCAACTCCCTCCTGCAGAAAATAATGAGGTAGTGATTTAAAACAAAACTCCATTTTTAATTTAAAGTAGAGCTTGGCGGCAGCTTTCTTTCAGCTGTAGTTTTTTTAGTGATTCCCTTCTGTTAATGACAAGTAGGAAAGGGTAGAAATGTTCTTTCTTTTATCCACCTACTATCCGGGGTAGGGAGCCATGCCTCCCTCTTTCAGTAATGTAATGAGGAAGGTATATCAGATTAGTGAAGATTACTGGTAATTAACCAGGGCATCGCCTTACACATTCATACTTCGGAATACCCTGTAGTTTCTAAATTCCACCAATAACCTTCGTTTTTAGGTCTCGGCCTAGAGACGTGCGAAGCGCGTTCTCGGCAGAGAACTATTGTAATCATTTCAGCCGGAAAACGAGACGAGCTAGGCACGCGCCCAGCATTCTGAATGGGAGAGGAGCGACAAGACCTGGCCATGCGCGGATTAGGTGGCGCGCACGCTCACGACGCCAGCGTCTCCGCCGCGCGGCGATGACCGCTCTCTTCCTGGGTCGCGCGCGTCACGGGTGAGCTTCTTAAGTTTCGTTTTCCTTTCCACTTCGGAAACGCGGGGAGTTGGGGACGAGCGTCGGCGCCGCGGAGGAACCAGGACAAGCAGCAATGGAGGCGGAGGAAGCGCTGGAGGAAGGGGTAATGCTTGTGTATTTACCCTTTTCATCTCAGATCTGGCCAGTATTGGAGTAGCATTATGCAAGGTGTGTCTTACTACAGACTCGCTGCAGGTAACCATGTCAAGCTTTCCTCGCTTGACTTGTTTTAATCCTTTTTGTGGCCGGGCGGGAATGTCGCTCCTTGTGGGGCACGTCCCTGACCTTTTGGAGACGTGCCTGTGCTTAGGGAGTGGCCACCTTTTCTTTGCTTTCTCTTGTAAGGCCAGACTTTCAGGATAAGTACATAAGTTGAATAGTACATCCAAGTAATGCAAATGTAACTCATTTATATGTTTAGTTATTCTGCAATCGTAGTAGGAGCCGAGAATAGCCACAATAATCTTTGAGCGAATATCACACCAAAGAAGTCCTTTGTAGTTAGAGGTCAACACAGATGCTCTACATAGTACACTTTTTAAATTTATTAGTTATTGACATTGCCACCAACCGTAGTTAAGTGATGAGACAATTCAGTTTGCATTGCCTTCTCTGGAGTTTGGTTTTATTATGGCAATGTTTTTTAGGATTCTCTTATACTACTTTGATTTAAATCCATAAAATCCCCATTTAGACATTCACCCCTTGCCGCAATCGTGGGCTCGTGCAGAGGGAGCTGTAGTATCTAGTCACTAGTCAGTTTCTGTAATTTGATAATACGATATTCTGATGTCTTGTTCCCTTTACTCTGGATCTGGGTTATTAAACGTCAGCCCAAGAGGCCAGGGTTCATGTCAGATTGTCAGGTTGTCCCTGTGACTTGCAAGTAAAGTCAATAAAGCTGATATACATTCTCAGTGATTTTCCTAAGAATCAGGTGCTTCTAGAGCTTCAATAGACATTTCTCTTAGAGTGACTGCTAGCCATTGGTATGTTTCTCTTGCCTGCATGCGTTTATTGTATAGGCAGTTGCTCTTTTTTTCTTTGGAAAACTTTTGAGATGGCAATTGTACGTTAGGTTTTCTAGCATGGACATTTGGGCTAGGATTATTTTAATTTTCACAGCTTCCGTTTCCATTTCCTCCAGACTTGCATTTCCTTCCCTCTAGTGAGTGATGTCCTTTTCTGGTGAGGCAACGTCTCTTCACTAGTCATCCTCGATGGAAAGTGACATTACCATTTGGAGGATGGGCACTGTAAAAGTAAGGAAGTACTTGTTTTATACAATAAGCTGAAAGAAAAACATTCGAAAAGTCTGCCACACTGTCACAAACGTATGCCTAACATTTCCTAAAGGAAACAAGAAAAGAAAGTGTGATAAATATTTATTATTGACCTAGTTTGTAACCTACGTGTGTTTTAAAAATTAATTCAGAAAAGTTCCACCGGCATAGAACATTTTAACGCTGGTTCTCCTAGCATAATGTATTCATTGTTTTTTTACTTTAAATTCGACCTGATGTTGAATTTCCTTTTCCCATTACCTTGGATAAGATTCAGTTGTGTGAACTTTTGTAGTGCCCTTTTCTGTGTACTGAAATGCATGTAATAACAATATAGTAGCTCTTCACCATATACACCCTATACAGTATTGCATTTCCACGGATTGTCGTTTTAGCTGAATAATGGTGTTTTGCAGAGGGTTTTTAAAGCCAAAATCTGGGTACCCCTTCCGCCTCCAAATAGTGTTAATACCTCTGGACCGTTCCTATTGCAGCAGGACCACGTCTTATTCGCATATATCTGGGTCTAATTTGATGTGTCATGGTGGGCCACAAACAATGTATTGGGATGTGGCTCTAGTAAATTGCTAGTGGCTGAGATTGATTCTCGCACTCGATGCGTCACTTTTTTGTAGTGTATATTGTGATGCCCTTAGAGTGTGCGTTTGATTTGTTCAGCATTCCGCTCATCATCTGTTCTTTTTGTATTTGTCACCCTAAGTGGAAAGGGTATATCAAGACGGGGGTCCAGTGCTTGCTATGCCACCGGTCACAAGCTACCCTGACTGATGAGGGGGTGATACCCAAAACCGGTCCCAGGATGCTTGTCTCTGGTCCAAATAGGACCTGGCATTTCAAGCTGTTCTGTTCCCATGGGGAGCTGGGTCAAGACTGATTTACATGTGTCTGAGTCCAAACTGGAATGGCATGACGATCTAAATAAGATAGATTTAACCCAGATCTGTGACTGGGGTTGAATGTTTGATTTGTTCAACATTCCATCCATCTGTTCTTTTTGCATCTGTTGCCATTAGTGCAACCAACAGGTATGGCCAGAAGTGAGTCTCGTGCTCAGTGTGCCACTGGGGAAAATCTGCACCCGACTGAAGAGCCCAGGTAGACCGAAACTGGTTTTTGATTGCTTATGCTCGATTCAGAGAGGATCTTGCTTGGCAGTAGACTCTGTCTGTGTGTGTGGCTCTGTCTGTGTGTGGGGCTCTGTGTCCGCTAATACTCTTTACTACTCTCTAATGCTCACCTATTGCCATTGTAAATGACAATACCATTTATTTGTGTTTAAAAAAAATTAAAAAATGAACAAAATGCCATTTGCAATGTCAATAGCTCTAACTTTAACAAAGCCGAGACCATTGCATTGTAAATGCTTGTTAAAGACTGATTTCTATTTAAGACCTAATAATAATGACTTATCTATATCCTGTTGTGTTGGTGTTGTATTCTGTTTTTAGTATGTGTTTTTATAAAGATGTGTTATAGCAAAAGTAGATTCCCCTCTCTTGTTTTTGATTGCAGTTGCTGAAGAGCGAAAGCCATCTGATTTCCTTATCGTTGAAGGACAAAAGTTTGCAGTAGTTGGGTAAGATGATTCATAAGCAATATGCATTTACTAGATTAGTATTGTTATTTATATCAGAGTATTAGTGATAGATAATATAATTCGTTTATAGTTTATAGTTTATAAAGAGTTAGAACAAAAAAAACTTTGTTGAAGTGCCCTGAAGCTATCAGGCCAATTTGGAAATTTTGCAACAGCTGTATCAATTTAGGGATTTGCAAAGCACCTGCGAGCATCAGAAATCACTTTAGAAATGGATTATTTAATCACAGATTACTTTTCTTTAACATTCACTTAATGGCATTTGTTTTTTGGTAACCACACTCAGTTTCAATACTGCAAAAGGCCCTCCATTTAGCCCCATAGTTTACAACTGTTTACTCATGTCTGAGATGTAGATTCAGAGTCTGTTGCAAACCAGCTCAGGCAACAGAATGGGGAACTGAGGGTTAAGGCTGGTTAGGATGTGAAAGAAATTGTGAAAGGTCTAAAAGTAGAATGAAAAATGACATTGCTGTTGCCCGCTGGGGGCCAATGGAGCATGGTGGCCAGGGGGCATTCCTGTGAAGGCTTCCCAGCACCAGTAACTTCTAGGTGCCTTTCCATGTGCCATGTAGAGAAAACACTCCATAGGTGTGAGTAGTAACAGTTAATCCTGGAGCACCAACAAAGCCGGAAGCTGTGACTATTCTCCCTGCAGTGTATCACCCAATTACTGCTCGTTCTGGTTTTGTAACGCTGCGATTGTGACAAAATAGGAAAAGACGATTAAAGGCAAGGACGATTGCCATTCACGAAGGCCCGTGGGGTGGCACAGGGTGAGCCGTGCTTGGAGCAGCATGAGCCAGTCAACACTGACATCAAGTCAGTGCTAATTGGCATGAAAAGTAGCCTGTCTTCAGTAGACCCTACGATTACACTCTAAGAATGTGCTTTGCTCAGTTAAAGG
Organism: Lissotriton helveticus; assembly: GCF_964261635.1. Lineage (NCBI taxonomy): Eukaryota > Metazoa > Chordata > Amphibia > Caudata > Salamandridae > Lissotriton > Lissotriton helveticus. The sequence continues at coordinate 1,623,490,274 of NC_136067.1, forward strand.
AGCGCCTAGATAAACGTGCGTCTAGCACAGCAACATAAATCCGATGTTGAGGACTGTACCAGTTCTGCCACTGAGACAATCAAGCAGGTGGAAACGGTAACTCCGTAGACTAAGGGGTGGGCAGATATACAACTCAGATGTTCCGTAAAACAACTGGTCATGGGAGACTGTCAATGATGATCACATTCCAATCTTATGTGTTGATGTCAAGTCTTGTCCTTTATGTGTGCCCCTAATGCAGTGCTGTGCAGAATTACCTTTCCTTGGTATATGATGAACTGAGCCTGGGGTGAGGTGGGGGGGGGGGGTCGATTAGTAAAAGAAATGTATGTTCGCTAAGTTGGGACCCACACTATGGCTCCGCAAAGATGATGTATGTAACATTTTCCCTGAACTGCTAATAAAAAAATATTCAACAAAAAAAACAATTTAGGATGAAGTTGATAGGCCACGAAAGTTGAGTTGATTGATGGTTGTGTTGAACTGGGGTGATGAAGTTGGATGCTTGGTTAACCGCAGTCTGTTTACTGTTAAGTAGTTGAAATTATCATTGCAGAATGGGATACTACTATTGTTAATGCTTCTTGGGAGGGTCGGTGTGCCCTACTGATTCCCACTTCAGCGGAGCAGACTCAGCAAAGTACTTTTAGACTTTAGTTTGATGTGGCTCGCATAGCCGAACATTTCCTCCAGATGTGGAGGAGATGCCACCTCTGACACTCACCATTTAAAGAAGCCAAGGTGACTAATCATTGCAACACTCATTCAGGACTTGCTTCATCTGGGTACTCCTATATCAGAGGTGCATTAGTCATACAGAAATGTAGATGACATATGGAGAAAGAAATAAGAGTATGAAACATGGACTCATTGTATTCATTTGTTTACCAAATCGTTATCTAATTGTTATTTAATTTTCAGGACTGTGTTGCTGCTGATCAGAATAATTCTTGAATACTGCCAGTGTGTGGATGACATTCCTTCCATAACCACAGACATGCTAACACGCTTATCGGATTTACTGAAGGTAAGGTGAGGGAGCTGTCCTGGTTAAGTCATCTAGGACACAAACAGCACTATTTCTATAACTAGTTTAACCATTTAATCTACAGATACGAACGCACATAGATAAGCTGCCCAATAAATGCAGAAATTTGATCACATTTTGCAAGTTTCGTAAACATTTTAAAAAAATACAACATCCATGTACAGAATACCAGTTATCTTAGACTTGAATTTTATTTCTAGAGAGAATGATGTGGATAATATTAGGGTGCGGCCCTTTGTTGTCTATAATCATATTATCTTTGGATTGCACATTTTCACTACACCCTTCAGTGATAATCAGGGTGTTTGCCACATGAAACTTTGCTTTCTTTGCTACAGTACCATGTTTACCTCGTTTGTCCCTGGGTCTCCATTGTGTAATTCTTTGTGGACCTTCAAGCCATTAAAACCGTAGCCCTGTCTTAAATTTTTTGGTCAGTATTCTTGGTTTGTTGCAATTGTGCTGGCTTTGGACCTATATCGTGGAATTTATGTGTGCGTACTTCCTTGGTATTATTGATGACTAGGTATGGAGGTGTGATCTTAGGCCTGATACAAAGATTGTTGAGGAAAAACGGATCCTCTTTGTGTATTCTGGTTAGTTGAGTTCATATTGTGACCACAAATGAAATAATTTGTTTGCATTGAAGTAGATTTTCTAAACCATGGATTCTTAAGCGTTTATTTGTTTTTTTCGCTTGTTTATTTATCCTTCACTTTTGATCCTATATTGAAATTGCTAGGCTGGAACATAAACACAGAATTATCAATAAGCTTTTGAATGCATATTTAATATATTCCAGAAAAGATTCATCAAATCTATATCTAAAAATCTTTTCCACTGGACCCTTCATTTCCCACAACACACGAAGATCATTATTCCTTCTTACAAGCACACACATTATGCAGCAGAAATAATTAGTTTATGTGCCACAAATAAAGTATTGTGTACCTTAGAAACATGACTGTCTAATGTGGCACAACAGAGAATCTTTTTGTGATAAGCCAATCACACATTTTATGTGGCAGTACTGTGACATTTTCAAATGACAGGATACATTGTGACTCACAAGTAAATAAGTCTAAAATTGATCTTAACTTAATTTAAAAGATGCATAGTAGATCATCCAAAAAAGAAACTACAAGAAGCTGCAAACTGTATCAGAAGTGTAAACTCAAAATGTAATGCGTCATCCTGCTACCTATTGCTGATCACAAAGCATAGTTAAGCTCCTGAAAAGAATATGTTAATACTGCCTATTAGAAACATATGTATTCGGACAAGAAAAGTAAATTGTAATATGCAGAAAAACAGTAGAAAATATATGTCCACGTGAAACGTTTTGTTACCGGTGGCTTAGCTTTAAATGTTTTCTTGTGGATAAAGTAAGAGAAGCATACAGTACAAGTGAATCACCATTATATGGGATAACCTACTGTGCCCCAAACATGGACCTACATCAACTCCCCCCGTCTCTCCCTTCACCTGCTCTTTGACCCACATGGTCCAGTCCGTAGTTCTGAAGATTTACTCTTATCCGAGTACCAATGATTGTGTTTCTTGCCCACAGAAGTTGCTATCTGTCTGTTTCTGAAAGACCTCTTGAGGACCTTACAAAAAACTTGTGGTGCACTTAGAGCCCAACCGTTTCTACTATTGGTTGGCTTTGTCACTCTCATTTACCTACCATCCTCTTCTTGTGTTTGTCCCTTTCCTGGAGCATAGCTTTATACCACCCTCTTCATTAGCTGACTTGTATCCTTCCACTGATTGCATTTAGAGAACTCCTTTTGCCTTTTCCTCCAAGAAGGTATGTGTGTTTTCTTGCAATCTCCCATTGGCTGCTCTTTCCCCCAGTAACTTCCCCTGCGCATACTCCGTGTTGCTTCCCCCTTAGTTGGCTGCTTTTCATTCCACACCCCCTCCCCCACATGATTTTTGTTCTTCCCCATCCCTGTCTAATCAGATTGGATCCACAAACTTTCAGAGCACTGCATGCTGCTAGATGGCGTTGTCTAGCTCCGCACAGACATTGATCTGCTTCCGAAGTGATGAGTGGAGCCACCTATAAGGTCACGCATATGCGCCGGTGTCTGTTCCTTTTCCCCCTGCTAATTCTAATGAAGATTTTGAGCTTTTCTCTGGTCTTTGATCAATTTTTAGGTCGAAGCCTGCGTTGCAGCGCATGCGCTGCTGCAGGCGAGAGTTCATGTAAACAAGAAGGGGCATGAAACCACGCCCCTTCTGCCATTGGCCGGCCTCGAGAAACGGAGGCCTGCCATTGGACAATGCCCCTCTTTGGATGCTTTGTCCAGCTGTGATCCCGCCTTTTGAGGACTCAGCGACGTGAGTTACGGTGTCGCACGCGTATTCTCTGAAATATCGCCATGGCAACCATGAGTCAGGTCACCAGTCCGGGAAAGGCGGGATTAATGATCGCGTTTCCGGCTATTCTTTTTTTTTTGCCTTTTTGCAGTCATTCCTGTGCGTTCCTCAGCGGTGGAGGAGGTAGGGGAGAGGCGGTGCTGGTTTATAGCGCGATCTCAACTCAAGGTATTGGAGGGCTTTACACGAGCAGTATACAACTGTCATACATGGCAGCACAACTTCCGAAAATCTGATTTTGTGCAGAAACGTCCATGAAATGGCCGGCAAGGCTCTCATCATACTCTCCTGACCACCTCTCGAGGTACTGTCTGGCAAACTCATCCGCAGACCCTCTTGAAAAGTGTTTCTTAAGGTCTTTGTTATTAAATACAACCACAGAAATACTAAGCGTTTGTCTTCGAGATAGTATTTAACAGAGGAACAAACAACAATTATGTCAACAGGTACGTATAAACATCTTCAAGTTGCAGAGAGGCTTTTTAGCGCGATGAGTGGTGTTGTGCAGCTATGTAGTTCCTGCTCTACTGCGTTCGAGTACACTGCGTGTGAGCTTATGCAAGGAGGGTTGTAGTGCATGGTGCGCTGTGCGTGTATGCAAGGGAGAAGGGAGGCTGGAGTACACACTGCGTGTGTAGGTGTATGCAAGGAGGTTTGTGGTACACATATCTTGTGCGTGTGTGGTGGTATGCAAGGGAGGCTGGAGTGCACACTGCGTGTGTAGGTGTATGCAAGGAGGTTTGTGGTACATGTATCTTGTGCATGTGTGGTGGTATGCAAGGGAGGCTGGGGTTCACACTACATGTGTAGGGGTATGCAAGGAGGGCTGTGGATCACGTACCTTGTGCGTGCAAGGGGGTATGCAAGGGGTACACACTGCGTGTGTAGGTGTATGCAAGGAGGTTTGTGGTACACGTATCTTGTGCGTGTGTGGTAGTATGCAAGGGAGGCTGAGGTACACACTGCATGTATAGGGGTATGCAAGGAGTGTGGTGGTGCACGTACCTTGTGCGTATGTGGGAGTATGAGAGGAGGGTTGGGGTACGCTCCATGTGTGAGGTATGCAAATGGTTGGGGTTCACTGTGCGTGTGGAGGTTTACAAAGAAGTTTGGGGTATATTGTGTTATGGGGTATGAGAAGAGGTGTGCGTACACTGTGCATAACTGGGGTATGAGAGGAATGTTGGGGTACATTCCATCCGTTGGGTGTGCAAGGATGGTTGAGGTATACTCCGTGTGAGGGGTATACCCTTGGCTGGAGGTGAGGGTAGTGGTACTGCGTGCAGGTGGGGTGAGGTTCCGTATGCTGAGGGGGAGCGGAGGGGGGAGCAGAGGGTGGGTGGAGAGGGGGATCAATCGCCCATTAAGACACGTCACGCAAGCAGGCCCCGGTCTTCCTGAACCATGGACATTCTCCAAGTGGGAGTAGAACACAAATTGTAAGACTGCCCTGCATTAGTTTACTCGCAGTGCTGTGTCTCCCAAGACCTTAAAAGCTCTAAGATGCAGTTCGCACAGGGGGTCTCTTTCTAAAACCCTTCCATGCTGTTGCTTTACTCTGCGCACCGGCATCTGTTCGAGGTGCAGTTTCTTTACACTGTGCTCTGAGTGTCTGTTTTTATTTTCAAATTCCTGCCATGACGTGCTGATGTTTAAAGTCCACGACGTCCAGCGTCTTTTCTCTGTGTTTGGTGTCCCAGTGCACATAGACCCTGAGTTACAGTTTGGTTACACTGGTTGCTGGGTGGTTTTATTTTGAAAGACCTGATATGCCGCCTCTCTACGACGTTGTTAGCATCCTGGTTCGCAAAGACCCTGACGTGTATTTTGTTAGCAGTATACTGTGTACTTGGTGTCTGTTTTGAAGCATCTTTGATGGGATGTTTTATGGCAGTGCGCTTGGTGTCTGTTTTTACAGCCCCCGATATGCCGTTACTACAGAGTTAATGTATTGTTAAATGCGCCTGAGGGCAGGAACAGCTTCATCTGCTCTGCCTTTGGGCGTGTTTTGTGCGGTAAAATTGCCGATGAGGAGCATTGAAGCCTTATACAGCGCTATAGTCCAGGATGGGCATTGAGCACACGCTGAGGGGACGCATTGTTGGTGTGTGTGAGTGTGAGCTCAGCATTCCTCGGTGGCTGCACTGCAGTTTGCGGCTTCAGTGCAGTGCAGGCTGGGAAGCAGCGTTGTGAAGTGCACAGGTTGTGCAGTTGCGTGGCCTGCGCGCGGAACGGAATTAGGAAGGAGTGCGGGATTTGTCGTGCTCTGCTGCACATATGTAGACCCAGGCCTGGGAATGCAGGGGTCTGCGGGGTGGAGCCAGTACTGGTCTGTCACAGCAGGCAGCAGAGGGGACAGATCGAGGGCAGGAGCTGCAGAGGGTGTGCAGGATGTGCCTCTCCTCGGCGAGGGAGGTTGGAGGGGAGAGGCGGTGCTGGTCTTTAATATGTTTCATTTTTATAGCGTTGCATGCATCTGAAGTCAGCATCAGGGCGCTTTTGAGTTCGACTCGCCGAATGCTTCTGCATTGCGACAAATCTCTCTTTTGCAGGAACAAGGAGCTCTTCTTTTGGGTTAGATCTGGGGGTGAAATGTCACTCTCCCCACCAGGTCTCTTCCAGGGATTAGCAGTTCTGGTTGAGACGGACGACCAGAGGGCGAAAGCTGATGCCGATCAGTTTGGGCAGACATCGGATCCTGGCTGGGGCGTCTCCATAGGAAACCCCCCACCCAACCCCCCTCCCCCCCTTTCCACGGGCCCTGGAGAAAATAACAGAGAAAAACGGTACGAGGCGCAGAGACACGAGGGAGGGTTGTAGTCTACATCACAGAGCTGGAGAAACCCGAGAGGGGAAGTGTCACCCGCACAAGAGACAGTGAGAGGAGGCAGAGATAGAACTGAGGCGCAGACGGGTGAGCGGGAGAAAAGTAGGGTGACAATGGAGGACAGTGTATGCTAAGTGGAGGAGAGAGGATTGGGCAGACAAGAGAACAGGACAAAGGGGCAGAGAGAGTGAGGCTTCGCAAGTGATTGTCCAGGGCAGTGGGAGCCCAATATAGGCAGGACAGGGCCTGCTTGGTCGCGAGGCCTCACAAACTGCGCCAGTCGCTGCACAGGTGCACACAGGTCGCATGGCCACCACCCTGTGGCACTAGAGGGCCTTCAGGATATCACGCGACCACTGTGGTGTCCGAGGTATTATCAGGTATAGGTGCGTTCCCAGGCACTTCCACCCCTCCATTATCACCAGGGGAGAGCAGGTGAGAGTCGAGGCCATGATCGCAGTCAGGCTCCTGCGGGCCCTACTCTACTCACCACAGCCTGCTGTGCGGATCCTGGCAGGGGCGTCCATAGGACCCCCCCCCCCATCGCGAGGCCTCACAAACTGCGCAACCACCACCATCACCACCACGCTACCCACCACCATCACCACCCTACCCACCACCACCACCACCCTACCCACCACCACACCCACCCCTACCACCACCACACCCACTACCACCACCCTACCCACGATCACCCTACCCACCACCCTACCCATCACCACCCTACCCACCACCACACCCACCCCTACCACCACCACACCCACTACCACCACCACACCCACTACCACCACCACCCTACCCACCCCTACCACCCTACCCACCATCACCACCCTACCCACCATCACCACCCTACCCACCACCACCACCCTGCCCACCACCACCCTGCCCACCACCACCCTGCCCATTGCCTCCACCCTACCCACCACCACCAAACCCACCACCACTCACCACCACCCCTACCTACTGCCACCCTACCCACCATCACCCTACCCACCACCACATCAACCACCCCTACCCATCACCACCCTACCCATCACCACCCTACCCACCACCAACACACCCACCCCTACCATCACCACACCCACTACCACCAAACCCACCACCATCCCTACCACCCACCACCCTTACCCACCGCCACCCTCCACCCCTACCACTGCCACTATACCCACCAGCACCCTACCCACCACCACCAGTAGTAGGTGGTGGAGTAGGGATAGTAGGTGGTGGAGTAGGAATAGTAGGAGAAGTAGTAGGTGGTGGAGTCGGAGTAGTAGGTGGTGGAGTAGGAGCAGTAGTAATAGTAGGTGGTGGAGTAGTAGTAGTATGTGGAGGAGGAGTAGGAGTAGGTGGTGGAGGAGTAGTAGGTAGTGGAGGAGTAGTAGGTGGTGTAGGAGTAGGAGGTGGTGGAGTAGGTGGTGGAGTCGGAGTAGTAGGTGGTGGAGTAGGAGTAGTAATAGGTGGTGTAGTAGGTGGTGGAGTAGGAGTAGTAGGAGGTGGAGTAGTAGTAGTAGGAGTAAGGAATAAGAGGAGTAGGGGGTAGGAGTAGGTGGTGGAGTAGGAGTAATAGGTGATGGAGTAGGAGTAGTAGGTGGTGGAGTAGGAGTAGTAATAGTAGTAGGTGGAGTAGTAGTAGGCGGTGGAGTAGTAGTAGGTGGTGGAGTAGTAGTAGGTGGTGGAGTAGTAGTAGGTGGAGTAGTAGTAGGTGATGGAGTAGGAGTAGTAGGTGGTGGAGGTGGAGTAGATGGTGGAGGAGTAGTAGATGGTGGAGTAGGAGTAGGTGGTGGAGTAGGAGTAGTAGTAGTAGGAGTGGTAGGTGGTGGAGTAGGAGCAGTAGGTGGTGGAGTGGGAGTAGTAGGTGGTGGAGTAGGAGTAGTAGGTGGTGGAGTAGGAGTAGTAGTAGGTGGTGGAGTAGGAGTAGTAGTAGGTGGTGGAGTAGTAGTTGGTGGTGGAGTAGTAGTTGGTGGTGGAGTAGTAGTTGGAGTAAGGAATAAGAGGAGTAGGAGGGGTAGGAGTAGGTGGTGGAGTAGGAGTAGTAGGTGGTGGAGTAGAAGTGGTAGGTGGTGGAGTAGGAGTAGAAGTGGTAGGTGGTGGAGTAGGAGTAGTAATAGTAGTAGGTGGTGTAGTAGTAGGTGATGGAGTAAGAGGTGGAGTAGGAGTATGTGGTGGAGTAGGAGTAGGTGGTGGAGTAGGAGTAGTAGTAGGTGAGTAGGTGGTGGTAGTAGGTGGTGGTGGAGTAGTAGTAGGTGGTGGAGTAGTAGTAGGTGGTGGAGTAGGAGTAGTAGGTGGTGGAGTAGTAGGTGGTGGAGTAGTAGGTGGTGGAGTAGTAGGTGGTGGAGTAGTAGTAGGTGGTGGTGGAGTAGGAATAGTGGGTGGTGGAGTAGGAGTACTAGGAGTAGTAGTAGGTGGTGGAGTAGTAGGTGGTGGAGTAGTAGGTGGTGGAGTAGTAGTAGTAGGTGGAGTAGGAGTAGTAGGTTATGTAGTAGTAGATGGTGGAGTAGGTGGTGGAGTAGTAGGTGGTGGAGTAGTAGGTGGTGGAGTAGGAGTGGGGGTAGGTGGTGGAGTAGTAGGTGGTGGAATAGGAGTAGTAATAGTAGTAGGTGGTGGAGGTGGTAGAGTAGTAGTAGTAATAGGTGTAGTAGTAGTAGGAGGAGTAGTAGTAGGTTGTGGAGTAGGAGTAGTAGGTGGTGTAGTAGTAATAGAAGGTGGTGGAGTAGGAGTAGTAGTAGTAGGTGGTGGAGTAGTAGAAGGTGGTGGAGTAGGAGTAGTAGTAGTAGGTGGTGGAGTAGTAGTAGTAGGTGGTGGAGTAGTAGCAGTAGTAGTGGGTGGTGGTGGTGTAGGCGGAGGAGTAGGTGGTGGAGGAGGAGTAGGTGGTGGAGGAGGAGTAGGTGGTGGAGGAGGAGTAGGTGGTGGAGGAGGAGTAGTAGGTGGTGGAGTAGTAGCAGTAGGTGGTGGAGTAGTAGCAGTAGGTGGTGGAGTAGTAGCAGTAGGTGGTGGAGTAGGTGCAGTAGGTGGTGGAGTGGCAGGAGTAGTAGTAGGTAGTGGAGTTGGAGTAGTAGGTGGTGGAGTAGAAGGAGTAGTAGGTGGTGGAGTAGTAGGTGGTGGAGTAGTAGGTGGTGGAGTAGTAGGAGTAGTAATAGGTGGTGGAGTAGTAGGTGGTGGAGTAGTAGCAGGTGGTGGACTAGGAGTAGTAGATGGTGGAGTAGGAGGAGTAGTAGTAGGAGTAGGTGGTGGAGTAGTAGGTGGTGGAGTAGGAGTAGTAGAAGTGGTGGAGGCGGAGGAGTAGTAGTTGTAGGTGGTGGAGTAGTAGGTGGTGGAGTAGGAGGTAGAGTAGGAGTAGTAGGTTTCCAGCTTTTTTTTTTTTTGCATTTTTGCAGTCAGTCAAACAAAACTTTATTTGATTTGTTAAAACCTTAAAAGTACATTCCACATTCCGTGATAAGAGAAAGGACAACAGCAAACATGGTAATATTCAACAAGAAAAAGAGCAGCAGCATAACAAGATAATATTAAAACCACAATTACACCTCAAGATACTTAAAATTAACTTCTCTTGTTCCTTTTATAACGGAGTATTATAACATTATTTGTTAAAATCGCAAAAATTTCCTATATATACCTTCTTCAGAATGCAGTTTTTACTACTATTGTCCCTTAGTATCTCTACCTTTATTCAGAGATAAGGGCTACACTATACATGTTCTTCTGCGCCTTTGAGGAACCACCTAACTTTATTCATATATTTCCCCAACGCGCAGGCTATATCTAAAGTCTCCATTTCCACCAAAAGAGTGGCAGCTTGCATTCTGTGCGTAATCTTATATTTTTTAAAAATCGGACATAAAAACTCCTTTCGAAAGTCTAAAAATCTCGTACAATCTAATAAAATATGTGACATATCACAAGTGGTTCCTAAAGTGCAAGTGCATTTCCCATTACTTCCTATCATTAAATTTCGAACCCCGTTATTTGCATAGCATGGGTTTATGCCAATTCGCATTTTTAGGACTTCTCGCCTCAGACTATGGCTGGGTAACCGGTCCACGTAAGGGAAGTGTTGACTGCTCTCCCAAGCCACTTTCATGTGTGCTACCGAGGTCTTTTGAGCAAGGTATTCCCGGTCATAACTACGGGACATATTGACCCCCTGAGTCTTTAATTCTTTTTTCCTAAATATTATGGGGTCTTGTGGCAAACATACCCTCAAATCTAGCACCCCATAAGCCTTGCTTATTGAGGCTCTTACCTCTTTTGCCCAGGGGAGCTCACTATTGATAATTTCCTCCTTTGCCCATTGGGAGATTTTAGCAATTTCCCCTACTCCCAACCGCTGCCAGAAGCGTACAAGGCTCATACAAACTGTAATAGCCCAGGAGGTTATTCCCAGCTCCAGTCGTGCTGCCTGCACCATAGAGGATTTTGGCAGAGCGAATAAGCTTTTTAATATATTTCCCTCTTCACTATCCCAGGAGGTCTTGCCACTGAGATAAATAACCTCGGCTCCATACAGAAATTGTGGGGGGACCATTGCTTGATAAGCTTTTAAGACCGGTCTATCTGACCTTTCACCATAGGTGTTATTAAAGCTTTTTAGGCCTTTGACCGATGCCAATGCCCTTATTTTTAATGCTTGCAGGTGTGTATGCCATTTCAGGTTACCTGAGAACCACATTCCCAAATATCTATAGTTGGTCACCCTCTCAAGCAAGGTTGTGCCAAGATACCACGAGAACTTCACTTTCCTTCTCCCAAAACATACTATTTTGGTTTTATCCATATTTACCACTAGTTTTTTACTCGTACAGTAATCATTAAACCTATTGAGTTTTCTCTGGAGACCTATCTCCGTTTGATCCATTATTACTAGGTCATCGGCATAAAGGAGGCACGATATATGCCTTCCTCCCAACTTCGGGTTCGCCCCTCTGACATCTCTTAATACTTGGGGTAGGTCAGCTAAAAACAGGGAAAACAGCAGGGGGGCTAGGACGCACCCCTGTCTTAAGCCGTTTCCAATAGGGATTCTCCTGGTCAGTCCTCCATCCGTGTCCAATATTATCTGTGCCCAGTTTTCTGTATGTAATGCTTGGACAAGGGCCAGCAGGTCATCCTGTAGTTCATACCCTGTTAGTGTTGACCACAGCTGGTCCCTGTCCACAAGATCAAAGGCTGCACGGAAGTCAACGAAACAGCAGAATAGGTTACTCCTCTGATCAATTGACTTCCGTGCGATGGACCACAGGGCAAAACAATGGTCAATCGTTGAGTGGCCTTCTTTGAACCCCCCCTGCTCTGGGGGTATTATCTGTTTGTCTTCCACCCACTCCTTTAGAATCCCTAGGATTACCTTAGAAAAAACCTTTTCGCCTATATCCAAGAGGTTTATTAAGCGGTAATTTTTAGGGGTGTTTACATCGCCTTTTTTATGGATTGGCCTAACAATAGCCCCTCTCCAATTTGCAGGGAGTTCACCTGAATTTAGGATCCATAAAAACATATTTGAAAGGAACTCTGCCCACCATTCTATGTTTGTTTTTATTATGACAGCTGGCAGGTTGTCAGGGCCGGCTGCCCGTGTTAGGTTTAGTCTAGATATTATGGTTCTAATTTGATCTGGGAGAAAATGGGTTTTTAATTCTTCACTTATTCCTGGCCAGGCATTTACCATTATTCCCTCCCTCATTGGCCATTTCCCATAAATTTCCTCTAGATAGGCCAGCCACTTGTCCTCTGGTACTACGCACTGCATGGTCCCTTGTGCTTTCCCCATACAGTCCTGTATTAGCCTCCAAAAGCCTTTCACATTTTTGTCTTCAATTGTCACGAGTAAATTATCCCAACATTTGTCCTTAAAACACCTTTTTTTATCTCTAATAACTGACTTCTATTTTAGCTTCATATTTTTGAGATCTGATACCACTTCCTCACTATAGTTACCTCTGAGTCGTCTTTCTTGTTTCCTAATACCGGCCTTTAATTTCCGGCATTCGGCATCAAACCAGTGTTTGTTATTATTAGGGTATAATGTCGCATTATTTACTGGTTTTTGGATATTGCACTTTAACTTAATCCGGAGGCATTCCACCAATTGCCTTATTATGCCCTCGTACCAGGCTATACTTCCTTCTGGTACAAGGTTACCCAAATTCACAGTTAGCTGATATGCACTTAGTTTCTGTATATATTCCTCGGTGATTCGTGTTGTTAACCGCTTGGGGTATTCTACATCTACTGATAACACTTTTTGTCTTTGCGGGTGGCTATTTACCTGAAGATCAACCTGCAGTGGATGGTGATCACTACCCTCCACCCCCAAAATTTCGAACTGCTTGATAAGGTGGAAATGCCAGGCCTGTATGAATACATAGTCTATGGGGCACATTTGTTGCCCTACCTTAAAGGTGCGCTTCGCAGGCCTGTCTGCTTCCTTTCTACCGTTGGTACATACAAATCCCATAACCCCCAACAGTTGCCCGAGCTTATCGTCTTTACTTGAGGTTTCACAGCTGGGGAATTGTGCCTGCTCTATTTTATATGCATCCAACAAGTCCTTCAACCAAGAATCCATTGATTTAGGATTCAATTTATGGTTGAAGTCTCCCAATATTACGAGCACATCCTTTGGAAACCGGTTGCACACCCCATCTAGGTCAGTTTTTAAGTGTTCCAAGTCTGCCTTATATTCATTTACTTTCCCTTTCTGAATATATACATTTATAATGCATAGGCTTTCACCCCCCAACATGTTGTTTGTTGTTCGCACTCTATTGCCCAGTGCCCAGTTACACTGTAGTTCCAGGGGTTCAATGTCCTTGGCAATCCTTGTAGAAATCAGCGTCATCAAACCCCCTGAAGGTCTGCCCACCGTGTTCCTTTTAGCGGCTTTTACATAATGAGTGAAACCTACCGTAGCTGGGATTTCGCCACACAGCCAAGTTTCCTGGAGGCAAACGATATCGTTTTTCCTCAAGATATTTTTAAAATTTTCCTGTATCGCAATTCTATTGTACCCATTTATGTTCCAGGTCATTATTGATAGGCTGTGCGGCGCTCCTGCTTCCTAGTCGATCTCACTCATAAAACCATCTTCCTCACTACTCATATATGCCAGCTCTCTGTATCTGTTCCCAGCAAATACTTCATCCATGTCCCACCTTTGGTCGTTGGGTCTTATCGTGATTTCTAGGGCGTCGTTGGTACCTCTCCCCAGATTGATCATTTTTATTTGTCTATCCCCTAGAGCTGCGTGATTTCTAAGGAAAGGAGTCCCTAACTTATCCGAGAATACATCCTTCCTTTTTAGTATTCTAATGCCTTCCCTTAGCATCTCGGACTCTGCCTTTTCTATAGCATCCTTTATTAGGGCTGAGTGGAGTAAAACCTTAGTTATTTCCTCCCCCTTACTGTTTACTGTGAACCCCACTTCTTTTAGATCTTTAGTGCTAACATTTCTTAGACTGGGGCACTTCCCAAATGAGGATAGTAGCTGGGAGCGATTCAAGGGGTTTAATTTCTTAGTTCTTTTCCCCCCTTTCGCCTGTCCTATTGACTCTACAAATATCCAAGTGTCAGTGGATAATACTGTCTGTTGATGTTGGCGATTCCCTCCTATTGTTACTCCCCTTGAGTGCCAACTAGCTTCTTCTCCTCCCCCTTTTTTGACCCCTTTCCAGTTACTTGGGTGGGGTCCCTCCGCACTTGGGGACATCTCCCTCTCCCGCTCTACTCTTACACTCTTTTTCACCCCTGGGGGATTTCTCATATTAACCTTTTTGTTCTCTCCCATATCCCTCCTCATTATCCCCTTACGTTGTACCTCATGTCGGCTGCTATTTGCCCCTTTCTCTACGATATCTAACTTTTTAGGTCCTTGCCTTGCTATCTTATTTATTGACTTATATATTGGCATTTCCCCCCCCTGTGATCCTGGTGCTTTTTAGAGTAGCAGCTGGGTCGGGCCTTAATCCCTTTCCTTCTCCTTGGTATATTAGACCTTCTATATCTCTCATCCCCATACCTCTTTATAAGCATGGGGCGGTAGGATACATATTCTGTTGGTTCATTCTCTGGGGGGCTAGTCACCTCTTCCACTTCTTCCCCCCTATCCACTTTATTATCCTCCTTTGTTTCTACAGGTCTTACAATTGAGGGCATCAAGTTTTTAATCTGTGCTAATTCCCCATTTATGCCCTTAAATTGATCACCATGTCTTTTCAGAATGTCATTATTTAATACTGTAACCTCCAGAATGCCCTGCAGAGTCTTCTGGAGCATTAGCATTACTTCGAGCATGGATTGGCCGTTAGAACCCGTCACCTCCAGGCTACATAAGGATATGCCGGAAGCATCTAATCCCACTATTTTTGGGGATCCTAGACTCTCATGATCCTTTTGACGGGGAGTCTCCCCAGTAATATTCCCTTCTCCCAAGGAGTCACTACAGACTACTCGTTCTTCGTTCGCCATATCTGCACCTAAATCCTGGGTGCAAATCGACTGAAACATCCTTGGGGAAGATGAAAGACGCGGTTCCATTGGTATCTCAGCGATATTAAAGTCAGTCTGATTCAAGGCCTCTGTGCTTGATACGGCCGGATCCTCGATAGATTGCGTGGTCTCAATTTCAATTGTGTCCTTTTCTGCTCTCTCTTTCCCCATGAAATGTTTACCGATAAAATCCTTAATGGTTTTTGATACCACCGACCCCCCTTGCATTTTTGCAGTCATTCCTGCACGTTCCTCGGCGGTGGAAGAGGTAGGGGAGAGGCAGTGCTGGTTTTACTCCAGACAGTACTTGCAATCTCCTGTTTCTCAGGAAACTGAACAGCATCGAAAGCCCAGAAGGCCTTCCATTTTGCGTTTCATGCAGTCAGTTAGCGGCCCACTTAGGCTAAGAAAGCATCGAACGGCAGGCGCTGGAGCCCCAAGGAGCTATACACACGTGTTTACAGCTAACAATGCAGCTCAGGTGGTCAAGCGCCTGTGGCCGCAGCGGCTCCCCAGCTTGCAGGCCTCTTAGGCAAAGGTAACAAGCTCTCCAGTCCTGTCTCAGATAGCGTCACACGGCAGGTGCTGGAGCCCCAAGGAGCTGTACACGCACTTTTACAGTGGACAGTGCAGCTCATTGGGTGAAGCGCCTGTGGCCGAGTACGGCGGCACAGCTGCAGGCCTCTTAAGCCGAGGCAACAAGCTCACCAGTCTGACAGCGTCGGACGACAAGCGCTAGAAGCCCACGGAGCTAGACACACGTGTTTACAGCTAACAATGCAGCTCAGTGGGTCACGCACATATGGCCGAGAACGGCAGCCCAGCTGCAGGTCGCAGGCATGACCGCTAGTGCCTAGCTTCATTCTCTTACTGCAGTGACGGAGCTGGAAAAAAAAACTTTTGCGGGTTACGAGGCTGTGTTTAACCCCTTCGGTGCTGGTGACGGAACCGCTCCGTCACCAGCGTCGGTTGAGCTGTGCTGGTGACGGAGCGGTTCCGTCATGGCCCGCCCAGCTCGATAGAACGCTCATGCGCGGCACGAATTCCGCGCCTGCGCTGAGCGTTCTATTGAGCGGGGCGGGCCGTGACGGAACCGCTCCGTCACGAGCACAGCTCAACCGACGCTCGTGACGGAGCGGCTCCGTCACGAGCATGCGGCCGCCGCGCGGCCGCGAAAATTCGTTAGCACTGCGGCGGAATAGCCGCCGCAGTGAAGCGGTTAACAAGCACCACCTGTAAAAGGAAAGAAGCCGCTGTTCTAATGAATCTGTGCTGCGGCCTCCCCTCTAGGCAGGCCCGCCCAGCGCCCCTCTCTCGGTCCAGCTGCCGTGATATGGGGTTTGAATGCGGGGGCCTGCAAGTTATAAGTTCCTGTGAGAAGGAATCGCATCGTTTCTAGGCACTTCATACAGACCCCTGCAGTTTCCCTGTGCTAGATTTCGTTGCTACATGTTACAGGGTTGTGTAAATTATGGGGCAAGAAAATGCAAATTATGCAGCATAATGTGACACGTTTTGTAATAGTATGTTTTCATTATTTTGTCAATTTCACGCTTAACAGTGTCTGGCCAATGGTTATTAATAATTAATTAATAATTAAGTGTTGTTGTGGCTTCTCTAAATTAACCAGACCGCGGCGCCTTGGGGCAGAGTGTCACAGGCGCCGGTGTTCACAATTAAGTGCCAGTGCTGAGCACCGAAAATCACCAGCTCAAATTAAGCAATGCTATCGCTCTCGACATTGAGTACACCGTCTACCAAACTCCAATTCAACCCCGGATGAAAAGTGCACCCCGCAATGACCTTGGGGAACAGGGGTCACTTTTATATCTTCTGCTGAATAAAAAGGAAGCATATAAGAAATGACATTTGTTTTTGGGCACTCGTAAGACACAAGCCTTTGAAGACCTGTGCGTAGACTGGGGTGCGCCAAGAACAGATGTGAGGTACTAATGCGATGCTGGGGAGAACGGGGCACACCCGCCCTCATCCTAAACGTTTCAAAGGGATGGGCTTTGACAGAGTCCCCATCACAAAGGCTGCAGAGGTCTCACTGTTCCCACTACAAGTGCAAAGGTCACTGGTGGCAAGGGAGGCCGGGTGCTCGCCACGTGTGGGGGCTTCCAGGACTCGAGGGTGAGCGGCTGGGCACCGGAGAGGTGGGACTTTTCCACCTTCAAAGAATCCTGTAAGAGCGCAGGTAGAAAGGGCATGTTTGAATGAATTCTTGGGGTGTTTTTTAATGGCTGTATGCCACATTTGGGATTACTTGAGAGAGCTGCAGCCGAGTGTGGAGTCTGGGGGTTGAGTGAATGGAAAGGCACCACACACGCACAGCACCATTATATTTGAGCGCCTATGCATTGTTTAAATACTGAATTTAATCAAGGACAGGCTTTCTGCACTAGGGGCACGGTTATACTCTCGAGTTCCTATGCTTTAACTTAGAGATTTTGAGTAATCATGAACATTTCCTGTTTACTGATTATCGGCAATCTCCACTTAAATGCCTGACTAAGATACAACTGGGCTGAGGATGGTAAACAGCAGGCATTGAAGCGGAGATTGCTGATAATCAGTAAAACAACAAGAAAACACTATGCATGAAACCAACTAAGGTGCTTTATGGAAACAGACTGCCAGGGACTCGAGGCTTCAGTGAACACACATCATTTATTGAACTATATACACGGAGGGCGCCTCAAGAAGAGTTCAGTCACCAGTCTGGCATGACGGCCACCATGGAGGCCCCCACCTCGGGGGCAGCCCGCAGGCCTGCTCGTAGGGCTCCTCCGCATAGGCCCAGCTGTAGCAGCGTGCGCACCAGCTGTGGCACCTCCTCTGTGTGCCCCACCAGCAGCAGGCAGGCCCGGCACTTCTCCGTGGAGACCCCTCCGGGGGCGCTGGCCCGGTCCGCCCCCAAGTGGAGCCCGCCCGGTCTGCTCGTCCTGGGGGTCCAGGCAGATGGTCAGGTAGAGCTCCTCCGGCTCCTGCGCTCCCCAAGCGCCAAGTCCACGCGGTGTTGGGTTTGGAGTCCGGCCGGCGGCGTCCGTCAGTGTGGCCTGGTACTGGACGTGCAGGTGGAGCCGGTGCAGGTAGCGGCCCCGCAGCAGGCCCTCCAGCTCCTGGTATAGTGCGCAGCTGAAAGGGTCCCGGGTGGCAAGGAGGGCGTCGAGCCGCAGCGCCCGCAACAGCGCCTGGTGCGCATGAGCCCGCACCAGCTGGAAACGGTGCAGCTCCAGCGCCCCCAGCAGGCGGCGTGCCAGTGCCTGCAGGGCGACGGGGGGCAGCAGGCTGCAGCCGCAGGCATCAAGGAGCAGGCACGCCACGACCTGGGGCTGGCCACGGACGGACGGCCTCCAGGAGCTGGGCCGCGGTGTGGCGCAACGCCTCCTCGCCCTCCTGGCTCAGAAGTGCGTGCTCTCGTAGGCGACGGCCTCCTCCAGGGGGTCCCTCAGGAATACCCGCACGGCCCGGGGGTCGGCGGGGGGTGCCGCTGCGACCATAGCGGGGGCAGAGAGAGGCAGGCAGCAGGGTCAGGAAGCGAGAGGCAAACAGGAGCAGGGTCGGTCAGCAGGCGCAGGCAGAGGCGAGCAGAGTCAGGAGGCGAGCAGGTTCACGGTCATGCTCAGTCAGGCAGCAGGAATGAAGCAGCTCCTCGGGCCGGCCGGGCCTTTATCCGCCGGAGAGCCCTCACACACCTGCGGCTGATTGGCCCTTCCTCCAGGCCCCCCACACACCTGCGGCTGCTCTCCTCCCAGGCCTGCCTTGGATTGGCGCCTCGCATAGATTGTGTGGGATTGCTGTGCGCAGTGCACGTGTGAACCCCAGACCAGCGCTGCCCCCGTGGGGAAGCGCAGGGACCCCCCCTTTACTGTGGACGCTCGAGGACCCCTGGGCATCCCGGAGACGTCTGAGGGCCCCAGAGACACCCCAGCACCCCACGACGCCTCAACACCCCCGGCCCAGAGAGACCCCCCCCCGCCCAGAGAGACCCCCTCGGACCAGAGAGACCCCCCCCCACGGCCCAGAGAGACCCCCCTCGGACCAGAGAGACCCCCCACGGCCCAGGGTCAGAGACCCCCCGGCCCAGAGAGCCCCCCCACCAGAGAGCTCCCCCCCCCCCCCCCCGACCAGAGAACCCCCCCCCCGGCCCAGGGTCAGAGACCCCCGCCGGACCAGAGAACCCCCCCCCCCCCCCGCCCAGAGGCCCCCCAGCCCAAGGTCAGAGACACCTCCCCCCCCCCGTGTCATTTTTGTGGAGCCTCCCTCGGACGGCGTTCACCAGAGGTGTTGAGTGTCTTATTGAAAGATGGGGGGCGGAGGCATGTGAAGGGCGGGGGGCATATGAAGGGGGGTCATATGAAGAGGGGGGGTGCATATGAAGAGCGGGGGGCCTATGAAGTGGCATGTGAAGAGCGGGGGGTCATATGAAGAGCGGGGGGGCATATGAAGGGGTGTCATATAAAGAGGGGGGGTGCATATGAAGAGCGGGGGCCTATGAAGTGGCATGTGAAGAGCGGGGGGTCATATGAAGAGGGGGGGGCATATGAAGGGGTGTCATATAAAGAGGGGGGTCATATGAAGAGCGGGGGCCTATGAAGGGGGCATATGAAGAGCGGGGGGGTCATATGAAGAGCGGGGGGCATATGAAGGCGGGTCATGTGAAGAGAGGGGTGCTTATGAAGAGCGGGGGGGCATATAAAGGGGGCATGTGTTGTTGCATATTTCTATAGCGTGAACTCGACCCGAAGGTATCGGAGCGCTTTCCACGAGCACCGTCTTTACATGACACATTCAGGCACGGGGGGGGGGGGGGGGTGAAGTGATTTGCCCAGGATCACAGGATGTGGACGCGACCCCGAGGCTCGAACCCTGGGCTCCAGCACCAAAGTTTAGCTCCAGGTGGGTAGGAGTCCGCTTTTCCACAGAGATACTGGTAGTGATGAAACGAGGCACGAAAGCTCAGGGCAGAATACTTTTAATTACAAGAAACATGGCAGGAACCTAAACGGGTAATGCAATCTCCTCTCACGTATGATCTCTTCACAAATGATTTATTCAGTTCAGAATTGTTTTACATTATTTTTAAGTCTCGACCTCTGCCAATGCGCTTGCGAATTGCAGATGTCGAGACATATAGAGGTGCAACAGGAAAGCTTACCAAGAGGGCTTTGGCAGGCGAATTACGCACAGTGCATGTGCCCGTGCACGCGCTTGCCATTTGCTCCCCGAGACTTAGAGGTGGTCCCGCCTCCGGCTCTCACACTCGGCCGGAAGGCCACATAGCCTCCTTCCAGCTGGGCCGCTGCCGAAGTCCTGCTCTGCGGGGTGGGGGGGGGGGGTCTCTCTTTCATCACTGGTCACCTGGGGGCCTCCCATGCTTGTGCGACCTCACCAGCCATGCACTTCCCACCTTCAGGTAAAGCAGCCGCTGGCAGCAGGCTTCCCCCTCCTTCTCTTACATTGGGGCCGTCGCCTGCAGATTTCCCTGTGCTGCTTGCTGCTGGAGGGCCCACCGCAGACTATCTCGCGCTGTGGACCACCCACTGTCACCAGGCCGCATGCGGTGTCCCTCATATCAGGTGCTACAGAGACGATCCCCTACGTTCCCCCCCCCCCCCCGCAGTTAACAATCGCTTCAGCATTAATAACACTGGAGTGCAAAGACACTTTCAAGGTGTGCACACATTATTCAGAGGCGTACGCACACCGCTGGCACTTTCAATGCACCATAATGCACACAACACCATCAGAATGTCAGCACACACGCTTACAAAGGCGCACACTCGCCCACAAACTGCACACAGCTGCACACGGACACCAGCCGCATGCTCACCCCTCAAGGTACTCACAGCACATATTCAACCTTCGCCCTCATCCATCCATTCATACAAGGTGGACGCATGAATACATACTTCCAGACACACCCCTGGTAGATGCATAGATGCGTGTGCACCCACTCTGGCTTCACTCTGCCAGCCCCGCCTCCCTCGGCATCCTTCCTCCCGATCCGTGGCTCCCTCCATCCTCTCACCTCACTGTGCCCTTTCTCTCCCCAGCCCCTCCTCTCTGCCGCTTTGATGTTCTCCGTGAGCCACTGAGAACATCAAAGCAGCCGCCAAATGCTGACCATTTGTCACCCCCTCCCTTCCTACTGGCATTTCCCCCTCCCTTCGTACTGGCATTCCCCACTCCCTTCCTACTGGCATTCCCCACTCCCTTCTCGCCCAGTCCTTGTTTTCTGTCCTCTTTTCCACTCAATTTCTTTTTCCTCCCACTCCATTCTCGCTTGTTCATAAAGGGTACTCTGCCAATGGACTTTCCATCGAATCCTTAGAGAGTCGTGAGTGCTGACCTCATGTGCCTAAATAAACAAGCATTGGAAATGCAAAAGGTCTCGCATTAGAAAAGTTGGAGCTATTAGTTTTGTAAATGACAATATTTTTTTTATGTGTTGGTCTTGAAAATTGCAAAATTAATAGCTTTGTCATTTACAATGCCAATAGTTATAACTTTCGCAAATGTGACACCTATAGCATTTGTAATGCAACATGTTTTGTATTTACGTGACTTAGATGTATTGATATTACAAATAACAATGCTTTAAATTTTTTTTAAAATAATTAATACTAAAATAATTTATTTAATTTGTAATGGCAATAGTTTAAATTTTTGTAAATAACTTTTGTGAAGATTATGTTCAGTGTTTTTTATTGTGACGAACATCCAAGAACAGAAGTGAAATATTAACTTCTTTTTGTGATTTGTAATAAAGCGTGAAAGCTTGAAAACAGCTTGAAACATTGAAAGAACATATTTGCACCAGTGATGCTGTGGTTGCGCTGAGTGATGCTGTGGTTGCGCTGAGTGATGCTGTGGTTGCGCTGAGTGATGCTGTGGTTGCGCTGAGTGATGCTGTGGTTGCGCTGAGTGATGCTGTGGTTGCGCTGAGTGATGCTGGGGTGGCGCTGAGTGATGCTGGGGTGGCGCTGAGTGATGCTGGGGTGGCGCTGAGTGATGATGGGGTGATGCCGAGTGGTGCTGAGTGATGCTGGGGTGTTGCTGAGTGATGCTGGGGTGTTGCTGAGTGATGCTGGGGTGTTGCTGAGTGATGCTGTGGTGTTGCTGAGTGATGCTGTGGTGGTGCTGAGTGGTGCTGAGTGTGAGATGGGGAGAGGGAGAAAAAGGAGAGGAGTGAGAGGGTAAAGAGGGAGAGAGAGGGGGAGAGAGGAGAGAGAGAGGAGAGAGAGAGAGGGGGAGAGAGGAGAGAGAGAGAGAGGAGAGAGAGAGGAGAGAGAGAGGAGAGAGAGAGGAGAGAGAGAGGAGAGAGAGAGAGGGGGAGAGAGGAGAGAGTCAGAGACGGAGAGGGAAGAGAGGGAAAGGGAGAGAGGGAGAGGGAAGTGAGGGAAAGGGAGAGAGGGAAAGGGAGAGAGGGCAGAGGGAGAGAGGGAGGGAGGGTAAGAAGAGAGGTGGAGGACGAGAGCGAAGGACGGAGGGGAGAGAGGGGAGGGAGAGAGAGAGAGGAGATCAGGCAGAGGGGGAGATGGGGAGAGGGAGAAAAAGGAGAGCAGGGGGGAGGTAAAGAGGGGGAGAGAAGAGGGGGAGAGAGGAGAGAGCAGAGAGAGAGGGAGAGGGTGAGAGGAGAGAGAGTGAGAGGGAAGTGATGGAAAGGGAGAGAGGTAGATGGAGAGAGGGAGAGAGAGGGAGGACGAGAGGGAAGGAGGGAGAGGAGAGGGAGTGGAGTGAGAGAGGGAGGGAGAGAGAGCGAGGAGAGCAGGGAGAGGGATAGAGGAGGAGAGCGTGAGAACCATGTTATCGACTCTAGCACCATGAAATACCAGGAAGGCACGTTTGGTTTAGGAGCTTGATGCATAATAAAAAAACAAGCAAATAAATGGAAGCACTCCTCATGGAAACGGGGAACCTTACAGGCTACATTTTATTTGGGGTCAGGAACTGTGAATTAAGGGGATTCCGCCATGCAACATTACACTGTAGAAGTTGTGACTACAACGTAACTGGGTGTAGGCAGAGAAATTAGGTCAAACAAATGATATTCCGGAATACACTTCAGTCTTGAATCAGAAAAATTACCATGCAGGTAGTACACTGTAAATAAACATTTAGGATAAAGCTAAGTTTGGCAGGCACATTTTTGCTGAG
Source organism: Lissotriton helveticus (assembly GCF_964261635.1). Classification (NCBI taxonomy): domain Eukaryota; kingdom Metazoa; phylum Chordata; class Amphibia; order Caudata; family Salamandridae; genus Lissotriton; species Lissotriton helveticus. The sequence goes on from NC_136067.1 coordinate 1,623,513,184, forward strand.
CAGCCGAGTGCTTTGCAGTGGTATGCTCAGTGTGAGGCAGTACAATTTACACAGCGACTACAACAAGCATTGGAGTGTATTAGTCAAACAAAGACGCAAGCACAGTGTGAGGGTGAGGGAGCAACGCAGGGGGAGGATTACAAACGCCACAGGAGAGGGGAGCAATTGGAGTACGGTGGAAGCATCAAAGGGCTGGGAATGCGTGGGGGGAAGGGGCGCAACACGGTGAAATGGAGCAAGCTGGCAACGTGTGACGAGCCCTGAAGTCAATGCAAAGTGCATCCCAATTACAACCCAGAAGCACAGGATTCTGCAATTTAGGTAACAACTTTCACAATAAACCTAATGAACAGAAGCGTAATGGTAACCACAAAAGAGGCGTTTTTGTAACTTTCACTTCTTCCGCTTTTCCTCCTAACGTGGCCCCTTGTGCTTGAATAATAGTTTTAATTCTGAAATCTGCTTTCCAGCAAAGGGCGTTTCACTTTCTGATAGGAAATTCAGAGGGCAGTGTTTCCAGATGTGAAAACAATTCGCATGGCAAAGCGTTACACTAAAAAGCTCCGAAGGCAGGGTCAGCAAAGATAGTGCAGGCAGAAATAGAAAGCATATGGGTTATGGAAAAAAAAAACCACAGTAAGCGAAGTAATGGTATTATGCCCGATCTGCGAGTGGGAGTGATGTACATTAAAGAAACCTGAGGCACCACAAGACATGATATATTAATATAATAATAAAATAATATAGACATTTACAAACAGTAGTATGCAACTATTCCACTTGGTGGCACTAACGTTTGTTAAACTCTCACAAGGCGTGTACGACTCTTCAGTCAAACTGGCCAAGCACTAAGTTAGGGGGGAGAAGAGACCCGAGACACAGAGACAAAGTGAAAGCACGGCCGGCCGGCCGTGAATAATTAGGGGAGGAAAAGCTGCTGGAGGCACCATGCTGTGGAACAGATGGCTGGCTTTCATGTGCACGCGCTTTTTAGGTGAATGCACTTGCGCATGGACATTGGTTTTCACGGGCACAGCATCAAATGGCCCGAATGAATGGGGCGAGGGGTTTGCTAATGTATGTAGCATATGCGCCCATGTTTTATAAATGTCAATATAGCTACTCAATGTACTGCCCTCATAATGATGTAGTTCTGAGTGGTCTCTGCTGAGGCTCGAGCCCATAGATCTACTGGCTGCAAGCACCTCCCACCAGAATGTATTTAAGTGCATGCGCGACCACAGACGCTGTAAATTTGTGGTATCATGTCCAGTTCCTCAAGAGTTATCGTGGAGTCATGCTTGCTTCGCTGTTCCAGACCCCAGTTATCAAGAGCCCGGCACCAGACGCAATAAACACAATAAAATACATGTCCAGGATTCAAGAGCAGCGCTGCGTTGGACAGTTTAATCTCAGACCCAATAAAGACGTCCATGCCGTCCTTTTATTTTTAGCCCAGCCCTTTGGTCAAGCGAGTGTAAAGCGTCAGAGGCTGAAACATGTATTGCGAGAGATCCTGTCAAGTCGATTGCCTTACATGTGTGAAGCCCTGGCTTAGACCAAGTATCTCTGCAGCACCGGAGGCAATACAGGAATGGCTAGAGTTTCAATGCAGGAACCAGGTCAGGTCCTGGGAGTGAAATGCAGAGAGCAGAGCGTCGAGAGCACATCAAAGCATACCGTGGGAATGGGAAGCAGCTGGTGGCCAAAGCAGATGAAGCTGCGACAAGTTCACTTGAGACCCGCGTGGAGATAGAATGCCATTCCCAGAGCTTAAAATGTACTAACAGCAAGCGCGCGGTAGGAAGGGCTGCAGGAAACAAGCATGTCTGAACTGCTGGCCAATTCACAGATATCACTGAGTAGGTGCGACTTACTTTTGCAGTGCTACTCGCTTACTCCAGAAGTCCAGCCAGGAAGTAACTGCGTACCACTGAACTGCCAGTAATCACACATTCACGCGTCCATACTGCTCGATGCTTTTATTAAAACGACTGCTTGTAATCCACATATAAGATACCCCATAAGATTGATTACTACACACACAGTACTATACCTGTTTGCTCCCTCTCGTCCACCTGGCTGTGCTGAAGCCTGCTGACTGATTTGGGGTGGGGGGGGGCACAGAAAGTGAGAAGAAGGAGCTGGGAAAATCGACAATGAGAGAGAATCCAGCGCAGCGCCCGTCAGCGTTCATAATGTATGTCAAGATTATTAAACAAGCAAGTGGGGGGGGGGTTGGGGGAGTGCATGGGACAGAACAGGCGCCCTGTGAGAATCGCACGCGATGTCATCCTGATAGTTATGTGAATTTGAGGCCCCCACACATTAAACAGTTTGTGTACTTGCAAGTGAGAAATACTACAACTCCCAGAATGCACTGTTTTATTAAATCAAAGCCTATGACTGGAAAGAACGAGCTCGACTAGTTGTTTGCCGGCCTTAGGGCTGCTGTTTCTCAAAGACCGGCAGGACTGATAAACACAACCACCCCCCTACCCTCATCAGGAAGGGAAAATATTAATTACGAATTGTAACAACATATCACTAATACCAAAAGCGCAGCAGAATAAGGCAGCGCGTTATTCACGCCCCGAGGAGAAGAATTCTCCCATTGAAACCAACCCATGGAACTACTGATTAATTAAGAGAAGTCTCTCATTCGTTTCACGAAATATATATATATCACTGGAATGTCAGAGAACACAATTAGCCGTTAAGAATTCAAGTAGCGTTAAAGCTGCATATTTAATACCGCACATTGAAGCATGCACTTGTTAGGAAGTTTTCTAGTTGCCCTTGGTTGCGTGCAGGATAGAGTAGTACCTTTGCAGTACCTGGGAAAATAATCCCCAAAATGTTGTAGGGCACTTGTAAGGAGTACGGGGAGAGTACGGGGGACAATGAAGGGGAACCACACTCAGCCTCGTAAACATTTTTCAAATATTCACAGCTTTGAATATTATCATTGCATGCAAATCTAGGAAAGGGAACCAACCGCACAGCACTGGCAGATAAATCTCTTCGACATTATGCATTTTCCACGTCTTGCTCAGCGTGGGAATATGTAGAGTGGTTTAGTGCTACATGCACCAAAGTAAATAAAAACACGTTTTATTTGTATAGCGCTTCATGTGTCTACTCACTCGAGTGCGGGAGTAGGAAATTCAGGGCTAAGAGGAAGCATATGGGTTATGAAAAAAAAAAACACAGTAAGCGAAGTAATGGTATTATGCCCGATCTGCGAGTGGGAGTGATGTACATTAAAGAAACCTGAGGCACCACAGAATATGATATATTAATGAACGTGTTGGTGTTGAAGATAAAATAATATAGACATTTACAAAAGCACGGCCGGCCGTGTGAAAGCCTTTGATGCAGCAGGGGGCAATTAGGGGAGGAGAATGGCTGGGCTGAGGCAGAGCGCAAAGCCTTTGATGCAGCAGGGGGTGGAGCGGGAAGGTGCTGGCGGCACCAAGCTGGGGAACAGATGGCGAAGACTGGCGATTTGATGCTGTGCACGCACATTTTAACTCATTGCGCTTGCGCATTGAGCTAAAATCGCACATGCACTGCATCAAATCGCCAGTCTAGTTAAACTCTTGTTTAAGCCCCTATAGTCTCGTCCGGCGCATGCGCATTGAGAGGCGAGACCTAAAAACGTGTCATTTACAATACCAATAGCTCAAACTTTCCTAATGCGAGACCTATTGCATTGCAAATGCTTGTTTGACAAAATGTTCTCCTCACTGCAAGTGCAATGTCACCCCATAATCACATGTTTCAGCCTGCAGGGACTGTTGTATACAGATGTCTGTGACAGACCCCCCACGTAGTATGCTTGTTGTGCCTGGTATCTGACCACGACTCCAAGGCTGCAGCAACTGTGTCCAGATGAACCCGGAGGGCATATGGGAATGCTAGGGCAAACTGTACATTACTAAACACATGAAGACTGCACATCGTGACAAGTCAATAAAGGTCCCATTCCCACTTCTTAAGTCGTAACTGGAGTAGGTGGTTTTCGCAGTCGAAGTCTTCAGCTAAGTTGAAGAAATAACACAAAATCCAAGTGGGAAATGGCCTATCCTGTCACTCGCGAACTCCAGAGAGGGCGCAAGGGCACTAGCATATCTCCCGGGCTCACTCCCGAACTCCATTGGAGCCAATTCCAAGTCTTGTCCCAAAGCCCCCCAAATTTCTGGGCCATTGGCAATTTCATAGCAAGTAGAGGCCTTAAGAGAGGCCGTGCAGCTTATTTTCGGCACTTTACCAGCTCATTCTGGGGCATCTTCAGGCGCTAAGGATCCTCAGGGGCAGCCCTCTGTACCACCCGTGCCTCTTGGACCCATATCGAATTCAGCACTGACACCGGTGTTCGCTAGAATTTCAACATTGTCACCTGTGGCGATTCTGCAAGCATTGATGCCGGATCAGGATATGCAGCCTATAGTGCTATCTGACTCCAAATGGAACCTGCCACGACCAAAGTCCCTCCCCATGTGCTACGTCTTGGCAACCCCTCAGATTCTGATACTTGCTAGAATCACGTTGTAGGGACCAGACTTTATATAATATTCTTGGCACTGATTTGGAATTCGCTATCTATGATTATAGGAACGATGCTTCACCTTATACTGGCCTTGTACCTACCCCTGGGGCCTGCTACAGAGAAAAACGCCTCTTTCACAGTCATTATGCTAAGTACTGTTGCGGTGTTCGATCTACAATTGCCAACTAAGGAAGTGAAAACTAATGTATTGACAGATGTTCTGCAACCTGGCCAGGCACCCACTGCTACCATTTCACACACAGTCACACTTCTGGGCACTTCGGCTAAGCCCTGTTCAGAGCCGCCCATTAATAGAAAAATGTCCAGTTGCCATCCTGCTCCTGCTGCTCCTGCCTGCCTAACACACCATCCAACTCCAGAAAATGTAGTATCTCAGGTGTCCACCAGCAGGGTCAACCCCTATGCCTTCCCTACGACTCCTTCTTCACCCTCAGTCCAAAGGAATTGACGTTTGGCCCAATGATTTTCTCCTGCACAAGCCTTGTTTTAAGATCGGTAATACCAATTGTCTCCTTGTCCATTTTTCCCATGCCCTGTAGAATATAGGTGGCTCAGGTTTTACCAGCTGGTCCAGGTGACTTTTAGCCAGATCTTACACAGGTTAATCAGGACAATGGTGATACACAAAATTTGCGATGTACTCGGGACTGGCCATGACTGATTGTCTGCTCTACAGCACCACACTTTGATGTGGCCCACAGGCTTCTTCCGGGATGGCCAGGCATCTTTAATGGACATGCCTTTATGCTTTTTGGTGACAAATCAGATTCTGGCTTGGTGCGTTTGAAGGATATCCGATCCACTACTTGTTCCTTGTGCCTTTCTGCTCCCACAAGCCAATTCAACAAACAATTTTGCCCTCTTAGTGGCTACAGTTTAGATCTTTGCACCCATTAACACCAGATCCCTTCAGCACAACTGTCTTTTCAGACCTTTAAGGGCACAGGCTATGGCTGTCAAAGACCATGAGGACAGCAGGGACAATGTGCATCTCGGTCCACCGCCCCTCCAGCAGCACAATTGTAAAACGGCTTCACTGTGTACTTTCCAGTACATAGCCTCCCTGTCGATGGCAAGGTCCGATATTTCCTCAATGGGTGGCAGGTCATCACAACTGACAGACAATGTTCCCGCTCATGTTTTTGCTCTGTGTGCGGCAGTGTGAGGCCTCTGCGCACTGCACCCAAGGCTATGTGTGTGAAGAAAACACCTATGCATTAAACACTTACCTGGGATTCCAGTTTAGGCCAGTCCGGTATATGCCCACATATTTCTTTAGTATTTGTTACACTAACCAGGCTTATAAACATGCATTGTGTGGTATACCTTCTGTGATACTGCTTTTCCCTGGCATTCATCTTGCATGAGGGGTAGAGCTTGGAAATTCATAAGGAAGACTAAGGTCTGATCCTTCAGAAGGTCCCACATGAATGATACAGCAAGTGCACATGCAAAAGATAGGACAAAGGCTCTTTCTAATAAAAAATAGGTTAGTTCTCTAACACTTGCATTTCAATTGATTTGTTGTACAATAGATTGAAGCACTGCAAAATGAGGATGACAGACTTTGACATCATAAGAAATGACACCGAACTGTGAAAATACATAGAGGACGCAGCATCAAATTGGAACTCAAAGAGCCATTCTTCAGATTGAAACATTACTCCAGAAACCTTAGAGACTGAAATCACACCACGTTCCTGAGACCATACCATATTAACAGAGTAGGTGGTGTACCACAAATGTACGTACCCACCATCAGAATGTAGAAGAAGTGTTTGAACACGTTTCCCTGACCCTGCATGCATGTGTGGAGGAGTTGAGAGGATGTGCACACACTTTAATGGTGGCCCTTTGGGGAGGTTACAGACAACATGTGGATGCGATTTCCTGCAGTGCCAGTTCAGAGAAAGTCCTAATCATATTGCCCATATGCAACAGTGCTTTAAATGGACTGAGATTGGTGAGGGATCTCTAAAAGGGCCATGGCAGACAAAGTGTAACTAAGCATCCGTTCCAAGAGGTATGACTGAAAACATGTGAACGAGAATCCAGTGATTCACACTGTGGCAAATGTAACCAGTATTTGCGTGCCTTTCGAAGTTTTCTTTTACGACATTCAGGCATAAAACAACAATAGACCTACGTCAAAAACAAGCCAGACCTATTGGCTTTGGAAATACTTTTTAGATATAGCAAATAAATGAGTAAAAATGATTTTGTTATGATAATGTGAACTGAAAATTTCTGTATTTCACACCAGTTTTCTCTGTAGTTGTGCACTCTGTAAGACGCACACTTTTTCTCCCCACATATTTCTGAAATCCTCCCTATTCATATCTCACACAACATCTCTTTTCTCTTCAGCGCCGACATGTCCCTCTCTCCTGCACATCCTTCCTTTCATCTACTCTACTTTAACATCCCCCATCCCCTCGCCTGCTTGAAGCACTGCATTTTGTTTCACATTAGCGAGGTCTTATTTTGAAAGTTGTGCAACTACTTCACACATTTTCCCATAGTTACAATTTGCAAATTTGTGACCATTGCTCTCTCTGGTCTGTAGAGTTGCCAACATTTGAAGGTACATGTTATCTGAATGCCTTTAGGACCCACTGACAGGCACTGTGAGACATAGGCACTGAATTCTTTCTTAGCTGCAGAGGTCGCAATCATATCCCATCACAATTACTCACCCACACCTGGATGGACTCGGTTCAGAGCATGCATTGTGCGAGTCATATTGCATAAAAAATTACAAATACACAACTAATTCTCTCCGGTAATATACAATGAAATAATACATGACATCGGGGTTAGTAGCCTATTGGACTGCTGTTGGGATAGTAAAATACATCAATTTACATGGTTCAATGGGCCCCAGTACCTGTTGTATCAATGCTAGCTACACCCATGGTTATAGCATCAGCTCTTGCACACTGCTAGAAAACAGCAGCTGGTGCCCTAAACGAAAACGCTACAGTTAGTGCCGTGCTGATGCATAGCTTCCATTTATTCAGCAGGTGCAGCGACACCTAGTCTCAGAGGTGCTCACTGAACTCTGATTATTGCTGTATTTCACAGTTCATACAGCGGCCAAGGGTCCCATTTTCTTCCTTGCACTAGGGCCCAATGCAAACTGGCTATGCTCCTGGTGTGTGTATCAAAATAAATTCCTCAAGCATTCTAAGATAATGAAGAGAGACAAATAGATTCCCAATTAGTGGCTGATTTATGCTGAGTGAGACCAAAAAACCTGGGATTAATTCCCCACTTAATGAAATGGTGTGACCGTAGGCAAATATTTTATTTCAGTAATCCTCCATTTTCTCCGTAATCACGTATGAAATACCTTAAAATAGGTGAGTTCACAACACCAGGAGTGGGGGCAACATCCACGGTGCACATGACAACTGACTTATCATAGCTCACAAACATGTTGCGAAGGGCGGGCAGGAATAGTTCTAATTTTATGTTTAAAAACTCAGACTTTTAATAAGTGCCTCTCAGTGCAGTGAGGTAATGTGACCTATTAATGTTAAAGAAAGGTGTTTTTTGAATTTTGAAGAGACGTCATCATATTTTAAGTGTTGTTTGTTCCATGATTTAGATGGCTAACATTTCTTGGCTCAGATTGCACAAAAGCTAGCATTGTCGATACTGCCAGACCTGTGCACTGACGCCAGAAGAGTCAGGTAGCTGGCTTATCTTTATCTTTTTAATTATCTCCCCAAAGAGTGGAATAGGTGGCCAAATACGACCAGAAGCCATTTCTGCAACATCAACTGTCCGCTCGTAAACAGGAATTATGTGCAAAGCACAGAATTCTAAGGAAACCTCACTGCTGCCCCTGCTATCTACAAAGTATTCTCCTACCGCAACTACTGGCTGGGGGAAGTGGAAACCAGATGCCTTTAGTCTCTGGTGGAGACTCGACCCCACATCTACTTGATAGAGGTGAGGGCGATTCGCTTGACTTTGGAGGCCTTCTGTCCACAGTCAAAGGAAGGCTGGGGCAGGTGTTTATGGTCAGCACCACCGCCATGTGGTACTGCAACAAGCAGGGCGGAGTGGCATCCTAAGCCCTATGGCAGGAGGCCTTCTGCTACTGGAAGAGGCTGAACCACCTCTGGATTTCTCTGGTGATGAATCGTCTGGAGTGATCTTTAAGTGACAGGGCAGACGGACTCAGCCGCAGGTGCCTACTAGATAATGAATCGCAGGTGCATTTGGATCTGTCACAGTCCAGCTTACAGCATTTGGAAGAACCCTGACTAGATCTTTTCTCCACTGCTGAGAACATGCAATGCCAGCACTTCTGCATGCTGAAGGTTCCAAAGTAGCTCTTGTGAGGCAATGCCTTCCATCTAAAGTAGAGCTCAGGACTCCATAAGCTTTTCCACCACTGCCTCTCCTGCCCGAGTTATAAAGAAGGTCAGGAGTGACTGGGCCCAAGTCATCATTGTGATACTAGATTGGGCCAGGAGAGTGCAGTCCTGGGAATGAGCATCTTCCTCCGATCTAGCTGTCACACTTGGATGGATCTTCTCTCACAGCAGCAGGCCTGATTGTTGCACCCGACCCTGCACACTTTGCATCTTTATGCTTCGAGTTTGAATGGCAACAGTTGACCTCCTTCAACCTGCATCACATGGTCATTGATGATATCTTTGTGTCAACGCATCCCTCCGCAGAATTGGTGTATGACAGCCGTTGGAACTGATTTGTCCCACACCCGACAAATTGACCCTTTACTGGTTAAGTTGTCTGAGGCTTTATTGTTTGTTCTGTCACTAGCCCAGCAAGGCCTTGTTTTTGGCACAGTTAGGGGCTATTTGTCAGCTCTTACAGCCTTTTTGCAGGTGGCGAATCAGCAGTCGTTATTCTGATCACCTGTTGTGGTGAGGCTTTTGAAATGTTAGCAATATTTGGTGCCACCAAAATCCTTTGTGATGCCCCAGTGGGACTTGTATTTAGTCCTCAATTTCTGATGTGCACCTTTTTTGAGCTGCTGCTCAGTTATCCCTTGAGACGTCTGACTTTAAAGATGGTCTTTCTTATTGCCATAACAATGGCTAAACATGTGAGATGACTTCAGGATCTCTGTGTCAATCCACCTTGTACCACCTTCTTTCTTGACAATTTTGTTATATGGGCCTAGCCTTCAGTTCTACCAAACCATTTGTTTGTATCCTAACAGGAGCATAGAGTGGACAATGATCTCCTTGTAGGATTTTCTGGAGGTAAGGAGGACATAGAAGTGCAAAAACTGACCATATCCAAGTAGATTGTTCTCTGCTTACAATTCTGCTATGCACTGGTGAAAAAGCAGCTCCCAGAAGGCCTGTGGGCTCATCTCCAACAGGGCCAAAGATGGTACCACAGCATCAGCGCACAAAGTGCTTGTTCTGGACATCTGAGAGGCAGCTAATTGGGCTTCGGTGCACACGTTCATGAAGCACTACTGCCTCAACAGTCTGCTCAGTCCTGCAGGACTATTTTGGTCTGAGCCACTTCACAGAGGTGAGGAAGCATCTTTTAGAAATCTCCATTTGCAGAATAAGTTACTTACCTTCGGTATTGATCGTACTGATGGATACTCTATCTGTATCTAACCACAGATTCCTTATGGACTCTCCCACCTCTTCAATCTGTGAACTGGACTCTTTTCATCTAACAAAGTCCCAATCTATTGATCTGCACCCTGCTTATACCAATTTACAGACGTCTCTGCGTATGAGGGTGTGTGCAACCTTAAATACAACTGATATCTGAGCTCATAGTTAGCACTTATATGCAGCTCCTCTTGTCATTTCTAGAGCAGAATGATATTGGTACGAAGGAGAACTGAAAGTTTCCGGGTCCAGTCTGACACCTTGGGATAATTCACCAGGTGAGGAATCTGCAGTTAGATAGAGTATCCTTTGAAAGATCGTTACCGAAGGTAAGTAACTTGTTCTCAATGTACAACTGATTTTGTCTGCTACTTTACCAGCTGTACAGTGCTTCACATACAAGGCATTCTTTAATTCTACCTTCTCTACATTGATTACGGACCAAACCCTGCCCTCTGAAATAGGTCTGTTCATTCTCGCTTGTGCCACAAGTGCTATGAGGTTGTTAAGCAGCTTTTTCTCTCTCTTCCACCTTTTATTACTTTTTATTTTAACTAGGACAAATTCCACCTAGAGCACATCCAGCACTTGCAATTGCAGGTGCCTTTCAACCATTATCCTCCACGTTAGTGGTAAACAGGTCTTTCTTTGTTGCACCTCTAGTGTTTCTAAGTCCACAATCCATGTTGGTGTGACTTCTTTCTTTATTTTATTTAGGTGTAAGCTAGCTTCAATAGATCCCCCTCTTTGTACCTTCAATGAAGCCTCATGAAACTCCTTTCCTTATGCTGTACTTCTCATTGTTAGTAGTATTTTCTTGATATCCTCTGAAAGTATAATAGGCTATGATTTGATAAGGTGATTGCCATAGAGTAGTGTTCTGTACTTTCTCCAAGTACAGCTCTAATACATAAATGTTCTAGACCATCTCCAGAGTTATGCAAGGCAAAAAAAATGTGTAATCCGCTTCCTCTTTTTGTCACCCTCCAAATATCTGGCAACGCCAGTGACTGAAAACACTCTTTTCCTTTAACAAGTTTAGGCAAACATCACAATTGATGATCTGAAGATATTCTCAAACATAGTAGTTCTGTTTTCTTTCAAATATTGTCCTTTATTGAGAAAAGATGAGACACCAAGTTGATAAATCTAAAATTCAATAGTCTTTTTTTTTCTTCAAGACAACGAAGCAGAGGCCGTGCTGGACTTGTATGGTTATCACGCCTTGCCAAAAAAGAATTGCATACTATACTAAATGTGTGTTTCAAAGCACAACTGAAGATGATGAATGTCAAAAGTGGACATACACTTGGAAACTAGCATTAAGCCTTGAAGAAGTCCCTATAGGGACGAAACGCGCCAGCTATTGGATTCTAGATTTTGGATTTTATCAACTTGGTGTTTCATCTTTTCTTAATAAAGGACAATTTTTGGAAGAAAACAGTACTACTATGTTTGAGAATTTCTTCAGATCATCAATTGTGACTTTTGCCTAAACTGGCTTAGAATGAATATATAATCTTTGTGTGCGGAATTCCTTTGTTGTTCATGCGGTTTTGGGTTTCCAAAATAGGGAGTATAGAGGGTTGTACTCTCTGGTCTTCCTGCACCACTACTACTTTCCCAGAACTTGCTTGAATCGGTGCGGTTGTTTGCTTTACCTCAACCCCCAGTTTGTTAATTTGTATACTCTTTCCCTTTAGTCTTTTCCTTATTGTACCCTGATCTGTTATGTTTCTGGCATCTATCACAAGTGTAAGGTGCTGAGGGTTTAGCCTCATAGGTGTAGATACAACCTACGTGCTCCAATATAGTTTCATATACTCACCAGAGCCTTATATAGTTTGGAAAGGAAATAGCCTTAACAACTAATCTCAGTTCAGTCTCCTAGCAAGCCGGTATGGCACAGGTGCAAATGCCGCCCGTTCAACTCCAAAGAATTGCCTGAAATACCCATTCCAGACTCTAGTCACGTAGTTTGAACTGCCCAGTGCAGCCTCCATATGTAAGTATCAACTTAGATGCTCAGTGCAGCCCATCACTATTTTCAAGTGTGACCTCACATGCTGGTGTTGTGTTAATATGCATCAGCACACTTCTGAAAGGACTTAAAAGACAATCTACAGTTTCCTCTTCACACACACACACACACACACACATTGATTACCACACTTTCTGCTTATAAATATCTTTATTTATATATGTTATATTTGTTTGCATAGAGCATAATCACCCAAGAGGTATCCAGGCGCTTGGGCATGTGTAGGTCTGTGGTCCCCAAGGTGCTTATACGAAGAGCGAGGTCTTCAGCTTCGTGCGAAACTCAAGAAGTGAGAAGAAGGCTCTGATGCATTGAGAGAGATTGTTCCGTGTCTTGCGTGAGATATAGGAAAATGAGAGACCTTCAATTTTGCTTTTGCAGATTCAGGGAGTGTGTGCGAGTGAGGCAGAGCGTAGGCGTCTGGTGGGTTGGTAAAAGTCTATGTGGCTATATTTTATATTACTTAATAATTTTTAATGTATATTGCTGCCAGGCATAGTCTCAATGCATCAGAGCCTCCTTCTCACTTCTTGAGTCTCATGTCCCAAGTTCTGCTCTTTGGCATTGAGAAATGTTTAAGTTATACAGCCCATTACCATAGTCTGATCAGAAGCCAGACATTGCTGATAGTGGCCCATTGGGAACATTTCCCCATTTAATAATTAAGTAGTGTCCAAGGTGATCATCATGATAGATGATCTCTAATGGCTTGTTAAAGTAATTTGATGGCATGATCACTCCATACATCTGGATGAGACCTCTAACTGCAGATTCCTTACCTTAAAATACTTCTCAGGCATGAGACTGGATCGGGAAAATCTTGAGCAGTACCTCTGCGCGACGGTAGGTGGTGCTGATGACTTGACGTCAAATGTGTCCGCGTCAGATGTGATGTGCTTGGTGCCACTACAGGTACCACCCCAGCGCTCTGCCATCAGTTCCTTTCTTTCTACGCCAACAGTTGCAGATCTGGAGAGCTACCTCAGTTGACTTTTGACCAACCTTTTCTCTGCTTTTGTCGAGTTATTTTTCCACAGTTGTTTCCAGTGTGCTATGGCCATGTCCCCTCAAACATATTGGTTTTAAACCTTGCAAGCAATGTCCCAGGCAGATGTCTTTGACTGATCACCACTAGCTTTGTCTTTGGTACTTGGGGTCATGCCCTGACGTCAAGTTCTGTTTGGACTATATTTCGATTCAGAGAGAGGTCACTGAAGCTCCTCACAGAGTGGCAACGTAAGACCCTGCATCAATCTCACTCTCTGTGACAGTCCCAGGCCCGCAGACTATCTCGGGCCCACTCCTGGAGTCGTTCCCCTGACCGTTCATAGTCAAAACCGTTGTCTGGTAAGTCCAAAAGGAAGAAGTCATAGTCAAAGCGTCACTCTAATTCACCACACCCTTCCAAGTCCCCAGAAGGAGCACAGGCTGTCTGTGTCTCTAGGACCCACTCTCTGCACCTCCCGTAGTTCCCTAGAGCCGAAGCAACTCCTGCCCAGCTACAGAAATTCTATGAAGCCATGGCCTACATCTTTGGGCAACTGAATCCCTCTGGAGCGCCTTCTGACCCCAAAGAGCCGGGAGGTGTTCCAGCTGGATTAACATCAGCGGGCCCTTCCCTGTTGCCAATTGGACTGTCTGGATCCGACCCTGGTTCGTAACTCCATTCCGGCTCCACTACCCTGGCGGGGTCTCAGTCTCTTGACTTTGTCTCCGAAGCTGCGGGATGAGAGTGAACCTATTGTCCTTTCCAACTCTGAGTCACCGCTGTCGACCAAGTCTGAAGTCGAGATTGACACAGCTCAAGCCAAGATGACATTCGGGCTCAAACATGGTGCCTCTGTCCATTGGTGAGTTTGAGGAGGATTTTCAATACAGGGCCTTGACCCAACTGAAGAAATCGGACAATCAATTCCTGAGGAGAAATGGCATTCTCCGGTATTAGGGGTGTCTTTCATAGATTCACATGCTTGAATATTCCCGGTCGTCAAAGTGGGAGTCCCACGGTACATAAAATAGCAATACATGCTAAAAAACTATATGTATGTGAGAACATAACATAAGAAGAAATAGAAGTAAAAGCATAACTGAAAACCTCTAAAACAATTCCTCCATAGGAATGCATGATAGAGAGAGAAAACACTTGTAACATATCACTGTCATTATGTTAGTCCAAACTACAGCTAATCAGGCGCCAGCATCCTCTAGAACCTTCTCCTCAGAAGCTCAAGCCCTCAGATTTTCTACCGCACGTCGTGTGAAGGGAGTCTCCCTGAGCTCTGCTCAGTTTTTTTTCCTCAACTGCTTCTTGTTTCCTGAACTTTCATCATGTCAAGTAAGAAGTCTTTATTCCAACCTTGCTCTTCTTGTGGGAAGTTGCGTCTTTTTAAAGAGGACCCCCACAAGAAATGTATTTATTGTCTCTACCCTGAGCATGAAGTTGGCAGCTGTAAGTTTTGTAGAACCTTTTCTACCAAGACTCTGAAGGACAGAGAAGGCCGTCTCCTCCTTTGGCTCCAACGTCTTAAAGACAAGGATTCAGCTCTGTCTGATGCTGAGAGTTTTCACTCTGGACCCTCCACTGCAGCCTCTAAGCGTGGTAGTGTGCAGGATATGCCTTCTCCTTTTCTAAAAAAGAAGAAACTGGCCCTGCCTTTGGCCTCTGTGGTGTCCCCACCAGCTCCTACTACTGCTGCGCCCACGAGACCTGGCTCTCAGGCGTCTTCTGCTGCCTCTTAGCGTGTTTCCACACCTAAACATGCTTCGTCGTCGACGGGAGCGTCTACGAGCGTTCCGACGACAAGATCTGCAGTGTCTACATCATCGACGACGACGACACTGACGACGTCAGCTTCCACCTCGTCGACGACGGTCTCGTCGTTGGCCTTTACGTCGACGAGAGTTTCATTGGCCTTTCAGACTGTCTCGTCGAAGATTCCTATCACCTCGTCGACGAAGAAACCAACATCGTCGACGAAAGCCTTCAAAAAGTCTTCGTCGTCGACGAAGACTCCGTCGACTAAAGCCTCGTCGGCGAGGGCCCCGTCGACAGGGGTGTCTCCTGCGTCGACGACTTCGTCGGCGGCTTTGCCATCTACAATACTTCCGTCGACGACGGCTTCGTCAACGAGCCTTCCGTCTACGATGGATTCATCTAACTCATTTTCGTCGATCGCCATTTCAGCACCGTCAACGATACCGTCGATGGCACCGTCGACGGTGGCACCATCTTCCTTTGCCTCGTTGCCTCTGGTGCCTTTACCTTCTTCATGTTCTGCATCTGTCGCCCCCGATCTTTCACGCCGTCGCCAACAAAAGCCTTGCCTCCAATTGTCCCCTCCAGATCCGCAGCCTCCTTCGCCTATGTTTGCCACTAACTCTGAGCACGACTCTGACTCTGGTGATGAAGTGGATGACACTTTCGGGGCGGCCCACAGTCTGTCTGATCTAATCGTCAAATGTCAAGATTCCGGCAGTGGCAACGACGGCGGCGACCAGGAGTCTCAAGCTGGGGAACAGTGCATCCAAGTTGCAATGGCTACGCTGCCTTTGTCTTTGATTTCAAATCTCCAGCATATGCTGGACGACTACAACCGGCGTTTTCCACCAACGCCACAAGGTACTCCTAGACCATCACCTGCTGAGACTGCGCCAGCTCCGCCTTCTATTCCGCCAATTTTGCCACCGACGCCTTCTCCCCAGGTTCAAACGTTCATACGTTCATACGGCTAAATCGCTGGGCACTTTGCAATTTCGGAAGCAGCCATTTCGAGGTGCACACGGACGCGGCACTTCTTCCACTTTTCGAGGAGGTCAATCTAAATATCGCTCCTACAATCGGAGCAAACAAAGTTACTCTTCCAACCAGCAGCAGTCACACCGACAACAGTCCTCAAGGCCCTACAGGGGAAAGTCATCCTATCGGGGATCCACTCCCAAACGCCAATGACTTTTGTCATCCCCAAAGTGTTGGAGGTCGAATCTCTCTGTTTTATTCTCAGTGGTCTTCCATCACCTCGGACCGCTGGGTGTTGGACATTGTGCTGAAAGGTCACACCTTAGAGTTCATCCAGATTCCTCCTCATACTCCACCGTCTGGCCCGCCTCCTCCCCATCTCAAGGAGCTTTACCATCAAGTCGGTCTTCTTGTTCAAAAAGGTGCAGTCGAAGTGGTTACAGTGTCTCAGAGAGGAGAGGGATTTTACTCTTGTTTCTTCCTCATACTCAAGAAGACGGGAGATTGGCGACCAATTCTGGATTTGAGGGCTCTCAACAGATACCTAAAGAGCCAATCTTTCCGAATGCTGACACTACTGGAGATCCTGCGTCTTCTGGCCAGCGGGGATTTCATGACCACCATAGACCTTCAGGACACATACTTTCATGTCCCATTTCTCCAACAGCATCGAAAGTACCTGCGCTTCAGGGTGGGGCAGACACATTATCAGTTCAAGGTGTTGCCTTTCGGACTCCGATCCGCCCCTCGTGTGTTCACAAAGGTGTTGGCTCCTGTGGTGGCTCACCTACGCCTCCGAGGACGATTGCCTCCTCAAGTCTCAATCACGCCATCAACTGAGCCAAGACACTCGTCTTTGCCAAAATTTGTTTCAATCCCTCGGCTTGGCCATCAATGTCGACAAGTCACAGTTTGCACCAGCGCAAACCAGGAATTTCTTGGGAGCGATCTTAGACACAATGCTTTCAAAGGCGTTCGTTTCACACGAACGACAACAGGAAATCCTCCGCCTGGTGTCTCTCATCCGATCAAGGCAGTCCGTTTCTGTCCGGACATTAAAGTCATTTCTGGAGATGGCATCATCTTGTATTGCACTGATCCCACATTGCAGACTGCGGATCCGTCCCATTCAAGAGGAACTGGACATACAGTGGCGTCAGGTCTCCGGATCTTTCAACGACTTGGTGGCCGTTACAGCTCGCATGAGAAAGGGTCTGTGCTGGTGGGCACAGCTGACCAACCTGGCGACTGGAACATCCTTCCTCTTCAACGCGCCAGATCTCACGCTCACAACAGACACCTCTCTGGACGGCTGGGGTGCTCATCTTCAAGGCCTCTCCATCAAGGGCAAATGGTCTCCACCCCAACGCTCTTGGCATATCAACAGGCTAGAGTTGATGGCGATCTTTCTGGCACTCAAGTCGTTCCTTCCTGTAGTTCAAGGGGAGTCCGTGCTTATTAAAACGGACAATACCACCAGCATGCACTATGTGAACAAACAGGGAGGGACCAAGTCTCAACGCTTGTCTCGACTGGCTCAGTCGATTTGGGATTGGGCTCTCCGTCATCAGATAAACTTGATGGCGGTGCACCTGCCGGGCGTTTGGTCAGTATACCTTTGAGATACTCAGCCTGTCATTTTTCCTTCTTGTATCATTTCTCTCATAACACGCCTAGTCTACCAGCTTTTGGCTTGCTGCCAGAAGAACTGAGGTGACAGGGGTATCTTTGGAGTTCCAAATGATGACACTGGCCACGAAGGGCAGTTGATGGAAATCCTTACCTTTTTTTCCCCTCCTCAGGGTTTCTTCTGTCATGGAGTTGTACTTGTGTCAGAATTTTCTACTACCACTAGCTGCCATATAGGCAAGTGATTTGTTTTGGGTCCTGCTTCTACCCTTGTTCTGTGACTATCTTTTATATTTCCTCACCAGACCACCAGTTTTCATGTGTTGTTTACAATTCTTACACAAGCCATGCTTGATAGCCCGGATGCAGCAAAATTCTCTGCCTTTTGTGGGTTTGACACTACAGACTCCTTTGGCAGAGAAATGGGTTTCCACAGTGTCCCTTAGGTGCCACGCTTCGCTATGTTCCACAAGCTTTTCGGGGGATGTCCAAGTGAACCTCATGGACATACCCTTTAACGGCCCCCTTCTGTATGGTGAAAAGGCCGATGCAGTGCTGGAGCGCTTTAAGGAGGGAAGGGTCACAGCTCGCTCTCTAAAATTGTCCACTGCTCCATGTCAAGCTCACTCCTCCTTTCTCCCTTTCTGTGGCTACGGCAAAGGGCTTCAGACCCGCCTGTATCAACCATACCCACAGGGCCAGCAGGCTTCCCAGCCCTTTGCTGGCCATGGCAAAGCTTCCCACAAACCGCTTGGTCAGCAAGGAACACCGTATGGAAATGTTCTTCAATACTTTGCCCCATTCAAACCTCTTTATTGTGTCTTCTTCGTCGCACCGCCATCTGGTATGAGCCAGGATACAGCACTTCTTACCAGAGTGAGAGAATGTCACCTCAGAAAAATTTGGTGTTGCAGATAGTTCAGCAGGGTTATGCCGTCCCATTTATTACAACTCTTCCCCTCCATGTCACCATCAGTACAATGGCTATCTGGGGGACCATCTATCCTTGTTACACCAGAAAGTGCTGCCTCTTTTGGCCAAAGGAGCCATCGCAGGGCTGCCGCCACCAGATCTATATCATGATTGCTACTGCCAGTACTTTCTGGTACCGAAAAAGGACAAAGCCCTCTGCCCTATTCTCATCCTTCACTCTCTCAACACCTTCCTGAAAAAAGACTGGTTCAGAATGCTTACACTTGCCCAAGTCCTGTTTCCAGTAGACTCTGGAGACTGGATGGTGGTGTTGGACCTGCAAGACGCTTCCTTTCACATCCCTGTCTCCCAGGCTCATCGACTCTAACTTATGTTCATGGCTGGCTCGGAGTAATTTCAATTTGCTGTGCTCCCCTTTGCACCCCAGGTGTTCACAAAAGTGATGGCGATGGTTGCTGCTCATCTTCAGAGGTCAAGGGTTCCAGTCTTTCCCTACCTTGATGACCGACTGTTGAGGCTTGCCCCAGGCAGTCGTCACCCACCACCAAACTACAGCAAACCTTCTACATACGTTTGGATTGACTATCAACATACCAAAGTCACACCTGACTTCTCCTCGAAAGCTCCCTTTCATCGCAGCGCTTCTGGACACTGAAGCTTAGCACCTACCCTCCAGTGCGGCACAGTCCAGTACATTTAGGCAAAGATCACAGAGACCAATACCGCTATGTGGTACTGCTACAAGCTGGATGGGGTAGGGTGGAGTTGTGGAGCCTGTGCCATAAGGTCCCGCACCTCTGGACATGGCTGGAACATCAGGACATCTTCCTGGCCGAACAACACCTGGTGGGATCTCCGCAAACCAAGGGAGACAAACTCAGCCGTCTGCACCTAACGAATTATGAATGCCATCTACGCCTGGATGTAATGTCTCTTCCACGAATAGGGAGAACCTTGCTTAATCGCCCCTACTGTGACCGCGCATTGTCTGCACCTTTTCTCGTTGGAGTTGCCAAAGCGGCTCTCCCAAGGAGATACATTTGCTTAGAGTGGAATGACAATCCTCCAGTTAACATTCAGGGAGAATCTTGATTTCATTAAAGACAACAGAAGCTAATTGTAAACTGGGCCCGCCATCACGCCCCGAAGTGGGGTTCCAATTAACCATGTGCGACCCCCCCCTTCTTCTCTCTACAGCCTCCTCAGCCCCCAGGATGGTCGGGACCGGAGATACACAGTTGTGATGAAGGAGATGAAGGAGACTGGGGGCCCTTTAAATGGACGGGAAGTCTGATGGAGGAGGAGGAGCCTCGTATTCCGATTAAAGGCGGCGCCGACAGTCCCCAGGTGTGTTACTACACCGGAGGAGTGGACAGTGTGATGGAGAGCGGAGAGGCGGGAAGCAGCGAGGAGGAGTTGAGAAGAGGAGCGAGGCGGAGAAGTGAAGAAAGCGTATCGGAGGCCGAGAGACCAGAGAGCCGAGAACGGAGCCCGACACCGGCGTCTCAAGACCCAGCGGGACCCGAGGAGACCTCTGGAAGCATCGAGAGCCAAACAGCAGGACCAGCGAAGCCCGGAGGCCAACCCCACGATCCGCCCAGCCGTACGCCAGGAGGGGTACGGCTAGCCGAGGTACGTGACCGCTTCCTGGGGTGGTGGAGGAAGAAAGGCAGAAGCCTAACGTAGCAATATCGTGGCCCTGAAACGTCTGGGTTCCCCTCACCAGTGTTAACACTGTTGTTTGTCCTGTAACGCTACGGTTGTTAAAGTGCACCGGGTGTATCCCTCACCTCCCTCACTCTCCCCAGCCCCCTCTGTAAACCGAGGCTGTAATCTTCTTGAATACTTACTTGTCCTCTCTTCTGCTTGTTCCCTCGGTGTTCGGCGAGAGCGGACAGAACGGAGCCTCCGGAGCCTAGCAGAAGGCAGAGCCCCGTCCGAAGAAGGGAGGAGGGAGTACTCCGGAAGACCCGGCTGGAGCGAAGCCGTTCTCCACGTTGGGGATCAACGAGAAAGACCTGTACCGATTCCCTGTTAGCCAAAATAAAACAAACTACAACAAGAACTCGTATACTGTCTATTCCTAGCCCCGAGGTAACATTGGTGGAGAATGCGGGCATAACCTCCGTCTGTCAAACAAAGATGGATGAAGTCATACAGGCTCTTGTACACGGACAGGAAAGACTGGAACGGATTGCTGAGCAGCAGCTGCGTGCTGCAGAAGCCGACAGGGAGATTATCAAAGCGGCTGTTGTAGCTCGGGCCCTAGATCCGCCTCTATCCTCCAGCACAGTGGCAGTAGGCGGAACACCCCATAACATAGGAGGAGTATCCCTTCAGAAATACCAACCCGGGGAGGACCCGGACGCGTTTCTTCTCAATTTTGAGAGGGCAGCCCGAGCATGCGGTTGGCCAGGGGCGAAATGGCTGTTCTTTCTGGCCCCCTTGCTGGTTGGGGAGGCTCAAGCCGCCTATTAGGTGGCAAACCCCCGAGGAGACACTCCGTACACGGAAATTAAACAGATTATATTGGACCATCTAGGACTGGACAAAGAGGCGTATAGGCTTAGGTTCAGAAGGGAAAGAGGCGTACCGGGGGAGACCTCATAGGGCCTCTCCCCAAGACCAGGAAAGGACACCAATATGTGCTAGTGGTAGTCGACTACTCCACCAGATTTCCCGAAGCCTTCCCCCTCTCGACGGCAACAACAAAGAACGTCGCCGATAAAATGCTGGAACTCTTCTCCCGAGTGGGCTTCCCGAAGGAAATCTTAACAGACCAAGGGACCCCCTTTGTGTCTCGCCTCATGAAAGAAGTGTGTACCCTCCTACACATCCACCAGATCCGCACCGCGGTCTACCATCCCCAAACCGATGGACTAGTAGAGCTGTATAATCGCACCCTGAAGACTACCCTGCGTAAAATGTTGGAAGTAAACAGTACGGAGTGGGACCAGGTGCTCCCCCTTGCGCTTTACGTCATCAGAGGCCAAAAACAAAGTAGCATGGGGTTCTCCTCGTTCGAACTTCTTTATGGTCGCCAACCTCGGTCCCTCTTGGATATGACAAAGGAGGCCTGGGAGAAGGAGACCCCAGAGGAGATAGCCAAGGCCCTGGAGTACGCCAGAAATCTTCGCTCCAAACTGGGCAAATTAAGAGACTTGGCGTTCGCTAACTTGGAGAAGAGCCAGGCGAAACAGAAGACGTTCTACGATAAAGGAAAGAAATGGCGAAGACTATCCATAGGAGACTGGGCTCTGGTGCTTCTACCCTCCTCGACCCAGAAGTTCAAGGCGGAATGGGGGGGGCCTTACAAAGTCATGGAAACGATTGGAAACACCAGTTACCGACTACAGATCAGGCCCAATAAAACGCAGGTGTACCACATAAACATGTTAAAAAAAATGGCTTGGTACCCCCCCGGCCACGATTCATCTGGTAGAATATCCAAAACCTGATCCATCAACTACCCTCGCTCAACTCGTGATCAACGAGGAACTAAGGGAAACCGAGAGACAGGAGCTTATGAAGACACTGCAAAACCATGCCCCGGTATTCTCTGATACACCCGGAAAAACCTCCATGGCCGAACATTGCATCAATACAGTACCAGGGAAAAGCGTGAAGATCAAACCCTATAGGATACCAGAAGCCCGAAGGAAAGGGATCCGACAAGAAGTAGAAGAAATGCTGAGACTAGGGGTGATCCGACCCTCCCACAGCGAATGGTCCAGTCCGATAGTCCTGATCCCTAAACCGGACGGGACACGCCGATTCTGTATGGACTTTAGAGCACTGAACGACATTTCCACTTTTGACGCCTATCCCATTCCGAGAATAGACGAACTCATTAAGAGATTGGGAGAAGCAAAATACATAAGTACAATCGACCTTACCAAAGGATACTGGCAGGTCCCTCTAAGAGAAGAAGATCGGCACAAAACAGCATTCACCACTGAAGAAGGAAGGTTCGAGTTTACGGTTCTCCCATTCGACCTACACGGCGCCCCTGCCACCTTCCAAAGATTGATGAACAATGTTCTAAAAGGCATATCGGACTTTACGTCAGCCTACCTAGATGACATCGTCGTCTTCAGTCCGGACTGGGAAACACATCTGCAACACCTAAGACAGGTCTTGGAAACCGTAGCCCAGGCCGGACTGAGAATATATGCAAAGAAGACGAGGATCGCATTCCAAAAAGTAAAGTATCTCGGTTATGTACTCGGTCACGGCCTCATAGAGCCACAAGTGGAGAAGGTGAGGGCCATAGCCGAGACCCCGTTCCCGACAACAAAAAAAGAACTGCGGGCGTTTTTGGGCCTCATAGGCTATTACAGGCGGTTTATTCCAGGATTTGCGCAGCTGGCAGCCCCCCTTACGGACGCCCTACAGACCAAAGTAAAACAATCGGCCTTACAGACACCCACCCGGGCCATGTCCGACGCCTTTACCTTTCTTAAACGCACGATCACCTCGACCCCGATACTCACATCGCCCGACTTTTCGCGGCCCTTTGCACTCCATACTGATGCCTCAGACTACGGTATCGGGGCCGTGCTCTCGCAAGAGGATGGGAATGGTGTTGATCACCCCATTCTGTTCATAAGTCGTAAACTATTTCCAAGAGAACTCAAGTATCCAACTGTTGAGAAGGAATGTCTGGCTATAAAGTGGGCTGTGGACAAATTGTCTTATTACCTGGAGGGTCGCCAATTCACGCTTTATACTGACCATGCCCCCCTTCTCTGGATGGCGCGTAACAAGTCCAACAATGCGAGGGTCATGCGCTGGTTCTTGGCCCTACAGCCATACGCTTTTTGCATTCGCCACAAGAAAGGGGTGGACAATAAGGGGGCCGACTATCTGTCACGGAATCCACTTCCCGATCGGAAGTGTCCAGGGGGGATGGTGTGTAACCTGGGCCCGCCATCATGCCCCGAAGTGGGGTCCCAATTAACCATGTGCGACCCCCCCTTCTTCTCTCCACAGCCTCCTCAGCCCCCAGGATGGTCGGGACCGGAGATATACAGTTGTGATGAAGAAGACGAAGGAGACTGGGGGCCCTTTAAATGGACGGGAAGTCTGATGGAGGAGGAGGAGCCTCGTATTCCGATTAAAGGCGGCGCCGACAGTCCCCAGGTGTGTTACTACACCGGAGGAGCGGACAGTGTGACGGAGAGCGGAGAGGCGGGAAGCAGCGAGGAGGAGTTGAGAAGAGGAGCGAGGCGGAGAAGTGAAGAAAGCGTATCGGAGGCCGAGAGACCAGAGAGCCGAGAACGGAGCCCGACACCGGCGTCTCAAGACCCAGCGGGACCCGAGGAGACCTCTGGAAGCATCGAGAGCCAAACAGCAGGACCAGCGAAGCCCGGAGGCCAACCCCACGATCCGCCCAGCCGTACGCCAGGAGGGGTACGGCTAGCCGAGATACGTGACCGCTTCCTGGGGTGGTGGAGGAAGAAAGGCAGAAGCCTAACGTAGCAATATCGTGGCCCTGAAACGTCTGGGTTCCCCTCACCAGTGTTAACACGGTTGTTTGTCCTGTAACACTACGGTTGTTAAAGTGCACCGGGTGTATCCCTTACCTCCCTCACTCTCCCCAGCCCCCTCTGTAAACCGAGGCTGTAATCTTCTTGAATACTTACTTGTCCTCTCTTCTGCTTGTTCCCTCGGTGTTCGGCGAGAGCGGACAGAAGTGAGCCTCCGGAGCCTAGCAGAAGGCGGAGCCCCGTCCGAAGAAGGGAGGAGGGAGTACTCCGGAAGACCCGGCTGGAGCGAAGCCGTTCTCCACGTCGGGGATCAACGAGAAAGACCTGTACCGATTCCCTGTTAGCCAAAATAAAACAAACTACAACAAGAACTCGTATACTGCCTATTCCTAGCCCCGAGGTAACACTAATATTATACATAAACCTTTATTGCTGCCGTGACAAGCAGCCCTTTAAAGAACGTACACACATCACAAAGTAAAATTATTCCATCCTGGAATCATATTTCAGTATATGACCATGCAAACAACTATTTTCCTCTTTTTAGGCTGCAACACAAAGAAATACCTGAACGTGAAAGAACTCTAATATCTGAAACAGTGTAATCCATTGAAAAGGATTCCAACATTCCCTCGAAGTCCAATCATTAACTGTTTCCTACGGAAAGCACAATAAATTAATACTAATTTCCCATGAGTAGGATGTAAAGACCAATGCTTTGGGAGTTTTTAAATAAAAAAATGTAAATAGACAAATCTACATTCTTCATATTTTTCTATAATTCTGCTCCCCTGACCCATATGGAAAAAACATAGGGTGAGGTGAGTGGGATAATGGTAGACTCCCGTGTCTTTAAGGAAATCAAGATTCACTGTGCATGTTAATTGGGGAATCTTCAATTCATTACATGTCCGGAGGCTATCATTATGCATGTTTAAACCTTTCCATAACTATGTTGCTAATATGTATCACAGTCTCAAATTGAAATTTACAGAAGTGCTAGCATTCGACCAATCTGCTGCATTTAAGATCTCAGAAAGAGTACCGCCGGACCAGAATACTTTACTGGCCATTGCACCTTTGGCTGAATGAGCACCAAATTTTGATAGATTTATGCCCGCCACACTTATTACTGCTCTAATCCACATAGCTATTGAGGCGGTAGATACTGCTTTATGTGGTTTCACATAGGGTCTTAATAGTTGACTGTCACCATCATGTCTAAATTCTAGCATTCTATGCTCATAAACCTTCATGCAACTTACCACACACAGTTTTGGACAATCCTAGAATGAAGGATAGAAAACATGAACAGACATATTCTTTGTTCTCTTCCAAATACCGAAATGTACCCCATCTGATGAATAAACTCGGTTATAAATCTCTAAAAGTTTAACATCTAAAACAATTCTGAAAGATACTAAACAAAGAGGAGTTGTCAATTTCTGGGAAATCTGTCTCAAAGGTAACAATTACCTGGCCATGAGTCAAAAGGCTTGAATACCAAATTAGCCTCCTATTAGGAAGCGTAGCAGGCCGTAGGCTGTCCTTTAAGTCTTAGGCCCTTCATCAGTCTGCATATTAATGTTAATGTGAATAAAACTTATTGAGCGCATAAATACCCAGAGGTGTCTTGGCGCTGAGACAGAAGTAGCCCTAGTCGAAGCAATTTGTTTTGAAGAAGCCATGTTTTGAGGTCCCTTGTAACGGTGATAAGTAAACCAGCACTTCTAATAGCGAATGGTAATTTATTCCAAAATGTTGCTGTTCCTTAAGAGATACTGCGGCCTCCCCAGCATGAGGTCCGGATCCTTGGTATCTCCATAAATCTAGCATCTGAAGAACGCAGTTGTCTGGCTGGATGATACCAGGAGAAAAGCTTCTTAAGATGCATTGGTCCGGTGTTGCTCAAGGCCTTATAGGCTATACATTTCGCCTTGAACTTAATGCGCTGTGCCACCGGGAGCCAGTGAAGTCTTCGGATTTCCTCAGTTATTGACTCGTATTTAGGGATATTTCGTAGAAGTCTTGCAGATGCGGTTTGAATTATCTGGAGCTTTTTAAAATATTGCTTCTGCATATTTAGGTAGAGTCCATTGCCGTAGTCTAGCGTAGTCTGCACCAGGGTAGTCACTATCGTCTTTTTGGAGTCGTCAGGAATGTATGGTAAGACCTTTTTTTTATCAGAAAGTGGGAGGTAGATACTATGGCATTGGTCTGCTGAGATAAAGTGAGGTTATTATCGATCAGCACCCCCAGGTTTTATGCCTTCTGAACTGGTTTTGGTAGTTCCCCCATCTCCGCCAGCCACCAAAGGTCATCCCATCTGGGTTGCAGACTCCCAAAGATCACCACTTCAGTTTTCCTAGAATTAAGCCTCAGGCAGGGTTACCCATCCATCTATTTATTTCCACCATACAGTTTTGAAACTGCATTGATGTTGAGGCTTGCCCTTTATACGCCGCCAAAACCAACTGGATGTCATCGGCGTATGACGAAAGACTAAAACCGAAATCTTGGATCAACGGGGCTAGTTCTGAATCATAAATGTTAAAAAGTGTTGGACCGAGCGATGAACCCTGTGGGACCCCGCAAGGGAGGACATAGGGTGTTGATTTGGACTGGCCTAGTGCAAACCGTTTGTCTCCTATCTTTAAGAAAGGAGGACAGCAGGGCTAGTGACAGGCCCTTCACCCCTAGTGTTTCCAGCCGCACTAACAGTAAGTTATGATCCACCGTATCGAAGGCCGCCGAGATATCAAGAAGGATGAGGGCAGCATCGGCCCCCTTATCCATCACCTTCCTCATCTCCTCGGTGGCCCTGATTAGTGCTGTTTGGGTAGTGTGTTGTGGGCAAAAACAAACTGGGAGGGATTGAGCAAGTCATTTTCTTGTATAAACTGTGATAACTGCCTATTCATAATTTTCTCCACTATTTTTGCTGGGAGCGGTAGTCTGGATATCAGGCGATATTTGTTGAGGTCAGACTCATTTAGATTGTTTTTTTTAACAGAGGCAGTATTGATGCATCCTTCCATATGGATGGGAAGGTTCCAGACGTGAACATATTGTTAAACATTTCTGTGCGTACCGGGCTCACCTTCTTTACTAACTTTTTCAAAAAAGTGGGGGGACACGGATCTAAAAGGGGTCCGGATTTAATTTCAATGATATGTTTTCCCCCTAATTCCGTATTAACCAGTGTGAAGCTGTGAAAAATCTTATCATTGGGATCTGAGCATGGACGTAAGTCAATGGGAACTGGGTGGGGACAGTTTAAAAAAAAGAGTCATAGATATCCTTTACTTTGTTTCTAAAAGCGTCCGCAATGACCTCACAAAAGCTATTGTTCTTGGTGCATTTTTTATTTGGCAGAGCGGAAAGTTTCTCTACTACTCCGAACAGATCCTTAGCGGAGTTCTTAATATTTACAATCTGCCTCGTGAAACATGCTTTTTTTTCTGTGATCAGCAGTATTTTGTAGTGGATTAGGGCCGCTTTATAAATGCCTTTGTCTGTCAAATCATATTTTGTTCTCCAGTGTCTACTCAGTCTGCAACATTTTGTTTATCCAGGCGTAAAGCCTCAGTAAACCAGGGGGCTGAAGGTGGGGTGCGGTTCCCTGAAATCTTTCCAATGGGTACCGTGGCCCCAATTGCCTCGTTAAGACAGTTAGTATATTGGGTAACTGCTAGATCTGGGGCCACATTTAACAGAGGTCGTGTTCTATCCAGTTGGAAGCGAAGCGTGGTTTTATCAGCCTTGTTCCATGCTTTATACATTGATAATTGAGATTTAACCACTCCTCTTTTCTGGACTTTGGTATATTGTAATTAAATATGATTATGGAGTGGTCTGTCCACATGAGAGGGTGAACGGCGTTTATGTTTAGGCATGTAAAAATGCTGTTGATTGTGTGCCCTGCTTTTTGGGTGGGCTCAAGCACCAGTTGAGTTAGGCCTAGTGTTCCCAGTGTCCCTAGTAGCAAATTGATGTTTTTATCCCCCTTGTCTTCCAGATACATATTAAAATCGCCCAGAATCGTAAACTCATCTGTGGCTAAGAAGGCTTCCATGAGAACGTCTAGGTTGTTGGTAAACGCACTTCCGGCACCTGGTGGGCGGTAGAGAAGTACTTCCTTAAAGGTTTTATTAGCATTTGCTGTTAAAGTAAACTGCAATGCTTAATAGTGTGGAGTGGGGGCAGGTCAAAAGGTGGCTTCAAACTTTTCCCTGTAAATAGGCGCCACTCCCCCTCCCCTCTTTATTGGCCTGTCTACCCGGATTAATGGGTCGCTTCCAACCATGATGTCACTTACCAGGGCATGAGCAGCCGAAATGCCTGTTCTATGGCAACTAATGGTCTACAAGGTAGACATGCCTGAAATAATTTGGCTATTTACAACAAGGGGTGGTGATGGACAGAGTCTCTGAATTAAGCAGAGTACTCTCACCCAGTCAAGAGATCAGGGCTAGATCCAACACCGTTTTTTAGCTCATTGCACCATCCCAGTTTCAGAACCTGGCTGTATGCAAATTAGTCTGTCCCTGGCCCAGTGCATCATGGGAAGAGGGCAGACCAGACTACAAAAGCCAATTCTTACACTGGGAAGGAAACGAGCTTCCGGGGACCGGTTTCTGGCATTACAGCCGTCTTCGGCCCGGCTTGCTTGAATCCTGATGGTGCAATGAGCAAGGGACTCACATCTGAGTATACCCTTCCACGCTTAGGGTGGACAAAAATATTTACAACAAGGGGTGGTGATGGACAGAGTCTCTGAATTAAGCAGAGTACTCTCACCCAGTCAAGAGATCAGGGCTAGATCCAACACCGTTTTTTAGCTCATTGCACCATCCCAGTTTCAGAACCTGGCTGTATGCAAATTAGTCTGTCCCTGGCCCAGTGCATCATGGGAACAGGGCAGACCAGACTACAAAAGCCAATTCTTACACTGGGAAGGAAACAAGCTTCCGGGGACCGGTTTCTGGCATTACAGCCGTCTTCGGCCCGGCTTGCTTGAATCCTGATGGTGCAATGAGCAAGGGACTCACATCTAAGTATACCCTTCCACGCTTAGGGTGGACAAAAATATTTACAACAAGGGGTGGTGATGGACAGAGTCTCTGAATTAAGCAGAGTACTCTCACCCAGTCAAGAGATCAGGGCTAGATCCAACACCGTTTTTTAGCTCATTGCACCATCCCAGTTTCAGAACCTGGCTGTATGCAAATTAGTCTGTCCCTGGCCCAGTGCATCATGGGAACAGGGCAGACCAGACTACTAAAGCCAATTCTTACACTGGGAAGGGAACAAGCTTCCGGGGACCGGTTTCTGGCATTACAGCCGTCTTCGGCCCGGCTTGCTTGAATCCTGATGGTGCAATGAGCAAGGGACTCACATCTGAGTATACCCTTCCACGCTTAGGGTGGACAAAAATATTTACAACAAGGGGTGGTGATGGACAGAGTCTCTGAATTAAGCAGAGTACTCTCACCCAGTCAAGAGATCAGGGCTAGATCCAACACCGTTTTTTAGCTCATTGCACCATCCCAGTTTCAGAACCTGGCTGTATGCAAATTAGTCTGTCCCTGGCCCAGTGCATCATGGGAACAGGGCAGACCAGACTACAAAAGCCAATTCTTACACTGGGAAGGAAACAAGCTTCCGGGGACCGGTTTCTGGCATTACAGCCGTCTTCGGCCCGGCTTGCTTGAATCCTGATGGTGCAATGAGCAAGGGACTCACATCTGAGTATACCCTTCCACGCTTAGGGTGGACAAAAATATTTACAACAAGGGGTGGTGATGGACAGAGTCTCTGAATTAAGCAGAGTACTCTCACCCAGTCAAGAGATCAGGGCTAGATCCAACACCGTTTTTTAGCTCATTGCACCATCCCAGTTTCAGAACCTGGCTGTATGCAAATTAGTCTGTTCCTGGTCCAGTGCATCATGGGAACAGGGCAGACCAGACTACAAAAGCCAATTCTTACACTGGGAAGGAAACAAGCTTCCGGGGACCGGTTTCTGGCATTACAGCCGTCTTCGGCCCGGCTTGCTTGAATCCTGATGGTGCAATGAGCAAGCGACTCACATCTGAGTATACCCTTCCACGCTTAGGGTGGACAAAAATATTTACAACAAGGGGTGGTGATGGACAGAGTCTCTGAATTAAGCAGAGTACTCTCACCCAGTCAAGAGATCAGGGCTAGATCCAACACCGTTTTTTAGCTCATTGCACCATCCCAGTTTCAGAACCTGGCTGTATGCAAATTAGTCTGTCCCTGGCCCAGTGCATCATGGGAACAGGGCAGACCAGACTACAAAAGCCAATTCTTACACTGGGAAGGAAACAAGCTTCCGGGGACCGGTTTCTGGCATTACAGCCGTCTTCGGCCCGGCTTGCTTGAATCCTGATGGTGCAATGAGCAAGGGACTCACATCTGAGTATACCCTTCCACGCTTAGGGTGGACAAAAATATTTACAACAAGGGGTGGTGATGGACAGAGTCTCTGAATTAAGCAGAGTACTCTCACCCAGTCAAGAGATCAGGGCTAGATCCAACACCGTTTTTTAGCTCATTGCACCATCCCAGTTTCAGAACCTGGCTGTATGCAAATTAGTCTGTCCCTGGCCCAGTGCATCATGGGAACAGAGCAGACCAGACTACAAAAGCCAATTCTTACACTGGGAAGGAAACAAGCTTCCGGGGACCGGTTTCTGGCATTACAGCCGTCTTCGGCCCGGCTTGCTTGAATCCTGATGGTGCAATGAGCAAGGGACTCACATCTGAGTATACCCTTCCACGCTTAGGGTGGACAAAAATATTTACAACAAGGGGTGGTGATGGACAGAGTCTCTGAATTAAGCAGAGTACTCTCACCCAGTCAAGAGATCAGGGCTAGATCCAACACCGTTTTTTAGCTCATTGCACCATCCCAGTTTCAGAACCTGGCTGTATGCAAATTAGTCTGTCCCTGGCCCAGTGCATCATGGGAACAGGGCAGACCAGACTACAAAAGCCAATTCTTACACTGGGAAGGAAACAAGCTTCCGGGGACCGGTTTCTGGCATTACAGCCGTCTTCGGCCCGGCTTGCTTGAATCCTGATGGTGCAATGAGCAAGGGACTCACATCTGAGTATACCCTTCCACGCTTAGGGTGGACAAAAATATTTACAACAAGGGGTGGTGATGGACAGAGTCTCTGAATTAAGCAGAGTACTCTCACCCAGTCAAGAGATCAGGGCTAGATCCAACACCGTTTTTTAGCTCATTGCACCATCCCAGTTTCAGAACCTGGCTGTATGCAAATTAGTCTGTCCCTGGCCCAGTGCATCATGGGAACAGGGCAGACCAGACTACAAAAGCCAATTCTTACACTGGGAAGGAAACAAGCTTCCGGGGACCGGTTTCTGCCATTACAGCCGACCCCTTTCCATGCACCAACAGAACCATCTGCACTAAACCACCTTGTATCTCTACCTAGTACCTGGTGCCCATGACTTGTCCAGTAAATTCTTAACCTTTCCTGAAAGGCCGGATATCTTCTCGAGACCCTGATATCTTCCAAACAAGAAAATTCAGCTTTCTTCTACTACCAAAGGATGCGCCCTCCATTTGGGCCTACCAGTAAACCCTGATGTACCGGTATATGACAGAGTTCTTCCACTGCAAATTCCATTACCCCATAGAGCCAAACGTGCGAAGTGCAAAAGGGGGTGACTAGCTCTAACTTGCGTCCCTCCTTCCTAACCTTTCAAAGTTCCACTGGATCACAGCAAATGGCGGGAAGACATAAGCCCTGTCCACAAACCAATCCTGAACTAAGGCATCCACTTCTAAGGCTTCTGGGTCCGGTCTCCAACTAAAATACCTTGCCACTTGACATGTCAGTCTGCTGGCAAAAAGATCTAATTCTATTGGACCCGGAAGAGCTTGTACTTTTCTGAAAATCTGAGTTCAACTGCCAATCGTGGAAATCTCTGAGATGATGTGAATTCCAGTCTGCTCTCTGATTCTGCTTGCCTGTAATGTGACCTGCTGACAAATTAATCTTGTGTTCCCAACAGAATTACCATATGTCTTTGCTAGATCTGCTAACTGCTTTGACTTCGTACCTCCCAGTTGATTGATATAGGAAACCGCAGTAACATTATCCATGCAAATCAGCACCACGCTTTTTGCCAAATGGACTTTGAGGCGCTTCAAACCATTTATTTAGCCCGGCCATCAATTCTAAGCAATTTATGTGGAATAAACTTTCCTGGCTTGACCATCTTCCCCTGTCTCTAGGTTGTTCAGGCGGGCCTCCCAGCCCAAAAAAATGGCATCTGTCTCTAATATAAATTCTCGCACATTTCCAAAAATATCTTTGCCATTCCAACTCTCTAGGCTATTCAACCACCACTCCATGTCTGTTCGAGCTTCCGGGGACAAACGTATTGAATCCGCATACCATAGACCTTTTCGCAACCCAACTGTCTTTAACCTCTGAAGGGCTCTGTAATGCAGGGGCATGGAGAAATTGCTTGGATCGATGAGGACAGGAGACCAATAGTCCTTGCTAAGTCCCTCAGTACTAAACCTCCTTTCCTAAAATATATCTAACATCTTTCCTTATCATCTTTCTCTTTTTCTGAGGCAAATGTAACTGTGTTTGTAAAGTATTTACTTAAAAGCCTAGAAAACTCCAAGGACTGACTCGAAACTGATATTTCCACATTCACATTGAATCCCATGCTCTTTATAAGTTCCCTTGTCATACATAAATGTTCCAGTAACTCTGTTGTTACCTGACCCATCATCAAAATGTCATCCAAATCTATTATTAACCAAATTCCTCTCACTCTCAGAAAGGCTACTACAGGTCTTAGAACACTGGTAAAGCACATGGATCAGAGGATAAACCAAATGGAAGACAGCAAAACTGGTATACCACACCTTTCCATTTGAACTGGGGATATTTCTGTGATTCCATTTCCATAGGAATTGTGAAATGCGCATCTTTGAAATCCAATTTTACTAACCAATCTTTTTCCTGAAGGATATCCTGTAAAAGATGGATTCCCTCTATCTTGAAGTGACAGTAAACCAAATATTTATTAAGGTCTCTTAGATTTATTACTAGGCGCCATCCCTTGTCTTTCTTTTTCACCGGAAAGATGACACTCCCAAACCCATGATTTGAGTCTACTACTTTTATTATTGCACTTTTCTGCAACATTTGAGTAACCTCCACATCCACCAAATCCATTCTCTCTTTGTCAAAAACAATCTGTTGGGGTTGAGAAATCTGAATACGGGTTTCCTAGTAATCTTTCTTGAAACCTGTTATAGTTTCCAGAACCCAGGTTTCGTTTGTCACCTCTCCTCATTTGTGAACAAAATGTTTTAGCCTTCCGACAACCTTTACTTGGGAAGAAACATCACAAGTTGTTCCACTTACCTTCGAATCCTGAACCTTGAGATCTAGCTCTTCCCCTTCTCCTTTATAGATTTCCTCTCGGCGAGTAGAATCCTGATGAGGTTTGGAAGCCTCTGCCATAATCCCTTAAACCATGGGAGTACTGGTTTTGGGTATAAAAATGGGGCCTTCTACCTCCTCGGACAGCAGCCAGTCTCCTCCTATCGGCACTTCCAAAAATGTGTGTTCCGATTACACGTCTCATATTATATTGGACTTTACTTAAGGACTTGAAGGTGGACACATATTTGCCCAAGGACTTAATAAAGTCTTGTCCGAAGAGAAGACCCCAAGGTTGCCATCTGATTCTTTACTGGCCAATCTAGCGAATTTAGGGCTCCTTCTCATAAGACTAGCCTTCTTTCTTTCAGATATCAGGCCTGCGTTGGTGTTGTCCAACATGCATACCGCTCTTTGGCTCCAACCTCTTAGGAACTCTAGGTCTGCTTCAGTGTCATTGATATTTGTTTCTTCAGCCAGGTCCAGTTTGCGTGCCAAATGGCCCAAGATTTCCGAGCGATGGTCCTGACACTGTTTTAGGCACAGTTCTAGGCCTTTTCTTGGGTCCTTACCGGATTTAAACAGGAATGTTAATTTTGGGTCTAGGCTTGTAGTCCAACATATTCTGGTATCTATCACTGGCCTGTGGCAGTCAGCCTGCATCAGATTTCGATGTTGCCTTTCAAGAGGTCTTCTCACCCACTGTTTAATAAATTCTGCCATGCGAGTAAGTGGCCACCACTCAGAACTATGGTGTTTTATGATTTATGGGCTCAACATCTCCTTCCCCAAAGGGTCCTTAATTGGCTTAGTGGATGAAGTGCCCTGTAAATCATCGTCTAGACTCCCAAAGGAGTCTAAGCTCTCATCAGAGTCAAAGACTAAGTCATCAAACCCTTTAACATTACTATGGACATCGAACATATCATCCAGGCTGAGTGAGTCCTGGTTCTCTATTGTGCCGCTGAGGATACCCCTCCCTCTTGTACAGCAGCGGACACCATTGTTTCTTGTAGCGCTGAGGCTACCCCAGTCTTTTGTATCGCTAAGCCTACCGCTCACAGAGGACAGGGTTACCTCCCTTTTTGACCTTGACCCGATGTTCTTGGGCCTGTTCAGATGTCTTGTTTTTTGGGGTTTTTTCCGCTGTTTTTTGGGTTTGTGGGTCTGTCTTTGTCAGAGAGTGAGAAGTACTCCTCTTCTGAAGGAGCTCTCCTCTTCTTCTTATATATAGCAGCCTTAATAGCTACTTTGATAGAGTATAGAGGAGTTCACTGCTGTGCTTAGGCTTGCCCACGCTGGGTTTTCACAGCCAAATGCCTGTGTTTTCTAAATTGCGTCAAGGTCCTGAAGTGAAAGGACACGAAACGTGTGTGAGTGGCCCAGCTGTTTCTACTCTTCCTGGCCACGTCTCTGAGCACCTCAGGTGTAGAGAGAGATCGGCCAGGTGTGGGGAGGGGGCGAGAACGAGTCGGAAATACTCCTCACATGTACATCAGTGCGCTGATCTGACAGCATAATTTGCAACATAACTGCTGCCAGTAAGTGCATTTTATGAATATTACAAGTCCTGCAAGCAAAATAATTTAGCTAATACGTTTGGCTTACCTCTGCTAACAGGATTAACACGACTAAAACGTTGTAATTTAATTTAAATACAGTAAGATGTACAATCCAATTGAAATACGTATGATGTACTCAAAGAAACACAAGAAAACAAAGTCTAAGAGTTTATTCCATAGATTGGGATAGCTCCAAAGATACTAAGGGCCTATGTATAAAAACAATATGTTTGAGGCATGTGGGCTGCTAAATTCATATCTGTAGCATAGATCGCCGCCTAGTGTTGGGTCCGAATGATTGCACATTGTTGTCCTGGAAGAGTCTTCGAAGTATCACAAGATAGGTGGCTCCTCCCCTGGACTACAGTGCACATGGGCATCGACTCCATCCCCAGATTGTTTTTTTCCGCCATTGGGTTCGGATGTGATTTCGACGTCTCCTTTTTGGAATCGTAAAAGTACTTTATCTAGGCCAAAAGGCCTTATTGGCACCGTCGGTATTGTTCGCGTTCGGTCCCGTCTAACTTCCAGCTCGTAGAGTCGGATATCCGGGGGGTCGTGAGACTCTTCGGTGATCGGGGCCTAGTCGACGCAGCGAGACTTCGACGGCATGGAGCGGAGTCCATTCAAGAAATGTCCCGTGTGTGGGTCCAAGTACCCACACATCGACGTCCATCCTGTGTGCAACAAGTGCCTGTCGCCGGACCACGACGAGGCCAACTGTATGGCCTGTTCCAGATTTCGATCGAAAAAGACGATCAAGCTTCGGCGCGTGGCGCGCCTTGAGGCCCAGCGATCGGCTCCAGCACCGGTGGACATCTTTGACGACCCCGCGGAAGACGAACAAGTGCGTCACCTGCAGATTTCCCCTACCCCGATGGAGGTCGAGTCCGAAGACGGAGCTGACGACCACAGTCCTGACATTGAAGAAATCGTCGAAGGTAGGGGACGACGACGAAGCATATGGGGCCATGGAAGATAGCTTGGAGGATGAGCTATGCCCCGTTCGTACTCTTACAAAGGCTAAGGTCACGGGATCGCCACGCGGCCTTACCCACGACCTTACACCTCGATCCACGGCCCCGCCTTCCGGCTCGGCTACGGACACCTCCGCGGAGCCGCCATTACAGAAAACGAAACCGAAACCCTCGGTACCGGTGAAAACAAAGATGGCCGACACGCCATCGAAACCGAAGACGTCCGCTCCGGTGCCGACGCCGTCGTCTTCGGGGGCCCCCCAAACAGGCGCACGCTGCAGACCAGGCTAAGGTGCCGAAGGTGGTTGCGGAGCCAAGCTCGAAGAAGCCCATCGGGTCGGAGTCTACCAAGGGAGACAAGCCGACGCCCAAGAAGACTGCCGTTCCTGCATCGGGAAAGTCTGTCGCACCGAAGACCAAGGGGCCCGTCGACGCGAAGTCGGTGAAGGCCGCAGAGCCGAGGTCTGGGGCCGTGACCCCTAAAGGAAAACCGATCGATACGAAGCCATCGGCATCGACGTCTATGGTAGTGGACAGTGATACGGACGCACCGGTCACGAGTGCTCCTCGACCGGACAAACACAAGTCGGCCACGCTCGGGTCTTCCCCAGGGGGCGGACCACGGACATCAGTCGGATCGACGAAGCCGTCCGCTTCCTTTACGAAGCAGGTCTCGGACTCCCTCAAGCGCCTTAAGGTCAAGGCCTAAGGTGGCGCCAAAGGCCTTTGCACCGCGGTCGGTGCCCAAAGACACCGTGTCGACGTCCACCCCACCAGCTGGGACCGTGGGTCCTCGACAACCTTTGGCTGAAGAACGGTCGGAGCATTTCATCGATGCCGACACCGGCAAACTCACGCTATACAAGAGGAAGATTACTTCACAACCTTTGCAGTCCTTTACCATTCCTCTGAAACGTAAAAAGCCTGCAGCAGACACCCCAGTTCTGGTGGAGCAGATTCTTCCTCAGCATAGGCGGAGTGCAACACCTTTACCCACATACTCAGATGGGGATGGAGGGGACCACGATGAGGAGTACAACTTCCCTGCTCATACAGAGCCTGATGAGCAGCAGGAATCTTGGATGGATACTGGTGATCAAGGGGACCAGCAGACGGTCCAGGATCCACAGGTCTATAACGTAAAACCGTCCCCCACTGAGGACTCTGCGGCATTTAATGCCTTAATCGAAAGGGCAGATGCAAACCATAAGGTGGAGATGCATGCTGACCCCGTGGAAGTGGACTTCCTTTTTGACACTTTCTCTACTGCTGAAAAAACTGTCAAGACTCTCCCAATGTTGAAAAGGGTCCTTAAGCATGCGGCAGACATTTTCAAGGAACCCACGAGATCCCGGGTGGTAAACCCACGCATTGAGAAGAAATACAGACCGGCACCTGGCGACCCCACTTACATACGGGGCCAGTTGCCTTTGGGCTCTTTGGTGGTCTCTAATGCCCGCAAAGGGCAAACTCCCAAACGACGGGTGAAGCTCCTCCCCCAGACAAAGAGTCAAAAGTGCTGGAGGCATCTGGGAAGAGGGTAGCAGCTCAGGCGGCCAACATATGGCGCATCTCAAACACGCAAGCTCTGTTGGCCAGATACGATAGGGCACACTACGACACCCTAGAGCAGCTGTTACAACACCTCCCAGACCAGTTTAAAGAGGGAGCTGAAATGCTTATCCAGGAGGGGAAGCTCATCTCCAACGCTGCTATAAAGTGTGCGCTAGATGTTGCGGACACAGCAGCGAGAGCGATCAACACTAGTGTGATGTTGAGGCGTCAGGCATGGCTCCGCATCTCGGGATTCAAGCCAGAGATACAAACTACTATCCTCAACCAACCCGTTAATCCAGACAGGTTGTTTGGCCCAGAGGTGGACACCACCCTGGAGAAGATCAAAAAAGATACCGAGACTGCCAAGTCCATGGGAGCTCTCCAGTCACAACAATTTAGAGGGAACACTTTTCGTCGCTCAGGCACTCGAGGTGTTAACAGAGGGCACATGTCACAGCAGACGCCATTCAATAAAAGTGGTGCACAATCCTCCTACAGCAAGCAGGGCAGAGGTGGATACAGAGGAAACAGTGCCAAGGGTAGAGGCAGAGGCAACAACAGTTCCCGTACCTCTGCCGCCAACAAACAGGGACTCCCTGTTACTGCCCCCCGACCATCCAACACCTGTCGGGGGGAGACTCCAACAGTTCCTGCCCGTCTGGAAGTCCATCACCACAGACAGGTGGGTCAGGAAACTTATCCAGTTCGGCTATTGTTTAGAACTGACATCCACCCCACCACCCATGCCCCCAAAACACCGTCCTATGTCAGCAGAGCACTTGCACTTATTGCAGCAGGAGGTTCTAGTGATGCTGCAAAAAGGCGCAATAGAGCTCGTGCCGGTGAAGGAGGAAGGCACAGGGGTTTATTCCCTGTACTTCTTAATCCCAAAAAAGGACGGCTCGCTCAGACCGATTCTAGACCTACGCCCCTTAAACCAGTACATTCTTTCGGAACACTTTCACATGTTGACACTGCAGCAGTTTCTTCCCTTGTTACAACAGGGAGACTTCCTTGCAACCTTGGACCTCAAAGATGCTTACTTTCACATACCACTCCACCCCTCCCACAGAAAGTACCTCAGGTTCACCATCCAAAACAGGCATTACCAGTTCAAGGTACTCCCCTTCGGAGTGACCACTGCTCCCAGAGTGTTCACAAAATGTCTGGCGACAGTGGCGGCACACCTTCGGAGACAGAGTATACATGTCTACCCTTATCTGGACGACTGGCTCGTGCAGGCAAAGTCAGCCCAGCAGTGCGCCGCCGACATGACCCACACCATTCACCTCCTTCACAGTCTAGGATTTACACTGAACTACCTGAAGTCACACCTCCAGCCAGCCCATGTGCGGCAGTATTTGGGCGCGACTATCAATACTCTGGCTGCCACAGCTCAGCCAAACCCAGCGAGGATCGCCAACATCCAGTCGCTGATCCAAAAGTTCAGACCACAACACTCACTCCCAGCGAGAGTGTTCATGCAGTTGATAGGCATAATGGCCTCCTGCATCTTCATAGTCCCGCACGCGAGACTCCATATGCGTCCGCTCCAAGAATGCTTAGCGCATCAGTGGACTCAGGCTCAAGGACAACTAAACGACCTAGTGTTGGTGACGGGTCGGGCATACAACTCTCTGCATTGGTGGAATCCACACAACCTTTGCAAGGGCCGACCGTTCCAGGAGCCTGTGCCACAGATTACACTAACAACGGACGCGTCTCTCCTAGGATGGGGGGCTCATGTGCTCCACTATACGGTGCAGGGACTATGGACAACGCAACAAAGAAAGATGCACATCAACTACTTGGAGATGATGGCAATCTTCATGGCACTCAAGTCCTTCAAAGTACACCTGTGCAACAAAGTCGTGTTGATCCGGACGGACAACATGACAGCCATGTACTACATCCAAAAGCAGGGAGGTACGCACTCTCCACAGTTGTCTCATCTGGCTCAGAGCATGTGGAAGTGGGCCATTCAGAGGAACATCTTCCTCATGGCGGAACACCTCCCGGTAACGGACAATCAGATGGCGGATCTGCTCAGCAGGTACAGCCACCAGATGCACGAGTGGGAGTTACATCCATCAGTACTCCGCCCGTACTTCCAGCAGTGGGGTCATCCAGAGATAGACCTGTTTGCCACGGAGGAAAACGCAAAATGCCTAAGCTTTGCTGCCAGGTTCCCTCACCCACTATCGCAGGGCAATGCGATATGGATGAACTGGTCAGGCAGATTTGCGTACGCTTTTCCCCCAGCGCCTCTCATTCCGCTGGTGGCAAGAAAGCTAAAGCAACACTCGATGACGCTCATCCTAGTGTCTCCAACGTGGGCGCGACAACCGTGGTACACCACGTTCCTCGAACTCTCTGTGGTACCGCATCAAAGCCTGCACCTCACACCCCGGCTCTTAACGCAGAACCGTGGAGACATTCAGCACCCGGATCCGCAGCAGCTCAATCTGGCGATCTGGCTCCTGAGGTCTTAGAGTTTGGCTACCTTGATTTGCCCCCTGAATGCATGGACATCATCCGGGAGGCAAGGAAGCCCACTACCAGAGCTTGCTATGCGGCAAAATAGAAGCGGTTTGTCATCTACTGTACCGAGCACGCTATTAACCCGCTCGATGCCTCCATTCCTAATATCATCTACTATCTGTTGCATCTTTACAAATGCAATCTAGCATACGCTTCCATTAGGATACACTTATCAGCCATAGCGGCTTACCTCCAAAACAGGCAGCATCTCTCTGTCTTCAGGGTGCCTGCCATTAAAGCATTCCTGGAAGGGCTGAAGCATCCCTCCCAGGACCCCGCCAGCTCCTGTGTGGAACCTCAATGTGGTGCTCACCAGATTGATGGGTCCCCCATTTGAACCTCTGCATTCATGTGAACTTCAGTTCCTCACATGGAAAGTGGCTTTTCTCATTGCCATAACGTCTCTACGACGTGTTAGTGAGCTACAGGCGCTCACCATCCAAGAGCCATTTATACAGATTCATTCAAACAGGGTGGTGCTGCGCACTAACCCCAAATTTCTCCCTAAAGTGGTGTCGCAGTTTCATGTCAATCAAACTATCGAACTGCCCGCATTCTTTCCCAACCCAGAAACGGTAGCAGAAAGGATGCTCCATACGCTTGATGTCAAAAGAGCGCTTATGTACTACATTGACAGAACACAACCTTTTAGAAAGACACAGCAACTCTTCGTTGCCTTCGCAGCTCAGCACAAAGGCAACCCCATTTCCAAAGCAGGAATAGCCAGGTGGATCGTTAAGTGTATTCAGATTTGCTATCAGAAGGCTAAGCGCACTTTAACGGTCCCCCCAGGGCACACTCCACACGCAAGTTGGGGGCCTCCATGGCATTCCTGGGTAACATTTCTTTGGAAGACATTTGTAGGGCAGCCACATGGTCTACACCACATACGTTTACCAAACATTACTGTGTGGATGTGCATTCCAAACAGCAGGCAGCTGTAGGACAGGCTGTTCTTAAAACACTTTTTCAGACTTCTGCAGCTGGCACGGGCGGCCGCCGTTAATGGAGGGACTGCTATGTATTCTATGCTACAGATATGAATTTAGCAGCCCACATGCCTCGAACTGAATATGCTACTTACCAGTATGCATCTGTTCTTGGCATGTAGGTCTGCTAACATTCATATCGCCCGCCCTCCTCCCCGGCGCCCGTAGCGGCTGCAGACTTTTTCTTACACTTTATCTCTAGCATGGCCATCACTTTCACTGTTAAACTCCATCTTTGCCACAATGGCTAAAAACAATCTGGGGATGGAGTTGATGCCCATGCGCACTGTAGTCCAGGGGAGGAGCCACCTATCTCGTGATACTTCGAAGACTCTTCCAGGACAACAATGTGCAATCATCCGGACCCAACACTAGGCGGCGATCTATGCTACAGATATGAATGTTAGCAGCCCTACATGCCAAGAACAGATGCATACTGGTAAGTAGCATATTCAATACAACCAAGTCAAGAAATGTAAAAAGTATATATGAGTAAATAGTGCAAAGTACTTATCTGTTGAGAGATCAGCTAATAAAACAGGAAGATAGCTGTTGCCATTGACATATATACTGTTCTATGATTCTAGAATGGAATAATTTTACTTTGTGTTGTGTGTACGTACTTTAAAGGGCTGCATATTTGTGCAGCAATAAAGGTGTATGCATATTGATAGCATCCGGTCTTGTAATGAAATTTAGGACTCCTGCATGACTTTCCGCTGATACAACTCCTGCCCCTAGTCCTCAAAAAGATAAGGACCGATAGAGCCCAAGTCATCCTAGTAGCTCCGGATTGAGCATGGAGGGTCTGTATTCTAAACTCCTGAGCAGAAACATCGGCCTACCGATCAGGCTGCCCCTTCGGGAGGATCTCCTGTCACAGCAGCAGGGCTGGGTCTTGCATCCCAACCTGCTCACACTCCATCTTCATGCTTGGAAATTGAGCGGCAGCAGTGGAGTGTTTTCAACCTTCCTCCTGAGATGGTTGATGTTATTCTGGCAGCCAGGCGTACCTCTACAAAATCTGTATACGCCTGCTGTAGGGACAGTTTGCTGGCTTGGTATTCAGACTCACTTCACACCAAATTGTCTGAGGTATTACTGTTTGTTATCATTGGCCCAACAAGGCCTTGCTCTGGACACTGTTAAGGGATATTTGTATTTGTCGGCTGTACCAGTGTTTTTACGGTTGCCGGATCAGCCCTTCCTATTAAAGTCACCAATTGTGACTCGTTTCTTGAAAAGTTTTTATGCCCCAGTGGGGACTTCAATTTGTTTTTGATCTATCTGATTTGTTCTCCATTTTAGCCCATGCATAATTGTCCTCTTATGCTTTTGACTGTTAAAACGGCCATTTTGGTTTTCATTATATTGGTC
This sequence comes from Lissotriton helveticus, assembly GCF_964261635.1. NCBI lineage: Eukaryota > Metazoa > Chordata > Amphibia > Caudata > Salamandridae > Lissotriton > Lissotriton helveticus. Next base: position 1,623,555,667 of record NC_136067.1, read on the forward strand.
CAGAGGTTGAGCAAGCTTCAGGACCTCTTGATTCACCTGCTGTATACTACCTTTTAGCAGGACAAGCTGGCTCTCCGAACACTTCCTGCCTTTCTACCTAAAGTGGTGAATCTATTTAGCGCCTGTCAGACGATCCCCCTTCTGAGATTCTTTGAAGCCCCTCACCCCTCTAAAAAGGAGAAGCTCCATCCTTTGGATCCAAAGAGGGCCCTTAGTTTTTTATATCCATCGTACCAGGGACCACCGACTGGACGATCAGCTTTTCATTGGGTTCACCAGAACAAAGAAGGAAATTTGCTGTATGGAAGAATGCCCTCTCGATGGCTTGTGCGTGGCATTAAAATCTGCTACTCATTGGCAAAGATACGGCCTCCGGAAGGCTTTGGAGCTCACTTGATCAGAGCCACGGCTGCAACTAGTGCATTGAGACATGGAGTCCTCGATATCGGTCAGGTGGCTACGTGGGCATTGTTTTATGTGTTAACAAAGCTTTCATATCTGGACAGTCCGGTCTGTTGAGATGGGCATTTTGCCCCCTCGATCCTGCAAGACGTTTTGTTTTAAATCAGTTTGTAGCCCCTCCTCCGGGGACGTATTTTATGGTATCTATTCTATGGTAAGGAACCTGCACTTAGAAGTCTCTTCTAGAATTACAAGTCACACACCTTCTGTGATGCCTTTTCTGGTTGAGACTCCATCTAACCGCAGATTCCTTACTAACCATTCCTTCCCCGCTAAGTGAACTGCAGACCTTCCTCTGGAAGGGGCCTCTTTAGCTTCATTTCAGTGGTCACAACCATTCTGACATGGCTCCGTGTCTGGGGGCGCGGAATGTGTTATGAAAGAAACTGATGTCAGTGTTCTGGGATGGCGCCTATATAGGTACCGTGCACGTCACATCTGATGCAGACGGCTTTGATGCGGAGTCATCAGCGCCACCTACCAGCATACAACAGGTACTGCTGATGATTTTCCAGATCCACTCTGACACCTGGGAAGAACTCTTATGTAAGATATCTGTGGTTAGATAAAGTCTCTACCAGAAAAGACATTACTGAAGGTAAGTAACTTTTTTTTTTAACATTCTTTTTATTCAAGATTTTGTGCATACAATTACAATGAATCTCATATTCATCCATACATTTATTGCAATAAAGCAGTTGCAGTGCACTATATATTGTCCATCCTTCTTACATGTCATAATTCACAAAGTCCACATGTAGCATATCACATTTCGTAATTTTCATTAAGTGCTCAGTGCAACTTAAGGGATCTAAAGCAATCCTGTTGACATTCTACTGAATCCCAATTGTGTTATTTCAAATAACATAGTGTTAACCTTCTAACAAGGGAGGGAGGGTCCTAAGGCGCGCAGTCGGCTCTATCGGTCCTGTGAAGAGTCACGTTATCCATGCATGGCTAGGAAAGCAGGGGGCAAAGCAGTACTTCTGTCATTATTGGGGCATGGAGGGGGCATTCGTGTCTGTTGAGTGTGCGCTTATGTATTGTTGCAAGGGGCTCCAGAAGTCCCTAGGTCTGGATTGAGTGGGCATCAAGTCCCAGAAGGCCGCAAGCTGCTCCTGGCAGAACGCTGCGTCTCTTAACCACATCGCTTCTTTGGGGGCCTGCTTCCTGCCCCATGTCGTGGTGATAAGTAACTTGTTATTTAATGCCATAATTGTTCATCAATTAGTTTTTTTGCTGTTATGATTTAATATTGCTTTACAGACCTCGATTTAAAATTGCTATTTTCTTTTCTTGTCTCTCATAGTACTTTAACTCAAGAAGCTGCCAGCTAGTTCTTGGTGCAGGAGCACTGCAAGTTGTTGGTTTAAAAACAATAACAACAAAGAACTTGGGTATGTGTACCTTCTGTAAAAGCCACTTTCATATGCTTTGGATTTCAGTAACACGTACCACGAGTCAAACTGTACTAGTGAACTGAATGCATGAATAATGTGATTTCATTTCTATTAGTACAGTTTTGATAAAGTAGAATAATATAATTTAGACAAAAGGTTTTGTTTGAGACATTAGACTGGGGGGGACAAAAAAACCTGCTTTTGGAAGAAGTGGGTGAATTGTGGCATGAAGAAGTCAAAATGCGACCTGGATGTAGCCCCATTTCAACTGCAGAGGAAGAAAAATCTGTACCAGTGAACCTCTAAAAAGGCAATTAACAAGCTACTAAATGGAAGTGTGGAATATGTTTTTGTATCCACACATAGGCTGAATATAATGGAGACTTGGATGAATTTGTACAAATCTGTGAAGGAATCAAAACACTCCTCAATACCAAAAAGGACAAATAACTGTCGTCCTAAGTGCCTTAATGAGGTCATCGATCTGCGTACATACACTGAATAGATGCCAGTTGTGTGTTATTGGTTTTAAGATGTATAAACTGAAAAATAAAGATAAAAAAGGACAAATAACAAAGAATGATAAAAGGACAAATAATGTTGACCCTGTACTGTGCTTTGCTGCCTTTTGGTTAGGTTTGCGCTATAGTAATATCATATACATACATGCATACATAAATAGATGGTTGAATAAGAATTGATTTGACCGTTATGGACTGTGAAACTTTCAAATGTTTTTATGAACTGGAAACACATGGAACTGTACTTTAGAGTGAAACCCTGTATTGTTTGACATTTCCCTGAAAGGGACTGCCTGAACATAGATCAATGTAAAGTTGTTCATTTATTAATAAATGTTTGTTAGAAATCTCTGTAAATGTACAGAAGACTTTTGGTGCCATCTCAGTGTGATACCCAGCGAGTGTGTTGATCATTTGATCACAGTAGATGTTAATCTACAAACATTTTTGAACATCACAAAGATGTTGGGCTGTACGGTACACTTTGACCGCCTGTTCAGAAAATATATTGAACCGTGAAGAAATGCTGAACGTAGCAATGGTGTCTGTGTGTACCTTCAGAAATGTGTTGCTTCATTAGGTTCCTGAACACCTCTGAACATATACAAGACATATTATAAGTAATCGAGCAGATTCATTAAAAAACAACCCCTTCTAAAAATGTAGTTTCTAAGGAGGACTATAGAGTAAATGAGTACCCAACTTATAAAGTGGACCTCTGAAACACAATAACAACTCATCAGGTTTGTGGTATGTGTCCCATGCTGTACTCGTCCCTTACTTAATTTGGGAATCATTAATTTTTATGTTGAAAATAAGCATTCAAGAACAAAATAGTGAAAAGGATAAAGTTACCTTCATGGTGATTTATTTACTCTTATTCTGTAGGCTGTGTCCACATATACATTTATAAATTTTTAGGTATCTCTGCCAACGAGTGACTGAACCATACACTGCTTTTACAGCTCTTTAAATTCAGACCTTTGCACAGCGGTACTGCCTACACTTGTACATATTGTGTATTTACCACCCACATCCCTGTGCATATGCTCACCATTGCTAGATCCATGCGGTCTGAAAAATTAGAAAGTGCATGACTCCCAACCAATGGCTAAGGGATTGCTCTGATCATGGAAAAGAGCCTGCATGCTAAGAGTAACAGAAGTAAAATAGAATATAGTGTCAGCAGAATGGTTGAAAGGTAGCCCACGTAGCCAAATGGCACATATGCTCTGCTATGTACATGTCTGGAGACGCTGCCTTAGCCCTCATGGAGTGGGCCCTTACAATGTTTGAAGACTGGGCTCTATGCAGAATATGGCTATGGGTGATGTACAGTCTTATTCATCTAGCTATAGCATCCTTAGCACTGCTCAATCTGCATCATTGCCCCAAAGTTTCCAAAAGTTTAGTGTGATGAACGCAGATCGCTTATTTGTTCAAGATGAAAGCTAACTTTTTTTTATCAATGTTGTACTTGATCTACTTAGCGAAGCATCATGCAGCCCCAGCAATCACCAGTGGTGCCATATGACCCAAGCTATGCCTCACTGACGAGGTCTAAGTAGATCAAAACCGGTCTGGGGTTGCTTGTGTTCTTATCTGAACAGGACCTGGTCTGGCAGGTCAGGCTTGACTGTTCCCTTTGGAGTAGGACCAAGACTGATTTGCAAATGGCTGTTCTTCCGAGTGGCATATTGGCTAAATCATGCTGGGTCAGGGTGACCCGAGTGATTGACAGTGACTGAAATTGATGCAAGTATTATCAAGTATTATTTCCATTGTTTTGTTCTTTGATTCCTGGGTCCCTTGCTCACTGTGCCACAGGACTCAAGTTATACCTCACTGATGAGGCCTAAATGGGCCAAACCGGTCTGGGGTTGCTTGTATTCCCTTCTGGAGGCATCTCGGACTGGATTGTTTCTGTTGGTGGACCAAGCCTGATTTGCATATGGCCATTCTGGGTCAAGCGTGGCGCCCTGGGTAAAAATTATAACCTAGAATGTAGTCAGAGTGACTACCAGTTGCTGATAGTAATTAAAGCATTCCTTCCATGACTTGGTTGTTTGCTACTTGGTTCAGGAGGCATGGGGATGTGGGCAGAAATTTCAAAGAATAAAGTAATCCTTCAGGTGAAACTCTGACATCAATTTAGTTATGAAGGAACAGTCAGACTGAAGAACCACCCTATCCTTATAGAAAACACTGCATTTAGTTGGCAGTTTTCCAAGAAAGGTGTTTTAGATTGGAAAGTTTTATTGGCTTAGAAGTCTTCTATATTAGTCTGGCATGAATGAAATTGAGGACAGGAGGGTTACAGGACACCATACTGTAGGGAACAATTACAGTAGCCCCATCACATACCTCTTGATAATCTTCCTTGGCCAAGGAGGATTCCCCAGGGTTATTCTGGTATGCTCCTGCTACCTCCTGGGTACACCTTATGGGTATCCATTTGCACCCTCTCTCGATAAGATTATGTGAAATTTGACTTTGTAAGTAGCAAGTTGATGGTCTTTGCCAATGTCCAGTGACAGAACTTCAGCCCCTTGCTCCTACACTGGATTCTGATGAAAGGATTTCTGGCAGCCGACTTTAGGATCTCAGATGAGAGGCCTAGGAGTTGAAAGTTCACTTCCTCAGGAAGTTTTCAAGTACTGCAACTATAGGGAAGGGGTAGGGCACTCTCCCTCCATTCACAGCAAGTCCCTCAGCTACTACAAACCGACATAGTCTGTCTGCAGAAGGTGCGGTAAATCGAGGTAGTAAACCTGGCAGTGGCAGGCACGTACACCAAGTTCACTGCCAAACCAGGCTCTCCTTCACCTTCTGGAGAGCACACAGACTCAAGAGTGTTGCGGAAAGGAATATAGATATGTCCCTTTCTGATGGATACATTTAACTGCAGGTTCCTCACCTTATGACTATTCTCCCAGGCATCAGAGCAGTATTCCTGTGTACCGGCAGCTGGCGACAGGCGGCTCCGCTCGGAAGTTGTTTCGCTCTGGAACGGACCAGCAGAGAAGCACACAAGGGCCACCCATGCACTCTGACATCTGTTATTTTCCTTCTGGATGTTCAGAAGAAGATCTGGAGATTCTCCTTGGCCTTCAGCTCCATTTTGCATATGAACGTGCGAGGGAAAAATGTCACACTTTAAGACAAACGGGTTCAAGCTGTACAGGAACTATCGCAAACCGGTGTCTGTGACGGGGGTCGACCCACAATTCCAAGACCTGTGATGACTGTGTCTAGAAAAATCTGATGGTCATACCTGACTAGTTGAAGATGAAATAAAGCTCCTGGTACTGCTCTCAAAGTTGTTCCTGCGACAAATCATCGTATCGGTCAAAGTCTTTGGTCCAAGAAAAAGCATGAGAACCGAAAGTGGGAAATCGGCCACTGCCGCCATTCTTGGACTCCAGAGAAGCAAGCATTTGCTATGCAATAGGTCTCGCATTTGCGAGAGTTTAAGCTATTGGCATTGTTAAATGCCTTTTATTTATGTTTTAAAAATCAACACATAAATAAAAGGCATCGTCATTTACATTGCCAATAGCTCAAACATTTGTAAATGCGAGACCTATTGCATTGCAAATGCTTGTTTTACTACCAAACGATAGAGTTGGGGTGGATTTCCTTGCTTGCATTAGGATCCATTGAGCCCTTGCTACACCGCTGCTCCTCTCCATCCGATCCTGGGACTTTCCACTAACTTGGGTAATGGTAGTAAGGCACATTTTGTCTGACATTTACATTGACCAATAGATGCAACTTGTCCTCCTCCTTTACAGACTGTTCAAACAAAGATATTGTCTGGTCAGGCATTGAAGAAATTAGTACAGAACCACTCTGCACCAGTGCATTCTATATAATCTGAAACGGTCTGTGCAATATTGTACTAGCATTGTTGTACCCTTCACCAAAGCCTCGCAGCAGACTAAACATCAACAACATTAGTCTACGATAAACCGGGAAGAAAGGGATGCAAAAATTGTAAACGTGCTCTCACCAGTTAAATATACCGCACGCTGGTTCTTGCCGATCTGTGCCTTTTTTAGATTTTAATTTAAGAGCATACATGGATATGCATTTGCTGGACCGCTTCTACCATAAAATAAATATTTACCTAGATGTGGTAGATTGAATCACTCTGTCCGGTGCCTAAGCTAAAACAGCCAAACCAAGCATGAGCTAGATGTTCATTTTCTCTAAACATTTGCTACAGATTTAAACCCAGCTGTCCGCTCTTTAAAAAGCAAGTCAGATTTTTCTACGTGCTCCGATTATAAAGCTTTGATTGGGGTTGCTGCAAAATGTTACTGGTATGAAAATAATTCTTGTTAGCAGCAACTGCACCAATACGCCTTTAGTTAGGACGGGCAGTGTCAGGTTTTTAAGGTATTGCTTTGTTTTGCTCCGGACAGACGGCGGGATTGCCTCATGCAACATTCCAATGGAAAGTAAAGTGGGCCGCCATTTCGTGACTTGCTTTCCCAATGTGCTGGCAGTTGTTTTACATTGCACAAACGTGCCTGCCAATTGTGTACGTCAGGCTTGCAGGCAAATGTAATTTGGTACTTTAAAGAAGCTGAACGCACATTCCTATGTTACTTGCCTGCCCTACATCTGAACAAAATTGGTCTGTTCCTGAAAGCCAGAGGAAATTCCTTTACTCGCAGAGGCTTTTATGGTAGGAGGAAGAGACGGGAACTAAGATAAGAATGTGAACTCAATAGTAGGAGGTATTTCTCGAAGTAGAAGCATGTCTTGAAAAGTTTTTTTTTTCTCCAAAGAGTATACACACATTTACATTTGAAAGAAAATTCTACAGGATCTCAAATGTCTGTGTACCTTAAAACGACAGCCAGGATTTAAACTAAAATGTTAAAATGTTAAAAGCTGTTCTGACATGATATTTACAGACACAGCGGAAGAGGGGCAAACCTGCGAAATGCTCTTAAAATGGTTGATGGCGCGAAAGTGCTTTACAGGGCCTATCAGTTCAACAAAAGGACGCGAGTGGTGAGCGCGCGCAATGGCAAAAGCAGGCTGGCGAGTGATGTGCGATGTGCGCGCACCATGCAGAGAGAGGAAAGCCAGATGGCGCCTCTGCCCGTCATTGTACGCGTAACCGCACACTCGCTCTATGCCAGCCAAAAGCGTGTGGTCGGACTTTTAAAAGCCCACACAGTAAATGTCTCGCCAAGCAGCACATGCGTTGGCTCAGGCGAGGCCTAAAAAGTAGGGCATCCACATACTCACCAGTGTTGCTCCCAATGTACATCAGAGCAGATTCAGATTCTAATCTCAATGCTCCTCTAGTCTAAAGACCATTGGTAAATTTACTGCCAGTAGAGGCCTTCAGAGAGGACTTGCGTAGCATTTTTGACACTTCACTGGTTTCCTATGGTACACTTTTGGGCCCAAAGGTTCCACAGAGACCTCCAGTCCAGTTGGACTTCTGACGGGCGGGTCTGCCCCCACGCCTTGCGTGCCTCTTGAAGCAACAATGCGTTCTGCTCCAGTGCCAACTTCGGTTCTGGCACCACCTCATGTACTAGTTCCCTTTACATCAACACCAGAGGAGGAGGATTTACAGCCCATTGTACTATTCGACTGAACAGAGTCCAGCACTACCTCGACCGAAGCCACACTCATCTTTGACTGTTACTCAGCCTACAAGCAAGCCCTCTGATTTTGACACTTTGTCCTTTCCATGAGGTAGGGCCCAATCTTAGCACAATATTTTCTGGACTAACTCTGACAATGACAATTATAATGAAGGAAATGATTATATCCCACAAACTTGTGTGAACTGCTCCAAGATACCAGTGGTCTGGATATTTCTCCAGATGCTTGCCTAATCTACTCCCTTTGATTCTGCTACTGAGGAAAGCATCTCCTTTGCTATCATTAGGTGCAGCAAAAGACACACAATTGATGGACGGAATGCAGAACAAATCAAAACATTCACCCCCAGTCAAACGATCTGGGTTAAATCCATCATTCTTTTCCTCAACATGCTACCCCAGTTTAGACCTGGCCATATGCAAATCAGTCTTGACCCTGTACCTCATATGAACAGTCCAGCCCAAACTGCCAAGCCAGGTCCTCCCTGGACCGGAAACAAGCAGCCTAGGACTGGTTTCGGGGTTTCACCCCTCATCAGCCAGGATAGCTTGATTCCATTGGCACAGTGAGCCCGGGACCCACGTCTGGGCATACCCGGCGCACCTAGGGCGAGAAAGCAAAAGACACACAATTGATGGGCAGAATGCAGAAAAAATCAAACAAATCACCCCCAGTCAAGAGATATGGTTTAAATCCATCATTCTTTTGCTCACCATGCCACCCCAGTTCAGACCTGGCCATATGCAAATCAGTCTTGACCCTGTGCCTCATGGGAACAGTCCACCCTGAACTGCCAAGCCAGGTCCTCCCTGGGCTGGAAACAAGCAGTTCAGGACCGGTTTCTTGGATGCTTGGTTCCAGTCCAGGGAAGACCTGGCCTGGAAGTTCGGGCTGGACTGTTACCATTGGGCACAGGTTCAGGACTGATTTGCATATGGCTGGATTCAAACTGGAATGGCATGGTGAGCAAAAAAAGTATGGATTTAAGCCCAGATCTCTGTACTGGGGTGAATGTATGACATTGTTCTGCATTCTGTCCATCAATTGTTCTTTTTGCATTTGTCACCCCGAGTGGGTCTGGTATGCCCAGACGTGGGTCCCGTGCTCTCCATGCCACTGGAGTCCAGCTATCCTGGCTGATCAGGGGTGAAACCCCGAAACCACTCCTAGGATGTTTGGTTTCAGTCCAGGGAGGACCTGGCCTAGAAGTTCGGGCTGGACTGTTCCATTGGGCACAGGGTCAACACTGATTTGCATATGGCTGGGTTCAAACTGGAATGGCATGGTGAGCAAAAAACGATGCATTTAGGCCCAGATGTCTCTACTGGGGTGAATGTATGACATTGATCTGCATTCTGTCCATCAATTATTCTGTTTGCATTTGTCACCCCGAGTGGGACGGGTATGCCCATACGTGGGTCCCGTGCTCTCCATGCCACTGGAGTCCTGCTATCCTGGCCGATGAGGGGTGAAACTCCAAAACCGGTCCTAGGATGCTTTGTTCCAGTCCAGGGAGGACCTGGCCTGGCAGTTTAGAATGGACTGTTCCCATTGGACACAGAGTTAAGACTGATTTGCATATGTCTGGGTTCATATTGGAATGGCATGGTGAGCAAAAAAACAATGGATTTAGTCCCAGATCTCTATACTCGGGTGAATGTATGACATTGTTCTACATTCTGTCCATCAATTGTTTTTTTATTAGATGCAGGGCAGAAGACGTCCTAAACCTACAGCTTCCTGCTATAGAGGTGAAGACAAGTGTTTTTACCTAGGTATTTCAGCCTGTTCAACCCCCAGAAAAGCCTCTATTGCGATTTAATGAGGCCCTTATTGATACCCTTTTGGGCACTTAGGCAAACTATGTTTGGATCCATCTGTTAATAGGCAGATCGTTCTTTTCCATTGTCCTGCACCAAGACGTCCAACTTTTCTTTTATAGCATCCAACGCCAGAGATTTTGGTTGCATAGACATCCATCAGTAAAGCCAATCCAAAAGCCTTCTATACCACCCCAGTTGATCATTTGTCCTGGGGATAGCGCGGAGACCAGCTCTTAGTGTCTTTTAATGATAGTTTTGCCCCCCCACCCCCCATTATGATCCAGAGGTATTTTCCTACATAGAGTTAAAATGAGCGCATTAAAGTAAGTGTTTACTGAAAATATTCTGTTGTTTCCTTGCTCAGCTACCAGTGCCTGTGTTGAAGCCCACACTTTCAACTTCGATATTTAGGAAGTAGCGTAGGTTCTAAAACTCAAAATTGCATAGATCCCCCTTCTCATTTGCTTCATAAAGAAGTAGTGGCAGTAATATCTCTTGCTTCTTTTTGGGATGGAATTTGCTCTGATCTAAACGAGGAGCCTTTGTTCTTCGTACAAAAGGTATTGGGCGACTGACTGGGTCAGAGGCATCCAAGTTAGTGGAGGTTCTGATAGCTGTAGAGCACATCTTTTATTCATCACTGAGAGGAGCCATACATCTTTGTTTATTTGATTCCAGTCTGTGGTAGTGGATGCAAGGCCTTCCCTCCCTACTGTTGTGAAGTGGAATTCCTGAGAAGGATGAGCGGTTCATGAGGAACTACTGGGATAGACCTTCTTTGCCTCATATAAGGCTTGGGTAAGGAGCTCATTTTTCTTACTGGAGAATCTACTGTTTTGCCTATCTGATTCCAGAGGAAGAAGAGAATTCAACTGGTGTCTTGAGTCTTAAACCGGCCCGTAAATGAACATTTGGAATCACTTTGGCAGCTGGAATAGCTGAAATAGTTGGAATAGAGGAGGTCTGTAGATCTTGGATGGCACACAACAGTTTGGCCATGACTCTTCCTATATTGTAGTTCTCAGGGGCCTCTTCCTTCATGGGACTGAACAAGGGGAGGTTGCTGACTTATCCTCAATTATTCATGAATTTTCCACTGCTTTTAGCACTGTCTCCCACTCCATCTTGGCTGTGCATGTAGCTGTGGTGTGAGAGGCCAGCCTTTCCTGTCTTCTCTTTTCTTTCAGGCACCCAGGCAGTAGCCCTTTCCATTCACAATTTAAACGTATACAATATAGCGTACTGTAAGGATCCACCTTTTTTTAATCTTTATGTAACTACACTTGCTTCAGTGTTCCTTTGCCTTAACCTACTGCTTGTATGCAGATGAAACTCAACTGGAGTGGATGAAATCCTTTTGAACCTCCAAGCTACGTTTCATCACTGCATGTCTTTTAGAGCCAATTGGATGGGCTGCTGCTCACTCCAATTTAATTCCTCCAAGATTGAAATTCTATTGTTTAGCAATCGATCCATTTGCATTCTAGTTGATGACCTACTGAGTTTGTTCCACACCCCTCTGTACTCGGTCAACAAAAAACTTGGATTCATTGGCAATACTAGTTTGTTTTCAAGAACACATTTCATAAACTGCTCAAAACTGCATCTGTCTCCTAACGGTCTGAAAGCAAGTTGTTCTATACATGCCTAGGGATCACCGGAAGACCAATATTCTAGCCACTACTGTGGCTAAGTTGGACTACTGCGGCTAGGTTAGACTCCTGCAACTCCATTCTTTTAAGACTTAAAAAAAGAAAGTGAGATGCACTGCCTCCGGATCATTCAAAATGCTGCTACTGGCTGCCTTCTGGGGTCAGAAGGTATGAGCCCTTCTCTCCAATATACCACTGGCGTCCTTTCAAAAAAAGATGCCCCTGTGAGGCCCCTGCCTCGATCACCATGCAGTTCTTTCGCTAGGCTCTATTTATCTTCAGGAGATGTTGTTTAAGTGATATATATTGAACCATGTATACTACTCTCTTCTTCTGCTTTTGTGTTTTACATCCCTAGAATGAGGAAAACCAAACTTGGTGGTTTGGTCTTAGAGCTTGGAACATGCGCCCCACTTTCTCTGTCCATTACCTCATCTCACTCTATATATTTGAAACAACCAAAAACCTTTCAGTTTACACTTTAGCCCCCTGCTGCATTTATCTAACTATTGCCACCTCACACAAACCGCTAACAAAGTGCTTTACAAATGTACAATAATTCAACCTTATTCTGGGCATTTCACTTCGTGTAGGAGTACTAAGTTCTCTGGTGTTCTGCAGTTTCTGTTCCTTTACATCTTTACTCCGCTTGAGCATAAAATAGTACTCTTCTGACGGATACTTCTGCCTGCAGATTCCTCAATTTTTTAATAACCCAAATACTAGACTAGATCTGTAAACCTTTACAGAACGTCACTAGAGCTGTAAGACACTCACTCCAATGTCCTGATGTCAGTTCCCTTTTTTTGGCGTCTGACAGTGATCTGTAGCTCACATTTTCATTGAATTCTTGTCAGAAATTGTTTCTGTTACTAACATTTTTGGTGCATTGGAGTTGGCTACCCAAAACGTTTGGGGTTTAAGCCCTGCAGAAACTGAGGGTCAGATGTTTATTACTGATCCACACTACATCTGCATTTGGTGCCTGGAATCTAGTCATGACTTAAGGTCCTGTGAGTCATGTCCGAGCATGCACCACAAGACCATCAAAACCATAAAGGAGAGGGAAGGTGAAACTCTTTATGCCCAGAACCAGGGCTGACTATCCGGTTGACTCAAGTCCCTACCTCTCCCAAGGTCTCCTGGGTTCCCCAGCTGCAAAGTAATCACAGGAGAAACGACACAAGAATAAAAACACGTTTGTTGGTCTCCCCATTTTCTTTGCTGAAAGGTGGGTTTGGCTGCTGATGACCTGGGTGTCTTGGGGGGAGTTACTGTTGACACTATTTCTCCTTTGTCCATCCTCTCCCCCAATCACCCCTTCTTATGAGGTTTACTATGCCGTTAGAGTTTTAGACATTATATGCTTGCCGTCTTGATAATATTGTATCCTTTCACAGCACCACTTTGGGTGCTCAATGATGCCTTTTTGTTTGTTGGTTTTGAAACTCAAATAAAAATATTTTAAAAAATAAAATAAGAGGACACATAGCAAGAGAAAAGGTAAGTCGCCCAGATGTTCTCTTTCTGTAACAGGGTCGACTTTGGAACCAGAGTTGGTCAAACAAATAATGCCTATCGACCTGACGCTGTCACACCAGCAGATGCTGTTCCATCACCAATCCCTCCTCTTCTTCACCCCCATAGGATCAGTCTTCAGGGCCCCTTGCCTCACAGACCTGCCCGAAGTTTCTTGTGCCAAGCGCAGATGCAGCTTTCATGATGAACAAAATGTCTGAGGCTTTCAGGTGAGCTACGGTCCTCCCTAGAGCACCTTCAGAACTCATGAGAACTAGTGGGGTGCTGTGTGGATGTCTGTCTGCAGGGATTCCCCCTGCACCATTTGTCCCCTTCCTGCCTAAACCTTTCTCTGCCGTTATGTCCCCTATACTACTATACATGATGTTGACGACAGCACCTCTGGTGTCCATGACGTGTCCATGACACCATTACTGGTGCTGACTCCACAGACTCAGGCAGCACTTCCTTGTCTTGGTCCTAAGGAGATGCCTCTCAGATCCAGGAGGCAGACTAAACACTTGCTGGAGCAGCAACAATACAGGGAGAAGCAGGCATGTGACTCTAGCTACATGGCCACTGTGCTGGCCCTGTTGGGCAGTTATTTTGACCCTCTGGAAGAACCCAGGCCAGATGATGATGGGGAGGCACCCCAATATATGTCAGTTGAGTACCAGATGCTGGGTGATGCTAATGACATTGATGCTTCCCCTGAAATAGAAATGTGTGTACCTGTCAGGTCTCCCCCACTCCAGTACTGGCCAGGAAAGCAGCTGAAACCTGTTGTTACCTCTACCTTCTGTAGAAACAAAGGCAAACATACTAAGAGAGGTGATCAAGCCTTCAACTCAGGCAGCAGAACCACTCTTGCCTTTAATTAAGGCTTTATTTTATCCCATAGTTGCTACTAAATAAGATAATAGGCAGGCGTTATAAGCCGGCATAAGATGAAAAAGTTGTCTTTCAGGCCATCCCTCGACTGAGAGCCTGGTGGTCCAGATTTCCTGCTCTTCAGATTTTTCACTACAGCCTCAGTGGACAGAGGTTCTTAAAAGCAGGCTATAGGTAAGAAGGTGTTTTCCGCTTGGAGCTTGGCCCTAAAGTCCTTTAACACCACATGGGGCTTATACAAATGCATTGTGGAACATGACTAAACTAGTTGTCCTCAAACTGCCTGAGCATCTTCAGGGGAAGTTCTCTGAGCCATGCAGCTTCATAGTAGATCATCCAATTGAGCCTGGATACGCGGATACTGTAGCGTGGACTTTTGGTTCTTCTTTGGCACTTCAGTGCCATGCTTTGCTTAGGAATTTTGGGTTCTCCTCAGATATCCAGTCCACTTTGATGGACCTGCCCTTTGATGGCTCCAGACTTTCTGGGGAGAAGATCGATTCAGCCTTGGAGCAGAGCTATGGCACGACCCATAGAGTTTTAATCTACCTAAAAAGATTACTGACAATTATGAAAGTTTTAGGACTTTGAACATGGGTTCAACTTCCCCCAATACCAATTGCTACAATCCCAGCAGCGACCCCAGACCTGCCACTTAGGCAGCATAGGGGTCTCGGAAAAGGCAGAGGCCACCCCTGTCCAAGGCCCCAAACACCTGGGGAGCAGCTCTAGTTTGCCCTTGTCAGAACACGTGAGACTGATGGGAGGCCAGGTGGCCTTATTTCTGCAGGCCTCCATAGCGCACCTCCCCAGATCACTCCCTCCCCATTCCTATGAGGCAGGAAGTGGAAGATTGGAAAGTATCTCTTGACTTGTAAGATGTGTATTTCCATATACTGATCCTGCAGTCTCACAAAAGGTACCTGTGATTCGCGGTGGGGTCCACGCACTACCAGGCCTCCTTTTTGGTTTAAGATTGGCACCCCAAATCTTTATGAAGATAATGGCGGTGTTAGCAGCCTATCTCTGGGATACCTGTTCCTGGATTACTTGCTGCGAAAAGTCAGGTCTCCGGAGCTGGTGTTGTGCCGTTTGCAGTCAACGACATCCATGCTATTTGGCCTGGGCTTTTCCATCAGTCATGGGTAGGTATCAGGGACCCCCTGTTAAGGATTGACTCCTGGGTCAGGGAAACAACAATTTTGAAAAAGCACACACCCAGGCAGACTTAGGCTACAAAGAACTGGCTAAATCACAAAATATTTGTCACATAATATTTGTGTGAACACATTAGGATAAATACACAAAGAGAACAATAGATACAACAGACTGTTATGATATCAAAAAATAATTTCAAATTCATTTAAAACATGATAAAAAAGATGAGTTAGTAAATATCACTTGAATGTATATGGAGTATGATGTTATAAATTTGATGCATCGATATTGAATAACAATTCCATAATATAATGATAAAATCAGAATCAAAATCAAAAAAGAAGAAAGCAGTTAAGATTCAGTTTTAGAGATGTTTCTCTAAAGTTTTGTTGAACTTGGGCTGTGTCAACGCGTTTCGACAATCTTTTGTCTTCATCAGGACTTTTTAGAATATGCAGCCACTTTTTTTCTTCTAGACAAAATAAAACAGTATTTAGATAAATATTTGGCCAACACTTTCTAGGTTACAGTTAACAATTCTTATTTTAAATAACCGAGAGTGACCACTACATTACAACAGTACATAACAGTCCATTTATAATTAAAAGGTATTGTCTATCCGTTCTTAAAAAATCAAACATAAATTCATTTCCTTAGCCAGACTTGTATTTACATATATGATAATACAGAATCGTAGAAACCAACTGAGCGTATTTATTTTGTTACTGATGACTGTATTACTTTATCTTCCTCTATATCTAAGTTCTAGAGAGACCAGATGGGTAACCGTTGTCTCAAGATTATAGAAGAAGCAGGGGGAATTCAGGTATATGTCGAGGTAGGAGTATTTTTATCTACACATGTTGTCTAATCATTAGGGGTTTATTCTTCATAGACAGGATCAAAGATCATTATAAGACTTGTCTTCCTAGTCTTTTAAAAGTGCATTATTAAGTCATCAAGCCAATCACAGTATATATTCACCATCATTCAGTCGCAGCTATTCGAGAAACTTGGGTTGGGAGTGAGGCACCTTCTCTTTGTTAGATGAGGACGGTATGTGATATCTGTTTAGTAAAGAGGTAAATCGTTTTGGGATTAGAAAGTTCTTGATACATATTTTGGTTTTCTTAAACTAAATCGGTTTCCAAATTTAACCCCTATTTTCTTGATACATATATCTTTATTGGAGGTTTTACCTGGTATGGCAGTATTCACTGCAAGCTTCTCACTCCCTCCTCTGTTCAGTTTTAATGAGTCTTCAGCGTTAAATAATGCCGCGACTCAGTTTCTGTAGCCGTGAAAAACTCCGTCACTTATTTATTTGTTCACAAAAGGGAAAGTTCCTGTGTAAATATGACAAGCATAAACTCAATCTATTTATTTTGTTACTCATGCTGTTTACCAGTCTCAGCTAATATTCACCTTTATCATTTTCTTTTCTTTCATAATTTACCTTATTTGTCAGCTTTAGTTGTTGTGAACAAACCAGAGCGAGTTGACGGCTCCGTGTCTATCAGGAGCTACGGTTTGTAGGGACGTGGTTCAGCTTCGCCCTACCTCGCGTCTTACACGAAGTTTCGGAAAAAATTAGAGATACTAATTGTTTCACTCTTCCAGGGTCATTCTAGAGTAAGGGAGAGGGAAAGAGTAACAGTTATTTGTTATTTATCCCTAGGGGTTGGTCAATGATAGATCCAGGTACTTATGAACCTTTCACCCTCGTCCCTTGGCGTTTTGTTTACCTGGCGGCTTTAATCCGGTTTAATGAGCGGAAGCGGAGACGTCCGTGTGTTTACTCGCTTTTCAGAGTCCTATCGTCGCACGTTATCCCCGCAAAGGTATCAATTGCGTTGAGCTCGGTACCGGTTATAATGTGGTAGTGGTCCAAGACTCTGGGGGTAATATAACAAAAAAGAGGATATTATCCATCGTGAATATTATATAGTTAACAGAACGCTAAAGATCCCCAAGGTGGAGCCTTGCTAAAGCGGCTTCCAGTTCAAAATAGAGCCCGCTAACCTGCAGAAGAGCAGGTATGGCACAGAGTCGAGTCGGCTCTTACCGTGTTCGAGATAGCGGGATTCGGCGCGTCTCCTTCCGTCAGGGCTTCAGGCGATTGAATGAACGATAACAAGAAGTCCTTCTTCTATTCCCTTAAATGTGATCCCAAAAGAGGAGGCGGGCTCAAAATTTAAAAGAATATTACCTAATTCATAGTTCAGCTTCAAGATTGGGGAGGGCGGGTCTCAGAATATAAACGTAAATGTCCCAAAACCTTGACTAACAATTGAATGTTCAATTATAAATATTTGAAATTAGGTTATGGGCAAAGTACTTGATAACGATTGCTTTTTTCTTAGATTATTGCGTTCTCCCAGGGTAAATCTTGGTTCAAACCCTGGTTAAACGTCCCAAGGGTAAAGATCCAAAAGACCTCACGTTTCTTTCGAATTTGATTACCGCCTTGGTTTTCTGGCAAATGTATTTTCTCCAGGACGCGCCATTTTATGTCCTCCGGTTTATGTTTGTACTCCACAAAGTGACTGACAAGTGGGGCTGCCAGTCTTTTTGTCTTCACTGCTGACCTATGTTCTGTAAGTCTTGTTTTAATCATCCGTGATGTTTCACCGACATAGCCCAAATTGCAGGGGCATATGATCAGATATATCACGTTTTTCGTATTACAGTTCCATAGTTCCTTGGCCTGAATGGTTATTCCATTAAAATGCATGCTGTCACCAGTTATAATGCTGTCACATGAGTGACAAGACCCGCACCGTGAGGTACCTCTCACTGCGTTTGTTCCATTAATCGATTTCTGGATAAAAGTGGTGCTCTGTGTCTTGAATTTATGTCGGGAATGAACTATCTGGTCCTTTAGATTCCGATTACGTCTATGTGCATACATAGGTTTCTGGATTTTCACTTGGTCATCTGAGGAATTTAATAGATGCCAATTGGAGTTGAATATGTGTCTTATTGTAGAATCCATCGTTGAGTGTTTCGTTACGCACACTAGTTTGGGATCAGTTTTTTGTTTTCTCCTCAAGGGAGCCGCCGTTATTTTGTATATAGATGTCCAAAAATTCAACTTTCGACTCGTCTATATGTGCAGTAAAGTGCAAGTTATCATCAGTGAGGTTCAACCAGAGGAGGAATTCCTTCAGAGTCTGTTCCCCATCGGTCCATACAAAAAAGATGTCATCTATGTACCGGGACCAATGGGAAACAGACTCGAAGAATGGTGCTATTTCATTGTAAATGAATTTGCTCTCGAAATAAATCATGTAAATGTTAGCTATCGAGGGCGCCATTGAAGCACCCATGCTTACGCCCTTGGTTTGCAAGAAAAGATCACTTCCAAATTCAAAGAAATTTTCCTTTAAAACCATCGTTAGACATTCTTCAATGAATGTCTTGCAGCAAGGGATTTGATGTAAGTCAATAAACCATGAGGTCAATCTATATTCTAAACCCACTGCCCGAAACACACTCTTGCACTTTAGCAGTTACCACCCGCGTTGTCAGAAAGACAGTATACCGTTCTCTCAATTTTTGAGAGTTAGACGGAACTGCACGAATATCAAAGATTTTGACATCCAAGCAGTAAAAATGAAAGAGAAATTCATGCAAAGAGGCTATCCGCACCGCTTAGTAAGGACAGCCTACAAAAGAGCTCGTTTTTACGACCGAGACACTCTATTGAATTCCCAGAAACAAAAAACTGATCCCAAACTAGTGTGCGTAACGAAACACTCAACGATGGATTCTACAATAAGACACATATTCAACTCCAATTGGCATCTATTAAATTCCTCAGATGACCAAGTGAAAATCCAGAAACCTATGTATGCACATAGACGTAATCGGAATCTAAAGGACCAGATAGTTCATTCCCGACATAAATTCAAGACACAGAGCACCACTTTTATCCAGAAATCGATTAATGGAACAAACGCAGTGAGAGGTACCTCACGGTGCGGGTCTTGTCACTCATGTGACAGCATTATAACTGGTGACAGCATGCATTTTAATGGAATAACCATTCAGGCCAAGGAACTATGGAACTGTAATACGAAAAACGTGATATATCTGATCATATGCCCCTGCAATTTGGGCTATGTCGGTGAAACATCACGGATGATTAAAACAAGACTTACAGAACATAGGTCAGCAGTGAAGACAAAAAGACTGGCAGCCCCACTTGTCAGTCACTTTGTGGAGTACAAACATAAACCGGAGGACATAAAATGGCGCGTCCTGGAGAAAATACATTTGCCAGAAAACCAAGGCGGTAATCAAATTCGAAAGAAACGTGAGGTCTTTTGGATCTTTACCCTTGGGACGTTTAACCAGGGTTTGAACCAAGATTTACCCTGGGAGAACGCAATAATCTAAGAAAAAAGCAATCGTTATCAAGTACTTTGCCCATAACCTAATTTCAAATATTTATAATTGAACATTCAATTGTTAGTCAAGGTTTTGGGACATTTACGTTTATATTCTGAGACCCGCCCTCTCCAATCTTGAAGCTGAACTATGAATTAGGTAATATTCTTTTAAATTTTGAGCCCGCCTCCTCTTTTGGGATCACATTTAAGGGAATAGAAGAAGGACTTCTTGTTATCGTTCATTCAATCGCCTGAAGCCCTGACGGAAGGAGACGCGCCGAATCCCGCTATCTCGAACACGGTAAGAGCCGACTCGACTCTGTGCCATACCTGCTCTTCTGCAGGTTAGCGGGCTCTATTTTGAACTGGAAGCCGCTTTAGCAAGGCTCCACCTTGGGGATCTTTAGCGTTCTGTTAACTATATAATATTCACGATGGATAATATCCTCTTTTTTGTTATATTACCCCCAGAGTCTTGGACCACTACCACATTATAACCGGTACCGAGCTCAACGCAATTGATACCTTTGCGGGGATAACGTGCGACGATAGGACTCTGAAAAGCGAGTAAACACACGGACGTCTCCGCTTCCGCTCATTAAACCGGATTAAAGCCGCCAGGTAAACAAAACGCCAAGGGACGAGGGTGAAAGGTTCATAAGTACCTGGATCTATCATTGACCAACCCCTAGGGATAAATAACAAATAACTGTTACTCTTTCCCTCTCCCTTACTCTAGAATGACCCTGGAAGAGTGAAACAATTAGTATCTCTAATTTTTTCCGAACCTTCGTGTAAGACGCGAGGTAGGGCGAAGCTGAACCACGTCCCTACAAACCGTAGCTCCTGATAGACACGGAGCCGTCAACTCGCTCTGGTTTGTTCACAACAACTAAAGCTGACAAATAAGGTAAATTATGAAAGAAAAGAAAATGATAAAGGTGAATATTAGCTGAGACTGGTAAACAGCATGAGTAACAAAATAAATAGATTGAGTTTATGCTTGTCATATTTACACAGGAACTTTCCCTTTTGTGAACAAATAAATAAGTGACGGAGTTTTTCACGGCTACAGAAACTGAGTCGCGGCATTATTTAACGCTGAAGACTCATTAAAACTGAACAGAGGAGGGAGTGAGAAGCTTGCAGTGAATACTGCCATACCAGGTAAAACCTCCAATAAAGATATATGTATCAAGAAAATAGGGGTTAAATTTGGAAACCGATTTAGTTTAAGAAAACCAAAATATGTATCAAGAACTTTCTAATCCCAAAACGATTTACCTCTTTACTAAACAGATATCACATACCGTCCTCATCTAACAAAGAGAAGGTGCCTCACTCCCAACCCAAGTTTCTCGAATAGCTGCGACTGAATGATGGTGAATATATACTGTGATTGGCTTGATGACTTAATAATGCACTTTTAAAAGACTAGGAAGACAAGTCTTATAATGATCTTTGATCCTGTCTATGAAGAATAAACCCCTAATGATTAGACAACATGTGTAGATAAAAATACTCCTACCTCGACATATACCTGAATTCCCCCTGCTTCTTCTATAATCTTGAGACAACGGTTACCCATCTGGTCTCTCTAGAACTTAGATATAGAGGAAGATAAAGTAATACAGTCATCAGTAACAAAATAAATACGCTCAGTTGGTTTCTACGATTCTGTATTATCATATATGTAAATACAAGTCTGGCTAAGGAAATGAATTTATGTTTGATTTTTTAAGAACGGATAGACAATACCTTTTAATTATAAATGGACTGTTATGTACTGTTGTAATGTAGTGGTCACTCTCGGTTATTTAAAATAAGAATTGTTAACTGTAACCTAGAAAGTGTTGGCCAAATATTTATCTAAATACTGTTTTATTTTGTCTAGAAGAAAAAAAGTGGCTGCATATTCTAAAAAGTCCTGATGAAGACAAAAGATTGTCGAAACGCGTTGACACAGCCCAAGTTCAACAAAACTTTAGAGAAACATCTCTAAAACTGAATCTTAACTGCTTTCTTCTTTTTTGATTTTGATTCTGATTTTATCATTATATTATGGAATTGTTATTCAATATCGATGCATCAAATTTATAACATCATACTCCATATACATTCAAGTGATATTTACTAACTCATCTTTTTTATCATGTTTTAAATGAATTTGAAATTAAAAATATATTTTTTGATATCATAACAGTCTGTTGTATCTATTGTTCTCTTTGTGTATTTATCCTAATGTGTTCACACAAATATTATGTGACAAATATTTTGTGATTTAGCCAGTTCTTTGTAGCCTAAGTCTGCCTGGGTGTGTGCTTTTTCAAAACGTTTCCATCAGTCAGTCAGTCAATCAATCAATCAATGATTTTGTAGAGCGCTGCAAATCACCTGTGAGGGTCTCAAGGCGCTGGAGTTGCTAGCTTCTGCATGATGATCTGCTCATTCGAACAGCCAGGTCTTGAGTTCTTTCCTGAATTGCTGTATTGGCCCTGAGGTGCAGTCGAAGGTCATTCCAGCCTTTGGCTGCCCAATGTGAGAAGGAGCATCCACCGCTGTTGCCTCAATGTATCCGGGCGGTGTCTGCGAGGAAGAGGGAGGTGGATTGTAGGTGTGCGGTCGGTTGGTGGAAGGTCATGCTTTTGTTGATGTATTCTGGTCCTTCATTGTGCAGGGCTTTGTATGCGTGGGTCAACAACTTAAACTGGCATCTCTGGGTCCGGAGCCAGTGTAGCTTCTTGAGGTGAGTTGTGATGTGGGTTTATCCGGGGATGTTGAGGATATTCCCAAATGTCACCTGGAGACCTCTCACTGCCTGCTTTTCATAAGAGGCAATGCTGGACACATAATCAATGTGGGCCTTTTTACCTGATTTCTTGACCCTCCTGGTCACACACAAACACTGACACAAGTGCTTTCCACTGGTGCCTCCGAATTAGTGTTTCCAGCACAGGGGAGATCTATCAGATCATTTTGAGCTCCCAGAACACTGCAACGGATCTGGTTTGGTGGCCTTGCAGCAGGTATGTACTTGCCAGCCCCAACTGCTATTGCCACAGTGGTAATGGATGTATCCACCCTAAGGGAGGGTGCTCAGCTGGAGGAACTAAACTCCAGATGAGCAGATTTTGCATATCACTCTGTTCAAACTGAGGGTGATTCATTTGGAGACCAAGGCATTTCTACCTTCCCTTCACCATTTTTCCATCCAGATCTTGATTGACAGTGTGACAGCAATGTGGTGTGTCAACAAGCAGAGAGGAGTGGAGTCTCATCTTCTCTGTCAATTAGTGCTTGTGACTTTGGGCGTACCAACACAGTGTTTGGTTTGCAGCAAACTATCTGGCAAACTCTCTGAACACCAGGGCTGGCAGTCTGATTTGGCATCATCTTGCTGATCACGGGTGGCATCTCCACCCGGAGGTGGTCCAGTACATCTTTGACTAGTGTGGTACCCCTCAAGTAGACCTGTTTGCTCGCATTGTCTGCAGTTGGGTCCCCTAATGAAAGGAGTCTTGGGGGATGCTTTTCTGTTGAAGTGGAACTTTCCTCTTCACTGCGCATTTCCTCTCCTACCCAATTCCTTAGACTTTGAGGAAGATTTGTCTAGACCCGGCCCTAGTCATCTTCATCGCCCCATAGTGGCTGAGAAGAGCATGGTATGCCGAACTCCTTTACCTCTCCCTGTGGCCCCTGCTCCTCCTTTTCAGCTCCGATCTTCTCTACCAATTGGAAGGATAGGTTCTGCATCCGAGCTTTCACAGCCTCCATCTTCATAACTGGAGATTGAGCAGGGACATTTGAGCTTATTCCAGCTGCCAGCCAAGGTGGTAGACAGTATTTTCGGTTTGCTGTGATACCATGAAGATTGTATACTCTGGAAGGTTGAAGACCCTTGTGTCTGACATAGTGGCTTGTGCTCTCCTGCTAATGCAGCACAGTTGTGCTGTGGGAGCTGTCAAGGGATACCATCTAGCCTCGTCATTCTATCTCTGCCTTTCAGATCCAACCATCCCTCTTTAAGTCACCCATCATCCTACAGTTTTTGATGGGCTTGACAAATAAGTTTACCCTACTCCCTTTGTCATGCTGCAGTGGGACCTTAATTTACTTTTGATATTTTTGATCGGTTCTTATTTCAACCACTTCGTAGTTGCCAGTTGAGGCTATTGGCATTCAAAACTGTTTTTCTTGTTGCCATTATTTCGGCGAGATCAATCAGTGAGCTGCAACTACTTTGTCTGGTAGATACTCTCATCTAACTGCTGATTCCTCACGGATACCACACTGTTCCCCAGCTTGAAGGATGGCCATAGACCATGTTAATGACCATGTTAATAAGGTTCCATATCATTTTGTTGCATCGCTACAGAATTTATGTTTTCTCACACTTCCGCCTTGTTCTCATCGACAAAACAGATGGAAAACAGGCGTCAGGTCACTGTTGTGGGCTCTTCATTGTTTCAGTTTCATCACACTAATGTCGCTTCCAGTGCCGGTGTAGAAGAGCTATTGAAAAACATTCTGGGTCCAGTCTAGCACCTAGGGTATTCAAATGGAAGCCTCAGGTAGATAAAGTTTCCACCAGAAACATCTTTACCAAAGCTAAGTTACTTTTTCTCCCCATGAGTAGTCCAGCAGCAAGGAGACTGTCAGGCAAACCTGTGCCAGAGGTGGAGGCCATAGTTGGCCTTGATGGTATTGGCCTGCTAGAGGGAGAGAGACCTCTGAACAGGTAAATCTTCTCCCCATGCATCTCCACTGAGGTGAGCACTTACTGGACCATATTCACCACCAAGGCATAGATGCCTTCAGTCTCTGGCAGGGCTTCTGGTGTTGCAAAGCGCAGGTCCTCCAATGCAGTGTCCAAGATAGCGGAATAACATTTAGTTACATGCAGATGCTCTTCGTCACTTCTGTTTATCCTAGATGGTACCTTCTATTGTGGAACACCCAAGATTCAAGGTAGAATCGTCCACCATTGTAGGGCCCTCCGGGGCAGCCGGGAATTAAGTTTCAGCCGAGGACAGTGGTGCTTGCTAAGTCAGGGAGACTTTGTGGATCGATCATCTACCCTCTCAAGCTGCACCAGGAACTCTGAGAGCTGCACTAAGAATGCCTGTAGTTATACTGTAAGGGTCTGGGATGGGATTTGAAATAAGATGTGGGAGCGAGGGCTCTTTCTCTAGGGTCCATAAGATCTGATGGAGACTTCTAGCCGCAAATCCATTACTTTAGAATAATCCAGAGGCGTCAGACTTAATCTGAATGTTTCTGAGCAGTACCCCTGCATGCCGGTAGGTGGTGCCGTTCAGCTGTGCGTGGTCCACGCCAGAAGTGATGTGCGTGGTTCCTATATAGGCGCGCCACCCCAGCGTGCTCATGTCGGTTCTTTCTGCGCCAGATAGCACTGATCCAGTCAGGGCTACCATCAGTCGTGTTTTTTGGCAGGCTTATTTCTTGAATTTTTCTCAACACTTTTTTTGAGAGATTTTCTGTCCTGGTTGACAAGAAGTACCCAAAGTAACCAACAGGTTTCAAACCATGTTGGCAGATGTCTGTTACAGAAAAACACTTGGTATGATTATGGTGCTTGGAGAGGGGCCACAACTCCGAGACCTGCTAGCACTGCTGTGCCATGCATCCAAAAGTGCTGAAGGATCGATCCCTCAAGCTCCTCGCCACTCGACTCTGGTTGACTCTGCGATGCTCAAGATCTCAGGCACATGGAAGGTCCTGGCAATCGTCTCATTCAAAGTTGTCAGGTAAGTGCTGCAAGCACATAAAATTGAACAAGTCAAAGCGGTCTTCAACTTTGCAGTGCTCATGAAAGTCTTCTGACGAGGTGTGGGAGAGTTGGCACTCTGGGAAGTCAGGGTCTGCTCTGTGCTTGCCTGACTTTCCCAAAGTCTTAGCAACCCCACCCACCTTAAAGGATTTTTTGAGGCCATGCACCTCATTATTGGGTGGCCTGACCCCTCTGGAGCATTTTTTGGCCCCGCGGCTTTAGAGAGTACCCTACTGGATTCCCAACAGTAAGTTCAACCTTGGCACCAGGTGAGCCCCATGGTACCGAGGTTGGATCCGGAGTAGAGCCACCGGCGACACCGAGACCTTCCTTGGTGTCCGGTCCAGTGCGGATGCCTAAGCCCCACAGCGGCACGATCCCCTTCGTAATTCCCGACTCCGATATCTAGCTAAACAGGCATCATCCATCGCCGGTTCCAGCATCGACCAGGACCATGCTCTCTGGATCGTAGCCAGTGCTTTTGACATTTGACAGGTCTGGAGAGGGAAACGAATGGAAGAGGTCTGAGGACCTTTGTGGATACCAGCATCCCCTAGATGAGAATGAGTACAACTTTTATGAGAAACTGGTGGAGCCAGTGGGTTATACACCTCTCCTGACACTGGCCTAGTTTCTCCTCCAACCGTGGATAGGGTGGACGGAGCCTATTTTGCTATGGTGATTCGTAGGGCGGCTGAGGCCTTGGACCTTCACTTACCCACAGTGGTAGTCAAGACAAACATCTTGACAGTGGTGCATCAGCCGGAAATCTCTTGTAGTGTGGTTTATGGGCCTCTTTTTGCGTGCATGTGAAGTTAGCATGGCTTATTAGAAGTTTAAGCGCCATTTTACCTTTTGCTGCTTTTTGCACACAACACTGCTTAGCTGTTTTTGCAACGTTAGCTTTCATGAAGGTCTATACATGAGAAAAGGTTTGTTTTTCGACATCTCTAGACATACATCGTGCCCCCAGTCTGTACAGTGAGTGCTGAGCCATCAAGGTTATCATAACATGTGAGCCTGTTTATCGGCGTGTCCGTGTAACACATTCTAGACACAACATTTTGGCAGCTGCGAGCCGAGCAAGGTTCTGGCACCTTTATCATGGCACACTTGCCATAATTTCACACACTTGGAAGATTTCATGGATGCAGAGAGACTAGCCGATCGAGATGTAATTTACACTTACTGAGCGGACAGGTAATGGGTCGCCCAAAACAAACTCAAGAGACCTTCTATAGCTTATAATACATTTTTTTTTTAAACTTTATTTTTGCAATTTTGGTGGTCACATAGTTACAACAGAAAAATGCAGTAACGTTACACAGGTGTAGCACAGTCACATATCACAAATAATGTATGAAAAGGAAAAGAAGCAGTACATTGTGATCAGTACACAGCAGGGTTGATATTACCTCTCAAGGGGGTTTTGACAGTCAATTGAAGTTCGTAGCACATTGGGACCCCTGTCCTGTACATCTCAGGTCCCAAGAGCCTTCAATAAGGCAAACGGTCACTAGGTGGGTGACAACTCCCCAGAGTTTGCAGCTTTCCTAGCAAGGTAACTCCGCAACGGAGCCCAAATGTCACATGGTCTAGAAGCAATCGGCAACAATTCCGAATAAGTATTCAGTTGTTCTTGACAAAATATTAAATCATTCATCCAGTCCTTAAATTTAGGGGCTCTACCTCTGCACCAGCGACACGCCACTCTCCTTTTGGCCACCAGCAGGGCCATTGCAATAAACCTGCGATGCGTCGCTTGTATGGGCTCTACATAGCCCAGTAACGCCAGGAGCGGGGAGGGATGTATTGTAGTGTGTGTCATGTCAGAAAGTGCGTTAATCACTTGAATCCAGTACTGGTTTACTGTATCACACGCCCAGGCGAGATGTAAGAAGTCCGCCCCAGAGGCATGACATCTATCGCAGTCATCCGTTGCTCTTAGCTGAAGTCTGCGCATTCGAGCTGGAGTGTAGTAAAGGCGGTGTATGAATTTATAGTGTATGATTCTATGTCTACTACTAGCCGAGATGCGTTCCGTGTGCTGTAGGGAGAACAACCACTGCCTATCCGTGAGCGGGCTATCAAGCTCTTGATCCCATTTGAGTCTAGCGGGTAGAGCCGCGTAGTCCATTTGCGTGTGTACCGCCCTGTAAATTGTCGATACCAATCGATAGGGAGTCTCTAGTTGGAGAAGAGTCTGCAAGGGGGCCAACTGTACCGGTTCTCGGGGAAAGTCAGGTGTGAGGGCTTTCACACCTTGCCGGAGCCGGATATATAAAAACACTTCAAGTGGAGTGGGTGACATCTCTTCATACAATTGCTCCATGGTGCGAAACAGACCTTCATGGTATAGATCCCCCCAGGTCACAATTCGTAATTTGTGTAACAGTTTGCGGAATCCCGGTTCCTGCAATAGTGGCATATCCGGTTGGTAGCTCAATGGTAATGACGGAGCATATAATACCGTCTGGCCCATTTTAGCCAGTATTCGGGCCCATGCAGTGGCCGTGCTAAGCACTGTTGTAGGCGTTTTGTCCCTGCCAGAGACCACCGCGTAAATTGCACCATCTATAGGGATAGGGTGGGCTAACCAATGCTCCGCAGCTAGTTGAGGCATATACCTAGGCTGGTGTACCCAAAAATAGGCATAGTGGGCTTGTGCTGCCTGATAGTACAGTTCAAAATTGGGCACTCCGAAGCCACCGTGTGTGTAGGGGCGTGTCAGGGTGTCCCACTTGAGTCGAGGCGATTTCCCTCCCCATACTAGCTTGATAAGTTCAGAGCGAAGCTGGCTAAAAAAAGATCTGCCCGGATAAAATGGGATGTTTAAAAATAGGTACAATAATTTCGGGAGAATGACCATTTTTATCAGGGAAGCCCTGCCCGCCATCGACAGAGGCAAGGTGATCCAGCGCGCCACATTGTCCATTATGCGATTCATGGTAGTGCCATAATTGACGCGCATAAGTTCATCTCTGTCCTTTTCTATGTGGATCCCAAGATATTTAAAATCACCCTAGCTCCAGGTAAGAGGAAAGTCTAGGTCAAACCGCTTAGTAGAAGGTGTAAGCGGAAAGATGCTGGACTTACTCCAATTAATCTGGACCCCTGACAGTCTACCAAAGCGCACGAATTCTCTGAGGATGGGGTTGAGATTGACGCAAGGATGTCGGATGTACAATGTGATATCATCCGCATACAGTGAAAGCAGGATCTGTCGTTAAAAGCACCGGAGCGCACTGTCATTGTGATGTTGTCTCAGTTTAGCGGCCAGGGGTTCTGTGGCAATCGCGAAAAGGAGAGGTGAAAGGGGGCATCCCTGTCTTGTCCCCCTCGTGATGGGGAATGAGGCAGACAGTTTACCATTAATGAGGGTCGTGGCCATAGGGCGTTCATACAGGAGTCGAATCCAGGCAATGAAAATCGCCGGGAATCCCATTCTCTCCAACACTCGGAACACATAGTCCCATTCCAGGGAATCAAACGCCTTGGTGGCGTCAAGAAAGACGGCCGCCATTGGCAGGTCTTCATGCACCGAGTTTAAAACAGAGAAGAAGGTACGCAGAATGTGGGAGGTAGCCCTGCCAGGGACAAAGCCAGACTGATCTGGGAGTATCAAATTGGGAAGTAGAAGGCTGATGCGGTTAGCAATGAGCTTGGCTAGTACCTTAACATCGCTATTCAATAAGGACAGGGGGCGGTAGGAGTCACACAGATGCGGTGGCTTGCCTGGCTTAAGGAGAGAGATAATAAGAGCCGTTCTCATTGAGGGCGGCAGGTGGCCCACCTCTAGGGCGTCCTCATATACCTCTCGGAGTACAGGGGCCATAAAATCGATGTAAGTTTTGTAAAATTCTATCGGAATGCCGTCCAATCCCGTGGCTTTCCCTGTCTGCATTCCCATAATTGCGTCCCGCACCTCATCTAACTCGAAAGGCGCACTCAGGAACTCTCTTTGGGCCTCACCAAGCCAGCCCAGCGATACATCTGCCAGATAATCCAGTAATTGCAGTTCTCCTACTCTAGAGGAGGTATATAGCGTGCTATAGTGGGAAACAAAGGAGTTGAGGATTTGTGTCGTGTCTCGAACTACCACCCCATCCGGACCCTCTATTTCAAGTATAATGTTGGGCTCGCGCATCAATTTAATCGTTGAGGCTAAAGCCTTTCCAGGCCGGTCGCCTTCACCGTAACGGCGAGCAGTCCAATGTTGGCTCCGAAATTTAGATTCTCTTGCCGCTTCTGTCGTGTATTCAGAGATTTTATCTCGGATCATAAGTAACGTAGAGTTGGACGGATTAGTGACCAATAAGGCCTCCAGAACTTTAAGGTCCCTCTCGATAGTACGTATGCGGGAGGTAATTTCTTTCAACAACCCTGACCCTTTAGCGATGCAGATTCCCCTTAATGTCACTTTAAACGCATCCCAAATAGTCTCAACATCTTTAACAGAGTCCTTATTCCGCCTAAAAAATTCGAGGCACTCCTCCTGAAAGGTGTCATCCAGTAGTAGTGAGGGGCGCATCCGCCACGCGGCAGAAGGAGGGCCCAATTCGGCTGCGCGCAGTGTAATTTTCACAGGGCAATGATCCGAGTAGGTCCTGGGGAGGTGATGTGCATGGTGAAGGGATGTGTAAAGGTGGGATGTCAGGAATATATAATCTAGTCTGGCCCATGAACGCGCCTGCGCAGTGAAGTGCGTGCCTTCCCTGAGTTCTCCATGTAGCTGTCTCCAGGCGTCTACTAAGCTATAGTCAGTAATTACTGCGCGCAGTTCCGCACGTGCCTTGGTGTAGTGGTGTGGGGAAGGGTGTGATCTATCTAATGCGGGCTCTAGCGTTGTATTAAAGTCTCCCCCCATATGATTTGATGTGGACCCGTCTCCATTATGGCTGCCCATAATGCCGTAAGAAATCTCGGGTCATCTATGTTAGGCCCATAGCAGCATACCAGGGTGACTGCCGTGTGCCTCAGCCTGCCCCACAGCATACAGTAGCGTCCCTGATCGTCTACCTTGGAGCCAGCCAAGACAAATGGTGTATTCCGCTTAACCAGGATTGCCGTCCCCCTAGCGTATGTAGAGTATGAGGAAAATGCAGCACTCATTGCCCATCTACTGGCGAAGGTGTGATTTGTGGACCTGTTAAAATGCGTTTCCTGCAGGAAAGCTATATGAATCGAGTGCCTGTCTAAGTACGATAGTACTTGCCGTCGCTTCCTGGGGTCCCCGAGCCCTCTAACATTCCAAGTTAGTATATTGAGATCAGTGTCACCCATCAATAACGAACAGCATCATCCCAAATGTCTTTTCCCCTTTCATGACCCGTCCACATGTATCCAAGGGGCCCTTGAAATGTACATCCGTGTGCATTAATAACTTGTGTCCCGTGTGTGCAACCTGTACTGCATGCCCTAAGGCACTCATTCCATAATCAGGTGAAGCATCAGTTGTCGACAATACAATCTGTATTCCAATCCTCAGTAAGACAACCAGAGTTAACCAAACAGTCCCAACCCCCTCCCCCCAACTTTGTAAAGACCCTAAAGCTGTACTGCGAGCTGCTGGCCAATCTTGAGAGATATACAATGCATAATAGACCATTGAAATACATATTGTGCAGTAAGTAACATAGCAGCCTGTAGGTGCACATCGTTGTCTAGTCATACAGTATAGGAAATGAAATACTGAGGCTCTACGCGTAAAGCGCGCCATGAATACCGCCCCACAGACACTACATGGCAAAGCATAATCTAGCCAGAGCTCACAGCACATGAAGCCAATCATACACATCACAGCAGGTGGGTCTCCACAGTAAGTCAGAGCATAATCAACAATCCAAAGCGCACCATCGTTAGCGCCCCCACCCCCCACCCTCTGGAGCAACCCCAACTTGCCAGTAATCCCGTCCCTCCCCCCACCCTTAACAAGTCCTAAAGTTCCCAACATTTGCAACAGTTGTAGTAAGTTCAATGGGGTACACCCTACAGGGTGCAGTCTAGTAGCGCACTGAACCTCCCCCCACTCCTTGGCCCTGTTTCCGACACCCAGTCCAGTCCCAATTCAGGTAGTGGGGGGGGGGGGGTGCCTGGAATACATTACCACCATCTTCTAATGAAAATC
The DNA here is from genome assembly GCF_964261635.1 of Lissotriton helveticus. Classification (NCBI taxonomy): domain Eukaryota; kingdom Metazoa; phylum Chordata; class Amphibia; order Caudata; family Salamandridae; genus Lissotriton; species Lissotriton helveticus. Next base: position 1,623,587,038 of record NC_136067.1, read on the forward strand.
CGGGCATCGGTTGGAGTCCGCGGCTGAGCAGCAGATCGGGTCTCATCCAGTCATGTCGTCGCCTCCAACTGTGAGCAAGAGGTCGCAGAGGCGATGAGCAGTGTTATTCATCTTCGTTAGCTGAGTGAAAGTCGTCTTGTCTTTCTTCACCATGTCGTCTATTTTCCGCTCGTTCCCGTTTGAGTTGCTTTACAAAGTCTTTGACCTGTTGCGGATTAGTAAAGAAGTGCTGCTTCGCCTGGTGTGTCACCCTTAATTTGGCAGGATACAGGAGTGCATAGTCAATTTGGAGGGTCCGCAGCTTCTTCTTGACTTCCAAAAACTTTCTCCGTTGCTCTTGCACAACTGGCGTAAAGTCCGGATAGATGGAGAAAGTAACTCCTTCACAGGACAGCGTGCGCTGGGTTCGGGCTGCCCGTAAGGCAGCGTCTCGATCTCGATAATTGAGAAGGCGGGCAATGATGGGCCGTGGGGCGGCTCCAGCAGATGGCCTCGGTGCCAGTGATCGGTGTGCTCGCTCGACAATAAATTGTTTGGAGAACGCCTCAGGGCCAATCGCAGTAGTGAGTATCTTCTCAACATAATCCTCCATGCGCCCCGTGTTGGTCGATTCGGGAACTCCTACTACGCGTATATTATTACGACGGCTTCTTGCTTCTAACTCCTCATTCTTCGCGGCTATTATCCTAAGCACATTGTCCATCCTCGCGATTTGGGTCGTGTGTGTAGCCGTGGTGTCATCATTGTCGGATATGCGTTGCTCTGCGGCGGTGATACGCTCTTCATGCACATCCACTTTGTGCACCATTGCGTCCATTCTAGATGACATTCTGTCCACTTTATAAACAATGGTGGCGAACCCTTGTCGCATCTCTTGCATCATCTGTTGGAAATCTGAGGGGCCAGCGTGAGTCGCCGTGTCCGGTGGAGTGGGGGCCTGGGAGCTGCCCGCCTCCTGCGTGTTCCTTAATCCCTTTTTGCTGGTAGTCGAGTCAAACGATAGTTTGGGCTGCCTGTTGTCCGGTTTCCCCATGCTGAGAGTTTTGCAAGGCCTGCGGCAGTCAAGAAGGTGGAGGGCTCGAGGCAGGCAAGACAGTCGTCGTCTCCAGTGTTCGCCACGCTCAGCGTCTATCACAGAATTATCAATGCTGCAGCTCCAGCCTTGGTTTAGATCTTGGGAGTGCTCGTGTTTTTTGTGGGTAAGTGCGTATCCCCTGTCGCCTCTTCAGTGCCCAGGGTCCCCCAGCAGTGGCGCAATCAGCTACATACATGGGCTCAGCCGGGCCAGAAATGTACTCGGGCACCCACTGTACAAGTGTACACAAGGGCTATGGCAGTCAGTGCACCATTCAGCTTATCCACAAGGGAAAAGAAAGGGAACCGCTTGTCAGCCTCTCTTCACAGCACTGGGAGGCAGAGCAGCACGGGGACCATGCGTGCAGCGGGTCACGGGGCCTCAACATATATGTAGACTCTCGCCGTCCCAAGGCCCGCGCTTACCATCCGTGTGCAGGCTTGGGGCAGGGCTTCAGGTGAAAGCAGCGGAGCTCCGCGATCACGCAGCGGCGGTAGGGAGCAATCGGTCCCGCAGGCAATGGCAGCGCTCAATGGCACAGGTAGGAAAGCATCAGTCTTCCGACTAAAGAACAATTTGCCAACTGTTGGAAACGAAGGCTGACCCCTGCCATCAGTCTGTCCAGGCGTGGTAACTTCCTCACGCACTTGATGTTCAACGGGAGACAAAAGTGTAGGTTTTTTTTGGGGGTTTTTTAGAAGCCAAGCACACCAGGCGTACGTTCTCACGCTGTCCGAAATGGCCGTCGTCCCTCACGGCCGTCGTCAGTCAGCCGCGCCGTTGTATCTGCCGCAGGAGGCGCTGCGGAGATCCCCAGCGGCCGCCCCACAGTCGTCAGTGCTGATTCGCATGCAGAGCCCTCCCGCCTTGCGATGCGGAACACTCACCGCAGGCTTCACAGTGGGGGCCCGATTGTGCCGCAGCGCCGGGCCCACTTTCCTCGTGGCCCTCAGCGGCCTCTCGTAGCTCAGCAGTCCGGTGCCTCCCTCCGACTGTATCGTGCTCCACAGCGGGCGAATCTGTCCGCAGCCGTTTCTCCGAGCAGGAAGGTAGCAGCGCGCTGTGACTTTCACCGAAGGTCAGGCTGGACACCCTCTCTCGATTAGCACCGCAGTATCAATCCAAGACGGTGAAAAAAGAAGGATAATTGACGTATAATTATTCCAGGCTGCAGGAGTCTCACATCAGTGCGACCATTCTGCCAGTGCGCCCTCTAGCGCCCCCTCTATAGCTTATAATACATGGTTCCTATATAGGGAGGGTGTTTAAACTAGGCGCTGTATCACCTGTTTGCACTATCATTGTAATATGATTCCTCCTTTTGTATTTTATGGAGTTGTAACCATGCTGACCATATTATTCTTAATCATATGTCTGCTTGTGTTGACTAAAATACTGGGCTTGACATCACGTCATTAAAATAAATATTTCAACCTTACCGTGTCTCTTTTTTACTCCTGTTGTGTATTGGTATGAGAGTATAACAAAAGAGTGTTTTCACTTTCCACCATTCCTAAGATGGTCCTAAGTCGCATGTTCTAGGTTGTCTAATCATTGGTTACTTTGCTATAGTACGAAGAGCTAATGAGACACTGATTGCTAGCTGGTTGGGGTTTCTAGGTACTGAGGTGAGTTTCTGGTACACCACAATTCACTAATGTCCTAGGTCTCTGTGCACAGTTCTGTGTATGAGCAGAAATCCTTGCAACACTCTCCTTCTGAAACCTTACTTCCGTTTAATAAATCCCTTTTCCAATATCCTTCTTGGAGCCTAGTCCAAACCCTGCACTGGGGCTCCTGTGCATAGGACAAATGTCTGCCGCTATTGCGCCACACTTGGGGACCCAAGTTTCCTTACCCAACACCCCATCTCAGAGAGCTTGGTGGTCCAAGCTTTCACCACTAAGATCAACCCCGGCACATTCTCTACCACTCCTCCAGATAGGGAACCCAAGAGGCTAGATACCTTTGGCAAAATAAATTATCTTCTGCCACCCTTGCACTGCAGTCGGTGAACACCGCATACCTTTTGGGCCAATATTCCCATACAATCTGGGATTCGGTTGCACAAGTGCTGCCTATGGTCTCGGAGAAGGCCCTAGCGATACTCTCCTAGGCCATTGCAGATGGAAGAGACGCAGCAAAGTTCACCATACATTGTGGAGTGGACACGGACGACTCCGGGGTAGAGCAATTTCATTGTCGGTGGTCTTGTGGCAACACGCCTAGCTGAGAACCACTGGTTTTTCAGGGGATGTCCAAGCCTCACTCATGGACATTCCCTTTGATGGCTCTCCTTTCTTCAGAGAGAAGGCGGACTCAGCACTGGAGTGCTTTAAGAACAGGATAGCTGCGGCCATGGTTGGGCTTGTCTAGATCCCCTTGTCACCAGCTTACGCCCCTTTCGAGGCTGCAAAGGGGCCTCCAACCGTGTCCATAACCTCACTGCCACCATGGCCAACAGTCTTCCCAGCCTCTTTGTGGCCGAGGACGTGTGTCCTACAAACCATGTGGAACAGGTAGCTAGCTGTCACGCCAGTCCACCACCACCCCTGGCAGCCTCAACTTCCAAACCCCTTTAGTTTGCCCTTCGACCTTCATGGGTATTCAATGGGGGACAGGTTATGCCATCACCTGCACCACTGGGTGTCAAAAACATAGGACTGTTGGGTTTTGCAAATTGTTCAATGGGGCTACTCTATCCCTTTTGTGACTATCCCTGTCACCCACTTACGACCTGCTGATGAAGGACCACCTCTCCTTGCTACATCAGGAAGTGCTGACTTTCTTAGCCAAGGGAGCGATAGAGAGGATGCAGGCATCAGAAGTAGGTAGTGGTTGCTATACCTGCTACTTTCTGGTGCCCTGGAACGGAGTTGTTTCACCCTATCCTAGACCTTTACCATCTCAATTTCTTCCTGAAAAAGGAGAAATTCAAAATGCTCATGCTTGCTCAAGTTGTGTCTGTCCTGGACCTAGAAGACTGAATGGTAGCATTGGACTTGCAGGACGCATATTTCCACAACCCCTTTCTGCCTGCCTACAGATGTTACCTCCGGGTCATGGTGGGCCAAGAGCACTTTCAGTTTGCTGTGCTCCCCTTCTGCCTTGTCAGCGCCCCTCGGGTGTGCACCAAGGTGACGGCAATGGTTGCTGCTCATCTGCGGAGGTCAGTGGTTCAGTCTTCCCCTACCACAATGATTGGCTGTTGAAGGCGGACTCACCGCAGGCAGTCATCTTCTACCTCCAGACTACGGTGGACCTCCTACATTCGCTGTGTTCACTATTATTGTGCCAAAGTGGCACCTGATACCCTCTCAGAAGAGCTGCTCTAGACACAGTGCAGTTTCTGACCCATTCTCCAGAGAGGAGAGTCCAGGATATTCAGACTATGATACCGATGTTTCAGCCTCTATCCCAGTTGTTGGTGAGACTGATCCTGAGGTTTTTGGGCCTCATGGCTGCATCCTGCATCCTGCTTGTAGCACATTGCTGTTGGCATATGTTGGCTCTTCAGTGGGACCTGAAGCCCCAGTGGGTGTGGCATCATGGAAATATTTATGACATGGTCCAGATCTCGGAGTGAAATGCGAAAGATTTGCAGTGGTGGCTTAGGAACCGCGATTGAGTCAGTGGCAGACCCATGTCCCTTCCCCAAACTTCTGTGATGGGGCGGCCATCCGAGAGAGGTGGAGATAGAGGACTCTGGTCTCTGACTGATACTGGGCTCTGCATCAACCTATTTCGGCTTTGGGTGATTCGCTTGGCATTGAAAGCCTTTCTCCCAAAGGAAGACTTGCCGGTATTCACGGACAACACCACTGCCATGTGGTACTGAAGCCAACATGGTGTGGTGGGGTCGAGGATCCTTTATCAAGAGGCTCTGTGTCTCTGGACATGGCTAAACCGCCAGGGCATTTCCCTCGTGGTTCAACACCTGGCAGGCTCTCTGAACTCCAAGGCGGACAAATTCAGCCAAAGATGTTTAGCGGATCACAAATGGCCTCCTTACCCGGAGGTGGTGCAAACATTCTTTCAGTAGTGGGGAGAGCCTTGCTTAGATTGGTTCACCACAGCTCAGAATGCGCAATGTTAGCTGTTTTGCGAACTAGAGTTTACAAGTCAACTCTCGCTCGGAGATACTTTTTGTCTCGACTGGAGCTCCGGCCTCCTGTATACCTTTCCGACGATACCACTCCTGCCCAGAGTTCTCAAGAAGATCAGGAAAGACTGGGCCCAAGTTATTTTTGTGGCTCCGGAATGGGCACAGAGAGTCTGGTATCCCGAGCTGCTGAGAATGACCATTGGATCTCAGATCAGGCTGCCTCTTAGAGAGGATCTTCTATTGCATCAACTGTGGAGGGTTCTACACCCTTCACCTTCATGCTTAGGGAATAAGTAGCGACAGTTGACAGCTTTTGTCCTTCCTTTCAAAGTCTTTGATGGTATTCTGGCAGCCAGGTGTCCCTCCACCAAGTCTGTATATGCCTGCTGTTTGGATACGTTTGTAACATGGTGTGATTCTCACTACATCAATGACCTTTCTGCACCTTTTTTGAAAGTTGTTTTGTTTGCTCTATCATTGGCCCAGCGGGACTCTGGTCTGGGCACAGTTAAAGGTGATCTTTCAGCCATTTTGGAATTTTTGTGGTTGCCAGACCAACCTTCTTCATTTAAGTCACATATTGGGTCTAGGTTTGTGAATGGCTTGCAACACATGTTCCCCCCAGGCCATTCAGCAGACCCGAGTGGGATCTAAATGGTGTTCTCACCTTTTTGATGTGTGCACCCTTTGAACCTCTACACAATTGCTGTCTGGGCTTTTGACTATTAAAACTGCCTTTCTAGTGGCCATAACATTGGCTAGAAGTTTCTGCGAATTGCTGGCACTTTCAGCGCACCCTCCTTAGACAACTTTCCACTCAGACAAGTTGGTCCTCCGGACTGTGCCTCCTTCCTTCTGAAGGTTGTGACTCCCTTATATGCATGCCAGAACATCACCCTGCTAACTTTCTTTGCTCTGAAGAGGAAGAGAGACTTCACCGCCTGGATCCAAAAAGAGCATTGTCGTTCTGCCATGATCACACAAAACAGTTCTGGGTGAACGGTCAACTCTTCGTGGGGTAGTAGGAGCTAAGAAAAGGGGAGGTGTGCAGAAACAGACCATCTTAAGATGGATAGTGCTCTGCATCAAGATCTGCTATGCAGTGGCCAAGAATCAACAGCCTGAGGGTTTGCAGCTCATTCCACCAGAGCTAAGGCCGCGACCTCTGCCTTAACCTGCGAAGTACCTCTTCTGGATAACTGTCAGGCAGCAACGTGGGCGTTCTTGGTCATGTTTACCGAACAGTACTGTCTGAAAAGTTAGGCCTGTTGCAACGGGCACTTCGCCCGTTCTGTTCTTCAGGACTTTATGATTTGAAATTGGCTTTTCAGACCCACCTCCAGGGAGGTATTGCTTGGGTATCCATTCCTTTTTTTTTTTCTTTATTGAGCAGTTCGTAGCCAAAACATGAGAAAACGGAGGCTAATATTTTGATACTGATACAAAATACATAAATAAATAACCAGGAACCGCATCACATATTCCATATATTTGATATAAAGGGCTGGGTAGAAAATTGCCAAGTGCTGATCGTAGTGCAAACTCATATAGTATAACGCCTGCAAACAGACAACTTTAGCATTTTGACTCAAGTTATAGATCAAATATATGTCCAGTGCAAAAAGATATCTTAAAATAAAAAGTCTACATACTTCTGAACATCCTAGATAACTGTCTAATCTACTGTGTTGAAATTGATTTCCCAAACCATCAATTAATATATAGTTAGTAGCTACAGTATTTACTCTTGAACCTAATATAGCTAATATCCGGAATACATTAAATGCAATCACAGAATTTACTGGGTTGGGGATTATAAGGTCAACCAAACAAAAACAAAGATATTGCTGTTCAATACATCTCCTAATAATCTTCCCACAATCTTCACTCTCAATATTCATCTCAGTGATCTATCATATATATATATATATATATATATATATATATATATATATATATATATGTATATATATATATATATATGTGTGTGTATATATATATATATGTAGCACATGATTATTCTTAATTATTTGAATTCAACTATAAAGCTACATTCAATAATATAAATACCTTGCTGGATATATGGGGTTTTCTCCCTGTATCCCTTATTGGTAGAGTGGCCCTGATAAAGATGTCGATCCTTCCACTGGTACTTTATTTATTACGCTTCCCATTATAATTACTAGATCGTATTTTAGAGAGCTTGATCATCTGTTTCAAAAATTCATCTAGAATGACAGGCAACCTAGGGCTAGAATAGCAAAATCACAAGGGAGGCTTGCTTGACCTCACTGCAAAACACTTTTAGATAATATAGGTCAAATTATGATTAACACCGAAGAACTAGACAATTTGATTTTGTTCCAAAAGGCCAAAGAGTCTATAATTGAATTATCGTCCTTTAAAGAAAAAAAAGAAAATCCAATGAAAACTAGATACAGGTAATTGTTTTCATATTTAAAAATTGAAGAGTCCTGAATTGCCATGTCTTTATTTTACTAAAGTAGTATCGGTTTTATGGCATTGTCCTCCTTAATGAAGTTATGGAACATTTGAAGCGTAAAGGGTTCACCAGGTTAGGAGATTTCTTATGATGGGGCGAGACATCGACCGTGGGATGAAATAATCTTGTGTTTAGGGAAGGAGGCCAAAGACTTGGAATTTAATGAACAACAGATCAGTATCCTACTGTCTTCAACGTGCTCCGTTTGGAGCCCAGAGATCATGTGTTGATGCACATTTATTATAAAAGTCAGTTAACAGGCTTGGGAATATGGTACCGGACTATATGGAACAACACCCCAAAAATTTTGGTTGATGATTTTTTGATTAAAATCACCCATACTACGGGTTGTTCAGTTATCAAAGAAGAATGGTCGCATATCGCAGAATTGGGATACAAGTCTTTAAGGACCGCAAAATTTAAAACAATGGCTTTTTTGTCAAGATGGCTGGCCTACTACACTCCCCACAGATTGCATTAGATGATTCCCACAGTTCCAGAACAGTGTTTTCATTGTAAATTAGTTGGGTATCTAATCAAAGGTAAGGAATGTTCAACTAGAAGTCTCTATCAGGTGAACAAAGTTACTTCACTTCGGTAACGCCTAATCTGCTAGAAACTCTAGTTTCAGGTTCCTTGCCAATTCTCCCCGTTCTGCAAGCCAATTTCAGTGTCCGGGATACCATTCTCAGGGCCATAATTGTTCACACCAATGGTCAGTTCTAATCATTGCTCCGCGATCCTGACGTGGAAAGTCACGAAAGTAACTGATGTCAGCGCTCCGATATGGTGCCTGTATAGGTTCAGCACATGTTACTTCTGGTGCGGGGTACTGCTCAATAACTTCCAGATCCATTTCAACGCCTGGGGATTAGGTAAGGAATTAGCGGCTAGATAGTCTCTAGCAGGTAATGCATTATCAAAGGTAACTAACTTGTTCTTCATGCTCACTCAAGTGACTGTGGGAGTGGGCAAAGATACAGAGAATCTTGTCTGTGCTTAACTTGACATCACCTTTTTCAATGCTGATAATAATTGACAGTAGTGCGACACAACAAATAGCCTGTGCGGAAAACAAACGAGTATCAACTGTTATGGGAAAACCAGAGATGAGTTACAGGTCAGTAACATTTCTATCATGCCATCTTTTTGACTGGCACATCAAGTACGGTGTGAAACCAACATAATTAATAATGATCAAGTAGAAGCAGTACTTAGAGATGCAATTCGCTACCTCATCAGTATTAATGTCGGTTTTCTGTGGCTTTTATTTTGTAGCTCTTTCATCGCGCTGCTTGCAGCTGATTGTACACTATGTTCCCATTATCAGAGCACATTTTGAAGCTCGAATGCAACCGAAACACTACAGTATGCTCCGGCATTTTGACCACATTACAAAGGTAGGACATTTTAAGAAGCAAGACATTTTAACCAATAATTATTTGCTTTTTGTTAGAATTGTTCATGATTAAAGGAACATACTTTGCTGTGTATCAACAAAAATAAGTTCAGAGTGCACTGTTATTATGCAGTGAAAACACATGAATAGCTACGTTGTGATTACTATTATTAATATTATGCAGATGCAAGGATTTTTCTCTTGTACCTGTAGAAAAAAATAACTTGTCACCATAATATGCTAAGTACCTGCATACTATTTAATATGTTCTGTACCTTTAACTGCAATAGCAGAATTGTTTCCATCACAGTAATGGAATGTATGTTCCTAATGAATGTTGCTATTATTTGAAAAGGTGTTACGTTTACAGTGTTGTCGTGCTATATATATTTTTTGCTTTTGTACAGGTAGACTCCAAATAGAGATCTCTAATGTATGTAGTAACTTTATCATTCTGATGGATACTTCTAACTGCAGGTTTCTCACTTTTGAATATCCCCAAGGCTCCAGGCTGGACCCGGAGAATTTTGCAGCAGTGATCATGCGCACTACTATAAGCGATGTTCGGTTTCGCGTTGGTTCCATACTGCCTCGGACGTTTTAGAGCACAGCTGCATATTAGCGACACCGCTGAATGCTGATTCAGGGGTGTAGGTGTAGGTTCCTTTCTTTCTGGGCATTCCTACGCAGATTTGTAGCTCTGCTCCCAACTGTCTCGGTCGTCCGACAACTCCTAAAATCTTTTTTAGATGTGTGCTAGAGAACAATGACCCACTGAAAACAATGGATTTGGAGGTGTGCTGTGACTGCAGGAAGCAGATGTCAGTCACAGACTCGCGCGAGATATGCTTTTGGTGCCTGAACACAGCTCGTAGTTGGGCAACAAGTGTGTCCTAATGCATCCGAGACGATTGGAGATGGGGAGGCGAAGACACCTACCACAGGATGAAGTCCAGGCATTCGCGCAGATCTTGCTCCCACTCCATGTCTTGGGCTGGGCCTCGGGCTGGTTCTCCTATCACTCCATTTCCTGCTCAAAGTCTTCCTGTAACTCAAAGGGTACATGCAAGCATAAGAAAGCAAAGCAGGACACGACATCCATTCCACCACTCTGGTTACAAAGAGAAGGTGCAAAGGTGTCATGATAAAAGTCACACTGCATCAAATTCACCAACCATAAACTTGATTCCTCAATTGACTCCTGCCAACTAATTTTCCTCCCACACCAGAAAAGATTTGTACAGATCATTTGTAGATCAAGTTATAGAAGCATATTCCTCACCCTAAGAATATTTCCCAGTTGCCAGACTAGATCTGGAAACGTATCATAACACCCTACCGACGCACAGATAGATGGCGCTGTGCTGCTCTGCACTCACTTCTTTCCACCCAAGAAGTGTCTGAGAATAGCTGCATATGTGCCACCTCTATGTGCCGTCTTCTGTTCCTTTTCTTTCCGCGCCTTTGAACGCGTATCTGAGTTCTGCTCCTTCTTTAGTAGATTTTCAATGACCATAAAATGTCAAAATCCAGTGTGCAAGGGAGTGATCTCCCCTCCAAAAACTACAGGATTTAAACCAATGCGATGACTGTAGAAAACACATGTCGGAACGGGTGTGCCTTTGGTCTCTGGGTATGATTTCAAGTCATGCGCTGAGTGCGTCCTCCTGCACCTGAAGGGGATTTGGTACTATGAAGATGTATATCGCCAAACATAAAAAGAAGTCACAGTCTGCGCGTACATCCTGTTCCAAGTCAAGGGTGCAGACCTGCTCCTTCTCCTGAGGCCGATACCACATGGGGGCCTCTTCGCAGCCAAAGTTATCTCAATCAATCAATCAATCAATCAAATCATTTATATAGCGCACTACTCACCCAGAGGGTCTCAAGGCGCTAGGGGAGGGGAGTCAGCTACTGCTCGAACAGCCAGGTCTTGAGTTGCTTCCTGAAGGCGAGGTGGTCCTGGGTCAGGCGGAGGTGGGTCGGGAGGGAGTTCCATGTCTTGGCGGCGAGGTAGGAGAAGGACCGTCCCCCTGTGGTGGCTCTTCGGATGCGGGGGACGGCAGCGAGGGCGTGGCCCGTCGATCGGAGCTGGAGTTTGGGAGCGTAGAAGTTGAGGCGACTGTTGAGGTACCCTGGGCCTTGGTTGTGTAGGGCTTTGTGTGCGTGGGTGAGGAGACGGAAGGTGATTCTCTTGTTGACCGGGAGCCAGTGCAGGCCTCTCAGGTGTCCGGAGATGTGGCTGCGACGGGGGATGTCCAGGATGAGTCGTGCTGAGGCGTTCTGGATCCGCTGGAGTCTCTTCTGGAGTTTGGCGGTGGTTCCGGCGTAGAGGGAGTTGCCGTAGTCCAAGCGGCTGGTGACGAGGGCCTGGGTGACCGTCTTCCTGGTCTCGGTGGGGATCCACCGGAATATCTTACGTAGCATGCGCAGGATGTTGAAGCACGACGAGGAGACGGCGTTGACTTGTCTGGTCATGGAGAGGGAGGAGTCCAGGATGAATCCCAGGTTGCGTGCGTGGTCTGTTGGTTTGGGTGCGCTGCCCAGGGCGGGGGGCCACCAGGAGTCGTCCCAGGCAGAGGGTGAGGATCCCAGGATGAGGACTTCCGTCTTGTCCGAGTTCAGTTTCAGGCGGCTGTTCTTCATCCATTCGGCTACCTCTTTCATCCCTTCGTGGAGGTTGGCTCTGGCGGTGGCGGGGTCGTTGGTGAGGGAGAGGATCAGCTGGGTGTCATCGGCGTAGGAGATGATGTTGAGGTTGTGCTGGCGTGCGATGGCTGCGAGAGGGCTCATGTAGACGTTGAAGAGGGTAGGGCTGAGCGAGGAGCCTTGGGGAACGCCGCAGATGCCTTCGGTGGCTTCAGATCTGAACGGTGGGAGGCGGACTCTCTGTGTCCTTCCGGCGAGGAAGGAGGTGATCCACTCCAGTGCCTTCTCCTGGATTCCGACGTTGCTGAGACGCTGTACTAGTGTACGGTGGCAGACCGTGTCGAAGGCCGCGGAGAGGTCTAGGAGGATGAGGGCTGCTGTTTCTCCGTTGTCGAGCAGTGCTCGGATGTCATCGGTGGCTGCGATCAGGGCGGTCTCGGTGCTGTGGTTGGCCCGGAAGCCAGACTGCGAGAGGTCGAGGGATCCGTTCGTCTCGAGGAAGGCGGCCAGCTGCTTGTTGACGGTCTTCTCGATGACTTTTGCAGGGAACGGGAGCAGCGAGATGGGGCGGTAGTTCTTGAGGTCAGTGGGGTCGGCTGATGGCTTCTTGAGAAGAGCGCTGAGTTCGGCGTGCTTCCAGCTCTCCGGGAAGGTAGCCGTGTCGAAGGAGGTGTTGATGATGTCCCGCAGGTGGGGTGCGATGACAGCGTCGGCCTTGTTGAAGACGTGGTGGGGGCAGGGGTCGGTCGGAGATCCGAAGTGGATGGAGTTCATCGTGCGGACGGTGTCTTCGGTGCTGATCGGGGTCCAGGCGCGGAGGGTGGTGGTGGGGGGCGGTGGTCCGGTCATGGCGTGCGTTGGTTGAGTGCTGAAGCTGTTGTGTATGTCCGCGATCTTGTTGTGGAAGTAGGTGGCGAGGGAGTTGCAGAGGTCTTGCGAAGGGGTGATGTTGTTGTTTCCGGCGTTGGGGTTGGAGAGCTCTTTGACGATGTTGAAGAGTTCCTTGCTGTTGTGTGCGTTGTAGTCCAGTCGTTCCTTGAAAGCAGTTTTCTTGGTGGCACGGATGAGTTGGTGGTGTTTTCGGGTGGCGAGCTTGAGGGCAGTCATGTTGTCCGGTGTTGGGTCTCTGCGCCAGGTTCTCTCGAGGTCTCGGCAGTTCTTCTTGGAGCTCTTGAGTTCGTCGTTGACCCATGGGGCTTTCTTGCTGCCGGGTCTGCTGGGCGGGGTCCTCAGGGGGGCGAGGTCGTCTGCGCAGTCGCTGATCCACTTGGTGAGGTTGGTGGCCGCTTGGCTGGGGTTCGTTGCGCTGGTGGATGGGTTCTTGCTCAGGGAGGACGTGAGCTGGTCGGCTGTGATCTTGTTCCAGCTTCTGCGTGGGACCTGTTGTTGTTGGTGGTGGATCGTGGTCCTTTTGAAGCTGAAGTGGACGCAGCTGTGGTCCGTCCAGTGTAGTCCGGAGGCGTGGCTGAAGGCGATGTCCTTGCTGGATGAGAAGACGGGGTCGAGTGTGTGTCCGGCGTAGTGGGTGGGGGTGGTCACCAGTTGCTTGAGTCCGAGGTTAGCGAGGTTGTCCAGCAGGGTGGTGGTGTTGCGGTCGTTGTTGTTCTCCAGGTGGAAGTTGAGGTCCCCGAGGAGGATGTAGTCAGCGGAGGGGAGGGCGTGCGGGCTGATGAAGTCGGCGATGTCTTCGCTGAATTGTGTGCGTGGTCCCGGGGGTCTGTAGATGAGGGTGCCTCTGAGGGTGGTCTTGGGGTTGATGTGGACCTGGAAGTGCAGGTGTTCGGCGGGTGCGAGGGAGTCGTCGGTGTTGGTCGTGATGCGGATCGTGTTCTTGTGGATGATGGCGATGCCTCCTCCGGCCTGGTTGATACGGTCCCTACGGATGATCTTGTAGCCGTCTGGGATGGCGATGGCGATGTCGGGCGCTGAAGAGGCGTTCATCCAGGTTTCCGTGAGGAAGGCGACGTCTGGTGAAGTTGTGTCGAGCAGGTTCCAGAGCTCGACGGCGTGTCTGTGGACGGAGCGGGTGTTGAGCAGGATGCATTTCAGGTGGCTGCTGCTGTTGCTCGTCTTGGTGTTGGTCGGTGCTGGAGAGGTGCAGGTCCGGATGCAGGTGAACTTGCAGGAGTGGCAGCAGAAGGGTCCGTGGGTGCGTCTCGGGGTGGCTCGGTAGCAGCCCGGGAATCTACCGGCGTTGAGTGCGTAGAGTTCGGTGGCGTCGTAGGTCCGGCGGGTGGGCTGGTTTCTGCGGGGGCCAGGGGTCCTGGCGCTGGGCGCGGCCAGGCACGGACGGGCGTAGACGAGCTTACCTTTGGCGCACCTTCGGCGCTCAGTCGGTGCTCCCGCTGCGCGGTCGCTCTGGGGGCGTCATAAGAAGGGAGCCGGGAGCTTGCTGTCCAATCGGCTGGCGTGGGGGTGGGGCCGCAGGCAGGCAGCGGCGGGAAAGCGGGTGCAGGCAGGCTAGGCGGGCAGCCCTGCGGCGGCTGGGGCGCTGAAATCGGCGTCGGCGCAGTGCGGCGTTGGTACAGGCAGCAGGAGGCTCAGGAGGGCTCAGGAAGCAGGAGAGGTAAGGAGCGTGGGGGCGACCAGGCTGAGGGCGCAGTGGTGTCTGGTATGAGGGCATCAAGGTGGCACTCGATCTCAATCCCAATACCCGATTGAGGAGCCAATTTCACAATTGAACTTGATGCTCCCCAAGTTCCTTGGGCCATCAGTGAAGTCACAGCGGGTCAAGACCTTAAAGGAGGCCATGCTGCTTATTTTTGGCACTCTTCCGGCTCTCTCTGGCGTGTTTTTGGGTCCAAAGGTCCACAAATGCCTCCATGTGGGTTTGCACCGGCAAATCAGTCCTCTGTGCCATCTGAGGTTCTGGATCCAGTCTCTGGTTTCACACCTACTCAGGGGCAGACCTCCACTCTGGTCCCAAGACCTTTGCAAGACCCTCTTTCATCAACGTAGCACCGACCGCGCCGGAGAGAATCTGGTGCCGGCTATGATGCGCCCAAACCCCCACTCACCCTGAATCTGTCTCAACCTGACAAAGGTCACACTATTGACTCAACTCCAGCACACCTGGTTCCCATACAGCCTGCTTCTGACCGCATACCTCAACTATCATGAAGCCTTCCTCAAAAGCTCCATCATCGTTTGGTTTGGACTTTGACCAGAGTTCACCACCACCATGCTGATGAAGGGGATGACTTACCCCCACATTATGATGATGATGATGACAGTTTGTACATAAATTTACAGTAGACCAGCGGGCTTGATACTTCCTCTGACAGAGGTTGAATGTTTGTCCTTGGGCCACCAAGGGAAGAGAGTGTTTTCTTAGCTGTGGTAATTCGACCTACAACTGCCTTTTGTTGAAGGTAAGACTAATTATTTCACAGAAGTCCTGCAACCTGGGTCTGCTTCCTCTGAGCCCTTACTTTTATTCAGCAGAGCCCTAACTCTCTGATGGCACTTGGTCTTACCCACCAGTGAACAGTCCGGTGGCCAAACGCATACACTGGTGTCCGGCGACCCCTTTGTTTTCCTACCCAGCATCCTACTCCTGAGAGTTTGGTGGTCTAAGCTACCACCAGCAAGATGAATCCTAATTCATTCCCCATGAACCACTCCAGATAAGTCAAAAAGAAGTAAGGCATTCAGAAAACAAATGTTTGGCTAGCCCAGCCTCGAGGTTGCTCAATGCAGTTTGCCTACTAGGCTGATATACGCACGCCCTGGGGTACAGCTAGAACTTGCTGGAAGTCCCAGAAGAATTTAGAGCCTCCATGGCTCAAGCCATTGAAGATATGTGATTTGTGCTGGCCTGGATACTACCGATTGCTTGGGGAGAGCAGTCTGCACTAGTTTGGTGCAACATCGCCATGAATGCGATCTGCAGGTTTTTCAGGAGATGTTCAGGCATCCTTTTTGGATATGCCTTTCGACTGATCTGTCTCTTTGGCACAAAAGCTGATTCCACTTTAAAACGATTAACGAAAGTCAGGTCACAGTGCATTCTTTGGTCCTTTCGACCCCTGCCAGTCAGTTTCTTCATTCGTTTTGTCCCTTCCAATGCTACTCAGAGAGCTGATGTACAGGCAGCGCCATGGTCCTCCTGCCCCCACTGCAGTTACCCTAGTTATTTCATGCTCTGGGACTGGGATCCTGCAGGCAACGCGCAGGGCACTTATGGACATCTGTTTTCCCAGTCAGTCACCTGCGGCATCAGCCTCCAAGCCATTTTAATTTCCTCTCAGTGGCACACAATCACCCTGTGGGAGGCAGGATCCAACACTTTCTCCCAGGTTGGCAATCCGTCACACCCAATAGGTGGGTCCTCCAGATCATTCAGCAGGGCGCTGCCCTTCCGTTTCTTTCCGACTCACAGCAGTTTCCTCCCACATCAGAGTGGCTCTGAGGTGCACCTACCCAACTTGCTGCAAGAGGGGCGACCTCTGCTTTCCAAAGGGGCCATCGAGAGGGTCCTGGACTCGGAAATAGAGTGTGTGTTACTTAAACGATTACCTCATGCAAAAGAAGGATGGAGGCTTCCAACCTGTTTTAGACATTCTCCCCCGGAACGACCTAATGTGGAAGGACAAATTTGAAAATGCTCACAATGGCCCAACTTCTGTTTGTCCTGGTGCTGGGCGACTGGCTGGCTGCCTTAGACCTGCAGGACACATTTTCATATACCTGTCCTGCAGTCTCACAAACGTTACTTGCAGTTCAAGGTAGGCCAAGAGCGTTTTCAATTTCCCATTTTCCCCTTTGACCTCCCCATCTCCCCTCCGGTGTTCAAAAAACTGATGGCAGTGGTCACTGCTCATATTTGGAGGTAGAGATTACCAGTTTCCTCCTATCTCGACAACTGGCTGTTAAAGGCAGACTTGCCACAGTCAGTCTGAGATCGCATCCAGACAATGGCGAACCTTCTAACATCAGTAAGGTTCTTGAGCAATGAGTCAACGTTGCGCAGAACTCCTTGCCAGAGGCTTCTTTTTTTAGGAGCCGTCTTGGCCACAGGGCAGTTTAGAGATTTTCCTCCAACGGTTCACGATATTGAGGCTATGATCCTGATATTTCAGCCTTGGTCCAGGATCACAGTGAGAACAGCTCTGAGGCTTATTGGTCACTTGCCTCCTGCACCTTCCTTGTCAGCTAGATGTATTACAAGCAGACTCTGCAATAGAATTTGATGTTTCCATGGATCCAGCATAAAGGAAATCTGACAGATGTCATCCAGATCTCGGAGGAGACAGCTGATGGTCTGTATTGGTGGCTGCTCAAACTCAATTGGTACGCGGCAGGTCTCGTTCCCTTCCCACCCTGAGATGACAGTGGTGACAGACTCTTCCCCTCCTGGGCTGGGAAAGTCATTTGTGGGAGGTGGAGATCAGAGGACTCAGTGACCGACAGAAGCCAGGCTCCACATTAGCCTGTTGGAGTTGCAGAATATTTGCCTTGCTCCGACAGCCTTCTTGCCATGCACCAAAGGGAGGCTTCTCATGGGCAACTCCACTGCCACTACCTCTGGTGTTGGTTGGAGTGCCAAAGCGTTTTCCTGTTTGCCAACCACTTGGCAGGGTGTCTGAATGCCAGAGCAGACATGCTGAGCAGCGTTATTGGCAGATCACGAATGGCGTCTACATCCCAAGGTGGTGCAGGGCATCTTCCACAATGAGGAATGCACAACGTTGAAAATGTGGGTATTGAAGTTTCTGCAAAAAGCTTTGTTAGTAAAACATTTTGGCTGGAATGGAACACTGGATTCATGTATGCCTTCCCGTCCGCCACCACTCCTGCCCCAAGTTCTGGAAAAGATTAAGAACGACCAGGTGAAATCATGTTGGTGACTCCGCTTAGGCCAGTAGAATGTATATGTGGAACTTCTGGGTATGAGCATCTGTCCTTCAATCAGGCTACCTCCGATCAGGCTGCCACTTCACAAAGATCTTCTGTTGCAGCAACAGGGCAAACTCCTCCACCTGAATTTGCGCAGTCTACACCTACATACGTGGAGATTGAGCAGCAGCTATGGACTGTGTTTGATCTGCTGCCTGAAGTGGAGAATGTCATCCTTGCCATCAGTGCCATTCCACGAAATCCATTTATGCCAGGCACTGCGGTAAAATTGTGGGCCTGGATGGGGCTCTTTAGACTGATCCCTTACAAGCAAAGCTGTCAAACATCCTTTTGTTTGTTTTATTTTTGGCACATGATGTGGGCACTCTTAAAGGTTGTCAGTCCTTTCCACCCTTCTATGTTTACTGGATTCAGCTGTCCTGGTTTATATCACCTGTTGTGATGAAATGTATTAAAGGCTTGACACACACGTACCCTCCCAAGCCGTTTGTGATGCCATACTGGGACCGTAAAATGTAGATAAAGGGGTTAGACCCATGTAGTCAGTGGGACCTGGGTAATTGATAGAGATATATAAAGGGGTCCCAGACCAAGCAAACAATTAATTATATTACATTCACATAATTATTTGAATAGATTCAAAGCAAATGAGGGTGCTCAGTGTTTTTATTTTCACTGCACCATAGGACATTCAATGATAGAAAAATCATTAGTATAGTACATAAAATTCAAATGCGCCCACAGGAGGAAGGGAAGGAGTGCAAGGGAGGGGATACAGTTCAATTAGTTACACATCACTAATCAAAAATCATTGAGCATGAATCCATGAGTTAAATCATAATTATCATTGATCCACATATGAGAGGTCAAGAGAAACACATATCAAACAAAACATTTTGCATGAAAGATACCCCTATCATGATTATTATTATCAATCTTGGGTTAGGAGTTCTTGGTTGTAGATAATAGTCTACGTTTCGACCCAGAAGGTGTAGGACAGTGGATCCTTACTCGCGGGTCTTCGTCAGGACGTGAGGGGGGTGGAGGGTATGTTGGGCTGATTCCTAGGCACAAAATTAAAGATAAAGGCTCATTAATTAAACCGGTCTCGAAGAGTCCCGACATAGTTAATCTAGAAAAAATTCAGAAAAAACGGAGGCCCGTTTGGTGAAAAGGAGAATTAAAAAAGTTTAAAAAGGAGGAGGGTAGTTATACTAAGGATAGGTTGTTGAAAAAGCCACCTATTACACTTTTTAACAATAACAATTACCTGATAGACCAGGCAGAAAAACGGCCAGCCCAAAAGCGTGGTCCGTCCCCAGGCGATGCCTTGTCCTGCGTGGTATTTGTCAGGATCTGAAAGGCCATGATGGAAAAATTTAAAAAGGATTTTATTATTATGGCGCCAAAACCGTGAATGATTCGGTAAACAAAGGATTATCATCGGAGACCGCTAAACAGGGAGCCTACCTTATTTTCTAAACATTAGGGTATGAATCATCCAATGTTTCCCGTCGTACCCGGGTGTGTTCAAAATTCTCAAAAATGGCCCAAGGCGCTCGTGCCGCGTCTGAAATACACCGAATTGCAGAAGGGGGTTTAGTCATCGGTGAAAGAAATTATAGGGGTGGATGGGTGATGCACCATTGTTCGGAAAACTCACCCACGGAGATAATAGATATTCCAAAGCGGAGTATTCGAGCCGGCGTCTCACCGCGTCTCCTTATTTCTATTATTGGCCGTACCGGGGTGTACAAGTTCCTCAAATAATTCAAGCGCCCCCGTCATATATCTGAAAAACACCAGATCATAAAGGGGGGTGTTGGTTTAAGGAATTCAAAAGGCTGGATCCTAAAGAGAAAAAATAGCGTCGCTACTCTAAAACTCACCCGGGAGGATTGTGAAAGCTCAAAGTGGAGCAAGGGAGCTGGCGTCTCACAGCGTCTCCCTGGACTCAGGAAGTGTTGCCTGGGTAACCAGGGTAGTTTTCTAACCTCGTGGAGGAAAGACTAACCGCCGTTGCTAGGTTACATAGGACATTCAGTGATGGGTACGAGGAGGGAAAAGAGACTCCCGTTGAAGTGTAGAAAAGTAGAAAAATCTCACCGGCCCGGCACAGGAGACATAGGCATATTTAGAAAAAAACTTTAGATTGGGAAACCACGATGTCCGGGAAAGAAATACACATCATTTACCTTTGGGCTCATAATGGTTTTGCGTGGACCTGCTACAAAAGCGGTATAAAAGGGCTAAAGAGGTCGCCCCGATTTTCCAACAGCATCAGTTTGGCATTTAGAAACGTAGGTTACATTTGTCACTTAGAAGGTATGAAGGCGCGAACCTGCCAAACATGGCGGTCAGGCGCACAATATTTCAGAAACAGTTTTCATTATCAGTGGCACATTATTCATCAAGGCAGTCTATTGATACTATAGAGGCGCAAACCTGCCAAACATGGTAGTCAGGCGCTCATTTTGTATCGGAAACACTTAAAAAACATTTGTAAATTAGATAGTTGAAAAAGAAGCTGTTGGACACCAGCTAAACGCCTTATGAGAAAGTCATTACAGAGCAATGCATATACAGAGTCCCAGATAGACATAAGCACCCCACCAGTGTGTGGGATACGGGCACAGCTCAAAGTGTAGCCATTTGCGCAAAACTGCTCTCCGACTCATTCAAACCCATATGTACTGAGTCAAAGAATCCAATCCATTTTATCTCCCTTACATTAAGAACAGGTTCTATGCTACCTCCCCTTGGGCCTAGTCTGACCTGCTCCAAAACTGTCCACCTCAGGCTTTCCGGGAGGTGATTATTTGCATTACAGTGGTCAACCAAGGGGGCACCGGCGACCTTGCACCTTACACGGCTGCAGTGCTGCATGAAACGTACTTTTACTCGTTGTTGTGTCTGTCCCACATATATTAGGTCACAGGGGCAAGTTATGCAGTATACCACATTGGTGGAATTACAGTTGGTGTGTGACTTGAGTGGAACTTGATGCTGCTTGTGAGTGAAGATTTTAGTCTGAATCGTCGCTGGGCAGGCTTTGCATGAACCACATCGATAATGTCCCACAATGGGAGGCAGATTCCACATGGTTGCAATGGATGGTTCATCAGGAGTCGTAAGGAAGGAGCGCACCACATGGTCTCGGATGTTCCTTGCTTTTTTAAAAGCATGAAGAGGTGGGCACTTGCTATTGAGGTCTTCAGATATCAGATTCCAATATTTATTGATGGTTTTCTTTACCATATTACTTTTTGTGGAAAAAGTTGTTACACAAATAAGGCGTTCCTCACTATTGTTCTTTTTTTCTCCAGATTGTAATAAAGTTTCTCTGGGGTTAAACCATGCTCTCTTCTTTGCTTTCTTAACCAATCGCCTCGGGTATCCGCGTTCAAGTAATCTACCCATGAGTGTTGCTGATTGTTCCATGTAGTCCTCCTTCCTACTACAGTTTCGGCGGATCCGCAAAAACTGGCCGAAAGGGAGGTTGTCACGAAGACCTCTAGGATGATGACTGGAGTATAGTAGTAAAGAGTTCCTCTCCGCGGGTTTCCTGAAAAGAGTAGTTTGAAGGGTCTCATTTTCCACAAAGATTGTTAAATCCAGGAAATCAATGGACCTCTTGTCAAATTTAATGGTGAATTTTATATCCGGAGATCTATCATTGAGCCAGTTGAAAAAGGTGGTGATTTCATCCTCGGTTCCTGACCAGATACAGATGATATCGTCAATGTATCTCATCCACATGTGTATTTGAGATCTGAATGGGTTGGCATTGGTGAGTACGAAAGTGTCTTCATACATTGACATGAAGATTATGGCCAGATCCGGGGCAAAGGCCGCCCCCATCGCCACGCCCTTAGTCTGAAGGTAGAAGCAATTCCGGAAGATGAAAAAATTCCGCATCATTGCAATCATGAGTAATAAAATAATAAACGATGTGGGTACCCGGGCGGGTGCCTCCCGTTTGTCAAGTGCAATTGTCATTGCCTCAAGGGCCTCCTCCTGGGGTATGCTAGTGTACAGTGACACAATGTCACAAGTTGCCAAAAGATCTTGGGTAGAATCATATGAGTATCCATCGATCAAATTGATGGTGTGTGTGGTATCCCTTAGATATGTTGTAGTGGCCTCCGCCAACGGTTTTAGGAAGAAATCTATATACCTGCACAGAGGTTCCAGCAATGAGCCACACCCAGACACGATGGGGCGTCCCGGGGGCTGGTGGAGATCCTTGTGGACTTTCGGTAGAGTATAGATTGTAGGGAGTCGCGGGTGCTTCTGGTTCAAATACTGAAATTCGTGTTCTGATAGAAACCCTTGTTGTAAACCCTCCTGTGTGACCCTCAAAATCTCAGCCATTAGGTCTTTGGATGGATCACCACCCAATTGTTTGTAACTGATCCCGTCATTCAACTGTCGCAGGATTTCCTTCGTATAGTTATCCAAATCCTGGACTACAATGGCTCCGCCCTTGTCCGCGGGTTTGACAACTATTTCGGTATTGTTTCTTAAGGATTTGAGTGCGAATTTCTCGGCTCTGCTAGTGTTGTATTTAACAAATTTTTTGTCATCCAGGATTATCTTCACATCACGTAGTACAAGACTCTCATATGCCAAGATGCGTTGGGGCATGGCATACGCAGATGGTACAAAGGTAGATGGTAGCCTCAGATTCGTTGTTGACGAGGATTGTTGATAGGGCTTGTCCTTGAAAAAATATCTAAGTCTTATCTTCCTAAAGAACTTATGGAGTTCGACCACGGTGTTGAAGGCATCCGGTGTGGAAGTAGGAACAAAAGATAAACCACGGCTTAGTACTTTCGTTTCATCCTCCTTGAGGGTATACTTCGAGATGTTAATCACAGGGGAAGTCTTCTCTACCATCTGTAGTTCTTCCTGCGGGTGGATCTCTCCCCGTGTTCCTCCTGGGGGAAGCTCACCTGCTTCGTGCCTCTCCCTCTCCCGGAGTCCCATTCTTGGCCTGCATTGAATTGGCCTCTGCCAGTTCCTCTGTCCCAGTTGTTCCCTCTGCCCCGTGGGGGTCTCCATCCTCCCTGTCCTAAAAAAGGGGGTTGGTAAGATGGACCGTAGGAGTCCTGGTAACCGTATGCACCACTAGGCCCGGCTCGGTCTGAGTCCTCACCCGAACTATACGAGGAATCCAAAAAGGTTGTAAAATTCCGTCTACCCCTGTAGGATCCACGGCCCCGGTTTGTAAATCTCCCTTGGTTGTCTTGTCTGTAATATTCGTCCTGCAGATAAGGATATGTTCTTTTTTTGTCATAAGACTTCACATCCCGGGCTAGTTTTTCAAGTTTCCTTTTTATTGTAGTTGTCTCAAAGTCCTGCAGGGTCGCCACCAGTTTTGTCAGGGCATCTTTGGAATTTGTAAGAGTGGAATCGCCACTTATTTCGGCTTTGAGATCCGCTATCTGCTTGGTTAAAATTGCAATTTGTTCACTAGCTGTTTCAATGCCGAGAACCATCCAATGTCGCGAACAATTGTTCGCGACAAAACTGAAGCCTTCTCGGAACTTGGGTACATCAATAAAGATTGCGGGTTCAACTTTCACCTGTAAGCCTACAGGGATGATATTGGATTGCAGACACTGTGCTAGAAAATGTCCATGAAGCTTGGTTCTAATGAGTTTTTTCTCTAGACGTTCCAACTGATTCACTTTATCGTTAAGGGAAAAATCAATAGCAGGTGTGGTTGAGGACAGAAAGCTGTTTGCTGAATCTGATAGAAATTGCTTAATGTAATCCTCAGTATAAGAAAGGACCTCCTTGTCAACCATATTGGTTGAATGAGTTCAAGAAACAAGGGATACAAATTAAAGAAATTAAATTAACTAAATCTGTGGAAGAAAAAACCTCGCAGACCAGCGTCTGCTCGAAGTATAATGTAGATAAAGGGGTTAGACCCATGTAGTCAGTGGGACCTGGGTAATTGATAGAGATATATAAAGGGGTCCCAGACCAAGCAAACAATTAATTATATTACATTCACATAATTATTTGAATAGATTCAAAGCAAATGAGGGTGCTCAGTGTTTTTATTTTCACTGCACCATAGGACATTCAATGATAGAAAAATCATTAGTATAGTACATAAAATTCAAATGCGCCCACAGGAGGAAGGGAAGGAGTGCAAGGGAGGGGATACAGTTCAATTAGTTACACATCACTAATCAAAAATCATTGAGCATGAATCCATGAGTTAAATCATAATTATCATTGATCCACATATGAGAGGTCAAGAGAAACACATATCAAACAAAACATTTTGCATGAAAGATACCCCTATCATGATTATTATTATCAATCTTGGGTTAGGAGTTCTTGGTTGTAGATAATAGTCTACGTTTCGACCCAGAAGGTGTAGGACAGTGGATCCTTACTCGCGGGTCTTCGTCAGGACGTGAGGGGGGTGGAGGGTATGTTGGGCTGATTCCTAGGCACAAAATTAAAGATAAAGGCTCATTAATTAAACCGGTCTCGAAGAGTCCCGACATAGTTAATCTAGAAAAAATTCTGAAAAAACGGAGGCCTGTTTGGTGAAAAGGAGAATTAAAAAAGTTTAAAAAGGAGGAGGGTAGTTATACTAAGGATAGGTTGTTGAAAAAGCCACCTATTACACTTTTTAACAATAACAATTACCTGATAGACCAGGCAGAAAAACGGCCAGCCCAAAAGCGTGGTCCGTCCCCAGGCGATGCCTTGTCCTGCGTGGTATTTGTCAGGATCTGAAAGGCCATGATGGAAAAATTTAAAAAGGATTTTATTATTATGGCGCCAAAACCGTGAATGATTCGGTAAACAAAGGATTATCATCGGAGACCGCTAAACAGGGAGCCTACCTTATTTTCTAAACATTAGGGTATGAATTATCCAATGTTTCCCGTCGTACCCGGGTGTGTTCAAAATTCTCAAAAATGGCCCAAGGCGCTCGTGCCGCGTCTGAAATACACCGAATTGCAGAAGGGGGTTTAGTCATCGGTGAAAGAAATTATAGGGGTGGATGGGTGATGCACCATTGTTCGGAAAACTCACCCACGGAGATAATAGATATTCCAAAGCGGAGTATTCGAGCCGGCGTCTCACCGCGTCTCCTTATTTCTATTATTGGCCGTACCGGGGTGTACAAGTTCCTCAAATAATTCAAGCGCCCCCGTCATATATCTGAAAAACACCGGATCATAAAGGGGGGTGTTGGTTTAAGGAATTCAAAAGGCTGGATCCTAAAGAGAAAAAATAGCGTCGCTACTCTAAAACTCACCCGGGAGGATTGTGAAAGCTCAAAGTGGAGCAAGGGAGCTGGCGTCTCACAGCGTCTCCCTGGACTCAGGAAGTTTGCCTGGGTAACCAGGGTAGTTTTCTAACCTCGTGGAGGAAAGACTAACCGCCGTTGCTAGGTTACATAGGACATTCAGTGATGGGTACGAGGAGGGAAAAGAGACTCCCGTTGAAGTGTAGAAAAGTAGAAAAATCTCACCGGCCCGGCACAGGAGACATAGGCATATTTAGAAAAAAACTTTAGATTGGGAAACCACGATGTCCGGGAAAGAAATACACATCATTTACCTTTGGGCTCATAATGGTTTTGCGTGGACCTGCTACAAAAGCGGTATAAAAGGGCTAAAGAGGTCGCCCCGATTTTCCAACAGCATCAGTTTGGCATTTAGAAACGTAGGTTACATTTGTCACTTAGAAGGTATGAAGGCGCGAACCTGCCAAACATGGCGGTCAGGCGCACAATATTTCAGAAACAGTTTTCATTATCAGTGGCACGTTATTCATCAAGGCAGTCTATTGATACTATAGAGGCGCGAACCTGCCAAACATGGTAGTCAGGCGCTCATTTTGTATCGGAAACACTTAAAAAACATTTGTAAATTAGATAGTTGAAAAAGAAGCTGTTGGACACCAGCTAAACGCCTTATGAGAAAGTCATTACAGAGCAATGCATATACAGAGTCCCAGATAGACATAAGCACCCCACCAGTGTGTGGGATACGGGCACAGCTCAAAGTGTAGCCATTTGCGCAAAACTGCTCTCCGACTCATTCAAACCCATATGTACTGAGTCAAAGAATCGAATCCATTTTATCTCCCTTACATTAAGAACAGGTTCTATGCTACCTCCCCTTGGGCCTAGTCTGACCTGCTCCAAAACTGTCCACCTCAGGCTTTCCGGGAGGTGATTATTTGCATTACAGTGGTCAACCAAGGGGGCACCGGCGACCTTGCACCTTACACGGCTGCAGTGCTGCATGAAACGTACTTTTACTCGTTGTTGTGTCTGTCCCACATATATTAGGTCACAGGGGCAAGTTATGCAGTATACCACATTGGTGGAATTACAGTTGGTGTGTGACTTGAGTGGAACTTGATGCTGCTTGTGAGTGAAGATTTTAGTCTGAATCGTCGCTGGGCAGGCTTTGCATGAACCACATCGATAATGTCCCACAATGGGAGGCAGATTCCACATGGTTGCAATGGATGGTTCATCAGGAGTCGTAAGGAAGGAGCGCACCACATGGTCTCGGATGTTCCTTGCTTTTTTAAAAGCATGAAGAGGTGGGCACTTGCTATTGAGGTCTTCAGATATCAGATTCCAATATTTATTGATGGTTTTCTTTACCATATTACTTTTTGTGGAAAAAGTTGTTACACAAATAAGGCGTTCCTCACTATTGTTCTTTTTTTCTCCAGAGCACCCTCATTTGCTTTGAATCTATTCAAATAATTATGTGAATGTAATATAATTAATTGTTTGCTTGGTCTGGGACCCCTTTATATATCTCTATACTGGGACCGTAGCTTGTTCTTGGCATTTCTCATGTGTAGGCCCTTTGAGATGATGCATAGTTGCTCTCTGCGTCTCCTGACTGAAGATTGTCTACGTCATCGCGATTACATCAGCTCATCACTTGAGTGTACTCCAGGTTCTTTAAGTGCCCTCCCCATACACCATCTTTCTCCTGTATAAGTTGATGCTGAGGACTCGGACTGCATTCTTGTCAAAAGACTACGTTTTTGTTTGGGCTGTCCTTTGGGCTTGACAGCATTCTTTGCTCCCCATCACCCATCGAACGAGGAGGAGAGACTCAACCCTGAAAGGGCTTTAAGCTTTTACATTGATTGTATTAAGGCACAGTTTGTGGACGATCTTCTTTTTGTGGGGCTCTCCAGAGTGAAGAAATGGAAGACTGCACAGAGGAGGACCCTGTTGATGGGGATAGTCCTGTGCATCAAGATCTGCTACACACCAGCAGCGCCCGGGAGGTTTGTAAGCCCATTCTGCCAGGGGCTAAGGCTTCTAAAACTGATTTTGCTTGCAGAGTGTCTGACCTTGCCATATGTGAGTGTCATTACATACATGCACAAAGCACTATTGCCAGCTCTGGCAGGAAGGGCACTTCGCCCACTAAGTTTCGCAAGACTATTTGGCTAAGTGCACTCCGCAGACCCTCCGCCTGCAGAGGTACTCCTTTAGTGTTTACTTTAAGGTGAGAAATCTGCATATCAAGTCTTCAGCAGATGAATTTGTTACTTGCATTTGGTAACTCTTTTTGGTAGATAGTCGATTTAACCATAGATTCTTCACTGACCTTCCTATTCTCTTTTTATCATCTTAAAAGGTCCCATGTTAGTGTTCAGCACACTGGTAATATTTGTTCATGCACCGCATCTCAAGGCTTCAGAAATCAAAAATAAAGTTACATCAGCTTGCAGGGAAGGGGCTTAAATGCAGCTCCGCTCTGTTACTTCTGGGGTGTTCAGAGCCTATGTAGATCCGCACAGCGCCACCTAGTGGCACAAAAGAGCACTGCTGAAGAAAAATATCCAGATCCAGTCTGGTGTCTGAGAGTTATTCTAAGCGGTCTTCAAACTGGGGGGCATGGATGGGTTCCCAGGGGGGCGCAAACACGTCTGCAATTACATGCAAATTAATATTGCCTGGAAGTGCACCGATGTTTACTTTCTGAATTTCCAGGCGGTCTTCTTTACTCGGAGTGCTGTGGGGGCGGGGGCAGTGAGTTTGCTGGCACGGTCAAAGAGGTTGCTTTAAAGACAAGCATTTGCAGTGCAATAAGCTCTCGCATTTGCGAGATTTAGCGCTATTGGCATTGTAAATGACATTGCCTTTTATTTATGGGTTTGAAATATCTGCAATATTAAAAGGCATTTTCATTTACAATACCAATAGGTCAAAGTCTTGAAAATGCGAGAACTATTGCATTGCAAATTCCTGTTTAAGAATGGGCTGGATGTGCGTTTTTATAGCTGCCCGTACCATCTGTGCCAAAACGTGTTTCGTTCAATAAATGCGCTATTCCAGAAAAGAGTAAGCATACACCTTTTAGCTCTTTTATCCCAAATGTCTTTGGGGGCCTATTGAGCTGGTTTAAACTACCCCTCCTCCCCACTGATGCCACAGAGCGTACATGGCTCTGCATGGATAACTCCATCCACGGACCATACTTTTGTGATCGTAGGTTTTGCTGCTGTTACTGCGATGTATTTCGGGGTGGAAGGGAAGGCTTCCTACACCCATTAGGGCAAAAAGCAAATAACCTTAACACACCACTCTTACTGCTGTGTTTTTGACCATTGAGATGGACATGGTTTTAATATGGCTGGAATTGTGGTAAACCGCAATTGAACTGCTCCTTGTACTCCTGTTTTCTTGGGCTCGGAATGAGTAAAAGATACCTCTGTTTTCCACAAGAAAAGAACCTGTAAAACGTGGGTAAGTGATCGTTTATTTGACAGGCTCAGTGATAACGAGCTGACAATGGTTTACAATCCCTCTGGTTTTTGTAGGGTGCCTGCCCTGGACGCTCCATTATCTGGAGAGCTGGAAGCCTCACACGAAGGAGGCAATCACTCTGCAAGGGGTGCTGACAGACACATGCATGTGATAAACGTGTTGATTTGGAGTGCCAGGCAATGTTTGCAAGGGCAGTAAATACAAGCATTTGCAATGCAATAAGTCCATCTTTTTAGAGAGTTTATGCTTTCTGATAGATACATCTGCCGTGTGGATTCCTCACCTTGTGAATATCCCCCTTGCGCCAGCAACGTTCGGAAATTTTCTTCGTAGTACGCCGACGTGGGCGACGTCACAGGAGCACGGCATCGCGCGCGACTCCGTCTGACGTCACCGACCCCATATCAGGCCCACGCCGGCGTGATGACGTCAGTTCCCTTTTTTCCGCGTCTTCGACGCTAACGGTTTTCGGGATCTTCTGCGATACTTAGTATCTTTCTGTTAATTAATTGCCACTGTTTCTCTCTTACGACTTGATTCTTCTCCGAAGATGTCGTCGAGGAAAACAGGCTTTAAGCCATGTAGGTCTTGTGCCCGCACGATGTCCATCACTGACCCACATAAGGATTGTTTGTGGTGTCTTGGTTCGAGTCACGACGTCAAGAACTGCAATTCCTGTTTTAAGATGAATCCAAAGGCGCTTCGAGAGCGTGAAGCTAAATTACTTTTGGCAAAAGTAAAACAGGATTCTGGTCGTTATTCGAGATCGACGTCACGAAGATCGAAGTCGAAGCAAAGGTCTCGATCGAAGTCGGGATCGGCGTCGAGGTCCAGAGCGGGTTCGAGATCTGGAGAGGAGTCGAGATCTAAAGCGAAGTCAAAATCCAGAGAAAGATCTAGATCTAGATCTAAATCGGCTTCAGGTCACGCTTCGAGCTCCTCGAGGAGAAAGCATAAGAGGAGGAAGCACAGTTCGAAACATCATTCGGAGAAGGAATCCTCTGATTCGAAGAGAAGGTCTCACAAACATCGTAAAGACTTTGTCTCTCCTTCGCCTGCTTTATCAAAAGAAGGTTCTCCAGCCCCGGAGCCGGAGCCGGAGCCGGATCCGGATCCGATATCCTCGGAGCATGAAGAGGGAGAAGAGGTGATTCCTCTAGAACCGGCTCCAGCGGAGTCTCCTGTGGACCCGGAAGGTCAGAGTGAGAATGTGTCGGGACGGTCTCCATTGGAACATCCGGTAGGTCCGTACCCTCCCTTTCCTGGTCCTGGACAGGATCCCTCGCATTTTCTAAATGCGATGTTTGGAGTATATTCTAGGGCAATGTACCCCACTGGAGCGCCTGTTGGTCCAATGGGTCCATTGTCGTACAATCTGGGTATTCCTCAGTCGTACGCCCGGCTCCATTTATGCCTTTCATGCCGGCGCCTCTTCCACCATGGCTCGGTACGGCTCCACCGCGGTCTTCGACTCCGCATGCGGCTTCGCTGACTCCGGATCGACCTCGCAGTCGAGATCGAGGTACCACACCTGTTCATGACTCTCGTCCTGCTGCTCCGGCTCCTCGATCGACGTCGGAACCGGCTCCGTCGGAGTCGTTACCGGATCCGTCGACTTCGATTCGATTGGAGTGGTCGAGGCGAAGAGCTCAGCGTCTTCTCGAGCAAAAGGATGATGAAAGTTCTGATGTGGAAGAGGGCGAGCTTCCTGATCATGATGATGATTTCGATGAGCTTCGGGATGCTAGTGGTCTGGAACTCTCTCCCGAGTGGGGTCTGCCTTCGACTTCTGATACTCCGCCTAGGGACGTGGCTCCCTATCACGTGGTTATTAGGAAGGCTGCTGACCTTCTTAATTTAAAGTTGCCCACAGTGGAGTACAAGCCCAACATCCTCACTGAAGTCTTGCATTCTCCTTCTTCAATTGTTGAGCCTACACTGCCATTTACTGATGCCTTGACGGATCCAATAAAGGAGATTTGGAAGAGGCCATTATCTGCTCCTGCAGTTTCAAGAGTTATTGCAAGGCGCTATAGAGTGGCTCCTGATGACCCGGCATTTCTTTCTACGCATCCATCTCCGGAAAGTCTTGTGATTCAGGCGGCTTGCTCTAATAGGGCTGCAGGCTCTTTCCCTCAGGTGCCAGCTGACAAAGAGTCTAAGAAATTAGATCAGTCTGCGAAGAAGACTTTCTCTTCTGGGAGCATGGCTCTTAAGTCATCAAATGCTACTTGCCTTTTAGGTAGATATGTGCATGCTCTAATGGACTCAGTGAAGCAATTGTCATCAAAACTTCCTGAGGAGGATAAGAAGAACTTTAATGAAGTGGTCTCTGACACTCAGGCTGCTGCCCGCATGGTCATTCAGAGCGGCATGGACACTGTGGATTCTGTTGCTAGAATTATGGGTTCATCCATTGCGACCAGGAGAGCCGCATGGTTAAAGTCTTCGGATTTCTCTGCGGATGTGCAGTTGCTGGACTTACCCTTTGAAGGAACTGGCCTTTTTGGTAAGAAGGCTGATGTAGCCTTGGAAAGGTTTAAGGACAGCCGTGCCACCGCAAGATCTTTGGGTCTGCAGATGAGAGGGTCGATGACTAGAAAATTCAAAGGATTTGGAAAATCTTCTTTTCGTCCCTTCAAGCAGGGTCAACAACAGCAGCAGCAGCAGAACCCTCTATATAGATCCTATAGAGGTAGACAGAGGGGTCGTGGACGTGGACGTCAAGTCTCCTCTTCCTCCACTTCCTCCAATAATGCCCAACCCCCACCCGCATCAGCAAAGCAGCCCTAGATCCACCATTCTGGATCATGTAGGGCCAGTAGGGAGTCGGCTTACTCATTTTCTACGAGATTGGGAATCGGTTACATCAGATCTTTGGGTTCTCAATCTCGTAGAGAATGGGTATGCACTTCCTTTTCAGGAGTTCCCTCCCAATTACCCTCCTTGCCAAGGTTATTGTTCGGAGGACCACCTGCTTCTCCTGCAGGAGGAAGTCCTGGCACTGTTTCGAAAGGGTGCAATAGAGGTGGTTCCAGAGCAGGAGAGGGGTCAAGGATGCTACTCCCGGTATTTCTTGATTCCCAAGAAGGATGGCAGGCTTCGGCCGATCCTGGATCTCAGGATTTTGAACCTCTATCTCAAACAGGAGAAGTTCAAAATGCTCACCCTTGCTCAGGTTCTTCTGGCGCTGATGGAAGAAGACTGGATGGTGTCGATCGACTTGCAGGATGCGTATTTTCACATCCCAATCCTGAAGTCGCACAGGAAGTATCTCCGTTTTACGGTGGGATCGCAGCACTACCAGTTTGCGGTTCTTCCCTTTGGACTTACTACTGCGCCTCGAGTTTTCACCAAGGTGATGGCAGTGGTGGCTGCGCATCTCAGAAGGTCAGGGATTCCTGTATCCCCTTATCTAGACGACTGGCTGATCAAAGCAGAGTCGCCGGAGATGGTGCTCCATCATCTGCAAGAGACAACTCAGTTGTTACACAGGTTGGGTTTTTCGATAAACGTACCCAAGTCTCACCTGGTGCCCTCCCAGCGCAACCTGTTCATAGGTGCGGTACTGGACACTTCTGTATGTCGTGCATTCCCTCCACCTCAAAGGATTCACGACATTCAGGAGATGATTCCTTTATTCTACAATGGAGCGGTTGTTCCGGTCCTGAAGGTCCTTCGTCTGCTCGGTCTGATGGCTTCTTGCATTCTGTTGGTCAGTCATGCACGCTGGCACATGAGGGCACTCCAGTGGTGCCTCCGCAGGCAGTGGTATCAGCACAACGGAGATCTCAGGGAGTCAGTGAAGATCTCCAGAGAAGCTGCAGTGGATCTGTCTTGGTGGGGCGTGGAAGGCAATCTGTCGCAAGGAAAGCCTTTTCAACTGCCTCCATCAGTGGCCACAGTGATAACGGATGCATCCACTCTCGGGTGGGGTGCTCATCTGGGAGACCTGGAGGTCAAAGGTCTTTGGTCTCCGGAAGAAAGGTTGTCTCACATCAACCTTCTGGAATTGAGGGCGATACGTTTGGCGCTCAAGGCCTTCCTCCCTTCCCTTCGCGGTCGTTCGGTTCAAGTCCTAACGGACAACACGACTGCGATGTGGTACATCAACAAGCAGGGAGGAGTAGGGTCACAGTGTCTCTGCAGAGAGGCTCTGCGTCTCTGGTCCTGGGTTCAGGACCATCAGATTTGTCTGGTGGCAAATCATCTGGCCGGAGTTCTGAACGTTCGTGCAGACAGTCTCAGTCGGCAGTTCTCTGCCGACCACGTGTGGAGGCTTCACCCGGAGGTTGTTCACGACATCTTTCGGATGTGGGGGAATCCTCGGGTGGATCTATTTGCCACTCGCGAGAATGCTCACTGCCTTTCATTCTGCAGTCTCCAGTATCCGATGCAAGGAGCATTTGGGGACGCGTTTCAGTTGAGTTGGGGAGATCAACTCCTTTACGCATTTCCTCCCATACCTTTGATTCCTCGGGTTCTGAGGAAGATTCGTCAAGACCGGACCCAAGTCATATTGGTCGCCCCGGATTGGCCAAGAAGGGTGTGGTACTCAGACCTTCTCCACCTCTCCTCTCACCCGCCGCTCCGTCTCCCTCACAGGGCAGACCTCCTCTCTCAAATGGGGGGGCAGGTTCTACACCCCCACCTCCAGACATTACACCTTCATGCCTGGAGATTGAACGGGGCAACTTGAGTTCTTTTTCTCTCCCTCACGAGGTGGTGGATGTCATTCTCTCTGCCAGGCGTGACACCACTAAGTCCATTTACTCCTATAGGTGGTCAAAATTTGTTTCTTGGTGCAGGGAGAGAGATGTTGACCCTTTGAAGGCTCATTTATCTAATATTTTACAGTTTGCCCTTTATCTGGCGCAGCAAGGTTTGGCTGTTGCCACGGTCAAGGGGTATCTTTCAGCCTTATCGGCGTTTCTATGTTTGCCGGATCAGCCATCTCTCTTTAAATCTCCGGTGGTTTTGAGATTCTTGAGGGGTCTCATAAATATGTTCCCTCCTACTCCTTTTGTTGTTCCTCATTGGGATTTGAATCTTGTGCTGACCTTTTTAATGGGTTCTCCCTTCGAACCCTTGCACAAGTGTCCATTGAGGCTTCTCTCTTTTAAAACGATCTTCCTCGTTGCAATCACCTCGGCAAGGAGGGTAAGCGAGCTTCAAGCTCTAAGTTCCAAACCCCCATTCCTGACCATTCATGCTGAAAGGATGGTTCTCAGGACCAGGGCTGCTTTTCTGCCTAAGGTGGTGACTCCTTTCCATCTTGGGCAGTCCATTACCCTTCCTACCTTCTATCCTCCCCCTCACCCGTCTAAGGAGGAAGAGAGACTGCACCGCCTGGACCCTAAGAGGGCGGTGTCGTTCTATCTGGACAGGACTAAAGACTTCCGGATGGACGACCAGCTGTTTGTTGGTTTTGCTGGCTGCAAGAAGGGCAGAGCGGTGCACAAGCGCACACTTTCCAGGTGGATAATCCTGTGCATCAAGATCTGCTACTCCCTTGCTGGTAAGGACCCTCCTGAGGGTATTAGAGCACATTCTACTAGAGCAAAGTCTGCAACATCTGCTTTGTCTAGGGGTGTACCTGTTGAGGATATTTGCAAGGCCGCGACTTGGGCCTCCCTCCACACTTTCGCAAAGCATTACTGCTTGGATACCGAGGTGAGGAGGGATGGCCACTTCGCGCGCTCTGTCCTCCAAGACTTCCTGGTGTAGCAGAGTGGGCACCCTCCTCCGGGAGTGGGGACTGCTGTGGGAATCTATTCACAAGGTGAGGAATCCACACGGCAGATGTATCTATCAGAAGAACAAGTTACTTACCTTCGGTAACGCTTTTTCTGGTAGATACTATATCTGCCTGTGGATTCCTCACTGACCCACCCGCCTCCCCGTTGTCCACTCTGCTATACCTGGTCTTGCTGTATATATGGTTTATACTATTGATTTGGTTCTATATGTACTGTGTACATTGTATATTTGCATATTTGCTATCGTTGGTCCGTCCGTGTGCCTCGAAGGCACGGAAAAAAGGGCGGAACTGACGTCATCACGCCGGCGTGGGCCTGATATGGGGTCGGTGACGTCAGACGGAGTCGCGCGCGATGCCGTGCTCCTGTGACGTCGCCCACGTCGGCGTACTACGAAGAAAATTTCCGAACGTTGCTGGCGCAAGGGGGATATTCACAAGGTGAGGAATCCACAGGCAGATATAGTATCTACCAGAAAAAGCGTTACCGAAGGTAAGTAACTTGTTCGTTAGCATTGTAAATGACAATGCCTTTTATTTAGGTTTTAAAAAGCAAAACATAAATAAAAGGCATTGCCATTTACAATGTCAATAGCTCAAACTCGCGTAAATGCGAGACCTATTGCATTGCAAATGCTTGTTTCCTGACGTGGCTGCTCCTCACACAACTAGCACACAGACTTCTGAGTGCAACTTTAAGTAAGTGGAGAGGCTCGGAAGCGATCACACGCGACCCACGCTGTGCTCAAAGGCAGTGAAATCGCCTATGCAAAAAATGGGTAACTATCCTGGCTGCTTGGAATGCATGGCGCTCTGAATATAAGGAAAGCACGTCGTGCCTGCAGCAGGGCAAAACCCATTAACCCCTTTGCCGCGGCGAAAATTTCGCCGCGGTGCGGGTGATTTATGGCGTGGGCGTGGTTCGAACGGCCCCCGGCTGTCCTGCGCACACGCCCACCGTGACGTCGGACGGCCACCGGCCGTCCGACGCATGGAGGGGGTTAAAGAAAATAGTGGTTAGAGACCAAATAAAACATACTGTGTCCCAACATCCCAACAGAAGTAAAAGGGCCAGTCGCCATGGGAGGTTTCAAATGAAGGCACAGCGGCACTAAGGATGGACTAACAAGACGATTAAGGAATCAGAAGTCAGCATTTACAAAGGACAAAGACACAAGCCAATGAATAATATGAGCGGAGAGTGGGCGGAGATTTAAATCTCTAACTCAACATAGCATGGTTCGCAAAGCAGCGCATGCGCTTCCCAGGCTTGACCTAAAAAAAAAGACTAAGTGCTTTGTGTTTTCACAGTCATGTAAGTGTGTTTAAAATAATGAAC
Source organism: Lissotriton helveticus (assembly GCF_964261635.1). Lineage (NCBI taxonomy): Eukaryota > Metazoa > Chordata > Amphibia > Caudata > Salamandridae > Lissotriton > Lissotriton helveticus. The sequence goes on from NC_136067.1 coordinate 1,623,622,517, forward strand.
AGCAGCTTAATTGAAAAATAAATGCAAGTTAAACTAACCGGTGATCAATGTACCCTTTTAGGTTATGAAACCTCAGCTAGCAACTACCATCACTGAAGATGTCTGTGTGTGTTAAAGCTGAGTGACACATAATTGAGACCTAGTTCGTGCAGAGGAACAGTGACCTTTGTATTTATAGTCAGGGACACTGGAATTATGCAAATTTGTGTTTTGGGACTTTTGCACATAGTTCTGGATTTCCCGCATTTGTCACATAATCCATCATCAGCTGCATCATTTTCAGATTTTAACAAAAAAATAGTTTCTAGCTCAAACAGTTAAAAAAAAAAATGCAGCAACATGTTACCCTGCAGTGGACGGCTCTTTGTAAAGATTGACTAGTAACCTTTCTGTTGGTTATTGCTATATGCGGGTGTTAAAGCACAAGTTACTTACCTTCGGTAACGATATATCTGTAAGAAACAGTAGCTAGTGTTAGATTCCTTACCTTAGAATATCCCCAGGTGTCAGACTGGATCTGGAAAGTTTTTTCGTCAGCAGTACCCTTGCGCGTCGGTAGGCGTCGTCTGCGGCTCCGCGTCTGTTGTCGGCGTTGTGATCGCCGGGATGAAGTCGTCGGAGTACTTAGACGCCGACCTCGCTCGCTTAAGTCAGTTCTGTACACAGCTTTCCACGCCAGGAACGCAGAGCCATGCAAGAAACCGACACTGGTGCCATGAAATTAGGGCCCTCAAAGGGAGATACCTTAACCCAAGATATCGGTTCGAAGAACGGGGAGGATGGGTGGGGCGGTAAGGAATCTAACACTAACTACTGTTTCTTACAGATATATTGTTACCAAATGAAAGTAACATGTGCATCTGAAAGAAACAGGTTAGTGTTAGATTCCTTACCTTAGAATAGATACCCCAGCAATACCAACCCCGGTGGTGGGTATGCGAACCAAGATCACATCAGGAAGTCCTGGAGAACGGAACAGCCGAAAAAAACATTTCTCCAGACTTGGCTGTCTAGGCAGTAGTGCTTAGCAAACATGTGCAGCGAGGCCCACGTAGCTGCCTGACAGGTGTCCTGCAAGGGGACTCCCCGACCCAGGGCAGTAGTAGCCCGAGTGGAATGGGCGTGCAGTCCCACAGGAGGCTCCTTTTTCGCCAAGGAGTAACAGACCTTGATGCACAAAATGACCCACCGAGAGATGGTCCACTTCTGCACCGCCCGTCCCTAAAGAGCTGGTCGTCCACCCGGAACTGACGTGTGCGGTCTAGATAAAAGGAGAGCGCATGTTTTGGGTCCAGACGGTGGAGCCTCTCTTCCTCTTTCGAGGGATGCGGAGGCGGAAAGAAGGTGGGCAAGGTGATGGACTGCCCAATGTGAAAGGCTGTAACCACCTTGGGTAGGAAAGGACGAGTCCTCAGAACAACCTTGTCCGGATGGACAGAGAGGAGAGGAGGCTTAGAAGACAGAGCCTGGAGCTCACTCACTCTCCTGGCAGAGGTGATGGCCACCAGGAATGCAGTTTTAAAGGTCAGAAGACGAAGAGTTATGAAGAGGCTCAAAGGGAGCGCACATCAGATAAGTCAGAACAAGGTTCAAGTCCCACTGAGGCATCACACAAGGAACAGGAGGGAACATGTGTGTGATGCCTTTCAAGAATCTATTTACAATATGGGAATTGAAAATAGAAGGCTGATCAGGAAGCCTTAAGAAGATTGAAATGGCCGAGAGATAGCCTTTGACAGTGCCCGGAGCAGAGCCCTGCTGGGCCAGAGAGAGAAGGAAGAGGAGAACCTCTGAAAGGGGGGAAGAAAGTGGATCCACAGCCTTTGCTGTGCACCATGCCACAAATTTCCCTCAATCCCTCAATTCCCTCAATCCACATCCCTCAGATCTGAATCACTCCATTTGGTGAGTAAGCCTAGGTTCAGGCTGAGCAGGATGGGAGGTCGTTCCTTCCGTGTTCTGGCGGCTGATCTGTGGAACTCCCTTCCTGTGCACATTCGCGCCCTTAATAGTCTGACTCTTTTTAGGCGGGCCATTAAAACTCACTTGTTCTCCCTGTGATCTGAAATTCTCCTCTTTTCAGCTCGGATCTGTTGTGTTGTGTACATGATCTGGCGCCAGGACGCCCCTTTGCTGGGGCAGCTGTTGCGCCTAATAAATGTTATTAACATAACATAACATAACATTTGTTCCACCTGCAGGCGTATACCGTTTTTGTGGAGGGACGCCTGGCTGCCAGAATCACATCACAGACTTTAGGAGGCAAGTCAAATGGCCTCAACTGTCGCCGCTCAATCTCCACGCATGTAGGTGGAGACTGGACAGGTTCGGGTGGAGGACCGTCCCCTGCTGCTGCGACAGAAGGTCCTCCTGAAGAGGCAGACGAATCGGGGGATCGACTGACATGCTGAGTAGCTCGGGATACCAGAATATTCGTTGCCAGTCCGGAGTCACAAGCATGACTTGGGCCCGGTCTCGCCTGATCTTCTTCAGCACTCTGGGTAGAAGTGGTATAAGCGGAAAGGCGTACATGAGACAGCAGCTCCACTTGCGACGAAAAGCGTCTCTGAGCGAGTGCCGCCTTGGAAATTCCAACGCGCAGAACTGATGACATTGCACGGTCTCTTCGGTGGCGAATAGATCTAACCAAGGCTCTCCTCACTGCTGAAAGAGACCTTGCACCACGTCGAGTTCAGACTCCATTCGTGATCCATCATGCACCGGCGGCTTGGCGTTCAGGGAACCTGCCAGGTGTTGAACCACCAGGGTGACGCCCTGGTGTTCCAGCCATGTCCAGAGGTGCAGAGCCTCCTGACAAAGGGGCCACAACCCCACTCCGCCCTGCTTGTTGCAGTACCACATGGCGGTGGTGTTGTCCGTGAACACCTGCACTACACTTCCACAGACAGAGGGAAGGAATGCCTTCAGTGCAAGTCGAATCACCCGCAGCTCCAGAAGGTTGATATGGATCCGGAACTCCATCACAACTACTTGCTCCGGTTGGGGAAGGGAGAGGGATCTGCCGCTGACCCAATCGCGATCCGTGAGCCACCACTGCAACTGTCTCGCGGTGCCCTCCGCGATCAGGATGTGGTCGGACAGGTTGCCCTGATGGTGTGCCCACTGAAACTTCAGGTCCCACTGCAGAGCCCGCATCCGCCACCTGGCGTGATGCACCAGCAGGATGCAGAAGGCCATCAGCCCCAGGAGCCGCAGCGTCAACCTGACCGAGACTCGGGACAAAGGCTGAAAAGATCGGAATCCGAGCTTGAATATCCCGAACCCGCTGTTTGGGAGGATAAACCCGAAACTGCGCCGAGTCCAGAACTGCTCCGATGAAAAGGAGCTTCTGAGAGGGGCACAGGTGTGACTTGGGCATGTTGATGGAGAACCCCAGCGGGTGCAGGAGATTGGCCGTAGTCTGGAGGTGGGAGACGACTGTCTGGGGCGAGCCCGCCTTCACGGGGATGTGGAAATATGCGTCCTGCAAGTCCAACGCTACCATCCAGTCTCCAGGGTCTAGGGCAGCCAGGACCTGAGCTAAAGTCAGCATCTTGAACTTCTCCTTCTGGAGGAAGCCGTTGTCGCTCCGGAGGTCCAAGATAGGGCGTAGGCCTCCTTTGCCCTTCTTGGGTACCAGAAAGTAGTGGGAGTAGCAATCACGTCCTGCTTCTGGCCCAGGAACGCGCTCGATGACCTCCTTGGCCAAGAGGGCCGTAACTTCCTCCTTCAGAAGTTGCAAGTGATCCCCCGACATGCGGTGGTACTGCGGTGGCATGGCTGGAGGGGTCGCCTCGAAAGGGAGGGAGTAGTCCCTTCGGGCGATGTGCAGCACCCACCTGTCCGAAGTGATGGTACGCCAGTGGAGAAGGTGATGGCGGACCCTGCCCCCCACTGGCGTTGAATCGGCCTGAAAACTCAGACTAGGAAGGCTCTGAGGCAGATGCTGAGGAAGTGGATGTGGACTGACCTTGCCGTTGTCCCCCTGCACCGCCACGGCGGTTACCACGTTCGCGTTGAGGTTGGTTCTGCGGCCTGTGGCTGCACGAACGTGTGGGGGCGCCCCTTCCTTGGCCACAAAAGGGGCGAAAAGCAGAAGTCTGCTGGCGCTGGCCCGACAGGCCCAGGACTTGGCCGTAGCCCTGGAGTCCTTGAAAGGATCAAGCGCACTGTCTGCTTTGTCGCCAAAAAGGCGACGGCCATCGAAGGGCATGTCTATGAGCGTGGACTGGATATCCCCGAAGAATTGGCGGACTCAGCCAGGCATGGCGACGGCCACCGTCGTGGAAATCGCCCTGCCCAGCGAGTCCGTGGTATCTAGTCCACATCTGATTGAACAACGTGCTGCCTCCCGCCCCTCAGCAAGTGCTTGAGCGAGCCATGCCTGGGCCTCCTCCGGACACTTGGGCAGCACGTCCGCAACCGTGTCCCACAAAGAGTGGGTGTAACGGCCCAAAATGCAAGCGGTGTTGATAGACTGCAACCCCAAACTCAATGAGGAGAACAGTTTCTTTCCAAACTGGTCAAACCTTTTGGATTCCCGATCTAGGGGAGCAGTCGGGAATGCGGTCTGGGACGTTGAGGCCTGGATCATCAGGCTCTTGGTGGTGGGGTGTACGGACAGAAAGCTGGGGTCGCCCGGAGCCGGGCAGTGGCGTTGGGCACGTTCCGATCCACAGGGGGCACTGTGGAGGGCTTGCACCAAGTGCCCATGAGAACGTCCGCGATGACTTCATTGAACGGCAGCAGAGGCTCCGACGAGCTTACTTGCGGTTGAAGCACCTCGGTGAGGAGGTTAGTCCTCACGGCCCGACAGGAAGCTCAAGAGCCAAGGCCTTGGCTGCCCTGCGCAGCACCACACCATAGGTAGCACCCTCCTCCGTAGCCACGGAGGAAGGAGAGATGAATCCAGTGTCAGGCGATGTATCCAGACCACTGGCCTCCCCCAGCTCATCTGCCCAGTCCTGACTTAACTGGCACTGCTGTGCCATTGGGTCCTCAGACCCCTCCCAGTCCTCCCCTCATCTGTGTCCTGATAAACAGGCAGAAATGATGGAGCAGGGTCCTAGATGAATTGCTCACCCACCGACGCCGGAGACAGCGCCGCTCCGACGCCGGACCCGGACTGAAACTGGGGACGGCGTCACCCGAAGACAGCGCCGGGAGTGATACCATCGGAGTCGGCGCAAGCGGAGGAGTCGTGAGATCAACTGGCGTTGACCGGGATCCAGGCCTGGATCCCCCAGGGTCCTGCGGCGTCGGGACCGAAGTAGACGACGGTGCCGGGGCCGAAGCACCCGACAGCGCCGGGGCCGAAGGGGGCCCCTAGTCAGGTCTGCGGGGCTGGAAGGCGCGCCGACAGGCCTCGACAGAGGGAAGTGAATCCTCATGGCCACGAGGAAATCACGTATCTCCTCTGGCCTTGTATGCAGCCCAGGGATCGGAGGGTATGAGGCCGGATGCGACACCTGCGGCTCCAGCGGAGCCGCTGGTGGTGTCACCCGAACCCTCAGCCGTGACCGACAAGGGGAATCGGAAGAGGGATGTCGCCTCTTCGACTTCTTTTTAGAGTGCCTTGACTTACCTGAGTGCAAGGACTTGGAGCCCGACGAACGGTGTGGGCTCCGGCTCCGCGACCGGCCCCTTGCGCTTTCGCCTAGCTTTAGAGGTCAAGGCCCGGCAGTCGGGGCACGACTTGTCGTCGTGGTCGGCCCGAGGCAGTAGAGACGCCGGCGGTGGGAGTCGATCACCGACCTCAGGCAGTGACAGGCGTCGCACGGCTTGAATCCATACCGGCACCAGGAGTCAATATTGACTTGAAAAGAATAGCCAAAATAGCCCAAAAAGTTAGTCAAAAAATTACTAGGGTACTAGCCCTTCCCGGATCTGCACTTGCTGGTGCTGAAAAAAGAAGAACTGACATCAGCGCGCAAGGGCGGCGTCTAAGTACTCCAACGACGTCATCCCGTGGATCAGGACGCCGGACGCAGAGCCGCAGACAACGCCTACCGACGCGCAAGTGTACTGCTGACGAAAAATCTTTTCGGATCCAGTCTGACGCCTGGGGATATTCTAAGGTAAGGAATCTAACACTAAACTGTTTCTTTCAGCTCTGGTACTTATGAGGGGCAATATATGCCAGCACAGTGTTAACAAGTGTACAAATGACAAAAAAATGCAGTAATGCAATCACAAAATATGTAGCATTATGCAGCATAATTCCCCTGAATAATTTAGTCGACTCGGTTGCATATTTTGGCCTTCTCCTGCCACATAATTTCAGTGGCCCTGTTTATAGTGCTGTAAGGTACCAGCCTGTGGGAGAAAGCACTGAAGTCATTATTTTAAAACAGTATTCACATAGTCTAAGCGAGGCTGCTGCAAAATAATGCAGTGATTAAGATAAAACAAGTTCTGACAAATTATACTTTTTAGTAATGAGTAATCAAACCGTATGTAATGCAGACACTATGGCGTCTCCATTATTACAGATCTCACCTGATAACACATCTACATTACATCTCAAAAAGAATACATCTTTGCCACCATGAAGCTTTAGCAGAGCCACTTCAAGTATTCAGCAAGAGAGAACCACATTATGAGGCAGGGTTGACTAAATTATGCAGCAAAGAAAAGGTAAATTACGCGGCACAATGCGGCACATTTTGTGGTTAGCATTACTTCATTATTTTGACATTTTAAGTCATGGTAACGCTGTCAGGTAAATATTTCACCTCATTAGTACCAGTTTAACACCCAAATACAGCAGTAAGCAACTACAAGATTACCAGTCAATCTTTGCAAATATCTTTTCACTGCTCCGGAACACTTTGCCCCGTTTTAAAAAGCTTTTGTTCCGTTTGAGCAAAAATAACGTTTTTTTTTGTGGTTGCTGAAATCTGCAGATTATGCAGCAGATTATGGATTATGGATTATGAGGCAAATGCATAAACTCATAAATATGTGGAAAACGCTGCTGCTGCAGAAACTCATAATTCCAATGGCCCTGGCTTTAAGTGACTCAATCAATTAACAGCTGGTAAGAAGGCAGGTTTCTTTTTTAACTTTCTGCACTAACACCACACCTTTCGCTTTCAGGCAGAGTCACTAAAAGTCAGCATTAAACATTCAGGGGCAGATTTTTTGTGTGGAAGTGAATTATATGGGGTGGCAGGTAGAAGGCCATCAGGGTTGGTTTCAGATGCAGAGCCCTAATCCTCTCAACCCCTAGGACCTCACAGCAATGGTCCAGGAGACCGAGGAAATGAGCGAAATTCATAGATATTGTCAAAGAGAAGGCCCAGAATAGGGAGCACTGTCTGGGGACTCGTTCACTTTTACATTTACAAATGGCTAGAGACTGCTTTTTCTTAGAGATACCCCAAAGAAGAGGACAATATAAGTGGTGTTTTTTTTTTTATAGGGCCATTCATTAGGGAAGTGGGTACTGCTGCTAGGTGTGTAACTGGCCATTGCTGGTTATCATTAAGGAAGCAGATGCAGCAGGGGGGGCAGGGTTTTGGGGGGCCCACTTCATCACAATTTTGACTGTCTACCTTTACAAAGGGGCATGGGAGCTTATTTTCCTTAATAGCATTAGGACCGAGGTGATGGTCCGTCATGGTAGGAAAGAGGTAAAAGATGCAGAGTAGGTGGCCTGCTACTCACGAGTGTGGTTATCATTAGTGCAACAGGTATAGTTGCTTTGGGGTCCAAGAGTATGAGGGTCTCACAACACCCCAATTATGAGGAGCAGTATGTTTGGGAAAATGTATATGTTTTTGTTTGATACATTTGCTGTTTTATAAGTCTCACATTTAGGTCAGTTTATGAGCTATAGAAAAAGTACTCCTGAAAAAATCTCATAAGCCCTACACGAAGCCAAGTCCCTTTGCTCCCCCCCCCCAATTCTTTCTATAAGGTTTTGGAGGGGGACCCGAACTCAAAATATTTTTCAATGGAAAAAAGTTTGAAGACCTCTGCCTAAGGTGAGGAATCTGCGCAGGGCCGTTTCTAGGTGTTTTGCCACCCTAGGCGAGAAATGAAAAATGCCGCCCCTCCCTTTTTCTACCATCACTCTCTTCCCCCTTCATCCAGGCTAGAAGAATAAATGCATTAGATATAAAATAACTTGTATTCGGTCCCTTCCAGATGGGAACACAAGCAACCCCCAGCCGCATTAGGCCTAATTAAGTCTCATCGGGGAGGTACAGCTTGTGTCTGATGGCACATAGATCACAGGACCCCTATCTGGGTATACCCAATCAACTTAGAGTGTTGCATTGAGGAAAACAAAAAGGTGATTGGTGGAAGACACTGTTGATTACTCAGGCCACACCTCAGTTATTCATTTTTGGGGGTTGCTGATGTCTCTATCAGGAAGGATTCAACTGGTAGTTCACCCAGGACTGTTCCTATTACAACAACATGAAGACTGATCTACATATGAATGATCTTTGGCAAGAGTGTCAAAATGGGAGAAAAAAAAATTGGAACACAGCACGGAGCGATGGCTAACGGCTGACGTTTTTCCAGCATTTTTTCCATCCGTTTATTGCTTCTTGCAGAAAACGGTTTGTTGCAAACATTTGAAGGCAAGTCACCAAAAGTAATTATGAGAATTATAAATTAGAATGACCCCAGAATAACTGGGGAACTGGCTACGTCTGGCTGCCCATTAAAATGGCGGTTAATAGGGACAGAAACTGGGATCTCTAGTTTTCTGAACCTATCCCACCCTGATGCTGAAATTGTCAAGGGGTTGCAAGAGGAGTCTTAAGGGAGTGCATTTGTGATTAATAGCAAGGGATAGCTAATCCGAGAAGAGCCTGTGCTGTCTGTCACCAAAGCAGCGAGTCATGAGACTGGTAGCCAGGTTTCAAAGCAACACAATCTTCTTTAAACTCTCATGTCTTGGTTCAACAGATGGGGAAAACTTGGGACATGTTGGAATCTGCAGCACCAAGCTCTGAAATCACTTCCTGCAACTAAATGGAGCAGGGAAGCTGTTGTTTTTTTCCTGACAGTTCATTTTAAGAACAATTAAACTCTTCCTGGGGGCTTCTAGAGCCTGATCCCAGATCCCACAGATTCTGAAACCAAGTGAGTGTATCAATTATTTGTAAAGGGAGCTTTAATCTTAGAAGCTTTTATTGGCGCTTTAAAATTGAGTCTAGCAAAGCAAAATCAAAGCATAGTTACCATTTGAAAAGTCATATCTTAAGTTCACGTTTGTTTGTTTGAAGCTGTAGATATATGCATGTTTGTCTTTTTAGGTCGAGGGACTGTAGGCTTGGCCATAGGCCAAGACCGGAAGTCCGGAGAATTATTGTTACTTAGAGTGGCTGCTTTATCCCGCCTCTCTTTTCGTCTCTCCTCCATTGGCTGGCTTCCTAAACGGAGGCCAGCCATTGGAGGAGAGATGCGTCACTCCGATTTAGCCCCGTCTTTTTCGGATTCGGGGGCGTAAGTTTTGCTGTTCTTTAGGCAGTGACGTCATCCGTCACTCAGAACAGCAAAACACGCCCCCGAATCCGAAAATTTTCAGAGTTGCCGGCGGCCATTTTGCTATTCGTCAAAGATGAGGTAGGTCGCCTGCTCCCGCTGTCCTCGTTCGTGTCTGTCCGTTCTTGTTGTGACTCTGTTCCATCTCCTCATGATTCACCCCTCTTTGTTTTGTTTTTTTGATGTTTTCAACTTCCATTCTCAGAACTTCTTCTGCTTTTCTAATCGCTCCTTTTCTATGGTTCTTCTGCCAGCGTCACCTCTGCTTCTCTCTCACGGCACTTTCGTTCTTCTGTCGGACTCCCTCCAGGGCCCACGCGCCCGCCCTGTCCATTCTCGCCCCTTCCCTTTCCTTGCCTCGTTGTGAGGACCCGGGCCTGATCATCTGTGCCTTCGGTCCCTCACCAGCCAGGCATGGTGGTGCGGAGGACAGGTCACCAGCGGAGCAGAGGCGGCCAAGCTCGGGCAGCACACAGGCAGGCACGCGGTGGGCCAAACAACACCATGGCAGTCGGTAGCCCCTTCCTTTAAGCGCACCCCCCGCTCCTGCAGCTGCCCCCTCCTCTAGAGTCGTGTTTACCTCACTCTTCCTAGTGGCCCCAGTACGCCCCTCCCTTATACACACCTCTTCTCAGCGCATCCTCTACCCTCCCTTTTCATAACGGCCTTATCTATCCCGGTTAACTCACCCCACCACGATCGTTGAGACCCGCCTCCCGCAGTAACCTATGCCTTCTGACCTTTGTTACCGCCTAAAAGAGATCTTCCCCTAATGGCGTTATAACCACCCCAAACATTAAACTGTAACCATCCACCTGCCTCTTCCCAGGAGCATTAATACCCCCTTTAAGGTGTTTCTTATCAAAACGCTGGCACGTCCTTATGCAAGCAAATCACTCATCCCCCCTCCCCCCCCACCCCCAATCAAGAGGAGGATCGCTTGCACAATACAACTGTACTAAGTTAGCTGTGAAGTCAGTGAAAGCGCGTGCACTAGACACAGACAAGGTTCCAGAGACATATGTCCTTTTCAATCCTTCGGGGAGGGGAAGCCCTTTGCACCTACAAATACGGCAGGCGGGCAAATGCTTCTGTCCCCTCGTCACCGACGATAACACTTTAGAGTCAGCTGCTGTCCTATAAGAGCTCCTTCACCATCACCAGGCTGGAAGTCTTTCTAAAGGGCCCTATTTGGAGGAAGCGCGTCGAAAAAGACATGCGTCTTTCTGTAATGTTTGTGGGTGATTCTCTGCCCGGAACGGAAGCGCACTCCAATCCAGAGGTCACACTGCTTTGACCAACAGTTGTTGCAGTCTAGACTTTCCACTAATAAAAGCCTCATCTTGGAGTTAAGCTATCTACGACGCATGCCCCCCAGGTTCTCAGTAACTCCAATGATCTTCGTACCTCGAGCAACTGCGATGTACTAAACATCGTTGCTCCTTGTGACGTGTAAGCCCCACCAAAACCCTAGCTCAGTCGCCGTAGGAAAGATGCACCTCAAGTCGCGACTTGTGGTAACAAGAGTTCAAGTGTCAACATATAAGTGCTCGCAGGCCTTCAGCAACACACCCATTCCTTTCACCCCTGGTAACCCTTACCCCTAACAACCCCTTTCTCTCCCAGCATTCCATAGCAACCACCCGTATCTGACCACTCAGAACATGTAGCTCCTCATTTCAGCCCAGAAGAGGCACTACACACCTCACTCCATGGACTAAGGGAAATCGCGATCATTGCGTAAAGCACCCCCCCCCACTCGAAACGGTAGCATCCGCGGGCACCGACCTGATGGAGAGCAGGCAGGGTATGGCCAAGGAAGCAGACTAACAAGAGGCCCCTGGGAGGAGGTGTCTGTCCATCAGCTTGTCCCCCTCTCTCTCCTCAGAAGACACCACATGGACTCCTTCACTCACACACCCGGAAGAAGAGTGTTTGCCCACCCCTGTCTGCACAGGAAAACACACCGAATTGCACACCCCCTTACCAAAGCCCTTAAAAGGCAGAGGAAGAAACCACTGTTTGCGTGCGCGCGAGGAAAGCGAGAAATAACAGCAAAACAAATGGTACAGCTAATGAGGACAATTAAATTAGTTATGTTCAAGGAGATGGGATTGCAATCCCCCTCCCCGATCCGCTACTACTCGTTGGCAACTGCTGCTCGCTAATTCATGGCAACTGATTGCTGCCTCTATGCAAATCTTTGTTTAAATCATTTACCTAATTACATGACGGGATTGTTCCTCGCCTAAGGTGACATCATTCTCAGCAATAAGCCCCCCACTTGGAGTGTGGCAGCAATAAGATTTCTGGTATTAACAGCCAACCGGCACCACACATTAAACAGGCTCAAATCTCCCAGTTCTAAGTACTTAGCGCCCTCAAATCGACCCCTGCGATCTCAGTTGCTTTATCTAACAGAAGAAGGGGGCACAGGGAGAAAACGTCGAAAATCAACCGAATGTCGTGCGTAAGATGCTATAATGAAGTCAATAGTTTACATTCAGCGCCACGCCATTCATTTCCCTTTAAAATGCAATGATAATTAGATGGGTCATAAAATGCTCTTCTTTTCATTATGACTGATGAAATGCACTAAAGCTGACAGGGTATTACCTGACGGTAATTAGGTTTTGTCATGAATTAAATTATTTGAAAGCAGGCTATCTCCCCAATCATGCAATTTACAGAGAGTTTTTTTTTTTTTTTATCTGTGCTACAAGAGTGAGGGGGACAAACAGTTTTCCCCACTCTCTTTACAACCATGCATTATTCATACCTCAGGGGGAGTGTGGGGAAGAAAAACAAAAAAATGGGTGCACATGAAGAAAGAGGCCGGCCCCTTAAGGCTCTGAGGTGATCAGCGTCAGTGACCGGCGACAATTAAATCCAAGTGCCCGAGAGGTGATCTCGTGAGCACGAGGTGGAATGTAATCATCCCATGCTTGCACTTGGCAAAAAAAAGGGGGTGGGGGAGCGGACACACAATTAACTCACAGTAAGCCCCAATTTCACCACATCAATGCTTCTTACGTTCCCATCTCAATTCCCCCCAAAAGGTTAATAATGGAAAAAAATAAAACACACATTTGGAGTTTCGACTGTGTGTGGCTCTGACTGTGTGTGGCTCTGTCTGTGTGGGGCTCTGTCTGTGTGGGGCTCTGTCTGTGTGGGGCTCTGTCTGTGTGGGGCTCTGTCTGTGTGGGGCTCTGTCTGTGTGTGGCTCTGTCTGTGTGTGGCGCTCTGCCTGTGTGTGTGTGTGGCGCTCTGCCTGTGTGTGTGTGGCGCTCTGCCTGTGTGTGTGGCGCTCTGCCTGTGTGTGTGGCGTTCTGCCTGTGTGTGTGTGGCGCTCTGCCTGTGTGTGTGTGTGTGGCGCTCTGTCTGTGTGTGTGTGTGGCGCCCTGTGTATGTGTGTGTGTAGCGCTCTCTGTGTGTGTGTGTGTGTGTGTGTGTGTGTAGCGCTCTGTGTGTGTGTGTGTGTGTGTGTGTAGCGCTCTGTGTGTGTGTGTGTGTGTGTGTGTGTGTGTAGCACGTAGCGCTCTGTGTGTGTGTGTGTGTAGCACGTAGCGCTCTGTGTGTGTGTGTAGCTCTGTGTGGATAGCTTTTTTTGTCGGTGGCTGTATGTGTGGGTGACTGTCTGTGTGAGGGTGGCTCTGTGTAGGTGGCTCTATGTGAATGACTGTGGGTGGCTCTGTGTGTGTGTGTGTGTGGGTGGCTTTGTGTGTGTAGCTCTGTGTGGGCGTAAATGCAATAGGTCATGCATTTGCGAGCGATTAAGCTATTGGCATTGTAAATGACAATGCCATTTAACGATTAAGCTATTGGCAATGTAAATGACAATGCCATTTATTTATGATTAAAAAAAATAAAAATAAAAATCATGAGCAATGCCAATAGCTCTACCTTTAATAATGCCGAGACCATTGCATTGTAAATGCTTGTTTTATTTGTGACTCTAAGGACACTGCAAATTTGTCTTTGATTAATGAGATTTCATCATTATAAACTAGCCTGGTGTTCTAAGATTCTCTCGTTTAGTGTGGCTTCAGGTATTTGGCTAAGATCCAGTGTCACACGCTCGTCGCAGGTGTTTTCGCACATCTCATGGATTGTCAGCACTTAGAAGCAGGTCAAAGAATGCTGTCTTAACGACTTTGACAATGAGAGACAAGGAGGATTAACAGCATTGTCTGGTACACAGCTAGGAGGGACAGAGGCTTAACACGTTTGGTCATGGCACACACATACTAATTTAAGAAGACCACAGGCCCACCACTCTGCTGCACGGAAACGTACCTCTGTTCCTAGATTACTACTGTATAAAATGGCGGATGAGCGCATACTTGACAACTTCTATCATTCATGACACCACTTTCTAGTTTGTTCGCCTGTCTCTGGGGCCATGAAGACGAGCTCGGAGACTCACAGGTCTCAATTACAACATTAACAGGCCTTGGTCACAGTGAACACATTAATGCATTGCATCCGAAATATTTATATTTTTTTCATCCACGTTCGCAGCAGCCTTCGCTGACTGCGCTGACTCACCGGTGCACTGCTCTCGGGGTGAAAGTCACGTACGGCTGTACGTCCACGGCTGTGTGACAGTAGTATTAGTAATTAATTCACCATCCACGTCCACCAAGGAACCAGAGCAGTGCGCCAGCCGACAGACACACAGTCCATCCCCCGCGCGCCGAGAGAGAGGGTGGTGCGCGTCACCGTCACTGGCTGCAGAAGCGCTGATCACAGATTGGCCAAAAATGTTGCCCAGGGCTGTCATTGGTAGCGCTATCCCGCGCTATAAGATTGGCGGCCCTGGGGACCCACACTTACACTGTTCTGTTACCGTGTCCCGCTCCACACACGCCACTATTCTAGGGTGAGCCGCCAGCCCGCCACTATTCTAGGGTGCGCTCTAAGCTGCGCTGCGCAGCAGCATGTACAAGCAGCTGGTGCGCTTGCACAGTGCACTCCACTCGGTGCTGCTGCCCGGATGATTTTTGCCGCCCGGATGATTTTGCCGCTCTAGGCGGCCGCCTCGTCCTGCCTAATGGCAGAAACAGCCCTGAATCTGAGGTTAGAAAGGAGTATCTACCAAAAATCGCTTTACTGAAGGTAAGTAACTTGTTCTTTAGGTGGATTGCACATAGGACTTTTGAGATCAGTTCAAATTATCCTTAATATTATCTGGGGTCAGTTCTTATGCTATCCATAAAACATTAATTATCCTGTTAATTTGGTGGCCATTTGTGTGAGTTCTTAGGCCAATTCAACATGTCTTTCTGAATTTCTTTGTTAGTATCTATCCTATCGATTTTAATACTTATGTGGAAAGTGAGGCAGTGTTTGGCCTTTGGATAGAACTGCATGCAGTGCATCATTGCTCTTCTTAACTTGCCTGATTTAGAGAAGGAACACAGTTATTAATGATAAATAGCTCTTAATGGCTTCTAGTCTCACCATTGTCTTAATTGTATTATGAACAAAATGAGTGGAGTACATTGACCTTCCATGTCTAAATAATTTTCTGGCATTGCCAACTTCTTTAATAGTGCACCAAACTCTAGTCAATGTTACAAAAATACATTGGTAATCCCAAAGTAGTTTTTAAAAAAAGTGAGCAAAAAATAAATACAACTAGGTTTCACTTTAATATTTACATTTTCTGACATTGTGACTGCCCGTATTATCGAAGACGTTGGGAGTGAAGACTATCTCAGTGGTTATACATATGAAAATTAAAAAGAATTCTACAACTTCAAACTACACAAGTACTATTCACAGTTGTCACATAAATTAATGTTATCTTAGTGTTTTTAAAAAGTATTTTAATTCCAGCTTGTCTTCTCCGTAGGACTATCATGACCATGTAGCAGAAATTTCAGCCAAACTAGTAGCTATAATGGATGGCTTATTTGACAAACTCTTGTCAAAGGTAATATTTATGCATGTTGATTATTGGTTTTATATACACTTCATAATATAAATTATTCAACCGTAAACTCTCTATTTGTTATATTTTTTTGTCATATGTGGAGGATTCTTTTGTGATAACAGTTATGCAAGTTTTGTGATTTCGATTTCAGAAATTTTGATTTTTGATACCAGGTGCTGAGAGTTTTTTTAATTTTTAAATGCAATACTGTATGTGGAGCTTTTTGTGTTCACTTGGGGTCTTGTTTTACTTCTTTATAGTTTATCACATTTCTGAAATTGCATTCAGGTGGGGAAAATATAGTATATCCTGATACATCAGATTTTGCAGCACACAACCAAATACCAGACCATTCTTAGCCTTCCACTTTCTCTGGTAAACACCGACACGGAGAATCTTCACTCAGCTTCTTGTGACTGACTGAAGATCACTGCTACTTCCTTGGCCGAGATACTTTGGTCATCCTTTTAAAACCTACGGGGAATAATAGTTCTGAAAATGGCTCAAACTTCAATAATAATAAATTTAAAAAAAATAGAAAAGGAGAGAAAGCGCAAAAGAAAAGCCTTGAACCAACACTTGAAGAAAACTGTTAACACAAACCTGACAAGCAGTGACCTCATCAATTATGTCATGCTTGGTCACTGTGATGTCATGTGCATCACTAGGGTGGGACTTGTTATGATTTGGTCCTCGTCTTATTTGAGCCAGAACCGTAAACAGCATGTCATCCTCGTGCATGTGTCCGTCGCTTGCTTTTGTGAAAGGTGATGGAGCTTGTTGATAGTGCAATACACTAGTGGAACTCAACTTCCTTGGTCAGGTGCTTGCAGGCAAAACAGTGGCCATATTGGAATAAATTATATAAATATATCTATATAGATATATATGTATTATGTATTATAAATAATATTTTAAGAGCAATGTCCAAATTCACTCCTTTGATGTGGGGTCAACTCCAACATATTTACTACTGGGTGAAAGAATGCTTCCTGTTACTGAATATAGAGCTGCACCACGCCGCCCAATAGCCAGAAATTGCTATAATGTTTTCTCAGGTCCTTGGGATCAGTACCAGCTTTTGATGAAGCCTGGACTTTGGTATAATGTTCATCACCGCTTCCGTCTCTGGTTTGGCCACTGCACTGATCAGTAGTCGTCACTAGCACAAATGGGCATGCTTAGCTGAATATTAATGAACTGTACTGCTGGCCTACCAATGCACATCTAATTGCAATCTTAAGTATTTCACGTTTGATCTACTGCAAATGGCATACATAGGTCTTGGGAGGGGAGCTGAGGAACACTTGGCTGCATAAGCAGATGACAAGATTGTGTCAACACAGACGAATTTGCATTAAACAAACTCTAAAAGCCTTACACTACTTTCCCATTGAGTACAGAGTACAGGCTGTACACTGTACAGTGCCTTCCAGATGACAACTGTTCTCAGATTATTTAACAAACAGCAGGGAAGTTCCCAACAATCCACTCAGCAACATATGAAGCATCTAATTCCAGTGGAAGTCGCAATTATGACTTCATCAAAGCTCACCCTAACAGCACACACAAAAAAACACCTTCGCCAAACCAGCATTTGATGTAAAACTGTATCAGATCCAGAAACCAAAGATCTGTCCCGAAAAGAGCAATTTAGACTAGTGGTTCTTAACTTGTGGTCCGAGGACCCCTGGGGTCTGTCACATCTGCCCGGGGTGTCTGTGGCTCTTTAGTGAATTGTATATTAGCAGACTTATAAAGCACTTACGCATAAAAAGCAATATGTTAAATTGAAAATGTTAAAACGCTCTTTAAATGTGAACGAATTTAAAGTTGGAGACTAAAAACTAAGTAGCTGTCCTTGGCAGCAGCACAAGTACAGCAAACAGTTTTATGGGCGATCGGTGGCCTCATTTGGAGCACTAGTATAATCTGACAAAAAACAGAGGTTGCATTAGGAGTGATAAAAGTAAAAAGTGATCTGCTACAGTCTAGCATATGACTTTGTATTTTCGAACTAAAACCCAACGTTGAAACGCCACAACCTCACCATAAGATTTCTATTGTTTTACATTGTTTTGTTTGTGAATTAAATAGAATGTTTAATAATTTATGTATATTTTTTCCTGTATTTTGCGTATTTTTTGATGATCCAATCGTAGAAATTGCTTAGGCTGAGGTCCCGGGCTCTCAAAAATAATTCAGTGGGGGCTACAGATGCGAAAGGTTAAGAACCACTAATTTAGACCGTGCCATTGGTGATTTCCCGACCATGCTCAAGTTGTGTCCTATTATTATAAACCTATGTTGTCCATAGAGCACTATTAGACCGCATGTTGGCTGCCAAAGGGACTTAATATGTATGTTTACATTTGTTAATTATGAACCCTTTGGACTATTAAAAAATGTTGACTTCATTCATCATTAGAGAATTTTTTTTCATTTTCCTCCTTTGCTAGATTTTAAAACCTATTCCAGTCTTTCTAGTATATTGGCATAAAATATGTATAATGTAACCTTTTAATCAACCTTTAGTCTGCAGTGTTTCATGAAAATCTTGATAGAAGAGTCAGGAACGTAAAAATAAAAGTGTTGTATTGTAAAATCAAGGAATGCGTGAAAAAGTGACGGGTTATTTATATTTGTATGAACAGTATGAAGTGAAAGCCCCAGTGCCCTCTGCCTGTTTCCGAAATATTTGCAAACAGATGGCGAAGATGCATGAGGCTATATATGATCTTCTTCCTGAGGAGCAAACACAGGTGAGAGTTCTAAATTGAAATTGAAAATTGTTTTGTAGCATTTTTTCACCTTTAGGATTAAGCTATTGCCGACATGATCAGGTAGTGGACAGGAAGTTGCACGAATCTTGACATTTTGCGCCTCTTCAAAAAAAGTGCTCTATTTTTTGGTATCATGGTACATAATACCTCAGTGTAAGGTGAACTGGTCCTGCATTTATGCAAACTGTTACTTTCCCATGTTGGAATAGGAGCTACCCTGCGAGCAGGGTCATAGGGGAGCGACCTATGACCCTGCTCGCAGGCAGGTCGCTCCTCACGCTGCTGCACGGCTCTGCCTGTTTTTGCCTAATCTTGTATTTTTCCCCTGTGCCTAACTTGCTTTCTTGCCCAGACTTGTTTTTATTCCCCTATGCTTGTACTTGCTTTCTTGCCCAGATTTGTTTTTATTCCCCTGTGCCTAACTTGCTTTCTTGCCCAGACTTGTTTTTATTCTTCTGGGCCTGTACTTGTTTTCTTGCCTAAACTTGTTTTTCCTTCATGGGCCCAGTTCTCCTGCGGCCCCGCCCATTTTTCCCGCCGCGGCGTCCCTGCGGCCCCGCCCACCTGTAATCCCATTCGCCGCCCCGCTCCCGCTTCCCAGCTGCTCCTCCCTCCCACATCCCCTCATATGGAAGCTGCTACGCGGCCGCTATGCGACCGCGCTCATCGGGCGCGCCGCTGGCACACCTAAGGCAAGCCCATCTGTGCCCGTCCGTTCCTGGACCGCGCCCAGCGCCAGGACCCCTGGACACCACGAACGCCACGACGCCCGATACCGCTACGATGCCAGAACCCTCCACGCACTCAACACCCGACGATCACACACCTGCTTCCTGGCCGCCCCGAAGCGCACCCACGGAGCTTTCACCTGCCAGAACTGCAGCTTCACAGGCATCCGCCCCACCATGCTGCCGACCAGGAAAGAACCCAACCACCTCAGATGCATCCTTCACAACACCCGCTCCGCCCGAAACCATGCCATTGAACTCAGGGACCTACTCGACTCAACCTCCCCAGACGTCGCCTTCCTGACGGAGACCTGGCTGAACCCCGCCTCGGCACCCGACATAGCCATAGCCGTCCCGGAAGGCTACAAGATCACCCGCAAGGACCGCACCAACAGAGCGGGAGGAGGAATCGCCATCGTCCACAGGAACACTCTGAGTCTCGACCAACACCGACGACACCCTCAGCACCGCCGAACACCTGCACTTCCAGATGCACACTGACCCCAACACCACCCTCAGAGGAACCCTCATCTACAGACCGCCCGGACCCCGACCACAGTTCAGCGACTCCATCGCCGACTTAGTCAGCACACATGCCCTCGCCTCCATGGGCTACATCCTCCTCGTTGACCTGAACTTCCACGTCGAGAACAATGACGACACCAACTCCACCACCCTGATCGACAACCTAGCCAACCTCGGACTCAGACAACTCGTCACAACACCCACTCTGCCGGTCACACGCTTGACCCTATCTTCTCCGCAAGCCCCCACGCCTCCTTCAACCATACCACCGAACTCCACTGGACCAACCACCGCTGCATCCACTTCACCTTAAAAAAAACACCATGCACCACCGCACCCAACAGATGCCTCACCGCTGCTGGAGCAAAGTCACCGAAGACCAGCTAACCACCACCCTCGCCCAGAGCCCACCCGCCGACCATACCGACCCCAACACCGCTGCCCGTAACCTCAGACAGTGGATCAACGACTGCGCCAACACCCTCGCCCGATCAAGAAACCCTCCAACAATCATACCAACAAGAAAGCCAGCTGGTTCACTGAAGACTTCCGGGCCTCCAAGCAAACCTGCCAAAAGCTGGAGAAGATCTGGCTCCGTGAACGAACATCGGACAGCCAACGCCGCCCACAAGAATGCCACCCGCAGACACCATCACCTCATCAGATCCGCCAACAGGGCCTCCTTCAAAAACCGCCTTGACAACAACGCGCACAACAGCAAAGAGCTCTTCAACATCGTGAAGGAACTCTCCAACCCCAGCTCCAACACCAACGAAGTCCCACCCTCGCAAGACCTGTGCGACTCGCTGGTCACCTTCTTCCACCGCAAGATCAGACATCCATGACAGTTTCAACGCCACGACCGCCCCGACAACCACTGAGACCTCCGCCCCCACGAACACCATCCTCACCAACCGCCTGCTCTACTGGACCAACATTAACGACGATGACACCATCAAGATCATGAACACCATCCACTCCGGATCTCCGTCAGATCCATGCCCACACCACATCTTCAACAAAGCCAGCACATCCATCGCACCCCATCTCCGGAAAGTCATCAACACCTCCTTCGAGACAGCAACCTTCCCGGAGAGCTGGAAGCACGCAGAGATCAACGCCTTACTCAAGAAACCCAAGGCGGACCCCAAGGACCTCAAGAACTTCCGGCCCACCTCCCTGCTCCCGTTCCCGGCAAAGGTAATCGAGAAGACCGTCAACGAACAACGGACCCGCTACCTCGAGGAGAACAACATCCTGGACCCTTCCCAGTCCGGGTTCCGCAGCAACCACAGCACCGAGACTGCCCTCATCGCCGCCAACAATGACATCAAGTCCCTGCTGGACAACGGAGAAACGGCAGCCCTCATCCTCCTGAACCTGTCAGCCGCCTTCGACACGGTCTGTCACCACACACTACGAACACGCCTCCACAACGCTGGGATCCAAGAGAAGGCCCTGGACTGCAACACCTCTTTCCTCTTCGGCAGAACACAGAGCGTCCGCCTTCCCCCCCTTCTGCTCCGAAGCCACCGAGATCATCTGTGGCGTACCCCAGGGCTAATCCCTCAGCCCAACTCTGTTTAACATCTACATGGCACCGCTTTCCCATGTTGCCCATCGGCACAACCTCAACATCCTCTCCTACGCCGATGACACCCAGCTGATACTCTCCCTCACCAAGGACCCCCACACCTCCAAATCCAACCTTCACAAAGGAATGAAGGCCGTTGCTGAATGGATGAGGAACAGCCGACTGAAGCTGAACTCGGACAAGACGGAGGTCCTCATCCTTGGATCCAACCCTTCGGCCTGGGACGGCTCCTGGTGGCCGACCGCACTGGGAACCGCTCCAACACCCACCGACCATGCACGCAACCTAGGGGTCATCCTCGACTCCACCCTCTCCATGACTAAACAGGTCAACGCCGTCTCCTCCTCCTGCTTCAACACCCTCCATATGCTCCGTAGGATCTACAAGTAGATCCCTACTGAAACGAGAAGAACAGTCACCCAGGCCCTTGTCAGCAGCAGGTTGGACTATGGAAACGCCCTCTACGCAGAAGCCTCGGCCAAACTCCTGAAACGGCTCCAATGTATCCAGAACGCCTCTGCACGCCTGATCCTCGACATCCCTCGCCGCAGCCACATCACACCCCACCTGAGACCTGCACTGGCTCCCGGTCAACAAGAGGATAACCTTCAAGCTCCTCACCCACGCACACAAGGCACTGCACAACAAAGGACCAACGTACCTGAACAGAGACGACTCAGCTTCTACACCCCCACCCACCAGCTCCGCTCCGCCGACCTCGCCCCCGCTACAGTCCCCCACTTCTGAAGAGCGCCCTCAGGCGGCAGATCGTTCTCCCACCTCGCCGCCAAGACCTGGAACACCCTCCCCATCCACCCATGGCAGACCCAAGACCTGCTGACCTTCAGAAAACTCCTCAAGACCTGGCTTTTCGAGCAGTAGCAGCATTCCCCACCCCAGCGCCTTGAGACCCTCACGGGTGAGTAGTGCGCTTTACAAATGATATGATTGATTGATTGATTTTAACAGGAAGTGGAGCAAATCTGGTGTTCCAGTACTCTTATAGTGTTATTGACTGGTATGCAGACTCCGCTAGTGTTTGCTTATGGATGCTCTATAACTTTATGTTGTTGGCCTGAAAGCAGGCTCTAGGTTGTCGACTGACATTAATAGTTTGCATAGCAATTATTTTCTTTATTCAAAAATGTAATAATTTTTGCGTTTAGACACATTTAACAGTTTCTGATAAACCACAGCAGTTCAAAGCAGTACAAAAAGTTGCAATAAAAGTGGTCCCGTAAAGTTTCGTACATACCAGTAGCATACATATGACAACAGTATGTGTTAAACGACTTTGTGGATTTATCAGGGTGGAGACAAAAATACAGGCAAGGACATGTTTAACTTAGTAAACCCCAACCCTCCCACCCATGAACTAGGCATAGTCATAGTAAAAGTGTCGTTATCGGTAGCCTTATCATAGTTGCGTTGTGGGACTATACCAACAAGAGTTAGAAGCATGTCAGGTGCCGGTTTCAATTGCAATGTCAGGTGGGGAGCCCAGTTCAGGCATAGTGTTACGGTGCGTTATGCTGTGCTGCGTAGGTGGTGTGCAGGTAGTGCAGCCTAAATATCTACAGGTTCCAAGGCTTTGAAGGATTATAAAAATGCATCCCATTCCAGTGCTATGGGTTTTTTCCTTAAACCCTGGTATTCTTGGCTGAGTGCTCCACTCTCTGTCATCCCCCATTTCTCTACTTCTTCCCGCCACTGGGAAACCAAGGGTGCTGTTGAGGATTTCCAGTGGCTTGTTAATCGGCGTTTCACCAATACCAACACCAGATCTGCAAAACTTCTCATTACTTTGTCCTTTGGGTCTAGGAAACACGCCAAAAATGCAGTGCTCCATCAATTGCCAGTGGTTTTGTTCGGTGATTTCCACCAGGGTGGTGCTAATGTGTGACCAATAAGAGGATATTAAATGGCAGTCCCTTAACATGTGCAAATGTTTGGCGTCTGGGGCCTGACATCATGGGCATGTAGATGGGGCTGTCGGGAACATGGTGTGGAGTTTATGTAGCGTGAGGTAAGCTCAATGTAATAGGAAAAATGTAATGAACTTAAATTAGGAATTATGTGAGATTTTCCAGGGATATTCTAGAAGGATGGCCATTCCTTATCTCGGAAGCCACGGATTAGGTCCTCTTCCCATTTAGTCTGTAACACGGACAAAGAGACCAGCAGGTGTGTACGGAAGCCACAATCTATCCAGCTACCCAGGTGTCTTCCATGTCCTATTGTATGCAGCTCCTGGACTAATTCTTGTGGGGGGGTTGTGGTTTAAGAGCCTCCTAGCGCCCAGTGAAGGCACATGTGATGCTGGCATGGGTCAAAAAAAGAGTGATTGGTACGACTTGGGTATGAATAAAATGTGTATTATTCAGAAGGAGGCTATCTGTAAAAAGGTTGCATACTATGGTGTCTGCACCTTGCACCAGGGTTGTAGTCTGCTCGCTGTCAGGGTCCCAGAAGCAGTGGGGAGGCTGAGTAGGTATATGTTTGGGGCATAGGGTACTCGAGGAGTGGTGTAGCGCAATGCTATTTTCCAATTACGAAGGTCATCCATAGTAGTAAGGGACTGTCAGCTGGTAAGGAGGAATCCAGACAGAATATACTATGGCGGTTGCACCGATTTAGGATAGCATTAGTGTACCCGATCTCTGTCAAGTTTCAACCAGCTAGCCCGTATGAAAGCCACTGTAGTTGCCCAGCCAAACAGTTTGATTTGAAATCTGGTGAGCCCATCCACCCTTTGTCGGGTGGCAATTGAAGTTTGGATAAACTAACCATGCATCTGCCATTGCCCCATATTAGGTCAATTAATAGGGTATTAAGTAGTGTAAAAATCTGACCATGGACTACAGCTGATATGTTTACAAAATGGTAAAGTAGGCCCAGTAACATCAACATTTTGGAGAGGGCCTGTCAGCCTGCCACTTAGAGTCCCCATTAGGATTGCGGGCGGATCGCGATCTGCCCGCCGGATAGCCCCTATCACCCCGCCTTATTACTAGGGCGAGGGGCTTTACCGCCGGTCGGATATGCGACTGGGCGGAGAAGGGCCTGAATATGGTGGCGGTGCCTTGCAGGCACCGCTAGCCATATTATGATGTGGCATATTTCATGCCTTTCCATGACGGAAACTCCGCCATGGAAAGGCATACAGCATTTGCTACGGACCCTCATTCTTTTTTTGACTGGCTTTTTTCGATGTCTTGTTGAACGCTTTGGAGATTTTTCTTCTGCCGTGAAGTTATGTCACCCAAGAAACCGACTGGTTTCAAACCATTAGGGGCCAGTCACAGGCAAAGTCAGTGGCAGACACCCCACTTGGTGTTTGTGCTGCTTCGAGTTGGCCCACAACTCCCAAGACGTGTGAGGAGTGCTGCGCCATGCATCTCGTGGCGCTGACAGAGCGGTCCCTCGGGCTCCTGGCCGGCAAACCTCTGTCACATCAACGACTCTCGAGGTCTTGTTCAAACGAGACACAGGAACGTCGGCACACTAGGCCCCGCAAGTCGGCGGAACCTGAACTTGGGTCTGCTCCGTGCTTCCCCAATTTTGGTGGAGTGACCCACACCCAGCTGAAGGAGTTTTATGAGGCTATGTTCCTAATTTTTGGGCGGTCTGCCCTTCTGAAGCACCTTGAAGCCCCATGGGCACCGAAGGGGCCCCTACTGGACCCACGCTGGCAGGTTCGCCCCTGGATTCGGAGTGGAGTTGCCGGCAGAGACAGAGTCCTTCTTCGTTCCTGCTCCAGTGCTGATGATGCCAACACCCCTAGGAAGTGCTGCCCCATGTTTATTCTCGACACAGAGCAAGATGGGCATTGTCTGATGCCGACCGGGTCCATGCTTCCTGGAGCTGAGCCAGGGTCTTATTTATTTGATGGGCTTGGAGAGAGAGATAAATGGGAGAGGTCTAAGGACCCTTATGGTTATCAGCCACCAGAAGTAAAACAGGACAACTGATATGAGTAGCTGACGGAGGCCAGTGGGTTATCTACCTTACCCGACACTGGTCAGGTCTCTCCTCATACTGTGGCAACCGAGAAGGGAGCCTCTTTAAAATTTTTGCATCTGTCACCCCGAGTGGGATGGGTATGCTCAGACGTGAGTCCCATGCTCTCCACACCACTGGAGTCAAGCTATCCAGGCTGATGAAGGCTGATAGCCAGAAACCGGTCCTTGGATGCTTGATTCCGGTCCAGGAAAGACATGGCTTGGCAGTTCGGGCTGGACTGTTCCCATGAGGCACAGGGTCAAGGCTGATTTGCATATGGCCATGTCTGACCTGGGGTGGTGTGGAGTGCAAAAAAACTATGGATTTAGGCCCAGATCTCTGTACTGGGGTGAATGTATGACATTGTTCTGCATTCTGTCCATCAATTGTTGTTTTTGCTCTTTAAAATGGTGGCACGTAGGGCAGCTGAGGTTTTGGACCTTCAGTTGACCACAGTGGCAGGACATAGGTGTTTCAGCCGGGAGTATCCCCTTCTGAAAGCTTACTCCTGTTTAACAAAGCCCTTATCAACATCCTACTTGGGGCCTGGTCAAAGCCCTTCACAGGGGCTCCTGTGCCTAGGACAATTGCCTGCCGCCATCTCCCCGCTCCTGGGGGACCCAAGTTTCCTAACCCAGTACCCCACCCCAGAGAGTTTTGTAGTCCAAGCCTTCACGTGCAGAATTAACACTGGTGCATTCCCTACCACTCCTCCAAATATGGAATCCAAAATGCTGGATAACTTTGGCAAGAGAATGTACTCTTTAGCCAGGCTAGCACTGCGTTTAGTGAACACTGCTTGCCTCTATTGGGCCGTTATTACAATATGGGAGTCGGTTGCGCAAGTGCTGCCTCTAGCCTCGGAGGATGCTCGAGCCGTACTCACTCTGGCTATTGTTGATGGGTGAGATGCAGCAAAGTTCACCATAAAGTGTGGGCTCAATACGAGTGACTTGATAGGCAGAGCAATTTCATCGGCCGTGGCCTTGCGGCACCATGCCTGGTTGAGAACAACTGCCTTTTCTGAGGATGTTCAGTCTTCCCTCGCATACATTCCCTTTGATGGCTCTCACCTCTTTGGAGAGAAGGCGGATTAAGCGCTTGAGCTTTTTGAGGACAGCAGAGCTATATCCAGGCCCTTGGGCTTGTCTATGACCCCTTGTCAACCCCAATTCGCCACAGAAGGGGTCTCCAGCTGCACCCTTATCCTCCCAGACACCACGGCCAACAGGCTTTCCAGCCTTTTCATAGCCGAGGGCACGGGTCTTGTAGACAACACGGGATAGGCGGCCAGTGGTTGAGTCAGTCCACCACCCCGATATCTGCCGCCTCTAAAAGCCTGTTTAGTTTGCCCTCCGACCATCATGGGAATCCAGTGGGAGACAGGATACGCCATCATCACCTGCCCTGCTGGTGGTCAGTGACATTAGACCACTTGATTCTCCAGATCTTCCAAAGAGCCTACTCCCTCCCTTTTGTGGCTACCCCGCAACCCACTTGCGATTGGGTGACAGAGGACCATCTCTCCTTGCTCTGTCAAGAAGTGCAGGCTTTCTTGGCCAAGAGAGCCATAGAGAGGGTGCCTGCATTAGAAGTAGTTCATTGTTGTTATTCTTGTTAGTTTCTGGTGCCAAACAAGAATAGAGGACTTCATCCTAACCTAGACCTGCACCTTTTCAACCTCTTATTGAAAAAGAAAAAGTTAAAAATGCTCACTCTCACCTAAGTTCGGTCTGCCCTAGGCCCGGGAGACTGGATGGTAGCATTGAAATTGCAGGACACGTATTTCCACATCCCCATCCTGCCTGCCCACAGGCTTTACCTGTGGTTCCCGGTGGGCCAAGAGCACTTCCAGTTTACCCTGCTCACCTTTGGCCTTACCAGCGCCCATTGAGTGTTTCCCAAAAGTGAGGGCGGTGGTTGCAGCTCATCTGCGGAGGTCAGGGGTTCCAGTCTCCCCTATCATGACTATTGCCCCTCCCCAGGCAGTCATCTTCCACCTTCAGACTACAGTTAACCTCCTACACTCACTGGGGTTCACTATCAACATACCAAAGTCACACCTGACTCTCTTTGTTATGTTATGTTATGCTATATTTGTTTTTATATAGCGCACGGCTACTCAAAAAGAGTGTCCCGGCGCTTTAATAATGAGACCTACAGCAGAATAACACAACACAGTGATAAAAACAGCGTGGAAAGCATAACAGAAAAAAAGGAAAGAAACAACCTAAAGAGCAAATAACCAAGTTTTTAAACCTTTCCTAAATGCAAGTAAGCTAGTGGCTCCACGGAGTGTCAGCGGCAGGGTGTTCCACAGCTGTGGTGCCAGCAGTCCAAAGGAGCGGCCTCCAATGCGGGCTCTTTTTACGCGCGCCACCGTCGCCAAGAACAAAGATTCTGATCTGAGAGAACGGGCCGGATGGTAAAAGGCGAGTCTCCTTTGGAGATACTTAGCTCCAACAGCATGGAGGGCTTTATATGCCAAAGTTAGTGCCTTGAAGGCAATCCGCTTACGGATAGGCAGCCAATGTAAGGTCTGCAAAAGACCAGCAGCACTGGCTCGCCTATTTAGGCCATAAATGGCTCTCGCGGCAGCATTCTGCACAACCTGGAGTCGCTGCAGCAAATATTCTGGCAGGCCCAGGTAAAGGACATTAGCATAATCCAACCTAGAACCGATCAGAGCCTGCACGGTCAGCTTCCTATGTTCTTCAGATAGAAGGGGTAGAAACCTCCTCAGCATTTTAAGGAGGCCAAAACATGTGCCCGTCACCCCTAGGATCTGGGATCTCAACGTCAGACCCTTGTCCAACTTGACCCCCAGGTTCTTAGCTACTAGAGATGGACAGGATGGTGGAAACATGTTAATAGGCCACCAAGCTAGCCAGTCAGGATCCGACGCACATCCGAAGAAGAGTACCTCAGACTTCTCTGAGTTGCACTTGAGGCCGCTCAGATGAAACCATCTAAAGTCAGCCTCAAGGCAATCCCGGATACTCTCTCCATTAAAATCTCCTCCCCTCTTACAAGAGAAGAGGAGCTGTGTGTCGTCGGCATAGGATACGATCCGGGCCCCGAACGACTCCGCCAATGCCGCCAGAGGGGTCATAAAGATGTTAAAGAGGGTCGGGCTCAATATAGAGCCCTGCGGGACCCCGACTCCCAGTGGCGGCATCACGGCCGATCTTTCAGACACTCCCTTTCATCAGAGCCATTTTGGACACGGTTCAGTTTTGGGCCTATCCCCCAAGCGTTGAGTCCAGGATATTCAGGCTATGATTGTGAAGTTTCAGACAATAGCCTGGATTTCGGTGAGACTGACTGTAAGGATGTTGGGCATTATGTTCTCCTTCATCATGCTAGTTGCTTATGCCCTGGGCTCTGCAGTGGGACCTGAAGTTCAAGTGGGTAGAGTGTCAGGGGGATCTCTCTGACATGGTCCACATCTTGGAGGGAAGATCTGCAGTGGTGGCTAACAAACCGGGATAGGGTTAGTGGCAGACCCCTCTCCCTTCCCTAACCGTAACTGACTGTAGTGACAGATGTGTCACTCCTTAGCTGGGGTAGCCATCTGAGAAAGGTGGAGATCCGAGGACTATGGTCTCCAGCAAAGGCTGAGCTCCACATAAATCTTTTGGCGCTCCAGGCGATTCACTTGACATTGACAGCCTTCCTTCCTTCAATAAAGGAAAGACTGGTGCAGGTGTTCAAGGACAACACGACTGCCATGTGGTACTGCAACAAACAGGGCAGGGGGGGTCGTAGACAGTTTGTCAAGAGGCCCGCTTCTCTTCACATGGCTGGAATGTCAGGGCATTTCCCTGTTGGTGCAACACCTGGCTGGATCTTTGAATGTCAGAGCGGATAAACTCAGCCGAAGATGCCTTGCGGATCATAATTGGCTCCTTCCGGAGGTAGTGCAAGGTCTCTTTCAGCAGCGGGGAAAGCCAGGGTTACATCTGTTCGCCACCGCCAAGAATGCACAATGTCAGTAGTTTTGAGTGCCGGAGAGCTATCCAAGGCGACTATTGCGCGAAGTCGCATTTCATCTCAAGTGGCATTCTGGCATCCTGTACGCCTTTCCTCCAATACCACTCCTACCCAAAGTTCTCAAGAAGATGAGAAAAGACCGGGCGCTAGTCATTCTTGTGGCTCTGGATGGGACTCCGATTCTGTTATCCCGGGCTGCAAAGCATGACCATTGGTGCGCCAGTCAGGCTGCCCCTTCAAGAGTATCTTTTGTCGCAGCAACAGGGGAGGGTTCTGCTCCCAAACCTGCACACCCTCCACTTTCATGTGTGGAGATTGAGCTGTGACAGTTGACAGCCTTTAACCTTCCTCCCTAAGTTTGTAATGTTTTTCTGGCAGCCAGGTGTCCCTACACCAAGATGGTATATTCCTGCTTTTGGGACAAGCTTGTGTCATGGTGTACTTCCCACAACATGGAACCCCTTTCTGCACCATTATCTAAGGTTCTAATTTTTGCATTGTCTTTGTCCCAGCAGGGCTCTGCTCTGGGCACAGTTAAATGTCATCTCTCTGCTATCTCTGCATTCTTGCGGTTGCCGACCAACCTTGTCTCTTCAAGTCTACTGTTGTGCCTAGGTTACTTAAATGCCTGCAGCAAATTTTTCCCTGCTACAACATTCATCATGCTTCCGAGGGACCTCAACCTGGTCATTACCTTTCTTATGTGCGCACCATACGAGCCTCTAACAATTGCCCTCTTAGGCTCTTGACTTTAAAAACTATCTTTTTAGTGGCCATAACATTGGCGAAGAGGGTCAGCGAATTAGCGGCACTCAGCATACAATCCTTATACCCACTTCGATCCGGACAAGCCGGTTCTTTGGACACGTGCCTACTTCCTTCCAAAGGTTTTGACTCCCTTCCATGTTGGCCAGAACATTACTCTACCTCCCTTCTTTGCTCCACCTCACCCCTCCAAAGAGGAGGAAAGATTCCACCTTCTGGACAAAAAGAGTGTGGTCATTCTACTTTGACTGCACAAAAGAATGAAATGAAATGAAATGAAAAAATATTTGTTAAGCGCGGTTGCTGCCCACGGTCGTCCAAGCGCTGAGTTGAAGCAGAGATGTGACGGAACAGGGAGATTAAGACTAGAGGGGGTTGGCGAACAGTAATGTTTTCAGCTTTTTCCGGAATGAGAGCAGGTCAGGGTTAGACCAAAGAGTGAGGGGGAGAGCATTCCAGAGCTTGGCGGTGTTCAGCGAGAACAGCCTTCCCCCGGTCCTGGCTCTCTTCACTCTAGGAACAACTGCCAGGAAAGCATCCGTAGACCGAAGGTTCCTGTTTGGGTGGTAGGGGATGACAAGGTTGTTATTGATTGCTGATCCCGTCTTCCAAAAGGCCCGATGCGCAATACACAGCGCCTTAAATGCCACTCTTTGCCTCACTGGCAGCCAGTGCAGGCTTTTCAATCCAGGTCTAGCTGACTGGGTTCGCGGAATCTGGAGTAAGGTACGTGCAGCGCAGTTTTGTACCACCTGCAGCTTCCGGAGGGTCATCTCAGGGGCCCCTACGTATAGAGCATTGTTTGAGTCCAGGCGGGACTGGATGAGGCCTTGTACTGCCACTTTTTTGGCCTCTAGAGGCAGAAGTGGGAGGACCTTCCTCAAGATTCTAAGTAGGCCAAAACAGGTAGCGGACAACTTAGTGGCCTGGGTGGAGAAGGAGAGCTTTTTGTCTAACCATACTCCCAGGCTCTTGACACTTTCCTTGGGGGTGGGGGAAACACCCAGACCGCAGGGCCACAAGGAAGTGAAAGGTACTGGCGAGGCTGGGCCTAGGAGCATGAGCTCTGTTTTTTCTCCGTTCAACTTGAGGGAGGAGTTGGTCATCCACTCCTTCACGTTCTCTAAACATTTCAGCAGACCTACCGGGGATTGCCTGTTGTTCTCTTGGGCCAATGAAACCACTAGCTGAGTGTCGTCGGCGTACGACACGATTTTAATGCCGTACGGTTCGACTACCCCAGCCAGTGGTTTCATATATACATTAAATAGCACAGGGCTCAGGGAAGAGCCCTGCGGTACTCCGCAGCTGAGAGGCTTGCTAGATGACATTGTATCGCCGTCGAAGATCTGAAAAGATCTATCAGACAGGAAAGAGTCAAACCACCTTAATGCATCACCTGAGACTCCGATGTTATGGAGACGGTTCAGCAAGGTGGCATAGCTGACCGTATCGAAGGCGGCACTTAGATCAAGGAGGATCACTGCCACTGATCCTCCCTGATCCAGTATTCTTCGAGATTCTTCGGTGACTGCTAATAAGGCGGTTTCAGTCCCATGCTTTGGTCTGAAGCCTGTCTGGGACGTATGTAGTAGAGAGTGGTTCTCTAGAAACTGGACCAACTGGGCATTTATATATTTCTCCAGCACCTTGCTAGCCCAAGGGAGGAGTGAGATGGGGCGGTAGCTGGAGTGATCATCAGGGTCCAGGTTGGGTTTTTTCAGCAGCGCCCGCACCATGGCTTGCTTCCAGGCAGTGGGAACTGAGCATGCAGATATGGATGAGTTTAGAAGTTCCAGGATTACAGGCAAGGTAGATTCACCTGCCTGCATCAGGATTTCTGGAGGAGCTGGGTCACGTGGAGAGCCCGACTTAACTTGGCGTGCCACTTTATCTAGGGTGTCAAGGTCCAGAAGGGGAAAGTGATCAAGAGTTGGCTGGTCTGGGGGGAGGGAGATTCTCGGGTGAAGTAAATCAGTCACATCCGGGTTTGAGGCTATTGTTGGGAAGGTGGAGTAAATTTTCAACACCTTATTATGAAAGAATTCCGCCAGCTCATTGCATTGATCTTGAGTCTTGATCGGATGGGGGGCATTGATGACACTGGTGCATTGTTTTATAATGTGGAAGATTTTCTTGGGCATTGATTTAGCTTCCAGAATTTTGTCAGAGTAGTAGGTTGCCTGGGCCGTCCTGACCCCTTCTCTGTAGGCTTTGATCGCCTCTTTGTAAGATGTCTTTTTTTCCGGGAGAAAGTCTAATCGCCAGGCTCTCTCTCGTTGCCTACAAAGGCGTTTTAGCTCTCTTAGCGAGTCGGAGAACCAAGGAGCTGATTTCTGCGTTCTCTTTGAGGACGATCTGCGAAGAGGGAGGATCGTATCCAATGAGTTTGTGATCCAACCTACATAATTTCCGTTTGCCACGTTGGGGTCTGGGCAGGGTGGCGGACGGGTGGAGTCCAGATCATACGTCCAGGATTCCACGGAGAGTTTTGAGGGTGGGCACTCAGCTCTTTGTGGGCTATGTAGGAACATAAAAGGTGAAGACTGTGCAGAAAAGGACCATCCCTCTGTGTTAGCGCACGTCGTTCTTATCTTGGACTTCTGTCAGGCAGCAAGTGGCCCTCGCATATGTTCACCAAACACTATTGCCTGGACAGTCAGGTCCGCCGTGACGGGCACTATACCTGGTTGGTCCTGAAGGACTTTCTGTTTTAATTGGATTCACAGTCTGACCTCCTGGGAGGTATTGTTTGGGTATCTATTTATTCTAAGGTAAGGAATCTGCAGCTAGGAGTTTCTATCAGATGAACAAGTTACTTACCTTCAATAAAGCCTTATCGGTTAGAGACTTTATCTAGATGCAGATTCCTTACCTACCCTCCCATCCTCCTCCCTCTGCGAAAGGGAACAACCTTCTCAGGGCCTTAGTTTGTCACTCCAGTGGTCAGTGCTCTCCATGGCTACGTGCTCCTGGCATTGAAAGTCGTGAAACTGATGCCAGCGCACCGAGGTGGCGCCTATTTAAGTGCCACGCAATTCACTTCCAGCGCAGACGTCGCTGACGTGAGGCGCAGAATGGTGCCATCTACTGGCACGCAGGGGTACTGCTCGAAAATCTTTCAGATCCAGTCTGACCCCTGGGGAAATTCTGAGGTAAGGAATCTGTGGCTTCATAGAGTCTACCAGATAAGGAATTACAGAAGGGTAGGTAACTTGTTCTTTAAGTAGAAATCAGAAAACACTGGATTTTGATGTATTCTTACCACGTTTGCAGCCTATTGTATCAAACAGCACAAATGCAACCACTACATCTGAGAACTTTTCTGTGAAGGATACTCCTGCTGTGACAAACTTGGGCCTTGATAAGCCTCTTAATATTCCCTTGTAGCCATCGGTAAGGTCCCTTGACCCCCTAGGACCTGCTTCCTCTCCTGCTTTGGGAGCATTCCCTACATCATATGGCTTCAGCACGCTGTTCACTGCATGTTGCTGCGTAGTGGCCAGAAGGGTAGTAGTTGAACTCTGAGCAATGTCTCAGTCCAGGGCAGTTGGCCGTCATTGAAAGTGGACAGAACTTTGCTCTCTGAAAGCTCTGGACTCAGGTTGTGCCAACAAAGATCACTATGCATATGGATGCCCCAGGTGTTAATGCCCCCCCCCAACACTGCACCCAACACACCTGTTCTTAGTTTAACATTGCGATGGTCTCAAAAGCATGCCTATACAAGATGCATTCCTTTATACAGAAAGATCTGGCCCATAATCATGAAAATGTTTATCACCCAAGCTCTGTGTATGCAGAGGGTAATGAGCACATTTTGATGGCTGTGCTGCATTTAGTGTATTTGTTAACTTAGAAAATGTATGAGTTAATGGATAAGCTGTAGATAGTGCAGCTCAGAAACATAAAGATGTTACAAAAGGGGATGATGGACCCAGATCTTTTGACTGGGTGTGAGTGTTTGATTGATTCAGATGCTCCGTCCATCACCACCCCCTTTTGTACTGCTTTTTGGCCGCCATAAGTGTGGCAGGGTATGCTCAGACGTGAGTCCCATGCTCACTTTTCCACTGGATTCAAGCAAGCCGGGCTGAAGACGGCTGGAATGCCAGAAACCGGTCCTCGGAAGCTTGTTTTCTGTCCAGGGAAGACATGGCTTGGCAGTTCGGGCTGGACTGTTCCCATGAGGCACAGGGTCAGACTGATTTGCACATAGCCATGTCTGAACTGGGGTGGCAGAGTGGGCTAAAGAACAGTGATGGATTAAACCCAGATCTTTTGACTGGGTGTGAGTGTTTGATTGATTCAGATGCTCCCTCCATCACCACCCCCTTTTGTACTGCAGAAACATAAAGAGGCAACCTTCACTCCGTGCTTCCTAGTATATGCGGCAGATGGTGCAGTTTCTGCAAAACCAAGTGCATGGGCCTATTCTAAGCCTGCAAACCAACATAGATACAGCTCAGGAGCACCAAGTTCACTGTTCATTGCTGCTGCCTTAATGTCAAGATGAAGGGAGAAACATATGGTGCTGAAACGAGGCTTAGCACTTGGCAGCATCACTTGTACAAAACACCATAACCTCATTTTTTGGAAACATGGTGAAATGTGCTTGTTCTTTCCTCCAAGATGGAAAATTTACTCTAACAATGTGCACTGCACTAAATACAACTGTAAAGTGAACTGTCAGAAATGTCCAAAAGGAACATAATCGATAGGGCCCAAAAAACTATTTTTCTTTTTTACATTTTCAGCGGTATCCACGGATCTTACTGAAAACTTTTTAAATAACGAAGCACTGGCTCCAGCGGCCCCCTGAAGGGCCAGATCCCAGGAGCATTTTTCTTAATAGGGGGGAAGGGGGCATGGGCCCCCCTACTGGGGATTATAATTGCCCTGGGAACTACCTCCTGGCTGGGCTTCTCAATAAGTGAATGCAGGGGAGGCCCGTACTGCCTCCCACGCTGCACTGGGGGACCACCTTCTTCCCAGAGCTTATTTTCTTTTTCATTGGGAAGGGGTCTTTCAGTGCCCCACAGCCCTGTGAATCGCCACCACCATGCGGCTTTTGCTGAAAAAATGCGAGGAGGCCGTGCGGACCCCCTCCCCTCACAGCCCGAGGACTGCCACCTCCCCGGGGCTTTAATTTCAAATAATGCAGGGGGTGCAAAGGAACCCTCCCACAGCACCGGAGACCACCACCTCCCTGAGGCTTTTCTAAAATTGAATGGACCGGGGTGCTTGTACCCCCCAACCCCCAGCCCCGGGGACCACCACCTCCTGGGGCAAAATTCAAGCTATGTCCCCGGGATATAGCTGTTTGCTATAGTTACCGCTCCCGCCAAGTCATAGTCAACTCTCTGCTTGTAGCAAGCAAGAGCTTGAAAAGGCTCTTGCTTGCTAGAAGTGGAGCAAAATTGCTTTAACAGAGAGCGAGCTGCATGTTCAGCAACTCCCTCTCTGTAAAAGCAATGCAGGGTACCGCAGGAGGCAGGGTCGCGGCAGGGACCACGGGGGACTTGAGGCGCCCTGCGTGGTCCCCATCGGTGGTGAGTGGATGTCCTGGGTAAAACCAGGGCACCCACAATAGAGGCTTGGTCCTCGGGGCCAAAATCAGCTTGGGGAGAGGGGCCGCGCAGCGCCCCACCCCCATTCAAAAAAGGCCTGACCCCGGGTAATGAGGTCCCCGGCGCTGACATTGGTCTAGGGAAGGGGGGCGGGTACCCAGCTCCCCTCCCTTAATAATTTTTTTTTAAAAAGCTCTGAAACGCGCCAACTCATTGAGGGATGAAGTCCCCTTGGCTGTAGAGGGTCCTTGGGGTCCAACAACTCCTTTTGTTAACTCCAGTAAGTCCCACACAGGGGAATTGCTGAGAGGTGATCAGAGGCCCGCTCTCTTTCTCCATCACTCTGCAAATGCGCCTCCTGGCACTCTACTAGTTGGGGGATAAAGTCCCCTTGGCACTTGAGGGTACTGGGGAGCCAACAACCCCTCTTGTTACCTTCAGTAAGTCCCCCACAACGGGATTGCTGAGAGGTCTTCAGAGGCCATGCCCCCTTTCTCCACCACTCTGCAAATGCAACTACTAGTTAAAAAACCCCATGGAATTTCACTTAAAAAACCAAAGGTTGCAGAGTTGTTATAGATAGGAAATAGAATTTAAAAAACATTAGAAATTAACTTAAAAAACAAAGGTTACAGGCGCGGTATAGTTAGGAAATAGAATTAAAAAAGCCTTGGAAATTCACTGAAAGAAACAAACGTTACAGGGACGTTATAGTTAGGCTAAGATTTCACTAATACAAAACCAGTGAAATTCAGCAGTTATAGTTGCCTGAGCTAACTTACTCCCCCGTAGTGCACTGCTTATGACCTCACATATTACATCACTAATGGCATGGTCAGACACATCACTTATGACATCTCAAATGACATTACTGATTACATTATCCACAGAACCACTCGCATCACATACAACCTCCTGTACTCCCACTCACACACCCACACAACCACTCACCCATTCACAGACTGTTGGACTTGGCCCGTCTGGCAGGTCCACCCCTGAAGTTTGTGCTTAGTATATGTGACCGGGGGATGGTGATTCCCCTCCTGAGTGTGTGCGTGGTGAGAGAGACCTGCCGCCCATAGGAATGCATGGGGGATGTATGTGGCTCTGGTAGTTCCTGATGCGTGGGGCGTGCCGGGCCGTGTTTGGTATGTGTGCGCTCGTGAGGTGGAATGCTACAAGATGATGTATGCGGCATGCGTGTGGCTAGAAGGGAAGGGCCCCTTCTAGACCTTGGTGTGTGTGTGCAGTAGATGTGCTGGCGCCTGATTGGCTGAAGCCGGCTGGGCCTTCCCCCACCAGGCTGGCCCCACCCCCCCGGGGGTGCGTCCAGTGTCCCTGGCCTGGCCAGCACCAAGAAATTCCTTGTAACCAGTTCCAGCTGGTTCTCTCCCTGCCTGCCCCTTTTGGAGACAAAGGGAGCTCCTGTATAAAAGGGGGGTGGGCCCTTTTCTCTCTCTTTTCCCTCTTCCTGCTTCTCCTGACTGGAACCCCGCCAGGGGCTGCTGCTGCGTGGGCTCAGGGTT
The DNA here is from genome assembly GCF_964261635.1 of Lissotriton helveticus. Lineage (NCBI taxonomy): Eukaryota > Metazoa > Chordata > Amphibia > Caudata > Salamandridae > Lissotriton > Lissotriton helveticus. Next base: position 1,623,659,445 of record NC_136067.1, read on the forward strand.
GGCTGGCCTCCCTGGGCCCTGCCCTGCTCCTGAACTGCTGTTGGGCCTCTGCCCCTCCTAGGAGCTGCTGTACTCCTCCTGAGGTCCTGGACTCTCCCATGGACTTTGCTATCCCTCATCTAGCGCTTGGGAGCGCTTTCCTCCGACCCCTAGCGCTTGGAGCGCTTCACTCGGTCTCCGAGCGCTTTGGAGCGCTTTGCCCGTGTTTCTAGCGCTGGGAGCGCTTCCTTCCACCAGCCGGTGCCACCCGGCCCTTGCCCTGTTCTGCGGGGTTCTACACCCCCAGCGAGTGCCTACCTCGCTACTGCCCCATTCCCGAGGGGGCCTGACCCTCGCCAATTCCCCCCAAGTCACCGCCGCCGGCCCGGGACCCCTCCGTGAAGCCCTCCCCCGGGCCGCGCTGTGATTGGATGGCGGCCCGGGCTTGGCTCCTGACGTCTCCCCGGGCCGCGCTGTGATTGGACGCCGGCCCGGGGAGCTGTGGAGGCGAGGAAAGAAGAGCCGAGTAATGCAGGGGGCAGCGGGAGCCTACTCCGCGCCCCTGCTTGACCCCAAGGACTGCCGCGACTTCCCCCCGGGGCCCCCAGGAGCGAGAGGGAGCCCCGGAGAGCGGAGAGAGACCGGCGCGCCCGCCGACCGGTGAGTGATGCCGGAGGGGAGGCGGGGCATCGGGCCACATTGCCGGTGGCCGCCCCTCCCCTCCAGCGCGAGCCCGAGTGTGCTCAGAGGCCCCCGGGGCCCCCAGTGATGCCGGGTCCCCCGAGGGGGGCCCCGCCTGCCCACCGTTCTTGCCCCGAGCAGGCTCCAACGTGCCCCCGACCCTGCCTGGGCCCCGAGAGGCCCCACCACGTGTCCCTGGCCCTGCCTGGGCCCTGAGAGGCCCCACCATGTTTCCCTGAGCCCCGAGAGGCTCCACCATCGCCCTCCTGTCCCCCTGAGCCTGCAAGGCTCCACCCAAGTCCCTCAGCGGCCCAGCACTTCGTGGGCCGCTGCCACGTTTAGGTTTGCCCGAGCCCTTTCAGGCCACTTTGGACACCGAGACTCTAAGGCGCCCCTGCCCCAGGACGGTCATCTGGCCTAGGGGGTGCTGCTGACTAATATCAATGTGATGCTGAGGATTACTATGTGTTGCCCTGCTGATTGACTATGTGTTGCCCTGCTGATGGGGGCCTCTGTTGTGTTATGTACCTTGCCCCTTCCCGCCTGAGTACCCGATGTCTCATGTATGTGATCCCTGGTCAGAGTGAGTTCTACTGCTAGTTCTAGGAAGCTCCCAGGAGATATGTGTTCTAATGCCAGTTCCATCAGATGCGTACCACTGGCAGTGGTCCCTTGGCCCTGCCCTGTACCTTTTCCCTGGTAACCCCTGTCGTGCCTTGAACCCCTTGTAAAGTGTATATCCCTATGTGTCCTGTCTAATACAAAGACTATTTTCATATATACTTCGTGTGGAGTTCCTTTTGTGGGAGGCCGGGGATGTTGCGGTTTGTGGGTGCGTGCGCAAATGCTTCACACATGTCCTCCGAGATAGGCCTGACTGCCCGCGCCGCGTTACCTAGAGGGCGAGCAGGGGTCGACTTTATATAGGAGTGGCGGTCTCTGACTGGCTGGGGCGCAAGCCCTGGCTGGCCGGGGGTCCCATTTCTTACACAGACCCATACCAATACTCACATAGCCACTCACTCCTCCATAGAGGCTTTCACATACCCACGCTCTCACCCGTACAGCCAATCACATAGCCACACAGTCACCCATATAGCTACTCACACACCCACTCACTCACCAATACAGCTTCTCAACACAGCCACTCAAACACACACACACACACACAGCCACTTACATACCCATTCACACAAGCACTCACACATCCGCTAACCCATACAGCCATTCACACAGACATACAGCCACTCACACACCAACTCATTTAACCAAGGACCCTCTCAAAGAGCCACCCACTCACTCAAACAGCCACTTGCACACCGAGTCACTCACTCATACAGCCATTCAGACACCCACTCACTCATCCATAGTCGCTACCCATCCAATATATATACACACACACATACATATATGCACACATACACTGAAAAAAACTGTTACAGGGATGTTATAGTTAGGATCAGATTTCACTCATACAAATCCATAGAAATTCAGGAGTTGTAATTATCTGAGCTAACTATAACTTACACCTCCGCAATGCACTCCTTATGACCTCACATATTACATCACTCATGACATGGTCAGTGACATCACTCATGACACCTCAAATGACGTGATGAAATGAATGTGATGTCCATGTCATTTGCCATCTCTCCTCCAACAAACTTTTCTGTTTCATCTCATAGTCGACCTTGTCTGTCTTCTGGACTACTTTTTGTAGTGGAGGCCCATATAGTCTTGTAAAGTAGTTTGGTATTTTAGATTGAATTAAAGGGCGTTCTATCAGGCATTCAGTATCACCTTTTGCCTCTTAATTTTTTGTGTTGTGTTGAGGACAGTTGAGCGATGATCTCAGAAGGAGAAATCTTATGTTCCTGCAATTATGAGGCAGCATTCAGGATTATGGTGTTGCAGGTTTCCTTCTGAGTGATGTCGTCAAATTTATACCCTGTGTGCATGACTAAACACCTGAAATCTGGCTGTTCACTTGCTAGTTCTGTTATTGCTCCCTCAGTGAGCATCCTCAAACAGCCCTCAGAATGCACCAGCAGTCGCTAGTGGAAGCAGTAATCTCTGTGCTGTGAGCTCTGAATTCCTCTTTCAGTCTCTGGATAGACCACTGAATGTGTGTATTCATGGGGGTGTGATATTGTCTTTAAGACTTTCTTTAAAGGGGTAGAGAAAACCAGCACATAAATCTTCAATAGGGTGTTTCTGGAAGCCTCTATCCTCTCCTCATCTCATAAAAGTAGGTAACACTTCAGCCCGATGTAAAACAGTAGCATGCTTTTGGGGCACTGCTGGTAGCAACAAGGCTTTCCATTTCATGGTGATGGTGCGCCTAGCTAGCAGGAAGGTCAGTTAAAGAAATGTGTTTGCAAACTTTAATAGACTTGTGGAGATACAGATACAGTACAGTACAAGCTACAAGGGATGCTTTTCATCAGAAAGGGGAAGGCTTGCACTACCCTCCACCCCTATCCTCCCCACCCCACCCCCACAGAGTCCCTAATAGGGATGGTGGAGGTGGATAATTTGGGAGATAAAGCTAAAAAAAAACACATGGAGTATGAACAGTTCACCCCTTATGTCACAAAGCTCCTTTTGCGAGTATTCTTGCCTCCGTGTACTTCTTGACTCCTGCGATGGATATCCGGTGGCTTGTGTGTCTATTAGCACATGTGCACACCTACTTTGGCACAGAAGTGATAATAACTCGCATCAGCTGCAGGATTTGTCACAGCAGGGGGCCAGGGGGGTCAGTGCTCAACAATGAATCTCAAAAACAGACTATTGCTGTGAACTGACTCGGAAGGACCTCCCGTGGCCATACTGAACGAAACGGCCTGAGCAGTAACAGACCCAAAGTTCGCCTTTTCTCATTGTAGCGTGGAGGGGAGGAGCGAAGAGAAGACAAGCTGTCGCCAGTGTGAAAAATATACTGCGTCCGTCTCACGTCCGTCTCACGCCAGGAGTAAAGAAAGACGACGATGACAGAAAAGGAAGCAGAGAGCGAAAAAAACGAGAGAGACAGCGAAAAAAAGGGCAGGCAGGCTGGCAGCGACCTGAGAAAGAAGTAGGGGAGGAGCGAAGAGTAGACAAGCTGTCTCCAGTGTGAAAAATATAGTGCGTCTGTCTCACGCCGTGAGTAAAGCATCCATCCCCTCGTGCACATCTTCTGTCCATCCGCGTGCACATCTGGAATCTGTATTGATTCCAAAAGGCCCTTGCATGGCGAGTGCAGCGCATGCGTGCAGCTAACGCCAGGCGAGACCTAATAAATTAAAGGGAAAAGTATTTAAAACAATCCCTTTAAGAATTAATCAAGGTCATCAGGGCAAGGCTCACAGAACAGACCTGGCTCTTTCAGGGGGCCTCCTTAAAGGCTGAGGCCCTGGGCCAGAGCCCACTTTGCCCATTCCTTAAAACGTCTCTGATAAGAGGCCCCAGGGCCGGCTCTAGGGCGGTGCGACCAGTGCCACTGCACCGGGTGCTGACTCTTTGAGTGAGCGCTATGTTTGGAAGTATTTTATAGTTTTAAAAGCACCTGCTGCATTGCTGGCCTCCCACAATTTTCATACAACAATTAAAATGTCAAGATAACTCCAGTGATTTATGTTCTTCCTGGAGAGAGAAGGGGTTTTGTCTAGTGGACGTTTTAACTAATTTAATAAAAGTGCAGAGAGTTAATATACCTGCTGCGAAGAATGTGTACCATGCAGATCATAAAGTGCACATAGTTTAAATAGGTCAGTTTCTTTGTCAGAGAGATCCTTTTGGTACTAACCGTGTAGATGTTAAAATCCTAACATGGAACAGCAAGCTACTATTTGTCATCAAAGAGCTGCATACAAACTGCAAGGTATAGATTTGAGAATTATGATTTTTTTCTCCATCTTTCATTATTCTTATGTTTAAAAAAAGTGTTCATTTTAGTAAACAAAATCCTTATTATTAAATGTAACCCACAACCATGGGGTTATGTTTGTGTTTCTCCAGACCAGGCACTCTTAAACTATACTGTTTACCAGTATTGATGGCATGTGACTCGCCTTGTAGTCTTCTGGCTTATGTAACATTTCCTAAACACTGATATACACACAAATGATTGATTATCTCTGTGGAATGTGTGTGTGAAGTAAAGTGCTCTGACACCCTACACTGTTATAGGTGGCGCTACATAACTAAATACATCTGAGAGAGAGTGGTTATGGACTTTAGGGGGCACTGTTAAAGGGTGGTAGTAAGGGAGTCTGTGGGGGCGCCAACAAACACTGTCACACAGGGCGCCACCAGCGCTAAAACCAGCCCTGAGAGGCCCTCTCTGCCCCCCACCCCACCACCCTCTTTGCTGCCCTGGACTATCATGAACCAAGTGGAGTGAGAGAGCGGCCCGCCTACAGAGACACTGTGAGCTTCGACCGCAGCGGATGACAGTAGCTGGCCCTGGAGAATTGGCTCTTTGCCGACAAACTCGCTGTGGAAGCAGGTAGCCCTGAGGACAGCGGATGGTGGCCGCTGACCGTTTCCGCTATCCCTCACCTGTGCAGCGACGCTGATCTGGCACTCACATGCAGATGGCGGCCCAGACGCACATCTGGTAAGCCTGACCAAACTGGCCCTTGGGGTTAAGGTCTGTAGAATAGCCCCCTCCCAACCCCCCCCCCCACCTCCCCCGCCCAAGACTTTATTAAATCTCTTGCATGCCTAAAGTGTCAGGTCAGCTTGAATGTAGGCTGGGAGTGTTACCGATAAAAAAAAATAAAAAAAAACAATCTTTACTATCAGGCTCGAACAAATGGAAACTTAAAACCGTGTGCTATACATCACTTTGGGGAAAAATCTGCTGTTGTGATCCAGAATCTTACTCAGGTACCTCTGAGTTTTTAGGTGCCCTGGGGCTGAAGAAAATGAGATGGGAGAATCTTCTATTTCAAAAGATTTAGTAATTTTTCATGATTAGTAAAGGTACAAACATAGAGTAAACACAACCCCTAAGGACAAAAGTAAAGAAACCGAATATAACATAATGGTAGCAATGGCTTAAGATATTACATTGAATCATGTGAACACAAAATGGTATAACATATATATAAGGCAATTGGTGCTACAAAGTGAACTTAAGAGATTGAGTAAAAGAAGTTAGGGAGGGTTGAATATGCAGGTATGGTACTGAGATATGTTCTAACATAGGGGCCCATTAGGATCGCGGACGGACTTGAGTCCGTCCGCGAGCCCTGAGGAGGAGGGAACGTCCGCATGGGCTGCGGCGTTCCCTCCGAGCAGATTAGGATGTGGCAGTCACATCCTCTATCTTTAACATTGCGGCGGGTGCAGCTTCAAGCTGCACCCGCCGCAAGGTTAAAAATGCATGCATCGCATTTGCATGCACAAAGCGACAGGCACCGCGCAGTACCTGCTGCTTTGTGTACGCAAATGCAAGGGGGTACCATAAGTACCCCCCATGTGCACCCCCCACCCCCCCTTCACCCAGGGGGCCCGCAACGGGCCCCCGAAGTGAAAGTCCGTATGCCTTTCCACGGCGGAAATGCCGCCGTGGAAAGGCATAGGACCACCAACATCCTAATATGCCTGGCAGTGTCTGATAGACACCGCCAGACATGTTAGAGCTTTTCCGTCGCGGTCGGAAGGCGACCGCGGCGGAAAAGCTGCAGACGGTCTTCCTGACCCCCCAACCATCCTAATCTGGCGGGGGGTCTTTGAAGGCTCCGCTGCGGTTCCGCCGGCCCGGAGGATGCGGAAAAACCGCAATCCTAATCGGCCCCATAGTGTGGGAATATTCTTGCTTGGTGTCTATCAGGGATCGTAGATTAAGTAGCTAGTCAGTGATGAGCACTTGGATGACTTTGGAGCCAGGCTATTGATGTGGTAGATAGAGTGACCTAATGGTATAGAGGACAGTGTTGATGATTTACATTTAAAAAATTTTTTTTTTTTTAGATTTTTGTATAGCACGAATTAGACTTGAAGATATTGGGTATCAGAGCGCTTTACATAGCACCAGTTTTGTTACATGAGGACACATTCATTTTTGTTAGGCACGGGGAGATTAAGTGATTTGCCCACAATCACAGGATGTTGAGCGTCCTTGCAGAGACTCGAACCCGGTCCACCAGCTTCGACGTTGACCGATGTAGCCAGAAAGCTACATCCTCTCCCCAGAGTTCGATTAGTTGAGGTGTAGTAGAGCAGGGTCAATTATAGAGCATGTTGAGGTGGGTTGTTGGGTTCCATATCTGAATTTTCGGGGGGCGGGGGTGGGGGGAGTTGGACTCGGTTTCCTCGGTGTTTAAGAGTTGTTGCAAACCTGTATTATTTGTAGAGGGTGAGAAAAGAGAACTATGTCTGGGGGTTAAATATGAGGCGAGTAAGGGTGGGCACTGGCAACTCCGAGGGTGAACAGGGGATATATGTAAGAGTGTTTATGTTAGGCAGAATATCCTAACGGCAAATCTACAGATACAGCCCTTAATTCTTTACGTGAGGTTGGCCTAATCTAATTCAAAACCAAAAAGGTTTAGGGGAGCAAACTACATCCCATATCAGTCCAACAGCATATGGACCTTGGGAGGCGAGGAATATTGATAATGCTTCTATTTATTGTAACCCAGAAACATTTGCTCAGTTTTGTCTGTCTGACCCCACCCGTGAGAGCCCAGCCTCGCAGAGCCAGAAATCTTGTTTGTCGCCAACGCTAAACTCGTTCTTTGCTCCAGACTGCTGGATGCTGACATATTGTTGGGGTGGCATTTTGTCGTGTGCAACAGGATGCAAGAGGCACCAAACATTTCTCCCAGTTACAAAGTGGTACCTTGAACATCAATTTAAACAAACAGGTGTGTCTTTCAGAAGGTTTACTAACAGTAATGATACTGATTGTGCATTTATGATCTATGTTCTGCATTTCTGAAGTGAGTCATTAGGGACGTGATAGAGAAGTGGATACAGGAATATCAAAGATTTATTTTCCACTCAAAACCACAAAAGGGCATAATACCTTAATATTTATACAGTTTTACTTTTTTTAAGACAGTTTATCTGTTGTTAAATCTGAATTACTGTGAAACTCATATGAAAAATGAAATTGGTTGACGTCCAAAGCCAAATTCTGCAGAACGTTATCACCATAAACATATTTTTATTGTTCACTAGATGCTGTTTTTAAGAATTAATGCAAGTTACAAGCTTCATTTTAAGAGGCAGCTGGCCCACCTAAATGTAGTCAACGATGGAGGACCGCAGCATGGGTGCGTAATTTCTTCTTATTGTCTTTTGATGGGAAAAGAAAGGTCTACCGGAACGTGCTTATGAATGATCTGTTAAACTCATGTTAGCGTACCAAAAGAAAATGTTATTGTATTTTTAGCTCTTTTTGGGAGAACCAGAAATGTGTAAAAACAAACTTAATTGGGAAGCCTCACCCACAGTGCATCAGTGTGACCAAATCTACATCGTGTTCACCCCAAACATCCTAGTCTGTTCCTAGGAAATGCTGTGCTTTTCTAAAATCTGAGTTGGAGATAATTAGAAGCAATAGTGTTCCACTAAAAAAACCTGAATATGATGGATTAGTATGACAAATGATGGATTAGTATGACAAGTCAACGTATTTGACTAACAAAACATCACTCCGAAATACAAGCAGACTGGAGTAGGGTGCATTCACACACCTGTTCGCTACTTATTAGTATTCTTAAATTTGTGTACTTAAGTTGTGTTCAGTTATGGAAACTAGTTTAAGGCTAGATGGGGCAACCTAAAATGAACACTATGGCATTAAGCAATTTCTAAAAGAAAAATTTGTAAAAGAAAATTTTAAAGGCATAAGGAATGCACAATGTTGGCTTTTTGTCTCATTGAACAGATTTTAGCAGAATTCCTGTTAACTGTGAAAAAATGTTGCATCAGATGTCTTCCTGTCAACAAAATGTCATACTTAGTTTTCATTTTACACTTTTAATTGCAAAATGTCTACCCTAGACAAGCACACTCTGCTAGCGTAGGTTTTCTTAGATTACAACAGGTGTGTGGATCTACGAAAAACACAGAGTGTCGGTTCAGCAGAGAATTGCTGGAAACTCTCCAATTCGGATTGACAACAGATTCAGAAAACAAGGCACATATGTCATATCCCCCCAAAAATGTTGATTGGCAGGAATTTGAAAAAATGGAAGGACAGCACCCCAGCTTCTCTCTCTCCTCCGCCCACCACCGACCCATTCTCGATGGGTCGGCCGTTCCTTGCCATATGGGATCATATTTTAACACACTGTATGATGACATTTTCATTTACATGTTCCCTGGGGCCCACCATTTCCTGAAATTCCTGCTGATCCTTTAGTGGGTATGGGATCGCGTTGTGTCTCACAGGTCTACGATGTCCTTTTATATGCATCCTGAATTGTTACTGAATCTTGCTGAGCTCTTTACCAACGATCACCTTAGGTGATTGAGTCTTCGTCAGCCGCCTTTGTTTTTGTTGGATCCTTGTAACCAGATTGTACACTCATTAGAGTGTAACACACTGATTTGCTTTGAGTTTCTGCCTATTCCGTTTTTTCCCATTTGGTTTTGTTCCATGACCGAATTGGTGACCGTGATTGACTCTTTATGCCCATGGGCTGCTGACCTTTTCTCTTCTCAATTGTAAGTATTTTTTTATGCCATAATCTCTTTAGGTCTGGCGTCAGCCGAGACTTTTTGATTTTACTAAAATAAAGGTGCTGTGTCGCTCACATTTGCTTCCGCCGAGTACAGCATATAGCATGTGGCAGTGGGTCAACCTACGTAACCACTGATTAACTTCACTTTGAGTGATTGCGTATTGCTCTCTATCACAAAGAGCACCTCCACACATAAGCTCGTTCCCTTCAGTGCCAGTGTTTTTGATTTTACTTAATAATTAATCTAGTGTTGCCTTTGTGTTTAGAGCCTGATGTGATAGTAGGACGCTTCTGATTCACATTACATCTTAATCGGATACCATTTTTTGCCAATGCTTTTGTATATTTCTTCTGGAGTGTTTTGCTTTTCTGACTGCTGCTATTTTACAATATACCAGATTGCGTCCATTTGAAACTGTTCTGCATTAAGTGATTATTCTTTTCCTTTCTTTCTTTCCTTCTATCCTGCTTTCTTTCCTTCTTTACATCCTTTCTTGCCTTTCTTCCTTTAATTGTTGCCTTCATGCAGTCTTTTTCTCTTTTTCTTTCCTGTCTTATTCTTTCTTTCTTTATCTTTTTCTCTCTTACTTTCTTTTTCTTTCTAGCTTTCTTTCTTTCTCTAGGCGTCTTTCTTTCCTTCTTTTGTGCCTTATGAGTTGCTTTGTTTGTTTCTCTTTATCTCTCTCTCTCTCTTTATCAAAGGCAAGAGGCTTGCATCCTGTGCCAGACTGACTTTTTTAGGTCTGTGTTAAATAAGACATTTTCATTTTACTCACATTATGTGTATAACATGGTCACTTATAGGAGTTTCAGCTGGACTTCATCCATTAGTCTGTGGTTGATGTCATTCAATGTATCTTCCACCCACTCCAGCATTCTATAACGGGCAATGCATCTGCCCACTCCAGCCATTGGCTGACTTCACTACAAGTTACTACGTGTAGCCCTTTGAGAAGGAACATATCCACACACAAAGTCGTTCACTTCAGTGCCAGGGAGTACTATGTTTTTGAACATAAAAATAAAACATTTTTGCCTGTAGCAATTTTTTTTTAGTTTTTTAGACTGACGAGGGCCCAGCATATTTCCAAGCAATAGAGTTTTGCAAAAACCATGACTACACAAGACATACCAGTAGGTTGGCAGCCAACAACTGACCACTAGTTGTTGCCAGTGCTTATTTCCTAATAGAATTCGTGTTGTTCTCACCCAAGGCTCCTTTTATTTTCTACAGAGGACATTGGATGATTTTCTTTTTTGAGCAGCGCCATATACACTGTATTTGGGGACCGTCTGTCGGTTGGCTATTTTTCTGCTTTCTGTAGTCTGTGTGTTTGTACGCCACCTCTCACAAGGGTTCCATCCCATCATGTGTGCTGCAACTCATCACGGGTTTGTGCAGCCCTCTCTTAATTTAGTTTATTTTTTTTCTCCATTTTAACTCTTTGCCCTATTCATCATTTTTTCAGGTCATTGATTGCCCTGTATTGGAGCATAAGGCATCTCTCCTAATTATTTCATCTTGCTAATTTGTTCTATATCGATCGAACATGTCTTTTTCTAACACTTTTTCACTCTTATATACACATCCAGTGCTCAGCAAACTTTCCCTTGTCCTCATGATGACTTTTTGAATTTTGTTTGGGTTTGAAAGTCCATCGACACATAAACAAAGAAAGACAAGTGGAATGTAGATTAAAGCAGAACCATCCGGACATTACCAATGAACATAACATAACGTGCATTTTTGAAGCGCACGCTCACCCAGATGGGTATCTTGGTGCTGAAAGACAGATGTTTATTGTTACCCAACTCAGTGGTATTCATTTTATCGAATTCAGAAGGATGAAAGACTGAGAGGACCTGCTGGTATTTGAACCTGTGATCATGAGATCAAACACAGGCCCCTTCGGTGGATGCATTAGTCCACTCAGCCACCAGACCCAGCTACTGAATGCTCTGCAATTTTTGTTTGCTTATTCCATCACCCTTTTCGGATCATGAATGGGGCTATGTGTATTTTCTTCACTTGCACCGCGTGAGCCTTCTTTTGAAGTGATACCTCTTGTGGATGTTGTAGTATGTGAATTAGATATTTGGAGCACAGGCCCACAGAAAAGCAAATCAAGTGTGAGCGGGTGCGTCTAGGAAGTGAGATTGCTGCTATGCAAGAACCTGTCATAGACCACTAGATCTGTATGGCTAAAGACCCAGATAGTGCAATCACACCATGGAAACCGCTGTCTTAAAGCCAGGGACTCAGCTAATGTGTCTGACTAATTGAAAGTGTAGATGGCTGTACTTGCATCAGGGAAAATAAGCCCAATTCCCATAAGAAATTGCAACAAAAAACTGGCCGCCCATTTGCTAAATCTAGTCTTAGCCCTGTCTCTGCCTCCAGAGGGGTAGACTGGAAAGCGTAGGATGGTCCCTGGCATCCTGCACAGCCAGTGCAGCAGTGCTCCTCATTACATGTAATAGGGAGCAATGGGATGACATGGCAAAACTCATCCCTTTCCTTCCAGTCAAGAAAGAAGAAGGGTGGAATGTCCTGGCAGAGGGAAGCACAACCTGCAACATGGCAAGGGCCCTGGATTTCGAAGACTCCAGAGTTTTGTGATCTGTTCTGTGACACAAATCTCCATAGTTAGGTTACGATTACAATGTACAGGCTCCCGCCACGAAGTACAGGTGGGGGTCCTTGATATGCCCTTCAGCGTAGACAAAGTATTTGGGTAAAGATGTGAATGAAGCACTGCAGCCATTCAAAGTAGACACCGACATAGCTAAAACCATGGAAGACGTGGTGACTAGGAGTTCGTCCACCTTTCAGGGGCAGTAATTCTCAATGGATTGCCCCCCCCCCCCCACCATTTCTGTAATGGCCGTTCCAAGCCCCTCTTCAAGGGTACCAAAAGCAATACCCTTTTTCTTGACACCGCAAATACAGATCGCTCCAGTGGCCCAAAAGAGGAGTCTTGCAGAACTGCAGGTTCACAAAATCAAAGCAAGCATGATGGGTTCAGCATAGATCCTGCCCCACTGACATGAATTTGGGGACATTTAGAAGGAAAAAAAGGACAGGATCACCTTGGACAAGTGGGTTGGAGATCATCTTGGTGTCAGGGCACATGTTTAGTTCTCAGCAAAACCACTACTGCAGTCCTTGTTGGACTGAGAAGAGTCAAAGGGCCCAACTTCTGGTGATTGGGGGTAGAAATGAAGACCCTTCTTTGCAAGGGTCTGATTGAGGAAGTTCCTGTGTATAAGTGGAACCAGGGGAATTACTCTAGGTATTTCCTACGCCCAGTGATGTACGGGTCTTGTCAACAAGTGAATTTGAAAGTAGTACTTCAAGATGGTGAACCCTGCACAAGAGCTGTACTTACCTACTAAAGGAGTGGATGATATACTAGACTTTAAAAATGCTTACTTACTTTACCCTATTTACAGGAAACACTGAATGTTTAAGCCAATGATACTGGCAAATTAAATGTACTACCCTTTGGTCTGCTCTCAGCTGTCAGTCTCCCCTAAATATCTCTTTCTATTTGCAGCCCTTCTATAGAAACATTGGGGGCCTGATTCATCAATATTACACGAGACAACTTGCTGCATGAAAGAGAGGGGGCAGGAATGCGCCAGATTTCCTAATATATGGTGTAATCCTGCCCTCTGCCTGTGCTGGTGCACAACCTTCTGCCTAGCGCCAATGCAGGCACCGTTGGGCAAGGGTGGCTGCATTGCAGGCAGGATTTTTTTGTATTACAATCGACACCTTCTTGCACAAAAACAATCTTTAGATGCTTTTTTCCTCTAAGTGTGTTGCAGAATGCAGCACACTTAAAATGAGTTAACAACGAGGAGAAACAAAGATATTTCTTCTTGTTGCGCCTCCCCTGGGAAGGCCTTGCATTTTGGTGCATTCCCTGGTTTACCAGTCTTGGTATGCACCAAAATCAATGAGTGGATGCGTGAGAACACCCACGCTTCACCAATGGAACGACTTCCCAGGGCAGAGTAACCCAAGGCAGTGACTTGCACTGTGTTATTCCTGATTTCTAAATCTTCGCAGGGCCATGCAAGGTGTTGCTTGGAAAATCTGACTTAAGTATTGTGGTGCCCTTGCAACACCATGCGTGAGGCAAGTGCAATGCAGTACAATGATAAATCTGACCCGTGGTGCATGTATACTCCTATTTAGATGTTTGCCTCATGAAGATGTCAACAACTCAGTAGCAGAAAGCATCCACATGTACACCAAGTTATTTTGAGTGTTAGCATAGTCTGTCAGCTTAACCCCAGCTAACTCTGCCCAGAACCATAGTATTCCTGGGAATGATACAGGAGAGCAAAAGTGCAGAACACAGGATACAGTATCACAAGTATTAAGTCAGTGTGGGAGGACATGGCGCAAATCTCAGGACTCTTGTGCCCACTCAGCATATGTATTGAAGTTTGCCGCTTACAAAAAAGCCATTCAAGCACGGAAAGCTGAATTTTATGAGGCTGCCATCACACAGGCGGCCAACCCCCAGAAAGAGGTTTTTAGGATCCTAAATGAGTTAAGGCAGGCTAAATTGCAAGATGCCACCTTTAGTCAAAAGGATTGCTATGGCTTTCAATCCTTTTTTCTGGATAAGATTAACGATCTGATGACAGAAATTCAGCGCATCCCTACTTTGCACTGTTCAATGGAGCCCCCTTACCCCTGCCCCAGGCCGACGAATCTACTGACCACCCTACCCTTTCTTACTAAGGAGCTTCTGTATATCTTAGTGGGACGGGTGAAATCTGGCTCCCCAGTTGATCCCTGCCCCCCTAAAATCTTTAAAATCGCTTGACCGGGCATTGAGGACAAAGTACTCTCTCTCCTGAATCGCTCCTTGGAAACAGGGCTGGCCCCCTCCAATTTTAAGGAAGCTCGGGTGATCCCACTTTTAAAGAAACATGGTGCCGATCCAAAAAACTTTAAGAACTTCAGGCCAATTTCTCGGTTACCTTTCCTGGCAAAAATTATCGAACAGCATGTATTACAATCTTTTACTCGCCACCTGCAGTCCAATCAGCTTCTTGAGCCTAATCAGGCAGGGTTCAGAGCCCATCACAGTACGGAATTGGTCAAGCTTTCCGTACTGGACGATCTGAGACTTAGGGCAGACAAAAAAATGCTGTGTGCTCTGGTACTTTTAGACCTATCCGCGGCGTTTGACACTGTTGATCATCGCCAACTTCTAACGCGGATCAGTGACCTAGAGATCCAGGGCACGGCTCTGGCTTGGCTGACCTCATTTCTTAGGGATCGGTCCCAGCGAGTACAATTAGGAGATCTGGTGTCCCAACCAGCCACGCTGGTGTGTGGAGTACCCCAAGGTTCAGCTTTATCCCCCCTGCTTTTCAATGCCTATCTGCAGCCTTCAATTGCTGCATTGAATCAGTTGGGTTGCAGGGTTTATAATTATGCTGACGACACCCAAATCTTGATCCAGATCGACCATTCACCTAGGGCTTACCTGAGAATGCAAGACATTCTCAAGTTTACCATCAACTGGATTTCGGTAAACTCGATAAAAATCAACTCTGAGAAAACTGAGGTTTTAGCGGTTACTACAATCTCAAACCCTTGGAATGACCTGTTCTGGCCTGCAGAACTAGGGCCCTTCCCCCAATCAGCCATGGCCGTAAAAAACCTTGGTGTCAAGATTGATGCCTTACTATCCATGACACAGCAAGTATCGGTGGTGGTTGGAACCACTGTGGGCCTAATGCGTCAGCTCCGGAAACTGTCTCCACTTCTGTCTTTCAGCACCCTTAGACTGGCAGTTTCTGCTCTGATCTTATCACGTCTCGATTATGGGAATGCCCTATATCTTGGTCTGCCAAAAAATCTTTTGGCCAGGCTTCAGGTGGTAATGAATGACGCGGCGAGACTAATTAAAAAAAATAAAACCGACATACACAGGTCACACCCTTATTGCAGAACCTACACTGGCTCCCTATCTTACAGAGAACCAAACTCAAAAGTCTCTGTATTGTGCATAAGGTTGTTCATGGCTCAGCCCTTAGTTACGTCAAGGGCCGTTTGACTAATTACTGCCCGAGTAGGGTCCTCCGGTCAGCTGATGCCTGCTACCTGGCCTGCCCTCGGTACAATCGCTCGTCCTTGGGTGGGCGAGCCTTCTCGACCGTTGCTCCTCAGGCATGGAACCGTCTCCCCACTGAACTTCGTAAGGAAACAAATCTCCTCTGCTTTAGGAAGAGTTTGAAAACTGTACTGTTCTTAGAGGCATGGGGATCACTTTGAATAGCTTACTTCGTTCTCAACTAGTCTGGACGTCCGCTGACAGCGCTTAGAGACCTCTGGGTGATAACGCGCTCTATAAATTATTATTAATATTAATTTAAATTTGTAATGCGCACAGCTACCCATGACAGGGTGTCCCGGCGCCGGCATGTTCCCTACTGCAGACTGAGTAAACAGAGAGCTAATCACTGAGAGAAAAGCCAGGTCTTGAGATCTCGGCGAAACCTAAGGTAAGAAGATTCGTGTTTCATAGAACTTGGGAGGGAATTCCAGAGTCTAGGCCCAAGACATGAAAAGGAGCGGTCACCCATTCTGGTTAGTTTAAAACTGGGTGTTACATAATCACCTTGAGTGGAGGAACGTAAAGACCGGGAAGGGATATATGGATGGATAAGTTCCTGAAGGTAGGCAGGAGCGATCTATTGTTTGATTTTGAAAACATAGCACATGGTCTTAAATTTGATACGGCTGTCGATGCGGAGACAATGCAGATCCTGAAAGAAGGGAGAGATGGATATTTTTCTTTGGATGTGACATAGGAGGCGGGCTGCGGAATTCTGCACCACCTGGAGCTTCTTCAATACCTCCTGACTTCCGTTCAAGTAAAGAACGTTACCGTAGTCCAGGCGAGAGGTGACAAGTGCCTGGACTACCGTTCTTTTAGTGGAGTCAGGGAGCATCCAGATGATCTTCCGCAACTACCTTAAGATGGTAAAACAGGTGGCGGCAACGTTAACCACCTGTTGCCGCATTGAAAGATTGTTATCAATGATAAACCCAAGATTACGAACTTGGGTAACTGGTTGAGGAAGGAGACCCATTTTCTGGGGCCAATGTTGGGGACCCCAGAGATGCTTGTGTTTGCCTAAAACACCAACCTCGGTCTTTTCTCCGTTTAATTTCAAAAGATTGGAACACATCCACTCCGACACCCGACGCAGGCCAAGTTGAAGAGAAGATACAGAAGCTTCTTTAGTGGAGGACAAAGAAAAGATAATTTGAGTGTCATCGGTGTACGAATATAGGGATAAACCCGCATCCTCCACGATGGTCGCCAGGGGTCTCACATAGATGTTGAAGAGCAAAGGGCTCAAAGTGGACCCCTGGGGAACTCCGTACGCTGATGACCGGATAGTAGATGAGGCATTGGAAGAGAAAACCTGAAACGTACGGTCACTGAGAAAGGAGGCCAACCAAATTAGAGCGGGGCCTTCTACTCCTGCCGACTGGATGACTTTAAGACGATGGCATGTGACACTGTGTCGAATGTGGTGCTCAAATCGAGTAGAATGAGTCCCGTAGTCTCCCCCACGGATGAGGCAGGAGCGCAATTTCTCGGTTACCCCCAACAAGGCGGTCTCTGTAGAAAAATGGGTTCTAAATCCTGATTGGGAAGGATGTAAAAAGCCCGAACTTTCCACGTGGGCTGTGAGCTGATGATTCACATGCTTTTTCAAAATTTTGGAGAGCGCAGGTAGCAGTGAAATTAGGTGAAAATTTGACAGAATCGTGGGATCCACAGTAACATAATATAACATAACATAACATAACATAACATAACAGTATCTACTGGAAAGTTCTGCATCCTGCTCCAGAGGTCACAGGAAGGCAGAGGAGCTCACCTCAGTCCCCTTTCGACCAGAGACCAGTGGTCTGATGGTAAACAAGTGCTGCACATCAGTGTCCTCAATCTCAGGATGGTGAAATGCTCTCTTCAAGCATTCCAAACGCATGTCACAAGGAGGACATTTCTAATATTGACTTGCAAGACAACAGCCATTGGTCATCTTCTAAATAAGGCAAGACCCGTTGCCGAACCTCCCTGGTACTTGCTAGTCGGTATGACGTGACCTTTGCTTTTTTTGCTTATATACCACCACTGCCTTTCATATATTTATGTATCTGAGCACATATTTTTCATTTATAAATGTGTGCTGCATTTAGTATTGGTAGCACAAAGTACAGTATATAATGTTTCCTTTTTTTATAGTGTGATTACTCATCAATTATTCTTACATCTCTATGTATTGATGTGGATTAAAATATGTAACAGAATTTAGTGAAGGTGCAACATAATTAATATGCTAATTCTTGTGTTTTACATTATTATTAAAATAGCAGACCTTGTAATTAATTATCAGTAAAGTGTGTTTAAGCCTGGCATGGACATGTATTGGGCAGAGAGGATCTTCAGGTTACTTCCTGGCATATTGTTATGTGCGAGCTGAGCTACAAACATCCCTATTGAATGCCATAAAGTCCTTGGAGCCAGCAGCACCTCATCAGCTCAGGAACATCATAACTAAGACTGAAAGTGGCCTTCTCAAAGTAAAGAACAATAGGCTTGTTGTTCAACTAAGGTATGCAGGCTGGAGGCCACTTCTAGAAACTCAGACAGGCACTATTAATCCAAAGCCATTTTAGCTATGGGTTAGAAGGTGTCATATAGCTCCTGTATATCCTTATATCGTGTTAAGTTAGCATAGGTACATTTGAGGTTTAAACGCCATTTTTCTTTCTTGCAACTTCTGCACACGACACTTAATTGTTGACTTAGCTTTCAACCTAGTAGTTTGCCATGGTGTATGTGAGAATAATATGTTATTGCTCTGATATCAGCTTTGCTTAATAAACTATGTCTGCACGAAGAGTGCTGAAGTTTCAGGAACAACACGATATGGAATTGTTATGAGGTCTGATCTCCACGCCTTCATAGTCATAACACAAGTGCAGCCTTTGCCAACTCTGGCTTCAGGCGGGATTGATATTGCTTTGCACGAGGCACATAGAACACACTTGATGCGGTGCACATGCAGAGAGAGCTGGTGTATGCTGATGTGATTCCTTCATGCTAGGACACTAAGGTATGGGCCCGCCCTAAAACAACCCAAAGAGACCTTCTTAGCTAATAATATAATATATGTGTTAGGGAGGGTGAGACATAAGTGTTGTTAACTCTTATTCATTACAGTATGTTGACATGCTGTCACCATTCGCCTTTTATGTCTTAGTAACTATGCTGGTAATTTTGCTACTGATAATAAGTATACTTGTATTATCTAAGATACTGCGCCTGAGAAGACGGCATTAGTAAATAAACATTTCAAATGCACATGTGTCTTCTTTACTCCATGTTCTGGTTTGTAATGATAACATAACGAAAGAGTGTTCATGAGTTCCACGTACCCTGAGGTACAGTAAGTTCATGTTCTGGTTTGTCTAAACATTGGGAGTTTGATATGTCCAATGAGACACTGTAGCTAGCTCGGTAAGGGGTGAGTGGGGTACTAAGGTGTGTTTTGGGTCACCCTAATTCGCCGAGGTTCCACTCCTCTGTGCACAGTTCTGTGTGAGAACAGAAACCCTGCGACATGGCGCCCAACGGTTTCGGTGGTCTTATATCATGACACTCGAGTAGTATATCGTTCGTACCTTAACCCCTTCACCTCCGTTTCCGGAAAGCGGGGTGTCGGTGAAACCTACCTATTTTTTTAAATAGGTCTTATTCAAGCTTGATTCTTTCTTAAACGGTTTCTTTGAATTACTACCCAGTTGTGCTACAAAGTATTCTTTGTATTTTCTTGTTTCCAGTGTTGTCATGGCGGCGGTGGCCATTGCGCAGCATAGTCGTGTAGCGGTGCGCAACCATCTTCAGACGTACCAAGTCCCGGTGGATGGGATGGCTGTGATTTTCGTGGTGTGTGCAGATCCGGCGTTCCCTTACGAGTTGTTTTACTCTTGGGTTACGTTTCCGGCAGTGGACGCAACTTCTGGTTTGTTCCACTCTTACACCGCCTCGGCTGTCCCGGCTGAATATACACCGTACAGGGCACTGGAAATACCTATTGATCATTGGCAGCATCGAGTTTGGTTTGATGGCGCCCTCCCCCACTCTTTGTCCGCTGCGAGGTTAGGTCCACTCTCGATTCCAGGTACTAACTGGCCTGCGTTGGGTGGTTTTACCCCGCACCCGAATCACGGCGCTTGTACCCTGCAGGAAATTCGCAGGTTACATGTTGTGTCTATTTCCGTGATTCGAGCACTAGTGCAATACATAGGTCGTCATCTCCCGGGTGGTCCCCCGGGGGGTCCGGCCGCTCAAACGGAACGTGGTGGTTTACGGCTCAATCCAGTTACGGTAAATTCGGTTTTTGGTCAACGCCCTGAAAATAAAGATGATTTTCCTTTTTGGCTGGCCGAGAAATTTGACCAAGTGGAAGCCGTGTTTCCCAATTCTTCTCCTGCTGACAAACATAGAATGTTGACGATTACTTTACCTAAGGATATCACTCCCGAGCTCGTTGACTGTGAAAGTTGGGGTAAGACTTTTGCGGCTGTTTATGCGAGGTGTTTCGGCACCCCATCTATGGCTGTACTGCCTACGATCATAAAACGTGTTCAGGATGATCACGGTCCTGAGGCAGCGGTTGAATTGGGTATGCGCCTGTGTGGTTCTTTTGAGATTGTAAGTGATCTCATACTCTCCAACATCAAGGGAGATGCAGTGAACTTCCAGGTTTTTAATGCACTGGCAGCGTTACCCGATGCCGAAAAGCCCCGCCAGTTGGCGAAGATTGTGGTGGCCGCTTATAAAACTATCGGTCGCACAAGTAAGGGTTTAAAGTACTTCGCGGTTAAGGAGAAGAAACAACCACAAGTGCAATCTGCTACGGCAGATGTACAACCAAAGTCCAAAAAACAAAATTGGCCTCAGAAACAGAAACAGGGGAAGCAACAGCAGCAAACGCAGGAATCTTATCCTGCAACACAAGTCCCTGCGCCAGCTGAGAAAGTTTATGATTTGCGCGATCGCGCGATGATTAAATCACCTGATCGATTTCAGGTTTCTGATCAACGCTCTCCTCGTTCCTTTCAGGACTCATCGGCCCAGAAGACCGGTGGAGGAGGAGGCGGACGGGGACGTGGTGGCCAACAGGGACGTGGCCAGCCCCGCCAGACAGAAGGCGCATGGAAGCAGGAGGATTCTACGCCTAAGAGACCGCAGTTTGCGAAAAAGAAAGTCGCAGCCTTAACAGCGCATCGATATGCCACAGATAGTGAGAACGCGGCTTCGGAATCTGACGTGGGCTCTGACCTTGCTGGACAGCGCGGCGGAGATAACCATAGTCAGAGAGGCGCTGCGTCCACTACTGAGGGTGACAGCGACTGATGTCTACGTTGTGATAGAAACAGCGGATACGAGACTTGCTCCCCCTGAAAGACTTTATGAAATTGTCCTGTTAATTGAAGGTGACATACAGCGTACCGTTAAAGGTGTGTTTTGGGAAAATCTGTCTTCTACATATGATATTTTACTTTCGGAGGCTGACTGGCCCCCACCTTTTGTGCTCGCGGCGCCGCGAGGGGAGGAGGTGATCCTCCCCAGTTTCGCGAACACTGTCTCGAAAGAGCATGCGCAGCATTTTGCAGAAGAGTGGGCTCGAGCTCTCGCGCCGGCTCTGTACCGTAACCAATGTGGTTGGGATAAATTGTCGCCTTGCCACGAAATTCCGTTGCGGTCTCAACCGCAGCCTCAACCTCAATATCCCATTAGGCGTGAAGCAAAATCTTCCGTCGCGGAAATCCTTGAACAATTAGAATATCAGGGAGTTATTGAAACGTGTGTGTCACCGATGAATAATCCCCTTTTTACTGTGAACAAACCTGACGGATCATATCGTTTGGTTTTGGATTACCGGCATTTGAACTCGCATTGCCGTAACTGTGCCGTACAGAATACTCACGGCTCTGCCCTTGTGGATAGTCTCGTGCGTAAGCGTTTCAAGACAACGCTTGACATATCCAACGGTTTTTATGCCCACAGATTGGACAGCTTTAGCTCCCAATGGACCAGTTTTACGAGCGCTGGAGTCCAAAAACAATTCCGGCGTCTCCCAATGGGCTATAAGAATAGTCCTGGTATATTTACCGCTCGCATTGTCTCTATTCTGGAGGCACTTGTTCGTATGTGGATGACATATATCTCACAGACGACGATATTTGGGAGCATCTATGTCGTGTAAATTCTGTTGTTTGTAACTTCGCTGACATGGGTTACAAATTTAACTTTGCAAAATCGCACATTGCTGAACACACAGTGTTGTTTTTGGGCTATGAGCTCAACAATGAAGGTAGAGGTTTGGCTCCTCACTTCTTAGAGAAGTGCGCAAAATTGCGCGCTCCTACAACACTGAAAAAATTACAATCTTTACTGGGCTTTTTGAATTTCGGAAGGACATACATTCCGGAATATGCCCAGCGTATCAAGCCGTTGTATGCATTAATACAACCTACTTTCTCAAAATCATGCTGCCTGCCTGAGCATTCAGCCATTTTGCAATCCTTGCAGGCTGATCTGCTCGCTTCTAAATATTTACTGACTCGTGATAACCACACCAACCTGGTAATAAGAATAATTCCTGGGACAGTGGGTTTCACTTACCTCACTTTTAATGAAGGAGACACAGTACCTATTGCTTACAAGTCACACTTGTACACTTCGGCTGAATTGCGATTTCCCACTGTGGAGAAGGTTTTAACTGCTGTACAGATGGCGATTCTTAAAGAACGAGCTCTGTCACAGGGGAAGCGCATGTTAGTGGTAACACCCTGTCCTCATTTGGAGGCAGTCACGAAAGCCAGTGTACCAAATTCTAAAGCTTTGCACCCACGGTGGATTCAATGGGCAGCGTCATTGACGTCCACGGATGTCACGTTTATTTTTGACGCCTCTTTACGGTCGCAAGAGTACTTGCAGTATGAGTTCGTTCATCCTGCTCCTCTGGCTATGCGAGCTTTGGAGGACTTCCATTGCATCATTTACACTGATGGGTCGGCGCAGGTTGCGCATGGCTCTAAACATGCCTACGTTTCCGCATGCGCTATTGTGGTTGGTGCTATGTTGAACGATGAATTCATTTCCAGGGAGGTACACACGTTGCCCCTGGGCGATTGCACTGCACAATTGGCTGAGCTTCGTGCTCTTTTACTAGCGTTGGAGTACGCAGATCCAAGTGTTACTACTCTGATTGTAAGTGATTCTTACTACTGTGTCCAGTCTTACAATGAGAACTTGTTCTTTTGGATTCAAAATGATTTTCATGATTCCAAGGGTAGCACAATAAAACATAAAATGATCTGGGTTCGAGTGGCAGAGCTTAAGGCTATGTTGCCACTCGTTTATGTGATTCATACTCTCGGTCATCAGCGCGTGGGAGTACACGCTGTTGGCAATTCGCTTGCTGATGAAGCGGCGAAATCAGCAGTATCTACATACTTAGTTGCAGCGGTTACTAGATCGAAAACCAAGATTGATAGCGACATCTTGGCGGCAGTTGCTGCCTCTGAGAAGGGAAGTAAACATCCTGCGGGATTCCCTTCGAAGTACAAATACCACTTAAGTCCCGAAAAGGTTCCTTTTGTGACAATTCCTGACGTTGGGGAACGGCTGATTCCCAACTCGGATCGCAGAGCAGACTTGATTACAGCGGCACATGAAGGTGTGGCGTCTGCGCATGCGGGCGTCTCGGCCACTGTAGCTCAATTACAACTACGTTTCTGGTGGCGGGGACTGTACAAACAGACGCGTGATTATGTCCTTCTTTGTGACATATGCCAGCAGATTAAACCTTCAACTGCTACGCGTCCGCCACAGACTCAGTTGTACATTTCTAATAAACCACTAGGTTGTGTTTATTTAGATCACTGCGGTCCTTTTTCCTCTGAAACTGCGTATAAGTACATCTTAGTAGCAGTTGACTCATGCACACGCTTTGTGTGGGTATGGCCACATCGCAGCGCTGATTCACCGGACTGTCATTAGAGATTTGCGTATCTTTATAGGGATTTTTGCCTGTGGTACCTTCCATTCGGATCAGGGTCCGGCTTTCGCCTCTAAGGCGTATAAGGATGCCATGACTTCGTTGGGGGTCCAAGTCAAGTTTTCGTCTCCCTACAGACCTGAGGGTAACAGTGTAGTTGAGCGAATGAACCGTGATTTAAAGCAATCTTTGACAGCCCGAGTTATAGGCACTGGCAGAAACTGGCTGGCTCACCTCTATGGCATGCAGCGTGCTCTTAATAATCTCCCTAGAAGGTCGCTGGGTGGGCGGACCCCATACGAAATGCTCTTTGGCATCAAGATGTACGTCCCTGACCTTGACGGTCTAGACTGTGTGGTTCGCGCCACTAGCTTTGACGCAGATGAACATTGCAATGTTTTACAGAATCTACAAAAGACCAGAGACAGTCTTGCAAAGGAACATTTGCCCTCCACGTCGGATGATGCGTTGCAGATACCGGTAGTTGGCTGGCTACCCCGAGTTGGCGAACTGGTTCGAGAGAAGATCGATAACAAGAAAGAATTTGGTCCTTCCTATCGAGCTCCGGTTCCTGTCCTTGGAGTGAAGGGCAGAAGAACAGTCATTTTACCACCACTTCCTGGTCGTAAGGAAAACAGGTTTATTTCAATTGACAATGTCAAGATACACAGAGTGGCCGATTCTTCTTAGCATGACACCGGCTGTTTCCTGTCCTTCCATTGTGAGAAATTCAGTTATGCCCACTGCTTCTAATATTGAACCTGAAGTGGCCATCGAATTACCTGCTGTTTCCAGTCCGTTATTAAATAATTTACCCGGAACTAACATTGATGAGATAGACTATACCTACCCCACTGATTTGTCCATGCCTGACCTGCAAGCTCGTTTAGCCACGGAATCCAGATTTTCATTTGACTCTGCATCCCTTGCCTCGAAGAAACCCTCTCGAATTGCAGTTTATACTAGCCTGTTTAAAAAACATTTTTTGATACCCCCTTGGACATACATTTGGCTGGTCCTTTTTTCAGTTTACCTTTTTATGTCAATTGGTTTTGTGTTTTATTTTTTTCGAATCATGAATGGACACTATGTCGAGGAGAGAACTTGCATTACTCATCTGAATGGAACTTTGGCCCTGCTTTCCTCGTCCCATTCTACACACAGATTTAAAAGAGACTTGACTTTGGTTAACATCACAGCATGGCCTGTCCTTGATGGAATCGTGTGGCATGCAGTTCGGTTTCAGATTCATGGCCCAACGGAAGTCGTTAATGTCCCTAATGTACTTAGAGTGAATATGGGGGATGTGGTGAAACAAAACATTCGTTCTGATGACTGGGATGTCAATGCTGTAGAAAGTTTATTTTCTGATTTGCAATACTATGCTGCATTTGATGCTGAGGATTTATATTTAGAATCTGCTAATTATGGTGAATTATTTTGTTACCAACATTATGGCAATCACTTCTTACACAAAACATCATCCAGAAGGGATACTGTTAACTTTACTCAGTGGGAACATTGCCCAGCGCCTCATCAGGGGAGTTCTGAAACATTTCTGAGAAAGTATACTTACTTCACTGACTTTAATCGGTCCAATCCCGAGTCCTTTTATTTTAAGTTTCGAAATATGCCAATGTCCAAGGTTAGACTTACCGATACTAAATTGTTATATTCGAAGTCCTTCCATGATCAATTAGTTACTGGAGGCTATGAGTTATGGAAGGATACAATAGACCTTAAATCTGTTTGGGGTTCAAAGGCCTGGCAGGTACAAGGCACTGAGGCTTTGCACCGTGCATGTCTCATCCCGAATCATATGCTGTTTCTGAATGAAACAATTTCCCAGACCACATGCTTTGGATTGGCTACTTCTAAAAAATTAAACGCTCCTTCTTTCCCGGAGTTGGAGGAATATGATGGTTGGAGTAATTTTACTCAGTTGTCCATTAGAGAATTACAGACTCTACTTCTTAATTCCTCCTTTAACATTTCCAGTGTGAATCCTAAGGGTTGGCTGCTTTGGCGCCGTATTGCTGATTCTTGCCAACATAGATTTTTGAATTTAACTGACGGTTTTAAAACTGTTAGATCTGATCCCCGTTTTGACTTAGGTCATACTGTCACCTCGTATTCTGTAGGCAAATTGTGTCAAAACTGGCTGAAACATTCAACTTTACCTGCGGTTAAGAATCACCTTTCTAAACTAAATGCAGACGTGGACTTGAATGATTTCATTAAAGGCCCGGCTAGTGGCAGGTCGAAAAGGTGGTTATATGGGGTTTACAATGAAATTTGGAAGCTATCACAGATTGAGGCTGCTACACGCCTTAGGGCTATTGATCAAGCAAATCTTGAGAAAGTGCTTGCAGTTGTTGACAATAGCATTAATGTGCTTTCCTCTAGAATTTATACATTGGATAATATTGTGTCGTCAGTCGTCGATATTGTACATGATGAAGTGTCAGTATTATACCATGGTCAGAATCAATTACGATCAATCATGCAGTTTGCGTGGACCCTTCAAACACTAAAAATGGGTAAAGTTCCCTGGGGGTACATGAACGTTTCTTCTTTATTTGCACCGTTTAATTTGACTGACAAACAACGCTTACTTTCAATGCGTGATGCTTCCTTTTCTATGTTACATATTGAAAGGTTAGAATCTTTACCTTTTTCCGTGGCTGAAGCCACTGCTGCAACGTGGCTTATCCATGGTTTAATAACGCTGCCTTTTGCTTTATATAAGTTTTCAAATTGCATGAAATATGTACCCATAGGTCGTTATGAACCTTTAGGTAGCGGTTTCCTTCATGAAGTCTGGTCACTCCCATACACATACAGATGTTTTAAGGATGACCAGGAAGTTTATCTGACAGGGGAGGAGTGCACTGAGACGCCAGATCATTCTTTAATGTGTAGACACATACAGTTACACGGTTCATGCAACAAGGACCGACCGAATATGGCTTGCGTTTTACACGGCACGCCAGTTCCTGCTATCATCCCCACGTTTAAATTATTAGAGAATGGTAGTTATTTAATGCTCAATAATGAAAACTGTTGTGGATTAATTAAAGGTATAGCTTTCATAGTAACAGTAAGTGAGCGGGTTATTTGCTGCAGAAATGTGCTTTATCCTCCCACACGTGAACATAGGGAGTCTTCCATCTGGCCACAGATACCAACCTTGGGAGCAGAATTCAGCGGCATGGCAAGAATAAGGGCTCTTTTGTCCCAGAAAGAGGTGGCCTTGAGCTCGGCCCGTGAAACTTTCGTGCTTCACATTGCAAACACCCGTACAGAGGTTCAGGCTCTTTTGAATACTGATTTGCCTTTGCATTTCGGAGCGATGGTTCGAACTATCTTTAACGCATCCTCCACAAAAGGCCTTGCACATTTTTTTAAAGTTGTTAGCAGTGGTCTCGTGACTTCCTTTGAAAAGATTTTTGGAGTCATCCCTGCTTTCTTCCATTCTATTTTTTCATCCTTGTTTGGAGGGTTCCCATTTTTACTTGCTTTAGCAGCTGGCGCGCTAGTGGTTTTTTGTCTGTTTAAATATGGATGTCCTTCCTGTGCAAGACCACGCGCAACAGCTACTGACGCGGTTTCGCAACCGCATACTTGAATATTATGGCACACTGCCGTTGGCGACATTGAGCACTGCATATGGATTATCTTTTCGATTCTCCTACTTCAACTGTGTCCAGCCTGTATTTCACTGCCTGACCTGTGATTTCCATTGGGCCATTGATTTGTGTCTCTGCGGACCGGTTTCTCATGACGTCGATTTTAATCAGCTGATGAGTCCTATCATTGCTCACGAGTTGGTTTGTTCTGACGAGAGGATTATGGCCTTAGCAGTAGACTAATGGGTCCCTGGGATATATTGTCGGCAGCACAGACTTTCTTGGAACTAAGTTTTCTTGAAAACCCACCGAGCTGTCCTCTGATGGTTATAGAGGATCCGGTGCTGGGAGAACACGTATGTTCCTTTCATCTTTTAAATTGGATGGCTGAACTATTTTCGGATGAGGACAGTGAATTCCTATTAGAGGCAGTTGCTGCTTACTTTTCATATACAGTTTTATCATAGACACTGCCTCGGATTGACGCGCTGATTAATAGCATTTTATTGACTTCTTTGTCAAGAAATTTTTTATTTTACTTGCCTATTGGCTTGAGCCACGTTATATTTTTGGGCTATTTTTTAGCATTACTTTTTAAAGTTTAGTTTCGATTCATGCTCGTTTACTGTTGAGTTCTGCTCTCATGTGATGGCACTTCTGTTGTCATATTTAGTCCGTTCTCGGATCATGGGGGGGTGTCATATAGCTCCTGTATATCCTTATATCGTGTTAAGTTAGCATAGGTACATTTGAGGTTTAAACGCCATTTTTCTTTCTTGCAACTTCTGCACACGACACTTAATTGTTGACTTAGCTTTCAACCTAGTAATTTGCCGTGGTGTGTGTGAGAATAATATGTTATTGCTCTGATATCAGCTTTGCTTAATAAACTATGTCTGCACGAAGAGTGCTGAAGTTTCAGGAACAACACGATATGGAATTGTTATGAGGTCTGATCTCCACGCCTTCATAGTCATAACACAAGTGCAGCCTTTGCCAACTCTGGCTTCAGGCGGGATTGATATTGCTTTGCACGAGGCACATAGAACACACTTGATGCGGTGCACATGCAGAGAGAGCTGGTGTATGCTGATGTGATTCCTTCATGCTAGGACACTAAGGTATGGGCCCGCCCTAAAACAACCCAAAGAGACCTTCTTAGCTAATAATATAATATAGGTGTTAGGGAGGGTGAGACATAAGTGTTGTTAACTCTTATTCATTACAGTATGTTGACATGCTGTCACCATTCGCCTTTTATGTCTTAGTAACTATGCTGGTAATTTTGCTACTGATAATAAGTATACTTGTATTATCTAAGATACTGCGCCTGAGAAGACGGCATTAGTAAATAAACATTTCAAATGCACATGTGTCTTCTTTACTCCATGTTCAGGTTTGTAATGATAACATAACGAAAGAGTGTTCATGAGTTCCACGTACCCTGAGGTACAGTAAGTTCATGTTCTGGTTTGTCTAAACATTGGGAGTTTGATATGTCCAATGAGACACTGTAGCTAGCTCGGTAAGGGGTGAGTGGGGTACTAAGGTGTGTTTTGGGTCACCCTAATTCGCCGAGGTTCCACTCCTCTGTGCACAGTTCTGTGTGAGAACAGAAACCATGCGACAAAGGGAGAGGTTGGGTAACTAGGACTGGTTCCATTATTCGAGGCAATGGATTACTGAAATACCTTCACAGTGGTCATTATTGTATTTATCGTTGTAGTTACATCTATACACATTATTTGCATCAGTTTAGGATATATAATGTAATTAAGTCTTTAAAATATATAGTGTGGATTACTCCGGTGTGTCCATCCTTGCCAAAAGCAGTTTAAGGACTCACTTATAGAGAAATAATTCTGTAGACTCACAAGATTTGTTGCCAGGAGCCCACCATCCTCATGTAGTGCATAGGTGATCCCTAGGTTACAGTCCTCCAGATTCCCCATCTAACGTTTGCTAAGCCATTGCTTTTGTCAGACTATCTAGCGGTTCTTAAACTTGGGCATATTGTGCAAAGATGCTAAAACATTTGAAGTATTCAATTCAAATAGTATCTGAAGTTGGCTGCAGGTCATGGTGGTATTGTAAAAGTAAGCTGTACTGACTTTACAAAATAGCTCCATTCCAGGGCTTCTGTTTAAAGATATTTTACCAGATTATTCCCAGTTTGAGGCGGGAAGTAGTCCAAAAGCCTCTGCATATATAAAAGTTACCAATGCTTAGGAACCACTTTTATTGGTTAGTAATCTATTCTTTTTGCTACTTGTTGATTGATGGAGCTACCCTCAGAAGTTTTGTTGTAGAGTTTGCATGACACGGATTTCCAAAAGAACGAAAAGAGAGGACTGACTGATATGATTTTCCTTGTAATTTATCTTTAGACCATTTTATCGGTTGAGCACGTTTATCCTTATTGATTTTAATGCATATTTACATTGTTTGTAGAAAAATTTATGTTGGTTCAATTCTCGAGATTAGAACACATCTTTTGGATTTTCAGAATTAAAGTGCCTCCTTCGGCCATTAATGCATACTACAATTTATTGTCAAGTAGTCAGTAGAACTTTTCTGTGGAAAAATTGTTGCGATAGCCTCATGATGTGTGCAAGTTATTAGCTGTCCAGCACTCCATGGTCATGCCACTCTGCTCGGGCAGCAACTCCCCTCCAGACTTGACCTCACTTTATTATATTAGGCACCAGCTGGTCTGCCTGCATCAGTTTCTGTTTTTTTACACCTAATCGGTATAGTCCAGAGATCTCCCCCAGTGTCTCACAGACAAATTCCTCAGATTTCGACAGTGACTAGGTAAAATATTCTACTCAAAGGACCAGAAGGTGCCACAAGAAGATGCCCCTTGAGATACCCAGAATAACTGTATGTAGTGTCTGGGGCATGATGCTATGGAGTCCATGCACCCAAAGGCCACCAGGTAGCAGGATGCCAAGTTATTTTTAGGTAAGGTCTGCAGGGAGTCAACTAAGTGGACTCCCAAGGAAAGTTCTCCAAAGAGATCTTCCAGCAGGCTACCACGGTCATGGGTCCCTCCTCTATGTACTGGAATACTCATCTGGGTGCAGTGTCTTCAGTCTATGCCGGGGCAGTGCCTGCATGTTTATTTACTAAAGCTGTAGGAGGCCTGTGTTGCCCTTAAGACCTTCCTTCACTCTATCTCAGGGTGCACCGTCTAGAATCTGCAGGACAACATCACCATAGTCCATTATATCAACAGACATGCTGCTGAGTGGATGTGACTCTGGGTTTGAAGTAGAGGCAGTTTGCCTGTGGGACTCTTCCCGGTAGCTGCTTACATAACAAACTCCTCTGTGTGATGGTGGATGATCCCAGTTTCCTGTGACTGTCATATCTTGATTGGGAGCTATACCTTAAGTAACGGAGGTTGTCTTCTCCTTATCAGCGTTTCCATTCACAGATCTCTTTGCCATGGCCCAGAACAAAATGTCCTTAGGGTGTGCCATACAGTTCCCTCTGAATGGTTCCCTAGTATAAAGCTGCAAGATCAACTTGTCGAAGGGCCTGCTGTACCTTCCGCCAATTTTTATCACCGTAGACTGGGCGAAGGGTATCTGGTAGGCCCTGCTGTTGGCATTCTGCTGTCCCTAGCAAACATAACAAGATGATGGACGGAGTGCTGACATTTTTCAATCTTTCACCCCCAGTCACAGCGCTGGGTTTAATCCATCGTTCTTTTGCCGAGCCAGATTCTCCCTGAACCAGAAAAGAGCATTCTGGGGCTAGTTTCGGGGTATTATCCCTCATCAGCCAGGCTAGCTTGAATCCAGTGGCACAGCGGGCAAGGGACACATGTCTGGCCCTTGGCCACTTTCGGCAAGCACAACAAGATGATGGGCGTAGTGCTGAAACTTTTCAACCACTCACCCCAGTCACAGATCTGGGTTTAACCCATCGTTCTTTTGCTCACTATGCCACCCAAGTTTGGACCCAGCCATATGCAAATCAGTATTGACCCTGTTCCTCATGGGCTGGACTGTTCCCATGAGGAACAGCGTCAAGACTGATTTCAATATGGCTGGGTATGAACTGGGGTGCCGAAGTGAGCTAAATAACGATGATGGATTTAATCTAGATCAAATAGTGACTTGAGGTGAGTGTCTGAAAAGTTTCAGCACTCCTTCCATCATCTTATTGTGCATGCACACGAGAGGAAGGAACAGCAGAATGATGCAGAGTGAATCTGCTCCCACAGCAGGTTGGTCAGTCCTCCATCCTACTTCCCATGAAGCTAGCTGCGAAATCCATTTCAGCAGGTTGCTGGACTAAGTTTGTTCAGTTGTGTATGTCTGAAGGCACCAGCCCTTTTCAATCTAGTCTTTCTGTCAAGACCTATCGATGAATCTGCCTGATCAACCATTCCATATAGGTTCTATAGTTACTCAAGCCTTACCAGTTGCACTTGGGAAGGGGGGTACCAACCATAGCATATGGGCCCAGTTGCTTGCAGGTGTTTCAGTGCATCTGCTGGTAAAGCAGCACTGCATTGTCAATCTGACAGTAATTTCTTGAATAGAGTACTATTGCTTGGTAAATCCTCTTAATGTAAGCACTGTCATTAGAAAGCAGTACATAGTGGCTATGGCCCATTAATTTACATTTCATCCTAAGTACTCACAGTCTACGGGTTCCTCACCACCATTCTAGATTGCATCTAAATCTGTTTTTTTAACTCCATTGCTTGTATAGTGAGGTGAAGCCTTGTCCGTAAAATAGGTTAGTGTGACATCCGAATAATGAAGGAGGACGCTGATGTAGGAGTTGTCCAAACAGCTTCATTTAAGTACTTTCACAAGTAGCAAAACAACTGACCCCAGCCACAGCTGACTGGCTCTGAACGCACACTGCACTGCAGACCCTGGGGGCTCGCCTTAGAACGTTCTCCGCGGTGACATTCTAGTGATGTCACCTCGGCGTGTTCCAAGGCGATCGTCATGACAGAGCTGTCACTGGTTAGTTGAGTCTTCCCCCTAAAGTGGAAGATGCCACAGTTAGCTCAACCCTAAGCTTCACTATGTAGTGTGGAGACTGGTCCCTTCCCCCAAATCTACAAATTAAGATAGGTAAAATGTTCATTTGAAAATGGTATTGTTGCATGTAGATTTGATTTCTTTTAACACAGGGCCCCAGGCTAGGTTTGTGGCTGTGCTTCAGCCAATCGAAGCACTGGCTGTGCTCCTATGAATTTGATGTGGGTAGGAGTTTGGCGGTAGCAGATTGGCACCATTCTGGGGGTGGCTCCCTTTGTCATTCTCCATTCATTGCCTTTCCATGCATCTGTCCGTGTCGGGTATAGTAATTG
Organism: Lissotriton helveticus; assembly: GCF_964261635.1. Taxonomy (NCBI): domain Eukaryota; kingdom Metazoa; phylum Chordata; class Amphibia; order Caudata; family Salamandridae; genus Lissotriton; species Lissotriton helveticus. The sequence continues at coordinate 1,623,691,883 of NC_136067.1, forward strand.
CAGGTTGAGGTGGATGAGAAAGTGTACTCCTGTTGAGTGCTAATCTTTGGAGCTATCTGTAGGGTTGCAGCATCAGCCTTTGGACTGCCCGCACGTAAGATGGTGAGCAGAGGCGTAGCAAGGTAATTTCAGACACCAACTATCATTGCCGCTTTCTTGCATTTGTAATACGTTCCCTTCTTTGCAGTCATGGAGCAGCTGAACCCAGCTCAAGAGCTGTTTGTTAAGATACACCACCAGTCTCCATTTGAGGTATCACTTCTGTTTCCTGAGCTCCTAAAGGAGAGAAGGGGACTTGCTTTTGCAAATTCTGGAAGGTCACTTACTCTCATAGCAGTGTATGTATCATGCTGCAGCTACAATACTGTGGGATGAAGATGAGAGCGCTCCTTGGCAAGGGATACCCCCCAGAATATCAAATAGCCAAGCAATTGGAGTTTAAGAGTTCCAATGGAAACTTCTAACAGAATTTTCACCTTTAGAAATATTCACATACTCCAGACTGGATCTTGAGAATTCTTCAGCAGTGGTCCTGGATGCTGGGAGATGGTGCCAAATGGCTCCACAGTCACTCTGTACCACCCCGGAAGTGACAGAGTGAAGCGGCATATAAGTGCCACCCCTGTGCTCTTACTTCAGTTCCTTTCTTCAAAGCCATTTGTTATGGCTCTAGAACTCTGCTACTTGTTGGTCTTATGACTTTTTCCAACTTCTTTCTCTGTGTACTATGGAACAATGTCCCTACCAAAAATTGCAGGATTCAAGCTGTACGAAGGCTGCAGGAACTGATGTCAGTCATGAATGCGCACAAAATCTTCTTCTGATTCTTGGGCTTTGTGCACAACTCTAAGTCCCTCAAAAAGCCCTTATGCACCCGAAGGCCCTCCAAGACTGAGATTAAACTCTCTACAGCCAAGTACAAAAATAGGTTGAATCACGGTCACTGTCCCATTGTCATGGCCATTCCACTTCCCACTCGAAGTCTTCCTGTATGTCAAAGTCCAAACATAAGTATAAAAAGATAAAATGAGATACCGTTACCAGGAGGAGGATCCATGCTCTTTATGGAGCGGACGCTGACGCAGCCTCAAGACAGTGATGACGATGGGCAAAGGGAAGGAATGCTTCCCCCTCACTATAATGATGAAGCATTATATATGGAGTCACAACACACCAGTGTGCTAGATAGCCAGAAACCAAACAAGATTCACCACATTAGCTGCTTACTGACTAAAGCGCCTCATTTGTAGTGGTGGCTGGGAGGGCTGCTGGGGCACTAGAGCTACAGTTGCCCACCATTGAGGCAAAATCAAATGTGCTGACTAAAAGCCTTCAACCAGAACGCACTTCATCTGAGCCAATGCTACTGTTTAACTAAGCCCTCACTGATGCTCTCATGGATACATAGGCTAAACCATATTCATGTCTGCCAGTCAGCTGATCCATCACTTGACAGAATAGACCTGCCTCTGGTGATCAGGACTTTCTAACAAAACATCTGACACCGGGGGACCTGATCATCTAAGCCTCAACATAAAAGGTCAAGATGGGTTCCTTTTTTTGTCTATCTTCCAGACAGGAAATCAATGGTCTTGTGGCCTCTAGCATGCTCCTCATCACGAACCCTAGGCGGCACATGCAGGCTGTGCATGGAAGCTCTATAAGCAATTAGCCCAGCATTAGGGTGCCTCTCCAGGTCCATCCAGATCTCAAAGAAGACCGCAAAGGATCTATACTGACCTGAAGTGGTGCAGGACATCTTCAATAAATGGTGTACATGACCCACATAGATTAGTTCATCACCACTGAGCGTGTGCAGTCAACAGTTCTGCATGTTGCACAAACTCACGTTGGAATCCGACAGTGATCATCCACTGCTGCAGGCGAACACCCACATGGAGTTAAAGCGCATTTGCCGGAAACTTGAAAGAACTTGGAGATACACTCTTAAGGAAGAAGATAAAAGTAGCCATCGAGAGGCCATCAAAAAATATAAAGCTAAGATCATACTGGTACAAGCTCTGTTCTATAAGGAAAAAATCACTAACTCCGCCAACTCCTCGAGGGAACTATTTCGAATAGCAAAATCCCTAATTAGTACTCCCTCCATTTTGCAAGACCCTCTTGAAGCCCAAGCTCGCTGCGATGCTCAAGCAGAGTATTTCTATCAAAAAATCCAAAATATTTCCTCTTCTTTTGCTCAGGTCAGCCAACAGTTAGTGGTTACTGATTCAGCTTCTCCTTCCACCGGCAGTCAACTTGCTGAATTTCCATTACTAGAGGAAGACCTGCTTAACTCCCTTATGCTGAAAGTTACAACAGGCTCCCCGCTAGACCCTGCTCCCCCACGACAGCTCCTGAAAATTGCAGACACCATTAGACCAGTAATTTTAAACATTGTAAATAGGTCAATCACCTCAGGAAGAGTTCCAGGAACTTGGAAATGTGCACAAGTTAAGGCTCTGCTAAAAAAAAAACAACCTCGACCCCAGCAAAATGACTAATTACCGCCCCATCTCACTCCTTCCTTGGGTGGCTAAGCTGCTTGAGAAACATATCAACACCAGTCTTATGTCCTATCTGGAAGCGAACCATCTGCTCCACGACTCTCAAGCTGGATTTCGCCCTAAATTGGGGACAGAAGCGGCACTACTGACTGTAACTGAATTAGCCCGCAGGCACATGGATCAAGGCGGCACCACAGCAATAATGCTGTTAGACTTAAGTGCCGCCTTTGATACCGTGAACAGTAACATCCTCCTCTCCCGATTAAAACAATTTGGAGTGACGGGAAGCGCCATCTTATGGCTACAATCTTTTCTGGAAAACCGAACATTCCAGGTGGTGGAGGGTGACATCCATTCCAAAACCTGGCCTCTTAACCAAGGTGTGCCTCAGGGCTCCTCCCTGAGCCCCACACTTTTTAACGTTTATATGCAACCATTGGCAGAGATTGTTCACCCGTTTGGCTTTGAAATTGTGACCTACGCTGATGACACTCAGCTGGTGCTAGCTCTGAATCAGCCAGGTCACACTCCTTCGAACCTGAGCAGCTGCCTGGTAGCAGTCACAGACTGGATGGCCTCCTCCCATCTAAAACTTAACGGGGACAAAACGGAACTTATGTTCCTGGGGAACTCAGCCCACCCCAGCCCCACTTTATCTTGGCCACCCTGTATGGGCTCCCCCCCAGAACCGAAAAAACAAATTAAAAGCTTGGGCATGTGGCTAGACAACACCCTTACTTTCAATCAGCAAGCCACTATATTGTCCGCCACTTTCTTCGGGCTGATGCGCATGCTGCGGAAAATTCTACCTCTTCTCCCTTTTCAGGCTCGCAGGATATTGGTCCAGGCCATTATCCTGTCCCGCCTCGACTACGGGAACGCCCTATATCTGGGTGCACCGAGTAGCACACTTAAAACACTGCAGGTCACCCAGAACGCAGCAGTACGTCTACTGCTAGGCCTCTCCCGTAGTCATTCAGGCACTACTGCCTTGAGAAACTTACACTGGCTGCCCATCCAAGCCAGAGTAAAATTTAAAGCGATGTGCATCATGCATAAGGCCATGTGGAAAAATGCTCCCGCAATGATCTGCTCCTTAGCCACTCCTTACCATCCCCAGAGATCATTGCGTTCAAGCACAGCTTTTCTGGCAACAACACGTAAAATTAAACGGGCCAGGTGGGGCGGACGCTCCTTCTCCCTCAATGCGGCCGCTACCTGGAACTCTTTACCCTTTTCGCTCCGGAATGAGCCCAACCTTTTAAAATTTCGAAAAATCCTTAAAACTTTTCTTTTTTCCACATAGAACTACATTCCCCCCAGAAGTAAGCAACCTTAGCGCTACGAGGCCTTCGGGTAGTATTGCGCTCTATAAAACCCACTTTCATTTCATTTCATTTCATGGAAGATGTACCCTCAGACACTGCCTCCCAGGATCCCGATTTGACTACAGTACAAAATGAAGGTAGCAATTGATGCGACAGACTGGACTGGCGTAGAGCTGGAGGACAGTGAGTTGGGACAGTATGCCTTCTGTAGGACTTTAGATGCACCCAACTGGGTGTTCTGATTTGAACCTTGTTAACATTTTCTTTCACCCAGGATTACGGCTAGTTGGTCAATTCACAACTGGGATTGCTAAATTCTAGGGTGGGAATTTGAAAGGGGAGGGATACAGACCTCTCAGGCCTAAGCTGCGACACAGTCGTCATGTTGACAGTGGGGATACAGTGTGCGGGCAGCGGGAGAGGGTGGGGAGGGCAGGAACTAAATGAGTGTTCTGAGTTGCGGGATGGGTTAGGGAGGTAAAGTTGTGTTAACATGTTGATTGGAGTGATAGCAAATACAGGTACAAAGGCAGGATTTGCAGACACAGGCAGTACACCACCTCTACACATCACAGATGAGCAAGCCAATCACACAGGGTGTCAAGGGGTACTCACTGATGACATGGAATGTCAATGGTCTTGGAAACAAGATCAATAGAGGCTTGGTCGCCACCTATCTTAGGAGATTGAAACCTGACATAGTCCTCCTGCAGGAGATGCACTTACAAGACTCACAGTGTGGGTTCCTGGGCAGGGGGCATGTAAGATGTTGGCACACATCGGTTTCACTACATAATATAGAGGGGTGGCTATTCGAATCAGTAAGACATCCCACTTTACAATAAACAGATCATGGACTGACACCAGTGACACATATGTCGCTATTTGAGGGAGGTGGGGACGTAGAGACATCACACTAGTTAACATCTATGCCCCACCTCGACTCCAAAAACAGACAAGTTAGCTGAGATACTATTGGAGGCTGGCTCCTCCACACACATCGTGGGGGGACTCTAACAACATAGTAGACCCTCCCTGGGATCGTACAAGCTTGACACTGGCGGGGTTTCTGATAACTTTGGGATTGACATGCACATGCTTTTTGGGCACTCACAAGGTGTTCTGGAGGCTATATCATATCTTTACCCCGCAGGAGATATGGGAGAAGTGGAGAGGGTTGAATACCTGTCAAGTGGCTTATCAGACCACTCGCCCCCTCTGGCTCACAGTGGGGACATGATCCCGCTGGTCGAAAGCGGGATGGAGGCTCAACGCGTGTGATTTAAGGTATGAGGCAGTGGCTCGCGAAATTAGGGTAGACACTGCGATGTATTTGACCAAAAATAAGGATTCTGTGTCGTCAGTAGTTATATTGTGGGAAGCATATAAAACTGTACTTTGAGACAGGGCACAGACCGTTATTGCACATAAGAGAAAGGAGTCGGTTCGGGAGATAGAGGCCTTAGAGAGCAACCTCATAGAAAGAGAGGGGTGCCTTTGATCAGATGTGGACCCACTAACCATGCATCGGATCTCAATTACTTGCATTGAATACCAGGCATGGGCACCCCAAGAGGCGAAGTCCTCGATCCTATCCACACAACACCACCTGTATGAGGCAGGAGATAAGGCCGGTAGATTACTGGCCTGCTTGGGTAGAAAAGAGGTGGATGCGGAATGGGTACATTCCATCCAGGAAGGTGGAATCTCATACTTCGGCACAAGAGATCACCAAGATTTGCGAGATATTATGCCGACTTTTAGAATGCCTGAACACTTGCTGAAAATCCCCAGATTAGAGGTTTCTTAGGTGAAGTAACAACCCCCACTCTGGCATTGGATGACCAATTAGCACTAGAAGAAGAGCTTACCCTAGAAGAAATCGTGGCTGTTATAGGCAAGCAGAGACCAGAGAAATCCCTGTGCCCTAATAGAATACTGGCAGAACTCTTTAGGAGCAACGCTGACCTGTCGAGCCCCTATCTATTGAAACTGTTTGTAGAGGCTAAGGCGGTGGGAGTTCTCCCCCCGATCTCAGTAGTGCCACCATAGTAGTGATCCACAAATCGTGAAAGCCTGCTACGGAATGTCATCCAATTCCAATATTGGATGTCGAAATAAAAATCCTGGCCACTATCTTAGCCACGCGACTGCTGACCGCGATAACCTCCCTTATCCATAATGACCAGTCAGGGATTATGCCAACGAGGTCAATGAGATTTAATCTCTGTTGGCTTTCCAGCTTGCTGGAAACAGTAAAAGATAGAGGGGACCCCCATTAATTTTTGCCCCTGAATGCAGAGAAGGTTTTCAATTCCGTTCACTGGCAAGCCCTGTTGAAATTTGGGTTAGGACCTAAGTTCCTGGCATGGATAGAACTGCTTTATGCAGTCCCGGCGGTTAAGGTGCGGGTGAACGGAGCAACAACAGCTGAATTTCCTATTGGAAGAGGCACCAGAGAGGGTTGCCCCCTGCTATTCTCTTTTATTCTGGAACCACTGGCCTGTATAGTTTGAGCACACCCCGACATTGGGGGTTTTAGAGACGGCCGGGGGCGCTAGGGGACGAACGGATCTCACTTTATGCCAACGATATCCTTCTGTACATCACCTGTCCGAACACGACCCTTCTGAGTATGTTTCAACTATTTGAAAACTATGGTGTCCATGCAGGCTATAAGATTAACTGGGATAAGACTATCCACTACCCGGGGCGGCCACCTGCACTCACAAGATCTCCCAGGGCATCTGCGCATTGACAGAGAAGGGTTTAATTATCAAAGGCCTTCATGTAAACACAAACGTTGCGGCTAGTCTCAACGGTAACATCCTGATGGAATTCCATGGTGACGTGTAAAAGTGGAGATTGCTGCCCCTAACACTTTTAGGAAGGGCTGCCATGTACAAGATGGTCACACTGCGAAAACTTCTTTATATCTTCCAAAATACATATCATAATATCCCAGAGGATATCTTTGCCGCAATATATAAGGAAGTCTATACGCTTTTATGGAACGGTGGCCATCCAAGAGTGGCGCTACAGACACTTCAGTTGTGCTCCCAGATAAAAGATCATATTACCGGGCCACACATTTGATAGCAATCAATGAGGGGGCTCTTACCAGGAGATCACCCGACCAACGCCCTGGATAGGCTCCAATTTCAAGCCCGCACATATCTCCACTACATCTATGGTGGCAAGGGAGAAAGACAATTACTACGGGCAATCAAGAGAACAATAGAAGCCTGGAAGGGGGCAGAAAGACAAATGGGATGGGAGAAACAAATTACCCTAGGAACTCCACTGTGGGACGGAACACGACTGCCCGAAATTGGGAAACTGCAGGTATTTTCGACATGGGACACAATAGGAATATCCAGCCTGGGGGACTTAATGGAGGATGGGTCTCTAATCATCTTTAGCTCTCTCCAACGAGACTACTAGTTAAGTGAAACCCAACAGTTCAAATATCTACAATGAAAACACGCATGGAGGGCTGAGAGGCTGGTCTCGGGGGACATTCCTGAATATGAGCTCTTAGGGAGGAGCCAGGGGGAAATAGCTGAAACGCAGTCTCATGGACCTATAGGACTCTCACAATATGCTGGTCTCGTTAACGAACTTGAGGGCCCAATGGGAATCTACAGTGAGGGAAATGGATGACATCGATTGGGAGGCAACACTAGTGCACCTCAGAGAGGTAGCCATTAAATCAAGACTAAGACTGATCCAAATCAAGATCCTTCATCGTTTAAATTACGATGGGGCCCGCTTAAACAAATTTGGAAGGGCAGAGTCAACCAACTGGAACATACATACACATGCTTTGGGAATGCCCTAATATACACTCCTACTGGTCCACACAATTTTAGAAAAACTCAACAAGATACTGGGGGAAAAGACACTGATGGACTCCAAGTACATCCTGCTGGGTATACCCACAGAGGTAGATATCCTGCGAATCCTCTGTAACTTGGGCCTCATGGTGGCCAAGAGGGATGTAGCCAAATACTGGGGTGCTCCAGAACCCCCACCTTAAGGGAATGGGAAACGGGAATGGATCTTTACATGGGTGCCGAAAAAGTCACATACAAGGCAAGAGGATGCCCGAAGAAGTTTTATAAGGTTTGGGGTCTCTGGTTGCAAAACTATATTTTAAATATGGGAGAAGAGATTAAACGAACCTCGTCATTGCAACCTGTGTGAAATGTGAGAATGAACGGGGGACTTTAAGATGGTTTGATGACCCTGCCTACGATAATTATTTAATGTACTATTGCCTGTTTGAATGACTATGCTTCCACTCCCATGTATTTATAGTTCACCATGCATGGTTGTGCATTGTAAATTGTTTGCAGGAAAATTTCAATAATTTTTTTTTTAAACAGTTCTGCATGCTGGAGTTTACACCAATTGGCTTGTTTGCTAGCTGGAATGGAAGGGCAGACTCATGTGCGCCTTTTGTCCACTACCTCTCCAGCCTCTGTTTCTCAGGATCTTCAAGACAGACAGGGTCAAAGGCATTCTCTTTCCCAGACTTGGCCAGGAGAGTGTGATACCCTAGGCCTGAGTATTTGTCCTCCAATCAGGCTTCCACTTTGGGAGGAACTCCTGTCTTCGCAAGAAGACAGTGCCTTGCATCCGAGTCACCACAACTCACACCTCCATTAGTGGGGATGGAGCGGTGGCAGCTAAATATTTTTGACTTGCTGACTGAGGTGGTGGATGTCATCCTTGCAACTGGATGCCCGTCCACGAAGTCTATCTATGCTGGGACAGGTCCCTAAAAACCAAGGCAGTTCAAAAGAGTAGCTTGTCACGCTGGATAGTTCTCTGTATCAAAATCCGCTATGTACTGTGCCTGTTCTAGGTATTTGCCAGACTGAGGTGTGGGCATTGTGGGTTACATTGATGAAACACTTCTGCCTTGACTGCCAGGTCTGGCTGGAAGGTCGCTTCACCCATCCGTTCTGCAGGGCTTTTTGTTGTGAGTTCACCCCCCAGACCCTCCACCTTTGGGAGGTACTATTGCTCCATCTATTCTAAAGATAGAGAATCTGTGATAAGAAGTATCTATAAGAATACAAAGTTTCTTCCCTTTGGTAACACAGTTTCTGGTGGCTACTATAACTATGGACTACTCACTGCCCTCCCACGTTCTCATTCTGTGAAGAGGCCTTTTGATGGTCTGTTAAAGTCCCAAGCACTGCTCTCTCAATTCTGGGGCAGTATGGTGTTACCACCGAACCATTTGGTGCTACCTACTGGCATGCAGGATCACTGCTCAAGAATTCTCTGAATCTTGTCTGGCACCTCGGGATGTTTCTGTAAGTGAGGAATCTGTGGTTATATGCGAATATCCACCAGAAAGACAATTACCAAAGGTGAATAACTTGTTCTACTCGATCCCACACTTTGGAACTCCCCACTAAAACTCTTTATCTTCCTCCCTCCAACTGACTCCTGATAAGCATGTCCTGAAAGCTTGCAAAATATGGCAGTTTACATTTACCTCCGAGTAAACCTTGGTGGCAGTTTTTCTTGTCTATACTGTGAAGCTCCAGGAAACAGTTTCATGTGTGCTTTTAGAAGGAGCTTTGTAATATAAGAAGATGCTCATTTGACTAAAGTTAAGCACCACCTTAGAGACAACATGCATTTCCATAGCAAGCAGCGGGATCTAGAGAATATCTCTTTGTACATGAATACCAACTGAAAGTCTTCCCCTTCACAGCAAAAATATACAAAAGCTGATGGATGGAATGCTTGAATTAATATCAGCCATTGGTAATTACTCTGGTTGCATCCCAGTCCATCGTTATTTTGCACACCAAGTCACCTCAGTTTGGACCCAGCCATATGCAAATCAGTCATGACCCAGTTCCAGTGCGAACAGTCCACCCCAAACTGCCAAGCCAGGCCCTCCCTGAACCGGAACACACGCAATCCAGGAACGGTTTTGCTGCGTGAGTTATGAGCCTCGGTTATGAGCCTGATATAACTTGGTTCCAGTGACACTGGGTACACGGGCCCTACGTTTGGACATACCCGTCCCACTTAGGGACGCAACATACTCAGTTACACCCAAATATGTTATTTAGCAAATGGTGTTTGCAGCCACAGTCGGTGATCCCCGTTAGCCCTCCACAGATTGTTTGCTAATTAACATATTTGGATGTAACTGAGTATGTTACGGGACGCCTTTCGCTCGGCTTACATATCCAGCAATTTTCTACAAGAATGTATTTCCTAAAAAGCTAAGGGGTCTGGGATGTTCATTTGAAAGGTCCTGCGCTGATGGTCTCATAGATTCATCTCAGTCAAAACTGAAACGTCGACCTTCTAACCCATTTCCTTTCAGTTAGGAACAAAAATCTTCCAGATTTAATCTTATGGTAGGAGGATTTGTTGCTGCTGAAGGAAGGATCCATCTACACCTCGCGGAACCCGCTTCGCGGGTCCCGCATCGTCAAGGCTGCCCATCCGAGTGTTGGCCCCTGCTGGGCGAGTGCGCGAGTGACAGGGCTGCGAGCGCTGGGAACCGGGACTCACTCTCCCAGGAGTCCCGGCGATCCCGAGGCCAAGTCACCTGGCCCGCTCTCCCTGACCGCCCCGCCCCGCATAATCTCCTCAACCGACGCCTTTAAGAAGCGACGAACGCGGGAGTGCCCGGGGCGAAGCCCGGGCAAAGGGCGGGCCCTCTGTGGCCCTCAGAGGCACGAGAAGGCGAGGCCACCCCCCTGAGGTTTACAGCCTGGCATTCATAAGGTACTGTTTAAGCTCGCCTATCATCACCCTCTGCCCAGCTGCCATTTGTCTGTCGATTCTGACACCTACTTTGGGATATTGCTAGTTTGCCTCAGCTGGTAGGCAATATGGTAAGGAAAAAGTCGGCACCCGCCGCTACGGAGCCTCTTAATACTATGTACTCATATGTGGTACAAAAAGTCAGTAAGATCAATAATGAGAGGAGGCAATCGCTAGGCTTGAGCCAATCTCCAGTCATGCCGCCAGAAAGCCCGTCCTCAAGTGCACCATCTACAGTGATGCTGGCTACACCGTTAGAGACTCCCCAGTCAAATAGATTAGACCACATCTCACAAGACCATGGCAGCGACGAAGAAGATCCCCATGTTTTGGTAAACTCGTCTGCCAATAATGATAATGACTCTGATCGAAACCATCAGTCATTTACTGTGGAGGAAGTACCATCACCGGAGCAGCCCGCACCACGGGCAGTGAGAGCCTGTAGAAAATCTCACACAAAGCGAGGGGGGAAACAACAAGGCAGGAAAAAGTTGGCTACATCACCCCCAAGACGCGAAGGGCAACATATGGAGCTTGATGTTGAAGCAGAGTCTAGACGCATCATAGACGATGAATTATTCAACCGGATACAAGATATGATCGACATAAAAATCAGGACAATCATCAAGCCCCTGATTGGGAAACTGGACAAATTAACATCGGAGGTTAAAAAGGCGGGGGTAGTACAAATCAATCTGGTTGAAGAGGTGGCAAATCTATCCTCCCTTATTACAAAATTGGCGACTGGAGATGTAGAGGCTTTACCTAATGAGAGCGCACCACAGTCCACCCTACCAGAGCACCCCCTACCATCAACTTCATTAACGGCACCTAGTCAGGATGTAGCAGGAGGAGCCGCTTCGTCCTCAACATCCGGTGACATAAGAGGACCAATACACGAGGACATTTCAGCCCAATTCATTTTGGAAGCCTCTCCAGTTGTGCTAGTACTAGCAAATGTCCCCGTTTTAGCACAAAACAAAATAGAATCTAAACAGGACCTGAAAGATAAAGCACTACATTGGCTCACCACTAACATGATCATGGCCCACCAAGGGATGGATAGTTTAGCAAGGGACATTGTTATGACCAGGAGGGTATCTTGGATCGGGTCTCAGCCTAAAAAATTTAAGGGGGATTGTGTGATTATAAACTTTGCCAATGCGGACGTCCTCCCAAACATTTTGACTAATATCTTCCCACCCCAACGGCGGAGCGGTTCTATAATCCCGCTCACTTTAAAATTCTTTTATAGTGAGGCTCAGCTCCCTACTTTTTCTAACTCCCCTAGAGTTAGGAGAGCGTATAATGCCTCAAACCGGGAAGGGGGCTCCAGACACCGATATCCTAACGACCGTTTTGGGCCCATGTTTAACTCTGAGTATGGAAGACCTAATCATGCGCATGAGACAAATTTCTGGCCTCCCATGCCATTTGACCCAGCCGTCAATGGTTGGGGTCCTGGTTTGCCGGGCCTAGACCCTACTGGTCGGAACAACAGGTTTATACCACGGTTGAGAAACGACCAGTTTCTGTTACGCCCAAATACCCCACTACCTACGTGGAACACCTCAGTCATGGGTCAAGGTCAGGTAGCTACCCCCTTTGATTGGGGGTGCGGAATGGGGAATAGGTATGCTCCTTTATCTGACTTAAACAACTGTGATTAACTTAAACCTGAAACTGTCTTAGAAAGCGAGACCATAAATATACCCTTAATAAATTGTAGCCAACGTCATTTTGGTGAAGACCTTAGTGTGCCCACTTTTTACGAAACACCAGAGAGATATGTGTCCTTAGTCAACGACCACCCTGGGTTATTGTATCAGGGGGTGGTTCGTGAAAAGCCAATCTTGAACACCGTCCTAATACAGAGCCCCTCTGAGGTGGAACGGAATGAGGTGGACATATCTTCAAGCTTAGCTGAAGGGTGTTTGGTGGGGGAAAAAGAGCCTAGGATACCAACCGACTCCTGTAAAATTATAAGCTGGAACATTGCTGGCTCAAATGCAAAACGACAGGATAATGCCTGTTTGAGCTTTATTTCTAAGTACCATATAATTGCCTTGCAAGAAACGTGGGACACATCCGCTAATTTTTGGTGGGATGGATTCACTTGCTTCACTAATTCTGCCGTCCCTAGCCGTATGGGTAGAGCCAAAGGTGGTTTGGCCATTATGTTTTCCTTAGATCTGAAGGGAAGCTACAGGCAGATAAATACTGACTCCGTAAACATCCTAATGGTTGAAAGGGTGACTAATAACAATAGCAGGACGATATATGTCAACTTTTATAACTCTGGGAACAGCGAACACAGAGGTAGTAATGTCGCTAACCTAGACAGCATTTTAAACACTGTGTCTCAGAATATCGATTTAGTTTATGAGTTTATCCTATTAGGAGATTTTAATATTCATTTGTGTAATTTAGCCTGTATGGGAAGGAGTGATAATGCAATTGAGGAGGGCGAGGAGGCCCCCCGGGGTCCCCACTTTGAACACTCCACAGAGGGGTTCGAGTTAGAAGAACTACTTGCAAACCATGACTTGTATGAACCCGACAAGGGCGTAAGGGCGCCAACCTTCACTGGCATCCATCATGGCTCAGTGATAGACTACATCTTTGTCTCACAAGGTATTCTAATTCGGACTATGGACTATCGAACAGTTATAACACCTTATAGTGACCACAACCCTGTATTACTCGAAGTGGCCTGGGGTGGCCAGATGGGAGCACCGCCAACAGCACTTAAACCAGTACATCCCCTGAAACCTTACGACCAAGACAGACGATTGAAATGGGCTAAAGTGATCCCGGAAAATTTCTATGAAAAAAATTTCCCTAAAATAAAAGACAAAGTGGACATCTGTCAAAAAATTGGCGCGCAAGGTAAAGAAATAATAGCGGCTTATGAGGCAATTTGTGGCCAGGTGGCTAAGGACCTTTTAGCCAAACCAAAAAAAGGTTTTTCTGGAACAAAGCGTTGGTTTGACTCTGCATGTTCAAAAGCTCACAGAGCATTGTTGACAGCGTTAAAAATCTCCCCCAGGGTCGGGGATGACATTGTCAGATTAAGGAAAAACTATAAGGCAGCTATTAAGAATCGCAAGGAAACTATCAAACGCGAATCGTGGGAAAATCTCCTTTCAGCGGCAGTGTTGAAGGACAGTAGGAGATTCTGGGAGATTATCAGACAACCGTTATTTTCCGATGACAATAATGCTCCTATGGACTGTGTGATCACTGATGAAAAATGGCTAAATCACTTCAAAAATGTCTATGAGGGCGGGGTTGAAGGAACTGCAGATGCCTCATTGACTGCGATAGTTGTACACCCTATTCTTTTTAACCCCGAAGAAGTGGAAAAAGCTTTAATGGCCACAACAAGACATAAGGCACCTGGCCCTGACGGTGTCCCTGCCGACTTTTTTATGTATTCACCTAAACTGTGGGCGGAGGTCCTGTCTAAAGTGTTTAACGCAGCCAATGATAATCAAGCCCCTAGTTCCTGGTCCACATCCACCATTGTCCCTATTTATAAAAACAAAGGTCAGCGTGATGATCCCGCCTCCTATAGGCCCATATCTCTTTTGGACTCAACCATAAAAATATTAGGTAGAGTCCTTCTGGCCAGACTTAATGACAATGTTGAGAACTGTGGCGGGCTGTCTGAATTACAATATGGATTCAGAGAAAGAAAAGGGACAATCGAACAATGCATAAATCTGCACCTTTTGATATCTAAATATACAGTGGCAAAGGGGGGTTCCATGTTTCTTGCATTCATGGACCTCTCCTCTGCCTTTGATCTGGTGAATAGGACGAAATTGTGGCAGATATTGTTGGAGATGGGTATTGATGAGTCTTTGGTTGTGTTTATGGCTAACCTGCATCAGGAGCTTTTTGCAGCTGTTCGAGTTACAAATGATGGTAGACGCACCCCCTTGTTTAAATCCCTAAAGGGGGTGCGGCAAGGCTGCATTTTAGCCCCTTTACTATTCACCATCTATATTAATGGGTTGGGCAGTCACCTGCGGGGACAGGCAGCCGACGTTCCGCATGCAGGAGGCGTTAAAATCCCAGCACTCCTGCATGCGGACGACGCAGTGTTGATAGCCCGTACTGGTGTAGGCTTACAGCATCTCCTGGACGCATTTGGTAGTTTTATGGAGACTCTGGACCTTAAGGTTAACGCCTCTAAATCACACACGATGGTAATGGGACGTGAGTGTAACAAAAAAAGACATAAAACATTTTTTTGTAGGGGAGTTCCCGTCACCAATGTAACCACATTCCCATATTTGGGGGTAATGTTTGACCAGAAAGGAACTTGGGGCCCTCAGATAAGAGCAAAAAGGCTGGCTGTAATAAGATCTTCCTCAGCGGTATTGGGCTTTGCTGGGAAGTTAGGGGCTAGGCCAGTGGTTCCCAAACTTTTTTGACCTGCGGCTCCCTTGACCTATTGGCCATTGGCCGTGGCTCCCCATTATGTCACTTTTTTTCGGGTGGGGGGATGTAAGCCCGGACTCAGAAGTACTTTCATTTTTCTCCATGAAAATAATTGGGATGAAGCCGATGAACATATTATAATTATATTTTAACAAAATAAAAATGAAAGCAGGCGTTTAATAATAAACTTTAAGTGTTAACCCCTTCACTGCGGCGGCTATTCCGCCGCAGTGCTATTGGAGCGGAGCAGAAATGCGGCGGGCGCATGCTGGTGACGGAACCGCTCCGTCACCAGCGTCGGTTGCGCTGTGCTTGTGACGGAGCGGTTCCGTCATGGCCCCGCCCGCTCAATAGAACGCTCAGCGCAGGCGCGGAATTCGCGCCGCGCAGGAGCGGCGAGCGGGCCATGACGGAACCGCTCCGTCATCAGCACAGCGCCACCGCAGCTGATGACGGAGCGGTTCCGTCATCAGCATGCAAAGGGTTAAGTGACTGTAAGTGCATAGAAACATTCCTGCATCTTCAGGTGCCTGTGTTAATCTCACTGTGCCTGTGCCATGATCTTCTTGACTCTGTTAGTGCTTCTATTCACCTCCTTTTCCCTCAATCTGTTTTGGTGCATCTCTCTGTTTGTACGTATGTGTTGGTATTTTTGGAGCAGAGAGCTAGCTGGAGTGAGATATGTTCAAGAGTAGACGCTGACAGGGGGGCTTTCTTAATTCCCCCACGACAGTCTCTTTTTTATTCAGATGTTCTGGATCAAGTAAAACAAACAATGCATATTTTAGTAGACACTGCAAATTGACATTCACCTCTCTGGTCAGGTCAAGCTGTGCACTCCCTTGAGTACTGCCTGGCACAAGCTGTACATACAGTCTGCACAGGCCCCAAACCCTTTAAATATGAATATTTCCAAAAATATTGGTTTTTAGATAAAAATGCAGCATTCAAACACTAAGAAGCGCAGAAATGAATAAGGTATATTTCCCTGTCATCCGATGCTGTCCATTAAGAAAAACATTATGTGTATTGGGGGGGCTTTTGTTTCTGTAAACAACAAACAGTAAAATGTCACCAACATGAATTGCTACAATTCTTTGGTGTGCCAGTAGCAGTTTTGTGCGTGTTTAAAAAATAAAATAAAAATAAAAATTCTATCGCATAAAATAATAAAATTCATATGCAAGACATTAACAATGACAGGACTAAAGCAGTCACTTGCACACAGATTTCTACAAATCTCGGAGGAGGGTCTCTTTTCTGTGGAGGCCTGGGTATCCCTGGGGGTGCATTAGGAGTCATTAGCAGGAGTGCAGGATGTGTCTAATGAACAACCAGCATGCATACGAGATGTGCTTCCCAAACCACAGATAGCTGTTTGTAGAGACACCTGGGGAAGAGGTGTGCACTGATTTAAAAATACAGAGGACGAACTTGTTTTGCACGTGACATGCTCTGAAATTTATTTAAAAGTCTTCGTAAAGTACTTTTTTTTAGAATTACTTTTCACAGTTCAAAATATCGATGCGCGGATAGATGCATTTTCTATTCAATGAGCTCTCTAAACTTAAATCCCGAGGCAAAGGTTTTCACCCAACGAGTTACTGCTCGCGAAAAGTCCTTCTTTTCGAATAAGGAATGAGGGCGGATTTTCAGAGCTCCAGGTTATATACCCGTCTCTTGCATACATTCGGATTTTTCTTGCTCAGTGGTGTTGCAAACTTCCTTTCTGCCTGCCCCCCCCCCCCCCCCCCCCAACCCCCAACCCCACCCCATCCCACCTCTTGGTAATATAATCAAAGAACGTCAAAGGAGTTCTCGCAGCGGCTTCCGGTGCCGGGCACCATCTGCACTGACAGCTGCACTAAACAAGTTGCATGCCAGTTTTAATCGTTGGCACCTTAAAACTCCCTAATGTTCTGTTCCCTTAGACTGGGCAGAGCAACCTATTCATCACGGAGGCGGGGGTGGCGAAAGTGACACATTCTTAGTGCGACTTTCACACTTCCTTTCCCACAACGTGCGCGGCGCCCGTGGCTCCTGATAACGGCGCACCAGGGCGCCGCGGCGCACAGTTTGGGAACCACAGGGCTAGGCCCATGCAAGCTCTCGTGAAAATCTACAAGAGTAAACCGGTGGCCATAGCGGCTTACGGTTCCCAGCTGTGGGGGTATGTAAATCTCGACCCAATTCAGAGTGCAGAAAATAGATTCATTAGATCTCTGCTCTCAGTTCCGCAATCCACCCCAACATATTCGATCCATAAAGAGGTGGGCTTGCCCTATCTGTCTGATACCCTGAGCCTCGCACCGCTGACTTTGTGGCTGAAAATGTGGACAAACGAAGACCTACCTTTGAACCACAAAATTATGCATGACGTCTTATCCTTGGATAAACATAACAGCATCCCATGGCTGGCTTATGTAGCGAAAACTTTTGCAGATCTTGGTCGCCCAGAACTTTTTTCATCCCCGGAAAAAATTAGGAGGCAGGACATAGTTATTATTAAAAAATTATTTAGGGACAGGCAGGAAGCACGGCGGGAGGAATAGGAATTGCTGAAACCTGCGGTAAGGTCCCATAACCTTTTGGTTTGTACATCCTCACTCGCCCCTTACTTGAGCTTTGTCACATTCCCATACCACAGGTTTTTATTAACAAAGTTTCGATTTAATTTGATACATTTTTATTTGGGTTCTTTCAAGAGCTGGCAGAAGCCTGAGCTGGCCCCACCGTGCTGCTGTGATAACTTTTTGGTGCAGGATACCCTGCACTTTGTCATGTTTTGTAGTTTGTACCACGAGCAGAGAAAGAAATATTTGCTCCCTATTTTGAAAAAAGCTGGTTTCGTTCAAGTAAGACCAGCTTTGCTCTTTTTACAACTTCTACCTAACACACATATTACTTTTTGCATGGCAAACTTTTTGGTCGCTGCAATGAGGGCGAAATCTGTCGGTCAAATTTTACCTTAAAATTATTAGCTTTTTAGGATGTCTTTTGTGCAGGATTTGTATAAATTATTCCATCCATGTTTAAAATCTTTCTTTGTTTAACTGGACCTTCTTTTTGTAAAATGTAGATAGATGTATAGTATGTATTGCATTGTAATGTAATTGTTTCCATTATTATTTGTTCTTTGTATGACTTGTAAAAAGTCGAATAAAGATATTCTGACTGACTGTGTATGACATTCTCCAGACTATATATTGTTAGGAATGGGCTTTTGTACACTGATAACTAGTATAACCTAACCATTTAGAATTTCTTTTCTGTTCTGTTGTCAATGTTGTTGAAGTAACTTTTTATGTTTGAACTCCTAATTAAACCACGTATCTATGATTGAAATATAAAGATATAATACATACATCCGGTTACACTGATTTATTTCTTAGCTTAAGTAATCAAGACTATTTTGCTTTGAATTGGTTTCTTTACATTATGATCAGACTTCTAAAAAATAATTCGAGAATTTACTTAAACTTTCTAAAAGTGGCATTTTCAGAATTGCAATTTAAAATCCAATTTCTCCATAAGTTAGGATTTAAAATTCTGTTTCCAGAGACACCAAACAAACTGGTTACCTTTTCCCATTTGGAAATTGCACTTATAAAATGTAATCAGGTACCTCCAATTGAGAGGTAGGCCTTGCAGTAGTGAATAATGAATGTAAGAGTTTCTCATCAACAGGACATGCAAAACGTAACAGTACATGTCCTAGTTTTAAAATACAATGCAACCGGCCCTCTGGGCTGTCCAGGGCGTACCTTAGGGGTGACTTGTATACATAAAAAACTGAAGCTTTGGGCCTGGCAAATGGTTTATTTTGTCAGGTCAAAGTTGCAGTTTTAAACTGCACATGCAGGTTGCAATCGCAGGCCTGAAACATGTTTATAGCGCTACTTAAGTGGGTGCCACAATCAGTGCTGCAGGCCCACTAGTAGCATTTAATGTACAGGCCCTGTGCTTATGTAGCACCACTTTACTAGGGTCTTAAAACTAAAACAAATATGCCAATTTGGTATAAGCGAGTTCAACATGTAATGGGAGAGCACAGGCTCTGTAGCACGGGTAAAGTGCACTGAGTCCTAAGGCCAACAAAAATAAACTCAGCAAGCATAGGAGGAGAAAAGGCAAAAGGTCTGGGGATGACCTTGCAGAAAAGGGCCAAGTCTTACAATTTGGGTTCGCTATAGGAGTGAAAATGGAGTTGCGAAAAACAGGTGTGTAAGGGGAGGGGAAGGTTGTCAAACCACACTTAATAGCGATTTGGCCCCATAACATCAGTGCTACTTTCAAGGGGAAACCTTTATAAACATCATCCAGGAGTTTCCCTCTTGCTAACCAAACTATGCTCCACATGGAGTATCCAGCCTCCACCCTATCCATAAATAGCAATATTTTCTCTGATTCTATCGCTCCCCACTCCACCTGTATACAAAGGTGGGCTACCCGGTAATACTTTACAGAATCTGGGCAGGTCAGGCCCCAACCCTTCAATAATAGTAGTATACTATTTTGAACATGGGCTTTCTTTCCCACCCAGATGAATAACCGGAGCCTATTTTGCATATCTTGGATATCCCTTATTGGGACGGTTATGTCTAAGAACTGGAAAAAATATAGAACCATCGACAAGAAATTAATTTTTGATTAGGTTAACATGCCCAAGCCATGAGATCTATAGCAAGGCCCAGCATCTTAAGTCTTCATTTATTTGTTTCACTAGCCTAGGCCAGTTAACTCTGCTCCACCCCTCCAATCTTTGGAATTTGGAGCCGTAGATATTTGCTCAAATGGTTAACCCAGCGAATTGATGTTAGAAGATGGAACCTAGACATTTCCCCATAGGACAATTAGAGGTTAAAGATGACTGATTTGTGCATGTTAACCTTCAAGCTTGAAGCCTCTTCAAAAGTTCCCAGGGCATCCTGCATCAAGCTTTCAGGGTAAACCAAGAGAATATCGTCCGCCTATTAGCAAATTTTGTGGAATTATTTTTCTTTTTAACAAGGTTTTATTGTCTTTTTTCCATACAAACTTGCTTGCTTGTATGTAAAATCAGATCTCATGGACGGAGTCTCTAAAATCAAAGGATTGATCAACAGGGAATTGTAGGAGTTTAGTAATATAGTTTGTCGACGTAGGTCGGTTTGGCCTCATTACCAGTTGGATAGCTAGATAGATAGCCTTGTCCTTTTGTCTTGGAATTTATCTGGTCTAAGTGAGTACCTGTCCATTCAGACACAACCCTCCCAGTATTGAGCATGAGATACTTGATTAGTCATGATCTTGAATTTCCTGCATGGCCTCAAATTGCTTCTATTTATTTCCAGGCAGCATCTTGCCCTGTATATGACTTCCTCAGCTTGCATGCACCAGTCCATGTTGTTGACCCATTGTGACACGTGGTTATTTCATTGCCTCCCTAGTCTAATCACATCCCTCTTGGCCACTGAGTGGTATTTCAGAATAATAGAGTATACCTCAGGCTCACCAAAGCACACTACTTGTTTATTTAGTGCCCACTCTGTACCGATGCTCTCACAGTAGTTGGGTCTACCCTTGAAGCAGTGTGCATTCCCTCTTCGACATCTGTCTGTTTCTCACTTTTACCCATCTTAAAAAGTCTTGTGCGAGTGTAATAGACTCAGTACAATATTTTTAGCTGTATCAGATGGAAGCCAGAGTGTACTGCAACTTCCCTCTGGTATTTACTGACCTCCCCTCAGTCAGGATTCCCAGGCCATTCTCCCTTTTGCTCATAAGTATTTTTAAGGGTGACCGGAAGTAAATTAGCAGTTATGTGAATCATTGATATGGTATGTCTTGGTGCAGCAAGCAGCCTGCATTCTAGTGGTGATTCATCTGCTGTATCTTGTAATAGTGCAGTGTTTTTGAATAAAGCATGGCAGACCTACAGGTACTTATAGTATAGGGAAGTCTGGTAGTTGATACTGACACCTACATTTGTGAAATGTCACCATGTCTTGGTTTCCCCAGACCTTGCCAGCCTTGGATATGCCCAGAAGGTCAGAGTTTTGAAAACTCTCAGGTGAGCTAGGATTCTGAAGTACCGCAACGGTGTCTCCCAACTGACTTTATCCCCCCACCTTATTATTCGATTCACCCTTTTCCAGATCTTAATGACATCGCTGTCGGGGGTGGGGTGACCGTTTTAGTTCTCCAACTGTATAGTTTTCTCTGCAGGCCGGGAGTGGACATTACCCTTCTGTCTGCCAACCGAGATGGGTCCTGTTGCCCTGTGTACTCACATCAATTTGCCACCAGTAGTTGTAGTGCCCAATGGTATAGTTTCAGGTCTGGCAAAGCTACACCCCCACCGAATGGACCTCTCGTTCGTGCTGACAGTGTGATGCTTGGGAGGGTCCCCATACCAAAGCAGTGACCTAGTCACTACGTTAAGTGAGTGAATGAAGCAGTCTGGAACTTCATATGCTGTGTTTTACAGCTTATACAGTAATACTGGCATTGTAAGCCTCCTGAATAACACAACTTTCTCCATCATTGATAACGTTCTCCAATCGGCCACATCTGCCTTATATTGTGTAAGGATCCGACCTAAATTTTGGTGCATAAATTGTTTTGGGTCCCCATTAATGAAAATCCCTAAGTATTTAAATCCCTCACTTGTCCACTGAATTGTGCAGTGCCAGTCCCCAGGGAGGCAGTCAGAAGTTGTGTACGATTTTGATGAACGCCAATTCATATTTATGTCAGAGTACGGTGCAAATATCTGTAGAATTTACAGAACTCTTGGTATGGAATGCAGGGGTCTGCCAAATAGCGGATATTGTCCGCATAGAGGGAGATGTTTTCCAACCCGCATCCTACTGAATATCAAGTATGAAGGTGTCCCTCCTTACTATCTCCAACAAGGACTCTCAATCAACAGAGGGGACAGTGGGCACTCAAGCAATGGCCCAGTGAAGACAATTGTGATATTGTGCCATTCACCCGGTCTCTGGCTTCGAGTCAGTATACAGTAATTGGATCCACTTTCTAAATTCAAGGCTGAAGCCCACATTTTGCAACATAATCATCAGATAGGGAGAGGCAAGAGAACTGGTTCTTGCATCAACTCTCTCCTATGCAAGACCCCATGGAAACGTGTAAGATTATGCAGTGGATCAGGAGAGGCGCTAGGGGGCGCACAGCGGTATGGCTGCCTGACTTCGCAGCTCCGCCGAGCGGAACACGATCCTTCAAAATTACTATGCTAAAACAGGTCACAGATAGATAACAAACATCCCGCCATGGAGGGGAATACTCAGGGCACACACTGAACTGAGAGCGGAGTCCCCGGAAGCGGTGTGAACCCAGCTGCAACCTGAACACTACGGGGGCTACACGACCTAACATGGCGGACACTCGGAGGCTCGCATAGACCGGACCCAGAGGACTCACAGCAAGTAATGCACGGCAATTTTCCAGCGCCGCTCCAACCTCGAGGGTGAACGAAACTGCGGAGCCCTGTACTGTGCACGTCCGGGACCAGAGGAGTACTGTAGCCGGTAAGGAGGCTCTCTAAGATATTACCTCCCTGGGGACAAGATGGCGGCGGGCAAAACAGCTCATGAATAAACGGCCGTCCGACCCACGCCACACACTGCGCCTCCCGTCCTACTAGCTGTCTCTAAGAACACGCAATGCTCCCTACCTAAACGGCTGGAAAGATGAAGGCAGGTGATGTAACAACACAACTCGCTATTACACAGCGTTAGCGGACACAACATCTCGATGTACCTGATCAACGGGGGAAGCTATGCCTGGCTCCAGACACCTAACGTATGTACTTACTAACTTCACGTTAATGGTGGTAGAAATGCAAACGCGCACGACCCATTCAGTGTAACACGATGCAGTCTTGCTGGAGAATAGACACTGCCTAATTGTAACGCACAGAAGGCGCAAAATCTGGTATACGTCCCGCCATCCGCCAAAAAAGAGCTGACACGCTAGATTGACCGGGACGCAATACTCAGTACGCAGCGGGAGGAATCGGTGATATACCCCCACCTAGATAGCTGCTCCCACATCGAGGTGAAGGACACATCAGCCGACATAACACCAGGCTTTATATGATCATCTGCGCATAAACATAACGCATACAGGACAAGGTTGATGCGGTGCGACACGAAAGCCCAGGTACTCCGACCCTGAGAAACCCGATGTCAACCCGGCGGGATCGCTGAACACGGACTCGGTTCGCAGTGCGGGGTGGTGTAGACATCCTCCCATTGAACCCGGGGACGCCTTACGAGGCTGGCGTGACTCGAATAGCGACACCCACGACGTACACTGAACCAGGCATCATGGGGAAACCAGACAACAGACAACCCAAGCTCAACTTTGAGACCCGCAAAACACCACGAGGTCAAAATGGCACGACAGATGACGATCAGGATGTAGAACCCCAAGAGTGCAACGCAATGGAAACTATACTGAAAGCTATCCAAACGAATCTACAAGACATAAACGGCAAACTCGACCTTCTAACGGGCAGAGTTGACAGCATGGCGGCGAAGCTCTACAAGCAAGGAGAAAGACTGGATACTGCGGAGTTGAGAATATCGGAAGTAGAAGACGAATCGCGCTCTACGACTACTAAGTGTTCAGGTATGGAAAAGGTGCTCGACGTCATAAAGGCAAAGTCGGAGGAGTTGGAAGCTAGGTCGAGACGCAATAACATACGAATAGCGGGTTTGCCGGAATCGACCAATACTGGCCGCATGGAGCTGTATGTGGAACAGCTTTGCAAAGATTTGTTCGGAGCTGATAACCTTTCCTCCATTTTTATTATCGAACGGGCGCACAGGTCTCTAGCCCCACAGCCAAAACCGGGAGCGACGCCCAGGCCGATAATATCAAGAGTACTAAACTACAGAGACAGAGATTCAATTCTGAGATTGGCACGAGAAAAAGGCGATATCCAACACCAAGGTAACAAACTGGCGTTTTTTCCGGACTTCACGTATGCAGTACAACAAGCACGTAAAGAATTCAACGAGGTCAAGGCCAAATTACGAGAACTACAAATCCCTTACGCCATGCTATATCCTGCACGACTGAAAATCACCTGGGAAGACAAGCCGATCTTTTTCTCGATGCCCAAACAGGCGGTCGACTTCATCAAGCACACGATCATCAAAGGTAAAAAGTCGAATAGGAAGGAGAGGCATACAGACTCAGACTGATGGTAAGACGCTCCAATGCATTGTGCTTGCGCGTAATTTGGTTCCACTTATGTATTATGAGCTGGGTAAACGACCACTGGACGACATCCCTGAACTGAATGTGGGGCCTAGTGGCATTTAACAGTGCCGATTACGGAGGTTGACCTTGACAATGGATTGGTGACATATCGCATGCAATGTGTGCTTGAGGTAATAACTATTGGACGTCTCCATTACCGCACATGGTTGTACCAGAACGCAATGTAGAGACGTGTGGACTATGGTTTCGCCTCCAACTGAGGTCTCTGACTCTGGGTGGTACTGGGCTTTCGTGCAAGATGCACCGAGTATCGGACACTGATAGGAATGACGCAAGCAGGCGTATTGCACGAAGGGTTAGCTTGCTACTGTCTGTATTCCCTAAAACTTAGCTGTGATCTGTTTTATGAAATGTTAGTTCTGCTCCCATCCTTCACTTAGGATGGTATACTGCGTCCTCGGCGGACCTCTATCAGGGCGGTCCCCGACCAGTTATGTTGATATCTGAATTGTTGGGGAATCAATGGCTTCGGCAGGTTTGGGTTGCTGGAGTGGGTGGGTTGTGGGTTAGTTGGGGATTATTGCTTTTAGTAGGACTGGGACGATTAAGACGCACTGCTGTACGCTGGCCACGTTACGCTAAACAGAGGTTGAAAATGTATGTTATCATTTCATGCTTTACTGTGCTGAGGGTAAACAGATTGTCTAGAATATTGCGATGGCACAATGAATAGAGAAAATTTGAAATTATTAACATGGAATGTGAGGGGCCTAATGAATCCTAAGAAAGTTCGACAGATCTTTGCATTTCTTGACAGGCATAACATTGACATTGCGCTGCTACAAGAAACACACTTAGACCCCACAGTGAGCAGACCTATTGGTGCAAGATGGGCAGAATCGAGCACATCGGCAGCGTATTCATCGTATTCTAGAGGGGCACTAACACTTGTTAAGAAAGGCACGGATTACAGGATTTATCACAAGATTATAGACAAAAATGGTCGATATGTTATCTTATCAGGGAAACTGAGGGGGCAACTAGTTACAATCGTGAATATCTATGGTCCAAATACTGATTCCCCGAATTTTTCCAGGAGATATGGGATCATCTACTGAAATTCATGGACACTACATTAATCTGGGGGGGTGATTTTAATGTTACACTATGTTCTGCAAAAGATCGCTCCACCGACTCTACAGAACCCCATAGAAGAGCCAGAGAAAAGTTAAGGGGCATACTTATTGATAGAAATCTTAAAGACATATGGGGTGTGAAACATCCAACTATACCAGGTGCAACCCATGTTAACATGGCACACAATAGCTGGTCAAGGATTGATTATTGGTTAGGGACTGCTGAAACGGTTTGCTGGACCACGAACATCGACACAATCCCTCGCACGCTCTCAGACCACAGTCCAGTTGCCCTATCACTACACGTCCCCCACCACACATCACCGCCCTTCAGTTGGCGCTTTAACGCACAAGCACTATTAGATTCCACATATGTAACGACCATATCTGACGCAATCAAAGAGTACTTTAAGCTAAATGTAGGTACAGTGGAAGACCCATGTGTCGTGTGGGAGGCATTCAAGGTAACGATTCGTGGGGTGTGCATCAGCACTTCTGCGGGGATCCTAAAGGATATACGAACACAGATCACCAAGCTGGAGAATAAACTGATAGCCCTGGAGCGTGAATACGAACTTACAGGGAGGCCGGGGATACAAGGCGAGATTAAACTGACACTGATAGAACACCAGCAGTTTGCGGACGATCAATTGAAATATGTTACAAAGCGTCCACGAGCTCGACAATTTGGTGAGGGTGGCTGTCCTGGTAGAGTTCTGGCACAGAAAATTTGTGGGAGGAAGGGAGACCAGATAGTTACACAGATTCTGGATGATAGCGGTACATCACACACATGCAATGAGGATATTCTTCGGAGCTTTGTTCGGGCGTACTCAACCCTCTATACCTCTAAAAAACCAGCCCCATCACAGGAAACGTTGAGTTATTTACACAACATAACCATAGGCTGGCTTTCTGACCACCAGCGGGAATATCTGGCACAACCCATCACTGTCGAAGAGGTGACCAAAATAATACTGGCCCTACCTAACGTTAAGGCGCCAGGACCGGACGGGTTCACCTGTGAGTTCTATAAAAAATGTGTAGATCTGATCGCCCCCCAAATGGTCGAAATGTATGGCGAGGCATTTGACCAGGCAACTCTGCCACCGTCCCTTCGAGAGGCAGTGATAGTGACTCTTCTAAAGCCAGGCAAACAACCAGACCATTGCGATTCCTACCGCCCTCTGTCTCTACTAAATGTGGACTCAAAGATTTTGGCTAAACTGCTGGCAGAAAGATTGCAACCCCTGATGACTAATCTAGTCCTACCGGACCAAGCAGGGTTTATCCCCACCAGAGACACGTCCCACAATACACGTACACTGTTTGCGTTATCCCACTATCTGTCACCCCACACTAAGGCAGTGGCTGTAATGCTTGATGCGGCTAAAGCCTTCGACTCAATAGAATGGTCCTATATGCACACGGTGTTACAGAGAATGGGATTCCCAATACGCTTCATTAGCTGGGTAACGCTGCTCTACACGAACCCAAAGGCAAGAGTTAGAGTGAATGGGTACATCTCAGACCCCTTCAATATTGCGAGAGGAACAAGGCAGGGATGCCCCCTGTCTCCATTGATATTTGCCCTTGTCTTGGAACCCCTTGCTTGCATAATTAGGCAAACACATAATCATTCAGCATTGCACTTCCCAGGCAGACCATTACACATTTCGTTATATGCTGACGACATGCTCTTATATGTGCGCGATCCTGAGCAAAATCTCGGTCCCCTATTAAGGGAATACGTAAAGTTTGGCTGTCATTCAGGGCTACAAATTAATTGGCAGAAGTCACTAATCATTCCCCTCACTGACTCCACTACTCCCTTTGTCCCTGACTTTCCACTGGACTGGCAATCTGGCCCTGCCCAATACCTGGGCATCTGGTACAGTCGTGACCCAGAAGAAGTGGTAAGGACGAATTATGGAAGAGTTCTAGCGGAACTTGACGAAAAAGTATCAAGATGGATACAGCTCCCACTCTCTTTAGCAGATAGGGTAGCGATAGTCAAAATGAATGTACTACCAAAATTCCTCTATCTATTCAATAATATACCAATCACACCACCCAATGCCATCTTCAAAAATATAACATCCTTAGTGCTGAAACTGATATGGGCAGGTAAACAGGCACGCATTGCACTACGCACATTAACGTTACCCTACGACAAGGGTGGATTTAGCGTACCAGATTTCAAACTCTACTATCTATGCGCGCAAGCCAAATATGCAGCTCACTGGTACCACCCCACTCCCTATCTGACGCACGTAACAGTGGAGGAAGGAGATGCACTACCAGTGCCACTCACTTCGATAGTAACACATGAGAGACCACCATTATACGCCAGGGACATAAATACAATAGACTCCACTAACCGCGCGTGGAAAGCTCTGGGGCGAATGGCTCACAAGCTGCCACTATATGCACCGGCACTACCACTACAACACCACCCGGCACTGTCGGTGACTACAGAGAAGGTAGGAATGAATATACTGAAGGCAGTGGGCATAGCTACGGTTGGAGATCTCTATCATGATGGAACCTTCACTAGAATGGAAGATCTGACTTATATAAGCAACCCCACACTTCTTTTTCGCTTCACATACTATAGACTGCAGAGGGCCATTCGGGAGTTATACCCGTCCTACCCAATAGAACCACCTACACTACAGACACTGCAACTGATAATCGAGTCCTCTAATACCTCGCATCTGGTATCACGATTGTACAGAACAGCTCAGGGCGAACTCCCACACTCCTCCGATAAAGCCTGGCGGGGGTGGAGTGCTTCCCTGCCAGAACCACTGACGGAAAAGGAGTGGTCTGCGTCCTGCACGCTCCTTAAGCTGCTAACTCCTAATGGTAACCTCCGAATCACACACTTGAAATACCTACACCAAACCTACTATACACTGCTGAGGCTACATAAACTAGGTCTCCGAGAGGATTCCAGATGTAAACGTTGCGGATATGGTGAGGCGGATTTTGTACACCTAGCATGGCACTGCCCCAAAATACAGGCGTATTGGAAGGCGGTCACTGATCTTCTTAGTAAAATGGTGGGGAGCGATATTGGGTGTATAGCGAAAGTGTGCTTACTAGGCCTGTTGACTAATGTAAGGGCAGGGAAGCGCAAGTTCTGTGCTGTAGCGCTGTTGCTAGCCAAGAGGCAGATCTCCAAATGTTGGGAGGGAGCTACTATCCCAAACGTCAAGACTTGGATCAAGGACATGACCTATTGTAAAGATACTCTGCTGACGTATGAAGAACTACCCATCAGGGCACGGCCCAAAAATTATTGGTGTTATCTTTTAGACTATCTCTTCACACTTGAGATGGATGGGGAGGTGGCGCAACAGACTGTGGAAAATTCATGGTCGATAATACACCACTGACACAGGCTGCTCTTAGCACGACTGAATGGTATGGACCTCGCTACTATGAGTTTAAAGTTGATTGATATGAGGGTGGCGTCGGAGTGCTGTATTGTCCTGGTATGTCCTGGAGTTGTTGTTCTGTTCCGTTTAGTTTATTCGAATACATGCAAAATGTGGGAAAAATGAAGCTGATCATAAATGACATTAATGTGAAGGGGGGTTTCGCGCGTCACAATACCACATCACGGATGAAGGATACGCCGCCGGACCCCTGGGTTGTCGGCTAAATGGCTGTGGAGTGTATGACTATGTATACTTTATCAATGCGGCCGGCCCCAGGGTTGTAGGCCACTGGCTGTGTACGTGTGCAAAACTCACCAAATAAAGCTTTTGTTGAACTTCAAAAAAAAAAAAAGATTATGCAGTGGATCTGTGTGGCATGAAGCAAGACTTCTCAGTGTTTCGTTGATTAGTAGTTGTCGGTTTGCCAACAGCTTTGCTAGTATTTTTTTGCCTCAATGGTAAGTAATGATAAAGGCTTGTAAGAGCACATCCTCTGCAGGTTTATCTATTTTGTATACAAAGACATTATTGGCTGTTCTAGTATCGCTTGGTAGACATCCTTCCTTCTAGGCATCAAGAAACATTTAAATATGAGGTTCGCTAAGTTTCTTGCTCAAACCTATAAAATAAATTCAGGAGGAAGGCAATTGGCCCACTGTTTTTCACTTTTTTAATTTGTTCTATGGCCTCTTCCACTTCCATTACCTCCAACTTTCTGTCTAGCCCATCTCTATCTTCCTGGTTTAGACTGGGGATGTCCCTTACAAATGCTGATTTGTCTGCCACGTTGCCCTATTTCCCCATTGAAGGTTTTGACCTTTTGAACTCATCTTTGGTTTTTCCCTCTGCAAGCCACCCAGGACAGCAACTTTCTCGCCTTGTTGCCCACTTCGTACAGTGTGTTGATTTGGACAGTGAAGTGTTCTAGCGGCGTCCTCTAGTATCTGTCCATACTTTTCTCTAGCAATTTTTTTAAAAAATATTTATTTTTATTGAAACAAACATTGGTTCAAATAAACAATACAGAGGACACAGAGCATAAACAATTAATATCGACATACGGAGGATGAAGATTGCATTTCAACATGAAAGGGGAACATCACAGGGTAAGGGGGACATTTGAATTGGTGCAATCAAGTGGTGTACAGATTTCTTCCCGATAATTATTCCAAGGGCTCCAGATACGCGCCCATTTTTGGGGGTAGCCCCTAGCGACATATACTGTCTTCTCTCTAAACATACACCAGTCGAGTTCCTCTCCCAGGTCTCCAATGTAGGTGGTTTAGCCGCTCCCCACAATTGCGCAATGTTTCGTTTGTCAATCATGATTCCCAGGGTGGACCATTGTGTTTGGTGAGTGGTAAGATCTGTGGGTTCCCCCGCAAAGCCTCACCTCCGGTAGAAGACTGGTGTGTAGTACAGTGAAGAGTACCTCGTGGACCTTATGCCAAAAAGGACTAATGAACTTGCAGTCCCATATGATGTGAAAAAAGGTGCCTAGCAGACCGCATCCTCTCCTGCATTCCCCTCTGTCAGTGACCCCCATGTGGATCAAGCGTGGCCCGGTGATGTACACGCAGTGGAGGATTTTTAGCTGTACCAATCTGAGGTGTGCTGGAATGGCGACCACTCTATGGCAGGACACCGCCTCCTGCCAGTCTTCATCATCTATTTCAATCCCATCTCCCAACCACTTCTCCCGTAATGCGGGAAGGGGATCAGGCATATTATTGATCAGTTTTTTATATATTCGGGAAATCGTCTTTTCAGGAAGGTGGCTATCCAGGACTCTATCCTCTAAGGGTGAAGCTTCAGGAGTGGTCGTGCCAGCAGGTAAAAGCATTCGGAGTGAATGTTGGATTTGGGCATAGTGAAAGTACTCAGTAGGTGCTAAGTCATATTCGACCTGTAGTGTGTTGAAGGGTTTAACTCCCCCTTCCCCCCAGAGAGCTTTGATTTTTGCAATTCCAAAGAGATCCCATTTATCGAAGCCCTTTGACCTCCATAGGCTTCCCAGAGACTCAGTCCCAGAGGGGGGTCGCCAATGTCAGTTTACGTCCCCACCCAAGGGCATTGGTTGTGTCATGCCAGACCTGGACTGAGTGCTTGGTGGGGCCCGTCAGAGCGTATTTGTTGGGCCATGAGTAGAGCACCCTATTGTAGTTACCTCCGGGGAGTAGCCATTTGTCCATGGCGTAGCCTGGGACGTCACCACGCCCATAGGAGCCATGATTTATGGCGGCCAGGTGTGCAGCCCAATAATATTTTTTAATGTCTTACAGGCTTATGCCACCATCATACCAGTTTAGGGTCAGTTTATTTTTGGGCGATTCGTGGTTTACCATCCCAAAGTAGTTCTCTCTGAAGGCCCTCTATTTCTTTAAAGTATTGTTTTGGTATCGGGTCAAGGATATTTTGCAGAGTGTATAGGAAGTGGGGCAGGGACATAATTTTAAACAGGGCTGCTCTTCCCAACAGAGAGAGGGGAAGCGCTTTCCATCGTCTGATGTCTTTTTTGAGTTTAAGCAGGGGCAGGAGGAGATTCTGGGCATATCGGACCAAAGAGTCATGAGAGATATAAATGCCAAGATACTTAAAATCCCGCTGTGTTGATCTGAATTGGGCAATTCCCGGGGGGGGCCGGGGGGGGGGGGCAGGAGGATCTCCACGTAGAGCGAACATTAAGGATTTAACCCAATTGACCGTTAAGCCGGAAAATCTACTGAACACTGCCAATATATCTAGAACAGCTATCAGGGACTTCGACTGGGAGGCCAGATAGAGCAAAATGTTGTCTGCATAGTGAAATGCGGTCCTCCCACTCAAGGTACCATCTCAGTCCTCGTATCATCAGATCATGTCGGATCCAGGCAGCCAGCGGCTCGAGGGCACGGGCAAACAAAAGGGGGTAAAGAGGACAACCCTGTCTGGTTCCACGGCGGAGTAAAAACGTGGCTGATAATTTATTGTTGACCACTACCTGTGCAAGGGGCTCTTGATATAGAAGACACACCCACTGAGTGAATCTTGGTCCGAAACCCAGTTTAGCCAACACCGCCCAAAGATAGGGCCATTCCACTGTGTTGAATGCCATGGTCGCGTCTAGTGACACTATCACAGGCGATTCCCGCAGGGTAGAGGCTCTGCCCAGCACCCCATGGAGTCTACGCAAGTTCATGGCCGTATTTCTGTGTGGCATAAAGCCTGATTGATCCGGGTGCACCAGGGTATCTATTACTTTGAGTAGGCGGGAAGCCATAAGCTTTGACAGAATCTTAGGCTCCACGTTTAGGAGGGAAATTGGTCTATGCGAGGCACAATCGGTCTGGGCCTTCCCCTCTTTATGAATAGTGTCTATAGTGGTGATCCTCTGTTCCCTCGGTAAGGCTCTGCGTTCCAGTGATTCCTCAAACATCGATTTCAGATGCGGTGCAAGTTTATCGGGCTGTAGTTTGTATAGCTCAATGGGGATGCCATTAGGCCCAAGGGCCTTTCCAGATTTCAGCGCACGTATTGCTTGAGTGATTGTCAGTAGTCAAGTCACCGTCCATAAAATCGCGATCAGCCGTGGGGAGGCAAGGGAGCGTAATGTCGCATAGGAGGTCTTTTGAGTCTTCCTCAGTGTGAGGGGTCACTGTCGAATATACCGATTGAAAGTAAGTAGCGAATATATCTACTATATCTTGGGGTTCAGTGAGAGAGGAGCCTTCATCATCTTTGAGCTCATGGACTAATCTACTCGCCCAGTCCTTTTTATCTAGCCAAGCTATTAGTTTACCCGCTTTATCGCCCATCTCATATACCCTACTTTGACGTTCTCTGCTCAGGGACTTAGCTCTGTCCGTGACCAGGGATTTATAGTCTTGTTGTTTTAGACTCAGATGGTGCAGCTTTTCTGGTGTCACGCCCGCTTCTAGGTCCCACTCAAGCTGGTAAATGTCAGCCTCTATGTCTAGGATTTCTTTTTGTTTTTCTCTCTTAGCCCCAGTGATTAATGACAGAGCCTGACCTCTGATCACGGTCTTAAAAGCTTCCCATAAGGACTGCGACGAGGATACAGAACCCACGTTTTCGGTAAAATAATTGTCCATGGCTTTGAGAAGGTTCATACGGAGTTTTGAATCTTAAGGTATCAGGGGTTAATTGGAGCCAGCATACCCAACGCAGCCTCACCAAGTACTATGTGCGTCCATACGGGGGAGTGATCGAAGATGCCCCAGCAAGATGTCTGATCTTGTGTACGTGTGCAATTTGGGCTTCCGGGACCAAGCAATAATCCAGCCGGGATAAGCTATGATGGGCGCCCGAGTGAAAGGTGTGTTGTATCTTATTTGGATAATAAGCCCTCCTAGCGTCCACCAACCCCTTAATGTCAAGAAATTCAGGTAACCAGTTCGCCGAGGGCCCTATTTTCCTGGGAGGGTAGCGGTCTAGGGTGCCTGACACTACAGCGTTGAAATCACCTCTGAGGATCAGAAGGCCATCCGGCATTGTGAGAAGGCGTGAGCCCAGATCGGTGAATGTAGTGCCCGATAGACCTGAAGGTACATAGACAGATATGATCGTGATCGTATGGTCCTCCCAAGTGCCCGAAATCCCTGCATATCTGTGCCTCTCATCCGTCCACACTGAGCCCACTGCAAGTGGGAAAGAGTTTTTGACCATAATACCGACAACCCTTGAGCCCGAGGTAAAGCCTGCGTGTGGGACCATTTTATACCCACCTGTGCATCGCTTTACAGAGGTTTCCGACCAGGTGCGTTTCCTGTAGGAGAACGACATCTGGGGCCTGCCGTTTGATATATTGTAGAATCACACTGCGTTTGATCTTGTCCCCAAGGCCGTTGACATTCCAGCTTAAAATCGTAACTTTTTTGTCCCCCATGTCTCTCACAGCTTGCGCCTCTTCATCAATCATATAATGAATTACTGGTGTGGGAAGCATAACACTCAAATAAGAACCCCCAGCTCAACTACCCCCCTAATCCGACTGCCCCCCACCCTGCTGCCCTGCACTCTGGGATCAAAACTGCCCATTAAAAACATGCAGAGTGCCTGTTGCCTTGGAAAATAACTATTAGTGGAAAAATGTAAAAGGTGTGGCAGCCCGCATTACCCCCTTCCCCCCCTGATTTGTGGTGATTAACGAGACCCCAACATAGGTTACACACAAATATTCAAAAAGTCAGTCATAGTGTATGGAGGCATTACACTGGAACCAGTTCTCATTACAACCCGTTACCTGCCCAGCCAAACCCGATAGTTAGCCAGTCTAGTAGCAAATTTTATTCAGTGGTCCAACTCTATTTGGATTAACCACATACTCACTCTCCCATTGAGTCAGGTTAAGTTTCTAACTCTTTAACCTTTCTAGTTTTTTCCCCCTTGCATTTGCCAGCAGCTCTGGGGATTAGTTGCCCCCTAATCACGGATTTGTACCCCTCCTAGACAGTTACCCCTGATTGTGCTGACCCCACCTTTTCAGCCAGGTATGTCTCAGTTGCCTCCCATAGGTATTTCTTGGTGTCTCAGTCATAGTGTCCCATGGATCTAGCCTCCATTCACCCTGCTGTAATATCTCAGTAGACAATCTTGTGCATAATGTTGAATGATCGGAGATCCCTCTCAGTAGAAAGAGTGTATGACGGTATCTACCCTCTTAATGCAGTGAGACCAAGAAGTAGTTGTCTCGACATTGTTTGCATACTATTGGACATATAGGAGTACTGTTTCACTTTGGGGAGCTGCCCTCTTCAGAGATCTCTCAATCACAGGGCATTTATAAAATCCTTTAATATATTTTCTGTCCTTCCTTGATGACTGCATTTCCT
This sequence comes from Lissotriton helveticus, assembly GCF_964261635.1. NCBI lineage: Eukaryota > Metazoa > Chordata > Amphibia > Caudata > Salamandridae > Lissotriton > Lissotriton helveticus. The sequence continues at coordinate 1,623,726,621 of NC_136067.1, forward strand.
AACTGTCTATATCTCACAGCAAGCTCCACTTTAGATCACCACCAATAATCTGTACCACATCTGGTGCCTACAAGATCCATCTCACCATCCTTTCCGAGGCTCGCTTTGGGAGCCCAGGGGAACATACCAAGTCACCACCATCACATTGACCCCAACCCAGTCCCTTAGTATGGCTCGTAACAATGCTCTGGGTCAGTCCATGCTCGTTGTATTGTCAGTGGGAGTGATCCACTAACTAAAATGCCTACCCCTTGAGATTCCAATGTGAGCCCAGAGTAGAAAATACTCTGTAAAAGCCCTGTCTCAGGAAATCAAATGTATTACCCACTAAATGGGTTTCTTGTAATAGTAACAAATCTAGGTCTTAACTGTAGATCGCGCTTTTGCACAGATCTTGTGACCTATTCCATTAACATTCCAGGTCATAATGTTTGGATCTAAACATTTCGGCCTATCACCTCGTGTCATACTAATACGTTATTGCATCCTCTCCTTTTTTTCTGCATATTTCAGACCTGCCATCCTTACACCAAAGTATGTTGCTTAATGATTATATATGTTCCCAACTCCCCATAACTGCCCCTCTCCCCTCACCTCATGCTTCTGGTTTGGAACTCTCCACCTCACCAATACTGAAGGTGTCTGTCACCACTCCGCAAAAATATCAAACGCAATAAATATTTTCAGATGACAACATGTTACTTTAATTGCCCACTTGTTGGGGTATCAGGGGTTGGCAAGGAAGGCTGAGGTATATTTCCTGCCACTAGCTATTTATTTTCACCCAGTTCTTGTAGAGTTTTGGGGGTCCCTCAGTAGTTTTCTCTAGATTCATGCTACTTCCGCATATTGTACGAATTGTTCTGTTATCCTGACAATGCAAGTGCTCTCTCTTGTTTCCGGCCGGGCTTGTTACATAGTTTGTGCCAACGATCTTGGCCCTCGTTGCTTACTGTGTTCCACCAGACTACAGCCATCTAGGCAGATCCAGATGTTGGTGGGCAATGCGAAGAACTATGGTCTACCTTCTGATAGAATTTTAGGTTTTTGCCAGAAAGAGCATCATGGACTGTATTGTATGTTCCTGTTGCATAGCTCCAATTTAGCTTCATCAATGTTTTTTTTTCTTTTGGCTTGGACTTTCTGCTTATAGTCAGGAAAGAATGTCACGGTGTTGTTCTCAAATATTATAGGGCCATGTTGTTGGGCTACTCGCAGGATTATGTTGCAGTTCCTAACATTGACAATTTGGGGAATGTCTGGTCCTTGCATTCGACTTCGATGGCACTCTGGGAAATTAATGCACCCTTTCCACCACAAACTGCTGGGGGGTTGCTCAGGATTCACCATATCCCGAATGAGGCATTCAACAAAGTTTTTGGCATCCTTCCCTTCTGCCTATCAGACAGGCCTACCTTATACACATTAATATACCACAGACTTCCCTCTGCATGTTTTGCTTGGGCATGCCTGTGGAGACTAGAGAGAGGATGAGGATGAGGAAGTGGTCTAACGGCTAGAGCCGTCGACCGCCGAGCTGGGGAACATGGTTCGAGTCTTGGCAGTGACATACAACATCCTTTGATTCTGGGCAAATTACTTCATCTCCCCGTGCCTAACAAAAATGAATGCGTCTGTCTAGCGCAACTGGTGCTCATATAAAGCGGGAGGATGAGGTAGGCTGTGTCTCCGCTGTCAAGTAGGGCTTGGATGTCGTGTGTTGCTGCTAACAGGGCTTTCTCTGTGCTGTGGTTGGCTCTTAAGGTAAATTCGGATGGGTCCAGTAGCTGGTTTCTTTCCAGATGATCGGTGAGGTTGATTGCTTTCCCCAGGACTTTGGCGGGGGAATGGAGATGGTATGGTAGTTCTGGAGCTCTGTGGGGGCCTACTGCTGGTTACTTGAGGAGGGGCATGACCTCCGTGTGCTTCCATGCATCGGGGAAGGTAGTTGTAGTTATGGAGACGTTGAGGATGGTGGTGAGCTGATGGCTGATCTAGTTGATTACAATGTTTAAGAGCCGATGAAGCAGAGGTTGGTGGGTGCTCCTGAGTAGATGGATTTCATCAGGGTGGTGGTATTTGGTGTGCTGAGTTGTTCCCATGTGCCTGAGTATGTCGGAGGGTTTGGGTTTGAAGTTTGTGTAGATGGTTGCAATCTTGTGGTGGAAGTGGTCAGCGACGTAGTTGTTTTGAGGATGGGATTGAGTTTTCTGTGACTGAGGGGCAGGATAATTCTCTGACTATGATGAAGAGCTCCTTGGTTTGGTTGGTGCTGGTTTTGAGACGGTATGTAAGGGCCTCTTTTTTTTGCGGCTTCGGGCTGGCCCTGGTATTTGAGGGTGGCTTTATAGGTGGTTTGGTCTGTGTTGTTCTTGCTATTCGCCATCTTCATTCTAGTTGTTTACACTTGTAGGAAAGTAGGATCTGCTTTTATGGTTACCCCCCACTTTTTACCTGGTGCTAAGCTGTTTTTGACTAGTCTGACTGGGATCTTGCTAATCAGGACCCCAGTCGCTCTGCTTTCTCCCATAAATTGTTATGTTCAGTACTTAGGTACATCCCAGTTTGGATACTTATGGTACCCTTATCAGTCCCTAGTATATGGTACTAAGGTACCCAGGGCGTAGGTACCCCCGAGGTCCCCCATGGGCTGAAGCATGTATTATGCCTCCCATGGGAGACCATTCAAACTGTAAATACAGGCCTGCCATTGCAGATTGTGCTAGCACCACTTATGAAAGATATAGTTTTCCTATAACTAGAGTCACTGGACTTAAAACCTATAAGTCACCCCTATAGCAGGCCTTTGCAAGCCTGAAGGCAGGGTGCTTGGTTCTAAGTGTGAGGGCGCCCCTGCATGAGCAGGACACCCCTACAGTCTACGGAGTCCATTCTCCCGGGTTGTAAGTGAAGCAGCCATATACTATATAGAGGGGCACCGCATAACTACGCGATGACCATCTCGAAATCGGCTGCAACAAATCCTATCATGTTAGAAGAGCCCTCCATTAGGCTCTCAGTGCTCCTGGTACCAGTCTTCTAGAGCTGGACAGCACAACATGCTGCCGCCCAAAGACACGATTCTGCCCTCCTGCTGCTGAGCCAAGCTCGAGCAGGGGAAGGCAGAACAATGGGTATCCTGTCACAGGGAGCTGTGAACACCTCCCAGACAGGATTTAGTGTATTGGGGCCGGGTGTGTGTGCTTGCCAGCGCCACTCAGTCTGCATGAGGGGCACATTTGGTGTCCCCATGCATAGTTCAGTTCAAAACAACTGGACTAAGGACCTCCCCCCTGTCCAGGGTGGGTCCCCTGAATCGTCCCAACCCTTTCCTTAGGGTACTTGAGAGCTAACCTGTGGGTGGGTCCCTAAATTAGTTGTGGGACACGATTCAATTCAGACACCTCTTCTACCGTCGGGGCACTCTGGACTTTGTTTGGGCTCGACTTCATCCCCCTTTCAGTCTGCTGCATTGTCTGTGCCTGTGCACCGTACAGGAACCTTCCCTTGCCTGTGGGCATTCAAGACACCTGAAGCAATCGCCCTTGAAGTGAAGGAATCTCCCTTGAAAAGTGAAGGAGTCACTTCCCTGCATTCGCAGGCACTGCAACTAAGCTGACCGGTCTGCTGATCTTGAGCTCTTACGGATTCTGAAAGGTTCTGCAACGCAGGTGGTAGTGCTGCACAGCTCTCAAGGCCTGCCCTGCCCTCTCACCAAATTTGAGGCTATTATCTCTCGTGGAAGCCACAGGAACCGAACCGAACCCCTGTGCACCACGTCTACTTGCAGTTGTAAAGGCTTGTTGATTTCCTCCCACCAAGATCTTCGGGCTCCAAGTTGCCCCAACCTCAAGCATCTCCAGTGACCAAAGTCTTCGTCCACATCGCATTGTTTGCACCATGGCCTGTATCTTTTGGTAAACTGCTCAAGGTTCTCTTGCAACTCCAGTGCCTCCGGCCTGTGGGTCATATTGAGGGTCAACTTGTCTTCTTTTGGGCTCCCCTGATTGCTCAGGTCTGCCCTGACTCCTCTAGTGTTGAGTCCCTTGGACCTTGCTGGTCCTGACATTGCACCTTCTACGACTTCTACATTGTTTGCAGTTGCCAAGGCTTGTTGGTGCTCCAGTCGGACACCAAACCCTCGACATCCGATGTGGGACAGCTCGTGCACGGCTCCTGGTCTTCCTCAGCATCGCCTGGTCCTCACAGCTGCAAAGTCAAGGTCACCGTCAACTCTCCTGCAACACCTGACATCGGTGTGCATTCCTCCTCCAGATCTCCTGGTCACTCCTGAGTGACATAGACACTGTCCACTCTGCTTGCAGCTACTTCTCATCCTGAATCCACCTTTGGATTCCCCCAGACATTTGCTCCTTCTCCAGCAGCTGCAGTTTCCTGAAGTCCTCCATTGGGTTTGACTGCGGTTTCCGACACCACTTCACACCTATGCACCCGCTTCCTTGGTGTTAGTAACGTGGCTACTAAGGTATCCCCAGCTGGGGTGGCTCTCCAACCTTCTGTCTTCCACTAGGACGGCATTCTTCTTTAAAATTCGAACTGTGACTTACACGTTGATTTGTATGGAAGACGCAGTCGTATTCTCACACTGCACACACTCTCCGTGTGGTCCCTATCTACTCACCTTGGGTGGTTCGTCTTGACCCGAGTCGCAGTTCTTATACCACAATTTTTTTAGCATATGGTCTCCCCCCCCCTTGCCGCCCCCCCCGGAGTCCACTGTGTACTTTGTGCTATTTACATAATTTCTATGCAAAGTATTGTAATCTATACATATAAGATTGCCTTCTTGTAAGATAGGCTGCTTTACACTCCTTCTGAAGGCTGCTCTTCACAGCTACCACTTATGGTGATTCAAGAGGTCTTATAGAACCTTAGAAAGCTCTCTAAGGGTTGTCTGGACTGGTGCAAGGTGCCCACTTACATTAGTGGACATCATATACCAGGCCAGCCTCTCACACTTGTGTTTTGCTGTGAAGAGTTCTGGCGTGTACCAGCTGGCTCGTTTAGTGGGTCTGTGCATCTTAAGTGGTTTGGAGGGGGCAACTTGGTTGGCAGCATTGGCGATCTAGGCGTTGAAGTTCTCTACTGTTTGGTCCAGTTTTGCAGTGGTGTTGGACCGAGAGTTGCTGAGGGGGTCTGCTCATTGTTGCAGAGTTACTTTGGTCCTGCTGCGGTAGGGGGCACCGTCTCGGATGGGGGTGGTGTGGCGAGAGTGAAATGTATGATGTCGTGGTCAGTGAATTCTCATATGGGGCTGTATCTGATTCGGTTTCTGGATGTGAAGATGGGATCTAGTGTGTCCCACTCAGTGTATGGGGTCGGTGACTATCTGCAGATGTTGTCCAGTCTTTCAAAGAGGTCGGCGGTGTTGGTGGGGTTTATCCAGATGTAAGTTAAGGTCCCTTAGGAAGATGTAGTGTATGGATTCAACAGCGAGAGGAGTGATGGCGTTTCTGTGGCCTGTGCGTGGTCCTGGCAGTCTGTATAAGAGGGTACTTCCGACAGTGGTTTTGGCATCTGTGTGGAGCCGAAGATGCATATGTTCCTTGGTAGGTGTGATGTTGGAGCGGGAAATTGATTCCTTGTGTATGATGGTGATGCCTCCATCATGTCAGTTTATGTGGTCTCAGTGTTTAATCTTGTAGCCAGTGGAGGGGTCGGGGGTGAGCTAGGTTTCCTTGATGAAGGTCACTTTGAGGGTGGGAATGGTGTCCCAGACTTCAGTGGCATGTTTGCAGAGTGATCTGGCATTTATCAGGAGGCAGTTGAGTTGAATCGGAGGGTGTCCCAGTGTCTGTGGTAGGCGCAGTGTCGTTCGGTGGGGTGGCAATTGTTTCGAATCAGCAGTGGATCCAGGTGAATGGTCCCACTGTGGAGCGTGGTGAGGCAGCAGTCAATGTATGTGGGACTCAGGGCCCGGAGTTCTGCTGTACCACCTTTGGGATTGCTAAAGACCAGGGTTCCTGGCATGGTCTAGGCACGGCAGCACATCCGCTGCACACACGCACTGCGGCCTCCATTAAGCAGCCGTGGGAGGGGATGTTGGGGAATCTGGAGAGGTGGGGTGTAGGGCAACGGCAAAAAAAACGGTTCCTGTCGTGATCATTGTTGTGCTTGTTTGTTTTGCTGTTCACCTTACGTGGGAAGGGTATGCCCAGACGTGGGTCCCGTGCTTACTTAGGGTCAAGCTATCCTGGCTGAAGACGGCTGATAGCCAGACACCGGCCCTAGAATGCTTGATTCCAGTCCAGGGAAGAAATGGCTTGGCAGTTCGGGCTGGACTGTTCCCAAGAGGCACAGGGTCAAGACTGATTTGCATATGGCCATGTCTCAACTGGGGTGGCTTGGTGAGCAAAATAACGATGGATTAAACCCAGATCTGTGACTGGGGGTGAATGTTTTGCCATTGTGCAACATTCCGTCCATCATCTTGTTTGTTTTGCCGTTTTGCTTCCCTGCGGCACAACAAGGATCACGACAGGGACAATTCAGCAGTAGAAAAATAGCGTTATGGGGAAAGAGGAGTTATCGCAGCAGAATAATGACAATTCTTTAAGATAAAAGGACCAACAGTTCTCACACAGTAATATGCACAAAATTCAGTAAAGCATTAGATGGGGACAGGGGCTTGAACTGGGTGCCGGTGTAGTTGGAGGTCCAAGACAGCGCCTCTGAGCTATGCAGCCTGCTGTGGGAGTAGCGTTCAAGACCAGGGGGTTAAGGCACCTTCACCGGTGTGGCACACTCCCTCCCACCAAGCGAAGCACCCAGAGGCATTAAAATGAGTCTGTTATGTTGTTGAGGGGCATCGCTGATGGGCCAATCATTCCTCTCTCTCTTGCTGCCGTTCTCACACCTCATCTGACACACCCTGGGCGTAGGGCCCCTGCTTCTCCGCAGGTACAGCTCTCGTCTTTCCAGGCAGAGCTCACCGGCAGCACTGCTTTGTCTAGTGTGCTCCTGCTGATATTTTGTTATTATCTGAGCAGGTGAACTTTGGGTCTTATTTCCGGGTTTTGAGCTGCCTATTGTTCTTACCAGTCTTCCTCTGCAACCTGAATACCATTTCGCCTTTGTGCAATTAGAGTGGGTTTGAGGATTTCCTTCGGACCCGCGATGGGACAGGATTATAATCGTGATCCACTATCTTCGGCAGGAGCTCCACTTCAGTGCACCATATATAATTGGCGCTTGGCCAAGGTCCTGGTTTTGTGGGATTCTCCTGCAAACTAAATTCTCTTAACAGCTTCCTGCTCCTTCTTGAGTCTCTTTGTGAAGACCTTTACATTTTTATTCAGTTGGGCTCTCGGCCTGTATGGGGTTCAATCATCCTCTCACTTTTCTGGCATTGGAATTAGAGCTATGTCAGCTGAAGTCATGGGGTGGGGGAGGATTTCATATCCGGTATCTGGACGAAGGAGTTAAAATGTACAGCTAAGTGGGAGCTATCAGTGGGATAAGACTCCCTAAAAACCTAGGGTAAATCAGTCTGGCCCCGGAGTTTTCCCTGACAGTATGCTTTAATATGTTCTTTATTTTCAGGGTTTCTCTCACATATTCCTTGGAGATGGGTCCCATACGCAGTCCCTTACATATGGCACCATAGCGTGAGGGTCCCCCGACCCCTCGGCATATTGTTTCTTAAAGTGTTTTTTTTAAATCATTTTTGTCTGTTTCTTTAGTGGCCCAACTTTCTTGTTTTTTAAATTTTTATTTAGCAGTACTGGTCTGAGCCTCTCCAAGCAGACTGATTTTTTTTTAGCCGGCAGGCAACCCACCCTTTTTCATTCTTTATTACACAGTTGTTCTGAGCGCAGGAAACTAGTTTCTGCCCTATTCTTTTTATGGAGTCTCAGCCACTGGTTATTGCTATCTTCATTTTTTGTGCGGGCTGGCGCTTATCTACACAGCTTTTATTTCAGCTATTAATCGACAGGCGCCTTTCCCATGCTTTTATCTGCCGACATCCCTATGACTACTCTTCTTATGGTTGCCTTAACTGCATCCCACACTGTTCATAGGAGGACGTCAGAGTGATTATTTTGAATCTTAAAATAAGCTTCTAATTCTTTCAAGTCTAACCTCCAACATCTTTCTTACCTCCGGTTGTTCCCTGTCCAGCATGCTAATTCTACACGTGCATGATCTGATATACTTATATCAGAGATTGCTATGCTTGTGATGGAGCTGGAGAGCGAGAGGAACAGGACATCAATAGGAGAGTAGAAGAGGTGCATGTGTGAATAATACAAGTACTCCTTCATTCCTCAGTGATAGTACGTCCATGTGCCCCGGGTCTAAAATTATTTGCTTTAACTCTTTGGACATTGAACCTATATCGGGTGTGCTCCTATGGGCCCTATCCAGAGTCAGGTCACGGACCAGACTGAAGTAATCCCCCCCAAAACACAGTGACCCGCAAGGTCACAAACTTGAAAATCACATCACGGACGAACACTTCTGTGGCACATAAAGGTTGATAAAGGTATATGACTGAGCTTGCCATGTCAGTTGGAGTTTCAGATAACGTCCCTCACCATCTCCCTTGATCTTTACACCTTCCCTACTCGGATGGGCCTTGGTTAGGATACCCACATCTTCACATTTAGTGCTAGCTGAGGCCCAAAATTGATGTGGATAAGTTCTGTTTCATGTAAAAGATATCTTGGTGTTTGTAGCAGGTGCATCTCTTGGAGAAAAATCACATCTGGGCTATGGTGCTGGAGAGACCACCAGACTTGGTTTCTTTTGTGTAGGGGAGACAAGGCCTTTTACAGTGAAAGGTATTTTCTTAAGACACATCACAGGTGGTATGAATGAGCACAGTGTGCGTTGGTCTAAGAAAGTGTGTCTGTGTATAGTGTCCAACAATGGCCAGCAGGTCCAAACTGTTACCTCTCATCTTCCCCATCGTGGCTCTATTTCTCCCAATCTTACAACTGGGGTTTGGGTGTTTTCTTATCTTTTCCGATGTGAGGTTAAACGTCCCTCCTAATGAAGATCCAGTAGGTGGTCAACTACTTCTAACACTGATGCAGCGGACTCATCACCCACCTGCCAGTTTCTTTAGCCGCCACACAAAGTGCAACTGAGGCGAAGCCCAGCCCTCCCGTTGTCCCAATCTGTATTTCTTTTTTTATGCTAACGAGGTCATGGAAATGTACCAGTCTCTGGGGAGTAGGGAATAATCGTGTAAAGATTATAAAAATTAAGTGTTGGACTCATAGAAATGAAGATTAGTAGTGTGTGATTGGGCTATAATAGCTTTCATAACAGTGCGTAACTAAACTAATGTGCTTTCATTGACATCTTTCAATGCAAGTCCGCTTTGAAGGCCTATCTTTTGAAATACATCCAGAGGATTCCCTTGCTCTCTACTTATGTTTTGCATTTATCACGTTTTTTAATTTGGGGGACACTCGAGTGGTGTAATGGCTCTCCTTCAAGAAGAAAATGTAAGTGCTACCTTCATATTGGCCCAGTATGTTAGTAAGTTATTTATATGTGCATGGTGGGAGCAGCATTACCTATGAACTCTGAATTCACCAGCCCCGAATGAAGCATAAAATACCGTGTCAGTTTGTGCACCCAATTACTATAGGTGTTGCCTCTTAAGCACCATTCCCCCCCCCATGTTTTCCATGCGAAATGTGTCCAGGATTATTGTGGATGCACCAAAAACTCCATTTAGCCCCCAAATGGAAATTTACTAGGAAAGCAGGCCTTAAAGACAAATGATTTTAAGCCCTACTATCTCAGTCTCTAATGGTAGATGAGGCATGTTAGCTCATCTGAGCTGTTCTCGCATCACTGGGGCAGGCACACATGGTTCAGCAATGTATTAATAAATAAATAATTAATAGCATAATCCTTGCAAGATACAGAGCAATGTCTGCCTTCACAAACAGTTGTCAGTGGATACATTTACTTTGTATCTTGGATGCCTGGTAAAGTCAAAAATAATAAAAAAACAAGTAATCATAGTTTTACAGCCGTTTCTAATAATTGTTCATTTTCTATCATTTTTTTGTATTAAATGTTTTTTGGTCTTTTTGCAGGTTGGTGGCAGCAGATGTAGCGTTTTACACTGGACATGTTCAAGGCTTGAAAAGCCTCAACTACTTGGACCTTAACATGGCTGAGATTTGGGAGCAGAAGAGGTGATGATCGCGTTGAACAAGGAACTTTCGATGCATTAGAGACAATCAGACTTGCTCAAAGTTCAAGCCAGGCTGTAAAAATGTTTTTTGGGAAACATTGTCGCAGCAGGACTGTCAGGGAATTTGGATGTCCTTCAAGAGGCACAAATGATCAGCTGTTTGGACTCAGTGGACCAAATCCAAGAGTACATGTATGGCTGTAGCACAGCCGTAACAGTCTGGAATACACTGTAGCTCTTTGCATTCACATGGAAGACGTATAGATGCTTTGCATCGGAGCTTTATTTCCTGGAAATGAACATGATTTAGCGGTGCGCTGCATTATTTAATGATGGTATAATTTACAAAATTCTGAATTTTATTCTCTGTCGAAAAGATGTGTTCTCTAGCTAAAGAATTTTTTTTTTTTTTAACATATCGATGTATGGAAAATTTTTACTTGCATACAACCTATTCACACATGTTGGTAAGCAACAGGAGCTAAAAAGCCTGCAACACAAAAACGTCCTCACGGTGTCTATCAGTAGTTTACAACAGACACAATGTTACCATTTGTAGGGATACATTGCGGGGTGATAAATGTAGGTCCAGGAGGGCGAGTCCTCGCTGGATTTTCAGGATAACACCGACTGTGTAAATCAGTTTCATTCACCATACGTACGTTTACCTTATGTGGATGTGCTGAACCGCTGGTATCAATCTGGACCAGCATTGCACCGCTTTGACTAAACATTAATGGAAGCAGCAGCATCATTCTGTAGGCATGTGCATGCTTCACCGCACATGTGCGTGGCTACGGAATGACAGGGACGCCAATTTTATTTATGTGGAAATGAAGGGCCCTCTAAAGTAATGTCTTTCGCTGACTTCGGAAGGATGGAACACATCACTTTTTTTTATCTCCCGCCCCCCATGACGATTCATTACTATCATTTAAAGGCAACATACAGGGATTGGTTGGAGACCATGATGATGTTAGTTTAGAATGCTGGCATTTGCAATCAGAATTTTTGTAGACTTTTTTCTTATGGGGATGATTTTGCTCTTGCTACTTGTGGTGGGGCAAAAGTACTTATTTGCAGTATCTGCTGACCTATGTGGGTATTTTCAATTAAACCGTGTCAGTGTCTTACTTGATCCTAAGTGTTTTTGAAGTTTTGGTTGTGTTTTTAAACACCTGCAAAAAAAAAAAAAAACGGTGGGGTAACAGAATATTTTTATTTTAAGCTTGTACAATTTTAAAGTTGCATTACTATAGTATATTTAAGAGTGTATGAAGCTGGTGTTAATTTATTGATCACTTTTGTACTTATGGAAACTGTACAAACTGGTAGCAGCACTCAGAAAAACTAAAAAGTGCCTGCATTTTTATTGCCTAATGTTGGCAGCGTTCTTGATATCTCCCCCAAAGTAGACTTCTGAGTGCCTAAAATTGTGCTGATTACAGAATGGAATATGACAATTTGTGCTGCTATGGTTCTTGCAGAGACGTGTCTCAAACTATCAAAAAACAGTGCGTCTTTGATCCAGATACCTTCCCATCCAAAATAAAGAGGCATTAACACACAATTCTATTATGTATTCAACCTTGCTTTAATGAGACAGTATATTACAATGCATGTCATCATATATTTTAAATAAATCACGTGGCACACAACATCAGTATAATTTGAAAGGATGATTGTCCTAAGGATTTATGCTTTTTAACTGGAATAAAACCTTGCACAGCTTCGTTGTCTATTACGTTATCACATAAAGTAAGGATTTAAAAACTGTTTCTGTAACATACATGTATGTGTTCCATCAGTGTCATGGAAGCAGATGGTAGTGTAAGTGGTCCAAATGTAAATGTCCAAGTCGAATAACAGAAGATGTGAAATCTTTCAATAATACTCGGCTCAGCAGCACAACTATATTACTGAAGAGAAAAGTGCTCATTTAGGAAAAGAAACTATAAATAAATATTAGTTCCACGATCTATCATGAAATGAGTGCTACAGGTGCGACACAGCTCTTTTGTGCATTCTGGCCAGTCACCCTCAACAAAAGCAGTGCAATAATATAGAATCAGGAACTTTGAAATTTAGGGGCGACCTTAAACTCCAAACCACATTCTCCCAGTGCAAGAGGTAAGAAAGCGATATCTACAGCGATCTCTTGCACGCCACAGAATCAGAAACAGCATTACTCGCGGCAGAAGCTACCATGACACCAGTACATACAGTCTTTGATATTTTTGTTTTGTTTCAGATAACTCTAAAAACTGTAAAGCGTAGTATTTGCATTATATTATTTCATCAAATAGTCTATTCACTCTCCTGAGCAGTTATTGCACTTGTATTTACCTACAAGATTACACTCTGAATTTACTAATATCTGTTTATAGACATTTGGATATTGCTTTCAAACCTATATTTGCACACAGCTATGCTCATTATTAAATACATCACATAACTATTTTAACACAATACTGCAGGGTACACTGAAGTGGTAGGTGGCCGAGCTTCTATGAGTGTGTTGCATTACTCCTAATAGAGGCCTATATAGTAAGAGCTATTGTAGCAGCTTTCCGCGTCAGTGATCCAAAATCCGAAGATTGCCAGATACAATTTTATTTTCCAGTACTGCTCCTGGGGGAATATCAATTCTGTCACCATGATTTGCAATGATGATTACAGTACCCTAGAATAACAAAGAAAAGTATTAAAAGACAAATAGAAGACCATTCTCACTACAAGTTGACTGTTCAATTTTTTTTCTATTCTATACTGTTTACAATGTATTGCGGCAATAATTATGAACTAGCAAAGCCAACAAGTCTCTCCTTTTTGAATTATTAGATTGGAAAGGCTTTTTGCTGATGCTGTCCAGCCTCAGCCAAAAAAAAAAAATGTGGAAGCTGTGTAACATTGGAAGGGAGAAAAAGAACAGTTGTGATGATGCGGCTGCAACTAGTATTCGCATCATTCTGCATGACATTTAGAGATTGATATATATATATATATATATATATTTTTTTTTTTTAATGGATACACTCTCCACCTGGTTCTTTCAGTCCTTCTTTCTTAATTGTGTATATAATATATAAAGACCAGTTTGCCATAGGATTTGGATTTTTTGGGGTTTGCGAATAACTTTGGTGCGGTTTGATGAATCTTCAAAAAACTTTCCACAAAAAACAGTTAAGTCAACTCAGCTCCTTTGGTGGTCCATTAAATTGGTGGTGGTCCATTAAGCAGGGGCCAAGAAAAGGGAGAACATTTTCCCCCATGCAATTTCCCGTAGGAACTTTGAATAGCACTGCAGCCAGAAGAGCTGAAAGGAATTACACTACATTTGGTAGAAAGATGGTCCAAATATTTATGTGTATATATAGCAACAATGTACCTTTGCAGTATTTCTTGAGTACCGCATGCCCAAAACAAGCATTCTGATTGGCTGGCATGGTACTCCCCCTCTCTGTACTACCTCAAGGTCAAAATCTGTCATGGGGTTGTCTGGCTGCAACTTGCAGAGAAAGTTGCAGTTGCCAATTTATGACTGTCCACCATGATGTATAAAACAAAAACAAGCATTGGAAATGCAATAGGACTCGCAGCATTAGAGTTAGTGCTTTTAGAATTGTTTATGGTTTTTTGTTGTAAATCTTTAGCATTTTTATTTCTTGTAGCCAATGCTAAAGAATTACAAATCAAAAAAGCCATAAACAATTGTAAAAGCTTTAACTAAAAATCCTCTGAGACCTATTGCACTGTGTGAGGGTGAGGTGTTGAGGGTGAGTGAGGGTGAGGGGTTGAGGGTGAGTGAGGGGTTGAGGGTGAGTGAGAGTGAGAGTGAGTGAGGGTGAGGGTGAGTGAGGGTGATTGTGAGTTAGGGTGAGGTGTTGAGGGTGGGTGAGGGTGAGTGAGGGGTTGAGGGTGAGTGAGGGTGAGTGAGGGTGAGCGAGGGTGAGCGAGGGTGAGCGAGGGTGAGCGAGGGTGAGCGAGGGTGAGGGGTTGAGGGTGAGGGGTTGAGGGTGAGGGGTTGAGGGTGAGGGGTTGAGGGTGAGGGGTTGAGGGTGAGGGGTTGAGGGTGAGGGGTTGAGGGTGAGGTGTTGAGGGTGAGGTGTTGAGGGTGAGGTGTTGAGGGTGAGGTGTTGAGGGAGAGGTGTTGAGGGTGAGGTGTTGAGGGTGAGGTGTTGAGGGTGAGGGGTTGAGGGTGAGGGGTTGAGGGTGAGGGGTTGAGGGTGAGGGGTTGAGGGTGAGGGAGTGAGGGTGAGGGAGTGAGGGTGAGGTGTTGAGGGTGAGTGAGTGAGGTTGAGGGGTTGAGAGTGAGTGAGGGTGAGGTGTTGAGGGTGAGGTGTTGAGGGTGAGGTGTTGAGGGAGAGGTGTTGAGGGTGAGGTGTTGAGGGTGAGGGGTTGAGGGTGAGGAGTTGAGGGTGAGGGGTTGAGGGTGAGGGGGTGAGGGTGAGGGTGAGGGGGTGAGGGGTTGAGGGGGTGAGGGTGAGGTGTTGAGGGTGAGTGGGTGAGGCTGAGGTGTAGAGTGTGAGTGAGAGTAAGAGTGAGGGTGATTGAGGGTTTCAGTGTTAGTGAGGGTGAGGGGTTGAGGGTGAGTGAGGGTGAGTGAGGGTGAGGGGTTGAGGGTGAGTGAGGGTGAGGGGTTGAGGGTGAGTGAGGGTGAGGGGTTGAGGGTGGGTGAGGGTGAGTGAGGGTGAGGGGTTGAGGGTGAGTGAGGGTGAGTGAGGGTGAGTGAGGGTGAGTGAGGGTGAGGGGTTGAGGGTGAGTGAGGGTGAGGGTGAGTGAGGGTGAGGGTGAGTGAGGGTGAGTGAGGGTGAGGGGGTGAGGGTGGGTGAGGGTGAGTGAGGGTGAGTGAGGGTGAGTGAGGGAGGGTGAGGGGTTGAGGGGGAGGGGTCGAGGGTGAGGGGTCGAGGGTGAGTGAGGGTGAGGGGTTGAGGGTGAGTGAGGGTGAGGGGTTGAGGGTGAGTGAGGGTGAGGGGTTGAGGGTGAGTGAGGGTGAGGGTGGGTGAGGGTGAGTGAGGGTGAGGGTGGGTGAGTGAGGGTGAGGGGTTGAGGGTGAGTGAGGGTGAGTGAGGGTGAGTGAGGGTGAGTGAGGGTGAGGGGTTGAGGGTGAGTGAGGGTGAGGGTGAGTGAGGGTGAGGGGTTGAGGGTGAGTGAGGGTGAGGGGTTGAGGGTGGGTGAGGGTGAGTGAGGGTGAGTGAGGGTGAGTGAGGGTGAGTGAGGGTGAGTGAGGGTGAGGGGTTGAGGGTGAGTGAGGGTGAGGGTGAGTGAGGGTGAGGGTGAGTGAGGGTGAGTGAGGGTGAGGGGGTGAGGGTGAGTGAGGGAGGGTGAGGGGTTGAGGGGGAGGGGTCGAGGGGGAGGGGTCGAGGGTGAGTGAGGGTGAGGGGTTGAGGGTGAGGGGTTGAGGGTGAGTGAGGGTGAGGGGTTGAGGGTGAGTGAGGGTGAGGGGTTGAGGGTGAGTGAGGGTGAGGGGTTGAGGGTGAGTGAGGGGTTGAGGGTGAGTGAGGGGTTGAGGGTGAGTGAGGGTGAGGTGTTGAGGGTGAGGGTGAGTGAGGGTGAGGGGTTGAGGATGAGGGGTTGAGTATGAGGGGTTGAGGGTGAGGGGTTGAGGGTGAGTGAGGGGTTGAGGGTCGCTGCATCCCATCTTCCGTATTGGGGAACAAAGGAACGATCCGAGCAAGCTCCCTGTCGGGTCATTCTTAAACGCCCCTTTGAAAGCACGTCAGCGGCAGTGTTGAGCGCCAGAAGGATTCGCTTCAGGGAAGAAGAGCTGGCCGCTTTGTTTCGGCGACTGCAATCCAGGAATGTGAAGTCAGGCGAACTTGAAAAATAAAAGTCTGGAAAAATGAAATCTTTCTGCCCTAATTTCCCCCAAAATAGCCTCCATTCGCCTTGGTCAGGTTTTACGTTGCACATCTGATAGAAATGCTGGATCGCCGTTTACAGGGGCACGTCCTGCCTCTCCGCAGAAAGTACGTTTCTATTTCCAGGAAATAAGTGAGCGGCGCCAGACAGTGATGTCATCCAAGAAGTGCAACAGAGAAGCCACCACCACTGGATGCAGGACGCGTGCCTCGTAAAAGAAGCAACCTAACCCAAATCTGAGAGATCTAATACCGCATTAAAAAACAATGGCAAGTAAAAAAAACAAGCCATAATTG
The DNA here is from genome assembly GCF_964261635.1 of Lissotriton helveticus. Taxonomy (NCBI): domain Eukaryota; kingdom Metazoa; phylum Chordata; class Amphibia; order Caudata; family Salamandridae; genus Lissotriton; species Lissotriton helveticus. The sequence continues at coordinate 1,623,742,959 of NC_136067.1, forward strand.
CTGCAAAATACATGTCGGGCGGAACACTATGCTAAGCACAGATTTTTAGCTTAGGTGTGTTTAAGCAACGCACTTAATTACTTTGGCCATGGCCCTCTGTGAGACCACCACCCCTGTGTTTTCATCTCACTTAAAGCCCTGCTGGGGAAACACTTTGAACCTAGCCTGCCTCAGCTTTTAGCGTGTGCTCTGTGGCTGTTTTTCATAAACAATTTCATGTGTCACATCTTTATTGGCGTGTTAATTAAAAAGCATTGCAATTATAGAATAAAAGCAAAAGGGCACTGGCAGTTCAACAGAGCTTTCAGACATATGTATAACCATAGAAGGACATTAAAACGTTTGAGATGAAAAGTGACCATCATCTGCAAGGCTATTTTAGTGCAACTGAGAATGAAAGTGGAATTCGGCACCAGTTTTCAAAGCACCAAACCTTATGGAGATTGCATGCGCCGTGCGACATTCCCAAGAATAAGCATCAGCAGTCCGAAGTAGTAAAACATAAGAGTTCGCTGCACACAGATTCCTACCTTGAGTCGCAACAGCTCCGGCTCAACTAACAATGTAGAGGGGACACTTTGCCAATCAGCGCAGCTCTTCTCATCGGGCCGACCCACAGCGGGAGGCAGACTTGTGCAAACTAGGCACCGTCGAGCCCCTATTTCTCTTGTGAATCACACGTACATGCAAAGCACGCAAAAACTTCTTTGAAGGAACATGGTAGCGACCTATCGACTTTGTCCGTGACTAATTCAAGTTGTTCCGCTGTCTGGCACTTCAGAGCCATTTGGATAGGGCAAGTAGCATAGCGACGGACTTTAACAAAACGGAGGGGGGAGGGGGGAGGAGAAATGCGACACGGCGGGAAGGGGAGGGGGCGGAGCGGGTCAAATAAACAAACAAGCCGGAGGGAAGAGAGGGGAGGGGGGAGGAGAAATGCGACACGGCGGGAAGGGGAGGGGGCGGAGCGGGTAAACAAAGACGGACGTGCACGCGCTTTTAAGCTCAATGCGCATGCGCATTGAGCTTAAAAGTCACGGGCACTGCAAGGAATCGCCACGATTCCTTGCAGTGTGGATAAAGAGTAGATAAGTCGCAATACTCTCGCCTTGCTCGATGCGCATGCGCATCGACAGGCGAGACCTAATAAGGAAGGGGGTGGGATGGGTGAGCAGGGTTGGGGTACCCTGACCATGGGGGGGGGGGTCAAATATATAAAATATATATATTTGTTCATGTCACTGCAATACTACTGCGGGGCTCAACACGCCAGTGTAATTTCACTATAGTACTTCAAAGAAAGAAAAAAAGGGGTCTTGGAGGCACTGGAAGACTATTGTGTTTGCCATCAAAGGGGTCTTGGTTCCCCAGGTGGGTGTTGGGCGCAGGGCCTCTGCGCATTGCCATTGGCCATGCGCAGCGGAGGCTGGGCGCAGTGCCTGGTGCAGAGTAGACCTAGTAAGGTAATAAAAATATTACTTTACCTCATTAAAAAGAAAAAATACAAATTCACTCAAATAAAGGTTACATTGACTTTATAGTTACGTGTAGATATTATTTAAATGTTAGATTTCAAACATAACAAAATAAAACGACTGAAATTCACCAGTTATAGTTAACTAAAGTAACTAACGCGCACCTTTACTATGCACTGCTTATTACATAACTCACAACATGTTCTAGGACATCATTGATAACATTTGAAATGACGTAATGGATGTCAACACTGTATATAACAGGGGCACACACTATAGTCACGAGGGGTTTTTTCAGTTTAAAATGTAACATTGTAACTGGCATTTTTACCTAACTATACAGCACCTTTGTTTTTTCAGTGAATTTCTCAGATTTTTTTTTAATGCAAAGTAGATTATAACCATACCCAACCATAATACCACATTAACCTTTATTTTTTTCAGTGAAAATATATATATAAACACAATCGCCACTTTTTTAGTTATTATTAGGTGAGAGTTTCAATAGAAAAAGGGGGCTGTTTCGCTAATAACTTTGGCACAGTTTGATTAACCCCTTGGGCGTGGCCGCTATTCTGCGCCGTTTTTCGAAGTGGGCGGGATCATGACGGCCCCCAGCCGTCATCAGCACACGAGCCCCGTGATGCATGACGGCTGGGGGCCGTCATCAGCATCGAAGGGGTTAACCTTTCCCAACAAAAACAAAAAAGAAGAAATACTTCCATTCACCTCAGCTCCTACCTGGAATGCATTGGGGTGATCTGTTAAGCGGGGGCTGAGAAAAAGGGAGTCCCAAAACACAGTTTCCCCATGCACTTTCCATAGGGATTTTTGAACAGCTATACAGACAACGGCTGAAAAGAATTACACCAAGTTAATCAGAAAGTTAGATCTTTACTCAAAAAGTGTGCTTTTTGTCAGTTGATGTAAATCTAGAATTATGAGTTTTTGAGAAATTAAGGTCCATAAAATATGTATCTGAACAGGAATTGTCCATATATGCTCTGTTTGGCCAATTTAAAAAGGGCTAGACAATCCTGAATGATTAGTCACACCTGAAAAATATGTTTTTGCAGCCACTAAGGTAATCCGGGACATAGTGCCTTTACCTGAAAATAATTTATTTATTAAAAAAAAAAACACCACCCTGGCTCTAAGAGGGGGGGGGGGGGGGGTTGGGGGTGAGTCCCTCTGATTTGCTGGTCACAACATGCTGTGCCAGCCATTTCAGGACTCTGGGACATGACCCCCATTGAAATACTTTTGTGAACACTAAACCCTCTTGTTTTTTCTCTCTTTGGACGATGTACCTTTTTACTTGCATGAGCGGCAAGAGGGAATGAACTTTAATTTCATGTCACAATAACAATGGATAAGACTACTGAAGAAGTTAAATCGTTTTATTACAGACTCCGAAAGAAGCCGATCTAGACGAGTCTTAAAAGCATATTATAAAAAGATAGTATCATAAGAATTAATTTTAACTTGGTGAATAACTTCAGTCAGGCCCTGCAGATTGTCTAAATAGAACACAAACTGCTCCAATCGTAGGCAAAATAATGTTCCAGTGTACAGTGGCATAGATATTCCAGCGCAGGGGGTTACACCATTTCTTTATGCAAAATTCGAAAAAAAAGTAAAATTTGTAATGCTTAAGACCGCTTTGGGAAACAAAAGGAGTCCGTCAGGGCGATAGATGGCTTAATTGACGGCGCACAGCGGGGAAACAATCAGGATGCTCTTTCTCGAATATAGGTCTCTCTGTGGTTAAGGAAATTAAACAAAGGCCATGAGAACACTTTCATAATTTTTTTTGTTACTGATCGTTAAACGGAAATTGCGGACCTTTTGGAATTTTGCTATTAATTAGCATTTCGCAGACTCACTAGAAGCTGGAGGATCTGTCCACAACAACTTCAGATCTTTCATTTGAATTTCAAGATATATCCTATGAAAATTCTCACAGAAAGCCTCTTCCTTTTAATCAACCACCTGTGTTTTTTTTGTAGATTTTTACACTGCACTGTACCCATCATGAATGTGAAGGAGTGTCCATCCAGTCTACCTATGTTTAAGTATACACTCCAAATCATACCATTGATTGGATTTACCACCCTTCATTCTAACTATAGGCACAGGCCTCACGTTAAACAACTTGTCCCTAGTAGATTCAATCTCCCAAATTTACTTCATATTACATTCTAATTCTCTCAATTTTTGTTTTCAATATTGCACTTACAAAAGCGTAATTGTGAGGCTCCCCTTTATTGAGGATCTTTATACCATAAGTTGTGAATGAACAAGTTCCCCAAGTAGCACTCTGTCTGGTAGATAATTAGTCTAATCCAGGATTCCTCACCTTTTGAACAATACTCAGGTGTCAGACTGGATAGATAAACTGCACCCTATCCTGAATGGCCTAAATGAGCATATGTGGAGGCGTCCAGTGTGACTTTGGCTTATTTATAGTGTGCCCCAACGAAATGAGGAGGTTCATCATAGTCTTGAGGCAAGTAACTTTAGCAGCCAGTAGTCGAGGGAGGGGGAAGACTGGAGCCTCTGACCTTCAGAGATGTGCTGCAACCCCCACCATCACATTCATGAACACCTGAGGGGCACTGGTGATGCCAAAGGAGAGCACAGTAAACTGATAATGCTCCTGCCCCATCATGAATCACAGAGAACACGTGGGCCTGCAGGACGAGGATGACAAAGCACAAGTTACTTACCTTCGGTAACGATATATCTGTAAGAAACAGTAGTTAGTATAAGATACGTTCCCTTAGAATATCCCCAGGCGTCAGACTGGATCCGGAAAATTTGGCCTGCGCGTCGGTAGGCGTCGTCTGCGGCTCCGCATCCGTCGTCGGAGTACTTAGACGCCGCCCTCGCGCGCTTACGTCAGTTCTTATACACAGCTTTTCCGTGCCAGAAACGCAGAGCCATGATAAAAACCAACACTGGTGCCATAAAAACTAGGGCCCTGAAAGGGGATGACCTTAACCCTAGATATTGGTTCGCAGAATGGGGAGGATGGGTGGGGCGGTAAGGAATCGAATACTAACTACTGTTTCTTACAGATATATCGTTACCAAAGATAAGTAACTTGTGCATCTGAAAGAAAGAGGTTAGTATTAGATTCTTTACCTTAGAATAGATACCCCAGCAATACCAACCCCGGTGGTGGGTCTGTGAACCAATGATCACACCAGAAAGTCCTGGAGAACGGAACGTCCGAAAAAGCCATCTCTCCGGACTTGGCTGTCCAGCCAGTAGTGTCTTGCGAACATGTGCAGCGGGGCCCACGTAGCTGCCTGACAGATGTCCTGCAAGGGACTCCCCAACCCAGGGCAGTAGTAGCCGCCGTGGCCCGAGTGGAATAGGCAAGTAGCCCCACAGGAGGCTCTTTTTTAGCCAGAGAGTACCAAGCCTTGATGCACAAGACGACCCATCGAGAAATGGTCAGTTTGTGCACCGCCCGTCCCTTCTTAGTGCCCACGTAACTAACAAAGAGTTGGTCATCCACCCGGAACTGGCGTGTGCGATCCAGATAATATGAGAGAGCGCGTTTTGGGTCCAGACGGTGGAGCCTCTCTTCCTCTTTCGAGGGATGCGGAGGCGGAAAGAAGGTGGGCAAGGTGATGGACTGCCCGATGTAGAAGGCTGTGACTACCTTGGGCAGGAAAGAGGGTCGCGTCCGCAACACAACTTTGTCCGGATGATCAGAAAGGAAGGGAGGTTGAGAAGAAAGAGCCTGGAGCTCACTCTCCTGGCAGAGGTGATGGCAACCAGGAATGCAGTCTTAAGAGTAAGGAGACGAAGAGGACCGTTATGAAGTGGCTCGAAGGGAGCGCACATCAGATAAGTCAGAACAAGGTTCAAGTCCCACTGAGGCATCACAAAAGGAACAGGAGGAAACATATGAGTGATGCCCTACAAAAACCTATTTACTACCGGGCACTTGAACAAAGAGGGCTGATCAGGGAGCCTTAAGACTGCGGAAATGGCAGAGAGGTAGCCCTTTAGAGTGCCCAGAGCAGAGCCCTGCTGGGCAAGAGAAAGAAGAAAGAGGAGAACCTCTGAAAGAGGGGCAGAAAGGGAATCCACAGCCTTTGCTGTGCCCCATGCCACAGATTTGTTCCACCTGCAGGCGTATACCGATTTTGTGGAGAAACGCCTAGCTGACAGAATCACATTACAGACTTCAGGAGGCAAGTCAAATGGCCTCAACTGCCGCCGCTCAATCTACACGCATGTAAATGGAGACTGGACAAGTTTGGGTGGAGGACCGTTTCTTGCTGCTGCGACAGAAGGTCCTCCTGAAGATGATTCAGAAAAGGGGGTGGTGATGAACAGAGTGCCTGAATTAAGCAGACCACTCTTACCCAGTCCAAAGATCAGGGCTTGATCCATCACCGTTTTTTAGCTCACTGCACCATCCCAGCTCAGAACTTGGCTATATGCAAATTAGTCTGTTCCTGTCCCAGTGTATGATGGGAACAGGGCAAACCAAACTACCAAGCCCACCCCCTTTTTGTAATTATTTTGGCCACCATGAGTGTGGAAGGGTATGCTCAGACATGAGTCCCTTGCTCATTGCACCATCAGGATTCAAGCAAGCCGGGCCGAAGACGGCTGTAATGCCAGAAACCGGTCCCCGGAAGCTTGTTTCCTTTCCAGTGAAGAATTGGCTTGGTAGTTTGGTCTGCCCTGTTCCCATGATGCACTGGGCCAGGGACAGACTAATTTGCATATAGCCAGGTTCTGAACTGGGATGGTGCAGTGAGCTAAAAAACGGTGATGGATCAAGCCCTGATCTGTTGACTGGGTAGGAGTGTTCTGATTAACTCAGATACTCTGTCCATCACCACCCCCTTTTTGTAATTATTTTGGCCACCATGAGTGTGGAAGGGTATGCTCAGACATGAGTCCCTTGCTCATTGCACCATCAGGATTCAAGCAAGCCGGGCCGAAGACGGCTGTAATGCCAGAAACCGGTCCCCGGAAGCTTGTTTCCTTTCCAGTGAAGAATTGGCTTGGTAGTTTGGTCTGCCCTGTTCCCATGATGCACTGGGCCAGGGACAGACTAATTTGCATATAGCCAGGTTCTGAACTGGGATGGTGCAGTGAGCTAAAAAACGGTGATGGATCAAGCCCTGATCTGTTGACTGGGTAGGAGTGTTCTGATTAACTCAGATACTCTGTCCATCACCACCCCCTTTTTGTAATTATTTTGGTCCTCCTGAAGAGGCAGACTAATCGGGGAATCGACTGACATGCTGAGTAGCTCGGGATACCAGTATCTCCGTTCCCAGTCCAGAGCCACAAGGATGACTTGGGCCCGGTCGCGCCCGATCTTCAGCACTCTGGGCAGAAGTGGTATAGGCGGAAAGGCGTACAACAGACCGCAACTCCACTCGCGACGAAAAGCGTCTCCAAGCGAGTGCCGCATTGAAAATTCCAATGCGCAGAACTGATGACATTGCACGTTCTCTTCTGTGGCGAATATATCTAACCAAGGCTCTCCCTACTGCTGAAAGAGGCCTTTCGCCACGTCCGAGTTCAGACGCCATTCGTGATCCATCATGCACCAACGGCTGAGTTCGTCCACCCTGACTATCAGGGAACCTGCCAGGTGTTGAACCACCAGGGTCACGCCCTGATGTTCCAGCCACTGCCAGAGGTGCAGAGCCTCCTGGCAAAGGGTCCACGACCCCGCCCTGTTTGTTGCAGTACCACATGGCGGTGTTGTTGTCTGTGAACACCTGCACTACACTCCCCCGGACAGAGGGGAGGAATGCCTTCAGTGCAAGTCGGATCGCCCGCAGCTCCAGAAGGTTGATGTGGAGCCGGGACTCCGCCAGAGACCAGAGGCCTCTGATCTCCGCATGTGCCCCCCCCAGCCCTGAAGGGACGTGTCCGTCACAACTACGTGCTCCGGTTGGGGTAGGGAGAGGGATCTGCCGCTGACCCAATCGCGGTCCGTGAGCCACCACTGCAACTGTCTTGCAGTGCCCTCCGAGATCAAGACATGGTCGGACAAGTTGCCCTGATGCTGGGCCCACTGAAACTTCAGGTCCCACTGCAGAGCCCGCATCCGCCACCTGGCATGATGCACCAGAAGGATGCAGGAGGCAATCAGCCCCAGAAGCCGCAGCGTCAATCTGACCGAGACTCAGGATAAAGGCTGAAAGATCGGAATCAGAGCCTGAATATCCCGAACCCGCTGTTCGGGAGGATAAACCCGAAACTGCGCCGAGTCTAGAACCGCTCCGATGAAGAGGAGCTTCTGAGAGGGACACAGGTGCGACTTCGGCACATTGATGGAGAACTCCAGCAGGTGCAGGAGGTCGGCCGTAGTCTGGAGGTGGCTGACAACTGTCTGGTGCAAGCCCGCCTTCAACAACCAGTCGTGGAGGTAGGGGAAGACTAAAACCCCTAAACTGCGCAGATGAGCTGCGGCCATCACTTTCGTGAACACCCAGGGGTGCTGGTAAGGCCGAAGGGGAGCACGGTAAACTAAAAGTGATCGTGGCCTACCGTGAACCGCAGGTAACACCTGTGGGCCGGCAGGACGGGGATGTGGAAATAGGCGTCCTGCAAGTCCAACTCTACCATCCAGTCTCCTGGGTCTAGGGAAGCTAAGACCTGAGCCAAAGTCAGCATCTTCAACTTCTCCTCCCGGAGGAAGCCGTTGACGTTCCGGAGGTCCAAGATAGGGCGTAGGCCCCCTTTGCCCTTCTTGGGAACCAGAAAGTAGTGGGAGTAACAACCACACCCTACTTCTGGCCCAGGAACGCGCTCGATGGCCCCCTTGGCCAAGTGGGCCGTAACTTCCTCTTACAGAAGTTGCAAGTGATCCCCTGACACGCGGTGGTACTGCGGTGGCATGGCTAAAGGGGTCGCCTCGAAGGGGAGGGAGTAGCCCCTTCGGACGATTTGCAGCACCCACCTGTCCGATGTGATGGAGCGCCAGTGGAGGAGGTGATGGCGAACCCTGCCACCCACTGGCGTCAAATGGTCCTGAAAGCTCGGACTAGGAAGGCTTTGAGGCAGATGCTGCGGTGGATGTGGACTGGCTGCGCCGTTGTCCCCTGTTACCGCCGCAACGGTAACCACCTCCGCCACCGCGCTGAATGTTAGTCTGTGGCCCGTGGCTGGCAGGACGTGGGGGAGCACCCCTTCCGTGGCTACGATAGGAGCGCTGGGCAGAAGATTGCTGGCGCGGGGCCGACAGGCCCAAGGACTTGGCCGTAGCCCTGGAGTCCTTAAAGCGTTTCAGCGCATTATCTGCCTTGCCACCGAAGAGGTGGCAGCCATCGAACGGGTTGTCCATAAGGGTGTTTTGGACATCGGCCGAAAAGCTGGCGGACCTCAGCCAGGCGTGGCGGCGAACCGCCACAGACGTGGAAATCGCTCTTCCTAGCGAGTCTGTGGTATCCAGTCCACATCTGATGGTGTACTGCGCTGCATCCCTTCCCTCTGCAAGGGCTTGAGCGAGTTTCGCCTGGGCTCCCTCCGGGCACTCAGGCAGCACGGTTGCAACCGTATCCCACAGAGAGTGGGTGTAACGGCCCAAGAGGCACGCGGTGTTGACTGACCGCAACCCCAAACTAAGGGAGGAGAACATCTTTCCGAACTGTTCATACCTCTTGGATTCCCGATCTGGTGGTGCCGTCGGAAATGCGGATTGGGAGGTAGAGGCCTGGATAACTAGACTCTCGGGGGTGGGGTGGGTGGACAAGAAACTATGGTCGCCCGGAGCTGGGCGGTGGCGCCTAGCGACGTTCCTATCTACAGGAGGGCCTGTGGTGGGCCTGGACCAAGTGCCCAACAGGATGTCTGTGAGAGCCTCATTAAACGGCAGTACAGGCTCTGGGGAGCTTACCTGTGGTTTAAGGACCTCTGTGAGGATGTTGGACCTCACTGTTGTGAAGAGGAGCTCAAGAGCCAAAGCCTTGGCTGCCCTCATCAGCACCACACTATAAGCTGCCCCCTCCTCCGTAGCCACGTTAGGAGGGGGGAGACAAAACCAGTGTCTGGGGAGGTATCCAGGCCACTGGCATCCCCTCGTTCCTGTGTCCAGTCCTCATATGACTGGCACTCACATGCCAGGGGGTCCTCAGACCCCCCCCCCCCGTCTCCCTCGTCGTCCATGTCCTGAAATTCAGGGATAAAGGATGGACCCAGATCCTCGAAGAATTGCTCTTCGGCCGGCGCCGAATGCGGTGTCGAGCGACGCCACTCCGATGTCGGATCCGGACCGAGGGTTGGACCAGGGACGACGGCGGCGTCCGAGGACGGCGCTGGGGGTGACACCCTAGGGGGTCGACGCTGGCTGGGTCGTAAGGTCGACCAGCGGCGATCCGGAAAAGGATCCAGTGGGGCCTTGCGGCGTCGGGACCGAAGTCGACAACGGCGCCGGGGCCGAAGCACCCGACGGCGCCGTGGCCAAAGCACCCGGCCCGCTTGGGCTCCTAGTCGGATCTGCTGGGCCCGAATGCGCCGCGGAACCCGACGGAGGAGAGAGCAACCTCATGGCCATGAGGAAGGCATCGATCTCCTCCGGCGTCGCGTTCTGCCCAGGGACCGGTGGGTATGGAGCAGGCCGCGACGCCTGCAGCTCCGGTGGAGCCGCGTGGGCGGTGTCACCCGAACCCCTGGCCGCGTGATCGTTGGGGGGAGTCAGAAGAGCGATGTCGCCTCTTTGACTTCTTGTGCCTCTTACCTGAGGACTTGGAGCCCGACGAGTGGTGTCAACTCACCGAGCTGTGATGACTCCAGCCCCTCGACCTCCTTCCGGATCGGGACCTCGAGCGGCGCGGGCCGACTGCCGGAGCTCGAGGCACTTGCGGGACCGCTCCCGCCGAGCCTTCGACGTCAAGGCCCGGCAGTCGGGGCACGACTTGTCATCGTGGTCGGGCTCCAAGCAATGTAGGCACCGGCGGTGGGGGTCGGTAACCGACATCAGTCGGTTGCAGTCGGCACAGGGCTTGAACCCGGGCATCCCTACCGGCACCAATGGAGTCGTAGACTCGAAACGGATCGAAAAAGCTTAGTCAAAAAGTGACTAAAGGGTACCACTTTCTCCGGACCTGCGCTTGCTGGTGCGGAAAAAAGAAGAACTGACGTCAGCGCGCGAGGCGGCATCTAAGTACTGCGACAACGTCATCCCGGCGCCAACGACGACGGACGCGGAGCCGCAGACGATGCCTACCGACACGAAGGGGTACTGCTACGCAAAATTTTCCGGATCCAGTCTGACGCCTGGGGATATTCTAAGGTAAGGAATCTAATACTAACCTGTTTCTTTCAGATATAAGCGTACTGCAGGACCAACACAACATTTCAATGTCAAGGGCAGACCTGGGCCGAGGGTGAGCATTCGAATTTGCCCTTCTGCAGGGAGACATTGAGAGGGTGCAGATACCATATAGAATGAAAGCCCTAGTCTTTCTTTGGCACCAGAAAGTCTCGAGAGTTACAACCAAAGCCTACTTCTGGCGCCTGCACTTTCTCTATGGCTCCTTCCCACTACCAGAGTAACAGATGGTCCTCCAACATTGATCAGAGAATGGTGCCGCAGGATGATAAATTGCACAGCATAACCCCGCTGAACAATCTGCAGTACCCACTTGTCCAAAGCTATCGCTTGAGACGCTGGCATAAAATGCAAGAATCTACCTCTAACAGGGTGGCTGCATGCCTCGGATACATTTAAGAGGTTTTGAGGCAGAGGGAGCGGCACAAGACTGTGCTGCAGGCTGTCCCCATTTTTCATGTGGTCTGAGGCAACCAAAAAAGGGAGACGAAATTACTGGGCAGGCTGGGTTTGCTGGCGATAATGGAAGCCTCTGCAATATCTATGGAAGGGGCAAAACTGTTGGGGTGGCTGATGTGCTGGGATGGACAGGCCCAAGGAGTGTACCATGACCCTACTGTCCTTAAAGTGTTCAGGGCAGAGTCTGTCTTCTCGCCAAACACTCAATAGGCATTGAAAGACATATCAATTAATGTAAACTGGTCTTTGCTGAATAAGCCCGCAGATTTCATCCAAGCATGCCTCTTGAAACTCAGTGGTGTCATTTGCCCTTCCTAATCCATCTGTGGTATCCAAGCCACAACGGATGGTAAATTTGGTTGGTTGATCTTACTTGCTGAAGCCTGCACGACTAGACTGCCTGTTCCCAGAAGGTCCAGGACACGGTTTTAGCCGTAGTCCTGAAAAGGGGCTCTGTGAGGAATTCATTGAATGAAAACAGGGGCTCAGTATTTGTTTTACCGGGCACAAGCACCTCATTGAAGACATTATTCTTCACCACCATAGTATGTAACTGAAGGTTGAGAACCTCTGCAGCGGGAAAAGCGTCAGAACACTGTGACCCAACTACGCAAGCTCTACCATGCATGCCTTAAGGCAGTGCGTGGTCTAGCTGCTAGAAGACTGAAGCAGGAAGACACCGCTGTGAGGTAAGTGGGGCTATTTATTTGGGCCGGGAGGGGCTTTTGGTAGGTTTTAGGGCAGTGGAAGGAGGTGGGGTAGTTTAAGGGACAGCGCGGGGGAGGGGGAGTGTAGGGTTTTTAGGCCTTAGGGTAGTGGGAGAGGAATGGGTAGTTGGGTTCGTTTTCAGGGCAGGGGAGGGGTAGTGTAGGGTTTTAGGCCTTATGGTAGTGAGAGGGGAATGGTGTAGTTGGGTTTGTTTTTAGGGTGGGTCAGGGTAGGTTACGGGACATGCAGCATCATATGCAACATTGTCAGAATCTGTTCCAAATAAAGCAAGGAGGGTTTAGTCCCTCCCTTGAGGTAGGGGCTAGGTTTCAGAATCAGATGGGTTGCCCAAAGGCTGCTGTTCAAATGAATCATAGGTTGAACTTTGTCATCTCGCACCGATGGGGTCGATGCACCAGTGTTTGGCGTGGGTCATGGCATTAGGATTGGAGTTTGCAGTGAAGCTAGTGCAGAGCTTATAGTGGGCCCAGATGGTCCCGCTGATGACAAGATAGGACTCGCCAGCGGAGTCTCTGGTGGAGGACCTTGCGGTTCCTTGGGGGCCTGGAGGCGAGCCAGTGGGAGCTGGTAATGTGCCAAAGAACAGCTGCATGGCTTCACCTAATTCCTCAGGTTGGTGGGGCATCGCAGATGGCCCTGGAAATTCAGACTGGAATAGGCTCTAAAGGGAGAGTCACTTCGGAGGTGAGAGAGGGAAGCATGTTGACACCCTCGCACCTTCTCAGGAGTTTACCTTGGATTTTTTGGGGGGATTGTTTGATTTACCCAAAGACTGTGATCGGCCACATGACCTATTTCAGGAATGGGACATTTCCTTAACTTGGGCCGCACAGAGTGTGAGTTCTCTGGTGCTTGGCACATGGTCCAACCATTATAGCATCCTCTTTTACATTAACAGGGAGGTATTGATGAGGAAGGAGCAACCTATGAAATCGAAGATATGGAAAAGGGACCTCAGATCAATTAATTATGATGATCTAGGAGCCCAATGTAAGTCTGCCCTCTCCGCCCAAGTTGATTTGGTCGAGGTGCAATCACTCGCCGACGCCCTACAATTCGACAATTTCCAACATCATGGATGACATTGCTCCACTCCAGCACAAATATGCCTCAACTAAAATATCCAAACCGTGGTATGACAACTTAAACACTGACCGACGCAACCTCAGGGCAGCTGAACTGTCCTGGTGATCCAATCCCTCCTCGGACCAACTAAAACTCCTTAGAGATGTCAGGAGCCTCTACAATAAACAAATCACGAGTACCAAGGTGGACTACTTCAGACACCAACTGGATCAAGTGACAAACCTCCCCAAGAAACTGTTTGAATTGGTCAAACAGCAATTAGTTGTTGGTCCAAACCACTCTGATCTTGATGGCTGCCCACCTTCATGCGATGATCTTGCCGCTTTCTTCTCTGAGAAATCAAGACTCATCTATGCTGACCTCGCCTCTAAGAAGGCTCTTTTGCCTTCCTCAGGTGCCGCCTCCCCTATTGACCCCTTTGATAAGAACCAAGTGACCACCAAGAATATTAAGAACAATGCGTCGTGGGGTACCTTTACCCCTTTTAGTGAAAATGACATCCACAAGATTCTTCAGAATATCAACCCCTCCAACCACTTCAATGACCCGTTGCCCCCGGCTATCTTCAAAGAAATCAAGAATGCACTGTCACCTGGTCAAGGATAGTAAACGCTTCTCTTTCACAAGGCACGATCCCCAGTTGCCTAAAAGCAGCTCACGTTTCACCTATTCTAAAAAAAGACTAACACTGACTAATCTGATCTCAACAATGTCTGCCCCATTTCCATCATCCCCACCCTAGCAAAACTTCTAGAAAAATGTGTACAATCTCAACTTTGTGCTCACATAGAGAACTATCAACTTGTAGACCAATATCAATCTGGCTTCAGGAAGGGACACAGCACTGAATCGGCTCCCACCCACGTTATGGATGACATTTTGAAAATGCTTGACAAAAACGAATCCTGCCTCTTGATTCTCCTTGACCTTTCCTCCGCTTTCGATACGGTTAATCATGACAGCCTCCTATCCATCATGCAAAATAGAATGGGTTTTTCTGATCAGGTGTTACAATGGTTCTTGTCTTTCCTTAATCGCAAATCACAAAGAGTCAAGGCAAACCACTCCCTCTCCCAACCTTCTCCTGTACTCATGGGGGTCCCTCAAGGGTCCGCCTTATCCCCCATCCTATTCAACCTTTTCCTGGAACCTCTCGCTAAACTCATTAAACTCCATGAACATTCTCTTCCACATGCATGTGGATGACATGCAACTCTATTTGAAAATCTCATCCTTAGATAACATCATCACCCTCAACACTCTAACGTTAACTCAAAACTGGTTAACGGAGAACCATGTCCTGCTTAACCCTTCCAAAACAGAATTCCTGCTCATCTCCACCCCGAACCACATCCCCAAAATAGACCTATGGCTGAGTCACCTCACTGCTTTCAATTGCACTCCTCTCATCATAGACTCAGCCAAATCCCTCTGAGTCACCATGGACAAGCACGTGAATATGAAACATCATATCAGCAATGTATGTAAAGGAGCAAACCATTTGTTGAGGTCACTCAGAAATATTAAAACTTTCCTTCCACTAAAGGATTTCAAGCAGGTAGTCCAAGCGCTTGTCTTGCCAAGGCTGGACTACGGCAGTGCTACCCTCTGTGGCCTTCCCAAATACGCCCTAGCTCCAATAAGGGCAGCTCTGAATGCAGCGGCTAGACTGGTCACAGGCACCAAGAGATACGATCATATATCCCCAGTCCTAAAATCTCTCAACTGTCTACCCTATGAAGCTTGAATTCAGTTGAAGATTGCTATTCTGGCTTATAAAGCCCTTCACTTAAATACTCCTAGGTACCTTGCGCAAAAAACGTGAACTATCCTGTGGTTCTAGAGCCTCAAGAAGTGCCACTACCTTCCTCCTGAAACCACTTATCCTGAACAACAACAAAAAAAACTTGTCACCGAGCCTTCTCCGGCACTGCACCAAAGACTTGGAACTCTCTTCCACCAGAAGTACGCAGAATCTCTTCAACAAAGGCTTTCAAATTTGAAGCTAAACGATTCCTTATGAACAAATTCTTACCCTAAGAAGGATACATTCACCTGCTCCGATGTTGATACTGTTTTTATGTTTTTCCTCCCATTGATATTGTAAAGCGCTCTGTTATCCTTCAGGATCTTGTTTGTGCTATATAAATGTTATAAATAAATAACAAAAATAAATCTATCAGAAGCCCTACTTTTATGTATGTATGAACCCAATCTGTTAGGTCTAACCCTGGCTGGAAGAGATACAAATTACATAACAGGCAAACAATCAATTCTCATACAATCCAGCCCCTCAAAAGCTATTAATTTTCTGTGATTGCTTGGCAGTCAACATACAAATAATCGACTGGATGATATACTACACCTCTTATAAAAGACGTCTTGGTTCACGGTCCCTGCTGTTTAACATTTTTAGACCCAAACTCATGCAAAGAACAAGTTACTTACCTTCGATAACTATGTATCTGTAAGAGACATAAATTTGTTATAGATTCCTTATCTTAGAATTACCTCCAGGCGTCAGACTGGATCTGGAGATTTTTTCGTAGCAGTACCCCTGCGCATCGGTAGGTGGCATCAGTCGACTCCGCGTTCGTAGTCAGCATCGTGGTTGCCGGGATGATATTGCGGTGTCGACTTAGACACCGCCCCTGCGCGCTCGCATCAGTTCTGACACGACTTTCCATGTCAGAAGCGCAGAGTCATGCAAGACAATGTCCACTGGAGTCCCTATCCCTAGAAGTCAGTTCGCAGAACAGGTGTCTCTTACAGATACATAGTTACCGAAGGTAAGTAACTTGTTCATTTGGAAGAGACCATTAGTTTTATAGATTCCTTACCTTAGAATAGATACCCCAGCAATACCAACCCCGGAAGAGGGTCTGCGAACTAAGTACACACCAGTAAGTCCTGGAGAACAGAACGGCTGAAAAAGCAGTCTCTCCAGACTTGGCTGTCCAGGCAGTAATGCTTAGTAAACGTGTGCTGCGATGCCCACGTGGCTGCCTGACAGATGTCCCAAAGCAGAAGCAGCTGCTGTCGCCCTGGTAGTCAAAGAATAACAGATCATAATGCATAGGACGACCCGTCGAGAGATGGTACGTTTGTGCACTGCTTGGCCCCAAGAAGAGTTGATCGTCCACCCAGAAGTCTTTAGTGCGGTCAAGGTAGAAAGACCACACGCGTTTTGGGTCAAGACAGTGGAGTCTCTCCTCTTTGGAAGGGTGCGGAGGTGGGAAGAAGGTGGGCAATGTGAGGGGCTGCCCTATGTGAAAGAGGTAACCACTTTGGGTAGGAAAAAGGGCCTAGTACGGAGGAATACTTGGTCCTGATGGACAGCAAGAAAGGGAGGTTTGGAAGATAAGGCTTGAAGCTCACTCACCAAGCGAGCAGAGATGATGGCAAGCAAGAAAGCAGCCTTCAAAGTAAGGAGATGAAGATGACAATAATGTAGTGGCTCAAAGGGAGCACACATTAGATAAGTGAGGACAAGATTTATGTTCCACTGGGGCATTACGAAAGGAGAAGGAGGAAAGAGATGAGTAATGCCCTTCAGAAATCTATTAACGAGAGGGGACTTCAAAAAAGAAGGCTGATCAGAAAGGCAAAGAAAGGCGGAAATGGCCAAAAGATAGCCTTTCAGAGTGCCCAGAGCAGAGCCTTGCTGGGCCAAAGAAAAAAATGAAGAGGAGAACCTCTAAAAGAGGGGCAGAAAGGGGATCCACGGCCTTTGCTGTGCACCATGCCACAAATGTGTTCCATCTACATGCATATACCGTTTTTGAGGAGGGACGCCTGGCTGCCAAGATGACACTACAGACTTCAGGAGGAAGGTCGAAAAAGGTTAACTGTCACTGCTTAATCTCCACCCAAGGAGGTGGAGACTGGACAGGTTAAAGAGGAGGACCATCCCGTGCTGGTGTGACAGAAGATCCTCCTGAGGAGGCAGTCTGATCGGAGTTTTGATTGCCATGCCCAAAAGCCAGGGATACCAGACTCTTTGTGCCCAGTCCGGAGCCACAAGAATTACTTGGGCCTGGTTGCTCTTGATCTTCTTCAGCACTCTGGGTAGAAGTAGTACAGGCAGAAAGGCGTACCGAAGGCCGGCATTCCACTTGTAGCCACGAAAGGGGCGAAAGGCAGACTGCGTGGGACAAGAGGTGGCAGCGAGGCCCAAGGATCTGGCCATAGCCATAGAGTCCTTGAAACACGTGAGCGCGGTGTCCGCCTTGTCGCCAAATAGGCGACGGCCATCAAAGGGCATGTTCAAAAGGGTCGACTTAACATCCCCAGGGAAGCAAGTGAACCCCAATCAGGCGTAGCGCCTCAGGGCTACGGACGCTGAAATCGTTCTACCCAGCGAGTTGGCAGTATCCAGCCCATAATGGATGGCGAAGTTTGCTGTCTCTACCCTCTGCGACAGTACGGGTGAGCACGGCCCAGGCCTCCTCCAGGCACTGTAAATGTAAATCCGTATTTGTAAAGCGTGAACTACTCACACTTACGGGTCTCAAGGCGCTGGGGGCTGTCGTGGAAATTAAGTGAGCTATTGCCCAGTGTAACATTGTGCTGAGCTTAGCTGCCGCCGGGGATCGAACCGTGAACCCTCTGCTCCGAAGTCAGCTGCCCTGGCCGCTGCACCACACCTCTCCACTAATACAGCACTTGCGCAACCGCACGGCCCAGGTCTCCTCCAGGCACTGTGGCAGCACTTGCGCAGCCATGTCCCACACAGTGTGTGTGTGTAAGGGCCCAAGAGACATGCGGTGTTCTCTGACCGCAGTCCTAAGCTGGCAGAAGAAAACATCTTCCCAAGATGGTCCAGCTTCTAGGAATCTTTATCTGGGGGAGCAGTAGGGAACACGTCTTTGGATGTTGAGGCTTGGTCCACGAAGCTCTTGGGGGTAGGGTGTTGGGAGAGGACAAGTGGGTCGCCCAGGGCCGGGTGGTGGCATCAGGCAATCATCCTATTCACAAGAGCCCATGTGCTGGGCTTGGACCAAGTGCCCAGAAGGATGTCAGTGAGGGCCTCACTAAAAGAAAGCAGGGGCTCCAAAGAGGCCGCTGACGGATGAATCACCTCAATTAGGAGGTTAGTCCTGACTGCCACTGTAGGAAGCTCGAGGCCCATGGCCTCAGCCGCCCTACGCAACACCACAGCAAAGGAAGCTCCCTCCTCCGTAGCCACAGTTTTGGGAGAAATCATTCCAAGGCCTGGGGAGGTATCGATACCACTGGCATCACCAAACTCTTCTCGCCATTCTGGCTTCTCATGTTTGTCTGCTAGGGGTCACCAGACCCCTCTCAGTCCTCCTCACCCTACTCTGGATGCTACTCAGGGCGGTAAGGAACACAAGGCATGAAAAGCGGTACAAAAGTACCATCCGGCGCCGGTACTGACGTTGGATGATGTCGGTCCGGCGCCGTCTCCAAGTCTAGGGTGAGGCTGGAGTTGATGCCGGCTGGGGGCGTCATCACTGGAATCTGCGTCGGGGAAGGTACTGTGAGGTCAACTGGCACCAATCCGGATCCATGGGGACCCTGCAGTGCTGAGGCCGGAGCCACCAGCATCGAAGGCCTAGGGTCCCCAGCCGAGTCTGCGGGGCCCCAAGGCGCGCGGGCGGAGTTGGGCTGCCCAAAGATGGAGTGGAGGGCTTTGTAAAAACCACAAAGCTGGGCAGGGGAGGTTCCAGCTCCCAGAAAGGGAGGGAAGCGTGGAGCCGCCCCAGTAGGCTCCCAAGACGGAGCCGGAGAGCGCCGACGCTCCGGGTCTCACACGGCCAATGGACGGTGGTAAGGCGAAGAGCGACTATGCTTCTTCACCTACTTCTTGTGCTTCGACTTACTTGATGAGTGCAAAGAGTTCGATGACTAATGGTGATGGCTCAGCGACCTGTCCTGCGACCTTCCCCTCGACCGACGTGGAACAGTCTGCTGGGTCTCCAAACATTTTTTGGGACCGCCCCTGCAAAGACTTCGGATTCAGGGCCCGACAGTCGGAGCACAACTTTGGGTTGTGGTCGTGCTCCAGGCACCAAAGGCACACGAGGTGCAGATCAGTTACCGACATCAACTTGTGACAGGAGTCACAGGGCTATAAAACCGGGCTGACGGCTGGAAATCCCTCATGCACCAGGAATCGCTTGACTTAAAAAAAGATGTCGACAAAAGTTTTTAAAAAAAGTTTGTCAAAAAGTGACTAGGAGCACGCTCTCTCTGGATCTGCGCTGGCTGCCGTGGGAAAGGAAGAACTGATGTCAGCGCGCAGGGGGCGCCGTCTAAGTAGACACTGCGACGTCCTCCCGTTGACCACAACGCAGATGATGAACGCAGAGTCGACCAAAGCCACCTACCAATGCGCAGGGGTACGGCTACGTAAAGATCTCTCCGATCCTGTCTAACGCCTGGGGGTAATTCTAAAGTAAGGAATCTATGCCTAATGGTCTCGTTCAGATCACATTTTTAGGCAAATGTAAACCCCCCCCCACCACACACACACGCAAGCATTTCTAATTCATCTTCAAATCCCAAATAATTATACACATTGTCAATTATTTTAGTATTAGTAGCACCCTTGATCATTATCAAAAGCACAGGATGGCTTGCACAGAGGTTAATGACAAGGTCACTTAGGGGTTTGCAGGTCTTTTCTTGAGTTATAATAGATAACTCATGCTTTTTTGGTTGAAGGTATAACATCCAGAAGCTCACACAACTGTCAGCACAGGTTCACTATTTGTTGCCTTTATTATGCTCTTGCACATTACTTTCTTGCTGACAAATATGGCAAGCTGGGGCCCGCAGCCTGCCCCTGCTAAATCGCCTGTCATCCAGGCTCACTCCACTCCCCACAGGCCCCGTTGTGACCCCAGGGCACTGCGGCTATGCCAGATGTCTGATGTGTGGCTGAGGGAATGGCCTAAGGAGTCCCAATGCCCAGGACGGGACCACTACCGCGTTTGGAGGCGCCATCTTGAGGGCCACTGACTGGCGTGACCTGTGGAGGGATTGCCCCCCACCTTCCGGGGCCCTCGGAACCCATGACGACACTAGCTCCTGCCCACGTGACTCCGAAATTGGTGCTGGTGGTCCTGCTTCGGAGGGGTGGACTGGCCCTGCTCTTACTTGCTCTGCTGGGATCCGCATCGGGCCACCATCTTGCTCTCCTACACTAGGGGTCTGCCCCAAGGGCCTGGAGGCCGCACTTCGCTGGGCGCCCGGCTTGGCCCACGTGCTGCTGATCAACGTGACCCCGGTCCTCCTTACCTACAAACTGACTGAGACAGCAAGCTGGACAGACAAGAGCACCAGGGGGACCGCTCCCATGGGCCTCCCTGACTGCATTAGGCCTTCTGAAGACTGGCGCCCCCACCTGAGCACAGGGCTGATGAGGACAGGCATAGCTTCGGCAGCGGCCCCTGCGTCGCTGAGGCTTGAGAGCTATGGGGCCCCCACCTTACTACCTTGGTGCTCCTGTGCCTCCATCCACCGTCACTGGACCCGCTGATCCACCTGGGTGGCTAGGTGTCGGCGGTTGCCCCGCCTAGCGGTCCTGGCTGCTGCCCAAAGACCGGGGTGTTGGTACCCTGCCACGCATCTGCTGCTCGGTGGAGGACAATCATCCATAGAAACAGAGGTAAGGTATGATCAGCTGCCAGGCCGCGCAGCAGGCTCCCTCTCCCCACCCCCTCTAACTGTACTGCTTGAGACTTCCTCACAGTGGCCAGGGCTGGGCTCAATTGGCCTTCCTTGGGTGCCTTTGTTGCCACTGCACCCGGGCTGCCTCCACCCCCTACCTTTCTATTGGCGACTCCTGGACTGGTGGACCCCGGGGACTGTTGGGGACTGTTGCTGCCTGGAGGACCCGCAGGAGGACGCCATTTCTTCACCTTCATTGGGCTCTGGCCTGGACCGGTGGGCCCTATCTAACTCCTTCACAGGCGGACGGAGAGGGGACGGAGTACCCTTACCAACATGACCCCCCTGGTACCTGGGATCTCTTCTGGCTCCCCCTCTGCAAAGAGGCACGGTCCCCCAGAGTACGCTGCAGCTCCTTCATCGCCTGCTGGTAACACTCTCTGGTCTAGGAGTTCTGGGCAGGGCCATTGGCAACTTTTCCTTGCACCCTCATGCAGCCCTGCCAGTCATCTTTGAGGGCCCCTGCTGAGTGGATGCTGCTTTCCTCGCAAGCCTGACTGGCCAGGCCTGACATTACAGCATCGCTCAGTTTTACCTACTTGCCAGCCCCACTCTACCCAGCATAAGTAGAGCCCAACTTCTGGGTTGCATACCCAGTGATTGCCCTCTGGACATGCCACGTATAAAGGGTGGCAGGGACTTCTTGCCCGCTCCGGCCAAAGACAACCCTGTATCCTCACTGTGGCTTAAGTCTAAGCCTCCTCCCGGAAGCCACCACAGACCCCTCTAAGACAATGGCTGCACTGGCGACTCCACCTCGGATCCTCTCATACAGGCCTACATGAACGCCTTCTTGCATGAGATCAAAACAGAAATTAGAATCCCTCAAAACTGAGTTTAAAGCCTGCCTCCACGAACTTCGCCAGGATGTTGCAGAAATTGGGGGCTCATCATGTTGCCACCGCCCGGGCTGCTCAGATTTCACCCCCGACATTCTTACATGTGTCCACTTCTTCACTGAAAAGGAATCCATCCTGCAGAAGGTGCGCGGTGCAACAGACCTGGTCTACAACGGCTATCCTATTCTGATTTTTGCAAAACATTGCCCCAGTAACACTTTGCAGGAGCAGAGATTTCAAGCCAGTCACTGATAAGCTCCGTGACCTCAACATCAAGTACCAGTACCAATACGGCCACCCCTTTGCTTTGATCTTTACTTGGGAAGGCAAATGTTGGGTCTTTCGTTCCCTGCGGGATGTGAAACAACTTCTGCATCTCCTGAAATAGTCTAGAGCCCCTACCCTTCTCAGGCCTCCCGAGAGAATCTATATGGCCTGAACGGTCAACGGTGATTCCCCAAACATAGAACATGCACTAAGGAGCAAGCGTATTCCCAAGCTAAGCAGGACTTTATCCAGCATCTCTGTACCATGGACGAGTCTCACTCACCGGGTCGATCCCCAAAGGCCTCTGAAAAGAGGACGTTCCACCCCACCAAGGATTGACTCGCACCCCCCTCTAGCTGCAGGGTCAACCTGGCCTTGACAAATGGAATGCACCCAATGGGAATGCCACCCCTCCAGAGTCCGCCAACCTCCACCCAGCTTCTTTCTGCTGAGTTCTTCCTGGCATGGGGCCTCCCCTCTGCAAATAAAGCCTTGCTGGCATACCTCCCTGTTTGACTGAGTGGGCCCCCCGGGGTGCTCCTCACTTGTCCTTTCGATCCCTGCTGCAGGGCGAGGAGGCCAGCCTATTGGTATCACATGCTTCCACACCTCGATGCTTACTTTGCTCCTTTGAAGGGTGAGTTCTTCAGAATGGGCCTTGTCTTAACGTATGGGCTGTTCCAGGATGATACTAGAATTTACAGGCTCTGTTAACCACCATGTGTTCCTGTTTCCATACCCCAGTCCTCACACCCCCTTTTCCCTCCCTGGGGAGGAATAGGCCGGACAAGAGGTGCCTCCCAAGTGCTCTCCCCAACCTATCCTATACCAGGGAAGCCCTCTGCTCGTTGTGCCACAGACTGCACTCCCTCCACACTGCCACCTGCCCCCCTGCACTCCCCCCCTGCACTCCCTCCCTGCAACGCAGTGAACCTCCTCTGATCCATGACCCACGATCGCAATTGACCCCTCTACCTTTCAGTATGTCTGAGTCCCTTTACGTTAAATTACTCTACCGCAACGTTAAAGGGCTTAACTCCCACAATAAAAGGCGCCAGGTGTGGTGTTACATGCTCATCCAAGACCCTGACATCATTTTCTTACAATAAACTCACCTACTACACTTTGACACGCCTAGTATGGCCTACCCTAAATATCCACTTTAATTCTGGGCATCCTCTTCATCCAAATCGGTGGGGTCGCA
The DNA here is from genome assembly GCF_964261635.1 of Lissotriton helveticus. Classification (NCBI taxonomy): domain Eukaryota; kingdom Metazoa; phylum Chordata; class Amphibia; order Caudata; family Salamandridae; genus Lissotriton; species Lissotriton helveticus. Next base: position 1,623,766,038 of record NC_136067.1, read on the forward strand.
ATTCTGTGTAAACCCAGATTCAGGCCTGTGGCTGGTGCAGGACGGCGAGGGCCTCTACTTGAAGGTTCGAGTATAACTTGACTCCCGGAAAATGTCTATGTGCCTAACCAAGAGCAAAACGCTTACTTGAGATCTCTCCTAAAGTAGCAGCTGACACGAGCTGAGGGACATATGCTCCTTGGAGGGGATTTCAACCTGGTTTGGGATCATGACATGGATCGTAGCGCTACTACCTACCAAGGTACGGGGGCAATGTCTGCTGCCCTTAAAAGAGATTTACAGATATGGGACTCATAGATGCTTGGCACTACAAAAAATTCCCAGATGCCCGGGACTACTCCTTTTTCTCCCATGTCCACCGCTCATACTCACGTATAGATTACTTTTTTCTCTCCCTCATGCGGTTCCTGGAATCGGCTTATATTTAGGACATTTCCATCTCGGACCATGACCATCTTGCGGTGGTCCTGTGGTGCCATGGTGGAGGCCACAGCTCCTCCACTCGCTGGAGGCTCCCTCCCCACATACCTGCATGATCCGTTTGATCTTTCTGAGATAAGGCGGGAAATTGGATCCTCTTTTTAAACAAACGCCCTTCCTGAAACCCCTGAGCACACTATGGGATGCCCTAAAGACGACCATTTGGGGGATCATAACCTCCATAACGGTTGCCCGATCCCTGGAAGCCCGCCTCGTTGACACAGCCCTAGTAGAGGTCATTAAAGCACTTGAGTGTTGGACCACGAGGTGCCCTCTGGGCACCACAGGAAACGCCTGGCCATACTCCGGGGGCAACTGAGGGTTTACCGGACAAATAAAGCAGAACGATCACTCATAACACTAAAATTCTACGACGGGGGAGACAAGGTGGGATCAAGCTTGGCCCGCCGTCTCAGCGCAAACTCAGCGAGAGCCCACATCTCAAAAAGTTAAAAAAGCAGATGGCACCTGGTCATGCACATCTGTGCATGACAAATAACAAGCATTCCGCTCCTTCTATGTGTCTCTATACGCTAAAGACTCCCATTCTCTGGGGGCCATCTCCTCCTTCCTTGGCGCATACCCCTGGGAACCCCTTGATCACTGACACACCCAACTGCTCGACGACCAAACCATGCTGGACGAAATACATAGGGTGCCAAGACATCTCCCAACCGTGAAAACCCCTGGCCCAGACGGCCTCTCATTCCATCACATCTTCCTCCCTCAGCTTCAAGACCATCTCCTTTGCCTCTTCAATACATTCTCCGAGACCTCGGGCCTAACCCTCACGATGTCAGAGGCGGTACTATCCCCAAACCAGGAAAGGACCCTTGTCTATGCTTGTCATACCGACCTACCACCTTGCTCAATACGGAAACCAAGATCTACACCAAGATACTGGCGAACTATCTTGAACCATACCTCCCCGGGCTGGTAGACCCGGACCAGGTTGGATTCATACACGATCGCCAGGGAGCAAATAACATCCATCGAATAGCTCATCTCGTTGAGAAGGTCCAACGCTGGGACATCCCAGCTTGTCTGGTATCACTGGACGCGGAGAAAGCATTCGACCGGGTCGACTGGTGCTTCCTGCTGGGAGTTTTGCAAAAAATTGGCCTATTATATCTAGACTTATGCCTCCTATGTTGCCCCCACAGCGCGGATTCGTATCAATTCCCATCTCTCCCCGCCCATCTCTATACCAAGGGGCACTAGGCAAGGCGCCCTTGCTCTTCGCCTTAGCAATTGAACCCCTTGTCATTACCATACGCCAGTCTGCAGATATCACCGGCATCCCCTTTGGAGGTCACGAGCACAAAGTAGCCTTGTTCACAAATGATCTTTTACTTTCATTAACTGCCCCAGCACCTCCTTACAAGCACTAGCTTCTTTCCTTAGCTCCTTTAAGAAGGCCTCGGATTTAGAATCAATATGGCCAAATCCCAGGCTCTAAACCCAACTCTCTATGCCCGGAGGTACTTCACTTTCAGCCCCTCGTCACACTGCACTGGGCCACTCAATCGATCCGCTATTTGGTCTAAATTTTACCCCATCTCTGTCCTCTCGGTCCCAGGTCAACTAGCTGTCCTCTAGGCAGGACGTATTGGAAGATCTACGGCATTGGAAAAAGCTTCTGATATCCTGGCTTGCTCGCCTCAATGCGTTCAAAATGTCCATTCTACCAAAGTACTGAACTTATTACAAACCTTGCCCACACCCATCCCCCAAGTAGATATTCAGCGACTCCAATGCGATTTGAACTCTCTCATCTGGGAGAAGGGCCGACCGAGATTCTCCAACAAACTACTCATGATGCCCCGGGATCATGGAGGTCTAGTCTGCCCCAGCCTTCTCGAGTACTACTGGGTGTCTCACCTCCCTACATATCGGGGTGGGTCGTCTGTAAAAGTGAAAAACACTGGTTCCATATGAACGTGCTGCTGCCTGTAGACCCCTCTGGGACCTGGCCTGGTTCCCCAGATTAGCCCGGCACCGTAGCGCATACACAGCCATTCCCACGAAGATGGTCCTCGACATCAGGGACAAGATAGCGATTCCTAGAGGCCTCCCGTCTTTTCCCTCCCCAATACACCAGTGGCACGTAATCCCAACTTCCCTCCAGCCCTGCAACCACACTAATTTTCAACATGAGGGGATGGTGAATGCCGCATGATTCAGGATCTACTTGAGGAAAACACTCAAACCCTTCAAACAATGCCAGAAAGCCTTTCACCTCACAAACATAGCCAGGCTACAGTATTACCGGCTCCGACATTGGTTGCTCACGCCAACTTACATACAGGGGGCTACTAGACCACTCACCTCCTTTGAGGCCCTGGTAAGCATATCTGATGGAACCCGGGTCTTGATCTCCCGCACATATCCAGTTTTACCGCACTCCTCCCCCATCTACCCCCCTACATTTCAAAGGCAGTGGTCTGCAGATCTAGGGGAGGAAATCCCACCGGAAAATCGGAAAAAACTTTGACGCAACATTTCCAAAATTTACAGAAGCATTTCCCAGCGCGAATCTGCTTACAAACTCATGAAGCGCTGGTATTACACTCCAGGGCGTTTACACAAAATTCTCCTAGACGTATCACCCCTCTGTTCACATTGCCAGTCAGCCATGGGCGATTTCCTCCATATTTGGCGGTCCTGCCCAATGCTGACCATGTTCTGGAAGGAAGTCCTGAGCCACATCAAAGACTCTGTAGGCTTTCCAGTGCCATGTTCCCCTACAGTGACTCTACTGGGCATCCGTCCTCAACAGCTTGCAGCGATGACCCATTCTGATTGGCGCCTCATTGCACAAATGCTAGGTGCAGCTAAACAGCCTATTAGCCTCCACTGGAAGAAGCCCTCCACCTCTCCCCACTCTGCAAGGTTCCTGCTTCTCTGGTACATCATGGCAATGGAGCTTTCGACGTCCCGGATTACGTATACCGAAACCAAATTCACGCACATTTGGCAGCCACTGATAAACCATTTTTCAAAACTAGAACACTCCTGTTATGCCCTCCCGGACTTCGGGCTCTACAACTCTTTGAGGATGCAACCTCGCCATACGCCAGGGTCCCCAGAGACTAGGTCTCCACCTCACAGGCGCAGCGAAGACCTTCCCTCCCTTTACTTCTCACATAAGACTTGTCTGACACTTTCCAGGGCTCTCATCCCTCCCCCCCCCCCACATTTATCTCTCGACCCCTTCCCCCTCTTTCCCAGTCGTGACATTTTGTCAACTATGAGGTCTTATCCCCAACTATCGCTGAGGGCAAATTTATGTACTCCTCTATGTTCTAAGAATCATATTTATCTGTGCCTTGAGATACATAGCATCTGTCAAATGCTCATGACATCTTTAATGTAGGAGGCCTCACAGTCTCTCAGTAACACTGATGCTTTGTATGTGGACAATTGTTTGTCTCTCTAATATTTAATAAACAGATTTGATTTAAAATGTAGCCAACTCCCCACCCACCAACTTGTGAGTGTCTGGTTTTAAATAACACCGATATCCCATTAAATACATTAAATGAGAGACTCTAGATCTCTTGTCCTGAAAAGATATCACTTTTAGGTGTTATCAAGCTTATATTGGCATTTCTAAACCACCTTTCCACGCCTGCCTCATTCTAGGAGAAGACAGACTCTTACTGTCCTATAAATACGAGCAGGAGCATACTGATGCACTCACATAAAATTGATCTGGCCAAACTAGGCTGAAAGACCTCTATTCTTTCTCGCATTAGATCTCCCATATGTGTGGAATTTACAGTGCTCGATACCCGCAGATCTAAGTCATGGACCAGTTGTCTTGATGCTTATTTAGTCCAATGGACATCTAGACATTAACCGGTTATATACTGTGGCAGAAACAGATCCCATCTCCTTGGAAAATCTATTAAAGTCTATGAATGATCAAAAGCCAGTCCAAGAATGACCAAAAACCCTTAACCTGAATGTATGCTGTGATGGACTCTAGGAACACGGAGCCCAACTCCTTGTAAAACATTTCCTCATGCAAATACAACATGGAGGTGCGCTCAGGGCTAAGCACTCATCTATTATTGGCTGTGGGACTGGAGGATAAGTTCAGAAACAGCAAGCCACCCTCTAACACTTCCCCAAAGTCTGGCTTGTCACACTAGTCTCTGTCCTGTAGAAGCTGTGTGGTTGGCAGGATAATGAGATTTCCTAAAGCAAAATTCCAGCACACTCTGGTAAGACGCTGAAGGGGGGCAACGAGCGCTTGCACCACTGCCCTTCTGGTCATGGCTGTGTCTTTTTGTTCACCCTGGTGCTCTTATCTGTGCCCATTCCCTATCCTCTGCTACTCTTATCTCTGCCCTTCATGGAACTTGGCTTTGAAAAAAGGCTTTATAACTAGTGATTAACACGCTCCCATTAAAAAAATCTCAATTGAGCATTTGCGACCTGGAGTGCCCCAGGGATCCTTCTGCACAGCCTTGGAAATAAAGAAATTCTTCTTAGGAGGATTTCAGCCAGCTACTTATAGTCACCTCTGGCTAGTTTGCAAATTTGACTGCTCTTCCATCAAATTAAAAACCATAAGCGGTTATAGGTTCTATTTCTATGGAGAAGCTTCTCTTGGAACCGGATGTGACAAGCAGTTAAATATTCTTAAAAAGGTCATTTCGGATGGTCCAGCTAAATTTTCTGAAGTTGGAAACCAGCAACTTTTTTGTCCAAGCACAGTACGTGGAAAGGGTCTCTGATGGCCTTCCCTGTCAATAATGTCAAAATGAGGCCCTGGCCCTCTCCGGCAATGATAAGTTACTGTGCCATGGGCATAGAAACTGAGGGGGTACTGGGGTGGGAGGGTTAGTCCCACCTAGTCTGAAGTGAGGGGAGACATTATCCCCCGCCTCCCCCCCAATGTTTTAAAGGGAAAACTGTAGTGATAGACGGAGCCAGACTATCTGAAGCTGAAACATCACCTAAAACTCTTTGAAGCGCTACAGAGTAGCACGCTCTATTGGGGCTGTAGGACCACTCTGTCGAGCCAGCAGAGTACGCAAAGGCAGGATGTGCCATTTTATGTTGATGGTACTGCAGGCTCCCTAGACTTGAGAAAACTTCAGGAGGCTCAGGACCTCAGTGACATAACTAATAATTAGAAAAACCAACAGGGCCTTGGAGTCCCACCAGATCCTGCGCCTTACGATACAGCCCTTCAAGGAGACAGTGGCTAAGTGCAGCATGATCTCAGACAGACATGTTCTGTCACCAAGTATGATCTTAAGTGTCTGTGGTAACATTCCAAACAGAAAAGGACACCGTTAAATCTTAAGACTATGCACGTGTACATGTACATGTGTATAGTGTCAGTCTGATTTAAACTGCGTTTATTGAAATCCATGTACTAACACGTTAATTCATAAATACATTGAACACAAAGCCCTGACCAATGGTGTTAAAAGGAAAAAGAGAAGGATGAAACCATACAGCGTCTAAATTGCACAATGTGGAACTAGGAAACCTGAAGTCCATTACTGGCTTACACTCTTGACCCAACGGTGTGAGCCACAGGACATTCTTTACTTCACTATCTTTTTCATCAAAAAACCAGTCTGACAGCAGATTGACCCAATGCAGTTCACAATCTGCGCTCTACGGATACCTCATCTGTATATGGTTATTATAAAACAACACATTGACGTAATTCAGTTCAGGGTCTGCTCTGTACAAAACCTCACTTTTATATGGTTCTTGCTTCTCAATTAACAACAATGTAGGCCATATAAATAGAAAATATCGCAAAATGAAATTTTGGGTAATTCGAGGCAACTTTGTAAAGATATGGGGGTATTTCTGAATTCTCCCTTTTTTAACTTTCATTAAATATCACTTAATCAGGTGATATAATTGTATGTACTTAATTGAGACACTGAGAAATGTTGAGCAATACAAGTATTTTTTAATGTTAAAGAACCTTTAGCATATATTTTCTTGACATTTGCTGCCTAATTGACATCTTTTGATGGCTCAGCCTTGTGCTTTGGCTCTTAAGAGTCCAGCCAGACCCTGCACTGCCCCACCGCCCACCTTCCCAAAATGTAGTATTCCCTATGCCATTCTGTGTAGCGCTGGGATCTGACCCCCTACTTTGCTGTCAAGATGCAATTACAACTGGAAGCAATGGGAGCACCCATGACAGAACCTCGAGACGCCACAGAGCCGCATGCGCACAGCGAGGGCACGCGCACAGAGGGGCGCTTCTGCAGGTTGTGTAACATCACTACTCCAAGGCCTACCTTCAGTGAAACGTTCTTGCCGAATGTCACATCTCCCGACACCGTCAGGTGGTCTAGTTCCAGCATGTCCGGGATGCTCTCGAACCGCTTCAGGTAATCCTGCACCTGTTACAAAAAGAAACATTAATACGTCTTACACTGGTCGTTCAGTACACAAATCAATGTACATTAACTGTCACATCTGGAAAACTACAGATGCACGGAATGACTTGTTTAAAAGTCGTGCTCTGCAGTGAAGCACAATCTCACATCTGTAAATCACTGGTTCACATCTGTAAATCACTGGTTCTAAACTCAACAGCCGGAACTAAGCCACGAGTAAAGAAGCACGCCAGAACAAAAGGCAATGCACCTTCCTACTGCAAGACAAAAATAAGCTAATAATCACAAGCACTGCAAAACACAGGTGCGGGAGGTTGTCCTGTGCATAATACTTTGCATTAATTTTCATGCCTTAGGAGCAAAACGAAAATGTTTCTTTGCATAGATGTATCATTTCACAGACACACCAGCAAGCACTATTCATTTTTGTTTATTTTTATTTTCATAATCAACAAACATTAATTTATAGCCATCATATCCGACAATTTCGACCATAAAAATCAACAGGGAGAATTACCGAGTATTGATAGCCACATCTTGCCCGTCGATCATGGCTTCACAGTCCCCCTACCCAACAATTCCTCAGACCAGACTCTGTTCTGCTAGGGCTTCTATGTCCCCCTGAGAAGCCAGCTGCCTCGGTATCTCAATAGGCGCCACAACATAATTTCTCCCCCCAATTTTCAAAGAGAAATGGGAAATCACCATGATACACGTGGATCGAATGCAGGGAGTAGAGATGGTAGGTTTTTTGTGAAAAATGGTAAGGTGTTTTCCGGAGTCTTGTGTTGTCGACCATCGGGAACAGCAAACACTCACTAAGTGTTTCATGAAAATGTTTGAAAATCTTGCCCTTACACATGCTAACTTCTTCCTGTTAGATTGTAACTTATGGGCGGAAGATAAAACACTCCCTCAGTGTAAAGAATTCCTAGGTTCCAGAGAAACAATTGGGTTGGAACTACTAATAAATTACCTAACACATCACAGGTGATATACCCTGGATTTACCATTAGCACCAAAGGACTTTTTTCACTGTAAAAGATATGATCCCTTCAAGCAAGTCGCACCACATGTTGATAGCTTTTGGGAAAAAATGCTTTAGAACCCCAAGTGAAGGCAGGAAAAGGATCACAAGGCATGTCATAAGTTGAATAAGAACCAGGAGGGAAAACCCCTTTGAAACACAGAGCTCTGTCTCTCCAGATTCAAAGACTTAGGTGTGAAGGGAATATTGCTACAATGGATAGAATCCAACCCTCAAACAATCCCTCCTACCTATCAGAATTCCAAAAAGTGGAAAAAGGGATGCCTCAGGGCTCTGCCCTTAGCCCTATCCTCTTTAATATCTATTTACGTCCCCTGCTGAAAATTATTCAATCATATGGCATTCGTTTTGTGAACTATGTCAACGATACGCAACTGATTCTTTCGCTAGACAGCGATAGACAAACGTCACTAGATGCTTTTCATAATTGTCTAAGAGATGTAGCAGAGTGGTTGAATAGTAATCCATTCGAATTTGATGGTGAGAAAACAGAATTTTCATGCTGTTCGTCTTCAAGAAACCTTCATGTACTCCTGAATAACTTCTGGCCTCGGACCTGCACAGGCAATTTAGAGACTTCGAAGTCAATGCGTAATTTAGGAACACGCATTGATGACAAGCTCTTGATGGAGACACACGTTTACAAGACAGCAGTTACAAGTTTTGAACTACTCTGGAACTTACAGAAAATTGTATCACTACTGCCTCAGCCTGCACGAAAACTAGTGGTGCACAGTACAGTTCTAAGTACAATTGATTACTGCAATGCCTTGCTGCTTGGAGCCCCAAGGAATTTACTAAAAAGGCTGTATGGAGTGCAGGCAGTAGTGGCAACATTTGCACTAAATAAACGCCTCTTCTTCCGACACTCTCAAGGAACTCCACTGGCTTTCAGTGAAAGAGGCTAACATTTAAATCAATGTGCATCACATATAAGGCAATAAAGGAAACAGGACCTAGGCTGGTGCAAAGAAAATTTATACATTATGTTCCAGCAAGGGATCTACGCTCCTCCTCAGCTAATTTACTATGCATTCTGACTTTTCGGAAAGTGAAACATGGAGGTCAGGCTTGTTCAGTAAGGGCAGCCCATATATGAAATAAGCTGCTGGCTTAAGAGCCAGTAAGATTTTCCTCCAATTTAGGAGGGACCTGAAAACATGGCTCTTTCCCACATAGCTAGCTGTGTACAAGGAAGACAGAATAAAGGGCTGTGTTTAAGACACTGCCTCTCTGGCAGTTTAAGTTTTGAGAGAAGGTTAACTCAGCGCCAGGATAAGAGAAGAGCGATGTAAACAAACATCTTAAAAGTAGAGGTCATAAGTCACTGTGATGGTGGTGAATGAGAGGGGAGCGAAATGAAGGGTTACTATTAATAAGATCATAGGAAAGGTGGTAGCGGTTGATGTAATCAGTTGCAGATGTAAAATGGATTTCACATAATCATAAGATGCCCAGTTGCCCCGTGACTCTCGCGGAGAGGCTCGCATACAGTAGCGGGCTTCAGTAGAATGCATTATTAAAATAAATATGCATTGTCTTAAGCCTTAAGGTCTAACCTGATGGCTTAGGTCTGAAAAGAAAAGCAATGTTAGTGACTGAATAACAAGAAAACCAGCTTTAAGTGTTATTACGACTTCACCATCTTTGAAGGGTCGTGCATAACGCACAACCAACGACTATCTGAAAAACAATGACACATTTATGGGTATATTTTAAATAAAATAAAAAGAACTACCCAATAAAACAAATGCAGGATGAACCTTTTTAGCTTCGAAGAGGGAGCTCATGCATCTCTTTTAAAGTTATGTTCAGTACCGAGATTTCCTTTTTGACAGGTTGATTAATAAATCAGTGTATGTCTTCACCTGCTGCCACTGTGTCTGATGCTCCCGGCTCACTTCAAAGAAACACTAAAATCAAGAACATGACCCGGACAACCCCAGGCTAGTGAAGCTCCATTTTGGTGAATTTCCAGAAGAGGATAACCTGTTTCCTCCAACAATTTGAGAACATTTGAAAAAAACACTACCAGATAAAAGTCAAAAGGACAATAAAAAGCTAAAAAATAGTTTAGCATAAAAGAGGCTGGAGTAATGGAAGCGGGGGAATAAAAGGCAGAACTTGGAGTGGAGGCACTCTGGGCCAGGAAGGGGTAGAAGTGCAAGGCTACACTTAATCAGGTATAAGGGGGAGAGGAACTAGTTATGTAGGCTGAGGCACTCTGGCATAAGCAGGGGTAGCGATACTGGGGAGATAGATCATGGAGGAGAGGGATAAAGAAAAAAAATGGAGGAACAAGGTATACTGAAGTGGAATGAAAATAGGAAGAGAAGAGAAGTGTGGGCAGGAGTACAGGAGGTGGAAGGAGTATGAAAACAACTTTACCTCCATAAAAGGGAAAGATGGGACTCTGTAAATAAAAGGAAGCATAGGATTTTATTCAGCAAGTGGCAGGGAGTATAGATAGGGGTCATGGACATAATTATTGCTGGAGATTGGAAAACAACATTTTTGAGGCAAAATCCCAGTGGTCAATGTGTTTTCGTCGACAAGTAACAACATCCATCTCACCTACGATATCTGGTTAATGGACTCTATGTCCTGGTATATCACGACAGTTGAGAGGCAAGAGGTGACGTCCCAATAAATGCCACTGGAGGACTTTTGGGAGGACTATTCTTGCAAGTTCAAGCAGCACGTGCCCATAATTATTCCTTGCTCTTCAAACGAAAGAGAACTCTCCCGTCTGGTCACTAGAATACTTGATGTAGCATTGATCAGCCAAAGCAATCAGGTAGTTGGCACCTCGGAGGCCTTCTTCGAGGAGTCGCCTGATGTGAAGCACCCAAGACTCTTCAATGTCTGCATGTGAAATACTCCGCTTTTTCATCTAACTTGACAAAAACCACCACTTTTCTCACATTTTACAATGCTCTGTATTTTGTCGATGTTGGCTTTTCAGAAACTTCTTGGGACAGCGCCCAGCAAAATCATTCGTTGATGAGAGCATTGTACTTTGAGAAAATGCTGGTGCAAGACTAGCACAGTGATGGAGAAACAACTACATGTGTACGAAGCACTCAATGAAACCCAGAGTAGGGAGCAACTACTACATGTGTAAGAAGCATTCAATGAAACCCAGAGTAGGGAGGAACAACTACATGTGTACGAAGCACTCAATGAAACCCAGAGTAGGGAGGAACTACTACATGTGAAAGAAGCATTCAATGAAACCCAGAGTAGGGAGGAACAACTACATGTGTAAGAAGCATTCAATGAAACCCAGAGTAGGGAGCAACTACTACATGTGTAAGAAGCATTCAATGAAACCCAGAGTAGGGAGCAACTACTACATGTGTAAGAAGCATTCAATGAAACCCAGAGTAGGGAGCAACTACTACATGTGTAAGAAGCATTCAATGAAACCCAGAGTAGGGAGGAACTACTACATGTGTAAGAAGCATTCAATGAAACCCAGAGTAGGGAGCAACTACTACATGTGTAAGAAGCATTCAATGAAACCCAGAGTAGGGAGGAACTACTACATGTGTAAGAAGCATTCAATGAAACCCAGAGTAGGGAGGAACAACTACATGTGTACGAAGCACTCAATGAAACCCAGAGTAGGGAGGAACAACTACATGTGTAAGAAGCATTCAATGAAACCCAGAGTAGGGAGGAACAACTACATGTGTAAGAAGCATTCAATGAAACCCAGAGTAGGGAGCAACTACTACATGTGTAAGAAGCATTCAATGAAACCCAGAGTAGGGAGCAACTACTACATGTGTAAGAAGCATTCAATGAAACCCAGAGTAGGGAGGAACAACTACATGTGTAAGAAGCATTCAATGAAACCCAGAGTAGGGAGCAACTACTACATGTGTAAGAAGCATTCAATGAAACCCAGAGTAGGGAGCAACTACTACATGTGTAAGAAGCATTCAATGAAACCCAGAGTAGGGAGGAACAACTACATGTGTACGAAGCACTCAATGAAACCCAGAGTAGGGAGCAACTACTACATGTGTAAGAAGCATTCAATGAAACCCAGAGTAGGGAGCAACTACTACATGTGTAAGAAGCATTCAATGAAACCCAGAGTAGGGAGGAACAACTACATGTGTACGAAGCACTCAATGAAACCCAGAGTAGGGAGGAACTACTACATGTGAAAGAAGCATTCAATGAAACCCAGAGTAGGGAGGAACAACTACATGTGTAAGAAGCATTCAATGAAACCCAGAGTAGGGAGCAACTACTACATGTGTAAGAAGCATTCAATGAAACCCAGAGTAGGGAGCAACTACTACATGTGTAAGAAGCATTCAATGAAACCCAGAGTAGGGAGCAACTACTACATGTGTAAGAAGCATTCAATGAAACCCAGAGTAGGGAGCAACTACTACATGTGTAAGAAGCATTCAATGAAACCCAGAGTAGGGAGCAACTACTACATGTGTAAGAAGCATTCAATGAAACCCAGAGTAGGGAGGAACTACTACATGTGTAAGAATCATTCAATGAAACCCAGAGTAGGGAGCAACTACTACATGTGTAAGAATCATTCAATGAAACCCAGAGTAGGGAGGAACTACTACATGTGTAAGAAGCATTCAATGAAACCCAGAGTAGGGAGGAACTACTACATGTGTAAGAAGCATTCAATGAAACCCAGAGTAGGGAGCAACTACTACATGTGTAAGAAGCATTCAATGAAACCCAGAGTAGGGAGGAACTACTACATGTGTAAGAAGCATTCAATGAAACCCAGAGTAGGGAGCAACTACTACATGTGTAAGAAGCATTCAATGAAACCCAGAGTAGGGAGGAACAACTACATGTGTACGAAGCATTCAATGAAACCCAGAGTAGGGAGCAACTACTACATGTGTACGAAGCATTCAATGAAACCCAGAGTAGGGAGCAACTACTACATGTGTAAGAAGCATTCAATGAAACCCAGAGTAGGGAGCAACTACTACATGTGTAAGAAGCATTCAATGAAACCCAGAGTAGGGAGGAACTACTACATGTGTAAGAAGCATTCAATGGAACCCAGAGTAGGGAGGAACTACTACATGTGAAAGAAGCATTCAATGAAACCCAGAGTAGGGAGGAACAACTACATGTGTAAGAAGCATTCAATGAAACCCAGAGTAGGGAGGAACTACTACATGTGTAAGAAGCATTCAATGAAACCCAGAGTAGGGAGCAACTACTACATGTGTAAGAAGCATTCAATGAAACCCAGAGTAGGGAGCAACTACTACATGTGTAAGAATCATTCAATGAAACCCAGAGTAGGGAGCAACTACTACATGTGTAAGAAGCATTCAATGAAACCCAGAGTAGGGAGGAACTACTACATGTGTAAGAAGCATTCAATGAAACCCAGAGTAGGGAGCAACTACTACATGTGTAAGAAGCATTCAATGAAACCCAGAGTAGGGAGCAACTACTACATGTGTAAGAAGCATTCAATGAAACCCAGAGTAGGGAGCAACTACTACATGTGTAAGAAGCATTCAATGAAACCCAGAGTAGGGAGGAACTACTACATGTGTAAGAAGCATTCAATGAAACCCAGAGTAGGGAGCAACTACTACATGTGTAAGAAGCATTCAATGAAACCCAGAGTAGGGAGGAACAACTACATGTGTACGAAGCATTCAATGAAACCCAGAGTAGGGAGCAACTACTACATGTGTACGAAGCATTCAATGAAACCCAGAGTAGGGAGCAACTACTACATGTGTAAGAAGCATTCAATGAAACCCAGAGTAGGGAGCAACTACTACATGTGTAAGAAGCATTCAATGAAACCCAGAGTAGGGAGGAACTACTACATGTGTAAGAAGCATTCAATGGAACCCAGAGTAGGGAGGAACTACTACATGTGAAAGAAGCATTCAATGAAACCCAGAGTAGGGAGGAACAACTACATGTGTAAGAAGCATTCAATGAAACCCAGAGTAGGGAGCAACTACTACATGTGTAAGAAGCATTCAATGAAACCCAGAGTAGGGAGCAACTACTACATGTGTAAGAAGCATTCAATGAAACCCAGAGTAGGGAGCAACTACTACATGTGTAAGAAGCATTCAATGAAACCCAGAGTAGGGAGCAACTACTACATGTGTAAGAAGCATTCAATGAAACCCAGAGTAGGGAGCAACTACTACATGTGTAAGAAGCATTCAATGAAACCCAGAGTAGGGAGCAACTACTACATGTGTAAGAAGCATTCAATGAAACCCAGAGTAGGGAGGAACTACTACATGTGTAAGAAGCATTCAATGAAACCCAGAGTAGGGAGGAACAACTACATGTGTAAGAAGCATTCAATGAAACCCAGAGTAGGGAGGAACAACTACATGTGTACGAAGCACTCAATGAAACCCAGAGTAGGGAGCAACTACTACATGTGTAAGAAGCATTCAATGAAACCCAGAGTAGGGAGCAACTACTACATGTGTAAGAAGCATTCAATGAAACCCAGAGTAGGGAGGAACAACTACATGTGTACGAAGCACTCAATGAAACCCAGAGTAGGGAGGAACTACTACATGTGAAAGAAGCATTCAATGAAACCCAGAGTAGGGAGGAACAACTACATGTGTAAGAAGCATTCAATGAAACCCAGAGTAGGGAGCAACTACTACATGTGTAAGAAGCATTCAATGAAACCCAGAGTAGGGAGCAACTACTACATGTGTAAGAAGCATTCAATGAAACCCAGAGTAGGGAGGAACTACTACATGTGTAAGAAGCATTCAATGAAACCCAGAGTAGGGAGCAACTACTACATGTGTAAGAAGCATTCAATGAAACCCAGAGTAGGGAGCAACTACTACATGTGTAAGAATCATTCAATGAAACCCAGAGTAGGGAGCAACTACTACATGTGTAAGAAGCATTCAATGAAACCCAGAGTAGGGAGGAACTACTACATGTGTAAGAAGCATTCAATGGAACCCAGAGTAGGGAGCAACTACTACATGTGTAAGAAGCATTCAATGAAACCCAGAGTAGGGAGCAACTACTACATGTGTAAGAAACATTCAATGAAACCCAGAGTAGGGAGCAACTACTACATGTGTAAGAAGCATTCAATGAAACCCAGAGTAGGGAGGAACAACTACATGTGTAAGAAGCATTCAATGAAACCCAGAGTAGGGAGCAACTACTACATGTGTAAGAAGCATTCAATGAAACCCAGAGTAGGGAGCAACTACTACATGTGTAAGAAGCATTCAATGAAACCCAGAGTAGGGAGGAACAACTACATGTGTAAGAAGCATTCAATGAAACCCAGAGTAGGGAGCAGCTACTACATGTGTAAGAAGCATTCAATGAAACCCAGAGTAGGGAGGAACATACAACTTCAGGTATATGGATCACGCTGGAGACTGAACTCATTAGCAGTTGATAGGCAAAACTAGCTTAGCCTTTCAAGAATGTGGAACCCCTTCATACCTCACTTCAAGAGGGATGCCATCGGGCGATAGAAGAGTGATGAACACAACAAACGAATCAAGAGTACCTCTTTCTTCCCGCTGATATAAAGTCCTTCTTTTCAACTTTATCCTTTGATACAACAGTGTCTTCTATGAGTCTACACTGACATGCTAACTGTAAGAATAGGAACTACTGGTTTAATTAGTATGATGGGATAAAGTCCCACTGGTGGCATAACCGCAGAACAGATTCCAGCCACGAGCGAATAGGCACGATAAAAGCATCAGAAAATAGATCTAAAAATAAACAGACACAATAAAAGCAGATACAAACCAGGGAGAATTAAAATGTACTCAAACAGATGGGTCTTTCAGCAACACAATAAATATTTAATGAGCTCGAAATGAACAATGAGAGCATCCAGTGCCCAGGAGAAAAATCTATGAAAGATCGACGCACCATCGCATATTGGATTAGACAGCCCGGAACATCATGGCTGCCACAAACCATAGTGAGGTTTTAAAAGACACAAGTGCAGGATCTTGAGATGAATCACGGTCTAAGAAAGATCGACGCACCATCGCAGGTTGAATTAGGCAGCCCAGAACATCACGGCTACCACAAACCAAGGTGAGGTTTTAAAAGACACAAGTGCAGGATCTTGAGATGAATCATGGTAACCTGGCAGTTTGACCTCATTTGTTATTTTTGCCCAGTGCACCTGACGGTCTGGGAGTCCAGTGGATGCGATGATGTGCCCGGCATAGCAAGGGGCTGGCCAGCAGGTCTAACTGAAGCTTATCCACCATTTATTTGTGGAAAGTGGCTACTGCTGCTTCGTATCCAGCTATACTGGGAGAGTGATGGCTGCTGGCAGCCAATTCTAGGTTCAGGGCTCTTTCTCTGTACCCTCTGTCTTTACTTTCAGCATCGTGCATACTGTGTGCTGTTACACGTTGTCTAGCTGGGACGATGCAATGTGAATATTGTCCTATGAAGAACGCAGCGCACATTGCAACTGCTACCCTCAAATTATCTTACATATACTAAGTACTGCTACCAAACTGCTTAGCATGCTAAAACCTTTAACCATTGTGTCTAACCTCAGCTAACTTCCTACCTTAACCATCTGCCTGCAGAAGAACACTCTTGGTTCAGAACAGGCTTCAGTAAAGGAACAGCAACTTTGAAAGTGCTTAATGGCATCCGCAGCATTCTACATGATGGTAATATTGCCGTACTGGTGTTATTAGATCTCTCAGCAGATTTCAATACCATTGAGCAGATGAAATTACTAGCTGTTGTGGAAAATTGAACTAACTTTAGAGACCTAGCACTGAAATTCTTCGCCTCTTTCCTTTTGGAGTGGCAGCAACTAGTGAAGATGTGGACTCGCATATCAAGATGTGACCTGGTGGTATGTGACCTATCAAATGGTTCAATATTCTCTCCTACACTCTTCAACCTTTATCTGCACAAAGTGTATTTGAGAGTATCTTTTGTAAAGCATATTCACAGTTACCACACTTACTTCATATCGATTTAAGATTGGATAGCTGAAAACTTACTCATGCTTTCCATGCTAAAAATAAAGTTCCTGCTAATAGGTCCTGAACCCGAAAACAGATTTGGCCTGGTTCTCTTGAACGAGCTGAAACTTGAATACTTCATCCCAAAACAAATTCCTTAAGTTAACGTCCTGGGCTTCACTCTTGATAATACTCCATTCTCTCACATAAAAAAATCTATTGGTCAGATGACTTTTTT
Source organism: Lissotriton helveticus (assembly GCF_964261635.1). Classification (NCBI taxonomy): domain Eukaryota; kingdom Metazoa; phylum Chordata; class Amphibia; order Caudata; family Salamandridae; genus Lissotriton; species Lissotriton helveticus. The sequence continues at coordinate 1,623,783,183 of NC_136067.1, forward strand.
TTTTTTAATTTTATCTGCACTTTTTGGGGGGGAAAAATATATTTTTTTTAAACCAACAAAACTCTCTTCCTGGCCTGTTGAGGACTGTAGCACACACCTTTATAATTTCAAGATTGGCCACTGGAAAAACTGTTTTGCAGGTATTCCACAATCATCCTTAGCCTTACTGAAAGCTGTATTCAACTCCACATCTAGACTCGTTGAAGATAGCATGAATTGTACCCACATATCCAGGATCATGTTGGATCTACATTGGCTACCCTTAAAAACTAGGATGAAGTTAAAAATGTGTTGCCTAGCTCACAAAGTAGGACACCAGACTATGCAACTACCTGGCCAACCTTTGGGCGGTGATCCAGACATGAAAAGCAAGGACTCCGTTACAGTCGACAACCTTAAAGTTCAGAAAATCTAAAGTGCTGAAACAATTATTTTTGGAGGCAGACACACACTTCCCTTCCCTTCCTGCACTCCCCGTTCCTGCATGCAGTAAACAACGGGAGACCCATCTGTTCTGTCAATTTGGCTAATCCAAACAATGTTGACCTTAATCCAGCTCTCTGATTGTATTTATTCCCAGTTACACCAGGAGGATTCTACCCTCTCTTAATTTACCTTCCGAATATAATTATGTGATGTAATTTACATATTTTTGACTCCTACCTAGGTCATTGATTGCTGGTGTCTATCTTATCTAATATGCTGTCTTATTGTAAAGTGCACCAGTACCCACTGGTACAAACACACTATATAATTTTATTTTTAAAAATAAAGTGGTGCTGTTTGTTTGGTTATATTGAAAACTCAATAAAATTGCTTATTAAAAAAAAAAAATCTCGACCTCTCTGAATTAATAATCGGGTATGTTTATTGGTTTTGGAAGACAAGAGTGTATGCGATGAGCTGAAAACGTATTTTTACATGCCCAAAATCCTTTATCGCAATTGGTTTTTACTGTGCTTGAAAATATTTGCTCAGTAGACTGCATTATGTAATTATATTCACTGGCGGCTCAGCAGCCATTCTTCATCACTGTTCAGATAGAAGCATGCAGCACCTAGAAGCTGGAATGTAACTGTTTCCTTCTCTAACATGGCCGATTGTTCCAAATAGTCAAACTAGTGCTCAATTTGTTGGTTGAAGGTAAATGGTAACTGGTACCTCTTGGGTACCAGGACTTCTTTTTTTATCATCAGAAATTCGTCCAGAGCAAAAGAGCGAAATGCATAACAGAGAGAAAGAAAGAGGAAGATAGGAAAATAGAGAAAGGGCGAAAATAGGGATGAAAAAAATCCAAGAGTGATCTAAAGATGGCAAATGAAGGATGGTAGCCGAAAAATGTATGAGGTGCAATGAAGACTTGGCAGCCTTCGCATTCAGCAACCCTAGCATTTGGCATAACTGGTGACTGACTCCTAAGAAAAGCTTTGGCTCCTACATTGAATTATTTTACAAATTAAGCACATAATGATACAGTCAGTAGTGACAGACGAGTGTTTATGGAAAAACTTAGTACTTCATATAGGCCATTTTCATCACTCTCCGTTATACATTCAGAATTATGGGTAGCATCAAGTAAACAAAGTATGCCTTCACTAAATATGAACAGCAATTGGAAACATGGACCTTATGTGCCCTTAAGGTAGGCTATATGCTTTTGTATCCTGAATGGTTCAAAGTTCTCTTCAGGGCCAAAACTTCTCTTTGATACCGCATGGTTGGCTTGAGATTGGGCAACTGAAGAAAAGATCCCTTTGACAGATTAGAGAAGCAGTCTACCCCCTCAGCGGTGCATCTGGCACACGGACGCTGGAAGCAGGGACACTAAGGCAGCCGCTCTAAAAGCAGAAGAAGCTGCAACACTACACCTCAAACCCTGGATTGGAGTTTTCTGCGAACAATTTGGGCTCACAGAAAGACTCCCCAGACAGATCAGACACCAAGCCCTAGAAGGGATTGCTCCACGTAGATGCTGTAATTTAACACTCAGGCAGCATCCCACCAGTCTTCGCAATGTGGTTCAGTGAAGTGCGACATTCTGGTATTGGGGAATGAGGAACGGAATGTGGTTGGATGCCTTGAATCTCTGCGTCGTAGGCCTTGAGAAAGGTGGTGAAGTCAGAACCCACTAGCACTGCTGCACCACTGGCCGGGTCTTCCTCTATCAGAAGCGACCAATGGATCAGCAGTGAAATCAAACTAGGTTTAGTTCCTTAGTAATTATTAACCTAGGTGTGATTTTAAACTATGTGTTGGATAGTTAGGATGGCATTAATTAAGGGTTTGAAATGCTCTATGTTAGGGTTGTTGTTTAACGTGCAGAATTTAAGCCTGATCAACGTGCTTCTGGTTTGGAAGTATAGGACGGAAGTAGAGGAGGGAGTGGTGAAAGGAGAAATCTGTGAGCTTGTTGTTCGTGTTCACCGCTACTGGCGCTTTGAGGTTCATGTTGGCCATTGGATGCGTCTCTTTGGATGAAGCAGATAAGCATATACTACTGCGCACTCTATAAATTCATGGAATGTAAATGGTCAAATATTTTTTAAAAGCGGACTAAAAAACTACTGAAATATATGCCCAGGGTATCCTCTTCCTGCAATGTTGACCAAGTGCAGTGGTCACCAAGTGTGGCTTCTTGGCTCAGCGTGGCTTTGTCCACAGTCTTGCATGCCAGATTCACAAAGCGTTCATGATGTGTGGCAATACGGTCAACGGAATTTATAGTTACCAACCCTTAAAGTGAAAGAGACCCATTGGGCAGACACCTGATCATCTTGGGTACCGGGAGTGGTCATTGACCCTAGTTAGTGTGCATGTACCCTCTTCCCTGGCTATGGCATTTCTTAACTCCTCCTGTGCTCATGAGGAGGTCAGCTCGTCATGAGCCACGGCGCTCCGGTGCTCATGACGAGCTGAGCTCGTCATGACAGCGCCCGTTAAATGGAATGCTCGCATGCTGGGCTGATTCCCCTGCTGTGCTGAGCATTCCATTGGAACGGGCGTGGTCATGACGCGCTCAGCTCTTCATGAGCACCGAAGCGCCGTGGCTCATGACGAGCTGACATCGTCATGAGCACCGGGGCGCTGTGCGCGCCCCCGCCCCCCAGCACAGCGGGGGGAAACAGCCCCGCAGTGAAGAGGTTAAGGTACAAGGGTCCAATCTTGCTCAAAAGCCACTAGGAGGGCTCATGTTTGGGGCAGGGACTCAATGGTGTCCGGGAGAAGCCAGACAAATCATCAGCTCCCTCATAGAGATAGCACCCCTCGCAAATTTCACTGCATCTCTGGATTTGGGGAATGCTTGGTGCAACTTTCATCCAAAGGAATGGCAACTGAGGCTCACAAGTTCCTTTTCAGGATTTACTACTTTCTGAGGCCCCTCGCTGATCTCCAGCGTCTCTCACACATTATACTTGTGTGTGGCCTATGAAACCACTTCCTAATAGAGCTTACTTTAGGTAGTGAGGGCAGGGTGCACAGGTTAGAGACTCAATGTCTGGTCGTTGACAGATTCCAAAACACTGATGCACCAAACAGCAGAGGCTGATAGATACTTCAGGGTCCATACAGGATCAGTAACATCCACCATGACTTTAGAAGAGGCATTTGAGGCTGCTACCTGGGCTCAGGCAATGAGCGACATAGCTCACCACGACCAACTCCAGACAAGAAGATTACATTGACACATTCTCTTCTTCGATTCAAATGGCCTGAAAAGGAAATTCTGACATTCAAAGCACTACAGCTGCTTCAACAGACTTACTACAACAAAACCCTCCTGAGACAGACGCTCCTGGGATAGGCACGCAAGTCTTGGGTGGCTGCCCAGAATTGGGTATAGCTCTCGGCAACAAAACGGGCTAGTTCCTGTACTGACTGGAAGATGTGACCCAGGGGATCAGGAATGTTCCACGGTTACGGAGCAGGAAGTGTTGGTTCAGGTTTTCGTCAAATTCCATTAAAACCTATACTCAGAAAGTAGCAATCTCCATCTGGAGGATCTATGGAAATATAAGGCAGACTTACAGATGCATAAACTGTTACGGACAAACAGGAATTGACTCGACAAGCATCTCCTCGCCACAGACCTTGAAGAGGAGCTCAGTCAGCTACAAAATGGGAAATTTAGGCAGAGTTTGGCATTTGGGCGGAGTTCTGGAAAGCCACTTCCATGCTATGTTACAGGTATACATATATACGGGATGCATGCCTCCGGACGTGCAAGTGAGTGAAATTGAAGCCCTCCCTAAGCCTGGCAGACCTTGTAATCTTGTGCTTCCTATAGGTCTATCTCCTTCATAAATGCAGATCTTGGCAAAGGCCCTTGGTAACTGTCTTGTCGCAGTCATCAATGTGCAGCCAGAACAAAATAGTTTCATATCCAATAGGTGCATGAAGCACAATATCAGTTGGTTCCATAACGCCCTGGCGATGGCACACCTCCTTTTTGGCCCTACAGTACTCCTTACGGTGTATTTTGAAAATCCATTATTCAGACTTTCCTCTTCCCAATCCCGTCCAAGACTAACTCCGGCCCTAATTATTTCATCAACATGCAACTCCTGTACACACAACTTATAGTCAGGGTCAGGATTAATGGAGTATCCTCAAAGTATTCCTCATTATGAGGGGCATCAAACAGGAATTCCCACTACCCCCCATTTCTCTTCGTGTTGGACACAGAGTCCATGGCGGAAGGGATGCGGACAGATGCCCAATTATGCAGATTTGAGGGACTGAGCAGGATTGAGGGCACGGTATAAGTATTCAGTTGGCCTCCTTATTGGCCCTTTCTGATCTGCCCCATGTGCACTCTGAATACCAGAGGTGCATGGTGAATTATCTGGCTTCAGGGTTAACAAACCCAAATCTGTGATAAACCCAGTACGGGAGGGGGGCCTAAAAATGTAGACCAGTGGTTCTCAGCCGCAAGTCCAGGGTGCTCAGGGGGTCCGCTTCTGCTTAGAAAATTAAATTATATTAACTGATTAATTTAGTGTATATATAAAGAAAGACGTAGCAAGTCAAATTGAATATTTTAAAACATTCTGTATATGAGAAGGAATTTGAAATTAGAAGATAAATATTAAGGTAGTATTCTCAGAGTGATTTGTACAAGTACATCAAACAGACTTTAGAATGCATAATGAGTGGCCTCAATTGAATTTAGAAAAGCTCCAATCTTCCCATCAATTTTGTTTATTTTTTATATTTGCTTGTGAAGTAAATAAAATTTTAACACTTGTTTGATGAATGCTTGTTTCTGTACTTTTTTATGTATTGTTTTGCGGTTCAAGAATTCGAACATGCTTACGCCAGGGTCCCTGGCTCCCAAAAAGGACTACGATTCCAATAATAATTTAATGGGAGTCCCATAGTTCTAGCAATGATTACATGAAGGTCCACAGTAGTCAAAAGGCTACCTACTGATTTAGACAATATACCAGACTTTAACCCGCTCAGGGCCATACTCCTGACTGGAGAACTGGGGAAGCACAAGATCTCCCTTCTCTGCCTTACGCAACTTGTGGGAGGAGCATCTTGGCCTCATGGACTAAGAAGAATGGCAGAAGCACTTATAGCTCAAAGAGAAGCAACTACTTCCGATCAGTTCTGTTTAATTCAATTCAAATTCCTCCATCATGTGCACTGGAAGCACAAGAGGCTTTGACTCCCAGTGACTCAGGCCTGTTGTGGTGGAACGCCACTGGATGGGCCAGAAGGGGACTTAGTACACATAAGCTGGTCATTCCAGAGAGTACAGGGGTTCTGACAGGGCACTGTACAGACCAATGTCCTGAGGTGCTCCGTGTATCTTGATCCTAAGATAACACTATTTAATACCATGCTTTTCCTTGGACTTAAATCTTAGAGCACCAGGCCTCCTTCACAGGCGTCTTATTGTGGCCAAGAGACATTGACAGAAGATAGTGTACTGCGGATTCTGATGACTGAACAGCTGGGCCCATGACATGGACAACTACATGGCTTTGAAGATCCCCAGTGTATCAGGCTAGAGGCTGCCCGTGAAAACATCACACAATATGGGCAGCATGGATTTGTTATAGAGGACTGGTGACGTGAACCAAGTGAGAATGTCACCTAGAGAGAGAGAGAGATCCAGACCCATTAAAGAGGTGGAAGAATACGGACATGCGAAAAGAACTTACTGACATGTCGGGGACTGAGGACACTCCTGCACTGTTCAAAGCTTACAGACTTGGGGATGTATCTCTTCTTTGAAAACGCTGCCAACTGTTTTCAACTGTCATAAATTCCCCCCAGGCACCCACAGGAATAATCTATGCACCAAAACTGGAGAATATTTTTTGGAGTAACAAAACATCCGCCTAATAGGTACAAATTGCTCCTTTCTCGGCAGGCAGATATAAATTGCTGGCTCGTGCTGGATTTATATGAGGCTCCCATACTGTAGCCATACTGATGAACGAGGACTGATGAGGCCAATAGATCTGGACATGGCCACCAGTCTTTTGGCTTTGGCTATGGGAATGTGAAATACTTCAAGGTATACTGATGGGAAATTTGGAATACCCCAACAAAGGGTCCTAGAAAAATAATTACATCTAACACCACCGTACATGATCCTAGGTATTCAAAATGACAGTCACATCCCCTAAAACAAGCTGGTCATGTGGTTAGTTGGTGTTGGACTTGGCCCTTTTTGCAGGGTCATCCCTGAACTTTTTGCCTTCCCCCTGTATTTTTTCTGACCGGTTGTTGGCTGTTTTATGACTCGGGCACTTTACCACTGCTGATCAGTGCTAAAGCACATATGCTCTCCCTATTGTAAATTGATGTATTGATTAGTGAGTCCATGATTGGCTGGTTTGATGTACATGTCAGACCCTAGTACAGTGCACTGCGTGTGCCCAGGGCTTGTAAATCAAATGCTGCTGGTGGGCTTGCAGCACTGGTTGTGACACCCACAGAACCAGCCTGTAAAGTGTGTCTCAGGTCTGCCACTGCAGAACCTATGTGCAGTCTGGTACTGCCATGTTGACTAGGCAAGTGCACCCACTTGCCAGTCCCCAAACCTTCCCATTTCTGCATATCAGACACCCCTAAGGTAGGGCCAAGGGCAGGGTGCATTGTAAGTATAAGGTAGGACATGCCCTGGTGTGTATGGCATGCCCTAATAGTGAACTACAACCATTTTCGTTTTTCACTATTGCAAGGCTACATGTTTCCCATAGGCCAGAATGGGCAGTTTGATTATAACATCTTATAATCCTAACTGACTCAGGGAACAAGGTAGAAATTAGAGTTTAGTACGCCTGAACTCAGAATGATAAAATACATCTTTTAGTAAAGTTGGTTTTAACATTCTGTGTTTGAAAATACCACTTTTAGAAAGTAGGTGTTTTCTTGCCTAACTGCCCAAGCCTGCCTCTGCTAGATTGTGTATTCCTTGTCTGGAGTTTGAGTGACAGGGGCTGGGGAATTCCATGAGACATCGCGAGTCAGCACAGGGCTGAATAGCGCTATCTGCATGTAGATGGGTGGGAGGAGTTGCACCTGGGACCTGAATAGGGCTGTGCCTGCCTTCCACAATGCTGGCTCCACCTCCTGTGGTGCGTCTGATGTTCCTGGCCCACACTGTCAAAGGAAAGAAGGAGCCTTGTCCACAAAGTGCTCCAGGCCTGCACAGAACTGGTTTGGACTGGGTACAGGACCCTCTGCCTTCAGAGGACAAAGGATTTGCTAGTATAAATATGGGGACCCAGACCCTAGAACCTTAGATCACTTTTGGGAAACAAGAAGAAACCTTTGCTGAGGAGGGGAACCAGAGAGACTGAGGAGGAGACTATCCCTAAGCTGAGTGCTGTTTGGGGGATTGGCCTGCAGGGGTTGCCTGACTGCCAAAGAAAGGCAAAAGGACTTTTGTGCTACTTTCATTCAACTTGTGAAGGATCTCCAAGGGCTTGAGATAGAGCTTGCCTCCTGCTGAAGTCTCAGGGACAACAGACTTCACCACCCAGCTCCCCAAGAGTTCTTTTGAAGTGCCCGCTGTTGTGTTGAGCCTTCTGATGGACTGCGTGTCGCAAAGAGCTGGAAGCTCGACTCACGAAGGAGAAGCATGTCGCTGCCGCAGCCGCTGTCCTCGCATCACTGAAGAAGGGTGTTGGCGCTGTCGCTTGGCAACGCAGAAGTTCCTCGCAGCGCCGGAGAAGAGGATCGACGTTGCATCAAACGCTGCGGCATCATCGGAGAAGCGTGTCACCACCACAGCCGCTGTTGTCGTATCACTGAAGAAGGGTATTGCCGCTGCATCGGTTGCATCACATCGCTGAAGCGCCTCGCATCACCGGAGAAGAGGATCGACGTTGCATCAGACAACGCTGCATCACCGGAAAGCGTGTCACAGGGCCTGTCGCGGCTCAGAAGAATCGTTGAGTCACGGCACAGCCGTTGGGCGGGCACGCATCGTGTCGCATCATGAAGAAGACACCATCTTAGTTTCATTGTACCGGATCTTCATCGCATCACGGCACTGCTGGTCGCATCGCCACGGAAGCGCAGTAAGAAACCGACGCATCACCTTCCCACGCTGAGAAGAACCGACGCATCCCCTATGCATCAGTAGGGACCCGACGCATCACCGTTCTTGCGTGTAAGGAACCGACATCACCTTCCCAGAAATACTTTCGTTGTATAGCGTTACGCATCCAAAGGTACTGTGACCTCAAAGTGTCGCATTTTACATCTTTAGAGAACTAAGCTAATTCTACCATTTTTGAAGTACTGTATTGTGGATTTTTGTTGTTTGTGGTCTTGTCTTAAGTCTATATAAAAATACTTATTTTTATACTACAACTTGTGTGGTGTCCATCTGTAGTGTTGTCACTGGGTTACTGTATGTGTTCACAAATGCTTTACACACTGCCTCTGAGATAAGCCTGCCTGCTCGTGCCAAGCTACCAAGGTGGTGAGCAGGGGTTATTTTAGGAGTGTACCCCCTTAGCCTGTCTAGATGCAAGGGTCCTTATTTGTCAAAGGTACCTACCTCTGCCAACTAGAGACCCCCAAATTTAACAGTTGGCAAAAAGGTGGCCAAGAGGGACATAGCTCCAGGTTGGGGTAATGCCAATCACCAGACTAAATCAAAACATTACATAGGAATGGATCAATATATGGGTACAGAAAGGATGGTCTATAAAGTAGAGGTGCCTTACACAAGTTCATAAAGATCTGGAGACATATGCATTGCACATTTTGAGCTGGAATGAATTGGGAAATAATGGGACCCGAGTAGTTGTGACTCGCCTAGTAACTGATGGAGGACAGACATTTGGAGCATGAGTGTAAGTGGTGCGAGGTCCATGAGATGGGATGTGTGGTTTGGGGGATTTTCCATCCTCAGTGCCCTTTCGCCAGTCTGATGAGTGACAGATGTGTGGAGGGTAATTTGGAATAGTGGAATCATGGTCACAGCTGACTTCTGAGCCTCAAACAGTGTTAAAAAAAGGTTGTGGTGTCATTTTTTAGCATTTGAGTGTGATTAGAGAGGTTCCATCCATAATTTGATGGCCTGTGGTGTTGAAAGCACTGCTAGATAACAAGGGTATAAGAAGACAGGAATGGGCACAAGTGAAGGGGATGACATGAAATTTTAAATGTCAGCACCATAAAATTTGTGAAGTAGGATATGGCTGTCGTTTGAGAACAGTGCTATTTGCTTGAAAGTAAAAAAAAACAATAACTGCATTGTAAATAAAGACATGCGTTTTACATTTTTACTATAAAGGTTTCCCTCTCTATTTTAAAAATCGCAAAGAAGTAGTAAAGTTACAAGTGTGGAGTCTCTGCACTCGGGGCAGCATCTCGGTCCGGCGCACTGCAGAGAGTGTGCAGTGCGGAGATTCTCCCATGAGTGAAGCGACTCAGCCCTCTGAACTTTATTGCACATTAGTCCCTTTGTGAATCGAGCCCTAAGCCTTCATTTAAGGGTCTCACCATATGTTCAATCATGTCTGCGAGATCAAACGTTATGCATATAATCAGAAGCCAGAGTCATAAAACATGCTATCTTGTAATGTGCCATACACTGTCATTACCTTTCTGTTTGCGAAAGGTACCAGTTACCGGAAGCAGTAAAAAAAACTTTGACTAAACTCACCTTGGTGAAAGAGCTCCCCAGTTTGACAAGCGGCACAGAGGGGAATTCTCGCTTTTCACTCATGGTCAAGGATCCAGCATTAAGACTATACAAGTTGGACATTACGAGCAGAAGATCAGATGAGGTCTTCACGGGTAAGAAACGGCTGCGGGGTACATTGATTCCCATTGAATTCTCAAAACTTTTGATTGCCGCTCCCACCGCCGTCTCCAACTGAATAACATTTAAGCCTCCATCTAAAGTCTGCAGAACAAACAGAAAAAGGTACAGTGCATGTTTTAATACTATCCACGGCATGTTTTAATACGATCAAATCTATTGCCACTTCCCCTTTAAATAAGCACCATTAGCCTTCATGCACTATTGAATACAGGAAGCACATGTTTGAGTTCCAGGCCCTTTAAGAATAGTAGGACCTGCCCCAAACTTAATTGTTTACTTAATTAGGTTTTCTGTGTCCTCTACTTCTTCCATTCAGAAAATATTGAAACAACATGGTCAGCATTAGAATATGTACTATAGCCACAACCTTCATCAATGGCCAGTATGAATTAACAAGTGTCTTACCTTCAAGCTCTCATACAAGTGCTATGTCGTAGGGAATTTTCCAAGAAATATGAAGCATACTGGCTAGAAGTGAATGGGTGCACCACAAAATTCTAGTTAATCGTATGCAGTCCGTTTTGTTATATGCAGTGATGCTGTTCTCCAGACTAGCTGAGCAGCAATATCACTTTGTCTGCAAAGCATACTGTATATGAAGCAACTGATCACAGATGTGCCGCTAACTAATGATGTGGCACTACAGGACAGATCCCCTAGTAAACCCTTCATCAAGAAGAAATCAATAATCAAAGGTAATTCAATTTTACATTCTGAGCATTAGATCGCAGTTTTTCTTAGTAGGAGTAGGTGAATAGCAACATATTACCTATTCTATAGTCTGCCAGAGGCACTGAAAGATTTTGCAAGATTGGAGAAGACACTGTACAGGGCAGTAAGGCATTTCAAGATAAGACTGTAGTTACTGCAACAATTGCTGCTGTTTATTGAGGAGCAAAGGGCTGGTACCCAGCTGGTGCCCCCTGCGCTCATTGAGAAAAGTGTGGGGTGACCAGCAATATCAAAGGCGAGGCAGCGAGATCTAAGAGTATGAGCATAGACAAGAACAGAGGAGAGGATAGGATAGGATAGGATAGTGGAATGAAGGGTCCCGCACACAGGAGAGGGTTGAGTAGTCGGTTAGAGGACAGGCAGCAGGGCGAAGGGAAACGCAGTGGAAACTGTTGGATGAAAGAGGCAAAGATTTGATTATGGGAGGACGAAATGGGTAGGGGTGGCACAGGGTGAATTAGCTGCTTTCATAAGAGGAAACGTTTGTTAGGAGGATGTTGTGTTAAATCGTAATAATGTAATTGGGCAGGGTTGTGGTGAGTGAGGACTTGAGCACTGTGGACTAATTGCAGTGTTAATCTTCGAGCACATGTAGCAGGGTGAAGACATGAGCAGATAACGATAAACAATAGAACACTGATAATTGAAGATGATGGAGAGAGTAAAGAGCTGAAGGTTTGCACAGAGTGCTGGAAGGTGGGAGGTAATGAGGTCCTGGAAATGGATAGATTTGACACTGCCTAGATCATTATGCAGTGTATGAAGGGCTTGCTTATTAACCGAGAGGTCAGCAGTGGATATGTGCTTTCGCCATTTGTGTAATGCTGTCCTCATTCACTGTTATGAGCTCTGATTTCAAGTGTAATCCATGGCGGTGGCCAGTCTTTGGTACATGGTAGATAACTCAAGTTAAAGAATTTTCTGAGTGTCACAGAAGCAGATGTATGAGCTGTAGTGCAAGACTGAAGTGAGGTCTTTATGAAGATCATGTGGAAAGCAGTGAGAGCAGTGGGGGACTGTTCTCTACAGCAGATAGGTGACACTGTATTAGTGAAGATAGTACGCGGGAGAGTGATCGACAAGGAGGTGAACTGATCTGCATGTGAAATGTGTGAGGGCAGGTGGAGCGAAGATGGGTTTAGATTTGGATAAAGCGTTTGAAATTAGCATACAATTGGGGATTACCTTGCTTGTGGGTGGGACTAAGGAAGGTGTCATTTGAGGAGTGATCAGACAGAAGCGGAGACACTGCCCAACACAACAGTAAAGTATTTTGGCAAGTTATGGTCACACCAGTGAAAGCAGAATCGCTTGGTGAAGGCAATAAATACTTGTGTTGCATAATTTCCGCCAGCTGTAACTGAAAGCCATTACTATATAGTTACAGAGACAAATGCGTTTCTAAGGGCCCCGATGTAGGTAATCCCAGATTACAGATTCTTAAATACTGAATCATACCGATTCGGTATTTAAGAACTGGCAATCGGGATGTAGGTAATTTTACCGAATTAATTACCGAATCGGTATGATTCGGTAATTAATGAATCGGTATTTACCGATTCTGTAATTGCCATTGACTCCTATGGGCCTTGAGGCCCATAGGAATCTATGTCAATTACCGAATCGGTATATACCGATTCGGTAAATTTACCGAATTTACAAGGGGGACATGGTGTCAATTTGACACCCTGTTGCACCCCTCAATTGTGCATGGGTGCACATGTTGCAGGCATACATGCCCTTTAGACATGTATGTCTGCAACTTAATTTACCACCAACTTCTAGTTGGTGGTAAATTAAGAATTCTAAAACCCCTGTAGCACTGATTACAGTGCTACCTACATGTCAAAATACAGATTCGGTAATTATACCGACTCGGTATTTTACAGATTCGGTAAAATTACCAAATCTGTATTTTAACATGCTTCTACATCTCATTTTCCAAATACCGGTCGGTAACGGCCGAAATTACCGAATTTCGGCCGTTACCGACCGGTATTTGCCTACCTACATCTGGCCCCAGATGTTGGGAGTGGAAGGGGCTTATGGTGCGAGACTAATGAGAAAACATTATCACCCGTAATAAAACCCTGAACAAGGAGAGTAAGATCACATAGATATACTTTACTAAGGTAATACCTAAAAATACAAAACAAAGGTTAGATTGGTTTTGTAATAACAATAAAATCATGAGTCTTAGGACCTGGAAGGCCAGTGCAATCAGGAGTGAAATACGGACAGTATTGGAGCATGCTGGTATGAATTAGGTTCAGGATCTTTTGAGGCACCTTTAAAAATACATTTTAATACAAGTAAAAGAGATCGCTCCTTTAAAGGAATACTAAAAAAAAAAAAGGACTTCATTGTGCTCGTTGTTCACTCTTTCTGTGCTTCAGCGAGGAAACAGTGAAGCTCATACAAAATGATTCACAGACTCGCTGCTTTTAATGCAAGCATTAGAAGTTTTAGAAATAGTTTAAATAATAAACACCAACCGTATAAAACATACAATGTCTAAATAATATGTACACATTTTCCACGTCTGCTATAGCTATATATATATAGTCTGTGAATCATTTTGTATGAGCTTCACTGTTTCCTCGCTGAAGCACAGAAAGAGTGAACAACGAGCACAATTAAGTCCTTTTTTTTTTAGTATTCCTTTAAAGGAGCTATCTCTTTTACTTGTATTAAAATGTATTTTTAAAGGTGCCTCAAAAGATCCTGAACCTATATATATATATATATATATATATATATATATATATATATATATATATATATATATATATATATATATATATATATATAGCTATAGCAAGAAAAATAACAGACCTTCCCTCTAACGAGCACCAGATACATAGCTTCTATATTTCTTTAAAAAAAATAGCAACTGTCCTTCTTACCTTGGGGTTAACAATGATTTCCATATCAATTGAATTCTGCAACCTTTTAATTGCCCGCAAGGAAATCCACAAATTGTTTGTGTTGAAAATTTTAAACTTTGAGACCGACTTGAACTCGTCCACGTGTTGCTTCGGAACTTGAGCAATTTCAACCAGCCTCAGTTTTCCTTCATATTGCGTGAGCGTACCACCCTGGGAGGGAACAAAGAAGACAGGAAAAATGTAGGTTTTACTTCCTGAAGGTATCCCAGACTTGATCAAGATTGACACAATGATACTGTAGACATCTTGCTAGCATAGATACACTTGCTAACCTCGAGACCAGAGCCTGCAACGATAAATCTCTCTCCATCAGTTGCATGTAATATCCCATAAGTAGATTTTTACGTGTTTGAATTTATTTTGCAAAAGTAACACTCATTTGTACCGCAAAGGGCTGTACAAAGCAGCAATATGCTGTGTCAGGCCACTGGTGGTGGAAAGGAAAAGAGATGTCCGGTGATAGAGGAGGGACCACACTGCTAGAATATAACACATGGTCATTACAATTGTGTCACAGAGCGACGTGCATTATAAGGTGGGCTCTAGGGGTAGGTGGGGCCTTGTGATGAGGTTAGTTCATCCCTTTTGGCCCCGGATTTGTGTCCTGAAGGCCGATGGGGGAAAGTGGGATTACTTTGACGTTGACTGGGCAGAAAATCCAGAGCAGGGGGTGCTAGCAGTTCAAAGGGCATGCACGTGGATAGACCGCAGAGTGAGTGGGAACAATACAATGGCGAAGGTGTGCAGAGGGTGGAGCACTTTAGAGCACACTGGAAAAGATTCTTGTATGTAGAAAGGTGTGGTGCCTTGTACTGCTGTGCAACGCAGTATGACGAATTTAACGGTCCTGATTTTCACAGAAAGCCAGCAAAATGTTCTTGAATGACCCCAGATCTCAATCTGCATCCAGAGCTACCAACTAGCTCCGTGGTTTTAACCGTTTTAAGACCTGTATGTCCAAGGTATTTAGCTGGATGCAAGCAAACTGTTTAAAACTGAACGGCAGCAAGACAGAGGTCCTACTCTTGGGAACTAACCCTCTAGGCTCGTCGCCGACATGGTGGCCCTCTGAGTTGGGTGAATGTCCTGAACCAGTCTCCAAAGTCAGAAACCATGGGGTGATTTTCGATGATCGGCTAACATTTAATAGTCAGATCAATGCCCTTACAGAAAGGTTTTGGGCCACCCTTAAGCTGATCAGAAAGATCCGAGCTTTTATTCCCCCAGAGTCATTGAAAACAGTGGTAACTGCTCTTGCAATATCCAAATTGGATTATGGCAATGCACTGTACCTTGGAATCCAACAGCAATATCTAAGCAAGCTTCAACGTTTGCAGAACGCGGCAGCAAGGTTAATTCTGAATATTCCCAGACACGAATCAGTAACCCAACAATTGGTGCCACTTCACTGGCTGCTTGTTAGAAAAAGAAAAGCTTTCAAGGCACTTTGCATTGCATTTAACGCACTTCATGGCAGAGGTCCACTCTATCTGACCTCCAGAGTAAAATACTATGCCCCCACGAGGAATCTCAGATCAGTTAGTCACAAATTGTTGCAAGCAGCCAGATTCAAACAAGTTCGATGGGGTTGCAGATGTTTCTTGGTAAGAGTGACCAAACTCTGGAACATCCTACCCATCTCGATTAAAAGCAGTTCGAGCCTCCATGTGTTCAGAAAATCCTTAAAGACCTGCCTTTTCCAAACCAACATTTAATACACACATACATTTCCTCTGATGCCAATTTCTCTAGTGTCAGCTCCATGCGCCTCCGGGCATTCGTTGCGCTTTATATATTTTTAAATCAAATCAATCAAATCACATTGGTTGCCTGTAAATAAACGTATAGTGTTTAAAGTTCTGTGCATAGCCTACAAGGCTCTTCATGAACAGGGCCCTGTCTTCTTGAAGGAGAATCTGACATGGTACCTGCTAAAGAGGACTCTTCGTTCCAGCTTTTCCAGCAATTCGGTTGTACACCCCCCCCTTCAAGTGCTCCTCCTGGGGAAGGTGGGGTTTTGTCACTTGAACTGCCATGAATTGGAATAGATTGACCCAGGACCTTAAAACTGCCACCTCTCTTAGGTTTTAGGAAATCTTTTAAAATCTGGCTATTTAGACAAATGTTTTCTGCGCTCCTCTGATCTCATCACAATAGCGCCAAAATGGCCCCAGGGATACGTTGCACTTAAGTTATTTCATTCATTCAAACCGTGTGGGTGTAGGAGAAACTCGCTTTTGGGCAATCATGTTGATAAATTTGTAGAAAGCAAAACTTAGGATGTTTTCAAGGTGAGGTGGGAGTTGCTTCTCCGTTTACTCGTTACCCAGGTGCTGAGCGGTTGTTTGGTAGAGTTTTAGATGAGTTAAACATTGGGGCACAGAGGGCCAAACAGTGTCGGTGATTGTGGAGCGGCTCCAAAATATTATGGAACTAAGGAGGGAGGTAAAGGATGGGAAGAAAGTCTGTGTCTTGTCACAGAAGAGGTTATAGGAGAAGGCATAGACAATAAGATATCACAGATGACGATGGGGTGTAAGGAAACAGTAGAGGGACCAGGTGTGAGTCCGGGGGAACAACCACTTGTGGGGAAGATTTCTAGAAATGCAAAGAGATAGGATATATTGTATGGAAATGAGGAGAACCAATTGAGTGCTGAGTAGGTGATTGTTGGGAATCTGGCACAATGAAATAGCTGACCGCCTCAAGCACATTTGAGTTGCTGAGGAGAAGAACATTGAAAAAAATTAATATGATGGACAGTGGTAGTGAAACTGTCCCCCTGTGTTTAGACAGTTACATAACACAGATTTCAGGGGGCTGTAAGTATTGTTAGAGGTTAAAGTAAAGGTTGAGTTGATTTTGCTGAAGTGCAGGTTAGGATGGTTTTCCAAAATAGGTAGATCTTGAGGCAAAATCGAATGTAGTAAGGACAGCTTACGTAGGGAAAGTCGCAATGCAGAAAGGAATAAGATCATTGTGAATATGCTCAAGGTAGCCAGAAGATAAAGACAAGCTGGAAATTGTTTTACGAACATGGGGCAGGTTAACGGAAGGGAAGGGTGTGGGATGTAATGAATGATGGCACAGTCTGCAAAAGAGGTTGATAGTTTGAGGGAAGTGGGTCAGTGCTTCAGATGCAATGCTGAGGTCAAGGCGTTCTACAGGAGTGTGTGTGTGGCTGAAGCGGCCTCTCTGGACAGAGGTGTATGAAATATTTGGAAGGGTCTTTTGGAGTCAATCCAGGCTTCAGTGATGGCGGTGAAAGGAGGGATGGGCGTTTAGGAGTCAAAATGGTCACTGATAAAATCTCTCTCTCAACAGGCCTTACAGGCATTCCCATGAAATAAAGAATATGCAAGAGTATTTACATTCTTAAAAGGTAACCAAGGGACAGTGGCAATGCACGAGGTGCAAGGCTGAGGTGAAAGTGTGAACAGCGAGGGGGTGGGAGGGTAAATTACAAATTATCAAGTAGACCAATGGCGCTGGGCAGAAAGAAACAAAGGGGAAGATGAAGGTGGTGGGTGTGGAAAGTACAGAGTTACTTCTTCCCGCCTCAGACTTTCCCGGATCAGGTTCCCATGCATCGTCCTGGCCTCGAAAGCACCAGGATCTCTCTCACTCTGGCAATTTATTCATGCCTGTGCAGTTAACTCCGCAGTAGCGGATGTCAGTCTTCCTCATTGAATAGGACTCTCCAGATGTGTCCGCCATTCCTCTGCCTGGTCCATCATCTCTTGCTCCAACTACATGTTATCCTGGGCTTCTCACTTGTGCTTGCAGATGCACCATGTTTCAGTCACTTCTGTATTTCCATTCATCCGGAGCAATCCGCATAGGATCAAAAGCTAGACAGAGAAGGAGCAAGCCTTTAGCACAGGATTCGACCATCGACCATCTATGCCACTTTCAAGCCCTGATCAGTAAGATAAGTAACACAGGAAGATTATAAGCCCTTTATTCCGTCTAGGCTACTAGTGCATGTGGAATCACTTGGCTTTAGGCTTGTTGGAGAAAAATAACAGACATGGACCTCCTTGAAACTGCGAGAGTGAACTTGCTGCCTGAATATTTCACATTATCTTCCAAGCAAGATGCTCAATTGCCAAGAATGTCAATTACAAAAAATATAAGCTTACAAATCGTAAGCAAGCACTTTAAAAAGGCCCTTTCTTTAAAAGCGGCTGGTTTTTCAAGGGCTTAACACACTAGAGAATGTAAAAACAAATGATTTTAGTCATGTACTCTTTGGCCAGTTTGTAACTGTGCATGAATTAAAAGTTGCACACATAGCAGAATTCCTTTTATCAAAAACAGTTCATGTTTCACTGCACGTTGAAATTGAGTTGTTGTTCTGCAGGTGTGACTCAAAAGGACTGCGAGGTGAACACATATTTAAAAAATTGCCTATGTTCCCAAGGCTCAAAAATAACCCCGAAAACTATTACTGTAGTGACTTAGGACACTGCAATGTTCTGTTTCTTTTCTGCAAATAAAGGTAGAGAAAAGCACCTGCAATGAAGAGTAATAGAAATTCATCCATAAGGGTAACACATTCGATAAGAAAAAGTTTATTTCACGCATCTGTTCAAATGCCCATGGCCATCCAAAAATAGTGAGAACAAGTGTCAAACAAGATGATATTTTAGAGCCTTTGATGTAGCAACAAACAGAATAGAAAAGCGAGGCTTGGCAAACGAATAGGCGCTGCCTTTAAAATGCAGTGGCACAGCTATTGTCTTTGCCAATGCTTATTTGCTGTAAAAAAAAATACGGTCAAAACTATTTTGATATGGCTTCCTGTACATTCGTGTGGATGCACGCATAGAGATATTATTTGTTTTCTTCTTCAAAGTATAAAAAAAAAATTCAAGATAGGGAGGTGTGACCAAGGAGGCCAACATGGCGGATGCACCTTAACGTCTCGCCGAGCCCAACGCTCGAGATCCGGCAGTAATCCGGACCACTAACGCATCGATGATCCGGACCACAGGGCACAACCTGTGGAACACCGAAGCAGTGCTCAGGGCGCCCTCCTGGCACACCTGATCCTGGGAATCGGTGAGGACAGCGCCTGGACCGAGGCCTGCTCAGCTGCATGGCGCGAGGGACCAAGTTGCCACGGGCCCACCTTCTGACCAGGTGTTGCCTGAGGGGAGCTCCTCGGAGCAGTGGAGACCACCCTGGACTTCCCTGGGTGTTTAGTTTTCAGAAATATCTGGGTTTGGTAGGTTTACCTTGATGGCCTACTGCCTTTATCATACATTTTCATAATAAACCAATCAGGCATACTATACTGCCTGGATCATTAACTTGCTACGATAAGCAACACAGACATACACTTTGTCACAAGGCAAAAAGTGCCATACAAGCACTGTACTAGAAGCAATCAACGTGTGGATGAAGTCAAAATCTCTCAGTAGTAGTTCTGAGAACTCTTTTACTGTTGATCTCTTAAGAATAGTGACAAGTGCACTGCCAGGCGAGACATAAAAGCTAGTGCCCTCACATCAGCAGTGTAAGGATGCAAGTTATCTAATCAGAACCAATGTATAAAAACAGGCAGAGGTGGTGCAAACCCAAGAAAATGGAGGAAAGCCATCTAATAAGGAGCAGGGAACTGAGCTAGTCAAGAAAGACATACAGTCACGAACAACAGGCAGAGCCAATGTTCACCAAGTTTATCGTGCTGTAGATAACCAATAGCTAAAGATGCCAGGAGGCAAGACAATCACTCTGTTCTTGTGGTTTCTGCTCACCTAATCCAGTTCATTGAAAGCGCGTGGGAGCACTGCTTCTAAATTGTACTGGAAATTCAAGCAAACCCAAATAGCAAGGTCAAAACATGAACATATGATCCTCTTGGCATATCTACAAAAGCTACACACCAACACCTTAAGGACCAACTAACAGAAGGATGGCATTTCAAGGGATTCAGAGCTGTTAGAATGAAAGAATGGGCCAATGCGATCGAACTGGTGGGAGTGCTGGACTAGGAGTCTAGGAGTGCATAAACTAGTACAGTAGGAAAGCTCCTTTCTCTCTTGCTTACTAACAGTTCCACTCCTCACAAGTGAGAAGAGAACAAAGTAGAAAAGAAATCATTAGGTTCGATGGACAGCAATGGCTCGCACTTGATTGTTTGTGCAAATTACCCAAGGGGTGATATGGGCACCAATGACTAACTGTAAAGTGCATACGAGGTAGCCTAGGAAGCTGTACTCAGTTTACATGAATGAGTAGATGAACCAGGAATGCAACAAAATCAATATTCTGATACGGCAATAATAAAGGCATTGACGGTGGAAGTAGCATGCCACATGGCCAGGATCATTCCCTCCTTAGGTGAAAAAGAACCTGTGTGGTATTCTGATAACACCTATCTGTCCATATGAAAACAATATTTGTATCTGATGCACAGAAAGTTTGCAGACTATTCACTCATGGCAAATTAACGAAATCTTTTTTCCAGAAAACCCGTCACGTATCAATACTTTGCATGTGGGGTCAAACCGGGATTCATCCAACACTGTTTCAACATTTGGAACATTCAATCGCTTATAAGGTTCTCTTGTAGGAGGAAACCGAGGCATCAGGTCTCCAATGTTGTGCTGATCTGCAGACAGGCTCCACGTTTGGGGCCTGTCTCGACTTCAGGGTTCCTTCAGACCATGGATCAGTTACAGTGGTGGTTGGTGAACTTTGAAAGTGGTGAGACACAGATATCTGCATACCCTTGCACTGAGCTAGATATCTACCTTAATCACTGGTATTTCATGTTTGTACCTTTTTATCCTGACCCTGCAGGATCTGTGCTCTGCCCTGATCTACTCCCGGTTCGTGCTTTGCCCCTCCTCAGCCATTTTGCCCTCTTCCTATGTTTATTTGGAACAGCCAATAGTTCTATAAATCTGACAAAATTCTGTTTATTATTAATCTTATGATGACTAAATGGTGAGATAAACAATTTTTTGCTTAGAATTCTGGTTTATGGATTTGGATTTCCTATTGTGTTACAAGTCAAAAAAACTGGTTAAAACAAAGGAAAGATACCATTGAAGCAACTTGCAGTAAATGAAGCTTCAAATCGGCAGAATACATGTGAAAGTGTTTTATTGTGTTGACCACCAAAGAGCGCCTCAGAGAGCCAAGAACCAAAAGACTAAAAGAAAAAAAAGACTCTAGCATGCAGCGAAAGCTCAGCAGAAGATTTTCTTGCAGTATGTGCATATGTAAATGGTCTGCCCAGTAGTAATCAAGATTAAGACATGCCAACCCTCCTCTGTCCCTTGGAAGCATTAGTAATGTGTTGGATACACAAGGTTGACTCCTATTCCATATGAAGGTGCAAATGCTAGATTGTAGGGTAATGTCTGATGTGGGAATTGGTGTTGGCAGGGAATAGAAGAGGTATAGCAATCTGGAGAGGAGGCTTGTTTTAAGCACATTTATATGTCCTTGCCACAGTGAGACCCTATAAAATTATTTTTTTTGCATGTCGGACAGTTAATTTTGGACCAGTACTCCACACGTGGGGTGATGTGCAGGCCTAGGTAACGTATGGAAGTTGTCCATTGATAAGAGGTTTAGGTGCTAGTTGAGTTACTACCTTGAGCATCTGCACATTCCTCTGCCGGCATGCGTTACCTGGGCTGCAGAGAGGCTGTGGCCACTGCTATTCATGGGAATTGTGTATCAGACTCAGGGGGCTTGACTGTACACCGTTAGTGGTGATGGAACATGCTCCTGCAGCTTTGCTCCTACACCAATCTGCAGGCAAAGGAGTGCTGGCGCATGTTCAACAGCCACAATGGTGGCATGCCTCTTCTGGCGGATCTCCTGGTAAGAGGGGGGGTGGGGGGGGGCAAGCCGGGGCATTTGAGTGATGAGATCAGGTCACCTAGGCTGCAATTAACTAAGGAAGTGCAGAGAAGGCTTGCTGGCAAATGCCTGCATAGTGTTGATGCTATTTACAAACAAGGTACTTACCTTCAGTAATGCTCTTTCTGGTAGATACGCTAACTGCAGATTCCTCACCTTTTGAATATTCCCCAGGTGTCAGACTGCAGCTGAATACTTTTAAAACAATACTCCTGTGCACCAGTAGGTGGAGTCATGTGGCATTGCAGCGATGTTGTTCCCCCAGAAATGATGCGCAGAACTGCATATAGGTGCCACCCATGCACAGATATCTGTTGCTTTCTATGCAGTCCTCACCTCCAGAGCAAGAGCACAAAAACACATTGGATTTGATCAGTGTGCAGATATTTATTCTTGCCACCTTTTTAGGTGGAAAAGTGCCCAGTTCACAGAACAGGGAGGGTGGGAGGGTTGGTGGGGAATCTGCAGGTAGAAGACTATCTACCAGAAAGAGCGCTACCAAATATATGTAACTTGCTCTTCTGATAAATGCTTGTAGCTGCAGATTACTCACCTTCTGAATATATATAAAACAGTGTCTCCCAGGTGCTGAACTGGCTCAGACCAAATGGTTCTGCAGGACCAAGCAGCGAAAATACCCAATTCGACAGACTTGGCTATCTAGACAGTAGAGCTTTGTGATTGCATCAAGGGACACCCAAGGAGCAGTCTGGAAAATATCCAGAATAGGCGCTCCGTGTGCCAAAGAGGTGTTAGCAGCTTTGGCGGAATGAGACCAAAAAGCCATCTGGGCTGCTCCTTGGCCAATGCGTACCAGATTTTAATGCAGAGCATGATCCACCAAGATATGATCCTCTTCTGCACTACCCTTGGCCTTTTTCGCTCCAGCAAATCCCACAAAGAGTTGACACAATGGTCACTGGTAAATCGATGCAAAAGCTAAAAGTCTTTTTAGGATCCAGCCAATGTGGTCTCTCCTACTCCTTACTGGGGTGAGGTAGAGCGAAGAATTCTGGTAGGGTGATGCTTTCCCAGATATGAGAAGGAGTCAACACCTTCGGAAGAAGGAAGCTCACGTTCTTAGCACTAGCTTGTTTGGGAAGAAAGTAGTGTGTGGCAGGTGGATGGAGAGAGCTTGAAGCTCACCAATCTTGCGCAGATGTTATGGCCACAAGGAACACTATCTTGAGGGAGAGAAGCCATAGTGGACAGCTGTGTAGTGAATTTCAAAAGGAGTATACAATAGCAAGATGAAGACTAAGTTAAGGTCCTACTAGGACATGGTAAGGGGAAAGGGTAGAAGGAAATGCTGCAATTGTTTTAGAAAAGGCATCACAACCTGCGATTTAAATAAAGAAGGCTGATCCTTCAACTGCAAAAAGGCAGAAAGAGCCAAAAGGCACCCTTTAATTGTGCCCAAATCAAGTCCTTGCTGGGCTAGGGTCTACACAAGAAGTAATACTTCAGATAACTTGGCTTTCAATGGGTCAATCTGACGAGTACGGTACTAAATTACAACTAGGGCTCTCGGTTTTCCGTTTAAACTGATTTTTACATAGAAATACAGACGGAATTTTTTTTCCTTTGTCTGTATTTATATGTAAAAACGGGAAAATACTAGAAAATTGCTGCCGTGCTCTAATCCAGAGCCCCTTCTAAAGAGCATCCAATTTCCTTAAAATAGTACACCAGAAACCACGAGCAGCTGACGGTAAACCGCCTAGAGGCTATCACTCAGTATGAGGTTCTACAATGGTTTTGTCACTAGAAACATAGGAAGCCAGATAATCTACAAAGTATTAAACAAGAATAGGGGCGCCAAACTTTTATCCAATATTTTATGTTTTAGTAAGCAGCGCAGCATGCTGCCTATGCCGCGCTGCTTATTAAAAGCATAAAATATTGGAAAATGTTAGTTGGGCGAACCGCACCTTTCCTTGGAGTGGGGCTAGGCGGAGCTTGCATAATGCCCAAAAAGAGTTTGCTGAGTGGCGCCGAATAAAATAAAGGCGTGGCTTGGCAAACTTTTTTGTCAATATGTTATGCTTTCAGTAAGAAGTGGTACAAAAGGGGGTGGTGATGGACGGAGTATCTGAACCAATCAAACACTTACACCCAGTCAACAGATCTGGGTTTAATCCATCACCGTTCTTTAGCCCACTCTGCCACCCCAGTTCAGACATGGCCATATGCAAATCAGTCTGACCCTGTGTCTCATGGGAACAGTCCAGCCCGAACTGCCAAGCCATGCCTTCCCTGGACCGGAAGCGCAGCATGCTCCCTGTGCCGTCCTGCTTAGACGGCGCCTTTCCTTGGTCTGGGGCAATGTTGACAAAGGCAAGCTTTTGCTGCCCAAAAAAAAAAAAAAAATTGAGTTGCAAGAGAGGTATGCAGCGGCTGTGAGCCGCACCCGAGCAATTCACAGGTCTTTAAAAGACCATTTTCATGTTAATGAGGCTTTGTTGCTGTTTCACCTAGAATCTACAACAGTGACACTCAGGCTCCA
Organism: Lissotriton helveticus; assembly: GCF_964261635.1. Classification (NCBI taxonomy): domain Eukaryota; kingdom Metazoa; phylum Chordata; class Amphibia; order Caudata; family Salamandridae; genus Lissotriton; species Lissotriton helveticus. The sequence continues at coordinate 1,623,807,556 of NC_136067.1, forward strand.
GCAGAGATGTGCTGCCTTTGCCCTATATTTCCAAGCTCCTTTAGAGCAGGCATTCATGAACTGGAATCTCCATTCTTGCCGTTTCCATCAATGTGAGCATTAAAAGCGGAGGCTTTGGGGTTAATCATTGCCCGGAGCCCGGACGCACTTGGCACAGTAGGGTGAACACCTGGAACTCCAAGGTGCTGCATGCACCATGACGCACTCTCACTGCCTACTGCTGCAGCGCAACAGAGTAGCCTGAAACTGCCCGGCTCGGACTGCCCATGGCTGCATTGATGCAGTGTACTTTGAAATCCATCTGCGTCAACCCCCCACCACTCCAGAGCAGGGCCTGGATGCCCCGCGCCAGGTGGACGCAGACTGCACATGACGCAGCGAATCTAATAAAACCATTTTACAAAGCTGCCTGTAAGCTCCTCTTGGCTCTGTAAAGGTGGGCATTGCAGCTTAGATCACGGAGCCTTTCATACTGTTTTAAAACAAAAGAGAAGGGTGGCCTACATGTTACCCTGCAGTCTTGCTTTTTGTAAACAAGCCTTTTGGCCTATTTAGGTAATTTACTACCCAAATACACCTTTGTGTGCCAGGCTGTTTTATTTCTAAAATGCAGATGGTTCAAAATGTCTTCTCCAGGCACGTTAAAAACATGCACGACATCCCGCTGTGCTAATTGCTCGCCATCTACCAAAGATTCTTCTCTGGAGAGAACACTCAATACGTATCTTTTTAGAGCAGTCTGTGCACCCATTCTTTAAGAAAAAGACACAGGGGCGGTGGGTGACATTTGAAAGTGGTGGGGTGCGCAAAGTGATTTGCATACTGCACCGTAGCGAGCTCTTTTTAATAAAGAAGAAAAATCGTGCATTTTCAAGCAAATTTGAGAAAGCAGGAAAGGTTAATAAAGGAATTGTGAAAGTGCAGTTATTACATTAATAGATGGCATAACATAGGTAGCTGCTTCTTCAGTATAACCACAGAGCTTCATACATTCCGTCCTATTACGCTCAGGGGCTGAATTCAGACTATAAGCCTTTCATGAAAATCTCAGCTCTAAGAGTAGAAGTTGCACAGCAGTTGGGAAACAGCCTTCACAAAGCATTGGGAACCACGCCTTACCTTTACCACGTTTTCATTAGAACGCATGTGACTTTATCACGCATGTCTTTCCACACAGATTATAGTGTTTAGGTGAAACAAAATGTACTTAATATGCCATTTGATCATTAAAATCTGTTTAGTGCCCAAATAGGAACAAAAACTAGAAAACTTTATAACCCATAGGCTACAGGAACGCCTGCTGCTATTTCACTACTGGGACCACAAAAATAGGCTAGGTCTGCCAGACTGCCAACGCACTTCCATATATAGGCCAACAACTGATTTTTCTATTTTTTGTTTTATATAGTGCGAACTAGAACTGAGACATCGGCTATCAGAGCGCTTTACATGATCACCAGTTTCGTTACAGATGGGCACATTTATTTTTGTTAGGCACGGGGAGATTAAATGACTTGCCCAGAATCACAGGATGTTGAGCGTTGTTGCCGAGACTCGAAACCGGTTCCCCAGCTTCGCGGTCAACTGCTCTGGCTGTAAGGCTACATCCTCTCCCCTCATTGTTAAACTCCAGGTGATTGCTTCCTCCTTCATGTAAGAATCTAGAAAGGCCACAGTCAGATTCAAAATAGTTAGGACAGGCTTTAACTTCTGAGCGTGGCCCTCTCACACGTGGACTCACCACAAAACCTCTCTGTCCCACTCTGATTTAGTAGACACCCCACTACCAGGCTCCTCTATAGCTCCCTCTTGCTGCTCCCCCTTTCTCATCCTTGAGATTGGCTTGCTCCCCCAACTCATATTCCTCCGGTCCTCTGTCGACCCCTCCCTGTTTCTTTAAAATTGTTTTTGTTTATTTGTTTTTACTTTTTAGGAGGACACCGAGCTGCAATTTGCTACCAGGCCACTTCTTTCCCTAAATTAACTTTCTCTCACCTTTATTTTTAGAATTTACCTCAACCTTAGAATCTGCTATCATGCAACTGTAAATGAAAATAAAGTGGATGCTGTTTCACGACATATGTGCGCACATACATACATCATCAGGGTTCAAAAGCAAGACCTGTTGGTTTTGCCATTGCGTTTTGAATAAGTCTTCAGATAATAATTGTTTGATTCCCTCAAACGGTAGCTACTGTTAGAATAATCAATTCAATCCACGTCTGATGTTCACTACTTCCAGCCCTGGAGGTGGTGTTGTTCCATTTTGCACAAAGTTACTAATTGACTGCAGGTCTTACACACAGGGAAACTGGAATTATGTAATTGTGCGACAGCAACGTTGTTCGCATAGTTCTAGATTTGCTGCATTTACCATATAGGCCCACAACCTAGATATTTTCCTGAAAAAACGATATAATAGCTCATTAGAGTTACTACATATGTGTGTTCGACTGCGTATAAATTGACAACGCAGCCTTTTCAATTTCCCACTTTCTCCCATCCTGTAATGCTTGTTTTGAGTTAAGCATGTGACCCAGGAAGTAGTTTGGGCACAGACCACTAGGCTGTTATTATGTTTTTACTCTGGCACATTCCACCTCCTTGGCATAAGTGGTTCTGGTACAATGCAGGCCTTCTTCGTTTGCTGTCAAGACTTCCCTTAAGACTCTCAAAAAGCTTCACCAGCAGGTCCCAGCCTTCACATCTAGTACAACCTGCATGCTGATAAACCACTATATCCTGCCCTGGCAAGGTTTTTAACTCTCCACACCTTCTAAAATCAGATAGAACATTTGCTGCACTATTTTCGCCATCATGGAAACCACCCACATCGATCACAATTATGCGATCAAAGGACACATATATTTAGTTAAGACTGTTCAATCCTCTTCTCTAATGGCCCGATGTCAAATGTGTTCCCCATTCTTTGTCGATGGAAACACGTGTTAGTATCTAGGGGCAAAAATTCCTTGTTACTGACAAATAGCAAGGCATGATTGCGTTCCAGAAGTCTAGCTCTTTGTTAGCACTCCCAGGCATCAAGCCACAAGTGAAAATGGCAATCGGTGGGGGACACAACAAGTATTTAAATTCCCTTTCACGAAGAAGAATTAGCAGGAAATTAAGTGCAGACATCATTTTTGCCAAAATTGTAAAAGAGAGCAATGAGTGAATCCAACATCAGAACTTGACAAACCAGCTCACCATAACAAGGACAAAACAGCACTAAAAGGCTTTTACACTTAATGCAACTAACAGCAAAAGATCACTAACAACTTTAACATAACCTTTCACGTGAAACGCTCATAAAGCAGTATGCTCATATACGGTGAGCTGAGCAAATGAACAGAAATCTGCACCACTCAAAGGCATTAACACTATAAAACTGCAACATCAATATACAAGTTCGATTTCACGTTAAAAAAACACAGAAACGGTGCCTGGTGTGAAGCTGCTCCCCTCATTACACAGAGCAGTAGTGGCCAGAGCAGCCTCCGTGCACACTTCTTGTCACACGCAGCAGTGAAAGCATCGCACACATACACAGGACATTGGACAAGGCATTAGCAAGGCACACTTCCTAAGTTCCTCGCTTTTACGGAGCCGGTACATGTGCCGATTGCCGTATGTCAGGTGTGTGTTTATGTGCACAACTATGAGTCTCAGACACCCCTTCTACCAGGGCAGATCCCTACCCACAGTGCCCCCGCCCCCCAGTACTCTGTGAGGTCGAGGATGGTTCATAGGGGCCAGACTGGCTGCCTCCCTGTGGGACGCAACAGATGCCTGGACCAGCTGCACATCTGACCCGGCCTCCCTCCCCAGCACCCGTTCGAGACATCACTGAAGCCGGCAGCCCATCCCTCACTCCCGGGGTCAGCAGAGAGTCTTGGGGACACAGAGGGGCCTTTGTTCGGGGTCTGCATGAAGCCTCCCAGGTTCCAGGAATCCAGGAATGTGCTGTGCAACCTTTATCTCCTCGTTGTGTGTGTATGATGGTGTTTTGTGTTTTACTGTATGTAGCAGCATGTTTGTGTTGCGGCGCGGACCAGGTACAGACTCCAGTTCAAACTTGGCGCCATTATTAATCGGGCCTGGCTGCCCTGCAGTGCCGCGGACCTTAAGGGAGTACGGAGGGCATCTGCGCGAGTGAAGGTAGGCCTGTGCTGCAGTGTGCTTACAATGCCCGCCATCGGATGGGGGCTCGGAGGTCAATCAGTCCTAGGCCCCCTGGCCGGAAAAGATGTACAAATGAGAAGCCACTGCCAGCCCAGCTGACAGCGCACAAGGGTCACCTCAGGCCTAGGCTGCCCCTCCCTTCTGCTTGCGCTAATCCCATGGTGCATGAAAGTGAAAGGGAACCAAGACTGAAGTTTCTGGTGACTGTGAGATCAGGCACGGTCCGGAGTAGCGCTGTGGCGCTGAAGAGAGTGGATGGATGCGATGAGCAGGCTGTGCATTGCGGTCTGTGTCACGTCACAGCGACAACATTGAGGATCCTCTGCAGCCCTCAATCCCACGCCCATGTTACTTACAGCAGGTGAATTGAAGGGCGGTGCGGTGCCCATGACTCTGCTGCTGGTGTGTGTGTGAGACCGTGATTGGAGCATCAGAGTTCTGACTTCTGACATGATTAATTACTCACACGACTACCGAGGATTTTTTTTCCAGATTCACTCACTTACTTTTTCACCGCAGCAGCAGGATGGATCGGATCTGGATCACGCGATTAGAGACGTCACGTCACCTACACACCAGCGGCTGAAGTCGGACTGCTGCCTGCGCACGAGATTGGAACGTCACACCCCACCAGCAGCGCGCGTGTCCCGAAATGGCCAATCACTGCATGACTTCACATGAAGTCACACAGTGATTGGCCATATGCAGTGCGGCTGCCACCACCCACGCGCGGCATCCAATGATGATTGCCTGCCCTTCTGCCGGTGGGACCAGCCAATCCTGATGCTGCATGCAGCACCAGGATTGGCTAGGGGGGCCCACTAACTGCTCGCCCTGGCGCATTTGAAACCCCGGGGGCTGCTGCGGCCCGTCTAAAGCAGCACCCCCTCGGTCCCTCTATTACTCAGGTTACCAGCGCGCATGCTCGGGTTAGGTGCAAGCAAACAATCGCATGCGCAGTGCTGCTGGCCTCCTGCTGTCACTCAAGCTGTGCAACAGACCAGCCTGCCCCACCCCCTGCCCCCTCTCTCCAATTCAATCGGGTGTGTCCCGGATTGAAGCGCTGCGCTGCGGCACCTATATATATTTCAATTTCATTTGTGCTGCATTCACAAAAATATTTTAGCGGTGCGTCCAGGCTTAGAGGGGCTACGCCCCTACGCCCCAATGGACGCACCGCTGCTGAAAAGGCATACCTCTACGCGATTAATTCAGTGGGCAAAGTTACACGATACAGGTTTATTCATTCATATTACTCTTTTTAAAGAATGTACACCTCCACGCGATTCAGGCTGTAATTCCACAATACAAGTTTATTCATCCATTAATTCATTATTTCACTCTTTAATAGAGCACATGCATGTAGGTGAGTCGGATTGCAGAGTTACACAATACATAATTCATTCATTTTTCATTTTCAAAGAATGTATGCCTCTGGGGGTGATGCAGTTTGCAAAGTTAAGTAATACTTTATTCATTAATTAATTTCACTATTCCATTCATTTGCCTGCGGCTCTAGTACATCAGTTCCGTAAATTTCTTTTTTATCAGGTCAGTGTTTGATTTGACAGCCAGCACTGGCAAAAAATGTACTGGTGACAAAACTTATAAAGTCCCAAAGGCGAGACCTATTGGCTATGCCAATGCTTGTTACTAAGCTTTCTAGTCTTGGATTTAGAGTGTGAAAGGCAACAGAAATCACCAGCTTTCAGGACAAGAGCAGACTGGTGGCGACACACACAGACGCACAGATACTCACACACACCTCTGCTACACACCTCTGCTGAAGATCTGATGGTGCAAATAATAAATAATTACATAGCGCATGGGTTTCACCCATATGCCCTATAGCGTTACTCGGGAACCAACCAGATTTTCAGCTAACTCCTTCGACCATTAGAACAATAAAAGGAAGTTAAAACCGCAAACTACAGTTTTTGTGTAGTGCTTGCTGCCAGATTCTTACGGATTCATAGCACTGCAAATGGGATAATGTGCCGAGCTTTGGAAGGGTTAAAAACCGAGACCGCACAGAGATTGAACGTGGGACCTGTATGTTGCACAATGGTTAATACCTTGCGCGCAAAGCCCATTGGGCTCAAAGGGCTTCAGCTGCTCAGAAGCCAGTACTGTCTTGTTCTATTCTCTATATGAAGAGAACAATATTTGGGCACAATCCAGAATCTTTACACACACACCGCATGGCTAATTCCAGTCTTTGCAACTGATAGCACAAGGCTGGTGGCAGAGAAGCAGAGGAGAATGCTGAAATGAGGAATAAAATAAACGAGCAGAAACATTGTTACTGTAAATAACTCCCCATGTTAACTGCTGCAAAGTCATGGTCATACCTTTAGCACGCCTGCATGAAGTACCCGTATCATACTGTACATATGTACACACAGGGCCTTCTCATACAATCTTGGCCAACGCTCCTGTTTTTTAAACCTGAAGAATTGCCTAACGTGTACATATTGATTGGAAAATAAAGACATCCCATTCCATTTAGGAGAACCATATTTCCAGTAAGTACGACATTATTGAACAAAGACAGCTTAAGTTCTCCACATATTCTGAATCACATTTAGAATCTGTGTACAGGTAGGAGCATTTGTTGCTGCCCCGGCCCTACGGAGAATTTACCATCTCCAAGGCTCTGCCTCTCAAGTGACCTCTGCGCCAGCCCTCCGCCATTTCAACTCGAAAGGTAAGTGTATTTCCCTTCCCCTATGTAAAAAGTAAATATCTGAGACTCCAAAAGAACCAGGGCACACCACCACCCACTCATCGGGCCCGGTAGGTACTTCCTCTCCAGTACTACCCTATTACGGTAACTAGTCCGCAAAAATTCGCACTCCTACATCGGAGCTGTCCGGGCTCTCACCTGCCCCTTCTCCACCTAGGAGCACCAACATCATGCTGTAGCCTCCCCCAACGCCCCGACTCCTCCTGTCCCAGGCCCCATACAGTTGCCCAGCTCTGCCCACTGATGCCTTTCGCCCACCCACCCCCCCCAGACAGATGTGTTGTCTCTGCCTTGAGTGTCCATCACTATTGCCCACTCTCACCTGGCACCCTTGGTTGCTCACCCCCCTTTCTGTGTTACCACTCCGCATTTTCATGACATGACGTGTAATTCCACAGCCTGCAGATCGCAGCAGCTTGAGCTCACAGCATGCGCCCTGGATTCCACGCATCTCAACCAACCTCCACCCGAGGGCTTTAGATGGAAATACAGAAGCGCTGGCACGTTTCCTCCTGATAAGTGCTTGTACTCTATCCTAATGTGTCTTATAACAGAACTGAGAAGCACAGGTACTCTCCTTTTCAAATTACTCAGTACCGGACCATTTAAAGCATTACTAAAGCCACAACAAATCGCTAGTTTAAGTGAGCGGATGTGTGCATTGTCAATTTAAATAAATGTGGACAAATACTAGCTGTAGCTTCGTCTTTTGCTTGTGGGAAGAATAAATGTGGATAAATACAGAAAAAATGCCCAAAAAATAAATATGGATAAATACAGACGGAAATGGCAAAAAAATAAATACCATAAAACCGGGAGCCCTAATTACAACGTACCCAGTCATCTGTCAACACAGGCTTACAGTGAACACCTTTCCGGAAAAAGCTGGAACATTCTCAAGCAACACACACAGCCAAGATAAAATCATAATAGATGTTTTGCATAGATGCTAACTAAAGAAGGAACTTCACGATTACAATACTGATGACATACAACAGCAATAACTCTACTTTGTGCTTGTGGAGTGGCCTTCAGGGGGAAGACTTCTCACTAGAATTACTGTATGCTACAGCACCTGCTTCTTGCCAATGGACACCAATAGGTCATAGGCCAGTGGGGTAGATTAATTAGATGAGAAAACTTCTCCGTTTCATTTCTTCACACTGGACAATGAAACAAAACATGCTATTTACAGAGCATCTTGTTCTGATATTTTGTGTTTGGGAAGGCACGTCATACTTTTCTTCCACACTGGACTGAGAGACAAATTCTGCAGGAACATAGTCAATATCACCCCACCATAATCCCTTGCAGACAAATGCGTGACGGGCAGGGCGTGAAGTCATTTCAGATGTTATCGATACACCAATGTTGATTGTCCTCAAATGTTTCTCCGCAACCACTCTCACTCCCAAGCATGCTATCTCAAGCTGTGGGTTCTTGCGATCCACTGCAACCACGGAACAGTAAGCACTTGCTCACTGTTCCTAGTCCTCAACGCACTGCCAGTTCCACTAATCATAGTTCACAGGGAAAATGGTGGTGTCACAGACATATGTCTACTGGGAATGGCAGTGGAATTCATAGACAGAGTAGTAGTAATAGTCTTTAGCATGTTTAAAGTCTTTTCAAGAGTTTCAACTTCACAATTATCCGATTAACACCCTTCCTCGATAGGTGCCATCAGATCTACCTCTGCTCGGCCCACAATCACGGATACTACTGCAGACACATTCGAGATTGTGGCTGCAGGCACGCCGATATGCATGGATGCTATATTGGCACCACATTGACTATTTAGAAGATGAGCAGTCTGGCAGACTAGCTCCATACATAATCAAGTACGCATGTTTGCCATGAGTTATCTGGTAACAGCTAACAATGATATAGAACATCACCCAGACTCTCTTAAAATGACAAACCGTTAAGATGATCCAAAGATGTTACTTCTTTTCTTTTGTAGGCTGAACAAAAGAAATTAGGAGCCACATGGACTTAAAGAAAGATTTACCAGTGGAGAATCCCTCACTTCTGACAATGGGATATTAAAGGCATGAACCTTGGTATTTATATGTGAAGACCTTACAATAGGGAGGGGGGCCTATTTTGCTACCCTTTTTGTAGAATTTTTATATACATCAATACAAAAAGAACATCCATGCAGGGATCACACAAATGGTCAATGAACCGTAGATGTATAAACCTGAGAAACCAGAAGAAATCACTGTGTCCACAGATTACCACACTGGGATCAACTGTTAATGTAATACTCCATGTGCATTGTCAATTGTTACTATAAAAGGTTAGATGCACTTGATAAAGTTAGTGGGAAAAGAAGATAAAACCTGTTGTTTTAAGATATGAGTAATAGCATGGCAACTTCAAGTTTTCTCTGGAAAGAGCTCCTCTGAGAGACTCAGTTCCGCTCCTAGTTGATATCACTGCCTCGCCCCTTCCCACCTAAAACTTAAAAGGCAAGAGGTTGACTACAGAGATCTAGCCCTCCTCCTTTCTTTTAGTGGACCGGCTCATTATCAGATACAGATTTTCCTATCCTCCCCTTCCTTTCACAACAACTGAGTCAATCACTGTTTGTTTCTCACTTTGTGTGGAGAGGTCTCTGGTCTCTTGGCTGGGTAGCAGGGTAAATAACTTGCCCCAGTTGGATTGGGGGTGGGGGGTGGGGTGGGAGGGGTGAGGCCTGGAATCTGATTGGGAGCAGAGTATGAGAAATATAAAACAATGTTGCGCCATAAATTGTGGATGTATTGTGTTGGAGCCCTGTACATTCAAACTCACTGTACATGTTTTACCCATTTGAGATCTTGTGGAGGCCTATTTGGAGTGAAACTGCACTGCAGATTTTGTCTAAATGTATAAAACAATGAAAATGCCACAGATTTTCCTTTAAGCCTTACTGACCTCTAAGAATGTCAAGTATTAATAGAATGCCTACTCCTGGTCAGCACCTATCCATGCAGAGTCCATTCTGTGCCAGAATAGCTAAGTGCAATTACCGAGCTGTTCACGACTGTTTCACAAGTGCAGCTCACACACCTGTGTTTACATGTGTTCACATTTAAACAGCCGGTTGCCTCTTACAGTAGCTGGGACCAAGCAGCCTTATCTCAAAAGGCAGACACTGGCAGTAAACACGCTCACTCCACTTACCATGACTTTAACATGTGTCAGACTAGAGTAGAGAGACTCGCCCACAAAATAGGGTTAAATAACCGGGTAGTCAATTGCAAAAAAATTCTGGTTTAACTAAATGGCCAGGACACATGAAAAGCAAGCAATTTAACTATGTGCAATATTTAAAGAAGCAAGTGAATGCATCTAATTGGCAACTGGCATACACCTGCAAATAACTATGCTGTACAGTTAGGCACAGTGACCAAGACTTTCAGCATTTTGTTTGTCCAAAGTAAAAAAAATGGCAATTTGTAAATGTGTACATTGCTTGGAAGATCAGTAAATAAACCGATGATACATAAACCCCTCGTGTATTTTCTAGGGCAAAATCAAAGCAGTGTTCTATAAATAATTAAACCACGTTATATTCCTATCAAGAGCAGTGATAGGTGGGCTTGCTTTCATAAATAATTATCAGACATCCGTCGGTAGATAAGAATGCCTTGATACCAAGCAGGATTAGCCTATCGACAATTCTCCTTGGACTTTGGTAGAGTTCACCCTATGAATGTTAATGCCAATGAGACGACGGTCACGCTGGAATGGAAAAGTACCAATGCTGTGGACTGAGAAAATGACTTTTCCGACACAGATTATGAGCCAAACTCTGCAGCAGGAAGACTGCATAAACCTTTCCTAGACAGCTATTGAGTGAAAGGTTCTTAGGCCAGCAGTAGCAATTTAAGCACCAGATGAGGTAAAATGACAAAGGCATGGGTTAACGCACTCAGGTCTTCTCTTCATGCACGCAGGCGTATGTGCCCGAGAGGAACCACAACAAAGTTCATTCAACTCAATCTAAAAAAGTCTTTTGCAAAAAAAATTGAAAAACAGTTTGATCCTTAAGCTGGAATACTGTGTTTCCTGCCTGCTTGCAAGAAAACTCTCCCAGCTGTAGTGACTAATTCAGTTTTCTGCACATTGTGGGGAAGATACAGTAAAACACGGATTCCTGCTTTTATAGATAACCTAGCTACACAGGAAGGCACTGGCAGGTAAGGAATGCACCAATGGTATCCCTAGCAATTACCAGCACTTCAGATTAATACTAGCATTTCCCTTAACTACTTTATTGCTAAATGAGGTGTCAAACGCGGTACGATTGTGCCCGGACATGGTTCTAAAGTTCCCTGTGCCAAAGGGACTCATCTGCACTTAATTTAGGATGCCAAAAAGCATAAGTGTGGTGGTGAATGTTTTTGTGTTTCTGCTCAGTGGGGGCGGGATCTGAAACTGCAGGTTGAATTATCCCCATTGGGATGGGGCTGTGGCTAATCTGCACGATATACAACCCCCCTCCCCCCCAATTGGTAACAGCACAGATGAGTATAAAAGGGATGGATGGATTGTGCCCTAAATAAGTACCACTGGTCCAGAATAATTTGAGTATGTCCATTTGTCACTTCTGCGTTGCCCATTTGGAAGGGCACTCTGAGCAGGTGTGCTAACTAGGGCGACTTTGATTCCCCACTTTGTAAAGCCATGCACAATTTTTCAATGGGGATACTGACGAAAGCAAAAATGTTTCTGTATTTTCTCCACAATGGCTGTCAACGCTATACTTTATTGCTAAATGAGGTGGCAAACGTGGTACGATTGTGCCCGGACATGGTTCTAAAGTTCCCTGTGCCAAAGGGACTCATCTGCACTTCATTTACGATGCCAAAAAGCATAAGTGTGGTGGTGAATGTTTTTGTGTTTCTGCTCAGTGGGGGCGGGATCTGAAACTGCAGGTTGAATTATCCCCATTGGGATGGGGCTGTGGCTAATCTGCACGATATACAACCCCCCCCCTCAATTGGTAACAGCACAAATGAGTATAAAAGGGATGGATGGATTGTGCCCTAAATAAGTACCACTGGTCCAGAATAATTTGAGTATGTCCATTTGTCACTTCTGCGTTGCCCATTTGGAAGGGCACTCTGAGCAGGTGTGCTAACTAGGGCGACTTTGATTCTCCACTTGGTAAAGCCATGCACAATTTTTCAAAAGGGATACTGACGAAAGCAAAAATGTTTCTGTATTTTCTTCACAATGGCTGTCAACGCTATTCATTTTGTGAATGGCCGGAGGATTTGGCTAAATTCTGTCACAGGGAGTTATACTAGTATACGAAAGGAGAGACCAGCTTCCAGAAGATGGTTTGTGTTACCAGAATTACCACAGTGAATGATTTACTTGTCTAGTGTATCAAGAGGGAGTGTGACTAAGCAGCCGAATGTAGGAAGACATTGTGGTGAGCCTACTGAGGAGCACTGGCTTTCTAGAGAAGGACAGTCTGGTTTTCATTTCCAGAAGGGGAAGACTGCTGATCTCAAGCAGAGGGAAGTACCTTCTGGAAATTAAATTATGTGTCTCCCACTAGTTCCATCTCCAAGTCTACAAAAGGTTCCACCATGAAGTCAGCGTCATCTGCTAGGTGGTGTAGTGGAAGTGCCAAGCAGTCTCTAGATAGCAGTTCTGCTTCCTGATCAGAGAGGAGATCTCCCTTCAGGACAGAACAGAGGGAAGGTTGTAAAGGTCTGAGATGCAGGCACTTATAATTGACTGCACTAATAAGAATGCCAAAACAAAGAACCAAAAGCCTTCCCTCGTGGAATTTTGATAAGTTAACCCCTCTGTAACACTATGACAGTTGAGATTTCTGAGGATAACCCTGCAAACTGGCCATCCCCATGGCTAATTGCTATGGAGTACTACTGGTGAGCTCTACTGCAATCCATGGTCTATGCCATAAACTTCAGAACCATGTCTGGAGCAAATAAAACCGTAAATGTGTTTAAGAAATATAGAACAAGCAGAAGAGGTTCCCCCTTATTAAGAGGAGAGAGCTCACAAATACAGACTGTGTCCAACGTCCCTCTACAAAATAGTAGAGCCGATTATTTGGAGCACCCAACAACTGGAAGGGTTGTAGCGGTGGGGGAGGAGGATCCAAACAACAATGGGGAAAGGTGGAAGAGAACAATATACAACACCTAGAGGGGCAAGCAACAACACAGAGGGACACGAGGGTGGGAGGAGGGAAGTAACAACATGGAGAGGTATGGCAGGGAGGAAAGGGCAAGCAAAACACAGAATGGAAGGGGGTAGAAGAACAGAAGACAGGTGACCTTCAAGCAGATGCACTCTTATGGAATGCTACAAATAAAAGAAAAAAATACCCAGGCCTGAATTCATGAGCATCAGAAAGACACTAATTAGTAAAGGAAGCAGTACTTAGGGGATCCTTGAGGAGAGGGACAAACACACAAAGAGAAGTGAAGTCAGACCAAAGAAAAGCAAGGAAATGAGTGATGATGAAGCCAACCAATGGTGAGCAACGGGCAGGCTCTAGTGACCCTGTGAGCCAACAAAATATCTAGCTAGCGACAGGGCATGCGCTGTCTCAGTTGAGACTTAAAAAGGTTCATGGGAGGCGATCTCTGGAGGGATAGTCCAGAGAACACAAAAAGTATACTGACACTGTCCCTGTAACTCAAGGAAGAGATTGACTCAAGTATTCCGCCATGCACTGGACACACCTCTCGAGATATTGGATAACAGTGAAATGTACAAGTAGGCTGAAAGGAGACTAACATCCAAGGCAAGAGACCAGGGTTCAGAGATATGAGTCAAGGAACTACCAGACTCTTGCAAGACCTTTGCCCAGAAATATTTGATATTGATGAACTAGAAGGATGGCACTGAAGAACAATTTCAATTTATGAATAGGCACAAGTCATCCATGTAAAACAGAAAATCCATGTGCACTTAAAATAATTTAGAAAATCTATCAACATACTTATGCTGGTAAAATATGATTTTGGTACAATGTCAAGTCAACCCTGCAAAGTCATCGGCGCAAAGTCTTGCTGTAATTTCCTTGTTTGAACACCACATAATTTACTTTTTTTTTTTACTGATCTTTATTTTCATTTTAAAGTGTAATAAAAATAGCATGTGGTGATGTGAAACAGGTGATTCTGGAAGCATTTACATGTTTTCCTCAAAATTTGCTATACCATCAGATAAGTGATAATATTTCCAGACACTGGGAATGGAAGGGCTGGGGCAACAAAGGAACATAAATAGAGTAAAAGCCCACATAACTGCAACCAAAACGAAATGAATTTCAACCAAAAGTACAAGGGGTTAAATTAAATATTCAAACAGGTAACACTCTCTTACTCTAAACACTGAACTGCTCACTTTTCCATGAAATTTTATTTCACTGAACCACATGAGAATATTTACCTTCACATCTGCTCTTGTCTTATCCGTAACTTCCATAACAAATTCGCATGATTTGCCATTTGGTGGGTTCATAAGATGATTAAGAATGTACAAATCCACTGTTGCACCCAGGTTGTCTATGTTGGAGACAAATATGTATTCCTTTCCCTCATCTATTAGAGTATCCAGCAAGCCGGAGTTATGGAAGCTTGCATATATGTCACCATGGCCTGGTGGATACCAAACCTCTGCATTTTCCCCAGAGTACGATAAATCCTTGGCTATAGGCAGCAATGACTCCTTGTTTATTCTAGGATACCTGGAAGAGAAAAAGCGTGATAAGACAATCCTATCAATCTGATTTTCACGGTGTCTTTTTACACACAAACACACACACACACAAACCCACACACACCCACCCCCACACACACACCCCCACACACACACACAAAACAGGCGGTCGCCAGTAGATAGTTATAGTAAGGACCTAGTTTTCATAGGAAAAGCGTTTTTTGACTAGCATATATCTGTGGCAACGGTTGATGAATCTTCACGAAATTTCTCCAGAAATGTGCACCAGTGGGTCTTATTGCGATTTGAAAGTTTCGGAGGGATCCGTCAAGCGAGGGCTGAGAAAAAGGAGGGTCCAAAAAAAGGAAGGTCCATAGGAATTTTAGACATGACTACACCCGAACCGTTGAACGAAATTATACCAAATTTGGCAGAAAGCTAGAAGTTGGTCCAGAAAGCAACATTTTTGTAATTATGTGTAAATCTGTTCAGTAGTTCTTGGGATTTTAAAGGAAAAACAGATTTGTATATCTCGGGCCGCGGATTCTCCTCTGATACTCCTCAGATTTGCGAATCCACGTGCCACCAGCAATGCCGTCATTGGCTTGCCCCAACCTGAGAGGAAAGTTGCGGCCGCCATTTTATTTTTTGGGGACTTTATTCCCAGCTGGAAAAATAAAGTTAAAAAGTGATAGAAGGGATCAAAGTAGAGGTACCCTGCCCTTACTCACACACTCCCTTACACTCCCACTTACACAACCACTTACACCCCTATACAGACCCTCAAAACCGCTCATACACCCTTCACCCACTTGTAGACCCACACAGCCAGTCACACACGCACTCACACAACCCCTCACACCCAGGTTGCAGGGACAATATAGTTAGGACATGCCATTAAAAAACATAGAAATTCACTGAAAAACCAACGGTTACAAGGACGTTATAGTTAGGTTCAGATTTTACACACAAAACTCAGAAATTCAACAGTTATAGTTAAGCTCAAGTACCAATAACTCTCGCGCTCGCCATGCACTGCTAATTACCCCACATATTACATCACTCATGACATCTTCTATGACATCATTGTTAATATCACTGCAACATATGCAATGAAATTATTGATGTGAAAACTGTGCATGGTGTGGGCGGGAGTTATCGTTAACTTAGGGCACAAGTTGTTATTTACTTGACATACCTATAAATGGTGAATTTAATAACCAAAACGTTCCGATCTTCATGAATCATTTACATTCTTAGTATTTAGTTTCCACAATGTGACCAACTTCAAGGTGTCACCACTTCATTCCTTAAATTCCATCATTAACAGATTACTTTACAATCACATGCTCCGATCGCAAATAAAAACTAATAAAACAAATGATTCATGAAATGTGAACTTTTTGGTTTTTCAGACTGATAGAAAAAAACTGCGATAATATTGATTACGAGTGGAGAGTCCTTGCAGTGCCTGAAGTAGTGTTTAAAGAGGCGCTTGTAGTTTTCTATATGTGCATATGGTGTTTGACTATGTCCATTAGAAATATTGTGTGACCACTTGCAACCATGAAGAACGAAGGTTGAAATATTTGTATAACAAGAAAAAAAGTTGTTAAAGTGAAACTGAGCAATAGCAGATATATTAACAAGCGTATACCCTTTGCAAGGAACAATAATACGACAAAAAACAAAGTGCATCTTATAAGAAAAATACATTAGTTCTGTATTCTGGTTTTATTTCATTTCACTTAAAATTATAGTGAAATATGGACAAGTGCAGGATAGAATGATTGAATTAATCTCGGCCACTGGTAATTAGTCAGGGCCCGCATTACTATTCATAATTGTTAGCTCGGGGTAACACTTTAGACAGGTACCTACCTACTCTTTCCAGCTTCTGTCCTCTGCCATCACCTGCCCCTGCCCCTTGTCCCCTCCCTGTTTCTGAGTGAACCTCTTCCCTTGACTTTGAGACCAAACTATTTTGTCTGATGCCCGATGGAGCTACCGGGTTTAGCTATAGGGGAGATGGGCCATGGATTCCCTCCTTGGTCGTCACCTACCCAGTCGGTCTTTAGACAGACTTCCTTTCGTCTCTACGGCTGTCTCTTCCTCTATCCTCACTTTCTCACCTCCCCTACCCCCCACTACTTCTCTCTCTCTCCTTTCTCTCCTCTCCTAATGTATTGCTGATTGTCTGTTGTAATGTTTAACTGTCGATCTCTTCTGTAATATTGTTGAACCTCATTGTTCCACTTCCTTCCGCCTCCCATGTCCTCTCCCCCCGCATCCTTCCTCTATTTTATGTCTCTCCTACGCTCCTCTCTCAATATATTGAGACTGAACTATTTTGTCTGATGCCCGATGGAGCTACCTGGTTTAGCTATAGGGGAGATGGGCCATGGATTCCCTCCTTGGTCGTCACCTACCCAGTCGGTCTTTAGACCGACTTCTTTTCGTCTCTCCTTATTGTCTCTTCCCCTCCCTTTCTCTCCCCTCCTGCCCCCTCCTCTACTTCTCTCTGTCCTTTCTCTCCCCTCCTAATTGTACTGCTTATTTTTTGATGTACTGTGTAATTTGTTGAACTTGTTCTGTTTCATTGTCGATTCTCATGTAAAGCGCTCTGATACCTTCGGGTCTAGCCAGCGCTATATAAAACTCTTTAAATAAATAAATAAATACCTCATCAGGCATTGCTGACTAATTAACAAAGCTTGTGCCGAACGGAAGTGATGGCTGACATCATTGCACCGTAACCATATATGGTGCAGGGCGAGTTTACAGGCCTTTTTTATATTCTCTTTGCTGGGAAGAAGAGCATAACTTGTCCTGTCTCATACCAACCAAGAAAACTCTCTACCTCACCAAGGTAGCTTACAGGTAAAACTACTACGGGACTTGCAACAGCATATTTTCACACCGCTCTTAATACTGTGATTTTGCTTTTACTCTTAACTGTAAATAATGTGCTACTAATACCAAATTTAATGTATTCAAATCACTGATCTCAGAAGGATGAAAGTCTGAGTTGTGTGTTGCAAAAATTCATGTTTTGGGTCTGTGCAGTATACAAATGACAACTGCTTAACTTGCAGTCACATAACCAACTAGGTGTGATAAATGTATGCTACCTAGTTGGTAATACCAATTAATCATTTTTAATACAATTTAAAACTTTTAGTAACCTAATACTTATGTGACTAATCTTACTGCCCAAAAAAATACTATTAAAAATATTTTCCAAACATTTTCTTAACTGAAAGTCATATATATCAACTGGTAGACAACAATTTGTTTTATTTTTGTAGCACCAAAATGTGAGTTGAGTTTCAGAAGCGCTTTTTGTTCCACACTACACATAGGGTATTCATGCAGTCTACATTTTAATAGCTATACCAGAAGGATAATAATAAACTGCATGTGATAGTAGTTCCCTAGGCAAACGGGATGTATGTGATTTCATAGAAAAACGATTTCATGGAATACCATTACTGAGAAACCATTTCATCTAAACTGTTTAATAGAAATTTGCAGGATTAATGGCATTGAACATTTCATAGAAAGCAAAAAAGCAATTCATAGAAAGTCTTTGTTTTTCAATTGGCTTTTGTTTGCTTATTTTTAAGATATAAATTCAATGGTGGTATTTAGAAGTATTTTTGACTACAGTATTTATTGCAGTGCTTTACATCAGGGGAAATAACTTCAGATCTTCTACATTGTCAAACAATTACTTCTGACGTTTATGATTGGCTGACGCTCAAAACGTTTAAACACCATTCATTTCTGACCCCTTTATAACTCTGATCCCTAAAACCCCCACACCACCCAAACAACCATGTCAGATCCTTAAAAACCCATCACCATCCATCCCAGACCCCTAAAAACCGCTCGTCACCCTTAAAGTCAACCGATCCCTAAAGGCACTTTCAACCCCTAATCTCCACCAATACAACCTAAAAAGCTTTCACCATCTCTAAACTTCATTCATCCTTGAACCCTAAAAATCCCTTTCTTCATCTAAGCTTCAGCTATTCCTAAGCCACTTACCACCTCTAAACTTCACCTATTCCTGAACACTAAAAACCACTTACCACCCCTAAAGTTACCCATCACTAAACCTTAAAAACCTCCCACCAGCCCTAAGCTCCGCCCATCTGTGAACCCTACAAATCCCTTCACACCACTACACTACACTCATCCCTGAACCCTAAAAACGCCCTACCATCTCTAAACTCCACTATTCGTGAACCCTAAAAACTCCTCACTGGCCCTACACGCCGGCCATTCTGGCTTGCTAGAAAACCCTCAACAACCCTAAACTCCACCCATCCCTGAACTGTAAAATCCCCTTTGTACACCTGAACTCTACATATCCCTGACCCCTAACCTCCCCTTGGCACCCCAAAGCATTGCCTATCTCTGAAACCCAAAAACACCTCACTACCATGAAACTCCACCCAATTTTAATATAATTTAAAAGTTTTTCCTAAAATGATCTTTCCTTTAAAATGTTTCCTTTAATTTACCTTAAAATTGACTCTCCTTAAAACTGGCTTTGCATGATTAGTTTTCCTCCAATGTGGTATCTCGGTTTTCATTCTTTTATTAGTTCACATATATCAAGGGAAATACCAACATCACAGCCGAAAGTCTACTGAAATATTAAAGGAGAAAAATATCTGATACATAATAGATCATAGACTAATATGCTTTGGTCCTATTGAAATTGCGCGAAATATGATGGTATAAAACGTAGTGATTTTGTAGATCTGTAAATCTGTCAGTTTCTACTGAAAAAGACCTAAGAGAGGATATAAAGGAAAGCAGTTTTATCCCGTGTGCATGAAACTAAGGCTCAGATGACCTTTAAAAAATAAAGAAGTCTTTTTTCTGACCACACTTCAATATCAAGTGGTGCTATGTCTTATTTGTACTTTCAGCGAAGGTTAACTTTTAAAATGTGTGCACTTTATAAAACAAGCAGCAACTTTATGTTAAAAATATGGGTGCTTTTAGAAATACATTATTTCCCTTTTACCCTCAGTTCTGCTGATGTAAGAGTTGTATTAGTTTCAAGTTACAAAATCCCCAAATTTTTGCTCACAGACACACATCTCCACACTTGTATGTGAATCATACAAAGTAGAGGAAGTTAGATAGAAAAATAGTTTTTTCTATTTAAGGTTTAATTAGACAACACCCTTTCTAATATATGTATTTAAACGTAGGTTGTAAAATACAGCGTCCCGTTTTATTTCGCTGAATCCACTTTCCTGATAAAAGGGGGTGTTGCAGCACCTCCTGCACCGCTAATTAAAGAGCCACCATACGAGACACAGCTCTCAGGTTTGGGGTGTGCTATTTTACCATGCTTTTCTTTCCTTACACCTGGGCATTAATGGGTATCTGGACTGCTCTTCCTATACAGACCCACTTTTTCTAAATTCGACCTTCAGGTTTTCCTTTTTTTTCCAGCACTTTGTTCTGAAATCGTAACCACTTCTAATATAGGAGGAGAAATATAAACTGTGGAGCAGGAAATGTATAGTGTTGAAATAAGAGTAAATAGCCGGTCAGCAGAATACTAGCATCGAATAAGAGTGTTTCGGGGTTTTAACCTATTACCCTAGAAGAAGGTACATCTTGTACTTGTGACATGGATGGAACAATGACAGTTTAGCTTCTATTGAACAGTTAACCTAGTCTTTCAAGCCACACGGTAGAAAAGGCAGACCATGTCGACAAATTCAGATGCACATCATTGGCATGAGGGAAATAAGAAAAGTATGTACAAAGTAGGTCTGAGCAATACTATGGTTTATAAGCCCAGAATGTTGGGCTCTGACATGCGCATATTGCAATGAGTTTTACCTGCTCTGGTTGAAGGTGTAAATTTTCACTCGACAGTGACTGTATTTCTGCAAGATTTTCTTGGTGTCTTCATCGGTATTGAAAGAGTTCATAAGGACAAGAGGAACAGCAGTGTCGTAAGTTTTGTTTAGATGCTGAAAAAAATAAATTGGACATCACTTTACTTCTTTACGTCCATAAACTTCTGCGCAGAGCAAGCTTTTAAAACAAATCACGCTTGAGCAAAGCTCCAGGCAGGGCTGCACAACCTGCCCTAAAATTAAGCAGTATTAACAGAGAGCAGGGTAGGTTTAGAGTCTGAGAGGCAAGAGTCAAACAAGTAGACGGCTAAGTCATTATAGGTATGATATTTCATCTTTCTTTCTTGCTGGAGGAAGAGACAAGAGTGGGTCTGTTAGCACAGAGATTGTGGGTGGGTGTGTGTAATGCGGGGGATGTTTAATCCAGATTTGCCCAGTTCCCTTAAAAAATGAAAGTTGAGTAAGCAATTCGGAAAATAGCGAGCTTTCAGTTAACCTGAAATATTTGCATGAGTGATCAAGACGAAGTCATTACAGTTCAGATTGTCTTTATTCTAAACTTTGTTTTCCTACTCAAACACTTCCATTTCATATCAAAGTTGCTACAATCACTGACACAACATGCATTCTCTAGTCAAAGATTTGTGGTAAAAAAAATATCAAAGAGCCTGACTAAAAGGTGTAGTCTAGTGTCAGGATGTTGGAGTCTCCATGGGTCTTTGAGGCGGAAAGGGGGACATCCGAACATGTAAACTTACCTGTACCAGTGTCATGCACAGCCAGGTTGTGATGTTACCCCGCGATGGGAAAGCGATGTTAAATGTATGTGTAAAATGTCTTAATAAAATACTTTGAAATTAAAAAAGGCCTGACTAGATGTTGTAAAGCGTAAAGAAAGAAAGCCTCTAACCAATCAACACCTCATAACCAATCAACACCTCACAAAATCATAACACCCTACCATAATAACAGTCTTTACCTCAGATATACCAAATTCTCATTTTTTATTCAAACCACGTCACCCACACTACACCATCCCTACATACCCAGACATCTTCCCTCCCATGATTTGCACTAATAGATTAACTACCACAAGACAAAATCCCAAACCTCCCAGGAAATGTATGCCCCCGATTGCATGTCGGGTTCCCGCCCTGAACCACACCCCCAATCACCACATCTTTAAGTCTTCTAACACTTTAGGGAACTACTAAACCACCATCTATTATAGCTCTATCATCCACAGAACCTTCCTTGCCATCCAAATTCAAAAATGTACTGCCAATCTGTAAAGTGATTTTTCGCTTCACTGGAAGTTCCCACATTGCCCTCGGACTGATTATTTCCACGACACACCGACATTCTATTCATATTCCTGATCCAACTATCCTCCACTCTCTATGCAGGCTTGAATACTTCTATTGCTGCCATTGGATCTATCCAACATGCTTCTCCTTAGAAACTAGTCCATGGTTCTGAAGCATCATGTTTTTGGCGCATCCTAATCAGAGGCCAACTGGGTTTCATCTGCCCTTGTTAGGATTGTTAACACTCTTCTCATTCTTTCTTTGTATCTCCTCACTCAACCTCTCCTCTCCAACTCCCACCATGCTTTATTGAATCAGCACATCTGTTAATTAACCACCAAGGACTTAATTCTGTTGCAGGTTTCCTTCCTCTCAACAATTCAAATGGAAATGCCCCAGTGACTGCATTAGGCCTATGACTGCAACTTTGCTTGCAACGCCTTACTCCAATGCACTCACAACTTCACAACCAACTAAACAGATTCCTTCATTAATCTAGAACATTGTTCTCCCAGAACGATGGCCCCAATATAGTATACAGCAATACAAAAGTGTTCAATCACAGTTCTTCAAAACGTTTAGCATCTTAGCTGAAATGAACAATTATCAAATACTAATTCCCTTACACTAATCCCCTTTCAACGAAATATATCCTCTATAAACTTTATGATTAGCTCTATAGTGAAGGAGCACGGTTTCATAAGTACAGAAACTTGCTTGTACTCAATCCTCTCGAAATAACATGTAACTTATTAATCAACATGTATTGTAAATACTAAAACTTGCATTTCACAACATTTTAGTATCTAGAGGAAGTCTAAAAATGGCGACCGAAAACTTGGGAACCTTTCTGCGCATGCGTCTGCCACATCTACGTGGTGTGACGTATCTTTCGCTTTTGGTGGGAATTTCTTGCAGCTACACACTAGTGCCAAAGATGGCCGCTTCATGTTTTATATACTAATGCCGCTCGCTGCGTAAACATACTACTCAAATTCATGATTTGATCATGGACCATCAGCCTGAGGTTTTCTTTTTAACGGAAACATGGCTAGACGATACCTCCTCTCCAGAAACACTTGATGCTATCCCGATGGGATATTGCTTACGCAGATTAGATCGTGAGAAACAAAGAGGAGGTGGGATTGCGATTATTTATCGAGAGGAACTCACATGTACCCTGGAACCTGTAAATATTACAAAATGTGAGGCCGGTGCCTTTTCTATCAATCTCCCCGAAACTCACCATAAATGGCTACCTGCTCTACAGACCTCCTGGTCCTGCTGCAACTTTTTGTGACAGCTTATTGGACGCAATTACTCAACCAGCAGTTAGATACAACCACTTTCTTCTGATGGGGGACTTAAATATTCATTTTGAGAATACAGAGTGCATAGAAGCACAAACTCTTCTAGGGGCACTCAAATCCATGTTGTTAGAACTGCAATTTATTACGCCTACACATCAATCAGGCCATCTACTCGACCCTCTCTTTGCCAACTGGAATTCCATTCTGACTGCCCCTCCCTTCACAATTCCTTGGTCAGACCATAAACTTATTGCCTTCGAAATCTCTCACGTCCCTAACACTACGAAATTCCTTAAATCCCTGTCCCATAGGCGCAGGAATTGGAAGAGATTTACGCAAGAAGCCTACAGGCTGGCCTTATTGGAAAATCCCCCTCCCTTGAGTGATAACCTGTCCAAAAGCTGGGCGGCTTATGAAGAATGGACGGAAATGGCATTGGATAAAGTCGCTCCCTGGACTACTAAAATCCCAGTAAGAAGTAATAAAATGGCTCCTTGGTTCACTGATGAATTAAAAAGGGCCAAAGCCACATGCAAAAGATTGGAACGCCTCTGGAGAAGAGAATATAATACAGGGAGTAAACAACTTTACAAAACTGAACTAAGCAAATACTCAAAAATGATCAGAGCAGCAAAGAGTAAATGTTTCAACGATAGAATTTCGAATGCGAACAATCCTGCCAAAGAACTCTTTGCCATATATAAAGAAATAACGGTCCCCAACAGATTATTGGCCCACGATACGCTGTCCAATGAACTATGCAACTCCATTGCAGATCACTTCATAAACAAAGTGGACACAATACACGCTTCATTTACTAAAATACCTGCGATTCCTATACAGAGGAAAATGACAGACAGCTGCCCGGACAGAACTATGCGCTTAAACAGTTTTGTGATGCCAGACTGTCAGTCAATGCTCTGCATTGTTAAAAGTGTGAAATCAGGCTCACCTAATGATGCTGTTCCACCTAAATGCTTCACTGACATCACAGATGTTTTATTAATTCACATAAGTCATCTCATCTCCCTCTCCTTCCATGAAAAGCAGGTACCTGAACCTTGGAAAAGAGCTCAGGTTATTCCTTTAAAAAAGAAAGCTAACTTGCACGTGTCTCAACTTCAGAACCTTCGCCTAATCTCTCTGTTGCCCTTCTGTATGAAAGTGGCAGAAAAAATTGTGAACATACAGCTCATGAAATATCTGGAGCAAGGGCAATTCCTTCACCCTACCCAATCAGGCTTCAGAGCTCAATACTCTACTGAATCGGCAGTCCTTTATTCAACAGAACTGCTGAGGCAAATAGCTGACAAAGGCCAGACAGCAGCGCTTGTGTTACTTGACTTAAGCGCAGCTTTTGATACTGTGTCACACTCCACGCTGCTGTCACGTCTATCAGAGATCGGAGTTGAAGGAGATGCATATGAGTGGCTAAAGTCATTTTTGGAAAATAGAAGTTTCCAAATTCACTGCCCGCCATTCAAGTCTACTCCCAGACAGCTGAAGCACGGGGTTCCACAGGGCTCAAGTTTGAGCCCTACCTTGTTCAACCTGTACATGGAACCCCTTGCACGTATAGTTGAGTCCTTCGGTGTTAATATTATAACTTACGCCGATGATACGCAACTGATGATCACAGTCCGTCAAGATGGTGAAGAGACAGCTATCAACTTTTCAGTCTGTCTTTCAGCTGTAGCGAGCTGGATGAACAACAACTGTCTGCGTCTGAATGGAGACAAGACTGAGGTGTTGCTCATTGGTAAGGCTCCTTCAGCGTGGTCATCAGACTGGTGGCCAGCAGAACTTGGTCAGACCCCTGTCCCTACGGATTCAGCCAAGAATTTGGGAATGATACTAGATACCAAACTTTCGTATGTGAAGCATATCGAAAAGGTTACTGGCAAATGTTACGCAGTCCTTAAAATCCTGCGTAAGGTCCTGGACCTAGTACCGATGAGTTCAAGGAAATCCCTTGTCCATGCCTTAGTCACCCCCCATCTTGAATATGGCAATGCCCTACTTATAGGGCTGAGCCAAAAAGGTTTGAGACAATTACAAAGAGTCCAGAATATGGCTGCCCGCCTAGTTCTCAACCTCCCACGCAGAGCTTCAGGGAAAGATGCATTATCCAAATTGCACTGGCTTCCTATAAAGGAACGAATACTTTTCAAGGCCATGTGCATTTCCCATCGAATTGCACAAGGGAAAGGACCTCCTTATCTGAACAAGCTCCTCAACATCCACCGCCCAAAACGTCACTTAAGGTCACTGGGCAGCATGCTGTTTTCAGTTCCTCGCATTTTTAAAGCCAAAATGGGCGGGCGTTCATTTTGTTACTTAGCGGCCTCCTATTGGAATAGACTGCCCCTTGAATTACGGATGGAACCCTCCGAGAGGAGATTCCGTATGAAACTTAAGACGCATCTCTTCCCTATAGATTAGTGGCCTGTGTCGTGTTAGAGATTCTACTGGTTTGGCTGGTCTGATGGTTTAATGATGGGGTTCTATAGCGCGGGGACACACTGTTCAGTGTAACCAGGCGCTCAATAAATGGTTTTATTATTATTATTATTATTAATGCACATGCTCCTGCTCAAAATAAAACTTGTGTGTTCTGTTTAGCTATTAATGCTATAGTTAAAATAAAGTCATGGGGTTAGAGTAGAGATAAGGGGTATACAGTGCATTCATTTATTTTTGTATTCTAATGTGTCTCTCTTTGACTTTATTAGCTCATATTTGGGCCTGAAGGGTGCTGCAAACCCCCATCTTGAATTCTGTGCGCGTGCGCATTTAAACACCGAAAACCTTGAAGCTGTCATTGACAAGCAGCCAAAGTCCTGACTTACTCGCAATGTTCCTGGGAACCTGACCGTGTGACCCCAGGAGAGGAAGAAATATCAACTGTATTTAATACAATGTATCTGAAATTGAAACTAATATTGCTGGGTGAAATATAATTCATGGGAAAGTAAATTATGGGCGGGAACATTGATCAACTATATTGAATTGAAATGATCTCATCTTAGTATGGTGTGATGACCTCTCCTCGTCTTCTGAAC
Source organism: Lissotriton helveticus (assembly GCF_964261635.1). Lineage (NCBI taxonomy): Eukaryota > Metazoa > Chordata > Amphibia > Caudata > Salamandridae > Lissotriton > Lissotriton helveticus. The sequence continues at coordinate 1,623,833,758 of NC_136067.1, forward strand.
CAATCAAATAAAGGGAACACATAGAATTTGCAACATTAAGGGGGTGGTACACACACTGAAATGGTATAACTAAGGTAGGCTTAGTCAGTTAGATTGTCCAACTTGTCACAGACCTGTCACTGACCCAACGTATGCTGAAGGAGAATCGAGAGCAGAGTGCTGGTCGAGCACTCTGACAGAAGAATCGGGAATTTGCTGAAGAAGAGTAGGGTTCTGAAATAGCTGTAGAGAGAGGTGTGACACTGGTGTTGCACTTAGCAGAGGTTACCTGTCCTGCACCTGTCCTGTCGGCACCTGATTAGTCGGAAGCCCTCATCTTTGTCCCTGCCCGTGGCCAGGGTTGGTCTTCACACCATTCTTGGTAAATATAATCCATGTGGTATGTCCTTGTGCTGTTTCCCTTTCTCACCCTTCCCAGATACCAATGTATGAAGGAATCTTTCTAAAATCCTGCAAGATTTATGTTTTAATAGTTATTTTCTTACCGGCAAAGTTTCTGATCACTCTATTGTGACCTCTGACTCATAGAATATTGCATAGATAAAGTGTTTAAAACTTCACCTGAGTCTGTGGTTATTTCCATGAAGGTAAATGTCAAATCGCTACCCATTATTCTAACTCCCTTGATCCATAGGACTTAGAGCACAGGTGACACGGATTTAGTAAGTCATGGTATACAGGCATAAGTCCTAAAAGTGAATAAAATTCTGATAGGCAGGAAGTCAATACAGGATTACCGGTTCAAAGTGTGAATGTTTATGGGCCCAGGTGAGTCTGATTAACTGGACTGGTAATCCCGTGCCATCAATAGGAATGCCTTCAATCACCTTAGGTCACTTAGAAAAATAATCAATAAGCACTATAGCAAAATGAGTAAAAAGTTCCATACTATGTATTTTTCAGTTTTGTAGAGTGAGCATACCCTAGAAAAACACTAGCACTATTCCAGCACAGCATTAACATAGAGCCATTTAGATTGTTAATAAAACAATTTTGAACAACTTCCTGAAAGCTAAGTAATCTGACGAGAGGCACAAGTGTTAAAGAAGAGCGGTTCCACAACATAGCCACCGTTGAAGAAAAAGCTCATCCCGCACTCTATCCTTGCAAACTTTAAGAAGGATTAAACTACCATCTGTGGCTGAATGAAGGTTGCGAGTTTGTCTATAGGCTGTAATTAGGTCCAGAAGAATTCTAGATTTTGACCATGAATAGCTTTGGAATAAGTACACAAAGATGTAAACCTGTTACGGGTTCCAGTGCGTAGTAAGTGTAGTAGACTTATATACTGAGAAACTGACGTGCATGTGGGAGACCTGGTAGGGGTCTGGCAGCCTTATTTTGGATCAACTATATTATGAAGAAGATATCTCGGAACAGAGATGAACACAGAATGAGTTGTAAACAGAATTACAGTAGCCCAAACATGATCCAATGATTGCTCAAATAACAGTGGACCTTTAATCAGAAGGTTATAAAAATGAATTTCCTTAACAGTCTCAGCTGCAAAAAGCAAGCTGAAGATAGCTTTGCAGTTCAGGCAGAACAGTCCCAATGTATCATTAAAAAGGAAGTAGAAAATATGAACTGTGTACACTGGGATCCCGCAGGTTGCAGTGTCTGTCAGCACCTAGCCTGGGCCGGCAGGTGTGTGAGGGGTAGGTGCTGACAGACAGTGCACCCGGTGGGAAACGTCCTTTACAGTGCGGGCGTCCACAGGCACTGGCCTATGGCAAAACCAACTATATTAGACGAGGTTGCGACAGGAGCGGCCCTTCAATAAAGTTATTGCCACTTTGTAGTTGCACACAAGGTTGGATCGCCCAGATTTAGAAGAGTTCTAGACCCAACCATTTCCACTCACTTTTTTATTCACGCTATTTAGTCCTAAAGAAGCGCCATTGATCGTTCTGACCACCTAGACGGTGCGAAACAGGTCTACCTCTAACTACTAAGGCACATTACGAACTACGGGTTTTTTAACCTGACAAGGGAACCTATACATCACGTTTTACTCACTCTGGTATCCCTTAGCCAGTTTTACTATTCACTCACTGTTATCTTAGAACTCTCTTTCTCACTCCTACACTCATCTTACGGCAGTACAAACAAAAGATCTCTGCTAAAGCGACCCTTCGGGGGATCCGTAGGGTATTGCAGCGCCGGCCCGACGAGGAGCAAACGCCCGATGATGAAGCATGACATCCTTCGGGGTGGGTGAGGGCATCAAGAGTCAAGACTTGCGCTTGTCTCTAGTATGTGAGATTTAGACATAGGATCTTACTCTCTTCCTCCTTTCCCTTCCTTCTCTTGTTTGGGGGTAACTATTTGAGCCCATACCTTGAACAGTTACCCTTTGTTTGGTTTGTAATATCTACGGTCTCCCTAAAGGCATCAGAAAAACTCTCCTAAATTATTTTCCTCTTACAAGTCAAAAGGGCACCGTTTGCAGTCCTTGGATATTGACTTAAACGACTGTATGGTGGGCGGGAGGGGGGGGGGGATTCCCTTCAGTTGACTCCATCGAAGTGAATAACCTAATTAACCAGATTCAGCGGGGTAAAGCAATCAACTGACATGTCGAGTACCTGTCACAAGTTTGCGCACTATAAATGTAGACTCATATATTTTAATAGCTTGTGGAAAATAGTTTAAATCAACAGGCCAGACAAAGTAACATGATCGTAATGAAATTAATTCTTCTTGCATAACAAATCTTGCCCATTTGATCAGATATTTGACAATCAATCAATCAATAAATCAAGGCATTTTATATAGCGCACTACTCACCCAGAGGGTATCAAGGCGCTTGGGGGGAGGGGGGGGGAAGGGGGTCGGCTACTGTTTGAACAGCCAGGTCTTGAGCTGCTTCCTGAAGGCGAGGTGGTCCTGGGTGAGGCGAAGGTGAGTGGGGAGGGAGTTCCATGTCTTGGCTGCCAGGTAGGAGAAGGACCTTCCTCCTGTGGTGGCTCTTCGGATGCGGGGGACGGCGGCGAGGGCGTGGTTGGTCGATCGAAGCTGGCGGGTCGGAGTGTAGAAGTTGAGTCGGTTGTTGAGGTATCCTGGGCCTTGGTTGTGCAGGGCTTTGTGTGCGTGGGTGAGGAGTCGGAACGTGATTCTCTTGTTGATCGGGAGCCAGTGCAGGTCTCTCAGGTGTCCGGAGATGTGGCTGTGTCGGGGGATGTCCAGGATGAGTCTTGCTGAGGCATTCTGGATCCGCTGGAGTCTCTTCTGGAGTTTGGCAGTGGTTCCGGCGTAGAGGGAGTTGCCGTAGTCCAGTCGGCTGGTGACGAGGGCCTGGGTGACCGTCTTCCTAGTCTCGGTGGAGATCCACCGGTAGATCTCGCGTAGCATACGCAGGGTGTTGAAGCATGACGAGGAGACGGCGTTGACTTGTCTGGTCATGGAGAGGGAGGAGTCCAGGATGAAGCCCAGGTTTCGTGCGTGGTCCGTTGGTTGGGGTGCGCTGCCCAGGGCGGGGGGGCACCAGGAGTCGTCCCAGGCGGAGGGCGAAGATCCCAGGATAAGGACTTCCGTCTTGTCTGAGTTCAGTTTCAGGCGGCTGTTCATCATCCACTCGGCTACGTCTTTCATCCCTTCGTGTAGGTTGGCTCTGGCGGTGTCGGGGTCGTTGGTGAGGGAGAGGATCAGCTGGGTGTCGTCGGCGTAAGAGATGATGTTGAGGTTGTGCTGGCGTGCGATGGCCGCAAGGGGGCTCATGTAGACATTGAAGAGGGTGGGGCTGAGCGATGAACCCTGCGGACTCCGCAGATGACTTTGGTGGCCTCTGATTTGAACGGGGGGAGGCGGACTCTCTGTGTCCTTCCTGCGAGGAAGGAGGTGACCCATTCTTGTGCCTTCTCCTGGATTCCGACGTTGCTGAGGCGCTGTATTAGGGTGCGGTGGCAGACGGTGTCGAATGCCGCTGAGAGGTCCAGGAGGATGAGGGCCGCTGTTTCCCCGTTGTCGAGCAGGGCTCGGATGTCGTCAGTGGCGGCAATGAGGGTGGTCTCGGTGCTGTGGTTGGCCCGGAAGCCAGACTGCGAGGGGTCGAGGGATCCATTTGTCTCGAGGAAGGCGGCCAGCTGCTTGTTGACGGTCTTCTCGATGACTTTGGCCGGAAACGGGAGAAGCGTGATGGGGCGGTAGTTTTTGAGTTCGGTGGGGTCCGCTGATGGTTTCTTCAGTAGAGCGCTGAGTTCGGCGTGCTTCCAGCACTCCGGGAAGGTTGCGGTGGCAAAGGAGATGTTGATGATGTCCCGTAGGTGGGGTGCGATGATGGAGTCGGCCTTGTTGAAGACGTGGTGAGGGCAGGGGGACGGGCTTGCAGTCGCAAATGCTTGACGATGGCTTTCCTTTGGCAACCTGTTATCCTGCACTGCAGCTGGTCCCCTAATAGAGTAAACCAAAGTTCTGCATGTACCCCGACAGGACTGCGAAGACGAGAGTACTACACCCAAAATGGTGGTTGGAGTTGTGCTGAACCACAATGAATACCTTGATGGAGAGTGGGATCGAGTGGCCACTAGAACACAGGACCTAGTAACTACTTCATACACCCACCAAAAGTTAGTTAATATTAGCTATAAAGTGTTAAAAACACATTTGGCGCCAAACTAGTGAAATCAACTAGGATGCTCCCCAAAAATAAGTCTCCCTATTTCAATGTCCCTGCAGCCAATAAGAGTTAATCTAAAGAAAATGAGACAACCTTGTGACATGCTGATGTAGTACTATGGTTATGTGTCCCTTTTGCAACATTCACATTTCCTTATCCAGTGGCTTACTGTGGCATTCATACTGGTCCACCAAAAATATTCTTAGTCCTCTTTCATAGTGCTGGATATTCCACAATGTCTTTTCAAGCACAACTCAGTAATATCCGTTCAACTTTCTAAGCAAACCATCAACACCTCGTAGGAACTACTGGAAAGGGTAGAAAAAAACAGACTCCCTCTTGATGTACAGATCATTTATTCACACAAATGCACAATCCTTAGCTGGATCAATGTGGGACCGACCACCAATTCACAGCTATGCCTGCAACTAACCACCCACTTGCTCAAAGACCTCTACTGCCCTACCTTCATAACGATTCTTAAGGAGGCCTGGAAACACGGTTAAACACCTGCAAGGTTACTTGCAGCAGAATTTTTGTATGAAACATAAAAAGAGGTCCAAGCCTAATGCCCTAGCCCGGTGCTTAGGCTTACTGGATCCAGCAATCATGTTGGTCACCATTGCCAAAAATAAAGAGGTTTTGTGATCTGGCTCAACTAGAGGTTTGATGGGAAGATGATGAGGCATGACAACAACATATGAATACTACCCCACCCTGAATTGCGGCTCCCCAGATGCTATGCTCAGAGGGCCCCTGACAGGAGCAGGGACCCAGACAGAGAAAACTGGCAAGTAACCGGCACACTGGATAGAAATAAATAGAGGGCTCCTCTCAAACCATAATAGATGACAGACTTATGCATCCCTATAGACTGACCCTTCAGGGGTTCTTATTCTCATAGTTGCCACCCAGATTTTGGTGGTCTGGTACATCCTTGTTCCCCTGAGGGGTGGAAAGCTTGAAGTTGCCTGTTTTGACACATACAAAAGTTTACCTACCCTCACAGACTCCTTGGTCTTTGCTTCTAACCGACTCATATTAGCTGGATAGTTACAAACCACGGGTTCTTGGACCCTGCTTACCACCTCTGCCTGGTAGCACACCATGACTTACCACTGAACTCTGAACATGACTATTTGGTCTCTAAATGTGAATCCATGACCGATTACATCAAACTTAGGAAAATGCTAACATTCTTGGGCTCCAGGAAACCAGACATCACCCTGATGCAGGAAATATACCCCAGTGACATTGAATCCGCTGACCTCAAATTTAACAGGGTTGGAATGGCCCTTTTTCCGTTGGGATCAGATCCAGACAGGGACCTGCCCTGCCTGAACACAACTGCCTTCATGAAAAACGAGGCTGCTATCCTGTTCCACACATAAGTGGTTACCAGTCCATACACAAAAAACATGGTCGGGTGACAGGGGCTGACATGTTTTCCCACGTGGGAACATCTCTGACCAGATTTTGATCATTAGATTGGTCTATGCCCCAATGGTTAGGAAACGTTTTTTGCTATTAGGATTTACCGGACTACTGGTAGAATTTGGCTCCCACAAACTCATTATTGGTTGGGTTTGGAACCTGATCTTGGAATATTTTGTGGATAAAACTAAAAGACCAGATATTAGGCAGAATCGGGGTAGCACAGTACTCCGCAACTTGATCACAGATAACTCCCTACATGCTATCTGGCACTTACTGCTCCCCGCGGATCGAGAGTATACTTACCTCTCTCCTAATACGGCAGTTTTTACTCTGACACAATTGTTTACTATTGAAAGATGAGCTGTATTCGACCACGCCCCGATTACACTCACCACAAACTTGCAACTGACTCTTCCAAGATTTCGTACATGGTGACTGAAAACGATGTGACTCAAATCCCCGAATGTGAAGATCTGACTCAAGGCCCTCCTGAATGAGTACCCGACGCTGAATGACCCAACCACAGACTCTAAACAGCTCCTATGGGTGGCTGGAAGTTAATGAGACGCCATATAGCGAGATCTGTCACTGCTTTGAAGAATAATACATTGGAGATGGATCTGAGATTTCCAGGGTGACTATTGTGCCCACGCTACTCCGGAACACCTGAGAGGTCTGATGAATAAGAAATTTTAACTCAACAGTGTCTGCACCCTGGCAGCGGAGAAAGCACTCGCCTGCATCAGGTAGACAGCTTATGAACACTGCGAGAAAGCAGGGATACTGCTGGCAATGCAACTCAAACAGAGGGAAGTCCAATGTGTAATTCTCACTATCCATGCAACCGCCTGTGAAATTCTCACCCACCCACCCACTGGATGTTGTGCGCGAATTTATGACTTTCTACTTAAAGCTTTATTTGAAGGAGTAATTGGCAGACACTACACCCAGGAAGACACATTCATGTCAGGCCTCTGCTCTCACTGTGAATGTTCAAGAGGAACTGGCGCAAGACATCGGAGACAAGAAACTTGCAGAAGCCATTAAAGTCTTGAACATGGGAAAACACCTGGGGAAGATGGCTTCCACAGGAATTTTACGAGACTCCACAGGAGCAATTTTACCTATTCCTTACTAAGCCAAAACCACTGGCTCCGTACGACCAGTATTTAACAGAGAGCACATTTCCATTATACCGGAGGTAGGTAAAGATAATCTATCCTGTGCCAACTACCTCCCCATCTTGCAGTTGAATTGCGACATGAAGATACTGGCCAAGAGTCAGGGCACCACACTTGCCTTAGTCATTCGGTCCCAACAATCAGGTCGGCTTTGTCCTTTACAGATCATCCTGTAACCACCTACATACTTTGGCATACATCCTCTGGTCTACGAGAAATGATATGGAAGAAAAACTCCTTTCACTCAACAAGAAGACATTCGACCATGTCAAATGGCCCTACCTTTTCCTCACTATGACCAGACCCAACTTTATCCCGATAGTCTGCTTGTTCTATCACTCATTAGGGGCAAGAATACATTTCAACAACATCCTCTCTGGCTCAATTGTCATTATCTTGGACACAATGCAGGGCTGCCATCTGTCACCGCTCCTCTTTCTCTTTGCCTTGGAACTACTGGCCATAGCTATTAGAATGTGGGCGTAAATCATGGGCATTAAGACTCCGGCTGGGAAACTGAAGCTGCTGCTGTATGGGAACGGCGTACTCCGGATGCTAAGTAATCCATGGGCCTCGATCCCACTGCTTATGGATCGGATCAACTCATTCACCCACTCCTATGGAAATAAAATGAACTGGAATAAAACAGAGGCCATGCCACTGACACCCCAGACTGCTTGACGTTCAATTCATTTACTGGCTAAATGGATACCGAGTGGTCTAAGATACCTAGGCGACCTGGTGAGCATCGATATCAGTCCATGAAAAAAAAAAAAAGACAACATTGTACCCTTTTTCAAGATGGTCTGCCCTTCACCCATCACTGTGAGGCAGGGTCCAAGTATCATGATGGTTGAGGCCTCCAAATGTAATGGCTTGTTTGGAAGGCTCCCTTTCCATATCCCGGATAAAATACTAGCAGCAGTCTGCAAATGTGTGGGGTGACCCCTCCGAGGCTGGTATCGAATAAACTTTATGCAGCCACAACATCGGCCGGCCTTCGCCTGCCTCACTTCAGGACCTATTAAAGGGCACAAAAATGGACACAAATGGCTGATCACCTTAGCGTCACACATTAAAACATCCCTCTGGTTCAAAACTAGAATCTCAACTGCTTAATGATACACAGGGCCTTTCGGTCCTATATGCCGTCCTAGGGCCTCCACTGACTCTACAACCCAATGTTGACTGAGATGAATGCCGTCTGGAAATCGACTCAAGACCTATTAAAAGGAGGATGGTTTTCTACATCCTAAAACACCTCTATGGCACAAAAGGTCTATTGCCATCAACCACTCCACACGGTCCTGGGCAGACTGGGCGCGTTAGCCAGTATCTTGGAAATACAACACTTGCTAAAGGAGGGATTCATCAAGGCCTTTCCAGATCTTGCTGCAGAATACACCTACCATGGTCCCACTTCTGGCGGTACCTCCAGATTCTACATGGTCTACTGTCCCAGAGGTACACAGAGGACTAATTTTCATTCCCTTCATCACGTCACTCATACCTGGTCATTGGTCATTATAAGAAACTGGTATACGGCCTATATGATCTCTGAACCACTTAGTCTTCTCTGGATCCAATGGTAGGACCGATTCAAAGTTCAGTACTCCCCGACAGACTAGTCCTAACTTATGGCCACACATGGCAAGAGCCTCCAGGAAGCTCAAATGATGTTTTGTTACTTTAAGGTACCCCAGGACTGGCATTAGTCACCAGCTAAATTGCACGGAGCTTAACTAGTGCCCACATCTAATTCCTGGCGATGTCACCAAGCAGGCTGACATTCTTCAAGTGCTGTGATCATGCCCTGTTCTACGTCCTTTCTGATCTGAAGTCGGTCACATGCTGAGAGACAACCTCAGATGCCATGAGAACCTTAAGATGGCAATGGCTGTCCCAACTTTCAAACCACGAAAAACACTGGATGGACTCAGTGCTAAGAGCAGCTAAGCTGTGTATATCTACTATGCAGCTGGGCCACACTATGGCCAGATCCTCGAAGACTGGCTTGATAGTGGAGCTGTATCAGCCTTCCATGAACGGCCAAGAACACATTTTCAAAGATAGTTGGAACTCCTTCATCTGATAGGCCATGTATGTAGCACTTACTCCCTAGGTTATGCTCCCGTACAGGTATCCACTGTCTGGGTTTGATTAGCCTAATCACTGTGAAGTGAACTGAGCCACATGGTTCTGCCTACCGTCTTTACGTATCTACCTAAGAGCCTTAATACTCCACAAAGATCAGCATGCTTATCACTCACCCCTTTTGTGCCCTCCTGAACGAATCAGGCCAGCTGCCTCCTCACCTTCGCTAGATATCTCATGCGGTGCCCTACCCCAGTCCTGCCTGAACCACAGCCATCACAGGATTCAACTGTCCGTGTCTTATGATGTATACCATTGACCAGCAGGGGGGAAAACTGGGAGAAATGTTGGCAGAAGTTATGTTTGATGTTGGCTATGACGTTTTGAAATGTCAATACAAATATTTGAAAACTAAATTCTTTGAAGGATTATACCAAGAAACCTCTGACCTGTTTTGAGTGGGCCAACATCAGAAACTCATATACTGATGTTGAAAAAGGCTGGCCTCCACTACAGGCAGCTTAAATAGGTCCATTAAACACCCACTGGGGTTTTCATGCAAGACAATGGAGAATGCAAATATTTATAAAGAAAATCAGAACAGAAACTACATGCAGTGGGTAGAAAACATTAAAAAAAAAATGGTGGAAAGTATGGGTTTTTGGCACATATAGAACCAAAAACAAGCCTAATAATGCTAAACAACTAAAACATAATTATGGATACCATCGCTAAATTTAAAAGAAGAAATCATTTTTTCATGTGATCTACAGTAGTATGGTGGATTCTTCCCTAGCACAAGGGATCCCAGGGTGCCCTGCAATGCAAAACCTATGATATCTTGCATGAACAGGAGATCAGTTTCAAAGTTGCACTCTTGCAAGCATAAACTATTTATTTTACTCGTCAATAATGTATATGTCCTTCCTGTATGACACAACAAAGCAGTTGTGACTGGGATCTCATTGCATATTCCGTTTTTACTTTACTCTTTTTATGTTAGTTAGATGCAGAAGCAGCAGCTTTTATTTGTAACTATATTATATCACTTCAGTACTATTCTCTTTCCAATGTATCCGTTATACTACTATTGGCCAAACCTGGGCTGCAGAGGACACACCGTTTCCAAGAATACAGGATGCCCTACCACTGTGGAACAAGCAAGGTAGCTCATAGAGGGATACAGTGCACTCTATTAAGCAGCATACGCCAAAAGGATTGGAAATTCATACATGAAGGAAATAGGCATACTGACCAAGAACTGATCCATAAATGTTATTTTTTTCAATTTTGGAGAAAAATCTTTTTTTAAAGCTCAGCCAACTATGCACCTGCCACAAGAAAATCTAATCTCATCTGAGACACACAAAATACATACATCAGAGACTGCAGAATGTGAGCATAACTACCAATATGGCTGGCTGTAAATTATGGTAGGACACCAACATTTCGAAAGTTACTAAGACTGGAAGGTCAGATGCCCTAAAGTCCTTTCTTTGAAGGCTCTTAGAAAATAACCTTTGTGCTCAACTACCTTTGCCAACGTTAGCAAAATGCCTTTGGGGAAATCATTAGTTGGGAGTGTTCAACTCACCAACTAATCTTCATAATCGGATTAGCATACTGAGTCGGATTAACAACATTGCAAGCGTGTACTATGTCTGTAAAGAGGACAAACTATATATTAGACTATTTCATGTCAAAGAGGTATCTCTAACACACAGACGTGTACAACATGACTTGCCCTAACACTGGCTGAATGGTCATAGAAAGTTGGAGTGAAATATTATTTGACTAATTTTACCTTTATTCAAGCAGCAAAACATTACCAAAAACCAGTAAGGAATAACTTAATTTGTCACTCAGCGTTACCTCCTAACTATGTGACCGATATTTTAAAAAAGTGCCCAAACAATTGCAGTAACTGAATCTGAACGAACAGGTTTGAGTGCAACATAATTCATTATTATTAAAACAGGAGAGAGAACTGCAGAGCAGTCCGAAATACATTAAGGGTTGTAAAAGGAAAACGAGCAACATTTCTGCTAAGACAATTAATACATGTGAAAGTGCAGGCCCCACAATATTACACACTCCTCCAAAATTGCAGACCCCATGGTAAGTGTGCCTTCTCTTATCAAGTCAAAGCGTCATTCCATCAATTCATTTGCATATCACAAACATGTCACAAAAAAGAAACAATGGAGTGCTATTTCAAGAATTTTCCCAAAAAGATGGATTTTAGTTACCTTCAAGAAAGAAAGAAAGAAAGAAAGAAAGAAAGAAAGAAAGAGAAAGAGAGAAAGAGAGAAAGAAGCTCCTCCATAAGCCTGAGACTTAAGGCAGGACATTCCAATAATTACTTTCAGCCACAGTAAATGACCTAACTCCCAAGCCTTTTCTACACTTTTAGATTATTGCACCCCACTAATCTCTGGATGAGAAGATGATACAATTACACTTTGTGGTGTCAATACTATACAATCTCAAAAAGAACTGTCCACTGCCAAGCAATTCTAGTAGGGGGTGTGGCCTAGCAAGATGGCAGAGTAGACAATTTTGCCCTGTACTCCAGCATAAAAAAGTCCTACATCAATTTTGGTGTTGGTTGGCTGCTGACACCATCCAATGCGGCAAGTAGTGAAAGCAGGTGATGGTGCCTGAAAAGAGGATTCCTTTTTAGGATGAAGCCTACCAGACAGCGCACAATTTGGTTTGTTAAAGATATCTTGGGGACATTCAGGAAGTTGACCGTCCATTGCTTACCATTGGCTTTGTGGTTTGTAAATCACATTTTATGGTTTTCGATTTACTGGCTTTATTTAGGGGTGTATTCAGGCACCTTTTCTCTTCACTCTATATTATTATCAGCAGAGGACCAGCTTGAGTTGCCGCAAAAAGAAGCCAAATCTCTGAAAACCGGTGTCGCCTCCTTGACGACCCAAACGTCTGGTATGGAAGAATGCCTTGAGGACATGGAAGAACGTTCAAGGCTTACAAATCTCCAATATATCGGATACCCGGAACAAGCCAAAGGCCCATTGGCTGAGCTGTTTTTAGAGGAGTGGATTACAAAAACATTGCCGCTCCCATTCCGCTCCAAGTTCTTCCCGATAGAAAGGGCCATTAGGTTGCTGGTGACTTCAAAGCCTGGGCCCATCCCCTTCAAGAGTGCAGATAGCACGATTGCTCGACTACAGAGAGCGCAACAATATCCTATAACAAGTGGGAAAGAGCGGGCTGTAGCGCTATGAAAATGCTTCCATCTTAGTATTCCCTAAATATACTAAGAGTGGGCAAGACAAGCCGACTACCTTTCTGGCCATAAAAAGAAAATAGAGACCTCAACTTTCAGTACAGCCTAATATATCCAGCGAAACTGCGCATACAGCTGAGGGTAAGGCCCATTTGGTTACTGCGCCAGAAGAGGAATGGTAGTGGCTGGAAACAATCACAGAGGCGGTGGGAGGGACCACGTCACACCCACCAAACACCGGTAAGGGGCAGGCATGGCCCTGGGGCAAGGAAACATCTAGTGCATGTAACAGCTGGAGGTTCACGGGCAGTTCATTGTGCTGCAGACTGATGGCACATAAAGAGGCATTGGTGGGCTCAGATGGGGACAGACTTCCAGGTGAATGGGCGAAACACAGAGGATGTATGATGATACGAGGGCCACTTCAACGCGGTCTGTTAGATCACAGTTTTCACAACGCAAGTTGTTACATCGAATTGCGCTGGAGGGGCACTGGACTTAGGAATAGTGTAATTACTATTCCAACTCCAGTCTACATACAGTGGGGAAGGTGTTGGAAACAGTAATTTACACTATTCCTTAGTATACAGAGCCCTCCAGTGCAAGTCGAAGTAACGACTTGTGTAGTGAAAACCACAATGTAATAGTACCACGTTAAAATGGATGCGTGGTAAACGATGTCTCCCAACACTGAGCACAAAGCACTGGCATTCTCTGGTAATGAACCCTGAAGTGGCTGCAGAACTGACGGGTGAAGCGAGCAGCACATAAAAAGCACAGAAGAATAGGTAGCTGGTAAAAGGAGCTGGCTGAACTATATTTCAGTGACATACGGCAAAGCAGCAATGATATGGGTTGATGGCTTTGGGGCCCCAAATGAATAGAGGTTCGAAATGACATTGCTGCTATGATCAGAAGGACTGTTAAGCTACAATTTCTCGTGTGTGGAGGGCTGAATGTCCCGGCCCTGCTTGCTGCCGGTGCAGTGGAGGGGGTGGTTGGTTGCAGATGGGTGGTACTCCTCTGAAATGCAACTGAACTGCATGTTGTTTCACACCTCTATTCCAGGCGGTTTATCTCAGTTACTGGGGGATGGTGTTAGAGATATCCCTGTTTTTATTTATCTGTTTGAGATTAAGGAGTGTACATAACACTACTCAGGGGTATGTGAGGGAAATTGGGAGGGTTCACAGTTGTTTTACTACCAAGGTCAGATCACCGGGACCAACGAACATGCCAAGCACACAGAAGCGAGTAACACACGAACAAGGCCAAATTAGTTAGCGACAAATTACTAATGTGGGAGTACCTACAAAATGACAACGGACTCAATAACAACACCAAATGCCACTGGATACATTTGAATCTCAGGTGATATTGTGTCAGCATAGCATTGTTCCAGGAGACACATCTCTGTTGGCAGGGTATAGCCAGATTAAAGGGGCTTGTTGGCAGATAGGTTGCTGGTGGTGTATAATGAGGCTTATGAGGTTGAGGTGCTACCAGCTTCAATGAAGAGCTCAAACAGTTCCCAAGCCTGATAGGGATCCGACTCATGTCTCGTCTTATCAACCACATTCCATGATAAATGTGGACGTTGAAATACTGAGTAAAGACCCTGCTAAGCTCTTACTAGAAGCCCTCGCGGGGTTGGTGCACGAGGACCAATGCAGTTTTATGCCACTGAGACTTACTCTTCACAATATTCGCCAGCGGACGCATGGGCATCACATGGTGGACTTTTCAGATCAGGTTTACACCCTGGCACTACTGGATATTAAACAGGCATTTGACTATCTGTTGGACCCATCTTTGGAAAGTGCTACGGGCCTTGTGCCCGGGACAGACCTATATTAAATTAAGCTGCTGCACACCCAGCCGCTGGCAAACATCCGGATGAGCATCACGGTCTCCGAGCCATTTAGGATGGAGTGCAGGACGAGACAGGCCTGCCCTGTGTCACCCTTGCTGCTTGCGATGAAATCCCTGGCCTGAAGGCTATGAAGGCTTAACCTATGGATACTACAGGTAGGGGATAACACCCATGTAGTGTCCACTTATACCGATGACATCCTGGTGTACCTACAGCATCAGATCTACTAGGTTCTGATCCTATTGGAGGCCCTCACAGAATTCTGGGAGAACCCAGGTCTCTGTATTAACCAAAACAAATCCAAATTATTCCCGATACGGGCTGAGACCTGAACAGTGATGACCTCTTCGGTTAGGGATTCCCTGGGAAACATTTGATTTTGGGTATCTAGGCATATGAATAGCACTGGATGCGGACAACAGCCTTAGGTTGAATAGGAGCTTGTGGTGGACAGCCTACAGTTGTCCAATAAGTTTTGGAAAACATTCCCACTATCGGTCATGGGCAAAGTAATGGTGGAAAATATGATTTTCCTACCCAGATATCTTTATAAGCTGCCCGTGGTTACCTATTTGATCCCTTACAAGACGTCAACTGATGGGAGATCAGATATGGGCAGGCATAATTGGCAGAGATTAACAGGAAACACTGAAGTGTGTGCTGGTAGGCAGAGCTAGAGGTTCCGGATATCAAACTCTACTACACGGCGGCCCAGGTGCAGCTCACAGTCAACTGGTTGAAAAACGGGGATAACTGGGAGAAACATCTCTTCAGAGGAATCCATGATTATGAGCCACTGCCCACTTTAGTAATGAAGGGATGGGGGTGGGGGGCGCAGGTCCCCTCCCTTATGTGATCCAACGTGCCTGACATCTCTGAGAGAGTGTTGACAGCAATAATTAAAAGACCGGCCATTTTTGGCAGTCATGCCTCTGTTGCATGTTACCCCATTTGCACAGATACCCTTGACCAAGTCTATGGAAAGGTGGAAAAGACAGGGCTGCATAACTTCAGCAGATGTATATCCAGAGAATAGATTGATATAATTTCAGGAAGTTCAGGCAAACTTTGGGATTAGCTCAGGTCACTTCCAACAATATGCAAAACTAGACCACCCACCCAGGGGAATATGGACTTCCTTCCCAGAGGCCTCACCTCAGTCACAGGCCCTAACGATGCTTCTGCCCTGCCCCACAGTAGACACCTCGTCTGCTATATATACCGCTTGCTAAGAACAGACAAACTGGCATAGACACTGAGTTTTTGGAAGAGACTGGGTTTGGGTTGAGAGAACAAGAAGCAGTGGCACTCTGAGCGGTGTGATCTCTTGATAGGACTGTTCGTGCAGTGGGCACGCGGTGCAATAACAGGACAGGGGAACACAAACCCAGAGAACAACCCCTGCAGCGGAAGGAAGACCTAAACCGAAATAGAAGAAGAACCGGTCCTGTGCACACGCTAGTGAAATCGGTGGTCCGGAAGTCAGGGCGCAAAATTTACATGATAATGGATAACACGTGAAAGATTCAAAAGGATCAAACACAAAGGTTCATGTAGGTGAAAATGTTTTTATAAGTCAATTGTTGGTCAGTACAGAAAATAATAGCCAGCCAGACAGGCCTGCCCTGTGTCACCCTTGCTGCTTGCGATGAAATCCCTGGCCTGAAGGCTAAACCTATGGATAATACAGGTGGGAGATACCACCCATGTAGTGTCCACTTATACCGATGACATCCTGGTGTACCTACAGCATCAGATCTACTAGGTTCTGATCCTGTTGGAGGCCCTCACAGAATTCTGGGAGATCCCAGGTCTCTGTATTAGCCAAAACAAATCCAAATTATTCCCGATACGGGCTAAGAGACCTGAACAGTGATGACCTCTTCGGTTAGGGATTCCCTGGGAAACATTCGATTTTGGGTATCCAGGCATATGAATAGCACTGGATGCGGACAACAGCCTTAGGTTGAATAGGAGCTTGTGGTGGACAGCCTACAGTTGTCCAATAAGTAGGCTGGCTGGCTATTATTTTCTGTACTGACCAACAATTGACATATAAAAACATTTTCACCTACATGAACCTTTGCGTTTGATCCTTTTGAATCTTTCACGTGTTATCCATGATCATGTAAATTTTGCGTCCTGACTTCAGGACCACCAATTTCACTAGCGTGTGCACAGGACCTGTTCTTCTGGCATAGACACTGAAGCTACAGAATAAATGGCGAGACCAGTTGAATGGCGAGCTAACAGACAGGGAGTGGGTGACAGCATATAAAGGGGTGCAGAAAGTGTCCAGCAGTGTGTGCTTTAAACTGGCGGAATAAAACGACATACATACGACGTATTCCACACCATCCAAACGTCATAAAATATACCAGTCTGCCTTGGCGAGCTGTAGCCACAATGGGGCTGAATTTTTACACATGGTCCGGCTTTGCCCGGTCATAAATGCCTTGTGATTGGAGGTAGCCCAAATAACTGCCATATACATCCCAGGGGGAGTGACTGACACATTGAAGCACTATATATACAAGGCATCCTCCTGAGGCCAGGGGGAGAGAGGAAATGTATGAAAAGGACGTTTTTCAGATTGGGCACAATCCTGGCTAAGAGATGCATTGCCATTCAGTGGACGTGTCCCAGAGTGCCTCCTAAAGAAGCTTGAATTTGCAATGTGCAACAAGTAAGCAGAGATGAAAAACTGGCGGTGGACTTGATGGAATGGGTAGAGATGGTGAGTACAATTTCCCACCCCCCTGGTCCTAGGCCCCCATGAGAGAGAAATAGAGAAGTTTTTAATCCTGGCTGAGAATTTTAAATCGGGGTGGGGGGGGGGACACAACAGATATCTGTAATCAGGCCATACTAAACAAACCACACAGAGTCATACCAGAGGTAGATACCAAGGATGCACAAGAGGGTCGGAAGATTTTGGAACTTTCCCCTTTTCATACAATGTTAGGTGTATATATAGGAAAAGACACAAATGATCGACAGAAGATGGAACAAATCAAACATTCACCCCCAGTCAAGAGATCTGGGTTAAATCCATCGTTTTTGCTCACCATGCAAACCCAGTTTAGACCCAGCCATATGCAAATCAGTCTTGCCCTATTCCTTATTGGAACAGTGCAGCCCGAACTGCCGAACCAGTTCTTCCATGGACCAGAAACAAGCATCCTGGGACCGATTTCAGGGTATCAACCCTAACTGCCAGGCTAGCTTGAATCCAGTGGCACGGTGAGCCCGGGGCCCCCGTCTGGGCATACCCAGCGCACTTAGGACGAGATGAAAAAGACACACAAATGATGGACGGAATGTGGAACAAAATTAAACATTCCCCCCCCCAGTCAAGAGATTTGGCTTAAATTCATCTTTCTTTTGCTCACAATGCCACCCCAGCTTAGACCCAGCCAAACGCAAATCAGTCTTGACCCTGTATACAGGTATATATAGAAGGCAGCTTGCAATGGGGCACAGATGTTAATAACTACATTGTAATATTAGCTACGATGTAAACCAAGACCTGACCAGTTGTGTTGGACATGTTTGAGTTTAGACTGGATATTCTACTGTTAGGAGGGGAACAAATTGATGACGTGCAGAATTAATACAATACGATGTTACCTATGTAACTTAACTGCAGCATGTGATCTTGTCTGCTTTTCTTGTTGTAAAAGCAATAAATACTCATTAAAAAAAGTATATCTAGCATTTCAAAACAGCACATAGAAGAACACGCACTGGCAAAGAATATAGGTTGCATCCTTAAAAAAAAAAGGAGCAAGTGCAGTACTTTTGGATTGCGTTGGAGCCCATGCACTAGTTATCTTTTATCCTTATCTTTTCATTTTACGTTAACATTCTAAAATGGCCATCCACCAATTAGAATTGTTTTAAAGGTAAAAGTAAAACAAAGAGGGGGATGGAAGAAAGCCAAAATTGTACCAGTTGCTTATTTTTAACCCATTTTATTGTTCTAAAATGGCGTCAGCCACGTTGGAACACTGAAATATTTTTTTTTTAAATAAAGTACTTTGGAGTGCCAATTAGACATGCACAGTACTTTGCAGGTGCCAGTCCCTTAAACAAAAAACAAAAATGTAAACAATCTGGGAGTGAGACATGGAGGGGTAGGGGAGCACTGGAGAACAACAGAGGAGCAATAGGAGTGAACAGGGCGGGATGAGCAAACAGAGCATAGGGCCTGCAGACCTCCTGTTAAAGCATGCACAAGTTTCACCTATGTAATCAATCGTCGTCCGGTAGAAGGAAAGAGCTCCCTGACAGATAACACAGGAGTGGAGAGGGTGTGATGCAGCGGCCAGAGCTGCTGACTCGAGAGCTAGTGATCCCAGTTCAAGTCTCGGCGGCACTGCGAAACATCCTGCGATTCTATGCAAATCACGTAATCTCTCTGGGTGATGAATTGTTATATAAATATGCTGCAAGTGTAAAAAGCAAAACTTTATGGAACTATAATTCCACCAAAGCGAACGTTAACAGTACTTTGGCAGCAGGAACCTGAAAAGAGAAGCAGCCGAGGAACAAGCATTGGTAAATGCAGGAAAATATGCTACAGCCAATAGAAAAGTAGGAAAGGTAAGTGGCACGCTCAGGAACCAATGAGAAGTCAGTAAAGAGGAGGATTTAAGTCCCTTTTAAGTGTATATTGAAATGTTCACGCATAGCACAAGTAATTGAAGCTCCGGGGTAAGCAGACAGCGGGGAGGTCGCGTTGGTAGGCAGAAGAAAATCATGGTGGAGACTGCTAGGTAGGAAGAAGTGCTGAGTAAAAAAGTATCCTCAGGTCCGTAGTGGAAGAATATAAATGATCCAATTACAGTTTAAGATTAACAATATTAGTGAGGAAAGCCATCGAATCAAGAGCAGGGAACTCTGAGCAAGGGGCTCAAGTCTATAAACTGAATAGAATTGGTCTGTTTTCAACAGATAGCTGAAGCGTCTAGCTTAGGTGAGACCTAAAAAAACGCATTCTGAGTGTATTTACTGATGTAAAGCACTGGTTCACTTCAGAGCCACTAACGAGGATGTAAAAGTGGGAAGCCCAGCTTCGGTTTAAGCTATTACCCCAATGGAAGGGGTAGGGCGACATTCCCAGTTATAAAATATGAGGGTGGTGAAGCAAAATGGAAAAATGGCACAAAAGAAAAGTAAAATAGAAGGACAATATGTTGTACACAGTTCTGCTTATTGTAGTCCTCAAGAAAATGTTAACTTACATTTGGAATCTTGATTGAAAACGTGTCACAATCACTACAGGACAAGAACGTAACTACACACTTGGCATTAATGTATTTCAAACGGTTTCACTGAGATATCACCCAGGACATACCTCAATCTGCTTCACCGTCAGGTCCAGGAAGGTGTTCTCATTGCGCACACTGATTAAACTCTTGGGACCTTTGCAGCCCATACTGGTGCCTAACCCTCCATTCAGTTTCACCACCACCAGTTTGTTCAAGACTGAAGCAATGCTGTCAGGCAGGCCCCGGGCCTTTATTTTCTCATAGGGCTGAATCTGAAAAAAAAAGCAGAGAGGCAAACACATTAGAAAATACACTCACAAGATGGCGCGGCCAAGGGCAGTTCAGCCCCTCCCTGTAAATGTTTAGAATTTCATGGAAAGCAGTGATCTTTATTTGGGTGCCGGGGAAGTTAACAGAAAGCCTTAATTATTCAGCTTCTTATTCTGCACCAACTATAGACAGAATAAAGGATTCTGAAAGAACGAGATCAATTTACACCCGGGAGACACAACAGAGCTCTGGGAGAGCAAAGGTCAGCGTCACCCAATACACGCTTAAACAATACTGACTTATGGCAATAACACAACCTGAAAAGCACTAAAATAGAACAGCTGTGCATTTATGTGTTTTTATAGTTTTGCCAGGTCCGTTTGCGGTCTCCGCAGGTGTCAAAGTGGAGTAAACGTTTGTGAATTCGATGTACAGCCTTACACAGTATATCACGTTTGTGGAGCCGCGAGGGTTACGTTTTACACTTTAGACCTTACCTATCGGCTCGCACAGACCTCGGGCAATAAGGCTGGCATTTCTACAGCAGGGCTTTAGAGCCCAGATGCCTCTGCGGTGTTAACTGGTTGATTGTGGTCACATGGTCTCACCTCAACAGATGCAGAACACAGGTGTAAACCAATACCAAGCAAGCTGGGCATTCTTATGGTCGTAATTTACACCAGTTTACCCAATTCGCAAAACTTTACGAGTTACACATGTTACTTGACCATCTCTAAGAAACGGGTGCAAGTGGTATTCGCCCAAAAGCTCACACACATTTTCCCAATCCTACTTGTGAGTAGTGGACCCATTATACATAATACGCATGTCTAGATATGACATCAGAACTTTACACATTTTCACTTTTTCCTTCCCACTTTAAATATTATGACCATAACATGCCACCCTCCCCCGGCCCCAAGTCTTATGTAATCCGTACATTTCCCTACACGTTTGCATTGCTTATACTTGGAATCCACGGGTGCATATTGGATTTGCTGAAATGCACAGTTAATATATGTATACATGTTTCTGAATCGGCACTGAATTTCGGCTCTGCAGCTATTGTATGGGGTCCTCCTGATTATTACCCGACCACGACCCTGCTGATGCCCACTCAAGTAACTTCAAATTAAAAAAATATGAATGTATAGTTTACTCATCAGTGAGGGGATTACATGCTTGTACATCACATACATGTTCATTTTTTCTGCTTTCTGTCTTCCAGTTGTACAGACAGACTGGATGAAGGTCTGCAGTACAATGATGTGCACCTATTCTCAGCTTTTACAACCTCTTGTACACATCTTGCTTTAATGAAGGCTATAGAGCCAGGGACCACTTGAGCCCTCATCTGTTAAATGGCAGACTAATCAGCCCAAGTACCTATGCCTCTCAAACAGCAGCAAAAATGTAAACATTATTTGCATACCGTTTTTGTTAGGTATATAATGCACCAATAATGCTGTCAACAGTCAAGGACTGAAGAGTTGAGCTTCATTTTACATTGCTCGCTCCCATGAAAAACAACGTTTGTTCCCACGATTCAGAAGCTGATTTAGAGACAAAATGCAGACTCGTTTTTATTTGGTTACATATTAAATTGCAAGTTCAGAATTATGTATCAAATCCACTGGAGACTCAGCTAAAATCCTGGGAAAGTGCAACTTGTATGAGGAACTTCACTCCCTCACAAACGGCCGGCTTTTCAGAACACTCACACTCTCTGGCGCCCTCTGGCTTTTCTTTCGTAGATGAATGAGGCAGTTTCTCCCGCAGTAGTAGCACCTTTTAAACAACTCGGAGACTGCGGCAGCACACGACACAGGAATCTTTACATACCCTTTAACAAAATTGTAAAAATCGTCTGCCCTTTGGACGTTGTTTGCAGTAGATATTTCCAAACGCACATGTACTCTTACGAGAAGCACTGCATGCTTCCACCCAAAAAAGAAAAGGATTCCTAAGATTTTGGCACCAATTAGCTTAAGGGTCTATACTTTCAGACATACATTTATAAGAACAGTTGTATAAAACATTGCCTTTACTGTCAGAGTATGAAGGATCTTTGTGGTCCAGTAAACAGTGTCAGAATGCATTTAAATGCTCAGTCTGGCTTTGTAAATCGAATCTCTGGGAATGCATTTCATCATAGTTACCTCCAGCCACATGTTACTTTCAAGAGCCAAAGGGCCATATGTATCAACAAACTATTTTGCGATTCCTAAATAGCGATTTTTAAGGAATCGCTATTTAGGAATTGCAAAATGGTATGTATGAAGAAAATCGCTATTTTTTAGCGATTCCTTAATCTTCCTTATTTGCTTATTCGCATTTTGCGAATTCGCAATTAAGGAATAATTTCCAATGCATTCCTATGGGGCAGGAGGCCCATAGGAATGATTGCGAAATAATTCTCAAATTGCGAATTCGCAATTTGCTAATCACAATTTGAGAATTATTTCAAGGGTGCAGGGGTGTCTCATAGACACCCTGCTGCACCCCTGTAAGGTACATGTGTGTGCATATGGCGCAAATACATGCCCTATGGGCATGTGTGTGCATCACATGCCACCTTAAAAAATGCCAAATTGTGCATTTGTTGAAGAATTCGCAAGTTACCATGAACTACAAGTTGGTGGTAATTTGCGAATTCTTAACCATAATTCACAACCCAAAAATGGTACATACATAGCATTTAAGGAATCGCAAAATTGCGATTCCTTAAATGCTATGGCAAAATAAGGAATCGCAAATCTTTGCTATTCCTTATTTTGCGAATATTACATACATACCAAAACATGCAAAAAGGCCGTTTGCGATTCGCAAAGGCCGAAATTCTGCGATTTTCGGCCTTTGCAATTCGCAAATGGCTTGATACATATGGCCCTAAGACACGAGACTGCTATGTGTCCAGACTGGGCCAAATCCCAGGTGGCCATACAATGTGGCCTGCGGCACAATATGAGGAAGCAGAAGAACACTTTTCTGCATGGATCCATCCAAGCATTTCGACATCTAAAGGTTTTGTACGGTGGAATAATTCACTGTACTTACCATATAGCTAGGATCACAACAGCCTTTGCATATTTAAGACCTCGATATATTACATCAGTGGTTCTTAACCTTTTGTCATTTGTGGGTCCCCACTTAATCACTACTGGAACCCCCACTGAATCATTACTGGAAGCCGGGAACGTCTGCCTATGCATTTTCGATCATTTGAACTGCAAAACAATACACAAAACGTACAGAAACAACATTCATACAGATACATAAATTATGATTTTTGTTAATTCACAAACCAATATAAAAATTAAAAAAAATTAAAAAAAGGGAGATTGGAGCGTTTTTAAATTTAAATGTTGCCCCTCACAATACATACTATATCTTGTTTGATGCACTTGCACTGGTCCCACAAATAAATCTGATGATCCGAACTTTATTTTCAACCTCCATTTTTTACATTTTCCTACTTTATTTATATACACTTTATAAACCGGTTAATAATATTTAATTTTCTAAGCAGTCACGGACCCCATGAGTAGCCTTTGCGGACCCCAGGTGTCCCCAGACAGGTTAGGACCACTGTGATTACATTAAATGTATTCTCCAGATAGGAAACCCCTGGATGAAATGATACCTAATAATTTTGGTTCTACACAAACAGATTAGTGAAAGGGTAATTCCACGCAGAACTAGACTTCTAGGATTGCTGTTGGTCTTTCAGAAGCAATTAAAGGTTTAATCTTCCGGACTGTCATTTAGGATGGGTTAGAGAATTAAGTCCAACACAAAGAATTAACCTTCACAGCTACACCTGAATAACAAGGCTTTCATACTGAAATATTGCATCATACATTAGAATAGGGGACATAACTTGAAAGACAACTGTTTTAGTCTCAAGGTCAAAAAATGCAACAGACAGAATGTTTTAGCCTTATCATCAGGTCACATTATCCGCTCTGGTCACTGAACCCCAGAACTATCTGTAACTTGGAATGCAGAGTTCAAAGGGACTGCAAATGGGGCATTAAAGTCCCTCTTTAAAAATGATGATTGACCAGTAATTCTAGTACGGATTCCCCGAATAATTCCTTACCCCCCCCGCCCCCCCCAAATGTATTTCAACTAGGTGAAACACCACAGTTCTGTGGAGTTACGACGGTTCTTTTAATACAGATTCAGCAGATAACCACATAATGAGACCCTTGTCAAACACAACTACATTTTGATATATAATAGTGTGGCTGGGCTTTATCACAATTATTCAATAAGAATAAGATGTTGGCTAGTACACTAACACAACCTAGACAATGCATAAGAACAAACAACAAGCACAGCACTTCGAGGCTAATTAGCTAACTTTTTCACAGAAGAGTACATTTCTGGCCTTGACCACTAACAGTGTAACAATATTAGTAAGATGTCGTGTTGCATATATATGATGCTATATCGGAAATATCTGTGTGGTTTAATAGAGATTGTTAAAACCACTAGAAAGGTTATGTTATGTTGGTCAGAGCACAAACTGAAATCCGATCAAGGGGTGTCACAGCACTTTATCGCTTGGAACAAGGATACAAAACTTCAGAAAACATGAACTCACTTCCTAGAAGAAATGCAACCTTTCAAACAAAGCAGAGATAGACGATATCTAGGTCCGAGAGGAAAATGTTGGACTGACCAGCTAACTATACTTTGCCTAAGAAATTTAAAAGAATACTGGAATTACCACTAGTTCATTTGAAATTGTTTAATGGTTTGGGATTGAAATAACGGTCAAACGAAGGTCCTATTTTATATTCGATCTTGAAGACCAATCTTACTCGGACTCAATTTGACTGTTCTCTTCTTTTATTTTCTTTATCTCAGTTATTTATATTTTAGCTTATTTTATACATATAGGTTTTGTATTAAAATATAGAGGGCTATGGAAATGGCCCAAATGTATCATTTTAAACACTAAGTAACCCACCAAACGCTCATTATTAGGCCACCATGCATTTTTTGACAAACTATATGTCATAATACAAGTTTATTAAGTTGTAGGTGTTCTTCTGCAGCTCCCTCTTGGCCCAGCTACATCCCACTACTTTGGTGTGTATGTTACCGTATTTGGTGTGAAGGATTGCAGTATAATATGGAGGATACACAGTATTGTGATAGCCCTTGTCTCTTGGTGTGATTCAATCTGTGAAATATTTCCACATGAAATACACTCTTCTATTTACTAAAAGTGTATTTAATAAGGTCATGTAGAAATGTTGAAGCATGTTTGGATAGGACATGTCTTCCCATAGGTCAACATTTCATAATGAGCGGAGGGTGAAGGCTGAATGTGTTTGGCTAGATGTAGAAACTAAATGGCTGATGGCAAGCCTATATAGCAAGACTGCCTGGCAGTGCCTATTAGTGCTGAGTTACGGAGCCCACACTTTGCCGCAATAATAACAACTCTTAGATACGGGAGGGTCTATCCTTTGTTACGATCATCACACCCGAATTGCAGCAACTCCTTTGCTCATTATGCATGCGCTCTTTGACTCGCACTGAATCAGAAGTTTTTGTACTCTGCCCAAATAACATAAACCCATTCCAGCCCTGGACACTTTAAAGGCAGAATAATAAATGCATGGTCTCTGGTCTTACATTATTTGGAGATCTAACATCTGATTCTAGGTGGACAACTTGAGGTGCTTTTAAATTATGAGATTCGGGACCTTGGAAACTGTGCCTCATTTTTTTGCATTCTCCATGCTAACTGCCTGGACAAAAGGGTTGGTGGCGGTGGCCTAGGTACTACCAATACATTCAACTGGATAGTTTCAAAACCCTGGTTACGTGTATTTTTTAGGCTGAAACTCTGTTCTGATCTTCTACATCACCCTGAACCTAATACTTGCACTACTGCCAGAATACTATTCCCTAGCTACATTCCAGAATTACTCTCAGCTTTTAATGTACTTGCCAGAACTTTATCAGCTTCTAGTAATAAACATATCATTGGTTCAATGATCCTTCTGATAAATCTGTCAAAAGTTTGACAGACATGCTTCAGGGTCTAAAGTGGAAACAACGGTCTTTGGTTTGTGGTCTTAAAAGGCCATGCTGTCGATCTTCTCTGGCCAAAGAAACATCCTATGTTTGGAAGAGGGAAGATGTTTTTGTTAATATTGTCATGTGTGCCTGTTAGTTGGGTGACATGGCTAAAAAACGAGGGGATGTTTGAGAAGGATGCTTGCGGGATCATAGTAGTCAGAATGGTTTGGGATGAGTCAGAGACGGGAGGGATAGAGCAAAGGTTGACAAGAGGACGTTTTAAATTCAGAAAAACTAAACTGAACTTACACATAAACATATGCACTTGGTAAGGTAGTCTTGGCTAGAGAAAACCCCTCTATATAAATACCCAAATGTGCAGAGAAGTAGTAATACTTACACTGTCTGATCTGCCCATATATCTTGTGGTGATGTGTGCAAATCTTTCATGACATTTCTTAAAGTTTTAGTAGAAGGCATTAACTATTCTATATATGCACCTACATGTAGATAAAAGCCGCCACTATGCCATTGTCCGATATAAACATGTAACTTGTGGTTTAATATACCTTTTCCCCTTATAGGACTGTATCTGTTTATACCAGGAGGAATGGTTCAATGTACAATGACAGATGTGTAACAACAACTTCACCTCTATACCATGAGAAGCATATTTAGCTATGTCTGAATATACTGCTGTGGTGCACTGTTGTGTAGTGAGTATAGTTGTCATGTGAGAAAGAGCCAGCTCTTGAGTAATCTTCTGAGCCAAGATGGTTGTCAATGGACCTTATGTGCTTGAACAGGGAAAGATGCACCACCCATGTTTTTTTCTTTTATGTGAGAACGTTGAGACAGGAAGCCATTCTTGAGTGCAGAGTCCTTCGTTGAATGTATTTGTTGATTTTCTTCCAGATGAGGAGAGGTCCTTTGCCATGCATTGCTTTGTAAGTGATACATAGCAGCTTGAAAGTGGATCTTCTGCCAACTGGAACAAGGCATGAGAGATGTGTGTTTGTTGCTTTACATGTAGGAAGTAGTCTAGCCACAGCATTCTGAATTCTCTGTAATCTTCTCATAATTGACAACGTTGAGCAGTGATACAGACCATGCATGTAATCTAGTTTTACTATAACCAGAAAGATGATAGCTGAAACCTTGTGAGGGAATCATAGGTGTGGGAAGATGAGTTTCAGTGTTTTCTTTGTGGGAAAGCTTGCTTTGGCTACCTTGTCCACTTGTGAATTCATTGGCAGCATTGCGTCCATGGCATTTCCTAGGTTTCTAACCTTCTTGGATATTTAGTGGTTATGCCAGGCGCAGAGAAGGTCATAGCTTTTCCTGACGCCACAGGTGAGCATTTTGGTTATGGAGGCATTTCATTTTAAGTTGCTGCATTGTATCCATTGGTGCGTGCCACCTGCATAGTTATAGAAGGTGACGTCAAACTCATTGATCAGATCTGGTAGTGATTACATATAGATGCTGAAAAACATGGGTGAGATGATTGAGCCTTGATGGACTCCTGCTTTAATGCTGTATGGTTTAGAAGAGAATGGGGTGTATGCCCAATATTTGTTCTATTGTGTAGGTACAATGTGATCCTAGTGAGAGCTGTGCCCTCTATTCCGACTTTCTCAGTCTGTGGCTTAGTGTGTCATGATGAACAATGTCAAAGGCTGCTGAAGGGTCCAGGAGAAGGGAAACAGCCCATTCTGATCTGTGTTTTTAAGGTAGAGCTAAGGGCAGGTCCAATGCCTCTTCCTGTGGGGAATACAGTTTGGAAGTCGGAAAGTATAGAATACTCTTCAATACATTGTGACATCTGGGCGAAACTGCTCTTTATATACGTTTGCCCAGGAATGGTCTGTTTTGCTATGGGTCTGTAGCTGTCAAGGTCGTTTGTCCAGGGCAGGTTTTTTTTTTTTTTTTTTTAATAACGGATGTATTCTTTTTTTGAGTCCACTGGGAAAACACCTGTTAAGGAATTGTTGGTGAGTTTTTGACTGAGATGGCCGCAGAAGTTGACAGTAGAATGTTTATTAAGATTTGAGGTAGACATTGTCAGAGAACAATCTACTGGCTTGCTCGCTTTGACAAGATCCACAAATTGAGTTATGATAGCTCTTTGAAGGAACATAGAAGCTGTGCTTACATTTCTTTGGAGGGTTTTGAGGGCAATGAGTTTGGGCTGTTATTGTTGTTGATTAAATAAGAATAAAACATGTTTGCTTTAGTTGTGTAATGATTTCTCAGTTTGTTACAAAATTCTTGCGAA
Organism: Lissotriton helveticus; assembly: GCF_964261635.1. NCBI lineage: Eukaryota > Metazoa > Chordata > Amphibia > Caudata > Salamandridae > Lissotriton > Lissotriton helveticus. The sequence goes on from NC_136067.1 coordinate 1,623,862,080, forward strand.
ATGGGGTACGTAGGTTCTGTGCATTCTTGGCTTACAGAATTCTGTGCGTAATTTATATAAAAAAATATTACCACACTTAGCATTGTGGATTTGGTTGGAATAGTAAAGTTCTTTTGCCTTTTGGATTGCAGACTTGTAAATTCTGTTCTCTTTGTGCAGGCATATCGTGTCTTGAGGGTCGTTTGTTTTGAGTCCATTGTGTTGAAGCTTAGCAATTTCTTTAATGATATTTTTTTAATTATCTATTCATCCCAGATGAGTGATTTATTTATGTGTAGATGTTTTCAGTGGAATTATGAGACCAAAAGCTTTCTGGAGCACCCATTGAAAGTGTATACAGAATTGATTCAAGTCAAGTCAAGTCAAGTGATTTATATAGCGCGCTACATACCCAGAGGGTCTCAAGGCGCTTGAGGAGGGGAGGGGGAATTACTTGTCGAATGTGACAAGATCTGTGTTTGAGAAAAGCATGTTTTCCAGTTCCCCCAAATTCAGCTTGTTCCAAGGCAGATATATTGTTGAGAGGAATATGATTTTAGTTGGGGTAAGTTTTGGTGTCTTGTGTTGGAAGGCAACGAAGTAGCGGAGCGGCCAAGTAACTGGGATAATTGATTGGAACGTGACAAGGTCTGGGTTGGCGAAGACGATATCTAATGAGCATCCAGCGATGTGTGTGGGATTGGGAACAAGCTTTGTAGGTTGTGTGTGCCTAGGCAAGTGAGTATGGCTTTGGGGTGCCACACAATAGGTTTGTCAAACCCTATATTGAGGGCACCAAGGATGCCTAGGTTTGAGTATATAGTAAAAAAGTTAGAGATTGTATTTAGCAATGTGTCGGGGAATGTTGCATTGCTTTGTGGTGATCTGTTGAAAAAGAGAAAACATGAAAATGTTGGATATGGGTTGGATCTGACAAAGAGGGTTTCACAACCTTGCAAAGAAACATCATCACCTTTGGTGAGATTTGTTGTTTCTTTAAATATGATGGCTAAACTGCATACTTTTTTGCCTATGCGATATTGTTTTACAATTTGACATCCTGGTGGAACAACTTCATGAAATACTGGTGCCATGATTCAGTTATGAAAGGTAAGTCTGGTTTTGGGTCTACCAATAGGTCAAATATGTGCTACTTGTTTTTTTTTTTAATGAACAAGAATTTATCAGTAGGCAGTCAAAAGATTTTTTGCTGGAAGTGGTGTGAGTTTGTGCTGCTGGAAGGTGAATAATGTCCTTTGGGGCTGTGGGTGATGTGCTCTAGTTGGTCACAACTGAAAGAGAAAGTGCTGTGTTTGTTTACCAATATCCTCCTCCAAAAAGCTTAGAAGACTTTTTTTTAACGGAGTTTTATATATCGCAAACTTGACCCGAGGGTATCAGGTATCAGAGCGCTTTACATAGCACCAGTTGTGTTCCATGAGGACACATTCATTTTTGTTAGGCAGAGGGAGATTAAGTGATTTGCCCAGAATCACAGGATGTTCAGCGTCATTGCCGAGACTCGAACCCGGTTCCCCAGATTCGAGGTCGACCTCCCTATCTGTTCGGCCAACTCCTCTCCCCTTTTTTTGGGTCTGGTTGCGTGGGTGGTGGAGACTGCTTGAAATTGAGGGGTTGGGCTGTGGGTGAAATGTAGTTATGTTTTGTGATAGCCAAGGGGAAGCAAGGTTATGAAGGGTATTGCGGCTTTCCTTTCTTTTGCGTTTGTTGGAGGTGTATGGGTGAGGGGTGATGTTGGGTCATGTGTCATGGCTCTGAATTGAGCAATAGATGATAGACGTGTGAATGAGTTGTCATATGAGGATTTAAGCGATTTGTGCATAGGGAATGTGAGGTAGAGATGGGTGTAAGTGTATATTATTTCTGATGGCACTCACAGAAGTGTGTGTGTGGGTATGTTCTGATAGTGGGGAGTTTTTGAATGTGTGAGATTTTGTTTACAAACTCACAAAGGACCCACCCCACATACCCGCACTCATCGGATGGCTTTTGTCAAAAGATCTCCGCCAAAGTGACCCTTCGGGGGATCCGTAGGGCACTGCAGCGCCGGCCTGACGAGGAGCAAACTCCAGATGATGAAGCAAGACATCCTTCGGGGTGTGTGAGGGCAACAAGAGACAAGACCTGTCCTTGCCTCTGAAAAGTGGTTCTAGACTTAGGATCCCCCTCTTTCTCTCCTCTTTTCCTTTTGGTGAGTGGGTGACTCCTTTGCACCCCTACCTAGACAGTGACCCCCTTTTTGGTTTGACGACTTGATTTGGGAGCATGGGCACTTCACCATAACTAGCTCCCGGTCCCCCTCTTCCTTTTTTGTGGACACAAATTTTGCCTAAACAAAGTCGGAGTATGTGTGGTTTTGTGGGGGTAGTAATATATGGTATGTTGGTAGTGATTGAGATGTAGGTTTTCATTTTGAGAACCTGGGGAGTGGAATGTTGAAGGGGATGAGGCTGTTTGAGAGTAGAGTTTTTCTTTGTAGTGTGAGAGAGGAAACCTAATTGTTTTGAGAGATGGTTGTAGGCTGGGCAGGAAGATGAATATGCTTTATTGGTAGAGGAGAAGTTTGAAAGTGTGTTGTCATTGTTTGTGTTTGAGAATAAGAATACGGCTGTGTGTTAATGTAGTACGAGTTAGATGGTTGACAAAAGTGTTCAAAAGGGTGGCAAGGGCAATTCTAGGAGAAGGCACAGGGTATGAAAGTTTTCTTTGGAAAGGGTGGGACTGAGATTAAATGTGCGATTGTCCTTTTTTATTGTTATTGGAGCAAAATGTGTATTTATTTGGATGTGTTATAGTACAAAGCTGTGTTTTGTGTAGGTGTTTTTAGGTGTAGGAGTAAAAGGGTTTGCAGGAATGTGTTAAACACCTGAGTAGAGGTTAGTGAGTTAGTAAATGGTGGATTAAACTTGTTTGTTGGTAAAGAGTGGTGTGTGTTTGTTGTGAGCTAGTGTGCACGGCTGTGTACGTGGCCCTGTTTTGGAGTGCGCTAGTAGAATGTGACAGGCAGCATCCCTGGCCCTCACCCCTGATCGGACCAAGCAGGTGATGCCTCTGTCCTCTCCGCCTTTAGCAGAGACACCTGGGCTGAGGGCTTAAAAAGGCTGCTGGGAAGGTAACCCAATCCTGTCTCAGCCTCTTAAGCTCAGCTGCAAGCCCACCCAAGTGGCTGCCCAGCAACATGACAGAGTGCACCTGGATGTGGTCAGCATTCTAACCCACAAACTGTGTCTTGGAGAGCTGGTAGGAGGAGGGAAATTGAGTAGAGGGAGAAGGGAAACTGGGTTATCTATGTTAAGATGTATGTGGAGTTTCCAACCAAACTTGGGAATCTGCAAGACCTTTACTTTTACACATAACCTGACGGCACACAGCTTATCATACGGCTGAGTGGAGGTCCTCTGTGAGCTGAACTTTTCCAGCTTTGTAAGAGTTTTTAGAGTGGATTCCTGGCCACTGGGTCAACTTTAGCTTGGAAAAACAGATTCTCCTTGTGGGACGCCCCCTGAACCAACACCCACAGGCTTCATGAGATGGGCACCTATTCTTTTCCTGCCTGCGTTCACTTTTTTTTTCTCCAAATCCAGACTTGGTAAATACCATAAATCCATAAATATGTACCTTTCACCATTTTATTTTTTAACACATTTTATTGGGTATTTGATTTTTTGTATACATACAAAAACAATGTATAGACATAACAAGGAAGAATAAGACACTGCCCCCTTACATAGCTGGAAGAAAAGATTACAACATCATATAGTCAACAATGTATAGCATTAACATACTAGTACATGGCTTTCTATGGTCATAGATACAACCTACATGATATTAAAAACAGAAAACTTGTATAACAGAACAAGTAATATTAATTTCACTTTTCTTTTGATACATTATTCCCTTGCTCACTAACAATGGCTGGAAGTCATGGACTCTGGTGTGGCCATGAATAAAAGTCTTCCCATAGCCTCTGACACTTTCACCTCTGGAGACTTCCACATGGAAAGCTTTAACTGTAGCTCATAATAAAGGTAGTGAATGATGAATGATGAATCCAGCATCTCTGAAACCTACCTATCATAAGACTCTGGTGAAAGTCAAGCAGTTATGCTTAATAAAAGTGCAAGATACTGTCATAGTACTTTCCAAATCCCAAATGCCCAGTTTCTATGTAATGAAGATACTTTCTGGCCGTTCAAAAGAACAGTCAAATTATCAAACTTTTATTTGAGGCGAACTCCCATATAGAAACACTAAATTCAGTAAAACTTCAACAAAACTTCATGATTTCAAAGAAGCCCTTTGGGAGAACGATCAAAAATATCTGCAGAAATTAGCAGGCTGTATACATCTTATATTACTAAATAGTGTTTAACGGACGATTTGTGTCTTACTATTCGAGTAAATGTTTGTACAGCAAAAGAAACTATCAGACACAAGATGGCTAGCTCTGCATTTCCCTTACATATATATTTTACATCGAATAATGGATGTCACTATACCACTGCGATGGCACGGGGATGATCGGACGTTCCAAAGTGCAAGTTAGTGCTTCAGGGTCAGAAATACTTTGAAACTTGAGTGTAAAGCTTTGTGCAGAAGGGGGAAAGTGTTATCACTTGGTATAATTAAGATCTCTCTCAGAGGTTGGGGTGTTGTCAGAAGAGAATTTATAGTGAGCGTGTCAGCTGTCAAACTCATAACCCTTAAAGCGGTCTGGTTACTGTCAGGAACAGAGGGCTTCGCAAGAGTGGTTATTTTGTGTACCACACCGAGTAGCACTTGGTATTAAGAACAGGGAGCCTGTGTATGAAGAGCAAAGCAGTAAATGAACCATTTTGTGCATTCAAAGTTTCAGTTGGACACACATTTCTGTTGAGACACTTCCAGACTTAAGTGATTACAAGCGGATTTGGAGATAATTAAGACTGATTTTTTTTTTCTACGGACTCTACTGCTTTCCCAGCATAAACAGCAATTTAGAAAAAGACTGTCTCTATAAAAGTGCTTATAATAGTATTCTAAGTTCAGGTTATGGGGAAACAGGATTTAAAAGCTGCTTATATGCCCTATTTATGTCCAAACATGTCAGAAGGCTGATAGAAGAGTACCCACACTCACTTGAAAGGAGTTTGGGATTTTCCGCATTTCCTTGATCGATAACACCATATTTGTTTGAAATTCAGATGACTTTAGTCAAGTGGCAACACTGACCAGCAGTTCAGAAGCAAAAGACGGGGTCAAACCGCCGAGTTTTGACCCCAAGTAAATGAAATGTAGTGCTTGATTAAATAAAAATACAAATTAACACATTGTGCAAATACTCAGACAGATTGCACGTGTTTGCCATGTTAAAACGCTCCGAATTAAGCTAGTGAGTTAAAACAGCTTCTCAGCTGCAGACATGAACAAATCTGCATATCAACTGAAGATGCTCTCTGTGAGGCATGCAATTAGAGCTTGACAGGATATGTGTGATGTTATCTCTGTACATTTTCTTTATGTGTAACAATCCGTAGCAATAAATACAATAAAAAAAGAAAGCTTATCCACATGTGCAGTTGTTTAAAGCAGGAACAGCGGTTTCAGCTGAGGGCTTCTTATCTAATCGAAGTGTGACATGTACAAAGGATATGCAATGTTGACTCCACCTTATAATCACATCATAGCCTGTAACTTTTGTGAGAATTTATTTTAAGCCCCAAAGGAGATTGATCTTTGCAAAAGAAAATACCAAAGTGGCACTGAGGTAGTTTTAACTGAACATGTTAAAAAGCCAGTTGCTGCAAGTAGTCTTGGTAAACACTCCTTTTGGAAGTTCATAATTGTCCAGGCATGGGTGAGTCTTCTTGTAGTTTTTATATCCATCCTACAGGATAGCATCTGTACAGCTTTGTTTTTTAATTAAAAAATATGACAAACTGCGATCCCAGGTTTTTTCTAAGTCCAGTGTTTTGCTGCGTTTTATAAAAAGCCCAGCTTTGGTGCAAAAGTTATTTAAATGGGGTTATTGTCAAAATTGATGACTAAGATTTTTTACTGCTTCACTATGCCTTAGGCATGATTTTGGCTAGCGATGATAGTAAGCCGAACTCCAACCTCATTTGCACTAGTGAAGCGTTTAGCAGAAGGCAGAATACACTATGTAGATTTTACAAGTTACTGTATGAACCAAAGACGCCATTGATTATGGGAGGGTGGCAACCCCCTAAGGTAAGGTTGGTGGAAGTGGTCTTCTCAGTACCCTTGGCAGGGGCTCTAATGACAGTCAATGAATTTTAGAAAGTAGAGATGTGAATGCATGTCTAAGCGAATCAGCTTATTGCTTCTGGACTACTTTATCATCATGGAAGGACCCTCGATGATCGAATATAATGCCCAAGTATTTATATATTTGTACTGTAGCAATTTTCACTTTGTTTAGATACCAGGAACCTTTCTTGAATTTTTTCTTACCAAAGATCATAGATTTCATTTAATCTGTATATATTTCCAAAATATTACTGGAGCAATAATCGGACAGCTGGTCTAAGTCTTTAAAGTCCTCTTGTTGTTTTTCTGAGTAGAACAGTATTGTCCACATATTACAAAACTGGTTGGTGTCAAAATCCATTTTGATGGATCTGCGGATACTTCTTTTAAATAGTCATATAGGTCTGCAAAGAACAGATTAAATAATATAGAAGCCAGGACAACCTTGCTGGAGCGCATTTCACATAGACATTTCTCCTTGAAATTGCTTCCGTTTCCTATCTTGACTTGAGCCCATGTGTTGTAGAGTAACTTGATGGCCTTTAGCAGGGAGTCTGTGATATTCATTCCTCTTGCACAGTTTTTTTCCCCGGAGTACATTCCTTGGCCGGTTCTCAAATGGTGCTTTAACCCGTTGGCTGCTGCCGTCGGCCATTGGCCGACGGCAGCACTACCTCGCGGGTGCTGCCGTCGGCCAGTGGCCGACGCGACCGCGCCCGGTTTTTAAAACGGCCGCACTGCCGCAAAAAAGCGGAAGCAGCCAACAGGTTAAAATCTATTAAGAAGGTATACAATAATGCTTTTGCGTTGATAGCCTTTGTTGTGAGAATGGCTAGGGTGAAGAAGATGTTAGTCTAATTTCTGAGTGAAATTCTGTGTGTGAGAGAATACAATTTTATTGCGTGACCCAGAATTCGAGGTGGAGAAGGATGTAGTCTGAAAAACATTTTGCATCTATGTCAATCAATACTACTGAAAATAGTATGCGGGAGAGGATGAGGCCTAATGTGTAGAGCGGTCGACCTCGAAGCTGGGGAACCGGGTAAGAGTCTCGGCAAGGATGCTCAACATCCTGTTTCTGGGCAAATCACTTAATCTCTCTGTGCGTAGCAAAATGAATGTGTCCATCTGTAATGCAAATGGTGCTCATGTAAAGCGCTCCGATACCTTTGGGTCGAGTTCACACTATATAAAACAAAAAACAAAAAGTAAGTACCATTTTAATAAAACGGCTGAAGGATGCAACCGTGTCACGAGTTTGGAGTGTTTGTGAAAATATGCTAAGAGTGAATAGGGGTGTCAGCACTGTAGCCCAGTACTCAATGTTGTGTTTAAATAAAGCTGCAGGCAGGCCATTCGGTCCTGGGGCTCAGTCTAGCCTTCTCTTTTTTTTAAAACTTATTGTACTAGTTGTGTTTTTGAAAATGTCAATCCATGTTCACACTGGACGTTTGTTAGGTTAGTTTGCGGCAATGTTCTTAACGGAACTAGTTTAAGTTTCCGTAGAGTTTCCATGAAAGTGATCGACTGATCTTCAGGGATGTATTGGTTTTGGATAACTACATGGCTATTGTTCAATTCCCTGACTGGTGCCCAGAATATTCAGTTGATTTCGTTTGTTGCATTATCAAATCAATTTGCACCATAGATTAGTCCTACCCTTCTGTTTTGGCTTCCAGGTTGAAGTCCTGTAAGACTTTTTCCTATTTGTTTCACTTTTAATAAAAAGGTTTCTCTCCAATGGATTGTTCTTGGAGTTTTCCGTCAGATCTGCGCAGGTGCCTTCTCTCTTCTATTAACTCTTTAGTAAACCAAGAGCTGGTGCAACTACTTTACCTTTGTTACAGGCAGTTCCTAGCTTTTATGTTTTTGGTTGCATTTGATCTTATTTCTTTCGAAATTTTTTCCCGTAGTTTCACCCACTTGACTTGGTTGGGTGCCGAACCTGTGACCTGTCAAATAGATATTACGAATGAACCATCCATTTTTTACTTTTTCTAGTTCTTAGTAGTAATACTGCCCAGTGTGCTACGGGATTGTGTTGTGGGCAAAGTAGTGGGTAATATTGAGAAGGCCTGAGGCAAGTGGTTACTGTCAGCTCTTGATTTAAAAGTTCTCGAAGAGTGAAAAGAGTGGGAGATCAACAAGAGTGTAATCCAGAATTGTGGCTTTGATGGATGAAAAGTGCGTCGGATTTGCTGGCTGGTCGTTTGTGAACATGTCCTCAAGAGTCTGAGGATGTTGAGTGGAGGGTTTTTAGAAGATCTGTTCCGAGTCTATCTTTTTTAGATTGATCGCACTATTTCATGGTTCCCAAAGAACTCATCCAGTGTTGTAGTTATCTCATTATCGAGTGTGGCTTCAGCAAGGTTTAGGTTGAACTCACCTGTGACTATCCAGCTATTGTTTGGGAAGTTGCTTTTTAATTGCACTATGATCGATTTTATTTACATTATAGATTTTACTATTGGCGCAGGCTTAATGTAGATCTTGATTATTAGTATCTATGCCAGTTTGTTTTTTGAGTACCAGTTTTCAAGTCAAACTATTTGCATGAATTTGTTATCTACAGGCAAATGAGTAGTTTTAAATGTTTGTTACAAGAAAAAATAGCTAACCAGTCTTTTGGATGACCTTTTTAGGACTTGCATGTTGCTTGACAACCAGGACATGCGACTAATGATTCACACCCGGTTTCCTGGCGGCACATGCAGTCATGGGATGCCTAGTAAGTAATCACACTGTGTAAGAGAAGCCATGTGAGGCCGGCAACATTCCAAGAGCAAAACAGGTTCAAGCAGACAGCTATTGACGGGTACTTCTTTTGAAGCATTCTTTGGGGCATTCAGGGCAGTATGAATCCAGTTCCACTTTTCAGAATGTTGTCTAATAATGGAATGCCTACCCATCTCTTACTCTGTCCATGGGAATTAATTTGGCTGATCGCAAGGTTTTGTATTGGTTCTATGATATTAGTATTTGAATTTCTAAGGACAGAGGCAGAATGGAGGGCCAAAGTATGATCATGGTCACAAGCCCTAGTTAGTTGAGTCTTTTCAATAAGATTTGGTGTGGCACAAGTATTACTGTATAGCAGTTGGAGCACGGTCTGTGTAATTCAATGCCCCAGCCCTTAAAGCTTCAAAGATTTTTTTTAAATTTTATTTAAGGACGTAAGTTGCCACATTTGCGGAGATCCAAGTAACCGTTATTGATTTGTTCACATAATGTGCATGCGTGAGAGTAAAAATCAATGGAAAATATATTTGTTAAGTTCAAGAGTCTTAAATCTTACGGTATCACCAAGAGATTGAACACATTCCCTATACTGAGATTGTCAAACTTTTTTCACAATATCCGGGATATAAAAATAATTGTATTATTGATGAAAAAGCTTAGAAATGTTGTGGGACTTATTGCATCAATCTGAGTTTTCTTTATCTCAGAGTTATTATAATGTGCCGCCGTACATTGTGGTTCTTCAAAAGAGGGATCATTTTTTTCCAAGTGGAAAGTGTGTTGAAGTCTGTACTACCACTGTATTCTTGCACAGAAGGATGTGTTGTCTAGGACTACAGAGTTTATCTGGGGCCTCAACTGCTTTTACCTTTTTAGGAGGGTGCCCGCTACTGCATGGATTTGCCAATCCACCTCTTTGTTCTTGAGTCTGGTCTTGCAGTTCCCCAATTTTACTTGATCTGACAATATTTGTACATCAATGGCCACAGGTGTGCGAGTTGTTTGCAAGCCACTTGAGTGAGAAGCAGGTTTTGTTCTTTTAAATATAGGATAAAGTTTGAGATTTTCCTGGGTAACTAGCAGCCTTTTCCATGATTGGCGTAGTTGACTTTTTATTGAGCGCTTTTCTCAGTCTTTTTCTTTGTCTTTTGGTTAAGCACTGAGGATATTGATAAGGAACAGGGGTGTCTGTTGAGGCAGTGACGCTTTTGCCCTTAACTGTCTGATCTGTTGTTGAAGTTAAAATACTGAGAATGAAGATGTCATCTACCGCATTATGTACATTGACAACACTGAGGATGTTGATTCAAGTATGTCAGTAGTGTTTGTGTGATATTTTTGACATTTTTTATTAAAGTGATGATGATGCTTAGATGATACGGTAAAGAAGCAAGTTTAGCAAGAATCGAAAAGCAGAGGCACGTTTCTGTTTTTTGTGTCACTTCTGCCGAGGCGTTTAAAGGGATAAGCTCAGTTTCTCAATTCTTGTTTCTATTTCTCAGATTGCACTTGTCGTTGTTTTAAGCAGATCAATCTGAAGCTCTAGTTTGAGTCATTGAAAGATAAAAACTTTTGCAGACTCATTTAGTCTTGGCAAAACAGCTGTCCACAGGCAAGGTCGGGAGATCCATTTGAGGCCGTACTTGAAGGAGGGAGGGTCCTGTACCGCTTTGAAGACGTTCTAGAATTATAACATTGTGCACTTATCCCAAGCTCAGAGAATGGGCGCGCTCCTGAAGTATTATGATGGGATATTTTGGTTATTAATATCAGTGACAAAAATGATGAAGTATGTTTTGTTTGTAATGGATGGATGCTATTTGGGAAAATGGTGGAAGAGGAACCAGTGGATCTAGTGAGTACGTTGTAACCAGCATCTGGCATTCTTGTTGCGGTTTAGGAGCCAAATAACGTTTCATGGAGTTTAGCACCAGACTTAAATAGAGAAACTGTGGATTCTTGTGTTGCGTCAAGTTCTACTTTTTGTTTTTTTAAATATTCCTCAATTCTTCCCATGATGATTGGTTTGTTACTAATGTATGCGGTGCATTTTAGCCCATAACCCATTATACCTGCATCTATGATACTCTTTTGAAGTTTCTTCCTTTTGTGTCTACGCAGGGGAGCTACGCAGTTCTTAAATGTCCAGACCCCATCCTACCTCGGTTTGAGAAGGTAATACTACCCCTTCTAGATTTCTGTATCAAATTTAATCAGTGAAAACAGAGGAAGGAACCGGGGAAATATGCTCTGTCTTCTATGGCATGTGAATTTGTGTCTTTGTTTACACATTCAAGTCGGGCTGTTATATTTGTCGATACATATTTACTTTTTCCAGCAGGATGCCCTAAATGCAAAACTCATAGCTCAGGTAGCTCAAAAGCCGTACCAGTCTAAGGTGTTTTCAGTGAACCAAGGGGTGCCCTACATTATTTAATGTATACATGCAACTGCTTGCGGAGGTCATCGAACACTATGGGTTTACCATCATCTCATATACGGATGACACGCAGCTTATCCTTATGCTATCACAAATCCTTCCAAGATGGCCTCATCCTTGAGGCTCTGCCTCGCAGAAGTTGCAAGATGGGTGGACTGGAACTGCCTTAAGCTCAATGATGGAAAGACCGAGGTGTTGACTCTGGGTATGCAATCCAACATTTGGTCTACGGCTTGGTGGCCCGCAGAGTTGGGTCTACTATCTGAACCTAGAGCTAAGGTTCAGAACCTGGGCATTGGGTTGGACAGTAAGCCGTCTTTTGACAGCCAAATTACTGCAGTGGGGGAAAATGCTTTGGAATGCTGAAAATGCTAAGACAGATTCTCTATCTCTTGCCAGTCAGCTAGAAAAACAGTGGTTCAGGATTTGATTGTATTGAGGCTCAATTACTGTAACGTGTTGTACCTTGGGGTCAGATCAAGAGAGTACAGAATGCTGCAGCAAGTCTTCTAAATCTCATTTGGTGTGCGTCGTAGGGGGGCACACTCAAGAAGCTGCACTGGCTGCTGGCTAAGCATACCTTTAAAGCCTTGTACTACTATCACAAGGCACTTACAAAAAAGGACCACAGAACTCCAGTCTATGATCAGGCATATATACCAGCCAGAAACTTAAGATCGCCTGGGTAAGGCTGGTAGCTGTACCTCCTATCAAGAGCTCACACTTAGGTGCATGTTCCTTTGGCTACTGGCACCGAAACTATAGAACACTCTGCCTTTGTTGATTCATCAAATCCAGTTGGACGGTGCTTTTAGGAAGCAACTCAAAACTTGGTTCTTCAAGGGTGGGAGCTAGGGAAGCTCCCTGCTGCATCTGGAACTGTGGACACCAGTACCCAGAGCTGGGACACCTCACTGAGGTAGCTATCTGCTTTATAGAAAGCATTATTATTATTATACCTACTGCGTACAGGGCCATTTGACTCGAGCTGCATCGCTATAATGATGCCCACAAGCCAAGTCAATTTGGTGTTACTTGTGTTGCTGGTGAAGGAAGATATGAATTAGCATTCCAAGCTAGACCAAGGTGATTGGTGCCAGACTGTAGTGGCATGTTGTGCAAAAAAAAGTATGCAGCCAGAAGCAATTATCAGTGGCTGCGATTAATGCGGTCGGTAAACGGCAAGTCATCGTGGGAGATCAGACTGGAGGAGTTTTTTTTCTTCAAATGTAGAAATATGTGGTTGGAGGGGGGTTTAGATACATAACGGTCAGTGGCACAAGGGAAGAAAGGGTGTAAGATGCAGCATCCTCGAGAAGCATCTCTTGTGGGCAGGGATCACAGGATCGAGGACACATCAAAGATGAGGACAGACACCCTGATGGCAGAAGATTGGGGTGCATGTGCCATATTAGACTTTGCGGTACAGGTCCAGAGAAGCAGATACATAATTCTGGAGGATACTTTATGAGAGACACCCCCACCTCCAAATAGCACATTGGCATGGTGGCTTCAGATTGGAAGACTCCGGCATGTTACACCGCATTGCGGAGAATGAACGCGTTGTGCTCATCATTCTGAAGGGCACGTCCTGGGTCTGAAGCAAACAGTTAATGTCACAATAGTACCTACCTCAATGAAAATGAAGACTGTCCAGTCAGTACAATGCACGCCTGATCATTCCAAGTTACAAAAGTGACAAGGTCCGTCGTGCTTCCGATACACTGTGTGAATCAAATGTTGCATACTGCTGCCTGGTCACCTTTCTTGATGGCAGATGCAGACTAAATTTTAACTGTTGGAAGCCAGTGGCTTCGTTGCCAACCCATATCCCTCTAGGCTAATTGAAAATGTGTTTGTGTTGAGTTGCATATTTGTTTTGGGAATTAGTGTAATCCCGATTTGTTGACCTGACTTGTCGAGTTCAGAAGGATTCCCCCTTGCAGTATAGCAAACAAACACTCTCAGACACTTTAAAAATGTCTATTTTAAAGTGGAATACTCTGCTAAAACTGTTTCCATTCATTTAAGGCTGAAACGGAATGATTAAGAGTAAAATAAAGTGCCTCAAAAGTCCCATTTTTGTACAGCAAAGTTATGCTGCAATATCATGGGGGTCTGTATAGTGTACTATATGGCCTTAGGCCCTGCCTTTTTCATTCACTGGCTTGAGACTTCGTCAATCGTGTCTTGACTCAGGTCAGTATGGAGTATTCATCTCTCACCTATGCTAACTGCAGTTAGAGTATATCCTTCCAACTCGCGTTTGTACAATATGTGGAAAACATGCCTTGAGTGCTTGCACTGAACTCCATCGAGGACTATTTCACAACTGTAGCCCTCTTTGCTTCTGCTGGCTCCCTCTTGTATACCTCACTCTAATGTGCTAACACCGCAGTCATTATCACAGTAAACCCTGACGACTGGCTTAGCAAATGCTTGGTAATATAAATTCTCCCCCTCTCTTGCTATTGCCATGTAATTACAAACATATCCTGCGCTGCTGGACATAAAATCTACCTCTAACGGCTATCCACCCTAGCTTATACGCATTGTAGGACATAAGAGGGGTTAGCGTAATGTTGTAAACACAGTGGAGGATGTGTAGGTCTCTCCTCAAGGCGTCTCAATTCTGCTTATTTTGACTAACATTTCAAACAGCCTGGCACCGCTCTCAAGTCAGGTGATACAAGCATGAGCTAACCCTGGCACAGACTGCGGTGGGTATGATGCAATCCTCTATTGGGAAACCGTTTCACTGCCAACTTGACCTCTGAATCCTTGCTAATAGTTTGTCGGCTTAGGTTTAGCTAAAAGTTCAAAGAAAAGGGGAAAAAAAGTTGCGCTAGTGCAGAACGAGATATAATGAACTCCAAGCCAAAATCTGGCAGCGAAACAAACAAATGTTGGCTTAAATTGAGACGCAAAAAAGTGTTCTCATTTGGGATAATTGTTCCGACAAAGCTGTCAAATGCTTGTCTTAATAGAAGCGATAGGTAGCCTAGTTTCAGTTCCAGTAGTTCCATCTGTCCCTGCGCTGGACGTTTTTTTGATTTTGCAACTGTTTTTCTGTCGCGTACAGGCGATTATATTGGACATTAGCTGGGAAGGCTGAAGGACACTAATGTGTTGCTTAGTGATGGATTAAACTGAATAGTGGCCAGCTGCATCCTGGTACTGATCTGTGCTACGGATCACCCGGATGGATTTATATGGATAACATTGCAGTATGTTTTGTTTAGCTGTGGTGTACGGTGGTCTACTACCAGGCCTCAGGTGGCTGTTATGGCTTGAGGTATCTGTGCCATAGATGTGCCTTTTCTTGCCACTCTGAATGGGTGTTGTACATTTAAGCTGGTTAACATAAGTCACTGTTCATCTCATTACAGATCTGGAAATGCAGGCACACAAGAATAACTGGGTCTGAACAGAGGTGGCATGGTGTGCAAAATAACGATGGATTGGGATGCGGCCTGAGCAATTACCAGTGGCTGAGATTATTGCGAGTATTCTATCCATCATTGTTATGTTTACTTATTTAGTCGCCCTAAGTGGAACGGGTATACCCAGACTTGGGTCCCGTGCACATCGAGTCATTGGGACCAAGCTTTATCCGGCTCATGAGTCATAACCAGGGTGAGACCAGTTCTGGATTGCTTGTGTTCCGGTCCTCAATCTTACTTCCTATCTATTTGATACAGCTCTCACCCCTATCTATTCACCATACCACATAATTCCATTACACAAATTCCACTACAAACAACAAACATTCACTTCACTCCAAACAAAAAGCATAAGTAAAAACCAATATAACTTTCAACGCCAATAGTTCAAACTTTTGCAAATGCGAGACCTATTGCATTGCAAATGCTTGCTTCAAATGCAGTCACAATTTAGATGGATATCTTCCCGTTGTGTATCTGCGTGTGCTAGCATGGTGAGGGCAGTTACTTACAAGCGTCCCCTTCACACGGGTTGTTGCATCAAACTGCATGTAAAAAACATACTAATTGCATGCAATACTGAGATGTATTATGTACTTCTATATCTTGTATAATAAATTCTGCACACGTGTGACTTTGAGAAATGCTCAGTAAAATAGATTTTAACTAAACAACTCACTGTTGTAGAGCAACAGCGGTTCAATGTTCCCTTTAACAGAACTAATCAACGGATCTAGTGCAGGCTTTTGACTGTGTTCTCTTCAAACTCATCCCCAAGTTCTCATAGTGGTCAAATTTATTTTTACTCGGCTCTTAAATTAAAATATTTTCATTCTACTAAAAACAAGACCAGGAGCTTCTGGTATGTTAATTTTCAATCTGTTTACATTTCAATATCCTTCAGGATTCTGCTGTAAACATAACAAGAGGGTGTAAGCAACATAAACCTGAGGGCGCCTAAATGGTAATTTCCTTTTTTAGGAGAAAAAGAAATACAAAAGAAAATATATAATGGCAAATCTGCCAAAAAAAGTTTTTAAAAAAGGCTGGTGTTAAGAAACAGTCCTGATATGTTAATCTACCACTCAGTGATCACTGTACCTGGATCCAAATATCTCAGTGTAATAACTGGATAATACTCGAAAGAGCTGGGGGAGGGGGGCTGGATGGGAGGAGGGACAGGGGGGACTCTCACGTACATAGCTTCTTCTGTAATAAAGATATATGCACTGAATTGAAGGTTGCTCAGAAAATCAAAAACGCAGAAATATAATGCCTTCATGTGCTCTTTATATCACCTTGTGACCTTCCATAATGGTTAAAAGTCAACTGTGGAGCATCTCAACTGGAATTCCACCTGGTTTACTGAGATAGATTACATCCTTCCGCTGGGCCGCATGTTAGAATCGACTAAGCAAACACCTTCACAATTGTGTCCATCAGTGATATCAACATACAACAGGCAGGATAAGGATTTTAGCTTCTTGTAGGTTTAGAGCCCACCCATGGCTTACCACTGTCTGGCTTTATTACCACTTACATTTGCTGGCCTTTCATGCATTGGCATGTGTGGGCTTTCCTTACTCTTTTTTTGGTTGTACCACCTCTAGAGCATGAATGCATCACTGTGTTTTAAAACTGCTCACTTTTTCAGGTGCTACTTTTTTCCTTTTGTTTGAGCACTACACAAGATTGCTTGTGTTTTCCAGTTGTCTTCAAAGGGTGTTCCTCTTCCCCCTCTCAATGCTCTTTTATCTGGGTGCTCCTCTTCTACCCCCCTTAGTGATGTGCTCGACCTCACCTGTTTGTCGTTCTCCATTACCCTCCAGATTGCTCTCCTTGATCTCTTGCTTCTCCCCATGCCCTCGGTTTTGCTTCCCCCACCTACATTCTCCGTGTTTTGACCAGCTTCACATGTTTGAGGCCCCATCTGCTCCTGTGTTGCTTCCACACTCCTGCTCCCTCTCCCCACTGCATTTTCCCCTCTGTAGCTTCCACACCCCATGTGTTCTTTCCCCGCCCACATTCCAAAAATATTTTTTAATTAAAAAAAAATAAAATTTACTATTTTTTGCTTTTGTATTTTTGGATCGGCAAAAATGTTTTGTAAAACAAAGTATGCATTATTTTGTAGGCATGTGCATGGTGGTGCACACCCCTACAAAATGAAACAAAAGGCTGTTTTCTTCCTTATTTAGCAATTTTACACATCAAGGATGCTGCACAGCTTGCCACTAATTCCTAAAGGCGAGACCTATTCAACTGGATTTTTAATCGCACCACACATACTATATCAACAGTAGCAATGTGGTCAGCCGCCCACTCCGGCTTTGGTGTGCGCCCAGGACTCTCTCTCTCTCTTTATATTCTTCCCGTCACATAGTTCCCTAGGTAATGAACTTCCCTCTCCGCTTCTTGCTCGTTCTCCATGAGTGTGTTGCATGTTCGCTTGCAGTGAGTGGGCCAAGTATGTTGTTTGCCTCTGTTCTAGGTACCCGAGCTCTCGGTCCATTGTGGCAAATCTACCCCTAATTGATCTGAGGAAACAGTGCCCTTTGACAATGTACTCTGCCCTCATTATTGCCTTGAATGCCTCCTAGAGGGCCCCCTTACTCTCCAGTGAGTCTTAATTTAGTTGAAAATAGTCAGCTATGCACTGTCTGATCAACTCTCTGAAGACGCTATCCAGAAGCATGGACAGCTTACATTTCCAGCTCAGTCACCTGTAGGCAATCAGGGAAGCATAGTGTCAGCACCACCGAGGAGTGGTCCAAATAAGGGCGTCACAGGTGTTCCATCCACTCCGTGCATTCCACCACATCTTGGTAACCCACCCAATAGTCCAGCCTGGACAATGTCCAGTGTACAGCTCAGTGGAATGTGTATATTTGTTTGCCGTGATGTACAACTCTCCAGACATCAAGAAGGTTGTGATGTTGCATAGAGTCGGCTAGGGCCTTTTTCATCCCTATTTGTTAGCTACTGTAGGGCTCCAGCTACCTCTGAGCAGCTCACCTGTATGCAGCCCAGCTTATTAAAGTAGAAAGCTTTTCCTTGGTTGAATTAAAATACATATTAAAAAATTAAGATTATACAACACTAATATTTTTAGTACTTCTCAATGTGTTTCATTGAACATAAGTACCTCTCATTACAGCAAAGGTTGGAGACCCTTATAGTCTCAACCCATATTAGAGTTGGGTAGGTAGAGGGGGGGGGTTCAGTCTGCTACACTGGGGTCCCACAGTATAGAAGAACTGAGTCATTGTGGTTCGGGACATTCACATTGATTAGGCAGTAATGTGGTGATAGGGAACCCCAAAGCAGATTACTATCACCAAACTACTTGATTAAGTAGAAGAGTCTGCAAAGTATCAATGTGTACCCCAAGTGCATGCCACCCAATTCGATTTCCTTGGATCAATGTGGCTTTCCATTAATAGTAATATGTCCATATGATGTCTACTGCAATAGGCCAGAAGTGGCGTGTTTTGAGTCCGTCAATTAGACCCCCCCCATGTTCAATATCATGAATCTGATACTTTCTTTGAGTGTTGCATTCATGGAGGATGGCCCTAGTGTTCAAATGCATGTGAGATATTTCGGTTCTGTACTGCCCAGCCATTCATCCGCCACTGTAAACTTGTTCAGTTTTCCATGCCCCCCCCCTCCGCCCCCCCCACGCCTAGTCCCAAATACCCGGTACAAAAGGGGGTGGTGATGGACAGAGCATCTGAATCAATCAAACACTCACACCCAGTCAAAAGATCTGGGTTTAATCCATCACTGTTCTTTAGCCCACTCTGCCACCCCAGTTCAGACATGGCTATATGCAAATCAGTCTGACCCTGTGCCTCATGGGAACAGTCCAGCCCGAACTGCCAAGCCATGTCTTCCCTGGACCGGAAACAAGCTTCCGAGGACCGGTTTCTGGCATTCCAGCCGTCTTCAGCCCGGCTTGCTTGAATCCAATGGCAAAGTGAGCAAGGGACTCACGTCTGAGCATACCCTGCCACACTTATGGCGGCCAAAAGCGGTACAAAAGGGGTACAAAAGGGGGTGGTGATGGACCAAATACCCAGCAAGCTACTCATCCACATACTACAACTTACCCAACAGTCCCCCCTTCCCACCATAACACCCCACAAACATCTGCGATAGAGTGGTATCCACCACAGGGGCGACATACGACTACACCTGGGCTGCCCATTCCACCACTCAACAAAATCCACCGCTCTTAGACTCACAGTATGTCTGCGGTGTACAAAGCTGTATACAGATGACCTTTAATAGTCAAACAACATTACTTACAACAATTTCCATGCAACGGCGCCTCTCTCTGGTGTCAGCGTGACACTCCGTCAACGGGAGCATTTCTCTACCTGTGAACCCACAATTCCTGTGCCCATCCAGCTAAAGTGCCAGGCAGCTCGCCTGCTTGTTAAGGGTGTATAGTGATGCAGTTGTGGGTCTTAGTAGCCTTCTTTAAAGAGCAATTTATTCCACATCGCTTGGGTCCTGTTCGGAGGCGCTGTCTTCATCTCTGCAAGGCCTAGGGCTAGGTTTTTATGTATCTGTTCAGGAATGTCGCAGCTACCTGGGGGTCCATAAAAAAAATGGGCTTAGCCATTAAGGATGAGGAGAAGCCTCGCCAGGCACAGCATGGCATAGCCAATGTCCATGTCTCGCATTTGTTTTTTGAATGTAGTAAATTTTCTGCGAGTTTCTTGCACCCCTGGTGTGAAGTCTGGGTAGAACGATATCCGGGATCCCTCGTGGTGATATCTTTTCCCTCTATTGCCATTGCATGAATTATATTACAATCTCGACAGTTCAGTAGAGTGGCCAATATGGGTCACTGTGGCATTCCCAGCACAGGTTGGGGGGGCCAACATATGATGTATCCTCTCTACCACACACATCCGGGACAGCCACGCTGTATTCGAGAGTTTGTGATTACCTTCTCCATATATGTTTCCATTTTACCCATTACTGTGGATTCTGGTCGGAGGGGATCAGGTGACAAAAAAATAAATAAATAAATAAATAAACTCACCTGATCGCCCCTTTGCCTGCAAACCGCTCCATCATGTTCTTCCTGCTTCTGGGACAGGCTCCTAGACTGCACTTTGGCCAATCATGATGCTGCAGGAAAGTAGCTTCAGGTTTTGTCTGAGAACTATGACTTTGCGCTCCCAGGCAGACTGGGAGCCTGGAAATTGCAAAAAACACAGTTGATGGACAGAATGTAGAACAATGTCATACATTCACCCCAGTACAAGGATCTGGGCCTAAATCCATCGTTTTTTTGCACTCCACACCACCCTGGGTTAGACACTGGCTATATGCAAATCAGCTCTGACCCTGTGCCTCATGGGAACAGTCCAGTCCGAACTACCAAGCCATGTCTTTCCCAGACTGGAATCAAGCATCCAAGGACCGGTTTCTGGCTATCAGCCTTCATCAGCCTGGATAGCTTGACTCCAGTGGTGTGGAGAGCCTGGGACTCACGTCTGAGCATACCCAGCCCACTCGGGGTGAAAATTGCAAAAAACACAGTTGATGGACAGAATGTAGAACAATGTCATACATTCACCCCAGTAGAAGGATCTGGGCCTAAATCCATAGTTTTTTTGCACTCCACACCACCCTGGGTTAGACACTGGCTATATGCAAATCAGCTCTGACCCTGTGCCTCATGGGAACAGTCCAGTCCGAACTACCAAGCCATGTCTTTCCCAGACCGGAATCAAGCATCCAAGGACCGGTTTCTGGCTATCAGCCTTCATCAGCCTGGATAGCTTGACTCCAGTGGTGTGGAGAGCCTGGGACTCACGTCTGAGCATACCCAGCCCACTCGGGGTGAAAATTGCAAAAAACACAGTTGATGGACAGAATGTAGAACAATGTCATACATTCACCCCAGTACAAGGATCTGGGCCTAAATCCATCGTTTTTTTGCACTCCACACCACCCTGGGTTAGACACTGTCTATATGCAAATCAGCTCTGACCCTGTGCCTCATGGGAACAGTCCAGTCCGAACTACCAAGCCATGTCTTTCCCAGACCGGAATCAAGCATCCAAGGACCGGTTTCTGGCTATCAGCCTTCATCAGCCTGGATAGCTTGACTCCAGTGGTGTGGAGAGCCTGGGACTCACGTCTGAGCAATCCCAGCCCACTCAGGGTGAAAATTGCAAAAAACACAGTTGATGGACAGAATGTAGAACAATGTCATACATTCACCCCAGTACAAGGATCTGGGCCTAAATCCATCGTTTTTTTGCACTCCACACCACCCTGGGTTAGACACTGGCTATATGCAAATCAGCTCTGACCCTGTGCCTCATGGGAACAGTCCAGTCCGAACTACCAAGCCATGTCTTTCCCAGACCGGAATCAAGCATTCAAGGACCGGTTTCTGGCTATCAGCCTTCATCAGCCTAGATAGCTTGACTCCAGTGGTGTGGAGAGCCTGGGACTCACGTCTGAGACTGGGCCTGCTTTCTCCAGCCCCAGCAACAAAGCTGGGGCTGGAGAAAGCTTCACTGCGCATGAGATGTTTGGCCGGGCTGAAACGGCTGGCCAGCCAAACATCTCATGCGCAGTGAAGGGGCAAGGGAGTGCACTACCACTCCCCACCACAGTGTAATCAATCAATCAATGATAACACTTGTATAGCGCGCTACTCACCCGGAAGGGTCTAAAGGCGCTTGGGGGAAGGGGGCCGCTACTGCGCGAACAGCCAGGTCTTGAGTTGTCTCCTGAAGGCGAGGTGGTCCTGGGTCAGCCGAAGGTGGATGGGGAGGGAGTACCATGTCTTGGCCGCTAGGTAGGAGAAGGATCTGCCTCCGGCGGTGGCTCTTTGGATGCGTGGTTCGGCGGCGAGGCTAGCGGACCGTAGCTGGCGAGTGGGCATGTGGAAGGTCAGGCGGTCGTTGAGGTACTTGGGGCCCAGGTTGTGGAGAGACTTGTGTGCGTGGGTGAGGAGCCTGAACGTGATCCTCTTGTTGACGGGGAGCCAGTGCAGGTTCTTTAGCAGGTCCCCTGAACCCACCCCCAACACTTGTCAAGAGTTCTGGGGCGGGTCCAGGGGGATTAAAATAAAACAATAATAAAACACGTTAGAAACCAGTTGTATTATTGTTTTATTTGTGAGTGGTGGCGAGGTTTGGTGGCGCTCCTCTGCCCTAATGGAGGAGCCGGCCCTGTGGATAGCGCTCAAAATAAAAGTCGTTTACAGTGTGCATTTTTCTATTAAAAAAATGTGCATAGTGACCTTCCTCTCGATCCTCCGTATGCATGTGAAGTGAAGTCTGTATGGTGGTGGAAGTTGAACACAGCCTGCACTGTATGGTCATGTAAACCGATGTGTAAAGGGTTTCTTCCAATAGCGCAATGCAAGCTATTTCTTCTCTTTTCTAGTCAGCCACAACATATTACTGAAAACCACTCCAACAGTTAGCTTTTGGCAACAATGTTATGTATACGTTACTGGTGACATGAAGAAAAAAAACACTGGCAAAGCAAATAGTTCTGGCTTTGCACTTCTGCATGAATTTGTAGCCATGTTAAAGTTTCTTTTGATTTAAGCAGCTGGCTTACGTGTCCTTATGAGCATGTGTGCATGTAAGCATATATGTATATGCACATAGGTCTGTGATACCCACATACAATTTCGGACTAAAGCTTTTAAAGAGGCTGCTGCAATGGAAACAAAAAAAAGGGATAGCATTCTGTGTACCAATAATCTGTTGTGTGGTGAAAATCTACTTTTGAGATATAAAATAGTTCCCCGTGCATTTCAATGCAAGCACTCCCTCCAGGGGGAAAGATACATCTAGCAACGAATAGCATGAGGTGACAGAAATACTCTTCTGGGCAGAGGCAAAGCCCACTCTTATGTATATTGCAAAGAAATATTAACTACAGGTCAGATCTGCTGTCAAGCCACAAATCATGAGGAAGGTCTATTTAAAGTCGAGTTTTGTTAAACCAGTCTGAACACGGGAGCTTTCAGCGCTGCTTGGCAATAACACTAGTTGCAGGCTCTGCCATTTTAAACCCATTTGCCAAGTACACGAGATTTTCAACATGACCCACAGCACACGCAGATGTTAAGCGAAGAAACACTGATGAGAAGACATAGAAGTAGGTATTTTAAAGACATTATCAATACAATGAACGGTTGTCCTGAATTTAGAGGATTAAAAATATTTTTTTTAATGTCGTTTTTACACTTAATTTAAGTGGACCTTCATTTCTTAAGGAGGGGAGAAACGCATTTCACGAAATATATATCTGAATGAAGACATTTCCCCTTTCGCGTGTGTGGTAGGAATTTAGCTTTGCCCAAAGGGGTTATCATAAGTACAGAACTGGTAACTCATTCTATTTTTAGGTCAAGCCTTCAGGCAGCACATGCGCTGTCGCTTGCGATGATATATTGATCTAAAAAGGGGCTTTAGGCCCACCTATTACTTACCATTGGTTTCTGCTTCATCAATCTCAGATGTAATTTCTACTTCCTCTTCGTGTCTTTATCACTTCGATGGAGCATGAAATAAGTAATAATTAATGTGCTTGTTGGGGTCCATATGCTGCTCGCACTCGGACTGAGGAACTTCTTTTTTAATTCGTCTCCCGTCGTCAATGCGCCCTGTGTTGTCAGCTTACTCTGTTGTTGATGGTTTCTCTACCACCCTCCAAGCTTGTACTAAAGCTGGAATGAAGAACAGCAATTGGTTGCCTCCTTTGGAGCAGCCCTCGGGTGTATGTTCTTTGCGGAGAGTTGGCATGACTCGTGTTGACTGACATTCTCAATCCCTTCAACGCATAATGTTTTCTTTTCTCGTAATTAACCCCTTCGATGCTCATGACAGAATGGTTCCATCATGAGCATCGGTGCTCCTGTGCTCATGACGGAACCTCATGACCCGTTTGCAAGTAGTCCAGAATTCGGCAGCCCGTGCCATTTTTGGACTCCCAAGGAGAGCTGGCGCCACGGCCTTATTGAACACTCTTCATTGGCTACCTATCTCCAAGCGTGTCCTTTTTAAATGCCTGACTGTAGCCTTCAAGGCCCTTCATGGTATTGGCCCCAAATATATTGGGAAACGCATTTTCCGGTATGTGCCAAGCAGGAATCTCAGGTCATCTGGTCTGTCTTTGCTTAATGTTCCTGTAATTCGTCGTGCACGATTGGGAGGTCGTTCTTTCCGCTATCTGACACCCAAGGCATGGAACGAATTACCAGTGTCCCTGAGATCGGCTCCCTGTCTTCTGACTTTTAGAAAGGATCTGAAGACATGGCTTTTTAGGAAATAGTCTTTCTTTCTGTTTTTTCTGTTGTGTGGTTGCTTTCTATGCTGTCTTTCTTTGCCAAAGCGCCGGGACGCTCCTTTGGAGTTGCCGTGCGCTATAAAAGAAATAAAGTAACGTAACATAACATTCTGTCATGAGGACAGGGGCACGAAATCACTCTGCTGCAGAAAGCAGAGGGATTTCTTTTTCTCCCTCTATGCCTCGGGAGCTGGGGAAGAGCTTCCCCAGCTCCCGAGGCCACCTCCCTGGTTTCTGTGAAATGACTATCAGCGCGCACGTCGCGCTGTTGTGTCATTTTACAGAAACCGAAACTGAAATGAGCCTTTAGGCTCATTTCAGTTTCACTTTGTATGTGGTCAGGGGGCTATCTCAGCCCCCTGAGCACGTAGAAAGACAGGAGAGGTATCATTGGAAAGTCTCCCCTTTCCAATGGTACCCCTCCCCAGTGGATCGCTGCTTGGGGATCATAAGCAGGGATCCATATACGAAGACACCAGGGAGAGGGGAGCGGCCCCTTGGGCAAGGGCTCATGCTCCCCCTATCAAATTGGCAATAGGATAGGGGGGGGGTCGAAAGCCCACTTGACACCAGGGATTTATTTGTCGCCATAATTATTTAGGTTGGGGCTAGCCAACATGAGCATGCAAATGCACCCTCCCACTCCACAATTACAGCCTTTCTGACACCCCTGGGGGAAAGATGGGGCAGTAGCCCCCAATCTGTCTCCCCCCGGGGGACAAAAAGCCCACTAGACGCCAGGGATTATTTGGGGGGCAATTTGAACTAGGCTGTCCAAAACGGGCATGCCAATGTCCCGACCCCCGTCGGCAAAATTTCCAGTCTTTCTGCCCCCCCTGGGCAGCATATGGGGGCAGTACCCCCCATATCTGCCCCTCCCCCAGGGGGGCAGAAAGCCCACTGGAAACCAGAATTCTTTTTTTATTTGTGTAGTTGTGGTTACTGCCAAAATGGGCATGACAATACCTCCCCCACCCCACCCCCCAGAGAAATTCCAGACTTTCTGCTCACCTGGGGTAACAGATGGGGGCAGAGGCCCTTGATCTGCCCCCGCGGGGGTCAGAAAGCCCACTAGCGATTACGCAGGCTTTATTTATGCATGGGGGCTGCCGAGAATGGGCTTACCAATGCCCCCACACCCACAAAAAATAGCCACAGTCTTTCTACCCCCCTTGGGAGCATATTGGAGGAAAACCCCCACAACCCCGATTCTCCCCCCCCCCCCTCCCATGGCAGCAGATAGCCCACTGGGCACAGGCTTTTTTATATCAATGTGCCTACCTGTGGATTTTGGGCACTAGCACAGCTAGCACATAGGGAACCCTAGCGAACCTGTACATTTTTTAAAACTAGACATCAAGGGGAATCCAGGATGGGGTGACTTGTCTGGCTCTCACCAGGTTCTGTTAACCAGATTCCTTTGTAAACCTGAAATTTGTTTTAAAAAAACAAATGTTCCCATTTTCCTCACATTTCTGTGGTGGAAAGTTCTGGAATCTGCGTGGATCAACAAAATTCCACCCACCCCGCGTTCCCAAAAGTATTCAGAGAAAAATGGTACCTCACTTGTGTGGGAAGCCCTAGTTCCCGCGACGGAAACGGCCCAAAACACAACGTTGACACACCACATTTTCACATTGTAAACGGACACTTTTTTTTCAGTGTCTAGCTGTAGATTTTGAACCCTAGCTCTGCCGGCACCTAGAGAAACCTAGCAAACCTATACATTTTTGAAAACTAGACAACCAGGAGAATCCAGGATGGGGTGACTTGACTGGCTCTCACCAGGTTCTGTTACCCAGAATAGCTTGCAAACCTCAGCATTTAAAAAAAAACAACACATTTTCTTCACATTTCTGTGGTAGAAAGTTCTGCAATCAGTGTGGATCCACAAAATTCCACCCACCCGCATTCCTCAAAGTCTTATGAGTAAAATGGTACCTCACTTGTGTGGGTGGGTCAAGTACCCGCGATAGGCAAGGGCCCAAAACCTATTGAGGCGACATCAAAATTACCTATCACAAAACAACCTGGTTTTGCAAAGGGGGTCCCATGAGTCTTTGATCCCGGGCTCGGCGGCCATCTAGGGCAACCTACCAAACCCACACATTTCTGAAAACCAGACACCCAGGGGAGTCCAGCAAGGTATAGCTTGTGTGGGTCCCCTAACATTAACCTACCCAGAATTCCCTGCAAACCTCAAATTTAGCTAAAAAAACAATTTTGTTCTCAAATTTCTTTCTGTGAAAGTTCTGCAATCAGCGTGGATCCACAAATTTCCTACCTCCCAGCATTCCACCAGGTCTCCCAATAAAAATGATATCTCACTCGCGTGGGTGGGTGGGTCAAGCACCCGCGACAGGCAAGGGCCCAAAACCTATTGAGGATCATCAAAATGACCTATCACATAACAACCAGATTTTGCAAGGGAGGGGTCCCATGAGTTTTTGGGTCCGGGCTCGGCGGGCATCTAGGGAACCTACCAAACCCACACATTTCTGAAAACTAGACACCCGGGGGAGTCCAGTAAGCTATGGCTTGCGTGGGTCCCCCAACATTTATCTACCCAGAATACCCTGCAAACCTCAAACTTAGTTGAAAAATTCAATTTTTTCTTACATATGTGTGTGGGAAAGTTGTAGGATCACCGGGCTGACACACATTTCCTGCCACCCAGCTTTCCCCCAGGTCTCCCATTAAAAATGGTACCTCACATGTGTGGGTAGGCATAGTGGCTGCAACAGGATTTGGCTTAAATCTTTATTGTGGAAACTTAAAAATTACCTACAACAAGACTACCTGGTTTTGGGAGGGGTGGCACCTGTTTTTTTGGCCCCAGGCTCGGTCGCCACCTAGGGAAACCTACCAAACCCACACATTTCTGAAAACTAGATATCCTGGGGAGTCCAATGAGGTATGGCTTGCGTGGATCCCCCAACGTTTCCCTACCCAAAATCCTCTGCAAACTCAAATTTAGCTGAAAAAAAAGAAATGTTCTACATATTGTTGTGTGGAATCATCGTGCAGGCACAAATGTACTACCTCACAGGATTCCCCTCAGTCTCCAGAGTGAATGATACCTCACTTGTGTTGGTGGGGCAAGGGCCTGTCACTGGGAAGAGCCCAAAACATAGGGATTAAGGGTATAGCACCGAGAATTCGAAGCTCTAGATTTTTTTTTAAATACGGCTTTAGCCAATTCTGCATTAGACACCCACGCAAGTGAGGTATCATTTTACTCGGGAGACTAAGGAGAATGTGGTGGGGTAGGAGATTTGTGCCAGCACGGTGATTCCACTCAAACATATGTGGAAAATGTGATTTTTCAGCTAAACTTGATGTTTGCAGGGGATTCTGAAAAGGGAAACGTTGGGGGATCCATGCAAGCAATACCACCCTGGACTTCCCAGAAATGTGTGTGTTTGGTACGTTTCCCTAGATAGTCGCCGAGCCCCAGGCCAAAAACTCATGGGACCTCCCTTGCAAAACCAGGTTGTTTTGTGATAGGTAATTTTGATGTCGCATGAATAGGTTTTGGGCCCTTGCCTGTCGCGGGTCCTTGACCCACCTACGCAAGTGAGATACCATTTTTTCAGGAGTCCTGGG
Organism: Lissotriton helveticus; assembly: GCF_964261635.1. Classification (NCBI taxonomy): domain Eukaryota; kingdom Metazoa; phylum Chordata; class Amphibia; order Caudata; family Salamandridae; genus Lissotriton; species Lissotriton helveticus. Next base: position 1,623,889,899 of record NC_136067.1, read on the forward strand.
GGAACGCTGGGTGGGAGGAAATTTGTGGATCCACGCAGATTCCAGATCTTTCCACCACAGAAATGTGAGGAAAATGTGTTTTTTTGACAATTATTTAGGTATGCAAGGGCTTCTGGGTAACAGAACCGGGTGGAAGCCAGTCAAGTCACCCCATCCTGGATTCCCCTGGCTGTCTAGTTTTAAAACATTTATAGGTTTGCTAGGTTTCCTTAGGTGCTGGCAGAGCTAGGGTTCAAAAACTACAGCTAGGCACTTTGCAAAAAAAGGGTAATGTTTCATTGTGAAAATGTGGTGTGTCCACATTGCGTTTTGCGCCATTTTCTGTCGCAGACACTACGCCTACTTACACAAGTGAGGTACCATTTTTCTCGGAAGACTTTGGGGAACGCTGGGTGGGTGGAAATTCGTGGATGCACGCAGATTCCAGAACTTTCCACCACAGAAATTTGAGGAAAATGTGGGTTTTTTAAACAATTTTTTAGATTTGCAAGGGGTTCTGGGTAACAGAACCTGGTGAGAGCCAGTCAAGTCACCCCATCCTGGATTTCCCTGGGTGTCTAGTTTTAAAAAATGTACAGGTTTGCTAGGTTTCCCTAGGTGCCAGCAGGGTTATGGTTCAAACACTACAGCAAGGCACTTTGCAAAAAAAGGGTAATTTTTCCTTTTGAAAATGTGGTGTGTTCACGTAGCGTTTTGAGCAGTTTCCTGTTGTGGGCACTATGCCTACCCACATAAGTGAGGTACCATTTGTATCAGGAGACTTAGGGTAATTCAGATTTGAAAAGTAACTTATTACCTGTTGACTTTCGCTGCAATGTGTAAAAAAGAAGTCATTTTGAAAAATGACCAGTAATTATCATGCTAGTATGAGTATTCCCAATTTCGGAAATGTGCAAATATCTACTGTTTCTAAACTCTATATTTTGTTCCCATTCCAGAAATACATAGGGGTCTTTCATACCGATTTTTCCATGCATACATGTTCCCAGAATAATTGCTATATACCTGGTACATATTAAAAAAACATTTGAAGTTGCTGCTCAGTTTTTGGCTCGGGGTTCGTCGGGTTCTTGGTAAACCTACAAGTCCTACATATACACACAACCAGTAAGATCCAGCGGATGTAACAGTATATTGCTTTCAAAGAGCTGTCATAATTAGAAAAAGTTACAGGTGAAAACATTCCAACAAAAGGCTGTTTTTTCCACTCATTTTCAATTTTTCCTACAGTGAACTGTTAGTTTCTATAAAGAAACCTTGAAGGATCTTCACAAATGACCCCTTGCAAATTCAGAATTTTGTCTACGTTTCTAAAATGTATAGCCTTCCAGGATACATTAGTGCCTTCATACCAATTTCTACCATTAACTGGAAGGAGGTTAAAAGCACAAAAAATAGCAAAAATATGCTTTGTCTCAGAAAAATGCCAAAACTATGTAAAAAATTTTGGTTTTCTGACAAAGATCTGTCATTCCCTAAAAGCTGGGAAAATGGTGATTGCAGCACGTCTTTCCCATTTTTCCCAAAACAAAACACCTTATAGCTGTATTTTGGCTAATTTCTGGGCTTCCTCCAGGGGAATCTACAAACTCTGGAAACCTTATGTGGTCAAAATGTTACAGGGGCAAAGAGCAAACTACCCTAAACAGCCAAGAAAAGGCTTAGCACAGGAGGGGGGGGGGGGGGAGAGGCCTAGCACTGAAGGGGTTAAAGGAGGTTTCCTTCATGGTGCCGCCAGAATATAAAGCAACGTTTTTAGCGAGTATTGGAGGCAGTGCTCTGTTTAGGATGCTAATTAAGGAAAGTCCTCCCCGAGTGAGATTGTCGAGCTCATGGATGAGTCACCTCTTTCAAATGTTAACACTGATTTTTCAGTGACATGGAAAATATTGACTTATTTTTGCTTGTGGGAGTAATAAATAATCACTATGAGAATGTGAGAGCACATTAAGAGTGCCAAAGGCAGCTGCATGCTAACTCTCCATTGCTTTCAGCCAACATATTAATGACTAGTGCCCTTCACAACAAAATGGGCTCAATTTTGATTTAATAGATCTTATCTGAGAAAAGTGCACATCATCTGTGCGTCGCGAGGGGTCAGGGTTCTTGCTGTGAATACCTTGGCAGAATTCAATCGTTTATGCAGCGAACCAATTTTAATTAAAAAATAAAATCATGTCAATTTAAATGGCCATAGTAATGACAGGAGCTAAGTAACAGTTAAATACGTTTATTACAGGCTAAGTAAGACTCAAGGTGAGCAACGTTATGCAACCAACGAGTTGCTGAAGCGCAGGTTTGCACGCCCTACTATGCATTTGAAAGAGATGGACACAAAGTGATGCTCACTGTGCACCACTCTACAGCCTCCCTCAGTTTCTTGCTGTTAAAGAGCTACTCACTGCCAGGGGTGATAGCATCGTTGGAACAAGGGGATAAAGATCACTGTGTGGCACTCGAGCACAGCAATCTCACACGGCCCAATGAGCCTAGTGAAGCATTCCTTGGCAATGTGGCTGGTGGCCTGTCTGCTAATGGAGATTACAACCACTCGAGGGAGGGCACAACTACTCTAAGGAGAGACCCTTTTAGTAGAGTCAATGGATGCTCCTTGATTTCCATATCCACAGTGAGAGGCGATGGTTGCAACCTGAAGTGGCTGGACACTGGCTATTCATTTACTATTTATGACTCCAACACACTAAAATCAGGTCTCTTTGGGAACAGAATGGGTTTTACTATAACTAACGAGCAGTATTATTAAAAAGCTGTATGAACCAAAGGCAGAGTCAGCCCTGGTGGGTTTTAGCCCTGTGGATTGAACAACATTACAATGCTCTGCATGACACGCTTTTCACACTTACACTTAAAGATGCAATGCTATTATCATCTCCTTGAGCTTATGCAATTCTCTTGCCCTTAATAAAGTTGTTCAAACTTCAAAGTGTTTTTTTTCTGGACAAAAAGCTCCCAGAATGCAACACTCCCAGTGTGCCTACAGCGTTGAGAATTGTGCTGCAGCAAACACTCAAGTGATGATCTCCTCCAGAGATCCATACCATCACACAAGAAAGGCCACCAGCCACTGACATCTCAGACGAGATGCATAAAGACGTTGACTTTGATATTGACCAACCTCTTTAACAACCATTGGTAAATCCAATAGGTCTCACCTATGAGAGCTATTTGCTTTGGCAACGTTTTGTAGTCATGCTGTACAGAAGTGCAGGTGCTTTACAGTGTGGTTAAAAATAATTTTTTTAAAGTGCGACGACAAAGCCAGGGCTAATTTGCTATTTAAAAAAAAGAGAAAAAGTGCATTAGCGCTGGAGGCATCATGGTCCTTTTTAGGTCGAGCGTAGCAAAGGGACCTCGTGTATACTTTAGTATACTGAATATGTGGACAGAGTCAGACGCGCGCATTTTCTGTCTCGGATTTGGCCTCGTGAGCGCGCGTTTGCTGCTGGCATGAGCTGTGAGCGTGTACGGCGGCGTCAGCAGCGTCTGTTCTCGAGTGCTCCTTTTCTTTTACATGGAATTGTATACATGTCCTTGCTGCTTTCACTCAGTGATTCATTAGCTAGTGTAGTGGCTAAGCTATGAGGAACACGCATTTTTTCCACCATGCCCACAAAGTCAACAGGGAGGCTCCTGCCCCATTTTCTCCATATGAGTGCTAGCATTCTAGACTATTGTTGGAAGCCGGTTGTAAACAAATCGTTTAATTACGTTTTCGATTTTGTGACAGAAGCCGTTGTAAACGAATCGTTTAACGTGCAGTTCAGTGCGGGACGGTTGACCTCCCGCTCTTGCTTTTAGTCGCACCACTGACGCGAAACGTCAAAGTAATTTGAGTGGGCTGCCTCAGCTGAGTCCATTGCAGTCTGTCAACACTGCCACGGGGGGGAACATGGACGCGCAGGTGGCTCTGCTCCGCGCTTGGGAAGCATTGAAGTAATGCAGCAACATATGCGCCTTTGAAGACCGAGGTGGAAAACTGTGTAAAGGAAAATCTATTAGATTGGTGTAAACCGCTTTGAATACATGATTAGAAGGGCGAGTGAAAATGTAAAAGCAGATAACATATAAGAAGCCTCTTCGTGAGGAATCAACAATGTGAATAATTTGCTCTGTTACCAGCATCCTCGTAAATTGGTGGTGTGGGGTAGTTAATTACTATCGTGTTAAATATTGTAATATGAGCGCTACATTTCTGGGAATCTCTTGTACAGTTATCGGTGCGAACTGTACGGGGAGCATCTCTGCTAGAAAGCCCCCCCACACCCCATACGTGGGACTTGATCAGAACATGTATGAACAGAACTGTATCAGGGACAGTCCACTGAGCGTTCTAGGTGTAGGGGGTGAGATCTCAGACAGAAAAATTTCCCTACGTGTGACATGCTCGTAACGTACATGGACTGCAACGGTCGACCCACGTGCAGCCAGCACCAAACCACAATAGGGTAGTCGAGGTCTTTTCTTTCATACTTTCCTATGGGTTTCGGGAAATACATTTTGTGGTTTCCTATTCTACGGAAATAGAGCAACATACGATTCCTCGCTGCCTAGAAATGTCCACATGTACTGAAAATGAATAAAAAAGAGTGAGAGAATAGTTCACAAATTCGACGTGTTGCCGATGGAGTGGAGTGTGTGACTAAGTTGCAAGAGTGAGTGATTACATTGGGTGAATGTGAGTCAGAAAGGGAGTGCTTTGAGCGTGTGAACGGGTGATGTGAGTGAGCGAGTTTGGTGAAAGTTCGTGACTTGATTATGCATTTGAGCTGAGTGGGTAAGAGAGTGCCTGGACTACCTCGCCGAGTGAATGAATGTGTCTGTGAAGAAATTTGAGTCAGTGAGTGAGTAAATATGCGTGCCACTTGGTAAATTGCCACAGATCTTTTGGTCCATGGGTCACCCCTGGGTCACCGAATACATCCTCAGAGTGGTTCATGCAGATGACGTGTTTCACGTTTTCATTGATTCATCTTTTCGGTATCATCGTTACTTCCCGCGTGAATTCATTTTCTCCTCGCGGTGGTTGTAGTATGACGGTTCCTGCACACCCAAGCACCGCCCACATAACCTGTCATTAACATACTAAAAGAGGCGCGGGTTTCCCATCGGAAACTCCACACTCATTATGTATGTGAGAAATCAAGGTGATTGTAATGGGGGAAGGGTGGGGGGGGGCAGGGGGATGGGGAATAACGCAGTATGACAGAAAAAAACAGATAAAGTGCTTAATCTGTTTTTGGTTTGGCATGTCTGACAACATACGAGCCGACCACGCAGTACAGAGTAGATTTACACAGGTCGGATTGGTAAAGCGTCACTCGGGCAATGGCCAAGGGACCAGAATCCAAGTTCCAGCTGCGGGACACTGTTTTGGGCAGCCTGGGGGCTGATTTGGTCGGTGTCTGTGCTCTTCGGATGCCGCCTGCGGCCCAGTGGGAGCCTGAGTGGCCTTTCTGGAGGCAGATGGGCCCCTATCACCTGCGTTTTACCCACGGGGCACAGGTGTCACTCCCTTTCTCTCGGACCTTTAACATATGCAGATTGAGCAGCGGCAGGGGGCCTGAACTGAAGTCACCTCACTTGTATTTATTGTGTGGTTCACCAGTGTGAACTAATCCAGGTATTTAATTTTTTTTATCTAAGTGAAATTAAGAAAACATTCCTCTGTTTCCGACCCCCCGCCCCTTCGTTTCATAAAACTATGCCGAAGCAGTGTTTTGCGGAAAGTCAATCGCAAATGAGGGCCACTTTTTTTTAGGGTGCCCACAGCCATTTTTTGATCCCAATTCAACTCTGGATTTACGAATGCATTTTATTTTCAGCAGTACGAGAGTGTGTATGGCCGCTCACTCTGGGCCCACACTGAAGTTTTCGAGCTCTCTAAACGACAGTCTGCTGCTGTTTGGGTCTCGCTGGTAATGCATCCGAAGGATGCATGTGTCCAGCTGGAGACGTATAGTTATCGCTCTGGGGGGAAGGAGAGACAAGAAGGTGTTACGAGCTTTTTCCCTGGATTTGGGTTTTCGAGCTCTCTAAACGACAGTCTGCTGCTGTTTGGGTCTCGCTGGTAATGCATCCGAAGGATGCATGTGTCCAGCTGGAGACGTATAGTTATCGCTCTGGGGGGAAGGAGAGACAAGAAGGTGTTACGAGCTTTTTCCCTGGATTTGGGTGCGCGAACGCGCACGTTCCGTCCCGCGCCGCGCCGTGCACTTCCCTCCCATACTCCCAGCAAGTCAGCCTAACGCGCGCACGCATGCACCCAGACACACACATGGCGCACACGCACTTACACAGACACGCAGGCACCCAGACAGGCAACCCCCTCCCCCCCCCACAGTCACACACACACACGCATACACACAGACTCCAAGACACATACACACACACACGCTCACACACAGCCCGCCGCCGCACGCGCGCGCACACACACATGCCCCCCGCCCTCGCAGCCCAGCAACAAGGCGAAGCCCCACTCACCGGCTTCCTTGGTGCAGCGGCTCTCACCGGCAGCAGGACTCTTCCTCCCTTCTTCGGCACCGGGGCGCAGGGTAGGCTCCTGCCTGCTCCGGTGCTCCAAACAATCGCGGCTCTTCCGTGGGAGGCAGGGTAGGCTCCTGCCCTCCTACTTCCTGTTTCCGGTTGTCCCGCCCGGCCTGCCTGACTTCCTGGTCGCAGGCCGGCGGCGCGACTGCAGCACGCGCTTAAGTTATGTCAACAATCACAGATCCTGCTGTCATGCTTGGCCCCGAGGTTAGTATCAGCCTCATATTTAAGGGCGTGTGGAGAAAATGTTGTGAATTATTAATAGAGGTTAAGAAATTTACATATTGGTGCCCGCAGGGTTGGTAGTTTAACCTATTGAAGCCTCTCCGGAGGCGCCCCAAAATGTGAGAGTTGGAAGAATCAATTGTTCGTATGCATGGACAGCCGAGACTCAGTTTGAGGATGTTTCTAGATGACTGTGGATTGTATCTTATTAATGCGCTACGATATGCTTGTTTTAGAAGTCCACATGTTCTGCTTTTGAAGTACCTACTTTTTGCTGTCATGTTTGAGCTTGAGTTCTCATCCTGCTACAGAAACGAGAGCTTAGACACTTAAGCAGTGTAAACAGAATGTGGCTATGTTGTATATTATGTATAAACAAATGCAGTTGTAATAACCACTTGGAGGGAATCTCCAAGCTCTGACAACTGTGAGTGATGTTGCAACCCCAAGTTATGTCATTACTTTAATGTAAAATGCTGGGGCACCCCAGATGGGGTCCCAGTGAAGAGCTAGATTGTCAAAGCTTTAAAAAAGGACAAGACCTCCCAAATTCTTCTCAGCAAAAAGACTGAGGGTTGGCCCAGGCACAGTGAAAGAGCACCCCCGTTCCCACCCTCAGATTAAATCTAAATGTAAGGTTTTTGTGAGAATAGGACATGGTGTGAGAGACCGAATATCTGGTACTAGCCCAGTCTTGTTGCTGGTTGTCCTCAGCTGGTTAGAGCTCCCCACACTGAGACCCCCTCACACATTTGTGGATGGAGTCACAGAGAGCCTGGGCGGTATCCATCTTGGCAGCAGGTGTGTTCAGGATCTCAAACTGATCTCGTATTATTGCGCTCTCTGATACACTGAACATAATTTCACAAAAGTTCTTTAGAAAAGTTTAAGCTATTGCCATTATAAATTACAATAACTTTTATTTAAGTATTAGTTATTTTAAAAAATTAAACGCCATTGTTATTTGTAATATCAATACATCTAAGTCATGTAAATACAAAACATATTGCATTACAAATGCTATAGGTATCACATTTGCGAAAGTTATAACTATTGGCATTGTAAATGACAAAGCTATTAATTTAGGTATTTAAAAAAAAAACATAAATAAAAACTTTGCCATTTACAATACCAATAGCTCAAACTTTCCTAATGCGAGACCTATTGCATTGCAAATGCTTGTTTATTATTATTTATAACCATGCTGCTGTATAGTATGGCTACAAATCATTGCCAAAGTCGGCAATGCTCATAACGTACAGCATGAACTAAAGAAAAAGAAGGGCCATTAATCTTAAAGTCGCGACCTATTGACTTTGTCATTGCTTATTTCCGAGCTAAGGCTCTGAGAAAGTGTCAAACCGAACGAGTGTTTATAAAACATGGAATCTATACATGCAGAAGAAAGCTTCGGCGTGGAAACCAGTAAACCTCTGTAAATCGCCTCATACTTCAACAAGCATTTACAATGCAATGGTTTTGCCTTTGGAAAAGTTAGAGCTATTGGCATTGTAAATGACAAAATGTGTATTTATGTGTTGGTTTTGAAAACAGATAAATAAATGGCATTGTCATTTACATTGCCATTAGCTTAATCTCTGCACTCCCTAGCACTCTGCACTCCCTAGCACTCTGCACTCCCTAGCACTCCCTAGTCACTCTGCACTCCCTAGCACTCCCTAGTCACTCTGCACTCCCTCACATTCTGCACTCCCTTGCACTCCCTAGTCACTCTGCACTCCCTAGTCACTCTGCACTCCCTAGCACTCCCTAGTCACTGCACTCCCTAGCACTCTGCACTCCCTAGTCACTCTGCACTCCCTAGCACTCCCTAGTCACTCTGCACTCCCTAGCACTCTGCAGTCACTCTGCACTCTCTAGCACTCCCTAGTCACTCTGCACTCCCTAGCACTCTGCAATCACTCTGCAATCATTTACAATGGCAATAGCAGAGCATTGATATGCGCGTGCTCACACTGTTCACTTCTCACTAGTGGAGAAGTTACGGCATGAGGACATGCCAGGTGAGCGGTGTAGGGGAAGGGGAATCCTTTAAAGAGAGTAATTTTCTCTCTGGATTTCCCTTCTCTTTTTGAAACGAAGGAGCAGCAACATTGTCTTGGTCATGGTCTTGTGTCACCAGGGCTTTAAGTCAAAGCTTTTCCAATATTATATGCAACCCATAGTTGCTGCTTATTTATCTTATGCAACTAACGACTATTGACAAAGTCAATAGTCTCGACTTGTTGTAGATATGTTGCTTTTATATATATCTGGATGTAATGACAGAAACAGCAAAATACAGGCCGAGCGGCACACTATACTATTAAGCACAGACTTTTAGTTTACATGTTTTTAAGCCACGTCCTTAATTATATTGGTCATGCCCTTTGGAGAGACCCCCAGTTTTTTTCATCCCACTAAAGGCCCAGCCTACACGATTTACTTCTTGCCCCCACCCCCAGAGAAGGCTATTTCTCTGCTCTGATTACTTCATCCAACAGTCACACGCTGCTGCACTCACGCCCATACCTGCACACTCCTCCGGGTTCTTCTTCTCAGTGTGACCACTCGCTGGTATGATCTGTGATCGGGCGGAGCGGCCTCTGATGGGAGGGTCCTGCTTCTTACACAACCCGAAAGTGAAGTCCAGCAAAACCCTCCACAACGGCCACAAACCTGTCTGTAGGTGGCATTCTGATCACCACAGCAACGGGGCTGCTGGCGTCTGAGGTCACGGAGCTAGAGAACACAGCAGAGCAGAGATGTCACGACCACTGAGGTCACGGCCAGCCCGTTGAAGATCAAACCGCGCAGTCGAGTTGGCCAGCTGTGACGGGAATGGGGCAAGGGAGAAAGCCTGGACAGAGAGAGGCAAAGAGAGGGAAGGCACAGCGAGGGAGAGGCGCAGAGAGGCACGGAGAGAGGGAGAGGCACAGAGAGGCACGGAGAGAGGGAGAGGCACAGAGAGGCACGGAGAGGGAGAGAAACAGTGAAGAGGGCCGGGGAGGAAGAAACAGACGAGGGGGCAGAGGAAGAAAGGACAGCAAGGAGGGGAGAGAATGGGAAAGGCAGAGAAAGTAGGCATTTATGGGTCATTAAATTCAAAGGGGAGACTGGAGGAAACTCAGACAACACTGGATTTAAAGAAAGAGAGGGACGTGAGGTGGAGTGGAAAGAGAGAAAGAGGCAGAGGGTGCACAGGGGACAGTTTGGAGAGGCAGAGAAAAGAGTCAGGGAGAGGCAGAGAGCAGGGCGAGACCGAGAAAGCGAGAGGCAGTAAACAGGCAGTGAGAGGAAAACGAGGGGTGCCTGCGGGGGGGGGGGCACAGAGAGTAGAGGGGGAGAGGGCAGTGAAGAGGGTAAGAGTGAGGCATGAGGAGGGAGAGGCACGTTACGGAGGGTGACAGGCAGGGAGACGGGGAGCAGAGAAACGAGGGCGAGGCACAGAAAAGAGAAGCGTGCAAAGCAGGGAGAGAGAGAAAGGGGCAAAGTGAGACAGCAACATCGGGAGGGCAATGGAATGGATGAGGGAAGGAAAGAACCGGCGAGAAAAACACACTGGTGAGAGAAATGTGGAGGGGGTCGAATGATGGAGGAAGAGAGAAGCAAAGAGAAGAATAAGAGACACACACCACACACACCAGCAGTCTATTGAGACTGCGGACACACAGCCTGCTGCAGAGGGCCCCGGGGCCCCACTCAGAATGCGCGGGAGGTGTCTGCAGTCTCAGCTGAGATGACACCATAAGGGACACACACACACCAGCAGTCTATTGAGACTGGGGACACACCGCCTGAATGATATGCTTAGTAAGTCAATGCAGGCACCCTACGCACCCCTCGGCACCCCGGAGGCAGCGACCTCCTTAGATACCTTTTCAAAGTAGCAGAAAGTAAAGTGGATTTTGTTTGTGCAGCAGTTTCCATGCCATAGCAAAGTCATACAATTGACATACAGGCTTAACTTTAATTGAGTGTTGGACAAAGGACGCAAGTGCTTAAAAACTGATAGATGGGCTTTATGGACAACTGTCAAAAAGAGTTCCTATTTTGTGATGCTAAATCAAAGGATTACGTGGAGATTTTTTGGGGGAACGAATCTCAGACTCGGGAGCTTAATGTTGGCTCAATTCAAAAAGCACATTTGGGCATACACTTAAAAGCTTGACAGAAACAAACTTACCAAACATGGCACTCACAGATCCTGCCATCAGTAGCTCTTGGGTGGTGTTGTACATTTCGACATCAATCAACCCTTTGCGGATGGTCTCGCTGACTTTGGCTCCCAAAAGGACTGAGCCCACCGTCTCAAAGATGGATGCCGGAACACAACTCCGCTCCTGCCGTCTCTTCCCCCGGGGCTCCCTCAGCACACGGGAGCCCCGCACCATCCAGCACTTCTCCTCCGGGGCTCCATGCGTCTCCGGGCGGGACTTCCGTCAGCTGGAGGAACACAACTCCGCTCCTGCCGTCTCTTCCCCCGGGGCTCCCTCAGCACACGGGAGCCCCGCACCATCCAGCACTTCTCCTCCGGGGCTCCATGCGTCTCCGGGCGGGGGCGGGACTTCCGGCCTTCTCTCCCACGCACCATGCCAACGGTGCTTCACCCTAACCCCCGTTTCCCCTCCCTTGCCCCACAGGACTCTGCTGACTTGCCTGACGCCGCGGCACCTGAGCCCTTAGAAGCATTCTTGAAGGGAGAGGACACGGACGGCGTGAGGGGGCGGGAGGGGACACGGACGGCGGGAGGGGGCGGGAAACGTGCACAGGACAGCGAGGGGGGGGGCGGAAAGGCACACGGAGGGGGCGGGAATGGACAGCGCATCTGAAATACGGCGGGAGGGAGGGGGCGGGAGGGGGCGGGAAACGTGCACAGGACAGCGAGGGGGGGGGCGGAAAGGCACACGGAGGGGGCGGGAATGGACAGCGCATCTGAAATCACTTTTAGTGAAAGGGGAGGGAACGGGAAAAAACGTAACTCCGCCCAGGGAAAAAATCTCAGGAACGCCCCCGAATCTGGTCCGGCCTTGACGGACAGATCCGGCACTCAATGGCTAGCCTCCATTTATGGAGCTAGCCAATGAGAGCCGGGGGACGTTCCAGAAGTCCTTATAGTCAACAAAGGATTTCACCTGCGCTGAAAAGCTGCGCAGAGCGCAGCCTTTCGGCAGGCGAAACCCAAAAACGAGATAACATTTCTTTTCAGCCATGTCACTCTCAAGTCACACTGCGACTAC